>NC_090937.1:321923434-326923434 GCF_040938575.1 Ambystoma mexicanum | reverse complement strand
TCAGCAGGGTACGCGTATTTCAGGGGTGCGCGGGAAGTTCCACAAGCGATTTCAGCAGGGTATGTGTATTTCAGGGGTGCGCGGGAAGTTCCACACACGATTTCATCAGGGTACATGTATTTCAGGAGTGCGCGGGAAGTTCCACATGCGATTTCAGCAGGGTACGTGTATTTCAGGGGTCCTGGGGAGTACTCCACGTGAATTAGCCGTGTGGGTCCTCCCAGGTGTTCGCTCTACAACCTCCACAGCCCCTGCAGGCAGCCCACACCACGGGGGACTACCCTGCACCCCTGATCATGTCCCGCAGGCAGCCCATCCACCATGGGCATGCCCCCCAGCCAAGCACTACTGATCAACAATGCATGTCTCCCTGCACCCCCATCCCCCAGCAGTCAGGGGCACCCTCCGCCAGGCCCCCACTCCTCTCTCCCTGCACCCCCACCCCCCAGCACTGTGGGGCACCTGCCAGCAGGCCCCCACCCATGTCCAACTCATGTCTCCCACCACCCCCACCCCCCAGCACTGTGGGGCACCTGCCAGCAGGCCCCCACCCATGTCCAACTCATGTTCCCCACACCCCCACCCCCCAACACTGTGGGGCACCTGCCAGAAGGCCCCCACCCATGTCTCCCACCACCCCCACCCCCCAGCAGTGCAGGGTCACCCTCCACCAGGCCCCCACCCATGTCTCCCACCACCCCCACCCCCCAGCACTGTGGGGAACCCTCCAACAGGCCCCCACCCATGTCCAACTCATGTCTCCCACCACCCCACCCCCCAGCAGTGCAGGGGCACCCTCCACCAGACCCCCACCCATGTCTCCCACCACCCCCACCCCCAAGCAGTGCAGGGGCACCCTCCACCAGGCCCCCACGCATGTCCAACTCATGTCTCCCACCACCCCCACCCCCCAGCACTGTGGGGCACCTGCCAGCAGGCCCCCACCCATGTCCAACTCATGTTCCGCCCCCCCACCCCCCAGCACTGTGGGGCACCTGCCAGCAGGCCCCCACCCATGTCTCCCACCACCCCACCCCCCAGCAGTGCAGGGGCACCCTCCACCAGGCCCCCACCAATGTCCAACTCATGTCTCCCACCACCCCCACCCCCCAGCACTGTGGGGCACCTGCCAGCAGGCCCCCACCCATGTCCAACTCCTGTTCCCCACCACCCCCACCCCCAGCACTGCGGGGCACCTGCCAGCAGGCCCCCACCCATGTCCAAATCATGTTCCCCACCACCCCACCCCCAAGCAGTGGAGGGGCACCCTCCACCAGGCCCCCACCCATGTCTCCCACCACCCCCACCCCCCCAGCACTGTGGGGCACCTGCCAGCAGGCCCCCACCCATGTCCAACTCATGTTCCCCACCACCCACCCCCCTCAGCAGTGCAGGGGCACCCTCCACCAGGCCCCTACCCATGTCTCCCACCACCCCCACCCCCAGCAGTGCAGGGGCACCCTCCACCTGGCCCCCACCCATGTCTCCCACCACTCCCATCCCCCAGCACTGTGGGGCACCTGCCAGCAGGCCCCCACCCATGTCCAACTCATGTTCCCCAGCACTCCCACCCCCCAGCAGTGCAGGGGCACCCTCCACCAGGCACCCGCCCATGTCCAACTCATTTCTCCCACCACCCCCACCCCCAGCACTGTGGGGCACCTGCCAGCAGGCCCCACCCATGTCCAACACATGTTCCCTACCACCCCCACCCCCCAGCACTGTGGGGCACCTGCCAGCAGGCCCCCTCCCATGTCCAACTCATGTTCCCCACCACCCCCACCCCCCAGCAGTGCAGGGGCACCCTCCACCAGGCCCCCACCCATGTCCAACTCATGTCTCCCACCACCCCACCCCCCAGCACTGTGGGGCACCTGCCAGCTGTAAGAAGATTCAATTCAACACTACAGCTAAGTCAATGCCTAGTCCGGGATACTGAATGGAAACCCTTATTGATATATCTTTATGTCCAGTTCATGAGTTCTGGATGACTACCCCTATATAACACCCCTATATTAGAATCCCCCTGACCCCACTGAGCCAAGAAGAAGTTCTGTTTTGCAAGTTTAAAAGGTTTATTTAAGGAATAAGACAAAATATAGATACCACGCTTTTATTATAAATTAATAATCGATATCGCCCTTATAAATATAATGTTAATCAACAATGGGTAATCTGACACTAGCCCACTTCTTTATAATCAATGAGGAGTTAGTATAGGATGGATCAAGTAGAAAAAATACTTTTATGATTTCAAGGGAAAAGCAATGAGGAATAAAATGCAGTACAGAAATACTTGAGATGATTTTAGCAAAAGATAATATAATCACTTTTTCTCTGGCAATTCACCCCCTCCTCTATGCAAGGTAAGACATGGAAGTAGATGGAAAGAGGAGCACACAGTTCTCAGGAATGCAATCAAATACAATACGAAATTCAGTTCCCCCCCAGCAAGCTTAGAGAAAACCGGTAGGAGTTTTAAAACACAGGCCCAAGTGCCTTGAATGTGGTGGCAATGAAGTGAGAAATATGCTGAAAATGCTTTTAATTCCCTTTAAGAGGTTCAGGGTGAGTGAGAGATACTTGGGATGAGCTCAGGCTCACTTTAGCAATGATTCAGGGATGGTGATTAAGAGGCAAACACATTTTTAGCAAGGAAAGAAATGACTGCTGATGGTTACACGTGGCTGGATTTTTAACCAAATCGAAAATCGCGGTAAAATTTGCGAGTGCGTGAATCGTGATAGCGGAAAAGGTATAAGGAGTAGACTTGTTGGAAAGCTTAGATTCTAAGCTTTCAGAGGAAAGTTAAACCAAGTTCGTAGCCCAAACGGTTCCAGAGATATGAATGATTTTGTAAAGGTCGTTTTTCGGATTTAAAGTAAACTCAAAATGACAAGTGACAGCTATGCAGCTGCAGAATTGACAAGTGACAGTGGTGCAGCTTTACAAAATGACAAGTGACAACTTCTAGGAGGCAGTTATGGTTAGATTAAAATAGTTTGGATTAGATTATTTTAAACTAAGAGCTTATTTCTGTCACAATCTGACCTAAGTACTCAAAATATATTTTGGAAGGACTGGACCTCGTCACGGATCTGATCAATCAGGCTAGCGGCACTTCACAGCGATCTGGTCTCTGGGTCTGCGGTTCTGCACGGTCTGGTCTGGTCTGGCACTGGTCTGGTCTGTCCGGATACAGCGGTCTCTGCACGGCTCCTGGATCCCTGCACTGGTCCTAGCAAATGTTCTTGGCAAGGGATTCAAGCAGCTCGCCCGGCTGTGAATAGCTTGCAGTTATTTGAGGCCTGCTGCAGAGAACTCAGCTTGTGGTTTTAGGCCTCTGGTTTAGGTTCTAAAGTATATGTTCTAGGTTCTGGAGTATGTAGCTGGAGTCAGTCTGGAACTGGTATCTTCTGGATGTGGTGTGGTCCGGCAAAACGCTCCGCAGCAACTGGATTTGACTGTCTCTACCTGTCCCAGCAGTCTCTTTTTATGTGTTTTGAAATGGGTGTGTGCCTGGGCCTAGCTAAGCCTGCCCCTCTCTACTTGTCATTGGCCCAATTCTCCCCTCTCCCATGATTGGGGGAAGGAAATGTGAGTCAGAGTGATGCTGTAGGTTTTATGGGTCAGAGGATCCTCCCCTGGTCAGTTTGCCCACAAATCTATATTTGATTCAAATACATCCTTCCCAGATATACAATTTGTTGAAATTACATGTGCACATTATATATTCCTTATGGTCCATGCTTGTCTGCCTCTGATCTTTCTGGGGGCTTGCATTAAAAAATGACAACATTTTGCGCTTTTTAACTGGTTTTGCAATATCGGACATTTACCCAAATTTACACACATGTGAGCAAGGAGTATGGACATTAATTGATGAAGTGTCAGATTTTTAACCTGCAGACTATTGGAGTGAGACCCTATTTTCCGCTAGCAACCCCCCAGAATACACCACAGGGTCCTAACGCATCTCAAAATGTTCACAGAAAAATCACAAAAATAATGATATTACTTATATAATTCTGACAAGTCCTCACTTTGAGTTATCTATCTTTCTTAAAATCATATTCTGGCCAACAGGGTTGTGTCTTCCCAGGTCACATGGTGGAGAAACCAGTCTATCCACTTTCTTTAAGCTCAGCCTGTCCTCAGAGGGGGCTCCCTCCCCGTTTCTCCTAAGAGGAAGCCACTTTTACGACGCCCCCAATATAACATTTGCCTGAGTCCAGGACAGGCCTTTGTTCAACTGCCTGTAGTCCCCAGCTGCTCCACCCCTAATCTAATCAGAGAGGTGACAACTCCTTTTGACAAGGGGAAGAGTGGCTGAGCAGGTTTTAACTCCTGTGGGGGTAGATGTCAGGCAGAATTGGAATCTCTTTAAGCCAGTTTTTAGCTACATGTCAATTTTTTGTTCCCCAGTTTAGGTCAATACAATTTTTACATATGCAGCTAGAATGCTGATTCTATGTTCACAACTATGACATTTTAACAGTTACAAACTATGTGACACTCAAAAGTAGGTCACTCAGTTAATTTAAACATTTTGATTTTGGTGGTTTTAATCCAGTTTCAGTTAGGCTGCTGACATGCATAGCTCAGCCAGTTTTGTTATGAACATTGTTTTGGGCTCTTCATCTTCCCAGATTTTGTATGCACACATACTTCATTCTGCCAGATGTCCGCTGGTGTTCAGTGAGATTTTTGGATGTGTTGCAATGTTTGAAAATAGGCATTTTGAGCTGGCATTCAGAGAAACCAAAGGTAATTGTAAAGCGTTTTTGAGCTAACAGGCGCTGCTGTTTTACCTTTGGCACCCATTCCACTCATGGCACCCTGGCCCATCATGCTCGCACTGGTGGGTGGCAAGTTAGGCAGCCATTTTGGTGTACACGCAAACTGCGTGGTTCTCCTGGATTCTGGCGCACATGTGGGCTTTTTGGCCCTCTTGGATTTTCTAAGCCCACAGCACCAAATGTTGCAGCATGATAGCTCAAACGTGGGTGAGGACACCGAACACAGCAGGCCCCCACCCATGTCCAGCTCATGTTCCCCACCACCCCCACCCGCAGCACTGTGGGGCACCTGCCAGCAGGCCCCCACCCATGTCCAACTCATGTTCCCCACCACCCCCACCCCCCAGCAGTGCAGGGGCACCCTCCACCAGGCCCCTACCCATGTCTAACCCATGTTCCCCACCACCCCCACCCCCCAGCAGTGCAGGGGCACCCTTCACCAGGCCCCCACCCATGTCGCCCACCACCCCCACCCCACAGCACTGTGGGGCGCCTGCCAGCAGGCCCCCACCCATGTCCAACTCATGTTCCCCACCACCCCCACCCCCCAGCAGTGCAGGGGCACCCTCCACCAGGCCCACACCCATTTCTCCCGCCACCCCCACCCCCCAGCAGTGCAGGGGCACCCTCCACCAGGCCCCCACCCATGTCCAACTCATGTCTCCCACCACCCCCACCCCCCAGCACTGTGGGGCACCTGCCAGCAGGCCCCCACCCATGTCCAACTCATGTTCCCCACCACCCCCCACCCCCCAGCACTGTGGGGCACCTGCCAGAAGGCCCCCACCCATGTCCAACTCATGTTCCCCACCACCCCACACCCCAGCAGTGCAGGGACACCCTCCACCAGGCCCCCACCCATGTCTCCCACCACTCCCACCCCCCAGCAGTGCAGGGGCACCCTCCACCAGGCCCCCACCCATGTCCAACTCATGTTCCCCACCACCCTCACCCCCAGCACTGTGGGGCACCTGCCAGCAGGCCCCCACCCATGTCCAACTCATGTTCCCCTGCACCCCCACCCCCCAGCAGTGCAGGGGCACCCTCCACCAGGCCCCCACCCATGTCCAACTCATGTCTCCCACCACCCCCACCCCCCAGCACTGTGGGGCACCTGCCAGCAGGCCCCCACCCATGTCCAACTCATGTTCCCCACCCCCCACCCCCCAGCACTGTGGGGCACCTGCCAGCAGGCCCCAACTCATGTTCCCCAGCCAACATGTCATCACAATCTAGATCCCTGGTCCCTATGGTCAGCCTCCAAATGCAGAACACCCACCCGTGTATTGCATCCACCCACTCATAATTGGCAATTACATGACAGAAAACCAATTGCAAGTTTCAAAACAAACACATGTCCCTCACATACACCCAATGGGTGTCAGTGAATCTGAAAACCCATACCATGATATGCATGAAACCAATGAGATGATACTACACATTGAAGTTCGATAAAAAAATATGTATTAAAGGAAACATAAATAGAATCAAAAATAAAGAAACAGAAATGGGAATGTACAAAAATGAAAAGAAGCATGTCCGTGAAAAAAAGCAAAACCAAAAATCATAATCCAAAGTAATGGTGTCCAAAGTCACTGTCCACAAAAGAAAATCCAATAGGAAATAATAATTAAAAGCCATTGCTCCATGGGTAAATTGTGAAAGAAAAATTAAATCCAACAGTGAACTATGTACAGACGAACAAGCCAGGGTCCATTATCCCAACAAAAGAAATGAAACCTATCTAACTACACTAACTAATAAAATATACTATATACAAAAATGTGGCCAATGTCCAAAAGGTCCAAAATAAAGCAAAAAACAAAGGAAACCTAACACTGCCTACATAACTATGTACAAGGGCAGCGGGCTAGTCTGACGGTTCACTTTTGGATGTCACGGGTCAGGGCATCATCGAACTCCTGCTCAATGTCCCGGAGAAGGTCCTCCTCCATGGCCTCGAGGGTCCACAGGGCCGTCGCCGTGTCCACCTCCAACCCCCTGCGGATTGCCTCGAGGCACTCGGCCTGCCTCAGGGCCCTCCGCATGGAGTTCTCCGCCCTGACCATTGTGAGCCGTGCCTCTTCCGCCCACTGCCCCTCCGCATCTATGGCGTGGCCCAACCGCTGCCACACGGAAGACACTCTCTGTCCTGGGTCCTCCTGCCCTCCAGCCGATGCCTGCCCCTCCGATGTTGAAGGCCCCGAGCCTTCATGGCTCCCACCACGTTGCTGCTGCTGCTGTGCCTCTGCCCGTGCACTGCCTCCTGCTGACTGCACATCCTCCGCTGGCTGGGGTGCAGTCGTTGATGTGGCCACCTCTGCTGGACGTCCGACTCCCGACTGTGGCAGGGATGCCTCCTCCACCAGCCTGGCCGCACCATCAGAGGCAGCTCCACAGGGCACCCAGGTGACTGATGGATGGGAAGATGGCACGGAGGACAACTGGTGCGTAGGGGGTTCAGTGAGGAGGGGGTCGTAGCAAGCCCCAGCAAATGGAGGAATCCGGACTGGGTGACCTGTCCCAGCAGGCTGACATGGTCAACAAGCCATTCGAGATGACATGCAGTCTCCTCATGAAAAGACTGCAGGTCACCTTGCATGGCCCGTTGACGCAACGCCACACCAGTCTGGATAGGCTCAACCCGGACCCGGATAGCCACGTCCGCAGGCAGAGGAAGGCCAGTTGTTGTTTGCTCATCCCCTGCCTGAAAACGGGTCTGGACATAGGCATCCCTGCTGGTGCAAGATGATGCAGGGACAGGATCAGGGACAGGATTGCACACAGGCACCTCCGCGGCGGTCTGTGCTGCCTCCTGTCCCTGGTCCTGCACTGCACCACTAGCACCAGTGGGATCCCTACCTCCATAACCCGTCTCTGTTGCTTGCATGGCCTCCTCCTCCACCAAACCCCCCACCAACCTGGATGACTCCGTGTCATCTTCCCCCGTTGGGCCCTGTGGGGTCCCAGCTGCCCCTTCTGCTGCCGATGAGTCCAACTCCAACCTCCGCCTCTTGGACCTCCCCCCGGCAGCTGCGGCCTGGGACGCGGCACCGGACTCCTCACTCCCCGACGAGATGACAACATGGGAGGGGAGCCGGGCCTTGCATCTCCGGCTGGCGGTGGGATCCCCGCCGCTGTGCTCCACAGCACCGTCTCCGCCCTCTTCATCAGTTGACGCTGCAGACAGGGAGAAATAAAACACAGGCATCAGGGCACTGTACAATGGACACATACACACATGACAGTTGTACATGAGTGGCATTGGCAAACCTCAGACATGCCATCACAATCCCCAACACACATGTCATTTCAACTCGCACACATGAGCCATACCAGAGCCATATCGCAACTGCCAGCACCATCCATACCCATACAACAGCATGAGCAGGCAAAGCTGAGCCAGACATCACATGCAACACAGGAAGTGCACCACACATGTGCCAAGTGTCCCAGTGTTCGGATGGGCATCCATGTCACAACTGCCAATCAGGCTTCCACATCCGGCTGTCACATGCATCCATGTTGCATCACTGTTGCACCCTTGTCAAATACACACAAATGCACATGTACACAGTGCTGATATATGCAGCTGAAAACAACATACATGCGTGCCAGCACGGAGATGTCTACTTACATACACATTCATCCAAACATGTGTGCCCACACAACTGCATTTGGCATGCAAGCCTACACACACAAGCACCATCCATGTCTCACACATTACAGCCCTCGCATGTGTTAGCCCCACGGCCCTGTACACCCCCACCCATATGCGAACCCATACAAACAGATATGCAACCTGCACACTACTGAAACATCACCACACGCACAGCTCACAATCAGTATGCATGTACACTTACCGCTCGACTCCAGACGGGTCTGCCTCTCGAGGACCTGGACGTGGAGCGCTGGAGATATGCATTCCAGGACCCTCATCTGATCTTCCGACAAGTGGCCCCGGCGCCCCTTGGCATCCGCTGCCTTCAAGAGGTGCCGGGCCTTGTTCAGGGTCCTGGACCTGAAGTCCTCCCAGCGCTTCTTGACATGTTGGAAGTCGCAGACTGCCACCCCCTCTGCGTTGATGGCAGTCACGATGTCAGTCCAGATCCGAGTCCGTCCTTCATTGTCGGCACGGGAACCTCTGAAGAGGGCATCATACTGCCCCAGCACTTGCTCCACCAGGACACCAACTTCGGTGGCACTGAAGCTGGTGCCCCTCTGCCTCTCTGGCCGGGGGTTGTCAGTGGTGCCAGATGTTGCAGTGCCCGACATGACAACCCCAGAGGCAGGAGTGGGTGGGCAACTGGATCCTGGGGCTGGGCTGTGGAGAGATGGAATCCCAGTCGGGAGTCTTCGGTTCCAGCATGGGTGGTCACAGCAACAGCACCCCTGGCTGATGTGCAGGCAGCAAATGGCAGGGAACGGTGGCAGCAGGCAGTCAGGCAGCAGCAGATGGCAGGTGGGAGCGTGCTCGGGGCTCTGGGGGGCAGTAGTTCGGCCTTCTGGCAGGAGCTTGGTCTTCTGTGTGCTTACGCGTGGCCAGCTTGATACGGAGTGATTTGGCACGTGAAAATTCGGCACGTCAGCGTGTAATTCGAGGAAAGGACCTTAGCGCGTAAGCGCGTCTGCACGCATACGCAATTTCATTGGACAGAAGGCCCCTGAAGCGTAAGCGCCCCTGTGACGTGACGTGCACAGGCGTGCATGGGCATTTCAGAGCGCATGAAAAACTGCACGTCTGTGTGTAATACAAGGAAAGGGCCCATGCGCGTAAGTGACGTGACGCGCGTGTGCGTTTCCCTCAGCACGGGTTAAAGGTGAGCGGGCCCAGCAGTTCGCTGTACGTGCCTTTCGTGGAGACCGACGTGTGTTGCTGCTTCCTGTTGTTTCGCGCGCCATCACAACTTCACAGCTATCAAGGACGTATCTCTTCTTTTGGCGGGGGTATTGGCTACACGTGTGTCTTTCTGCATTGCGCTAGTCAGACGGTGAGTCGCACACGCTCTTTTTCCCACTGCGGGTGCCCCTGTGTATCGCACCCATTTTCGATGTCATAGTAGCCTGCGTGTCCCACGCGTACGCGTTATTCGTGTTACTGGGTGCCACCGCGTACTGCGGGAGGTTGAATCCACGCACGTAGGCTGCAGGGTTGCGTGCACGGTTTTACTGCAGTTTTGGGGTGCCTGAGCGTTGGTTGACCCGTCACCACATCACCGAGGTCACATACAGTCTTGCAGGTGCAGGGGGGCTGTTAACATCTTGCTTCCCACCCCTTCACCCCAATTGCCCAGGTCAATTGTGGTGTACACCTCCCATTGGCACCACTCCATCTGTGCCAGCACTACCACATCAGTGCCATGGTTGGGAGGCCACCAAAGGTGAGGGGCGCCTCAGCTGGGCGTCCTCCTCGTGGCGGGCATGGTCGGGGATGTGGCCGTGGTGACCAGGGAGTAGGGGGACTCCAGGGTGTCCAGGGTGGCCACAGAGGGGGAAGAGGCAGGGGTGCGCCACTTGAGTATAATGTTGTGCCATGTGTCGGTGCAGTCATGCCACCACCCCCTGTGGTTCCGGGGGATGCAGCTTCTGCATCTGGCACTGGCACCCATTTGACCCGGCAGTCCATTCCATCGACTGCCACGGGCCCAAGGGTAGTGGTAGCTGCAGGTGCAGCTGTGGACACCGCCACCCAGGCTCAGGGTCTGCCAGCGCAGGCTGCGTTGGCACTTGAAGAGCCCTTGGTAGATCTCCAACAGGCCAGGGGGGAAACCATAGGGGCAGGCCGGGCTGCTCAGACCAAGACACGTGTCCCTGGGGCAGTCATGTCATCTGCTGCCCTGAACAGCCAGGTGTTTGCAAGTGCAGGGGCAGATGCACCCAACAGCACCCCGGTTGTGAGTCTGCCAACCAGGACCGTTGCGGTCAATGACCCTGCCACAGCTGATGTTGCTACGCAGGGTCCATTAGTGGGAACCCAGCTGCCACTGACACAAGTCAGGCATTTGGTCATCCCTCCACCTGCCACTCCCTTGGCTCAATCCACCGAACCCACTGGCCATACTGGTCAGGGCGGTATTAGCCAGCCAGGGTCTGCGCCACAGTCCAAGAGGAGGAAGGTTGCACCTGCAGCACAGGCTGGGACCCCACACACAGCCACGACCTCCTGCACGTCGAGGAAGAAGCCTTTCTGTAGCAGGAACTGGACTTCCTTGTGGACTACGTGCGGGGCCACAGCCGTGACATGCTAGTGGGTGCCAATAGTCAGACTACGGCTGCCCAAAGTGACACCCACTGGAAGCATGTTGCGGAACATGTCAGTTCATTCGGCCATGAGGTGCGCACAGCGCAAGAGTGCAAGAAGCGTTGGAATGACATCAAACGCAGCACTACGGCTAAGCGTGCCTCTAATTACAACTTGACTCTGGTGACTGGCGGTGGGCCTGCACCAGAGGAGGAAGAGCTCACTCCGCATGAGGCTCTCGTTGCGGAGTTCATACCACCTGAATTGGTTGAAGGAATGGGAGAGATGCTGGACTTTGATGCGCAGTCCAGTGAGTGTTGATGCGTGTTTGTTGAGGATGTGCGTGTTTCACTTGTGGGATGTGTTGTGCATGATTGCCGCTACATGTGACGTGTACATGGTTCTAATGTGTAAGTAATGCAATGCTTCCGTCATGCATTTCTCCTCTGCCTGCATGTGGGGACTCCATGTAAGCATGATCCCTTGCCCCTCCTCCGCCACTCTGCACCCCAGTTCCACCTTTGCACTGGTCTTTTTCAATCTTGCCAATGTGTACTTTCTTGTTCATGTGTCCTGTGTAGATGCTAACTTCCAGCGTAGAATCTGCCAGACATAGTCCGTGTGGTACAGCCTTAGTACTCGATGCAGGGTATCTCACTTGTACTGTGCATAGGTCAGATGTCCCGCAGGGACATGAGTGCCCATTCATGCTCCATGTGCATTGCACACATGCCCCTATGTGTCCTTGACTGGATGATCACTGTAATACAAGTCCTTGGTTACATACATTGCCTGCCATCTCATCAGCCTTCCCATGTCAACTGTGGCTCAGTCCTGCGTTGCACACATGTTTAGGGTCTGACAATCTGTGTGGCTCACAGGCCTCAGCCTGTTCAATGGCCAATGACTCTGTCCAACTGTTTTGTGTCTTCTTCAAACATGGGCGGAATCCAGAGTTTTCATCATGTGTCCTGCTTACTGTCCCAGCATCATTTGCAGTGTTGTCACTTGAATCACATTAAGCTGTTGATGCCAGTCAACACTGCCTGTCAATACACAGGTGTATGGTCAGCCTTTTGATACCATGCTAGGCATCCCTGCTTTGGTACTGGGGTGGAGGGGTGCTTGGCTTCTAGATATGGTACACATTGAATGCACAATGCACGTGATGTCTGAATTTGACATTGCACTGCCTTCACATTTCCTGGCACACACCATGGAGTCCTTGTACATGTAGGTAGTGAGTGGCGCACACATTTTCTGCACTGTATAGACCCACTTCCATGGAAACTGCCACCTTTCAACAGGTCTGATCACAGAAGCTATTCAAAGTTGACCCAGCATGCATGCCAGGTTATGTGTTGTGTGTCACATGTCTGCCGGATGCGTTTGCTGTCGGTGTGTGTGTGTTGTGTGCTTCTGACATGTGTAGTGACCTTTTTACTCTCTATTTTTCAGGTGATGACGCAATGGAGGCAGAGGACGGTGTTGTCATGCCAGACACAGGGTTGTTACCACCACATCAACTCGGCACTAGTGGTGGTCGTGGGGTGGTAGGCCACGAAAACCCCCAAGTGCTGCAGTCCATCTTGTCCCTGGCTGCCTATGAGTCCAGCCTTGATGACGACTCTGACGTCCATGTTGAGTTGGATGAGCATCAAGTCCATGTGTCAGGGGTGAGTGATTCTGATGTGGACACTCCTATGTCTGCGACCCCTGCACTGAGGGATCAGACAGTCTTGGTTCCTCCGCCAGTGGTGGATCGGGACGCAGGGTCACCCTACACACCAGTCACTGATGTGCCTGGGACATCACGTCGACGGGGGCATGTAGTCGTGCAGCCGCGGGCGGTGCCAACACAGCGAGGACCCCCGGTCCTTGGGTCCCGCAGGGGTCAAGCCCGGCAACGCGGTCGCTGCACGCAACCGCAGTATACTGAGTGGGAGCAAGACATGACTGCCAATTCCGAACGGCAGGGGGCAGCAATGGAAAACATCGCTGAGAGCATGGAGCGTGTGGCCCAATCTGTGCTCCCTCCTGCTAGGCAGGTGCTTCTCCAGCAGCAGGCGGCACGGTCCACGGCCCGCTCGCTCAGGCTGGGCATGGCGGCCTCAGACAGGGCACGCCAGGCTGAAATGTCGTCTCTGCGTCAAGCAATTGCTGCTCACACAGAGGCGCACATGGATGCCCTGAGGGAGGAGTATGCTTCCCTCAGATCCACTCTGGGTGTCCTTATGATGTCCCAGAGGCAGCAGGCAGAGGAGAGGTTTGCACAGCTTGAGCGTACCATCTCGGCTGAGCTACAGGCTTGCCGGGAGGTGCAGCGGTTGTCCAGCCAGGCCTTGCAGGAGGAACTCCGTGTTACACGTGCTACCTTGCAAGAGGAAGCACGTGTATCACGTGAGGTTCTGCATGCAGACCTACGTCACATCGCCACACAGAACCAGGCTCACCCATCTGGCAGACTTGCTGCCGACGAGGGGCAAGCTGCGGCTAGGCGTGGCCAGGCTACTGTGCCACGTCCTTCTTTCCAGGATGAGCCAGACTCGGACGACCATCTATCTCCCACATAGGTCGGGCTGTGCAGGCGTTGAGCCCATGGAGGTTTTTTTTTTGGCACAGCATCATCGCATGTGGATGTTGAGCAGCACCCTGTACCTCCCCCCTCCTGGGTGCCTCCCCTCCCCCCGGGTCGTATGTGGCCATTTTTGATTTTTCTTTTAGTTTAGTTAGTTAAGTTTCTGTTTCATAGTTAGTTTAACTAGGTAATGTAGGTTTTCCATTGTTAGTGTAATTAGTTAATAGTTGATTTAGTTTAAAATTGCTTGTCTATTGTGCTTTCATGTGACAGTGCGGTGCTTTGTGGCTTTTGAAGGCATCCGCTGTCTGTTCCAGCTGGGCCCTTCAGGCTTGTCTTGTGTATGTGTTTGCTGCTTGGGGTCCTTGACTCACATATGCCACTCCTGCCTCCCTTATCCATGGGCTCGCAAGGATGGTTCGGTGTCACAGACTTTTACACAAGGGCTTTGGACTGTCATATCTGTGGCATGTCTGGTGCTGTGTGACTTGTGTTAACAAGTCCTAGTGGGGATGATTTTGGTGTTATTGTCCACTGTGCAGCTTTTGCTAGATGGGGTGTGTCATGATTAATGTGTACATTAATTGTTATGCATTGTGTAGTATGTTTCTTATCTTTACTGTACACGTGCTTGTTGCAATTCATGCTGTAGATAGTGTTCCACACTTTGGATGTGGAAGATGAACTGATGGTGTGATTTTGATGTGACTCTCTGACATGGTCAAGTAATGAGATGCCTGATGAGACACACACAGATGACTTTGAAGCATTAATCATGTGTTTCATGCCCTTTCTGCAGGGGGATGAGCCTCCAGAGCACCTTTGCCAGCAGACATGGCCCATTGGACGACGGAATTCTGGACACGTTTGTTGGTGCCAACATGCACATGTGTGCACAAGCAGAGGCACAGGGATTGCAGACCTACATCCTAGACCTGCTGATGTGTTCCAAGGAACTCCAGGCAAGGTGAGCAGCACAGGGGGGCCACAACACAGCAAAGCTTGCACCAGGCGAGTTGCACATGCAGGCTTAGTCACAGCACTGAGGGTGAGCTTAGACGAATATTGGTGTTGAAGCACACAATGCAGCTCTCATGTGTTGGTGGACTGATGGCTGTTGATTGTAAGGTTGTCTGGGACACGTGCAGGGGCAGTGGCACATACCCTCCGGTACACCAAGGTCCATTGAGGCACTTGTTTCAACCATGTAGCCTTCTGAGACATGGAAAGGGGCAGCTCACAGGGACATACAGCAAGGGACATACTCGGGTGCAATGCATTTCATTTCCATGTACTTTATGATAAATGCACTGCCAACTTTGTTTCGGTCATGGTGGTACGCAACTTGCTCAGAAGTCATGGCTTGCTATATGGGTCTGTCTGCTTACCCAGGGAACATTGCATGTTGTGTGAATTGTGACACATTGGTGTTCCATTTGCCACGCACCCACCGGCGGCTGACTTACTGCATTGACTGTGTATGACCCGTCACAGGGGTAATGTTACATATGGGTACGAAGCATCTACACCAGATTGTCTGTTTGGAGAGTAGTTTGTTGCTATGGGGCATGTTTGGTGTTGTGTTTTTGTGTAATTGGCACGTACAGGTTGTTGACTGTGGCTCTCTTTGCAGCATTGCAGTGCTCAAAACCAGAGCTAAGTGTCTTGTTGTTTTTCTTTCAAACTGCTCTGCATAGGCTTGCTGGGGAGTGTACTAATGCATGGATGTATGTGTGGTTCAATTTGGTATGTTTTTCTCCCCCTAATCACCCGGAATCCTATGCAATTTTGAACCCTGTACCCTCTACCTGGTGTTCCTGCTTCCTGTACCTATCCAAGCAACGTTCCCTAACCCTCTTTCCCCGCTGGGGTTGCGGATGCCTGTGTAAGCCCCGAACTTGCAGGCGCCAAAACCCTAGAGGGGGTGGTTGGTTCGTACCACTCCTAAGCCTGGACTACAGAAGGCCATGACAATGATGTCCAAGTTTGTTTGGATTGTGTATGTGTTCATGCAGGTAGTATATTTTCGTGCATTCCCTGGTTTCATGTGTCATTCCTCCTCCCCTCTCCTGCCACTCATTCCAGTCATCCAGTGTGTCAACACTTGTCCCTACTGCATATCCCTGAACCTCCTTCCCCACCAGGGTCTCAGGGGCCTGTGTGAGTTTGACCTTGCAGGCACCCGGGACACGGTGATGGTGGTTGTTTCGTGACACTCCCGGGCCTGTACACAGGACCTGTGACAGTACACATCCGTTCATGGTGCATCATCCTATGTCATGTACCACACATGGTTCACATCCTGTTGTGACATTGTTTTACTGTGCTACCTTGGTTGTTGCATCATTGTGGTAGTACTTGGCCTTTGTGAGGTACTGCTACGTCAAGTCATCTACTGGAGGGTGTTCTGGTTCGTTTTTCTGGCTTGGTTTTGTCATTTTGGAAATGACTGTGGATTCTGAGGGTGCAGGCACCTTTTTATACACAAGGTGGGAGATGGTGACGAAGGGTAAAGGTGATCCTGTGGCCAGGTGGAATTGAGGTTTGAAGGCTGCATGTCCCAGGTGCAGTTGTTCAGTGGGTCATGGTCATTTGTGAGGGAGGGGGGGTTGTTGTTGATAGTTGCCTTGCCCTGCAGTGTGATGGGAACTCTGACATTGTAATGGTGGTATCCTATGTGCATGTTGTGTTCTGCTGATCAATGCCTGTTCATGTGCTGTGTTTACCTTTCAGGTGCGAGGGGATAGTTGTGGTTTGACATGCTGGTGTGTACACATGGTGAATGTTCACATGTGATGTGTAGAGAACACCAATGGTCACTTGAGTGCACATGCATATGTGGAGTGCATGTCCTTGCAGAACCACACACTTGCACTCTGATGCACTACATGTACTCCCACCCTTGCATATCCACGTGTACACTGTTTGCCTTTAGGTGGCCAATGTGTCCGTGCAGCACATGTTCAATGACCAATTATGGATCCTGTGCATGCCTAATTTGGTTTTGATGTGGTCTGTCACTTAGATGTGATGCTCAGGGTGTGCATCACACACAATGGCTGTTCACTGTGCTGTGCGCTGAGCAGTGTGTTGCAGGAGTAGGACACAGCACACAGAAGCTGCATTGTTGATTTTGCAATGCACAATGTGCATGTATACAAGCATTCATTGTTATGTTACGTCTACAACTCTTGTAATGCATTTTGAAATGACTTATTTTGGGTGGGAGGTTGTTGGTCTGTCATTTCATCTGATTCCAGGTCAGGCATCATTGTCTGATGCCACTGTAGATTTTGGACATGGCAATGTGTACCTTATCGTTACTGTGTTGGTGTATGGGTATTGCTTGCCATGTCATGTTTTGGTTTGGGAGGGTTTGAGTGACATGACAGTGATGGCCATGGCCTGTTTTGCAGGTGTGTGTGATGCACACCTTGCATGTCAGGGTCATCCGCTTCTCAGAGCAACTAGCTGGGGGTAGATCTCTCTCCGCAGCAGGGCCCTCCCTCTGGAACAGCCTTCCTGCCTCACTTGAACTTGAGGGGAACCATCTCCGGTTCGGGAAGCACCTCAAGACCTTCCTCTTTGCTTCTGCTTTCTCTCTGCCTCTCCCTTGTGGAATTCTTTACTGGAACTGCACTGGAGTTGCAACTTGGCCACTCTCACCGACCTCGGTCCCTGGCCCAGCCACTCTCCACTTGCACTGCCTCCCTGGCAAACCCTGCACTGCGGGACTGTCTCTCTATCCCTACAGCCCCCCCTTCCGGGCACTTGTCTGCACTTAGCTTTGCAGTTGCCACCAGCCAACCTATGTATTTGTTTTTTGGTCTACTTCCCCTTTATTGCACTCCCCCCACTCCCCCTTGCACTTTTCCCTTCCCCCTACCCCTGCACTTGCACAATCTAAATGACACCTGGCCTAGTAGTACCGTTGTCTGTCTTCCCTTGTTCCCCCCCTCCCTGCATCATCGCACCTTGAAATACTTGTGTATAGGCCATATCATGTCATATGTCATATGTGTGCCTTTTGGTCACACAGGATAGCTTGTGTTTAAGTAGCTAGGGAAGCAGACGATGTGGCACTTCCATGGCAACTGTCTCAGGGTGGTAGGGTTGCGACAGTTGACTGTCTCTTTGTCATCATCGATTGTCACCTGGTATGTGCCAGGCCTGTGTGCACTCCGCAGGGGTGGGAGTTTAGGTGAAGAATGTGGTCACAAGCTGGGTCCGGGCTTCCTCGCCACGTGCCCTGTCCCCTCCCATGGGCAGCGCCTGTGCTTGTGGTTGGGGATGTGGAGGCACCACCATGTCCACCGGGACGCCCTGCCGTGTTGCAACATTGTGCAGGACACATGCTGCCACAATGATCCTGCACACTACTGGTGGTGCATAGAGTAGTTGCCCGCCAGAGCGGTCAAGGGAGCGGAAACGTGACTTGAGCACTCCGAATGTGCGCTCCACTATGGCCCTGGTTGCAATATGGGCGGCGTTGTATCTTACCTGGGGTGGTGTGTTGGGGTTCCGGATTGGCGTCATCATGTGGTTGCTCAGAGGGTAGGCACTGTCCCCTGGGGAGGTGATAATAGTTGAGATTATTAGGGTTTGGGTATTTGTCTGTGTGTGACTTGCATGCATGTGCAAGGGCATTTGTACTCACCTAGGAGCCATGTCGCCATGCTGCCCAGCTTCCAGGGCCCGGCTCAGGGCGGACATTCTGTATATGAAACTGTCATGGGTGGAGCCAGGGTAGTTTGCATAGACAGAGGTGATGATTCCCTTTGCATCGCATACCACCTGTATGTTGATGGAATGCCAGTGCTTGCGGTTTCGGTAGATGTGCTCAGTGGCCCTAGGTGGACGTAGGGCCACATGGGTGCAATCTATGGCACCGAGCACTTTGGGGAAGTGTGCCACCCTGAAAAAATCCAGGACAACGGCCTGCCTTTCTGTGGGTGTTCTGGGCATGTATATGTGCCTGCGGACTGAGGGGCGCGCTGTCATGATTTCCAGTACCTGGTGTAGGCAGCGTGACTGCGTGGCCTGTGAGACCCCCCCAACTATGGCAGTAGTCCGCTGAAATGACCCAGTGCCAAAAAATGCAGGACATTGAGCAGCTTCTCCAAGGGGCTCAATGCTTGGGAGCAAAGGGTGGGGGGTGTAAGGTCATCTTCCCACTCCCTGACCAGGTCTAGGATGATATGGGGTGGAAAACTATACCTGCCATAGACCTGGTCGTCAGGCATCCCAAAAAGGATTGTCCGTGGTGCGAAAGTGCGTGCCCTGGCTATTCTCCTCCTCCTGCGGTGTCCCACGATCAGTACTGCGGCAAATGGGGCATTCATTGTAGCTGTATATACGTGTTTGTTGTTTGCACGCACTTTTGTACTGTGCGTGGGGACGCTTCCGCCTGTCTTCGTGTGGCTGATGCGTTGACGCCTGTGCGCGTCTTTTGGCGTGCGCGGGTTTCCCGTATTCGAATCCATGAATACGGGTTGTTCGCGTGCGTGTGGGTGTTCCGTGTAGTTCCCTGCAGTACTTCCCCAGTTACGCCTTCTTTTTCACGCGTTGTTCCCCATTCCGCGTGTTACGCCCACTGTTCCGCCCACTTTGGTTGTGTGCGCCACGCTATGTGCGCTTTTGCTGTGCGCGTAGCGCACGCCGTGTATGCCTGCATGTGCCATGGCTGGATTGGGCGCACGGACAGCGGGAAACACGCACAGCGTCTTCCTTGAATCGCACGCGTGCGCGTGCGCTGCGTTTCTCACGCTTGCGCTCCCTTGCGCCTGCTTGCGCATGGATTTTTGGTGCACTTTTGTTCCATGAATCGCCCCCCAAGTGACTTGACCAAATTACTATGCAAATGGTTCACCTGACTTTCTGACCTGATGCTGCTACCATCACAAAACCAGTGGATCGCTTAATCCTTTTGCAGATACAAATATAAAAGCAGCACAACACGGGCATAAAGAAGAATGAGAAATCGAGCTGAAGTGCAGCTTACAAGCTTGCAGAACCAAAATGCATATGAGGCCTGTTCCCCTTCAAGACAGAGTCAGGGAATCGCCCCATACAGATCGCGTGGAGTGCTGGAGCTAGAGAAAGCCCTTGGAGCACTGATCCCTAATACCAGGCCTGGAGCTCCAGAAGTTATGCCCACCATACCGAGAAATGGTGTGTTTACTCAGGAGGTGGTTGGCTGATGCCCGCAGAGGCCATCGGGAAGAACTGAAGACTGTCCAAGGACATAGAGGACCAAAGAGAGGACACCACACTTCAACTTCCTCTGAGGAATGTTCCCAGAATGGGTCAGGTATGCAGTATGCTTAGGGAGCCAGGAGGAGGGTAGGCTCCAGGCAAGTGTGAGAGAACGAAATGTCAGAGAAGGATTGAGCCACCATCCCAGCCTGAGACAGGGTTAGAGACTGTACACCCCAATTCGGGGTCAGAGAACGAAAAGGTCAAAGAAGGGATGAGACACCATACCGCCCACCATGGGGTGAGAGGTTGCGCACCTCAAGATGGGTTAAGAGCATGAAAGGTCCAAGAGAAGCCAAACCGTCATACAACCCAAGTCACAGCTAAGGTTAGTATACCCCAAGCCGGGGTGAGATAACGAAAGGTCCAAGAGGGGCTGAGCTGCCAAGCAACTAAATACAGGGTGAAAACCTCAATACCCCATAGGGGGGGGGGTGACAAACAAGAATCAGTGAAACTGTCTGAGTGCTGGAAGAGCCTGAAAGAGGTCAAGAGAGTAAACATCCCAAGTGGGGTTGAGAGAGAGATGACCACAGAAAGGTGCAGCAAACTCGAGACCACAGTGAGGGAGAGAAACCAAAGGGGTTCCAAACCAAACAGAGCGAGTCACAGTCACTGAAAGAGACTTTGTTTATGATAGGACTGAGATACAGGACCAAAGGCTTGAGACATTGGTTTTCCCTTATGTCAAGGGTAGGAGCCCTTTGGAACTTACCTTTGTTGGACGTGTGAGAGGGCTAAAGCCTCATGAAGTCTACCTGATAATACATTGGGGCAATCTAGTGTGGGTCAAGGAACTGGGCACACAGCCCTTAACCATTTTATTTATAATTTAGTTACTTTGCAGTGGTAGAATTAGGATCCAGCTAGATACGTTTCTAGACAAAAGGCAGCTTACATTTTTGTATGATATCCTAAAGTACACCCTTTTGGACTTTACTTTCTTTTAGGATAGGGACTAGAGAGGTAGGATTAGAGCAGTGATTTGCACCAAAATAAAAGTCTTTACTCCAAATGAAAATGAGTTGTCTGTCTCCTGATTATGACATACCACAGTACCCATGAGGCTGTGAGGGACAGAGAAGTAACCTACGCTTTGTGAACTTTATAAGGAATTCTTACACTGTTGGAACAGTTGAAAAGACTGTCTTGATACCTTAAGATTTGAGTTTGGCCCAGGACAGAACGTTTGCTTGTTAAATAAAAATCAATTTAACCTAAGACTTGTGTTCAGACTCTTTGTGGATCCTATTCAGCTATATGACAATGCAAACAATGCACACTCACGGAACACAATTCAGAAAGATAGCATTTGGCTGCTGCACTTCAGACAAGGCACTTCTTGCAGGACAACCAGAGCTGTTTGCTAAATGTCCCGTGTAAATGTATCATTGGCACTTGCCATTCATCTTTAGTTGAAACATACGCCTTGTATATTTTCTTTGTTAATTACAACTTTTATTGTGTACACTTACAATAGCTTGCTTTATTCGCTGTCTATTATGTCCTTCACATATTCCACGGTAGAGTCAGTGCCTTTGGCAAATGTATGCAACTTCTTCTTAGCTAAGAATCATTACTTATAATTTCTTGTTAGTGCATCTTAGTAGGGGCCTCCAGAACAGAGATGTTGTTAAATCACAAGCGAATGCCACCCCAAGATACATGGCCATGTACATTAGAACACTTTCATCTGCTCGTTGCATATGGGTGAAAAATGTTTGCCTCCCAACAAATTGCTTTTGAACACACAAACTAGTTGCATAATTTTGATCGACGCCCCATACATGCATTTCACATTATAGCTTATTCTTTTGTGGATACTTTAGGGTGGATACTGGGATTATGATATCTTATCTGAATTGTGTACACGTTTTGGAAATACATCTACAATAGCTTGAATTACTCACACTTGTCATGTCTTCCTCACACAGTGGTTTGAAATGCGTTATTACTTACAAAGTGCCTAAATCCATCCAAAGGTCCATCAAAGCAGCTCTATTTCGGAGGTTCACTCCATAAAAGCACAAAACAATTAAGGAATATACCATACACACAATAAATAAATCCAACTGCTGTTATCTACATTGCAGAAATAAATATGAATAAATATGATAGAAAAGTAAACTCATATTAAAAAAGATTATAGAAAATCAATTTACACTCTCAATAACAATCAGTTCGTTCGTCATCACAAGTTGTTCATCCTTTTGCTATGCATCAGCATGGCTCAAAACTTACATTCCGTTCATTCTGCTATTGTGTTGTAGAACGTCCATCCTTAGTGAACATGCTCTACTCAGATACTATGCTACTACTACGCATCATGCCCAATGGAGCAAAAAAGACAAAGTGCTTTGTTGCTGTTTTCTGATATCATGGGATCTTAATATCCGTCTCAACTGCGCAGCTCTAGGCCTTCTGTATAAGGGAAACATGAATCTACACTTCCTTCATATTCCACAATATAGACAATCATTTGAAGTGGCCAAGCGCTATTTTGATTTAAAAAAAACCTGGGGGCAATAGTCCCAGCCTCATTTTGAGGTACACAGCTTTACTCATAAAGGGGCCACTTATATGCCTTACAAATTCACAATAATATTTTGTTAGCAAGATATGTATTTGTCAGACTGTCTGCCTTAACCTTGGCCAATTCATTCTCACAAGCGCCTGTTTGATATAAACCATGACTTTCTTTTTTTTCTGTGGTCTGTTTGGGGGGCAGATTGTCTCATACAAACAGGAATTAGTGATGAAGTGCTAATTGTTCAATGTTCTTGAACAGGTTAAAAAAAAGTGACAGTAATCCTTCTCAAAACATGATCTATTGCCTCTCTCCCTGCTTAGATAAGGTCGGAGAGCTCCACTGCATGCTCTATTAGTCAAGAGATTTGAATGCCCCTATTGTAGCAATCACAGATAACCCCCTGATGTCCTAGCTTTAATTTCAAAATGTTAAGGGCAAGTTAGGGGTGCTTATGGGGAAGCTGAGCACATACTTCAGTATGGTATGCTCCCTTATCTCCAGGGACTGAGTGTTTGATGCTCCCCATATTTCGACACCATGCATAGCAGTCTCTACTGTTCACACCCTAAGGACCTCCAAACTAGTACCCGGTACAACCACCACATCGCTTTGAAAACCTTTGTAGTGCCCTCACCCTTGATATGCTAAAATCAGTGTGCTTTCCTGCACCTGGGGTGCCCAGCCACCATCTTGACTTAGTTACACTGCCAAGATAGTCTAATGCGTCTAGGCGTTCTATTATCTGATAGGTCAATTTCATTTTCACTGTTCTTTTTTTCTGAGAATGGAAAATCACAGGCTTCGTTTACAGGAAACTCAAGCTAAATACTTGAAGTGGACTCTGAAGGAGATCATGAGTATTTAATAAAAGGACGACATCAATGGTGAAGAGAATAAATTGCACTTTCTCACGACCAATGGAAGGTCCGTCTCCATACAAATTCAGTGCATTTTCTGCAATGCTATTTATCAAGACTGAGAGTAGAAGGGAGTGAGAACACATCTTATCTGAAACCCTGCACACTGCAAATCATTTGGTAATCTCACCTCACACCCCAAATTTTATTTTCGATTGGTTCCATTATATAGCCTGCATATTACAGACAATAGTAATGGCGGCACTGCCATGGCGCGAGAGGCACCACATAATGTGTCTCTCGGTACAACATTGCAAACTGTTTTGAGATAAATGAACATACGATATAAGTCCTGCTTCCTCAAGAGAGCACATTTTTATGTCACCAAATAAAGTTGGAAATCTACTCTACTGCACTAATCCCTTGGCAAACGCCTTCTCGTGCATGTGGGAGCATTTGAAACATATTAGATCATTTGTCTATATGATTAAACACTTTTTTTCCATTCTTTTTTTGCAAAACTACCAGTGAAAGATAGTGGATGATCATTTTCTGAGTCTGTGTGGCCAACTTTAAAAGTCAGGATACTTTTTCTGACTTTCCAACTACTGGGTAAATTGTGATAGCAATGCATTTATTTGAATACGATTTCTAAAAATGCAATCCAAACTGAGGGCTCACTTTTTAATGACTAGATGGCCAAACAATGACGTCCAGGATCTTTACCTGACTTTTGGGAAAATAATGCAATAGTTATTTTGCCCACTGCCCAAATCAAATGAGTCTCTTTCTGATCATCCATAAAGCCAAGGGATATCTCTGGCTCTCCATTATGTAAGTGGTCTCTCAAACTCAATGAGAGACCTAAAATAAGAACACCATCCCTCCTCCTGAACTTTCCTTTCCAGTGCCCTCTCCATTCAGTAGAATTTGCCAGAAATGTTTCTGTTTTTAAGTGTTGCTAGATAACTTCAGGTTTCCTAACCGATCTTTTTGAACTGCTTTTTTTCTTCTCAAATGCCTAATCGGCTCGACGTCTCCTATTGGATGTGTATTGAGGGAAACAAGGGCTTTTTTGCCACTTTGCAATTCCATCAAACCCATTGGAACGCTTACAAATGATTGTTTTTAATGAACTCTGCGATTCCCTAACAGAAGGCTTAATGATCATGGTCATATTATCGTACACAGTTACGGGATTCAAAGCTGATGAAAGGTTTTCCATAATGCATGTAAGTAAAGGCAATGGATCTTTTTTCGAACTGGTATATTTGTCTCAAATAATAATCTGGACCAGTGCACTCCACAATTGTTAGACAGAGTTATATGGGGAATATACTGTGCTTTTGTATCAGAGATAATATTGACTACTATGATCTTAATGTTGAATATAAGCGTGTTACAGTCACTCTCTTGTTGATGTATAACTTGAGAACTCACTTCAATCTTTCAACTTCACAAAGATATTCAATTATTATCTATATAACTACTTTGCAAATTAATACGAAACATAGGGTGCACATGGATGTCTTCTGAAAAACGACCATTACACAATCCAAAAACTACCCCAAAGATTATATCATCTAAGTACAAAGCACATTTTTGTTCTCGGAGGGGCCAGGAATAGTCCTTCTTGGGATATTCCATGGCTGATGTTTGCCAATTTGGAGCCCATTAATTTCCCTTAGTGGTTCATTTTGTATAGTTAAGTCCCCTACTATAAGGACAGGACAATCGCCTCTTAGCAACTTGTTATCATCCAAAAAACCAAAGAGGTTTTCAAGAATTCTATGCCATTGATGCTTAGGCGAAGCTATATACTAATCAGCAAGAGTTGATATCCTTCTTTAAAATCAATAATAAGACCAATTTCATCGGGTGAAAGCAAATCTAGCTCCTTTATTGCTGCATGTGGGTAAAGTCAGACCAAGATAATTAGACCCAACTAGGGTGACCCCTCTCGCTGGAGATTGCAGGTTTATAAGAAGTTGTGAAACCTTGCCTCTGAATGTATCAATCGCCCCCACATTCAGGGTATTGCTCCACCAGCCCCAGCCAAGGCGGGCCAGATCAAAGCGAGTCCCCAGTAAGGGCTCAGAGCAATTACCAGCCTTGGGCGCCCCCTGAAATGGGGGTGATACCTGTTCACATCAACGTGTGGCACCCCGGGTGCGTATAGCTATTATTTTGTATTTTACGCTAGATGGACTCAGTGCATTCCCAATATCTCATAAAAATAACAAAAACAAGATGGCCAATGCCATAGAAAAAAGAAAAAAAAATGACCAAACCCTTTTCTATTTCTTTGATGGTGGCCCAATAGGAAGGAGCAACAGTGTCGAGAGCTGCAGCAAGAAAGTGGGGTGGGGTGGGTGGGAGCCAGGGGGCTGGGGAGAACTTGGGGATCAGGTGGAGGGTCATAGAGGACCAGTTGGAGGATTGGGGAGGGGCAGGGGGCATTTAAAACATGACAGCCCCAGAGAAGGGCCTCGGATGACTACAAACATGAGTAGCACACTGGCAATTCTCACCCCCTTTTCCAGCTGCCTGATTGACTGAGCTAGATTTGCTTTCATGCAATGGAGTGAGGTGTCTGTGATGTCTCAGTGGGGATCCACTACTGTTATTTGCAGAGTTTAAATCCTTTTCCACATGTTATCCTTTGCATTTAGAGCTTCTATGCCATGAAGGCACAGTGCATCTATAGCATTAAATACTCTTTGAATGCCTAACGAGTTTGTGTTTTGGGGATAGAAGAGGCATTCCATCCCTGATTCTATTCAGTTTCAGGCCCCAAAGTGTGGTACCAGTGTCCCTTAAGAAGACAGTCTACCCACGGTTCCATGTGTGACTCTAAGGCAATTTATTTAGATTCACCACTTGCAGTGCATGAGAAAATGCAAAGTGTAAAGAGTACCTCATAAAACTGCACATTCACTGCAGTATTTCGTGAGTCCGCTGACCTCTTGAGAAGCTGTGTTAACGAAATAGTTATGTTATATTATAATAAGATGTACTAAGACCTAAGACCAACATGGTCAGCCAACTCACAGCATCTTAGGGTTCCATGCATCTAAACTCTGTAATCCCCCCCCACCTACTATTCATGCTGAACCCCCCTTTTGGACTTTCAGAAAACACATAAACACATGGCAAAGCGCAGTTGCCGTGTAAGGATACCAGTTTTGCTGCATTACTGGCCTAAAACGCCTTCTGCAATTTACCTCTACTAATTGGTGGAATGTAGAGTAGAATTCTTCTACACAAAACATCCAGCCCAGCAAGCGCCAGCGAAGCACTTGCAAAGCGCAGTTGGCATGTGAGGATACTCGTTTTTCTGCGTTAGTGGTGAAAAAACGCCTTCTGCAATTTACCTCTAGTGATTGGTGCAATGTCGTGGAGGAACGTTCTGCACAAAACCCCTAGCCCAGCAAGTGCCAGCGATGGGTTTGCAAAGTGCAGCTGGCGTGCATTTGCGCATCAGAAGGTGGTGCGAGTGAGGTGGCTGAACAACAAACTGAATTTCATGAGTACATTGCCCCTGTCTATAACTTAATAACGTTCTGGACAAAGTTATCTCCTTGTTGAGTTCTGTTTACATCCACCTGTGTTGCTATGGGATGTACTATTAAATCAAAACCACAAACCTCATTGTGTAAAGAATCCTTCAACCACCAAGGCCCTCTCCAGGAGTTCCTAAGGCTGTGACTCCCTCTCCTGCACAGGTAAGCCCCTTTGGGCTTTCATGGTGTCATAGCCACTGCTTCATGCAAGCAGCGGACAAGGAGAACATTCGAAAGTAAAAGCATTATTTAATTGGATCAATTTGCGTGTGCCTTTGGTGTGTGCCTGTGCTTTATTTTACGGTGCTTGGGCTTGAATGCACTGTTTCTTGCTGCATCGACCGCCTTTCCAACATGGCTTCCACCGTTATGCCTGGCACTGGAGTGCCTGGCCTTCTGGGTGGAAGGCTGTGATTCGGCCTCTCTTCAAACTTCAGCCCAGTCAGCAAGCTGGCAGGGGAATGCCGGCCTGCCTCCCAAGGCCCCACTTCTAAGGTTCCTGTCTCTGCCTGTCCAAGCCTGGCTTAGCATTGTGGGCCCCTCTACTTCTCTCCAACCATTATTATGCTTCTTCCAGGTGGTCTTGGGCTAGGGGATCCCCCCTCAGCTATCACAAAAGTGTGTACTGTTGCTCTATTGCCTGCTGCATCATCTGGACACCATGCCTGTACCACTCCTGACCACTCCTGACAAACTCTCTAATTTATCTCAGAAGGCACATCTTTTTACAAACACCTGGCTATAACACTTTTCTTCCTTCCGGGGCTTAAACTTCCACTGCCTACACCCTTGTACTGTTCTACTGTTATACCTGTTCACCCAAAATATTTAGCTGTGTTCACATCCTGCATGTTCTGATGCTGTTTTAAAAAACAAATTTAGCTGTGTTCACATCCTGCATGTTCTGATGCTGTTTTAAAATTGAATTGAGCTCTGTTCACATCTGCATTGGTTTTCCTGTTGCTTCTAAAATCAAATTTAGCTGTGCTCTCATCCTACATTGCTCTTGCTGCTGCTTCTTAAAGTCGAATTTAGCTTTGTTTGCATCCTGCATGTTCTGATGCTGTTCCTGCATTAGTTTTGTTGTTGCTTCTTAAAATCGAATTTAGCTGTGTTCACATCCTACACTGATTTTTCTGTTGCTTCTAAAAATCGAATGTAGCCGTGTTCACATCCTGCACATCCTGTCCACATTCTGCACCAGTTTTGCTGTTGTTTCTAAATTCGTTTTTGGGTGTGTGCACATTCTGCTTTTCATGGGAATGTGCTGACTAGTTACCCCCTCTATTTGTTCTGTTATCGGTTCCCTCACCCCTCTTCATACCCCTGTGTGTCTTCCCTGTCCTGTTTGTGTCTCCCTGTGTGCTTGCTCCCTCCTTGCCTAATTCCTCCCACATACCTCAACTTCTCTGCCTAGTTAAGTGTACCACACTCTGTGCCCCTCACTATGGCGCTTTCTATGTCCGCTATCTTCTCTAACTATTTCTCCATCTCCTATCCTTCACCTCTCACTAAGTCGGGCAATAGGAAACTCCAGAAGGACATACAGGCCTCAAACCCAGGCCTTCCTATCTCTTACACCTATGTCAGTACGTCTGCCAGAGAGACCCTCACCGACAACCTCTTTCTTGTTCCCTCTCCCAACCGATGGACTCTCCATATGGCCGCTCTGCTGTCTCCTTACTCTTCCTTACACATAAATTGTAGCACGCGCTTGGAGGCCCTTCTTGCCTCTTCTTCCACCTCCAGCATCACCATAAATGTCTATTGAAATGGTACCATCCTGGTTCAAGGGCCTCAACCCAACCTCTTACTTTTTGTCGGCTGCTACCTCGCCTTATCAACTTTCCTCTTTCCTCCATACGGGCTCTCTTGCCACCTGCCTCGACGGCTGCCCAGGCTCCTTTGTCAACTATGCCCACCTTGGCTACCTTGCCTCCTAGAAACCTGACAACTCCCCCCTTGTCACTTTCAACTGTAAAGGCTCCCCTGCCACACGCACTACACTGACAACTTTGCCAGCCTGTTCCAACCAGGTGCCCTGGGCACCCACTGCTGCCAAATCTGGAGCTGCCATGCCTCCTGCGGCCCGTCCCACATTGGCTCTCTTGCCAGTTTCCACTATCCTGGCTCCCTCCTCACTGACACCCTTGTCATCCTTGCCTCCTCTGCCGCCTTCTATCTCTGTCTCTCAGGCACTCTTGCTGCTTGTGGGGGGACATCTGTTGCCTGCACCCCCCTTAAGTCCTTCAAAAGTGGAAACCTGCTCCATGTTGCCACACTAAACTGTCGCTCTGCTGTCAAGCACCCCCCTTGACATACACCATCTCCTTGAACTCCTGGACCTTGATGTTCTTGCTCTTACTGAGACATGGTTTAAGGACAGCTCTGTCAGGAGTTTTGACACACTCCTTCCCAAAGGTTACAAGGTCCTCTCCATGCCCAGGCCCAACAGGCCAGGAGGTGGAGCAGCCTTGATCTACCTGAGTGGATCCCTGTTTCCATTATTCCCACTCAGGTCTACTCCTCCTTTGAATGCTTCGTCAGCAGGCTCTCTCTCTCACCTGTCACCTCTCTCACTCTGGCCACCTTCTGTCAGCCACCTGGCCAGTCCACCCTCTTCCTTCAGAATGGGTTGACCTGGCCTCTCCTCTCCTCCTCTTCCCAACTCCTCCTGCTGGGAGTTCTTAATGTGCATCTTGACTCTCCTGACTCTTCATGACCTTTCTGCATATTATGTGATTCCCATTCTCTTTCCATTATAACCTCTGATCCAACTCACAATGCTGGCCACACCTTGGATGCTCTCATCTCCATAGACATCCCACTCTCTAGCCTTCTCACTTCCTCACTCTCATGGACTGATCATTCTCTTCTCTCCTCACACTTGAAGCTCTCTTCTCCATTAGCAATGGCATACCCTAAACCACCTCCTGCCTTAATGGTCATACGACCCATGAAAAGAGTCTCTGTGGCTGCCTTTGCTGCCACCTACTCTCCTCCTACTCCTGTGGCTGGCTCCCACCCTGATAAGAGCCCCCTCTAACTTTCCCCATTCCATCTCCAACACTCTTGGCATTTTTGCCCCTGTCGTGAGGGTCTGACTGAAGCCTGCCAAAGAGTGCAATTCTTGGTACGACTCCGATCTGGCTGCCCTTAAACACAAGTGCAGAGCAGCCGAATGGAAATGGGGATCTTCAGGTGCACCTCTGACAAACTGGCCTGCCGCCTTCTCCAAAGGCAATATAGACTCTGCATCTGCTCCAAGAAAAGAGTCTACATTCAAGCCTGCATCTCTGCAGTATCTAACAACATGACTAAAGTCTAAAAGGAACTGGCCAAACAACTGCAGCCACATCCTCTACTGCACACACCCAGGCCCTTTGCTCAGCCCTGGCCGCACATTTTACCACCAAAACACAGGACATCCTGTCCTCTTTCTCTTCTGCTCCCCCTCCTGCACCAACATCTCTTGAGCCCCCTTCGGCTGTCCCACCCCTCCCCCTCTCCCATGTCACACCTGATGAGGTCTCTAGACAAGTCCAGTCTATGAAGCCTCTTCCAAACAGGTGGACGACTACCCCTCCGAAACCATCAAGGACAATATTGACACTCTCTCTCTCCAGCCTTGGCCAACCTCTGCAACCTCTCTTTGCCACTTGGGCTTTCCCCTCTCCTCACAAGCACTCTGTTGTGCACACTCAGCTCACAAAACCCTCCACCGACCTGCCTGTTCTGGCAAACTATTGCCCAATCTCCATCACCCCCTTCCTGAGACAACTCCTGGAGAAGCTGGCTATCACTCAACTTTCCCTCCACACCAAATCTGTTGGTTGTCTCCATGATCATCAGTCAGGCTTTAGAGCATCCAGAGGCATGGAAACTGCTCTTCTGAACACCCATGAAGACCTACTCTCAAATCTTGACTCTAACTCTCCCTCTGTCCTCATTCTTCTCCACCTCTCTTCTGCTTGTGATAGGTAAACCACAACATCCAGATCATCCATCTCCGTGATACCCTGGGCATCACAGATCAGGCTCTGGCGTAGTGTGCCTCCTTTCTCTCTGACCGGCTCTCCCAGGTGGAATTTAGGTCCTTTTTCTCTTCTATCACTCTCTCTACTTGTGGTGTCCCTCTGGAATCTAACCTATCCCCCAGGTTCTTCAATATCTTCTTGGGCCCCCCTGGCCCACAGGATCTCTAACTTTACCTCTAACTTTCAGTGTTATGCGGCAGAGCTCTCTTTCAGGCTACCGTCTGCCTCCTCCTCGCTCATCCTTGACTGTCTATCTGCAATTCAGTCTTGATGTGCTGCTAACGATCTCTGCCTGAATGCCAGTAAGACAGAGATCATACTCATTGGGACCCCCTTCTCTCTCTTTCCCACTTTCACACTGACCGGCCTCCCTTGGCCCTGCGCCCTCACCTACCAATGAGGCAAAAAATCTAGTGGTCATCTTCGACTCCACTCTCTCCTTCTCTTCTCACATCTCAGACATCTCCAATAAATCCCACTGCCTACTACACCTCCTCATAGGTATTCTACCTTTTCTCACTTTCCTCCAGAGGCTCACCACCTCCAGATCCCTGGTTTTCTCTAGGCTGGACTATTGCAACAACCTCTTTCTTAATCTTCCTATGTCTACTCTCCTTCCTCTACAACTCATCCAGGACCGAACCACAAGACTTATCTTTGTCCTCATGCTGAGGGACTGCATCTTTCTGGTGCCAAAATCCCTGCACTGGGCCCCTCGTGGCTTCAAGACCATCTGCATATTCCACAAGGCTTTCTGCAGCTGTGTTGCACTATCTACAACTCTCTCTTCCGAAATACTCTCCCTCTAGAGTCCTCTGCTCGTCCTCCTTCAAGTCTTTGCGTGTGAGCCGCGTTCACAATCAAAGATTTGAGGGTAGGTCTTTATCCACTGCAGGTGCTTCCCTGCCTCTCTCTGTCTTGAAATGGAGCACCTTAAGTTCCGGAAACTCCTCAAGGCCTTCCTCTTCTCTTCCTTCTTCTCTTGCCATCTCTCCTGCTAACCTCTGTTCTTTTTCTCTCTACCTTCCTCCTCCTCCCTAACTCATTTAATTTTTTCTGACTGGTTGCCTAGTTCACCTCAAGAGCCATATCCTGTCCCATCCTCATCACCCCTCAATTCCCTAGATATTGTTTAATTAGTTTGATAAGTGCAATGTTATGTATTTCAGTGGACCGAACCCAGATGTCACTAATATTTTTTTTCCTATTTTTTGCCCGTTTAAAAAAAAACAACTACTGGATGGATTTACACCAACCTTATAAAAGCACACTTTTGGGACCACCAAGCGCCCACTGCTCATGTGAATTTGGTGAAAATCCACTACCGGTTTGGACTGCAGGCGTGAGCACATTTGTTTCCCATTGTGCCAATGAGGAAAACCCCAATTTTGGGACACCCCTATAACTTTGCCCCCACCGACCAAACCTCACCAAACATTGTAAAACCAACCCAGGGAGCATATATGCTTTGGTTGCAAAGTTGTGTGATGATTTGTTCACAGTGGCCGAAGCTATAAGCTGCTCAAAAAGTGCTCTTCCTATGAGTTGAGCAACTTAACTATAACTACAGGGCCTCTGCCACAGGCCCTGGAATTCAAATCCTTATATATATATTGGTCTACAATTAAATTACTAAACCTTGGCCATTCCTTATTAACATAGGGCTCTCTTGACCACCAGGTTCAATCCTGCCCACTCTGCAGGTGAGGCTAAGGGTGTCTAGTTATTTTAGACATCCTATTCACGGCCGTTCACTGAGCCTGGATGCATCTGCTTTAATTTCCGAATCTACTGCCTACGGAACCCACGATTGAAAGATCCTCATATAACTGCTGAAATCGCTGCAGGTAGGAAAAGAATCATCATCCCTTTAGTGCCGCCATTCCAAACCACGAGGGTTCGACATCCTTCAAGTTGGCTGGCGCCTTCTGAGGCACCCGACAGAAGCCCCACCACCCACCTTCAGCCCACCCCATTTGCTGATTGGGCGCACGGCCTGCAAAGTACCAATCACAAATCGCCGGAAGGCGAAGCCGGGTCCCGGAACGAAAGCACGGGAACCAAGGAACATCGCCTGTCCTTGTCTGTCACTGCCGAAGTCTGCCGTCTGCACGGAACGCTGCCCATGCACTTCTAAGGTACTGTCCACGAAACGCCCACATCTGTTCAAACAATCCGCTGTCAGCCGCTCATAACTTGAATTAACCTACCCATACTTACTGCACGATCAATCCTGTGCATGTTCTGTATATCACAGCCAATGCCATTATTGTTTGCTACGTGGGAGACTATTGCTGTTTACCTACTATCAGTTTGAGCAGATATACGTTTGCACCCATTGCATTCAGGTGCCTTCTATGCTATGTATCCTAGCCATTGTTTGATTGCCACACCCAGGTGCCCTTACCCATTGCATTTTAGCCTTTGTTGGGACTGTGCATTTAGGTGCCCCCTATGCTATGTATCCTAGCCATTGTTTGATTGCCACACCCAGGTGCCCTTACCCAATGCATTTTAGCCTTTGCTGGGACTGGTGCATTCAGGGGCATCTTATGCTATGTACTTTAATCACAGCTTGATAGCCATATCCAAGTGCCCTTACTCATTGCATTTTAGCCTTTGTTGAGACTGGTGCATTAAGGTGCCTCCTAAACTATGTATTTTAGTCGTTGCCTATTCGTGCCTTACAGATTTGTGCCCCTACTAGTGAATGGCATCTAGATTGCATAGATTCTGCCACATTTGGCCAAATGTACCTATCCACCTTACCTACCTGTTATTAGCATTATAGCTATTCGACACTCTTAACCTAGACTGCCTGAAATCTTAGTCTGCTCACACCAAGGGGCACCGCTAATCACCAGGGACCGCTTTGCACTATGTCAAGTTTACTCAATATCTATACTATAATGGTCATGGCCACGCTTTATGCCTCCACTGACCCGGAAGTGCCATAATGAAGTCCACCTATGCAAGCCAGTACTCGTGCCCCCTCTCCCACCCATCACTCCCAAGGTACTCAACTACTCTGGCCATACCAGCCCCATGCACCAGGTCATGCCAGGCCAACTAGCCTATACTTCTCAGCCTATTCCAACTCACGAGAGAAACCTCAAATTACGCGCCAGACTCAATAAACTCTATGAACCACTTAAAAGATCCCTTCCCACTATAAAGCGTATAATGAAAGGCCAACATACCAAGATATGTAATGGCCCCAATCCCCCTCACTCCCTACCAGTGAACATAAATATCCAAACTTTCAAGCTCACGACAAACTCTAACCCATCAAACACTGCCCTAACTAAAATGAACCCTGAAGGACATTCCTTTAAGGGAGCACTCCTTAATGTAAGATCCCTAGTGGCACACGCCATCGACCTAGCTGACCTAATTATAGAAGCTAATCTAGACTTTATTGCTATAATCGAGACTTGGTTACACAATGCGGCAGGTCCATCACTCATGTTGGCCATTCCCAACGGTTACACCATATCCAGGCAGGACCGAGAAGGCTCCCGTGGAGGTGGAATCGCCATTATATCCAAAATAAACCTATCATTACCCACAACCATGCAATCTTGTGAAACTCTCACTGCGAAAATCCCCATAAACAATACCCAATCTTTGTCTATTCACCTAATTTACAGATCACCGGGTCCACTTGGAACCTTTGAGGATGATTTGCACAGCCTTCTGTCCAACAATACCAAAACTACCTCACAATTGCTGGTTCTAGGAGACTTTAACCTCGGCTTCAATGACCAAACAGATGCTCATGCACCAACTATTGCCAATACCCTTAACACCTTAGGACTAACCCAAAAAAGTTAAGACCCCTACCCATGTGAAGGGCAGAATACTTGACTGGATCGCTGATTCCAACTACTCAGCCATAATCTCCTCTATTACGCCCCTATCCTGGACCGACCACTCCCTGGTGTCCTTTAACCTACTAACCACTAAACAGCCCACTCCTGTCCTACAGGTGGCTCCTCCCTGCCCCACAAGAAACAAAAAAAGAATATTACAGTGGATAATATTATTCCCCTGATCCTTCCAACATTAAATGCACTGCCAGACAACCTCCACCCTAGTGCATTAGTCAACGAATACAATAATATGCGTATTACTATGGACAAAGTCGTCCCACTCAAAATGCGAACAAGCAAACCCAAAGCACATTTAAACAAGTGGTTCACACCAGAACTTAAAGCCCTGTGCTTAACGAAAAGAAAATGCGAATCAAACTGGAAACTCTGTCCAACTGAGGAGAACAAAGTTAACTTAACCAACATCTCTCGGCACTACAAAAATGAAATCTGCCTAGCAAAGCGTAACTCTTACAATGCTCGCATTGCCAACTCTATCTCAAGCATGAAGGAACTCTTCTCCATCCTGAAAGAACTTGAGTCTTCCATTGCCACACCAGATACCTGTATTAAGGACCAGACCTGGTGTACAGATATCCAAACTGCCCTAGCAAACAAAATTACCACGCTGCAAAACAAAATCCAACTAAAAAAAGAATCCTTAAACCTCCCAAATATGCCGCCACTCAATGACACCACTAACGACCCTGCCAACAAATTCTCCTTCACTAAAACCACCACCTTAGAGGTAGAGAAAACGATAATTTCCCTCAAACCTTCGAATTGCAAAGGTGACATCTGCTCAGCACAACTAATAAAAGACGCTGCCAGAGACCTCTCACCGTTCATTTCAAAACTGATAAACGCCTCCTTCGACACAGGCAACATCCCGGCTAATCTAAAACAATCATGGGTGCTCCCGCTTCTCAAGAAGCAGACTCTAGACCCCCTCATCCCCACCAACTATCGGCCTATTACTACAGCACCTTTCTTACTGAAAATACTAGACAAGGTTGCCTATACACAAATTCAAAGACACCTTGAATTACATAATCTACTGGGATCTAGACAATCTGGTTTCCGTCCACTCCATGGAACTGAAACTGCCCTCATTGATTTAAAGACCCAAATAGATGAACTGAGAGACCAAGGTAAGACAGCACTCCTCCTTCTACTTGATCTCTCAGCTGCTTTCGATCTAGTGGACCACAAGATCCTTTCCAAACACTTGGACATTGCTGCACACTTCTCCACCCATGCCACTAAATGGATTGAATCTTTTTTGAGCGAGAGAACAATGAGAGTCTTCTCCTCTTCGGCAGCAGTCGACCCCTCACCAATCTCGTGCGGAATCCCTCAAGGCTCTTGTGTCTCACCGACTTTATACAACATATTCACTAAACCCCTCTTCGATGATCTGGACCTTCTAGGTATCACCTACACTAATTATGCAGATGATACACAGATTCTCCTCCCGCATTCTGGGGATCACAGTAAGGACAGGGAGTTGGTGAATAGGGTGTACCTCATTATTCAGGCATGGATGGCATCCCATGGCCTCTGCCTGAATGATGATAAGACCGAGCTGATTATCGTAGGCATGCAGGCCAATATCAACAAGTTAGGCAAGGACTACTACATATTTAACATAGATGGCAATAGCATTAAGGTTTCAAGAGAAGTAAAAACACTAGTTCTATCTTGATTCCACTATGTCTTTCACCAAACAAGTTAACTCCTTAGCTTCCACTACAGCTTATACCTGTAAATTAATAAGAGCAGGTAAACCCTTCTTATCTAACGATAGTTGCATAATCCTAGCGAGAGCCTTAATATTATCCCGACTTGATTATTGTAATGCCCTTTACAGTGGTGCTAACAAAACTATCACCAAAAGGCTACAAATCTTACAAAACAATGCCCTCAGAGCTGCTCTAGGCATAAATAAAAGGGAACAAATCTCCTCTATCAGACACCAATACAAATGGCTCTCCACTGACAATAAAATCCATCTAAAAATGATCTCCTTGACACACAAAGCCCTCAATAACGCTGCTCCCAGTTACCTGATGGACAAAATAAAAAGATAAATCTCCAGTAGGCCTACAAGAACTCCCAACTCCAACTGCTTGGTAATTCCTAGATTTAAACTTGCCAAAATTGGCGGCACCAGTTTCCCCGTGCTAGCCGCTAAATGGTGGAATGCCCTGCCACACAACTTGAGAACAGACCAACCTTTCTCACACTTTAGAATGAATCTTATCAAACACTTCAACGACAAAAATATGTAATGTACTGCTAGACACTTGTGTCATGCTACTTTATCTGAAGGTATATATGTCTTATTAGAAATATATTGTAAATGTAAATAATTATAGTAACATTGTATATAACTGACCACCTCGCTTTACAGCAATGCCTCCATCTCTTCATCAGATCTGCCTCCTGCTGAGCCTGTTCATACCTATCTCTCTACCACAGTAAATTATGTACCATTGTAATTCTTTGTAACACTGTAATTCTATGTAACACTGTAAGCTTTGCATATTCTCTTCACTGCGCCCGGTTACCCTTGGGTCTGGCACGCATTACAAATAAATAAACAAACGAACAAACAAACATAGGGCTCTAGGTTATCTAAAGCTTGTTCAAATCATTTTAATAATGACAAGTTATACATAGTACATGTCCTTAGCAAAACGGAATGAAAACAAATCGACAGCCTTCACTAAACATGAGTCACATGCACATGATATAAGTATATCACCACACATGCCAAAATTATCCATTCCATTCGGGAGACACTAGACCAGCCTTGGTTTTAACTTTGCATTCTGAGTCTTCTTGTCCTGGATTTCAATCAGGGAAATACAGGGCTACAAGACACATAATGCAAAGTTAAAACCGGGAGTGGACTAACATCTACCAAATGGAATGCCTAATGGCGACATTCATTTAGCACCATACTCACAGCTTGCTCATAGAAGGTTGTCCCTTTTTATGTGGGGATGGTTTTCTGTCTATCTGGACCACCCATTTGCTTCTGACCAGATTACAGGAGGTGGCTACATTTAGTGATCAAGCGATGGAATGAATGCAGTCCTTTTTCGGTAACAGAACAATATGGTTATGCGACAACAAAACCAAAGAAGGTAAAGTTCCACTAAGTATATTGCGCTGCTAGACTCCAGAGATTTCAAAAAGCTGCCAATAAGATGACAGATAGTAATCCAACAAAAATTAGAAACACACAAGTAAATGTCCAATGTGTCTTGTATTCAAATAATTTTCATCAGCCAGAGTGATTTGCCGACACGTGTTTCAACCTTCTGCGGTCTTTCTCAAGGTAAAAAATTCAATTAGGGTCCGACTGATACTGCTGATATGTTGTTTAAGTATTATGAAAATAATTCGGATGTCGTCTCCACAGTACCTGAAAGTCCCGGCTGTACAGCCAAACAACCCAATGAAAATGTGACGAGTCACTGAAAAGCTCTAGTGTATACCCTGAAGCAAGGATCTGCATCTCACTAATAAACTCCCATCTTCTGATATGAGTATGCAGCATGCAAACAGAGGCCTTTCCTGCCCTCTTTGCTATGGCGTCCTACAGAGGCCATCATTATCCCCCGTTTTGTAAAATATATTTACGGTTCCTCTATTTCAGTTGCTTGATCAAAAAAGGATATGTCTTTCTAACTATGCCAATGATTCTCAATGTCTTATCCCTTTGTCAGGTAATTATGAGAAGGACTCCAAAATGGTGAAGGATACTTACAAACTCATACAAGGGTGGATGGATATGAGTGGGTTGGCCTTGAACTACAAAAAGACTGAGCTTATGATCGTAGGTTCTAGGCCCAGACTACCGAAGCTTAATGTGGAATATGAGCATGACATCTCTACAAAAGACAAAATAAAAATATTGGGTGTTGTATTTGATCAGACATTAAGCATGACGCCACAGGTGAATAGCCTTGTCTCGTCTTCATCTTATTATATAAGGCTACTCTCACACATTCACCCATTTGTCTCTCAAAAGTGTTGCAAACCAGCAGTCCAGGCCATTATCTCGTCAAAAATTGATTATTGCATTTCTCTACTATTGGGCATTGTCAAAGGAAATCTATCTAAACTCCTGGTAGTGCAGAACAGCACCGTTAGAGCTATTATGGGGATGAGGAGGTGTGAGCATGTATCAGAGGTGCAGAGAAGTCTGCATTGGCTACCCACAGCTGCCAGGATAGAATTCAGGTTACTGACAATCACCTATAATTCCTTGGCGTGGCTATTTCCGGCATATATAACCTGTAAACTCATAAACAAACCTGAATCACGCGCTCGGCTCTCAAGCAGTCTTAAACTGCTGTAAACACCTAAAGCCAATCTAAAACTAGTAAAGAAACACACCTTCTGTGTGGCTGCTCCCTCTCAGTGGAATGTCCTGCCTTCTGAACTAAGAAGCTGTTCTTCCATGGAGGGCTTCAGGAAACATCTTAAAATGCACTTGTTAAGATAACCCTGGGTGGCGACTAGTCGGGTCCTATGTTACTCTAGTGTGCTATCTTCCAGTCTTCATCGGCGCTCATATGCCTCGGGCCACTTTGGTTGCGTCTTATAAAAAATGTAAAGTAAAGTAAAGCACAAATAATCTCTGAAGGGGTCAGAATAAAAAGTGTATTGTTAACAAACAAATATGCGTTTAGCTTACTATACATGCACTGTGCACTAAAAAAGGCCAGACATAGCTTTAAAACTGAATGAAGTAGCCTACTGAGCTTTTGGTGTCTGCACTAATCTAGATGCTCTGCCTGTTTGCCTTATAGACTGGGAAAGAGGCTATTTGAGCAGGAAATTAGTAACTATTCCGTTTGGACAAAATACCAAGTCAAAAAAGGTGCTGAAAAGGTTTGGATCGATGGAATAGAAGACAAGATGTGTCCATCCGTTAGTTCCACTTTCTCCTACCCTCAAACTAGCAGGGATTTTCATTATTTCAGCATGATATATCTCCTTCCCTTTCTATAAACAATGCACCTGACAGGGACGTCATTTCGACAAAATGCCAGGGGTAGCGGAAGTGACATCACACAACCCTTGACCCCCCTGGTGACATCACAGGAAGTGATGTCATTTGACCCCACCCCAAAGTGATATCGCGGGATGCGATGGAACGCAACCTTTCACACGTTGACAGAACAGGAAGTGCTATCACATAGCATTGTACACTACAAAAAATATTGTTAGGATATCGCTATAATGTGATGTACATTTCATACAAGAATGGATCGCGATATGTATCGTTAAGATACTTTTCTTCTTTTTCTTCTTTTTTTAAGGGGCTTTAACAAGAAAGCCAGCCACTCCAGAACTAAAGAGCCACATGGTGCTGGCCACAGCCCATGAGCTTGCATTACAAAAAAAAACCCAAAAAAAAAAACGTTTTTTCTTTTTTTTTCTAGAGGTCGCAAGGGTGACCACAGAGGTCGCAAGGGAGACCTCAGAGGTCGCAGTTGCGACCTCTGGTGACCCGTAAATGATGTCCCTGGCACGTGATTGTATACATTCTCTAGTAGTTTCATGAGAATCAGCTGATGGCCTTCACCCAATAAAACCAAGCTATCTGGGCAGCGAGTTTGTTGGCACTAGCACCAAAAAAAACAAGCATCCTCACACTATTCAGCACAATGGGAATTGTGCTCTCAATATTAAAGATAGAACTGCACAGTGCCACTTTGTTGCCATCACTGGAAGCTCAGGCCCACACAGCAATTCATTATGGGTATGCAAACTAAGAATAGTGGTAAAACACGTGTTGAGAGATAAAGAAAAAAAGATAAAAGCGAAAATAAATGAGTACGATTATTAAAATTGTGATGTACATTGACAAAATTGAAAACCACTTTGACAAAATTAAAGAAACCTTACACAAAAAAGGAAACACTTCGTTATTGGTGAATCCTTTGAGATAAATCAACCCACTCTAATGTGTTAATTAAATACAGTTGGCGCAAATAGGACAATATCTGTTGCAAACATAAATAAAGTAGCAATACCCTGTAAGAAAATGATAATTTCCCGACATGGGGCAAAAAGTAAGCTTTCCACTTAGCTTAGTTAGCTCAACAATTGATGGTCGGGATGCTGGTCAAATCGGTCCCTTTCCCTAAAGGGAGGGATACAATCCTTGCCAAAATGATTATTCTTACCAGTATGCAGAAAGGGGATCCGCTTGTCCCAAGCTCGATGCTGCTGATCCGTGACACAGATCTGATCTGATTTTGGCAGTCTTTTTATTCTAAACGCCAACCTCGAAGTTATGTCATCATCATGCTTAACTGCGCGACAGCATCATCATGCTCCGGCATAGAGCGGCCATGTTTTTGTTTGTATTATTACTTTACATGGATTTTAACCAAGACAATACACTAAAGATTGCCTTACACAAGCCATGAACTATGATGGTACCATATGCAATTTAGCTTTTTTGCCTCCATCCATAAACAATCACAATTTTTACCTCTCATTTCAAATGACCTTATTATCTCCTTTGCTCATTGATAACTGTGTTATATTCCTCTTTATTCAATTTTTCCCTTTTTTATTTGAACGCTATTTTACGACTTTTTTAGCTATTCTGTAATCGTGTGTTGGCGTTCTCATGTTCTGTCGGTGATGACGTCTTTGCACTCCCACATGTGGTGCCATTTTATTCTAATTATGAGTATTCCTAACATTATTCTTTATCATGTTTTATTAATTTTAGTATACATTTGCTTTATTGAAAGTTATTTAGATCAAGTGTGTACTCTATGTAGTTTTTTTATTATGTTTTTATATGTATAAATCTAATTATTCCTTTTTTATTTAAACTACACTTTATTTAGAAAACAGACTAGTATTAATATTATGGATCTGACCCATATTCTATTTTCTGTTTTTGTTTATCTCAAGTCCTATTTCAAATAGCTATTTTTAGTGTAAGAACAGTATTTTATTTGTTTTGTATTTACTAGGACTTTACTACATTTCTTAGTGTTTTCTAGTGTTTTTTAGAGATAGCACAGTTATATCATGGTGATTGATCATACTAATACAACCAATTAGACATCTCATTGTCACAGTTTAAACCAGTCTCACATGTGTCCATAGGGCAGATCCATTTGGCTTCTTTCTGGCTAAGAAGCTATGCTCCGTTTCCTCTGCTGGGTAGTTCCTTGATTTTTTCTAAACCCAGAAATTATATATGTTCCGCTTCTGTTTCCGGATGCTCTGTGCAAAAATGAATGGCCATGGGATATATTAGGTCTTTATTGCTTATTGCTCTCATATGCTCTAAAATTCTTTAAGTGCCCGAATTGTGTTTCCAATATAGAATGTGTCACAGATACATTTGATTCCATAAATGACAAATTTGGTGTTGCAGTTTACAAAATGTACAATTGGTTTTATTTTTCCATTCGGTAATTGTAGACTTTTGCCTCCATTCATTATTTGTGGACACATTTTGCAGCTCCCACATCTCTGGTTTCCCATAATAGGTTTCAACTTTAGCAGGTTACTTAGATTTTGGGTTTGTTGAGGTTTCGGAAAACTTGGATTTATGATATTTTTTATGGTCGGAGCCTTTTGGTAGCAAATCAATGGTATGTCATCCAGATGCTTACTTACATTTTCATCAATTTTCAGTATGTTCCAATGTTTTTTTTTTTATTCCTCTGATAATCTGTGTATCTGTACTGTATGTTGTTATGAATTTTACTTTGGTGATCCTATTCAAAGAATAATAAGTGAAACATATGTATTGAAGCTGAAGTAACAAGAAGTTACTGAACTACTGTTTTGTTTTACTGTTATAGATTCTCTCCTGATGACCCACTATCACATTTTGATAGATAAAGAAAAAAAGAGATAAAAGCGAAAATAAATGCATAAGATTATTAAAATTGTGATATTCTTTGAAAGAATTGAAAACCACTTTGAAGAAACGAAAGAAACTTTACACAAAAAAGGAAACACTTTGTTATTGGTGAACCTTTTGAGATAAATCAGATCACTCTAATTTGTTAATTAAATACAGTTGGGGCAAACAGGAAAATACCAATTGCAAACATAAATCACATTGGCTATTGGACAGTCACAATTGTGGTGTAAACATATGCTAACAACTGGAAACACTTAATATATGACAAACTCACCAAATGGATAGTTGTTTGACTGTACCCTCCTGAAGACTAAACATTGTTACTTAATGTATAGCTTTCTCAACTGAAGACTGACCGCTCTCAGTGGTACAGCAACCAACCGCATCCATACATACGTGTTTTACCCAAATTCAGGATCATCTGTCCAGTGTAGTAGGTTAACAACCTTGAAACTGCAGACCAGTCCACCATTCACCTTGTGGTGAGCTTGAAAAACAGCAGAACAAACCCTTTTACCTACAAAGTGATAGTAGAATAGACCTTTACAGCTAAACAACCACACACACACTGCATCACCTAGTATGTATAAAATATCACTTCCCTACAAAACAATGATAATGTCCTCAGATGGGGTGAAAAACATCTTTAATGCTAATTTGCAAACCCACACTGCTCTGATTTGGTGTTAAACATCTACTGAAGACTACTAAGTGGCACTCTGCATGGCTTTTTTAGTAGAAAGTGTCTATCCTAACATCACTTTGCAGGTAGAAGAGTGTTTCCTAGCTTTTTTTCAAAAATATCATACTATTGATAGCGAATGCTAAAGATAGAGGCAAGCATTGTTGCTTTCCTCTTCATTGTAATCAATGGTCTCTCATAATGTTAAATGTACTGAGGCGAGGGGCATATCTGCTCCATTCATTCCAATGATTGTTTTCATAATGTTAAACACAGAAATGGGTGTCATTTCTGCTCCATTCAAACTACAAACAATTCTGTAGATTTATTAGCCCTCTTGGCGGGTGCGTCAGCCTTTCAGGTAGCTCTAATCCCAGGCTGAATCTAATTATCCAAGCCTGGCTTCTGAGCAACCCGAGCAGCGGAAGCACCCGGCGGTCATCTTCTTTCCTGCCTCCCACTCTCCCTTGGTCAATATCCCCATTCCCTGTCAGCCTCCACCCAATTCCACCATCCCCTACACACCTGTTGCTGTGCCGGCACCACATTTCACTGTCTCCACAGAGGGTGCCATGCACAGCCCCGACTTCCAGTTCCATGGCAGCCATGTTAGGTGAGGAGGATGCCTTTGCATGAATAATTGGGTCTCAAACACCCTGTGATCCATTGATTCATAGAAATATATTACTTTTGCCACCCTGTGGGTTAGCCTCGGGGTGCTAGGAGCAATGTAAAAACCCATTCTAGGGGCTTCACTGGGTGGTAACGGTGCAAGGGTCTATAACTAAGGACCTCGACCCATTACCACCCCACAGAATGGGTGCGTATTGCTATAGTACATGTGAAAGTGGCTCCTTTTTCATCTTGTTAGCATTAGAGGCACAGTGCAATTGTGCTGTGTTATCTTAATTGTAACTAAGCAAGAATAGACTGTATTTAAGAAAGAAGAGACATGGAGTGAAGTTGTGTTTGCATTCTGAAACAATTTTACATTGTAATACATTTTTCAACATTACTCCATTAGAGGGCACAGAAACATGACTTGTAGTTCTCCATAATATGTACAGCAATTACACCATTATATCTCTGTGCTATTTGCTTTTTACTTGCACAATTATAAGCTGCCTCTTGAAGTTACATATTTTTTTTTTCTTTATTGTTTTTGGTATTTCTCGGGGGCAGGTTTCCACTTCCAAAAAGATATTGCTTGAGAATACAGGCAAGAATTGAGCATCGCCACATTATTATCCAACCAATCGGAAGCTTTTAACAGTTCTTTCACTTTATCCGGATTCCTTATGAGAATCTCCTTAGATAGACCCAGATCGCATAGTATTTTAGCACAATCTCTTTTAAAATCACACATAAAAACCCCTTCCAGGTCTGTTCCCAGAAAGTAAGACAACGTATTTGCATTGGACACAAGACATTTGCGTAATAATGATAGCTTCTTCCAATGCATAATACTCTTTAAAGAGGGCAAGCCCAACTCATATCATAACAGTTCCATTGGTATACATTTCGGGATATGTCTTAAAACTTTTCGCCACACTTGTGCTTCTATTATTTTCAAAAAAGGTACCAAATCCTCTGAGCAAAACTCACATCCATATGACAAAAGTGGGATTGCCTTTGTGCGATGGAATAAAATACAGGGATTAAAGTGAATCTCCTGTATCTTTTCTCAACTATTTTCATCTGGTTAGCAATAACAAAAGCTTTTATACTGAGATGTATGATATGATATGATATGATATGATATGATATGATATGATATGGCATTTATGACGCACTTATACACAAGTGTGACAAGGTGCGACGAGGCAGGGGAGTGGCAAGGGGAGACAGACAACGATCCTACTAGGCCAGGTATCATTCAGATCGCGCAAGTGCAAGGGTAGAGGGGAAGGGAAAAGTGCAAGGGGGAAGGGAGACGGGAAAGTTCAGTACAGGGTTAGTAGGACAACAAGATAAATACTAAGGGCCAGCTGATGGCAAGTGCAGACAAGTGCTGGGAAGGGATACAGAGACAGTCCCGCAGCACAGGGGTTGCCAGGGAGGCATTGCAGGGGAGGGAGAGTGGCTGGGCCAAGGACTGAGATCAGTGACTGGCCCAGTTGCAGATTCAGTGCAGGGGAGAGAAAGCAGAGGCAAAGAGGAAGGTTTTGAGGTGCTTCCGGAACCGGAGATGGTTCTCCTCAAGTTTCAGGGAGGCCGGAAGGCTGTTCCAGAGGGAGGTCCCTGCTGAGGAGAGAGATCTGCCCCCAACTCGTTGCTTGGAGAAGGGGCTGACCCTGAGGGAGTTGGAGGCGGATGAGCGAAGAGCTCGAGAAGGAAGATATTTAGGAAGAGAGAGTTGAAGGTATTTTGGCCCAAGCCCCAGAAGGCCTTGTGGACAATGCAGAGGGTTTTGAACTTAATCCTCGCAGCCACTGGGAGCCAGTGTAGCATTGCAGTCCTGGAGAGATACGGTCCCTGGGCTTGAGGCCAAGGGCAAGTCTCACAGTCCTGTTCTGGTTGAGTAGTGGTATAGGTATAACCCAAGTATTTCAACACAGGTTTATTTTTTAGCTTTACACCACCTCACGCGATCGAAAAAGAATCTTATTTTATAAGTTTTGTACCTGTGTAGAATATTACTGTTTTATTAGTGTTTATCAACAGTTTTCTATCACGTATAAAGTCTTCAAATGTTGCTATCGTTCTTTGCAGGCCAACCTTAGTTCCATCAAATAAGAGGAAATCATCTGCATACGCGATTCATTTTATTCTAATCTTACCTAATTTTGGTGAGGCTAAACCACTAGGGTCCAAAAACATCCAAGCCTTGGATACATAAAGATTAAACAGCGTAGCTGCCAGTCTACAGCCCTGTCTTAAGCCGTTGTGAGTCATAATTTGGTCAGACAGTAAGCCTCTAGTATTGAGTCGCACCCTCATTACTGTATTCGAATATACAGCTATTAACAGCTCTAATAAGCTTTTTTCAATGCCAAGGTAATGTAGCGTTTTCCATAGGATTTTCCTATCGACCATGTCGAACTCCATGGATAGGTCCATTGAAGCTAAGTATAAAGGTTGCTTGTCTTTCACTCTGGCTTTACTCTGTAAGTTCGCTACAACTGACCCACCCATGTCTGTACCCATAGCCTGTCTGAATCCTATTTGTCTTATGTCTAATATTTTGTTGGCTTTTATCCATATATTCAATTCATCTAAAACAATTGCTGCGCATATCTGAGATTCAACATCTGTCAACATAATTGGTCGATAGTTCAGAGGACTTAGACGATTTCCCTTTTTATATATTAAAATGACGTGTGACATCTTCCAGGATTTAGGGCTTTTCTTCTCACTCATAATAGTGCTAAACATGCAGTTCAGTAGACCAGCCCACATTGCTACATTATATTTCATTGTAATATATGAAAGATTGTTAGGACCTGGGGTGGTTGTTGCCTTGACCTTCTTTATGTGACTGGAAATGTTCTTAACTGAAATGTTCAATGACCACAACTGATTACTATTGTAGGGCGCTGAGGGATGGACATCAGGATACTAATATAGCTTCTCAAAGTATTCAACCCAAATGTTACCAGCTATTGGGTTCATTGTCAACTGCAACTGTGTTACATCAGTGCCGTTAATAATCCTGGTATTGCCATTTTCTAAGGCAGAGATCATTGCTTCACCATCTTTTTGAGCCATGGTTGCTCGGTGTGACAATAGGCAATTTTTAAAATGCTGTTTACGGTGCTTTATTTTACAGCTCAATTCTGTTTGATTTAAATTTAGCTTTTTTAAAGTGTGCAATTATTTTCTTAGATATGCCTTTCTCTTGTTTACTTCAATGTCAAAGGTGTGCATGCATTTTTTTTGGGAGTATGCAGATTGTGTTTAATGACATTAGCCTTCCCCAACGTTTGGGCAACATAGGTCTTAAAGCATTCACCTGGGTAGGTTACCATTTTCAACTCTAGCGAAAGATTCATGTAACATCAACGTATTTAACTTAGTTATGTTATCTGGAGTCCATGTAACCTTAGTGCCTGAAACGTTCACTATGACATTCTGCATGTAATGTTCCTCATCGTTATTTTCTTTTAGCCACGGCAGGTTTGTTGAGATCATTGCATGATCACTTTCATCTAGGCTACTCACATTCAAGGAACATGAAGCTTCCTGGAAACGATTACTCACAAAAATATAATCCAGAATAGAGTTAAAACCTTGTGCTTGCCATGTTGGAGTGATGGTATACATTGGCTGCATGTCCCAACCGAGTGTGAATTCCACCCATAAGCTCCCTCTGCATACTTTGTTATATGCTCCTGCACACTCAGAACCTGTAGATGCCAGAATCCAGGATGCGTCGCCATTTCCCAGATTGCAATCCACATTCAAGTCTCCTGCAAGCAACAGTGCACCAGCCATATTTAAGTCCAGCCAATCACTTATCTTTTGGTTTAACATAACAAACAGATTTAAAATCTGTTCATTTGAGTGATTGGCAACATTCCAATAAACATTCATCAACATTATGTCGTTGTTTCCCCTATCTGTTGACAAAGTAAAGGTACCAACAATTGCACAGTCCAATATCAGTTGTTCAGTGACCAATGTAATGTTTGTTTCTGACCGGTAAGCCAATGCGAGTCTGCCACTAGGACGACCAAGGGGTCCCTTATTCGCCTTCAAATTAATTATACCGTAGCCATCCAACAGTAGATTACCGGTTGCCCAAGTCTCTTGCAATAACACAAAGTCATACTCTTCCAACATTTTTACAATTTTTGTATTGGCAATCAAGTGCAAACATCCCCTCGTATTCCATGATACAAGGCTAAATGATGTATTCTTGCTAAAGTGGATCCTTCATTGATTTTAGCTTGTCTATGGATTCCCTTAATGATAAAGCTAACCATCTCCACTCTTGCATGACCGAGAGTTGGGACTTGGCTTCTGCCATTGACACCATACGATCTTCCATGCCGGCAGAAGCCTGTGACTCATTTGTTTTTATTCCTTGGTTGGTGATGTACTTCAGATAACCTTCAGTCTTACTGGGAACAGAATTAGTGTTATTTGTTTCTTGGAATTCCAATACATCAAAACCTCTTTTTTGAAGAGCGCCTGTCTCCTTCATTATTAGGGCCCTAACCAGAGGGGAGTTTATTATTAGCCTAACATAGTCATATCTTTCATTGTGAATGAAGTCAACAAGCTGAATGTCTGTGGTGGTTATCAGGCTCAATTCCTCAATGTCACTAAATAAACTTAGTATATATTGCCTATTTAGGGATCTTGGACCTCCTTGGTCAAATACATAATAAAGCACCAGGCTTGGTTCTTTTGGGTACACTGGTCGTCTAAGGTTTTGCATCTCAATCCTCTTGCTACTGTTATGCCAGGTATTATAGTCAGGTGGTATGTTATACTCCTGCCTTCCGTGAGTCATCCCATGTCCCTCTGTTATACCCTTGTTTTGTGGCTCATTATTAGAGACTGCATCAAGCAGTCTACTATTTGTGCGTATACCACTTGAATGGTTCACACTATCATTTTTCCCTTGAGAAAAACCTGCTAGGCTTGGTAAAAGTTTTTTGGCTTCATTCAGTATGTCTTCAATAATGCCACTGACTGCTTCCCTAGACAACTGTGAATATTCAGCCACATTTTTGACCTGTGACTCAATTTTGTCTCTAGTTGGAGATGTAACTACATCAAGCTTTTTACAGAGAGGCGCATTCATTGTGTCCTTCAGTTTAAGACCGGACGACATATTCTGCTGTGATTCCGCAGTAATGGTCTCACACATAGTAGCCTTACTACTGTTATTTTCAATTATGTGGACCATATTAAGATCTTTGTTCCGTTCAACAGGAATCACAGAGCAAAAGGAGGCTGCACACTCCGGGGCAATAGGGGTGTTAGGTCTAGACAAAGCGTCCGGGTTCTTAAGATGTCAAATATGTCTTGGACCCCCCTTTCTAAGGCACGTAGATTACTATCTATCCTGTCAGAAGTTGCTTTGTTTTTCAGCACTTCTGACAACATAGAGGTGCCCTCATTGTACTCTGAATGTGCAGGGCTGCCTAAATCTGCCAATGCTGAAGCTGCCAATTTCACTGGGGGGGCAGTTTGAACTGGCTCTGTTACTTTGCTGATAACAACATCTTTAGCTGAACTAACTTTTTCTTGCCTGTCTGACCAGGCCTCGCGTATGTCCAGAGTTCTCATAAAATTGCGAGAAGAGGTGAGACTAGCCTTAGCTTGTTTGGCTGGTTTTTTAAAAAAAAATCTCCTTTTTTAGAGAGATTTTTTCAACAAACATACTATTCACTTCATCACTAATCAGGGTTACACCATCAGTTTTTTCAGCACCCACACTAGGGCCATTTGAGTCTGTTACTACAGTGTTAACCTCAGCATTGCCAGGCACTTCGCCCAGCAAAGCGTTTGCCAAATTTACATCTGAAGCCAACTCTTTTGTCTTAATTAACCCACTAACATCTGGGTGTTTTTTCGCAAGTTTTAACTCATCCCGACTTTTGACATATATTTCAGTAAGCATCTCGGGTAGAGCTGTAAAGGCTAGCACCACCACATTGAGTAATCTTGTGTGTATTTTTAATTCCGACAGCACCAGCGTATGTAACTCTTTACAGCGTGGCTCTGTGGTAGTTTGCAAATTGCCGCTATTTGGCTTCGGAGCTGAGTCAACGTCACAGATAGCATCTTGATCCAGATGCTGCGACAGAGCCAACAGAGAGATTTCTCCTGTTCCAAAAATCGGTGGGGTGTCTGCGTAAAGGAGGCTCTCATTCAGCTTGTTGTTTTTACAAACGAGCTCAGCTTCCTGACTCACAGCATCAGAGTAGCCTTCCTCAGCAAACAGTGATTGGGAGCTTTCAGACAACTATCACATCGTTAGCATCATTAACATCAACCTTTGGGCTGTTAAACATTTTCTGCTCCATCGAGCAGAGCTGTGCACAATCCAACAACTCCTCCTTGAGGCCAGATATGTCAGGTACAGATACTGCCGCCACACGAGCAACACTCATTGTAGTTACCATATGGGGCACAGACACGGCAGCTGAGTAATGTATGGTTTAACAGATTTTTAGGGCTCATGGCTTAAACATGTAATTGAACTCAGGCCATAATGCTTTCAAAGAGCGTCTAGTGTTGGTGCCGAAATGTAACATTCGGTATCAACACAAAAGGTGACTTACCAATTCACAATAACGGAGTAACGCCACCCCACATCCTCCACAGACCAAACAGACACAAAAGGCCACTTCCAAGGCCACTTCGCATCGGCGCGTGCTCATGGGCGGACGCGCGCACGGCAGATTTTTAAAAAAATGCTCTGTTGGGGGCGTGGCCTAATTGAAATAGATGAATATAACATATATTTAGGGGCCGATTCATGGAACAAACTTTCGCCGAAAATCTTCGCGCAAGCAGGCGCAAACAGACGCAAGCGCAAAAAAACAGGCACACGCGCACGCGTGCGATTCATGGAAGTCCCTGCGCGTGTTCTCCTAGGGATGTGCGCCAAACCCGTGCATGGCGCACACGGCACTGCAACATCCCGAAAGACGTACGCGATGCGCACAGTGAAAGCGCACAACCTCGGCGCATACACTAGAAAGTGGGCGGAACACGGGGCGTAACGCGCGGAATGGGGAACAACTCGCGAAAACAAGGGCGTAACTGGGGATGTACTGCAGGGAAGCAGACGGAACCCCCACACGCACCCAAACCACACGTATTCATGGAATCGAATAGGGCAAAGCCACGCACAGCGAAAGACACGCACAAGCCGAAACACGTCCGCCACACGAAGGCAGGCGGTAGCGTCCCTGCGCATTACAAAAGTGGCAACATACAGCAATTGTGCCTGTGCGAGCGGGGCACGTGTATGTCGGGGTTGCGCGGGAAGTCACACACGCGATTGAGCGGGCTACGTGTATTTCAGGGGTTCGCGTGAACTTTTTCACGCAATCGGGCCTGGGGGAGCGGGCTACGTGTATTTCAGGGGTTCGCGTGAACTTCTTCACGCGATCGGGCCTGGGGGAGCGGGCTACGTGTATTTCAGGGGTTCGCGTGAACTTCTTCACGCGATCGGCCCTGGGGGAGCGGGCTACGTGTATTTCAGGGGTTCGCGTGAACTTTTTCACGCGATCGGGCCTGGGGGAGCGGGCTACGTGTATTTCAGGGGTTCGCGTGAAGTTTTTCACGCGATCGGGCCTGGGGGAGCGGGCTACGTGTATTTCAGGGGTTCGCGTGAACTTCTTCACGCGATCGGGCCTGGGGGAGCGGGGTACCACTCAACATCTGCCTTGCGTGTAGAAGAACGCGTAGCCATCACTCGCTGTGAAGTAATAGCGTGTGAACCCCAACGGATGGAAAACACACGCACGTACAGAACATAAAGGCACGCAGGATCTCCAAGCCCTGCCAGGGCAACGCCCGTGCGCAAAACGTCACAGACGCGCTTACGCTGTAAGGGCCTTTGGTCCAATGAAATCGCGTACGCGTGCTGACGCGCTTACGCGCTAAGGGCCTTTCCTCGATTTTCACGCTGACGTGCAGGATTTTCACGTGCCAAATCACTCCGTATCAAGCTGGCCACGCGAAAACACACGGAAGACCACGCTCCTGCCCAGAAGGCCGCTGCTGCTGCCTGCCTGCCTGCCTGCCTGCTGCCACCGTGCCCTGCCATTTGGTGCCTGCACATCAGCCATCTGCAGGGGTCCAGTTGCTGTGTACACCCCTGCTGGAACAGAAGACTCCCAACTCAGATAACATCGCTCCACAGCCCAGCTCCAGGACCCAGTTGCCCACCCACTCCTGCCCCTGGGGTTGCCATGTCGGGCACATCCACATCTGGCACCAGTGGCAACCCCCGGCCAGAGGGGCAGAGGGGCACCAGCTTCACTGCCACCGAAGTTGGTGTCCTGGTGGAGCAAGTCCTGGGGCAGTATGATGCCCTCTTCGGATCGTCCCTTGCCAACAAGGAAGGACGGGAGAGGATCTGGGCCGACTGTGTGGTTGCCATCAACGCGGAGGGGGTGGCAACCCGCACCATCCAGAAGGTCAAGAAGCGCTGGGAAGACTTGAGGTCCAGGACCCTCATAAAGGCCCGGCGCCTCATGGTGGGGGGCCGGGGCCAAATGAGTTCCATCCAGATGAGGGTCCTGGAACGTGTACACCCAGCGCTCCACGCCCAGGTCCTTGAGAGGGAGACCCGTCTGGAGTTGAGCGGTAAGTGGCCAAGCATTGCTGTGTGAGACAGGGCATGTTGCAGTGTGCTGGTTGTCTGATACTTGCCTGTATGTGTGACATAGGCCATGTACGCATGTATGTGTGCAGGGACATCATGGTAATGCATGTGCGACCAGTAATGTGTGAACCGCACGGTCGTTGCATGTGTTTAAATGCGACATGGGGAGCCCTATGCAGATTGTACACATGAGACCATGGCAGTCTCTGTTCCTGGACATGGGTGGGGGTGAGGGATGGGTGTTGATGCCAGGTACATATATGGTATCCATGTCTGTGTGCCTGTCCTGCGTGTCTGTGACTTGTGAATGCCATGGATGCATGACAATGTACAGATTCACTGATGCAACCTAGTCATCCTTGTATCCACTGTGATTGGGGTGTACGGGGCCGGATGGATGTGACTGAGGTGAAGTGTGTGCATGTGATAGGCATGACCCATGATGCATGTGAGTACCATTACATTGTATGTTTCGAGAGTCCCATCCCTGCCACAGTCGGGAGTCAGAGGTCCAGCAGGGGTGGACACACCAGCAACTGGACCCCAGCAGATGGAGGATGTGACGGCATCATCGGGCAGGGCACGTGCACGACAGCGTCGGTGGTTTCCATCAGCCTGGATGCCGTCGTGCTCGGACAGGCAGTTGCGTCAGAGGCAGCAGCAGGCTCAACGTGGGAGGAATCATGGCTCGGGGCCATCAACATCAGGGGTGCAGGCATCGGCCGGAGGGCAGGAGAACCCTGGAATGGGAATGGCTTCCGTGTGGGAGCGGTTGTGCCAGCAGATAGGTGCGGAGCGGCAGCGGGCAGAGGAGGAACGGCTCACAATGGTCAGGGCGGAGGACTCCATGCGGAGGGCGCTGAGGCGGGCTGAGTGCATCGAGGGTCTTCGCAGGGAGTTGGAGCTGGACACTGCATTATCCCTGCGGGACCTCGGGGCCAGGGAACATGCCCGCCTCCAAGCCATTGAACGGGAGTTGGATGATGCCCTGGCCCATGACAACAACCAGTGAGCCGTCGGACTAGCCTGCTGCCTTTGTATATAGTTATATAGTTAGTGGTAGGTTTCCTTTAATTTTTTTTTTTTTTATTTGGTTGCGATTGGACAATGCGCCACATTTTTGTATATAGTTCAGTTTTTAGTTAGTTGTCATGGTTAGGTTTCATTTGGTTGGGCTCATGGACCCGGGATTATCTTGTAAATAGTTCTTCAATGGATTTTTTTAATTTTTGGATTTTTTTCATGGACATTCATCTTCTTTTTGTTGTTTTGCTTTGTGGTTTTTCTCATTTCATTTCCATTCAAGTTGATTTTCAATACATTTTTATTTTCATCCTTCAATGTGTCGTATCATCTCATTACTTTCATGCATGTCATGTTGGGTGTTTAAACATTCACTTGCAGCCATTGTGTGTGACAGACATGTGTTCATTTGCATTATTTACATTGGGTGTGTAACATGTAATTGCCTTTGATATGTGGGTGGATGTGATAGTTGGTTGGGCCTTTTGGCAGGGGAGGATGGCCATTACGGACATGATTGGGGATTGTTGGGACCCAGGTGCAGGGGGGCATGGATGGGACATGGGCGAGGGCCTGGTGAAGGGTGCCCCTGCACTGCTGGGGGGTAGTGGGGTGGGGAACATGAGTTGGACATGGGTGGGGGCCTGCTGGCAGGTGCCCCGCAATGCTGGGGGTGGGGGTGGTGGGAGACATGGGTGGGGGCCTGGTGGAGGGTGCCCCTGCACTGCTGGGGGGTAGAGGGGTGGGGAACATGAGTTAGACATGGGTGGGGGCCTGCTGGCAGGTGTCCCACAGTGCTGGGAGGTGGGGGTGGTGGGGAACATGAGTTGGACATGGGTGGGGGCCTGCTGGCAGGTGCCCCACAGTGCTGGGGGGTGGGGGTGGTGGGGAACATGAGTTGGACATGGGTGGGGGCCTGCTGGCAGGTGCCCTGCAATGCTGGGGGTGGTGGGAGACATGGGTGGGGGCCTGGTGGAGGGTGCCCCTGCACTGCTGGGGGGTAAGGGGGTGGGGAACATGAGTTAGACATGGGTGGGGGCCTGCTGGCAGGTGCCCCACAGTGCTGGGGGGTGGGGGTGGTGGGGAACATGAGTTGGACATGGGTGGGGGCCTGCTGGCAGGTGCCCCAGTGCTGGGGGGTGGGGGTGGTGGGGAACATGAGTTGGACATGGTCGGGGGCCTGCTGGCAGGTGCCCCGCAATGCTGGGGGTGGGGGTGGTGGGAGACATGGGTGGGGGCCTGGTGGAGGGTGCCCCTGCACTGCTGGGGGGTAGGGGGGTGGGGAACATGAGTTAGACATGGGTGGGGGCCTGCTGGCAGGTGCCCCACAGTGCTGGGGGGTGGGGGTGGTGGGGAACATGAGTTGGACATGGGTGGGGGCCTGCTGGCAGGTGCCCCGCAATGCTGGGGGTGGGGGTGGTGGGGAACATGAGTTGGACATGGGTGGGGGCCTGCTGGCAGGTGCCCCGCAATGCTAGGGGTGGGGGTGGTGGGAGACATTGGTGGGGCCCTGTTGATGGGTGCCCCTGCACTGCTGGGGGTAGGGGGGTGGGGAACATGAGTTAGACATGGGTGGGGGCCTGCTGGCAGGTGCCCCACAGTGCTGGGGGGTGGGAGTGGTGGGGAACATGAGTTGGACATGGGTGGGGGCCTGCTGGCAGGTGCCCCACAATGCTGGGGGTGGGGGTGGTGGAAGACATGGGTGGGGGCCTGCTGGCAGGTGCCCCGCAATTCTGGGGGTGGGGGTGCAAGGGGACATGAGTTGGTGATCATTAGTGCAAGGAGACATGTGCCTTTGCTGGGGGGCATGCCCATGTTGGGTGGGCTGCCTGCGGGACATGACCAGGGATGCAGGGTAGTCCCCTGTGGTGTGGGCTGCCTGCAGGGGCCGTGGAGGGTGTACAAGGAACACCTGGGAGGACCCACACTGGCAAATCACATGTAGGACTCCCCGGCACCCCTGAAATACACGTACCCTGCTGAAATCGCGTGTAAAACTTTCCGCGCACCCCTGGTATACACGCACAAGCTCCCACAGGCCAGATCGCGTGTGGAACTTCCCGCGCACCCCTGAAATACACGCACCCAGGCCATTCACGTGTAGAACTTCCCGTGCACCCCTGAAATACACGCACCCAGGCCATTCGTGTGTGGAACTTCCCGCGCACCCCTGAAATACACGCACGCAGCCCAATCGCATGTAGAACTTCACGCGCACCCCTGAAATACACGTACCCTGCGGAAATCGCGTGTGTAACTTCCCCTGCACCCTGAAATACACGTACCCTGCTGATATTGCGTGTGGAACTTCCCGCGCACCCCTGAAATACACGCGCCCAGGCCAATCGCGTGTGGAACTTCCCGCGCACCCCTGAAATACACGCACCCAGGCCATTCGCGTGTAGAACTTCCCACGCACCCCTGAAATACACGCGCCCAGGCCAATCGCATGTGGAACTTCCCGTGCACCCCTGAAATACACGCACCCAGGCCATTCGCGTGTAGAACTTCCCGCGCACCCCTGAAATACACGCGCCCAGGCCAATCGCGTGTGGAACTTCCCGCGCACCCCTGAAATACAAGCACCCAGGCCATTCACATGTAGAACTTCCTGCGCACCCCTGCAATACACGCACCCAGGCCATTCACGTGTGGAACTTCCCGCGCACCCCTGAAATACACGCACGCAGCCTAATCGCGTGTAGAACTTCACGCGCACCCCTGAAATACACGTACCCTGCGGAAATCGCGTGTGTAACTTCCCCTGCACCCTGAAATACACGTACCCTGCTGATATCGCGTGTGGAACTTCACGCGCACCCCGAAATACACGTACCCTGATGGAATCGCGTGAGGTACTTCCCGCGCACCCCAGTGATACACGTAGCCCGCTTGCTGTGCTGGTACAGGGTTAGCGCAGCCCTTTGCGCTGGATTGGGTATATTGATGGCTTTTACCCGCGCGAGAGGCGTTCTTGGGGGCGTAACTGGCGCTGCTGCAGGGTCGCTGCGCCACTGTGCACCACGGCTGGTTTTGGTGGCTGGAATCCATGAATACGCTGTGCGCGGAAATGGATTTTAGCGCACGCGGCTGGCGCAGGGATTTGCACGCGCACACTGTGCGCCAGCCGCGTGCGCCACTTGTGCGCTGAATTCTATGAATTACCCCCTTAGTGTTTATACTATTAAAACATGAACATATGCAGAGTCTTTGTGGTGTATATTCACCATAAAGTCCTTTAGGTGTAGCACTGCAGTAAATTCTGTAAATCTTCTCACATCACGGACTTCGTTTGCACGACGGGCAGGGCCAACAGACACAACAGGCCACTTCCAAGGCCACTTCGCATGGGCTCCCTCCGAACTCGGAACTGGTGGGTATACTCTCTAAGCTATGAATAGGATTTAGGCTCACAATATACAAAACAGTAACATATACAAAATATATGGGACAATGGAGTAGAACAAAGATCAAAACTTGTCACCCATGGATCATTCTTTTCTATTTTTGGCATGGCCTAAGTAGCTGCATCACCTCATACAACGGACCAAACACTGCTTTAGGGTGCATACATGGCAGGCACAAGTAATGGAGATGATACTTATTTAAAAAATGTTGTGAACTATCTATCATACACCTTAGTATTTAGAAGGGCTCAGCAAAAACAAAGCATCATAAACCAAAGGTGCAACAATGGGCTGGTTCCAGGTTGGCAACAGCACCCTCCTGCCAAAGGGTGTGTCAAGGCATGTTGCTTTTCCACATAATCAGTAACAATATGGTGTTAATGTTCAAGATCTATCCAGATAATGAAGGGCCTCCACAATCTGTTAGACTAAGCTTTAGGGCCCTCTTTGATAGATCACCAAGCCACCGGTCAGATAATTTCACACTCAGTCAACAGGAACTGCAGGGATTTCCAAAAAGGTGGAGTCTTAGTCATGAACCAAGAAAACACTGAAGTTATAAAGGAAAGATGATGTGTACACTTAAGAGCTCCACAGGAACAAAGGTGTGGTTAGGTCATTAGAGTAACAGTGACACAAGCCACACAAAATGAAGTCACACCGCTCAAGGCCTCAAGGTTGAACTGTCAAACCCTCATCACCATGGCCACAGCTGCCTGTCACACCAACAACATTGCAACAGCCCCTAACAGGAGACAAACCTCTTTGGAGCTGTCAAGAAATGCTCTAACCCCACGTTGGACCCACGTTCTACAGGATTAACAATAACAGTGCAGATATATCAGTAACTGCTTCATCAACTGAACTAACAACATTAGGGCAGGTAGTGTGACATCTAGGCAATTACACACACGTTCACAAACTCCCCCTGAGCCATAAAACCCTAGACGGACTTCTCCTTCCTGACAGTCTATGAGCACCCTTCTAAGGATAGTGTATTCATCTTTTAGCAAAGGCACTTTTCCAAACAGATTAGAAACAGGGCTCATACATCCACTCATGAGAAAACCCACCCTCGGTGCTGAGGATCTGCCAAACTACAAACCTATCACTAGCCTACCTTTTATCAGAAAGATCATTGAAAAGTTAGTCATCAATAACATACTTGCTAAAATCCTGCTTATACCCCAAATGCAGCATGGAGACAGTCACCCCTGAGGTGGTTGATGATGTCTTGCAAATTATCGATGAAGGTGACGATGCCTATTGGTCATCCTCAACCTCTCAGATTTAATTGACACTGTTGACCAAGGTACACTACTGTTCCTCTGTACTCACAGGCACTATTATGATATGGATTTAATAATGCTTATCTGGGAGACACCAGGTCATCCAAATGAGTTCTCTGTGGTCACTACACTGCCACCTGTGTATTCCAGGGTTCCATCATATCTCCAGTATTATTCATTATATTCATGGAACCTCTCAGCACACCCCTGACTGACTGACCAGTTTACAGATGACACTCAGCATACCTTAAAGTTTTGGGTCCCCAGGACATTTCCCACCTCAGTGCATGACTTCCTACCCTTCAGACATGGATACTAAGCGCCTACCTCAAACTGAACCTTTACAAGACAGAATTTATCCTCCTAGAGCCCGAACTATGCAGCTCCAACTCAAAGCTGGCTGGACGGGATGCACTTGGAAGGATTTACTTTGCAACTCACCAACTCTGCAAAATCTCTCCATTGTGGATAGCAACATGTCATTTCAAGAACAAATAGCTAAAAAGATCCAAATGGCCAGGCATCACCTACTTCATAAGATCAAAGAACAAACCTTTCCTGTCGCCCCAGGAGTTCGGAATACTAGTGCTGACTGTGGTAATCGCTCACATAGATGGGGGAACACCCCACTAGCAGAACTCCTAGCCACTAAGCTGGCCCCACCTTAAGGTGGCACAGGATGCAGCAGTGCACTTCATCATCTGGACACACAAACTCAACTACATCTCCACCCCACTATGTGAGCTGCACTGGTTACAGTGGTGTCTGGTGAGTTTTTTTTTTACTTGGTGGGTTTACCCATTTGTAAAACAAAAGAGATGATGGCTGGAAGATTTTGAATTAATCATAACCTTTAACATTGCTCTGGGCATCCCTCCATACCATTGTTCCTCCCATAACAAGCCACTACAAAAGGGAAAAGACTTTGTGCAAATCAGGGTTGTTCCCAACCCATAACGGGCAGACCAGCCGAAAATGCTTGGTCACATCCATTCTGCACGAGACCACAAACATCCACAGTCATGTTTCAGCCTTTTTGGGCTTCATCAGTATGGAGAAGCATGGGTCTCTAGGCCCAGCAGGCACAGGACCCACATCAGTGCATACCTGTTGCACTAGGGTGACTAAGCAAAACAAAAGAGGTGATGTCTGGAAGGTTTAGAAGTAATCTTAACCTCTGGCATTTTTCTTGGCAACCCTCCAGACTATCATCCTTTTCCTGGTAAGCCATTACAAAAGACATCCAACATCGGCAAAACATGTCTGGGGATGCTTGTGGTCTCCGCAGAAGGGATGTGACCTAGCAGTTCACGCTGGATGGCCCCTTTTGGGTGGGGCCAAGTCTGATTTGCATGTGGTCCTTTCCCTTCTGTAATGGTTTTGCAGGCTGATAGATTATGGTCTGGAGGGATGCTCAGAGTTGTGCCTGTGGTTAAGATTTATTCAAAACCTTCCAGGTATCAACTTTTGGTTTTGCTGTGGTATAAATATTTTCCATAAATATGCAGGAGTGACGGAGCATAGCGAGGGAGCAAGAACCAACTAAGGAAGGCTCAGGTTTTTCCCCTCCTGAAATATTTGTTAAAATAATGGGATAAAATAGCGCACTTTGCAGAATACATCCTGTGAAAATTGGATAAAAAGCTGTACAGGTTACACTTGGTTTTGTAGATTAGGACATGAACAAATCCATAAGATCCCAAGTCAAATAAACAGCGAACATGAGCATTTCCCAAAGCCTTTTCATTAAGCTATTGCCCACTATATGCCAGGATTCTGCTAGTGCAAACAACATAGTTTCATATTGACTGTCCCCATACATGTCCATGCTAGCTCCACCAATATATGCCAGTATTGTCACATAAAAGCATTCCCATATCTGCTTTGCCCATAATGCCAGTAATGATACTATAAGTTAACATGTCTATGCAGAATGTGTCAATATATATCCATATCCCCACCTAAGAGTTTCCCTACATAAAAACACACTCCTGTTGACTTTGCCCTTAAAGCCAGTTAAAAATGTCATGCCAGCGTAAGAACACATTTCCAGACAGTGTGCACCAATTTAGGGCAGTATGGCCACATGAGAACACACATGTTGATTTTACATGTGATTGAAAAACTTGCAGAGGACAAGGGTTTTTTTTGGAAACAAAGGGAGAGAGGCTTAAGACAGTGCCCTATACAAAATGTTTAAATTACCACGAACTAGTCTTAACTCCTCTCAGAGGCTCACCCTTTGAGATTTGGATTCATCTATGGGGAGACATTAAGAACTGCGCTTCTCGATTGCAACAAATGACACTGCAGTTATAATTGAAAAAATAGATATGTATCTTTTTATTTAATTCTTACAATTATATTAAAAACCATCTAGTAAAAATAGTAAAAAAAGGATGGGAAAACACCCGTCACACCTAATATGCTAGACAACAACCATTAGACAAAGACAATAGAACAAATTTGTAAACCAAGTGTGTGCTAGAACAACGGTCCTAGAATAGGACCTAGAAGAGAACAAAAAAACTGATTACCATAAACAAAAAAGTAACTGCTAGAATTACGAGACAAAACTAAACAATGTAAACCAAAATACAACCATGTGACATGAAAAAAAATGCAACAATAACATGTAAGATGAAACACACCATTGGTGTCAGATCTTAAAATCTCTATTGTAATGTTGAGACATTTACTATAGTTCTAAGTTCACAACAGCTATAAATGCCTTATTAGACTTGTGATAGCATTTTCACAAAGAAAACATTAGCCCGACATGTTTCATTCCCATTGACCTTAGATAGGATGAGTAACGGGAAATTCTTCAGGGGATGATGTTACAAACATCAGATACCATGTCAATAACTAGTAAGATGGTGTGTACATTTTGTGACGTTTGATGCAAAAAACGAGGAGAGCAGTTCATTAGGGATGACTTCTTTAGTTGTGAAGTAACCTAAAGAATGGAAAGGACAACAACAGACCAAATCAGTTGGATGTCTTCAGAACAAACACTGGTAATAGTGGTTTGTATACCTTTTAAATCTATTTACAGATAAAAGGTGTACCTGACTGACGACTTATAAGTAGTAGCAGGGGTAATCACACGGTCTGCTTGAGTAGGAGATTTTCTCTCTAGAGGAAAGGAGGGCAACAGGGAGCATGGTAAAAATGGCAAATACTGGCTAGATCTAATTAGCCTAGGAAAACAGCTTTTTTTGGTTGCAAATTTTAAAATGGGAAACAAAATGCTTTTAAGTTTTATGTGGTGTCGCAATCAGCAATTTTTAGTCAAAATCACACAAAAAATATACATAAAAAGTTGTTGATTGTGTTTGTTCTCTTATTAAACTTAAGGTTGTGTGGAGATTTTTTCTATGGGTCGAAGTAAACGTTATCAGAAGAACTAAAAAGAAAAATCAGTTGGATTGTTTGCCAAAGTTCTGCGAATGTTTAAAACTAGCATTGCAAAGCAAAAATACACTAGACTTTGCAGACCAATAAAGTTGAAACAGTAAAACAAAAGTCGAATGGATAAAACACGCAAAGCTAACCTTTTCATGCGTCCTTCGGTCTTTATTTTACACTCGAATGCAAGTTATTGGAATCACCGCGGTTGCAGCAGCATCTGCGGAGCAGTGCTTAGATGGAAGCTTGCACGTTCCTTAATCGGCCTAGTGGCAAAGACAAAACCACGAAACGCGGGATCAAACCAACGCGGATGTGACATCGTACGATTCCCAGCACAATAGTTTGAGGGTCACTCTGAACGGCATGTTAACATTTATAATGACAACAATTGTAATGTCAACCTTTATACTTACAGTGTGATGTTAGCACTTCTAATACTCGTACGGCTGAGGCATGGAAACTAACAAAGGCGTTGAACTCCATCACCCGTGTATGTATAAGCCGGGGGCCATCTTAGAAGGGAGAGCATGTCGGTTATGTTCTTGTTGTAATACTCTCCATGCGGCAAAACACGGAACATCCCAATATCACCAGTTTTGGATGATATATTTCTTAGTTGCAACGGCCCGCCACGGTTTAGAAGGAACTTGTCAAGAAAGTGCAACATAATTCGTGAAGCTTACGGTTCCCAGTTGAAAGCTTATCTAGTACAATATATGTACTGTATCTATGCCAAGGAAACGCCTGCAGAAAACACATGGTGACGACAGAACAGCAACTAGACATTACTTTCGCATATATTTCAGAAGGCAAGACTCAAACTGATATTGTGCAAGAAGAACACCTTGGAGGGACCCGTTGAAAAGGAGAACAACAGAACATTATATTAACTGTCCTGTCTCTATCACAATCTGTCCCAATCGATGGACTCATTGAGACCTGTCTCTACAGAATTACAAAGATAGATCAACCTTTGTTCTGTATTGAACAACTTTCTCTTGTTAGCCATTGTATTTTCTTTATGTCGCATCTGCGACAGAACACTCCATGTAAATGACTCGGGAGTGTGATCCATGGACAAAAAATGACCCACCATGGTGGCTGTAGTGTTTTTATTTCTGATGCAACTTTTGTGTTCTGTAATCCTTGTTTTGATTTTACGTTCTGTCATTCCGATATACATTTTAGGGCACGGGCACCAAATCACATAGACTACCATCTGGGAGTTACAGTTGGTAAACTGTTTTTGTTGCCAAGGTTTTCTCAAACCTAAATCAATCTCTTGTGTGCGTTTTGTACTCAAGCAATGACTACAGTGTCCACAAGGAGTGTGTCCGATGCGTTTGGGCAAGCCCCAGGACTCAGTCAAGGTCAACTGGGGTGTTTGAACTGAAATGTCATTTCAAGTGACCAGATCTTTTATATTTGGGCCTCTTTTAAACGCACAAAGTGTTTTTTTTAATAGGGCATTCACCAGCATCTAGAATATGCCAGTTACGCTTGATAATAGCGTTTACTTTATTAGAAAGTGTATTGAAAGTACTCACAAATACGATTTGCTCATTATCTGGTGATTTGTTGTGGTATTCTAGGAGGGCTTCTCTGTTGTTGTTCTTTGCTCGTTTATGAGCTCTCCTCACAATCTTATTAGGGTATCCTCTTTTGTGCAACTTGCAGCTTAAAGTTGTTGCTTCTTCTTCAAAGGTAGCAGTATTTGAGCTATTTCTCTTAAGCCGTAAAAATTGGCCTACAGGTAAATTCTTCCTGATATGGCTGGGGTGGCAACTGTCATACTGTAGAAGTGAATTACAATTGGTTGGTTTATGATACGGTTTAACTTTAAGTGTGCCATCACTATAATCTGCCCAAATCGTAATATCAAGGAAGTTGATCGCAGTTGTGCTGGTAGTTGCCGTAAATTTCAGAAACGGGTTTTGTACATTGAGTCATTCTTTTAAGTCTTCAAACACACCTGCATTGCCATCCCAGATGATTAGGATGTCGTCTATGTAACATCTCCATAGATGGAGATGGTTTAGAAAAGGATTGGAGGGGTCATAGATAACACTCTTTTCAAATGATTCAACAAAAAGGTTGGCTGCAGACGGTGCTACCGATGAGCCCATCGCTGTTCCGTGCACTTGTTGGAAAAGTTGCTGATTAAAACTGAAAAAGTTCTCTTTTAAGGACATTGCTGCACACCAAAGTATGAAGCTGTTTGGACATTCCCCTTCCTTTCTTTTTTCAAGGAGCTCTTCTTCCAAAACTTCAAGAGTGAGGTCTTGTGGGATGCACGTGTATAAGGACACTATATCGAGACTTACTAGTATCTGCTGTTTATTATCAAAAGGATAATTCTCGATTAAAGTTATTACTTCTGTGGTGTCCTGTATATATGAATACATCTCAAGTACATATGGTTTAAGGTATTTGTCTGCGAATTTAGAAAGCGGTTCTAACACAGAACCTACCCCAGATACAATTGGACGGCCTGGAGGATTGAGTAATGATTTATGGATCTTTGGCAATATGTAGAACTTTGGTATAGACGGTTTTGTTGCTATAAGAAAATTGTGCTCTTGTTTGCAGATCCAACCTCTTTCCAGAGCTTTTCTAGTTTTTTCTTCAATTGTGAGTTTTAAGCAGGGTGTCGGGTCTTCCTGGATTTTCTTGTAAAATGATGTATCATTTAACTGTCTAGTGCACTCTGGGATGTAAAAGTCACGGTTGAGTAGCACAATTGCCCCTCCCTTATCAGCCTTTCTAATGATGATTTGGTCGTTATTTTTAAGTTGTTGCAAGGCTTTACGTTCGTCCCATGTTAAATTTTGAAAGAAGTGAGTGTCGATATTCTTTTTTTTTTTTTTTATTATTATTCTGGATGGCTAATTAAATCAACCTTTCAAAACAAAATTAAAACATAACACACATCATAAAAAAGGGATTTTGACAAATAAGGTAAAATTAGATACATTTGCTTAACTAATGATTAAGACAAATACGTATAACCTCCTACGAAACCACTTCCAATTAGCATGTCTAATTCTATGAGTCACACAATAATAACATGTCAAAATCAAATATAAGCACATCATATTCGAATCTTTATCGATGTATGTAGAGAACCAAGTTCTACCCCATTTCTTCCATTAAACAAACAGCTTACTTATTTGGATATATTGGACACAGTATCTTATTTAGAAATTGGATAGTGGCTATTCTTACTGTTATCTTTGAGGTCGCAAACAGCTCATGCCATAGCTCATCATTAGAGCGTCTTATACAATGGTACCTTGTTAGTTTGTCAACAATGTCTTTTCTCTGCAATTGTAGTGCAACACATTCTATCAATAAATGTTTCAGGGTTTCTTCAGATCTTCCATCATTGCAGAATCGACAAAATGAGGAGTCTATCTTAATAATACCCCTCCTTAACATGATTTGTTTAGTTGGCCATAAGTTCAAGCGAAACCTCAATATTTGATTTCTCAATTTGTGAGAGAGACATTTTAATAAATAGTCCGCAGTTTGACGGAATTTTTTATGCCCAAACAGAGCTCTGTCAAAGTCTTTTAGTTTCACACAGTTCTGTTGAGTTATGTGCCAATCTAATTGATACAGTTTAATTTTAGCTTTGGTAGGATTAGATAGTAAAAGATCTAATGAGATGTTTGCTTCTGTTAGGTCCGACAAGACAGCTGCTCTCCAGTTTGATGGAAATAAATGTTCTGATCGCAATAAATAATCTGCCAGAAATCTTAATACACTGTTGCTAGATAGACCCAACACGCATTTCCGAAATAAGCAACATCTCTTCCAGGATGCTTGAATGTTCACTGAGAGAATTCCCAACTCAAAACGAAGCAGTGCCGTTGGGCTGGAGTTTGGGAGATTCAAAACTTTCTTCCAAAACTTTGCCTCAATTTTGTCCCAATAACAGGCCTGGAGGAGTGACCAGGCTTCAGATCCATAGGTAACAATAGGAATTACTTTCTGCTGATAAAAAATAAGAGTGTGCTTACATGAAAACTTACCATACTTATATTGTAAGATCCTCGCTTGCGATATTAGAGTAGACAGTTTACCCTTTATACTGTCTCTTTGAGGCATGTTAATAGGAGAATTGCTAAATATAACACCTAAATATTTATATTCATTGACTACATTCAACTTTTGATTATTCAAAAACCAACAATACTGTTTCTTTAATCTAGATCCATACCTCCCCAGTTCCATCACTTGTGTTTTCTCCAAATTTAGGGTCAAATTATTCTTGGCGACGTACTGATCCAGTTTATCAAGCATGTTTTGCAGGCCACTCGGCGTTTGCGAGATGAGAACTAAGTCGTCTGCATACAAAAGCCATGCAATGATCTGGTTGCCAAGTTTAGGAGCGTCATTCAAAGCATTGCTAAGTTCGTTACCCAAATCAAATATAAACAAATTAAACAATGTAGAGGCTAGAATGCAGCCTTGTTTCAGGCCGCGTTTGGTAGATATTTCTTCCGATAACAGCCCTTCTAGGTTCAATTTAACTTTCATTGAGGTGTTTGAGTGAAGTAAATGTATTAGATACACAAGTGAGGGTGGACAGCCAAATTTTAGCAGTTTTTCGAATAGCAAGCTCCGATCTACCGAGTCAAAAGCTACTCGAAAATCAACATACGCCAAATATATTGGTTGGTTTCTTATGGCATACAGCTCTTTGATTGCATTAAGAGTCGTTATGTTGATGCTAGTGCCAAGACCTACCACAAAACCAGTTTGAAATGGGTCTCGCCGATTCTCTTCTGACGCCCACTTGTTGAGATCTCTTAGGACAATTCTGCTAAAGATCTTGCCAGGGGCGTCAAGAAGCGAAATCGGACGATAACTTGCAGGATTCGCTCGATCGCCCTTCTTATAAATTGGCACTGTAATGGCCTTACACCACGATGGAGGAACTGCCTGTTTTATTTGCAGGGCTTGGAAAACAGCGTAAAGAATAGACGCCCATAATTCCGGATTCTGTTTTAAGACAGAATTTGTTAAGCCGTCAGGCCCTGGAGCTCTTGAAGAGCTAGCTTTGTTGATGTAATACAACACATCTTCTCGATCAAAATTAATATGAAAAGATGGATTGATTACTTTCAAATTCGGCTTTGAAATATTATTGGATGGAAGATCATAAATGCTGGAGAAATAAGTGATCCAACTTTTCTCCGACACACCATTAAGTTGAGCTGTTAGTTGGGGAGCACCCACTCCATTATTTATCATTTTCCAGATTTGTGATGTATTTTTAGTTTTAGGCATCTGTAACCACTTTTCTCCATCCTGTTGGAACATAAATGCCTTATGACCTCGGATCCAATTTCTATATTTAGTCTTCAATTTGCGTAGGGCCAGTTCTCGATAATATGCCGGTAAATGAAAAATCTGCCTTTTCTGTTTTCGATATTGCCTCTTTCTCTCTCTAATGGCCAGATCAAATACATGGATGTGACAATGATTATTCTTCTTAGTATCTGGAATTGAAACAGGGGCAAAAAGATGCATTTTATCATGATAATCAATAGCGTCCATACCTCTTAACAGTCGCTGATGGTCATTTGTTACACTGCATGCAAATGTTTGCAGTGCATCACTTGACAAATGTAGTCTGTTTCGTTGAGGATTTATAATTCGACCATTCAATTGATTTCGGCCTGAACGAAGTTCTTCCTTAGTTTGAATTAAAAACTCAGCCCTCAGCATCCAATGGTCACTCGCTGTGGTGGGAACTACCCTGAACTCAGAGATTTTCTCAAACAGCCCTCTATCAACATACATGTAATCAATTATAGCATTTTGAGCACCACAAGTCCAAGTATATGATGGAGGATTATCAGTTTCCACTGCTCCATTTAGCATAATTAAATCCCAAGTATTTATAAATGCCCTCCACAGCGAGACCCGATCCATATTTCTTTTCTTAGGTGGTGCTAACAGATGTATGTTCAGATCCCCAGCTAATATTACATGCGCAATATCTGGGATAGTTATAGTATCTTCCAGCAATGCATTCAAATCATTGAGGAAAGTAGAAGTTGAAATTGCAATTGGGTTCCAATATATGTTTATAACTAGAAATTTCAGTTTTTGGAACATTATTACTGAGCATTGCAAATAAGAATTTGGATTGGGCCCCTCAGAGATAATACCTATCGTAGACATATTGGAAATAATTGCCAAACCAGACATAGGTCTACCTTTTTGTCCCTTTATTGCTGGTACTAAATGGACATAATGGTTGTCCCACGATAAGGGGACGGTCAGCCAGGTTTCTTGCATAAGCACTAGATCACACTCTTTCAAATCACACTTAGCGTTGTTTAACAGATGTTTATGTCCCCTAGTATTCCAGCTTGTGACTACCAGTTTCTGACCTCGGGCATTGGAATCATCTGTTCTTAGTTACGCTTTCCCACAACTACATCCCCTACCTGAGGTATGCTCACCATTAGTCACCTGACTAGCAGGTTTGAAGGTAACCTCCACCGGTAGGGACTCTTTTGTGGTTGGAATTAAGTTGAAGCCCAAATCAAAAAGTTCAGATCTAGCAGACCAGATGATATTGTAAATGATACGAGAGCCTAGCCACATGCAGGACACTGTTGGATCATTATCATCGGGGAACTCAACTTGTACCACATCACCTGAGGAAATGCCCTCCAAATTTGGGATATCTGAAAATATTTGCATGATACTTCCTCTGTTCATTGTGTATGTTGGGAAGGAACCCCCACGACAACTAAGGAACAAGGAAAACAACTGGGTGGGCTTTTTGCTCTTAGGTGTTACCTTGGAATCAGGATAACTCTGCTTACTTGATGTTTTTCTATTCATACAGCATTTTGTCTCCTCCAATGGAGATTTAAACGTAACATTTTTAGAGGTGCTTCCTTCATGAGATGATTTTACCACACCAGAATGGCCTCTACTCATTGCCTTCAGGGACGATTTAACAATTTTTTGTTCTGAGGTCAGACCAACTAGACAGTCTTTAATTGTGCTTAAGATATTATTTTGCAGATTATCTTGAGCATCAGATGTTGCTTTTGTCATTAATAAGTCATTCCTAGAGGACTTTGCTTCATGGTTAGGGAGGGCCCTCCCAACATTAGTATTCTCATCACACTCTAGCTCAGGTTTTACCACTGATAGAATAGTAGTCCGAGACAGGGGATGAGTCAAAAGCGGCTTAGGATGGTATTGACTCATATACTCATCCACAGCCTTTCTAAGATCCTGCGTATTAACTATTGCATTAGGCACTGGGTCAGCTTTCACTTGTTTATTCTTTAAAGCAGTTGGAGCTTGAGTCTGGGCCGTTACATTTTTGGATCCACTCTCTAGCTCCTGCACAATATGCACCAACTCGTCTAGGGGAGCATAAGGGGGAGTCACATGATGGGGGTCCGTGCCCTTATTCATCATTCTTTGTCTTTCTTGAGATAGGTTCTGATATTTTTTTATGATCGCATTAGAAGCTAGCATTGAGCATCTATCTGGTTTAGACAAAGATTTAAAGAATTGTTTCGCAGTCCCACTCAAAGCCATGGTTTTAGACTTCTGATTTTTTGATTTCTTTGCATTTGTCTTCGATTGATTAGAGAGGCCCTTAGATTTTTTTGCAAATATCGTATATGCCCCTTTTGACTGCTGTGTTTCTCTTGTTTTTGAATCGTCAGCTATAGGAACCCCTGCCTCCTCTTCACTCGACACACACTGGTCGGATGAGGGAACCATTACTGTCATCTTCATAAAATTTCCCCCTCTCACACCGTCAACAGATTTAGCTATTTCTATTCTTGGACCTGACTGTGACAACAAGGGTGCATTCATGATCTCCTCAGCTGTTACTTCTCTTATGATGCCCTCAACAAAAGGCACAGCAGTGTTAACACTTCGTATGTTTTCCCCAACTATAACTGAGCTCAATTTACCATTTAGTTGGTCATCCGTATGTTTACATGTTAATAACAGCATACCCAGTTGTTTTGACAAAAGAGCTGCCTGTTCGGCATCAGACTCTTGTTTCTGGGCCAAGGACAGACCGAATGCCTTCTGTGATCTTTTGAAATTATTAACATTATCTTGTATTACATTAATTTTTGAATCTAAAGTTTCAAATAATCTAGCTAGGGACATCAATGCCATGTTCATAATTTCCAATGTTACGGGAGCTTCTTTTTTTGTGACAAGGTCCGGACTTATGACCGAGCTGTCTCTATTTAGTCTCCTAGGGGTCGGCGGAATAAATGAAATCGAACTTTCGGATTCGGAAATATCTCCAGTGTTGAATAGCGCTGGAGATTTAGAAAGATCAGATTCGTCCTCCTTGGCCACAAAGCAAGAGTCTGATGACTCGAGCTCTATAATTGCAACATCTTTAACAATATCAGCATCCTGGCTTTCTTTAGGGAGGGGAGCTAAACTAGCAACCCCTGATCGAACATTCTGCAGCATCATTGAATCAGACAGTGAGATATTACATAACTGTTCTTCCGCCTCATTACCACCATTTGTAACCTGTACCAACTGTGGATTCACGGCAGATTGCTGGGCGGAGCCCACCCCCAATTCAATACAGAGGGGCTGCGCCTCTATATTTGATACACTTAGATTATTAAGTTCAGGCATTCTAGCCACAGGACGTGGTGTCCGACAGATGTTAAACCCAAAGTTTCTCAAATCACCCATGACGGAATCAAGTCGTGATCTTTTCTTCTTTATTCGCTTGTCCCACGGTGCACTTTTAGCAGAGGGTCGTACCGTTTTTGGGGAGAACGCTGGACTGCCTCTTGAAGTGGACTCGAGTAGGGCATGCACTCGTTCCGTACATGGCATGCCAGTGCGAAGTGTGTACATGTTTAAACTGTAGTGCCTCTATTTAGACACCACAAAGTTTTTATAACACTTTATTACAATGCGCCTCCTTCTTATCTAACCGCAAGACAAAACAACAACTTAAATGACCAGCACTAGCCGCGTTGCCGCGGCGAAGCGGCAAAGCAGGACTTAACGGGGCTTTACACGGGTGCGCGCGCGCGGTGCGCACGCCCCTGAGCTTATATAGCTCCTCCCAGCCCTTAGTGCAGTGAAGCCTAAACAAGAGAGAAGTGTGTTATAGTCTGTTTTGCAGTTATTATTTTCTCCACACAGTGAACAGTTCACTCGTTCTTTCACCTGCTGGGTCTTGTAGTTGATACAGCAAACAAATCCAAAATCCACAGGAAAAGCGCTGGAGAGAAGTCCGCGGCAAAGCGGGACTTAACGGGGCTTTACACGGGTGCGCGCGCGCGGTGCGCGCGCCCCTGAGCTTATATAGCTCCTCCCAGCCCTTAGTGCAGTGAAGCCTGCTGGGTCTTGTAGTTGATACAGCAAACAAATCCAAAATCCACAGGAAAAGCGCTGGAAAGAAGTCCGCGGCAAAGCGGGACTTAACGGGGCTTTACACAGGTGCGATATTCTTCTTTTCTAGTGATTTTAGTTCAGATATAACCCTTTTTTTAAACACTATTGCTTCGGGTGCAAAGCTCGAGAAAGGTGGATGAAAGTCTGAGGGATTTTTGAGGCCACTAGCGTTATTTTCACCCTCATAGCTCTTATCTATAAAGAACTGTTTCAGATGTATTTTGCGAAAAAGTTGGTGAATCTCAGTTCTCATTCTAAAGCCATTGTAGCTTGTGGTTGGCACAAACCCTAGGCCTTTGTTCAACAATTTTTCTTCTGTCAAAGTTGGGGTGTAATTAGACAGATTCACTAATAACACCTGGTGCTCCTCAATTGGCGAGGTGCATAATCCCAATCCTCGTTGTGCGTGTCTTCCTCTAAAAAACACTGTCCTTGAGGTGGGGGTCCTTGGCGACCTCTAGAAGATCTGTTAAAGTTCTGCCCTCTACTATTATTCTGTCTGCCTCTGCCTTGTTGTCTTGCCGGGCGACTACTGATTTTCTGGGCTCGAGAGTTTGAGAAACTATCTGCTCCAGAGGATCCCGATGAGAAAGAAGTGTTCCCAAAGTGTACCTTCCGTTGTTTTTGGAATTGCACTGTGTGGTTTTTAGAAGGGTCATACCCTTCTTGGGTGTATTTGAATGCTTTCTCATGTGAGAATTCTGTGAGGTCTTTCTTCATTCTCTTAATTCTTTCTAATGTGGTAAATTCTTTAAAATCTACCATTTCTTTCATGATCTCTTCTAGTCTTCGTTTGAATGTTTCTAAAGGGACCAATTTCTTTATTTCAGCTTCCATCTCTGAGAGATCTTTCGATATTTTGATGGACATCTCATTGGCTGTGTTTATAATAAGAATGAGCCAGTCTCTCCCACATTTATTAGCAATATAGCTCCATTTAATAACAAACTCTTTGTTGTCCAAAAACAATCGAGGCTCGTTGTGGACAATCAGTCCTTGTGGGAGGATGCCTGCTCTAAGATATTCTATCATGATAGAACCATACAGCTCTGTCCTAATGAGGCGCTTTTTGAGTTGTAAGAGTTCATCCCAATTACTCAAATTTGAGATCAATGAACCTTCTCCTTCCTCTGAAAAAATGGAGGCTCTAGCCAGGAGTTCTTCAATGTACTTATCATCAAAACAAATTACTTTCTCGACACTCATGTTTTTCAGACTAGTGCAGGAACTACTACACCGCGTTCTGATAAGGGATGGGGTCACTATCCCAATATTACTCCAACCCAAACTAGAGGAGATTTTAATGTTGATAAAATTGCATATGATAAGAAAACGGCTGGTTAACTTCTATTAACACTGTAATTCACATTCACCATTCAAAAGGTCCTGTATGCCCCACTTTTCCAAAAGATGAGACCTCCACTCAGCTAGACCATTGGGCCCACTAAAAGGGTAAAGTCCTGTGGGGATACCGCGCTGGAGACTGAAAAACTTGCAGAGGACTAGGGGTTTTTTTTTGGAAACAAAGGGAGAGAGGCTTAAAACAGTGCCTTATACAAAATGTTTAAATTACCACGAAATAGTCTTAACTCCTCTCAGAGGCTCACCCTTTGATTTTACCTGTGATGCCAGTAAACAGTAAACAATGGCATGCCATATTAAGAGAAACTGTCCAGACTGGTTGCATCAATGTAGGGCAGCATGGCCACACAGGAACACTCATCATGTTGGTTTGTCTTCAATGCTAGGAAACACATGCCAGGCCACAATAAGATGGCATGTTTTTGTTGACTTCTTAAAGGCTACCCCACCCCCATGCAAGTACACTCATTATGTTGGCTTTGCCCTTAACAAAAGAATAAAAAAACATCATGCCTTTTTAGGTAAACATCTATTTGCAGACAGCACACATTCTGCCATGTGAGAACAATCATCATGCTGGTGTTGCTCTTAAAACCAGTATACAATGCCATGCCACAGTACAAATCAGGTCTTTGTGGGCAGTACAAATGTCCCCCATATGTATAAACATTCATCATGTTGGCTTTGTCCTTAATGCCAGTGAATTGTGGCATCCCATAGTAAGAACATATGTCCAGACTAGTTGAACCAACATAGGTTTGTATTGCCACATAAAAGCACTCATCTGACTTTACACTTTTTGCCAGTAAAACATTAAAAAATGGCATACCAGTTTAAGAGAACCTGTCCTGACAGGTTGCACCAAAGTAGGCCAGTATGGCCACGTAGGAACACTCTTCATGTTGGTTTGTGGTTAACAGCAGGAAAGAATGACACGTTACAATAAGAAAGCATGTTTTTGCTCACTACTCAAATTCTACCACACCTCCATGTAAGAAAACTCATTATTTTGGCTTTGCCATTAACAAAAGTCCAAAATGGCATAGTAAGAAAACATGTCTTTACTGGGAGCAAGAATTTTGCAAATGGAAGAACAATCATCATTTTGGTTTTGCCATTAACACCTGTATAAAATGCCATGCCACATTTAAAACATAAAACAGGTCTTTTTTGGCTGAACAAATGCCACTATAATAATTAACACTCATCATGTTGGCTCTGCCCCTAACACCAGTATAAATACCATGCTACAATAATAAAACATGTTGCTGGATGCAGAAATGTACCCCTCCCTAATGTCAGAACACTCCTCAAACTGGCTTTGCCCTTAGTACCTTTTTAAAATGTCTTGCCATAGCAAGACTGTCCTTGCTGGCTGAGTGCACCAAGCACCCCCAGACCCCAGGGATACACAAATGTCTTCACACATTCAAACAGTCGCACAAGTAGTCACACACTCATACAGCTTCTCCTGCCTGCAATCATTCACATGCACCGAAAACATTCACAGTGCATTCTCATTCACACTGCACGCTGATGCATGCCCTTACAAAGACAAATATTTCCATGTCCCCATACAAACAAGCTTTTTTCCCTTATCTGTTTCAGTCCATTTAAAGACTCAATGCTGCTCGCCAGGCCTCCGGCTCCCACACTGCATGCAGACAGGAATAAGGAAACAGGGAGGGCATCCTGGTTCCTGACCTGCACAGTGGAGCCCTGCACAAATGTAGGCCTGCAGTTCCCCAGCCATCATCCCCAATGGGCTATTCCAAGCTGGTAAAGCAAAACGCCCAGACCTTGCATGCCCTTTTGTTCATTCGCACTGAGGAATTGAAGAGTAAAGGGAGGGCATGTTTCCCTTTACATTGATATGATATGATAGGTTATTTATAACGCGCTTAATACCCAGAGGTTTCTAAGCGCGGACCCGTGGATCGAACCTTTGGTGCTCGGTGATGCTTTGCTTCCAAGGCGAGCACGTTGCCCCTGCACTATCCCCCCAGACATTGTTGGTACCACCTCAGTAATGTCTGGCAGAACCACAACTCGTTGCCAATTTTAGATGAGCCACAACTGACTGGTTTCCATTACCAGCTAGGACCCTGTTAAACAAGCCTGTTTCACCTACAATGCCATCTCAGCTGGCACATTACCTTACTTGGCTGCAAAGTTAAATGCCTCTGGGGGATCGCAGCACGTGCATAGTAGGACTATTGCCAGACTCAAGGCTAGACCATTCCAAATGATGACAACTAGCAAACTCTCACTTTCCAGATGTGCTGCATCCATCACCGGAGAAATCGCTCCTTCGGCTCCATAAATAGCTGAGAACCTGGTTATTTTAGTCACAAGCTGACGTTGTCTAGGCTCTGGCGCTACTCACCAGTCATGGGGGGGGGGGGGGGGGTCTGTCAGCAACTCAAAACAGTGCTGTTGTGTTATTTTGTACAAGCACACAGTACTGTGTTACTGTCTGCCCCTCCATCCTCTTGCCTGGTAAAGCTATCATAATCCCGCTTCAGAGCGCTACAATGCGAGGTTCACGCCATATAAAATAATAGTAATAATGATAATAATAATACATTACTGATACATAATAAAGCAATACAAAGCCAGCCCTCTCTCAGTACCTATCATATTATTGGGGAATGATTGTAATCTATAAATGAAAGGAGATAATTCAAGACTGTAATGTAATAAAATCGCCGTCCCCCATCTCCACCCAAGAGAACACATTGCCCCAGAAATACTTCCTCACGGCATTGTGGATCCTGCTAAAATGTGCGTCTGTCCTGCCATTAAATGGGAGTGGCGAATCTGCCTGGCTCCCCGTCACCCCAGTCACCAGTGGTTACCAGTGTTACCCGCTCTAGGTACCCAGGCAGCACATTGCAGGAACACACAGTGATCCTGGGACGTCTTGCCGAATATTGTTTATCTTCCTCAAGGACTGGTAGTGGCATGACATGATAGGTTATTTATAACGCGCTTAGCACCCAGAGGTTTCTAGTACGGACCCGGGGATTGAACGTGTGTTGCTCCCTGTCGTTTTGCTTCCAAGGGGAGCAGGTTGCCCCTGAGCTGTCCTCCCAAGACCCGAGTGCAGGAGAGAACCTTCACGAGGGACTGGGAGTAAAGGAGCGAAACACACACACGAGCACTCCATAGCGGCCGTGACAAATTGTATCACCATATGAATGATTAATAGTATGCTAAAAATATATTGATCAATAGTGGACCAATCGACCGGAAGTTGCCTGTTGTGAATTCGTACCGTACAGCACACGGGGAACGTATTGTGCAAGGTATTCATGAAGCAATAAGAATGAAAATTTGGCACGAGGAAGGCACACTGAGAACAAAGAAACTAATAACGAGATTGGTGCTAGCAAAAGCATATTCCATACAGGGCATTTCCTAGATATCACGTGATCCACGAGCAAACTTCGAAGTGTGTCACGGGGGAGGGAGGAAACATCAGCCACAGGAGCCCTTTTTGAGCTTTGAGGCACTATAGGAATGAATACTATTGCAGGCATATATATATAAGATTCTGGTTCTTGTAGTAGACGATTTCACTGGAGAAATGAAAGACCTACACCATAAACAAAAAGCAAGCCGAGGTTTTAACAGTTGATTTGAGCACTCGCTGGGACTCAGAATAAGTATTATAGGCTCTGAGAAATGCCCCCCTACGTTTTTTGCCAAAACAATGTGTTCTGATTGCAGTTAGCCTAAATTATGTTTTTGGAGAGACAGAGCCAGGTCATTGCCAAAGGTTCACTGTGATTTTGCAAAGACTGCAATTCAGACAATAACTATTATTGTGAACTGCCTTGAAAGGAGATTTTAGAAGGGTTGCAGTCAAACAAAGCTGTCCCGCGGCGATAGCACACTTTTATGATTTTTTAATTTTGGCACCGGTTGCCAGGCAAAGGTTAATCCCGCCAGTGAGACTGCCACACAGCAAAAGGCAGTATTAAGTAGAAGGGATTATGTCCTGTTGCGCCAACCAGTTAATACAGAATTAATGCCCGTTTTTAATGAGCAGTTTGTGTTGGTTTTCATGCCTCTTACAGGAGCCATCAGGATGCAGACAAGCGCATGTGGCCTTAAGAACAAAGAAAATAGACTATGTTTGAAGATCTGTAAATTTTAATAACACCAATGCAACCATGAAAAATGTCAAATATTAGGATACTTCACCCAAGAAACACAGAATCACTGGATGTTATATTGAACATCTCTCCTGATGAGCCATTACAAAAACAATGTGAAACACGTGTCGAGAGAGTGAAATCTGAACTTTGAGAGAGTGATATCTGAATATTGACCAACAAAACCCAAAAATAAAAACTAATTTGAAAACCAACACATACTGCTTAATAGAAACGGGCATTTATTTTATATGAACTGGTTGATGCAACAGGATATAATCCCCTTCTACTTAATACTGCCTTGAAAGGAGAGCCCAGGGTCTAAATGGCATGTTCCACTTGAGCTGTTGGACAGGGATTGAACTGGGCAATGCATGTTCTGCCTTTTGTCTGAGTCGCCAGCATTTGACACTGGACGTTGATTCTGGCTAACCTTAACCCCCAACCCAGCAATAATACTCCCAGCAGTAACCTGTAATCAGAGGCGATAATGCGTCTGTTAGTGCCAAGAAGGCAGAGCCCAACATGACATATTGCTTTATGAGACATACATGTGATCACCTGTAACATATGCTATTAAGATATTGCCATACACCAAGGAGTTTTGTGACCGAATGGGCAAATGAGGCAGAAGTCTGAGTTCCTTTATAAGGTCCAGAAATTCCAATGTAAATTGCAGTATTTTTTTACATTCGGTATGAAGTATTGTGTTCCTTATAATGCACGCCTGCCCCGTCATCCCAGTCAATGCTTGCTATCCTGCTTGCCATAATGCCGGAGGTCGTCCAGTTGGTCATGCGTACACTGAATTCAGAAGATGATTTAAGGCAAACAGCATTAATATGCAGTTTATGTGTCGCAAAACACGAATAACGCAGCTTGGTACAATACATTTAAAAGGCACTTTGTTGTTTAAATACATTGATAAATTGCAGATAGATACTTGGTCTCATGTATTAACGCCCAGCAGTGCACAACTTACACATACTATCATGTGTCTATCAATGAATGACAGTAAGTAAGGTCTCACAGAAATGTTGATGCCACAATGCAACTGTAATAAGTTATTGGTGTTATATTACTGATGTCATGTTTGTATTACACGTGTGTAGCAATGCTATTCCATCACTGTAAAAAGGCTATGATACTGATAATGCAGTGTTAGGGAGAATTCTCCAAAATGTCTAATTTCCCTTACCTACTGAGTCCCTCAGCAGACTTGCTGGATTTCTAGGATTTATTTTTTTCACCTGGTAAGAGTGTGAGCCTTTTTTTCCCACTCTAACATGTGTTTTGCTGTGTGTGTTTAACATGTTTGTTTTCGTGGACTGTAGAGCCTCACCCACTCCATAGACATCATCTTTTTACTGTGTGTTACACAGCACCTTCAGTGCAGTAACACAGGGTTGACTTTTTCAGACGGACTCCATTTGCTGGGACTGACTAGTGTCTCCCAGAACATGTAAAGTTGCCATTGACTTTATCAGTCTCTTTTGATCCACAGACCCAGCACAAACTATCTTACATAGAGTACTGGAAAGGGTTACTAGTGATACCTTTTTTGTCTGTCTCTCATGGAGCATTGTTTTGTTCCCTTTTCATTAAGACTTGGCTGGTAGCAGTGTTAACTACCCGATTTTTCCTAACGCGGTTGTTTTAAATAGCCCTGGTATTGTTTTAGGCTATCTTGGTAGCCTCAAACTTAAACCCGCTGGACTATATTTGTTTTAATTTGGTTCTGGCTGGGTTAATTCGCTATTTCTTTTTGTAAAAGTCTTTCTCGTATTTTCGTCTGTGCACCAAACCAGGTCTGGTTCCTTTGTTCACGGTCCTTTCGCAGGCTTCTGCACAGAAGCCCTCCTTAGGCGCCTGAAAGTCTGGGTAGGCAGGATGTGAGGGAGGGGTTTTAAGACCCCTGCATTTGGTTCCCTTGGTAACCCAAGTTGCACTCCTGTTTGATTGGCTAGGTGACGGTTCTGCCAGGACAGCCACCCTGCTGTGTGATTCACAGCCAGGCTGTGTGAATGGGGGAAAACTGCATAAAAAGCAGGTCCCTGGGGCTGGAAAGGCAGAGTTGCCACTGGATCGAGAGAATGTAAGAGAAGCTGACAGAAGAGGACCTCTACCATGACTGATCCTCCCTGTGAAGCCCTGCTGCGGGTCCGAATCGCCAAACTTCAACGACAGGGAAGATCTGCAAGGAATCTTCTCCCCTTGAGCTGGTGGGAACAACCAGTACACCAAACTGCAAGCCGTTCCTCCCTCTTTTGCTCGATTTTGATGTGCACAGCTACAGAGAACCGGATAGCCAGGAAGGTCCGACCCTGCTTAGGTTTTAAGGAGCGCACTTTTTTTTGTTGCTTTGCTCTGCTGCTGGTTTCGACCCTGGGCAGTGCAAGACCCTCCAGTCTTCCTACTTCATGTCAGTCCGACAGTCGCTTCAGGAACTGTGATCCTGAAGGACCTGCCAGGAATGTCCGCCTCAGCTACAGCCTCTTCTCTGTCAAAGGTACTGTTCCAAATCCGGTTGTTCGTTTCGTCCAGCCGCGGTGAAAGTGTGTGAAATCTTTCGCCAAACTGAGGGCTTGTCCTTCTCTATTCTTTAAAGTAACCTTTAGCCTGACCAACTACGTTCTGAACTCTTGGCAAAGACTTAACCACGAACTACCCTGAACTGTGTTATCTTGAGCAAAAGACTTTGGTCCATTGACTTTGTGCCAGGCCCCTTTAATTTGATTTCCTCGCTCTAGTTCCCTTTTCTAGATTGCCCTGCTTAGTTACTTGTTGGTGCTGCTCAACTTCTGTCTGACTTTGTCTTTCCCTCCCTTTTAAATTGCCGGAGTGCTATTTTGCTCACACTTCATTTTGAGCCTAATTTGTCCAGAAACTATTGGGTGGTGTTTAGTGTATTAAGATTGTGATTTCTAAACTGCTTGATAGTAGTGAAATGTTTAACAACTGATGTGTAAATAAATGCATATTCTTTTACTCAGAAACCTTGAGTCAGTGTTTGTTTGAATCATAGTAATTGCTGTCCTTTGTGTAATTATTGATACTGCTCACTTTACTCTTGAGCTAAGTCTGGCTGCTCAACCATCGCTAACACTTTACTGTTGTTAGGCGGAAACCTGTGCAGTTCCCTCTGGGACCACTGCAAAAGATTTAGGACTACAGTTGTTTGGCGGTGAACCCACTTGGTAGCAGTCTGCACCACACAGATTCACTTGGTAGCTGTGGCTGAGCAGTCAGACTTCCCTCAAGAAGAGTTGAGCAGTATGTGGAGTATACAAAATAGGGCAATTCTTCACAGCAAGACAAGCAAACAAGCAACGAGGCTTAGTGTAAAGATATTAAGGTTTTTATTTATAACAGTACATCTATGCAAAACACTATGTCACTATCACGGCAAACAAATCAAACGCAATTACTCTACGAAGAAGAAAACGATCAATCCCCATAGCAATATTTCGACAAGTCTAGGTTCTACTGGTACCACTTATTTTCAGACAGAGGTGTATACCTCAACCTAGATGACACTCGAACATTTGTTAGGACGGGGGAGAAAAAGATAGGCAGGTTATGAAATCAACACAGTTCAATCCTTCGCGAATAAAATGCAAGGCAGGAAGGCAAGAATCACAATAGATCATTAAGTTCCGAGGCCAGGCCCACTCGGAGAGAGGCAAGGCGATATGTCCCAAAAAGTCTCTAGTGGAGATGCATTCAAGTCTTTGTAGCAAATTGTTATTGGCAGATTGAACCAGTTCAGAACAATAAACGAGAAAAGCTTGGAGGCGACCCAACGGAACGGAGAGGATTAAGAAACCTCACTCGAACCGATCGAAAGGGAAGTCAGGGGGACACGGTACCTTGTTGTAGAGGGCAGCTCCGGCGGGGGCAGTTGTTCCTGGTGGTGGATGCACGTCGGGTCTTTGCCAAGAGTAGAGATAATCTCATCGTCGAAGAAAAGTGAAGTCCGGTGCACCACCAGGGAAGAGACCAGCCGCGGAGTGCTCCGTCACAAGACACCACCTTTTGGTCGCGGTACAGGGGTAGTGGCTATCCGGTTGCCAAGGTGCTCTGCACGGGCAATTCAACCACTGCGTCCTGTGGCGAATAAAAAGCAAAGGGGACTGGTTGTTCCCACCAGTCAGGGGAAGAGACTCTCCGGCAGGGAGATCTCCTCAGTCGTCGGGAAGTGGTGAGTCGGTTCCGCAGGGCTCCACCGGAGGTGTCGTCGTGCAGGTCGGCTCAGCGCTACCCTCGTCGGATTCTTAGGTCCTGTGGCGACTTCTGAAGATCCAGTCCCAAAAGCCCTGCTTTTATGCAGAAAACCCCAATTCATTCAGCCTAGCTGTCAATCAACACATGCTAAGTGGTGAGCGGGAAGGCTCACCACTTGGGCCAATCACTCCAGAGTGCGACCGGAGTTGGCAAGGCAACTCGGTCCAGGGTGCCTAAACCCCCTCCCACACCCCTGTGGTAACCCAGACAGAATGGCACCACTTTTGGAGGGTCTCTGTACAGAGCCCGCCAAAAGTGGAACAAAGGGCTCGACCTTTGGTTTAGGAGTCACCGAGACGAACACAGACGCCATTTTACAAACCGAGTTCTCGCAGAAAATACCATCCGATAAACTTATTTAAAATAAGTAGACCGGTGGTACGTTAGAGATTAACGAGAAAAAAAAGGGTCAATCTCCAACAATGGGACGAATCCCATAGGGATATGTTCGGGGTCGAACATAACAAGTAGTTTCCACTGCCACCAGCCAAAACTCGACGAGGGGGGACGGGACAGTGCCTCCTCGAGTAACAGATCCAGGAGTAATCGAATTACCCCTACTAGTACGTCCACGATAAGATGGTTTGTACTAGTTCTGTTAGTAAATTTAGGTCTAGTAAAGCCAATGGTGACTTTACATGCCCGGGGAGACAGTAGTCAGTCCCCGGGTATGGAGTCTATGCTGGAGGTCCGCTAGGACGCCCCAGTGCTACGGCACGTAGGGTGCGGTGTAACACACATAGCAAAACATATGAGACCCAATGGAGTAAAAGACCCCATAGCCCATAGAACACATTGACATTCAAAGGAATTACACACATTCATGTCCAAGAGTGGGGGAAAAAGAGTCCCACTCTTGGCAGGATGGAAAAAACAAACTCCAGAAATCCAGCAAAGCTGCTGGGGGACTCACTAGGTTAGGAAATTCAGCCTAAACAGAGAATTCTCCCTAACAACTGTGTAGTACAGGCTTGTAACAAAGGTGAATGTGTACTGTCACTTTTAGTCCTAATTGTGTGTGGTGTTCCCAAAGGGTACTGCATTTAATTCTGCCTAATATGGCAGAAGCTCCTATTTTTTATGCATAGTTTCACTCCAAAACATCATAATGTATTAGTACTGTTATCATTTTGGTATCATATGTAGACGCCAAGGATATGTATTGGCCCCCTTATTGTTGTCCTTGCATATCAATGGGCCATATAATACCCTGGTGCAGGTTACTTCAGGTGTCCCAAATCTGGGGGCCAGTTCTAGTGTACGCCAATGACAGGATGCTGATTGCCCGTACACCGCAAGCTCCTAGAGCACCTAATCATGGCATACACAGAATGTATGACTACACCTTCAAATTAATGCTAGCTAGTCCACAGTGATGGTATTTACCACTTAAAAAGAACCCCAGGATGGTAGAAATGTATGGATACAGCGCAATAATACAGAGAGTTAACACATTTGACTCTTTGGGGATACGCTTCACTTCTGTTTTGAAAGCAAATGTGCATTAGGCAAAGCAGGCAATTTGGTTCAAGCAAGTGTTAGGCGGCGTGAGAAGATTTATGAATATGTCTAAAGAGAAACCATTAGATTTAATAAACAAGCTTTGGCAATGCCAACAGTTTGGCTGTTGTGTGGGCATGGGAAAGGCACTTGCCAGGCACAGCCATAATGGTATTAAATACTAATTGTTGGTAGCAGGTGCAACATGGTGCAAGTACCTGGGTATCTAATAGCAGTGCCTGGCAAAAGCTTACAATGTATGCACAAGCCAAAAAATGTTGCTTTGTCAATGCTTGTTTTAAACAGGACATGAGTGAATGACACACACAGTGCTTATGAATTCACGCACAGTGCTTATGAATTCAGTGGTGGAAGGCAGGTGTAATAAGACATTTTAATTACACTCGTAACATGCTTACAGGACCAATTAAGTGTCTCAAAAGAGTACTTCAAACAAAAACTGGAAGTCACTTTAAGTGCAAAGTTTGATGGTAAGGCCTGAGTAAAGTGAGCTCAAAGAGTTCCCATGAGGAGGTGTTTTTGGCGGGGAGGAGCAGGAACTTAGTGGAATTGGTCATAGGGATTTGCAGGACAATGGGTAGTCAATGGGTGGGCAAATAGCCAACAATGCTTAGAAGCTTTGCGTTACTCCTCAGATGTCATTGCTCCCTATTTGTATTTCAATGCAATAGTTCTGGCTTATAGTTGTCGCAAGTGACACTTAATGGCCCAAACATGAAATGGTTTAAAGTCTACAGCCATATGGTTTTTGATAGACATGTTTTAAAGTGCTGAAAACTTAACAGGCACTGTGTCAGTGATGTATCTCAAATATATATTTCTCTACTGCACATCTTTGGTTTCTTTTGTGCACACAATTCTGTGATAGATCTTTACATAATGTGCTGCATCCCCATTTGTACCAGATGTGAGTTACCCATCATCTGAAGTATTTAATTACAAATTGCATCCCCCTTCAGAACCGACTGCAAACCTTAAGGTTTTAATTCAATTTCTCAAAGAAAAGGAGCTATAAAATGGACCAATTCACTACATTTTTTTAAAACAACGTCATGTTTGAAAACCCTCCCAAACCTTCTTGTTGGGTTCAGGGATCCATGATTTGCTTGCTCGCTCACAGGATTCAGGGAAAGATTTCTGCCTCCCCACTTTAAAAGTTGAGTAGCTACCACTGAGAACCATCATTCCATTGTTCTCAGGACTGCAGGCATTTTAGCCACTCTGAAAAACAGCCTTAGAATGACACACACAAATATTCAAATTAATCTGAATAAGATATAACATAAGTTATTAATTGAAGTGCAGCATGCCATCAAAATTATAGGGGGAAAAATACATTCCGGATAATCGCATCTAAGGATTAAAGTGGTCTTGTAACTCGGACCTGAATTGTGTTTTTTAATTGTTTGATATAATATTGTGCTTGGTATTAGGGATCATCTTGTTTCCAAAATTAATATATACCAAATAACTGAACTGAATGCACTCTCTAAGAAATAGTGATTGTACAGGATCACATATGTTTAGGCAAGTGGGGAAGCCAGGATTATAACTCATGTTATTAGGTTGCAAAGTCCACAAAATGCTTGCTGGGCTATGGATTTGAAGCTAGTGTGAGACTAGGCATACACCTTGAGCTTTATAAAGCCAATGGCTCTAAAAGGACCACATTGTCTATTTTTTTCCTTTGATATTGAAATGTATAGGCGGTCTAAAGCAGAGTAAACGTATGTGTGAATATAGGGAAATGTCCAGTATATTCTCCTAGCTGTAGATATCCCACGTGACTCCAACATGTAAACAGGTTGTATTTTAAATATAGTGGGTATTAAAATTACACTTCGTTTTTACCATTACCACCAAGCCTGCAATGAAACCCAAAATACCTTAAACTGTTTATGCACTAGATTATGTATTATATTTGAGTAAGCCACCCTCCCAAGCCTCCCCCGCCATTCTAAGTGATGAGGCAACTTCAAGTCACAGTGGGATTTCCTTATAACGCCAGGAAACTCTGAGGGGACTTTGCATATCTTTCTGCATCAATGAGTACTTTATTTCTACCACAATATGCAGAGGAGGCGCCAATTCACATACCCCTCCTTTAATACTTGACGTCATTCGGCCCTCAGCAGCAATAGCAGTCATATAGAAATCTGTGAATCTGTACGTCGGAACTATATCAACAAATATGCAACCCGTAATTTGTGGCCAACTAATATTTTATGCAGTTTAACATAAATCTGTTTCATCTCCAGTTGACCACTGATTTTAAAATGTACATCCAAATGCAGGTGGTTATTTGTGTAAAACTATACATATTTTCTTGTATAGTTAATGACTGTAAACATCAGGGAGAAAATGTGCACGAAAATAATCAGAGAAAGCAAGAGTATTATTTCAATTCACTATTAAGGTTCAGTTGCTGTTCATTGTGGCAGCTTAAAATGTGATGTCAGAACTCGCCTCCTCGCAGGTCTCGTTACCCTGTCCTTGGAGAACTGTAAGCCCCTTAGCTAGCTGGTGTGCCTGCCTCTTTTCAAGTTTATGAAGAGTTGCAACATTCCTCATTTTGATGAGAAAATCACTTGTATTGCTGAATTCTATAAATAACAAGAGTTGGCGGAGCTAACAGTTTTAGGTTTGAGCAGGTATGGGATAGGCATGTGCCAGGCACTGCCATAATAGTGCTACTTGGCCATAAGGAGGTACCCGCTGTAAAAGGATGTGAGTACCTAGGTATATGTTAGCAGTGCTTGGAAAGTGTCAACCTCCTACCTACACACAAGCCAAACATGTTTTTTTTTCAAATGCTTGTTTTTATTAGGAATTTGGTGCAAGGAAAAGATGCAAGTATACAGATTCTGTTATAAATCAAGCGGCTGAAGGTTCTCTTCTGTAAGGCATGTGTATTACAGCATTAGTATATTTACATCTCCAATCAAGCCATTTTTTTCTGAGAAGGCTGCTTTGAAATAACACTGTCAGGCTATTTACAGCACAGAGTTTGCTGTTACTGCGTGATAAAGCTGCATCAAAGATATGTTCTTTTTAATGGAACAGCAGTTTAGGGGTAGGAATGCCTATAGGGATTAGCATGACATGGGTGTGTACATTAACAAACAAAGTCCACAATATTGTGTGTCCCTCCTTGCATCCCATCTCGCTCCTCTCATATTCCAATGCCATCATTTCAGCTTATAGGTGGTGGACAGTACCACCCAATAGTCAAAACTAATAAGGGGGGTGACACATTAGCATAAGGACTGTTCAATACCTCGGGGAGTGACATAGGAGGACACAAACGCACAGCAACAGAATGCCAGTCTTTTTTAGGACATAGTTTGTTTGTTTATTTGATAAAGCGCACCAAACCCTCAGGTAGCTGGGCACAATGTTACAAGTATACTTAAAGTAGGTCTGTACTCAATTGAAGTGATTAATTCACTTGATTTTATTTGCTTATTTACTTATTTATTTATTGGTCATTTGTTAGGCGCTTATACAATTAGCAAAACTGTTTCAAGGTGCCCACAGGGCAACAATATGGGGACAGGGGAAGGTAGACAATGAATTACAACAAAGATAAATAATTGAATGAATAGTACAGACAAATAATTAAAATTACAGGGAGGGGAGACATACCTACTATGCCTTGTGAGTGTTCAGAATGTGCAATTGCAGAGGAGAGGGGGTTAAGGGATAGGTGCTGTGGTGCTCATGGACAAGTGCTTGGGATGAAGTGCTCAGAAGAGAAGAACGTAAGTGCAACCTCCCGTGGGAGCCTAAGTAAGTGCAGTAAAAAAGGCAGCGGCTGGGATGAGAGATGTGGCAGTATAACATGTTTCTATTCTGCTACTGAGAAATAATATACTTGTAGTGTTAGTTTCCTTTAATATGAGTATAAGTACTAGAATGCAAAGTGCTGTAAACTTGATAATGAAAGCAAGCTGAGCACCTTAAGCCTGAAAATGAACACCTTGAGATCTTTGCAAACTGGCTATTACCTAACAGATTTAAAGACACTTGCGTTTGAGCAAAGTTTGACGCAAAGGTGGAGCAGTCATTGCAGTTGGAAGGTTGTGTACAGTGGTGATCGTTTGTTTTCCCCTGTGGATTTGATGCTCTGCTATCAGGACTGCATTTGGGATTCAAAATCACCCAGTGAGTGCATTAGCATGTGCGTTTGATAGAAGTTTGGAGCAAAGGTGGAGCAGTCCTTGCAGTCCTTCACCGCTCGAAGTGCTCGTATGAACAATGGCTTGCCCTGTGTTTGACATTAGAATCTTTGGACACAGTTTGGGGGCAGAACGATCAGGGGCTGGAAATTGTCATATGTGACCCTATCCTATCGTCCGAGCGACCCTGCTTTATTTTGAATTTTTTAATATTTGTTTTGCATCTGTGATTGCTGATATTTAAAGTTGTTCAATATGACGGATCCAGCAACAAGAACGCACAAGGGGAAGTTGGTGAAACCTTATTTGCCTCACCCATATGCTTGAAGGAGTAGATCAAATCATTGTGTGGCTGTGCCTCAGAATCAAGTTAACCAGTGACGTCATTTAGGGGTCGTCAGGCGTCGCACCTGCAACCCCTGAGGTCTCCGTTGCTGCCCCTGTAGTCTCCCTTGTTACCCCTACAAAAAGAAAGTAACAAAAAAAAAATATATATATATATGTATATATATATATAATTCAGTAAAAAAACTTTGTTAAAGGGACATTATGGTTAAGTTGCGCTACTAAAAACCTATGAAATTCAGTGAAAAAACTTTGTTAAAGGGACGTTATGGTTCAAAGTAAAACCGAAAAACCCCTGAAATTCGGCAGTTATGGTAAGATAAGCAACCATAACTCGCGCCACCGTGCACTGCTAACACTAACACCCAGGACATCAAAGATGACATCCCAAATGTATTTTTTTTGATATTTTTTTTTCTTACTTTACTCCTAAAATCTTCACATAACCTTCTCCAAAGCAACCCTTACATTCCAAGACAGCATGGCATTTCCCATAAAAGATAAGTTAATGCCATCTTCTTTAAAATAAACAGCATTACTGTAATCAATATTCTCATTATTACAGAAGAACATACCAGCTCTAAGCATGAAGGCACATATGCCTCGGTTGATTACACACCTAGCATTGTTTTGCTGAGGACAAAAAACTGAACTATTGTCCTATATTGCCCTAGGTAGTAATCCATAAAAAATTACTTTGGCAGTTGAAAGGATGTTCATTACTGCTTGAACCAAGTGTTCCAAATCTGCCAACAAAGTAGGGGCACTGACATAGCCCAAATGGAAAGCACCATAGTGCAAAACTACGCCATGGGGACTGTTCATCCCGCCCATATCTTCACAAACTTGTACAATTCCATGTACATTGCAATCAGGTACAGTGCTCCACACCACCTCCACTCCTTTAACATCAAAACTCTTTGCAACATGCCTGCATTGAGCATACTGTTGTAAACCATGCACAAACATATCTCCAAGCACCAACACCCTGACTTTGTCCACTTCTGCCAACTTCACTACACGCAGTCTCTTTCAACACAAATCCACAACCTCAACATCTGATTGGCTGATCCCTACAGTCTGTTTTCCATGCTGGATTTGCTGAAAAACCCTGGATGTAGCACGCCCTGTCCATGGACAGCCGCGGTGTCCGTGGAACGCATAACTCTTGGACAGCCTTTCCACCATTTCAACTTCACTCTCTGTGCCATTCCCTCATTGCATACAGCTAAGCAGTCACACAATACGGATAACGTCCTCAGAACACCCCAATTTTGTTTATTTTTGAACATTTCAGGACACCGCTAGTGTTCTTATAACACATGCAACTTGCCAGCGAACAATACGGACAACGTCCTCAGAACACCCTCATTTTCTTTATGTACGAACATTTCAGGACACTGCAAGTGTTCTTCTGGCTCACTCGTTTTTTCTTTTGCTGACATATCTAGGCCACATGGTTTTCTTCAGTAACAGTCAGAAACGAAAAATTGTATTTTATTTGTAGACGTATCCTACAAGTAGGTTCTTATAGTAATTCCCTTAGAGTCCAGTCACATCATATGAAACATATACATAGGGGAAGACACAAGCTTTAAAGACAGCATTATTTTCATGCAAATAAATGATGATTTCTCTGTTTCAAAGCTGCTATTTACCCTATGTATATGTATATTGGTATGTGTTCTTGTCTCTTTGTGTTTTCTCTATAGTAATGCAATTATGTAACACAAGGGTTTTATTAGCTACTTATTACGTATTTCACAGTACACAAAAATCTATTAAGAAAACAATTATCATTTCATTATTCAACATATTAACATTACGAATATTACACCTTCATCTGGTACGCTGCATACAATGCTATGTATCTGCATAAATAGCTTAGTATACTAGATAGAACCCCATAATAGAATGCTATTTATATCAATGCATCGTTCAAAGCACTAATTAGTGAATGATATTTATTGCAATGATCCTTGACACTTTTTTCGCAACATTATAATAAGAATCTCTTTTACACATATGTCATGAAAAGTACATACACATATGATGTCATCGGTGATGTCATCAATGAGATTTGTGATGTCATCTTTGATGTCGTGGGTGTTAGTCTTAGCAGTGCACAGTGGTGGCGCGAGTTATGGTTGCTTAGCTTGCCATAACTGGCGAATTTCAGGGGTTTTTCGATTTTACTTGGAACCATAATGTCCCTTTAACAAAGTTTTTTTTCACTGAATTTCATAGGTTTTTAGCAGCGTAACTTAACCATAACGTCCCGTTAACAAAGTTTTTTTTATTAGCACGCAAACAATATACAAAGATGGAGTGTAAAAAGCAAAAAAGTTTTGGGACCCCCCCCTATAACTTCGCTCTCCCTGGACGGATCCTCACCAAACTTTGCAAATACTTTTTTTGCAAAGTTTGGTGAGGATCCGTCCAGGGAGAGCGAAGTTATAAGCCGCCCAAAAAGTGCTCTTCCTATGGAAACACCAACTTAATCATAACTACATGGCCACTACAGTGGCCATGTAATATATATATACATATATATTACATGGACGCGGTAGCGTCCATTTAGTTATGGTTAAGTTGGTGTTTCCATAGGAAGAGCATTTTTTGGGTGGCTTATAACTTCGCTCCCTCTGGACGAATCTTCACCAAACTTTGCAAAAAAAAGTATATGGCCCACTCTGAATTTTTTTGCAAAGTTTGGAGAGGTTTGGTCCAGGGGGGGAAAAGTTATAGGGGGGTCCCAAAACTTTTGTTTTTTCCCATGGACATAATGGGAAAAAACTTTGTGCATGCCTACAGCGCAAACCGCTGGACAGATTTACACTTAATTTACGGCAGGAGCGGGGGCTTGGTCCCGAAAGCGTGCTTTTGCAAATTTGGTGCAAATCAGTCCAGTAGTTTTTTTGAAAATTACCAAAATGTAAGGCAAAAAAATTAGTGATAGATCCGCTCGCTCTGCGGACGGACTTCCCGGTGCCCTGATTGGCCGTGCGGCTTACGTGATGTCCGCGGACGGCGTGGTGCGTAAAGCGCGTCAGATTTTCTGTGGCGCCCGCCATCTTGCATTCGCCGACGACCGCGGTGAAACTTGGATTAAAAATTGTATTTAGTGGAGTGTGTTGGTGTGTAAGAGTGTTTGGGGAGGGTGGGGGAGTATTAGATAGGTTCAATGTTCTGTTTTTTAATATGCTAGACACTTTGTTATGTTCGATTTGTCTGCGGACAACACGGCTGTTCTGAAATGTTCTATATAAACTAAATGGTGGGGTGTTCTGAGGATGGAGTATGTGTCCGTTTTGTTCGCAAGCAAGCTAAAATTGAGCTAAGAACACTTGCGGTGTCCTTAAATGTTCGCAAATAAACAAAATGGGGGTGTCCTGAGGACGCTGTCCGTATTGTTCTCTGTCAAGTTGAATTTGTTCTAAGAACACTCACGGTGTCCTGAAATGTTCGCAAATAAACAAGATGGTGGTGTTCTGAAGACGCTTCTAAGAACACTTGCGGTGTCTGGGGAATGTTCGTAGGGGGTGTCCTGAAGACGCTGTCCATATTGTTCTCTGTCAAGTTGAATGTGTTCTAAGAACACTCGCGGTGTCCTGAAATGTTCGCAAATAAACAAAATGGGGGTGTTCTGAAGACGTTTCTAAGAACACTCCCGTGTCCTGGAATGTTCGTAGGGGGTGTCCTGAAGGCATAGTCCGTATTGTTCGCTGGCAAGTTGAATGTGTCCTAAGAACACTTGCAGTGTTCTGAAATGTTCGCAAATAAACAAAATGGGGTGTCCTGAGGACGCTGTCCGGATTGTTCTCTGTCAAGTTGAATGTGTTCTTAGAACACTCATGGTGTCCTTAAATGTTTGCAAATAAACGAAATGGGGGTGTTCTGAGGACACTGTCCGTATTGTTCGTTGTTAAGTTGAATGTGTTCTAAGAACACTTGCGGTGTCCTGAAATGTTCGCAAATAAACAAGATGGTGGTGTTCTGAAGACGCTTCTAAGAACACTCGCGGTGTCCGGGGAATGTTCGTAGGGGGTGTCCTGAGTACGCTGTCCGTATTGTTCTCTGTCAAGTTGAATGTGTTCTAAGAACACTTGCAGTGTCCTGAAATGTTCGCAAATAAACAAAATGGGGGTGTTCTGAAGACGTGTCTAAGAACACTCGTGGTGTCCTGGAATGTTCGTAGGGGATGTCCTGAAGGCGTAGCCAATATTGTTCGCTGGCAAGTTCAATGTGTTCTAAGAACACTCGCAGTGTCCTGAAATGTTCGCAAATAAACAAAATGGGGGTGTCCTGAGGACACTGTCCGTATTGTGCGTTGTCAAGTTGAAAGTGTTCTAAGAACTATCGCGTTGTTCTGAAATGTTCGTAGGGGGTGTCCTGAAAAAGCTGTCTGTATTGTTCGCTGGCAAGTTGAAAGTGTTCTAAGAACACACATAATGTCCGCGGACATTAAAAGTTTCCATAGACCATAGTTGAAATGTTTGACTCTATGGATGTGATATGCTGCGGTGGTTGTTGCCAGGGCATATTTAGTAGATTACAAATCAGAGTACTGAGCAATTTGCTCAGTTTCTGTATTTGTTGCTAAAATCATTGGGTCTGTGGGAGAAAAAAAATATCCATCTTGGATTAAAAAAAAATGTTTTCTGTTATGCTACAGTTTATTTGTTTGTTTGTTTTCAGTGTTCACTTGTTGTTTCTGGCTAATGCTTTATACTTTGGCTTGTTGTATTTTTTTGGAGCAGTAACATATTATTTATTTGTTTTGATATTATAAAACTTTGGAGCAGTTAGATACCAATTGGCGTATTCTGTCTATTTTTTTTAATATATTTTAGTGGTATTGATTTATCTATTTGGATATTGTTAAATTTTGGGACAGTTAGATACCAATTGGCGTATTCTTGGCGTATATTTTGGTCTAATTTAGTGGTATTCATTTATCTGATTAGTTGTTGTAGAATCTTTGAGCAGTTAGATGGCTTTTGGAGTATTCTAACAGTTTATATTTTTTTTAACACAAGTTTACTTAGGGTTTAAATACAGTTTAGTTATCAAATTTTGGTTTTAAGAACATCAAATAAGCGTTTGTAAGATTTCCTGGTAATCTCTTCTTTAGAGTAATGGTACTATCATTACATTCAAACCATCCACATTTCTTTTTTATATATGCAGTGTAGTGCCCTGAATTGGTTGTGGCTCCTGCGTGGTAGATTATACCTATTGTTGTGAAGGTTTTCTTACCAAGTGATATTTGACCATGTGTGAATCCAGTCAGCTTGCAGTTGTTTTTGGTACCATCTGCATTGTAACGTAGAAGCATTAGTATTATGTATTTACTATGTGTTTGTATTACTAACGTGGAGCGATTATCTGAATTGCAGGTAGAGCATAATCTACCATGGTTTGCATGTTGTACAATGAAATGGAATGGATTCACAATTTGGTATTGATATATATATATATGAAGCGTTCATTGGGGATTTCTTCTTGTGTCACATTGTTTGCAGAGAGTGCATGTATGTTTCCACATGTATGAAATCTGAAAGATTTCATTTATAGGTATGTTTTTGTTTTCCAGTACTTGTAGTAAGTACATTAGAAGTTCTTGTGGATCTTCCTGTGAATTTACAGTGAATTTCACCATTCCAGCACAGTAGTCCAATTGTTGTCTTATTCCATAAACACTATACGTGTTGTCAGGATTGTTTGCTGCATTTCTGTGAAGTACTAACATTTGCAAACACAATGGGTCTGTACTGTGTAAGTAAATGTTGTCAACAATTGGTGGTAATTGAAATAGAATATTCATTGCTACATTTGCGTAGCAACTTACACCAACTATATTTGAGAATTTAAATGGTCCAGGTAGTTCTGTATCTAACTGCTTTTTTTGGAGTTTGTCTTCCTTCTTTAAAGAAGTACCTGGTTTACTTTCCCTAATTGATTCTTTTTTGCTTGTGGTACTTGATGAAGTATTAGTTTATTTTACTCTCTTTGTAGGATTTGCAGTGACATCCTGTTGCATTTCTGTTTGATTTATTTTTCTTTTATAACGTTTTACTTTTTGTGGAACAGAATATGTGTTTAGGTAGGGGATGTATAGTGAGCGAAGTCTATTGTATTCTAAAATGCAAGGAATATCAGCGTTTATATTACTTGCATCAAAGTTGATTAGAAATAGACCGTCAAGTGTACGTAAGCGTGATAGTGCTACATAGCTCATGCCTTCTTTAAAGACTGTGTTACCAATATCTATCATTGCTTTGTCTAGGGTGAGACCTTGTGATTTATGAATCGTGACTGTGTATGCAAGAGTTAGAGAAAATTGTTCTCTCCGTACATACATATCTTTGAAGAGAAGGAATCTAGCTGTTGAGCGTCCTATCCTTTTTACTTCTGAAAGTTTGTCAAAGAGTATATTGACAAACTGAATTTTGTTGTTGCGTAGGTATGTTTGAAAGCCAACAACTGTACCCAGTGCTCCATTAACTAGTCCTTGGTCCATGTCAATGTTACGTTTAAGCATTACTCTGCAATTTAAGGATAATTTTAATATCTTTTCTAAGCCTGCTGTGTTTGAGATTGATTTTTCTAAACTATTTAGTCTTGTTGTGGCTTGGTCACACATGGGTAGTGTCATACCATGTACATCTAGTTTGTCTGTGGCGCTAATTTCCATGATTGGTTGCATTTCTTTACTTAGCATGATTTCATTGAATTTGAAACAGCTTGCAAGAGTTGGCATTAAGGCCATACAATTGACATTTTTGTGGGCTAATTATTCCATAACATCTGTAGCACATGCATTATCGCCATAAAGTGCATTAATGTGCCGGGTTTTCAATATTGCTTCTGCTTCTTTAGAAAATATACCTACTCTGATACTTTTTAAAATGTTGGCATAAGTGAGATCTGCAGATTGCCGCATGTTTTCTGTTAATTCTCTGTATTTGAAATGTTGCCAAAGGTTGACATTTCCAATGCTGCCAACAGTTTTACGGCAGAGTTTGTGTCCTAATGTTTTAAAAATAGGCTCACCTCTTACTGGTGTTAATTGAAGCAGACCTCCAAAAACAATAATATGTTTTCCTGCAAAGAGCTCTTCATAGTCTGTTTTGAGTACTTCTTGTAATCTGAGGTGAATCAAAGCTAACATCAGGTTGGAGACCATGCTCACTTCATCTATTAGTAGCATTTTCATTTGTTTCAATACTCTGCGTAATTCCATTGCAGCTTCTGCAAAAAGTTTGTAATAGTCTAAATTGTTCTGGTGTTCTACTGGTAATAGTAGTAATCGGTGTAATGTAACACCACCTATGTTGTAGGCAGCTAAACCTGTGGGGGCAGTGACAACAGCTGACAGTTTGTTGTTTGTCAATTGTTGAAGGAACTTACTAATGATTTTGATTAGGAATGTTTTGCCAGAACCAGCTTCACCACTGACGTACAGTAGTATAGGTTTATAATTATGGCAGGAACATTCTTTATTTTCATGTTTTACACCATGTGCAATTTGTTTTGTTACTTCTTGAAAAATGCTACTTTGCTCATTGTTTAGTTTTAATTGTAGTATAGTTAAGTCTTCCTTATCTTCATACTGACACACGGGGGTAATTCATAGAATTCAGCGCACAAGTGGCGCACGCGGCTGGCGCACAGTGTGCGCGTGTGAATCCCTTGCCATCCGCGGGCGCCAAAATACATTTCCGCGCACAGCGTATTCATGGATTCCAGCCACCAAAACCAGCCGTGGCGCACAGTGGTGCAGCGACCCTGCAGCAGCACCAGTTACGCCCCCAAGAACGCCCCTTGCGCAGGGAAAATCCATCAAAATCCCCAATCCAGCGCAAAGGGCTGCGCTAACCCTGTACCAGCACCGCAAGCGGGCTACGTGTATCACTGGGGTGCGCGGGAAGTACCTCACGTCATTCCAGCTCGGTACGTGTATTTCAGGGGTGCGCTGGAAGTTCCACACGCGATTCCATCAGGGTACATGTACATCAAGGGTGCGCGGGAAGTTTCACACGTGAATTCAGCAGGGTATGTGTATATCAGGGGTGCGCGGGAAGTTCCACACACGAATGTCCTGTGTACGTGTATATCGGGGTGAGCGGGAAGTTCCACACGCGAATGTCCTGGGTACGTGTATTTCGGGGTGCTCGGGAAGTTTCACACGCGATATCAGCAGGGTACGTGTATTACTGGGGTGCGCTGGAAGTTCCACACACGAATTTCCTGGCTACGTGTATCTTGGGGTGCGCGGGAAGTCTCACACGCGATATCAGCAGAGTAGGTGTATTCCAGGGGTGCGCTGGAAGTTCCACAAGCGAATGTCCTGGGTACGTGTATCTTGGGGTGCGCGTGAGGTTTCACACGCAATATCAGCAGGGTACATGTATTTCAGGGGTGCGCTGGAAGTTCCACACGCGAATGTCCTGGGTACGTGTATCTTGGGGTGCGCGGGAAGTTTCACACACGATATCAGCAGGGTACGTGTATTTCAGGGGTGCGCTGGAAGTTCCACACGCGAATGTCCTGGGTACGTGTATCTTGGGGTGCGTGGGAAGTTTCACACGCGATATCAGCAGGGTACGTGTATTTCAGGGGTGCGCTGGAAGTTCCACATGCGAATGTCCTGGGTACGTGTATCTTGGGGTGCGTGGGAAGTTTCACACGCAATATCAGCAGGGTACGTGTATTTCAGGGGTGCGCTGGAAGTTCCACACGCGAATGTCCTGGGTACGTGTATCTTGGGGTGCGCGGGAAGTTTCACACGCAATTTCAGCAGGGTACGTGTATTTCAGGGGTGCGCTGGAAGTTCCACATGCGAATGTCCTGGGTGTATCTTGGGGTGCGCGGGAAGTTTCACACACGATATCAGCAGGGTACGTGTATTTCAGGGGTTCCGTGGAGTACTACACGTGAATTGGCCATGTGGGTCCTCCCAGGTGTTCGCTCCACAACCTCCACGGCCCCTGCAGGCAGCCCACACCATGGGGGACTAGCCTGCACCCCCACTCATGTCCCCCTGCACGCCCACCCCCCAGCACTGTGGTGCACCCTCCACCAGGCTCCCACTCATGTCTCCCATCACCCCCACCCCCCAGCACTGTGGTGCACCCTCCACCAGGCCCCAACTCATGTTCCCCTGCACCCCCACCCCCCAGCACTGTGGGGCACCCTCCACCAGGCCCCAACTCATGTTCCCCTGCACCCCCACCCCCCAGCACTGTGGGGCACCTGCCAGCAGGTCCCCACTCATGTCCAACTCATGTCCCCCTGCACCCCCACCCCCCAGCACTGTGGTGCACCCTCCACCAGGCCCCCACTCATGTCCAACTCATGTCCCCCTGCACCCCCACCCCCCAGCATTGTGGTGCACCCTCCACCAGGCCCCACTTATGTCTCCCATCACCCCCACCCCCCAGCACTGTGGTGCACCCTCCACCAGGCCCCAACTCATGTTCCTCTGCACCCCCAACCCCCAGCACTGTGGGGCACCTGCCAGCAGGCCCCCACTCATGTCCAACTCATGTTCCCCTGCACCCCCACCCCCCAGCACTGTGGTGCACCCTCCACCAGGCCCCCACTCATGTCCAACTCATGTTCCCCTGCACCCCCACCCCCCAGCACTGTGGTGCACCCTCTACCAGGCCCCCACTCATGTCTCCCATCACCCCCACCCCCCAGCACTGTGGTGCATCCTCCACCAGGCCCCCACTCATGTCTCCCATCACCCCCACCCCCCAGCACTGTGGTGCACCCTCCACCAGGCTCCCACTCATGTCTCCCATCACCCCCACCCCCCAGCACTGTGGGGCACCTGCCAGCAGGCCCCCACTCATGTCCAACTCATGTTCCCCTGCACCCCCACCCCCCAGCACTGTGGTGCACCCTCCACCAGGCCCCCACTCATGTCCAACTCATGTTCCCCTGCACCCCCACCCCCCAGCACTGTGGTGCACCCTCCACCAGGCCCCCACTCATGTCTCCCATCGCCCCCACCCGCCAGCACTGTGGTGCACCCTCCACCAGGCCCCCACTCATGTCTCCCATCACCCCCACCCCCCAGCACTGTGGTGCACCCTCCACCAGGCTCCCACTCATGTCTCCCATCACCTCCACCCCCCAGCACTGTGGTGCACCCTCCACCAGGCCCCAACTCAGGTTCCCCTGCACCCCCCACCCCCCAGCACTGTGGTGCACCCTCCACCAGGCCCCACTCATGTCTCCCATCACCCCCACCCCCCAGCACTGTGGTGCACCCTCCACCAGGCCCCCACTCATGTCTCCCATCACCCCCACGCCCCAGCACTGTGGTGCACCCTCCACCAGGCCCCCACTCATGTCTCCCATCACCCCCACCCCCCAGCACTGTGGTGCACCCTCCACCAGGCCCCAACTCATGTTCCCCAGCCAACATGTCATCACAATCTAGATCCCTGGTCACTATGGTCAGCCTCCAAATGCAAAACATCCACCCGAGTATGGCATCCACCCACTTAGAAATGGCAATAACATGATAGAACCCCAATTGCAAGTTTGGAAACACACACATGTCCCTCACATACACTCAATGGGTGTCAGTGAATCTGAACACCCATATCATGATATGCATGAAACCAATGATATGATACTACACATTGAAGTTTGAACAAAAAATGTGTATTAAAGGAAACATAAATTGAATCAAAAATAAACAAACAGAAATGGGAATGTAAAAAAATAAAAAGAAGCATGTCCGTGAGAAAATGCAAAACCAAAAATCATAATCCAAAGGAATGGTGTCCAAAGTCACAGTCCACAAAAGAAAATCCAATGGAAATTTATAATTGAAAGCCATTGCTACATAGTTAAATTGTAAAAAAAAAGAAAATCCAACAGTCAACTATGTACAGATGAACAAGCCAGGGTCCATGATCCCAACAGAAGAAATGAAACCTATCTAATAACACTACCTAATAAAAAAAAACTATATACAAAAATGTGGCCCATTGTCCAAAAGGTCCAAAAAAAATGCAAAAACAAAGGAAACCTAACACTAACTACAGAACTATGTACAAGGGCAGCGGGCTAGTCCGACGGCTCACTTTTGGATGTCCCGGGCCAGGGCATCATCGAGCTCCTGCTCAATGTCCCGGAGGCGGTCCTCCTCCATGGCCCCGAGGGTCCGCAGGGCCATCGACGTGTCCACCTCCGACCCCCTGCGGATTGCCTCGAGGCACTCGGCCCGCCTCAGGGCCCTCCGCATGGAGTTCTCCACCCTGACCATCGTGAGCCGTGCCTCTTCCGCCCGCTGCCGCTCCGCATCTATGGCGCTGCCCAACCGCTGCCACATGGAAGACACTTTCTGTCCTGGGTCCTCCTGCCCTCCGGCCGATGCCTGCCCCTCCGATGTCGAAGGCCCTGAGCCTTCATGGCTTCCACCACGTTGCTGCTGCTGCTGTGCCTCTACCCGTGCACTGCCTCCTGCTGCATGCACATCCTCCGCTGGCTGGGGTGCAGTCGTTGATGTGGCCACCCCTGCTGGACGTCGGACTCCTGACTGTGGCAGGGATGCCTCCTCCACCAGCCTGGCCACACCATCAGAGGCAGCTCCACAGGGCACCCAGGTGACTGATGGGTGGGAAGATGGCACGGAGGACGACTGGCGCATAGGGGGTTCAGTTGAGGAGGGGGTCGTAGCAAGCCCCATCAAACGGAGGAATCCGGCCTGGGTGACCTGTCCCAGTAGGCTGACGCGGTCAATGAGCCATTCGAGATGACGTGCAGTCTCCTCATGAAAAGACTGCAGGTCACCTTGCATGGCCCGTTGACGCAACGCCACACCAGTCAGGACAGGCTCCACCCGGACCCGGATAGCCATGTCCGCAGGCAGAGGAAGGCCAGTTGTCGTGAGCTCATCCCCTGCCTGAAAACGGGTCTGGACGTAAGCATCCCTGCTGGTGCAAGATGATGCAGGGACAGGATCAGGGACAGGATTGCACACAGGCACCTCCGCGGCGGCCTGTGCTGCCTACTGTCCCTGGTCCTGCACTGTACCACTAGCACCAGTGGAATCCCCACCTCCAGACCCCGTCTCTGTTGCTTGCACGGCTCCTCCTCCACCAAACCCCCCACCAACCTGGATGACTCCGTGCCATCTTCCCCCGTTGGGCCCTGTGGGGTCCCAGCTGCCCCTTCTGCTGCCGAGGAGTCCAACTCCAACCTCCGCCTCTTGGACCTCCCCCCTGGCAGCTGCGGCCTGGGACGCGGCACCGGACTCCTCACTCCCCGACGAGATCACAACCTGGGAGGGGAGCCGGGCCTTGTGTCTCCGGCTGGCGGTGGGATCCCCAATGCTGTGCTCCACAGCACGTTCTCCGCCCTCTTCATCAGTTGATGCTGCAGACAGGGAGAAATAAAACACAGGCATCTGGGCACTGTACAATGGACACATACACACATGACAGTTGTACATGAGTGGCATTGGCAAACCTCAAACATGCCATCACAATCCCCAACACACATGTCATTTCAACTCGCACACATGAGCCATACCACAGTCATATCGCAACTGTCAGCACAATCCATACACATACAACAGCATGAGCAGGCAAAGCTGAGCAGACATCACATGCAACACAGGAAGTGCACTACACATGTACACACACCACCACACTTGCATGCATGTGTACACCTCTGCCAAGTGTCGCAGTGTTCAGATGGGCATCCATGTTACATCTGCCAATCAGGCTTCCACATCCTGCTGTCACATGCATCCATGTTGCATCACTGTTGCACCCTTGTCAAATACACACAAATGCACATGTACACAGTGCTGATACATGCAGCTGAAAACAACATACATGCGTGACATCACAAACATGTCTACTTACATACACATTCATCCAAACATGTGTGCCCACACAACTGCATTTGGCATGCAAGCCTACACACACAAGCACCATCCATGTCTCACACATTACAGCCCTCTCATGTGTTAGCCTCACGGCCCTGTACACCCCCACCCATACTCGACCCCATACAAATAGATGTGCAACCTGCACACTACTGAAACATCACCACACGCACAGCTCACAATCAGGATGCATGTACACTTACCGCTCGACTCCAGACGGGTCTGCCTCTCAAGGACCTGGACGTGGAGCGCTGGGGATATGCGTTCCAGGACCCTCATCTGATCTTCCGACAAGTGGCCCCGGCGCCCCTTAGCATCCGCTGCCTTCAAGAGGCGCCGGGCCTTGTTCAGGTTCCTGGACCTGAATTCCTCCCAGCGCTTCTTGACATGTTGGAAGTCGCGGACTGCCACCCCCTCCGCATTGATGGCAGTCACGATGTCTGTCCAGATCCGAGTCCGTCCTTCCTTGTCGGCGTGCACACTTCCAAAGAGGGCATCATACTGCCCCAGGACTTGCTCCACCAGGACACCAACATCCCTGGCACTGAAGCTGGTGCCCCTCTGCCTCTCTGGCCGGGGGTTGTCAGTGGTGCCAGATGTTGCAGTGCGCGACATGACAACCCCAGAGGCAGGAGTGGGTGGGCAACTGGGTCCTGGGGCTGGGCTGTGGAGCGATGGAATCCCAATCGGGAGTCTTCGGTTCCAGCAGGGGTAGTCACAGCAACAGCACCCCTGGCTGATGTGCAAGCAGCAAATGGCAGGGCACGTGGGCAGCAGGCAGTCAGGCAGCAGCAGATGGCAGGTGGGAGCGTGCTCAGGGCTCTGGGGGGCAGTAATTCGGCCTTCTGGGCAGGAGCGTGGTCTTCCGTGTGCTTACGCGTGGCCAGCTTGATACGGAGTGATTTGGCACGTGAAAATTCTGCACGTCAGCGTGTAATTCGAGGAAAGGCCCTTAGCGCGTAAGCGCGTATGCACGCATACGAAATTTCATTGGACAGAAGGCCCCTCAAGCGCAAGCGCCCCTGTGACGTGACGCGTGCAGGCGTGCATGGGAATTTCAGCGCGCGTGAAAAACGGAACGTCCGCGTGTAATCCGAGGAAAGGGGCCATGCGCGTAAGTGACGTGACGCGCGCAGGCGTTTCCCTCAGCACGGGTTAAAGGTGAGCGGGCCCAGCAGTTCGCTGTACGTGCCTTTCGTGGAGACCGACGTGTGTTGCTGCTTCCTGTTGTTTCGCGTGCCATCACAACTTCACAGCTATCAAGGATGTATCTCTTCTTTTTGCGGGGGTATTGGCTACGCGTGTTTTTCTGCATCACGCTAGTCAGACGTTGAGTCGCACACGCTCTTTTTCCCACTGCGGGTGCCCATGTGTATCGCACCCATTTTCGATGTCATAGTAGCCTGCGTGTCCCACGCGTACGCGTTATTCGTGTTACTGGGTGCCACTGCGTACTGCGGGAGGTTGAATCCACGCACGTAGGCTGCAGGGTTGCGTGCACGGTTTTACTGCAGTTTTGGGGTGCCTGAGCGTTGCATGACCCGTCACTACATCACCGGGGTCACATACAGCCTTGCAGGTGCAGGGGGGCGGTTAACATCTTGCTTCCCACCCCCTTCACCCCAATTGCCCAGGTCAATTGTGGTGTACACCTCCCATTGGCACCACTCCATCTGTGCCGGCACTACTCCATCTGTGTCATGGTTGGGAGGCCACCAAAGGTGAGGGGCGCCTCAGCTGGGTGTCCTCCTCGTGGCGGGCGTGGTCGGGGACGTGGCCGTGGTGACCAGGGAGTAGGGGGACTCCAGGGTGTCCAGGGCGGCCACAGAGGGGGAAGAGGCAGGGGTGCGACACTTGAGCACAATGTTGTGCCATGTGTCGGTGCAGTCATGCCACCACCCCCTGTGGTTCTGGGGGATGCAGCTTCTGCATCTGGCACTGGCGCCCGTGTGACCGGGCAGTCTGTTCCATCGACTGCCACGGGCCCAAGGGTAGTGGTAGCTGCAGGTGCAGCTGTGGACACCGCCACCCAGGCTCAGGGTCTGCCAGCGCAGGCTGCGTTGGCACTTGAGGAGCCCTTGGTAGATCTCCACCAGGCCAGGAGGGAAACCATAGGGGTAGGCCGGGCTGCTCAGACCAAGACACGTGTCCCTGGGGCAGTCATATCATCTGCTGCCCCGAACAGCCGGGTGTTGGCAAGTGCAGGGGCAGATGCACCCAACAACACCCCGGTTGTGAGTCTGCCAACCAGGACCGTTGCGGTCAATGACCCTGCCACAGCTGATGTTGCTGCGCAGGGTCCATTAGAGGGCACCCAGCTGCCACTGACACAAGTCAGGCCTTTGGTCGTCCCTCCACCTGCCACTCCCTCAGCTCAATCCACCGAACCCAATGGCCATACTGGTCAGGGTGGCATTAGCCAGCCAGGGTCTGCGCCACAGTCCAAGAGGAGGAAGGTTGCACCTGCAGCACAGGCTGGGACCCCACACACAGCCACAACCTCCTGCACGTCGAGGAAGAAGCCTTTCTGCAAGCAGGAACTGGACTTCCTCGTGGACTACGTGCGGGGCCACAGCCGTGACATGCTAGTGGGTGCCAATAGTCAGACTACGGCTGCCCAACGTGACACCCACTGCAAGCATGTTGCGGAATATGTCAGTTCATTCAGCCATTAGGTGCGCATGGCGCAAGAGTGCAAAAAGCGTTGGAATGACATCAAACGCAGCACTAAGGCTAAGTGTGCCTCTAATTACAACTTGACTCTGGTGACTGGCGGTGGGCCTGCACCAGAGGAGGAAGTGCTCACTCCACATGAGGCACTTGTTGCGGAGTTCATACCACCTGAATTGGTCGAAGGAGTGGGAGAGATGCTGGACTTTGATGCCCAGTCCAGTGAGTGTTGATGCGTGTTTGTTGAGGACGTGTGTGTTTCACTTGTGGGATGTATTGTGCATGATTGCCACTACATGTGACGTGTACATGGTTCTGATGTGTAAATAATGCAATGCTTCCGTGATGCATGTCTCCTCTGCCTGCATGTGGGGACTCATTGTAGGCACGCTCCCTTGCCCCTCCTCTGCCACTCTGCACTCCAGTTGCACCTTTGCACTGGTCTGCTTCAATCTTGCCAATGTGTACTTTCTTGTTCATGCGTCCTGTGTAGATGCTAACTTCCAGCGTAGAATCTGCCAGACATATGCTCTGTGGTACAGCCTTAGTACTTGATGCAGGGTATCTCACTTGTACTGTGCATAGGTCAGATGTCCCGCAGGGACATGAGTGCCCATTCATGCTCCCTGTGCATTGCACGCATGCCCCTATGTGTCCTTGACTGGATGATCACTGTAATACAAGTCCTTGGTTACATACATTGCCTGGCATCTCATAAGCCTTCCCATGTCAACTGTTGCTCAGTCCTGCATTGCACACATGTTTAGGGTCTGACAATCTGTGTGGCTCACAGGCCTCAGCCTGTTCAATGGCCAATGACTCTGTCCAACTTTTGTTGTGTCTTCTTCACACATGGGCGGCATCCAGAGTTTTCATCATGTGTCCTGCTTACTGTCCCAGCATCATTTGCAGTGTTGTCACTTGAATCACATTAAGCTGTTGATGCCAGTCAACACTGCCTGTCAATACACAGGTGTATGGTCAGCCTTTTGATACCATGCTAGGCATCCCTGCTTTGGTACTGGGGTGGAGGGGTGCTTGGCTTCTAGATATGGTACACATTGAATGCACAATGCACGTGATGTCTGAATTTGACATTGCACTGCCTTCACATTTCCTGGCACACACCATGGAGTCCTTGTACATGTAGGTAGTGAGTGGCGTACACATTTTCTTCACTGCATAGACCCACTTCCATGGAAACTGCCACCTTTCAACAGGTCTGATCACAGAAGCAATTCAAAGTTGACCCAGCATGCATGTCAGGTTATATGTTGTGTGTCACATGTCTGCCTGATGCGTTTGCTGTCGGTGTGTGTGTGTGTTGTGTAGTGACCTTTTTTCTCTCTATTTTTCAGGTGATGACACAATGGAGGCGGAGGATGGTGTTGTCATGCCAGACACAGAGTTGTTACCACTACATCAACCCGGCACTAGTAGGGGTCGTGGGGTGGTAGGCCACGAAAACCCCCAAGTGCTACAGTCCATCTTGTCTCTGGCTGCCTATGAGTCCAGCGTCCATGTTGAGTTGGATGAGCATCAAGCAAATGTGTCAGGGGTGAGTGATTCTGATGTGGACACTCCTCTGTCCGCAACACCTGCACTGAGGGATCAGACAGTCTTGGTTCCTCCGCCCGTGGTGGATCGGGACGCAGGGTCACCCTCCACACCAGTCACTGATGTGCCTGGGACATCACGTTGACGGGGGCATGTAGTCGTGCAGCCGCGGGCGGTGCCAACACAGTGAGGACCCCTGGTCCTTGGGTCCCGCAGGGGTCAAGCCCGGCAACGCGGTTGCTGTGCGCAACCGCAGTATACTAAGTGGGAGCAAGACATGACTGCCAATTCCGAATGGCAGGGGGCAGCAATGGAGAACATTGCTGAGAGCATGGAGAGTGTGGCCCGATCTGTGCTCCCCCTGCTAGGCAGGTGCTTCTCCAGCAGCAGGCGGCACGGTCCACGGCCCGCTCACTCAGGCTGGGCATGGCGGCCTCAGACAGGGCACGCCAGGCTGAAATGTCATCTCTGTGTCAAGCAATTGCTGCTCATGCAGAGGCGCACATGGATGCCCTGAGGGAGGAGTATGCTTCCCTCAAATCCACTCTGGGTGTCCTTATGATGTCCCAGAGGCAGCGGGCAGAGGAGAGGTTTGCACAGCTTGAGTGTACCATCTCGGCTGAGCTACAGGCTTGCCGGGAGGTGCAGCGGTTGCCCAGCCAGGTCTTGCAGGAGGAACTCCATGTTACACGTGCTACCTTGCAAGAGGAAGCATGTGTATCATGTGAGGTTCTGCATGCAGACCTACGTCACATCGCCACACAGAACCAGGCTCACCCGTCCGGCAGACTTGCTGCCGACGAGGGGCAAGCTGCGGCTAAGCATGGCCAGGCTACTGTGCCACGTCCTCTTTTCCAGGATGAGCCAGACTCGGACGACCATCTATCTCCCACATAGGTCGGGCTGTGCAGGCGTTGAGCCCATGGAGGTTTTTTTTTGGCTCAGCATCATCGCATGTGGATGTTGAGCAGCACCCTGTACCTCCCCCCTCCTGGGTGCCTCCGCTCACCCCCCGGGTCGTATGTGGCCATTTTTGATTTTTCTTTTAGTTTAGTTAGTTTAGTTTCTGTTTGATAGTTAGTTTAATTAGGTAATGTAGGTTTTCCATAGTTAGTGTAATTACTTAATATAGTTTAAAATTGCTTGTCTATTGTGCTTTCATGTGACGGTGCAGTGCTTTGTGGCTTTTGAAGGCATCCACTGTCTGTTCCAGCTGGGCCCTTCAGTCTTGTCTTGTGTATGTGTTTGCTGCTTGGGGTCCTTGACTCACATATGCCACTCCGGCCTCCCTTATCCATGGGCTCGCAAGGATGGTTCGGTGTCCCAACCTTTTAGACAAGGGCTTTGAACTGTCATATCTGTGGCATGTCTGCTGCTGTGTGACTTGTGTTTACACCCCTAGTGGGGGTGATTTTGGTGTTATTGTCCACTGTTCAGCTTTTGCTAGATGGGGTGTTTCATGATTGATGTGTACATTTGTTGCTATGCATTGTGTAGTATGTTTCTTATCTTTACTGTACACGTGCTTGTTGCAATTCATGCCGTAGATAGTGTTGCACACTTTGGATGTGAAAGACGGACTGATGGTGTGATTTCTGATGTGACTCTCTGACATGGTCAAGTAATGAGATGCCTGAAGAGACACACACAGATGACTTTGAAGCATTAATCATGTGTTTCATGCCCTTTCTGCAGGGGGATGAGCCTCCAGAGCACCTTTGCCAGCAGACATGGCCCATTGGACGTCAGAATTCTGGACACGTTTGTTGGTGCCCACATGCACATGTGTGCACAAGCAGAGGCACAGGGATTGCAGACCTACATCCTAGAACTGCTGACGTGTTCCAAGGAACTCCAGGCAAGGTGAGCAGCACAGGGGGGCCACAACACAGCAAAGCTTGCACCAGGCGAGTTGCACATACAGGCTTAGTCACAGCACTGAGGGTGAGCTTGGACGAATATTGGTGTTGAAGCACACAATGCAGCTCAGATGTGTTGGTGGACTGATGGCTGTTGATTGTAAGATTGTCTGGGACACCTGCAGGGGCAGTGGCACATATCCTCCGCTACACCAAGGTCCATTGAGGCACTTGTATCAACCATGTAGCCTTCTGAGACATGGAAAGGGGCAGCTCACAGGGACATACAGCAAGGGACATACTTGGGTGCAGTGCATTTCATTTCCATGTACATTTTGATAAATGCACTGCCAACTTTGTTTCGGTCATGGTGGTACACAACTTGCTCTGAAGTCATGGCTTGCTATATGGGTATGTCTGCTAAACCAGGGAACATTGCATATTGTGTGAATTGTGACACATTGGTGTTCCATTTGCCACGCACCCACTGGCGGCTGACTTACTGCATTGACTGTGTATGACCCATCACAGGGGTAATGTTATATATGGGTACGAAGCATCTACACCAGATTGTCTGTTTGTAGAGTAGTTTGTTGCTATGGGGCATGTTTGGTGGTGCGTTTTTGTGTAATTGGCACGTACAGGTTGTTGACTGTGTCTCTCTTTGCAGCATTGCAGTGCTCCTGTAACCGGACCTGAGAGTGGGCAGGCAGGATGCCAGCACTCAAAACCAGAGCTAAGTGTCTTGTTGTTTTTCTTTCAAACTGCTCTGCATAGGCTTGCTGGGGGGTGCACTAATGCATGGATGAATGTGTAATTCAATTTGGTATGTTTTTTTCCCCCTAATCACCCGGAATCCTATGCAATTTTGAATCCTGTACCCTCTACCCGGTGTTCCTGCTTCCCGTCCTATCCAAGCAACGTTCCCTAACCCTCTTTCCCCGCTGGGTTTGCGGATGCCTGTGTAAGCCCCAAACTTGCAGGCGCCAAAACCCTAGAGGGGGTGGTTTGTTCGTGCCACTCCTAAGCCTGGACTACAGAAGGCCATGACAATGATGTCCAAGTTTGTTTGGATTGTGTATGTGTTCATGCAGGTAGTACATTTTCATGCATTCCCTACTTTCATGTGTCATTCGTCCTCCCCTCTCCTGCCACTCATTCCAGTTATCCAGTGTGCCAACACCTGTCCCGACTGCATATTCCTGACCCTCCTTCCCCACCAGGGTCTCAGGGGCCTGTGTGAGTTTGACCTTGCAGGCACCCGGGACACGGTGGGGGTGGTTGTTTCGTGACACTCCCGCGCCTGTACACGGGACCTGTGACAGTACACATCCGTTCATGGTGCATCATTCTATGTTATGTACCACACATGGTTCACATCCTGTTGTGACATTGTTTTACTGTGCTACCTTGGTTGTTGCATCATTGTGGTAGTACTTGGCCTTTGTGAGGTACTGCTCCATCAAGTCATCTACTGGAGGGTGTTCTGGTTCGTTTTTTGGCTTGGATTTTGTGATTTTGGAAATGAGTGTGGATTCTGAGGGTGCAGGCACCTTTTTACACACAAGGTGGGAGATGGTGACGAAGGGGAAAGGTGATCCTGTGGCCAGGTGGAATTGAGGGTTGAAGGCTCCATGACCCAGGTGTAGTTGTTCAGTGGGTCATGGTCATTTGTGAGGGAGGGGGGGGGGTTGTTGTTGATAGTTGCCTTGCCCTGCAGTGTGATGGGAACCCTGACATTGTAATGGTGGTATCCTATGTACATGTTGTGTTCTGCTAATCCAAGCCTGTTCATGTGTTGTGTTTACCTTTCAGGTGCGAGGGGATAGTTGTGGTTTGACATGCTGGGGTGTACACATGGTGAATGTTCACATGTGATGTGTAGAGAACACTGATGGTCACTTGATTGCACATGCATATGTTGAGTGCATGTCCTTGCTGACCCACACACTTGCACTCTGATGCACTACATGTACAACCACCCTTGCATATCCACGTGTACACTGTTTGCCTTCTGGTGCCCACTGTGTCCCTGCAGCACATGTTCTGTGACCAATTATGGATCCTGTACATGCCTAATTTGCTTTTTGATGTGGTCTGTCGCTTAGATGTGATGCTCAGGGTGTGCATCACACACAATGGCTGTTCACTGTGCTGTGCGCTGGGCAGTGTGTTGCAGGAGTAGGACACAGCACACAGAAGCTGCAGTGTTGATTTTGCAATGCACAATGTGCATGTAGACAGGCATTCATGGTTATGTTACGTCTACAACTCTTGTAATGCATTTGGAAATTACTTATTTTGGGTGGGAGATGGTTGGTCAGTCATTTCATCTGATTCCAGGTCAGGCATCATTGTCTGATGGCACTGTACATTTTGGACATGGCAATGTGTACCTTATTGTTACTGTGTTGGTGTATGGGTATTGCTTGCCATGTCATGTTGTGGTTTGGGAGGGTTTGAGTGACATAACAGTGATGGCCATGGCCTGTTTTGCAGGTGTGTGTGATTCACACCTTGCATGTCAGGGTCATCCGCTTCTCTAAGCAACTAGCTGGGGGTAGATCTCTCTCCGCGGCAGGGCCCTCCCTTTGGAACAGCCTTCCTGCCTCACTGGAACTTGAGGAGAACCATCTCCGGTTCGGGAAGCAGCTCAAGACCTTCCTCTTTGCTTCTGCTTTCTCTCTGCCTCTCCCTTGCTAAATTCTTCACTGGAACTGCACTGGATCTGCAACTGGGCCACTCTCACCGACCTCGGTCCCTGGCCCAGCCACTCTCCACTTGCACTGCCTCCCTGGCAACCCCTGCACTGCGGGACTGTCTCTCTATCCCTACAGCCCCCCATTCCCAGCACTTGTCTGCACTTACCTTTGCGGTTGCCACCAGCTGGCCTATGTATTTGTTTTTTGGTCTACTTACCCTGTACTGCACTCCCCCCTCCCCTTCCGCTTGCACTTTTCCCTTCCCCCTACCCCTGCACTTGCACAATCTAAATGACACCTGGCCTAGTAGTACCGTTGTCTGTCTTCCCTTGTTCCCCCCTCCCTGCCTCATCACACCTTGAAATACTTGTGTATAGGCCATATCATGTCATGTCATATGTGTGCCTTTTGGTCACACAGGATAGCTTGTGTTTAAGTAGCTAGGGATGCAGACAATGTGGCACTTCCATGGCAACTATCTCAGGGTGGTAGGGTTGTGACAGTTGACTGTCTCTTTGTCATCATCGATTGTCACCTGGTATGTGCCAGGCCTGTGTGCACTCCGCAGGGGTGGGAGTTTAGGTGAAAAATGTGGCCACAAGCTGGGTCCGGGCTTCCTCGCCACGTGCCCTGTCCCCTCCCATGGGCAGCGCCTGTGCCTGTGGTTGGGGATGTGGGGGCACCACCATGTCCACCGGGACGCCCTGCCGTGTTGCAACATTGTGCAGGACACATGCTGCCACAATGATCCTGCACACTACTGGTGGTGCATAGAGTAGCTGCCCACCAGAGCGGTCAAGGGAGCGGAAACGTGACTTGAGCACTCCGAATGTGCGCTCCACTATGGCCCTGGTTGCAATATGGGCGGCGTTGTATCTTACCTGGGGTGGTGTGGTGGGGTTCCGGATTGGCGTCATCATGTGGTTGCTCAGAGGCACTGTCCCCTGGGAAGGTGTAAATTGTTGTGATTATTGGGGTTTGTTTATTTGTGTGTGTGTGTGTGACATGCATGCATGTGCAAGGGCATTTGTACTCACCTAGGAGCCAGGTGTCGCCATGCTGCCCAGCTTCCAGGGCCCGGCTCAGGGCGGACATTCTGTATATGAAACTGTTATGGGTGGAGCCAGGGTAGTTTGCATAGACAGAGGTGATGATTCCCTTTGCATCGCATACCACCTGTACATTGATGGAATGCCAGTGCTTGCGGTTTCGGTAGATGTGCTCAGCGGCCCTAGGTGGACTTAGGGCCACATGGATGCAATCTATGGCACCGAGCACTTTGGGGAAGTGTGCCACCCTGAAAAAATCCAGGACAACGGCCTGCCTTTCTGCAGGTGTTCTGGGCATGTATATGTGCCTGCGGACTGAGGGGCGCGCTGTCATGATTGCCAGTACCTGGTGTAGGCAGCGTGACTGCGTGGCCTGTGAGACCCCCCCCACTATGGCAGTATTCCGCTGAAATGACCCAGTGGCCAAAAAATGCAGGACATTGAGCAGCTTCTCCAAGGGGCTCAACGCTTGGGAGCAAAGAATGGGGGATGTAAGGTCATCTTCCCACTCCCTGACCAGGTCTAGGATGATGGGTGGAAACCTATACCTGCCGTAGACCTGGTCGTCAGGCATCCCAAAAAGGCTTGTCCGTGGTGCGAAAATGCGTGCCCTGGCTATTCTCCTCCTCCTGCAGTGTCCCACGATCAGTGCTGCGACAAATGGGGCATTCATCGTAGCTGTATATACGTGTTTGTTGTTTGCGCAAACTTTTATACTGTGCGCGGGGACGCTTCCGCCTGCCTTCGTGTGGCGGACGCGTTGACGCATGGTGCGTCTTTTGCCGTGCGCGGGTTTCCCGTATTCGAATCCATGAATACGGGTTGTTGGCGTGCGTGTGGGCGTTCCGTGTAGTTCCCTGCAGTACTTCCCCAGTTACGCCTTCTTTTTCACGCGTTATTCCCCATTCCCTGTGTTACGCCCACTGTTCCGCCCACTTTGGTTGTGTGCGCCACGCTATGTGCGCTTCTACTGTGCGCATAGCGCACGCCATGTGTGCCTGCGTGCGCCAGGGCAGGATTGGGCACACGGAAAGCGGGAAACACGCGCAGCGTGCGCTGCGTTTCTCGTGCTTGCGCTACCTTGCGCCTGCTTGTGCTGGGATTTTCGGCGCATGTTTGCTCCATGAATCGACCCCATGGTATTTTCTACTTCTATCATAGCTAATTCTGCCTCATTTATTATTAGTGGTTCTCCCAGTGGTTCTTGGCTTCGTGTTACAGAAGGTTGACTACTGTCAGGAGTGTCCCAATCTAGTTGGGCTTGGAGTTCTTCTTCGTGTTGCTGTTCATTGTGCAACATTTTTTTGTACTGTGTAAAGTTTACATCAGTTATAGTGCTTTCATTTGCTTTGAAAACATCCTCATATGAGTCATAGTTATCTAGTAATTGTTCTTCTTTTCTCCATGGTTTGAAGAGTTGTAGCAGGGACATGTAATATACTTCTTTATGTTGAGGAGTCTTTAATGACAATTTGATATGATTAATTTAATTTGGTTTAGTGAGTTTAACTAAGCTGCCTTCACAGTTTGTCACTCTATATTTACCTTTTTTTCATCAGGTTTCATATTATTTTTGTATGTATAGTTTTGGGTTATGTGGTATAGACACATGTTTTCCAAAGTATTACTTCTGTTTGGGTAGTATGTGTCCAATAAATTGTTTTTTAAAATGTCTTGGCTGTTGGGATCATGTTTGGCTATTGTTTCTTTCTATATCTTCATATGATTTTAGAACTCTTTTTCTAGATTTAGCTGGACCAAGACTTAGCCATACTATATTTTCAGATTTACCATACAATGCAGTACCAGTTAAACGAGCAGCTGCTTCATATGATCCACATTCTCTAAGGGTGAGCATTTTTATGCCCAAGCTGTATAATTTCTGAGATACTGTTTTATCTGATGACAGGTCATTCCAGAGGTCTTGGAGCTCTGTCTTTTCTGCTTTAGTTAAGTATGCTGTGACATACCGTTCAACTGCAGTAGAATTGTCTGCAATGTACTGCACATCTATGTTTGCATTCCATAAGTGGGCAATGATTGCATTATAATCATTGATATATTTTTCTTCTTCTTTTCATTTTATGTAATATGTATTTTTAGGTGACTTACCTTTAACACTATGTCTAACTGAAGACATGAGGTTGTTCACTTGACCTGTATTTGTAACTGGTCTAGGGAAACCAAATCGGCATTTGGTGTAGTATTTCCCTTTGTTTTTGTATTCGCGACAACAATATTTTCCACATTTGTGTCTTTGAAATTGTAAAATTTGTCCATGAAGATCACTATTTGTGGCTTCTGATGGAATTTCACAAGTGACATATTTTTCAATAAACTGTTAAACAGTGGTATCACTGTCTTGACCAAATTTAGGAGCATCTTTAATCCATAAAAGCATGTGGATATGTGGTGCTTCTCTGGCTTGGTATTCTTTTCTCCAAAAGAAGTGTTGCACTTCTCCAAGGGGAGGAAGAGTTTTATTACAAATAAAATGTAGCATAGCAATGAAGCTATGGTGAAAATATCTTGAAACATTAACAGGATCCAAAGAACAAAGTTCTCCAGGTTTTAGTATATATATGTTTGTTTTGTTTTTATTTGATATACGTAGGAAATCATGTAAATCTTCCCATGCATATTCTGCACAACTTAATGTAACAAACCAAGTGGGTGGGCCAAGGTTTCTGATCATACAACGTACATCTCCATGATGTCGAAACCAGTACTCTTTAATACCACGCATATTTGCTAATAGATTTGTAATATTTGATTGTAAAACCTCATCCTTTTGTTGCACTTTTTTTAATAATTGTGTAGCTGTCATATTTTGAAAGTGTGATCCTGATTTTAATATGTGTGCAACTCCGTAACATAAAGTTGCTAGTTCACTTTCAAAGAGTAGGTGGAATATGTAGTCCACATTTTGTCTAAATCTGGGATCTTCAGAATACATCCGTAATGAGCGGTATTCTGAAGCTGATATTTGAATAGGTCTATCATCATACCTTCCTCCTTTGCCAGTAGGAAAGAGTAGAGGAAAAGCATGTGCTTCTATACTTTTTTCCCATATGCTGATTGGCGATCCTTTTGTTTGGCGCATTTGGTAAGTTTCCAGTACATCTTCTACGGTGTCATTACAGAGCAAAGGATGAATTGTATAATGGTCTAAAGGATTTGATATTGTAGCAGGATCTAGTAGCTCAAATTGACCAGCTTCTTGTGTTTCTTGAATTATTTCAGTTGTATCTTTCAAGTTTTCTTCAATATTAATTTCTTTGTAATATTCATTATTCTCTTTAAGATATTGGAATGCTTGTCTAACTTTATATAAATCTACCAGCTGTTGCCATATTTTTTTGTCTTTTGAAGGTACTCCATTTACTAAGATAATTAAAGATTGCTGCATTGGACGTTGCACTCCTAGAGCATGCACATTTTCTTTTAGATCTAATGGTAAATAAACTACTTTTCCACGAATGCCTTTTACCAATTCAGAGGGAGGTAATTTTGCTGTTTTTGGTTGAAGGCGTATTATTGCTTGAAATGGGTGTACTGTTTGAATTATGATGCTCTCATATAAAATAAGTTGTTGTAGGGGTTTTGATATGGGTATAATTCCAAATTATTTGTGATAGCACGTGAAGGAGTTTGGTTGTTGTCAAGTTTTGTAGTGCAGTAACTGCAAAGTATTAAGGGCTCAGTTATTTCGTATTTGTTTTCTGCTACAAGGTAGAGAGCTAATTCAAACCATTTAGAATCTTCATTGTCTTCTATTTTGTATGATACGTCTACAGTTTTTGTGTTACTTTTATAAAAAGTTCTACGGCAACATACACATACATGATTTGGTACTTCAGCTGATGTACTTTTACATTTTAGTATTTCTTTTTTGTATGTGTTTAGAAAAAGTTTGCCATGTGTAGAATTGTTGCTTAATTGGTTTAAAGCTATTTCATTCTGTAAATGGCTTTCATTTCCAAAATATTTTTTCTGGATATAGTGAATTTCTTCAAGTAGGTCTTTTGCTGTACCATGTAGAAGGATGTTATTTAACTTTGCTAGTGCTAAATCAGGACTTTTAGCATAGTACAGTTTATAGACTAGATTTCTTATAGTTGAATGATGTGTTGATATCCTTTTGATATCATGGAAAGTGGTTTTACAAGTAGGTCCTGTAATGCAGGCCAATGAATGTCCTTGTAGTCCTGCGTACTTGTGCACTGGACAGGTATCCATATTTTGCAGTAATTTAATTTTGATTTTGTCTTTGCTTTTTACATATTTATTGAGGAATTGGCGTAAAGATTTGAAACATTGTTTGGGAATGTTACACATTGACGTGCATGGCCATTTGTACACTAGACGTTCTGATTCATTTGAATGGAGGGGTAATTCTAAGTTTTCAGGGCATATTTTTGTAAGGAGTACTTCTTGTTCCATTATTGTATTATTCACTTTTTCATAACCTCGACCACTGCTATGTATGGCAATTGTATTTGTTTGCTTTTGTTTGTACGCTTCTTCATTAAAATATGGTTCTGTGCTCGTAGTGTGATTCCATTCACCTCCGCAGATACTTAAGAAGTTCTTTCTGTTGACATTTCACTTATTGAGAAGTCTTTTTTGTAATTTAGTTATTAGTTTTGTTAGTGGTTTCATTTTGTTTAACAGTAAAATAAATAACTTTCTTTTCAGAAGAATTGCACTGTCCATCAACGCTTCTAAGATTAATTTCCTATGATAGGTTTTAAGCATTGAACCTGATTTCTCTCCTGTTTTTATAAGATTTTGAAGGATTTTGTGGCGGTACATTTTGGCTAAAATACTTTTCTTGGTATGCTTACTTTGCACTATATTAAAATTTGAAGAAGTAGTTTTATCTGTAGTGATAGCTGATTTTCTGTTAATTGTTTTTTGGTTTGTTTTACATTTTGATAGAGGAGGCAAAGTTTTTGTACTTGAAACTTCTTGTGTTTCACTAAATGACTGTATTAGCTCTTTTGTTTCAACTTTTTTTTACAAATTCTGCTAGAGATGGATGCTTATGTTGGACACTTTTATTTTCATTTGCTCTACTTTTGCGTTGCTTTCTACGGACTTGACTTTTGGTAGGCATTCTTTAGGGTCTGTTGAAAAAAATAAAGAAGATATGGGTTGGGGTGTTCTGGAATGTATGTGTGCTGTGTGCATGAGTGTTTGAGTAAGATGATAAAGATGTATGCAATGGTGTGTGATTGTGCATTGGGAACTACAACTAGTAGGGATAGGTATTCTTGAATTTATGTGTTACTAAACTGGGGTTCAGATGACAAAAAAAAGTAAGCTAGTGGTGTGGAAAAGTACAAATAGTAAATCTAATGTATACAATTAAAACAGTTGTTTGTTCTATAATATGAAAATTGTAGCGGTTCAGTTGGGTAATTTGTGTGTCCAAAAATAGGAATTTGTGGGCCATTCTGGCTGTAAATCACTGTTTAAGACATGGAGATTTTTGGACAAAATGGTACACAATCTCTATTTTTAGCCACCGAAATAGCTTGTATTGACGTTATAGTATGTTTGATTAATAATACAAATATTATGGTGATATTCTACTTACTTTATTTTTTTAAATTAACAGGTAACTTCTTAGTTCTTCTTTGTTCTTCGAATTTGGCTGCTTCTTTTCAGGAGACTGGTCTTCACTGCAATTGTAAAAGCTTCAAATTAGTAACTTTGTTTGTATATAGCGCTGTTTTTAATTTAGATATTGATTTTTTAATTGAAATCCTCAGTGCCTTCTTTAAAACCATTAAACTAATTTATTTACATAAGATACATTGCATCAGTTCAGTACATATGATATGTTCTTAATAAACAAATTGTATTGAATTACTAACTGTAGCAAAAAAAATATCTTTACTATGTCTTGTGAAATTCATAATATACCAGTGAATACCACTATTTCTGTAAGTAAGCTGTTCTAGGTAATAGCGCCTCAATGTCATGTTTAAATTAAAGTAATTAAGTAAATAAATAAATAAAAACAAAAAAATGTGAAATTGTATGAGTATTTTTTTAAAGATTTAAACATAGATTGTGCTTGCATGCAATTTTTTTCTATATATTTCATTTAAAAATGTTTAGTTTACCATGATTTGAGTGTGTGTGTATAAAGAAAGTAAATAGTATAAAGGTTTATAAGTGATAGTTGATTTTAGGAAATTGAAAAAAATACAGTAAATTAATTTTACAGATTACACAAGCTAAAAGTCTGTTTGAAAATGTGTTCATCTACTGTACAGAAAATATGCATACCTGAAGTTTGTGTTCATGCATATGGATATGCATGGAGCTGCAAGTAGAAATCTTGGAGACTTGTACAGTATTTCTGGTAGATGGTGCTTGCCAATGATATGACACTTGTACTCAGAGAGATTCACAGTACATTCTCAGTGCTGATCTATGATGATGCAGTTAGATCTAGAGGTCTTGAATGTGATTGGTGCATGGTCATGTGATTTCTTAGTTACATCCAATGAGGGAATGGCAGAGAGAGTGAAGTGGAAAGGGGCTGTTCATGTTACGATATGTCCGCGGACATGGCGGTAGTTTTCGGACATCGGGAGTTACATCCGGGGATTTTTGGGTTCAGAAGTCATGCAAATGAGAATAAGCACTGAAAGGGATTGGTCAGGAAAGTTTAGTGCATGTGTTGTGCCAGGAGAGACTTTCTCAGATACTCTTTTTGCTCAGAGAACAAAAGATAGCTATGGCTGTGTGTTTCAGAAAACAGATTGTTTGGATTTTAGATTCGTGGATACATTGGTTGAAGGTGCATGCAGAAAGCTGTGGAGTAGCTGTAGATCTTGGATTCCCACATGTGGAAGTACACTGGCATGCAGTACGTGGAATGAAGTGGTTGGACTTGCTACCTCTCTGTGCTACTTTTGAGACAGAGCAACATCCAGACATAATTGTAATTCATTGTGGAGAGAACAGTTTAGGACATGTGACTGGAATTTTTTTGCAATTTGCTATGAAAGAAGGACTTGGGAAGGTTATGGACATGTTTCCTAATTCTCAAGTGATATTTTCACGGATTGCGCAGAGACAAATGTGGCTTCGTTCTTCTTCATTTGGTCCACAAATGGAAAAAGCAAGGCGCAATGTTAATAAGGCTGTTTGTGCCTTTCTAAGAGATTTTGGCATGTCCTCTTTTCACAATGAAAATATTATGTTTCGTAGTACATACATTTTCCGCAGAGATGGAGTCCATCTTACTTATGCTGGCAATCAGATTTTTCTGAGAAATGTACAAAATGCATTGCGACCTTTTTGGAATTACAACAACCATTTTGAAGTAGGTGTTAAGCATTTATAATTTTTGACTTACAAACACCACCCAAAGGCTCTTTTCAGAGCCACCAATTCTTCCCAGAGAAAATTGCAATGTTTGTGATGGGGTAGCAACCCAATTTTTTAAATGTTCGCGAACTGTCCGCGGACTTCTAAAAAAAAAAAGGGCCCTGCTTCATTTACTTTCACTTCCATTTTTTAAATGTGAAAGGTGGCTCTGAAAAGAGCCTTATTTTTTTGATTTTGGAAATTTTGTATTTTTTTTGGTTTTTTATACACGACACACTAGGAGAGGAGAGGAAAGGAAGGTAAAGGGGGACACACCAACCACAGGGATAAGAAAGGGCGAGCTGAGAGAGGAAGATGTAGAGTGGGTTTTATTTGGGTAGTGAGCAGATCTTCTCGTGCTCTGAGACGATAGTCTCAAAAGCACTACGAAGTCGCTCCCACCTGCAGAGTACTGTGTCACAGTACATACATACAACTGTGACCCTCGAAAGGTAAGGGTCATCAGCATTCTGTATGGCCTGTGAGGCAGCTTGAGGAAGACGCTGTCCCACAGAGGTGGTCCTTGTGGTGACAGGATCAGAAACAGAGGATGAAGTAGAGGAAATCAACCTGCTACGTTCTTCGCAAAGTACAACCCTGCGAATAGCCCCAGAGTGAAATGACCTCAGGTGTCACTTCATAGTAGTGGTCCCAAAGCTGTACTTACCGTGCTTCCCGCGACTGAGTATCATTTTGCACTCATTGCAGGTAACACGGTTCGCACAAGCCTTAGGAACATTACCATGAATGGTAAATAACTGCCACACCCAAGACTCACACCTAGTGCGGGTAGTAGGGTTTTCTCATCATCCTCTTCTTCCTCCTCCACATCCTCACTCCTGTTCCCCTCTTCAGGCCCTTGGGGAGGTGGTGGTGGTGGAGGGGGTTGGGTTGGTGCTGAAGCAGGTGCAGCACCAGGTGGCAGTTCTGCAGCCAGGGATGCCATCTCGATGGTGTAATCAGCAAGTTGCTGGAGAAATAGCTGTGCTCTGAAGAATAGCCAGAAACACAATGAGAATAAGCTCTAGGGCTTGGTCTTTTATAGGGGTGCTTGTGCGCGGTTCGCGGACATGCCCGCTGTCCGCGGACAGATCGAACACAAAAAAAAGTTTCAAAAGTTTCAAAAGGTATGTAGAAACTCAGGATTACTATGTGGGACTTGTGCCATGGTGAGATTTTATTGAAAAATATTATGGATTAATTGAAAATGTACTTTTAATTTGTTCGGGGACCCGAACAGTGTCCGCATTCAGAACACGAAATCAGCGTGGGCGCGGTCATATGATCCGTTCGCGAACAAGTCAGCGAAGGAAGCGCATGTCCGCAGGACACCAAATGCACGGAGATTGGCTAGCGCATGCGCGTTGATGTTCTACGGACACTGTTCGGGTCCTGAACTAATTAAAATTGCGTCACACGTGAAACGAACATTTCAGGACACTGCGTGTGTTCTTGGAACAGTTTAAATTTGCTAGCGAACAGTAAGGACAGATATAGTGTTCTTCAGGACACGTTCAATTTTGTTTATGTACGAACATTTCAGGACACCAATTGTGTTCTTAGAACATTTTCAACTTGCTAGCGAACAGTACGGACAGGTATAGTGTTCTTTAAGAGACCTCCATTTTCGTTTAATTACGAACAATTCAGGACACTGCGTGTGTTCTTAGGACAGTTTGAACTTGCTAGCGAACACTACGGACAGATATAGTGTTCTTTAGGACACTAATTTTTTTTTTTACGAACATTTCAGGACACTGTGTGTGTTCTTAGAATAGTTTCATCTTGCTAGCGAACAGTACAAACAGGTATAGTGTTCTTCAGGACACCTCCATTTTCGATTATTTACGAACATTTCAGAACACCTGCACTGTCCGCGGACACCTACATTGTTTTTTTTAAAAAAAACGAAACTATTTACAACACAATATAAAAATTAAACTTTATTTAACATTTATTAATAATTTATGACAGAGAAGGTGAGGCAGAAACAGAAACAAAAACAGGAGAATTAGGGGTTTCATCATGATTGTTTTTAGGGGAAGAAGGGATGGAAGTCTCATCAAAATGTTTTGGGTTATGGAGAAGGTTTGGGGATAATTGACTGGGATATGGTGAGGAGGGACAAGTACATGTGGGGCAATGGTACGAGGTTTTTGGTTTAAAATGATCTTCCACAAAAGTTTTCAAATTTTTCAAATTAGTCAACAATAAATCCATTTTTCTTCTATACTGTGAAAAGTGTTATCCATAACAGGTTTTTCTGAAGTATTTTGTATTTTGGTATGCTCTGTACAACAGAAAAAATATATATATATATGTTAAATGTATACAAAATAATAATGATTAAATGGTTTACATTATAAAGTGTTTACCATTAGTTTCACTATCTTGTGACATTTCTTCATGTGGGAAATGTTCCTCTAGCCATTCCAGAGTACTAGACATTTCTGTGAGAGAAAAAAAAAAAGATAATATATTTTTTTATCTAATACAGAAAGTTTATAAATATATGAATAAAATTAAGTACACTTACTATTTCAGGTAAGATATGTCCTATGTACTCAGTGGGCCTGCTCTTGTTCTCAGTTCTGTTGTGTTTGTGAGGTAATTATGTTGGAAGCCAATTTATTTTCTTGTGGTATATTCCATTTTAGAACATAGTGCATTTAAATGCATCGTTAGTGTGTTGTATATATGGGTTACATTTCTTATGTATTAGTACATATAATGTGTTTGTGTGCTTTTTTTAATTTGTTAAATGTTAATATGTTATGATATAACAATCAAACATACCCCCCCAGAGTTTTTTTGGTAGTGGTACTGTTCTTCGAACATGTCCGCGAACATTAAATGAGTTCGCGGACATCAAGTACAGTAGAAGAGATTCAGTCAGTTCCATATGATATGTATATAAAGTGAAAGTCATTAGTGTTAAGTTGCACTACTAAAAACCTACGAAATTCAATGAAAAAACTTTGTTAAAGGGTCGTTATGGTTAAGTTGCGCTACTAAAAACCTATGAAATTCAGTGAAAAAACTTTGTTAAAGGGACGTTATGGTTCCAAGTAAAACCGAAAAACCCTTGAAATTCGCCAATTATGGTAAGCTAAGCAACCATAACTCGCGCCACCACCGTGCACTGCTAAGACTAACACCCAGGACATCAAAGATGACATCACAAATGTCATTGATGACATCACTGATGACATCACATGTGTATGTACTTTTCATGAAATATGTGTACAAGGGATTCTTATTATAATGTTGCGAAAAAAGTGTCAAGGATCATTGCAATAAATATCATACCCTAATTAGTGCATTGAACGATGCATTGATATAAATAGCATTCTATTATGGGGTTCTTTCTAGTATACTAAGCTACTCATGCAGAAACATAGCATTGTGTGCAGCGTACAAGATGAAGGTATAATATTCGTAATGTTAATATGTTGAATAATGAAATGATAATTGTTTTCTTATAGATTTTTGTGTACTGTGAAATATGTAATAAGTAGCTAATAAAACGCATGTATTACATAATTGCTTTACTATAGACAAAACACAAAGAGACAAGAACACATACCAATATGGGTATATACAGGGAAAGTGAAGTTCGCAAAAAAGCACAAGTAGTAGCAGAAACAATTCCTAACCTAACTGATTATTTTCATGCAAATAAATGATTGCTGTTTCAAAGCTGCTATTTACCCTATGTATATGTATCACTTGATGTGATTGGACCCTAAGGAAAGTAGTGTGAGTACAATGTATACAAATATGACCATATACAGGGAAGGTACAGCCATAAAAAAAAACAACAGAACTATCAGAAAGTGCTGATAAGTCTATTGATTATCTTTATGCACAAAAAGGATTGCTGTCTTTCAAGTTTGTGTCTTCCCCTATGTATATGTTTCATATGATGTGACTGGACTCTAAGGGAATTACTGTAAGAACCTACTTGAAGGATACGTCTACAAATAAAATAAAATTTTTAGTTTCTGACTGTTACTGAAGAAAACCATGTGGCCTAGATATGTCAGCAAAAGAAAAAAGAGTGAGCCAGACATGTGATGTCATCAGTGATGTCATCAATGACATTTGTGATGTTATCTTTGATGTCCTGGGTGTTAGTCTTAGCAGTGCACGGTGGTGGCGCGAGTTATGGTTGCTTAGCTTACCATAACTGGCGAATTTCAAGGGTTTTTCGGTTTTACTTGGAACCATAACGTCCCTTTAACAAAGTTTTTTCACTGAATTTCATAGGTTTTTAGTAGCGCAACTTAACCATAACGTCCCTTTAACAAAGTTTTTTCACTGAATATATATATATATATATATATATATATATATATATATATATATATATATATATATATATATATTTAATTGAAGCTCCTGGGCTGCGGCCAGCAGCATGTGGTTTTGTGTTTCTTCAGTGGCTCGTTTTTTGATAGCTATAGCCGGTAAGATAGCTCAGTGGGTTGAGCGCTCGCTGCTGCAGTGTGCGTGTGCTCTGCAGGTTGCAGGTTTGTCTCCTGGCAAGGTCAACTAAGCCTTTCATCCTGCTGAGGGTGATAAATGAGTACCAACACAGGTTGGGTGATATTGTATGTATATTTGTTCTATATGAAGCGCTTACACGCAAGTGCTATATAATAACACAACAATATCATTGGCCTTGGACGTCAGCTTGCATTCACAGTAATTTGGTAAATGGGCCTATACGAGCTGATATTAACGATACATATGGTGATCCATTTTTCTTTGAAATATGTATCACTTTGCAGTGATATAGTAAACATATTTAGGATATTAGTGTACTTAGAAACAATGCTATGTGATGACATTTCCTGTTTTGTCAAGGGGTGAAAGGTCGTGTTCCATCGCTTCCCGTGATGTGACTTCGGTGTTTGGGTCAAAGGATATCACTTCCTGTGATGTTATCAGAGGTCAAGGGTCGCGTAATGTCACTTCCGCTACCCCTGACATTTTGCTGAAATGACGTCTCTGAAGTTAACCAAGCATATCCAAAATCAACGGCAGCTCTAAAGAAAACAACTGTGGTTTTAGCCCACCCTCTCAATACAGAACTGGCTCCTCAAGTCCATATAAACACAATGATGGGTTCTACGTAATCTTGTGTGTCAGCACACCCTGTAATACAGATTATTTACAAAGAAACAGGATTCTTTGCGGCTGCTAATAGAGCACTCCTCTTTTCCCCATTCAGAAGTTGTTCTACTTACTGTTAGCTCACCTACAACTTCGTTTGGAAAAGACAACAACAATTTGCTCCAGAATCTTTGTTTACATTTCCAGCATGAGTCTTTGGGAGGGGCATTGCCTGCCCCATTGAGGAATGGAGCGGTTATTAGTGCTTCCTTTCCAAATATTAATTTATCGGCCACATTTCTGCAATATCAGTTGATGAACTGGAAACTTGTAGTGACGACTCAGTTTCTAATTTTATTTCTAAACATTCAGACCATGGAGATGGGTCTTTTACCACCATCGTAAACGCCATTGCAGTCACAGTGGATGACATGTTTGGCCTCTGTTCCACGCTAACTCAAGATCAGCTGGCCACAAAGCAACAGTATCAGGCTTAACTAATGAGCTGATATTGGATTATGAAAGTCCATTTACTGATGAGATGAATGAGAGGATGATGGATACTTTCGAGACCAGAATTAATAAGGACCGAAGATCCGAGTAAGGTTCCTGGGGGAGTAGAGAATCTGGTGTCGAGCAATACTAATTCTGTGATTATACTCCCTTAATCACCTGGTTAAATACCCGACTAACAATACATGGAGGAAAGGCAAGGTTGGCTGAGATGTATAATTCAGATATAATTTGTGCAAATAAACACATTATTGATGATGAATACTACAATTGCTGAACCATACACCCTTACTGCTCCAGCCCCACCTTCTAATGGTATGCTTGATAAATAGCTGCAGGTCCCAAAAGATGTACTGGTAATTCGGGAAGTCAAGCTCTGCTCCCTATACACTTGCAGGAAGTGTCTACCACTAAAGTTGGTGAGCCGGGGCTCCCTTTGGCTTCTAATAAAAGCATTATTGGGTTTCAAAATGATCCTTCTATGGGTATTTATAACTCAGGGAATGCCTTTGCTTAATGGTATTTCCCTGGCCCCTGCTGATTGGACGTTCACAACCATAATAGAGGCTCCATACGACCCCAATAAGCCTTACTCTCAAGCTGGCACTCTTAACAGAAGACTTTGAATAATCACCAACTAACGAAAGCCCATTTTAAATCGTACACATTTATTGTGTTTTCTCCATCATGTTCTTGAATTGAGAATGATCTCCTCTAGTGACATTGCAAGTGTTGAATTGCCAGCATTATATAGTTGTACAAACTGGGTGATAGCTACTTTTTGATCACCTGTGGTTGTGGATAGGATATGTCTTGTTTCCCTATCATTGCTTAAACTGGGTTTTGCCTTACAGATGAACCATGAGGAGCGGAAATCTTTTTTCTCATGTACGCCTTTATATACTATGGATGGCATGAGAGATGATCTCGGTCTGCAGGGGCACAAAAACCCTTTTTTTCACAGGAAGTATGAACAATTTGCCTTTGAAATCTGGACCTAATATAAGGCTGTCTGTACCTAACGCTGATTATTGGGCTCCTGTGATAGGAGCCAAAGATCATCATTGACAAGTGTGCTTTGGTTGATGATTTTCCACTTATTAGCACTGACCCGTTCGTTATCACTCTGTATGACCACCCTGATGGTATTCTGACTACTGAAATGATCACTAATATTAGCAAGATATTGCAGGATTGGAGACTTTATCCTCCTAGTGGATTGGTATTGATAACTGGTGATTTTAAGGCACATTGTGTAGGGGTGGATAATGAATTGTACCTTGATAAAGTAGGCAACATGTTTTCTCCTATTAATATGAACAGGTCTGTTCACCAACAAAAACTACTAATTAATGTCCGGATGTGGTCTGATATGTTATTGGACCTTGATACAGCCGTGTTGCTACCTAGTGGGAGTAATTCCCTTTTATCCATCACTACTTGCAATAATGGTAGGAGTTCTTCCTGTTTGGATTGCATTTTTGCCAGGCATAATTTGCGCTCTCTAGTGACTTAATATATAATTAATTTCATGACATTGAATTATCATGCTATGTTGATTTTCTCCCTCTTGTCATACAAGCAAATAGTAGAGGGGTGCTTTGTGATATGGTAGCAGGAAAAATCCAGCGGCCGAAAAAAACATTTTTATTTTTGCACTTTGCAACACAATTATATGCGGGGTACCATAACCCACCCCCGACGTATAATTGCATTCAAAGATTTTTTCGGCTGCAGGATTTCTTCCCCTGACCATATCCTTGGAAACCAGTAGAGGGTGGCCTTTCTACCCTGTCGACCTGCAATGTAAGAGTGAACAGAATTGTGTGATCAGAAACAAATATTGGAGAAAAAATGCATGTTCAGCAAAGTTTTGTCTTTCTCCTACAGAATTGCTTCTTGATTGTTGTTGGCATTTAGGCTCAATATTGGGATTTTTGTGGCCTCTCTCTTTTCGTAGGATCATTTATGGCCAGATGTATAAAAAGCATTTGATTCTTTTTGATAATGCTATTTACAGGGAGAAAAAACAACTCTGTAAGGCTATTCGTGGCATTATGTGATCTAAATCCTTCCCTTTAATAGAGAGAGGTACATGCATAGCAGAATTACACAACTGATATTAAAACTGGATACAGGGATACAAATATAATCTTAACTGCTCAAATTGATAAATATTTTTTCTAATGCTTAACTCCCATAATGCAAGAACATTTTGGTATTTATAGTGCACATACATTGCAGACCAATCCCCATAGGAGATTTCTTCTATGCTGAGGCTTCTTGGTGTCAATATATTAAGCAATTGTATTAGGATAACGACTCGGACAAGATTGAGGCTCCTATTAATAGGCTTCCAATTGCTAATGAGGAGTTCGTATTTGGCCTTTATGGCATTCTGGGCATCATAAGCAAACTAAAGGCACTGAGAGCCCCCGCAGCCCCCGCCCCCGTCCTTCCTTCTGGGTAAAGCTTTTACATGCTCTATTTACCAGTATTATTTGCTGCCGTTAGATACCCTGCAGTTGTCATAGCTCTATTCTCATTCCTGTCCATAAAAAGGGCTTATTCACTGATCTCTAATAACTTACGCTTGCAGGCAATGCTCAATTCCAGTAGTAAGATTTTCTTTCCGCTCCTAATGCACCATCTTAACATGTGGACAGTATCGGAAAAGGTAATTAAACGCCAACAAACGTGTTTAGGAAAGGATGCAGTACGATACACAGTATGTGGACTCTACAACTTCTTGCTGCTGAAACATTTCGTCGACCAGGCTGTTGTTTGTACTTATGTTTTTGACTTTGTATTAAGACCAAGGCCCTGGGACCAATTGGAATGTTGGGGTATTAATCCTCATGTGGTGTATTTCATTAAGTTGTTTTACTTCAACACTTATGTCACTATTAGACTTTCTCAATATTGCACTACTTATAACCCCATTGCTATTATAAATGGCCTCAATTAGGGGTGCGTGCTTGTCCCTCTCCTATATAACCTCTATGTTGCGGACATCGATGAGTCACTACGTAAGTGTGATAATTACCCTCCGAAACTCAGCAGCTAGCACATTTCATGGGTCTCATATGCTGACGATACTTTACAGATCTACCAAACTCCCCTTGGCCTGCAGTGCATGATGGATGCGATTGACCTACGGGCGGCCACCAATAAGTTTAAAATAAATCAGAATAGGACTAAGATAATGATGATTGGAGGAGGAAAACAATGCATGCATGCCTTTTCTTGGCAGATGGGTGGGGAAAAACTGGAAATTGTAGATAATTATGCCTATTTAGGATTGCCTATTAAGAGCATACCTTTTTTACAATTCTGCAAGAGGGAGCTTTACTCCCTAAAACCATTAGAAAATGGCAGGTCATCAGAGGTTCTATTAACTGGAATGGTAGTGGATCTATAGAAGGTCTATTGGAAGTACATAATAAGGGTTTCATCCCAGGGATTATGTATGGCTTGAAACACTTCCAGCTCAATGTATAAAATGGCTTGCTGATGTGCAATGAAAGTTCCCAAAGTCTCAGGTTGAAATTTGAGGCAGCAGCTATTTCAAAGCAAAGGTCACGTATGAGCTGGTCAGTAAACTGGGTGGTCCAGGAAAACTTCCAAAGGAATTCCTTTTCAGGTTAAACAGGAGGTGCTGAGAATAGTTAGTTGCAATACTCCAATGGTTCAAAGCGCCCTTGCAGGCCCTCTGTGATAAATGAGAAAAAGGGGCTCTGATGGGACAACAGTGGGGTCAGGGTGTCAAAACTTCCTCCTGGTCACTAGCGGCTCCACGGATCTGTTTCTTCTGTTCAGGATACTTGGCTCCTTTACTAAGTTCGGTGTGAACTCAGAAGATCGACCTGGAATAGGTCTAGAGTGCCTTCTCTTATCCGAAATCTCCTTCACACCAAAACAAAGAGAAACCAATAGAAGATCTGCTCACATTCAGCCATCACAGACGTGGACCAATCTTGGATCACAGTGGTCCATGTCCTGCCAGCACACCAGACATCCTGGCACCCAGGATGTGTATTGGAACTATTGGAACTAGACAGCTCCAGCTCTAGACAGCTCCAGCCAATATCCTGGGCGCACAAACACAAGGCATGCAGAAGCCTGCAAAAGCATAGGTTTGCGCGGGGTTCTGCATGACCTAATAAGGAATTACCCGGGTCTTCTTGACACGGTTTGGAACATTGAAAACATTTTTAAAAATGCTTCAAAAGTTACTGCTGCTATGAGCTCTGTCCTGGACATACTTGTACATTCACCAAAAATCCTTTGGGCCTTAAAAATTTAAAAGAGACCCCCGTTCACTGTACTGGAAGGTACATCCTGCACTGATTAAATGTTGCCAATAAATGGCAACAAAGTGAAAGACTAAGGGATACAAAGTCTCCCAGTACTGACAGTCTGAAGGGCATGTCAGTTTCCCCTTCAAAAGATGAGCAAAAGCCCAGCGGAGTACAGCAGAAGGCTGGGATCCACTGGTAAAAGTCAGGGTAGGATGGTCAGACAAACGCAAAAAGTTGGAGGGTTCACAACTGGAGGGAAAATTACACATGAATGAAAATCTTTCCTAATACTCGCCCCTCCCAGACCAAGGACACGGGGAACTAATCCAAGCCTGGATGAGCTTCTTGTTCAGGTCGGTTAAACATTCTGGACAATCCATCAGCATTGCTATGTTGGACACCTGGTCTATGCTCAATGGTGAAGTCAAACCCTTGCAGGCTTATGGACCACCTAAGCAACTTTGGATTATCGCTCTTCATGTTCATGAATCACTTTAAGGGCTTATGGTCAGTTTGCACAGTGAAGTGGGTCCCATAGAGGTAGGGCATCAGCTTCGTTAGGGCCCACACAGCAGAGAAACATTATTTCTCTATGGTGGACCATCTGAGCTCTCTGTCCTTAAGCCAGCGACTGATGAATCCAATAGGGAGTTCCTTGGCTTTCTCATCTACCTGTGATAGAGCAGCACCTATCCCACTGTCAGAGGCATCTGTCTGCAGTCAGGGGCCCTGAGAACAGGGGCCTGGCACACAGTGTCTTTTAAGACATTGAAGGCCTTCCCACAATCCTCAGACCAAGAGAGCTTTTTGGGTTTCTTTGGAGATGTGAGAGCAGTCAGAGGGGCACCTATGGTGCCATAGTCTGCCATTAGGTTTCTGTAATACCCAGTGAGACCTAAACAAGCTCTCACCTGAGTTTGAGTAGTGGGGGTAGGCCAGTCTTGTACTGCTTGTACTGCTTGTACTTTACTGGGTAAAGGCTGAATCCTCCCTCCACCTATTTCATGCCCAAGATAGACCACCAAACCGTGACCAATCTGGCACTTGCAGGTCGTTATGGTCAAGTGGGCCTTCTGAAGAGCCTGCAACACAATTCTGAGCGGCTTCACATGATCCCCCCAGGTGGCACTGAACACTGCTATATCATCCAGATAAGCAAGACAAAATTCATTCAACCCATTAAGGGCATGATTCACAAGCCTCTGAAAAGTGGCAAATGCATTCTTGAATCTAAATGGTATTACCCTGAACTGGTAAAGGCCATCTGAAGTTGAGAATGCTGTCTTCTCCTTGGCATCTTATGTTAGGGCTATTGCCAATACCCTGCTTTGGGGTCAAATATGCTGAGGTACTTGGAGGCACGCAAGGTATCCACCAGCTCATCGGTTCTAGGCAAGGTGTGAGTATCTGTCTTGTTGACAGCATTCAGAGCCCTGCAGTCAGCACAGAACCTCAGATCAGAGGTACCTTCCTTTGGTACCAGAACCACAGGACTGGACCAAGGACTACTGCAGGGCTCAATCACCCCAAGATCCAACATCTTGTTGACCACTATCTTGACGTAAGATCTCACCTTATCTGACATTCTGTATCCACTTATTTTGGTAGGTGCACTATCTCCTGTGTCAATGTCATGTTTGCACCAAGGTGCCAAACAAGGAGCTAAGGAAAACAAGGGGGATAACTGCCTCAGCAAAGTTCTCACCTCATCCTGTTGAACAGAAGTCAGGTGAGGGGCCACTTTGACACCCTAAATGGAGTTGTCTGAAGGACTGCCTTGGAACAGGTCAGGAAGAGGTTCTGATCCAGTGCAGCAATTTCAACCCTCGGGATGAAAGCCTTCAGTCTATAGACATGGAACACCTTTGGAGCCTGTCCAGCCCTTCCAAGGTCCACTAAATAGTTCACCTCGCCCAGTGGCTTCTCTATTGTGTAAGGGGCTGACCATTTATCCTGTAAAGCTCTAGGCCCTATAGGGTTCATAATCAGGTCTTGTTGGTCTGGTGTAAAGTTGGCAAGGGAAGCCTTCTGGTCATACCGGTGTTTCACCAGAGCTTGCCCAGCCTTCAACTTATCACCAGACTGAGCCATCAGGATGACCATTCTCTTCCTTAGTCCTAGCCCATAGTCCACCACATTGGTAGTGATGGGGGAGTAGGCATCTCCCACCCCTCATTTACTGTAGCCAAAGGTCCCCTAACAGGGTGACCAAAAAGAAGCTCAATGGGGCTGAAGCAAACCCCCTCTTAAGGTACCACTCTGTAGGCAAAACGTAACATCGAAGAAGGAGATCCCATTTTCTAATCTTGGGTTCTCCCAGAGCCCCAATCATGCTTTTGAGGGTTCTATTTTTTTATTTTTTATTTTTGTTATTGTGCTTATGGTCAATATTTGAACTTTTACACATATGGAGTACACAAGAGAAGGTTAAAACAGAAAAAAATCAATCATATCATTTTAAAACTATTAACATTCATTCATCATCAAAATAGTCTTCAATAAATATGCTCTGCTAACATTCTTTACATATCCACAATTCAATACAAATGAGCTAATCAAAAAAATTAAAAAGCACAATTAATTCTATTAATTAAATAATGCGACCCTAGTCTATGAACTCATCCAACATTCTGATCACCTCTGCAGTAAAAAAAACTCTTTGCCTCCACTCAATCTATCGCACACTTCTTGTGCCAGATCTATCCTGCCCATTCAGAAAAATCTACTCAAGAAGCGCATCCTCATTATTTTCAGGGTTGCGCATTCAGCCATTATATGATGCAAAGTCACCTCATGCTCTTTTCTAGTTGCGGTACCTGTCTATGGCTTCAAGTGTGCATACTAGTCTCTTAGCTAAAACTTTCCCTGTGGGCAATGGGTTAATTGGATAAATTGACTCCTAATTCTAGGACAGGGAAATTGTGTTAAATATCTTGGCTGTGCTCTCTTTTAGTCTTTTTTTGATTGAGGCTGGATTTTCATGCAGCTCTCTTCTGACCTTTTCACATTCCAATAGAATAGTATCAGCAGTGGTGCCCATATCAGTAAGAAATGGTGAGTTGTTTGCTCGTAGTTCCCTTCCTGGTTCTCAAAAATTGGGTTTTTCATTGCATTAAGTATTTATTTCCATTTGGTTCAGGACTTCCCATTGGTACCAGTATGCCAAGGACAGTATCCCCAATTCAAATCGAATTGATGGAATCAGTGTCCCCATGGGGAAATTCAAAACTCTTTTCCATATGTGGCCCTCAATCTTGACCCACGGAATATTCAGGTACACTGTGTTAATTTCGATCCCCTACATTAGCTTCGGGACAGCCTTTCCCACATAATAAGTCACCAAGGGTTTAATTGTGAACCTACAGTAACTAGCGTACACCTCCTTCATTTGATACATAATTTATTCACTGTTGTTTAATATTAACCTAATGCTGCCCTCATAAGATGTTCTGTCCCATAACTGGAACCCTAAATAGATAACCTCCCTCTGGGGTGGCATGTTGATATTATTTTTATCTGCCAGTTATATTTTGCTCTGGCCACCTTTGGATAAGATAACTGGATGATCTGGCACTTCTTCTGATTGATTGCCAATCGATTTAGTTCAGCACATTCAGCCATTTTTGTTATTAGACATTGTAATCCTACAGGTGTAGCATCTATGAGTGCCAAATCATCCATGTATGCTAACCAGTTTATCCACCCCCCCCACACACTTTAGGTGAAATTAGGCTAGCATCTTTCATTGCCTGAAAAAATGTTGGCCATGAAAAAGATTAAAAAGGCATGACGCAAATATGCATCCTTGCCTTAGGCCCTTATATATTCTAATTGGTGCTGTTAATGTTCCTATACAGTTCAATCTTATTTTTATCCAAGTCTCTTGGTGGATGTGCTCAAGTATTGCAAGTAATCGCGAGGGAATTCCCCATTCTTTTAATTTCTTCCATAGGAGTTCCCTGTCCACGAGATTGAAGGTTTTAGAGAAATCTATTTGAGCCACAAATACTCTTGTTTGATTTCTTCCATGATCCTTTACAATTTTGTTGCCATCCCCTTTCTGAACCCAGTTTGAGCTTTGGGCAGGAGGCATTTTTCTTTCAACCAGTCATTTCATTTCTCATTGGCCACCCGGCTGGACCCTTCAGTACCCATGCCATTAATATTTTTCCAGTATGTGATCCAAGAGTCCTCAGTCACACCTGTCAATTGGATCACCCATTGTCTATGTTCTTTATTGTTCATTATGGACCAGAATTGCTGAGTATCTTTTTGGATAAGTATCTCCAACATCTTCTCCCCAGATTTATTGTTCAGTAGTTGTCTGTGGCCCCATGGCCACTGCTTATAGGCCGATAGAACTTCCTATTTCTTGCTCATATAATTTCCTGTACCAAACTCATTAATTCTGAGCTGTCTCAATTGATAGTTCATTCCATTTTTTTGACCAAACTTCATTACCAAAAGTGTTTTTATGCCAGTTGTTTGTTAAATGTAGTGTGTTAGGAATCTCCTGGTTCAAGAATAATTCCTAAAGCACACTCAACTGAGCCGTTTTCTATTAGGAAGTCTCTACTAACACGAGCCACATGATTTGTTAGCTTCTGGTTCACTGGTCTACCCTTATACCTATGTTTGCGAATCTGGTTTCCAGCACCATTAACCAATAAATCTATAGGTCCTTGGGCCCCCACCATGTTTGGCTTTATGGACAGGTGAGTGACTAACATATTATGATCACTCAATTTGGTCTCTTTCACTGCAAAGTAATTAAATATGTCTAGCAATGGTCTAGAAGCTATAATGAAATCAATTATAGAGTGTGACTCGCTTATACGTACTGGCCATTTTTTTATTAGTGGCCATCACTTTATTCAAGATATGGAGGTCCCCAGTCTTGCAAAGATTGTCCCATTTTTTCCCATTCAGCCGGGCAGACATTTTTGATCATAACCCATGGTTAACACAGTCAGTATTAAACTCTCCGGCTATCATAACAAGTGAGTCAGCCTCACTAAACCATTCACCCACCAGTTGCAAAATATAGTTAATAAAGCTATCGAGGGTGTCTAACTGATTATTCCAATATATGTTTACCACCAACAGCTTCCTTTTTAACCCCACACATACCACCTCCATTTCAACTGCCAAGATACCTTCTATTTCATTCGATATAATACGAGAAGATGTTATTTTAGAATTTCTTGTTGCCCACAATAATCCCCCCCTTGGTCTACCTTCATTTGATTTCTTGGCCACTTGCTGTAATATGGTAAACCTGTCTCTGCATAATTTGGTGGTGTGCCAGGTTTCCTGAAAGGTGATAATATTGTACTCCTAAATGGTGTGATTGTCCTCCTCAAACCCAAGAAATATTAGTCTGACAACCCCTTACTCCCGGTAATTCATTTTTCAATAACTGTAAAACAGTCAGGGCCAAAACATGCTGCTCGCTTACTATGGGGTTGGGTGTCACTTCATTCACATTTGGACTGCTTGTAATTGCTCTTTCAGTAAACCAGGTTTTACACACCCATTTCACTCTGCATCTCTCCCTGCATGGGTTCAGAGAGCATACTTCTCAGCTCATGGCGTTCTTCATACACCACACATCCATACTTAGATATTTCTGCTCTTTCATCCAATACCATACGTTTAACAAATGACGACCTCCAGGCCACTTCTGCAAGGTCGCATCTGTCCTAGAATGGGAAGCTGACATATGTTATATCACATGATGATAATTTTGTCAGGCTACTATCCTGCCTCAATAGTGTGAGAATGGTTAATCTATTGAGTACAATTTTAAAGTCAACATAAGGGCACATTTCCAAATACATAATGTTCTGATCTCATGCCGGGTTCACCTCCAATTGGCATCAACCCCCTTCTCTCTTTGCAGGTTCGCCCTCCTTTGAGAGATGCTCTTCCTGATGTAATTATTGTCTTCCTCCTGCGTTGCTTTTATTGTGCAGAACAGACTCCTCAGTCGATCCAATTTACTCACCCTGGGTTGATGTTCAGGAGTCCCAGCTACTTCTTCCAGCCTATTCTGAGCCTCTTTGATCTTGTCTTGGTTACTTGATTGTTCGGGCACTATCATTCTAGGCCCTAAGATGGGTCTCTGTTTGAAAGAAGACCCCACTTGCCCTTGCTTGAGACATTCCTGACTAGTCGTGGGGATGGAAAAAAGAAAAGCCCATTGTTCCTTAGCTTCTACAGCCATCAGACTTTCTTTCACCTGTTCTTCCGGAAGACGTGATTTCCGCTAATCGTTTCAGTCTTTCTCTTGGCGAAGAAGCAACAGGTCGATCAATCCTGAGGCCGACCGCCTTCATCTTTGATGAGAATTGCTTATTGGCCAATGACCTTTTGGTCTTCCCTGATTTCATATTTGACAGGGAATCAAGGGATTCATTATCAGATGTAATGTAATCCCCCCTTCAATGAGGCTTATGGAGTCTCTTGCTTGGTCGATATCCACAGAGGTCTCTTTCTCTGCTATGGACACCAGCTCCGGTGATTTTCTTACTTTACTGGTGCCTTCACCATTAGTCTTTGCTTCCTAAACCTTCTTTGACTGCCAAATCACATCTCTTAAGGAGTTCCTTGAATCTTTTGTCAGTTGATTCCTCTTACCATTCAATGATTTTTTTCTTTGCTTTTCCAGAGTTCTTTGGTAATATAATTTTCTCCAATGCAAGATCTTTTGTTATGGTAGTACTTACTTCCTTATTTCTGTCGTCTATTTCGACTGCTTTCTCGCTTGAGCTCTTTAGGTTTTTTTTGCATTTTGAAGCAACTAGTACTCAGTATGTCCATTTTTTCATTTGGCTCTGAGAGAAGCAGTATGTGGGCTTTCACCTCATCCCTGATATTATCATATAGGGCAACTTGAGCACTCAGTATAGAATTCAGTGCAGAGATTGATGCTGATGACAATTTTATACGTTCATCTACTTCTTGTAAGGTGTGACGAGTGTGCTTGTTCGTCTTGTTTCTGGACCTTGTGCAAGATTGCTTAGTGACATTAATTCCACTAATTTGGATGGTGAACCTCTCATAGGGCCCTGATTCAAATAATAGTGTTAATCGGGGGCTCATTTTGCCATTAGCCACTCCCCCCAACCCTTATAGGTTCAGGCACGAGCAGGTTCTTATTGGCCAAGGTATCTCCTTCCAAACTACCTAGCTCTATGATACCCTACAGAAAGCTAATGTCACTCATATTGCCTCTTTCTAGGTTCAGAGGGGCAGGCGGGCAAATTTTCTTTGCCATGGTGCTCACACCCACAGGCTTAAAGAGGCTTTGTTGCCTCTGTGACGCACCTGGAGTTGATTGATATTCCCTCACATTGCTATCTGTTGGTAGTGTGATTGGAGTTTTTTGCATTGTTTACCACTGGATGCCAGTATCATTCACACTCCCCAAAGTAATAGGAGGTTGCTTTGCCCATGCAATGCACAGGCCGGCACGAATGGCATTCAACATATTTGTATCTTGCTGTAATAGGACTGGTACTGTATTCACAGAGTCAGCTAAACTAATCAGGTCCCCTGATGTCACGTCCAGGACTGCTTGGGGTGGCAGTACTGATTCAGGTGAACGGGTCTTGGTTCATGTTTTCTGCTTGTTAGTTTGTTTTTGCAGGACTGTTACTGTCAACGTAGATTGTTTCTTTCTTGTTTGAACAGACGGCATTATTGAGTTTTCCAACTTATAGTATGCTATTAATCGTGCTGCAATAACTTAGTAACCCGTTTATCCAGGCTTAACAGGCTTCTACAACTTTGCCTATGCCTATGGCAGAGAAGCTCCAAGGCAAATGCCCACAGTCACTTCTTTCCCAGGCCCCATAAAACTCGTAGTACAAATCAACGGGTACGGGGGGTCCGTGGAGTGGCACGTAGATCTATGCTTTATTATGCTTCATCAAGCTCCTCTTGATTAACCAATTGATTATTGATGCTTTGTGTTCCTTGTACTCTACTTTATAGTGAGTGTCTATGGTGCACCCACTAGCAGAGATTGTTTATGGACTCCCCTGCTACTGCTGTTACTATTTGGAAACATTTAAATCCAGAAGTTAAGTGGAAGTTTAGGACTACTTCTTGCAATTAAAGACTAATAGCCCACAGGCACTTTCTCTCTCCCCTCTCCTCCATCTCTTCCCTGAGAGAGAGAACAGAATGTCAATGGTCCTCCCAGGAGTAGTTGTGTTGGTTCGGTATTACAGCAGTTTTTGAGCTCACATTAGCTCTTTCAGCCTGTGGTGTATCTGTGGGCTTCACTTCTGCAACAATAATAGACAGTTGAAGCTGAGGGTTCCCCCGGAACCTGTGTCGACGTACGGATCAGTGCAGCCCGCTTTTGTAGCCACTTAGTGTCAGAGGAAATAAATGTACCTATATAGTGGTCCGGACTCCTGCTGTTACTACCACAGGACTATTAAAAGAGCACAAAAGATAGGTCTTAGTGAGGGTACCTGAGTAAACGCCAACAAGTATGATAGAACAGACACAAAAAAATGAAAACAGAATGTTGGATTTACATGAGAGTTAGTCGCGGGGGTAAAAGTTTTGTGGCTTAACTTGCTTGGTTGTAAAGTGAATGCCTCACCGCCGCAGCCCCTCTCCCCGAACACCAAACACACTGCTGCACAGGGTGTGTGTATTGAAAGATCCTTCTACAGCACCAGTAGTGGAAATGAAAAGCAGACTCCTTCACGCCGCTGTCTGCTTGTACTCCACCAAAAACACGGCTGCACACCGCTGCACTCCGCGCAGGGTGTGTGTATTCAAAGGATCCTGCTCCAGCACTAGTAGTGGAAATGAATAGCAGACTCCTTTGCTCCGTTGTCTGCTTGCACTCCACTAACTCCACTAAACACACTGCTGCACGCCTCGAGCCTCTCAACTAAGCCATTGGTTTGTGGATGATATGCTGAGGAAAACCTATAAGTGACCCCACACTTCTTCCAGATGGCTTTCATATACCTAGTCATAAAGTTGCTGCCCTTATCAGACACAACTTCTTTAGGGAAGCCAGCCCTAGTGAATATGCCAAGCAAAGCTTTAGCAACTGACTTGGCAGTTACTGTCTTTAATGGGATGGCTTCAGGATATCTGGTGGCATTGTTGACCGGCACCAAGATAAACCTATTGCCTGAGGATGTCTGAGGGTCAAGGGGACCAACAATGTAAATCCCTACCCTCTCAAATGGTTTCCCCACACTTGATAGTGGTGCCAATGGAGCCTGGGATGCTGTGCCACTTTTTCCAGATAAGTGGCATGTTGCACAACTCCTGCAGTGGCTTTGTCCCTGGACCCCCATCTTGGGTCAGAAGAAGTGCTTGGCTAACCTTCGCTTGGTGCTCTTGATGCCAAGGTGACCAGCAAGGGGGACATGATGTGCCAGCTGTTAGAGGAAGGGTCTTACATGAAGGGGAACCACCAACATCCTATGGTCTCCTTCTTTGGACTCTCTGGGCTCACTGTACAGGAACCCACCTTCCCAACAGATCCTATGCTTCCCAGGAGGTTCACCCTCAAGCTAGGAGCAGGCCGGTTTCCTTAGGCCTTCCAAAGATGGACACTCACATTGGCCCTTTCTTATCCCAGCCCTATTAGGACCACCTTCAACCAACAAACTGGATGGTCATGTGGGTTGGGAATTTCAAGCAACACATCTTCCTCATCAGGTTCAGGTGTTTGGCCAACTACCTCCACCTCAGTTGTCGGTGAGTTAGGGGAAATGTTTTCTTCCCCTCTCTTGTCTTTATTGACTCCTTTAGCCTTGGGTTCCCCTTTGGCTTGAACTTTGCCTTGGTCTTGGCTAAGGCAGCCCTTGTTTGTGTCCTTGTGCATGATTTCTCTGCTGTGTCACCCACAAGACCTAAGTCTCTGAGATCCTTCCACAGCAGGACCTTTCCTCTGACTTATCTCTGTATGCTCACTGGAATCCTGACCATTGTACCATTGATAGTAAGATTTACAGGCATTACTGGGAACTTGAGAGGGGGACCATCAGCTAACATGGTGGGCATCAGGGGAGCTCTGGCATGCTCCTCTGGGTTTACCAAAGTGGAATCCACTAAAGTTCTCCTGGCTCCACTATCCCTAAGGGCAGGAGTATCTACTCTATTGATTAGAAAGATGTCTTTAAAGTAGTGCTTGGTGTTTTCTGGAATGCTAGCATAAGCCTCTGAGTCCCAAGATCCACTGGGTCTTGGGACACAGGGAGGCTTACTGTAATCAGAGCTTTCTGTGAGGATCATTCCCACTACCCTGAACATTCTCTTGGGACTTACCCTTGTTTGTTTCTTTTTGTGGCCCTTTTGGGAGGATGTTTTATCAGATCCACCACCCTCCTTATCTCTGTTCTTTTCCCCTACTCCTGCTTACCATGAGTAGTCTTGTCCTTATGGGACACTTTGTGTGGCACCCACACCTCTGCTGAACTGGCTAGCATTTTAGGATCTATCTCCTTAGAATCAGGAAAGTGCTGCTTAAGCTCTGGGAAACAAGAGGCAACAATATGTTCAAGCATGACTAAACATATTATACCCTCAAAGGAGGTGACCTTAAAGTATTCAACCCAGCCAGTCAAGTTTTTCAAGGAATCAGTAACATAGTCCACCCAAGTGTTACCTTATTTCTTTTTGTACTCTCTAAATCTCTTCAGGTTATGAACAGGAGTCTTCCCAAACTTTAAGATGAGAGTTTGTTTCAATCTTTAAAAGTCTTTTCTGCCAGCCTTTGACATTTCCATAATAGCACTGCAGCCAGAAGGGGTAATCGACTGAGGAACCATGCAATACTGTCAGCATCCACTTCCTCTTGTACTTAACATGCATGCTCAAATGCAGTTAACCAGTCCATGATGTCATTCTTTTCATTATACACACTGATCAGATCTTTTGGAAACCATGGATGAGAGGAGGTCCCAGACACATTTCCGAATCCCTCAGAGGAGCCCGTTGTAGCCTGAATCTTGGCCAGTTCCAACTGGTGATCCCTTTTGTTTTGCTGCTTGCTCAACTATTAGGCAGTAAAAGCCCTACAAAGTTTGTAGCCTTGTGCTTAAAATTGTGTACAGCGTGGCAGCACTCAATCGTGCATTTAAGTACAATAATTGGTCTCTTCAAGGGGCTGCAGTGTCTCAAGAAGGGGTGTAAGGCAATGAAGAATAGATTTCCACTATTCAAGGAGGGTCTCCACAAGGGTGCAGAGCTATTTCCAGGGATCGGAAATAGAATGGTAGTTCAGACTATCCTTACAAAGGTGAGTGGCCATTGGGGGGCAATCGTGCATAAAAGTCTACGGATGCGCCAGGGGCCACCGGTAAGTGTTTCAAGTACTCACCGACCCTCGATTCAGTCCAAACCAAACTTCACCAGTCAAGTCCAGTTCACTTGCAGGTTCGAGTCCAGCAGTTGCCCATCTCTCCGGCTTTCAGGGGCTGCGTTCTGGGAGCTCAGTCTGTTGGCAGGACAGTGGCGATTTCTCCGCTTCTGGGGAAGGGATCAGGCCAGTTCCACTGCAACTCATTTTAGGGCACAAGGGGCACAGCGGCAAGGCACCCTTGAAGCTCGTCACCACAGCGGGGCAACACAGGTACCACGTAGGCTCAGGTTCAGGAGGACTCTCCTAATTCCAGACCTAGAAATGCTAGGTGTATGAAACCCGGCGGGAGAGCGCCTTCTACCACGAGCTTACAGTTCTCAAAGTCTCAGGTCGAAACTCAAGACGGTGGCTATTCCAAAGCAAAGGTACCGTACAAGCTTGTCAGTTCACTGGGTGGTCCAGGAACACTTCCAAAAGGGCATGTTTGCAGGTTAAGCAGGAGGTGCAGATAATAGTCTCACTACTGCAACAGGTCGAAGCGGCCTTACAGGCCTTCTGTGATTGATGAGAAACAGGGGCTCCAACCGGACAACAGCAGGGTCAGAGTGCCAAACCTTCCAGCAGGTCACCAGCGGTTCCACAGATCTGTTTCTTCAGTTCAGGTTACTTGGCTCCTTAACTAAGTTTGGTGTGATCTCAGAAGATCGACCTGGAATAACTCTAGAGTGCTTTCTCTTATCCGAAATCTCCTTCACACCAAAACAAAAAGAAACCAATGGGAGATCTGCTCACATTCAGTCATTCCAGACGTGGACCAATCAAGGACCACAGTGCTCCCAGTCCTCCGACCACACCAGACGTCCTGGCACCCACGATGTGTATTGGGGAACTAGAAAGATCCAGCCCTATCCTGGGGGCACACACACAAGGCATGCAGAATCCTGCGAAAGCTTTGGTTTGCGTGGGGGTCTACATGATCAAATAAGGAATTTCCCGGGTCTGCTCGACCTGGAGAAGGCAAAGGGACAAAATGGCCAAAGGACAGAACAAAGCACCTCGTGCCATGGCCATTTTAGGCACTGTCCTGGGCCAAACACGGTAAACACAGTTTGGACCATTGAAAAGAGTCAAACATGCTTTAAAAGTAACTGCTGTCACCAGCACTGTGTTGGATTCACTTGTACATTCACCAAAAATCGTTTGATGGTGTCTAGGGCCTTAAACATTAAAAAGAGACCCCAGCACACTGTACTACAAGGTACATTGTGCACTCATAAAAAGGTTGCCAAGAAATGGCAACAAAGTGAAAGACTAAGGGACACAACGTTTCCCAGTACTTACAGTCTGAAGGGCATGTCAGTTTCCCTTAAAAAGAGGGGTCAAAGCCCAGCAGAGTACAGCAGAAGGCAGGGCTCCACTGGTAAAAGTCAGGCTAGGATGGTTAGACAAACGCAAAAAGGTGGGGGGTTCACAACTGGAGGGAATATTACACATAAATGAGAATCTTTCCTAACAATAGGTACAGTCATCGCTGTCATCAATGACATTTTATATGGTGATCACACATGGCATTTGTTTTATTTTAGAGCTAGTGTCAACTTTTGTCAATATAGGCATACAACACAGCCAGAGGTATGTTTTCTCATTTCTTTAATTACATTGCATGACTGGTACATTTCTTATGAAATAGAATGTTTTCAATTTTCTAAATGGAGATCCAGACATCCATCGGGTTCCCAATCAACATTGTTGGCTACATCAAGGAAAGCAACACTAGGCTGTGAGGAGGTCATGCTGGTTGCCAAGTCAATCCCTACAAACATGAGCGAGAACAAGCCTGCGAAAATCACCGCCATGGGCCCGCAGTCGGATAGGCTCCAACACCCTGCCAGCTCCTCCTCTCCTGCAGTAAATGGAGGAGGAGGAGACCGTCAGGCGAAGCCGCAGGGAGAAGGCCAGGGGAAAAGGCCTTTCTCCCTCTCTGCAGCTCTGCTGCGAGGAAACATGATCCAGCAACTCGCTGCGTGGACCCCTGAAAGGAGATCCAGACATCCATCGGTATCCCAATCAACATCGTTGGCCACGTCCAGGAAAGCAACACTAGGCCATGAGGAGGCCATGCTGGTTGCCAAGACAACCCCCACAAACATTGCCATGAGCGGGAACAAGCCTGCGAAAATCACTGCCATGGGCCCGGAGTCTGAAAGGCTCCAACACCCTGCCAGCTCCTCCCCTCCTACCTTAAATGGAGGAGGAGGAAACCAGCAGGCGGAGCCGCAGGGAGAAGGCCTGGGGAAAAGGCCTTTCTCCCTCTCTGCAGCTCTCCGCTGCTTGACGGTGTGGGATGGTGCCCCCCACCCAGCCCCTCAAGGTAAGGCTACCAACTCTTGCTATTTTGTGACGTCTCTGCAGGGAATTCACACTGTGGGCACAAAAACTGTTCCAGGCATTCTGCTACCCCTAACTGGCGGGGTGAGAAACATGTGACTCTGTTCGCGCCCCCAACCAGCAGCGACCCACTGCCACCCCCTTAACTGCTATCACCGTAACAAGCGGTTAGGAGCCAGAGGATGGCATTGCGACCAGCACCTTCAGGGCAAGGCCACCTCTAACCGCAGTGAGCGTACGCCTGGCACAAAAGAAACCCACACCATTTCCGCAACATCAGCCCCTCCTCCACTTACTCACGTGGCACCTGCTACGCTCTCTCAAACCAGCTGCAAAATTCTTTGCGAAACACCAGAACGCTCCGAGGAGAGTTCCTCTACCATGACGCTGATCAACAACAATGTTATTTACGTGCCTACGGCCTGCAACAAGGGCTCTGGTACCCCGCCTGATTATAAACACTGCTTGCCATTGACCATTGCTCCATGTACACATATGCGTGCCTCCCATGCTATTCAGACACTCACCTATGCCTGTCAAGCCAGTACTGTGCCTGTATCTGTTGATGTGCCCATATCAACACCTGCTCATACTGTCCCTATTTTTCCTGCTGTGCATCTGACCTTTGTTATGCCCATGCCATGACAAACCATTGAGTCTTCTATCATACATACTATGCCTATGCCTGCACCCATATATGTGCCTATATGTATTGCTGCACCCAAAGTCATTACTGTACCTATGCCTGTGCACACTGATGAACCTACGGTGCTTGTGCCTGTATGCATGCCCATTCCACTACCTACCTTCGATGCTACTATTGTGCCTATTATGCCTCTATCTGTGCCCACTTAAAGTCAATACTGTACCTAAGCCTGTTCCCATTGATGTACCCCTGTCATTACCTACCATTGATGTCACTATTGTACCTATGCCTGTATCCATGCCCATGCCACCACTTACCTATAATGCTACTATTGTGCCTACTGTGCCTTTGCATGCTACCACTGGTGCACCCAAAGTCACTACTGTACCTAAGCCTGCAACCACTGATGCACCTACTCTGCTTGTACATGTATCATGCCCATGCCACCACCTACTTTTGATGCCACTATGCCTGTGCCTATGCCTACCGCGCCCATGCCACTACCTACCACTGATGTTAGTACTGTGGCTGCGCAGTGTGCCCTTATGTGCCTATACCTTCCCCTGTGCGTAACAACAAAACTCTGCCCGCATCTATTTCACAGGGGCAAACCTCGATCGCCAACAGCCCAGAGCTGCGCACACAACCTGAGCACCTCAGAGGCACACCCGACCCAATACCATTATCAACTGTGCATTGGTTAATGCCTGTTTGCTACCAGCTCACGCCCTAGATATCCATGACCTCATTATCAAGGACAACATTAACCTCCTGATAATTACATAAACCTGGCTTAATGAAGCATCTGGCCCGGCCCTCTCCCTCGCCATCCCAGTTAGTTACATGGTTTTTAGACATGACCATACTCATCAGAGAAGTAGTGGAGTAGCCCTTATCACCAAGGAAACTTTTGCCATTAGGGAAGTCAAAGGGGAGCACAGCCAGAACTGTGACTACCTTCTACTCAAAATCAATTTCTCCTAAAATTGCACCATTGCAGCTCATATTGTCTACCGACCTCCAGGTCCCATCGCTGATTTCCTTGAGATCTTTATCCTATCCCTGTCTGACAACTTGAAAAAGACTTCCCAAGTCCTGCTCCTGGGAGACTTAAATCTAGGCCTTAATGACCCTAACAATGCACATTATATAACTTTGAACAAAGCCCTATCAACCTTAGGGTTCTCCAAAGTCATCTCTGAACCTACAAACATCAAAGGGTACACCTTAGATTGGATTAGTCAACACAACTGTGCAGTTCAAATCACTAGGAATACTCCCATTCCATGGTCTGATCACCACCTTATTCAATTTGACATTAACATTAACAAAGTATCCCCTAAGCCTGTTATCTCCTTTCCGGCGGCTCTCGCCAGAAGCACATGTCAACTCACAGCGGATAGGATTGCCCCTTTCCTCATGGTGCCTGCAATGCAGCCATCGTTCTCAAAAGACCCTGACACTTTTGCCAGTGCCTTTAAATTTACCATCACCCAAGCTGTAGACGCTATCGCTCCTCTTACCCTAAAGAAAGCCAAGAAAGTTGAACACTCCAATGCTTGGTTCTCTCAGGAGCTACTGGAATTACGCTCTAAGAAAAGGCTTACCCTCTCAGCTGGAAGATGAACCCCACAGAGGCCACCAGGAGGGCATTTAAGGCTGTCTCCAAAGACTACAAAGGTAATATAATCCAGGCTAAAGCCACTTCTTTCAACTCCAGGATAGAAAATGCTAAATCAGGGTCGAAGGAAATCTTCACCGTCTTTAGAGAGTTGGAAAAACCCTCCACTCCTCCCCCTACTCTATTGAAGGATGGAAAGTGGTGTAATAGCATTCAATCTGCCATGCTAGATAAGCGTAATACCCTGCAAACTAACATGCTTGGCCACCAAAAGGCGCTGACACACCTTATTGTTAACTTGCATAGCAATCCACCCACGGCCACTAACTCTAGTCTCACTACACCCTTCGAATTTAAAGATATAAGTGAGCTTGAAGTTATTGCCCTACTCAAATATATTAAACATTCCAACTGCAAGAGCGATGCTAGTCCGGCCCAACTTATTAACGACTCAGACCCCATCCTTGCCACCTTTTTTAACAGCATTGATCAATGCATCCTTCCATTCTGGCCATGTTCCAACTGGACTTAAGGAAGCCTGGGTATGCCCGCTCCTTAAAAAACCATCCCTTGACCCAACGGTTCCAGGGAACTATCATCCAATCACCACTGTTCAATTTTTGCTAATAATTCTGGACAAAGCAGCCTACCTGCAAGTCCAAAAATTCCTTGAAGACAACTCGGCAGTCTGGCTTCCGCCGACATCATGGCACCAAAATGGCTCTCCTTGACCTTAAAAATCAAATGGACAACCTCAGAGACGCAGGCAAACCAGCGCTCCTCTTGCTCCTTGATTTATCTGCAGTATTTGACCTGGTGGAGCACAGCACACTCTGCCACCATCTCTCTACTCCGGCTAACTTCTCCCCCAAGGCATGTGCCTGGATCACCTCCTTTCTGCAGGAGAGGGCCATGAAAGTCTTCTCCGACTCAGCATGTGCCACGCCTAGCCACATTAAATGCGGAGTCCCACAGGGCTCCTGCATTGCACCCACTCTCTACAACCTGTGCACTGGGCCCCTCAGCAACCTTGATGCACTGCGTATCTCATATACCAATTACTCTGATGACACACAGGTGCTTATCCCACTTACAGGTGACTATGATGCCGAAGTAAATACCCTCACCATTATCTATTCCATGATTCAGGCATGGATAGCAGAAATCTGGTTATGACAGCCTCTTTTGTGCAGACTGCCTACATGCATGCGTGGCGTTTCGAGTGAGGAAATCTATTTCGGTTCGCAGAGTCAACCTTTTTGACCTCTATTATCCACTTTACAGAGATGGATAATCGTTTGATGGAGGTTAGGATTTGGTCCTGTCTTCCCCCAGCGTGACTGACCACATCACTTCGTTACAGCCACCACATCAATTTGGCATTCATCAGAATGGTAACATCCACCTCCTGAGGAAGACGTTGTGTTTACTACCACTACACGTCGAAACCGGTTGAGAGATAAACCCGACAGGGATGTGATCTTTTGAACTTTTCCTTCCGATCCACCCTGACAATAGATTATTTATTAATTAATTCTATTGATTATGAATGTAAAAATTATGTCTGTATGATGGGGACTAGTCATGAATTCCTTCTCCCCACAGGTTTTTAGCATGATTCCTTTGTCTTTTAAGCTTTTGGATGTATGTCACGATATGTTGAGTTGAGTTTGAATGAGTGCACTATGAATGGCAAGTATGTGGGACAGTGTTTTAGCCGATTTTAGGCATATGGTTGCTGCTGTTTTGCTGCATTAAAGTGATCAGTGTTTAATTATTTGTGATTGACTCACCATTGTTTAAATTGTTGGTATCACTTTCAATAAATTTTGATACACATTTTTTCTAATTGATTTGTTCCTCTGGACAATCTTTTTCTGTTGTTCTATGACTTAACAGCGACAAAACAGAACTTCTATTTATTGGATCACCCACCGCCTTGGGCAACTTGGACAAACAATACATGTCCTTCACCATTGATAACACACCAATCGTGGTATCCCAAAATGTCAAGACACTGGGTGTCTATCTTGACTCCAATCTGACTATGGATAGACAGGTCAATGCCAATTGCCTCTTCATCAGCCTACTACTCCAAAATACTCAATGCAGCCAGACCCTTCTTATCTCGACAGGACAGCCTCACCATTACTAGGGAAATCATCGGATCAAGAATGGACTACTGCAACACCCTCCTTGTAGGGACTTCCTGTAAAAACCTGGCTAAACTCCAACTTGTTCAGAACAATGCCCTCGGGGCCGCTGCAGGCACGCCTATGAAAGACCACATTTCTGAAGTACGAAGACAGGCTCACTGGCTTCCTGTCAAAGAGAGAATTATCTTTAAAACCCTATCCCTAACGCATAAATGCCTCTATGATCTGGCACGCCCCTACTTGGTCCAGAGAATTTCCAAGCACACCCCCTCTAGGCCTGTCAGAATGGATTACTCCAACCTGATCACCACTCCCAAGACACGTCAAGTCCACGCGGGGGGTACTAGCTTTCCATCCATGGCCACCACACACTGGAATGCTCTCCCAAATCACCTTCAGATGATTGAATCTCATTCAGCCTTCCGCAAAGCCATCAAGACAAAGCTTTTTGTTTGACTGTCTACTCTGCACATCTCGCCGTAATGTGGCTGAATGTTTGCATTCTCTGAGTACAATCTCACATATTATTGTAAAGCACTCCAATCATGAAACCCACATGCTCATTGCTGTTATTCCAATTTATCTGCACCTAAGAGACCAATTGTTTCCTATGTAACCCTGAATCAAGCTTACTTACAACTTCTTGTCACAGTGCCTCGATGCCTCTGGGCTGCCAGTGCGCTATACAAATTCAGAAAATAAAATCAATAAAATAAATAAAAGCAATACATGGAAAGATTTATGTACATAAGATGCCTGTGTGTTTAGCAATGATAATATAGAATCATGTGATAGTCTCATGACTTTTTAATTCTTTACATTAATACATACCCCCCAGCAGGATATGAACTCCTTGGGTGTCCGGCTAAGATGCCCAGCCCTGAGGATAGCTCAAGCTTAATGTCCTTGCCTTGAGAACAGGACATGTGTCTTGGGTTCAATTCCCCGGTTTGGTCAGCTCAGTTCTATCCTCCCCTAACCCCCATGTGATGAACCATGTATGATAATAAGGTGCATCAATTGCCAAGTTCTCTGAAAATGGCTTTCTGGAGACAGTGGCACTATATAAATCTGTGCTCAAGAGACATAAGAAAGGGTAACACATACTTCCTACCCTTTAAAGAAGGGCTTCAATGGTTAATCACTGAGACAGCTTGGATTGAAGCAAAAATGATGTGCCTTTTCTTTTATAAAAGCTCCAAAAGATTAATCAAATTATGCTCTTGCCCTTGTGGCCTCATGGGCTAATTCCATACCCATATTATTTGATTTAGTCCAACAAAAGGAGCAAAACGGTAGTGAGTGAATGGGTGAAAGCAAACAGTCAGACAATTTAAGTATTCCTTTTTCAGATGGTTTGTTGTCCTACCCAATGCAGTCTTGGGATGCGCAGGTTACCTTGACCAAAAAATGAAGGGAACTGTGAAGACATGCCATCTGGCAAGGGGGAAGGCAGCGTGACGTTTTGGATTTGTATTAATTAATACAATGATGTGCCCTTAAGAGGTTGATCTGTGGACCAGATCCCCTTTCGATAAGCTCCATGCCAAAAACATAGGTGTTTTGATCTGCAGTACCTGCTCTCCAGTGGCACAAAGCAGGTTCAGAGGTGAACAGCGTTGCTTTGACAGCCAAGTCACTTGAGCACAGAGGCTGCATTTAATGTATGCACCTCTGTTCCAAAATCTCATTACTATTCTGGTGCCACTCTAATATTTAAACATAGGTCCATACCTAAGTTTAGGGTATTGTGGATAGTAAATCTTAAATATATAAGAAGCCACATCACATTTATATCATACATGTGTCAGCACTGTGAGCCCAGGTCAGCTGTGTAAGGATTGTGTGCATTCTGGTCAGGCAGACGGGCTCTGCCAGATTGAAGGGCAAGAGGCTGGAAGACTGCCTCTCATGCATAACTTTGTGAGGTCTGGTAACACCTCTCCTGAGCATGGCAGCCTTCTAGTAGGACCTGCCCTGGGAAATATCAAGAAGCATAAGTTGCCCAGAGGGCTGGCCTCACACTAGGGTGTTGCATACCAATTGGACTTTGGTGATTTGGGTCTGAGAAGGGGGAAGAGTTAGTGTAGAAAGATGAAGCTCAGCACAAATGGAGATGGGTAACACCATCTTGTCCTCCTGTCTCCTCCACTTCCTCCAGCACAACAAACTTTGGGGATAATGCCAGAAGGCAAATATGACTTTCATTAAAGACAGGGATTGGACCCCCTAAGACATGTTTGCTTTTTTCCAATCACCTGTGGACCTTTGCCTACAGAAGCGGGTCACTCCCACTCCTTTTGTGAGTCACTTTTGGACTTCAAGACTGTATGAACAATTCATGTGGACCTCTTTTGGGAGAGTTGATCTTTCTGAAAACACTCAGCCATTGAGGGGAATAAAGGGCCCTCCAAGGACCAGATCAGCCAGAGCTCTCTGTTTTACTTCATCGATCCAGTTGAAATGCATTTGAACTGTGTTCACCACACTCGAATCAGAGGGACTTGCTTGTGCTGCTTTTGGCACTCGATTGCTTTTTGAACTACTGCTGCATCACACCTGTTGAACCAACTTGCATGCCAATTGGTGCACGTCGCATGTTCAAAAGTCAAACAGACTCTTTGCTGCTGTGGGCTAACTCAAATCGCTGCCTCTTCAAACCCTGCATCGAATCACCAAGCTCACGGGATCAAACCAGTGGCCCTCAACTCGAACCACTGGAGCATCTCTCCCATACTTGTACAAGCAGTTACCAAAGTCTCAAAAAGAACGACTCCCAATCCATCCCTGGTGAGCCATCCAAACCACATGACCCGAGTGCCGCCCTCAAACCACACTGAGTTCTCGCTTCAAACCGAATAGACACCAGCTCACTGCTTGAGCCAGCCTGGCTCGCTGAACACTAACCTTGCTAGAACCACAATGCAGTGCAGCCCGAATCCAAGTTTTATGCTGTCAAACCATCTAAGAACAGCATGTCTCCAACCTGACCCCATCTGACCTAGTGGCCTGGATAGGTCACTTTTGCACCATTTTCCACTGAAAGAAATACCTGTTTCAATTCATTGTGGTTGCTTATTGACTTTTCACCACTCTGTCATCACCCAGAGTGCTGCATCTCTCTATACATTGCATTTGCTGTTTTCTCTCTTACAGGGGTGGGTGTTTATAGTGTTGTTATAGTTAACTATTATAGATTGGTTTGTTTATATATTATTTTAGAAACTTGATTGGGCATTTCTTAAATTTTTGACATGTTTACTTTGCTGTAAGAGGTGATACTAGATCACATCCACATCCTTCTGAGAGTATAGCCTTCCCTCTGCCCACATTACCACAAAAGGCGAAGTTATGCTTGCTTTAACTTTTCATGTGCCTTCCTACAATGATACATTTGTGGTTCAAAGGAAAGCAGTACCTAATGTGTCAGCTTCCTTGCCAGATGCTCTTGTCATAGGAGTGATACACACTACCCTACCAAGGCAGTATTGTGATTTTTCAGGTCTCTTAAATAAAAAAGAGTCTTTAACACTGCTACCTAATAGGCTGTACTTTTGTCGGTAGATATCAATATAGGTTTAAGTTACCATGTGGAAGAATATCATCCAAACTGAGGTGTAAGGCATACATATTACAGACTGGGCCTCATTACAAATCCGGCAGTACTAAATTTGCAATACCGACATGCCAGTGCTACCGTGTCCGTGAAGCACTGCTGTCGGAGTCAATGGTTGATTCCGTGTTAGCATGCACGTGCATTCCTGCATGCAGGAAACGGTTGCACCGGCATGCTGGTAATACCACCAAACCCCCCCTAAATCCCCACACTGCCACCCTCGGTGCTGGTGACTCCAATTCTGGCTCCACGCTACCAGAGTCACCAACACCGGTAACAACGGTGCTTGACCGTTAACAACACGTTCGCAGGAAAAGGAAATGGACTAGTGGCCATTAACAAAATGCAATTGATTGCAATCTTCTGAGCAGAGGAGTGACACCCACAGAATCAGATCAGAAGACATGTCTGCAAGGGTACCTGTAACCCGGAGGCACAAGCCGCACTTCAGCAAGGCTAAATTGAACATGCTCGCAGATACCATAATCAAGCATGCAGACCAAATATTCAGCAACGACCTCAGAAGGCAGGCCCAGTTACGCAAGAAGGCAATCTGATAGGAGGTGGCCCAGAAGGTCACGGCCAGTCTGAACAGCACCATGAACTGTCTGGGACTGCCATAAAAGGTGGGGCAACCTTTGTCTGAGGGTGAAAACCTCCTGACGGCCCAGCACACCCAGGGCAAGGCCAGGTGGCAGTGCATCCCCCAACCACCTGCAGCCATAGGAGAAGACCTGCAGTAGCATGCTGCACCTAGATTCAATTGAGGGAGTTGGTGCAGCGGAGGCGGGAGCTGTGACACCGGAGGAGGCTGGTGAGTACAAGTAAACCCAATGTCACATCATCCACCTTGTCCACATTGCATAAAATAGAGTTGGCAATCATGTCAAGTATGTTGTGCACAATGCCAGTACAACACTACAGGCCACCCCCTCCTGCAACCTGGTTGCACAGATCACAAACAACTTGCACCCAAACCTCATTCATACCCCACGCACACAGTGAACATAACACAGGCCCCCCGTATCACCCTGACAAGAAGTTCCTGCTGGCACTCAGACACACATCCCCCTGACACAGCCTAACTTTTGTTGCCACCACCGTGCTAGCGCAGGCCCAAAGTCACGTCAGTGCCAAGCACTTACGCCACCAGCAAATGACCTGCCGCACACAGCAATGAAACATGTGGCCCCCCTCGTCCCATCCACCACAACCCATATTGTCAAATCATTACCAACACTGTAAGTGCCATAGTCAGCAGTAAGATGTGGAACACATCCATGGCACAACCAGCCACAACACAATATCATACAGCTTGCGTGCCACACCCATAACACCCTAACCGGGAAACACTAGTACACCAGGGAGGTGCCACTGCACACACCATGTTGGCACACCACATATGCCCCCACACAGTGTCCCTGACACAAGCATGTGTGCACCATGCCATGGCCACCACTATGTCCCTGACACAGCATTGTCAGCAAAAAGTACTAGCATTCATGCCTGTCTCATCAATCCACACCCATCACTGATGCCCTGTCTTTCAGACTCACTCAGGCACATAATCTGGCAATGAGGATGGCCAGCCAAGTACATCCAGGGCCACCAGGCCTCGCCCCATATGGACCACCACCACATCCACACTGGACTCGACAGCATCCTCCGGCAGACATGAGAGTGCATCCACATCCGCCTCCCACCAGCTGCCCACCATCCTGGAGGCACCTGCACCCCTGCCGCCCACCATCCCAGTGGAACCTGTTCCCCTGACGCCCACCATCCCGGTGGCACCTGCACCCTTGCCACCCACCATCCAGGTGGTACCTGCACCCCTGCCAACCACCATCCCGGAGGCACCTGCACCCCAGCCGCAAGGACGTCCACAAGGGGGTCCTGATGAAAACACAGGGGACAAGACTGGAGCAGAAAGTGTTGACATGGACCAGAGCTACGAGGAGGCCATGGCCTTCAGTCCCAATGAGCCCCAACCTCCAACCTTACGCAGTGTCAGGGACATTGAAGGGCGCCTGTCACAAATGGAGCAACAGCAGGATTCCCTGACATCACTTGTGCAACAGCACCTTCAAGAGGCACAACTCATGAGGGAGAGTGTCCTGGCCAGTTTGAGGAGGAGTGCACGGGCACTGGCCAGATGCACAAGTGCCAAGTTGCAAATGTCACGCCAGGTGAGGGAGGGCAACAGAGTCATGTCCTCCATAGCCAAAACAATGTCCATGTTGGTCCAGGCTTTCCTGGACCAAAGGCACCTGTATATACCACTGGCACCGTCCACTAGTTCCACACTTGGAGTTCTTTACAGAGCAGCCCAAGGCATCGCTCAGTGCGGCTGTTTCGGCCTGCAGAAAGCTGCACCCCTGAATGTAAAAGGGGCCAGAAATAGGGCATGGATACATGGCTGCCCTGTCTGAGTATTCTGCCAATGTACATAGTTATACAGGACATGATATGCACATAGGCAGTTTGCTGAGGGGAACTGGGGAGGGACAGTTGGGGAGGGGGTGTGGGTGTGGGAATAGTTGGCTGGGTGTGGGGAGGGACAGTTGGGGAGTATTATTCCGCAAGAGAGACAATCTTTGAAAAAAGGCAAACGGGAGCCACCCGATGGGTCGACAGCTAATTTTAAGTATTCTAAGTATGGCCTAGGAACTATAGTATTTAATGAAATTTGGCACAGACAAACCAGACATGTTTCTGAACTTCAGTGGCCAGTCTATGGTAGTTTGGAAATTGCCCACCTAGAGCATTTAGAATGTATATTGTTGAGAAGAAAGGCTGGGCCTGCAGCATTTGATGCAGTTAGAGATTGGAGGAAGGAAGCTATGCAGCATCTCAGAAGTAGAGAAAAGCAAGCACGTAGACACATGACAAATGCTGAGAAAGCATTGTTTCATGATCAGCGGGTACAGTCAGAATCCATTAGAAGTATGGATAGGGCTTTTCAACTAGATGTGCTAAAGATATATCCCTCTCAGGATTTTCATACATCAGATGAGTTACTTAATAAATTATTGAATGAAGGTAGACTTTTTCAACTGCACCACCTCCTTATGTGCCTCCTCCCATTGTTGTTCCTCCTATTCCCATTGTTGTTCCTCTTCCTCCCATTGTTGTTCCCCCTCCAGCACCTCCACCCTTGCCGACAGTTGCCGTCCCCATAGCTCTGTCTGCACCGCCAGTGGTATTGCCTCCACTATCTATTGACTCTTTGCCAGGTGGTTCTGCTCCACCAGTAGTGGTTAAAGGGGCAGGAACTGATCCAAGAATAGTGACTTGTGGCACAGTATCTAAAGACAGAAAGAGATCATTGTATACGTGGGCTAAAAAGTACATATAAGAGGGTGATGAATCATCTGTTTTAGTCACGATTCCTGACAAAGGGGGCATTACTGAACAGAATATTTTGATAGAATGGATGGGAATGTATTTAGTTGATATATGGAGTGATTTAACGGACATGAATGTCCCACAGGGGTTCTGGGATTTGAATGTCCTTGTCCGCTCAAGGGACACTGCAGAGAAAGTATATGAGCATGTAGAGAAGGTATTTGAGTTTAAAAGGGAGCTAGATCGATTACAGGAAGATGAAATGGATGGTAATGAACGGCAAGCTTCATATGTACAGAAGCGATGTCTTCCTCCATTGAAATCAATGTGTGAAGAAATGTGCATGACACGTTTAGTCAGTATGCTCTAGCAATGCAAAGGAAAGTGCTACAGTTGATGGTAGAGTATCTGCAAGATGAATTTATGAAAAGAAAGGAATGTTGTCCTGCAGATTTGATATTTATTTATAAAAGAGCATTTTCGCCCGATACTGCTTTGACTACTTTGTCACTTGATTTAGCTATGTTGCTTAATAGACATTCGGATTTGCCTACTTTACAAATGCCAATGAGTGAGGTTCCTCCGACATTTGTTCCAAAAGTAGAGATTCCAGCTAATGCTGCAGCAGGAACACCTGCCACTACTATTGAAGCACATTATGTCTCACATTTTGTCCCTGTTCCATTTTCTAGACAGGAAGTGAATACCATTAGGCAATCAAATCCAGATATTAGGAAGAATCCAACAGGATTTTATAAAGAAATTGAATCTGTTTTGCATTTGTGCATTTTCACTCTAGGTGATATAGATTTGTTGTTTCCTGTGATCCTTCCTGCTGATTTGTGGAAGCAGATTAGAACTGTAGACGATCAGGCATGGATGGGTGATACAAGGGATGCCTTCATACGAGTAGTTGGGGAAGGGAATGCGGGTGAGAAACCACCACAGGTGATAATGATGTTGCCAGATAGAATAGTGACTAAATTGAAAACTCTGTTTCCTGAAAAAAGAATCATATGGGATAGGTTTACGGCTTGCATGCAATTGAAGTCAGAGGGTGCAAGTGAGTATTTTAACAGATTAAAGGAAGTATTTTTGGATTTTAGTGGTCAGGAAATAAGTACAGAGCCAGGAAAGAGGCTGTTAGTTGATAGTTGTGCGTGGATTATTGCCTGAAATCCAATCCCAGATCATGACTTCTGAGCATATATGGCAAGCGAAATCGCAATCTGAAGTGTTACACATGGCTCAGTACAATCAAAATAGGGTTAATACAGAGAAGGAGAAGGTGGAAAAGAAGAAGGGAGCCCTGAAATCTAGAATGTTATTGCAGCAAATAGCTAGAGGAGCCAGAGGTGGGAATACACAGTTCAGAGGTCCATTTACACCACATGGTGGCGCACAAATGGGTCCTGTACATATGAACCAGTGTGCATATTGTAGACCTGAAGGTCATTGGCGAGCACAATGTCCGATCCTTCGGCAGAGCTCAAACAGCACATATGGTGCCATGGGTAGACGATCCAGAGGCCGTCCTGGGATAGAAGGTCCTGGTAGAAGTCAGTCTGCACTGAATCAACAGACACCATCATAAGATAATCAGCAACACAGCGTTACTAGTGGGAATATTTTGGATAATCCTTTGAATGTCTATTTTTCTGAGGATTTTGGATCTGACGTGCTATTGTTCTGTTAGGACAGCCCAAAGTAGGGTCTGGAACCGATACCTATTCATGTCAATCAGAAAGGGCCCTACATTGAAATGAAGGTGGGGAACAGGGAGCATTTCTTTTTGATAGATACAGGAGATCAGAAGTGTTTATTGATCATTCACAGATTCCGGATATTCCACTGTCAGGGCAGAACTACATTTCTGCAGGGTTCTCTGGTACGCCAGTGGTAAGTCCGAACTCTCTGCCGGTACCAATTTCACTGGCCCCATTCACTGATTCTTGTCCATTTCTATTGATGACAAATTGTGGTGAAAATGTGTTGGAATTGAATTTATTAAAGGAATTGAATGATGTGATTTACTGTTCTCCAGATGGACTGTACTTAACGATTTCGCCCCAACAAACCTTTGTTCCACAATTTTTGTCTATGCCTTTACCAATTGAATTGAATAAGGTTCCGACATGTTTATGGACAGTTAATGATAATGACATTGCAATTTTACAAATTGAACCCATTAAAATTGTGCTGAAACCAGGAGTTAAATTGCAGCGTATTCCGCATTATAAGATTTAAATTGAAGGTAAACAGGCTTTGAAGAGTATTATTTCTGATTTCGTACACCGAGGTGTGATTGAGGAAATTGCAGGGAGTGTGTGTAATAGTCCAATTTTACCCGTTTAAAAGAAGGGGGATAATGCAATTCCTTTTTGTTTTATTATTGATTTGCGTGCAATTAATAAGGTTGTTGCTCCACAGTTTCCGATTGTGCCTGATGTTACCACAATTCTGACTATGAGTTCAGCCACGGCTACATATTTTAGTGTTGTGGATTTGAAAAACGCTTTCTGTAGTATCTCTGTGCATGTTGATAGCAGATATTTGTTCGCGTTCACCCTAGGGGGACGCTCGTTCACATTCACTTGTGTGCCGCAAGGGTACACTGAGAGTCCAAGCATCTATAGTAGAGCGTTGAAAGAACAGCTTAATACGCTTGAGTTATCTTTCACTTGCACATTGTTGCAATATGTTGATGATCTACTTCTAGCTGCTGATTCTGAAGTTGCTTGCAAAGAAGTCACTGTGTTGCTGCTTATTCATTTAGCAGAGCCTGGGCATAAGGCTTCATTGAAGAAGTTTCAGTATTTTCGTCAGGAGGTAGCCTATTTGGGCTATCTCCTGTCGAAAGAGGGAAGAAGACTGACACCTGAGTGGATACAAAGCATCTCTGATATGTCTATTCCAAATACACAGAAAGAGGTCAGAACTTTAATAGGCATGACCTCATATTGTAGACAGTGGATCCCACATTTTTCTTTGTTAATAAAACCTATGTTAGCACTGATAAAGGAGGACATTTATTTGCCTTTACTGTGGAACATGGATTGTCAGAACACTTTTGATCTGCTTAAGGCTGTGCTGTGTTTTGCACTAGTTTTGGACACAACAACTTTATGAAAAAGGCTTTGTTTTGTATGTGAATGAACTTGAAAGCTGTGCTTTGGCTGTTTTGACACAGGAACACGGGGGCAAGAATAGGCTGTGTGGCTATTTTTCCTCCACGTTAGACCCTGTTGCATGCGCTTTGGCAAGATGTTTGAGAGCTGTAGCTGCTGCTGCTGCATCCGTAAAACACAGTGAGGGTATGGTTTTAGGTTATTCTTTAACCGTGATGGTACCCCACTCCATAGATGTTCTATTCAACAGAACGGAGACGCAACATCAACATCAGCTCGATTAACAAGATACGAGCTGATTCTATTTGCACCGCATATCCAAATTAAGAGATGTTGTTCATTGAATCCGGCTGAATTATTGCCTTCTCCACAAGACGATTGCAGTGACAAAATGTCACATGATTGCCTCTTTATTACAGAACAAGAAACTAAGGGCAGAATTGATTTAATTGATACACCCTTAAAGAATCCGCAAGGGGAGCTATTCTGCGATGGCTCCTGTTTTAAACTTCCGGATGGTACATCCACCGCTGCTTATGCAATCACCACGTTAAGCACTATTGTGGAGACTAAACGCATTCCGCATATTTCTACGCAGGCTGCAGAGATTATTGCGCTAACCAGAGCTTGTGAAATTTCTGAAGGGCTTAGTGTAATTATATATACAGCTAGTACACATTTGGGGTGGTTTATAATTTTGTTCGACTGTGGGCTGAGAGAGGATTCTTGACCTCACATGGAACAAAAATTCAACATGGTACTCTGATAGTCCAGATGCTGTCAGCACTTGCGCTTCCTACGCAACTAGCAATAATGAAGTGTGCCGCACACCACAAAGTGACAGACAATGTAGGAAAAGGGAACACTTTTGCTAACAGAATAGCCAGACTGCTATTGATTTGCACTCAAAGATGCACGTGCTCGATCCAACAAGATGGTTTACTGATACTTGTATGATCGACGAAGGGATTAGCTGTGTAAAAGAAATTCAGGCTGAAGCTACCCCAGAAGAAATTAAACAGTGGGCTGAGTATCCAGCGGGTCTAGAAGATGAGGGTTGTTGGGTGGATAATGAGAAGCAAAGATGGATGCTTCCCAATGACTATGTCACTGCTATTGTCACCATGGCTCATGGTCCAAAACACATATGTGCATATGTGCAAAAAAGATTTGCCAACAGTTAGATCCCATCTGTTCTAACACTAATATCCAGAAAACTGCTGAAAGTTTGGTTCAGAGTTGCATGATATGCTTACAACATAACATTGGGAAGGGAACACCTACACCGAAGGGCAGTTTTGGTCCCCCCTGCATGCCTTTTGAGGTGATCCATTTTGACTTTATTGAGATGGAATGTTGCCAAAACTATAAATGTGTTCTAGTTGTGATCTGTGCCATTAGCAAATGGGTTGAGGCTTTCCCACTGAAAAATACGACAGCAATGTCAACGGCAAAGACCATGCTTAGGGAATATTTTCCTAGGTGCGGCTTGTCGAGAGTAATTTGGTCCGATAATGGTGCACATTTTATCGCTGCTGTCATCCTGCAAGTATGTGCGGGATTAAAGATTGATAAATGGTTCCACTAGGCCAGACATACTAAAATACGAGGGTCCAGGTCATCGACTCCGACCTGGTCAGTGTATCCTGGTGAAGAATTTCAAGAGGGGCACCTGCCTTGCACCTCGTTGGAAAGGACCACACTAGATCCTTTTGGCTATGCAAACCGCAGTACGAGTGACCGGAAAGAAACACTTGATCCACGCGACACATGTGAAGAGGATTCCATTTCCTCTGCCCTATTATGAAGGGGAGGAGAAGGGAATTGATAATCCCGATGCTCACAAGGAGCAAGCTTTGATCGACACCAAGGGTGTCATGAAAGTCCTTCCTGAGCCTGTGGGGCCTGGAGAGATTGTTGCGTCTTCTTTGAAAGTCCTTCCTGAGCCTGTGGGGACTGGGTAGATTGCTGCTTCTTCATTTTCGTCTTCACCATCGATCAACCTTGTTTATGCTTCTTCATCTTCTTCAGGAAATGATGATGCATTGTTCACGATCATTCAGTACCTGGAGTTGTAAGGTACAATCTGTAATCACGGAACAGGATTTAGATTTAGGGCCTGCTGACATTACATTAATGTAATAGAATAGGAAAGTACAGCTCGGATTCTGTGCCCACAAGAAACCACTGTTGAGCCAGTCCCTCGTCATTCCTCTGCTGCATACAATAAGAGGCAGGGACTGGCAAAGTTACCTTCAAGCAAGATAGGCCACGTGGTCAAGTGCCACCCACAGATAAACTAAAAGAGCCTAAGAGTGAGGCTTCTAAACGGACGCTGAGAAACTATGCCTATTTTAGGGGCCACTCATACTGAAAAGGATCTTGATCATTTTGCTGATAATGAGTCTGCCCATTGAGGGTCATGGGCCCCGAGGACCAAATGGATACTGATCTCAATAACAGCATGTACTGTAATTGCATTGACATTCGGCTGTTGGTATCTGGAGAGTGTACATCCGCTTGATGTTTTATTGCCAACTAGAAGAGTTTCCACTTTGTCTCCACCTTATGTGCATTTGCACACTCTTCGTCCTCCAGGCCTCCAACATAGAGGGGGTTATCATAACAACACCCTCTTGATGATCATGAATGCAACCCATGCCATTCTGAATAAGACCAATTGTTAGATATGTTCAAACCTGCCACAACACGGGGAAAAGGGATTGGGTTGATATATACATTCTCTCCCTCTAACTACTGCATGTTATGCTTTGCTTAAGGCATTTGGCCGATGGAACGATAGGGTCACTGGGAATCTTGATGGGATTCATCTCAATGAGTTTGAAAAACAAGTTTTAGCACCTTTAGGATGTTCTCTGTTTGCGAATGGGAGGAAGCAAAATGTTTCTTCTATTAGGAAAGACTTTCCATACCATTCCAATCAATGATTACCTTTAAAATGATAGGTAATGCAAGGTGCATGCGGATGTGTGCAACCAGGTAGCAGGTGGGGGGGGGGTCACCGGCAGGGCTGTACTGGCATTGTGCATGACATAATTGACATGTTTGCCAACTCTAATGTATGCAGTGTGGACAAAGTGGATGATGTGACATTGGGCTTAAAGGTACTCACCAGCATCCTCCAATGTCACAGCTCCCGCCACCGCTGCACCAACTTGCTCAATCACCTCTAGGTGCAGCACACTACTTCAGGTCTCCTCACATGGCTGCAGGTGAATGGGGATGCATTGCTGCCTCCTGTGGCCATGCCCTGGGTGTGCTGGGTTGACAGGAGGTTTCACACTCTCAGACGAAGGTCGCCCCAATTTTTATTGCAGTCCAGGACAGTTTTTGGTGTTGTTCCGACTGCCGTGACCTTCTGGGCCACCTCCTCCGAGATTGCCTTCTTGCGCAACTGTGCCTGCCTTCTGAGGTCATTGCTGAATATTTGATCTCCATGCTCTACTATAGTATCTGCAAGCATGTTCAATTCAGCCTCGATGAAGCACGGCTTGTGCCTGCGTGTTGCAGGTAGCCTTGCAGACATGTCTCCTGATCTGATTCTCTGCTCAGGATGTGGGTGTCTCTCCTGTGCTCAGAGGATTGCAATGGATTGTGTTTTCTTAATGGCCGCCGATCCATTTCCTTTTCCGGGGAATGTGTTATTTCCAGTCACGGTAATACCAGCACCGGTTTTACCGGTGCCGTTGAGTTGGGTAGCATGGAGCCGAAATCGGAGTCACTGACTCCAAGGGTGATGGTGTGGGAATTTTTTGCCACCAGACTTGAATTGAGGCCCATATACAGGAAAAGAGTGGCAGCCCTACCAGAGCCAACCCCAAGAAGGCCTTGGAGGCTGGGGAGAGAAATATGTTAAAAAAAAAACAAGGCATCCCAGCCCCTTGTGGCTCACAACCCACCACTGATATTGAAAAGAGGAAGAAGCGAGGAGTCATCCAGCAACCATGGAACAGGGTATTGTGTTGCCAAAACCCTCTCCAGGACCATATATAGAACAAAAGAGGAGGGGCTAGCATCAAGAGAAGCAAACCAGAAAGGCTCCCAGCCCCCTGCAAGTAAGCAGAAAAAAAGCTCTAGCTCACGGCCTGCCACCTGCAAAACTGGAGACCAAGTTTTACCAGATGCAGATATTGCATTAGACTCTCTCAAGAAGTGACACAGTGAATGGTCAAGACCTAGCTTTCACAGATGTAGATAGGCTATTTATGGCTAGACTTATATACATGTATGGGCAGGCTATAAATGTGTATTGGACCTCGCCCCAAGGTGCATCGCAATGTCCTTGAACATTCAACTGAGAGGTCTTCACCAAAACTTGCCCCTGTGTTTCCTGATAGAACAGTAATCAAAAATGGGTCCATCTTGAGAGAAGTCATAACAGTTTTGTAGAAACATGCTGCTAAGCTTATGTGATTGGCTGCATTTGTACATTTCTGTATTTCCCTGCTGTTTCACTTATTGTTCTTTGGTTTGGTAAAAACACCTCACTCTCCCCAGTGTTCTGGTCCTCATTGTCACTTTATGTGAAAGAATTGATTGCTATTTGATGTACTGTGAGGATTATTGCTTTAGGGTTTTGGGAGGTGAACACAGGAGGCAGAAGTTGTACAGTTACGTTCATAACTGTATTTTAATACCAGACATTTCTCCACATAGATCTAACTCGGATATGCATGTGTACATTAACCAAATAACCTTCCCGCCCCCTATGACTTCTGTACCTGACTCTACCACACTTACACCTTATGACTACCACTTTCCATGCACAGCCATCTCTCATTTGCCTGCCTTTGCCCCGTGAAAGGTTACCTGCCATGTTCATACATCCACTTGTTTTTTTTGTTTGTTTGTTGTAGTATGGAAAACTGCAAGCACCAGAATTTCTGCATCCTATGGTGCCTTAGCAAAAGCATCAACTGCACTCTGTCGCCCAATCATCGGCTCAGATCTCTGATCCTGACTGTAACTATGCAGAGTACTTGGTGGTGTAACCTCCTGACATGCTTCCTTGCATTGTACTTGATGTACTATTCTACCCCTATCAGTCAGCGCATCCTACAACTCATAAAAAATAAACATAAAGTAGCTGACATGTATCACCTCATTTGCCTGCTTCTTTCCAGGTCGTTTACTTTGTAAATAACCAGGAATGAATATGCTACATGTTTTGATTAACTTTGCACATGATATATGTTGAGGTTTTCTTACTACTAGCATGAGTTAAAGTCACATCATGCTTCCCCACTCTCCACGTGCGCAGTCGCTAAAGAGTGGAGGGATGCAGCTGCTCTGCTCCTGTTACTCTCTGTGGGTCATGGTTTGGAGGACACACTCCCTGGAGGGAGGGCAAAGAGGGGACAAAAGTGTGACTATGTCAAGGAAAATGTAGGGTGCGACATACACTTTACCCCTCGCATCTTGCACACAGGCTGCCTTGTGCGTTAGCCCATTGGTCTTAAGTGCATTACCGATACGAAAAAGACACAAGATAAGTTATTGCCAGATTTGCAATATTTGAAACATAAAAATGAATTAGACACATTTCTGTATAAGTGCACATGGTTAAATCTAAAGCCAAGTTTCTGATTACATTGGCTGAATGTTCCTCCAGCTAATAGCCTCGGAAACATGCATATTACAAAGCAGATAGACAAGAGGCCCCCAGAGAAGCGTATGCAAGGCCATTGGTTGGTACTTTATTTCTGCTCTAAAACTACTCATTTAAAGCAGCGGCCAGAGCAAGATGAAGCCGCAAAGCGTGCACCGGAAAAGCATTTCTGAACGTCACTCAAAATGCTCAGCAAAATGAACTCTAAAACTGAAATTCTCCAATGAGGCAGTGCTTTGAAGACCCCTGCAATCGTCGGCTGTTTCGAAGACGGTTCTGTGCTTTCCAATAAAAGGCTGACATTAATTTCACCTATCAATTTAAATTCTAATCACGCCTTCAAACATTCTGGACTTCATGCAGGATGGCTGAGTTCATTGCTCTTTCTTCCGTACTAAATGGGTCTAATAACGACTGTTGAAGATATTTGTTTCTTGAGAATAACTAAGCTCAACATTGTTAGCTCTGCTTTCAGCCGGTGGCCATCTTGAACTAGCAATAAAGGATGAAATGGCAGCTCTGACACTGCTCCAAGTAAACAAGCCAAGAAAATAACATGAACGTAATTTCACTCTGACAGGGCTTTTGTGCTGGACGGTAAACATATGTGTTTCCTAGTGACGTACTTCAGGCTCCATTGTAGGAATGACACAAGTCTAACCTAGCAGACAGAATAATATGTGCACAAAAAGCATTCAACATGCCCTCTGGGCTTTTGTGTCTAAAAGTGCAGGAGCTCAGCATGATTGCTGCCAACCAAGATTAATGAGACAAAAACAACACTATTTCTCCCAACCTCTTACTCAATCACTATGCAAGTATTAGATGTGTGTGCTACTATATACCTTACAAATTAGCAGGAATGTCAACCACAAATCTATCGATTGCATGCATTCCCTGTTGAAATGTATAGATTTTTGTTATGAGGTTTTGCATGGACCATTTGTATGCCCCACTTATTTCAAATACGCCTCATGGCAGATGGCAATATCAGGCTAAAGCATAACAGAGAAATGCTACAATGCTTGGCGAAGATCCTGGTCTTCATGGTGCAACAACATTGATACAGTTTGGTGAAGCCAGAGTGGATTTCATCAATCCCCTTCACAGCGTGAATCGTGTAACTCCGTGGAAGCCAGCTGAAGGTTTGCACAATCCCAATTTCGCTTGTGAGTTTGGACAAGATTGGAAGCTGGCACATTGATTAGGAGGTCATGTGAGGATTCGGCTGAGAGCATTATAATCACTACAGATTTGGGTATTCTGGGGTGGAATGAGGGGAGTGCAAAAACCTATATAAAGAGCCAGCAAATTACTGTTTCCTTTGTGCTTTGTGTTTGCCTATCGGTTGGCAAGGCATGGCTGATCTACACCATGGGTTAGGGAGAGAGATATTTTTGAGGTTTCAGACACTCAGGCAGTTTATTTGTGAAGGCATTTTTTGTTTGTTATAGAATCATGTTCCTTTGTGTTGTCATTTGAATTTGAAGCCTTTGTCACTTAAACTGGGGATTCCTTTCATTTTTTCTTACTTTTGAAGCCAGTTTTTTGGGGGAAGCCGTTTTTTTTTCTGTTATGGAAACCTTTGATATTTTATCTGAGAACACTTCATTTCTTTTCTTGTTTCAGGAAAAATCTTGCATTTGTATTTTGTTTATACGACCCTCCCTTTTTTGTTTGGAAAAGGGCATGGCTGCCTAGGGAAGAATCGGATGGGTGCTGTCTGTGCAGGGGGAGTACAGCGAGCTGGATGTAAAGAGAGGGAGGCACAGCTGATGAACATTCTCGGGCTGTGGCACACAGACAATCTGCCGACTCATCCAGCAGATGTTGTTTGTGCAGAATTTGGTGGTGGGGTTGGTGGTGATAATGAGGATGCTACTTGGAGTGATCGTGGGAATGATGGTGACAAAGAGGTGAGGGAGGAGTCTGAGCTGGTAGTAGAGTACAGTGAGTGTTCAAGGAAAGCCCAGGAGTTGCTCGTAGGCACAGGGATGGCAGCAAGACAGCCCCCGTTTGCCATCATCCTCTTGGGTCTGGGATTAATTTAAAGTGCCTGCTGGGAGTTCAACAGCAGAAGTTGAGTCACTGAAGTGCACCTTGTAGTCAGAGTCAAAGACTGTTAGGAGGGGGAGGATCTACCCATTCACCGGGCCTTGGCCCTTCTGAATCACCTGCAGTGCTGGCACAAGGATGTGTATGACACGTTTCACCCATCCCGTGTCCATACCAGTGGTGATGATGAGTCTGCACCAGTTATCTACCAAGAGGGCACAGGGGAACGGTGATGCTGCCATCTGAAGTGCATGCTTATCCATGCCGTGTGCAATGGGTTGATACCTACCCACAAAAAGGCCAGGCCAATCCTAGATGCCTTTCCATGATGTCTGAAAGACAGGGTCAATGACCTGAAGGGCATTGCCATGGACAACATTGCCTGGCAGATTGGGTCCCTGTGACTAGTGTATGGGCATGTCTTCAGCGGGGGAGAATTTGTGCGTGAGGTGGCAATGACCAGTCAACACCATCATTTTGAGAAGCACCTCCCGAGAGAATTTCAAAATGCTGAGGGTTTTGCTGTGGTGGTGTTACATGGGAAACCTGTGTAAATATTTATTATTCTGTTTCTAGAGGTGGACTACTCATGTTTTTAATTTACAAGATCAAAATGTGTGAAGAAAATCTTAAATAACAAAAATAAATTCCCAAAAAATTACATTTTAAACGTTGCTCAATGAAGTGTGTTGTAATGTTTTGACTGTATGCATCAAATTGAGGTTAGACATTGAAAATCATGCGTCCGACTTCAGGATGCAGAATGGCATCCTTTTGGATTTTAATGAAATAACCTGACACTGACTAAAGCTTTGTATAGTCTCTCTACTTCTTATAGATAAGCAGTGCCCTATATGATTGTCTAGGATGAAAGCCTGTAAATTAGGTTAGTTACTTTTTCTAATATAACAAACACTTATAATAAAGTATGCTTGAGGGTATACCATTTGGCAACAGTATAGTATGCCTTGCTGAGATTGGTTTATGAAGATTTGCAACAAATAAATGTACTCTACTCAGATTGAGTGGTTCATTTAGAAAACTGCTTCCTATTTGCGCCCATGTTTCCTGAAAGCGACATAAAAATCCCAGTGTGTTTACCCTCCCATGTGAGATAGGAAAGATGTAAAAATGGAGTGTGTGCCCTTACCCCGGAAAGACAGGAGAGACAGAGCATTTCAGACTGTGCCTGCACTCCTGTGAAACAGAAGTAAAGTAAAAATGGTGTGTGCGCTGTTAACACTGCAAGACAGGAGAGATGTAAACATTATGTGTGTGCCCTATCCCTACATGACCGGTGAAACATAAATAATTCAGTATATGCTCTCACCCCTATGAGACAGGAGATGCAACCAAAGTCAGCCTTTGCCCTCACCCCTTCAAGACGAGAGCTATGCAAAAGGTGAGTGTGTGTGACCTCACCCCAGTGAGAATGGAAATACATAATAATTCAGTGTGTGCCCTCACGCCTGCGTGACAGTAGAAATGTAAACATGAATTGTGTGCCCTCAACTCTGCAAGAAAGGAGAGATGGAAACATGTTGTTTATCCCACACCACTGCAAGAAAGGAGAGATGAAAACATGATTGTGTCCTCTCACATCTGCAAAACAGGAGAGATGTAAAAATTCAGCCTGTACATCAACTCACGTGAGACGTACAAATTCAGTGTTTGAATAATGCTGCAAAAATATTAAAACATCTGTGGTTAATTCATCCGATAGTAGACACACTTAATGCTGCACAATTTGGCTTCAGACAGGGCAGGTGCTTCATCAAAATTGATGTTGATCAGCAGCTCCATCATCACCATCCATCACCACCATAATACCATTTACACTCTAGAGTCTAACCTAGTACTAATGAAAACCCCAGTAGTCAACTCAACACCCCCTCTCCAATGCCCAAGCCGCCCTTTCCTATGGGACAGACATCATCCTCTGAGTCAACTACGTTCTGCTGTTTCCTTTGAGGATTTTGTTGCTGTGCTTACAATAGCAATGGCATGTTTCCATAGGCTACACAGACAGGTTTGGCTATTCACACAGACTCCATGGAGAGCACATACTGCAGTGGGTCATCATCCTCGCATACATCTCTCAAATTTGGATCCACACTCTTTGCAGCTGTACTCCCACTACTGCTGCCTGTTTTTCTCCAATGCCCAGATTCATTGAAGAATGCAGAATCTGAAAGGGAGTGCCACACAAGGTGTATCTGTGAGAGATGCACACCCTACCTGCATCCCTGCACATGACACAGTTGACATGGAGAGGGCAAAACGAGATTAAGAAAACACTTCTTATTGGCTGTCGGGGATGCTCAGTTGTTACGGTTGTTGAAAGTCATTGAAGCCTCTACTTTGCAATCAAGCAATCTTGGAAATGCCTCTCAAGTGCAGTCTTGCACATTCAAGCTGTGTCTTCTGTAAGTGTCAACCTACTGCCCACAATCTGGAATGCAGCCATTGTAACCTTAAAACTGTGGTCAACTAGTGACACCACACGATGCTCTCTTTCTTGCATTTTATGATGTTGCTGTTTTATATGTGGGTAATTCTGAAAGATTGGTAGCAGTACTTTCACTGGTTACACAATATCGTGCTTGCCTGTGTTGTCATATTCTGTTACTGTTTATGACAGGTTCATTTTGAGCAAGTAGATCAATGCAAGTACCTAATTCAGTGACACAGAGCTTTGTCTCATATGCTTCCTCAAAGGGCCATAGTAAAAAGCAGACATTGTGCATGAGCTGCCAGTGAGATGATTTAAATAGGCCCTATCCGCTGTGAGTGCAGCTGTAGTCACTCATAGCATTGCTTTGCTCAAAAAGCTGGTCAAGCATATGCAATGTTGAATTTCAGTGGATTATAAAAGACATTTTTAGATGGTAATGTGGGAATTTGTGAAGCAACTACAACACACTGAAAAAATGTATGGAACTGAATGAATGATTGAAAATGAGAGCAGATATTATATGTCAAAGAGGCGAGCTGAAAGAGCTTGGTGCAACTTGCTCTGCCAGCTGACTCTCTCAGCGTATTGGATGGCAGCTCTCAATTATGAGAACTCTATTTGCACTGCTAATAAGGCACACTTCAAAGAAATAATTTGATCTGCCAAGTCACGTCAGAAAGAACATTTCTCTGTCCTTAAGGAGTTTTTTTAGTGTAAAATCAGTACGTATCCTGCCGTTAATAAAATTGACGCCTGGTTTCTAGAAATCCAACAAGGCTTCTCTTTAAAACTTAACTCACACAGAGCCAAGATTATAGTTCATGGTTCTGATCTGATCGTAGTGGTTCTGGATAACAGTAATACTGAAAGGACTGACTTAGTTTTGTCCTTTAAGTCTGATGAGTTCTATTTCAGTGAAACCTCTGAAAAACACCTACTAAAGTTGGTTAGCGATCTCAAACCATCTCGTCGCCCGGGTAATGTCTGTCCAGCCAGCATTATAAAAGATGCCATTTACTGTCTGTCTCCCTTCATCAATCAGTAAAATTGTTAATTTTTCCTCGTTGTCATCAGTGGTGCCATCCTCTCTCAAAAATGTATGGATCACCCCAATCTTAAAAAAGAAACATAAGATCTGAGTATTGTAAATAATTTTCTCCCCTTTCTTGTTGAAGACCTTAGCTAGGGTGGCATATTTGCAGTTTCAGAACTATGTTGAGGACTCTAACCTCCTGGGTCCCCTGCAGTCAGGATTTTTCCCAAACATGGTACAGAGACTGTCATGTGGACCTCAGAGCTAATCTAACCCATAATGTGGTTTCGGGAGGGATAGCCCTACTTATGCTGCTTGATATCTCAGTGGCATTTGATCTTGTTGATCACGGCCGGCTTCTTGAGAGATTACAAAAAATAGCTAATTGCTTGAAACCTGCTCACTCTTGGCAGGCTACCTTCTTAGGATTTAGACCAGCAAGAGTGGCTGTGGGAGAATTTAAGTCCCCACCAGAGACACTTATTTGTGGTGTTGCACAGGGAGCTAGCCTCTTGCTACCCTTTTTAATGTATACACCTGCCCCCTCTTCGATCTCCTCGATTATCACAGTATTATATACACACATTATGCAAATGATACCAAGGTGGTCCTTGAACAGATGGGTGATTATGAAAGGGATTGTCGTGTTGTTGATTAGACCTACAATGTTATAAAACAAGTGGATGAATGCAAACTCCCTTGCCTTAAATGGGAAGAAAACATGTTCATGAGCTCATGTTGGTGGGAAACTAGCAAACACCTAGCTAAACATGAGGCAAAAGCGACCAATTTATCATCTCTGACTGTATCATTTAAACCAGCCTATGGGTGAAACCTTTGGGTGTCGTTCCTTGATGCCAACCTCAATATGAAAAAGCATGCTTCTCACATTAAGGGTACTTGTGCATACACCACTAATCTCACACGACAGATTAAACCATACTTGTCTGAAAGTAATGTTGCCACACTGGCTACATCTCTTGTCAACTCTAAAATGGACTATTGCAACAGCCTATTTGCTGGTAACTCCAAAAACAACATCAAGACACTGCAGGTTGTTCAAACCACGTCAGTTAGAGCTGTTTGTGGTATTGCTAGAACAGAACATATATCCCAGGCTCACAGATCTTTGCACTGGCTGCCAGTGAAATACCAAACTACCCACAAAATGTTATCTCTGACATACAAATGACTCTCTAATCATGCTCCCAGGTAATTGGTGAAAATAATTCAGAAGGCTTCAGTTACTCAATCCCTTCCCTCTAATGTTCTGGAAAAGCATTCTCAATCAAGTTATAAACTACATAACTTTGGAGGTATTAGCTTTGATGTTTGTTCCCCGCTCATCTGAAACTCGATTCCACTTGATCTTAAAAGTATTCCTGACCTTTGTCACTTCAAGAGAACCATCACAACATTTCTCTTCAACTCCAAGGATTATGGCGTTGTAGTTCTCTGCTTCGATTCTCTGGTTTAACTTTTTTTTCTCCCTATAATAACTTCTTCAGTGCGCACTGAGGCCTTTGCGTGTGTTGTGCCTTATAAAAATGTAATTCATGCATGTATTCATATCACAGACAGGGAAGATATTGCAGATATAAAATGTCACCACAAGGTAGAAAATATGTAAAAAGCATGAAACCCACATTGTGTTCCACAGCTTTAGTGCACCAATGACATTGGAGCCATTGTTTGCAACAAAGCACCATATTACTTGCTAGGTAGTTAGCCACTCCACCACCACCTGCAAGACCATATTCCAGATGTTTGCTCCTGTGTGGCCCCTACCATCATAACCTTGCATACACGGAGTGGCTTGTTGGTGAACAGTGTGCAGCTGCTCTTATGAGTGTACATTGAATGAGTACTTCATAGAAGTATTTCTACACTTTGAGCCAGTGCCTTGGCTGTGGTGGTATTAATTGTCCTTTTGGGGTGTGTTTGTTCCTTCAACCCTCTCACTGGCAACAGCTGTGGTTGAATTTTTTTATCAGTACCCATAGCCATAAAAACCTCTCCCAATTTTCTCTTAGGAGCAGAGGGGTGTAGTCAATGTCCTAGTCATCACCATCACCCTCATCATCAACAACACCATAGCCAGCATCAAAGTCATATGCCAAAGTAGTGGAGATAGTGGGAGATGCAGTCTATGCTAGGATGATAAACATCCAGATCCTCTACTATGGGCAATTGTGCATGCTGCTGCTGCCACTGATCATCTATTGCTGAGAATTGCAAACCCAAACCCCTCTCAAAAACATCTCCTATTTCTACCAAAGATTCACTGGAAGACACTTCAGCTGGCACCTCAAAAGACCCCTGCAGAATTTGGATGTGTACGCTGGCCTTTTGCAGCGAGAGCATGGGATACATCCCCTCTTGCGAGACTCTGATCTTAGGGAAGTTGGGCTTTTTGCTGGATGCAGCCAAGTGGCAGAAACAGATAAGCAAGAGATGACATTGGATTGACTAGGAGCCACACCCACAATCAGAGTTTGAACGCTTGCAGTACTTGTAGTAGTGGTGGATGTACACTTGTGTTTATTGATTGGTGGTGTACTATTCTACTGCCCACGATTCATGCACACCCTCCCACCACACCCCATATGTACCTTTGGCTTGAGGACATCTTAATTGATGGTGATTTTTGCCTTAAACACCACAGGATCTGACAGCCTCTTTTTCAAAAAGAGGCAGTGCTTGCAACTAACCTCAACCCAACTACTGAACGTATTTGAAATGGTCACATATTATTTTCAAGTTCCATTTGAACCCTACCGCTCTCCAGCAAGTGGTGTTTCTTGTCACACTGCTACTAATGCCCACCGCCTGTGATCACCATCACCTCGAATCATTTTCGCAGCACCTCAATTTGTTTTCTGTTCCCCCAAAGCAATTCAGCATCTTGAATTGTGTCTGAATATGCCTGAAAACTTAAACTGTTGTGGTTAATAACCATACCGACTTCCCTCCTGTCAGTATCCTTAGTGCATCTCTTTTACTTCTTTGAAACTGTTTGTCCTGTACATTCCTTTACAGGGTGGGTTGTATTTCGTAGTGTTACTAGAATTGTCTGTTGTGATATAAATAATGCAGATATTTTTATACAACCTTGACTGGACAGTCCCTTTTATCATTGGGTAATAATTGTATTTTCGCTATGTTGCAACTAACAAATGATTAATGACCTTTCGGAGATAAGCCTGCCATTCCATCCACATTAACAAAATTGGACAAGGAGGTTTGTCATGTGCTTGTTATTCCAATCTGTTTGGATCCCTTCTGGTGTATTAGAGGTTTGGGGCTGATTGATGGTTTATAAACCGATATTCACCCCTGGATGACTGGTGCCCCTGGAAGTTAATTTGTCACATTGGTGGCAGACTGTTGGATCTAGTTGGAGTCTTGCACACAGCTTAGTCACCCAACGATAAAAGTAAAGTTGCAGGCATTGTTTAGATTACTGCTAGGTATTTGTAATAATCATGGATCTTGACATAGAGAATGTGAAAGGTATGAGCAAAGATGTCCTGTGTGTCCTATGTCAAGAGAGGGGATTTCCCCACAGCACCAAGATTAATAAATTTGAGCTGTTGATCAGCCTCCGAGTTTGGGTAGAAGCGAGGTGAACCTAGGGGATGGGGTTGTACCCAAATGAAGTAGGCCTTCCAGAAGGGGTGGCAGAGATGGCAAGGAAGACAACCTGAGTAGTGTGTCTCACCAACTATCCATCAGGGGGGCAAGTGTGGTTTCCCAACACTCCAGAGTGCCAGTGAAGTGAGGGGCTTGTGTGACATCCCACATGCCCAGGCCTCAGCACAGCCTATAAGTGGCAAAGCAATTGTTCCAGCTGTTAACAATGTTGTGGTTAGAAAGCTCCTGCTGGATGGGAGAAGACTAAGGCAGGAGTAACAAAAACAGCAGGACAAAGTTACCCTAGAGCAGCATAAGCTGGCACTCGAAGAGGAGAAGCATGCCAAGAGATCCACCTCTAGCGAAAGCAGGGGTTGTGACTCAAACCATGGGGCCCAAGATAAGTCCCGGCGCCACATCCCCAAAGACTTAGTGCAGTCTTATGAAGTGGGGATGGATATTTTGATTGCTTTTAAGTGCTCAAGCTTACTTTTCAGCTACAGGAGGTGGACGAGGTACTGTTAGATGCATCCATGATGAGTCGCTTACCGACACCAGAAACTGATGCAATTCTTCAGTTAACTCCTGAGGAAGGGCCTGTTTATGAAAGCATGAAGGTGGCCCTCCTCAGGAAGTTCTGTAAAACCTTTGAACAGTAACTCAAGAGCTTCAGAGAGTTCAGAAAGAAATGTGGGCAGACATTTGAAGTGTTCACAGACTTGTTGAAATATCTGAGTGGCTAGGTATCTGGTAACAAAGTTGACACATTTAAAGGAATGTACTATTTGATTGCATCTGAGCATGTCTTGAAGAATTGAGAGGTTGACCTACACCAACATCTTTTGGACAAGATAAATACAGATCCTAAGGAGCTTGCAAAGACTGCAGACAGGGCTCTGAGTACTCAACTCCAGACAAAGGCTCAGGGAAGCACACCCAAAACAGAAGAGAAATCCCCTGACAAGTAAAGTACAAGGATGGGAATGACAAAGGGACAAAGCACCAACCCACTCCTCTTCTGAGTCAGGTCCCCAAAAGAATGAAGGGAAATCCCAAATATTTAGTTCAGCCGTACACAGAGAAAAGACGAGCGCAGCTACCCATAACACTGTGGCACTTCTGTTCTCACAACCCAAAGGTTGTTTTGTGTGTAGGGAGCTGGGCCATAGGAAAGGGGTCTTGCTTGCAAGGGATTGGGTAAGCCATAGTGAATGTTGGACTCATGGAGGAGGCCATCATCAGTGTGGGCCTCCTAGAGGAGGACTTCCCATTAGACCAAGAGGTGGCAGAATGTGGATATGTTACAATGACTGGGAACGGTACCAGGTCTCCAGAAGAGATCTTAGTACCCAATAATACTCAACTGTTCTTAGAACATGTGTATATCAATGGACACAAATCTCTGGTGGTCAGAGACACTGCAGATAGAATCACTACTGTCACCCAGCAGTGGGTACAACCTGGAGAGAATGTTGATGGGCCTGATTGTAGTGCATTTGACGGAAAAGAGTAAGAGTCCTTTGGCGATAGTAGAGTTCAGCTGGCGAGGTGAAACTACCCAGCGCTGTGTAGCAGTGAAAGACTCAATCCCTGTCCCATGTCTGTTGAGTAATGATCTTTCCAACCCCGAGATAGTCACAAAGGCTACCTGATCGAGGACCAAAAAGACCCCAGATTGAGAGATTGAAGCCTCTCAGTGCCTTAGATCCTGGAGTGCTTTCTATGGGCTTGTTGGTGGGACCAGCATGGCTGTAGTCCCTCGTCCAGTTCCACAGATGGCTGGATCGCATACTCCTGTGGGAGAGGGGCCAGTAGCCACTGAGAACCCTGCTTTGGTAGCAGGGGATTCAGTGACTTCAGAAATGTCTGGTGCAGCACTGGAACCTGAGGTGGAGGACCAAGTGAGTTCAGATCTGAAGGGCCTGCCCAATCTGGATGAGTTTGAATAAGCTGGGGGCCAAGATCAGACAGACTTCTTTAAAGTCCAGAAAGAGTGTCCCACTCTGGTGGGCCTGGGAAAGCAGACAGAGGAGCAGGCTAAGGGTGAGGTTCCTGCACTGTTCAAAGTATACTGGGAGGATGGACTCCTGTATACTAAGCAAAACAACTCAGGGTACTAGAAGATTGTTAATTCCCCAATTACAGAGTAAGTTCCTTTTGAATTTGGCTAACCTAATTACTTTAGCGGGTCACTTGGGAGTGATTAAGACATCAGACTGGTTATACATGCACTTTTACTGGCTACGGTTTGGCATGAACGTCAAGGAATTTGTCCGGACCTGCCCGACTTGTCAGGCTTCTGGCATGTCAGGTGGTGCTAAAAAGGCCCCCTCAATTCCACTACCCATGGCTGGGTGGCCTTTTCGAGAGAATAGGCATGGACATTGTGGGTCCTTTGGATCCCCAAACTAGCAAAGGGAACAGATATATCTCGGCGGTGGTAGACCATGCCACTAGGTAGCCTGGGACAGTCTCTCTGAGGAGCATCAATGCCTCTGTGGTGGCAAAGGCTGTTATTGGGATATTCTCCCATGTTGGTTTCCACAAAGGAGTCATTTCTGACAGGGGAACAAACTTCATATCAGCGTATATGAAGGCTATAATAATAATAATAATAATAATGTGGGAAGAGTGTGGAGTCATCTACCGGTTCTCAAAATCCTTCCATCAACGATGAATGGGCTTGTTGAGTGGTTCAACAGGACCCTGAAAGGCATGATAGGTGGCTTGGAAGAGCACCTGACGAGAAAATGGGATATTCTTCTGGCATGCTTACTGTTCGCCTATAGGGAGGTTCCACAGAAAGGGGTAGGGTTAAGTCCCTTTGAGGTTCTTTTTGGACACCCTGTATGAGGTCGCCTCAGTGCAGTCACCGAGTGATGGGAGGGAAACCCCTCAACCCCCACATGAGATGTGCTGCAATATTTACTTGGCCTTCGTTCTAGAATAACAAAGTACATGGAACAGTCAACAAAGACTGATGAAGCACTGGCATGACCAGAACACCACAATGACAGTTGTTTTTCTCCAGGTCAGTGGGTATGGATTATGGAACCTGTAAAATCCAGTACCCTTCAGGGTAAGTAGACTAGGCCTTACTGTGTGCTTGAAAAAGTCAGTGAGGTAAATGATCTCATTGACATGAAAGGACCTAAACAGTTGTTCAGGGTTTTTCACATCAACCGGCTAAAACCCCATTAAAGTCAGGATGACTTGGTCAGGGCATTAGTGAAAGATGGAGGGACTGAGAAGGAGACTGATCCCCTCCCAGACCTTCTGCACACTGAAGCCACAAATGGGTTAGTTGAAAGTGTCAACCTTGCAACAGATTTGTAAGTACAGCAACTAACAGACTGTCGCCGTTTACTGGGACAGTTTGTCGGTCTGTTTTCGCTGACTCCAGGTCATGCAGATTGGTGCATCCATGATGTGGACACGGGAGATAGTAAGCCAGTGAAGATCAGGATTCACCGGATTTACAATATGGAACAAGTTACCTACCTGTAACTATTGTTCTCCAGCACTGGCCTGGCATGGATTCACATGCTCATGAATAGTCCCCGTTGTCATGCTGGGAATCCTTGGTAAAGAAAAAATCAGTTTCAGTTTCATTTCTGAACTGTCTTTTTCCTAACAACCAATCACTGAGCTCTGGGTCATACTTCCCCCAGCCAATGACTGCCCTCTACCTAAGCCCCTCCTCTGGCAGCCATCTTCAGATTTAGTAGCACATAAAGTGGCAGTAGGACCAAGAGAAGAGCCGCAGAGGGGTAGGCCATGGGTAAATCCTGGCCAGACCCAGGGTGGAGAATAACAGTTAGAGGTAAGTAACTTGTTCGTTCTCCAGCATGGGGTCTGCCATGGATTCACATGCTCATGAATAAAGAATACATAGAAGTACACACTGGCACAACCACGGCAGGTGACAAGGCTCAACATAAGCATCTCTTACCTCCTCACCAGGCTCACCTTCAAGCGAACAGGTTTCACAGCACTGCTTGGCCAACTCGGGACTCTTCCCTGCAATGCCTGTCGATGCAGTAGAATTCTGTGAAGGTTTATGTGAACCTCCACTTCGCAGACCTGCAGATGTTCAGCAGGGGCACACCAGACAGGAATGCCGTTGTAGCAGTGATCGCTCTGATAGAGTGGGCTCTCGGACGGCCAGGCAGCAGTCGGTTCGACATTCAGTGACAGTGGGTGATACAGCCGGAGAGCCACCTGGAAATGGAAGCCTTGGACAGGGCCTTCCCATGATTCACAGGACCAAGTTCACAAAGAGCTGAGAGGTTTTCCAAAAACTCTTCGTACGGGCCATGTAAAACTTCAGCACTCTAGCCACATCCTGCAAGTGCAAAGTACTTTCAGCCGGCGATGAAGGTGTCAGAAAAAACTCAGGTAACACCAAGGACTCATTTAGAAGAAGGTCCGACGGCCCTTGGGAATGAAGGAGGGGTGCGTCCTCAGCACCACTCTCATCTCGTGGAAAGTCAAGTAAGGTGGTTTACAGGAGAGGGCCTGTAACTCCCCCACTCGTCATGCAGAGGTGATGGCCATGAGAAAGCTATTTTCCATGACAAAAACCTGAGTGATGCAGAATGTATAGGCTTGAACGGAGGTCCCATGAGCCTAGTAAGCACCACTTTGAGCTCCCATGCTGGGGCCAGCGCCTTCACCAGTGGGAACGAGCGGAATATTCCCTTGATGAATTCCTTGACCTACCGGCGCAACCACAAGGACGGTCGTCCTGGAGATCTGGTGTAATGGGAGATAGCTGCCAGATGAACCTTGATGGAGTTAGCCAACAACAGCAAATATGAAAGTACCTGAGGAGCCTTGACCCTCAGTGGGTCGATCGTCTGAGAATGACACCAAATAGCACATCTATTCCACTTGAGTCCGTAGCATTTCAAAGTAGATGATGTACTAGCCTTGGCGAGAATTTCCTTGCAGTCTGCCGGGAGATCGTAGCCACCAAATTCTAACGCTGCAGGAACCAGGCCTTCAGGTTCAGAGACCCTGGGTTGCGGTGAAGAATGGCGCCTCATTCCCTGACGAGAAGATTCATGACCATTGGCAGCTTGAATGGTGGAGAAGGTGACCTCCTGAGATGGTCTGGACACCAGATCTGCCTTGGCCACGGTAGTGCGACGAGTATCATTCGGCACCGGCACCGTTTGAGATGACTGATGACTTCAAGTAATAACAGCAACGGAGTGAACACATACAGAAAGAGGCCTTCCCAAGGGAATTAGAATGCTTCCCCCATGCTCCCCTGCTGGGGAAACCTGCTGTCAAACCTCCGGCACTTGGTGTTGTCGCTGTCGCAAACAAGTATATTTGGGGATTGTCCCATTTGAGGAACAGGTTCTCCACTAGGTCCTGCCGAAGCTCCCACTCGTGGCATGAGCAAAGTTCGCTGCAAAAATAGTCAGAACCATGTTCTTGATACCTGCCAGATGAAACGGTATGAGGAACATCTCCTGAGCGACAGGCCATGCCATAAGCCCTGCGCTTCTTTGGAGAGTGCTGGGGACCTGGTGCCCCCCATGCTTTCTGATGTAAAACATCGTAGTGGTATTGTCTGTGAAGACCCGCACCACCTTGCCCTTGAGGGATGGCAGGAACAATTTGAGGTCCCAAAACACTGCCCGTAGCTCCAGATTGTTGATGTGCAATGACTTTTCCTGCGGCAGCCACAGGCCTCTGGCATGAAGACGTTCGGTGTGGGCTCCCCATCCCTCCAGGGAGGCGTCCGTCATTACCGTCTCCTGATGTGGTGGGGCCTGAAAATCTGCACCCCCGATCAGATGTGAGCGCACGCCTCACTATCTTATTGCCCCAACAGAACTCCTCATCAAGAGCAATCTTTTCCTGGAAGCTTCCGGACACCTGAATCCAATGGGCGTCAAGGAACTCCTTCAGTGGCCGCATCCGTAGCCTGCAGAGGCAGATGAGATAAATTCATGATGACATCATGCTGAGGAGAGACTTGATGGCCCTCACCATGGCGATCTTCAAAGCGAGCAGCCATTGCACCTGGCCCAGGATGGTTGCCACTATCTCCTCTGACAGTAAAGCCAGGCATGACACCGTGTTGAGCCGGGATCCCAGGAACAGCGCACCCTGCGATAGAGTCAAGCAGGATTTTGCATAATTCACTGAGAACCCCAAATCCATCAGTAGGTGGCCGGTCCTCACCGTGAGGTCCACGGCGATGCCCCTTGAGCTGGCCCGGATGAGCCAGCCATCCAAGTAAGGGTAGCCGTGGGTCCCTTGCCGTCAAAGATGTGCCGCCACCGGCCCCAAGTACTTGGTCAAGACTCTGGGAGCCGACTTCAATCCGAAGGGAAGGGCCTTGAACTAGTACTGCTTCCCCTGAACGACAAAGAACAGAAACCTGCGGGGTCCATTGTGAATTGGGATGTGGAAGTACGCATCCTCCAGATCCAACAACGACAGAAAATCTCCCTCTCCTAGTTGTCTGAGCACATGTTGAGGATTGATCGTTCGGAACTTCTGGGACTTGATGTATTTGTTTAGTTGTCGGAGGTCGAGAATGGGCCTCCAGCCCCCGGTCTTCTTTTTCACAAGGAAATACCTTGAGCAAACTCCAGAGCTCCAGAGTCACTTTGGGACAAGCTCTATTGCCCCTTTCTTTAGCATGGTTCGAACCTCCAGCAGCACCTGAGGGATGTGGTTTTCCTGACCGGCCACTGGTGGTATTTGAGGACACTTCAGTTGAAACTCCAGGGTGTGTCTGTGGGCAAAAGCATCCAACAACCAACGGTCATTGGAGATGGTCTTCCACACGCTGATGAATTTCGCCAGCTGGCCTCCCACAATGGTGCACGGGTGGGGGCCCAATGTCACAGCCGGTTCATTCTTGCTTGGACATCAACGGCCCGCCTTGGGGTCCCTGGCGATGACGATGTCCTCCTTGAAAGCTGCGGAATGGACCCTGTTGGTCTCTTTGGCTGAGGAGCGGGAAGGTTGGTGGTACAAAGAGGAGCTCCTGCCGTAACACTTGGAAGAACAGTTAGACTTGCCTCCTGAGGATCGAAAGGATGGCCGTTGCTGCTGTAGAATTCCCAGGGCACGTGCCGTGTCCGTGTCTGCCTTGATGGCCTGTCGAGACTCATCTACTGTCTTCCCGAAAAGGTTGTCTCCATCAAAGGGCATGTCCAAAACCCTCCTCTGGACGTCCTGTCAAAAGATGATGGCCTTGAGCCAGCCACAACGACAAAGGCAAACGCCATTGCCCATCTGACGGAACCCAGCATTAGCGATGTCCGTGGCCACCATGATGGCATGGTCCGACGCCACCTCACCTTCTTGCAGAATCTCCAATGCCTCCGACCTCTTGTCATCAGTGAGGAAGTCCAAAAGGGAGCAAGCTTGAACCACAGCTCTCAGTCATAGCGGGCAACGATAGCGATAGCAAGGGCATTGGTGGCCATGATGGTTGTCGCTGCAGAGGAGATAATGTGTCGTCCCATAGCATCCAACTTCTTTCCCTCGCTGTCTGGAGGTGTGGATGCGGCCGAGGAGGAAGCGCCTGACAACTTTTTCTTGGCCGCTGCAGAGACCACCGAGTCCGGTGACAGTTGGACTTGCAAGCACTTGGGCACAGAGTCCGGCACCCTGTATTTCTTCTCCAGGCTTTCCATCTTTGGTGGGGCCGTGGAGGGGTTCTTCATGAGAGACAGGCCTTCGTCCCAAATGTTGTCCAATAGTGGGACTGAAAGGATAGTCTAATTCTTTGCCTTGTGGCACTGGCATAAGAAGCCCTCCTTCTTCTTCTCCTCTGGCGCTAGCTGGAAGAGCTCCGAAGCTCTGGAGACCATCACATGAAACAAGCCTATCTCGTCCGGCGGGGAGGATCTGGGCAGCAGTGACGGGAGGTTCCCCATCCCACTGTCGCCATCCTTGCCCATCGTCACCATGTCAAGATCCGTCTCATCTCTCGGGGGAGGAGAGGGTGGAGAAGGGTGGCAAGGAGGCAGTGAGTGCCTCTTCCACTTTTTGGCTGGCAGTTCCCCTGTTGCCAGAGGGTTGGCCGTCACTGGAGCCAGTGTATGTAAAGTAGAGTGAATGTCCACAGAGATGTCTCTAGGGGGCAGTTGAGGCAGAGGGCAAATAGGAAGCTGAGGTGCAGGAAGAGTTCCAAGGCCCTCATCACCCTGAGGCTCTCCATCGTCTTCCTCAACGGTATCTTCATCGTTATCGCCTTCATCCTCGCCCTTGTCAGCACCCCCATCGTAGGGCCTGCCCCAATGTTTCCCTAGTTGCCTTCGCCCTCCTTTATGGTCTGAAGGTAGATGAGTTCCCGTGCAATGGAGGACCTCATTGCCCCCCCCTTCCTTCACATCCAGAGGGGACTGTCTCTGGGAGATGACCGGCATCTTCTTCTCCAGGGTCTTCTTAATGGGCTGGAATGAAGACTCCCTCCTGGCAGGGAGGGACACTGTTGCCTTCGTAAGTGCGCTCCAAAAGGGATGCCACTAACACCTGATAGAAGGCAGAGCCTTTGTTTGGGTACACCTGGGCCTTCATGGTCAGGACCGGTCCCTTGCCCTGCTTGGCCTTCATGCCCGTCCCGGACGCTTTGTCTTACCTGCCCTTCTCCTTAAGGGCCAGGTCAGACCATTGGTCCCCCTTGGCCTTCTCCATCGAGGGCAGACTGGCTTTGGACTTATCCTTGGTCGTCTCTGGGGCCACCTTGAGTTTGCCCAGATGGTCCAATTTCCTCTTGGATGAAGATCCTGAGCATTGGCTGGTGACCAAAGTTGCTGGAGACGTCGGACGCGCCCTGGCCGCCGAGGAGCCTGCCGCAACTGTGCTCCCAGTGGCAGTGGACTTGCAGTGTTTGGCCTTCTGTTCATCCCCCACGGGAGGGGTGCCCTCAAAGGACTGAGAAGCCCGCTCAGCTTTCCTGGATCTGCGAGAGGCATGCTCTTGGGACCCACCAAGTGCAGAGGCCTTGGTTTGCAGCCACTCATTCAGCCACTTACGCCGATCCTTCATTGTGCATGTCGAAAATTTGGGGGTGGAATCCTTCTTCTCCTCCAACATGGTGCACAGGCCTGAAGAATCTTCTGGAAGGCTCCATGTAGAAACACAATGAAATCCGTACTTGAGGGGCGCTGACGAATCCTACAAACAGGCCACCATTCATCGGAAGGGTGATCGATGGAGCACAAGGCTCGATTGACCGAAAAATAGAGTAAAACTCTTCTAAAAAGCGAAAAATGCAGTAAAAGCTTTAGAGCTAACACGTGGACTCCCAGCACTTGAACGTGCGGTAAAAATCTGAAGATGGCTGCCAGAGGAGGGCCTTAGGTATAGGGCAATCATTGGCTGAGGGCAGTATGACCCAGAGACCAGTGATTGGTTGTTAGGAGAAAGACAGTTCAGAAATGAAACTGAAACTGATTTTTTCTTTACCAAGGATTCCCAGCTTGACGATGGGGAATATCTATGAGCATGCCATATCCCATGCTGGAGATGGTAAGGGACACCATAAAGAGGACGTTTCCAAGGTGTTGCCCCTAGGACTGATAGACCCAACCCACAACCCCTGGGCTCACCCAGTGGTACTGGTAGCCACCAAGACCAGTGGTGGGAAGTCTGAAGTCTGCCTTTGTGTGTACTACAGGGGGTTCAATTCTGTCATGAAGACAGATGCTCACCCCATTCCTTAGGCAGACAAGCTCATTGACAAGCTTGGTGCTGCCAAGTTCCTGAGTACCTTTGACCTCACAGCAAGGTACCAGCAGGTCGCTTGAAAGATAGAGAGTGAGAGAGAGGTGAGCATTCTCCACCCTGAAGGGTATTATCAGTTTACTCTGATGCCCTTCAGATTGAAGAATGCCAATCAGGGTATGGATAGCCAGGTTTTGTCTGTACTGGAAAACTTCAGTGTCAAATATTAAGACGCCATTGCTGTGTTCACCCACACCTGGCAGGATCACTTATCCCACCTTAAACAAGTGCTTCAGGTGCTTCTGAATGCAGGTCTGACAATGAAGGGCACGAGTTGCCAGCTAGCGCAGTGCACAGTGACTTACCTAGGCCATCTGGTCGGTGGTGGTAAGAAACAACCTCTGGAAGCTAAGGAACAGACTATGAAGGGTGTGGGCATCCCCATCCACACAGGTGAGAGCCTTCCTCTGTGTAACCAGGTATTACTGATCATTCATCAACGGTTATGGGACCATTACCATGCCCCTGAATTATGAAACTTCCAAGAAAATGGCAAATAAGGTAACCTGAACCCCTGCCTGTCAAACCAGATTTGAAGGATGGATTGTGCAGGGATCCAGTTCTGAAAGTGCCAGATTATGGTTAATGGCTGTGCAAAGAGAGAACCCTACATTTTTGCGCTGGATCATATCCCAACAGGGATTACAAATGGACATCCAGATCAAGCCAGGTTCCCAACATTTAAAATCAGATGGCCTAAGCCAGTACTTTCACCTAGATGATGGACCAGACCCTCAGGAGGGTGGTGGTTCACATGATGAGGCTGGGGGGCATGTGAGGAATTCGACCATTCATATGATGGGTGTGCGCTACCCTGGGCTTTTTGACATTTTGAATTAAATGGACTGATGGTAGAACAACCTCAGGAAAATGTGTGGGGCTAATCGACACACATTTTCCTATGCTGACACTATGACAAACACATAGACCCATGAACTCTGAGTGGACACAGCCTACAGGCACAGTCCGCCCTCTCATATTTAGGTGGAATGTAACAGCTAGGATTACACCATGTCATCGCCTGTAAGGGGGAGGACCAAGCTTCCCATTGCCATGGCCAGCCTGATTAACTAACAAAGGCTCCATGGAACCACCCCACTCTTCTGTTAGGCCCAGCGACTGGTGGCAATGATTAACATACCAATAGAGGGTACTTCAAACAGGCCCACAATCGGCCTGACTGCACAGGTTAAAAAAGGAGACAGGATACCCAACAATCTTTCATATGTACTGTGTTAACCTGAAGCCAGCTACCGCCCTCAATATCAATAACAATGAGCTGTCATGTCTGGGACTGCTGTTTACAGTAACCCACCCCGCTAGGGGGACCACATTCATAAGGTACAAGAATGTGGTTTGCAGGATCCATAGTGGGTAATAATTGCATTTTTTCGCTGTGTTGCAACTAACCAATGATCCACAACCTTTCAGAGATAAGCCTGCCATTCTGTCCATGGTATCAAAATTGGACAAGAAGGATTATAATTTGATTGTTATTCCAATCGGTTCGGATCCATTCTGTTGTATTAGAGGCGTGGGGCTGATTGATGGTTTAGAAACCGATATTCACCCCTGGACCACTGGTACCCCAGAAGTAGATTTTCCACATGGTGTGTTGCATCACGCAGCCTTTCAACTTAATACAAATGCCCACTGCAACTTCTAACAATTTTAAAAGCACCAAGTTCTCCGATTTGTTTGTGTTTCCCCAAATTATTTAACTGCTTGTTTTGTGTGAGTGTGCCCATTCAAACGAGCTGGCCACACACTAAGTTGTCTTCCATTCTACTATTCACTTAATGTACTCAAGTAGGTGTTGTGTTGAGCCAGGCAGCCAATCGAACTGTCACTAAAGCCCACAACCTGGGCGAGGTTTCTATGCCCTGTGAGAAAGGTGTGACCTTTTTTGCTGAAGAATCGAAGGGAAAGCATACATGTTAATATTTCCCAAGGCAGCTGTGGTGACTGTTATCCTCGACACTAATAATCATCAGTCCTGTAATAGTTAAGCCCTGCTCACAGAGTGGACGCTGGTGTGATAGCAAGTCGTTGTGGCTTAATGGTTGTTTCCATATCAGTCACCATGTCACAACCAGGCATGGCATATATTTGAAGGTTTACATGCCATCAGACTGTTTAAGACACGTATTTTTCAGATTTTAGATCAGAGGCGAAGGCTGTTAAAATGCCATCTCTTTTTGCAGGGACTTTGTTTATTGCAGCTGGCAGGGATGAACAGTTCACCTCTGAACCTACATGTTGCAAGCACAGAACTGGCACTGTAGATGTTAGGAGACTGGTTGCAGAAAGTCACATGTGTGCAATATCAATTTGGCATGCAATATTTGGAGAGAGGGTTTGATTAGCAGACCTCTCTTTCAGAAACAGAATACTCTGCATCATGTTATGATAATAACAATAAACACCTCTTCAGATGGCATTCTTTCACATGTATTGACTTAAATTCCACATATGAACATATTTATGGTCCATATATTTATTTCTGCAGTGTCCGGCTGTACATGTTTCCTCAGGTGACTAAAGATCATTATGACTCTATCCTCAAGTTCAGGCACGTGGGCATAAATTATTGGTGCAATGACAGTGATCTAATTACTGGATTTTTAATTATGTCAGGTGTGACATTATCTGCAATTGAATGAAGAAGTGAAAAGAAGTTCTGTACTGGAAAAGTCAGGTACTAAACATACAAGGTGTGATGTTTTGAGACTTTTTGAATGAATTACTGGTGTTTGCTAAACATACCCCAACGCTCTAACCACATATAGTTCAGACGATACTACACTGATAATTCCTAGTAAGAGTGAGAGATGTATGCCATTGCCTGCATCCTTGAAAGTGACTTTGTTGGGTTGAAAAGCTGTGTGTAAAATTGCTCTGCCATCCATGAGAATTCCCTGGAGCAAAAGGCTTGCATGCGGGCTGATTTGCATATCCACAATGCATTCCTCGTGTGAACTTTAAGTGATGGTCACTGGGTGGTGCTGTGATATGACTGATTTAGCTGACATAGCTTATTCTACTTTCACATCTCAAGTGGAAGTGTGTTTCAAGCCTTTATGAATGCATCATAACGTTGCTGGTGTTTGCTAAATACCTCCCAATGTTCTAATCCGAGGGATTTTAGTTTATACTGCACAGATTACCCTTAACATGGAGGAAACAATGGGATCACTGCCATTTCAATAATGTTCCTACACCCACAATTTCTTTCTGTTAGCCCAAAACAATTCAACTGCTTGGGCCTCATTACGACCCTGGCGCTAAGGGATTACCGTTACCGGTAAGGGTACCGGTACGGGTAATCCCTTAGTGTCTGATTACGAGGTCCCTTTGCGGGTTCCCACCTTAACGGCTGTTTTTACCAGCTGTTAAGGAATGGACCCGCAAAGGGACCTTGGTGCTAATTACGGTACCGCAATTGGCGGTACCGTAATTACCGCCTTCCCCATTCCCATTATGCCCTATGGGGAAAAAATGGGAATTGAGAAGGGCCATGGTGAAATGGGGAAGTACCGCCCCGCCAACCTTGGAATGGGGTGGTACTTCCCCATTTCACCATGGCGGACTCGTTAAAATACCGTCAGCAACCATGGTGCTAATAGTGCCATTGTTTAGCGCCAGTGTTGTAATGAGGGCCCTTGTGTGTGATGTGTGTGATTGTGACCGTTAAATCAAGCCGACCCAGTGCAAATTCCTCCTCCATCTCACTGCTTATTCATCGTGCTGAAATGGGTTGTTGGTTGTATCACACAGCCAATCACCCTGCCACTAATGCCCACTGCTTATCACTGCCACTAACAATTCTTTGAGCACCCACAAATAGTTTTTTGTTCCACTAAGGTTGTGGCAAATGCATTCAATTGTACTGCATGTGTTCAATCAAGTAGCCAGTTGAGGTCAGAGAAAGTAAAATCTCTCAAGAGAAATCCAAAAGGCTAGCCTGGCATTCTGTAGATTGCTTTTAAATGGTGTTTATATATAGAAAAGATGTATTTGTTTAACACCTCCTATGATCACCCTGCCTAATTTATCTTCCACAATATTAAATGCACGACATTCAATTATGTTTTGTTTCAAAGTCCAGAAAGCCGTACATAAAGATTGAAGTAAAATCTTCTAGCTCTTAAACAGCCACAGACAATTACAACCCCATTTCCTTTTAAATGTTCCTTGATTCTCGCACACCCTGTACATGTTTTACATGTGCAGCATACAATGATGGTTTGTTGAAAAGCTCAAAAATTCATACCTAGAAAAAAAAGAAAATGATTCAACTCTCTAACAGCAGCATACACCAGTCTACACCACCATCCTCCATATCTGCAAGATTGCCAGCAACTGTTGAAGAGCTCAACTATGCTCCCCTTTTAAATAGCCCAGAAAATCTGCATGCCCAAACTCATTTACCTGAATGTCTTAAACATTCTGGATTTTTTTCGGATCCCCAATATGGTCAATATATGGGTGATTTGGGATTTCAGGGAATAATTCAGACCAGGCTTAGTTGTGAATATTTTGGTAGAGAATATTCCAAACTGCATCTCCTGGGACTGGAAATCTTCAGTCTGCCCTTAAAGCAGATTTGAAAGGAGGATGAACTAGTACATTCTTGATGCAGTAACCTAGGGGTCAGAAGGGTTTGTGGGGAGGGATCAGGTTGCATAGGTAATCTGGACCAGTGGCATGATGTGTTTTGTAAACTAACACCAAGACTGTAAGACTCATTTTTGCAACCTATTACTGTGCCTGTTTGGTGTTGATGCTACTTGGTTTCATGAAACCATCCACTCTTCATCAAGCCTTTTCCCTATTTCAAATGCCCATTTCATTATGTCCTTTCCCCTAAAGGCCCCTTTTCCTTCAAACCTGTATCTTCGGTTCTGATTTTCACTCTCCCTTTACTTAACTCTCCTTGCCCAATTATTGCTCAGCATAGATAATCTGTACTCAGAAAGGATTAGCCATCTCACCCTAATTGTCCAATCATATGTGCAAAACATATCTGAACAATATCCAAAACCTGAGAAAAAGAGAACCAGAAAAAACTCTCCACTGATGAAATGAGGCACTTTCCCATTCACTACCCAGGTTCTCAACATTCTCCAACAAATGCATCCACAAATCCATAACATAGTACACATTAGCACAGAAAGACAAATGAGCACTACCCTCTCTGTACATTACAAGTGCTTCATCCCCGACCTAATACAGAAACGTGCCATTTCTTAATTTGTCTTTTTTCCAATTTTCTTTTTCTATTGTCCACACTTCCTTCACTCCTCTCTATAGTCACATGTCCACACTACCTATTTGGACACAGTTCCTTTATCAACATTAGTTTCTCTTTCATTGCTATAAGAATAGTTACTCTTGGCCCCTTCCCAAAATAATGTTTTTCCAAATCTATGATTATTTATGTATTTATTTATTTATTTGAATTGGTGTTTAGCACTGGCCCTACCCAAGGGTCTCAGAGCGCCTTACATGGTTCAAATATTGAAAAGGTAGGAGGTGGAAAAAATAAGTTACACAATGTTTTCAAGAAAGGATAGGGAGATTAGAATAGACAAGTGATAGCAGCGAAGGAGGGCAGGGTTATGTTTGGGAAAAGAGGTATGTTTTAGGCTCTTTTTGAAAGTGGTGATGGAAAATACACTGCGTATGTGGACAGGTAGCATGTTCCATGCCCCGGGTGCCTAGTGGGTAATGGCTTGTTTTTATGTGCATTTGAGAGTGCAGAGTGGAATGTGTAGAAGGTGTTGATTGGCTTGTCTGGTGTTTGTGTGGGTGATGGGTTTGAGTTTTTCATAAAGGTAAAATGGAGCTTTGAGGTGGATGGCTTTCAATACAATTTTCTGGGGAGCCAGTGGAGCTGAGCAAGAGTGCAGGTGATGTGTGAATGTTTGGGTAGGTGGAGGATGAGTCTGGCTGCTGCGTTTTGTATGGCTTGTAGGGGAGCAAGCACGTTGTTGGGGAGTCCAGTGAGAAGAGCTTTTCCTGCTTAGAGAGAACCAGTGCTTGGACTGCAGTGCAGAAGTCATCAGGACTAAGGATATGCCTGATATTGCATAGGATGTGTAGTTGTAGGTTGCATGTTTTGGTGACAATGGCTATGTGGTGTGTGAAGGAAAGGTGAGGGTCGTTGATGAAGATAAGGGATTTAAGAGGTGTGGAGAGGGATATGTGTGGATTGTCTGTAATGAGCTCTTAGATCCAGGGGTTAAGGTCAGGTTTGTGTCTTGGAGGGCAAATAAGCAGATATTCTGTTTTGGACGGGTTGAGGAGGTGGGTGACCCTCCACTTGATGATGGTGGAGACACAGGTTTTGAGGGTGTGGAGTTGTGAAGGAGATGACATTTGTAAGTATATGTGTGTGTCAAACCTTGAATTGGTGGAAATGTACATTGTGTTAAGGGTCTGTCCAAGGGATTCAAGATTTAGGTTGATGAGGTGAGGATATAGGGCAGAGCCTTGCGGGAACCCATACTTGACATGGATGGGGTCTGATTGATAAGGGGGCATGGAGACAAAGTGTGTCCTCTCAGTGAGAAAGGCATGTGAACTAGTCAAGTATGGTGCCATAGAGGTTCATCCTGTGGGCTAGGATGTCTAGTGGAATGGTGTGGATGCATGTGTCAACGGCTACAGAGAAGTTGAGGAGTAAGAGTCCTTTGTCCCTGATGCTGTGGATGTCATCGAGGATGTGAAGAATAGCAGTCTCAGTGCTGTGTTCAGGCCAAGAGCCAGATTGGAAGGGGTTGAGTAGGTTGTTTGTGGTGATGTGTTGTTGCAGTTGGGTAGTTACAAAGCATTCCATAATTCTGGTGAGGTATGGTAGGATAGTAATGAGGCAGTAGTGTTCAGGCAGTGTGGGGTCGAAAGATGGTTTTTTTTTTTTAGGAGGGGTGAGATGTGTCCTATTTTGAGCGCAGTGGGGATAGAACCATGTGAGAGACAGGAGATGATTATGTTGAGCCAGTGGGTTTGCTAGAGTGGTGATGCAGCTTGAGGAGGATATGCATCATCCAGAAAGTGGATGATGCATATCCTTTTGGAAGTGAGGGTGAGGAGCGTTTTGGTGTTGATGGGCTGGGGGAAGATGTCCCACGTCTTGGAATGTTTGGGATTGAGGATGTGACTGGGAGAGCTGAAGGGAGGACTGTCCAAATGTGTATTTTGGAGTTGAAGTAGTTCATGAGGGAACTGCATACTGCAGTGGATGGTGGCGCGAAAGGTTTGGATGGTGGTGTAGAGAGGGACTTGATGATGCTGAATAGTTTCTGGTTATGATTGCGTGGATTGGGGTTCTTGGAAGCAATTGGTGGCTTTGGCATTGCATACCGCTGTTTTATATGTTCCACTGCAATATCTGAGGGGTGTCCTGGTGGAGGAGCATGGGTTATTTTGCAATGCTCTTTCTGGGCATCTGGCTTCCTACTTGATAGAGAGGAGCTAACTGTTGAACCATGGTTTGTGGTGGTTGTTGTGGGTTTTTTGTAATTTGAGGGGCACAATTGTATCATGTACCTGTGTGATGAAAGTGCTGTGTTGGTGCAGTAGGATGGGAGGGGCATGTGGGAAGGGGGAGTAGTGTAAGTGGTAGTACGGCTATGTCTGTAATGTGTTTGGTTTGTCTGACTGATTGGCGAGGGGATTTGTGGCAGGTGTTGGGATTGTGTGTGGTACTTATGTTATGTTGACTTATACCGTGCACCATTACCACCTCAGGGGTAATCTCCAGGCACTCAAGTGGCTCTGCAAGAAAAGAGGGTGGGTATTAGTGAATAATAGGATAGGTTCAGAAGCAGGAGAAACTGGCATATCTGTGTTTGGTCCTGCGTGTGCATTGGTTGTGTGAGCTGGCTTGTTGTATCTGCAAGGGTCATACTCAGTGTCTCAGTTATGTACTAGTTACTTCGTTTATGTACTAGTGCACTTCATTTTTTGGGGGTGTGTGTATCGGTTATGTATTAGTGCACTTAGTTTTTGGGTTGTGTATATCATGTGCAGTTTGGCTGGTGGTATAATCATGTGCACTGGCTTGTTATATCCATAAGGGAAGTCTCTATTGTAGTCTCTAGTGTTGTGGTTGTTAGTTGTATGCAGGAGAATTTATGTTGGCTTGTGTTTTAGCCTCTTTTATATGTAGTTTGGCTGGTGTTTTGTAGTTGTATGCACTGGTTTGTTCTGTCTGTAGGGTAGTGTGATGAGAAGGGGATAGCAAAGTGGTCAGACCACGTTACCCAGAGTAGATTATCCAAAGATACATTTTTGCTTGGAATCAAAAGGTCCAGGGTGTTGCAGCAATTTGTGTGGGACAGGTGGTAAGTTGTGTGAGGTGAGTGCGGCGGGAATAGTCTTCAGAACTGGATTGGTGTCTGGAAGGGAACTACCAGGGTTGATGTCGCCATGGTAGATGTTGTTGCTCAGGGATGTGTGGTTGCTAGTAGTTAAGTCAGCTCAGTCAGTGTGGAACTTGGGACCATGGGTAGCAGGGCAATATATGAGGTGGAGAAATGTGGGATGTGAGAGTGATGGAGGGTAGCAACTGTTAGAGAGTGCTTGCAAGGATGTGTATGGGGTATGTGTGCTATTACTAATTGTGAGGGTGTCTTTATATATGATGGGAACGCCACCACCTTGTTTGTGTGGGCAGTCTCTGTGGAGGATGAGATAGGGTGGGGAAAGCATGTCAGGGATAATATTTGTGTGGTGGGGTTTGAGCCATGTATCTGTAAGGAAGAGTATATCTGGGGTGTGCGTGCAAATTAGTTCATTAATTTCATGTGAGTGAGCAGGTGCAGAATGGCAATTGAAAATAATGTAGTTGTTTGTAATTAGTTGTTTTGTTGCTGACAGGGGTTAACCAGGAATCCAAACTAAAATAAAAACACTTATCTCTGTATTCCCCTTGCTCTGGATGACCGGGCACCAGGACAGTGCTTATATACTTAGTAACCCAGAGGTAACTTCATCAGAGGTCGCGTGGGAAGTCCCTAGATCAATTATGTATGCTTCGTGCGGGTCACTTGACCTCTGCAGGCAGCCTCAGGCAGATTGAAAGAGTGCTTCTGGTGATGTTGGGAGTTACCTCTATGTTGCTCTGAACCCAGTTGAAGACTACTTAGGTACTGCGTGTTCCTTTTTTGAATACAAATAACATTGGAAGTATGTGCCCTCACAGATTTCCTGACCACTTAACTGTTCCTTCTTAGAACCTAAATTACACTTGTTTTCCTCAGGGTTATTTTGCATGTTTTTTCTCCCACTTCTCCATCGGACACTGACAGATACATATTTCTGGCACCTCACTTGTTGTCCCAGGACCAATATCTATAGATACTGACAATAGCAGAAGGTACAGGGGTTAAGACTGGAGATTGTCATTTACAGTAGATGAATATAACTATAAGGATTGTTCTTTGCTAACAATATGACCCCTCCATGTTTTCCTACTATGTCCTCTAGCTGTACATAGCCCTTTCATAATTCTAAATGCCCCAAAAAGAGCCACAAATACATCCAGTGTAAACAATGTACTCTCCCAATATAACCTGCATACACTGTGTATAAAACATCAAAAAGATCACTACGCTTACTACTATTATTCTTTGCATTCTCTGGAAATGTTCCCTCTCCATCTCCCAACCTTCTATCATCTGCCTGCCTTATCATTGCTGGAGCCCCATAACCCGAAAACAGTGTCCCATAGAATGTAATGCCTGCCAACTTCCCTGTGAAATAATTCAGCAAAAATGATGTGGCCATCATGAACAGAATGAAAAGAACAACATCTTCTTACTGGGCTGTACTTAACCCATTCCAAAACCGTGCCTCACTTTCTAGGAAATATTCCCAAGCTTTCTTATGTTTCTTTATTTTTTTTTTAAATTTAATGGCACTATATATTTCTCGAATGACTATGACACCTTCATTCTCCAAGCGGCCACCTTTCCTCTAACACTCTCACTGGTATTGCCTCCACTCTTGGAGCAAATCCACAGAACCTCATCCACTGTGAACAAGATGACGTACTTACCATATCATTGTTCACCCCGACACATGTCTAGGTCTAAATGGCAAGATGAAGTCAAAATGCCCTAGCCCAAAGTCCCTCAACAACCTCAGCACTCTCGCTTTGCATCAGCAGCCTGCTCACCACTTCTACCACTGCCATGGTGTCTAAATTAATTGCCACTTTAGTCCCCTAGGTCATTCACCCAAAATGTCGGGGCAATTGCTAATGGGAACAATTCCAGAAAGCTATACTTAACCCATTTCACTGGCAATTTCTCTGCACACTACTTCACCTGCCAGTAAATGCCAAAACCTGATCCACCTGCTGTGTCGGAACACTAGCTGCATGGCGTGCTTCACAGAATCCCTTGCCGGCCACACAGATTATCTCAGAAAATCTGAACACATCATTCGGTCCGTCTTTACTGCTATTGAGGGGAACACTGTGAGGTGAGGCAGCCTAGATCATGTAATTTCCCTGGAAATAGTGAGAAAAAATGTTATTCCTTTTATTATCACCTTGCAAGCAAATTTCAAGTGTCTCAGAAGTTTCGGCACATCCCTCAACTGCAGCTTCTTTTAATTACACCTGTTCCAAAAAGACCTGTTAACACCTCAACTTTGTCCAGGAGTAATCTTGAATCATCCTCCCTGCACCCAGCTCAAGCGGTAGAAATGTGAGACATGATGCAGGACTTTCATTCATTTCTGTTGCCATTGGGTCAACTCAATCCTCAAACACTTGCAACACCCTGGCACATAACATTTCTTCATATGTTGGACCAATGAAACAAGAAAATAGAAGAAATAATCTAATACTCCTTCGTTCCCTATATTCCATTTCCTATACTTGGCACATCATTCTAGAAAAGAACAGATGCGCTCAGATAATATGCCAGGTACATGGCATCTCTTTGGTGTAGATTTGTCCACATTGACATTTTCTTCAAACGGAAACTTAGCAGCCAAACATCTGCAGGTTGAGACGTTGCAGTAATTTGACACTTGAACATTTCTGCATTTTTCCACCTTTTTTATCAGCACAACAGCCTAGTCAATGTAGGTATATATTTCCTAAATATCCCCTAGATCAATCCAATCACTCAAATGTCTTCCTCTGGTCCATGGACTAACCTCCAAAACATCCTTTCTTACTTCTTTGGGACCAGATCCCTCTCGCATATTTGGATCACCATCTTTATTCCTCCCACTTTCAGACAACCCTTCCTCTTTCATATGAATACTCTTATCCACCTTTCCCCTTTCTGGTATAACACCTACAGATCTCCTCCTTTGCACCTTCTCATTCCCAGAACTCCCCCTCACTGTTCTCTCCTCAACCCATATGTCTGTACCTTCTCCACACCAACACCCACTCTTAAGTCTGCTTACGCTCTAGGTAGTCTGTTCATATTCTGTTCTTCTCTCTTTTGCTGGTTATGACTCCATCCTGGTACCGCTGTTAAGTTTCCCAAAGGACTTCTGCTGGGAAAGACACCAAGACACCCTTCTTGTCTGTTAGTTAACCTATTTCTACTTTCTTATATTAGATGCTCTCCATCACTGAAGTTACTTTCACCCCTCCTATTCGACCTCTTTTCTCAACTTCTGGTATAATATTTCCACATAACAGTACTCCACCATATTCTGCCTATACCCTCTCCTTATTTCTCTCTCCAGAACCTTCAAATGGAAGGGTGTATCATTCTTTATCGTGTCATCACACACATACTTTGGCTGTTCCTCTGGTAAACGTAACTTCTTCTCTGCTCCACTGATCGTGGTAACACCATGCTCAGCACTGACCATGAGCCTCTTTTTCCTTCTGGTACCTGGACAGTCACAAGTCCACTCGTTTTATCCTGCACACTAAAGGAGTTTGTACTCAACACCACTTTTCACACATGATCTACTAGTTTGCGATAAGTCGCCAATGGCCCTATCGTCCCCTCTGTCCCCAATTTAAAACTTTGCAAAAAATACCTCCTTTTTGCTCTACCCCCTTGATCTCTTACTCCCATCATCCATCATTTACTAACCATTGGCCCTCCTTCACTCATTCTCCTCTCATTCATACCAGTCCATTCCCCCTCGACTACACCCTCCTTTGTCCCTTGTTTTAAGCCCTCTTTTGAACCTCAGAACCATACTTGGTCATACTGGGCTGTCTTCAATGTACTTGTCTTTCTCTTTGCCCTTCATTCATACATTCCCTTTGCATTTCCTCATCTACAGCCTAATCCCTCTCATCTCCCCTGTGTTCATGAATTATTTCTTTTTCATCCAAACCCACAATCCTCACTCCGGTCCCTCTGTCAAGACTCTTAGACCCCTCCCTAATCTATTATACCTCTTTTTCTCCCCTAACAGATATCTCAGGCTGCCAATCTTCTTCCTCTGTTCCTCACATTCTTCCAAATGACATTTATTCTCTTGAACTAGCATTGGCATTCTCATCATAGGTTGATGTACTTTCCTTCCCGACTTTCCTGTCCCACTGTCCTTTGATGCCTCTTCTTTGCACCATACTTTAATAATCTCGCATTCCACCCACTCTGTTCACAGTTCCTGCACTTGCAACTTCTCTGTCCCATATCTCCCTTATTACCTCTGTGTTTGCTCATCTGAGATCCCTAAACCATCTACTGTACACTCGTTTGTGCTCCCACTGCCTTCATTACTACAAACCTTAATCGATCAAATTGTATTTCGAAATTTTAATTTCACAAACGTACAAAATAAACATAGAAAAATGCAAAATACAAAACGTCTGCAAAATACGTTTAAAAACAACGTGCGATTTTCTCAAGCATGAAGCATTTTCGATAAAACCATAAATAGAGTGGGCCACGTTCTTACAGGGAAGAGTAAACATGAACATCTGGACCTCGGCTATTGTACGAACATTATACAGTCTAAGGACAGGAAGAAGGAATTTCTTCTAGGCATATTGAAAGTAGGACAAAAGAATAACAATCATCCCCCATAATGCCATTACAGCCACAAAACAGGGGGCTATGGTCTGTGTCTTACTAAGATACCAATTAGCCACTACAGAGACAGGTGGTAGGCAATTTACTTTAAAATTGATTAAATAAATGCCCCTCCGACGTGGGTTCGAAAACCGGCTGGTGTAGATACAAACCTTACTCATCATTCGGACTGACTGGGAGTTCCATGCTGCCCCACCCTGTCTTGCAAATTCCTATTTCCCCACATATTTATTTTCACCTGCAAACTCCACATTTCCCATTGTGTTCTCAGCCCCCCTATTTCTTTGAGGACCTCTCCACCTTTTGGCCCACACCTCATCACTCTCCCCCAATAATGGCCTTGCCACGTGGAGTGTAGCAGGCCAATGCTGCTACCATAAACCCCTGTGGAAGTTGCCCTGCTTGGTAGGTCTCCCCATCTTTTCTTCCACTACCACACCATCTGTACATTTGGCACCTTCTTCCTTCCTTTTGCCTCCTCACCACCCCTCTAATATGTCATAATATTGCATTTATCTCATCGTATGAGTCTTCCTTCCTCTCTCCTCATCTCCCTACTGTATCTTTCTTTAATGTGAACTATATATCTCAATTCAAATACCTTTCTTTCACAACACACTTTCCCAAAACCTTTTGTGAACTGCCCCCAACCAAGAGCCAGACAAATTAACTCTTTCCCAAATAAAAGGAAAATACTCGTAGTGTTACCTCTCTCTCTGTAGCACAACCTCGCTTAATCTAAGTCTTTATGTTATCATTTATTTTTTATGATATTATTTTATGTATCTTATTATTTACCCTCCACACCCCACTCAAACTTGAAATTGTAGCAGATGCCCAAATTTGACTGTTTATCTTACCTTTGACTTGTGCCAAAAAGTAAAGCAGCAGCCATGCCTGCTTTCTATTACATGTATTCATTCATATGGCTTTTATTCGACAACTTTGTCATTTGCTAGAAAATAAAACAGCAACACATAATATCACATATTTAAAAATACAGTTCATAGTCAATGGCTGATACATCATATTTGACTACTTATAATACCCTCATACTTTGCAAAGAGTCGATACAATACAGACTAACAATTCTAAGACCAGCTGAAACCTTATGCCACAGTATATAGTACGTGATTGTGCTCAACCTTTGGCAATGTGCTGTGGGATATTTTTACCCATGCCGATGTGCCCCACTGCACCACTTTACCAATGTGGAAAGAAACAGACACAAATGGATGCACTAACCCCTGTGTGCGCAAAAATCTGCAAAACTGCATGTGAGTCACAGTCACAAAAGGCTGCACACCACTGCCACACAGTCAAAGTGGGTGTGACAACAGAATTCCCACTGCAGGAGAATTCCAGTGGGTGCTGTTATATTTAACATGAAGCAAGGCCACAGAATTGGACCTAAAACCGAAAATGCCTTTCAAAATGCAGCTTTTGCAACCATCACAGTGCTATTTTGGCACTACATCCATTCATTTTTCAGTGAATCATTGAAAGTAAAAGAATTACAGATCATTCAGTGTGGCCAGAGAAGCCGGGCCTCATTGACTGACAGCAGCTAAGAAATGTATCTCATGAAAAACCAGCCCAGCAATGGGTAAAAAGCGCAAAATATGTAACAATTTCAGTGGTGCAGAGAAAACTCCAAGCAAAGGCTGGATACTTACTTCCAGACTGCAAAAAAATATCAGCACTTACGAGAAGAACTAGTGCTGAATAAAATGTTCCTGCAGAGGAAACTCTGATGTAAAGGATTCAGTTTAAATGTGCTTTTTCCATGGACAGGTGCAAAATCGCCTGTTTAAAAGCACGTTTTTGTGAAAGCCCTAATTCTTTAAATGTCAAAATCCCTTATAAATTGTGTTCATTTTTATATTTCCAACGCAAGCAAGGTGAGTGGCGCAGCTGCACTTAATTATATTCTCTGGGCAAGTGTTGTGTTGTTTTGTGCAGGGAGCCCTGTGCCTACCCCAGTGAATTCTGGGCTCCTTCACTGCTACGTGAGCCCCACTTCCTGATTGGGATCGGGCCTTCCCTCCCTCCATCCCGCCTCCCATCTCGCCCACACCTGCTCTGATTGGTTGCCTGGCTCGTGGCCTCCCAACATAGTCAGCTGCACCTCTCGCCCTTGGCTCTTTCCAACACGAGCGAGGTGAGTGGCACAGCTGCAAATAATTATATTCTCTGGGCAAGTGTTGTGTTGTTTTGTGCAGGGAGTCCCGTGCCTACCCGGTGAATTCTGGGCTCCTTCATTGCTCCGTGAGCCCCACTTCGTGATTGGGATCGGGCCTTCCCCCCCTCCATCCCTTCCACACCCGCTCTGATTGGTTGCCTGGCTCGTGGCCTCCCAACCTAGTCAGCTGCACCACTCGCCCTCAGCCCTTTCCAACGCGAGCGAGGTGAGTGGCGCAACTGCACTTAATTATATTCTCTGGGCAAGTGTTGAGTTGTTTTGTGCAGGGAGCCCCATGCCTACCCTGGTGAATTCTGGGTTCCTTCATTGCTACGTGAGCCCCACTTCATGATTGGGATGAGGCCTTCTCTCTCTCCATCCTCCCTCCCATCCCACCCACACCTGCTCTGATTGGTCCAGACGAGAGGGTTCCCCTTTCATTGCCAGTCCTCCCAGGGCAGCCCTCTGCCCAGCAGCCCATCGGCTAAGGACGGAGGCAAAGGACGGCACCTACAGAGATGGCTCCAGGTCATATCTGCAGGTATCTGCAGGAGAAGCAAGAAGCCAACAATAAGTAAGTGTGGCAAGGGCAGGGACAGAAGCAATTACCTCACGCCATAGTACCCTGCCTCTCAACCCTGGAAGCTAAACTGTTGTAAACTCTTCCCTCTGTGGTCTATTTTGCATTTAGAAAGTCTACCTAATCGCATATCTGTGGTAGTTGCATTTAGAAAGTCTGCCTAATAGCATATTTGCGGTCTAATTTGCATTTGGAAAGACCGCCTAATAGCATATCTGTGGTAGTTGAATTTAGAAAGTCTGCCTAATATCATATCTGCGATGTAGTTTGCATTTAGAATGTCCGCCTAATAGCATATCTGTGATAGTTGCATTTAGAAAGTCCACCTAATTGCATATCTGCGGTCTAGTTTGCATTTAGAAAGTCTGGCCTAATAGCATATTTGTGGTAGTTCCATTGGGAAAGTCTGCCTAATAGCATATCTGTGGTCTAGTTTGCATTTAGAAAGTGTGCCAAATAGCATATCTGTGGTCTAGATTGAATTAAGAAAGTCCGCCTAATAGCATATCTGTGGACTAGTTTGCATTTAGAAAGTCTGCCTAACAGCATATCTGTGGTCTAGTTTGCATTTAGAAAGTCCGCCTAATAGCATATCTGTGGTAGTTGCATTTAGAAAGTCTGCCCAATAGCATATCTGTGGTCTAGTTTGCATTTAGAAAGTCCGCCTAATAGCATATCTGTGGTAGTTGCATTTAGAAAGTCTGCCCAATAGCATATCTGTGGTCTAGTTTGCATTTAGAAAGTCTGCCTAATAGCATATCTGTGGTAGTTGCATTTAGAAAGTCTGCATAATAGCATATGTGAGGTAGTTGCATTGAGAAAGTTTGTCTAATAGCATATCTGTGGTCTAGTTTGCATTTAGAAAGTCCGCCTAGTAGCATATCTGAGGTCTAGTTTGCATTCAGAAAGTCCACCTAATAGCATATCTGTGGTAGTTGCATTTAGAAAGTCTGCCTAATAACATTTGCATTTAGAAAGTCTGCGTAATAGCATATATGTGGTCTAGTTTGCATTTAGAAAGTCTGCCTAATAGCATATCTGTGGTCTAGATTGCATTTAGAAAGTCTGTCTAATAGCATATCTGGGGTCTAGTTTGCATTTAGAAAGTCTGCATAGTAGAATATCTGTGGTAGTTGCATTTAGAAAGTCTGCCTAATAACATTTGCATTTAGAAAGTCTGCGTAATAGCATATCTGTGGTCTAGTTTGCATTTAGAAAGTCTGCGTAATAGCATATCTGTGGTCTAGATTGCATTTAGAAAGTCTGCCTAATAACACATCCGCGGCCTAGTTTGCATTCAGAAAGTCTGCCTAATAGGTTATGTGTGGTAGTTGCATTGAGAAAGTCTGCCTAATAGCATGTCTGTGGTCTAGTTTGCATTAAGAAAATCTGCCTAATAGCATATCTGTGGTCTCATTTGCATTTAGGAAGTCTGCCTAATAGCATATCTGTGGTCTAGTTTGCATTTAGAAAGTCTGCCTAATAAGCATATCTGTGGTAGTTGCATTTAGAAAGTCTGCCTAATAGCATATGTGTGGTAGTTGCATTGAAAAAGTTTGCCTAATAGCATATTTGTGGTCTATTTTGCATTTAGAAAGTCCGCCTAATAGCATATCTGTGGTCTAGTTTGCATTCAGAAAGTCCGCCTAATAGCATATCTGTGGTAGTTGCATTTAGAAAGTCTGCTTAATAACATGTCTGTGGTAGTTGCATTTAGAAAGTCTGACTAATAGCATATCTGCGGTCTAGTTTGCATTTAGAAAGTCAGCCTAATAGCATATCTGTGGTAGTTGCATTTAGAAAGTCTGCCTAATAGCATATCTGTGGTAGTTGCATTTAGAAAGTCTGCCTAATAACATATCTGCGGTCTAGTTTGCATTTAGAAAGTCTGCCTAATAGCATATCTGTGGTAGTTGCATTTAGAAAGTCCGCCTAATAGCATATCTGTGGTAGTTGCATTTAGAAAATCTGCCTAATATCATATCTGCGGTCTAGTTTGCATTTAGAAAGTCTGCCTAATAGCATATCTGCGGTCTAGTTTGCATTTAGAAAGTCTGCCTAATAGCATTTATGTGGTAGTTGCATTGGGAAAGTCTGCCCAATAGCATATCTGTGGTCTAGTTTGCATTTAGAAAGTCTGCCTAATAGCATATCTTCAGTCTAGTTTGCATTTAAAAAGTGTGCCAAATAGCATATCTTTGGTCTAATTTGAATTGAGAAAGTCCTCCTAATACCATATCTGCGGTCTAGTTTGCATTAAGAAAGTCCACCTAATAGCATATCTGTGGAATAGTTTGCATTTAGAAAGTCCGCCTAATAGCATATCTGTGGTAGTTGCATTTAGAAAGTCTGTCCAATAGCATAACTGTGGTCTAGTTTGCATTTATGAAGTCAGCCAAATAGCATATCTGTGGTCTAGTTTACATATAGAAAGTCTGACTAATAGCATATCTGTGGTAGTTGCATTTAGAAAGTCTGCCTAATAACATTTGCATTTAGAAAGTCTGCCTAATAGCATATATGTCGTCTAGTTTGCATTTAGAAAGTCTGCCTAATAGCATATCTGTGGTCAAGTTTGCATTTAGAAAGTTTGCCTAATAGCATATCTGTGGTCTAGTTTGCATTTAGAAAGTCCACCTAGTTGAATATCTGTGGTAGTTGTATTTAGAAAGTCTGCCTAATAACATATCTGTGGTCTAGTTTGCATTCAGAAAATCTGCCTAATAGCATATCTGTGGTCTTGTTTGCATTTAGGAAGTCTGCCTAATAACATATCTGTGGTCTAGTCTGCATTTAGAAAGTCTGCCTAATAGCATATCTGTGGTAGTTGCATTTAGAAAGTCTGCCTAATAGCATATCTGTGGTCTATTTTGCATTTAGAAAGTGTGCCAAATAGCATATCTGTGGTATAATTGCACTAGCATCTCCAGCGAATAGCATATCTATGGTGTAACTGCACTTAGAAAGCCAACCTACTAGCATATCTGTGGCGTAGTTGCATTTAGAAAGTCTGCCTAATAGCATATCTGTGGTCTAGTTTGAATTTATAAAGTCCACCGAAAAGCATATCTGTGATAGTTGTATTTAGAAAGTCCACCTAATTGCATTTCAGTGGTGTAATTCCATTTAGAAAGTCTGCCTAATAGCATATCTATGGTCTAGTTGCATTTAGAAAGTCCACCTAATAACATATCTGTGGTGTAGTTGCGTTGAAAGTCAGCCTAATAGCATATCTCTGATGTAACTGCATTTGGAAAATCCACCTAATAGCCTATCTGTGGCATAGTTGCACCTAGAAAGTGTGCCAAATAACATATCTGTAGTGTAATTGCATTTAGAAAGTCTGCCTAATAGCAAATCTGTGGTGCAGTTTGTAATTGGAATGTCCACCAAATAGCATATCTGGGGTCTAGTTTGCATTTAGAAAGTCTGCCTAATAGCACATCTGTGTCCTAGTTTGTATTTAGAAAGTCTGCCTAATAGCATATCTGTGGTCCAGTTTGCATTTAGAAAGTCTGCCTAATAGCATATCTGTGGTAGTTGCATTTAGACAGTCTGCCTAATAGCATATCTGCGGTCTAGTTTGCATTTAGAAAGTGTGCCAAAATGCAAATCTGTGATATAATTGCATTTAAAAAGTGTGCTAAATAGCATATCTATGCAATATATGCATTAGAATGTCCAGCGAATAGCATATCCCTGGTGTACCTGCACTTAGAAAGTCTGCCTAATAGCATATCTGTGGTCTAGTTTGAATTTAGAAAGTCTGTCTGATAGCATATCTGTGATAGTTGCATTTAGAAAATCCACCTAATAGCCTATCTGTGGCGTAGTTGCATCTAGAAAGTGTGCCAAATAACATATCTGTTGTGTAATTCAATTTAGAAAGTCTGCCTAATAACATATCTGTGGTGTAGTTTGCAATTGGACAAGTCTGCCAAATAACACATCTGTGATCTAGTTTGCAACTAGAATGTCAACCTACTAACATTTTTGTGGTGTAGTTTTGTTTGATAGTTTGCCTAATAGCATACATATGGTGTAACTGCATTTAGATAGCCCACCTAATAGCATGTCCATGGTGTAACTGCATTTAGAAAGTCTGCTCAATAGCATACCCCTGGTCTAGTTGCATTTAGAAAGACTGTTAATAGCATATCAGTGGTTTAGTTGCACTCAGAAAATCTGCCTAGTAGCATATCCGTGGTTTAGTTCCATTTAGAAAGTCTGCCTAATAGCATATCCATGGTTTTGTTGCATTTAGTAAGTATGCCTATTAGCATATCTGTAAACTAGTTCTATTCTGAAAGTCTAAATCGGAACTGTGTTATAGTTCTACTTAGAAACGGTGAATAATCTCACTGGTGGTATAGTTTTACCAGAAACTGTGAATATTATAACCCTGTGATATAGTTAAACTCAGAAACTGTGAATAATCAGGGTATAAGTAAATTTCAAAACTGTGATTAATCTCACCCTATGGTTTAGCATATCTGTGGTTTAGTTAAACTCAACAACTGTGAATAAACTAACATCCGGTGGTATATTGAAGTGGGAAGGTGTGAATCAAAATCATCCAATGCCAACTATAACACAGCTCAAACTAACTCAAATCATGAGTCCTCCCAACCCCCCAAGGTCCGCTGAAAATAACCCCCTAGCGCCCGCATCCCTTCCTGCCCGCCCTACCTCCCACCCCCTTTCCCCAAACGATCCTGCCCTCCAGCACGTCCCCTACCCATCCCCTATCCAAACACCAAGCCAGACGGGCACGATGGCGAGCCAACCATCCAAAAACCACTCCTCCTCCCATCCCCTCCTCCCACCCACCTACGATCATCAAACCCACTACCCCCACTCCCCTGACAAATGCTCAACCTAACCTCCCAGGCACACTTTGCACTGCTACCATTCATCCGTCATCCCCCTCATCAACCCCCACCATCTCCCCCCTGACCCCACGCCTTCCCGTCCCTAAAAATTACACCCCTCACCCTGGCAAGAACAGTAGCTGCTTCTCTTTCCCCATCCGACCCCCCTTCCCTCTCTCACACACCAACCGCAACAAAAACACTGAAGAAAAAACGTACTTGATCTCTCTCAATCTCTCAGTACTCATTGCCACTCCTATCTTGACCCACCTCCTCATACTCCCAATCTCGTTCATCACCACCCACCCCCCTGCCTCACCCTACTTGAAACCCCTGTCCCTCAAATTCTCACCAACCACAACTGAAACTCCTAACCCCCCACATTCCACCTTCAAATCCTCTGACCCAAATCCAATCAACCAGTCACACCAGTCCATCCCCTCTCCCAAACCCACCATCTCAACTGACCGCCTGCTCTTCCCATCGACCACCAAGCACCCCCCTCTAGCTTCCCTTCATCCACCCTCTCCCCTCCCACCCTCCACCTCCGCAACTCCCTCATCATCCTCCTGTACCGAAGTAAATTGCATCATTTTTAATGCTCGATCTGTAGCAAAAAACAGACACAGCATCTTTGACCTCCTCGCTTCTGACAAACCTGACCTGGTCTTTATCACGGAAACCTGGTTCTCTGATGACTTCGCCCCTATCGCCAATGAAGCCTTCCCCCCAGACTACTCACTCATCCCACTGAACCGTCCCTCTAGAGGAGGAGGAATAGCAATCGCCTTCAAGTCTCACTTCTACGCCTCAAGCATCAACAACCAGCCATCCATTCCTTCCTGTGAATCACTCTTAGTGAAACTATGCCTCCCCCCTTCGTTCTCCCACAGCTTCCTAATAATCTACAGACCCCCTGGCTATGACAGAAAATTCTCAAACAACCTCTGCGACTCTATTGCCACCCTTCAACTAAACCATCCCACCCTCACCCTTCTAGGAGACCCCAACATATGGCTTGACATCCCCACCAACCCTATGACCCACTCTCTGGTTGATGGCCTAGACGTGATTACCCTCCATACCCACATAAACAGGCTGACTCACTATAAAGGACACACACTTGATGCCATCTTCATCTCCCACAACCTGATACATCTAAACCCCCCCCACTCCTATCATCTGGTCCGATCACTTCGTTCTCTCTTTCACCATTAGCTCACCCAACCCGCTCCCATTACCCGAACCAGAACCTCTGAATCTACGCAAAAGCTGGATGAAAGTGAGAATCCTTCCCGACCTAGCCAATGCACTCCTTCAGTCTCCTCCCCCTACCCGCCTACCCAACAAACCCCTAATCTCTGATGCCTTTGACTCATGACTCAACAGCTCACTAATCCCTCTAACCTCCTCTGGCAAACCATCAGGTCGCCATGGCCATTTTCCTAGATGGTTCACACCAGAACTGAAGACCACTAAACAGCTATATAAATCCCTTGAACGCAAATGGGGGAACGACAAAACAGCCCTGAGCAGATCCTCCTTGTGCCGGCACCATCGCCTTTATAAGGCCGAAATCCGGAAAGCTAAAAAAGCCCATTACAACTCCTGAATCCTAAACTGTAAAAACCCCAGCAAAGAACTTTACAAAATAATCAACAAATTCACCAAACCATTATGTACCACCACCCTTCCCACCCTCTCACAATCACTGTGCGACTCACTCTCCCTACACTTTTACACTACAGCTCTCAAAGGAATAAACTCTCTAACCAACAAACTTGCTCTCTTACACCCACCACGCAATCCGCCCACCCAACTGCCATCCACCGCCTGCGGCCGCTACCCAACCGACTTTCGACTCCTTCACTCCAATATCAACTGACCATTTCCTCAAACTTCTCTCTGCCCGCAAAACATCTGGCTCCCCACTCGACCCCTGCCCAGCCACAACCCTCAAAGAAATGTTTGCATCTACCTGTGCAAGAGAACACGCAAGAACCATCATAAACAAATCCCTCTCCTCAGGAATTTTTTACGACGCGTTCAAAACTGCTCATGTCAAGCCTCTCCTAAAAAAAACTTCCCTCGACCCTCTCGACCCCAAAAACTACCGCCCCATCTCAAACACCAGGTTCCTTGCCAAACTCATTGACCAAACCGACTACTCCCAACTAAATGCCTTTGTCGAAGCCAACAATCTACTAGACCCCACTCAATCAGGCTTCAGAGCCCGACACAGAACCAAAATCACCCTAACCTCATTCTGGGATGACTGTAAAAAAACTGCTGATTCCACGGGATGCGCCTCACTAATCCTTCTTGACCTATCTGCTGCCTTAGACACAGTCAACCACTCAATCCTCCTTGACCACCTCCACTCCCTGGGAATCCGGGGAAACGCTCTGAAATGGATAGCATCCTTTCTCGACAATAGGAACCAAATAACCCTCCTCTCCACCTATGCTTTCCACGCCCGCCCAGTCAACACAGGAGTTCCACAAGGAGCATGCCTATCAGCCCTCCTGCTTAACCTCTACATGTCCACCCTCCCACGAATAATCCGCTCATAGAATATCCTGTGCTATGACTACGCTGATGACACATAACTAATCCTAAAGCTCCTGAATTCAAAACCCAACTGCCAACCCGAGCTCGCTTCCTGCCTCCTCGACATAGATCACTGGATGACCAGATACCACCTCTTGCTAAACCCCTCCAAAACTGAATTCATGGTATGTGGCAACACCAAACTTCTTATGCACCCGCTACCCTGGCCATCTGCCATGGGCACCTCCCCGACACCCTCAAATTCTGTAAAAAACCTTGGATGCATCCTAGACTCAGACCTAACCCTCTCTCTCCAAGTCAATAACATCTCCAAGTCCTGCCACTACCACCTTAAAACTCTTAGGCACATTTTTCCATGCCTCTCATTTCCCAACAGACTCTCCGCGGTCCAATCAATTGTTATGCCAAGTCTAGACTATGCTAACCACCTCTACCGCGGAGTCCATGCGTACCAACTGACTAAACTACAAAGAGTACAAAACGCTGCAGCCAAACTGCTACTAGCGCTTGGCCCAAGAGATCACATCTCCACATCCCTCAAAACTCTGCACTGGCTTCCGGTTGCCTGAAGGGTGACCTTCAAAACCTTATGTATCTCTCACCGAGCAATGCATAAAACCAGTCCTCTATATCTTCAAGACAAACTAAAACCCTACCATCCTCCACGCACTCTAAAATCAAGCTCTGCCAACCTCCTGGTCATACCAAAAACCAACTCAGTCAGGTTAGGTGGATCATCATTCTCAGCCCTGGCCCCCACTTTGTGGAACGCAATTCCACCCCACATCCGAATCACCGAGGACCTCATGTCTTTCCGAAAATTACTGAAAACAGGACTCTTCCCCTAAAAATCGACTCTTAACTCAAACTGGATAACAGCAATCAATGACCTTAGCCCAAAGCTGCTTTATCATAAATAACAATCCAACACCACGATCCGAGCGAGAAATCGAAAACTATTAACTGCCAATGTAAATTAAAATGGATAAACTGAATAGAACGAGTCAAGTGGATGAAATTAGTAAAGTGGATGAAAGGAATAAACTGGATGAAAGAAGTGAAGTAGATGAAATTAAGGAAATGGATTAAATCAATGAAATGGAAGTATACATGATGAGAGGAATAAAATGGAGGAGAGGATGGAAAGCATTTGTACATGTGACGGATGGTGTGCACGGAATAGATACAGTACATGGAACGGATAGATGACATAGAATGACAGAGTGCATGGAATTAACTGAACAAATGGAATAGAAGGATCGAGAGCATGACATGACATGTACATGGGACGAATGGAGTGCTTGTGACGGGTGGAGTACATGGAACAGATGGAGTGCATGAGACGGATATAGTGCATGGGACGAATGGAGTGCTTGTGACGGGTGGAGTACATGCGATGGATGGAATGCATAGGACGGATGGAGTGCATGGGATGGATGGAGTGCATGCGACGGATGGAGTGCGTGCGACGGATGACGTGGGTGGAACGGGTGAAGTGGGTGGAACAGATGAAGTGGGTGGAGCGGACGAAGAGTGTTGAGCGGATGAAGAGTGTGGAGCTGACAGAGAGTGTGGAGCGGATGGAGAGTGTGGAGCAGACGGAGTGTGTGGATTGGATGCAGTTTGCGGAGCAGATGGAGAGTGCATAGTGGATAGAGAATGCAGAGCGGATGGAGTTTGTGGAACGGGTGGAGTGTGTGGAGTGGATGGAGTGTTTGGAGCAGATGGAGTGTGCGAGCAAATACCTGGAACAGTTAGCGGGCATGGAATGGACATTTTACAAGAATGGTTGGAGTGCATGGAACGGCTGGAGTGGATGGAATGGCTGGAGTGCATGGAACAGCTGGAGTGCATGAAACGGTTGGAGTGCATGGAACGGTTGGAGTGCATGGAACGGCTGGAGTGCATGGAACCTTTGGAGTGCATGGTACAGTTGAAGTGCATGGAACAGTTGATGACCATGGAACGGTTAGAGTGCATGGAATGGTTGGAGTGCATGGAATGCATTGAGCATGAAGGCGCTCGATCTCAAGCACCTACTGAAAACCACCATATCACACCACCATGCTTACTTTCTTCTATACATCACCACTCAACTAGAACAAAGCGATACTATGACACATTCGGTTTAGCTGTTCTCATGCCAACACCTGCCACATACTCCCCATCATCATAACCAAACACAGCTGGCTGCACACCTGCCAGCCTCGGCGTTCTCCTCAGGCCTAACGCAGCCACAATCAGTCTGGTACCACCATGCCAGAGCAAACACATACTCCTGATCTCCCAACCACCAAACCTACCACTAAGAAGCAGCTATCATACGAGTGCCACACCTGCTGAACACATATCCTGTGCACACACGCACCTTATGACTTTCTCTCTCTCTCTCTCTCTCTCTCTCTCTCCCTCTACTGACTTGAACTACGGTTCCTGAGGGCGTTCAACTTACCAGCGCCTTGAGATCATATCAATGGTACATAAGGCGCTATATAAATGCAAAGTAGCATAACATAACATATGTTTTAAATGAAAGATCTTAAAGTGAATCTTGAAATCAAAACCCAGTTTGGAGTTAACTATTTAATTCTGACTTGACAGTGCCCATCCTGGGAAAGATGACACTTCAGGTAGACACTTCCCTGTTAGCAGGAAGGCTTAATTGATGCTGGAGGTTCTCACATATTTAGAACAAAGACCTCATCAGACTTTCATCTCTGGCCCAGCCAAGGACAATTACAGGTTGAACACAATCCCTTCAGGGGAGGGGCAGGGAAATTCCACTGGACCCCGACCCTGATCAAAGGAATTTGACAGCTCTTGGCAGTTGAAAGATACAAAGAAAAAAAACTGCTAAAAGACATGTGTTTTTTCAAATGCCTATTTGTGATTAAGCTTTGAAAAACTTTAACTTTGCCCCATGAAGGACATGAAGGAGGACAAATCTAAAAATTGGTAGTTGTGGATCTAATTTTATGTTCTTTCTGTGAAGAGTGAACCCTGTACTACATAAGGACCAAAGTTACATAAAAAGAATAATTGTGGCAAAATGATTGATGCTGCAAATATAATATTGTATACCGGTGTACTCATGGTAATTGCCCAGATATGTACTGAATTAGGAATTGTTAGGCCAAACCGTTATGATTAACATTGACAAAATTCCCCAGAACGGCAAAGACAGCTCTCACTGAGATGGGAGTTAGATGTCAGGATAAGTCACAAAATACGTAATGTATGTGTCCGATTTTATTAGAGGGCATACTTATAGAAATGTGCATTTGTGGGAAAGTTTAATTGTGGTTCAAATCAATGTGGGATTTCCCAAATCACACCATAAAATATGACAGCTCTTTCTGACTTCCAACCAGAAGAAGGCAATTGCCTTTGACCTATCACAGCAGTGGGGGTGTGGTTTGAAATTCTGCCCCTACCTTTAACTGAGTATGTCACTTGGCATGATAAATATAGGAACTTCACCACATACAGAAACAGACTGATTCCTGACTCCATCCTGATTGCCGCGTGACACCCTGTTCCATAAATTCTTCATCTTGTCCTGATTCCAGACTACTTGGCAAACCCAGGCCCAGCATTTTCTGAACTGTTTTCAGCTAGGCCCAAATCCAACCATCCCAAACTCCAGGGAAACAATTCTGATCTCGTTTGGCTTGCTACCATTAAGGCTTGCCAGCTGCAACTTGCCATCCCGCTAACCTACCGGGTCCAGTGACCAGAAGGGCCAATCCATCTAATCCAGCCTGAGGTGCAGTTCAATTGACCAGAACCACCCAGCTGATCCTATTCTACCAGAGGTGCCCTGCTGCCGGTAGATCTGACCCATGATGACCAGAACCTGACGGTCCAATATTAATTTTCAAGTGGACTGTAAGTATAAACAGGAAACATAGTAACCCATAGTATATTTGCCTTATCCTATCCCAATCTCAACCTATCCCATCTTTAACTTCAGAACCTCTAATATTGTAAGATCTATTCTTGCAACCTTTTTTGTAATCCAAAGTGTAGCACTGATTTTCTCCTTTGTTTCATTAGACCATAAGCCATTAGTGATTTGGGTTAAATAAAATAATTCCCATACAGAAAACAGTATCCGCCACGTGAAGAGTTACAAGCTGCCGTGCGTAACTGTGGAGATTCCCAGGCGGCATTTCATTTTTCTTAGTCATTAATATAGTTTAAATAAAACCAATCTGTCATTTTAAAACCAAATTTCTGCTTTTCTCTGCTCTATTTCTTCAAAGCACCTCTCATTAAAACATTCATAACTTCTTCAGTTTTATAGCTAGAGACCTAATTTCAAATCTCAGTTAAACCTAAGACCTGTAGATACATCCACTGCATTGCGAAACAGTGTATTTGACCCGATTTTAATACAAATCGCAGAGTGAAATTTAAGTACAAATTTTCATTTTTGCAAACGTTTTACACATGTTTTTTCCCATTCAAAGTGCTTCTTAACTTCGATTCTGATTTAAAGTGTGTTCTGTTGCTCATCTTGTAGCTCATGTTGGTTAGAATATGTTCAGTGTTGCTCTCATAAGAATTTCTATTGTAAGGATTATTGCACACTTTTCCTTGTTTCACAAAGCCATTTTCAACTGTCATTTTAAAAAGTGTAAATTTCCCAAAAATGCTTTTCTCTCTTGTTTGGGGAGGGAAGATAATATTCAAACACTGTACTCTGTTCTTTCATTCCTGAAAACCTGCTGCTTATTTACGTCTGTATAGAATTGCTAATTTGTGCATTAATAACTTTGCAGGGGGAAACTTTAACCTAAACGCTATCTTTTCACAAGCTAAAACTGTAATTCTCCTGTGTTTTATCTTCTGTATTGCTATAAGTGAATTCAATTGCTTTACTTACTTTCTGAATTGTTTTGTCACCCCATTGATGATTGCTTCTCCATATATATATATAAAAATGTGTGTTGATTTGAATGTTAAATAAATAAATAAATAAATGCATACTTACCTTTACTAACCAGCCTGATTCCTGGTCCACTGTTACCTGGGGGGGTATAGGGGGGTATTTTGAGAAGGGTGTCATATGAGTGGTTTATCACTCAGAATATTGAACCTATAGACACAATAAATAAGTATTTCATCTGTGCATTACATGCCAGGCGAGACCTGGGTGAATTGCCTGATTGAAATCCTTAACAGTGCAAATAGTGCGAAAGAAAAATGCATCCTGGGTATGTTAGCAACATCATAAATGTGCAACCAAACATCTCTGGAACCAACTGAGACCTTACATCATAGTGCATGGTGCGCACTTGTCCACAGCCTTTGGCAATGTACAAATAATGCAAACGAAGGTGCATTCTAGGCATATTAGCAACATCATAAGAGAAAAATGAAGAAACCACAATAAAGTACATATAAAGTTATGTGGCTAGAAGTTAAAAGTCAAAAATATTAAACACATTATAAAGACATTTTAGGCGAAATCTGCAATAGTAATGTTCTAAATCTCAAACCCTCCGGTTTTTAATGTTCATGTTCTTATACACAACGCCTGATGGTATCATTGCTACGCCTGAAAAGCAAACTATTGCATTGGAGTACAACCGAGAAGGCAATGGGATGACAAGAGGGGCTCACAGCTTGTGGGCGTTGTTTAGTTATTTCCCACACATTGCCTGTCCACAACCATACTACTTCCTTTGGACATTTCCACCAACTGCCTGCCTCTATCCTCCCAAAACACATCCTCCTGGGATCTCTTTGAGCCTGCTTTATCAAGCTGTAAGCTTTATCAAGGTGTAAGATCAAACTGTGTGCAGAAAGTGCCTACCAACTCTGTTTCAAAGAGTCTTCAAAGAGTCAATGGCTAAACTGTAGATATAAACCTACTGTCTGTGTAATAAAAATCGCAGAAAGAAGTATGCCTTCAGCTACTTGATGTATAAGCAGTCAGCCTGACTTTGCACGGCAAACCCAACAGATTTGGCTTGTGTACAGGTAGTACACAGATATTTGCCCAACACTTCTTTCATATGTCCTGGTACTCACAACATTATGTGGCTGTTACCATTTTATGTATACACAGTGCCATTATTGCAATGCCTGGCCTAGAATGGGCTCACCATCTTCATACCATAAGCACACCACACACACCTCCAGGCAACCAGACACACGATCACCACAACCAATGACAAAGAGGGATTCCAAACCCTTAGGACGTAGCTAACTAACCAGCAGCATGTCTGCACCAACAATACTACATTGATAACCAACCGAACTGACACAGAACACCTTTTATCCATCGCTGCCACAAATGGATCTTAGCGCTGCCGCCCCTATGCACTAGCTGCCCCTCAAATTGGGCTGGCACGCGGGCATGCCACTCAGATAAGCGGTAACTAACAATCAATCTGAAAACCCAGCACATGCCAAAGCCATCACTTGCCAAACAACAATCAGCACACAACGCACAAAATGTACACATATGACATCACCAAACTCACTTACATGTGACACAAAACAGGCAAAGTGGCAGTAACCGCTGACAAATGATCCCCAAGTTGGTACCACACAGGCCATCCAAACAAAACTCCACACTGATCCTAGTTTGTTGCCAAGACAAACCAGAACCCATCCGAAGCAAAACTACATCCAAGATTCAATTTGCAGAAAAATAGCTGCTGATGCCACAACTCAACACCTTGATGTTCATTGGGCAGCAACCATAGGTAGGTAAATGCACCATACAGTATTGCATAAATACATAGATAAAATGAACAGTTTACCATTCCTCAGCTAACACAAACTAACTGGACAGGGCTCCGACCCTCAACAGTCAATCCATGCTGCAAACATCTTAAATGCAAACGCCAACGTGCCCATTCAAAAGAAACACCCAAAAACTCCAGCAAGCAAAATAAAATGGCCTTTTCCCACGGGGTTAACTCTACAAGGACCCAGCCAGCTGAACATGCCTTTTATCACTGGGACCAGTAAACAAATACACACCAGCATGAAGGTGGAATGCATCCCAAACCACACCAGCAAATACACACATGAACACACCAAGTGTTGCATGTCCTACAACACATGTGCCAAAAAGCATGACATCAACTCCAAACCACATCTCACAGCACAAATACACACACATGTACATGCCCATTCCAAGCGTTCCATGTCGCATTACATATCAGCCAAAATTGCATGGCGTCACATCCAACACTCATGTCTTAGCAATAGATCTAAGACACACACAAAATCAAGTGAAATAAGTTAACTAAATCCGTACGTGCTACAACATTTTACAAACAGTGCAGTGCAGCACACAACTTAAGCACAGAATACGCGCACATCCCTGAATATGCAATTCATCAAGAAAACGAGCATAGAACGCAACTGTTCACTCATAAATACACAACTGAAAAATATTTTCTGTTACAAACTAACTTAACCAAGAAGTCCAAGCATCAATCGCCAAAAATTCCTCAAAACTGTCATAGCTAACACCAACAGCTCAACTGCATCACACAGCAATACAGATCAACATGCTCACATCCAAGTCCAGTCCCAAAGTCCATGCTGCACCAGGCAGCATAAGTCATTCCTCAAAATGTCAAGCTAACAATAACAGTGCACCTCCTACACCCAAAGACAGCACACACACCCAAGCACTGACAATGGAGCTACCATCATACTGTATCGCTGTGTATATTATTTAGCACTGTACGATCCCTCATTCAAACCAAACACTGCAGAGGAAATGATCGCTCTATAAATCAGAGCCAATACAGAAGCGAGAAACCACCCTGCAAGTGCCCCTTCTCTGAATGGCCTGTTTACAGTGAGAAACCGTAAAAAAATATACAACAGCGTTTCAATAAGTGCACATTTTGTGCAAGTATCTGGATGGATCTCAGCGCAGTGTTCCATGTCCGATGGAACCCACCGGCAGCAGAAGCCCAGCCTGCCACCACAGTACTTATAAGACAGATCAGTCACTCCAACGCCATATTGCGATGTACTCCACAGGCAAACTCCTTCATCCAGCACTCAATGGATCGTCTTCCTCTGGGATGTAAACGTCGTGGTCATGCAAAATAGGTATTGGCGGGTCCATTTATTTAAACCCACCGACAACTCCGAGCTAAAACGAATGCGAACGGTGGCCCAGCATGGGATCATCTCGCCAACATGCACGCCATGTTGGTGATGTTATCACATGCTGGCTCAACTCAGCTGAGTGTGGAGCTCTGCCGAGCCAACCTCCGAAACAGCTGCCAGTACCAATGCCCCCATCACACCAAAGCCAAGGTGCCATCCGCGCCACAAGAAAAGGTCAGGGACTGTACAACCAGCACCCCGGGACAACAACTCCACCCTCATCAAGATCCAATGCAGGTAAGAGCTCAATATAAATGTAATTAACGCTGCATCCCCATGGCTTTTTTCTATATATTCAGGAGTGACAACAGAGCTAAGAGGGAGACTCTCCTTCTAATGCTTTCACTTTCAGCACATTATGTCTGTGCCTGCGCCAAAGGGAACAATCCCTGTGCTCACTCAGGAAGTTCTCTAAACTTTCTCCTTTTCCCTCTCACTCTTGGGGGGGGCACCACACTCATTTAGGACAAACACTCCTGGGAACCACACACCCTTGGAAGACAGACACTGGCCCTCATTCCAAGGTTGGTGGTAGTCATGGTGCTGTTAGCGCCATGACTACCACCAATAACGGGACCGTGTCCGGTCCCATTCAATTGGGACTTACCGGTCCAGTGCGACCATGGCAGGACCGGTAAATCCCCCCATAGGGCTCAATGGGACGGGGGAAGGCGCTAATAAACGGTACTGCAAATTACGGTACCGTTATTAGCTCTGAAGTCCCTTAACGGGCCCCGTCCATAACGCCTGGTAAAACCAGGCGTTAAGAAAGGGACCCGCTAAGAGCCCTCCAAATACGGCACAAAGGGATTACTGGCACTGATGTCCTTAACAGTGCCCAGTATCTCTTTGTGCCCACCTCGTAATGAGGCCCACTCTCTCCCTTTACTTGCCCAATGTGGTGGGATGACTCCATGGGAGGCAGTTTAGCTGACTTGTCATTTTTCTTTCCTTCTTCACATAGGCAGATGTCTTCCCCTCACTTCTTTCATCTTCCTTCAAATTTTAGCCCGGATCAGGGACCATCCTGTTGCCAGTTGTTATGTATGAAGGATCCTCAAAGCAGCAGTTAAGGCATAACCAATTCCTGTATTCAGTTTCTTCATGTAATAATGTTGGAGGCAAGGAAAAAGGACAGGAGCAGAGGGGAAAGCCCACTGGTTCCCAACACCCAGGTTACATGGATCCAACTGCCATGAGTGGAACACTCATCCACGCAGCAACATTCCAATACTAACAGACCATTCCATCTGTGACATCATTAAGTCCATGCACACACATACGATAGGACATAACACATCTCCCTTCCCTCGCTCACAAGTATAACACACACCTTTACTGAACATAAACTGCTATTGTACCACACCACCTGCAACAAATGTGTGCACTTTACTAATAACGCTGCAGCAGTCATCAGATATGTGTCATTCTCGATTGATTTTGCAGGGAACAGGCTCATCCACTGCCCCTTCAATGTTTACTCCCAAATGATTGCCTTCCTCAAAACGCGGGCCTCTCTTGGCGCCAATCCGCAAGCTGCTTCAGGCAATTATACAGTCACCTTGTCTGAAACATCATTCCGTTTCCTAATGGGACTGCGCCACACTTGAAGAATCCACTAATCAAATGTGTGGAACAGTTTGTGCTGAGGCGGCAGTTAATGCCAAGCGGTAAACATTTGGCCACGAATTAGAGAGTGATTTATATGACAAATCAGTGCAGTTCCCGCAGGGCCCTGCATTTTGTTATTTTTGCCGTCACGGTTACAGGAGAAGGATTGTACTTGAGTGGAACATTTCCACTTTTATTTTTTTTATTGTGTTATTGGCTATTCATACTCAAACTTACAAATTAAAAACAAATAACGATTAACATACTCGTTTCACATTAAAAAGAAAAGAAAATACATTTCAACAACGAAAACCAATACATATTATAAACAATCACCTAAAATAAAATTTAAAGTCTTAGTACACAGCTTATGAAAAATGAACTTTGCCATATATTTTGTAGAAAAAAAAAAATAAAACAGAAAAAAACATTTGTTTCCGGATAAGCAAGTGTACATGCAAACATTTCCAAATGTCATGTACGCAAAGTAGCATCTAAAACACTGCCCAAAATCAGCAACTTAACAGACCAGCATTATGCCATATTTTTACTACCCCAAGTTTAACAACTGTTTCCTCCCCACTTGAAATGGCTGCAAAACATGCACTCTCATCCTACACTATAGAGTTAAGTACACATCTCCCCAGCCAGAGAGATCTAGGGTCTATCAATGCCGGGAATTCCATGGGGTGTGCTCTCTGTTCTGTATTACACGCCCATTTTGGGTTACATCGCAGGCCCTTATCACATCCGCCTCTGAGCACCTAATCGGGCGGGTTTCCAATGTCATTTTGCAATTTTTGGGAAGCCTTAGATTTTAAGGCAGCAGGGCAGCAATATTTGCTCCTTCGTATATATACCGTTTAAAGCTCGTTAATTGGAAGGCTCCATAAAAGATGCCCTGCTTTCGCAAAGTTTGATTCCAAGTCAAACGGGAAAGAGCACCTAATAAGAGAGCAGATACCTCCAAGGATCTCCAGGAACCTGCCTGCTATATTATTTCCAAGTATTTGGAAGAAAATTACAAGGGCTGTGTACACAAGTTGTACACCTCTAGACACATGTGAAGTTATGTTCTCAATATCCAAGAATGCTGTGGAAAGGGCACAGATATAAAATCCTTTAAAAACGTGAAAAGTATCAACAGATCTTGACAGCCAATGCTTCAAATCCCAAAAGAAAATGCAGGGACTGGTGATTGCCAATAATGTGGATGCTAGGCTAGGCTTAAAACTGAGGTGCAGTGGGCCCCATCACCATGGGCATAATTGTAGGGGGTGGAAGTATTTTGTCCCCCACAAATTTTGTGGCACACCATTTTGTCCTATTCATTTTGCAGGGGCCACCTTCATTTCAATGTCATACCCCCCCCAACATTTTCAGCAAAGTTACTCCACTGCCCATTAATCTGTCCCTAATGGAACACATGTTCAAATTAATAAATGCACTTATTATCTCATAAAGAATGCCATGATATGATATGATATGATATGCATTTGTAACGTGCCTATGCACAAGTGTTTCAAGGCGCGACAAGGCAGGGAGGGGGGGACAAGGGAAGACAGACAACGATCCTACTAGGCCAGGTATCATTCAGATCGCGCAAGTGCATGGGTAGAGGGGAAGGGAAAAGTGCAAGGGGAAAGGGAGAGGGGAAAGTGCTGTACAGGGGTAGTAGAAAAACAAGATAAATAATAAGGACCAGCTGGTGGCAAGTGCAAGGTAAGTGCAGACAAGTGCTGGGAAGGGGGGCTGTAGGGATACAGAGACAGTCCCGCAGTGCAGGGGTTGCCAGGGAGGCAGTGCAAGGGGACAGTGGCTGGGCCAAGGACCGAGATCGGTGAGAGTGGCCCAGTTGCAGACTCAGTGCAGTTTCAGTCGGGAATTTAGCAGGGGAGAAGGGGAGAGAAAGCAGAAGCAAAGAGGAAGATTTTGAGGTGCTTCCGGAACCGGAGATGGTTCTCCTCAAGTTTCAGGGAGGCAGGAAGGCTGTTCCAGAGGGAGGCCCCTGCCGCGGAGAGAGATCTACCACCAACTCGTTGCTTGGAGAAGAGGCTGACCCTGAGGGAGTTGGAGGCGGATGAGCGAAGAGCTCGAGAAGGAAGATATTTAGGAAGAGAGAGTTGAAGGTATTTTGGCCCCAGTCCCCAGATGCATACTCTTAGGAACACTGGCAATGTATCCTATCGAAGGTTGGAATATCATATCATGGTCTTGTAGGTTGTTAAGTGTTAAGTATCGGAAACATATAGAGGAAGAAAAATGGGGGCAACACCATGGGAGCAAAGGGCCCAATGATGCAATAAACCTACCGCCCCAAACCCCTCTGCCTTCTAAATGGCTTGAAAAGTGCACACTTCAGAGAGGCGTTGCATTAATTGGTACTGGGACACCAAGTCCATCATATCCCACACTAGCTGTCTCTCCCTTTCGCTCCACCCGTACCGTTTTAATGAGAGCACTGTCTATTCGGAAAAAGAAATCCCCAAATTTCCATTCATCCTCTGGAGCTTTTTAGTGTGGGTGACAACTGAGACTGCCCTCCCCCTGTAGTGGCAAGGTTACCTCGCACAGAGTCCGTAATCGGGATAGTTCTGCTTGTGTATTGTGTATTGGTCGTTTTATAATTTCTAAATCTTGTGTGGTCGGTTCGGCAGGGGCAGGTGCTGTATTTGTGGCAGTATATAAACCTACAGGGGCTTCCTTGGTACTTACTGGAATGTATGGGGGAGGTGGTACTATTACTGGGGTGGTTGGCACGCTGGGCTAAAGTAAATATAGTGGATCACAGTAACCTTCTGCAGGTAAGGGTCTTGTAGGTAGTGGGTATAATTTCTTTGCTTCTGCCCCTTCCTTCTCTTTTCCCTTACCTCACCGTTTGGCACGGCTGGGGTCTCTTGTTCTTTGTTATTTGTAGGGGGCATTTCTTCAAACATCCTCCAGAAATGTAATGCTTCATGTCTGTTTTGGAGTTTCTTCCCCTTATACTTGGCTATTAAATATGCTTCAACATGGTCTAATACTACTTTATCAAAAAAAACCTCTTCAGGGGGGGCAGCCCCCCCTTTTACTTCTGTCAACCACTGCCCATGATACTTTTTTATTTTGTCGCTGTAGAGAGACAGGTGCTTGCATATGTGTGAGAGTGGCGTGTCTAAGCCCTTGATGTCACTGTATTTTCTTCCCCCTTGATATGTCTATTTGTGTACTTAGACTGCTACCCTTCAACCTTCAATACCTCACCAACACCTTTTTTACTTCATACATAAATAAATTACTTGTGCATTGCCATGATAAACAAAATAGAAGCATGAAAACTTTTATCCACTTAACATTTAGACATAACGGATAGAAACATTTTACAAACAACGATGAACATAAAACATGAGACACTAATACCTGTCCCTTATACCCCAGTCCTTTGTTAATTAAGAATCTGTTTCCCCCGCTCACATTCAGCATTCACATCACCTCTGCCCCTCCTGGGCCTTCCACCAAAAGATTATAAATATTAAAAGAAGAACTACTACTATTTTCCCAGAGTCCTCTAAATATATGAGGCTCGTACTATATCCTTATCTCCACTTATATTCCTGCACTGGTCGTGACAGTGCTATGTGGCACCGCCTTCCACCCCCTCTTAGAGCTAGGTTCCTGTATCTCCTCCTATTTCATCACATTATTCATATGAAAACCTAATGGCCATAGAATAAAGAAAAATCTCTTTAAATTCAACACTCTATTCACTCATATACAACCCAACCCATAACACTGTTCCCTTAATAAACTCTGCTCCATACCCTTCATACTTCCCACCTTTAATTCTTCTTGCAATCAGCACTCACGTGTCCGTGGTTTTTCAAGATCCTCAGTTCGTAATCTATCCAGAAGGGGGGCCTCCTATGGCGGCCCCTGCCTGGCTCCAGTGAGCATTTGGGTATTCGCAAAGCCGGGACCCACAGAACCTTCTAAAGAGCTTATGCTTTTTATAGAATTCTGCCAGCCGTAGGTGGCGTTTGGCCCTCCTGGGGAAGCCCCGGATCTCGGATCAGTACGGGGGCATCAAGAAATATCATGTCGGGGTCACCACTTTGAAGGCGCCTGGTCCCAACATGATACTAAATAAACCAAATTAAAGGACGCACCCCAGTAGGGAATAAGACCAGGAGATAGATTGCAAGTTGAACAAAGTTTTATATCAGTACAGATGTGCACGCAGAGAACTCTGCTGCCCTCAGAACGCTCTGCCCAACAATACACAGGCAGCACATTATGAACCAAGAAATCGTCATGAGTGACATAATGACATATGGTACAATATAACAGTTTCAGTTGGTCGACCGGCACGGTCCAGTGTGGAGTGTAGGTGATGTCAGGCTCCAATTGGATGCTCTGGTGGTCAGTTGGCACATGGGTCAGTTGGGCTCATGTTCACATGGTGAAGGTCAGGCTTAGTTCACAAAGTGTCACAAGCCTAACTAATCTAAACTACACAATGACCATTGACATGCAAAGAGTAATGTTAGACATGAAACCATCACTTAGATGGAGGAGGCTATAGAATGTGGACCGATATATGCATATTCTAACCCATGTCTTTATGGGGGCAAGGGTACCTTTGGCCCTCCTCCCAGGTGCCTTCTTTACAGGGTCTGATCTGTGATTTATTCTCCCCAGTGCTTCACGATTCAAACAAATGAATGGGTAGATGTTTAGTTTAGAGGAGTATATATGATCACACGGGATTAGGTATATGGTGGGCAATTTAGGGTGGTCCATGGGGAAGGGTCTTCCAGCAGTTATGTTCAAAGAGAGTGAAGGTGCAAAGAGTATGTAAGTTGTAACTTCTAGAGGTGGGGGTCGAAGTGGCACGGGCGGGTTTGTTTAGACGGATGAGCATGCAGGCCAGGGTTTGCTGCAGTCACATGCAGGGCAAGGAGCTCAGAGGAAGAGAGAAGGATACGGAATATGTGCAACAATACATGGCCAGGAGTTTCCATGAGAAATGGGTCTGTGTGGAGCTGCCAGGAGGGGGAGGCTAGGCTTTCTGTGTGTGGCACTGGACAGAGGGAGGGATGGCATTTTAGAAATCATGACAGGGCCTAGAAAAAGATGGCGTTTTACGGGGGCACAAAATGGAGTCCCTACATCTCCCCAGATGGCTTTGTTTACCATCTTTTTTGTGATTCCATTGAGGCCAAATTATTAGAACAGACAAACAAATGCCAGGACGTCTCCCACTTTTGGGTAAAGACAAAATCCATTTCACGTGGGAATGTCAGGGGGGGTCTGAAAATACCTTTCCTCCCTTACAACCTCATACCATCACCTGTTCACTTGAGGACTGTGACCTACAAGGCAGATATGTCAGTCTCCCTCTCTCCTTGACATTGGGGTTGTGCCCATCTGCTTCTACCCACAGTTGACAGCAATACAAAGACGCTGTAAATGCACCTGACACTGTAAGCTCACGAAAACAAGTCTGTCAGCCTATACACCATCTCTCACCTAATACAGTGCCATGACACAAATGTTTCTTAAAATACATCTAGAAAGCTCATCTAAAAATATTTATATCCATTCACTGCTACTTTCAGATTCTTCTTAGCTCGCCTTTCTTACGAAACAAAACTAGCAACCATAGGAGACTTTGGCAAACATTATAATCTTTTTCATGTCAATTTAGAACGCATTTTCTGTCATGAAGCAAGACGTGGAATATATTTCCAACAGATATCTATCAAGGTTTTTAAGGCACATTCTCTTAGGGGACAAGAATATGCACAAAAGTAACTAGTTTGTGGTCTACGTAATCATGCTAAAACAGGCATCTGTCTCTCTCGATAAGGTTCAATAATAGCCGAATCAAATGATTTTCAGTTAAGCTTATTAAGGCAGAGTCCTGCTCATACTGGCAGCTTTGACAATCAAAACCAAATGTAAGGGGTTGGGAGGTGGTGCGGATTAAAGCATAAATAATTCCAAGAAAAATGTCTCCAATAGATTGCTATCCGATTGCCTCCTTGGACTGGTTTTGGTGAAGGCGGGGAGGCCTCATGGGTCCCAAACCACACGGTGGCATGGTAGTTGATTCAATAATCAGTGGTACACGAGAGCTGGCATTAAATGAAGGTCCCGAGCCATAGGTAGACAGCAGGATACTCTAAGGTTGTTACAGTATCATCTGTAGTCCTCTCATCACCTTCCTTGCTCAGGGCTCTGGTTCTACAGCCTCCCAATCAAAACAATCTCTTCTTATTCATGTCCCACCATGAGATGGTACCGGGGGGAGCTTCTCTTCTTCCTACTTTTTCTCTCTTTTAATCCTCAAGCTTGTTTCCTCCTTGTCAATGCTTCAACTCATGCTCAAACCTCCGCCTCTCTTAATCTTCCCATTGTGTCTTCTCTTATTCTTCTTATTTCCTCCCTTCCTAGCGGTTTACCACCTTCTGTTTAAGGACCTCCTGCTTAATCAAATCTATATTAAGGGCTGGCTTTTTCACCCTCTCCTCTGTGGTTACTCTCACCAGCCCCTTCATAGCTACGCTTGCACCCTCCACCTTGGCTTCCTTCACGTCCTCCTCTTTAAACACCTATTCTATGTAATTAGAGCGAATTGTGCAATTCCACTTTTCAAACTTGGCCCTTTTATCCCCAGCCTCCTGACTCTCTCTCCCCAACTAGCCTGGGTCTCCCTGCCCCAGCTCCCTGGGACTACCACTTCACAGACTCATATGTCTCTCTCACAACAGTCCCCTTGGTTTCTCTGTCCCTGTCCTCCTGGGTCTCTATCTCCTCTATCTCTACAACCTCTTGAGACTTTACCCAGAGCTTTCTGATTCTCTCCCCCCACCACTAGTACATCGGTTTCTGTATCCCCATCCGCATTGCTCTCATGATCTACAATCTGTTGGGTCCCCCTTTTCTGTTTTTTTGACTCACCCTTTCCACACCTCATGATTTGTTCTATTCCTAGCCTCCTCTGTTATGATTGTATTCACAATTATTGATAAATGACTCAAGCACCCACACAGTGATGCCGCTGCCCAGAGAGAGCAGTTATCACATCCTCAGTCTAACTCTTTGTAGCATTCTGGGTCCTTTTCTTCCAAGATTCCAGAGTATTTCTTTCCCCAACACTCTGGGTCCCCATTCCCACCACCTATCTCTTTCTTTTCCCCCAACCCTCTTCACACCTCTCTCCCCAGGACCCTGTGTTGCTCATTATCCAGCCATATGTGTGTCTCTCTTGCCATTACTTTTGGAATCTCCTCCAGCTTCCTGTCTCTAGCTTGCCCCAGGATTCAGAGTTTCGTCTACCAGGCCTCTTTGTTTTAGCAGCTGAGCTCCAGTCTACTGCTCCAGATCCTTTGGCTCACCTCTCCAGCAGTCTTTGAATGAGCCTCTTACTTTCATAATCCCCTAGGCCTACCTTCCATCCTTGAGCTGACCAAAAGGAAATCAGGTGTGTGTCCCTATGAAGTTGTTATGTTGATTCGATGATGGGCCTGTCCCTGTTTTGATGTGGGACTTGGGCTTGGTTAATTCCTCCTCCTGGTTGGGCCTAATGCTCGTTGACACACACTGAGCCTAACTGGCCTTTCGTGTATGTTTTTAAAGACCCTGTAAGGGGATTTAACTGCACACAATTTCAGACAGTGTGAGATCTGCTCCATCACCAGTGATCAGGAGTGCAAGTGGATACAAGATTGTCCTGCCATTTTTAATATGATTTCTGCACCCATGGGAAGATTGCTGAATGTGTAGACACGTCTGCCTCTATGAGACCATCCCTCATAATCAGTTTCCTTCAAGGGACAGGTGATTCTTAGGCAGTGATACCACTAGCCCCTACCTTCTTTGAGTCACATAGTGTGGGTTTCCAGGGTATCCTTCCAACTCCAAAGCCATAGCCAATTGTACCTCACTTGTAGTGCCACCCAGCCCCCCTGGCAAATCCACTATCCATCAGTGAGCTCAGTTAGGGGCATTTTGTATAGTTTCTTCTTTCTTTTTTTGCTGAACATGCCCATAAAATTTTCCTCAATTTTGCATCTGTCCCATGTCTCCCATGTTTTGGAATTCTCTCTGTTCATTTACAGTGTTCCTAAGAATGTTTGATGTCAGTTTATAGTTTGCTTGTGGGACATGAACCACAGACATTTTGTTAACTATTGAAAATATAATTTTTCCAGGTGTCCACAATATTTAATCCATACAATTCAATACATTTCATGTAGTTTCAAATGAATGCCTCATACAAAAATTGCACATTATAAACATGTTTTTCTACATGCCTGGCTCAAATGTACTATTAACTAAAGTGCATTTTGCAATGGCCGTGAAAACCTCATTCTTGAACTCTATTAACCCCTACATGCATGGAATAAAAACAATTTAATGAAAAGGGTTGAGTGTGTTGCAAAGTGCCCTGCCATTCTCTTGTGGTGAAGAGTGGCATGATCATGGGGGCTGGGTGCCACCACCCACTTAGTCTTGCTGGAAGGATGAGACGGATCTGCTGGCTTATCCAACCACATCCCAGGTGTCATGTCAGGGGCTTGTCACCAAGGGCAAACCTGTAACACAGTCCCTTTAAGTGGACATCGGGCCCTGAAGTTGTCTATAAAATGTGCCACCCTGTATGTAAAAAAAAATATTTTTATTGCAAGTTTTCATACATCAGAAACAGTAAACCATACAGGCAAGAAAATAGAACAACAGTGAACCACCCTTTTCCATCGCCTCGCCCCCCATCACTACCCTTTAACTAAGTGTTAATGAGGAGAGGAAATTACTGACGGGCCCATTGGTCAGTACTTACCCTTGAAAACCAGTTATACAAGATAGCTGCACCATGTGAGGACAGAGTGCAGGATTCACATACTCCAGCAAGATTCAATAACCAAGAATCAATAAATTGGCAAAGGGAAGTCCGTTTAATGATACACACATTAGCAAATGGAAATCAGCAGCATCACAAACACCTGCCTCACCCCGACTTCCCCGAACTTCAGTCAAACAGCCTCTTTTATGGGCAAAATTCATCATCATTGACGACTAATTCTACAAAAAATTATCACGCAATATAATTGGTTGGGAACGGTAACTTAAGTATAGGTGCTATATCTGTATATGGAAATAAAGAGAGTGGATTGGATAACTCTTATCAGGTGGGCATCTATGCCCATCCCTCTACAACACACGTGATTAACATCACTACAATTACGACGTCTCATTGGTTACAGTGTCTATAGGACCCTAGATTACATGGCCCATTGTGATTGGGCAAGTTACACACCTAAACATAAATCTCCATTCTAATTAGTAGCATGCAGAATAGACACCCAGGTGCCTAGTGTCCCAAGATTCATGTTTCCTTCATTCCATCAATCAGTGTTTTAGGGCTATGTGTCAATTAGTTGGTTGGGTATGGTCTCGGATCGGTAGTCTCTTATCAGGAAACGTTATGGCATCCTCGGGTTCTGGATGACATCAGGCGGTGGTACATCTTCGCGCCTGTCTGGTCACGTGTTGGTTCACCAGGAATCTGCTTCAGTTTCCAGCCTTTTGTGCATTTAATTCCGTGTTTGCTTGGCCACCTGCATGGGCCTCTCTTATCTTGACCTTCACGGGCGGGCTGGTATGCTCTGTAGTTGGAGTCTCGTGAGCTCATGCTCATCTCCCCTTCTCTGGTCAACCTCGATTTCCGCGGCATGAGCGTCTTTGCTGAGCTTCAAAACTTGGCCTGTCAGGCTTTTGGCCACCTGAGTACATTTCTGCTTTCACAAAATGGAGTTGCACGTGTACATTGTGCTGTATTGAGGTAGATATATGGTTGGCGCTTGCCGCTCTATTCATCTACTAAGCATTGTAGGCAGTATTGATTTCTTAGCATCTTGTGTTTCAGGCTTATTTACACACATTCAACAGGGTGGTTGCTTTCATCTTGTCTCATGGCACCATTCTCTTACGGTTTACCAGTGTCTCCCCCCTGTATCCGTTATAATTATCCTTGCAGTTACTAGTACTGGCATATGTGCTTTCAGTAGCCAATTCGGTTTGTTCTCGGGGCTGCTTGGGCCCTTGGTTTATTTCCATTGGCCTTCCATTAAGGCTTTAGGGGTCTCCTCGTGGACCGTGTGCAGGTATTCCTCATTTCGCATCAGCAGCTGGTAAGGCTGTCTGATAGGGTACCGTGCTGACCAGGGTTGTCGTGTTAATGCTGCTTCAACCGGTACCAAACTCTTTAAGTACACGGGCAGAGTCCCAGTGCAGCCCTCTGTTGGTTCATTTGCTCCTCATACGTCACGTACCTCGGCGAGTACTTTACTGGCAACTCGCAATGGGCGCCAGGGGTGCAGGTCATGTCTGGGACCTCCCCTACACTCCCCCCTCTGGTCGGTTCATCAACCACTTCTGCTTCCTCCTTTATATTCAGTTTCTTTGATTTTTCAGATTCTTGTTCATCGTCTTCTGGGTTTATACAAGATGGCGTGAAAGTATGCAATTTTGGTGTCCATATCTTTATCACCCCTTTCAAGCTTCCTGCTGTTCTCACATGCTCATCTTTGTTCCAGGTCATCAACTGGCATTGTCCATTTGGACTGCAGTAAATCCATTTGCCTTCATACCTTCTTCGTTTCTTGGGATAAGTGAATTTTGTTCCCTCTGGTGCAAATTCACTGGCCTTCAAAAAGTCCTTTATCTCCTCACCTGTCAGGTCTCTGGGCTTCCAGCCTGGCTCGACATCAACCATAATTTTCATCCCAATGGCCTTCTTTGCAGTTTTCTGGCACTGTGTGATGATTATCTTGATAACACAGAATCCTAGCAGCACCATTGCTAGCAAGGCTCCCAGAAACTTGAATATATCAGCCATCCATTGTGGGACCCATGAGAATAGGGTTCCAAACCAGCTGTCATCATCCACTTCATCTGTTTCATTGATCATCTGGTTCTTTAGGGTTGTCAACATGCTTATGGCCTCTGTGAGGGTTCCATTTTCTTTGTCGTGTGATGGTATAAAAGTGCAACATGATTCTCCAATTTTTGCACAAACACCTCCATCCATCGCTGTGATCATGTCAAGCACATATCTGTTCTGGAGAGTCATCAGCCAGACTACTCTTAGTTCTTCTTTGATCGCGTTGAATCCTTTCATGGTGGTATTGATGGTCTGCAGTAATTCCAATCTCGTTATCTGCAACCACTTGGTGTTTGCATCAACCTCGATATGCGGCAAGAGTATTGTTGTAAATACGGATGAAGTCAGGCGACACAGCCTGTGTTAATAGGGAATGGCATAAAATGTGTCTTCTGATTTGGCGGAGAAGTAATTATCTCTCTTCATCCTTGACATTAGTTCCACAGACCTCCTTTTCCTCAGGTGAGCATCTGCTTTTGGGAAACTGTCAAAATTCAGTTTATTTTTTGGAATCACTAGTGCAGGAACGTGGACGTTCACCAGTGTGCATATGCCTCCCCAGTTCCTCGGTAGACTTATGTAGGCCTTGGATCCACATGCCCAGTAATGGTCCATCAGGACTGCGGTTCCTTGCAACATCCCTGGGGCTTCATATATTCGTCCGCAGTTTTGGTTCTCCCCCATTTTCCTCATGCCATTACTTCTAAAGCACAGTTTCGGGTTTTCCAGCGGTACTATTTGCAGGGGGCCTCCTCTGTCTTTGACCCATGTTAATAGCTTTACCAATTTTTTTCATAGTGGTTTACATAGTCTTTGTGAATTTTCTATTGCTTCTTGGCAGGCTCCAAGGACCATCCAAGCTCGGCAGATTACGACTCCTTCATCCCATCCGTCTGGGGAAACTACTGATCCCCAGATCTGCATTTGGCCTCGGTTCTTCCAGATTTGAGCTTCTTCTGCCGTTTTCCCTTGGACGTTCAGTCTTGAGTTTATTTCCCACCTTATTCCTGATCCTTTGATGTCAGGGTTTTCATATCTAATCACATGATTCTTGGTGTGCGCCCTGTTTTTTGTTTTGATGTCCTGGACAAACACATCTTCATCAGGGTAGTCCTTTTCGTTGGCCCATATCAACAAGGCGTCTCTTCCCATAAATTGTCCTCTGGTGTTGTACATCGCTACGTGTGACATACAGTGTGCTGTGGGGACATCGATTTCTACAGCCACAAAGATTTTGGACTTGCCCATGCTGTATGGCAGGAGTGCACAGACGAAACATTCTCCTTCTGATTGCCTTCGTCCAACTTCCTTCATGTGTTGGTACCAAATGTTGTTTCCCAGGTGGGCTGTGCTGTCCAAGTAATCGTTTAGTTCGTTGTCAGTTTCATATGGGCTTCTCTTGATTCTTAAAGTTTTTCTGGTGTTGGCTATTACTATGTCTCTGAATGCGTCTGTGCTGCTCTTTCATTCAGGTAGTCTCTCAGGTATCATCCTTGGTGGTGCAGGTCTCACTTCCTGCACTGCAGTAGCCGAGGATAGGCTTGCATTCCTTTTCCTCCCCTCATGCACTCTTTTGTAGAACTCCTCCCACCACATTTTGCTTATCATCCTCCCAACATGTGGCAGTGTTGTAGGCTTGGTCGTTACTTCTGGCGTTGGAGCTGGCGTGCTCTTCGTTACTGTCGCAGTGGTTTTCTTGCCCAGCTCCTCATGTAGCTTCTTTGCTCTAAGTATGAGCAGAAACACATACTCGACTACCGCATGTGTTTTCTCAGTGAGTTCTTTCGTGGCTTCCTCCGTTCTATTGAGGGATTTTGCTATGCCATCTCTGTTCGGTTTCTCGCTTGGTTCCCTGTTTTCTGGAGCTGTTTGTTCCACGGGTGACTTTTCTCTTTCAGTTGTTTTGGCCTGCGGTTGCGTAGCCATTTACTCTTGCCCTTGTTCGTATGCACTCAGTGTATGGGTGCGTGTCGTGGACAGTGCTGCATTACCATTCATTCCGTGTTGACCCTGTCTCCAGATTTTCTCACCATTCGTTACTTCAAGTGTATACGTATTACTGCTAATTATATTCAACTGTAGATCATTTGCTTTATCATCAGTTCTTCTTGGGACAGGGATGACAATATAAGGTGAGGGTGCTTTTGTGGGGCCCAGACGTTCATTACCTGGTGGATGCACAGACATATGGACGCTTCGTGCACCAATAAAAAATGCAGTTCTGATAGTTAGAGACAAAAATACTACAATAATCACTATGCATATACATATAATGGCTTTGAAAGACAGCTTACCGCGTCTCATTCCAGGAAATGGGGGGTGCCCTTCCGCTGGTGGCACGACAAAGTTACTGTTTTGGGCCCCCATTTCAAACAAGTCTATAGTCAATAGTTGATTTATTTCTTCTTATTCTAATCTCGTCGCTCAAAAGTTCAGTAAACACTAAAGTGACAAGTACTGTTCAATGTCCCCCCTCTTGCGAGTGATGATGATAGTCTCTGAGTATCGAGTACAGTTCCTTTGCTAGACTATGGGAAAAAGTTAGACTATCGTTTTCAGCACATCATTTTTATTCTGTATTGTTGTAGGAACCGCATTCCCAGGGCACTCTTCCAACTCGCCTTGGCCCTGAGGATATGCAGGAAAATGTTCACAGTGACACCATGAAAGGATGGATTTGTTACAAATCACGCAAAAATAAAATATTGGAAAAATAAAAATAAAAATAAAAATGAACATATGAGACGGTAGGAAAAAATAAGAAAAAGGTTGAAAAAGGTAAACACGGCTGTGAAGTTCGTGTCTGAGGTCCTTTCACTTGGTCCTTCGAGGTCAGGTTGCTAAACAGTCTCTCTTTCCCTCATTTACTCCACTGTGGAACGATGATGAAAGAATAGAAAAAATAAGAAAAATGAGACCAAGATGTTGGTATCCTCGATTTTGCTTTTCTCGATCTGTCCTACGTTAGCAGCATGAAGAACTATGTCTTTGCTTCCTTGCTCTGTTCCCGGTGGGATGATGATGAACAGATTTATCTTGGATCTCCCCCTTCTAAGGCTCTTCTTAGCAGTGGATGTCCATAGTTGTTTCCTAATTGTGACACAATAGCCCTCAGGAGTCTGTTCAATTGAGCATTTTTTGCTGGATCATTAAGAAAAGCGGGCACATCAATGTTGCGGGGTCTGCCCACTAGTTCTGGAAAGTCTTCAATGAGATGAAAGAAAACACGAAACGCATACCGACTGTCTTCAAGTGTTAATGACTATTTGCTCTGATTCTTTGGCTCTTAGGTCACAGGCCTTTCTTGCAGTGTGATCAGTCTTTGTCTCCTTGATCTGTCCTTCAGCGAAAGTTCTCACTGGAATCTCCTTTGGAATTCTCGCTGGAATGTGGACAGTTCTACTTGGAGCATGATGCCATGGAGAAGGGTCTTCATGTGTAGGAAAATGACTGAATCTCTAAGGAAAGTGACAACGTCAACATCAGCAGGCCTTCCCACCATTTCTGGATAGTCTGTGACTATCCTAATCAGGATGTTGTGGGCTAGTTGGGTGTCTGCAGGGGACAGGGACATTTACTTTGTTTTGCTGGGTGCTGATCACAAGTCTTTTTGTTGTCGTGAGCAGTTCTTGCACTTTCCTGCTGCGTGGATTGCTACCACATGATTCAATTTGCACCATATTTGTTTCAAGAAGTCATTATTTCGGGGATCTCTGATGAAAGTCAGTGTATCTGTGGTTCTCCCGACAAGTCCTGGGCACTCCTCTATGATTTCAAAGAATAAAGTGTAGGTAAATTCATCAATGACCACTTTAGGTGGCAGCATTAGTCTTTTGTTCACTGTGCTCGGGCAACTCGGCGAAGACCTCTGTGATGACAGCCAGTAATTGCCTGATTACCTTCTTATTTTCTGGATCTTGAATGTATTCTGTGACACTTGTTTCTCTCCCTATGAGTGATGGATAGGTCAGTATTACTAACTGAAAATAGGTGAGTACATCCCACTTAAGACTTCTGCTGGGGTGAATCATATGTCCGTGAACAAAGTCTTGAGACTGGATGCTTCAGGATAACGGTTTTAGTTTACAGGAGTGTCCTATTTTACTGTTTATCAGAGTTTGAGAGTTCATGTTCAATGCTTTGTGGCTCAACGTGATCAAGCTACCCGTGTCACTGCGGTTTCAGAATATGCGGTTTTCTTCTTTAGCCTGCAGTTTCAGCTGCACATTGCATTCGTTTTCAAGTCTTGTATCTCATTCAGTGCTTAGCAGAAAAGTTCAGTGTATAGCCACAATTTTCACAGGAGTTCTTTAGTTTGTCTCTTCTGCTCGTGCATCCTACTTCCTCGCATAGACCTTGCCTGCACGTGCTGAGGCCCGTCCCCGTTGTCTATGGATTCCTCGGCGGTAGATGCAGTAGGAGTGCTCTCTCCTATGAACGGCTTGATATCGTTCAGGAAGGTCCAGGCTCTTCTGCCCACGAGCTTAACAGCAGACGGGGTGCAGTCCTCTACGATGAAAGGGCCATTAAACCTTGGCTCGTCCCATCTTTTCCTTGTAAAATTCCTCAGGAGGATGCTGTCTCCAGGGAAGACAGGAGGCGGACAAAGGCTGTGAGCTGCGCCTGCATCAGCAGTATCTGTTGTGGTTTGCGCCCTGCTGTCCCCTTTCGGCCGTTGCTGCAGCTAGCCTGTAATGACAGTGGCAATGGATGTGAGACAGTACAGATAAGCTTTCATTTCTTCTCCTAGAACCTCCCTAGTTTTCTGGGCATCATATCTAGCTCTGTCTCGCGGGGTAAGGGGAGTCCTCATCCTTCTCCCAGTAGCTATTTCGTGCGGCGTGAGATGATGGTCGGAGCCTGGTTGGTTCCGAAGTGCATACAATGCCAGCGGTAGGCAGTGCATCCATCCCTTTCTTAATGTGAGCTTCAACTTGGCTATCCTTTCCTTGAGCAAGCCGTTGATTCGTTCACATATCCCATTTCCCTCTGGATGATACGCCGACGAGAACTTGTGCTTTATACCAAGCAACAAGCTAATCTGTTCGAACACTGCATTCACGAAATGAGCCCCATTATCTGATCTCATTACCTCGCACACCCCCCATCTAGGGAAAACCTCCCTCACCAGGAACTTAGCAGCACAGGCAGCATCCCGGTGTGCACAGGGACCTGCTTCTACCCATCTGTAAAAGGGACACACCACCACAAGTAAATACCTGTACCCATTACACACCTGAATCATATCGACATAATGAATATGAAGGTGCTGGAAAGGTCCATTTGGTCTGGGGATGACTCCTTTCACTACTTTTAAAGTGTGCCCAGAGGTAAATTGTTGGCAGACAATGCAGTTTACCATAAAGAATGCAACATGCTCTGCTAAATTCGGTATAAACCAGTCTTCGGCGAGCGTTGCGGCAAGATTTTCTCTTGCCATGTGTATGGGGTAGTGAAGCTGTTCTAGCGCTACATTTAGAAGGGCGACAGGCATTAGTGGTTTACCAGTGCTGTCTTGCCTCCACAATCCGTCTGAGGGGTTTAAAGAACACTTTTGACTCTTCCACAGATTATTCTCCTCCTGAGGTGCCTCCCCTTGGAGCTCCATTAACTGAGACTGCCCCATATTACTATAGGCTTCTGGTGTGGCTCGTGCTACCATCATTCTCTCATGGGTACGTGCCACATGCACGTCCATGATTATTTCAGCTTTGGATGCCATACGTTTGGCTTCCGTGTCCGCTTCATGATTCCCACGTGACATGAAATCTGTCCCCTTGGTATGAGCAGCGCATTTTACGACCGCTAGGCCCACTGGGAGCTGTAGTGCTTTTATCAGCCTGTCCAACAGGGCTGCGTGCTGCACTGGTGTGCCATCTGCTCGGAGGTAGCTGCTCCTTTTCCAGTGTGCCAGTCCTGCGTGCACTGTTGACGTTACATAGGCGGAGTCACTGTACACTGTTACTTCCTGGTCTGCGTGATTCTCAATGGCGAGTATCAATGCCGCTAGTTCTGCAGCCTGTGCCGAATAATGAGATGGTATACGTGCACTGACAAGTACTTGGAACTCTCCATTCGCCATGTGTTTGATCACGGCCACGCCTGTACACCTTTGTCCATCTTCTTGGTCAATTCTCGAAGACCCGTCAATAAAGACGATCTCCCCACTCGCATGGGCATTTTCCTTTACCCTGGGGATCTCATCATAGAATTCCTCATAGTTTGCACAGTCGTGTAAAGGTTCTCCCTCTGTGACTGGCTCAGCTATGAAGGTAGCAGGGTTCCCAGTTTTGCATCGCACTACTTTGATCGATGGATTAGAGATACTCACCTCGTAGGCTGATGCTCTCTGAGAAGTCAGCGTGCCCTTTGGCTTCTCTAGTATGGCGAATAGTGAATGTTCAAAATATAGTGTCATGGAGCACCCCATCACAATGGATGACACCTTCTCAATGGCGACCGCGGCGGCGGCTAGATTTTGTTTGCATGGGAAGTGGCCCTTCATGACTGGGTCCAAACTCCCGCTGTAATATGCTAGGGGTTTATACCCCAGCGAGGTTCGCTGCACGAGCACTGCCGTCATAAAATTGCCATCAGTATGAGAAAACAGATAGAATTCCTCAGCATAATTAGGAATCCCGAGGGCTTGGGCCTTACAAATTGCCCCCTTGAGTTCTGTAAACCCTTTCTCCATTTCTTCATTCCATTCAATTGCTACTCTTGTCGCCTGGGCCTTTTTAAGGGCCTGCAACAAGGGCTTGGTAAATGAGCTATAGTCAAAGATCCATGCTCTGACATAGTTGTACAGGCCTAGGAAGCTTTTCATTTGCTTTAATGTGCGCGGCTTGGCCGTGTTCATGATGGCCTCAGCCCTTTCTGGGATTACCTTTTTCCTGTCATGATCACTGGGGTTTTCCTTCAGAGATTTTCCTAGGTTCTTAGTGCAGCAGGGTAAATTCATGGGTTAAAGGTAAAAGAGGACATGGTGGTTAATAGTAGGACACTTCATTAGATTTCAACATGGCTGCCCACGAAATTCCTTGAAATGGAATGCGCAGTCTAGTGGCAATCACTCACACCTCACTGGATATTTAAGCCCCTCCCCTTTTTCGTTCCACGCTTCGCGTCTGAAATTTCTTCAGAGACGCTTACCGCGGTCCGGAACTCCTGCATAATTTCCTCAGCATTTTCCCTTCACCGTCCGTAGTGATCTTCCCAGTCCTTGTCCTTCCTTAGTCCTAACTTGTCTCTGTTCCACTGGTATTTACTCCATTCGAGTTTTCCCTGAGAGCAAGTCATTCGAATTCCTTGCTACCGTAGTGCTGAGGGTTTCACAGTCACCGCAAGTATAGTTTTTCCTTCTTGGGTGTTTGTTCTAGGCACAGTTTCCTTGCTATGTAATTAAAGAATTTCAAGGTACCGATGGTTGGAGTTAGTTTTCGAGTGTATGAAGTGAACCAGTTAATATATGCGCTCCGCTTTTTGAATTGTGCACAAGTTGTTTTTTGTGACAAGTTGTTGAGACACTCTGTGTATTCACTCTCCTCAGTAGGCACGCGCATTTTAGGAATTAGTCATGCGTCACATGTTAGTGTTCCTTCAGCGCCATGTGCACATGTTTTCCTGACAAGTCTATGAACAGAATTTTTTCCGCTCCACATTAGGTGTGCATCCCTTTTTGTGAAGAAACTTTTCTAACACTTATGAAGGCATTCTCTTCAGGCGTGTGTTTACTAACATTTATTGAACTAATACATTGTCGACACAGCTGTTCTGGGAGAATTAGAAGTGTGAGTTCTTCAGGCTGGTTTAGTGTTTTCCTCAATGTACTCCCTGTCAGTTTTCTAGTCAGCGCCCTCCGTCCAGTGAAGTTTCGAGCCCTTCTGTTTCATCAGTCTTCAGAACTAGCGCCCCTGCCAGTTGCAGGATGGGGAGCTCATCCCACAAAAACTTAAGATAATTATAAAGATCAGTGGGAATTATAGTTATATCCTGGTTAGAGGAAGGATCCTTCTAATTAGTTGTTCCTGTGTTCTCTCATTAGATACAAGGTTCAGGAAGGAGAGTAGCGATAAAGAATTAGTTGAGCACAATGCATCCAGAGAAGAAAGTTATCAGCATTGAGAGTGGTGTCCCCGCAGAGTTAAGGTAAGCATTACAGAACGCGAAGCCGCGCAGAAAAGTACTCTGCCTGGACATCATGGTATCCCCTGAGATAGATCAGCTCACCCAATTATTGGGTGAGCTGAGGTCTGAGGTTCTTGCAGCCCGGTCTGAAACCAGTGCCCTCAGAAGAGAGCTAGGAATGAATAGGGAACAAACTGACGAATTAGCTCGCCAATTGTTAACGAATCAAGCAGGACAGGTGCCCTAACCCCAAGGCAATGCCCATGCTTCATCCTCTTCATCGCACCCTGTTCCTGTTCAGGTGGTCATTCCTGGAAACATCCCTCTGGCACCTCCAGAACGCTTCACGGGAGACCACAAAAAGTTTGCAGTATTCCTCAATCAGTACAGACTCCATTTTTTGTGTCGACCGGGAGTCTTTCCCACTGATCAATCTCAGGTTGCCTTTGTGTTATCTTACTTGGGGGGATGCGCTGCAGATTTGTCCATTGCCCTGGTAAAGATGGATGATCCTATGTTACAAAAACTTCGCAGAATTTCAACAAGAATTTGAAAAATTGTTTACTCACCACACGCAAGGACAAGCATTGGATAATTAAATGCTGTCACTAAAACAGGGCAATCAGGAGCTGCTTGCATATGTAGCAACTTTTAATAGACTGCTAGCTGAAACAAATTGGCCCACTGAAAAGAGAACAACATTGTTTTATCATGGTCTCCGCAATGAATTGAAGGACGTTCTGGCTCAAGTTGTAATCCCGCTGGAAAGAATTGCAGATTTCATAGATTTAACTATTCAATTGGATCATCGTCTCCAGGACAGAAGAATAGATCGGGCTCGTCAAGACTATCGGCCCTTCGTAGTTCATTCCAGAGAACCAGTGGGGAAGTCAGGAGTGGAAACTCATCCAGAACCTATGCAATTAGGGGGAATCCGAGGCCCGATATCCAAAGCAGAGCGAGACAAGAGACGGCAAATGCAGTTGTGTTTATATTGTGGCAAGGCTGGTCACTTTTTGAAGGAATGCCCAGTGAAACCGGCTTGGAAACCATTGGGAGGTGTAAATCAAGATAAAAAAGAGCAAGTGGCGGAAAACTCCAGTGCCCGACAAGTTTAGAGGTCCGCTTGTCGAGCATGGAAAAGGTTGCAGACAGACATGCCTTAATAGCGTACATTGACTGTGGGGCCATTGGTAAATACATGGATCAATAGCTGGCAAGCACCTTGGAATTCTCTTTGAGGAACAAGTTGGAAGCCGAGAATGTTTCCGGGGTCGATGGCACTCCATTCGTGTCAGGTCCCGTTACACAGTGCACCAACCCACTCATGATGCTTTGTCAGGAAGGACACAAGGAGAGGATCTCTTTTGACCTGATTCGAGCTCCGCAATTCCAGATCATCTTGGGAATACCCTGGTTGGAAAAGCATAACCCTGTAATAGATTGGTGTGCACAAACATTAACATTTCCCTCCAAGTGTCAGAAAGAGTGCTTTTCAGTGGAAGGTGTGGAAGAAACTCAGCAGCCTTGTGTTGCTACCCAATCTACTCTAGGTTTAATAGGTTCATTGCCAAGGGAATATCAAAGATTCCAGGACCTATTTCAAGAAGAAAAACAAACAGAAGTATTACCTCCAAACAGACCGTATGACTGTCAAATTGACCTCATTCCAGGAGAACATCTTCCATGTAGTAGAATTTATGCCCTCACCGAAAATGAAAATTTGCACTTGAAGTCATACCAGGATCAATACTTAGCCAACGGATTCATCAGGCCATCTAAGTCTCCGGTGGCTTCGCCTCTATTTTTTTTCCCAAGAGAGAAGGTGATTTAAGGACATGTATTGACTACAGAGCCTTGAACCAAATTACTGTGAAGAACCGGTATCCTTTCCCCCTTATTTCAACTTTGCTGGACCAGGTTAAACAGGCATGAGTATTCACCAAATTAGATCTGCGAGGTGCCTATCATCTCATCTGCATTAAGGAGGGGAAAGAGTGGAAAACTGCCTTTCGGACATGGTTCGGGCTTTTCGAATATCAAGTCATGCCCTTTGGGCTTTGCAATGCACCCGCGGCGTTTCAGTCCTTCATGAATGACATCTTTCGAGAACTATTGGACATCTGTGTGGTTGTCTATGTGGATGACATTCTCATTTTCTCTGCAACTATTTCGGATCACCTGAAACATGTAACATCAGTGCTGCAAACGCTGAAGGAGAATTCGCTGTATGTTAAATTAGAGAAATGTCATTTCCATGTTCCCGAAGTGGAATTCTTGGGTTTTATCCTGTCTGCACAAGGAATCAAAATGGACAACAGAAAGGTTGAAGCAATCCTATCTTGGCCCGCCCCTAATTCTATCAGAGTTTTCTCGGATTTGCCAATTTTTATCTGCGATTTGTTTCTGATTTTTCCCGCCTGGTTCATCCAATCACCTTGTTACTGAGAAAAAATAGAAAATTTGAATGGACAAAAAACGCTGACGAGGCATTTAAGAACCTCAAGGAGCGATTCACGGTGGCGCCAGTCCTTCATCATGCAAGACCCGACCTCCCGTATGTGGTCGAGACTGATGCATCAAATGTGGCCATGGGATCTGTTTTGTCTCAGCGTGATCCGGATACTCAAGATCTGCACCCAGTAGCCTTTTGGTCTAAGAAATTCTCTGCTGCAGAATTGAACTATACCATTACTGACAAAGAACTGTTGGCAATAAAATGGGCACTGAAAGAATGGAGGCATAACCTGCTTGGAGAAAGACACACTGTGACCATTTTTACCGACCATCGTAATTTGCAATATTTACGCTCTGCAAAGGTGCAATCCTCTAGGCAGTTGCGATGGGCCCTCTTTTTTGCCGAATATGATTTCATCATTACCTTCAGACCTGGGGTGAGAAACGGTAAGGCTGATGCCTTGTCACGCATTGGAAAAGGCGAAGAAGCTTATGTGCCCGTAAATCCCATGGAGATAATTTCTGGGGAGAAGGTACTTGGAGTTCTAAATAGCGTTGATTCGACACTTGAAGAACTACACAATGAGATCAGAACCAGTATTGATCAGGATGAATTAATGAAGTGGGAATCAAGGGGAGAACGTTTCACTATGCTGGATGGGTTACCTTTTTATCAGGAACATCTGTATTTACCCACGCCAAAACTACAAGAGCAAGTGATTGCTGGTTATCATGGAGCACTGCTGGAAGGTCATCCTGGAATTACCAAGACATTGGAGAAGATAAAAAGGTCGTATTGGTGGACTACTTGGAGGAAGGATGTTATTCAGTATTTGAAAACCTGTGGTAACTGTGCCCAAAACAAAACTCAAAAACAAAAACCTGCTGGTCTGCTTCAACCATTGAGTGTTCCTCCAGCCACCTGGCACACAATGTCGATGGATTTCATCACAGATTTGCCTAATTGCCAAGGGTACAATACCATTTTAGTGGTGGTGGACTTATTCTCAAAGATGGCACATTTTATCACATTAAAAGGATTACCATCAGCTTCAGAATTGGCAAAAATATTTCTAGAAAATATTGTGAAGTTACATGGATTCCCTACAATAGTGGTTTCAGATCGAGGAAGCCAATTTTTCTCTAAGTTTTGGAAGAATTAGCAAAGATAGATGTACGCCTGTCAACTAGTCATCATCCCCAAACTGTTGGCCAAACTGAACAAACCAATCAAACCCTGGAACAGTACCTTCGATGCATACTACATCAACTTGAAGATACCTGGCTGAATGTTCTATGGATTGCAGAATATGCATATAACAACTCAGTGCATACCTCCACTGGACTAAGTCCTTTTTATACTCTACATGGCAGACATGCACGTACTTCGGGCTATGATCCACCGGAACCTTTGGAGATGCCTGCAGTGAAATTTCTGCATGAAAGAATTACCACAGCTGTAAACCAGGCAAAAGAACACTTGTCCTTGGCTAAAGAATCCCAGAAGAAGTTTGCAGATGCAAAGAGATGTGATGCTCCTGAATATAAGGTGGGGAATTTGGTGTGGTTTTCCACTCGGAATTTGGCCCTGAAGGGATCACGAAAGTTCCTTCCACGATTTCTGGGACCTTTTGCGATTGAGAAAATAATCAACCCAGTAGCCATGAAATTGATCCTCCCAGAACCATGAAAATCCACCCCGTGTTTCATGTTTCTCTTTTGAAACAAGTTTATCCAAACACTCGAATCCAAGAAGCTCCAGCCCCTGTGGAATTGGAGAATGATCAGCTGGAGTATGAAGTAAAGGCCATCTTGGACTCCAAAATTGTGCACAATAAACTATACTACTTGGTGGATTGCAAGGGTTACTGTCATGATCACTGGGGTTTTCCTTCAGAGATTTTCCTAGGTTCTTAGTGCAGCAGGGTAAATTCATGGGTTAAAGGTAAAAGAGGACATGGTGGTTAATAGTAGGACACTTCATTAGATTTCAACATGGCTGCCCACGAAATTCCTTGAAATGGAATGCGCAGTCTAGTGGCAATCACTCACACCTCACTGGGTATTTAAGCCCCTCCCCTTTTTCGTTCCATGCTTTGCATCTGAAATTTCTTCAGAGACGCTTACCGCAGTCCGGAACTCCTGCGTAATTTCCTCAGCATTTTCCCTTCACCGTCCGTAGTGAACTTCCCAGTCCTTGTCCTTCCTTAGTCCAGCGCTTGTCTCTGTTCCACTGGTATTTACTCCGTTCGAGTTTTCCCTGAGAGCAAGCCATTCGAATTCCTTGCTACCATAGTGCTGAGGTTTTCACAGTCACCGCAAGTATAGTTTTTCCTTCTTGGGTGTTTGTTCTAGGCACAGTTTCCTTGCTATGTAATTAAAGAATTTCAAGGTACCGAGGGTTGGAGTTAGTTTTCGAGTGTTTGAGGTGAACCAGTTAATATATGCGCTCCGCTTTTTGAATTGTGCACAAGTTGTTTTTTGTGACAAGTTGTTGAGACACTCTGTGTATTCGCTCTCCTCAGTAGGCACGCACATTTTAGGAATTAGTCATGCGTCACATGCTAGTGTTCCTTCAGCACCATGCGCACATGTTTTCCCTGACGAGTCTATGAACAGAATTGTTTCCGCTCCACATTAGGTGCGCATCCCTTTTTGTGAAGAAACTTTTGAAACACTTATGAAGGGATTCTCTTCAGGCGTGTGTTTACTAACGTTTATTGAACTAATACATTGTCGACACAGCTGTTCTGGGAGAATTAGAAGTGTGAGTTCTTCAGGCTGGTTTAGTGTTTTCCTCAATGTACTCACTGTCAGTTTTTTGTAGCCAGCGCCTTCCGTCCAGTGAAGTTTCGAGCCTTCTGTTTGATCAGTCTTCAGAACTAGCGCCCCTGCCAGTTGCAGGATGGAGAGCTCACCCCATAAAAACTTAAGGTAATTATAAAGAACAGTGGGAATTATAGTTATATCCTGGTTAGAGGAAGGATCCTTCTAATTAGTAGTTCCTGTGTGCTCTCATTAGATTCAAGGTTCAGGAAGGAGAGTAGCGATAAAGAATTAGTTGAGCACAACGCACCCAGAAAAGAAAGTTATCAGCATTGAGAGTGGTGTCCCCGCAGAATTAAGGTGAGCGTTTCAGAATGCGAAGCCGTGCAGAAAAGTACTCTGCCTGGACATCATGGGATCCCCTGAGATAAATCAGCTCACCCAATTATTGGGTGAGCTGAGGTCTGAGGTTCTTGCAGCCCGGTCTGAAACCAGTGCCCTCAGAAGAGACCTAGGAATGAATAGGGAACAAACTGACAAATTAGCTCGACAATTGTTAACGAATCAAGCAGGGCAGGTGCCCTTACCCCAAGGCAATGCGCAGGCTTCATCCTCTTCATCGCACCCTGTTCCTGTTCAGGTGGTCATTCCTGGAAACATCCCTCTGTCACCTCCAGAACGCTTCACGGGAGACCCCAAAAAGTTTGCAGTATTCCTCAATCAGTACAAGCTCCATTGTTTGTGTTGACCGGGAGTCTTTCCCACTGATCAATCTAAGGTTGCCTTCGTGTTATGTTACTTGGGGGGATGCGCTGCAGATTGGTCCATTCCCCTGGTAAATAGGGATGATCCTATTTTACAAAACTTCGCAGAATTTGAACAAGAATTAGAAAAATTGTTTGCTCACCAAACGAAAGGACAAGCATTGGATAATGAATTGCTGTCACTAAAACAGGGCAATCAGGAGCTGCTTGCATATGTAGCAACTTTTAATAGACTTGTAGCTGAAACAAATTGGCCCACTGAAAAGAGAACAAGATTGTTTTATCGTGGTCTCCGCAATGAATTGAAGGACGTTCTGGCTCAAGTTATAAACCCGCCGGAAAGAATTACAGATTTCATAGATTTAACTATTCAATTGGATTATCGTCTCCAGGACAGAAGAATAGATCGGGCTCGTCAAGACTACCGGCCCTTCGTAGTTCGTTCCAGAGAACCAGTGGGGAAGTCAGGAGTGGAAACTCGTCCAGAACCTATGCAATTAGCGGGAATCCGAGGCCCGATATCCCAAGCAGAGCGAGACAGAAGACGGCAAGTGCAGTTGTGTTCATATTGTGACAAGGCTGGTCACTTTTTGAAGGAATGCCCAGTGAAACCAGCTTGGAAACCATTGAGAGGAGTAAATCAAGATAAAAAAGAGCAGGTGGCGGAAAACTCCAGTGCCCAACAAGTTTAGAGGTCCGCTTGTGGAGCAACCTCACACTTCATGTTTCCTATAGTCCTTTTTCATCCAGAAAGCCCCGCAGACAGACATGCCTTAATAGCGTACATTGACTGTGGGGCCATTGGGAATTACATGGATCAACAGCTGGCAAGCACCATGGGATTCTCTTTGAGGAACAAGTTGGAAGCCGAGAATGTTTCTGGGGTCGATGGCACTCCATTGGTGTCAGGTCCCGTTACACAGTACACCAACCCGCTCATGATGCTTTGTCAGGAAGGACACAAGGAGAGGATCTCTTTTGACCTGATTCGAGCTCTGCAATTCCAGATCATCTTGGGAATACCCTGGTTGGAAAAGCATAACCCCGTAATAGATTGGCGTGCACAAACATTAACTTTTCCCTCCAAGTGTCAGAAAGAGTGCTTTTCAGTGGAAGGTGTGGAAGAAACTCAACAGCCTTGTGTTACTACCCAATCTACTCTGGGTTTAATAGGTTCATTGCCAAGGGAATATCAAAGATTCCAGGACCTATTTCAAGAAGAAAAACAAACAGAAGTATTGCCTCCAAACAGACCGTATGACTGTCAAATTGACCTCATTCCAGGAGCACAGCTTCCATGTAGTAGAATTTATACCCTAACCAAAAAAGAAAATTTGCACTTGAAGTCATACCAGTATCAATACTTAGCCAACGGATTCATCAGGCCATCTAAGTCTCCGGTGGCTTTGCCTCTTTTTGTTGTGTCCAAGAAAGAAGGTGATTTAAGGACATGTATTGACTACAGAGCCTTGAACCAAATTACTGTGAAGAACCGGTATCCTCTCCCCCTTATTTCAACTTTGCTGGACCAGGTTAAACAGGCACGAGTATTTACCAAATTAGATCTGCAAGGTGCCTATCATCTCATCCGCAATAAGGAGGGTGAAGAGTGGAAAACTGCTTTTCGGACATGGTTCGGGCTTTTCGAATATCAAGTTATGCCCTTTGGGCTTTGCAATGCACCCGCGGCGTTTCAGTCCTTCATGAATGACATCTTTCGAGAACTATTGGACATCTGTGTGGTTGTCTATGTGGATGACATTCTCATTTTCTCTGCAACTATTTCGGATCACGTGAAACATGTAACATCAGTGCTGCAAACGCTGAAGGAGAATTCTCTGTATGTTAAATTAGAGAAATGTAATTTCCATGTTCCCGAAGTGGAACTCTTGGGTTTTATCCTGTCTGCACAAGGAATCAAAATGGACAACAGAAAGGTTGAAGCAATCCTATCTTGGCCTGCCCCTAATTCTATCAAAGGGATTCAGAGTTTTCTCGGATTTGCCAATTTTTATCTGCGATTTGTTTCTGATTTTTCCCGCCTGGTTCATCCAATCACCTTGTTACTGAGAAAAAATAGAAAATTTGAATGGACAAAAGAAGCTGGCGAGGCATTTAAGAACCTCGAGGAGCGATTCACGGCAGCGCCAGTCCTTCATCATCCAAGACCCGACCTCCCGTATGTGGTCGAGACTGATGCATCAAATGTGGCCATGGGAGCTGGTTTGTCTCAGCGTGATCCGGATACTCAAGTGCTGCACCCAGTAGCATTTTGGTCTAAGAAATTCTCTGCTGCAGAATTGAACTATACCATTACTGACAAAGAACTGTTGGCAATAAAATGCGCACTGAAAGAATGGAGGCATCACCTGCTTGGAACAAGACACACTGTGACCATTTTTACCGACCATCGTAATTTGCAATATTTACGCTCTGCAAAGGCGCAATCCTCTAGGCAGTTGCGATGGGCCCTCTTTTTTGCCAAATATGATTTCATCATTACCTTCAGACCTGGGGTGAGAAACGGTAAGTCTGATGCCTTGTCACACATTGAAAAAGGCGAAGAAGCATATGTGCCCGTAAATCCCGTGGAGATCATTTCTGGGGAGAAGGTACTTGGAGTACTAAATAGCGTTGATTCGACACTTGAAGAACTACACAATGAGATCAGAACCAGTATTGATCAGGATGAATTAATGAAGTGGGAATCAAGGGGAGAACGTTTCACTATGCTGGATGGGTTACCTTTTTATCAGGAACGTTTGTATTTACCCACGCCAAAACTACAAGAGCAAGTGATTGCTAGTTATCATGGAGCACTGCTGGAAGGTCATCCTGGAATTACCAAGACATTGGAGAAGATAAAAAGGTCTTATTGGTGGACTATTTGGAGGAAGGATGTTATTCAGTATTTGAAAACCTGTGGTAACTGTGCCCAAAACAAAACTCAAAAACAAAAACCTGCTGGTCTGCTTCAACCATTGAGTGTTCCTCCGGCCCCCTGGCACACAATGTCGATGGATTTCATCACAGATTTGCCTAATTGCCAAGGGTACAATACCAGTTTAGTGGTGGTGAACTTATTCTCAAAGATGGCACATTTTATCACATTAAAAGGATTACCATCAGCTTCAGAATTGGCAAAAACATTTCTAGAAAATATTGTGAAGTTACATGGATTCCCTACAATAGTGGGTTCAGATCGAGGAAGCCAATTTGTGTCTAAGTTTTGGAAGAAATGTTGCGAATTAGCAAAGATAGATGTACGCCTGTCAACTAGTCAATATCCCCAAACTGATGGCCAAACTGAATGACCCAATCAAACCCTGGAATGGTACCTTCGATGCATGCTACATCAACTTGATGATACCTGGCTGAATGTTCTATGGATTGCAGAATATGCATATAACAACTCAGTGCATACCTCCACTGGACTAAGTCCTTTTTATACTCTACATGGCAGACATCCACGTACTTCGGGCTATGATCCACCAGAACCTTTGGAGATGCCTGCAGTGAAATCTCTGCATGAAAAAATTTCCACAGCTGTAAACCAGGCAAAAGAACACTTGTCCTTGGCTAAAGAATCCCAGAAGAAGTTTGCAGATGCAAAGAGATGTGATGCTCCTGAATATAAGGTGGGGAATTTGGTGTGGTTATCCACTCGGAATTTGGCCCTGAAGGGATCACGAAAGTTCCTTCCATGATTTCTGGGACCTTTTGCGATTGAGAAAATAATCAACCCAGTAGCCATGAAATTGATCTTTCCAAGAACCATGAAAATCCACCCCGTGTTTCATGTTTCTCTTTTGAAACCAGTTTATCCAAACACTTGAATCCAAGAGGCTCCAGCCCCTGTGGAATTGGAGAATGATCAGCTGGAGTACGAAGTAAAGGCCATCTTGGACTCCAAAATTGTGCGCAATAAACTATACTACTTGGTGGATTGGAAGGGTTACGGCCCACAGTACTGAACTTGGGAGCCCCTCAAAAACCTGCATGCCCCTAGATTGTTAAAGAGTTTTCACCGTAATAACCCATGCAAACCAAGAAAGGGGAGTTCGCTTTAGCAGGGGCTTTGAGGGGGTATACTGTCATGATCACTGGGGTTTTCCTTCAGAGATTTTCCTAGGTTCTTAGTGCAGCAGAGTAAATTCATGGGTTAAAGGTATCAGAGGACATGGTAGTTAATAGTAGGACACTTCATTAGATTTCAACATGCCTGCCCACGAAATTCCTGATTCCTTGAAATGGAATGTGCAGTCTAGTGGCAATCACTCACACCTCACTGGGTAGCTAAGCCCCTCCCCTTTTTCGTTCCGCACTTCGTGTCTGAAATTTCTTCAGAGAGGCTTACCGCGGTCTGGAACTCCTGCATAATTTCCTCAGCATTTTCCCTTCACTGTCCGTAGTGATCTTCCCAGTCCTTGTCCTTCCTTAGTCCTGCCCTTGTCTCTGTTCCACTGGTATTTACTCCATTCGAGTTTTCCCTGAGAGCAAGTCATTCGAATTCCTTGCTACCGTAGTGCTGAGGTTTTCACAGTCACCGCAAGAATAGTTTTTCCTTCTTGGGTGTTTGTTCTAGGCACAGTTTCCTTGCTATGTAATTAAAGAATTTCAAGGTACCGAGGGTTGGAGTTAGTTTTCGAGTGTATGAAGTTAACCAGTTAATATATGCGCTCTGCCTTTTGAATTGTGCACAAGTTGTTTTTTGTGACAAGTTGTTGAGACACTCTGTGTATTCGCTCTCCTCAGTAGGCATGCGCATTTTAGGAATTAGTCATGTGTCACATGCTAGTGTTCCTTCAGCGCCATGCGCACATGTTTTCCCTGACAAGTCTATGAACAGAATTTTTTCCGCTCCACATTAGGTGCGCATCCCTTTTTGTGAAGAAACTTTTGAAACACTTATGAAGGCATTCTCTTCAGGCGTGTGTTTACTAACGTTTATTGAACTAATACATTGTCGACACAGCTGTTCTGGGAGAATTAGAAGTGTGAGTTCTTCAGGCTGGTTTAGTGTTTTCCTCAATGTACTCACTGTCAGTTTTTTGTAGCCAGCGCCTTCCGTCCAGTGAAGTTTTCGAGCCTTCTGTTTCATCAGTCTTCAGAACTAGCGCCCCTGCCAGTTGCAGGATGGAGAGCTCACCCCATAAAAACTTAAGGTAATTATAAAGAACAGTGGGAATTATAGTTATATCCTGGTTAGAGGAAGGATCCTTCTAATTAGTAGTTCCTGTGTGCTCTCATTAGATTCAAGGTTCAGGAAGGAGAGTAGCGATAAAGAATTAGTTGAGCACAACGCACCCAGAGAAGAAAGTTATCAGCATTGAGAGTGGTGTCCCCGCAGAGTTAAGGTAAGCGTTTCAGAATGCGAAGCCGTGCAGAAAAGTACTCTGCCTGGACATCATGGGATCCCCTGAGATAGATCAGCTCACCCAATTATTGGGTGAGCTGAGGTCTGAGGTTCTTGCAGCCCGGTCTGAAACCAGTGCCCTCAGAAGAGACCTAGGAATGAATAGGGAACAAACTGACAAATTAGCTCGACAATTGTTAACGAATCAAGCAGGGCAGGTGCCCTTACCCCAAGGCAATGCGCAGGCTTCATCCTCTTCATCGCACCCTGTTCCTGTTCAGGTGGTCATTCCTGGAAACATCCCTCTGGCACCTCCAGAACGCTTCACGGGAGACCCCAAAAAGTTTGCAGTATTCCTCAATCAGTACAGACTCCATTGTTTGTGTCGACCGGGAGTCTTTCCCACTGATCAATCTAAGGTTGCCTTCGTGTTATGTTACTTGGGGGGATGCGCTGCAGATTGGTCCATTCCCCTGGTAAATAGGGATGATCCTATTTTACAAAACTTCGCAGAATTTGAACAAGAATTAGAAAAATTGTTTGCTCACCAAACGAAAGGACCAGCATTGGATAATGAATTGCTGTCACTAAAACAGGGCAATCAGGAGCTGCTTGCATATGTAGCAACTTTTAATAGACTTGTAGCTGAAACAATTTGGCCCACTGAAAAGAGAACAAGATTGTTTTATCGTGGTCTCCGCAATGAATTGAAGGACGTTCTGGCTCAAGTTATAAACCCGCCGGAAAGAATTACAGATTTCATAGATTTAACTATTCAATTGGATTATCGTCTCCAGGACAGAAGAATAGATCGGGCTCATCAATACTATCGGCCCTTCGTAGTTCGTTCCAGAGAACCAGTGGGGAAGTCAGGAGTGGAAACTCGTCCAGAACCTATGCAATTAGCGGGAATCCGAGGCCCGATATCCCAAGCAGAGCGAGACAGAAGACAGCAAGTGCAGTTGTGTTCATATTGTGGCAAGGCTGGTCACTTTTTGAAGGAATGCCCAGTGAAACCAGCTTGGAAACCATTGAGAGGAGTAAATCAAGATAAAAAAGAGCTGGTGGCGGAAAACTCCAGTGCCCAACAAGTTTAGAGGTCCGCTTGTTGAGCAACCTCACACTTCATGTTTCCTATAGTCCTTTTTCATCCAGAAAGCCCCGCAGACAGACATGCCTTAATAGCGTACATTGACTGTGGGGCCATTGGGAATTACATGGATCAACAGCTGGCAAGCACCATGGGATTCTCTTTGAGGAACAAGTTGGAAGCCGAGAATGTTTCTGGGGTCGATGGCACTCCATTGGTGTCAGGTCCCGTTACACAGTGCACCAACCCACTCATGATGCTTTGTCAGGAAGGACACAAGGAGAGGATCTCTTTTGACCTGATTCGAGCTCCGCAATTCCAGACCATCGTGGGAATACCCTGGTTGGAAAAGCATAACCCCGTAATAGATTGGCGTGCACAAACATTAACTTTTCCCTCCAAGTGTCAGAAAGAGTGCTTTTCAGTGGAAGGTGTGGAAGAAACTCAACAGCCTTGTGTTACTACCCAATCTACTCTAGGTTTAATAGGTTCATTGCCAAGGGAATATCAAAGATTCCAGGACCTATTTCAAGAAGAAAAACAAACAGAAGTATTACCTCCAAACAGACCGTATGACTGTCAAATTGACCTCATTCCAGGAGCACAGCTTCCACGTAGTAGAATTTATACCCTAACCAAAAAAGAAAATTTGCACTTGAAGTCATACCAGGATCAATACTTAGCCAACGGATTCATCAGGCCATCTAAGTCTCCGGTGGCTTCGCCTCTTTTTGTTGTGTCCAAGAAAGAAGGTGATTTAAGGACATGTATTGACTACAGAGCCTTGAACCAAATTACTGTGAAGAACCGGTATCCTCTCCTCCTTATTTCAACTTTGCTGGACCAGGTTAAACAGGCACGAGTATTTACCAAATTAGATCTGCAAGGTGCCTATCATCTCATCCGCAATAAGGAGGGTGAAGAGTGGAAAACTGCCTTTCGGACATGGTTCGGGCTTTTCGAATATCAAGTTATGCCCTTTGGGCTTTGCAATGCACCCGCAGCGTTTCAGTCCTTCATGAATGACATCTTTCGAGAACTATTGGACATCTGTGTGGTTGTCTATGTGGATGACATTCTCATTTTCTCTGCAACTATTTCGGATCACGTGAAACATGTAACATCAGTGCTGCAAACGCTGAAGGAGAATTCTCTGTATGTTAAATTAGAGAAATGTCATTTCCATGTTCCCGAAGTGGAATTCTTGGGTTTTATCCTGTCTGCACAAGGAATCAAAATGGACAACAGAAAGGTTGAAGCAATCCTATCTTGGCCTGCCCCTAATTCTATCAAAGGGATTCAGAGTTTTCTCGGATTTGCCAATTTTTATCGGCGATTTGTTTCTGATTTTTCCCGCCTGGTTCATCCAATCACCTTGGTACTGAGAAAAAATAGAAAATTTGAATGGACAAAAGAAGCTGACGAGGCATTTAAGAACCTCGAGGAGCGATTCACGGCAGCGCCAGTCCTTCATCATCCAAGACCCGAGCTCCCGTATGTGGTCGAGCCTGATGCATCAAATGTGGCCATGGGAGCTGGTTTGTCTCAGCGTGATCCGGATACTCAAGAGCTGCACCCAGTAGCATTTTGGTCTAAGAAATTCTCTGCTGCAGAATTGAACTATACCATTACTGACAAAGAACTGTTGGCAATAAAATGCGCACTGAAAGAATGGAGGCATCACCTGCTTGGAACAAGACACACTGTGACCATTTTTACCGACCATCGTAATTTGCAATATTTACGCTCTGCAAAGGCGCAATCCTCTAGGCAGTTGCGATGGGCCCTCTTTTTTGCCAAATATGATTTCATCATTACCTTCAGACCTGGGGTGAGAAACGGTAAGTCTGATGCCTTGTCACACATTGGAAATGGCGAAGAAGCATATGTGCCCGTAAATCCTGTGGAGATCATTTCTGGGGAGAAGGTACTTGAAGTTCTAAATAGCGTTGATTCGACACTTGAAGAACTACACAATGAGATCAGAACCAGTATTGATCAGGATGAATTAATGAAGTGGGAATCAAGGGGAGAACGTTTCACTATGCTGGATGGGTTACCTTTTTATCAGGTACGTTTGTATTTACCCACGCCAAAACTACAAGAGCAAGTGATTGCTAGTTATCATGGAGCACTGCTGGAAGGTCATCCTGGAATTACCAAGACATTGGAGAAGATAACAAGGTCTTATTGGTGGCCTATTTGGAGGAAGGATGTTATTCAGTATTTGAAAACCTGTGGTAACTGTGCCCAAAACAAAACTCAAAAACAAAAACCTGCTGGTCTGCTTCAACCATTGAGTGTTCCTCCGGCCCCCTGGCACACAATGTCGATGGATTTCATCACAGATTTGCCTAATTGCCAAGGGTAAAATACCATTTTAGTGGTGGTGAACTTATTCTCAAAGATGGCACATTTTATCACATTAAAAGGATTACCATCAGCTTCAGAATTGGCAAAAACATTTCTAGAAAATATTGTGAAGTTACATGGATTCCCTACAATAGTGGGTTCAGATCGAGGAAGCCAATTTGTGTCTAAGTTTTGGAAGAAATGTTGCGAATTAGCAAAGATAGATGTACGCCTGTCAACTAGTCATTATCCCCAAACTGATGGCCAAACTGAATGACCCAATCAAACCCTGGAATGGTACCTTCGATGCATGCTACATCAACTTGATGATACCTGGCTGAATGTTCTATGGATTGCAGAATATGCATATAACAACTCAGTGCATACCTCCACTGGACTAAGTCCTTTTTATACTCTACATGGCAGACATCCACGTACTTCGGGCTATGATCCACCAGAACCTTTGGAGATGCCTGCAGTGAAATCTCTGCATGAAAAAATTTCCACAGCTGTAAACCAGGCAAAAGAACACTTGTCCTTGGCTAAAGAATCCCAGAAGAAGTTTGCAGATGCAAAGAGATGTGATGCTCCTGAATATAAGGTGGGGAATTTGGTGTGGTTATCCACTCGGAATTTGGCCCTGAAGGGATCACGAAAGTTCCTTCCATGATTTCTGGGACCTTTTGCGATTGAGAAAATAATCAACTCAGTAGCCATGAAATTGATCTTTCCAAGAACCATGAAAATCCACCCCGTGTTTCATGTTTCTCTTTTGAAACCAGTTTATCCAAACACTCGAATCCAAGAGGCTCCAGCCCCTGTGGAATTGGAGAATGATCAGCTGGAGTACGAAGGAAAGGCCATCTTGGACTCCAAAATTGTGCGCAATAAACTATACTACTTGGTGGATTGGAAGGGTTACGGCCCACAGTACTGAACTTGGGAGCCCCTCGAAAACCTGCATGCCCCTAGATTGTTAAAGAGTTTTCACCGTAATAACCCATGCAAACCAAGAAAGGGGAGTTCGCTTTAGCAGGGGCTTTGAGGGGGTATACTGTCATGATCACTGGGGTTTTCCTTCAGAGATTTTCCTAGGTTCTTAGTGCAGCAGAGTAAATTCATGGGTTAAAGGTATCAGAGGACATGGTAGTTAATAGTAGGACACTTCATTAGATTTCAACATGCCTGCCCACGAAATTCCTGATTCCTTGAAATGGAATGTGCAGTCTAGTGGCAATCACTCACACCTCACTGGGTAGCTAAGCCCCTCCCCTTTTTCGTTCCGCACTTCGTGTCTGAAATTTCTTCAGAGAGGCTTACCGCGGTCTGGAACTCCTGCATAATTTCCTCAGCATTTTCCCTTCACTGTCCGTAGTGATCTTCCCAGTCCTTGTCCTTCCTTAGTCCTGCCCTTGTCTCTGTTCCACTGGTATTTACTCCATTCGAGTTTTCCCTGAGAGCAAGTCATTCGAATTCCTTGCTACCGTAGTGCTGAGGTTTTCACAGTCACCGCAAGAATAGTTTTTCCTTCTTGGGTGTTTGTTCTAGGCACAGTTTCCTTGCTATGTAATTAAAGAATTTCAAGGTACCGAGGGTTGGAGTTAGTTTTCGAGTGGATGAAGTGAACCAGTTAATATATGCGCTCCGCCTTTTGAATTGTGCACAAGTTGTTTTTTGTGACAAGTTGTTGAGACACTCTGTGTATTTGCTCTCCTCAGTAGGCATGCGCATTTTAGGAATTAGTCATGTGTCACATGCTAGTGTTCCTTCAGCGCCATGCGCACATGTTTTCCCTGACAAGTCTATGAACAGAATTTTTTCCGCTCCACATTAGGTGCGCATCCCTTTTTGTGAAGAAACTTTTGAAACACTTATGAAGGCATTCTCTTCAGGCGTGTGTTTACTAACGTTTATTGAACTAATACAATGTCAACACAGCTGTTCTGGGAGAATTAGAAGTGTGAGTTCTTCAGGCTGGTTTAGTGTTTTCCTCAATGTACTCCCTGTCAGTTTTCTAGTCAGCGCCTTCCGTCCAGTGAAGTTTCGAGCCCTTCTGTTTCATCAGTCTTCAGAACTAGCGCCCCTGCCAGTTGCAGGATTGAGAGCTCACCCCATAAAAACTTAAGGTAATTATAAAGAACATTGGGAATTATAGTTATATCCTGGTTAGAGGAAGGATCCTTCTAATTAGTTCTTCCTGTGTTCTCTCATTAGATACAAGGTTCAGGAAGGAGAGTAGCGATAAAGAATTAGTTGAGCACAAGGCACCCAGAGGAGAAAGTTATCAGCATTGAGAGTGGTGTCCCCGCAGAGTTAAGGTAAGCGTTACATTTCCCCTCAGGTGAGATCAGTTGCCCTATGTACAACACCTGCTGTTAGCAGTACTGCAACTTGTCCTTGTCCACTTTGTATCCCTTCTCAGCTAATATAGTCAATAGCTGGACAGAGTCATGTCGGCATTGCTCTTCAGTGATGCTGCAGATTAGAATGTCATCTACATACTGCAAAACAACACTGTCCACCACAATATTGCTTAGGTCCATTTGCAGGACTCGGTTGAAAATAGACAGAGATTCGCAATACCCCTGTGGCAACCTCGTACTTTTCATGCGCATTTGTCTGAAAGTAAATGACTTCAGGTCTTGTGAGTCATGGTGCAATGGAATCGAGAAAAATGCATTTTTCAAATCGATCACCGTGAAATATTTTGCCTCAGTGGGTATGTTACACAAAATTGTGGATGGATTAGGGACTAGAGGGAACTCGGCTTTGACTATGTTGTTCAATGCTCATAAATCCTGGATTAATCGCCACAACCCTCCCTTTGATTTATGGACAGGATAAATCACCGTGTTGCACAGTGATTCTGACGTCACTAGGATGCCCTGCTCCATTATGGCAGAGATTGTCTTTGCAATCCCTTCATCTGCTTCTCTGGACATGGGATATTGTCGTGCCCGCGGCAGAATTGCTCCTGGTTTCAATTTAATTTTTACTTTGCCGGCCCCCTTCAGGAGACCTACATCATAAGGCCATGTAGTCCATACTTTGGCTGGCACTAGGGCCATGTCTTCATTGAAATATTTTGGGTGTACCAGCGCTAACATCATCCTCTGCGGCACCTCCCGCTTGATCATTTTGACCCAAAATATGAGACTCACTTCCACCCGTGTCTCTTCTAGGTCTGGGTGTTCTTCGAACAGATCATCATCGGTAACGTCAGTCACGCGATACCCTTCTTCGATGGCGACAATCGCACACCATGGTCTGCCCTCGTCGTCATGTCCTTCAACTAGTACTACCTTTCCTCGCACCGCGGCAGATTGTATTATTAAGGGAAATACTTGTCCCCCCTCTTCGTGCATGGGTATTCTTGGCCTGAATGGAAACTCATCAGGGGTTCTCATAGGTTTGTCTGCGAAACCTGGCAATCCGGCCATAAGCACTCGTACACCATATGCAAAAACTTCTGGCTCCAGTGGTATAGCTCTCATAGCTGCATGTCCAGAGTATGCTCTGATCATTTCGCACATGTTTGCATAATGCATTCCTGGGGTGGAGCACACTATGCCATCCTCAGTGAACGAGATGGACATATTCAACTTTGTCATCAAGTCCCGATCCATGATATTCACAGGGGATTGACGAGAATACAATAAAGGTACATTCATGTCGCACTCTCCCACTGAGACTGGGAGTGCATCAGTAAAGGGAACGATGCTATGAGCTCCAGTAAAACTCTCTGTATCTATGGCATCACCAGACTAGGAGAACCTGCCCTCTCGTATGCATGAGCGTGTTGCACCCGTGTCAACTAAGAAGTAATATTCTTTCCCCCCTATGGTGACATTTACCCTTGATTCCCTGTTAGGGTCTGGTGTCACTGATAGGATAGAACAAATCAGAGTTCCCTGTAAGCCGTCCTATTTCATATATAGGTTCGGTCCACTGTATGCCTGTGGGTTTCACCCACCAGAATTAGGGCCCTGAGCCACTTGCAGCAGTGTCTGCTGAGGTTGTCGCTGTGGTACATTCCCCATGTTCTGTGGCTGGACCACTTGCTGTGCACCTTGCTGCAAGCCAACCGCCTGCTGCTGCACGGTATAGTTTTGTGCACTGCCCTGCTGTGGGGTAGGGGGTTGATTCACCATACCTGCCCCCATCCCTTGGTTGTTCTGCCACATGCTTTGGCTTCTGCACATGCGCGCCACATGTCCTGTCACTCCACACAGCCAACACACTGGTGGTGGTCGGGCCATCTGTCCATCTGGCTTAGTCAGACTGCCCATCGGTGCATTCTGGATAGCATTTTGAACATTCTGTAAAACTCCTTGGTTACCTCTAAACGCTCCCTGATTACTCTGCCATCCTCTTCCTCCAAATCCCCTTCCTTTCACGTAAAATCCCATGTTACCCTGATTGGTCTGTTGCGGATTAGTTGCACACTGTGCACTTGATTCGCTGGGCTTGGTAGCATGGCTCCCTCGAGAGGATACTTTGAGAGCTTCCTTTGCACTAGCTTCACTTCGTCTCCCTTACCCGTTGCCTCTTTCTTCCGATTCTTTTCTTGCAACAGTCTACAGTAATGTGCAATTGTCAACTGGATTTCGGCACATGGTTCAGCTTCTATTCCTACCAATTTATTTAGCTGTTTTTGCACCTTTTCTGGTAACCCTTGGCACAATATATGATAGAATACAGGGATAGATTTTGTCCAAGACTCATGCGTTTCGAGCACCCACGCGTCTTGAAAATTCTGGATATAAAGCAAAGGATCCTCTGACTCTTTCATTTTTCAAGTCATTATAGCTCCCATATCAGATGTGTCTGGATATAGCGTACGCAGCGCTTTCCATACTTCTGCTCTACAGTTATTAAATGGTGCTCCGTCATGAGAGGTGTTAGTTATGGTTACCCTAGGGTAGCCTGCCCTTTTCCGTACATCATCTGCTCTTTCTCCGAGTATAGCAATTAGGAGACCCTTGATGTCTCCTGTGGCTAGAGTGACGCCCCCCTCATGTATCTACTTCCCGGCTCCCGATGTCAAAATTGGAAGCTTATTTTTAAGATTCTCTCGGTTCATGTGTGGTCATGGAATATATTGCGGTCTTGCTCCCCCCTTTTCTAACAGTGGGAATTGAAATGCACAATCATCCTTTTCCTTCTCTATAACTCCTCGGTATCTCACCGGGCTGGCGTTCCTGCCTTGCCGTCTACCTGGCAATGCCCTTAATCTATCTGTATAGGCAGGTGCTGACACCCCCCTCTGACCGTGGTATGTTTCTTCATGTCGGCTGGACAGTCCAGCGGACTTCAATGTCCTATTTATGGACCCGCAAGCATCTGACCATCGTACCTCTCGGTTCCCTGGGAGCCGCTTTTCGCACCATCTCCCTTCGTCATGCACCACTTCCTCCGCTTCCCCATCGGAGTCAGACTCTGAACACTCCCAGTTTACACAACTTTTTGCATCATCTTCGTTCTGCCCAACTTCTAGTCTATCTAGGGAACGTCCCCTACTCTCACTACTACGGGTGACATCCTCAGTGTCGTATAGCTGAGTGCTCTCTAAGTGCTCATCTTCCCTTCGCTCTTGGGAGATTAGTTCCAGTCCCATCTCATCATATATTTTATCAATCGCTTCCCCGATGCTTCTGGTGTCGAAGTCATCATTAATAATTGTTCTGCTTGTACCTGGTACCGCATCGCTTGCAGGAAAGAACTCTTCTATGTCTTCCCAGTCTACAACAGGATTGGATTTTTTAACTTCCCATTGCAAATATTCTAAATCTCATGCCCTTTGCCTGCGTTTATGCCCTACTACCTCTTCCGTTTCTTTTCGCTTCTTTGCTTCCTCTCTAGCCTTATCTACTTCCCTCATCCATTCATTTCTACGTTCTTTTGCCCTTCTACTTTCCTCATCTTCTCTCTTCTTCACTTTCCTTTCGTGCACTCTCCTTTCTTCCTCCAACTTTAGCATGTTCTGCCTGTACTTTTCATAGGCTGCATATTGCGTGCAACTGAGCGGTATACCTTGCTCTTCGCGATATAGTTGTTCTCGCCTCAACCTATCCTTCTTTCTTGCCATCTCGTCTCTTATGTCCACTTCTTTCTCCCTTTCCTTTCTTTGCGCCCCGTCAGACCGTTCACTCGGCCTTGCACCATCACTTCCTTTTTCATCTAATTTCAATAGTATCTGCCCTCCCATCCATTCGTCCTTTGCAAATGTTAACTCATTGGTTCCTTTCCGCTTCTTTCCCTCTCTCTCTCTCTATCGAGAGGTGCACTCGTTTGTGCCTGGCCCTTTCTTTCCTCACCTCGCCTCTCTTTGTCCCACGGGATTGTGGAGGCCGAGTCAATTTCCTGTTCCTTCTGTTTCGTCTCGTCACTGCTACATGCAGGTGACTCATATGCAGGGTTGCTATAACCTGTGGCTGCCTTAAGTTCTCTTAGTGGGTACAGACCTTCCGACTTACTTCCCTCAACAACTGGTTCCGGCGGGGCCGGTGGCGCGGTAGGTGTCTCACCCCCCTCCCTACATACATTTAATATCCAGTCTGCGGGGGGTTGTTCTTCCTTTACTTGTTCAAACATTTTCCAAAGCTCGAGAACAGCAAGGCGTTTCTCGAGCTTCTTCCCACTATATGTGGCATGTAGGAAGGTGGTCATTTCCTGTAAAACAGCCTTAGACAATGACCCATCCTGGGGCCACGGCATAAACATTTTATTTGCAGTGCCCTTAACCCACTCCTGGCTATATTTCTTCAGCTTTGTTGCATGCTTTGGCAACTGTTTGCACAAATGTGCAAGTGGGGTAACTTCCTCCATTCTTAATTTTGTCAACAACAAAGTTCACACAGTTTTTCAACTTTTCGCTATTATGAGCGAGCACCACATATGCAAGCTCCAATCCAACTTTTCCGCAACATTTTATACCAACACTTTACTCAAGACTCATCAATTCAGTGGCGATTCCCTCTCATGTACAGAATCGCGTAAAGCAAAAATGCATTGCCATCAATCGATAATACAACAATTCCACATTCAGCATACACAGGACATATAGGACAGACGCTTGACAGACTAGACGGACACCAGCTGGTCATACGTATACCTGCCTTCTAATCACTACCCTGTCATGGGATTTGAACAAACCCCATTATGGGTTTTTAAACGCCATTGTAGCCTAATGTCCCCCCTCTGTGGGCTCTGGGTTCACGTTCCTTCTGACCACTCTTTAAAGCGCAGGAACAAGGCACATTTTATAGTTTCTTCTTGGGTGCCCCCCTGGTATTCCTTACAGTTTTCTCTTGGGCGCCCCCCCGGTATTCCTTACAGTTTTTAATTTCAGGTGCCCCCCTGATATCTTTCCCCAATTACTTCAGGTGATTGGGTCTTTACCCCCTGTATATACACAGTCTTCTCTACTTCTGGCTGTTTTATTTTTTCTCTGCCACCCTCCGTTAGCTTTCCCCTTCTTACTCTAAGGCCTATAAGACCTTTGCCAGGATAACGAGTTTCGTTGTTTCACTCACTGATCGCCTCTTTTCCTCTCTGGAACTTCAGGATCACTGCCCCTTCCTATTCCTGCTTTTAAGGTTTTCGTCCGATCCGCTGCCCGTGGGAATGAGAAGGGTTATGCTTGGAAAGGCGGGTTCCTTCAGACCCACTCCAGATTTTTGGGAATATTTACACTATCATTGTCCACGGGGAGCTTCTCAGCCTACTCAGCCAGAATGGCGGAAGGACTTGTGATGTAACCGAAGGCCCAGAGTTACTTCGTGCCGTCGGTCTAAAGGTGTCCTATAACTATTTCCATCGATGATCTATAATCGATGGCCGAAACCATCCTCATGCTACCAAGTGTTGACGAGTAGAGGAAATTACTGACGGGCCCATTGGTCAGTACTCACCCTCTAAAACCAGTTATACAAGATAGCTGCACCATGTGAGGACAGAGTGCAGGATTCACATACTCCAGCAAGATTCAATAACGAAAACTCAATAAATTGGCAAAGGGAAGTCTGTTTAATGATACACACATTAGCAAATGGAAATCAGCAGTATCACGAACACCTGCCTCACCCCGACTTCCCTGAACTTCAGTCAAACAGCCTCTTTAATGGGCAAAATTCATCATCATTGACGTCTAATTCTACAAAAAATTATCACGCAATATAATTGGTTGGTAAAGGTCACTTAAGTATAGGTGCTATATCTGTATATGGAAATAAAGCAAGTGGATTGGATAACTCTTATCGGGTGGGCGTCTATGCGCATCCCTCTACAACACACGTGATTGACGTCACTACAAGTATGATGCCTCATTGGTTACAGTGTCTATAGGACCCTAGATTACATGGCCCATTGTGATTGGGCAAGTTACACCCCTAAACATAAATCTCCATTTTAATTAGCAGCATGCAGAATAGACACTCAGGTGCCTAGTGTCCCAAGATTCACCCTTCCTCCCTTCCATCAATCAGTGTTTTAGGGCTATGTGTCAATTAGTTGGTTGGGTATGGCCTCGGATCTGTAGTCTCTTATCAGGAAAAGTTATGGCATCCTCCGGTTCTGGATGACATCAGGCGGTGGTACATCTTCGCACCTGTCTGGTCACGTGTTGGTTCACTATGAATCTGCTTCAGTTTCCAGCCTTTTGTGCATTTAATTCCGTGTTCGCTTGGCCACCTGCATGGGCCTCTCTTATCTTGACCTTCACGGGCGGGCTGGTATGCTCTGTAGTTGGAGTCTCGTGAGCTCATGCTCACCTACCCTTCCCTGGTCAATCTCGATTTCCCCGACATGAGCCTCTTTGCTGAGTTTTGAAACTAGGCCTGTCAGGCCTTTGGCCACCTGGGTACATTTCTGCTTTCACAAAATGGAGTCGCACGTGTACATTGTGCTGTATTGAGGTAGCTATATGGTTGGCGCTTGCCGCTCTATTCTTCTACTAGGCATTGTAGGCAGTATCGATTTCTTAGCATCTTGCGTTTCCATCTTATTTACACACATTCAACAGGGAGGTTGCTTCCATCTTGTCTCATGGCACCATTCTCTTATGCTTTAACATGTCTCCCCCTTGTATCCGTTATAATTATCCTTGCAGTTACTAGTACTGGCATACATGCTTTCAGTAGCCAATTATGTTTGTTCTCTGGGCTGCTCGGGCCCTTGGTTTATTTCCATTGGCCTTTCATTAAGGCTTTAGGAGTCTCCTCATGGACCGTGTGCAGGTATTCCTCATTTCGCATCAGCGGCTGGTACGGTTGTCTGATAGGGTACCGTGCTGCCCAGGGTTGTCGTGTTATGGCTGCTTCAACTGGTACCGATCTCCTTATGTACATGGGGCAGAGTCCCAGTGCGGTCCTCTGTTGGTTAATTTACTCCTCATACGTCACGTACCTCGGCGAGTACTTTACCGGCAACTCGCAATTGGGGGCAGGGGTGCAGGTCATTTCTGGGACCTCCTCTACATAAATATGTACTTTTCGCCCCCCATATCCTGGTTCCCACGCCCCTCCCTCCCAATAATGGTGTCTTCTTTATCTAAATGAAACCACAATATAGAACCAATGGTTGGTTTGAGATCGCAGATGTTACAGTCATGCAATACACACATGTCGTTGGCCACCTGCTGGGTGTTTTATTTCCTCATGGAATATTGTCTGGCTGAAGATAGTCCCTGGAGGGGAAGTTCACCCCTTTTGCCCCGAGTCTGGCCAAATACTGTCCTTCTTTCAATCAACCTTTGTGCATGACATTCCCTGTTTCAATTTTCAAGTATTATTCATAAATTCCCCCCAAGTATTATTTATAAATTCCCCCATGTCCTCTCATGTGGCACTGCCCTCCCATGGAGCCCCGCAGTTATTCTTTCCATGATGCATATATTCAGAGCCACGTTGATCCAGTCCTTTTTACATGGGGTCTGAGCACATTTCCATTTCATCACTAGGCAGGCCAGTGCTGCAAGCAGCAGGGGCACTGCCAACCTCATCAACCTACTCAGTTCTCCCCCAACATCCTCCAACCCAAACAAGATCAAAAAGGGCATTTTGGTACAATGAATCCCCTCTAGTTCTTTGATCCAGCCCAGCACTTCGTCCCAAAACACCATTATTCGTGAGCATCCCCACCACATACGCCAGTAGTCAGCTCTGGTCCCATATGAGCGCCAGCACATTTTTGAGATGCTGACAGGGTCATGTTGCCACCTATGGAGGAGCTTGATGGCATGCAATTTGTATTGGCTCGAGATCAACACCTGAGAGGCACCGTTATATAACCTACTCCAAAGCGCAGGATCTATTTCTCTCTCCATGTCTCTTTCCCATCTCCGACTCAACTTCTCAGTGGACTTGTTCCCTGCAACCACCAATTCCCTGTACATAGCCGAAATGAATCCCTTCATATCTGTACTTTTGTCTAAGTGTTTCACAAAGGGAGTAAGGTCCTTCTGTATCACTTCCCTCCATTTTCCATCCATTATCACCCCCTTTAACTGAAGGTATGAGAATACAGAGAGAGTACCTATTCCCAGCGCCCCCTCCAGGTCCTTTAAGTAATAAATGTGCAATCCCTCTACAGTTGGGCAACCCTTTCTAGACCCGCCTCGTAATTTGATTCAAATCTTTCGGGGTTCGGGATTGCGTCTTGTACCCTGAGCACCCAAAGGTGGCTCAGGGGGGAAGGCCAAGTCGTTGCTCCTTGCTTTTCCGCACCCTGTTGCCATACATCCCATATGGTTCCCACAATTGTGTGGTCCTAGATTTTACCGGGAAACTTGCTTCTTGGCACCCACAGCCATTCCCCCACCGTGGCGGGGACAGGTGAAGATTTTCCAGATCAACCAATTGGAGGTCCCTCTGCGTTCTAAGTTGGGGTATGAAGACCCTTAGCTGTGCCGCTTTGAAGAAGGGTTTCATGTTTTTGAGCCCACCCCTCCCCTCTCTTTTGGTAAGGTGAGAACCTCAAAGGATGTTCTCTTTTTTTCCCCTGCCACAGGAATTTCACCTAGCCCCTATTATCTCCCAGAAGAAGGCTTCAGGGACCCGGATTGGGAGCAGCTGAAACACATGCAGGAACCTTGGGAGGCAAACCATCTTCAGGGCATCGAGGCTTCCGAGCCATTATATGGTCAGTTTTTCCCTTTTTATCAGATCAGTCTGAAATCTGTACAGAAGTATGGGGAAGTTGCCATCAAATAAGTCTCCCTTGTCCCTCTTAAGGTTGATCCCCGAGTATCTCAGCTTGCACAGGTTAACCAGCATCCCCAGTGGGTTGAACCTATTTATATCTCAGTCCCTGTCCCTACCCAGAGGAAAAGGACTGATTTAGTCCTGTTAATCTTAAGACCAGAGAGTTATTGTAACGCTCACCTGATTCCCGTAGAGGCGCCGGTCTTGACTGGGCGTATACCGTATCTTCAAAGGTGATGTATTACACACGGCTGGCTCTTTGGGCTGGACCTCTGTGCACTGTATGTCTGGCTCGAAGGGTAAGATGTCTGCAGATAGAAAATATGGGATTAAGGAACGGGGTTATTGAATGTCTCTCTCTTCTTCCCTTTCTCTTCTCCTGTAGAACCCCAAAGGTTAACGCTCTCACCTTAGGTAAGTGAACGCCGTGCTCTCCATCTGCCTCGGGGCAGGGTGCTGTAACCAGTTTCTTCACTGGATAAGGGGAGCAGGCCTCTTGACTTCAGAGGACTCCTGTCCGTCGTTTACTGCACGAACGGTAAGTTTCGAGTAATTCTAATGTCTTTAAAGTCTTTAGTAACGATGTTTCTTGTTTTGCAGGGTTCCGGCGATGGCGGATGACGGGCTGAAGTGAGTTGAAGATGGAGCCCGTGTGATGAATAGAAGCGCCTGGAAGCACGTAAGTAAGCGCTTGTTGCCTGCTTCACGATGCGCTCTGTCTTTTTATTTTGCAGGTACAAGTTCGGAGCGGCTGCAGGGTGCCAGAATACCCACTGGGTTAGATGTGGAAAGGAGTAATGGCACGTGAGTATTAAAGTTCCCCAATGTCTTTAAACGCACCTTGTTTTGTCTTTCAGATGCGAGATGCAGCGCCGAAGGCCTCCGGAGCGTGCGAAGAGTTGGTAAGCTTTTGTCTTTCAGATGCCGGAATGCAGTGTGAAGACCTCCGGAGCGCACGAAGAGTAGGTAAGCCTTTGTCTTTCAGATGCCGGGATGCAGCGCGAGGCGTTGGTGACAGCCGATGGACCAGGTAAGTGAAGAGCTGTCACTGAAAACCGTAATGCTAACCTGTTCTTTCTTGTCTTTATAGGTGTTGCTGAAGACTGGATTCAGGATGGTAAGCCTTTTTCCTTAGTCCCAGGATCAGATGCAGAAGACACGATGAGCGTTCTGCTGCAGAGGATGCAGAATAACGCAAAGCAAGATTCATCCATCGGGTGTGGTTTAAATAGCCTCCTGTAGTGCTTAGGTGTCTCCTTCCACAGCCACGCCTAGGAAAGAAAAGAGTTCCTGCTTTCCAGAAGAGTTCCAGTGTTCTGAATCTAGGGAGTGGCTCCTGCCCCACCCAACAGGAAAAGTAGTTCCAAACAGAAGAGGATCAGAGGCTCAACTGGCAGGCAAGTAAGCAGCATGGTCTGCTGCAGGTAAGTCCACCCAAGCATTATGAGCCTGGCGCTTCCAGCGCTGGGACTGGGCATATTTATGAGCCTGGTGCCACTGGCGCCAGGACTGGGTCCAAAAGGTCCCAATTGGGACTGGTTGGCACTCGGAACCTGGGTTATGGATCTGCTTCCAAGGGAGTTGGGAAAACCCTGACCTTTTGGAAGCAGAGATCATGACAGTTATCTGTACTGCACGATCAACTGGATTACTCTGGGTATGTAGGCTAGGGGATCCTCACATGCAAAAGCAGGTCGCCTGCATATAGTGCAACCTTCTAATTCACCCCCCACCGTAAAACCTTCTACTTGAGGGTCCTCTCTGATTCTCTGGGCAAGAGGCTCCAAGGAGAGCACAAATAGGGTTGTTGAAAGGGGACAACCCTGTCTCATGCCCAACTCAGGGCAAACCAGTGGGAGTACCCGCCATTCACTGCCACGCACGCCCCGGGAATGCCTAGACTGCCATTATTCCCCGCCTGATCCTAGTCCCAGACCTACTTTTGTAAGCACTTCTTTGAGAAAGCCCCACTACACCCTATCAAATGCCTTCTCAGAGTCCACAGAGAGGAGGGCGGGTCTCAAGCCGTCCCCCGAGCCTCATAAAGCAGGTGCACGGTTTTCCTCATTGTGTCATCCCCCTGACTTCCCCTTATGAAACCCACCTGGTCCAGGTGTATCAGTTAGGGCATATTTCCCTCAAGTCTTGCAGCCAGTACTTGTGTATACATTTTGGCATCGATGTGTGGAGGAAAATGGGGTGATAAGATCTGCATAGCCGGGGGTCCCTACCCTCCTTGTATATCACTGTTATTAGAGCACGAGAGAAGGATTACGGGATTTACCCCATCTAGAGAATATCATTGAACAGTTCCACCATGAATGGGAGAAGGGGGACAATGAAGGACTTATAAAAGCCTACAGAAAAACCATCCTCACCTGAGTCCTTTCCCAACGGTAATCTCGGCACTGCCCTCTTAATTTTTTCATCTGTTATTGGGGCCTCCAGTGCCTCTGCCTCCTCACGGGACAGCCTAGGCCTCCGGTTCCTGGCTTGATATGATATTATATCTCCCTTCTCTGGGTTAGCCTCCGTTTCATAATGTTTTTCATAAAAGGACACAAATGCTTCTTGAATCCCCTCCGTCCCTGGGTCATTTGTTTCATCCACCCCTTCTATAGCCTCTACCGAGGGTCGGATTTGCCCCTCGGCCTTTCGGCCTGTGGCCATGCCGAAATTGTCCCTGAGGAGTGGGGGCCTGTTTCTGGACATGCCTTGGCCGGTTTGGAAGAAAAAAACATTGCATTTTTATTTTTTTTAAATTTATTTTTTCTCCAAAAGTCTTTCATCCTTCTTAGGTCGATAAATGAGTACCAACACAGTTTTGGTTATATTGTATGCATATTTGTTCTATAAAAAGGAGCTTAAGCTTAAGTGCTATACAATAACATATTATCATTTGGCCTTGGCCGTCTACTTGGATTCAGAGTCATTTAGTGTACTTAATAACAATGCTATTTGATGCCACTTCCTGTTTTGTCAAGGTGTGAAAGGTTGTGTTTCATCACTTCCCGGGATGTCACTTTGGGGTGGGGTCAAATGACATCACTTGCAGTGATGTCATCAGAGGTCAAGGGTCATGAGGCGAGGGGTGGGCAACTTTTTTGAGACGATGGGTGGGCCACTTTTTTTTGGGTGACCGGAACTATTTCTTGTCCATGACCGACCCTGCCTCTATCCACCGTTCGGCTCGCTGTCCCCTCAGCCTGGCGGCCAGCAGGGCCTCTGCCTTATCACCCTTCTCATAAAACCTTTGTTTCAGGGACTGCAGTTTTCTAATTATTTACCGTCCTCTAGGAGACTAAGCTTTTCCCTTTTCCCCCCTCGCCTCCAAGACCCAATCTTCCCGCCCCTATGTGGCATCCCAAGCTTGTTGAGTTGGATAATCTCAGACCTCAACCTATTTTCAGTTAATTTTTGCTCCCTCTTTTTCCTTGCCCCTTACCTGATCAGTATCCCCCTCCATGTCACCTTCCCTGCTTTCCACACTACTCTCCTCGAGAACTCCTCTATTTTTTTGTTTTGAAATATTCCCCAATTTCTTGGGTCAATTCCAAGTGGAACACCAGATCCTTCCATATGGTTTTGTTAGATCTCCATTTGGACCCCCTGGGTAGCAATCTGTGCAAGTTCCGGTCCACTGATACGCCTGACCAGGTGATCGGGATAATCTCCGAGCCCAATGCTTCCTCCCAAAGGCCTCTTGAGATATAGAGAGAATCTATTCTGGTACAGGTACCATGCGGGGCCAAATAAAAGGTGTACCCCCTTCCATTTGGGTGCAAGTACCTCCATATGTCCCACATCCCATAAACCTCCAAAATTTCCTTTGTCCCTGCCACCCGCACCTGTTTATCTAGCTTAACATCAGCTCATATATTGAAATCTCCCCCCAATATTATGTGGCCTGAGGCTTCCAGCATTATCTTCAGGAGAGTTTTCTTCAGAAACCTCAGTTGACCCTGGTTTGGGAAATAGAGTGTGGCAAATGTGAACCCCACTTTCTCTATGGTACCCAAACCCAAGAGGGCCCTACCTTCCTCATCTGCCCACACCTTTGAGACCTCCATTCTTAGCCCTTTTCCCATGAGAATTCCCACTCCTGCTTTCCTCAAGGGCCCTGATCCCCAATATTCCTGACCTAAAACACTGTGAGGGACCCTCCGTTCCTCGTCTCTAGCATATTTAGTCTCCTTGAGTGACATTAAATCACAGCCATTTTCTCTCCGGTTCTTTGAGGCGTCAGCTTCTCCCACCAATTCCCCCGTGACTCTCTAGATTTCCTCCTCTGTCATCAGTCTGTATTTGCACCCATCGACTTCTTTTCACATTGAGCCACTTCGTCAGGGGCGACCACATCCTTCTCTTGGTTAGGGTCAAGGAGGACAAATCCTCGAAGATTGTTACTCTAGACGTGCCGTACATGACCGGGCCTCTCTATTTCGCTTTCTCGAGGATTTTCAAAATGTCGGAGTAGCTGTGGAACCCGGCAAGGACTGACTTCGGCCTCCTACCACTCCACCCGCTGGGTGAATTCTCTTGATCTTCGCTTCGTCAATGGTGTCATCCTCGAAAACCAGTTTTGTGACTTTGTATAGTTTTCTCCTCATATCTACCACTATCTCCACCTCTCTATCCGGGATTCCGAAAAGTCTTCAGTTGTTTCGCCTTTCTAGGTTTTTCTAAATGGTCCATTTTCATTCTGATGTCTTCCTCACATTGCTCCACTTCGGACATCTGCATGTCCATGTGTGCCTTTCCTCCATTTGATCTATTCTTTGGGTGATTTTATCAACCCTACTCCCGATGTCTGCCCTCATGTTCCTGATTTCTTCAATCAATTCAGCAACATCTTTTTTGGTAGCTGCAAACTCCTCTGGGCGGTAGCCATATTGGTCTGCGCTAGGAATCCCACACCAGGGTGACCCGGGACTTATTTGTAATTGGCCAACTTCAATCCCACCTCCAAGAACCTCCACCTGCAGTTCCGAATGGGTCTTCCCTTGGGTACCCCCCTGCTCCCAGTGGGCGACAGTGGTTGGTGTTCTCTTTGTGTCTTTCCCTTGAAAGTACCTTTAATTCAAAGGGTGTCGCTTCTGTCTGGGATGCAGGAGGTGGGCACGTGCCCCAGGATCAGGGGCCGTCACCTCCCTGCTTTGATCCAGTGAGTCTTCCTCCTCCTCCAGGGGGCAGAGGGTTTCCCCCACCTCCAGCTGCCAATCCAGTGCCTCTACTGGGGGAACCTTATTCCTGTGGCCTTCTGCAAGTTGTCCAAGTGACCCCAGTCCTCTCAAGGGGTATGGGTTTGGGGATCCCTACTGTACTGGGGGGTCACCCTTACTCCTTTTGCCCCAACACTCCTTCCTGCTACCAGCTCAGGGTCCTTGCAGCTGCTCCGGGTTATGAACTCCCCTGCCGAGGGCGGAGATCCCAGCACCAATCAGCTGGGGCTGCACCTTTCCTCCACGAAGCTCTTGTGTGGTGGGATCTTTGTTATGGGCCCTCTTGTGAGATTTATCTTCCCTGGGAAGTAGTGGCTTTGGCTCCCCCACTGCTCCCCTGATTGTTTCAAGGGCCTGCTCCGTCACCCCCTTCCACCTTAGGTGGTATTGCCCCTGAGGAGCCTTTGGAATCTCGCTCACCTCAGCCACTGCAATATGTCCTTGTGCTTGGGTCACCCTGGGGGCCAGCAGTCAAGCAGTCTCTTCCTGGGCACCCTGTGTGCTGGGGGAGCCCTCTTAGCATCCCTGCATAAGTCTTCCACAGGGTCTACCCCTCCCCAATGCTGGTCGGCTCCTTCAGGCCTCGCTGATGCTGTGCGGCTAACTGGATGAGCGGTGGGACTCCCACCAACTCCGCCGAGCTCACTGGTTGAAACGAGGGGGGAGGCACAAACTCACCCCCCTCAGCGCCCCGGTCCATTTTCTGCACTCCTACTGTCATTGGGCCGGGCCGCAGTAGTGCCTGCAGGCCAAGTCCCTCCTCCACACGCCGCACTCTGGCGGGATTCCTCACTTTTGTTTTCACCAGACGCAATGACTGGGGGTTCCCTAACAAACTAGGGCCGATTCCGCCCGTTCTTGCTGGTGCGGGTGCAGTGGGGGTTCACCTATCTTGTCCTGGTTGCGGGGTGGGGGTGGCTCAAATCAATTTTACGGGCCCAAGATGCTCTGAGCATCAGCACGCACCCTGGTGGCCTCCGCCATGCTGTATATTATAGTTTTCCCCTGACACAAGAAAGGTACAGAGTAGGGAAGAGTTGCTATCTCTCAAGAAATGCAGAAGATTGCGTTGGGAGGTCCATGGCATGGTGTAACTTGAGAACAGTGAGAGGGAGTGAAAAGAAACATGCACAATCCTCCACATGCACCAATCCTTTGAATTGCTGACTGTCAATTGTGAGCAGAAAGAGTGAGGAAGAGTTGCAGAGCTCAGCTTTACTGCAGTTCTCCTTTCCCGCGCCTGGCTAATACTGAAATTGTAAAAGGGCACTTAGCCTTTATAAGCAGAAAAGTCATGTATAATAGACAATGGGCCTCATTACAACCTGCCAGTCCGGGACCGTGCAAAATCCGTGACGGCGGTAAAAACGTTTCCGTGTCCGCAAGGTTGCGGAAAAACCGTCCGATTACACACTGTCGGTCGCGCGCACCACACGGACTCGGAAACGTTGTAACTGCCGTCACGGAAAACCCCACGGATATGGAAATAACGCAGCCACAAGTGGCGCAAAACCCGTTACCGCCTCCGCCTCCACGGACACGGAACGGGAAATACCATGATCGCCAAAACAGGAAACAGAGAGGCGGCCATCATATAAAAGCACAATCCATTGCCATCCAGAGCCAGCACAAGCACAACCCTAACTCTGAGAAGCCAAAAGGGACCACCAGCATGTCTGCCATGATTCCTGCTCAGAGGCAGCGCAAACAGCGCTTCAGCGAGGCGGAGCTAACCGTCTTGGTGGAGCACATTGTGGACAATGCTGAGATGCTGTTCAGTGCCGACCAACGGCGTGCCACACAGCAGCGGAGGAAGGAGGTGTGGGCCGAAGCTGCACGCAAGTGCACCGCTGTGGGCGTGGCAGTGAGGAGCATGAAGGACTGCCACAAGCGGTGGGACGACCTGAGGCTGAGGGTACGCAACCTCATTCCCACGCACCGCCAACGCAGCCGTGGGACAGGCGGAGGACCCCCTTCCCCACTGAGGCTGCAAGCATGGGAGGAGCGTTGCAGCAGCGTCCTCCACCTAGAGGGAATCCATGGGATCGGGCAGGCTGAGGCAGGAGTGAGCCCACCTGCAGATCCCGCTAAGTGCCCAAACATGAATGCCACATGTAAATATGCAGTTGTGAGTACTGGGCCAAAGGACCCATTAACAACCCCCCCTCCCCCCCAGGCAGTGCATGTGTGGGCCAAAGGACCCATTAACAATCCCCCCCCAGGCAGTGCATGTGTGGGCCAAAGGACCCATCATGATCCGTATGGCAACCAATATCACTGAATGCAGACACCAGCAATCAGATGCATGTGACTAACACTATTCAATGTACAATCTCAATGACGCATGTGATGCACCCATCTGCCACCACAACAACACTAATTGCATGCCCTTTGTGTCCCCACAGCCGTTTCAAGTGACAGTGATACTGCACAACAGGCCAGCCAATCTGCACCGGCAAGTACACTAGCCACCACCACCACACAGGAGGATGCTGCCGGCAGTTCTGCACCTCTGGCCGCATTACCAGCCACTACAGATGTGCGGCACTCCACTATCACCGACATCCCCACCTCTCCACACTGTCTGAGTCTAGACAGGTGCCACGGGAACCTATCATGGCCACCCAACACAACACCGAAGGCAGCAGCACTGCAGAGGGGGCGGCCTGCAGTGATAACAGTGCCCCGCAAGAGCACTCGGAAACGGGGCCACAGGGGGAGATGCCCACATTGGAAGACCTGGGCTCCTTCAATGAGCTGGGGTTCAGCCCCACTTCACTGGGGAGTCCCATGAGGTCGCCCACCCCATCCATGGCCGAACTGAATGCCCGCATGCAGCGGATGGAGGACCAGCAGGCTACCCTCACCCAGCTGGTGGAGAGGCAGCTAGAGGAATCCAGGCTGCAGAGGGAGAGCTACAGTGCCTCAGTGCGTCGCCTGTTGAGGTCCATCGGACGCTTTGCGAGCACCATAGTAACCCTTGCACGCCATGTGCGGGAGGGCAACGACCACACCTCCAGGCTTGTAGAGGCCATGTTGGTTGGCCAACAGGCAAATATGGCACGGATGCCCTCAATCCCAGATTCTGGCCAATCAAACACAACCACCCCATCCAGCTCCACTACTGCCAGTCCAAGGAGGCGCTCGAGTAGGCTAACGGGTCCCTCGGGCAAGGTTGCACAGGCACAGAAGCGCACACGGAAGTGATGGCATGTGTGTGGGGCAGTGCAGGACACATGTGGACTACAAGGGTGTGAGAGGGGTGGGCACGTTTGGGTGGTGAGATAGGTAGTTTTGGGGGTTTGAACAATGGGCTCTGGCTGGGGGTGGGCACGTTTGGGTGGTGGGTGGCCCCGGGTGTACAGCTTCCCTAACCAATGCACCTTCTTCCCTGTTGTTATTACATCAATACATCACCATTTCAAATCAAGACATACATGTGTGGACATTGATCATTTATTTTGCAGTGCAACTATTAATTCATTGTCGTCACCATGTTTGTGCATTTCTGTGAATGTGCTGTGACTCAAAAGTAAATGCGAATCAGGGCATCCCGTGCACTCTGGCCATCATGTGGACCCCGAGGGGGAGGCGGTGCCATCCCATCCCCATCTCCATCCCCATCCCCATCTCCATCCCCAACCCCATCTTCCTCATCTGCGTCTGGTGGCATTGGGATGTTCCTGCGCAGGCATATATTGTGCAGCATGGCACATACGAGCGTGATTTTACCTGTCTTCACTGGGCTATACAGTAGTGATCCGCCAGATCTGCTCAGACAGCAGAAACGGGCCTTCAGCAGTCCAAATGTCCTCTCAATCATTCCACGTGTGCGGATATGTGCCCTATTGTATGCATCTTCATGCCTGTTCCTTGGTCTCCGTACAGGTGTCATCATCCATGGCGTGAGTGCATATCCCGCATCACCTACATGGGATGTAGATGGGAGAACATGTCAGTGTTTGTGGCATCATGTCCTCATCTGCTGCTGTGCATTCTTGTATCATCATTCATTCATGCATATGTACCATGCAGTGTATGGAGGTATGTTTTGGGCATCACGATGTATGTCGCTGACTGCATATGGGCCTACGCATTAACTTGCATGTTTACTGTGCCCTGCGGGTGACATTTGATTGTGTGCATGTCATGGTGCAGTGCTGTCCACACATGGCAGAGTGACTCCACTGTACGGAAGTAGTAAATACACGTCGTCTCATTTACACGCCTCTCGTGCTTTTTGAGGCAGTGTTTCAATTGAGGGTGGGTGTCTGCAGTGGCACAGGGTTCATGGGACAGTGACGGGATTGGCTGTGCCAGCGTGTGCACGGGCACATTGTGGTGCCCTGTCATGTCTTCCTTCATGATGTTTGGCATCCGCTGTGTATTTGGTAGATGGAAGTGGGGTGATGCATGTGCGGTCACAGCAGCACACTCACAATGCTCATTGGCCTGGACACACACACACCACTCCGACAGGGTTGTAGCATCGTCAGCTGTACTCACCCAATAGCCATGTGCTTTTTCCGGCATAGCGTTCCATGTACCGTGGCAACGTGGAATTCCGCAGTACCATTGAGTCATGTGATGAGCCTGGGAAACGTGCGCAGCAGTGTGTAATCAGTTGCATGGCATCACAAACCATCTGGACATTCAAAGAGTGATACTGTTTCCTATTGCGGAACATCGCCTCAATTGCATGTGGTACTGTCAGCTCGACGTGGGTGCAGTCAACTGCGCCTATGCAATTTGGCATGCCTGCTATGGCATGGAAGGCCAACTTGGTGGCAATGACCTCGGGGAGGTTGCGGGGTAGGGTTATGTGTTCCGACACATGGCGCAATAGGGCATCCAGTACCTGTACCAGGATTTTGGAGAAACACGGTTGTGATATGCCGTGCAGCTCACCAACCGTGTGTTGATAGGTGCCAGTGCCAAGGAAATGCAGTACTGAGACAACCTTCAAGAGGGGGGAGTGGCGGTGGGGGTGTCAATTAGGCTGCTGATGTTGTCCTCAATCATGGCGGTGATGTGCAGGATTGTTGCACGGTCCAGCCGGTATAGTGTGTGGATCTGTCCTAGGGTGAGGTTCCAGGGTGAGGCCCTGATGCGTGGTATTGCTGGCTGGCGGCGGGGTCGGGCTGGCTGGGCAATGGGGTTTGCCATAGCTGCAGGGTTGGCTGGTTGCCGCCTGCGCCTCCTCCGCCTACGCCTCCTCCTCTGCGCCATTACTGCCACCATGTGCAGTGCTGCCTGTTGGTTGAGTAGGCCCAGTCCCAGTGCTACTAGACCTGCTGCCTGCATGGTTCTGTGTTGTGTTGGGCTGGGTGTGGCCCTTTTGTAGGCTCCCAGTGGCCTGCTAGGTCCAGCTGGGCTGATTTGGTGCACCTGTGCCCTGATTCAGTTCAGCAGGCAGTGTATAACGCCATGTTCGCGGTGGCGGCGGTTCCGCCACCGTGATCACGGTATTTACGCCATTTTTTGCCGGTATTTTCGTGTCTGCGCTAGTTGTGATGCTCACAGTGTTTCGTGTTGACGGTAAAGGAGGGGTTTCCGTGCAGAAGGACTTAACGGGAACCCTATTTCCGCGGTGGCGGTTTAGGGTGGTGCTATTACCGGGGCCGCGGGTCATGATTGGGCGGACATGGAAACGGTGCCGGTATGGTTTTACCGGCAGTGTTAATTCCGGACCGGACTACTTGTAATGAGGCCCAATGTGTGCATAATAGACAGTGTGTAATAAACAATTAAGTACGACAACCATGGGATGCATCGGGACCCAGGCATGGACTGGCCTAGCGGGAAACCTGGAGTTTTTCCGCTAGGCCTCTGCACCTTGGACCTCTTTTACATGTAGCATTAGAGGGTAGTGGAGCACTTTAGTTGGTTCATTTTATTTTTAGTTAAATCGCACATTTGTTCAGGAGTTTCAGACCTGAACTCTTTCGTTCGGTATCGAGCAGCCTGCTCAGGAGTTTCTGCACAAGCTGTTGCCTAGTAACTTCAGCAGTCAGAGCCAAACACACACATTGGCCCTCATTCCGAGAATGGTGGTAGCCATGGAGCAATTAGCTCCATGGCTGCCTCTCATACCGGTAACGCCTCCGGTGTTGTTCGTTGGGGACTTACCAGTCCATTCCGACCCTGGAGGGACCGGTAAATCCCCATTGAACAAACCATTCCCCATTCCCATTTGAGTCCTCATAGGGCTCAATGGGAATGGGGAGGGTGCAAATAACGGGCTCGCGAATGGCAAGCCTGTTATTTGCGTCCTGGTCCCCTAACGGGACACATAAGGGACGTGTGGTCCGACCACACGTCCCTTACGGTTCCCATTGGGGGACCTCAGAATCGGGCGGTATGGTATTACCGGCACCGGTCTCCTTACCGGTCCCCGGTATTCCCTACCGCCCGACTCGGAATGAGGACCATTGTATCATTATGGCCTGTGCCCGCGCATGACGTATGTGCATTGGTACTGAGGCTTCATTCAGTTTGCATGTGCGCTAAGCGTGGTGGAAACAAGCAGGGACACAATGGAGTATGATCCGCTTAACCATTCTTTAAAAATGTGCAAACATAATTCAGTCCTCCTTCTTTCAAGAGAGCCTGTGCGTCATGTGCAGATTAAAGATGCCACCAGTCTGCAACTTACCTCCTAGTGGGTGTTGCTAAAGGAGGCAAAACATACATTTACTGTGCCAGTGACGAAGGTCCTGTCTGCACATCTTTATGATCTATTGGCTTGTGGGAGGTCACAACTCCTCTGAATGCATGTTTCTAGGTGCTGGCTGTTGCCTTCTTAGCACTCCTGGGGAACTTGAAATAATCCTACTGTAAACTTTTATTTATCACTCCAACAATGTGCTTTAAAACGGCGTCTTCCCCACACCTAGCTTTGAAGTTCTACAGAAACCAACAGCTGTGCTGCTGGCTGACTTTCCCTCGACGCACCCAGCCTGTTTGAGGATACTGGCTCTTTGGGGTCATTCGGTGGGCTTTGTTTTGCAGGTTTTCTATAGAAGTAATATCTGCACATATTATCCATGCAGTCATTAGTTGCAGTGGAAAAGTACATGCATGTCAAAACGTTTACAACTGTTTTACCGTCCACATCTGTTCAACGCAACTTAAATGGGTTTTGTAATTTTGGGCATTGCTACCTTGTGAATATTCTTGTCTGTTAGTGACCCCCCCCTCCCCTTGGAGCAAGGCCCCCACCTGCTCAGCTATGCCTCCCACCCCAGAAAACATTTCTGGAATGAACCAGGACTGCTTTTTGAAAGTGCGTGAAAGTGAGAAGATGGCTAATGGAAATGGACTGAGTTATAAGAGGGTGAATGAGTGAGGGACGGAGCAGAAGAGAATTGAGATGGAATTATGGAAGTTTTCCAGAATCTTCCAAAGTGAGGGGCAACATGGATGAGGAGTATGAGGATCTGTGGGGCTGAGGGATTAGGGGTATGATGGATCTGTGGGGCAAGAGGGTGAGGGGTTTCATCAAACCCTGGAGCTTATTTGGGGTGGGTGGGCGTGAGAATGCAGGGGAGTGGTTGGATAGAAATGGTGGAAGGCAGGGTGAGAAGGGAGAAATATTCAAACCTTTTGGTTATACAAATGCTTGTTTTTTCGTGGACTGAAGACAATAGCAACACTATTGATGTGTAGATGAAAGGAGTACCCCAAAGTTTAACCCATTATCCAGTGCGTTCCAAAACACCTACATGGGTTCTGGTAACAAAGTACATTTTACAGCCTGCTATAAGCAGATTGAGAAGGAGCAGAAGCGTACTGCTAGCCCTGCGGATACTGCCTCAGAAAGGCTGATTGAAAAGCACTTCTTACAGACACTCCCACCTACCCCTCCCACCCCTCCCACCCTCCCCACCACCACGAGCTGCAAACAGCTTCTAAGTGGAACATGGCCTCATACTTCGTGGCTGGTCCCTTTGTAAACTTTTGCTGGTCTAGAAAGCAACATAAAGGTGCAAATACCTGGTGTGTTTATTACTCAATATCAGTGGGTATAGTTTGAAACACCACTGATATCCTCAAATGTGGGTACATAACTTCACATTGGCTTTGTGAAGAGGCACTATATGCTGCTTTCTACCTCTCTGCTGTTTTCTACCAGTGCCATTCAAGTCATAACAAACAGCACAGCAAAAAAACCTTGGGTCATTTTTTCATTCAAAAGCCAAGTGAAAAGCATTGAGGTAGTTGGCATTCTTTTAAAGGCTTTTAAGGCAGGATACAAAAGCCCATCCCTCGGCTCTGTCAGATAACGTCTGTACATTTAATGCTATAGATTCAGGTCGGGAAAAAACACCTGTCCTCATTGAAAAGTACAGTTCCCTGTTTTCCTGCTAACAACTGGTACTTAAAAGGTCTTGGAACTAATGTGCTTCAGTATTTCCATAACCATCTGTTTCCTTTTCATGTTTCATTGCCATGAACCAGTTTGATAGGTCTGCAGATCAGTCCCCTCATTCTTTCCCACCACCAGCCACTATCTTCTCGTTGGGTGTAATGCGTTCAGGAATATTTTGTGGGTTTGGAGATCTTCATCATGATGAACGTTAGTTACAGTAGCAAATTGAAGACAATCGTTAATGGACCTACCAGTGATTAAAAGGGGGGCATGAATTTTGTTTATGTATTTTGGGTGCATCCCCAGGAAAGATATTTACATTGTCAATTATGGCTAATATTGTATTGAAAGTGATCTACTGTGTCATTGCAGGCATAGATTGTGGACAGAGGCCTAATGAAACAAGCATTGCCAATGCCATCAATTTGGGCTTTTGTGTGGGCATAGAACAGACACTTACCAGGCCCTGACTGTTAGGGAGAATTCTCAATATGTGCTAATGTCCCTTACCTTTTGAGACCCCCAGCAACTTTGCTGGATTTCTAGGATTTGATTTTTTTTACCTGGAAAGAGTGTGAGCCTTTTTTCCCACTCTTTCATGTATTTTGATGTGTGTTTTACATTTGTGTTCTTTGGTTATGGTGTTTTAAGCAAACTCCATGGCATCATATTTTTCTGTGTGTCACAAAGCACCTTCAGTGCAGTGGCACAGGGGTGTCTTTCAGGCTCCCCAAGGTTTAAACACCTTCTCTGGGACTGACTACTGTCTCCCAGAGCATGTCAAGTTAAATTGACTTTACTAGTCTCTTTAAATTTACTGACCCAGCACACACTATCTATCTATAGAGTGCTGGAGGGGTTGCTTAGCTTCCCCTGAGTCATAACACTCATGTAACAGTAAAACGTTACCCTTTTTTACTTTAAATGGCTGTTGGCAGTGGTTTAGATCAAACTACCATGATTTTTCCCAACCATTAACAACGGTAGCTAAAAATCGGGTCAGCCATGTTTTTTAATATGGCGCCCATGACCTATCCGTAAAAACTGACTACGGTCATCTTTTTTCGTCATTTCTTTTAGGAAAGGTCCTTCTTGTGTTTGTCTCTGTGTGCCAAACCAGATTTGGTCCCTTTGTTTGTTGGCCTTTGGCGGGCTTCAGTGCTGAAGCCCTCCTCTGGTGCCTGAGTGTCTGGGGTGGACAGGATGTGAGGGAGGTGCCCGAAACTCCCTGTGCTTAGTCTCCTAGTAGACCTGAATGCACTTTGGCGTGATGGGCCAGCTGGCTTTCCAGCAAGGACAGCCACCCTGCTGTGTGAGTGACAACCAGGCTGCAATGAGTGGAGGAAAACAGTTTAAAAGCAGGTCCCTAGACTTGGAAAGCAGAGTCGACCACTGGAACGAAAGAACCGAAGAGGAAAGGAAGGAAGAGGACTACTGCAACTCCTGGACAACCGTTGAAGCCCTGCTGCAGGTCCAAATTGTCTGAAACTCCGATGACAGAGAAACCCTTCAAGGTTAACTTCTTCTCTTGAGTTTGGTGGGAACAACCAACTTGCAGGCCACCTGGACATCGTCCCCATCTGGTCGAATTTTCATCAGAGTGCTGTTGAAAACCGGATAGCCAGAGGGAAGGAAACCAGCTCTTGGACTTTAAGGTACTCACACCTTAAACGACGTCTTGCTACAGCTTATGGCCTCTTCCCTGGGCAGTGCAGGAACCTCTCAACATCCTCCTTCTTGTTCCCATCACTGAAGCTCAGGAACAGCATGATCTGCTCGAACTGTCAGGAATAACTGCCTCAGCTACAGCTTCCTTCATTGACAAGGTTCTGTGCAAATGCAGTCCGGAAATCTTTTTAGCCATCGAGAAAGTGCGTGAAACTTTCCTCAACTACGAAGGCTTGTCCTTCCCTTAACATTCGTCAAACTTTTCACCTAGCCAAATCCTTTAAAAATCTGTGGCAAAGACTTAACCGTTACTTACCAGAACTGTGCTATCCTATACAAAACACTCGGAACCATTGATTTTGGCCCAGGACTATTGAGAAGTATTGCAGGTTGTATTTAACTGAAACCCTTTGCCCTGCCTTTGAATGTATTTGGGCTGTCTATTCTTATAACCTTGTCTTTCCCTCCTTTATTAAGGATCTGAAGTGCCATTTTGCTCTCACTTCATTTTGGAGCTAAACGTGTTCATTTACTTACCAGTTGGGTTTTTATGTTTTATTAGTGTGTGATATTGAGCTGCTTGTGTTAGTGTAATGTTTTCTAACTGACTGAGTAAATAAATGAATATTCTTTTATCAAGAAACTTTGAGTAAGTGTCTATTTGAATTATTTCAATCACTGTATAAATTGGTCCTTTGTGTAACTTGTTCTACTGCTCACTCAACTCTTGAGATACGTCTGACTGCTCAACCACTGCTACCTCATAACTGTGTAGTACAGGCTTGTACCAAAGGTGAAATTGTACTGACACTTGTAGTCTTAATTGCCGGTAGTGTTCCCCAAGGGTACTGCAGGTGATTCTGCCTAACACTGACATGGGGGAATTAACCTGCCATTGATGATAGCTGGTGCAAAATGGTGCAAGTACCTGGGCATCTAATAGCAATGCCTGGGAAAAGCATAATACGTATACACAAGCCAAACTTGAGGGTTTTGCCTATGTTTGTTTTTAACAGACTTCAGTGAAGGACACGCAGAGTGCTTATAAAAATAGTGGCTGACGGCAATCGTGGTAAGACATTCTTATTACACAGATAGCTTGTTTACAGCTCCAATTAAATCATTAACTATCAGAAGACTGCTTCGAAAAAACACTGCCAAGAACTTTGAGTGCAAAATTTGATGGTGAGGCTTGAAAAAGCAAGCTCAAATCGTTCTCATGAGGAGATGTTTTGGGAGGGTAGGGAAGGGGCAGAAACTGGGTGGAAAGGCTATAGGGATTACCATGGCTACATGCAGTCAGCGGGTGGGCAAATAACTAAACAACACCTGCAAGCTTTGTGACCCTCCTCTTATGTCTTTTCTCCCTATCTGTACCCTAATGCAATAGTTTTGGCTTATGGTTGGTGCTTTAGCACCACCTTATAGCTGGAACTAAAAATGCTCCTGCGTATTGTTGGCAACAGGTGTTAGGCGGAAACCTGTGCAGTTCCCTCTGGGACCACTGCAACAGATTTAGGACTACAGGCGTTTGGCGGTGAACCCACTTGGTAGCAGTCTGTACCACACAGATTCACTTGGTAGCTGTGGCTGAGCAGTCAGACTTCTCTCAAGAAAAGTTGAGCAGTATGTGGAGTATACAACTTAGGACAATTCTTCACAGTAAGACAAGCAAACACGCAACAAGGCTTCAGTGTAAAGATATTAAGGTATTTATTTATAACGGAACATCTATGGAAAACACTATGGCACTATCACGGCAAACAATTCAATTCCAATTACTCTACGGAGAGGAACACAATCAATCCCCCTAACAATATTTCGACAAGTCTAGGTTCTACCGGTATCACTTATTTTCAGACAGAGGTGTATACCTCAACCTAGATGGCACTCTAATATCAGTTAGGACGGGAGAGAAAAATAGGCAGGTTACGAAATCAACACAGTTCAATACGTCATGGATAAAATGCAAGGCAGGAAGGCAAGAACCACAGTAGATCATAAAGTTCAGAGGCCAGGCCCACTCGGAGAGGGGCAAGGCGATATGTCCCAAAAAGTCTCTAGTGTAGATGCGTTCGAGTCTTTGTAGCAAATTGTTATCGGCAGATTGAACCAGTTCAGAACAATACGTTAGAAAAAGCTTGGAGGCGACCCAACGGAAAGGTGAGGATTAAGACACCTCACTCGAACCGATCGAAAGGGAAGCCAGGCGGACACGGTAACTTGTTGTGGAGAGACAGCTCCGGCGGGGCAGTTGTTCCTGGTGGTGGATGCACGTCGGGTCTTTGCCAAGAGTAGAGATGATCTCGTTGTCGAAGAAAAGTGAAGTCCGGTGCACCACCAGGGAAGAGACCAGCCGCGGAGTGCTCCGTCACAAGGCACCACCTTTTGGTCGCAGTACAGGGGTAGTGGCTATCCGGTTGCCGGGGTGCTCTGCATGGGCAATTCAACCACCGCATCCTGAGGCGAAGAAAAAGCAAAGGGGACTGGTTGTGCCCACCAGTCAGGGGAAGAAGACTCTCCGGCAGGGAGATCTCCTCTGTCGTCGGGAAGTGGTGAGTCGGTTCAGCAGGGCTCCACCGGAGGTGTCGTCGTGCAGGTCGGCTGAGCGTTACCCTTGTCGGATTCTTAGGTTCTGTGGCCACTTCCGAAGATCCAGTCCCAAAAGCCCTGCTTTTATGCAGACAACACCCATTCATTCGGCCTAGCTGTCAATCAACACATGTTAAGTGGTGAGCGGGGAGGCTCACCACTTGGGCCAATCACTCCAGAGTGCGACCGGAGTTGGCAAGGCAACTCGGTCCAGGGTGCCTAAACCCCCTCCCACACCCCTGTGGTAACCCAGACAGAATGGCACCACTTTCGAGGGTCTCTGTCCAGAGGCCCGCCAAAAGTGGAACAAAGGGCTCAACCTTTGGTTCCTTTGGTTTAGGAGTCACAGAGACGAACACAGTCGCCATTTTAAAAGCAGAGTTCTGGCAGAAAATACCATCCGATAAACTTATTTAAGATAAGTAGATCGGTGGTACGTTAGAGATTAACGAGAAAAAGTATCAATCTCCAACAATGGGACGAATCCCATAGGGTTATGTCCGGGGTCGAACATAACAAGTAGTTTCCACTGCCACCAGCCAAAACTCGACGAGGGGGGACGGGACAGTGCCCCCTCGAGTAACAGATCCAGGAGTAATCGAATTACCTCTACTCGAACGTCCACAATAAGATGGTTTGTACTAGTTCTGTTAGTAAATTTAGGTCTAGTAAAGCCAATGGTGACTTTACATGCCCGGGGAGACAGTAGTCAGTCCCCGGGTATGGAGTCTATGGTGGAGGTCCGCTAGGACGCCCCAGTGTTACGGCACGTAGGGTGCGGTGTAACACACATAGAAAAACATATGAGACCCTATGGAGTAAAAGACCCCATAGCCCATAGAACACATTGACATTCAAAGGAATTACACACATACATGTCCAAGAGTGGGAGGAAAAAGTGTCTCACTCTTGGCAGGATGGAAAAAACAAACTCCAGAATTCCAGCAAAGCTGCTGGGGGACTCACTAGGTTAGGAAATGCAGCCTAAACAGAGAATTCTCCCTAACAACAGGGCATCTATTCAATTTGTTTCAGTTGTTGCTCAGGAGAACCAATTGTAAACTTTTACCCGGTGTATGTCAAAATGCGTGCAGTAAAATGTGGCATTTCATCCCATTGCTACTCTTGGTTGCTTGCCCTAATTTGAGGGAGATGGAAATGACTCCACTAAAATTATTCACCAGCCACCACTAATTTCATTTAGAATGCTAGTGCCCTTCCAGGAAACCTCTGCCCCACTGACACCAAAATCTTCTTTCGCCTCTAGCTGGGACACCTGGTAAATTCTAAACAACATTCTAGCATCCGGCTGACCACGGAAAAACTAGGCTAAGAGGAAGGGCAGAGTTGACAGATCTTTGATGAGATGGTAGCCACCAATCCAGGCCACATTCATGAGTATCAATTCTGGACTGTAGAGAGCAAGGACTGAGGATAGATTGGGATTTCAAGGACTGGGAGAGGTTGTCTGGACATTTCTGTTTATTTTCTGAAAACTCTACGTGGACACTCTGGCCATCAGTGACATATTTGTCAGTTAGAACTGAGACGATATGTGATCTAGGCTCAAATATCATATACAACTCTTAACCATATTGCATGATCCTTGTCAAATTATTTGATCTCTGTGCCATATCTGTCAAAATTGGCATGTCGGGTATGGGCCTAATGTTGTATGGGATGGTGAGGAGCCGACAACCTAGTATGAACAAATGTACTTGGAAGATCACTCTTTTTAGCCATTATATTCATGGTTTATGGGGTGACGGTTGGGCTTCTTTGCTGCGCTTACTCGATGCAAAATGTGGGTATCTTTGAAAATAAAGGAGGGAGTGATTCGGGAGGAGGTGGTGACTAAAGAGGAAGGGTTGTTAAAGAAGGAGGCTACACTGGAGGTGGATCAGTAGGTGGGATAGAGCCATAAAGAGAATGATAAAATGATGGAGGTAGAGGTGGACTTTAGAAGAAGGGAGGCAAAGCAAAACACAGGGAGGGAGGAGAAATATCAGTGTATAGGAGGAGGGGATAAAAAGGAGCCTAGGATGTCTTGGGAAGGAAAGAGAAGATCATCAGCCTTGTCATGTGCCTGAAAGGAAAGAGCAGGGGAGAGGACGAGGCCCCACACATGTGATGAGGCATCAAGGTGACCTCAGAGATGGTGGTTGAGGAAAAGGAGAAAAGATAAATAGTAAAAACTTGTATTAGGAAAAAAGCTTGTCCTGGTTCATTGACCAAGAACGGAAAGGTTGGGTGTTAGGAAATAACGTAAGGTGTCTCAGACAGGGAGGACAAAGGCAATAGCACACCCATCATCTAGGCCAGCCTATGTGGTCCAGCATTTAGCCCCGTCCAGCATTTAGCCCTAACTTTGGGCATTGCTTGGTGTCAGGCATCCATCACTCCTGCTGCTGCCAACGTTTCGTGTGGACACACAAGCAGGCCCCGAGATCCAGGTAGAAGGGTCTCCCAAAAAAACAAAAGGGAAACCAGGACAAGAAGCAGAGGAACCAATACAGCGAGGAACACAAATATAAATCAACTGCAGGGTCACTTAAATCCTCCGACTGTGAATGACTGAGACATATCCAGTATACACCCCTGAGTTCGAATGACTTTTTATGTGACATCATATTGTTATATTACATTGGAAAGACTTAGGGCCATATTCACAAAGAATAGCGCAAATTGTGTTTTTTTTTTTATTTATTTTTTTAGAAATGTGCCGATCGCCTTATTCTCGAAGTTGACTTGTGCATTTCAGGAGGGGCTAGACGGTGGCGAAAAGATGCACTGTCCAGACCATTTGCACACATTAGTGTCGGGAGTGCGATGCTGACAACAACGTATAACAGGCTCCCAGAAACCACGTGGTTGATGAGAGCGCATTTCACTGAGATGGGCCATTAAATGTCCTGTCTAGGTGAAGTGAACACAAATAAAAATAGAAAAGCATTTCCATCCCCTGGTGACCCGCGGCTGTCATACTTCAAAGAAAAATCATCACAGGGTCAGTAATGACTGGGCCATAATTTGTGCCTCTGACTGTGCATGTTTCAAAAGGGGCAAGGGGTGGCCCGAAATTTCAGGGTATTTAAAAATGCATACCATTCATGAATTTTGGATCTGCTTTTAAATGCCCTAAAATACCCACTTATTGGAACAAACGCACTAAGGGCGGAACAGGGCATCTGACTGAGCGCACGCATCTCCTCAATTGTGCTTAAAAAAGATGTTGAGAATCTGGAACTTAGGAACTATCTCGATAAGAGAAGAGACTTCTTTTTTTTGTTCCAAAGAATTTGCAAACCTCAATTTAATAAGCCCACAAATCCTTGGACATAAGCAGGACCATCAGGAAAATGGTGCTGGGAAAAGTAAAAGCTAATGGAGGGCAGACAAGTTGCTGTGCAGCCTTTTCTGTATAGTGTTTGTGTTGTGCCTAAAGACTATCCTGAAGAAGTGTGTATCTTTAGTACCTAAACAGGGGTCTGTTTGTGTTTATCTTCCTCGACTTTGTGACAAGTCGCTACTGCTTAAAAGGTCAAGCCTTCAAATGGCAGTAAACTCAAAGTTAAGGTAATACCACTCAATCAAAGGTAATCCGATATAAAGTCTACAATGTTTGGAATTCAAAGGTCAAGGTACAATTTCTTTGTCCGAGTTCAGGATTTTCATGATAAAGAAAAGGTCATCACGATAAAACTTGAACTTCTCACACCACGACATCAAAAGCGTCATTCAGTAGAGCATAGAAGTAAACGACATATTTAAAATTATTTTTTTGAATTAATAGTGCAGTGTGGATGTTGATGGCCAAATTAAATTAAATATCTAACACCCAACGCACAGAAACTTTCGCAACCAGTGTACCCAACACTGCTGGCATGCACTGTAGAGTAGGAGGAAAAAACGAAGAAAAGGGATATTTTCTGCTCTGCACACAGTCATCTGCAACACCCAATACACAGAAGTGCGCGTGTGCGCGCGCGCACCCTCCCCGCCCCCAACCCCCTTGCCTCCAAAACAAACCTCCTATATAGAATAGGACATACATTCTTGGATGTTTCAGGCCATGACTCTTTAAACACAATATAAATTACAATGCACAAAACAGTAAAAAAATGTGTTTAAAAAAAACAGCGTACAAAAAACTAACGGTAATATTAACACGACCGACACAATATCAAATATATTCTGGCAGAAAGTATAGTTTACATGGTCCGTTAAATCACCACCGGATCCACGTAGAGAGTTGGGTCAGCGCTGTGGCTTTTAAAGACATCCCATGATCAAGAACGTTGGCACACATGCATTTATTGAGATTCCATAATGCTTTGTCAGCCTTGTCATTCACCACTGCGTCTCCCAATTCCCACGATTTACAGGCAGCAATACAAGACAACACAAACAATGTGGCACAATAGAAACTTCCAAACATTCCAGGTCACCCTCATTTGATGCAGAAGGTCAGCGCCCTTGGTGATCGAAAGGAAGACTGCTTTTTGCAATTTCCCACTCACCTGCTGCAGCTAGTGCTGTTTAGATGATTGCTCCCTTTATAATAATTGTTTTAAAAAAAATACAATTTTTAGTAAACCTGGTCTAGTTTTTTTTTACCGTATTTACTAGGCAACTGCTTGGGGGATATTGTAAATGGAATTTGCAGAAGCATAACGACTTCCGAGTTTTTAGACCGAAAAGTATTGCCTTTACCTCTATCACTGCGTCACGCTCCTGCACTTGAGACTCGTTTTAAAGAGTAGCCTGGAGCAGACGCAGTGTGGTCGAGAGTAAGAACGCTTTCCGCAATTTCGTGCTCACCTTTTGCAGCTAGTACTGTTCAGATGCTCGTTCCCTTTAGAATAATTGTTTAAAATAATTACCATTTTAAGTGAAACTGGTCTAGTTTTTTACCGTATTTACTAGTCAACTGCTTGGGGGATATTGTAAGTGTAACACTTGTTGGAGAGTCACACTGCCTAATTTCACAGAGAGGGAACAGCAGACGTGCCACACTATGCAGTCAGTGTCCATCTCTTGAAGTGGATGGACAAGACACGTGCCATTGGCTGAAACATAGGAGGAGGAGCTGTGCATCCCTGAGCGAATCTTGTGGGAGTGTCACGTTGTCAGATTTAGCAGGAAGGAAGCAGCAGAGATTTGGGAAGGTGGTAGGTGATACACTAGCTAGTATCCATCTCTTGAAGTAAGGGGGGAGAACACATGCCTTTGCATGTCACATGCAAGGTGGAGCAGGAGGAGCTTGAAATTCCTCATGGCAGCTTGTGAGAAAGTCACATTAACCAAATGTTGCTGCAAGGTCAGTAGAGATTTGTGAAGGTAGTGGTTGACACACCACACAGTGTCTGTTTCTTGAAGTGAGTATACAAGACACATTCTATCAGGTTACACGTATGCATGGTTGACCAATACAAGATTAATAATAATAACTTACATTATCACATCAATCATGTGCCCCAAAGTACACACAGTGAATGACTAATTTGCCTTTGTAGAGGTATTAAAAGTAAAAACCTACCATAGCCTAACCATCAAAAGCACAATTTTAACTTCACATTATTATTGTAAGCACTGGTAGGTCACATTCCATTACTTTCACTTAGATATATTTCTAGAACGACCCACAAACACAATAGTATCAATATCCGCATCAGGGCATGTTTCCTTCTCTTTAGACAGTCAGGAAGTGCAGAATTCAGTTTCTAAACACCATTAGAGGAGGCTTTCCTACCTTTACACAGTGAGAAGGTGTAGAATGTGGGTTCCAACCTATTGAAGTGTCTGAATTCAATGCTTTTACTGCGCTCTTCTCAAGTTTTCCAGCTCCCTATCCAACCAGCAAGCTTGTAATGGAGGTTATTACTGGCAGTAAAAGTTGCATTCCAAGCTTCTGTTTGTCATGTGTACACACTGGACAAAGAGAATTGTACAAACTCTGTCACAGCAGCATACCCCATGCTAGTCTTCTCTATTTGTTCTCTGCAGTAGCCGTAATATCATGACAGCTTGTACGATCAAGCACTTTTGTATGCTTGGTGCCGTACCCCTCGTTAGACATAACTTGGGTGCAGGGCTTTAAGTGGGGTAAGAAATCGAGGGGGGGGCCCTCATTTGGGGGCGTGGCTTGTGGGAGGGACATGGCCTAAAAAGTACGCAAATCGTAGGTTATGCACACAAATATATATAAATGTTATATATTTGTGTGCGTACCTTACTATGGTTTGTGTACTATGAAAGCCATCTTTTCTAAACATCGAAATATGTAACATATTTCTATGTTTATAAAAGATGGCTTGCAAAGTACACAAACCATAGTAAGGTATGTACACAAATATATAACGTTTATATATATTTGTGTGCATAGTCTACGGTTTGCCTAGTTTTCAGGCCATCTTTTTTAAACATTTCAGGTTTATAAAAGATGGCTTTGAAAGTACACAATTCAAGTCATCTTTTATAAAGCTTTGAATACGGACAAAATTGTCCGTCGCCAAAGCTTTATAAAACATGGCTTGAAATGTGTACTTTCAAAGCCATCTTTTATAAACCTCGAAAAATGTCGAGGAATCCCCTGGTTCGCCGAGGGTTAAAGACGCGAGGGTTAAAGACGCCTCGGCGACCTGGGGAAACAAAGGGACAGTAACTGCCTCTGGTGACCTCTCACGCGAGGGGTCACCAGATGCAGTTACTATGACTGACGGAAGTGGCAGCCAGTCACAGCGTCGCTTTGGCTGGCTGCCACTTCTGTCAGCTTGCCTGACTTCATTGCAGGCGCATCAGCCGCGACGGGATAATGCATCCCGCCAATGTTGCGGTAGGACGGGGCCCCAGCAGGGCCCCGGCTCAGTCCCACTTTTTGGAGACACCCGGGGCCCGGCCCCTGCAGGCCCCGGCCCAAATGTGTGCATTCCAAGCTTTGCTTTGTGATGCATAAGCAGTGGGCGCCTAGCAAGACACAGGGCAAGATCTGTCACAGCAATCCACAGGTGAAGATTCCCGTTTTCCCCAGCACATGCTCTAATAGCATTACAGTCCTTTACCTGGGGCGATATTTTGTGCTAGGTGACGTTTACACTCGTTAGAGACATGGCCATCTTAAGGACTTTTGGGGCCCTGGGCACGGACATCTTTGGGCCCCCCCTCCACCGAACCAAAGGAATTAAGTGATCAAGAATATCTGGTTGCACCCTTCCCTTTACCCTCTTAGAAGTGATCACAACCTATAAGTTGATATGCTGGCTCACAGCATGCAAAAGTACGCATGTTTACTCTCTTTAAGTCCCTTTACCCACTTCATTCTTGCTCTAATCAGAACGATAAACAAGTAGCATTTGAAGGCCAACATTAGCAGTCTACAAAGAAGTCACTTCTGTTCTAGCATAGATATGGGAGAATAGTTATCAATAGCATCCAGGAAGTTATACAGCCTGTAGTATTAATGCAGTACCGTATGTAAAAGGTACATGTAACCCAGAATAGGCAAAGACTCACATTAGCTGCCTCACAGGATGCAAACGGGCTCACACATGGATACAGGAGACCAACCGGAACGAAGGAGAAAGCGACACATACCATAGCATGGATAGTGGATGCAGATTAGAAGCCACCAGGAAGGTGTCTGTATTCAGACAGACTGAGATTACAAGTGGGGCATGGTTTACAAATAGTGTTGCCATTAGAGATCAAAGGAACAAGTGCCTGTGTGGTGCAATATATCAATGTTCACTATTATAGTGGAAGCAACACCATAGCCAGTGAAACCATGAGTGATGCTTTTTTGAAGGTCATACCCTGAGAAGGATATCACTCTGAAGGGCTGATGATTTTGAAAGGTTTAGGAACTGGCAATTTTCAGAGGTTAGGCAATACAAGATTAAATGAGATTCCAAGGATCACACATTGGTTAAGGGGTGAAGCTGAGATTTGTGCCAACTCTGCAGTTTCTGCATTTAAGAACTTTCTTTTCCAGTTCTTACCATGAACTACAGTAATCTAATTTTATAAAACTGGCTTGGAAAGTACATAAATCACATTACGAAACAAGACAGTTTTTTAAAACAAAATGTTATAGAACGGTGTTATGCAAAAAGGGAATGATTCTAGCTTCGTTTTCTCCAGCATCAAGGGAACTATATTAGTACCAGTTTACCAATCGATGTGATTTAACAGATTTAATCTGGGTTTGTCTTTTGTATTTTAAAGCATTACATACTTACAAAACACTGTCTTGTGAAATTGTCATTTATAAACGTGCAGAAAAACCTTTGACTTTTACAAAAAAGGACACAGTTTTTTTGTGTTAAATGAGCAGACCTTAAAATATGCTTGCTCTAGGCCACAGCATCTGGTCTGCTCTGTTCTGTCTACCACCCCCTTCCACTCAAATGGCCTCCATAAGAAGAAAGATCAAGCAATGGGCTAAACAATGCCACCAGCACGCAAGGAGGCAAACTTCACAGAAGACAGTACAATAATGTAAGAGATATTAGATGATTCGATCAGGATCACTGTATCGTTTGCTGGCAAATCCTGGATACAAGCATGAACACTTTGGTTCCACAGTCTTGAATTTGGATACTTATTTACTGCTTGGACTAACAGTATATGCTCCTCATTAGAGGCGATTGCCTAGGTTTTACAACAGCCTATTTGAACAAGCCTATTTCTAGACCATCATACAATGACATGTTACGCTGTCATGCATGGAGCTGGACCGCAGGGCTTACAGCTGTGCACTCCACACGACCGTGCCTTGGTATGTTCACTGGGGTCTCTCAACCGGGTGTTTAGTTCCTTGCTTGTACTGTTTTGACTATCTCCAGCTTCGTTGTCCACTTTGTTTCCAGCTCTCTTGTCTTCCCCACGGCCGTTTTAGCTGTCAAGCGGTTAGCGGCTGGCGCAGTGACATGGGAATTGGAGCATTGATTCACTGGGGCCTGTGCCTTCATTTGAGGGTAAGCGATTAACTCAGGCTTGTGCCTACGTTCCTGGTGAACATTAGAGACAGGCTTTCCCGGTATTCAAGAAAGTCCAGGGGTCTGATACTCTCTGGCTTTTAAACATGCCAGTGATGAGGATGAAGGCAGTATCAGGCATTAACAAGTGTACTGACCAGACCATCACCACGTCTAGGGAAGAACCTTATATTCCTACGCTATTATTAACCCCTTGTAGGAATAACAATTGTTTATCAGAGGTTCTGGTACTCAGTGCCAAACGTAGACTAAAGCTACAGCAAGAACAGCTGGTCTGTTCTAAACTCCTGCTTATTAGTAAGGAGTCTCAGAATGATCCGCAGAGGGATCTCCCTGGTAAGGATAATAAGGATAATTCGGCTGACCCACAGACACCAACTGTTACACCCCCAAAGTCAATTCAAGCTGATTCCCAAGCTATTAAAGGAGGGTCCTATGGGGTGGAGGACACGGAAAAAGAAGTGGATCAACCTGAGGGATATATATGGAAGGGAGCCCTTCCAAGGCTACTTCAGCCAAAGACAAAGGGGGAAAGGGCAGGACAAAGTATAGTGGCTATTATGGACAAGGAGTTGGTGGAGTCCATGACCTCGGAGCTCTGGCAACTTATCCAAGAACAGTTTCTTCAGGACCTTGAGGCCTGCTCGAACATGAGGGACCTGCAGAGATGGGCGGCCTCGGTCGGATCCATCTCGCTTAGTACACCCCTTCCTATTGAGAAGAGTCCGCTTTCTCCCCAAGTAGAGATAATGGACAACTTCTCACAAACTTCCCTCCCTAAGAATGGTAACAGGGATGATTTTCATTCAGCTTGCATAACGCCCTGTGCTACTGGGGCACCCTCTCCAGGGAAGCGTGTTACTCCGGCACCAGGTCGGATAGCCTAAGTCCCTCGATAATCCATCACGCCTCCCGGTAAGTCACCCATCTTGATGGCTCACATACCCTGTAATGACATTCGACAAAGGAAAACCAAAATGGACAAAATTGCAGACCCGAGTATCAGGAACTTTGCCCTAGATTCCAGGAACTTTATAATTACGTATGTTGCCAGGCCAAGCCAATGTGAATCTATGGAAGCTCTGAAAAATAAGCTTTTAGCTTGGCTTAACTCTACAGTGGGCCCTAATCGCGTAAGAACGCTGGACCTAAAAGAACTTTGGAGAATCCAGATCGATAAGTGGTGCTCCATGGCCAATACTGACTGTATTGTCGTGGGTTGTGAATCCAGCAGCCTACGCATGTATCTAAACAAATGTTTAATTTTGCAACATGTCTGTTTAGCTACTAACCTCAGAATTGTGCTGAATTAATTAGTGAATGATAGCAGTCTTTGCTAACAGCTGTGCTCTCACCCTAGCCCTGTTAAGGACATGTTTTTCTTTTAGCACATGGCTATACTAACCCGCTCAATGGTTGGTGTTGCGTTATCTGTTGGCCTATTTGTGTTGAATGTCTTGTTTTGTGCTTAGTGGATGTGTCTGTTGTATGATTTATGTCAAGCGCCCTGATGTCTGCATGCTTTCGGCGCTCTATAAGCATACAAATAAATAAATAAAAAATGTGTTTGTATAGCAACCCCTGTGTGGTGCAGGTACACTGCTGATAATAGAACCTGTTGTGATGCAAAACCAAGTACATATGCAAGCACGTTTATAAACTTCGGTCATAGGAAAGGCTTAGCCAGCCCTGCTGGAATCTGCTATTCTAATCTTGCATATAAACCCATATCTCTGCAATGAGTGCTTAACACACTGAGCTAACTTCGGAACTATCAATATGCATTAGACCTTTGGCTATTGCACATGATCAAAATAATTTACACAGGAAAGAAGGAATGCGACAAGAATTGTGCAATAGTGAGCACACTGACTATGTATACCACAGTGAACACAGACAGCATTACATTTTGAATTGATCAAGGCAGAACAACCGACAGGCAATAGGTTTAGAGCCTCAGCAGCACGCCAAAATATCCTGACGCGTGCTGTTTAAGTCTGGTAACACATGGAATCTTACTTATTTAGATCAGGCAGCCTTGTGGGGGCCCCCTCCAAGTTGGGGGCCTGGGGCAAGTGCCCCTTTTGCCCTCCCATAAAAACGTCTCTGTAAGAGTCCCTCGGCTTCAGTTCAGACCCACTAGCGATGACTAATATGACCGACTCCAACATAATACCATCCTCTAGTGCATCCCCATACGTCCAACCTCTGAAAGTGGAAGTTGTATAAACTGTAATAACTTTGAAAATTTGCAAAATAATCCACAAACTGCAACCTGCAAACATGTCAGTAAACAAATATGAAGGTAATTAAAAACGTTAGGAACTGCAAACAAATCTGTCAACATAATTCACTTATACATTAAGAAATGCTCACTAAAAAAATGAACTTTGCTACCGATACATAGTTAAAACCTATAATCGTTTGGAATGTTTATATTAAGGTTTAATGTAGCTCAAACACTAGAGTCTAGACATACATACAAATAAAATCAGCTTAGTTAAAACCTTGACTGTCTCACACAAATAACTAGTAAAAAAGGAAGAATAACACATATCTCCATATTTACAACATATACCAAAATCAAACCAACATACATTGCACATATACAAAACATTTGAATATCACACATCACCATTTGAAAACATAATAGTCAAAAAGAACTTATATTTCACAGCACACACCCACTCTTACTAAAATAACGAGCTCATAGCAAACAACACATCTCTTAGTTCCATCTGTATCCTACATTTCACACCAAAGTGAAACTATTATTCTACCTCGAGATATTCACTTTTGAACACCATGACGTTGCTCAATGTTGTTGACTGGTTGTGTGAACGTGCTTATAATAAATGCACTCTTTAACTTTTTGCATGAAATGTATACATTTGCCCTAATCCTGCTAGCGATTTAAAAGCCATTTATTGTGCTTTTGTTGTAGTAACGTCTAAGGGGCACTGCGTATATTCTTCGACTCCTCTTTGCTGAGTTGTCCGCCCCCACACGACTGACTCAAGGTAATTTTGCCACCTTGGTTGATTGGTCCACAAACGACACTTGGGTTTTTGGAGACACATACAGCACTAATGGCTGATCGCATCCTCCTTTTTTTATTTCATGACATGTCCGGTGAAGGGCCTTCGCCCATTGGTTGACTATAGGAAATGCATTTGTACACCTCTCCTGAAGAAAGTTCTGTACAACTGACATATGAACTGAAACATGACGAGACTGTATGACTCTGCATAACATCAGAATCCTCCGGAATTGAAATTTGTGCAAACCAACTGCAAACTGTACACAGTGATTTACCACTGAGTTTTGTACTTATGTGTACAATTCATTCTCCATCAAGAGGTTTATGTTTCCTATGATATATGGTGTGAAATTTATAACATTATATAATTTTTGATTACTATTTCACACAACTGTAGATTTAATACTTGTTTTAATAATGTATTCTTTTGTTTTGATTTAAAATCTTGGGTTTTAAGTGCCCGTTATTATTTAGTGTACACAGTAACCTTACTCACTGGTCCTGTCAGCTATAGTTCTATTTCTCTTTATCTACTATCTATCCTACCCCGGATCGGATAGAACTAGAAACTAGTGATGCTTGGTGTCGTCAAGTGTCTACCCCGGGATTTCTCCCTCCTCATTAAATATACGTCCTGACTCTGCCAGCCATTTCTGATGCCAGATAGACCAATCCACCACACATTTGCTTTCAACATTGGCAAAAGGGTCATGAGGGAAAGCTATTTGTTGGTTCATCCATGCCTCATATAGCTGGTTGTAGCTGGTTTTAGCTAGGCGAGGATGTTGGAGAATAAGGGTTGGGTGATCACATGTGTCAGAGAAACAGTGTGGAGGACTGTGAGCACCTTAATCAATGGGGGTACATGCTATGGATCCCCTATAGGGGTGGATCCCTCAATATCTGCTAGGAGGGTGGCAATGGTGGGAATGTCCAGCCGGTATGTGGGGAGGTCTTGCTGGTCAGGAAGGTCAAGTTGGGATAGTCTGGACCCGTAAACTCTCGGCGAGTACAACCTTTACACTCTCATTCTTTCTCCTCCTCTTGGCATTGCTGCTGGGGAGCTTGAGGACAGGCTTATGGCATACCAACGGCGGTTAGGAGCTCCAGGGCAGGCTTATGGGCTTTCTGCAGAGGCAGAGTAAGTGTTATGTCTGGTAACATATTATCTTTATTAGGTGTTGCTAAGTAAGAGTTCTGTTGCCATGGAGTGGATTTTGCCCTCCAATATCCTGCCTCATCCATACGGCTGCTGGTAGCCAGATAGTCTGTCAGCTTTACGGGCATGCATTTCAGGCTACTGATTAAGATAAATACTGATTTCCTTGTCCAGAGGTTGTAGTTTTGGGATTAACCATGCAATTGACTAACCATGATCACCTATGAGCACCTTCATGTATCTCCTCACACTGAAGTTGGATCCCTGAAGCCTCTGCCATGTGTGGAGCACCTGCAGGGCTCACACTGCCCCATTTGAGCCCCATGTGGCACTAACCAATATGTTTCTGCCCCACTGTTGCAATAAGTGCCCATTTCTACCTCTGTTATGCTCTACAGTCTAGGTTATCATATGATATGATATGATGTGATATGATATGATATGATATGGCATTTATAACGCGCCTATACACAAGTGTTTCAAGGCGCGCTGAGGCAAAGGAGGGGGAACAGATGGAAGACAGAGCAACAATCCTACTGGGCCAGGTATCATTCAGATCGCACACGTGCATGGGGAGGGGGAAAGGGAAAAATGCGTGGGGAAGGGAGAGGGGAAGTGCAGTACATGGGATAGTAGAATAAAATAGATAAATAAGCGGCCGCCGGTGGCACGTGCAAGGAAGTGCAGACATAAGTGCTGGGAGGGGACTGTAGGGATATGGAAAACAATCCCCAGTGCAGGGGTTGCCAGGGAGGCAGAGCAGGTGGGCAACTTGTGGGGCCTGGGCCAGAGAGTCAGAAGGGTAGCCAGGTAACCAGTGCTGTTTTCAGCCAGGAATTAGCAGGGGCGAGGGGGAGAGAAAGCAGAGGCAAAGAGGAAGGTTTTGAGGTGCTTCTGGAACCGGAGATGGTTCTCCTCAAGTTTCAGAGAGGCAGGAAGGCTGTTCCAGAGGGAGGCCCCTGCCGAAGAGAGGGATCTACCACTAACTCGTTGCTTGGAGAAGTGACTGACCCTGAGGGAGTTGAATGCCGATGAGCGGAGAGCTCGAGAAGGAAGATATTTAGGAAGAGAGAGTTGAAGGTATTACAGCCTAAACCCCAGAAGGCCTTGTGGACAATACAGAGGGGTTTGAACTTAATCCTCATAACCACTGGGAGCCAGTGAAGAGATTTCAGTCCTGGAGAGATACGATCCCTGGGCCTGAGGCCAAGAACAAATCTCGCAGTCTCGTTCTGGATCAATTGCAGAGGGCGGAGAGTAGAGGCAGGCAGATTTAGATAGAGGCTGTTACAATAGTCCATCTTAGAGAGAACCAGGGCTCTGGAGACACTGAGCCTCTGGGGGAAGGAGAGGAAAGGAAGTATACCTCTGAGGAGGTGCAGCTGGTAGTGTGACTCTTAGAGATGTCAGAGATGTGAGGAGAGAAGTAGAGTGTGGAGTCGAAGATGACTCCAAGGTTTTTTGCTGTGCTGGTGGGGGCAGGAAGAGGGCCAAGAGAGGCCGGCCAGAGAGCTGCAGGGAAGGAGGGAGCGGGTGTGCCAATGAGTAGAATCTCAGTCTTACTGACATTAAGGCAGAGGTCATTGGTGGCACACCACTCATGGATGGCAAACAGACAGTCAGAGATGATGGAAGGAGAGGAGGATGTCGAGGGTAGCCTGAAAATGAGCTGGGTGTCATCTGCATAGCACTGAAAGTTGGGGCAAAGAGCGGCGATGCGTTGGGCAAGGAGTGTCAGGTATTGGTTGAAAAGCCAGGGAGAGTGGTTAGACCCCTTGGGGACATCACAGTTCGAGATAAAGATATTGGAGAGGAAGGACCCAAGTTGGACCTAGGAGGGCCGGTCGGAGAGGAAAGAAGTCAGCCACGCCAGAGCCTGACCAGTGATACCCAGGTTATCACGGAGATGGTTGAGCAGGATGGCATGATTGACCGTGTCAAAGGCAGAAGAGAGATCAAGCAGGATGAGGGCGCAAGGAGTGTTGGAGTCAAGGTTAGAGAGCAGGTCTTCACGGATGATCAGGAGAGCAGTTTCCATGCTTCTGACAGCTCTGAAGCCAGTCTGATGGTCATGAAGGCAGCCAACAGATTCAGTGTGGAAATTAAGCTGGGTGATGGCCAGTTTCTCCAGAGGCTTGCCCAGAAAGGGAGTGATGGAGATTGGGCGATAGTTAGCCGGGCAGGAGGGGTCGGCAGAGGGTTTCTTAAGAAGAGGGTGCACAAGGGAGTGCTTCAGGGGGGATGGGAACACTCCAGCGGTGAAGGAGAGATTGCAGAAATCAGCCAGGGCAGGAGCCAGGGAGTCAATGTGGTCCTTGATAGTTTTGTAGGAACACGGGTGTACCTGTTTTGACGAGACTTTCATAGATCGGACTTGTCTAGAAACCTTGTCCGCAGAAAAAAGGGGAAAGGCAGAGAAGGAAGGAGGCGGGGCGGCTGCAGAAGGGCCAGCGGAAGAGCAGGGAGTAGAGGGAGGGAAGCAATAGGAGGAGAGTGAGGACAGGATGTCCTGAGTTTTAGAAATTAAGTGGGAAGCCAGTGCCATGCAGAGGGCCTGGGAAGGGACAGGAGAGATGGAGACTGCGCAGGGTTGGCCAGTTCCCTGCAGATTTTAAAGAGTTTGGCCGAGTTGTTAGATGCCGCAGAGACACAGGCTTGGATATGAATTCTCTTCTTGGTGAGGACGGAGAGCCGGTATTGCCTTTGTAGCAGGCGGCAGGCCAGTTTGTCAGAGGATGAGCATGAAGCACGCCATTTCCTTTTGGCCACCATGCACTTGCGTTTTAGGGTGACAAGGTCTGAGTCATACCAGGAGTTACACTTGGCTTTGGGCTTCAGGCGGATTCTCATGACAGGGGCAAGGATATCAAGAGTATCAGATATAGAAGAGTGGAGCGTGGAGAGGGCTGTGTCAGGGTGAGAGTTAGCCAAAGGGGAATGGGGGGGTGAGAAGGTAAGTTAGGTTCAACCCTAATGTGGCTCTTCGGGCATAATATAGTACCATGACACGCCACTCCCACAGTCCTGCTTAAATGTCACTCTTAGTATCCAGTTTCGGTCTCACATAGTTCTCATTGCCTCGGTATTCTACAAATGTGGCAGACAGTGCACAGTTCATGCCAACATCCCCCTCAGTCCTAATTTCGCTTTGAATAGCTGTGTTCTTCCACATTAAAAAATGTTTACCAATAGAGTTCTGCTGAAATATGGGTAGGACTGTCCACACAATGCCCGATGGGATCACATTGTTATAGCTTTACTAATATGTTGCTCATAGTGTACATTTCTGACCAATGGTTGCGTTCAGTACCCAATCCTGCTACTATGTCACTTTCAGTATTCAAGTTCTAGTCCATGACCCTCTCCTTGATTAGGTTCTGCATCATGTTGCGCTCAATGTCCCCAAACCCAGACACATACACTCATCATTCACACATGGACACAAATACATGTTTCTTTAAAGTACTTTTATTTTTGCTTGGAACCTCCACTCCATTCCTCTCATCAGCTTATCTTTGGCTTTATGCATAGAACTAAGAAGATGGAAGGAAAGTGCTTTAGAATTTTCCACCTTGAGTCACACTTCCAAGCAGCCCATAAGGGAATAAATCAGATTCCTCATGGTTTCCTATGTGCCTGAGCTCACAAGTGACACCTTGTGCCTTCAAAGGCAGAGAACCTGCAGGACTTCATGTAGGGCAGTTCTATGTCACACACAGGTACCTGCAGGGCTGCTGTCCCAGCAGGCAACGGGTGCCACTATCATGCAGAGTGCTCAAAACCAGGTTGGCTGATGGGAATTGCTTGTACGACAGCATTGGAGGCCTCTAAATAAGTTGAGGACAGAGCACCATTGCCCAGAGTAGAAAGCCTACAGTGACTTAGTTCAATGTCTCTTCTTGCCATTGGGAGACACAGTCTCCCTAAGGTTGGAAGGTATGCAAATCCCAGACCCTGCTCTGGTGTCTGTCTGCCATTACTACACTAGTCCAGAAGAGAAGAGTCCCTCTCCACCCTTGCTGCCTGCTCAGGTGGTATCACAGATACTATGCTCAGGGTCTTGGTCTCTTAAAGTAAAACAGCAGTTATTTGTTTGCATGTTGTGCTTTTGTCATTGATATTTTTTCTAGTTCATAATATGTCCCTTATATGTGGAAAATGGCATAGTATTGTTGTTTAATGGGACGGATTGATGCAAAGGGAGTCCTTTGACTTTAAAATGCTGTTCTAATTTATAGGTTTGCAGGTATCCCGGTGATAATTCTGGTGGGATACCGGTAAACTGACCCACCATTTCCTCGGCCTACTAGCCCAGTATTTCTGGGATGTTACAGGCAGAGGAAAGGTCATACATCCCCATTCCATGGATTTCCACAGGACTCCATGGAGGGGATTGCTGGTATTTCTGTTACCCGTAATATCGGTGCTGCTGTTTTTTTGCTGGTGGTGGACTGATTTACCGCCAGCTCTTGGCTGGAGGTAAATCAGTGAACCCCCACCAGCAAATTTGTAGCTTACTTGTCCAGAATAAAAGTGGTGGTCATGGAATTACCAGCACTTTTCCTAGACCGGCAACCATATATTGACCCCAAAAATATGGATTCATATGGGAAAGGGTTAAAAGAAACAATGGATCATTATACATCAAATAATTGGTAGGCGATGGTGAAATGAAGTCCAAACTATGCAAATGAGTGGCACCCATGACATGCCATGCTGTGCGTTTGATATTGCATAGAGCATTTTTTCAAATGGTTGTGCATGCTGTGCATTTGGGGCAGTTTATTGCATCATGCATTTTGCCAGACAATATATCACATACTGCTCAGTTTTAATGCCACAAACATATAGCTTTCTACCCAGTTTGAAAGTATGACCAATACCCCCATGACTTAAACCCGTGCTCATTTTACATAATTGCACAACTGTGACAGCACACGTCATTCTTTGTCATGGGAAGACTATCTAGTGTAGTTTGTGTGTTTTAACTATTTTTAAAATTGACAATATGTGAGGTGTTTCAGAATCTACACTGTCCATTCTTTTAAAAATTGGGACATACTTCTCAGCTTAAAAATGCTCAATACAATGCCTCGAGCATATTGCATTTATGTCCCAGTATACGAAAATTAAATTACGATTTCCTAGCAATAGTATGGCACACAGCATGGTATTCAGCTTACTTCAGGGGTTCAATTCTGCTATCCATATGTCACGTGGAGGGAGTGCATTTTTCTTTCAATTTTGCATTCTGTCATGTACTTAGTGCACGGTGCAAATTGTGCACTGTGTATGTGGGACATTGTGCAAAATTACCAATTTCTGACAAGGGTATTGTGAAACACCACAAGATGTGCCGGCTTTAAACATAAAATGCTGAGGGCACAGCATGCAGTAGTCCAGCTTGGAGACAACCAGAGCTCTGGAGACAGAGAGCTTCTGGGGGAAGGTGAGGAAAGGGAGAATGCCTCTAAGGAGGTGAAGTTGAAGGTGGGACTTCTTGGCAAGGTCCGGGATGTGAGGAGTGAAGGAAAGAGAGGAGTCGAAGATGACTCCAGGGATGCTGGCTTTTGTGGAAGGAGAAGAGAAGAGCCCATATAGGATGGTCAGCATGCAGGAGGTAAACGGGTAACACATGGCCTAATAGGAACAATCTCAGTCTTACTAGCATTGAGACAGAGATCATTGGAGCAGTACCAAGACTGAATAGCTAACAGGCAGTAAGGGATGATAGAGAAGGAAGAAGAGGAGGAAGAGGGGAGCTTGAAGAAGAGCTGTGTAGCATCTGCATAACATTGAAAATAAGTAAAGAATCAGGTGAGCAAGAGGTGCAAGGTAAATGGTGAAAATCCAAGGTGAGATGATAGAGCCCTGGGGAACACCACACGTAGAGAGAGTGGGAGAGGGGAAGAAGGAGCCCACTGGACCCTGGGAAGGGCAGTCAATGAGGAAGGAGGTCAACCAGTCCAGTCCCTGGTCTGAGATACCAAGAGTATCTTGGAGCCACTTTATGAGGATAGAGTGGTTGACCGTGTCAAAGGCGAAAGAGGGGTCAAGGAGAATGAGAACAGCAGGAGAATTAGAGTCAAGATTTGTGGGCAGTTATTCATGGGTGTTCAGGAGAGAAGTTTCTGCGTCTATAGCTACTCGGAATCCAGAATGATGGTCATGTAAACTACCAACACGCTCAGTGTGTTGGGTCAGTTGTGGGGAAGAACAACTTTTCCAGGAGTTTCCCAAGGAAGGGTATAGTAGAGATAGGGTGGTAGTGGGCTGGACACAAGTGTCGACTGAAGGATTTTGTAGGAGGGGCAGCACAAGGGAATGCTTAAGAGAAGAAGTGAAGGACCCATATTCTAAGGAGTGGTTACAGAAGTTGGCAAGAGCTGGAGCAAGGGAGAAGATGATATCCTTAATGGTTCTGGAAGAATAGGAAGAAAACTGTTTGCATGATACCTTCATAGAGTGGACTACTCTAGACATCTGCTGTGATAGGTGAGAAGGAGGACAGAGTGGGTGGGGGTTGAAGAGAGGTCACGGGAGGCAAGGGTACCGGGGAGGAAAGGAGGAAGGGGGAGAAGAGATAGAGGTCAGAATGTCCTGCGTTTTGGAGGTGAAATGGTTGACCACTGCATTACAGAGGGCCAGAGGCAGAAGAGCCGAGCTGAACACTGAAGATGGATTGGCTAGTTCCTTGCAGATTCTGAAGAGTTCAACCATGTTGTTAGTAGCTCCGGAGATACAGGCCTGGATGTGGACCCTCATTTTGGAGAGGATGGTGAGATGGTATTTCCTTTGGAGCAGACAACAGGCCAGCATGTCAGAGGATGAGCCTGAGGTCTGCCACGTCCAGTCAGAAACTCTACGCTTGTGTTTCAGAGCGGCTAGATCATAGTCGTACCAGTTGTGATGCTTGGAGGCTGGATTCAAGAGGACCCTCATGACAGGGCAAGAATGTCAAGAATGTTAATAATAGCAAGATGAAGGTAGTCAAGGACATAGTCAGTGGGAGAGTCAATAGGGGCACAGAAGGGGGATGAAGGAGGAGGCAAACACAGCAAATGACAATTGATTCATCAGTTGGATGATCACAAATGAGGCTGGCAGTGCTGGGCGAGGCTCGGTCAAGGGGCAGAGAGGTCCCAAGTGGGAAAAGAGGAGGAAGTGGTCAGACCAGGAGAGAGGGGTAGAGAGAGGGTTGGAGAATGGACGATCAGCATGGATGAAGGCATCAAGACTGTGTCCATCAGAGTGGGTAGGGCCAGAAGGGAGAATATCAAGGCAGAAAGAGAGGTACAATGATCACAGAAGAGTGTGGAGGCAGGGACTGTGGAGTCAAGGTGGATGTTGAAGTCTCCAAGGAGGAGGAATTTAGAGGTAGAAGTTAGAAGAGAGGAGGTGAAGACGGCCTATTCCGAGAGGAAGAGAGAGACAGTGCCAGGGGGCCTGTAGATCATGGCAATGGTGAGATAGAGAGTAGGAGTGACACCCAGTTTGCATACAAGGTCTTCAAAGGAGGTGTAGGGCTGGGGGCTCCATGTGTTAATATCCCTGCAAAAATATCACCATACAAACATATTGCCATATTCTTGCAGTGATATTAAGCCATAGAACCTGCAGGGGACACCCCCGCAACCCTCATAATTTATTTTAATGGAACAGGGGACATCCACGCAACCCCCGGTCCCAATAAACCCATAAATTATCCCCACTAATAATATCACGTATGGCTTTACCCCACAACCATATATATGGGGATATTATTGGTGGGGATAATATTACCTAACACCGGGCTGGATTGGTATGAAAGAGATTGGGACCCACTTGGGGAAGCTCAGGGCTACTCCACCGCAAGATCAATTGGGCCGAGGCTTGGAGAGGATCTTGTAGCCAACAGGGAGGAGGGAGTCAAAAGCAATGATAGGGCTGGCATCGAACCACATCTCGGTAAGAGCGAGGACTTTGAGATCAAAGTCTTCAAGAAGGAGGCAGATGTCAGAAGAATGTTTGACAGCAGATTGAGGATTAAGAGTGGCTAAGTGCAGCCGGTCGCCACCTTTGAAGGTTTTCAGCGGAGGGGTGCTGGGAGTGACAGAACCATCTGATGAGGAGAAGGAGGTGCAGAGAGAGAGAGAGAGAGAGAGCGGAATGAGGAGAAGCAGGAGAACGAAGGAAGTGAATGAGGTCCGGCATCCGCTGGTCGAAAAGGAAAAAATTGGGTTGAAAGACTTGAGCGATAACAGTGTCATTGTGATAGACATTGATGATGCACCTAGAGGATGAAAAGTGAGCCAAGAGTACTTCCCATCTAGTGCCACCATTAACGGGTGAAGACTAAAAAGGGGAGAGAGTAGAGATCAGATGAGGAGTCCATAGGTCTGGAGAGGGGACAAAAAAGAGGATATCCGTGATAGTTTGCCTGGAAGTTGTGCTGACCTAGGTTTCTGCAATAGGTAGGCCAGGATTAGAGGCCACGAGATATTTTTTAAGCTATTTTCTTCCAGACTTTGCAAGAGAGGAAATATAGGTGATAGAAAAGCAGAGTAGATGGGAGGGATGGAAAGTGCCATTGGGTGGAGAAGAGGGACAGATGGAAAGGCTGCAAAATCATTGGGCAAGGTCCCCTGGTGGCCTAGCAGCCGAGGGAGACATGTGGGTGCCCAGATGTAAAAGCACACCTTTCTTCAGATTTCCCCAAAAGCACACATTAAGCCCAGAATGAAGGGTGCACAGAGGTACACACACAATAATTTTTTTATTTCCCCAAAAGCACTAACTAAGCAGAGAATGGAGGGTGCACAGATGGACAAGTACACCTAACTTTGAATTTCCCCAAAAGTACAAATTCAACACAGAATGCAGGGTTAACAGATGTACAAGTATACCTATTTTTGAATTTCCCCAAAAGCACACATTAAGCACAAAACGGAGGGTACACTGATGTACAAGCATACTTAACTTTGAAACATAGCTGGGAGTTTTGAGGAAAGGCACTAGCATGCAGTAGAAAACAAGGGGTGAGTGAGTCTAAGGCAGATGCACATTATAAGTGTTCAACAGGAACAGATAGCAGCTAGTCTAGAGGCAAAGGAGGAAGAATCAGTGGCAACCAGGCAGAAGAAAAGTAGTGCATATTTGGGGTGTTAACTGATGCAGAGTAAAAGCAGGACAATAATGGTCACCAAATGCAAAGAGTACTGTACACATGGTCGTTGGGCAATGTGGGCCTGTGGTATGTTGCTTGAACAGTGGCATGGAGAATGGGCTCCATCCAGCTCTGGACAGGGCAAGACAGGGGCCTTAGGAGTGTGCCGTGGCTGTGGGCGAGCTCAACACCTGCTGTCTACCAGATTGGGCAGATGATTCAAATGAGGCACAATCAGGAGTAGAGGAATGGACAACAAGGAGGCTCCCCTGAGTTTGAATGGCAGTGGCCATGTTGAAGAGTGTCTGGGTCAAAGCAATTTTTCAGCCCCACTGGGCTATGCAGAGACTGTGTGCCTGAGCTCCACCTGCCCCACGTGGGCAATGCACCAGGGTGAAGTGGGGAGCAGCACTACTGCAGTGCACTGCAGTTGCAGTGTAAGATGTAAAAGTTGTAACAATGACAGTGCACGATGTGCACACATGGGCAAAACTGCTCCTCACCTTGATACTGGCAAGCTCGATTGATCCTTATGGTCTTGTGGGTTAACTTTAATTAGGTATATTCAGTGTATTTATTTAATAATGGGAAGAGTCCATGGGGGTAGGTGTTTTATCTCAGAAAGCTGAGTATGTCTCAGGCAGTTAATTCCGTGTCAAATATTCATGTTGTAGAGTATGAAATTCCTTTACAGAATACCATTCATCAAGCAGTATTGAAATGTTACCTGTACCTCTATCTTTAGCTGGCAAACAATAGATAACGCATATTTACATTGACAAGCCTATAAGATCAGGGAGTGCTAACATTATGAATGTTTGACCTGCTCCAGTAACTTCATATTTAGTTTGATTTGGACTTATGCTGGCAGGGTACAGTCTGACCTTTTCAACCCAGTGTTAAGAGCAACATGTCATCATTGTGTATTTTTATAAGCCTAACACAAATCTGTAACCCTGCATTTCTTAAAAGATTAGCCAAACTCGAATTACTCGAATACAGTGAAATTTCGGGTTATTCGACATGTGGGCACATTTATTCAGCCAAGCTCATTGAGAAATGCACAATCGGTCAATGCATAACTTTGTTGTTTGTGTGTATGATTATTTGATTTCTTAGAGCATTTCGTGTCCAATATCTGCCCCAGATGTGCATGATAAAGATATTTGTTGCAATCATCTTGAGTTCAAAGTATTCACAGAAATAAGTACTCGATTTGTTATATATGTGTTACATGCTTGAGCTTTTCCCCAATGAGTTATGTTATCAATCTGTAAATCATTTTGTCCCTTCGGATTTAGTGAATGCAAAGGAAAATGTGTGTTTCTGTCACTGTCATTCTTTCATATTCCAGAGCAGCCAGATAGTTGTACTATTCTTTCAACTCAACCCAAGGAATGAATAATTTCTCTGAAGTGGCCTGCAGCACTGTGAAGCTGCAATATTCACACTCGGACATGATTTAATCAAATATATTGTTGTATTTTGAGATATCCGAAAATAAAACTGTGATCCAGCTAACTCGAAATATACAGTTTAAAAAGTATAATTCCAGTCCCAGAGGAAACATATTTGCTCTGTGCTACAACTCAGCACAATCATAAAGTTGAACAAATTGAGAAAAAAACAGCAATATCACCCCAAGAACGTATGTTCCTTAGAATATTACTATTCCAGCCTGCAATCCGAAGCTGCATTTGGACATGTCACTTGATATTTAAGCAGTGCTAGACCTCTTCAGCAGTGCTCCATTACAGATGCACAGGACTAGAGCAAGCTTATGAGCTGATGAAAGCCTTTGCACTGGGCATGTGTCGTGTGTGGCATAAGAGATCGCAAACCCTATGGATGATCCACTTGCTATTGGCAGCTTTGTTGCAGCCTGTATTTGTGTGGGAATCCATGGAACGTGCCACTACAGGTCTGTGGGCAGTGCTGCGTAATTGCAAGAGCAGCATTTACCTTCCTCACCTTGGTCATCACAGCATGGGAGATAAATATAAATTATGCACTTTTAGAAGATCTCAATATGGTTCGAGTCAGATTTCCGTATGCAACATTGTCACCAAGTGCCCCTACTGCATAGGCATTGATTATAACATTCCACAGGGAAGGCGGACGCCATTGAGGATCCTAAGAGAGGGTACCATAGTATCCAGAAAAAAACGCAGCTAGGTTAGGGGTTCATTCCTCCATTAAACAGTACATTTCTTCACGTGATTTTGACATCTTCTGCAAGTCTCGGTAAGTGAGTTTTACTCTGTATCGTTTGTGATAAACACACCCTTGCTTTGGTCTTTTGTTCTCTGGAGAGTTGATTCAGCATAGAACCAGCTCTGGGGGTGGCTGCTGTTCAACCAGCTTGTTGAAGTTATTTTGAAGGCTCACTCTGCTGTTTCAGACCCGTTAGATTTAATGTCATTATTCTTCAGGTCCCTGGTGTGGCTATTGCCTGCTTCAAGTGAGTGTCAACTCCTTTTTGTCATGAAAAGAAAGGAGAATAACAGTCCGCTTTCAGCAGTCTTCTACAGCTCCATGTGCACGATTTACAGGATAGGCACAGTGCAGATCATGTTTCAGTCATGCCCCACAAGTTCCCACAAGATCCAGCAGAGGAACTGAAGAAATTACAAGGCCAAGATCTATGGGTACACAAAAAGATCTGGGAGCCCCTCTACCAAGAACAAACACAGCCAAATACCCTGTTCTATTGGAAGGTACCCAACCAGGACAGCCAACAACCACATTTTATCTCACTACGTTTCACAGAGGAAAGAAATCCATTTGCCTATCGGTCTGTGCATATCAGGCTATATTACAGTATAGACACTTATGTGTGAGTGTCATAGATTTAAAAAGTTCACGGTCTTCGACCCTAAGCCAGTGGAGTTCCTTACGTGCTGCACTGATATGGTCAGTTTTTGCTTTCCGCTTAATTATCCGAACAGCTTGGTTCTGAATATGCTGGAATTTTGTCAGGCATTGTTTACTGCCACAGTCTAGTCTAGACAGGATGGTCGCTCTGGGAATGGTAGCACAATTTGATTCACTCAGAACAGGACTGATGGCTTTTAGCACTCTTAAGTAGTATGAGCAATTTTTGCTGGCATAAGAGGCTTGGGCATCTGAGCTCAGGGAGGCTTCTAGAGTCATGCCCAGGGTTTTTACACTAGTCACTACTTGGATGTGGGACTCTTTTATCATGAAGGAATCATAGCTGGATGATAGTTTAGCCCTGGCATGTTTGGACCCCAAAGCCATCAATTCGTTTTTTTCCCATTCAAACACATCCAGTTATGATCCATCCATTGTTCGAAAATATTGTAGAGTTCATTTACCATTTTGTTGTCTTTTACGTGGTCTCCGGTTAGTTCCACTACCAGCTGAGTGTCGGCAGCATTGTTCATGAAAAAGGCATTGATGTTGTCTAAAACCTCACACTGGAGGCGTACATATAAGTTGAAAAGAAGTGGCAAGAGACTGGCTCCCTGAGGGACGCCACAGAAAATGATAGACTCGCTTGAGAATTTGTCACCCCAGTGAGAAAATCACATCTAAATATTAATAACATACTACAACTCTCATTGACCAAATAGCTCCTCTCTGTCCTAAACTAGTTAGACCAAATACAAACATGATTATATATGGATTTGATGCAATTTTACAACACTTATATCATATGTTTCTGTTGATATGGAATATTTTTCTGATATCTTTTATATCAAATGATTATCGTCATTTTTATATCACAATTGATTTTTTGATATAAAAATTTCTCAATATCAAAATAATACCTTTCATATAAACTTTATATAATTTTAATTTAAATGTGATTGAAAGGGCTGGCTTAAGACCGCGAAGGTGACACAGGGAGGGTCGACAACCCAGACATATACAGTTCTGCGATGAGCTGGAAAACACAGCGCTTTTTGAGCTTTTCAGATACTATTCCGGAAGCAGCTATTTTGAACACCTAAAGCTATGGCGAGGGGTGAACACCCTCTGGAATTCCTGTGGATTTGTCGGTGTATGAAGGGATGGAGGATGCTCAGGATCTAATGGCCGGCTATGAACCTGAAGAATTTTGGGACAATGATGAGGCTGTTTTGGAGCAATCATGTGCGGTCGACGCAAACCCTGAATATGAGAACTGCGAAGCTAGAGCGATGTCGGCAGACACGGCGATGATGACGGAGACCACTTCCGGCCCCCGGAGCCCTAATAAAAACAGGCCCAGGTGTGTGGTGCTGGGGCGAACCAGACAATGGCAGAGACTAATAATATTTACTGCGCTTGCAGTTCCAGCCGGTTTGATACCCCAGGGTCTTTTGAAAGTAGCCTGTGTAAGGCTGGTCTATTGCTGCTGGAGACGGATGGCCTTAAAGAAAATGACACTATTCAATCTGTTTGTTGTTCAAAACATATTAAAAGCCCAGCAGACATCAATCTGTGCAAGGATTGTATTGTGCTAATGAATATTGTCATGGACACACAAACCCATCTTTGCGCTGATATTCATGCCACCCAGGGAACTACGGCCATTGTAATGGGGGCGTGTTCAAAACACTTTTATAGGTGCTGTTATGGACATAAAATTAAACATCCACAGAAGGATGCTCACGAGTGTTTGGAAAAAGCTTATGCAGATAATTCGATACGTAAAATATGTTTTGTGGTGAGCCCAAAACGTATTACAAACTTTTTGCGACTGACACAACCGCTGACACAGATAAGGATCGGAGGAGGGACTGAGCGATACTTATCTAAAACAATATGGGCTATAGAATCAGCAAACAACCCGCTTTTGAAAATGAAACAGTTTAGTCGCATGTGTCTGATGGGCACTAGGAACATCATTGAAAAAACAGTTCCCAACTGGGCGGGGATAAACTATATATAAATAGAGTGCAACACAAGTGCTTAACAAAGCAGCGGCATACAATCTGGTTGTGCAGTATTCGCTGGTGTTATTTTAATGTGAATGTTTTAATGTGAATATATTTTGAATAAAATTGTCGTTTTAAAATTTGAATAAAAAACATTGTTCATAAAACCCAACTGTGTCTTTATGTTGAGTTGTTACAGGGAGACATGTCCGACCTGAAGCTGTCAAAATATATTATGATGAAGTAGGTGTCGGCAGTTATGGCGGGGCTGATAGCCTGTATCGTAAAATGTGAGCCAATTGTGAGAAGGTGTTGCGGGGGGCTGTTAAAACATGGCTTTCAGGGGAGTAGGACTATGCTTTGCATAAGTCAGCCTGGAAACATTTTAAATGGCGAATGACCGTGGTATGTGACGTCAATCAACAATGGCAGGCAGGTATTATGGATTTGAGCCAGCTCGATGAAGACAACAATGATGTCCGCTATATTCTAGCCGTCATCGATGTTCTATCAAAATACGCCTATTATGAAACTTTGAGGAACAAGAAGGCGCACAGCATAGCAGCAGCTTTTAAGCGCATATTTAAAAACGGCAAAGTTGCAGCTAAACTACAGACAGATTCCGGTAAAGAGTTTTTAAATAAACCGCTGCAAAACCTTCTTTAGCAGCACATTGTACACCACTTTGTAACACACTCTTAAGTTAAAGCCTCTATTGTAGAATGTTTTATTCACACCTTTAAAACACTACTGTGGCACTTTTTTACAGCTAAAAGCACGCACGGATATGTGGAGGTGCTACCCGCATTTATAAATGTGTATAAGAACATGCATCATAGATCTATTAAAACAAACCCTGCTGATGTAACGTCATAGAATTCCCTGGCTGTCTGGAAAAAACAGTATGGCGAAAGACTTTTTTAAAAGTCAAAAGATATACCCCTTAAAAAGGGGGATCATTGGCGAATCTTGAAATGCAATGCCCTCTTCACAAAGGGGTATGAGCAGAAGTACAGCTACGAGGTCTTTATTATAGACGGTGTGGTTCAAAGGGAGGGTGTTTGTATATATATGTATTAAATTATTATTCGGGGGAGTGTGTTCAGGTTGTTTTTTATAAGGAATGAGATCCAGAAAGTCAGTATAAACCAGCAGTGCATTTATGGAATCGAAAAAAACATAAAAAGTAAAAGTAATGGAGCCAAAAAACAATAGTTAGTTAAATGTCTGGGGTGGCCTGACAAATTCAACAGTTGTGTGTCAGCTGGATCCCTAGAGACCACAGGCGTGTAGCTGCGGTCAAAGTGGAGTCTGCATCTTTTTATATCATGCTTCCCAGCAATGCTTCAGCCGAGACATTTCCACCAAACACAATATCCAACTTTACTGTGAAGTTGGCCAAACCAGTAAATCTGGAGGGTGAATGAAAGGTTGCGCTCACTGAGGTTCAGTATGTCTGATCATGGGACACATTAGCCCTCGGGGAAGCTATGTTTATCATACAACAAACACATCCTCTGAGGCCTTGGCTGGGAGGATTTCCCGAGGTAGATCATCGAAATATAGAGGAACTTGTAAGAGTTATCAACAAGGCTGTTACATGCATCCCCGAGTATGACGACACAATGCTACATCTAGACCTACAGCAGCGGAATGTTTTTCTACAGGGCACAGACCTATCTAGGTTTTCAACAACCGGGAGACTGCGCAGCATATTGGGAAATGTGCAACACATTGGAAGTAAAGAACTGTGGTACAAAACATGTGCCAATATTAAAAAACACTTTGACACCATCAACATACAGATAAGAGACGATCTGGGGGAGTTTGTGTCATTTAAATATGTAAAAATCTGGCTGCGGTTGCACTTCAGACCGCTCTGTCTAAAAGACTAATAAAAGCAGCGCTATGATGGCGATGGTGAAGAACTATTGAGACCCTATGGCTTACGTGGATTATTACATGAATATTACATGAACCAAGCAGGTTATGGTGATCAACTGTATTTTAGAAGAGCCAAGGTCATGTATAGGGCGGGGCTCAGCGGTATCTTTAAAGTCTTTTAAGATGCACAATGCCCTTTCTATGGCACTGCTTTGAATTAGTTAAACCGCATGTGAAAATGGCAGCCGACAATATTGCAGAAGATCTCGTGGGAAGCGTGACAACGGTGGTTGCTGAGTGGCTCACCAGATAGAAAAAGGAGGGTCAGGACGGGTCGAGGCTCATTTATAAATCACGTAGAAGTGTTAAGAGGGACACGTCGGCATCTGTGTTGCGCGGTCCACCAAGACCCAACATGAAAAACAGATCAAAGTCCTGCTGCGCACCAATGCATGGGAAGAAGAAACATGTTATTCCTAAAAGACACAAGGGTGGTGATAGTTTCTAAAGAACAATGGCCTTCCTCCACAGAGCAATGGGGGAGTGTGTACAATCGGAGCTCCATCTCTTTACCATGCCCCCGACCCAAACCAGCATCAACAACTGTTTCTTTATCGAGGTCTCGCCGCTGGCGGTTCTATGACCGCTAGCTCCAAAGAATCATTTGTATCAGGTTCGACCGATATGTATCTGAATTTAAACGATACGCTGGTACATCAAACCTGTAAAATGACAAAATCTGATGGAACCGACAAAGCTGCTACAGCGCGAGTGGATGCAATTGCTTACCTAATAGCCAGCATGTTCAATCAGGCAGACCTGATGCTCAGCGATTGACTGATAATGCAGAGTGATAACATGCATGCCTACCAGGCCTATGTAGAGAGCCTGTTAAATTATAGCAGCAATGTCTTTGGAGGATAGCTCAGGAGGCAATGTGCTCCCCTTGGAAGTAAGATGACACGGAGCACCACAGCTTCGATCATCCCCGGGTCTGCGCTTAGAAACCACTGGGTATTAAGTGCATTGTAAATAACCTATCATATCGTATCATATATCATGTCCTGGACAAACAGCTGTCGGCCGGTCTCTTACCGCGATAACGTGGGGGCTTTGACAGCACCACTCAGGATGCTGATAACAAGGGATTCATGAAAGGAGCCTATCATGCCAGGACCAGCAGAGTATTTGATTTACTAGGCCGCCTATATGCCGACCTATTCTTTCAGGATAAACTAATGATTAACAGTATTGATCTTAAAGTGAAACTATCCAGAAATTCGGATGCTTTCTGCCTCATGAGCTAGGACACCGAGCAATACAAACTAGTCATCGTATCGGCCAGTTTATTTGTTAAGCATGTAAGTGTCTCACCGACTGTTAGACTGGCACATGCAGAGGCGCTACAGATATATAACGTGAAATACTCTATGGAGAGAGCCACTCTAAAAGTCTTCAGCATTCCTACCGGTAGCCATGGTACCAGTCAAGACAACCTGTTTTTAGGCAGCTCACTAAAACAATCATCATGGGGATTTTTGAAACAAAGGCCCTCAATGGGGCATACGATTAAAAACTCCTTTGAGTTCAAACACTGTAACATGAACTATGCAGCGCCGATCAAGGACAGTGTTTCGATTCCCGCCAAAGCATACAGCGCTAACTTTGTACTTCCGAACATAATCATAGAATAAATGGTGGAGGTGGCTTTCATGGGGAACACATGCGTGATGTGCCAGTTTCTTTTACAAGCAACAAATATGCTCTCGGATATACCCTACTGGCCTTTGATCTATGTCCCGATAACGGATCAGCAGGGCATTTCAACCTCGTGAGTACCAGAAACCTATGCGCTGAGATCAAGTTTGAAAGAAACCTAACCGCAACATATTCGCTGCTAGAGTGGAGCGTTTTCGATAGCGTTCTTGAGATCAACACAGAGAGAAACATACTTTTTGATATTTAATGGAACCTTCACAGATAAGAGGATTCCTGTGCAAGCATAGACATGCACAGAAAACATTTCACAGTGCGTATGCCAGTGATACATGTCCCACCCATCTACCCAGAAATTGCCCTGTAATCCTGGTGGTGAACACTGACCCGCAGGACCGAGGTGCAACACACTGGATAGCTCTGTGTTTGACAGTTTGGCATGCTTCCCGCACCACCCCTATATGCCAGAGTTTTAACAGACTATGTGCGAAGCATCGCAAAGTATTTATACTATATTACTTTACCAGTTCAAGACTCTAAAGCCATGAACTGTGGTCAACGATGTATATTCTTCATCACCCAAATGTCAGAATGGAGAGCGCTTTTGGCTGTTTTCAACATGTATCCGAGCAACCCCATGCAAAATGATCAAATAGTGACCAGATTTGTTAAGAAGACGCTACACAAGGTGCATAGATCTCGTAAAATGTTTACAGTGTGTCAAACATGTAAATGTGTAGCATCTATACATTGATACATGTGCCAATAAAAATAGCTTTTTTTAAACTATGAAGCGGGTTTTATTTTACACACTTGATAATATAACATAATAAACAACCTGTCATCTTTATGATTAGAAAACATTTATTAATAAAAAAGACATATTTAATACTGAATGAAAAATGTTATAACAGAATATAGCAATGAAGAATCATACACATTCAACAAGGGGCGTCCTGCATTACACTAATAACCTTATAGGCCTTCCACGGCCTTGTCAGTGTCACAAGTCTCTCCCCTTCATACCTGTTTTTCTTGTTTGCTTGTGACCTTCTTTGGTGACTTCTTTTGCACGGTCTGGGATTTATGTAAGCCTGTGTGCTGGTCTTCGGATTCCAGCGTGAGAAATATGTTTCAATTCCAGTATATGTTCAGAAGTCCAGGACGGAACCAGGAAGGAATGGTGTCTGGGCTTGGAGACACGGAACGCCATGGCTGGAGTGCAGGCGAAAATCCAGGAAGTCTGGAGGTAAGTTAGAGGGAAGGAAGGAAGGAAGGCGGGGGATTCAAGGAACTGGAAAACAGGAGTGAGGAAAAAACCCAGAGCGAACTCCGGCAACACACGTCCAACTACAGCGAGCGGCAGCGTTGAGACACGGAGCACCACGGGGGCGTGTCTGTTTAGTAGTGTACAGAGCGTGGAGCGCAAAGACTGGCAGTTGCATTCCGTATCAGGCGGCCATGTTGGGAGGATTGCTGCATTCAGTCCTCTACGGGTCAGGGATCATGAAGTCCAGAATGGACGCAGCCAGCGGTTCATGACAGTATGCCTCCTCTGAAGCCCAGCTCCTCCGGGTTTGCCTTGATGGATAAGATGGTATCTTCGAATCAGCCTGGGGGCATTTATGTTTGACATGGGTTCCCAGTTGCGTTCACTAGGAGGATACCCTTTCCATTCGACCAAATATTGTACGTACCAAACCAGAATTAGTGACTCTAGGTACGTCGGTACCTAGAGTCACTAATTCTGGAGACCTTGTATTCGAGTTGGTCATTGAAATCACTGGGGTAGATCTTGGAGCAGTTCGAGAGGGCTGAACATATGCTTTCAACAGAGAAGTGTGGAAGACTGGATAGATCCTCTTCCATGATTCTGGTAGATGGAGTCGAAAGGACACTGGATTGATGATTTTTTTTATAGAAAAGGGTCCGTAAAACCTGGGTGCCAATTTATTTGGCCGTAGGTGACGTGGTAGGAGTTTTGAGGATAACCAGACCTTATCACCTATTGAATAGGAAGGTCCTGGTCTTCTTTTGGAGTCGGCATAATGTTTAATGTCTCTTCGGGCCTTTTCTAGTTGGTCTTTAGCTTCCTTGTGCACATTGATTAATGTCTTAATCCAGGAATCAACTGCGGGAACTGGGGTAGGGTGAGGAAGAATGGACGGCAGTACTGAAGGATGAAATCCTTGACTACAGTATAAAGGACTAGTCTTGATAGCTGAATGATCTGAATTATTGTATGCAAACTCGGCCACAGGTATTAGGAGTGACCAATCATCCTGGACCGTGGTGGCGAAGCAACAAAGATATTTCTCCAGGGTTTGGTTTACTCGTTTGGTCTGTGGGTGATAACCCGAAGACAAAGCATGTTGGATTCCCAGTATACCACATAACTGTTTCCAGAACTGGGATATGTACTGGGGTCCTCGGTCAGAAATGATCTTGGAAGGTAGTCCATGAAGCCGGAATATGTGTTCTAGGAAAATTCCAGCAAGTTCAGATGAGGATGGTAGCTTGTTTAAAGGCGTAAAAGGAGCCATATATGTGAACAGATCTATGGTAACCATTATGGTTGTGTAGCCTCTGGAAGACGGTAGTTCCACGATGAAATCCGTGGTGATGATTTCCCAGGGTCTTGTTAGTATTGCCGGTTGAAGCAGGAGATCTGCTGTTCTTTTATTGCCGTGGTTGTTCTGGTTACAGACTGCACAAGTCTGGACGTGGATCTTGATATTGTCCAGGGAGAAGAGAGAGTCATAAGCTACCCCTATTACACCGTTTAGGCTGCGGTAGGTTTTCAAAAGGCAGGAAGCTAGTTTGTAAATGCTAGCTATCAAAAGTCTCAAAAAATGGGAGAGGATAGAAATTTTGTTTATTCAGATATACATATAGAATATAGAATTCATAGTAAAGAATACATAGTTTGAAACGAAAGATCACATGCAAGCCTCGTTTGGCTTGTAACAAAAGAACACAAAAAATGAAAATGAGTACAAAACTGTTGTTACATCACAGATTGGTAGGTAAGGGTTAGTAACATGTATTGTGGATTTCAAATACTACAATCAGATTAGTAGTATGTCATAGTGGTCGACACATTGTTATGGGTGTTTCTGGTTCGGCGGGTATTCAACCTTCACTGAGTAGAAATGTTCACAGATGAAGGGTCCGAACTTTCATCAGGACGTGTTTGGGAATGCCTATTGAGAGGGAGAGGAGAGTATGCCAAGAGGAAGTGTGACCACACGGGGAATCCGTATGAGTAAGTACTGCACTATAGGAAACCTACCTATGTTCTGTCAACGGTTGAATTGAATTCAGGAAGACAAATAAATTGGTCTGGGATCCATGGAGGTAATCTACAATAGGAAAAGATGGCAATGAATGCACCTGGATGGTATGAAGGATCATACTTAATAACAAGAGTATAGCATACCTTAGTTGATGGTATGCGGTCCAAAAAGGAAATGTTGTTTCGAATTGTTTTGTCACACGGGTACAATTGCCGTGTACTTGGAGGCTTATTCAGGTTAGAAACTTTGCCTATGCCGCTGTGTAGGAAGGAAAAGGATATAGTTTACTGGCTAAAATGGTGTTTTTGCCTGGTGCTTAAAAATGATTTGGAGAGAACATTCCAAGAGTCTTTCTCGACAACCCTCGGTTCATGACAAAATTCAGTGGAGCTGGCAATAAATGCTCCCGTTATTATGGTGTGGGCATTTTGTGAATGATTTTCGACAAAATAACTTGTCGGAGCTAGAAGGACCACTTAGAACACAAGCAAAGGGGTGTTACGCTCACCTGGCTCCCACAGGGGCGTCGATCTAAACTGGACAGCTGCGGTCTCCACCAATGTGACGCATAGTGCCGAGATGACGGACTGGACTGGCCCACCTAGCTTCGTTTGCTTAGCCCGTAGGAATATTCTTCTGCAAATGGAGAAAGGGAATTAACCACCCGTGAAGTTGAGCGTTAACCCCCCCCCCCACTCCCGCTGATCTCCTCACTGATCACCTTTGATGTCCCCTCGTAGAGTCTCACCTGATGCTTTGGAAAGATGAGCTCTCCATCCTGCATTGAGCGCAGGGGCGCGTAGATAACCAGTTGCTTCACTGGCTCGAAGTAATTGGTGAGTTCCAGAACAATATTGAGCTCCGGCAAGACGCCGTAAGTATGTAGTTCGTAAGAGTTCAAATGTCTGACTTTCACTCTGTCCGATTCCTTGCAGGTTGCAGCTTGACCCTAGCGAAGAGTTCCTCGTGGCAACCGGTAATATTCAGGTAAGGATTTGTATCATCCAACACAGTTCGATAAAGTAATGTCCATATGTAACCTGTTGTTTTCTCCCTTATTCAGGCGCTGAGAGAAAGTATGAAGTCTCGGGAAATAAAGCCTCCGGCGGTAAAAACAGTTAAGTCTATTGTGGTGAGGAGGTTTTCCCTTGTTTGTCCCTTTGTTTCACCTTGCTGTCCTTTTGTTTCCCCTTAGGGGCCGGGGTTCAGTAAGGATGCAGTGGAAGCTGCGCCGACCCGTGAAGAGGAATAGCACCCCCGGTGGTAAAATCAGGTAAGTCTATGGGTGGTAACTAATATTGCCTCTGTGTATTCCCTTGGCTCACCTTGCTGTTCTTGTCTTCCCCTTAGGTGCCGGAGAGCGGCGGGAACATGCAGAAGGATGAGGTGGAATGTGAAGATGCTGCGAAGGCCAGTGAGTTCAGCGCGGCGCTGCAGTGGGCGAGGCAACGCACATAAACTAACTTCTTTCTTCTAGCTCTAAGGCGCGATGGATCGGGAATTCAGGTAAGGATCAAAGGTATTGCTCTTATTCTACCCTTTTCTCCTTCTTTCTCCCTTTTACTAGGAGCTCCAGACTCGAGGCGGGCGTGGCAGAAGACTGGATGCAGACTTGCAGGCACAGTGAGCATTACGCTGCTGGATGCAGAATAACACGAAGCATGTGCTGCTCTCGGGCGTGGTTTAAATAGCCACCAAAGTATTCCCAGGTAAGTATTCCTCCCCAGCCCCACCCGAGTAAAAAAAATAGTCCCTAGGTAAAGTAGTCGCTTCCAAGCCTCTTTTGGCTTGGAGCTCTTGCAGCATGGTCTGCATCAGGTGAGTTTGCAGCATGGTCTGCATCAGGTAAGTTTTAATCTATGAGCCTGGCGCCTATGGCGCTAGGACTGACACTCCATATGAGCCTGGCACCATAGGCACCCAATAGGCACCCAAATAGCCCCTAGCAGGGGTTGTTGGGCTTGCTTAGAATAACTTGATGCCTGATTCCGGGGTTGCTGGACTTGGTCTGGGTCCCCGGGGGTAGGCATCATGACAGAACTCCCCCCAAGGCCCCTCCTAAAGTCGTTCTTCCCTGTGGTTTCGGTTTGTCTGGGAAAATTCGGGGTGCATGAACGTGGTCACTAGGTTCCCATGACCTTTCCTGTGGTCCGTAACCTTTCCAGTCAATTAAATAAAAAAGTTTTGACTTTATCAGTTTGGAGTCCAGGATGTTCTTCACTTCAAATTCGGGTTCCCCATCTACAAGGATGGGGTCTGGTGGCTTGGTTAGTCTTGTCCCTGGTTGCACTGGCTTCAAAGGTGACACATGAAAGATGGGGTGAATTCGCATATTAGTAGGTAAGTCCAACTTGACAGCCACCGGGTTGATAATGGCCTTAATAGAGAAAGGTCCCAAATATCTGGGGTTAAAGGTCCGTGTTCCCTTTAGAGGTATATGTTTTGTGGCTAACCATACTTGTTCCCCTATCTGGTATTGTGGAGCATCACTTCTATGTCGATGAGCATCTTTCTTTTATTTTTCTTTCGCCTGTTTTAAATGTGCAGTTGCTTCCTTAAAGGCTTGTGTAATCGTAGCGTGCAGATGGTCCACTGTGGGCATTTCTAAGTGTTGCGGTGAGTCAAGGTCTGAGGTTCGAGGATGGTGCCCATATAATGTATAAAAGGGGCTTTGTCCAGTTCCAGAATGTACTGAATTATTGTATGCATATTCGGTGATCCAAAGAATGTCTTTCCAATTACTCTCAGCCTGATGTAACATACAACGCAGGTATTGTTCGAGAGTCTGGTTGGTCCTCTCCATTTGACCGTCAGTTTGGGGGTGGTGACTGGTCGATAACCTCACATCATTTTGCGCCAATTGACAACATTTTTTCCAAAAATGTGAAATGAATTGACTGCCCTGGTCAGACACCAATACGGATGGAAATCTGTGTATGCGAACAATGTTTTTGAGGAACTCCTTGGCCAGGATTGAAGGTGAAGGTAATCCCTTTAAAGGAATAAAGTGGGCCATCTTGGAAAAAAGATCCACAAAAACTAGAATGGTGTTAAATCCATTGCATGGGGGTAGATCAGTAATAAAGTCTAACGATAAGGTATGCCATGGTGTAGGCGGAATGTCTAAAGGTTGTAAGAGTCCGGCTTTTTTTTTTCTTTTGACTTTTGTTTTGGGCGCAAATGCCACAAGACATCACAAATAATTTAATATCCTTTCGCCAGGTGGGCCACCAGAATTGTCTCTTAATTTTAGCTTCAGTTTTTGCAATACCTGGGTGCCCCTCCATTAGGGTATCATGATAACGGGAAATGACTAGTTCTTGTAGTTCCTTGTGTGGCAGAAACAGTCGCCCTTGGTAATAAGGCAGATCATTGGTGACAGAGTAGTCTGGGCCTTTCTTTACCCAGTCCTGCAGGGCTGTAGGATCAAAGAGTTGCTGGATATTTACCTGAATGTCCTCTAGTGTCTGTAGAGTAGTCATGCCAAGGATCCTTTGTTCAGTATTTATAGGTACTGGTTCTGGGTTCACTTCTGCCTCTCCCATCCCTATTCGGGATAAGGCGTCTGCTTTACCATTCTTGCAACCTGGTCGATAGGTTATCACGAAATCAAACTCGGCAAAGAACAATGCCCATCGGAGTTGGCGTGACGATTGGGCCTTGGCGGTCTTTAAATACTGTAAGTTCCGGTGATCGGTGATCACAGTAATGGTATGCCTGGCACCGAGAAGATAGTGCCGCCAAGCCTTGAAGGCGGATTTAGTGGCTAATAACTCCTTGTCGGTAACCGCATAGTTTAACTCGGGTGCCGAGAACTTTCTGGACCAAAATGCTACTGGGTGAAGCTGGCCAGGTTTAGGGTCCTTTTGAGACAGGACATCTCCCATGGCTAAACTGGATGCATCAGTTTCCACTATGTATGGAAGTTCAGGGCGCGGGTGCTTTAATACAGGTGCAGACGTGAATTTTGCTTTCAGCTCTTAGAAGGCATTTTCAGCTTCTTCAGTCCACATAAAGCGTTTATTTTTTCGCAAAAGTGCTGTGATGGGATGTACAACATGTGAAAAATCCGGGATGAATCTGCGGTAGAAATTGGCAAAGCCGAGCATGCTTTGTACTCCTTTAACTGAACTTGGTGATGGCCACTTAAGAATTGCGTCTACCTTTTGTGAGTCCATTCGGACTCCTCTTGGGGTCAGTATAAACCCAAGGAATTCAACTTTTGTGGCATAAAAAACACATTTTTCCAGTTTTGCATATAGTTTGTGCTTGCGCAATTTCTCAAGGACTGCTCGGACATGCTTCACGTGGTCGGATTCTGAAGAGCAGTATACTAGAATATCATCGATATATACGACAACACAAACGTCAATGAGTTCACGAAGGACCTCGTTCATGAAGTATTGGAAGGCTGCTGGTGCATTGCACAACCCGAAGGGCATCACCTGGTATTCGAATAACCCATATTTAGTGCGAAAAGCAGTCTTCCATTCGTCACCGTCTTTTACACGTATCAGATGGCATGCCCCCCAGAGATCCAACTTAGTGTATATGCAAGCGTCCTTCACTTGGTCTAGTAGTTCAGGAATCAGAGGCAATGGGTATCGGTTCTTAACAGTTATCTGGTTCAATGCACGGTAGTCTATGCACATTCTAAAGTCACCTTCCTTTTTGGGAACGAAGAACAAAGCTGAAGATGCAGGGGACTTGGATGGGCGAATGAAGCCATTATCAAGGTACTGGTCTAAGTATTGTCGTAGGTGAAGGTTCTCAGGTTCCGTAAGGGCGTAGATCCTGCTACAAGGGGGTTGTGAACCGGGTATGAGATCGATTTGACAATCATACGATCTGTGAGGTGGTAAGGTGGTAAGGTGTTTGCCTGTTCTTTTTGGAAGACATCCTGGAATTCTTGGTATTCTGGAGGTAGTTGCACGACTGCTGTGGTTACTGTGGCCAGGCCTACGTTCAGATTTTTCTTTGGGTAACATGTTTGTGCACAATCCGGGAAGGTTATTCTCTTCTCTCACCAATCAATACAAGGATTATGTGTTTCCAACTAAGGTATCCCCAGTATTATTTGGAACTGTGGGGCTTTGATTAGATCAAACACAATAGTCTCTCGATGCCCATCCTGACCCAATAGTGTCATCTCTGCGGTGGAATGAGTTACAGGCCCAGAGGCAATTTCAGTTCCATCGACTGTGGTGATGACATCTGAGGTGTTTTTTCGGCAGAGAGGTAGATTCATCCTGGAAGCCAATTCGTAGTCCACATAGTTTCCTATGGCCCCGCTATCAATGTATGCCCTTACTGCATGCATACGCAATGGCTGTCTTGGATCTACGGGGACCATTGGTATGATGATTTGCGAGGTTTGAGTATCCTTCTTCAAGCTCGGCAAGCGGACCTCTACGCTTGTCGGGCGTGGTTGTTTCCCGAGTCTGATTCCATATGGCTTTTATCAGCAGCTCCTACCACCATCTTGGGTGGTTTTACAGGGCAATCCCGTAGAAAATGCCCAGAAGTTCCACAATATAGGCACAATTGCATTTCCCATCTCCTTTCCCTTTCTTTCTGGGTTAAGGGTCTTTTAACCCCTCCGATTTGCATGGGTTCTGAAGCATCTGCTCCTTTGGGGTTAGCGTGGGTTTTGACCAACGCCCGATTCTCAAACTTAGCTCTATCAGCCTTTCTGTTCTGAAGTCTGTGATCTAACTGGACCACTAAGTCTATACATTCAGCGCAGTCTTGAGTTGGGTTCACGACTTGAGCCAAGACATCCTTGAGTTCTCCTCAAAGCCCTCAATGAAATAACGTGATTTGTTTTACCTCAGGCCATCCATGTCAAAGGTTTCCCCTTTTCTCACCTGTTTTCTCCGTTTTGCGGAGTCCTTTGTCGGGGTTTTCTTCCAAGCAGTTCGGGTCTTGTACAATCCCGCTCGGCCATCTTCGGGTTTGCAGGATTCGTTCAGCTTCTTCGTCCGGGAGCTAGGAAACTCCAGGAAGCTTGGAATGGAGGCAGCACATGGAGGCGGTCTGCGCGGAACGTGGAAGAAACAGGATCAAGGAAGGTAGAAGGAAAGGAGAAGGAGGAAGGTCCGAGAACCATGAAGCAACACAGTTCAGGAGAACGAACTACGGAGCACGTCAGGCCACAGCTATCGGTAGCGTTGAGATGCGCGGAACCGCAGGGAAGTGGCTAATTTATAGAACGTGCTGCATAGGATGTAAAGGTCGATAGACCGTGTTCCGTGTATACGGCCACGTTGGGTGTACTACAGCGAGTGACCCCCGATGTGCCAGGGACCAGGAAGACTAGAAAGGGCGTGATCGACAGATCATGACAGTATGCCCCTTTCTAAAACCTGTTACACCGGGTTTACCTGGATGAATTCGGTGGAACCTTCTGAGCAATCTGGGTGAGTTCAAATTTGAGACAGGTTCCCAGGTACGTTCGCTGGGTGGATAACCTTTTCATTCCACCAGGTATTGAAGTATGCCTCATCTATATCGGGAATCACAAATACGAGAAACTTCATTTCCAGCTGGTCATTGACAAGCACAGGACTAGGTCTAAGAGTAGTCCGGGTAGTTTGGATGAAGGGCTTCAACAGGGATTTGTGAAAAACTGGATGTATCTTCTTCCAGGAATCCGGGAGTTGGGGTCGAAAGGCCACAGGATTGATGATCTCTTTTATAGAGAGGGGTCCATAATACCGGGGAGCCAACTTATTCGATCTGCGATGTCGGGGTAGATGTTTCGATGATAGCCATACTTTATCTCCACTGGAGTATGGAGGCCCTGGTCTTCTCCTTGAATCTGCCTAGTGTTTGGTTTGGATTCACGCTCTTTCTAGATGTTCCTTTGCTTCTCTCTGCACGTTTATGAGTGTTTTAATCCAGGAATCGACAGTAGGAACAGATGTAGGGTGTGGAAGAACAGAAGGTAAAACCGAAGGGTGAAATCCTTGACTGCAGAACAAAGGGCTGGTCTTAACAGCCAAATGGTTCAAATTATTGTAAGCAAATTCGGCTACTGGTACTAAAAGTGACCAATCATCCTGGACTTTGGTAGAGAAACAACGAAGATATTGTTCAAGGGTTTGATTTACTCGTTCTGTGACACCGTTGGTTTGGGGATGATATCCCAAGGAGAGTGCTCGTTGAATCCCTAGTATCCTGCAGAGGTGTTTCCAGAATTGAGATATATACTGGGGTCCTCTGTCCGATATGATCTTGGAAGGAATTCCATGCAGTCGCAAGACGTGTTCCAGGAAAATACCAGCAAGTTCTGAAGAGGATGGTAATTTATACAAAGGGGTAAAGTGAGCCATATGAGTGAATAGATCAATGGTGACCATGATAGTGGTATAAACTCCAGAAGGCGGCAATTCCGCAATGAAGTCTGTAGCAATGATTTCCCAAGGTCTGGTTGGTGTTGTAGGCTGTAATAAGAGACCTGCTGGTTTCTGGTTATCATGTTTGTTCTTATTACAGACGGAGCAAGATTGAATATACAGTTGTACATCGGTCTTCATCTTGGGCCACCAAAATTGTCTTTGTATTAGACGGAGGGTGTTGGAAATACCACGATGACCGCAATGAAGAGTATCATGGCAGATACGTATTATTCTTTGTTGTAATTTTTGAGTAAGAATGACCAGATTGGTATCTTTGAATAAGTATCCGTCCTTGACTCTCAAGTTCCATTGACTCCTTTCTGAAATTCCTTTCAAAAGCTCCGAAGTCTGAGTTTGCATACGAATCTCTTCCAGGAGGTTGTTTGCTTGAGCTACGAATATGGCATGAGGAAAAATCTTGGGATACGTCTGATCCTCTGGAGGTTCATAGTCTGGACGACGAGAAAGTGCATCAGCTATTACATTTTGGGTTCCAGGGACATGGTGAATCTGAAACTGATATTGGGCAAAAAAGAAGGCCCACCGAGCTTGGCGACTATTCCTACATTCCAGGGCTTGCAATACTTGTAGGTTTCGATGATCCATGCGGACATGGACCGGAAATTTGGCTCCTAGGAGTAAATGACGCCATTCTGTGAAGGCTTGACGGATGGCTAGCAGCTCTTTCTCTAGGACAGAGTAATGGGTTTCACTAGGAGTTAATGTCCGAGAAAGGTAGGCGATGGGATGTTCCAAGCTATCCTCGAATTGCTGTTTTAGGACGGCTCCAATGGCGTAATTGGAGGCGTCTGTCTCCACTATGAATGGTCGATTAACATCGGGCTGAGCAAGAATGGGAGCTTGTGTAAATTCAGACTTTAACTGTTGGAAGGCTTTCTCTTGGGCCATGGTCCAATGAAAGGGAACATCTTTTTTCAATAAAGCAATTATTGGTTGGACAATCTCGGAAAAGGAAGGTATGAATTTCCTATAGAAATTAGCCATCCCAGGAAGGATTGTATCTTTTTCACCGAGGCGGGGCTAGGCCAGGATAAAATAGCCTTGCACTTGGATTGATCCATACCGATACCATCGGGAGTAAGGACAAACCCTAGGTAGTGAACAGTAGAAGTATGGAAGATGCATTTGTCGGGCTTCGCCAGGAGTTTATTTTCGCGTAAGCGTTGTAATACTGCTTTCACATGCTCGTCGTGCTTGAGAGGGTCCTTCGAAAATATTAGAATATCGTCCAGACAATCACAAAAAGGAACAGCATGTCTGAGAACACTCGATCCATGAAACGTTGGAACACCGCTGGGGCATTTGCAAGTCCAAAGGGCATGACTAAGTATTCAAAATGCCCAAAGGGTGTTCTAAAGGCTGTCTTCCACTCATCACCTGCCCTGATACGAATCAAATGATAGGCGCCCCTGAGATGCAGCGTGGTGAACTCAACTGCGCCTCTTACTGCCTCCAGATGTCTGAGATCAAGGGCAACGGATAGCGGTCCTTGAGAGTACATTGATTTAGACCTTGATAATCCAGACACGGTCTGAGTTCTTTATTGTCTTTTATAGGAACGAAGAACAGGGAGGCCCCTGATGGAGATTTAGATGGTCGTATGGTGCCATTTGCGAGATTTGTATCCAGGTATTCACGAAGGGCTTTCTTTTCAGGTTCTGATAGGATGAACATCCTTCCAAAAGGAATCACCGCGGAAGGTTCCGTATCAATAGCACAATCTTCCGGTCTGTGGGGAGGTAAGGCCTGAACAATGGCAGAGGAGAAAACATTGGAATATTCCTGGTAAGCCTCCAGGACCCGGGTGATGTTTGAAACTGAGATTGTGTTCTGATGAGTTGTAGGAAATTCCTTTGATGGTGTAGGATCAAGGTCTGGATGTAAGCAGTGGGACATACAAAATTCAGAACCCAGGAACAAGGATCCCGCTGCTCAATTGATATAGGGGTTGTGTCTTTGAAGCCAGGGCATTCCCAAAACCATGGGGTAATGGGCTGACTTGATGATGTCAAATCTTATCCTTTCTCGATGTTGATTTATAGCAAGCTCGATCTCCTTGGTCTGCAGGGTTAAAGGTCCAGAAGAAAGGGGTCTTCCATCAATTGCTTCCACAGGTTGCATGATAGTTCGGGATTCGTAAGGAATATGGGGCCTCATTACACGGTAGGTGGTAAGGGTTTACCGGTACCGGTATTTTACTGGTACCAGTAAACCCTTACCACCTTACTACGAGGTCCCTTTGCGGGTTGGTACATTAACGCCTGCTTTTAGCAGGCGTTAAAAAAACGAACCCGCAAATGGGCCGGGGTGCTAATTATGGTACCGCAATTTGCAGTACCGTAATTAGCGCCTTCCCCTTCCCATTATGCCCTATGGGGCAAAAATGGGAATGGGGAAGGGCAATGGAGGAAGGAGGAATTACCGCCTTCCCAACCTTGGAATAGGGCAGTAATTCCCTTTTCCTCCAAGGCGATACCGGTAAATTACCAGCATTAACCATGGCGCTTTACCGCCTACGTGTAATGAGGACCATGGTGTTTTAAGACCCATTCATGATCTATGAATACCCCCATAGCTCCACAGTCGACCAGTGCCAGGATGGGGTATATTTCTTTCTTGGATGTTGTCAAGAAGGCCTGTAAGATTACCAAGGAATTTTGTCCAGGAGAGTTCAAGGAAGGAATAGAGGTGGAGCAGACATCTCTCTCCCTAACCTGCGCTCCATTTAGGATCGGGAGCTGGCGTTTCCCGAGCGCCGTGGGGGGGCAATCGGACATTCTCTTACTAAATGTTTGTCGGATGCACAATACATACATAATCCAGTATGAATCCTTCGCATTCTCTCTTGTGGTGTAATGGGTCCACGGAAGGCCCCTAATTGCATAGGTTCAGGCTCATTGCTTGGAGTAGAAATGCCTTCTGAGCTCGAAGGGGTTCCAATGGGGTTTTTCTGGAGTGGTAACTTGGTTTTCTTTTTTTCTGCCTTTCTCTCCTGAATGCGAAAGTCAATCTGTAGAGCGAGATCCATTAGGGCTTGAAAGGAACCCGGGCATGCCACTCTGGCTAGTTCGTCCTTGATCTTTTTGTTTAGCCCTATTCGAAATAAAGTAAAAGAAGCTTCTATAAAGCCGTCGTAGTCATCCAGGAGAGCATCACCAGAGTTAACCAATGGGGTGGCCCAGGTCAAGGCATTCCCGGAAAGATGCGAGATAATAAAGCCCACTTTAGCCCTGGGCGTAGAAAAATAATAAGGCTTAAATGTAAAGTGGACCAAACAAGAATCTAGGAATCCACGAAGGCTCTTTGCTGAACCGTCGTACTTATCAATGACACCGCCTAGAATTACACTCTCCTTTGTGGCGGAATCACAGGATAACACCAATTGTTTTAACGTGGCGTTTTCCGCCTTTAAGTTTTGCACTTCGGTCGTCAGTTCTTGCATGCCACGCATAAGATCCTGGACGGCTGCTTCCATGTCTGTATCGAGATCGATCAGGTGGCGTCGTAATCTGTCACAGGTTTCCCCTTTTCTCACCTGTTTTCTCTGTTTTGCGGAGTCCTTTGTCGGGGTTTTCTTCCGAGCAGTTCGGGTCTTGTACAAGCCCCCTCGGCCATCTTCGGATTCCAGGATTCGTTCAGCTTCTTCGTCCGGGAGCTAGGAAACTCCAGGAAGCTTGGAATGGAGGCAGCACTCAGAGGCGGTCTGCGAGGAACGCAGAAGAAACAGGATCAAGGAAGGTAGAAGGAAAGGAGAAGGAGGAAGGTCCAAGAACCAGGAAGCAACACAGTTCAGGAGAACGAACTATGGAGCACATCAGGCCACAGCTATCGGTAGCGTTGAGATGTGCAGAACCGCAGGGGGGTGGCTAATTTATAGAACGTGCTGCATAGGTCGTAAAGGTCGATAGACCGCGTTCCGTGTATACAGCCATGTTGGGTGTACTACAGCGAGCAACCCCCGAAGTGCCAGGGACCAGGAAGACCACAAAGGACGTGATCGACGGATCATGACAATCCAGTTTCCACTATCAACCTATTAAAGGTCGCGATGTAGGATAGAAGGTCCTAGTTACCCTGTCGTAGGGACAAAAGTTCATTATCCAGGGCCTGTCCTTGGGAGTGCCGGGCAAATAGTTTTTCCATGCTCATTTGAAAGCCCTGAAAATCCCGAAGAATTGAGTAACTAGTGGAATTGATCAATCAGCTGCACTGCCGCTGAGATATGACAATACGAAGGTTACCTTGGCTTGATAGTTTTGGAAGGCTCCAGGTCTGCATACAAAGTGCAAGCGGCATTGGTTCATAAACACGGCAAACCTTTTGGGATCTCCGGCAAAGCGTTCGGGCGGATCTAATGGAATATTTCCTGGTAGGTTTATTTGCACAGGGTTACTCGATGACACAGGAGCTGGATTGCCCCCGGGACCTGGTAGGGGTGCTTGTCCAGCCTGGATTTGCAGTAGTTGCCTAGCAAGGTCATCAGTTCACTCCTTTGACAAAATCAGTTCTCTCTTAAGAGCATTGGTTTCTTGACGGGTGGAATGCACTTCGTCCCTCAGTTCCCCTAGTAATTGGGCCAATTGATCAGTTTCTGAGGTATCCATAACGCCCGGGTGGGAATTTGTGGGTTGGCTTTGAGTTCTGTTACGCTCACCTGGCGCCCACCGGGGCGTCAATCTGAACTGGACAGCTGCGGTCTCCACCAATGTGACGCGTAGTGCCGAGATGACGGACTGGACTGGCCCACCTAGCTTCGTTTGCTTGGCCCGTAGGAATATTCTTCTGCAAATGGTGAAAGGGAATTAACCACCCGTGGAGTTGAGCGTTAACCCCCCCACCCACTCCCGCTGATCTCCCCACTGATCACCTTTGATGTCCCCTCTTAGAGTCTCACCTGATAGTTTGGAAAGATGAGCTCTCAATCCTGCATTGAGCGCAGGGGCGCATAGATAACCAGTTGCTTCACTGGCTCGAAGGAATTGGTGAGTTCCAGAACAATATTGATTCTGAGAGTCCCGGCAAGACGCCGTAAGTATGTAGTTCGTAAGAGTTCAAATGTCTCACTTTCACTCTGTCCAATTCCTTGCAGGTTGCAGCTTGACCCTAGCGAAGAGTTCCTCGTGGCAACCGGTAATATTCAGGTAAGGATTTGTATTATCCAACACAGTTCGATAAAATAATGTCCATATGTAACCTGTAGCTTTCTCCCTTTTCAGGCACTGAGAGAAAGTATGAAGTCTCAGGGAATAATGCCTCCGGCGGTAAAATCAGGTAAGTCTATTGTGTGTGAGGAGGTTTCCCCTTGTTTGTCTCTTTGTTTCACCTTGCTGTCCTTTTGTTTCCCCTTAGGGGCTGGGGTTCGGCGAGGATGCAGTGGAAGCTGTGCCGACCCGTGAAGAGGAATAGTACCCCCGGTGGTAAAATCAGGTAAGTCTATGGGGGGTAACTAATATTGCCTCTGTGTATTCCCTTATGTATTCCCTTGGCTCACCTTGCTGTTCTTGTCTTCCCCTTAGGTGCCGGCGTGCAGCGGGAACATGCAGAAGGAAGCGATGGAATGTGAAGATGCTGCGAAGGCCGGTGAGTTCAGCATGGCCCTGTAGCAGGCGAGGCGACACGCATAAACTAACTTCTTTCTTCCAGCTCGAAGGCGCGATGGATCGGGAATTCCGGTAAGGATCAAAGGTATTGCTCTTGTTCTAATCTTTTCTCCTTCTTTCTCCCTTTTTCTAGGAGCTCAAGACTCGAGGCGGGCGTGGCAGAAGACTGGATGCAGACTTGCAGGCACGGTAAGCGTTACGCTGCTGGATGCATAATAACGCAAAGCGTTTGCTGCTCTTCAGGCGTGGTTTAAATAGCCTCCAAAGTCGTCCCAGGTAAGTATTCCTCCCCAGCCCCATCCAAGTAAAAAGAATAATCCCTAGGTAAAGTAGTCCCTTCCAAGCCTCTTTTGGCTCGGAGCTCTTGCAGCATGGTCTGCATCAGGTGAGTTTGCAGCATGGTCTGCATCAGGTAAGTTTTAATCCATGAGCCTGGCGCCTATGGCACCAGGACTGACTCTCCATAAGAGCCTGGCGCCATAGGCGCCAGGTCTGCACCCAAATAGCCCCTAGCAGGGGTTGTTGGGCTTGCTTAGAATAACTTGATGCCTGCTTCCGGGGTTGCTGGACTTGGTCTGGGTCCCCGGGGGTAGGCATCATGACAGTGGTGTTGTAGACTGGTATCCAGAATGACAAATACTTGCCTATTAGCGAAACATCCACAGATATCCAGATATGAGCCTCTCAGTGAGTTTAAATCACATTGAATGGCGTGCTTTTCAAACTTCTAAAAGTTGATAAAACCAAGATGATTACGGATGCGCGCTTCCACCTGGCATTTAAGAGCTATGTCAAAGCTTACACCAAATTGAAAATAAAAACGCTATAAATAAAAAACCTGATGCATTATACATCTTGAAAACTGTATAAAACACATACAATGTATATCGCACACAACATAGCTTTAGAAGTTATAATGAATCATTCAGCATATAGCGCCCCAGCCCAGCGCACATGTAAAAAACACTGTGTTAGCATTTTACATGCATTCCACGGCACAGTTTTTCAGAAATAAGAGAAGAATTCAGGGTGTTGGAACCACAGGCACCTTTAGATGAAGTAAAAGAACAACTCCATGGTTTGGGGCCCCCTAGACACTCCTCGGGCCTTGATGGGTGAACCAGAAACAGCTTTCATCACTAGGACCCCCAGATACTCCTCGGGCCCCAATGTGCAAACTAGAAACAACTTTGATCCCCTCAGGATGAATCAAAAACAGTGCTTCACCTTCTGTGGCGTTGGTTGTCATAACTCTGTGATTGATGTCTTGGTAGCAGCAGCTCCTCCGGCGTACAACCCTTGGTGATGATGAAGCAATGGGAGCCATGCAGACCCAAGTGGGCTTGTTGTTGAATTTACAAAAGAACTCTGCGGTGCCTGTTCCATAAACACTCCATCGGGCATAGCAAACATGCCAGACCCAAGCTGGCCTAGTGTTGAATATACAAAATAACTCTGCAGCATTGGGATCCCCAAATCCCATGACCTTTGCTGATGCTGTAACAAAAGAGGTACCCATCCTGGTGTTGTTGAAACATTCCAAATGTTTTGCTAGGTGCAGAACAGCCCCCGTCCCAGTGCCCTCAAAAGCCCCAGTAGAAACAGTTTGCATCATTCTATTCACCTTGCAACATCCATGATTTGTTGAACTGTCTGCCAAAGCGCCATTCCTGCTCCATCCTGCCATCTGTAATTTGCTGAATCAGTCACTCTACAATTCACATCCAGAGATCGTGACGCCTGTGCCATCCAGGTGTTGTCAGCAATTTCTATAAAAACAGAGCAATATAGAATCAGCAGCTTATAATATTAATATGTATACCCTGAGTTAGAATATAAGATCCTGAATCTCAGCGGCTGAAAGAATTTCAACCGCTTGTGTGATCTGTGACACATTTACAAACCGAACATTCTTTTATAAAAGCGCAGTTATATTTTAAAATCATGACACACAGTTAAGAAAACAACACAATAGCGACTATGTAACCATCAGGCACAGTGCAGCTGTTTGAACCGGTAGGGGCAGCCATAGGTTCTCTGCTGCGATTCCGCGGATGTCCCTAATGGTCCAAATGGCCACCCTGTCCCTAACGGTCCAAATGGTTGCACTGTCCCTGATGGCCAACTGTGCTCTCCAGAAAATTTGAAAGAGTGCCTTTGTTTATAAATATATATGGAAAACAAATATTTAACACACAATTATACATATCTAATGCACATTTGTGTTTTAAAAATGGACACATACACATACAAGCACACGCGCACACTTTGATGGAATTTGTGATTGAAATAATACACATGAACACAACTTTCTGCAGTATGTGATTAACACGCTGAGTTATCCTCTGAACCATCACTGTGCCCAAGTTTATCAAAATGTATTTCAACTTAGTCTATTGTAAATGTTCAAGGCAGTATGTGCTTAACATGCTGAGCTATCTTCTGAACCATCACCGTGCCCAAGTTCATCAAAATGTATTTCAACTTTTACTATTGTAAATGCTCAATACAGCCCTGCAGAAATGTGAGTCGGGATTGCTTGATCAGCACGTAATTGACAACCACAGCTGTGCAGTAGGGTTAGATCTGCAACAGCTACCAGTAAAATATCCAGTCGTGTGCTATTTAAGTTTGGTCAACAATGCGAACCGACTTCTTTAGCAAGCAAGCTTTCAGATATTGCATTGTTTAACTGAAGTAGAGTGCTGTGAACTACCTTGCAGATATTTTAAAAAAACAGTCTCACAACCGTTGCTTGCAATAAAATACAAGGGGCCTCATTACACGGTAGGCGGTGGACCATGGTGCTATTAGCACCTTGGTCCATGCCGGTAAAATACCGGCACCGCCTTGGCGGAAAGGGGATTTACCGCCCCATTCCAAGGTTGGAGGGGCGGTAAATCCCCTTTCCACCATTGCCCTTCCCCATTCCCATTTCTGCCCCATAGGGCTCTATGGAAATGGGGAAGGCGCTAATTACGGCACCGCAATTTTGCGGTGCCGTAATTAGTTCTGAGGTCCCTTAGCGGGTTGGATATTAACGCCTGCAAGAAGCAGGCGTTAAATCCTCCAACCCGCAAAGGGACCTCGTAGTACGGCGGTAAGGGTTAACGGTCACCGTTGCCATTAACGGTGACCGTTAACCCTTACCGCCGTCCGTGTAATGAGGCCCAAGGTATTTGGTTAGTGTTTGGTAATTTACTTGGTCCTCGCACAAAAGCCTCTAAGACCCTAGAACATTGCAAGGCCTGCAGAGAAACATTTCTTTACATTACAAATGTCACGCTTGTTGTCTTTAGCTATCTCTCAAAAAGTGGGGAGCTGTCAATACCTCCTAACACAGATTGACTAGGTCTAACACTGCAGTTTCATATATCTTAAAAGCACAATGCACTGCTGTCAGAAACACCTTTTGAAAAATGTATGCAAACCCCCCTAGGCAATGTCACTTACCTTATTCAAACTGTGTTGTTCAATGCCTCAGAGTCAAGATAAGACAAGCTGGGCCTGGGGAAGTGTCTTCCTGCTCCGGCCGAGATATCTACCTTCAGAGTAGGTTTCCAAAGTTCTGTGATGCCAGCCCTCTCCTGCTCACTGCCGACCTAGTAAATCGTCTCTCACTGAGAGATGCACCTGGGGGAGGCTGTCCATGTTAGCTTTTTACCTTCGCAGGGGTGGCTGCACCTCACACATCCAGTTGTGCAAGCCCGCTGTACAATGGTTCAGTGGACCCCTCTTTTATAGAAAAAGTTACACATCTTTGTAGCAGAAGCTTTGTAGTTCTTTTACCCCTCATGAAACTTAGCTGCCTCCATTAGAGCTATGTCATTTTTAATGTCCCACATTGTCTCCTTAGTTTGAGTGAGCATGCGATACTAAGGCCTGGATCTCTTGACATTGATAGTTTGTCACGCCTATTCTAATAGCTATTTAAAGTTCTGTGTTTATCAGGAAATGTACACGTGTGGAGGCCTGGGGCATTATCATGAATGCCCCGTCATTTTAAATGTTTGATATTATCCCTTTAGATTATGTGAGCCCGCAATACTCAACCCTGGGTCTCCTGACAGTGTCATTTCATCACACCTAATTAAAATACATGATTAAACCCCCTGGGCATAACAAGAGCCCAGATTCATGGGCTGTCCTCTCAGCTCTGGATCTCTTGACATTGCCAAATTGTCCCCTCTATTCTAATAGCTATTTAAAGTTCTGGGTTTATCAGGAGATGTGCACGTGCTGGGGCATGGAGCATTATCATGAATGTCCTGTCATTTTAAAAGTTTTATATTATCTCTTCAAATTGTGTGAGCCTGTGATACTCAGCCCTGTGTCTCCTGACAGTGTCATTTCATCACACCTAATGAAAATACTTGGTCAAACCCCAACGCCCGGGCATAACAAAGCCCCAATCCACTGTCTGTCCCTTGTCTTCTAAGCTCAAACTCTGCGGGGGGCAGTTTGCTGTCTTTCAGCTCGGAACAAATGCATTTAATTAAGCCTTTTACAAAACACTTGGAGTTTTTTTTTTTTTTTAAATTAAGGAAATGCATTGCCCACAGCTGTGTTCAAGAAATGGGCAAATACCATATACGTGTATTGTGTTAACAGTCTTAAATCTCCTAATCAGTGTGTGTATGTGTAACCCCTGCCAGCTACATGACTGTATTGCTTTCGAGTGTAGCAAACCTTTTTTCATAGCTGGCTATTACAATGTATTGAATTAATTTAGCTATAGAAAGCACTCTATAATGTTCTACTATAAGCCCGCGTTGTTCACACATTCACTTTTCACATCGGCGCTGGAAAGTTACACTTGTTTTGCCAGCTTCTATTTTCAATGGTTCCATGGTCCTTGCAAACATACATGCCTGGGCATGTCTGCCCCCACTGCACCCCCAACAATGGCATGCCTAAAACCCTCCTTTTTATATTGAATCCAAATAAAATAATGTCAGCGATACCCAAAGAATTATATTCAAACTCTCTAAAACACCTATCAAGTCATGATGTCATTTAGCGCGCCTAGATTTATATTCACAAAACTCTTAGCACCTCGTGATATACCCAATCTGCCAGCTTTATATTCCATCTGTATCAAACTCTTACACACGCAGCATCACCCACTCCCGCGTCATCGCTGCATAACTAAACCCTAACACTCGCGGTCTAACTCCTCACAACTTACTTTGCCCTCGACCAAGCAACAGCGCACATGCGCTCTACCATATTAAAAATATTTTGATATACATTTTATATCATTTTTATATAAACTTTACATCAAACCGTATCAAAGTACACAAACACACTTTACATACCCGTTTATATACAATGGATATTAAATCGATATATATTGGATATCAAAACATTTTGAAATAAAAATGTATTGATAACAAATTACATATCAAAAAGAAATCATACCCATATCAAAAGGGGGTGGGAATAAGGACAAACTGGGGGCATTCCCACGGGTGAAATAATGTACATTGGAAAAAGGGGCCGCCTATAACTACTATCATACCTGTGCTTCTGTGCAGCTGTGCATGTATGTGAGTAAAGCATTTCTTGCAAGTATTCATCATGCAAAGAAAAAGTTATAACAAACTGTTAATTCTGTACTAGTTAAAGTAAAACCCAACAGAAAGGTTTTTAAACCAAAGTCTAAAATAAGATATTGCGGGCAGTCATACCGAGTACTGATAATGGCTGTGCGCTTTCTTGCTATTGACATGACATGGGGCCTCATTACGACCCTGGCGGTAAGGGGTTAGCGCCAGCGTTAGCTGCGCCGACCCCTTACCGCCAATTACGAGGTCCCTTAGCGCCATGGTGCTTTTAACACCTGCTTTTAGCAGGTGTTAAAATCCATGGCGCTAAGGGACCATGGAGTTAATTACGCCACCGTAATTTACGGTGGCGTAATTAACGCCTTCCCCACTCCCATTATGCCCTATGGGGCAAAAATGGGAATGGGGAAGGGTAAATGGGGATTGGGGACTTACCGCCCCGCCGACCTCGGAATGGGGCGGTAAGTCCGCCAACCACCATGGCGTAAACGTAGTTTACGCCATGGTGGTAAAGTCACGGCCCAGGCGGTAACTTACCGCCTGGGTCGTAATGAGGCCCATGGTGTGCTTGAAGTCACACTTTTACCTGCTTTTACAAACAGGCTCAAGTGCTTATCCTCTCAATCCTTGCTTGATGACCTCAACCTATGGAGTGTTCCCGAGTTACTATGAAATGCTGCACACATCCGCACAAGAAACAGCAGAACGCAAGCCTTCAGAATGTTCAAAATCAGATTCAGGGGCATGCTTATATATGCACCAGAAAATGTGAGCTGTATGGTTGCTTTATGCTGCAACATAACTACAAGAATAAATCTGGCCCTGAACCGTGTTTCCAACGATGAAGCAGATGGTGATTATGGTGAAGTTTCAGGTTGCACTGATGATGGGGATGCAGAAAGGGGCATATCAGACATTGTAAATTGATTTTGCTCTCATCCGCTGATTGTGAGTATTTAATTAAATTACAAGTCACATATGTGTTTCAAAACAAAAGAAGATATACAACCTATTGTTGGATAATATCTTGCCTCTTGTCATATATTAGGAACATCGGTATGCTTTTAAAAGGCCTAGCCAAAAAAGATGTTTTTTTTTTACAAAATTGAGATAGAAAGATACGAGCAGCACACATATTTAGTCCATGTAAACAAGCAATATGGTTTTAGTAAAGTTATTCCAAGACCTATTCTCAATTATTTTGGCACCACTGCAAAGTGTTGTAGTACTGTGACAGATACAGATTGTATCCTCTTCAGTATTGCTGGCAAGTTTCTTAAATGAATTGACCAAGGCACCAGAGAAATTGACAAATGCATTATAAAAAACACATGCACTTGCGTTTCTGTCCGCAACTGCTTCAGTGAGACACTCAATATTTTTTCCAACTTGCATTCAGGATTGCATTGAAGAGAGTGTTGTGTGCACAGTTTCATAATTTATTTTTGTGATTGTATCTGTCTATGCAAGAAGTCATTGTGCTTGGCACTGCATTCCATTACCTGCTGATAACCAACAGGAATCACATTTGCACTTTCTTTCAGTCACCTCTACCTACATAATTGACACCACGTGCACCCACATCACACACCAAGGTTCCAAGACCACCTTCCAACCATTGAACAGCTCATCCTAGTTATGACCGGAATAATCTATTTGGCATTCTCCTTTCATCACAAACATGTTCAATCTGCTCCTAGAAATGTTTCCTACTGTCCAATGTGTTAAAATTGTGAGGAAAACTGTCTCTTAAAACTATTGTAGCTATGGTCGTGTCCCTCTTGGAGTGGATCCAGCTGTGTTAGGAAGAATCATATGTAGTACACTTTGGGAACACTATATGCAATTAAGACCACAAGTGTCAGTACAATTTCAACTTTGGTACAAGCCTGTACTACATAGTTATGTGGTAGCAGTGGCTGAGCAGCCAGCCTTTGTCATGATCCGCCAAATCCGCCCAGTTTGGACTTTATGGTCCATGATGCACTGCGGTGTAAACTCTGCGGTCCTACCAACATGGCCGACGCTACCAGAGCGCTGCACACCAGCCTCTTCATGCTACGATCGGCTTCCTAGAAAAATTCCACGCATCTGTGGCGCCGCGCGTCTCAGCGCTACTGCTTGGTGTAGCTAGACGTGTATTTCCAAAGTTAGCTTCGCTCTCTCCGTGATATCTTGTTTCCTTTAATCCTTTCTGGTATTCATTCATTCCTTTCCCCTTACCTTATTCTCGTGACTATTTTCCTGGAAATTCCTTGTGCTCAGAGTCGGAGCTCCGTCTCCTTTCAAGCCGACTCGTCTGCTTCCTGATTCCTCGCCCGGAGACTGAACGCTTCCATTTGGAAGGCTATGACATCATGCTGGACCCCGAAGACCGGCGTCTAGGGTTATACAAATCCCGGACAGTAAGAAAGAAGGCAGCTACGTCCAAGAACGTCACAAGAAAGGAAAAACCGGTGAGAAGGGGAGAAACTTGTGACAGATTGAGACGTCCCAAACCAGATACAAAGACAGATATAGAAGCCACAGTCCAGGACCTCATGCGAGGCATGCAAGAACTAACCATTGAAGTTCAGAATCTTAAAGCTGAGAATGCTGCATTAAAGCAGCTGGTTTTGTCCAGAGATTCTGCTGCCAAGGAAAGTGTCCTATTAGGGGGAGTAGTAGACAAATACAATGGATCATCAAAAAATCTACGTGCCTTCCTAAATTTCTGTTTGGTACATTTCACTTTCAAACCATACTACTTTTCCACCCCAAGAGCTAAGGTTGGCTTCATGATATCTCATCTCACTGGCAATGCTTTAACCTGGGCTACTTCCTTAGTCAACGCCGGTGATGCTCTCCTGGATTATTACGATGGGTTTGTGGAAGCCCTTAAGGCCATGTTTCATCGCCCTGAGCTCGTTTACAGTGCTCAGGAGGGACTGCTCGAATTCCAACAAGGGACCCAGGACATGTTCACGTATGTGACACGCTTCAAACAGTTAGTCAAAGAGGCTAATTGGTCCCCAGAAGCCAGCTTTACCCTCTTTCGAAGAGGTTTAAATGAGGAGGTAAAGGACAAATTAGCCAGAGTAGCACGCCCTAGTTCCTTTCAAGCCCTCATGGATCTCTACCTACAAATTGATTTCCGGATTCAGGAAAGGAAGGCGGAGAAGAGGAAATCTAAATCAACATCCCCTAAGCCAGTCATGAACTATCCCGGTCCTAAAGAAGCAACAGTTACGCAAGCCTCAGAACCTGAACCAATGCAATTAGGAGCCTTCTGAGGACCTTTATCCCTCCAGAAAAGGATCCATAGGATCAATACCGGGCTGTGCTTGTATTGTACCTCTGATAAACACCTTGTATGAGAATGTCCTATAGCGCCACCTCAGCGTTCGGGAAACGCCAGCTCCCGATCCTAGGCAGAGCACAGCTTCGGGAGAAGAGGTTAGCTCCTCGTCTATTCCCTCCTTGAAATATCCTGGACGGAGTACTCTTGTGATCCTGCAAACAGTCTTGTCCTTTTCCAAGAAGGAATCCTACCCCATCCTTGCCTTAGTGGATTGTGGTGCAATGGGCATTTTCATAGACCATGATTGGGTCGTCAAATACCACATCCCATGAGAAACCAACGAAGTGGTACAACCGATCGAAGCCATTGACGGCAGACCCTTGTCTTCCGGACCCATAACCCACCAAACCAAGGACTTACTGCTGTCAATAAACAATCATCAGGAGATCCTCAAATTTGACATCACTAAATCGGCTCATTACCCCTTGGTTTTGGGCATGCCTTGGTTACAGAAGCACAATCCCTACATCAATTGGGCAGCAGGATCCTTGTTTCTCGGTTCCGAACATTGCATGTCGCACTGTTTATCTCTTGCCACACTGCCAAATCCCCCAGAAGAAACCCAGGAACCTCAGCAATCATCAGTAACTGTCTCCAACATCATCCAGATTCCCCAAGCATACCAAACATACTCAGATGTGTTTTCAACAGCCATTGTTCAATCTCTCCCACCTCACAGACCTGAGGATTGTGCCATTGATACAGAGCCTTCAGTGGTGATTCCCTTTGGAAGAAGGTTCATTTTGTCTGAACTGGAGAAGAGAGCCCTACGTGAGTATTTGGACACCAATTTAACAAATGGGACTATTCGACCTTCCAAGTCCCCAGCTGGTGTTTCACTCTTCTTCGTTCCTAAAAATGATTCCAAGGAGCTTAGAACATGTTTGGATTACCATGTCCTCAACCAATGCACCCTCAAGGACCGCTACCCATTACCTCTTATTTCAGACATCCTGGAGGCAGTGAGGGGTGCTGTCATCTTCACTAAACTGGATCTCAGGGGAACTTACCATCTCATTCGTATAAAGGAAGACGATGAGTGGAAAACAGCCTTCAGAACTCCCTTTGGCCATTTTGAGTATCTGGTAATGCCCTCTGGTCTCGCCAATGTCCCCGCAGTATTTCAGCGCTTCATGGATCGGGTTTTTTCTGACATGTTATTCCTTTTCGTCATTGTATACCTAGACGATATACTGATCTACCCCAAGGAACCTCGGAACCATCAGGAGCATGTTAAGGCAGTTCTACAATATTTATGTGAACATAAGCTCCTGGCTAAACCTGAAAAATGTCTCTTCCATGTGTCAGCCATTCACTACCTTGGGTTTGTACTTAGCTCCAAAGGTATCGGAATGGATCCTTCCAAGTTTGATTCCATCCTGTCTTGGCCTGTTCCTACTACTGTAAAATACATTCAATCCTTCCCTGGGCTTGCTAACTTTTACAGGAAATTCATACCTGCATTTTCTGACATTGTACACCCTATTGTACCACTCCTAAAGAAAGACACTCCGTTTCAGTGGTCCTCAGTTCAGGAGTCGACGTTTCAATGATTGAAACTGGAATTCACTCGAGCTCCCATGCTAGCTCAACCGGATATAGACCGACCCTTCCTAGTTGAGACTGATGCATCCGACTACGCCATTGGAGTTGTCTTGAGACAAGAACTAGATGACAAGATAGAACATCCCATTGCCTATCTATCCCGTACCTTGTCTCCCAGTGAAACCCATTATTCCGTCCTGGAGAAGTAGTTGCTAGCCATACAACAAGCCTTCACTGACTGGGGTCATCTCCTTTTGGGAGCCAGACACCCAGTTCAAGTTCGTACAGACCCTCAGAACTTACAAGTGTTACAATCCCTGGAGTGCAGAAACAGCCGTCAGGCCTGTTAGGCCTTTTTTTTTGTCCAGTACTAGTTTCAAATTCTTCACCTTCCTGGAACACATAACATCATAGCCGATGCCTTGTCCAGACGTCCTGACTATGAGCCTCTCGATGCACGCTCCTTTCCCAAGATGTTTCCTGACTCTGATCTCTGGAAAGAATACGAAAGGAGCAATCTTAGGAACCTCCAGCTGAAAGACGGATATCTTTTCAAAGAAATCCAGCTGGCAGTACCCACACAAGAACTCAGACATAAAATCACAAGGCTATGTCACGATACCCTCCATTCAGGACATCGAGGCATCACCACCACCCTTCATCTTTTACAGAGACAGTTCTGGTGGCCACGGATGAAAGACAATGTAAGGACTTATGTCCAATCCTGTGCAGTCTGTAACCAAAACAAACATGACAACAGAAGACCAGCAGACCTTTTACACCAACCAGCGATGCCAACACGACCATGGGAAATCATGCCACAGATTTTATTGTGGAATTACCCCCTTCCTCGACAACTACGACCAAATAAATTGGCTCCCAGGTATTATGGACCCTTCTCCATAAAAGAAATCTTTAATCCAGTAGCCTACCGACTCCAGCTTCCGTATTCTTGGAAAAGGATTCAGCCGGTCTTCCACACTTCCTTGCTAAAACCATTTGTGCAATCCACCCAAATTGCTCCTAGACCCCCTCCAGTGATTGTCAATAAACAACTTGAATTTGAAGTCTCCAGGATATGTGATTCCAGATACAGATGCGGCCAAATCCAGTATCTAGTTGAATGGAAAGAATACCCTCCCATTGAGCGCACCTGGGAACCAGTGTCAAAAATGAATTCCCCCTCGTCTGTTACAAAGATATCATCGGATCCACCCAGGCAAACCCGGAGGTGCCGGGGTTAGGAGGAGGCATGCTGTCATGAACGGCCGAATCCGCCCATTTTGGACTTCATGGTCCATGATGCACCCCGGTGTAAACTCTGCGATTCTACCAACATGACCGACACTTCCAGAGCGCTGCACACCAGCCTCTTCATGCTACGATCGGCTTCCTAGAAAAAGGCCACGCCTCTGTGGCGCCGCGCATCTCAACGCTACTGCTTGGTGTAGCTAGACGTGCGTTTCCGAAGTTTGCTTTTCTCTCTCCCTGATATCTTGTTTCCTTTCATCCTTCCTGGTATTCATTCATTCCTTTCCCCTTACCTTATTCTCGTGGCTATTCTACTGGAAATTCCTCATGCTCGGAGTCGAAGCTCCGTCTCCTTTCGAGCCGACTCGTCTGCTTCCTGGTTCCTCGCCCGGAGACTGAACACTTCCACTTGGAAGGCTATAACATCACGCTGGACTCCGAAGACCGGCGTCCAGGGTTATACAAATCCCGGACAGTAAGAAAGAAGGAAGCTACGTCCAAGAAGGTCACAAGAAAGGAAAAACAGGTGAGAAGGGGAGAAACTTGTGACAGACTTATCTCAAGAGTTGAGTGAGCAGTAGAACCAGTTAAACTAAGGACCAACAAATACAGTGGTTCAATCAAACACTTACTCATGGTTTCTTGGTACAATAATATACATTTATGTACACAGTCAGTTTGAAAACATTACACTAGCAAGAGCAGCTCAATATCATATACCAATACACCACAAATACACAACCAATACGTTACTGAACACATGCTGCTCCCCTGAAGTGGGAGCAAAATGGCACTTCAGTTACTTTGAAAAGCGGTAAAAAGACCAGGTTATAAGAATAAATAGCACACATGGCTGGAATGGATGGATCGAATGAAATAGCTGGAACGGATGAAGTGGATGGATCAGATGAAGTGGACAGATCGGATGATGTGGACGGATTGTATGAAGTGGATGGAATACAAAAACAATAGACAGTACAGATGGAGTTGGTGAGACAAATGGAGCGGAGGGAATAGATGGAGTGGATCCATCCGATGGAGTAGATGGAATAGATGAAGTGAATGGAACAAGTAGAGTGTATGGAACAGACGGAATGGACAGAACAGAAGGAGCGGATGGAACAGAAACAGTGGAAGGAACAGATGCAATAGATGGAATTGATGGAGTTGAATGAAAAGCTGGAATGGATAGAACAGATAGAGCAGATGGAATCAACAGAGCGGATTGGAATAGATGGAACAGATAGAGTAGATGAAGTAGATGGAACAGGTAAGTGGATAGAACAGATGGAGTGGATGGAACGGATAGACCATATGGAACGAACAGAGTGGATGGAACAAACCGAGTGGAGAGAACAGATGAGTAGATAGAACAGATAGAGTAGATAGAAAAGATGGAGTGGATAGAACAGATGGAGTGGAGGGAACATATGGAGTGGTGGGAACCAGATCGAGTGGAGGGACCGGATAGAGTGGAGGGACCGGATGGAGTGGAGGGATGGATGGGGTGGACGCAACGGATGGAGTGGACACAACAGATGGAGTGGACAGAACGGATGGAACGGGCGGTCCGGAGAGTGCGCATGGAACGGAGAGAGCGCATGGAACGGAGGGAGCTGCTAGAATGGAAGGAGCCCATGGAATGGAGGGAGTGCATGGAACAGAGGGAGCAAATGGAGCGGATGGAGCAAATTGAAATAGATGGAGCGAATTGAAGTAGATGGAACGAATTGAAGTAGATGGAATGGATTGAGCAAACGTAACTGATGAAGCCAGTAAAACACATGGAAAAGTTTGAATGAATAAAAAGAATAGAACAGATGGAACACACTAAACAGATGGGAAGGATGAAATGGATCAACAGATTGGATGGAGTAGTTTGTGTAGATGAAGGATCGAGCACATGGAACAGAGGGAGCTGCTAGAATGGAAGGAGCCCATGGAATGAAGGGAGTGCATGGAACAGAGGGAGCAAATGGAGCGAATGGAGCGAATTGAAATAGATGGAGCGAATTGAAGTAGATGGAACGAATTGAAGTAGATGGAATGGATTGAGCAAACGTAACTGATGAAGCCAGTAAAACACATGGAAAAGTTTGAATGAATAAAAAGAATAGAACAGATGGAACACACTAAACAGATGGGAAGGATGAAATGGATCAACATATTGGATGGAGTAGTTTATGTAGATGAAGGATCGAATGATGGAATGGATGGAAAGACTAGTAAACTAAATGATGAACCAGATGAAATGTATGAACAGACGAAATTGAGTGAACGGACAAAGTAAATTAAACGGATAGAATAAATGGTACAGACGAGCACTCTATCACAAGCACCTTACAGAAAACCACCAGAGTACACCACCACGCTTTCTCTCTCCTGTACACCACCACTCAATTAGAACACAGTGATACTATGACAAATTTGGTATAGCTGTTCTCATACTAACACCAGCCACATACTAATTAAACACAGCTAGCACACACTAATAGTTTATGCATCTCCTCAGAACTAACACAGCCACAATTCAGTCTGGGTGCCCACCCTCCAGAATTGAACACATTCAACTGACCACCCCACCAACTCACCTACCATTAAGAAGCAGCTATCATGCAACTGCCGCACTGGCTGCACACATATCCGGTGCACCCACGCAATTTATGACTCTCTCTCTCTCACTCTCTACTGACTTGAACTACGCTTCCTGAGGGCGTTCAACCTACCAGCGCCTTGAGATCATACCAATGATACATAAGACGCTATATAAATGCAAAGTAACATAACAAAACATGACATAACATACTTTCAAAGGCAGGGCAAAGGGTTTCAGTTAACTACAACCAGCAATTCAATTGATAGGCTTGGGCCAAAGTCAATGGTTCAGAGACTTTGTATAGGATAGCACAGTTCTGGTAGTAAATGGTTAAGTCTTTGCTACATATCTCCAAAGAATTTGGCCAGACGTAAAGTTAGACGAATGTTTAGGGAAAAACAAGCCTTCGAAGTCAGGAATCTTCACAAACTTTCTCTGTGGCTGAAAAGATTTCTGGACCGCATTTGCACAGTACCTTTAAAGTGAAGAAGAGCTATAGCTGAGGCAGTTTTTCCTGGCAATTCGAGCAGATCTCGCTGTTCCTGAGCTTCAGTCGTGCGGACAAGAAGGAGCACATTGTGAGGTTCCTGCACTGCCCAGGGAAGAGGCCACAAGCTTGGCAAAAATGTCGGTTTAAGGTGTGAGTGCCTTAAAGACCACAAACTGGTATCCTTCCCACTAGCTATCCGGTTTTCAACAGCACTCTGCAGAAAATTCGACCAGGAGGGGACGCTGTCCAGGCGGTTTACAAGTTGATTGTTCCCACCAAACTCAAGGGAAGAAGTTAACCTCGAAGGGCTTCTCTGTCGATGGCGTTTCAGGCAATTCGGACCTGCAGCAGGGCTTCACTGGTCATCCAGGATATGCAGGAATCCTCTTCCTTCAGCTCGTCTTCGGTTCTTTAGTTCCAGTGGTCGACTCTGCTTTCCAAGTCCCAGAGACCTGCTTTTAAACAGTTTTCCCCCATTCATTCCAGCCTGGATGTCACTCACACAGCAGGGTGGCTGTCCTTGCCGGACAGACAGCTGGCCAATCACACCAGAGTGCACTCAGGTCTCCTAGGAGACTAAGCACAGGGAGTTTTGGGCACCTCCCTCACATCCTGTCCACCCCAGACACTCAGACGCCAGAGGAGGGCTTCAGCACTGAAGCCCGCAAAAGACCAACGGACAAAGGGACTACACCTGGTTTGGCACGCAGAGGCAAACAAAAGAAGGACCTTTCCAAAAAGAAATGGCAAAGAAAGTGACCAGAGTCTGTTTTTACAGATAGGTCTTGGGTGCCATATTGAAAAACATGGCTGACCGAATTTTTAGCTACTATTGTTCGCGGTCGGGAAAAATCATGGTAGTTTGATCTAAACCACTGCCACCAGCTATTTAAAGTAGGAAAGGGTAACATTTTACTGCTACATGAGTGTTTTGACTCAGGGGAAGCTAAGCAACCCCTCCAGCACTCTATAGGAAGATAGTGTGTGCTGGGTCTGTAAATTTAAAGAGACTAGTAAAGTCAATTTAAATTTACATGCTCTGGGAGACAGTAGTCAATCCCAGAGAAGGTATTTAAACATTGAGAAGTCTGAAAGACATCCCTGTGACACTGCACTGAACATGCTGTGTGACACACAGAAAACGATGATGCCATGGAGTTGTTTTAAAACTACATAACCAAAGAACACAAAAGTAAAACACACATCAAAATACATGGAAGAGTGGGAATAAAGACCCACACCCTTCCCAGGTACAAAATCAAATCCTTGTAATCAGGCAAAGTTGCTGGGGTTCTCCAAAGTTAAGGGAACTTAGTACATTCCTGAGAATTCTCCCTAACAAGCTATTTGTTATTTCTTACTTTGTTGTCTGCGGTGGTGTCATCTTTTATTGCACAAGACCCTTTCCAGGTCTTTCAGCCTTTACGGTCCTTCACAACATCTTTAGTTGGTGCAACATCTTGATCCATTGGTGTTTGGCTTGAACCTGGCCTTTTCTTTAAAGTACTAATACAAATGAACTCTTTGATTGCAGCTGAAATAAAATTCTAGTCTTTTGGAAAGAAAATGTAGGGGCGTGTTCATAGGAAAAGTAAGCTGCGGCCGCGCTTACTACTTTGCACTCAAAAGAAAATTCCGTATTGCACATACAAAATGTTTAGCAATGGGTTCTGATTCATGGATTCTAAAGCGCAAAGTAACCTGCACAGCACAGAATTACATGTTCTGGCCATAACTCCCACAACACCCCCATCACACAACTAAAAACTAGCGCTATCAAATAACTTTTGTGCCAGGCAAATCTCAAAAAGTAATCCAGGAATACCAACAAGTAAGTAACATTACACCATTACACCAGCATCCTGCACCCTAGTGAAACTGCGGCCTGTATCCCCTAACTTGAATTAGCACCCCAGCAAACTATGCATTGTCCCCTTAACTCAAAGTGAAAAACCGGCAAAACTGCGGCCCCTCCCTCGTAACTCAAAGCAACACCCTAGCAAAACTACACATCACCCCCCTAACTCAAAGCAGCACCCTGATGAAACTGCAGCCTGTACTCCCTACCGCAAAGCAGCACTCCAGCAAAACTGCACATCGTTCCCCAAACTCTAAGAAGCGCCCCAGCAAAATGGCAGCTTGCCCCCCTAAGTCAAAGCAGCACCCTGATGAAACTATGCATCATCCCCCCTAACTCAAAGCAGCACCCCGACAAAACTGCAACCTGTCCCCCACACCTCAAAGAAGGACCTTCAAATTCACCCTCCTCCCACTACTACCACTGACCTCCACCCCAACCCCAGGAAGCCCCAACAAGTCCTGACACCTCCCACTACCCACACCGACCTCTGCCCTAACCCCAGGCAGCCCCCCTCAAGTCCTATCGTCTCCCAATACCACCAGTGACCTCCACACCAACCCCAGGGAGCCCGCCTCACGTCCTCCCTCCACCCACTACCCCCAGTGGCCCCTGCCCCAAACCACGAAGGGCCCCTGCTGGTGCACCCTCCTCCACACCCCCACTGACCTCTACACCAACCCAAGGTAGCCCCCTGAAGTCCTGCCACCTCCCACTAACCCCACTGAACACCGCCCCCAACCCCAGGTAGCCCCCTCAAGTCGTGCCACCTCTCATTACCCCCACTGACCCCTGCCCCAACCTGAGCCAGCCCCCTGCTAGACCACCCTCCTCCAACTACCCCCACTGACCTCTGCCTCAACCCCAGGCCACCCCTCAAGTCCTGCCACCACCCACTAACCCCACTGACCTCCGCCTCAACCCCAGCCAGCCCCCTGCTAGTTCGCTTTGCTACCAGTCCAATGTGGAGCAAAACCTACCTCAACTCCTCTAGCCTGACTCCATCATGAAGTACATCTGCCATATATCCTCCTCCAACATGAACTGGGAGCAATGCTGTTGAATCCAGGAGTGTAGCTTCTTCCATGACTCCCTGGTAGACCACACTCAGCTGCACATCAACAGAACAACACATTGCACCTGCTACACTTTGACCACTCCATGTACATGTGACATAGTAATAAAATGTGGCAATTTCATTGTGCCTTTGTGCCATTGCAATGGCCTCAAAGCACTGTAGGTGGATGCCGTTGGAGGACCGAAGTCTGAGAAATCAGAGATTGGCCCGAGTTATTTAGAATGCGTGTGTGCATATTAGCCTGTACCAAGGTAGGTAGGTAGCAGTGGCTAAGTCCCTAGTATTGACCCAAGTAATACAGGCTTGTGGTTTGGGGATGTGAATGCTGTCAGAGAATGTTTGAGTCAAGTATGCTGATAATGTTTCCTGCTACACCGAACAATTAATAACGGCACTTAGCTGCATTCCAGTGTCAGAGGTGATGTGCGATATGAGAGCATGTAGCGGCTGACTGCAGATGTGTGCAGGAGGGTAACTGTACCTTGGAAGGGATACATTAATCCACAATCGAGTGCACAAATGATAAGTGTAGCCCACTCATCCACAGTCAAGCCCCATCACTACTCAACACACACAATGCAAAATACCCATACCAGTGAATGAAGTGTGGGCATATCCACATTGACAAACAAGTGCCAAAGGAACACCTAAACATCAGTAGACCAGAAAGGAACTTACCAAATGAACACATGAACACATTTGCCAATGGAGTACAGCCTCAACCACAGCATACAACTATCACACACAAATCCACACCATGTTCACAATTCAACAACATGCCTGTATTGCAAAGCACGCAAGTAGGCACACAACAGAAGTGCATGACAAAGCTATCAAAAAGTGAATCCAAGAGCACATCACCTCCCCACATCTACAAGAGACCACCCATTTTCATCAAGCATGGATGCAACATCCAGCACACACAAGTAGCATGCAAACACCTCCCCCAGCAAACATCACAGTAACAACACAACATGCATAGTGAGGCCCCAACCCACATGACTGCCATAAGTCATATGCACTTGGGGAACATCAAATAAGTAAATGGGCACATGGACAAAGACACAGCAAGAAGTGTGGTATGAACGGTATGAAAACTTGTATTAAAAAACTATGTACACAAAAATGAGGGGAAGTGTATAAATGTCCATGGAGAAAAATAACAAAAAGTCCTAAATTAAAATTATTTATAAAATTATTTCCAATGGCAGGGGCTAGTCTGTAGGGATGTTGACTAGGGCTTCAACCAGGGCCAATTCACCCACCACATCCTCATCCAGTTTAGCGGGGATTCCGACTTTGAGCTGTTCAGTCATAATTCCTCAGCCAAGCACATACACCAAATGTCTGAACCTGCAGTAGGGTAAAACTCACTGGTCTCATGACGGTCTACCCCCAGCTCACGTTCTCTATGAGTGGGTGAACTATCCATCACTTGGTGAATTCTGCTTCACAATGATAGTAAGAGTTGACATTGAATGATCAAAATGTGACATCACAATGGAAAATTGCCTTGCACAAGCCAGATGTCCGTATGGTAACTTTTCAGACACCGTCTGCTTGAAACCCAAAACGGCAGAAGGATTGTGAGGCTCTGCTTCCCCTTCTGCATTCACACTGAAAATTGAGATCAAGCAAACTTTTGCTCTTCTGCTCTGCTGGAGGGTTCTGTCCTCCCTGAGCTCACCTCAGGACACCTGATGTATTGTTTGACAGGTGTACCACCCCAGTAAAACTCCCCACCCACCACTGTCCCTGGAGCAGGTCACACACATTATGCTCTGGGTACTTGGAGGCAGAAGTGAGAGTCCACCGTAGCTCACCCCCACCTCACCAGGTAAGTGAAAAAACTGTATGAGTAGTGGAATTTCATTGGCAGCCTGAAGGCATTCCACTTATCCTACACCTTTAGCACCTCTTTACAGTGCCAGACTAGAGTCAAGCTCAACAGGGTATCCTTTTCTGACTGGTTCTTCCACGCCCGTACCCTTGGATGTGGTTTTGCCAGATAATAGGTAGGGACAGTAGGAATATTGTTCATCCACTCATGCTCATCTCTAATTAGATGACGAGGCACTTGACTACTTTAAGAGAGTCATAGTTACTCCAGCCATTTACCTGTATCTCATTGAATTCCTTCACTTTGATATTCAGAGTACTGGCCAGAAATCGCATTGTGTCAATACCTGTTACGGGCCTTCGCGATGCTTTGTTCAAATCAAAAAGCCTGATTCCTCTTGTCTGCACTGGTTCTAGGTCAGCTGCTAGGCATCGGCCAAGGCAGAACGCCGGCCCAAAACCAGGGAGCAGAGAGTCCACCTCTGCAACTGGAGTGGTCTACAGGAAGGGCCTGGCTCATATCCAGAGTGGGTGCAGCCCTCAGGATGGAGATGCCTTGTCCAGCTGTGGTGCACGCCCAGCCTTGCTTCACGCCACAGCCCAACTGACCCAGCCTTTAGAGACAGTCCTTTTGCTCAAGTTACGGATCTGACTTGCTGACTTCCATTACCTACATTGTTCCAACATGCCAGAGGCTGTTCACCTTGGAGGCCTGCTGTGGATGGATATGGACCGGTATGACATTTACACCATCAACCCCAGAGTTTCAAGGATCAACGAGAGTTCACCAGACACCGCCGGAACCATGACACTTTCAAAGGTTCGGGGTCCTTTCTCGGGATAAACCCATTCCAGGGTGCTCTGCCCTTCATAAAGAAAATATAACTCTCCCCAGGGCTCTCACCGGCTTCTCCAGGATCGTATGCATTACCAGAAAGGATGCTGCAAGTGCATGCCTCCACCACTCCGGGCACTGGGATCGGAGGGCAGCGTAGGCCATTGCCTGTCTCTTCCAAACAGTACTAGCACATCTCTTAGGACCTAGTGACTCATGTTCAATTTCTGTTCACATGGAACCCTTCTCCACTTTGTGAAGCAGGAGACCAAGTGGAATACTTGGTCACACAGCCGCTCTCTATAGAACCCAGTCTGGGTATATGGTTAGTTAAGATTACTAAGAGTTCAATTTTCAAGTAAAAAAGAGATGTCTTTGGTTGAAAAATGACAAAAGAATTGAGGTTCGGTTGTTTTTTCAAAACAATTTTATCAGAAATAATAGTCTCAAGAATGAGAAGTCACTAATATTCTCTTAGTGAGGAAGAATTTGCCACAATTGATTTATCAATCAGACCAAAATTGCCATTGCATTTCGGAAATAGATTTCCTTCGTCAGGGCCAGTCTACAGATAATACATACAAGTTCACAAAATAGAAAAAACAGTCAAATTTCTGTAAAGCAGCATATCAGTGTCATACATTATTGTAACAAAGTTAGGAACATACCATTCAGTTGTAGTTTCAGAAGTGGATGAATAAGGCGAGAGCATGGGAAAAAAGAGAAAAATAATAACCATCATAAGACCCTGTTTACTATAGGTATCAGATAGCAAAGCCAAATGAGGGAAACTTTTACCTGAGATAGGTTGGTTGCATGCAGAGTGTGTGGCGAGGTTTGCTCATGGAGGCCATGTGTGGTCAAAAAGCTGCCTGACAGAAATCAGCGCAGAACAACAGCCAGCAAAGAATTGGCTGAAACCAGAAGAAATCCAAAGTTGTAAAGGGTTGAAATCCGTGTTTAAAGTAAAAAATAGAGATGTGAAACAAGGTTACAGTGCGTGACACGGGAGTAGCAGAGTTCTCCTGTTGCCAGCTCGATTGAGACTGCGGCTATCGCATCGAAGCGTTGCTAGGGTAACGCTTCCTTTAAATGACACGTGACCGCATCGCAGCCCGAATGGGTGCGCGGTCGAAATTGGAGTCTATAATCAAGCCAATGGGCTCGATTTGGATGAATTTAAGTATTTATCTGGTCTCATATGAACTAATGGGGAATTCTAATGTGATAAAAATGAAAAACGAAAAAATTGAAAGTTAAATGGAAATAGAAAAAATACTCAAATGAAAAAACTCAACAGAGAGTAGTAACCTGTGAGAATAAATACAGTAACAGATGAATGGTGAAAGACTATGTATAGAAATAAAGCAGGCCACTTACTCTGTCCAGTTCAGTACACCTCTCCACTACCCAGGCACGCTTGATCTGCCAAATAACCAACTTACCCTGCGCAGAGCAACGTTGATCCTTTGGTAAGTGCGAGGTTCTCCCTTGACTTCCAACATTACCACTTACACCATCTGCAACATGTGCATCTACTAACTCTACCCCACCTACCAATTGACTTTCCCGATTTTATCTCAATCTGTAAATGTATCTCAACTGTATTGCCTCACTACTGCGGCCTGCTCCATGCCATACTATCTATTAGTGCACTATGTATACTTCACTGTAACTGTACTGCCCTGCTATCCTGCACTGCACCACAGTGTAACTGTATTGCCCCAGTGTCTTATGCTGCACCACACATCCATTGTGCCCATGGCATTGCAATACAACTGCTGTCATTTGTTGTATTTTAATCCCGATTTTTGATCACTGTCAGTCTCTGCTCTAAGAGAACCATCACTGCTTATACTGCTACTTAGCCCATTTCCATCCACCTATATCACAATACCGTCTCGACATAATAGCATAGAGTACACCAGCACCAATCTGTGGCATTGCATTACCAGCCCTGCATGCCACAAACCACTCACCACACATAGTCTCTACTATATATGATTGTATTCCACTGTCGGCTCTACTATGTGACTCCTGTAAAATGTTGAACACTCATACGAATCCCACTACCATGTATATCTACTGCCACACCATGCTGCCTCTCCATCAACTGTGCTCAGCCACATTGTAATGTTATGCACCCTTACTTGTAAGCTTGTCTAGACAATAATTAACCTCACTTGAAAGTCTATTGCCATAGTTAACTCATCTATCTATTCACTCCCCATATTAGCTTCCCCACACCATGTACTCGAGTTACGTCTCACTACTTTGCCTAACTGCAGACAATCACCTGAGTGCCCCTTCTGTCTGACAAGATTCAGACACCAGTGTTGTATTGCCTTTATTGCTAATGCTTTGAAGCGCTACAACAGAACTGCCTGTCTGATGATATTTTAGATTGTTGTGCCTATATCGAATTGCCTTGAACTACTACTGCACTGAAGCATTACAACTGAACTGCCCTGTCTGATGTGCTGCAGCATTAGGCTTGTATGACCAGATTTCCCGGGATTTCAATTATTAACACAATGTATTTACAAGTAATTTACTCAGCCCTACTGAAAGTAATTCTCCACCTAATCCACTTTTCTAGCCACGTAAGCCCAATCTTCAACTTTGCCTCCACAGACACCCCACCTTCCATTACTATGACTTACACCCAGCCACCGACACCACCAACCCACCCACTTACACTACCCCACTTGTCTATCCCCTGTACTCCCTCTGCCAGAAACTCCAAACTACGGGCCAGGATTCCAAAACCATATGAACCTTGTGCCAGGGACCTTCCTCACTTTATACTGACTAACAGGACCCTACTCGAGTACATAGCCACACCCACCACCCAGCCCACACGCAGACCTACGCACAACCCAATCAAAACTGATGTCAAGTTCAAGCCTTACAATATAGCCACTCCACCAACTCCCACCAATACCATTGCCCCTCCTATCTGAGGCACCTTAATAAACGTACGCTCCTTAGTAGCCCATGCTACAGACATAGCAGACCTCATCCATGACCGTGTCCTGGTTCCAGGCAGCCGCTGGCCCAGCCCTTATATTCGCCATCCCAGATGACTACACTATCTTCAGAGCAGACAGAACCGAATCCAGATGTGGAGGCCTTGCCATAATTGCTAAAACCCACCTTAACATGAGACTTGCCACCTCGGACAACACCACATCTTGAGAATCGCTTATAGCTAAATTGCCCATTGCCAACTCCCAAACCATCACCATTCATCTACTCTACAGTACAGACCCCCCGGGCCCCTCAGGCTCATTTGAGGAGGAGCTTATATCCAGCCTCACTAACAACCTAAAGACCACGTCCCGGAGCCTTCTCTCAGGTGATTTCAACTTAGACCCCAAAGACCATCAGGCCACCCTTATTGACAAAACCTTATCCGAGTTAGGATTTATCCAAAGAGTGACCCTCTCCACACATAACAAAGGGAGAACGCTTGACTGGGTTGTGGATTATAATTGCCTGGCCTCCATCACCACCATCTCACCACAGCTGTGGTCCGAACACCATCTCCTTACCTTCTCCCTATAGGCCTCAACCCCTACCAATAACAATGCAATAGCCTCAGCCATCCCTACAAGAAATAAGAAAAACCTTACAGCTGAAAAACAAATCCCCCTCATTCTCCTGACCTTGAACTCACTACCAGAAATCTCCAACCCTCACTCCTTTGTAGATGGCTACAACAATATCATGAGATCAGCCCTAGACTCCATTGCTCTGCTAAAACTCTGAAAAAGCAAACCTAAAAAACATCTGAAAATATGGTTCTCCTCTTACCTGAAATCTCTCAGACTCAAAAATCGTTTAAGTGAACAGGCTTGGAGACAATCACCCTCAGATAATAATAAGTTGAACCTTGATAAAATAACTGCACTCTACAAAAAAGAAATCATAATCACCAAACAAGAGGCCTACAACTTGCGAATAACGCAAGCTAATTCTAGCATAAAAGAATTGTTTACTATCCTTAAAGTGCTGGAAACACCCATCCTAGTCCCCAACACATGTGTGAAAAACAAACAGTGGTGCACCAGTGTCCAAAATGCCCTCTCCAATAAAGTTGCAGGCCTACAACTCAAAATCAATAACAAGAAAGAATCTCTCGTCTGTACAGCCCATGTATCAAACACCACCACCCCTCCCCCCTAAAGCTCTACACCTAAACCCCCCCTTCGCTTCAGCTTCTCCAAAGTTTCCACATTAGAGGTGGAAAAAATAATTCTTAGCCTCAAACCCTCTAACTGCCAGGGTGACCCCTGCCCTTCACAGATCACCAAAGATGCTGTCAGAGACCTCTCACCCTTCATCACCTAGGTTATCAATGCCTCCTTCTCCTCAGGGACCATCCCCAGCAATCTCAAAGAGTCATGGGTCCTCCCTTTACTCAAAAAACATTCCTTAGACCCATCAATACCTACAAACTACAGACCCATCACCACAGTCCCCTTCCTGCTTAAAATACTAGATAAGACCGCCGATCTGCAAATACAACAATACCTAGAAAAAAAACACCTCTTGGGAATCCGTCAGTTGGGCTTTAGACCCCAACATGGGACAGAGACTGCACTCATTGACCTTAAAGCACAAATCAATACTCTCAGAGACAATGGGAAAACTGCTCTACTACTTCTACTTGACCTTTCAGCAGCATTTGATTTAGTAGACCAGAAAATTCTCTGCAACCACCTTGACTCGGCAGCCCACTTCTCACAAGAGGCTATCAGCTGGATTGAATCTTTCCTCAACAACAGGTCTATGCGTGTCTTCTCTACTTCAGCCTCCGTCAAACCCATCCCCATCACCTGCAGGGTTCCCCAGGGGTCATGCGTCTCCCCCACTTTGTACAACGTGTTCACAAAGCCCCTGTTCGATGATCTTGATGGTCTGGGTATCACCTACACTAACTATGCCGATGATACCCAGATCCTCATCCCGCTGATGGGAGATTACGACAAGGATTTGGAGTTGGTGAACAAGGTGTACCTCATCATCCAGGCATGGATGGCCTCTCATATTCTATTCCTGAATGATGACAAGACCGAGCTCATCATCCTTGGTTCCACCCCTAACATAAATAAAATGAATCACAAATAGGCTAGCTTTAGAATAGATGGCAACTCCATTAACATAGCCAAAGAAGTTAAAACGCTGGGGTTCTATCTAGGTGCCACCCTCTCCTTCCGTAAATAGATTAGCTCCATGGCCTCCTCTACAGCCTACACCTGTAAATTAATAAGAGCAGCTAAACCCTTCCTTTCGACCCAGAGATACACCACCTTAGCTAGAGCTCGTATCCTATCAAAATTGGATTATTGTAACGCCCTATATGTTGGAGCCAACAAATATGTAACAAGCAAAATCCAGATTTTGCAAAACAATGCTCTCAGAGCAGCTCTGAGCATCTCCAAAAAAGAACACATCTCCAACATTAGGAGGGCCCATAACTGGCTTAACACAACCGACAAAATCATGTTCAAGGTAGCCTCTCTGACCCACAAATGCCTCACAAATGCAGCCCCTCGTTATCTTGTTGACAGATTTAAGAGATACCCCTCAAGCCGATCTACCAGAACGGCCAACTCCAATCTGCTCACAGTCCCCCAATTTAAACGAAACAAAACCGGTGGTAACAGCTTCCAGGTGAAAGCAGCCCAACACTGGAACTCCCTGCTACCCACCCTAAAATCACCTCAATCCTATCCTCACTTTAGGCGCAACTACATTAATGGATAAAGGTAAGTGACCACTAACCACACCCATGATTGCCCTCCTTATGTACATTTTGTAAATTGCATTTCATTGTTCCTACCGTGTACCTGTAACTGTACCTACCCATGTACACACCTGTAAATTACATATGTACATACCTGTAAATTACTGTGCAGCACTATAACTAAGCTGAGAATAATCTTGTTGCACCTGCGCTCTGATACCCTTGGGTCTGGTGCACACTACAAATGAATAAAACAAACAAAACAAATATGGTTCCTGGTCCCCCATGTGCCCCAGTCAGGGACCGATCTGCTGACCAGACCATAGCACAAGGTGCCCCCTGGGCTGTGGTTGTGCATGTCTGCGACGCAACCAAGGTCATACCTATGGTTCTCCCTCTAGCTGCTCTGCCGTTCATGATCCTTCTGCAGGTTCACCTACGGAAACCTTGGTGTGATTCTTACTTCCTCAAGATAGACAAGTTTTATCATCTTCTTGGCACTCCACCAGGGCTATTGCAGACCCAGGTGGGGCCGATCCAAGGATCTCTCTAAACCATCCAATTGGTTCTAGTGACGGGCAGTGTGTTCAAAGGGTAGGGACTAATCAATGCAAGCTTCTGACCCGAACTTACTGGGGATTCCTCGTTCATGGGAAAGAATTGCAATCCCCAATCCCTATGCCGAACGGGGTTCAGCAGGTGACCCATGGGTTGAGATACTCTTATCCTTTCAGTGTAGAGCATGTCCAGCCCCGATGTCTCTGGAGGATAGCACAGGGGCAACATGCTCGCATTGATAGCAAGACGACACAGAGCAACACAGGCTCCATCCCTAGGTACGTGTTTAGAAACCTCTGGGTACTAAGTGTGTTATAAAAAACCTATCATATCATATCAAGGGTATCACAGTCCTTTTATCACTCGATATTGTGGGGTTGAACATCACTTATCCCTCTACGAAGTTGAACACCAACCGCTGGGGTTTGCGCAACTAGTTAGCATGGAAGAGTCTTGTGTCTTATCAGAAATAACCAGTCAAATCACTCCATTAACGAAGAATTGCCATGCAGCACCACCGTTAGAATTGAGAAAGATCTATCCATCTGTGAATCTTTCCGTGTCCGGGTCAGGTGAGGTTACCCTTGTTGAGTCAAATTAAGTCACAGGTCCCACCCCCGGTGGTGTCCTTCAATCAACTCCTTTAAGTTGCAGCTTTGCAACCATATCCCTCGCATCCTGTAATTCAAAATGTTTGGTTTCCCAGAACCTGCTTGGTGTTTCATGGCAACAACCCTGACGGATCACTAGTAGAGATCAATAACGGACAGAACTACGACGGTATCCAATCGTCTTCGAACCTCTGAATTTCATTCTTGGTTAATGAAACATTCTTGGCAAATATGTTTGCTTTGGTTCATCATGCTCCGGTCCAAGAATTTCACTTGAATGTCCCTGGCTGTCCCTCTCAATCATGGCCCTAATTCAGGAATAGAACCAGAGTGCGATTCCATTATACCTAGCTGAAGTATTCAGGTGACCAGTCTGCTTTGAACACTTTAGTGAACACTTTGGACCCAGAGGACACTCAGTCAAGTGCATCAAGGGGGCGCTGAGAGTCTGGGGGTGGGACAGGCGGTAGCTCATAGCAGACCGCCAGATCAATACCAAGATACAACTATGTGCTTTAAATTCAGCAAATTTAGCATTCACTATTAGAGCTGGAATTACCGCAGCTGCTGGCACTAGGCTTGCCCTCCAATGGATCCTCGTTAATTGAAATTAAGTGCTCTCATTCCAATAACTGGACCTCAAAAGAGTCTTGTATGGTTAATTTGCATCACTACCTCCCTGAGAAGGGAGTGGGTAATTTCCACGCCTACTGCCTTCCTTGAATGTGCTAGCCGTTTATCAGGCTGCTTCTCCAGAATCAAGACCTGATTGTCCTTACCCATGGTCACCATGGTAAGCACAGAAAGTATCATCAAAAGTTGTTAGGGCGGACATTAAAATGTATCGTCATTTAACAGGGACATGTGATCGGCCCAAGGTCATGTAGAGTCACTAAAGAGGCTGGGCAAGCCTGGATTTGTCTTGGTCTGATGAATGCCCGCATCCCGGGAGGTCAGCACTTCTCAGCATGTATTAGCTCTAGAATTACCACAGTTATCCAAGTGACAGATGGATCCATCAAAGGAACCATACATTATTTGATGGGCAATTTGCAGTTTCACTGTACCTGCCATGTCTACTTTACACGTGCATGGCTTATCATCTTTTAGTCATGCATATGCTACTGGCAGGATCAACTAGGTTGCAGCACTTGCTGGAGGGTGGAAATCAGGGGAGCCTCAGGCTGACCCCTGCAACCTTGGGCCATCAGTGGGATCTGGGCATGCCCCGATGTGTGCAGGTTGGGTGCAGAGGTCGGTCACATACCTTGAGGAGGTGGGACAAAGAGGCTGGGTCAAGCAACAAATGGAATGAGAGGGTGCGCCTGCCCCACAGGCCTCCACCACCAGTGTGGTGAAGGGTGGAGAGGCACCCCGCAGAACGATGGTCGTCCCGGACTGCTGGGGAAAACCTTGGCCACTTTTGAAGACGGTTGAAGGCATGGCTCACGTAGTCTTGTGACTGCAGCACAGTGGCCTGATCCTGTGTCTAGCCAGACTACCCACCTTCCACTTTGACCTGACTGATTGGGAGATGCTAGGCAGCTTGGACTTTGCACTGCTTGGAGGGGAGAGACACTCATGTAAAGGGGCACTCCCAGATGGGGCATGCTCTGGTCATTGCCTGTCACAATGGCCAAGGCCGGCCAAGCTGTCAACCCTAGATGGACCAAGTGTGCCAACTGATTTAGTGGATTGCAGGGAGCCATATATACAGACTGCTCTGCCATTAAGATGCAAGTCATTTGAGGTTCAGGCACCCTGCTGGCCTGTAGAAGTACTTGTACACTCAGGAGAATGCCTCCAGCAGGCAAAGCTCTGCTGGCAAATTGTGTGGGGCAGAACCCTTTGCTGTTTTAGGGATGTGTGGCGCCTGGGCGTGGCAGCAAGAACCAAGTGGAGTGCAGACAGGACCCAACAGTAAGCCAGAGGAAGGCAACTGTGCTTACTTGTAATCTGTGTACCCTGGGTGACAAAGGAGGAGGTCTGGCCAAATGTGTCATGCCTCCTCATAGACACAAAGGGAGTACATTCCAGATGTGAGCCCATCCAAACTTTTGGAACTGGTCAGCCACCTGCACCTTCCACGCATTCCTAAGGTCATCTATCAGATGACCGGACATGAAGAGCTGACAACTGGCAGTTCAAAGCATCACAATGGGGACAGGGGGCCCATGCCCCTGGCCTCCTGACAAAGACCACTGCACCCCCATGTAGCATTGCCCTGGGAGGCAGAACACAGGGGTAGAAGGTGGGCAACAGGCCCCTTGGTAGAGTGGGAACCCGCTAAACACAGGGGAGTATAGCTGGTCTGGTGAACCTCCTGGGCAATCAGAGTGCACTGCTGTGTACTCTATAACTTTCAAGCTACCATGTTCTATGCAGGACCCCTCAAGCCCTTCATAAATTGATTCCGCACAGCATGGCCATGCAAGCTGTTGGAGTGGTCTCACGAGACCTGCTCAGGCATTTTTACATCCAATAACATGTAGCAACATGGATGAGCGACCCATACAGGTGTTGTGCATGTATGCCCCCGACATCTCAATCTGGGAATTGTGTCTGTCTGAGCACTTGCTGTCTTCAACTCTTATTGCATGCACATGTGTGTACTTACCAAGAACTGACAGTGGACATGCCTAAGCTCATCCACTTCACAGATGTCCGCCATCACCTTCACCCAGCATCGACATGAAGCTGCATGCCGGTAAAGATTAGTGCACCACAGATGCTGTGTACAGAAGGGATTACCTCAAATCCTGGATTCCCATGCAGAACACACAAACACTGTAGTGCAATGCACCCCATGGGTACTCACCAGCAGCTTGGATCCATTCCTGCCAGTCAACGATCTGGACGTGGACTGCTGGGTTGAACCTCTTCTGGAGCTGGATGTGAAGTGGTGTTATCCGATTGTGGGCCACATGGTACACCTCCACAGTGGCACCTGCCTTAAAGGCCAACTTCAGCCTTCTCCTAGCACTGGTGCTTGAGGTCATCCCAGTAATTCTTGACCTGGTCCATGGTATGAACTGCCACCCCCTTCATGTTGATTGCAGCTGTGATATGTTCCCAGGTCCTCAGACGTCAAGCCACACCAAGCTGCATCTGCGGCATGAAGACGGTATCATAGTTCAATAGTACTTCATCAGCCAGGATGCCTAGTTCGGTGGCGGCCTGGTGGGGGTAGTACCACTGGGGCCTGTGCATGTCACTGTCCTTGACCCTGTGACTGCACCACCATGCACCAGCAGGGATGCCCCGTCAACAGGTAGTGGGGAGTGCCACATCATCTGCCTATCCACTACCTGCGGACGAGGGGTCCCATGACCGTATGGGCTTCGTCCTGGTTGGAGTCGCGTTGCACACACGTGACATTCTTGTGCGTGCTTCCTGGGTGGAGCATGCACGCCATCATGAAGAGCAGTGTCGCGACGTGGCACTGTTGGGAGGGGCCCTGGTCAGTGGGTTCCTACATGTGTCGCGCACTCTGGCGGACCTCTCCTCCTCTGTGGAGACTATGCGCCAGTCATTCTCCCTGCCGTCTTCCAGCCCAGATTCCACCAGGGCCCCCTGTGGATCTGGCCTGACCAACACAGCCAGCTTGGTGGAGATCCCATCCCTGCCAAAGTCAGGAGTCAGCGGTCCAGCAGGTGTGGACACCACAACAACTGGAGACCAGCAGATGGAGGATGTGCAGGCATCATCGGACAGGGCACAAGGACAGCAGCAGCAGGATCTAGGTGGGAGCATCGGCCAGAGGGCAGGAGGACCCTGGAATGGGTGTGTCTTCCGTGTGGCTGCGGTTGGGCCGGCGTATAGATGCGGAGCGGCGGCGGCCAGAAGAGGCAAGGCTCACAATGGTCAGGGTGGAGAACTCCATGCTGAGGGCACTGAGGCGGGCCAAGTGCCTCGAGGCTATTCGCAGGGAGTTGGAGTCCAACATGGCATCGTCCCTGCGAACCCTCGGGGCCATGGAAGGGGACCGCCTCCAGGACATTGAGCAGGAGTTCGATGATGCCCTGGTAAGGGAAATCGGAGAGTGAGCCGTCGGACTAGCTCACCGCCATTGTATATAGTTTTTAGTTTTAGGTTTCATTTTCGTTTTCCTTTATTTTGGGGTGTTTGGACTTTGCCCCACACATTTGTATATAGTTTTTTTATTAGGTAGTTTTTTCCATAGGTTTCTGTTCTTTCGTTGGGCTCATGGACTATTGACAATTAATTGTACATAGTTGGACATGGATTTATTTGAACTTTTTCTTTGGATTTCACCATGGATTAATGGATTTTATTTTTTACATTTCCTTTGGATTTGCTTTGGTGGAGGGAGTTTGGACTATTTTTCTTTTAGATTTCTTTTGATTGGTTATACTTTTCATGTACTCATCTTTTGGACATGCTTTTCATTTCATGTTTGCAATTTTTTTATGCTTTCATTTCATTGCTTTATTTTTGTCCATAATACATTATGATATTTTACTTCCATGTGTGTAATTCGCTCTTTGAGTTCATGCATGTGAAAATGTGGGTTTACACAATCAATGCCAACCAGTGTGTGTGTGTGACGGACATGTGTTGATGTACCTAGTTGACTTTTGGTTTGTGTCTTGAGATAGGCATGTCAGTGTGGGGTGGATTGGGAAATCATTGCGTCTCAAGACTGGGGTGGCGTGCTGTGGTATTTTGTTGGAGATGTGGAACATGATTGTGCATCTTTATGTCATGTAGGGGGGGGCATGAGTCAGGGCCTGAGGCTCACTGCTGGGTGGGTGGGGGTGCTGGGGGACATGAGTCGGGGCCTGCTGGCAGGTGCCTGTCAATGCTGGGTGGGTGGGGGTGCTGGGGGACATGAGTCGGGGCCTGCTGGCAGGTGCCCGTCAATGCTGGGTGGGTGGGGGTGCTGGGGGACATGAGTTGAGGCCTGCTGGCAGGTGCTGCTCACAGCTGGGGGTTGGGGGTACTGGGGGACATGAGTTGGTGATCACTAGTGCAAGGTGACATGTGGGCTGGCTGGGTAGCGTGCGAGACATGACCAGGGGTGCTGGGTAGTCCTCTGTGGTGTGGGATGCCTGCAGGGGCCGTGGAGGGGGTACACGGCACACCTGGGAGGACGCACACTGCCAATTCACATGTGGGACTCCCCGCACACCCCACTGGATACACGTACCCCGCTCTGACAGCCAAATCGCGTGTGAAACTCCCAGCGAACCCCAGTAATACACGTACCCCGCTTGCACAGGGCCAATCGCGTGTGAAACTTCCTGCGAACCCCCGAAATACACGTACCCCACTCGAATGGGGCCAATCGCGTGTGAAATTTCCCGCGAACCCCCAAAATACACCTCCCCTCTCGCACAGGGCCAATCGCGTGTGAAACTTCCCGCGCACCCCAGTAATACACGTACCCCACTCGCACAGGGCCAATCGCGTGTGAAACTCCCTGCGAACCCCAGTAATACACGTACCCCGCTCACACAGGGCCAATCGCGTGTGAAACTCCCCGCGAACCCCAGTATTACAGGTACCCCGCTCGCACGGGGCCAATCACGTGTGAAACTTCCTGCGCACCCCATTAATACACGTACCCCACATGCACAGGGCCAATCGCGTGTGATTCTCCCTGTGCAGCGGGGTAGGTATATTCGGAGGGGTGCGCAGGGAGTTTTACAGGCGTTTTTGTGGTTGGGGGCCTGTATGCTGGTCCACTGGCCTGTGCGCCATGTACAGGATTTGTGCGCTGTACATGGTGCACGGGGAGGGGTTGGGGGCGTAACTGGTGCTGCTGCAGAGTTGCTGCGCCACTCTGTGCCACGGCTGGTAATGGATGTTAAAATTCATGAATACAGTGGTGGCTGTATATTGCAGAAGATGGGTGCCCCAGGGACTGGGGACTGCAGGAGCAGGATAGCGTGGGGAGCATATCTCATGGAGGGTTACCACAGGGCTCAGTATCGCATGGGCGCAGGGACGACACAACAGGAACGACTCACAATGAAAAACATTATTATTTATATCATTGTTATTATTATATTATTATTAGGGTATTTATTGAGCATGTACCAAGCTTCGGGAACCAATGAAGGGCATTACAATCATAGGGCGAAGAACACAGTGAGGGAATCAGAGAAAAAGCGAGTGGGGAGCTAATCGCTGGGAGAGGGTGAATGGGCAATTTGGCAGCAAGGCATCTACAAGAACCAGTGGAGGAAACAGTGGGGAGCAGATCAACTATTATCAGGTACATGATAGAGGACAGTTTACTACTAGCCATGTGTGTATCTCAGTAGAGCAATCTCGTTCTTTCAGCAAATTGTATCATGATGAGTATTGCTTGTTTACAAAGTGACTATTAGAAATATGTTCCCATCTAAGGGAGAGTTGAGAGGCTATCTGTTTCAATGCACTTACCTGCAGATAATCCCATTGTGCAATTTCACAGGCTGTTAGATCCAGCTTCTGCCGCCATCCCCTCAGCCCTTATGACTGGATCTCTGTTCGACAGTGTGACATGTCTCGCTGTTGTGCTCCTTACCTGCAACTTAAGCGTGCAGTCTTTATATCTCCAAACAAAACAATGTTTTTTTTTTCTCCTACTTATCAGCAATTTCAACAGACTCTAGGATTGGTATAATTATATAAACAAACTCCAGTCATAGAATACGTGGAAAATGTGTTGGATAGTGGGAGAAGCAACTATTGTTTCCCCAACAATGTTCTTTCCTTTCGAAATAATGACTGGATACAGTGAGAAACCTGAAGGTGTATCCCTAACCAGTCCCCAGGGATCTGTCATCCAGGTGGCCAGGACACGGACATCGCTATTGGATCTAGTTCCTGTTGATGGACTAGTGAGGCAGGATCACCTGGATGGGGGCGTCCTCAGGGATTGGAAGTGGGTCACTGATGGGTGAGACATGCTATCCCCCTTCTTCCATCACCTTTTGCCCATACTACCACATAGGATATTCTGAAACACTGTCCTCCTTTTTTTGCACAAACACTTTTTGCATACCACGAAAGACAACAGACTAACACCAGAGCCATTTACCTGACATGTCCCAATAGAAGGGTCAGCGAAAGTCAGGCAACTGACCAAAATTACACACACCTGAGGGCCCTTTCCCTTCCCCACAGGGATAAAAGATGGAGCACGAAAGCACAGTAGGAGCAGGGCACACTGCACAACGACTCAGTTACCCAGGTACGGCAGTTCAAGAGGAGGAGAAAGGCGGCAGGAACTGAAAGGATGAAAAGGCGATAAGTGACCTTGCCCTTTCTGAACCAAGACTGCAAAGCCTCCGTAGAAGGAATCATAAGACCGCAAAACACTAGCCTGCGTGTGTTGCAGTGGATGTCAACGATGCATGTGGCCTTCCTCTGCTGATAACCAAGCCACAGAGAGATGCTTGCCACTGTGGTACCGCCCTTGACTCCACAGACATGAAAAGCCAAGTGGTTCATCACAGCCGGTGAGTCGAGGGGAGAACCCGGACTGTGTTGAATGAAAGTCACAAAGTAGCAAGTTTAAGGAAAGTTCAAAGAACTGTGAACATTAAGGGAAACTCAGAAGCTGAGGAGTCCAGCACCACGTGGGTGCTCACTCGGTAAACTCTGGGCGATTGCCCTATGGTTGAAACTACCGTTACCTGAAGGCCTTGGGAACCGGGCGAGAATGGGGTCAAAGTGTTCATTCAGGAGTCATGCAAAATCCTCTGTACAGTTGAAAGTCTTTGACTGGCAGAAGATTGTAAAGCTAAGGGAAGTGAATCCTGCATCGTAAGAAAGTAGAAGAAATTGTGCAATTGACAAAAATTGGCAAGAGTGAAACTGATGGAGGGATGCCGATGGAAAGGGGCAAACTCTAAAGTTCTTACACCCTTTTCAGACCCCTTCCCGTCCCTTTTCAGAGCTGCCAGAGCACCAAGTGACCACTCCGGTGGTGAAAGTGCACGGTACAAATGTCCGTTAACATTATGAACAGTGTGTTGACAAAGGTGAACCCGACAGAGGGATGTCCATCATAAACTGTTTCAAAAGACATTAAGGCTTGTGAATGCAACAAATGTAAGTGTTCAGGGAAAAGCCATAGTGAACCCGGCAGAGGGAGGCTGAGATTTGAGATCGGTCTGCACCCAGCAGAGGGAGACTCAGGGGTGAGGAACCATGAACCTAAAGGTGTTTAAATAAGCCACAGTGAACCACTGAGGGAGGCTGAGATTCAAGAGGAGTCTGCGCCCAGAAGAGAGGAACCCAGGGCTGAAGAACCCTCAGGCCAATTTATTTGACAAGGCTGCCTTATTTTTCATTTGATGGTCCTGGCGTGCTCCCATCTTAGCTTGAGGTTTAGATTGGGTGTTTTTCCAGCCTACATATCCAGTTTAATAAACACCCTTGAACTGAGATCATGTGCACCTGTCTTTATTGTTGCCACCATGAGTTCCTTATAATACCCCAAAGTCGAACTCTGCTCACCTTTAAACAGTTTGGCTTACTTCAAACACAAAACAGAAGTGCCAGTTTAGCCAGAGGCATGATTTTTAATTTTCGCAATGAGGGTCATGTCCTGCTGGCACCAAGGGCTGAAACTCCCACTGTTTTTGGGGAGGACTGTGTCCCTGTCCCTATAGACAAAATGGAATGGAATCCCGTGGGAGAACACCCAGCGGTCATACGACTCCTCAAGGGAATAAAGTTGAAGAGACCGCCAGGACCTAAATATGCAGTCTTATGGGACGTCAGGGATGTGTTTCACCTATCCCTCAGATGGCCAGAAAACGATAGCCTTTCTCGTTCACAGCTCTCAGGGAAGCTAGCGATGTTGTTATGTTTAGCAGCCTGCCGAAGGGTTCAGACGTCAAGGCTTTAGAAGTAGATAGGAAAATATTTTATCCGGAGGGTGTGGCTTTTTATATAGCGAAGAGAACTAAAAGCGAATCAAGAATCATTTCCTACCCTTACTTCACAGAAAATACGGAAATATGCATAGCGCAATGCATTAAGGATTATGAAGAGGCAACAGCACATCTTAGACTGCAAGGCGTAACACAACTGCTTATATCGCGTAGAAAGCCCCATCATGCCGTAGCTACAGCGACCATTCCTAGGTGGGTGAGAGAAGTGATGCAATGGGCGGGGATAGACTTGTCCATGTTTGGTGTGCATTCTGCTACGGAGCAATAGCTTCTAGAGTGTTCTCTGCAGGGGTATCATTACAAGACATAATGAAGTTAGCAGATTGGTCTTCTGAGTCGACATTTAAGACATTTTATTTCAAACCTGTATCAGACATAACTATTAGAGTGGCGGCAAGCTTTGAACAAGCATAATGCTTTCCTCCTGTTTTTACATAGAATGAAAATTACACAGGCTAACAGCGTAGGGAAGTCTTGATTCTGTTAAAGACACAGAGGTGAGCATTATATCCCACCCAGAATGGCAAAAGTCTGGATATAACATGTTGAAGTATGCTATTTAAGAGCTTTAGCACATTCCCACCCTCATGGTTTCTTCTCTATTTATTTCAGGAGATGACCAGAAGACAGCCCAATAGAGCTTTGAGTACAGAAGGTTGATTTACATGGGGGTATTGTCCCGTTGGACTGAGGCATCGTGTGTCAAGGATCAGTTGAGAGATCCGCTGGTTGGGAGGATTGGCTTCGAAAGCAAGGTTGGACGTTCTGAATAAAAGTTCCCGGAATGGCAAAGAAAAAGGAAGGGACATGGAGACATGGACCCTTATACTTCATACAGGCTCCTGATAGGTGGATAGGAGGAGCCCGGGACTACCAGAGCCCAGAGGATCATGGGGCTCATAGTGTCTAGAGGAAAATGTTTGAACTTTAAACTTTGATTTTATTTTTCCTCAGAATACTGGAGTAAAGCCATAAATACCCAGTTTAATGTTCACATGTTTTAAAGTGCTGATGTTCCAGCAATAAAGAAAGGTAAAGCATAATGCTCGCCTCCTGTCTTGACATAGAATTTGTAAAGGAACAGTAAAACTGCAAATACATTACAGGAATTCAAAATGAGGTGAGGTAAAATCCGGGCTATAGAACATTACATGCAAGTTGTGTCTATTGCAAATGATCAAGGAGTATTGTTAGGTGAGGTCAGCGGGTAGCAGTTTATCAACAATGCTAGGTTAATTTCATTTCAGCATTTTTTCCTCAGAAGACACTTTCCTTGTAATTTACTACTTAGTGGCAGAAGGGAAAACACGTACAACAGCCAATCAAGTTATTTATCCCAATGTGCTAGGCACCAGATTTTACTGAAAGGAAATAGCATGACTTGCTCTGACTTCACTTCCTGTGGCGTTGCTGGCTCCATTTGCTAATTAGTCTTTCCAGGTATGTTTTAGGAATTCTTTAGCTGATCATAAATACTAATTATCTGGATGTCACCTGTACAGGAAAAGCTGAGGTAGGTGCAATTTGTCATAACCAGCGAAAAGCCGATTTTACAAATAACTGTGTGTATTCTATGAACCAATGCTAGGCATTTAAAAATTAGAGTTGCATTTAAAATCCCAATAAAAAATAATGCCAAGAAAACGGCAGGCATTTGGAATAATTTAAATAACACGTCAGTGCTTGCGCGGCGAGCAGGCTCGTATGTGAAATAATTTAGATAAGACGTCAAATCTTCTGTGGTATGGAGTCACGTATCAGGCATAATTTAAATAAGACGTCAAAGCTTGTGTGGTGTGGAAGCATGCTTCTTTGCACAACCACTTACTTTCTTTTCAACTGTATTCCCAAAGACATCACAAATTAAAACCAATCTGCCGGTTCTTAATGGAAAGCCCGGAATGGCACCGGGAGGCTGCTTCTGGTGAGAGCTATGATGCTCGTGTCTCCTCCTTATGTGCAGGGTGCTCTTGGATTTCTGCTAAGGGAGGTGAGATATCAAAAAGAATAATGTTTTGGCAACTTTGTTTTGCACCGCTGATTTTTCATGGAACTTGCTGAGAGTAGCTCAGGTTTATTGTGGAAGCCGAACAGCTGCGCGAGGCTTGCTGCATAAACTTTTTCGTCTGATGTATTTTTCATCGGGTAAACCATGACAGGTTTGATGGATAGCGCGCTGATGCTCCGTGAGGCTGACATCTGCAGGATGAGCTATGTCTCAATGCAGAAATCTCAGCATGGCAAAGCTCCCAGAATGGCTCTCTTTGACCAAAACCGATTCGCCGCATTTTCGCCTATAGTATAGTAATTACATGATGATGCGCAGTGTGTATGCTCGTGCGTATGTTCTAGGCACTGTAGGCTGACAATGCGGAACAACCCTTCTTTCATTTCTAATCCGGGAAAGCGAAATCTAGACTTGCTTACACGTGCACACGTGTCTAGTGTTAAGTAAAGCAGAGACCCATGTTTATCACCGTTTCTGAGTATGGGGAGGGTTTAAACATGGACTCATTTCACCGAAATGCCAGGAGTAGTGAAAGTGACATCACACGACCCTTGACCTCTGATGCCATCACAGGAAGTGATGTTATTTGACCCAATCCCAAAGTGACACCATGGAAAGTGATGGAACACAACCTTTCACCTGTTGTCAAAACAGGAAGGCTCCTCAGGTAGCATTTTTCCTAAGTGCACTATGAAAAATATGGTTATGATATCACTTTAATGTGATATACATTTCATACAAGAATGGATCATCAAATGTATCGTTAATATCAGTGTGTATAGGCCCATATTACCAAATTACTGTGAATGCAAGCAAACGTCGAAGGCCAAATGATAATGATGTGTTATTTGTTATTGATCACTAACGCTAAACCGCTTTATATCAAACAAATATATAAACAATACCACCCAACCTGGGTTGGTACTCATTTATCGACCTCAGAAGGATGAAAGGCTGAGTTGGGGTGTTTAAGAATAGACGAAATCAGTCACTCACCCCCTAAGTGCGCCTTAAATAGGTTCCATGTAATAATGTCGCCACAAAAATATCGCCATACAAAAATATTGCCGAAAAATTGTCGTTTTTTGTGGCGACATTATTGCATGGAACATGCGGGGGAGACCCCCGCAAACCCCACATTTTTTTTTTGCCCCTATAGCCACATATATGGTCACCCAAATAATATCGCCACGACATTTTCGCGGCGATATTATTTACGGCGACATTATATGTGGCGATATTAATACCTGATACCCTTAAATAAACCTTTAATGAGTTTAGCAATTGCTGTATAGAATTCCAGCAAGATAAATGATATGTTATTCCTATTCTTCCTTATTTAGGGTCACTGCTCAAAGTGTAACACTTTTGCAACCCCCTGTTTATTTTAAGAGGCCTGAACAAGAGAGCCTGTCACTTCATTAACAAAGAGACACATGTCGTTGGCCACAGCCCAGGAGCTACATTTAAAACAATACATTTTAAAAAAACGATATATTTGTTTTTCAGGCAGCATGTGGGACCACAGGGGTAGTAAGAGAGACCTCAGGGGTAACAGTTGCTACCCCAGGTGACCCCCAAATGACGTCCTTGCTCTTGAATGGTGGAAACATTGAAATGCATGTTTGTGTTCTGCGGGTTAGTGGTAATGGATGCAGATTTTCATAAATACCAAATACAAACATTCTTCCCAAGAGGAACATTTACATGCAAATCCTTTTCCAAAGGTTATTTAATACCGTAAAGGCTTAGTTCAGTAGTCACATAGATTTCAAACAAATATGTTCAAAATAACTGTTCGTTTATTTCAATCTTCGTTTTCTCCTTCTGATAAAGTGCATTCAATGTATGCATATACAAGACAATAAATAACCCATTTCCAGTGAATCATAGTGACATTTGAAATCTTTATAATTGCCTTTCAAAGGTTCCAGCTTAAAAGGAGCATAGGGCTGGCTATGCATAGTTAATAGACTGCAGGCAGTGCCGCCAATACATGACACGGCCCACGGTAGTGACCATGTAGTTATGTTAAGTTGCTAATCCCATAGGAAGAGCACTTTTTGGGTGGTTTACAACTTCACTCTCCCTGGAGGAATCCTCACCAAACTTTGCAAAAAAGGTATATGGCCCACTCTGAAGTTTTTCGCAATGTTTGGTGAGGTTTGGCCTGGGGGGGGGCAAAGTTATAGGGGGTCCCAAAATCTATTTTTTTCCCATAGACTAAATGGGGAAAAAACTCTGCTCACGCCTACTGCCCAAACTGCTGGACGGAATTTCACCAAATTAGCGGCAGGAGCAGCGGCTTGGTTCCGAAAACATGCTTTTGTAAATTTGGTGAAAATCCGTCCAGTAGTTTTTTTTTAAATGACCAAAAAATAGGTCACAAAAAATGTGTGATATCTATGTCCGCTCCTCAGACACACTTCCCTTTTCGCTCTGCGGACAGGACACCTATTGGTTAATCGGCGTGCGTCATGTCCGTGGACATACGACGTGTTCGCTGATTGGCTGGAATGAAGCGTGAGGTGCGTCATATTGTTTTGATGCGCCCGCCATCGTGGTTCTGCGGACAGCGCGGCAATGAACGGGGGAGAAATAGAACTTTGAGGAGTGTGTTAGTGTGTAAGTGTGCTTGGGAAGGGTGGGGGAGTAAGAGATGGGTCAAATGCTATATTTGTTTAGGTGGCAGGTGCCCCTGATGTGTATGTCATGTCCGCGGTCACCGCAGCTGTCCGCGGACATAAAAAATGCCCATATAGCATAGTTAAAATGTGCACCCAAGACTCTAGGCCCCGGCCACAACCACCGCAGCATATCACACCCATAGATCACATACATAGAATCAAACATCTATCAAATATCCCAAATCTACAGTTTGTGTACTGTTTGATTTGTATAGTTTGTATGCGAAGGTTTGGCTATGTCATGTAATTAAGACTGTAGAGTTTGATAACAAGCACTGCAGTATAACATATCCATGGAAGTAAACATTTTGTATTGTGCTGTATGGTTAAATATTTGCTTCAATGATTGTGTTATGGAGCAGTATTTGTGAGTTGTATTATAATATACTCACTGTTTGATTTTTTGTGATTGGATATATTTTTTTCCTGACTTGAATAACTGGATCAGACATTCTTTTTCAATTTCTGTGGTAAAAGAAAAGATCATGTTAGTGTAGGTAGTGTATAAAAATGTATTGCATTGCATAAAAGACATTTCTGCTTTTTTTCGACCCTCATATTTAGTAGTTTACAAACCAGTGTAGTGTGCAATTTGCTCAGTTTCTGTGTTTGTTTCTTAAATCATTGGGTCTGTGGGAAAAAAAAAATAATGTTGGATTAAAAAACCTTTTTTTGTTATGGGACAGTACATTTCTTTCTTTGTTTTCAGTGTTTACTTGTTGTTTCTGGCTAATGTTCTATCTGTTGGCTTGACGCAGATTGTTAGATACTTGTTGGCGAATTCTAACTAGTTATAGTTTTTTATTTACATTCTCAAATTGCTCCATCTATCTGTTGGGTTGTTGCAAATTTTTGGGGCAGTTAGATACCTGTTGACATATTCTAACCATTTGTTTCTTCTTATAATTTAGTGGTATTGATTAATTTGTTTGGTTGTTGCAGAATCTTGGGGCAGTTTGATACCGGTTGGCGTTTTCTAACTGTTTATAGTTTTCTAATTGAAGTTTTATTAATGTTCATGCACAGATTAGTTATTACATTTTGGTTTTAAGAATATTAAATAAGCGTTTATAAAATGTGCTGGTAATCTCTGCTTTAGAGTAATGGTACTATCATTACATTCGAACCATCCACAATTATTTTTTATATATGCAGTGTAATGACCTGCATTGGTTGTGGCTCCTGTGTGGTAGATTATGCCTATTGCTGTGAAGGTTTTCTTACCAAGTGATACTTGACCATGTGTGAATCCAGTCAGCTTGCAGTTGTTTTGGTACCACCTGCATTGCAACGTAGAAGCATTAGTATTATGTATTTACTATGTGTTTGTGTTTGTAAGGTGGAGCGATTATCTGAATTGCAGATAGTACATAATCTGCCATGGTTTGTATTTTGTACAAGTTGCGGAAATTGAACGGATACACAGTTTGGTATGGATATATACATGAACCGTTCTTTAGGGATTTGTTCCTGTGCCACATTGTTGCAGAGAGTTCATGTATGTTTCCACATGTATGAAATCTGGAATATTTCATTTATAGGTATGTTTTTGTTTTCCAGTACTTGTAGTAAGTATATTAGACATTTTTGTGGATCTTCGTGTGAGTTTATAGTGAATTTGACCATTCCAGCACAGTAGTCCAATTCTTGTCTTATTCCAAGAACACTGTATGTGTTGTGTGGATTGTTGCTTGCACTTCTATGAAGGACTAACATTTGCAAACACAAATGGTCTGTATTGTGTAGGTAAATGTTGTCAACAATTGGTGGCAATTGGAATAGAATATTTATTGCTACATTTGTGTAGCAATTTACACCAGTTATATTTGAACATTTTAATGGACCAGATAGTTCTGTGTCCAAGTCATTTTTTCAGAGTGTGTGTTGCTTCTTTGAAGAAGTACCTGAGTTACTTTGAGTAGTAGATTCTTCTTTGATTGTAGTAATTGCTAAAGTATTAGCTTCTTTTACTCTCTTTGGAGGATTTAGAGTGAGATCCTGTTGCATTTCTGTTTGAAGTAGTTTTCTTTTACAGCGTTTTGTTTTTTGTGGAACAGGGTAGGTTTTTAGATGGGGGAGTACAGTGAGCATAGTCTATTGTATTCTAAAATGCAAGGAATATCAGTGTTTACTTTACTTGCATCAAAGTTGATTAGAAATAGACTGTCAAGTGTACGTAAGCGTGATAGTGCTATGTAGCTCATGCCTTCTCTAAAGACTGTGTTCCCAATATCTATTAATGCTTTATCTAGGGTAAGACCTTGTGATTTGTGAATGGTGACTGTGTATGCTAGAGTTAGAGAAAATTGCTCTCTGTGTACATACATGTCTTTGAAAAGAAGGAATCAAGCTTTTTTACTTCTGATAGTTTGTCAAAGAGAATATTGACAAGCTGGATGTTGTTGTCACGTGGGTATGTTTGAAAGGCAACAACTGTACCAAGTGCTCCATTAACTAGTCCTTGCTCCACATCAAGGTTACATTAACGCATAACTCTACAGTTTAAAGATAATTTTAATATTTTCTCCAAACCAGCTGTGTTGGAGATAGAGTTTTTTCTAAGGTATTTAGTCTTGTTGTGGCTTGTTGACCCATGGGCAATGTCATACCATGAACGTCTATTTTGTCTGTGGAACACATTTCAATTATTGGTTGTATTTCTTTTTTCAACATTGCTCCATTGAATTTTGAACAGCTTGCAAGAGTTGGCATCAAGGACATTCAAGTGACATTTTTCTGTGCTAATTTTTTCATTACATCAGTAGCACATGAATTATGACCATACCGTGCATGGATGTGCCAGGATTTTAATATTGATTGTGCTTCTTGAGGTAGTACACCAACCTTAATACTTTTTAAAATGTTGGGGTATGTGAGGTTTGCAGACTGGCACATGTTTTCTGTTAATTCTCTGTATTGGAAATGTTGCCAAAGGTTGGCATTTCCCATGCTACCAACAGTTTTATGGCAGAGTTTGTGTCCTAAGGTTTTAAAAATAGGTTCACCTTTCACTGGTGTCAATTATAGAAGATCTCTGAAAACAATAATGTGTTTTCCTCCAAAGTGCTCTTCGTAGTTTGTTTTGAGAACTTCTTGTAATCTGAGATGAATCAAAGCTAACATTAGGTTGGAGACCAGGCTCACTTCATCTATTAGTAGCATTTTCATTTGTTGTAAAACTCTGCGTATTTCCATGCAGCTTCTGTAGAAAGTTTGTAATATTCTAATTTGTTTTGGTGTTCAACTGGAAGGAGTAGTAATTGGTGGAAAGTGACACAACTATGTTGTAGGCAGCTAAACCTGTGGGGGCAGTTACAACAGCTGACAGTTTGTTGTTTGTCAATTGTTGAAGGAACTTGCTGATGATTTTGATTAAGAATGTTTTGCCTGAACCAGCTTGACCACTGACATATAGTAGTATAGGTTTGTAATTTTGGCAGGTACATTCTTTATTTTCATGTTGTACACATGTGCAATTTCTTTTGTTACTTCTTGAAAAATTGTATGCTGCTCATCTTCTGTATCTTCTTCATAATGACACATGGTGTTTTCGACTTCTGTCATAGCTAATTCTGCCTCTTTTGCTATTATTGGCTGTCCTAGTGGTTTTTGGCTTCCTGTTCTAGAAGGTTGATTACTGTCGGGAGTGTCTTTATCTAGTTGGGCCTTGAGTTCTTCTTCGTGTTGCTGTTTATTGTGCAACATTGTTTTGTACTGTGTAAAGTTTACATCGGTTATAGTGATTTCTTTTGCTTTGAAAGCGTCTTCATAGGAGTCATAGATATCTAGCAACTCTTCTTCTTTTCTCCATGGTTTAAAAAGTTGTAGCAGGGACATATAATATAGTTCTTTATGTTGAGGAGTTTTAAATGACAATTTGATATGATTAATTAAGCTTTGTTTGGTAAGTTTCACTAAGCTGCCTTCACAATTTGTCACTCTGTATCTACCTTTATTTTCATCTGGTTTTATATTATGTTTGTATGTGAAGTTTTGGGCTATGTGGTATAGAGACATGGTTTCTAAAGTGGTATTCCTGTTTGGGTAGTATGTGTCTAGTAAATTCAAAATGTCTTGGCTGTTGGGATCATTTTTGGCTATTGTTTCTATGTTGTCGTATGACTTGAGAACTCTTTTTTCTAGATTTAGCAGGACCAATACTTAGCCATACTATATTTTCAGATTTTCCATTCAAAGCAGTACAGGTTAAACAATCTGCAGCTTCATAGCAGCCACATTCTCTATGAGAGAGCATTTTTATGCCTAAGCTGTACAATTGCTGAGACAATGTTTTGTCCAATGATAGGTCATGCAGAGGTCTTGAAGCTCTGTGTTTTCTGCTTTTGTTAAGTAGGTTGTAACATATTGTGCAACTACAATGGAATTGTCTGCAATGTATTGCACATCTATGTTTGCATTCCATAAGAGGGCACTGACTGTATTGTAATCATTGATATGTTTTGCTTCTTTTGTTTTTTTTATGTAATATGTGTTCTTAAGTGATTTAACTTTAACACTATGGGCCTCATTACGACCCAGGCGGCAAGTTACCGCCTGGGTTGTACCTTTACCACCATGGCGTAAACTACGTTTACGCCATGGTGGTTGGCGGACTTACCGCCCCATTCTGAGGTTGGCGGGGCGGTAAGTCCCCAATCCCCATTTACCCTTCCCCATTCCCATTTTTGCCCCATAGGGCATAATGGGAGTGGGGAAGGCGTTAATTACGCCACCGTAAATTACGGTGGCGTAATTAACAACAAGGTCCCTTAGCGCCATGGATTTTAACACCTGCTAAAAGCAGGTGTTAAATCCTCCATGGCGCTAAGGGACCTCGGAATCAGGCGGTAAGGGTCGGCACTGTTTACGCTGCCGTAAACCCCTTACCGCCTGGGTCGTAATGAGGCCCTATGTCTAACTGAATACATGAAGTTGTTTACTTGAACTGTTGCTTTAGCTAGTCTAGGGAAAACACAGCAGCATTTGGTGTAGTATTTCCCTTTGTTTATGTATTTGCAACGACAATATTTCCCACATTTGTGTCTTTGAAATTGTACAATTTGTGCATGAAGATCACTTTTTGTTGCTTCTGATGGAATTTCACAAGTTACATATTTTTCGATAAACTTTTAAAAAAAAACAGTGTCATCACTGTCTTAACCAAATTTAGGAGCATCTTTAATTCATAAAAGCATGTAGATATATGGTGCTCCTCTGGCTTGGTATTTTTTTCTCCAAAAGAAGTTTTGCACTTCTCTGAGGGGAGGAACAGTTTTATTACAAATAAAGTGTAGCATAGCAATGAAGTGATGATGGAAATATCTTGAAACATTAACAGGATATAGACAGCAAAGTTCATCAGGTGTTAGTATATCTATGTTTGTTTTGTTTTTGTTTGATATGCGTAGGAAATCATGTAAATCTTCCCATGCATATTCTGCACAACTTAATGTAACAAACCAAGTGGGTGGCCCAAGGTTTCTTATCATACAAAATACATCTCTGTGATATCGGAACCAGTACTATTTAGTGCCATGCATTTTTGCTAACAGATTGGTAATGCTTGATAGTAAAACCTCATCTTTTTCTTGCACTTTTTGTAGTAATTTCGTAGCTGATATATTTTGAAAGTGGGTACCTGATTTCAAGATGTGTGCAACTCCGTAGCATAGAGTTGCTAGTTCACTTTCAAAGAGTAGGTGGAATATGTATTCCACATTTGTTCTAAATATGGGATCTTCAGAATACATTTGAAATGAGCGGTATTCTGATGCTGTTATCTGAGTTGGTCTATCATCGTACCTCCCTCCTTTCCCAGTAGGAAATACTAGAGGAAAAGCACGTGCTTCTATACTTTTTTCCCATATGCTGATTGGTGATCCTTTGGTTTGTCGCATTTGGTACGTTTCTAGTGCATCATCTATGGTGTCTTTAGAGTGTAATGGGTGAATTGTATAATGGTCTAAAATATTGGATACTGTTGCAGGATCTAGAAGTTCAAATTGACCAGTTTCTGGTGACTCTTGAATTATTTCAGTCGTTTCCCTCAGGTTTTCTTCAATATTCATTTTTTTGTAGTATTCATTGTTGTCTTTTAGATATTGCAAGGCTTGTCTAACTTTATGTAAGTCTACAAGTTGTTGCCAAATTATTTTGTCTTTTGTAGGTACACCATTTACTGAGACAATTAAAGATTGCTCTATTGGATGTTGCACTCCTAGAGTGAATACATTCTCTTTCAGGTGTAATGGTAAATAAACTACTTTGTCTCAAATGCCTTTCGCTAATTCTGAGGGAGGTAATTTTGCTGTTTTTGGTTGAAGGTGTATTATTGCTTGAAATGGATGCACTGTTTGAATTATGATGCTCTCATATAAATATAGTTGTTGCAAGGGTTTTGGTAGTGTGAGTTATTTGTGATAGCACGAGAAGGAGTTTGTTTTTGTCAAGTTTTGCAGTGCAGTAACTGCAAAGTATTAAGGGCTCATTTATTTCGTATTTGTTTTCCGCTATAAGTTAGAGAGCTAATTCAAGCCATTTGGAATCTTCATTGTCTTCTATTTTGTAAGTTATGTCTACAGTTTTTCTGCTACTTTTATCAAAAGTTCTGCGGCAACACACACACACATAGTTTGGTACTTCAGCAGATGAACTTTTACATCTTATAATTTCTTTTTTGTATGTGTGTAATAGAAGTTTGCCATTTGTAGAATTGTCCCTAGTCTGTTGTAAAGCTATTGCATTTTGTAAGTGGCTTTCACTTCCAAAATATTTTCTCTGGATATGCTCTATTTCTTCAAGTAGGTCTTTGGCTGTACCATGTAGAAGATTGTTATTTAAATTGTCTAATGCTAAAGCTGGAATTTTAGCATAGTACAGTTTATGGACTAGATTTCTTACACTTGAATGATGTGTTGATATCATTTTGATATGATGGAATGTGCTTTTGCAATTAGGGCCTGAAATGCAGGCTAATGAATGTCTTTGTAGTCCTGTTTGTTTGTGCACTGGACAGGTATCCATATTTTGGAAAAGTTATATTTTTAATTTGTCTTTGCCTTTTACATATTGATTGAGGATCTGGCGTAAATATTTGAAAGATTTTTTGTCTATGTTACTCATTGACGTGCACAGCCATTTGTATACTGGACATTTTGGTTCAGTCTGATAGAGAGGTGATATTGAGTTTTCCGGGAATATTTTTGTGAGCAGTGTTTCTTGTTCCATAATGGTATTATTACGTTTTTCACACCATCGTCCATTGCTATGTATGTCAATTGTGTTTGTTTGCTTTTGTTTGTATGTTTCTTCATTGAACTATAGTTCTGTGCTCGTGGTGGGACTCCATTCACCTCCACAGATATTTAAGAAGTTATTTTTGTTGACTTTCCGTTTATTGAGAAGTCTTTTTTGTAATTTAGTAGTTAGTTTTGCTAGCGGTTTCGTTCTGTTTAACACTGAAATAAACAACTTCCTTTTGAGAAGGATTGCACTGCCCACGAGAGTTTCTAAGATTAATTTTCTACGGTAGGTTTTAAGGGTTGTGCATGATTTCTCTCCTGTTTTGATAAGATTCTGAAGGACTCTGTGGCGGAATTTCTTTTGTAAAATACTTTTTTTTGTATGGTTATTTGCCACTACATCAAGATTTATAGGAGCAGTGTTAGCAGTAATGGTAGCTAATTTCTTGTAAATCACTTTCTGTTTCGTTTTACATTTTGAAAGAGGAGGCAAAGTTTTTGTACTGGAAGCTTGTTTTTTTCACTTAATGACTCTATTAGATCTTTTGTTTGAACTTTTTGTAAAAATTCTGCTAGAGATGGATGCTTATTTTGGACACTTTTATTTTCATTTGCTCTATTTCTGCGCTGCTTTTTACAGACTTGCTTTTTGAAAGGCATTCTTTGGGATCTGTTTAAAAAAAAGGAAGTAATGGGTTGGGCTGTTCTGCAATACACGTGTGCTGTGTGCATGAGTGTCTGAGTATGATGGCGAGGATGTATGTGGTGGTGTGTGATTGTGCATTGGGCAGCTACAACTAGTTGGTAAGGCTATTCTTGTATTTGTGTGTTACTATAGTGGGGTTCAGATGACAGTAGAAAGTAAGATAGAGTTGAGGAGAAGCACTAATACTAAATCTAATGGTATAGAATTAAAACAGGTCTTTGTTCTGCAATACTAACATTCTAGGGTCTGATTTATGGAATTTGTGCACCAATAAGCAGGGATTTGTGTGCCATTCTGCCTGCAAATCCCTGTTTAACAAATGGGGATTTGTGGGCAGAATGATGCACAAATCCCTGTTTTTCGGCGCACAAATTCCATGTATCAACCCCATAGTGTGTTTGAGTAACAGTAAGAATATTATGGTAGTATTGTACTTACTTCTTTTGTTTGGAATGAGCAGGTTTCTTCTGAGTTGTTGTTTGTACTTCAGATGCTGCTGCTTTTCAGGAGAGTGGTCTTTACTGCAATCGTAAAAGAAAGAAGTTAGTAATTTTGTGTGTTTATAGCACTGATATTAATTTAGACGTTGATTTTTATGTTTTTGTAGTAGTATTCTTGTTTGATAACTGAGCATAGTATGCACGTGCACTTTCCTTTGCCTATGTGCATCCTGTATATTTTACTTAGAATCTGTTAGTTGAACATGCTTTACAAATACATATAATAGTAAGCATATAAAGCTCACTTGGCTTCTTAAGGCTGTGTTATTGGATGTTAAGAAATAGAAGAAATAATGATATACCTATTTTGCAATTTTTATAAGGTAAATGGCAGAAACTGTGTAGAAAAGCATATAATGTTAGCATTTGTAAAGGTGTGGGTAATAAATCAGAGGATGTGATGTCTATCGGTGTGAGTGTACAGAGATGCATGAACTTATCCTGGCTGTTTGTAATTTTATAATACACTACTAAGTGTTTTCCTACAATTATACTGTTATTTCTCCCATCTTTTAATATTATACTTTTTTAGATAGCTGTGCGTGTAAAAAAAGAATTTAGATAGCAGACAGGTTTGGAAGTGACAGTTCATTATAGCAGATGGGAAAAATAATAGTAATTTTATAGGTTATACAGGTTAAGTGGCAGTTACTCTGTTTATATGTGTTTATAAGAGTTGTACATGTACTCTGCATCAAATATGCATACCTGTAGTTTGTATTCATGCATGTGGATATGCATGCAGCTTCAAGTAGAAATCTTGAAGACTTGTACATTAGTTTTTGTAGTAGGTGCTTCCCAATGATATGAGACTTGTACTCACAGTGATCAACAGTACATTAAGTGCTGAACTCTATGATGGAGTTAGATGTAGAGGTCTTGGATGTGCTTGGTGGATGGTTGTGTGACTGCTTAGCTGTTTCCAATGAGGGTATGGCACAAAGAGTGAAGTAGAAAGGGGAGAAGGACTGTCTAAGGGTTACGCGCTCCGCGAACACCGCGGCTGTCCGTGGACAGGGCGTGCCACATCTGGGGTTTTCCAGCAAATCCAGCATTGAAAGGGGACTGTAGGGATTAGTCAATCAGGTGTTGATGTTGTGGATTTGTGTTGAAAGAGGCTGTGTGTAGTGAAGATGGCAGAGGTGGAGAAAGTCAGGGTGGTGGTGGTTGGAGATATGTTTGTGCATGGTTTACAGCAGTATGCTCAATGCAGACATTTGGCAAATAATCTTGATGTTAAAGGAGTGGAGGAGGTGTGGAACACTGAGCCTGACTACAATGTAAAGGGAATTGTACACGTTTGTGAAGATATGGGTAGGATGAACAGTCTCCATGTGGTAGTTTTGCACTGCAGTGGTTTGCATTTGGGCTATGTCAGTGCCCCTACTTTGTTGGCAGATATGGAACACTTGGTTCAAGCAGTAATGAACATCTTTCCAAATGCCAAAGTTATTTTTTATGGATGAGTATCTCGGGCAATATGGGACAATAGTTTTGTTTTTTTTCCTCAGCAAAACATTGCTAGGTGTGCAATCAACCGTTTATCAAAGCGTTTAGCTGGACACATTCTGCATGAAGCCCAATGTTTAAAGAATCAAAAGGGGATGAGAAGGAAAGAGAAAAAGAAACTAAAACATTTAATCAGTTATACAAAAAATCTCTTATTCACTAGGGTCATTCTAATTATTCTTATTTAGAAAATCAACTTACAACATTTTGATCATGATTTACAAATGCATTATTCAATGACGCAATCATATTGAAAAATGCTTTGTAATTCAGGCTCTTTGTCTTTTGATTGTATTTTCTGGTAGTGTACCGTAGGGATAGGGTTAGCTGGAACCAGCTTTTTACCTTTCTGTTTCTCATATTATCTCTGTAGATGTCTGGAAGTCCTGTGTCTTCTATCCACTCTTTTGTTATTTAACTACATCCCATGTGGGGTTTTTAGGGTTATTTAGATTAATATCCCATTCTAGGATGCCTGCCACAAGCTTGGTTTTATCATCTAGCATTGGATTGGTCCACTCCAGGTCACGTGAGAAAACCACATAATCCAGAAGACGAAGAAGTGGGCTCGCTCTCTCTAGGGATATGATATGATATGATATGATAGGGCATTTATAATGCACCTGTTCGCAAGTGTTGCTAGGCACAACAGGACAAGGAGGGGGAAACAAAGGGAGGACAAAACAACAATCTTACTAGGTTTTGTGTTATTTAGATCACGCAAGTGCAGGGAAGAGGGAAGGGGAGAAGTGCCAGGGGTGGAGGTGAAGGGAGAAGTGCAGGTAAAGTGCAGACAGCAGGTATCTCATAAGTGCAGAGAGAAAGGACTTAAGGTTTGCAGGCCCTTAAGTGCTGGGTGAGCCCGGAGGCAGTGCAACTGCAACCGGACATGCAGGAGCCTGGGCCCGCGTTCAGAGTGTATCCAGGAGACCAATGTGTGGAGCAGTCAGGTACATCATCACGGGGAGAGGAAGAGAGAAAGAAGAAGCGGAATTGAAGGTCTCGAGTTGCTTCTGGTACAGGAGGTGGTTTTGCTCAAGTTTGAGAGGGACAAGGATGCTGTTACGGAGGGATGCCCCAGCCAAAGAAAGAGATCTGCCACCAACTCTCTGCTTGGAGAACCGTCTGACCCTCAGATAGTTAGAGGTGTATAAACAGAAAGCTCGAGAAGGAAAATGATTTGGAAGAGAAAGTGGGAGGTAGAGCAGTCCCAGGCCCCATAAAACCTTGTGAACTTGATCCTTGCAGCCACAGGGAGCCAGTGAAGAGATTTCAGAACTGGAGAGATATGATCCCTTGGCTTGAGGCCAAGGACAAGTTTTGCAGTCCTGTTCTGGATAAGTTGTGATGGTCGAAGAATAGAGGCAGGCAGATATAGAAAGAGGCTGCTGAAATAGTCCAGCCTAGAGAGGACCAGAGCTCTAGAGACAGTGAGCTTCTGGGGCAAAGTGAGAAAAGGAAGAATGCCTCTGAGGAGTTTCAGCTGGTAGTTTGACTTCTTAGAGACAACAGAGATGTGAAGAGAGAAGGAGAGGGTGGAGTCGAAGATGACACAAAGGTTCTTAGCCTCGCAGGAAGGAACAGGAAGAGGGCCCAGCATGGGCAGCCAGAAAGAGAGAGGAATGGAGGAAGCAGATGTCCCAATGAGGAAGATCTCAGTATTGCTGGTATTAAGGCAGAGATAATTGGCAACACATCATTACTGAATTGCGGCCAGACAGTCTGGTATGAGAGAAGGAGCAAAGGTGGCTGAGGGGAGCCTGAAAAGGACCTTGGTGTCATCTGCATAACACTGAAAATTGGAGCAGAAAGTAAGAATCCGGTGGGCAAGAGGTGCCAGGTAGTGGTTGAAAAGCCAGGGAGAGAAGTTAACCCCTGTGGAAGACCACAAGTAGCGATAGAGATAGAAGAGAGGAAAGACCCCAGTTGGACCTGGGAGGGTCAGTCAATGAGAAAGGAGGTAAACCAGCCCTGCGTCTGATCAGTGATATAAAGGTTGTCACAGAGGCATTTGAGCAGGATGGGATGGTTGACTGTGTCAAAAGTAGAGGATATATTGAGGAGAATGAGGAAAGAAGGGAGATTAGAGTCAAGTTGGTGAGCATGTCTTCACAGGTGTTCAGGATAGCAGTGTCCGTGCTTCTGGCACCTCTGAATCCAGACTGGCGGTTGTAGAGACAACCAACAGATTCAGTATGCAGATTGCTTTTCCAGGAGTTTGCCCAAGAAATGAGTGATGGAGATCGGGCGATAGTTAGCCGGAGAGTAAGGATCAGATGATGGCTTCTTTAGAAGGGGGTGCACAAGGGAGCAGGGGAAAGTTCCTGTGGCAAAGGAGTGATTGCAGAACTTGGCCAAGGTTGGAGCAAGGGAGTTGATGTGGTCCTTGATGGTTCTGGATGAGCAAGGGAGAACCTGCTTTGTCAAGACTTTAGTAGTCTTGACAAAGCCACTATTGTTATTATTATTATTATTATTATTATTATTATTATTATTATTATTATTATTATTATTATTATTATTATAGATCAGCCTTGTCTAGAAACATCGTCAGGGGTGAACAGGAGAAAGGAGGAGAGACAGCCTCATGTGGGCCAGGAGTGGTAGAGAAGGAGGAAGAGGAGGTAGAGGAAGTGAGGGTGGACAGGATGTCCTGAGTTTTGTTAGAGATATTCTCTGGAGAGATCTACCTAATCTTGTGATCCCCTATACATAGTGATCATGTTCCCCTCAGATTATCCTAAACCTCTTGCCTTTGTGAGCAGATTAAAAACAGTGACCTAAATGCCACGCAATGTTTCAGACACAGAATTATTTTATATTGTGTATTTATCTTGACAGATAACTTACCACTTGTAGAAAGCAATCTCTACATGAAATATATTTGCCATTGCAAATGTGGAAAACAGGAATAAAGAAAGAAAAGAAGAACCAAAAATAAGTTTTCAAAATAAACACCACTCAATAGTAGAATGAACTGTAGTCAGCTCCACCCGACCTTGGCACAAGCCACGCTTAATAACAGAATCTTGCAACTTTTAGAGAACCATTTGTTTGTGACATTGAACTTTATACATGAAAGGAGCCTCCTTCTGGCTAACTAAAAAAATAAACTCCATCCATTCAAGCATGCATGCCCTCACTTATGGATTGGAATATCTACCTCTTACACCAGAAGATTCTTGAACTGCTATCTCTGGAACACCCCTCTGGCTCGACTTGGCAGCAAATGTAATGTCACGACCTCCGCACACTCCAGCCCCACAGGGATGGCACAAATTCTATGCAAGGATAACTGCTCTCCTGTCTATCGTCAGTCTCCTGCTATCTCCCAGTTCTGAAGCTCTGCTCTGCCAGTCTCCTGCTCCTGCTGTTCATCTGACTAAACCCCCTCTCTCCTTTAAATTTAAGTGCTGTCCCTGTCAATCACCAGAACATGCCTCCCTTTGTGACGTGCACCCATCACCCAAGCTGGTCTCAGTATGTTTCCCCTTGAAGGATAGTTTTACAAATATATTTGCAACAATTTTTTCCTGCTCATACAATGGTGCTTTCTCAACAGTGCATTTTTTCCATGCCGTTTGTGTAATGAAATCACAGCCAGTTAACTGTGCTTGCATGTTTTCTCTCCATTTTAAAGAAGCATCTCACTTCTGAAGTTTTATATGAGCCTACTTTGCACTGATTTGTTTATGACAGGTTTCAAATTATGGAGATGGGTTGTTAATAGATCAGTTCAGATTAGTATGTACACAGTGCAAACTGGACAGATGACCTGTTTACCCTGAAGTGGACCATTTTAAAATGTGTCATTAACAGAATGTGCGTCTTTCCACTTGTAATGTGCACCAGCTATGTGATGTCTGTATTTTCTACAGGAATTCCCTGCCACTATCTACTGCCTCCTCTGTGCCATTGCTTACAGTTTTAGTGATGAAATGAGAAGCTAAGGCCTTGCAAAGTGCCTGTGAGGGAACAGGAGAGGTAGAGACAGCAGCAGAATTTGCCAGCTCCTTGCAGATTTTGAAAGGTCCAGCTGAGTTGTTAGATGCAACAGAGACGAAGACTTGGGTGTAGGCTCTCTTCTTAGAGAGGACAGAGAGTATATACTGCCTTTGGAGCAGGTTGCAGGCCAGTTTGCCAGGAGTGCACGCCTGATGCCCTCCACTTACTTTCTGCCACCCTACATTTGCATTTAAGGGTAGAAGGGTCGGAATAGTATCAAGAGTTTGGCTTCAAGCGGATCCTCATGACAGGGGCAAAGACACCCAGAGTGTTAGAGATAGAGAGATGAAGGTGAGATAGGGCTGTGTCAGGGTGTGAGTCAGCCAAAGGTAAAGGAGGAGAGAAAGTAGTGGCTAAAGCCTCAACTGACACATGCTTAATAGATCGTATGACTGAGAATGTAGGTGGCAGTGCTTGAGTCGGCTTGACCTGCGGGGTAGAGAGAGAGAGGTGGGAAGAAATGAGAAAGTGATCACTCCAAGAGAGAGGAGTGGTGAGAGGGTTAGAGAAGGCGAGGTCTTAGGAGATCAGAACATCCAGGGTGTGCCCTGCAGAGTGAGTCAGTCCAGTGGGGAATATATATATAGAGAGAGAGAGACAAAGAGGTTGCAAGAGAGTCCTGAAGAAGGGCTGGGGGCATCCAAGTGGATTTCAGGTTTCAGAGGAGTAGAAGGTGAGAGGTAGATGCAAGGAGGGAGGAGGAGATGCCATCCCACTCAGAGAGGAAGAGGGCAACCTGGCCAGGCAGCCGGTAGATAGAGGTCAGGAGAGATAGAGAGCCTGCAGAGCAGGCATTCAAAGGAGGAAAATTCCTGCCCTGCATTGGAATGATAGAAGCAGTGATCCACTCTGGGAAAATCAAGGCTACACCACCACCAGGACAGTTTTTTCTGGGTTCAGAGAGAATCTTATAGCCTTTGGGAAGGAGAGTTTCAAAACGTGTGAGACCGAGTTCAAGCTAAATCAAGCTCTTCCAGGAGATGGCAGATGTCAGAGGAATGTTTGGCAGCTGAACAAGAGTTGAGAGTAGCTATGTGGAGCAGTTTGCCACATTTGAAGGACTTTCAGGGGGGGGGGGTAGAGGCCAGAGGTCTGCCCTGTGAAAGTTTTGGAGGTGCCAGAGGATGGGCAGAGGAGGGAGGAAGAGAAGGCTGGGTAGTCAGAGATGAAGAAAAAAGTGCCAGAGGGTTGGCAGAGGAGGAAGGCAAGAGGGTGGTGAGAAATGCAGCAGGAGGTGCTCACAAGTTGGCTGAGGAAAGAGGTGGCAGAGGAATATGAGAGGGTAAGAAGGGATAGCAGGAGAGGGAAGGAAGTTGATATGGCACGGGAAGCGTCTATCAAAATGGAGGAGATTGGCCTGATGACCCTACACCAAGACGGTGCCATTTATGTAGGCATTAATGATGTCTTAGAGGAGTAGAAGGGGGCCAGGAGGCCCTCCCACTTGGTGCCACCATTAATGGAAGAAGAGGAAAAAGGAGAGAGAACAAAGACCATATGGGGGTCCATAGGCCTGGAGAGGGAACAACAAAGAGTATGTTGGTAAGGGTCTACCTGGAGGAAGCACTGGCATAGGTTTCAGCGATAGGGAGGCCTGGGTTGGCGAACAGGATGTCCCTTTTGAGCTTTTTCCTGCCAGACCTAGTGAGAGGAATAGGATAGTCAATAGAAAAGCAGTTAGTGAAGATAGGCAAGACAGAGAGCACCATAGCTTGTTGGAAAGAGGGTGTGGGAGTGGGGAGTGGGGAGCCCAAGCAGGGAAGTTGCGCAGGGGGATACAAATTGGAGGTAGGCACAAAGGCGGGACACTAGAGGGAGGGGAGTGCAATAAAGAACAAGAACAACCGACGTAAATATCTTATGCAATACAAAACCAACAGCAAAGCACAGAGCACAACAGGAAACCTAAAAGTAAGAAAGCAGATGCAATACAGAACCAAAAGCAAAACAAAGAGTTCAACAGAACCCTAGAAATGAAGACTGTAGGCAAGGGAATGTAATGCCACAAAATGTGGAGAGCAAAACAATATCAAAACCGTAGAGAACAACACAAATTCAATACCATCAACAAGGCACAGAACACAACAGGCGCCTAGAAGAAAGAATGCAGTGGAGCACAACACAGTGTCAAAAACAGTACACAGTAGATTGAAGAAGGGAAAGGCTAAGATGCGAGAGGAAGGAAGGGAATGCAGGGGGGTGGCACAGGTTGCTGGGACCTACGATGCGAGGGTGCACACATATCTGGAGGAGCAAGGAAGCACACACGGCTAAGTTGTGAGTGAGCGCATGCACACAAACAGGATGCAGGGACCAACAATGTGAGGGAGCACACATGGCCAGAGATACAAGGGAGCACACACGGCCAAATTTAGAGGGAGCGCACGTGGCCTGAAGTTATGGGGGAGCACACACAGCCTAAGTTGCAAGGGATTGCACAAAAGAATGGGAGATGCACGCACATGGTGGAAGGTGTGAGATGGGGCACAAGGTCAGAGGGGTTGCCTGGAGTGTAGCAAAGCTCTCTCTCCCCACACCTTCTTAGCTTGAAGACCCTCTGTGATTAAACCGCACGTAATTACATCTATTCAGATCCAGATTAACCGAATCAAAACACATCAAATACAAAGAAGAAACTGATGACCAACCAGCATACCATTGACCCAACAAAAAAAAACCTCAGCAAAATGTCATGCACTTTAGAAGACCGATACACAAGAAGACACCATAAAAGAACAGACCATGTAGAAGGAGACCAATCATCTCAACCCGCTATGCCAAGGAACCTACAAACACCAAGAAACAATGCATTAAACCAATTCTTAGAAGAAATCCCTTTTGCATAAACACTACTGAAACCACTTAATTTGTCATGCTATCTTTCAACATACAACACACCTCAACAATCAGCTATCCATAAACACCACCAGGACACAAGCAAAGATGATGGAAACACAATGGATAGAACTGTGCTGGACAGAAGAAACACAATTGAACTAAGTGACTACAACACACCATTCATCACTAAAAACAGGCAAGATAGCATGTTTGATGGACCCAAACCAACAGGAAATCCAGAAGAACACATCACCCCAAAGAGCAAGCTTCTTGAACTGGTCAATGAAGAAATGGAAGCAAAACAAATCTCCCATACACCTTACAAACCAGAATCTTACACAGAAACACTAGGAAAGGCAAACCCATACCAAACCAAATTATCAACACCACCCTCAAAGGACCAACTAACTTCAGGTAACAAAAAGATTCACTGTATCCTGGTCAGTGCCAAATTGCTGTCAAAAAACTTCACAGAGATAAAAGATCTCCTCAGTGATGATGGAGCGGGAATCCTATTCATCACCGTACCCTGGTTAACTGAACAAATCAAGGTAGTTGCACACAAATCCCTACCCAGGAACTTCTGAAGGAAACAAGCAAACAGACAATAAAAAGAAGAGGAGGTCTAGCAGTTGCACACAAGGACCGTTGCACCATCACTATATACCCCAACATGTGAATTGTTACTACTGCACCTAGCCATGGACAACCAAACAAACCTTTCATTCATACTCTTCTACATACCACCCACATACAGCCCATCTTTCAAAGACACATTTGTAGGTGCAATAACTAATATCATTATAAAATAGGACCAGCTGATCACATTGGGAGAGTGTGATACATGGTTTGAAGAGGAAAATGTCAACTCAGCTAAATCATTAACATCTAAACTATCAACAATGCAACTACACCAAATGGTGAAGGAAGCAACCCACTCAGCAGGGCACACCTGCTCCCAAATGCATATTCTCTGGAGTGATCCCCTTTTAATACCCTTTGTGATCCACACAGCAACACAAATGCAATCTAACCTTCTATAAACTCCTAATAACCATCAACTTCAACACCAGACAAGAATACATAAAACCAGCAACCGCTGTCTTAGAAACACTTCACATAGAAGAAACACTCCACAAATTGATCATGGAAACACTAGATGCTATTGCACCAGAAAATTATTTCACCCCTCCATAAAGAAAATGATGGCGAGATGGTTCACACCCCATATCAGAGCCCTGAAGATAACAAACAGGAAACTGGAACAATCCTGGATAAACTGAGCCCAACAGAAAAAAACGTGAATACCAGAGGCAGATACAACTTCATAAAACCGAAACCCTGAAAGCAAAAATCTAACTACAACAAGCACATTGCAAAAGCAGGCATCACCCAGAAAGAGATGTTCAGCATCACAAATGAGCTAAAAAAAACATCAGCCTGCCACAATATACCCACTCCCTCCAAGAAATGATGTGACATCCTTGCAAGCTAATTGTAAAACAAAATCTTAAACATCCAGCAAGACATCAAGAGCTTGCTCAAGAACACAAACTATGTCTTCACTACATCTAAGCAATCTCAAATACAAAGTTTACTAACCTAGTGAATCAAAGCATAAAATCAGGATCCCCAGAAGACTGTTGCCCACAAGGCATCTGCAAGCTCATACTCATCAAAGAGACACCTGCAGAAAACCTGTGGAACCTCATGGCAACAGGAGTTGTAGCCTGAAGCTTCAAAATGACACTCCTTAAATAACACTCAGGTAACAAAGAAGACCTAACCAACTGTAATGTGGGCCAAAAAAAACTATCGGAAAAAGAATCAGTCCAGGGAAGCAGTAACATAGTGCATGATTTGCAAGAAAAACAGCTTTAATACATTCAAATTAAGGGCACGAAGGTCAGTCAGCTCCTTAGAACTGAAAACTGAAAACGCTCTCGACCCACCCATATTGAGTTACAGTACTTAAAGACAAAAATCACAAAATTGAAATACATTACAAGTATCAAGTACATGTTAATCCCAAATTCCCTATTGGCTCTCCCATATTTAAAAATCTAAACACAGCCTACACTTCCACGCACCATTGGTTAGTATATAACCCATGACCATCCTGAATACAGCCCCCTATGAATGACTCCATCCTGATTGGCTAAAGTTATACCTGTAACATTTAATAAAAATGGCATACCCTCATTGGCCAAAACAAATTCATGTAACTTTTGCTGTACAGTCCCACTTCAAAACAACTCAATCATGCAGTGAGTGTGAACAGTGAAGTAGTAAATTAGAAAGTAATATCCTCTCCCATGAGCTTGGCCATTTTGGCAATTCAGACAGTTCACAGGCCTTGTAGCAGTTTACTCTGCACCACTTTTTTTTCTGTTTTGAAAGATGCTGCGATCTCTGGCACATATTCTTCCAGCTATCTCTTGGGAACCTGGTGGCTTCATAAAAAACATAACTGAGGCTCCAATCTTAGGAAATTAATTTCTCACATGTATTCATACTACCAGGCCATTCTGTTGCAGATCCAGTTGTCCCAACACTCCCTCAGGGGCAGTAGAGTCATGATCTAGTTTGAGGCTTTTACATTGTCCCCACTCAAGACTTTGTTCTTACCAAAATATGTCCTTAACAACTATTGTACTTATCTATCTTCAAGAACACAAACTGTTATTCTACATTTCACTCAAAGCTCCTGAGAACGGCAATGCCCTGCAACAATAACTAATATGTGTGCTGTACCTCCCCCTTCCTCCAAGGATCTTGGCATGCTGAAATGCTGAACGGTGGCTTGGGGAAGCTGGAATTAAGTTTAATTAAATGGAAGAACAAAGGCTCTGATCTGTGGCCTAATGCCCTGAATGGCAGAAATCTGAAACTCTGACAGGTCCTACTTCAAAATAGCAGGAAGCTTGCATACATGTCAAGAGGCCCTTATGCTAATGGAGACCAGTAACAAAATCCTTTGCCAGCCATCATTCGACCACATACTCAATAGCCTAGGGCTCTCTAGAATGTGACAAAACTAAATCCAATTTGAAAATGGTCTGAAATGCAGAGTCAAATGACAGAAACACTGACAATAAAAATGACTAATAGAATTTCCACAGCTTATGCTTCTCTTCATATTTACGTCATTGCACCTGCATCCTAACACAACTAACAGCCTAGCTCAAACATCCCTTATCTGGCAAAACTCCTCAAATCCTGTGTATATGAACAAATCTTGGAACATGTGGAAAGAAGCAATCAGTTTCTTGACTAGGCACAAGTTGGTTTCAGACCCATGAGAGGAATGGAAGTGCCACAGCTATCCATCAGGCTGTTCTAAAAACAAAATTTGACTCCAATATCACCTCAGCACTAATACTACCAAACCTCTCCGCAGCCTAGGACACCGTCCACCATGTTACTCTCCTTGAAAGACTTGAAGAAATAGGGATTAACAACATGCTCTTGCTATGGGTAAACTCATTTCTAACAGAAGGAACAGAAACAACCTGGCTAACCCCTTTCAAGTCAGCACCACGCACACCAACCTGCGGGGTCCCACAAGGCTCATCCCTATCCCCACTACTCTTCAACATCTACATGACCCCACTCATCAACCTCATGAAAAGGCATGGACGAACCTGTACAACTACACAGATGACACACAGATCCTCCGTTAAATCAACACTACTGTAGTACAATACAAAACCCTCACCAATAGCCTCACAAAAATGAATGAAAGGGTGAGCACAAACAGCCTTAAACTCAACCCAGATAAAACAGAAAAAATGATCACGAAAAGCAATCCATTGGACCAAAATCACATTACCTGGCCTGGTGAAAACAGGAAAATGACCAGAACCTTCAAAAGTAGTTACAAACATCAGACTATTATTGGACAATGACCTAACACTGGAACGCAGTGGTAAGAAAATGCGTCTTCCATCTACACACAATCAGATTCTACCTTTCCTCACCTTCCCAAACAGAACACTCTCCGTCATCTCCCTCATCATGTCAAGAATAGATTACACCAACAGCACCTACCTTGGAATGCTGGATTACCTCAACAACAACAAAAACAGTGAATACAGAATGTAGTGGCAAGACTACTTCTCACACTCTACAAGAGAGAACACATCACACCAGACTGAGAACCCTACACTGACTTCCAGTGAAAAAGGATTTACTTCAAAACCTTTTGCACAGCACACAGAGACATACATTTCCATGAAGCAGAATTCATACAGGACAAATCTACATCTACAGACCAAAATGAAAGCTCAGATCCGGCAATGACATATGCCTCGTGCCAAAGAAATACTCACAAGTGAAATATGGTTTATGAATAATCTCCTGCATCTCAGCAAAACCTTTTAACTCACTCCCAGACAAACTTATAACATGGGAAGAGAAACACCTGACCTCAACGCAAGGAAAGGCACCACAAACCACTGAAAAACCAAATCGAACCAAAAGGAACTGGGCTCACCTAATGAAAGGAAAGCATAATACTGCACAATAAGGAATAGAACCTAACCAAAACAGTCCCACCTAAAAGAATGCACAGACTTCCCTCACCACTAACTATACAAAAACCTTCAACTCTCATACAATCCAACCGCTCAACCACCAAACATAACACACACACACATACCACTACCACAGCACACACCTGAAATCAGACAGCAAAAACATACCCTCTCAGGAATCACGCTCAATCCAACACACTAAATCTCTAGCACTATGCTACAAACACACAAAAAAATCCTGAATAGACCCACACTACAAAACAACACCAAAGCCATACCATATACAAGTAAACAAAAAACACACAGTGACTATTTTATTCCAAACTAAAGCTACCAACACCACAGTAAAAGCTTTCTTTCCCCATGCCTCATGCCTCTCATCCCACTAATTAATCCTTTCTACCCTCCTTCCTTTTCAGATCACCCTGAGCACAGGGAGACCATTAACATGGCAGAGGTGCATGGTATAAATCACATAATATAACGTAACTTAACATAACATGTCCTGGGAGGATAGCTCAGCGGCAACGCGCTCGCCTTGGAAACAAGACGACACGAAGCAACACAAGTTCGATCCCCGGGTCGGCGCTTAGAAACCACTGGTTATTAAGCGTGTTATAAATATGCAGCTAAGGGACATATTCCTGTAACACCACCTCGATGCCCACGGGCTGTGTGAGCGCTTTAAAAATGCAAATAAATAAATAAAAAATAACATATTAAAAGTGGGAGTGCCGCCAATCCCCGCCTGTGTATCATCGACTTGTGCCTGATGATGAGTCTAATTCTAATGTTTGTCCCTCACATAAACCTATATAGCTAAGCGGAAGTGTTCAGTGTGTTTTTCAACTTCGTTGTGAGGAAACCTGTGGAACAACCCTGAAACGCTATGCTACTCTTGGTGCTGGATACTGGTGCTGTTTACTCCGGGGCTTATTACGATCTGGGCGCAAAGGGATACCGGGCACCAGTAAACTGCGTAGGAATTAAGGCGATTGATTTACCCCCTGTATTCTTTAGCCAAGAAACTCTCATGGAAAAGTCATTTTGAGGGTCGCCAACTATCGACAACGACAATTCACTATTAAAGATGTGTTAAGGCCTGCAAAGGAACTCTATAGGTGGAGCTCTGTCACAATCTTGTGCCTCTGCAGGCTTTGAAAACATAGTTGGCACTCAACTTTCTGCAGCCTGGATCTTCACAGATTGTCATCTTTATCTGACTCTTCCGACTCAACTAGTGAAGGGGAGAGCACAATGTTGTCAGACGCTGTGTCTTTTGGAAGTAACTAAAATCTCCACTTCGCCTTTAGCTATAAACATGATGTCGACTAAAATTGATTCTTTATTGACATTATAAGCCTGATTCACAGAAGCGTTTTATAATGGCGCAATCCCATAGGAAAGCGCTCTGTGAATCAGGCCCCATGTTTGGTAACGGCGGAGGGGCAACGCAAATTAAAAACCGCCCTGACTAAAATAGTGGATGTTATATTGTGTGTAATGGTGATCAGTGTCAGGATGTCTCTGAGGCTATATACTAAACGGGACAAATGCAATCGCACCTGAGACTTTGCGTGAATCAAGCGCAGCAGGACGCGTAGGAAGTATCAGCCTGTGAACTGTGTCTTTCTGTGTTAGATATTGAGCCAGAAGTTGAAGAGGATGATGACCTGGCTCTTGTATCGTCCCGCCCCTGCAGGATCAGCAAAAGAAAGCACGCCAGGCGCATGCTAAGTAATTCTGGCAAGCAAAGAAATTGTAATGTAGATGCTATTATGGATGCCTTTGGTAACTGGCAGGAATGTGCTCTACTTCCCTCCACTCCTCTAGTTGTCAATAGAACGAAAATCACTAGGGATCAGGGGGATGGTACCATGAGGCCAGTATACCTGCAGGTGCCTCTTGATAAATGGTTCCACGTGGGCGTGGTGCCACCTTCACAGTCTATTTTAAGGCAATCCTCTTTTATGGCACTACCCCACCTAGACTTGGAAATAATCTGGAACTGAAAAATAATCATGGTTATTATCTAAATACGCACGTGTCAAGTATCCTTTGCCAACATTCGAATGTTAATGGCTCGGGTCACACGACTGCAGCATTTCAACCTTCCACGTTTAGCTACCTGCCCTTGTCTTTGAATTCCTCTGTGCCTATTTTGCCTTCTCAACTTATGGCGAAAAAGTCCTTGTCTTCATGACATCAGCACAGTCATCAGAGGTCAAGGGTCGTGTGATGTCACTTCTACTAACCCAGTCATTTTGGTGAAATGAAGTCCCTGATTCAGAGTATAGTTGACAGGCTACTAGCATCTCGGTTGGAGCTGTGCCCTGGTGGGAAGATAATTATAGCTGGAGATTTTAACAATCCCACACTTTATACCCACCCGGTTCTCATTGGTGAATCCTATTATAATGGTTTAAATGGTGGAAAATATTGAAAGCAGATGCCACGAAACACCACATAGGGGTGCTTATTGATTCACATGACTTGTCCTATTTCAATTAAATGGGCCATTCAAATAATTTGTCCCGTACCAGATGGACTTATGGCCGTGTCTCCTCCTGTCTAGATTACGTATTTATTGATCATGAAAGAAGCCTGAGATGTAGTGAGTTGATGCTGAAGCACACCAAGCTCAGTGATCACGCTGTTCTCTGATGGTCATTGATGCTAGATATTCCCAGTAACTTGAAATATATTGATTCGAACATAACAGTTAGTACTCAAGGTAACCATATAATCCGGACAGAGCGGAATGTATAAAGAATGACCAAATGCATTACTGACAAAGAGACTACTTTTTTCGAATGGTTAGATCATCAACATTGGGACTTCAGGATGTTAATGGATGCTCTAGGAAAATAAGTATGTCTTAATCATAAGGTAGATAAGAGTGTTGGAGCTCGCAATTGACCTTTTTTGATATTTTAATTCAAAACATAAAAGGGACTATCGTCGGGTCAGAGTCTTGGTTGAGGAAAAACATGACCCTCTCAGTAGTGGAAAAAGGGAGGAATGTGTCTAATATTTCTACTCGCTATAAGAACTGGCTTAAGGCACATAAGTCTTCTGTCACTAACATGAATTGGATGCTACTTTTTTATTTGTTACGGAGCAATGAGAACAAACAATTCTGGTCTCTGATCACGAATTACACTGCTGGTTATTCCTCCAAGGAAGACACTGTAATTTCTGAGGCTGAGTGGATTACATCAATACAAGATCTGTATTATTACACTCTTTTCTTAAACTAAATAGTGGACCTAATTTCCCTCCAATCTGGTGCAATAGTTTTCCGGGCTGTAGGAGCAGCCCGAGAGAAATCCCCTTTCTTAACTAGGGTCGGTTTACAAGATGAGAAATAGAATGGGTGATTCCCATTTATTTTGGTAAAGGGGGATTAGGCTTCAAATGGGAACATACAACAGGAGCAGCAGAAAATCAGTCGAATTACCTCTCTCTACTTCCGCCTTCTAGGCCAAACAGTAGTTTGCACTTTGTGTTATATACTAGACAAGTTTAAACACATATGTCAGGACAAATTGGTATATTAATCATTTTAAAACAACGTTTATTCATTCATAATAAATCACCACATAAATTAAAAACATATACACCTTATTCTTGTGCACTTTCCACAAGGCACAGGTAAGAAGACACACAGTTTTGTCTAAAATTCGACGTGCCCTATATTGGGCTCAATAGTGGGGTTAGTATGTACAATTCTTATTGTGTACGTAAATTGACTTATGACTATATCACCCTCGTTATGATTTATTTCCTTTTGGAAGTTTTTTCATCAAAGAGGCGGTTAATACCGTTTCTGTTACAGTCGGAGAGGTAATTAGGGTGATTTTCTGCTGTTCCAGGTTTACAAGATGGAATTTTAAGCTGATTTGTATTACTTGACCTCCAGCACCTCGTACTGATTTATACCTCAGTGCTTCGCTCAGGTATGACAGACTTAAGCCCACCAGACACTTATGAGTTATTAGGAGGAGGCTAAATTCAATTATTGCCTCTACTGGTAACTAGTGCAAGTTGCGTCTTGCTTTGGATACATGAGCTCACCTCTTAAAACCTAAGATTCTGCACTATTTGCAAAGTAGCACATTCTGATTTGGAGATCCCAACTAGAAGGCTACTGTAGTAATCAATTTGTGACACTATAATGGCTCTTGCTATAGTTTTGCAGCTGGCTTGGGAGATATATGGGTGAAGCTGTGCCTGCAATTTAATATAATAGGCAGTTGAGGAGACCAACCCACTCACATGTGCGTTTATATTCAGGTGCTGGTCCAAATATACCCCTAGGGTTTTTAACTTTTCTCAAGTATTAATGTCGCAACCTGCCACTAGAAAGTGATGATACTCTTCTCCCAATGTGCAGATTCTTCCTTTCGTACAAATCAACTTTAGCTCAGTCTTTTCCTTGTTCATTGCTAGACCATTATTTAACATCCAGTTTTATATGAGGTCATAGATCTTATTGATTCTATTTTCTTCGTCATAGTGATTGCCAGATAACGGGATGACACATTGTGTGTCATCTGTGTAATTTGTAAAGCCAATCCAATGTTTTTTTTCCAAAAGATCAAAGAAAGGGACTGTAAAAATGTTGTACAGGGATGGATATAGACAAGCCCCCTGTGGCACACCATACGCCAGTACGGTCAGTTGTGCTTCTGCATCCTGACTGCATGCCCTGAACCAGCGATTACTCAAAAAGGAGCTTATCTACAATACAGCATTCTCTAAAAAGGCAGCCACTTCCCTCAACCTGACTGCCATCAACTCATGGTCCACCAGGTCAAAGGCTGCGGACAGGTCCAGAAGCATAATGATTGCGGTCTGCTTTTTGTCCATGATCTGCAGCAGCCTGGACTTCAGATCCAACATGGGTGTTTCTGTCCCATAGCCTTGCCTGAAGCCCGAATGCCATTTATTAAGGATCCCCTGGGCATTAAGATGGGCTGCAATATGCGTATAAGCTACCCGGTTCAGTATTTTCAGCATAATTGCAGTATTCATGATAGGCCGGTAATTGCATGGTATTTTAAGACCCATGCATGGTTTCTTTAACACAGGTGTAATCCATGCATTCTTGAGGGTGGCTGGTACCCAGTTCTGTTTAAAGGAGGCATTGACAATCTTTCAAATGTGCCCATCAGTATAAGAGTGCATGCCTTCATTACAATCGCAAGGCAGATGTCCCCTGTAGAACTTGTGGGTTTAAGTTTAACAATAAGCAGTGCCAGTTCATCTTCTGTGATAGGCCTTACATGGTATTGCTCTTTTATCACCTTAGGCATGTGGATGGTCCCACCAGGATGATCTCCAGTAAAACTACTGGTATTCTGGCTCGTTCCAATCTTCTCTTTAATTTGACTGATCTTGCCCATCATAGTCTCCTGAACAGAAGAACGCCAGATGGAATCTTTATTGATAATATCTGAATTCAAGCCCAAGGCCTCTAGCTCTTTCAGAATCTTAAAGAGTTCCTTAGTTTCAAATTGTGCTTTTGTAATCCTCACATAAAAAAGCTACAATAACAGCTTCTTACATTTTTTTTTAGGGAATTGCAAACTCTAGGGCCCCTGGCCCTGATGGTGTTGCTAACACAGTAATTAAGACTAAACCTAATTTTTGGGTTACTACATTGGAACACCTTTTTTGAAGCCTTATAGCTGGTGGGAGTCTATATTAATTATTGTATTCATGAAAGGGAAGAGCAGTCACACCTGTTAACCATAGGCTCCTGGGCATGTTGGATAGTAGTCACATGATTTTAGTGATGATGCTGTTGAAAAAGCCCAATAAATGGTCTGAGGAAAAAGGGTTACTACATAAGCTCCAAACCGGCTTTAGAGAAAAATGACGACACTAACAGGGTAATTCATAGAAATTCGCACAAAAATGGGGCACGCGGCTGGCGCACAGTGTCCCCGTGCGATACACTGCGCCAGCCGCGTCCGAAAAAATCCTTCCATCGCACAGCGTATTCATGGATTTTAGCCTCCGAAACCAGCCGTGGCGCAGAGTGGCGCAGCGACCCTGCAGCAGGGCCAGTTACACCCCCAAGAACGCCCTCGCGCAAGGAAAAGCCTTCAAAATGCCCAAATCATCGCAAAGGGCTGCGCTAACCCTGGACCAGTTCACAGGGTTGCCAAACAGCAAACGCCAAGCGGGGAACGTGTATTTCAGTGGTTCGCGGGAAATTCCACACGCGATTGTCCTGGGTACGTGTACATCAGGGGTGCGTGGGAAGTAACACACGCGATTCCATCAGGGCACGTGTATTCCAGGGGTGCACGGGAAGTATCACACGCAAAAACAGCAGGGTACGTGTATTCCAGGGGTGCGCGGGAAGTATCACACGCAAAAGCAGCAGGGTAGGTGTATTTCAGGGGTGCGCGGGAAGTATCACACGCAAAAGCAGCAGGGAACGTGTATTTCAGGGGTGCGCAGGAAGTATCACACGCGATTCCATCAGGGTACGTGTATTCCAGGGGTGCGCGGGGAGCACCACACATGAACTGCACATGTGGGTCCTCCCAGGTGTTCCCTCTACACCCTCCAGGGCCCCTGCAGGTGGCCCACACCAAAGGGGCCTACCCTGCACATGTCCCGCAGGCACCACATCCACCATGGCCATGCCCCCAGCCAACCCACATGTCACCTTGCACTACTGCCCACCAACGCATGTCCCCCTGCACCCCCAGCCACCAGGGGCACCCTCCAACAGGCCCCCACTCATGTCTACCACCACCCCCACCCCCCAGCATCCAGGGGCACCCTCCACCAGGCCCCCACTCATGTCCCCTATCACCCCCATCCCCCAGCAGTGCAGGGGCAGCCTCCACCAGGCCCCCACTCATTTCTACCATCACCCCCACCCCCAGCAGTGCAGGAGCACCCTCCACCAGGCCCCCACTCATGTCTCCCATCACCACCACCCCCCAGCCACCAGGGGCACCCACCACCAGGCCCCCACTCATGTCTCCCACCACCCCCACCGCCCAGCAGTGCAGGGGCAGCCTCCACCAGGCCCCCACTCATGTCCAACTCATGTCTCCCACCACCCCCACCCCCCAGCCACCAGGGGCACCCTCCACCAGGCCCCCACTCATGTCTCCCACAACCCCCACCCCCCAGCATCCAGGGGCACCCTCCACCAGGCCCCCACTCATGTCTAACACCACCCACACCCCCCAGCATCCAGGGGCACCCTCCACCAGGCCCCCACTCATGTCCAACTCATGTCTCCCACCACCCCCACCCCCCAGCAGTGCAGGGGCAGCCTCCCCAAGGCCCCCACTCATGTCTACCACCACCCCCACCCCGCAGCAGTGCAGGGGCACCCTCCACCAGGCCCCCACTCATGTCTACCATCACCCCCACCCCCAACAGTGCAGGGGCACCCTCCACCAGCCCCCCACTCATGTCTCCCACCACCCCCACCCCCCAGCAGTGCAGGAGCAGCCTCCACCAGGCCCCCACTCATGTCCCCTATCACCCCCACACCCCAGCAGTGCAGGGGCAGCCTCCACCAGGCCCCCACTCATGTCTCCCACCACCCCCACCCCCCAGCAGTGCAGGGGCACCCTCCACCAGACCCCCACTCATGTCTCCCACCACCCCCACCCCCCAGCATCCAGGGGCACCCTCCACCAGGCCCCCACTCATGTCTCCCACCACCCCCACCCACCAGCAGTGCAGGGGCACCCTCCACCAGGCCCCCACTCATGTCTCCCACCACCCCCACCCCCCAGCAGTGCAGGGGCAGACTCCACCAGGCCCCCACTCATGTCTACCATCACCCCCACCCCCCAGCAGTGCAAGGGCACCCTCCACCAGGCCCCCACTCATGTCTCCCACCACCCCCACCCCCCAGCAGTGCAGGGGCAGACTCCACCAGGCCCCCACTCATGTCTACCATCACCCCCACCCCCCAGCAGTGCAAGGGCACCCTCCACCAGGCCCCCACTCATGTCTCCCACCACCCCCAGCCACCAGGGGCACCCTCCACCAGGCCCCCACTCATGTCTCCCACCACCCCCAACCCCCAGCAGTGCAGGGGCAGCATCCACCAGGCCCCCACTAATGTCCACCTCATGTCTCCCACCACCCCCACCCCCCAGCAGTGCAGGGGCAGCCTCCACCAGGCCCCCACTCATGTCTCCCACCACCCCACTCATGTCTACCATCACCCCCACCCCCCAGCAGTGCACGGGCACCCTCCACCAGGCCCCCACTCATGTCTCCCATCACCCCCACCCCCCAGCAGTGCAGAGGCAGCCTCCACCAGGCCCCCACTCATGTCTACCACCACCCCAGCCACCAGGGGCACCCTCCACCAGGCCCCCACTCATGTCTCCCACCACCCCCACCCCCCAGCCACGAGGGGCACCCTCCACCAGGCCCCCACTCATGTCTACCATCACCCCCACACCCCATCAGTGCAGGACCAGCCTCCACCAGGCTCCCACTCATGTCCCCTATCACCCCCACCCCCCAGCAGTGCAGGGGCACCCTCCACCAGGCCCCCACTCATGTCTACCATCACCCCCACCCCCCATCAGTGCAGGAGCAGCCTCCACCAGGCTCCACTCATGTCCCCTATCACCCCCACCCCCCAGCAGTGCAGGGGCAGCCTCCGCCAGGCCCCTACTCATGTCTACCACCACCCCACCCCCCAGCCACCAGGGGCACCCTCCACCAGGCCCCCACTCATGTCTACCATCACCCCCACCCCCCAGCCACCAGGGGCACCCTCCACCAGGCCCCCACTCATGTCTTCCACCGCTGGCTGGGGTGCAGTCGTTGATGTGGCCACCCCTGCTGGACGTCCGACTCCCAACTGTGGCAGGGATGCCTCCTCCACCAGCCTGGCCGCACCGTCAGAGGCAGCTCCACAGGGCACCCAGGTGACTGATGGGTGGGAAGATGGCACGGAGGACGACTGGCGCATAGGGGGTTCAGTTGAGGAGGGGGTCTGAGCAAGCCCCATCAAATAGAGGAATCCAGCCTGGGTGACCTGTCCCAGTAGGCTGACGCAGTTAACGAGCCATTCGAGATGACGTGCAGTCTCCTCATGAAAAGACTGCAGGTCACCTCGCATGGCCCGTTGACGCAACGCCACACCAGTCAGGACAGGCTCAACCCGGACCCGGATAGCCACGTCCGCAGGCAGAGGAAGGCCAGTTGGTGTGAGCTCATCCCCTGCCTGAAAACGGGTCTGGACGTAGGCATCCCTGCTGGTGCAAGATGATGCAGTGACAGGATCAGGGACAGGATTGCACACAGGCACCTCCGCAGCGACCTGTGCTGCCTCCTGTACCTGGTCCTGCACTGCACCACTAGCACCAGTGGAATCCCCACCTCCAGACCCCGTCTCTGTTGCTTGCACGGACTCCTCCTCCACCAAACCCCCCACCAACCTGGATGACTCCGTGCCATCTTCCCCCGTTGGGCCCTGTGGGGTCCCAGCTGCCCCTTCTGCTGCCGAGGAGTCCAACTCCGACCTCCGCCTCTTGGACCTCCCCCCGGCAGCTGCGGCCTGGGACGCGGCACCGGACTCCTCACTCCCCGACAAGTTCACAACCTGGGAGGGGAGCCGGGCCTTGCGTCTCCGGCTGGCGGTGCGATCCCCGCCGCTGTGCGCCACAGCACTTTCTCCGCCCTCTTCATCAGTTGACGCTGCAGACAGGGAGAAATAAAACACAGGCATCAGGGCACTGTACAATGGACACATACACACATGACAGTTGCACATGAGTGGCATTGGCAAACCTCAGACATGGCATCACAATTGGCAACACACATGTAATTTCTACATGCACACATGAGCCATACCACAGCCACATCGCAACTGCCAGCACCATCCATACACATACAACAGCATGAGCAGGCAAAGGTGAGCCAGTGTTAGGGAGAATTCTCTGTTTAGGCTGAATTTCCTAACCTAGTGAGTCCCCCAGCAGCTTTGCTGGATTTCTGGAGTTTGTTTTTTCCATCCTGCCAAGAGTGAGACTCTTTTTCTCCCACTCTTGGACATGAATGTGTGTAATTCCTTTGAATGTCAATGTGTTCTATGGGCTATGGGGTCTTTTACTCCATAGGGTCTCATATGTTTTGCTATGTATGTTACACCGCACCCTCCGTGCCGTAGCACTGGGGCGTCCTAGCGGACCTCAGTCATAGACTCCATACCCGGGGACTGACTACTGTCTCCCCGGGCATGTAAAGTCACCATTGGCTTTACTAGACTTAAATTTACTAACAGAACTACTACAAACCATCCTATTGTGGACGTACTAGTAGGGGTAATTCGATTACTCCTGGGTCTGTTATTCGAGGGGGCACTGTCCCGTCCCCCCTCGTCGAGTTTTGGCTGGTGGCAGTGGAAACTACTTGTTATATTCGACCCCGGATATAACCCTTTGGGATTCTTCCCATTGTTGGAGATTAATATTTTTTCTCGTTAGTCTCTAACATACCACTGGTTTACTTATCTTAAATAAGTCTATCAAAGTGGTATTTTCTGCCAGAACTCAGTTTGTAAAATGGCGTCTGTGTTCGTCTCTGTGACTCCTAAACCAAAGGTTGAGCCCTTTGTTCCACTTTTGGCAGGCTTCTGTACAGAGACCCTCCAAAGTGGTGCCATTCTGTCTGGGTTACCACAGGGGTGTGGGAGGGGGTTTAGGCACCCTGGACTGAGTTGCCTTGCCAACTGCGGTCGCACTCTGGTGTGATTGGCCCAAGTGGTGAGCCAACCCGCTCACCACTTAGCGTGTTTTGAGTGACAGCTAGGCTGAATGAATGGGGGTTTTCTGCATAAAAGCAGGGCTTTTGGGACTGGATCTTCAGAAGTCCCCATAGGACCTAAGAATCCGATGAGGGTAAAGCTGAGCCGACCTGCAACGACGACACCTCCGGTGGAGCCCTGCTGAACCGACTCACCACTTCCCGACGACAGAGGAGATCTCCCTGCTGGAGAGTCTCTTCCCCTGACTGGTGGGAACAACCAGTCCCCTTTGCTTTTTCTTCGCTCCAGGACGCAGTGGAAGAATTGCCCGTCGGCAACCGGATAGCCACTACCCCTGTACCGCGACCAAAAGGTGGTGCCTTGTGACAGAGCACTCCGCGGCTGGTCTCTTCCCTGGTGGTGCACCGGACTTCACTTTTCTTCGATGACGAGATCATCTCTACTCTTGGCAAAGACCTGACGTGCATCCACCACCAGGAACAACTGCCCCCGCCGGAGCTGTCTCTCCACAAACAAGGTACCGTGTCCACCTGGCTTCCCTTTTTGCCGGATAGAGTGAGGTGTCTTAATCCTCGCCTTTCCATTGGGTCGCCTCCAAGCTTTCTTTAACTTGCTGTTCTGAACTGGTCCAATCTTTCCATAACAATTTGCGATAAAGACTCGAAGCGCATTTCCACTGAGACACTTTTTGGGACATATCGCCTTGCCTCTCTCCGAGTGGGCCTGGCCTCTGAACTTTGTGATCTGCAGTAGACCCTGCCTTACTTGCCTTGCATTTGTCCGTAAAGTATTGGTACCAAGTTTATTTCATAACCTGCCTTATTTTTCTCTCCCGTCCTAACGAATACTAGTGTGCCATCTAGGTTAAAGCATACACCTCTGTCTGCAAATAAGTGATGCCGGTGAACCTAGACTTGTGAACTATTGTTAGGGGGATTGATCTGTTTCTTCGTATAAGTAATTGTGATTGAAGTTGTTTGCCGTATTAGTGCCAGAGTGTTTTCCATAGATGTGTTGTTATAAATAAATACCTTTATATCTTTACACCAAAGCCTTGTTCCGTGTTTGCTTGTTCTACTGTGTAGATTGCCCTATGTTGTATACTCCATATACTGCCTAACTCTTCTTGAGGGAAGTCTGACTGCTCAGCCACAGCTACCAAGTGAATCTGTGTGGTACAGACTGCTACCAAGTGGGTTTACTGCCAAACACCTGTAGTCCTAAATCTTTTGCAGTGGTCCCAGAGGGAACTGCACAGGTTTCCGCCTAACAGCCAGACATCACATGCAACACAGGTAGTGCACTACACATGCACGCACACCACCACACTTGCATGCATGTGTACACCTCAGCCAACTGTCGCAGTGTTCCGATGGGCATCCATGTCACATCTGGCAATCAGGCTTCCACATCCCGCTGTCACATGCATCCATGTTGCATCACTGTTGCACACTTGTCAAATACACACACATGCACATGTACACAGTGCTGATACATGCAGCTGAAAACAACATACATGCGTGACATCACGAACATGCCTACTTACATACACATTCATCCAAACATGTGTGCCCACACAACTGCATTTGGCATGCAAGCCTTGACACACAAGCACCATCCATGTCTCACACATGACAGCGCTTGCACGTTTTAGCCTCATGGTCCTGTATACCCCCACCCATACTCGGCCCCATACAAACAGATGTGCAACCGGCACACCACTGACACATCACCACACGCACAGCTTACAATCATGATGCATGTACACTTACCGCTCGACTCCAGACGGGTCTGCCTCTCAAGGACCTGGACGTGGAGCGCTGGGGATATGCGTTCCAGGACCCTCATCTGATCTTCCGACAAGTGGCCACGGCGCCCCTTAGCATCCGCTGCCTTCAAGAGGCGCCGGGCCTTGTTCAGGGTCCTGGACCTGAAGTCCTCCCAGCTCTTCTTGACATGTTGGAAGTCGCGGACTGCCACCCCCTCCGCGTTGATGGCAGTCACGATGTCCGTCCAGATCCGAGTCTGTCCTTCCTTGTCGGCGCGCACCCTTCCGTAGAGGGCATCATACTGCCCCAGGACTTGCTCCACCAGGACACCAACTTCCCTGGCACTGAAGCTGGTGCCCCTCTGCCTCTCTGGCCGGGGGTTGTCAGTGGTGCCAGATGTTGCAGTGCCCGACATGGCAACCCCAGAGGCAGGAGTGCGTGGGCAACTGGGTCCTGGGGCTGGGCTGTGAAGCGATGGAATCCCAGTCGGGAGTCTTCGGTTCCAGCAGGGGTGGTCACAGCAACAGCACCCTTGGCTGATGTGCAGGCAGCAAATGGCAGGGCACGTGGGCAGCAGGCAGTCAGGCAGCAGCAGATGGCAGGTGGCAGCGTGCTCGGGGCTCTGGGGGGCAGTAAATCGGCTTTCTGGGCAGGAGCGTGTTCTTCCGTGTGCTTACACGCGGCCAGCTTGATACGGAGTGATTTGACACGTGAAAAGTCCTGCACGTCTGCGTGTAATTCGAGGAAAGGCACTTAGCGCGTAAGCGCGTCTGCACGCATACGCGATTTCATTGGCCCAAAGGCCCCCATATGCAGCTATGACGTCACGCGCATGGCTGTAGAGAATGGCGCGTGTAAAAAAAAAGATACACGTCCGAGTGTCAAAGCGTGTAATTGGTGGAAATGGCCTCATCGCGTATGCGCGTCTGTGACGTGTGTATAAAAGGTACGTGTAGAACGCCATTTCCTTCGACGTGCTTTTCGTGGAGAGCGAGTGGGTGACATCTGTACTTCTTGTCGGATCACACGCGATTTACTTCACGGCGTTTCAAGTTCGTACTCACTGTTACCTCTGACAGCTTTTTCTCTTTTCCTCTTTTTCCTGGGCCTGTCTCCTCAAACAGCGTTCCCTTCTACTGTTGTCCTGTCTCCTCAGACAGCGTACAATTCTTCTTTTGGCGGGGGTGTTGCCAACACGCACATGCGCATATTTTTCACACTTTTGTTCCTGGCAGACGGTGAGTAACACATGTATTTAACATCTGTGCTTGCCCCGTGTGTCGCGTACCACTTCAGAGGTCATTCTAGACTGCGTGTGACACGCATACGTTCATTCTTGTGTTTCTGGGTGCCACAGCATAGTGCAGGTTTATTTTTCCAAACACGTGGTCTAGGAGGGGTTGCGTGCACTTTACTTCCCTTTTTTGGGGTGCCTGTGCGTTAAGTGACCCGTCATCTTTCCCCAGGGGTGACATACAGCCTTGCTAGAGCACTAGGGTACGATTACCATCTGGTACCCAACCCCTTCGACCCCCAATTGCCCAGGACAATAATTCACATCGACTCCCATACGCACAATAACATCAGTGCCATGGCTGGGAGGCGAACAAGCCGTAAGGGTGGCAAAGGTGGCCGAGCCCCAAGTGGTGGCCGTGGTGGATCCGGTAGGGGATGTGGCCGTGACTTGCAGGGTGCCCCTAACCCCCCATGTGTGGAGGAGCAGTCAGGGACACCCATCCCCCCCCCCCGGTTGAGGTTAACGTGGCTGACACTATCCATGCTCAGCCCTTGTTGGACCAGCCCACTGTGGAACCAGACCTGGCACAGGGTGACTCCATGGCTGACTTCCAGGTCAGCAGGTCTAGGTCACGTGCGCCGGTGAACGTTGGTGTCATCAGGCCACGTGGATCAGGGGCAGCTAGGTCATCTGCTGCCCCACGTAGGCAGGCTGGGGAGGCTGCAGGGGCAGCTGCGGCTCCATCCACCCCACCTCTCACACACCCAGCCAGGACAGTGTCGTTCCAAGTCCATCATGCTGACATTCCCCCTGACACCATCACACTTGAGCTAATGCCTGCACCAACTCCGTGTCCCGGGAGGATAGCACAGCGGCAGCGTGCGCGTCTTGGAAGCAAGACGACACAAAGCCACAACAGGTTCGATCCCCGGGTCCGCGCTTAGAAACCTCCGAGTGTTTAAGCGCGTTATAAATACGTAACTAAGACAAAAAGAAAACATCTAATCTTAATCTGTGTTTCCTCTGTAACAGCGCCTCGATGCCTCATGGGCTGCAAGTGCGCTTAACAAATGCAAATAAATAAATAAATAAATAAACTCCCATGCTGAGTGTGCAATCCCACACTCCTAGTACAGAGTCCACCGGGGCTCCTGCCCCTAGTGTCCAGAGCGGCGTAGGACACTCAGGATCCCCACCACCTTCCAAGCGGAATAGGAAGAGTGCTCGTCCAGTAGAGGCTGATGCCCCAGACACGGCTACACAGTCCGGCCCGTCAAGGAAGCCCAGCTTCAATGAGGCCGAACTGAATGCACTTGTAGAGTATGTGTCCGCACTTGACCGCGAAATGGTGATTGTTGCAGGATCCAAGACCACACCTGCACAACGTCAGGCACACTGGCAAACCATTGCTGACATCATAGGTGCCCTTGGAATCATGAGGCGCACAGGTACTGAATGCTACAAGCGCTGGAATGACCTGAAGCTCAGGGCAAAGAATAAGCTGGCCTCAAGTCATGCCGCAACTCAGGTGACTGGAGGTGGGTCTCCAGCAGAGGACATAGAACTCACTCCACATGAGCAGGTTGCTGGGACCTGCGTCACGGAGGAACAGATCCAAGGCGTGGGAGAACTGGCAGATTACGAGGCATTGTCCAGTGAGTGCACATGCATGTGTGTGTCATCCATGTGCATGGTGTGTGTGGGAGGGCTTCTGTTTGGGTGCCAGGTGAGGGTGTGTGTGCCTGAGTGGTTTGGGTCTCCCATGTGCCTCATCCTCTACATTCTGCGCACCAGCATTTGGGTATAGCAGCATCCCTTCTGCCAACATTAGACATCCAGCCCAACACCACGCCAGTTGCCCTTGAAGTGTCATCTTGCCACAACATTGTTGCTTATTTACCTCTGTTTATTCAGGCAGATTGTTTGTATACCACCACTTTTACTCGGGATTTCTCAGTCCTATTGTCACATGTCTGACATGGCTATGGTACAGTGGACTGGCTTTGTTTCCTGGACATGATTTGTTTAGACATGTCCCTGTGCCCTCCTCTCCCTCTTCACTTTATGGCTAGGGTACATGCCATCTGTGTGATGGCATGTGTATTTGACCTGCCAATCACTGGCCAATGTGGGATGCCAATGCTAGGCAGCATGCAGCAAATGTGTTCATCTTCCATCTTGGTGTCATCAATGTGTGCCATCTGCCTACCCTTCACACGCAGTGACGGTGCATGCATGGGAGGCTTTTAGTCATGTGGGACATGTGTCAATCAAGTACTGTTTCTGTAGCCTCCCAGCCCTAATTGTGTGCCATAGTGCTAATGCCTGTTTCCATTTGTTTTCTTTTATGTCTTTGCAGGGGATGACGCACTTGATACTGCTGGGGTTGTGGAGATGGTGCAGACCCAGGAGGGGTCTGAGGGCCGACCGACCACCAGTGTGGGACGTGGTGTGGTGATGGGTGAGAACCCACAACTGCTGCAGGTCATGCTCTCAAGGGGTGTCTCTGGCTGCACCTCCCCCGAGCTGTATTCAGGTGTCGATTCGGATGATGAGACCTATGTGCCGTCGCAGGTGAGTGTTCTATGAAATCTATCACTTGATTCTCAATTAATTCCATCTTTTCTTTAATATTTACAATGGTAGAGTCCGCCTTAAATGCCAATTCGGCTTTCTGGATCTCTTCCTCAACTGCCATGCAGGACATCAAAGAAAGAAAGTTGGGGGGTGAGCAACTAGTATGTGCCCTCACGTTCAACACCCAACATAATCAAATCAAGAAGATAATATCCAATCATTGGCACCTACTTCAGCTCAATATGCTGAAATTGGCCAAACCCATCTATGCATTTAAAAGAGGCAGAAATATTAAGAACTGGGTTTCCAAAGCCGACAGAAATACGGCGCAAGATAGTCAACCTACCATCACTGCCGCTTGGGGTATGCGGCCCGTTAAGGGACACTATCCCTGTGGCAATTGTTCGAGCTGTGCCAGTACTTCTGCCACTGCCTCTATTGAGATTTATGAAAGAATCTGAGGCATCATACCACCTGCCTCAGTACCAATGTAATATATGTTATCATATGCCCTTGTAAAAAAGCTTACATTGGGAAGACATCCAGAGCTGTCAAATTACGCATAAGTGAGCACAAATCTAAGAGTAGAACAGGCCAGCAGAATGCTCCGCTAACAATGCATTTTTTGGAACTGAGCCATAGGCCAGAAGATTTGAAATGGTGGGCAGTTGAGAAAGTGTTGGGCACTGATGCGGCCAATACGGCTGCACGCCTAGCGCAAAAGGAACAATGGTGGATATACCATACCAATAGCCTAGAGAGGGGTCTGAATCAACGAGAAGATTGGAATTGATTTCTCTTTTTTCCCCCACCGTTATGCTGCATGCAGTTACGGGGTGAGTTTTAATACCCCACGAAAGATTACATGGCTTTGAAACATCGGTGCAGTTCTGTTTTTGTTTTGAGCTTGGGACCCCAATTCGCCAGGGTTCTGTTTTATTTTATTTTATTTTTCATGCAGGACATAATGTCTGTTTTTAGTCCTTCTTTTGTGTTTATGTCACAATTTGGAAATAAAAGAGGGACTATGATGGACATTGTCCTGTCCTTTTGTTTTCAGATGCACACGGCGTTATACTACGGGCTTCGACTGCTGTAAACAAGGTAAACGGGTTAGAAGTAGGCGTCTGTCCGCCGTACTGTTCACTTTGGCTGCGGCTGACTGGATCTGCTTATTTACAGATTTACGTATCACCGTTAGCGACGAGGTGTTTTCTTTTCATGACCGCGAGCGTATATACAGTGCTGCGGGATAGAAGGGAGACAAGTGATACTCCATTTGGATAGCGTTACTATAACGAAGGTGAGAGGTTTTTGGCATTAAGGAGATGGCGGGTTTGCCCGCAGTAGTACACATGCCATATTCAAATTTTGTTAGTTTTAAGAGGATTTAATTTGTTTCCTAGACTGTTTCTTGAAAATTTGTTAAGAGTCATTTTTCTTTGCGTTCTGCTGGAGTAAGAAGTGACTGAGCCTCCAGTGTCACTCTATGGGCAGTTGCAAAAGGACTATTAGGCTGAAACTGTGTTTCTGACCTGAGCTTGGAACGGATCAGTTTAGGTTTAGAATTTTTGCCATCTATAGCTTCCTATAAAGAGATTAGTATAGGCAGTTTCCATTGTGTGGCACTAATAAGTTTGGTTGACTGTCTCCCGTGTTTCTGCCACAGGTTTCACCTTTGTGAAAACCCAATATTACTGGACTCATACCAGAAGCTACTGGAATACAAGCTATTAGGCGAACTGAATGGGGTTTGCAGGTATGTTTTTTACATGTATTTGAATTCTGAAGCAGATCATAGGGGGGGCGGTGGGTGTTAATGGAGAGGGCACTTAGCACTCAAAAGGATATGTGCTATTAAGTAGGAATATGGGAACAGCTGTATTCCTTTCTGAACCCTGGAGCCCTAAATGAAATTGGGGGGATTGTCTACGGGTATACGAAAATGGACTGATTTGGTCGGTTGGGGTTTCGTTTAAGTTGGCTGCATTGAGCGGTACTGATGGGATTGTGGGCAAAGGGATACCCACTTGGACTCAGAGAAAATTTTTGTTCTAGTGTTCAATGTTTGGTCCGAATTGCTAGAGAGAGTTACTGATAGAAGGTTGACAGCAGTATGTTTTTTAAGAATGTTTTAATTGTATGTTTGTTTGCTTTTAGAACGTTGCTATTGTTCATCCAATCCTGATGAAGACACACATAATTTGTCGAGTCGAAACTATTAACCAACTGGGAAGCCTTTTATTGTAAAGAAGATTGATATTGTTAGGCACCAATAGTCGATATTATATTGGGAATGAACTGTTATTAACAATGTTAAGGCGTTGTGAATCATTAACAACACAATGGAAAAGAAGTGGTTTAATAAAATGATCAGCTTTTGTAATTTCTTAGTATGTCTATATATCTTTTAGATATTGCATTAGAGAGTGAATGTATGGATGCATGATTAGTAAAATGTTTTTTAGAATTTATTAAATTGATATGCTTCTACGTGTTTTTTAGATAAATCCTAATAAAATGAATATAATGATTTGAGCTTCATACTCGTCTGCCCACCTTCTGCAGTCTCTCGTGTCCTCCTGGTACCACTTTCGTTCATATTACATGGTTCTACCTCAAGGTATCAGTGAAAGTTGAGGTTCCCACTTTGTGTTTGTTGTTTTTTATTACATATTACCTGCACATTGATGGAATGCCAGTGCTTGCGGTTCCTATAGATGTGCTCAGATGCCCTGGGGGGACGTAGTGCCACATGGGTGCAGTCAATGGCACCTAGCACTTTGGGGAATTGTGCCACACCGTAGAAATCGAGGGCGGCAGCCTGCCTTTCTGCAGGTGTCCTGGGCAGGTATATGTGCCTACGGACTGATGGGCGTGCAGTGATGATGTTCAAGACCTGGTGTAGGCAGCGTGACTGCGTGGCCTGTGACACCCCACCCACTATGGCACTTGTCCGCTGAAATGATCCAGTGGCCAAGAAGTGCAGTACATTGAGGACCTTCTCCAGGGGGCTGAGTGCTTGGGAGCACAGGGTGGGTGATGTGAGGTCATCCTCCCACTCACTGACCAGGTCCAGTATTATGTGTGGTGGAAAACTGTACCTCCCATACACCTGGTCATCAGGCATCCCAAAAAGGCTGGTTCTGGGAGTGAAAATTCGGGCCCTCACTATCCTCCTCCTTTGGTAACCCACGGCCACTGCTGCTAGGAACGGTATATTCATCCTGGCGTCTGAGCTTGTTTGTTGTTTGCGCGCACTTTTATGCTGCGCGGATCGACGTAAGCCTGCTTCATGCTGGCGTACGTGTATCAGGATTGGACCATTTATTTTTCGGTGCGTCGTAGGCGAACGTGTGAATCTTCCCGCCCATCCCAGGAATACACGTAACATGCTCTCCCAGGCCCAGTCGCGAGTGAATATTCCCGCCCACCCCTGGAATACACGTACCCCACTCTCACAGGCCCAGTCGCGTGTGGAAGTTCACACGCAACCCAAAATACACGTACTCAGGGCAATCGCGTGTGGAACTTCCCGCAAACCCCGTAAAACATGTACCCTGCTGGTATCGCGTGTGGAAGTTCATGCGGACCATGATACATGTACCCTGATGGTATCGCATGGGAGACTACCTGCGCACCCCAGGGATACACGTACCCAGGCAAATTGCACGGCAGGGGGATTTTGGTGGTGGGAGACATGAGTGGGGGCCTGGTGGAGGGTGCCCCTAGTGGCTGGGGGGTGGGGGTGATGGTAGACATGAGTGGGGGCCTGGTGGAGGCTGCCCCTGCACTGCTGGGGGGTGGGGGTGATAGGGGACATGAGTGGGGGCCTGGTGGAGGCTGCCCCTGCACTGATGGGGGGTGGGGGTGGTGGGAGACATGAGTTGGACATGAGTGGGGGCCTGGTGGAGGGTGCCCTTGGATGCTGGGGGGTGGTGGTAGACATGAGTGGGGGCCTGGTGGAGGGTGCCCCTGGATGCTGGGGGCTGAGGGTGGTGGGAGACATGAGTGGGGGCCTGGTGGAGGGTGCCCCTGGATACTGGGGGGTGGGGGTGGTGGGAGACATGAGTGGGGGCCTGGTGGAGGCTGCTTCTGCACTGCTGGGGGGTGGGGGTGCAGGGAGACATGAGTTGGACATGAGTGGGGGCCTGGTGGAGGGTGCCCCTGCACTGCTGGGGCGTGGGGGTGGTGGTAGACATGAGTGGGGGCCTGGTGGAGGGTGCCCCTGGTGGCTGGGGGGTGGGGGTGGTGGGAGACATGAGTGGGGGCCTGGTGGAGGGTGCCCCTGGATGCTGGGAGGTGGGGGTGGTGGTAGACATGAGTGGGGGCCTGGTGGAGGGTGCCCCTGCACTGCTGGGGGGTGGTGGTTGTGGGAGACATGAGTGGGCGCCTGGTGGAGGCTGCCCCTGCACTGCTGGGGGGTGGGGGTGGTGGGAGACATGAGTGGGGGCCTGGTGGAGGCTGCCCCTGCACTGCTGGGGGTTGGGGGTGGTGGGAGACATGAGTGGGGGCCTGGTGGAGGGTGCCCCTGCACTGCTGGGGGGTGGGGGTGGTGGGAGACATGAGTGGGGGCCTGGTGGAGGCTGCCCCTGCACTGCTGGGGGGTGGGGTGACAGGGTACATGAGTGGGGGCCTGGTGGAGGCTGCTCCTGCACTGCTGGGGAGTGGGGGTGGTGGGAGACATGAGTGGGGGCCTGGTGGAGGGTGCCCCTGCACTGCTGGGGGGTGGGGGTGATGGTAGACATGAGTGGGGGCCTGGTGGAGGGTGCCCCTGTACTGCTGGGGGGTGGGGGTGGTGGTAGACATAAGTGGGGGCCTGGTGGAGGCTGCCCCTGCACTGCTGGGGGGTGGGGGTGATAGGGGACATGAGTGGGGGCCTGGTGGAGGGTGCCCCTGGATGCTGGGAGGTGGGGGTGGTGGTAGACATGAGTGGGGGCCTGGTGGAGGGTGCCCCTGCACTGCTGGGGGGTGGTGGTTGTGGGAGACATGAGTGGGCGCCTGGTGGAGGCTGCCCCTGCACTGCTGGGGGGTGGGGGTGGTGGGAGACATGAGTGGGGGCCTGGTGGAGGCTGCCCCTGCACTGCTGGGGGTTGGGGGTGGTGGGAGACATGAGTGGGGGCCTGGTGGAGGGTGCCCCTGCACTGCTGGGGGGTGGGGGTGGTGGGAGACATGAGTGGGGGCCTGGTGGAGGCTGCCCCTGCACTGCTGGGGGGTGGGGTGACAGGGTACATGAGTGGGGGCCTGGTGGAGGCTGCTCCTGCACTGCTGGGGAGTGGGGGTGGTGGGAGACATGAGTGGGGGCCTGGTGGAGGGTGCCCCTGCACTGCTGGGGGGTGGGGGTGATGGTAGACATGAGTGGGGGCCTGGTGGAGGGTGCCCCTGTACTGCTGGGGGGTGGGGGTGGTGGTAGACATAAGTGGGGGCCTGGTGGAGGCTGCCCCTGCACTGCTGGGGGGTGGGGGTGATAGGGGACATGAGTGGGGGCCTGGTGGAGGCTGCTCCTGCACTGCTGGGGGGTGGGGTTGGTGGGATACATGAGTGGGGGCCTGGTGGAGGGTGCCCCTGCACTGCTGGGGGGTAGGGGTGGTGGTAGACATGAGTGGGGGCCTGGTGGAGGGTGCCCCTGTTAGCTGGGGGATGGGGGTGGTGGTAGACATGAGTGGGGGCCTGGTGGAGGCTGCCCCTGCACTGCTGGGGGGTTGGGGTGCAGGGAGACATGAGTTGGACATGATTGGGTGCCTGGTGGAGGGTGCCTCTGGATGCTGGGGGGTGGGGGTGGTGGTAGACATGAGTGGGGGCCTGGTGGAGGGTGCCCCTGGATGCTGGGGGGTGGGGGTGGTGGGAGACATGAGTGGGGGCCTGGTGGAGGCTGCCCCTGCACTGCTGGGGGGTGGGGGTGGTGGGAGATATGAGTGGGGGCCTGGTGGAGGGCGCCCCTGGATGCAGGTGGGTGGGGGTGGTGGGAGACATGAGTGGGGGCCTGGTGGAAGCTGCCCCTGCACTGCTGGGGGGTGGGGGTGGTGGTAGACATGAGTTAGGGCTTGGTGGAGGGTGTCCCTGGATGCTGGGGGGTTTGAGTGGTGGGAGACATGAGTGGGGGCCTGGTGGAGGATGCCCCTGCACTGCTGGGGGGTGGGGGTGCAGGGAGACATGAGTTGGACATGAGTGGGGGCCTGGTGGAGGGTGCCCCTGCACTGCTGGGGGGTGGGGGTGGTGGTAGACATGAGTGGGGGCCTTGTGGAGGGTGCCGCTCGTGGCTGGGGGGTGGGGGTGGTGGTAGACATGAGTGGGGGCCTGGTGGAGGCTGCCCCTGCACTGCTGGGGGGTGGGGTGGTGGGAGACATGAGTGGGGGCCTGGTGGAGGCTGCCCCTGCACTGCTGGGGGGTGGGGGTGGTGGGAGACATGAGTGGGGGCCTGGTGGAGGGGGCCCCTGGATGCTGGGGGGTAGGGGTGGTGGGAGACATGAGTGGGGGCCAGATGGAGGCTGCCCCTGCACTGCTGGGGGGTGGGGGTGGTGGGAGACATGAGTGGGGGCCTGGTGGAGGGTGCCCCTGGTGGCTGGGGGGTGGGGGTGGTGGTAGACATGAGTGGGGGCCTGGTGGAGGGTGCCCCTGCACTGCTGGGGGTGGGGGGGTGGGAGACATGAGTGGGGGCCTGGTGGAGGGTGCCCCTGGATGCTGGGGGGTGGGGGTGGTGGTAGACATGTGTGGGGGTCTGGTGGAGGGTGCTCTGCACTGCTGGGGGGTGGGGGTGGAGGGAGACATGAGTGTCATGAACGCTACTCCCGAGGAGCCAAGACTGGCCCAGCGTCCCCAGGAGCAGGCTCATCATCCACACCCCCGGTTCCAGCAAACCCCTACAGGGGCCCTTTGGACCATATCCTGGCGCCTCGCCAGGCTCATAAGGAACCACAGTCCCGGCGCCATGGGCGCCGGGCTCATATTCTTAAAGTGTGCAGTAGTGATTGGGTGGACTTACCTGTGGCAAACCATGCTGCATACTCACCTAGAACAATCCAAGCTGGGTGAAGTCCCAGCCACTGGCTGGCAGGGACCAATCCTCTGTTACAGGAACTCTTTTCTTACCTGGGTGGGGCTGATGCTAATCCTCTGACACTGGAACTCTTTTCTTACCTGGGTGAGGCTGGAGGAAGAATACGCACCAAAGCACTTCTCCACTATTTAAACCATGCCCGATAGAATTCACGTGCTTCTCGTTATTCTGCAACAGCAGCAGGACGCTCATCGAGTCGGCTCCTGCATTCCAGGTCCAGACACACCCTCAGCTTCTCGAGCAGCAACCTGTGGATGAAGAAAAGGCACAGGAACATCTACTCACCAGAATTCAGCCACAAGAGTCCAGTCTCCGACAACCTGCAAATAAAGACATAAGGTTAGAAAACGGGCAACACGCTCGCAGCTGCGCTCGCTTACCTTATCCATCCGTGATCACACCGGAGTTCACCGCAGCCTTCGCTTCGGCAGCATCCCAGCACCTGGAAGACAAAAGACATTATTAGAGGTGCCCATTTTGAAGTGGCCACAATTCAGTAATACTTACGCGCTTCTTCACGCGCAGCAGCGGCAGCATCACCCTCAGCATTTCGGCACCTGAAAGGAAGGAAAAGACATTATCAGAGGCGCCCATTTGCAAACGGCCATAATTCAGTTATACTTACGTGCCACCGCACGTGCAACAGCGGCGGCATCACCCACAGCATCTCGGCACCTGAAAGACAGAAAAGGACATTATAAAAGGGTGCTCCTTCAGAAGCGGCCTCAGATCTTCTATACTCACGAGCCTCTTCTTGCACAGCAGTGGTGGTGTCGCCAACAGCTTCTCGGCACCTGAAGGACTATTACAAGCCACACAAGGACACTGAGCCTAAACACTGAAATCATCCAGTGACGTAACTGGATTCCACGCGCCCCTGCACCAGAAGCAGGATGGAGAGCTCAGCTTCACTAAACCAAAGGTGAGAGTTCGTGGAGACCAGTCGAGAACCAAGAAGTGGGAAAAGCAGAAGATTGGTGGGAGAACTTATCCAACCAGCTTGTAATTACCCCTTTTTCTTCCACCTGCAGAAAACTCACCTTACAAGCCAGACAGTCAATATTCGGAGGTCCTGCCCAGAGCGTCTTCCGAGTTCTAGGCCTCATCATAGTCATAGAAGCAACTGTAGCAGTCCAGTTTGGGTCAGCGCCTTCGTGGGAATCAGGTGAGCGTTACAATGAGTTGGACATGAGTGGGGGCCTGGTGGAGGGTGCCCCTGGATGCTGGGGGGTGGGGGTGGTGGTAGACATGAGTGGGGGCCTGGTGGAGGGTACCCCTGGATGCTGGGGGGTGAGGGTGGTGAGAGACATGAGTGGGGGCCTGGTGGAGGGTGCCCCTGGATGCTGGGGGGTGGGGGTGGTGGGAGACATGAGTGGGGGCCTGGTGGAGGCTGCCCCTGCACTGCTGGGGGTGGGGGTGCAGGGAGACATGAGTTGGACATGAGTGGGGGCCTGGTGGAGGGTGCCCCTGCACTGCTGGGGGGTGGGGGTGGTGGTAGACATGAGTGGGGGCCTGGTGGAGGGTGCCCCTGCACTGCTGGGGGGTGGGGTGGTGGGAGACATGAGTGGGGGCCTGGTGGAGGCTGCCCCTGCACTGCTGGGGGGTGGGGGTGATAGGGGACATGAGTGGGGGCCTGGTGGAGGCTGCTCCTGCACTGCTGGGGGGTGGGGGTGGTGGGAGACATGAGTGGGGGCCTGGTGTAGGCTGCCCCTGCACTGCTGGGGGGTGGGGGTGATGGTAGACATGAGTGGGGGCCTGGTGGAGGGTGCCCCTGCACTGCTGGGGGGTGGGGGTGGTAGTAGACATGAGTGGGGGCCTGGTGGAGGCTGCCCCTGCACTGCTGGGGGGTGGGGTGGTGGGAGACATGAGTTGGACATGAGTGGGGGCCTGGTGGAGGGTGCCCCTGGATGCTGGGGGGTGGGGGTGGTGGGAGACATGAGTGGGGGCCTGGTGGAGGCTGCCACTGCACTGCTGGGGGGTGGGGGTGCAGGGAGACATGAGTTGGACATGAGTGGGGGCCTGGTGGAGGGTGCCCCTGCACTGCTGGAGGGTGGGGGTGGTGGTAGACATGAGTGGGGGCCTGGTGGAGGGTGCCCCTGGATGCTGGGGGGTGGGGGTGCAGGGAGACATGAGTTGGACATGAGTGGGGGCCTGGTGGAGGGTGCCCCTGCACTGCTGGGCGGTGGGGGTGGTGGTAGACATGAGTGGGGGCCTGGTGGAGGGTGCCCCTGGATGCTGGGGTGTGGGGGTGGTGGGAGACATGAGTGGGGGCCTGGTGGAGGGTGCCCCTGCACTGCTGGGGGGTGGGGGTGGTGGGAGACATGAGTGGGGGCCTGGTGGAGGCTGCCCCTGCACTGCTGGGGGGTGGGGGTGATAGGGGACATGAGTGGGGGCCTGGTGGAGGCTGCTCCTGCACTGCTGGGGGGTGGGGGTGGTGGGAGACATGAGTGGGGGCCTGGTGGAGGCTGCCCCTGCACTGCTGGGGGTGGGGATGATGGTAGACATGAGTGGGGGCTGGGTGGAGGGTGCCCCTGCACTGCTGGGGTGTGGGGGTGGTTGGTAGACATGAGTGGGGGCCTGGTGGAGGCTGCCCCTGCACTGCTGGGGGGTGGGGTGGTGGGAGACATGAGTTGGACATGAGTGGGGGCCTAGCGGAGGGTGCCCCTGGATGCTGGGGGGTGGGGGTGGTGGTAGACATGAGTGGGGGCCTGGTGGAGGGTGCCCCTGGATGCTGGGGGGTGAGGGTGGTGGGAGACATGAGTGGGGGCCTGGTGGAGGGTGCCCCTGGATGCTGGGGGGCGGGGTGGTGGGAGACATGAGTGGGGGCCTGGTGGAGGCTGCCCCTGCACTGCTGGGGGTGGGGGTGCAGGGAGACATGAGTTGGACATGAGGGGGGGCCTGGTGGAGGGTGCCCCTGCACTGCTGGGGGGTGGGGTGGTGATAGACATGAGTGGGGGCCTTGTGGAGGGTGCCCCTGGTGGCTGGGGGTGGGGGTGGTGGGAGACATGAGTGGGGGCCTGGTGGAGGGTGCCCCTGGATACTGGGGGGTGAGGGTGGTGGTAGACATGAGTGGGGGCCTGGTGGAGGGTGCCCCTGCACTGCTGGGGGGTGGGGGTGGTGGGAGACATGAGTGGGGGCCTGGTGGAAGCTGCCCCTGCACTGCTGGGGGGTGGGGGTGGTGGGGGACATGAGTGGGGGCCTGGTGGAGGCTGCCCCTGCACTGCTGGGGGGTAGGGGTGGGGGGAGACATGAGTGGGGGCCTGGTGGAGGCTGCTCCTGCACTGCTGGGGGGTGGGGGTGGTGGGAGACATGAGTGGGGGCCTGGTGGAGGCTGCCCCTGCACTGCTGGGGGGTGGGGGTGATGGTAGACATGAGTGGGGGCCTGGTGGAGGGTGCCCCTGCACTGCTGGGGGGTTGGGTGGTGGTAGACATGAGTGGGGGCCTGGTGGAGGCTGCCCCTGCACTGCTGGGGGGTGGGGTGGTGGGAGACATGAGTTGGACATGAGTGGGGGCCTAGTGGAGGGTGCCCCTGGATGCTGGGGGGTGGGGGTGGTTGTAGACATGAGTGGGGGCCTGGTGGAGGGTGCCCCTGGATGCTGGGGGGTGAGGGTGGTGGGAGACATGAGTGGGGGCCTGGTGGAGGGTGCCCCTGGATGCTGGGGGGCGGGGTGGTGGGAGACATGAGTGGGGGCCTGGTGGAGGCTGCCCCTGCACTGCTGGGGGGTGGGGGTGCAGGGAGACATGAGTTGGACATGAGTGGGGGCCTGGTGGAGGGTGCCCCTGCACTGCTGGGGGGTTGGGTGGTGGTAGACATGAGTGGGGGCCTGGTGGAGGCTGCCCCTGCACTGCTGGGGGGTGGGGTGGTGGGAGACATGAGTTGGACATGAGTGGGGGCCTAGTGGAGGGTGCCCCTGGATGCTGGGGGTGGGGGTGGTTGTAGACATGAGTGGGGGCCTGGTGGAGGGTGCCCCTGGATGCTGGGGGGTGAGGGTGGTGGGAGACATGAGTGGGGGCCTGGTGGAGGGTGCCCCTGGATGCTGGGGGGCGGGGTGGTGGGAGACATGAGTGGGGGCCTGGTGGAGGCTGCCCCTGCACTGCTGGGGGGTGGGGGTGCAGGGAGACATGAGTTGGACATGAGTGGGGGCCTGGTGGAGGGTGCCCCTGCACTGCTGGGGGGTGGGGGTGGTGGTAGACATGAGTGGGGGCCTGGTGGAGGGTGCCCCTGGTGGCTGGGGGGTGGGGGTGGTGGGAGACATGAGTGGGGGCCTGGTGGAGGGTGCCCCTGGATGCTGGGGGGTGGGGGTGGTGGTAGACATGAGTGGGGTCCTGGTGGAGGGTGCCCCTGCACTGCTGGGGGATGGGGGTGGTGGGAGACATGAGTGGGGGCCTGGTGGAAGCTGCCCCTGCACTGCTGGGGGGTGGGGTGGTGGGGGACATGAGTGGGGGCCTGGTGGAGGCTGCCCCTGCACTGCTGGGGGGTGGGGGTGGGGGGAGACATGAGTGGGGGCCTGGTGGAGGGTGCCCCTGCACTGCAGGGGAGTGGGGGTGGTGGGAGACATGAGTGGAGGCGTGGTGGAGGCTGCCCCTGCACTGCTGAGGGGTGGGGGTGATAGGGGACATGAGTGGGGGCCTGGTGGAGGCTGCTCCTGCACTGCTGGGGGTGGGGGTGGTGGGAGACATGAGTGGGGGCCTGGTGGAGGGTGCCCCTGCACTGCTGGGGGGTGGGGGTGGTGGTAGACATGAGTGGGGGCCTGGTGGAGGCTGCCGCTGCACTGCTGGGGGTGGGGGTGGTGGTAGACATGAGTGGGGGCCTGTGGAGGCTGCCCCTGCACTGCTGGGGGGTGGGGGTGATAGGCGACATGAGTGGGGGCCTGGTGGAGGCTGCTCCTGCACTGCTGGGGGGTGGGGTGGTGGGAGACATGAGTGGGGGGCTGGTGGAGGGTGCCCCTGCACTTCTGGGGGGTGGGGGTGGTGGTAGACATGAGTGGGGGCCTGGTGGAGGCTGCCCCAGCACTGCTGGGGGGTGGGGTGGTGGTAGACATGAGTGGGGGCCTGGTGGAGGCTGCCTCTGCACTGCTGGAGGGTGGGGGTGCAGGGAGACATGAGTTGGACATGAGTGGGTGCTTGGTGGAGGGTGCCCCTGGTGGCTGGAGGGTGGGGGTGGTGGTAGACATGAGTGGGGGCCTGGTGGAGGGTGCCCCTGGTGGCTGGGGGTGGGGGTGGTGGTAGACATGAGTGGGGGCCTGGTGGAGGCTGCCCCTGCACTGCTGGGGGGTCGGGGTGGTGGTAGACATGAGTGGGGGCCTGGTGGAGGCTGCCTCTGCACTGCTGGGGGGTGGGGGTGCAGGGAGACATGAGTTGGACATGAGTGGGTGCCTGGTGGAGGGTGCCCCTGGATGCTGGGGGGTGGGGTGGTGGTAGACATGAGTGCAGGCCTGGTGGAGGGTGCCCCTGGATGCTGGGGGTGGGGGTGGTGGGAGACATGAGTGGGGGCCTGGTGGAGGCTGTCCCTGCACTGCTGGGGGGTGGGGGTGGTGGGAGACATGAGTTAGTGCCTTGTGGAGGGTGCCACTGGATGCTGGGCGGTGGAGGTGGTGGGAGACATGAGTGGGGGCCTGGTGGAGGCTGCCCCTGCACTGCTGGGGGGTGGGGTGGTGGGAGACATGAGTGGGGGCCTGGCGGAGAGTGCCCCTGGATGCTGGGGGGTGGGGGTGGTGGGAGACATGAGTGGGGGCCTGGTGGAGGCTGCCCCTGCACTACTGGGGGGTGGGGGTGGTGGGAGACATGAGTGAGGGCCTGGTGGAGGGTGTCCCTGGTGGCTGGGGGGTGGGGGTGGGTTGAGACATGAGTGGGGGCCTGGTGGAGGCTGCCCCTGCACTCCTGGGGGGTGTGGGTGGTGGTCGACATGAGTGGGGGCCTGGTGGAGGGTGCCCCTGGATGCTGGGGTGTGGGGGTGGTGGGAGACATGAGTGGGGGAAAGGTGGAGGCTGCCCCTGCACTGCTGGGGAACGGTGGTGGTGGGAGACATGAGTGGGGGCCTGGTGGAGGCTGCCCCTGCACTACTGGGGGGGTGTGGGTGGTGGTCGACATGAGTGGGGGCCTGGTGGAGGGTGCCCCTGGATGCTGGGGTGTGGGGGTGGTGGGAGACATGAGTGGGGGAAAGGTGTAGGCTGCCCCTGCACTGCTGGGGGTGGGGGTGATAGGGGACATGAGTGGGGGCCTGGTGCAGGCTGCTCCTGCACTGCTGGGGGGTGGGGGTGGTGGGAGACATGAGTGGGGGTCTGGTGGAGGCTGCCCCTGCACTGCTGGGGGGTTTGGGTGATGGTAGACATGAGTGGGGGACTGGTGGAGGGTGCCCCTCCACTGCTGGGGGTTGGGGGTGGTGGTAGACATGAGCGGGGGCCTGGTGGAGGCTGCCCCTGCACTGCTGGGGGGTGGGGGTGGTGGGAGACATGAGTTGGACATGAGTGGGGGCCTGGTGGAGGGTGCCCCTGGATGCTGGGGGGTGGGGGCGGTGGTAGACATGAGTGGGGGCCTGGTGGAGGGTGCCCCTGGATGCTGGGCGGTGAGGGTGGTGGGAGACATGAGTGGGGGCCTGGTGGAGGGTGCCCCTGGATGCTGGGGGGTGAGGGTGGTGGGAGACATGAGTGGGGGCCTGGTGGAGGGTGCCCCTGGATGCTGGGGGGTGGGGGTGGTGGTAGACATGAGTGGGGGCCTGGTGGAGGGTGCCCCTGCACTGCTGGGGGGTGGGGGTGGTGGGAGAAATGAGTGGGGGCCTGGTGGAAGCTGCCCCTGCACTGCTGGAGGGTGGGGGTGGTGGGGGACATGAGTGGGGGCCTGGTGGAGGCTGCCCCTGCACTGCTGGGGGGTGGGGGTGGGGGGAGACATGAGTGGGGGCCTGGTGGAGGCTGCTCCTGCACTGCTGGGGGTTGGGAGTGGTGGGAGACATGAGTGGGGGCCTGGTGGAGGCTGCCCCTGCACTGCTGGGGGGTGGGGGTGATGGTAGACATGAGTGGGGGCCTGGTGGAGGGTGCCCCTGCACTGCTGGGGGGTGGGGGTGGTGGTAGACATGAGTGGGGGCCTGGTGGAGGCTGCCCCTGCACCGCTGGGGGGTGGGGTGGTGGGAGACATGAGTTGGACATGAGTGGGGGCCTAGTGGAGGGTGCCCCTGGATGCTGGGGGGTGGGGGTGGTTGTAGACATGAGTGGGGGCCTGGTGGAAGGTTCCCCTGGATGCTGGGGGGTGAGGGTGGTGGGAGACATGAGTGGGGGCCTGGTGGAGGGTGCCCCTGGATGCTGGGAGGCGGGGTGGTGGGAGACATGAGTGGGGGCCTGGTGGAGGCTGCCCCTGCAATGCTGGGGGGTGGGGGTGCAGGGAGACATGAGTTGAACATGATTGGAGGCCTGGTGGAGGGTGCCCCTGGATGCTGGGGGGGGTTGTAGACATGAGTGGGGGCCTGGTGGAGGGTGCCCCTGGATGCTGGGGGGTGAGGGTGGTGGGAGACATGAGTGGGGGCCTGGTGGAGGGTGCCCCTGGATGCTGGGGGGTGGGGGTGGTGCTAGACATGAGTGGGGGCCTGGTGGAGAGTGCCCCTGCACTGCTGGGGGGTGGGGGTGGTGGGAGACATGAGTGGGGGCCTGGTGGAAGCTGCCCCTGCACTACTGGGGGTGGTGGGGGACATGAGTGGGGGCCTGGTGGAGGCTGCCCCTGCACTGCTGGGGGGTGGGGTGGGGGGAGACATGAGTGGGGGCCTGGTGGAGGGTGCCCCTGCACTGCTGGGGGGTGGGGGTGGTGGGAGACATGAGTGGGGGCGTGGTGGAGGCTGCCCCTGCACTGCTGAGGGGTGGGGGTGATAGGGGACATGAGTGGGGGCCTGGTGGAGGCTGCTCCTGCACTGCTGGGGGTGGGGGTGGTGGGAGACATGAGTGGGGACCTGGTAGAGGGTGCCCCTGCACTGCTGGGGGGTGGGGGTGATGGTAGACATGAGTGGGGGCCTGGTGGAGGGTGCCCCTGCACTGCTGGGGGGTGGGGGTGGTGGTAGACATGAGTGGGGGCCTGGTGGAGGCTACCGCTGCACTGCTGGGGGTGGGGGTGGTGGTAGACATGAGTGGGGGCCTGTGGAGGCTGCCCCTGCACTGCTGGGGGGGTGGGAGTGATATGGGACATGAGTGGGGGCCTGGTGGAGGCTGCTCCTGCACTGCTGGGGGTGGGGGTGGTGGGAGACATGAGTGGGGGCCTGGTGGAGGGTGCCCCTGCACTTCAGGGGGGTGGGGGTGGTGGTAGACATGAGTGGGGGCCTGGTGGAGGGTGCACCTGATGGCTGGGTCGTAGAGGTGGTGGTAGACATGAGTGGGGGCCTGGTGGAGGTTGCCCCTGCACTGCTGGGGGGTGGGGTGGTGGTAGACATGAGTGGGGGCCTGGTGGAGGCTGCCTCTGCACTGCTGGGGGGTGGGGGTGCAGGGAGACATGAGTTGGACATGAGTGGGTGCCTGGTGGAGGGTGCCCCTGGATGCTGGGGGGTGGGGGTGGTGGTAGACATGAGAACAGGCCTGGTGGAGGGTGCCCCTGGATGCTGGGGGGTGGGGGTGGTGGGAGACATGAGTGGGGGCCTGGTGGAGGCTGCCCCTGCACTGCTGGGGGGTGGGGGTGGTGGGAGATATGAGTGGGGGCCTGGTGGAGGGCGCCCCTGGATGCAGGAGGGTAGGGGTGGTGGGAGACATGATTGGGGGCCTGGTGGAAGCTGTCCCTGCACTGCTGGGGGGTGGGGGTGGTGGGAGACATGAGTTAGGGCCTGGTGGAGGGTGCCCCTGGATGCTGGGGGGTGGGGGTGGTGGGAGACATGAGTGGGGGCCTGGTGGAGGCTGCCCCTGCACTGCTGGGGGGTGGGGTGGTGGGAGACATGAGTGGGGGCCTGGTGAAGAGTGCCCCTGGATGCTGGGGGGTGGGGGTGGTGGGAGACATGAGTGGGGGCCTGGTGGAGGCTGCCCCTGCACTGCTGGGGGGTGGGGTGGTGGGAGACATGAGTGGGGGCCTGGTGGAGGGTGCCCCTGGTGGCTGGGGGGTGGGGTGGTGGGAGACATGAGTGGGGGCCTGGTGGAGGGTGCCCCTGGATGCTGGGGGGTGGGGGCGGTGGTAGACATGAGTGGGGGCCTGGTGGAGGGTGCCCCTGGATGCTGGGGGGTGAGGGTGGTGGGAGACATGAGTGGGGGCCTGGTGGAGGGTGCCCCTGGATGCTGGGGGGTGAGGGTGGTGGGAGACATGAGTGGGGGCCTGGTGGAGGGTGCCCCTGGATGCTGGGGGGTGGGGGTGGTGGTAGACATGAGTGGGGGCCTGGTGGAGGGTGCCCCTGCACTGCTGGGGGGTGGGGGTGGTGGGAGACATGAGTGGGGGCCTGGTGGAAGCTGCCCCTGCACTGCTGGAGGGTGGGGGTGGTGGGGGACATGAGTGGGGGCCTGGTGGAGGCTGCCCCTGCACTGCTGGGGGGTGGGGGTGGGGGGAGACATGAGTGGGGGCCTGGTGGAGGCTGCTCCTGCACTGCTGGGGGTTGGGAGTGGTGGGAGACATGAGTGGGGGCCTGGTGGAGGCTGCCCCTGCACTGCTGGGGGGTGGGGGTGATGGTAGACATGAGTGGGGGCCTGGTGGAGGGTGCCCCTGCACTGCTGGGGGGTGGGGGTGGTGGTAGACATGAGTGGGGGCCTGGTGGAGGCTGCCCCTGCACCGCTGGGGGGTGGGGTGGTGGGAGACATGAGTTGGACATGAGTGGGGGCCTAGTGGAGGGTGCCCCTGGATGCTGGGGGGTGGGGGTGGTTGTAGACATGAGTGGGGGCCTGGTGGAAGGTTCCCCTGGATGCTGGGGGGTGAGGGTGGTGGGAGACATGAGTGGGGGCCTGGTGGAGGGTGCCCCTGGATGCTGGGGGGCGGGGTGGTGGGAGACATGAGTTGGGGCCTGGTGGAGGCTGCCCCTGCAATGCTGGGGGGTGGGGGTGCAGGGAGACATGAGTTGAACATGATTGGAGGCCTGGTGGAGGGTGCCCCTGGATGCTGGGGGGGGGTTGTAGACATGAGTGGGGGCCTGGTGGAGGGTGCCCCTGGATGCTGGGGGGTGAGGGTGGTGGGAGACATGAGTGGGGGCCTGGTGGAGGGTGCCCCTGGATGCTGGGGGGTGGGGGTGGTGCTAGACATGAGTGGGGGCCTGGTGGAGAGTGCCCCTGCACTGCTGGGGGGTGGGGGTGGTGGGAGACATGAGTGGGGGCCTGGTGGAAGCTGCCCCTGCACTACTGGGGGTGGGGGTGGTGGGGGACATGAGTGGGGGCCTGGTGGAGGCTGCCCCTGCACTGCTGGGGGGTGGGGGTGGGGGGAGACATGAGTGGGGGCCTGGTGGAGGGTGCCCCTGCACTGCTGGGGGGTGGGGGTGGTGGGAGACATGAGTGGGGGCGTGGTGGAGGCTGCCCCTGCACTGCTGAAGGGTGGGGGTGATAGGGGACATGAGTGGGGGCCTGGTGGAGGCTGCTCCTGCACTGCTGGGGGTGGGGGTGGTGGGAGACATGAGTGGGGACCTGGTAGAGGGTGCCCCTGCACTGCTGGGGGGTGGGGGTGATGGTAGACATGAGTGGGGGCCTGGTGGAGGGTGCCCCTGCACTGCTGGGGGGTGTGGGTGGTGGTAGACATGAGTGGGGGCCTGGTGGAGGCTACCGCTGCACTGATGGGGGTGGGGGTGGTGGTAGACATGAGTGGGGGCCTGTGGAGGCTGCCCCTGCACTGCTGGGGGGGTGGGAGTGATATGGGACATGAGTGGGGGCCTGATGGAGGCTGCTCCTGCACTGCTGGGGGTGGGGGTGGTGGGAGACATGAGTGGGGGCCTGGTGGAGGGTGCCCCTGCACTTCTGGGGGGTGGGGGTGGTGGTAGACATGAGTGGGGGCCTGGTGGAGGGTGCACCTGATGGCTGGGTCGTAGAGGTGGTGGTAGACATGAGTGGGGGCCTGGTGGAGGTTGCCCCTGCACTGCTGGGGGGTGGGGTGGTGGTAGACATGAGTGGGGGCCTGGTGGAGGCTGCCCCTGCACTGCTGGGGGGTGGGGGTGGTGGGAGATATGAGTGGGGGCCTGGTGGAGGGCGCCCCTGGATGCAGGAGGGTGGGGGTGGTGGGAGACATGAGTGGGGGCCTGGTGGAAGCTGCCCCTGCACTGCTGGGGGGTGGGGGTGGTGGGAGACATGAGTTAGGGCCTGGTGGAGGGTGCCCCTGGATTCTGGGGGGTGGGGGTGGTGGGAGACATGAGTGGGGGCCTGGTGGAGGCTGCCCCTGCACTGCTGGGGGGTGGGGTGGTGGGAGACATGAGTGGGGGCCTGGTGGAGAGTGCCCCTGGATGCTGGGGGGTGGGGGTGGTGGGAGACATGAGTGGGGGCCTGGTGGAGGCTGCCCCTGCACTGCTGGGGGGTGGGGGTGGTGGGAGACATGAGTGGGGGCCTGGTGGAGGGTGCCCCTGGTGGCTGGGGGGTGGGGTGGGGGGAGATATGAGTGGGGGCCTGGTGGAGGGTGCCCCTGGATGCTGGGGGGTGGGGGTGGTGGTAGACATGAGTGGGGGCCTGGTGGAGGGTGCCCCTGCACTGCTGGGGGGTGGGGTGGTGGGAGACATGAGTGGGGGCCTGGTGGAAGCTGCCCCTGCACTGCTGGGGTGTGGGGGTGGTGGGGGACATGAGTGGGGGCCTGGTGGAGGCTGCCCCTGCACTGCTGGGGGGTGGGGGTGGGGGGAGACATGAGTGGGGGCCTGGTGGAGGCTGCTCCTGCACTGCTGGGGGGTGGGGGTGGTGGGAGACATGAGTGGGGGACTGGTGGAGGCTGCCCCTGCACTGCTGGGGGGTGGGGGTGATGGTAGACATGAGTGGGGGCCTGGTGGGGGGTGCCCCTGCACTGCTGGGGGGTGGGGGTGGTGGTAGACATGAGTGGGGCCTGGTGGAGGCTGCCCCTGCACTGCTGGGGGGTGGGGTGGTGGGAGACATGAGTTGGACATGAGTGGGGGCCTAGTGGAGGGTGCCCCTGGATGCTGGGTGGTGGGGGTGGTTGTAGACATGAGTGGGGGCCTGGTGGAGGGTGCCCCTGGATGCTGGGGGGTGAGGGTGGTGGGAGACATGAGTGGGGGCCTGGTGGAGGGTGCCCCTGGATGCTGGGGGGGGAGGTGGTGGGAGACATGAGTGGGGGCCTGGTGGAGGCTGCCCCTGCACGGCTGGGGGGTGGGGGTGCAGGGAGACATGAGTTGGACATGAGTGGGGGCCTGGTGGAGGGTGCCCCTGCACTGCTGGGGGGTGGGGGTGGTGGTAGACATGAGTGGGGGCCTGGTGGAGGGTGCCCCTGGTGGCTGGGGGGTGGGGGTGGTGGGAGACATGAGTTTGGGCCTGGTGGAGGGTGCCCCTGGCTGCTGGGGGGTTGGGGTGGTGGTAGACATGAGTGGGGGCCTCGTGGAGGGTGCCCCTGCACTGCTGGGGGGTGGGGGTGGTGGGAGACATGAGTGGGGGCCTGGTGGAAGCTGCCCCTGCACTGCTGGGGGGTGGGGATCGTGGGGGACATGAGTGGGGGCCTGGTGGAGGCTGCCCCTGCACTGCTGGGGGGTGGGGGTGGGGGGAGACATGAGTGGGGGCCTGGTGGATGGTGCCCCTGCACTGCTGGGGGGTGGGGGTGGTGGGAGACATGAGTGGGGGCGTGGTGGAGGCTGCCCCTGCACTGCTGAGGGGTGGGGGTGGTAGGGGACATGAGTGGGGGCCTGGTGGAGGCTGCTCCTGCACTGCTGGGGGTGGGGGTGGTGGGAGACATGAGTGGGGGCCTGTTGGAGGGTGCCCCTGCACTGCTGGGGGGTGGGGGTGATGGTAGACATGAGTGGGGGCCTGGTGGAGGGTGCCCCTGCACTGCTGGGGAGTGGGGGTGGTGGTAGACATGAGTGGGGGCCTGGTGGAGGCTGCCGCTGCACTGCTGGGGGTGGGGGTGGTGGTAGACATGAGTGGGGGCCTGGTGGAGGCTGCCCCTGCACTGCTGGGGGGTGGGGGTGGGGGGAGACATGAGTGGGGGCCTGGTGGAGGGTGCCCCTGCACTGCTGGGTGGTGGGGGTGGTGGGAGACATGAGTGGGGGCGTGGTGGAGGCTGCCCCTGCACTGCTGAGGGGTGGGGGTGATAGGGGACATGAGTGGGGGCCTGGTGGAGGCTGCTCCTGCACTGCTGGGGGTGGGGGTGGTGGGAGACATGAGTGGGGGCCTGTTGGAGGGTGCCCCTGCACTGCTGGGGGGTGGGGGTGATGGTAGACATGAGTGGGGGCCTGGTGGAGGGTGCCCCTGCACTGCTGGGGGGTGGAGGTGGTGGTAGACATGAGTGGGGGCCTGGTGGAGGCTGCCGCTGCACTGCTGGGGGTGGTGGTAGACATGAATGGGGGCCTGTGGAGGCTGCCCCTGCACTGCTGGGGGGTGGGGTGATAGGGGACATGAGTGGGGGCCTGGTGGAGGCTGCTCCTGCACTGCTGGGGGGTGGGGGTGGTGGGAGACATGAGTGGGGGGCTGGTGGAGGGTGCCCCTGCACTTCTGGGGGGTGGGGGTGGTGGTAGACATGAGTGGGGGCCTGGTGGAGGCTGCCCCTGCACTGCTGGGGGTGGGGTGGTGGTAGACATGAGTGGGGGCCTGGTGGAGGCTGCCTCTGCACTGCTGGAGGGTGGGGGTGCAGGGAGACATGAGTTGGACATGAGTGGGTGCTTGGTGCAGGGTGCCCCCGGATGCTAGGGGGTGGGGGTGGTGGTAGACATGAGTGCAGGCCTGGTGGAGGGTGCCCCTGGATGCTGGGGGGTGGGGGTGGTGGGAGACATGAGTGGGGGCCTGGTGGAGGCTGCCCCTGCACTGCTGGGGAGTGGGGATGGTGGGAGATATGAGTGGGGGCCTGGTGGAGGGCGCCCCTGGATGCAGGAGGGTGGGGGCGGTGGGAGACATGAGTGGGGGCCTGGTGGAAGCTGCCCCTGCACTGCTGGGGGGTGGGGGTGGTGGGAGACATGAGTTAGGGCCTGGTGGAGGGTGCCCCTGGATGCTGGGGGGTGGGGGTGGTGGGAGACATGAGTGGGGGCCTGGTGGAGGCTGCCCCTGCACTGCTGGGGGGTGGGTTGGTGGGAGACATTAATGGGGGCCTGGTGGAGAGTGCCCCTGGATGCTGGGGGGTGGGGGTGGTGGGAGACATGAGTGGGGGCCTGGTGGAGGCTGCCCCTGAACTGCTGGGGGGTGGGGGTGGTGGGAGACATGAGTGGGGGCCTGGTGGAGGGTGCCTCTGGTGGCTGGGGGGTGGGGGTGGTGGGAGACATGAGTGGGGGCCTGGTAGAGGCTGCCCCTGCACTGCTGGGGGGTGTGGGTGGTGGTCGACATGAGTGGGGGCCTGGTGGAGGGTGCCCCTGGATGCTGGGGTGTGGGGGTGGTGGGAGACATGAGTGGGGGAAAGGTGGAGGCTGCCCCTGCACTGCTGGGGGGTGGGGGTGGTGGGAGACATGAGTGGGGGCCTGGTGGAGGGTGCCCCTGGTGGCTGGGGGGTGGGGGTGGTGGGAGACATGAGTGGGGGCCTGGTGGAGGGTGCCCCTGCACTGCAGGGGGGTGGGGGTGGTGGGAGACATGAGTGGGGGCCTGGTGTAGGCTGCCCCTGCACTGCTGGTGGGTGGGGGTGATAGGGGACATGAGTGGGGGCCTGGTGGAGGCTGCTCCTGCACTGCTGGGGGGTGGGGGTAGTGGGAGACATGAGTGGGGGTCTGGTGGAGGTTGCCCCTGCACTGCTGGGGGGTGGGGGTGATGGTAGATATGAGTGGGGGCCTTGTGGAGGGTGCCCCTGCACTGCTGGGGGTTGGGGGTGTTGGTAGACATGAGTTGGGGCCTGGTGGAGGCTGCCCCTGCACTGCTGGGGGGTGGGGGTGGTGGGAGACATGAGTTGGACATGAGTGGGGGCCTGGTGGAGGGTGCCCCTGCACTGCTGGGGGGTGTGGGTGGTGGTCGACATGAGTGGGGGCCTGGTGGAGGGTGCCCCTGGATGCTGGGGTGTGGGGGTGGTGGGAGACATGAGTGGGGGAAAGGTGGAGGCTGCCCCTGCACTGCTGGGGGGTGGGGGTGGTGGGAGACATGAGTGGGGGCCTGGTGGAGGGTGCCCCTGGTGGCTGGGGGGTGGGGGTGGTGGGAGACATGAGTGGGGGCCTGGTGGAGGGTGCCCCTGCACTGCAGGGGGGTGGGGGTGGTGGGAGACATGAGTGGGGGCCTGGTGTAGGCTGCCCCTGCACTGCTGGTGGGTGGGGGTGATAGGGGACATGAGTGGGGGCCTGGTGGAGGCTGCTCCTGCACTGCTGGGGGGTGGGGGTAGTGGGAGACATGAGTGGGGGTCTGGTGGAGGTTGCCCCTGCACTGCTGGGGGGTGGGGGTGATGGTAGATATGAGTGGGGGCCTTGTGGAGGGTGCCCCTGCACTGCTGGGGGTTGGGGGTGTTGGTAGACATGAGTTGGGGCCTGGTGGAGGCTGCCCCTGCACTGCTGGGGGGTGGGGGTGGTGAGAGACATGAGTTGGACATGAGTGGGGGCCTGGTGGAGGGTGCCCCTGGATGCTGGGGGGTGGAGGTGGTGGTAGACATGAGTGGGGGCCTGGTGGAGGGTGCCCCTGGATGCTGGGGGGTGAGGGTGGTGGGAGACTGAGTGGGGGCCTGGTGGACCGCCCCTGGATGCTGGGGGGTGAGGGTGGTGGGAGACATGAGTGGGGGCCTGGTGGAGGGTGCCCCTGGATGCTGGGGGGCGGGGTGGTGGGAGACATGAGTGGGGGCCTGGTGGAGGCTGCCCCTGCACTGCTGGGGGGTGGGGGTGCAGGGAGACATGAGTTGGACATGAGTGGGGGCCTGGTGGAGGGTGCCCCTGCACTGCTGGGGGGTGGGGGTGGTGGTAGACATGAGTGGGGGCCTTGTGGAGGGTGCCCCTGGTGGCTGGGGGGTGGGGGTGGTGGGAGACATAAGTGGGGGCCTGGTGGAGGGTGCCCCTGGATGCTGGGGGGTGGGGGTGGTGGTAGACATGAGTGGGGGCCTGGTGGAGGGTGCCCCTGCACTGCTGGGGGGTGGGGGTGGTGGGAGTCATGAGTGGGGGCCTGGTGGAAGCTGCCCCTGCACTGCTGGGGGGTGGGGGTGGTGGTGGACATGAGTGGGGGCCTGGTGGAGGCTGCCCCTGCACTGCTGGGGGGTGAGGGTGGGGGGAGACATGAGTGGGGGCCTGGTGGAGGCTGCTCCTGCACTGCTGGGGGGTGGGGGTGGTGGGAGACATGTGTGGGGGCCTGGTGGAGGCTGCCCCTGGACTGCTGGGGGGTGGGGGTGATGGTAGACATGAGTGGGGGCCTGGTGAAGGGTGCCCCTGCACTGCTGTGGGGTGGGGGTGGTGGTAGACATGAGTGGGGGGCTGGTGGAGGCTGCCCCTGCACTGCTGGGGGGTGGGGTGGTTGGAGACATGAGTTGGACATGACTGGGGGCCTAGTGAAGGGTGCCCCTGGATGCTGGGGGGTGGGGGTGGTTGTAGACATGAGTGGGGGCCTGGTGGAGGGTGCCCCTGGCTGCTGGGGTGTGTGGGTGGTGGGAGACATGAGTGGGGGAAAGGTGGAGGCTGCCCCTGCACTGCTGGGGGGTGGGGGTGGTGGGAGACATGAGTGGGGGCCTGGAGGAGGGTGCCCCTGGTGGCTGGGGGGTGGGGGTGGTGGGAGACATGAGTGGGGGCCTGGTGGAGGGTGCCCCTGCACTGCTGGGGGGTGGGGGTGGTGGGAGACATGAGTAGGGGCCTGGTGTAGGCTGCCCCTGCACTGCTGGGGGTGATAGGGGACATGAGTGGGGGCCTGGTGGAGGCTGCTCCTGCACTGCTGGGGGGTGGGGGTGGTGGGAGACATGAGTGGGGGTCTGGTGGAGGCTGCCCCTGCACTGCTGGGGGGTGGGGTGATGGTAGACATGAGTGGGGGCCTGGTGGAGGGTGCCCCTGCACTGCTGGGGGTTGGGGGTGGTGGTAGACATGAGTGGGGGCCTGGTGGAGGCTGCCCCAGCACTACTGGGGGGTGGGGTGGTGGGAGACATGAGTTGGGCATGAGTGGGGGCCTGGTGGAGGGTGCCCCTGGATGCTGGGGGGTGGGGGTGGTGGTAGACATGAGTGGGGGCCTGGTGGAGGGTGCCCCTGGATGCTGGGGGGTGAGGGTGGTGGGAGACATGAGTGGGGGCCTGGTGGAGGGTGCCCCTGGATGCAGGGGGCTGGGGGTGGTGGGCGACATGAGTGGGGGCCTGGTGGAGTCTGCCCCTGCACTGCTGGGGGGTGGGGGTGCAGGGAGACATGAGTTGGACATGAGTGGGGGCCTGGTGGAGGGTGCCCCTGCACTGCTGGGGGGTGGGGGTGGTGGTAGACATGAGTGGGGGCCTGGTGGAGGGTGCCCCTGGTGGCTGGGGGTGGGGGTGGTGGGAGACATGAGTGGGGGCCTGGTGGAGGGTGACCCTGGATGCTGGGGGGGTGGTAGACATGAGTGGGGGCCTGGTGGAGGGTGCCCCTGCACTGCTGGGGGGTGGGGGTGGTGGGAGACATGAGTGGGGGCCTGGGGGAAGCTGCCCCTGCACTGCTGGGGGGTGGGGGTGGTGGGGGACATGAGTGGGGGCCTGGTGGAGGCTGCCCCTGCACTGCTGGGGGGTGGGGGTTGGGGGAGACATGAGTTGGGGCCTGGTGGAGGGTGCCCCTGCACTGCTGGGGGGTGGGGGTGGTGGGAAACATGAGTGGGGGCCTGGTGAAGGCTGCCCCTGCACTGCTGAGGGGTGGGGGTGATAGGGGACATGAGTGGGGGCCAGGTGGAGGCTGCTCCTGCACTGCTGGGGGGTGGGGGTGGTGGGAGACATTAGTGGGGGCCTGGTGGAGGGTGCCCCTGCACTGCTGGGGGGTGGGGGTGATGGCAGACATGAGTGGGGGCCTGGTGGAGGGTGCCCCTGCACTGCTGGGGGTGGTGGTAGACATGACTGGGGGCCTGGGGGAGGCTGCCCCTGCACTGCTGGGGGGTGGGGGTGATAGGGGACATGAGTGGGGGCCTGGTGGAGGCTGCTCCTGCACTGCTGGGGGGTGGGGGTGGTGGGAGACATGAGTGGGGGCCTGGTGGAGGGTGCCCCTGTACTGCTGGGGGGTGGGGGTGGTGGTAGACATGAGTGGGGGCCTGGTGGAGGGTGCCCCTGGTGGCTGGGGGGTGGGGGTGGTGGTAGACATGAGTGGGGGCCTGGTGGAGGCTGCCCCTGCACTGCTGGGGGGTGGGGTGGTGGGAGACATGAGTGGGGGCCTGGTGGAGGCTGCCCCAGCACTACTGGGGGGGTGGGGTGGTGGGAGACATGAGTTGGACATGAGTGGGGGCCTGGTGGAGGGTGCCCCTGGATGCTGGGGGGTGGGGGTGGTGGTAGACATGAGTGGGGGCCTGGTGGAGGGTGCCCCTGGATGCTGGGGGGTGAGGGTGGTGGGAGACATGAGTGGGGGCCTGGTGGAGGGTGCCCCTGGATGCAGGGGGCTGGGGGTGGTGGGCGACATGAGTGGGGGCCTGGTGGAGGCTGCCCCTGCACTGCTGGGGGGTGGGGGTGCAGGGAGACATGAGTTGGACATGAGTGGGGGCCTGGTGGAGGGTGCCCCTGCACTGCTGGGGGGTGGGGGTGGTGGTAGACATGAGTGGGGGCCTGGTGGAGGGTGCCCCTGGTGGCTGGGGGTGGGGGTGGTGGGAGACATGAGTGGGGGCCTGGTGGAGGGTGACCCTGGATGCTGGGGGGGTGGTAGACATGAGTGGGGGCCTGGTGGAGGGTGCCCCTGCACTGCTGGGGGGTGGGGGTGGTGGGATACATGAGTGGGGGCCTGGGGGAAGCTGCCCCTGCACTGCTGGGGGGTGGGGGTGGTGGGGGACATGAGTGGGGGCCTGGTGGAGGCTGCCCCTGCACTGCTGGGGGGTGGGGGTTGGGGGAGACATGAGTTGGGGCCTGGTGGAGGGTGCCCCTGCACTGCTGGGGGGTGGGGGTGGTGGGAAACATGAGTGGGGGCCTGGTGAAGGCTGCCCCTGCACTGCTGAGGGGTGGGGGTGATAGGGCACATGAGTGGGGGCCAGGTGGAGGCTGCTCCTGCACTGCTGGGGGGTGGGGGTGGTGGGAGACATTAGTGGGGGCCTGGTGGAGGGTGCCCCTGCACTGCTGGGGGGTGGGGGTGATGGCAGACATGAGTGGGGGCCTGGTGGAGGGTGCCCCTGCACTGCTGGGGGTGGTGGTAGACATGACTGGGGGCCTGGGGGAGGCTGCCCCTGCACTGCTGGGGGGTGGGGGTGATAGGGGACATGAGTGGGGGCCTGGTGGAGGCTGCTCCTGCACTGCTGGGGGGTGGGGGTGGTGGGAGACATGAGTGGGGGCCTGGTGGAGGGTGCCCCTGTACTGCTGGGGGGTGGGGGTGGTGGTAGACATGAGTGGGGGCCTGGTGGAGGGTGCCCCTGGTGGCTGGGGGGTGGGGGTGGTGGTAGACATGAGTGGGGGCCTGGTGGAGGCTGCCCCTGCACTGCTGGGGGGTGGGGTGGTGGGAGACATGAGTGGGGGCCTGGTGGAGGCTGCCCCTGCACTGCTGGGGGTGGGGGTGCAGGGAGACATGAGTTGGACATGGTTGGGTGCCTGGTGGAGGGTGCCCCTGGATGCTGGGGGGTGGGGGTGGTGGTAGACATGAGTGCGGGCCTGGTGGAGGGTGCCCCTGGATGCTGGGGGGTGGGCGTGGTGGGAGACATGAGTGGGGGCCTGGTGGAGGCTGCCCCTGCACTGCTGGGGGGTAGGGGTTGTGGGAGATATGAGTGGGGGCCTGGTGGAGGGCGCCCCTGGATGCAGGGGGGTGGGGGTGGTGGGAGACATGAGTGGGGGCCTGGTGGAAGCTGCCCTTGCACTGCTGGGGGGTGGGGGTGGTGGGAGACATGAGTTAGAGCCGGGTTGAAGGTGCCCCTGGATGTTGGGGGTGGGGGTGGTGGGAGACATGAGTGGGGCCTGATGGAGGCTGCCCCTGCACTGCTGGGGGGTGGGGGTGGTGGGAGATATGAGTGGGGGCCTGGTGGAGGGCGCCCCTGGATGCAGGGGGGTGGGGGTGGTGGGAGACATGAGTGGGGGCCTGGTGGAAGCTGCCCTTGCACTGCTGGGGGGTGGGGGTGGTGGGAGACATGAGTTAGGGCCAAGTGGAAGGTGCCCCTGGATGCTGGGGGGTGGGGGTGGTGGGAGACATGAGTGGGGGCCTGGTGGAGGCTGCCCCTGCACTGCTGGGGGGTGGGGTGCAGGGAGACATGAGTTGGACACGAGTGGGGGCCTGGTGGAGGGTGCCCCTGGTGGCTGGGGGGTGGGGTGGTGGTAGACATGAGTGGGGGCCTGGTGGAGGCTGCCCCTGCACTGCTGGGGGGTGGGGTGGTGGGAGACATGAGTGGGGGCCTGGTGGAGGGTGCCCCTGGATGCTGGGGGCTGGGGGTGGTGGGAGACATGAGTGGGGGCCTGGTGGAGGCTGCCCCTGCACTGCTGGGGGGTGGGGGTGGTCGGAGACATGAGTGGGGGCCTGGTGGAGGGTGCCCCTGCGGGGTGGGGGTGGTGGGAGACATGAGTGGGGACCTGGTGGAGGCTGCCCCTGCACTGCTGGGGGGTGGGGGTGGTGGTAGACATGAGTGGGGGCCTGGTGGAGGGTGCCCCTGGATGCTGGGGGTTGGGGCTGGTGGGAGACATGAGTGGGGGCCAGGTGGAGGCTGCCCCTGGTGGCTGGGGGGTGGGGGTGGTGGTAGACATGAGTGGGGGCCTGGTGGAGGGTGCCCCTGCACTGCTGGGGGTGGGGGGGGGGGTGAGAGACATGAGTGGGGGCTGGTGGAGGGTGCCTCTGCACTGCCGGGGGGTGGGGGTGGTGGGATACATGAGTGGGGACCTGGTGGAGGCTTCCCCTGCACTGCTGGGGGGTTGGGGTGCAGGAAGACATGAGTGGGGGCCTGGTGGAGGGTGCCCCTGGATGCTGGGGTGTGGCGGTGGTGGTAGACATGTGTGGGGGTCTGGTGGAGGGTGCCCTGCACTGCTGGGGGGTGGGGGTGGGGGGGGTGGAGGGAGACATGAGTTGGACATGAGTGGGGGCCTGGTGGAGGGTGCCCCTGGATGCTGGGGGGTGGGGGTGGTGGTAGACATGAGTGGGGGCCTGGTGGAGGGTGCCCCTGGATGCTGGAGGGTGGGGGTGGTGGGAGACATGAGTGGGGGCCTGGTGGAGGCTGCCCCTGCACTGCTGGGGGGTGGGGGTGCAGGGAGACATGCGTTGGACATGAGTGGGGGCCTGGTGGAGGGTGCCTCTGCACTGCTGGGGGGTGGGGGGTGGTAGACATGAGTGGGGGCCTGGTGGAGGGTGCCCCTGGATGCTGGGGTGTGGGGGTGGTGGGAGACATGAGTGGGGGCCTGGTGGAGGGTGCCCCTGCACTGCTGGGGGGTGGGGTGGTGGGAGACATGAGTGGGGGCCTGGTGGAGGCTGCCCCTGCACTGCTGGGGGGTGGCGGCGATAGGGGACATGAGTGGGGGCCTGGTGGAGGCTGCTCCTGCACTGCTGGGGGGTGTGGGTGGTGGGAGACATTAATCGGGGCCTGGCGTAGGCTGCCCCACTGCTGAGGGGTGGGGGTGATGGTAGACATGAGTGGGGGCCTGGTGGAGGGTGCCCCTGCACTGCTGGGGGGTGGGGGTAGTGGTAGACATGAGTGGGGGCCTGGTGGAGGCTGCCCCTGCACTGCTGGGGGGTGGGGGGTGTGGGAGACATGAGTTGGACATGAGTGGGGGCCTGGTGGAGGGTGCCCCTGGATGCTGGGGGGTGGGGGTGTTGGGAGACATGAGTGGGGGCCTGGTGGAGGGTGCCCCTGGATGCTGGGGGGTGAGTGTGGTGGGAGACATGAGTGGGGGCCTGGTGGAGGGTGCCCCTGGATGCTGAGGGGTGGGGGTGGTGGGAGACATGAGTGGGGGCCTGGTGGAGGCTGCCCCTGCACTGCTGGGGGGTGGGGGGTGGGAGACATGAGTGGGGGCCTGGTGGAGGCTGCCCCTGCACTGCTGGGGGGTGGGGGTGGTGGGAGACATGAGTGGGGTCCTGGTGGAGGCTGCCCCTGCACTGCTGGGGGGTGGGGGTGCAGGGAGACATGAGTTGGACATGAGTGGGGGCCTGGTGGAGGGTGCCCCTGCACTGCTGGGGGGTTGGGGTGGTGGTAGACATGAGTGGGGGCCTGGTGGAGGGTGCCCCTGGTGACTGGGGGGTGGGGGTGGTGGTAGAGGTGGGGGTGGTGGTAGACATGAGTGGGGGCCTCGGGGAGATTGCCCCTGCACTGCTGGGGGGTGGGGGTGGTGGGAGACATGAGTGGGGGCCTGGTGGAGGCTGCCCCTGCACTGCTGGGGGATGGGGGTGGTGGGAGACATGAGTGGGGGCCTGGTGGAGGCTGCCCCTGCACTGCTGGGGGGTGGGGGTGGGAGGAGACATGAGTGGGAGCCTGGTGGAGGGTGCCCCTGCACTGCTGGGGGGTGGGGGTGGTGGGAGACATGAGTGGGGGCCTGGTGGAGGCTGCCCCTGCACTGCTGAGGGTTGGGGGTGATAGGGGACATGAGTGGGGGCCTGGTGGAGGCTGCTCCTGCACTGCTGGGGGGTGGGGGTGGTGGGAGACATGAGTGGGGGCCTGGTGGAGGGTGCCCCTGCACTGCTGGGGGGTGGGGGTGGTGGGAGACATGAGTGGGGGCCTGGTGGAGGGTGCTCCTGCACTGCTGAGGAGTGGGGGTGGTGGTAGACATGAGTCGGGGCCTGGTGGAGGGTGCCCCTGGTGGCTGGGGGGTGGGGGTGGTGGTAGACATGAGTGGGGGCCTGGTGGAGGCTGCCCCTGCACTGCTGGGGGGTGGGGGTGGTGGTAGACATGAGTGGGGGCCTGGTGGAGGATGCCCCTGCACTGCTTGGGGGTGGGGGTGCAGGGAGACATGAGTTGGACATGAGTGGGGGCCTGGTGGAGGGTGCCCTGGATGCTGGGGGATGGGGGTGGTGGTAGACATGAGTGGGGGCCTGGTGGAGGGTGCCCCTGGATGCTGGGGGTGGGGGTGGTGGGAGACATGAGTGGGGGCCTGGTGGAGGCTGCCCCTGCACTGCTGGGGGGTGGGGTGGTGGGAGACATGAGTGGGGGCCTGGTGGAGGGTGCCCCTGCACTGCTGGGGGGTTGGGGTGGTGGTAGACATGAGTGGGGGCCTGGTGGAGGGTGCCCCTGGTGACTGGGGGGTGGGGGTGGTGGTAGAGGTGGGGGTGGTGGTAGACATGAGTGGGGGCCTCGGGGAGATTGCCCCTGCACTGCTGGGGGGTGGGGGTGGTGGGAGACATGAGTGGGGGCCTGGTGGAGGCTGCCCCTGCACTGCTGGGGGATGGGGGTGGTGGGAGACATGAGTGGGGGCCTGGTGGAGGCTGCCCCTGCACTGCTGGGGGGTGGGGGTGGGAGGAGACATGAGTGGGAGCCTGGTGGAGGGTGCCCCTGCACTGCTGGGGGGTGGGGGTGGTGGGAGACATGAGTGGGGGCCTGGTGGAGGCTGCCCCTGCACTGCTGAGGGGTGGGGGTGATAGGGGACATGAGTGGGGGCCTTGTGGAGGCTGCTCCTGCACTGCTGGGGGGTGGGGGTGGTGGGAGACATGAGTGGGGGCCTGGTGGAGGGTGCCCCTGCACTGCTGGGGGGTGGGGGTGGTGGGAGACATGAGTGGGGGCCTGGTGGAGGGTGCTCCTGCACTGCTGAGGAGTGGGGGTGGTGGTAGACATGAGTCGGGGCCTGGTGGAGGGTGCCCCTGGTGGCTGGGGGGTGGGGGTGGTGGTAGACATGAGTGGGGGCCTGGTGGAGGCTGCCCCTGCACTGCTGGGGGGTGGGGGTGGTGGTAGACATGAGTGGGGGCCTGGTGGAGGCTGCCCCTGCACTGCTTGGGGGTGGGGGTGCAGGGAGACATGAGTTGGACATGAGTGGGGGCCTGGTGGAGGGTGCCCTGGATGCTGGGGGATGGGGGTGGTGGTAGACATGAGTGGGGGCCTGGTGGAGGGTGCCCCTGGATGCTGGGGGTGGGGGTGGTGGGAGACATGAGTGGGGGCCTGGTGGAGGCTGCCCCTGCACTGCTGGGGGGTGGGGGTGGTGGGAGATATGAGTGGGAGCCTGGTGGAGGGTGCCCCTGGATGCAGGGGGGTGGGGGTGGTGGGAGACATGAGTTAGGGTCTGGTGGAGGGTGCCCCTGGATGCTGGGGGGTGGGGGTGGTGGGAGACATGAGTGGGGGCCTGGTGGAGGCTGCCCCTGCACTGCTGGGGGTGGGGGTGCAGGGAGACATGAGTTGGACATGAGTGGGGGCCTGGTGGGGGGTGCCCCTGCACTGCTGGGGGGTGGGGGTGGTGGTAGACATGAGTGGGGGCCTGGTGGAGGGTGCCCCTGGTGGCTGGGGGGTGGGGGTGGTGGTAGACATGAGTGGGGGCCTGGTGGAGGCTGCCCCTGCACTGCTGGGGGGTGGGGTGGTGGGAGACATGAGTGGGGGCCTGGTGGAGGGTGCCCCTGGATGCTGGGGGGTAGGGGTGGTGGGAGACATGAGTGGGGGCCTGGTGGAGGCTGCCCCTGCACTGCTGGGGGGTGGGGGTGGTGGGAGACATGAGTGTGGGCCTGGTGGAGGGTGCCCCTGGTGGCTGGGGGGTGGGGGTGGTGGTAGACATGAGTGGGGGCCTGGTGGTGGCTGCCCCAGCACTGCTGGGGGGTGGGGGTGGTGGGAGACATGAGTGGGGGCCTGGTGGAGGGTGCCCCTGGATGCTGGGGGGTGGGGGTGGTGGGAGACATGAGTGGGGGCCAGGTGGAGGCTGACCCTGCACTGCTGGGGGGTAGGGGTGGTGGGAGACATGAGTGGGGGCCTGGTGGAGGGTGCCCCTTGGTGGGGGTGGTGGTAGACATGAGTGGGGGCCTGGTGGAGGGTGCCCCTGCACTGCTGGGGGTGGGGGGGTGGGAGACATGAGTGGGGGCCTGGTGGAGGGTGCCCCTGCACTGCTGGGGGGTGGGGGTGGTGGGAGACATGAGTGGGGGCCTGGTGGAGGCTGCCCCTGCACTGCTGGGGGGTGGGGGTGCAGGGAGACATGAGTGGGGGCCTGGTGGAGGGTGCCCCTGGATGCTGGGGGGTGGGGGTGGTGGTAGACATGTGTGGGGGCCTGGTGGAGGGTGCCCTGCACTGCTGGGGGGTGGGCGTGGTGGTAGACATGTTTGGGGGCCTGGTGGAGGGTGCCCCTGGATGCTGGGGGGCGGGGGTCCTGGGAGACATGTGTTGGTGATCAGTAGTGCAAGGTGACATGTGGGTTGGCTGGTGGGCATGGCCATGGTGGATGGGTTGCCTGTGGGACATGAGCAGGGGTGCAGGGTAGTCCCTGTGGTGTGGGCTGCCTGCAGGGGCCGTGGGGGGTGTAGAGGGAATACCTGGGAGGACCCACACGGCCAAATTACATGTAGCATTCCCCGGCACCACCGAAATACACATGCCCTGCTGAAATCGCGTGTGAATCTTCCCGCGCAACTCGGAAGACACGTACCCAGGCCAATCGCGTGTGGAACTTCCCGCGCACCCCGAGGTACACATACCCAGGCCAATCGCGTGTGGAACTTCCCGCGCACCCAGGAACACACGCACATGCTATTTTTCACACAGCGGGTGTCCGTGTTTGTCAGTACCCCTTTGCACCTCATTTGTCCTAGAGGGCCACTGTATGGACCATTCATCATGGCTGTATATGGGTGCTTTTTGTTAGCGCACATTGTGGCGCACATTTTTTTCAGGCGCAGGGGCGCTACCGCCTGCTTTCTTGTGGCATACTTGTTTGGCCCTGTGCGCGTCTTTGACCGTGCGCTGTTTTGCCCTATTCGATTCCATGAATACGGGTTGTAGGCGAGCGTGTGGGCGTACTGCGCACTTGCCTCCTGTACTTCCCCTGTGACTCCCATATTTTCACGTGTTGTTCCTCATTCCGAGTGTTACGCCCCATGTTCCACCTACTTTTGTGATGTGCGCTGCGCTATGTGTGATTTCGCAGTGGCCGTGGCGCACGCTGTTGGATGACCTGTGCGCTGGCGTGCGCGGCGCACATTTTTAGCGCACATCCAATGTTTTTCTAGCGCACGGACTTCCATGAATCAATGTGCGCTGGTTTCCCTGCGATTTTCGCACTTGCACTGCGATTTTCGCACTTTTACTGCGAATCGCATGTTTTGGCACCTCTGCGCGGGAATTTTCAGCGCACATTAATTCCATGAATCGACCCCTGAATATCTGTGCCCTCCATTGCTAAATGGCTGAGGTAGTGCATCATAAAGCCAATAAATTGTATCTCTGTTTTATAGACTTCACAAAGGCATTCGACTTGGTTTCTCGCACTCATCTCTGGTGAAAACTACATGCTTCAGGAAGTGGCACCATCCTATTGTATTTTAATAAAACATTATACAAGGATACTTCAGTTGAATTGTGTGAGCGCCAAGTAACTCAACCAATTTCCACCAATAGCATTTTAAAGTTCGGCTACGTCCTTGCACCCCTGTTTTTTTACTTGTATATTTATGACATGGCCTTGGCAATTGGAGTGGTGCATCATTGTCCTCCTAACCTTGGGGATGAGCTAGTAGCATGGCTTGGATATGCTGCTGACATCGTGCTTCTGGATCACACCCCGATTGGTCATCAGCGCCACATTGATGTACTGTCTATATATACTAAAGATAATAATTTAAAAGTCAACATCAGTCAAATGAAAATTGTAATGATTGGATCTGGCTTTAAAATTTAAAGCCTCTTTTGTTGGAAGCTAGATGGTGTACCTCTTGAGGTGGTGAAGAGCTATATTTATCTCGGGGCACCTATCAAGTCTCGTCCAGAATGTATGTTTTATGGTGATTTTATCATGCCCAAAGTTTTAAGAAAATGGTTGGTTTAAAAAAAGTTAATCAGTAATAAGGGTTGTTTTAACATAGAGCTTTAACCTCCATTTACAGGACAAGTATTGTCCGTGGAATACTCAATGGTACTATCTCTCTTCCTAAATCGAGAATGAAATGACTGGAGACTCTGGAGGGAAAAATGTTGCATTCAATACTTGGTGTACCATCTTCGGTACCATTCAAAGCTTTAAGGCTAGAACTTGGCCTCTCGTCTCTAAGATCGATTTGGTTACTCCATTGATGTAAATGAATTGTATCCTTCCATTTTCCTCACTTGCATGTTGATAGACGTTTGGGGCTGATTGCAAAGAATTTCCATCAAACTACTACTATTGTTTTCTTAATGGATCTTTGGGACATGACTATGAAACACTTGGTCAGCATTGGGCTAACATTGGAAGATTGATTGATTGTCGTAATGCATGCAGGATACTGAAAAATAAAACTAATGGGTGGGACACAAACACAAATCTTTGTAATTTGCATAATAAGAACAAATATGCAACATTTGCTACCCAGGATTTTCATTTTAATCTCCCGTTCACTTATTTAGTCAAGTCTTTCAGTATCCAGTTAAAGAGATTCATTGCTTAATTGATGTTCAACATTTCCCCCAGCAGGGAGCCTACCGACAGGTGGGTAGGGACCCATTACGAGGAAAGACTGTGCTGTTTGTGTAATTGGTCTCTCTTACAGGTTTTCCTAAATTGTATAATGCCTATATAAAAGGGTAGGCATCCTAGGTCTCCAGTACTGAATTTATTGAGTCAGATCAATACTGGAATAGAATATATTGTGCAGAATGAATTGTACAAACGGGTTCTTCCTTTTTTAATTGGAATGAGGCCCTGCAAATACTAGAATAGATGTGTGTATTAAGCACAGTGTTAAGACCTCTCTTTGTGAATTGTTGCATTTGACTTACAGTGCTTGCAATTTGTTATCAATTTTATCTCATTTACTGTATAGTTTTTATTCTGATATGTATTTTTGAAATCAGTTTTAACTGATGTACCTTTATACAGTTTTGGAAATGTTGTATTATAGATGAAATCATGTTTGCTGATTGTATGAGTTTGAATTGTATATGTTTCTCATTTGTATGTAATGTATGTTCTAAAGGTTTTTATTAATTAGCCAATGTTCAAAAATAACATTATATATATATATATATATATATATATATATATATATATATATATATATATATATATATATATATATATATATATATATATATATATATATATACGGCTACGGTAGTGGCCGTTTAGTTATAGTTAAGTTGCTAATCCCATAGGAAGAGCACTTTTTGGGTGGCTTATAACTTCGCTCCCCCTGGACGAATCCTCACCAACTTTTGCAAAAAAAGTATATGGCCCACTTTCCAAAGTGTGAAGTGTGGTGAGTTTTGGTTGAGGGGGGGGCAAAGTAACAGGGGGGGTCCCAAAATGTCTTTTTTCCCATAGACTGAATGGGGGAAAAACTTTGCTCACGCCCACAGCCCAAACCGCTGGATGGATGGATTTTCACCAAATTTGTGGCAGGAGCAGCGCATGGTCCCGAAAGCGTGCTTTTGTAAATCTGGTGAAGATCCGTCCAGTAGTTTTTTAAAAAATGACCAAAAAGTAGTTAAAAAAAATTAGTGATATCTATGTTTGGTCCGCGACACTTTTCCCTGTTTGCTTCCCGGACAGTGTCCTGATTGGTCAAACGGCTTGCGTCATGTCCGCGGACATGCAAGTGTCCGCTGATTGGATGGTGAAGAGCGTGAAGTGTGTCAGATTTTTTGGAAACGCCCGCCATCTTGTATCCGCGGACGTCCACGGACAGCGCAGTGTCAAATGGTGGGGAAATACAATTTTGGCAAGTGTGTTGGTCTGTAAGATTGTTTGGGGATCGTGGGGGGGTAAGAGATGGTTCAAATATTGTATCTATTTAGGTGGTAGGCACCGCTGTTGTGTTTGTTGTGTCTGCGGACAGTAGCGATGTCCTTGATGTCCGCAATCGTCCCATATGGGGATGTTCTAAGGATGCTATACCTGTGTGTGCTGTTCACCGCTGTTGTGTTTGTTGTGTCAGCAGACAGTAGCGCTGTCCTTGATGTCCACAATCGTCCCATATGGGGATGTTCTAAGGACAGCATACCTGTCTGTGTTGTTCGCAGGCAAGTTGAAACTGTTCTAAGAACACACACCGTGTCCGCAAATAAATGAAAATGGAGGTGTCCTGAGGACACTTTACCTGTCCGTATTGTTCGCAGGCAAGTTGAAACTGTTCTAAGAACACACGCCGTGTTCGGGATGTCCGCAAATAAATGAAAATGGAGGTGTCCTGAGGACACTATACCTGTCCGCATTGTTCACAGGCAAGTTGAAACTGTTCTAAGAACACACGTTGTGTCTGGGATGTCCGCAAATAAATGAAAATGGAGGTGTCCTGAGGACACTATACCTGTTCGTATTGTTCGCAGGCAAGTTGAAACTGTTCTAAGAACACACGCAGTGTCCGGAATGTCCGCAAACAAATAAAAATGGAGGTGTCCTAAGGGAACTATACCTGTCTGTATTGTTCGCAGGCAAGCAGAAACTGTTTTAAGAACACCCAAGGTGTCCGCGGAGAAAGAATTCGGTTGAAACGCGCGTCAGCTGTTTTTTCTTTTATGGTTCACCAACCTGGTACATTGTGCCCCAGGTGTTATGCTACACTTGAAATAATAAATATTCCTGCACAAACAAAACTCTGGACTGAATTGTCGAATAACTAGTGACATTACTGAGGTACCAACCATATCGCCAGTGCCACCAACCAACTAGGTTTTGTCAACTCACCCAATTCTATTCTATAAAGACTTATTACATTTCATAATAGATATTTCAGCTTTTTTTACCCTCATATTTGGTTTACAAACCAGTGTACTGTGCATTTTGCTCAGTTTCTGTGTTTGTTTTTGAAATCATTGGGTCTGTGGGAGAAAGAAAATCCTTGTCGGATTAACAAACCGTTTTTTGTAATGCTACAGTCTATTTGTTTGTTTCTTTTCAGTGTTTACTTCTTGTTTCTGGTTAATGTTCTATCTGTTGGATTTCTGAAGCAGTTAGATACCTGTTGGCGTATTCTAACTGTCTATTTTGTGTTACAATTTATTGGTATTCATTTATCTCTTTGGTTGTTATACAGTCTTGGGCTAGTTAGATACTTGTTGGTGTATTCTAATAGTTTATAGTTTTCTAATTGAAGTTTTGTTAATGGTTAAGTACAGATTAGTTATTACATTTTGGTTTTAAGAAGATTAAATCAGCGTTTGTAAGATTTGCTGGTAATCTCTGCTTTAGAGTAATGGTACTATCATTATATTCGAACCATCCACATTTCTTTTTTATATATGCAGTGTAGTGACCCGCATTGGTTGTGGCTCCTGCGTGGTAGATTACACCTGTTGTTGTGATGGGTTTTTTTACCAAGTGATACCTGACCACGTGTGAATCCAGTCAGCTTGCAGTTGTTTTTGATACCATCTGCATTGTAACGTAGAAGCATTAGTATTAAGCATTTACTATGTGTATGTATTAGTAAGGTGGAGCGATTATCTGAATTGCAGGTAGTACATAATCTGCCATGGTTTGCATATTGTACAAGTTGCTGAAATGGAATGGATTCACAATTTGGTAAGGATACATACACAAAGCGCTCGTTAGGGATTTCTTCTTGTGTAACATTGTTGCAGAGAGTGCAGGTATGTTGCCACATGCATGAAATCTGGAAGATTTCATTTATAGGTATGTTTTTGTTTTCCAATACTTGTAGTAAGTACGTTAGAAATTCTTGTAGATCTTCTTGTGAGTTTATAGTGAATTTCACCATTCCAGCACAGTAGTTCAATTTTTGTCTTATTCAGTGAATACTACACATGTTGTCAGGATTGTTTGTTGTGTTTCTATGAAGGACTAACATTTGCAAACACAATTGGTCTGTACTGTGTAAGTAAATTTTGTCAACAATTGGTGGTAATTGAAATAGAATATATTCATTGCTACATTTGCATAACAACTTACACCAGTTACATTTGAAAATTTGAATGGACCAGGTAGTTCTGTGTCCAAGTCATTTTTTCGGAGTGTATGTTGCCACTCTGAAGAAGTACTTGAGTTACTTTGACTAATAGGCTCTTCTTTACTTTTTGTAAATGATGAAGTATTAGATTCTTTTACTCTCTTTGGAGGATTTGCAGTTAGATTCTGTTGCATCTCTGTTTGAATTAGTTTTCTTTTACAACGTTTTGCTTTTTGTGGAACAGGATAAACTTTTAGATTGGGGGTGTCTAGTGAACGTAGTCTATTGTATTCTAGAATGCAAGGAATTTCAGCGTTGACTTTACTTGCATCAAAGTTGATTCGAAATAGACCGTCAAGTGTACGTAAGCGTGATAGTGCTATGTAGCTCATGCCTTCTTTAAAGACTGTGTTACCAATATCTATCAATGTTTTGTCTAGGGTAAGACCTTGGGATTTATGAATGGTGACTGTATATGTAAGTGTTAGAGAAAATTGTTCTCTATGTACATACATGTCTTTGAAGAGAAGGAATCGAGCTGTTGAGCGCGCTATCCTTTTTACTTCTGAAAGTTTGTCAAAGAGTATATTGACAAACTGAATGTTGTTGTCACGTGGGTATGTTTGAAAGCCAACAACTGTACCCAGTGCCCCATTAACTAGTCCTTGCTCCATGTCCAGGTTACGTTTAAGTATTACTCTACAGTTTAAGGATAATTTTAATATTTTTTCCAAACCAGCTGTGTTGGAGATAGAATTTTCTAAGTTACTTAGGGCCTCATTACACGGTAGGCGGTGAGCCATGGCGCTATTAGCGCCATGGCTCATGCCGGTAAAATACCGGCACCGCCTTGGTGGAAAGGGGATTTACTGCCCCATTCCAAGGTTGGAGGGGCGGTAAATCCCCCTTCCACCATTGCCCTTCCCCATTCCCATTTCTGCCCCATAGGGCTCTATGGGAATGGGGAAGGCGCTAATTACGGCACCGCAATTTTGCGGTGCCGTAATTAGCTCCGAGGTCCTTTTGCGGGTTGGATTTTAACACCTGAAAAAAGCAGGCGTTAAATCCCCCAACCCGCAAAGGGACCTCGTAGTAAGGCGGTAAGGATTTACTGCTACTGGTATTTTACCGGTACCGGTAAATCCTTACCGTTATCCGTGGAATGAGGCCCTTAGTCTTGTTGTGGCTTGTTGACACATTGGTAGTGTAATACCATGTACATCCACTTTGTCTGTGGAGCACATTTCAATTATTGGTTGCATTTCTTTTTTTTAACATTGTTTCATTGAATTTGGAACAGCCTGCAAAAGTTGGCATTAAGGCCATACAATTGACATTTTTCTATGCTAATTGTTCCATAACATCAGTAGCACATGAGTTATCACCATAAAGGGCATGAATGTGCCGGGTTTTTAATATTGTTTGTGCTTCTTGTGATAGTACACCAACTCTAATACTTTTTAAAATGTTGGCGAAGGTGAGGTCTGTAGATTGGCACATGTTTTCTGTTAATTCTTTGTATTGGAAATGTTGCCAAAGGTTGACATTTCCTATGCTGCCAATAGTTTTACGGCACAGTTTGTGTCCTAAGGTTTTAAAAATAGGTTCACCTTTCACGGGTGTGAATTGAAGAAGATCTCTGAAAACAATAATGTGTTTTCCTCCAAAGAGTTCTTCCTAGTTTGCTTTAAGTACTTCTTGCAATCTGAGATGAATCAAAGCCAACATTAGGTTGGAGACCATGCTCACTTCATCTATTAGTAGCATTTTCATTTGTTTTAACACTCTGCGTAGTTCCATTTCAGCTTCTGTAGAAAGTTTGTAATAATCTAATTTGTTTTGGTGTTCTACTGCAAGGAGTAGTAATCGGTGTAAAGTGACACCGCCTATGTTGTAGGCAGCTAAACCTGTGGGGGCAGTTAAAACAGCTGACAGTTTGTTGTGTGTCAATTGTTGAAGGAACTTGCTGATGATTTTGATTAAGAATGTTTTGCCTGAACCAGCTTCACCACTGATGTATAGTAGTATAGGTTTGTTATTTTGCCAGATACATTCTTTATTTTCATGTTGTACACCATGTGCAATTTCTTTTGTCAATTCTTTAAAAAATGGTGCGCTGCTCTTTGTGTAGTTTTCATTGTAGTGCAGTTAAGTCTTCTGTATCTTCTTCATAGTGACACATGGTGTTTTCTAGTTCTGTCATAGCTAATTCTGTTTAATTTGCTACTAGTGGCTCTCCCAGTGGTTCTTGGCTTCCTGTTATAGAAGGCTGACTGCTGTCGGGAGTGTCCTTATCTAGTTGGGCCTGGAGTTCTTCTTCATGTTGCTGTTCATTTTGCAACATTGTTTTGTACTGCATAAAGTTTACATCAGTTATAGTTTGCTTTGAAAGTGTCTTGGTAGCAGTCTAGTAACTCTTCTTCTTTTCTCATTGGTTTGAAAAGTTGTAGGAGGGACATATAATATAGTTCTTTCTGTTGAGGAGTTTTTAATGACAATTTGATATGATTAATTAAACTTGGTTTGGTAAGTTTTACTAAGCAGCCTTCACAATCTGTCACTGTATATCTACCTTTGTTTTCATCAGGTTTCATATTATTTTGGTATGCAAAGTTTTGGGCTATGTGGTATAGACACATGTTTTCCAAAGTGGTACTCCTGTTCGGGTAGTATGTGTCTAGTAAATCATTTTTCAAAATGTCTTGGCTGTTTGGATCATTTTTGGCTATTGTTTCTATGTCGTCATATGATTTGAGAACTCTTTTTCTAGCCTTAGCAGGACCGAGACTTAGCCTTACTATATTTTTTGATTTTCCATACAAACCAGTGCCGGTTAAACGATCTGCAGCTTCGTAGGCGCCACATTCTCTATGAGAGAGCATTTTTATGCCTAAGCTGTACAATTTCTGAGATAGTGTTTTGTCTGATGATAGGTCATTCCAGAGGTCATGAAGCTCTGTTTTTGTTAAGTATGCTGTAACATATCGTGCAACTGCAGTGGAATTGTCTGCGATGTATTGCACATCTATGTTTGCATTCCGTAAGTGGGCAATGATTTCATTGTAATCATTGATATATTTTGATTCTTCTGTTCTTTTTATGTAATACGTGTTCTTAGGTGATTTACCTTTAACACTATGTCTAACTGAAGACATGAAGTTGTTTACTTCACCCGTTTCTGTAACTGGTCTAGGGAAACCAAACTGGCATTTGGTGTAGTATTTCCCTTTCTTTTTGTATTTGGAACGACAATATTGGCCACATTTGTTTCTTTGAATTTGTACAATTTGTGCATGAAAGTCACTATTTGGCATTTGTGAAGGGATTTCACAAGTGACATTTTTTTGGATGAACTGCAAAACAGTGGCATCACTGTCCTGACCAAATTTAGGAGCATTGTTAATCCCTAAAAGCATGTGGATATGTGGTGCTCCTCTGGCTTGATATACTTTTCTCCAAAAGAAGTGTTGCACTTCTCCGAGTGGAGGAACAGTTGTATCACAAATAAAGTGTAGCATAGCAATGAAACAATGGTGGAAATATCTTGAAACAATAACAGGATATAGAGAAGAAAGTTCTCCAGTTGTTAGTTTATCTATGTTTGTTTTGTTTTTGTTTGATATGCGTAGGAAATCATGTAAATCTTCCCATGCAGATTCTAGACATATTTATGTAACAAACCAAGTGGGTGGTCCAAGGTTTCTGATCATACAACGTACATCTCTGTGACGTCGGAACCAGTATTCTTTTGTACCACGCATGTTTGCAAACAGATTTGTAATACTTGATTGTAAAACCTCATCTTTTTCTTGCACATTTTGTATTAATTGCGTAGCTGACATATTTTGAAACTGTGTTCCCGTTTTCAATACGTGTGCAACTCCGTAACATAGAGTTGCTAGTTCACTTTCAAAGAGTAGGTTGAATATGTATTCCACATCTTGTCTAAATTTGGGATCTTCAGAATACATTTGTAATGAACGGTATTCTGATGCTGTTATTTGAGAGGGTCTGTCATCGTATCTTCCTCCTTTGCCAGTAGGAAACAGTAGAGGAAAAGCATGTGCTTCTATACTTTTTTCCCATATGCTCATTGGTGATCCTTTGGTTTGTCGCATTTGGTACGTTTCTAGTGCATCCATCATCTATGCTGTCTTTAGAGTGCAATGGATGAATTGTATAATGGTTTTAAATACTGGATACTGCAGCTGGATCCAGAAGTTCAAATTGGCCAGTTTCTCGTGACTCTTTAATTATTTCAGTTGTTCCCCTTAAGCTTTCTTCAATATTTATTTCTTTGAAGTGCTCATTATTGTCTTTTAGATATTAGAAGGCATGTCTAAATACTTTATGTAAATCGACGAGTTGTTGCCAATTTCTTTTTTTGTCTTTTGTTGGTACACCTTTTTACTAAAATAATTAAAGATTGTTCTATTGGACGTTGCACTCCTAGAGTGTGCACATTTTCTGTCAGATCTAATGGTAAATAAACTACTCTGCCACGAATGCCTTTCACCAATTCAGAAGGAGGTAATTTTGCTGTTTTTGATTGAAGAGGTATTATTGCTTGAAATCAGTGTACTGTTTGAATTATGATGCTCTTATGTACATTGAGTTCTTGTAGGGGTTTTGGTAGTGGGAATAATTCTAAGTTATTTGTGATAGCACGTGAAGGAGTTTGGTTGTTTTCAAGTTTTGTAGTGCAGTAACTGCAAAGTATTAAAGGGTCAGTTATTTCATATTTGTTTTCTGCTATAAGGTAGAGAGCTAATTCAAACCATTTAGAATCTTCATTGTCGTCTATTTTGTATGTTATGTCTATAGTTTTTGTATTAGTTTTATAAAAAGTTCTGCGGCAACACTCACACGGTTTGCTATTTCAGCAGATGCAATTTTACATTTTAGTATTTCTTTTTTGTATGTGTGTAGTAAAAGGTTGCCATGTGTACAATATTTGCTAGTTTGTTGTAAAGGTATTGCATTGTCTAAGTGGCTTTCACTTCCAAAATATTTTTGTTGGATATGGTCAATTTCTTCAAGTGGTTCTTTGGCTGTACCACGTAGAAGATTGTTATTTAAATTGGCTAGTGCTAATGCAGGACTTTTAGCATAGTACAGTTTATAGACTAGATTTGTTATAGTTGGATGATGTGTTGATATCATTTTGATATGTTGGAAGGTGTTTTTGCAAATTGGTCCTGAAATACAGGCTAACGAATGTCCTTGTAGCCCTGTGTATTTATGCACTGGATAGGTATCCATATTTTGCAGCAGCTTCATTTTGATTTTGTCTTTGCCTTTCACATATTGATTGAGGAATTGGCGTAAAGATTTGAAAGATTTTTTGGGAATGCTACATATTGACGCGCATGACCCTTTGTATACTAGATGTTTTGGTCCAGTTGAATGAAGAGGTAATTTTGAGTTTTCAGGGGATATTTTTGTAAGCAGTATTTCTTGTTCCATTATGGTATTATATTTTTTTACATAATCTCGTCCATTGCTATGTATAGCAATTGTATTTGTTTGGTTTTGTTTGTATGCTTCTTCATTAAAATATGGTTCTGTGTTTGTGGTGTGACTCCATTCACCTCCACAAATATTTAAAGGAATTGTACGTTCAGAAATATTATTGGCCAAAAAGATGGCCAATAATAAAACAAATACCTAAAATAGATATTTTTTTTAAGTCCCTATGCAAAGTTTCGAGCAAATTAAGGTCAAACTTTGAAATTGCAAGCACTAGGGGGCATCCATTTTATGAAACGTTATATTTTTAATTGGTGCACCTCGGCTTTTTGCCTTCATTTTACATTTTCTGTGCTTCCCTGGGCTTGGGGAGCACAGAAAACGTAAAATGAATGTGAAGGCAGCCTCCTCATCTCTGCTTAGGCTGCAGTAAGCAAAAGCTCCCAGTAGGGGGGCTTTTGCTGCTTGGTTAGTGCTGCAAAGGCAGAGCAGAGGAGGCTGCCTGAATTCACAAAATGGATGCCCCCTAGAGCTTGCAATTTTAAAGTTTGAGCTTCATTTTCTCAAAACGTTGCATAGGGACTTAAATAAAATATATATTTTAGGTATTTGTTTTATTATTGGCCATTAATATTTTCTGACCGAACCATTCCTTTAAGAAGTTATTTTTGTTGACATTCTGTTTATTGAGAAGTCTTTTTTGTAATTTAGTAATTAGTTTTGTTAGTGGTTTCATTCTTTTTAACACCAAAATAAATAATTTTCTTTTGAGTAGGATTGCACTGTCTATCAACGCTTCTAATATTAATTTTCTAAGGTAGGTTTTAAGGGTTGTGTATGATTTCTCTCCTGTTTTTATAAGATTTTGAAGGACTCTGTGGTGGAACATTTTTGCAAAAATATTTTTTTTGGTATGTTTACTTGCCATTATATCAAGATTTATAGGAGCAGTTTTAGCAGTAGTGGTAGCTGAATTCTTGATAATCGTTTTCTGTTTCGTTTTACATTTCGATAAAAGAGGCAACGTTTCTGTACTTGAAGCATGTTCTGTTTTGCTAAATAACTGTATTAGCTGTTTTGTTTGAACTTTTTGTACAAATTCTGCTAGAGATGGATGCTTATTTTGGATACTTCTTTTTTCATTTGCTCTATTTCTATGTTGTTTTCTACAGATTTGCTTTTTGGTAGGCATTCGTTGGGGTCTGTTGAAAAAAATAAAGAAGGTATGGGTTGGGTTGTTCTGCGATGCATGCGTGCTGTGTGCATGATTGTCTGAGTATGATGGTAGAGATGTATGTGATGGTGTGTGATTGTGTATTGGGTAGCTACAACTAGTTGGGAAGGCTATTCTTCTATTTGCGTGTTACTAAACTGGCATTAAGATGACAGTAGAAAGTAAGCTAGTGGTGAGGAGAAGCACAAATACTAAATGTAATGGTATAGAATCAAAACAGTTCTTTGTTCTGCAATACTAACATTCTAGAGGCTGAGTTATGTCATTTGTGCACCGAAAAACGGGGATTTGTGCGGCATGCTCCCTGCAAATCCCTGTTTAACAAATGGTGATTTGTGGGCAGAATGGTGCACTCATCTTTTTTTTTGGTGCACAAATACCATGAATCAACCGCACAGTGTGTTTGAGTAACAGTAAGAATATTATGGTAGTATTGTACTTACTTATTTTGTGTGGAAAGATTAGGTTTCTTCTGAGTTGTTTTTTGTACTTCAGATTCTGCTGCTTTTCAGGAGAGTGGTCTTCACTGTAATTGTAAAGGCAAGAAGTTAGTAATTTTGTGTGTATATAGTATGTAGTTTCCTTTCACTATGTGCAGTCTATATTTTATTTAAAATATGTTAGTTCAACATGCTATGCAAATGAGTAGAATAGAAAGTGTATGAAACACGCTTGGTTTCTTAAGGCTGTGTTATTGGATGTTAGGAGACAGAAGAAATAATGATATACTTATTTTGCAATTTTTATAAGGTAAATGGCAGATATTGTATAGAAAAGCATGGAAAGTATGCATTTGTGAAGGCGTGGGTAAGAAATCAGAAGGATGTGGCTTACAGGTAGTGGTGTTATTGCAGTGGGGAGTTTTTCAATGTTACTGTCTATCTGTGTGAGTGTATGAAGGTGCATGACCTTATCCTGGCTTTGTGTAATTTTATAATACACTACTTAGTGTTTTTCTACAATTATACTGTTATTTCCCCCATCTTCTAATATTATAATTTCCTTAGATAGCTGTGTGTGTAAATAATTGTTTAGATAGCAGACAGGTCTGGAAGTTACAGTTGATTATAGCAGATCGGAAAAATGACAGTAAGTTAATTTTATAGGTTATACAGATTAAGTGACAGTTACTCTGTTTATATGCATTCAAAAGAGTTGTACTTGTACTGTGCACAAAATATGCATACCTGTAGTTTGTATTCATGCATGTGGATATGCATGCAGCTTCAAGTAGAAATCTTGGAGACTTGTACAGTAGTTTTTGTAGTAGGTGCTTTACAATGATATGAGACTTGTACTTAGAGTAATCTACAGTACATTTGAAGTGCTGAACTCTGATGATGCAGTTTGATGTAGAGGTCTTGAATGTGATTGCTGGATGGTTGTGTGACTGTTTAACTGTATCCAATGAAGGAATGGCACAGAGAGTGAAGTGGAAATGGTAGAAGGGCTGTCTAGGTTACGATATGTCCGCGGACCTAACGGAAGTCCGCAGACGCTGTGTATTACATACAGTGATTTTGGGGTGGAGAGGCATGCAAATGGGAATGAGCAGAGGAATGATTGGTCAGTAAAGTTTGGTGGGTGTGTTGTGTAAGAAGACAGTTTGTCAGAAGGTCTTTTTCCTTAGAGAAGAACAGTTAGCTATGACTGTGTGTTTCAGAAAACAGATTGTCTGGATTTTGGGAGACTAATGGATACATTGGTTGTAGGTGCATGCACAATGCTGTGGAGTAGCTGCAGATCTATGATTCCCTCATGTGGAAGTGCACTGCCATGGAGTACGCGGAATGAAGTGGCTAGACTTGCTATCTCACTTTGCTAGTTTGCAGACAGAGCATCATCCAGACATAATTATAATTCATTGTGGAGGGAGCAGTTTGGGACATGTGTCAGGAATTTCTTTGCAATTTGCGATGAAAGAAGGACTTGGGAAGGTCATGGATATGTTTCCAAATTCCCAAGTAACAAATGTGGCTGCGTTCTTCTTCATTTGGTCCACAAATGGAGAAAGTGAGGCACAATGTCATTAAGGCTGTTTGTGCCTTTCTAAGAGATGTTGGCATGTCCTTTTTTCAAAATGAAAATATTATGTTTCGTACCACAAACATTTTTGGTAGAGACGGAGTCCATCTTACTTATGCTGGTAATCAGATTTTTCTGAGAATTGTACAAAATGCATTGCGTCCTTTTGTGAAATTACAGCCAGCTTTTTTGCAGTAGGTGTTGATTTTTTTAAAGTTTTTCAAATACAAATAAATGCCACAAAAAGGCACTTTTCAGAGCCACCACTTCCTCCAAGAGAAAAGTGCAATAATTTTGATAGGGCAACATCCCAAAATGTTTGATGTTCGCAAACTGTCTGCAGACTTCTAAAAAAAAATAAAAATAGGAGTCTGCTCCATTTATTTCCCACTTCTATTTTTTGACTGTGAAAGGCGGCTCTGAAAAGAGCCTTTTTGTTGAATTTTTGTTGTTTTGTATTTTCTTTGGGTTTTTACACACGACACACTAGTAGAGGAGGGGAAAGGAGGGTAAGGAGGGGACACCAACCACATCGATAGGAAAGGGCGGGTGGAGAGAGGAAGATGTAGGGTGGGCCTTACTTAGGTAGTGAGCAGGTCTTCCTGTGCTCTGAGACCAGCGTCTCAAAAGCACTTCGAAGTCTCTCCCCCCTGCAGAGTACTGCATCGCACTACATACACAAAACTGTGACCCTCGAAAGGTAAGGGTCATCAGCATTGTGAATGGCCTGTGTGGCAGCTGGAGGGATGCGCTCTCCCACAGGAGTGTCTCTTGTGGTGAAGAGGAGCAGAAACAGAGGATGAAGTAGAGGAACTCAACCTACTACGCTCGTTGCAAGGTACAACCTTATGAACGGCCCCACCGTGGAACGACTTTAGGTGACGCTTCACAGTAGTCGTACCAAAGCTGTACAAACCAAGCCTCCCGTGACTCAGTAGCATTTTGCACTCGTTGCAGGTGACTTTGTTTGCGCCTTGGATACATTACCATGAATGGTAAATAACCCGCCACACCCAAGACTCACGGCGAGTGCTGGTAGTAGGGACTTCCACTACCTCATCCTCATCATCCTCTTCATCCTCCTCTGCATCCTCATGCCTGTACCCCTCTTGAGGCCCATGGGGAGGTAGTGGTGGTGGAGGGGGGGAGGTGTACTGCTGAGGCGGATGTAGCACCAGGTGGCAGTAGAGGAGCAGTGGATGCCTTCAGGTTTCAGAAGAAAATCTGGAAAATTGGCAGCGAAATGCACCGTGTTCTGTAAGGTAGCCAGAAACACAATGAGTATGAGCTCTGCGGTGTGGCCTTTTATAGGGGTGCTGGTGCGCTGTTCGCGGACACCCACGCTGTCCACGGACAGGACAAACACCTCAAAAGTGCACAAAAAGTTCTAAAAAATATGTAAAAAGTGAGGGTTATTGTCTGGGACATGTGCTATGGTGCATTTTTAGTATAAAATATTGTGGATTGCCCAAAAATGTACTTTTAAAATGTTCGGGGACTCGGACAGTGTCCGCAATTCAGGACACACGCTCAGCTTGGGTGCGGCCACATGATAGCATCACGAACATGTCCGCGAACGGAAGAGGTCTTCACAGGACATCAAATGCACGGGAACAGTTGAGCGCATGCGCAAAGGTATTCTACGGACAGTGTTCGGGCCCTGAAATTAATTAAAAGTGCAGCACAAGCGGCACGAACACTTACGGACAGGTGCAATGTTCGGAGAACTTACGGTGTGGTGCACATGTACAGGGAAAGTACAGTAATAAAAAAAAAATGAACTAATGACTGGACCCTAAGAGAATTACTGTAAGAACATACTTGAGGGATAACTCTACAAATATAGTACCTTTTCAATTTGTATTTCCTGACTGTTACTGAAGAAAACCATGAGCCCTAGATATGTCAGTAAAGGAAAAAAGGTGGGCCAGACATGTGATGTCATCAGTGATGCCATCAATGACATTTGTGATGTCATCTTTGATGTCCTGGGTGTTAGTCTTAGCAATGCACAGTGGTGTCGCGAGATATGGTTGTTTAATTTACCATAATTGGCGAATTTCAGGGGTTTTTCAGTTTTACTTGGAACCGTAACGTCCCTTTAGCAAAGTTTTCTATACTGAATTTGATAGGTTTTTAGTAGCGCAACTGAACCATAACGTCCCTTTAGCAAAGTTTTTTACTGAATTTCATATGTTTTTAGTAGCACAATTTAACCATAACGTCCCTTTAACAAAGTTTTATTACTGAATTTCATAGGTTTTTAGTAGCGCAACTTAACCATAACGTCCATTTAACAAAGTTTTTTTACTGAATTTCATAGGTTTTTAGTAGTGCAACTTAACCATAATGTCCCTTTAACATAAATATATATATATATATATATATATATATATATATATATATATATATATATATATATATATAGCTAAGCCCTTGCTTGTGGCTGACTGTTGCAATTCATTAGAACAGACAACGCTTTCAATTTACACAATGACTTAGGCAGCATTAACTTGCTGTAGCACGTCCAAATGCAGGCGGGAGGTGTTCAACCCGCCAGGTCAGACCTGGCGGGAACATCACCTCCTGTCTGCAGGACTCGGGATCGGGCGGTCCGGAATTAACAGTGGCGGCGGGTTTAACGCCACTGTTAATTCCAGACCGCCCGACCCGTAATGAGGCATGTGTAAAAACATGTTTTTAAGCTGTCAAGTTCGTAGCCATAATGTGTGCTAGTTTTACACAACAAAAAACGTTTCAATTTTTGTGCAAATAAATTTTTTCTTAACTTCATGTATGTGGGCATGTGGTTATATTACAGTATTTTGTAATATGTATTTCAATCCTGACAACAAAGTTGCAAAACAATGGGCGATTTGTCTGGCTCACAACTGCACTCTGACATTTGCAGTCTTGCATTGTAGAAAATAAAGCTACAATAATATTCTTTTGCGCAACGTGTTTCTGTAAGAATTGCTGAATTTTCTGGTTTATTTGAGGTTTTTTTGTTATGTGAGTACTGTGAACAAGATAAACAGAGTCGTTTTGAATCTATAAAACCAAAACTATGCAAATATTTTGAACAATAGGTTGGACGATATGTGTCTAAGTTCCTAAAATACAGTTTGCTGAAATCACACCACTTTACCAAAATGTGTGTGAAACTGGGAAAATCATTTAATCTCACTCTGTTCTATCTGAAAACATTTAAAGTTCCTAAAAAGTATTCTTTTCACAGTGAACACCATTCAAAAAGCCTTCCTCATGTTAAATAGCCTATTATGTTGTCTCATATGTTAATATTAGTGGCATCAAAAGGTTATTTGTTTTTGGCCTAATCACGGCAACTCACCACTAGAAAGCGACGGCTCTTTTCTGATTGAGGTGTTGGGCGTAAATGTGTCTTTGCTGTATGTTAATTTACAAATGAACACATACTGTTGACACAATGCATTGCCATATTTGTGATGCCGTCAGGCCGGGCACCCTAGAGTTCTTAAGAGACTTGATCTGACGAGTTATTACTTCACAATCGTCCAAGGGGGCCCAGTCTGCTGAGTCTTTGTTCTTGTTGGCAGTCCGGTTTGTTTTTGGCAATGAGAACAGAGTTTTGAAAAAGTTCACCCATGAAGGTTCCCCTATGTTGTTAAGTATGGATAGTTCTTCTTTTTGGCTGGTTGAGTTTAAGAGAGACCACAATTCACGGCTTTTGTTTCCCCGTATGGCTGTTCGAATTGACTCTGCATCTTGCTGGTATAATGTCAACCGATGATGTTTAAGGCATGATTTGTATGACTGATTGGCCTCGATCACCACTGGTTTGTCTTTATGGAGCCCAGACGTTTGGCTGACCTCTTCACTTTTCTTAACTCAACTTCTTTCAACCAGAAGTTTGTCAAACACATGCTTGCTGGGCCCAATGTTGTTTTGTGGGCCCCTTTTCTTTTTATAGATCTAAAGCAATGGTAGGTAGTCGATCTGACTTGCGGTTGAGAGGTGGTCGTGAGCTAGGTATTTGAGCTTTAGTTCTTTAATTGCTGCCACCAACATTTTTAGCCTTGAAACTTGGGAGTTTGTCTCCAAATGTGCGATTGACTTCGTGATCTCTTTTTGTTTTGTTGGCCAAGTGATGTACAGCAAGTTGTGGTCACTCATGGTGGTTCGTATCACCTCAAATGCCGTGATTATTTGTGCTAAGTGGCCTGAAGTGTAGATGTAGTCAATCGTTGTTTTAGATGATCCTCTTTCCCATGTTGGCAAGGTGTTTTTATCAGGTAACACCTCGCTCATGTTATGCAACTCGCGTGATGTCATTAGTTTTGCCCAAGCTTTTCCTCTTAAATCTGATGCCGGGGTGTTATGACATGTGTGCTCTTTGGGTTTTTCCTAGTGGCAAGAGGCCTTGATGTCTCCACAAATCAATAGATGTGAGGCCAGATATACTGCTGTTGCCTCATCGATTGCTTGTTCAATCATCCCAAGAAAGTGACTGGAGTCGGGTGAAGATGGATTCCAGTAAATATTCATAATCACTGTTATCGACTTTGTCTCCTTTTCTTTGTTGACTTCTGGATTTGTCAACTCTGCTTTGATCATTAACAAAAATTGATTTCTTATCAATACTTTCGCGGAGGACATACCACAGCCATGGCATATGGCAGTCAGGATTCCTGAGGATGTCCGACACAACGGACCCTTTTTTGTGGGGGCAAGGAAAACTTCGCAGCCATCGAGAGATGGAAGTTCGGTCAGCCAAGTCTCTTGTAAACAGAGAACGTCATATTCCGCCAACTTTGTGTCACTAGGCGCTGTCAGGTGGCCGTGACCCCTTGTATTCCAAGAGCACAGCTTTATTTCCCTTGTTGGTGTCTTTAGGTTTGAATCAAGATGGTTGCCATGCTCAGGGATCAAGGGTTGCTATCTTTCCTGTTGCTTTAGTAGGGTTTCGGTAACCAGGCCCACAGACACTGTGTTGAAGTTTTTTGGTGAGGGACACGCTCGTGTTTAGATTCTCGGCTCTTGGAGGAGGATTTGTTTTTGGAGTTTCGTACTGGACCAAAGATAGAATTCATTTTGAATTTGTTGCCTTGTTGACCCTATTTCTGTTTTCCAACAGTGAGCTCTGGGTACTTTGACCTTTTGACCCAAGCTTTAAGTGCTCCTCGTCACGACGGTCTTTTGAGTTAACTTGAGGTCTCTTGTTGTAAGTTTTTCTATGGGAGTCGTCTTTAGGCTCCCGCCTTCTTTCTTGGTGGTACTTTTTGTCTTCTGTTTGTTGCATTTGTCGTGTGCGAGGCTCGCAAGAGAATGAGTATATCCCTAACCTTAAGGTGATCTTTCTAGTTGGCTCCGTAAGGTCATAACCCATTCTTAACAGTTTGTTAGTGTCTTCTTTTAGTTTACATTTGACAGTTGAAGAAGCGATGTACAGATGGCCCAAAGCTTTCCCCTGTTTGTGGCTCGGGTCCACGATAAATAAGTCCTCAGATCTATACCTTGTAGTGATGGAATGGTACTAAACAAGGCTAGTACTGAGCTTCAATTTAAGGTAACCTCGTCTTTGTTTCCCTCAATCTGTTCCAATTTCAGTATCCATCTAGTAGCATCCTTTTTCTTGAACACTTTGTTGTACTTCTCGGTTGTCGAGATGTCGTGAGGTTTTGAAGGCCCAAGAGGGTCCTTCCGGTGCTCTAGTGGCGTTCTGTTGGAGTTACTATGTTTTCTGTTTTCTCTGTGTGACATATGCGGTTTTGCGTAGCTCTTATGGTGTTGCGATGAGGATCCCCCACCTTATTTACGATTTCGTGTGATCTCCCCGATTTTGCTGTGTCAGCGAGGTCCTCACGTTTTTTGTGCCTACTGTTAACATACCCACTTGCTACACGGTCTCTTTTTCTTACATCTTTGCTGCCGTTCTCTCTTTTGTCAGGCCATCTCTGATTCTGAGTTGGAGAGGTCGATCTTCTTGGAATATTCTGCAACGCTTCCCTTGACTTGTCAACCCTCTCCTCTGGGGATGCTTCCTCGTTAGAGTATGTACTCTCGTGCTCTAGGCACCGCACTCCAGGATTTCGTCTGTTGTTTTCAGTGATTTTCCAGCAACTGTGACTTGAGCTACCATTACGGTTTCCGCTGTTGCCTCTGGAGAAACACTTCTACGGATCTTCTTTGCCATTTGTGCTCTTTCTTTAGGCAACACTTTGGTGGACTTATTTAAAATGAACACTGGTTCCAGTGTTTGCAAAGTTTTTCTCGTTTCAGGCTTTCCTACATCTTTTTCTTATCCATTTGTTGTTGTAAATGTTCCTCTTGCACTCCTAGTTCAGTTAATTGTGGTATTTGTCTGTGTTCCTGCTTCTTTATTGGGCCCTGGTTTAAGTAGCTGGTCTTGAAGGACCCCCGGTGGGCCAGGTTGTCCCTGACTTCTTTACTCTCCCGGGTCCTGATATAAGCTTCTAAGAAAGTCAATTTAGCCAACAACGTGGCCTGTATTGATGCGTGGTCTTTCAGCGTGTCACTAACCCCTTCATACAGCTTAAAAGGGGCAAGTGCTATCGTCACTGTGGACATAATTGATAGCATGTCCGGCTTTTTTGGCGTAGAGGCTCCCGTGTTGGGGGGCAGACGTAGCTCGAAACATAGTGTGTAATCTTTGGAAGTCCAATGTGTTTCTGCGTCTACCAGCCAGTTTAGTGGATCCCAGGGCTCGTGATCTATGTTACATTTTTGCAGGTTATTTTTTTCCCATGTTGAGGTCTCCTTTCTCTGGGGTCTGGCTTTTTGTGTCAACTCGTAGGTGCCATCCCCCAGCAACCCTCAATGTTTGTTTGGGGCTGAGTTTTCATTCTGATCTCTCTGCGCTGTCTCCAGCTCCAGGGGGATGCCTAATGTGGCCAACTTCTCTTGCACAGGGGACAGGTTTTTTCTAATCTTGGATGGTGAGGCCGTTAGTATGGTCTTTTCTTCTGAAGTGGTAATGGTTGTTGATTCCTTTGGGACTATATTAGGACTCGCGACCGGCAAAGTAGACTCTAGTTCCAGACATGAGCTGTTGTTGGACACATTTGGGTTAGCTGCCGATTTGGGGGTGCTAGTGCCACTGACGTTGGAAGTCGGCAGTGTGTCGACAGTCTCAGTTGTTTTGCCACTGTCATTAGATAAGTGCACTGGGCTCTGTGCCAGATGGTGTTCTATCTGTCTCTGCTTAGAGACTGGCATACATTCGTTGAGAGCCTCAAGGATTTCTAAGTCAGTAAGCTCTCCCCTTCTTGCCGTTTTGCTGAAGGGTTTGAGGCTAAAAAAGTCTCTCAAGTTGGTGGACCTGCCACAAATGTTTTGACTTTTTTTCTGAGGCAAATGGTTGTCTTTCTTGAGGGGCCCTTTGATGGAATTATTCCAGTTTTTTTTTTAGGTTACCCCCCACTCTTTGAGGGGCAGTGGTTCATGGACGTTTTATGCTGTTTGCAGGCACTTATCCATTTTCCTCAGGGCTGACCGCCACAGGGGGTGGCACAACAGCGAGCCTGTGCTCTGAGTGCACAAGAGCCTGGACGCTCACTGCGTTACCCAGGGGAGGAGCGAAACCCTCCTCGAGCCTCGCTCGTGGGGACCCGGCTCTCGCCGACGGAGGACTCAACGGCAGAGGAGCCCCTCCGCCACCCGGTCCCTTGCAGCTCTGCCCAGCTCCACCCAAGCTCCCTGCAAGCTCGATGCTATGATCCAAATGCTTGGGCTGCTTCCGAGGACTTGTACTGGCCCCACCCGCCTCTCCCCACGGCACCCCCCCTCCGGGGACCGACAGGGGAGGACGGGAGGATGACGAGCCAGGAGCGGGGGTGTCCACACCGTCAATGACCCGGCAATGTCCGGACACCTCCTCCGTCTCTGTCTCTGTCTCCACTGCGACTGGAGCCTCGGCACAAGGACACCCCACTTCGGGGATTGGTACCTTCAGGTCAGTAGTAGCATTTAACACAGGAGGGCTGGTGTTCGGCATAGGTTCTGTGTTTAAGTTCATGGCCCTAGATTTACATTTGGTTTTGGACAAAGTAGTAAGTCGATCACCTGGTGAGTTGTGTCATCTGGCCTTGTTTTCTCCTTTGGAGCATGTAACGGTGAGCTGCAGAGATGATGGCCATCTTCCTCGTCTGGAAAGCAGGGAGAGAGGGAAGAGTGCATGGCTGCCCTGTCTGCCCATCCTGCCAGAAATGCAGGACTGTCACTCTCCGTCACTCCGCGGCCGCTCTGCTGCTCCAAACAGTCTAAGTACTGTGGATCCACCCACCAGTACTGTGATGGTAGAAAGACTCCCAAACAGCAGGAAGAAAGGTGTAACGGAGGGCAGTCCTCTCAGGCAGGTGCAGGACTGTCACTCTCCGTCAACCCGCGGCCACTCTGCAGCTCCAAACAGTCTAAGTACTGTGGGCCCACCCACCAGTACTGTGATGGTAGAAAGACTCCCAAATAGCAGGAAGAAAGATGTAACGGAGTGCAGTCCTCTCAGGCAGGTGCAGGACTGTCACTCTCTGTCATTTCCTGTGCTGCCAAGTTTGTTGTGGCATTGATTGTGTCCTAAAGTTTTAAAAATAGGTTCAGCTTTCACTGGTCTTAATTGTAGGAGATCTCCATAAACAATAACATGTTTTCCTCCAAAGAGATCTTTGTAGTCCTTTTTGGGGACTTCTTTTAATCTGAGGTGAATTAAAGCCAAGATTAGGTTGAAGACCATGCTCACCTCATCTATTAGGAGCATTTTCATGTCTTTCAGAATTCTGCGTAGTTCAGTAGCAGCTTCTGTTGATAGTTTTTAGTACTTTCATTTGTTTTGGTGTTCTACTGGAAAGAGCATTAATCGGTGTAAAGAAACACACCCTATGTTGTAGGCAGGTAAACCTGTGGGGGCTATCAGAACAGCTGAAAGCATATTGTTTGTTAACTTTTGGAGGAATTTGCTTAAGTTTTTTTATTAATAATGTTTTGCCTGAACTAGCTTCACCACTTACATAGAGGAGTACAGGTTTACCATTTTGACAGCTACACGTTTTACTTTCATGCTGCAAACTATGTTCAATATCTTTAGTCACTTCTAGGAAAATGTTAAGTTGCTTATTTCTCATTTCATCTTGGATTGGATGGCGTATCCCCATCTGTAACACTGTACCTAGGCACTCGCCCTGCCTGCCGCAGCAGTACCGAGGTGTCTTCACCGTCTCATTTAGCTTTGCCGCAGCTATAACTTGACACTGGCCTCTCTATTGTGCCAAATAACGAATGCCTAGAAAAAGCCTATTCGCTACAGTAGGTACATAGATTTACCCTCGTGGTGCTCTAGCTGTATTAAATAAAGTGAACTAGCCCTATTGGCACTCGCTTCCTGGCTGTTGAACGCAATATTGCGCCCCAACGTCAACACATGCTGATTATCGTGCATTTTTCCACCAGACTCTGACTGTGCTTACTTGCTACTCGTATAGCATCTTTGTGCCTGCTGTCCTTTTAATTGCTCAAGTAATTTCATGCCTATATTCAATCCTGTCTTATAACAATCAATACTTTATTTGTGATTTTAGTGCCTTTGTTACATGCTCTGCAAATTTGATTTCAATTGCCTGCACATGATTGCACCAAAAATGATTTTAGGCCAAAAGCAAATTTAGCTGCCTTTACATGTTTGCTTAGTAGCCTGCACATGAATAGCCTTTACATGTCTGTTTAGTTGCCTGCACATGATTGCTCCAAATTGATTTTTTGGCCCAAAGCAGATTTTGCTGACTCTACATGCTTGTTTAGTAGCCTGCACATAATTAGACTTTACATGTCTGTTTAGTTGCTTGCACATGATTGCTCCAAAATTATTTTAGGCCAAAAGCGAATTTAGTTGCTTTTACAGGATTGTTACAAAACAAATCTAGTTTCCTCTATACTGTTTTAAAACACACCACTATTCAATCACCATGATAGCACAGCACATTAACACCACACTAGAGCTGGCCCACCGTGCCTTACAGCTGCTTAATATGCTCCTGGCCCACTTAGCGCTTCCCTTGCAAATGTTATTCATACTCCTAACCATTACAGCCTGGGCACATACTCACATTGCTCACCCAGTGCACTTTAGCTCCTCTTCATTTAACATTTCCACTGTCATGATGACAAACCTAGCCAATAGTGTCATTTTGAATCAGCCATCACAACAGCCACCTCAGTCACACACTCATACTGCGGGTTGGCCCCTGATAACTGACTCTCTGCCTAGCGATACACCCTCATCCACTAACCGCTACCTTAATTCCCCTGCCTTATGGTTAGAACACTTTTCCAAAAAACCTACACTGAATCAACCTTGTGTCTGTAGGGTATTTTGTGGAGATTTGGGGCCTGACGGTATTTTATTACCGCCGAAAAATAACTTAGCAATAATCACTCCTTGTATTCAGATTTGGCCATGTGCAACAATAATACAGTGGACATGCATTATTTCAGCACCCAGACATGCATATTTGGTATGCGTGGTTGGTATGCGTGGTTGGTGGTATTTTGGTGAGCATAATTCCCTTGTTTTATTTGTGGCCCCAATGTCCAGAATCCCTTATCTTTGCTTAGATTTTTCGTGTAATCACTAGAGAGACCTCAGACCTACATTTTAGGAATACCACATTTTCAGTGTTAGTGTTAGTGTGCCACCATGGGCGATCTCACTGACTTATTTACGACAGAGAGCTATATGTGGTAATTTTGTGGTAATTTCCACTACCTTATATACGGTAGGGAACTATGTTCAGAGAGTCCCTCTTCCCGTTGGCTCATGTACCTCCAACGAGCTATGCTACAAACAATCACTCTCAACTGTCCATACTGAATATGATCATGCACACATCTGTCTTAACATGACAATTGCATTGTTTAAAATCTCCCCTCATCATCAGCACTGTATTGGTAAATATAAAATACACCACCCGTCTGCTTTCAAATATTTTTCTGTATTATAAAAGTTGCATTTAAACACGATCTCACTCTTTACAGAAATAAATAAAATAGCACAGTAACAGCGTTGTCTGTGATACACTGAAAAAATAGTGGCGGAGAACAGAACACAATTTGCAACATTAACATGTGATTAAGGCACCGGGATCTCCTTTCCTACTCTGACTGAATATTCTCGTACACACTCAGCTCCCACACTTATGTAATTACCTTATCTGTGCAACCGAGTTTTCTTCAGCTGTTCTCTTTCTGAATGTGGCTCCCTTGAAGATTAACCCCAGTAAAAAGGAGCGCCTTTCCTTCTCAAACCGGGGTCATTGCCTGGAATTCTCAGCTTTTGCAAATAGGAATGCTCCAGGCAGGAAAAAGGTCCTTCTCCCAGCTCTGCCAAATCTTGACTGTCCTCCTTCCTCCTCAAACTCCCCCCAGCAAAACTCTGATCACTCCCTCTAGCATGATATTTGCTATGACGCTGCTCCAATCAGAATCAATCATGCCATCTCCTCCTTCTCTACACAATGGCTCATTTTTATAGTAATACTTTGTAACCAACTGATTTCCTGTTCTTTCGAGCTCTTTTGCTTCCTGTAATTATGTGGACAGGGCAGCAGAGAAAACAAAAAAAAATGGATGTGCGTTTAAAAGTTCACTTTCAGAATAGGCCTAATTCTGCAGTGGAGACACATTTTTATTAGTGGATTATGTTTAATTAGTCAGGTTAGTTATAAGTAATGTTAGTTATTAATTTTCAAATGTGTCTCTCGCACCATAGGCATTTCAGGTGAAAAAATAGTGTGCATTTTTGAATGTGCACGTGTGCTTTTAACTGTAAAAATAGATTTGCATCTTATATGTTAAAATCGTTTTTGACTGAATAGCCTGTCTTTCCTTGTTAATCTGGTAACACATATAGCAATGCACCGCACCCTTGTGGTGGTGCTGCAACAAAAAAAATTGCTACCTGTGGAGTAGTGCTGTACTCTGTGCTGTAACACGCCAAATATCCTTACATACCCTCCTTTTGTTTTTAGAATCTGGCTACGATCCAAGCCAATTCCTAAAAACAATTTGTACTTTTTCTTCTTTTCACAATATATCAATCCAATAAAATGAATATACATGTGCATCAATGAAAAAGTTGCAATCAATACAGTATTCATCTGAGTTCATTAGTTTACAAAATGTTCTACATTTGCCTTCTCAGTGGAAGTGGCATTACTCTAAGTTTAGATTTTTTAAGTCAATTAAAAACAATGAAATAAAACAACTAACCAAAACAAATAATTAATATAAGAAATTAAAATAAATAATTAAAATAATAAATACGTGGAACTCCATATGTCAGCACTCTTGTCTGCCTCTGATATGTCCCGACCAGCGATGTTATTTGGTTCATTCGAGTACACTTTCATCTTGGCAATCTTAGATCCATAGGAGTCATCTTTTTTAGCATTCTGATTATCTTGTCTTCACCTCCACCTGGAGGCAGGCATCTTTTGGTCTTCATCCAGGGGACTCCAGGACTCCATCGTCTCCCGTGGCCTCTGATCCCGGAACCTCCGACCAAATAATGTTAATTTTCTAAATCAAATAGAAAATAAACAAATTAAGTACATAGCACAATACTAACTTCACCCTTCTGCCAAAAATAAAACATGCTTGGTAAAAATATTTCGTTTTTTTTTTTTTCTGAAATTAAACACAAGTTACAAGAAAACAAGCACACATAAACAGCATTCAATATTTAATACATTTTCTCTCTGCACACCAACCATGAGCTTCCGTTATATGTGCATTTATTTATTTATTTATTTATTTATTTTATATTATATATTTTTACATATACTACAGTGTTTATGTGCCATCATAACAATCAACTTTTTAACTCCTTTGTCACTGCCTCCTGATTGTACCCATTTATTTTCTCTTTTTTTGTTCAAGGGACTTTATCTGTTTCTACATGCTCAAGCTGCCTGATCTCATGTCTGGGATGGCATGGTTTGATTTGATTTACATGGACAAACTGCTCTATTGCTGTTTCACCTTCATTTTTCAAAATTTTATAAACCACAGGAGAGACCTTATCTATAATTTGAAATGGCCCCTGCCAGGCTGCTAGAAATTTAGAATTTTTCTGTTTACTTTTTCCAAAATGAAACTTGTACACCTGATCCCCTACACTGTATTCCTTTACTGATGTCTTTTTATCATAATACGATTTTGCACTGTCAGCAGCTCTTTCCAGATTTCTCTGCACAAAAGCAAATGCATGTTGCAAATGCCTCCTCAGTTCATCAATATATTCATGAACTGTGGATGCACTCACAAGGGTTTGCTCATGTGTTCTGTATAGTAGGTGTTGTGGTAACACCATTTTCCTACCTGTTAAGACCTCATGGGGGCTAACACCTGTTGCTTTGGCAGGAGTCGACCTGATTGCCATCAAAACCAATGGTAAACGTAAATCCCAGCTGGAGCCTGCTTCTGCCACAAATTTCTTTAAAATATCCACAACAGACCTATTGCTTCTTTCAACTGTACCTGAAGACGCCGCCCGATATGCGATATGTAGTTTCCTTTTCACACCTAGTATTTGCCATACCTTACTCATTAGAGTACTTGTGAAATGACTTCCTCTGTCTGACTCAATTCTTTGTGGCAACCCAAACCTTGAGAACACATGGTTCACCAGCAATGTGGCTGCTGTTTGCGCACTACAATCTGGTGCAGGAATGCATTCAATCCACTTCGACATCAAACATACCACACTCAAAATATAACGGTGTCCCCTGCTCGACCTTTTTAAAGGACCTACATAGTCTATTTGCAAATCTGACCATGGGAGAGTTAGGCCTCTTTTCATCAATGGTGCTCTATGCATTGGTGAAGCAGGTTTAAATTGGGCGCATACTAGACATCCTCTAGTATATAATTCCACATCTTGGGACATATGTGGCCAGTAAGCATAATCTTTTAGTATTTCTAATGTTTTTTGTGAACCTCTATGGCCTGCAGTTATGGCATCATGTGCATGGTGTAGCATTAGTCCTCTGAATGAAAGGGGTACTACCCACTGTATTTGTCCTGTTATGGACTCTCTAATCATGAGTCCATCCTGTAATCTAATTCGTGTTTTGTTCTTTAATAGCACCCTCAACTCTTCTTTTCCCATACAATCATTTTCTGTTAAAGGATTTTGTTCGGGATCTATCAAATGATTATAATAGATTCCCAAAATTTGATCATTCTTTTGTGCCTCAATCAAATCTTGGTCTGGCGTGTCATGACTCCACTGCACCACCGGTTGATCTACCTACTTTGGTGCTTTAGAACGTGTGACTGCATCAATTTGTATTTCACCCATTAAATAATCAATAGGTAGCAATTCTCCCATCACAGCCCCAATCTTAGCCAAGTGGTCTGCCTTATCATTTCCCTCCTTATCCTCTCCTGATGTTTTTAAATGCCCACAAATTTTTCTCCAGTATATTGTTAACTTATTCTCTGACACCAATTTGTCTATGGCTTGTATCATTTTTCCATGCTTAAGTGGCTTTTTGTTATATGTAACCATGCCTCTTGCTTTCCAACCAGGCAAATACTCCACAAAGCTATTCCGTGCATAGTCAGAATCAGTCACCAGGACAATTAATTTCACTGAACTTTTTATCAACTGCAGTAGCAATTGCTTTATAAATGGCTGCCAATTCCGCCACCTGACTGCTCCTATCTCCAATCCTCATCCCTATACTGGGGACACCTTCACATTTCAACCAGACATTTCCTATTCCTGCCACTAACTGTTTATTACTGTCATTTTCAATGTGAAAAGCACAACCATCCACATATACAGTTGGCAAATCCTTGCATGTTTTTTCATCAAAAGCTTTGTGTGGTGATTGTTCAAATTCCTGCAAACTAGTTTCTACTTCCATTTCATTTGGTATTTGTTCAGCTGCACAGTCATGTAAGTCAGCTAACCCTTGAGCAATTGGGTTCTTTTTATTTTGTCCATATCTCACTTCTACGGGAAAACCTTGTAATGCCAGCGTCCATGAAGTGATTCTGGATTGCGCTAGATTACCTGATCTAATTCTTTTACTCTCTAAAAATTGCAAAGGTTGATGATTTGTTTCAATAATTACCTTTTCTCCCTGAACAATGGGGCGGAAATGTTGTAGCGCCCACACAGTGGTTAATAGGGCCTTTTCACATTTATTAAATTTCATTTCAACTTGGGAAAATGCCTTACTTGCATATGCAATGGTTTTGTGATTCAAATCGTGTTTTTGTGATAACACTGCTGACATACAATGTTCAGAAAAACCTATTTCTATAAAGAAATCCCTGTCCTTTATGGGGTATGCTGAACATGGTGCCTTTACAAGACATTCCTTTAATTTAGCCACTGCATCAGACTGCCCTTTTTCCCATTTCCAGGGAGTATTCAGTTTAAGCAGTTTAGTCAATGGTTAAGTGATTTCTGCATAATTTTCAATGAACTTTCTGTTATAGCCTGTCATCCCTAATAAACTTTTTACTCCTTTCACATTTTTAGGATCTTTTAATCTTTGTATGGCCTCTATCTTCTTCTTTTGTGGATTTAGCCCATGTTCAGTCACTTCATGCCCTAGAAAGTTCACTTTTTTCTTGCACCATTGTGCTTTTTGCAAAGATACTTTGGCGCCTGCTTTCTGCAATTGGCCAAGTACCTGTCTTATTTCATCAAAATGGCTTTTCAGGCTTTCATTTTTTATCAGGACATCGTCCACCTAAACTATTGTTCCTCTTTCTGCTGCATCCGGCATGGCCTTTCTCAAAAATATGCCAAATTCACTCCCACTATTGATGTACCCGAACGGAGCTCTAAGCCAGGCATATTGAGTCCTGTCAAATGTAAAGGAAAATAAATGTTGTATCTCCTCTGCCAATGGCACGCACCAATATCCAGAGGTGAGATCTAATGTGGTAAATACATTTGAACCATGTACCTGAGCTAGGCCCTGATCAATGAATGGCAGTGGCCATCTAGATATTGGTACTCTTTTATTTAACTCTCTCAAGTCTGCACACAGCCGCCATTGACCATTTGGCTTTAACACACCTAAAATAGGTGTATTGGATGTGCTATGAATGGGCCTGATGATTCCCCGCGATTCCAAATTTTTAATAATCTCTGCCAATGATTCTAAACATGCCAGCGGTAGTCTATACTGGCGCACAAACACTGGATTTCTGCTACACCCTTCTGGTAGTGTGGCCACATGTAAATCAGTTAAACCACAATCATAAGCATCTTTTGCAAATACATCCTTAGACTCCATAAATATCTGCCTCAGATTGTCCCTCTCTTCATTGCTTTCACATGCATCCGCTAAGGAGATCTGCTCTTCTACCATTTTGGAAAATTCTGGAAAATCTTCTGGTAAGGGAATCTCGGCGCTTTCCTCTAACTGTGTGGCTGTGTCTTTTTGTAAAGCTGCCACTTTTAAATATTTTGGCATATCAGCTTCCACTTCAATGGGCTGATTTTCTGTTTCATTTTCATTTAAATTAAATATTATGCAATCCTCTTGATGGCAGCACACTGTCTCATCTGAATCATAAGGATACACAGAATGAATTTTAAATATTCCTTTGGGCTGAGAGTCCAGGTGTTCTGGCAACTCGCCGTTGGCATCTACATATTTTTCAGGAATATTCCCAATCACCATGTTATTTAAATCTGCCGTATAATGTGATTTTTGTATGGCCATTCCTAATGGGGAGTTTTCCTCTAAATGAATATCCTGACAACCTTTATTATTTACCATTATTTTTACAGATACTTCACCAATATCTACCAATGGAGTGTATTCATAATCCAGGCCTTGCTGTTTTATGGATTCATTCAGGCATACAAATGCATCAGAATCTTTCATCTGCTGTCCATTTTTGCATTTCAGTGTTATTGCAAACTGTTTTGTAAATGCAGGAATAATAGTATCTTTCCTCATTTGTAATTCGATTGTATAAGGAACCAGTTGTGCACAATGATAAGCCCTTCTTTTGTCTTCAAATTCAGGTGCCGGACCACCTAGACGTGACCATATTTTTTGATTAAGGAAATCTAACACCATACACATTCTTTGCATGATGTCATTGCCCATGTAAAATTCATTTTGTGCTCCACTCACTATCCAGACATTATGGTAAATTGTTTTCTGCCCAATGCTAATTTTAAGCATGCATCTGCCTGCAATTCGGTTTTCAAAGTCTGGACTGTCCAACCCAGAAACATATTGGTTTTTAATCCTAAATTTCGGGATTTCTTCCCTCTCCATAATTTTTTGCAACAATTTCTCATTAATGAAACTCCTTTCATGTTCAAGCGCTAAAGTGGCTTTTATTGTTTTAAAATAGTCATTTATACCAACATGAACCCATGGTTGCTTATCTTCCATGTGTATTTCTGCCAGAGTGGTAATGTGTTTTTCTGAATCTGTTTTAGGAACAATATTCTGTTTGCACGTTTTCTCTTTTAAATAAAAACGTAATGTGTGCTCATCTATGGCAGTCTGCCAATCTTTCCTTGGGTCCAAGTATATTTGTACAGGTAGTTTTTCATTGTCGCTCTGCATTTTGTCTTGACACATTAATATGACAGTGACACTAGGTATGCAGCTATTCTGGAGATATACCTCCACAGCATCATTTGTTTTGGCAACGGTGTGACATTCATTTATATTGCTGTTTTGTGATTTTAGTTTCTTAGGCCTCAATGGTTTTTTGGTTAAGGACCACAGCACTCCATTCACCCCATCTATGAGAGGAGACAATCTTTTCAGACAATCTGTCCCCATCAGAAATGGAATTTCACAAATAGATGTGATCAATACCTCTTGTTTCATTCTGTGCTTTCCTATTTTTATGTCAACCTCAGTTACACCTATGATGGGCACCTCCTCCCCATTAAAGTTATGCACTGGGCCTTGATTTTCCTTCACTGTGATCTGACTCTGAGGGGGTCTCCCTTCATTGATACTCTTTACCAGCTCCTTGGACATAATTGTGGCCTGTGCGCCAGTGTCAATCATAGCAAAGGTGTGGCATTTTTCTTCTACAGTGATGGGTGCATAATATCTGTCCTCAACTTCCTCTAATACACATAAGAAATGTGAATTCTTACTGATTTCAGGGCTCACCTTTCTCAGGTCTTTTTCACTTTTGGCTAAGCACATTGGTAAATGAAAAGACATTTTTCCCTCCTTTTTACCCATTTCTGTGCGAGAGATTTTATTCATTTCTCCATGTTCAGAGGTTTTTTGGAGTGTGGCCACTGTTTGCCCATCCATCTGGGTAACATCAGAGACCGCATTACAATCCTCCAACTGAACATGTGTAACAACATCATTCAGCAATTTGTCATTTTTTTAATTCTGTGCATTTGTGATCATTTAGTTTGATACCAGCCCTTTCAGCCTCTTCAAAAATATGTGGCTCAAAGAATTCTTCAGGTGATTGACTTGTACCCTCCTTTTGAGTATTTCCTTTTTCTGTCTGTGTTTGGTCATTGTTTTGCTTGCCCAGGGAAGGAGCTATAGCATCCCCACTTACTCCCTGTTCACTGGTATTCCCCATGCATGAATCATTTTTCTTAAATCTGTCCCTTTGTTCTTTTGGAATTCCTAATGTTTCTTTTTCATTTGTGCAAATCTTTACTGTTTTATTTAGCTCTAGGTTAAATCGTACCTCTGTTCTGAAACTATCTGAAGGAGCGCTTTGTGGACAGAACGTGTTAACGTTCCAACGTGTGGGCACTGTGTTTGTTTCCCTGCAGCACTGCGAGCTCTGCTCTTGCTGCTCCCCCTGCTTCCTGGAGGAGGCGGGGACTCCTGCGCACACGTGACGCATCACGTGACTGGTACCGGATACAAATTGCCGGCCCAACCGCCCGAGCGGCGTGTTCTGAAACTATCTGAAGGAGCGCTTTGTGGACAGAACGTGTTGACGTTCCAACGTGCGGGCACTGTGTTTGTTTCCCTGCAGCACTGCGAGCTCTGCTCTTGCTGCTCCCCCTGCTTCCTGGAGGAGGCGGGGACTCCTGCGCACACGTGACGCATCACGTGACTGGTACCGGATACAAATTGCCGGCCCAACCACCCTTGCGGCGTTAAGCCCTGGAGGCAGTAAGGGCTGGAGCCGCTGTTGTGCTGTTTGGCTGTGACCTGTGAGTAACCTGAACTTGGATCCCGTTGCACAGTACATAACACTTTATCAGCTCTAAGGGTCTGGGGTGGAGAGTCGGACTCTGGCAGCTCCACAAGCTGTCGGGCGTTCCCTACCCTGAGACTGAGCGCTCCTCTTGGCTCCTCTGATAATTGTGGCTTTCTGCTAAAATTATTATTTTTTTAATTACGTATGGAATAAGATCATCTCATCCCTAGCTCACAATACAGCTGTGTTTATAATCTTGCTTTGGGGTGGGGGGTTGCATAGATCCATTTCTTTCTGTATTTTTATCCAAAAGTGTTTTTTGGGAAAACTGGTTTCTTTTTTTATAATTTTTTTGGGGGCTGAGGTTGCCTTGGTTTTTATTGTAACAATTATTAGATTGCTGTGCTCACATTTTATTGACTGTGGTGTATAAAATAGGCATTATTGCAACTTCAGTCTACTTTTAGCCTAATCCTCTTCTGTTAGATTCTTAAGTCCTCTGTTTTTTATTACTGGGTTCTAGTTCTCTCTGAATGACACGCAAGGGACTGCGAAGTCAGACAGCTATGGAGGCCTTATTACTGGGTTCTAGTTCTCTCTGAATGACACGCAAGGGACTGCGAAGTCAGACAGCTATGGAGGCCTCAGTGGCCTCGACTCCGTCTGCTACTGGTAATTTACCCTCTGTTTCATCAGTTACTACTCTGTTAGAAGTTCCCTCCACAACTATAATGGGGAATTTGCAGCATGCTCCAGCAGTTGCCCCTTATAACCCTTTACTCTTAAAAACCCTAGCCCAGGCTCAAATTCATGTCAGCGATAGGTCTGAGGTACTCAATGCTATGGGTAGTCTACCCCGCAATGCAGTCTACAATAGCTGCATCTTTAATGGAACTCATGATATCTCGATAGACACACAGGAAGAACGCCTAGCAGCTACCTTAACCTCTAATCTTGCGAAAGGGGCTTCCCCTCAAAAGGATAGGGGCCATTTGGATTACTCCAATAACAATAGGGTCAATCCTGTTCTCTCAACATCTGCCAACTCCCACCCCACGATGCCTATCTTATCTGTTAGGGCAGCTGACTCTGTAGCTAATGCCTCTGCATTACCATTGACAACGGTCAATGGGAACACTGCTCTTCCTTCCACTGAACCTCCATTCGAGGTTAACTCGGCAACTAGGGCCATTAATCATACTTCGACTATCCATGTTAATCTGTCTACTAATGTGGCTGGTACTCCATACACGCCTAAAAGGAAATCGATACCTCCCTTGTTTAAAACTCCATTTAATAAATCCCAGAATCCCACCCTCAAAACAAAATCCAATCTGGGTACCCAAGGGAAACCAATTCAAGGGAAAAACATTTCACACTTTTTTGGAAAGAGGTCCACATCTAGCACCCTTGTTAAATCTTTACACTCACTTCCTACAGTGTCTTCATCAGATCATACAAACCTAGTTGATGTAGTTAAGAAATTGGAGATTGAAGATCCTTCAGCTCAGGATATTGACGACATCAGCATTATAGAATGTGCAGACAAGGCAATTGCTGATAGCCACCTGGGCCCCAACTATAATAATACAAATAATGTCACCCAGCAAATCTGTGATGATTCCTTTGCAGGCTCTCCTTCTGATCTCATCAATTTTATTGATGAATACACAGAGAAACATAATTGGCTGAAAGAAAGGGGTCTACTCCCAGACTCAAAAAGGGATCAGGGTAGTGAATCGATTTTACACCACACTCTCAAGGAGGCAGATGAAAGAATTTAAACTTTCCCAACCCACTATTTCGGCTCTGAATATGGTTCTGAGTTCCTTTGTGAGTCTGTATGACAATATATGGTCTGAGGTCAGATCTCACTCTCTCCTCTTATCTGAAATTTATTCTAGGTTAGAGGGCCTTGACAGATTTGAAGAGCTAGTTAAAATTATAAAGGAAGAACATCCACTTCTGCCTACACACGGTCATGACCCTACTCCTCTTAATCAACTACCCTCTGAAGCCCATACCGTACATAAAGGATTTTCCATGATCACGCCAAGTATGCAAGAGGTAGTTCTAGTTAAGGGCCAGAGTCCTACGGTCCCTAAAGGTCCAGCTTTGAATTCATGTAGCCTACCCGCTAAGATGCCAATAACTACCTCCGAGGGTCTGCGAAAGCTCACTGGATCGAAGCCAGTACTAACTACCCCTCACACTAAACTCACGATGGTATCAATGGAGGAGAAAGTCCAAGAGGAAGCGGCTGGTCCGCTTGCTAACCCTATTGTACAAGGCCTTCCCCTTATGGGAGGGTCTTTAGAATTGGCAGATCTCCCCAAGGGTCCCCAGACCGCCTCTTCTCTGGAGTTCATATCTATTTCATCTTCAGAGAATTCATCTATCTGCATTGAACCCATCAAAGAAATCCTACATCAAAAAGTTGCGCCCTGTATAGGAAGGAAAAGGAAAATCACTCAGCAAATGAAGAAAACAAAAAATCAGAAAAACGTGAAACAATCTCTTCTTGGCGAATACTGTGGCTTCCTCATCTACTACTCTCGTACTGAAGGGGACTGGGAATCATGCTGATCCGGTGGCTTCTCGGACCCCTAACCCTATTACGGTGGTTACTGCAGCCACCGCTGACCTACTTCCCACTACAGCAGTTCCATCTCCCTTACCGGATGATGTGGTTGATGGTCTCTTGACTAACAACATTCCGTCACTAGTAAAGGGACCCAATATTGATGGGGTTGTGGACTCTGTGGCTTCTGGTACCCTGACAATTACTTCAACTTTACCAAAGCCTACCTCCGTTAATGCCTCGACTGTGTTTACTACTAATGCTATTGTCAAAGCAAAGGACTCCTCCTCTGATGCAGGATCCCCGACTGTCTTATCTAACTGTATAACAGGGTCAGTTCAGAGTCACTTAGAGACTTCTTGGCCAATGCCTACAGCAAATTTGGTTAACATTGATATGGTCAAACACCTTTTCCGGGAGATACTGGCTCCTAAAAGTGTATGTGGGGCAGTGCCTAAATCTAACTTATGCCTGCCCCTAGATGGGGCTTCTTCTACCTCGCCTCTACCTCTGGAGCCAACGCTCACTGCTGTCACTGAGGGTCTCCCAGTGAGTACTGAGCTTATAACAAGGGAAGGGGATTTGGGAGCCCTAGCAGAGAGGGGTTTTTCTGCCCCTCTCCCTTCTAATTCAGTTTTTCCTAGTCTGCCTATTGCCGCCCCGACTATGGACTGTGAAGGTGCCCCCTTTGGGCTCGAATCTGTTGGCTACAATACTTCTCTTAATTTCTGTGAAAGATTTCCTGTAGGTCCAAATGTTATTCAAAATAGGACTATACTAAGAGGGGCTAGGGGTCCCGACTTGGCGGTTGATTCTTTAGCTCAGTTTACTAAAAAGATCTCTGACTCCCTTCCTAATATGTCAGAACCAAAAGTTCCTCGGGATATTATACAACTTACCAGCCTCTGGGGCCAAGATACGCCAATCTGCTTAAACCGTGGTAATATTTTAAAGATCTTCCATCAACTTCCCTCGCTCTCACTTATCTCTAGCTATGACTTGGATAGCATTATCTTCCCCATTCATGACCGGGTAGATGTAAGTAATATCATTCTTAAATCAAGAGTGGTTTTGGATTTAATCATGGGACATAAGGAAGGGCTAAAGCAACTTGGCTTTGAAGCAAATTTACTGAAATCCACTCAGCTCTTCAGTAACAATGGAGGGGATGCAAAATATAGGGATAATCTCACTATGGTATATTATCCGGATAGAGCCCCACAGCCCCACGGGAGGCAATTTATGCCCAAATCAAATGGACGCTTTCGCAATTGGACACAGGTCACTGCAGGTCTGTGGAAATGAGTACCTCCTGACTAATCCAGAACTACCTCCAGATGCTCTTTCTGTGAATAGCTTTGGGTTCCTCTCCTGGAATTCTAGAGGTAACTCTCACCTCTTTACGAACTTAGACACTGTTACTTTGATCAGGGCTTCACACTGTTTCTTTCTTCAAGAAACCTGGATGCTCTCAACTCCCATTTTAGATGGGTTTAATATTTTTTCTCAAAATGCTAGACCCAGCCGGGGAGGTAGGCCATCGGGGGGTCTTCTCATTGGATTAAGAACTTCTTTGGGTTATAGGACTAAGATGCTTTTGGATACGCCTTTTGGTATCCAGGCCCTGGAGGTGTTCTCCCTTGATCATACGGTTATTCTACTTCTGGTAAATGTATATTGGCACAAGGGAATCTCTCCTCTTGAGCCGTTTTTGCAAAAGTTAACGGACATGCTTCTTTCCTGGAGATCTGTGCATCCCAGGGGTAAACTGATCTTGGCAGGTGATCTTAATTCGGATTGTTCTATTTCTTCCGAATCCAAATATGACGACTTGGGACTAGCGTTGGAGGACGACTCCCGCCTAGGTATGAAATTCGCACGTGGTCGTTGTTGGAACTTCGCCATGGATTCAGTGGGTCTTACTTGTCTTAATGGTTATTACGACGCTACCAATTCATCTCGACCCACATGGCGTAGATCTTCATCAATATCTACCTTAGACTACGTGTTTGTAGACCACTCTCTCATTCCTTTCTCGTCTAATGTCGAGGTCTCTTTCAACTCATGGAGTGACCATGGTATTCTCCGGGTCTCATTTCTCTGTCTCCTTCCAACTAAGTCTCTGCCCGCGGGGGGACCTACCCATCTCCAAACTGTGGGACAAGGGACAGGGGTTCGTTGGTCTCCTCTCAATATCAGCCTACTGAATCGTAAAATGATCTCTTCTTTTAACCATACCTCGTTCTGTTGGAAAATGGCAGTTTTCAATACAGTCCATTTCGATAGCTTTCTCACGGCTCTACAGCGCAGTATTCATGGTCAGCTTAGGAAAGGTGTTTTTAAAATATCTCACCTTCATAGATTTGACCAAGAATTGGCTAATGTAAAGAGTCTCACTAAGAAACTCATTAGAGATGTACAATCCCTAGATATGGAATGGGCCGATAAAATCATAAAAATTAAAACCATCCGCCAAAAATATAAAAACTATTGTAAGTCCAGAAAAGCTTCTATGCTACAAAATGATGCAGATCATATGCTTGCAGTGCTTATAAAACGAGACCTGAGGGCATTTTGGGTTACAGTATCTAGCTTAGATAATGCGGCGGTCACCGACCAGCTAAATCCCATCCCTGAGGTTCAATGGGTTGGGCACTACACTAAACTCTTTGACATTGGGGGTGAGAGATCAGTTTCCTGTCTACTGGGGAACGACCGCTCTAAGGACTTATGGAATCCTCCGACTGACTCCGAGACAATACTAGGACTCATCTCCAAAGCCAAGAAATCTAGGGCTCCTGGGCCTAACGGCCTTACTAACAACACATTCAAAGCTGAGCCAGCTCTCTGGGCTAACCTCCTCTCTCTTTTCTTTGAAGATGTCGTCAATTCCAGGAAGGTACCCACTAGTTGGCAAACAGCTCACATTGTTCCAATCTTCAAAAGAGGCCTGCGTAACGAGGTCAAAAATGATCGACCTATCTCGCTTATTGATGCGGATTGTAAGCTTTTTGCCTCTCTGTTGCTCTCGCACCTTAATGTTTGGATCAGGGAAAATAATATTCTCCCCAAACAACAAACAGGCTTTAGGGCAGGCCACTCAACTAATCTCAATGGTCTTATTCTCAGCGCCCTACAGACCTCTTCCTGGGGTAAATTTGATGGTCCTCTCTATGTTGCATCTATTGACCTGTCAAACGCTTTTGACCTGGTTATCAGGTCAAGACTATGGGAAAAACTAACCAAATGGGGCATTCCGGCAGGGCTTCTATCTCTTATCATGGCCATGTATGAAAATTCAGGGGTTCACATCAGGCTCGACTTGCAGGAACCCTCTCTAGAAGGATTAGGACACGTATTGGGGTGAGACAAGGTTGCTCGTTAGCTCCCTGTCTCTTTATCCTTTATATGGCTGATGTTGATGATTTCCTGAGAAATGCAGGCATGGTGAGTGCTAAACTAGGGGATCTGAGGCTCTCATGGCTGGCTTATGCCGACGACTTTCTTCTTTTTGATAAAACTAAAGTGGGCCTGCAGAGGCTCATATGCAAATTTGAAGAATACGGTAGTCTTAATGGCCTTAAGATTAACCCGAGCAAAACCCGTACTATGGTCTTTTCAAAGGGGAAAATGGGGAATAACAAAGTATGGAAAATAGGTGGCGAAAATATAATTAGAGCAAATAAAATCGTCTATCTTGGTTATTTGATTTTGGCTAGACCCTCGGCGATCGAACTTAGACGATTCCTCAGAAACAAACTGCTCCCTCTCATCTCCCAATCCCTCAAACTAGACAATAAATATGGTATGTTCTCCCTTAAGCCTGTAGTAGACTTTTTTAAGGGTAAGGTTACTCCAAAACTTTTGTATGGAATGGAATTCCACTTCACTGCACTTTTGACATTCTGGGACTCTCTTGAGGGTATCTATTGGAGGAAAATCTTAAAACTGCCAAATTCCATTCCAATAGTAGCTATCAGGTATGAATTAGGGTTAGTCTCATTTCAAGCCAGGATTCTCTGGAGGATTCTCTCACTTTTCTCAGCCTTGCTTTCTCCAAAACCTGACACTCTCTATGCTGATGTGGGCCACATGATTTCTTCTCAGGGACATTTAGTCAAGAATTTATATCTCAATGCTTTTAGTGATCTCTGTGACAAGACCCTGTTGGATATTTCCTCCGATAGGGACACCCTACTAAAGAATCCGAATATGGTCAAGGAGCGTCTCTTTTGTCACGACTGGAGTAATACTATTGAAAAATTACATTCGTACCCCTCTTTGAGAGATTTACAATTTGATCATAAGAAAAGAGGCCTGTTGTCTTTTATTTTGAACCAATTCCCTAACAGATATTATCGCTCCCTTCTCATTAAACTCAGATGGAATCTCCTCCCCACTCGGGAAGTCTTACATAAAAGGAAGGAGTTCTCTGATTTAGATCCTAGCTGCTGCTTCTGCAAAATTTTGGGGGTGATTGAAACTGCTCGGCATCTCTTTTTAGACTGCACTGCTTTGCCAGCTCTAAGGGACAAATATCTAGGTCGTTTTAATGCAATGGGGCAAATGGGGGTGGCAGATTTGATCTGGTCTCAGTGTCTCACTATTACAAACATTAAGGATGGACTTGCTGTGGCTGGATTTATCAAAGCTTTAGATTTATACGCCCTGCTGTTATGATTATGATATTGATTATGCCTGTTATGACTATGCTTGACTCTATGAAATTTCTCTTATTCTCTGTAGGTTTATTTTCTTTTTTAGAATTTTGTAAATTTTAAATTTTATTGTCGGTATATCCTTTATTGCTGCAGGGTACTCTGCACTGTACTTTTTAAAATTTAAATTTAAATTTGTCCCTCATCCTCTGGAAATTTTAACTGGAAATTGGATCTATGTTTTAACGCTTGTTTGTATAATTTGAAATTTAAATGTAATGAATGTTTTTCTACCTTTTAAAGATACATTTTTTTTTTGTAAAGGTTTCTTGTAAACCATATACAATAAAGTAGAAAAAAAAAATCGTACCTCTTTTTTAGAAGTATTTGCACTTTCTGTCACAAGTTCATTTACGGGCACTTTCATTTTTAATCCATTAGGCATCTCAGAGTCGTTATGCAAAATTATATCAGAGCAATCTGTCATTTTGGCATTGCAGTTATCATGAGTACTTAGTCACTTTTCGGAAGCCCCCCGGTCATTGCTATGGCCATCAGCCCCCTCTTTGGAAGGTTGTTTTTGCGCTGTATAGAGCTTTCCTATTTGCTCAGCTAACATTTTCACTTGGGCCTCAAGGCACTGGAACCTTTCCATCTCTCTAGGATCCTCTTTCTGTGGCCTAGGTCGATATTGGTTGTTTTCCCCCTGATTGGATCTATTCTGATACCTCTCAGGAGATTGATGTCGGTTGGGATGGTTTCTGAACTCTTGATTCATTTGTGGAGGGGAGCGGGTTGCACCCATCCTTTGATTATAGTCCCCTGGTGGGGAATCATTGTACTGGCGTGGACTGCAGTTCACGTTTTGCCTTATGTCCTGTCTCTCAGATTGTGGGTACTGGCCCCTAGGTTGATTTCCATTATCAGTAAATCGATCCACATATCGGGGCCTATCCTGATTACCATATATCATGGTGCTGGGATCAAATCTGCTCTGTGTCCCCAATGACTGGTAGGGACCATCATTTCTTTGATCTTGATTTTGTCTCTGGTTATTTTTCATACCTGCCATATCAGGCCGGTATCCTACCCAGGGTCTGTCCCCTAAATACCTAGGGCTGATGTAGCTCTCTCTATTACTAGGATCATGTGATTGGAACATTGGTACAGGAAATGGCGATCTTTGTTGATTACCTATTTGTTCAGGTGTCACATTATTTTTACCTTGGCTTTGAGCAGACTCAAGGGACATTTTGGCTGACCTGATTTCCATTACTGTGGCTGAGGGTTCTTTAGATTTAGGTCTAGTATCTTTCATTTTATCACTTTCTCTACCCTGACAATAGAGTACCTCATATAGTTTTGTGCTTTGATGTACAATCCATTCAAGGGACTTGTCACGGTCAAATTCACGGACCAATTGGGATATGATGTCTTTCTGTAGCCCATAGAAGTATGCAGTTTTAAACTCATTGGAATTTGAGTCAAAAGATACATCAAAGCGAGAAAATGCTCTTTTTAAGTCTTGTAAAAATTGGCGAGGAGATGTATTAGGTCCAGCAGTAATTGTGTACGCGACTTTCTTTGCCTCCTGCAATGACTGAAAAGGAGAAAAATGACGCCTAATTTCTTTTTCAAACTCCAGCCATGTCATATTCTGCTGTTCATTTAATCCCCTTATGATGCTGGCCGTCGGGGCATCTAAAGTTAAATGAAAATATTGTCTGTACTGTTCCTTAGGTATCTGGAGTGCTTTAAAAATGTCATGCACCGCTTCTAAGTGATCCTCAATGCAGCATTCACCTCCCTTTTTAAATGGTTTGATCAGGGCTTTAATGGATTTCATTATTTTTATGGGGCTACTTGTTGCAATGCATGGAATTGCACTATTTTGTGATTCAATCCTGTTTTCAGGTGTATGAGATTTGTGGCTGCCCCCAATGGGAGTATCAAATCCCCCAAGGGCGCTGCAACCAAGTTCAGTCACCGGCCCAGTCACTGGAGCACTAGCTCTTTGGGCAGAGCTAGAATTCACCTCCACTCCATTGAATGTGGTACCCTGCCGCCTCTCCTGCGACCTGGGAATGCAAATTTGCTGTTGTAAGTCCTTACACTTTTTAAGGAGTCTGTTGGCTTCATCTTGCAAATAGTTGTTTTCACCATTCATCTTATTAATCACCTCCTGCATGTCGCACATTTGCATTTGGCATTCATTGAACTCTTTATTTCTCTTGTCTCTTTCTTGAATCATTTTAATCATTTCTTGTTCTGCACTCTGGAGATCACCTTCTTTTTCACAATGTTCTTTTTGTAAAATCTGCATCTCTGAAACAACCTCATCTTTATCCCGTCTAATGTGATCCACTAAGGCTTTTAAGTGTGCCAATTCTTGCTCACTATCTTCAAATTGTTTCTTGCTTTTGGATAACTGAGTATCAAAGTCTCTGCATTTTAATTGCATGTCTTTTTGGCATACATCCAATTCTGCTCTCAACATTTCCTGATTTTTACTTGCCCCATCTAATTCAGTCTTTAACCTGTTAATTAGCTGAGTATCATTCTCTTGCATTCGCAGGGACTTGTTTAAAATAAACCATATTTTGCCGCATAGCCGTATTAAACAGTCTTTCTCTGCACTTTTATCGGCTGCATTCAATAATCTTGTAAGGCAGACCTGAATTATGCTGCCTTCTGCAAAAATATTGTCTAGTTTTTCTTTCTGCACCTCACCTGAATGCGGTTATTCCATTCTAACGTGCTATTTGACGACCAATTCCCATGTGCAAACAACTTTGCCTCTAAATATTGCACTAGATCTGAGAATGTGGTTTCCCTTTGTGACATTCTGAAATTCGTTTTTAGTGGCACACTGCTATTATAAAATGGGTTCCCTTTAATGTGCAAATGGCAGTGTGAGACACACTTGCCACGCCCAGTAGGTACTCTATGATCACTTTCCCGGCCTGCAACGCACCATAAATATGTAGGGTATTTTGTGGAGATTTGGGGCCTGACGGTATTTTATTACCGCCGAAAAATAACTTAGCAATAATCACTCCTTGTATTCAGATTTGGCCATGTGCAACAATAATACAGTGGACATGCATTATTTCAGCACCCAGACATGCATATTTGGTATGCGTGGTTGGTATGCGTGGTTGGTGGTATTTTGGTGAGCATAATTCCCTTGTTTTATTTGTGGCCCCAATGTCCAGAATCCCTTATCTTTGCTTAGATTTTTCATGTAATCACTAGAGAGACCTCAGACCTACATTTTAGGAATACCACATTTTCAGTGTTAGTGTTAGTGTGCCACCATGGGCGATCTCACTGACTTATTTACGACAGAGAGCTATATGTGGTAATTTTGTGGTAATTTCCACTACCTTATATATGGTAGGGAACTATGTTCAGAGAGTTCCTCTTCCCGTTGGCTCATGTACCTCCAACGAGCTATGCTACAAACAATCACTCTCAACTGTCCATACTGAATATGATCATGCACACATCTGTCTTAAAATGACAATTGAATTGTTTAAAATCTCCCCTCATCATCAGCACTGTATTGGTAAATATAAAATACACCACCTGTCTGCTTTCAAATATTTTTCTGTATTATAAAAGTTGCATTTAAACACGATCTCACTCTTTACAGAAATAAATAAAATAGCACAGTAACAGCGTTGTCTGTGATACACTGAAAAAATAGTGGCGGAGAACAGAACACAATTTGCAACATTAACATGTGATTAAGGCACCGGGATCTCCTTTCCTACTCTGACTGAATATTCTCGTACACACTCAGCTCCCACACTTATGTAATTACCTTATCTGTGCAGCCGAGTTTTCTTCAGCTGTTCTCTTTCTGAATGTGGCTCCCTTGAAGATTAACCCCAGTAAAAAGGAGCGCCTTTCCTTCTCAAACCGGGGTCATTGCCTGGAATTCTCAGCTTTTGCAAATAGGAATGCTCCAGGCAGGAAAAAGGTCCTTCTCCCAGCTCTGCCAAATCTTGACTGTCCTCCTTCCTCCTCAAACTCCCCCCAGCAAAACTCTGATCACTCCCTCTAGCATGATACTTGCTATGACGCTGCTCCAATCAGAATCAATCATGCCATCTCCTCCTTCTCTACACAATGGCTCATTTTTATAGTAATACTTTGTAACCAACTGATTTCCTGTTCTTTCGAGCTCTTTTGCTTCCTGTAATTATGTGGACAGGGCAGCAGAGAAAACAAAAAAAAAATGGATGTGCGTTTAAAAGTTCACTTTCAGAATAGGCCTAATTCTGCAGTGGAGACACATTTTTATTAGTGGATTATGTTTCATTAGTCAGGTTAGTTATAAGTAATGTTAGTTATTAATTTTCAAATGTGTCTCTCGCACAATAGGCATTTCAGGTGAAAAAATAGTGTGCATTTTTGAATGTGCACGTGTGCTTTTAACTGTAAAAATAGATTTGCATCTTATATGTTAAAATCGTTTTTGACTGAATAGCCTGTCTTTCCTTGTTAATCTGGTAACACATATAGCAATGCACCGCACCCTTGTGGTGGTTCTGCAAAAAAAAAATTGCTACCTGTGCAGTAGTGCTGTACTCTGTGCTGTTTGCTACCTGTGCAGTAGTTCTGTACTCTGTGCTGTAACACGCCAAATATCCTTACATGTCCTGCAAGTAAGAAACAACAGTCTGGGCTTTAGATTCTGCCGTGTTACCAGTCTTACTCAGAAGCCTTGGACCTTGACCAAACCATCATCTCCTAGTCATAACCACCTGGAGCCATCCACAACCTTACCTAAGCCTAATCATAATATCTTATCTCCTGATCCTAAAGACAGACTGATTAAGGGTGCCCTTGTCAACGCTAGGCCCCTCTCTGCACATGCCCTGGACATTGCTGACCTTATCAAGACTCAAGACCTTGATTTTATTGCCATATCAGAGACATGGCTACATGCAGCCTCCGAACCCTTACTCTCCCTCACCATACCTACAGACTATTCCATCACTAGATGCGACCGAAACACCCCGCAATCAGGAGGGGGTGGGGTTGCTTTAATTCATAGAAATTCTCTTGGCCTTAGAGGGATGCCTAGCCTAAAGATCCCCTCAGCTGGGTTACTCTTGGTTAAGCTTCCTATCTCTCCCAACCAAAACGGCCACCATACATCTCATATATAGAACGGCTGCCACATCATTTGTGGATGAGTTCACTTCCTTATTATTAGACAAATCAAAGAATAAAGCTCAAATGATCCTTCTGGGAGACTTCAACTTGGATTTCCAAGATCCTAATGACCCCACTTCGAATGACCTTGCTAATGCGTTAACTGCCCTGGGAATTACCCACCACATTCAAGAACCCACTCACATCAAAATGAGAACACTCGACTGGTTAGTTGATTCCAACTGCAACGTCAGCTTACAAACCAACTTACCATTCTACTGGTCAGATCATCATATTATTACTTTCAACATAGAAGCTGTTCAATGCCCTAAAAAGTCCACTGTGATTGCCCTACCCACTAGAAATAAAAGGGACATAATAAGAGATGAATTACTTCCTCTTATCCTTCCTACCATTAGCAGAGTATCTGCTTCCTGTTCCGACCCATCGATCCTAGCGGATACATACAACCATGCTATGCTCACAGCACTAAACTCAATCGCCCCTATTAAACTTAGGAAATCTAAACCTAGTGCTCATCTCAACTCATGGTTTACTCCACAGCTGAGAGTGCTAGGAAAAGAAAAACGCAATGCCGAAGCCCGGTGGAAAAGTCTCATTATAGCATCCATCAACTACAAAGAGGCCATCTTCCAGGCTAAAAAAGATACCTTCAACAAACGTATTACTCAAGCGGATTCTAAAACCAAAGAATTGTTTAACATTCTGAACGAACTTGAATCGCCTGCTACATCCCCTGATTCTTCCATTAAAGACAGCAAATGGTCCACGAATATATAGAAAGCACTTCTGGACAAAATTGCCACCCTTCAAACTAAAATCAAAGACAAGCAAAACTGCCTAAAGATGGACAAACCATGACATACTTCTTCGAGTGCCATATCTCAGGCCACCCCCAACTGCAAACCTTTCAGTTTCTCCCCACTCACTATTGCTGAAGTTGAATGTATCATTAAGAAAATTAAACCATCCAATTGTCAAGGCGACTCGTGTCCAGCCTCCATTATCAAAGAGGCCTCTCAGGACATAGCCATATTAATTACTGCCTTTATTAATTCATCCTTCAAAACAAGTATAGTCCCGGACAACTTAAAAGATGCTTGGGTCATCCCTTTGCTCGAAAAACCTTCCCTGGACCCTAGTATACCAACAAACCATAGGCCCATCACCACTGTCCCATTCATGCTCAAAATATTAGACCGAGCTGCTTACCTTCTGATTCAGGATTATCTTGAAGTTAATAATCTCCTCGGTTTTAGGCAATCGAGTTTCCGGCCCAAGCATGGGATGGAATCTGCCCTTATTGACCTTAAAACACAGATCGAGGTACTGAAAGACAATGGCAAACTAGCTCTACTATTACTACTAGATCTCTCGGCTTCTTTTGTTTTGGTTAATTATCAAATCCTGTGTCAGCACCTCATGTCAGCCGCCCACTTTTCAGACTCTGCCTGGATCAGATCCTTCTTAAGCAAGAGATCCATGCGGGTTTTCTCCCCGTCAGCATCTGCGTACCCTGCTCCCATTTACTGCGGTGTTCTTCAAGGTTCATGCGTGTCACCCACACTATATAATGTGTTCACAAAACCATTATTCAATGTTCTTGGCTATCTGGGTGTCTCAAACACTGATTATACTGATGACACCCAGATACTCATCCCCATCACGGGCGACTATGCAGTTGACACCAAAGCCTTGAACAACGTCTACATGGTTATTCAGGCATGGATGGCAACAGGAACTCTGCCTCAACAATGATAAGACAGAACTCCTCATTCTGGGTTTCCACCAAGGTCTTAATAAACTTGTCCAGTCCGTCAAGTCATTCATCATGGATGGAAACTTCATCAAGGTTTCTAAGGAAACAAACACTTTAGGAATCTACCTTGACTCGACACTTTCACTATGCAGAAAAACAAATGCTGTCAGTTCAGCATCTCCTAATACAAGCAAACTTATTACTGCCTGTAGACCATTCTTGACTACCCCTAATTGCATTATCCTAGCTAGAACACTCGTCCTGTCCAAGATAGACTATTGCAGCACCCTTTATCTAGGGACTAGTCAGTCTAACCTTAATAAACAACAAGTCAGTCAGAATAATGCCATCAGAGCAGCAGTAAACATACCCAGAAACCACCACATCTCCAACCACAGAAATCTTCTACACTGGCCTCCTGTTAAGCACAGAATTTCATTGAAAACACTTGACAAACAGGCAAGTGATTGACACCTCACACCTCCATTCGGCATATGTGAGCTTCCATGTCTTGGCCTCCAGGTTTTGGAATACCCTGCAAAATGCTATCAGAGCTGAGCCGTCCTTCCAATCATTCAAGAGCAAAAGCAATTCTTGGCTTTATGCACAAACACATGAGACACCTGGTGCTCTACTCCTGCTGTTGCCATACTGTTACTCACTTTTGTCTTCTGCCACTTTGTACGCGTTAATCTCCTGTATGATTCATTGTATATATCTCCTGTACCTATATTATTGATCTCACTATGTCTTGCCAGCCCCCTCACTCTCTTACCCATATTCTAAGCCAGCCATTTGATTCCCCTTGCCTGCACATGACTCTTGCATACTATGCTGTACATACTCTTGTCATACTGAAGTCCTACCGGCATGTTCTGTAAGTTGGTCGAGCTATTTACTGCTGTCTCTGTGTATGTTACTGTAACTCTGTTCTCCTACGATTGTGTGCCCAAATGCCTTTTCGCCCGATGTGATTTATAAATAAACAAAACACAAATACAAATTTCAGCACTCTTCTTCTGGCTGCAACAGCACCAAGGCTTAGCCGGACTATGTGTTCAGATTTGCCATATAAGGCTGAGCCTTTTAAATGGTCTGCTGCTCCTAGCATCGACATTCTCTATGGGAGAGCATTTTTATTCCGAAGCTGTACCATTTTTGTGACTGTGTTTTGTCAGATGATGTGCCATCCCAGAGATCTTTTAGCTCTGCTTTCTCAACATTGTTTAGGTAGTCTATGACATATCTTGCAACAGCAGTGGAATTGTCTGCAATATATTGTATATCTATGTTTGCATTCCACAAGAGGGCAATCATTGCATTGTAATCATTGATGTACTTTGAAACTGTGTTTCTTTTAATGCAGTATGTGTTTTAGGCAATTTGCCTTTCACACTGTGTCTAACAGAAGACATGAAGTTGTTTACTTATCCTTCTGCTGAAACTGGTCTAGGGAAACCAAAGTGGCATTTGGTATAGTATTTACCTTTGTTTTTATATATGTGTCAGCAATATTTGCCACAGTTATGTTTTTGGAGGTTTAACATTTGTGTATGTAGTTCACTATGTGTGCTTTCTGAAGGGATGTTGCAGGTTACATATTTCTGAATAAACTGCAAAACAATGGCATCACTCTTCGTGACCAAATTTAGGAGAATCGTTTATCCACAAAAGCATGCAGATGTGTGACGCTCCTCTGGATTGAGATTCTTTTCTCCAAAAGAAGTGTTCCACTTCTCCGATCGGAGGAATGTTTTTTATTACAGATGAAATACAGCATGGCAATTAAGCAGTGGTGAAAGTATCTTGATACATTTACAGTGTCAAGAGAGCAGAGTTCTCCTGGTGTTTTTATGTCTATACCTTCTTTGTTTTGGTATGCTAGAGTAGAGGAAAGGCTCATGTGTCTACACTTTGTTCCCATATGGTGATTGGAGATCCTTTGGCTTGACTCATTTGATATGTTTCCAGTGCATCACATCATCCATGGTGTCTTTGGAGTGTAGTGGGTGAATTATATACTGGTCTAAAATATTGGATGCTGTAATAGTATCTAGAATTTCAAATCGGCCAGTCGGTGAGGAATCCTGAATTATTTCAGTGGATTCCCTTAGGTTTTGTTCAATGTTTATTTCTTTGTAGTACTCATTGTTCTCTTTAAGATATTGTAGGGATTCTCTAACTTTGTTTAAGTCCCCAGGTTGTTGCCAGACTGTTGCATCTTTCATTGGTACACCATTCATTAGGATAATTAAAGATTGATCTATTGGGCATTGCACTGCTAGAGTGTCTACGTTTTCTTTAAGATCTAATGGCAAATAAACTACTTTGCCAGAAATGCCTTTTAGTAATTCAGACGGTTGGAATTTGGCTGTTTTGGGTTGAAGGCGTATTATAGCTTGAAATGGGTGAACTGTTTAGTTTATAATGCTCTCATACAAATTAAGCTGTTGGAGAGGTTTTGGAAGTGGGAATATTTCCAAGTTATTAGTGATAGCCTGTGAAGGCATTTGGTTATCATCAAGCTTTGTATTGCAGTATGTGCAAAGTATTTAGGGGTTAGTGATTTTGTATTTGTTTTCTGCTATAAGATATAGAGCTAATTGGAACCGTTGGGTGCTCTTTTTATAAAATGTTCTTTGACAACATACAAATACTTGGTTTGGTACTTCAGCAGATATGTTTTTAAACGTTGCTATTTCTTTTTTGTATGTGCTTATTAGAAGATTAGAACTCTTATCTAAAGTACCTGGATTTTCAAGTGTTGAACTGAGATGGCATAGTTGGATGCAGAGTTCTTGTATGTGATTGGTTTTTGGGTGTGTGACTGCTCAACAGTAGTCAATGAGGAAGTACTGCAAAGAGTGAAGTGGAAAGGGAAGAAGGGCCACCCTATGTTACGGGGTCCACGGACACTGCAGTAGTCTGCCGTCAGGGCATGCTACATACGGGTCTTTCCAGGAAGCCTGGCATGGAAAGAGGACTGTGCGGATTAGCCAATCAGGTGTTTTGGTTGTGTATTATTGTAAGAGAGGGTAATCATTTTTTTTTATCACTGTGTGTAATGAAGATGGCTGTGGTCGGAGAGATGGAGAGTCTCAGTGTGTGGATGGTGGGAGATTGTTTCATGACTAATCTGCAGATTTATGCAGATATAAGTGGCATTTCTGCTAACCGTGGACTTTGTGGTGTGGTGTGCCTGGCCAAAATTTGAAAGGTGAAAGGTGTGCTTGCACTTTGTCAAAATATGGCTGTTTTTGACACTGCAGATGTTCTTGTGGTGAACTGTGGAGGACTGTATTCGAGGTACATTAGTATCATAATTTTGCAGAGTGAAGTGAAGGAATTGCTAAAGGCACTAATGCAGCTTGTTCTATGTGCAAAGATGATATTTTCTCACCTACCACCTAGAGCACTATGGAACTCCCCAATGTCTTCTCCCCTCAATGTGGAACTCCCAAATGTCTTCTGCCCTCAATAAGACACAGGAAGGTTTCTTGTCATCAAAGGCATATCTTCTTTTATGTGCAGTTTTGGGATGTCATCTTTTGAGAATGATAACATCAATTCTTAGGGTGAGATTTATTTTGTTGCTGCGGATTGGAAATTACTTGTCAAATATTGGAAATGCAATTTTCCTTTATGATGTAAGGAATGCTTTAAAGAGGTTCCTGTAAGCCTGTAAGGAATTAAAGAAGAAACAAGCACAAAAAAATGATAAAAAAGGTGTGTGTTTACAAGCTCCTTAAAAATAAGAAAAAGGTTCTTTTCATAAACACCACTAATAAGTAACCTTAACTTGGGTTTAATTTCTCTCCCCACCTCCTTGAATTGGACAATCTGTCTGCAGACACTGTGGTGGTCCGTGGACCTCAGGTGCCACATCCAGGCCTTTTGAGGATGTCAGGCATGGGAATGAAACTGTACAGCCCAGAGGATTGGCCAAAACGATTCCTAGGTTTGGTATGCAAGGGGAGAGTGTGGCAGAAGGTCTGTTTACTGAGAGGAGTGCAGATGGCTATTGCTATGGCTGTGTCTTTCAGGAGGCATAGTTTGTGGATTTTGTGGGCCTTGTGAATCCATTGGTTGCAGGTGTATGCAGAGCAGTGTGGATTGGCTGAACATTTTGGATTTCATCATGTTGATGTGAAGTTGTATGGAGTGCACAGCATGAAGTGGGTGGACTTGCTCCCATGTTTTGTCAATTTGGTCACGCTCCAGAATCTGGACATTATCATTGTTCATTGTGGAGGGAACAGTTTAGGCCATGTAACTAGAATTTCACTGCAGTTTGCAATGAAGGCGACATTTGGAAAAATGTTAGACATGTTCATGCTCTCCCGACTAATATTTTCTCGTATTGCCCAGTGGTAGATGGGGCTGTGCTACAGTTAATTTGGTCCATAAATGGAGAAAGCGAGTCGCAATGTCAACAAGGCTGTTTGTGCATTTTTGAGCGATGTTAGCATGATGTCTTTCGATAATGAAAATATTATATTTCATAGTACCAATTTTTTCACAGAGATGGAGTACATCTTACTGATGGTGGCAACCAGCTTTTTCTGCACAATCCTTAAAATGCTATAAAACACTTTTTGTAAGTACAAAAAGCATTTTCCAGTAAGTGGAACACGAAATGCATGGAAGGATAGTGAAAACAAAATGCCTATTGTTGTGCAAGTTGCACAGCCAAGTTTAGTTCAGTAGAATGTTCATTAGTTTACTTTAAAACTCAACATTTTTTTCCAAAAACAAAAAATACAACAAAAAAGTTTTTTTTCATAGCCACCATTTTCCCACCCAAAAAAAGTGCAATATTTTTGATGGCATCACCCCACCTAGATTTTTTCGATGTCCATGGACTACCACGCTGTCCGTGGACTTCGCAGGCTGCATAGCGGCCAGCACCTTTTTTTGGTATTTCTATTTTTGAAATATGAAAGGTGGTTCAGAAAAGAATGTTTTTTTGTGTGTTTTTTGTGTTTTATATTTTTTTTGGCTTTTCACAAGAGACACAAGGGAGGAGAGGGAAAGGAAGGTAGGGTAGGGATGGGGCACCAGCCGAAGGGAATAGGGGGCAGGTCGAGAGCGGAAGATGTTGGTTGGGCCTTAATTAGGTAGGGGACAGTGTTTCTTGTGCTCCCAGACCACAGCCTCAAAAGCACTTTGAAACTGCTCACCCTACAGAGTGGTGTGTCACATTGCATACAGAGCACAGTCACCCTCAAAAGGTAATGGTCTACTGCGTCATGTATGGCCTGCGAGGCTTCTGCAAGGATCCTCTGCCCCACAGGAGTGTCTTGTGTGGTGGCAAGAGCGGATGATGAGGATGTGACAGTGAATGTAAACCTGCTCTCCCCTTTTCGAAAGGAACAACCCTTCAAACTGGTCACTTCGGTGTTGCCGCATGAAGGTGGTCTGATAGTTATACAGACCTGTTTTTCCGCAACTAAGTACAACTTTGCAATCAGTGCATCAAAGGTTGTCTTCATGCACCTTAGGTACCCCCACAAGAGTGGTAAAAAGCCTCCACAACCAAGATTCATGATGGGAGCTGGTAACAGGAATTTCCACTAAATCATCCTCTTCATCCTCTTGATTCACCTCTTTATCTCCACGCCTGTTCCCCTCTCCAGGACCTACAGATGGTGGTGGTGTGGCAGCTGCAGGAGCCATAGAAGCCATTCTCAAGAAAGCAAAGAAAGCAGAGATAGGCAATCTCCTAATCAGCAGCAGGTGCTCACTCCTGGACAGGCAAAAGCACAACAAGGAGCAGCTGTGGGAGTTTCCATTTATAGGGGCACTGTTTCGCGGACCGTGCGACTGTCCACGGACAATTCGATCCATAGGTAAGGCTCAAAAAGTTTTAAAAAGTCGCTAGATCAAACAGGACATGGTCTAGGACCTCTGCAAGTGTGAAGTTTCAGCTTCAAACACCCTGGATTGGTCAAACATGCAATTTGTAACTGTCCGGGGGTACCAACAGTGTCCCTGTATACTCCTGACTCACAGCACAGGTGCAGTCACATGATGATGTCCCAGGACATCCGTGGATAGGACGGCTGTCCTGCGTACACCTATTGTTTGGGATACAGTGTGTGCATGCGCCCACGTGTCCACAGGACAGGGGTGGTGCCCCTAACTAATTAAAAGTGCAACACGTGCGAGTGGACAGCTACGGACAGGCATATTGTTTGGGGTCACAGCGAGTTCAGATGCACATGTGTCCTGGTGTCAGTAGGACAGGGGTGGGACCGCTGAATTAATTAGAAGTGTAACACATGCGGGCGGACAGCTCCAGATGCAGTGTTTGGGGGCACAGCGAGATCAGATGTGCATGCACCCAGGAGTCCACAGGACAGGGGTGGGGCCCTCAAAATAATTAAAAGTGCAGCACGGCTTTATGGACATCTGCGGACAGACACAATGTCCAGGGACACAGTGCGAACGTATGCGCATGCACCCAGGAATCCGCAGGACAGGGATGGTGCCCCAGAACTTTTTAAAAGTGCGTCACAACTTTAGGGACATCTCCAGACAGACACAATGTTCGGGGGCACAGCACAAATGGATGTGCACTCACCCAGGTGTCCGCAGGACAGGGGCGTGGCCCCTGAACTATATCCAAGTGCATCATGGCTTTGCGGACATATCCGGGAAGGCACGCTGTTCGGGGGCACCTGCATTTTGGTTACGGATAGCCTGAACAGTCATGCTGTCCGCAGACTCCAAACAGGGCTTTTAAAAAAAATATATAACACACACCAACCGTACACACATAGATATTTCATTTATTAGGACACAGAAATACACTCAATTAGGAAACGGAAAGGGTGGCAAAATGGGAAACATATATGGAGAAATTGGGGTTTTCTACAGACTGTTCATGAGGGGAGGAATGGATTCAGGTTTCATCATAGCATCTTTTATTGAAGGAATTTGGTGGGGATGATTGGCTGGGACATGGGGAAGGGGCATAGGTACAAGTGGGGCAGTGGTATCGAATACTGTCTTTAATATGACTTTTTACAAGTCATTAACTGTACAAAATTGTTGTTCTATTCATCCATTTTTGCAGACAGATTTAATAGTTCATTTGCTGCATTTGGAGTTTGGGGCTGACTGTGCCCATCTTCTTGATCATTTAGTAGAAATTCAGGCCCACTTTCTTCATTTGCCTAATGTACTGTTAAAAAGAAAACCATGTTCACGTGACATGTGAAAAATTTACATCACTATTTTTATTTTGAAAAGTGTATTCTGTACCATTAGAATTATTTACTTCACTCATTTCATCATGTGGGAAATGTTCTTCTAACCACTCCAGGGTGCTTGCCATTTCTGTTTAAAGAAAACGACACTGCTATTTCTCACAAATCATGTACATAGAACAAACTCAAATGTTACAGGAAGAAATATAGGATACTTAATACTTTTTGTAAGGGTTTGTTCTGAGTAGCTTGAAGTTGTTTCTGAGTGTGATTATTCAAGGTCGCACTGAGGTAATACTGTTAGATGTACAGTTCACTTTTGTGCTTGGTGCACTCTATTATGTTGCACAACCTATGAAATTGTACTTCTGGTTTCATTAGTACAGATTGTGTATACATATTTAATTTTTTAATGTTCTACAAATATTTGTTGCAGTTTAAAGTACGTCTTTGTTTGTTGTAGGATATAATAATGTAAGGTAGCCCCTGTGCTTTTGGGCAGTGTGAGTGATGCTTGATGTCAGCGGACAGTCACACAGTCTGCGCACTCTGTGGCCATTGAGATGGGGGCAGGGGTTCACTATGATGTAAGGGATATGTAGAAAAATTCAGGGTATCCTGGTAAAAAACCATGAAATCCAGTGAACAAACTTTGTTAAAGGGACCTTATGGTTAAGTTGCACTAATAAAAAGGTAACAAATTCAGTGAAAAAATGTTGTTAACCCCTTAACTTCCATGGTTATTTCCCCGAGTGCCAAGGCCTTTTTTGTTGATTTTGGTATGCCACCATTCAATGCCTTTTAACTTTTCTGTTACGTGTAGGCGGTCGTAACAGCAAATACTAGTTTGCTGTAGGGTGGTGAGAGAAAATAACCAAAAAGGGTGAACATTTTGGGGTTTTTCAGAAAATGCCAATTAAATGATGTACAAAGAAGCCTGTGGTTTTTTCCTTGTAAGAGCTAGGAACAAATGGTTTGCTGTGCTGAATTCCGCATTTCCCCAGCTTTCATGAACAGGTTGAGTGGAAACGAAAATAACTTATTTTGATATGGTTACCAACCGTTTTGTGATAGGTAGGTGATTTTGGGCTTTTTATCGAATAGGACATGCGTGTGACGGAATGGAAGAAACGGGTAGAAATGCTGAATGGGAGGACAGAAAGGCATACATTTCTGAAAAGTAGACACAATTCCAAGTTTAGGAAGGGGTGATTTGCACAGGTCAGGCAACAACTATATAGGGAACAATTCAATAGTCTGGGAAAAATCGGGAAAATTACATAAACAAAGTTATGTGGTGGACATGGTTGGCCCGGTAAGGCAAAGGCTTTTGTGAATTTTGAGAAAAGAAATGCTCTGCTACATTCCCCCGACTCTTCCAGTTAAGAAATCACACATTTTTTGTAACGTTTCACAAAACAAGCATTACCACAAGCCATGGTATACAGTTGTTTTATGATTAGGGCCTAATCAGAAATACTTAGCATGTGTAAATAAGGAAAACAAATGTGGTGAGGAAGGGAAGAATATATTTTTTAGAAAGGGCACAGGCAGACCTTTTGAATGGTAGGTGACTTGTGCCGCTTACCAAAGTGTATAGTGCCTAAAGCAGCAACTAAATGTGGGCACATTTGGGAAATTAAAGGGTTGTGTGACAAAGGGCAGCAGGAAATGTGTTGAAATATTATGAAAACCATGCAAACACAACAAATGCCCTACCTTCTCGTGTTCCCGCTGGTGTCTCTATGGAAATGGTGTAGCTACCTGGGCTCAAAGGGAAAAGGCGAAAACACTGGTAACCCCAAGTCTTTCAGCACAGCAGATTTTCAGGAATTTTGCTCATGCAGACAACCTACAGAATCGGGCCTAGGGTGTCGGAGCCACCAAGGAAAACAGGAAACCCCATGCATTTCCGAAAAGAGGACACCCGTGGTAATATACATAGATCTGACTTGCACAAATCGGCCCAGAATGTATTACCCACAAAGTCCAAAATGTGGCAACAAAAAAATACATTTTAGCACATTTCACTCTGCTCACCCACACAAAACACGCCACCAACATGGCCGACCTTCCTGCGTTCCCACTGGTGTCCCAACAAAAACAGTACCTCACATGTGTGGGTGCACCTACCTGGGCACAAAGGGAAAAGGCTAAAATACGGGTAACTTCAAGTCTTTTGGCACAGCATATTTTCAGGAATTTTGCTCATGCTTTGCATGGCCCGCACCATCAGCAATCCAGCCCCAGTCTCACCCACCCCACTGATAGTTGGCCCTAACCATTAAATAATAACAAACTGTAAAAGTAGAAAAAGCTGTAAACAAAACAAAAACATTTGTTGCCTCTGGTCACCCCAGCAAAAACAAATCATCACTACTACTCTCCGATCACAGCCCCCCTTTCAAGCCTACTGAACCTCACCCCCCAGTAAAACACATGTGTCCCTTCCCAGGGGCAGAAATCTGCCCCCTGGGAGGGCTACATGAGGTGCCCCCATCCACTTAGGGTGGGTGGAGGGCAACCCCCCTTTCCATTACAAAATTCCCTGATTGTTTAGGGTGCCTCTCAGCCCCCCTAAAATAAACCCTAGTCTTTTCGATTTATTTTTTGTTTACCCAACTTCCTTTGGGCCAGATGGGCACATTAGCGTGACCATCTGCCCCCAGAGTGCCCTAAATCTAATGCCTCATCCATTGGGGGGCCTGTCCCATGTTTTGTGGTGGCCCTCTCCCCTCACCCCAAATGGATGGGGGACATCTCATGCAGCCCTCCCTGGGGTCAGATACCCCTTCCTAGGAGCAGACATCTGCACCCAGGGGGGCTGCATTGGGTGCCCCCCTCCATTGTGGGTGGGACAGGAGAGGGCCATCCCCTTTCCATTACAATTTTCCCTGGTGGTTTAGGGTGCCCCTCAGCCCCACCAAAAATACACCCTAGCCTTTTTAGATATTCTTTTTGTTTACCAAACTTCCTTTGAGGCAGATGGTCACATTAGTGTGCCCATCTGCCCCCAGGGTGCCCTAAAGCTACTGCCCCATCCATTTTGGGGCCTGTCCCACATTTTGTGGTGTCCCTCTCCCCCCATTCCAATTGGATGGGGGGACATCTCATGCAGCCTTCCCTGGGGTCAGATGCCCCTTCCTAGGAGCAGACATATGCCCCCAGGGGGGGCTGCATGAGTTCCCCCCCTCCAATTAGGGTTTGTTGGGAGACAGCCACCCACCTTCCATTACAATTTTCCCTGGTGGTTTAGGGTGCCCCCCAGCAGCCCCTAAAAAACACCCTAGCCTTTTCAAACAAATATTGTGTTTACCCATCTTCCCTTGGGGCAGATTGGCACATTAATGTTTCCCTATGCCCCAGGGTGCCTTAAAGCTACTGCCCCATCCATTGGGGGTCTATCCCACATTTTGTGGTAGCCCTCTGCCCCCCAACCCAAATTGATGGGGGGGCTTCTCATGCAGCCTTCCCTGGGGTCAGATGCCCCTTCCTAGGAGCAGACATCTGCCCCCAGGGGGGCTGCATGAGTTGCCCCCCCACCATTTCAGATTTTCTTTTTGTTTACCCAAGTTCCTTTGAGGCAGAGGATCACATTAGTGTGACCTAAAGCTAATGCCCCATGGATGGGGGGACATCTCATGCAGCCTTCCCTGGGTTCAGATGCCCCTTCCTAGGAGCAGACATCTGCCCCGGGGGGGGGGGGTACTGCATGAGTCCCCCCCTCCATTTGGATGCGGTGGGAGAGGGCCACCCCCCTTTCCATTACAATTGTCCCTGGTAGTTTAGGGTGCCCCTAAGCCCCCCGAAAATACACCCTAGCCTTTTCAGATTTTCATTTTGTTTACGCAACTTCCCTTGGGGCAGATGGGCACATTATTTTTGCAGGGATTTCACAAAACAGATTGCCAAAAAGGACAAACTTTCTTGTCCTTGGCACTACGGAGGTAATGTCAAGGAAGAGATAGCTTGCCCTTAGCAATTAAGAGGATAAAGGGAAATTATGGTTACAAGTAAAATCGAAAAACCCCAGAAATTCACCAGTCATGGTAAGCTAAGCAACCATAACTCGCACCACCACCGTGCAGTGCTAAGACTAACACCCAAGACATCAAAGATGACATCCCAAATGTCATTGATGACATCACCGATGATATCACATATCTGGACCACTTGTTTTTGTTCACTGACATATCTAGGCCAGGTGGTTTGTTCACTAATAGTAAGAATATTAAAAGGTGCTATATATCTGGACATTAACCCTGTTGTATTTTCTTAAAGTACTTTCCTTAGGGTTTGGTCTCAGCTCATGGTGCACCTATATGGGCCAATAAGCAAGCCTCAAAAACACAATTCAATTGTACACACAATGATCAACTTTAATGTTATTAATATTTCTGGTGATGCTGTTTCTTTCTTCCTTTAATTTCCCTGTGTGTGCCTCTGATGTGTATGCATTGTGGGTCTTCACATGTATTGTTTGTACTAGCACAATTGATAGCCAGTTATTATATGTTTAACATTATTCAAAACTCTGATAAGGTAGCATTCATTATTGTACTATCCAAGATTATAAATATTGTACTTCTATGGTGCATGCTGCAGTCATTGCCTATGTTCATGTATGATTAGGTTCTTGTATTAACAACAACCCTCCAATACAATGTTGTTTAGATGAGTACATTCTTTAATAGATTAAGTAGTTTATGATAGGACTCCCGATCACCCCTGACATGTTTTCACCAACATTACAATATAATCACAACCCCTTTTAGGGACTTTTCATCAAAATTAATTTCACATGTGATGTCATCAATAACATTTGTGATGTCATCTTTGATCTCCTGCGTGTTAGTCTTAGCAGTGCACGGTGGTGGCATGAGTTATGGTTGCTTATCTTACCATAACAGACACATTTCTGTTTTTATTGGGTTTTTTTTACTTGTAACCATTATAAGCCTTTAGTAAAGTTTTTCAATTGACTTTGTCAGCTTTGTATTAGTGGAATTTAAGCATAACGTCCCTTCAACAAAGTATTTTCACTGAATAACCATAACATCTTTTTAACAAAGTTTTTTTACTGAATATAATATAGTTTGCAAGTGGATGACACATAGGGCCTCATTACGACCCTGGCGCTAAGGGTTTAACGGCGCTGTAAAAGGTGTCAGCGCCGTTAAACCCTTAACGCCTGATTACGAGGTCCCTTTGTGGGACCCGACCTTAACTCCTGCTTTTAGCAGCCGTTAAAGTAGGGTGCCGCAAAGGGACCTTGGTGCTAAGTACGGTGCCGCATTTTGTGGCACCGTACTTAGCGCCTTCCCCATTCCCATTGAGCCCTATGGGGCAAAAATAGGAATGGGGGAGGGCCCATGGTGAATGGGGACTTACCGCCCCGCCAACCTTGGAATGGGGTGGTAACTCCGCCATTCACCATGGCGGACCCCGGCATGGACCATGGTGCTAATAGTACCATGGTTTTGCGCCGGGGTCGTAATGAGGCCCGTAATGTAATTTCTTATTACCACTGATAGGTGATTGTACACCCACTCCAGTTTCCTCATGCCGGTGCGCCAAGGAAAACGAAGAAGGGATCTGAATGAAACCCTGGTTTCCATTTGTATTGTGGCCAGTTTGGTGATTTATTTGGTTGAATGAATGGGAAGTGTGTTTGCCACAACTCATTAATTCAATTAGATGCATTGCTACTTGCACATCTACATCCCTCTTCCCCAAATAGCCATATCCACCAACCTCTCTCATCCCCAACACCCAGGTCCACCCAATTCCCTCATCCCTTAAACAATGTCTGTTGCATTGCATCCCCTACTTTGGTTCGTCTCAGTGTCTTTGGCCAATCTCCTGCTATTCCACCTACTCGATGTCTCCTGAGTAGAATCATCATGGCCTAAATGTGTCGCCGGTATTTTTCATCCATTGATTCCACTCCATCTGGCTAAGTCTCTGTCATATGATATCAAGAGTGTTTTGGGGCACTGGGGATGATGGGTCATGGGGCAGTTGGCCTCCAGATGCATAAGGCCACCATCACAGTGGCATCACCATTAGGAGTAGAATCAATATCCTGTTGATGATGCAAATGTAGAGCATAGCCATCTGATAAGGGATATTGGCCCTCATTACAAGTCAGGCGTTAAGGGTTTAACGGCGCTGTCGGCGCCGTTAACCCTTCACGCCTGATTCACACTTTAACGCCTGCTTTTTGCAGGTGTTAAAGTCCAAGGCGCTAAGCGACCTTGGTGCTAATTACGGCACCGTAATTTACGGTGCCGTAATTAGCGCCTTCCCCATCCCCATTATGCCCTATGGGGCAAAAATGGGAATGGGGAAGGGCAAATGGTGAATGGTGAATTACCGCCCCACTCACCTTGGAATGGGGCGGTAATTCCGCCATCCACCATGGCGAAATCCGGCATGGACCATGGTGCTAATAGCACCATGGTCCAACGCCTGACTTGTAATGAGGGCCATTGTGTGGTGGAGAGTGGGGAAGGGAAGGAATCAAATGGAAAATACAATCTGACCTCAAACATTATTGTTTTAAAATTAACAATTTTTATATAAAATGGTATTTAAAAACAATCACATAAAAAACAATCACATAAAAACTAACAAAGTGACCAGTGCTCAAAAGTGCTTAGTGCCAATCACCCGGAAAGTGACAATATGCAAAGTATGCAATAAATCTGTATCTCTCACTTGGAGACCTAGAGTATCATCAAGTGTATATATATATAAATATAAACAACTTCAGGTTATTCAAGCCTTGAATTCTTAGTAAAAAAACGAAACCACACAATATACTTTTCTCCCCTGTCATGATAGCTGTATCCGTCTTCCTTGGATGGCAGGTGAAAACGGGTGATTTTCCAACAGATTGGGCCTCATTACGCGGTAGGCGGTAAGGGATTACCGGCACCGGTAATGGCACCGGTGCCGGTAATCTCTTACCACCCTATTCCGAGGTCCCTTAGCGAGTCCCTTCCTTAAGCCCTGGTTTTACCAGGTGTTATGGAAGGGACCCGTTAAGGGAATTCAGAGCTAATAATGGTATCGCAAATTGCGGTACCGTTATCGAATGGGAATGGGGAATGGTTCCCGGAATGGGGACTTTCCGGGTCCTCCAAGGTTGGAATGACCCGGTAAGTCCCTATTTCGGGAACCCAGACCCGGAATGCGGCAAGGGGGTAGCCATAGAGCTAATAGCGCCATGGCTACCGCCTACCACGTAATGAGGCCCATTGTATTTTTAAGGATGGCAACTGCAAACCTTCCCATTTTTATTGTGACACTATTTCCACTTTGTGATAATGCTGAACCGGCATTCCTCCAAAAAGGGGTGGAATTAGTTGTCATTCCCTGTTGGGATTGCTGTTACTGCAAGTCTGACTGGTGCTTGCAACATGGCAGTTATTCTGCTGGACACAGTGGTGGTAATGACATTTCCATATGGGGGAACTACTGCCATATTTAGCGCCAAGCTCGTAATGGGGCTCAGTGTGTTGTATCAAAGTGAGGATAATGCCTTATTTACGTTTCCTGCATAGTCCGTTCACTATTTTCCAGCGCCTCAATGCCTTTGAGCTGTAGTGCGCTATACAAATCCAAAAAATAAAATAAATACATAAAATAAAGCTCAGAAAACTGGAGGCGGAAATCGGTCACTGCGTGAGTAAAGCCTTTCTGTACCATGTCATGGACACACTGCAGTATAATGTAAGTGATACCACCCCTTTTTACTGAATATATATTACATATAGTTTGCAAGTGGATGACACATAATGTAATTTCTTATTACCACTGATAGGTGATTGTACATCCACTCCAGTTTCCTCATCCCGTTGCTCCAAGGAAAACGAAGAGGGGCTCTGAATGATACCCTGGTTTCCATTTGTATTGTGGCCAGTTTGGTGATTTATTTGGTTGAATGAATGGGAAGTGTGTTTGCCACAACTCATTAATTCAATTAGATGCATTGCTACTTGTACATCTACATCCCTCTTCCCCAAATAGCCATATCCACCAACCTCTCTCATCCCCAACACCCAGGTCCACCCGATTCCCTCATCCCTTAAACAATGTCTGTTGCATTGCATCCCCTACTTTGGATGGTCTTGCCATGTTGATGCATAGCTGGTGGTGTGATGGTGTGGGATGCATTCACCAGTGTGAGTGCCTCAATGGGGTGTGGCTGTGTTGTAGCTGACCGTGCCATACAAAGTATATGCTGTAGAGTGACGGTATTGGCCCACAGCAGGGTTTTGTTGCTTGATGAAATATAATAGGATAACTCCCACTGGTCCACTACGGTGACTACCTTGACAGGATCGGTGTCTTTGGCCAATCTCCTGCTATTCCACCTACTCGATGCCTCCTGAGTAGCATCATCATGGCCTAAATGTGTCGCCGTTATTTTTCTTCCATTGATTCCACTCCATCTGGCTAAGTCTCAGTCATATGATATCAAGAGGGTTTTGGGGCACTGGGGATGATGGGTCATGGGGCAGTTGGCCTCCAGATGCATAAGGCCGCCATCACAGTGGCATCACCATTAGGAGTAAAATCAATATCCTGTTGATGATGCAAATGTAGAGCATGGCCATCTGATAAGGGATATTGTGTGGAGGAGAGTAGGGAAGGGAAGGAATCAAATGGAAGTCTAGCAGATGAGGGTCCCCCATAGAGACAGCAGGAGTGTGTGGGGTGGTGTCTTGGATTCACACAGCCAGCCATGTCCCAGAGATGCTGTTATCCATGGTGGTGGGCGGAGCCTCAGAGACACATATGGCTGGGATGATTATGGAAACTGTGGTGGTGATAGGAGTGGTTGTTGTTGCCATAGTGTCACTGATGTCAGAGGTGGGCCTGGCATAGGTGCTTGGTGTGATGGCAGGAGCTGTAGATAGGGATGTTTTGTTGCCCGTTGCCAAGCTGGTATCTAAAGCTGACTAGCATGTTTTTCTGGCAAAAGCCAACAATCTGATCTGTGTCCCTTGAAGTGTGGTCGAGGGGTGGTGCTGGGATTGATGGAGTGGTCTCAGAAGTGCCTGCAGTGCTAATGCCTTCATATTGTATCTGGCTTGCAGGGCTTCTTGCTGTGAGAAAAGTGGCATACTACAATTTGGAATGTGGTTGTTCATTGTAGCTGAGTGTTTACTAGGCCACAACATAAATTCCCTTTGGACAATTCCCTTTGGACGCGTAATTCACTGTATAGTTATGTGGCTATCACACTTGCAAAAACAGTTTGAACGATGACAGGTTCATGGACAATACAACCTGACCTCAAACATTATTGTTTTAAAATTAACAATTTTAATATAAAATGGTATTTAAAAACAATCACATAAAAAAACAACTACATAAAAACTAACAAAGTGACCAGTGCTCAAAAGTGCTTAGTGCCAATCACCCGGAAAGTGACAATGTGCAAAGTATGAAATAAACCTGTATATCTCGCTTGGAGACCTAGAGTATCATCAAGTGTACATATATAAATATAAACAACGTCAGGTTATTCAAGCCTTGAATTCTTAGGAAAAAAACGAAACCACAAAATATACTTTTCTCCCCTGTCATGATAGCTGTATCCGTCTTCCTTGGATGGCAGGTGAAAACGGGTGATTTTCCAACAGATTGGGCCTCATTACGTGGTAGGTGGTAAGGGATTACCGGCACCAGTAAGGGCACTGGTGCTTGTAATCCCTTACCACCCTATTCCGAGGTCCCTTAGCGGGTCCCTTCCTTAACCCCTGGTTTTACCAGGCGTTATGGAAGGGACCCGTTAAGGGAATTCAGAGCTAATAATGGTATCGCAAATTGCGGTACAGTTATCGAATGGGAATGGGGACTTACCGGGTCCTCCAAGGTTGGAATGACCCGGTAAGTACCTATTTCGGGAACCCGGACCCGGAATGCGGTAAGGGGGTAACCATAGCGCTAATATCGCCATGGCTACTGCCTACCACGTAATGAGGCTCATTGTATTTTTAAGGATGGCAACTGCAAAGCTTCCCATTTTTATTGTGACAATATTTCCACTTTGTGATAATGCTGAACCGGCATTCCTCCAAAAAGGGGTGGAATTAGTTGTCATTCCCTGTTGGGATTGCTGTTACTGCAAAGCTGACTGGTGCTTGCAACATGGCAGTTATTCCGCTGGACACAGTGGTGGTAATGACATTTCCATATGGGGGAACTACTGCCATATTTAGCGCCAAGCTCGTAATGGGGCCTAGTGTGTTGTATCAAAGTGAGGATAATGCCTTATCTACGTTTCCTGCATAATCCGTTCACTATTTTCCAGCGCCTCAATGGCTTTGAGCTGTAGTGCGCTATACAAATTCAAAAAATAAAATAAATACATAAAATAAAGCTCAGAAAACTGGAGGCGGAAATCGGTCACTGCATGAGTAAAGCCTTTCTGTACCTTGTCATGGACACATTGCAGTATAATTTAAGTGATACCACCCCTGACGCATGCTATCTGTGCCTTCCCCACCCCTCACCAATCGAACCATCATTCAGATACCAGTCACCACATGGGATAAGGGATCTTGATTATGAATGTCCGTAACTCGTCCCACAGTTACACTCCTCCCTCCCTTAAGTTCTACATGGAAACCTAAGCCAGTTACAAATACGTATTTAATGGTGTGTTTGGGAGTGGCTGCAACTTGCAATGTAAGCACGCCCTAAAACACAGGGAATACGCAAATATATGTATTAGTCGTACAATAAAGAATGAACAAACCTGACAGGTGCAATAACTCACTGTTCTGATTATTCAAGAACACGAACAAAACATTATCATTTAAATTGTGGTGCCGGATTTATATCAGTTGAACATGTTCCATGTATTTGCTGCTTGTTGTTTTCGCCCTCCAATAGACGCTGTGGGCCAATGATATCCGCGGTAAGTAGATTTCTAGGCCTTGTCAGTTTTAAATCTGGACTATGCGTAGTGTGCTTAAAAAGGAGGAACATCGCACTGATTTATCGCCCTGTCTCCACATATCTCACAGTTGCAAATGCGTTCTACTTTTCGGGAATGGGTGCACAGAATGCCTTATTAACGTTTATGCAGAGCAATGGGAAGCTGTCAGCACCGTAGTGTACAGCGACAGTGAAATACATGAAAGGAGACAGCCAGCAATCTGCAAAGGGCGGTGGCGTGCCTGTTAACCAGCCCGTGCTGTAACTGTTTTAGAACAGAGACTTTCCTGAGCGCAGAGATCCAAGACCTATGTTCTTAAGGGCGCAGCACAATGGTTGCTGGACCTGACAAAAGGCAGGTCTCAATGTGGACACCTCACTGCTCCTCAGTCTGCTGCTTGTTGCAAAATTCACGAGAATTCCTGCCTGTAGTTGGAGAAAAAAGGTATTTTTATGACTGAAATACATCGGCGTTTGAAATGAAATGTAAGAAACTGGGCCATATGACTATCCTCTTTCAAACCCCTGAGACTGAAAAAAAAGAAAACAAGTAAACATAGGTGCATTAATCTGATAAGCTAGCTCAGCATGTTGATCGCTTCCAGCCGAGTGAAACCTGAGGTTCGGAGCCATCTTGAGGATCTTGGAGATCTTCCTGGGCTTGACAAATACATATTTGACACCCTTGGGAGGGAACATTTAGATTTCAAAAAGTGGTTTAAATTACCCAGATCCACTGCCCACGTTCCAATATTATTCTGAGTTACAGATGACATCTCTTTATATAATACATTGCTTAATCATGATCTACCCTAGACATCCTTCTTCTTCTTGTTATGGTGACACCAGAAACCCAAAGCCGGCGATTTCCATCTATTGAGATGATCCGCTAAGAGGCCAGGGCACTCTAAGATATAATTTAGTATAACAGCTTTGAACTTGCACTTTAAAGCTAATGGTACTTACATGACATTCTGGAAAATAGCATGAGAAGATATTCCACATAAATACCATTGTTTTATTTTGGATGTACTCCCTGGCTCTTTTGTTATTCTGATCAATTAAAATAAATGCCAGAAATTCTGTTTTTGAAAAGGAGATCCTGATAATCAACCCCCTTTCATAAATGCCCCATGCCAAATATATAGTTCAAACATGTTCCTTTGCTGAGATAGGCAACAAGCACCCTTAGCACCAGCTCTGCAGTAGCACAGGTCAGGTTCAAAGGTCACATGTGCATTCCTGACAGGTGCTGGAAAACAAAGTAAAAGCAGCAAGAGGTTCCGGGGGTAATTCATAGAATTCGGCGCACTAGTGGCGCACGCGGCTGGTGCACAGAGTGCGCGTGTGGCAGTCTGCGCCAGCCGCATGCGCCAAAACCCATTTCAGCGCACAGCGTATTCATGGATTTCAACATCCATAAAAAGCTGTGGCGCAAAGCGGCGCAGCGACCCTGCATCAGCGCCAGTAACACCCCCAACCCCACCCCGTCGGCCAAAAGCATCACACAAATCCCCTAAATGGCGCAAAGGCCAGTGGACGAGCACACAGCCCCCAACCACGAAAACGCATAGAAAACTCCCCGTGCACCCATCGGAATATGCGTACCCCACTTGCGCTATCGAAAACACGTGTAAAAGTTCACGCGCACCCCGGGTATACACGTACCCCGCCCGCGCTAGAGAAAACGTGTGTGAAAGTCCAGGCGCACCCCCAGAATACACGTACCACTTCCCACGAAGAGCACGTACAGAGTGATGGAAACCCATGTGGGACCTTCAACCCGTGGTGAGGGAAACGCCAGTGCATGTTATGTCACAGAAGCGCTTACGCGCTTAGGGCCTTTCCTCGAATTACACAGTGACGTGCTGTTTTTTCATGTGCAAAATCACTCCCTGTCAAGCTGGCCACGCGACAACACACGGAAGACCACGCTCCTGCCCAGAAGGCTGAATTACTGCCTCCCACGAGCCATCTGCTGCGACCTGCCTGCCTGCTGCCACCGTGCCCTGCCATTTGGTGCCTGCACATCTGCCAGCTGCAGGGGTCCAGTTGCAGTGACCACCCTTGCTGGAACAGAAGATTCCCGACTGAAGTTCCATCACTCCATAGCCCAGCCCCAGGACCCAGGACGGAAGAGGATCTGGAAGGACATAGTGGGTGCCATCAACGTTGAGGGGGTGGCACCCCGCATCATCAAACACGTCCAGAAGTGCTGGGAGGACTACAAGTCCAGGACCCTGAAGGGTCCAGCTTACCACCCAGCAGATGAGGGTCCTGGAGCGCATTCGCCCAGTGCTTCACCACCAGATCCTAAGGATGCAGGCACGTCTGGAGTCGAGCAGTAAGTGGCCATGCATTCACGTTTAAAAAAGGGCATGTTGCACTGTGCTGGTAGTTAGCTACTTGGCTGCATGTGTGACATGGGTCATGTTTGGATGTGTGTGTGCAGGGACATGACGGTGTTGCATGTGAGGCAAGTCAGGCGTAACCCAAATGGATGGTGTATGTGTTACAATGCATCATGCGGAGCAGCATGCGGAACGCACACATGTATGCATGCCTGTGTCTGTACTTTGACATGTTTGGGGTGTGAGAGATGTGTGCTGCTGTCCTGGAAATGCATGATGTACATGTTCGTTTGTCTGAGTAGTGTGTGCGCCATGGATGCATGACATATGTCCATGACGATGTGTTCATTCACTGATATAGCCTAGTCATCCTTGTATCCACTGTGTCTGGGGGTATACCGGGCCAAATGCATGACCCTCTGGTGATGTGTGTGCATGTGACCAACATGTCCCATGGTGCATGTGAGAATCAGCCCACCATTGGATGCAACTACGGTGCCTTGGACATGGATGCCAATGTATGTTGCATGTGCCATGACTGTTCCTGCATGTGTGTTGCCTGCACTGACCCATGTGTTGTGGAGGGACATGATGGAAGTGGCGTTTGACAGTGCCACTCATGTGCTATTGCTTTGTGTCTAGGGGACTATAGTTCAGTACCTTGAGGCTTGTGTTCAATGTCTCCCTTTACACAGTGACGAGTGAAGAAGAGGGCGGAGACAGTGCTGTAGAGGAAAGCGGCAGGGATGCCTCCACCGGCCGGCGACGAAAGGCCCAGTCACCCTCCCAGGAAATACCATCATTTGGGAGCGAAGGGACTGGTGCTGCGTCTGCCACTACGGCTGCAGCGGACGGGGTGGATGAGACCCCACAGGGACTTGCAACGGAGGAAGATGGTGTGGAGCCATCCAGGTTGGTGGTGTGTATAGAGGAGGAGGAGGCAGCTACAGAGCCGCACATGAGGCCTGGTGGGGGTGGGACCACTGGTGCAAGGGATGCAGTCCAGGGACAGGGGCAGGAGACAGCACAGGTTACCGTGGAGGTGCCTGTGCATGTCTCTGTCCCTGACAATGTGACTGCATCACCATGCACCAGCAGGGATGCCCAGTCCCAGGCCCGTCCGCAGGTAGGGGGGAGGTCCATGTCATCTGGCACTCCTCTACGTGCGGACGAAGGGACCCGTGACCGGATGTAGTCTGTCCTGATTAGTGTCGCGTTGCGCACACATGACAGTTGTCATGACGTGCGTGCTTCCTGGGGGGAACACGCACGTCATCACGAAGAGCTGTATGCCAACGTGGCCCAGTTGGGAGGGTCCATGGTCGGGGGTTTCCTCCATGTGTCGACCAGTCTTGCGGCCCTCTCCTCCTCTGTGCACACTACACGCCAGTCGTTCTCCATGCCTTTTTACGGCCCAGTTTCCACCAGGGCCCCTTGTGGATCTGCCCCAACCAAGGCAGCCAGCCTGGTGGAGATCCCATCTCTGCCACAGTCTGGAGTATGAGGTCCAGCAGGGCTGGACACCCCACCTACTGGACCCCAGCGGATGAAGGATGTGCCGGCATCATCGGACAGGGTACGTGCACGATGGTGCCAGTGTATTCCATTATCCTGGATGCTGTCGGGGTGGCAGAGGCAGTTGCGTCGGAGGCAACGGCAGACTCAGCGTGGGAGGCATCATGGCTCGGGACCATCAACATCACAGGGGCAAGCAACGGCCAGAGGGCACGAGGAACCTGGATTGGGAGTGTCTTCCGTGTGGCAGCGGTTGGGCCAGCGGATAGATGCAGAGCGGCGGCAGGCGGAGGAGGCACGGCTCACTATTTTCATGGCAGAGAACTTCATGCGCAGGGCATTGAGGTGGGCTGAGTGCCTCGAGGCAACTCGAAGGGAGTTGGAGGACGCCATGGCTGCATCCCTGCGAGACCTAGGAGCCAGGGAAGAGGCCCACCTCCGGGACATTGAAGAGGAGTTTGATGATGCCCTGGGCCTGAACATCAAAGAGTGAGCTGTAGGACTTGCCCGCCGCCTCTGTACATAGTTCTTTAGGGATAGGTTTCCTTTGTTTAATATTTGAAGTTCATGGACATTGCTCTACTTAATGTATATCGTTTTTTATTCATAGGACTTTTTTGTAGGTTTCCTTTTGTTTGTGGATCATGGACCCTTTGGACTTCCATTGTAAATAGTTGCAGACTTGTACATATTTTCTTTCTTTGGACATTCCATGGAGCAATGGTTTTGATTTTTTTTTTTTATGTCCTTTATATGGACGATGGCAATGGACCACTTTTGTACTTTCCTGTTGTGGATTTTTGTTCTACATATGAATTTTTCATTTAATTGTTTTCCTTTCATTATTTCTTAATTTGCACATTTGTTTTTTTCATTTAGTTATTTCATTACTTTTTTCAATACATTTCATATTCATTCATTATTGGTGTGGTGTACTCTCATTGGTTTTGTGCATGTCTCTATGAGCATTGCCTCAGTCATGTGTTGCCACTGTATGGCTCTGTTGTACACATGGCCATGCTGTTTCTTTTGAGACTCTCATGGCATGGCTAATTTGGGAGTGGATGCAGTGGATGGTTGCGTGCTTGTACTGGGTGACAGGGGGGATTGTGGTTGACATTTGTGCCATAGGTCTGTTTAGTTATGACATTTTGTTTGGTGGGCCATGTGTCGGGGCCTGCTGGTAGGTGCCCGTCATTGGTGGGTAGGTGGGTTGGGGACATGAGTCGGTGCCTGCTGGCCGGTGCCTGTCACTTTGGGTGGGGGACATGAGTCGGGGCCTGCTGGCAGGTGCCCATCAATGGCGGGGGGGACATATGTTGGGGCTCACAAGTGCATGGTGCCATGGGGGCTGCCTGCAAGGTATGGTCAGGGTGGATGGGCTGCCTGCAGGGCATGGTTAGGGGTGTAGGGTAGTCCCCTGTGGTGTGGGCTGCCTGCAGAGCATGGGGAGGGGGGAAAGGGCACACCCGGGAGGGCCCACACTGCCAAATAGTGTGTAAAACTCCCCACGCACCCCCGGAATACACATACCCCACCCACGCTAGCAAAAATGATTGTAAAAGTATACACGTTCCCCGCCCTTACTAGCAAAAACGCATGTAAAAGTCCACGCGCACCCCCGGAATACATGTACCCCGCCCGTGCTAGCGAAAACACGTGTAAAAGTCCACTCGCACCCCCGGAAATACATGTACCTCGCCCGCGCTAGCGAAAATGCGTGTAAAAGTCCATGCGCACCCCCGGAATACATGTACCCCCCTCGCATTAGGTATAATGCATTGAAAAATTCCCCCGGTGGTGTGAGCTGCCTGTGGTGCATGGGGAGGGTGGATGGGCTGCCTGTCAGGCATGGGGAGGGTGGATGGGCTGCCTGCGCGTATTCCGGGGGTGCGCATGGACTTTTACACGTGTTTTCACTAGCGCGAGCGGGGTACGCGTATTCCGGGGGTGCGCGTGGACTTTTACACGTATTTTCGCTAGCGCGGGGAGGATACGCATATTTCAGGGGTGCGCATGGACTTTTACACATGTTTTCGCTAGCGCAGGCGGGGTACGTGTATTCAGGGGGTGCGCGGGGAGTTTTACATGTGATTTGGCAGTGTGAGCCCTCCTCATGCCCTGCAGGCAGCACACACCACAGGGGACTACCCTACACCCTTGCCCCGCAGGCAGCCCATCCACCCTGACCATGCACTGCAGGCAGCCCACATGGCACCATGCACTTGTGAGCCCCAACACATGTCCCCCCCATCATTGACGGGCACCTGCCAGCAGGCCGCTACTCATGTCCCCCACCCACCCACCATTGACGGGCACCTGCCTACCTGACACTTATAAACTATGTACAATGGCGGCGGGCAAGTCCAACGACTCACTTGCTGATGTTCGGGGCCAGGGCATCATCGAACTCCATGTCGATGTTCCGGAGGAGGGCCTCTTCCCTGACCTCGTGGTCTTACTGGAATGCAGTCATGGCCTGTTCCAACTCCCTGAGAGTTGCCTCGAGGCACTCAGTCTGCCTCAATGCCCTGCACATGGAGTTCTCTGCCCCGACCATAGTGAGCCGTGCCTCCTCCGCCCGCCGCCGCTCCGCATCTATCCGCTGGCCCAACTGCAGCCACATGGAAGACACTCCCAATCCAGGGTTCTCCTGCCCTCTGGCCGATTCCTGCCCCTGTGATGTTGAAGGCCCGAGCCATCATGGCTCCCACCCTGAGCCTGCTGCTGCCGTGCATGTGCCCTGCTGGTCGATGCCTGCACGTCCTCCTCTTGCTGTGGTCCAGTTGTTGGAGTGGCCTGCCCTGCTGGACCTCCGACTCCCAACTGTGGGTGGGATGTGTCCTCCACCAGCCTGGCCGCTGGGTCAGGGGCAGCTCCACAGGGTGCCCAGGTGATACTTGGGCAGGAAGATGGCACAGCGGACGACTGGCGCATAGGGGGTTCAGTTGAGGAGGGGGTCGCTAGAAGATCCAGCACACAGAGGAACCCATCCTGGGTGAACCGTCTTAGTAGGTCGACGCGGTCAATGTGGTATTTCGAAATGACGTGCATTGTCTCCACGAGAACCCTGCACGTCATCCTGAATACCACGTTGATGCAACGCCGCCCCAGCAAGGACCGGCTCAACCCGGTCCCGGATTGCCACGTCCACAAGGAGAGGAAGGCCAGTTGTTGTTCGCACATCCCCTCCCTGAAAACAGGTCTGGACGAAGGCATCCCTGCTGGAGCAGGATGATGCAGTCACAGGATCGGGGACAGGATTACACACAGGCACCTCCGCGGCAGCCTGTGCTGCCTCCTGTCCCTGACCCTGAACTGCACCACTAGCACCAGTGGAATGGCCCCCTCCAGGCCCCATGCATGGGCCTTCCACAGCCTCCTCCTCAACCAAACTCCCCACCAACCTGGATGACTCTGTGCCATCTTCCTCCATAGGTCCATGTGGGGGCTCAGCTGTCCCTGGTGCTGCCGAGGAGTCCACCTCCAACCTCTGCCTTTTGGACCTTCCCTCTGCTGCTGTGGCCATGGACGCAGCACCAGACTCCTCACTCCCGGAAGAGATGACAACGTGAGAGAAGAGCTGGGACTTGCATCTCCGGCTGGTGGTGGGATCCCTGCCTCTGTGCTCCACAGCACCATCTCCGCCCTCTTCATCAGTCAATGCTGCATACAGGGAGAGACAATACACAGGCATCAGGGCACTGTACAATGGTCGGATACACATGTCAAAGTTGCACATGAGTGGCAGTGTCAAACTTCACAGATGCCATCACACTCCCTAACACTCATATCATTTGAACCCACACATATGCACAAATTAACATGAATCGTGCAGCAGGCAGCAGCATCCATACGCACACAACAGAATGAACATCCGAAGGTTGGTATGACGTCACAAGCAACATGGGGAGTGCCAAACACAACGACACACACCAACAGACAGACATGCATCTGTAAATCTCCACTACCTGTCACAGTGCAATCAGCAGCAACTATGTCCCATCTTCCAATTGGGTTCATACATGTCCGTGCCACATGCATCCATGTTGTATCACTGTCACACTCGTGCAACCCACACATGCACATGTATGCCATGCACATACATGAAGGTGTAACCAGCATCCATGTGTCACACCCAAACAATGCCATAGTACATACACAAAAATACCAACATGTGTGCATCTCCACATGCAGTTGTGCATTGTGCTTTGGTACACATACACCATCGATGTGCATCACTCATGACAGGACTCACATGCAGCAAGGTCATGTCCCTGCACATGCACGTCCATACATGGGCCTTTTCAGACATATGTCCAAGCTGCACACTCCTTGCACACTTCAAAATGCACTGCGTCCAATAAGTATTCATGGACACATAACCGCATGACTCCGGACCGGACTCCCTCTCGAGGACCTGGCGGTGAAGTGCTGGGTTAATACGTTCCAGGACCCTCATGTCATTGGTGGTTAGTTGGACCGGCGCCTCACTGCATGCGCTGCTCCCAAGAGGCGCCAGGTCTTCCGGAGGGTCCTGGACCTGAAGTCCTCCCAGCGCTTCCAGACGTGTTGTATGTCACGAGTTGCCACCCCCTCCGTGTTGATGGCAACCACGATGTCCAGCCAGATCCTCTCCCGTCCATCCTTGTTGGTGTGTCTTCTTCCGTAGAGGGCATCATAATGCCCCAAGACTTGCTCCACCAGGATACCATCCTCTCTTCCTAAGAAGCTGGTAGCCCTCTGCCTCTCTGGCTGGCTGGCTGGAGGTTGCCAGTGGTGTCTGATGGTGTTTCCCCCGACATGGCAACCCCCGAGGCAGGTATGGGTGGGCAACTGTGTCCTCGGGCAGGGCTGTGGAGTGATGGTACAGCAGTCAGGAGTCTTCTGTTCCAGCAGGGGTGGTCACAGCAACAGGACCCCTGCAGATGACTTACGTGCAGGCAACAAATGGCAGGGCACATGACCAGCAGGCAGGCAGGCAGCAGCAGAATGCAGGTAGGAGTCTGCTCAGGGCTCTGGGAGCAGGTTAATGACCTTCTGGGCAGGAGCGTGGTATTCTGTGTGTTGTTGCATGGCCAGCTTGATACGGAGTGATTTGGCACATAAAAAAGAGCATGTCAGCATGTAATTCGAGGAAAGGCTCTTAGCGTGTAAGCGCGTATGTGACATAACACGTGCAGGCGTTTCCCTCAGCACGGGTGCATCCGCACGTGCAAACAAATCACGTCCGTGTGTGGATGCGTGTAATTTGAGGAAAGGCCCTTAGCGCGTAAGTGACGTTACGTGGGTGGGTGTTGCCTTCAGCACGGGTTAAAGGTGAGTGCGGGCCAGCAAACCACTGTACGTGCTGTTCGTGGAGACCAACGCATGTGTTTACTCTGCTGGAATCACACGCGATTACTTCACAGCATCTGAAGTCCGTACCTCTTCTTTTGGTGGGGTGTAGCCTACGCGCATAAGCACGCGTGTTTTTTTTTCCACGCAAGGCAGGCGTGAGACGCGTACGCTTTTTTCCCACTGTGGTAACCCCTGTGCATGCGTACCGGTTTCGAGGTCATAGTAGCCCTCGTGTTCCGCGCGTATGTGATTTTTGTGTTCCTGGGTGCCACACTGTTAGGGAGAATTCTCATTCGATGGCTAATTTCCCTTACCTATTGAGTCCCCCAGCAGCTTTGCTGGATTTGAAGGGTTTTTTTCTTTTTTTCCTGCTAAGAGTGAGTCTCTTTTTTCCCACTCTTGGTCATTTTTGCTATTTGTGTTCTAGGCTATTTTCGTGTTTAATGCCTATGGGATCTTTCTCAACCCCATAGGAACCATCTTTATTCACATGTGTTACACAGCACCCTCAGTGCAGTGACACAGGGGTGTCGTAGCGACCCCCAAACATAGACTCTATACCCTGAGACTGACTATTGTCTCACAGAGCATGTTATGTCCCCATTGACTTTACTAGTCGAATCCTATGAACTAAACCAGTACAACCCATCTTACTACGAAAGTACTGGAAGGAGTTAATAGTTTTTCCCCTATGTTCATTTTCGAGAGGGTACCATACAGTCCCTCTCTCAAAAGTTTCTGGCTGGTGGCAGTAGTTACTACCATAAATATTCGACTGTGAATATTTCACTAAGGGATTTTCCCATTGTTCGAGGCTACCACTTTTACTGACAGCCTCTAACATACCGCCGGTGTATTTTAATATTAACTTTACTCGGGTAGGTTTATATTGCCAGAACTTTAATATAACTTCTTTCTCGTGTCTTCCTCTAAACTCCTAACCCAGGTCAGGGATCCTTTGTTCATCCTTTTGGTGGACTTCTGCCGAGAAGCCCTCCTTCGGCGCCACTGAGTCTGGGGTGGGTCCATTGTGTGGGAGGGGGAGTAGGACCCCTGGACAGGATTGCCTCAGCAACCCATGTCGCACTCTATCCTGATAGGCTGGAGGGTCTCCCGCCAAGATGACCACTCCACTGTGTGAGTGACAGCTAGGCTGTATGAATGGGGATCATTTTGCATAAAAGCAGGGTCCTGAGGACTGGAAAAGAAGACATTGCCACTGGAACTAAGAAGCCGAAGAGGAGAGAAGCCAAAGACATCTGCAACAACTGAACCACCAGTGAAGCCCTGCTGCAGCGTCTCACCACTTTTCTCCACACGACGAGAGAAGATCTTCTCCTGCAAGAGCCTTCTTCCTTTGAACTGGTGGGGCCAACCAGTTTGCCAATGGCCTTCCCGGACCTGCCTTAGTCGAATCTCCCATACCCTGTACTCGGAGGCCAGATAGCCAGGCACCAGTCCACCCAGACCGTGATTTAAAGGAGCGTACCTTTTATTCGCGGGCAGCACCGCGGCTGATTTCATCCCTGGGTAGTGCAGTAACTTGAAACTTCCTTCACGACGAGAGCCTCTTTTCCTCTGCTGTATCACCCGAACTGCAGGAACTACCAGGAGAAACCGCCACCGCAGGAGCCACTTCTCCATTTTAAGGTACAGTGTTCCGCCAGGCCGCAGTTTCTTTGCAGTAGTACTAAAGGTGTTTTAAATCCTTTACCTACCTGTTGGGTTGGCCGCCCCTCTCTCTTAACATTGTCTTTTCAACGTCTGCATCCACCTTTTTCCACTTCGTTAACCAAAGACTTGATTACAGCTACAAGAACATTTTTGCTCCTGGGCCCTTGCCCTGTACCAACTGAATTTGGCACAGGCCTACTGACTCTGGTCACATTTGTTAGATCTGCCTTCTTTAGATTGATTCTCAGCTAGAACTGTGTGGTGCACCTATTTTCTTTTAACTACATTTTCCTTCCCATTTTTGTGAAATGCCATTTTGCTCAGTTTTCATTTAAGTATAGCTTATACTGATACACTGCCTTGCTTAAATTGGTTCACAAACCGATGGGAAGTGTTGCTAGGGTGTGTAAGAACCTATTTCCATATAACTTGTGCTTTCCCTCCCTTGTGAGGAATTGTTAGAGGATCCCTTGTGTGTAGTTGTCACTGTGCCGTTTTGCTCAGTTTTCACTCTGGTTCACTTGGTCTACGATTTAACTTGGGAGTATGTATTTTTTTCCTTCGACTTAATTTAACTTGCTTGATGACTGTGATACATGTGTTTTATTAGAAGTGTATAAAATAAATATATATATACTTTTTAATTACAAAGCTTTGATCAGTGTTTCCTTGTACCATAGTCTAGTGGGCCTATTGAGTAAACCCTGAATACTGCTCCTCTCCCTCTTGAGATAAGTCTGACTGCTCAGCCACAGCTACCAACTAAATCTTTGTGGTACAGACTGATACCAAAAGGGGATTTATTGCTCTCACTTGTAGTCCTAATCTTGTGTAATGCTCCCTAAGGGAACTGAACAGGATTCTGCCTAACACACTGTACTGCTGGAGGTAAAATTCACGCACGTGGGCTACCGGGATCCCGTGCACAATATATATATATATTTTTTTTTTTATTTTTCAATTTCCTGTTCTTATTTTTTTTTTTGTTGATTTTTTGATTTTTTATGTTGATTTTTAGGTTTATTTTTGTTTTTTTTTGGGGGGTTGCCTGAGCATTGCGTGACCCGTCATTTTTCCCCAGGGGTCACAGACAGCCTTGCAGGGGCACTGGGGTAATTCGAGGAAAGGCTCTTAGCACGTAAGCGCGTATGTGACGTAACATGCGCAGGCGTTTCCCTCAGCACGGGTGCATCCGCACGTGCAAACAAATCACGTCCGTTCATTTACGTCCTATTCCATCAAGTACCCAGCCCCATTCTAGCCAATTGCCCAGGACAATTGTTGAGTGAACCTCCCATAGCCTATTTTCCATCGGTGCCATGGTTGGGAGGCCACCAAAGGCTAAGGGTGGCAAAGATGGACGTCCTCCCAGGGCTGGGTGTGGTCGGGCACATGGTCACGGAAACCAGGGAGGACAGGGAGTCCAGGGTGGCCAGGGTGGCTACAGGGGGGGAAGAGGCATGGGTGCCACTCTGGGATGGGATGCCCAGCCACATGCTGGTGGAGACATGCCACCACCCCCTGTGGCTCATGGTGATGCAGCTGTTACATCACAACCTGGCACCCATATCACCCAACAGCATTTTACATCTGCTGTCATGGGCCACTGGTGGTTGTTTTTGCAGGTGCAGCTGTGGGCACCTCCACCCGGGCTCTGCGTCAGGCAGCGCATGTTGCATTATGTGACGAGGACTCCCAGGACGATTTCCATCTTGTCTGGAGGTTGGGCTCATGTGTGTCCACTGTGGCTGTGACTGTGGCACATGTATCTGGGGCAGTTATGACATCTGCTACCCCAAGAAACCGGGTGGTGGTAACTGCATCTGCAGATTCTGCCAACACCACCCCGGCAGTGACTCAGACCCAAGCAAGACCTTCTGTCCTCATACCAACACCCACTGCCTTGGTCCAGTCTACCAGCTCCACTGCCCCCACTGATCAGGGCCACATTGCCCACTCAGGGTCAGTACCACCGGCCAAAAGGAGGAAGTGAGCTCCCGCACAAGAGGATGGGACCCCAGACACGGCTCCGGCCTCCGGCACGTCAAGGAAGAAGCCTTTTGCAATCAGGAACTTGACTTCCTTGTGGACTATGTGTCGGAACACCAACGCGATATGCTTGTGGGCCCAAAGTGCCATACAACGCAAAACCAGCGTTGGGTCCACTGGCAGCATCTTGCAGATGGTGTGACATCCATGGGATTCCAGGTGCGCACAGCTCAGGACTGCAACAAGCGCTGGAATTACCTCAGACGCAGTGCTAAGCAAAAGCGTGCCTCCAACTACACCATGTCTCTGGTGACTGGTGTTGGGCCACCACCAGAAGAGGATGAACTCACTCAGCATGTCCGTGGAGTGGTAGAGAGGATGGATTATGATGCATCATCTGGTGAGTATTGATGCGTGTAACTCAATGACATGTGTGTTTGTCATGCATGTTCTCAATGTTACTGTGCCCAGTATGACAGTTGTTTTGAATTCCTTTTCTTCCTTGTTCCCCTCCCGTTGCTTGTTTGCGCTCTGAACCACTTGTGTACAAGTGCAAGCTTGATGAGATGTCACATCATTTCATACACATCCTTTGTCCTTGGTGCAGTGTGGCTCACACTGAGTGTGCTGATGGCAGTGGCTCCCCATGCACATATGTGCACGATCATTTTACATGTGCATTCCATGTATGCCCCTAGGTGGCCTTGACCACCTGCTCATTGTTGTATTTGTCCAGGGTGATCCAAGTGTCATCTCATTTGGACAGCTATGTCATGCTCACTGTAGGTCTGTGTGTCATCACACACAACTTTAGGCTGTGCACATCTGTATCATGCACATGGCTCCCCCTGTTACAGGCCCACAGCCTCTTTTCAGCTAGTGTTGTCTTCTACATGCATGGATGGACTATGGATGGTTCCTCACCTCTCCTCCATAATATTCACTTCTCATCGGCTGTAGTGACATTTGAATGACGAAATGCAATAGGCGCATGCCTACACTGTCTGGCAATGCAAAGTTCTGCATGGAACATGTCATTGCCATGCAGTGCCTCCCTGCTATTGGCCAGAGGGCGGGTGTTTCACAGAAGCCATGCTACCTGGTGCATGCCATTTGCACATGATGGCTGCAATTGCCGTTACACTGCCATAATGTTTGAATATTGTCATCACTACATATGTGGTGATGTTGTAAGTTGAGGGGCTACACATGCACTGCACCACACACACCCACTCCTGTGCCAAGTTAAGTCCTTCAACATGCAATCATGATGGTGCTGTGTGATGTTGACCTGACATGTATCTACCCATGTCCCTCCTTTTACAGCATGGAAAGGCACTTGTGTAGGTGCCTCCTATGACACATGTACTGTGCATAGTTGATTGTAGTTGAGTGCTGCACATGAACTTGCATGTTACATGTATCATGGTGTGTTAGGTTAGATGTCTAGCTGTGTCTATTTGTGTGTTCACAAAAGCTTAAACTAGGTGCCGACTATTTGTTCCCATCTCTAATTTTGGCATTGGATATATGCCTTCTAGAGGTTGTATGTGATGCAGGTGATGTCCACCGTGCAAAACATGTATTGCCTTCACATTTTGCACACATCATTTCTGCTTTTCAGATGGCCTAGCATTGCAATGCCACTGGATGCATGTTGGGGTTTGAGTTGCCTGTGACATGGCTGTTTCATTATTTGGCTGTCAATGATGTGAACTGTATGCTTGTGGTATGTGCTCCTGACATGTGTGTCCTTGTTTCTTTTCTTTATGTTGCAAGTGATAACGCACTGGCGGCAGAGGATGAAGATGTCATCCCAGACACGGTGGTCAGTTCACATGACCAACCAAGCAAAAGTGGTGGTCGTGGGGTGGCAGCCCTCGAGAACCCACAGGTTCTCCAGGTCATCGTGTCCTCTGACTCTGAGACAGGCTCTGATGTATCTTCTGACCACAATGTTGAGCCGGATCTGCATCATGGCGTGTAGTCGCCGTTAAGTGGTCCTGTGTTGGATGATTTTCTGTCTGCTACACCTGCAGTAGGGGGCCAGGCAGGGTTGGAATATCTGCCTGTGGTGGTTACGGGTGCACGGTCACACTCCCATGTTCCTGGGGCATCAGGTCGATGGAGGGATGCAGTCCTGCAGCCGCGGGCAGCACCAATCCAGCAAGGACCACGGCTCCTTGGGCCCAGCAGGTGTGGTGTCGGGCAACACCGGGATCAACTGAGTGGGAGAGTTCCATGATTGCCATAGCACAGCAACAGGGGGGAGCAGTTGAGATGATTGTTCAAGGTATGGAAAGTGTGGTCCATTCCATCCTCCCCTCTGTAAGGCAAATGCTGCTCCAGCAGCGGGATACACAGTCCACGTGCTGTTCACTCAGGCTGGGCATGTTGGCGTCTGACAGGGCGCGCCGAGCTGAAATGGTGGCTCTGCGTGAAACACTTAATGCTCAAGCAGAGGCACACCGTGAGGCCCTGAGGGTGGAACAACAAGCCCTCTGATCTACTCTAGCTGACCTCATGATGGATCCGATTAGGCGGACAGAAGACAGGATGGTACAGCTTGAAAGAACCATCTTGGCTGAACTCTGTGCAAGCCGGGAGGCACTCCGTTTGTCATGTGAGGCATTGCAAGCAGAACTCCGTCTCACACATCAGTCCCTGCAGGAGGATGCACATGTGACACGTGAGGTAATGCATGCTGACCTCAGTCTCATTGCCCGCCAGGACCTGGCTTACTAGACCCGCATGCTTGCTGCCATTGAGGGGCAAGGCGTGGCTAGGCGTGGTGAGTCAACTGCACCACGTCCACCTTCTGATTCAGATCCACATAGGTCAGGCCGTGCAGGCGCTGAGCCCAGTGAGTTTTTTTTACCCCAACATCTACGCATGTGGGTGTTGAGGTGCACCCTGTACCTCTCCCTCCTGGGTGCTCACCCACCACCCCCAGGGTCATATATGGGCATTTTTGGTATTTTTTTTTTCCTGCAAATTATTTCTTTCAGCAGCTTTTTTTTCTACACATATTTTTGATTTTTCATCCAAATTGTATGGTTTTTTTGTAAGTTTGTTATCTTTTTATTTTCATTTTTCATTTTATATTTTTTTTTCTTTATTTTGTTGTTCTTTTTCAATGATTTCACTTTGCTTTTTATTTGTTATGTTTTTTTCTGGTTTTCTTCAATTTTATTGATTTTGCTTTTCTTTCTTTCATTACTCTTTTCATTTTCTTTTTTCAATTGATTATTTGATTTAATTTATATTTTCTTTAGAATTCTTTTTTTTTCAATTTTATTTTGTCTATTTTGCATACATGTGACAGTGTGGTGCTTTGTGGCATCGGAAGGCATCCACTGTGGGTTCCAGCTGGGCCCATTCAGGCTTGTCTTGTGTATGTGTTTTGCTTGGGGTCCTGACAAATATGCTACTCCTGCTTCCCTTTTCCATGGGCTCGCAAGGATGGCTCGGTGTAACAGCATATCACACATGGGCATTGGGCTTCCGTCATATCGGTGGCCAGCCTGCAGTTCTACTTTTGTGTACACCCCTAGTGGGTATTCCAGATGGTTTTTCCAATGCATGTCTGCACTTCACTTTGGTGAGTATTATGCTGACTGTGCATTTCATCATGTTGCTTGAGATGTGTGTTATGTATTGACTGTCTATGTTAATGCACTTCCTGCTGTAGCTGGTACCATGCACCCTTTGGCTGAGTACAACACAGTGATGGTGGGAGGGGTCCATGTGCTGAGAATGTTGAATTGGGACAGTTTCCCACCAGTGATTTTGGTATGCCACATGAAGGCTGCACGCTGAGTTACCCCTGTCACCATACATTTCAACAACCACCCATTCCTTGCTAGCACCACTTTGGCCATTTCCCAGCCCTGGCTGGTGTCTGGATGTGCCATCTGAGTTATGACTACACTCTTCGTGATTTGAATTTCCTGTTTGTGTCCTGGACCTGCTCCCCCCTCCTACTGTTTGCACTTGGCCCTTGTGACAATCCGGCCTACCAGGATGCTTGAGCCTGCCACCACTACCGAAAGCCCACAAAGGTGGCCCTGTCAAGACCTGCCCACATGCCTTCCCAGTCACTTGAATGCCCCCCTGTTTCCCCTGCCCCTTTCAGTGTGCCTCTGTCTCCCACCCTTCATCATCACATCCCCTACTCTCCTGCACCGTCAGGTTTCCATCTGTCCCCTGTTTGTGCTTTCTTTCACCATCTTCCCCATTAGTCATTTTGAGCTTGGCCCCCTCCTCCCTTCTCTCCTCCCACTCCCTCTCCACCACCTTTTAGCCTCCTCCTTGTACTTTGGCTGTCATTTTTAACCACTACCCCAATTGCCATCGGCCATGGTGATACGTACTTGCTTGTTCTTTGCAGACATTTGCCCTTCTGCCTCTGTCCTTCCACACCCCACCTTCAAAAGTTTAAGTATAATTTTGCCAGTTACTTGTGTAATTAGTCCCTCCACCACTTATTACAGGTCATCTCTTCCCCCTTTCCCTTCAGTCTTTCTTCTCCCTCTCCCCAGCACTATCTTGATTGTTTGTAGACCTACCACAGTTTGTCACTTGTTTTGTTACTCTCCTCACCTCTTCCCTCCTCTTCCCTCACTCACCTCCTTATGTGACTCTTGCACTGCGACTATTGCCGTCAGGTATAGGAATGTTGATGCTAGATATGTCATCCAACATTCCCTCCCTAGACTCTCCCTTATTATTCCAGGCACTTGTAATATGTATTTTGCTTTTCCAGTTCATTATCACTCTGTGGACTGTTTGAAGGACATGTGGGAATGTACTGTTCTTCTCATTTGTCATTGATGCGCTTTGGTGTAGGTCATATTATGGATTTCTATGATTCAGTAATGGGCCACTGTCTGCCATTGCCGTTGTGGGGTACTCTCTACATGATATGTTCTGCTGGTCAATGGCTGATGCAATGTAGTGCTTTATTTTGAGGTGTCAGGGGATGGGTGTGGTTTGACACACAGGGGGGGTCCTTGGTGCTATGTTCACATGTGCTGTGTACAGGACACTGGCACTCACTTAATTTCACATGCATGTATTCTAGGCATGTCCCTACGGACAAATACACTTAGGCAATGCCCCCACAACTACATTGACACCATGCAAACGCGTGCCACCCAGATTGCCTTCTCAAGCATGCTGTGTCACGACAATCCATGTTCACTTCCAAGTCATTGATTGTGTACATGCATGAAGGGTACTATTTGGTTGAATGCCATTTTTTTAAAATGATGCAGAAGGGTTTTCACTAATGCAATGCACACTCACTGTGCTGTGCAATGTGCGCTGTTTGATATGGCAATTTGCAATTGTCCAATATGCATGGCAACAGGTATTCTGACTTTTGTTGGTTGCACCACTGGTGGAATGATTTGTGCCACCGTTTTCAGGGTGTGAGGTTTTGGTCAGTCATTTCTTCCAATTCCATGTCAGGTATAATTATCGGGTGGCTACTTACATTTCTCACATGGCACTTCATGACTATTGTGTCATGTGTTGTGCATATGGTTGGATGTTTTGCCGTTGCATACCATGGTATGGTGTGGCAATCAGGGTTCAGGAGTGTTGGGAGGGTTTGGGTGGCGTACCAGTCCTTTCATGCCCTATTTAGCAGGGGGGGGGGAATGCCTTGCAAATGTTCCCTTTGGTCACATGGGATTGGTTGTGTTTAATTAGCTAGGGATGCACACAATGTGCCACTTCCGTACACACATTCACAGGGTGGTAAGGTAGTGACAGTTAACTGTCCCTTTCTCATCATTGAATGTGACCTGGTATGTGCCAGGCCTGTGTGCACTCCGGAGGGGTTGGAGTTTAGGTGAAAAATGTGGCCACAAGCTGGGTACGGGTTGCCTCGCCACATGCCCTTTCCCCTCCCATGTGCAGCAGCCGTGCATGTGGTTGAGGATGTGGGGGCACCACCATATCCACCGGTACGCCATGACTTGTGGCAACGTTGTGCAGGACACATGCTGCCACAATGATCCTGCACACTACTGGGGGTGCATATAGTAGCTGTCCACCAGAGCGGTCAAGGGAGCAGAAGTGTGACTTGAGCACTCCGAATGTGCGCTCCACTATGCTCCGGGTTGCAATATGGGCTGTGTTGTATTTTACCTGGGGTGGTGTGGTGGGGTTCCGTTTGGGCATCATCATGTAGGTGCTCAGATGGTAGGCACTGTCCCCTGGTAAGGTGATAATGGTTGTCATTAGTTGGGCTGGTGTATTTTTCTATGTGTGACATGTATGCATGTGCACAGGCATCTGTACTCACCTAGGAGCCATGTGTCGCCATGCTTCCCAGCTTCCACAGCCCGGCTCATGGCGGACATTCTGAATATGGAACTATCATGGGTGGACCCCCGATAGTTTGCATATACAGATGTGATGATTCCCTTGGCATCACATACCATCTGCACGTTGATGGAATGCCAGTGTTTGCAGTTTCAATAGGTGTTTTCCGTGGCCCTAGGTGGATGCAGGGCCACATGGGTGCAATCTATGGCACCAAACACTTTGGGGAAGTGTGCCACCCTGTAGAAGTCCAGGACCACAGCCTGCCTTTCTGCAGGTGTTCTGGGCATGTATATGTGCCTGCGGACTGAGGGGCGCGCAGTGATGATTGCCAACACCTGGTGTAGGCAATGTGACTGCGTGGCCTGTGAGACACCCCCAACTATGGCAGTTGTCCGCTGAAATGACCCAGTGGCCAAAAAATGCAGTACATTGAGCACCTTCTAAAAGGGGCTCAATGCTTGGGAGCACAGGGTGGGTGATGTGAGTTCATCCTCCCACTCCCTGACCATATCTAGGATGACATGAGGTGGAAACCTATACCTGCCATAGACCTGGTCATCATGCATCCCAAAAAGGCTGGTCCTGGGCAAAAAAATGCAGGGCCTGGCTATTCTCCTCCTCCTGTGGTGTCCCACGATCACTGCTGTAAGTAATGGGACATTCATCGTAGCTTTATATGCTTGTTTGTTGTTTGCGCGCACTTTCATGCTGCGCGACCGTGCTTCTGCCTGCTTTCGTGTGGCAGACATAATTGTGCATGTGCGTGTGTTTTGACATGCGCAGGTTTTCCCTATTCGATTCCATGAATACGTGTAGTTCACGTGCGTGTGGGCGTTCCGTGTACTTCCCAGCGGTACTTCCCCAGTTACACACTTATTTTCACGCGTTGTTCCCCATTCCATGTGTTCCGCCCCTTGTTCCGCCCCCTTTTTGATGTGTGTGCTGACGTCGTGCGCTTTTGGGTGTGCATGTCGCGCACGGCATTCAGGATGTAGAAGTGACATGTGCGCCGGTGTGCGCCACGCGCGGATTTGGCGCACATCCCGGAAAATACACACGCAGGGACGTCAATCAATTTATTCCATGAATTACCCCTTCCATTTGAACTGTCTGCACCTACGACACACATTATAATACATGTGTAAAATAGTCATGGGGGTGGCATGCACAACTTTAAAAAAAAAGCCATGCCTGGTTGTGGCAAGATGGTTGTTAGGGTCACACAATCATACAGCCACAGTAACTTGATATTATGCAAGTGTCAGCTTTACAAGCAAGACTCAGCTATAACAGGCCAATGGGCCTCATTACGATATTGGCGGAAAGGCAACAATAGCTCCGGTAGTGCTACCGGCGGCATTGTTACCATGCCACCACATTACGAGTTCTGCTTGCAGGTGCTGCTCTGCATGCCTGGACTGGATGAACGGTACCGCTGCTACCATCCTCCCCATTCCCATTGAGCCCTACAGGGACTCAATGGGAATGGGGACGTACCGGCACCGGGTCCCGTGCTAGGGGAATTACTGCACCCGCCAAGGTCAGAATGGCCCAGTAATTTCTCTTTCGCGGGACCCGGAGCCAGACCCGAGTTTGGGGGTAGCCATGCCGGTATAAACGGCATGGCTACCTCCAATCTCGTAATGAGGCCCAATGTGTATTAGCCATCTGGCCTGCCTGTCTCCACAACATGTGGCAAAAGCAAGAGCTTTGGTGTCCTTCTTTTTTAGGGGACTGTGTGGTCAAGGACCTAGTATATGTAGCAAACCAAAATACCACAAACCAGCTACCCATCCTCAGACGCGAGGGCGTCAAAAAGCCTCAGTTACAACACTGCTATAGTTGGCATAGCTTATATAGACCAGGTTACCATAGAATATAAGAGAATAAGATATTTTAATATTTTCTAATACTTATTCGCACAAAACATAAAACAATGTATATCAATTTATAAAAACCAGGAAAACAAATCAGTATAAGTCACACAAATGGAAAAACCTGCATTTCACAACACAATTTTAGCAGGTGAGAGTGAGGTTAGTACTTGGACGTGAGTAGATGTACATGTCTAGCCTTCATTGACTTATTTCGACATTCTTTTTTTCATCATAAGCTTGTTTTCAAATGTTTTCAAAACAGCAAGGTTGTGTCGACCATTCAATGTGTTTTTAGGTCCAACTGTATTTAGCAGCACGTGCAAGAATGGTTCTAAGTCACGTGTCTTTCGGACCTATCTTCAAGACACTATTTCATTTTTAACAAGCCCACTATGTTTTGTCATCTTTGATGACTTAACTTACAAGGTTTTATGGGCGTCTAAAAAATCAAACTTGGTTATTTACAGGTACACTATTGTTATCGTGTTTCAAGTGTAGGCTGTGACATGACTGACCTTACATTTCTTAACAGCGCGTGAGGAATCATGACATTTTCAATATTCGCTGTTTGTCTGAGACATCTTTCCAACTGTAAAGAACAAATATGATTTCAGTTTGTCCTATTCATGTATAATTACATTGACATAATACACAACCACTTTTCAAACAGACCAACCTATCCCTTTTTCAAAGTTGTTACAACACCTAATGAATTGGTATAATGTCATAATAGCCTCTTCGCTATCCATTTTTTGTATATCTAACCGATTCCTCTCTTCTTTTGTTTGTACAAATTCAAAGTAAAAAGAGATAAGAAGGAGAAGAAAGGGGGATTACCTTGCTGCCAGAATAATCCCAGAGCACAATAGTTTTTATTTAAGGTGGAACAATGATAGATCCCTTTTGTGATTTGCTGTCAGCGTGCCCAACGTTTTTGTTCATTGACCTAAATGTCCAAACAGGATCTGTTTTAGTATTATGCATCACGTGTATTCAAACGCACATTACGGATATGTAAAAATACCCTTGTGTAGTATAAATAGTCGGGCAGTGTATTACTTGTTTCCGCTTGATCTAGTCCAACTGCGGTTCTGACTTCTATCCTTTTCGTTGTGTGGTGGCGCATGATCACTGCAGTCCAGTCCGGGGGGTTGTCTCCTATATGTTACAACAACCCGTGTTAGAATCTATCTTTCATCTTACCGGCCTGAGCAGCGTCTTACGGCGTTGTCTCTGCTACCACCAAGCATCACATGACTGTGATTATATGATGGTGTAAATGCTCACACGTACCTGATGTCAGCCATTTTGGGTGAGGATACTGATCGATCTGCATTGCTGGCAGAGTATGGTGTGTGCCTTTATTTATGATCACATGATCGGGCCTTCAATGGATGTGGGGCTTGCTCTCAAGTTTATTTCTGCCGACACACAGTGTATCATGTTCTATTGGTTGCACCCCCATACACATGGTAATGGGGGGGACCCGGCCACCAAAGTGTGTTTCAAAGAGAATGATTTGTTTGGTTGTAAAACCTCTTATTGGTCTTCATTGTGTGCTGCAAAAATGCACCCATCTCATAAATTCTTATCTCTGTGTTTTTCTTGTCACCTCACAAGGTCATAGATGGTGTTCTGAGTTAGGACAATATTATCGATGCCCACTTTGAACGGAGGCAAGAAATGCTGTACTAGAGTTTAATGGATGAACAGACTCCACTCAATGGCAAGATTCATGCCTTCCTTAACCGAGTTTAAACAGTGAAGCACACCCCATAGCGGGCAATAGAGATCTGACCCTAAGAAAATTAGAACAGAAATGGATTTACGATCTAAACTTGGTTAAGGAAGGCATGAATATTGCCATTGAGTGGAGTCTGTTCATCCAGGGCAGAATACGAATGGGTACTGAGTAAGGGAAAGTGATAAGGGGAAATAATTAATGGTGGGTTGTTTGGGGTAAATAACTTGAGACGATGAGCGGAAAATTATTAAGTAAATAGCTCAAGATGATGAGCATCGAATTATTAAGTAATTGACTTGAGATGAGGAGCGTCAAGCAATTAAGGTATATAGACAAGGAAGTACACATATCATACACAGGAAAAAAGTTAGAAAAAAGGCTAGCAAGCTTAGAGCTCTGGAAATGTACCAGGAGGAAAGGGAAGACCCACCTCCTGAAGACTAGATGCTCAACCAGTGCAAAGAAGGGGGTGAGGAGCCTTCTGCTCCCCCCACCGTGCCTGAAATAAATGGCGATAGTGCGAGGGAAGATGGAGTGTACCCATTAAGAGAGCTTAAGGCGGCAATAGGTTACAGCAATCCTGCATATGAGTCACCTGCGCATAGCAGCGACAAACGTCCAGAAAAGACTCCAGAAAGGGATGTAATTCCTAAAGACCTAAGAGACAAGGAGAGAAGTGATCAGCCAAGTATGTCCCTAAACATAGGTTAAGAGATAAAAAGATGGAAAGGAGAGAAAGATAAGGCTGATGAGATGGTGCTCATACAAAACAAATGGATGGGCGGTCAGGTTTTGCTCAAACAAGACCATTGAGGAAGTAAGGCAAAAGGAAGATCAGGACGAACACGATAAAAAAGACAGTGAACGAGAGAAACGATTGGAAGAGGACGAGGTTAAAAGAAAGGATAGACAAAGGTGAGAACAGCTGTATCAAGATGAGCAGCTGAGAAAGAAAGAAAGGGCAGAGGAGCAAAGAAAGTATGAAAATAGGCAGAAGGCAATCCAAGAATGAGACAGGCTAGAAAGAAGAAGAGAGGAAGAACAGATACTAAGAGATATAATAATGCAAAGATGCAGAGATGAAGAGGCATGTAGGGCGAACGAGAGAAGATAGGTGAAAAGACAGGTAGAGGAAAGGTAAGAGAAGAAGCAAGGATACGAAGAGAGCTTGACGAAGAAATAGAAGGAAAGAGAAGATAAAGGGCACGTGACATTGATTGCATAGAGAAAGAATTAATGAACCAAATCCAGTAGTAGCATGGGATGACATAGAAGAATTCTTCCCGACACATGAGCCATTGCCAGGCCCATCTAGAGCAAATCTAGAGGATGAGTTTGATATAAAAAGCATTGGGGACAAAATCGATAAGCTCTATCATGAGATGAGGACCAAAAAAGTACTAAAAGGAAAGGGAAAAAATGATCAACTTGAAAGTATACAGTCGTAAGGCAAAGAGGGAAGTTTGTATAATCTTGAACACAGAGCTTTATCTTTGGACAGGCTAACTCTTAACAGAGATGCGAAAGAGGGAAGTCACTCGAGTTGGGGATAGGATATGTCAGATACGAACAGAGAAACCTTCCGTGGGGAGGAGGGAGCTAATGCATGTAGCCCTGAGGGATGTTCTCCGACAGACAAAGAAGTAAGATGGTCAGATCTAGACCTACCTAAATCTCAGGCATCAGAACCTCTGGCACGGCTAGATTGAACCAAAAGGCAATCCCATAGTGAGAGGGGGGGGGACTCGCCAATTTATGTGAGTAGGCTAAGGTCACTACTGGTAAGAAGGTGGTGCAGAACCATTGTCCCTGCTATGGACAGACAAACACTGGGGGATGAATACGATTTTGGGATCTCGCAGTGTCCTTTATTAGAGAAAGGAGGGGCCAGACCACAGTATATACCATGGCCACAGATGGATAAGGATAATTTAAGGTGTAAACTCCCAAGTTTAACTTCCAGCACTGGGAAATGGATACATGAGTTTGAGAAAATGACAGGACGAACACGTTAGCTATAAGAGACATTAAAGGTCTTCCAGCCGCCATCCTTGGGAGAGAGCTGACGATATTTGGTTGAGAGCCGGATACACGAGTGCCAACGCACAGAACACTGCTCATGACAGAGCACTGTTTAATAACTGTAGAGCAGCACTCTGGAAAGCGCTTAGAGTGCAATATCCAGATACATCAGATATGGGAGCTATAATGGCACGAAAAATGCAGGAAAGGGAAGATCCTCTTGTTCAGATTCAGAATTTTCAGGAGGAATGGAGTTGGAAACACGGGATCCATGGGGAAATCTATACCTGTATTTACCATATATTATATCCAGGACTGCCAAATCAAGTGCAAAGACAGCTCAAGAAATGGGTGGGTATGGAGGCAAAACCATGGTGACAAATACAGCTGACCATTGCGCATTATTGCCGATTGCTGCAGGAGAAAATCGAAGGAAAGATGATGTTAGGAAAGTTGAAGAAGCAAAATTAGTGCAGAAGAAATTGTGAAAATACAACATAGAAGACATACAGAATGATACCCAAGGCATGCAGGGAGGGAAAATTGGGAGACTTCCTTCTGTATGTTGGACATGTGGAATGACAGGGCACATAGCGCAAACATCTGGGAGCCAAGGGTTTTTGCAGAATGGGCAGTTCTCAAGAGAGGGGACCGCTTACTCACCTGCACATAGCCAACAAAGTAGGGATTGGTTTGCCCAAAATCAGACAGTGCAGCAAACACCGGCACCAAGAATGCAACAGGCTTTGTAAAACAGCAGTCACCTTTGAATCCGCCACAAGGGCAGTCACAGCATGCACCTATGCAGATACAGCAGGGTCCAAACATGGGACAGTTAATGACTCCTAGGATAGGGGGTGTCTCTGTTGAGTGAGGGAATCCTTTCACGGGCACGGGAATGAGCATAAACCCACAATGGGACAGCTCACTGGGTGACTTGATGTGTTCAGTGCTATCAGTGACTCCCAATCCTCAAGAGGAACCGAGGGCTGATGTCACTATAGGAGTCACATCTTTTTCTTTTTTGATAGACACAGGTGCAACACGCTCATGTATACAGGAGAGGAAATTTACATTATCGGGAAAGGCCATGAATGCTCAAGGTTTCACAGGAGTTACAAGTCGAGTTCCTTTTACTGAGAGATTACCAGTCTCTATAGGAGAATGTGATATGTCTGTACCACTATTGTATTCAAGGCAGACACCACTTAATATACTGGGCTGAGATGTAATGACAAAGCTAAACATGACAATTGCTTTTACTGATGAAGGCATAGTATGTTCAACGCCAGGAATGCATTATTTAAACATGAGTGAATTTATCATGGCTTTTTCACTATGGAGTATGCATTTTGTTAACATGGCTACCTGTTTTAGTTGGTAAGACTGTGAGAATGCCTGGTTAATTTTTATTCAGGCAGAGGATACCTATGGATAAAGAGGGGGACACGTTTTTCCCTTAGAATTACAAGCAGCTACAGTGCGAGGAGAACTGGCTGTGCTTAGAAGAGTTGATATTAATGGCAGGACATGGAGCACAGGAAATGCCATTGGAGAGTGTTACAGGTTGACTGATGTCACTGACGAGGATATGTTTAGATACCATCCGTCAGATGATGAAGCAGTATTTGATGTGAGTATCACTTATTGGATCAGGACAATAAGACACAAAGTTTCCCAAAAAATGATGATAGCACGGGTTGGAGAAGTTAAGATTAAATTGGAATATAAAGTAGACAAGGAGAAATTGCAGTACTGCCAAGAAGAGGTGTTAAATATAGGTCAATTAATTTGGCAAGAAGGTTACACCTGAAAGGGCTGAGGCGAAGCATATGCAAAGGTTTTTGAGACTATGCAATTATGTTAGAGCATGGATATTAGAAGCAAAATGTGTTGCATGTTCAGTAGAAATAATTAACTTTGATATGCCTGATGTGAATGAGAGAATGGTGGTGATGATGAGTGTGAACAAACGTTTTAATAACTTGTCTAAAACCCAATTAATGGAGATGCATGGGGAAGCACCACAAAATGACAAAGATCTGTGGACACGGAGGGGGTGTTCTTTAACCCTTTCCGAAGTATTGTGGCAAAAGGAAAGCACTGGTAAACTGGTGATGCCTTTAGCCTTATTAAGCGTGGCGTTGGAACATTTGCACTATCCTGCACATTTCACTAGAAAAAGCCTCGCAGCAACCATTGCGGAGGACTGGTTTGTACCAAACTTATTAGAACACGTTGCATTTTATTTATTAAATTGCATCGTATGTCAAAGGTTTACTGTTGGGCACACACTGCGAACAGTCAGAGGAGTTATCCCGTGACTTAATGGTCTTTACAGCATTTACACATCAACTATGCCGGTATGCTGCAGATCTGTAATGGATATAGATACATGGTAGTGGTAGTATGTCCATTTTCAAGGTCGATTGAAGTAGGCCCTTGCAAACACACTGACGCCACTTGCGCTGCAGAATGTTTAGTATGAGAAGTGTTTGCCAAATGGGGAATATGTGAAGTATTAAGATCAGATAATGATCCCCATTTTGTAGACAAGGTCTTTGAGCAAATAAGCTTGTTGCTTACTATAAAGCACAAGTTCTCTTTGGCTTATCACCCGCAAGTCAATGGGATATATATTTTTTTTGTAACTTTCTTTATTGGTTTTTCAACAATGATATAATATGACATTACAAGACCGTGCACCGGTCAACGTGACCCCCCCCTCGATTCGGTCCCCCACTTGATATTTGGCACTGTTTCTTATCAGTTCAATTGCCGTCGTTATTTGGCACTCGTGGCTGCTGTTGAGGTTTCCAGTTGTTCGTGTCGGTTTTGTATTGGTGGTGGAGACTGTGAGATCGTGTCATCATCTGCATCTAACAGGTATGCTATGTAACGGCCCCAGATGTCTGGGGGACGTGCGTGGAGGGGCAGAGTCTCTATGTAGTTTGTTTCGACATCTTGACAATTGGTGACATCCTGTAGCCACTGCTTCAGTTTTGGTGGCGGTCCTCTGCCCCAGTTGCAAGCTATTCGTCTGCGTGCCAGGACAAGGAGTAGGTTTGCCAGTTTCCTGGTATACTCTGGTAATTGGTTGGTTAAGCCCAACATGGTCAGTGTCGGGGGTTAGAGTGGAAATGTGGCAATGTTGGTTTGCATGGTGTGTTGGGTTCGGTAGTACATGAAGACGTCCAGGGCGTTGTTGCCTCCTTTGTCGCGGGCTTCTTGGATCGACAGGAACGTGCCGTTTGGAAACGTCGCCTAGTGAGTGGATTTGTAATTTCTTGGTCCATAGCTGGAACACTTTTTCTGATGTTATAGGTATCCCTGGAATGCTTCTCACTGGAAGGAGGGGAGAGTATCTGGTTTGGATTCCATTTCTTTTAGCAATTATTTTCCATATCGTGTGCGTCGTGACCATCGTGTTCATCGGTGTTGAAAGTGTTGGTGGTTCGTTGAATATGACTGCACGAAGTAGATAGGGTGTTGCCAGGACTCTCTCAATTTGCACGTGTGGCCGGATGGAGTGTATTGCATACCAGTGGCTCAGGTACTGGGCTTGTGCTGCCCAGTAGTAGCCCTCTATGTCGGGTAAAGCCAGTCCGCATTGTGTTATGGGCAGGATCATAATGCTGTGGGCTACTCGGGCAACCCTGCCCGCCCAGACTAGGTCGAGAAGAATGGACTTGATTTGTTGTAAGAATTTTTGCATGAGTAGTAGAGGAATATTTGTGAAGAGATAGAGTAGTTTGGGGAGAATTACCATTTTCGCTAGGGACACTCTGCCCCAGAATGTGAGGGGAAGCGTTTTCCATCTGTTCACTTTGGTTTGAATGGTGTCGAGTGTCGACTCGTAGTTGTCTTGCATGATGTCTGTGCTGGATCTGGACATAAGTATCCCTAGATATCGGACCTTCGAGTGTTGCCAGTGGAAGCCAAAGTTGTCTTGGAATTCTTTGGTTGTTTCTGCGAGAGGGAAAATTATCGATTTTGAATTATTGATTTTTAGTCCTGAGAAGTTGCCGAATTTGAGAACTTCTCGCATCACTGGGTTCAAGTTGTCTTGTGGGTCACGAAGGAAGAGTGCTATGTCATCGGCATATAGTGAAACCACCAATTTGTGCGGGCCGAAGGCGAGACCTCTGTGCAGGTGATAAAGCCTTAGGTCTGACGCTAGGGGTTCCATGACCAGGGCGAAGAGCAATGCTGACAGTGGGCAGCCCTGTCTGGTCCCTCTGCGTAGGAGGATTTCGGAGGAGCTTTTGTTTCCAAGTTTAATTTTAGATGTTGGGTGTTTGTAGAGGAGGCCTATCATTTGGAAGAATTGCTTGCCGAGGCCCATTCATTCTAATATTGCAAATAGAAAGGGCCATTCCACAGAGTCAAACGCTTTCTCGGCGTTGAGAAGCACTGCCACCGTTTGGTTTTCTGGGTTAAGGGCCTCCATTGCCCAAACATTCCTCTGAGGCCAAATGATGTGTTTCTGCCTGGAACGAATCCAGCTTGGTCTGCCAGCACCATTGTGGGCATGAGTGGAATAAACATTCTAGTCAGGATTTTTGCAAAGATTTTGTTGTCAAAGTTTATTAACGATATGGGCCTGTAGGAGGCGTAATCCTCCTTGGGTTTACCTGTTTTGTGTAAGAGAATGATGTTCACCATATAGAGTGTTGGTGGGAGCTGGTCTTTTTCTATGGCTTCTTCGTAGACCTGGAGTAAGAGTGGGGCTAGCATATCCGCGTAAAATTTGTAAAATTCACCTGTTAGGCCGTCAGGTCCTGGGGCTTTGGTGCTCGGTAATTCCTTGATGACTCTTGCCCCATGAAATATTGACAGGAAAGCGAATGAGGACACCATTTACTCCTCCATCAAGAGCTAGAAGTGATGCCCAGACAACAGCGGAATTGTTAGGAACTGAGTTACATGCCTACTTAACATGTATCACTACAAGTATCTCTGTCATTTTTGAACAACTCAACCAAATGGTGTTTTGGGCTCAGAACACAAATCAAGACCACATGAAGAACACAGATGAAGACCATATAGCAACCAGATAAAAATAATTACTACCACCTAGGATTTTCTCAGGAGATCAAGTGTTGCTCAGGAACTTTGTCCGCAAGTGGCATGAGCCACACTTTAGTGGTCCCTTCATTGTGGAAGATGTCACACCATTGGCAGTAAAAGTCTTGGGAAGACAAGCTTAGATATTCCTTGGTGACATGAAAGTCTACATCGGAGAGTCCCCCTCACACCCACCTCAGTCAGAAGCAAGCATCAGAGAAGAAGTTCAGTATGTGCAGACTAGATCGATGATGAGGAAGAAGGATGCAAAGACTGTCCAATAGACAGATAAAGAGTACATTGTACTGTGGTTCTACCCAGGCACTCTTTGTAACTGCGAAACAGGGAGTGAAAGAAAAAGCTATTGTGCTAAAATTGGACCAAGACATACTGAAGTCTTGAAAAAAAAAGGAAATGCCAGACCTAGAGTTCATATTCGATGATTGGAAAAGGGAGAAGTTCCCCGATTCTTTTCTCATTGAGTTCCTTTTTGGAGGCACCCATGGTAGTGCCTGAAGGCCACGTTCACCGGACCATTCTTACTATTTTTCTCTTCATTCTTCGTGCATAACCTGCGCTTGTGGGGAGAACTGTTATTGTTCATCTGTTCCTGCAGGATCCTAAAAATGGTCCAATTGTGAGGAGAATGCTCGCAGCCATAATAGAGCAAGTTCTCCAGCTTCCTGAGTACGGTTTGGAAAACACAAATACCCCCATCTGAGGAAAACGCTAATAGACTAGTTGGAATGGTATTTTATTTCTTGATTGAAGAACATCCTCATCTTGTTGGAAGACAAACTGATGTTCATACTTTCCTGAGAGATCCTAGGAATCTAGTGGCAATCAATCAATTGCTATGTGACATAATAGAGCATATCCATCTATATTCTGAGAGAACACAGAGTACATCCTGAATGAGGCTTTTGGGAGAAGACATTCGGAATTTACTGTCCTTGGTCTTTTATTATTTGCTGGAAACACATCCTCATTTCGTCTGGCGAAAGGATGACTCCTTTGTGTATACCAGGAACCCTGTTAATCGTCCTACAATCAGCCAGCTGCTTTTAAAGCTTGTGGAGCAGATCCAACTACTACCTTAGTATTTTATGATGTTGCCCGATTAAAGTTTGGCTTTTCCTTCCTTAAACAAGATAGAAAACGGGCAACATCGACAGCAATAACAATGTGGCTAACAACGAGAGGCCAACATGCCATGCAAGGAGCTATTGCTGCGTCAAGTGGGCCTACTGGTATATCATGTATACCTGTATCTTATTCATTGTGATTCTACTCTCAATCACAGTACGAACTGTCTATTATGTGGACCCAAATAAAGCAAGGGTCCCTGTGGTGTATCTTCCTATGCAGCAGGAGGGTACAGATATGGCAATTATAAGACAACTGAGACCTTATGTTATAATCCCTACTCCAGTAACTTATGTGAGGGTACCTGATTCTGTGACAAGTGTCACAAGACATCCTTATGCAGGTAAGAATATTTGGGATATTTTTGCTGCGCGCCAGATACAGATTCTTAAACAAACGCAAAGGAAAAGATCTTTTGTGACTGTCCCTACATCAATAGCACATGTAAGATACCAAGTTCAATGACAAATGTTCCTATGATCCCACTAGTGAGAAGGAATTATGCTGATATACTTCATGAGATGATGAAAAAAGCTCATGAGACAAGAGGGAGACCTAAGAGAAGTACTAGGGGGGATGATCATGACCTGAATGATTACCTGGATAGTAGAGCACATTTGGGAAACAACATGTAGTATCAGCCCATTAAAGAAGTGGGAAGAAGTATCTCTCAAAGGAGGAATGCAATGTATGTGTACTCCTGCCTTATTGTATGGAGAAGTCTAAGATTTTCATAGCTATTTAAATAGATGTCCAGACAGCACATTGTCTATCACACATTGCACTCTGCCGAAAAAGAGGTCAGTTCATGAGCCGAACATGAAATGGGCATCAGAATGGATGGATCCAGAAGAGGACAACTATGTTCAAGACACAAAGACACAATTAAGAGTGCATACCAAAAATCAGATGATGCGATACAAACAGCCTTGAGTGAAAGGAGCTGGAATCAGATGTGAAGTAAACAGAAGACTTGAGAGTCCAGGAAAATCTACAGAAGAAATTCAAAGATGGAAGAATAGAGGCCAAATGCAGATTTGGGGATAAGTACTTTCACCAGATGGATGGGAGGAAGGTGTGGTCATATGCAGAGCTTGGATAGTCATTGGTTTCTACAAACCAACCATTGACATTGTACAGAATGGGTGCAAACCTTTATGGCCAAAACTTGCTAAACTACTGACATGGGTCAAAGACAAAGGAGGGCCTCTGCAAATAGTGTCTCTGGAAAGTGCAGAACTGTGATTCTGAAACAATGGCACAAGAAAAGTTGGAGAGAACCAGCATTGTGGTTGAATCTTTGACGTGCCAGGAATGAGCATTGGAACAGCAGTGATAATGGATCACTACTGGGCTTGTGGATCCAGAGCTTACGTGAAGCTGCCCAAAGATTGGGGAGGATGGTGTTCTATAGTGAACATTCATTTTCCAGCTTTGGTGATTCCTAAAAGTGACCTGAACATTGGTGACTTACCAAAAGCAGATGCTCATCTGAGGAAGAAGAGATCTGTGGAGCTGGTAAATCGAATGAAGAGAGAGAAGTATTCCTCAGCCAAGTCCATAGAAGCTTTTGACTCTATCCCATATGAACATAAATAATTCAGTCAGACCATGCCAATATTTCCAAAAATCATGATGCCCAGGATCCAGACATATGCAAATACTAAGTGGTTACAAATAACCAGATGGGAGTTGTTGCAGACGATCAACACTGCCATAAAGGGATGCAATGCTATCAAGAAAGAGATGAGAGCAATAAGACTATTGACTCTTCAGAACAGATACGTCTTGGACATGATCACAGCCATGGATGGAGGTGTTTGCGCCAAAATTGGAGAATCATGTTGCACGTTTATACCTTCTAATGGTGAGGAAAATGACACCTTGACAGAGGCCATAGAGATGCTGACGAAGCTACACGTCCAGATGGTAGATGAAGTGGAATACATTGCTGATGACAGTCGGTTTGGATCACTCTTTTCGTGGGTTCGACAATGGATGGCAGATATGTTCAAATTCCTTGGAGCCCTGATAGTGATGCTGTTGCTCGGATTCTGTGTAATCAGACTAGCCACTTCACAATGCAAGAAGACTACAAAGAAAGCTATAGGAATGAAGATCATAATTGATGTTGAATCAGGATGGAAAACCAAGGAGCTAACAGACAAAGAGATCAGAGACTATGTGAAGGCTAGCATCCATGCACCTGAGGGAACGAAGTTTCTATACCCAAAGAACCATAAGAAGTATGTGGGGAAGTGGATCTACTGCAGTCCAAGTAGACAGTGCATGCTTATGACATGGAACAAGGATGAGCATGTGAAATCAGCTGGATGACTGAAAGTAGTAATACAAATTTGGGTCCCAAAATAAGCATTTCTTCAGAAAAGGTTGTCTATATGTGAAGGATGGTGGGAGAGTGGTCAATGAATCACCCAGATGGGGGAGTGGAGAGAAGGAGCTCAGCACCCCCACCTCAAGCACTGCTCCCATGTTGCCTATATGCTGGGAAACAGAATGTGAAATACGTGCACTGCCAGTGAAGATACCAATACCAAGGAGAATCCAGGAGGCAAGGTTCCCACTGAGAAAACCATACCTGCACACATGACCATATGACAGCCCTTTGAATGAAATCCCAGAAGAAGTGTGAAAGATGAGCAAAAGAGCAGATTAGTGATGTCACACGAAGCAAAGCTGACGCACACATAAGAGTTACAGAGACAAGAGAACATAGACATTCTATATGCATTAAGTAAGTATCAAAGATAAGCAACATTTCGGGATTGAGATGAAGATGCCTATTCTACAGAAACAGTGAAGACATTATGTAATTTTACATGTGTACAGATGCAACAAAAAAGTGTGAGAATGCAAGAGGCTTTCCCCACAGGCCCTGTCATCCAGAAGGAGTACTGCCCCTATTATGTGTGACTGAGTGTGACTCTACATTCTATTGCATCTAACACGGGCAGCCCGAGCCTTTGCTATCCCTCCAATGATACTTTCTGGGTGCTGGAGGTAGGTACTTGCTCTACCTCCTTTTCCTCTTCCTCTTGATCCTCCACTTCATGAGCACGCCTTTTCCCCTGTCCAAGCCTTCCAGCTGGTCCTGGTGGTGGTGGCCCCTGGCGAGGAGGGAAGACCACGAGTGTTGCCATTTTCAGGTAAATAGCAGGTTTGCTAACAGTCTGCAAGAAGGTATTTCTGCAGGTGCTCTCTCTTGGATTGCCAGATTGAGAATGACTAAAGATAATGGGTGGATCCCTTCAGAAGATCTGTCCACAGACTTATCTATTGTCTGCGGACTACTGAGTACAAAATAGGCCTTGTAAAGTTATGAAAAATTGAGAGAAGAACTGAGAATGGGTCTAGGAGCTCTCAAATGGTAAACTTTCAACTTCAAACTTCCTAGAGTGACGGAAAATGCAGTTTCAAAATGGCCACAATGCACAGATAGCAAGCGCAGACATGTCATCATGCCACACAGGCACGGTTACATGACGGTGTCCAAGGACGTCCGCTATTCTGTGAGACCTTTGCGCACATCAGCGACAAAAAAATGGCATGAAAAGTTGTAGAAAGTTGATTTAAGTGCTAAGGATGTTATTAGGAGGTGGGGAATGGCAAAGTTTTCACTTGAAACTACCTAGCTCAGCCGAAAATGCAGTTTCAAATTGTCCATGAAGCATGGACACTGATTGCAGACACGTCATTATGATGCACAGTTGCAGTCATATGATGACGTCCGTGAATCCACAGTGACGTCTGCGGACCACAGTGGCGGGAGTCGCTTAGCACATGTGCAGTGACATCCGTGAACCGTCGCAGACTCAATAAAAGTGTGTCATGCAGGTCCGGACCTGTCCGGACTAGGCACAACATCCGTGAACGTCATCCATTGTGTAAGCGGACCCGGACATTCCTACATTCCACAGACTATCAATTGGAGTTTAAAAAAAAATATATTTTATGACACAATAATATACAAGATATTCAGAGTATAAAAATAAATGTATTTATGAAAGTGAATGGGTATCGAAATGGGAAACATAAATGGGAGACATTGGATTTTCTATAAAGTCATGATCAAAAGAGGGGGGAGGGAGAAAAGTTTCATCAAATTGTCTTTGATTTTTTTTTTTTTTTATGTTTTCAGAATTTGATTGAGGTGATTGCTGGGGGTAAGATGGACAGGTACAAGTTGGGCAGTGGTAATCAAGATTTCTAATAACATGATTTTAACATAAATTAGAAGTTCTTTAAAATCATCGCTAAGTTTGTCCAATTTTGAAGAGAAGTTCATGATTTGATTCGGTAAAGTTGGGGATGGGGTTTCTGATTGTTGGTATTCTCCATAATTAAGCGGTGGTGTAGTTTCTTCATGTCAACTATGTACTATAAGAAAAGAAGAAATTATTACTCCAATGAGCTCTGCATAAGTTACATTATTTCTTTATTTTGAAAGATGTATTGTTTACCATTAGAAATTCCATCATCACTCATTTCTTCTTTGGGAACGTTTTCTTCTAGCCACTCAAGTGTGTTTGCCATTTCTGTCAAAATAGAAAATGGTGATATTTGCTTTTGAGAATTGTTTTTGTAATTAATCTTAATAATAGAGAAATAAATACAGTGTACTTAATATTTGGTAAGAATTTATTTTCCAATGAGCTCCTGGTGCATCTCAGTGTGTATGAAGAGTTGTACTAAACTGATAATATGAGATGTACAGTTTTGGTTTGTGCTTGGTACATCCGATAGTGTGTGCTACATAAAAATATGCTTTTTAAAGTTATAAATGTTGATTTGTACAAACATGTATAGGTGGGTGTAGTAAATAGTAATAGTGTTGGTTTATGAATATGTTTCTGCTAAGACTAACACCCAGGACATCAAAGATGACATTCTCTTTCACTGCAAATGTGCATTTTCAAAGGAGGATCATATGGCCGAGTCCTGCCATTGGGAGTGCCCAACTCATCCCGGTATATACTATTGAGGGTCTAGTCTGGCCGAGGGGGATGTTCTGGCTAAAGCTAGGCCAGATCTCATCGCAAAAACCCAAACCCATCCTCTCCGATACCTACTTCCTCTAATCCAAGCATTCTTCGATATGAAATATTTCTGTCCCATGACTGAACAGGAAGACTTTAATGATTCCGTTGTGGCCTCAATCAATCACCCCAGGACTGACATGAACTACATCAATCCTGTGACTTAATATTAGGCAAGACTGGGGAGTAATCCTCCTATATGTTGACTCAGCAAAGCAACTCTAAGGTCTCTTTAGGGGGTTTGGGCCTCCCCTTCCCACTCTGGTGGTCACTGGTCTTGGTGGGTTTCTTGAGGTGTGGGTACTGCTGTGACTTCCCCCTGCCTTAGAGTGGGGATCCATTGAGAGTTGCAGGATTCCTTCGGTCTCAAGCCGCATTCAGTTTGGTGAATGTATCTTCCATCACTTGCTCAAAGGTATCAATTCATATGATTGGTGCTTGTCTCTGGATAAGGGTCCCAAATAGCTCTTTAGGAATGCCATTATCATGAGCAGAGGTACCTGATGTTGGGGAAGTCATTCTTTGTCAGTCCCCTGACTTAGTGTGGGAACCAAGTGGGGGATAGTCTGTGGATCCAATGTCCAATAGTTCAGGGCACTGCCAGGCCCATGGAACACTTCACTGTCAATGCCCAAAGTTAGGCAAGTGTTTAGTTACAATAGGAACACATGTCGCTGGTTCAATAGAGTTCCTTAACTCCTTGACCGCGACTGTCCATGGAATTGCTGTATGTTTTGGTACCCATCTCTATTCTGGTCACAGTGCCCCTGTGAGAGAAAGCAATGGCACTTACATATGTCCAAACTTGAAGGTCAACTTTCCAATTAAGGCAAAATTGTGCCTCCCAAACAGCATTCCTGTGCTCTTTGTTCCATTTCGATCACTCTGAAATATACTGTTGTGAACAGGGGGATCTCTTCCCATCAATTCAGGCTCAGAGACATGGACAAAAAAGATAAAGCAGGCACCTGGAAGTGTCTCTTTAGCAGTCTTTATTGGGTGTAGGTTCAAGGCACGCTTCAGACACACTCTCAAAGATATCATGCGTCTCTCCTGCTTTTATAGTCTTTGGTACACTAAGTCACATTAGTCATACTTGGCATTGACAATTGCTGTCTGACGCACAGACTGATAGGCTATTTTAGACCCGGCTGAACATAATTACAACATTCTTCAACTTCTGCCAAAAACAATTCTTTTTACCAACACTGTCAATCGCGTATCTACTTTATGAGGTCCTGCAAAGTTTAGTTAACCCTTATACTGCAGGAAATGAATATTTTATGATGCCAAATAATGCAGCTGGTCTGTTCAAGTTGGTAATTTCCCTTGCCTTTATTTGACTCCATCATCAATTTTGTCTGATTTTCCTGTCAAGTTCCAAGATTCATCTGCCAGACTCAATTATCTGCCAAAGACTATTTCATGTGTTAGTTTCTGTTGCTTTATCATCATGCGTCAGGATTTTCCCACACCTTGCCTTAACACAAGACACCATTGTGTAAAATATATCTTGCCTGTCTACTGTATTAATTCTTCAGGGAGCCATTCATTATTTATGTAAGCATTTCTCACCTTGTATCCTATATTCATAATATCTCTTTGTCCTTATGACGTTTGTGTGATATTTAAAGCACCCTTCACTCCCTGGGTCATTTTACCACAGATATGTGCAGGCCATAGGCACTTGTTACCTTTAATAAAAAGGCACTATAATCCTGATTTCTGCAATAATGTAGCCATTGATCTGCTTATCATGTTATCTGTACTCAGTTAAGGGGGGGTTGGCACCCGTATACACACCCCCTCCGGTCGATATTCGACCACTGTTTAATTTATGACCACTACACCCAGTGTCCACCCTCCCCCATATACAGTGTACCTATGCATCCCTAACTCATCACCCCCTCAATATAGTGCTCTATCTCAAGATGGGAGGTATCATAAAAGATACTTCTAAAGAATCAACAGTATCTTCAAATATATTGTATTCTCCTAATCTAAAATATGTACGTCTCTTTTTTCTGTAAAAAAGACCATGGCATATGTTTTTCCCTCTTTTAATCTTTGTATGTACGTATCCCCAAACAATAACTTTGTTTGATCCTGTCTGGATTCCACCCTTGTTACCCAATTAAACATAAAAACAACATGCACAACAAGTGATTTCAGCCACCATGAGCATCGGGAGAGATTATTCCTTGAGGGAACCCACCAGGCCATGTTGTCCTTTTCCATTCATGTGCAACATTTCACTGTTCATATACACTTTTCCCTTCCTTCCACCCCATGACACTTTTTTGTTTCCAGCCCTCTCCCCATGCACTTTTCATTTCGTCTTCATTTTATTCAACTTCCACCGGCGCATCATCCACCCGATTCATCTTATTTTCCTTATTTCAAGTCCAAGGATTTTTTTTACCATTCAGTACACATTTTATTAGTTGTATTTCTCCTTTTGGCTGGTTCAAGGGCCCCTTAATACATAGGCCAGTCTTTTTGGATTCACTGTTTTTGTGATCACAATCTTCTTTATCCACATAGAATAGTCAGGGTGGACATTCGATTGTTTCTGGGGAACACAAGGATGGATGAGTCTTATGGGAAAATGTTTTTAAGGGTGGTTGTAACTGGGCATCTGGCTGGGTCCCTCAAAACCCTTTCACAATGGGTTTTTCTCCCTGCTCAGGATCGTTTGCCATCGATCACCTGGTGTGCAAGTACCTACCGTCCATCTGTAATATAAAACTGAATGAATTTATACATTTTTATCATCAGTATTGCCTCTTCAAACCCAAACATTAGAATAACCATGTCCTTCTTGTAAATACTCCTACCTCCTAAAACAATTTCTGCTACATTTTCTCTTTTTCTATTATAGTAGGATGGCTGCTTCCTTCTCCCTTTTTTGCACCTATGCTCCATACATATTGGCTGATACCATGGTGTGGTTATGACATGAGACCATAAGCATATACAATTGCCTTTTCATGGCATTGCCCTATTTTTTGATGGGCTTTTTCTAGAAATTAGTATTGTTATTAAAAATAATAAAAGACAAAAGCAACCTAACACATTGAAAAAAAAATCAAAAAAAGAAGGTGATCTTCAGCCACTCCCTTTCTTTCTTCTTGGTGCATCTGTAGGCCATTTGGTTGCTTGCTCCATGTAGAAACGAAAATAGAGGCACAGTCATGTTTAACCTGGCAAAGTGATCAGTTATTTGCTGAAAGTAAGCCTTTGCTCTTTCTTTCGACATGATGTTTCTGATATCATCTCTTGGCATTCTCAGCCCACTAAAATGTAGGATGCTTTTCTGAAAAATAAAATTGTTGATGCACTTTTAGTTGATGGGTCATTAGCGTAGTAACAGGACTGTTTTTAGTCTTTCCTGCTATGCTGAAAATGTTCTCTGTACTTTTGAAGTGCTCCTCCTGATGGCGTGGGACCGCTGTGTCTTCTTTCTTTGCTGTATTTATTCTGTTGAGACATAATTAACATTTTTTGTTGTCCTTCCTACACTAATCTTGCCTACCCATGTTATTTGGAGCCCAGCACTGATTCTATTAAGTGCATGCAAATGTGCCATATAGGCCTACATTATTTTGCCTATCTTTAAAGTTTCATGCATTTGCCAAATGTACATATTTGGCCTTTCCTCTTCACCGGAATTACAGAAAGGTTACTCCACCTTCTATGCAAAAGTCTTCTTCACTCTCTTCATTTAGACATGGCCATACGTGCATATATATGCTATTCTGTGCTCACACCAGTTTTGCAACTTTCTTGGGTAAATGCTACCTATTCAAAAGGACTGTATCCTTACTACCTTTTTTCTGTACTCACCTGGTCCTCTTACTCCTAATAATGATCAATAAGGTTGTTCACACACTTACTGTGTCAACTGGTACTTACCTTTCCATTCTCTACTTTTCCACTATTCATTACTTTTGTCATAATATAATGTTTCTTCCCATTATAACTATACACCACTAATGCGTGCATTCCTCCTGTGCTTCAAACATGACCTTTTTTCATCTGTAATACATAAACCAATATCTTCATATAAACATAAACAATGTTCTTGTTACTTACTCTCATATGTTCTTTAGTGCAATTCTTCTAAAAGTGTTCTCATACTGTTAGATCAATCGTGGTCATCCATACCTTCTTGGTCTTGTATTAATCACATTTTATTTTCATCAAATATACTACACTGATCCATTTAAACAAGCACCATTCATTGTGCTCATTGTTTGCAAATCTGGATATCTTATCCAGACCTTACTCCATCACTCTTGTCTCACAATGTTATTCTTTGTTCTTTCATTTGCAGCTTCTATCAACTTGTGTTTTTGCTGCTTTAATATCGATGTATTCATTATTTGTATTTATTTATTTATTTAACCCCTAGATGGATGTCAATCCTTTGGTTTTTAACTTGTTACTTCGGTGCTTTTAGTTGTAACTGTTTATTATTATCTTACATTAATTAGTCGAATCACAACACAAACCCTCATGTGTTTCATATTATAAACCATTGCATGTGTGTACTTTTATTTTGTTCCCCTATTCCTTTGATAAGGCCCACATCATAAGGGTCTTTGGTGCACTGGACATCTGACACCTTCTTCAAGTATTCCTGAAAATATGTTGGGTGCTGCTGCATTATTGCTATATGCTGTGAGACTTCCCTCTTCTCTATTTTTATCCAGTTATGTAATGTTCATAAGGAATTCTACTTCATTCTCTGTTGAGTCTTCTCTAAACATGTCATCATCAATAATGTCAGTCAACCTAGACCATTCTTCGAGCGCTGTCACTGTCCTCCATGGTCTACCCTCACCGTTCATAAGTACCTGTGGTCTGAACAAGAAATCATCAGGTATTCTCACCGTCTTCCCCACTAAGCCAAGTATTCATGTTAATAAAATGCTCACTCCATAAAGGAAAACCTCTGGCTCAACTGAAACACCTTGCAGAGCTACTTACCATGTGAATGCCAGTATAAACTTGCTCACATTCATGTAGTGCATTCCAGGAGTAGAACACACTATCCCTTGGTCAGTAAATGAAATCATCATGTTAAGTGTTGTCTTCAAATCTCTTCCCAAAATAGTAACTGGTGTCTGTCGCAAATAATGTTATAAGTGCATCATGACAGGGACTGTGACCTAAATCAATTCATCATGCATAATATTAGTCAATATCATGCTCAATAATTGTGCCAAGCCTTCCATATTTTTCCTTGTCAGTGCCCAGCATGCTTGTACTTATTCATAAATATATTTCGTTCAAACAAACCCTGCAAAATTCTAAATAATGCACTCCTTATTCTTGCTAATCATTTATTTAACCCCTAGATGGATGTCAATCCTTTGGTTTTTAACTTGTTACTTCGGTGCTTTTAGTTGTAACTGTTTATTATTATCTTACATTAATTAGTCGAATCACAACACAAACCCTCATGTGTTTCATATTATAAACCATTGCATGTGTGTACTTTTATTTTGTTCCCCTATTCCTTTGATAAGGCCCACATCATAAGGGTCTTTGGTGCACTGGACATCTGACACCTTCTTCAAGTATTCCTGAAAATATGTTGGGTGCTGCTGCATTATTGCTATATGCTGTGAGACTTCCCTCTTCTCTATTTTTATCCAGTTATGTAATGTTCATAAGGAATTCTACTTCATTCTCTGTTGAGTCTTCTCTAAACATGTCATCATCAATAATGTCAGTCAACCTAGACCATTCTTCGAGCGCTGTCACTGTCCTCCATGGTCTACCCTCACCGTTCATAAGTACCTGTGGTCTGAACAAGAAATCATCAAGTATTCTCACCGTCTTCCCCACTAAGCCAAGTATTCATGTTAATAAAATGCTCACTCCATAAAGGAAAACCTCTGGCTCAACTGAAACACCTTGCAGAGCTACTTACCATGTGAATGCCAGTATAAACTTGCTCACATTCATGTAGTGCATTCCAGGAGTAGAACACACTATCCCTTGGTCAGTAAATGAAATCATCATGTTAAGTGTTGTCTTCAAATCTCTTCCCAAAATAGTAACTGGTGTCTGTCGCAAATAATGTTATAAGTGCATCATGACAGGGTCTGTGACCTAAATCAATTCATCATGCATAATATTAGTCAATATCATGCTCAATAATTGTGCCAAGCCTTCCATATTTTTCCTTGTCAGTGCCCAGCATGCTTGTACTTATTCATAAATATATTTCGTTCAAACAAACCCTGCAAAATTCTAAATAATGCACTCCTTATTCTTGCTAATCATATTAATCGGAGTGTGTGCTCTATAAGAAAATACTCTTTTGACCTAATGTCTTCTCAATGCAACTGTTAAATATATCATACCTTAGCCGTAGATCCCCTCATTACCTACTGCTTCCTCATTCTAAATACATATGTTTGCCTCAATACATGCATTTTTTAACATTGTTGCTGACAAAGGTGTTTTGTCTTACTAATTATTGCTGTTCCCCATAAATGTTCACTGTGCTTAATTTAATATAATTCGTTATTGCATTAATCTACTTTTCAATGCAATTGGCACTCATAATTACATTTTTATTCTCAGAAACGTACTTCACAAATTGTGTGATTTTAGGCGCATTCATTTTCTTTCTCTGAATACCTCTTTACTGTGCAGTGGGGAAGGCTCCCCCCCCCCCCTCTTGAAGCCTGTCCAATCTTCTGTGGCCCTGGTGTACATGCCTGAGTCTGCATATATAACATCTCCATGACTCTGCATTGTATTATGGTGCATATCCATGTCTCCTCTCTTTGTCCTTTATTACCAATATTCTCACTGTTTGGGTTACTTATAACACTCTCCTGTGATTTTATGTGCAATGTATACCTCTCCCTTGCTCTCCCAAAAATCCTGTGTCCCTTTCCTTCTGCTGACTTTCTTCTTTGTCCTGTGTTTCAATTTCTATGACTGTGTGCATCTGATCTTCTCTTTGGTAGCACACTGAATCCTTTTAGCGTGGTTGGCCTATGCTATGTATATCTTATGATCTGCTCTTTCAAAATTTCCCATTTATCACTAGTGAAAATGCCTGTGTCGTTTTAAAATGTGATTAACAAATCAGAGGTACTCAAATGTGTGCTTAACAGATAAGATATCTAACATTAACTCTAAAATAACTAACAACCCTTTTAGCACGGGGAGTGACTTGTGTCTCTTTTAAACAGTGACCTAATGGGACCACTATTAGTTCACATATATGCAATAACTGGGGGCAACTTCTAGTATAAAACAGTAAACTCACTTATTTTATTTTGGCAAAATCAACAGTTTTTTCAAAATATATACCCCTAACGTGACCAAGCGCTCAGGGAAGCACAAAACACGTTGTTCAGGATCCCCTTTGGCGTCCTGTTTTGTTTGTTGTGTGTGCTTGCCGTGTTTTTTTTACTTCAAATAAACTTGTTTCTTTATCTGGATTCGAGTTAGTCATCCCTGGGATTGTGCAGTGCCTCATCTTTGGAGTGTGGTTTTTCTCCTCTGCTGTCTTTTACCCTTGCTTAACTAAACAACCAGGGGTTTAATTATCCCTTAACATCATATAATTCAATCCAGTGCTTCTCTAGCACCTGGCTTCAATAAACATGCACAAATGCCATACAATAAAATACTGTTTTCAAAATGTACTCAATTGTCAATTTCCTCAGCTGAAGTTTGTCATACAAACCTACAGCTGAGGTTTCTTATTCTAGAACACAAACATTACATGTGTATATCAAAAGAATCCTTAAAAAGGAAAATTAATTCTTTAAGTTCTGGTTCAAGACTACCAAGGGGTATAGCCAAGGTGAGCCGATTATACAATGGTCTTTGTTGACAAGTTTTCTGTGGGTTTCTGGTCATTAGCATGATCAATTTAGGGGATAGCTCTACTGCCTGCGGTATAAATCCTGACCATGTTTGGTGCTGTATGTTATTAGGAGCTATACCGAGCTCTGCTTATATCTGTATGTTCTTGAGGTACTCTTGGGAATCTGAAGGAGTGGGGGTGGGTTAAGTTAGTGGCATGTGGGGGAACATGCAACATATCTTTGCCTGTTTATTGATGTATGCAGATAGGACATTACCTGAGTTCTGCATGTGGGCCAGTACAATTTTTCCAACACTAGGGTATGTAAATTAGATTTAGAGGTGAAGTGTTCCTATATTTGATGTCTGTTGAGGGGTTATTCATTTTTCATATGCTGTTGACATAGTTGGTATGCACATTGTGTTTTGGATCATAGAGTGTTGATGTGATAGTGGTGGGGGGTCAATCAGAGATCTCAAAGGTCTGATTGGTGATTGGTGCCGGAAATATTAAAACAATATATAGGTAATCATAACAGGGTCATTGCAAAGTGTGAATAGGGCATGAAGGGCCTCACAGAGTATTAGACGTCTAAGCAACATGTAAAATAAGGCCTCACAAGGTGTCCTGCCCTCATTCATATCACTAGTCTCTTGGAGACAATTCCCGTTTCACCTTCTCACTCTGTCACATCCTCGCTTGTTCGCTCCCAGATAGATAGTACATACTGCCATGTATGAAACAAAGATCTGGGAATTGGCAGATGAGAGAAGTGGAAGTCTGGGGACTACACTCATTCCAAAATGCTACATGGTAAGGGTTATGGGCGGCAAGACACTTTAGTTCGGCAGATTCAGTGCCATCTCAGATTTCACTCCAACTGGCAAAGGTGCTCTGTTCAGTGGCCAGCTTGACCATTGGGGCAGTGAAGAGAGTTTGTCTGGAGTTCATCAGTCGATTGTGAAGGGACCAAAATCCCTGTTTGTTTCTCCCAGAAGTCTTCACTAGTGTCGATCGAGCATCAAACTCCTCTCACACATTGCAGACAGCACCTGTAAAAATGAAAATTCTACCCTGTTCCCATCAGCTGAAACTCGCCTACTGTTCCTATGTACCAAAACTCTTCTAGTGTTGAGGCAGCTCCATAAGTGTAGTAGCAGAATCTTGTTGAAACCATGCAGAAAAGAAATAATGAGCAGGAAATGTAAAGGGGATTTCTTGAAGTGGCACAATAAAGAGAGTTATGCAGCTTCAGGAAGGCAAAGGGAATCATACCGACAGTGAAAAAAAGGGGGCTTGGGTGGAATGGTGGAAGGAAAAGGCTACGAAGCATGCCTTTTATTGTCGCACACCTGCGATGTTGATTGCCTTAACCTCACAAATCCTCCTGGCGTTGATGTTACTAGGCAAGACAATTGCTTAACTAGTCTTTGAGCAGAGAGATCCAGCCAGCCTGCCTTCAATCCGCATTCACAGCATTGATAGAGCCCACATTGTCATATTATATATGCATGGCTCTTCCCTGCCTTTCATCTATCTTTAATCTTAATAAAAAAAACAAATAGATATGAATCCCCAAATTGATTGTAGCATCAGTGTTAACATCTGCCATTCCTACTTCGTGAACATATACCTGGGCTCCACTATGGAAGCACCTCATAAACAGAACTTTACACCAGTAGAATTAGAGGCCACTTATGGGAGCCTTCTGTAGCACTGGCTACAGAGCCTCATTGGCAGCCATGGAGTTGGTAGTGGTATGGAGAGTGGAGTTGTGGAGTGGGGTGAGCTGTGGGGGCCATGGTGAAGCTTAATGTCGTGCTCACATACTTGCATGAATGGTTGATTGGTGCAGAGCAAGAAGTCCCTTTCTGTACTGATGTCCCCACTTTCGTGAGTGCAATTCTGTCCTCACTGTGGTGTCCTGGCATCGCCATGGTATTGTAGTGTGGTGCTACACTGCTACAAGGATCACCAACTGGATTGTCAGACTGGAGTGAGCAAAGCAGGAGGTAATGCTGTGGCGTCTGGTGGCTGTGCATCAGGAGGCTGAGTGGTGAGGTGGCATTGGCATTGGCTAGCGCGTTGGGTGGGCACTTACAACAACTCTGATGATGATGCAACTTTGGGGGCCACTTTGATCATTTGTGTGGCCACTGCTTGCGTTCCTCACCTGTTTTGGTTCCCTTATAGGACAGCTGGAATTTAGAATCTTTGCACAATTTCCGCTGCTTTATGGTTTCTATGTTGCAGAGGTTGTGAATACTGTTTCTGCCTGAAGGTCATGTGATCCTATGGCTTCCTCCTGGCTGTTCCATCCATACCTCCTCAACTCCTTTTTAGCCTATTGTTAGTTTTAATTGTTTACTCATCTTTTAAATTTCCCAATTAGGTACACTTTCATATTGGACAATATTATTGCATCATCTTTACATTTTCATTTTTTCCCACAGTTTTCTTTTGTCTTGTTATTTCTTTTCTCTCTGTGGTGCTCTGTTGTGGAAATATTCATCATATCAAATATTATGTTAATCACACCAGCGTTGAGGGGTGAACATGGTGGGTAACGGCCAACCAGTCCGCGCCTCAGTGGGGGCTGTCATCCAATTACAGCCATGTCCGCCCCTCGCCTCGACAAGGGGGTGATAGCCGTGGTGCAAATTATTTAATTATTATTATTTCTTAACAAAAGATGGGCAACATGTGTATTGCACATGCCCATTCGCCATTCAAAGCAATAAAACAAGATGAGTGCCGCCATCTATTCTATTCTATAGAATTTTTGTAAAGCGCTAACTCGCCCGCAGTCCTCAGAACGCTCACATGACAGTACAGACAGAAAACATAGACCGCTAAGACAACGGGTTAAGGGATGATAAGGTCTGCATCGGTGATAGTGAAGGGCCGAGGAATCTAGATTCCTCCTCCATTGAACACGTGGGTTTTAAGAGCCTTCCTAAACTGAGTAGTGGAGGGAAGCTGCCTGATGGACAGTGGAAGATTATTTCATGTCCTTGGCCTATGGTGGTGGCGAGAGGAGCTCTGGAACTGGAGCAGAAAGTGTTGGTCGAGTAATTAAGTGGGGGAAGGATGAAAGGTGGTGGAGAGGGGTATGTATTGTTTTGGGGGTTGGGGGTGGGGATGTGGTGAGGCAACATGAAGAGACTCCCTGTTGCCTTCCCACAATCAGGTTGGCGCCACCCAGGGAAGACCTTGTGTGGGTGGAAACAGCGGCCCTACACAGTTTGTTTTTGCCTGCTGTTCCAGCCACCTAATTGGCTGAGCACCCTTCTCTGGGTGCAAATGCATTTTTTCATTAATTATGCACAGAACTTTGGTGTAAAGGGCTATATAAACACAATTAATACAATACTAGGGGTCTCATTATGCGTTTGGCGGTAGCCATGCCACTATTGGCGGCATGGCTGCCACCAAAACCGGGTCTGGGTTCCCTGAATGGGGAATTACTGGGCCATTCCTCCCTCTGGGAACCCGGACCCAGACCTACCCCATTCCCATTTGAGCCCCCATAGGGCTCAGTGGGAATGGGAGGGGGAGCTAACAATGGGACGATTACGACGGGCCCGTTGTTAGCTCCCTGGTCCCCTCGAGGGACCCGGTAATGACGCCTGGTTTTACCAGGCATCCTTACCGAGTCCTGTGAGGGGACCTCGCAATGGTGCGGAATGGTGTTAACGGGTCCGCATACATTAGCGGAGCCCGTTAACCCATTCCGCATGGGTCGTAATGAGGCCCTATATATAGGAAAATGGGAATTAAGGATCTTTAATTTATTCCCTCCTTTTTCGGTGCAAGAGGTGACTTGCATTCTTGCAAATCAGTTTTACACGCCAAATTATGCGACATCCCGATTAATGAATGTTAGGATTTGTAGTTTTTAAGGCTCCTTCAAGAACCGTACAGGAATACAAATGGGTGCATGATCTACAGGACCAATGGCGATGTTACAGAATGTTTTCTGATTTGCCAAGGTGTCCAAGAAGGCTGTGCCTTTGACCTAATTTTAATGGTATGGAGGATGGCTCCATAGGATTGGTGTAGATGGTACCAAAATGTGTGACAACAGTGTTGTATCCTGTTTTCTGCAGATGACGGAGTGTTTCTAGCCTGTACAGAACATTGCACAATTAGACCTGTAAGGAGCTTTCAATCATACTCTGAGTATGCAGGGCACTTTATAGCTGCGTATCGTAAGGAACTGAATGAAAGAGAACAAGTGGAAGTTATTCATTGGTTAAATTGCTTGGGCATCCACCTCACTACCTCATGTTCCTAAAACGAAAACAATCAGATAGACAAAAGAAAATTTAAGTTGACCCTGGTTGCCAGGAGGAATATTTCACTTTCACAGTTGCTTGGGATGTTTACATTTATTTGTTCCAGTCAGTTGCCGTATATGGTAATAGTTGTGGGGTAATATCAATGCCACCTCACCGATCAAAGAGAATACATTTTTAAAGTCTGTCCTTCATGCCTCAGTGAGCAGCACCTCCCTTTTGGTAAGGGAAGCCTGGGCATTCATTGCATTATTCATATGGTGGATTTGAAGGATCTACTTCTGTAGTGTAAAATACACCAGAAACACAGGCCCTCATTGTGTACATCTCCCTTCAATGAGGTAAGAGCTTTGAGGGGTGCTGGACCTTTGCTCTGGTTCTCAAACATCATGGTCTTGAAGAAGAAACTCCATATGCAGGTGACATGGCAAGTCCCCGATCCACTTCAAAACCAGAAAATCCAAATCTTCAAATTCTCATTTTGGAGCTTCAGCGAAAATTAGGTTCTCTAATTGGCTTTTTTCAAATCGATGACTACAGGCATACTATGATATTAAGAAAGATAGCATCTAGAATGGTGTTTGGATCGAATGTTCCATTCTGAGATGAGAGCTATCTATACAAAATGTAGGTTTGGCCATTCGTACCTTAAAGGTCAATGTAGGTACATTTTATGGGTTTAAGGCCAGCAAGTGCCTGTGCTCCCCAGAGCCAGGCGACAGTGCCACATCTTATAGGCAAACCTATGGTGGGTGTGTAGGATAAGGTGGAAACTTGTAATGGGGCAGTTATGATGTATTGTTAATGTAATGAGGCATTGTAAAGTATATTAGTACCCGGCGATAGTCAAGCAGAATGCAACATGAATTCTGATTGGCTCTCGCCGGGTCCTTACCCGGCTGAGAATCCGTCGATTCTCCCCGGCTGGGATTCCAGCAGCCTTGTCCTCGGCGGGGGTTGTGGCAGCCCCTCAGCCAATGAAGAGGCTGGAAGTGGGGCCATCCCCGCTCCAAGCCTCCCTGCAGCTGAGAGGCTGCCTCGCCCCACGCCGGTGACTCGGGTAAGACTTTTTTTTTAGTTACTTTTCCTCCCCCCCCACACTTACCTTCTTGCTCCTGCATCCCCGGCGGGGGACGATGGCAGCCTCCAGCTGTGTGGAGACTCGGAGTGGGGCCATCCCCGCTCCACACCTCCACAAGGATGGAGGCTTCCTTCGTCCCTCGCCGGGGACGCAGGTACCTTTTTTTTTAAAACTTTTTTCCCGTTCCCACTCCCGCCCTCCCAAACCCACTTACCTTCGTTTTGATCCTTTTTCGGGAGCGGACGCGCTGGGAACAGTTGTGTTCCCAGCGCGTCCGCTCCCGATGGCTGCCATGGAAAGGGAAAACAGACTCTGTTTTCCCTTTCCCAGCAGCCATTTTCTTGGTGTTTCTTTTATTTTGTTTTATGTCCCGAAACGCTGCAGCGTTTTGGGACAGAAAAAAATGCTTTTAGTCCCCCGGTCACGCACTTAATGCGGGCCGGGGTACTAATGGCAATATGACCCTTGCGGCGGGGACATTACCGACTCAGGTAATGCGCCGGGGCCTTCGTTATGGCTCTTGTTTCTCTCGGGCCTATAACTATGGGCCCCTAGGGCATTACCTGAGTCGGTAATGCCCCCGCCGCTCAGGTCATATTGCTTAAATAATACATTCATTCATTTAATCATTCTTACCTAACAGTTTAAAGGTATAATTTAAAAATGTTTTGGGGTGTTATGGACCTTACATAAATTACATTTTCACACTGAATGTGTGTTTTGTACTCTATTTGTATAGCTCCCAATTTGTAAATATATGTTTATGTTTTATATTCTGCTTTTACTGATTTTATTCCAAATAGGTATTGCTGTTGTTGTTGAAACACTATATATGTACAAATAAAAGGACATTATTGTAGGCAGTTCAGGGAAATACTTACATGTGAAAAGACCAGGGGAGTGACGTGGTTGGCATATGGCCAAAACATCATGACCTGGAAAGTTCCAGGGCACAGGAGTTAGCCAGGTGCCGTTATGTGGTGACATGGCAAATTTGAGTTGGAGGACATAGCAATGAGCCAGTAGGAGGCCACTAGATTAGATAGGGACAGTTGTGGGGTAAAATAAAATGACATGGACAGTTATGGGGCAAAGGAAAGGACATGAACAGTTGTCTCACCAGCAAGGGACAATTATGAGGGTAATGGATGTGACAGGAGATGTACAGTAACAGTACTTTGCATCAAGGGTAAAGCAAACATGATAAGTGTTATAATGTGGCTAGACTGGCCTCCATTCCAATGCAGGCTAGTCTAGCCATATAAAGTCACTTCACTTAGCAAGTGAAGTATTATTTCATGGCTTGACTGGCCTCAATTGAAAGGAGGCCAGCCTAGCCATGTTATAACATGTATCATGTTTGTTTTACCCTTGAAGCAAAGTAACAGTGCATCAAGGATTAAGCAAACAGGTGTTATTATGTGTCTAGACTACATTGAATGTAGGCCAGAATAGCCATGTGACAACACTTGCCATGTTTTCTTTAACCTTGATGTACAGTAACTACTTTGCATCAAGTGTAAAGCAAACATGATAAGTGTTAAACTGTGGCTAGACTGGCCTCCATTCAATACAGGCTAGTCTAACCATATAATGAAACTTCACTTAGAAAGTGAAGGGACAAGTGGAGTATTATTACATGGCTTGACTGACCTCCATTAGACGGAGGCCAGTCTAGCCACATTATAACACTCCTCATGTTGACTTTACCCTTGATGCAAACAGTGCATCAAGGATCAAGCACACATAGGTGTTATTATGTGGCTAGAATAAATTGAATGTAGGCCAGTCTAGCCATGTAACAACACTTGCTATGTTTTCTTTCCCCTTGATGTTCTGTGACTGTGCTTCACGGGTAAAACAAACATGGTAAATGTTATTATGTGGATAGCCACATAATAGCACTTACGAAGTGATGTAAAATGCACACTTTTAACCCATTATTTTAGAAATGTTTTCGAGAGGGAGAACCCCACAGAACCTCCCTCGTTTGGTTCGACACTGCATTCGGTCGCACACACATGGTAGCCGCAGATATTTAGGCCCCTCCAGTTTAAAAAAAAAAAACATCAGCCGTCTCTGATAACATGTGACATTGGGCTAGTCTGAAGGCAATACAATTAACCTTGGAAGTAAAGGAATGTCATTATTGATTCTGGCAACACGATTTTCGTTGGCAAAATAGAATTGTGACCTAACTGGAACCTCTTTTAAACGCATTATAATGTTGACTCGCTTTGGCGAGAGTGGCATTGCTTTGTTTAGACTAGCATTATAACTTTCTGAGAACAGTTTAGATGTGTTGACATTGACCTCAGATAACTGTGATGCCCATTTAAATAATGCCATGCCAGTTTGCCTCAGTAATGGTTCATCACAATGTTCTTGGGGCTTGGTAGATCTCAACACGATGAGCTACTTTACTGCTACAAAACTGCAGCAATGATGCTGCTGAAACGGACATGACATTCATAACAGGTGATTATGTGGAACAGTTTGAAATTGGCTGGGAAATTTGGAAACTGGCATCATGTTTTTTAATCTGACCAGTCACCACATTAAGATGAACGTTGCAGCATTTGGGAAGCTAGTATGTTACGCACTGTTTCAGTGATGTGGCACATATCTACTTTGTACTCATGGATTCTCACTTTTACACAACTTTTTGGTTGCCAAGTATCTGGTTTGAACATTTCAAGTGTTCACCTATAGAAATATAGAATATTTGTAAAACATACTTTATTGTCTCTCAGATACTTGTCGGAAGCGGCTGTGTGGATGTGCAAAGGTGAGGAAGTGAGGAAGGAATCAGCACACAGTGCGGCTTGACGGATTTGCATGTACGTGCGTTATGTGTCCTAAGGTCCTTTCCTCAGATCTGAGGACTTGAGGAACCCGCAGGAGGCATGGAAGATTTTGGCTTTAGGCTCTTTAACTACGGTGTCACGTTGTGAACTGACCCTGTCTGGGCCAGCGCTTGTGTTTGCCGGCTGGAGCTGCCTTGTCTGCACCATTAAAGTGATCCAATTATGGGCGGCACTTTTTCATGAACAGGGGTGAGTGTTATTTACTTCCTTCATTTCTCTGACTGGTCCATCTGCTTTCTGCTGACTTGCGGTGGCGGTGTGTAATTCCCGGTGCCTGAAGCAAGCGGTAAGTGAAGCAGAGATGAAGTAGGATTTGCACTGCTAATAGAGTCTAGCTAGTTGCTTGACTCTTTGGATTTCCTTGCCCTCTGATACAGTGGAGCTGTATGATATAGAGAGATTGTATTCTGTACCTGTGTTGTATATCTGTATTGAACAGTGGTGATTTGCAGGCACAGGTGCCTGTGGTCACTATTTTTGAGCCGCCTGGGCTATATTATAAGTGCTACTTAATAACTAAGCACCCAATACTCTTAAGGCAATCTCTGCTGTCAATATGTGGGCTGAAGCACATTTATAAACTTCATTTATTTACCTTGCAAATTGATACAGGTCTGGAGAGTGACTGTGGTTTTATAGCCTTTGAACTCCCCACCTGTTTTGCATTTGAACATTGTGTTCAAACCTATTTGAGTGGTGTTCGCATTGCACTTTACACCTCCTGTGTTTACTCTATCCTGATGCCAGGGAAAGCAGCAAACCGTGGAAAAGCAGTGACCCATGGAAAGAAACCATTCGGGCTCTGATCAGCTAAATTGCATACCACATCTGTGGAGCTTGCCACAAATTAGGACGCTGGAGCTAGAAAGGGGGCAAGCTCTATGGGAGTGCAGACTCTTTCCACAGGCCCTCTTGATGCATTTTTTAAGGCCAAACGTGTGTATCAAGACACATGCTTTCAACCTGTGGACCCGACTGTGCATAATTTTGAGGTAAATACTAGTTATCGCCCATTGAACCTCGATAATGACACCCTTCTACAACTGTGCTCTGCATTACAGGATCAATCTCAAGCTTTTGCAGATAGAGGAGGGAAAGAAGTACCCCTTGGTAAAGATCATCCCGCCTCTTTAAATCTTGGGGAACAAGAGTCCAATGCTGCTATGGAGCCATCATCCATTTCGCGCTTCATTGAACAGGTGCCTCAAACTAAAACCATGCTGTCATCGGCACTAGATGCATCAAAAATTGACCTAGGAGGAACGCATGTGGCTGTTTCATTGGGGCACACCAGACTTTTGGCAAGCCCTAATCTTTCGCCGGACTCTGTAATGCCCATCAGTGAGTCATTCCAGGCTGACTTCCGTACTCATTATACATCGAGTACTGCCCAAAACAACGGAATACTGAACTTTGCTGTAAAGATTCTGCTAAAGCTATGTGGCATTATTCATGAAGACTTGAAACAGCAAGGATCAGCTATTGCGGCATTACATAGCCACCTGATTTCTGTTGAAAAGGCAATACTGAAGTCAAAACCGGAATCCTCGACAGAAAATGTTAATAAATTATCACTGCCTAGTCACAAAGTATCTGTACATATGCTTCCTGATTCCTTGGAAGTCCCTAAAACAGTGACGATTGCTCTACCAATCAGGGAAATGTAGGGAAGGGTCAGGCAATGCCCTCCAAATGCCAGGAGACAAAGAGGAAGGTAGCACATATACCCTCTGACCTACCTACTTTGGGGATAAACCACAGGGATCGGACAACCCCTAAATTGTACACTGCAGCCTAGCAGTACTAATATGTCAAAAAAACAGAGAAAACGTGCAGCACGGAGAAAAAGGAGATCAGCTCAGTAGGTACTCTTACAAGTTGTCTGATTGAGGAGGATCCTCAGATCTCCACTCCTCATGTACCGCACAGAAATAGATCTTCCCCAGATTCCGAGGCAAGGGTGGGGGTGCAGCCTATTATTCCTGCTATTTACCTTTCTTCAAATGCTGCCCTTGGTGCAAGTAAATTTCAGTCAAAGAGTCCTGCGACTGTAAGCCTGGGCACAAAATCCTTAATTATCTCACCAGCACAGGGATTAAAAGGTATCTGCCGACTAAATCGACCTTTGCTGCTGGCCTTGCTTAGTAAAATACCTTCTCTTAGAATCCTAAATTACAAAGATTTGACTTTGTTGAACCCTTCCGTACTGCCGGGTCTTTTGCTACTAAGTTGCATTGCAGTTTACCTGAAACTATAACTCTTATTAGACTGCATAAAGACTCAATAGAACACTTGGGCTATGTGTTGGATTTGCCAATTATGGAGGAAGTGGCTAACGATGGTTGTGCTAAATGTAATTGCGGACAGGCAGCACAACAAAAAGTAGCTACCCCAAAATTGCTGCTTGTAGAATCCAAGACAAACTGTACTGATGCTCAGGGGTGGTTATGGCTGAAGGCTATGTCTGTGTTAAAAACTGGTCCGGTATGAAATTGGACAGTTTCCAGTTGGAATACTAGAGGTTTTAATCACTGGTTAAATGGCAACACTTTTTTTAGAATTTCTGTCCATCCAGGATGTGTTTATGCTGCAGGAGACGTGGTGTACTTTTGACGTAGAGTATGACGGATTCACCACCTTTCAGGTTGCAGCTACTAAGAGGGATCGAGGTCGCCTGAGTGGTGGTTTACTGATTGGTGCTAGATCCTCATTAAATCCATGATTAGTATACCAATCAGCACCTGGGGGCAGTATACTTGCAGTGCAAGTATCTCCTCCTGGGGGTCCTAGTAACTGTCAGGATATTTTAATATTCTGTGTCTATGATCCTCCAGGGGAAGCCTGTACAGAGCTAATCATTGACCAACTGCATACTATATACTACCTGGCAAGGTTCTTCACAAAACCAAGCAGTTATTGTCTGTGGTGATTGGAATGCAAATGTGGTTGACGTAGGTGGATGTGGGGGTTATCAACATGTCACAGATTATTGCAGCATTCCCCATCAAAAATCCAACAGAAAGGGGAAGTTGTGGCTAGATTTGCTTAAGGAGTGGTCTTGCACGGTTGTAAATGGGCGTACAGATGGTGATTACCCTGGACAGATGACCTGGGTCTCTGGTTCCAAGATGGCCATTTTAGATTATATGGCCACCTCTGATTCACTATTGGAATACATATTACAATTGCAGTTGGTATCAAATAGCTATGACGACCATGCTTTGGTCATATTATTATGACCGGCTCTGTTGGACAGGGAGAAATGTGTCCCTGCAGTGATGTGGTTGTCAACCAGGCAGGGAACAGGATCCGCTGGTCTGAAAAGAACATTGAGAGGGTGAACCAATTTGCTTTCCCAAGTGTAAAACGAGCCATTATAAACTAGGCCTAATGCACCCGGACCCAATGGTTTGGCAAACTTTGTCCTGAAAAAAGATCCAATAACTGGGCCCAGGTTTTCCTGACTCTCTTTGGCCGGGATTGCCGACCTCGCACTGTGCCTTCGACATGGCAAAGATCGGTGCTAATTCCGGTCCATAAGAAAGGAGACTGTAGGGAGGTAACTAATTATCGTCTTTTGTCCATGTTGGATGCCACGGGCAAGGTTTTTGCTACACTGGTACTCAGAGAGCTGGAGACCTGGGTAGTAGCAGAACAAGTTCTTCATTGCCCAGGCAGGATTTAGACCAGGAGCCAGCACCACTCATAACATCAGAGTGCTGGACTCATTGATAAATACCACATTGAGCAATAAAGAAGCTACTTTATATATGGTATTTGTAGATTCCACTAGCGCATTTGACCAGGTAATGAGAGAGAAACTCTCGTCTAAGCTGTTTAGCCTTGATTGCCCCAGCTGGTTAATTCAGATTCTAAAATCATTGCACAGTGATTACAGTGCTAAGGTTAAACTTAACAACGACCGTGCAGTAACTGACCCTTCGGCTTTAACACGGAAGTAAAGCAGGGATGTGTGGCGGCACCTACGCTTTATAATCTTTACATCTCAGATTTACTCCAACGTATGGGATTCAAGTCAAACTGCCCACCCAAGTTGGGGACCATTCCAATAGCAGGTATGCTCTGTGCAGATGACCTGATACTGTTCGACAGAACATTATCGGGCATATAGTGTATGCTGGAGGAACTTGCACAGTACTCCTCTGAACTGGGTCTGGCTATTAATTTAAGGAAGACAAAGATAATGCTGATTAGCAGAAAGGGTCCCTCTAGGTTAGGAATTGAATCTAGTTTGGACCTGATAGAGTTTGCCGACTCCTATCCTTACTTGGGCTTGGAGTTTGATACATCTCCAAATTATAACAGGATAATTGCTTTCCAAAAAAGATGGGCCAAATTACTGACACTGCAGGCCTGCAAATTCTCTAGAGGGAATGCGGGATTCAGCTTGGTGGGTACCATAAAATTATACCAGCAGTGCTTTGTCCCAGCTATACTTTATGGCCTAAAAGCATTGGCTATGCAGGACCTAAACTGGCTCAATATTCTAGAGGGCCAGTACTGGCGAGCAGTGTTAGGTTTGCGGCCGTCTTGCTCTATGCAATTCCTGAGGCTCGAGCTAGGTCTAACCTCTTTGAGGGGCATGGCCTTGCACGCTCGGGGGGTTTTCTATCTAAAATCCTGCACTGTACCAAAATGTAAGTTGCTTGCGATAGTGGGAAACAACTATAATGCTGAGAAGGTTCTGCGGGGAGACAATTTTAAAAAACTCAATGAATCACTTTTCCTAGAGATTGGTTGGATACATGCAGAAAATAAAATGCGACCATTTATCCATCTGAAAAAATAATTTGTGCATAAATTAAATCGCTGGGACTGGTGTGAAAATTACTCCCATCTCAAAAAGCTGAAAGGGTACGAGGCTGTGTGCAATGTAATTCATAGATACAGGAGAACACAGCCCTATTTATTACTCTGCCCCGACCCGGCGGTGAGGAATTTTCTGCTGAGTCTGCGAACTAACCAACTGCAGGTCCTCGCTATTACGGGTGCTCATCAGGGTTTAGCTTTAAGTGACAGGTCTTGCAGTATTTGTAAGAGACCAGACTCTTTGGAAACTGCCAGACACGTTCTTACCTCTTGCCCTAAACTGGGCCCATTATATATGAACTTGCTGGGAAGATTGGTACATAGATATGAGAGTATTGTTGGAGACTCCTTGTGGGTTTATTGTCTCAACTCATACATTATATCTTCACAACTTGCCCGGTTTAGAGTGTGGTCACAGGCTAGAAAATGACTGCTTTCAATTTAACTTAGTACTGTTGATCTGACTACACTGCTATAGAACTCTGTTCTGCCGCTGTCCGTATTCATTTATACGGCATGTTTTGGTACTGCTCTGAGCCATGTATTTGTTTGTATGTTTATTTGTTTAAATTAGAGATACACTCATTTTATGTAATTTATATAATTCTAAGCTCTTTTCAGATTGAAGAGCTATGAAGTTTTGGGAATTCTGTATAATTGTGAAATGTGTTTCTATTGACTTTTTAATTTGAGATTTGTAATGATTTTGTGTAAAGTTCTAATTTTTGGACTAAATCACAATACATTGTTATTGTTATTGTTATTGTTATTATTATTATTATTGTTAATGTCTAAGTTCACACAACAGAGCTCTAAAATGAAACATTTAACACCTTAACAAAAAGTACAGTTCTGGGGTGGGAACAGCCCAAATTGTCCTATGGCGAGATTTCAGACGTTCACGCCATGCTCGCTCACTTGCACACATTCAAGCTAAATATTTACATCTCACCTGTTTAGGATTGACAGTCACCACGGATGCAATCAGACATTACTATAGTGTTAAAGGGAGTTTTCACAGGCTATTGCATCCATTAAAGCACAGAGACCAAAAAACATGGACGCTGGCACCTTATCCTCTATGTAGCCTGATACCGTGGGCATTAACACTATTAAAACCAGGCCTGCAGCTTAGATGTTTGTTTTTCATTTTGATAACCATGTTTGTGTTTCGAAAGCAATGCTCTTGTAGTGTGATTAAGCTTACTAGAATGGAAAAAAATAAGAAAGTATGGCTCACAAGTCTAACGAAAGGCAACTTTTTCTGAAAACAAAACGCCCTGTTTCTGTGTCCATTGCGTAGGACATACTTAGAGGCAAACAAAGCAAGTAATCTTTTAAAACATGGTATTAGTGGTGCGTCAGGCCCTCATGTAGCTCAGACCTGCAGAGCTATACCATTCGTTAATGCGCACATTCTAAGCTGCTTAGTATAGATTTAATGACCCTAGAGCAGGGTATGCTGGGACAACTCACCAGCTTGAGCCAAAGTAAGCTCAAGCGAAGTGAAGGTCCTGGGGACGGCTCATGGCCATTGGCTGCTCAGCCCAACCCAGTCCAGGGTGACTTAAGATATTAGCACTTGAAGATTTTTGTTCCACGGTGCTGGTAGTTTTTATTTTAAGTGCAATTGGACTGCATATATTATGCGTGCATGAGTCTTTCAAAAAATAACATACAAAATAAAATCGCAAAAATTGCTAATAATAAAAACACCATTGTTTAAAAAAAAAATAATGACTGCTCAGGGAAATGATTCAGGAACCCATGTTCCTATCTTCCTGATTTTCCAGTATCTATCCCCATGGAGATAATACGCGGAGACACAAGGGTGCTAATATATAGTATGTACCAGTGCATGGTAACACACACAGGGCCTTGCTACCAGGGAAAAGAGGAAAGGCTCCTTTAAGGAAGGGAGACTCGAGACAATAGGAGGAGCGAGAGGTGGGAGGAAGGTGAGGGACGGGGAAGAGGAAGGCAGTCTGTAAAGGAGAGAATAAAGAGAAGGTCAGAGGGAAAGCGGCTCCCGTGTCATGTGTGTACACTAGGCATGCAGAGACCCTGTTAGGGTCTAACAACTGGCGAAGAGGCAGATGAGTTCCCACACTGTGCAGCACATGGAATAGAAGGACGAGATGAGCCCAACAGCGGACATATGAGGCGGGTAAAGGCAGCCCAGCAGGATGGAGGGTGTGCTGCACCCAGCAGAACAGAGGGGTCAGTGAGGCCCAGCAGTGGAAGCCACGATGGGCGCGGTGGACCCGGCCCAGCAGAAAGGCGGGTGAGGTGGACTCCGCCCAGCAGAGTGACAGAGCGCAGTGAACCCGGCCCAGCAGAGTGACAGGTGCGGTGGACCTGGCTCAGCAGAGTGATGGGTGTGGTGGACCTGACCCAGTAGAGTGACGGGCGCAGCAGACCCGGCCCATCAGTGTAACAGGTGCTGTGGGCCCGACCCAGCAGAGTGACAGTGACAGGCACGGTGGACCCGGCCCAGAAGAAGGACTGGTGCAAGAGCCCAGCAGTGCGGTGCAGACAGAGACGTGGTATGGCCACACGCCAACGGAGAGTTGGAAAACAAGTGCCAAACATAGCAGGAGACACTAGCGCCACAGCAGATGAATCCGGCAACTAGAAACAGATGGTAAGGAGGGTTGGGACCCCCATCCGCGCTTGGCAGCTGAGTGCACGAGTGCAGCGAGAGACAGCAACGGACCCCCCAAGCGTCCAGGTAATCGTTAAAGGATGGCTGGAGTTCACAGTACTCCACCCACGCCCAGGGACCATTCCCTACACCAGCCACGACTGCGCATGTGGTAGCGCAGCAAAGAACATTAACGTACACCACAACATTCTGTGAAACGTGGGAATATAAAGTGGGAGATAAGCATACCACACCCAATCCCACAACTCATACGCCAAAGCTGAGTCACACCAGCACTACCTGCAACCATTGCCAGCACAAACCAGCATGTGCGCCCGCCATCAGAAGAGAGCACAACACGAGACGTGTGCCACACTCCCTAAAGGGTCACGAGTGACAGGGAGCACCACCCCACCATCCATAATGGCGCAAGCGGAGAAGGGGGTGCAGTAAAGCTCCAAAACCGCCCTACCAGCTACGGCAGAGCACGCCACAAGGGGAAGCAGTCAAGCGCCACAGACCACCCAAGCATGCAGCGCCAAATCATACCACGGCCTAGAGTCACGCAGTGCATCAAGACAGGCCTACAGCAGAGCCATCAAAGAGCCCAAAGCCTAGCGAAGACATGTGGCAGAGGACCCAAGGACAGGCCTCAACACACCAACTGCAACCATGACACAGGTTGGCCCACAATAGTACTGCCAAACTATAACCCAGGGCCAAGTGACCCAGAAGGACAGCCCACCACAGCAGAAATGCCTTAAGGAGCAGCACAAAGTCAGAGCCCACCTAACCGGGGCCACCACTAGAACGCACCGCCAGCACCACACAACCCCGCCGACATGAAGGATAACGCCCCAGGAGCAGCAGGTGCTACCGCCTAGGCCCATGCAAATCCAGGTACATCACCCCGCGCCCATTTCCTAAGGCGACCCAGGTGCCTGCAGCACTGGCCCCAGTGTGACAAACTGTGCTACAGGTGTGGGTATGGGTTCCCCCACAGAGGACTGTGCCCAGCCATTGGACGGAGATGCATGTGATGTGGCCAAGGAAAACACTTCCTGCTAAACATGCATACCGACCGGCACTGCCACCTAGCCTGACCAGGCGACCTGAACATACAAGAGGATCCAATGACTGGCCACTAGAAGAGTGGTACCTGATGCTGCCAGCAGCATGGCCAGGCGCGTCATAAGAGCCATCGAGGACAGGCACATCAACCCACTGAGGCGTCACTTCCGCGCGTACGACTATCCACCCAGCCCACTGTTAGGGAGAATTCTCATTCTATGGCTAATTTCCCTCACCTAGTGAGTCCCCCTTCAGTGCAGTGACACAGGGTTGTCTTTTAGACTTCCCACTGACTTCCTTTTTCTGGGGCTGACTACTGTCCCCCAGAAACAGGTAAAGTTGCCATTTACTTTATGTAGTCATTTAAAACTACAGACCCAGTACACCCCATCTTACATGGAGTACTGGAAAGGGTTAATTCCTATCCCTTCTTGTCTGTGCCTCTCTGAGCTTTGTTTTTCTCTTTTAACATTTAGACTTGGCTGGTGGCAGTGGTATCTACCCTATCTTTTCTACCGCGATTATACTATATAAACGTGGGACTGTTCCAGGCTATTATATTAGCCTCGAACATAAACCCGCTTGACCAAATACTCTTTCTTTTGGCTCCGGTCGGGTTTATTCACCATTTCTTTTTGTTAAAGTCCTTCTTGTGTTTTACTTTGCACGGCAAACCAGGTTTGCTTTCTTTGTTCACCGTCTTTTGGCGGGCTTCTTCCAAGAAGCCCTCCTCTTGGCACCTGGGTGTCTAGGTGGGCTGTATGTGAGGGAGGGGTGTAATCACCCCTTGCACAGAGTATCCTTGGAAACCCAAGTCACACTTTGTCGTTATTGGCTGGGGTGGTTGCCCGGGCCGGACAACCCCCCTGCTGTGTGATTGACAGCCAGGCTGTGCGAATGGGGGATTTTTCGCATAAAAGGCAGGACTCTTGGGCTGGAAGTCAGAGTCGTCACTGGAACTGCAAGGAACCGAAGAGAAGTGGCGAACAAGACGGCTGCTGCAACTACCGAGTCCTGGTGGAGCCCTGCTGAAGTCCTGAGTTATCTACCCTTCAACGACAAGAGAAGATCCAGTCCGGAGTCTTCTTCCCTTGTGCCTGGTGGGATCAACCAGCTCACCTTCCACAGCCAGAGGATCCTCTTCATGGTCAAAATCACTGCACACTGCTGTAGTGGTCTGGATAGCCATCTGTAGAGTCTCTCCTGCTTTAAAGGATCGCACCTTTTATTCACCCTCGCTGCTGCTGGCCTCATCCCTGGGTAGTGCAGATCACTCCAGATGTCCTCCTTCTTGTCCCCACGACTGAAGCTCTAGGAACCATGAGTCTGCAGGAAACTACCAGGAACAACTGCTGTGGCACCAGCTTCTTCAAAGAATAAGGTACTGTGTCCAGCTTCGAGGAACTAGGGTGATCCCTTTTCTCCTCATCCAAGGATTGCCCTGGTCTTCCTTCCCTCTTATAACTTTTGCTTCCTCTGTTGACAATATCCAAGTACTCCTGGCAACCTTGAATCGTGAACTATCGGACTGTGTGATCCTCGACAACAGGAACCTGGTTCCACTTGACACTGGCTCAGGCCTATTGGGCCTCATTCCGAGTATGGCGGTAAGGGATAGCGGCCACCGCTAACGAGAGCGGTGGCGGTAATCCCTTACCGCCATACTCCGAGTTCCCTTAGCGCCATGGTGCTTTTAACACCTGCTTTTAGCAGGCGTTAAATACCATGGCGCTAAGGGACCTTGATGTTAATTACGCCACCGTAATTTACGGTGGCGTAATTGACGCCTTCCCCACTCCCATTATGCCCTATGGGGCAAGAATGGGAATGGGGAAGGGTAAATGGGGATTGGGGAATTACCGCCCCGCCAACCTTGGAATGGGGCGGTAATTCCGCCAACCACCAAGGCGCTGCCGGTCCGGGTACGGCGTCAACCAAGGCGTTAATAGCGCCATTGGTTAGCGCCGTACTCGGAATGAGGCCCATTGACTTTTAATCTTCCTGTCAGAAAGTGTTCTCTGATTCTGTCTGCATTGACAAAAGTATTGCCTATGATTTTTATCCCCAACTCTCTTGTGTTGATTCATGTGCTAAGTGTGTTTTAACTCGGGTAACATTTCTTCCCGTGGGTACGCGTACCTTTAGTAAGACCGAACTGTCAATACTGTCAAAAAGTGATCGCATACGTATTCCCGGTAACGTCTTTGTTTCACAACACCGGTCTGTCAAAACCAAATGTACTTACCTTGAATTGTACTGCACAAAGTGAATTGGTTGTGTGTAGTGTATTTTACGTGTGGTTTTACATTAATAGAAGTGAAGTGTTTTACGAACAGATGGTCTAGAAATAAATGTACTTTTACTTTTAAACCAAAAACCTTGAGTCAGTGTTTGCTTGAGTCACAGTAATTGTGGTCCTTGGTGTAATCTCTACTACTGCTCATTTGCTCTTGAGATAAGTCTGGCTGCTCCGCTACTGCTACCACTCTAACAGTGTAGTAAAGGCTTGTACCAAAGGTGAATTTGTATTGCCACTTGTAGCCTTAATGTTGTGTAGCGGTCCCTAATGGCACTGCAGAGGATTCTGCCTAACACCCACGCAGGCACAGGTACCCACTCAACCCGGAGCTCAGCTACCTGGGTAGGTACAGGCCTGATCAGGAGTACAGCACATGCTCTCAGCCCACCTGAGAGGATCATGATCCTTATGGAAATCCAGCGCCTCACAAGATGCCAGAACTGGGGCTGGGGCCACTACTACCCCCATGACAGGTGCAGCAGAGAGAATGTGATACTAATCAACGCCACATCAGATGAAACAGCGGCACCCAAGGTCGCAGTCTGGGTTGGAGACCTGCGCAATCCATTTGTTGTGGACACAGGGGACACAGCCAATGTTTTGAACAAGCCACGTTATCAAAACGTAGCGGAATCATACAACCCGGGTAAAGCCCAAGCCCACATAGTCTCGGGGGAGCAACACAACTGCTACAGCCAGAAGGGCAGTCCCACTGTGACCCAACTCACAGAGACCACAGAGTATCCACCGCCATACAAGTGATACAGAGCCCCGACATAGGGCGCAGCCTTTCCAACTATCGGTCGGCATGAGCACTTGCCCTAATCGACATCACGTCCGAACCATCCAAAGTCATCCAGGGCCTCCCACCAGGCACTCAGATGGTGCAATCAATACGCCACCAACTGCGGGAAGTAGAAGGACTCAAAACCATGTTCCCGAAATCATTTGATGAAATGGGCATGTTAAAAGACACTGCCATCACATGCCAGATGCCGCAAAGTTACAGGACCACTCACCACGTGGCAACAGAGCGGAAACCCGCAGACCTCACGGTGAAAGACAAGCCGTGGACCAGCCTCCCCCAGGCGGAGGGCTACCCAACTGAGCAAGATGTGGAAAGTCGAGGAAAAGACGCGGACAACACAAGGCAAAGAAAAGGCAGACTGCAAACAAAAGGCCAAGGAGCAATAAAGTCCCGATGGGGGAAACTGCCACAGGGCACCAGAGACATTATAAAAGGAGGGATTCCCGACACCACACAGATCCCCTCCCAGGGACAGCAACAAAAAGACTGATGATAGCTATAAAAGGAGACCGTGGAGAGATAAAGCTGAATGTCCCCCTCTTCATCAAGTTATACCGGAAGGAACCGGAAACAAAGGAAGAGTCGAAGGCCAAGACGAAGGGGCAGAGGACGAAGGGGCAAATGAAGTACATCAACGAGAAAGTTCAGGCGAGACCAGCAAGCCCCCTGGCAGGCCTCGCTGAGCCACAAGTAGATGCCAGCTGCTGGTCAAACAGATGTGTCCTGGGAAGTGTCATGCTAAATTGAGGGGGGTGTTACTAGGGAAAAGAGGAAAGGCTCCTTTAAGTAAGGGAGACTCGAGACAATGGGAGGAGCGATAGGTGGGAGGAAAAGGAGGGACAAGGGAAGTGGAAGGCAGTCTGTAAAGGAGAGAATAAAGAGAAGGTCAGAGGGAAAGCGGCACCCGTGTCATGTGTGTACACCATGCAACCATGAATGCAGAGACCCTGTTAGGGTCTAACAGCACTGATTTACGAAAAAGCATTTTACAATGACACAATCCCATTGAAAAACGTTTTTTTAAATCAGGCCCATAGTGTCGCTCAAGAATCCCATGGAACACAATTTAGTCCTATGATCTAATGATATTTACCAGGCTCTACTGCGAAAATCAGAATCGCGAAAACGAAGTCTGGGTTTTGGTATTTGTATATGCAGAACCATTGGGAGTTCTGTCTGGAACCACTCTGTTTTAGAAATAAAAAATACAGTTAATTTAGGATTGAAAGTGGTAGATCCACATACAATTGAGAAGCAAACTAAAGTGAAGTGTAATTTCACCTGTGGCGAAACTCTGCTGTATCTGTTAATCAGCCTGAACATCCATCACAAGCTGGGAAATGGAACCAGGCATTCAGACACAGGAAAATAGGAGAACAGAATAAGGAGCAATTTATCTCCGCAGCACGGATGGCTGACAGGGACAACTAATTCATTAATTTCTGTGCAGCATTTTGACGTGCGAACACGACATTTTGAATCTGCCTGTAGCTTTAAATGAACTGTACGTATGTATGAATGGATACCAGCAACGTTTCTTTTTTCAATATAACTGCTTAAAAGTATCCCTGACCGCTATGGAAAGGGTACGGCATTTTCTAGATACAATGCAGTTTGCAAACAAAATGGACACATGTTAATGTGCGCATGATCACATAAGTCATATGTGGCCAAAACCGTCAACTTATTTTTCTGCATGCATTTCATTTACGGTTTATTTCTGATAATACGGAACAATAAGGTTTCCTACACACTGTTATTTAGGCTGTTGTGACAGCAATTAGGATTTGTATGTAAGAAAGTTAACTGTGAGAGCACCAATCATAATCATAGAAAGAGCACAACTATTTCTGTTGTTTCTTAAATGTTTTTTTTTTTATTCTGAATTACATCCAGGAGATATTGGATAGGGCAAACTTGAAAGCAGTTGAAATGCTCTGTCCACTGTTGTCAATTTTCATTCAAACAAACATTATTCCAGGAGGAAAAATCTGCTAGTACAAACTAAGACCAAATTAATCATATTAATGAACAATCACTCCAGAATTGATCATGTGTGGGAGAAGTCCAAGAGAAGTATATGTGTGAAAATCCTATGGCTAATAACGTTCGACACATTGCAGAAATCTGCATGGACATGTTCACTTATCCCGGGCCCTCCAAAACGGGAAAATGTCCTACAAATCCGTTTAGCGGTGCAAAAGATTTTTTTTTAAAGTGAAACAAGGTGTGTTTTTTTTCTTTTTGCATTTCTATTCCCATAGAGGAAATTCAAAGTTTTTAGACAGCCACACAGCCCAATCTGCTGGATGGATTTTCGCCAGGTTTGTTTCAAACTTGACAGGAAGTGCGGGAGTGCATTCCTTTCTCACTTGGGCAAAAGTACATCCAGTAATATTTTTTTTAATACTTGGTGATAAATAGCTATGCGTCCAATAATGCTTTGATCGGGGAAAGATTTTCAATTTTAGAAATCCGCCACTCAAAATCACTGTATTTTCACAAGGCGTTAGAAAAAACATGTCTGGAAATGGTGTATGGGAGGTTCTGCAGGTATGTTTTTGGGACGCGTGGGTGTGGGGGCTGCTGATGAGGTGGATTAGTGAAGGTGTGGTTATGGAGGCTGCACAAGCAATTTTCCAAAATCTGAATATGACATCTCAATGTTTTACGACTGCCGTACATAATGCATTAAATAAGCAGCAAATATTGAATATTGAGAAATTGGAATTAAAGGAGAGCTTTGTCGGTGGGGGTGATTATTTAATTCGTAGTGACAAATTATTTACATATTTTGCAAAAAATGAGGGATTAGTACCTAAATACTATTAGTACCCGGTGAGGGCGCAATCAGAATGCAAGAGCCATTCTGATTGGCCCTCGCCGAGTCATTACCAGGCCGGGAATCCCTCCGTCGTGATTCCACGGCCTTTGTCCCGGGCGGGGGGCGTGGCAGCACCTCAGCCAATGAGGAGGCTCGAAGCAGGGCCATCCCCGCTTCGAGCCTCCCCACGGCTGAGAGGCTGCCTTCACCCCTGCCGGGGACTCGGTAAGCTTTTTCTTTTTTTTTCTACCCTCGCTCCATACTCCCTGCCCTCCTCGCTCCACTTCCCTTTTTGCTGCTGCGTCCCCGCTGAGGAACGATAGCAGGCTCCAGTCATGTGGAGACACACGGCTGGAGGCTTCCATCGTCCCCTAGCAGGGACGCAGGTACGTTTTTTTTTTCAACCTTCCCCTGCCTCCCGCCCTCCCAACCCCACTTACCTTCTGCTTCTTTTTTTTCAAGTGTTCCCAGCGCGTCCGCTCCCGATGGCCGCCATGGAAAGGGAAAACGGACTCCCGTTTTCCCTTTCCCAGCGGACATGTTCTTGGTCGTTTTTTGTTTTGTTTTTATGTCCCAAAACGCTGCAGAAAAAAATGCTTTTAGTGCCCTGGTCACGCACATAATGCGGGCTGGGGTACTAATAGCAATATGACCCTCACGGCGGGGGCATTACCAACTCAGGTAATGCCCCGGAGCCTTTGTTAAGGCCCTCACTTCGCTCTGCCCTATAACTATGGGCCCCGGGCATTAGCTGAGTCGGTAATGCCCCCACCGCCCGGGTCATATTGCTTAATTATAGCAAATGTTTCGCGGAATTGAGGGAAAATGGGCTGGGAAAGATGACCAGGAAAAGGAAATATCGGAGTAGTATGAATTCTAACATATGGAGAAGTTTGGTGAAATGTATCCAGCAGGTGTATTTGTTAAGAGTCATTTCATCTTGTTGGGTTGAGAGAGCACCCCCGTCCGCAAACAGGCGCTCAGTCCGTCCCTTTCTAAAATCAATAGGGAGGGGGTTTTGTATGTTCTATGTTAAATGTATGTCAAGTACATAGATTATACTACGTATCTCTCAAAATCACATGATTACAGTGTATATTCTGCTCAACAACTTCATTGCCACAATTTCATGCTTAGGTTCCACCTTCCAAAAACCTGTACAATTCCCTACAAAAAAAACTTTATTTAGGGGACGTTATGGTTAAGTTGCCCTAACAAAAACCTGTACACTTCACTAAAAAAAACTTTCCACCTCACCTTTATGCTTTAAATTAAAAGCGAAAAACCCTTGAAATTCGACAGTTATGGTGACCTAAGACCCCAACCCTGCCACCACCCCTGTGCACTGCTAACACTGACACCCAGACCATGAAATATGTCATCTCACATGTCAATGATGCCATCAATGACAACATCACTTGTTTAGTCCCTTTCTTTCCCTTCCCTGCCATACATATATATGTACATTCAGTAAAAAGATTTCACTAAAGGAATGGTACACTGCATAAAGGGGAGGTGGAAAGTTTTTTTTTTTTTTTAGTGAAGTGTACAGGTTTTTGTTAGGGCAACTTAACCATAACGTCCCCTCAACTAAGTTTTTTTTGTAGTGTATAAATATATATATAGATCCTATTGTGTTTATGTACATTTTGTATTATTATTCCACATTGTTTTGATTGCATAGTAATTGAGGCAGAAGGATCTTCAATGCAGACAATATAACACATCCGTTGGTGCACAGTGATAGACACTTTCTTTAATTTCTAATTTTGATACCAAGCCTGCATCCTGAGTGGCTTCCCATAGGAAAGAAATATTGATGTCACAAATAACTTCTCCATGGCATTGTAACCCAGGTTGCATAGAGGCTTTAGCACTAAGCATAACTTCTTTTAGAACCGACCTGTGATCTTCCAGATCATAGGTATTCCATAATCTGAGCCAATAAGCATCATCTTTAAGCAGACTGTATAATGAATCCCAGATGATCAAATTCAAGGTTTAGGGGGTCATTATGAGTTTGATGGTATTCCGGCAGTTAATCAGCTGGAATACTGGCAAATTATATTACTGTTCCTGCCACATGATATTCCAGAATTGCAATTAGAGGTGGCAGAAAGGGTGGTAAATCCCCATTCCATGGAGTCCCATAGGTCTCCATGGAGGAGATTGCAGGTAATACTGGCTGTTTTTTGTCGGTGGGGGACTGATTTACCTTCAGTCCTAATACCATTTTAGACATATATTCAATGTACGACCAGGCAAAATAAACACAGTTTCATGGATTTGTGTTCTATTTTTAACAGATGATCTATGTTCAGTTGCTCCCACAACTCCACTCCACACAGCGTGGCAGGTTCAACTTTGAAAGATACGCAACCAGTGCAGACTCTGTTACACATGCTCCATATATTACAGCAAACCTCAGGATACTCTTCTTAAGATCAATTTACTTTCATGAAGTTGGGAGCCCACAACAGCCTAGGATGGATTCTTATGCCTAGGGAGTTTTAGTAATCAACATTGTATACCCCAGTGCTGATGTTAAGGTTTCATATTGTATGATTATTGCAGGCCATTGCCTTTGTTTTCTTATGGGTTATAGTTAAGCCTTTATTGGAAAAGGGTTTTTCAAATTCGTGAAGTTGTTTCTGTAATACTGATGGAGTTTTTGATGAAAAAGACTGCAATCATCGACAAAATGAAGGATACCTATGTTATTTGTATTAATTTTAGGAACATCATCCATCAAAATTGTTATATCTGAAGGCATGCTGTTAATAGCAAGTGAAAACAGTTGGGGTGCCATTGCACACCCTGGCAAACTCCCCTTTAAACCAAACACGTGTTGAACAGTTTGCCTCCTGGGTCTCGTCTTACTATTAGATTCCAAATCCATACCTGGATATGGTAGGTCCATACCCTCAAATGGGAAAAAAATCCTCAAGCATTCAACCTGAACAATGGAACAGTAAAATATATAGAATGGATTTAGAATATCCTTTTATTTTTTAGTGAAAAAATATTTAATGCATTATTCTTTGAAAAATGAAAATGAACACAGTAAACTCTCAGTGCATGACAAAGCATGTTGGACTCTAAGAATATAGTATAACACATTCATCGGAAATCATCACAAACAGACCAGTGGGACAATTCTAACACACAGTACATGTCTGTAGTCCCATTGCAAAAACTGTTACATTCAGAACATATATCTTCTCCCTTCAAAGTTAATGGAGGGGCCATGGAAAGCACTGTCACTTAAACACCGAAAACAGGAGAAGTAGAACCCAACATCAGGGCCCAGCATTAGATATAGAACTCCTGCTGCAGTATTGAGGTATGCGGGTATTCACAGAAGAGGTTCCGGGGCAAGTGCTGATGTTTAGACTACTTTCCTGATGCTCATGCGACAGAGGTCACATGTTCCTGCTTAGCCAATCTCGCTAAGATGGATGGATCACGGTAAGCACTGTCGCTCCACCCCTGCACATAGGAGACATAGAGCCAAGCAACAGGGCACCTAAGTGGATCATGAACTCCTGCAGCAGCACTTAGGAACACCAAGGTTCTAGAAGGTCTCCAACTTTACCCATGTCTCTACAGTAGCAGTTCTAGTTTGTTATGCACATGTTCTCCTTTTGTGACACATTGGACATTGATTGTCTCCAGCATTGGTCTTGCTGGCCTATTGCTGGATCATCCCATCTGATTATTTCTTGTCTTCTCTTGACATACATGATTTTCATCATGCTACACTGTCTAAACGATCTAATACTCAATTGTAAAGCAGTATGAACACAGATATACATAAGTAAATACAGAAATCCATATTCTGGAAGATTTTTTGTTTTTTCGAATGATCAGATATGCCTCAATTGCCAGTTTGCTCTATTAGTTATGAACATGGCCCGGATAAGTTTTCCTGTAGTAAGGATCTAACTTTTTTAGATTAACAGGAAGAGCAATTAGCCTCAAGGCGCAAAGGCAGTTTGGTGTCATGCGTTGAGTCTTATTGTCTTTGATTCCTGAGCTTGTCCCCTTACACAGCTCACATTTTGACTGCCAACCTGCAAAGGAACAGACCTCAAAACTGACTGAACTGCAATTCACCCCTCACTGGACCTATACCTAACACTTTACCCATATGTTTTTCCTTTGTTAACTCTCCCTTTTCAATTTCAATTTGATAAACAAATGGCTTTCAGCTGTCCTAGTGCTTCTAACCTTTAAATGTATTGTATATAGACCTGAGAGAACCCGAGAATTCATGACTAGCGCTGAGCCAAGGCCGAGCTGGGCGTCTGGCCTGGCTCATAGGGTCAAACATGAGCTGAGCCTGTGAAATGGCTGTGGTGGAGGGGCCTCTGTACGAGGATGTGGTCAATAAAAAGGGCCAGGGAAAGGATTGGGAGCAATAAAAGGGGACAAAGAGGTTTGGGACAACAAAAAGGACTGGGGGCAAAAAATGCGGCTGAACAGGGTGCAAGGCAGTTGGCTAAAGAGGTGAGGGCAAAAGGGTGCTGGAGCAAGAACAAGGGCTAGGAGTAGGGAAAGGGGTTAAAATGGACTGATGTCAACACAGTGGGTTAAAGGGGTTGGGACTACAACATGGGAAATAACAGGGGCTAAATGGGGAAAGGACGGGGCTAAAGGGCTGGGGCAAGAACAGGCTCTTTGGGCAAACAAAGGGAATACAAGCAACTGGGGTAACACAATTAGTTAAAGGGGTTGGAGGCTACAAAAGGGGAAAAACAGGTGCCTTAAATTAATTGGAGTGTAAAGGGTTTGGGCCACGAAAGGTGGTAAAGGAGCAAGCTCAGGGTAACAAAGGGGGATACAATGGATTGGAGCTACAATGGGGCCTAAATGGTTTCAAGGGGGCAAGACCACGGGCTAAATGGGTCTTAAGGCAACAAAAGATGTCAAGAGCAGGGGCAAAAGAGGACTGGGACAAGAACAGGGGGTAGGGAGAACAAAGGGGCTACAACTAATTGGGACAACAAAGAGGCTTAAATGGGGTTGGGGCAACAAAAGGGCTCTGGGAGCAGGGACAGCATCAGTGTATTACCTTCTAATTCAACACCACATCAGCTTCTGCACACACTCAGAACATTCTCCTTTCCTGTCCCAGCCAATTGTGTGGCTGGGGTTGGGCGGGACAGGAAGTTAGGTGGCTGGGACGCAAAGGCTCCTGTAAGTAGCTGCCTGACTTCCTGACCTGGCCAACATACTTCCTGTCCCACACAAGCCACTCTGATTGACTGGGATAGGACAAAATCGGGCTTTATTTTTTTTTCTTTTCAACTTTTCTTTTCTTTGAGTGGTGTGGGGAGGCACTGACCCGAAGGGAGGGTCAGGGCATAGCGCCAGCAGAATCCGGCTTGCCCAGCTCTAATTTTATATGTATTAATGTATTCCTCCCCCTCAATGTATTTTTGTGTATATAGTGCTAGCTTGGCTATACTTGTATGTTATATCAGGTTTTTAGTATGCAATGTTTTGTTCTGTCATTTAACATTAACTAGCTGGGTTACTTGGCCTTGCCCATGTCCTGATCAAGTGGTGTCTCATGTGCTTGTGAGGGTTTTGCTCTTGTCCTCTTGTTGGTATGTCTTGTGTCAGTTTTCTGTGGTGTCTAATGTGCCCTGCAAGATATTGCTCTTGTCCTCATGTCAGCAAGGCTGACTTCTGTTTGCTCTGGCATCTCATTTGCTTGAAGAAAGTTACTCTTGTCCTCAGGTCAGCAAGTCTTGCTGCTGTTTGTTGTTGTGTTTCAGAAGCTCTTGATGTTGATTTTGGCTTCGCATCAGATGGAGCTTTTTCCAAGTGATGTTTGTTTTTTTGTGTGGCATGTTTTAGGTACTCAATTGCTTCAGCACAATTGAGAAAATGTCCACGAAAGATTGATTGATTGTGCACTCTTCTCATGAAACTGTAACCTTGTAGTTCCCATATTTGGATTGGCGTGATAACATAAATATACATTTTTCGAATTCCCTTTAAAAATGCTTTAATAAACACTTACAAACTGCATACAGTGGTAATACATTTCCAAGGAATAACCAACACCTTGAACATTTTGCGTCAGTCACTTTTCAAAATGTTGGCTCCTTCTTTTACCTACTGTAGTGAATCAGTGTGAGCTTCAGTAAATGAAGGTGTCTACAGAGTGATTTCTTTGCATCCAAACATAGATTACAATCTTGCCCCAGACAGAAGAGGAATCCATGCAAAATTTGGTAGAGGTGGGTTCAATGGTGTGGATTTGTATAGCGGGACAAACATACACACATACATACATACATTCTGCTTTATGTATAAAGATGTCAAGTTGCTCTGAACACGTCTGATAAACCAGTGACATGCAGTGCTTCATAACAAACAGAAATTAAATACAATTGAGAGGGGCCCAAACACCGAAATCTTACAAATGTGAGTTGGTAAGAAGACTCTAGACCTAAAATGGACCTAAAATATCCCTGATGCCCTCTCTTAATAGGGCAAAGAAACTGGATCCCCAGTCATCCAGGCTGGTGATGGCTGGACTATTCAGATTAATTTCCACCCTCAGACCAAAGCTCTGCCTCCCAAAGAAATATAACTCTCCCTATAAAGCTACTTGCAGGACTCAAGAACTTTCAAGCAACCCTGACAAGGGCATTGCTCCCCTATGAGCCATATTTTAACCACCACACTCATTTAGAAACGTCTGTTTTTCTTCCCAGCTTTCCTGTATTTGAGGCCATTCGAGACCTAGGAAGAAAAACGATGGGCATTTGCTCTGCTGTTCACATGTGCATTGTTTCAGGGTCTATGAAGGTAGTAGAAGTGTGTTTGATTTCTTGTTGCCGTGTGCATTGTTTCAAAACACTGAGGCTAACAAGACACCATGACGTTGCAGAAGGAAGACATCCCCAACCTGACCATCCGTTAGCCAAATACTCTTATCACTAGAACATTTCATTCAGAAGGTCTGCCTTACTGTCACTTTACACAGAACTATTGTCACTTATTCTATCCCTCTTTACTTACGTTGTTCATCTCCATTCACATTCCTCTTTTACACAGTGTATTCTTCATTTGTCCTCTGGGGCATGTCAGTCCCAGAATTCCTGTACTGGACTTTTGTTTGTAGGAGAACTTAAATCTAGTGCCTGACAATAAAAGCTGACAGGTTATGTTAAATTATTAGGATTTGTACTGTTCACGCTGCCCTTTGCATGGTCTACAGGTGCTCTTGCAGACCTGAAAGAGAGTTGGGTTTGGTTTTTAGGGAGGATAGGGAAAGGCAAGAATGGAGTGCTATTTGCTGAGGTTGCAGATAGGAAATCCCATGAACTCAGTGAACTTGTACGTTTTCTAGGTGTTAAATGTGCAAGGCATTAAGGGCTTTGTGTCCAGAAGCATTGGAATATGTTGGCCTATGTGAAAAAAACCAACTGCAAATCCAAAAATACTGATTCTTTTTTCTTTTTTCTTTTACTCTGTTTCACTGCATATATATGCCGGGGAGACCCCCCTCCACACCCATGTAAAAATTCAGATTTGCAGTGATTGTGTGCAAGATTTTGTAGTAATACCCTGCTGGCCATGGGCTGAGTATTTCATTTAGTATGAGGTGTAGGATTTTGATGTCCAAAATGTGAGACTGGTTGAGGAACTCCAGAAGAGGTGCATTGAGCATCCTTAATTCATCATCTATTTGCTGCTGGTTCTGGATGTCCTTATTTTTCCGGAAACTCTCAACAAGTTACTCATACATTTCTCAGGTCAATATTTGACGTTTTAAAGACTGACGTTCCTGAGAATTATTATATTGGACTGTCTTATGAGTGGCCCATGCTTGCACAGGTTGTCCAAATCAAATTATTTCCTTGAGAATCATTGGAATGGTTACCTGACCAAGAAAGTTTGCTCATGTGTGACCTGGTTACCAACGCTTAGCAGGGCATGATGTGCAGACATTGTGGTGCTTATTTTGTGATGTTATCAGTGTGCTTAGAGGCTACACAAAGTTGGGGCTCATATTTAAGGTGGCATAAATTCCAAAACCTGCCATATTTCAGGGGTTTTGTAGCATTGAATTATTTCACCATGACTGTATTTCAACTTACGTTTTTTTAATGACAGGAAAAAATAATCACAAGAGGGACTATTTAAACTGTAATATGTTTTTCTTTTCAAAGAATTCATTTCATCGCTATTTGATGGCCAAGAGTATGAAAGCTTGCAAATGAAAGACTTTTTTAGCCTAATTAATGTACCAATTTGTCATAATGTTACTTTATTCCGCGCTTAAGCCACCAAAGTAAATATCTTTGTATTTGAATTCATTTGAAATATATATTATGGAGAGAGAGTGGGATACAGAGAGAGAGAGAGAGAGAGAGAGAGAGAGAGAGGGGATGGAAAGAGAGAAAGAGGGAGAGAGAATGAGAGAGAGACAAAGAGAGAGAGACATAGCAAGGCACGATGCCATACCTTGTATCCATGCGTGTTTGTGTATGCTAGTGTTGCCATGAATGTACACACCTGCAAAATGAAATGTCCACTACAGAATCTTTTTTTCCATCTATAAGTGAATCTTTGCAAGGAGATCAAGTTAATAAAAATCCTACGAGTTTGCCAAAGTCAACTTTTCATAATTCCCTAGAGATTGCTCCGAATGGCTGCAGATTTTTCTTGTTGACCCTGTTCAAGAGCATTATTAATCACACCTTTTACAGAGAAGGCAACATTTTTTCTTTCCAAAAGTAGAATTCTCTAGTTGTTAAACTCTGCCTGCTGTTCCAATGCTCCGGCATCTTAATATGCTCAGTTGGCAACTCAGGCTGGTTTTATTCTGACAGCAGCAGGAACCCATTTACCTTGCAGAATCAATACATTCTATTAAGCCATTCAGTGAATGTAAAAAGCTCTAGAACTTGAATTTAAAAATTGACATTCACATTCTTCTGGTATCATCCCACTTAATCAGTTGTAGGTCAAATCATATTTCAAAACCCAAAATCATCATCACCTTCTTGTCATTCTTTGCACTTACATACTCCTGCCACTCACTACTGTCACTCTATTTTGAATTAGGTGGTGTGGAAACTAGAGGTGTACACGCAAGGCAGAATGCCTTCATGCCTCCTTTGCCTGCTCTGACCCATTTTCCAGCGACAGGAAGATAGAGGAGGACCTAAGCAACCTCTACATAAGTAAGGTCTAGTAATGCTGCGTCAAAGTAGACGAAATGTTTTTCATAAAAATGTATAAAATGTATTTCTAATTAGAAAACAACCTTACCAAGGTTTGAAGAAAATAATTAAATTGCAAATGTAATGTTTCTAGCCATCTCCCTCAAAAAACATAAGATAACATTTGCAAATCACAAAATCAATATAACGGTGACAATGGCACAACACTTAGAATAGAAAAAAGGAAATAATTTAAACACCTTCATCACATTCCAACAAACCGCAGTGATATCAAAAATTAAAAACAAATAAATGCAAAAAATGTGCAACATTCCAACCCTGGCGTCCCGATTCATGGAACTATTTCCACAGATCAAAGTGACTTTGCACTGCTAAAAAGTTACTTTACACTGCACACTGTAACCCTGATTCATGGAACTGTGCAAAGTGTGTTTTTGCAGGGCAAAGTCAGTGCATAGTCATTTTTGCAGTACAACATGACTTTGCAATGACTTTGCCCTGCAGAAATACACTTTGCACAGTTCCATGAATTAGGGTTTGTGTTTGCAGTGCAAAGTAACTTTTCAGCAGTGCAAAGTCACTTTGAACAGTGCAGAAAATTCCATGAATCGGGCCCAAAATGTCCAACATATTTCTATCTGACGCTTTAACTGCAGACATTCCTCAGGGACCCAAAGTGTTGCAAAAACAGATGGAGATGAGCAAAACTAGAGCATAGTAAACATTCTTTCGAGGCCAAATTCACACAAAAAGCAAACTTGGTGCTTTTGTGTGAATTAGGCCCATTTAGCACAGGCCCGGTGCAAAGTGTATATTTGAAGTGCAAAGTCACTTTGCTCCACGCTAAACGTTCTGTGAATTAGGCCCTCGGCCTCCAAAGAAAATGTCATACTTTCTGTTTTTGCTCATCTCCACCTCTTTTTACAACACTTTGGGTCCCTGAGGAATGTCTGCAGTTGAAGCACCAGAAAGAAACATGTTGGACATATATGACAATGCCAAGGTCATATTTTGAAATGTTGCTAATTCGTTAGCATGTATTTGTTGTTCATTTTTGATACCACTAAGGGCTGTTGCAATGTGGTGAAGGTTTTTCAATTCTTTCCTTTTTCTATTCTATATGCTGTGCCATTGTCTCTGTTATATTAATTTTGTAATTTGCAAATGTTATCTTTTGTTTTTTGAGGGAGATGGTTAGAAACATTATCTTTGCTATTTCATTGTTTTCTTAAAAACAAGGTTGTCTTCAAACTGGAAATAATAAATGTTTATGCATTTTTATAAAAATATTTGTGTCTACTCTGTATCAGTTTTGTGGACCTTACTTATGTAGAGGTTGTTTGGACTTTCCAGTAAAAGTAAGGTGTGTGTTTTTTGGACTGGTGGTCTTGCAGTATGTATGCTGCAAGATAGAGAAGGGGCATCGAGAGACGATATGAGTCCTGCCATGTGGACCGCCTCTATCTTGTCAGTACACTTTGTATTGTACACTGTGTGAAATGTTGATTCAGATGAAAAGCAAATGGATTCCCATGGGGCTCTTTTTGCACAGGGACGTAACGTGAATGTAAGATGTAAACAGCATTGCGCATGGCTTTTACATCTTCTATTCTTGTCACATCCAATTTTCGGTCATTTGTATGGCAGAGAGGAGGGACAGAACACAACTTGCATTTCCACCACCTCCCTTCTTCCTCGTCATATAAATGCACCATCATATGCACCGGAATGCATTTTCATGCCAGTGCAAATGCTGGGGATCATAATGGAGTCAGTTGGCTTTATGCCCTGCATAAAGCATGCAGAATCCATAGTGATTCATTGTAAATACTGCAGGCAGCATTTACAATTAAACACACATCAAAGGCATGGTATATGCATGGTCGGCAGCGTTTAATTGTAATAGTAATAGTATTTATTGTGATTTAGTTTACATTGAAAATGTACACATACATATACAATTAATCAAGAGGAAAAATTATCATATGAAAACACATATCATATAAATAGAGTTCAGTATCTCTTATAAAAATAATATTCCCTAAACAAACAATAATGTCATCATCGTCCGTATAAAAACCTTGATGCTCCCAGTTTCAGTGCTTTATCAGCTGCCGCAAACTGCCTTTAAATGTCAATTACTCCTCAGGGTAAGCATCCAGGGCTTTAAGTAGAGGATCATTAGTGACTTAAAGTAATGTCTCGTGAACCTTATCTGGCTGCGTTCCCAAGGCACATAGAGGATTTACTTGAGGTCCAGCAGTTTCGATTCAGATACTAGGCTTTGTTAATTCCTATATAGTTACGTTGAGGTTATAGTTATACAATGCCAACAGTAGCCTCATACTGTTGGAGTTGATACAATGTTGCCAGAATAGTTCCTTCTTAATATACATGTAACTATGTACAAATCTACCCAAGCAGAGATTGATAACACTTGACATTTTATGGCATTCTGCAGTAAATGTTTAGCTGTTTCCAGCTGATCTTGTTCGTTACATAAATGACAAAGCCATAGTTCCACTGCAATCTTGTCCCTTCTAGCAGTAACCATTAGTGAAGGTAGTTGTTCGAGCTTTAGTAGTAAAATAAAGCGTCTGAGTCTCACAGCTGGGCACAGGTTTAGGTAGCTCTGTGGCTTTTTGAAATTGTATAATCTGTACTGGACAAACTGGTAGCTTTTTAATTCCCGGAGATGGTCATAATCCTCCAGCTAGTCACAGAGCTCCATACGTTTTCCCAATGCCCTCTGTACCTCCTCTGAGACACTGCCCGCCCTTGTTTGCCACCCAATGTCTACGAATAATGTAGTCATCTGCTTCTTGATAGGGCGCGAAGAGTTTGCCTTTGATATCTCTTGGTGGGCAGCAATTAATAACCCATTACTAGTATTACTCGTCATTTTCAGGTAGAGTGTGGCACGCTTTTTTAACACTAAGGCTATCAATGAGATCCAATCTTATTATTGCCAAGGGTATGCCTGGTGGTAGGCCCAGAATAGAGCGCCAACATTTCCCTTCTATCACCTGTAACCATTTCAGGTCTATGTCAAGGAGAGCTTCCAAGCCATAGGTAATCATTGGGGACAGAAATGTATATACAATTGTCGTGTACCCCAAATGGTGAAACCTCCCTGATTAACAGTGAATCTATGGAACAGGGCAGTCAGTTGTGCTGCTCTAATGGTGCGTGACTGTTTGCATATACTATAGTCACCAGCGATCTCGATCTCAAACTCAATACCCAAGTATCGATATTGTGGAGTATAGGCAATGTTATCAATACCTACCCTAAGCTGCACATGGGTAGTATTCCTTTTGGTAAATCTCATAACCTTCGTTTTTTCCAGGTTGATCTTAAGGCCATTTCTCTCTGCATATTCCCAAAGGGCAATCGACGACCTACGTAACCCACTGATAGTGTGGTCAAAGATTACTAAGTCGTCCGCATAGGCTAGTACAGGGCAGCTAGATTCTCCTATTTTCGGGGGGCAATTTACCGCAGCCCTTCTGGCCGCCGGAATGTCGTGTACATATAAATTGTATATTAAAAGAGCCATAACAAAACCTTGTTTGACCCCCCTATTTTGGTAAACACTTCTAGTGGTGCGACCTTCCTGATCTAGTTTTAATTTTACTAAGGTATTATGATGGAGCAGTCTAAGGTAGTATATCAGGCCTTCAGGGCAACCCATTGACTTTAATTTCTGCCAAAGACGTTCTCGGGGAATAGAATCAAATGCCGCCGAGAAGTCTATATAAAGGGCGTACAAAGGAGGTTGCCCCCCTAATCTTGCTCGTGACCTAAGGAGGTCCATAACCATGATGTTATGAGTCGTAGAGTATCCATGTCTAAACCCATTTTGGAATTTGGATAGTATGTTGGATTGCTCCACCCAGAGCTGTAATTCTTTTAATAGAAGTGAGGCAAATATCGTCCCCGTGGAGTCCAACATTGAGAGAAGCCTATAGTTGCTAGGATCAGAACCCTTTTTAAAAAATGGAATAAGAACCGCCGTTTGCCAAGATCGTGGTATTCTCCCCTCTTTTAGGATCTTTTTAAATAAGATAACTAATAACGCCGCCCAAAATTCAGGGTGAAATTTCATTACAATGTTTGCCAGTCCATTTGGACCTGGAGTCCGGGAGGGTTTCAGTTCTTTAATATTGTTCATCACCGTTTCATATGATGCATTAATGGGTGGAATTGATGGAGGCTCCCCCGAGATCAGAATTCCTCCATATCTGCCTTGGCATTTCGATTTTCTAGGAATGCTGCCCAAGTTTCAGCCTCAATAGGGTTAAGTAGTGGGCCTTTCGCAGTGCCCTGTGCTTCACCCAATAATGACCAGATATTATGGGTTTTCCCAGTACAGATTGTCTTTACTAGCCTTTGCCAGGACTGGATCGTGTCAGACTTTCTTTTCGCCTTAATGATGGCTCTATATCTGTTTTTAATGCACCTCACATTAATATGATATTGGTCAGGGGTGCAAGCTTGTTTCTTGGCGTGACAAAGTTCTGCTCTAAATTCTCTTTTGGCATCTCTAATCATTTTATCATAGGGAGGCTTTTTATCCCCCCTACTTATCATAGCCCCTATATGTAGTGCAGCATGCTTCCCAACAAAGGGATAGATCCAGTCCTCAATGGAATTAATCGTCATCTCCCTGAAATTTGACAGGGGATGCAATTTATCTATGGCCAAAGCTGCCAGGGCATGTGCAACATTTTTGTCAGACCAGCTGAACCGTGTTCCTGCTATATTTAGCTTTATGTTACCCATATTAGTTACAGGAGTGTCTCTCACCACGGTATTAAATTTGCATGTCATTACGGCATGGTCACTCCACTCATTGGGCATTACTCGCATATCTTCCACCATCCCATACATTCTTGGGCAGGCAAAAATGTAGTCTAATGTACTGCAAGAGATTCCCTTATACCAAGTGTGACGTCCTGGGTAATCACTAATGGTTTTACCGTTAATCATTTCTATATTCCAGGACTCAATCAAACGTTCCCACCCTTGTCCTTCGGGATCCATTTTAGTATGTTGCATGTGGCTTTTTGCTCTCAACTTAGGGTTGTGGGACTTCACTCTATTCCCAGTCATATGGAAATTACAATTGCCAACCACTATTATCACAGTGTTCCCAAGTTTTAATAGCCAGGTAGCCAATAGGTCATGGAGAGCCTCCTGCAGTTGTTCCCTTAATAGTGCACCTGGGGGGTTATATAGATTTACTAGTAGGAATTGTTCCTAGCTCCCTGATTGTCATAGCACACTTCTACCGCAATCATGTTACTAGCTAGTTGTGTCTCGACTTGTCTCGAACCAAGAGTATTAGCCATCCCCGTTATTGGACCACCAGATGGTCTACCCTTTTCTCCTTTTTTTGCTGCCATTTGGTAAGTAACAAAGCCGTCTAATATCAGTGGGTCCATAGCCCATGTTTCTTGAAGACAAAATCTTAGTTGAGCCCTCTAGTGCTAGTAAGTGTTCGAAACCCTGACAATTCCATGACAAAATTGTAATATCTCATTGTTTTAAAAGTACTCCAGGTAACAAATCAGCCAACCATTTTAGTACTTGTTGAATATCTGAGACGTCCACCTTATTCCCTTGGGGCAGGTTTGGGCAAACAATAGCATCCACGGGCATGTCTACCTATCTGGGCAAGCAATTTAGGTCAATTGCATTCAGATCAGCATCCACCTCCACATCGACTGCTTTCAATTCATCCTTGTAGTTTCTTATCAGCTGTGCAGTTTACAGAAACTTACAATGAAACCTGAGGATTGGGGCCTTTTAACGGTTCCACGAATTGGAAATCGTCTGACTTAAGGACCCTCAGTTGTGGTACGTAGTTCAGTCTGATTAGCAGTTCTGAACATGAGAGCCACTTCAGTTCTTTATTTAGATAAAGATTCTTTACCAGACAGATACGATTTCCTTCAGTCACTGCTTTAATTCCAGTCGATGTGGTTATCTTAGTCGTTGGGGCTCGCTGCTCTGGTGATCGTATGGGCGTTTCCTCGTCAATTATCACATCTTCCTCACTCAAGTTATCCCCCTCTCCAGCCTCCTCATCAAGTTTGTTCATCTTTTTTTGTTCGGGTATTAGCCAACTGGTCAGACAGCCCTCACCACTGATCTTCCTTTTCTTTGCTCTTGCTGCTCTCTTTTCAGCTTTCTTGGAGGGGAGCCCAACAAGTTCCTTTTCGAATCTAGGTAGGGCCATAGCATTAGCTCTTTTATTCTCTTCGGCCCTCCTAGTCATTCTACGTTGCTTACGCGAAAAGAATGGTTCAGCATTCTCCTTGTCTGCTTCCACCTCCTGGTTTTGCTGTTCTTCGGTCTGCTGTTCTTCACTTTCATCCGCAAACTCTATAGCTTCTGACATATTGGATTCTGCTGAAAGATTGACTTCAGCTATTCCACAAGCTTTCTCCCTCTTGGTCATATCTGAAGTTAAAGCATTGGTATTATCCAATATTCTCCCACACATCTTCAGTAGAATTTTAAGAGCAAATTGCAGAGATGCTACTGATGACTGAATCTCGGTAATCTCTGCTGCTCCAGGGTAGAGATTGGCCAAGCAATCATTATCGGCGTCAGGGTTATACTCCATAGAAGCCATAGCCGGATCGGGTGAGACTGATAGTGTAGTTTGAGGCACTTGATGAACCAATATTGTATGGAGCCGGTGCAATAGCTTCCTCAATTGTGGTGGAATTTATTTCCAGGGGAGGGTTTTGTGGGAACAACTCAGTAATCATACCCTTGTCCACAGGAATGGCGTTTTTAGCTTTCTTTCTGAGTTTAGCCCACTACATTCTTGCTTGGAGGGCTCTTGGCTTTCTCCATTCCCTTGGTTCTCCTTAGATTGTACCTAAGCTGCGTGGATCTTTTCCTGGGAGGCATTCAGGCTTCCCAGACACTTGCCCTCTTAGGGTTAGGGGACCAGTTCGTATGTCCCTACTTCACCCTGTGGAGCGCTCTCCAGAGAATCACTGGGGGTTTTAATCCCCTCAACAGGATCAAAGGGTAGCTGCCTACAGTCTCCTGTTATTTATCTATAGCAGGTAATAATACTGGTAGATGTCACCCAACAGAAAAAGCCTCTAATAGGAGGACCCACCGCTTCTGCAGAATGGATTCCCTTTATGGGCAAAGGATGGTGCAATGGCTTCCTGAGAGTGTGCCAGTCTTAGTATATATTCTCTGTTTAATTAGGGATAGCTTTCCCTACAAGACAACATAGGGCCAGCACAAGGGCGCAAGTATGCCTCACCAATTAAGGCCAGGCGGGCAGTGCTGTACGCTCCTCTTGCTTTTAGCACAGGCTAACAAAAATCAAAATTTCACCAAGCTCCCCACGCTAGCCACTATAGGCTACCAGTCAACCATCATCCTAAGCCCAGGACTCAGGGAACTCGGAAATGTCAGCAAGCTTACCCCTCACTCCAGTCAGAGGAGTCCTTGTCCAGGGCTCAGACAAGCCGTTCACTTCTGAGCTCGCCTTCCCCTCTGCCGTTACCCCGTGGAAACCCTCACAGGCTGCACCGTAGGTCCGCTCAGGGGGCCCGCTTAAGAAGCACAGCACCGGGGGGTTAGCAAGCCGGGCCACGGGGTCAAACAGGAGCCAGAGGGCCGGGGGCCAGAGGCATACTTCAGCGTCTCAACCCGTGGCACCTCGAGGTCTGCTGAATTGTGAGAGGAAAGGACCTTGCAGCGTGCTCACAGCGTGCTCCGACGGGGGACGGGAGAATTAAATGCAGTAACGCAGAAAGCAGGAATCAAGCCGCACCTCATACCGTCAGACACGCTCGAGTCAAGAGGCCGCTTCCGATTCCCAATCAAGTAACAAACTTGGGAACTTAATTGTAATTGTAAACGCTGCCTGTCATGCAAACTTGGTAGGCAGTGGCTACTCATTTTCATGGTGGAGTCCAAATGTGCAGGGCAAAAGGCAGTGTACACGCATGTCTACACATAACGGCTCACCACAAACAAATTACACTCTAGAGCAAAATGAGTTCTTATGTATTCTGACTCAATTTAAATCCTGCTGAAGAGCAGGGAGATTCATAGGAAGCCATTAATAAATGCAACCTGCTGTAAAGACGCAATCTCCTGACTGGACTAAATACCTGTGTCCCCAAGCACAAGTAAGAAAAGTTAAAACAACTCCATAACCAGTTATTGGGGCCACAGGTGAACTGGAACTGCAGCAACAGATCCCCAGGTAGCTAGAAAGGAAAATACAATATTAGGATGCAATCATTTGCAAGATATCAATGTATAGAAACAGGTATTGTAACCTACATAATAGCGCACCAGTAGTAGATCGAAAGGAGACAAGGGGAATCCCAGGAGTGGGAAACCCTCCCCTCGGAAGATGAGTGCAGAGAATGTAGAATGTTCACAGTCAATGTTCCAGGGAAGCAATCCAGATGAAAAAAAACGAAGTCCAAAGTACCTTCTGTAGCCAGTAGTCAGTCCAGGTCGCTATAGCACAAGGGGAACCCAGTAGCAATCTAAGGGAAAAAAACAGAGTAAAAAAAACAGAAGAAAAAAGCACTGGTCAGCCAAAATCCAGGGTAAATACAAAAGACAATCCAGTAAACAGAGGAAAGGTCAAAAGCCCAAAAAACAGGAATCAAGGAAGCCCAAAACGCCACTGAGAGGAAAGCTGAGAAGCATTGAGTAAAGGATGAATGGGCCTTTTATGGGCTACTTTCTGGTTGTGTTGTCACGTGACTTGGTGCTAGTCACGTGAGTGGGAGGAAGTCGTGCTTGCTGGGCGTACAGGAGGTGCCATGGCAGCCTCCAATCATGCCGCACTAATCGCTGCGCAGGCGCAGCCCGAGGCATGCTGCAGGAAGTACCACAGCGCCGCAGAGGCATAGCGGGAGATCTGCGCTGTCCCAGCGCCCCCCTCGGGCATGGCGGTGAGGAGACAAGACAGCCCAAGGATCGGCATGAAGGCGGGAGCCGGGAAGGAGCCTGATTCCGGGACCATGACAGAGATAAGTTCATGACACTTACAAAGTATAATTTGCAGATGGTATTAATTTTTTTACAAGACAGAGAGTGAAGCTGAAGATACAGAGGCCGATTCATGGAATAATTAGCGCGGCGCAAGTGGGCAAAAACGTGCGATTCGCAGTGGAATAGCGAAAATCGCACGAAAAGCAGCGCACGTCGATTCATGGAAGGCCGTGCGCGAGAAAACCAGCGGATGTGCGATAAAAAAGTGCGCGGCGCACGTTGGCGCACAGGCCATCTAACAGCGTGCGCCAGGTCACAGCGAAAATCGCACAGGCCACAGCGAAATTCGCACATAGCGCGGTGCACGCAACAAAAGTAGGCGGAACACGGGCGTAACACTCGGAATGGGGAACAACTTGCCAAAACGTGGGCGTCACGGGGGAAGTACAGGGCACAAGTGCGCGGAACGCCCACACGCTCGCCTACAACACGTATTCATGGAATAGAATAGGGGAAAAAAGCGCACGCTCAAACCAGCGCACAGGCACAAACACGACCGCCACAAGAAAGCAGGCGGTAGCGTCTCTGCGGCTGTAAGAAATGTGCGCCAAAAGGTGCGCCAACAAATCGCACCTATATACTGCCATGATGAATGTCCCATACTGTGGCCCTCCAGGAAAAATGACGTGCAAAGGGGTACCCACAAACACGGACACCCGCTGACAAAAAATACGTGTGCGTGTATACCGGGGTGCGCGGGAAGTCTAACACGCGATTTCAGCAGGGTACGTGCATCACAGGGGTTCGCGTGAAGTTTCACACGCGATCGGGCCTGGGGGAGCGGGCTACGTGTATATCAGGGGTTCGCGTGAAGTTCCTCACGCGATCGGGCCTGGGGGAGCGGGCTATGTGTATTACAGGGGTGCGCGGGAAGATCCAGGGTGCGCGGGAAGTTCCACACGCGAATAGCCTGGGGGCGCGTGTATTCCAGGGTGCGCGTGAAGTTGCACACGCGAATAGCCTGGGCGCGTGTATTACAGGGATGCGCGGGAAGTTCCACACGCGAATAGCCTGTGCGCGTGTATTTCAGGGGTGCGCGGGAAGTTCCACACGCGAATAGCCTGGGCGCGTGTATTTCATGGGTGCGCGGGAAGTTCCACACGCGAATAGCCTGGGCGCGTGTATTTCAGGGGTGCGCGGGAAGTTCCACACGCGAATAGCCTGGGCGCGTGTATTTCAGGGGTGCGCGGGAAGTTCCACACGCGAATAGCCTGGGCGCGTGTATTTCAGGGGTGCGCGGGAAGTTCCACACGCGAACAGCCTGGGCGCGTGTATTTCAGGGGTGCGCGGGAAGTTCCACACGCGAACAGCCTGGGCGCGTGTATTTCAGGGGTGCGCGGGAAGTTCCACACGCGAACAGCCTGGGCGCGTGTATTTCAGGGGTGCGCGGGAAGTTCCACACGCGAACAGCCTGGGCGCGTGTATTTCAGGGGTGCGCGGGAAGTTCCACACGCGAACAGCCTGGGCGCTTGTATTTCAGGGGTGCGCGGGAAGTTCCACACGCGAACAGCCTAGGCGCGTGTATTTCAGGGGTGCGGGGGAAGTTCCACACGCGAATAGGCTGGGGGCGCGTGTATTTCAGGGGTGCGCGGGAAGTTCCACACGCGAATAGCCTGGGCGCGTGTATTTCAGGGGTGCGCGGGAAGTTCCACACGCGAGGGGCGCGTGTATTTCAGGGGTGCGGGGGAAGTTCCACACGCGAATAGCCTGGGCGCGTGTATTTCAGGGGTGCGCGGGAAGTTCCACACGCGAATAGCCTGGGCGCGTGTATTTCAGGGGTGCGCGGGAAGTTCCACACGCGAATAGCCTGGGCGCGTGTATTTCAGGGGTGCGCGGGAAGTTCCACACGCGAACAGCCTGGGCGCGTGTATTTCAGGGGTGCGCGGGAAGTTCCACACGTGAACAGCCTGGGCGCGTGTATTTCAGGGGTGCGCGGGAAGTTCCACACGCGAATAGCCTAGGCGCGTGTATTTCAGGGGTGCGGGGGAAGTTCCACACGCGAATAGGCTGGGGGCGAGTGTATTTCAGGGGTGCGCGGGAAGTTCCACACGCGAATAGCCTAGGCGCGTGTATTTCAGGGGTGCGGGGGAAGTTCCACACGCGAATAGGCTGGGGGCGAGTGTATTTCAGGGGTGCGCGGGAAGTTCCACACGCGAATAGCCTGGGCGCGTGTATTTCAGGGGTGCGCGGGAAGTTCCACACGCGAATAGCCTGGGCGCGTGTATTTCAGGGGTGCGCGGGAAGTTCCACACACGAATAGCCTGGGCGCGTGTATTCCAGGGGTGCGCGGGAAGTTCCACACGCGAATAGCCTGGGCGCGTGTATATCAGGGGTGCGCGGGAAGTTCCACATGTGATTTGACAGTGTGGGTCCTCCCAGGTGTACCCTGTACACCCTCCACGGCCCCTGCAGGCAGCCCACACCACAGGGGACTACCCTGCATCCCTGGTCATGTCCCGCAGGCAGCCCACCCACCATGGGCATGCCCCCCAGCAAAGGCACATGTCTCCTTGAACTAATGAACACCAACTCATGTCCCCTTGCACTCCCACCCCCCAGCACTTTGGGGCACCTGCCAGCAGGCCCCCACCCATGTCCAACTCATGTCCCCCACCACCCCCACCCCCAGCACTGTGGGGCACCTGCCAGCAGGCCCCCACCCATGTCCAACTCATGTCTCCCACCACCCCCACCCCCCAGCCACCAGGGTCAGCCTCCACCAGGCCCCCACTCATGTCTCCCACCACCCCCACCCCCCAGCCACCAGGGGCACCCTCCACCAGGCCCCCACTCATGTCACCCACCACCCCCCCACCCCAGCAGTGCAGGGTCACCCTCCACCAGGCCCCGACTCATGTCACCCACCACCCCCACCCCCCAGCCACCAGGGGCACCCTCCACCAGGCCCCCACTCATGTCTCCCACCACCCCCACCCCCCAGCACTGTGGGGCACCTGCCAGCAGGCCCCCACCCATGTCCAACTCATGTCCCCCACCAGCCCCACCCCCCAGCACTGTGGGGCACCTGCCAGCAGGCCCCCACCCATGTCCAACTCATGTCTCCCACCACCCCCACCCCCCAGCCACCAGGGTCAGCCTCCACCAGGCCCCCACTCATGTCTCCCACCACCCCCACCCCCCAGCCACCAGGGGCACCCTCCACCAGGCCCCCACTCATGTCTACCACCACCCCCACCCCCCAGCCACCAGGGTCAGCCTCCACCAGGCCCCCACTCATGTCTCCCACCACCCCCACACCCCAGCAGTGCAGGGTCACCCTCCACCAGGCCCCCACTCATGTCACCCACCACGCCCACACCCCAGCAGTGCAGGGTCACCCTCCACCAGGCCCCCACTCATGTCTACCACCACCCCCACCCCCCAGCCACCAGGGTCAGCCTCCACCAGGCCCCCACTCATGTCACCCACCACCCCCACACCCCAGCAGTGCAGGGTCACCCTCCACCAGGCCCCCACTCATGTCACCCACCACCCCCACACCCCAGCAGTGCAGGGTCACCCTCCACCAGGCCCCCACTCATGTCACCCACCACCCCCACACCCCAGCAGTGCAGGGTCACCCTCCACCAGGCCCCCACTCATGTCTACCACCACCCCCACCCCCCAGCCACCAGGGTCAGCCTCCACCAGGCCCCCACTCATGTCACCCACCACCCCCACACCCCGGCAGTGCAGGGTCACCCTCCACCAGGCCCCCACTCATGTCACCCACCACCCCCACACCCCAGCAGTGCAGGGTCACCCTCCACCAGGCCCCCACTCATGTCACCCACCAACCCCACACCCCAGCAGTGCAGGGTCACCCTCCACCAGGCCCCCACTCATGTCTACCACCACCCCCACCCCCCAGCCACCAGGGTCAGCCTCCACCAGGCCCCCACTCATGTCACCCACCACCCCCACACCCCAGCAGTGCAGGGTCACCCTCCACCAGGCCCCCACTCATGTCACCCACCACCCCCACACCCCAGCAGTGCAGGGTCACCCTCCACCAGGCCCCCACTCATGTCTACCACCACCCCCACCCCCCAGCCACCAGGGTCAGCCTCCACCAGGCCCCCACTCATGTCACCCACCACCCCCACACCCCAGCAGTGCAGGGTCACCCTCCACCAGGCCCCCACTCATGTCACCCACCACCCCCACACCCCAGCAGTGCAGGGTCACCCTCCACCAGGCCCCCACCCATGTCCAATCCATGCCCCCCTGCACCTGGGTCCCAACATTCCCCAATCATGTCCGTAATGCCCATCCTCCCCTGCCAAAAGGCCCAACCAACTATCACACCCACCCACATATCAAAGGCAATTACATGTTACACCCCCAATTTAAATAATGCAATTTAACACATGTCTGTCACACACAATGGCTGCAAGTGAATGACAAAACACCCAACATGACATGCCTGAAAGCAATGAGATGATACGACACATTGAAGATTAAAAAAAATAATATGTATTTAACAGCAAGTAGAATGGAAATGAAATAAGAAAAAACACAAAGCAAATCAAACAAAACAAGATGAATGTCCAAGAAAATAATCTGAAAAATTAAAATAAGCCAATGAAGAAGATCATCCTGGGTCCATGAGCCCTACCAAATGAAACCTAACTGACTACTAACTAAAAAGTGAACTATATACAAAAAAGTGGTGCATTGTCCAATCGCAACCAAAAAAAAATCAAAAAAACAAAGGAAACCTAACCCTAACTATACAACTATATACAAAGGCAGCGGGCTATTCGGACGGCTCACTGGTTGTTGTCATGGGCCAGGGCATCATCGAACTCCTGGTCAATGGCTTGGAGGCGGGCATGTTCCCTGGCCCCGAGGTCCCGCAGGGATAACGCAGTGTCAAGCTCAAACTCCCTGCGAAGACCCTCGAGGCACTCAGCCCGCCTCAGCGCCCTCCGCATGGAGTCCTCCGCCCTGACCATCGTGAGCCGTTCCTCCTCTGCCCGCTGCCGCTCCGCACCTATCCGCTGGCACAACCTCTCCCACACGGAAGCCACTCCCATTCCAGGGTTCTCCTGCCCTCCGGCCGATGCCTGCACCCCTGATGTTGATGGCCCCGAGCCATGATGCCTCCCACGTTGAGCCTGCTGCTGCCTCCGACGCAACTGCCTGTGCCAGCACGACGGCATCCAGGCTGATGGAAACCACTGACGCCGTCGTGCACGTGCTCTGCCCGATGATGCCGTCACATCCTCCATCTGCTGGGGTCCAGTTGCTCTGGTGTCCACCCCTGCTGGATCTCTGACTCCCGACTGTGGCAGGGATGGGATCCCCACCGAGCTGGCTGCATTGGTCGGGGCAGGTCCACAGGGGGCCCTGGTGGCATCTGGGCTGGAAGACGGCAAGGAGAACGACTGGTGGATAGCCTGCACAGAGGAGGAGAGGGCCGCCACATTGGCCAACACATGCAGGAAACCCCCGAACATGGCCGATCCCAATTGGGCCACGTCGGCACGGTGCACTTCGTGATGACGTGGTTGCTCCTCCCGGGAAGCACGCACGGCATCACGAATCACAGCCGTGCGCATCGCGACCCCAATCAGGACCTTCTCCGCACGGCCAGGGGTTCCCACGTCCGCAGGTGGAGGGAAGTCAGGTGACATGGACATCCCCTCTACCTGCGAACAGGCCTGGGACGGGGCATCCCTGCTGGTGCATGGTGGTGCACTCACAGGGTCAGGGACAGCGACATGCACAGGCCCCTCCACGGTGACCTGTGCTGCCTCCTGCCCCTGGCCTGGACTGCACCACTTGCACCAGCAGGGATGCCCCCGGCAGGCCCCATGTGTGCCCCAGTGGCGGCCTCCTCCTCCTCTGTGCAAACCACCAACCTGGATGGCTCCTCACCGTCTCCCACCGTAGCAGGCCCCTGTGGGGGCTCACCCACCCCTTCCGCTGCAGCCGTGGGGGCATCCCCGCCGCCTTGCTCCACACCCCCGTCTCCGCCCTCTTCTTCACTAGCCGCTGCGTAGAGGGAGACAAAGAACACAAGCATCAGGGCACTGTACAATGGTCCCCTAGACAGGAAGCAATAGCAGATGAGCACCACTGTCAAAGTACACTTCCATCATGTCCCTCCACAACACATGGGTCAGTCCAGGCAAAACACACACAGTAACAGGCATGGTGCATGCCATGGACATTTCCATGCATGTCCAATGGACTCTTGAAACATTCAATGATATGTAACTCACATGCATCATGGCTCATGCCCATCACATGCACACACTTCACCTCAGTCACATCCATCTGGCCCCAAACACACCAAACACAGCGGATACAAGGGTAATTTGGCTGCTTTACTGAATCTCTGCATTGTCACACACATGTGTCATGCATCCATGGCATGCACAAGTCACAGACACGCAGGTCAGGCACACAGACATGGCTACCATATATGTACCTGGCATCAGCACCCATCCCTCACCCCCACCCATGTCCAGGTACAGAGACTGGCATGCTCTCATGTTCAAAATCTGAATAGGGCTCCCCATGCGGCATTTCAACACATGCAACAACCATGTGCATCACACATCACTGGTCGCACATGCATTACCATGATGTCCCTGCACACATACATGCATACATGGCCTATGGCACACATACAGGCAAGTATCATAGAACCAGCACACCGCAACATGCCCTGTCTCACACAGTAATGCATGGACACTTACCGCTCAACTCCAGACGGGCCTCCCTCTCAAGGATCTGGGCGTGGAACGCTGGGCGTACGCGTTCCAGGACCCTCATCTGGATGGAACTCATGGGGCCCCGGCCCCCCTCCACGAGGCGCCGGGCCTTCACAAGGGTCCTGGACCTCAAGTCCTCCCAGCGCTTCTTGATCTTCAGGACGTCGCGGGTTGCCACCCCCTCCGCGTTGATGGCAACCACACAGTCGGCCCAGATCCTCTGCCGTCCTTCCTTGCTGGCGCGGGACGATCCAAAGAGGGCATCATACTGCCCCAGGACATGCTCCACCAGGACACCAACTTCGGTGACAGTGAAGCTGGTGCCCCTCTGCCCCTCTGGCCTGGGGTTGCCACTGGTGCCAGATGTGGAAGTGCCCGACATGGCAACCCCAGAGGCAGGTGTGGGTGGGCAACTGGGTCCTGGGGCTGGGCTGTGGAGCGATGTAATCCCAGTCGGGAGTCTTCAGTTCCAGCAGGGGTGGACACAGCAACTGGACCCCTGCAGATGGCTGATGTGCAGGCACCAAATGGCAGGGCACGGTGGCAGCAGGCAGGCAGGCAGGCAGGCAGCAGCAGATGGCACGTAGGAGGCTGCTCGGGGCACTGGGGGGCAGTAACTCGGCCTTCTGGGCAGGAGCGTGGGCTTCCGTGTGTTTTCGCGTGGCCAGCTTGATACGGAGTGATTTGGCACGTGAATATCCTGCACGTCAGCGTGAAATCCGAGGAAAGGCCCTTAGCGCGTAAGCGCATCAGCACGCATACGCGATTCTATTGGACCAGAGTCCCTCAGCGCGTAAGCGCGTCTGTGACGTGACCCGCACGGGTGTTCCCCACTCAGCACGTGATGACGGGGCACACGTGGAGATACTGCACGTTAGAGTGTCATCGCGTGTAATTGGACAAAAGTGCGCGTACACGCGATTGGCCTATGTACGTGTATTTAATGGGTGCGCGGCCACTTACACACGCAAGTACGTCAGCGAACCTGTATCCCGTGGTGCGTGTGAATTTCCACATGCTATTGGACTGGGAACTGGATTCCAGGGGTGCGCGGGTCACACGCTGTATCCCGTGGTGCGTGTGAATTACCACACGCTATTGGACTGGGAACTGGATTCCAGGGGTGCGCGGGTCACACGCTGTATCCCGTGGTGCGTGTGAATTTCCACACGCTATTGGACTGGGAACTGGATTCCAGGGGTGCGCGGGTCACACGCTGTATCTCGTGGTGCGTGTGAATTTCCACACGCTATTGGACTGGGAACTGGATTCCAGGGGTGCGCGGGTCACACGCTGTATCCCGTGGTGCGTGTGAATTTCCACACGCTATTGGACTGGGAACTGGATTCCAGGGGTGCGCGGGTCACACGCTGTATCCCGTGGTGCGTGTGAATTTCCACACGCTATTGGACTGGGAACTGGATCCCAGGGGTGCGCAACACGCGCAAAGCATAAAATTGCGGACTTTAACAATAACAAGCTCAGACGCCAGGATGAACATACCGTTCCTAGCAGCAGTGGCATTGGGCTACCAAAGGAGGAGGAGGAGGATAGTCAGGGCCAGAATATTCACACCCAGAACCAGCCTTTTCGGGATGCCTGATGACCAGGTGTATGGGAGGTACAGGTTTCCACCACACATCATACTGGACCTGGTGACTGAGTGGTAGGATGACCTCACATCACCGACCCTGTGCTCCCAAGCACTCAGCCCCCTGGAGAAGGTCCTCAATGTACTGCACTTCTTAGCCACTGGATCATTTCAGCGGACAAGTGCCATAGTGGGTGGGGTGTCACAGGCCACCCAGTCACGCTGCCTACACCAGGTCTTGAACATCATGACTGCACGCCCATCAGTCCGCAGGCACATATACCTGCCCAGAACACCTGCAGAAAGGCATGCTGCCGCCCTGGATTTTTACGCAGTGGCACGATTCCCCAAAGTGCTAGGTGCCATCAACTGCACCCATGTGGCTCTACGTCCCCCCAGGGCATCTGAGCACATCTATAGGAACCGCAAGCACTGGCATTCCATCAACGTGCAGGTAGCATGTAATGCCAAGGGAATCATCACCTCAGTATATGCCAACTATCCCGGCTCCACCCACGACAGCTTCATTTACCGAATGTCCACCCTAAGCCGGGACCTAGAAGCTGGGCGGCATGGCGATACATGGCTGCTTGGTGAGTATGTATGCCACTGCACATGCATGCATGTTGGATACTGAGCAAGGTCACAACCTCACCAATGATACCAATCCCCACCTCCACAGGGGACAGTGCCTACCCTCTCAGCCCCCACATGATGACGCCAATTCGGAACCCCACCACGCCACCCCAGGTAAGATATAACACAGCCCACATTACAACCAGGGGCATAGTGGAGCGCACATTCGGAGTGCTAAAGTCACGCTTTCGCTCCCTTGACCGTTCTGGCGGGCAGCTGTTATACGCTCCCCCAGTAGTGTGCAGGATCATAGTGGCAGCATGTGTCCTGCACAACGTTGCAACACGCCGGGGCCTGGCCGTGGACATGGTGGTGGCCCCACATCCCCAACCACATGCACAGCCGCTGCGCATGGGAGGGGAAAGGGCACGGGGGGAGGCAGCCCGTACACAGCTAGTGGCTAATTACTTCACATAGAAATCACACCCCTGTGGAGTGCACACTGCCCTGGCACATTCCATCTGACAATCAATGATGACTCAACCTGACACTGATCCTGAATGTCTGGAGAATGAACCGGGAATACCATGTCAGCCTGAGATTGTTCACCTGGAAGTGTCACAATGTGTGCATCCCTACCCACACAGACACCACCAATGCAGTTTTGTGAAGTTACACATTGAAGCAGCTAAAATGAATACCCACTTGCAAAATGCAACAAGAGGACAGTGCCATGTCAGCCAACCCAACCCCAGCACTGCCACACGACACACCGTGCCATGTCATGCTAATTGCAGGTAAACAAAGTAATCCCCACAACATGACATCACTCTCACTATGTACAGTGGCACTATTAGAAACCTGCAACACCTGAAATGCTCACAGCAATGCCGGACCAACAACATACTTGAGCACGTAGTACCATTAACATGACATCACAAATGTTACATATTAGTAGTCTCACCACCTGGAAATGCCTGCACTCCCACCACTACCAACTGTGCAGTGTTGGCGCCATGTAGAGTTGTAGGTGCACTGCTGCCAACATGGTCCCCATCTCCAGACTAGAGGTCCTTGTGTGGACTTGAGGAAGGGACCTGCAAATTGGGAGGTAGACACAGAAGAAGAGTTACACATCAATGCAACATGCAGTGTACAACACAACAGCAATATGCACTATGAATGTATACACAGTATTGACTACAGACTGGCCACACAGCTCATGGGAGTCCAACGTCACTGTGTAATTCACTGTCACTTGGGCACACCCTTTGCAAGCCCATGGAAACGGGAAGCAGGAGGGGTGTGTGTGACTCAAACCCAAGCATCTGAACCAAATACATTACAAGCCTGCATGTGCCCAGCCACAATGCAGCGTATGCCCACAGGAACCACGGAAGCCAACAGATCGAAGCCAACAGATCGAAGCCAACAGATCGAAGCCAACAGATCGTCCCAAAAAAATTGGGAATAAAAGAAATCAAAATAAAAATAAAAATAAGAAACAATCAAAAATGGCCATTGATGGGCCCGGGGGGGTTGGGGAGGCCACCCAGGAGGTCCGAGGACAGGATGCACACCAGAACCCACCTGCGTGGATCCTGGGAAGATAAAACACCTCCATGGGCTCATGGCCCACACGGCTACCCTATTGTGGGAGTATCACTGCTGTCGCTATTATCACCCTGTGCAGCTGCATCCGGAGGTGGTTGCACTATGGGAGGCAGCCCACGCAAGGCCCTAGTCTGCTCCTCCATGGCTGCAAGCATGCGGGTGTGGTAGGTCTGGTTCTGGAGGATGAGTGTGCGGAGGTCCCCATGAAACAACTCACGGGATGCCCGGACCTCCGCCCTCGTTGCCTGCATCTCAGCTGAGAGCGTACGGGTGAGACGCTCCAGCTGCTGTTCTGTCCTTTGGTGTGTTGAAGCCTCAAGCTCAACAAGAGTCGTCCTGAGGTGTAGGAGCTCCTGCCTCAGGGCTTCCCTGTGGCCCTGGGACTCAATGGAGATGGCCTCCTGCAGAGTCGCCAGTGCCGCCCGCCTGTCCCTGTTGGACCCCAACATGTCCTCCCTGTGTGACTGGCAGATGGAGTCGGTTGCCTGCTCTAGTCGCTCCATCAGCCTTTCTGGGGGGACAATGGAAGTGGCCACCCTATCCATGGCCTGAGCCATCATCTCGGATGATGCAGCCTGTTGGGTAGCCATACCGTAAATGGATTGCTCCCATGCGGTATTGCCGGGTGGCGTACGGCCACCACGTCGGCGGGCACCACACCTGTCTGGGGCAAGGCGAACTGCGCCTTGCTGTGCCGGCACTGCCTGAGGCTGCAGGACTGCATTCCCCCTCTGATCTGCTGGCCCAGGAACAGGATCAGATGTCGCGGAGTGTGACCCTGCATCCGTAACCACCGAAGGCGTAGCTGCCAACACTGGCATCCCCATGGGGGGTACTGACCCTGGTGCAGGTGGGTGAGACAGAACAGAATCCCTCCCTGGAACACTCACCTGCGACGGCACGTAGGTCTCATCCGAATCAACACCTGAGTACAGCTCGGGGGAGGTGCAGCCAGAGACACCCCTTGAGAGCACGACCTGCAGCACTTGTGGGTTCTCCCCCACCACCACACCACGTCCCTCACTGGTGGTTGGTCGGCCCTGGGACACCTCCTGGGTCTGCGCCATCTCCACAACCCCAGCAGTATCAGGTGCGTCTTCCCCTGCAAAGACATGTAAACAAAGAAATGGAAACAGGCATTAGCACCATGGCACACATTGAGGGCTGAGAAGCAAGAGAACCAGTACTTGATTGACACATGTCCCACATGACTAAAACCCTCCCATGCATGCACCCTCACTGCGTATGAAGTGCAGGCAAATGGCACACACTGATGACACCAAGATGGAAGATGAACACATTTTCTGCATGCTGCCTGGCAGTGGCATCACACATTGGCCTGTGATTGGCAGGTGAAACACACATGCCATCACACAGATGGCATGTACCATTGCTATTGAGTGAAGATGGAGAGGAGGGCAGCACCTATTCATTCAGTCCAGTTCCCGCATGTAATAGCTTTTCTAATTCTAACAGGTCAGATTTTTCACCTGGAGCTGCCAGTCTGAAATGGTCAAATTGCACAGGGACATGTGTGTACAAATGATATCCAGGTAACAAAGTCACTCCACTTTACCATACCCATGTCAGACATGTGACTAGTGGACAGCGACATGCCTAGTGAAAGTGGTGGAATGCAAACAAACTGACTGAATGAACAGTGAAAAAGAAGCAAATATGTTGTGTCAAGGTGACACTTCAAGGGCAACTGGCGTGCAGTTGTGCTAGATGTCTACTGTTGGCAGAAGGGATACTGCTATGGCCAAATGCAGCTGCGCAGGAAGGATTGCATGAAGCACATGGCTGACCCATATGACTCAGGCGCACACACTCTCACCTGGCACCCGAACAGAAGCCCTCACACACACACCATGCACATGGATGACACACACATGCATGTGCACTCACCGGACAATGCCTCGTAATCAGCCAGATCTCCCACGCCTTGGATCTGTTCCTCCGTGACGTAGGTCCCAGCGACTGACTCATGTGGAGTGAGTTCCATGTCTACTACTGGAGACCCACCTCCAGTCACTAGAGTTGCGGCATGACTTGAGGCCAGCTTACTCTTTGCCCTGCGCTTTAGGTCATTCCAGCGCTTATAGCAATCATTGGCTGTGCGCCTCACGATTCCAAGGGCACTTACGATGTCCGCAACGGTCTGCCAGTGTGCCTGGCGTTCTGCAGGTGTGGTCTTGGATCCTGCAACAATGACCATCTCGTTGTCATGTCCGGACACATACTCGACAAGTGCATTCAGTTCGTCATCCGTGAAGCTGGGCTTCCTGGACGGGCCGGACTGTGTAGCTGTGTCTGGGGCATCAGCCTGTGCCGGACGAGCACTCTTCCTCTTCCGCTTGGAAGGTGGTGGTGATCCTGAGTGTCCTGCGCCGCTCTGGACACTAGGGGCAGGAGCCCTGGTGGACTCTGTATCAGGAGTGTGGGATTGCACACTCAGCATGGGGGTTGGTGCAGGCATTGGCTCTAGTGTGATGGTGTCAGGGGGAATGTCAGCAGCATGGACTAGGACCGACACTGTCCTGGCTGGGTGTGTGAGGGCTGGGGTGGATGGAGCCGCAGCTGCCCCTGCAGCCTCTCCGCCCTGCCTCCTTGGTGCAGCAGATGACCTTGCTGCCCCAGATCCACGTGGCATGATGGCATCAACGTGCACCAGCGCACGTGTCGTAGCCCTGCTGACCTGGAAGTCAGCCATGGAGTCAGCCATGTCTGGTGCCACAATGGGCTGGTCCAACAAGGGCTGAGCATGGATGGTGTCAGCCACTTCAGCCTCAATGTGAGGGGGGGGGGAGGGGGGGAGATGATGGGTGCCCTTGACTGGTCCTCCACACATGGGGGGACAGGCTCACCCTGCAAGTTACGACCACGTCCCCTACCGGATCCACCACAGCCACCACTTGTGGCTCTTCCACCTTTGCCACCCTTACGGAATCCTCGCCTCCCAGCCATGGCACTGATATTAATGTGCGTATGGGAGTGGCTGTAGACAATTGTCCTGGGCAATTGGGGGTCAAAGGGGTTGGGTACCAGATGGTAATTGTACCCTAGTGCTCTAGCACGGCTGATTGTAACCCCTGGGGAAAGATGACGGGTCACGCAACGCACAGGAGGCCCAAAAAAGGGAGATGACGTGCACGCAACCCCTCCTAGACCACGTGTGCAGAAAGAAAAACCTGCACTACGCTGTGGCACCCAGTAACACAAGAATGAACGTATGCGTGTCACACGCAGCCTAGAATGACCTCTGAAGGGGTAGGCTACACACAGGGCAAGCACAGAAGTTGGATACGTGCGTGACTCACCGTCTGCCAGGTAAAAGAGCGTGAAAAATGAGCGCGTTTGGCTGGCTAAACCCCCGCCAAAAGAAGATGTGTACGCTGTCTGAGAAGACAGGACAACAGTAGAAGGGGACACTGTTTGAGGGAACAGGCCCAGGTAAACCAGTAAAAGAGAAAAAAGAGAAAAAGCTGTCAGAGGTAACAGGGAATACGAACTGGAAACGCCGTGAAGTAAATCGCGTGTGAAACGACAAGAAGTACAGAATTCACCCACTCGCTCTCCACGAAAAGCACGTACAAGGAAATGGTGTTCTACATGTACCTTATATACTGGCCCACACGTACAGCGTCACTTACGCGGCGTGTATGTTCACCAATCACACGCTTTGTCATTCCTGCGTGTAGATCCATTTTCACCAATCACATGCTTTGTCACTTCTGCGTGTAGATCCATTTTCACCAATCACACGCTTTGTCACTTCTGCGTGTAGATCCATTTTCACCAATCACACGCTTTGTCACTTCTGTGTGTAGATCCATTTTCACCAATCACACGCTTTGACACTGGGACGTGTCACGCAACAATTTCCTGCACGTGCAGGTGACTATAGGCGCGCATATGCTGTTGACAGGTTTACGCGCTAAGGGCCTTTGCTGACGTGTGGGATTTTACTCCCTATCAGGCTGTCCACGCGTTCACACACGAGAGACCACGCTCCTGGCCAGGAGGCCAAATTACTGCCCCCCAGAGCCCTGAGCACGCTCCCACCTGCTGCTGCCTGACTGCCTGCTGGCCACGTGCCCCACAGTGCTGGTGGGTGGGGGTGTTGGGAGACATGGGTGGGGGCCTGGTGGAGGGTGCCCCTGCACTGGTGGGGGTGGTGGGAGACATGGGTGGGGGCCTGGTGGAGGCTGCCCCTGGTGGCGGGGGGGGTGGGGGTGGTGGGAGACATGGGTGGGGGCCTGGTGGAGGGTGCCCCTGGTGGCGGGGGGTGGGGGTGGTGGGAGACATGGGTGGGGGCCTGGTGGAGGCTGCCCCTGCACTGCTGGGGTTTGGGGGTGGTGGGAGGCATGGGTGAGGGCCTGGTGGAGGCTGCCCCTGGTGGCGGGAGGGTGGGGGTGGTGGGAGACATGGGTGGGGGCCTGGTGGAGGCTGCCCCTGCACTGCTGGGGGTTGGGGGTGGTGGGAGGCATGGGTGGGGGCCTGGTGGAGGCTGCCCCTGGTGGCGGGAGGGTGGGGGTGGTGGGAGACATGGGTGGGGGCCTGGTGGAGGCTGCCCCTGCACTGCTGGGGGTTGGGGGTGGTGGGAGGCATCGGTGGGGGCCTGGTGGAGGCTGCCCCTGGTGGCGGGGGGGTGGGGGTGGTGGGAGACATGGGTGGGGGCCTGGTGGAGGCTGCCCCTGGTGGTGGGAGGGTGGGGGTGGTGGGAGACATGGGTGGGGGCCTGGTGGAGGCTGCCCCTGCACTGCTGGGGGGTGGGGGTGGTGGGAGGCATGGGTGGGGGCCTGGTGGAGGCTGCCCCTGCACTGCTGGGGGGTGGGGGTGGTGGGAGGCATGGGTGGGGGCCTGGTGGAGGCTGCCCCTGGTGGCGGGGGGGTGGGGGTGGTGGGAGACATGGGTGGGGGCCTGGTGGAGGCTGCCCCTGGTGGCGGGAGGGTGGGGGTGGTGGGAGACATGAGTGGGGGCCTGGTGGAGGCTGCCCCTGGTGGCGGGGGGGTGGGGGTGGTGGGAGGCATGGGTGGGGGCCTGGTGGAGGCTGCCCCTGCACTGCTGGGGGTTGGGGGTGGTGGGAGGCATGGGTGGGGGCCTGGTGGAGGCTGCCCCTGGTGGCGGGAGGGTGGGGGTGGTCGGAGACATGAGTGGGGGCCTGGTGGAGGCTGCCCCTGGTGGCGGGGGGGTGGGGGTGGTGGGAGGCATGGGTGGGGGCCTGGTGGAGGCTGCCCCTGCACTGCTGGGGGTTGGGGGTGGTGGGAGGCATGGGTGGGGGCCTGGTGGAGGCTGCCCCTGGTGGCGGGGGGGTGGGGGTGGTGGGAGACATGGGTGGGGGCCTGGTGGAGGCTGCCCCTGGTGGCGGGAGGGTGGGGGTGGTGGGAGACATGAGTGGGGGCCTGGTGGAGGCTGCCCCTGGTGGCGGAGGGGTGGGGGTGGTGGGAGGCATGGGTGGGGGCTTGGTGGAGGCTGCCCCTGGTGGCGGGAGGGTGGGGGTGGTGGGAGACATGAGTGGGGGCCTGGTGGAGGGTGCCCCTGGATGGTGGGGGCTGGGGGTGGTGGGAGACATGAGTGGGGGCCTGGTGGAGGCTGCCCCTCGTGGCGGGGGGGGTGGGGGTGGTGGGAGACATGGGTGGGGGCCTGGTGGAGGGTGCCCCTGGTGGCGGGGGGGTGCGGGCGGTGGGAGACATGGGTGGGGGCCTGGTGGAGGCTGCCCCTGCACTGCTGGGGGTTGGGGGTGGTGGGAGGCATGGGTGGGGGCCTGGTGGAGGCTGCCCCTGCACTGCTGGGGGGTGGGGGTGCAGGGGGACATGAGCAGGTGTGCAGGGTAGTCCCCTGTTTTGTAGGCTGCCTGCAGGGGCCGTGGAGGGTGTACAGGGAACACCTGTGAGGACCCACCCAGCCTAATCGCGTGTGACTTCCCACGCACTCCTGTAATACACGTACCCAGCCAAATCGCGTGTGATGATTCCCACGCACCCCTGTAATACACGTACCCAGCCAAATCGCGTGTGATAATTCCTGCGCACCCCTGTAATACACGTACCTGGCCAAATCGCATCCCTGTAATACACGTACCCAGCCGAATCGCATGTAAAACTTCCCGTGTACCCCTGTAATACACGTACACAGCCAAATCGCATGTGATAATTCCCGGTAACCCCTGTGATACACGTGCCCTGGCTAATCGCGTGTGAAACTTCCCGCCTACCCCTGTAATACACGTACCCTGGGCAATCTCGTGTTCAACTTCCCGCGTACCCCTGTAATACACGTACCCTGGCTAATCGCATGTAAAACTTCCCGCATACCCCTGTAATACACGTACCCTGGCCAATCGCGTGTTAAACTTCCCGCGTACCCCTGTAATAAACGTACCCTGGCTAATCGCGTGTTAAACTTCCCGCGTACCCCTGTAATACACGTACCCTGGCTAATCGCATGTTAAACTTCCCGCATACCCCTGTAATACACGTACCCTGGCCAATCGCGTGTTAAACTTCCCGCATACCCCTGTAATACACGTACCCTGGCTAATCGCGTGTATAACTTCACGCGTACCCCTGATATGCACGTTACCCGCTTTGCGTTCCTTGTTTGCCAGCCCTGTAAACTGGTCCAGGGTTAGCGCAGCCCTTTGCGATGATTTAGCGATTTTGATGGCTTTTCCTTGCGCGAGGGCGTTCTTGGGGGCATTACTGGCGCTGCTGCAGGGTCGCTGCGATACTCTGCGCCACGGCTGGTTTGGGAGCCTAAAATCCATGAATACGCTGTGCGCGGAAATCGGTTTTAGCGCACGTGCCTGGCGCAGTCAATCGCACGCGGACACTCTGCGCCAGCCGCTTGCGACACTTTTCTGCGAAATTCTATGAATTACCCTGTAAATGGGAATGCTGCCATTGTTTCCCTTTATTATTCTCCTCCACCTTGTAAATGTTTGTTTAAAAGTAAAAGCAGTGTACTCAGCAGCATGTAAGTGCATTTATCTAAAAATGACCCCCTATGGGGGCAATTTTCCATTGAACAGAGTGCAAAAGGAAATTCTTTCCTTTTGAATGCCAGCTCATTGTCGTGATCTCCAAGGTGTAAAGGAGCGCAAAGCAGAGTTTGCATCTCCGCTTTGCTTTCGTCCTCCGTCTTGGAAGAGCACTAGGTATTCCGCTTGAATGAGGTTTTCATGCAGGCTTCAAACCACTGGATTCCTATGGAATGTAGATTACCCCTGCTATCTGCGCAGGGAGTATTAATTCTATTAAAGACTAGGAGGCGAGCATTATGCTTCATCTTCCTTTATTTCTACTCTTCAGCAGTTCAACAAACATGTAAAACAAAATCCTGAAAAGTGCTTTAAAACTAGCAATTTTTTTTTTTTTTTTTAAACTACAAAATCCATGATCCTCTGTAGTCCATGCTCTCTCCACCAGTCCCAATCCACTTCCTGTGCCTGGACTCCTCCTCTGCTTTTACTCGCTCTGAAAGTCTCTAACTGATCCTTGACAACTGTGCGAAGGCTCTCTTGGACTTTCAACTTAATCGCTGCAAATGCTATGGGCTCCTCACTCTCTCTGCTCTGTCTTCACCCTCAGTTATTCTTCTGCTCCTCTCCTATGAAAAAGAGCAACAAAAAATTATGATAGGGTGGTGCCAACGTCTCGTACTGATACATAATAAATCATTGCCATTGTATACCTAGTACCAGACTCGGGTGGGAATTTAATGCTCGCCTCCTAGTCTTTAATAGAATTAATACTCCCTGCGCAGATAGCAGGGGTAATCTACATTCTATGGCAAGACTGGAGGCGAGCATTATGCTTGTTCAAAGCTTCCCCAACACTATATTTGCTAAACTCTCCGCTGGCTTAAAATAAAATTCTTTAAACGTCCTCTCACTTGACCAATCTGCTGCCAGCATTATCTCACTCAAAGGCACTCCTGCTCTCACGGCGGACGAGGCCATGGCCCCCCTCACCGAATGCGCTCCATACGTGCTCACATTCAAACCTGCTGCCTGCATAATCTCTTTGACCCATCTTGCGATGGTAGCCGATGTAACTGCGTGATAGGGCTTCCTGCGCGCTATTAATAACTGAGTAGTATTCGCTGCCCTATGCTCTGCTGTTCTATTCTCGTATTCCTTAATGCATCGTGCCACGCACCATTTGGAATTACTCGGGAAATACGGATAATGTACCGTAGACGTCCCTGTCTTGGTCCTTTTAACTATGGAGAATGTAACTCCCTCTGGCCCGAAGGATCGTCTGTTAACCTCTAGCGCTTTCACGTCCGATACTCTTTTGCAGGAGATCAAGCATAGCAACATCGCTAGCTTTCCTGATAATTGCTTAAGCGAGAGATAATTATTGGTCGGCCAACTCGCTAGAAGACGCAGTACTGTAGACACCTCCCATGTCGTGGTATACTTGGGTTCCGGTGGCGCTTTAAATCTGGCTCCTCTAATGAGCCTCGCCACCGCCGGATGTTCCCCTGCCGGGACGCCCTCTAAAGGCATGTGACCCGCAGAAATTGCCGATCTGTACACTCCTATAGTCCGGAAAGCTCTCCCGCTCTGTAATAGGTTCGCTAGAAAGTTCAAAATCTCCACTACAGGTGCTGAAACGGGATGAACACCTCTGTCCTTGCACCAGCTTGTCCATTTAGCCCAAGCTGAGTCATAGCTCCTCCTAGTGGATGGGGCCCAGGATTCAGCGATAAGCTGCGCAGCCTGCGCCGAAATTCCTGGCAAGGCCCACCGTTTCCGGATATCCTGCACGCGACTAGCGGGAGTGTCCCTCTCACTCTCAGAGGATGACACGACCCAGCTGGGTCCGTGAGAAGTCGCTCCTCGTCGGGGAGGACTCTCGGAACGTCCGACACTAGTTCCATTAAGGTGGGGAACCACACCTGAGATTTCCATAATGGTGCTACTAATACCAATTCTGCTTTCTCCCTCCGGCATTTCGCCAATACTCTGCTCAACATCGCGAAGGGGGGAAAAGCGTAATGTGGACCTCCTATCCACTCTTGTAGGAACGCGTCTGTCCCCAGCGCTCCCGGATCCAGCCTCCAGCTGAAATAGTCGCTCCTCTGCGTATTGAGCCGGGAAGCAAACAGGTCCACTTGTAATGGTCCCCATCTCGTGTCCAGTCTCTGAAACACTGCTGGATCCAGCCTCCAATCGCTGGAATCCGTCAGGTACCGAGAGTTCCAATCTGCTACTACGTTCAGTGTTCCAGGCAGGTACTCTGCTGTCACCGACGTCCCTGATTGTAGACAGAAATGCCACAGGTCCTTCGCTAACTCTGCGAGCATCTTGGATCTCGTACCGCCTAAATGGTTGATGTAGCGCACTGCTGATATGTTGTCCATCTTCAGCAGGACACAAGATTTCACTCTCTCTTTCGTAAAGGCTTTGATCGCGAACGATCCTGCCAGGAGCTCTAAGCAATTTATGTGTAGACGAAGCTCCTCTTCGCTCCACTTGCCTCCGGTCTGTAAAGACCCACATCTGGCTCCCCAGCCTTTCCGGCTGGCATCTGATTCTATTATCAAATCCGGTCTGTCTCCGAATATGGCTCGCCCATTCCAAGCGTCCATATTCTTTAACCACCATTCCAGTTCTGTAATCGAGTCCTGATCCAGCGGCACTTGTTGATGGTACCTCAGACCTAGCTGCAGATGCTTTATTTTCAATCTCTGCAGTGCACGGTAGTGCAGTGGCCCCGGAAAAATGGCCTGAATAGATGCTGCTAGCAGCCCCACTATTCTCGCTAATGTCCTGAGAGATACTTGTCGCTTCTCTAAGCATATTCTGATCTCTCTCTTGATGTCTCTCATCTTCCGAGCTGGAAGCTCTAAGGTCGCCTTCTTGGTGTCTAGAATGAATCCCAGGAAGTCTAACCTCTGTGCTGGTATGGTATCTGACTTTTCCTTGTTCACTAGGAATCCTAGTGAGGTCAGAAGGTCCTGCACCCATCTCGTTTGGTATACTAATACCTCCCGGTCTTCTGCAAGCAGCAGGAGATCGTCCAGGTAAATAATAAGCCTTATGCCTTTCTCCCTGATCGCTGCCGATACTGGCTTCATTAGCTTTGTAAATGCCCATGGTGCCGAAGCAAGACCGAATGGCATCGATTTGAATTGCCAGAAACGACTTCGCCAGCGAAAAGCTAGAAATGGTCTGTATTCCTCTAGAACAGGTACTGTGAGGTAAGCGTCCTTTAGATCTAGACGCGTCAACCAATCTCCTTCTCTTAGGGAGTCTCTGAGCTGCTGGACGCCTTCCATCTTGAAGTGCCGATATATGATCCAGCCATTCAGCTCCTTGAGATTTATCACCGGGCGTACTTTCTCCTTCCTGTGCACTAGGAACATATTGCTCACAAACTTCGGGGCTGTCTCGCATTTCTCTATCGCCTGCTTGGCCACTAGCTGCGCTATCTCGCTGTCTAGCTCTGCTTGTTCCGCTTGCGCTAATCTCTGGCTCCGCGGTTCGTATCGCTGCACTGGGGTCTCTATGAAATCTAGATGCAGTCCGCTGACGGTCTGCAGTATCCAGGAATCGCTTGAAAGCTTGCGCCAACTCTCTAAATATCTGCGCGTCCTCCCCCCTACTGGGGGATACATAATCGCTCTCACCTGGCGTAAATCCTTGACCTCTTCCCGATCCTCTGGACCTTCGGCCTCTTGGGAATCTCCCCCTGGATGGGAAAAAGGTGTCTTGATTCCTGTTCTCCCAGTATTGTGCCCTGGTGTTCTGAGGTCTTCTCCCTCCTTGGTAGCGACCGGCAGCTCGACCTCTGTAGCGGCCGGTCCCTCCAAAAACTCTGCTGGGGAATATCTTGCGAATAGACGCTTGAGCCTTCTCCAGTGATGCGAAAGTTCCTACGAACCGGCCCATCTCCTTCCCGAAGGTCTCTCCGAATAGGAGGCCTTGTGCGCCTTCCCCTGCTTCATATGACGATAAGTCGCTCAATTTAGAGTCTATCTTGAGCAATAAGCCCTTCCTTCTCTCTGCTGCGATGGCACAATTTGCGTTTCCAAGCAGGCAGACGGCTCTTTGAGCCCATCCTGCGAGGGCTTCCGGATCCACCTCTTCACCTGTGTCCTTCGCCCTTTCTGCGAGGTCCATGATTTTTGCGAGCGGACCTGCTAAATCTAGTAACTTCTCCTGACAGGACTTCCAGGATCTATCAATCCCCTTCCGGGGGTCTTTACTGGCCTTGGCTACAAAAGTCAGCATTTTTGGGTCGAGCTCCGGTGCTTCCGCCACCTTTCCTGGCAAGTCTGGGCGCGGGCACTCTGCTCGTAGGCGCTGTCTCACTTCCTTGTCTAGTGGCTTGCGTAATCTTGCTGCCATATACTGGGTCACTCGGGGGGATGGTTGCCACTCGGTGGACCTCGGATTATGAATGCTGTCTGGGTCGAACATATCCTCCTCGTTTTCTACGAGGTGTTTCTCCTTCCTCGCTTTCTTGCCCCCACTGGGTCTAGACCAGTCATCTTCTTCTCCTTCCTCATCTCCTAACGAGCCTTGCTCCTCTACTAGCTCTTCCTCCGAGCCCAGGTCTTCTCCCATATTATCTTCCCCTGGAACGGGGGTCGTGAGGTTCGGCACTGCCTGCTTCTGTAGGTGCGCTTCTTTAAGCTTAGCAAAAGCGTCAGGCACCTCCGAGGCCTTTTCTATCGCCTCCTCATATGAGCCCCGGGGGTCGTCAGAGGATTTCCTCTTTAGGGCTTGTTTACTCCCCTTCTGCCCTTCATTCGAGGGTTCTGTGGGCGTGCGCTTATCTGCTCTGGTGCTGGTCTTTGGCTGCGAGAGTATGGCCTCTAACGTCTCCAGCCTCTCTTGTAGGGGTCTCACCCCTTCTGCCACTGCATCTATAAGAGAGCTACCCAGCACTTGCTTGAAGCTGGCAGCGAGGTCCTGGGATTGCTCCTCCTCACTCCACTCAAAGTCTGACATGTTCCTTTGTGCTGTGTGCCTAGAATACCTGGTACAGGTGTCTTAGCACGCCCACTCTCTCTTATGATGTTCTTTTTTTTTTTTTTTTTTTTTTTATATAAGTGGCTGCACCTCTGTCTTTCTTCAGCCTTCCGGCCTTCAATCAACTTTCCACTATCCCACTGCCTCTTGGCAGCGTAGGGCTCCTATGCCCGAGTCTTCCAGCTCTTGCTGTCACGTTCTATGCACGGTGTTGATGTCCGTGTCTCAGCTGATCGAGCTGCGTGCACCGTCTCTCACCCCTTCTTAGATTCTACTAGTCGGGGTCGAGAGGGGAAAAAAAACTCCGCGTCTACGAACGCTGGCGTTGGAAATAATCCTTCGCCGCTTCGCGATGACGCTACGCGCCCTAGCGCGTGTAGGCTCCGCCCACCCGCGGGTGGGGGCTATGTTGTTGGAGCTAGACGCTCCGCGCTTCACGCGCTAGCTCCGCCCACCCGCGGGTGGGGGCTATGCCGATGAGGCGATCCGCTTCGCGCTTTGCGCACTGTTCCGTGCGCGACCTGCCTATGCTCGTGAGGCTGACCGCGCCCCTGAGGTGTCGGGTATACGGCACGGGGCCGTCAGCCTCTCGGCGGACCCTATGTATCAAGGGAATTTTCCTGGGGCTCCGCCGATATCCCCTCGACGACCGCTCTGAGTCAGGGGAAATCTGAAACTTAACGCGCTCGCGCGTAGTATGACATTTGCGGTGAAAAAGAACGCCTCTAGACTAATTATCTCGCGTTCTCCCTGCGAACCACACTCAACATCTCTTTCCATCTACCATTCCTCTCTTCAGTCAACCCATATATCCACAGGCATTCGGAGAGGAAAGGAAATAGTACTTATCTGCTTGAAGAGCAGTAAAAGAAGAGGAGGAGTCCAGGCACAGGAAGTGGATTGGGACTGGTGGAGAGAGCATGGACTACAGAGGATCATGGATTTTGTAGTTTAAAAAAAAAAAAAAAAAATTGCTAGTTTTAAAGCACTTTTCAGGATTTTGTTTTACATGTTTGTTGAACTGCTGAAGAGTAGAAATAAAGGAAGATGAAGCATAATGCTCGCCTCCAGTCTTGCCATAGAATTCATTTTGCATTTGCACCTGCTAATGAGCTCGATGGTTTCACAGTAATACATTAGTGAACGCTGCCTAAAAAATGTAATTTGCAGGCGATATTTACTTTTCCGGCAATTATATATATTTGTTTAAAGAGCCTCCTTTGTTGAAGGTGTTTGCAAGACTAATAAGACTTAAGATAACACAAGCAAGAAAGCCACCGGAGGTGTCAATTTGAGAGAAAAGATGGGCAGTTCCCACTCTACTTTGATTAACTCTGTTTGTGTACTTTGTAAATCACACCCCATATGTGAGTACCCCATCCTTTATAAATGAAAAGATAAATACTCAAAATACAATAACAATCCGGTAAACATCAGTTCACATAAGCAGAGTTAAACTAAACCTGGTCCTGGTACCCTTGTCTCTCTGTTGGTACCTTGACTTGGTCCAAAACGTTATTCCACAATGGGTGCTAAGCTATGCAGGCCAAAAGAAAATAGAATGATTACGTGTACAATATATTAAGAAAGGCCCAGATATAAAAGTACAAACATATTTACAAAATGATATGAAAGGCTGGGGGTGAACATTGAATCCAAACAACTACACAAGCAGATGTAATTAAAGTCAAGGGGGTATTTGTTACATAGGTTTACAACCCGACCATTGGAAGTACAGGTGCGTTTGAAATATGATCAGAAATTCTTCGAGCTGTTGTAGTGAGTGTGACCATGATTAAGAGCCACACCAGACTAAGGGTTGACCTTGGTGGCCCTATGGTTGCCTTGGGACCACTGTCAAATGCTACTGTACTTGCTGGAGGCTCTGTGGGAGCTCTCAGTGAAGTATACTTCAAGTGAAGAAACAGCTCTAGGCAAGAGAAGTTGGCACTAGAGGCCAAAGCAGGACAGGTGCTGCCTTATCAGCAACACAGGTTTCTCATTATCTATTCTCAAACCGATGGCTGTCTGGAGAGAGGTTCTGCCCAGCAGTAGCAGCTAGAGTCACTGTCCAATGGAGTTCCAAGCCCACGAGACAGCACAGCAGTTGCGTGCATTAATCAATGTGGACGGGGTTCAAGTGCTCTGAGCAGGAAAGAGTGTGTATTAGGACAAAAGGGGATACAGCGCTGCCTGGCGAGTTAGCAATGGGGAATATTTCAGTCTGCAACTATTTTCAAACAGTTGCAAAACTCTCAAAGACAGGAGGCTGCAGTGAGCATCCAATGATGTGGACCAGTCCGGCGATCGTGGTGGTGGCACTCTCACTTTAAAGTTGTACCCATGCGTGTCTCCATTTATTTAAAACACACCCCTTCCTTGTTGTCAACATTATTTTCAGACACCTTTTATTCTCAAAATCAAGTCATCCGCAAACATTGACAACACCCTGATATTTGAAAATGTCTTACATGCACAAGACAGCAAGACATATCTGTGTATTGCCCCATGTTAGGATGAATTCTCAGAAATGTGTTAATTCCCTTCTACCTTAGAGACCCCCAGCTCTTTTGCTGGACTTTAGGACAGAGAGTGAGACCTTTTTCACACTCCCTCATGTATATTTCTTTGATTTGAAGTCTGTGTTTCTTTTGGTTTTGGAGTCTAACAAACTCCATGGGCATCATCGTTTTACATTTTGACACACCGCATCTTCAGTGCAGTATTACAGAGTAGTCCTTTGAAATACCTTCTCTTGGATAAACTACTGTTTCCAAGAGCAGTAAAGTGAAAATGACTTTACTCACCTTTTGTAACTTTCTACATAGAGTGCTGGAGAGGGCACTTAGTATCCCCTTTGTCTACGTTCTCAAGTACAATTTTTATGTTAACCTGTCTACCATTAATGGCTGGTGGCATTGGTTTACTGTTTCCTACCGTTGTGTGTTTTTACCACAGGCTGAATCCTCAGCTGCAGTATTGCACCCATGGGTGCCCATTTTGTCAAAAAGGCCTGGTCTTCTTTTTTTGCCATTTCTTGTTGTAAAGGTCCAAACCAGGTTTGGTCCCTTTGTTTGTTTTGTCTTTGGCAGGGTTCACTTCTGAAGCCCACCTCTGGCTCTAGGGTGTTTGACGGGGCAGGAAGCGAGGGAGGGTCCCAAAACTCCCTGTGCTTAGTCTCCTTTGTCACAGGAATGTACCCCTTGAGGACAGTCATCCTGCAGCGTGAGTGACATCTAGGCTGCGAATGAATGGGAGAATCCTACATAAAAGGCAAGGTCTTTGGCAAGGAAGTGTGAGTCGACTACTGGACAAAGGAATCTGAAGAAGAACTTGGAAGAGAAGCTTGCTGTAACTCCTGGACCGTTGGTTATCCCGGTGAAGGCCTGCTGCATTGCTGAAGCTCTGAATTCTGATTGACAAGAGAAGTACTGCAAGGACAACTTCTCCCCTTGGGTTGGTGGGACCAATCAGCCTCATGACGAACTCGACTGGAACCCTTCTCTTTGCTGGCTGTATTTCCATTGCTGCTGCTGGAACTAAGTGCCACAGGAACACTAGAATCAAGTGCATCATTTTTAAGTCAACCCAAGCTCCAGGAACATCCTATGGATTTCCTCGAAGAAGGACTAACCAAGCCTGAACCACCTCAACAGAGTGCTGGACCCCAGAAGCGAGGAAATCCCACAAGGTATCCAAGAACCGCTGTGGTACTATTTGAGAGTAGCTGAAAACACAAAGTGCCGCTGATCCGAAGTGTGCCCATTGCTGCCGCCGACCTTCAAACCATAGTCCCCAGATGTCCTCCCTCTTGTACCCACGACTGAGGCCCAGGAACAACAGGATCTGCAGGAACTACAAAAGGAACAGAAGCCAGCTGGAACCTTGTTCTTCAGACTCAAGGTACTGTAACTAGGGATACTTACCTCTTGTTGTGTGTAGCTTGCTTGTTCTCAATTGAGACTTGCATTGGCTGCCTTTTGCAGAGTTGCTTGCAGCTTTGCCCTTCACAAGCCTCCCAGCCTGTGGACCAACAGTGAATTCTTTTTCAGCAAACTATCTTTAACATTTTGCAAAACATTTGTGCTAATCTTCAAATAAGTGCCTCAGCTCTCCTAGACTTTGCTCAATTGTCATTGGTTGTCCTGGCTCCCTGAAGACGCTTCTTACTCTCTGACTTTTGGGGGTCATTACAACTTTGGAGGTAGCCATGGCGCTGTTAGTGCCATGGCTGCCTCCAAAATCGTGTCTGGGTCCGGTCTGGTAGAGAGGGGACTTACCGGGACATTCCGCCCTAGGTGGACCCGGTAAGTCCCCATTCCAAATCCCATTCCCCATTCCCATTTGAACCCCCATAGGTCTCAATGGGAAGGGGAAAGGCGCTAATAACAGGCCCGCTAATTGCGGGCCCTTTATTAGCTCCAAGGTCCCTTAACGACTTTGGAGGTAGCCATGGCGGAATTAGCGCCATGGCTGCCTCCAAAATCGTGTCCGGGTCCGGTCTGGTGGAGAGGGGACTTACCCGGACATTCCGCCCTAGGTGGACCCGGTAAGTCCCCATTCCAAATGCCATTCCCCATTTCCCATTTGAACCCCCATAGCTCTCAATGGGAAGGGGAAAGGCGCTAATAACGGACCCGCTAATTGCTGGGCCCGTTATTAGCTCCAAGGTCCCTTAACGGGACCTTTAAAGAATGTGCGGTCAGACCACACGTCCTTTACGGTTCCCGCTAAGGGACCTCGGAATTGGGCGGTAAGGGATTAGCGGCACCAGTCTCCTTAACAGTGCCCGGTGTCCCATACCGCCCACCTTGTAATGAGGCCCTTTGTGTTTAACTGTCCCTCAAAAATGTCATAGAAACTTTACTAGTATAGCTGGGAATGGGTTAACCTGCATTGCATTGGGGGGTTCTAAAAGTGCTTACCTGTTTGAGAAACTTGTTAACCATTGTTTCCTCCCCTAACCTCTTTCTCCTTTTGACACCAAACTCAGTATTGCTTTAAATGTACATGTGATATATTAATGTCCACAGTGTCCTAACTATTGAGGTCACATCTGGGTGTAGAAAGTTTCTGTGTGCCATCCCAACATGGTATCTACTTATTTACCGAAACTGAGTGTGTATTTTTGAACTATATTTAAGTGTTGCATACTGCTCTCTTCTAAAGAAGGCTTATTTTAAAATTGACTGTTACATTAATAAATAATTATGTTATCAAGAAACCTTCAGTATAAGTGTTATGTGGATACATGTCACTGTGAAGCTCTATGTTGCAACCCTAAAGCTCACATTGACCCCTCTTGAGATAAACCTCCCTACTCAGTCACTCTACAAACTTGTGTAGTACAGGCCAACACCAAAGGTTGGGTTACCTATTGCCAAGAGGACAAGGCTGGTGTAGTCTTCCATAGGGTTACTCCATACAATCTTGCCTAACACCCTACTTGTCTTAACTTCCCAGAATAGTTTTAAGCAAGCACCTTCTGAATACAATGTGCATGTGTGCATGCATTACACTGTATCAGGCTCATGTGGTACAGCCATTTACTGTGGAGAATATGCAGAATATGCCAAATATGCAGATTGAAGGGCTTTGGAATGCGTATGGCCCCTTCCTAGGGAGCTGTGATTTGTCAGGGAAGGGGCAATTCACACGTGTCTGTCAAATGTAAGACATCAATTAAACAGACTTGGGGAATGACATAGAGGCCTGTGAAGCTCACCTATGGCTTTTACCATAGCTTGATTTTGTTACTTCAAAGCCCTAGTTAGTGCCAACCTGTATTATGCACACAAAAATAAAAAATAAAAAATAAAAAAAAAACTTCAGCAGTCCTCTGTGTTTTACACATCAAAAAAGAACCCCTTTCCTCGTTCTTGGGGATTCGGATGCGTACCACAGAGCGGGTTAAGTGACTGTGATGGATTCAATTAGTTGCCTTTGGTCACTTTGCAGTCTGTTTTATTTTCAGCATTAATTTGTATATATGGTTTGCGTTGTCACACCACTTAGCCTAAAGGCAATGCGACTGGTGCCAACTTTCCCTTTCTAATGTATACTCATACTGGACCATGAAACACTGATTGCGGGCAGATTGTCTTCCCAGAGGACTCAGGATATAGATGTGGAGTTGGAAAAGTTTTCCTTAATAGGTGACCGGAGTGGCTGATATTCAACAGGAATCTACCAGTGCTCTGCAGTACCGATTGGCGCTCAGCAGATCGGTTCCACTTTCCATTGATAAAGAATACGTTCCGACTACAACTGTGACAACGTCAGGAAACATGCAGATATACTCAGAGTGGACCTTTCGACCTTCGATATCTCAGGCAAGTAAGTAGCTCTGAACTTGACGTGGAGGTTTGTGACCTCATAGTTTTTCATTCTCAGCATTCCAGAACCTGTTACTGTAGAACATAAACCTACTTGTAATGGCAGAGCTCTCAGTCCAACAATGATGACCCAAGTAAATCATCTTGAAGTGGAGTCAGCCACTTACGACCACCTGCATCTCTTGTGAAATTTGTCAGACTGTTATCGAAATTCCAAGTAGCACTTAATCACAGAATCCTGACTGCCTGCATGACTACTGTTTCTAACAACAGTATCCTCCTCGTTGGTGTTGCCATCAGAATGCAGTCACATGTAACCCCTCCTCCTCACCCGTCTGGCATCACCACACAAGGCTCCACTAATGTAGGTGTCTCGCTAGTAAAGCATTCAATATGGAAAGGCTCTGCTTCATTCACACACAGATGAACTAAAACTAATTATTCTCCTCAAATTCAAATCTTGATTCCATTGTCAACTTGCAAAACATTTCTAAATAAAATGTATGGTAGATCAAAAATATATTCTGTGTTTAATTTACTCTTTGCAGCTAAGTGGCAGACGGTTATTTTGTTAAATTGGAGGGGCATACATGTTTTCCACATATATGTGTCAACTGTGGAGAGTAGAGAGGGAGCCCAAACCAACCAAGGAGACTACAGGGTTCTCCCCTTGAGAACACGTTAAACATCATTGGATAAAATGCTGCATTTCACTGCACACGTTCTGTTGAAAATTGGGACACAAGTCAAATAGTTTTCAATCAGTTTTATAAGGTAACTCCTGTAAAAATCCAATAGACCAAATCGCCAACAGTGTGCAGGAGCATTTTCCAATGAATTTTCATGATGTGTTTTCCCATAATATACGGCAGTATAAAAACATGTCGATGCTGGCTATGCCCATAAATGTACATGCTGGCTGCACCAACATATGCTAGTATTCCCACATAAGAACATACTCATGTTTGTGGATGATGCCAGTAATGATCCTATATAAACATGTACATGCTGGCTTTGCAAATATATTCCAGTTTCTTCACATCAAAACACAAGCTTTTGGGCTTTGCCAGTTAAAATGCCATGACACAGTAATACAACACGTTCAGACTAGCTGCACTGATGTAGCCAGTATGGCTTTGTAAGAACATTAATCATGTTGGTTGTACCCTCGATGCTCAGTACAACATGCCATGCCACAGAAAGTAAACATGTGCAGACTGGCTGCACCAATGGAGGAAATTATGGTTAAGTTAGAAGACTCATCATGTTGTCTTTACCTTTAATGTCCAGTAACCAATGCCAAGCCACAGTAAGAAAACATGCTCAGACTGGCTGAATGAATGTAGGCAATAAAAGCCACGAAATAACACTCTCATGATGGCATTACACTCAATGGCAGTAAAAGATGCCCTGCCACATTACGGAAATATATCCAGACTGGCTTAAAAATGTAGGTATGTCTGCCACATTATAGCACTCATCATGTTTGCTTTACCCTTGATGACCAGTACAAAATGCCATGCCACAGTAAGAGCATACCTCCAGACTGGCAACACTAATGTACCCAATCTAGACACGTAATAACACTTTTCATGTTTTCTTTTCACCTGATGGCCAGTCAAAATGACAAACAACAGAAAGTAACTATATACAGGCTGGTTGCATACATTTGGGCCAGTCTAGCCACATAATAACAATTAACATGTTTGATTTACCATTGATGACCAGCTAACAGTGCCATGTCAAATTAAGACAATTCATCAAGACAACGTACCAATGTAAGCTAGTCTAGCCCCATTACAACACTTATCATGTTTGCTTTATCATCCATGACCAGTTAACAGTGCCAAAACAATATCCAGTCTGACTGCAGCAATGTAGGCCAGTCTAGCCATGTTACAACACTTATCATGTCTGCTATAACACTGATGTATAGTACAAAGTACCATGCTGCAGCAAGAAAACATGCTGTGTCTGGCTGCACCAATGTAGGACAGTATGAAAGACCAAAGAAATATCTAGGCTTAGTACCACAAAATGAAATACCCAATCACGGGTCGGAAAGATACAAGTATCTTTTATTTCTGTAAAGAGTCAAAGCAAACAGATAGCTATCTGGTTCCGAACACCTTGCAGTGTGTACCAGCAGGCACAGTGAGGGGTGAGAGTGCATCTTAACACAGACACTTTTATACAGTTTTACAAACATTGTCCAACCCCTCTCTGAACTAATAAGTTACATGCTAGGGTTCGTGCCCAGTTCACATGTCAAATATTACAATATGATAGAATGGATTAAATAAGTTTGCATGCCAGGAAGTTACAATGATGCCGTTGGTTCTCTGATCCACAGTGAGCCTTGTTTCAAGAATCACTACAATGCAGTTCAGCAAAAGCACACAATCTGAGTTTGTTCTACATTGTCTTGTTGTTTACATGAGGATGAGGCTTGTGAGCGCATGCAACACTTGGATTGCAGTTCGTTCGAGTCACAAGGTTTCTTTCCATAGAACAAACACTCTGCTCTCGGTCAGCATATACATCAACAAAACTCAAAGGTCGTTCGGCTCAGCTGCAAGTCAAAAACACAGTCCACCATTTTAGAACACAAAGCAGGAGTCGAAATGAAAATGGCAGATGATTCTTAAAATGGCAGCGAAGTTAATCAGAAATCGAAACATTTTCCATGCAACACAAAGGGGCTTAGGCCAACATTCATAACAAGTCGGTATTATATGAATACAGTTTAACAAACCCTCCTTTTGGCCTAAGCCAAGAGCATTACTCAAACATTCGCTTTACTCAAAACCCCAGGTCTCATTATCCATACATCCTGAATCACAGTCATCTGAAATATCAATCGCCATAAGTTTCTTGATAGTGATATCCTGCATTACAAAAGCGTTAGCAGTTTTCTTGGGTGCATGTACTTTTGGTCCTAATGTACCTACAGTTCTTGCACAACATCCTCCTAACATCAAACATATTGCAGGGGGACGTTGTATACAACAACAACAAAACTGTAGAACACCAAGAACAATCATTAGGTCTGCAAAGAGCTTCCAACCCCATGAGTGTAATAAATCCCAGAACCAAGCAGTAAGATCACAGTTTCCCTCGGGGACATGTACTTCCATACTCAAGGTATGCAGATTTTGTATTGCCTTGAATATGGTAGGGGAGGAGTCAGGGTGAAAAACACAGCAAGCAGATCCCACCAATTTACATACCCCACCACGCTCAGCTAGAATGACATCTAACACCATCCTATTTTGAAGGGCCACTAATCTAATGGCCTTTTGCTCTAGCATCATGGTGTACAGTATATCAGTGGTCTGTTGATGGTTTTCTCCAGAACTCTTGCTAGTCTTCTAATATCCTCGGAATTCATCATTTGTCCCCAAAATGGCACAAAGGATTTTGCTATATCACCAAGACTTGTGATGGAGTATCACCATTCTCATCCCACTTGGTTAACCCCCTGAGACTTGAGAGGTGCTAGCCACATATACGCCTGGTAACGACCTACCCAAATAGCAAGTACCCTGCCAATCTCTATGTAACCAAGGATAAGCCTCATGACCACAAACAAAGTACATGGAATCTCCTACATACAAAGGTCTGTCCTCACTGGTTAGATTTGCAATGTTAGTGCAACCCTCAAATGTACCCATTGGCTGAGAACCATCCCTTTGTATACAGAAGGAAACAAAGTTGGGGCTATGATTGATAGTATAGGAAGGAGGCCTGGCATCCCGGTTGCCTTCAGGAGCCATCTTGAAAGAAATCAGTGATTGAAAAGGTCTAGAGAGTCTATCAGAAGGCCTAATAGAAGCAACATGGAGTTTTCTCCTATTTGCGAAGAGGGAACATCCCAAAGTTGTCAGGGCTAATTTTTTGAATTCATTCAAATTACTCCCATCAAAATTCCCAGAAATACTGTAATTGAACGACCGAAGAATAGTGCCCTGAGTGAGGCATAGCATGCAGTAGTTAGAGGAAGAGGATGAATATACCAGCCCAACCCCTTTTCCCCATGTTGTGGCAAGTGTGAACACACCCAGCAATTTGTTCTGTTTAGAATCGCATGGGTCACATTCATTATCAGTAGAGAATGTTATCATGATAAGCCTGTCTATATTGGGAGTCTCGAGGAGGAAGAGTGTGCAGATGCACGAAAGGTGGAGACACAGTGGATATAATTTCAGTGGTTAACAAAGTATCAAGCGGGTGCACCCCTTCAATGTACCACAACCCAAGCGAAAATACAATAACTACACAGACCAGTACTGTGATTAAAAAACAATGGGTCCTCAGGGACCATGATCTTTGGTGTACAGATTCCTTGTCAGCCACAAGACCAATAGCTTGTTCCGCATGAGTAGATTAAGGAAAGGACATTGTTTCTCAGAGTTTGTTTAGAAGCCTCTCCGTTAGGCTCTTTTAGTTCATCCGTCGGTGGCCTCTGACCACGTGGCCGATCTTGCTTGAAGGTAACTTTGCCGGTCCCTGCCTCTTATTTATTTATTTTTCAGTGAGAGAGTGACAAGGGACTGGCTCAATGATGATTCTTTGTGGGCACAGCCGATGCTGTGCTGTATGTCTGATTCCTTGGACGCAGATCGTTCCTCGAGGCTCCAGGTACGGTGTGATCTGCGAACAGAGTGTTGTTGCTTCCTGAAGGAAGTGATGGAGCAGACGCAATATTGCTCGGTGATGCAGAAAGATCTGCAGAAGAATTTGAAGGCAAAGTACAGGCTCCCCTGTCCCCACAGGCTCAGGAAGTTTTTCCGGTACACCCTCGGTGTTAGAACAGACTTGTGATGCAGAACAAAATGAACAATTTCCTTTTCTTCTCCTTCGTCGTGAGGCAGAGGGAAAGGTATATTCTTGATGTGCGTTGTATGGTTCCAGTGCCGTTTTCCTTCTACTCGTACAGCGGTCTGTGTGGCTAATAAGACCTGAAACAGTCCTTTCCAGCGAGGTGCGAGACAGGATGCTCTTTCAAATGCTTTGATTATCACCCAGTCGCCGGGTCGGAGTCGATGACCTGGCCCCTCATATTTAATTGGGAGGGCTTCTTGCACCTGTTGATAAAGTTTTGAGTTACTGGTCACAGTACTCAGAAAGGAGTAACTGCTCTACATCTTTTAACCACTTGCGTTTGGGTATATTCCAAATATTGGCTGGTCTTCCCATGATTATCTCATAGGGAGAGAGCCCAATTTCCGACTGTGGGGTCGTCCGCATGGACAATAGAGCTATCGCTAAGGTATCTGGCCATTTCAAATTGCTACATGCACACATTTTTGCCAATTTGTTCTTTAATATACCGTTGTGGCATTCTACAAGTCCGGCACCCTGAGCGTGTCTTGTCAAATGGAACCATTTATTGATCTGTAATCCCGCGCATACTTGCAGGATAACAGCAGCGATAAAATGTGGACCATTGTCCGACCAAATGACCGTCGGCAAACCAAACCTAGGAAAATATTCCTTCAGCATGGTTTTTGCTGTCGTCATTGCAGTGGAATCTTTTAAAGGGAAGGCTTCGACCCATTTGCTGAAAGCACCAATAACTACCAGAACATATTTGTAATTCTGACAACGCTCCATTTCAATGTAATCAAAGTGTATAACCTCAAAAGGCACAGAGGGGGGACCAGAACTACCCCTCGGTGTCAATGGGGAATTATTGAACCTGAAAAATTGAAATTTGAAGAAAAAAAAAGAAGAAAAAGAAAAATAGAGGAAATTTGCATAATATTGTTGGAAAGGACTGTTTTATTTGGCATTTTCATTGTGCAACCATTTTTTGAGCTTTTTAATACCTGGAGCTGTATTGCTATTTTGAAAGCACAGGTTTTTTCCTACTAATGCTACTTATTTGACTGTTTTTGGCCCTTCCAAGGTGGCCACCCTGGTTTTCTTTGTTGTGTAGGCAGGCTGTGCTGAACCACCTCTCCCTGTGCTGCACTCCCAATGGTTGCTGAGTGTTTTCTTCCATCCAATCAGGGACCGGCAGGCTTCATCCGGCCCTCTCAGCAAGGCCCACTGGCTGGAACTGGTTTCTTTCATCTGCTTCTCACTGGGGACGGGAGACGCGAGGAGTTGAACTTGCATGCGCTTACAGACACGCAGAGGAGGCGGACCCAGGCAGGGCGGAGCGGTGACTGGGAGGAGGGTGCTGGGCTTGAGGAAGTGGAGCGGACTCTCAAGGCGGATGCAAGGAGTGAGTGTGCTTGGAGGAGGCGGTAAGAATGGGTAAGGGGAATGGAAAGGTTGGAAAGAAGGGTGGGGGTGGAGGAGGAGGCGAAGAGGGAGAGAACGCCGACTGTGAAGTCTACAGCTGTGGAGGGGGGGAAGAGGAAAGGGAAGAGCGCCATCGTAGCAGGTCTCCACGGAGAGATTATGGAGGGGGGCTGGACCGGGGCCACTCCGGAATGGTGACTCAGGAAAAGCGCATTTTGAAAGGGTTGGAAGCCTCAGAGAGCAGTGGGTCTAGGGAGGAGAAGATGCAGGGTGACAGTGTGTGGAAGGTGGTGTTGAAGCCTGAGAGTCGAGAGAAGACGTTTCTGGGAGTGAATCTGTTGGAAATTGCTAGATGGGTGAAGGCGGCTGTGGGGATGTTACTCGGGTGCTAGTGGTGGCTGGGGGCCAGTTGTTGGTGGAGGGGACAGATGCTGGTAGCAAGGCTAAGATTCTGGAGGTGCGTTGTCTGGGTAGGCATGCGGTGCGAGTGTTTGATCAAAGTGGTGTGTCGTGTAAGGGGGTGCTGTATGGAGTGCTGGTGTCTGTGAATATGTCTGAGGTGGAGGAGCAGCTGGCGGATGTGGGGGTTGTGGAGGCGTGGAGGTTGGGGAGGAGAGATGCACATGGGGATGTGGTGCCTACGACTGTGGCAGTGAGGTTTGCAAGGACAGAGTGTCCGGAAGTAGTGGAGTTGGGATACCAGAAGTTCAGTGTGAAAGTTTATGTAGCGTTGCCTTTGATATGTTATAAGTGTCAGCAGTTTGGACATATGGAGAGAGTATGCAGGAATGAGAGACACTGTGGGAGGTGTGGTGGAGATCACGATATTAAGGAATGCAAGGTGGAGACCCTGGAGAAGTGTGTGAATTGTGGGGGGCATTCTACCGCGTTTAGGGGGTGTGAGAGTCACAGGGTGGCGAGAGAGGTAGTGCAGGTGAGGGCGGCAGAAGGTTTGTCTTATGCGGAGGATGTAGCAAAGGTGAAACCGGTACGGGTAGTGAGTGAGGTGAGTGCGAAAGAGCCGGTGTTGGATGAGGCTGTGGGAAGGAAGAAAGTGGTGGGTGAGGTGAAAGGCGTAGAAATGGTGGTTGTCCTGAAAACTGAGTTTATGTGCTTCATAGTGTGCTGGAGCTGGTTCAGGGGAATTTGTCTGTCAGTGTGTCGATCTTACGAAAGGAGTGGTGGAAGCGGGGAGGAGGTTTTTGAGTGTTGTGGATGTGGTGGAACAGGATGTGTTTAGGATGGTTGCTAAAGTGTGGAAGCAGAGTGGGGTGTCGGCATGAGGATTTTGCAGTGGAATGCGAGGAGTTTGTTGAGGAATGGACAGGAGGTGAAAGCGGTGTTGTGTGGGGAATTGAATGTTGACGTGGTTTGTATTCAGGAGACGTGGTTAAGGGGTGATCTGAGGTTTGTGATTCCGGGTTTTGAGTTGTTTCGTAAGGATAGTTTGGAGGGGAGAGGGGGGTGTGGCTCTAGCAGTTCGGAAGGGGTTGGTTGCAAGGGAGATTGTGGTGGATGGAGCAGTGGAGGCGATTGGGGCGGGGATTTGGGTAGGGAGATCGGAAGTATTGGTGTTGAATTATTATAATCCGTGTGAGGTGGTGGAATTGGGTGTGCTGTCTGGAGTGATAAGGGGACATGTGGGACCTTGTGTTTTGTGTGGCGATTTTAACAGTGCCAACACGTTATGGGGTAGTGATCGGACAGATGCGAATGGGGAACTGTTGGAGGACATGGCGGATTAATTGAGTCTGGTATTGCTGAACGATGGTTCGGGTACGCGGTTGGATGTGAGGACTGGGAAGTTGTCGTGTTTGGATTTGACCTGGGTGTCTGCTGCGATTGCGGGAGAATGTGATTGGGAGGTGCGTGAGGATGGGGACATGGGGAGCGATCATTCTGCTATTTTGGTGAGTGTGAGGGGTGAGGAAGGGATCTGGCCACATATGTCTGGGAGTCGGTTGAATTTTAGGAAGGCTGATTGGGAGGTGTATAAGGGAGTGTGTCGGGAATTGATTGTTCCTCGGGGAAGGGATGGGGGGGGTGGATGAATGGAATGAGCATCTGGTGCAGGGAATGAGAGCAGCGTCTGTGGCAGCAATTCCGGAGATTGAGAAGGGGAAGGGTGGGAAGGTCGAGGTTCCTTGGTGGTCGGTGGAATGTTCAAGAGCAGTGGCGGCGCGGAAGAAGGCTAGGGCGAGGGTGGTGAGATCGGGAATGTTGGTGGATCTGGTGGCATATAAGAAGGCTAAGGTGGTGGTGCAGAGGGTGATTAGGGAAAGAAAGTGTGGATATTGGAGGGGCTATTGTGGGTCCCTGGAGAGTGATTCTGGTGTGGGTGAGGTTTGGAAACAGTTCAAGCGGATGTCCGGATTGATGAGGCCGCAGGGTGGTATGTCTGTGTTGTTGAAAGGGGAAGAGGTGGTCAGTGAGGAAGGGGAAAAGGCGAATTTGTTGGGGGAGTATTTTGAGGAGGTGCACAGTTCAGGGAATTTTCCAGAAGCGGTGAGACTAGGTATAGGTGTGGTTGAGGAGGGGATGCAGGAGTTGTTGGCGGATGTTGGGCCTTGGGAGGAGCAGTACGAGGTTCCGTTTTCTATGGTGGAGTTGGATGGGGCGATTCGGAAGGGGAAGTGGTCTAGCCCAGGGGTGGATGGGGTCATGTATGTATTTTTGGAGAAGTTGCCAGTGGAATGTAAGTTGGAGGTATTGGCTCTGTTCATTGAGGTCTGGAAGAGTGGAGTTTTGCCAAAGTTGTGGAAGAGAGCGATTGTGGTGGCGATTTTGAAGGGTGGCAAGAGTCGTATAGGCCGATTGCGCTGACTGTTGTGATGTGTAAGGTTATGGAACGGATGGTGGTTGAGTGATTTCCAGAGTGGGTTTAGGAGGAATCGGTCGGTGGCTGATCCGTTAGTAAGGTTGGTGACTGTTGTGGAGGAGGTGTTGTGTGATGGGGAGTTGGCGGGGGTGTTCATTTTGGATTTGGAGAAAGCGTATGATATGGTATGGAAGAGCGGGTTGTTGATAAGACTGTTGGAGATGGGTGTGAAGGGGAGGATGTTTCAGTGGATTAGGGCATTTTTGGCTGATAGGACCTTTCAGGTGAGAGTGAGGGGGGTGATGTCTGAGGTTTGGAAGATGGAGAATGGGACGCCGCAGGGAGTGTGATTAGTGCAATGCTGTTTAATGTGATGGTAGATGGGTTGATTCGGGCTTTAGCGGGAATCGGGTGTCAGGTGGATTTCTTCGCAGATGATGGTGTGGTATGGGTAAGAGGGCGGAGTTTGTTGTTGGTATAGAGCCGGCTGCAAGCTGCGATATTGAGTATGGAGGAGTGGTGTGGGAAATGGGGCTTTTCGGTGTCTGTGGATACAAGTGTGAGTATGGTTTTCTCGAGGAGAAGGGTGCAGCAGCAGTTGGACTTGGTTTTGAAAGGTGTGAGGGTAAAGAGCGTAGAAGAGTTTTGGTACTTGGGGGTGATTTTGGATAGGAAGTTGAACTGGAATTTGCAGGTGGATGGTGTGGTGGATAAGTGTAAACATAGGTTGAATTTGTTGCGGGCGGTGTCTGGGAAAGAGTGGGGTGCGCAGCAGAAATGTTTACGAATGTTGTATAAGGGGTTGATTTTGAGTGTGATGGATTTTGGATGTCAGGTGGCAGTGGGTTTCACAGCGAGTCAGAAGCTGCGGTTGGATAGGGTGCAGGCGAGGGCATTGAGGGTGTGTTCGGGTGTGATGAGGTCCTCTCCAGTGAATGGGGTGCAGGTGCTTGTGTGGGAGATGCCGTTGGGGTTGAGGAGGGATGCGTTGAATATGAGGTGGTGGGTGAAGTGCAGTGCGAAGAGTGTGGCTCATCCGGTGCGTGAATGTTTGAAGTTTAATTGGAGGTTTGACTACTATAGGGACCGGTGGAGGAGGAAGGGGGGCACTTTGGGGTTTCATATGTGGGAGAAAGGGGTGAAGTGGGGTGTAGGCGAGTTGTTGGCTGTGACAGGTATGGATTTGGTGAGATGGCCGTTGTGGATGATGGGGTCTCCAAAGGTGTGTTTAGAGTTGGCGAGTGTGGTGTTGAAGAAGCGGGGTTTGCGGGGTGAGATCAAGGCTTTGGGTCAGGCGTATGTGGAAGGGAAGGAAGGATGCAAGGTGTTCACGGATGGTTCGAAAGATCCTGTATCTGGGAGAGTGGGTATGGCGTATTATTTGGAAAGCACTGGGGAGTATAAAGTGGGGCGACTGACGAATGATGTGTCTATTTGTACGGCTGAGTTGGTGGCGATTGCATTGGCGATTGATAGGGTGTGCGAGTTGGGGTATGAGAAGGTGGTGGTGTTCTCGGATTCATTGAGTGGGTTGCAGGCGATTGTGGCAGGGGATGGTGATAGGAAGGATGTGATTTTGGATATCAGGAGGAAAATTGATCGGTGTGTGCATGGGGGAATGGATTTGGAGTTGGCCTAGGTCCCCAGTCACAGTGGCATTTTGGGTAATGAGTTGGTGGATATGGCGGCGGGTGAGGGTATGAAGAGGGGAGCGGTTGATGTGAGGTTGCCTTTGAGTGTGGATGAGGTGAAGGCTGCGATGGTGAGACGGGTCATGGATGAGTGGCAGTAGAGGTGGGTGAGTGGGGTGAAGGGCAGGTGGATGTTTGGTGGTCGTGGGAAAGTGTTGGTGAAAGTGGATGCGGGGAGTCTGGAATGGAGGAGGGGGAGGAGGTGATGCTGAATCGGTTGAGGATAGGGCATGTGGGGCTGAATGACTGTCTGTTTCGAGTGGGGAAGCATGAGTCGAGGGACTGTGCGGTGTGTGGGGTGCCTGAGACTGTGGGACATTTTTTGCTTAGGTGTGAGAGACATGTTGAAGAGAGAGAATTGATGAGGGTTCGGTTGACTGCGCTGGGTGTGGCTGAGCTGAGTGGGAGGGCTTTGCTGGGAGGTGACGGGGTAAGAGGCAGGAGGAGGAGCAGTGTGATGTTGGATTTTGTGAGGCAGGTGGGACGGTGGGAGGAGTTGTGAGTTTATGTGTGCTAGGTATTGATTGGTGGGACTGGTGACATCATCCTTTAGGATGGGGAAGCGCCTGCGTGGGTCCGCCCACGCCTCCAATAATTGAGAAGAAGAAGCTTCTCACTGGGAGTGAGGTCCTGTTTCCACCCGCCTGGCCATCTATTGTTCTCCTGCACATGTGGAGTTTGTGCCTGGCTGCTGACCATTCCATTAGGTAGGTGCACTTTCTGTGCATTACTGCACCTCCAGGGGAATTATTGAACCTGAAAATCGAAATTTGAAGAAAAAAAAAAGAAAAAGAAAAATAGATGAAATGTTCATAATATTGTTGGAAAGCACTGTTTTATTTGGCATTTTCATCGTGCAGCCATTTTTTGAGCTTTTTAATACCTGGAGCTGTGCTGCTATTTTGAAAGCACAAGTTTGTTCCTACTATTTCTGCTTATTTGACTGTTTTTGGCCCTTCCAAGATGGCCACCATGGTTTTCTTTGTTGTGTAGGCAGGCTGTGCTGAACCACCTCTCCCTGTGCTGCACTCCTATTGGTTGCTGAGTGTTTTCTTCCAATTAATCAGGGACCGGCAGGCTTCAGCCAGCCCTCTCTGCAAGGCCCACTGGCTGGAACTGGTTTCTTTCATCTGCTTCTCACTGAGAGTGAGGTCCTGTTTCCACCCTCCTGGCCATCTGTTGTTCTCCTGCACATGTGGAGTTTGTGCCTGGCTGATGATCATTCCATTAGGTAGGTGCGCTTTCTGTGCATTACTGCTCCTCAGGGGGAATTATTGAGCCTGAAAAATCAAATTTGAAGAAAAAAAAGAAAAAGAAAAATAGAGGAAATTTGCATAATATTGTTGGAAAGGACTATTTTATTTGGCATTTTCATTGTGCAGCCATATTTTGAGCTTTTTAATACCTGGAGCTGCGTTGCTATTTTGAAAGCACAAGTTTTTCCCTACTATTGCTGCTTCTTTGACTGTTTTTGGCCCTTCCAAGATGGCCGCCGTGGTTTTCTTTGTTGTGTAGGCAGGCTGTGCTGAACCACCTCTCCCTGTGCTGCACTCCCATTGGTTGCTGAGTGTTTTCTTCCATCCAATCAGGGACCGGAAGGCTTCAGCCGGCTCTCTTAGCAAAGGCCCACTTCCAAAGCCCCTGTCCGCTTCCGGAACGCTAATTGGGGTCCTCCCTGCGCCTTAACCACAATGAAGCTGCCACCTCACTCCTCTAAGAAATCCGGACTGCCTTGACTTTGCCACCTCCAGAACTATGGGTTAGTTCCCTCCTCATGGGCTCACTTCTACTGCCTTTGACTATCACTGTTCTTTCTGCTTGTTACTCCCATGTTGTCATCCTGGTGCGCAGTGCTTCCTAAAATCCTTTGCTAACATCCGATTCCAATATTGAAAAAGTCAGCTCTTGCTGTTTTTGCTTTGTGCTAAAAAGACAAATCTTGCTGTTTTTGCTTTGTGCTAAAAAGTCAAATCTTGCTGTTTTTGCTTTGCTCTTAAAAGTCAAATCTTGCTGCCCATTGCAAAATTCTCTGTATTTTGCTTGTATACTGTTTCTTCTCTGTAACTTGCTGGCCCAGTGACCTCACCAGTCTCTTTTGTCCCACACCTACATGCCTTAGCCCCCCCAGTATTTCCATCCTCTCCTCACTTCCACCCCAATGGCGCTTTCTGTTTCTCCTATCTTCTCCAACTGCTTCTCCATTGACTATCCTTCCCTTCTCACTAAGTCTGGTAGGAAGAGGTTTAAAAAGGACATCCTGGTCTCCAACCCAGGCATCCCTATCGCCGACACCTACACCAGTGCCTCCTCCAAGAAAACTCTCACTGACATCCTCTTTGTCCTTCCTTCGCCAGATCTATGGACTCCTCACATGGTCTCTATCTCCTCCTCTCCCATTAATGTCTACCTAAATGGCACTGTCATGGTCCAAGGCCCTCAGGCCAATCTCCTCTTTGATAGGCGCATCCCTCGCCTCATCAATTTCCTCTCATCTCCTGCTGACCCCTCCTCTCCACCCTTGGCTACCTTGCCCCCTCTCTCCTCCTCCTCCTCTGCCCCTCGTAGGGCTCTTTCTCCTTCGCAGGGCATACCTCTGATCTGAACCCCTCCCCGCAAGGTCTTTAAGGCTGGCAACCTTCTTCATATTGCCACTCTCAACTCTCGCTCGGCCGTCAAACACTCCTCTGACATCTGCCACCTCCTTGAAGAACTAGACCTTGATGTCCTTGGTCTCACTGAGACATGGTTCACAGCCAGCTCTGTCACAATCTTTGACACTCTCCTCCCTGATGGCTACAATATACTCTCAGCACCCAGATCCTCCCGGTCCGGTGGGGGGGTAGCCCTGATCTTTCCTGAGTGGATTCCTGCCTCTATCATTCCCACTCAGACCTACTCCTCTTTTGAATGCCTTGTCTGTAGGCTTTCTCTCTCGCCTACCCATTCTCTTACTGTGGTTACCAACTACGGGCCTCCTGGTCAAATCACCTCATTTCTCTCTGAGTGGGCAGACCTCTCCTCCTGGCCTCTACCACTCAACTCCTCCTCCTCAGTGACCTAAATATACATTTAGACTCTCCTTGCTCCTCCTCTGTACTCTTCCGTGACCTCTGCGACTCCCTCTCCCTTTCAATCCTCCCCTCTGGCCCGACTCACTCTGCAGGGCACACACTCGATGTCTTGATCTTCTCTGACCTCCCCCTCTCCATCCCTCTGACCACTCCTCTCTCCTGGAGCGATCACTCCCTCCTTTCATCTCATCTCATCTCTCCCTCTCTTCCCCCCAAGCCAAGCCTACCCCAGCGCTGCCTACCTTCTCGGACATCCGGCCCATGAAGCGTGTGTCAGTGGAGGCTTTTGCCACCACTTTCTCAACCCCCCCTTCCACCTTTGGCTGTCTCACATCCTGACACAGCCCTGTTTCTGCTCTACTCTTCAATTTCTGAAACGCTTGATGCTCTTGCCCCTGTCATGAGGATCCATTTGAAGTCCAAAGCCAAGTGCAATTCCTGGTATGACTCTGACCTAGCTACACTTAAACATAAGTGTAGGGCAGCTGAGAGGAAATGAAGGACTTCCTGTTCATCCTCTGACAAACTGGCCTGTCGCCTGCTACAAAGGCAATACCGACTCTCTGTCCTCACCAAGAAGAGAGTCCCCATTCAAGCTCGTGTCTCTGCAGCATCTAACAACTCGGCCAAACTCTTTGAAATCTGCAAGGAGCTGGCCAACCCTGCTGCAGTCTCTACCCCTCCTGTTGCCTCCCAGGCTCTTTGCAATGCCCTTGCCTCTCACTTCATTTAAAAAACCCAGGACATCCTGTCCACCCTCTCCACCCACACCCCTCCTCTTCCCTCTCCATCTGTGCTTGCTGACCCTCCTTTAGCCACCCTCCCACCATCCTTCTCATCCTTTCCTCTTTTCACCCCTGAGGAGGTAGCTAGACAAGTCTGATCTATGAAAGCCTCTTCAAAACAGGTTCCTCCCTGTTCCTCTAAAACCATCAAGGACCACATTGACACCCATGCTCCGGCCCTTGCTGATTTTTGCAACCACTCCTTTGCCTCTGGATCCTTCCCCTCCCCTCTGAAGCACTCCTATGTGTATCCTCTTCTGAAGAAACCCACAGCTGATCCTTCTTGTCCAGCTAACTATCGCCCAATTTCCATTACTCCCTTTCTTGGCAAACTCGTGGAAAAGTTGGCCATCTCTCAGCTTAAACTTCATTCCAATTCTGTTGGCTGTCTCCATGACCACCAGTCTTGCTTCAGAGCTGCCAGAAGCATGGAAACTGCTCTCCTGAACATCCGTGAAGATCTGCTCTCAAACCTTGACTCTAACATTCCCTCTGTCCTCATCCTCCTCGATCTCTCTTCTGCCTTCGACATGGTCAACCATACCATCCTGCTCAACCGTCTCTGTGAAAACCTGGGTATCACTGATCAGGCTCTGGCCTGGCTGACCTCTTTCCTCTTAGATCGACCCTCCCAGGTCCAACTTGGGTCCTCCCTTTCATCTATCTTTCTCTCTACCTGTGGTGTTCCCCAGGGGTCTAAGCTCTCGCCCTGGCTTTTCAACCAATACCTGGCAACTCTCGCCCACTGCATTGCCATTTTCTGCTCAAATTTCCAGTGCTACGCTGATGACACTCAAATCATTTTCAGGCTGCCATCTGCCACCTCCTCTCCCTCTCTCATTTCTGATTGCCTAACTGCCATTCAAGATTGGTGTGGCGCCAATGATCTTTGTCTGAATGCCAGCAAGAAGGAGATCCTCCTCATCAGCACACCTTCACCATCCTTTGCCCTCACTCTCTGGCCGGCCTCCCTTGGCCCTCCTCCTACCTGCGAGGCTAAGAACCTCAGGGTCATCTTTGACTCCACCCTTTCCTTCTCCGCCCACATCTCTGTGGTCTCTAAAAAGTCAAATTTCCAACTGCACCTCCTCAGAGGTACTCTGCCTTTCCTCTCCTTCTCCAGAAGCTCATGGTATCCCAAGCTCTGGTTCTCTCTTGCTTGGACTATTGTAACAGCCTCTTTCTAAATCTACCTGCCTCTACTCTCCGCCCTCTGCAACTAATCCAAAACAGGACTGCAAGACTTGTCCTTGGCCTCAAGCCCTGGGATCGTATCTCTCCAGATCTGAAATCTCTCCACTGGCTCCCAGTGGATGCAAGGATTAAATTCAAAACCCTCTGCATTGTCCACAAGGCTTTCTGGGGCCTGGGTCCAAAATACCTTTAGCTATCCCTTCGAAAATACCTCCCCTCTCAAGCTCTTCACTCCTCTACCTCCAACTCCCTCAGGGTCAGTTGTTTTTCTAAGATACAAGCTGGGGGTAGATCTCTGCCTTCGACCGGGGCCTCCCTCTGGAACAGCCTCCCTGCCACTCTTAAACTTGAGGAGAACCATCTCCAGTTCCGGAAGCACCTCAAGACCTTCCTCTTTTCTTCTGCCTTCGCTCCCCCTCTCCTCTGCTGATCTGTTCTCTCTTGGCACCGTGCACCTGGCCACCCTCTGTCCTTCGGGCCCAGGTACCTCCTCATCCTGCCACCCTCCTCTATCACCTCCGCGACAACCCTTGCACTGGGGTCTGTATCTGTACCCATACAGCCCCCCCTTTTTCTTCCTGCACTTAACAGACCTACCCTGTCTGCTGCCTTAAACCTAGCACTTGCAAATTGCTGGCTGCATTACCACTATTTGTTGCCTTTGTTATTTATTTATTGTTATTTATCTGTTTCTCCTCTGCTTTGCACATTCCAATTCTCCCCCCTTCCATGCACTTTCCCCTCCCCCCTCTCCCATGCACTTGCGCGTTCTCAATGTCACTGGGCCTAGTAAGATCGCTGTTTTGTTCTACCCTGTTCCCCTCCCTTGCCTTTTCGTGCTCTGAAACACTTGTGTACGAGCCCAACAGAAATAAAATATCAATCAATCAATCAATGTACCCTTCCCAGTGTTATGCTGTAAGAATACCGTTACATTCACCCAGACAGCTTATAACAGTTTACAAATCTTTCTAGCACATATATGAGTTTGACCGTGAGCCATCATAACCATAGCGGTGACATAGCATCGGGTAGCATCCACCTTTTCTTCTCAATGTCTACCCAACAATCTGCATCGTCTAAACTTGCTAAACCCTCCGCCCATTGCTTAAGCTCTTCTGGAGTGGCATCAGCCTGAATGTCTTTTATACAATCAATTCCTTTGTCTATTATACAAGCGTTAGTGGCTTCTCTCGTTATATACATTTCGGAATGCAAACTTGGCAGAGCGGGTGAGAGCAGCGCTGCATTTTGAAATCTTCTACCCTCCTGGGCCTTGATCAGGTACCGTGCCTTGTTTGACGTGTATTTGTGCAAAATTATTGTTGTTTGTTTGATTTTTTGCCCGTTTGTGTTCCTTCTTCCTGGCCTCCTTCCTGCCCACCTCCCAACCCGCCCACCCCCCTCATTGGCCCCCCTTCCCTTATCTCTGACCTACCCTGGGCAGCCTCTGCCCGGCAGCCTCGCGGCTAAGGGCCCCCAGGCAAAGGGCGGCTCCTACTTAGGCGGCTCCCTGTTAGTGTCTGCAGGTGTCCACAGGGGATGCCAGTTGTCAGGCAGTCGCCAGGTTAGCCCCACTGAGCTTCCTTACCTCCTCTTACCCACTCTCGGTTTTGCTGCATTCCCCTTTGTTGAAAAAACCTTACCTTTTCTCCCCTTTCTAGGATTCTCAAACTTTGGTGTTCTCCCTGAGTTGTTATAATAGGCACTGTATCAGTATTTAAATAATTTGCATTGTGAAAAACCTGGCCTTTTTCTCCCTTTCTAGGATTCTCAAACTTGGCTGTGCCCTCCTACCTGTTTCATACTGGCGCATTTTTTTTAAAAACTCCTATCCTGAATGTTGTCATCTGCCCTATTGCACAACCTGCTTGCCTCCCACTATATTCTCGGCCTACTCCAGTGACCTTCGCTAGTGTCTTCCCCTCTCCCTTTCACCCCGTCTCCTACCTACTCTATGGTGCTCTCTGTCTCTACTATCTTTTCTCACTGCTTCTCCATTGATTATCCTGCCCACCTCACTAAGGTAAGAAGAAGTTTAAAAAGGACATCCTGGTCTCCAACCCAGGCATCCCTATCGCTGACACCTACACCAGTGCCTCCTCCAAGGAAACTCTCACTGACATCCTCTTTGTTGTACCTTCGCCAGACCTATGGACCCTTCATATGGTCTCTGTGCTCTCCCCTTTCTCCTCTGCTCCCATTAATGGTGGTACCCACTGGGACGCCCTCCTGGCATCCTTCCTTTCCTCTAAAGTCATCATTAATGTCTACTCCAATGGGACCGTCCTGGTCCAAGGCCCTCAGGCCAAGCTTCAACTCTTTGTAGATGCTTCCTGCGCCTCGTCAACTTCCTTTCTTCTCCTGCTGTCCCCTCTCCCCTTTCCTTGACTACCTCGCCTCCCCCTTCTGCCTCCTCCCTGGCTACCTTGCCGTCCCCTCCCCTCTCTGCCCCCTCTCGGGCTCCCTCTACACTTCTGCAGGGCGTACATCTGATCTGTACCCCTCCCCGGAAGTCCTTCAAGGATGGCAACCTTCTCAATATTGCCACTCTAAACTCTTGCTCTGCTGTCAAACACTCCTCTGACATCTGCCGCCTTCTGGAAGAACTTGACCTTGATGTCCTTGGTCTCACCGAGACATCGTTCACGACCAGCTCTGTCATGAGCTTTGATTCGCTCCTACCCGATGGCTATAGGATCCTCTCTGCACCAAGGGCCAACCGCTCTGGTGGGGGTGTAGCCCTGATCTTCCCTGAGTGGATTCCTGCCTTTGTCACTCCTACACAGGCCTACTCCTCTTTTGAATGCCACATCTACAGTCTCTCTCTCTCCCCTTGCTATTGACTTACTGTGGCTACTATCTATCGGCCACCTGGTCAGATTTCATCCTTACTCTCTGAATGGGCGGACCTCTCCTCCTCACTTCTGGCCTCTACTACGCAACTCCTCCTGCTTGGAGACTTCAACATCCACCTGGATGCCTCCTGTCCTCCCTCTGGACTCTTTTGTGACTCGCTTTCACTCACTATTCTCCCATCTGGCCTGACTCACTCTGCAGGGCACACTCTTGATGTTATGATCCCCTCAGACCTCCCACTCTCTGTCCCTCCCACCACTCCCCTCTCCTGGAGTGATCACTTCCTCCTCTCCTCCCATCTCACCCTCCCTACCCCATCCCAAGCCACCTCCATCACTGCCACCCACCTTCTTGGTCATCCGACCCATGAAGCACGTGTCAGCTGAGGCTTTCGGCGCCACCTTCTCACCCCATCCCCTTTTGGCTGACTCTCACCCTGACACAGCCCTCTCCGCACTCCACTCTACTATTTCTGATACTCTTGATATCCTTGCCCCTGTCATGAGAATCCGCCTGAAGCCTAAAGCCAAGTGCAACTCCTGGTATGACTCAGACCTCGTAACCATAAAACACAAGTGTAGGGTAGCTGAGAGGAAATTGTGTGCTTCATGTACATCCTCTGACAAACTGGACTGCCACCTGCTGCAAAGGCAATACCGGCTATCTGTCCTAACTAAGAAGAGAGCATATTTCCAATCACGCATCTAACAACTCAGTTGAACTCTTTAAAATCTGCAAGGAACTTGCCAATCTGTCCGCAGTCACTACCTCTCCTGTCCTCTCTCCCCTCCTATCCCCTCCCTATCCCCACCCACTGCTCTTCCTCTGGCTTCTCTGCAGCCACCTCTCCTCCCTCCTTCTCTGCCTTTCCCCTGTTCTCCGCAGACAAGGTTTCTAGGCAAGTCTGATCTATAAAAGTTCACCCCGTTCCTCCAAAACCATCAAGAACCAAATCAACTCCCTGGCTCCTGCCCTGGCTGATTTCTGCAATCACTCCTTTGCCACTGGAGTCTTCCCATCCCCCCTGAAGCAGTCCCTTGTGCACCCTCTTCTTTGGAAACCCACTGCCAAACCCTTATGCCTGGCCAAATATCACCCAATCTCCATCACTCCCTTCCTGGGCAAGCTCCTGGAGAAACTAGCAATCTTCCAGCTTAATCTCCACACTAAATCTGTCGGTTGTCTTCATGACCATCAGTCTGTCTTCAGAGCTGCCAGAAGCACGGAAACTGCTCTCCTGAACATCTGTGAAGACCTGCTCTCCAACCTTGGCTCTAATACCCCTTGCGTCCTCATCCTGCTTGATCTCTCTTCTGTCAACCGTCTCCGTGATAACCTGGGTATCACTGGTCAGGCTCTGGCGTAGCTGGCTTTTTTCCTCTCTGACTGTCCCTCCCAGGTCCAACTTGGGTCCTTCCTCTCTGCTATCTTTTTCTCTACCTGTGGTGTCCCCCAGAGGTCTAACCTCTCTCCCTGGCTGCTCAACCAATACCTGGCACTCCTGGCCCACCGTATCGCCCTTCTCTGCCCCAAATTTCAGTGTTATGGGGATGACACCCAGCTCATCTTCAGGCTACCTTCGGCCTCCTCCTCTAATTCCCTCATCTCTGACTGTCTGTCTCCTATCCAGGAGTGGCGTGCCGCCAATGACCTCTGCCTTAATGCCAGTAAGACTGTGATTCTCCTCATTGGCACACCCTCTCCCTCCTATTCTGCAGCTCTCTGGCCAGCCTCCCTTGGCCCTCTTCCTGTTCCCACCTGCAAGGCTAAAAACCGTGGGGTCATCTTCAACTCTACACTCTCCTTCTCTCCTCACATCTCTGACATCCTTAGGAAGTCACACTACCAGCTGCACCTCCTCAGAGTTGTTCTTCCTTTCCTCTCCTTCCCCCAGAAAGCCACTGTCTCCAGAGCTTTGGTTCTCTCTAGGCTGGACTACTGCAACTGCCTCTTTCTAAATCTGCCTGTTTCTACCCTCCGCCCCTTGCAACTTATCCAGAACAGGACTGCAAGACTTGTCCTTGGCCTCAAGCCCAGGGATTGTATCTCCCCAGGACTAAAATCTCTGCACTGGTCCACAGTGGCTGCGAGGATTAAGTTCAAAACCCTCTGCATCATCCACAAGGCCTTCTGGGGCCTGGGGCCTCAATACCTTCAACTCTCTCTTCCTAAATACCTTCCTTCTCGAGCTCTTAGATCATCTGCCTCTAACTCCCTCAGGGTCAGTCACTTCTCCAAGCAACAAGTTGGTGGTAGATCTCTTTCTTTGGCTGGGACCTCTCTCTGGAACAGCATCCCTGCCTCCCTGAAACTTGAGGAGAATCACTTTCGGTTCTGTAAAATCCTCAAAACCTTTCTCTTTGTTTCTGTTTTTTCTCCTCCTCTCCATTCCTGACTTCCTGGCTGACATTTGAATTGCACTGGTTACCTGGCCACCCTCTGATCTCAGGCCCAGGTTCCCCCCCTCCACTCCTGCACTGCCTTCCTGGCAACCACAGCACTTGGGGACTGTTTCTGTATCCCTACAGTCCCACTTCCAGCACTTGACACCTGATGTCTGCACTTACCCTGCACTTGCCACTGGCTGGCCGTACTTTTACGTATTGTTATTTATTCTTATTGCTTGTACTGCACTGTCCTCCACATTGCACTTCTCCTCCCTACCCTTCCCATGCACTTGCACAATCTGAATGACACCTGGCCTGGTAAGATCGCTGTCTGTCTTCCCTCTGTCCCCCTCCCTTGCCTTGTTGCGCCTCGAAAACACCTGAGTATAGGCGCGTTATAAATGCCATATCATATCATTTCATATCATATCAGTGGCAGTCTGTTTGGCTACCCTGTCAGCAAAAGTGTTTCCTCTCCCCACATCATCTGTTACTTCCTGGTGGACTGCGCACTTCATTATCACTAGCTGAGTAGGAAGCGCAAGTGCTGAGAGTAGCCAAACTAAGTGCCATTTTGAATTTTAGATCCATGTGAGGTCAAGAAACCTCCCTCTGCCCATAATCTACCAAAGTTGTGAACCACCCCAAAGGCATACTGACTGTCTGTAAATATATTCACATTAAGCCCTTTGGAAAGTTCACAAGCTGGAGTCAATGCAATAATCTCTGCGGCCTGCGCAGAGTTATGCAGAATTCTTTTGGTTTCCACACTAGTGCTTAATGTAGTGATTGGGTAAGCAGCAGTGGATGTACCATCTGGAGGTTTGAAGCAGGAGCCATCGCAAAACAGCTCCCCTTTTGGATCTTTTAACGGTGTATCACTTAATTCAATTCTGCCTTTAGTTTCTTGCTCTGTGGTATAGAGGCAGTCATGTGACGTCTTGTCACCGCAAGCAATTTCTTGCAGAAGAGGCAATAAGTCGGCCTGATTTAATGCACAACATCTCTTAATTTGGATATGCGGTGCAAATAGAATCAGCTCGTATCTTGTTAATCGTGCTGATGTGAGATGTTGCGTTTGCGTTCTGTTTGATAGAACATCTACAGAGTGAGGTACCATCATGGTTATGGATTGACATAGAACTTTGCTTTACAAATGCAGCGGCAGCAGCAACAGAGCTCAAACATCTCGGCAAATCGCATTCAACAGGGTCAAGCGTGGAGGAAAAATAACTGCAGAGTCTATTCTTGCCTCCATGCTCCTGCGTTAATACAGCCAAAGCACATCCATCACATTCATGCACATACAAAATGAAGGCCTTGACATCAATTGGTGTGCCCAACACCGGTGTTGAACACAACGCAGCCTTGAGCAGATCAAAAGCTTTCTGGCAATCCAAGTTCCACAGTAAAGGCAAAGAAATGCCCTTCTTTGTCAATGCCAATATTGGTTTTATCATTAATGAGAAATTAGGGATCCACTGTCTACAGTAAGAAGCCATGCCTATCAAGGCTCTGACCTCTTTCTGTGTATTTGTGACAGACATGCTAGAGATGCTTTTTATCCATTCAGGTGTCAGTCTTCTCCCCTCCTTTGAAAGGAGATTGCCCAAACAGGCGACCTTCTGTCGACAATATTGAAACTTTTTCAATGAAGCCTTATGTTCTGCTAGATGGATAAGCAGCAACATGGTGCCCTCCATGCAAGCAACTTCTGAGTCTGCAGCTAAAAGAAGATCAACATGATACTGCAACAATGTGCAAGTGGAAGGCAAATCAAGTGTCTCGAGCTGCTCCTTCAAAGCTCTACTGTAAATGCATGGACTCTCAGTACACCCTTGTGGCAAACGAGTGAATATAAACGAGTGCCCCCCCTAGGGTGAACGCCAACAAATATCTACTGTGAACAGGTACGGGAATACTAAAGAAAGCATTCTTTAGATCCACAACACTGAAATGAGTAGCTGAAGTTGGAATCATCATTAATATAGTGGTTACATCAGGTACAATAGGAAATTGTGGAGCAACAATCTTATTCATAGCACAAAAATCAATAATAAAACAGAAAGTAATCGCATTATCCCCTTTCTTATACACCAGTATTATCAGACTATTAGACAAACTTCCTGCAATTTCCCCGATCACTCCGCGATGTACAAAATCGGAAACTATACTCTTTAAAGCTTGCTCACCGTCAACTAAAATCTTATACTGTGGAATACGTGGTAGTTTAACACCTGGTTTCAACACAATTCTAACATGTTCAATTTGTAAAATACCAAGGTTATTATCATCAATCGCCCATAAAAATGCCAGAGCTTTATTCAATTATGTCGGTAAAGGCCTAGTCAAGAATTGTGAAACAGAACTTTGCTGAGGTCAAATCGTCAAATTACCGCATTGAATTCTTTCAACAGATCAACCCAAACAAATTCTCGCCACAATTCGTTGTCAAAAGAAATCGACATTAATCGGTAAATGCTACCAGTGAAATCGGTACTGGTTGAGAAACTGGACTAACCACAGGCTTACCAGAGAACCCTACCGAAATGTTGTTCTGCCCTGACAGTGGAATATATGGAACCCGCAAATGATCAATGGAACACTTCTGTGCTCCTGTATCTATCAAAAATAGATGCTTCCTATTCCCCACCTTCATTTCTACATAGGGCCCTTTCTGATCAACGGGAATAGGAACTGGTTCCAGACTCTGCTTCGGGCTGTCCCAATGGAACAATACATCATCAAAAGCAAGGTCCTCAGAAAGATAGACAGCTGAAGGATTATCAAAAATGTTCCTATTATCAACACTATGCTGCTGACTACCTTGTGAAAATGGCTGCTGGTTCTGAGTGAACTGACTTCTACCAGGACCTCCTATCCCAGGACGGCCTCTGGATCGTCTACCCATGGTACCATATGTGTTATTCGATCGCTGCTGAAGGATCGGGCATTGTGCTCGCCAATGACCTTCTCGTTCCTCAATAAGCATATTGGTTCATGTGTACAGGACCCATCTGCCCATTACTCTGGGGTGCAAGCCGTCCTCTAAACTGCGTATTCCCACCTCTAGATCCTCTTACTGTCTGCTGCAACAATGCACGTGTCTTCACGTCTCCCTTCTTCTTTTCTATCCTTTTTTCATTATTAACCCTATTTTCATAATACTGAGCCATGTACAATACTTCAGACTGTGATTTTGCTTGCTAGGTGCTCTCGGAAGTCATAATTTGTGATTGGATATCAGGCAAAAATCCATGCACAAATGTAACTACAACCAGCCTTTTTCCTCACTCAGTACTCAAATTCTGACTGCTAAAATCTGAAAACACTTGTTCGAACTGATTAAAAAACTTGGTAGCGCCTTCAGATTTTCCCTGGATGCAAGCTGTAAGCTTGTCCCAAACTATTCTTCTCTCTGGAACTAAAGTCTTCAATTGGGTTACTATTCTGTCTGGCAGTGTCAATATCACCTGTGGCGGTCTCTCACCAGCATTTCTTTCTCCGTCTATCTGTACCAGGTCAACACATGTGTCACTCAATCCTGCCAAATCATCTACAGTTCCAATCTGTTTCCATAAATCAGCAGGTAGGATCACAGGGAACAACAAGTCTATATCACCGAACATGAAAACGGACACATGCAAGACCGATTCAATTTCTTTATAAAATCCTGTTGGATTTTTCCTAATATCTGGAATTGTCTGTCTAATGGTATTTACTTCCTATCTGGAAAATGGGACATGAACAAACTGTGAGACATAATGAGCTTCAATAGTAGTGGCTGCTGCACCTGTTGCGCCATCAGCTGGAATTTCTACAAATGTCGGAGGAACTTCCCTCATCGGCAGTTGAGAAGTAGGCAATTCTGAACGTTTGTTAAGCAACAAAGCTAAATCAAGTGACAAATTAGCCAAAGCAGTATCGGGTGAAAATGCTCTCCTATAAATGACAATCAAATCTGCCGACAACAAACCTTTTTCTTCATACACTCATCCTGTAGGTATTCTACCATTGCCTGTGACACTTTCCTTTGCATTGCTGGAGCATACTGACTAAACGTGTCATATACTTCAATGGAAGAAATTGAAACATCCGGAATCCATCTAAGCACGTCTCTTGTGCAAATACGCGTCTCTTCAATCATTGGTGTACAAGAGGGAAGTAATAGTTTCTGCACCTACGAAGTGTCCAATCTATCACATCCATATCATCATTCTGTAACCAATCTAACTCCCTCTTAAACTCAAAAAACTTCTAAACATGCTCATGTATTTTATCTGCAGTGTCCCTTGAGTAAGCTAAGACATTAAAATCCCTCAACCCTTGTGGGACATCCATGTCTGTCAAATCAATCCACTTTTCAGCCAAATGCTTTCCCATCCCCTCTATCAAAACATTCTTTTTGGGAATACTTTCTTGGTCAAAAATTGAAGTTAAGACAGCTGATTTTTCACCTCCTTCTATCAATTTCATAGCCCTTGCATACAATTCTCTTTTTCTAGTTTTTGATACTGTAACACAAGTCACTACTTTTGGTTTCGCAGTCGACCCTTCAATTGCTACAAGTGGAGCAGAACCACTTGGTAAAGAAAGTTGAGACAAATCTTGAATAAGGGTTAATGGAGGCACTACAGCTGGCGGTAAAGACGGAATTACGGGAACAGCAACTGGCAGTAAGGGTGGAGATACAGAAGAGGAAGCAACAACATGAAGAGGAGCGACAACTGGAGGAGGAGCAACAACGGGAGGAACAGGAACAACAACGGGAGGAGGTGTTACAGCGGGAAGAGGTAAAACAGGAAGAGTCACATAGGGAGGAGGTGCGGTGGCAACAGCCTTTGTTCATTCAAAAGTTTATCGATTAGCTCGTCTGAGGCATAAAAATCCTGAGTCGGATATATTTTCTGTACCCCAAGTTGAAAAGCCCTATCCATACTTCTAATAGATCCCGACTGTTTCTGTTGATCATGTAATAATGCTTTCTCAGAGTTAGACATATGTCGAGGTGTCTGTTTCTCTTTACTCTTAAGTTGTTGCATTGCTTCTTTTTTCCAATTCATAATTACATCAAATACTGCAGGCTTATCCTTTTTCTTTAACAATATAGACTCTAAATACTCTATACGGGTAATTTCAAAACTACCATAAACTGGCCACTGAAATCCGGAACCATGTCTAGTTTGTCTCTGCCAAATATCGTTGAATACTATACTACCAAGTCCGTATTTACAGTACATAGTACACACCGGTGACCCCACCGGTGGCCCCAGTCGGCATATTCCAAAGATTGTCTGACCCTCCAGAATAAACCCCTGAAACAGACAGACAATTTCCCATGCATGTCAGATCACTGGTGTTACCTGGTATCATTTGAACTCGCGAGTGCACATCTACAACCAAATATCAAGATACTTAGGGATCGGGCACGAGTCACGTGATTACAAAGTACAAAAGAAGTCCAATCGGATTACAAAGGATCCTCATGGTTGGCAATTTCAGCAAAGAGCCTGCCTCGATGTGGGGACCCTAGTCAAGATGTCCTCTCAAATCACATGCTCACTGTTCAGGGAACGTATCGTGCAGTACTGTTGAGGTGTCGCGTGTTATACAAAGTGGCCCCCTTTTTTCTCACTCTCCGATCCGAGTCTGATAGCCGCGTCTTCTTTTCAGCAAGGTGACATCAATCTTGAGGGTTCATATTTGGGCTCCATCTGAAAGACCAAAGAAATAATGAGGCTTAGTACCACAAAACGAAATACGCCAATCATGGGTCAGAAAGATACAAGTATCTTTTATTTCTGAACAGAGTGAAAGCAAACAGATAGCTATCTGGCTCCCAACACCTCGCAGTGTGTACCATCAGACACAGTGAGGGGTGAGAGTGCTGGACATCTTAACACAGACACTTTTATACAGTTTTACAAACATTGTCCAGCCCCTCTCCGAACTAATAAGTTACATGCTAGGGTTTGTGCCCAGTCCACATGTCAAATATCACAATATTGTACAATGGATTAAACAAGTTTGCATGTCCATGAAGTTACAATGATGCCGTTGGTTCTCTGATCCACAGTAAGCCTTGTTTCAAGAATCGCTACAATGCAGTTCAGCAAAAGCACACAATCTGAGTATGTTCTACATTGTCTCATTGTTTATATGAGGATGAAGCTTGTGAACACAGACAACACTTGGATTGCAGTTAATTCGAGTCACAAGGTTCCTTTGCATAGAACAAACAGTCTGCTCTCGGTCAGCCTAAAAATTAGCTAAACTCAAAGGTCGTTCAGCTCAGCTGCAAGTCAAATACACAGTCCACCATTTTAGAACACAAAGCAGGAGTCAAAATCAAAATGGCGGATGATTATGAAAATGGTTGCGAAGTTGATCATAAATCGAAACATTTCAGACACGGTTTTCCGTGCAACGCGATTGGGCTTAGGCCAAAATTCATAACACGGTGGTATTATATGAAGACGGTCTAACAAGTATAGCCACATTACAACACGTATGATTTTTGCTTTACCATTGATGACCAGTTAACAGTGCAATGCCGCAGTAAAAAGAATATCCAGTCTGGCTGCAGCAATGTGGGCCAGTCTAGACATGTTACAATACTTACAATGTCTGCTACAAAACTGATGCCGAGTAAAAGGCACCATGCCACAGTAAGAAAACATGCTGTGTCTGGCTGCACACATGTTTCCACATAATAACAGTTATCATGTTTGCTTTACCATTGATTTATTCATTTATTGTGCATTTGTAAGGTGCTTATACATCAAGTAAATTGTGTTTCAAAGCGCACACAAGGCAATGGGGAGGGAACATGGGAATGAAAAGAAAATAATAAGAATGAGGAGAAAGAAAGAGGTGGTCCTACTAAGTCTTCCAAGCATTCAGAACGTGCCAGTGCAGAGAGAGAGAAGCGACGAGGGAGGGGGGTAAGTGCTAGGTGTTCCATTGAGAGAAATACTAGGTAGTAAGTTGAAAGCAGCTGTTAAGTGCCTGGCAGAGATCACTTGGTAAGAGTAGTCAACTGCCAATAAAATAAGTCCAGGCATGTGAGGGAGCACAGGCCAGTGGACACACAAAGGCAAGTGCTGGGATTGTAAAGGAGGCTGAAGGTGATTGAGGGGCAAAGGCTAGGACCCAGAAGAAAACCACGGGCCCTGGTCAACAATCACAGAGACTGTGGGGTTTAGCAAGGAAGGCAGAGGGTGAAGGAGGAGGTGAAAAGGAAAGTCTTGAAGAGCTTCTGGAATTTGAGAAGATCCGGCACAAGATGAGGAGGAAGGGGGAGGCTGATCCAGAGGAAGGAGCCAGGCAAGGAAAGAGATTGTTGGCGCTTGACACTTGACATGCAGAGAGTTGGTGCCCGAGGAGTATAAAGATCTGGAGGAAGAGTACTTTGTGAGAGCCATTTGTAGATAGTGTGATCCGCCGGCCCCAGGCAGCTTTAATGATTCTGCAGAAGGATTTTAATTTGATCCTAGCAGCAAACGGGAGCCAGTAGAGAGATTTTAGGGCTGGATAGATGCGGTTCCTGGGCTTGAGGTCAAGGATAAGTATCACAGCCCTATTCTGGTGGGGACGTAGAGAGGAGGAGAGTAGATTAAAGAAGAGGCTGTTTCAATAGTCCAGCCTAGAGAGTACCAGACCTCCAGACATTCAGCTTCTTCAGGGAAAGTGAGAAAAGGGTGGATTCCTTTGAGGAGGTGGAGTGGAAAGTGGGCCTTCTTGGCAAGGTCCTGGATGTGAGGGAGGAAGGTAAGAGATGAGTCGAAGATGACTCCTAGGTTTCTGGCATCAGATGAAGGAGAAAGGGGAGAACCCATGGAGGGTGGACAGAGTGAAGGGAAGAAACAGGGAACATGAGTCCCAATGGAAAATAACTTGGTCTTGCTGGCATTGAGGCAGAGATCATGGTAGACACGCCAGGAATGGATGGCAGATAGGCAGTCAGGAATGATGGAGAAGATCTGTGGGTTGTTTAAAGAAGAGTTGTTTGTCATCTGTATAACACTGGAAGTAAGAGGAGAAAGTGGAAATCAGGTGGGCTAGCGGAGCAAGATAGATGTTAAAGACCCAGGGAGAAAGGTTGGAGCCCTGGGGAATGCCACAGGTGCATTATGAGGTGGGTGAGGAGAAAGAGCCCAGGATAACCTGGGAGGGATGGTCCGTGAAGAAGGAGGTCAGCCAGTCCACTGCCCGCTCCGAGATACCAAATGCCATGTCACAGTAAGAATATATATTGAAACTGGCTTCTGTACAAATTAGGTCTTCCCCAGAACAGAGGTCTTAATCCGACCACAAATGCAAGCACATACATACAGACACACAAACACATTCATAAAGCATACACTTGCTAATTTACATGTGCACATATACAGTACACACATTCTCTCTCCTTCATCCATGCACCCATAATGCATACACCCACTTCATATGAACACTCAGATAGCATATAGTTATAATCTCGAACTCACAAATGCACCTATACCACATATACTTGCTCATTCACACTGGCACTTATAGACACAAAATCACACATGCACGCATACATAAATACATACATCAAATATTTTTCCTTACCTTCATCCCCGGTCAAGACTCTGTTCAGTGTCAACCCACCTGCCACAGAGGTCTTCTAACTCGTGCACAGCAAGAAACTGCAACCATGAAGCAGGGAGAGCATCCTGGTTTCAGCACATGCACAGCAGAGCCATAACACCTTCATCATGCCAACCCAGTACCTCTGAATGTGTGGGTAGATTCAGGAGCACCCTGTACAAACTATCAGTTTTCCAGTACCCCATCCTGTATTCACAATGGCCATGCAAGGCTAGGAAAACAAAACACCCTGGCCTTGCATGGCCCATTGGACTTTTTTTTTTGCCCCCCTCCCCCCAAAACCCTGTTTTTGGTGTTAAAATACCTTTTTTTTACCTACCTATACTAGAGCAAAAATAATATATATTTTTTTTAAAGAAATTCAACCTTTTTGTTTTCGGTCAAATTGACTCGAGCATTTTGTCATTCGATCAAATGCATTTGAACATTTCACCGGACAACTACACAGACAGCTTAGAATGATATGAACCCAAGACTCTCTAGTTCCCTGCTCCTTATAAAGGCAACATATTATTTGCTGCATTGAAAGCTCACCTCCAGATCCCCAGGTTTCTAGTGTATGCAGGTGATTCAGTCTGAAACGCATAAGTGTAACTTGCGATCCGGAATCCACCCTAAGTAGATTAGGGACAATGTCATACTTCCTAAAAGTTTTGGCACATTCTTTTAAGGAGGCACAGGTGCAAATACCTTCAAATTGCCTAACTGAGTCAAGTTCTTGTACTTTTCCATTGTTTCATTCTGTCTGTGTTTGATGCCAGAAGGCATGTGTTAGATCCTGCTTCACATAGTGGCATATTACAACATTCTCGAAAAGAATTTAAGGCAGCCAAAAAAAGTTTAACCAACATTTCCTTTAAAATGAAAATGTGACAGAGGGTTTAGGATTTTGTAGAGCATCATCAAATTCTTAGTTAATACAAAAGAGCTCATTGGTTGCAGCCCTAGAACCAATTGAATGGCTTCTAACGGTGTGCACTTCAGAAGGCTCAAAAGACCTTTCGATACAGACCCCTCAATAACATCCAACTATTTATCCCCAGGGGTGTCCACGACTTCAACACCATATAATGGAACTTGGGCAACATTTTCTTTATAGACCACAGTAAAGGGATAATTGAAAATGTGCAGAATTCTCCAGCTGTATCACCAATCAGGTAAGTCACTTTGGTTGCCATCTCCAAGAGGATATACACAACAATTGAGAAAGACTTTGGATGTACCCAGTACCATTTATTGGATACAGAATTATATTTAAATGAGTAATGCATTCATGGTGCATGATGTACCAATATTGGAAGGTTTGCCAGGTGACATCAAAGGAAGTAGCATAACTGAGACAACCCACACAATAAGTGTAAGATTAATGAAATATGATCAAACAGATATTGAAGCAGACAACCTTTATATTAGTAACCAAATATATAAACCACTGTGTTGCTATGATACATCATCATGGCAACCATGATACACAAAGAGCACAGGTAGTAAAGCCATGAAATTCCGAGGACACAACCATCATTTGCCACTTCTGCCATGTATGTCCAGAATTGGCCAGTATCCTCAGTCTCACTTTTGACCAGTGCAGCTTTATTCACCTGAAATATACTCATTTGCAGACTACAGACTACTTTGCCAGTGCACCCTTGTATTTCCAGCTACACCTATGTATACTTAGATTAATCCTCATATTCTTAGGTACAGCATCAGATGAACAAGGAGTGCCATTGGGTGATGTTTACTCAGTTGCAGGTGCATGAGCTATCATCGTATCGTATATGCACAAAACCCTCTTAAAAAATCAAGATTCCTATGTGTGCAACTCAGTTCCATAATTGTTGAGTTTGTGTGGTGAGTTGCAGAGTGAGACCAGACATATTTTAATTATTCTTGATACTTTCCACAAATTAAGCAGTGAGTCTGAACTATTGGCTCGCTACACAATAGCTCAAGAACAGGAAACAAATATTTTGGCCTTGCTGGGTTTTATAAATTATGTGCTACTTTATTTTCTAGATACTGCTGACTCAGGACCCACACCTGGACATAGGCCTCCCACTTAGAGGCTTGCAGTCAATTCCAAAATGTGATGACTAGAAATGTTTGCACTAAACCTTCATTAACATGTAACACATTAGTATTAATAAAATACATTAATACATTCTTCTGGATAGCATTCCACTCAATCATTGTGGGAAAGTTTTTACCAGACATGAGTACCAAGCCTGAATTCTCGACGGACTTAATTCCACCATTGAAGATGCATAATGAGTCTAAAACATGTGAGCAGTTATTGGCCTAATCGGCTTTCCCTGGAGGCAGTGTCAGTACAGATTTTGATTGAAATATATTTTAATGGGCTGTGGTCTTAAATTGAGTACAATAAAATAATGAAATCATACTTTACATCATCATTCATGTACACAGACCCATTCTACAAATAATTGACATTGTACACATAGCTCTAAAATGTGAAAAGCTATATATATATTACAGGACCTGGGGTAGTGGCACTGTAGTTATGGTTAAGATTCTCTACTCATAGAAAGAGCCCTTTTTGAGCAGCTTATGCCCCCAGACGAATCCTCAACAAACTTTGCACAAAAAAAAGTATATTGCCCCCTCAGAATGGTTTTGCAAAGTTTAGTGCAGTTTATCCAGGAGGGACAAGGTTACAGCAGGGGGGGGGGGCAAAATGTGTGGAAATCCTCATAGGCGCAAAGAAAAAAACATTTGCTTTTTTTGCCTACAAGCCAAACCGGTGGACATGCTTTTGTAAATTTGGTGTAAATCTGTCCAGTTGTTTTTTTTTTAAATGGCCAAAAAGAGGTGATGTATGGGTCCGGTCCGCAGACACCTCCACACCAATCTGAGAGCAGCGTGACATTCACGGACATCATACGCGCCCACTGATAAGTTGTTGGAAAACAGGAGCTGCGTCAGGTTTTTTTAAACGGTCGCCATGTTGGATTTCTGGACATCTGCCACTGATTGCGGACACCTCAGTGAGCAAAAAGTCTTGAAAACACAATTGGGGTTATTTGGTGGCCCAAAGAGGACCTGGGAAGAGTTGGGGAGTGGAAAAAAGTTAAGATGGAGCCATTTTTGTAGTTGAAAAAAAGTGGTGCAGGTATTATTCTTTTGTGGTAGTTGTGGGCAGTGTAGATAGAAGGGCTGCCCTGTGCTGTGGTGTCCGCAGACTACAGCGGTAGTCCATAGATAGTACAGATGCCAGCCAGATCTTTTAAGGGTGCCAGTCATGGAAAGGGGACTGCAGTGAACGCAGACAGTCATGGATGTCCGCAGACATCGGGGGGATTTGCCAATCAGGTTCTGTGGTTATGGTGTACAGGAAGAGGGTAGCATGTATTTTCTTTGTTGGGTGCAGTGAAGATGTCTGCAAATGTGTCTATCAAGAATCAGAGTGTGTGGATGGAGGGAGATTCCTGGATGCATTCATTGAATGGTTACACTGGTAATTTAAGGATCCTGGGCATGGAAAGGAGACTACTGATTTTGTGAATGTGGTGTACAGGAAGACTGGAACAACAATCAAGGCACCTGATTTAAAGAAAAAAGGATGGCCTTATGTATTAGGTGCGTTATCTGTTATATCACACAAGAATAATTTAGAGGGCAAAAAACAAACAATTGTGGTACTCATTTGCTTTACATTAAATGTGTATGCTGCCAATGTCATTAGGTGGAAGAAAACCGTATCCCTGTAGGGGGTCCCTGTCCTTGGGTTAAAGGTGTTGTACCACCTATCTAATAGGAAAGAAAAAGAGATAGCTGTCCCTGCTTCTGAAAAGTAAATCACTACATCACTTTTCAACAGTTAAAAGAGGTTGAACTGAATCGGCCTTGCTCCCATTGCATTTCATGGAGGAAGTATTTCCTTTAGAGTATACGGCCAGCTAATTGCTTTATTCACCTTCCAATGAGTGCGTGCATGGTGAGCAGATTAGATGCAAATGCGTGGTTCGATACAATAACAAATATACGGTGCAAAGATAGTGATTCCAACTTAAAGAAATGTAGAAGTTACTTAAGTTGAAGTAGTGGGGTGTTAGATACCCAATAAAGCTTGGCAAAAGAAGCCAATAACAAGATGGAGATACTATGTTCTCTGCTGTAAGGTGGTCAATTTGAACCTGTATCCCGTATTTCTTCAGGGATATCACGTTTCCAAGTGGTGAGCCGGTTTCAATGACATGCTGGTTCTATTCTTCTTGGGAAGGTGGAACCGTCAATGTTGCCTGTGGGACGCAACCTATTGTTAACTGTCTATGTTGTTTTTTTCACTTTCTGGCCAGCACCGTACATGTTGTAGCATAAATGCAGACAGTAGGACAGCCAGGGTCCTTAAGGCCTGCATTTTGGGTTGGCGAGACGCCACCCTATAGTATCGGTTTGGTTGCTCCACGGCCAGCACTGTGCATACTGTAGCACCAATGCAGACACTAGGGCAACCAGTGCCTTTAGTACCTGCATTTTGTGGCGGTACTGGAATTGCCTATTCACCCTTCATTGGTCATGGTCTAATGTCATTGACGATAGTATGGCAAACAATGTATCGAAGGCAGCATTTGTGCCACCACAGATTCTCTTAAACTTGTACCGTTGCCGTAGTGTAATCGGCATAGTTCTTTTAAACAGGCGAGCCCTGGATTTCTTGCTGTATGACTGTGTTGTTGCGGTCAAATGTATTAAGTGAAAAACTCCTTAAGATCTTGCTAAAGTATCAACGTGTGATAATTAGAATTCTTCCTGGTGGTCCCAAAGTACTGCCATGGGTGCTGCTGTGAATTTAATCACTGCATAGTCATGATAAACAGATAACAAGCCGATTAAGCTTTAACGCTTACCGTTGTTGCAGGTGATTCCTGCCGGCATCTGAGACTGCATTGGTCTGCCTCGCACTGTCAGCTCAATAAAGCGGTTGCCTGGAAATGCGTTGCTTATTGCCGTATATAAAACCTTTTCTATTTCTCCGCTGGGTACCTGTCAATGCGGTCGGCTATTTTAGAGTGTAATGGTCGATCTCCACTTGCACAGAACTGTTGCTTAAGATAGGGCAGTGCTTGTTATTTATTATACAAACATGATGCATAGTTGATTATTGTTTCATACTAGGTATCCACTTCATCACTGGTGAGGTATATTTGGAGTAGGGTACCTCAGTGTACATTTTTTGCAATATATTGTGTGCCGCGGAGAATCCCGGCCCAGCATGCATATGACAACCATGCTAGTGTGAGGGTCCTATGGCTGTTGTGTGTTAAGGGCCATTTTTAGGCCCGGCCCTGCCAGCATCAGTGGTCAGACATTTTCTTTTTATGCGACACAGTTGTGTGATGGGGACCAGACCTGTATTGTTGTTCAATGGTGGTCCATAATCTTTCATTTGTTTTCATTCACTCCTATTGTGTCATGATCCGTCAATCACGCCCTTTCTGGTCCTCCTGGTCCCTGGCACATCGGGGGTTACTCGCTGTAGTACACCCAACATGGCCGTATACACGGAACGCGGTCTATTGACCTTTACGTCCTATATAGCACTTTCTATATATTAGCCACTTCCCTGCGGCTCCGTGTGTCTCAACGCTACCGATAGCTGTGGCCTGACGTGCTCCGTAGTTCGTTCTCCTGAACTGTGTTGCTCCCTGGTTCCTGGACCTTTCTCCTTCTCCTTCCCTTCTACCCTCCTTGATCCTGTTCTTCTGCGTTCCGCGTAGACCGCCTCCGTGTGCTGCCTCCATTCCTAGCTTCGTGGAGTTTCCATTGATCCCGGACGAAGAAGCTGAACGAATCCTTGAATCCGAAGACGTACGAGCGGGCTTGTACAAGACCCGAACTGCTCGGAAGAAAACCCCAAAAAAGGACTCTGCAAAACAGAGAAAACAGGTGAGAAAAGGGGAAACCTGTGACAGATTGAGACGCCACCTGACCGATTTCGATACAGACATGGAAGCGGCCGTCCAGGATCTTATGCGTGGCATGCAAGAGCTGACGACCGAAGTGCAAAACTTAAAGGTGGAAAACGCTGCATTAAAACAATTTGTGTTATCCCGTGATTCCGCCATGAATGAGAGCGTAATTCATTGACAAGTACGACGTTTCAGCAAAGAGCCTTCATGGATTCCTAGATTCTTGTTTGGTCCACTTTACATTTCAGCCTTATTATTTTTCTACGCCCAGGGCTAAAGTGGGCTTTATTATTTCGCATCTTTCCGGGAATGCCTTGACCTGGGCCACCCCACTGGTTAACTCTGGTGATGCTCTCCTGGATGATTATGACGGCTTTATACAGGCACTCAAGACCATGTTCGAACGCCCGAAACAAGTTTACAGTGCCCAGGAACGTTTACTCGATTTTCATCAGGGTACACAGGACTTGCTCTCGTATGTCACACGCTTCAAACAGCTGGCTAGGGAAGTGGATTGGTCCTCCGAAGATTGTTTTACTTTATTTCGAAGAGGGCTAAACGAAGAGATCAAGGACGAACTAGCCAGCGTGGCACACCCGGGTTCCTATCAAGCACTAATGGATTTCGCTCTACAGATTGACTTTCGCATTCAGGAGAGAAAGGCAGAAAAAAAGAAAACCAAGTTACCACTCCAGAAAAACCCCACTGGAACCCCTTCGAGCTCAGAAGGCATTTCTACTCCAAGCAATGAGCCTGAACCTATGCAATTAGGGGCCTTCCGTGGACCCATTACTCCCCTAGAGAGGATGCAAAGGATTCATTCTGGATTATGTATGTATTGTGCATCCGACAAACATTTAGTAAGAGAATGTCCGATTGCCCCCCTACTGCGCTCGGGAAACGCCAGCTCCTGATCCTAAACGGAGCACAGGTTCAGGAGAGAGATGTCTGCTCCACCTCTATTCCATCCTTGAACTCTCCTGGACAAAATTCCTTGGTAATCTTAAAGGCCTTCTTGACAACATCCAAGAAAGAAATATACCCCATCCTGGCACTGGTCGACTGTGGAGCTATGGGGGTATTCATAGATCATGAATGGGTCCTAAAACACCATATTCCTTACGAATCCCGGACTATCATGCAACCTGTAGAAGCAATTGATGGAAGACCCCTTTCTTCTGGACCTATAACCCTGCAGACCAAGGAAATTGAGCTTGCTATAAATCAACATCGAGAAAGGATAAGATTTGACATCATCAAGTCAGCCCATTACCCCATGGTTTTGGGAATGCCCTGGCTTCAAAGACACAACCCCTATATCAATTGGGGAGCGGGATCCCTGTTACTGGGTTCGGAGTTTTGTATGTCCCACTGCTTGCATCCAGACCTTGATCCTACACCATCGAAAGGATTTCCTACAACTCATCAAAACACAATCTCAGTCTCAAACATCATCCGTGTTCCGGAGGCTTACCAGGAATATTCCGATGTTTTCTCCTCTGCCATTGTTCAGGCCTTACCTCCCCACAGACCTAAAGATTGTGCTATTGAAATGGAACCTTCCGCGGTGATTCCTTTTGGAAGGATGTTCATCCTATCAAAACCTGAAAAGAAAGCCCTTCGTGAATACCTGGATACAGATCTTGCAAATGGCACCATACGACCATCTAAATCTCCAACAGGGGCGTCCCTGTTCTTCGTTCCTAAGAAAGACACTAAAGAACTCAGACCGTGTCTGGATTATCGAGGTCTAAATCAATGTACTCTCAAGGACCGCTATCCGTTACCCTTGATCTCAGACATCCTGGAGGCAGTAAGAGGCGCAGTTGTATTCACTAAACTGGATCTCAGGGGCGCCTATCATTTGATTCGTATCAGGGCAGGTGACGAGTGGAAAACAGCCTTTAGAACACCCTTTGGGCATTTTGAATACTTAGTCATGCCCTTTTGACTTGCTAATGCCCCAGCGGTGTTCCAACGTTACATGGATCGAGTGTTCTCGGACAAGCTGTTCATTTTTGTGATTGTCTATCTGGACGATATTCTAATATTTTTGAAGGACCCTCTAAAGCACGAAGAACATGTTAAAGCAGTATTACAACGTCTACGCGAATATAAACTCCTGGTGAAGCTCGAGAAATGCATCTTCCATACTTCTACTGTTCACTACCTAGGGTCTGTCCTTACTCCCAATGGTATCGGTATGGATCAATCCAAGGTTAAGGCATACCTCCCTTTTCCGAGATTGTCCAACCAATAATTGCCTTATTGAAAAAAGATGTTCCCTTCCTTTGGACCATGGCCCAAGAGAAAGCCTTCCAACAGTTAAAGTCTGAATTTACACAAGCTCCCATTCTTGCTCAGCCTGATGTTAATCGACCATTCATAGTGGAGACAGACGCCTCCAATTACGCCATTGGAGCCGTCCTAAAACGGTAATTCGAGGATAGCTTGGAACATCCCATCGCCTACCTTTCTCGGACATTAACTCCTAGTGAAACCCATTACTCTGTCCTAGAAAAGGAGCTGCTAGCCATCCATCAAGCCATCAAAGAATGGCGTCATTTACTTCTAGGAGCCAAATTTCCGTTCCATGTCCACACGGATCATCGAAACCTACAAGTGTTGCAAGCCCTGGAATGTAGGAATAGTCGCCAAGTTTGGTGGGCCTTCTTTTTTGCCCAATATCAGTTTCAGATTCACCACGTCCCTGGAACACAAAATGTAATAGCTGATGCACTTTCTCATAGTCCAGACTATGAACCTCCGGAAGATCGGACATATTCCAAGATGTTTCCTCATACCATATTCGTAGCTCAAGCAAACAACCTCCTGGAAGGGATTCGTATGCAAACTCAGACTTCGGAACTTTTGAAAGGAATTTCAGAAAGGAATCAATGGGACTTGAGAGTCAAGGACGGATACTTGTTCAAAGATACCAATCTGGTCATTCCTACACAAAAATTACAACAAAGAATAATAAATCTCTGCCATGATACTCTTCATTCCAGTCATCGTGGTATTTCCAACACCCTCCGTCTAATACAAAGACAATTTTGGTGGCCCAAGATGAAGACCGATGTACAACTGTATATTCAATCTTGCTCCGTCTGTAATCAGAACATGATAACCAGAAACCAGCAGTTCTCTTATTACAGCCTACACCACCAACCAGACCTTGGGAAATCATTGCTACAGACTTCATTGTGGAATTGCCGCCTTCTAGAGGTTATACCACTATCATGGTCACCATTGATCTATTCACTCATATGGCTCACTTTACTCCTCTGTATAAATTACCATCCTCCTCAGAACTTGCTGGTATTTTCCTGGAACACATCTTCCGACTGCATGGACTTCCTTCAAGATTATGTCGGACAGAAGACCCCAGTATATCTCTCAGTTCTGGAAACACCTCTGCAGGATACTAGGGATTCAACAAGCTCTCTCCTCGGGATATCATCCCCAAACCACCGGTGTCACAGAACGAGTAAATCAAACCCTTGAACAATATCTTCATTGTTTCTCTACCAAAGTCCAGGATGATTGGTCACTTTTAGTACCAGTAGCCGAATTTGCTTACAATAATTCGGACCACTCGGCCGTTAAGACCAGCCCTTTTTTCTGCAGCCAAGGATTTCACCCTTCGGTCTTGCCTTCTGTTCTTCCACACCCTACACCTGTTCCTACTGTCGATTCCTGGATTGAAACACTCATAAATGTTCAGAGAGAAGCCAAGGAACATCTCGAAAGAGCGTGAATCCAAACCAAACACTATGCAGATTCAAGGAGAAGACCACGGCTTTCATACTCCATTGGGGATAAAGTATGGCTATCCTCGAAACTTCTACCCCGACATCTCAGACCAAATAAGTTGGCTCCCCGGTATTATGGACCCTTCTCAATAAAGGAGATCATCAATCCTGTGGCCTTTCGACTCCAACTCCCGGACTCCGGGAAGAAGATACATCCAGTTTTTCACAAATCCCTGTTGAAGCCTTTCATCCAAACTATCCGGACTACTCTTAGACGTAGTCCTGTGCTTGTCAATGACCAGCTGGAATATGAAGTTTCTCGTATTTGTGATTCCCGATATAGACGAGGCAAACTTCAATACTTGGTGGAATGGAAAGGATATCCACCCAGCGAACGTACCTGGGAACCAGTCTCAAATTTGAACTCCCCCAGATTGCTCAGAAGGTTCCACCGAATACATCCAGGTAAACCCGGTGGAACGGGTTTTAGAAGGGGGCATGCTGTCATGATCCGTCAATCACGCCCTTTCTGGTCCTCCTGGGCCCTGGCACATCGGGGGTTACTCGCTGTAGTACACCCAACATGGCCGTATACACGGAACGCGGTCTATCGACCTTTACGTCCTATGTAGCACGTTCTATAAATTAGCCATACCCCTGCGTCTCCGCGCGTCTCAATGCTACCGATAGCTGTGGCCTGACGTGCTCCGTAGTTCGTTCTCCTGAACTGTGTTGCTCCATGTTTCCCGGACCTTTCTCCTTCTCCTTCCCTTCTACCCTCCTTGATCCTGTTCTTCTGCGTTCTGCGCAGACCGCCTCCGTGTGCTGCCTCCATTCCTAGCTTCCTGGAGTTTCCATTGATCCCGGACGAAGAAGCTGAACGAATCCTGGAATCCGAAGACGGCCAAGCGGGCTTGTATAAGACCCGAACTGCTCGGAAGAAAACCCTAACAAAGGACTCCACAAAACAGAGAAAACAGGTGAGAAAAGGGGAAACCTGTGACATGTTGTGTGTCGTCCTGCTAGTAATGTGTCTAGTCCTCTTATCAGAGTATCTTTGTTTTGTGTCAGAGTTGTCCCATAGACGTTCTCTGTCTCACCCGTAGGCTTATATTCTGATGTTGAGTATGGTGTTATCTGTGTTCAGGGACACTGTGCAAGGGTGTTGTCTACTGTGCACACTCCCTGGGTGCTACTGCATCAGCAATGTTGGTTTTTGGCTGAGGGTGTGTTGTCCTTCAGCTTGTGTGGTGAGTGTCATATTATCTCATGAGGGCCAGTTCATGCCATTGAATTTCTTCATTTAGACCATTGTTTACAGTGTTCAATCGGAAGATCCAATTTTGCTCCCGTCGTAGAAGGAGTCAGGCAAAATTGCCACCTCTTCTCGGGGGTCTGATCTTCTCCAGGATGGTCCACTTAGACTGGTCTGCAGTGTGTCCAAAAGCTTGAAAATTGGCAACTAGAGGGGCTGTTAGTCTTTTAGTTCTGATGCAGAACTTGTGCTCTATAAGTCTCTTTTTGACTTCCCTTGCTGTCATGTCGATATATCATAACCCACAGGGACATTTAGTAAGGTAGACCACTCTCTTGCTGTTGTAATTTGTTAGTTTCCTTTGCACCCATTGGGGGTTTCCACCCTATGTTGATGCTTATGCTCGGGCTATCTAGGCGCACATTGTGATTCCGTGCAGTGGGTGTGGCCAGTGGGTCTGCTTGTCCCTCAGATTGTTGGTTCCAGGTCCTCCCTGTCTGTTTCCTTCAGGGTATGGACCAAGTGGTCTCTGAGATGTAGTCTTCTTTTAATTGCAAACACCGGGAGTGCTAGTTGGCTCTCAGCTGTGTTCAGGATTGGCAACAGTTCCTTTATTTATCTTTTCAAGGAGTTAAAGATGGGTGAGTAGCTCAGGACGGCTGTGATGTTTTCCATGTTGTTGGGTTTTGAATGTTGTTGGAAGTTTATATATTTGTATATTTCTTGCTCTTTTGTAAGTGTCACTCATGATTTTTTTTGGCTAGCCTCTCTGTGTGATTTGTTTCTTGAGGAACCCAGCTGGTGTGCTGTAATGTTGGGTCAATGTACAGGTCCTTCTGTATCTCAAAAACTGCCAAAATGGAAGGTTGTGCCTTAGGGCTTGTGGGTGGCAGCTGGTATACTGGAGGAGGGAATTGTGGTCCGATTCCTTCTTGTATACTCTGAAAATTAGTTGTCCAACTTGGGTTGTAATGAGCAGATCCAAGAAGTGGGTCTCCGTTTTGCTGGCATCTATGTTAAATTTTAGATGTGGGTTGCAGTTATTGAGCCACTGATGGAAGGTGATTAATTCATCAGATGTTCCTTGAAAGATGAGGAGAACATTGACAATATACCTTTGCCACATCACGATCTGTCTGAGGTATGGATTGGTTTGTGCAAAGATGTGCTCTATTTCAAAGTGCTCAACCTATACTGGACAAGGCGATCTCACCAGATTCACTCAATCAACAGGTCCTGAAGAAGATGACTAGAACCAGCATGTCATTGAAACCGATCGACAACCTGGAAGCACGATATGCCAGAAGAAATATGGGATGCAGGTTCAAATTGACCACCTTGCAGCAGAGAACGTAGTATCCCCATCTTGTTATTGGCCTCTTTTGCCAAGCTTTTTTGGGTGTCTAACACCCCACTACTTCAACTTAAGTAACTTCTACATTTCTTTAGGTTGGCATCACTATCTTTGCACCGTATATTTGTTATCGTTGTATCGAACCACACATTACCATCGGATCTGCTCACCATCCGCACACTCATTGGAAGGTGAATAAAACAATTAGATGGCCATATGCTCTAAAGAAACTACTTCCTCCATGAAATGCCAAAGGGAGTAAGGCAGATTTAGTTCAACCTCTTTTACCTTTTGAAAAATGCTGTAATAATTTAAATTGTAGAAGCAGGGACAGCTACCTCCTTTTTCTTTCCTACTAGATAGGTGGTGCGCCACCTCCAACCCAGGGACAGGGACCCCTAGAGGGATAGGGTGTTCTTCCGCCTAGGGTCATTGGCAGCATACACATTTAATGTAAAGAAAATTAGTACCAAAATGGTTTGATTTGTGTACAGGAAGACTGGCCAGCAAGAGTTATCTTTGTTGTGTGCAGTGACAATCGCTATGGCTTTAAGGAAGCAGAATGGCTGGTTTGTGGGTAATTCTTGGGTCTATTGGGTTAAGGTGTACTGTGAGCAGTGTGGATTACCTTGGAATCTTGGACTTTAAGAATTTGAAGTTTTCCTGGTTTAATTTTCATGTAATAAAGAGGGCGTAATTGCTCCCGTTTTGTGAGAATATCAATACTTTGAAGCATCTGGATGTCGTTGTAGTTGACTGTGGTGGCAGTAGTTTGGGCTATGTCATTAGCATTTTATTACAGTTTTCAATGAAGGATACATTTTCATAGTTGATGAAACTGTTTCCACATTTGAAGATTGTTATCTCTTGGATAGGTGAAAGACAAATGTGGAATTATTCAAATGTATTTTGGCCACAAATTGAGAAAGCTGTATGTGGTGTTTTGCAGGATGTTGGAATTAGATCTTTTCAGAGTGAAAATAACAAGTTTCATGTAGTCAGCGTTTTTTGAAGAGATGGAGTGCATTTGGCGGATGTTGGCAATCAGATTTTTTTTTCAAATGTTCAAAATTCATTGAATCAGTTTCAGCGAACACATCAAATATGGATTGAAATATCTTTTAGAACATGAAGTAAACAAAAAGGAAAAACAGAAAAAAAATGAGAAGTGATTTTTGTGAAAGTTTGAAAAAAATATTGAAGTTCAGTAGAACATTTGTTACTTAAGTATGCAACACCAGATAATCTAAAAGATATATAGAAAGTCAGAAAGTAAAAAAGATTATTTTAAGAGCCAACATTTTTTAACAAAAACAAGCTAATTGATTTTAATTCCCCTGTCCCGCCAGGCGCAAACTATAATAGTGTTTTTGGAACTTACAGGTTGAAAAAGGTCCTCTGATTTCTTTTTTTTTGTTCTACTGTTTAACTGTGAAAGGTGCCTCCAAAAGGAACATTTTGTTTTCTTTTTCTGCCTCTACCCTCATGTATTTTTTTAAATTTTTTGTAGTAGAGGTGAGGAGGTAAAGTGGGGAAGGCAAGGGAGGGTAGAGGGGGAAGAGGTAGCAGTGGCAACCACACATATGGAGGGGTGGGTGGACAGGGAACATGTTGGGTGGGCCTTAAATATTAAAGTAGGGGGCAGTGTTTCTCATTTTTCTTGACTGCAGCTTCGAAAGCACTTTGAAACTGCTCCCCCCAGAAGAGTGTTGTGTCACAGTATATGCAGAGAACTCTGACCACTGAAAGGTAAGGATTGACAGACATTTGTATGACATCCCAGGGAGCTGGTGGGATCCTCTGCTCCACAGGAGTACCTTCTGTGGTGGTAGAAGGGGTTGTTGAAGGTGGGGAAGATGGGGTTAACTGCTTCTCCATGACAACGGAGCAGACATTCTCAGAGCACCCGAGTGGTTAGATTTGGTGTGGCTGTGCATGGAGCCAGTGCTGAAGGAGGACTGCTGAGGTTGTTTGCGAGAAAGTACAACCCCCACTGAATGCTTTTCACCTGGGCAGTCTGAGCCGTTGGTACTCCCACAACGGTGGAAAAAAAGGCCACACCCATGACTCTCTCTGGGTGCTGGAGGTAAGCACTACTTCTACCTACTCTTCATGTTTCTTGTTATCCTCCTCCACATCACCACACCTGTTGCTCTGTCCAGGAATTTTACCTGGTGGTTGTGGCGGTGGTGGTGGTGGCCCCTAGGAAGGGGGGATGGCCATGAGATATGCCATTGTTAAACTTCTGGATGCTTGTTGGAAGTAGCTCTCTTGGAAGATCCTGTCTGCTGGTTTGACAGATTATGAATTACCAAAAGTACTGGGTGGGACCCTTTAAAGGACCGTCCGTAGACTACCAAGCCGAAAGTAGGCCTTGGAAAGTTGTAAAAAGTTGACAGATCAAGTAAGAATGGGATGTAGGAGCTGTGGGTGTATAAACTTTGAATTTTAAATATTGCAGATTGGCTGAAAATGCAGTTTCAAACTGTCCGTGGTGATTGACACTGTCTGCGTACACTCTGTGACACTGCACAAATGTGGTTACATGATGATGTCTGGGGTGCTCGCGGACCACGTTTGTGGGATACGCCAGGTGCATGCACATGACTGTTCAGAAATGGGTTGCTGTCCATGGATTATCTTACAGTGCGTTATGTGAGACCGAACATGTGCGGACAAGGCGCGATGTATGCGGACACTCAATTTCATGAATGGACCCTCGAATAGTTGTGTAGTGGGCAGACTTTTCTTTGGGGTTTAACAATAAAGGAATGTATCACAGAATAATATAGAAAATATTTATAGTATACAAAATAAATGTATTTATCAAATTGATGGGGATCAGAATGAAAAACAGTAAATGTGAGAATTTGGAATTCATATAAAGTGATGATTGTGTGAGGGAGGGATGTTATATAATGAATGGTAATAATATTATTGGTTAAGTTGCTGAACTTATAGAAAGAGTACTTTTTGGGCAGCTTATAACTTTGGTCACCAAACTTTGTAGAGAGGCGCAAGCTAATTGGATGTTTGAAAATTTGACGTGAGTCTTGATTTTTGAAATGGTGGCCATATTGGAGGGTGGATCATGGCTTTTGTCCCTGGACAGTGCGGTCTAAGGAGTCTGAAAAATATATTTGGGGTTATTTTGTGGATGGAAGCAGGCCTGGAAAGGGTGGGTGTGTGGAAACAAGTTGATAACAAGCTCTTATGATAGGTGAACAAAAGTTATGTAGGTAAGGGGGTGTGTCCTGTGATTTTATCTGTTCATGGACATCATAGGTATTGGAAGGGGGTGGGTGAGTATTGTTATTTCAAGGTGTAGTGTGTATGTTGTTTTATTCTATTGTGGTTGTTGTGGCCAGTGGCCAAGATCTTGGAGGCATGACCGTAGGTCTTGCCCCAAGAATGTGGCTAAGTGCCACATGCACTATAGTAATATGTGTATAGTTAGTTTAGCTATTACAAGGGGAGTATATCATATTTGTATTATGGTCGATTGATATCATTGAAGTGCATATGGTATTTATGATTGAAGTGCAGTTGAGGATAGTGATAGTTGATCTTTGCTTTGCCTTTGACACGGTCAACCATTCCATCGTTATTAAACAGTTCCATGATACATTTGGCATTACGGATCAGGCACTGGACTGGCTGACTTCTTCCGTTATTAACCGCTGCAACTGGGCCATTTCTCCTCCACCAAGTCACTCTCTACTTGCAGTGTTTCGCAGGCTTGTAGGTTGAACTACTGCAACAGTGTCTGCCTTAATCTTCCCCTTTGTACCCTACACCCCGTTCACATAATCCAGAACATGGCTGCAAGACTTATTCTTGGCTTGAAGCCCGGGAATCGTATATGTGCAGCTCTAGCATCTGTAAACTGGCTCCTGGTGGCCGCAAGGATGAAATTGAATACAATGTGCAGTATCCAGAAGGTTTTCTGGGGCCTGTGTCCACACTATTTACAACTTTGTCTCCCTAAATGCTCCACTGCTGGAGCCCTCTGCTCCTGTAACGTGAATTATCTGCTTGTTAAATGCTTGTTAAAACACAGAGCGGGAAGCTGGTCTATCTGTTCGGCTGGTGCCTCTGTTTGAAACAGGCTCCTTGCCCCTCTTTTTTTTTCTTTATTTGTATATGGTTTACATATGAAACCTTTACAATCAGAATACACAAAATTCATCATTAGTAAAATACAGTCAATATCACATATTTCAAATACGCAATCGAAAAAATAATGCTGAACCAATTTCCATAAAATACATTGCCACATTTCCTAAATGCAATACATGCAGCCTGGCCAATTGCCCAAATGTAAACATCCTGGTCCAGGGTAAGAAATAAAAAAGTAGAAATACATTTGTTTACCAAATCTCGGCAGTAGCAACAATTTCTTAGTTTAAGAATCTCCCACAGACGGAGAGATATCTATATTGAGATCTAAAGATTTAATAAAGCCTGCCAACGGCAGTTCTTCCGCGCTATTACCAATTGATAGACATCTGAATCAAATATAGTAATCTTCCCCTGCAATACCGCATTTAGCAAATTTTTCTCTACATATATATATATATATACTTCTTTTTGCCTTGAGCTCAATGCATTCAAGGAATAAATGATGGCTAGTTTCTAATACCCCTAAGTTATGACAAAATCTACACACGGTATTTGTGTACTCAACCTTCCTTCTCTTCATTACTTCTTTTGTTGGCAAAATATTGCACCTTAATTTAAGGAGGAGAGAATGATAATAACAATTAGTGAACTGTGTCATCAAAAACCTAAGTGACCTCCTTTTTCTATGTTTATATTTTAAGTGAGAGATAGAGAGGGATAACTGTGGAATTTCTCTGTCCTGCTAATCCAATCGTTATTATATAAAAGCTTTTTAACTTTCTCTGGATTGTTCACAACCATCTCCCTATGAGTAGCCAAATCTCGTAGGGTTTGATCACAGGAATCTCTAAGTGTGCTTAAATATTTGTTCCCTACAGTGCATCCCTGAGTAAAGACCAATTTTCCTAGGTCCTCATAAAGAGTTTCCCTTTGAGGTGCTAATAATGTACAGAGCAGAGCCATCATCTGCCACAGAGATCTTGCTTTCAAAGACAGGAGACCCAATTCAAATCGATTTTCCGTCATCGGAATATTGTTTGGTAATTTTAAGATTTTCCTCCAGATAACTGCTTTAATAGATTCCCAGAAGTTCTGCAATTCCCAAAAATGGAGCTCCATACCATATATCAATTTTGGAACTAATTTCCCTTCATAGAAGTCTGCTGGTTTTATTGAAAATCATCCAAATTTCCGGTTTAGGTTCACTATTTGGGCTGTTAGCAGCAGAGCCTTCTGTTTTAGAAAGGTGCAGAGCCCAAAGTTTGATGGTTGCACCATTATTGGAAAGCCCCAGTAAATAATTTGTTGTACCCTTTCAATAGGTTGAGCTCCTTTAATCCAGCCATTTTTTTTCCTTCTTTCCTTTTCAAACAACCAAAATGTGGGTCTTCTTAGGATTTATTTTTAGCCTTTAGTTTGGCAAATTCAGCTAATTTATCAATCAATCGCTGCAGTCGCACCCTGGTTTGGTCGAAAAGTAGGAAATCGTCGGCATATGCCAACCCCGATATCCTTATATCCTTATATCCCACACCTTTCTGCTTACAAGACCTGCCTCTTCCAAGTAATCACCCACCTCCGCAACATAGAGGTTGAAAAGACGGGTGCCAAAGAGCAACCCGGCCTTACTTCTACAAAAGTTCTGATTCGTCAGGACAAATTTCCCTCTAGATTCAGGTGGACATGTATCCAGGAATGTTCATACATTGCCATGATTAACTTTAGCAGGCCATCGGGGATACACCGATTGGCAAGTTTGGCCCAAAGGCCAGACCGAATTACAGAATCAAATGCAGTTGATAGTTCGATGGAAACGACATAAATTCCCACACAATTTTCCCCAGGCAGAGTCTTGGAGGGCTCTCATAAGATTTGTTGAATGCCCTACTCTAAACCCAGTTTGTTATTTATTTAATATGTGTGTCTTTTCCATCCATTCATTGACATGCGATAGCAGAAGCGATGCAAATAATTTACAATCCATGCCTTACAATGCTTTTGGCCAGGGATTCTTTGCTGCATTGAGTTCGCCTCGCATAAAGATGGGTACTATATGGGCTGTTTGCCAGCTAGTCGGTATCGTACTGCTTTTTACAATGCTTCTGAACAGCATTGCAAGAATGTGGGCCCAAGATGCTGGCATTGCTTTCAGTGTATTATTGCTAAGCCCTTTTGGGCCCGCAGCGCGCAAGTTCTTGGCTGTCTTGATTAGTTTCAAAATCTCCCAGTATTCAATTCCAGGGTCCCAACATGTCCTTTCCTCACAGTCCCCTCTAATTTTTATTTGGCAACCATCCACCCAGTTCCCATATAGGTCCGAAAAGAAGTGGACCCATTGTTCCTCCAAAAATCCATTCAATTGGCCTATCATAAGCGGGATGTCTTGACGACTAATACGTTCCCAAAATGCCCTTAAGCCTCTTTTCACCAAAACACCTAGCATCATTTGTGCATCTTTTGATAGCATAATAGCTTTTTTAGAGATTCAGAAATTCTTATATTTCTGCCTGATGCTTTTAATCCTAGGGTTCTTTTCTAGTTGGCCACTGTTAGATTTGCATACCGCTCTAAGCATCTGGAGCATATGAGATTTTTCTTTAGCCACACTCTCATCATAGGTGTGCATATGCCTTTTTGGGAGACTCCCCTTCTCAGTTTATGTTGCACCCTTCCAAACAGATCACTCAGAAAGATATCAAACTCAGGAGCATTAAAGACTTCCTGTTTCCAAAGATAAGAAGTACTATTCAGGGTGTCTGCTACTTCACCATTGAGGGCTTCAATGTTAAACGGTGACCATTTAATTCCTCTATATTATCCCAGAATTTTAAGATTTGTTCCACCTCCTTTAAGTATTGTATTAACAGGCAAAAAGAATTCAACTTTAACGGTACTGTGATCACTCCACATATTGGGGTTCACAGTAATACCAAGCAATAGTTTGGCAAGGCGCTCATCGACAAAGATATAATTAATCATAGATTAACTAATTCCCCTCTTCCACGTTGGAGGAGTGGGCACAGTCAGATATAGTATTGCATTAAGGCATACCAGACCCACAGATTAAGAGAAAGATTCCACATCTGCCCCAGTGGAATTTCTGCCCCCTATCAGGTAGTTCCAACATTTCCTCTCCTAAATCCTTATAGTCATCATCAGGAGAGATACCGCAATCTGAGTTTAGGTCTCCAACAAAGATCACTTTACCGTATGTAGTTGAGGATTTCCAATCTAGTACTATTTCTGTTACCTTTTCCAAGAATTCCTCGAGTGGTGCTAACCCCAAATGCCAATAAACATTGATCAATAAGATATCCACCAATCCATCCCGAGAGAAAACTTTGAACGCCAAAATCCCCTCCGGGAGACAAGAGATCACTGATGTGGAAAGACCCAGAGTAGATTTGAGTGCATTAATAAGGCCTGCAGATGGCCTACATCCCTAACTAGGTTTTGCCAATTGTGAAATTATTTCGAAGCCATCTACAAATGGTCAACCAGAAGCCACGATTCTTCTAGAAAGATGCAGTTATTATCTTTCAGCATTAGCGCTGTATCAGAGTTCGTAAATAAATGCATATTCCCCCTGGTGTTCCATGAGATACACTTCAAATAGACAGTTTGTAATTGTTCAGCCACGGGATATAAACTCCTCATGTTATCCTCAATTCCACAGGGCTGAGGTAATTTGGGCCCAGTCTTGCATTTCTCTAAATTACCCACTAGTGAGATGCCTCTGTTGTTCCTGGTTGCTTCTTTCTGGTTGAAAAACCATTGTCAGATTACCATTGTATTCCACATCTTTTTGTCTCTTAATTTGATTCTGTTCCATCTTCAGAGTCTTTATTTCAAAGCCCAGCTCTCTCAGCCCTTCACTTTCCTCCATCACCAAATTTAAGACCACCATGACTTGAAAGTGATGTTACTCATATCACAACAACCTTTATTTGAAGAAAAAAATACCAATCAAGATTGCATGTGGACAGCTGAGTTAAAGAGGGGATCTGTGAGAACATTTTCAAGACGTTGCCTCGATTAAGACAGACTGGAATGTCCTGTCCCCAAAGACTTTATCTGTATGGCGTTTAGTTGTTCAACTTCGCCATACAGTTTCACACAATATCCCTCATAATTCCCCTTTAATTCCTGCATATCCCGATCTTGATGTTCAGGGCCTCTAGCCCCCCCTTGGGATAGTACCTCTCCCTATGGTCTTCGGCCCGAATGGTTTTCTATCTTGAATCCCAAATGGTCTAGTAGTATAATCCCCCGTCCCTGAACTTTCCAGAGACATGGGTGCATATAATTCCCCCAAAAATGTTGGTTCTAATTGTGAGGCCCCCTGCGGTAATGTACTACCTCTCAGATCCGCCTCTATTGCAAGCCTCATCTGGACATGAATAGGAGATTTAGGGTTACTATAGTTTTCCCCTAAATTCAGCACTAAATCTCTAACAGACAAAATGTTAACAAGAGTGGGAATCTTAATATCAGGAACCAACAGTTTTAACTGGACAACCGTCTCAGACAAGGTACCATGGGGTTTTCATTTTTAATTACCTCGAGATTTTTAATTACATCATCTTTATTGATAGCATTTGTACTACCAAAAAACTCTATTCACAATATGGTCTCTTAAATCATCCACAGGATGTATATCTACTGCCACCACTGAGATTGAAGCTGATACTTCCCCTGCCGGCAATGGATCTGTTTGGATTCCTGTGTCTACCCTTAGAAGGCATATTTATTTTTTTCCCCAATATTCACTGGGCAGGCAGTGGAACTTGTGGCATATGGTCTTTCTATACCTATAGGGTTCCCACATTCTTGTATTAGGTCCAGTTTCCACACTATTGGGAGTACCCATCCCTTTACATTGTAATTTTTCGCGTATAGTCAAATTTCTTAAATATTTACGTGTTATAAAGTTCAATTTCTTACTATTCTTTTTATTTTTCATTTTCCTAATTTGCTGCATGTTTCTTTTACCAACCAGTTTCTTTCTTTTACAGGGCGTATCATCTTTGGTCAAGTTGAAAATGGAGTTCTCCTTATTTATATCAGACTTGTACAACCTCATTATTTGTCTGTTTCACATGATGTATCTCATGAATTATACCATGGTCGCATTAACTATATCATGGTCAATGGCCCATGTAGATAGTATCGGAGAAGATATGCCTGCCCCGTCTCCTCTCTCCTCTTGGTATGCTCGGAGGTCGCCATATTAACCTTGCCAGGCTCAACCATTATTGCGGCCTGTCCACATAACTCGGCAACTAATACAGAATTTAGGAGGGGAATAGGTATTTTGAAATTAGTAGGGGGTGGTTCTGCCTGCCTCATCCGCTTCACCAATCCATCTAGACCTTCCAAGTATTCTAGTGTAGTATAGATTTCTGTAAGAAGTTCAGTATGGGACCTAACCTCGGTCCATATGTTGTCAAATAGGTTAAAAAAAGAACTTAAAACCATATTTAATGCAGAAACCGTAGGTTGAGTAAGTCAGATCCTTTCATCAGCTTCCCTTAAAGTATGATGCATTGTTGCATCATCAGGATTTTCTTTTACTGCTTCCTGCAAAATTCCTCTCTCTCTCAACCAATTTTGTTTCTCTGTATACTCGTAAATAAAATTGGTGTGTTCAGATGGAGATCCCATATATGAGGCATGGTACGTCTGCTGAATAACACTGTTAGGTTGGCTGTGTATATGAACCAAATTACTTTCTGCAATTGCCTCATCAGTGCACTCAATAATGCTCAGGTCATCTATATAATTTTGTGTTGTATCATTTACTTCCAACTTTTAAACGACTTCAGCCGTCACTGAATGGACTAATCTGGCTACAGTTATCGCAAATAAAGCTGGGTTATTTTGGTGCTTGTTGCAGTTTTTTTCCCCAAAAAATTTGAAATCTTTTAACCTGCAATTGGTCCTCCTCACATAGGGCCTGATCACGACTTTGGCGGTAACCCTTAAATCCGGCGGTAGCGCTATTACCGCCGGATTTAAGGGTCTGCCAAATCAGGACTTCAGCGGATTTCACCCCAGCTCTGAGCTGGTTTTGCTTATTTTATTTTATTTTTCGTTGTATAACCCACAACGCCCAGGGGCATCTAGGCTCTGGTCCAGACATTGTAAGTACATTTGCATTGAATTAGTTGATGGTATGGGTCTTTAGGCATTTCCGGAAACTGACATAGGATGACTCAGAGCAAAAGTGCAAGGGTATGTTGTTCCAGAGGTTGGCAGTGACAGATGGGAAACTGGAGCCATAGCTTTTTTGCATCTGAATCTGGGTTTGACCAGACAGTGACTCTGGGCAGATCCCAGAAGTCCGGACGATGTATGAGTAGTGCTTTTCTTAGTTGGGTAACGTGGGGCATTATATTATTGGAAAGACATGTATGAGTAGTTGAGAGGATTTTGAAGGTAATCCTCTCTCTGGCAGGGAGCCAGTGTGCAGATGTTCGAGCTTCGGAGATGTAGTTAAATTTGCTTGGGTCAGTGCTGCCCAGAGGGTATTGTTTTGTAAGACCTGCAGCTCGATGATGTTTTTGTTAGATGTGCTGTAAAGCAAAGCATTGCAATAGTCCAACTTTGAACCAACGAGGGCTAGGGTGATGGTGAGGCAGTTACCAGATGATAGAATGGTTTGCTTGCTCATATCAATTTGATGAAGTATGATGCAGAAGAGGTGATGTGGCTAATTTGGTGTGACATGCTTAGTGAGGCATCAATGTAAACCAAGTGGTCTTTACCGATGGTTAGACTGGAATTTTATGGCCTTCAACAGTGAAAAACCTGACGGCTGGGCCATGGCGTGATAAGCTGGGTAGTGTCCCGACTATGAGGAGCTCCGTCTTTTCGTCATTCAGACATAGCTTGTGTTGGGCCATCCAATGTTGAATTATTTCGTAGATTTTGTTTACGCTCTCATAGACCTTGTTGAGGTAATCTAGGTATCATTGGCATAGTTTGTGAAGGTGATACCCAGACCATCAAGGTGGTCGAATAATGGTTTTGTGAAAATGTTGTACAAGGTGGGAGAGACACGTGGACCCTGGGGCACATCACAGGATATAGGAGTGGGGGTGGCTGACACTTCGTTGGAGAAGACTTTTGAGGTTCTGTTGGCCAGCAAGGATGTAACCCAGTTGGCTGCTTCGGGGGAGAAACCTGCAATCTTAGTGAGATGGCTACAGCGGGTTTGGTGATTGACTAAGTCGAAGGCCGCCAATAGGTCCAGGAGGAGAAGGAGAGACAATTTCCCTGCATCGTTGGACTCATCAAGCTGATTCTTCAAATCAAGGAGTGCTGTTTCAGTCCCATGGTGGGGCAGAGGATGTGGTAGGTTTCCAAGAAGGCCTGGATTTGTGTGCAAGCTACCTTGTTGATGATTTTCAGGAGGAAAGGCACTGTGGTGATAGGGCTATAGTTGGTGTGGAAAGTGGGGTTCGGAGAAGGGTTCTTGAGTAGGGGGGTGATCCATGACTCTTAAAAGCCGGTCAGGATGGTGCAGAAATTGAATGAGGATTTGACAATGGCTTTGATAATGGGGATCAAAGGGTCTGTTACGTCCTTTACCAGAGTGGCTGAGCAGATATCGCCCAAGCAATGGGATGGCTTGAGACCTGCGATAATGGTAGCTAAATGAGCCTCTGAGATAGGTTTGAATTTGAAAGGTTGGGCTATAAGTGTCAGATTGATCTGGGGATGATCTGGCCCGAGGGGTAGCTGGTGAGTTTGGCTTGAATTTTATCCTGAACTTGTGTGATTTTTATTTGTCAGGGTATTTTGGATTTTGTTGCACCAAGTAGTTTCTTTAGTGATGTTAATGAGTGGAGTGATGGGGGTGTCTAATGTTCTAATGATGGAGAACAATTCTCTGGTGTTTGAAGCAGCTTCAGTAATGATCGTGTTATAAGTAGCAGCTTAAGATCTGTAGATTATTTTTCAGTAAACTACATATAACCAGCAGTAAGTGTTGTAGGTGACCTTTAAATCAAATCATGTAGTTTCTGGGAAGCAAAAACGTCACCTGTGTTACTGTCCAGGGGAGCACGATTTATTGGTGATAAAAAATAAAATAAAAATTCAGCCCTTCCCTGTGACAGTTCAAAATGTAGCTTCCAGCTTTGAGAGTCCGATAGCAGCTTTAAAACATATTTAAAAGACAGAATCCATAAAAATGGGGTCCCCAAAAAAACACTGCCTGAATCGGTTTCACAAAAATAAGAATGAAACAGTAATTCTAGAGTTGCATTGGTAGGAAATTAAAGCTCAAAGCAAGCTACTACAAGAGAGGGATGGAGGTGCCTTGCTACTGGGTATCACCCATGATGTAACAAACAAACGTAAGTAGCTGTGAGCACCTACAAAGGAGTTTTGGGTTCCAAGATTAAAATATGTATTTGTTTAATGTTTCATCCTACTTCTGTAAACACTTGGAAGTGCATGATCAATCTCCATAATTCTTAGTATCCCATTAGGTGGTCTTACGAGAGATATCGGTTCCAGCTGTATGGTATCCAGCATGCATCAGATGGTTGAACAAGCACTAAACAGCTGATAAGTCTGGCTTTTTATATCAGTGTTAGTGTTTGTTTATGGATGAACAGAAGGTTGGACGGATGTGTTTGATTCATGAGAACGATATTTAAAATGAATTCTGGATGTCACTGTCTGATTGGATGTGATTGGGGGGATGTGTGTATATATTATGCTGCACGAGACAGTTCAATCTGGTTTTGCCTGTGCCTGGATATGCTGCAGAGTCTTATGTTGTGGGGGGGAGGGACTGGAGCAAATTGCAAAGTTGGTGTGTGGGGGAAAGACAACTGAACATGATTGGTTTTGGGTGTTGAATGACAAGGGAACATGCTTCTGATCTTTGGTGTGAATGAGATAAAGGGAAAAATGCCAGAGGGGGTTGTTGCATGTGCAGTGAGCCGGAAGTTAGTGTAGGCATTCATTAGGTGGTCTAACATGTAAATTGATGGTCATGCTGCTGAGTTGTGTTTTTTTATAGAGAAATTGGGATAAAAGCCATCCATTTTACAATGTGTTCTGTAGAGTAACATATTGACAATTCCAATAGATGTCAGGTCACCAAGAGTACAAATTAGTGTTTTGCAACATTCGCACGATTCTTCTGCACACCATAATATGCCAGCAGTGCCACAGGAAAATACTTTAAGGATGTCACTTCAATAGGAGATCAGCGATTCTCTGTAATAGGACCCCAACTCTGAATAATCTTCAAATTTGCCTCTGTTCCTTGACTATTATTATAATTATAATTGGTTATTTATAATGTGCTTAATACCGAAAAGGTTTCCAAGTTTGGACCCGGGATTCAAAACTGTGTTGCTCTGCATCGTATTGCCACTGAGTTGCTGGTATTTCGGAGTAACTTTAAACCCTTCCTTGTCTCTTAATCTCTACTCTTGCTTTTAACCTTATCATCTCAACCCTTTGACAAATGTTAATTTCAAGATCCAGCTGCGCTCAGATGCAGTGAATTCTGTCTGGTACCTGGTGTGGGTTTGCATGCTACAAATGAATGAAATCAAATGTTACACCTACAATATCTGTCAGCATTACCACTGCAAAAACGTTCATGGTGGTGCCCACAATATATGCCAGCATCTCACTGTAAAATACACACTCATGATACCTGTGTCCACGATATATTCCCGCATTAACCTCTAAAACACATTCTCCTAATAGCAGTGTCCAATCATATGCCAGCATGTCATTGTAAAGTACATGTTCAAGTTATCTGTACCCTCAATGCATTCAAGTAAGGATCTGTAAAATCCTTGCTACGGCTCCCAAATATATGCTTGCATGGCATGCCAATGCAAGGCACATGTTTATGATTCATATGTACATGATACTTTAAAGCATGGCCTGGCAAAACATGGATTATTGCTCATTGTACCCAAATATTTGCCAGCCTGCTGCAACTGTGAAGGCATCATAATGCAAGACACAGACACCAGATTCAAAGTTCAAACAAAAGATCTTTATTAGTTCAAATGTCAGGATGGTGTAAGGCCTAACTTGCCCTATGCTAAGGTAGGATTTCCCTACCTAAATAAAGTAAGTATAGTCAGAGTCAATGAGTCCAACTTAAAAGTACTGTTGAAAAACCCTACACTTGTCCTTACAACTAAAGCTAAACAATGTGGAGGGATGTCAGCAACTGAGGAAACAGTGTTCAATCTAAAAATCTAAGCTTCTTCCAGCTCCTCACTTGCTTATGGCTCCCTTCCCCAAGTTTAAGACAGTTCTCCAAAATTGCCTCAGAGTTCCATTCCCCAAGTTCAACACAGTTCCACCAGATGGCCTTGGCGTTCCCTTTCCCAAGTTCAACACAGTTCCAAACAAACGTTCTTGGTGTTCCCTCCCCCAGTAGGCATCTCTTCTGGCTTCAAATTCACAGTCAAACCAACTTCTTTTATTTGAACAATCTTAGGTAGAACAGCATCAGCTTTCGGACAACATGGTCCACCCATCACAGGTCACACAGCCGCTAAACCTTGCTGCTTTACAAAAGTTAATTCTTTCTCATAGTGGATTTCCTTGACAACACAGGTTTCCTTTCTATATCTGTGTCATAAGTTCACATATGCTTCTGGTTCACTTTAACTGTCTTTTCACTTTACCAACATGTGATTCTCACACACTTTACTTTTGTGGGATTTCTCCTGGTTACCACCTTGCTTTCACACTATCCAATAGTGTTTTTGCTGTTTACTTGTTTCATTTTGTTTGCAAATGTTTTCTCTTTAAATTCACCTTGTTTGCAAATGGACATCACTTTCTGTTTAATTTCTCCGATATTTTCATATTTTTCCCATCTTTTCCGCAGTTCAGCATAAAAAAAATGAATTACGAGCTTGCCAGCTTGTGTGGTATTCAGTAGTTCATGTTGGGTCTCCAGGCCCATTTGTCATATACTTTCATTTGACCGGCATCCGCCGTTACACACACTAGGCCCCTGGAACGCCCTGGCCTGAGTGATCTTTCCCTGTCACTCACTGGTGTGCGGCTGCTCCTCTGGGTGCTCGCTCTTATCTCACTCTTGGGGAGCTCCGGCGAGCAGTGCTTGCTTCTTCCGGCCTTTCCTGCAGCGGTCAGCAGCATAGGAGAAGTCTCTGTGTTCCCCACTCACAACGGGGAGCACACAGCATAGGGCTCTGCACAGCTCCTGACCCTCTCACGGCCATCTTCGGCCTCAGCCTTTTCTGGCTTCTCTGCAGTAATCAGCATCCTTTTCATCAGCTCATATTCTGCCTGCTGCACATCAGATTGCCACGCTCTCCTGCCCAGCTGGCTCTCTCCTTGTTTCTCTGTGGCCTCCCTTTTTATTCACCTGTGAAACACTAATTAGCTGCAGGTGCAAGTATTTTGCCTGACCTTAATTACTTCTGTTACTGGGAAAGGCCTGACCTTCATAGTAATGCTCTACAGTGCTCTTCCTCGTCCCAGTATCAAAGTAGCGTGAATGTGGGACAGTGAGTAACAGAGGGAAAGTCTGATAACACACTCATTCGAAATCTTGTGTGCACACACCCATAGACACACACATGCTAATGCTCTACATAACACACAGAAAACAAGCAGACCTGCAGGAATACAAACACTTTTTTCCTTAAATATACATTAGTTTCACTCAGTGCTCCAGCGGCAGCTTCTGATGAACTCAGGCTCGTGGATGTCCAGGTAGTAGGCCATTGCGTGCAAAGTCCTCCTGGAACATGTGGTAGACCAGAGCATGACTTAGTGTTTCAGGAAGGCTGTCAGCTGATATTGATCACCACCTCCACTACAGTAGGTAATGTAATACAACATATTAGTGCCAGGGCAAGGTAGGTGGACAAGCAGCGGAGGACCCCAAATTACATTAAAAAAGTACTTCACAACTTGCTCAGCCAGTGGTAGGCATTATAGATTGGGAACTGAATTCAACAGAAGCAAGAGTAACACAAGCATAAAACATGTAATCTAACACTAAAGTTTAAAACAACATAAAGTATCAAGCAGCAAGGTGACAAAACATGCAATTAAAACCATACTTCACAAAGTGATTCCCTACCTAGAAAGTTGACTTGGTAATTTAAAAAAGGCCACTTCTGGAATATTTGCTTTTAGTTCGATGCACGCCATGCTTGACGGGGCAGCTCTCTACATATAAACCTCCAAAAGCTCTGGCAGTTATCAAGCTCCCTCTAGTCAGCCAGACCTAAAACATCATATCGCTGGCCAAGCCCTTCCTCCCGATGAGTAGAGGGCAATGTGCGAGAGGATGTATTTGACTGCATCATAATTAACATTACTGCATCAGGAAGATTCCCTATTGCATAGTTAGGTTCCAGGACCCCTAGGAAAGAGGCATCATGGACTGTGGAGCTTGTAGTGCTAACAAGTACACATACACGTTTCAGGCATTCAATGTGAGCACTTAAATGGATTGTGCCAAATGTAGTGCAAAAAACTACAGGTACTAGATCCACTTCTTCTAGTTGGCAGCACAGTACATTGTAGGTGAGTGTAAAGTGTGAAAGTGCAGATTCTATTTCCAGGATTCCTATAAAGCGAGTACAGTGCACTCTGTGGGATGTCTTACTGAAATTATAAATCTTTCTTCTAGGTCTTGCACGAAATCATTGTGGGAGATGTAGGGCCTGATTCATGAAATTGTTTATACACTGATAAGTGACATTGCGCACTATTCAGCGTGCACAACTCCTTTAATCTATTCATGGATCAGACTTTGCGTGTCTTTCCGGGACTTTGCCAGGGTCCATCACGTCTTTGAGTGCAATCGAGCGCTTTGCTTGAGTCCCCACACAAAGTGTGGGACGGGCCTATGCAGAGAAATGAATGGAGGTTGGAACATGCATATTCCCCATTGTCCATGAAAAAATAGGTAGAACAAGGAATAACGTGGGCATGTGGAGCGAAAGGCCACGCAAAGAAATCACACACCCAGACGCAAACCTCGTGATTTTACCGCCACATGATAGGAAGCGCAATATACCAAGCGCATAGGAACCAACACGCAAAGGTAATGTTCATCTAGCAATTAAGGGGTGGCGTCTCGTCATTGAGGTGCCGCTTGGAGTTGGGGGTGATCATATGCAGATCAGCGGGGTGCTGGCTTGAATTACAGGATCTTGTACGCAGATAAGCCGGGTGCTGCCTTTAGTTACAGGGAATGGAATGGAGATTAGCAGGGTGCTGACTTGGGTTATGGTGGGATCGTACGCAGTTTCACCAGAGTGCTGCAATGAGTTGCTGGGAGATGACCCACAGTGTTGCCGGGTTACTGGGTGGTGGAGGTAAGGTAGGCACAAAGGTTGGTGTTTGTTGCTGGTTTATTGGTTTGTGTGGGGGCGTGTTGTGGGCATTCCGGGCGCAACTTGATTTTCTTTGCACCTCAGGTTACTTTGCTGCTAGGAATCCATGAATACGCAGAATGTGCAAAGTTGTTTAATGTGCTAAGTACTTTGGAGGGACTTTCCACTATTTCTATGAATCGGGACCATCTTTTTTTAAGCTTTGGCAAGCCAAATGACACTTATTATTGATAAAGTCTTCATCAGAAAAATGCCCTTGAATTTCCAGTCCTTAAAAAACAAACTCTTGCAGCCTTTGCTCACCACAGACACAAATGCCAAGGCACATATCTACCTATCTCAGAATTCTGTCTGTCTTACAGGCCGCATACCTGTAGATCCCATAATGCACCTGGTTTGGAGAGGAGGATTGTGAAATGTATTTGAAAAACCACTAGTCCGATCCATAAACCCACCTTCCGAGACTCCCACTAGTTATGGATGAGGAGGTGGGCTTTAACGTGGATAGAATGGTCTCACTCAGAGAGGATAGGAGAGAGAGAACATGAGTAGATGGTCTGCCACTGGGCAGAGGAACCATTGTCTTGCTCCTACCTCCCCACCTTGTCACGCCTGTCTCATGGGAGGGGACACACTGCAGAATCAATGTCAACTGATGCCCCATCAGCTGGCATCACGTGCCTAACTGTTGGCATCTTGAAGACCTGGTCTACTGTATTTTCTATGTGCTATTTCTTTCAATACAATAGCTCTGACTGACTCACTCTTGACAGAATTAAAAATGTAACTTTGTATCCCTCGATTTATATGAAACCCTAGTGGTATTGCAGTGGCTGTTGTGTTTGCATTGGTTTGGGATTTTTTAAACTGGTTCTTGGGTAGACTTTAGGCCATGCAGATTGTCACTCTAGTACTTGAGCAGTGAAGACACAGGTCATCATACTTTCTATCCCTCATTGAGTTAATATGATGATGAGACCAATGTATATTCACTTAGGTGTCAAAAATATGGCCTATTAATGTGAAGGTAATGTATTAGCGTTATGCCACTCGATGTTCCAATCATTCTACTTTCATTAGCCTGATTTTTTCAGTAAAATAAAGGTCGTCTTTACATGAATTGTCAAATCACATCAAGCTCAACGATAGGCGGACATTTGTGAGTATATCTTAAGTGAGGCAACTCACTGTCGAACGAACCAAAGGTGAGCTCAAGGGGGGGCATACATTGACAAATAAGGAATAATGAAAATATAAGGGTTCACAGTCACAGTACGAAATGCAGTTACATGATATATTTAAAAAAAGGATCAGAGTTTCCAAATGACAGACATTTAAACTAATTATAAAAAAAATTGAAAGCCGATCTTACCAAGTTTTGACTTTTGGGGGACTTTCTTAAGGTCAACTCACAATGGATGTCGAGCATTGGACATGACATATACGTTTTTTGATAACTAGAAGACCGCCTGGATGTATGCTAGAAGCACTAAAAGGAAATATGTGCACTTAATGCAAAAACATGAATAAACACAATTCAACACCCAAAGGTGATAACAAATGTGTCAAACATTTAATTTATCAATAACACAGATAACTAATACACAAGAAAAAAAGTAATTAAATGATCAAACATAGGTTCAATGAAACTTAAACAAAGTGAAAGGTCCCGAGGAAAGTTCAGCACCAACAGAAAGTGCACTGCCCGAGAGTGCGAGTGATCAAGGGCCAGACAGGCTAAACCTGAATGATCACCACCACATGGAGAGTGATGAAGGAAATGGTGAAGAGAATGCAAAGAACAATGCTCATGGAATCCTACAAGCATATTCATCTCAAGCCACACTTGTTTGCTGGCTCAGAGCAAAATGGTGCTTCGTTGTAATAAGCAAACGCTATGGTCAAGAAATGAAAGAAAGCCAGATAAGATTCCTGCCCTGCATGTATCCTAGGCAACTCCATTTTCGGCTGCTTAAGGCCTGGGTGATTTAAAGGGCTGAGCCTTCATCAGGGATTTATGCAACAGACATACAGACCTGATGAAGAAGAATCCACAACAATAACACACTTGAGAATCAGGACCCACAAACAGAAAGAGCACTTTAGGATTGGTATCGCTAGCTGGGTCCATCGTCCAGCGGCGGAGTCAGTGAGCAGCAGTTAACTTTGCAGCAAGTAGCCTTTAACCACCAGGACTGTCGGCTACAACATTGCATATTTCTAGTCACCTCGGTAGACAAAGGGCCTAATTCACAGAGGGTTTTCCAGTCTGGTTTTGCCATTATAAAATGCTTCTGTGAGTGAGGCCCAAAAGCTTTATTGATAGATTTACTCTTACAGTCTGCAACCAGGGTCATGCACAGATACTCTTTCCTTCTTAAACTTCACTGCAAGTGACCCTTTCCCGTCTGGCTTTACAAAGTGTTACCTAAATGAATTTCCAGGCAGGGATGAGCCTGTCTCTCATGTTTTCTCACGTTGTGATTGATGAGGACATTGTTTTAACCCTGTTTTCTGTGTTTTTAGGTTAGTCCGTGGTATTGCCACTGTAAATCACGATGACATTGTGCTGAAGCCGCTATGAATACAAGACTGTCCATCAACCTTCAGGGTCGATATTCAAAAGCAAAATATGGGCATGTTAATTGTATGCGGATAATCACCACTACAAACCTGATCTGGACGTGATTAATAGGCATGATAATGGCTGTGATGAATGTCATCCACTCCCCTTGCACCTTGTGATGTGCACCTTCAAGCTGCATGACCGTCTCGTGACCTTTAACTCTGCATGACAAATGAGCTTGTTTAAGGGAATTCATATTCCTAGAAAATGCATGAGTTCACACAAGGTCATCAATGCACCCCCCTCCTCCCTTGCCACGTGATGCAGTCTGTGCTAAATCGCGGTGAAAGTGACGCTTGAGGTCATGGATAACTAATGACTTCGATGTGCCCTGATTTCAATAACAGGGAGAGGTGTCCTTGGCTTCCTCGAAAGTCTCTGCTGACACCGGTAAAATCCTTCTGGAGACGGCTAGCCAACAAATGTAGCTATTTCGCTATTTGGGACTAAAGTTAATAATGAGTAATGATTCGCATTAAGTCGATTGCGTCATTTAAGGTCCATTGCTCTGCTAGATGGGAGCGAAAAATAACAGGTGCAGACAATCCAAGGTGAGTAGAAAAGCTATTCAGTTTTGCTAAAGTTCAATCAGTGCAACAGCCCCCAAAAGTAAATTGTTTTCATCGAGAGGGAGCACTCATGGAAACGTCTTCATTAGACATAGATTGGCTGCAAGCAATGTGTGTCTGAATAGCAGAATCAGGTGGAGAATTATTCTGTGAAGATTTCAGGGAAAACTGTCGGACAAAAACACCACCTGCGTTGGGCTTGTGCAAGATTATGAAGAGCAGCTGCGTCACCATGTGTCCATGTATGAACACAAGACAAACAAACCTCCCTTCATGAGTTGTATTCAGCCTGCACTATAAAAACTTGAGACCTTATCCGTACTAAAATAAGGACGTTTTGCCAGCTCTTGACTAGCTCAACAAAAGTAATTAGGATAGAAACAGACATAAAACATGAAACGGCAAGATAATTACAAACAAACAAACATTACACAAGCAAAGTTATTTTTTATTTGCACTAGAATAGTTTGGGAAATTGTAAAGGCCAGTGCAAGCACGTGACATGTGTTTCACTCACAGAACTTTATATAGGGACCATCCATTGAAGACGTTTGTTAACAATAACCAACTAAACAAACACAGCACAAATAATCGTCATAAATGTCAATAAGAACACATTCAAGTAAAAGTCAAATCAAGCAAAATCATAACCCAAACCATAACGTGCATTAAATGAAAACCTGAAATGATATACGAATGGAAAACGATGCAGCTCAATTCAGGGAAAAGAAAAAGGAGAATAAAGGAAAACAAATAAAGGCGAGAGAAAAAAGATAATAAGTAAACCATATTGAGTCAACAGCAAAAACATCTGCAAGCAATAATCAGTGTGGAACAGCAATTGGGATCACTAAGAAGCACGTAAAAATGTTTCTTTATAGGCCTTAGCCACACACAGATGTTCTCGGTGTGATTCATTGTGTTGGGGAAAATGACGTCAGGGAAAGTCCCACATCAAAAAGAAGCAACGATCTGCTGCAAATTGGTCAGGTTTCCCCGAAGATTGTCAGCGGCCACTTCCTTGGGGATTATAAGATTGGGGGCTGTGACATCTAAAGATTTAGGGTGGGTGGCCGGGGATCAGGTGTCTTTTAATTTTAAGCTTTTACACAGGCAAAGGAAAAGAAGGGTGGAGAGTGTGTTGGCTATTTAAAATGTAGCCACAATCTGCAAGCGGTAGGAAAGTGTCACGTTTCTGAACCTCTTGAATAAGGTTGAGTTGATCTCTGAAAGGACCATCAGTTTAGCATAAATGTTCAGTTCTGCCTGCCGGCTGCAATTCCCGTGTCCTCAATGAGGACTGGTCTTCTGCGTTAGGTAACTTCTGCCACCGCCTATTCAGTTCCCTCATGACATTTAAATGTCTCTTATCAGTCTGTGATGTCCCATTCATTTTCTCTCTGTCATGATGACCCCCTTAAATTAAACTAATGTGCAATTATCTACTAAATGGCGCCCCATCAAAACATTTAAATAACAGTAATAAATATCTACACTTCTCAAACATTTCTCAGTGAGTGCTTTTCTCGTCAATAGATGCCATGCACAAGCGAAGCCAAGGGTCTCGGGAATATACAAGATGTATGTGCAACTATTGAAGCATGACATGATTAAAACAGTGAGGTTTCAGCTACAATAAAGTGGCCGATTCATGGATTTTTGCGCAGAAATTGCACAAGGGCTGCGTGCCAAGAAGGACAGTGCGCGAGCCTGCATGCAAAAGATAAAATGCCCACCCTGCGTATTCATGGAATTATTCGCACAAAGTAACTGTATTTCAAAGTCAAGGCTGGAACGCCCTGACATGCCCACATACAAAGCGGAAACCTTCAAACAGTGCGTGGGGTCCCCTGTAAGCAAGCCTGTTACTCGGGGACCCTGCACGGAGTCCCCCCAACTGTATTTGGCAACCCGACATCATGCGTATGAAAAAATCATAACTTGCAATAACTCGGGAAATCTGCATGCAAACCCACGTAAAATGTCCCTGTACCCCGCTACACTGCTTACGCGCACCCCTAAGTTACATCAGAACCCTGATTGAGTACACGCTCCCCGAAATCCGACATGCAACCCCATCTGTGCTCTGAATATCCTACGTGCAAGTTTAATTACGCTTGCCTTCTGGTGGCGGATCGTATGAAGGACTTGCGTGGCCATTTCCAAGCCGAGACATTGCGTGATCAAATCCATGAATACGTCTTGTGCTGCACAATAGTGGGCGGATTTCCCCCTTCACCATTGGCCCTTCCCCATTCCCATTTTTGCCCCCATAGGGCTCAGTGGGAATGGGGAAGACGGTAATTACGGTACCGCAAATTGCGGTACCGTAATTACCTCGAAAGTCCCTTTGCGGGTTCCTTCCTTAACGGCTGGTAAAACCAGCCATTAAGGTGGGGACCCGCAAAGGGACCTCATAATTAGGCGGTAAGGGGTTAACGGCGCCGCCACCTTTTACGGCGCCATTAGCCCCTTACCGCCTGGGTCGTAATGAGGCCACATATCTTCCTTGTCCCAGTCCTAAACAAGTGGGGGTGTCAGCCCCAAGACAGAACTCTGCTAACAAGCAGATCAATGAAATCTCTCTATTCTATAGCTCCCTCCTACCTTTTTGGTGTGGGGGATATAAGGATTGTCGTCCCATGCCACTTCCTGGATCTTATAAGCCTAATGAAGTTCAAAGTCCAAAGATATACATTAAGAGGACGGGGACAAGTAGGCATGGGTTCAGAGTAAAGAAGATTGCTGGTATGTAATCAGGGCATTACCTCATTGCTCACTATTCCTCGTCACAGTCCTAAACAAATTACTATGTAGAAAGCACCTAGATTTTGAACTAGAAGACTAAATAGGGCCAAATAAATGTTTTGTGTTGACACACGCCATGTTTCAGTTCTAAAAACAATTACCTAGAGAATGGAAAACTGATGTGAAATCTGCCATGCAGCTCAGCATGACGAAAAGATAATGCTCTCCTTTTACCAGAACGGGGACGAAACATAAAACACCGCGCACCGCGAAGGACCGCAAAGGGCTGTTTGCTGTGCAGCGCCGTGTTGTGCTGTGTTGAACTCTGAGCATCGGATTTTGCTCTCCTACTTCCAGCGCCTGGTGTATCCGCGCTGCTCGTCGCCGGGAGGAAGTCTATCTGTGGGACACCCATTCTGCCTGACTCGCATGAATCAGGTGATCTGTGGGCCGTTTTCTCCGCCCCTTTGTCCCTGGCCTGCTGTACTTAATCACCGCCCTCCAGCGCATCCGCGCTGCGCACCGCGAAGGACCGCAAAGGGCTGTTTACTGTGCAGCGCCGTGTTGTGCTGTGTTGAACTCTGAGCATCAGATTTTGCTCTCCCACTTCCAGCGCCTGGTGTATCCGCGCTGCTCGTCGCCGGGAGGAAGTCTATCTGTGGGACACCCATTCTGCCTGACTCGCATGAATCAGGTGACTCTTTGTGCCTCCGGTTAATGATCCCCATTTGAAAGCAAAGACTCCTAAGCACGGACTTTCTGGACTGTGTGTAAATTGCTTAATATAATTTATAAGTATTATACTTATATAGTTTTCTTTCTTTTCGCTCGTATCGGTGATCTGTGGGCCGTTTTCTCCGCCCCTTTGTCCCTGGCCTGCTGTACTTAATCGCCGCCCTCCAGCGCATCCGTGCTGCGCACCGCGAAAGACCGCAAAGGGCTGTTTGCTGTTCGCGGTGTGCGGCGCGTGGCGTTGGGCGAGCTGAGAGTTTCACTGAGCAATTTTGGGTTTTGTGAGGTATTGTGATCCACCTGTATCTGAGGCTCAGTGAGAGAGCATAGCATTGTTTTTTTCCTGCCCTTCAACCTGGTTAGCGTTCTTGTTTTGTTAAGTTGACAGAGTGCAGCTGCTCAGAAAAATGGAGTGTTAATTTACTACTTTAAGGAACGGTAAATGTTTGATGGATACGGGTAAGATTCCAGCCAAGATGAAGCTGTCTTTGGCTCCCCTAAATACAGAAAGCTCACATATTACTTCCCCTGACAGCCCTTTGCAGGTTGTCACTCCAAATGCCTCACTGGAATGTGGTGAGCATTTTGTAAAAGGTACTCATCTGATTGAGCCGTTACTTGAGCAAAATATATATACGCCCTTTTCGTTGAAAACAGCCATTGATGAAGATCACAATGCAGAAGTATTTTTAGGAGAAATGTGTAAATCTCCTCTTGTGATTTCTGATACCTCCATGTTGGCTCCTGGCGTAATTGAGGCACTAGAAAGACATATTAGTCTTTCGCTGGGCCCTTCTACTCCAGCTGCAGCCTCACATGGCCTACATGAACAGGTTCATTTTCATTCTAGCCTGCTGCCTACTATAGATGTCTCTCAGTCAAACAATCAAGCGCACTTGGTTGAAAGTGATACGAGCATTTCATTACCCAATGCACCTTTACTCCACAACAAGGCACACTGCGAAAAACAATCGAATCATGAATCCCCATTTAAACCGCCTCCTTCTGGGTTTCCCTCTGAGTCCGTTTTTCCTCAAACTTCAAGTTCTCCTTTTGCGAATGACAGGAACTCCCCCAATTTATTAGCACAGGAAATTCATTCATTTCCAGTGTTTACTCGCATCCTTAATCTCTTAGACAAAGGACATGAATTTACTCATGCAGTTCTGAAAGATATGAAGGATTCAATTAGTGCCAATTCTTTACAGTTGGCTAGGATTGAGGGATACATTATGGCACAAGAAGCCTGCCACAAATTTCACGCATCTTGCCCTGAACGAATGGTCGATATTGTAAGGAGGAGTATGCTGATGACCTCTTTCACGCATGCCTCAATTTCCCAAAGCACGCAAACGATTGAGTCACCACTACTTCTTCATGGTCTGCCCACCTCATTTGCAAAAGCAGTGGGTAAAGAATCTGCAGAGGCTTCATCAATCTCTATATCCCATTCTACAGAGTGGGCTGAAGTAGCCAAACTGCAGCACGATAGAATCCTACAAATTGAGAAAACCATGTATAACTCTAAACTTTTCAATGTGGAAATGTGCGAATTTGGAAAGATTCCTCCGACCACTACTGTGGCTGAATCTACTCCTGACAGTCCGTCCGCTCTTATAACGTTAATGGACCAGTCTGTTTCTCACGAGAAAATTTGTGATTCGGAGGGGCCTAATCATATGTATCATGCCTCACGCAAAATGAAAAAAGCTTATCAGAGAGCGGTAAAACGCAAAAATAAGACGAAAAAAAACACAAATTGCTCAGGCAATAATAGCATTGCAGCCTCCTCCTTGCAAAACTCGGCAACCAATGGTGTTACAACTGATGCGGTTGTGAAGTTGGCGGACATTGAAGATGCAGAAGTGCTTTTTGACTCTAGTCAATTAAATGAGGAGAGTCGGATTGCACTTCAATGGCAGGCCCCCAAAAACACACGGAAAGGTAAAAAGAAGGGCTCTCTCACTTCTGTCCTCCACCCAAGATCGGAAGGATCTGTTGAAACTCGGAGTGATTCCCCTAGCCTTTCTGGTGTTGTGGGCAACTTACCACAGGCAGCTAATAATCAAGTAAATTTGAATAGGTTTTTTCTTCCGATTGAGAATAAAAAAACAGTCTGCCATGTGGCTTCAAGCACCTCTGAGAATGACATAATTGTTTCAGAGGCGTCGAATGTGGCCTCAGTTCCGATAACGATTTATCAACCTTCTTATGCCACATCGGTGCTTAAATTCCATGAGCGTCAAACGCAGAGCTTGATGCCGAGCCAAGAAAAACATGCTGTCTCGATTGATTCGGCTAAACCCTTACTTACTATGTCTAAAGTGGAACATGAAATATCTGTTGACCAGGCCGTGCGCAGCCCAGTATCCACATGTGCTGGAGCAGCGTTGGGGACTTCGTCTCTGGTAGAAAAGCAGGATGGGTTGAAGCAAGTTCTTCAACCCGGTAACATGAGGTTGCCTTTACCGTCAATAACATCCACCAATATAGATCCTATGTCTCTGAATGAGATTTCTGAGGAAAACCAGACCTTAATTGGATGGTCTAGCAATCCTCAGATTAATGGTAAGGTACCCATTAACCGTACTTTTTTGTTGAATACTCTGTATAAAATTCCTTCATTACGCAACTTAGTCTCTCAAGATGTAGAATGGATTAGGTTGCCTCTGATTAACAACAATCGAATGTTGTGCAAAGTAGTATCGCCCATCATCGCTAAACTCATTTGGGAACACAAAACTGATTTGATATCTTTGGGATTGGAATTGCAAGCCTTTCCATATTTGGAAAAGGCCATGCAATTCTTAGAATTCACGCCTTTGGTGGTGAAACAAGACAACAGTAAAAAGGAAATGCCATCAGAGCAATCGGAAAATGCAAAGATCTTGGCACAATTGGCTTCTTCGACCTTGGCCCTAAATGGTTTAGTGGGGATTCTGCCCACTCCCAATGCCTCATCACTTTTAGGGTCTTCTCTGCCTATTGCTGAAGCAAATTCGTAATGCATAAACCCCATTATTCATTCGTGGAATTGTTGTGGTTTTAATAACCTTTTAACACGGTTCCATGACAAGGCCATTAAAATCTTGCCTTCTATTTTATTGCTTCAAGAAACTATGTGTGTTCACGACCTTCAACTAGACGGATTTACGGCCGTCAATCAGTTAGCTATTCAACCGCCAGTCGGTCGCCCGGTAGGTGGTCTGTCCATTCTATTAAATAATGATCTCAACTTTGTAATAAATCATAGAGTCTCTACCCAATTGTTTCTATTGGTAGATGTGACTATTAATATGGACATACCACGTAGAGTAATGTTGATTTCCCTTTATTGGAACCCGCTCTCCATACTGCTTGTTGATGCTATAACCATGTTAAACGATGCTCTAATGGACATTTGTCATATCGCCCCAACAGCTGAGATATTAATTGGTGGCGATTTTAATTCCTATTTATACACATATCCTAACGACTCCCGTCTGTTTGAATTGGCACACCACGTTAAAACTTCTTGTGCGAATGGCTTAAGATGGGCCAATTTTTTCTCTTGCTGGGACCTATGTATAATTAAAGCTGCCTGCCTTAAAGCTTCATTTACATGGCATAGGGGGAATGCTTTCTCCACCATCGACTACATAGTCAGCTCAAATCACCTTTCGGGCCTACTATCGTCGATTAAGTCCTGTTTTCCGCCTTATGGAGATCATGCCATTTTAGAATGCTCATTAGCGGTAAACATTGAACCATTTGATAGGGTACATTCGCTAGGCTTAGTTCAGTATGATAGACCGTACATCTCCATCAGTTGGAACATGTCCACATGTCGTCGACTGACTTTTTTAGTTAATCGCGACTGGTGGCCTGATAACTCATCAGACGATATCTCCTCTCAGGCTATCTCGCAGTGGAATAGTCAGATGATACAACATCACCTGAGAGCGTTGGCTGACACTGCCGAGAATAATCTGAATACTGCACGATCTTGCAGTATCTTAGAAAGAACCATTGCGAAATTAAAAAAGGAGAAAAGCTCTGCATTGCGTGCAATAAGGAATGAATATGGTAGGACAAATTGGTACAACTTGTCTATAGCTAAAAAAAATGGTTTTGAGACACTTCAAAAACAAGGTAAAATCGGCCCGAATTGCATTTCATTTGACGGGGAATCAGAATATGGTGCGTCTTATTTGTAAGCACAATATTCGGGACATCTGGAAACTTCTTAGAGCATCCAAGTACTCCATGGAGTCGGCTATAGATGGCAACTCATGGTATACATTTTTTGAACAAAAATATCATCTACCGGAGAGATTCAATCAAGTAAATATTCTTGATTTAGTCAAATTTATTCCAATGACTTGTCCATGGGACGTCCAAGATGACTTGTTAGCAATCACAAAGCTTAAATCCTCAAAGTGTGCAGGCCCGGATGGGCTTCCGCCATGCGTTATAAAAGACGATCCCATTTTCTGGGCTAACGTATTTTTGAAGATGTTTCAATCCATTTATAAAAGTAAAACTCTGCCAATATCTTGGGTTAAATCCATTATTATTCCTCTCCACAAAAAAGGTCCCATGGATAATCCATTCAATTTTAGACCAATAGCTCTGATTGACGTCGCTGCTAAGATCTTTGCGCTTCTGCTACTCAATGAGGTGGAGCAACACATTAAAACAAACAACAGTATTAACAAAGTCCAAACAGGATTCAGAAAAAAAATGGGAACTCAATTGAATGCAAGTATTCTAGCACATTTAATTGCTGAAGCTCACACCTCTACTAATGGACCAATTTTTATTGCTTCATTGGATCTATCATCTGCCTTTGATTGTGTTATTCGAAGCAGGCTATGGACTAAAATGTTGGATCTTAAGTTTCCTCCGGGTCTGGTGGCGCTAATAGCGCTTCTACATCATAACACCACAATCAGAGTTCGTATTACTAGCAAAGGCCACCTAACACATTCTATTCCGACAGCTATTGGCATTAAACAGGGCTGCAATCTTGCAACAGTCCTGTTCTACTTATATCTCTCGGATATTGAAGGGATCTGGGATCCCCTTCACTCCTTTACAGTCAAGTTAGGTAAGCTTCGTCTGTCTTGGCTTGCATATGCAGACGATGTGTTACTTTTTGACAGTACTCATTCTGGACTTCAGAACAAATTAGAAACATTTGAGTTATATTGTAAACGAAACAACCTTACCATAAACTCATTGAAATCGAGCATTCTCATACTATCTTCTAAAAAAAAGCTACGAAAGTTTCGATGGAATTTGGATTCAAACTATATTAACATTGTTGCTCAGACAACTTACTTAGGGTACAACCTGGCAAACAATTCTTCTGCAGTGTTTTGGCAACAGACAATTGCGGAAAAATGTCTCCCTCTACAAAATCAAATGAGATCAATTTTACGCAAATATTGCAAATTTTCCCTAGTACCCTTATTTGAATTTTACTTAAAAAAGGTAGAGGCCATCATCCTATATGGTTTGGACCTGAATTTAATAGATCTTTCTTCATTTTTGAATAAAGTACAAGCTGGGTTGTGGAAAGCAACCTTACGCCTTCCTGCGTCCCTTCCCAACGCAATTGTACGATATGAGCTAGGCTTGAATTCTTTGGCTTCTCGATATAATTGGCGTTTGTTGAAAACTTATCATAACATGAGTTTTCCAGAAGAAAACTCTTTATATGAAGATTTTTTCATTATGCTGAGGGAATCCAAGCCTAGGTCCATTGCATGTTTCCAGCAGCGAATACAGCTTATTCTAAACAACATCAACATAGCAGCAGACGACTTACAAAGGAGGTTTTGCACAGCTCATAAGCGTTTATTTTGGAATGATTGGGCCGAAACGTGCGAACAATTAACACAGTATTCTTCATTTACTGAATATGCAAATTATAGACACGCTCAAACACCTCGCCTGCAATATCTATTACTATCACCGAGTGAAGAAACTCGTGTAATATATATGCGCTTTCGTTTAGATCTGCTGCACACCAAGATGAGAATGAAACATTGGGCAAATAAAGAGACTACTGCTGTGGATACTAGATGCAGATTTTGTAAAATGCCTGAAATCAATGAGACCTTAAAACATCTTTTTCTGTTTTGTCCAACTTTTGAAATGGAACGTTTAAAAATCATTTCCTCTTTTAGTTCCACCAATACTCCAAGCAGTAGAGAGTTAATTTGGACCAGATGTATGTGGGGGTCATGTAACTCGATAATTCTTGCGACTGTCCGTTTAGTGAAAATTATAGATGCAGCTCTTGAATCGCATGTAGTTTAGACTTACCTTTGTCAAGTAATGAGATTTATTTTATAGTATGTATATTTTGTATGCGAATGATTTTGCTAAAGAAATTAGAGTTTTATAAACGTAACTATTTTTCCTTCGTACATATTTCAATTACGCCTTTTCTGTATTTATATCTATGTGCTTATATGTTTGTTTAAGAGGTGTATTGAATCTCGATGTAAATTTTGTAAAGTTGCGTATGCATCAAAAACAAAATTTTTGTTTTAATAAAAAAAAAAAATAAAAAAAAACACGTTTATGTTACTTAACAAATTATAAAATAGGAGAAAAACTCAACATGTCCAAAATGCAAAATATGGATACCAGTACAGTGCGTAACACATTCTATGGTATGACAAACTCCATTCTATCCATTGCTAGCACTCACCAGCTCACCTGAGAAGTACCTACAAGTCAAAGGCTTCCAAATATGTTTGCAAAACATGGAGAAAATAAAACCCACTCAAATACTGCAAAAAGGACAGAAGGGATATACGTGTTAGAGAATATCATAATTGGAAAACCTAAGAAAGAGAGTTAAGGCCTCCTGAAATGCCCTTGGCCCACTGTAGGCAAATTCCAACGTTGTATATGAGAACATGACCACACAGAATCCAACAATCTTTAAAGGAAGGGCTAAGTAGCCACACCTGTAAGGCATACATACCCTGAAGAGCCTTTTGTTCGAACATTCCAGAGGCATGTAGTTAGGCAGTATATCTCTTTACCTTGACCAATGAAATAAATATTGCGCCATTATGGTATCATTAATGGCAGTGTCAAAGCAGCCCACAATACTTGAACCCGCATGACTTTCCAGTGCATTTATGCCCTTGCTGTGAGTCTCTTCAGCACAAGAAGACCAGCACCATAGTCGGTATGCCTGTCTAGAGAGAAACAACGAAAACTGAACTGACTAGGGCGCACTTGGAGAAGACAGGAACCAAACAAGATATTGGACGGATGACTGTCTTCATTCGTAATACCAGTAAGGCATGCAGTGAACCTTGTCTGAGAAATTAATATACAACGGTCCCAGAATGCTTAGGCACAACTACTTTGACGAAGGAAAGCCAAACCTAATACAATGTCCCAATGCCTAAACGTAATATGTAATTGCCATAGAAAGTAGACATGGAGTATTAAAAATGAAGATTATATTTGAAATATTGCCCATTCTGCTTCAGCATCCTTGGGTGATTGGGGTACATAAGTAACGATATTTAATACTATATAGGACTAGAAACAACTCCCATGAGTGTCTTACCGGTCAAGTGGCACAGCGAGTAGATCATTCGTTCGCTTTGACATCCTGCAGAGCCTGTTGGCACAGGTTCGAATCCCTGCAGGGCCAAACTCAGCCTTTCATCCTTTTGAGGTAGATAAATGAGCACTACACCCCATGGTAATAATAAGCAGCGCTCAGATACCTGAGGATTCGTAGTGCTATATAAATGCGATATTATTATTACATCACTGCAGTGACCACAGATAACCAAAGGTCATACATATTCAAGGCGCATATGGGAACTCGTAGCTCAAGAAATTTGCAGGGTAATTCATAGAATTTCGCACAAAAGTGGCGCACTGTGTGCGCGTGCGAATGTCTGCACCAGCCGCGTGTGCTAAAATCGATTTCCGCGCACAGCGGATTCATGGATTTTAGCCTCCAAAACCAGCCGTGGCGCAGAGTGGCGCAGCGACCCTGCAGCAGCACCAGTTACGCCCCCAAGAACGCCCCTAGCGCAAGGAAAAGCCATCAAAATAACCAATCCAGCGCAAATGGCTGTGCTAACCCTGGACCAGTTTACAGGGCTGCCAAACAGCAAACGCCAAGCGGGGAATGTGTATTACTGGGGTTCGCGTGAAGTTTCACAAGCGAAAGGGCCTGTGTGAGTGGGGTACGTGTATAACTGGGGTTCGCGGGAAGTTTCACCTGCCATTTCAGCAGGGTATGTGTATTACGGGGGTTCGCGGGAAGTCTCACAAGGCGATTGGATCTGGGTACGTGTATTTCGGGGGTGCGCGGGAAGTCTCACACGCGAAAGGGCCTGTGCGAGTGGGGTACGTGTATAACTGGGGTTCGCGGGAAGTTTCACATGCATTTTCAGCAGGGTATGTGTATTATGGGGGTTCACGGGAAGTCTCACACGCAATTGGATCCGGGTATGTGTATTTCGGGGGTGCGCGGGAAGTTTCACACGTGAAAGGGCCTGTGCGAGTGGGGTACGTGTATTCCTTGGGTTCGCGTGAAGTTTTACATGCGAAAGGACCCTGTGCGAGTGGGGTACGTGTAATCCTGGGGTTCACGTGAAGTTTTACACGTGAAAGGGCAATGCCCGTGCGCAATACGTCACAGACCCGCTTACGCGCTAAGGGCCTTTGGTCCAATGAAATTGCGTACGTGTGCTGACCCGCTTACGCGCTAAGGGCCTTTCCTCGAATTACACGCTGACGTGCAATTTTTTCATGTGCCAAATCACTCCGTATCAAGCTGGCCACGCATACACACACGGAAGACCACGCTCCTGCACTGAAGGCCATTTTCCTGCCTCCCAGAGCCCAAAGCACGCTCCCACCTGCCATCTGCTGCTGCCTGACTGTCTGCTGCTCACGTGCCCTGCTATTTGGTGCCTGCACATCAGCCATCTGCAGAGGTCCAGTTGCTGTGTCCACCCCTGCTGAAACAGAAGACTCCCGACTGGGATACCATCGCTCCACAGCCCAGCCCCAGGACCCAGTTGCCCACCCACTCCTGCCTCTGGGGTTGCCATGTCAGGCACATCTCCATCTGGAACCACTGGCAACCCCCAGCCAGAGAGGCAGAGGGCCACCAGCTTCACTGCCACCGAAGTTGGTGTCCTGGTGGAGCATGTCCTGGGGCATTATGATGCCCTCTTCGGAACATCACGCGCCAACAAGGAAGGACGGGAGAGGATCTGGGACGACGTAGTGGTTGCCATCAACGTGGAGGGGTGGCAACCCGCGACATCAAGCATGTCAAGAAGCTTTGGGAGGACTTCAGGTCCAGGACCCTCCACAAGGCCCGGCGCCTCGCGGAGGGGGGCCGGGCAGGCATGAGTAACATCCAGATGAGGGTCCTGGAACGCATAGGCCCAGTGGGAAGTTTCACCCGCGATTTCAGCAGGGTACGTGTATCATGGGGGTTCACGGGAAGTCTCACACGCAGTTGGATCTGGGTAAGTGTATTTCGGGGGTGCGCAGGAAGTTTCACATGCGAAAAGGCCTGTGCGAGTGGGGTACGTGTATTCCTGGGGTTCGCGGTAAATCTCACCCGCGATTTCAGCAAGGTATGTTTATTTCGGGGGTGCAGGGGAGTCCTACACGTGAATTGGCAGTGTTGGTCCTCCCAGGTGTTCCCTCTACACCCTCCATGGCCCCTGCAGGCAGCCCACACCACAGGGGACTACCCTGCACCCCTGGTCATGTCCCGCAGGCAGCTTTTTCCACCATGGGCATGCCCCCCAGCCAAGCCACATGTCACCTTGGACTACTGATCACCAACGCATGACCCCCTGCACCCCCACCCCCCAGCAGTGCAGGGCACCTGCCAGCAGGCCCCCACTCATGTCCCCCTGGACCCCCATCCGCCAGCAGTGCAGGGCACCTGCCAGCAGGCCCCCACTCATGTCCCACTCATGTCCCCCTGCACCCCCACCCCCCAGCAGTGCAGGGCACCTGCCAGCAGGCCCCCACTCATGTCCCACTCATGTCCTCCTGAACCCCCACCCCCCAGCAGTGAAATGCTGATCTCATGACACAAACCAAAAGTCAACTATGTACATCAACACATGTCCATCACTCACATACACTGGTTGGCATTGCTTGTGTAAACCCACATTTTCACATGCATCAACCCAATGAGTGAATCCCACACATGGAACTAAAAAATGAAAATGTATTATGTACATGAAATAAAAAATTAAATGAAAGCATACCAAAATATGAAACATGAAATGAAAAGCATGTGAAAAAGATGATTGAATGAAAATGATAACCAATCCATAAAAATTTGAAAGAAAAACAGTCCAAAGTCACCCTCCAACAACGCAAATCCAAAGGAAATGTAAAAAAAATCTCCATTGCCTCATGTTCATAATAACAAAAAAAGAGAAATCAATCCAAAGTCCAACTATGTACAATCCATTGTCCGGAAAAAATAAATCCATTGCTCCATGTCCATAATGCAAAAAAACCAAAAATGAATACATGATGAAACTATATACAATCCATTGTCCAAGGATGTAAAGGGTCCATGATCCCAACCAAACAAATGAAACCTACCTAACTAACTACCTAAAAATATAACTATATACAAATTTGTGTGCCATTGTCCATTGACCACAAATAAAAGGAAAACGAAAAGGAAACCTAACTCTCAAAACTATTTACAAGGGCAGTGGGCTAGTCCGACGGCTCACTTTTGGATGTCCCGGGCCAGGACATCATCGAACTCATGCTCAATGTCCTGGAGGCGGTCCTCTTCCATGGCCCGAGGGTTCGCAGGGATGACGACATGTTCTCCTCCAACTCCCTGCAAATTGCCTCGAGGCACTTGGCCCGCCGCCGGGCCCTCTGCATGGAGTTCTCCGCCCTAACCATCGTGAGCCGTGCCTCTTCTGCTTGCTGCCGCTCCGCATCTATAGCATGGCCTAACCGCTGCCACACGGAAGACACTTCCAGTCCTGGGTCCTCCTGCCCTCTGGCCGATGCCTGCCCCTCCAATGTCAAAGGCCCTGAGCCATGATGGCTCCCACCTTGTTGCTGCTGCTGCTGTGCCTCTGCCTGTGCCCTGGCTCTTGCTGCCTGCACATCCTCCTCCGGCTGGGGTGCAGTTGTTGAGGTGGCCACCCCTGCTGGACGTCCGACTCCCGACTGTGGCAGGGATGTGTCCTCCACCAGCCTGGCCGCAGGGTCAGAGGCAGCTCCACAGGGTACCCAGGTGATACATGGGTGGGAAGATGGCATGGAGGACGACTGGGGCATAGGGGGTTCAGTTGAGGAGGGGGTCGGAACAAGGTCCAGAAAATGGAGGAATCCGGCCCTGGTGAGCTGTCCCAGTAGGTTAACGCGGTCAACGAGATATTCGAGAAGACGTGCAGTCTCATCATGAAAAGACTGCAGGGCAGCTTGCATGGCCTGTTGACACAACGCCACCCCACCCAGGACAGGCTCAACCCGGTCCCGGATAGCCACGTCCGCCGGGAGAGGAAGGCCAGTTGTTGCAAGCGGATCCCCTCCCTGAAAACGGGTCTGGACGTAGGCATCCCTGCTGGTGTGGGATGATGCGGTCACAGGATCGGGGACAGGATTACATACAGGCACCTCCGTGGTGGCCTGTGCTGCCTCTTGTCCCTGCCCCTGCACTGCACCACTAGCACCAGTGGAATCCCCACCTCCAGACCCCGTGTCTGTCCCTTGCACGGCCTCCTTGTCCACCAAACCCCCCACCAACCTGGATGACTCCGTGCCATCTTCTTCCGTCGGACCCTGTGGGGTCTCAGCTGCCCCTTCTGCTGCTGAGGAGTCCAACTCCGACCTCCGCCTCATGGACCTTCCCTCGGCAGCTGCGGCCTGGGACGCGGCACCGGACTCCTCACTCCCCGACAAGATGACAACCTAGGAGGGGAGCCGGGCCTTGCGTCTCCGGCTGGCGGGATGATCCCTGCCGCTGTGCTCCACAGCACCCTCTCCGCCCTCTTCTTCAGCTGCAGACAGGGAGACATAAAACACAGGCATCAAGGCACTGTACAATGGAATGATACACACATGACAGTTGCACATGAGTGGCATTGTTTAACTACAGACACGGCATCCCACTCCACGACACACATGTCATTTTAACTCACACACATGAACACTTCAACAGCAATATTGCACCAGGCAGCACCATCCATACACATAAAACAGCATGAACAGCCAAAAGTGAGCCTGATATCACATGAAACACAAGGAGTGCACTAGACATGCACACACGCCACCACACCTACATGCATGTCTACATCTCCTCCAACTGTTGCAGTGATGAGATTGCCATACATGTCACATCTGCCATTCATCCTTCTACATATCAGTGTCACGTGCATCCATGTTGCATCACAGTTGCACACTTGTCAGATACACATACATGCACATGTACACAGTGCAGATACATGCATTATGAACCAGCATCCATGCCACAACCATGCCAATGTACATACACAGAAATTCAAACATGTGTGCTCCCACACCTGCATTTGGCAAGCATGCTTACCAACACATACACCATCAATGTGTCTCACAACTGAGAGAACTCACATGTGGCAGCCTCACGCACATGTTCATACACATCCCTACATGGCCCTACATAAACACATGTGCAACCTGCACACAACTGGCACACCACGACACGCACAGCGTACTATCAACATGCATGTACACTTACCGCTCAACTCCAGACGGGTCGGCCTCTCAAGGATCTGGACGTAGAGCGCTGGGCATATGCGTTCCACGACCCTCATTTGATGGTTCGACAGCTGGCCCCAGAGCCCCTTGGTATCTGCTGCCTTAGCGAGGCGCCGGGCCTTGTTGAGAGTCTTGGACCTGAAGTCCTCCCAGAGCTTCTTGACATGATGTAAGTCGTGGACTGCCACCCCCTCTGCGTTGATTGCAGTCACGATGTCCATCCAGATCCTGGTCCATCCTTCAATGTCGGCGCGCGAACTTCCAAAGAGGGCATCATACTGCCTCAGGACTTGCTCCACCAGGACACCAACTTCGGTGACAGTGAAGCTTGTGGCCCTCTGCCTCTCTGGCTGGGGGTTGCCCGTGCTGCCAGATGGTGTTGTGCCGGACTTGGCAACCCCAGAGGCAGGAGTGGGTGGCAACTGGGTCCTGGGGCTGGGCTGTGGAGCGATGGAATCCCAGTCGGGAGTCTTCGGTTCCAGCAGGGGTGGTCACAGCAACTACACCCCTGGCTGACATGCAGGCAGCAAATGGCAAGGCATGTGGGCAGCAGGCAGTCAGGCAGCAGCAGATGGCAGGTGGGAGCATGCTCGTGGCTCTGGGGGCCAGTAAATCGGCCTTCTGGGCAGGAGCGTGGTCTTCCGTGTGTTTTCGCGTGGCCAGCTTGATAAGGAGTGATTTGGCATGTGAAAAAATTGCACGTCAGCGTGTAATTCGAGGAAAGGGCCTTAGTGCATAAGTGCGTCAGCACACGCACATGATTCCATTGGACCAAAGGCCCTTAGCGCGTAAGCGTTTCCCTCATAGCACGTGATGACAGAGCACACGTGGAAAAACTGCACGTCCGAGTGTCATCGCGTGTAATTGGAGGAAAGCACCCACGTACACGCATATCTGACGCGTACGTGTGTACCGGGTTAAAAGCTACGTGTAGGACACCAGTTCCTTGTACATGCTTTTTGTGGAGAGCGAGTGGGTGAAATCTGTACTTCTTGTCGGTTCACACGCGATTACTTCACAACTTTTCTAGTTCGTACTCCCTGTTACCTCTGACAGCTCCTTTCTGAATTTTTGGTGGGCCTGTTTCCTCAAACAGAGTTCACTTCTCCTTTTGTTCTTTCTCCTCAGACAGTGTACAATTCTTCTTTTGGCGGGGGTGTTGCCAATGCGCACACGCGCATATTTTTCACATTCTTTTTCCAGGCAGTGAGTTCCGCACATGCTTAGCAACTGTGCTTGCCCCGTGTGTCGCGTTCCCCTTCAGAGGTCATTGTAGGCTGCATGTATTACGCGTACGCTTAGTTTTGTGTTTCTGGGTGCCAGAGCGTAGTGCAGGTTCATTTTTTCACGCACGTGGTCTACGAGGGGTTGCATGCACGTTAATTTTTGATTTTGGGCTGCCTGTGCGTTGCGTGACCTGTCATCTTCCCCCAGGGGTCACAGACAACCTTGTTAGAGCACTAGGGTACGAATTCCATATGGTATCCTACCCCTTTGAACCCCAATTGCCCAGGACAATAGTTTACTGCAACTCCCATACGCACAACAACATCAGTGCCATGGTTGGGAGGCGACCAAGCGGTAAGGGAGGCAAAGGTGGCCGACCTTCAAAAGTTGGGCGTGGTGGGCGCGGTAGGGGACGTGGCCGGGATTTGCAGGGTGCCCCTATACCCCCATGTGTGGAGGAACAATCAGGGACACCCATGCCCCCCCCATGGTTGAGGGAAACGTGGCTGACACCATCCCAGCTCAGCCCCTATTGGACCAGCCCATTGTGGCACCTGACCTGGCACAGGATGACTCCCTGGCTGACTTCCAGGTCAGTAAGTCTAGGCCACGTGTGGCGGTGTAAGTTGTTGTCAACAAGCCACGTGGATCTGGGGCAGCTATGTCATCTGCTGCCCCAAGTATGCAGGGTGAGGAGGATGCAGGGGCAGCTGCAGGTCCATCTGCCCCAGCTCTGACTCTCCCAGCCAGGACAGTGTCAGTCCCGGTCCATCAAACTGACGTTCCCCCTGCCAACATTACCCTGCAACCAATGCCTGCATCAAGACCTATGGTCATTGTGCATTCCCACACTCCTACCACCCAGTCCACCGGTGATTCTGCCCCTACTGACCAGAGCAGCGTAAGTGTTAGGCGGAAACCTGTGCAGTTCCCTCAGGGACAACTGCAAAAGATTTAGGACTACAGGTGTTTGGCGGTCAACCCACTTGGTAGCAGTCTGTACCACACAGATTCACTTGGTAGCTGTGGCTGAGCAGTCAGACTTCCCTCAAGAAGAGTTGAGCAGTATGTGGAGTATACAAAATAGGGCAATTCTTCACAGCAAGACAAGCAAACACGCAACGAGGCTTAGTGTAAAGATATTAAGGTATTTATTTATAACGAAACATCTATCAAAAACACTATGGCACTTTCACGGCAAACAAATCAAACACAATTACTCTACGAAGAAGAAACGATCAATCCCCCTAGCAATATTTCGACAAGTCTAGGTTCTACCGGCACCACTTATTTACAGACAGAGGTGTATACCTCAACCTAGATGGCACTCTAATATTAGTTAGGATGGGAGAGAAAAAGATAGGCAGGTTGCGAAATCAACACAGTTCAATACTTCACGGGTAAAATGCAAGGCAGGAAGGCAAGAACCACAATAGATCGTAAAGTTCAGAGGCCAGGCCCACTCGGAGAGAGGCAAGGCGATATGTCCCAAAAAGTCTCTAGTGGAGATGCATTCAAGTCTTTGTAGCAAATTGTTATCGGCAGATTGAACCAGTTCAGAACAATAAATGAGAAAAGCTTGGAGGCGACCCAACGGAAAGGAGAGGGTTAATACACCTCACTTGAACCGATTGAAAGGGAAGCCAGGCGGACACGGTACCTTGTTGTGGAGGGCAGCTCCGGCGGCGGCAGTTGTTCCTGGTGGTGGATGCACGTCGGGTCTTTGCCAAGAGTAGAGATGATCTCGTCTTCGAAGAAAAGTGAAGTCCGGTGCACCACCAGGGAAGAGACCAGCCGCGGAGTGCTCCGTCACAAGGCACCACCTTTTGGTCGCGGTACAGGGGTGGTGGCTATCCGGTTGCCGAGGTGCGCTGCACGGGCAATTCGACCACTGCGTCCTGAGGCAAATAAAAAGCAAAGGGGACTGGTTGTTCCCACCAGTCAGGGGAAGAGACTCTCCGGCAGGGAGATCTCCTCTGTCATCGGGAAGTGGTGAGTCGGCTCAGCAGGGCTCCACCGGATGTGTCGTCGTTGCAGGTCGGCTCAGCGTTATCCTCGTCGGATTCCTAGGTCCTGTGGCGACTTCTGAAGATCCAGTCCCAAAAGCCCTGCTTTTATGCAGAAAACCCCCATTCATTCAGCCTAGCTGTCAATCAACACATGCTAAGTGGTGAGCGGGGAGGCTCACCACTTGGGCCAATCACTCCAGAGTGCGACCGTAGTTGGCAAGGCAACTCGGTCCAGGGTGCCTAAACCCCCTCCCACACCCCTGTGGTAACCCAGACAGAATGGCACCACTTTGGAGGGTCTCTGTACAGAGCCCGCCAAAAGTGGAACAAAGGGCTCGACCTTGGTTTAGGAGTTACAGAGACAAACACAGATGCCATTTTACAAACCGAGTTCTGGCAGAAAATACCATCCGATAAACATATTTAAGATAAGTAGATCGGTGGTACGTTAGAGATTAACAAGAAAAAGTATCAATCTCCAACAATGGGACGAATCCCATAGGGTTATGTTCGGGGTCGAACATAACAAGTAGTTTCCACTGCCACCAGCCAAAACTCGACGAGGTGGGACGGGACAGTGCCCCCTCGAGTAACAGATCCAGGAGTAATCGAATTACCCCTACTAGTACGTCCACAATAAGATGGTTTGTACTAGTTCTGTTAGTAAATTTAGGTCTAGTAAAGCCAATGGTGACTTTACATGCCCGGGGAGACAGTAGTCAGTCCCCGGGTATGGAGTCTATGGTGGAGGTCCGCTAGGACACCCCTGTGTTACGGCACGTAGGGTGCGGTGTAACACACATAGAAAAACATATGAGACCCTACGGAGTAAAAGACCCCATAGCCCATAGAACACATTGACATTCAAAGGAATTACACACATACATGTCCAAGAGCGGGAGAAAAGAGCCCCACTCTTGGCAGGATGGAAAAAAACAATCTCCAGAAATCCAGCAAAGCTGCTGGGGGACTCACTAGGTTAGGAAATTCAGCCTAAACAGAGAATTCTCCCTACACTCGCCCCCCCAGACTAAGGGACAGGAGGATTTAATCCACTCCTGGATGAATCTCATACCTCTAGTCGATGACATAGATCCTAGAGAGACCATCAGCATTTTGGTGGTGACACCCTGACCTGTGCTCAATGGTGAAATCAAACCCTTGCAGGCAGATCGACCATCTCAATAGTTTTGGGTTTTCCCCTTTCATTTGCATTAACCATCTCAAGGGTTGGTGGTCAGTCTGAATGACAAAAGTAGAACCATACAAGTACGGCCTAAACTTCTTCAGAGCCCAGACGATAGCAAAGCACTCTCTTTCGATTGTTGCCCACCTTGTTTCAGGATCCTTCAGCTTGCGGCTGATGAAGCAAACGGGGTGCTCCCTACCTTTCCCATCCAGTTGACTGAGTACGGCACCTATTCCTACATTTGAAGCATCTGTCTGCACAATGAAGTGTTGGCGGTAATCAGGAGCTCTGAGTACTGGGGCTTGGCAAAGAGCCTTTTTCAGGTTTTCAAAAGCCTGATTGCACTCCTCGTTCCATTTAACCTTCTTAGGAAATTTGGGCGAGGAGATGACATTCAGTGGAGAAGCTATGGTCCCATAGTTCTCTATGAAATTCCTGTAATACCCAGTGAGGCCTAGGAAGGCTCTCACCTGGGTTTGAGTAGTCGGTGTTGTCCAATTTTGCACAGCTTCAATTTTACTGAGCAAAGGCCTTATTTCTCCACCTCCTACCTCATGTCCAAGATAGTCTAACTTATTCTGTCCAATTTGGCATTTGCTCGCCTTTATGGTCAGATTGGCTCGTCCAAGAGTCTGCAAAACATCTCTAAGGTGGGTTACATGTTCTTCCCAGGAATTGCTGAACACTGCGATGTCATCCAAGTATGCCATGCAGAAGTCCTCCATCCCATTCAGAACCTGGTTTACCATCCGTTGAAACGTAGCAGGTGCATTCTTCAATCCGAAAAGCATGACCTTAAACTGGTATAAGCCAACGGGGGTAGAAAGTGCAGTTTTCTCCTTGGCATGGTCTGTCAGGGCTATTTGCCAATAGCCTGACGTCAAGTCAAATGTGCTGAGGAACTTGGCGGCGCCAAGTTTATCCACCAACTCATCTGTTCTTAGCAAAGGGTGGGCATCAGTCTTGGTGACTGCATTAAGAGCTCTATAATCCACGCAGAATCTTAGTTCTTTATATCCGGCCTTTGGTACTAACACAACTGGGCTAGATCATGGACTAGTAGAGGGCTCTATTACCCCGAGATTGAGCATCTTGCTGACCTCACCTTTGATGTGGGTTTGTACGTTTTCTGACATGCGGTATCCTCTGCTTTTGACTGGCAGACAGTCACCAGTGAGTATGTCGTGCTGGCCCCAAGGGGTCAAGCCTGGTGAAAGCGAGAACAGAGAGGCAAACTGATTCAACATAGATTTGCACTCTTCTTGTTGCTCGGGTGTCAGATTGGAGGAGAGATTTACTCCTTCAATTTTTTCATCTAAAGGTAAGCCTCTGAGGAGATCCGGAAGAGCTTCACTCTCTTCTTCTTCCTCGGATGACGCTAGAAGCAACGCTCCTACATCAGGTCGTGAGACATACGCTTTAAGTCGGTTGGTGTGAAAGACTGTCGGAGCCTCCTTGGGATTGCCCAAGTCCACCAGATAGTTAACCTCTCTGAGTTTACCCACTACTCGGAAGGGTCCCATCCACTTATCTTGCAAGGCCCTCTGCCTTGTTGGGATCATAACGAGAACGAGCTGGTCTTGAGCGAACTCAACCATGTTAGCCTTTTGATCGTGCCAGTGCTTGACCAATGCTTGTCCAGCTTTCAAGTTATCGCTTGCTTCCGTCATCATGTGTGACATTCTCCTCCGGAGACCTATCACGTAGTCAGTCACTCTGACTGGCTTGGGGGAAGGAGCACTCTCCAACCCCTCCTTAATCAGGGCCAATGGACCTCTGACGGGATGACATAGAGTAGTTTGAAGGGCGAGTAACCTACTCCCTCCTGAGGGACTTCTCTATAAGCAAAGAGAAGGCATGGCAGGAGAAGGTCCCACTTATGCTTAAGGGATTCCTCTAAAGCACCTATCATGCTCTTCATGGTTCGGTTGAACCGTTCTACCAACCCATTGGTTTGTGGGTGGTACGCTGTTGAGAACTTGTAAGTAACTCCACAGGTTTTCCACATGGCTTTCATGTAGTTGGACATAAAGTTTGACCCCCTGTCAGAGATTACTTCCTTAGGAAACCCGACCCTAGTAAAAATACCAAGGAGGCCCTTAGCCACAGCCGGAGCTCTAACAGTCCTCATAGGAATTGCCTCAGGATACCTAGTAGCATGGTCTACTACAACAAGTATAAATCTGTTGCCTGAGGAGGTTGGAGGATCAAGGGGACCAACAATGTCAACCCCTACTCTCTCAAATGGGACTCCCACAACTGGGAGAGGCACCAACGGTGCCAAATTCTTGGAGCCAACCTTACCAGAGGTCTGGCAGGTGTGGCAGCTCCTGCAGTGTTTTTCTACTTCGGCCCCCATCTTTGGCCAATAGAAGTAGAGAGAGAGCCTTTCCTTAGTCTTCTTGAAACTCAAGTGACCAGCCAAAGGAATCTCGTGGGCTAACTGCAAGAACTGTGGTCTGTTCTCTTGGGGTACTACAAGTCGTTTGTAGTCTCCAGGTGCAGACTCGGTCGGTTCACTGTAGAAGAGGCCATCTTCCCAGTGCAACCTGTATTTCCCAGGCTCTTGCCCTTCAGCCTGAGCTTCTGCCTGGTGGCGAAGACCTTCCAGAATTGGACATTCCCTCTGTCCCTTACTGAAGTCTGCCCTGCTGCGTCCACCTTCTGCCAGTAAAGACTGCAGCTCAGGATGGTCAACAGGATCCAGATCTCCAATGAGTTCCTGGCCTTCCATTAGCTCTTCCTCAGAGTCTAATTCTACCACACAGGGTTGTACCTCCCTCTCAGCCTCGGCTGGAGGTGGAGTTACGGGTGTAACTTTGGACAACCGCGGGGAATTCCGTGTTGCCTGCACTGGAACGCTGGCTGCTGGTTTCGGGATTGAAGTCTTAGGTTTCCCTTTCGCTTCTGATTTCTTGGAGACAGCAGCCGACAATTCCAGTGGAGCAGGAGTGATTTCTTTCTTCATCATCTCCTGGAGAGTACTGCGCATGGTCCTCTCTCTTGCAGGTCTGGTTAGCTCCTGTAACCGTTTACTAGGAGGTCTGGGAGTATGTGATACAACTCCGAGAGTTTTCAAATCGTTACCCAACAGTACGCGTCCTGGTACCTCACTCTGTATGCTGACAGGTATCTTCACAGTCATGTTGTTACACTGGATGAGAACTGGTAATTGGGGAAGCATCTGCACAGGCCCTCCAGCTAACTTGGTGAGGCGTTTGGGTGCCTTAGCAACATCCTCAGCCGGAAAAAACGATTTATCCACCACAGTTATGCTGGCCCCAGTGTCCCTAATGGCAGGAGTCTCCTGACCATTCACCTGGACACTGTCCTTATAATACTCTTTAGTATTATCAGGGATAGAATTATAGACATCTAAATTCTGTTGTTCCCACAACCCCAGAGATACTAAAGAAACGCTGGCTGAGACTCCAATGGATTCGTCAGCTAACAGTAGAAAGTTTCCACTTGCCATTTGGACTTCCTCCTCTGGAGCGAAGTCTAAGGAGACAAGCTGGACCCCTGAAGGTTTACCCTTACATTTGGGATCTCCTTTCACGTGGTCAGTCGAGCGACAAACAAAGTATTTTCCGAATGCTTTCTGGAATGGTGGCTTGTTCTGACCTTCTTCCGGTTTGGCACCAGAAGATACACTATTCTGCTGTGGTTTTCCTTGTGGTTTACCCTTCTGGTTTGGTTTGGGGCCCTCTTTGGAATGTGAGTTATTAGAATTCTCTTTTGAGTCTTTTTTAGGCTGTTTTCCCTCATCCTTTTTCTGAGTTGCCCCAGAATCCTTATGAGTAGCCCGGTTGGCAACCCATAAGTCAGCAGCCCTAGCTAGCTTCCAGGAATCCAATTCCTACGAATCAGCCAACTGCTGTCTGAGCTCAGGAGAACAGGCATCATAAATAGACTCCAACATAAAAAGATTCCTCATACCCTCATAAGTGTTCACTTTGTAACCCTTAATCCATCCCTCTAAGTTTTTCAACCCTTCACTCACCCAGGTAGCCCAAGGGGTACCATCATACTTTTTGAGGGTTCTAAACCTCTTAAGATACTGGGAAGGGGTCTTCCCGAATCTAGCTATTAAAGCTAGTTTCACACTTTCGTAATCCGTCTTATCCGCCTCCCCCAACTGCATTACCACATCAGTCGCAACAAGAGTGAGCCTAGAGAACAACCAGGGAAGCAAAGCATTCCCGGTGATGTCCTGGAGCCCATGATTGTATTCAAACAGTTTCAACCAATCCAACACATCCAATCTCGGTTCATACATACCCACTAGTTCCTTCGGCATCCGGGGTCTTTTGGGACTGAAGCTCCTAGAGGAACCAGAGGAGAGAGAAGCATTTTCCATAGACAACTTTTTCATCTCTAACTCGTGATTAAGTTCTATTTCCCTGAGTCTTAACTCAGCTTGCTTCTGCTCCGCCTGGGCATTCATCCGTCTGAACTCGAGCTCTTGGTTTCGTTCAGATTGAGCCAAGAACCGTTTGTATTCTAATTCGAGCTTCATTTTTTCAAGTTCAAAATAAGCAGGGTTACTTGTGGGACCTGGTATGGGCCCCGTAGGCACAGCTGGTAAGGCAGGTAGAGGAGCAGGGGAGACAGTTTCGTTAGCCTCTCCGTCCTCATCAGCCTCTTCATCGCTATCATCAGAATTACGATTCAGATCAACACCATCACTGTTATCTACATTTGCTGGAGAGATTGGTTCCTCTGAACCAGTACCCAGACTTTGGTTCGCCAGCAATCTCTCTATTAGTTCTAACTTCTTGCCTCTTACAGAAAGATTCTCTTGCCTACAGAGAGCTCGCAAACTCTCAGTATTTTTACCTGACAAGGACTCTTGACTGTAAGTTTCCATCGTAGACATGTTTTTGAAAGTTGCTTTTTAGTGCTAAGTTTTGTGATTAGTTATCCTAAAGTGTCGAAAAGCACTCTAAACTGTATACTCGATACAAATCCCACCGCTGTACACCAGTGTTAGGCGGAAACCTGTGCAGTTCCCTCATGGACCACTGCAAAAGATTTAGGACTACAGGTGTTTGGCGGTGAACCCACTTGGTAGCAGTCTGTACCACACAGATTCACTTGGTAGCTGTGGCTGAGCAGTCAGACTTCCCTCAAGAAGAGTTGAGCAGTATGTGGAGTATACAAAATAGGGCAATTCTTTACAGCAAGACAAGCAAACACACAACGAGGCTTAGTGTAAAGATATTAAGGTATTTATTTATAACGAAACATCTATCAAAAACACTATGGCACTTTCACGGCAAACAAATCAAACACAATTACTCTACAAAGAAGAAACGATCAATCCCCCTAGCAATATTTCGACAAGTCTAGGTTCTACCGGCACCACTTATTTACAGACAGAGGTGTATACCTCAACCTAGATGGCACTCTAATATTAGTTAGGACGGGAGAGAAAAAGATAGGCAGGTTGCGAAATCAACACAGTTCAATACTTCACGGGTAAAATGCAAGGCAGGAAGGCAAGAACCACAATAGATCGTAAAGTTCAGAGGCCAGGCCCACTCGGAGAGAGGCAAGGCGATATGTCCCAAAAAGTCTCTAGTGGAGATGCATTCAAGTCTTTGTAGCAAATTGTTATCGGCAGATTGAACCAGTTCAGAACAATAAATGAGAAAAGCTTGGAGACGACCCAACGGAAAGGAGAGGATTAAGACACCTCACTCGAACCGATCGAAAGGGAAGCCAGGCGGACACGGTACCTTGTTGTGGAGGGCAGCTCCGGCGGGGGCAGTTGTTCCTGGTGGTGGATGCACGTCGGGTCTTTGCCAAGAGTAGAGATGATCTCGTCGTCGAAGAAAAGTGAAGTCCGGTGCACCACCAGGGAAGAGACCAGCCGCGGAGTGCTCCGTCACAAGGCACCACCTTTTGGTCGCGGTACAGGGGTGGTGGCTATCCGGTTGCTGAGGTGCCCTGCACGGGCAATTCGACCACTGCGTCCTGAGGCGAATAAAAAGCAAAGGGGACTGGTTGTTCCCACCAGTCAGGGGAAGAGACTCTCCGGCAGGGAGATCTCCTCTGTCGTCGGGAAGTGGTGAGTCGGCTCAGCAGGGCTCCACCGGAGGTGTCATCGTTGCAGGTCGGCTCAGCGTTACCCTCGTCGGATTCGTAGATCCTGTGGCGACTTCTGAAGATCCAGTCCCAAAAGCCCTGCTTTTATGCAAAAATCCCCCATTCATTCAGCCTAGCTGTCAATCAACACTTGCTAAGCGGGGAGGCTCACCACTTGGGCCAATCACTCCAGAGTGCGACCGGAGTTGGCAAGGCAACTTGGTCCAGGGTGCCTAAACCCCCTCCCACACCCCTGTGGTAACCCAGACAGAATTGCACCACTTTGGAGGGTCTCTGTACAGAGCCCGCCAAAAGTGGAGCAAAGGGCTCGACCTTTGGTTTAGGAGTTACAGAGACAAACACAGACGCCATTTTACAAACCGAGTTCTGGCAGAAAATACCATCCGATAAACTTATTTAAGATAAGTAGATCGGTGGTACGTTAGAGATTAACGAGAAAAAGTATCAATCTCCAACAATGGGACGAATCCTATAGGGTTATGTTCGGGGTCGAACATAACAAGTAGTTTCCACTGCCACCAGCCAAAACTCGACGAGGGGGGACGGGACAGTGCCCCCTCGAGTAACAGATCCAGGAGTAATCGAATTACCTCTACTAGTACGTCCACAATAAGATGGTTTGTACTAGTTCTGTTAGTAAATTTAGGTCTAGTAAAGCCAATGGTGACTTTACATGCCCGGGGAGACAGTAGTCAGTCCCCGGGTATGGAGTCTATGGTGGAGGTACGCTAGGACACTCCCGTGTTACGGCACGTAGGGTGCGGTGTAACACACATAGAAAAACATATGAGACCCTATGGAGTAAATGACCCCATAGCCCATAGAACACATTGACATTCAAAGGAATTACACACATACATGTCCAAGAGCGGGAGAAAAGAGCCCCACTCTTGGCAGGATGGAAAAAAACTAACTCCAGAAATCCAGCAAAGCTGCTGGGGGACTCACTAGGTTAGGAAATTCAGCCTAAACAGAGAATTCTCCCTAACAGTAAGCCACTCTGTCTCTGCTCCACCTTTATAGAAGAGGAAGAAGGGTGCTCTGGCACGACAGGCTGAGACCCCAGACACGGCTACACACTCCGGTACCTCAAGGAAGCCTTGCTATAATGAGCCGGAACTTGATGCACTTGTGGCCTATGTCTCGGCACATAGCCACGAAATGGTGGTGACTGCAGGGTGCAAGACCGCACCTGGTCAACGTAAGGCACACTGGCAGACCATCGCCGACCGCATAAGTGCCCTTGGATTTGTGAGGCGCACAGCTGATGATTGCTACAAGCGGTGGAATGACCTGAAACGCAGAGCAAAGAACAAGCTGGCCTAAAATCATGCCGCTACTCTGGTGACTGGCAGTGGGTCTCCACAAGAGGACAATGAACTCACTGAACATGAGTCTGTTGCTGGGCCTTCGTCACAGAGAAACAGATCCAAGGTGTGGGAGGACTACCTGATTATGATGCATTGTCCGGTGAGTGCCCATGCATGTGTGTGTAATGCATGTGTATGTTGTTTGGGTGACGGGTTCTGATTGAGTGCCAGGTGAGGGTGTGTGTGCCTGAGTGGTATGGGTCACCCATGTGCTTCATCCAAAACATTTAGCGGCCTTGGATTTGGGTGTGACAGTAGCCCTTCTGCCCACAGTAGTTATTTATCGCAACATTACGGCAGTTGCCCTTGAAGTGGCATCTTGCAACAACATTGCTTGTATTTTTCAGTGTTCGTTCAGGTTGATTTTTTTCAATTCTCCCACTTTTGCTACGCATTCCTCAGCCCTATTGTCACATTTGTGACATGCTTCTGTCATTGATTAACCCCACATTGGCCCACATGTGTTACCTTGTTAGGTGAATGATTTGACCATTCAGGCTGATTGAGTATTGGCCTGATCACATACATTTTTTGGGGCCTGTTTGAATGTGGAACATGATAGTTGTTTCCTGTCATGTTGAAGTGCACAACCATTGATGTGTACATCGGCCTGCAATCACTGTATTTTTGTACACTGGATGTGTTGCAGTGTGTGGCACATGCCTATTTTGTCACACTATGTAGCATTTTTCATCTCACCATGTCCATCTCACATGGATGGCTGACAGTATTCAATCACTGACATATGGATGTACTTGTGGAATGTACCATGGCTATGGTACATGCCATCTGTATGATGGCATGTGTCATGTATGTGTATTGCACATGCCACTCACAGGCCAATGTGTGATGGCAGTGCTACCCAGCATGCAGCAAATGTGTTGCTCTTCCATCTTGGTGTCGTCAGTGTCTGCCTTTTATCTCCCTTTCCAACTCAGTGACAGTGCATGCATGGGGGGGTTATAGTCACGTGGTCCTTGTGTAAATCATGTACTGGTTCTGTAGCTTGTCAGGCCTATTTGTGTGCTATGGTGCTAATGCCGGTTTCCATTGTTTGTCTTTCATGTTTTTGCAGGGCATGACGCACTTGATGCTGTTGAGGTTGAGGAGATGGTGCAGACCCAGGAGGGATCTCAGGCAGGACCGGGAACCAGTGGGGGACCTGGTGTGGTGGTGGGTGAGAACCCAATCTTGCTGCAGACCATTCTGTCCAGGGGTGCCTCTGGGTGCACCTCCCCAGACCTCTATTCAGGTGCTGATTCGGATGATGAGACCTATGTGCCGTCACAGGTAAGTGTTTCTGGCAGGGATTCTGTTCTGTCCAACCCACTTTCACCAGGGGTAGAACCCTCTATGGGGATGTCAGTGTTGGTAACTCCGCCTTTGGCGGTTACGAATGCAGGGTCACACTCCACAACATCTTATCCTGTTCCTGGGCCAGCAGATCAGAGGGGAATGCAGTCCTGCAGCCTCAGGCAGTGGCGGCACAGCAAGGCGCAGATCACCTTGCCCCAAACAGGTGTGGTGCCCGCCGACCTGGTGGCCGTACGCCACCAGGCAATACCGCATGGGAACAATCCATGTACGGTATGCCAACCCAACAGGCAGCATCAGTTGAGATGATGGCTCAAGCAATGGAGAGGGTGGCCACTTCCATTGTCCCCCCTGAAAGGCAGATGGAGCAACTACATCAGGCAACAGACTCCATTTGCCAATAACACAGGGAGGACATGTTGGCGTCCAACAGGGACAGACGGGCGGCACTGGAGACTCTACGCCAATCAATATCAATAGAGTCCCAGGTCCACAGGGAAGCCCTGGGGGTAGAACTCCTTCACCTCAGGGAGACTCTTGTTGCCCTTGAGGCATCCACTAACTTGAGGACAGAACAGCAGTTGGATGCGGCTCACACGTTCGCTCTCAGCTGAGATGCAGGCAACTCGGGAGGAGATCCGGGCATCACGTCAGGTGCTGCATGGGGTTCTCCGCATTATAATCCTCCAGAACGAGACCTTCCACACCTGCATGCTTGCTGCCATGGAGGACCATACCAGGGCTTTGCGTGGGCTGCCTTCCATAGCACCACCACCTCCTGTGGCAGAAGCAGAGGGTGATGAGCACGACAGCAGCAGTTCTCCCACATTGGCATAGCCGTGCAGGCCATGAGCCCATGGTGGTGTTTTTTTTTTCCCAACATCCACACAGGTGGCTGTTGGTGCGCACCCTGTCCTCGGACCTCCTGGGTGCCCCCACCGTCCCCCACATGGCCATTTTTGATTTTTGATTTTTGATTTTTTTTTTTTTTTTTTTACACAGTGTGTTGCCTTGTGTGGCTCCCGTGGGCATCCACTGTATTCCGGCTGGGCACATGCAGGCTTGTCCTGAGTTTAGGTTAGATGCTTGGGTTCGTGAGACACACACCCCTCCTGCTTCCCGTTTCCATGGGTTTGCAAAGGGTTTGCCCAAGTGACAGTGACTTACACAGTGACGTTGGACTCCCATGAGCTGTGTGGACAGTCTGTAGTCAATACTGTGTATACATTCCTAGTGGATATTGTTGTTGTATTGTACACTGCATGGTGTATTGCTATGTGCTTGTGCATCCATGTCTTCCTCCTAATTTGCAGGTTCATTCCTCATGTCTTCACAAGGCTGTCTACTTTGGAGATGGAGTTCATGTTGTAAGCAGTGCACTTACACATTTGCGTGGCAGCAGCACTGTACAGTTGGAAGTGGTCGATGTGCTGGCATAATCAGGTTCTAAGACTACCACTACTTTAACTTAATATTGTCATGTTTATGCTATGTTTGAGGTTGTGTAGCTGCATTGTATTGTTGGTAAGTATTTGGTCATGTGTGTTGTTAGTTCTACATTACTGGGAGCATTTTGTGTGTGGGCAGTTTCCATTAGGGACACTGTACTTTGACACTTGTGTCATGTTTTGGGGATTGCTTTGTTTGCTCTCACATAGCATGACATGCCATGGTGTGTTGGGTGGCGGTGCTGGGGAGGCGTTGGGTGACATGGTACTGTTGTCATGTTGTATTTTGCCAGGGGGTAATGAATTTAGCAGCATAGAAGTGTGTCTTTTGATGACACAACATTGGTGGTGTTTGTGTAGGTAGGGATGCACACAATGTAACACTTCCAGGTGACCAATCTCAGGCTGGTATGGTTGTGACAGTTGACTGTCCCTTATGTCATCATCATTGATTGTCAGATGGTATGTGCCAGGGCTGTGTGCACTCCTCAGGGGTGTGATTTTAGGTGAAGTAATTAGCCACCAGCTGCGTACGGGCTGCCTCACCCCGTGCCCTTTCCCCTCCCATGCGCAGCGGGCATGCATGTGGTTGGGGATGTCGAAGCACCACCATATCCACGGGCAGGCCCTGGCGTGTTGCAACATTGTGCAGGACACATGCTGCCACTATGATCCTGCACACTACTGGGGGAGCGTATAACAGCTGCCTGCCAGAACGGTCAAGGGAGCGAAAGCGTGACTTGAGAACTCTGAATGTGCGCTCCACTATGCCCCGGGTTGCAATGTGGGCTGTGTTGTATCTTACCTCGGGTGGCGTGGTGGGGTTCCGAATTGGCGTCATCATGTGGGTGCTCAGAGGGTAGGCACTGTCCCCTGGGGAGGTGGTGATGGGTATCATTAGTTGGGTTGTGACATTGCTTTGTATCTGACATGCATGCATGTGCTGTGGCATTTATACTCATTGAGCAGCCATGTATCGCCATGCCGCCCAGCTTCTAGATCCCGGTTTAGGGTTGACATTCTGTAAATGAAACTGTCGTGGGTGGACCCTGGATAGTTGGCATATACTGAGGTGATGATTCCCTTGGCATCACATACTACCTGCACGTTGATGGAATGCCAGTGCTTGCGGTTTCTGTAGATGTTTTCAGATGCCCGGGGGGGGGGACATAGAGCCACATGGGTGCAATCAATGGCACTTAGCACTTTGGGGAATTGTGCCACCCCATAAAATTCCTGGATGGCAGCCTGCCTTTCTGCAGGTGTTCTGGGCAGGTATATGTGCCTGCTGACTGATGGGCGTGCAGTCATAATGGGCAAGACCTGGTGTAGGCAGCGTGACTGCGTGGCCTGTAACACCCCCCCACTATAGCAGTTGTCCGCTGAAATGATCCAGTGGCCAAGAAGTGCAGTACATTGAGGACCTTATGCAGGGGCTAAGTGCTTGGGAGCACAGGGTGGGTGATGCGAGGTCATCCTCCCACTCACTAACCAGGTCGAGTATTATATGAAGTGAAAACCTGTACCTCCCATACACCTGGTCATCAGGCATCCCAAAAAGGCTGGTTCTGGGTGTAAAAATTCAGGGCCTGACTATCCTCCTCCTCCTCCTGCGGTATCCCACGACCACTGCTGCTAGGAACGGTATATTCATCCTGGCGTCTGAGCTTGTTTGTTGTTTGCGCGCACTTTTATGCTGCACGGTTCCACGTACGCCTGCTTTCTGCTGGCGTACGTGTTTACGGATTAGCGTGTTTTTTTTTGGCGCACGCGTTAGCCCCGTTCGATTCTATGAATATGTGTTTTGAACGCGCGTGTGGGCGTTCAGCGCATTTGCCTCCTGTACTCCCCCGTGACGCCCACATTTTCACAAGTTGTTCCCCCTGTTCTTCCTACTTTTGTTGTGTGCGCCGCGCTATGTGTGATTTCGCTGTGCCAGCATGCACCACGCAGAATTTTGGCACACATCCTGGGATTTCCACGCGCACGGACTTCCATGAATCACTATGCGCGGGTTTCACTGCGATTTTCACACTGGCACTGCGATTCGCACGCTTTCGCACGCTTGCGGCAAAAATTTCAGCGCACATTAATTCCATAAATCGGCCTGTTAGCCTTCTCCGTACATCCTCTCAGTCCTCTCGTACTACTATAGGTGACAGGTTAACTGGAGTATTGGACATCCTACGGCAGAAGCAAACAACAGCTGAAAGAATCGCAACAAGAGTCTCTTGCTTACTCTAGATTAGAGAGGCTCAGCTTCACCTCACTGAGGAGACTTAAAAGGCAGAAACACGTGTCTGGGTTGCAAATGGTTCAATTTTGTTCAAAGGAAAATTGCCTAGCATTTCGGTGCTGGACTGCCCTTGTGGTTGGGGCAAAGACTGATTAGTTAATAGTTATTTCTCCTCTATGAAAGGTGCAATTAGCTAAAACGTGGTTGGAGACCCTTCTCAGTGGAGGAAATTCCATAGAACAGGATATTTGTTCCATGTTGTTCTCAGTAGAGGGGCGCCCATACTCCTTTACAACAAGGAGAGTAGGACATCCCTCTTATACCAGCATTGTAGGTTATGAAACGCCATGGAACACTACGTTAGCACAGCAATAATGACACTACTGCAATGAGAAACACTTGGAGATGGATCAGCATCCTGTGAGCTTAAAGTGTCAATAAACACCTCATCTTGAATGTATTCCAATCCTACATCCCATGTATATTTTAGTCTCTTCAATTTCCAAGAATGCACCGAAGATGAGCATTAATTTACCTAATCAGCAGCAAGGCTGTCAGTCACTACCTAATCTTACTTGTAACTCACTAAGAGAATAGGCTGGATATGGAAACAATGTGGATACAAAATCACCTCTGCTAGGGACACAGTGCACAACCCACACCAATAGGGAAAGTGCCCATTATCGGGAAACCAATTTCATTCATCGATAGTGGGAAAAAATGTTAAATTGACGTCCCTATCTGTAAATTTGCAGCTTGGTATTTTCACTGTGTCGCATTTGTCACACTTACAGGACCTGAATAATCCAAAACATGTGATCCGTACAGTTTCGTATAGAAGACCACTCCTGCCCCCAGGTGTCACAACATTCTACATAAAAGAGTAAGTACAGCATTCCATGTTGCACTATTTTTACTACAAGGACAATTTGTTTAGGAGAAACGTCCCTTCTCCTATAATCAAAAAGATGAATTCTGTGTTTGACCCCTTTACCTTAAACAGCCAGTGGCACGGCCCATGGAAGGGTCATTATCGGTGGAACAATGCTGAGACCATGAGGTCAGCCCAAACCCAGGGATGGATGCACCAACCATGGTATGAAGGTGGGAAAAGGAGAAAAGGGGCAGAATGATCAGCCCTGGCCCTTGCCCAACTTAGCATGTTGTGCCTTGGCCATCATCTAGCTGGGTTTGACAAACATTTGCCAACCCTTACGTACTGCGTGTACTGGGGGTCCACAGTTACACATAATGTCAACACTGCAAACGGTATTTTAACACACCAAACCCAGAGACAGTGGCAAAGTCTTAATGTACCCATTCATATCTCTGTTGCAGTGGTACCAATCCATCAGAACATCATGAGACCCCACGTACAAGTGGGTAATAATATACATACTTGAAATCATGTACAGTACCTCAGCGTAAAGCCAGAACATAGTTAGGAAACCATAATATTTTTGTCACTCCTTGGTGCAAGAAACCACCTTTGCTTAGAGTGCAAAGTTTTCTTTTTTGGAGCATGCCATGGCAAGGACGGAATTCGAACTGCACAATATTTTGTATGCATTACTCCGAAAGAAAATGAAATATGCATGGGCCATATTAACACAAACAATGTTTGCATACCTTGAGGTCCACTATCTCACATGCACTACCACTGTTCATTGACTTAATTATGTATGTATTTATTTTATTTATTTATTATTATTTATCTGTTTCTCCTCTGCTCTGCACGTTCCACTTCTCCACCTTCCATGCACTTTCCCCCTTTTCCCTTTCCCATGCACTTGCACGTTCCAAATGTCACTGGGCCTAGTAAGAATGTTGTATGGTTCTCCCCTGTTCCCCTCCCTTGCCTTTGTCGTGCTCTGAAACAATTGTGTGCAAATGCGATATAATCATGTCATAAATGCCTCTCACACTGTCCTAGTTATTAACAGACCAAATAATGGTAATTTAACTGGAAAGTATTTATTGACCACTCGCTGATATACCCGCCGTTGCCCGGGATTTTCTTTTCTTATAGTTACTATTTGTTAGAATTACCTTAAGGTTGCTTTATGCTTTTCGGAAAGGCTCCATAAGAAAGATGAAAGATGCACTACATTTTTTGATTATTTCTCATTTAGAAAATGTTTGCTTTTAAAGACTACACAACACAATGTACTGTTCTTCTTCAAAAGTTATTCTGAACCGTATAACTGTATGTGAGGACAACATGGAGATTCCTGAGCAGCATAATGGGTGACATGATGCTGACGATGTAAACAACTATGGACCAAAAGTTCAATATCACTAAAGTACATGTTCATTGTAAGACATTTTTTGTTTCCCTTCCTGGTGAACACTGTTGCTTCAATTATGTTGGGCATCAGTTTTTTAATGCCTATCCTTGTGCCATTACACGGCTTAGGTGGGTAGAGATTGTGAAGCAGCATGATGGGTGACCCAGCTTTCAGTTGAAGGTGATGTGGTGGCATTCCCGGGGGGGTCGAGTGAGTTGAGGAATTCTGTTGGATAGTGTACGGCTACGTCGGCATCCACCACCATATCGATTGAGTTGTACTCAGTAACTGTGCCCGGAAGCATATCTTGAATGTGATCCTAGGTCGTGGTTCTCCAGTTTTGTTCCTCGTGCCGGGACCGGTCCTTCTACGACCACATTGATGTTTCGTTGATTTTAAGCAACTGTCTTATATGTGAAGGTGCTAACATCTGGGAAAAGGGGCGGGGTGTGCAAATGTCATGGAGCCAGTAATATCCAAGGGGTCCTAACAGGTAACTGTGCACAATTTGGTGCAGATTGGTGAAACAGTGTGGAATTTTATATGGAACAATGCTTCGCCAAGCCACAAACCCACAAACACATTTTGACTTGTGCTAAGATCCGGTGAACGGGGTGGGGTGGCCAAATGTCATGTAGCCAGTAATATCCAGATGGTCCTAACAGGAACTATGAAAAATGTTGTGCAGATTGGTAAAACGGTCTGGAGCTGTATAAGGAACAATGCTTTGCCAAGCCACAAACCCCACAAACAAATATTGACTTATGCTGAAATCTGAGGAAAGGGGCATGGTATCCAAATGTCAAGTTGCCAGTAATGTCCAGTGAGTTCTAACACATAACTATGCAAACTTTGGTGCAGATTTGTGAAATGGTGTGGAATTGTATAAGAAACAATGCTTCGCCACAAACACATTTTGAATTTTGCTGAAATACGGAAATACGTGTAAAGGGATGGGGTGTCTAAATGTCATATAGTCAGTAATGTCCAGAGGCTCCTAACAGGTAACCATGCAAAATTTGGTGCAGATTGGTGAAACGGTGAGGAATTTTATAAGGAACAACGCTTTGCAACAAATCCCGCCACAAACAAACAAATGATCACTTTTACATAGATAGATAATTATTTCACTAACGCTGTAGACACTCAATTTTGGAGGCTTTCATTTGTAAAAGGTGGTCAGAAGCAGAAGCTGTGTAAGTACCCCTCACTTACTCTTACTGAACCACAAACTCAGTTAAAATGAGGGGAGGCTTAATGGGAGTGCAGCAAACCTTTATTCTTCCATATGAGAAGCCGAGGATTAAAGCCAGGGATAGACAACTGAGTCCCCCTTAACCAACTCTCTGAAGCCATGGCATGATGGCAATACTGCCTGGTGCCATACCTGCTGGAGGGTGTAAACAGGTGAGCCACATGCCCTCATATCACAGCCCCGGGTGGTTTGCAGATTCTGAGTACTGGGGCACTCTTGATGTGCAATGGAAGGCCAGTGGTGGGGAGTCTACCTCCATTGACCCTGCTCTGGGATGCATTCACTGAAAGGAGTCGCACTTAGCCGGCTGGGTGTGACCAGACAGGTCAACCACGTGGGTGCTGGCATGAGTGTCTGACCATCAGCACTTGTAAATCCAGGATCTGAGCTGCTCCATACAGCAGCCACGACCATCGCAGAACACAGGCAGCCCCTGCACACTTCCACCTCCCTTCTAATGGTCATACTCTTCCACCAAAGTGCAGGTTGAGAAATCAGTCATATGTTGCCCCACTCCCCAGAGTGTGAAATGCCCTTGTGTATGGCTCATCTGTTTTCAGGACATCTAATACACCCAACATGTCAGGGCTTGCTCAGCAGAGTCCCTACTTACAGAGGAGGGTCATACTTGCATGCATGAAGGTCTGTTGAGACAGGAAAAAAAAGAGAAGTGGGATGGGAGGACCATCCTTATGAACCATGACTGAAGAGGGTGGTGAGCTACAGAAACAGAGCTGCCTGTTGATATGATATATGATATGATTGTTTATTTATATAGCGCCTATACACAATGTGTTTCAAAACGCTTCAAGGCAAGGGAGGGAACAAGGGAAAATACAACCACATTCTTACAGGCCATGACCAGTAAGGATGTGACATTAACTACTGTACTCGGCCTGACGACATTTCAGATAGTGCAAGAGCTAAGACATAGATAAGGAAGGGAGGGGGAGAGTGGGAAGGAAATGGAAACAGACAGGCGACTACCGTACTAGGCCTGATGACATTTCTGGCAGAGCTGGAGAAAAACAAAAGGTGAGGGAGAGGGGTGCAGAAAGGGAGGGGAGGAACAAAACAAGCGACTATCATACTAGGCCCGACGACATTTTAGATAGTGCTGGAGGGGTGGTGGGGAGGAAAAAACAGTAATGGGAGGGTGGAGGAAACAGACGAGGTTGCTATCATATTAGGTCCAGGGACAATTCTGATAGAGTAAGTGCATAGAAGAAAGTAAGGGGAGGAGATAGAAAAAGGGAGAAGGGAAAGGAGGAGAGAAAAGAGAGTAAGCAGTCCAAAAGAGTGGAGAAGCAAGAGTGAAGAGTGAATACAATTGCAGAAGTCAGTAGTAATACATAATGTTGCAAGCCAGGATACAAGAGGAAGATGGGAACAGCATGATTCAGGGCCACCATGAGTACATGATGCAAGGGAAGTCCAGCATGAGTGTTGAGAAAGAGTGATGCACCGTGAATGAATGAAGTCCATAAAAGTCAAGCAGAGGTCTTTCTTGGGGCTTCACCCTTCACCTTTTTAGAACCGGGAACCAGGAAGAATGGACAGTACCAGGTGTCATTACTCAATTTTACAAAATCAGAAGGATGGAGGCCTGAAGCAGCACTGGCTAGATTTGAAAACATAAAAGCCAATCCCATCAACAACTAACCAAAAGAAGCCAGGGCTTTTAGACAACCAATGAATATATAAATAATTTTTTTTTTTTTTAATTTTATTTTTGTTTGGCTGAAAAGGTTTCAACCTTTCAAAATATTATTCATTACAACATATACAATTAAATACTTTTTACATAGTTTACAAATGATGATAATCCTTCAGAAATGTACATAGATAGACATAGCAAGTTTAGCCAATATTAAAAGTAAGTTGTTCTTTGTTTTCACAAAAATGATTAAACAAGAGTTAGCGAAGCATGAATTAAAAAAGAAAAGGTTAAAAAAATAAAAGAACAACCTATATCTTAAGAGAATTCGTACAATTGTTAATTAAACATAAAAAAGAATTTCAAGGCAAAACTGTTTTTATGAATTGCGTAAGAGCAATATGAATGGCAGTTCGATTGCTCGTCATTAGTAAGCTCCATATATGATTTGAGGAGTGATTGCAGTTTAATTGCAATAGATTGTGAAAGTAGTGTTTGCGTAAGCCATTCAAGGCCGGGCAATCAACCACTATATGAGCCAATGACTCTGGTTGTTTATAGTTTTTACAAAAACAACAGTAATTTTCATTTTTTGAAATAAGACCACGTCTTGCCAAAATTTGATTTGTTGGATGAAGATTCAGACGCATTCTTAGCATTTCTGCACGTACGTAATGTGATGGAGACTTTACAAGATAATTGGCCATTTGTTTGAGCTTCTTATGTGGAAAGAGTTTTAAATCAAAATCCACATAATTTGAACATAGTTCTTGTGTTACAATCCAGTCGTGCCAGTATAATCTTTTTTTTGCTTGATTAGGGTTTGTGAGTAGCAGGTCAATGGAGATGTCAGCATTTACCAATGCCTTCAAAATGTCTTTTACCCATTTTTTTGGAAACACATCGTTGGACGAGCAGATATACATTGCAATTGGGCCTATTAAATTCTTTGTGTTAATTTCTAACAGACATTTGCGATAAAAGTTACAAAATTTCCAAAGGACTAGTGCAGATAGAGAGATGAGGCCCAATTCATACCTCAGCATACAAATAGGAGTACACGTAGGTAGACAAAAAACTGCTTTCCAAAAATTCCCTTCATGTCTGTCCCAATAAAGTCTTGATTGTGGAAGCAATGTTTCGGCTCCATAGATTAAAATAGGGACAACTTTTTGATTGAAGAAAGTGACAACATGAGCTGAGGTAAATTTACCATACTTATGTAGGATAATTTTTGCTTGAGATATAAGAGTCATAGATTTTGCTTTCAGGGTATCATTATAAATTTGATTTTTCACAGTGCCAGAAAATGGTAATCCTAGATATTTATAGAAGGGTACAATCTTTAAAGGGGCTTTCTGCAAATACCATTGGAAATTCATCAATTTTTTGTGCCTCTTTTTTTGACAAACTACTATCTGTGTCTTGTCCACATTAATGATCAAATTGTTATTGCAGGTATAAGTGTCTAGTTTGTGCAGTAATTCTTGTAGTCCTTTTGGAGTTTGAGAAATAAGGACAAGATCATCGGCATAAAGAAGCCATGTGATCTTTTGATATCCTAATTTTGGAGAATCGGATATTACTTGTTCAAAGAAGACACCTATGTCAAGAATGAACAGGTTAAACAAAGTGGACGCCAGAATGCACCCTTGTTTCAAGCCTCTCAAAGTCTCAATGTGCGCAGATAGTAATCCATCAACTGATAATCTTACTTGAATAGATGTTTTTGTATGTAGTTTTTTAATTATGGTTAATAGTGAAGGAGGGCAACCATACTTCTGTAGTTTCTGGAAAAGCAATGTTCTGTCGACCGAATCAAATGCTTGGCGAAAATCTATAAAGGCCATGTATAACGGTTGATTGACCTCTGCATATTTAGACTTTAACATATTCAGGGTGATCAAATTCACTGATGTTCCTAAGCCAGCAACAAAGCCGGTTTGAAACGGGTCTCTTTTGAGCTCATTTATGGTCCATTTGTTCAATTCTTGTAGAATGATTCGGCTATAAAGTTTCCCAGGAGCATCTAGTAAGGCAATGGGTCTATAGTTCTCTGGGAGACTCCGATCACCTTTTTTATAGATTGGAACGATCAGCGAATGTTTCCAAGATGCAGGGATCTCTTGAGTTTCATTGATATGTTCATAAATTTGGTATAGTATTGATGACCATATTACTGGATGTTGTTTAAAAATTTTATTGGACAGTCCGTCAGGACCCGGAGCTCTGGACTGGCTTATTTTATTGATGAAGTACAATATGTCTGATTTAGTGATGATGATATGAAACCGTTTATGAGGAAAGGTGCTAAGAGTTGGTTCAGAATTAGGCGGACTAGCGTAAACATTAGAGAAGTGATTAATCCAACTTGCTTCCGGCACACTCTGTAGTTGCGACATAGATTGTACAGGGGATATGGCATTAGTTAGAGCTTTCCAAATTTGTGCCGTATTATGGTCACAGATGGTTTGCAGCATTAGTTCTCCATCTCGTTGGAATAGTCTACTGCGATGGTGTCTTCGCCAATTTCTGTATGAGGTTTTAACTTGAGTGAGAGTAGTAAACCTAATCCTTAGTGGAAGTTTCAAGGCCTCTCTTTTTTGGAATCGAAATTCAGTTTTTTTGATTTTCGCTTCTATATCGAAATTATGTAAGCCTCTAAAGGACTGTTTTTTACGCACCCTATTATCTGCAAAATGTTGTATAAGATCGTAATAGGGTACAACAGTGGAGAATGTTTTTTCACGTGAGTGACGGAAGGCAACATGCAACGAATTATTTAAATCATTTAGTTTGTTCTCATTCCAGATTATTCGATTTAACTGATTAGAAACAGTTATTTGACCCAAATGTGCCACTGTGTTGCATTTTGTAGAAGGTACATTGGTCAACCACTTAATAGTGAGCAGACGATGATCACTATTTGGGTTGGTTTCTAGATTAAAGGAATGGATTTTCGAGTACAATTTGTCATTCACATAGATGTAGTCAATTGTGGCTTTTGCAGCACCTTGTTGCCACGTATGAGCTGAGACACTGATGTCAAATTTACTTCCATTCATCATACTAAAGCCTCTGGAAAGCATAAGTTGTTCCCACAATGTGCGTCTCGACTCTCCTAAAACATAATTTGCAGAAAAACAGTGCAGATTGAGATCACCGGCAACAATTGTATACTGTATTTTAGGAGTGAATACAATGAAGTCCAGCATCGTTGAAACATCATTCAGAAACCTCCGATTTTCAATGCTCTTGGGATTCCAATATAAGTTGACTAAAGCGTACAAGGTTGACTCTATTGAGGTAACAGTTAGTTGGGCAAAAGGATTTGGGGAGTAGGAGTAGATTATACTGGCATTAGTACTTAATTTCGTGGCCGTCAAAAGACCAGCCATTGGTCGCCCCTTTTCACCTTGTAATGCTGGTGAGAAGTGTATGGCATGATTGTCCCAGGAGGGAGTACTAGTAAGCCACGTTTCTTGTAATAGAGTCACATCGTAATTATTTAGAGTGTTCAATGCGTTGTTTATCAGATGACTAAAGCCTCGGGTATTCCATGAGGCAAGGGAAATAATACAATCATTTTTAACCTTGTACGATAGTTAACTTCTGGAGTCACAATTACAGCAGCATTTGGAGTTCACATTATCCCTTAGGTATCCTTCTGTACAATCTGAGTCCTTGTTAAGTTCGCTTAGGGCTGCACTAATCCATGTTTCCGCCCTAAGCGATCCGTCAGAGGAGCTGGTTGGACCCAATAGAAGTATGAAACCCAAAGCTAGGAGTTGATTCTTTGCTTCCCATATAAGATTCCTAACAACTCTGGACTTCAACCAGAGACACGCCGTACTTACTGAATTATCATTAACGAACTCTACCTGCGCTATATCTGAAGTTCCGATGTCCTGCAACAATGGAATATCGGAAAAAATCTGTAAGATACTTTGACGGTTTAGCACATATTGTGGATATGGTGCTGGTCGACAACCGAGTACTAAGGCAATATTTGTTTCCTTATCTTCTTTTATCTTCAAGATTGATTTAACAGGGGGATTACTAAGGGAAGTTGTTGTTGTAGAGCACGGTAGATTGCTTGCAGGAGGGCGTAAAGATTTCAGCAGAGAGGCAATTTCAGCATCACGATCAGACAAGGGAGTGGACGCTAATACTAGTTTCTTGGTGTTATCACACTTGAATGAGACCGAAGGTTTAGATCCAGGTCGCTGAGCGGATGGAATATCAGGGCTGAGTGGTGCAGATAAGGTCCCTTTTAGTATCGGTAACGAAGCAAATCTGGTCATGTACGCATCAACCTCCTTTCTGATTTCTAAACGACGATTCGCCAACATCTCTTGTTCGTGTTCAGTCGATGTGCAAGGTTGAGAAACTTTTGGTTCTTTTAATGTGGAGCGTTCGGCAGTCAAAATCGCAGTTTTTTGCACTGGGGTTTGTTTATCGCTGAGTTCAACAGCCAGTGAGGGAGGATGCACTTCCAAACTCACTTGTTGTTTTTCATGATTTTGAACTGCGCGGACCAGATTGTCCAATGGTGCATATGAAACCGGGGGTGCAAAATTTTCAGTTATAGAGTTAAGTTTTAGTTTGCGAATTTGACTTAGTTGCGTATACTTTTTTGTAATAGCGCAAGCCGTTTGCTGACTGTGCTTGTTAGGGAGAGTAAGTTTGTTGAAAAATTGCTTCGAACTTGTTGGTGCACCAACTTCAGTTTTCTTTACATTTTTAGATTTTTTTTTTTTTACCATCTCTGGATTTTTCTTCTTTGGTTGGGAATTTTTCTCAGAGGATAGAGCTTTAGGCGGTAATTGTGATTTAGTTTTAGAAAAAATGGTGTACGGTTCAAGAATTCGGTCACTCAAGGACTCCCCAACTGCACCTTTTTCAGGAACAGGCGCGATCTCTCTGATGACCTGACCAATATACGGGAGAGAGCACAATATACCTGAATTGTCTATGGTGATGGGAGACAATTGCGTTTCTGTTTGGGAATGCAGATTTGACATTTCTGGTGCATTCACTGGTACTTTTACAAGATGACTATTATGAGCCAAGGTAGAAGTCATGGTGGCAACAGACGCCAGTTTAAGTGGCTGCACGATTGGCTCATTAGTCATTGGTCGTTGATGCGCCCAAAATGTTTCTTGCTTCGCCTGCCAAGCTAAGATAGATAACAACTGCGCACCTTGTACATCCATTTTAGTATTCAGTGTGTTAAATAATGTGATGATAGTTTGTAGAGTTAAGTTCATTGCTCCCAAAGTTAGTTCAACTACTTTAGACACATTTTGTAATGGTTGGGGCTTTTCATCTGAAGGGCATTTACGAGGAGTGGGAAATAGAAAAGAGGAAGTTACATTAGATTTCGTATAACCTCCATTTGAAAACATTTTAGGTGAGAAGGAAAAATTACCAAGTGTTTCTTGTACCATAAAGTCAGAATTAGGGGAAGGTAGGTCAATCACAGCTACATCCCCTAATGATTTTATTGAAGTGGGACTGAGGTTAGTATCCGTGATTTGAGCTATAGATTCCCCTCTTAAAACTGTGCTGTCAGACAAGGAAACATGTAGAGTGGTGCTGCACCCCGCTTGATTATGACTAATTATATTTGGGGGAGGCTGTAAGGTGGCTTTAGAATTTTTCGAGGTGAAGTTTTGAGTTGCACAGTTCGGGTAAAAGGAGCGTATATCTTGGGTGCTTGAAGTTTGTTTCAGTGAGTTAGTTACAGGAAAAGCAGTACACTTATTTACAATGGGAAGCTTTGGAGGTTCTACTCTGTCTAAACGAGGTGTCGAGACACATGGAACAGTTTTGGCTTGTGTTTTGCTAGAATTGAACAAAGCACTTTGTAAGGGAGGCATCCCAGTGCGAAGTGTATGAAGATTTCGTTTCATTTAGGTTAAAGATTAGGTAAAAACCCGTAATCAGAATGTTCCTAAAAACTAAATTCTATAAACGTTTAACACTCACAGTTTGGGTGCTCTCACAGGCTCTCTTTGTAGATAGAAACGAGAGCAATATTGGTAAAGAATTGACCGCTAGCCCGGTAGCCCGCTAGTCCGCGACGCTGCGGCGAAGCGGCAAAGCGGGACTTCACGGGGCTTCCACGGGTGCGCGCGCGCGGTGCGCGCGCGTCCTGTTCTTATAGGCCCGCCTTCCAATCAAGAGTAAAGGCTATACAACAAAGAAATTAAACAGAATATAAGTGTCAGTGCACTTTTAAGTTATCTTAAAATTATCTCGAAAGTTAGTGTGGTGAGTTAATTCACCTCCTGGTTGTTGTAGTCCAATGTTATCTTGCAAGTGACTCCGGGCAAAGCGGGACTTCACGGGGCTTCCACGGGTGCGCGCGCGCGGTGCGCGCGCGTCCTGTTCTTATAGGCCCGCCTTCCAATCAAGAGTAAAGGCTATACAACAAAGAAATTAAACAGAATATAAGTGTCAGTGCACTTTTAAGTTATCTTAAAATTATCTCGAAAGTTAGTGTGGTGAGTTAATTCACCTCCTGGTTGTTGTAGTCCAATGTTATCTTGCAAGTGACTCCGGGCAAAGCGGGACTTCACGGGGCTTCCACGGGTGCGCGCACGCGGTGCGCGCGCGTCCTGTTCTTATAGGCCCGCCTTCCAATCAAGAGTAAAGGCTCCTGGTTGTTGTAGTCCAATGTTATCCAATAGCAGAAAATCAGCTTGCAAGTGAGTAAGTAGCAGAAAAGCGACTCCGGGCAAAGCGGGACTTCACGGGGCTTCTTGTAGGTGTATTTTGTGAAAATTGATCTTTTGTTGGATATCCTGAAAACACATGGTGAACTCTGTCCCTCCGTCATGTGCCATAGAAAAGCAAAGCAAACAAATTGATTTTAGAATTATTGTACATAGCAGGAAGAGTACTGCTTGTGTAAGCACATAACACATCTGTTAGTCAATCGTGTGTATATGTGCAACATACCCTTCAACCATTACACTGAGTAAAGGTGTGCAAACTCCACAGACAAAAGTTTGGTAACACAAACATTCTGCAGATCACTTTAAGGGTATAACTCAGCCCACCTGTCCCTTAGCATTCAGGACTGCTGGAAATAGAACAACAATTTAACATTCAAAACTGCCTTGCCTGGTCCCTCTAGAACCCCAGCAGAGCAGTGGTACATGATTCATTCCACTGTGGGGGATGTTAGGAGCCTGTACAATGTCTCACGGACAATAATCTGTTATGATTTGTGAACTCGATCTCCTGGGATGAACCTTCTTGGACATTCTAACACTTCATGGGATTAGAAGCACCCAAAATATGTGTGGTTTGAGTTTTGCACAAACTATCCTGCTCCCCATTCACGCTGTCAGCTAAGAGAACATGATCCCATACCCACAATAATAAAAATAGGGTTAGACTGCCAGAGGGGACACAGCACTGTTCTGGGGTGTCATTAATGTAGATGATACAGGGAGGAAATAGATCTGGCTCATGAGAGGTTTCAAGAGTTCAGATTCAAGATGTTGTTGATCAATAATTTCTATGATGCAGGTCATAACCAGCTTTGGACGAAGGGCTTTACAGTGAAGGTAGATAGTTGTGTGGAAGGAGGGTTATAAGTGGTGGCAGGGTCTCCAGAGTCCATGCTTGAAGGTTATGAGAAACAGTCATTCTCAAAACTGCTCCCACTTGTCAAGGACCGGTGTCAGAAATGTGTGCAATGTTTCTCAAGTAAGATTGCAGATATTAGAGAGGAGATTGTCCAGATTCAATCTTTGAAGATGTTACACTGTAAGTCTGCAGCTATTTGGGATCATTTCTATCTTCCTGAAATGGCTATTAGTATTGCTCTTATGAACAAAATAAAACCAACTCTCTATTTGGATAACCCCTGCCCAGCTTCTAAATACAAGGAATGTTGTCCTCTCTTTGTTCCGTTGTCTTCCCTCTGTTGAACCTTTTTCTCAGTAAAGTCCGAATGCCTTACAAATAGGCTTTGTTGTCCCCCATCTAAAAAGGTCACATTAGGAAGTAGAGTGTCTCTCTTATTTTTTACCTGTATCTTCAATGCTATTTCTTGCAAGTTTCTTGAAAGAGTAGTTTCCTCTCAACTGAATCAATGAATTACCAAACAAAAGGTTTTGGCCTGCTTCCAATGAAGATTTCAACACATTTTTGAAGTATTGAAACTGCCACCCATCACATAATGAATGACATTTAATGGATATTGGATGACGGGGGCTCTTGTCTCCTGGTCCTTCTTGACCTATCCATTGCATTCAATGCCATTGAGCATGACTTACTCTTAGAGTCTCTTTCTCAGCAGATGGGCACTAGTGAGTTCCACTCTTTCCTGTCTAATAAGTGGCAGTTTTTGACCCTGGAGCGAGCCTGCTAAGACCTTTTAAAAGTACAGTTTAGGGTTCCCAGGGATCAGTCATGTCCCATATGCCTTTTAATTTGTATAAGGATCCTTCGGGTGAGCTGGCTATGAAACATAAGGTGAACATACACCAGAATGACTTTGACATGCAGTTTTACATCAGGGTGTCATCGGAAGGAGTCATTCTGCATCTGCATGATTGTTTATTTGATGCTGAAGATTGGTTGGCTTCCCACATTTTAAAATTGGATTTCTCATAGACCGAGTTTCTTTTATTTAATCATTTGTCTTCCTTCTCCCCCATGTGATATGTGGTTGGAGTCCGCTAACACACAAGGCTTTTATTCTGCCACTGAAGACAAATCACTGTGTTTTCTTCTTGATTCCTGCCTGTCTCTGATCCCATATATTATTTCTTTAGTTAGATCTTCCAATGTTCATCTTTTTTCCTTGAGGTCAATCAAATCTTTTGTTTCTTCTACTCATTTAATAATATAAGCCAAGCGGGCGGATTACCTGTAGGGTAATGCCCCCGGGGCCATAGTAAGAAGCCTGAGTGAGGCAAGGACTTTACCGTAGTCCTGGGGGCATTCCCTGACTTGTAATGCCACCGTTCTGAGAGTTGTATTGCTATTAGTACCCCGGCACTTCATACCGGGGTACCAATAGCATTTATTCTCGAATTGAGAAACAGCGTTGAAACCCTTTCTCTACTCGAGAAAAAAAAGCAAAATAAATGTCTGCCAGGGATCTGGGAGAAGGGACTACGCGTACTTCTTTCTTTCCATGCTGGCCATTAGAAAGATAGAAAAAAGTAAACAAACAAAATGACCCACATGGAAGGGAGAAAAGGGGCTTAACGTAGTCCCTTCTCCCTTTCCATGGCACCCAGGACACAGACACGACTAGCTCTACAAATTGAAATATTTTCTGCCCTCCTGGGCCTGTGTTTGCAGGGTTCTCGGGGCTACTGTAGTTGGCACCTCATATTACATAGAAGAAAAAAAAACAGAAAAAAAAACCAGAAAAAAGACAGGCCTTTTATCCTCTTATAGGATTCTCAATCTTAGGTGGGGGTTTCCCCCCTGGCTAATAACGTGCTTTTGATTGTTTTGATTGTTCTTATCCTGAGTGCTGTCGTCTTGTTCTATTGTGAAACCCCCCCACCCCTCGCTGTCTGGTCTGCCGTCACCCTACATGTTCTCCTTCCTTATTGTCCCCCCCACCCTTCCACTTCACTCCTCTCCCCACCTACTCTATGGTGCTCTCTGTCTCTCCTATCTTCTCTAACTGCTTCTCTATTGACTATCCTGCCCTCCTCACAAAATCTGGTAGGAAGAAGTTTAAAAAGGATATCCTGGTCTCCAACCCAGGCCTCCCTATCGCTGACACCTATACCAGTGCCTCCTCTAAGGAAACTTTCACTGACATCCTCTTTGTCGTTCCCTCGCCAGACCTATGGACTCTACATGTGGTCTCTGTGCTCTCTCCTTTGTCTTCTTCTCCCATTAATGGTGGCACCCAGTGGGATGCCCTCCTGGCCTCCTTCCATTCCTCTAAGGTCATCATAAATGTTTATTCAAATGGGACCGTCCTGGTCCAAGGCCCTCAGGCCAATCTTCACTTCTTTGACAGACGCTTCCCACGCCTCATCAACTTCCTTTCTTCCCCCGCTGCCTCCTCCTCAGCTTCCTTGCCCTCTCACTCCCTCTCTGCCCCCCCTCAGGCTCCTTCCACACCTCCGCAGGGCGTACCTCTGATCTGTACCCCTCCCCGGAAGTCCTTCAAGGATGGCAACCTTCTCCACATTGCCACTCTTAACTCTCGCTCAGCTGTCAAGCACTCCTCCGACATCTGCCACCTTCTTGAAGAACTTGACCTTGATATCCTCGGCCTCACCGAGACATGGTTCACGGCCAGCTCTGTCACAAGCTTTGACACACTCCTCCCCAATGGCTACAAGATCCTCTCTGTGCCCAGGTCCAACCGCTCCGGAGGGGGTGTAGCCCTTATCTTCCCCGAGTGGATTCCTGCCTCTGTCATTCCTACGCAGGCCTACGCCTCCTTTGAATGCCTCGTCTGCAGGCTCTCTCTCTCTCCTAGCCATTCCCTTAATGTGGCTACTATCTATCGGCCACCTGGTCAGATTTCCCCCTTCCTCTCTGAGTGGGCGGACCTCTCCTCCTGGCCTCGACCACTAAACCTCTCCTTCTTGGTGACTTTTTTGCGACCTCTGTGACTCTCTCTCACTCACTATTCTCCCCTCTGGCCCGACTCACTCTGCAGGGCACACTCTGGATGTTCTGATCTCCTCAGACCTTCCCCTTTCTATCCCTATCACCACTCCTCTCTCCTGGAGTGATCACTTTCTCCTTTCCTCCCAGCTCACCCTCGCTACCCCTCAGGCCAAGCCTCTTCCTTCACTTCCACCCCCCTTCTCGGTCATCCGACCCATGAAGCGCGTATCAGTTGAGGCTTTCACCACCACTTTCTCAACCCCCATCCCCCTTCAGCTGACTCTCACCCTGACACAGCCCTCTCCACGCTCCACTCTTCTATATCTAATACTCTTGATATCCTTGCCCCTGCAATGAGGATCCGCCTGAAGCCCCAAGCCAAGTGCAACTCCTGGTACAACTCAGACCTCGCCACCCTTAAACGCAAGTGAGGGTGGCCGAGAGGAAATGGCGTGCTTCTTGTACATCCTCTGGCAAACTGGCCTGCCGCCTGCTCCAAAGACAATACCGGCTCACTGTCCTCACCAAGAAGAGAGCTCATATCCAAGCCCGCGTCTCCGCGGCGGCTAACATCTCAGCTGAACTTTTTTTAAGTCTGCAAGGAACTGGCCAATCCTGCTGCAGTCTCTGCCTCTCATGTCCCTTCCTAGGCCCTCTGCATGGCACTGGCTTCTCACTTCATCTCTAAAACTCAGGGTATTCTGTCCTCACTCTCCTCCACTCCCCTCACTCCTGCTACTCCTTGCTCTTCCTCTGGCCTTTCTCCGACCACCCTGCCTCCTTCCTTCTCTGCCTTTCCCCTGTTCTCCGCTGACAAGATTTCTAGACAATTCCGATCTATGAAAGTCTCGTCAAGACAGGTTCACCTCTGTTCCTCCAAAACCATCAAGGACCACATTGACACCCAGGCTCCTGCCCTGGCTGACTTCTGCAACCACTTCTTCGCCACTGGAGTCTTCCCATCCCCCCTGAAGCACTCCCTTGTGCACCCTCTTCTTAAGAAACCCTCTGCTGACCCCTCTTGCCAGGCTATCGCCCAATTTCCATCACTCCCTTCCTGGGCAAGCTCCTGGAGAAATTGGCCATCTTCCAACTTAATCTCCACACTGAATCTGTTGGCTGCCTTCATGACCATCAGTCTGGCTTCAGAGCTGCCAGAAGCACGGCAACTGCTCTCTTGAACATCCGGGAAGACCTGCTCCCCAACCTTGACTCTAATACCCCCTGTGTCCTCATCTTGCTTGATCTCTCTTCTGCCTTTGACACTGTCAACCATGCCATCCTGCTAAATTGTCTCCGTGATAACCTTGGTATCACCGGTCAGGCACTGGCGTGGCTGACTTCCTTCCTCTCTGACCGACCCTCCCAGGTCCATCTTGGGTCCTTCCTCTCAGCTATCTTTTTTTCTACCTGTGGTGTCCCCCATGGGTCTAACCTCTCTCCCTGGCTTTTCAATCTCTACCTGGCACTTCTTGTCCACCGCATTGCCGCTTTCTGCCCCAACTTTCAGTGCTATACAGATGACACTCAGCTCATCTTCAGGCTACCTTCAGTCTCCTCTTTTCCTTCCCTCATCTCTGACTGTCTGACTGCTATCCAGGAGTGGTGTGCCACGAATGACCTCTGCCTTAATGCCAGTAAGACAGAGATTCTCCTAATAGGCACACCCACTCCCTCCTTTCCTGTCACACTCTGGCCAGCCTCTCTTGGCCCTCCTCCTGCTCCCACCTGTGTGGCAAAAAAACCTCGGGGTAATCTTCGACTCCACACTCTCCTTCTCTCCTTACATCTCTGACGTCTCCAAGAAGTCACACTACCAACAACTATTCTTCCTTTCCTCTCCTTCCCCCAGAAGCTCACTGTCTCCAGAGCTCTGATTCTTTCTAAACTAGACTACTACAACAGCCTCTATCTAAACCTGCCTGCCTCGACTCTGCACCCTCTGCAACTCATCCAAAACAGGACTGCGAGACTTGTCCTTGGCCTCAAGCCCAGGGATCGTATCTCTCCAGGACTGAAATCTCTGCACTGGCTCCCAGTGGCTGCAAGGATTAAGTTCAAAACCCTCTGCATTGTCCACAAGGCCGTCTGGGGCCTGGGGCCCCAATATCTGCAACTCTCTCTTCCTAAATATCTCCCTTCTCGAGCTCTTCACTCATCCGCCTCCAACTCCCTCAGGGTCCGTCGCTTCACCAAGCAAAGAGTTGGTGGTAGATCTCTTTCTTCGGCTGGTGCCTCCCTCTGGAACAGCCTCCCTGCCTCCCTGAAACATGAGGAGAACCATCTTCGGTTCCGGAAGCTCCTTAAAACCCTCCTCTTTGCTCTGCTTTCTCTCCCCCTCTCCCGTGCTGAAGTCCTGCTGTACTGTTACTGCAGGGTTACCTGGCCACCCGTCTGATTTTTGGGCCAATGCCCTTCCAGGTGCATGCCTGCACTGCCTCCCTGGCAACCCCTGCACCTGAGGACTGTGTCTGTATCCCCACAGTCCCCCCACCTGCACTTGTTCTGCTCTCACCCTGCACTTGCCACCAGCAGGCTGTTCTTTTATTTATCTTGTTATTTATTATCCTATGTACTGCACTTTCCCTTCACCCACCCCCCTGCACTTTCCTTCCCCCATTCCCCTGCACTTGCTCAATCTGAATGACACCTGGCCTAGTAGGATCGTTGTCTGTCTTCCCTCTGTTCCCCCTCCCTTGCCTCGTTGCGCCTTGAAACACTTGTGTTTAGGCGTGTTATAAATGCCATATCATATCATATCATAAAGGCTTTGTCGGGCTAGTAACGACCCAGTGAGGGCCAATGAGCTTGCTTGTTACAAGCTCATTAACCCGTGGTGCGTACTAATTTCAACTATTGATTCAACTGTTATTTCTATCACATATTGATTTTGTCAACTCTCTTTTTGGTGGATTTTCCCTAATTTTCATTAGCTCATTTGACAGCTGTATTTTCCACTGCGGCCAAATTAACTCCAGGTGCTATGAAATTTGATAGAATCACGCCTATCTTGAAAGGCCTTCATTGGCTTCACTTAGAAACAAGAATTTCTTTAAAATTAATCTGCATTACGTACAAAGTTACCCATGGGTCTAGCAGCATATATCTTGAGGAGACATTGAAGACTGAAGGGGGCTCTAGACGTCTATGCAGTAGGGAGCTTTTACGATGTGAGGTTGTAATATTTCAATGGTGAGCCTTTCCTAAGAGATCCATATCCGGCATGCAGTTAATTACCTTTTGGAATCCTCTCCCTCAGAAAATACTCACCATACCTGAATATTTGAAATTTAGAAACATTGTAACGGTCTGTTTTTATAGTATTTGTATTTGAAAATGTTTACTCTTTATGTAATTCAATAGTACAAAGTGTTTAATGTCATTTCTTAGAAAACGGTTTCTTGTGGCTTTTAGAAAGCTTGGCATTTTGTCACTGTTGCTACTTTTATCACACTTTATTGTATTTGATCTTCTTGTATAGTGGCAGAATGCCTTTTGGGCCTTGTCTGTGATCTATAAACCTTATAATAAATAAATAAAATGCTTCACAGGTGTTCAGTCTAGTCTAGTAGCAGTGCTCAGAAGGAATGTTTGTAAATTGGTGCCACTGCCTTGAGATTAGATTGTGATGTAATGGTATCTGGAGCAGAGGGGGCCAGATGATGTGGAGAGTTGAACAAGTTCCGCTCGTTGTAGGGCTCAGGTGAAATGGTGGTCAGGTCTCTAAAGCAGGTTTCTGAAGTCGGATTACAAGTCATTATTATAGCTTGGATGGGCAAGTAGGTTCGTGGTGGCACAGCTGCAGGCTGGTCCCTTGTGGCTCTTGCCTGGTAATACTGTTTTGTGGAAGGATTGTACTGTGATTAGGCACTTTGTGTGAGGCAGTTGAGCTAGGTCCCTAGAGTTGGGGGTGAAGCTAGAATGAATAGGAGCACATCACATACATACAGATAGTGAGGCAAAGGAGTGGAGGGGCACAGTCATTTGTCACAAGGCCCTGGGATAGAAGAGGTGGATCAAAGGTTTTGGGGATACAAACATTCAGAGATCCCTCAAAGAGCCTTTGGCTGAAGTTCTTATTTGGAAACTGAAGGAACTGCTGGCCTGCTAACAACAAGCTCCTATCAGTTCCCAACTGATAACTCAGTACATGCATCATGTGAGGATCATTCTATTTCTTCTGTGCCCCGCACATTCTGACTCTCATCACCACTTGTAAATAAGTCAGTGTATATGGTGACTTTGGTGGGTCACAGACTCCGGTTGGTTGAAGTGCATGACAGGAGGTGGGGCTTGGAGCGTATACTACAATGTGCATGAAAATCCTTACATACAGACATTACGAGTCTCACACACACGCACACACAGACACACACACACCCACACTCACAGACACCCACAGACACACAACACACCTATGCCAATCGTTTTGACTGGTCAAATCCATTTGCAGTAGATAACACCTTTCCAAGTCAGGTATAGGATAGAAGCAGTTTTGCTGATAGGTGACCTCAATTTTAGTCATGCGGGCACCAGTGGGGCACTACCCTTGCAGGAGTTGCTCTTGTTGACAACAAATAAAAAAATCTACTGAAATAGATGTAGGCCTGGACAGTTCATGGAAACAAAACGTGCTGACCAATTGTAATTCAAAATTCGTGGTCTATGTCATTTGGTGCCCCTGTAAAATTATATATATAAGGAAGACTGAAAGAAAATTGAAGATCCGGATCACGGAACATAAAAGCTGCATAAAGAACAGAGTCCATTCAGCTCCCCTTGTGGGACATTGTATAGAACAAATACACAAAGCAGAAGACCTCAGGTGGTCCATTGTCTATCAGGTCAAAATCAGTAATGACATGGGGCCTCATTACGACCCAGGCGGTAAGGGGTTTACGCCAGCGTAAACAGCGCCGACCCTTACCGCCTGAGTACGAGATCCCTTAGCGCCATGGCGGATTTAACACCTGCTTTTAGCAGGTGTTAAAATCCATGGCGCTAAGGGACCATGGAGTTAATTACGCCACCGTAATTTACGGTGGCGTAATTAACGCCTTCCCCACTCCCATTATGCCCTATGGGGCAAAAATGGGAATGGGGAAGGGTAAATGGGGATTGGGGACTTACCGCCCCGCCAAGGTCGGAATGGGGCGGTAAGTCCGCCAACCACCATGGCGGAGTTGGGAACTTAGCGGCATGGACCATGGTGCTAATAGCGCCATGGTCCTCCGCCAAGGTCATAATGAGGCCCATGAACATGGATAGAAAAAGATTGTTGTTGAAAGAAAAATAACTCATATTCTTGACTAAGTGTGTTCAATTGGGACTGAATGAAAGAACAGAATAGCCCAAGCCGGAATAACCCTCTCCGACACTGCACACATTAACTGAGTCTATAAGGAACGATTTGCCATCCTGGTTTGGAGGGCGGTCATCATGAAGATATACTCAAGCCCCAAGTAGTGACAAAGCTAACAAGTAGGACGATGGAACACTATGCGAGTTCCAGTCACAACTATTTCAATGGAATAATGAATTTGAAGATCAGGCTAGTGACACCCGCTTCACAGGAAGCAGTGGTGAGATTAACTGTTAGTCCATACTATGGTAAATATAAACGGAGGCTGTTGATTAGGTAGGTGACATAAACCTAAACCATTGGTGAGAGTAACTAGCATCAAGTCTGTAGCATGATAAATACAGTCTGAGTTAAAGACCCACTATAGACGCAAGACTAAGTGAGTGGTGACCCCCGGTAGCAATTGTGTAGTATGTACTAGCCGAGCCGATACACATGTGCCAATTGATAAACATCATATACCAACCCTGTCGCCCATGCTGCTGATGGTGAGAGATGTCCAGGCTGCCAACATGTGTTAGTGTTGGGGGGCTGGGCTGTGCACCACAGTGTCATTGTGCGCAATTGAACATGAACTGAATGGGCACGTACACATACGGCTCGTAACAATTTAGAGAAAGGGACCCAGTCATTTGAATTTGATCACGTGTTTACGTGACAACGTAATTTCTCGGGACTAATGAAAGGCGAGAAAACACAATGAGAGCTATAAAAACAGACTAGATTTACTAGTCTAGCAGATGCATGGACTAACTGGATATTAGGAGAGACAGCGGCACCTCCTTTGATGTAAGAGACAGGGCGAGTGAACAATCGAAGGACTCAATAACGACGTAGTGCTCAGGTAAGTAAAGTCGCTTGGAATAGCTTAGTAAGAAATTATAGGTGGGACCAACTTTAGAGATTCTTTTTGTGGTTGGCCACACTAACCCCGGGTTACGCCTGTTCTGTCCCCAGCCGTAGAGCGCCATACCATCCACGCCAAGGGATATTGGAGATATACATATGCAGATTTTCAAGTCGTCCTTGGTTCATCCATTCCAGACAAACCTAGAAAGTCACCGTCAATGGGTTCCCGGTAGTCAGTGAATCACCATTAAATATCAGGTATTATTAATGTTGAAACACAAATTTAAACTAATTTTAATTAACTAAGCACCTATATTTATTCAACATTGGTGCGATATTGGTGATGCGGATGGACAAATGATAGAACATCTCTCTGCAAATCCGCGTTACTGATAGACAGGGGCACTAGAAACAAGATTAGAGATGAGTGACAGAGCGGCACGCTCAGTTCAAGGTAAATTTTGACTATGTGTTGCTCTACTCGCAATCTTGTTTCTCAGTGCTTTGCAAATAACTGGATGAGGAGCAGAGTTAATGTGTATAGTCTAGCCCCAAGATGTGGTTAGCTTGAAGTGACATGTGTCAGACATGGAGTCCATGTTGAACCTGTAGTTCATCCCATGTGAAATGAGTCGAAGATAGAACGACAGGGAGGAGTTGTTAAGTAAATGGTTCCCTCCCTCTGTGACATTATGCATAGCCTGTTGTAATAATAAGAATACAACAGAGAATGGTTAACTAATAAAACCGTCTCTCTGTATACTTGCTTCCCACAGATACCTATTCGGTGGTTTTGCCTAAATGAATGAAGAAAGGTTTTGGATCAGCTGACCTTCCCTCAATAAGTGTGGTACTCACCCCTGATGAATTTCCTAGTTAATTGTCTAATAATATAAGGAAAGAAACATGTTGGGTGTGTGATGAATGTAGTATGAATGAGAGAATGAGTGACGGTTGCACAGAGAATTTGAAGGTGTAGAGACATGTGTATGCTACCATGATATGAGATGGAAGTACACAATAGATCCTCAATGAAAACGTACTCTATGTACTAAATATGAGTTAATGAATTGATGTACTATGCAAACTTTGTGGAATTACTGCACAAACTTGTTGAAACCAAAAAGTATTTTTGTAACTGTGTGATACTGAATTGATGATTAATATTAGATATTTTTATGGAAATGTGTTTTATAAAAAATGAAATAAATTGATACTTTTGATAACATTTTAGAAGTGTATGTTATAATATAATAGAAATTAAAGCATACAAGTGGCCAGACACGAATGGTCCTGGGGAAGCAAGTGACCCTTTGAACAAATTATATTGTAATATTGTGATTAAAAGAGGGCTGTTCTAAAGTGGTCCATCTAAAAATGCCCTCTGGTCTCGCTGAGGTTTGTGAGTAACTGAATTTTAGTCACACATAGTTAAAGATAACAGAAGGGTCCTTGATCCAAAATGGCTTCCACAACTTTGAGATGGAGCATCACTCATTAAACCTTTGGCACTGACAACATAATTACTTAAGCAGTGCTCTGATAGATAATTCCTGTGTTTAATGCATTGTACGATGCACAACATGTTTTAAATTTGTATTTATATCATAACTGACTTGCAAATAGTTGTAGAGCTCTGACTCCAATTCAAATTGCTAGTTTGCTGATGCATTTTTACACATTTGACAGTCATGTCATAAGAAAAGCAGTGATGAGTTAAATCTGTGAGTAAAGAAGAACTTATTTCAATCTGCAAATGCACTGCACATTGTAGAGAAGTAATTCCAAATATTTCGTTTTTCATGTGTTGTACGGTTCACAAACGTTGGTTTATGTTTATTTTTCACACACGTGACAGGTAGACGGTAGCAGAATGCCTAAATATAAGACGGTAGCAGAAATCCTAAATATACCTAACAGTGATTGGTTGCAGATGGAGCTTACATTATCTTTAACAGACACCGCACAATGGAGAAGAAAAAGCAATCCTGTAAATAGGACAGCCATGTGCTCAGCCATTGCGGCACTGCACTCTCAACCTCAGGTTGCTCCATTCAAGCCCACAGTGATCAAAATACTTGCACCATGGAGTTGAGCTGCCTACTGTTGGGAAAACATTCACATTTGTAGTTCTTCATACAATGTGCTATTATTCAGAGCAACCATTGTGCTGCACGTGACTTGTAGAATGCAGACCACTCCAGATCCCAAGTGGCAGTGATCGATGGCAGTGATAGCTTGCAGACAGAGGTACACTCATCACACCTTTAAGAGTCATGCCATAAGGATAACATGTGTTTGCCCCGTTTTCTCACTAGGTAAAGCATTGTACCATACATGTTGGCTTAAAATAGATACACATTTTATCTATAACAATAAAAACATGTGTTTATTGTGAAAATAATCCATAAGGCAATCACAATGTATAGCAAAGCATCTGCAACAGTAAAACATGTACAACAATGATTTGTATCCAACATCACAGTATGTGGCACAGGAAGAACAATGAGATGTATGTTTTAATCTTACCCCAAAACTCATTATCATAGCTTATCATAACTAAAAACGATATCACTACACACATACACACACACACTCTCCTTTTCCAATTTGAAGTGCATTGTATAAAGTCCACATAGAAATAGGGATGTTTAAACTCATCAAAAAAAAACAAAATCGGGATGTTTCTTTTCAGCAACGCTTTAAATGCGAAATGAGATCTACATTTCTATGACATGCAATATCATTACTTTTGATTATATACAATAAAAGGGTGCATTTCACTAACATCCCAGCTTTGAAATACATTCTTGCTTTGAGTGCTTTCATCAAAAAATGCGTACGCGCCCACGAAACAGCACTATCCGGCACCACTATGAGATGCACAAATGATAGCCTACATTGATAGAAGTCCCGCGACTCTAAAAGTGAGATTAATGTTTGGTGTCCTATCTCATCATATTTAGCAAAATAGCAAAGTGTGCATTTTATACTCAATATCGTCAGGACAGAAGGCAAATAGGCATGTGTTTAATGTACCCTGCGATCTGCCACTTCAAGGCCTGGCGGTAGGAGATTACATTAAATGTGGCTGAGCCTTTTTCTTTGAACCAAGTCACATTAGACATTTCTCTGTGGTTCCAGGCGGTACATCACATCATGTGTGTTACATTCAAATGTGGTTTAAACTCTTCGTTTTGTCTTAATGTGTTCTACTACTCCCCAGCTACCCAGATGCAGACGATTGTGCATTCAAAAGCATCATCTAATCTCCTTATACCAATTATAGGACTTAGTGACTTTCATGAATATCTTTAAACCAAACTATGGCATTCATCCAATCAGTACCCATACTTTCTTTAAAAATGTTCTCTGATAGCCTGCCATTTTACCAGGCATAGCACACTTGTCTTTTTCTCACCACATCTCTTATTCCATCTTGTTCTGGTCCCTGACACATCGTAAAGGTGGGCGCTGATTTTGGCAGACCTAGTACTTTTTTCATGAATTGAATTTTCATAGTCTCCGTCTGTAAGGTTGTAAAGGTTTGCCCTATTTAACCGCTGCCGCCTAAACTCTTTCACAAATCTAAATAAGTCACTGTTTGATTGAGTACCATTAAGGTGGTTAACAATACACATCTGTTATCTGTCAGTTGCGCCAAGATACCCCTCCGGGGATGAACGTGCGCTCTGCAAATACACCTGTTATGTTATGGTTTCACCAGGAGATCTCTCTTTACTGTATGTGAAACTTTCTGGGAAGCATTTCCCTATGTCATTCAGTTCCAGGTTCAGAGGCAGAGGGTGTGCTTCTTCTACTGCACACACTCAGGGTCTCTGATTTATTCATGTTAGCTTTTAGATGCCTTTCTTCCATGAACCATGTACATGAATCAATAAAGGACTTCTGGTGTTGTTGCTCTAAAAACGTTTTCATTTTCATTCGATGTGGCTGGTATTAAACTTATGCCCACTCAGATCACATCTGGGGTAAATGGGGATAGGGTTTCCCTCACAACATGACTTTATGAATAAAATAAGGTGTTTGATGGCAAAGTCTTCTGGTCGAATTAAAGGGCTTTCTACGTTTCTCTATATTTCCCACATCTCACAACCGCAGAGTTATCCACATGTAACCCAAGGATTCATTTGTCTCAACTCATTGATTGACATATGTATGACTCCATCCTTCCACTTTACACACAAACACACACGGTTTTTAAAATATATAAACTGACCACTTGTTCAACAGTTCCTAATCCTCTTATAAATCTATACAGCACATCCATCAAAAATGTATTTTCCTCAGGCCACTCATGAAATTGTTTGATGGATTTGGCTGAAGTTTTGCTAACAGAATTGTACTCACTGGCTACCCCAGACTGGACATTTTGGGAAAGATCAGTTAAAAATTTAAAAATGATTAGGTAATAAGTAAATCAGATGCTGCTTTAGCCTAGTCCCCAAATGTTTGCCCAAGTGCACAGTCAAAACCGCTGGATGGAATTGGACCAGGTACGAAACAACTTGGGCACGAAGCGTTGACATGGATTTCCAGGAGGGGTATGAGGTTATTGTGTCCAGTAGTTTTTAAAACATTTGAATTATAGCTGGTTGGTGAGCAGGTGCAGGAGCAGTTGGTGAGTTGATGTAAGTGGATCTAGGTCACATGGCCTACAAACTGCCCACCTGTCAATCACTTTAAACTGTTGGTGCCTTCCTGTTGCCTTCCTGTTTTGCCGCCCTTTTTCCCTACTTAATAAGCCCTCCAACCTCTTTTCCTTTGCAGTTGGTTTGCATGTGCAAGTGGATCTCGGTCATGTGGCCTAAGCCCCATGCACCTTCTTAGCCCTGCCTCTTCCCATCTGTTCTTAAATCTTATATTGAGGGTGTCTCATCCAGGGCATCCGAATTGAAGGGCAGACAAAGAAAAGGGAAATTCTTGTTTTGGACCTGTTTGGATCGGGAGGACCAAAGACACAAACCCCTGCACAGACAACAGGTAAGCAAACACTGATGACATTGCCCCTCCTCCAAGGCATGGACTCCGCAATGCAGCAACCTCACACACTTCAGCCCCAAGCCCATCAGCACCCCTCACCATCCACAACACGGAATTTGAAGCTCGCAAATGTCTGATCAACTATCACCCATGCAGCAGACATCGCCAACTTCATCACTACACACAAACCTTGATGCCATCTTCATCACCAATACCTGGAATTCGATGTCCCCAACAGCTGCGACAATCAACACAGAGAATGTCCGAACAAGACAGGCATTCATTTTTCCATGGAGTGAAGTACTGTAGTACAAAAGCTGCCTCGCAGATTTGGACCAAATAAGAAACAACTTGGCCACAGAGCATTGACTTACATTTCTTGACTGGTTTGAGGTAAATCCTTCCAGTAGTTTTCAATATATCTGACAGAGAACGGGGAGCCCCCTGCTCCCTAAAACCTTTATACTGGTGCTGGTGCTTTTCACAGCAGACAGGCTGAGCGAGGCTAATAACTTTTGATTTGCTCAATGGATTTGGATGAACATTTCAAAACAGTTTATCAAGAGCCCAAATAAACTGAACATTTTGGAAATGATTAGTTAGAAAAAGAAAAAAGTTGTTAATAAAATATAAAAACACTGTTTTCAGCCTATTCACATTTATTTTCTCTTTGAGAAAAACTGCAGTTTTTGAAAAGCCATAGCTTGAAAACCGCTTGGCAGATTTGGACCAAATGAGAAACAATTTGGGCACAAAGCGTTGACTTAATTTACTTGACTGGTTTAGGGTAAATCCATCCAGTAGTTTTTAAATTATTCAACAGAGAATAGGGTTCCTCCTGTGCCTTAAAACCTTTGGATTAGTTGTGTTGCTTTGCAGCAGAGCGGAAGAGAGAGGCTAATAAATTTTGACTTGCTAGATGGATTTTGATGACATATTCTAAGCCAATGCACTGCTAAGACTAACACCCAAGAACTCAAAGATGGCATCACAAATGGCATCACCATTGACATCACTGATAGCATCACAAAGCACATTACTACTGTGTAATAATGCAAATGGAAAGTCCTGCTTACAGTGTTACTAGAAACGGTTTATAGTGACATTTTTGAACGTCACATTTTTGAAATGGCATTTTTTCAACACAAAAATGCTGAGAAAAAATGGAATGATTTTTTTTTTATTTTATTTTTTAAATGCAGGGGTTCCCCGCCCAACCACCCATTTTATTTTTATTTTATAGACACTTTTTTTTACTAACAAAACAAAAAAACATAAAATAAAAAAAAAATAAACATTCAGAATTTTTTTTGTTCACCATTTTTTTGGTTGAAAAACTGGAATCCATTAGAAACATTTGAAGGGTGATTAGTAGGCATGTAATAAACTACTCTGTGTATTTTACAATGTGTACATTTAAATAGAACATTTCTACTGAAGTTTTGCTTTTAATACAGCAATTTAACAGCACATAAACATAGACAATGGCAACAGCATGAACTATAGGCGTAGAGTACTCTTAATGTGGTATGTTTGGCAAGTAGATTAATAAATCCAAGCCTATAACATTCTTGCCTGATGTTAAACTAGAAATTATAAGCTAACAATACAAGAATTAATAGAGACATGTGTTAGTATACAGAGAATATGTAGAGTATCAATCCATACAAATCTGAGGCACATACAGGGAAACTCTTGTAAGGAAGAAACACATACAACAAACAGAAAATGAAACTAAGATTAAAGTCCATCATCAAGTATACCAATTGTACTATCTATTGGCGCTTGCTGATTGTTCCATGTATGTGCACCATGAGTTCAGGGCAAAATTTAAGGAAAGTAAGTTAAGATTATAGTAAGGTGAAGACCTATATATACAGCATCTTTAGAGTATAGGTATTATATTTTTAATGAAGTATGACATAATTAAGTCCTCTCCTTAAAATTCTTACCGTCACTCAAAGAAAATAACTTCCCAGGATATGTATTGCCAATTTGAGATGTCAGCTTTGATTTCCTGGGTGTTAGTCTTAGCAGTTCATCGTGGTGGTGCTAGCTATGGTTGCATAGCTGACCATAACTTGTGAATTTCATGGGTTTTTTATTTTACTTTGCAACCATAACATCCCTTTCACTAAAGTATGTTTACTTAATTTCATAGTTTTTTTTTTAGTACAACTTAACTATAATGTTCCTTTAACATGTTTTTTCACTGAATACCTTAGGTTTTTACCAGTGCACTCTAATTTGCTGCAACCTGGTAAATTCTCTTTTTAAACTTTATACCTAAAAATCATTCTCCCCTCTGTTTAATATTTTAAATGTCTGCGGACGGACCTGGAACCAGGTGACATCAATATAACCCAAAACGACAGGGATAGCACAATAATAATAATAACACTATAAACAATTAATGTAATGAAATATAGATCTATATAAAATAATTGCTTTCACAATGGAAAACGAATTTGTACTTTATTACACAATATTATGAATTTTACCAAATGCTGCCCATAACTGTACATCTTATGTAAACAATTCACTTCAACACCTCACAGGCACTGAAGCACAGCAATCCAAAAGAACAAAACATTTTCTCAGAACTTAGTAAGTAAAGAGTACCTTCTCTTTTATTATAAACATGAACTATACACATTTAACAAAAATACCCATTACACATTTTCATAGAAATGACAAGTACACTTGAATGGCTGGAGCAGTACTTGATGAAGAATTTGCTAATGGTAAATACATGTATCTATGTTAAAACCAAATAAAATAATGCATATTACACAAAGGTTATTAAAATATGGCATTCTCACAAATCTTATACTCCACAATTTAGAACAAGATTTAACACAGGAAGATAATTGAGAGCAACATAAAGTAGAAAGCAGCAACAACAAAGAAAATGTTGAAAATCACATGACCAAATTATCTCTACAGATGACTCAACTAACCAATCAAATTACAGACTATCCACTTATGTAAAAAAATCATGTAATACAAATTGTTTATTTTCACAGCCCGACCTGTATCTGTGACGCTTTCCCTGAACAATCACCCAAATCCATCCCAGAAAATATTTATAATGTATGTTTCGATGAAGTTTCTTTCCCCAATTCACGCAATCATGATACATTACCACCCCTGTGTTCCTCATATTCCCCAATTTCTGTATCATACTCTGATTCCCCATCCCTATCTTAAAGTACCTAAATGTAAATATCTCATGTATATTAGTGTGAAATGAATGTAATTTAAAAACAAATGCCTATTAGATGACCAGGGACTATAAAGATGTCTGTATCTGCATATTTTCACCACAATCATGTCCCCTGGGTTTCTGACATTCACGAACACACCGCCAAGTACACAGCATCATCCGCACACTTTAATTAGTTTGTGAACATCACCACCCGGTCACAGCCCCAATGGGCGTCCAAGTGATGTCACGACCAGCACCGACATTCACAATAAAAAGGCATCTCCACAACATCATGACACACTTCTAATTAGTTTGCAAACGTCAATGCTTGGTCCCAAACGTCTCAGCATTTATCTGTGATAGCACTGGGATGCGTTATAATTTGGGAGTTTCGTGACACTATTGCGGACACTCACAAACGTCATTATGTGACCTCACCGTGCATGGAATGATGCCTCCGCTACCAGTGTTCCTTCTCTGCGAGCATCTCTTAATCCATTTTTTGGCCATTCTAGGAAATTTGAAGTTGAAACTTTACCCTTCCATGACTGCTAATGCCATTCTTAGGGTTACTGTAAACATTTTACAACTTTGTATAACTTTTTCCATCTCTGATGTTTACGAATGCTGTGGCAGCGTAGCAGACACTTCTGAACATCATCATGTGACTGCACCTGTGTGGTATAATGATTTGTCTGCGACTAGTGTCTGTGTACCGGGGACATGTTGAAATCCACTTTTTCTGCCTTTCTAGGAAGTTTGAAGTTGAAACATTACCCATCCACAATTTCTAGAACCACTCTTGGTTGATCTCTGAACTTTGCACAACTTTCGAAGTCCTTATTTAGACTTTAATTCTGCCAACAGGAGGAAAGACCAGGGACGGTTCCTCCAAGGGGACCCACCCATTTCTTTTACTCATTCTCTATTTGACAGAGTAGAGGAGCCACTTGTGATTTGCTGTTTGGGAGCTAAATAAAGGAAATAACATCAGTCATGGCAATCCCTACTCCCCAGGGACAACCACAACCACCTGGAGGACCTGGATAGAGGAACACAGGAACTGCAGCACAGAAGCTACAGGAGGAAAAAGAAGATGTAGTAGAGGAGATACCTACTAAATCGATTGGTCAGAAGCAATCTTGGGTGTGTAGGTTTTTCACCACCATCAAATGGGTGCCAAAAACTCAGGCTATGCTGCACAGAGTGTGGAGCCACACTCAGTAGCGGTCAAAAGGGGCAATACACGTTTGTCACTATCTCCATGTTCAACCACATCCGCACATTCCACTTGACTGCCCTGAGGATGGCAGTTCCTTACTCATATAGTAGAGTTACCTCCTCTGCTACATCTTCCTCAACTGCACCTGCAACCACTAAATCCACTGCAATGTGGCAGAGGATTCCTCCTGCTGCCTCGCAGGCCATACAAGATGCTGTTGACCCATATATTTTGTGGTGAAAAATCCTTTTTGTGCACTGCAATGCACTCTTCTGCAGGGGTGAGCAATTTCGGAGTGCCTTAGAGGTGGCAGTATAAGTGAATGAAAAAAATGCCCCTTACCTTATATTTTACTGCAGGCGCTACATATTCCTCTATCCACCTGTCCCTCCCTTACGGTGGTTGGTGCCTCTTCCCCCGGCCACCCGCCCTCCTTACCACTACCTGTCTTCACCAAAAAAACTTTAAAAAAAATAAAAGACTAGATTCCATGGGGAACCACCTTTCAAAGTAAAAAAAAAAATAGAACAAAAAAAAATCCTTTTTGTAGACTCCATCTACTGTACTTTTCTGCTCAAAGTAGTTAGACTCTATAAGAAACCTCAGCATTTTCATCAGCATTACATTCAATGCTAATGCAAATACTAGAGCTTTTGTATAGCAGAGAAGAACAAAAGGTGAGAGAAATAATTTTCTGTCCCAAATACTTTTATGTACCATACAAAATATTAAACATAAAGTGTAACTTCCATGGGAGGAGTTTCAGCAATACTCAAGGCATGTACGCTTCCAATTCACCTAACACCACTCTACACCATGACTTCCTCTACTTATTTCTCCACCCAAATCCATGGACAAGGAATATGTCTGCGGACTATGAAGTGAAAAATTGCTTCTTTTCTTCCTATAATGTTGGCTCTTAAAAGAGGCTTTTTTCCCTTAATTTCTTTATGTACGGTATCTACAAACAAACTGTTATACGACTTGTTATACAACATACACTTCTTGTTTCTTTTTTATTCTTTTCACAGAAACTGCTTCAAAGCATTCTGAATATTAGAAAGAAAAGTATAATTTCCAATTAGATGTACTCCATCTTTTAAAAAAATATTCAAGCCATTTTATTTTTTTTATTTTATTTATTACATTTGTTACACGCTCAGACCCTCAGTTATCACGGCATAGTTATAGACATCTTTGGCATTAATTTTAGGCAAGTATACTTACATCTTGGCAATTAGGCATGGTTACAGAATACATCAATACATCATAGATAATTACTATACATAGGAAGAGGCAGTGCGTGCATCAAAAAGAAAGAAAACAGTAAAAAACTGTAATATTTTACAGTGATCAACTCGGGCTCCCAGTAGGTACGTAACTTATTTGCCGTGAAGCAGGACCTATGCTCACTCAACTTTTGGTTACTCTAATTTATTGAATAACCATGTTTTTAAGGATTTTTTTAATCTCATGAGGGAAGCCTCTTTTTTGATAATAAGTGGAAGAGCGTTCCAGTATTTGGGGGCCATGACTTGGAAAGTGCTGCCTCCTGCTCTAGAACTTTTGTAGCACGGTATCTTCAAGAGCAAGTTGTTGTTAGATCTGAGCGCCCTGCTAGAGGTTATTTCTTGATAGTATTGTTCATATAGATTGGGGCAATGTTGGTTATACATTTGTGTATGATACATAGGGTTTTAAATATAATTCTGCCCTTGATGGGGAGCCAGTGAGTTTACCTCCTAATATTGGAGATGTGATTTTATTTCATTCCTAATGCTGCCCTCAACACTTTATTCTGCATTAGTTGTAGTTTGCTGATGTTGGAGTTGGACGTTCCTAGCAATAAGGCATTACAGTAGTTCAATTTAGATAGTATCCGGGCTCTGGCCAGGTTGATACAATTTGTGGGTGTGAGGAACTGCAGACTTAGTGTGATTTATTTAGAGGTGTAGGCGGTGGAGGATGAGAGGGCTGAGATGTGTTTAGCCATAGTGAGGTTGGCATCTAAGTACACTCCTAATGTTTTGACTTCTTTCAGTACTGGGATCATTGTGCCAGCTATATTGATTGAAGAGTAGTCTTGGTGAAGGGTACCTATTTTAGTTTGGGAGCCTACGATGAGAATCTCTGTTTTCTCATCTTTTAGGCAGAGGCTATTCAGGGCCATCCAATTTTGAATAATAGGGTAGACTTTATTGATGATCAGGGTATCCTGTTCATAATTACCAGAGATTGGTGAAAGGATCTCGGTGTCATCTGCAAAGTTACTGTAGATGACACCCATATCGTCTAGCACTGAGAAGAGGAGCTTTGTGTATGCATTATACAGTGTAGGTGAAAGGCATGAGCCTTGTGGTACTCCAATGGGGACTGCTATGGGGTCACCAGCATCTTTACCAATAGCAACTCTGGACGTGCGTTCAGATATAAAGGATTTAATCCAGCTAGTAGCATAATTGGAGAAGCTGAAATCATTGGCTAACGTGGTGCAAAGTTTATCATGATCTACAAGGTCAAATGCTGCAGAGAGGTCTAACAGCAAAAGTATACAGAGTTTCCCAGAGTCTCTAATGGTGTCCATCTGGATTTTCAAATCTGTGAGTGCTGTTTCCGTGCTGTGGTTCGGTCTGAGACAAGATTGTCTCGCTCCCAGGAGCTGATGTAGTTCAAGGTGTAATTGAACTTGTGAGTATGCTATTTTGTCTATTATTTTAAGTAGGATTAGGACCGTGGTTAAAGGTCAGTTATTTGTGGGAACAGTAGGGTCCAAAGTGTTTTTTTTAGAAGTGGGGTGACCCATGCTTCTTTGATGCTAGCTGGGACTATATTTGTATTTAATAAGGCATTGACAAAATTGGTAATGGTAGAGGTGAGGGTGGATGCACCAGACTTAACTAGCTTGGCTGGAAAGTTGTTACTGTGGGATGTTTTTACCCATGCATCCGAGCCCTAACTCAAAAAACTGTGCATTACTGGCATTGAAAACATCATGATGGCCAGAGCTTCCCAGAAAATGCAAAGGGAAATGCATGAAGAATACGCTGCCACCCATTTTTGCCGATGTTATGGGCACAGAAGGGCACTGCCTAAAACCACCATTGGGCTACACACAGTAGCCTGAAACCATTGCAAAAGGGGCAATGCTGATTGCCAAAAGCAACCCACAACTATTGGGAATTCATTTCTTCAATGGGCACAAAAATATTTTACTGCAGAACCACACCAGTGCCTTGTGCTGCACCGGGATAATATACTTCCATGTAAAATCTCTTGTTTGGAATGCATTCATTCAAGACTGATCCAAAAAATGGACGCAGTACCGATAAATACCTCAAGGCGGCACTAGCGGTCTAAACTCTGACAGGAGAACTGCTACTTCAGAAGCCAATTCGCCCTCTGTGACAACTGAGACATCAAAAGACTGCATTTAATTAAAAACTTAACCACTTGCTGTTTCCAGAGACAATCTGATTTGATTAACAGGCCAAAAGGCTGGGAAACCTCTCACCTCCAGAGATTTACATCAGGAGTTAGTATCTCACATGACCTCTTGATTGATAGAAGGCAGAATGGCTGGCAGCCTCCTGGAGACCACACAATAGGCTCTTGCACTTGAATAGAATATGCTGATGTTTACTGTTGACTGTACACAAAGAGCTCCCAGCAGAAGAGACATGTGATCACTGACCCACCCAAGTCTTGGAGGCGGACTCCAACACTCTGAGAACTGAATTGAAAGCAAAATATATATTTTACAGAAACACTGATAACTCTTGGTAACCGGATGACAGAAATGTGAAATGTGGGGAACCTTAAAATGGAAACTTTGCCTACAATTCAACCAAACTCCAATTTGTGTGATGTTCTGGGGCAAAACCCCGCTATTTATTGACACCACAGACACTGTATTTAAGCTAGAGATATGGGAATTTACTGGAGTATGTATGGACTGGCCGTGTATATGTGTATCATTTTTAATGAAAAACCAATATTGCAAAACCAGAGTTTGAACACAGTATACCTCATGTGATATGTGATGGGTGCATGTAATTTCAAACCACTGTGAAATATGTATTTGGGTCAAATATAGATTTGTGTGGAAACTGACCAGGGGAGGATCCTCTGACCCATAAATCCTACAGCATCACTCTGACTCACATTTCCTTCCCCCAATCATGGGAGAGGGGAGAATTGGGCCAATGACAAGTAGAGAGGGGCAGGCTTAGCTAGGCCCAGGCACACACCCATTTTCAAAACACATAAAAAGAGACTGCTGGGACAGGTAAAGACATCAAAATTCAGTTGCTGCAGAGCGTTTTGCCGGACCACACAACATCCAGAAGATACCAGTTCCAGACTGACTCCAGCTACATACTCCAGAACCTAGATCTTACACTTTAGAACCTAAATCAGAGGCCTAAAACCACAAGCTGAGTTCTCTGCAGCAGGCCTCAAATCATTGCAAGCTACTCACAGCCGGGCGAGCTGATTGAATCCCCTGCCAAGAACTTTTGCCAGGACCAGTGCAGAGATCCAGGAGCCGGGCAGAGACCGCTGTATCCGGACAGACCAGACCAGTGCCAGACCAGACCAGCAGAGCAGAGACCAGACGCTGTGCGCAGAGAGCGTCCCTGGCGAGACCGGAACCGAAGTCCAAAACCTGACAGATCTGTGGCGCGACCCAGACCTTCCAACTATATTGTGAGTACAGCTAGGACAGGGCAAAACCAAATCTCTTAGTTTAAAGTAAAATAATTCAATCTATTTAACCTAAGTAGAACTGCCTCCTAGTTGTCACGTGTCATTTTGTAAAGCTGCACCACTGTCACTTGTCAATTCTGAAGCTACAAGCTGTCACCTGTCATTTTGAGTTTACTTTAAATCCGAAAAACGACCTTTACAAAATCGTTCATATCTCTGGAACCGTTTGGGCTACGAACTTGGTTCAACTTTCCGCTGAAAGCTGAGAATCTATCCTTTCCAACAAGCCTAGAACCGACTTCCTACTACTTTTTCCGCAATCACGATTCACGCACTCGCGAATTTTGCCGCGATTTGCGATTTGGCCCGATTTCTTTACTTGTAAAAAGATAGCTGCTTTTGCCTGAACTGCTAAAATTCGTTTGCCTCTTAAGAACCATCCCTGAATCATTGCTAAAGTGAGCCTGAACTCATCCCAAGTATCTACCACTCCCCCTGAACCTCCTAAAGGGAATTAAAAGCATTTTCAGCATATTTTTCATCCATTGCCATCACATTTAAAAAGCATTTTGGGCCTGTGTTTTAAAACTCATACGGGTTTTCTCTAAGCTTGCTGGGGGTGAACTGAATTTCGTATTGTATTTGATTGCATTCCTGAGAACTGTGTGCTCCTCTTTCCATCTACTTCCATGTCTTACATTGCATAGGGGAGGGGGGAGAATTGCCATAGAAAAAGTGATTATTTTATCTTTTGCTAAAATCATATCAAGTATTTCTGTACTGCATTTTATTCCTCATTGCTTTTCCCTTGAAATCATAAAAGTACTTTTGCTACTTTATCCATCCTATACTAACTCCTCATTGATTGTAAAGAAGTGTGCTAGTGCCAGATTACCCATTGTTGATCAACATCATATGTCTAAGTGTACTATCAGATATTAATTTATTATAAAGTGTGATATATATATATTGTTTAAATTCTTAAATAAACCTTTTAAACTTGCAAAACAGAACTACGTCTTGGCTCAGTGGGGTCAGGGGGATTCTAAGAGAGGGGTGGTATATAGGGGTAGTCATCCAGAACTCATGAACTGGACATAAAGATATATCAATAAGGGTTTCCATTCAGTATCCCAGACTAGGCATTGACTGTAGTGTTGAATTGAATCCTCTTACAAATTGGGGGCTCGAGCCGGAAGTCTGGGTTAGGTCTATCACTTGTGCAGCTTAATACAGTGTGCTAACTGACGGGATACATACATCCGGTCGGATCACCACGCTGTTTTACGCTGTAAAGCACTCTTCAAAGGGACACTCTAAGGAAAAGGTCTGTTTTGCAAAAATAAAATACTAATTTCTGTAAGTCAGGAAGGAACTCAAATTCCAGAATGACGACGCTGGTAGACATCAAAATAGCCAGAGAGCACTTCTTACATAAGCTATTTGTGAGAGGTGAGTGGACTCATCAGGACCAAACGGTCTGGTTGCAGGCAATCGCGCAACAAGTCACTGAAACAGGGTCAGATATATGGGGAGATCAGGGTCCATTACATGTGGCCCTGAGTGAACTATATATGGCCCCTAAAGCCAAAGATGAACATAATAAGATTGCCAGGATAGCGGCATACTTGTACCTATATATGGGAGACATGCAGGACAAATGTGCTGAAGGCCAGGATCTGGCAAATAGGCAACAGATGGCGTTAGAGAAGGGCCAATCTGATCTGGACTCTTCTGAGCAGAGGCTGCTCAGGAGCCAGGAGTCAGAAAATGACAGCAGATGGTACATCACTAAAATAAAGGAGGACATGGATGTGCTGCAACAGGAAAAGGCTGGCCAGGATACCAGATTTCTGGCCTTGCAGAAGGAGTACCAAGAAGGTTTGGACTCCCTACTGCAGAGCCAGAAAAAGCTGGAGCAACAGTTAGACTTCAATAGGGCATGTGCTGAGCAGGCAGTCACCCTGCAAAGCCACCTAGATAGGGAGAAGGCAGAGAGCAATAAACTGATTTTGATATACCTGGATACCCAGGCACAGTTTGACCAGCAGCGCCAGAAAGCTGGTGCCTTCCAAAGGCAAAGGGACGACCTGGCGGCACAGATGCAGGCTCTTAGTCAGGAAAGGGATACCTTACGCCAGGAAGTCTGCCACTTAAAAAGGAAAATGGAAGAAAATCACCTGGCCCTCCAGGGACTGGGTGACCTCCAAAAAGAACACCAAAACTTGTTAGAGCACACCAGGAGGGTGGAGGATGCTCTGGCAAGAAAGGAGCAGGCCAATAGGGACACAGCTCAGGAGGTAACCCTCCTGCAGCCGAGACTGGCCCAGTACTCCAGGACCAATCAGGAGGCACAGAGAGAAAATGAGGCTCTCTGTCAGCACAATGATGGGCTCCAACAACAGGTAGCGATGCAGGAGCGACTGATAGAGTCTAGTAAGGCCTTAACTGAGGAACTGAAAGCGCAGGCTCTTGCATTGCATCAGGGAGCAGGGGCGGATAGAGACCAGGTTCGCTGGGAGAGGGAAACTCCTGAGCATAACCTCAGGAGCCCTAGTACCAGAGGCCTTCATCTCTCCCAGTCCCTGGACTCTGCCACCCCCATGTCCCCTCGCGCACATGAGCCCAGGGCCACGGGGATGGCAGATTACTATCCAGCTAGAAGTATGGGGCTCATAGGCCAGTACCTCCCAGGAATGGATGAGCGGGTATCCGGGTATGGGCTCCCAAACACAGTGCAATTTAGTGGGGAACCCCAGGAGAGTAGGCCCATTAAGGGCATTCTGAAAACCTCTGCCCATTTAGGTCAGTGGGGGGGTACCCATCAAATCCTGGCAGCAAGGAGGAATCTGAAGACTCCTCTGAACGGCGCAGGACACAGGAGACCAGGTCCCCACATTCTGCCAGCCATTCCCAGTCTCGCAGAATCTGGGAAAACCTGGAAGAGCAGACAGGAACCTCTGGGAGCAGTGCCTCTGAGTCAGAGGATGAATGGACCAGGGTTACCCGAACCAAAAAGGCCAATAAGGCAAAAAGGGCCTTGCTTAAGGACCCATTGAAGCAAATAAAGGCAATAAGGAGTGTCATCACGCCTTATCATAAGAACGCCAAGTATTCCGTTTGGAGCTCTATGAGCAAATGATGGAGACTTTCCATTTGAAGGACAGCAGTAGCTGCATCCAGTACGTCAAATGGACATTCTCCCCAGAATACTCCAGTTTCTTTGCGGGGCTGGAGGACCAAAATCATTTAAAATGGTCCACATATAAGGCGGCCATCTTGAAACATTTTTCTGTTCACAGAAATCCTCAAGAGGCTCACAAGGCAGCCTAAAATTTGCAATGTGGGGAGGATCAGCCCCCACAAGAGTTTGTGCAAGAATTAAAGCGTGCTTTTGCGCAGACCACCAGAAGGGTGCGCACAGACAGCAAAGAGTTTGTCAATACATTTTTCCATGCTCTCCCTAAATATATAATGACCCAGCTCGTGAGAGATTTTTATGAGAAAAGATCTTTAGACAGGGTCATTGAACAGGCTACCCGGATCTATGAGGTGCAGAAGCCTATCGAAAATAAAAATAACGCGCCAAAAAACCCCAAAACCAACAGCACCCCTGCTGCTGCCAAGGTGGCAGAGGTAAAGGTTGCCCCCGTTTTAGATTTGGAGATGTGGGGGCCTAAAAACCTGCCTGCACCAAATAATTCACAGCCCAGAAGGCCCTCAGGCCAGTCACCGACAGGGAGTCGAGGAGGTAGTCCCACAAATGGGGTCCCCTGCTCCCCTGACTATGTAAGTCCCCGCTACAAGGGAAACCGACCAATCCTGGGTTATGTGTGGACTCCTCCAGCCCAAGGGGGGGATCCAGACAAGCACCTGACCTGGGGAACTTCCCTCCTAACTTCCCCCAGGAGGGCAGAAATTCTCCAAATCCTGGGCAGAACTTTTTCCCCAGGTATTCACCCAATTTTCAGCCCCAAAATCATCCATCCTTCTTTCCCCAATTCCCTGAGCCCAGACAACCTAATCCGGGAGAGGGGAGGCCAAGGGTGGAGGGGTACCAAAATCTTCCCAACCAGGGGTACTACCAGAGAAGGGATAGCTACCCTTCCCGGGATCAGCCCAGGGGAGAAAATAGAGCCCCGTATCAGCCTGAGCGGGTTTCCCAGTTAGAGCGCCAGGTCCAAAATATGGCACGGGATCTGGGCCACATACTGAGGGCTCAACAGAACCCTCAGATGAGCATGCCACCGCAGAATGCCCCAAACTCTGGACCTGGTGCTCCAGAACAATGACGGGGGCAGCACCCCGATAACACACCGGTTCCCAGGGAGGAGGCACAAGGGGAAGGGGGGTGTAAAGCCTTGGAGGAAGCTTCCTTCCCAACTTGTAAACAGCGCCTGGAAAACCAGGAACCGGAAACAAAATCTCCTACCCCTGAAAGTCTGCCACCCAAGGAGCAGAGAGGAGGTAGGAGAAACAAAGGACCCAAACAGACCAACTTTGTGGAGGAGGTACAGGTCTTCCAATTTGAGGGAGAGGGATCCTCAGAAGATCCTTGGAAAAGGATCTTCTCCTTCAGAGATGGGGGAACTCCTCCCAAAGAAAAATGGGTCCCAAGGGATTCCAATCCAGACTGGGGAGATATGGAGACTGAGCTACCGCCGCCCATCATCTCATCCCAGATCCCACAATACCGAAATCCCCTGGTTCAAACCCATCCTGGTGACTGCCTCCAAAAAGGGGGGGGCGGCCCAGAACCGGAACCAGGGGAACCCACAATGGCTCTGATCTCCAGTTGCTAACTTTTTCTTTCAGATTCCCAAGATTCTCCACAGAATTCTGCCCAAATCTCTTCTCTCGCCATGTCCAAAACCAGAAAGTTAGCCCACCAGTTGTCCAAAAATGTGCATTATCTGTGCCCCCTTGAGGAGAAGGAGGGAAGATACTATGCCCCGGTACAAGTACAGGGGCAGGGTACAATTTTGGCACTGGTGGACACTGGATCCCAAGCTACCCTTCTGTCCAAAAGGGCCTTTGAGGAACTAAATGCAGGAAGGGGAGAGAATTACCAAATTCCTCTCACTTCTCTTCCTGGACAACTGCAGAACTTTGACGGGAAGGAAATTCCCGTTGAGGGGACTGCAGACTTGGACATCAAAATTGGGCGACACAAGGTGAAACACCCGGTCATAGTAGTGACTCTAGAGGGCACCCCTTGTTTACTAGGGAATGACCTCCAGAGAAGGTTGTCACCCCTAATAGATTGTGTAAACAAGGTCCTCTGGACCCAGACTAGCCGACCAATAAAATTAAAACAGAGTGTCAACCATGTTAGTTTAAACCGCACCTGCCACATGGTTGAACAAAAATCTGACCAAGTAGAATTTCACTTCCAGAACAACCAAACTCCAGACGTGACAGTAATAGCAGCAGGACAACAGACTGGTGATGGGGGGTCCTCTCTATTTCTGAAAATCAACCTTCCTTCCAGTTTAAGGTGGTATTCCACACTGGAAGGAAACACCCTGAAATTCTTTACTAATCCACAATCAGAAACTCCCACTCCTATAGTCCAGAAAGTTGTGAAATCAGCTCAGAGCCTGGCTGATATTCAGCAAATTGGAGAGCAGTTGTTCATTACTGTTCAGTTTAATGATGGGAAGGACTCTGTTCTCGCTCGAGTGTGTGTGAACAACGGTAAGAGCTTCATCAGCGAAGCCATGTTCCGCCAACTCCCAAAAGATCCAGCCATTCCCACATTCAAATTGATAGACAAATGGGAAATGGACCTGGAAGCACCTAATTTCAAACATCTCCTGCCAAGCAGGTGTATGGTCAAAATCTCCATTGGCAACAAGAGCATAGTCCATAATTGTTGGGTCGTGCGAGATGTCACTGCCGCCTTTTACTTAGGCAGTGACATTCTCAATCGCTTTGCCATTAGTTTGGACCTAATAAACTTCAAAGCTTGGTCCCGATTAGCGGATAATCCCATGGGCTTTGATGATCCAGAAAAAGCATTTAGGTCAGCTCAATTGCTACCTTATGCAGTTGAAATTCAGATTAAAGAGGAAGTCACCATCCCAGAAAGGACCCGACAATTCTCCCTGGGAGTGAAAGCTAAAAGAGGACAGAAATTTAAAAACCCTAATGCTTATATTCATCTAAATGCTTCTCTCCAACAGCAAGGGTTAGGGGTAAACCCAACACCATTATTCAACATAGAACATGGCACCATTCCAATAGAGGTGGATAACAGCGACTTAAAGAGTATTACTCTAGCCGCAGGCACCATTATTGGAATGGCGGTTGATGACCGACATTTCTCCATTGATTTAGGAAATGAACTGTTAGGACCGATCCCCAAGGACTGTTTTGACAGTGACAGTGAGGACAATACGACACCAGACAGTATTTTCACCCGGCATGGGGGGAACTTCCTGGTGTACACTTCTTGCCCTTATGGTAAGGAAGATGTGACTTGTGACTTCAGGAGGGATGAGGTGATTTTCCAGGTCCATGAGGGCTGCCTTTCCCACCTGAAGCCTCCAGTCCAAATCAGCACTCTGACCAGGGACTTCTCCACCCAGCTGGAGGAGGCCGCTGAGATAGCCAAACCAGAAGTCTTTCCAGGCTTCAGGCAGATGGTGGAAGAGAGAGTCAACCTAGCTGATGCCTGTGTGACTCTGGAACAGAAGCAAAAGTTGAAACAGGTTTTCTTGGATTTCCAAGACCTCTTTGCGGTAGACTCATATGACTGTGGTCGCACCGACATCCACACCACAACAATTCCCACGGACCCTGGAATGACTCCAGTGTTTGTGAAGCAATATCGTTTGCCTCTCGCATCCATGGAGTCCCTTACTGAAATAATTAAGAACCTTGAGTCCCGGGGAATAATTCGTCCAATACACAGCACCTTCAATAACCCGGTGCTGGGAATATTGAAGCCAAACGGCCAGTGGAGACTCTGCGCCGACCTCAGGGAGCTCAACAAACGGGTCCATACTTCCCGATGGCCTCTGCCCTACATTGACCAAGGGCTGGCCCAGATTCAGGGGTCACATGTATTCACAGCAATAGACTTGACCAATGGATACTGGACCGTGCCTGTCAGTAGGGAGGACCAATACAAACTGGCTTTTACCTTTGGGGGCCAGCAGTACACATGGACCCGGACTCCCTTCGGATACCTCAACTCCGGCAATAAATTCAACATTTTCCTACATAAGGCCATGCCCGACCTGGGTGCAAGGGGTAACCTGGTTTATGTAGATGATGTCCTCATCAAAAGTTCATCTGTGGAGGAACACATAGCGGAGATCCGTTATGTTCTGACCCAGTTGAGGGCCGTCGGAGCAAAACTTTCCTTTCAGAAAGCACAGTGGTGTAGAACCCGTGTTAATTTCTTGGGGCATGACATTACTCCTCAGGGTCTCTGTCCCCAGGAAAAGAAAGTGGAAGCACTTCAGAAACTGAAAGACCCCACAACTCTGCGGGAACTAAGGAGCCTCCTTGGACTGACTAATTACAGCAGAAAGTTCATTGAGGGCTACGCAGAGATCACCAGACCCCTGATTCATCTCCTGAAGGGGGGGGTCAAGTGGGAATGGGGTCCAGAACAAGCCGAGGCGGTAAGACAACTCAAAAGAAGCCTCTCACAAGCGCCTTGCCTAGCTTACCCTGTCATAAACAAGGAGTTCTTCCTGGAGACGGGGTTCTCTAATACGTGCTTGACGGCAGTATTATATCAAAAGCATGACAAGGTCAATAAAGTAATCTCCTATGCGAGCAAAACTTTATCCTCTGTGGAGGAAAAATTCAACGATTGTGACAAGGCACTCCTGGCAACGATGTGGGCATTGAAGAATTACCACCCGTTTATCCATGGGGAACACATCATAGTGGAGACTCCACACCAGCCTCTGCAATATCTCCAAAGTGACAGAATCTGGGCTGGAAATGTGAGTAATTCCCTAATTATTTCCTGGATTCTGTCAATGCAAGGCTTTCCTATGGAGGTCAGATATGGCCAAAACAAGAAGAGTCCCCTCGCGCAAGGTCTGGCTGACTTGCATGATTGTGCCACAGAAAACTGTCTCGAGGACGAAAGTCTAAAAATCAAGGACAACACGGAGGCATACCTTAATTCCCCACACAAAGTCTTTGAAGAGGACAAGTGTGAGGGAATGCCCACTGTCTATGTGGATGGATGCTCGTACCATGTTGACAACAACGGGGAGAATGTAACGCTCACCTGATTCCCGCAGAGGCGCCGGTCTTGACTGGGTGAATGCCGTATCTTCAAAGGTGATGTGTAACACACGGTTGGCTCTTTGGGCTGGACCTCTGTGCACTGTCTGACTCGAAGAGTAAGATGTCTTAGGTAAGTGAACGCCGAGCTCTCCATCTGCCTCGGGGCAGGGTGCCGTAACCAGTTTCTTCACTGGATAAGGGTGCAGGCCTCTTGACCTCAGAGGACTGCTGTCCGTCGTTAACTGCACGAACGGTAAGTTCTGGGCACTTCAAATGTCTTAAAAGTCTTTTGTAATGATATCTCTTGTTTTGCAGGGTTCCGGCGATGGCGGATGGCGGGCTGATGAGAGTTGAGGATCGAACCCGCGTGAGGAATAGAAGCGCCTGGAAGCACGTAAGTAAGCGCTTGTAGCCTGCTTCACGATGCGCACTAACTGTCCCTTTTATCTTGCAGGTACAAGTTCGGAGCTTTAGAGAAGCTGAAGGGTGCTGGAATATCCACTGGATTCGGCATGGGAAGGAGTAATGGCACGTGAGTAATAAAGTTGCTCAATGTCTTTAAACGCACCTTCTTTTGTCTTTCAGATGCGGGATGCAGCGCCGAAGGCCTCCGGAGCGTGCGAAGAGCTGGTAAGCTTTTGTCTTTCAGATGCCGGAATGCAGTGCGAAGACCTCCGGAGCAGGCGAAGAGTAGGTAAGTCTTTGTCTTTCAGATGCCGGAATGCAGCGCGAGGCGTTGGTGACAGCCGATGGACCAGGTAAGAGATGTGCTGCCACTGAAGACCGTAGTGCTAACCTGTTCTTTCTTTGTCTTTACAAGTGCTGCTGAAGACTGGATTCCAGGATGGTAAGCCTTTGTTCCCTTAGGCCCAGGATCAGAAGCAGAAGACACGATGAGCGTTCTGCTGCAGAGAATGCAGAATAACACAAAGCAAGATTCATCCATCGGGTGTGGTTTAAATAGCCTCCTGTAGTGCTTAGGTGTCTCCTTCCACAGCCACGCCTAGGTAAGAAAAGAGTTCCTGCTTTCCAGAAGAGTTCCAGTGTTCTGAACCTAGGGAGTGGCTCCTGCCCCACCCAACAGGAAAAGTAGTCCCAAACAGAAGAGGATCAGGGGTTCAACTGGCAGGTAAGTAAGCAGCATGGTCTGCTGCAGGTAAGTCCACCCAAGCATTATGAGCCCGGCGCTTCCAGCGCTGGGACTGGGCCTCTTTATGAGCTTGGTGCCACTGGCGCCAGGACAGGGTCCAAAAGGTCCCAATTGGGACTGGCTGGCACTCGGAACCGGGGTTATGGGTCTGCTTCCAAGGGAGTCGGGCAAGTCCTGATCTTTTGGAAGCAGAGATCATGACAGCACCCCTCCTCAAGGCCCCTCCCAAACCGGGCTTCTCCGGGGGTTTGGGCTTGTTAGGAAATGTTCGATGAAATCTTTTGATTAGACGAGGCGCGTGGACATATTCTGCAGGTTCCCAGGATCTTTCTTGGGGACCGTAGCCTTTCCAGTCAATCAGGTAAAATAGTTTAGATTTGGAGATCTTGGAATCCAGGATGCTTTTGACTTCAAACTCGAGTTCTCCATCAACTAGAATAGGTTTTGGAGATGTAGTTAGTCGGGTTTGAGGTTGCACGGGTTTTAATAGAGAGACGTGGAAGACCGGATGTATCTTCATGTGAGGGGGCAAGTCCAACTTGAACGCTACTGGATTTACTATGGTAGTGATGGAATAGGGACCAAGGTATCTTGGGTTGAATGTGCGTGGTCCTTTTAGAGGTAGATATTTGGTGGATAACCGGACTTGATCTCCTACTTGATATTGGGGGGCTTCCTTCCGATGTTGGTCTGCTCCTTTCTTGTATTGTTCTTTAGCCCTTTGAAGGTGAGAAACGGCTTCCTTAAAGGCTTGTGTGATTGTAGAATGCAGGTGGTCTACTGCTGGTGTTCCAAGATCTTGGAGTGGATCCAACTCCGAGGTTCGAGGGTGACTACCGTATAAAAGAAAAAACAGGGTCTTCCCAGTTCCCGAGTGGACAGAGTTATTGTAGGCATATTCGGCTATCCAAAGGATATCTTTCCAAGTTTTTTCAGTTTGTTGTAGCATGCAGCGCAAATACTGTTCCAGAGTTTGATTGGTCCTCTCGGTTTGTCCGTCGGTTTGAGGGTGGTGGCTGGTCGAAAGTCTCACATCAATTTGAGCCGACCGACAGCAACTTCGCCAAAAATGAGAAATAAATTGACTACCTCGATCCGAAATTAGAACTGAAGGAAAACCGTGCAGTCGGACGATGTTTTCGAGAAATTCTCGGGCCAGAGTTGCTGCTGTTGGTAAGCCTTTGAGTGGAATGAAATGCGCCATCTTGGAGAATAGGTCCACGATTACTAGGATCGTATTGTATCCGGAGCATGGAGGTAGATCGGTGATGAAGTCCATAGAAAGCGTATGCCAAGGGCGAGGCGGGATGTCAATAGGGCGTAAGAGGCCGGCTGGTTTTTCCTTTTGACTCTTGTTTTGGGCGCATACTCCACAGGACATTATAAAGTCTCTGATATCTTTTTTCCAAGACGACCACCAGAAGTAGCGCTTGATCTTTTCAAGGTCTTGGTCATACCGGGATGTCCTTCCATTAAAGAATCGTGATAACAAGAGATTACCTTTTTCTGTAAATCTGTGCTGGGCAGGTATAACCGTTCTTGGAAATATAATAGGTTGTCCTTCACCGTAAAGTCCTTTCCCTGCAGATGCCAATTCTGTATGTCTGCTGGAGTTACCAGTAGCCTGGCTTTATCCTTAACTTCCTCTATGGATTGTGTGGCGATTACACCTAGAATTCTTTGTTCGGGAATGATAGGTACAGGTTTAGGATTGATCAAATGTTCTTCCACTCCCATCCGAGAAAGGGCATCAGCTTTACCGTTTTTTGTACCAGGTCGATAGGTAATTATGAAGTCAAACTCGGCAAAGAATAGTGCCCAACGGAGTTGCCTAGAGGATTGAGCTTTAGCGGTTTTCAAATATTGCAGGTTTCGGTGATCTGTAATCACAGTAACGGTGTGTCGGGCCCCCAGAAGATAATGCCGCCAAGCCTTAAAGGCGGACTTGATAGCTAGAAGTTCCTTATCAGTAATAGTGTAATTGATTTCAGGAGGCGAGAATTTGCGGTACCAAAATGCCACGGGATGCAACTGATGGGTTACTGGGTCCTTTTGTGATAGAACTGCCCCCATGGCAAGTCTCGAAGCATCAGTTTCAACGATGTAGGGGAGTTCTGGGTGAGGATGTTTTAAGATCGGTGCAGAGATAAATCTAGTCTTCAAATTCTGGAAAGCTTGTTCCGCCTCGGTAGACCATTCAAAACGTTTGTTTTTCTTTAACAAGGCGGTGATGGGCTGGACTATTCGAGAGAATTCGGGGATAAACCTGCGGTAAAAGTTAGCGAAGCCTAACATGCTTTGAACACCTTTTACGGAGGATGGCGATGGCCATTTGAGAATTGCATCGACCTTCTTTGAATCCATACGCACTCCGCTAGGTGATAATATGAATCCCAAGAATTGAACTTCAGTCACGTTGAAAACACATTTTTCCAACTTAGCGAAAAGTTTGTGTTGACGCAATCTCTCGAGGACCATTTTCACGTGTTTCCGATGTTCAGTTTCCGATGAAGAATAAACGAGGATGTCGTCAATGTAAACAACAACACACACATCTATGAGCTCTCTGAGGACATCGTTCATAAAATATTGAAAGGCGGCCGGGGCATTGCAAAGTCCGAAGGGCATGACCTGATATTCAAATAGCCCATACTTGGTGCGGAAGGCCGTCTTCCATTCATCGCCCTCTTTTACTCGTACCAAGTGGTAGGCTCCTCTAAGATCCAGCTTTGTATATATACATGCTTTTCTGACTTGGTCCAGGAGTTCAGGGATCAAAGGTAACGGATATCTATTCTTAACGGTGATCTGGTTCAGGGCGCGATAATCTATACAAGTTCTAAGGTCCCCTTCTTTTTTTGGAACGAAGAACAAAGCTGAGGAAGCAGGGGACTTGGAAGGACGAATAAACCCATTCGCTAGGTATTGATCCAGGTATTGTCGGATGTGAAGATTCTCAGGCTCGGTGAGGGCATAAATTCTACTACAAGGAGGAGTAGATCCAGGTATCAGGTCTATCTGGCAGTCATAAGATCTATGAGGAGGTAGAGAGTTAGCCTGATCCTTCCGGAAAACATCTTGGAATTCTAGGTATTCAGGAGGTAACTGGGGAGCCTCCGAGGAAATTGCTGCCAGTACAACACCAGGTCGAGGGTGACAAGTAGAGACACATTCTGGAAACTGAACCGTTCTTGCTCGCCAATCGATCTGAGGATTGTGCTTCTCTAACCAAGGAATTCCTAGAATAATCTGGAACTGAGGGGCCTTGATCACATCGAACACGATCTTCTCATGGTGTCCATCTTGACTTACTAGCCTCACTTCTTGGGTGGTATGCGTTACTGGTCCGGAGGCTATCTCCGTACCATCCACCGTAGTAATGACGTCCTTTACAGCCTTTGGACAAAGAGTCAGATTCATCCTCAAAACCATTTCATGATCCACATAATTGCCGATGGCACCGCTGTCGACGTAAGCTTCAATCGCATATAATCGATCCGGATGTTCAGGGCTAATGAGGACCATAGGTATCACGAAATGCGAGGTCACGGAACTGGTTTTAACGCTCGGCAAGAGGACCTCTATTCTTGTCGGGCGAGGTCGTTTCCCTGCTCAGAGTATGTGACCCTGGTAACTGCAGCTCCTACTGCCTTCTTGGCTGGTTTCACCGGACAGTCTCGAAGAAAGTGCCCCGAGTTTCCGCAATAGAGGCATAATTGCAGCTGTTTTCTCCTTTCCCGCTCCTTTTGTGTTAGTGGTCCTTTCAGGCCCCCTATTTGCATGGGTTCCCCGGAGTCTACTCCTTTGGTAGGAGTTGGTGGTTTGGAAAATACTCGAGCATCAAACTTGGAACGATCGGCCTTCCTGTTCTGCAGTCTGTGGTCAATTTGAACGACTAAGTCAATATAGTCCGAACAGTCTTGCGGGGGATTCACTACTTGGGCTAACACATCTTTGAGCTCTCCACGTAGACCTCTATAAAACAGCGTAATCCTTTTGTCCTCAGGCCATCGAGTTTCCACTATCAGTCTGTTGAAAGACGCAATATAAGCCAAAAGGTCTTGATTACCCTGTCGCAATGAAAGGAGCTCATTGTCCAAGGCCTGTCCCTGTGAATGTCTTGCAAACAGTTTTTCCATACTGAGCTGAAAAGCTTGAAAATCATGGAGAACCGGTTCATCTTGATTAACTAGAGGGATCGACCAGTCTGCCGCATTGCCACTAAGGTAAGAAAGCACGAAAGCTACCTTAGTTTGATCAGTTGGAAAGGCTGTTGGCCGGCATAAGAAGTGCAACCGGCACTGATTAATAAATACTGCAAACCTCTTTGGGTCACCAGAAAATCGTTCGGGCGGAGCCAGAGGTACATTCCCAGGTAGGTTGATCTGCACTGGGTTCGTAGAGGATGTTGAAGGAAGATTTGCCCCTGATGCGGGTAACGGAGTTTGTCCGGCTTGTGACTGTAGCAATTGTCTAGCGAGATCATCTGTTCGCTCCTTGGAAATAATCAGTTCCCTTCTTAGAGCATTCGTTTCCTGACGGGCTGCATGCACTTCTGCTCTTAGTTCCCCAAGTAACTGGGCTAGCTGGTCGGTATCCGAGGTTTCCATAGCGCCTGGGTGGGAGTTTTGCGGTAGGCTTTGTGTTCTGTAACGCTCACCTGATTCCCGCAGAGGCGCCGGTCTTGACTGGGTGAATGCCGTATCTTCAAAGGTGATGTGTAACACACGGTTGGCTCTTTGGGCTGGACCTCTGTGCACTGTATGTCTGACTCGAAGAGTAAGATGTCTTAGGTAAGTGAACGCCGAGCTCTCCATCTGCCTCGGGGCAGGGTGCCGTAACCAGTTTCTTCACTGGATAAGGGTGCAGGCCTCTTGACCTCAGAGGACTGCTGTCCATCGTTAACTGCACGAACGGTAAGTTCTGGGCACTTCAAATGTCTTAAAAGTCTTTTGTAATGATATCTCTTGTTTTGCAGGGTTCCGGCGATGGCGGATGGCGGGCTGATGAGAGTTGAGGATCGAACCCGCGTGAGGAATAGAAGCGCCTGGAAGCACGTAAGTAAGCGCTTGTAGCCTGCTTCACGATGCGCACTAACTGTCCCTTTTATCTTGCAGGTACAAGTTCGGAGCTTTAGAGAAGCTGAAGGGTGCTGGAATACCCACTGGATTCGGCGTGGGAAGGAGTAATGGCACGTGAGTAATAAAGTTGCCCAATGTCTTTAAACGCACCTTCTTTTGTCTTTCAGATGCGGGATGCAGCGCCGAAGGCCTCCGGAGCGTGCGAAGAGCTGGTAAGCTTTTGTCTTTCAGATGCCGGAATGCAGTGCGAAGACCTCCGGAGCAGGCGAAGAGTAGGTAAGTCTTTGTCTTTCAGATGCCGGAATGCAGCGCGAGGCGTTGGTGACAGCCGATGGACCAGGTAAGAGATGTGCTGCCACTAAAGACCGTAGTGCTAACCTGTTCTTTCTTTGTCTTTACAGGTGCTGCTGAAGACTGGATTCCAGGATGGTAAGCCTTTGTTCCCTTAGGCCCCGGATCAGAAGCAGAAGACACGATGAGCGTTCTGCTGCAGAGAATGCAGAATAACACAAAGCAAGATTCATCCATCGGGTGTGGTTTAAATAGCCTCCTGTAGTGCTTAGGTGTCTCCTTCCACAGCCACGCCTAGGTAAGAAAAAAGTTCCTGCTTTCCAGAGAGTTCCAGTGTTCTGAACCTAGGGAGTGGCTCCTGCCCCACCCAACAGGAAAAGTAGTCCCAAACAGAAGAGGATCAGGGGTTCAACTGGCAGGTAAGTAAGCAGCATGGTCTGCTGCAGGTAAGTCCACCCAAGCATTATGAACCCGGCGCTTCCAGCGCTAGGACTGGGCATCTTTATGAGCCTGGTGCCACTGGCGCCAGGACAGGGTCCAAAAGGTCCCAATTGGGACTGGCTGGCACTCGGAACCGGGGTTATGGGTCTGCTTCCAAGGGAGTCGGGCAAGTCCTGATCTTTTGGAAGCAGAGATCATGACAGAGAAAGAACTGGTGGCCGGCGTAGGGAATGCCTGGGTGAAGGAGTTTCCAGAACCCTCCTCTGGATACAAAATTGGTCCCCAAAGTTGTCAGGTGGCAGAATTGATGGCTGAGCATCAGGCCATCCTGACTGCTGTCCAGCAACAACTCCACAAACTGGTCATAATCACAGATTCGGATTATGTACGGAACGGGTTTGTGGAGCACCTGGTCAACTGGAAAACCAGAGGCATGTTATGCGCTAATAACAAACCCCTGAAACATGGGAAGTTAATCCAAAACATTGATGATCTGGTCACCTCGAATGGGATGACCATCTAAGGGAAGAAGATCAAGGGTCATTCCAAAGTAGAGGGACCAGACAAAACTGGAAATGACTTAGCTGATCAGCTGGCCAAAACCGGCGCTAGCGGTCTAAACTCTGACAGGAGAACTGCTACTTCAGAAGCCAATTCGCCTTCTGTGAAAACTGAGGCATCAAAAGACTGCATTTAATTAAAAACGTAACCACTTGCTGTTCCCAGAGACAATCTGATTTGATTAACAGGCCAAAAGGCTGGGAAACCTCTCACCTCCAGAGATTCACACCAGGAGTTAGAATCTCACATGACCTCTTGATTGATAGAAGGCAGACTGGCTGGCAGCCTCCTGGAGACCACACAATAGGCTCTTGCACTTGAATAGAATATGCTGATGTTGACTGTTGACTGTACACAAAGAGCTCCCAGCAGAAGAGACATGTGATCACTGACCCACCCAAGTCTTGGAGGCGGACTCCAACACTCTGATAACTGAATTGAAAGCAAAATATATATTTTACAGAAACACTGATAACTCTTGGTAACCGGATGACAGAAATGTGAAATGTGGGGAACCTTAAAATGGAAACTTTGCCTATAATTCAAGCCCAAACTCCAATTTGTGTGATGTTCTGGGGCAAAACCCCGCTATTTATTGACACCACAGACACTGTATTTAAGATAGAGACATGGGAATTTACTGGAGTATGTATGGACAGGCCGTGTATATGTGTATCATTTTTAATGAAAAACCAATATTGCAAAACCAGTTAAAAAGCGCAAAATGTTGCCATTTCTGAATGCAAGCCCCCAGGAAGAGCAGAGTTTGAACAGAGTATACCTCATGTGATATGTGATGGGTGCATGTAATTTCAAACCACTGTGTATCTATGAAATATGTATTGGGTCAAATATAGATTTGTGTGGAAACTGACATGGGGAGGATCCTCTGACCCATAAAACCTACAGCATCACTCTGACTCACATTTCCTTCAACCAATCATGGGAGAGGGGAGAATTGGGCCAATGACAAGTAGAGAGGGGCAGGCTTAGCTAGGCCCAGGCACACACCCATTTTCAAAACACATGCAAAGAGACTGCTGGGACAGGTAGAGACATCAAAATCCAGTTGCTGCGGAGCGTTTTGCCGGACCACACAACATCCAGAAGACACCAGTTCCAGACTGACTCCAGCTACATACTCCAGAACCTAAAACTTACACTTTAGAACCTAAATCAGAGGCCTAAAACCACAAGCTGAGTTCTCTGCAGCAGGCCTCAAATCATTGCAAGCTACTCACAGCCGGGCGAGCTGATTGAATCCCTTGCCAAGAACTTTTGCCAGGACCAGTGCAGAGATCCAGGAGCCGTGCAGAGACCGCTGTACCCGGACAGACCAGACCAGTGCCAGACCAGACCAGCAGAGCAGAGACCAGACGCTGTGCGCAGAGACCGTCCGTGGCGAGACCGGAACCGAAGTCCAAAACCTGACAGATCCGTGGCGCGACCCAGACCTTCCAACTATATTGTGAGTACAGCTAGGACGGGGCAAAACCAAATCTCTTAGTTTAAAGTAATATAATTCAATCTATTTAACCTAAGTAGAACTGCCTCCTAGTTGTCACGTGTCATTTTGTAAAACTGCACCACTGTCACTTGTCAATTCTGAAGCTGCAAGCTGTCACCTGTCATTTTGAGTTTACTTTAAATCCGAAAAACGACCTTTACAAAATTGTTCATATCTCTGGAACCGTTTTGCCGCGATTTGCGATTTGGCCCGATTTCTTTACTTGTAAAAAGATAGCTGCTTTTGCCTGAACTGCTAAAATTCGTTTGCCTCTTAAGAACCATCCCTGAATCATTGCTAAAGTGAGCCTGAACTCATCCCAAGTAGCTACCACTCCCCCTGAACCTCCTAAAGGGAATTAAAAGCATTTTCAGCATATTTTTCATCCATTGCCATCACATTTAAAAAGCATTTTGGGCCTGTGTTTTAAAACTCATACCGGTTTTCTCTAAGCTTGCTGGGGGGGGAACTGAATTTCGTATTGTATTTGATTGCATTCCTGAGAACTGTGTGCTCCTCTTTCCATCTACTTCCATGTCTTACATTGCATAGGGGAGGGGGGTGAATTGCCATAGAAAAAGTGATTATTTTATCTTTTGCTAAAATCATATCAAGTATTTCTGTACTGCATTTTATTCCTCATTGCTTTTCCCTTGAAATCATAAAAGTAGTTTTGCTACTTTATCCATCCTATACTAACTCCTCATTGATTGTAAAGAAGTGTGCTAGTGCCAGATTACCCATTGTTGATCAACATCATATGTCTAAGTGTACCAGATATTAATTTATTATAAAGTGTGATATATATATATTGTTTAAATTCTTAAATAAACCTTTTAAACTTGCAAAACAGAACTACTTCTTGGCTAAGTGGGGTTAGGGGGATTCTAAGAGATGGGTGTTATATAGGGGTAGTCATCCAGAACTCATGAACTGGACATAAAGATATATCAATAAGGGTTTCCATTCAGTATCCCAGACTAGGTGTTGACTTAGCTGTAGTGTTGAATTGAATCCTCTTACATTACCTTTACAATTGGAAGCTTTCAACTTGGCAATAGTATTATTCACTAGTTCTTGGGTCACTGGTGTGAATTGGAAAAGGGGAATATTATGGTCATTTGGATTGGTAGTTGTGTTTAATGGGGTATTTGTATCCGCTAGTATTTTCCTTTTAGTAGGTATTTTATTTTATAGCAGCACGATTTTAGAGGCTAATGCATCTTGTATGGTGGTGCACCATTCTTTACTAGTGTTTTCTACGGTGGTGGCTGGGGTAGGGTTCTCCAGTTCTTTGAGAATGGAGAACAGTTCTTTTGTGTCTGAAGAGGCATTGCTAATGCAAGTGTTGTATGCATAAGCTTTGTGAGAAATAATAGCCGATTCATATATTTTGTTAGCAGCATTGTAAGCATTTGCGGAATCTGTAATGAGTGAATTTTTATGAATATGTTCCAGCAAACGTTTAGTACGCCTTAACGATACTAGTTCTTTGTTGAACCAGAAGGATGTTTTTTTTTATCAGTACACCTTGGGGGTCATTCCGAGGTTGGAGGTAAGGGAAAAACGATGCCGGTAAAGGATTACCGGCATCCCTTACCGCTATGGGCTTTTCTGACCAGCCAGACCGCTATTTACGGCATCGTAATTTATGATGTCGTTAATAGCGGTCTAGTGCGCGACACACCATGCCGAAATCAGCGGCATGCCGTAAACCGGAGCTGATCACTAGCAATGCGGACATGCAAATAACGGCCTCCTGAAGCCCGCAAAGTACCTTACCGGCATGGAGTAATACCGGCACCTCAGAGAAGGTGTTAAGAACCCTGAGCAGTGTTTCCAAGAGCCACAGGTGCACACAATCAGCACAGGTGGAGGTAATTGGGTCTGGCACAGCACAAAAGGAGCACACCCACACAACACACCCCCTCCCACACCAAGATGAAACCAATAGTAGTAGCATTACTGGAGCTGGAGGACCTACTTGCAAGCCAGCAACAACATCAACAACAGCAACAACAACAACCACAGCCCCCACCACAGAGGAAACACAGGAGGAGAAGGAGGGTGAGACAGGCCCAGCATGCCCCACCAGTACAGCCACCTTTACCACGCCGGCAGCCCCCAATCCTGTGCAGCAGAGCCACCCCCCTCAACCAAACACCAGAGCAGATCAACACCCTGTACCGGCTTGACCGTGCCACCATCACCACCATAGTGGACCTGATACATGACGTCATAGTGAGCCTCACAGAAATACGAACCGCCGTCCCCCCTCCACCGAAGGTAGTGTCCATGCTCCACCTCCTTGACACATTCACTTACCAGCTCACAGTGGGGCACATGCATGGCATTTCACAACCTTTATTTCCCAGATACTGAACCAAGTGCTGGATGCCCTCCTCAAGCACACAAGGGACTACATACCCCTACCACGGACTCCCCAGGAGATACTTGATACAAAAGTTGCCTCCCATGCACTGGCAGGCAGGAGTTGGTGGTGCTGCATGCCATGGAGGTGGCGGATTGCAACCGCAAGCAATACCACTCCATCAACGTGCAGATGGTATGCAACGCCAGCACGATCATCACACATTGCTGTGCCCGATGTCGAGGTTCAACTCATGAGTCTTCATTCAAGCGGAACTCCACGCTACCACGCTACATGGAGCAACATGCTGGATAATGTGCCTGGCTGCTTGGTGAGTTGCCTGATTGGCCCATGGCAGTGCATCGGGGTAATGAGGTGGGTGCCTGCATACTCTACCTGGGTGGAAATGTTGACGCCAGTGCACGATGAGCACCTCACCAAACACTGTGCCCCAGAGCCAGTGAAACAACACATGACTACAGATTCCCACAGTGATGAAGTAAGGCCGACACCTAATACCACATGAATACCAGGTGACCAGGCCACATCCAACAACACATGAACCACTCATCGGTGGCCCTCACACACCATAAGGGCATCCTGCACTATGCACTGCATATGCACCATGTTGCTGCCCCCAGCATAGCACCACACAGGACAGTCATCCCTGGGAGTGCGTTGAACTGAGCCTAACAGGGATACCACAGCGTGGTACCAACATGCTACTGACAACAGCCAACAATCCCTACTACCAAATCTCACAGAAATCAACACAGCACTGATTTTACTACAGCACTGCAGCATGCATATACAATGCAAGTGTAACAAGATGTGAGTGCACACCATAACCCATCCTGAGGTTACGACCCCCATCCATCATCCCATTGCACAGGACACATGGCGGGGTCAGAAATGGGGCCAATGCTTCCAGGGACATGTGTGTATGGGCTGAAATTACCTGCTGCAATGTAAGACTAGCACAGTTGTCCGCCATGAATGTACAAACACTTACCTTCAAAACCCTCTCATGCAGGAGATGGTAGCTATGCCTTGAAGCCGTGGCTCATGACCCCTGTCCAAAACACACAGAACATGCACGGGGAGGACTACAATCGTTCCCATACCCCTACACGTGTGGTGATTGAGCAGACCTTTGGCTAGTTGAATACACGATTTCGTTGCCTCAGCCGGTCGGATGGAGCACTTATGTACAACCATGAGAAGGTGTCCAAGATCCCCATCGCATGTGTAATGCTGCACAAAATGTGCATCCATCGGAACGTACCCCTGCACCCTGATATGGAACTGCTACCACCTGATAATGATGATGCACAGGAGGGACCTGCCATACGGCAAACATTGATTGGACAATATTTTTGATACACTAGTCAGAAGTGGGTGTGAGGATGTTAGGACATCGGGCACTGGGTGTGGGGATACATGTACACCATGCACTGTGAGACATTAAATGACACCTGTGCAATGATCATTGTCCACTCTGTTGTTTTTTGATGAACAACCAGTGTATTGAATAAGTAGGTTCAAACGTGAACAACAAAACCTACACCCCCCTCCATCTCCCCCCAACTCCCAAACACACCCTCACCCCCTACTCCCCAAATCACAAACACACCCTCACCCCCTCAAATCACAAACACACCCTCACCCCACTCCCCCTCCCCCACAACAACCCCACAATAGTCCCATAAGGGCAACATAGGCCACATGTGTGTGCCAGCATAGTCAAGGTGCACTCCCAGAGCCAGGAGGAGGAGGATACATGTTGGGGCGGCGCAATGTATGCATTGAGCGACGAAACGGGCTGGTCTGGGTGGAGGAGCTTTGTGAAGGTGTGTCCTCCCGCTGGGGCTGTCGAGTGGGAGGTGCAGCCTCCAGGGCACCTGCAATCCGGCCAAGTACCTTGCATAGCCGGTTCGTGCTTACTTTGATTACCCGTAGTTCATTGTGCCACTCCTCCCTGGACTCCCAATTGTCTCTGATGAACTCACCAATGAGGCCTGTGATCTGGCTAGAGCACTCTGCATCCATGGCCAATGTGTCAGATGTGCTTGGCCCACTCGGAATTTGGCCTGCATGCATTTCCAGTGTTTCAGTAGTGGAAGCGGATACAGGACTGGCATGTTGCACTCCTTGACCTATAAACCCTGGGGTATCACTCTCCCCGGAGTCGCTGTATGACACCTGGGGGTATGATTGTGCATCAGGGGTGTGGACAATGTCATCAGTGTCCGCCTCGGTTGTTCCACATATAGATAGAGGGCTGTCGGGAACATCGAGGGGGCCTGTGGCTGCATTTTCCCCAGCCACACTGGACCCCTCAGAGTGCGGCGTGGGGCATATGTCCTGCAGCAGTGCTGGGTGGGGTAGGGGTGGGGGTGGTGGTTGTGCACCCTCCATGGGCCTTGCTGGTGCTTGTGGTGTGGCTTGCGGTGTCTTCCTGCTTGCAGGTAGACGGCGGGCCCTGACTTTGCCCCTGGAAAAAAAAACGGTACTGGGCCGGTTGCTTGGCTGGTCCACGCTGTCATGCTCTCTGCCTGTGGGGGTGGAAGAGAGAGATGGCATGAGCAATGTGTTGAGAGTCAGCATTTGGACCTGCCTATGATATCACAATGGGATTCTAGTGGGTTGTGGCCATTTGGGTGGTGAGCGGCACATTGATCTATGCTTGGATGGTAAATGCATGCATATGTCTGGGTCACTCATGTTGGCCAGGTACTGTGCTGACTCACATGCACAGAGTTTACATCAACAGCCCCTAGTTCCTCACGGAATAGGCCTCTTTGTGTGGTATGTGCCATATGGGTTGCAGCCTTGCACCTGCCATCAGCCTGGGTCCCACTTGTTTCAGCATGATTCAATTGAGGATGGGGTTTGGCCAACCATGATGTGACACCTTGCCCAGCCCTTGGCATGGACTTTCATCACGAATGCATTGTCAGTATTGACTTTGGACACTCACCTCCATCGACGGATGACGTTGCCCCTCACTCCATGTCGCCAACCCCTTCTATGGCGTCTGGGTTTATAATGGCCGCACACATCTCCTCCCACGGCATCAATTTGATGGAGGAACCTGGCCCTCCTCCTGTCTCCTGTCTCCTCCTGTCTCCTGGGCCTGTCTTCTGTTCACCGAGAGGATGGCACGCACCCTAAGCAGTAGGTCGTCCCACCGTTTTCGGCAGTCCTTGGTGGTGCGGGGGGTGTTGCGGGGGGTGTTGCCCACTGCGCTCACCTTTTGTGCTACCAAGGCCCAGATCTCTTTCTTTTTATGATCGTCACCCTCTGCATGTCACCACTAAAAACGGTGTTTGCATGTTTGTGGAGAGTGTCCACCATCACCTGGAGCTCATCCTGGCTAAAGCGCTCCTTCCTGAGTCGTGCAACTCCCTTTTTTAGTGCTTTCGGCATGATGGTGTAGCTGATGGTCGATTTCTGTATTCACTGGATGGCTCCGGGTCCTGTGCGGTGAGGATGGCAATGGATTGTGGTTTTAAAGATGGCCGCCGTGCTCTTTCCCATTCCTGTGCGATGACGCTTTTTCCGGTTCCGCTTTTTAACGGTGGCAGTGCTACTTAAGGTCACCGCTCTATGGCGGTAGTGTTATGTATGGTGCGCTTGATGCCGGTAAGGGCATTTTGGGGCCCTTTTGCGGCATGGCACTAGGTACATTACCGGCATGGCGCAAAGCTTGCACCTGCGAAGACGTAATAGGCCGCTTTTAGCGGTCTATTGCCAGCTCAGAATGCTATTTGCACCATGCCGGTAATAACCGTTCCTTACCTCCAAACTCGGAATGAGGCCCCTTGTTTTGGTTGTAAGAGTGCTAATGAATCAATCATTGTAGTAAGACATTTATGGTAGGTATCTGCCAAATAACATGGGTTATCGCTAGTGACCAGGTTGGTTGCTAGTGCTTTACTTAGAATAGGGTTTAGATTTTCCGCTGAGAGCATGCGCATATTTCTTGTTGTGTCGCCATTGACTTAGTTTTAGGGGGCATATTTCATTACATGTTAATGTAAAATTGATGCTATAATGATCAGTCCAGACAAGGGGTAAAATTGACTCAATAGTCTGTGTAGTATTGAGTGAGAGTAACCAATCCAGTGTTGTACCCTTGATATGGGTATGGCCATTCACATGTTGTGTGAAGTGCATGTTTTTAAGTGCCGAATTAAGTGCTTCGGCTTTATGATCTTGGCTATCATTAAAACCTAAATTGACGTTGCTGAGTATAATACATTTAGTATTGGGTTTAATGAATGGCACTAGTAATAATGGTATGTCGGCGTCAGGCTTGGAGTTAGAGTTAGGTGATCTGTAAATTACTACGAAGTTGATAGTTGAGTTGTGATTATTAGTGAATTCAACTAATAGAATTTTGTAACCTTCTGGATTTTCAATGGGAGATGATCTTAATTGTAAGTTCGTTTTGGCTATTATAGCTACGCCACCTCTATGGGTTTTGCGTCTATCCGTCCTGAAGAATGTATAGTCAGGTGGGATGGCAATGGTTAGTAATGGGACTGATGCTTGATGGAGCCAGGATTCTGTGACTATTAATGTGTCCAATTGTTGATCAATGAGATCGTGTATCTCAGTGCCTGAGCTCCTATGGATCGTGCATTGATGAGGGTAGCTTTAAATTTAGCAGGAAATTCTGTATTCTTTAACTTAGAGGTGGTCAGTCTCAGTGCGCTCATGGTGCTGAGAGATTGCTTGTCAATTATTTTGGGAGATTTGTGATACTTTGTTAGGGGACATGAGGCAGGTTTTGTCTGTGTAGGGGTAGCCATAACTAGATTCTGGTATGGGGTGCTTACTTTAGTATGTGACCTAAGGCGTAGACATCTGGTGTTACATGGAATAGTGTTCGACTTAGTCTGTACAGAGGTGGTGCAGTGTGCTTTGTTGTTGGACGTGCTAACTTTAGCATGTGAGCTCAGCCGATAGTCTGGTGAGCCCCTGGGAGGGGTAGATGGATAGTCCATCATTGTTTTTTCTTGAAAGGTTGTGATTTATCCTATAAGGATTGGTGATAATCTCACGGTGTCCGTGTAAGTGAAGGCATTGTTCTGGATGGGCGGGAAGGGTGCAGTGGGAGGTAGGAGTGGGGTGGGGCGGGATATGGGATGATGAAGGGGACATCCTAGTCTAATGAGACCATTTTGATAGTTAAGAAAGGGACTGCTTGTGCACGGAGTGCAGTTGGGAACAATGCAGAATGGCAACATAATAATGAGTGTCCAGCCTAGCATGGTTGAGTTCTCTAGTAAGGTGTGGTAGCGATATACGCGCAAAGTACGAGGCAGTTACCATGACTCGATTGTGTACTCACCTCACATTGCTTTACAATGTGTGCGTATTTAACCTGCCAATATTTCATTAATACTGGAAGTGGAGACGATATACAATGCATCAATCATTAGGACAGGACAACTGAACCTTGCAGTTTGAGTTTAATTGAAACTACCAATGTTTCATTTGTACTGGATAAAGGTGTCAGTATGCAAAGGCCTAGGTCCTTAGTGCAGGACATATGAATCACACAGGCTAGTAGGCTGTATAATGGCTATACATTGGGCTGTAGAATACACAAGATGTACCGTAATACATTATAGAGTAATTGTCCTTGCTATGTCGCAGAACCATACAAATTCACAATAGTAGACAATGGCATTTGTAACATTTGTCAGCAGGGTGGGATCCCGGACGCCCACATTGAGTCAGAGAAAGCTAAATGTCAGATGTGCTTTCATGCCGCTGGGATAATGTTAAACTATGTTATGGTATCAAACAAGATCACAATGCTAATAACATAGAAGTTCCCAAAGCTAAGAGGGAAGCAGATAGTATGCAGATCAGAGGGGGGGTCCAAATACGTTTTGAGTAGTAACAGTTTATATAGGGCAGCATGCGTAATAACTTACTGGTGGTGAGAGACTAACAGTGTCGGTTAGTGCCCAAGGAGCTATAGGACGTGCTAAAGAACGGCAATTTCACAAGGGTCAAGAGATGGGTACGGCCGTTGTTTACAATACGATTGAAGCAATGAACGAGTTGCAAATAAGATAAGGGAACAACAGAATGCCATGACTAACTCAGAGTGGTTGCTATACAAAGGGACTGTGGTCAGTAGGCAACATAGGCAAGCAGACACATTTTTCTTTTTTTTAAAGCGGTAAATCCAGCTGAGTTTGCTATCTTGGATGTGACAGACAAGAGATCATTGTCTAGGTCAATCGGGTTTAGTGTTTTTCTGGCGTTACCTGGGGATAGAATGAAGCTCGTCTCCAGGAGGATTTGTAGTTAGGGGTGGCTCCCTGCAGCGAACATGGGCAAACAGGGTCTTTTGCTGGCCTTCTGCTGCACCAGCGTTTCCACCTACCGGCGGAAGAAGAACCAAGATAAGGGCTTCTAGTCTCCTAACAAAGGAGCATAGCTAGCCTCTTTTTGGCACTGTGATTCGCCCGCCATCTTAGAAGCAGGCAGGAAGTTAATCCACCAGCCATCATGTTGTAAATTCTCATTATGAAAAGATGCTATTCCTACATCTTGTAACAACGCATATACAGCTATATTGACATTCCGCCTTGCTTTTTTCAATTTGTGGACAAAACAAAGGTGATCTCTCCCATATTTGCCTTTGAGAACTTCATGAAAAAATGATCTTTGTCGCTGATAATAGTTCTATTAGCCTTCTGAAAGTTTCTTTCATACAAACTGCAAAGATATTCCAGTTACATTTCCTAAACTATTGCCTCCACAATGAACCATAATCATTTGTGGATGTTTGAAATGCACAGCATCTGCATAATAATTGACTACATTTCATTCCACAAACACCATTCCATGACACCTCCACTTCTTCTAATCCAAGATACCAGAGATGCCAAGCTGCTCTGCATATATACACATGCTTTCAGCAATTCAGATAAGAAATGTAGCACTTCCTACCCTGTCCCCATTTGCAACTCCACTCCTCCTCCACAAAGAGAAAGCCTGATTGATTCTTTCGCCGCCTTGAGCAGACATCCAAGAAGTCTATGGCCTCCGCATTCCTCTTTCCATGCAGAGCATGATGAAAGTGCCCGGATTGCACATGCAATAGATTTGCTAACAGTCGTGGACATCTGCAGACGTCAACACACAGGTCAGCCCTTCTGCACTCAGAGATTTCTCTGATAGTGCTAGCGCCCCCCTGCAGCCATCTCATGTGGCATCCCTCAAGGGTCCTGCATCTATCCAACACTATATAACATCTTCACTAAACCTCTCTTCAATCTCCTAGTCTCTATGGTTGTCTGCTACACTAACTAGGCTAACAATACACACTCTCTCCTCATCTGTGTAAACTACCGCCAAGACTCTGAGAAGCTAACCTCCATCTACCAGACCATCCAAACTTGAATGGCCACAAACTTTCTATATCCTAACGACAAAAAAAGAGTTAGTCATTGTTCGCCTGCCTGCCCATGATGTTTAACAATCTCAACCAGTTATGCGTTTCCTTCTCCATTGACGGAAACAAAATCCTGTTCTCTCAATTAGTAAAAACTGTATGATTTCACATAGATGCCTCCCTCTCACTTAGATGCCAAGTTAATGCTATCTCTTCCTTGGCAGCCCATACAGACAAACATATTAATGCCTGCAGACCATTCTTGTTTGCTGACAGCTGCGTCACCATTGCCTAGGCCCACATAGGTGCAAGACTTGACTACTGCAACACCCTATTCACAGGTACCGAACAAGCATCACATTCACTAACTGCAAGTTATCCAAAATAATGCCCTCTGATCAGCGTTAAACATCCCCAAACAAGACCACATCACTGATGCAAGAAGAAGGGCACACTGGCTCCCAATACAAGAAATAATCATATTCAAAACACTGTCAATCACCCACAGGTGCCTCTCTAAGAGGGCCCCCTACCTTGCTCAGACATTTGGAAAAGTGATGTCCATCAGACCGACCAGAACGGCATTTGCCAACAGGCTCTTTGGAGCCAAATTTAGACTATCCAGAACTGGTGGTTTGATTTTCCCTGTCATTGCAGTAACACTGTATAATTCTCTTGCCCGGACACTGGGAGTGGAACAATCATACTGGATCATCTGAAGATCTCTGAAAACATGGTCCTTCAACTAGCTTACCTTTTGACTCTTGACTAAGTAACTCACAATTCTATTCTTAATAACCTTAAATTTGAGTAACGGACTTGGCCACAGAGTGCAAAGTTTCGTTCAGATTTGTTAAAAAATGAAAAAGTTATTAAACGTCAATTATTTTTTTTCTCCAAAAGTGCGGGCTACTTCCCATTCATTTTCCCATAGACAAAAAAGGTCAATTTATACCAAAGCGCACAGCCTAAATGGCTCCAAACAACTTGGGCATGAACCGTTGACTAGTGATTCTTTTGTGGTTTGGGGGTTTTTCCGTGCCGTGGTTATTTTAAAATTTGATGGAGAAGGGGTTGCCCCCATCCCCACAAAAATGAAAGTTATATCTCCCATGGTGCATTGCAGAATCATGGTTTTCAGAAATGAAAAGACCGCCATCTGTTTTTCTCTCGATGCGCGAGATATTTGCAGATATAGCCGAGGTTATGGGAAAATGAAACACAGAAAAAAGCTATTTGTAGGTCAAATAACATACAAATGTCATCAGGGTAGAGGCGGGGGGATGACCAGAGGGCACTGAGTGAAATGTGGGAGTTGGAGGGGGCGTAGGGACTGGGTTTGCAGCAGAAAGCTTTCCGTAGCCTTGGCTATAGTCGCAAATAACTGTCATCTCGATGCAAACTGCGTCACAGAAGCAGTGTGTGTTCTGGGGTAAATGGGAGAGGGCAGAGGAGGTGACGAGGCTGTTTGGGGAGTGGGGGGAGCTGGCACAGATGAAGGGGACAATTGGTGAGGGCCTGGGGGTAGGGAAGCATTTCTAGGCTGTTTTGATGATATTCGCGGCTATAATCGAAGCTACAAAAGACTACAGATAGCCGCGGGTATGTGTAGTTCAGTATGCACGGCTATATAGTTTGGGGTGCAGTGTTTAATATTTTTTTGAAAGTTCATGGTTTAGGTATAGTCTTGCCGTGGGTGAAAAATCTCTAACCATTAGAGAGTCTTCTTTTTAATTTTGGATTTGTTTTCAGACTTTTGAGCATGTGAGACTTTGGAGAGAAATAGAAGAAAATCTTTTAACAAAATGAATATGAAAAGAAGGAATTGTAGTGTAGTTTTAGATGTAAAATAGAATGTCTTTTAGAGTGTGTATTTTCAATTATGTTTTTATATTGTGTGGCTGTGGAATGTTAGCCTACCTAGTTTATTGTTACACATTTTTATTATTTTTCAGTTATTTCATATAAGTACATGCGCATTGTTGTTCTGTACTGATTATGCAAGTTGTATATTAGTATAACAGTTAAAGTCAGTCCCCTTCTCAACTAACTTTTTGTAACTGTGGCTATGATAAAAGTCAATGAACTGTATCCGCAGGTATAATTAAAAAAGTGTGTTGTTATTATTTTTTGTATTTGTTTGTTATTATGTTTAGTATTCCTTAAAATTACTGTTTCGGGGTACACTGAGTGTAGAACTTCAGCACATCAGGAGTACTATTTTGATGTTATGAAGGAATACTGCATTTCCTTCATCGGTTAGGTTTATAGCATCATGCCTGTAGAAATTGACCATGTAGAACTGTATGTTGTTGTTTGAAATCCATAATAGGTTGTGGTCTGTCATGAATGCTGAAACTGCTTTATTAACATTTCTTCCGGATTTCTCAATTTTACCATTAAATCTGGTGGTCCATCTCAATTTTTGCCTCTGAGTTAGATTGGAAAAGATGAAGATGGAGTGAGAAAATAGTTCCATTCATTTTTACCATGTCTTGTTTTATCATTAAAGTAAGGTATACTCATCCTATATTTCCCAAGTCATTGCCTCCACATTCAATGAATATGATGTCTGGGTGCACTATACTTCTTAGACTTATCAATTTTGGAAGAATTTGAAACCACCTGATTACTCGCATTCCAAAACATACTCATCATCAACATTGTTCCAGTGGATTTGCATTAGATGGTTAATCATTATTGATGTCCATAGACTTTGATACGGGATATTGGAAGGTGCACATAGTAGAGTTTTGTTGTAGAAGGTGCCCAGTACCTCCTCTGCCTTTTTCCTCAAGGAGTGTTCCTTTACTTTAAAGAAGTGCCAACTGTCTGAATTTTTATTCATACCAGTTTGCTTCTTCCTACATTGTGATGGATTGTCGACCCAAATGATGACATCATCACTACTTGAGACTTGATTGGCTGCTTCATCTGTTTGAAAATATTTGTGTTCATTGTCTAAACATTTAAAATAGTTAGATAAATGTGTTCTCCAAGTTTACTTATCCTACTCTTTTTTCTCTTGTTTTCCAAGTTTACTTAACCTTTCCATCCCTTTTTCTGAATGCAACTAGTGTAGTGTTCTTTGTTTGTTTTCACCCAGTTTATATATAACAGTTTGTTTTTTGAAGTGGTATTTTCCAATAGCTTTTTATATTGTTGTATGTTTTTTTTTTTTTATCCAAGTTGGATTTCATTTCCCAATGACCCAATGATTAGTATGTTGAAAGAGAACAACTGTGTCTCATAGTTTTATCTTTCATATAGTGCATATGATGCACTGCATAAAAAAATATGACGGTCATAAAAAATATGTGCAAAAAATTGTGTTTATAAAAGTATGTGTGTCAATGAACTGATTCTCTTTTCTTTTTATTCAGATAGGAGCATATGGTTTAGCTGAATGTACCATTGGCATTTGGAGATAGGGGTAACTGCAGCAACGACTGGGGTGTCTATGACTGTGTGGAAAGTGCATTCTTTACCTACTAATATTTTGCAGTGTCTTTTATTATTAATATTTCGCATTAAATTAAGGAGAAGAAACAAAGGCAGAAATATAGTCACAGATATAAGAATTGGGGCGTAATTGTTTTTTGGATAGCTGCAGGTATATTTTTTTAACATGTATTTAGTGTAATATTCATAAATAGTTTTTATAAGAGTTAGAATACTTTTCAATCATTAATAATGTATATACATGCATATACTTCAAAATGGTAAATACATTTTGAAACACACTTTCTTGAAAACAAAACAGGTTTATTAAACAAAACAGGTTAATTGGGGGATGTGGTTGTGGGTTTTCTTTTTCTTTGAGTTGGAACACATGAAACATCTTCTTTAGCCCAATTATCTGGATGTGTACTGTCCATGATTTGTTTTAAATGTTGAATGTCATTTTTGATTGATTCTATTTGTTGTTCAATATTAAGTAAGAGTTCTTTTAGTTTTTTCAATTAATCCATGATTACTTTTGTTGGTACTGTTTGCATTGTTTCTTGCTTGATACTTCTTGATACTTGAATGACTTCTTCATATGTTTGAACATATTTGCAATACTTTTAAACCATTGAAGATATAATAAATACACTTTAAAAATATTTGTGTTTGTTGCATAGATATTTTAAAGTAGTTAGATAAACTATATATGTTTGGTGACTGAAGTATGTTCAATAAAATAATGTTGCTTCTCTAATTTTACATTCAAATAAAGAATATACTCACAGTACCCTGAATGTGATGTATTTGCTTCTGCTTGCTTTTCTTGAGTACCTTCTTTTTTAGGTCTGCCTCTGTTGGATAGTTTTCCTCAATCCATTCCATGAAATTTTCCATTGTACTGTGATAGAGAAAAATACTGTTTGTCACCTCAGATATTAGAATTAGCAGTGGAGGAAGATTAAATGAGGAGAAAAGATTGGATTTCTTGTTCTTATTCTCTGATTGGTTATTTGTCTGTGTGGTGAGTGGTTGCCAATAGGATGTCAAGTACCTCAGATGCGGTTGAATGTTGAACCTATCATAGTTTGTATTTTTTGAGTGATGCTTATATATGCCAATAAAACTGTAGATTATATTGCATTATTTTATCAAGAGTTTTTCTACATAGTACATATTCATTGTTTAAGGGTGAGGTGTACCTTCTGGAGATAGTGCTGTTTTAGGGGAATATTTATTGTTTTATTTGATATGTGAAAATGGAGCCTATTTCTGTAGGAGAGGAATATGTTCCTTCAGAAGACTGTGGGCATGTTTTTTTTTTTAGAATGAGGTTCATAGTGATGTTCTGGACATAGATGATGAGTTTTCAAAGCATTGGCATACACTTTTTGGGGGATTTAACAATATTGTTTTAGATGGAGTGTTTGAAATGAGAGGTATATGCTGTTATTGTGGAGAAATATTTTTGATAGGGAACACAGGTGTTTTTCTCTTTGGAAAACGGAAATGATTGATCATCTAAAAAAAGAGCATAGAGAAGTTATTCCAAATTATTTGCATCATCATAGAGGTGAAGAGTATTTTTCTGATTGAAAATATATTTTTTCATGATATGTTGGTAAAAGTACCCAAAGGCTCTTTTAAGAGCCACCTAGATAACCTTTTAAGTATTTTGGAAAAAGAAAATATCTTTTGAAGTCTTTTTTAAATAATAGCTGTGGCTACGACAGCAGCCAATGAAACGTCATATTCTGTCAGGTGTTTTATAGCCCTAGCTATAAGCACGCCAATGGGACGTCGTGCATTTTGGTGGGTGAAGCCCCTTCTATGACTATCACTGTAGCCGCCGGTATAGCAATTCTAATTACTGTGCATTGATTGTGTTGTTGCATTGATTTTACAGCACACAATTTCACATGTGTGTATGAATCAATATCTGTATATGTACCTTAGTGTTGTTTCAATTAATACACTTTGGGAATATGTCTTGTTGAAAATGCCATAATGTTATGGGTAGCCGTGACTACTGATGGTTTACTTTACCCGCAGCTACAAATTCGACAATCACATGTTGTACTTTGTGGCAGGCTTTGTTAGCAGTGGGCATGAACCCATTCATTGTACCAGAAGATATACCTGTCTAGTTTGGTGCAGTGATCATATTATATTATGGATGTTTTTGCACAGATTTGTACATTTGTTTCTATGTGGATGTTCTTACCTGAAGGGCAGTGTGAGTTTATTTTCAATTATTTGTAATATGTGTTTTTCAGTACATCTGATAACATGTACATCTAGCCGCGTCTATAGTCAAGTTTTCATCGTGTAGCCGGGGTTATAGCCGTGGCTATGTAATTTGGAAAAATTAAGAAAAAATAAAAGATGTTTTTAATGTAGTGTGTATATATTGTATAACATATTCTTTGCAGTATTGTGTTGGGGATTATTTATTGATATAGCTTGCAATAAAAATGTGTTTGCCATTTTAATTGTTTGCTTTCTACAGTCCTCCAGAGCTCAGAGTGTGCACATGTTTTGGGTTTGTTTATAGTGAAGTTCTATTCATTATTTGGAGCAGCTGAAGGTGAGTTTTGATAGTTTGTTTTTATATAATGTATGTACAGTTTGAATGATTGTATTTGTAAGATAAGTGAAGGTTGTATCATTTGGTCTTGTTTGTAAGTATTGATTCGAAAGTAGGGTTTTATAAATTATACTTCAGTGTTTTAGGAGAGAGATGAAGCAGTATCACATGTAATGCTATGCTTATGTTTGACAGAAAATAGATTTCCAAATAAAGTTTGTTTTTCTGTGACATTGGAAGATGTGATATGAATGAGGGTGCAACAGAAATTGTAGTGTGAACCAAGCAGTATAATTGTACCCTTGAGCAATATCGTGGTTGTGTATGTGCGCTTTCTAGTTGGATATATATATATATATTCAAATGGACTCTATTTTGATGATTATATACTGTTACAATTGTGTAAGTGTGTATGGTTTGATAGTACATTAAGAATTGTTATGTTATGTAAGAAATGGGTAGTGGGCTGTGAAAGATTTCTCAGTTTCTATTTATGTTTATAATTGAAAAATGCATGGTCCCAAGGTCAGATATATTATAACTTGGCAAACATAATGGTCAGTTAATGATATTCTACTTTTGGTACATTATCTATAGTATATGAGCTGTTTAGTTGTATTAAACATTAGTTAAGCAGTTACAGTTGAGTTGTAGATGGAGTATCTTTCTTCGATGGCCCCTGTTGCCCTCTCAAACCTGAGCTGGACCACTTGAATTGTTGGAAGCACCTCAAAACATTTGTTTTCTCTTGTGATTTGTTTTGTCCTTCTCCTGTTGACGTAACTGACTTATCTGTATGCTGTACAACTGGTTGTTTAGCTACTCTAACAGTCTATCAATGGGTGCCAGGCTCTTTGATCAATCAGCTTTTCAGAGTATATGAGCTTAATACCCACTTATGGGCTGTAACTGTAATTCTAAAGTCACTTGTTATCTGTGCACTACTAAGACCTATGCTGCACGGGCTGCATTTATTAGAGTATGTGTGTTCTGTTTTACTCTTCCCTCTCCCTATTTTTCTTTTTTTTTAAATGACATTAATAAACTAAAGAAAAAAATAGACAAGCCAAACACATCACAAGACAAAGGAAAATAGGAGTAGAGGAAAATTTAGTGAAAAGTATTAAAATTTGAAGAGTACAGTGCCAACGGTGCTTGCAGTTACTCAGAAAACTTTTCACTGGCAAGTACAAAAAGCAATGATTAATGTAAAGTGATTTTTTGTGGGTGTGGTGATTATTCGAGGCTACAACAGACTGCCATGTTGTTTGATCGGGCAGACTTACATGCGCGAGTGTCATCATACAACAGGGATGAAGCTGCCTCGATAGAGCTCAAAATGTGATTGGTTGGTTTGTTGATGTGTATAAAGCCCATGGGTGGGTGCAGAGTTTCAGTGCACGTTGTGATTGGCTGATGCATTACGGGCGGGTTGCGTCGAACGGCACAAACATACTTGCGTGAATATGTCAAGGTGTCTGATTGGATAGTTTGTTGATGCATACAGGAGTGACAGTAAGCGCGGAACTGCAGCGTGCAGTTTGATTGGCTGATATATTATGCGCAAAGATGTGTAGCTGCGTTGAAGGATGTTGGCATTCTAGTGGCTCATTTTGTACACACGGGTTTACCCCTTTTCCCCAGGATGTATGCAGACACGTATATATACTTAGTAGATGCAGCTACAAAATAATAAAATAATAATAATAATATATATATATATTCAGTAAAAATAAATTGTCAAAGGGACATTATGGTTAAGTTGCTCTGCTAAAACCTATGAAATTCAATAAAACAACTTTGTTAAAGTCCCTTTAACAACATATTTTTTTACTGAATTTCATAGGTTTTTATTAGTGCAACTTAACCATAAAGTCCCCTTAACAAAGTTTTTTCATTGAATTTCATAAGTTTTTATTAGTGCAACTTGTCTACGAACATCTGACTTCATTGCAGACCTTCCGCAGAGTGCCACATGACCATATGCTGGTGCGCGGAATGATGGCGTGTCCGAGAACCCGTACACACTTCACAATAAGATCTGTGCTTCGTACCTTAGAAATAAAACACACGCAACATTTTCCCCTGTCCACCTGGCCCTCCATACTAGTGTTTGGTGCCTCTTCCCTCATTTCTCTCCCCACCTTTCGTTCCAAGCTCTCCTGCCCAAAAAAATGCATCGAAAAACAAAATAAATGTTGCTTTAGGAACCACCTTTCACAGTTAAAAAATAGAACTAAAAAAACATATAGACTCCATCTACTTTATATTTCTCAGTAAAGTACATAGACTCAATAAGATTTTACAACATTTCCATTTGCATTTTGTGTTATGCTAATGGTAATATTGTGGCGTTCATCCTCCGTTCCAGGGACGGTGGATACCGGCCCAGCAGCCCACGTTATCAGCCCAAGCAAAGCGAGGATGGATAACAAGGTCTCTGTACCATTATCCCCTATTCCAGCCCCTAAAATTGGGGGTGAAGGCCATTAGCAACCTAGGTTCCCAAAACGGGAACCTGAGGTGCTAAAAAAGAGGATTTTGCTTCCTATGGCGTCTCGGTGTAGGAAGGAAAATCCTTTTCCAAAATGGCCACCATAGAAAGAGAAGGCAAGGGTTCCATACAGGGCCCTCTTCACTTTCCATGGCAGCCTGCAGAAAGAAAAAAGAGAACCCTATGACCATATTACCATGAACACATTTTTCTTCCCTTTCAGATCTACCCTAATTTCAGATAACTTCACCACAAAGCCAGTTCCAAGTGGACATGGCCACTTTAATCCTATGTTTTGTCCCTTGTGGTCATGGCCAGTAGCCAGATTGTCCAGATCATGACCTTATTCCATGAACCGGACAATCTGGCTACTGCCCATGGCCACAGGCTACCCCTTAGTCACTAAAGGTATACCGCTATTTTTTGTAACTACATTATGACACTTTTCAAATAATAAAACACTGGCAAATTTGCAAAACCATGCCTGTAGATCCTTGCCAATGCGCCTTACGCAAGTTTGCTGGAAATCCACCCACATTTCATTTTTTCAAAAGTGTCAAATGAATGCACATACAATCGTCATATAACCTAGCCCACACTTCACAAAATCCATTCAGACTTTACGAAAACATTTATATCTAGATCTATAATCTTTTTGTAAACCTTTGTGGCACCACATTTATAAGCCTTTACATTATTTTGGCACCCCCCTCTAATTTTGCCCCCTCTTGACAAAATCCCACCAAACTTTGCAAAAACATTTATATCTACATCTATTATCAGTTTGCCAAAAGAAGTATAGATTCATCAAATGGTACCTCATTTATAAGCCTTTACATTATTTTGGCACCCCCCTCTAATTTTGCCTCCTCTGGACAAAATCCCACCAAACTTTGCAAAAACATTTATATCTAGATCTATTATTAGTTTGCCAAATTAAGTGTAGATTCGTCAAAAGGCACCTAATTTATAAGCCATTACATTATTTTGGGACCCCCTCTAAATTGCCCCCCTCCTGACAGAATCCCACCAAACTTTGTAAACTCATTCGAAATCAGGACAGAAATATCCCATCCCATCCTCATCACCCCTCACCCCCCCCAGAGATTATTTGATAAATTTCACAAGTGCAATGCTCAGAAAATATTATTTTCCAAGGGTTCGGGCATGTATTTGTATACATACATTGATCCATCGCACAAACATTTCCAATGCACCTTAGCTTAGTTTTCCTCTTTTGTAAACATGCGAAATCTGTCAGCAGGATGCGGCCATCTTGTGCTAAACTTATCCATTGCTGCTTCGGCCTAAGGTAAACTGCCCTGACGTCACTAAATCATATGCCCCGCCCCTGAGCCTCACATCACCAAATCTAGTGATATTCTCCACCTTTCTCGGTAACGTTCCTCGTCAGCGTAGCCAAATGCACCCATAATCACCTACGTGACGTGACACAGAACCCGAAAATCAACACACATCGACTCACAACACAGCACGTCACAATTTGGAATATTAAACCGTATTTTAAAAGAAAATAACAACACTGTACAATTTGTAAAGTACTTTTATTTCACAATAAACGCTCCGAGAACATCTGACTATTGCCATATTCAATCAATTTGCTAATTTGTTTCTTTGCTTGCGATCCAAAATGTTTATCGTGAGGCACGCATTGTTCTTTTTGCATACACAAGGCGTTAATTTTCGGTAAAAGAAGCTCTTGGGTCGCACAGTGAATTCCAGTGCTTCTGCATCAACCTGGGGCTATACCACCGTAAAGGATGTTATGTTGCTCCTAATCGCTAGTACAGCATAAGGGCATATGGGCCCTTGGCGATCGTCCCAAAAAAGAGTCACTGTGATCCAGTTGTTTACAACCAAGACCGCTGCCGGAAAACATAACAGAAATGTGTCTCACTAGCTGAACTTTATTACAATTTATCTATTGACTTATTAATTCAGAATAGAATTAAAACTAACAATTAGCAGAGACATGAAACAATCTCAACAGAGAGAAAGCAACTTGGAAAGTGGTACACAATTCGAGATGGTCATACATGACATTTTAATGAATTATTAGCGTTGAACCTGGGGGAACCGAGTGGTGGTCTACATGCACCTTGATGCTGGACTCCCCATGTGCACGTTAGAAAGACCACTAGACACAAAGGTTGTACTTGCGTTTCATTGCAATATGCCACACAGAACAAACAAATAGAATGTAACCCAGAAATAATGGTAAGATATTAATAAGTTGATGCTCGTTCGGGTATACAATCGTCGAAAATCAAACTTACATTATATTCACCATTTTCATTCTCTTGGCGTAACTCAGATTGTAACGCACACTGCGTTCGCACCAACGATTCGTCATAAACTGAATTTACATGTTCCTTAGCCCAGTTTTGGAATGCATAACCTTATCATATCTTCATTATTACAAACCACCTTTCATTCAATTCCTTTCGGAATGGTCCCTTTCTCTCAAGGACAAAAAACAATTGAACCTTATACTATGTGTCCGATGCGTGGGCTTCCCTAGCTTGCAAGCAGAAATTCAAAGCTGGTGACCTTCACTCAGAATCAACATACATTCTTAGTTTGCAACAACTTGCCTCATCGCATCCATGAGAACTGTTATTCTGATCCACGTGCATCAGGCACTGCAGGTGGCTGTCTGAGGTGCCAGTCTCTAGGGGGCGCAAGTCTGACTCCATTATTATTTTAATTACATTTTAACACGGACATCATTAGCCCTTTATTTGCCGCACTCTGGGTGTAGCAACAGCACATTCATTTATAAACATCAAGCATTTTAATTAAGAGTGTAAAATAACCTGAAATTGCTTCTATTTAATATTAATAAATATTGGGCAACCAATATAAACAATATAGAGGAACGGGCATTCAGAATGTGATATTGCTCTGTAATACAACAAGGTAAGGTTGGGGTTGCAGACTGCAGAAGCAACAATCTATGTTTACAAGTCCACAATTCCATGATTATACATCTTCATCCCTTGAATGCCAAAATGCAATCTCTTTCGCCTGTACTTTAGACACATATTGTGGAACGCCTCCAAATGTACTGTGTTACTTTCACGACAAATAAACACCTGTTTTTTGCTTCTTGCAGCCATATCCCATCCCATCCTCATCACCCCTCACCTCCCAAAGATTATTTGATAAGTTTAACAAGTGCAATGTTATGTTTTTTAATTTGTTTTTACCGCAATGTCCGCGGACACCAATCATGGATCCAAGATGGCGGGTGCATCGAAACAATCCAACGCACCTCACGCTTCATCCCAGCCAATCAGCGAACACGTCGTATGTCCGCAGACATGATGCAAGCCGATTACCCAATCGGTGTCTTGTCCGCGGAGCGAACAGGGAACTGTGTCCGCGGAGCGGACATAATGATCACTATTTTTTGTGACCTACTTTTTAATCATTTAAAAAACAAACTACTGGATGGATTTTCACCAAATTTACAAGAGCACACGATTGGGACCAAGCCGCTGCTCCTGTTGCAAATTTGGTGAAAATCCGTCCAGCGGTTTGGGTTCTAGGCATGACAATTTTTTTTTCCCCATTCAGTCTATGGGAAAAAATACATTTTGGGACCCCCCCTACAACTTTCCCCCCCTTGACCAAACCTCACCAAACTTTGCAAAATTCAGAGTGGGCCATATACTTTTATTTTACAAAGTTTGGTGTGGATTCGTCCAGGGGGAGCGAAGTTAAAAGCCACCCAAAATGTGCTCTTCCTATGGGATTAGCATTTTAACAATAACTACACAGCCACTACCGCTGTGTAATATATATATATATATATCAGCATCTATATGGGCAGTTGTGTTGTAAGTATGTTTTTTTAAATATAGTGACAGTTAGTGTAACATTTTAATAACTATGCATGAGCAGTAGACATACATGTAATTATTGTATAAAAGTCCTTGTCAAATTGCTTTTTATTGATTTTTTTGTGGACACAATACAGTGTTTTGCTTAGTGTAATTGTTTGTATTTTTAATATTTAATTTAATATACTACACAAGCAATGAAAAATGAAAAAAAAACTTTAGTTTCAGAGATGTTGAAGTAAGCACTACATTGTAACAAAACCTTTGAAATTCAAAGAAAAAACTTTAGTTGCAGTGACATTAAGGTGAGAACTTAATGCAACAAAACCCCTGAAATTCATCTAATACCACCTTAACTTTGCTCCCCCTGTTGCACAGTCTATGACCACAATGATGACATCACAGATCACATCACTGATGACATCACTAATTACATGTTGTATGAGAACACTGATGATGTTACAAATCACATCACTGATGTTATCACTGGTGACAATGCTAATAACATTATAACAATAACTGGCCTTAAGCAAGGCCTTTAGCCATGGTCAGTGTGCATGGTCAAATATATTTTAACACATGAATCGGTACTAGTCATGGCCTTCAGTTATGGATAGTATTTTAAAACACTAACAGTCTACCAATAGTACATCTTGGCATTTACCAGTGGTACAGATTTCAACCGTGTCAACTGTATATTATATGTACTGGTCAGGCACGTCCGCACATGGGCTTTATATGCGTCAATGAACAAACCAAAAACAGCTCAATTGAGTTTTATCGACGCAGCTATGACCACGCTGAATAACAACATCCATGCATACAAGTCTTTCCAATCAGATGGCGCAGCAGTCTGTAGCCGTGAATAAACACCACACCCACAACAATCACTTTACATTAATCATTGTTTTTTGTACTTGCAAGTGAAAAGGTTTCTGAGTAACTGCAAGCACGTTTGGCACTTTACTGTTTGAACGTTTCATATTTTTCACCCAATTGTCCTTTACTACTATTTTCCTTTGTCTTGTGATTTGTATGTATTGTCTATTTTTTCTATAGTTTATTGTTTTCATTTTTTGTAAACTATTAAATGTTTTGCAGCATTGTCTTTTTCGTGTTGTCATTTGCATTCTTTTATATTTTCTTCGCCGGTTGGACATATCAACATGCCTGACCAGGAGAACCGTCTACATCGGCAGTGGTATCCACAACACTGACTCCTATTTTACCACCACCTGATCTAAGCATGATGAAAGTCATGTGTAAAATATGCTGCAAATGGGTAGTCCAGGGAGATGCCACAATTGAGAAATGTCTGCAGATAAGAGCCCAACATCAGACTACCTGGCAATTTCTTCCCATTTTTTTGTAAAATAATCTAAACAAAATAAATACAAAAATATATATATATTGGAATGTATTTTAATTTCCTTTATTATATGTTTCATCCCCTATTCCATCCCTCTCTTTCATCCCCCAAAAAGGTCCTTTTACGAGCTGCCATTTATGTTACAAAAGTAGATCAAATTGAACACAGACTGCAAACATATATTGCAATATATTTTGCAATGTATTTTATGAAGTTCCAGAACTCAAAATTGCCATTTCTTGCCCGTAGCCATGGTCAATTGAGGCGTTTATGCGCGGGTAAAAGAACTTCAGCCGTTGTTCACCTTGGCTGCGTAAAAGCACTCCCGCTATTCATTGGATAATAACGTAGCAGCGGCTAGAAATGAAAAAAAAAAAATACATTTCTTTGTGCACATATGTGCATTACACATATATATTTAACACAATTCTTACCAAATACCTTAATAGATTATTGACTCTTTGTTTCATATTTGATCTGTAAAAGAAAATTAAATATATTTCATATTAATGTTAAATGTCATTTACAATGAACACTATGACCACCAGAGTTTTCATGTAGTGACACAAATAAATAAACCATTATTTATGTTTTGTTTCTTCTCATAATGATACAAGTACACATCTATTACCAAGTTGCATTTATTAATCATTATGCAGAGGAAAAAGACTTATCATTGGAGAAAATAATCCTCTGTTCTGCTCTTATTCAACTGTTGTATTACAAACTCGTTTTTGCATTAATATTTGAAAAGGAATTGCCTACAGCATGCATAGTTTGTACACTAATACATGCATTTAAGTGCAATGCACAATTGTTATGAATCTATACAAATATTACTTTATGCTACATTTTGCAGATTAGTTTATGCAACCTCCACCAGGAGATATATAGCAAAACCATGTCTTCAGTTTTACAAACAAAAAAATGAAGACATGCCAACACTGTAATATTATTTTGAGTATTCATCTTTTTAAATTATAGTCATACCTGTATTATAAATAATAAGTAGACAATAAAAACTGTTGTGAATGAATATATTAATGCTTAGCAAAAACTACACTAATAACCCAACAAATTTCGTTTCCATACTTCTTATACAATCTGTGTGTCCTTTGTTTGGCCATCTACACACATAATAATTTCATAATGACCTATACACAAGCCATATTTTCAAAAAAGTTAAAACTACAAATTATTATATAAATTTTAGAGTTAATACTGCTACACAGTGTTAAAAACATTTTTACTACACCATAATGTATTCTAACTTATACAAATGATATCTACATTGGTATTACTTAACTTCTTTTATAATTTGGTGTGTGTCCTTTTTCTGGCCACCTACACACCTTAGAAACTAATCACAATCATCTTAAACATACCGTACAAAGTTAAAGAACATACATGGTTTAATGACTGAATAGATTATCCGACTTTTCTAAAAACTCCACACTGCACATAGAACATATTTCTACATTTGACAAACTAACCTGTTCGGTAAGTTATTATTATTTTTTTAATAGCATTATACATTGTTGTATCTACAACCTACTGTTTACTTATTTCATATGTAAACAGTCATCAGCTTCTACACTCCCTCACACTCAAACTAATGTACTTGGAACCATGAGCAACAGCTACTACATTTCAGATTGATATATAGCTGAATGTAAACTGTGTGGATTTTTCATCTACATATGTTTTAAGAATTGTAAGTTCCACACATAGCTGCGTCTCTTTTGCGGAAGCTATTTTTTGCATCAATGGAGTCATTTGAAACAACATACACAAAGCTGCATTAAACTCGCATTCAACTCCTGTTTGATAACTAAACCAGCATTGAGAGTATGGTAGAATTGAACAACTCTCCAACACCGCTAAAGTGTGCTTTCATTGACTCCTTACATTTTCTGGATTAGTGCTTCACAGGTACAGGTATATGATTCAGGTGAGGGGCATATATTGCACACAATCTATTATATTCTCCAATGCAAGAAATGTCAGCTGTCACTTTTCTTTCATAATGGTTTTCACACATGACAAAGCTTCATATGACATTCCTTCTTTAAACACTGTCTGACCAATGTCAATAAGTGCTTTTTGTAAAATCAAACCTTGTGATTTACGAATAGTTATTGCATAAGCAGAACACAATGGAAATTGTGCTCTTTTAAAAGCATGAAACATGCAGATCTCTCATAAATCAAGTGAGTTCCTTCTACACGATCAAACTTAACTTCTACATGTTCCATTTTTGTACTGTGAGGAAAACTGTGAAATACAATCAGTCTTCCCCTTGCTCCATTCACTAGACCAAATTCTACTTTCAAGTTCCTCTTTGACATAACTTGTGCATTGATGCATAGTTTTAAAACTCCTTTCAGAGCTGCTGTTTTAGAAATTGAATTCTCTAATTGAACTAATCAAGCTTTTGCTCTCTTATCCAAAGCTTAAGGCATAACATGACCATCTAAAACATCACATGATTTTATTTCCGCAATATTTTTATTCTCTGACAATAGCACTGTAGAGTTAAACTTGTTACACTGTGTAAGTGTGCACATCAAAGCAACACAAGAAATGTGTTTTTTTTCCTTAACAGTCAACATGACCTCAGACGGACTGCAATCTCCATGAAACATATTAGAAATCCGTTTTCCTTTCAAAGCTGCTTTTACATGTTCCTCAGGAAATCCTATACAGATCTTATTAAGCATTTCTGCATTCTCTAAGTCTCCAGATTGCCTCATATTAATGGTATGTTCTTGGAATTCAAAACAATTCCAAAGGTTAAACTGACCAATACTTTCAATGCTTTTTTGAACATCCTTAGATTGCAGCATTCTGAAAACTGGTTGTCCTTTAACAGGAGTTAATTACAACAAGTCTCCAAAAACAAGTACATGTTTACCGCCAAACAAAATGTTGTAGTCATTTTTCAAAACCTCTTCCATGCGCAAGTGAATTAAAGCTACCATCAGTTTAGATACCATACTTACTTCATCTACAATCAAGGCATAACTTTTCCTACTTGCTGTGCTGCACTTGATACAGGTTTCCAAAACTCTAGTTTGTTGGCATGCTCCACTGATAACATTAACAGTCGATGTAAAGTAACACCTCCTCCATTGAATGCTGCTAAACCTGTTGAAGCAGTCACAACACATGACAAAGAGCAATCCATTTAATTTTGGATGAAATCTCTTATTGCATTAATTAAAAAAGATGTACCTGTTCCTGCCTGGCCACTAAAATACAACAATACAGATTTGTATTACACACAAGAGCATTCACACTTGTCATGCACTAAACCATTCATTAATTGTATTATAAACTTCTTTTTGCTCTTTATTAAGTTTACTAACCATGTCATCACAAGTCACATCTGCAATTTTATTTTGTTGCATTGCAATTTCTACTTCCTCCAAGCTCAACATCAGTTTGAATAATTGCTTCATCAAGTACATTTTGACTTCCTGATGCAGATTTTTGACTGCCTCCAGGAGTCTATTTTACCAATTCAGCTGCCGAAAATTCTTCTTGACGTAGTTTTTATTCCAGAAACTCCATCTATTGTTTAAAATTTGGTTATTTAATTAAACTTTTTTTGTTTAGCAAAAAGGGATTCCTCAAAAGTTTCAAAACCTCCAAGTAAATCACACTCTGCACGGCAAGTGAAAAACAACTACAAAAGACAAAAATAAAATAATTCCTTTTCTTCTGAGGTTTGGCAGGAATGTTTCATGTGGTTAATGAGACTTCCCTTTCCATGTCTTACTAGACAACTACTACATCCATGTCCTTTAAACAGTCCTCTGTCAGTGTTTGGTTCAATATTTCGATATGAGTAGTGTTGTGTTACTTCATATAAACAAAGATCCTCCAACATTTCACATCAATTTGGATAATGTGTATCAATCAAGTTGTTTTTCAAAATCTCTGTACTGTCAGGTGCTGCTTCAGCTAACTGCTCAAATTCAGTCAAAGACTTCAATTCACGATTTCTACTAGTAGCTGGCCCAAGACTTAACCAAAGTACATTAATGTTACGGCCATCTAGTGGTAAGTTAGTAAGCCGATCTGCAGCTTCACCATACTCTCTATGTGAAAGCATATTCAAAGCAAAGCTTAAAAGTTTCTGACTGAGAGTTTTATCTGGTGATAAATCTGCCCATACTTCAGCTGCATTGCTCTTTTCTGCTTTTGTCATATAAACTGTAACATTATGAACAACAACTGTTGAATCATCAGCAATAAACTCTACATCAGTATTTGCATTCCACAGCTGGGCAATGACAGTATTGTAATCATTAATAAATATGCATTCCTTATTTCTTTTTAAATGATAGTCATTTCTCTATGATTTACCACTAACATGGTGGCGCACAGATGACATTAGACTATTCACTTTACCAACTGGAGTCACAGATCTTGGAAAGTCAAATCTGCACTGAGCTGACATGCTGAGCAGGAATGGAACAAGTAACATATTTTTCAATTAATTCCATCACAAAGGCATCACTTTCCTTAACAAATTGAGGGGCATCTTTAATCCACAACAGCATATGTATATGTGGAGCTCCACGTGCCTGATACTTTTTCCTCCAAATGAAATGTTCCACAAGACCTTTCTTGATTACATATAATGTGTAACATGGCTAATAATCTGTGATGAAAAAAACACGACACACTTACAGGGTTCATAGAACACAATTCTCCTGGTGTCATGGTTAAGTCTTGGGCCTGCCCGCCAGGTCGGACCTGGCAGGCAGTGCGGCACCTGTGAGAACAACTCGTGGGTGCACCGGCACCATTATGCATCCGAGCTCCCCATTGCCTATGGGGCCGAATGGGGATGGGGAGTCCCTTATTACCGGCACCCGCGAATGGGCAATTACTAGGTCCGCCAAACTCAGCATGACCAGGAAATTGGCCATTTGGGGGTGCCAGATTGTTTCGCAAGTTTGGAGGTAGCCTGCATCTATTACAGGCATGCTACCTCCAAACTCATAATGAGGCCCAAACACTTTTAAATGAATCATATTTATCATATGCATTGTAGAAACTAAACATTCTATAGTTCTTGTCAAAAGTATTTCATATAAAACTGCAAGACACATACTTGGTGTTTTGCACGCATACAGTTTAACTAGAAGGTATCTCATGTATGATATGCAGCCACCATCTATATCTGATGAAACTTACTTTGACATCTACTTGTATCAAGACAAGCAAGAGAGTGACCCAAAGGTCCCGTTTTCTCACTAACTTCACACTCATTTATTCTTTGTAGCATCTTGATCTGCCTTTGAAAATTATCATTTTTGGCCAAAACTTGAAAACATCTCTTAAAATCATTACAAGAAAAGGTATCAATATTGCACCATAACTCACAATTCTTCTTGCATTTTCTTTTTGACTAATTCACAGTTTCCATTTCCATATTGTTACACTGCATAATTTCATCTTTTTTAGAAATTACCCCATTTTGGACTTCATAGGTACGTTCACTTTCATCAATAGCAAGAGGAACATTATTTCCTTGAATGTCACTCTACTCATTAAAAAATCTTTCATTATGAGAAGTGTGTTTACACTCTCCACCAAAGACATCACGAAGGTTGTCACGTGTAAGCACATGAAATGTTTTTATATTTGTATAGAATGGTGTAGTCACCTTAAGCAATTCCTTAAGTTTATTTAATATGAAAATGAACAATTTTCTTTTCGTATCAAAAGCTTTCTTAATGACTACTTCTACTTTTTTCTTTTGCAAAAAGCATTGTACCAAGTATTTAGATTTTGCTTTGACACTTCTCCAAAGATTTGTAAAAACTTGTGACTGATACATATCTTTATTTCTATGTTTCACACTGATAGCACATTTGCTACCTTTTATTGTAAAAATATTTCTTTTTTTACCAGCTGGTAACACATTTGAAAGATGTTTTCTTTTCTTTTTTTAATGTCAATAAAACATTATCGGTTCCAGCAAAACTTTGTGTTGGCATATTTCAGCTTCAACATTTCTAAATCTTTCCTCAACACTAGATTGTTGCATTATCTACAGGATTTGTATCTACAGATTTAAAAACATTTGTTTTAAAAAAATGATACTGTTTAACTCTACTTCCCTGCAGAAAACCCTTTCTTATAGCTCGTTGTTTTTGTTTTCTTGATGGCATCTTACAAACCAAGCGGTAAAAAAAAATGTCAATGATTAAGCTCATACATATTGACAAAGGTGGTAATAGCTCCCCTACACAATGCAACAAAACACATGCCTACTGTAAATCCCAGGGGCAACAATCATATAAAAAGATGATTTTATATAATTGACCAGTTTGCAAACACCAATGCTTTCCTGAACTGCACACACGTGCGATATTCCATCTGTGTCACTGATTGTGAGGAAGCATGTCTTCCAGAACTATAAAAAATACCACACCCCCAATTGTACAGATTATATGTGACACAGACATCACCTTCAAACCCTGTTTCATAAGGATATTTAAGTCCACACAGGACTTCATGGTACTGAAAACAGTACCCTGGATGCATCCATGGCCACACACATGGGACAACTGGCATTACTCCTTGGCAACTGAAACAGACAGAATGACAAGGAAGTGACTCAGAGGTTCAACGCTGAGTTCCACTTAAGGTAGAGGGCTCAAATACCACTGCCTGTGAACGTGAGGGTGATGGGACAAGTCTGATTGGAGGTGGACAGTTATCATATAACCCACAATTATCAAATATATCCCCAAGAACCTCCCAAGTGATATGATATCATTAGTCATGTATAATGCACCTCTACACAAGTAGTTCTAGCCACAACAAGTCAAGGGAGTGAAGACAGAAGGAAGACAGGGCAAAAATCTTACTAGGCCTTGTGTTATTCAGATCACACAAGTGCAAGAACGAAAAGTGCAAGCAGAAAAGGAGGGAGCAAGTGCAGGAGAGAGGGGAGGAGAAAAAAGGACACATATGTTCTGAGTAAGTGCAGCCAGGACAGCACGTTCCATGGTAGGGTAAGGACACCACTAACAGTTTATCCTCTTTCAACCACACTGGTATTCTATTCAGGAATGTTGTCACATGTTCATGAAGAGAGTTGAAAACAATGTACTCAGTGCTTTACTCAAAGATGATAGTGATAAAATATCTGCAGAAAATAAATCTGGAAAATACTAATACCATATGTGGTAAAGAGAGTTGTACTGGATAATTAGACCTTTGCCAACACATCCAGTTATAGCAAGTACTGCGTGTAAAAACACAAAAAAATTGCAATTAAGAAAACCAGTAATGCAGATTGTTTTCAGTAATGCTCATTCCAGAAGCAGAAACACCAGATAGGCCCAGGTACACACCTCAGAGGGCAGCAAGCATAGTAGTTCAATCCATCAATACTAACAGCCAGTGAAAGGCATCCATTTTTCAGGATGGGCTGCTTAGATGCCTGTGATTAGCAAGTGTACATTAAACAAGAATTCTTTAGGATAACATTTATGGTTAAAAGCTCTGTGCCCATCGTACGCACCCATGTTTCACATTAACGCATACAGTTTACAGATGTTTTTGTTTGTACAACATATTAGCACCTACCGCACACTTGCTTCTCCCAACACTCATTTAATTACTCCTCCTTAGCCATCCTAAAAAAAAAGACAATTAACTACCTCATCTGATTCCACCCATCTCAGCATAATAGCACAGTAGCCTAATGCACTATTCTGCCTTTCGCCTACAAACGAATAACTACTACTGCTAATCAACAAAAAGATATCAGCATGTATGTCCTCGCTTCAATGTCCTTCTTAAAACAAGAAAGAGAGATAAAGGGGTATGTACCACCAGGGTACCCTTAACATCAAAGGGTTCACCCTTAAAAAAAAATGGACAATATAGCTGCTGCACTAAGTATTTACTAAGACTTATTTTGCCCTAGATCCTATTATAGTTCTGTTGCCACTTATGGCCAGAGACCAGACACCAGTAGACACAAGTTAATACAAAAATATCTTTGTTTTATTTTATCAAATAACACTCAAATTTTAAGATCATCATAAGTGTCGGTACTATAATCCATAATAGTCCTTCACCAAACATTTAAAACCAACAATTGATTGACAGAAACAAATGTAAAAGCTAAAGCCTTCTTTGGGTAAGCTCATAGAATCAAATTCCAAAGTTATTTATGCTTTACAAAGGGATGTGCTGTGTTGTTTTACGCATTCAAACATACGTCACTTCGCACACCTCAGTTAAACTCATTCCATACCTTCTCATATGCAACCATTTAAATACCATCTCATTTCACACACACAAATAGTGCCCAACATGTTTCTTCCCATTTAGGATGTCACTTTGAAAATGATTCGGGAATTCTTCAGGGTCTTTAACAGAAGGATCAAGCAATTTAGCAAAAACACGTTTTCTGTCAGTAATGCATTCTAAAATTGAATACTAACTATTACAGACAATCTAATATCAACAGTTTCGAAAGAGATCTGAATGGTCTCTTCACTTTAGGAGTTATTATTCCCTTTATCTTCCATCTAGCTGGAGAAGGATCACCACCTAGCGGGGAGCAACAAAAACAAACAACAAAGAAAAGGCGACTTAATGGCCTATCTGGCTGCTCAACTCTACAGGCTGTCATGATTAATTAATGACAGTCTATGATGCAAAGCACAAACACCCATAGTGTGATTCCCGGAAATAAAGAAAGGATGTGCACGTAGCGTCCAGCACCGGTAGCGGTTATGGAAAGTTATATCATTCCCTTTGTGCGTAGTAAAAGTGGGAGTGTAAAAAGAGAGAGAGGAAAGTCAGTAGCAATCTACTTTCTAACAACCCTTCCACACTTGGTGCAAAATGTGAAATGCAATGTCATTGCTCACTTTTAAATCTGGTCTTTTTCCAAATTTCTTGTTAGTGGTACACAGCGCGAAAAAAGAATCCTCACGTTCTTTTGAGTGGTGTGATTGGAGAATTATGCACAACTAGAAATGGGAATATTAAATAATCTCCCATTAGGGACTGGAGAAAAGGTCACTGTAAAAACATAATGTTCACATAAGCTCGACTTACTTCATCTCACGTATTCATCTAGATGTATTGGTTCCAGAAGGCAGTATAGCACCCCATCCAATGGGTTGGATCGCGGTAGTTACTTGGTCAAAACCACCATGTTATTCCTGCATTTGTAAATTAATTTGCAGAAAAGAAAATAGATGGACTATGTGTTAATCAAACACTATCCATCTCAATAACTCTGCCTTGTATGTTAGAGAGATGTTATAACTCCAAAGTCCCATGTTAACTCAGCACGTTAGTGCGATCTCGATAAAAGCAATCCATAAAGGGTTGATAATATATATATAATAAAGTTTGCTGTACGGTTGACTAGAAGTCTAAAACAGCACGCTTCCTCACTGCGTAATTCTAATATCAGGTCGTATAGCGGCACCGGCTTTTTAATTATAACATCCCAAAACGTGAGAGTAATAGGCGTGCATCAGAGCTACAATGCCCACCCCGAAGCTGCTTGATCTTACCGTTTCAGCGGTAGCGTCAAGGATCCGTGTTGAAGTTCCTTCACTCGTTCCGCGTTTGTTCGGTGCGTGATTGCTTTCGGGGTCGCCTCTGCAGGCTGGAAGCATTTCCGGCCTTTTTATGTCGGCGTCTCCGGATCGCACATGCACAAAGGTGATTAAATGTTTGTTTACTGATATCAACGATGGTCCGGTGTATTTAAACCATTCCGCAATTGAAAGAAGGCCACCGTCTTCAATCCGTGAGTTAAAGATTTACCAGTCATCTTCAATAGCTTAGGAAGGAGTCCATTATGTTGTGACTTTAGAGTATTTCATTGGAAAAGTTGAAGTGTGATGATAATTTATCCTGTTATATTCAAACTACAGTTTTACAGGCAAAACATTCCAGTATCTTATGGTTTACCAATTTCAACCCACCAGTCGATTTTTTCGTTCAGACCAATAGTCATGCTAATCGTAAGGAAAATAAGCTGTTGCTCTTTTTTCAAGAGTGCTCTTTTGTCTTTATTGATATCCATACTGGGTCTTTGTTTGTATAGGACAGTCCAACTAATGTCATCCACTTTATGGTTGTGTTCCATCCAGTGTTCAACTAGGGGAGCATTCCAAGTTCTATTTCTAATACAGCTTTTATGTTCCCCTATTCAGACTTTAATTTTTCTATCTGTTTTGCCTACATATATTTTTCTGCACGGACACCAGACCGCATAAATCACCATTTTTGTATTGCAATTGCTAAAGCTTTTCTGCTGCCAAACTGTTGGTAACCCAATGTCTACTGCTGTACTTTTAAATGTAGAGGGGCAACAGCGGCAGTTACCACACGGGGTATGTCCTGTTAGATTTTGGAATCCCCATTGTTGTGGCAATGTTGTTTGTAATGTCGGTTTCCTACTGATATCATTTCTGGTTAGGATTTCTTTTACATTTCGGCTTCTCTTGAATGCAATAATTGGTCTTGCAATGGGATGTTCACAATTTTCCAGCAGATGCCAGTTTTTGCCAATGATTTTTTTAATTCCATTAGATAGATGATTATATGTATTGACAAAAACGAGTCGTTTGTTTGTTGGTCTCTTTCTCAGTACGTTGTTTACGCTCTGCCCTATATTCTAACAGTGCCTCTCTGTTGTTATTGTTGGCCCGTTTTCACGCGCTCTGGGTGATTTTGTTAGGGAACCCCCTGTCTTCAAGTTTAACTTTCATTTTTGTTGCTTCGACTTGAAAGTCAATTCTGTTGGTACTGTTCCTTTTAAGTGTCAGGAATTGACCCAAGGGTAGATTATCACGTACATGACGCAGATGGAAACTAGAGTAGTGTAGTAAAGAGTTTCTGTCAGATGGCTTGTTGTAAGGTTTAACATGCAGTTTTTTTTATGTTAGGTTCAACAGTGATTGTAATATCCAAAAAGTCTAAGGATGTTGTACTGTGTTGGTAGGTAAACTTCAGGAAGCTATTTTGTAGGTTGATCCATTCATAAAAACATTCCAATTCCTGTAGGCCTCCCGTCCAGATCATAAATATGTCGTCTATATACCGACACCATTTTTAATGTGGCCAATGAACAGATTAGAGTTGTTCATGATGATGTTGATTTCAAAACCTTCCATGTACAGATTGGCTACGCATGGTGCCAATGTGGCGCCCATGGCGGTGCCTTGTATCTGTTTGAAAAATTCTCCATTGAAATGGAAGTAACTCTCAACTAAAGCCATTTCCGCACACCACAAAATGAATGATACTGGAGTGGTTGTTACTGTATGATCTCTGAGCAATTTTTCTTCAAGTATTTCTAAAGACAGTTGTTGAGGAATGCTAGTATACAAGGCTACTACATCGAGGCCAACCAGGAGCTCGGTCTGTGGATCAAAATCCAGATCTTCTACCTCTGATATTATTTGAGTTGTATCCTGTACAAACAAAGCCATCTTTCTCACCAATGGTTGTAAAAAGGTGTCTGCAAATTTTGATAGCAGCTCCAAGACAGAGTTTACCCCCCAGACGATTGGCCTACCCGGAGGGTTGGTCATTGCCTTGTGGATTTTAGGCAAGATGTAAAATTGCGGAATCTGGGGTTTATCTTTGATGAGAAAGTCACATTCCTTCTGACTTATCCACCCTCTCTCTTGTGCTTTAGTGACTTTAAGGGTGATCATCTTCAGTAAACGTGGCGTTGGATCCTCTATTAGTGTTTGGTAGCAGGTAAGGCTTAACAATGGACGATAACATTCCCTTATATAGTCAGCCCGGTTCAGAATCACTGTAGCTCCTCCTTTATCAGCCCTACGAATTATGATTTCTTGATTACTAGATAGTTGCTTAAGTGCGAGAGCTTCGTTGTTACTGATGTTCTGAAAGGTTTTCTTACCTTTCGCCTTTTGTTCTAGAGTGTTAATCTCTTTTAATACTCTTTTCTGAAATACCAAAGCTTCTGGACTCTGAGTAGCAGTCGGTACACAGAACGTAGATTGATTGCTCAATCCTGAGTCCGAGGTTTCTTGTTCGTACACGTTATCCTCGAAAAATTGATGTAAGTGTATTTTTCTCATGAATTGGCTAAATTATTTCTGAAAGGTAAAAGGACTATGATGGTTCGTAGGGACAAAACCCATCCCTTTCTCTCCAGCATCTGCATTTCTTATTCAGTTGGTTGATAGTCAGACAGATTCACCACAAGGCTGCCATACTTCGGGTGACACGAGGTTCCAAGTCCCATGTCTCTGCACCGTTCTCTAAAAAATGTTGTTGAGCATTTGGTCTGCCACTTTGATTGCCTCCTCCCCTATTGCCTCTTCGGCCTCGGGGGCTTCAATGTCCATCTTCCGCTACTAAATTTTCAATGGACATATGCCCTAACCATCCCCAGAAAACATTCTTAGCAAACCTTATCAATAATACGGTTTCCCCAACCCATTTTACAACCCCATTTATTTGACATCTAATACACAATATTACCTATTTCTTACATCCCATAACAAATCGACATTCACACCACATCCAGAAAAAAGGGTGTGATATGTGAAATCCCAATACATGCCATGACAGAGAAAACAGGATTTAGAAAAACGGGATGCAGATAGCCTGACACAACAAATGCTAGAAAATCAACCGTTTGGTCTACCTACAATGGAAAATACAAAACAAAACAGCACCAAAATAAATTCCACCACTAAGGAGGTAGGCATGACTGCCACATGCTCTGAAAGAAAACAGAGGAGCAACTGCCCATTAACTTTGCCAATTTCTAATATATCTGCACTTGAAAACATACATTTTTCAATGATAAACCCAAATGAAAAGTGAGCTAATCTTACACACCACACTACCCAGTTCTTACATAACATAACAATGCTTAATAAAACATACATATAATACAAACAATATATAGATAAAACATACATGACAACGATATCAAGGGAAAAAACCTGCAAAAATATGCGCTAGGACTGTTACTCCACCTAGCTCCAGTTTCCACACCTAACACCCCTCTGCTTAAAGACTGTAAGTGAACTCCAGGTGAACTCCAGGTAGACAACATTCACTCTACAGCTACTCACATAACTGTGCTCTGTCAGAACCTTCATCCTACCAACACCTATGTAATCAGTCCTTCTTAATCATCCTCATCCAATAAGATGCAAAGTCAAATGCCTCACCTGTTTCCATCTATTCAACTATCATTGGGCCAATAGCCAGACCCACTATCCTACATTTCACATTCACACTAATCACTACTACTTCTAAACAAAACATATCAAGAAGTATGTCCTCCCTTCACTGCCCATTCCCATTGCACTAAACTTCAATGGCAATGTCACCTAAACAGACCCAGACAACCATGTTAGCAAACCTCATCCATACTACGGTTCCCCCAACCCACTATGCACCCTGATTGATTTTACATCTCTCTATGTCAGTGCATTGCATAACAACATATTGCATTACATAGCATGGAACCCACATAGATTCTTGTACTTACAAAGCACACCATTTGCGCACAAATTGGATAAATGCCAAATATGATTGTTCATTATTCTAAATTACTACCAAAAATTACATGACAGTGAAAATCCTGCAGTGTAAAAAAGACCCATATTCTATGATACCCTACCCAGTTTACCACTATAACTTTTCCTACTTCACTTCGTAATTTCACACTTCCACAATTCTAACAGAGTAGAAAATCACAGATATAGGGTCACAAAAAATGATATCCAACTACAAAGCACACACACGGCCACAATAGTTGTCAAGGGTAGAGTTATATTGCTTGGTTCACAATAGGATTTCTCATGCACCCACATTCATATCAGACTGTCTAATGTCACTGAGAAACAACCTTTATTTGCAAATATATTTTCTGGCAAACATAAGCATAGCATACCATGTCATAATGCTTCATCTCTCTCCTAAATACACTGTAGTAAAATATAGAAAACCCTACTTTGCAAACAATACTTGACCACATTATACACCTAAACATAATTCAGTTATCTTACAAATACAATAATTAAAACTGTACATAAAATATATAAAAGCACACTATCACTCACCTTCAGCTGCTCCAAATAATGAATAGATCTTCACCAGAGCCAAACACAGAACATGTGCATACTTTGAGTTTTGACATCATACAGTCAAAAGTTCACACTAATGTCACTTTCATAGCTTTCATAATTCAATAGGACTGTAGAAAGCAAACAAGTAAAATGACAAACACATTTCTGGCACAAGTTATATCAGTCAATATACCCCAACACAATCCTTCAATGAATACTTTATACAATATTGGCACACTACATTAAAAGAAAACTTTTATTTTCTTCCTAATTTTTCCCAATAACATACTTGTGGCTATAACCCCAGTTACACAACGAAAACCCATCTATAGTCGCGGCTACACAAACATTTTTTTTAATGAGCTCAAAAACACATATTAGAAAAATGTAAAATTCAATTCACATTAGCCTTCAGGTGACAACATCCAAATAGAAACACATGTACAAATCTGACCTAAACCATCCATAATATAATATGATCACTGCACCAAAATACAACCGGCTCTAGTCGCAGGTATAGCGATGCAAAAGTGATAGTTGTGGCTGCACCGACCAAAAATACACAAGTGCCATTTGCCCACTAGTACCCATGGCTAGCAAAGACTGCAACATGCGATTGGTGCGTTCGTACCCGCGGCTAGGCTGCAACAATTATAGGGCCTCATTACGACCCAGGCGGTAAGGGGTTTACGGCGCCGTAAACAGCGCCGACCCTTACCGCCTGAGTACGAGGTCCCTTAGCGCCATGGCGAATTTAACACCTGCTTTTAGCAGGTGTTAAAATCCATGGCGCTAAGGGACCATGGAGTTAATTACGCCACCGTAATTTACGGTGGCGTAATTAATGCCTTCCCCACTCCCATTATGCCCTATGGGGCAAAAATGGGAATGGGGAAGGGTAAATGGGAATTGGGGATTTACCGCCCCGCCAAGGTCCGAATGGGGCGGTAAGTCCGCCAACCACCATGGCGTAAACGTAGTTTACGCCATGGTGGTAAAGTCACGGCCCAGGCGGTAACTTACCGCCTGGGTCGTGATGAGGCCCATACCCTCAGCTGCACCTGCCAAAAATACACAACATGCCATTTGCCTGCTCGTACCCACGGCTGTAGCTGGTGCCATAGTCAGTACCCACGGCTGCAATACGCCTGACAGGGCACAACATTTCATTGGCTGCTACCGCAGCTGAGGCTATTTTTTTTTAAAAAGGACACAAACGCATTTTCCTTTTCCAATATACTTAAACAGTTCTCTGGGTGGCTCTTAAAAGAGCCTTTGGGTTCTTCTACCAACACTTCACCAAAATGTTCATCCAGCGAAATACTCTTCACCTGTATGATGATTCAAAACATTTTGAAAAACATGTATGTGCTCTTTCTTTAGATGATTAATTCATATTCTTTTTCCAAAGAGAAAAATACCTGTGCTCTCTGTCAAAAATATTTCTCCACAATCGTAGCATACACCTCTAATTTCAAACACTCCATCTAAAAAGCCTTGTAAACCACTGCTTGGAGAACTCATCACTTATGTCCTCACTATTAACCCAATTTTCAAAACTTTTTTTGTACAATCTTCTGAAGAAAGATTCCTCTCCTTTTGCAAATGGCTCGGCTCCATGTTTCAAATATCAAATACAATAATAAACATATCCCCAAAACAGCACTGTTTCCTAAGGGTACACGTCACCCATCTACAATTTTATTGGCATATATAAACATCACTAAACAGCATTGGAGGTACTTGAAATCCTATTGGCAGCCACCCCCCCACCACACAACCAATGAACAACCAATCCCAAAGCAAACACAGACATTACACCTTCTCTCCTCATTAATCTTCTTCCATTCCAAATTCTAGGTCTGAACTGACAAGAAGTATTTCTCTGTACCATTAGAACAATGGAACAATACATGTAATGGCTGGAGGACAATTACCCTACTGAGGAAGAGATTAGAAAAGGAGATGCTCAAAACAATGCTGCAGAAGAAGATACACCACAATCAGGATTGTGTAATCACATTCTATATATTCATGTAAAATGTGAGTAACAATTACATTTAAATTAACAAATTTCAGTCACCAAATACATAAAGGGCCTGATTCATAGAATCCAGCACAGAAGCAGCGCAAGTGCCGCGCGCCAAGAAGGTGCATGCACCACGCATGTGCCAGCCATGGCACAAACCAGCTATTGCGCGGCACGCATATTCATGGATTTCCAGAGGCATCAGTAGCTGTGGCACAATGAACAGCAAGCAGCGCCCGTAACGCCCCCCAACACACCCCCATGTGCAGGAAAAAGCCAGTAAAATACCCAATACGGCACAAGGCACTGTGCCATCCATGGCCGAGCACACAGACCACCCCCCCCCATGGTAATTGCGTGAAAAATTGGAGCGTACCCCACTCGCACCAGCCAAATTGCGTGGAAAGGGCCGCGCGTACCCCCGGGAAATCGCTCACTGCGCTCGCACCAGCCAAATCACGTGGAAAGGGTTGCACACACTCCCGCGAGATCGTGTACCCCGCTCCCACCAGCCAAATCGTGTGAAAAGGGGTGCGCGTGCTGCCATCAGCCTAGAACACACCCCGCAGGCAACCCACACCACAAGGGAACCCCATCATATGTGACCATACGCCGCAGGCTGCCCACACTACATGGGACACCCCCCACCACCCGTGACCATACCCCACAGGCAGCCCACACCACAAGGGTCCCCCCATTACCCGTGACCATACCTTGCAGGCAGCCCACACCACATGGGATCCCCCCATCACCCGTGACCATACTCCGCATACAGCTCCCACCACAAGGGCCTCCCACCACCCGTGACCATACCCTGTAGGCAGCCCACACAACAAGGGACCCCCCAACATCTGTCACCATACCCCGCAGGCAGCCCTCATGGGATCATACCCCACAGACAACCCACACCACATGGGACCCCCACCACCCATCACCATACCCCGCAGACAGCCCACACCACAAGGGACACCCCAACACCTGTCACCATAACCTGCAGGCAGCCCACATGGGACCATACCCCGCAGGCAGCCCACACCACATGGGACTCCCACCACCCATCACCATACCCTGCAGGCAGCCCACACCACAAGGGACCCCCCACCACCCGTCACCATACCCCGCAGGCAGCCCACATCACAAGGGACCCCCCATCACCTGTGACCATACCCCACATGCAGCCCACACCACAAGGGACCACAACACAAGGGACCCCCCACAACATCCGTCACCATACCCCACAGGCAGCCCACATAGGATCATACCCTGCAGGCAGGCCCCGACTCATGTCCCCCCACCCCCACCAGTGACGGCAACCTGCAGGCAGGCCCCAACTCATGTCCCCCCACCCCCACCAGTGACAGTAACCTGCCGGCAGGCCCCGACTCATGTTTTCCACCCCCACCAGTGACGGTAACCTTCAGGCAGGCCCTGACTCCTGCCCCCCCACCCCTACAAGTGACAGCAACCTGCAGCAGGCCCCGACTCATGTCCCCCCACCCCCACCAGTGACGACAACCAGCAGGCAGCCCACATGGGACCATACCCCGCAGGCAGCCACACCACAAGGGATCCCCAACACCTGTCACCATACTCCACAGGCAGCCCACATGGGACCATACCCCGCAGGCAGCCCACACCAAATGGGACCCCCTACCACCCATCAACATACCCCGCAGGCCGCCCACACAACAAGGGACCCCCCAACAGCCCTCACTATACCCCACAGGCAGCCCACATGGGACCATACCCCACAGGCAGCCCACACCACATGGGACCCCCCACCACCCATCACTATACCCGGCAGGCAGCCCACACAGGACCATACCCCCATCACCTGTGACCATACCCCGCAGGCAGCCACACCACAAGGGCCCCCCCACCACCTGTGACCACACCCCTCAGGCAGCCCACACTACAAGGGACGCCCCCAACATCCGTCACCATACCCCACAGGCAACCCACATGGGACCATACCCCGCAGGCAGCCCACACCACCTGGGACCCCCCACCACCCTGTCACCATACCCCACAGGCAGCCCACATGGGATCATACCCCGCAGGCATCTCACACCACATGGGACTCCCCACCACCCATCACCATACCCCACAGGCAGCCCACACCACAAGGGACCCCCCATCATCTGTGACCATACCCCACATGCAGCCCACACCACAAGGGACCACCCCACCACCCATGACCATACCCCACAGGCGCCAACACCACAAGGGACCCCTCACAACATCCGTCACCATACCCCACAGGCAGCCCACATAGGACCATACCCTGCAGGCAGGCCCCGACTCATGTCCCCCCACCAGTGACGGCAACCTGCAGGCAGGCCCCAACTCATGTCCCCCCACCCCCACCAGTGACAGCAACATGCCGGCAGGCCCCGACTCATGTTTTCCACCCCCACCAGTGACGGCAACCTTCAGGCAGGCCCTGACTCCTGCCCCCCCCACCCCTACAAGTGACAGCAACCTGCAGCAGGCCCCGACTCATGTCCCCCCACCCCCACCAGTGACGACAACCAGCAGGCAGGCCCCGACTCATGTCGTCCACTGCCACCAGTGACGGCAACCTGCAGACAGGCCCCCACTCATGGAACCACCTCCCCCTTTGTACAGCATGCAATCTTGTAGCATATGTCAACCAAAATCCCACCACACGCTGCACCCACACGGTGCACCTGAACACTCATCCATTGTTCCTGCTCCCCATTACATGCCCCATTGCATGGGAATCCCAAACTCACACATGCATGCATGTTTCCACACACATGAACAACATTGCTCAACAGCAGGGATACGTAATTCAGACAAGGAAGATTGAAACATGCACCAAAACATTGAGAGCAGACAACACTCAATGTATAAACATGTATTAATGATCATGAATCGAAATGAAAAACATTCAAATCAAACCAGTGAAGTAATAATCATACAAAATCCAAATGAAATGCAATTCCAGAAAAAAAAAGAACATTTTATTGAACAAAAAAGACTCCAAAATCCAAGAACATCCTAAAAGTACGATAAAAAATAACTATATACAAGATGCGGAGCAAAGTCCAGGAACTCCAAATAAAAAGAAACAAATCAAACCTACTCCTAAAGAACTATATGCACAGGCAGCAGGCTAGTCCTACGACTCACCATTTCCCCCAAGAGTTTCAGCCAGGGCATCATCAAACTGCATTAATTTCCCTGATTTGGGCCTGTGATCTCCCCTCGAGGGCCTGTAGGGACTCCATGGTGCTCCTCTGAAACTCCCTGCGAGACTCCTCGAAGAACTCGGCCCTCCTCTCCGCCCGACACAGGGTGTTCTCTGCCCGGCGATGGTGAGTCGTGCCCCCAGTGCCCGCTGCCACTCTTCTCCGATCTGCTGGCCTATTCGCTCCAACAAAGAAGACATTCTTGTGGCAAGGTCCACGTTGCTGTCCTGCCCGATGCCTGATACCTGCCCCTCTGATGTTGACAGCCCCGAGTCCTGACGCCTCCTACGTCGAGCCTGCCGCAGCCGAAAAGCTGGTACATGCACCTTCAGGATAGTTTCCGGGATGATGACAACCCCTGGGGCTTCCGTGCACGTGCCCTGCTGCTTGGTGCCTGTACTTCCTCCATTGCCATTGGTCTTGTTGCTACGTTGACCACCTGCAATAATCCTCCTTCGACCTCCGACTGTGGCAGGGATTTGGTCTCCACCAGGCTGGCTGCAAGAGTTAGGACAAGTTCACAGGGGGCCCTGGTGGTATCTGTGCCGAAAGACGGCAGGGAGGACGACTGGCACACAGAGGAGGAATAGTAGGAGGGGGTCACAGCAGTGGCCAGCACATGTCGGAAATTCCTTACCAGTAACAGAGCTAGCCAGTTTATGAGGCGACATACCTCATTGTGATGATATGCAATCCCCCGATTGGAAGCCTAAGCATCATCACGAATGGTGGTTGTACGCCTCACAATACTGACTAGCAACAGTTCCACCCTGTCAAGAATTGCCTCATCCACAGGTAGTGGGAGATCTGTATCCGAGGATATATCCATCACCTGTGGACGGGTATAGCATGGGGCATGCCCGCAGGTGCATACTGCTGTAGTTGCAGTACCAGGGACAGGATTAGGCACAGGCCCCTCCATGGCTACCTACACTGCCTCAGGCCCCTGACCCTGGACTGCAGCAGTCACACATACCTCATCACCCCCACTGTGCCCCATGGGCTGTGCTGCTGTGGCCTCCTCCTCCTCCTCCACCACCACCAACCTGGATGACCCCCACTGTCTTCTGCATCTGATTGCCCCTGTGTGGTCGCACCTGTCCCTCCCACTGACGAGGACCCTACAACCAACTTCGCCCTCTTGTGCCTCCCCTCAGCAGCTGCAGCCGTTGTCACTGATGCGGCAACAGTCTCCTCACTCCTGGAAGATGACGAACCCTGGGAGGATCAGTGGGCCCTGCGTCTACACCTGGCGGAGGCATCCCTTCTACAGGGCTCCACAGCGCCTTCTCTGCCCTCCTCTACCATTGTCACCGTGGATAGGGAAACATAGAACACATACATCAGTACTGGACATATGTGTGCTTGGCAATGCAAAAGTACCTAATTGCCACTGTCAAAGGTCACAACCATCATCACCATCCCCTACACACAGGGAAGTGCCATTCACACATGCACAATCATGTCTGTCATTCACACCAGACATTCACATCCTTGGACAAGGTACTGCCATCACATCCAAATTGTGCATGCACCGCACACGCATCATGGCATTTACACATCTCACTCACTCATCACCTGACAGTCATGAAGCAGGCCATGGATCCAGCACGTCAGAGGGCACTTGAGGTTGAATTGGCAGTATGAGGCAATCACACATGCATACGCAAAGAGTCACAGACATCCTGGAGTGGTTGCCACTCACACACTCACTTATCATACACACGCACATGTACACCATGCATCTCCATGATGTTGCCGAATGCAAACATGTGTCACACCTCTGGCATGACACAATGCACACACAGGGATGCAAACATGTGCACGTTGTGACACACATGTGCGCATCACGGATTACCACACAGAAACCATTGATGTTGCACATGCATCAATGAACTCACATGCAGCTGTGCCTGGGACATGCACACGGACATCTGTATAGTAGACATGCCAAACATAAAAGCAGGGTGCACACACCAACCACACATCTACTTGCACATGCACTATGGTGTACAAGAAGACATGGGCACTTACCAGACGAGTCCGGATGGAGCACCCACTCCAGGACCTGGGTGTGCAGGGCTGGGTCGATGAACTCCAGGAACCTCTTTTCATCGGTGGTCACCCGGCCACGGTGCCCCACTCGGACAGCCCCAGGATGGAGGAGGTGCTGGGCCTTGTTGAAGGTCCTGGACCTGTAGTCCTCCCAGCCCTTATGGACATGTCGGTAGTCACGGGGTGCCACCGCCTCCGCATTAATTACCAAACAAATAAAATGAATGTCGCCCACAATGTCCAACCAGATCTTCCTCCATCCTTGTCGACTCGCGGTGGTCCATGGAAGAGGGTATCATAATGCCCCAGGACTTGCTCCACCAGGATGTCAAATTCATTGGCACTGAAGCTGACAGCCCTATGCCTCACTGTCAGGGGGTTGCCACTTGCCTCTGATGGTGTGGTGTCAGACATGGCAACCCCCGAGGCAGGTGTGGGTGGGCAAGGTGGTCCTCGGGCTGGGTTGTGGAGCGATGGTATGGCAGTCAAGATTCTTCTGGATCAGCAGAGGTGGTCACAGCAGCAGGATCACTGGCAAAGGCTGATGAGCAGGCACAGAAATGCAGGGCACGAGGGCAGCAGGCACACAGAGTGGGATGGCAGCAACAGATGGCTGGACGTGACAAGACAAGCAACAGATGCAGTTACGTGACATGCGCTGGACGTTGGGCATTGATGTTCAGTATGGGATAAAGGTGTGTGTAGGACGACAGTGCAACGTACGTGCTTTTTGTGGGGACAGACACGTGAATTTCATATTTTTGTGGGTCCACATGTGATTACTTCACTACTGTGGCAGTGCGTACTTCTTGTACTTCTTGTTTTGGTTGGGGAGTTGCCTAAGCGCACATGCACATGTGATATTTTCATACAACGAGGCGAGAATCAACATCTGATTGGCTGATCCCTACAGTCCCCTTTACATGCTGCATTTGTTGAGAAACTCCGGATGTGGCACGCCCTGGCCGCGGACACCCGCAAAGTCGGAGAAGCTCGTAACACTGGGGCAGCCCTTCTACCCTTTCCACTTCACTTTCTGTACCATTTCCTCATTGGCTACTGTTAAACAGTCACACAATCATCCACCAATCACATCCAAGAACTCTACATCTAACTCTATCATCACATATCAGCACTTTAGATGTACTATTGATCACTCTCAGTACAATTCGGCTGTCACTGCAACAGACCCACAGCAACAACTACTATTAAACTTGCCAATATTTCTACTTGCAGATTTATGCACATCCACATGCTTGAACAAAGACTACAGGTATGAATATTTTCTGCACAGTACATGCAGAGCTCTTCTAAGAATACATATAAACATAATAACAGCCACTTACCCTGTATAAACTGTAAAATGACCTTACTGTCATGTATCCCATCTGCTATGATGAGGTGACAATTGCAAACCTGTCTCCTCTCCAAATTTTTGTTTACTCACACAGCTATCTAAAAAAAAATATTTCATATTAAAAGATGGCAGAAATAACATTATAATTATGAAAGGACTTTCCGGTGTGTTATACAATTACACACAACCAGGATAAGTACATGCATCTTCATTCAAGCACACACACAAACAATATAATTACAAAGGCTCCCAGCTCCAACAACACCACTGCCTCTATATGAAATCCTACTTCTTTATTTCCCCCACCTTCACAAATACATACATTGCATGATTTTCTCTACAATCTCTGCTTTTTATCCTGTACAAATAGCAAAAAATGCATATGATTATTTCTTCTACCTCTTACCATCCAATAACATAACATTAAAAAAGCAAGTGTGGTCTACATGTTTACTATTATACTCATTTGTAAAACATACTCAACTAACATATTCTAAATAAAATGTACAATACTAACATAATGTTTTAACTGCTACTCAAACACACTAGCATGTTACTGTTGTAGAACAAAGAAGTGTATTGACCCTTTCCCATTAGATGTATTATTAGTGCTTCCCCTTACCAGTTTCACACTTTATAATGTCATATGAAGCCCAGTATAGTAAAACATTAATACAAGAATAACCTTCCCAACTTGATATAGCTGCCCATTGCACAACCACACACCTCAACGATCAATCTTTCCATCATACTCAGACACTCATGCACAGCCCAACACACACTTTCTTTTTTTCTCCAACAAACCCAAAAGAATGCCTACCAAAAAGCACCTCCGTAGAAAATAATGCAGAAGTAGAGCAAATCAAAATAAAGGTGTCCAAAATAATCATCCATCTCTACCAGATTTTGTACAAAAATTTCAAACAAAACAGCTAATACAGTCATTACGCAAAACAAAACAAGCTTTAGTACACAAACCTTCCCTCCTCTATCAAAATGTAAAACAAAACAAAAAGTGATTAACAAGACTTCAGCTACCACTACTGCTAACACTGCTCCTATAAATCTTGATATAGTAGCAACTAACATACAAAAAAAATATTTTATATAAAATGTTCCACCACAGAGTCCTTCAGAACAGTAACAGGAGAGAAGTCATGGACAACCCTTAAAACCTACCGTAGAAAGGTAATCCTAAAAGCTCTCATTGACAGTGTAATCCTTCTCAAAAGGAGGTTAATTATTTTATTTTTAAACAGAATGAAACAACTAACAGAAAGCTAACTACTAAATTGCAAAAAACACTTCTCAATAAACTGAATATCAGCAAAAATGGTGAATGGACTGACACCACGAGCACAGAACCATATTTTAATGAAGAAGCATATAAACAAAAGCAGTGGACGAGGGTATGAAAAACTTAATAACACAATTATGAAACAAGAAACTCTGCTCCCAAAAATATCCCCAGAAAACTCAGTATCATGTCTCCAGTCTAATAAATCAAAACGTCCAGTCTACAAATGGCCGTGCACATCAATGTGTAACATTGCCAAAAACAAATTTCAAATCTTTACGCCACTTCCTCAATCAGTATGTAAAAAGCAAAGACAAAAAAAAAATGGAATTGCTACAAAATATGGATGCCTGTCCAGTGCACAAATACACAGGACTACAAGGACATTCATTAGCCTGCATTTCAGGACCTATTTCCAAAAGCACCTTCCATCATATAAAAATGATAACAACACATTGTTCAACTGTAAAAATCTTGTCCATAAACTCTACTAAGCTAAAAGTCCTGCTTTAGCACTAGTCAATTTAAATAACAATCTTCTACATGGTACAGTCAAACAACTACTCAAACAAATAGAGCATATCCAGAAAAATATTTTGGAAGTGAAAGCCACTTACAAAATGCATTAGCTTTGCAACAAACAACCAACTACTGTACAAATAGCACCCTTCTATTAAACACATACAAAAAAAAACTAATGTTTAAAAGTTGCTGCAAGACTTTTGATGAAAGTAGCACACAAACTGTAGACATAACATACAAAATAGAAGACAATGAAGATTCCAAATGGTTCTAATTAGCTCTCTACCTTATAGCAGAAAACAAATACGAAGTTACTGACCCCTTAATACTTTGCAATTACTGCACTAAAAAACTTGACAACAACCAAACATATTCACGTGCTATCACAAATTACTTGGATTATTCCCACTACCAAAACCCCTGCAACAACTACATTTATATGAGCGCATCATAATTCAAACAGTGCACCCACTTCAATCAATAATACACCTTCAACACAAACAACAACATTGCCTCCCTCTAAATTAGTGAAAGGCATTCATGCAAAGTAGTTTATTTACCATTAGATCTCAAAGAAAATGTACACACTTACACACTCATACACCATACAAAACTCTACAATCTTAACCTCATAGCCTAGCCAAAACTTCACATACAAACTGTACAAATTAAACCATACACAAACTTTTGAGTTGTGTATATTTGATGGGTGTTTGATTCTATGGGTGTATTATGCTGCGGTGGTTGTGGCCAGGGCCTAGAGTCTTGGGTGACTCTAGGCCCTGGCCACGACCACCGCAGCATAACACACCTATGCTACCAAACATTTTGACTGTGGTATATGGGGTGCTCATAGGGGATAATAATTACAATCAATCCTCTACTAACATTCCAAAACCAACATCTACTAAAGTAAAATAGCTACTAGTGCATTTAGTATGTCCGCGGACAGGCATAAACACCGCGGACATGGTGAACACATCAGGGGCACCTGCCACCAAAACAAATACAATATTTGACCCATCTCTTACTCCCAAACCTCCCCAATCGCTTCTGCACCAACACACTCCCCAAAATTGCATTTTGCCTCTGTTCGCCGCCACGCTGTCGGCGGATCCAAGATGGTGGGCGCATTGAAACAATGTGACGCACCTCACGCCTCACCCCATCCAATCGGCGAGGAAGTTGCATGTCCACGGACATGACACAAGCTCATTAACCAATCGGTGTCCTGTCCGCGGAACGAACAGGGAAGTGTGTCCGCGGAGCGGACGTAGATATCACTAATTTTTTTGGCTTACGTTCTAGTCATTTAAAAAGAAAATACTGGACGTATTTAGACTAAATTAACACACTTTCAGAACTAAGCTGCCCCTCCTGCCGCAAATTTGGTGGAAATCCGTCCAGCGGTTTGAGCTGTAGGCATGCGCAGAGTTTTTTCCTATTATGTCTATGCGAAAAAAATACATTTTTGGACCCCCCCTATAACTTTGTCCCCCCTGGACCAAATCACACACAAATTTGCAAAGAAATACATAATGGGCCATATACTTTTTTTGCAAAGATTGGTGAGGATTCGTCAAGGGGGAGCAAATTTATAAGCCGCCCAAAAAGTGCTCTTCCTATGGAATTAGCAACTTAACCATAACTACACATCCGCTACCGTGGGCAGTGTAATATATATGTTTTCCATAGATCTTGCAGCACTATCAAAGGAGATATAGGTCTACAGGATTCAGGAGCCATCCTCTCTCCAATAGTGATAATAGCTTCCTACCATGAAAATGGGAGGGACCGTCCCCTATCATTGCATTAATCACAGCTTCATTCTCTAATGTTGCTACTTTTACTTCTAACTACGTCCAATTCTTACTTTTATGTAACTAGTTCTACTGGTGTTTACCTGGGTAACTTTTATTACTGTCCTTTTAAAAGTGCTGCCAATCACCCATAAGTGATCTATAAACAATTATGGAATTAATTAATGATCCAGCTCTTGCGGGACGGGATTGTATTGGATAATCTTGGGGGAATGATTTTAATGCTAAAATTGGAATGGTTTGGGTCCTTGCCTTTTTGATGTTAGTCGGGATGATTCTCTTAATATTTGTGGTCTCAGAATGATTGACCCCTGTATGTGTTTGTTATGTTTAAGATGTGTTTTTGCACTTTACTGAATGTGGCCTTTGGTCCATAAATGGCAGACACTACAATGATAGTCCTGGAAAATTAACCTTTCATGGACCTTCCAGCAAATTGGCTATCAATTATTTTTGTATGTCCACTTTGTGGTGGAAATATTTATTTGATTTTAGAGTATCTCATGATTTATATAGAGATCATTTCACCATTTATCTGCACATGTGATCACCTTTTTCTAATTTGAGGATGATGCAGTATCCCCATATGGATAATCCTGTGCAAACCCCTTCTAAGAAAACCATCAGATGGAAGGGATTATTCATACAGGAAACCATAATTAACTCTAACTATGACTCTTTTATGACTGTTTTGTGATATTCTATGCTAGTGTGCTGTGGTATCTTTCTTACATAGGTGAGGGGCTCTGCTGGGACTCTCAAAACTACACAATCTTTGTTTGACATTGACTGTTGCATGGCCAAAAAAAAATGTACTTACTCTTTTCAAATATCCTTTTAGTAGTAATACACTAATTGTGGAGGAGCATAGACAATATACATTTTTTTCCCAAAGAAAGCCATTCTCAAACTTGAAGGATGGCAGGATTTGTCAATAGCTGGAAATCCAATAATGCAATATTTATTTGGACTTTGCTTAACAAGGGCTGTAGGCACTGTGAGATTCCTAACCCAGCCTCTATTAATGTTTCAGATCTGGCTTGGGTGTCCAATTTTAGTAATTTGTACCAGTCACATTCTTCTGGGACTGTGAATTTACTTGCCCTGATGCAGAAGAGTTGCATCAATTTCCAAGTATCTTTGGGGGATGTTAGAGCTGCCTTCATTTCCCAAACCGCTGCTTCTAGTAGTGGATCAGACAGTACACCTGTCAATCATTTCAAAAATCGAGCTGATTTTTGGGAACCTGTTCTTACTATTTGTTTGAACACATTTTGGGAAAAGGAACATTTCCAGATAACTGGAAAATGCCTGTTATTTTCTCTATATATAAGAAGAGTCTCATAGTTCTTTCTATGCCCTGTAGGCCTATTTCCCTGCTCAACTCTCTGTTTAAGATCTTTGCCAGGGCCAATTTGGCAAAACTGCAATTGTGGGCAGATGATGAACATATTCTCTCTATATTTCAAATGGGTTTTAGGGACGGCCTAGGACGCAATGAGCAATCCTTGAATGTATGATTAGTAGTGTTGAACTAAGGGAGAGTAATTACCTCACCTTTATGGATTTGAAAACAGCGTTTGACAGAGTAAATAGTGATGTCTCAGGGAGTAAAACTGCCGGGCCGATCTCGTTAATATATTGCTCCTCATTCGCCATAATCTTTGAGCCTCTGTTAAAAGTGGTAGAAATGGGAATTGCACAGAATGGTTCCAAGTAAAGCTGGGTGTTAGGCAGGGGTGTGTATTGGCCCCAATCAATTCTGTTCTCTTTATATATCAATTGGCTTATGTTAGAACATACATCCTGTCAAGTTGATGCTCCTCATTTTGGCAATCTATCTCTATTCTTGCCTACTTGCCTACTTAGATGACACAGTCTTGATAATGAAGATGCTGCATAGTCTGCAAAGGTTAATAGAGGCTTACTCTGAAAGTATGAGCGTCTGGAACTGGAAGGTAACGCAGTGAAACCGGCTGTGATGATTTTAGAGCACCCTTTGTCTCCAGGCTGGATGGATCGTCTCCCTAATCTTTTGCAAATGGGATCAAATTAAACTTTGTTCTAGCCTTTGATTATCTAGGTATGTCTTTTACCACCTCGCTATCCTGCACAGGCCATTGGTGAAATTCATTGTTTCGCAAAATCTTCTAGATCTTCTCCAATTGATATCATATCAAAAATATGTAATGCCAAAGCTACTGCTACTGCCAGATATGGTATGGGGCTCAGTGGATTTGGTAATCTGTAGCAGTTACACAATAGCGAAAATACATTTTTTAAACAACGGTTGGGTGTGCCATAGTCTGCTGCCAACTTTGCTGTTAATGAGGAATTAGGGCTTAAACATTTGGAGGACAACCTGAAATTGAAACCTTTCTTTAATGGTTACAAATTTGGGGAAATCCTAAAGCTGCTCTCTCCTAGAATTGCTGAATTCTGATAAAATATGTTTGCTATTCCTTGGTTTTCTGTGTCAAGAAGATGACAAGCATGATTAAAGGCAGCTCTTTGATTACCAATCCTATTTTATTAACTAAGAGTGTGTTAAAAGTATATCACAATAGACTTCAGGCAAAATTTTGGTCTGAGAGGGAAGATTTAGAATGAAGAAAAAGTGCAAATCGCCAACATGTATTGTTGACCTCAAATTCTCCACAAAACTATTTGCTCTTTACTAACATTCTAAATGAGCGCTGTCTGATCACTACAGCCCGTTTGAACCTACCTCCTTCAAAAAATATGTTACGGCAAGTTCCAGTGAATGTCATGTGTGAACTATGTAATATTTTTCTGGATGATCTCTTAAATCTGCTGTTGTTTTGCCCAATATATGACTGGGTCTGTAAACACACCATGGAGCCTTTATTACACAGTTTTAACTTTCATCACTGCAGGCCTGCAATGCTTTTTATTCTTCTTGCTGATACTTCTCTGATTTCCTGGACTTTACTGACTTATCTGAGGTCAACAATACCAACAAGGAAGAGGCATCTAATTAATTCATTAATGTCTATTCTATTTGAAAGTCCTTTTTAATCCTTTTAGTCGGAAATTGACTGTTTGGATGTTTTGATCTGATTTGTAATTTGTTTTCATCTGATTTGTAATTATTTATTTATAAGTCTGGGATCTTAATTGTATTGTGTAAATAGATGGTTCTATGGTATTTTTTACTGAAATAAATTGTGTATTATTATTATTATTATTATTATTATTATTATTATTATTATTATTATTATTGTATTTATTGAGCACAGAAATAGCTTTGAGAAGTAACAGAGCACTTTACAGAGGTATACAACAGTACAGATGCATAACAGAGTGCTTTGCAGAGGTACAAACAGAGCGGAAATACAGCGGGGTGTAGGATACAGAGGGGCACGGAGGAGGGGTATAGCTTTAACGGGTAGCAGGAGGAGAGTGGCGGGCACCATCTAGCAAGTCAGGTGGTGGAGGGTCAATGTGATGGCCTAGCTTTTGAGGAGGAGCTATTCCTTGAAGAGGTGGGTTTTAAGTTATTTTCTGAATTATAGGACAATGGGTGTGAGTCAATGTATGACTGGCTGATTATTTTTAAGGGTTTAGAGCAAAACCTTCTTTTTTCTTCTCCATGGTGCATCAAACTACTCCCCATGCTTCATGCAAGTATGACTGCCATTTACTTGTTATACTACTGCAATGAAACAATAAAAAACGAATGTGGGCATTCTTCTTGTGATTTACACTGTTCTAATTTCATCATTTATTTCACTGCAGGTATTTTCTTCCATGTTAATCATTTAAAGCTGTCCCACGGTAGTTTCTTAATACTGAGGATAGTACCTGGATTTACAATACCTGGGATAATATTATTGTGCAATTGCCCACTGATCAATAAGGCCGGTTATTAGGAGATAATTGCATTTCACATCAGTCATGAAAGTTATATATTTTACAAACTGCCATTGATTTCTAATGTAACACAATAGTTAATTATTGATTCCTCCTTCTATTTTTAAAAGTGATGATCCCGAGTTGTTAGATGCCAGTGAATGCCTTTACACTCAACTCCATAAGAAGAATTGTAAACTTCATGACTTCCCAGTCCATTCTACCATCCTTCATATTGACAAACGTTATACCCTAGGTTCTATTGTCTTCTTCTCGCTTTACTGAATCCTCTGAGAGGCCACTACTCAGTTTGAGATTAAATTCCCCTCCTTTAATTGAAAAGGTAGCGTTCTGCTTTTTTAAAAATTAGATAGAACTAATGTTCAAAATTTGATCATGGGAGTAAAATGTATTGGAACCTAATATTTTGAGAAATATATTACTCCCTCAATGTAATTTATAACATCAGTATTTATAAAACCGGGATCAGAATAGGGTTACTGAAGGAATACCATACTATACTATATCTATACAATATATGACCTACAACTTTTCATAGCCTTTCTGAAAATCTACTACAATTTTCATACTTTTGACAAGAAGAACATTTCTCAATAAACTGTAAAATGCAAAACCCCCCAAACAATTTAACACTTGTTTGTGCAAACCATTCTGTGCATATTCAGCCTTAATTACAAAAGCATTTAATAATGTCCCAATCGCATTTAAAAACGATTTGTAAATCAGACCCATTATCTCATAATGTATTTAAAAACATTAGAGTATCTATATTGCAAATTACCGCTATACAATGCTTTTCATAACTTTTTTTAAAGTTTTCATGAAAATATGAATGGTGCTTATTCAATGTAGTTTATTGAATCTTCAAGCTTGTAGACAAAACACTTACAGGCATATATGAGGCATGGAGTTGTGCATTGTTGTCAACAGGTCAGCAGAAATGTGTCCAACTAGATTGGAGGCAAGCACAATAAGGGTTTGGTCCAAAATCTGTGCAAAGTCATGAGGATCCATTGAGAACAGTTCAAGGACAAGATCTGAACTATGATGATACATCCTCACACTTAGCTCAACGATCTGCGCATCTATGCATGTTTTACTATTGCAAATCCCATAGACAGACCATAATTGGTACACAAGCTCTAGGCTTACTATGCTTTGTGAAGGTCTTTGTGAATGGAGGAGGAGCCAGATAGAAGTGTCATTTTGGTGTAGCAGGAGAGGAAAAAGAGAAAAAGAGTTGAGGAGGGGAAAAGAGCAGAGGAGAAGAAGTGAAGAGAGAAGGAGGAAGAACAAAAGTGTGAGAAGGAGATTGGAGAACCCTGGAGAGAGAGTTACAGAGACGGTAGAAGAACAAGGAAAGGTGGGCGACAGCAAGGACTGTTAAAGGAATAGCGGACGGAGGGCCAGTAGGAAGGAATATCTATGTTGAGGTTGGGAAAAAAGTGGTGGGGGTAACGATAAAAGGAATGAGGAGTAAGTAGTAGCTGAGGGGGGAAGAGACATATAACAGCACAGTGTGGTGAGTGCAGTTGCAGGGATTTATTGGGTGGGTGATTTCCAGGGGTCTACAATCTGCATTGTCCACAAACAATGCAAGGGTCATCCAGCCTTGACTTTCCTGCTGCAACCAGCAAGAGTTCAATTGTGCCGTGAAGTTAGGTTTTAGTGTATGTGCAGATTGAGCAGAGCACCTGTTCCGTCCTCCAGAAAGCACTTGCTAGCAACATCAGTGACATCCCCTGCACACTTCAGTCTGTCAGAATTGGCAACTTTTATGAGGCAATGTCTCTCCAACGAAACTCACTGAAACCCTGATCACAAATGGCAGTGATAGTTTGCATGTGAAATTACACACACAATAATATTTATGTGAGCCTCAAAATGAGATTAGCATGTGTCTTTCTAAGCAATATTCCATATGCTTTGGGATAGTAATACCCTGTATCACCCTACCTGGATCAGAATAACAGTAACCCCAGGCATCAGCTCTTATTGACAATCGTACCAAGAGAGTATTTAAGTCCATACATGACCAGGGCATATAATTCAATACAAAACGAACCACTCCCCAGCACTGAGTAACACCTAAGGTATGCAACAAAGAAAATGAAATCTTGGGTTAAGCCCCATTGTAGGTGGAGAGCATTCCAAATTAAACAAATCTCTTACATCAGTGACAAGGCAATTCGTGTCATGAAATACCACATTGGTATGCCACTGATGTGCTGCCCTTTAAATACCTAACATGGTTTGAAAGGCTAGAGGGTAAACTACTTCGTGGTATACTGGGTGTCCCTCAATGTGTACCTGTGGAAGCACTAAGGTGCAAACTGGGCCTCACTTCAAAAAGAGCACAGTGGAAGCTACTATGCTGTAACCTATTAGCCAAACTCACATGGGCAAAGAACACAAATGATTCACTGTTGTCCCTCATTGCCTCTGACATTGCTACTCCACCATCCAACCTCTACTATTTAGATTTGAATGCCGCAGCGGAATTACACTTGGAGCAAGTTGGTGTTTTTGTGGTTTTATCAAACTAAGTACCCAAATTGCAATATTGCTTGCACCTGATGAGGTAACAAAGACATACCCAGGATATGGTTTTATTGTGATGTTCTTTCTGAAATTGTTTTTCACATTTTCATATCGTAAAACTGGATATGAATTGTGTATTTTCTGACGTTGTTATGTATTGTATGTTGTATATGTAATTTTATTGTGAAGTGCAAAGGTATAAATTAAACTAAACACACTTAAATGAAAACATGAAATAAAAAAGTGCCAGATTAGAAATTAATTTTACACAGATTTTAGTATTATGCAAATTGGCATCGGACCCGAATAAATGTTACATACATAAACGCATTCAATAATACTGTGATGAAATGACTACTGCTTAGGGTTTTTCCATAAGAACACAAGACTTTAAAGAAACTAAAAGGTCAGGCAAACTACTAAAAACACCAACAACCAACCTATCTAACACACAGTCAATGCTGACTGTTGATTTGAAAGGGGATTCTGTCTTTGCAGCAGTATTCAGTTTTACATATATGTATTTTAGAAAGGTAAGGTGTCAAGTTTTATTTTTCAGGGGCGGGGTTTGACAGCTTTGAGCCACAGTTTCTAGGTACTTTCTGTGGAGTCAAATCATTGTCAAGATAGTTGAAGTGGTTGAAAAGGAGGCAAATGTGTTGCACTTTAGAAAGTGCCACTCGTTTAGAGAGTCGAAGGAAGCTTGGAAATAGGCGATGTATAGATCTTCACAAATCGACGGCTCAAGGGTTTCTCAAAGCATTGACTCAACTGCCATGGTGAGCTGGTTAAACAGGGTACAGTGCAGGCAGTGCAGTTTGCCGTTTGGGTCTTACAGTGGCTTGAAAAAGATTTGAGAGCAGTCAAGTCAGCTGGACATCGTTTAGAAATAGGAAAAAGATCACAAGGCTACTTGATTCTGCATTTTTGCGGGACCCTGTTTGGGGTCTCAGGAGAAAAATGCAAACATTCTTCTGTCCTTCCCACACAGGGTGGGTGCCAGAGAGCACTTACTTGCATGTGTGCCATTTTCAGTAGGCAGAGTACTGGGCACCATTGTTTCTGCAGAAATAAGCCTTTTCCAGAAGCAAATGCTCCCCTGACGTGACTGCGGAAAAGGACTTTCTCCTTCTTTGCCAATCCTTATTTACACCCCAACGGCAGGCGACTTTGGGCAGGCTGATACTGCATTGAGTTTCCAGTGAAATCCTTCTTCTTCTCAGGCCCTCAGTAGTCACTTTGCCACAGCAGATTGGCCCATTTAAACCCTTCTGCAATGTGTCAATTTCAGCTTTTGTAACAAGAGTATTTTTTTTTCTCTCTGATGCCAGTTCCCAGCACATCTAGTCTGCAGGAAATTGGGAGTGGGGAGGAGGTACAGGTCAGGAAGGAGTGTAACCTAAACATTTCTAAGGTGCTAGTAACGTTATTCTGGGGAAAGAGTCTCTCTGAAGCGCCACTATAACCCCCCTCTCGTGTCTAATTGATCAAAGAGACTCTAATATTGATACTAGTCTGATTTCCTCTTTGTGTTGGCACAACTTCCTTTGAAACACTGACTAAATCAGACCACATATAGCTTGATATTAATCCAAGTGAAATGTACTTTATTTCGGGCAAAGCCCTTATAAAGTACACATATAAATACATAAAAACAAGTGTGACATCAAAGAGCCAAGTATAAATAAGTACATGGTTTACACTCTTCATTCAACAGCATACATTAGCAAAATGTAATAATGTAATGGTGTTAAGGGTTTAACGGCGCAGTAAAAAATGTCTGCGCAGTTAAACCCTTAACACCTGATTACGAGGTCCCTTTGCTTGACCCGACCTTAACGGCTGGTTTTTCCAGCCGTTAAAGTAGGGACCCGCAAAGGGACTTTGGTGCTAATGACGGTACCACAATTTGCGGTACCGTTATTAGCGCCTTCCCCATTCCCATTGAGCCCTCTGGGGCAAAAATGGGAATGGGGAAGGGGCATGGCGGAATGGGGAATTACCGCCCCACCATCCTCGGAATGGCGTGGTAATCCCACATTCCGCCATGGCGGACACCGGCATGGACCATGGTGCTACAAGCACCATGGTCCTCCGCCTGGGTCGTAATGAGGCCCAATGTCTTTATATTAATATTTAACAGACCTACCATCAGGCCAAAGGGATACAACGTTACATGTAATTCCAATCATGGGTGCCCATTGTGAAGCGTAGCCCATTGTTGTTGGAATGTTTGGATTCCATGGGGTCCTCACATGAAGGTGCAAATCACAGGGCACATGGTTGGATGTCATTAGTCAGGGTCCAGCAAAGAGAATCACCGGTGTACATCATTATGCAGCATAGAGCATTCAGAAGCTGAGCCCTGATTACCAGAGCTCAATTTGTGAGAGAAAAACCAGCATAAACGTACAGAGTCAAAAAAAGTTTGCACACATATAGAGATGGCATTTCTTTGCGACAAATATACAAATACTTAAAGACTACACTGCTAATTCTCTCTCTCTCTCTCTCTCTCTCTCTCTCTCTCTCTCTCTCTTTTTTTCTTCCAAGGCCCATGGGCCATTGGGAAAGGCTAGCTTGGCCTTTTTGCTCCTCTGAGAGGAAGCAGGGGAACCGCAGGCAGGCAATTCACCTGTTTCGCACGTCCCCGTGCAATAATCATTATCTACCTCGGGTTAATGCAGTGAGGATGACTTTGCTTCCTGTCTTGGGAGAACCAATCCCACGTGAATAGAGCCCTACTTTTAAGACAAAACGCAACATGGGATGTATCTCACCATGATTAATCAGGCAGCCGCGCAGAATCTGTGGGCATCCCAGCGGAGTTATGACGCGTCTACTTGTTAGCAGAGCCGCTTGGGAGTTTGCCCATAGAATCCATGTGAACATAATTATGTGCCAAGCACGCTTTATGAACAGCACACGTTTTATATCGCAGCGTGCACTTGTAGTTTCCTGGGTAGCTATTCCTGCCTGAATACTTGCCTGTCAGGATTTACACTTGATTTAAATAACCAGTTAAAATAGGCTTTTTTCTCAAACAGCCTAACGAGAGTCTGCAACACGGTACACAGCGTGAGCCGCCGTAATAAAGTGCCTGATTAGAATTAGAATGGATATGCTTACTTCGCAGTGTAAAGTCTACAGGGCTGCAAGCAGATATCTTTATTCTTCATTTTCTCTCAAGGTGTGCAATAAACCATGAATATTTTAGCGTCTCTTTCTCTCCATTTCTCTCACTCTTTCTTCTCTGGCTGTCTTTATCGATCTTGCTTTCTCGTTCTTCTCTTGCTGTCTCTACCTCAGCCTCTGCCACTCTCACCCCGCTTCGTCATTCCCCTTTTTCTCTAATCCTCACTGAATTAGCCCTCCTGCTATATGGAGGGCCATCAGCTAAATTATGGATCCATATGGACCATTTTCGTGCATACATTTGTTCACCAAATTAGGACAATGATTCATATTGCCTAAACCTAAAATACACATAAAGGAAGTAAATCTTTTACCACATCTGCAAGCATTTGGGTGCATATTTTACTTAGGGAAAAGAGCAAGGGAATGGGCAGAACACACTAGAAAATGGGAAAAAGAAGAAGAAGAAGAAGAAGAAGGAGGAGGAGGAGCAGAAGAAGAAAGAAAGCAGAAGAAGAAGGAAAGGAGAAGGAGAAGAAGAAGAAGAAGAAGAAGAAGAAGAAGAAGAAGAAGAAGAAGAAGAAGAAGAAGAAGGAGAAGAAGGAGGAGGAGGAGGAGTAGGAGCAGAAGAAGAAAGAAAGGAGAAGAAGAAGAAGGAAAGGAGAAGGAGAAGAAGAAGAACAAGAAGAAGAAGAAGAAGAAGGAGGAGGAGGAGTAGGAGCAGAAGAAGAACGAACGGAGAAGAAGAAGAACGAAAGGAGAAGAAGAAGAAGAAGAAGAAGAAGAAGAAGAAGAAGAAGAAGAAGAAGAAGAAGAAGAAGAAGAAGAAGAAGAAGAAGAAGAAGACATATTTACGTCCGCATTTAGTGGCAATAGGTTCGATGTTCTTGCTAATACATGTTACTAGCAAGGCCAAAATGTATGTGTTTATTTCTGTTCTATCGAGAGCCAGCATGCGGAGAGAACCACCTCATAGCACAAATGAAGGAGTTGGGGGGGGGGGGGGGAGTGCCAATGGGCGAGGTCAGGTGCGAGATTTTCGGTGCAAGGCCGTAAGCGAGATATCTGGAGCTGAGCCTTTCCAGTGCTGATGTGCGTGTGTGACCAGAAGGTAGAGAACGGGAAAGGAGAACCACAATGACAACCAGCCCCTGGAACGCAATTCCCGAAAGACATTCTTAAGATTTCAGAGATGAAACATACATAGTTTAATGGATACAAATGCCAAGTGTGACAAAACATGATCCATAGACATTAACGTTTGTGTGTTTGCTTAGCATTTGCTTTACTTGCTATCACCCTCTGAGTTAACTTTCCAAATTATGTAGTTCCATCCCCCTCAGGGGTGTGAAATGAATCAGACAGAGAACTGGTTCAAATTCATGTGGCTTGGCGAAGCGTTGTTCCTTATACAATTCCAAACCCTTTCAACGATCTGCACCAAATTATGCATAGTTACCTGTTAGGACACTCTGGACATTACTAGCTACATGACATGTTGACACTACACCCCTTTTCCTGTATTTCAACACTTTCACACATGAGACGGTTGCCTGAAATCGTCGAAACATCAATGTGGCCGTAGAATGCCGCTCCTGACACGAGGAACAAAACTCAAGGTTACAAAACCTAGCATGCACTGTTTCCAAGATATGTGCACCGCAATGAATAGCACCATGTCAGGGTGCTATGACAGGTGGGGAGAGAGCACTGAAGGTCCCAGTATGCAACAGCACACCAACTCTCGCCTCACCCGAACATCTGCTCTGGGGTATGTCAGCCAGCCACATGTGCCCATACGCAGTGCAATTTACTACAGGGTGCAAAGCACATCAATGTATAAGTGAATCTGAACAGCTACTTACAGGATCAGTGTTATCATGTCTGTCTACAGAATCTGTTTGGAGAGCGGGCACTTCTACTAGGATATAGTATAAATATATGCTGTGAGGACCACCCTAGAAGTTTAATGGTGGCCAAAAATAACCCCATAATTTTGAATTCGCTTTTTACGCAAAGTGTGTTTCTCAGTTGCTACACAAAAGCCTGAGCTATGGGCTTAGACAATGCTTGTCCTTGCAGGAATACACTGGCCTTTTAACACCAACTAGGCAGTTAAGTTTTCTTTGTACAAAAAGTGTCTTCAGCAGCCTTACACAAAAGTCTGAGCTATTGGCTTTGCCAATGTATGTTTCTTTAAAATAATTAAAACAACTTGCACCATGAAACCTTTACATAATAAAGAGTGGCTTTTGTTAGAAACCTGAAGGTGTTTCCCTAGCAAGTCCTCAGGGATCTGTCATGCAGGTGGCCATTACACGGCCATCGCCTTTGGATCCCGTTCCTGGGGGAGGTCCAGTGAGGGAGGATCACCTGAATGGGGGCTCCTTGGGGAATGGGAGTGGGACACCGATGGGCGAGATGCAGTATCCCCTTTCTTTCAACACCCTTTGCCCATTCTACCAAGTAGGATATTTCCAAACACTGCCGCCACCCCTTTTCCGACACAAACACTTTCGCACAACATGAAAGACAGCGGACTAACACCAAAGCCGTTTACCTGACATGTCCCAATACAAGGGTCAGGCAAAGTCAGACAATTGACCAGAATCACACACACCTGATGGTCCTTTCCCTTCCCCACATGGATAAAAGGTGGAGCAAGAGAGCACAGGACGAGCAAGGCAGACCACACGACATAAGAGCTAATTTAGCATGGCAGTTCAAGAGGAGGAGAAAGACAGTGCAGACCGAGCGGATGACAAGGAGAAAGTTGACCTTGCCCTTTCCGATCAAGGCTTGTGAAGCCTCCACAGAGGGGATAATAAGTCTGTGAACAATAGCCAACATGTGTTGCAGCAAACGCCCATGGTACACAAGACCATCCTCCGCTGCCTACCAAGCTGTGGAGAGACGCTTGTCTCGGTGGTACTAACCTTGACTCCAAGGAGAAAGAAAGCCGAGTAGTTCATCACAGCCGGTGAGTCGAGGGGAGAACCAATAAGAAACGGAATGCTCAAGCTGTGCTCCAAAGACCTACCTTGTCGGGGGGAAGAGAGACCTCAAGGTAATCACATCCTGATTAATTATTTGTGAACACGTTTCCTTTATTTGAATACCCTATCCAACACTGTTTCTGTAATTAGTTGTAAGGAATTGGGAATCATTTTTTTTTTTTATGTATAGGCCGTTTTACTTTGAGAAAGACGCCACAAGGACTGCCTTAATATTCATTTGATGGTCAACGCTTGCTCCCATCTTAAATTTAGGTTTAGGTAAGGTGTTTTTCCACCCTGCATTTACAGTTTAATGAACTCCCCTGAACTGTGATCTCTTGTGTTTGTCTATACTGTTGTTACCATGAGTTCCTTACACTTTGACAATGAATGTTTCTTTTAAATAATGAAAACAGCCCACACCATGAAACTTTGCCTTCACCAGATCTACATAAAAGCAAAAAAGCCCAAACTATTGATTTTGGCAATGCATGTTTCTTTTAAATTAACACATTGTATCTGCAAAAGGATTGCTGAAGGGTGAAGTTTCTGGTAGTGTGAAACTGTTGTAGATTGTCTGTGCAGTCTGTTTCAGAGGCATGTTTCAGATGCAGCCCACACTATTTTCCTATGGCCCTCCAGCAGACAGATAGAAATACAAATGATGGATCTCAGCTGTTAGTGCAGCACAAGAAGTGTTTGCTTCTGCATCGAAAACATCAGAGGACTGGGTTGCTGTGGGAAGGGGGTGGGGTTTTGCTCTGCGTTTTCCAGGGAATACATGTTTAATTTATTTTTAGCTGGTTATTTGCAGCCGCTGACAAAGAATAGTGACTCACAAGGTCAGCTATTTTATAATCTGTGATATAATGTGCATTTTCACTGCATCAGCAGCAAGATGCCTGAGGTTGGCTAATAAGAAGGGCTTTATTTTGCTGAGTTAACCCTGCATGACACAACTTCAACTTCCACAATGTGCAGCACCGCTGTAGACACCGCCCCTCCCCAGGAAAATACACACAGGGGCTGCTTAGCTATAATCACCAGGGGTGGCCTGGCTATTTATATCTTCTGATTCAATGACTCAGGAATCTAGCTAGTTTATAACTTATGTTGCCACTCGTGCATTTTTGTGGCGTCATCAGGAATTATACAGGGGCAGGATACCAGTGTTTTGTTGATAATTGTGTGTTCAGGTCTAGTGCTTCTGTTCCCAGGAAGCAGCAGGGATGGGATGCCAGCATTCACCCCTTAAAAAGCAGTGGGCTGCCGGTGACCCGTGTGGATTTATTTTACCAGGAGTTGCTGGCTGCATTTTTGGGAATTAGAACAGTGGATGCCTTTGGCATTTGGAGCCTACTGCTGTACGGATAATTGACTGATTGGAGTTGGTTGATTGGAGCTGCTGGCCACTGAGGAAACCCCAAGGAGTTAATTGGATCTGTCATAGCTCAGGGCCACTGGGCAGACGACTGCCCCCTGGGGATCCCTGCTGAGCTCTGATGGCAAGGCAGCACTGGGGACTAAAAGGATTATCAGCTGACTTCAAGACTATTAAAGGCAAGCTGCTTTTTTATTTTCAAACTAAACATGTATTCAATTTTGGGGGGTTCAAGACCTGTGTTTCACTGTATCTTGGTTTGGATTTTAAAAAATGTACACTTTTGGGTGTTGTGGAGGGGGGCTGTCTCTGGGGTGCAACATTCGAAGCGCCATGTGACTGGCGGTCTTTAATTATTAAATCTGGGGCATGAATTAAATGATGGACTTTTGTTTAAAATGTGACTTGTGAAATATTTACAAAGCATGTATTGTAAAGAGCAAAGATACTGCATAGGGTTGTCAGACAAACATTTTTCCAAACCCTTTTTGAGGAAATCTGGTTAAATATGTTTATAGTGTTTCAGCTGGTGGATGTTCATGTTGGCTAGGATAACTCATATGTGATGAACAGGTACAGACAAAAAGGGGCTGCAAAAGGTGTCGCTGACAGAGAGATGAATTATATCTTCACATCTTTTTATTGTAGTATGTGAGATCACAGAAGTGCAGAGCTTATGTTCTAGAACTTGGATTTTGAATAACGCACTAGGGAACAGGTTGGAATTGCGTAAGTGGTTATGGGCTGGTCACACAATCAATCAAACATTTAAGCAAATTTTACTGAACGTGTTAAAAGGACACACTTAAAACATTGCCTGTCACTGTATCATTTAAAACAATTTAAATCACACATATGCAATTCTAAAATAACAAGGCAGGCCCTGCAAATAGAAATAAACAACAGGCTCTAGGCTCAATGTGTATTCTAAATGCTATAATTGACTTAAGAGGAAGGTGTTCTACAAAGGGACAAGTCTCTACACACATGCTTGCTCTTTAATAGAGAGAAATCTAAGATGAGCACACCCTCAATATGAAATCCATAAATTAAATATTAAGGCTTCTAAAGTATAAGGACACATTTACAGAGTGGGATAAACTCCTGGCTTCACTGTTCACCCAAAGTGTGCGATCCTGGGTAATTATTTATTGTTACTCTGGAAGATCCTGAATCACACACACAGACACACACATACACACACACAAACATACACACATGCGCAAATGCACAAACACACAAATGCACACACAAACATACACACACTCACAAACAAACACAGACACACACACACCTACACATGAACACATGCACAAACGCACAAGCACACAAACGCACAAATGCATAAACAGAAACATGAACAAACACACACATGCACACACGCACAAAAGCACAAACACAGACACACAAACACACACCATTTTCTTGCATATCTGCTTCTTCTAACTCTTGTGGTGCTAATTACTGTAAAATATTTTAAGTGTGCAAATATTTAACACGGCAGCTGCTTTTGGGCTGCCAGATTTAGTGAAGAAACTATGAAGGATAAATGGGCCATGTGGTAGGCTTTTCACCACAAACCATGCTCTGTGAATCAGACCTAAGACATTAACACATTATGCACTTAAGATGCAGACTCTTACTTTGCAATATGTTGTGTAATGCTGTGGATGGAAAGTTGTTTTTTAATATTTTAAAGAGGTGATTGGCACAGTGTAAAAGCTGACTTCTTTCAAGTTCCAATTACTGTGGTAGTTAATTGTTAGCTAGTGTCTAATCAGGTCGATTGAACTCATTTTAAGTATTCATTACCATTTACATTATTTGTTCTGAGTGAACAAAGCAGTAAAAAGCATTGACGACTTTTGGAGCTGTTTTCTCCATTCAAGGGAAGTTCAGAGTGCTAGGACGCATCTTTTACATGTGGAAGAGAGTGCTTTGTTCTTAGGGCATTCCTCCCCTCTATTAGGACACTCAAACTTAGGTGTGTTTTTCTCATGTTTTCAATTCTGCATTGTGAAAGTATTCAAAATAGCATTGTAAAAGTATTTAAAATTGCATTGTGAAACCTAGGCCTTTTCCCCCTCATTTAGGACTCTCAAATTAGGTGTGTTTTTCTCATGTTTTAAATTTGCATTGTGAAAGTATTCAAAATAGCATTGTGAAACCTAGGCCTTTTTCCCCTCTATTAGGACTTTCAAACTAAAGTGTGTTTTTCTCAGGAGTGTCTGTCGTCTTGTCCAATTGTTCAACCTGTGTCGCCTCTCTGTCCCTCTGCTTGCACCCTGCCCTGTGTCCTTCCTTAGCGCTCTCCCCTTACCACTCCCTTCCTCTTCCCTCCTCTACCTACCTACTCTATGGTTGTCTCTGTCTCTCCTATTTTCTCTAACTGCTTCTCTATCGACTATCCTGCTCTCGTCACTAAATCTGGTAGGAAGAAGTTTAATAAGGACATCCTGGTCTCGAACCCAGGCCTCCCTATCGCTGACACCTATACCAGTGCCTCCTCCAGGCAAACTTTCACTGAGATCCTCTTTGTCGTTCCTTTGCCAGAGCTATGGACCCTACATATGGTCTCTGTGCTCTCTCCTTTCTCTTCCTCTCCCATTAATGGTGGCTCTGGGTGGGAGGCCCTCCTAGCATCATTCCACTCCTCTAAGGTCATCATAAATATTTATGTGAATGGTACCATCTTGGTCCAAGGCCCTCAGGCTAACCTTCTCTTCTTCGATAGATGCTTCCCGCGCCTCATCAATTTCCTTTCTCCTCCTGCTGCCCCCCCAGAGTTTCCTCGCATCCCCCTGCTGCCTCTACCTTGGTTACCTTGCCCTCTCCTCCTTTCCTTTCTGCCCCCCCGCTGGCTTCTTCTACACCTCTGCAGGGCTTACCTCCGATGTGTACCTTTCCCTGGAAGTCTTTCAAGGACAGCAACCTTCTCCATGTTGCCCCTCTTAACTCTCGCTCAGCTGTCAAACACTCCTCTGACATCTACCGCCTTCTGGAGGAACTTAATCTCGATGTCCTCGGTGTCACCGAGACATGGTTCACCGCTAGCTCTGTCACGAGCTTTGACACTCTATTCCCCAATGGCTACAAGACCCTCTGCGTGTTCAGGTCCAAATGATCCGGAGGGGGTGTAGCCCTGATCTTCCCCGAGTGGATTCCTGCTTCTCTCATTTCTACTCAGGCCTTCCCCTCTTTTGAATGCCTCATCTGCAGGCTCTCTCTCTCTCCTAGCCGTTCCCTTACTGTGGCTACTATCTACTGGCCACCTGGTCAGATACCCTCCTTCCTCTCTGAGTGGGTTGAACTCTCCTCTGCCCTCCTGGTCTCAACCACTAAACTCCTTCTTCTTGGAGACTTCAACATCCACCTGGATGCATCATGTCCTTCCTCTGTACTATTTTGCGACCTTTGTGACTTTCTCTCTCTCCATTCTCCCCTCTGGCCTGACTCACTCTGCAGGGCATACTCTGGATGTTCTCATCTCCCCAGACCTTCCCCTTTCTATCCCTCTCACCACTCCCCCTTCCTGGAATGATCACTTACTCCTTTCCTCCCAGCTCACCCTCTCTACCCCACAGGCCAAGCCAACTCCATCACTACCACCCACCTTCTCGGTCATCCGACCCATGAAGCGTCTATCATTTGAGGCTTTTGCTGCCACTTTCTCATCCCCCTTCCACCTTTGGATGACTCACACCCTGAGACAGCCCTCTCCATGCTCCACTCTGCTATATCTGATACTCTCGATCTTCTTACCCCTGTCATGAGGATCCGCCTGAAGCCCGAAGCCAAATACAACTCATGGTGCGACTCAGACTTCGTCACCCTTAAACGCAAGTGCAGGGTGCCTGAGAGGAAATGGCATGCTTCATGTACATCCTCTGAAAAACTGGCCTGCCGCCTGCTCCAAAGGCAATACCAGCTCTCTGTCCGCACCAAAAAGAGAGCTCACATCCTGCGTCCCTGCGGCATCTATCAACTCTGATGAACTCTTTCAAATCTGCAAGAACCTTGCCAATCCTGCTGCAGTCTAAACCTCTCCTGTCACCTTCCCAGGCCCTCTGCATGGCTCTGGCTTCGCATTTCATTTCCAAAATTCAGGACATCCAGTCCTCTCTCTTCTCATCGCCCCTTCATCCCTCTACTCTCTGCTATTCCTCTGGTCCTTCCTTGGCCACCTCTCCTCCCTCCTTCTCTGCCTTTCACCTGTTCTCCGCAGACAAGGTTTCTAGACAAGTCTGCTCTATAAAAGTCTCATCAAAATAGGTTCATCCCTGTTCCTCCAAAACCATCAAATACCACATTGACTCCCTGGATCCTGCCCTGGCCGACTTCTGCAACCGCTCCTTCACCACTGGAGTCTTGCTTTCCCCCCTGAAGCACTCACTGTGCACCCTCTTCTTAAGAAGCCCTCTGCTGACTCGTCCTACCCGGCTAACTATCACCCAATCTCCATCACTCCTTTGGTGGGCAATCTCTTGGAAAAGCTGGCCATCTCCTAGTTTAATCTTCACACTGAATCTTTTGGCTGTCTCCATGATCATCAGTCTGGCTTCAGAGCTGCCAGAAGCACAGAAACTGCTCTCCTGAACATCCGTGAAGACCTGCTCTCCAACCTCGATTCCAACACCCCATGTGTCCTCATTTTACTTGATCTCTCTTCTGCCTTTGACACAGTCAACCATGCCATGCTGCTCAACTGTCTCTGTGATAACCTGGGGATCACCATTCAGGCCCTAGCATGGCTGAATTCTTTCCTCTCTGATCGACCCTCCCAGGATCAACTTGGGTCCTTCCTCTCATCTATCTCCATCTCTACCTGTGGTGTTCCCCAGGGGTCTAACCTCTCTCCCTGGATGTTCAATCAATACCTGATACTTCTTGCCCACTACATTGCCGCTCTCTGCCCCAACTTCCAGTGCTATGCAGATGACACTCAGCTCATTTTCAGGCTACCCTCAGCCACCTCCTCTGCCTCGCTCATCTCTGACTGTCTGGCGGCCATCCAGGAGTGGTGTGCCACCAACGATCTCTGCCTTAATGCCTGTAAGACTGAAATTCTCCTCATCGGCACACCCACACCTTCCTTTCCTGTCACTCTCTGGCTGGCCTCTCTTCATCCTCTTCCTGCTCCTACCTGTGAGGCTAAAAGCCTTGGGGTTATCTTCGACTCCACACTCTCTGTCTCTTCTCACATCTCTGACATCTCTAAGAAGTCACACTAGCAGCTGCACCTCCTCAGAGGTATTTTTCCTTTCGTCTCCTTCCCCCAGAAGCTCAATGTCTCCAGAGTTCTGGTTCTCTCTAGGCTGGACTATTGCAACAGCCTCTTTCTAAATCTGCCTGCTTCTACTTTCCGTCCTCTGCAAATCATCCAGAACAGGACAGCGAGACTTGTCCTTGGCCTCAAGCCCAGGGATCGTAGCTCTCCAGGACTGAAATATCTGTACTGGCTCCCAGTTGCTGCGAGGATTATGTTCAAAAGAGTCTGCATTGTCAACAAGGCCTTCTGGGTGTTGGGGCCTCAATACCTTCAACTCTCTATTCCTAAATATATTCTGTGTCGTGCTCTTTGCTCATTTGCCTCCAACTCCCACAGGGTCAGTCGCTTCTCCAAGCAACAAGTTGGTGTTAGATCTCATTAATCAGCTGGGGTATCCCTCTGGAACAACCTCCCTGCCTCCCTGAAACTTGAGGAGAATCATCTCCGGTTCCAAAGAACCTCAAAACATTTCTCTTTGCTTCTGCTTTTTCTCCTCCTCTCCGCTGCTGACTTCCTGGCTGAATCTGAAACTGCACTGGTTACCTGGCCACCCTCTGATCTCAGGCCCAGGTCCCTTCCCCACCAGTCGCTCACCTGCACTGCCTTCCTAGCAACCCCCGCACTTGGGCACTGTTTTCTCTATCCCTACAGCCCCACTACCAGCACTTGACACCTGATGTCTGCACTTACCCTTGCACCTGCCACCTGCTGGCCCTAATTTTACCTATTGTCATTTATTCTATTATCCCATGTACTGTACTGTCCCCTCCCGCCCCCCCTTCACTTTCCTCCTTCCCCCTTCCAATGCACTTTCTCTATCTGAATGACACCTGGCCTAGTAGCATCATTGGGGGTCATTACGAGGTTGGAAGTAATGGAAAAACAATGCCCGTAAAGGATTACCGGCATCGCATACCGCTCCGGGCTATTCCGACCTAAGACCCCGGTATTAGAGGCACCATTAATAACGGTGCCTCTAATGGTGGCAAGGGTGTGGGCACACAGCCCATCATGCCAGCAATACTGGCATGCCGCTAATGGGAGGACACCACAAGTAAGGTGGACATGCAAATACCAGCATCATGAAGGCGCTAATAGGGGATACCGGCATGCCGGTACCGGCATCGTGAACCAACCGTAAAATGCTACGTGCAGTATTCCCAACTGCCACAGGTGCACACAATCAGAACAGGTGGAGGCAATGGAGTCTGGGCCAGCACAAAAGGAGCACACACCACACCCCTTCCCACACCAAAATGATTCCACTAGTATTAGCAATACTGGGGATGGAGGACATGCTTGCATTGCTACACCAGCAACAACAACAACAGCAACATCAGGCACCACAGAGGAGACACAGGAGGAGAAGGAGGGTGAGACAGGCCCAGCATGCCCCACCAGTGCAGCCATTGGTACCACGCATGCAGCCCCCAATCCCTTGCATCAGAGCCAGTCCATTCAACCTAACCCCTGAGCAGATCCACACCCTGTACCGTCTGGACCGGGAGACCATCACCACCATCGTGGACATGATACACAATGACATTGTCAGCCTGATTGAAACATGCACCGCCATCCCCCCTCTACTGAAGGTTAGGTCGGTGCTCCACTTCCTTGCCACAGGCACCTCCCAGCACACAGTGGGGCACATGCATGGTATATCACAACCCTTATTTTCTCTCATGCTGAACCAAATGCTGGATGCCCTCCTGAAGCACACAAGGGCCCACATATCCCTAGCACGGACTCCCCAGGAGATTTTTGACACAAAAGTTGGTTTCCATGCACTGGCAGGCATGCCAAATTGTATAGGTGCCCTCATGTGGAGTTGGTGGTCCCGAATGCCATGGAGGTGCTGTACCGCAACCGCAAGCAATACCACTCCATCAATGTGCAGATGGTATGTGACGCCAGCAAGATCATCACAAATTGTTGTGCCCGATATCCTGGATCAACACATGACTCAATGGTCCTGCGGAACTCTACACTACCAGGCTACATGGAGTGACATGCAGGACGACGTGCCTGGCTGCTTGGTAAGTTGCATGACAGGCACATGGCAGTGAATTCGGGGGATAGATGCACACTCCACCACGGGGCATTGTTGATGTGACAGCACAATGGGCACATCAGAAAACACTGTGCCCCAAAGCATCCAAAACTGAACATGACGACAAAATCCCATAGCAATGAAGTAAGCTGGACACCTATCACAACATGTCAAACTTAAAAACACCCAACATCCCACAACACATGCACCACCCATCATCGTACCTCATCCTCTGTAACACAATCCTGAAACATGCTGTGAACATTCTCTATGTAATTACTGCAGCAAATCACTACACAGGACAAGCATCCATGTGAGTGCACTGAAGAACATCATCAAGGGAATCCACTGTTTGTCACAGGGCCGCCACCACCAGTGAAGTGCAGCATGTCACCATCGTAATAATCAGTGCTGAATGCCTAATATTGCCTACTACATAATAGAGCCTACTGCCAACACTGACAGTTAGGAAATCATACAGAACACTACACATTACAAATTTGACACAAACACTGCAGTATGCGTCCACAATGCATGAACAACAGTAGGGCAATGTACACTGTGTATCAACTTGGAGATGCAACCCACACCACAAGTCCATGGCACAGAACACATTTAGGGCATGAAAATTGTGCATTCAACCAGGGACATGTGCACTTGACTCAAGATAATCTGCAGGCATGTGTGACTAACATATACCTTTTATTGCCTCTCATGGAGGTGATAGTGGCTATCCCTTGAAGCTGTGGCTCCTCACCCCTGTCCGAAACCCACAGAACAGGCACGAGGAGGACTACAATAGTTCCCATACCCGCACCCGTGTGGTCATCGAGCAGACCTTTGGCCTGTTGAAGGAACTGTTTCGCTGTCTTAGCCGGTCGGGTGGGGCACTCCTCTACAGGCATTAGAAAGTGGCCAAGATCATCATGGTATGTGTCATGCTGTACAACATGTGTATCCGACAGAACATTCCCCTGCCCCCTGACATTGAACTGCAACCACCTGGTGATGATGAAGGAATGAGGAAGATGTGGCTGCACATCATTGCGGTGCCGATGCACAGGAGGGACGTGCTGTGCATCAGTCAGTGATAGCACAATACTTCAAACACATGGGTGTAGAGGCTGACATGAAAGTTGGACAGAGGGCACTGGATGTGGGAGTACATGTACACTATGCACTGTATACGAATAAATGACACATATGCAATGAGGAATGTCCACTCAATATATTTTTTCACACAATGTGTGTATTTACATGTCCAATAAAGATTAAAGTGCTCAAACCCTCCACCACACACACGCCCTCTTCCCCCTCCGTCTCCCCCCACAACTACCCCATACACCCTCACACCTCTCCCCCCTCACAGCTCCTCCACACACCCTCACTCCACTCTCCATACCCCCACAACTCCCCCACACACCCCCACCCCCTCACCCTCTCCCCACAACTGCCCCACACACCCTCACCACACTCCCCCTCCCCCCACAACTTCCCCACACATGATGTCCAAGCAATTGTCTATTGCCTTCATCAGGTTGGCCAGTCTACATCCTGCCACACCCTGCACTTGTCGGCGGCATGTCCGAGCGGTGCAGGGTGCGCACCGACCTGCATAGGGGGCTGGTTTGCGTGGAGCTTGTGTAAGATGGGGTGGCGTCCTGCTCCATTCGGAGGGCCAGACGTTCAGCCTCCATTGAATCAGCAATGCGGCTGAGGACCTGCCGCAGGGCAGACACCTCCTCGCACAATCTACTGGTGCTATCCACGATGATCTGCCTCAGGGAGGTGGTGTTCTCGCGCCACTCCTGCCTTGCTTGGGCACTGTCTGTGACAAACTCTCTCACCAGGGCAGTTAGCTCCTCCTGCCGCTGCGAAGTGAGCCCTGCCTGATATACCCCTGCCGGTACACCAGTGGAGGTGGAGGGTGCTTGTGTATCATGCTCAAATGTATTTGGGTCCTCTATGGGACTCGTGCTCCCTTGGATATACTCCCCCCCAGACTGCTCCGGGTGGTGCCGTAGTTGGAGTCGACAGATGTAAGCTGGGGGATGGTGCCGGACTTGGTGTAGCCGGTAGGTCGGAGGAGTCGACGGGCACACACGCCTGTCCCTGCATGTTGTCATCAGTCAGGGGTGCTGTAGCTGCCGCCTCCCGACAGAGCTGTTCTCTGCAGAGAGTACCCCTTCAACTGTTTCCGGAGCAGGTGTCACAGGAGTTGTGGGTACAGTGGTGATGGGCCTTGGAGGCACCAGTGCCGTCGCATCCTGGGGAAGTTTGTTCTTCGGTGCCTGCCATGGCTTCTGTGGGGCTTTGGAGGTGGAAGGCCTGCTGCCTTCATCCCTGTCCCTCTTCCGGGGTGTAGTCGGCTGCGGGGGTGAGTCCCGGGCCTCGCTGTCAGGATCTGAGCCTGTGGGGGTCGAAGAGAGGGACGGCATGAGTGATGGTTTGACAAGCATCGTCCATACATTTGTATAATCGCTCAACTACACAATAGAGGGGAATGGGCAGTGGAGTTTGGATGATCACGTTGCTTTCTATATGGGTGGGTAATGCAGGCATCCATCGGGGTCACTCACGTTGAGGCGGACGTATGCTATGTGACATGCATATCTGTTGTGGCCTGCGTGCAGTGTGACTTATGCCATTGACATCTTAGTGTGGTGTGTGTCAGGTATGGCATTGCCTTGCTGCAGGCATCTGCATGTGTCTGTGCTGTGGATGACAACTAGGCTGGGAATGTGTGTGTATTGGGGCATGGCTTGCCTCTTTAGACAGACAAATTGGTGGGCTATCATCCGACTTTGCATTGCAGTGTTTTCATTGGACACTCACCTCCTTCCGCTGATGTGGTGGCGCCACACTCCATGTCACCCACGCCTTCGATGGCCTCTATGCCGATCTCTCCCCACCTGCTTTATCGGTGAGTTTGCTCCTCCACCAGTTGCCATGGCATGGCTCCTGTTTGCGGACAGGATGTTCCTGACTCTTAGGCGCAGGTCATCCCACCTCTTCCGGACATCCTTAGTTGTGCAGGGGTGTTGCCTACCGCACTGACTCTTTGTGCGAATAGTGCCCAGATTTCTTTCTTCTTGATGACTGACTCCCTCTTGAAGCTGTGAGAGAATACAGTATCGGCATTCTCAGCCACGGTCTCAGCCAGCAACGTGAGCTTGTCTTCAATAAAGCGCTCCTTGCTCTGGCGAGAGGCACCTTTTTTCACTGCCTTGGGAATTATATAGTTGTTGTGGGTTGATGTAGGTACACAGCAATACACTCTAGATCCTGGGTGCTGAGGTTGGCAATGGATTGTGTTTTTGAAGATGGCCGTCGTGCTCTTTCCCGTTCCTTTGCGATGACGCTACCACCGCTAATAGCGGTGTCCACTATTAGCGGTGACCGCTAATGCCCTTTTAATTGATGCCGGTAGTGCTGTCTGCGCTTTACATGATGCAGCTAAGGGCCATTTTTAGGACTTTAAAGGCATGGCGGTAATGTCATTACTGGCATGGCGCAAAGCTTGTGCACGCAAACTCGTAATAGCCCTCTATTAGCGGGCTCTTTACTACACGGACACAGTATTTGCTCCATGCCGGTAAGGACGGTTACTTACCTCCAAACTCGGAATGAGGCCCATTGTCTGTCTTCCCTCTGTTTTCCCATCCCTTGCCTCATCGCGCCTTGAAACACTTATGTATAGGCGTGTTATAAATGCCATATTATATTATATCAGTTTTAATTTCCGAAGTGTCCCATACAATACTGACATGCCCCAAGATGCAGGGCTATGTGAACTTCCAATTTCGGCAGGCCACACATGGTGGGATTCAAGTATTTATCAAAGATTACACATTTTGATAAAGCTGTGTAGCCGGGATTCTTTGACAGAAAATGATATACATGTCGATTTTTTAGAAAACTGCATTTACTATGTTCACCAATGTTCAATGGGAATCATAGCACAGTATCTATTAATGTTTAAAAATAAAACTAATTTAAAAATATTTTGAATATCACAATACAGTGATTGGCTCTCTGTAAAAGATGTAATATTCTGGTTCTATATTCTCTTTGTATTTATTGATACACATGTAGTTTAACATGTAGTTTAACAGTGGGATTGCGCAACCATCAGGCATTCCGGATGTGGAATGTGCCACCCGGCAGTTGGCAGAAACTGGATTTATAGAATTCAGTGCATCTGATTCAATGAGACCCAGGTGTTTTGGAGGTCCAACACAGTTTCATAATGGCTTTTGGTATGCTTCAACCAGGGTGAATTGATGGGGAACCTGTTAGGCAGAATCATATGCAGTAGCCATTGGGAATAACACACCCGATTAAGACTACAAGGGCAAGTAAAAATTCGCCTTTGGTACAAGCCTGTACTACACAGTAAAGTGGTAGCGATGGCTGAGCAGCCAGACTTATCGCAAGAGGAACGTGAGCAGTATCAGAAGTTACACAAAGGACAGAAATTACAATGGTCCAATCAAACACTAACTCAAGGTTTCTGAGTAAAAGAACATACATGTATTTGTACCATCAGTTGTAAAACAGTTCACTAATATAAAGCAGCAGAAAATCACAATCTTAATACACTACCCAATGAATTCTGGACAAGTTAAGCTCAAAATGAAGTGTGAGCAAAATGGGAGGGAAAAACAAGTTTATTCAAATCAAGCAGCACCAACAAGTAAGTAGGCAGAGCACACTAGAAAAGGCTTACTACAACCAGGATTCAAATCAATAGACCTGGGCCAATGTTAATGGTTCAGAGTCTTTGCAGAGGATCACACAGTTCAGAGTAGTTTGCGGTTAAGTCTTTGCCAAGAGTTCGAAACGAAGTTGGTCAGAAGAAAAGTTATTTAAAAGAGTAGAGAAGGACAAGCCCTCGGATTAGCGAAAGATTTCAAATGCATTCACTGCAGTCGGACTGCATGAACGACCAGATTTGAACCATACCTTAGTAGAAGAAAAATGCTGTAGCTGAGGCAGCAATTCCTGGCAGATCCTGCAGGCTCACGGTTCCTGAAGTACTGTCAGACTGACAAGGAGGAGGAAGAATGGAGTGTCCTGCACTGCCCCGGGAAGTAACCAGAAGTAGAGCAGTGACAAATAAAAGGTGCGTTCCTCCTTGCTATCCCGTTCACTGCAGTGATGCACAGCAAATTCGACCCGGGGAGGGAGGTCTTGCTTGGTGGTTGACAAACTGGTTGGTCCCACCAGCTCAAGGGAAGAAGATTCCTTGCAGATCTACTCTGTTATTCAAGTTTAGGAGATTCAGACCCGTAACAGGGCTTCACCGGGATTTTCAGTAGTTGCAGTAGTCCTCTTCCTTCAGCTCCTCTTCGGTTCTCTCGATCCATTGGCGACTCTGCCTTCCAATTCCCAGAGACCTGCTTTTTATGCAGTTTTCCCCCATTCACACAGACATAGCCAATCAAACAAGAGTGTGACTTGGGTCTCCAAGGAGCCCTTGCAGGGGGCCTAAAAACCATCCTTCGCATCCTGTCCACCCAGACACTCAGATGCCCAAGGAGGGCTTCTGTGCAGAAGCCCGCCAAAGTGCGGCGAACAAAGGAACCAAACCTGGTTTAGCGCATAGAGTAAAACACAAGAAAGACCTTTACAAAAAGAAATGGTGAATAAACCCAGCCAGAACCAAATAAAATTAAAAGGGGTCCAGCAGATTAATGGTCAAGGCTACTAACATAGCCTAAAACAGTACCAAGGATATTTTCATAGTCTGCGATAGGAAACATATGGCAGCTACTATGGCCACCAACCAAATCTTAAAGAAAGGGGAACAAAATAAGGTTCCATGAGAAACAGACAAAAAGGGATAACTATTAACCCTTCCCAGTACTCTATGGAAGATAGTTTGTACTGGGTCTATAAAGTAAATGGCAACTTTACATTTTCTGGGAGACAGTAGTCAGTCCCAGAAAATGAAGTTTAAAGTGGGAAACTGGGAAGCATGAAAAAGACAACCCTGTGTCACTGCACTAAAGGTGCTGCGTGACACACAGTAAAAAGATGATGCCTATGGAGTAGGTGAGACTCCACAGTCTATGAACACAACAATGTAAAACACAAAGCAAAACACATGTAAGAGTGGGATAAAAGGCTCACACCCTTATCAGGTGAAAAAAAAAATCATAGAAATCCAGCAAAGCTGCTGAGGGACTCAGTAGGTAAGGGAAATTAGTCATTCTGGAGAATTTTCCCTAACAGCACCTGACGAGGAAGAGTGGCTTCTATCGTTCCTCAATGGGCCTTGGCAACCGGTACCTTGGGAATGCATAAGCAAGTAGGTGAGTGCTTCTGGACACTCTAGCTCTCTGCAAACCCAAGGAACAGCTATGCATTGATTGATTGACTGATATTTTATTTCTATCGCACTGCTTGTTATAGCAAGGGGGTATACATCTAGGGCAGCGTTGCTATCAAGGCGCCAATCATGGAACGCTTTAGGTAGCAGCATTGAGCCCCCAGTCTGCGCTGCAGGATGTGATGGTGGGCACTACATTTTTTAATTGTGAAGCGTTGTCCTGCGGATCAGGGGATGGGGATGGGGCCGTCATATGCTAGATGATTTATTATAATGCTTAAAGGCATGTTGTATGTCAACTATACACTGTGGATGGGGGTTTCTACACAACTATTAATGCATATGCAAATTAAACTCCGGATTGAGTAAACTGTGAGCTGGAACAGGGTTGCAAGCTGGTTTCAAAAGGAGAGCGGTTGATCCGATGAGCGCTAATCCTGAACGATTAGGAGAATTCTTTGTGGGGATGGATGCTGTTCAGCTGAAATTGCCTCCATTTATTTTGCTGCGTTCATGCCAACTCAACACACTGCTTCGAAACCTCTAAATAAGGTAGTGTCCTGCAAGATGTTCACCAGTTTCTGACATCTCACAATGAACAGTGTGCTCCAGGACAATTAAAAAGCACGGAGACAAGACCAACACTGATGTCTGCAGTACCTATATACGCATTGCATGGATTGCAAAGTGTTTCCATGCCCCAAGATCTGTGGTCTTCCAAATTCAATTCCCCATGTGTTAAAAAGCATTTTCTATTTTTGTTATTGATTTAATTTTATAACAATTTTTACAAAAAAGCTCCTAATCACATCACTCCTGTTTGATTTCCAGTCCTTTATCAAAACATCCTAACACCACTACACGGAAGAGACGACAGCGTTCCCTTGGTTTCTAATTAGTTTGGATTGATGTGCTGCTCCGAGTCAATATTTTTCATGAAAGAGGTGATCTCAATAACCCATTCCATTTTTTCACCACTCATTAGTAGAGACCACCATGTTTCCTCATCGTTGAGTGAAGATGACTTCAAGATTTCCCAAGATATGTGGATCTTGCAGCCTGTGTTCCAGTGCGGGTCAAGAAGAGATGTGGGGTTGTTTTGACTTTATCTGTGGCTTTACAGAAACAACATTTGTTGGAAGTAGATTGGCCCCTTATCGCCTTTATTTCATTTGTTCTCATAAGGTTTAGGTGAATTCTTAAGAATAGGCCACCCATGCTTTTGTCAGGGATTTTTCCCAGATAACCTCTAACTTGACTAATTTTCGTTGGATAAGATGGAAAGTTCTTAGTCAATTTGTAAGTCTCAGCATCTTCTAAGGTCTTTATCCAATCCATTTCAATCAACTTCTTTGTGACTTTATTTGAGTTTGTTAAGTGGTTATCTGAAGTGGTGCCCATTTGATTTAAAAGGTTAATATTTTCCAGACCCTAATTTGTCAACATTTTATTCTTGCCACCTTCCATTTCTTTTTTTACGATGTCAAGGAATTTTGGTATTGGGTGCAAAATCAGGTTTCTGTACAGCATTGAGGTTTTTATTTCAATCATAACACCCACTGATGGTAAACATAGTTTCCATCTGATGAGGTCCATTGGAGTTGTTTGGAGAAGGCTGAGTACATTCCTCCAAAAATGTCCCACAAATTTAAGCCATATTTTCTTCGAAATTTGTGGCATGGCTTCTGTGCCATATGATAGACGTGGCACCACTTTAGCTTTGAAAAAATGTATTACTGGGATAAGTAAAAAGCGTCCGTATTTCCTATCGATGGCCTTCGCCTGGGTGGTCAAATCTTTCAGTTTTTCATATAACCTTTCCTGCATCAGTATTTCCAGGGAGTTGTTGTTCATCATTACTTTGAAGCAGGTCACCTTTCCGACTGAACTTATTCAATATGCCATTTCAAGTTTTCTGATTTTTTTAGTTGTTTTTCAAAAGTCATGATTTTAGTTTTTGCCTTGTTCAGCTCTAGGTTGTTATACTTTCATTATTTCACTAGGTTATTCAGTTTTCGTTGGAGACCCTCCGCCGTTTGGTCCAACAAGATGATGTTGTCGAGAACTTTGATTGCCCCATTGTCAGTGTAAAGCTTCTTTTTTGGTGTCTGTGAAGTCTGCCATGTAAGCGTTATACAGGGCGGGGGCCAATGGGCAACCCTGTTTAACGCCTCTGGCTGTAGGGATTTCCTTTGACAAATTTCCATCTCGACTGAGTCATACCCTCAAAGATGTTTCTAGATAGAGAGCTTTAATGGTGCCCAGCAATGATTCAGGGCAATCCTGTTTTGCCAGTTTACTGCAGAGGTAGACCCTGTTGACCTGGTCGAATGCCTGGACCAGGTTAATGAAGGCCATGAAGATCTTGGGGCGCCCTGTAGAACCTTGGCTTTTAGGCTGCTCAACAGAAGGATGTTCGTTGTGGTTTCTGTGTTCTTGACAAAGCCTGTCTGGAACGGATCCATGTAATCTACCTCCTTTAGCCACGCCTGAAAAGCATCTGGAGCAAGAGAATTGAAGACTTAGCGGATGACGTTGAGGAGCATTATGGATCGATATTGCCGCAGTCTTCCTTTGCGCCATTTTAAATATCAGACAAGGTTTGCAGTATTCCAGGTTGGATATATTCCCTTGCTCTGATTGCAATTGTAAAAGATTTTGCTAATGACGAGGGCTCATTCATCCGGATGCTGTTTTAAATCGATGTTTGTGATCGTATGGGCCCGTGGCTCTTGAACTATTCAGTTCGATGATTTTTGTCAAGATTGATTCAGTGTTGCATTGAATTTCCCAGGTTGTTGGATATTGTTCTTGGGGAGCTACGGGTTCACTCGTTGGAGATTTGTATAGTTGTAAAAAGTGCTCGACCCACTGTGCTTTGCACACATTATTTTGAAGTTGGTCATTGCTGTTTTTGGCAGATCCCTTAATCAGTGACCAGAAATCCCTGGTTTTCCTCCCGCACAGGGTGAGCAGCATCTGCTCCGAATCCTGCTGATACAGCTTAAGGCGGTGTTGCAAAAGCCAATTTTTATAATGTTTTTTTGGCCAACTTGGCCCTTCTTTGATTTTCCACAGAATTTGTTTTCGTTGTCATTCGCTTTATTTGACGTAGACTTTGTTTTTGTTCCACCAGCCAGCGCTTTTACAAACTTCAATGACTTGGGTCATGCGAAGTCTTTGGGATTGGGGCGTGTGATCAAGATATTGTGATCATTATTTGTAGTCTTTGCCAATCTGAAATCACTGACCAGGGCAAGCAGTTCTTTTGGTACGCATGCGTGGTCATTTGTGCCACTTTGGTCAGCCCGTTCCCAAGTTGGTACTGGTAAATTGGATCTTAATCTCATCCAATGCAAATTATGTTGGTCTCTTTTGGCCATTAAGGCATCCCATCCTCTGCCTCTCTCAAATACCGGCGAAGATCTTGGCAGGTGAAGTTTTTGCTCGCTGATGTCTGGGCATATTGTGTTTAGGTCTCCGTTAATTATCACATGGTTGAGTTGGTGGGTCGTACGTGTTTCGCCCAGCTAACTTTCCATTAACGTCAGATAGGAATCGTTTGTGATGGTGCTTGGATTCCAGTAGGTGTTTACTAAAAGGATGGTGTCCATCGTTTCCGCCCTGGGCATCGTTTTGGGCCATCTCCAAGAGACCAGAGATGCCTGTAATAATGGTGATGGGGAGATTTGGGCTAAATGTCAGAAGACCTGCTGTTGGACGACCTATGGATCCCTTTTTCTGCTGGTGTAAAGGCTATTACATAGACATCCACGTACGGTTTTCTTATCAGCCAGGTATCCTGCAGGTACAGGATGTAAAATGTCCCTAAGTAGATGTTGCTGGTTGAAGCTAAGTGTCCGAAACCTCTGGTGTTCCAAGAGCCCATAAGAATATTGTTGCTGAGGTCCAATTTAATCTCTTCCGTGATGACCTTTTGTAGCTGGTACGCTGCCTTATCTTTTGGTTGCTAATTGTAGGGTTTGCTGGCGAGGGCCGTTGGTATCTAAGCCCACTTTTTGTTAACTGTTTTGTTTGTCCCTCTGCCTAAATTGTTCATTATCCTAGTTGACTTGTTGCTCAGGAGATTTTGATCATTGGTTATTTTCAGTGTTTGTAGTGGGCCGTGAGGTTGCCTGTTTGGATCTCTTGAGTCTTCACCTGACTCAGTCCACGTCAACGCTGCTGGATCTTGGTTTGTTATACGAATCCTCACTATGAACGACTTTTCTCATCTGTGACAGATACTTCACTGTCATGAGGTTTTTGTCGTTCTTCATATGCCGATTCTTTAGCAGGGTAACCGTGGCCCCTTGTTTTCTCATGGTCATATTCCGGCCCTCGGTTTCCACCATGACACGAGACTCTGGGGGCATGTCTGATCTTCCCAGGATCAGAGCCTTCTCTCTCTGCTTTCTCCTGGTTAATTTCCTTTAGGTCATAAACCAAGATTAATAGGCTTTCTGTAGCCTTTTCTAGTATGTTTTTCACTAGAACAACTGTTTTAACAAGGTTCCACTATCTTCAGATCTTCTGTGTGTAGTTGTCTCAAGCTCGGTATGTGGTCTTCCTGTTCAGTGTCAGATTTTCGCTTGAGTCCAGTAAGCATTCCAGTTTAAAGATACAAGTAGTCTGAATTTTTCTGGGTAGTGTACTTGTCAGTCCTTCCTCTAGAACTAAAGTTTATGTCTCAATCACTGGGCAAAGGGGCCCATGGTTTTCTGGGGCTCCATCCATCCTTTGATCTTCTGCTTGCTGGAAGACCTTTTGGCAAGGGATTTTGAGAAGTTGGGCGCGACGAGGCAGGGGGCGGGGGGAACAAAGGGGAGACAGACAACGATCCTACTAGGCCAGGTGTCATTCAGATCGTGCAAGTGCATGGGTAGAGAGGAAGGGAAAAGTGCAAGGGGAAAGGGAGAGGGGAAAGTGCAGTACAGGGTTAGTAGAATACAAGATAAATAATAAGGGCCAGCAGGTGGCAAGTGCAAGGTAAATGCAGACAAGTGCCAGCAAGGGGGGATGTAGGGATACAGAGACAGTCCCACAGTGCAGGGGTTGCCAGGGAGGCAGTGCAAGGGGAGAGTGGCTGGGCCAAGGACCGAGATCGGTGAGTGGCCCAGTTGCAGATTCAGTGCAGTTTCAGTAATTTAGCAGGGGAGAGGGGGAGAGAAAGCAGAAGCAAAGAGGAAGGTTTTGAGGTGCTTCCGGAACCACAGATGGTTCTCCTCAAGTTTCAGGGACACAGGAAGGCTGTTCCAGAGGGAGGCCCCTGTAGCGGAGACAGATCTACAACCAACTCGTTGCTTGGAGAAGCGGCTGACCCTGAGGGAGTTGGAGGCAGATGAGCGAAGAGCTCGAGAAGGAAGATATTTAGGAAGAGAGAGTTGAAGGTATTTTGGCCCCAGGCCCCAGAAGTCCTTGTGGACAATGCAGAGGGTTTTGAACTTAATCCTCACAGCCACTGGGAGCCAGTGTAGCGTTTTCAGTCCTGGAGAGATACGGTCCCTGGGCTTGAGGCCAAGGACAAGTCTTGCAGTCCTGTTCTGGATGAGTTGCAGAGGGCGGAGAGTAGAGGCAGGCAGATTTAGATAGAGGCTATTACAGTAGTCCAGCTTCGAGAGAGCCAGGGCTCTGGAGACAGTGAGCTTCTGGGGGAAGGAGAGGAAAGGAAGGATACCTCTGAGGAGGTGCAGCTGGTAAGGTGACTTCTTAGAGACGTCAGATATGTGAGGAGAGAAGGAGAGTGTGGTGGTTTTTTGCCTTGCAGGTAGGAGCAGGAAGAGGGCCAAGAGAGGCCGGCCAGAGAGCTGCAGGGAAGGATCGAAGGAGGGAGTGGGTGTGCCGATGAGTAGAATCTCAGTCTTACTGGCATTAATGCAGAGGTCATTGGCGGCACACCATTCCTGGATAGCAGAAAGACAGTCAGAGATGAGGGAAGGAGAAGGGGAGACCGAGGGTAGCCTGAAAATGAGCTGGGTATCGTCCGCATAGCACTGAAAGTTGGGGCAGAGAGTGGCGATGCGGTGGGCAAGGAGTGCCAGATACTGGTTGAACAGCCAGGGAGAGAGGTTAAATTCCTGGGGGACACCCCAGGTAGAGAAAAAGATGTCAGAGAGGAAGGACCCCAGTTGGACCTGGGAGGGTCGATTGGAGAGGAAAGAGTTCAGCCGCGCCAGAGCCTGACCAGTGATACCCAGGTTATCACGGAGACGGTTGAGCAGGATGGCATGGTTGACAGTGTCAAAGGCAGAAGAGAGATCGAGCAAAATGAGAACACACGGAGTGTTAGAGTCAAGGTTCGAGAGGAAGACCTCACAGATGTTCAGGAGAGCAGTTTCTGTGCTTCTGGCAGCTCTGAAGCCAGACTGATGGTCATGAAGATGTGTTTCTATACCTTGCCCTTTCCGAATGGTTGCGGTCTGGGGTCAAAGACCTCTTTTGTCTTGTATTTTCCCTTATTGGTTCTCGAGGGTTTCTTCCTGGGTTCGTCAAACAAAGCGTTAGCCCAGAGATGGTCTGCTTTCCTTTTCTGAGGAGAAGGGTTTGACAGTTTAGATTCAAATTCCTCCACCAAATACGTGCGGAGATCCATCAGGTCTACAGATGACACTTTATCTTCCTCCATGGCTAGAGCCGATGCTGTCTTTTCTTTTTTGCTCAATTTCAGCACTGTTGGAGTCTCCTTCACCTTGCTTGTTTCATATAATTTCCTACAGTCTAAGGCGTTACTTGATGAAAGATCTTCATTCGCTTGGATCTTTGATTCCGTTTGAGGTGTATCCCGGGAAATCTTGTTTATAGTTTTCTGCACAGTTTTTCACGTGTCAGAAGGTTTTCGTTGGGAAAATATGCCAAATCGAGTCATTTTTTTTGGGTTTGGTCTTGTTGAGTTTCCAAGTGTCACTGGTAAAGTTGTCAAGTTTGATGATTGCCCCGAAAAATCTGTTACAATGCATCCTTTTGCTCTTGACTTTACTGCGCTGTTATGTTTGGCTTCAGTTGATCATTACATCTTACTCCCTGTTTTACTTTTATCGTGGGTTGAGTTGTTCGATGAGTTTCACGTGAGTTCCAACGTCTTTGTTCGGCGTGCTGAAATTGGCCTGCTTGTGTACCTCTTCTTCCGATGTCTGCGAGCCAACCGAACAACCATTATATTTTGCTTTGGAGAGTTTCCTTTTGTCTGGATCAAGGTCGTTGTTTGCCTCAGCTAAGCTCTCAGTCACTTGAAATCTTGTATTCTTTTTTTCTGCTTCTCTGACTATTATGGAACCCTCCAAATACGTCAATTTGTTATGCATAAACGCAATCATAGTTACGTGATCTTTAAGGGTCTTGTTCATTACTTCATAAAGCTTACTGAACTGTGCCAGGGCTATGGTCACTGTAGACATAATGGCTAGCAGATCTATTTATTTCTGCAGCGTTTCCTTTATTAATATTTGTGGTAATTCACTTTCCTGACTTTAATGGGGGTGCTAGGCAGGATGGGGGGTTTTGTCAGAGACCCCTGGTCTCTCTTATTCTTTGTGGGTGATGTTATTTCTCTGGATGTGTTCTTTGCTACTTCCTGGCTCCCTGCTTCTCCCCTAGCCCTTGTCACCTCTAAGAATTTACGTGTTGTAGATATCGATACCACATCATCATCCACTGGAGATTCCAAATGCTCTTCTGCCAAGCGAGCGGTCATTGGTGGTTTAAATTGGTGTCTAGTTAGCACATGACGCTCCATTCCTTCCCTCCTTGGAAACATTACAGGATGCACATTGGTATCTGGAAGAAAACCATATTTATCCAGAAATTGAGGTTTGCTGGGCAGGTTGGGCAGGTTTTTGACAGATTTCCCAAAATGCCATCTAATGGGCATTGATATTTTCTCAGTCTCCTTTCTAGGAGTTTCTTTATGGAGTGACAAGCTCTTTGACGACGCTATGTTCACATGGAGTTCTTGGTCTGGCGGTAATTCCACGTCTTCTAATATTTCAGCGTCTGAGATTTCATCCAATCTAGCTCCCATCTTAATGCCCTTGTTTTTAAAAATATTCTCCAGGAAGTCCGCCTTGACAGGCATCGCATCCGCCCTCTGTGGACCCGCCTTCTTGTGGCCTCGTCAACTTGGGGCAGATTTTTGCAGTGTTTGCCACGATTAAGTCTTTTGAGTTTTGTTTGTGAATTTGTTGAGAATCGTTGGCCTCTTCTGCACCTTCTCATTATCGCTAACCCGTAGTTCTTCTACAGGGTCCAGTCTGCATTCTGTATCATCCAGCACAGTTAGTGCTCCGGGGGTTCCCGATGTTACTGCAGGTGCGTTGCCTTTATCCGGAATTATGTTTTTTGCATTTGACTCTGGTGCTTTTTCATCGGAACTAAGGCCGGGAAGGTCAAGGCTTTGTTCTGAAGGGGTTTTACAACACTTCTCTCCCACACCAAAACTAAATTCTTCTTGCCCGAGAAGTGACGAGACTGCTAAAGCATCTTGGGGACTCTTTAAGTCAGCTATTTCGATGAAGGGCAGAATTTCAATGTGAAATTTCAATGGTACCTGTGTTCTTTCTGAGTTGACCCCTGTTTTGACAGTCTCAGTTCAGTTCGCCATCGGTTTCAGCGGGGTGTTCAGCAATAGCTCAGCGTCATTATCCAAGCATTTAACAGGTGCCTCTGCAGGTTGACTGCTGTGGACATTCTCTGTCCCTGTCTCTTCCGACAAGTTTGGGCCGATCAGATTGTTATTTGGCACAAAAAGTTGACTATGCGATATGTCTAAAGCTTCCACATTTGTTTGGTCGGCTGACCCAGGAATCAAAGTTATGTCCGGTTCCCACCATCCTCCATCAATGTCTCATGCAATTGAGTCCGCTATTTCGGGTGAGAGTGGTGATTGTCCAAGAGCAGGTGTACATTTTAGTTCCCGTTGTTTTATGCACATTTTGCTTGGTTTGTTGTTAGCAATTGCTTTTGTTGGATGCGGCACTCGCCGTCTGTTATCAAAACTTGGGAGTAAAGAGGGGAGGTGAGTCGTAGGTGTGATTGCATGACTTCTCTTACCTTTGACTTCTAACCTCTGACTGCTCGCCACCTCAAGAAGTGGCGACCTTCATCTTCATCCACCGAGTCTCCGCTCCACCGCTGCCATTTCTGCCATGACTGCCAGACTGCAGTACTCTGCAGCACTCAGCAGCACTCCGCAGCCTGACAAGGATTTACTAGTGGGTCCTTCTACTAAAACGATGGACAGAGTGAACAGACTCTGTGAAGGGAAAGCAAGGATCAGGAACCAAATGGACTGCCAGACTGCAGCACTATGCAGCAATTTCTTTTTCATAATGGTGTGCAGCCTCCAACTACATACGTTGGGAAGCCACCTTAGCAAATTCTATCTTAGGTTTAGCCTTTTACAATTTATAGAGAACAAAAGAATGTTGAGTGGCAAAACTGCATCATGCTAAACCTGAATAATTTACATTCCGAAAGTGAAATATGAGCAACTTTGTGATTTTGCAATGTTGATGACAGGAATATTAAAATATAATTTGTGCACCAAGTGTACAGTTTGTCTGATTCATTGAAATTTAGAAAAAATGTGAACATGACCATGACAATTCTGCACAGCGTATTCTCAGGCTTTCACCAGCCCCTAAATCTACCACCATACAGCTTTCTTTGTTGTCTGCCGCTTAGCAGAGTCATGGTGCTACGGTCTTAAAATGCTGTAGCCACAACTACTGGTAATCCTAAAATGTTTCCAATGAAAAGAAAGTGGCTATAGAGAGGTCAGGTAAAGGGTTTGTCATTGACTAATTGTTTTTTCTTACAAAAGTTTTGGCCGCATTTCATTGTTGAGCAAAGATCACAAGCCCGGCTTGTTGCATTTGTTAAATAGTCAGGGGAATGGTCAGACCTCTCACTGTTTCTCTATCAAGGTACCCACTCCACACCTCATAGCAATGTATTGTAAATGTGTTTTCTATGATGCATCACCTGCATCTGCATGCCTTCTACAGTGTGTCCAGGGTTGTTTGCCTCTCCAATCATGTGGTAACAGAAGCAGACCTGAGCGATTTAAGTTTCAATGCTTTTATGGCATAAACCATAGCACATACCTCTGCATTTGACATGTGTGCCCCGTTGGTGAAAAATTATCTCTCAACGCTTGTACCGCGCAGTGTGACACCATGGAAAGGCCGACAATGCTTTTACGCAAGATAGGGTCTCAATGCCACTACCTGGAAACCGCAGAACAAAAGCCCATCTCCTACCCACAGCAAAACAGTACTCTGATACCTTTGCCTCAGAAGTTGTGCTGCAACAACAGCTGAGATCCGTCCTTTGTATTTGTATCTGTCTGCTGAAGGTCCATTGGAAAGCAGCGTGGGGTGCATCTGAAACATGCTTCTGAAACAGTGAAACAAGTCAGCCACGCGGACAATCTACAACAGTTTCACACTCCCAGAAAATTCACCCTTTGCCAGCCCTTTTCCGCCTAAATTGTATTAATTTAAAAGAAACATGCATTACCAAAGTCAAAAATGTTGACTTTTTAACTTTTGTGTACATCTGGAGAAGGAAAACTGTCATGGTGCGAGTTGTTTTCATTATTTAAAAGAAACATGTGGTGTCAAAGTCATTTGTCTGTTAATGTAAAAGTTGCATGCCACAAGTTGTTTTTGTATTTTAAAGGAACATGCGTTGCCAAAGCTAATATCTTGGACTTTTGCATAGGGCTGGTGAAGCCACTGTGCATATAAAGCAAACTCAAATGTCTAGTTGGTGTTAACATATCAGTGCATTCCTGCAAGGACAAGTATTGTCAATGCCAAGAGCTCAGGCTTTTGTGTAGGCACTTGGAAACTCATAGCACAAGTTGTTTTCATTATTTTAAAGAAAAATGCATTGCCACAGCCAATAATTTCAGAGTTTATGTAAGGCTGGTGAAGGCACTTTGCATATAAAGCAAACTCAAATGCCTAGTTGATGTTAACATGCAAGTGCATTTCTGCAAGGACAAGTATTGTCAAAGCCAATAGCTCTGGCTTTTGTGTAGGTACTGGGAAACAAACTTTGCGTATAAAGGAAATTCAAAATAATGAGGTTATTTTAGGCCGCCATCAAATGTCTAGTGCTGTCCTTACAGCATCTATTCATTACTCGGCCCACGGTAGCTGGCGTGTAGTTATGGTTAAGTTTCTAAAATCATAGGAAGACCACTTTTTTGTCGGCTTATAACTTCGCTCCCCCTGGCGGAATCCTCGTCAAACTTTGCAAAAAAAAATATATGGCCCGCTCTGAATATTATCAGCAAGTTTGGTGAGGTTTTGTGCAAGGGGGGCAAAGTTACAGGGGGGGGTCCCAAAAAATATTTTGTCCATAGCCTGAATGGGCAAAAACTTTGCGCATGGATACAGACCAAACGGCTGGATGGATTTTAACAAAATGTATGGCAGGAGCGGGGGCTTGGTTCTGAAAGCATGCTTTAGTGTGTTTGGTGGAAATCCAACCAGTACATTTGTTGCAAAGAACTGATTAGTATTCCATGTGACATGAACATTTTAACTCATTGTGTCCTATGGTGTGTTGTGTGTGATAAATCGGAAAAGTATGTCCACTGGTTGAAAAGGTATGTCCACTGGTTGCTAGTAGGTTTGGCATTGTTGCTTTGTGTGTGTGGTTTGGCTGCATTGCATACATTGTTGGTTCCATGGGTGTGGTGATCGTTAGAACATCCTATGGTTGTCAGTGTATGGGTGAAGATGCTGCAGTGAGCAGTCCTGCAGTCTGTCCACTGGGTGCAGTGTTAGAATAGTGTCCATATAGAAGAGGGTGTGGTTGAACTGGTTCTTATATGTGCTTGGGTATTTTGCATTGGGCAGAATAGTAAGTGTTGTACTGCACTATGCTGTGTTGTTTTTATGCACTTACTGGAGTATTGGGAGCAGGACCAATGTTGTGAAGATTCTATGGTTTGGTTGGCAGTAATACAATGCTTTGTGGATGGAAGTAGGTAGCATTTCCATACGCTGTGGTATGTTTGTGGATTATGTTAACTGGAATACGTTTGTATGCATCGCTGTATTACGGTGTAGCGGTTGGGTTGAAGTGCTGGTGCCTGTGTTTTCTTTGTGAATACTGGTACATGGCGACATGTTCGCCTGCATGTCTCTGTTATGTTGTTGTAGGTGTGGGCAAGCCTTAGACTGTTGGGTGCATGGCCAAAGGCCGTAGGCCATAGGCCATGCATCCAAGAGCCTATACCTTTACCAAAGACACCACAACATAATGTAGCCATGCAGTTATAACTCTTCATGCTTCGAAGGTGGGGACTTTACACAGTGGTTCTGGAGGGCATTGTACACTTGGTAGAACAGCAGAAGTGAGCTGCTATGCGTACATTAGAATATGGTGTAGGTCATTGCACTGTTGCACATTAGGTAGTCACATGTGACCATTTGCATTTGCTAGGGTTTGCCCTTTATAAGACCCTTCCTATGTTGTGGTGGATGCATGGCTGGAGCCCTTGCACCACCACTGGTTGCAAGTAGGTTTGACATTGTTGCTTTTTGTGTGTGGTTTGGCTGCATTGCATACATTGTTGGTTCCATGGATGTGGTGATGGTTAGAACATCTTACAGTTGTAGGTGCATGGCTGGAGATGCTGCAGTGAGCAGTGCTGCAGCGTGTCCAGTGGGTGCAGTGTTGGAATACTGTCCGTATAGAAGAGGGTATGGTTGAAGTGGATGTAATATGTGCTTGGGTAGTCTGCATTGCGCAGATTAGTAAGTGGTGTACTGCACTCTGCACTATTGCTTGTATGCAGTTACTTCTTACAGTTGTCGCTGCATGGTTAGAGATGCTGCAGTGAGCAGTACTGCAGTTTGTCCACTGGGTGCAGTGTTGGAATAGTGTCCATATAGAAGAGGGTACAGTTGAACTGGTTCTTATATGTGCTTGGGTAGTCTGCATTGCTCTGATTAGTAAGTGTTGTAGTGCACTATGCAGTATTGGTTCTATGCACTTACTAGAGTGTTGGGAGCAGGACCAATGTTGCAAAGATTTTGTTGTTTGGTTGGCAGTAATAGAATGCTTTCTGAAAGTGGGTAGCGGGGATGATAGTCACACTAGTTCGGGACTGAACATGTGAGATGAGGAAAGTGAGTCTTGTCTTTGGGCAGTAGGAGGGAGTGAATGCGCCCCTGAAGGAAATATGCAAATGGATAAGTAAGTGAGATGGTCGGATCTGGAACAACCTAAAGATAGAACACCAGATCCCATAGCATATCGTGAGCATCCCCAAGGACGATCACATAGTGAGAAGGGAGAGTTGCCACCATATGTGAGCAGGTTAAGGTCATTGCCCACAAGGAGACAGACAGGGGCAATTATCCCGGCCATGGATAGATTAATAGTGCAATCTGACAATTCGTCAGGGTTTACACATTTTCCCTTGTTAGAAAAAGAGGGAGCAAAACTACAATATATTCCATGGACACAGATGGACAACGATAACTTAAGATGCAAGCTCCATAGCTTGACTTGGGGCACTGGGCAAAGGATATACAAATTAGAAATAATGACTGGAGGCAGCTATTCTTGGGGAGAAGGCTGATGACATATGGAGGAGAGTGGGATATTCAAGTGTGACTGCACACAACACAGCGCATGATGGAGCGCCGTTTAATAATTGTAGAGTGGATGTTTGGAGGGCACTCAGGGCACAGTATCCTGACACATCCAATATGGGTGCAATTATGACACGTAAGATGAAGGAAGATGAAGACCCTATTGCTTACATTCAGGATATTCAGGAGAAATGGCAGCTTGAAATTTGCGATCTGTGGGAAAATACAGTGGCATTATTTTACCATATTTTATGTCAGGGGTTGCCTGAGCCAGTACAGAGGCAGATGAAAAAACAACGAGGGATGGACCATTGTTGGTTATTACAAGAAAAGAAAAAGTAGAAGAATGAGAATAGGAAAATAGAGGAAGATAAATTAGTTCAGAAAAAATTGTCAAAATTTGCCCTAGAGGAGCATCGCAGGCGAATAATCTGCACCCAATAGATCAAGCTGGATATGGGTTCGTACCACGAGGCAGAGGTATGGGTTACAGAGGAAGAGGAGGCAGATTTCAAAATAATCAGGGTGGATTTCAAGGTACACAGAATGAGATTCGAATGTTCAGGGAGGATATAATCAAGGAGGGAGAAATAGGAGAGTTCCTCTGGTATGTTGGAATTGTGGAATGACAGGACACATTGCATGGTATGTGGGAGCCAAGGGAATTTACAGAATGGACAGTTCTCAATAGGGGGACAGCTTACCCTCCACCATGTAGCACACAGACCAGAGAAGGTTTTGCCCAGGATCACACATTGTATCAGACACAAGCACTGTGAGTACAGCAGGTACCATAGCAGGGACATGGATTACCAAAGTCAAAAATGTTGACTTTTTAACTTTTGTGTACATCTGGAGAAGGAAAACTGTCATGGTGCGAGTTGTTTTCATTATTTAAAAGAAACATGTGGTATCAAAGTCATTTGTCTGTTAATGTAAAAGTTGCATGCCACAAGTTGTTTTTGTATTTTAAAGGAACATGCATTGCCAAAGCTAATATCTTGGACTTTTGCTTAGGGCTGGTGAAGCCACTGTGCATATAAAGCAAACTCAAATGTCTAGTTGGTGTTAACATATCAGTGCATTCCTGCAAGGACAAGTATTGTCAATGCCAAGAGCTCAGGCTTTTGTGTAGGCACTTGGAAACTCATAGCACAAGTTGTTTTCATTATTTTAAAGAAAAATGCATTGCCATAGCCAATAATTTCAGAGTTTATGTAAGGCTGGTGAAGGCACTTTGCATATAAAGCAAACTCAAATGCCTAGTTGATGTTAACATGCAAGTGCATTTCTGCAAGACAAGTATTGTCAAAGCCAATAGCTCTGGCTTTTGTGTAGGTACTGGGAAACAAACTTTGCGTATAAAGGAAATTCAAAATAATGAGGTTATTTTAGGCCGCCATCAAATGTCTAGTGCTGTCCTTACAGCATCTATTCATTACTCGGCCCACGGTAGCTGGCGTGTAGTTATGGTTAAGTTTCTAAAATCATAGGAAGACCACTTTTTTGGCGGCTTATAACTTCGCTCCCCCTGGCGGAATCCTCGTCAAACTTTGCAAAAAAAAATATATGGCCCGCTCTGAATATTATCAGCAAGTTTGGTGAGGTTTTGTGCAAGGGGGGCAAAGTTACAGGGGGGGTCCCAAAAAATATTTTGTCCATAGCCTGAATGGGCAAAAACTTTGTGCATGGATACAGACCAAACGGCTGGATGGATTTTAACAAAATGTATGGCAGGAGCGGGGGCTTGGTTCCGAAAGCATGCTTTAGTGTGTTTGGTGGAAATCCAACCAGTACATTTGTTGCAAAGAACTGATTAGTATTCCATGTGACATGAACATTTTAACTCATTGTGTCCTATGGTGTGTTGTGTGTGATAAATCGGAAAAGTATGTCCACTGGTTGAAAAGGTATGTCCACTGGTTGCTAGTAGGTTTGGCATTGTTGCTTTGTGTGTGTGGTTTGGCTGCATTGCATACATTGTTGGTTCCATGGGTGTGGTGATCGTTAGAACATCCTACGGTTGTCAGTGTATGGGTGAAGATGCTGCAGTGAGCAGTCCTGCAGTCTGTCCACTGGGTGCAGTGTTAGAATAGTGTCCATATAGAAGAGGGTGTGGTTGAACTGGTTCTTATATGTGCTTGGGTATTTTGCATTGGGCAGAATAGTAAGTGTTGTACTGCACTATGCTGTGTTGTTTTTATGCACTTACTGGAGTATTGGGAGCAGGACCAATGTTGTGAAGATTCTATGGTTTGGTTGGCAGTAATACAATGCTTTGTGGATGGAAGTAGGTAGCATTTCCATACGCTGTGGTATGTTTGTGGATTATGGTAACTGGAATACGTTTGTATGCATCGCTGTATTACGGTGTAGCGGTTGGGTTGAAGTGCTGGTGCATGTGTTTTCTTTGTGAATACTGGTACATGGCGACATGTTCGCCTGCATGTCTCTGTTATGTTGTTGTAGGTGTGGGCAAGCCGTAGACTGTTGGGTGCATGGCCAAAGGCCGTAGGCCATAGGCCATGCATCCAAGAGCCTATACCTTTACCAAAGACACCACAACATAATGTAGCCATGCAGTTATAACTCTTCATGCTTCGAAGGTGGGGACTTTACACAGTGGTTCTGGAGGGCATTGTACACTTGGTCGAACAGCAGAAGTGAGCTGCTATGCGTACATTAGAATATGGTGTAGGTCATTGCACTGTTGCACATTAGGGAGTCACATGTGACCATTTGCATTTGCTAGGGTTTGCCCTTTATAAGACCCTTCCTATGTTGTGGTGGATGCATGGCTGGAGCCCTTGCACCACCACTGGTTGCAAGTAGGTTTGACATTGTTGCTTTTTGTGTGTGGTTTGGCTGCATTGCATACATTGTTGGTTCCATGGATGTGGTGATGGTTAGAACATCTTACAGTTGTAGGTGCATGGCTGGAGATGCTGCAGTGAGCAGTGCTGCAGCGTGTCCAGTGGGTGCAGTGTTGGAATACTGTCCGTATAGAAGAGGGTATGGTTGAAGTGGATGTAATATGTGCTTGGGTAGTCTGCATTGCGCAGATTAGTAAGTGGTGTGCTGCACTCTGCACTATTGCTTGTATGCAGTTACTTCTTACAGTTGTCGCTGCATGGTTAGAGATGCTGCATTGAGCAGTACTGCAGTTTGTCCACTGGGTGCAGTGTTGGAATAGTGTCCATATAGAAGAGGGTACAGTTGAACTGGTTTTTATATGTGCTTGGGTAGTCTGCATTGCTCTGATTAGTAAGTGTTGTAGTGCACTATGCAGTATTGGTTCTATGCACTTACTAGAGTGTTGGGAGCAGGACCAATGTTGCAAAGATTTTGTTGTTTGGTTGGCAGTAATAGAATGCTTTCTGAAAGTGGGTAGCGGGGATGATAGTCACACTAGTTCGGGACTGAACATGTGAGATGAGGAAAGTGAGTCTTGTCTTTGGGCAGTAGGAGGGAGTGAATGCGCCCCTGAAGGAAATATGCAAATGGATAAGTAAGTGAGATGGTCGGATCTGGAACAACCTAAAGATAGAACACCAGATCCCATAGCATATCGTGAGCATCCCCAAGGACGATCACATAGTGAGAAGGGAGAGTTGCCACCATATGTGAGCAGGTTAAGGTCATTGCCCACAAGGAGACAGACAGGGGCAATTATCCCTGCCATGGATAGATTAATAGTGCAATCTGACAATTCGTCAGGGTTTACACATTTTCCCTTGTTAGAAAAAGAGGGAGCAAAACTACAATATATTCCATGGACACAGATGGACAACGATAACTTAAGATGCAAGCTCCATAGCTTGACTTGGGTCACTGGGCAAAGGATATACAAATTAGAAATAATGACTGGAGGCAGCTATTCTTGGGGAGAAGGCTGATGACATATGGAGGTGAGTGGGATATTGAAGTGTGACTCCACACAACACAGCGCATGATGGAGCGCCGTTTAATAATTGTAGAGTGGATGTTTGGAGGGCACTCAGGGCACAGTATCCTGACACATCCAATATGGGTGCAATTATGACACGTAAGATGAAGGAAGATGAAGACCCTATTGCTTACATTCAGGATATTCAGGAGAAATGGCAGCTTGAAATTTGCGATCTGTGGGAAAATACAGTGGCATTATTTTACCATATTTTATGTCAGGGGTTGCCTGAGCCAGTACAGAGGCAGATGAAAAAACAACGAGGGATGGACCATTGTTGGTTATTACAAGAAAAGAAAAAGTAGAAGAATGAGAATAGGAAAATAGAGGAAGATAAATTAGTTCAGAAAAAATTGTCAAAATTTGCCCTAGAGGAGCATCGCAGGCGAATAATCTGCACCCAATAGATCAAGCTGGATATGGGTTCGTACCACGAGGCAGAGGTATGGGTTACAGAGGAAGAGGAGGCGGATTTCAAAATAATCAGGGTGGATTTCAAGGTACACAGAATGAGATTCGAATGTTCAGGGAGGATATAATCAAGGAGGGAGAAATAGGAGAGTTCCTCTGGTATGTTGGAATTGTGGAATGACAGGACACATTGCATGGTATGTGGGAGCCAAGGGAATTTACAGAATGGACAGTTCTCAATAGGGGGACAGCTTACCCTCCACCATGTAGCACACAGACCAGAGAAGGTTTTGCCCAGGATCACACATTGTATCAGACACAAGCACTGTGAGTACAGCAGGTACCATAGCAGGGACAAGTACAAATGAATCCACCACAAGCACAATTGCAGCAAGTCCCTATGCAGACACAGCAATATGCAAACACAGGGCAAGTATTGACACCCAGAATAGGAGGTGTCACTGTGGTAGGAGGAAACACTTTCACAGGGATGGGGATGAGCCTGTATCCACAATAGGACATCTCACAGGGTGACTTGATGTGTTCAGTACTATCCGTGGCCCCAGAACCCCAAGAGGAACCAAGGGTCGATGTGACAATAGGAGACAAATCCATTTCTTTTCTTGTAGACACTGAAGCAATTTGTTTGTGTATATGAGAGGGAAAATATCCAATGTCAGGTATTGCCATGAATGCTCAAGGGTTCTCTAGAGCAACAAATCAAGTTCCTTTTACTGATAAACTACCAGAGTCCATAGAAGAATGTGACATGTCTGTTCCCTTGCTATATTTACAATAGACACTGGTTAATATTTTGGGAATAGATTTAATGACACAACTTATTATGACGATTCCATTTACTGATCAAGGAATAGTGTGCTACACTCCACATATAAACTATTTAAATGTGGGACAGTTTATACTGGCCTTCACAGGGCAAGTGGCTCTGCGAGGCGTTCCGGTAGATCCAGAGATGTTTCTATATGGAGTGAACATTTTACTGACATGGTTACCTGGCCTGATGGGAAAGATTGTGAGAATACCTTATAAGTTTCTGTTTAGACATCAAATACCTATGGATGAGGAAGGTGGACAGACTATTCCTATAGAATTGGAAGCAGCCATAGTATGAAATGAAATGCCAATGCTTGAAGGGATAGACGATGAGAGTAGACCATGGAGAAAAGTGATAGCTGTTGACAAAGGGTACAGATTGACTGACATAACCGATGAAGATATGTTCAGGGAGGACCGAACAAATGACAAAGTGGTGTTCTTCATGAGCATTACATAAGGGATAAGGATAGAGACAAGGGAAGTCCCACATCAACTGGCGATAATGTGGCAAAGACTTGACTTGGAAAAGGTTCCAAGTGCCTTATACACTACAGGCCCTTATGACGTAGCTTTATTGAAGGGGATAAGAGAGGTCAAAATAAAGCTTAAACCAAGAGTGATTTTACCTCAAGCAAAACATTATCCTATGTCTCGAGAAGCTGATGAGGGTATATTCCAGACTATTTCAGCACTGAGTAATCAGGGAATTCTGGTGCCATCAGAAACATTATGTAATACCACAGTGTATCTGATTAAAAAATCTAAAGGGAGATTGTGGAGATTCATACAAGATATGAGACCGATTAACCAGATTGTAGATGCTGAGTTTCCTTTAGTTCCTAATTTGGCGACAATATTGTGCAGTATCCCGGTGTAAGCTTGATATTTTACGGTGATCGATTTGAAAAATGTGTTTTTCTCAATCCCGTTGCACAAGGACTCACAAGACTTAACTTCATTTGCGTTTCACCAAATGAGACTGGAAAATACTAGGCTGCCCCAAGGGTACTGGGAGTCCACATTGATCTTTAATAGAATCCTACAGATGGATTTAGGCAACATTGATCTTAAAAGCGTGGTAATACAATACGTAGATGACAGTTTGATTTGTAGCACCACAGAAGATGAGTGGAGACAGATTCTGTTCAGTTGATGACTATTCTAGCAGACAAGAGATATAAAGTAGACAAGGAAAAGTTACAATACTACCAAGAAGAGGTGTTATTTATAGGTCAGTTGATATTGCATGAAGAAAAGAAAGTGACACCTTAAAGAGCTGAGGTGATTATGAAAACCTCAAAACCAAACTCAGTGAAACAGATGCAAAAGTGTTTGAGTCTATTCAACTATGTTAGAGCCTGGGTGTTTGATTATAGCACATACACAAAAACACTTTTGCAAGAATTAAAGAAAGCACAACATGGTAAAACAAAATTAGAATGGACTAAAGAAATGGAGGAAGGATTTGAAGAGTTGAACAAAGCAATTTGTGCAGCCCCTGTTTTAGGAATTCCCAATTATGCTGAGGAATTGTATTTATTTTTGCATACAAATGTGACAGTCATAACAGCAGTACTTACACATAGAACAACATTGGAGTACAAACCTTTGGAGTATTACAGTGAAATTTTAGACCCAGTTATGAGAGGACACTTCCCTTGCAAACAATCTTTGGCAGCTGCTGCGTTCACGATTGAAAATCTACAAGTATTGTCATGGGCTGCTCTATGACCCTCTTTGTGGAACATGCTCTATTTGCCATTTTGGGGAAACCCCAGGGCACATTGACATCTCAAAGAGCTTCAGCTTATGAGGTAATAATTTCTAACCCAGGAATTAAAATCGTAAGATGTAAAATAGGGAACCCTGCCGAATTTATAGCTTAGCCAGTAGAAGCAGGGGATCATGTGCATGACTGTGCTAATTATGTAGAATTGTATGATGATATACTCTGTGTGAAAGAGAATGCTTTAGCTGGAGGGGAGATTCTCTTTATTGATGGTTCTACAAAAATGTATCAGACTAGTGGGGAATGGCATTCACGCGCTGCAGTAATAAGACAAAGGTTAAATGGAGAATGTGAAATAGTAGCGAGTGCAAGACTACTGTCTCACTTTTCAGAGCAAGCAGCAGTATTAGTAGCGCTTATTATCGTGCTTGAGAAACATGTAGGGCAGGAAGTGACAGTGTACAGTGACTCAGACTACATGATGTCAACTACACAGGACTAGAACGTTGGAAAAGAAGGATTTACCTCTGTGCATACAGCTCTCCAGTGCAGCATGAATCCTTATTGGATAGGCTGAGTAAGGCGCTACACCTCCCAGTGGACATAGCGGTTGTTAAATGTGCAGCGCATACTAAGCAAACAGATTGTATCTCTTGCCGAACAAAGCCACAGACGAAGAAGCCAAAAGGGTTGCATATTCCCAAGAAATGTCCAGTTTTCACACTGAGAGTATTAAAGAAAAAGTTGTTACAACAAAGCTAGTGCAAGAGGGATTTAATAAGTTGTTGACAACCAAACTAATAGAGATTAGAGGAAGCACACCACAGGAAGAACAAACATTATGGAAACGAAGGGGTGTCCTTTATCACCCATGGAAGCATTATGGCGACAGGACAGCACTAGAAAGCCAGTAATGCCAGTAACATTAGTAAAGGTCACACTTGAATAGCTGCATTACCCCGAGAATGTATCTAGAGAGAGTCTTGCTGCTACAATTGCAGAAGACTGGTTAATTCCTAATGTGTTGGAACACGTTGCACTATTTCTGGTGAACTGCATTGTGCATCAAAAGTAATGCTGCTGGGTATACACTGAGAACAATTAGAGGGGTAATACCTTGACCGAATGGTCGGTTTCAGCATTTACATATTGACTATGTCGATATGCTGCAGGTGTGTAATGGATATAGGTATCTATTAGTGGTGGTGTTTCCCTTTTCTAGGTCAATCAAAGCAGTTCCATGTGCACACCCTGATGCCACTTGTGCAGCAAAGTTTTTAGTGCACAAAGTTTTCCTGAGGTGGGGTGTGTATGAGGTGCTGAGATCCGATAATGGGCCGCATTTTGCCAACAAGATATTCAAACAGATAGGGCTGTTTTCTTCTTCTTATCACCCGCAAGTGAACGGACTGTGTGAGACACTGAACAGCCTCCTCAAAGAAAGTTTTGCCAAAATCAAATTGACTTTGAAAAAGGGGTGGCTGTATTGCCTACCCCTAGCCTTATATGCCCTTCAGAATCAGCCAGGATCAGACCACCACCTCACCCCGCATGAGCTAGTTACAGGGCATCAAATGAGAACGCCCCTTGCACCTCCGTATATGAGAAGTGATGCCCAGAGCGTAGCGAAAACCTTAGGTGATGAGATGCACGATTACTTGACATGTATGACCTCTAGCATTTCTTTCATTTCAGATCAAGTCAAGCGCCATGGAGGTTGGTCGAAGAAAAAGAAAAAAGATAATTTGACAACCAATCCAAGTGAACATTTACCATCACCTATGTTATATGTTGGGAACCTAGTCCTAATTAAAAATTTTACCAGAAAGTGGCATGAGCCACGTTTTCATGGCCCTTGCATCACCGCAGAAGTGTCCCCTTCCGCTTGGCTACACAATGTGAAGATCTATAAAGGAAAGACCGTCCCCTCCCACCTTTGCTGATCCAGAAGCAAGACACGAAGAAGAATGTCAGCGTGTGCAGGCTTGATGGATGACAAAGAAGAAGGATGACAAAACAATGAGTGATTACTACAGATTTAAATAGGACTGGAATTCAACAAACACTCGTTATAAATATTTTAGCAGAGAGTGAAAAGACTTGAGAATTCCAGGAATTTTGAAATTAACTTTTATTTTATTTTTATTTTTTTTATTATTTTTTTTTATTGTTGTTTTGATCAGTAAAACCTGACCTTTCAACAAGAGAAGATAATCATGACATTACAAACTTTTAAAATGAAAATTATACATCCGTATTTCCAAATATACAATTGTTAAACTCACTATTAACATGTTACATATTAATTATTACTCACTCTAAACAAGACTCATTCTCTAGCATAAGATACATGTAATCATCACAACTAAGCTGTTTTAATAGCATCTATTTCTGGTAACTTGATTTCTAAAGCATTTAGAAAATTTACAAGGGCGTACCTCAGTTGTTTTGTATGGCCTTGAAATAATATTGACCACAATTCATCATGCATCACTATTGGCTTGTTGATCAAATGCTTAAAGTACATTATTCTAGATGGTAAAAGGGTAACGCATTCAATCACTAGATGTTTCAATGTTTCTACCCCTTGATGTCAAAATCGACAAGTTTGAACCGATATCTTCTTCCATCTAAACAAAATTTCTCTGGTAGGCCAGATATTCAATCTAAAACACAAAAAAATAAATGCGATGTTGAGGGTGTGGTGATTGGTTAAGATATTTTTCTATGTGTCCCTGGTGTTTTAAGATAAAAGGGTTTGAACCAAATTTAATTATTTTCAAGCACGCTTCACAGGTTTTAATCCAATCTGATTGCCATAATTTATTTTTCGCTTTATTGGGGCTTTCAATGAGTAGGGCTTCGGAGATGTCAGCGCCTGTCAATATTTTTGAGACATTAGCCCGCCATTTCGTTGGGAAGTGCTCCTCTGCTGTTAATAGGTAATTAGATATGATATCGAGTAATCCATTAGTGCACTCTTTCATGATGCACTTTCTATACAGAAGACATATTTTCCATTTAAATGCAGCGTAGAGTGATATAAGACCTAATTCATATCTAATGATCGAAATAGACTCAGATTTAGGGAGCATAAGAGCTCTTTTCCAAAACTTGCTTTCGAAATTAGCCCAGTATTTATATGTTAGACATATCTCCACTTCAGATCCATATAAGATGGTGGGCACAAATTTTTGCTTATAATATATAACCAATGGTTTAATAGTAAATTTGCAAAATCTTGCCCGAATTAGTTGGAGTTGAGATAATGCGTTCTGAAGCTTCGATTGTAAAAGATGATCTTGTGTTTTATCCAAAAATCTACTAGAGACACAGATTCCCAAGTAGATATAGGAATTTACAAGCTGCAGATTGGTGCCCTGTAGTTGCCAACAACACCGGCTCCGACCCTTATGACTGCCGAATTGCATTATCTGAGTTTTATTGGTGTTGATACTAATGCAATTTCGTTCCGCATATATATCCAAGGCATATTACATAGGCCGGAGGGTGTCTTGGATACTAATACCATGTCGTCGGCGTATAAGAGCCAAGGAATAGCTAACCTTGTAGTTTAGGAGAATGAACAATCAAACCTTCAATACATAAACCAAAATCTAATAGAAAAAAATTAAACAAGGCTGACGCCAATAAACATCCTTGTTTCAATCCCCTCGTAGTTTGTATGGGGTCACACAACAGGCCCTCGTTGTTCAGGCGAATTGAAATGGATGTATTGGAATGTAACTGGATAATCCATTTAAGTATATTCCATGGACACCCTGCATCCATTAGTTTCTTGAATAATAGTTCCCTCGGGACTAAATCGAAAGCTGCCTTGAAATCAACGAAGGCCATGTAAATTGCTTGATTGCGTTGCATATTCAAATGGATAATGGCTTTCAAAGTTATTAAATTAACAGCAGTACCCAGTCCACGGACAAAACCTGTTTGAAAGGAATCTCGCAGGCACAGTTGATCTAACCAGCGGTTAAATTCTCCCAAGGTCAATCGGGCAAAAATTTTTCCAGGGCAGTCCAGCAACGCAATTTGTCTATACGAGGCTGGATCCGTTCAAACTCCTTTCTTAAAAATCAGAAGGCCAGTAAGCATAATGTGATTAAACATGTCAAACAAAATATCTGCCCAAAGATGTTTATACTGTTGATCGTTACATTGTGTAATCCATCCGGTCCAGCTGCTCTAGACTCGCTCAATTTGGATATAAGAAACAATATATCCTCACGATCAAAGTTGACAATATGATTGGCCACACTGCCGTCCCAAGTTAGGCCAAGATCAGTAAAGGGTTAAGTATATATAATACCATAAAAATGATTCCAAGATTCATGCAAAATGGAGTTAACTTGTAGTGCATGTTGAGTTTTCAACCCAGTATTATTTAATCATGCCCATATACCTGCTGTTGACTTAAGGATGATTTGCTTTAACATGACCTCCCCATCATATTGATATTGATATTGAATCGCACGCCGATTTCTAATCCAGCTTTTATACGCCCTTTTCAATTGTTTAATCTGATCTTGGTTAGCTCCTGGGACGTCAGCGTGCCTATTTAACAGATCTTTGATATCCCTTCTTAGTTCACATTTCTTGCGTTTTACTTCTAGATCAAAGGCATGTTGATGTAACTGAGTAGAACCTTTATATCGAGACCTCTGAGTTGCAAAACGTTGGATGGCATGTACGTAGCAACCGCTAAAACAGTCAGCGTCATCAGCATATTGTGTCAACAAGGTGTCTCTAAGCTGATGCAGTTTCCACTTGGACCAATGTACACGATTACCAACATTATTGAGTCGTAAATTTGCCGCATTCATATTTAAGGGAAGTGATTTTGTTTTAGGCCATTCATATGTTAGTTGTAACCAACTATGATCACTCAAGTGGGTCTGCTTAATAGAAAATTTAGATATATTGTTCAGAAATTTGCCATTAACAAAGATATAATCCAACGTTGCAAAACAGTGAAAATTGTGCCAAGTAGATTTGGGGGGAACATCTCCAGATATTGATCCATTGACCATTAGAAAATTACGGTCAGCCATTAAGGTTAGCCAACGACATTCATCAGATAAGGGGCACCATTGTTTTGGAGCAAAAAGATGCAAGTTTAAATCCCCCATTATGAGTGTGTTGGTAATGGTCACATCCAATAAAAGTTGGTCAAGGGTCCTTCTGATAGTATCGAAGAATTCATTCGAAGAAATATGCTTTTTTCCCCAATAGATATTTACCAAGGCACAAAAACTGTCGGCAACGCAAATTTTTACATGTTGAAAACATGGTGGAAACGCCTTATGCCAGATAATTTCGATATTCTTATCCTTGCGGAAGGCCATAAAGAGCCCTGCCATCGGATGACCTTTAACTGCCTCCACTGCTGGAACCATCAGGATGTTATATATGTCCCAGGTTGGAACATTACAAAGCCATGTTTCCTGAAACACCAGGATATCAAATTGTGAGAGATCCTTGTTTTCATTATTAAGAAAATGTTTATGCCCTCTTGTGTTCCAGGAAAGTAGACCGACTGAATCGAACTTCTGAACTAGTTACGAGCCCACATGATCCCTACTGCGGGACCAAGCATTATGCATAGGCCCCATCTCTGATGTATTAGAGGCCATCTTTTCACCATATTTGCGATTTTTAGAATGATCATCAATGAATTGTATCTGATCCTCATGGGATACATCTTGAGTCACTGTAAAGCCTAAGTTGTAAAAGGCAGTACGAGCCAGCCATAATGTGTTTAGTACCACTCTTGACTGCACAAATATACGTGCTTCTGTGAGGTCGCAATCGTTGGTAAACTCGACCAAACTAATGTCAGCTGATGTAATGTCTTCAAGAGCGGCAATATCAGCACAAATGTGCTGGCTCGATTGAGATCATATGTGGGAAAAGGGTGGCCACGACATCTTATCAGAAGACGGTAATGATTTTTAAAATGAGTATTACCAATGTGCCTGGATGATCTAGATATGAGCTCGCTCTGTTGTCTCGTACTGGGGACTATAGAACCCCTAGAACTTTCCTCCATGGGTTTGCGCAAGGGTATGTTCTGTGCTTTCATCGGACCCTTTATTAAAGGATCAATGTTAGGTAGACCCTTTTGAGAATTCTGAGTGTTAAAATCAGATGTGTATAGTGAACCTTGTTTTAATAACTTACTAGATTCATTTTCACTAGTATACCTTTCAAAAGATGCACAAATCTCCTCTCGTAGATCCTGTAGAAGGTCAAGAGAGTGCTGTATCTGGGTTTTTCCCCTCACCTCTTGAAGGTCAATGGAATTAGTTTGTTCAATCTTGCTCTTGTTAGCTGGGGCACTGAAACGCTGTACAAGAGCCTCACTGGCTTTAATCTGCTTATCAAAGGAGGCTCTTAGTTCTGCTTGCACTTCTTGAATAATGTCAATGGGTGTTCTTGACAAGTTTACAGCCACTGTAGAGTCTAGTATACAAGCAGTACCTGTGTATATGGCCTGCATCCCTTGTGTGATGGCTAATGGATGTCATCTTTGATGTCCTGGGTGTTAGGCTTAGCAGTGCACGGTGGTGGCGCGAGTTATGGTTGCTTAGCTTACCATAACTGGCGAATTTCAAGGGTTTTTTGGTTTTACTTGGAACCATAACGTCCCTCTAACAAAGTTTTTTCACTGAATTTGAAAGGTTTTTAGCAGCGCAAGTTAACCATAACGTCCCTTTAACAAAGTTTTTTCACTGAATTTCATTTGTTTTTAGCAGCACAACTTAACCATAATGTCCCTTTAACAATTTTTTTCACTGAATTTCTTAGGTTTTTAGTAGTGCAACTTAACCATAATGTCCATTTTACAACATTTTTTCACTGAATTTCATAGGTTTTTAATAGTGCAATTTAACAATAATGACTTTGACTTAATATACATGTCATATGGAACTGACTGAATCTCTTCTACTGTACTTGATGTCCGCGAACTCATTTAATGTTCGCGGACATGTTCGAAGAACAGTACCACTATCTAAAAACTCTGGGGGGGTATGGTTGATTGTTATATCATAACATAGGAACATTTAACAAATTCAAAAAGGAGCACACAAATTCATTATTTGTACTAATACATAAGAAATGTAACCCATATATACAACACACTAACCATTCATTTAAATGCACTATGTTCTAAAATGGAATATACCACAAGAAGATAAATTGGCTTCCAACATAATTACCTCACAAACACGACAGAACTGAGAACAAGAGCAGACCCACTGAGTACATAGGACATATCTTACCTGAAATAGTAAGTGTACTTAATTTTATTAATATATTTATAAACTTTCTGTATTAGAAAAAAAATATGTTATCTTTTTTTTTTTTTACTCACAGAAATGTCTAGTACTCTGGAATGGCTAGAGGAGCATTTTCCACATGAAGAAATGTCACAAGATAGTGAAACTAATGGTAAACACTTTATAATATAAACCATTTAATAATTATTATTTTGTATACATTTAACATATACATTTTTTCTTTTTGTACAGAGCATACCAAAATAGAAAATACTTCAGAAAAACCTGTTATGGATAACACTTTTCACAGTATAGAAGAAAAAATTGATTTATTGTTGACTAATTTTAATAAATTGAAATCTTTTGTGGAAGATCATTTTAAACCAAAAACCTCATACCATTGCCCCACATGTACTTGTCCCTCCTCACCATCTCCCAGTCAATTATCCCCAAACCCTCTCCATAACCCAAAACGTTTTGATGAGACTTCCATCCCTTCTTCACCTAATAACAATCATGTTGAAACCCCTAATTCACCTGTTTTTGTTTCTGTTTCTGCCTCACCTTCTCAGTCATAAATTATTAATATATGTTAAATAAAGTTTAATTTTTATATTGTGTTGTAAATAGTTTCATTTTTTTTAAAAAACAATGTAGGTGTCCGCGGACAGTGCAGGTGTTCTGAAATGTTCGTAAATAAACGAAAATGGAGGTGTCCTGAAGAACACTATACCTGTTCATACTGTTCGCTAGCAAGTTCAAACTGTTCTAAGAACACACGTGGTGTCCTGAAATGTTCCTAAAGGAACTAAAATAGAGGTGTCCTGAAGAACACTACACCTGTTCATAATGTTCGCTAGCAAGATTAAACTATTCTAAGAACACACGCGGTGTCCTAAAATGTTCGTAAAAAAAAAAAAAAAATTAAAGTGTCCTAAAGAACACTATATCTGTCCGTAGTGTTCGCTATCAAGTTTAAACTGTTCTAAGAACACAATTGGTGTCCTGAAATGTTCGTACGTAAATGAAAATGGAGGTGTCCTGAAGAACACTATACCTGTTCGTAGTGTTCGCTAGCAAGTTTAAACTGTTCTAAGAACACACGCAGTGTCCTGAAATGTTCGTTTCACGTGTGACGCATTTTTAATTACTTCGGGACCCGAACAGTGGCCGTAGAACATCAACACGCATGCGCTAACCAATCTCTGTGCATTTGGTGTCCTGCGGACATGCTCTTCCTTCGCGGACTTGTTCGCAAATGGATCATATGACTGCGCCCACGCTGATCGCGTGTTCTGAATGCGGACACTGTTCGTGTCCCCGAACAATTTAAAATTACATTTTCAATTAATCCATAATATTTTTCAATAAAATCTCACCATGGCACAAGTCCCACAGAGTAATCCTGAGTTTCTACATACCTTTTGAAACTTTTTCAACTTTTTTTTGTGTTCGATCTGTCTGCGGACAGCGTGCTTGTCAGCGGACCGCGCACAAGCACCCCTATAAAAGACCACGCCCTAGAGCCTATTCTCATTGTGTTTCTGGCTATTCTTCAGAACACAGCGATTTTTGCTGCCACCTGCAGATTACACCATCATCGAGATGGCATCCATGGCTGAACTACTGCCACCTGGTGCTGCAACTGCTTCAGCACCACCCCCACCCCCTCCACCGCCACCACCTCCCCAAGGGCCTGAAGAGGGGAACGGGAGTGAGGATGCAGAGGAGGAAGAAGAGGATGATGACAATGAGGTAGAGGAAATCCCTACTACCTGCACTAGGTGTGAGTCTTGAATGTGGCGGTTATTTACCATTCATGGGAATGGTCCTAAGGCTCGTGCGAACCGTGTTACCTCCAATGCGGGCAAAATGATACTCAGTCTCGGGGGAAGCATGGTAAGTACAGCTTTGGGACCACTACTATGAAGCGACACCTGAGGTCATTTCACTCTGGGGCTATTTGCAGGGTTGTACCTTACGAAGAACGTAGCAGGTTGATTTCCTCTACTTCATCCTCTGTTTCTGATCCTGTCACCACAAGGACCACCTCTGTGGGACAGCGTCTTCCTCAAGCTGCCTCACAGGCCATACAGAATGCTGATGACCCTTACCTTTTGAGGGTCACAGTTGTATGTATGTACTGTGACACAGTACTCTGCAGGAGGGAGCGACTTCGTAGTGCTTTTGAGACTATCGTCTCAGAGCACGAGAAGATCTGCTCACTACCCAAATAAAACCCACTCTACATCTTCCTCTCTCAGCTCGCCCTTTCTTATCCCTGTGGTTGGTGTCCCCCCCTTTACCCTCCTTTACCCTCCTCTCCTAGTGTGTTGTGTCTGAAAAACCCCAAAAAATGCAAAATTACAAAAATTAAAAAAAATAAGGCTCTTTTCAGAGCCGCCTTTCCCAGTTAAAAAATAGAAGTGAAAATAAATGAAGCAGGGCCCTTTGTATTTTTTAGAAGTCCGCGGACAGTTCACGAACATTTAAAAAATTGGGTTGCTACACTATCACAAACATTGCAATTTTCTCTGGGAGGAAGTGGTGGCTCTGAAAAGAGCCTCTGGGAGGTGTATGTAAGTCAAAAATTATAAATGCTTAATACCTACTTCAAAATGGATGTTGTAATTCCAAAAAAGGTCGCAATGCATTTTGTACATTTCTCAGAAAAATCTGATTGGCACCATAAGTAAGATGGACTCCATCTCTGAAAAAAATGTTTGTACTATGAAACAGAATATTTTCATTGTGAAAAGAAGACATGCCAAAATCTTTTAGAAAGGCACAAACAGCTTTATTAACATTGCGCCTTGTTTTTTCCATTTGTGGACCAAATGAAGAAGAACAAAGCCACATTTGTCTCTGGGCAATCCGTGAAAATATCACTTGAGAATTAGGAAACATGTCCATAACATTCCCAAGTCCTTCTTTCATAGCAAATTGCAAAAACATTCCAGTCACATGGCCTAAACTGTTCCCTCCACAATGAATTACAATTATGTCTGGATGTTGCTCTGTCTCCAATGTAGCACAGAGAGGCAGCAGGTCCAACCACTTCATTCCACGTACTCCATGCCAGTGTACTTCCACATGTAGGAATCCAAGATCTACAGCTACTCCACAGCTTTCTGCATGCACCTTCAACCAATATATCCATGAATCTCCCAAAATCCATACAATCTTTTTCCTAAAACACACAGACATAGCTATCTGTTGTTCTCTCAGAAATAAACAGTATATGATAAACTCTCTTCTGGCACAACACACCCACTAAACATTCCTGACCAATCCCTTTCAGTACTCATTCTCAGTTGCATGACTTCTGAACCAAAAAATCCCCGGATGTAACTCCCGATGTCCGTGAACTAACGCCATGTCTGCGGACATATCGTAACATGAACAGCCCTTCTACCATTTCCACTTCACTCTCTCTGCCATTCCCTCCTTGGATGTAGCTAAGAAGTCACATGACCATGCACCAATCACATTCAAGAACTGTACATCTAACTGCATCATCATAGATCAGCACTACAAATGTACTGTGAATCTCTCTGAGTACAAGTGTCATATCATTGGCAAGCATCATCCACCAGAAATACTGTACAAGTCTCCAAGATTTCTACTTGCCGCTCCATGCATATCCATATGCATGAACACAAACTTCAGGTATGCATATTTTCTGTACAGTAGATGAACACATTTTCAAACAGACTTTTAGCTTGTGTAATCTGTAAAATGAATTTACTGTATTTTTTCAATTTCCTAAAATCAACTATCACTTATAAACCTTTATACTATTTACTTTCTTTATACACATACACACTCAAATCATGTTAAACTAACATTTTTAAATGAAATATATAGACTACATATATTCAAACAAAATTGCATGCAAGCCCAATCTATGTTTAAATCTTTAAAAAAAAATACTTATATAATTTCATATTTTTTTGTTTTTATTTATTTATTTACTTAATTACTTTAATTTAGACATGACATTGAGGCACTATTACCTAGAACAGCTTAGTTACAGAAATAGTGGTATTCACTGGTATATTATAAATTTCACAAGACATAGTAAAGATATTTTTTTTGCTACGGTTAGTCATTCAATACAATTTGTTCATTAAGAACATATAATATGTACTGAACTGATGCAATGTATCTTATGTAAATAAATTAGTTTAATGGTTTTGAAGAAGGCGCTGAGGATTTCAATAAAAAAAAATCAATATCTAAATTAAAAACAGCGCTATATACAAACAAAAGTACTAATTTGAATCTTTTACAATTGCAGTGAAGACCAGTCTCCTGAAAAGAAGCAGCCGAATTTGAAGAACAAAGAAGAACTAAGAAGTTACCTGTTAATTTAAGAAAAAAAGTAAGAAGAATATCACCATAATATTTGTATTATTACTCAAACATACTGTAAAGTTAAAACAAGCTATTTCTGTGCCTAAAAATAGAGATTGTGTACCATTTTGTCCAAAAATCCCCATGTCTTAAACAGCGATTTACAGCCAGAATGGCCCACAAATTCCTATTTTTGGACACAAAAATTACCCAACTGAACCGCTACAATTTTCATATTATAGAACAAACAACTAAATTGTATACATTAGATTTACTATTGTACTTTTCCACACCACTAGCTTACTTTTTTTTTTCATCAGAACCCCAGTTTAGTAACACATAAATTCAAGATTACCTATCCCTACTAGTTGAAGTTCCCAATGCACAATCACACACCATTACATACATCTTTATCATCTTACTCAAACACTCATGCACACAGCACACATACATTGCAGAACACCCCAACCCATACCGTCTTTATTTTTTTCAACAGACCCTAAAGAAGGCCTACCAAAAGTCAAGTCCATAGAAAGCAATGCAAAAGTAGAGCAAATGAAAATAAAAGTGTCCAACATAAGCATCCATCTCTAGCAGAATTTGTAAAAAAAAGTTGAAACAAAACAGCTAATACAGTCATTTAGTGAAACACAAGAAGTTTCAAGTACAAAAACTTTGCCTCCTCTATCAAAATGTAAAACAAACCAAAAAACAATTAACAGAAAATCAGCTATCACTACAGATAAAACTACTTCTTTAAATTTTTATATAGTGCAAAGTAAGCATACCAAGAAAAGTATTTTAGCCAAAATGTACCTTCACAAAGTCCATCAAAATCTTATAAAAACAGGAGAGTAATCAGTTTCAATGCTTAAAACCTATCGTAGGAAATTAATCTTAGAAGCGTTGATGGACAGTGCAATTCTTCTCAAAAGAAAGTTATTTATTTTACTGTTAAACAAAATGAAACCACTAACAAAACTAATAACTAAATTACAAAAAATACTTCTCAATAAGCGAAATGTCAACAGAAAGAACTTCTTAAATATCACACTACGAGGACAGAACCATATGTTACGGAGTTGCACACATATTAAAATCAGGATCACACTTTCAAAATATGACAGCTACACAATTATTAGAAAAAGTGCAACAAAAATATGAGGTTTTACAATCAAATATTACAAATCTATTAACAAATATGCGTGGTACTAAAGAGTACTGGTTTCGACGTCATGGAGATGTATGTTGTATGATCAGAAACCTTGGCCCACCCACTTGGTTTGTTACATTAAGTTGTGCAGAATATGCATGGGAAGATTTACATGATTTCCTACGCATATCAAATAAAAACAAGACAAACATAGATATACTAACACCTGGAGAACTTTGTTCTTTGGATCCTGTTAATGTTTCAAGATATTTTCACCATCGCTTCATTGCTATGCTACATGTTATTTGTAATAAAACTGTTCCTCCCTTGGAGAAGTGCAACACTTCTTTTGGAGAAAAGAATACCAAGCCAGAGGAGCACCACATATCCACATGCTTTTATGGATTAAAGATGCTCCTACATTTGGTCAAGACAGTGATGCCTCTGTTTTACAGTTTATTGAAAAATATGTCACTTGTGAAATTCCATCAGAAGGCACAAATAGTGATCTTCATGCACAAATTTTACAATTTCAAAGACGCAAATGTGGAAAATATTGTCGTCGCAAATACAAAAACAAAGGGAAATACTACACCAAATGCCGATTTGGTTTCCCTACACCAGTTACAAATACAGGTCAAGTGAACAACCTCATGTCTTTAGTTAGACATTGTGTTAAAGGTAAGTCACCTAAAAATACATATTACATAAAAAGAAAAGAAGAAGAAAAATATAGCAATGATTATAATGCAATCAATGCCCACTTATGGAATGCAAACATAGATGTGCAGTACATTGCAGACAAGTCTACTGCAGTTGCACAATATGTCACAGCATACATAACTAAAGCAGAAAAGACAGAGCTCCAAGACCTCTGGAATGACTTGTCATCAGATAAAACAGTGTCTCAGAAATGATACAGCTTGGGCATAAAAATGCTCACCCATAGAGAATGTGGATCATATGAAGCAGCTGATCGTTTTACTGGTACTGCATTGTATGGTAAATCTGAAAATATAGTCTGGCTAAGTCTTGGTCCAGCTAAATCTAGAAAAAGAGTTCTAAAATCATATGAAGATATAGAAACAATAGCCAAACGTGATCCCAACAGCCAAGACATTTTAAAAAACAATTTATTGGACACATACTACCCAAACCGAAGTAATACTTTGGAAAACATGTGTCTATACCACATAGCCCAAAACTACACATACACAAATAATATAAAACCTAATGGAAAAAAATATAAATATAGAGTGACAAACTGTGAAGGCAGCTTAGTTAAACTCACTAAACCAAATGTAATTAATCATATCAAATTGTCATTAAAGACTCCTCAACATAAAGAAGTATATTACAGTCCCTGCTACAACTCTTCAAACCATGGAGAAAAGAAGAACAAATACTAGATAATTTTGACTCATATGAGGATGCTTTCAAAGCAAATGAAAGCACTATAACTGATGTAAACTTTACACAGTACAAAACAATGTTGCACAATGAACAGCAACACTAAGAAGAACTCCAAGCCCAACTAGATAAGGACACTCCTGACAGTAGTCAACCTTCTGTAACAGGAAGCCAAGAACCACTGGGAGAACCACTAATAATACATGAGGCAGGATTAGCTATGCTAGAATTAGAAAACACCACGTGTCAGTATGAAGATAAAGAAGACTTAACTATACTACAATCAAAACTAAACAATGAGCAACGTAGCATTTTTCAAGAAGTAACAAAACAAATTGCACATGGTGTAAAACATGAAAATAAAGAATGTTCCTGCCATAATTATAAACCTATACTACTGTACTTCAGTGGTGAAGCTGGTTCTGGCAAAACATTCCTAATCAAAATCATTAGTAAGTTCCTTCAACAATTGACAAACAACAAACTGTCAGCTGTTGTCACTGCCCCCACAGGTCTAGCTGCCTACAACATAGGTGGTGTTACATTACACCGATTACTACTATTACCAGTAGAACATCAGAACAAATTAGACTATTACAAACTTTCTGCAGAAGCTGCAATGGAACTAGCAGAGTATTGAAACAAATGAAAATGCTACTAATAGATGAAGTGAACATGGTCTCCAACCTGATGTTAGCTTTGATTCACCTCAGATTACAAGAAGTACTCACAACAAACTATGAAGAGCTCTTTGCAGGAAAACACATTATTGTTTTTGGAGATCTGCTTCAATTAACACCAGTAAAAGGTGAGCCTATTTTTAAAACATTAGGACACAAACTCTGCCGTAAAACTGTTGGCAGCATTGGAAATGTCAACCTTTGGCAACATTTCCAATACAGAGAATTAACAGAAAACATGCAGCAATCTGCAGATCTCACTTATGCCAACATTTTAAAAAGTATCAGAGTTGGTATACTTTCTAAAGAAGCAGAAGCAATATTGAAAACCCGCAACATTAATGCACTTTATGGTGATAATGCATGTGCTACAGATGTTGTGGAACAATTAGACCACAAAAATGTCAATTGTATGGCCTTAATGCCAACTCTTGAAAGCTGTTTCAAATTCAATGAAATCATGCTAAGTAAAGAAATGCAACCAATCATGGAAATTAGCGCCACAGACAAACTAGATGTACATGGTATGACACTACCCATGTGTGACCAAGCCACAACAAGACTAAATAGTTTAGAAAAATCAATCTCAAACACAGCAGGCTTAGAAAAGATATTAAAATTATCCTTAAATTGCACAGTAATGCTTAAACGTAACCTTGACGTGGACCAAGGACTAGTTAATGGAGCACTGGGTACAGTTGTTGGCTTTCAAACATACCCACGCGACAACAAAATTCAGTTTCTCAATATACTCTTTGACAAACTTTCAGAAGTAAAAAGGATAGGATGCTTAACAGCTAGATTCCTTCTCTTCAAAGATATGTATGTACGCAGAGAACAATTTTCTGTAACTCTTGCATATGCAGTCACGATTCATAAATCACAAGGTCTTACCCTAGACAAAGCAATGATAGATATTGGTAACACAGTCTTTAAAGAAGGCATGAGCTACATAGCACTATCACGCTTACGTACACTTGACGGTCAATTTCTAATGAACTTTGATGCAAGTAAAATTAACGCTGACATTCCTTGCATTTTAGAATACAATAGACTTTGCTCACTATACACCCCCCACCTAAACACATATTCTGTTCCACAAAAAGTAAAATGTTATAAAAGAAAAATAAATCAAACAGAAATGCAACAGGATGTCACTGCAAATCCTCCAAAGAGAGTAAAAGAAACTAATACTTCATCAAGTATCACAAGCAAAACAGAATCAATTAGGGAGAGTAAACCAGGTACTTCTTTAAAGAAGGAAGACAAACTCCAAAAAAAGCAGTTAGATACAGAACTACCTGGACCATTTAAATTCTCAATTATAGTTGGTGTAAGTTGCTACGCAAATGTAGCAATGAGTATTCTATTTCAATTACCACCAATTGTTGACAACATTTACTTACACAGTACAGACCCATTGTGTTTGCAAATGTTAGTACTTCACAGAAATGCAGCAAACAATCCTGACAACACGTATAGTGTTTATGGAATAAGACAACAATTGGACTACTGTGCTGGAATGGTGAAATTCACTCTAAATTCACAGGAAGATCCACAAGAATTTCTAATGTACTTACTACAAGTACTGGAAAACAAAAACATACCTATAAATGAAATCTTCCAGATTTCATACATGTGGAAACATACATGCACTCTGTGCAACTATGTGACACAAGAAGAAATCCCCAATGTATGCTTCATATGTATATCAATACCAAATTGTGAATCCATTCAATTTCAGCGACTTGTACAAAATGAAAACCATGGTAGATTATGCTCTACCTGCAATTCAGATAATCGCTTCACGTTAGTAATACAAACACATAGTAAATACATAATACTGATATTTCTACGTTACAATGCAGGTGGTACCAAAAACAACTGCAAGCTGACTGGATTCACACATGGTCAAATATTACTTGGTAAGAAAACCTTCACAACAATAGGTATACAGGGTAATTCATAGAATTTCGCACAAAAGTGGCACACGCGGATGGCGCACAGTGTGCGCGTGCGAATGTCTACGCCAGCTGCGTGTGCTAAAATCTATATCCGCGCACAGCGTATTCATGGATATTAGCCTCCAAAACCAGCTGTGGTGCAGAGTGGCACAGCGACCCTGCAGCAGCGCCAGTTATGCCCCCAAGAACGCCCTCGCGCAAGGAAAAGCCATCAAAATTCCCAATTCAGCACAAAGGGCTGCGCCAACCCTGGACAAGTATACAGGGCTGCCAAACAGCAAACGCCGAGCAGGGAACGTGTATTACTGGGGTGCGCGGGAAGTGCCACACGCGATTTCAGCAGGGTACGTGTATTTCTGGGGTGCAGGGAAGTTTAACACGCGATTACAGCAGGGTACGTGTATTACTGGGGTGCGCGTGAAGTTCCACAAGCAATTTCAGCAGGGTACATGTATTTCTGGGTTGCGGGGAAGTTTAACACGCGATTACAGCAAGGTACGTGTATTACAGGGGTGCGCGGGAAGTTCCACATGCGATTTCAGCAGGGTACATGTATTTCTGGGGTGCAGGGAAGTTTAACACACAATCTCAGCAGGGTACGTGTATTACAGGGGTGCACGGGAAGTTCCAGAAGCGATTTCAGCAGGGTACGTGTATTTCTGGGGTGCGGGGAAGTTTAACACGCGATTTCAGCAGGGTACGTGTATTACTGGGGTACACGGAAAGTTCCACACGCAATTTCAGCAGGGTACATGTATTTCTGTGGTGCGGGGAAGTTTAACACGCAATTTCAGCAGGCTACGTGTATTACTGGGGTGCGCGGGAAGTTCCACATGCGATTTCAGCAGGGTATGTGTATTTCTGGGTTGCGGGGAAGTTTAACACACAATTTCAGCAGGGTACGTGTATTACAGGGGTGCGCGGGAAGTTCCACAAGCGATTTCAGCAGGGTACATGTATTTCTGGGGTGCGGGGAAGTTTAACACGCGATTTCAGCAGGGTACGTGTATTACTGGGGTGCACGGAAAGTTCCACACGCAATTTCAGCAGGGTACGTGTATTTCTGGGGTGCGGGGAAGTTTAACACGCAATTTCAGCAGGCTTCGTGTATTACTGGGGTGCGCGGGAAGTTCCACACGCGATTTCAGCAGGTTATGTGTATTTCTGGGGTGCGGGGAAGTTTAACACGCAATTTCAGTAGGGTATGTGTATTTCTGGTGTGCGCAGGAAGTTCCACACGTGATAGGATCTGTGCGAGTGGGGTATGTGTATTTCGGGGGTGCAGGGGAATCCTACACGTGAATTGGCAGTGTGGGTCCTCCCAGGTGTTCCCTCTACACCATCCACGGCCCCTGCAGGCAGACCACACCACAGGGGGCTACCCTGCACCCCTGGTCATGTCCCGCAGGCAGCCCATCCACCATGGGCATGCCCCCCCAGCCAAGCCACATGTCACCTTGCACTAGTGATCACCAACGCATTACCCCCTTGCACCCCCACACCCCAGCAGTGCAGGGCACCTGTCAGCAGGCCCCCACTCATGTCCCCCAGCACCCCCACCCCCCAAGCTGTGTAGGGCACCTGCCAGCAGGCCCCCACTCATGTCCTATTGCACCCACACCCCCCAAGCAGTGCAGGGCACCTGCCAGCAGGCCCCCACTCATGTCCCCCAGCACCCCCACCACCCAGCAGTGAAGGGCACCTGCCAGCAGGCCCCCAATCATGTCCCCCAGCACCCCAACCCCCCAGCAGTGCAGGGCACCTGCCTGCAGGCCCCCACTCATGACCCACTCATGTCCCCTTGCACCCCCACCCCCCAGCAGTGCAGGGCACCTGCCAGAAGGCCCCACTCATGTCCCCTTGCACCCCCACCCCCCAGCAGTGCAGGGCACCTGCCAGCAGGCCCCCACTCATGTCCCCTTGCACCCCACCCCCCAAGCAGTGCAGGGCACCTGCCAGCAGGCCCCGACACATGTCCCCCTGCCAACACGTCATCACAATCTAGATCCCTGGCCCTTATGGCCAGCCTCCACATGCCAAAGACTCACCCAAGTATTGCATCCATCCACATAGAAATGCCAATTACATGATACAACCCCAATGGCAAGTATGTAAATGAACACATGTCCGTCACACACACACAATGGGTGCAAGTGAATGTCAAAACCCATATCATGACATGCATGAAACCAATGAGATGATACCACAAATGGAAGTATAACAAAAATATATATTAAAGCTAACATGAACTTAAATCAAATTAAACACACAACAATGGGAATAGCAAAAGAAATGGTCCATGTCCCATAGATTATGAAAATCAAGAAAACATAAGCAAAAACAATCCAAAAAGAAATGTTGTCCAAAGTCACAGTTCAAAAAATCAAATCCAAGGGAAAATAAAAACCATTGCTCCATGGTGAACACAAAAAAAATATTAAAAAAGATTAATCCAATGTAGAACTATGTACAATTGAAGAATCCAGGGTCCATGAGCCCAACTTAAGAAATGAAACCTACCAAAAACTACTACCTAATAAAAAAAACTATATACACAAATGTTGTGCATTGCCCAAGCGGTCCAAAATAAAGAAAAAACGAAAGGAAACCTAATACTAACTAAATAACTATTTACAAGGGCAGCGGGCAAGTCCAACAGCTCACTTGTTGATGTCCCGGGCCAGGGCATCATCGAACTCCTGCTCGATGTCCCGGAGGCGGTCCTCTTCCATGGCCCCGAGGGTTCGCAGTGACGATAACATCTGGATCTCCAGGTTCCTGCGAATGGCCTCGAGGCACTCGGCCCGCCTCAGGGCCCTACACATGGAGTTCTCCGCCCTGACCATCGTGAGCCATGCCCCTTCCGCCAGCTGCCGCTCCGCATCTATCTGCTGGCCCAACCGCTGCCACACGGAAGACACTCCCATTCCTGGGTCCTCCTGCCCTATGGCCGATACCTGCCCCTCCGATGTTGATGGCCCCGAGCCATCATTGCTCCCACCTACAGCCTGCTCCTGCTGCTGCTGCTGCTGTCCATGTGCCCTGTCCGATGGTGCCTACACATCCTCCATCTGCTGGTCTCCAGTTGTGGTGTCCACCCCTGCTGGACCGCCAACTCCCGACTGTGGCAGGGATGGGATCTCCACCAAGCTGGCTGTGTTGGTCAGGCCAGGTCCACAGGGGGCCCTGGTGGAATCTGGGCCAGAAGACGATATGGAGAACGACCGGCACATAGCCTCCACAGAGGAGGAGCGGTCCGCCAGAGTGCGCGTCACATGTAGGAACCCACCGACCAGGGCCCCTCCCAGCAGTGCCACGTCACAACGCTGCTCTTCGTGATGGCGTGCGTTCTCCGCCCAGGAAGAATGCATGTCATCATGAATGACACACGTGCGCAACGCAACACTAATTAGGACGGAGCCCATACGGTCGCGGGACCCCTCGCCCGCAAGTAGTGGAGAGGCAGGTGATATGGCACTCTCCCCTACCTGCAGACATGCCTGGGACAGGACCTCACTGCTGGTGCATGGTGGTGCAGTCACAGGGTCGAGGACAGGTACATGCACAGGCCCCTCTGTGGTGACCTGTGCTGCCTCCTGACCCTGGCCCTGGACTGCACCACTTGCACCAGTGGTACTACCCCCACCAAGCCCCATGTGCGGCTCAGTTGCAGGCTCCTCCTCCTCTGTGGAAACCACCAACCTGGATGTCTCTGTACCGTCTTCCGCCATTGCAAACCCCTGTGGGGGCTCACCCGGCCCTTCCGCCACAGCCGTAGTGGCAGACACAGCACCAGCCCCCTCGCTCCCGGATGATGGCAAGTCCTGGGATGGTGGCTGGGCCTTGCGTCACCGCCCATTGGAGGCATCCCCGCCGCTTGGCTCCACAGCGCCGTCTCTGCCCTCTTCTTCACTTGACGCTGCGTAGAGGGAGACATAGAACACAAGCATCAGGGTACAGCACAAAATACCCTAGACAGGAAGCAATAACACATGAGTGGCACTGTCAAATGTCACTTCCATCCTGTCCTTCCACAACACATGGGTCAATGCATGCAACACACATGCAGAAACACTCCCGGCGCCTGCAATCAACATCAACACCCATGTACAAGGGCCCCTGTAAACCAAGATGTTGCCTTCAAAGTCACATGCATCCATGGCATTTCAAAGTCAAACACACACTTCTCTGGCACACACACACACACACACACACACACACATGCACATACATGTATATGACATCAGCACCCATTCTTCACCCCCCCTCCATGTCCAGGAACAGAGACTGGCATGCTTTCAGGTGTGCATTCTGCATAGAGGTCCCCATGTTGCATTAAAACACATGCACCTACCATGTGGTTCACACATAACTGGTCCCACATGCATGACCATGATGTCCCTGCACACACACATCCATACATGGCCTATGTCACACATACAGGCAAGTATCAGACTACCAGCACACTGCAACATGCCCTGTCTCACACAGCAGTGCTTGGCCACTTACCGGTCAACTCCAGACGGGTCTGCCTCCGAAGGATCTGGGCGTGGAGCGCTGGGCCTACGCATTCCAGGACCCTCATCTGGATGTTGCTCAAGCTGACCCGGCCCCCCTCCGTGAGGCGCCGGGCCTTGTTGAGGGTCCTGGACCTGAAGTCCTCCCAGCGCTTCTTGACATGATGGAATGCGCGGACTGCCACCCCCTCCGTGTTGATGGCAGTCACGATGTCCGTCCAGATTCTGGTCCATCCTTCCTTGTTGGCGCGTCTTGTTCTGAAGAGGGCATCATAATGCCCCAGGACATGCTCCACCAGGACACCAACTTCGGTGGCAGTGAAGCTGGTGGCCCTCTGCCTCTCTGGCTGGGGTTGCCAGTGGGGCCAGATGGAGATGTGCCTGACATGGCAACCCCAGAGGCAGGAGTGGGTGGACAACTGGGTCCTGGGGCTGGGCTGTGGAGTGATGGAATCCCAGTCGGGAGTCTTTTGTTCCAGCAGGGGTGGACACAGCAACTGGACCCCTGCAGATGGCTGATGTGCAGGCACCAAATAGCAGGGCACGTGGGCAACAGGCAGACAGGCAGCAGCAGATGGCTGGTGGGAGCGTGCTCGGGGCTCTTGGGGGAAGGAAAATGGCCTTCAGGGCAGGAGCGTGGTCTTCCGTGTGTGTATGCGTGGCCAGCTTGATACGGAGTGATTTGGAACGTGAAAATCTTGCAAGTCAGTGTGTAATTCGAGTAAAGGCCCTTAGCGCGTAAGCGCGTCAGCACACGTACACGATATCATTGGACCAAAGGCCCTTAGCGCGTAAGCGCGTCTGTGACGTATTGTGCACAGGCGTTTCCCTTTCGCGTGTAAAACTTGCTGCGCACCCCTGAAATTCACGTACTCCCTCGACCAGGGCCCTTTCGCCTGTGAAACTTCACGCGAACCCCGTAATACACGTACCCTGCTGAAATCGCGGGTGAAACTTCATGCGAACCCCGTAATACATGTACCCTGCTGAAATCGCGGGTGAAACTTCACGCAAACCCCGTAATAGACGTACGCTGCTGAAATCGCGGGTGAAACTGCACGCGAACCCCAGGAATACATATACTCCGCTCAACAGGGCCCTTTCGCGTGTAAAACTTCACGCTGTATCCCAGAACTACACGTACCCCGCTTGCTCACACAGGGCCAATATCCCTGGGGTTCGTGTGAAGTTTCACACGCGATAGGCCCTGTGTGAGTGGGGTACGTGTATTACTGGGGTTCGCGGGAAGTTTCACATGCGATAGGCCCTGTGCGAGTGGGGTACGTGTATTTCAGGGGTTCGCGGGAAGTCCTGCACGTGAATTTGCAGTGTGGGTCCTCCCAGGTGTTCCCTCTACACCCTCCACGGCCCCTTCAGGCAGACCACACCACAGGGGACTACCCCGCAACCCTGGTCATGTCACGCAGGCAGCCCATCAACCATGGCCATGCACCCCAGCCAAGCCACCTGTCCGCTTGCACCACTGATCACCAACTCATGTCCCCCTGCACCCCCACCCCCCAAGCAGTGCGGGGCACCTGCCAGTAGGCCCCCACTCATGTCCCCTTGCACCCTCACCCGCCAGCAGTGCGGGGCACCTGCCTGCAGGCCCCACTCATGTCCCCTTGCACCCCCACACCCCAGCAGTGCGGGGCACCTTCCAGCTGGCCCCCACTCATATCCCACTCATGTCCCCTTGCACACCCACCCCCCACCAGTGCAGGGCACCTGCCAGAAGGCCCCACTCATGTCCTCTTGCACACCCACCACCCAGCAGTGCGGGGCACCTGCCAGCAGGCCCCCACTCATGTCCCCTTGCACACCCACCCCCCAGCAGTACAGGGCACCTGTCAACAGGCCCCCACTCATGTCCCCTTGCACCCCTACCCCCCAGCAGTGCGGGGCACCTGCCAGCAGGCCCGACACATGTCCCCCAGCCAACACGTCATCACAATCTAGATCCCTGGCCCTTATGGCCAGCCTCCACATGCCAACGACCCACTCAAGTATTGCATCCACCCACATAGAAATGCCAATTACATGATACAACCCCAATGGCAAGTATGTAAATGAACACATGTCCGTCACACACACACAAGGGGTGCAAGTGATTGTCAAAACCCATATCATGACATGCATGAAACCAATGAGATGATACCACAAATGGAAGTATAAAAAAAATATAGTAAAGCTAACATGAACTTAAATCAAATTAAACACACAACAATGGGAATAACAAAAGAAATGGTCCATGTCCCATAAATTATGAAAATCAAGAAAACATAAGCAAAAGAAATCCAAAAAAGAAATGTTGTCCAAAGTCACAGTTCAAAAAATCAAATCCAAGGGAAAATAAAAAGTAAAAACCATTGCTCCATGGTGAACACAAAAAAAATATTAAAAAAGATTAATTCAATGTAGGACTATGTACAATTGAAGAATCCAGGCTCCATGAGCCCAACTTAAGAAATGAAACCTACCAAAAACTACTACCTAATAAAAAAAACTATACACAAAAATGTGGTGCATTGTCCAAGCGGTTCAAAATAAAGAAAAAATGAAAGGAAACCTAATACTAACGAACTATTTACAAGGGCAGCGGGCAAGTCCAACGGCTCACTTGTTGATGTCCCGGGCCAGGGCATCATCAAACTCCTGCTCGATGTCCCAGAGGCGGTCGTCTTCCATGGCCCCGAGGGTTCGCAGGGACGATGACATCTGGATCTCCAGGTCCCTGCAAATGGCCTCGAGGCACTCGGCCCGCCTCAGGGCCCTACGCATGGAGTTCTCTGCTCTGACCATCATGAGCCGTGCCTCTTCTGCCCGCTGCCACTCCGCATCTATCTGCTGGCCCAACCGCTGCCACACGGAAGACACTTCCCATCCAGGGTCCTCCTGCCCTCCGGCCTATGCCTGCCCCTCTGATGATGAAGGCCCCGAGCCATCATGGCTCCCACCTTGTTGCTGCTGCTGCTGTGCCACTGTCTGTGCCCTGGCTCCTGCTGCCTGCACATCCCCCTCCAGCTGGGGTGCAGATGTTGAGGTGCCACCCCTGCTGGACGTCCGACTCCGACTGTGGCAGGGATGTGTCCTCCACCAGCCTGGCCGCAGGGTCAGAGGCAGCTCCAGAGGGCACCCAGGTGACACATTGGTGGGAAGATGGCACGGAGGACGACTGGCGCATAAGGGGTTCCGTTGAGGAGAGGGTCGGAACAAGGTCCAGAAAACGGAGGAATCCGTCCCTGGTGAGCTGTCGCAGTGGGTCAACGTGGTCAACGAGCCATGCGAGAAGACGTGCAGTCTCCTCATGAAAAGACTGCAGGTCAGCTTGCATGGCACGTTGACGCAACGCCACCCACCCAGGACAGGCTCAACCTGGTGCCGGATAGCCACATCCACAGGGAGAGGAAGGCCAGTTGGTGTAAGCCGATCCCCTCCCTGAGAACAGGTCTGGACGTAGGTATCCCTTCTGGTGCAAGATGATGCAGTCACAGGATCGGGGACAGGATTACACACAGGCACCTCCGCGGCGGCCTGTGCTGCCTCCTGTCCCTGCCCCTGCACTGCACCACTAGCACCAGTGGAATCCCCACCTCCAGACCCCGTCTCTGTCCCTTGCACGGCCTCCTCCTCCACCAAACCCCCCACCAACCTGGATGACTCCGTGCCATCTTCCTCCGCCGGGCCCTGTGGGGTCTCAGCTGCCCATTTGGCTGCCGAGGAGTCCAACTCTGACCTCCGCCTCTTGGACCTCCCCTCGGCAGCTGCGACCTGGGACGCGGCACCGGACTCCTCATTCCTGCGTTGCGTGACCCGTCATCTTCCCCCAGGGGTCACAGACAGCCTTGTTAGAGCACTAGGGTACGAATTCCATCTAGTACCCTACCCCTTTGACCCCCAATTGCCCAGGACAATAGTTTACTGCTCCTCCCATATGCACAACAACATCAGTGCCATGGTTGGGAGGCGAACAAGCGGTAAGGGAGGCAAAGGTGGCTGACGTTCAAGAGGTGGACGTGGTGGGCGCGGTAGGGGACGTGGCCGGGATTTGCAGGGTGTCCCTATACCCCCATGTGTGGAGGACCAATCAGGGACACCCATGCCCCCCCATGGTTGAGGGAAACGTGGCTGAGACCATCCCAGCTCAGCCCATGTTGGACCAGGCCATTGTGGCACCTGACCTGGCACAGGATGACTCCCAGGTCAGCAAGTCTAAGCCACGTGTGGCGGTGCAAGTTGTTGGCACCAAGCCACGTGGATCTGGGGCAGCTATGTCATCTGCTGCCCCAAGTAGGCAGGGTGGGGAGGCTGCAGGCGCAGCTGCAGCTCCATCCACCCCAGCTCTGACTCTCCCAGCCAGGACAGTGTCAGCCCTGGTCCATCATACTGATGTTCCCCCTGCCAACATCACACTTCAGACAATGCCTGCACCAAGTCCTATGGTCATTGTGCATTTGCACACTCCAACTACCCAGTCCACCGGTGTTTCTGCCCCTACTGACCAGAGCAGCGTTAGCCACTCTGGCTCCGCTCCACCTTCTAAAAAGAGGAAGAAGGGTGCTCTGGCACAACAGGCTGAGACCCCAGGCACGGCTACACACTCCGGTACCTCAAGGAAGCCTTGCTTCAATGATTCGTAACTTGATGCACTTGTGGGCTATGTGTCTGCACATAGCCACGAAATGCTGTTGACTGCAGGCTGCAAGACCACACCTGGTCAACATCAGGCACACTGGCAGATCATCGCAGACCGCATAAGTGCCCTTGGATTTGTGAGGCGCTCAGCTGGTGATTGCTACAAGCGGTGGAACGACCTTAAACGCAGAGCAAAGAAGAAGCTGGCCTCAAATCATGCCGCTACTCTGGTGACTGGCGGTGGGTCTCCACAAGAGGACAACAAACTCACTGAACATGAGTCTGTTGCTGGGACCTTCGTCACAGAGGAACAGATCCGAGGTGTGGGAGAACTACCTGATTACGAAGCATTGTCCGGTGAGTGCCCATGCGTGTGTGTGTAGTGCATGTGTATGTATTTTGGGTGACGGTTTCTGATTGAGTGCCAGGTGAGGGTGTGTACTCAAGAGTGTTATGTGTCACCCATTTCCTTCCTCACATGGGATCACATGCCTTGTATTTGGCTATGACTGCATCCCTTCTGCCCACAGTATCCTATTAGGTCCACAATTGTGCAGTTGACCTTGTACTGCCATCTTGCAACTACATTGGTCAGAATTTGTAAGTGTGCCTTCAGGACAATATTTTCCACTCTCCCCTTTTTTGCTAGACATTTATCAACCATATTGTGACATATGTGATATGCTTCGGTCATTGTTTACTGGCCAAACTGGGGCAATGCTTTACCTGGTTATGTACACAATGAGACTATTCAGGCTGATGGAGTATTGGCCAGCACAAATGTTTAGATGAGTGCCTGTTTGCATGTGGAAAATGATAGATGTTTCCTGTGATGTCAATGTGACGAAAAATAGATCAGACAACTATTACTGTATTCTTGTACCTTGCATGTGTTGCAGTGAGTGGCACATGTGTACTTAGTAACAGTATGCAACATTTTTCATATCATCATGTCCATCTCACATGGATGGATGACAGTACTCAATCGCTGACATATGGCTGTACTGTCAAATGTACCATGGCTATGCTAAATGCCATCTGTGTGCTGCCATGTGTCATGTATGTGTATTGGACATGCCACTCACAGGCCAATGTGTGATGGCAGTGCTACCCAGCATGCAGCAAATGTGTTGCTCTCCCATATTGGTGTCATCAGTGTCTGCCTTTTGCCTCCCCTTACTACTCAGTGACAGTGCAGGCATGGGAGGGTTATAGTCATGTGGGACATGTGTGGATCATGTACTGGTTCTGTAGGTTGACAGGCCTATTTGTGTGTTATGGTGCTAATGCCTGTTTCCATTTTTTCTCTTTCATGTTTTTGCAGGGGATGACACACTTGATGCTGTTGAGGTTGAGGAGATGGTGCAGACCCAGGAGGAATCCCAGGCACGACCGGGCACCAGCGGGGGATGTGGTGTGGTGGTGGGTGAGAACCCAATCGTCCTGCAGTCCATACTTTCCAAGGGTGTCTCTGGGTGCACCTCCCCAGACCTCTATTCAGGTGCTGATTCAGATGTTGAGACCTATGTGCCGTCATAGGTAAGTGTATCGGGCAGGGATTATGTTCTGACCAACCCACCTGCACCAGGGGTAGATCGCTCTATGGGGATGTCAGTGTTGGTAGAGGCGCCTTTGGCGGTTACGGATGCAGGGTCACACTCCACAGCATCTGATCCTGTTCCTGGGCCAGCAGATCAGAGGGGGAATGCAGTCCTGCAGCCTCAGGCGGTGCCAGCACAGCAAGGTGCACATCGCCTTGCCCCAAACAGGTGTGATGCCCGTCGACGCGGTGGCCGCACGCCACCAGGCAATAGCGTATGGGAGAACTCCATGTACGCTATGGCAACCCAACAGGCAGCATCAGTTGAAATGATGGCTCAGGCAGTGGAGAGGGTGGCCACTTCCATTATCCCCCCTGAAAGGCAGATGGAGCAACTACAGCAGGCAACAGACTCCATTTGCCAAGCACACAGGGAAGAGATGATGGCGTCCAATAGAGACCGACCGGCGGCACTGGAGACTCTGCACCAATCCATCTCAATAGAGTCCCAGGCCCACAGGGTAGCCCTGAGTGAAGAACTCCATAACCTAAGGCAGACTCTTCTTGAGCTTGAGACTTCCGCTAATTTTAGGGCAGAACAGCGGCTGGAGCACCTCACAAGTACGCTCTCAGTTGAGATGCGGGCAACTCGGGAGAGATCCAGGCATCACGTCAGGTGTTGCATGGGGATCTCCGCACTATAATCCTCCAGAACGAGACCTTCCACACCCGCATGCTTGCTGCCATGGAGGACCATACCAGGGCTTTGTGTGGGCTGCCTCCCATAGCACCACCACCTCCTGATGTAGCAGCAGAGGGTCATGAGAGCGACGGCAGCAGTTCTCCCACATTGGCATAGCCGTGTTGGCCATGAGCCCATGGAGGTGTTTTTTTTTCCCAACATCCACACAGGTGGCTGTTGGTGCGCACCCTGTCCTCGGACCTCCTGGGTGGCCTCCCCCACCCCCCTTCCCAGCCCCCACATGGCCATTTTTGATTTTTGATTTTTGATTTTTGAATTTTGATTTTTGTAAAATAAAATTCACAGTGTGTGGCCTTGTGTGGCTCCCGTGGTCATCCACTGTATTCCGGCTGGGCACATGCAGGCTTGTCCTGAGTTTGGGTTAGATGCTTGGGTTCGTGAGACACACACCCCTCCTGCGTCCCGTTTCCATGGGCTTGCAAAGGGTGTGACCAAGTGACAGTGATATACACAGTGACGCTGGGCTCCCATGAGCTGTGTGGGCAGTCTGTAGTCAATACTGTGTAGACATTCCTTGTGTATATTGTTGTTGTATTGTACACTGCATGGTGTATTAATGTATGATTTTGCTTCCATGTCTCCCTCTGAATTTGCAGGTTCATTCCTCATGTCTTCACAAGGCCGTCTACTTTGGAGATGGAGTTCATGTTGTATGCAGTACACAGACCAGTGTTGAAGGCTGCAAGACTACAGTTTGAAGGGGGCGATGTGGTGGCATATTCAGGTTGTATGACTACGACTACTTTAACTTAGTACTGTCATGTTTTAGAAATGTTTGAACTTGTCTAGATGCATTGTTTAGTTGGTAAGTATTTGGTCATGTGTGTTGTTAGATCAACATTACTAGGAGCATATTGGCCCTCATTACGACCCCGGCGATAAGTAATGGACATTACCGGCATGGCGCAACTAACATGTCCGTGCTGGTCTTAAACGGTTAAAAGCGGTAAATTACGACCTCTCGGGCACGAGCATTGCGCCATGCCGGTAATGTAATCTGCGCCATGCCGGTAACGTCCCAAAAACATCAGCTACCGGCATCATATGCCGTGCAAACTGCACCACCGCCACCCTACCCACCGATATTAGCGAGCACCGCAAATAGCGGTGACCGCTATTAGCGGTGACTGTAAAGAAGCGGATCCGGAACTTACGCCATCGCACCGGCCCGGGAAAGAGCATGGCGGACATCTTTAAAAACACAATCCATTGCAATCCTCCACAACCAGTGCACATCGGACCGCGAGACCTGGCACAAAACTTCCCCCACATCCACGCATCCCCAGAATGCCGAAAGTTGTAAAAGAATATTGCGATCGGCAGTGGCAGGAGTGCTTCAGTAGGGAAGAGCTTACAATGTTGGCGGAAACGCTCCAGGAAAACGCGGACATCGTATTCTCCACCGAAATGACCAGACCGGCAATAGGACGGAAAAAGGCCATATGGGAACTAGTCGCACAACGGGTCAGTGTCGTAGGAACAACACCCTGCACCACCAATCAGTGCCGTAAAAGGTGGGACGACCACCGGCTCCGTGTAAGGAGCATACTGTCGGCCAACTGAAACATGGGCATGGTGACACAGGTAGGTGCCTCAAATTAAGCCATTCTAAACTCCCTGAAGTCCACTTACATGGGAATCACAATGTTGCCCAATAGGGTTAACGTAACACATCAGCAGAAGACTGCCAACAGGCATCATTGACCTACACCCTGTACACATGCAGTATGCACATTCCACAGTAGGCACCCACATTCCTGCATGGTCAACCCACCCAAAAGGGAGACAACCTGTATGTCACTGCCTCCAAAGTGCACCATCTATTCATCAAATTCATGGCAGTCATCAGAATGCTTGCTCAATGTCCGCAGACCCATCAATAACACTTTCCTTCCTTTGCTCCACCACAGGCTCCCATTCGGACCCCGACGAGGACGAGACTGGCACCACACCTGCCAAGAAGGCCAGGCCAGAGGCAACACCACACCAACCCTCCACCTCTACTGGACCCAAACAAAACCCACAGCAGCCAACATTGACTGCCACGACACAGCCCAGGGCAGCGATGATCCCCAAGACAAGCAGCATGGTACCACCAGCAACAGACATGCAACAACTGGTGGCCACTGAAGGGAATGTGTCTGCAGGAAGCAGTACAATTGGGGAGACTGCTGCCATTGCAGCCTGCTCTGATAGTGATGTGGGGAATGATGAGGATGACACAGAATGTCCCCCCACTGAACACCCTCACTCCCCCCACCTGTCCCCATGTAGCCTGCACACTGATAACACACAGGGGCAATCCCCTGATAACTCCTGGCCAGCCACTCCATGTCAAGTGGGAGGTGTGTAGGAGGGGAGTAGCCCAATGAGCCCGCCAATTGCATCAATCAATGCCCCAAAATACCAACAGTTGCTGGACCAAATATTGACAAGGCAACACCAACTGTCCTCACTCCTCACGCAGCATGTGGCCGATTGTGGAGGTGCCAGTGCTGAAATGCAAAGATGCGCCAAGACTGTGAAGGCAGCCATCCAATCCTCAAGCAAGGACATCTGTGCTGAACTTGCAGCGGTGCGGCACGTGCTCTCTGAGCTCGTACAGACAATGAGGGACATGCGTCCTAGCGAGCAGCCGAGTACCTCATCCGCTGCCAGTTCTGCCCCAAGCAGCCCCGTCCGCAGGTCGGCCAGGAACCTGCAGAGTATAGGCAGGGGTGCCCCGGGGGCCGGCAGAGGGGGCTGCCAGTAGAGGCCGCCCAGTGGATCAATTCCACATTAGGCACTTCGACACAGAGATCCACGCACTTTTGCGGGGAGTTGAGGGGGGAGGGGGGAGTTGGTGTGTTGGGGAGTTGAGGGGGGAGGGGGGAGTGGGTGTGTTGGGGAGTTGAGGGGGAGGGGGAGTGGGTGTGTTGGGGAGTTGAGGGGGGAGTGGGTGTGTTGGGGAGTTGAGGGGGAGGGGGAAGTGGGTGTGTTGGGGAGTTGAGGGGGGAGGGGGGAGTGGGTGTGTTGGGGAGTTGAGGGGGGAGGGGGGAGTGGGTGTGTTGGGGAGTTGAGGGGAGAGAGGGGAGCGGGTGTGTTGGGGAGTTAAGGGGGAGGGGGGAGTGGGTGTGTTAATTGAATTCACATTTACAATACAATTTTTTCTTGATCACAAGTCACATGTGTGGACTTTGCTCATTGCGTATGTGTGATTTATTGGTGAACAGTCCACAGTGTCCATATCCCAGACACACACAGTGCCCCAATTGCCATCTCCATGTGACACCCCCATCCGTGTGTGCTAGAAACATTGGTTGATCAGAGTCTGATGCATTTCACGCCCCTCCTGTGCATCGCTGCCTCCCTGAGGTGCTGCCCCATCCCCACCCTCCTCATCCTCATCGTCAGGTGGTTGCAGTTCTGCGTCAGGGGACAGGGGCACATTTCGTCTGATGCACATATTGTGTAGCATGACACATGCCATGACTATATTTGCCACCTTCTCATGGCGGTACAGGAGTGCCCCACCAGACCTGCTGAGGCAGCGAAACTGTGCCTTCAGTAGGCCGAATGCCTACTCAATCACCACACGGGTACGTGTATGTGCACGGTTGAAGTCCTCCTCGTGCTGGTTCTGTGGGTTCCGGACTGGTGTAAGGAGCCACCTCTTCAGGGGATAGCCTGCATCACCTGTATGTGGGCAACAATGTATGTGTCAGTCATGACATCAAATTCCAAACATGACGTGCCACCATGGCATGCATCCAACTGTTACTTTGTACCACTTTTACATGAACAAATGGATTCACACTATGTGACCGGTATATGTGTATTCCTCTCATAGACTGTTTTTCATGCCATCAACCAATGTATGCAGGGGGTCAAGTGCCTTGTGAGTGCCCATCCACTGTGTTCGTTCATGGCGTTTGTTTTGGTGACCTGGCAGGTGTCCTGTGATATCAACGCTCTCATCATGGCCACATTGCTGTCAGCCTCATGATGAACCCACCGAGCACTACTTATGTTGATAAGGCCATTTTTGGGGCCTCTGTGTCTGTGTAGTGGTGTATTGATGTTTTTGTCCATCATGTGCCTCCTTTGTTTGCAGTTATGGGGGACTGGCCTTTCAGTTGATGGTGTTTGGTGCCGTGTATTGGCTAAAGTCATTGCATGTAGGTGCATTTCGTTGAAGTCAAAGTGGTCCGAATCGGTACAATGCACTTGCAGATGGTTGTGTCATGGTTGGGACACACCTTCATTCACATGGTAGGGCAGCTTACATCGGGCATTATGTGTACAGGTGTCAGTTGACGTTTGTGCTGCTTTAGGGTATGAGCTGGCTCCATTGCCTCTGCTACTCACAGCCAGGTAAAGTATGCATCATTCCCCCCCCCCCCTTTCAGCCAGGTAAAGTATGCATTGGTACGTCAATCACCTACCCACTTCAGATTTCCATGGCCATGACATGAGACTCACTGAGTAGCCAGGATCTTGGCCCTGCATGTCGCTCCATGTAGCGTGGTATTGTGGAGTTCCTCAGGACCATTGAATCATGGGTTGATCCGGGGAATCGGGCACAACAATGTGTGATGATCCTGTTGGAGTTACAGACCATTTGCACGTTGATTGAGTGAAATAGTTTAGGGTTGCAGTACGGTACCTCCATGGCATGTGGGACCACCATTTCCACATGGGTGCAGTCAATGGCACCAATGCAACCAGGTATGCCGGCTAGTGCATGGAAACCCACTTTGGTGTTTGCAATCTCCTGGGCAGACCGTGATAAGGAAATGTGGTTGTCTGTGTGCTTGAGGAGGGCATCGATCACTTGGATCAGTGTACGTTAGAATAATGGTTGTGAAATGCCATGCAAGTGCCCCACTGTGTGCTGGTAGGTGCCCGTGGCCAGGAAGTGGACCAAGGACACTACCTTCAGTAGGGGGGGATGGCGGTGGGTGTTTCTATCATGCTGATGATGTTGTTGTGTATCATGTGAACGATGGTGGTGATGGTATCCCGGTCCAAACGGTACAAGGTATGCATCTGCTCAGCGGTGAGGTTGAATGGACTGGCTCGGATGCGTGGGATTGGGGGCTGCCTTCGTGGTGGCACTGGTTGTGCTGGTGGGGCTTGCTGGCCCTGCCTTGCCCTCCTTCTCCTCCTGCATCTCCTCTGTGCTGCCTGTTGTTGTTGTTGTTGTTGTAGTTGTAGCACTTGAATTGCAATCAGGTCCTCCAGCCCCAACATTGCTAGTCGTATTGGAATCATTCTGGAGGTTGACTGGGTGTGGGAAGGGGTGGGGTGTGCTCTTTTTGTACTTGGTGAGTCTGTATTGCCTCCACCTGTGCTGATTCTGTGCACCTGTGGCAGCTGGGAACACTGAACATGGCCATTTACGGTTGGTTCGCAATGGTGGATTTAGCACCATGGCGGTAAGGTACTTAACGGCCTTTACGATGGCGTTAAGAGCATGTCCGCTTGGTTCGTGATTTGCCTACCTTTGCGCGATGGCGGTACGTAAGACTTGGAAGGTCGCATGCACGCGAACTTGGTGCTGTTAGCGGCACTGTTAACTACGATGCCGCTAATAGCACTTTCACGGGTCATGATCGGACCTAGCGGAAAACGATGTTGGTAATCATTTACCGGCATCGTTTTTCGCTTACCGCCGGGGTCGTAATGAGGGCCATTGTGTGTGGCCAGTTTCCATTAGGGACAGTGTACTTTGTGACACTTGTATCAGGTTTTTGGGTTTGCTTTGTTTGCTCTCACATAGCATGACATGCCATGGTGTGTTGGGTGGCTTTCCTGGGGAGGGGTTGGGTGACATGGCACTGTTCTCATGTTGTATTTTGCAAGGGGGTCATGCATTTAGCAGCATATGTGTCTTTTGATGACACAGCATTGGTGGTGTTTCTGTAGGTAGGGATGCACACATTGTGACACTTCCAGGTGACCAATCTCAGGATGGTATGGTTGTGACAGTTGACTGTCCCTCATGTCATCATCATTGATTGTCAACTGGAATGTGGCAGGGCTGTGTGCACTCCTCAGGGGTGTGATTCTAAGTGAAGTAATTAGCCACCTGCTGTGTTCGGGCTGCCTCACCCCATGCCCTTTCCCCTCCCATGCGCAGCGGGCGTGCATGTGGTTGGGGATGTGGGGGCACCACCATGTCCACCGGCAGGCCCCGGCGTGTTGCAACGTTGTGCAGGACACATGCTGCCACTATGATCCTGCACACTACTGGGGGAGCGTATAACAGCTGCCCACCAGAACGGTCAAGGGAGCGAAAGCGTGACTTCAGCACTCCAAATGTGCACTCCACTATGCCCCAGGTTGCAATATGGGCTGTGTTGTATCTTACCTCGGGTGGCGTGGTGGGGTTCCGAATTGGCATCATCATGTGGGTGCTCAGAGGGTAGGCACTGTCCCCTGGGGAGGTGGTGATGTGTATCATTAGTGGGGTTGTGACATGACTCAGTATCTGGCATGCATGCATGTGCTGTGGCATTTATACTCACCAAGCAGCCATGTATCGCCATGCCGCCCAGCTTCTAGGTCCCGGTTTAGGGTCGACATTCTGTAAATGAAACTGTCGTGGGTGGACCCTGGATAGTTGGCATATACTGAGGTGATGATTCTCTTGGCATCACATACTACCTGCACGTTGATGGAATGCCAGTGCTTGCGGTTTCTATAGATGTGCTCTGATGCCCTGGGGGGGCGTAGGGCCACATGGGTGCAATCAATGGCACCTAGGACTTTGGGGAATTGTGCCACGCCGTAGAAATCCCGGACGACATCCTGCCTTTCTGCAGGTGTTCTGGGCAGGTATATGTGCCTGCGCACTGATGGGCGTGCAGTCATGATGGCCAACACCTGGTGTAGGCAGCGTGACTGCGTGGCCTGTGACACCCCCCCCACTATGGCACTTGTCCGCTGAAATGATCCAGAGGCCAAAAAGTGCAGTACATTGAGGACCTTCTCCAGGGGGACGAGTGCTTAGGAGCAGAGGGTGGGTGATGTGAGGTCATCCTCCCACTCACTGACCAGGTCGAGTATTATGTGAGGTGGAAACCTGTACCTCCCATACACCTGGTTATCAGGCATGCCAAAAAGGCTGGTTCTGGGTGTGAAAATTCTGGGCCTGACTATCCTCCTCATCCTCCTGCGGTATCCCACGACCACTGCTGCTAGGAACGGTATGTTCATCCTGGCGTCTGAGCTTGCTTGTTGTTTGCGTGCACTTTTATGCTGCGCGGGTCCACGTATGCCTGCTTCCTCGCCCAACTTCCCGCAAGCCCCTGAAGTACACGACCCCGCTCGCCCAGGCACAATCGCGTGTGAAACTTCCCGCTGGGGGGTGGGGGTGCAAGGGGACATGAGTGGGGGCCTGCTGGCAGGTGCCCCTGACTGCTGGCGGGTGGGGGTGCTGGGGGAAATGATTGAGACATGAGTGGGGGCCTGCTGGCAGGTGCCCAAGACTGCTGGGGGGTGGGGGTGCAAGGGAACATGAGTGGTGGCCTGCTGGCAGGTGCACCTGACTGCTGGGGGGTGGGGGTGCTGGGGGACATGAGTGTGTGCCTGCTGGCAGGTGCCCCTGACTTCTGGGGGGTGGGGGTGCATGGGGACATGAGTGGGACATGAGTGGGGGCCTGCTGGCAGGTGCCCCTGGCTGCTGGGGGGTGGGGGTGCAGGTGGACATGAGTGGGACATGAGTGGGGGCCTGCTGGCAGGTGCCCCTGACTGCTGGGGGTGGGTGTGCAGGGGGACATGAGTGGGACATGAGTGGGGGCCTGCTGGCAGGTGCCCCTGACTGCTGGGGGGTGGGGGTGCAGGGGGACATGAGTGGGACATGAGTGGGGGCCTGCTGGCAGGTGCCCCTGACTGCTGGGGGCAGGGGGTGGAAGGGGACATGAGTGGGGGCCTGCTGGCAGGTGCACCTGACTGCTGAGGGGTGGGGGTGCTGGGGGACATGAGTGGGACATGAGTGGGAGCCTGCTGGCAGGTGCCCCTGACTGCTGGGGGGTGGGGGTGCAAGGGGACATGAGTGTGTTAGGGAGAATTCTCTGTTTAGGCTGAATTTCCTAACTTAGTGAGTCCCCCCAGCAGCTTTGCTGGATTTCTGGAGTTTGTTTTTTTCATCCTGCCAAGAGTGAGACTCTTTTTCTCCCACTCTTGGACATGATTTGTGGTATTTCTTTGAATGTTAATGTTTTCTATGGGCTATGGGGTCTTTGACCCCATATGGTCTCATGTGTTTTGCTATGTGTGTTACACAGCACCCTCCGTGCCGTAACACTGGGGTGTCCTAGGTGACCCCCCACCATAGACTCCATACCCTGGGACTGACTACTGTCTCCCAGGGCATGTAAAGTCACCATTGGCTTTACTAGACCTAAATTTACTAACAGAACCAGTACAAACCACCCTATTGTGGACGTACTGGTAGGGGTAATTCGATTACCCCTGGGTCTGTTGTTCGAGGGGGCACTGTCCCGTCCCCCCTCGTCGAGTTTTGGCTGGTGGCAGTGGATACTACTTTTTATATTCGACCGCAAATATATTCCTATGGGATTTTCCCATTGTGCGAGGCTAATACTTTTCTATATAGCCTCGGTCATACCGCCGGTTTATTAAATTAATATAAATTCACCGGTTGGTATTTTCTGCCAGAACTCAGTTTTTAAAATGGCATATGTGTTCGCCTCTGTAAACTCCAAACCAAAGGTTGAGCCCTTTGTTCCACTTTTGGCGGGCTTCTGCACAGAAGCCCTCCAGAGTGGTGCCATTCTGTCTGGGTACCACAGGGGGTGTGGGAGGGGGTTTTAGGCACCCTGGACTGAGTTGCCTTGCCAACTCAAGTCACACTCTGGTGTGATTGGCCCAAGTGGTGAGCCGCCCCGCTCACCACTTAGCATGTTTGATTGACAGCTATGCTGAATGAATGGGGTTTTTCTGCATAAAAGCAGTGCTTTTTGGGACTGGAACTTCAGAAGTCGCCACAGGACCTAAGAATCCGACGAGGGTAAAGCTGAGCCGACCTGCGACGACGACACCTCCGGTGGAGCCCTGCTGAACCGACTCACCACTTCCCAACGACAGAGGAGATCTCCCTGCTTGAGAGTCTTCTTCCCTTGACTGGTCGGAACAACCAGTCCATTGCTTTTTCTTTGCTTCCAGGACGTCTAGTGGTCGAATTGCCCGTGCTGAGCACCCCGGCAACCGGATAGCCACTAACCACTGTACTGCGATCAAAAGGTGGTGCCTTGTGACTGAGCACTCCGTGGCTGGTCTCTTCCCTGGTGGTGCAACGATCTTCAACTTTCCTCTACGACGAGATCATCTGTTCGTCTGGCAAAGCCCCGACTTGCATCCACCACCAGGAACAACTGCCCCCGCCGGAGCTGTCTCTTCACTTTCAAGGTACTGTGTCCGCCTGGCTTCCCTTGAAACGGTTAGCGTGAGGTGTCTGAAATCCTTACCTTTCCACTGGGTCGCCTCCAGACCTTCTTAACTTTTGTTCTAAAACTGGTCCAACCTTTCTGTGACATTTTGCTACAAAGACTTGAAGTGCATTTCCACTGCGGTATTTTTGGGACATACCACCTTGCCTCTCTCCGAGTGGGCCTGGCCTCTGAACTCTGTGATCTACAGTAGACCCTGCCTTGCTTGCCTTGCATTTGCTTCGTAAAAGTGTTGGTACTGAGTTGGTTTCATACCCTGCCTTTATCTCTCCCTTTCTAACGAATACTAGAGTGCCATCTAGGTTAAGCACTCACCTCTGTCTGCAAATAAGTGGTGTCTTTGAACCTAGACTTATCGAAATATTGTTATGGGATTGATATATACTTATAGTAACTGTGATTGAAGTTGTTTGCCACATTAGTGCCAGTGTGTTTTTCATGGATGTGTTTTTAAATAAATAATTATATATCTTTACACCCAAGCTCTGATCCGTGTCTGCTTGTTCTACTGTGTAAATTGCCCTATCTTGTATACTCTAAATACTGCCTAACTCGTCTTGAGAGAAGTCTGACTGCTCAGCCACAGCTACCAGGTAAATCTGGGTGGTGCAGACTGCTACCAATTGGGTTTACTGCTAACTCCTGTAGTCTTAAACTTTTTGCAGTGATCCCAGAGGGAACTGCACAGGTTTCTGCCTAGCAGAGTGGGGGTCTGCTGGCATGTGCCCCTGACTGCTGGGGGATGGTGGTGCTGGGGGACATGAGTGGGGGCCTGCTGGCAGGTGCCCCTGACTGCTGGGGGGTGGGTGTGCAGGGGGACATGAGTGGGACATGAGTGGGGGCCTGCTGGCAGGTGCCCCTGACTGCTGGCGGGTGGGGGTGCTGGGGGGCATGAGTGGGGGCCTGCTGGCAGGTGCCCTGCACTGCTGGGGGGTGGGGATGCAGGGGGACATGAGTGGGACATGAGTGGGGGCCGCTGGCAGGTGCCCCTGACTGCTGGGGGGTGGATGTGCAGGGGGACATGAGTGGGACATGAGTGGGGGCCTGCTGGCAGGTGCCCCTGACTGCTGGGGGGTGGGGGTGCAGGGGGACATGAGTGGGACATGAGTGGGGGCCTGCTGGCAGGTGCCCCTGACTGCTGGGGGCAGGGATACAAGGGGACATGAGCGGCGGCTTGCTGGCAGGTGCACCTGACTGCTGGGGGGTGGGGTGCTGGGGGACATGAGTGGGGGCCTGCTGGCAGGTGCCCGTGACTGCTGGGGGTGGGGGTGCTGGGGGACATGAGTGGGGGCCTGCTGGCAGGTGCCCCTAACTGCTGGGGGGTGGGGGTGCAAGGGGACATGAGTGTGTTAGGGAGATTTCTCTGTTTAGGCTGAATTTCCTAACCTAGTGAGTCCCCCAGCAGCTTTGCTGGATTTCTGGAGTTTGTTTTTTTCATCCTGCCAAGAGTGAGACTCTTTTTCTCCCACTCTTGGACATGATTTGTGGTATTTCTTTGAATGTTAATGTTTTCTATGGGCTATGGGGTCTTTTACCCCATATGGTCTCATGTGTTTTGCTATGTGTGTTACACAGCACCCTCCGTGCCGTAACACTGGGGTATCCTAGGTGACCCCCCGCCATAGACTCCATACCCTGGGACTGACTACTGTCTCCCAGGGCATGTAAAGTCACCATTGGCTTTACTAAACCTAAATTTACTAACAGAACCAGTACAAACCACCCCATTGTGGACGTACTGGTAGGAGTAATTCGATTACCCCTGGGTCTGTTGTTCGAGGGGGCACTGTCCCGTCCCCCCTCGTCGAATTTTGGCTGGTGGCAGTGGATACTACTTTTTATATTCGACCGCAAATATATTCCTATGGGATTTTCCCATTGTGCGAGGCTAATACTTTTTCTATATAGCCTCGGTCATACCGCCGGTTTATTAAATTAATATAAATTCACCGGTTGGTATTTTCTGCCAGAACTCAGTTTTTAAAATGGCATATGTGTTCGCCTCTGTAAACTCCAAACCAAAGGTTGAGCCCTTTGTTCCACTTTTGGCAGGCTTCTGCACAGAAGCCCTCCAGAGTGGTGCCATTCTGTCTGGGTACCACAGGGGGTGTGGGAGGGGGTTTAGGCACCCTGGACTGAGTTGCCTTGCCAACTCAAGTCACACTCTGGTGTGATTGGCCCAAGTGGTGAGCCGCCCCGCTCACCACTTAGCATGTTTGATTGACAGCTATGCTGAATGAATGGGGGTTTTCTGCATAAAAGCAGTGCTTTTTGGGACTGGAACTTCAGAAGTCGCCACAGGACCTAAGAATCCGACGAGGGTAAAGCTGAGCCGACCTGCGTCGACGACACCTCCGGTGGAGCCCTGCTGAACCGACTCACCACTTCCCAACGACAGAGGAGATCTCCCTGCTGGAGAGTCTTCTTCCCTTGACTGGTCGGAACAACCAGTCCATTGCTTTTTCTTTGCTTCCAGGACGTCTAGTGGTCAAATTGCCCGTGCTGAGCACCCCGGCAACCGGATAGCCACTAACCACTGTACTGCGATCAAAAGGTGGTGCCTTGTGACTGAGCACTCCGTGGCTGGTCTCTTCCCTGGTGGTGCAACGATCTTCAACTTTCCTCTACGACGAGATCATCTGTTCGTCTGGCAAAGCCCCGACTTGCATCCACCACCAGGAACAACTGCCCCCGCCGGAGCTGTCTCTTCACTTTCAAGGTACTGTGTCCGCCTGGCTTCCCTTGAAACGGTTAGCGTGAGGTATCTTAAATCCTTACCTTTCCACTGGGTCGCCTCCAGACCTTCTTAACTTTTGTTCTAAAACTGGTCCAACCTTTCTGTGACATTTTGCTACAAAGACTTGAAGTGCATTTCCACTGCGGTATTTTTGGGACATACCACCTTGCCTCTCTCCGAGTGGGCCTGGCCTCTGAACTCTGTGATCTACAGTAGACCCTGCCTTGCTTGCCTTGCATTTGCTTCGTAAAAGTGTTGGTACTGAGTTGGTTTCATACCCTGCCTTTATCTCTCCCTTTCTAACGAATACTAGAGTGCCATCTAGGTTAAGCACTCACCTCTGTCTGCAAATAAGTGGTGTCTTTGAACCTAGACTTGTCGAAATATTGTTATGGGATTGATATATACTTATAGTAACTGTGATTGAAGTTGTTTGCCACATTAGTGCCAGTGTGTTTTTCATAGATGTGTTTTTAAATAAATAATTATATATCTTTACACCCAAGCTCTGATCCGTGTCTGCTTGTTCTACTGTGTAAATTGCCCTATCTTGTATACTCTAAATACTGCCTAACTCATCTTGAGAGAAGTCTGACTGCTCAGCCACAGCTACCAGGTAAATCTGGGTGGTGCAGACTGCTAGCAATTGGGTCTACTGCTAACTCCTGTAGTCTTAAACTTTTTGCAGTGATCCCAGAGGGAACTGCACAGGTTTCTGCCTAACAGAGTGGGGGTCTGCTGGCATGTGCCTCTGACTGCTGGGGGATGGTGGTGCTGGGGGACATGAGTGGGGGCCTGCTGGCAGGTGCCCCTGACTGCTGGGGGGTGGGTGTGCGGGGGACATGAGTGTGACATGAGTGGGGGCCTGCTGGCAGGTGCCCCTGACTGCTGGCGGGTGGGGGTGCTGGGGGACATGAGTGGGGGCCTGCTGGCAGGTGCTCTGCACTGCTGGGGGTGGGGGTGCAGGGCGACATGAGTGGGACATGAGTGGGGGGCTGCTGGCAGGTGCCCCTGACTGCTGGGGGTTGGGGGTGCAAGGGGACATGAGTGGGACATGAGTGGGGGCCTGCTGGCAGGTGCCTCTGACTGCTGGGGGATGGGGGTGCAGGGAGACATGAATGGGACATGAGTGGGGGCCTGCTGGCAGGTGCCCCTGACTGCTGGGGAGTGGGTGTGCAGGGGGACATGAGTGGGACATGAGTGGGGGCCTGCTGGCAGGTGCCCCTGACTGCTGGGGGGTGGGGGTGCTGGGGGACATGAGTGGGGGCCTCCTGGCAGGTGCCCTGCACTGCTGGGGGTTGGGGGTGCAGGGGGACATGAGTGGGACATGAGTGGGGGCCTGCTGGCAGGTGCCCCTGACTGATGGGGGGTGGGGGTGCAAGGGGACATGAATGGGACATGAGTGGGGGCCTGCTGGCAGGGGTCCCTGACTGCTGGGGGGTGGGGGTGCAGGGAGACATGAATGGGACATGAGTGGGGGCCTGCTGGCAGGTGCCCCTGACTGCTGGGGAGTGGGTGTGCAGGGGGGCATGAGTGGGACATGAGTGGGGGCCTGCTGGCAGGTGCCCTAGACTGCTGGGGGGTGGGGGTGCAAGGGGACATGAGTGGGGGGCTGCTGGCAGGTGCACCTGACTGCTGGGGGGTGGGGGTGCTGGGGGACATGACTTGTTGATCATATTGCAAGGTGACATGTGCCTTGGCTGGGGGGCATGCCCATGGTGGATGGGCTGCCTGTGGGAAATGATCAGGGGTGCAGGGTAGTCCCCTGTGGTGTGGGCTGCCTGCAGGGGACGTGGAGGGGGTAGAGGGGACAACTGGGGGGACCCACACTGCCAATTCACGTGTAGAACTCCATGCACACCCCGCTCTGACAGCAAAATTGCGTGTGAAACTTCCTGCGCACCCCTGAAATACATGTACCAAGGCCAATCACGTGTGAAACTTCCAGCGCACCCCAGATTTACACGTACCCTGCTTGCCCAAGGCCAATCGCGTGTGAAACTTCACGGGAACCCCTGAAATACACGTACTCGCTCCCCCAGGACCAATCGCGAGTAGGACTTCCCGCGCACCCCAGAAATACACACACACGCTATTTTTCACATAGCGGGTGTCAGTGTTTGTCGCGTACCCCTTTGCACGTCATTTGTCCTAGAGGTCCACATTATGGGACATTCATCATGGCTGTATATACATGCTTTTTGTTAGCGCACATTTTGGGTCACATTTCTTTCATGCGCAGGGACGCTACCGCCTGCCTTCGTGTGGCGGACGTGTTTAGGCCTGTGCGCGTCTTTGCCCATGCGCTAGTTTGCCCTATTCAATTCCATGAATACGTGTTGTAGGTGAGCGTGTGGGCGTTCCGCGCACTTGCCTCCTGTACTTCCCCTGTGATGCCCACATTGTCACGCATTGTTCCCCATTCCGCGTGTCACGCCCCGTGTTACGCCTACTTTTGTTGTGTGCGCCGCGCTATGTGTGCTTTCGCTGTGCGCTTAGCGCACGCGGTTTCAAGACGTGTGCGCCAGCGTGCGCCACACAGTATTTTGGCGCACATCCTGGAATGTCCTCGCGCACGGACTTCCATGAATCTCTGTGCGCGGGTTTCACTGTGATTTTCGCACTGGCACTGCGATTCGCACGCTTTCGCACGCTTGCGCCGAAAATTTCAGCGCACATTATTTCCATGAACCGACCAGATAATCTACCACGCAGGAGCCAAAACCAATTCAGGGCACTACACTGCATATATAAAAAAGAAATGTGGATGGTTTGAATGTAATGATAGTACCATTACTCTAAAGCAGAGATTACCAGCAAATCTTACAAACGCTTATTTGATGTCCTTAAAACCAAAATTTGATAACTAAACTGTATTTAAACCCTAAGTAAACTTGTGTTAAAAAAATATGAACTGTTAGAATACTCCAAAAGCTATCCAACTGCTCAAAGATTCTACAACAACTAATCAGATAAATGAATGAATACCACTAAATTAGACCAAAAAATACACAGTTAGAATACGCCAATTGGTATCTAACTGTCCCAAAATTTAACAATATCCAAATAGATAAATCAATACCACTAAAATATATAAAAAAAAATAGACAGTTAGAATACGCCAATTGGTATCTAACTGCTCCAAAATTTTATAATATCCAAACAAATAAATAATATGTCACTGCTCCAAAAAAATGCAACAAGCCAAAGTATAAAGCATTAGCCAGAAACAACAAGTGAACACTGAAAACAAACAAACAAATAAACTGTAGCATAACAGAAAACGTTTTTTTTTTTTTTATCCAACATGGATTCTTTTTCTCCCACAGAGCCAATGATTTTAGCAACAAATACAGAAACTGAACAAATTGCACAGTACTCTGATTTGTAATCTACTAAATATGAGGGTCCAAAAAAAAAAAGTATGTTGATTATACAATGTAATAAGTCATTACAAAATACTAATACTAACATGCTATTTTCTTTTATCACAGAAATTAACAAGAAATACATGTACTCCAGTTACTGGACCAAACAGTAAGTATACAATAATAAGGAGAACCATCGCAGCATATCACATCCATAGTATCTAATACCTTTGTTCCTTATACATTTGTTTTTCACCCAAAGTTATAAGCAAATATGAATGTGATATGCTGCGGTGGTTGTGGCCAGGGCATAGAGTCTTGGGTGCATGGCCAAATGGCCATGCACCCAAGACTCTATGCCCTGGCCACAACCACCGCAGCATATCACATCCATAGAGTCAAACATTTCAACTATGGTCTATGGAATCTTTTAATGTCCGCGGACATTATGAGTGTTCTTAGAACACTTTCAACTTGCCAGCGAACAATACGGACAGTGTTTTCAAGACACCCCCTACGAACATTTCAGAACAACGCGATAGTTCCTAGAACACTTTCAACTTGACAACGAACAATACGGACAGTGTCCTCAGAACACCCCAATTTCGTTTATTTGCGAACATTTCAGGACACCGCAAGTGTTCTAAGAACACATTCAACTTGCCATCGAACAATACGAACAGCATCTTTAGGACACCCCCTACGGACATTTCAGAACAACGCGAGAGTTCTTAGAACACATTCAACTTGACAGAGAACAATACAGACAGCGTCCTCAAGACACCTCCATTTTGTTTATTTGCGAACATTTCAGGACACCGCCAGTGTTTTTAGAACACATTTAACTTGCCAGTGAACAATACGGACTACGCCTTCAGGACACCCCCTACGAACATTCCAGGACACCGCAAGTGTTCTTAGAAACGTCTTCAGAACACCCCCGTTTTGTTTATTTGCGAACATTTCAGGACACCGCTAGTGTTCTTAGAACACATTCAACGTGACAGAGAACAATACGGACAGCGTCCTCAGAACACCCCCATTTTGTTTATTTGTGAACATTTCAGGACACCGCGAGTGTTCTTAGAAGTGTCTTCAGAACACCACAATCTTGTTTATTTGCGAACATTTCAGGACACCGCGAGTGTTCTTAGAACACATTCAACTTGACAGAGAACAATACCGACAGCGTCCTCAGGACACCCCCCATTTTGTTTATTTTCAAACATTTCAGGACACCGCAAGTGTTCTTAGAACACATTCAACTTGCCAGCCACAACCCCCCATTCATATTTGCGAACATTTCAGGACACAGCGAGTGTTCGACAACGTCTTCAGAACATCCCCATTTTGTGTATTTGCGAACATTTCAGGACACCGCAAGTGTTCTTAGAACACATTCAACTTGACAGAGAACAATATGGACAGCATCCTCAGGACACCCCCTACGAACATTCCCCGGACACTGCGAGTGTTCTTAGAACACATTCAACTTGCCAGTGAACAATACGGACTATGCCTTCAGGACACCCCCTACGAACATTCCAGGACACCGTGAGTGTTCTTAGAAACGTCTTCAGAACACCCCCATTTTGTTTATTTGCGAACATTTCAGGACACCGCTAGTGTTCTTAGAACACATTCAACGTGACAGAGAACAATACGGACAGCGTCCTCAGAACACCCCCATTTTGTTTATTTGCGAACATTTCAGGACACCGCGAGTGTTCTTAGAAGCGTCTTCAGAACACCACCATCTTGTTTATTCGCGAACATTTTAGGACACCGCGAGTGTTCTTAGAACACATTCAACTTGACAGAGAACAATACGGACAGCATCCTCAGGACACCCCCATTTTGTTTATTTGCAAACATTTCAGGACACCGCGAGTGTTCTTAGAACACATTCAACTTGCCAGCCACAACCCCCCATTCATATTTGCGAACATTTCAGGACACAGCGAGTGTTCGACAACGTCTTCAGAACATCCCGATTTTGTTTATTTTGCGAACATTTCAGGACACCGCGAGTGTTCTTAGAACACATTCAACGTGACAGAGAACAATATGGACAGCATCCTCAGAACACCCCCATTTTGTTTATTTGCAAACATTTCAGGACACAGCGAGTGTTATTAGAAGCGTCTTCAGAACACCACCATCTTGTTTATTTGCGAACATTTCAGGACACCGCAAGTGTTCTAGAACACATTCAACTTGACAGAGAACAATATGCACAGCGTCCTCAGGATACCCCCCATTTTGTTTATTTGCAAACATTTCAGGACACCGCGAGTGTTCTTAGAAGCGTCTTCAGAACACCACCATCTTGTTTATTTGCGAACATTTCAGGACACAGCGAGTGTTCTTAGAACACATTCAACTTGACAGAGAACAATATGGACAGCGTCCTCAGGACATTCCCATTTTGTTTATTTGCGAACATTTCAGGACACCGCGAGTGTTCTTAGAACACATTCAACTTGCCAGCCATAACCCCCATTCATATTTGCGAACATTTCAGGACACAGCAAGTGTTCGACAACATCTTCAGAACACCCCCATTTTGTGTATTTGTGAACATTTCAGGACACCGCAAGTGTTCTTAGAACACATTCAACTTGACAACGATCAATACGGACAGCGTCCTCAGGACACCCCCATTTTGTGTATTTGCGAACATTTCAGGACACCGCAAGTGTTCTTAGAACACATTCAACTTGACAGAGAACAATACGGACAGCGTCCTCAGGACACCCCCTATGAACATGGGGGTGGGGGCCCGCTACCACTGGGATTTTTTGTGTTTGAAAGTGGGGTGGCCCTCTCCCCCCACCCTAAGTGGATGGGGGCACCTTATGTAGCCTTCCCTGGGGGCAGATTTCTGCCCCTTGAAAGGGGTATGTGAGATGCCCCCATCCATTTGGGGTGGGGGGAGGCCACTGAAAATATTGGCAGTATGTTTTGCCCCACCAGGGGCAGATGGCCACGCACATGTGCCCATCTTCCCCTAGGAAAGGGGCAAAACAAAAATAAAACTAATTATAACTTGTTTTGGGTGGGTGTGGGTGGCCACTGACCACCATAGATGTTTTAGTGGAAAGGGGAGTGGTGCTCCCCCCACCCCAAATGGATGGGGGGCATCTCATGTAGCCCTCCCTGGGGGCAGATTGCTAGAACAATCAGCCCCTAGGAAAGAGGCAAAACAAAAACAAAAATTAAAAAAATGATAAAGTTGTTTTGAGTGGGTGTGGGGATCACTAAACCACCATGGATGTTTTTAGTGGAAAGGGGAGTGCCCACGGGTGTCTTCTTTTCAGACATTCATGGAGTTCTCTGTTTTCCTTGACGGCTTCGACACCCTAGGCCCAAATTTGTAGGTTGTCCACATGAGCAAAATCTGCTTTGCCGAAAGGCTTGGGGTTATCAGTGGGTTAGCTTTTTCCCTTTGCGCCGAGGTAGGTGCATCCACACATGTGAGGTACCGTTTTCGTCGGGACATCTGTGAAAATTGGTGAAATTGTCAAAGTGGGAGAATGTTGCCCAGCATGTGCCACTTTCTCTGCGGAGTGAATTGTGCCCACCCTCAGGAAGAAGTGTGAAAAACCCACAAGGGCACTGTGCCCTGCTCTTTCTGCATGTGTCTTCCCCACAGGGCAAATGTTAAACGAGAAAGGAACAAAGGCCAGCTCTGCATTCAGAATAACAAAGGCAAAGAAAGGCTAGGCTCTGAAGCCAGCATGAGATGGAATAAGAGGGACCAGACTCATCGTGAGATGCTGGCCCGGCCCTCGCAGGGGTGCTAGAGGGGCAGCCCACATAGCGGGCTCCCCCTCTGGCCAACCCCCTGGGCCCACATACACCCCACCTACTAGGCATCCCCCAGGTCTGACACATCTGGCTGCGGACCTCAGGAGTGCTTCTAAGGGGGTGGGCTTGCGATCACTCATCCTCCTTGTTTGCTGTACCCACCCCCCCTGGAGGAGCCAGGTGTGTGATGTTAAAGCAGCAACATCACACACCTGGTGTTGGTAGAAAAGGCTGCAACTCCTTATTTTGCAGGAATCCACTTACAGGTGATCTGCCTCTTAACAAGCTGGCGTCCTAGCTGTGGGCCAATGGAAGAAATTGTTATTTCCTCTCGCTAACCAGGAGCTCAAAGTCAGATGATAAATCCAGAATTGCAACATACAAAGACATGTTCTTTGCTGCTGCATCCTTTAATTTTCTTCTGTTTTCTTTTCTTCTTTTCTCTTGTGTTATACAGTGATATTTGTACTTTAATATGTACTGCTATTTTAATTCTAATTTTGTAAAAAGTCAAGTTCTTTGACTAAAACACAATAAATAAATAAATAAAGCAAAGTCCACAAGATGTCTCCTGCCCCCCCCCCCCACCCAGATATTATGTGTCTCCTACACCCCTGCTGGAAGAACAAGATGCGTGTGTATCCTGCTGCAGGACACGATGAAGTGATCATTGATGAGATTAAGAGAATGAACAGCCCTAATTTGACAGAAATAGCTGGTTAACCTGAATGTTGGGAATTAACTATATTTTTGATCTATGGACGAGTGAAGTCCAGGAAATAATGGGAAGAAGGAATGATGCCCTGTGCAGCTCATTTACTGAAGACAAAATACATACAAGAAGTGCAAAGGGTGAATAATGGGTTGTTTGAAGTCATGGGCTAAACACACAAACTACTGACATGGGTAGAAGATGCATCAGGCCCAGAAGTTGTAATTCCGTTAGCTAATGCAACACTGTTTCCGAAGACACTGAAAGAATCATGTGGGATATAACAAAGAATGCAAAACTGCAATTGACGTTCCTTGGATGGGAGAAGGGACAACCATCCTCATGGACTGATATTGGGCTTGTGGATCTAGAGCATACATAGGTTTGCCCCAGGATTGGGCTGGAGTATGTTCTTTGGTGCTCCTCCATGTTCCTGCATTAGTGATTCCACAAAGCGACCTGAACATTGGTGAATTTCCAAAAGTGGATGGCCATCAGAGAAAAAGAATATCAATTGAACTCCTCAGTTGGACAAGAAGAGAGAATATTTATCAGCCAAATCAATAACAGCATATGACTCCATTCCTGATGAACAAAGGTTGGTCAGTAAGACTGCCACAATATTTACAACTATATTCATGCCTGGGATCCAAACAGTAGCAAACGCCAAGTGGCTACAGATCACCAGATGGTAGCTTCTGTAGACAATCAATGCTACCATAAAGGGATTCAGTGCTATCAAGGAAGAGCTGAGGGCCATACGAATAATGACCCTCCAGAACAGGTATGTCCTTGATATGATCACACGATGGAAGGAAGAGTTTTCGCCAAAATCAGGCCATCATGTTGCACGTTCATACCTTTTCATGATGAAGAAAATGGTAACTTGACAGAGGCCATAACGTTGTTGACAGACCAGCATTACAAGATGGAAGATGAGACTGATGACATTGAAGATGACAGTTGGTTTGCCTCCCTGTTCTCATGGATTCTGCAGTGGTTGGCAAATATATTCAAGATTCTTTTGGTGATATTAGTGCTGGTGATGTTCGAATTCAGTATAATCAGGATAGCAATTGCCCAATGCAAGAAAACAGCAACGAAGGTGGTGGCAATGAAGATCATAATCAACATTGAATCTGGAATAAGACCCAAGGAGCTGACTGATGAAGCTGTCAGAAAATATATAGAGGTCAGCATAGTAGCACCTGAAGGATCATAGTTCCTGTATCCAAAGAATCATAAGAAGCACGTGGGATGATGTGTCTATTGCAATCCGAATGAGCAATGTGAGATGACCTTGAGTGTAGATGAACATGTCAAATCAACAGGCACCATAAGGGGGTGATGAAGATATGGATGCCAAAGAGATACTTCTTCAAGAGAAAATACCAGGATGTGGAAACGATGGGAGAGGTGGTTGAGGACTCGACCTGAGGCGTGAATGTAGAGTAGCAGTTAAATGCCTCTGCAGGAAGTCCCATTCCCCCCCACCTCCTATATGCTGGAAGCTTGAGATTGTGCCATGTTTGATACCAGCTGTTGTGCCAATACTGCAGCGTATATTAGAAAGAAAATACCCATTGAGACAACCCTATCTAAGGTATCCCCAAAGAGATGACAATCTAAGGGAGGAACTCCCTGAGGGAATATGAAAAAGAGCAACGAGAGAAGCTAGTGACGCCACAAGAGGCATGTGGGATGTCCCTAGATACTGGCTGAAGAGGATTGTAAGGAACCTATGGAAACTAATGATGTAGTAAAGAGTCAAGTGAACTTTTAAAAATGAAAAAGAAGATTGCATGTGCACAAAGTGCTGCAGAGAATCAACCATTCAATAATTGTCCAGACGCTGAAACGCAAGGTAGACTAAGTCATCATAGAAGTTGGCTATATGTAGTGAATAGAATGCTGGCAAAGCCAACACTGTATAGAAGCTGGACATCAGTATCATGAATTTTAGTAAGCCAGGACCCATGAAGAAGAAGGGGAGAATTGTGTCACAGCAAGTATAAGCTGAAATCATGGAGCTGCATGACGAGGCTGTCTGGCCTGGTATCAAAATTGGAGCAGCCATGTTTGGCTATCTATTCTTGAAAGCTTTGAAGGTGCGAAGGGTGAAACATCTCTTGCTAAGGTTCAGAGAGAGAACACAAAAAGTGCCAAGTTTTATTCATTAAAGAAATTGAAAACCTGCAAAATGGACCAAATTGTGGTCTCCTGTCACATGAGCCAAGGATGAATATAGAGTTGAACTTGGAGTCCTAGAACATCGAGAGTGAGTGCCTGTACTCCCATGTATTCCCAGACACAAGCATACTTTGCAAGGCCAAGTTCAAAGACAATCTTCATGGCAGAAGGTCTGGGCAATGAGAGATGTTGGGCTAATTGGGTGGGGACAGGGCCGGTTTTACAACAGATTGCACTCCAGACGGGAAGCATTGTTGGCGCACCGCTCCCCCAACCTGTGATCTCATGTATGTGTCATTGGCTGAGCAGCGGGAGTGGGGACTATGAGTTAACAAAATTATCAATGCTGGCATCTGCTGAATTTCATGAACCTCAGAAAACAGCAATAAGAGGGTCAAACCCCAACATGCCTGGTTATGTTAGTCTGCTTTTGCTCTTCATTTTTAGTAACAATGACCAGTTTGCTGCTGTGACTCAGGTCAGAGAATTGACTATTTCAGATCTACACTAATGTCATTCGTATGACCTCAAACATTTAGCCACTCTTAAAAGGTAATGCACTGGTCTTGAACAGTGTTACTCAAACTTCCAAGAACAAGCACCAGCAACATACCCACCGATAGCTGTACAAGCCGTCTATCTCAGCATTAAAATACATGCATTTTTGCAACATGTATTGCATCAAATATTTCACGGGAAGTTAAATATATTTAGGAGGGACACACGTAAACAATATCACTACTCCATGTGAGTGGTAAAGTCTTCTTTAAACATATGTAGGGAGTTAACATGCATGGACAATTCAACATAGCTCCCAATGTTAATGTTGGAGAGGTGGCGTTCTAAAATTATGACATTACAATGTGGACTTTACATTGAAACACACTGCAGTGCATTACCGCGGCAGAGAAATGGCAGTTCGAGTATTGGGGTTTGTTTCGCTCATGCTTGTGAACTCTCAAAATTCCTAAATGTTTCCTTCGTGATCACTCATTTTAGCTCCGGAAAGCACCATGAAACTGTAAGATCGCAAAGAAAAACGATGTCTACCATCCCAACATAAAAACAAAAACAATCAAATTCTTAAGGGGTGGAAGATGACCTTTTCTTGGGACTCGTTAAGTTTACTTTTTATAAATTTCTAGTCGCGTGTTGCTTGAATAACAGCGGCCCTTGCACATTGTGCAGTGCATAGACAAATTTCATTTCAAGGGATTTGGAGTACTGCGGGTATCAGGGGAAGCATCTCCAGTGTACCCCAAGCATAGTGTGCTTTGCCCTTCACCCTCACCCCCCAGCCTTGCAGCCCTGCACTTTTTTACATTCTCCATTATGGTAAAGAACTCTGTCCCGAGCTTGGGAGAGAAATGGACTATGCAGACGGAGCTGCCTCCCCAGGGTGTGTTTAGCTGCTGGTGTATCAAATGCAGAAATGGGTAGAATCAAGTGCCCCACGCTCTGAAACATCTTTTGCGCACTGGTTGGTCACACGACAGAAAGCGTGAGCAGGTGATTCCCCAACACTTCAACCATTCTTTAGAGACCTGACGTTGATTAATGTGGCATTAGCTAGTCATGGCCATTTACCAGCGTTTGTGTTAAAGGAGATTGGAAGCTGCATTGTGCACGGTATTTTAAAGGCTATGAATTGATGCTACAGCATGTCGCCACCAATGGAACAACGAAAGTGAGCATGCTTCCTGCAAGTCTGGGTATTTGCATTATACAGAAGACGGGCCAACCGTCCACAGAGATGGTTTCTACTGTAGTTGCTGAGTTGCTTTCCCCAGCCAGCTGCTGTGGAGACTTCGCTCAGCTTTTGGTCCAGTGCTTGCATCCATCCTTCACACCATCATTCACAATGCGCGTTCGTGTAGGTGTTTATCTCGTTAGACTAGCGTGATTGCTATTCCAAACAAAAGAAGTACAACGACAAAGAAGATTATAAAACAATTTTGAGCGAACAGTGAAATGTATGAAACTCTTGCACTAAAATAAAGTCAGCAGTGCATGCCCAGGAAAGAGGGAACGACGAACAATATGCTCCTCGCCCTCGAAGTGATTTTGGTCCAGCCAATCCAACCCCGCTGGAACGTGCAACTGTCTAAGATCTGCTGACGGAGACACTCTGCCCAGGTCTTCCGAGAACCGGCCTTTTGATCTCCTGAGGAGAGTCCACCACCAGTGCTCGCTTCTTTTCATAACTACTTGAGTCTTGAAAAAAGTGTCTAGCTTTGTGGCCTCCAGAGGCTGTTCTTGGATGGCCCAGTCATCTCTGCAATACCATTTTAAAATAAATAAAACGCCTATGCAGCAGTAGGCCTCACCTGCGAGGACAGGAGCAGGACGAAAGAAGTATGCCTGCCTCGGCAGGCTGTAGTTACTGCCGGGTTTCCTGAAACAAGGCCAATCAGCGAGTGCAGGATGCAGCAACTGTTTGTATTTGCTGATTCTGCTGCTGATTGGCAGTGTGTTCTTGTGATGGGAACAACTTCGGGATGTAGTGACCCACTCGCTCCTCTTTTCTGTAATGGCCGGGCCGACAACACCAGCCAGCCCCAGTCGATCCACACTTCAGTGTCAGTGCATGCCCATAGCCTGGAGGAGGGCACACCGCACGTGCGCCCATGGGCCTGGCTGGCGCCAGCAGCGCTGGTGCCAACCAGGGCAGGGGGAAGGTAATAAAGCAACAAATGTTGCAACTATATTTGCCAATTGCCCTGCCCTGTCTGAGGGCCGAGGCCAGGCCTGTTTCTTGGTCAGGGAGAGGCAGGCAACGGCCCGGGGCGCGATAGCCCCGCGGGATGCAATTTCCCCAGTCCCTGGAGCCTCTGGAGGGGATGGAATTCCCCAATTTGTGGGGCGGCTCATTGACGTGGGGAAAGTTCTGCAGGTCAGGTGCTGGCACTACCCCTTCTGACTAATGTGACGTAGTACAAAGGTACTACGTGACATTATAGAAGTCAGAGGCTCCCTCTGACCACTTTCATGCCACTTGGGGCGGGGGGCATAAGCACACCAATAAAAACACTTTAGGTCCCCCTGCAGCTAAGACCAGCCCTTCCATCACAATGCCGGCAGGAAACTGCTAATGGTGCCGTATTAGTCACTAAATGGTTTTGTGCTAGCATTGAGATGGGAGGGGAGGTGCAGTAGGATGTGGGGAGTGGGCATGCCTTGCAGGGATGCACCCTGGGCCCCGACACGGTACAAACGGAGACCCGTTTTGGCCCATGGTGCGTCCCTGCAAGCCCAGAAAATGGGCAAAATAATAGTTTAAAGCAGCGCTATTTCTTTCATGCTGCTTCTTTTCCAAACTATATATCAATTACACTTTAAACCACTTCCATGCTACTGGTGATGAGTTACTTCACTATGCGGATAATAGTTTTGACCAGTGTTGCTGAGGAAATATTATTTAAGCTACGAACCGGTTAATTTATTTATGCAATGTTTGTCGGATACCTATATCCGACACACATTGCATGAATACATAAATATGCAGGTACCCGACATACATTGCATGAATAAATAAATAATCCTTGTCCATGTATCCTTACAACAGTCAAGTCTTTACTGTATCAAAGCGTACACTTGATTCCCATTCAAAGAATGTTAAAGTGATTGTTTATTGGGTTCAGGTGTCTCCTTGTCATTTCCCTTTTGGCTTAGGTTGCCTCCAAACCCCCTTCAGCATCTTGTGTTCTTTGTTGGTTGTATATACTGCATCCTGTGCCATATTCAAGGTCTCTTAGTTGGTGTGCCCAGTCCTCATTATCTGCAGCCTAAGTTGGACTGGGGCATAAAATTGTCTTGGGCACCAGTGAAAAAGTGGCCCACTGTTGCCAATGGCAATTCATTCCTTGTGTGAGGGACTGTGTGACTTTAGGTCTGAGTTCTTTAACGGTGTAGTTTGGGAATGGCACGCAGGGTGCAGTGGGAGTGGTGCGCGGGGTGTGGTGGGAGTGGTGCACGGTGGGAGTGGCGCATGGGATGGGGTACGTGGGGGGCGCATTCTTAGTGTTTCGCCCTGGGCACCAAATGGACAACAAACTGCCCTGGCCGAGGCTACAGCCTGCAGCAGTGCCAGTGGTAGAATACACATGTAACACGTTTGGTTCCTAACGTTATAAAAATGAACAGGCACATTCATTTTTATAATGTAGCAAACAAACGTGTTACACGTGTATTCTAGCACTGGCACTGTGGACTGCTGGTGCAGCGCCCCCTAGAGGCTGCCTGACGCAAAGACCGGCCCTGGGTGGGGAGACTGAGTCAGGCCCACCTCCTTGTACCTAGGTATGGGCTTATGTGCTGCTAAGTGAACCAAATGTTCCAGACATGGCACAAGCATGCCAATCAATTGAGGTCCGTATAATGAAGGACCTTATAGTTTGAAGACCAATTGAAAACCGTGTACATAATGATTTTAAGGAGGACATGTTTTAGAGCTAGGCATATAATGTCCACCTGACAGTGGGCAGCCAATCACAATACTAGTTCCTATGTAATGTATACTTAGATGTTCCCTCTAACCACTTAACTGCCATGGGTTCGCCCCTCACCCCCCAGTGCCAAGGCCTTTTTGGTGATTTTGGTATGTCGTCATTCAATCCCTTTTAACCTTTTTGTTACATGAGATATCTCGGCCAAATGTGGCCACTTTTTTCCCCACATGTGGGCGGTCCTAATCCCATCAAGGAATCCTAGTTTGCTCTGGGGGGGTGAGAGAAAATAACCAAAAAGGGAGACATGTTTTTGTCAGAAAATACCAATAAAATGAAGTGCAAAGAAGCCTGTGGTTTTTTCCTTGTAAGTTCAAGAAACAAATGGTTTGCTCAGCTGTAAACCCCATTTTCCAGGATTTCAAGAACAGGTAAGTGGAAACCACAGAAACATAGTTTGATATGGTTATCAACTGTTTTGTGAGAGGTGGGCAATTTTGGCCTTTTTTTCCAGTAGGACATGTGTGGACGGAATCAAAGAAAAGGGTAGGAAATCTGAATGGGAGTAGAGAAAGGCATACATTTCTGAAAAGTAGACAACATTCCAAGTTTAGGAAGGGGTGATTTGTGCAGGTCAGGTGACAACTATGTATGGAAAATTCCATAGTTTGGGGAAAAATTGGGAAATGACAGAAAAAAGGTATGTGGTGGACATGGTTGGCCAGGTAAGGCAATGGCTTCTGTGAATGTTGAGAAAAACAATGCTATGCTACATTCCCCCGACTTTTCCAGTTAGGAAATAGCACATTGTTTGTAATGTGCAGGTTACAAAAATGTATAGTGCCTAGGGCAGCAACTAAATGTAGGTCACATTTGGGAAATGACAGGGTGGTGTGACAAAGGGCAGCAGCAAATGGGTCAAAACTTAATGAAAACCACGCAAACACAACAAATGTCATGCCTTCCTCCATTCCCGCAGGTGTCCCAATGAAAACGGCACCTCACATGTGTGGGTGCACCTACCCGGGCGCAAAGGGAAAAGGATAAAACATCAATAACCCCAAGTCTTTCGGCAGAACAGATTTTCGTGAATTTTGCTCATGGGGACAACCTACAGATTTGGGCCTAGGGTGTCAAAGCCACCAAGGAAAACAGGGACCCCCATGCACTTCGGAAAAGAAGACACCTGTGACACCCCCTTTCCAATAAAAACATCCATGGTGATTTATTTCCCCCGCCCCACCAACCCACAACAAGTTATCTTTTTTTTTTTGCCCCTTTCCGAGGGGCAGATGAGAGATGAGCACATGTGTTTGCCCATCTGCCCCCGGGGGGGCAAACGTACTGCCCCAGACTTGGGGGGGGCTGTGCCAATATTTCTGGTGGCCCCCACACCACTCCAAATGGATGGGGGGCATCTCATGTAACCCTTCCTAGGGGCAGAAATCTGCCCCCAGGGAGTGCTAAATGAGGTGCCACCCCATCCACTTAGGGTGGAGGGCGACGGCCACCACCCCTTTCAAGGTGCAACATTGCTGGTGGTCTAGTGGGGCCCCCCGCCCATAACAAGTTATATATATATATATATATTTTGTTTTTGTTTTTCCCCTTTCCTAGGGGTAGATGGGTACATGTGTGTGCCCATCTGCCCCGAGGGGTGGCAAAACGTACTGCCCCAGACTTGGGGGCAGGGTTGTGCCAATATTTCTGGTGGCCTCTCCCCCACACCCTAAATGGATGGGGGGCATCTCCTGTACTCCTCAATAGGGGCAGAAATCTGCCCTCGGGAAGGGCTACATGATGTGCCCCCCATCCACTTAGGGTGGGGGGAGAGGGCCACTCCCCCTTTGAAGGGATAACAATCCTGGTGGTCTAGCGGGCCCTTCGGACATCCCACCCCCACCCAAATTTGTATATATATATATTTTCCTTTTCCCATCTGCCCCCAGGGTGCCCAATACCTATGGACCCATGCTTTGGGGGCTGGGGAGGAGAGAGCTGCTTACTGTAAGTAGCCATCTCCCCCCATGTCACTAACTGGATCCCTGGTGGTCTAGTGGCATTGCTGGGCTCCTCCTTCGATCTGAACGGCATAATAATGCCGCAGATCAAGGGGGAGAAAGGTGGAGACTCAACTTTCATTTATACAGCACCAGCCGGAAATGGCTGCTGCAGTGAAAATTACTTTCAGTTTCACGTCGGTGTACATTACGTAAACCCCCGGGCTTCGTGGAGGGACCCCCCTCACATAGCCCGGGGGTTGGATTTCAGTTTTGTGCGATCTCTGCAGGGAGCGCACAAAACTAAGTGCAAAAAGGACGAGCTATCTCGTCCTTGGCAACACAGATCCTATCACAATCCCTAGTAGGGTTTTCATTATTTGCTACATAGTATGACGTCACTGCTGACATATTTTTTGTATAAATTCTATGCTTTGAGAACAGATCGCTAAGTGAAATTGAGCGAATGTCCATTGATGTCCGTTGTAACTCCCTGTTTTAGGTAATTGATAATAAAGCAGTACTTTGCCATCTTCCTGAGTTGGTTTGGTTATTTGGACTCAGAGTTATTCTGTGAACCCATCTATTACATGCACATCACTAAAGGGCCCTAAACTCAGTACCTTTAACAATAGAGTTAATTTGAGCTTCATTGCTAAATGCAATTAAGTTTAAAGTGCTAAGCCTGCTGCTGGAGTTGTAACCAGCAAAAAAACATACATTGCTGGACGACATTGGGTAAAACCTAGATTCCTTAATATTGGTTGCAGTGTTCTCCTAATGATATGATCACAACAGGGAAAAATAACAGGACATGAAGTAAATCTTCCCAAGGTGCACCTCAAATCTGGCAATGTTTATCACCTACACTGAAAGACCACGAAGCCGTGATAGCTCTTAACGGTAACATGTTGCACCTACCTTAAGGTAAGCAGGACACAAACATGTTTAAAGTTACTCTATATTAGTACCCGGCGAGGGACATTGAGCTTGTTACAAGCAAGCTCATTGGGCCTCGCTGGGGCGTTACCCAACTTGGAATCCCTCTCCCAACAATGTTCCCCATCGGGCATGGGGTTAGCCACTCAGCCAATGAGGAGGCTCAGAACGGGGTAATCCCTGCTCTGAGCCACGAAACGTCTGGAGACTGCCATTTTCCCCCGCCGGGGATCGAGATATGTGTTTCCCAGCATCCCCCTCCCTGTCCATTTTGGGAGCGGACGCGCTGGGAATACTTTTCTCCCCAGCGCCTACGCTCCCGATCCACGACAGGCCGTCATGGAAAGGAAGAAGGGACTACACGTAGAGCATTCTCTCCTTTCCATGGTGGCCATTTTTTTGTTTGTTTACATTTTTCCCTGTTTATTGAATGTCCGCCAAGGAAAGGGAGAAGGGACTACGTTTAGTCCTTCTCCCTTTCCATGGCGGCCATTTTGTTTGTTTACTTTTTCACATCTGCCGAGACAGATGGAGAGCATGGAACGGATCGAGGGCGTGCGACAAGTGACATAGGCTGAACAGACAATGCAGGATGAATAAACGAAATGAGTGGAGTGGATGAAGTCGGTTGAGTGGATGAAGTCGGTTGAGTGGATAAGTCGGTTGAGTGGATGAAGTCTGTGGAGCGGATGAGTGCGTGGGGCGGATGAGTGCGTGGAGCAGATGAGCGCATGGAGCGGATGAGTGCGTGGAGCGCATGAAGGGTGTTGAGCGGATGTAGGGTATGGTGCGGGTGCGTAATGGATGTACAGTCCGAAGCTGGTGTAGAATGCGGAGCGAGGAGTGGGTGTAAGTGCGGAGCAAGCGGGTGATGTATTGGAGGGAACGGGGGAAGTGGTTGGATGTAATGGGGGAAGTGGTTGGAGGGAACGGGGTAAGTGAGGCGGAGAAACTGGTGAAGTGGGTGGTAGAAATGGAAGATGGATCTCGAAGAACAGACTATGTATATGGAAGAGAACGGTAAAGTATGTGGAAAGAACTGGTGGAGTATGTGGACAAAATGGGTCAAATATACTGAACAGAACGATTGAAGTATATGGATGGAACGGGTGATGTGGATGGAGCAAATGAAAAAAAGTGGTTGGAACGGAAGAAGTATGAGGTTGGATCGGGTGAAGTATGTGAGAGGAACAGATGAACTGGGTGGAATGGATGAACTGGGTGGAATGGATGAACTGGGTGGAATGGATGAACTGGGTTGAATGGAAAGGGTGAAGTATGCAGACCGAACAGGTAAAGCATGTGGATGGAACGGGTGGAGTATGTGGATGGAACAGGTGAACTGATGTAGAATAGGTGGAATGGGTGGAACCGGTGAAATGGTAGAACTGATCAAGGAGGTGGACGAACAGGTGATATGTTTGGAACTGGTGAAGTGGATGGAACAGGTGAGGTGAATGGAACGTGTGAAATGGGTGGAACCAGTTAAGTGGATGGAATGTGTGAAGATGATGAATGTGGATGGATGATGCATGGAGAAGGGATAATGTGAGTAGAACAAATGAAAGAAGCAGTGCAGAAAATGCCTGGAGTGCATAAAAGGGGTTGAAGTGCATGGAACAGATGGGAGCGCGTGGAACGGATGGGAGTGCATGGAACGAATGGGAGTGCATAGAACGGATAGAAGGGCATGGAACGGCATGACTTACATTGAATGATTTGGAGGGCATGGAACGTTTGAAAGAGCATTGAAATGAACGGTTTTGAGTACTTGAAATGGTCGTAATGCATGTAACAGTCGGAGTACATGGAACAGATGGAGTACATGGAAATATTGGAGAGGGCTCGATCTCAAGCACCTAAAATAAATCACCATATTCACATCCCACCGCTTACTCACTTTTTTACACCACCACTCATAAAGAACACAGCAATACTATGACACCATTCGGTATAGCTATTCTCATACCATCATTGCCTCATACGCCCCATCACCCTATCTAAACACTGCTGGTTAAACACCTTCCAGCCTAGGCGTTCTCCTCAGGCCTAAGGCAGCCAGAATCGTTCTGGATAACAACCGGCCAGAGCGAACACATACTCTTGATCTCTCTACATCCACACCTACCGCTAAGAAGCAGCTATCACAGGAAGGCCTCACCAGCTGCACACATATCCGGTGCTCACACGCACCTTTTGTCTCTATCTATTCTCTCTAGTGACCTGAACTTCGGTTCCCGAGGGCGTTCAACCTACCAGCACCTTGAGACCATACCAATGGTACATAAGGCGCTATATAAATGCAAAGTAACATAAAATAACATAACATTGATTTTCAATGGCCGCCATGGAAAGGGAAAACGGACTTCATTTACCCTTCCCTGGCGGCCATTTTTTTGACTTTTTTTTCTTCTGTCTTAAGGGCCAGGTACTAATAGCAATAGGACCCTCACAGGGGGGACATTGCCACTTCAGATAATGTCCTGGGGCCTTCTTTAAGGCCGTCGCTTCACTCAGGCCTGTAACTAGGGGCCCCGGGGCACTACCTGAGTGGTAATGTCCCTCTGCTCAGGGCCTATTGCTTAACTAAATAGCCCTGTGTATTGATGCATAGCAGAATTTCAAGTCTTCTGTTAGCAGGTTTTGAAATGTTGCTTCTTTCACACACTATCATCAGTCAATTCTGACTGAGCAAAGAAATATCTAACGTCATTCATTTTTTCTAAGGAAGATTTCACAAACTTCATCCATGGAATGTTTAATGTACTGGGTTTGAAAAAATGTATTTGAGACAGTCAAGTGTTAGGCCTGCCTTAGTGTTTCACCAGATTCTTAACAAAGGTAGAACTGGCTCTAAAGCCAGTTTATTATTCAAATAAGGCATACCTAATTCAGTATGAACTGTGAAGTTTGTGGGACGCATAAGAGATTGCTAAGAAAGATATTTTCTTGAAATTGTAACCTAAAAGCCTTTTTGAAATCCCACTTCACATATCTACATTTAGCCATTGCTTTATAGTCAACATTATTTATTTATTTGTCATTTTTATAACGCGCTACTCGCCCATGAGCCTCAACGCGCAACCCTTAAGCTCATGTCTTTCTACATTTTCCAGACAAAAAAGACATCCCCTATACATTTGCTGATTCTTTTGGTTTGCATATTAATTTAAATTGTATAAGCACCTATCAAACGTTTAAGGGATCACAGAGTCCTAGCTATGAACACAGCGTTGTCAGCATAGGCGAGAACCGGTATAAGAATGCCTATTATTCTCAAAATATCACATCCAATGTTCACTATCTCCTTATAAAGTCCATTGATATATTTCGAAAAAGGAACGGAGCTAGTACGCATCCCTGTTTAAATATGGTATTTGAAGTGAATGAAGCAGTGTATCTACCATTTGCGCCTGAACAAACACAGGCTACCTTGATGCAACTTAAGCAGAATATTCATAAACTCATTGTGGCAATTCAGTTACTTCAAACCCATCCAAAATCTATCTCACGATACATGTCGAATTCAGTTCTCAAATGTGTAAATGTCAAATTAACTCCTTTTTTCTTGATGTAAAGTGAGTTGGTGATGATGAAATATAATTTTAGTGCCTGTTCGTTGGTCACAAGATATTTTTGGAATATCAGTGGTATTTTTGACAAAATATTATTGTCCTCGGCCCATTGCTCCAGTTTCATCAAAACAGCTCTACAACTCTACCAAACATTTTAAACTGAGAATCCATTAAAAAAACGAGCCATAGGCTGCTACTTTTATTAGCAATAGGGCACATTCCTGCTTGTTTACTTTTTTCAGCATTTTATTGAAAGGGACAGTTAATATAGTGGCCCAAACATTCTGCAAAGATCAACATTCAACTGCCTAAAAACACTGTATAAATACATTTATGAATTGTTTTTTACATAAAATCTTGTGAGCTGGGTATTTACTCCTACTGCCCCACCAACTGAACTACGGACTGCATTTAATGCATCAAATTGTTAATGTGAAATTATATATAAATAACACTGAATTACTGATCTGCTCCACAGATGCAAGATAGTGTGCAAGGGACGGGAGTTCCTACATCTCTAGGAACAACCACATTTTGTTCTCTCATTTATCCAACCTAGTTGCCAAGGTTGAGCTTTGCTCCCCCGCACCTCAAACAAACCTTAATCTCTAAAAGGTTACCATAAACCCATCTTGTGAGTTTTTTTCCAAAACATAGGTGCGCCCTGGTGTTTGTGCTTATTTGCTTATTGTTTGTTTCTCCTCCTACTGGGGAGGGGTTGGCATCTGTTTGTAATCGAGGGCGTGCGACAAGTGACATAGGCTGAACAGACAACGCAGGATGAATAAACGAAATGAGTGGAGTGGATGAAGTCGGTTGAGTGGATGAAGTCGGTTGAGTGGATAAGTCGGTTGAGTGGATGAAGTCTGTGGAGCGGATGAGTGCGTGGGGCGGATGAGTGCGTGGAGCGGATGAGTGCATGGAGCGGATGAGTGCGTGGAGCGCATGAAGGGTGTTGAGCGGATGTAGGGTATGGTGCGGGTGCGGAATGGATGTACAGTCCAAAGCTGGTGTAGAATGCGGAGCGAGGAGTGGGTGTAAGTGCGGAGCAAGCGGGTGATGTATTGGAGGGAACGGGGGAAGTGGTTGGATGTAACGGGGGAAGTGGTTGGAGGGAACGGGGTAAGTGAGGCGGAGAAACTGGTGAAGTGGGTGGTAGAAATGGAAGATGGATCTCGAAGAACAGACTATGTATATGGAAGAGAACGGTAAAGTATGTGGAAAGAACTGGTGGAGTATGTGGACAAAATGGGTCAAATATACCGAACAGAACGATTGAAGTATATGGATGGAACGGGTGATGTGGATGGAGCAAATGAAAAAAAGTGGTTGGAGCGGAAGAAGTATGAGGTTGGATCGGGTGAAGTATGTGAGAGGAACAGATGAACTGGGTGGAATGGATGAACTGGGTGGAATGGATGAACTGGGTGGTATGGATGAACTGGGTGGAATGGAAAGGGTGAAGTATGCAGACCGAACAGGTAAAGCATGTGGATGGAACGGGTGGAGTATGTGGATGGAACAGGTGGAGTATGTGGATGGAACAGGTGAACTGATGTAGAATAGGTGGAATGGGTGGAACGGGTGAAATGGTAGAACTGATCAAGGAGGTGGACGAACAGGTGATATGCTTGGAACTGGTGAAGTGGATGGAACAGGTGAGGTGAATGGAACGTGGGAAATGGGTGGAACCAGTTAAGTGGATGGAATGTGTGAAGATGATGAATGTGGATGGATGATGCATGGAGAAGGGATAATGTGAGTAGAACAAATGAAAGAAGCAGTGCAGAAAATGCCTGGAGTGCATAAAAGGGGTTGAAGTGCATGGAACAGATGGGAGTGCGTGGAACGGATGGGAGCGTATGGAACGGATGGGAGTGCATAGAACGGATAGAAGGGCATGGAACGGCATGACTTACATGGAATGATTTGGAGGGCATGGAACGTTTGAAAGAGCATTGAAATGGACGGTTTTGAGTACTTGAAATGGTCGTAATGCATGGAACAGTCGGAGTACATGGAACAGATGGAGTACATGGAAATATTGGAGAGGGCTTGATCTCAAGCACCTAAAATAAACCACCATATTCACATCCCACCGCTTACTCGCTTTTTTACACCACCACTCATAAAGAACACAGCAATACTATGACACCATTCGGTATAGCTATTCTCATACCATCATTGCCTCATACGCCCCATCACCCTATCTAAACACTGCTGGTTAAACACCTACCAGCCTAGGCGTTCTCCTCAGGCCTAAGGCAGCCAGAATCGTTCTGGATAACAACCGGCCAGAGCGAACACATACTCTTGATCTCTCTACATCCACACCTACCGCTAAGAAGCAGCTATCACAGGAAGGCCTCACCAGCTGCACACATATCCGGTGCTCACACGCACCTTTTGTCTCTATCTATTCTCTCTAGTGACCTGAACTTCGGTTCCCGAGGGCGTTCAACATACCAGCGCCTTGAGACCATACCAATGGTACATAAGGCGCTATATAAATGCAAAGTAACATAAAACAACATAACATTGATTTTCAATGGCCGCCATGGGAAGGGAAAACGGACTTCATTTACCCTTCCCTGGCGGCCATTTTTTGACTTTTTTTTCTTCTGTTTTACGGGCCAGGTACTAATAGCAATAGGACCCTCACATGGGGGACATTGCCACTTCAGATAATGTCCTGGGGCCTTCTTTAAGGCCGTCGCTTCACTCAGGCCTGTAACTATGGGCCCCGGGGCACTACCTGAGTGGTAATGTCCCTCTGCTCAGGGCCTATTGCTTAACTAAATAGCCCTGTGTATTGATGCATAGCAGAATTTCAAGTCTTCTGTTAGCAGGTTTTGAAATGTTGCTTCTTTCACACACTATCATCAGTCAATTCTGACTGAGCAAAGAAATATCTAACGTCATTCATTTTTTCTAAGGAAGATTTCACAAACTTCATCCATGGAATGTTTAATGTACTGGGTTTGAAAAAATGTATTTGAGACAGTCAAGTGTTAGGCCTGCCTTAGTGTTTCACCAGATTCTTAACAAAGGTAGAACTGGCTCTAAAGCCAGTTTATTATTCAAATAAGGCATACCTAATTCAATATGAACTGTAAAGTTTGTGGGACGCATAAGAGATTGCTAAGAAAGATATTTTCTTGAAATTGTAACCTAAAACCCCTTTTGAAATCCCACTTCACAGATCTACATTTAGCCATTGCTTTATATTCAACATTATTTATTTATTTGTCATTTTTATAACGCGCTACTCGCCCATGAGCCTCAACGCGCAACCCTTAAGCTCATGTCTTTCTACATTTTCCAGACAAAAAAGACATCCCCTATACATTTGCTGATTCTTTTGGTTTGCATATTAATTTAAATTGTGTAAGCACCTATCAGACGTTTAAGGGATCACAGAGTCCTAGCTATGAACACAGCGTTGTCAGCATAGGCGAGAACCGGTATAAGAATGCCTATTATTCTCAAAATATCACATCCAATGTTCACTATCTCCTTATAAAGACCATTGATATATTTCGAAAAAGGAACGGAGCTAGTACGCATCCCTGTTTAAATATGGTATTTGAAGTGAATGAAGCAGTGTATCTACCATTTGCGCCTGAGCAAACACAGGCTACCTTGATGCAACTTAAGCAGAATATTCATAAACTCATTGTGGCAATTCAGTTACTTCAAACCCATATAAAATCTATCTCACGATACATGTCGAATTCAGTTCTCAAAAGTGTAAATGTCAAATAAACTCCTTTTTTCTTGATGTAAAGTGAGTTGGTGATGATGAAATATAATTTTAGTGCCTGTTCGTTGGTCACAAGATATTTTTGGAATATCAGTGGTATTTTTGACAAAATATTATTGTCCTCGGCCCATTGCTCCAGTTTCATCAAAACAGCTCTACAACTCTACCAAACATTTTAAACTGAGAATCCATTAAAAAAACGAGCCATAGGCTGCTACTTTTATTAGCAATAGGGCACATTCCTGCTTGTTTACTTTTTTCAGCATTTTATTGAAAGGGACAGTTAATATAGTGGCCCAAACATTCTGCAAGATCAACATTCAACTGCCTAAAAACACTGTATAAATACATTTATGAATAGTTTTTTACATAAAATCTTGTGAGCTGGGTATTTACTCCTACTGCCCCACCAACTGAACTATGGACTGCATTTAATGCATCAAATTGTTAATGTGAAATTATATATAAATAACACTGAATTACTGATCTGCTCCACAGATGCAAGATAGTGTGCAGGGGACGGGAGTTCCTACATCTCTAGGAACAACCACATTTTGTTCTCTCATTTATCCAACTTAGTTGCCAAGGTTGAGCTTTGCTCCCCCGCACCTCAAACAAACCTTAATCTCTAAAAGGTTACCATAAACCGATCTTGTGAGTTTTTTTCCAAAACATAGGTGTGCCCTGGTGTTTGTGCTTATTTGCTTATTGTTTGTTTCTCCTCCTACTGTGGAGGGGTTGGCATCTGTTTGTAAACACTGGCACCCTGCTTGACTAAGATATGTCATTCTCTAAAATAAACACACTCACTGACAAATCAGCTACCACACTAGCCTTTTCTGATGAAGAAGCTGTAAGAATACTTGGACTCACTGAGTATAGATAACCCTCAAAATCTTATCCAAAAACTAGGAAGATTGATCCGTAGAGAAATTGCTCAAAAAATACATGCAACAACATTGGCACAATATTTTAAATCAAAGAGAATACCAAGAGGACTTTGGATATACCTACGACCAACACTCTGTAAAGTAAATCTGGAATTTGTGAAACGTTGGGAGCAAATACTGAACAAGTGCTCACTTGACCTCATCTTACTCACCATCGAGGAATTATCAAAGTCCCTAGCACAGATCAACCAAGAAATCTAAGAGGTGACCGTTCAGTTAGCTAAACTTAAAACAGCAACAGAACTACAAACCATACTTGAAGACACCAATAATAAATTGGACAATTATAAAAAAGACATTGAACAGCGAAAAATAAGAAAATTCAGGCACGATACCCTGACTACACCCGTGGCATTGTATATTCCTGGCTCGAATTTTACAGCAATAAACAAGCAAAGTTTACTCCAAGACAACCCAAACCGCGACCTACGAATAACAATACGGATAGCAGCGAGGTGACCAGTGGAGAGCCCGAGGAAATCCCATCAACCAGCGGTACCACACTACCCATACCTACTGAAGGTCAAAGAACCATCCCACCTACAGTGAACATACCAACACCAGTACCGGAAGGTTTTTTAGGAGGAGGAGAAAAGCCAGAAGAGGGAAAAAGAAAACCCAGCCAGAAGAAAAAGCATTGAAAGATCCCATAATAGTGAATATCTCTTCAAAACCACTCATGCAATCTCAATTGAATACTCTCAGTTTAGGAATATCCTTCATACCCACTAACAATACAAGTTTGTTTGAAGAAGAAGTGAACCTTTTCAAGCTTGTTCGAAAAATGGAGTTGAAAATCTTCTTTGATAATCTAACCCATCAAGGAAATCCCATCAACCAGCGCTACCACACTACCTATACCTACTGAAGGTCAAAGAACCATCCCACCTACAGTGAACATACCAACACCAGTACCGGAAGGTTTTTTAGGAGGAGGAGAAAAGCCAGAAGAGGGAAAAAGAAAACCCCGCCAGAAGAAAAAGCATTGAAAGATCCCATAATAGTTAATATCTCTTCAAAACCTCTAGTTAACTTGTTTAAAACCAAATCCACTAGAGCCTTGAAATGCCTCAAATACAGCACTTGCAGTAAACAAAACATCAAGAAACATCAGCTAAAAATCATCAAGGACCTGGCAGAGGACAACAGTATTACTATCAAAAAAGCTGATAAAGGTGTTGCCCTAGTCATCATGGACACCACAACATACAATGAAGATTGCCTGAAACTACTATATGATGAAGACACCTACCTTAAACTTGATCAGGACCCTATTAGTAACATCAAAGAGATGCCACGTAGTGCGTGTGTGCTGCACCAATGGAGGGCCAGCACTATGGCTGGCGTGGGCCATAAGGCTTGATGCCAGAAGGCATTTCAGCCTTGGACCACGCTAGCGGTAGTATGATTCCAGCGACTTCCAGCTTACCTGCCTTCCAGCACGTCTCCGGTAAGTGGTCTGTTTGTGTTTGTGTGTCTGGTCTGTTTTGCTGTATTTTTGTGTGTGTATGTTGAGATGCGGGGGTGGGGTGGTGTCGGATGTGTATGAATGTTTGGATTGTAATGTTTTTTGTGTGTATGTTGTGATGCGGGGGTGGGAGGGATGTCGGATGTGTATGAATGTTTGGATTTGAATGTTTTTTGTGTTTATGTTAAGATGCAGGGGTGGGGGGTGTGGGATGTGTATGAATTTTTGGATTTGAATGTTTTTTGTGTGTATGTTGAGATGCAGGAGTGGAGGGGTTTCGGATGTGTATGAATGTTTGGATTTGAATGATTTTTGTGTGTATGTTGAGATGCAGGGGTGGGGGGGTGTCGGATGTGCATGAATGTTTGGGTTTGAATGGTTTTTATGTGTATATTGAGATGCGGGGGTGGGGGGTGTCGGATGTGTATGAATCTTTGGATTTGAATGTTTTTTGTGTGTATGTTGAGATGCGGGGGTGGGGGGGTGTCGGATGTGTATGAATGGTTGGATTTGAATGTTTTTTGTGTGTATGTTGAGATGCAGGGGTGGGGTGTTTGGGGGGGTGTCAGATGTGTACGAATGTTTGGATTTGAATGTTTTTTATGTGTATGTTGAGATGCGGGGGTGGGGGGGTGTCGGGTGTGCATGAATGTTTGTTTTGGAGTGTAAGTGTGGTGTATGTTGAGATGCAGGGTCTGTATGTGTGCATGCTTGCTAGTTTGTATGCTGATTTGGGGGGTGGGGGGTTCTGGTCTGTATGGGTGCATGTTTGAGAGTGTGCTGAGTTGGGGGGTGGGGGGTTTGGGTCTGTATGGGTGCTTGTTTGAGAGTGTGATGATTTGGGGACTGGAGGTTCGGGTCTGTATGGGTGCATGTTTGAGAGTGTGCTGATTTGGGGGGGTAGGGGGTTCGGGTCTGTATGGGTGCATGTTTGTGTGTGTGCTTAGTTGGGGGTTCGGGTCTGTATGGGTGCATGTTTGTGTGTGTGCTGAGTTGGGGGGTGGGGGGTTTGGAGTTGTGGGGGTGGGGGGTTTAGGTCTGTATGGGTGCTGGTTTGTGTGTGTGCTGATTTGGGGACTGGGGGTTTGGAGTTGGGGGGTGCGGGGTTCAGGTGTGTATGGGTGCTTGTTTGAGAGTGTGCTGATTTGGTGGTTTGGGGGTTCGGAGTTGGTGGGTGGAGGGTTTGGGTCTGTATGGGTGCATGTTTGTGTGTGTGCTGAGTTGGGGCGTGGGGGGTTCGGGTCTGTATGGGTGCATGTTTTTGTGTGTGCTGAGTTGGGGGGTGGGGGGTTCAGGTCTGTATGGGTTCATATTTGTGTGTGTGCTGAGTTGGGGGGTGGGGGGTTCGGGTCTGTATGGCTGCTTGTTTGAGAGTGTGCTGATTTGGAGGGTGGGGGATTCGGGTCTGTATCGGTGCATGCTTGAGAGTGTGTGTGCTGAGTTGTGAGGGTGGGGGCTCGGGTCTGTATGGGTGCATGTTTGTGTGTGTGCTGAGTTGGGGGGTGGGGGTTTGGGTCTGTATGGGTGCTTGTTTGAGAGTGTGCTGATTTGGGGGGTGGGGGTTCGGGTCTGTATGGGTGAATGTTTGTGTGTGTGCTCAGTTGGGGTGCAGGGTCTGTATGGGTGCATGTTTGTGTGTGTGCTGAGTTGGGGGGTGGGGGGTTTGGAGTTGTGGGGGTGGGGGGTTTAGGTCTGTATGGGTGCTGGTTTGTGTGTGTGCTGATTTGGGGACTGGGGGTTTGGAGTTGGGGGGTGCGGGGTTCAGGTGTGTATGGGTGCTTGTTTGAGAGTGTGCTGATTTGGTGGTTTGGGGGTTCGGAGTTGGTGGGTGGAGGGTTTGGGTCTGTATGGGTGCATGTTTGTGTGTGTGCTGAGTTGGGGCGTGGGGGGTTCGGGTCTGTATGGGTGCATGTTTTTGTGTGTGCTGAGTTGGGGGGTGGGGGGTTCAGGTCTGTATGGGTTCATGTTTGTGTGTGTGCTGAGTTGGGGGGTGGGGGGTTCGGGTCTGTATGGCTGCTTGTTTGAGAGTGTGCTGATTTGGAGGGTGGGGGATTCGGGTCTGTATCGGTGCATGCTTGAGAGTGTGTGTGCTGAGTTGTGGGGGTGGGGGCTCGGGTCTGTATGGGTGCATGTTTGTGTGTGTGCTGAGTTGGGGGGTGGGGGTTTGGGTCTGTATGGGTGCTTGTTTGAGAGTGTGCTGATTTGGGGGGTGGGGGTTCGGGTCTGTATGGGTGAATGTTTGTGTGTGTGCTCAGTTGGGGTGCAGGGTTTGGGTCTGTATGTTTGCATGTTTGAGAGTGTGCTGAGTTAGGGGGTGACGGGCTCGGGGGTGGGGGGTTCACAGTTGGGGTGTGGGGGGTTCGGGTCTGTATGGGTGCTGATTTGGGGGGTTTGGAGTTGGGGGGTGGGGGCTTTTGGGTCTGTATGGGTGCTGGTTTGTGTGTGTGCTGATTTGGGGGTTGGGGGTTCGGAGTTGGGGGTGGGAGGTGCCAGGATGAATAACATCAGAGACAACGGGCAGCCTTGCCTGGTGACCCGTAGGATCACCCAGGCAGGTGAAATGTGTTTGCCAGTGCGAACCCTGGCCACTGGCCTGATGTATAGCAACTGCTCCCAGAGTATAAATCTCGGGCCAAACCCAAATCGGCATCACAACGTAGATCTGTAATAGCTTGTTTTGTTCCTCTCCCGCCTTTCTCCTCCCATCTCCCTCACCTTGTGTAATTCTCCGGCTCTACCAGAAATGTTGTCAGGCCTAGGACGGTAGTCGCCTGTCTGTTCCCATTTCCTTCCTATCTGTTTCGCTAGGCCGAGCACGATAGTTAATTTTGCATTCTTGTTGTTCATGGCTTGAAAGAATGTTTTGTATTTTCCCTTGTTCCCTCCCTTGTCGAGAAGTGCTTTGAAACACATTGTGTATAGGCGCTATATAAATAAACTATCATAGCATATCATTAGAGAAGTTGGGCCAGAGTGTCAAGGGTCAGCAGGGGGTGTGGTATATTTGTACATTCCTAAAGCTTTCAAAACCGGCTGCAGCATTTTCTAGTATGGTCCTGGATGATGTCTGCTCCTGTAATTTTGCAACTAAACCTCGATCAAGCGTTTGAGACCCATTGAGTGTGGGTAATTGTTACCTTTCTACAACCCCATCAAGCATTGTTCAGGGGGATAGATGCACAATACAATTGATTAGAGAAGGTAACTGCTCTTTGAGGGCAAGCTTAACTGCAGAAGGACACTTGCTGCACACTACGAATCATAAATTCAAGTGGACAGTTTGAGTTATTTGATCCAGATTTTATGGAAGGAAATGGCTTGCAATATTCAAACTGGTAGTACTCCCAGAAGAACCTATTTCTCTGGCGCAATATGGTAGAGCTCCTGTCAGTTTTGCCCTGGCCAGGAAGAAACTGAGATCAGTTTCTTTGTATGTTCACTAAAGTAATTGGTCATCCTGTGATAATTCCTTTCAAAAGCTCATAATTTGGCAACAGCTTGTGCTTTGAAATGTTATTTTTTTTTAAAGAATGTCCTCAATTTCCACCTTAATCTCAAACATAGCAGGTTGATATGCTATGCAGCCCGCTATTCCTGAAAGTATCCATCAATAAGTGCATGAAAAGGTATGCTGGCAAGGCTATGTTCTTTATCTGATCTTGTTCTTTTGTCGCTTCTAGGATTCTCAAAAAAGTGGGGCATAGTGTTTGGTTGGGGGTGAGGGGGACATGGGTCATAGTGTTTGGTTGGGGGTGGGGGCCATGGGTCATAGTGTTTGGCTGGGGGTGAGGGACATGGGTCATAGTGTTTGGTTGGGGGTGAGGGACATGGGGCATAGTGTTTGGTTGTGGGTGAGGGGGCCATGGGGCATAGTGTTTGGTTGATGGGTGGGGGCCATGGGGCATAGTGTTTGGTTGGGGGTTGAGGGAGCCATGGGGCATAGTGTTTGGTTGGGGGTGAGGGGGCCATGGGGCATAGTGTTTGGTTGAGAGGTGAGGGGGCCATGGGGCATAGTGTTTGGTTGGGGTGAGGGTGCCATGGGGCATAGTGTTTGGTTGGGGGTGAGGGTGCCATGGGGCATAGTGTTTGGTTGAGGGGTGGGGGCCATGGGGCATAGTGTTTGGTTGAGGGGTGGGGGCCATGGTGCATAGTGTTTGGTTGAGGGATGGGGCAATGGGGCATAGTGTTTTGTTGGGGATTGAGGGGGACATGGGGCATAGTGTTTGGTTGGGGGGTGAGGGTGCCATGGGGCATAGTGTTTGGTTGGGGTGATGGGGCCATGGGGCATAGTGTTTGGTTGAGGGGTGGGGGCTATGGGGCATAGTGTTTGGTTGAGGGGTGGGGGCCATGGGGCATAGTGTTTGGTTGGGGGTTGAGGGAGCCATGGGGCATAGTGTTTGGTTGGGGGTGAGGGGTCCATGGGGCATAGTGTTTGGTTGGGGGTGGGAGCCATGGGGCATAGTGTTGCACTCCAAGAGTGAACCCAATAATAAAGCTAAAACAGGCACAGTTAGGAGATGTAAATCCTTTGCTTTTTGAGGAAACCTGACTCAAAGAAGGCCATACTCCTCTTGGGCAACCCAAACAGCAAACTATAGCAGTCCAAAATAACGGAATGCCCAATCTAGGGTCAATAAAATATATATAAGTTAATTAAATGGACGAGATACAATAACTAAATAGAAATAAATTATTTCAATGGAAAATGTGTAGTACAAAATGTAAGTTTGAAATGCAAATAAAAATCGTTACCCCTCAAAAACATATTCTTTTTCCATGTGTTTAATACAAATTGGGGGTTTAAAAAACTTCCTGCCACGTTCCACCTACCCCCCCGCCCACACTTACTTTTTGGCCCACTATAGCCCTCATGTAAGGTACTTTCGGCCCTCTTTCAAAATCAGTTGTGCACCCCTGATTTAGACCGAGTGTTGCTGGCCCATAAAGCATTTTTCATCCCCTGGCAGTTTATCTTGACACCGCACTCCAACCTTTGATTAAAAAAAAACGAAACTTATCTAAAGGATACCACGCACTTCTTAAAAAACATCAGGAATTTAAAAATGGATGAACCCAACCTGCTACTCTTTACAATGGATGTAAGCAGCCTATACACCTCAATTCCCCACAACCAAGGTATTGAAGCACTAGAATGTTTTTTATTAAAACATGGGGAAATAAATATTCACAAAGTATTGGCGATAGAACTTATCAACATCATCCTTTTTAATAACTACTTCAGATTCAACGGACAATTCTTTTTGCAAACCTCAGGTACCTCAATGGGGTCATCAGTCGCACCATCCTACCCTAACATATTTATGTATTGTTTCAAGTGCACTCATGTTCTGAATGAACCAATGTAGAAAGATAAAATCAAAAGTTGGTATAGATATATCGATGATATTTTTGGAATTTGGAGAGGAACTGAGCAAGAACTTCGAACATTTTGGGAATATATAAACAATTGTAATGAGAGAATTCAGTTTACAATGGACATTGACAAACCGAGCGTGAATTTCCTTGATGTCACTATTGAAATAACCAGCACAGGACTTAAAACTCAAATCTATAGGAAACCAACTGATGTGAACAGCACCCTTCATTTTCAAAGTTTCCACCCTAAACATTTAAAAGAAAACCTACCATACAGCCAACTACTCAGGGTCAAAAGAATCACATCAGAAGTAGACAGACTACATGATGAGTACACCACTATGAAGTCCAGATTCAAAGATAGGAGTTTTCCAGAGGATCTGATCAACAAAGCCATACTAAGAACGGAAGCACAAAGCCGCGAAGACCTATTAGAGCCAAAAATCAAAAATGAAAGAACCACCTTAATTCATTCACTGAAGTACTCTAGTCAGAGTTTTTCAGATCAAGCGGATTATACACAAAAACTGGGATATAATCAAAACAGACCCACAATTGAATCGCATACAAGCGAGGAAAAAATATTTGTGACAAATTGATCAAAGCAGAAAAACAGAAACCAAATAACCAACCACTCATGTCCAAACCCAAAAATGGTACTTACCCTTGTCTCAATTGCCAACATTGCTCTAATGTTATAAAAGGAGATCATATTCGACATGGCAACACTGGGAAGAAAATCCATCTTAAACAATTTGCAAGTTGTGATTCCAAAAATGTAATTTATGCTCTGTGCTGTCCCTGTGGGAAATACTACATAGGGAAGTCTACCAGAAAGGCCAAGGAACGATGGACTGAGCACAAGTCTAATATTCGCACCAAAAACATCAAATCCCCAGTGTATAGACATTTTAGAGACCACCAACATACAGTGGCTCAAATGAGGATGGTGATACTAGAAGTAGTACACCCACTTCCCAGAGGAGGAGATCTACAAAGACTGCTTTCACAGACAGAACTTTTTGGGATACATTGCCTAGACTTACTCACTCCCCTTGGTAGGAATGAGGGCTACTATCTAGGACCCTACCTGTGATGAATATTCCATTTTACCACAAGTTCCCATCATCACTCATAAGGATTACATTACCCTCTGCTATGGTGAAATTTCAGTGTTAAACTCACCTGCATATGTTTTACAAAATACACCTAATTTCGTGGATGATGTTGTTTAGGATTGCATTCCCTTTGCTATGACCAAATCCCTGTGTAATATGCACTTGCATTTGTTTTACAAATTACACCTAAGATGGTGGAGGTTATTATTGTTTGACAAAAATTGTTAACATTAAGGTCACCTTGTGGAGATATGCTATATCTGATTTGGAAATGTTTAAAAATGTTACCACATATGGTGGAATATATATGTGAACAAGGTGTCATTTGTTTTTTGCATGTTAGATAAGTGTTAATTATGCAAACAGACGTCTGCTACTCTAAAGCCAATGTACACCTAGAGGACTGGTAGTTTCTACGGCCTAGACTCCACCATATCTCCTCTCACGCAATCTTTCTTCACACCCATATGAGGATGGGTTACTTATTCTCTCCTTTACTATACTTTTAAGTATGCATGCTCACTTTCCTCATTATATTCCGCGCCTGATTTTGTATACATAAATTCAGACGACAGTCTTTCCGTGTCATCAGATTCATGACGTATCTCTATTTTCACTCATATTTTTATGTTGATTTACACGCATCTTCTCCCATTGTTAAAAATACATCTTTACATTTTCCTTACTCTAAATTCAGTCTATTCTCCATCCCGCGCATGCGCAGTTATTTTGTTGTCATGGAATTGTGACGCCGACTTTTCCGTGTCGTCAGATCCATGACGTGGCCCAATCATTTAGTCTTGGTCTTACGCATGCGCATAGAGACGATTCCCTACGTGCATGTTTTGTGCAGACGTCATTCAAGTATCCGGTATTTAAGAAGGCGCTCATTGAGTGTACCGCATCCTCCTCCGGTGGGACGCGGCGCACCATGATCGCTTGCACGGACTCTCTGAACAGTATCAAGTAAGTGCAATGACTGATTCTGTCAGTCTTACCAGTACGTTCTCTTCATCTTAATAAGCTTTGCTTATCCTTTTCTCCCCTTTTAGATGACTTCACTCATTTGAAGTACCGTCTACTGAGTGTTATCTTTTGAAAGATCCTTCTTTATCTTGCATGGATCCGTCCGTCAGGACTTTTTCTGAACTTGTTGTAAGTAGAGACTTTGCTTCTCTTCTCTCTCCTTAGCGTTGCTCCTCTCACTACTTAGGGTTTACACATGTTTCATTTCTTTAGCGTTGAGACGAATGATCATTCCAGAGCTTCCACTTTATGTTCCATTGGATACTTCGTTTCAACTATGTGACCACCATAGTTGGTAAGTTACATTGTTCAATCTTTCCTCCATTTTGTCAAATTGCTCTTTCTGCTTTCCTAGGACCCCTCTTTTTACAGACTAGATTGGTTAGAAGCAATGGGCCTCATTACGACCCAGGGGGTAAGTTACCGCCTGGGTCGTACCTTTACCACCATGGCGTAAACTATGTTTACGCCATGGTGGTTGGCGGACTTACCGCCCCATTCCGAGGTTGGCGGGGCGGTAAGTCCCCAATCCCCATTTACCCTTCCCCATTCCCATTTTTGCCCCATAGGGCATAATGGGAGTGGGGAAGGCGTTAATTACGCCACCGTAAATTACGGTGGCGTAATTAACAACAAGGTCCCTTAGCGCCATGGATTTTAACACCTGCTAAAAGCAGGTGTTAAATCCTCCATGGCGCTAAGGGACCTCGTAATCAGGCGGTAAGGGACAGCGCTGTTTACGCCGCCGTAAACCCCTTACCGCCTGGGTCGTAATGAGGCCCAATGTCTAAAATCCTCTTAGCAGGATTATCTAATCCTACTGAAGTTAGAAATAGCTGACTGTATCTCACTAGCTTTACCATACTTGCTGAATACATCTGACATTTAATTAGTTGTTGTTTTGTATCGAATAAATAATGATCGTAATGAAATTGCAATGCACACTACATATGCAGCTATACTAAGATGCACTTTTTTTCTATCTTTTTCTAGAATTTTGTGAAATATGATTCTGCCCCTGAAGAAGAGTTTATACTCGAAATGCGTTGGGCCTAAAAACACTGTATGAATAAATGTATGAATTGTTTTTTACATGAAATCTTGTGAGCTGGGTATTAACTCCTACTGCCCCACCAACTGAACTACGGACTGCATTTAATGCATCAAATTGTTAATGTGAAATTATATATAAATAACACTGAATTACTGATCTGCTCCACAGATACTAGATAGTGTGCAGGGGACGGGAGTTCCTACATCTCTAGGAACAACCACTTTTTGTTTTCTCATTTATCCAACCTAGTTGCCAAGGTTGAGTTTTGCTCCCCCGCACCTCAAACAAACCTTAATCTCTAAAAGGTTAGAATAAACCCATCTTGTGAGTTTTTTTCCAAAACATAGATGTGCCCTGGTGTTTGTGCTTATTTGCTTATTGTTTGTTTCTCCTCCTACTGGGGAGAGGTTGGCATCTCTTTGTAAGAACTGGCTCTAAAGCCAGTTCATTCTTCAAATAAGGCATACGTAATTCAGTATGAACTGTAAAGTTTGTGGGACGCATAAGAGATTGCTAAGAAAGATATTTTCTTGAAATTGTAACATAAAAGCCTTTTTGAATTCCCACTTCACAGATCTACATTTAGCCATTGCTTTATCGTCAACATTATTTATTTATTTGTCATTTTAATAACGTGCTACTCGCCCATGAGCCTCAACGCGCAACCCTTAAACTCGTGTCTTTCTACATTTTCCAGACAAAAATGACATCCCCTATACATTCGCTGATTCTTTTGGTTTGCATATTAATTTAAATTGTATAAGCACCTATCAAACGTTTAAGGGATCACAGAGTCCTAGATATGAACACAGCGTTGTCAGCATAGGCGAGTACTGGTATAAGAATGCCTATTATTCTCAAAATATCACATCCAATGTTCACTATCTCCTTATAAAGACCATTGATATATTTCAAAAAAGGAACAGAGCTAGTACGCATCCCTGTTTAAATATGGTATTTGAAGTGAATGAAGCAGTGTATCTACCATTTGCGCCTGAGCAAACACAGGCTACCTTGATGCAACTTAAGCAGAATATTCATAAACTCATTTGGCCTCATTACGACCCAGGCGGTAATCTGCCGTCATTACCGCCATGGCGTAATGAGCGTTTACGCCGTGGGCCGATGGCGTAAAGAGCGGCACATTACGACCCATCGCGCACGAGCATTACGCCATGGCGGTAATGCAATTAACGCCATGGCGGAAAAGGCCCCTACCGGCATCGTAAGTCGAGCAAGGTGCACTTCCGCCACCGTAAGTAGCGGCCACCGTAATTAGCGGCCACCGTAATTAGCGGTGGCCGCAATTAGCGGTCACCGTAAAAAGCAGAACTGGAAATAGCGTCATCGTGGCGGAACGGGAAACAGCACGTCGGCCATCTTTAAAAACACAATCCATTGACATCCTACCGAACAACACCAGATCCAACCCAGACACCTGTCCCAACCAATCACCCACCCCTCCAACTACCCGAAAATGCCTAAAGTTGTTAAGAAGGCATGTGACCGCCAGCGCCAGGAAAGATTTAGTCGGGAGGAACTCTGCATGCTTGCGGAGACCATGCAAGACAACGCAGCTGTCGTTTTCTCCCTGGAAAAGTCCAGGACAGCGATAGCGAAAAAGAAGGCCATCTGGGCCCTGGTGGCCGAGCGCGTCAGCGCGGTGGGGACCGTACCCCGCACCCCACAGCAGTGCAGGAAGCGCTGGGATGACCTTCGCATACAGGTCAGAGCCGTCATCTCTGCGAACCGCAACCTTGCCCTGGGTACCGGTGGAGGTTTTGAATCCCCACTAAAACTCCAACCGTGGGAGGAGATTTGTGCAACCATGATTGGCATGGAAGGCATTGAAGGCGTCGGAGGGATGGAAAGGGGAGCTCCGACATCAGGCGATGAAGGTAGGTGCCTCAAACAAGACATGCCATAGTCACTGCAGTCCATTCATGTGTCGCACAAGGTTGCCCTAGAGTGTAAATGCAACACATTAGCTCCACACTGCCCATAGCCACATGCGAGCACCACCCTATATACACTGATGGCACCCACATACCTGCATCCACATTCCACACAAAAAGGAGACAACCTGCATGGCCCTGCCTGAAATCTGCCTCATCTACTGACCAGAATCATGTCAATCATTGTCATTCCAAAGTCCGCAGACCCATCAATAATGCCCTCCCTCCTTTGCTCCACCACAGGCACAGATTCACACCCCGAGGACCAGGACACCCCTGCGACGAAGAGAGCCAAGAAGGCCAATAATACCATCCCCGCACCCTCAACCTCAGCTGCAGTGAGGCAGACCCCACAACAAGTAGAATCCACTGCAAGCAAACCGGACGGCCCACCGGCAAGCACCCCTGTAGGCAGCAGGCCAGCAGCAGCAGTTCCACCTGTACCAACATTGCCTGCCACAGAAGGCACCGGGTCTGCGGCCAGCAGCAACATGGGTGAAACTGCTGCAATTGCTGCATGTTCAGACTCAGACATTGAGGAGCACGAAGTCAGAAGCCCCACTGACCTTCAACATTCCTCCTGTTTGTCAAACGCCAGCCCCCATGAGGATCACACACAGGGGCACACAGAGGTAGAGGAGTGGCCTTCTACCCCATGCCCAGTCCTCAGTCCACAGGAGGGGAGCAGCCCCTCCATCACACCACCAGCACTGGGCCTGGCCCAGCAGGGGCAGCAGTCCCTCAAGGACATCATAGAACGGCAGCAACAACTGTCCACGATGCTGACTGAGCATGCCGCGGAATGTGTGGGGGCTAGGGCAACCACTGAACAGGCCACGGAGACCCTAAGGGCCGAAGTAGCGCAGAGCACTGCCACCCTGAGGGATGCCATGCAGGCCATGTCCAGAGACATCTGTGGTGAACTTGCCAGCTTGCGTCGTGCGCTCACTGAGCTCACCCACACCCTACAGGACGTGCATGCACGGGGGCAGGCAGGGACATCCTCCGCTGCCAGTTCTGCACAGAGCAGCCCCGTCCGACGTTCCAGACGTAACCTGCGCTCCACAGCCAGGGGTGCCCCGGGGGCCGGGAGAGGGGGCTTGTAACAGCCTGTGGCCACTGTCACAGGCATCTGTTGACACCTACATGGGGTGTGTTGGGGTGTGCAGGGGGGAGGTGGGAGGGGTGTGTTGGTGTGTGCAGGGGGGAGGTGGGAGGGGGTGTGTTGGGGTGTGCAGGGGGGAGGTGGGAGGGGGCGTGTTGGGGTGGGCAGGGGGGAGGTGGGAGGGGGTGCTTTGGGGTGTGCAGGGGGAGGGGGGAGGGGGTGTGTTGGAGTGTACAGGGGGAGGTGGAAGGGGTGTGTTGGGGTGTGCAGGGGGGAGGGGGGAGTGGTTGTGTCATGACGTTTTATGATTGAAATACACTTTTTGCTTTCCCGAAATGAAATGTGTGGACATTTTCATTGCATATGTGTGCTTTATTGGTGTACAGTCCACAGTGTGCATGTCCCAGAGACACACAGTGCCCCAAGTGCAGTCTCCATGTGATACACACCAGCCGTGTGTGCTAGAAGCAGTGGTCGATGATACTTTGGCGCATTGCACGCCCCTCCTCTGCATCGCCTCCTCCATGGGGTGGCGCCCCATCTGCACCCTCCTCATCCTCATCGTCAGGTGGTTGCAGTTCTGCGTCAGGGGGCAGGGGCACATTCCGTCTGACGCACATATTGTGTAGCATGACACATGCCATGACGATCTTTGCCACCTTCTCATGGCGGTACAGGAGTGCCCCACCAGACCTGCTGAGGCTTCGGAACCGTGCCTTCAATAGGCCGAATGTCTGCTCTATGACCACGCGAGTATGTGTATGTGCACGGTTGAAGTCCTCCTCGTGCTGGTTCTGCGGGTTCCGGACTGGTGTAAGGAGCCACCTCTTCAGGGGATAGCCTGCATCACCTGTATATAGGCGAGAATGTATGTGTCAGTCATGTCGTCTGATCAAGAACATGATGTGCCACCATGGCTTGCATCCAACTGTTACTTTGGCTCACTTCTACATGCACTAATTGATTCACGCAATGCAACCAGTATATGCTCATGGCTCCCATGGCCTGTTTTGCATGCCATCACCCAATGTATGCAGAGGGGTTGAGTGCATTGTGAGTGCCCATCCACTGTGTCCGTTCATGCCGTTTGGTTAGTTGGCCTGGCACATGTCCTGTGATGGCAATGCTCACATCATTGCAACATTGCTGTGGGCCTCATCATGACCCCAGTGAGCAATGCTGATGTAGACAGGGACATTGTGGGGGCCCTGCTGTCTGTGTAATGGTGTGTTGATGTTTCTGTCCGTCAGATGCCTCCTTCGTGGTCAGTTATGGGGGACAGGCCTATCGGTTGATGGTGTTTGGTGACGTGCATGTAGGTGCTTTTCATTGTTGAAAATGTGGTCTGATTTGGTAGAATGCACTTGCAGATGGTTGTGTCATGGTTGGGGCACAACCTCATTCACATGGTAGGGCTGCATACATTGGCTATTGGCTTTACTGGTGTTGGGTGGAGTATGGGTTGCTTCAGGGTATTCTCTGTCTCCGTTCTCTTAGCTACTCACAGCCAGGTGGAGTATGCATCATTCCCCCCCCCTTTCAGCCAGGTGGAGTATGCATCATCCCCCCGCATTCAGCCAGGTGGAGTATGCATCATTCCCCCCCCTTTCAGCCAGGTGGAGTATGCATCGGTACGTCATTCACCTGCCCACTTCCATGACATTGGACTCACCGAGTAGCCAGGATCTTGGGCCTGCATGTCGCTCCATGTAGCGTGGTATTGTGGAGCTCCTCAGGACCATAGAATCATGGGTTGATCCGGGGAATCGGGCACAACAATGTGTGATGATCTTGTTGGAGTCACAGACCATTTGCACGTTGATTGAGTGGAACTGTTTCCGGTTGCGGTACGGTACCTCCATGGCACGTGGAACCACCAATTCCACATGGGTGCAGTCGATGGCACCAATGCCCCCGGGTATGCCGGCTAGTGCATGGAAACCCACTTTGGTGTTTGCAATCTCCTGGGCAGTCCGTGGTAATGAGATGTGGTCGTCTGTGTGCTTGAGGAGGGCATCGAGCACTTGGATGAGTGTTCGTGAGAATAATGGTTGTGAAATGCCATGCAAGTGCCCCACTGTGTGCTGGTAGGTGCCTGTGGCCAGGAAGTGTAGTACAGACACTACCTTCAGTAGGGGTGGGATGGCGGTTGGAGTTTCTATCATGCTGACGATGTCGTTGTGTGTCATGTCTACGATGGCGGTGATGGTGTCCCGGTCCAAACGGTACAGGGTGTGGATCTGCTCAGCAGTGAGGTTGAATGGATTGGCTCTGATGCGTGGGATTGGAGCTGCCTGCGTGGTGGCACTGTCTGTGCTGCCTGTTGTTGTTGTTGCTGTTGTAGCACTTGCATTGCTATCAGGTCCTCCAGCCCCAACATTGCTAGTCGTATTGGTATCATTGTGGAGTGTGACTGGGTGTGGGAAGGGTTGGGGTGTGCTCTTTTTGTACTTCCTGAGTCTGTATTGCCTTCACCTGTGCTGTTTCTGTGCACCTGTGGCAGCTGCATTCACTTTACATGTCCCTTTACGGTTGGTTTGCGATGGCGTAATTAGCACCATGGCGGTAAGGTACTTAACGGGCTGGGTGATGGCGTTAGGTGCATGTCCGCTTGGGTCGGCATTCGCGTACCTTTCTGCCATGGCGCTAAATACGGTGTGGGAGGTCGCGTGCGCGCGCCCTTGGCGCAGTTAGCGGCAGCATTAACTACGATGTCGCTAATGGCATCGTAGTTAACGGTCACGGGTCATGATCGGACCTGGCGGAAAACGATGGCGGTAACCATTTACCGCCATCGTTTTTCACTTAGCGCCAGGGTCGTAATGAGGCCCATTGTGGCAATTCAGTTACTTCAAACCCATCCAAAATCTATCTCAAGATACATGTCAAATTCAGTTCTCAAATGTATAAATGTCAAATACACTACTTTTTTCTTGGTGTAAATTGAGTTGGTGATGAAGAAATATTATTTTAGTGCCTGTTCGTTGGTCACAAGATATTTTCGGAATCTCAGTGGTATTTTTGACAAAATATTATTGTCCTCGGGCCATTGCTCCAGTTTCATCAAAACAGCTCTAGAACTCTACCAAACATTTTAAACTGAGAATCCATTAAAAAAACGAGCCATAGACTGCTACTTTTATTAGCACTAGGGCACATTCCTGCTTGTTTACTTTTTTCAGCATTTTATTAAAAGGGACAGTTAATATAGTGGCCCAAACATTCTGCAAAGATCAACATTCAACTGGGATATCATCCGGTCCCGGGCTGTGATTCAAGGCTTGCAAACCACAAGGCAAGAGATACCTCTTCTATCTTAAATGTCACATTTGAAACCAAATTAACAAGGATATGCAGATCAGTTTCCTTTAAAAGATCGTCATGTGACAACGAGTCAGCTGAATATGTGCCCTGACATAATTTTGTGAAATGTGAGATCCAAACAAGACCATCAAAATAGGTGTCCATCTTGTTCTTAAAGTCTAAGTGTTTGAGGCTATGATTAATCAATTCTCCAAACTGCCTGGAGTTGGATTCACGAGCTTCCATTAAAAGCTCAACCCGTACACTAATATCCACTTATTTCTTACATGTATCAATGGGCTGTTTGTATTTTTCTCATGTTGTAACAGTTTCAAACCTAGCAGACAAAGAATGTTTCAATTGAGTCAGCAGAACATTGCTTGTTGGTTTACTTTTTTCATTAGACCATCCTTAACTATTATTAGAGTTACAACCTGAAAAGTGCTTGAACATAAATAACCATTATATTTCATTAGGAAATCATACAATGACAAAGCAGTATCGCTATCTGCATCCATGGCCAACAAACTGTCAATCAAATTATAGTTTCAGGAATAACGGTCATATGTACAGAACATTCATATTTTATATCCCATCCAATCCCTCTCCTGAGGAATAAGGTGATGCGTTGTTTAATGGTAACTGCGACCCACCACGTGTAGTTGAGGACTGCCACAATAGTCTCACATTAATAGGAAGATGCTTGCTAAATAGGACTGATCTACTGTGAACATCTCTAATTAAGTGCCACTTTTCCCATGAGATGGAACAAGAAACAATCCCAGATATTTCCCTTGGATATCCTGAGTGAGCCGCCCATTTGTGCTATGGAAGCCCACTACATTAGCCACAAATAAAATATTATCCCTTATGCACAAGATTGATTATCCTCCATAACCAACCAGAGAATATTATATACCAAATCTTTGTTGGTATCAAATGGTAAGCATTAGGCCCATTCGCAATTTTCAAGATAAAGTCTCCCCCAACATTTCAAATATAGCTAAACAATGTTTTGGCATAAAGGAAGTTGTGTTTTTAATATTTTGAGGTATTCAAGTTTTTATTATCCATTTTTATCAATCTCTCTTTTTATAATTCACTCTCTCTTCCTTTTGCAATTAATCACCTGTTCTCAATGTCATATTTCTCTTTCTGCGTGTCTCTCTTCCTCTTTCTCCACTTCTTGCTCTCTCTCACAAAGTCCTTCTCTGCCTCATTCTCCCTTTACCATTCTTCTCTCTCTCTCTCTCTCTCTCTCTCTCTCTCTCGCTCTCTCTCTCCCACCATTCTTTCCCACTTTCCATACCTCTCTTTCTATCCTTTCCCCCGCTCATGCATTCTCTCTCTATAATGTACTTAATAGCAAAAGTACAAGGGAGTTGGGGGGCAAAGGCTTCTATGTGCTTTGCCCAACTCTAATGTTGCAGTTAGCAAGTTAAAACAGATGAAGAAGATAGAGTACCCCCTTCACCTCCTGGTCAAGGAGTGGTCAATTAATGTTCTACAAAATATAATTCTTTACTACATGCACAGAATTACAAAACCGACTAGTCACTTACCAGGCAGGTTAAAAGCACACACAAATTTAGGCATTATGAATACTATGGGGAACTGTGCCCCACATATACTCAACAGCGTGGGGGCTTCCCCCTTACATTATGGGCGAATTCAAGCAGTGTATTGGTGACTTACAAGCCTCCTGCAAACCACAGATGGGACTGTATCCAAATACCCTCCATTTTCTGAATCTTTCTCCAAATTTCCTGCTCATAGACACATTTCATCAGAGCAGAAGGTAAATATGCTGTGAGAGTTGTGAGAAACCTGAGGCGTTTCTCCAAGGTTATTCCCGGGGATCCTTTGTTCAAGTGGTCAGGGGAGGTCCTTCAACTCTTGGATCCCAACACAGGAGGAGGAAGAGTGGGGGAGGATCACCTGGGCAGGGCGTCCTTAGAGAGTGTGAGAGGAGTGCCCTTGGGCAAGATACGGTATTCCAATTTTTCCAATGCACACATATCCGATATCCCAACAGTCTTTAGGGGCGTTGTCACCAAAATCCCAATCCCCCCAGCACTTTCCTTTATGGAAAAGACAGAGAAAACAACAGGGGAACTCCACATTATCTCTAAGACCCAATACGAATTTTACCTCTCCACAACACTACAACTCTTGTAATCCCATTCCCCTATTGAAATCCACAAGGACTGGGATGAGGAAGATGCAGAGGGGAGTCCTGAGGATTACCCATAGGAATCCATATGCAATGGATTCCTATGGGCAGTCTCCATTTTGCCCCAATAAAAAGGTCAGGCAGTGTCAGGCAGGGAGGGACAGCTATTCACACCTGACTCCAATTAACTCTTGCTGTAGTATAAAAGCAACAGCCAGGAACAGCACTGTGAGCGATTTGGGGATGCTGGAAGGTACTGGAGAGCAGGAGAGAGCCTGTGTAAACCGGAGAGACCCTGGGAGGCCTGAAGGAAGAAGGGAAAACCACCCAAATATGTGCCCTGCAACAAAGCGGAGATTACACTGTGGAGGAGAAAACTATCCGCTGTCCCTCCAGAAGGCAAGACCAGTGGCAGCTGGGGTTGCCTGGTAATATCGACAGTTAAACTCCTCCCCTGGGCCAGGCAGGCAAACCCAGGTCTCTGAGGGGCAGAGGAAGAACCCCTGACCGCCTACAGACACCCCCATTTGGCTCCTGCAGCTCCCAAAGATAGAAAGTGCAATTTAGGGGAGCAACAAAGTGGGAGTAAAATCTGCCCAATGCATTCTGGGACTAGTAGTCCTAAAACCTTTTTTGTTGAAATTGTGGCTTTTGGGAACTGCCAGAACCAGAAGGCCATGCAAGAGCCACAAGAAGAATGACAAAGTGGTCCTACAGAGGTTTTGCAACATCCGCTGTACAGTCGAAAGTCTTTGACCAGCAAGTAACTGAAAGTTAAAGGAAATGCATCCCTCATGGTGAGAGAGAAGATTGGCAAGAGTGAATGCGGCAGAGGGATGCCATTAAGAGGGGTCTGCACCCAGAAGAGGGGACAAAAGGGTGAAGAAACATAACCCAAAATTTTGTATAAAAGGGGCAGAGTGTGATGCCTCAATGAACAGTAGTGCCGACAAGTGTAAACCCAAGAAAGGCAAGCGCAACTTGAACTGGTTAAAAGGACATTAAACATTGTGAATGTAACAGAGAAGATTAGTTACAGAGCTATCTTGGAATACAAGCCAATGTGAACCCGGTGGAGGGAGGCTGACATCCAAGACTCGTTTAAGCCCAGAAGAGGGGGATCGAGGGGTGACAATGTACCACCCTAATGTGTAATTGAGAAAGGACTTTTTGTTTTGTTGTATCAGACCCTCAGAACCACATGATACGTAAACCTCGAAGGTCCTGATATTGTTAGAAACTAGTTGTGGGGCTGGCTGTGTCCAGAAGAGGGTGACCCAGGGGTGAAGGCATCACCCACCAAACATTTGAGAGGAACTTTTGTTTTGTTATTTTTGGAACCCATCAGGTCCCTGGAGGCAAGAGACTTTTTTTTATAGAAAAGAGACTTACCCAAGGAAGAACCTGACACTTGCCAAGGAGTTGTCAGCTTCTGCTGGGAAAGTTCGAGTGTGTGCTGTGCACAGGGCTGCCACCTTATCCCATGAACAAAACATGGGGAAGGGAGACCTCTGGCTAAAGCCCATCCTGACATAATTTGAGAACACCTCTTTCTTTACTGAAAACCCCATCCCACACTCTTTCTATATTAGTTGTAGGGACTGGCAATCATTTTTTTTATTATTTTTTTTAGTATAGATCCTTTTACCTTGATGAGACGTTACAAGGACTGCCTTATTTTTTCATTTGATCAGATCATCAAAGCTTGCTCCCATCTTAGATTTAGGTGAGATTAGGTGTTTTTCCAACCTCCATATTGTTTAAATAAACACCCTTGAAGCATGATCTCTTGTGTCTTGCTTTACTGTTGCCACCGTGAGTTCTTTACAGAGTACAGTGAAGAAGTAATATTTCCTGAGCATGAGATCCCAAGCTATCTTAGATCCGCCCATAACGTATTCCCAGAGAACAAAGAGAATCTGACTTCTAAGGCTTTGCCTTGCTTAATCATCCCCCTGCTGTCTAGGCACCAATTGTATTTTATGGATTAAACTCAGTACTTTAAAGCTCACAACCTCACACATATCAGGCCAGTCAATCCCAGATCACCAATCAAAAGTCTCCTTCCCATTAGAATGAAGTGTGATAATTGCTCTCGAACAGAAGGAAGTACTACTACTTGGGTGATGCTTCTGTAAGAAGGGTCTGCAATATGACTTGTTCCTACGCTAACATTTTGTACATCAAAAGGGTGAAAGCTATATCAGCCATTACTTAAGTGCTGTCTATACCACAGCTCATTTCTTTACACACAGATTTATGTTTATGTCTATCGGGCATCTCATGTTGAGGCTTTTAGGACAGTGCTTGACATATAAATGAGACAACGATATGGTCTTCATGATTAAATTTACCACCCTTCTGATGAAGGTCGGTTTTGGATTTAGCATTATTTTATATTCATAATATACCTTCTCTGCGAAGTAATGTTGGGGCTACTAAAGTCAGGTGTGTCAAATTATAATTGTATACTATTAATGTATAATATTAATTTACTTAACAAAGTGTAGAAGGCGTTTAAAGGAAAGTACATTGATGCTGCTTTCAGAAGTCCATGTGCACATTTCTTTGGTGTATGTTCCCTTTTCTGAAAGTTGGGCATGTTGCCTAGTACCAGCCTGTATATCAAGATAAAGGCCACAGCGAATGTATACATATGTGCCAGTGATTCCGTTACACACACGATGGGCTACAGACAATTAACACCACTTTAAATCACAGAGCATTTTATGAAAGTATTCTGATTACCAGACCAAACTTTTATGCAGAATCCATTCACTTGAACTCCTGAAATGTGACAAAATACAGGAGACATGCCCTATAATATTGTCTATATGCAAATATTAAATATTATTCAAATAATGTGCTCTGCACAATTCACTTGGCAACACATTTGCTTTAAAAAAAGTAATCTGTCGATTCCCAAAATGACCACCGACTGGTGCACACCGCAGCACCCTAACTCCCTGATCCGCGCTGGGCCTGACGGTGACATCAGAGGCATAGGAGCAGCGAAAGGCCCTCCCCGGCTGATTTTTTCCCCTGCTTCAAACACCTGCTAGGTTGAGCGACTGGTAGACCGGAAAAGTGAAGAAAAGACTGGTTGCTGAGAGGCGGCGGGCACCAGAGCAGTTAAGATCTGAGATCAGGCACAATTACAACCAAGGCGGCAGCTCGGCGGACCACAGCAGGACTCATCCCGAGGAGAGCTGAGGGCTTCCATCGCAGACATAGAAGCTTTCAACATCGCTCGGAAATGCCGGCAGCCCGCCGGCAAAGGGAGTCTGTCGTGCAGAGCATCGGAAACAGCGGGCTGGCCCCTCCTCGCATGCGGCGAGCATCGAACAGACCGGCCCTGCAGGGACACCCTCCACCCGTCCTTAGAGATTGTTGGGGGCTCCCAGGAGGGGAAGAGGAGACGCCCTCCCTCCCCTGTGTCGGGGATAACGCATACCGCCCGGTAATAGCCGCCCGGGACTCAAGGAGCGACTGACTCTCCAGCACGGGGGAGGCCGTGCGGACGTGGCTTCCTGCCCCGTGGTGAAGCCCAATTTTGATCCACCATGAATTGGTTCACCTCAGCCAGCCCCAGGCTAAACGCTCGCCCCAGAACCTGCATATTCCTGTCACATCAAGCTGGAGGTCTCCTCACACGCAGGGCCCCCGGGCGAATTCTGAGAGCAGCTCTGGGGCCTTTTTGCGCAGATTATCACAAAGGTTGCTGAATCCTGGATGTAACTGCAGTCGGCCCCGGGTATAGTTTCCAGCTGGCGGTAATGACACAAAGCGCTCTAACGGAGGGGCCGCTGCTGCTGTGCATGAGCCCCCGCATCATGGATACAGCCATTATTCAGAGCCAGAAACAAGGAAGGAGAGCGGGGTTGGGGGGTTCCTCAGAAAGTCTCACCTCAACACAAGCCGGAATACGATACACCAAGCTGGGCCCGCCGTGACCAGGCAGGCCCTACCTCACGCTGGAGGTGTGGTAGCCAGGGAGGCAAGGGGTGCAGGTGCCTCACTTGGCCACATCTAAAGGGTGCACACCCTAACCCAATCTGCCAGCCATAACTCAGGACCAGAGTAAAGTAAGGAGACAGGGATGGGGGGCCCTCAGAATGTTTAACTTCCACCCAAGCCAGAATACGATCCCCCAAATTGGGCCCACCACAACCAGGCAAACCATGCCCCTCGTTGGAGGAGCATTAATTCCAGAGGCAAGGGGAATATATGCCGCATCTAGCCGCATCTAGAGGGGCACACAACCTTATCTGATCCGACCGGCTCTGGGGCTCTGATCCTGCTGAACCCTCTGAGTCTTGGGCTCCCCTGAGATCCTAACGACATTTGCAGTAGAAGGCTCTCACCAGAGGGTATCGCGCTGGGACCCCCTAATCCACACCAAGTGCACAACAGATCTACATGGGCATTTACTCGATCCAACTAGAAGGCAGCACCAAAACCCAGTGTCGGGGACCGCGGACGGTGGGCGTCACTGAGGCCCCCAACAGTAGCCGATCATCACACCAACACCGGCCCGGGAACTCCTACAGCCAGCGGTTTCCCAGCCCAAAACCAGCACCCCTACAATGTGAGGAATAGAACCAAGGATCCTCCTTCAGCCATAATAGACACAGAACTCACATTAGCTGCCTCACAGAATGCATAAGTGATCATGCATGGATAGAGACCACCAATTGCAGGGAAGGAGAACACTACACATACCGTAGCATGTATAGTGGAGGCAGATTAGAAGCTACCAGGAAGGTGCATTTAGCCAGACAGACTGAGATTAGAAGTGGGATATGGTTTTCAAATAGTGTTGCCATTAGATATGAATGGAACAAATGCATATGGTGTGTGATATAAATATGTTCACTATTAACACAGTGAAACCAGGAATAAGGCTTTTATGAAGCTCATACCATGAGAAGGAAATCACTCGGAAGGGCTGACAATTGTGAAAGGTTTAGGGACAGGCAATATTGAGAAGTTAGGCAATACAGGATTAAATGAGATGCCCAGGATCACACATTGGATAAGGGGTGAAGGGGTGAAGCTGGGATGTTAGCCAACTCTGCAATTTCTGCGTTTGAACACTTTCTTTTCCAATTCTTACCATGAACTAAAACAATCTCATTTTATTAAAAAAAACGGACTTGGAAAGTGCACACATCAGATTACCGAACATGACCATTTTGAAACAAAATATTATTGAAGGGTGTTATGCAAAATGGGAATGATTCTAGCTTCCTTCTCTCCATCATCAAGGGACGTATATAAGAACCAGCATACCAATCGATGTGATTTAACAAATTTAATCTGGGGTTTCTTTTGTATTTTAAAGCTTTAAATACTTCCAAAACAATGGCTTGTGAAATTTTCATTTATAAATATGCCTAAAAACCTTCAACTTTTACCAAAAAGCAAACCGTTTTTTGTGTCAAACAAGCAGACCTTAAAATATGCTTGCCTGAGGCCTGCAACATATGGTCCGGTCTCTTCTGTCTACCAACCCTTCCACCCAAATGGCCTACACAAGAAGAAAGATCAAGTAATGGGCTAAACGATACCAGCAGCATGCAAGAAGGCAAACCTCACAGAAGGCAGCACAGTAATGTAAGATGTATTAGATGATTTGACCATGATCACTGTATCGTCTGCTGGCAAATCCAGGATACAAACATGAATGCTGTTGTTCCATAGTCTTGAATTTGGAAACTTATTCACCTCTTGGACTAACAGTTTATACCATCGTTGGAAGAGATTACCTAGGTTTTACAAAACCTCATCTGAACAAACCAATTTCTAGACCTTCACCATACGGATGATATGTTAGTTTTTATAGCAACCCCTATCTGGTACAGGCACATTGCTGGTAATAGCAGATGTTGTTCTGCAAAACCAAGTATATATGCAGGCAGGTTTATAAACTTCAGACATAGGAAAGACTCAGCCAGACTTGCTGGAATGTGATATTCTAATTTTGCATATGAACACATATCTCTGCAATGGATGCTTCACACACTGAGCTAACCTCTGAACCATTGTGGCACTCAATTTATCAATACGCATTTCACCATTGCCAATTGCACATGATCAACATAATGCCCACTGGAAGGAAAGAATGCTACATAGTTGTGCCAAAAGGAAAACATAAACTATGTATACCACAGTGAACACAGAAAGCAATACATGATGAATTGATCAAGGCAAAATGCACTTGCCAAAACAGAAAGGGAATGGGTTTAGAGCCTCAGCAGCACCCCATCAAATATCCTGACGTGTCATATTTAAGACTGGTGACAATGGAATCTTACTTCTTCAGATCAGGCAGCCTTGTGGGCCCCCTCCAAGGTGGGGCCCTGGGTAAGTGCCCCTTTTGCCCTCCCATAAAAACGTCTCTGTAGGCAGAGGAGGGAACTGACACACAGGATGCCTTGTTGTGGTGTGACACAGATAAATACACCTTTTCGTTTATTCTCACACTTTTTTTCCTTATCTCGCGAGACACACCGCCCTCATAGGAATTAATTTATATTTACTCTCCAGCCCTTGTTGTACAGGCCGAGTGCATTTCTTCAAGAAACAAATGACGCCATGGATGAAATCATTTAATATTACCTTCCCAATCCCAAAGTGTTGAAACACAAATATATTTTCTACTAGATCAAGACTTTTGCAGGATTCATCAAGTGGTGGACTGAATAAATGCCATCAATAGCTGTGTCAAAAATAATTGTCTCTGGATCTCAATGGATGAATAAGTACAATCCTCTTTTCTCTAAAAAGGTTACCTACTTGCCACAAATAGCATGACATCATCCTGGACCTTGAAAGTTCCCACCTTGAAAGTTCGATTTGGGCAGGTACAGCTTTACTCTTTTTATCAGCTATACTCATATTAAAATCTCTCTACCCATTGTTTCTTCTTTCCAAAAGGTGTCTCTACTCATTACCAATGGCCCATTTGCCTTCACTTCTGTACTAATCTGCACTTTATACATTGGATGCTGAACTTTCTTTCTTTTCACTTCACATGCTCGATGTTATCCACACATTTCCAGTCAGTGTCGTCCTCATACGGCCTAGACAGGATCATATCAAGTCCAGCTTCAAGATTCTGTAACTTATTGTAACACTGAGCAGTGTTTGCAGGAAGATTCTGAATGAATCGAAAACCAGTGACATTGCTCCAGGCAACGTTCCAGACAATGGGCCTCATTACGACCGTGGCGGTCCGGAAATAACGGTGGCGGTAAACCCGCCGCCACCGTTGTTTCCGGACCGCCTGATCCCGACCCCTGCAGGTGGGAGGTGATGTTCCCGCCAGGTCTGACCTGGCGGGTTTAACACCGCCCGCCTGCAGGCGGACGAGGAAACACCGGCAGCATTACAAGATGCTGCCGGTGTGTCCATGATCCCGATTCCCATTGAGTCCCATAGGACTCAATGGGAATGGGGATTTACACCATTCCGCCTCCGTGATTCCCGGTAAACCGGGGTTGTGATGCCCCGGTAATTCCGGGAATCACGGAGGCGGAATGGTAATACGAGTCCGGCGTTAACCAGGCGGTTTTACCGCCTCGGTTAACGCCGGACTCGTAATGAGGCCCAATGTGTTTTTCAGCCTGCTATGCCTAAACAGAAGGGGAAAGACAATTTGCAAATCAGTCTTGGTCCTATCCAAAAAGGGACATTCCGACCTGAATTGCTAGGTCACGTCCCTTCTGCACAAGATGCTAAAAAACCCCAGAATTGTTTCAGCCTCAGGGTCTCGAGTCATAGCAGGCTCATGACCTATGGCAGTGCACTCCCACTCGGGAAGTGTATCACAACACTGATGACCAAATCACAAAACACTGTTATTGTTCTGGGGAATCAGACTTCACTTTGCTAAAGCACAAAGCTAACACTTCTAATGCACATGTCTTCATCTGAGTGGACCCTGCCTACTGCTATGTAGTTTGACAGCATAGGAGCAACAGAGTAACATGGACATTCCTGACAAACAGCCTGCTGGAATCCAAAATATTCCAACAGCAATGGCCCGCCATTAACAACTGGTACCCATTATCCAAATTATAGATAGCTGTGTGATCCTAAAGCCTGCTGGCAGATTTGTAGAATACAAAAATGATATATCGTGTTAGATTTAGTGGTCTATGGGGAGATACAATTATCACTGTCAAAAACAAAAGAAATATCTAATGTCATTTTATGGTCAGACTGGTTTCTGGTGACTCTTACAACTGACAGAGAGCATCACTATATGAATCTGTTTCACCCACAACAAACTGTTTGGTCACCCTTTGAAGCTCTCATTATTGTCTGCTGGGAAGGCTTGACACCTTGGATATAACCACAGGGCATATTGTGGTGACCAGTGGTTCAAAGGAACTTCTCACAGGACAATGGAAACATCATGCCAGGGTGGTAATGACTGCAGTCTCTCTGATGTAAGGCAGACATGGAGAGGGGGCTTGGGGTAACCCAGTATAACAGTGGTGTACCACCATTTTGGAAATGCCAAAGCCCCTCACATTTCTGTACTTGCTGCCAACTTCGTGCAGACAAGGCAAATTGACATCAGAAGGCACAAATCCTGTATTAGCAGCAGAGATTGTCCCTTTACAGAAAGCCTGAAAGGCACCAATCAACTTTCAAAAAGTGAGTATATAAAGGGTTGAGATCCTGCTTAGGTGGATCTTCTTTGGACTGAAGATGAAGGATTTATTGGAACTTTATTGGTTTACCTCACAGCCATTAAGGTGCCGATAAAGCTTTCCAAGGAGGGAGTCAGATCCTCCTCTAAACCATATTAGAGGAGCCTTTGAAATGACCTTCGGTTAGACACGGGCAGTCAGCTGTTGAGAAACAGACACCAGGACAATGGTGACTGAAAGTCGCAGCCCCTGCAGGTGCACTCTCACATTGATTGTGTATTTTTGATTTAGCTGTTGTCTCTTGAGTTTTGTCAAGATCTTTCCACTTTGTGTATTTCCATTTTAATAAGGTTTTTAGACTAAGCTAACATTTTTTATATGAGCACCTATATAGTCTCACTTGTTTACATACATGTTTTAATATTAAGTAGACACACAGAGTGATTATTGAATCGCTAGTCAGTCACCCCTACAGTGCCCCTCCCACGTGTCAGCTATGCCGTTCGAATTGGTTTTCAAGTGACCGGTCTATATGGTTGTTCTGCATTTTACAGTTCCAGGGATGACCGATTAGCTCTTCCTCCCCTGGAGTTCCCCTCTGTTTTTTGGCACTCCCACAACCTCCCTGGCTGGAAATTGCAGAAAAAAGTCTTACTTTATGTAAAGACTGGAGAGGGTTTCTGTACTCTTGCCGTCTATATGGCAGAGTTGAAGCACAGAGCTCTCGAGCCAAGGTTCCCTATTGTTGGTAGCAATGGACAATCAACCAAGGCTTAAGCTCTCAGGAGGTCATGTGGGCTGGTTCTTAAGTACAGTGTAGTCCCAAGCCCCACAAAGGAATGTCCGCACACTATGTTATGTGATAACACAGTTCTTTATATAAATAAGGTTCAATATATATACCAAAATATATAGAGCAACAAGGTAGGTCAGACACCAACAGAAAACACCCACAGATCTCAAAAATTATACAAGAAATATAGCACATTTTATTCATCATCATAAAAAATATATACAAAGTCAAACATTACTAAAAAGACAACGTGCTTGTGACATTAACAACCTCTACAACCTTGGTTTGTAATAATTCAAACCCAATGTCATATTGATTTCGGTATCATCCAACTTTCAATTCACAATGACATCTATAGGTGAAACAATGATCCACTGCCTGGTCTCGATATATAAAAAACAGACTAGTACAATTAATCACTAGTCTATAGCCTCGACATGTTTCAGTTATTCAGTTTTCATAAAGAACTTTTTTCAGGAGTAAAAACTCGATTTGTCACTTTAACCTTGACATTAATTTTAAGAACATTCAACTTGAATTGCGGTCTTAGTGCTGCCTTTCAAGTGTGGGTATACTGTTGGTGAAAAAGTAAAAAACAAAGAGCAAAATCAGCCCGTTGTATACATTTAAAAAGACGGTCTCATTCCGTCTGACAAGAGGTAGAGAAATCAATCTTTACCTCATGTGTAAATGGTGAAGTCTTCATCATGAGCTGGAGTCAATTATACTGCCAGTCCAGCCACGTCCCCAAATGAATTAGAATGGGTTATCTGTAACAGTACAAAGATTTCATGTCAGACTTCTAAAAACTGCATCGCCGATGCTTAGACCTCTTTCAAAATCTCATATTCCGACCCAATGTATGGAGGACAGGTGTCTAATCCATCCCAACACAATTCGCTCAACAACTAGTCCTTAATTCAAAACTTCCTTTATAAATAGATGGTCATTACATCTCTGGAGGTAAACAATGAACTCGTTTTGGACCTGGGTCCCTCAAGCCACTGTTGGAGACCTCAGGGCTTTGTGAATTTCTTCACAACACTTGGGTGAATACCCAGGTCTGAACTCCACAGGCATGTTTCAACAACAGCGCAAGCCCAAAGGAAGCCATGGCTGTGTTTCCTGCCTTTAACTGCTTTTCTATCTGCCTTGCATGCATTTATGTCATTTTGTAGCCAATGCAATGCCAACATTGTTGCCTTTGGCCATCAAAGCTTTTTTGAACCTCTGTGAATTCTTTTTGGAGCTGACTGCACTGCCACTTCCCTGTTCTCAAGCCATCTTTTATTATTATTATTATTATTATTATTATTATTATTATTATTATTATTATTATTATTATTATTATTATCTCAAGCCGACTATTGCGCCAGAACTGGTCTTCTTCAACTGTCTCGACCTGTCTCTAAGCTGACTTGACCCCTTAGGAAGTGCCCAACTTGACTGTCTTGTTGCCAACTCCTCCCATTGTGAAATGCCTAACTTGACCAGCTTGAGACCGGTCCAATGTTCTGTAAAGCCATTCAAATACTGGTTTGACACTTTTAACTGTAAAGAACAAGACACTAAGGTGTCTGAAGTGTCTTTGTCTCCCTGGCCTGGTTTTAATGTCTCTAGTTACATTTAAGAATCCACAATTTACCTTTTAGAGACATAGGGGGTCATTACAAAGTTGGAGGTAGCCATTTGCGGCATGGCTACCCCCATACCGCATACCGGGTCCGGGTTCCCTGAATGGGGAAATACAGGCCATTCCAACCTTGGAGGACCCGGTATTTCCCCATTCAGGCAACACATCCCCATTCCCATTCGAGCCCCCATAGGGCTCAATGGGAATGGGAACTATGCTAACAACCGGCCCGTTAATAACGGGCCCGTTGTTAGCATGCTGGTCCTTTAGCGGGTCCCGCTAAAGGACCTCGTAATGCGGCAGTAAGGGGTTGATAGCTCTGGCACCTTTACCAGTGGCGTTAATCCTTTACTGCCAACCTTGTAATGACCCCCTTATTCTTAAAATATGAACATAGCTGTAAAGTCAATTGTCTGCAGTGATCTGGGTTCGGACTTAGAGCACTATTTCATCTAAAAGTCGTTCATTTTCTGTATATGGTTTTACATGTGGGTTGTTAGTGTTTCTAATGGCGTGCTTGTATTTTTAGCTTAATTAGACTCCTTTTTAACCTCGATTGGACATTTCTTAGATTTTGGTACAGCCGTACTGTTTTTGTTTTGGATGCCTCCTTGCTAGCCTACATTACTCTTAAATCGTATAGTCTGCCCTTGGCTTGTGTTACCTTAAAAAGCTATTGGAGATGTACTATTCATGTCATACCTGTTTCACCTTCATGACTGAGATCACTGGTAGTTTAGAAGTTCTATGGGGCTGAGCATTGGTTTAGAAACCACTAAACATCCCTGTACTCCTGCAGAGCCATAGTCAATTTGCCACATGCACTACAGAAGAGGCAAACTAGCCTCAACCACTAAGGCACAGCCCTTCTGCATGAAACAACAAGAAACTTCAGACATGTTTGGGCACATTGGCGGCACTATGGCTTCGGATTACCCCACTGGCTCAGAAGAAAGTTTGCTGTTCAAGTGGAACTGCCTTCTACACAAATCCATCCACAGCAAATGCCCCAATACAAAAAAGTAAATGGGCCTCATTACACGGAAGGTGGCCTTGGAATGAACGGTGCCGGTAAGGCACCGGCAGCGTTCATTCCAGGCCGCCACATTACAAGGTCTGCAGTGGGCCACACTCTGGACGCCTGGCCAGACCAGACATGCAGAGCGGGACCAGCTAGCAGTACAGGATGCTAACAATGGCCCGTTTTTTGCACCCTCCCCATTCCCATTGAACCCTATGGGGACTCAAATGGGAATGGGGATGTACTAGGTCGGGTCCCGAGAATGGGAATTACCGGGCCCACAAAAGTCGGCATGGCCCGGTAATTCCCTATTTTTGGGCCATGGTACCCGGTTTGGGGGTAGCCATGTCAGTAAGAACGGCAAGACTACCTCCAAACTCCTAGTGAGACCTAATGTCCTGTACACATCCCTAACCTCTTCCTCCGATTGCTGTAACTCAACCTCATCAACTATCTTTTTTCCATGTACCTCAACTTTGCACTTGCTCCCACTCTGCACTTGGAGGTTCTCTCTAGAACTGCCTTCCCCAGCGTTGATTCCACCTCCAAACACATGGCCTTCTGAAAACAGGCTATAGATGAATGTACACCTGCTTCCACCATTGACCTCGGGGCAGGTATTCCTCAGGCATATACTATGGGCCTCATTACACGGATGGCGGTAACCATGGCGCTTTTAGCGCCATGGTTGCCGCCGGTATTTTACCGAGTCTGCCATGGTGAATGGCGGAATTACCGCCCTATTCCAAGGTGTGTGGGGGCGGTAATTCTCCATTCACCATGGCACTTCCCCATTCCCATTTTTGCCCCTATAGGGCTCAATGGGAATGGGGAAGGCGGTAATTACGGTACCGCAAATTGCGGTACCGTAATTACCTCCAAGGTCCCTTTGTGGGTCCCGTTCTTAATGGCTGGTAAAACCAGCCATTACGGTAGGGTCCCACCAAGGGACCTCGTAGTAAGGTGGTAAGGCTTTACCGGCATTGGTACCCTTACCGGTACCAGTAAACCCTTACCGCCATCCGTGTAATGAGGCCCTATGTTACACAGATATGTCTTAATGAGGACAACATCATCTCGCATTGTAGTAATCTAAACACTAGGCAGGGTAGACTAGAGAGCCAGTGTAGACACGTAGCATTCTTCAATCATAGACCGAGCTTGCACAGTAGCCAAAGCATTTACAAAATTGTTGATTCTATCCAGACAGATGCTGCGTTTCCGAATTTTCAGGGAGTTACAAGTGTCTTTAATGTATTGCACATTCCCTGTGTACATTTCTCAGCTGATTTAGCATGAAACATAGGGAGGCCAATGCTGCATTGCTTTTAAGGTCACAGAGATCAAACACAGCAGCTGTACAAATTAGGTTTGAGTGTGGGGTACTTGTGTTGCCTTCTCTGACATCTTTCCCCAGACATCTTACCAAGTCGAGTAACCTTTTTTAATTCAAGAGCACAATGCAATCAATACCCCTCATATTTCCGAGAGGCGGTGTCTCTCAGCCTTCCTCTCTTTTGATGAAATAGCTGGTAATGGATGAGGCAGAACATTGTCCAACACCAGGAGACCCTCTATGGGGAACAGCTCACTCCTTTTATATGTGTTAATTCCTCAGAGCCTTCCCTAACCATGGAAGGACAGGCCTTAACATTGGGATGAATAAAGGATGGCGGTTTCCGCCCTAGTTCCATCATTTGTAAGGACATTTTCCCAAGATCCTAATTGGAAAGTCCATTCTCGCTGCCCACCCAAAACCCCTATATGTCATTGCAAATATAGTGCTCGTTACCAGCATGTAGCCGTCAAACCCCGGCATCCTTTTTAAGCCAAGGTGCTGCCATTTTTGAGGAATCCACACTCCACCTTCTATATTTTCTGCTCAAAGTTACATCGCAAAGAACCCCCTGCAGGATTGCAGCATCACTCTGATAGCGAAGTCCTGGCATTGTGTCAAAACCTGTTGAGTTGGTGCCATTGGGGGCAGGTGGATGAGGGGGCAATTTAACTTTGGATTGTGTAAGAAGAGTTTGAGGCTTGTGTGAGGTAGCAGGGTAGGTCCCCTGGGAGTAAGGAGTGTTGATTCAGGCCCCTGCTCTGACCAATGCCTGATGAACTCCTGACAAACACCTGGTTCTGCCCTCCATGGGCTAACATCACAGCCCACCAGTGTGCACAGCATCTGAGCATGTTAGAGTGTGGTTTGAGGGATCTCTCAGCCTGTCAACCAACATACTAAGGAAGGTAAAATGGTTGACTGTGGTCCTCATATTTCAAGTAGAACCTTCCTCTGAAATAATAGATACTCTTTGCTGGTAGGTCCTGGTAATGTCTGGAGTTTCCAGACCTCCTACAGACTGCCCATTTCCTTCATATGCCAAATCCCATATGTTAGTATGTGTTCCTTATGGGTTATGCAGTATCTATTTGAGACTAAGACAGAGAGAGAGAAAGAGAGAGAGAGAGAGATACAGAGAGAGAGAGAGAGAGAGAGAGAGAGGGAGGGAGAGAGAGAGAGAGAGAGGTAGACAGAGAGACAGACAAAAAGAGAGTGTGGGAAAGATAGAGAAAGGTAGAGAAAGAGAGCATGATTGCAGAGTGAGAAAGATAGTGGGATTGACAGATGGCATTGTGAGCTAGAGGAATGGGACCTGTCTGCAAATGGCTAGGGGTAGGAGTTTAGGGATGCGGGTTGTTTTACCTTTTAAGGACCCCTCCCCCCTTCCTCCAACCAACCGACTCCCCTCTAAGATCTCGCACCACATTATAGTACATCCACACAGATAGCTGCTACAGACTAACCCATTAGCACATCAACAGTAACAGAACAATGACAAAGCTCTCTAGCCCTTTTCATACTCTCCCACATCAGTGACTAACCAGACACAAGGTGCTTTAGTCTTTCTGATCTCGGGTTCTCCACAATGGATAACATACTCCCATGTTTCTGTGATAAACCCATATGAAGAAAGTGGTCAAAAGTTAAATGGTTACTAACGACCTGCACCCACCAACACCAAAGGTTTGACATCCTGCTCTCCCACTGCCCAGCTAATGAACCCCACCCCCCTTCTTTCTTACAGTCATGCACAGCTATGCCACCAATAAGGGCAGAAGGGCACTTTATCAGATAACCACATTACATTACATGCTATTACATTACTTACACAACAATCTTATTGTGACAACATATGATGATATAGTCTTAAATAACAGTTGTTTAGTTTAGTTTATTTATTTGCATAGCGCTCCTGACCCATAGGCATCTGGGTGCATTTATTGCATATAAATTTACAACAAGGTGCAGTAACATGAGAGAAAAAAAAACAAAAACTTTACACAGAATGCAGGGGGTACCAAGGTACAAAAAAGGGGGGATTTACACGATTTACAGCAGGGGATTAAGTAAACTGCGGTAATATATTTGTTACAATTTACAAAATATGCATTTGACTGAGAAAACACATTTGCATAGTTTACAGAGTTTATAAGCAAAATACATGATTGATGTAATCTATTTCTTGCATATTTTGCGTTTTTAGGTCTAGTACTCTTGGTCGAGGACCCAGATTTTAGAGTTCCTCCTGAAAGGGTGGTAGGCCTGTTCAGTTCTTAGTGTTGGCGGTAGAGTGTTCCATAATTTGGCAGCAAGCACCTAAAAGCTGCACCCTCCTGCCTTTTGTAGCTTGAAGCAAGGGACTTTCAAGCAGTGTGCCTGTGCCAATCGCATTGGGCGGTCTGAGGTGTTCTGTTGTGTCTCAAATAACATGGCACATATTAAACAAGTTACCCTCACAGTATTGGCTTCGTTTTAGTCTGTCCAGAAGATGCATCTACCCTCATTCACATAACCTTCCCTAGTGCACTACACAACCAAAGTAGCACACAAACCACACTATGCAACAAAAAAAACAAAAACCATGCCTAACTGCATGTGCGGTTAACAGACGTGTAAGTCCCATCACTAGTGGGTGCAGCACCATTATATATATTCACCTAATTACTGCAAACAATAATATTTGTATTCTGCCTTTTCATGTATAGTTATATATTGAGTGTGTGTTGTATGGTCTTTCACCCAGAAATAGCAGCCAATGGGGCAGTGCTGAATTAGGTGTCGTGCAGTAGCAGGAAAGGTCGTGCAGAGCTGACCAGTGGATGTTGGGGGATACATGGTACAATAGCGAAGGACAGGGCACACACATTGCCAACTGGAGTCAGGTGGGACTGATTACATATATATGTCAAAAAGAGTAAGTTGAAGAGTAATCAGTGCATAGTCAGTGGACAGTGCATGTGCGACAAATACAACCCATGTAGGCATTTCACTGCATGTTGGCCCCACAGGAGAAGAGGCCATACATTCATCTGCTGTCGGCCATTGCCTAGAGTAGCTTATTGCCAGTCCACAGTTTGTCACATCCTCTCTGTGAAAGCAGCATGGGGGCATGCAGAGGAGCGAGGTTATAAATTCTACACTTCTGTCCTCCCCGTTATTAGTCTTTTTCCCCAAAAGTCTAGCTCATTACGCACTATAAACTGTCCATGTTGATTGGACTCTGCACGTTCTCCTTTCATGCCACAATGTGCTGCCACACAGAGCTGCCAATACCATAGCTCCCAACTCACACGCTTTTGGCGGGTGTCACCCGCCTTGTAAACAGCGGACTCACCCGCCAAACCTCATGCACGCCCATTCGTTTCAATGGGCCTCTCACCCGCCAAAAGTAAAATCGGGTGTTTTCACCCGCTTTTGCGACATAAATGGTTGAGAGCTATGCCAATACACTTCCGTAATTTTCAAAAACCCTGCAGAGATACCTGAGCTTGATGTATTTCCACCTCCTTTTAATGACCTCTATGCCCTTTGGGTGATGGCGCAGGAGTTGACCTTCCTGATGCTTGCCCCCCATAGCTTGATTTTCTTCCGGGGTATATCGAGGGGCAACACGTTCACCTTGATAGCAAGAGGATGCAGAGCAACACAGGTTCAATCCCCGGGTCCGCGCTTAGAAACATCTGGGTATTAAGTGCGTTATAATTAACTAATTACAACAACAACAACAACAACAAGACATCCAGCGAACAAATAGTAAAATCAGGCCAACCTTTCAAGAGATTTACAATGTATAGACATGACAAATATAACATATAATGAATTACAATGGTGAACATTTGTTTATTGTCTTGGACATTCTGAAATCTAAAATGATTTTACACTTCAGTGAGTCGACAAGCTCAACCCTGCAAACAGCCTGTCCTCCATGTTCATGATGGCATCTGTCATTGCCATCAGCTGCTCATCTTTCACCTCATTTGGTCATATGCCATAGTGGTTTTCCAGGCACAAGGGAAGTGCACTTCATATAACTAGCAGTGCAGGGAGCAGTACTAGAACAAATGGACATTTAGGGCATGGTTTTGGCATGCCCCTCCGACTCTAATGCTCGCGCTTCTATTATCCCAAAGACCATGGTTTTGATGACCCTTTTGGTGGAACAATATACCACACTCTGGACACGCCTTGGAACTGTCACACCACTACAGTGGGGACTGGATGGGTCAAAATGACTTGTGCTCCAGCAGAGATACAGGTCTTGGCTCTCGGGAAAGTCATACCCAATTCACATGGGGCGTGGGTAGGGCATAGCACTTGCCTCTGCCTTGGAACACTCCTTCTTTACCTCAATGCTGACAGTTTTGGAAAAATCAATTCTCTCAAAAGAGCTCCAAATGTATTCTTTCTTACATCCTTGAAGGTCTAAAAGTCAATCAAAGAAGCAGTGCAAGACACCCTCTTTTGTAGGTAAAATGCTACATGGGATTGAAGGAAAGCAAGCCTGCTTTAACAGGTCTAATCCTTGTGGGACTAGTGGATGTCATACCCAAAGCGCCTTGTGGCACAGGAAGTGGAGGGGACAGGAAGGAGAGAAAAGCCTGCAGAAAGTGAGATGGAATGACCCTTCCTCAAACCCATTTGCGCTTCCCTGATTGCTCTAACCCCATCAATGTCTCATCATTCAGCTTCAAACACTCTCTGTTGTGCAGCCCCCTAGTATGACGTGGGACTCTGTTATTGAATTGCTCATTTGATGCCAGGCTCTCAGGTCCTCTTCATTTGGAAGATACCAATCCTGCAAAGGGAGAGCTACCTTTCCTCCCAGAAAGCCAACAGAGGCAATCCTCCTGCCTTTTATCTCATTCGCAGTTAGGCAGTTGCCTGAAATCCACATGTCCTCCCATAGATGTCTGAGCTCACCGTGACGTCACGGGCATGCTACAAATAAGGTGTGGCTTGAATAAGTAGGTGAATGACAAAATAGGTATGGCTTATTTCTTCCAGATCATCTTGATGCCAAGTGGTTAGTTTATAATTTGTATGATGGTTTTTGACCACTGGTGCAGACCTAAAGGCAACCTCTGCACTTCAAGACTATATTATTCATAAAAATCAAAATAGCTAGAGCTTTTACACCCTTGCCAGATGACAATCCTTCATACTGGCAGAGTATACAAACGTTACTTTGAGGGAATGTCCTCTTACCTAGAGAGGTGCTTCACTAGTCTACAGTGCTGTGGAAAAAAAAGATGGCCATAATAAGAATTTGCATTTATATTGCACTATGAAACCCAGGCAACTGAGCGCTAAGTCCCTGCCGGTATTCGGTATTTGGTATTCTGTATTCGGTATTCGAACCTGCAAGCTATGCATGGATATCAAAGCCAGCGCTCAACTCGCTGAGCTATCTGACCTGGGATAAGTTGGTTTTATGAGGTCCGTTCTTAAATAACATCTTCAACTGTATAACGACAGCTCCCACAGACTTCTACGGCTACCACAAACTAGAAAGAGTGAAAATAAGGTGCCCGCTAAAGGTTGGCATAGATGAAACTTTTGTACAGTGGGTTCTGCAGAAATGCAATATGGATACCTAGCTCGCTTGAGTCTCTTTCATGCGCAATTATAATGTCCACTCCTGCACATGTACATCAAACACTGGACGCTATAGAGAAAGCTCCCATTGAAACGTCTTCTTTCAAGCAAGCTTTGACCCCAATTACCGTATTATAGGCAGCACTGACAGGCATCTGTGTGCAGTAGCAGCGGGCCGCATGAAAGCAGTTTCAAAGGCGCTGTTTAACTCCATGGAAGCTCCACACTCTGAGAGGGCCAGGATCAAAGTGCTGAGCTGCCAGTTCCGTGGCCCCACTCTCGTCTCAAGTGCGATAATCAGACGCCTAATTTCCGAATAGCGAAAGCCGCAGTACAGCTCATTACAGGCCTTTTTTCTCGTTGGATATCACTGTGTACGAGCGCATGACAAAAGCGTTTGCCGAATATTAACAGGGTAATGAGCTCCATTTCGCCGTGCTGCAATGTGTGGGTACTTCTATTGAACAATGCAGCATTCACCTAATATCGAAAAGCACTTGAAAATAAAAGGACACAACCAATTTAGCTCACCCCATGTACCGTGGCCTCCGCATTGCCTTTCAATTGTTGTAGCCATGTTCCACTTGCCAAAGGTGAGGTGACGTTTCTAAGAGGACGCTTCACAGCACATGTAGATTACATGTAGGGGATCATCAATGTTAGTACTTACATGCTGTAGGGTCCCCTTCATGGTATTTTTAACACAAAGCAAAATGTAAAGAGTAAATCAAGACGAAATAGCCTTTAATCTTCACTTTTACTCGCGGCTTTGTGAGAAATAAAACGCTGTCTGCAAATTATAAGAAGAGGCTGCATGTTATACTGGATTCCAAAGGAGTCCACCTGCTTTACTAGGTGTACATATGATGCATATTCCTTTGAAACCCTTTGGTTTATGCCTGACTGAAAAACTTGTGCATTAGTACAACCATGCACTCTTCCAAGACAGAGGCGGAAAGCAAAGCAGAGATGCAAAGCCCGCTTTGCTGCCCTCCTGTGTCTTGGAAAAGCAGGGATATTGGGCAAATTGATAAACAGAGGTGTGAAACGAAATACCTTGCTTTCACACCTCCATTTAATGATGAATATAAACCCCAAAGCTCTCAAGGTAGACAAAGGAGATGAGCGCGGCAGAGATACTATCTCAGACCCGTGCCCATCCCACGCATCTAAATGGGGCAGAGGTGTAAATGGAGGCACGGGTATGTTCAAGGTCAAACCAGTTGATCTGGTGCTAAACATGTACAATGGAAAAGCACCTACGGTTTCAGGGTTTGGCATTGGTGGGGCTCAAGCAATGCCAATGCCATCCAAGAAGTGGAGCATAATTTCTTCAAGAAAGTGCGGGGTCTTCCCCGCTCGGCTCCTAATTTGGAGTACATTTAGAACTGGGCTGCACATTTGGCAGTGACATGATCTCAGCACAGCCTGCCTGTCATTGGCTCATACTTTAGGGTAATCCCAAGGCTGTACCCTACTCAGAACTTAATTGGATATTTGGTTCTTAACAATCCTTGAGGGAGAATTTCTCGGCTGATGCGTGGCAAGGTAAAACTGGCAGAAATGAATGTGTCCCAACTTTTTCTTCCATCACATAGTCTGCCTGTTAGTAAACAAAGAGTTGTGACAACGAGGGTCTATCTGTATTTCTCAGAGAACAGGGAGGCCCAGGAGATTATGAACCTCTTGATTAGGAAGCATGCAATGAAGTCAGCCCCTGGTCTTCAAAGCTATTTGCTATGAGCCAAGCATCCCTTTCCTTATATTATATCCTTATAAATAGGGAACATTTTAATTGTGTTTTTTTAAGAGGAGTGGTGGCGGCTTGGACTAATGATACTGACAACCAGTTGTTCCCTCTGTGTAATGTACCTCCGGAGGATATGGCCAATTTCTTACGGTTTTGTCTTGGTTATTCGAGACTAAGAGGGCATACGCTAAAACCACTCTTGCAAGAGTTGGGGTTCCCACAGTATAGACCTGCCCTGTTTTACCTGCTATTGAAATCCTTAGGAACCTGATCTAATTATTTTTAACTGCATGTTGATGATTTTTATCTTTTGTTTGTATGTTTTTGCAAATGTTATCGCTATTTTATGATGTTGTTTTTATGGAAATAATGATGTGCTTCCGAAATAAACGTATACGTATGTATGTATGTAATTACGCTTAGCATGTATGTCTCCATAACCCACTCTGTCTCATTTAAAATGAGGGTTGAAGCGTTGTATCTTGCAGCAGTGTGCTTCATTGTATAGTGCTGATATATTGTGAAATATTATTATTGAAACATGTATTTTATTGCACATCTCTGCAACACATGAGTGAGCTTAGTCCTGCCATGGCCAGCACAATTCAGTAATAAAAAAAATATGCTTTTGGAGGGCGATTAAAATCAGTTTGCAGGATTTCCCTTACGTACATTGTTTTATGATTCAAATATCTAAGGGATATTTGTGTCTGAGAAAATAAAACGAATGATCTTTCAAAATATTGTATTGTGTGATGTGGTGGTGGAGGGATGCCTGTGTGACCGTTCAAATATGTTATGCAGTCTCCGCATGAACAGGATCCATCATTAGTCATGAATAACATTTTGCCAAAATCGAAGGAAATCTTGGAAAAGAATTAACCGCTTACACCTATACTGACAGCATCATTTTAAGTAAGATGGTATGTTAAAAGGAGGTGGAAAAGTGAAGAATTCATCTTTTTTTGCCTACCTTCATTTAATGGGTCGCCCCAGTTTGGAGCCATGACAAGGTGGAGGAAGGGCCTGGAGTGGAGATAAGATCGCTGCCATACGGTCATTCTCTGTCTGGTCAGCGCACATGAGATTATCTGTACTCATGTGCTACTGTGTTCATCTACTTTGAATTGTTGATATTCAGGCTCAGGCAGTAGGTCCATATGCAACCTCGGTAGAGATGTGGTTGAATGCCAAAGCATTCTATTTTTATGAACTGCTGCCCAGTCTCTTTCTGTGTTCATCGGTTGCCCGAAAATGTAGGCATAGGCAATCGGCTGACCCACCCCTTCTGAGTTCAGCTGTGCTAAAGTTGATCCAATTACAGATTTTACAGGAGCCTGTATGGTTCATACATTCCTGTCCATAATCTGGCATCTCTAGAACTGGGGACCTATGCAAAGCATCTTAAAGGTACCGAAGAGTTGCTTTGCAGGCATAGCGCCAACTGACTTTTTGTGGTATCTGCATGTACACAGTTGTGAAGTGGGGTTCCCTTCTGAGATGGATTCCTGGGGAAGCCCCAATTTAGAGAATATTCCTATTCTCTTACAAGGTCGTCCAACTACAGGTAGTGGAATTATGGGGATCTTGTTTGCATCCCCTGACTCGCCAGAACCTTTACAAATCTGGAAAGAGCATGTTGTTTCCTTTATTTTTAAACCCTCCTTTATACAGTAACAATTATCTGACAACTGGCAGATGGCCCTGCCACATAAAGTGACAGCTCAGTGGAAGTTTGGGGGCCAACTACAGCAGGAATGTCCTGGAACACTTGGACACAACCAGTCCCTCTGATACCCCACCTCAGAATTCTCAGAAGACTCACTGATCTGGAGCAAAGCAGAGCTCCAACCTGACATGGCTCATCTGCCTGCTTTCACAGACCTACCAGAGTGGGACAGTCCCTGTGCACCTGGCAAAAGTCAACCTGATTGGGCAATCAGAGAGGACAGTTAACTTAGTATTGGCAGATCCCGGAAGACTGAAGCTATGTGCCTTCAATCTAAGGTTTCCTTTCTACAACAGAAGACAATCCTAAGATTACTGAATCCTGTGCACTGGAGTAGGTGCCTCTGTGTGGTTTGAGTCTTGGAGAGGTGCTACAAGGGAGACCATTCGCTCGCACACCCCAGCAGAAAAGAGCCACAAGGCCTAGTCCTCAAGTTTTTCTTCTCTTGCTGTTTCCAGAGCTCTTGCTCTAGTGACCGTTTAAAATATTTATGGACCAGAAAAGCCATTGCCTAAAAGACACCCTATTCCAATGAAGTCTTTCACTTCTACTCAGCATATAAAGGTTTTCTCCCTTCAATTAAGATCTGCCATTGCCAAGGGGAATTGCCTGCAACCGTCACACCCTCTAATGTGGCAATCTGGGCCACCTATTTACTCCCTGTTAGGTAGGAATTGATTCAATCACACCATGTGAGACAACACAACACTTATCTGGTTGTTATTAGGTAACCCAACTTTTGGTATAGGTCTATACTACACAAGTTGGTAGTGTGACTGAGCAGCCTGACCTATCTCAAGAGGGGTAAATGTGGAGCTGTACAAATGAAATCCGTAAATACAAGTAGCCAAGTAACAGTTACACTCCAGGTTTCAGTTATAAATAATTATTTATTTAATCAACATCAATTTTTAAATAAGCGTTTTTGAAAAAGGCAATTCATGTAGCAATATTACTTTTCAGAATCAAAACAAGTTAGTGGATAATCTTTGGATATGCCTCTTACAAAATTCCTACACCCTGAGGTGACTTGAATCACAATGACAGTAATGGCATTTATACATTACACTAGTTGTACTTTGCAGATTCTGAGGTTGCAGAAAGGAAAGGTTAGGGAACGAAAAAGGTTAAACATGTTCTCAGTATATGTGAGGACAACTAACTCTTGAAATCTCTATAAGCCTTTCCCAGCAGTAACAGTCTACAACAAGCTACCACCTACGAGGGAAAGACAATGGGCCTCATTACACGGATGGCGGTAAGGGATTACCGGTACCGGAAAGGGTACCGGTAATCCCTTACCACCTTACTACGAGGTCCCTTTGTGGGTCCCTACCTTAACGGCTGGTTTTACCAGCCGTTAAGTACGGTACCGCAAAGGGACTCTGAAGGTTATTACGGTACCGCAATTTGCAGTACCGTAATTACCACCTTCCCCATTCCCATTGAGCCCTATGGGGGCAGAAATGGGAATGGGGAAGTGCCATGGTGAATGGGGAATTACCGCCCCCGCACACCTTGGAATGGGGTGGTAATTCCGCCATTCACCATGGCGGACTCGGTAAAATACCGGCGTCAACCATGGCGCTAACAGCGCCATGGTTACCGCCTTCCGTGCAATGAGGCCCAATATCAATGTCTATGAACCAGAAGAGTCTTCAGGGAGCCAGGACAGCCAAAGTCTATTGGGACACAGTCTATTGATCTGAGGCACTTCTTAAAGCAGAGTCTTGCACAAAGTTAGAGAGTTTGTAGGAAAATCACGTGTGGGGTCAAAAGCTGTTAAGCCTGGGAAAAGAGAGTTTTAATCAACTCTAATAGGTTATTGACTTGATTCCGAACATTTTGGAAATTATTGCGTGAGAGCGTGAAACAGCCCGTTTTGGATCCAGAATTTATTTGATGCATTTTTCAACAATTCAGCCTTGACTTTGTGGCTCTGTGTGTGGCAACAGTGTTTCTGTGGCTTTTAAGCCCTGTTTGGTCCTTCATTGTTCACTCCTCCAAGACGGCTGTTCCTTTCTAACCATCTGCTGGCTGTTCCCTGTACCAGCAGCCTGCCCCATTCCCATTGGGCAGTGAGTTACATTTTGCCCAATTGGGGTCTGCGGGAGGTGGGAGCCAGCACCAGCTACTAGGTGCACATTGACTCCATTGTGGCTCTCTTCCTCCATTTCCACTAGACAAAGCTGCAGAGGCGTGGGGCTTCCTACCAGCTCCATTCAAGGTAGGGGCCTCATGGCTCACTTTGAGTTATTTCTGCCACCCTGCTTTCATTTCCCTGACATGCGGGAGCCACTTCGAATTCATTTAGAACATTTTGAATATTATTGCGTGAGAGCGCGAAATGGCCCGTTTTGCATGCAGAATTTATTTGATGCATTTTTCAACAATTCAGCATTGACTTTGAGGCTCTGTGTGTGGCAACAGTGTTTCTGTGTCTTTTAAGCCCTGTTTGGTCCTTCATTATTAACTCCTCCAAGATGGTTGTTCCTTTCTAAACATCTGCTGGCTGTTCCATGTGCCTGCAGCCTGGCCCTTTCCCAATCAGGCAGTGAGTTACATTTTACCAAATCAGGGTCTCTGGGAGGCGGGTGGCGGCACCAGCAACTAAGGCCCACATCGAAGGCCACTGTCTGCTTCCCTGTCTGTTACCAGAATGCTAAATGAGACTATTGTCACAACCCGCTCCTCCCTGTGGTTGTTCCCTCACACAGCTATGGAACTGGACTACCGAGACTCTCTTACCTCACTCACCATGGGTTAGTTCCCTCCTTCTGATTGCCCTTATTCCCTTCTTGGGTCCTTTCACTCCCTTCTCCACTGTTCTCACAGTTCTCCCTGTTTTGCTCTCAAATGCACTCATTTCTTCACTCACCTCTAACTTATGATTCATACCTCGATTCTATTCCTACTGTGCCTTAGCATTGAAACTTTGGAGGTCTGGTGACTGCGACTGAGCATTGTGCTCAAGTATTCTTATACTACATTCTGCTGTGGAATGCAGAGCAGAACGTTGAGTGAAAGTGATCTCTGGTGAGGTCGGGACGCGAGGGAGCCGAGTGCCTAAGTATCATGCCTTTTTGAACTAATTATTTGACAGCTTTCATCGGTCATCTCCTGCGGTCCGCTCACCTAGAGTGTATGGACTGCAGACTTTCGGTCATAGACCCTGATGTCGCCCTGAAAAATTGCAAGCTGAGCGATGACACCGATGTTCGCCGCCTGAGAAGCTATCGTGGGCACCACAACAGTATTTCTCCAGCGCGTGGGTGCAAGCGCCCGACCACCATGGACAACGCTCCCAGTTCTCTACCTATCTCGGTGACTTTGTCCTTGCAGCATCAGCACAGCCAGGAACAGATCAACAATGGTGACACACCCCATCAAACTCAAGGTGAGGCAGAGGGAGCAGGTGGATCCGCATTGAACGCCTGCATCATAACAACTAAATTTACAACTGACGCAGTGAAAACTCCTTCTAGCAGCAAAATTCAGGACGAGCATCCTGAGCTCACACCTTTCCCCGGTTCTGGCTATCAACATTAAAGAACTGGCGCTGTTGAGCAGCTATAAGGCAGAGAAAACAGGATATTCCTTAAAAGCTGGCCGACACCGACACCTCCTCTTGTAGGGGTTGCACTATAGACCCGGCAGAAGACGTTGACCGCCGCAGGACTGACCCGGACCATGAGCTGGTCGGGTCTACACAGAGGACGGATCAAACACGGGACCCCACCTATCTAGCGGGAGATACTCATTGTCCAAGAAAAATCCCGTTTGAGACAGTAGAAGTGGAGGGAATACTGGGTCAACCCCTCCCCAGACAACTGCACCTTGCCTTATGACACAAGCTCTAGATCACGCAGAAATTGAAGGAATCTTGGTGGCTGACCCCTCTGTGTCAGGCGAGTCTGAGCCAGAACCAGGATGCCACGAGGCAGACTTAGTTAGTGAGCCCCTGTCCACTGCGAACCTAAACCAAAACCAGGAAAGTCATGTTTCAAATATGGGGGGTCCGGAGTGTTCTACGAAATCCCTCCCTTTTCGAAAGCTAAGGAAGAAAGGTGTACCAACGAAGAAGGGCAAAGAAAAAGTACACCACCCGCTCCTAGAGAGTAAGCTGGATAGTCGACTCACAATCGACCCTGAAATTAAAAAAACAAAAGCAAAGAAGTTGTTGCCAAGTAAAACGGGTATGCCGCAAAACGATCTTGCCAAGTCCTCTGCTGTCAAGCTCTCTAATAAACTTCTTCAAAAAGCAGTGCAAACAAAAATTGGACCTATCTGCTGAATTGACTAATGCAGAAATGTTGGAGGCAGCACAGGAACTTCCTGCAACCAAAGCATGTAAGCTGGAACTGCAAATGATGAACAAAGAGCACATACTTTCATTAACCCCATCCTCCCATCGTCCGCCTAAGGCACCAAGTGAAAAAGGAAAAATTGCAACAATGCCAAAGCTGCTTGATAGGGGGATTGGAGGCGACAGCCTGGTTGACATAAATCATGGAGAGAGTCCCAGTACACAGCCCACGATGCTGGGCACGCTAGTGGACCAAGATCAGTAGCTGGTCTTCCCTGTGGTACAGAAGTCACCTCTAGCAAAAAGTGTGGAGTTGAGAGAAGATCAAGGCCCAGAGGCCTTGACATCGTTGCCTCCAGGCTGACACAGCGACCTATCCCTGAATTTAGCTGGGGCCCACCAAAGAGGTTTAGCTATGGAGCAATGCCCATTCAATGAAAAAACTGTGGAGGTGCCAAACATCCCATTGCCTCAGCCTTTGCAAAGAGACAAAGCCTTACCCTCGACGACGCCGACTGCTGGAAAGACAAAGCTCCGAGATCCTTCGACCATCATTCTCAGTCCCATCCAACGCCGAAATTCATTGGTGTGTACTCCAGTTAGCAATCAACGACCAATTGAAATTCCTTGTACAGCACCGAAGGACACTCCTTCAAAGAAACCGGATCTGCTGACTATTATGTCAACTGTGACAATCGCACTGGCCCCCATTCAGCAAGCTTTACGAGGTGAAGGACCAAACTACTATCATCGTGATGATGCACACAAAGTTCATCTTCCTTGAAGGTTACTGCCTTGGGGCAAAAATCGGTTGAGCACCAGCTGTCATTGGAAACTAAATTTCTATCCTACCAGGCTTCAGCGACCTCACGGCCTCCAGTGCGATCGGAAAAGTCTCAAACAGCAGAGACTGCAACCCAAACTTCCCCCGTATCATCGGGGGCGAGACTTTCCTCCCCCCACAGGAGTCTGGTGAACAGAGCCATTCAGTCCAATTCAAACTCAATGGACCAATTGACGAGTGACCAGGCTGATTCCATCTCCGAGAAACCGCCATGCCATCTACATAAGGGTTCAGTACCCTAGACACCGAAGCTGAAACCAGTCAACCAAGAGCAAATAATCGTAGTGGATGAGCTTCCAGATTCCCCACCTAAAACGCAGGATCCTGTTGACGTAACCAAAGGCTTTGTGATTTTTGAAGTTATGTAAATAAATGCCAAAACGGATAACGCCAAGAAGCGACAAGTGATGCTACGTTTAGCAACAAAGGCTCTTCCAGCTGCAGGCCATGACAGGCTTGAACAGAGGCCCAGCACTCTCAGTACCTGTAAGGCGTCCTCCAGTTCGAAAAGGCAACCCTATGCCAGGGGTCAGGGTGGTGGACCTTGGCGAAGTTACCTGTTACAGTCAACGACTTTTTGGCGGACCAAGGTCTTATGGACCTAACACAACATCTTTCCGATGACCAGGACTTGATTCCAGCGGAGGCCTCATCTCAGGTGGTGAGTGAAATGAACAGCCCCTGTCAGACCATGAAAGAGGTGAAAGCTTCAAGAAAAAGATAAAGCAAACTGTGAAATGCCCTATAAAACACTTGAGGCCAAATGTAAAGACCTAGGTCCCTCAGTTGACTGGTCTTCAATGCCGGACCAACCCCGTAAGTCTAAAAAAAAAAACAGTCTTGACGATTGAGTCCAAAGACCAAACCTCTGCAAAAGAATTGTCACTAGAGATGATTCCAGGCGAACCACAACTGATACTTCTGGCGGCTCTAGGTCGAGGACCCATCAAAAACGAGAAAAAGAGCCAGATAGGCGCAAGCCCTGCTCACTAGCCAAAGTCTGTTACACACCCTCTAAAGATACCTGAATTTTTAAACTAGAACAAACATCGAGCAATAACAAAGATATGGTTCTAAACAGAAGAACAGTGTTACATCTAATCTCGAATATTAGAACATTGAGAACCTTGAAAACGGACGACTTCACACTGATAGAACCCTATCACAGGGAATGAAAAGCAAAGGCGTACTTGCACATAAACACCCATGTGGTGCAGGTCCTTCCGTCAGACACCTATAGCAAGCTTCAGCAGATGGAATTTTGGCTTACTGAAATCAAACAGGCCCAATCCAGAAACTCCTGTGGACCGAGTAGAAAAAATCGACCGGAGCAATAAACATCTGATATACACCTAAAACTGAAGATTTATACAAAACCTCTAGACTGGGCAAGCAGCCTTAATCACCTCTGTACCAAAAACATAGTCCAATTTACCAACAGTCAAAAAGATCAGACTTATACATCCACACTCAAGTTCAAAAGGAGTGGAATAGAACAAGAGCCAGACGCTTGCGCTCCACGAACAGGGTAGAGAGGAGGTCTGAACAGGCCTTTGAAAAGAAGTTTTATGGAAGACAGCCTCTGACTTCCGAAACAAAAATCAGAGAACCTGAGCCCAAGATCCAAGAAAGAGACCCAATGAGAAAATATGACAAGGAAAAGGCGAAGAAAGGCATATGGGCGTGGCTACCTAAAGTCCTCACAAATAAATCCATGAGATAGCAGCCATCCGATTTAACACAGAGGAGCCGGGAAGTAACTTCGGACAGCCCCGACCTTGTCAGAACATCATCTTCACTGAAAATGGTATCTTGGAATACTAGAGGTCATATGCACTTAACCCAACCAGGAGGCACAGATTTAGGAGCCTTTGACATCCTATGCTTGCAGGAGATCTGGCTGGTGGAAAAACCTGCACTTGACAGTAGTAATCTCGCCCGCCACTAAGGGGCTACTAGGCCGCCCATAGTCTGGTCTCCTTCTGGCGTTGCTTGCTGGCTCAGGGAACAATATTATGAAAAAGATATCTGAGTCTTATGGACAAATGGTAAAGTTTTTAACCTGGGAACACCATAGAACATCAACCACGAAGTTGGAATTGACTCAGTTGGCCATCATCACGCTCTATTGGAATCCTCAGAGAACAGCGAACACAAATTTCTGCACGTTAGTGGCAGAAGCTATAGACAGGTTACTTGCAGACTACCAGGTATTAGACATAATTATTTGCAGAGACTTAAACGCCAAATGTCCTAATCCTAGAACAGCCTCAGTATCGGAAAACGATGGGTCCCTCGCTGAGGAGAGAGGTGCCATGTGGACTGAATAAATGAATTCACAGAATTTTCACAACGCAGCAGCAATTTACGACGATTGGCGACAGATTCCAACGTGGCAAAGAGACATTGCGTTTGCAACTCTAGACTATATTTTTGTCTCACACACACTGCTGCCATTAATTTCTGCCTTCAATGTTCAAAGAACTAAAGAAAGCAACCACAACTTGCTTACCATGGCCTGGAGCTCAAGGCGCCCTCAAAATCTTTCTTATAAGATGAACATCAAAGTTAATCAGCAACAGACCCCATTGCGGCTCACGGCCAGCAACATTGCTGACTTCACAAAAATGTACAGTCTACAAGCCCCGAGGAGGGATGACAGTGGAACAACATCAGCACTTAAGTACCAATCTTTACTACTCAAATATAGAATGGGCCAGACTCCCAGACTAAATTCAAGTTTACCAAGAAATCATGGTTACAATAAAGCATTGGTCGATAGAAGGAGGACTCTAAGGAAAATAAAAAGAACGGCAAGGAAGCAAAACACGCCCCAGTCTAGAGCAAATGTACACGCGGAGATAAAGAACTATGAATCATGGCTCAAGAACAACTGGATCAGTCTCTACCAACACGACTCTGAACAAATGCTAAAAATCGTGAGCAGCAAGAACACCAGAGAATTCTGGACTTTAATAAAAAAACACAGATTCCAGAACAAATGAGACTCTCACAAACCGGGTAGGCGAAATTTAATGGGTGAACTACGGCCTTCTTTGCACTTCCAACAGGGCCCTCGCAGACTCTGAAAACTAACATCAGCGCCACATGGGAAGACCTAACAGACAAAGGGGACATCAAAAGAGTCATTCTGAAATTGAAATCATCCAGATACCTGGGTCCTGACGGTCTGATGAACATAGATTTAAAACGCTTTCCGGAGGAGTGGACAACTCTCATCAGTCAGACCGTTAATCGGTGCAGTGAACTCAATACAATTCCGACGACATGGACCTCGACAGTGGTGGTACCAATTTTTAAGAAGGGTACTAGGGAGGACCCAAGCAACTACTGCCCTATCGCCCTGCTAGACATCATCGGCATGGTTTTCACATCTCTGCTCCTTGTAAGATTTCAAGCATGGGCCAGATTCTCCCCTTGTGCTGACCCCTTTCAAACGGGTTTCCTGAAAAACGCGAGCACATCAGTGAATATTATGCTGCTAAACATCATCAAAAGCATGATCAGAGCTGGCGCCCAGACAGTGTTCTTAGCTTTTATTGATCTCACCCAGTGGACCGAGAGAAACTCTGGCAGAAGCTTGTAGCTTGGAAGTGTTCACCATCCATCTTGGGTCCCTTAATCGCACTACACACCAATACAAAAATGCAAGTTCAGCTCAGTCAACACGCCCTTTTGTCAGTCAAAATTCCCTCAAATAGGGGGTGAAAACGGGATGCCTCTTGGCTCCCGCCCTGTTTATTGCTTTTATGGGGGACTACAAAGACTACAAAGACTCAGCATCAACAGTTCGATCATTTCAACCTAAAATTGGAAATTCCAGTGTCTCACGGCTGCTCTACGCCGACAATTCGATACTGTTGGACCAAACACCTATTGGGTTCCAAATGCAATTGAACTACCTGGCGAGTTACATCGAACAAAATAACCTGGAAATAAACAAGAGCAAGATCAAAATCCTGACCCTGGAGAAATTTAAAAAACAAGGTGATAAACCGAGCTGGTTTTTGGGCGGTTGTAAAATTGAATCTATCTCCCACTTCAAATATTTAGGAGTTACGATAGACTGCTCCAAATCAGACACTGGAATGCAAGAAGTCCTTTCGGACAAAATGCGTAACTTCACAGCGCAAATTAGAGCCATCGATAGAAAATTTGGAAGGTTCTCCCTGCTGCCGGCAATTCAATTCTATAAAACCAAAGTGGCACCGTAGATTGTCTACGGGATGGACACATGTCCTGCCATCCCAACAACAACATGGCCTAAGTTAGAAGGTTTCCTCTGGAGAACTGTGCTCAATGTACTTAAGTCAAAATCCGTTCCAGCTATCAGGTGCAAATTAGGCCTGATCTCCCTGTCAGCCATGGTAGATCATAACAGTATGAAGCTATACAGAAAGTTTTTAATGTCGGACAGCCCACCAATTTACTGACTGATTATCAAAGAAGCAAAAAACGGAAGCTGTTGGATGTTAAACACCTAGGTAACTATGAAAAAACAACAGCTAGAGACTATAACCTGCACTGAAGAAGTCCTAATATGTAACCCCTAGAGAGTGAAAAAAAATGGAAGATCAAGACTGGATCGACACTCAAGAACGAGCAACAAGTAACAAACTGTTAAAAGAGCTACCTCCAGCGACTAGACACTCAAAGGAAACTATGGCTTACATCAGCGAATTCCCAGAAAAAAGGCTAAGGGGCATTTTTATGAGAACACGATTGAACCTCCTATTGACACATGAAATCCTGGAGATAAGATCACTGTCAAATTCAAATGATTGCAGACTATGCCTAGAGAAACATCATATGGAAACTGTAAGACATCTATTGATGTCCTGTCCGGCCACACAAGGAGCTAGAGTCGCATATCTCCTACCTCTGTTCGCAGACTCTAACCTTCGAGAAGAAGAGACCTGCTGGGTCCTCCTAATTTCCGGCGAAAATACCAGATGGACCATTGCGGCAATGATCTTAAAATTTGCCATGGAGAAAATTGAAGCTTTACCCATTTTATTAGAAGGAAAACCTTCATGGACCTAATATTTCACAACGTTCCTTGTAAAAGCTCTAAATTTACTGCACACAAGTAAATACATAAAAATAAAAAAATAAATAGCATTCAATTGCTTTCTAGGTCAGAGCATGCATGTAAAAGTACCTTATTTAAAGTTGTCCACAACGTGTGGAATCGTATGAACCTGTGCACATTTATAAAGTTGTCCTAAAGGGTAATATACAGTGAGTTAGCTCTCTGGACTGTATGAATTAATTGTTTAACTCAGTAACTGTGATAAGAAAAGTGAAAACTTACTTATTCACATGCGCATGTAGGAAACTTTCGCTATGTCACTGGAGTTGCTTAACTGTGCGGGTTGCTAACTGGAATGTGCTGAGAATATAAACAAAATAGAGACATGTAATGTGCCGTTATGTATTGTGTCCATGTTTATAGTATGAACTAAGGCATTACTCGAGTACCAAACTTACTGTGTACTTCGTTCCCGAACTGGATCACAGTGTAGAGCGTGATGTGGTGCTCTAACAGCTGTTTTTATACGGTTGCCATGGCGCCTGCTAGAGATGCCTGGGCTCGGCTCACCCAAGGGCGTGTCTGGAGCCCAGCCGCCTCGATCCCCAACCTTGTTTTCTTTCCAAATCTCACTGTAATCTCACTGTAATGCAATTTGCTAATCATTTTCTTTAATGACTTTTTTTGTTTTTGGATTAACTGTATGATAGAGAGTACAGCCCTGACGAAGGAGCACAAATACTCTACTCTATTGGCAATAAATCTCTCGACCATATAATCTTAGCCTATTTGGCCTGTTCTTCCATTTTTCACTAGCACATGACAATATAATGACGTTTTTTTGACATCAGATAACTTTCAGTTGAAGTTTATTTTGAACTGATAGCACATGAAGAACATGGAAGATTGCCTAATTTTGTTTTCATTATTTTTATAGTAACCTCGGATGAGGAACTACATGAGAGTGACTGTTCAACTGTGTGTTTTTCACCCTGCGTCTTTTTGGTTGTGATCGTGGACTTTTGCAGTTTTTGTACATTTTTTATATTTAACGCAATAACTTGGGTGGTGCCCACCTTTTACGCATTCTGACAACTTTCTTCATCTTTCCACTGTCAACTCTTGCTCTGCTGTCAAGCACTCCTCTGACATCTGCCACCTCCTTGAAGAACTGGACCTTGATGTCCTCCGTCTTACTGAGACATGCTTCATGGCCAGCTCTGTCACAAACTTTGAAACTCTCCTCCCTGATGGCTACACGATCCTCTCCAATGAATTGTACAATCGGACTGAAAAAAAAGGTCAGACCGTACAAAAAGTCTGAAAAATGCTACCACCAAAGGTTCAAACTTTTGGTGTTCAAACCTTTGGTGGTAGCATTTTTCAGACTTTTTGTACGGTCGGACCTTTTTTGTAGGTAAGTATAAAAAAAAAAGACTGTGGGGGCTGTGGGGCTGTCCCCCGCAACACCCCACTCACTATATTGTCTGGTATAGTGAATGGGTGTTGCGGGGGACACCCCCGCAGCACACCTGAAACAAAAAAAACAACAAAAAACAAAAAAACGGGGGCTGCGAGGGCATCCCCCTCAACACCGCGCTCACTATACTGTGAGGTGAGCGGGGTGTTGCGGGGGACACCCCTGCAGCACACCCAGAAAAAATAAATAAAAGGACCCTGTGGCGCCGGTTCCCGATCACGGAAGTGAAAGGGAACTGGTGCCGCAGGGACTCAGCGTGTAAAAAACGTAAGTAGGGTTTGTTTATGTTGGGGGTGTGGGTGGGGGTGTGTTGAACGTGTGGGTGTGGGTATTTTGTGGGTGTGGGTGGGGGTGTGGGTATGTAGGGGTTTTGAATGCGTGTTCGCATTGGGAAATGTGCAAACCTTTTGTGGTTCGCACATTTCTCATGCAAACTTTTCCATCGCTGACTTTTCCATGACGGAAAAATCACGCAGATTCCCTCTCCGCACCCAGATCCACCCGGTCTGGAGGGGGTGTAGCCCTGACCTTTCCTGAGTGGATTCCTGCCACTGTCATTCCCACTCAGATTTACTCCACTTTTTAATTCCTTGAATGCAGACTTTCCCTCTCTTTCCTAGCCACTCTCCTACTGATGTTGTTTCCTTTAAGTATGCCATGTAAGTATTCACATAGCTGGGAGCCAAGGCGGCTCCCATAATGAACAATTGATCCACCTTACATTAATTCTAAAACTACTCAGAATAGTTTTAAATAATATTTCTTTATGTTGAGGATAGATATTTTGTCCAAATATTGGGTAACTCTATGATGGCCGCCATGGCTCCCAGATATGCTGTCAGTCTAGAAAAGCTAATCACCCCTCGAGCAGAGGGCAATGCATGATAATTGGTTGGCCGAAGACCAACTGCCTCATTTAAAGTGTCAAGAATATATGCTCATGCGTCATTAAGTAGCTATTAGCTCAACTAGAGTATGGCCATTTTAAGATGACCAGAATCGCCATTTTGTTTTCTCTCTGCTCTCTCTCTAACGTTGCCACTTTGCCTCATGTAAAACTGCTTTGCTGTAGATATTATTTCGCTTCAATGGTCCAAGGCTACTAAAAGACATGTTGAAACATTACACTGGAAAGCCAGACAGAAATGCCTGGTTCACTCCCTCACATATCCTTGAAGGCAGGGAGCAAGGCATTTTAATCAGTTCACGAATGCCAGTGAGTCTCCTAAAAGAATAGCAATGTACGAAACTAACATTTAAAGAGTTGAATTATGTTCTTCTTTACGGCCCCCCTTTTTGAGCACAGTGAGGCCCCAAAGAACAAGCTGACCTCTAGAGCATGAATCGAAACTAAGAGATAGCGAGACCTGGTATGTGCCAGTCTCCTAGGCGCAGTTTGCCCATGAAAACAAAAGCGCTGTGTTCTCGCAAATAAAGAATCGTCTCTGTAAATTTGAGATTGCAAACTGTTACTAAATATGGTGGTCTGAGGTGTCATATTCGTCACAATGGTCAATCATCCCCTCCAAATCAAAGGGAATGAATTAGGGGCGGCATCAAATGTGTCATTACTGGTTGTAAGATGCCCATTTTGTATATATGTAACTGATGTACGTTTTTCTCTCTCTTGCGTCCCCCGAGGTCTGTTAGACACACGTCACGGGGCGTGGGACCATTTGGCCAACTGAGACTATTTTATTGCAATAAACCCTAGATTTTGGGAATACAACCTCGTGTCTGGCGTATCCATTCCTGTGTGGTGATTGTGCCTTGTTTCCACATCCGAGGGTCCCTCAGGGGCCCCTTCAATGCGAATACTTACATGGCGTACTTAGCGGAAAATAACATCTTCTGCAATGAGAAATGGACCAGGCATTTGAAGTTTTTAGTAAGGTTCATTGATGACCTGTTTGGGATATGGGAAGGCTCCCAAGAAGGACTGACAGAATTGTTTGAGTTCATGAATTCAGTGGCTGTGAGGATCACATTTACGAGCAAAACCAGTAAAACCTCAATAGAATTCTTAAATGTGGAAGTATATACTGAATCTGGAAAACTTGAGATCACTATATTTACTAAAGCAACTAATAGAAACATCTTATTAAACGCCATAAGCTTCCACCCAAAGAAACCATTGAACGTATACCGTTTAGCGAATTCCTCCATTACAGACGCATCATCTCTGACAACTGTGAGTATGCCTCCAAGGTGAACCGACTGAAAAAGAAATTTGTCAAACGGGGATATGACCTGGAATTCGTCAACACTGGTGCAGACAAAGCAAGAAATATCAACATATCAGAAGCATTGAAACACAAAATACGAGAATTAGTGGAAAATCTAGAATTTGTGACAACATACTCTCAGCAGAGTACACAGATCAAAAGAATCGTTAAGAGAAATTGGAACACCTTATTATTGAACCCAATGCTTGCACAATTGTTTCCAAATACACCATTATTTACCTATAGCAAGAGTAGAGCTATAAGAGATCACCTTATAAAAGTGGATTTTGCAAGCAAAAGAGACAAAATCCAAAACCACAAAGGCACCATTCTGTGCCACACCTGGAACAATTGCCATAACCTGATCACACTATTACCCATCCCCACAATGGCTATAAAATCAATCTTTATCACTCTTTCACATGTGATTCTAAAAATATCATCTATGGCATCAGACATTCCTGAGGGATGTTTTATGTGGTCGAACAACCAGGAAGTCGAATAACCGGTGGTCAGAACACAAGACTAATATTAGAATGGCATCTGACAAGTCACCAGAAGCCCAACATTTTATCCAAAAAAGACATACCATAGCTCAAATCAGGTTCATTATATTAGAGCAAGTATGTGTACCAAGAAGAGGGGGCAACCTCAACAGACTTCTACTGCAACGGGAATGTTACTGGATTGATTGTTTAAACTCCATGTCTCCACATGGGATGAACATGGAATGGTATTTAAGTTGCTTCCTATAATTGGAGCCTATACATTTTTCTGATTTTTACATCACCGTTTTTACACAATACTAAATCACAACACTTGGAAAACTGCTGTACTCTACAGATTTTACAGCAAACTGTAGACTTTCTAACTTGAAAGTTCAGCAAACTTTCACATATAAAATGAATGATCTTTGACAAAAAACTGCTGCCATGTTAAACCTTACTAACTGCCCTACGAACAGCATTGCTGAAATCGTGCACATAAGGATTACACCCATTACAACTCAGGTGAACGCACTCATCCAACATGGTGCTCTTCGCGTGAAGGCACAACGGACCAGTTGATACTTAAAGGTCTGTGCGCATGCACGCCAGTAACCACGGCTTCCGTGTCAACGCTCTGAGAGACGAGTGACTTCAGGACTGCGGCTCTCAGCTTTGTTTTACAATATGGTATGGAACTTAATTCACATTGCAGTTTCTTTGCTACTCAGTTAAGTCACCTCTCATTGACATGCTAAAGAAGCATCCTACAGTTTTAGGATCGAAAAAACACGGCCTGTCACACAAAAATCGTAACGCTCAAAAATCGTCTCTGAACAGTGGGCGCACAGCCCGTGCGAGTTTACGAACATGGTAAGAATATTCATTCCATGTACCGCATCTGATTTAAAGGAATGCAACATCTTAACAATTTCAAAACATGCCAATCAGTAACTGCATGACACAATTTTATTATCACACAGGACTGCAGGGAAATCACAGCGCCACGCCTACAGTTGGATTTTCCCCAAGTTGAGGGCCTCGTTGCTCTTCGCTCCGAGGTCAGCTTTTGTTTATCTCACGTACAACAGTGCGTTGAAATCATTTTTACAGAGGGTCATGATGTGGGATCCAGTGCTACTTTTTAGTGACTGGTCCGATATCTGGCCCACCATTCACAATTCTCATATCCAATAAATTCTATTTACCTCCAGATCTTACCAACCTGGTTGCAAGGAAGACAGGAACTCACAGCTTTTCACATTTAAGCTTTTCTAAAGACAAAAGACATCTTTTGGACACACAGGTCAGTGACCGTACATATTTCTAAGGTCATAACAGATAGGATTGACGTTACCCAACAAACACACAGTGACAAGTTTATTTATTTTACAGAACTCGTGAATTCATATACCTGATGAAGGGCAGAACGCCTGAAACGCCTCGTACTGACAGTGAAAGACACACTTAGAGCCCACCATCCAATTGAAGTGTCTATCATTCCTTTTTGAAACAACGAATACACTTATCTTATTTTACTTGTTTAAGAAATTGTAATGCAAAACATTCTCTTTTCAACATAATTGTGATTTTTGTTGTCAAATTTTCACTAATAATTGGATATTGTTTGAAGATTGGTTACCACACCAATGTGATTGTTTCCATTGTTGTTTTCACATGAATTACATTACATCACACATTAAAAATTGTATCACTTATTTGAATCTTTTTGGCAAATCATTTTGCCCTAAAGTGTGCCTAGATTTCAGTTTCACTTTCTAGAGTGTGACTCATTTCTCTTGTATACAATTGATCTTGTAACCCAAAATCTGAATCTAAGATTATTGTTGAATTTGGATTTCTAAATTATTGATTTGAATAAGGTAGAACCAACCAATAGAGTACTCATTTAAATCCAGAGTGCACCTCCACACCATTGTATAACTTTATTTCTGATATTCTCACATAGGCCATTATGGTGAATGGCTTAGGAAGTTCCTCACGGGAACAGGAGTCCTTGGGCCTCATCACAAGTTTGCCAGTACAGTAACAATGGTACCAGTAAACTTGCTTGTACCGTTCTTACGATACCAGCGAACTACAAGTGCTGCTCGCGGGTGCCTTTTTGCCCACCAGGTTTGTTCTGGTGGGCAGACTGGCACCCACGAGCAGACCATTCCGGGATGCACCAGCACCATTCTGAATGGCGCTGGTGTATTTGGCCTCCCCCACCAGTAAAAAATGCTCCCCAGGGAATGGGGATCATTTTTTACTGGTGCCCGCGAATGGGAAATTACTGTGTCTGGAAGGGCCGTAAAGACCCAGTAATTGCCCATTCCCAGGCGCCGGTAAAAAAACAACTCCGACTGCAGCTGTGCCGGTTTTACGGCACGGCTACCACCAAAGTCGAAATGAGGCCCCTTGACCCTGAAAGAGAGGTCCCACTTGCCTCGATCACTTGGAAGGGTGTTGAGGAGCGGGCTGACCTCCCTAGCATGACATAGGTTGCTCCCCCATTGGAGAAAAGGGACAAATACCCTCAATTCATCACAATACTTGTACATATTTAAAAGGAGGGGTGATAGTGTCGACCCCTGTGGCACACCCATGAATATTGGCTGTCTAATAGAAACAGAATTACCCAGCTGGACCCTCTGTTGACGGTCCTTCAGAACGGACATCAGCCACGCTAGAGCAGAGCCAGATATTTTCATAACTCTTTTATCCATTCCAAAAGAATACTGTGCTAAACAGTATCAATAGCTGCGTATAGATCTAGGATGATAAGAGCAGCAAGTTTGCCTGTATCCTGTAATTCCAAAAAATGTTCACCAATCAATACAACCATCTTTTCCCTACTATGATGTGGATGGAATCCAGATTGCATACTAGCTAGGAAATGTCCCTCTTGCAAAATGTCAGACAGTTGATTAGCAACCACCCCTTGCATGATTTTGCTTAAAGAAGTAAGGTTAGAAATTGGCCTATTGTTCACTAGTAAAGTAGGGTCTAAATGCTGCTTTTTTAATCGAGGAGGCATTTGTGCCTTTTTTAGAAGAGTGGTGTAACAGCCTCTTTTTAAAGAGACATTATTGAAATTAGCCACATCTTCCACCAGCAAAACAACATGTTCCTTGATAAATATGAGGGTACAGAATGTAAAGAAACACCAGACGGTTTAAGCCCATACACTTTCTTTGTTTTGTCTGCCCATGAACCAAGGCCACAATTATGAAACAGTCTATGGTGACATGCTATAGGGTCAGACAGACATGAATATATTCTAGGTTTAGTTTTGATAGTGCCTCATAATTTAGCCATATTTTCCACAAAAAAAGATGCCAATTTATCGCACATCCCTTGGGACTGAATAGAGGAATTATGAACCTTACTTACACCAGTTAATTCGCAATATATTTGGAAAAACCCCGAACGGTCTTATGAGGCAGTTAAAATCCTCTCTGAGAAATAAACTTGCATTGCCTGGACAATGGCTCTCATGTATTCCAAGTGATGCTTATTGTGTGCCTACTTGTTTAAGCTTAATTAGTACCTAACGAGGGAAAACGAGATTGTAACATGCAATCTTATTTGCCCTCGCCGGGGCATAACCCCATTACATTACTTCCTGTCCCCGGTGGGGGGTGGGGGGTGGCAGCCACTTAGCCAATGAGGAGGCTTGGAATGGGGTTATCCCCGCTCTGAGCTGCCACACGGCTGGAGGCTGCAATCTTCCGCGCCGGGGATCGAGGTAAGTGTTTTCCCTTCACCCGCCCCTTCCTCAATTCAAAAAAGTCCCATGAACACCCACCCAGCCCCACTTACCTTCTTTTTGGTCCAGTTTGGGAGCGGACCCGCTGGGAACAATTCTGTCCCCAGTGTGTCCAATCTCCATCCACGACAGGCCATCATGGAAAGGAAGAAGGTATTACATGTAGTCCCTTCTCTCCTTTCCATGGCGCCCATTTTCTTTGTTTATATTTTCCCTATTTTTTGAATGGCCGCCATGGGAAGGGAGAATGGACTACTTGTAGTCCCTTCTCCCTTTCCATGTTGGCCATTTTATTTGTTTACCTTTTTCCATTATTTTTGAATGGCCGCCATGGAAAGGGAAAACGCACTCCATTTTCCCCTCTCTGGGGGCCATTTTTCTGACATTTTTTTTTGTGTTCCGAAAAGCCAGAACATTTCAGAACAGAAATAAATGTTCTTGACTCGCTTGGGTCTGTAACTATGGGCCCCCAGGCATTACCTGAAGTGGTAATGCCCCCTCTCCCCCTTGCTGGGGTTCTATTGTTTAAATGAGACATACTCCTGCAGCACTCTAATTATCAACCTTTCCTTTTAAGTAGGCTAAGATCTGGCATGGCCCAATGGTTATAATGAGCATGATTGAGCTTCTATTCTTTATTGCTCAAAAGAGCCAGAGAATCAAGAAACCAAAGGAACGTCTCATAGAAATAATTAAGCAGAGATTCTGGCATTAAGGATAGGTCATACTCAGTATAGCACCCATACAAAATGTGTAATTCCACTGAGCTAATCAAATGTAGCTTACGGAAAGACCACTTTTGCTTACTTTGTGGATTTAAGAAAGACACCTGTCGATTAGTGTCACAGTGAACATTTATTAGAGCGTGATCTGTCCTCTTTTAAAATTATATTAAAATACAAGAAGAAGGTGTCCAGCTAATGCGGAGCAGTGGTGTCCAGCTAATATAAATGTTTTTTGTATTCACCTTTGTTTCCCAAAACACATAAAATTCTTCATGTTTACCTTTAACCCATTGCTTTCTGCATAATTGAGTATATCTTGGGCACTCCAACTTATTTTCATGAAGGTATTGTAAAAAAACACAATGTCATCAGTGTATGCAAGTCAAGCTATTTTTGTATGGCCCAATCTAGGGGGGATACTATTGAACTCCTTTAATACCAGCTCAATGTAATCCGCAAACAGGTTAAGCAGAAGGGAGGCCAGAACAGATCCTTGTCTGACCCCTCTCCTAATCAGAACTGGGCCTGATACTTCACCCTTTCCATTTAGCCTAGTTTGTGCCACATTGCCATGATACAGGAGTTGGCAGGGATGGAGTAAATTACTAGGCATCCCCAATTCTTTTAATATCACCCACAATTTAACTCTGTCTATCACAACAAATGCAGCTGTAAAGAAGACGACTCGTGGCTAAAGCCGGGGAGCCATCTATTATCTTGCTTGTAAATTTAACGTGTTAATTTACAGGATATTTATGGAAGTAGAAAACCCTTTTTGAATGCAGTTTGATAGCAACTCAATATCTCATTGTCTTCCACCCAACCGCTAATGTCTCTCAAACGACAGGAAGAGAAGATTTTTCTGGTTCCATCTAACAAAGAGAGAAGCCTGTATTTCTCTGGGTCTTCTCTTCCACATTTAAAAAAAAAAACTGTTATTAGATGATAAACTTGCCAGGAGTCCGGGACCCCTCCCCGTTCACAATTCTTTCAAACACTGTGGTCAAAACATCAGCCCACAGTGTGGGATTCGCCTTCATCGCTGCATTTGATACCCCGTCCAGACACCTGGTGTGTGGGATTGCTTAAGGCAATGTATGATCTTAATCATATTATCCTGCTCAAATTTCAACGTAATTTCCCTCTTGATTAGTTTTAGTTGCTTATCAGCGTGACATGTTTTGCTTAAAAATGTACACCAGATCTATTTGTTTATACCACAGGCTAGTTCCATTCCCGTCTCTTGTTTCATCCTATTAAAGAAAGACCAAAGCTCTCTACTGTCTCCCGCATTTAGTACCATGTGCATTTCGTGCCAGATAACATTATGGCACAATACATTGTAAAACCTAAACCAGTTTCTATATCTATTTTATATCTGCTTAATACATTTTATTTGTACTTCTTTTTTCATATTTGATTTGTTTATACATCTCAGATCCTGCTTCAAAGCGTTTTAATCCGTACTAATAATCTTATCATAGGGGTGACCCCTCTTACCAATATTCACGTAGATTTACAACTACAAAGAGGTAAGCATCTAGCTGTGATATAAGTTTTACATTCAACTATCTCATTAGATGTCTCCAAAAATGAAACTTGTCATCCACTGTATTGATATAGTTCTGAATAGCTTCCAAATTCTGGTCAGACCAACCCAGTCTGTTTCTTCCACCATTAACCTGTACCTCATCCACTTGATCTTGCAGCTTTCTATAATAGGCCTCCATCTCCATGGTTAGACATACTATAGCATGGTCACTAAAACCCGTAAAACTCAAACTCTTACCGGCCACGCTCAATCGTTATTTTTCATTACCATATAAATAATCAATGTTGGACGTTTTAAACCGACTCCTCCAGGTCTTAGCTCCAGGGATATCACCCGCCACCTGACCATTCATTATTTGCAAGTCTAAATCGTCCATAACTTCCACCCACGAGGGTGCTGCATTATGACCACCCAAACCCTCCATTTTACGATACACCAGCACTTTGTTTTCATGTATAGTGTAATTTATGCACTGTGCATTTAGATCTCCCTCAATTATTATCAATTTTTCTTTTCCTTATTCAACCTAGAGCACAAATGCGCATAAACATACCATTGAATGAGCTTGATACACTCATCACCTGGAAAGGTCATAAATATTGATCATCACTATATCCAGCTCAGTAACTGTTATTTCAACAGCTCATACATTGGGATTATCTTGGGTGCCCACAATGTCTTTAGAATCAAGGTAATTTGCAAACAACGCAGTCAGGCCATCAAATGGGTGTCCCATTGCTCCCCTCTTAGCTCTTTTACAAAAGCAGGTATATCCATTTAATAACCCCCCCCCCCATCAGCCGTGTTTCCTATGACAAAATAATATCTGTTGTGGATAACAATTCACAGAGTCGTTCTAGCTAAACAAATGCATGTGCCCTCGTGTGTTCCCTGATTTTACAAAAAGAAACTAGTAGGATATCATCGCCATTGGGGGTAGGAAAGAGAGCAAACAGTCCCAGTAGGCCTTAGCAGTTGAATCCACCCAGGTGTGCTGCTCTTATTACACTCTTGTTGACTCCCTTTAACCCCCTCAGTCAATGAGCAGACTGCTTGTAGAGCACTCAAGTACCTTGCTCTTTCTCTTTGTCAGTTATTCTTACTGGACAGTCTAAAACATATCCACATTTTAATAGAGACTGTGCATTGGCTCTAACAAGAGAGACCACCAGAGATGCATAGCAGTGCACTCTTGTTAAAGGTGGAATCAGTTCATCGATTCATTCCACATACTCCAAATTTGCACTTTTCTGCACTCTACGTACTGGCAGATGACTAAACAATTGCAATAAGGAGTCTCTCATCTCTCAAATACACTCAAGATAATGAAAGAGGTTCTTGGCAAGGAATCTTTCTCCCACAATGTTCGGCACTATTAGCTCCTTTTGGCTCCCTTGTTAGCTCATTTACATCCACAGGCACTTGGTTATCCAGTGGGCCAAGCTCTTCCATTGATGCATCCTGAAAACTATTATTCTCCAATTCTCTGTCCTCTGTCTGTAATGGCTGCTGCTTTCCATTTTATCCATTCTTCTCGTTCACGCCTAATAGACAATTTAACTTGACCATTTTACTTTTAGCTCTTTTCACTCGCCAAGCAGCTTTCTTTCTGGATTTAAGCCTACTCGACCCTTCTCAATTGAGTGCAGGGTGATTTCCTCATCACACTCAAATGGTTGTGACAAGTTCTTCATAGTCACATCCTTCTTTTCCGGCGTTCTCGATCAAGCCAGGTAGAGTATTTTTGTATTTTGCAATGCATATGATGGCATCATTTTAACCCGATTTTTGAGCAAAATTAGTAGATTCATTATAGCCCCCAGGTGCGCCTGTTTCCTCTATTAAATTCTGTTAGTCGACTAATTTCCTGCAGCTCCAAGTTGGCTGCTAACTGAGTTTGCACGCAGCCGTTCACAGGCATTGCCTCATTCACCAAACCAGTCTAGGTGAACATGACAGCCTCTCCGGTAACAAGTCTTTGGTTTTATTATTCAGTAGATGGTCTTCCTCCCAGGTAACAATAACTTCACTCTGCACCGTGTTCAGTAAGGCAAGCTGCTGCACCTCTCTGCAACGAATAGCATGCATTTGACATCAAATTGTTGTTATCCGATTCAGCAGACGTGCCTACTTTTTCACAGTCTTAGATTTCCAGGCTGTTCATCTCAAGCTGCACCTCTACTGCTCTCTCTGGTGCTCCCTTAAAGAAACTGGTCATTTTATCTTTCACGGGTACCTACCTAGGAGTCCCTGCTAATGTCTCAGACCAACTGGCGTCGGCTGCATTTGCATCCTCCTTATCACTAGATGGGTTACCATTATAGATAGCAGCCTTTTTAACACCTCTTAGGTTAAAACCTTTCTTGGCAGTTTTCCCAGGCATTTAACAAAGTTCCACTAAGGCTATGGAAATTTCAATCGAGAAGTACAGTACAAATGCTGTTAGCTCCAACTTCAATCTCTCGCCCATCGCCGTCCCGCTGCACTGGAAACTGCCAAACTGCTTCAGCACTTTCCAAGCACTTGGCACGAGCAGGAGTAATAAGAACAGGATCTGTCCATGATAGTGGTGAGATAGCAAGGTAGCTACCTCTTTTAAAATGATATTAGCACACTGGCTGGGGGAGCCAGTCAATCAGATGGCTAGGAACGTAGGCTTGAACTGCAAGCCCACGTTCCATGCCGCCCGATGGCCGGCTCCCCTGCGGTCATCTTCCCCCCACACTCAATCCCCTTATGTTTTTTTTCACCCCCTCCACCACCCTACTTACCTTTTTTCAGAGGCGGCGTGTGCCGGCGCTGCATCCGCTGCTTCCCCTTGCCTCCCGCAGGCCGCCATTGAGCTTCTCTTCCCTTTCCATGTCGGCTCACGCATCCCGTTGAACAAAGGAACATTCTTTTTCATTTAGCACCCGGGATTCCGCTTTGGTAGCCCAGCCTGCTAATCGGTTCCAGCCCTTGGAATGGGGGTTAACCCCATATTAAAATCCAACCAGAAGGTGTCCAGCTGCATGTGCAGGTCCAGATGGACATTGTGTAAACCCTAAACATGTTTATAAATTAATAAAATCTTGTACTCATCCAATTTCCTTATTATGCAAGTGAAGATTAAAATCCAACAAATTCGTTCTTAACAGATATAGAGTGGAGCTCTATTTTGGTGGACGATAGAAACCGAAACTAGGACCGAGAAATCCACTAAAATTGTAATTTCATTGGTCAGATGTTTAACAGAGGAAAAGGCCACTGTTTGCACTACTGAACTTTTGAATGTGTTGGAAAACATTATTGCCACCGCCTCCCTGTTTATCAACACGGTTTTTACACAGCCGAGTAGCCATGTTTTACTACAGACCTAACATTTAAAAGTAGAGCTTTGGATCTCCTCACTCTCATTTAATGGGGCGACTCCCTGCACCAATGGATCAAATCCTATGCAGTGGTCGAAGTGCATGAAAAGAAGTAGTGTAACTATGTTCCCTGCTGCCCTGCCCAGCTCTCCACAAACCCCATCGCTGTACCCCCTCCCACATACAATCCAAACCCCCAAAAAAACACACCTGCTATTTAAAGGAATGTTCAGTGGAGTGCACTGAAATGCAAGCTTCATCTTCTTCCTACACTTTTATTTTAAAACAAAACCATTCCAGAACGGTTTCTTTTTAAAATAAAAGTATAGGAATGGTGAAACATGAAAATAATAAGTATAGGAGCACCGCTCCCGACTGCTCCCGCCCACTTCGACCTCTGATCCTATGATAGTAGAGGGAGTGTTAACAAACACTATGGGAAATTTTCATTGAAACCAATTCTTGCATTCTGTCTGCAAAAGGCTGTACCAACAATTATTTTTGGCGTGGAAAATGCTTTTGGTTGTTCCCATGAATTATGGTGCACGTTGGAGAACATCTTCTGGGTCAAGGCCCTACAATTACCCAAGGGAATATCAACTGTGTGCTTAAGATATGAACTTGGTCTAACATCAATCCATGCTAAAGTATGTTAGAATGCACTATCTATATTCCGAAAGACCATCACTCCAGCTCCAATGTTACAGTATAAAATACTAAACGACTCTTGCAGGGACAAAGGCAATTCTATGCTAGACATGTGGAGCAAACAATGCATGGCAATCCTGAAGGTTCATGACTTTTCAGTAGCTACACTATTAGAGAATCCTGATCTGGCAAAAAGACAACTTTGGAGATCGGAATGGTGTCTAACTTGTGATTTAAGAGGTAAATCTCAATCAATGAGCGAGGTGCCTTATGAAGCGAGAGCATTTGGAGATTTGCAACCTTATCTAACACAGTTTCTTGACTGGAAATCGAGATCTCTATATATATGAGGTTCAAATTTAACTTATTTCTGACCAAAGAGCGTACAGGACACTGGACGCAAAACACTGAACGTATGTAACTTGTCAGTTCTGTGAGCAAAGTATTGAAACATTGAAGCATCTGACTCTATTTTGCACAAAATTGAGTAATTTGCGAACTCTGACTTTGGGCACTGTGGTTTGCAAATATCTAATATTAAGTGCTGATGACTGGAGGCATTGTATGTTCACTGGGTCGGATCGGAAACTAATGTTTGCCTTGATAAATTCTCTTGGAGAATTGGAAGCACTCCTGACTCTCGAAAGTTCGGAAACAGAAAGAGAGTGACTCAGCATATGAACTGTTGAAAAATACTGAAGTCGGATCACTTAGTACTCAGTACAGAGGACTTGTGCAGAATTAACAAGAACCGTGGATGCTGCTAGGATTGTGTTATGTGTTCTATTGTTGTATGTTGTTCTTTTTTTTAAAGGTTTGTATAAAAAAAAAGAGGGAGTGTTTACAGAAATAATATGCTTAGGACAAGGTAGGTTAACGCAATAGGAGCTCACAATCTCAAACAGACTATGAAACCACCCTTGAACCAAAACACCCTTAGCCAAAATAAACAGCTGGGCGGTAAAACGCCCAGTGGCGGCACTTTCACACTGAAGGGTCTGTACCACTTGAACCATCACATGACAGTCCTGCCCCCCATCCCTCCGGCTGTCATCGTCCTTAGGGGGGGTGTCCTTGCCAAGTGTCTCTTGGGACCTGTGGAGGCTAGGCACGGAGACAGGGGTCTGCAGCAATTGCCACCAGCACTGCCTCAAAATCCCATGAAGAGAGAACGTGAAGTAGGTTTCAGGAAAGAGAACAATCATAGAAAGTGTTGCCATCATGTTTCACAATACGCATCTAGAAGGGATTTATTTTTCTGTAGCATAGCAAGTCAGTGGAGGCAGGTTCGGCAATATCCTTCTCTAACAATAAAGCAGAAACAAGGCAGTTAGAGTTAGGCCAACTACCAGAGCATCCAATGGTGTTGGGGCTCTAATAAGGATGCAGATACCTTCAGCTGCAAAATGAAGTTCAAGATCAAAATATACAGGAAATGGCATCAGTGGAGAGCTTTATTGAAAGTTGGAAGCGTGTAATGGGGACCTACCAAACTGTGAAACAGTGATTTCTGACCTTTCAAAAGAGCATATGCTTAGAACAGAATGTATATATTAATGTAAAGGTATAGGGCTAGAGAAAGAGAACATTCTCGTACAATAGGTTTTCCTCGGATGTTATCAAGTATGGTCTTCAAGGTTGACATTTATGATAAGCGATCACTGGAAAATGTGTTTTAGTGAAGGATTTCTACAAAATGTTTTAACAGCATTGATCTTATACAACATCGATTCAATCATGGAAAGATTTTATTTGCGCGGCTTTGTTACAATGCCATCCTTAAAACCAGCCATCCTTAGTGGGAGCCGCTAAGGGACCAGGGAGCTAATAACGGGCCCGTAATTTACGGGCCTGTTATTAGCTCCCTCCCCATTCCATTGAGCCCTATGGGGGCTCGAATGGGAATGGAGAATGGTTTTCTGAATGGGGACTTACCGGGTCCTCCAAGGTTGGAATGACCCGGTAAGTCCCCATTCAGAGAACGCGGACACGAGTTTGGAGGCAGCCAGCACCATGGCTGCCTCCGAACTCGTAATGACCCCCCTAGTATCTGGTTTCTTAATGATTGTTCAATCATATCATTTTTCTGTGACTCACAAATTGCATATCCGCTTTTATTTCTTTGTGTCATACATTGGATTTCTATTTTTGTTTATTTTCAAATGTGAGTTATTTCCGTGTCATCATATTTTAAATATATTCTGTATTTTGTTGTTAAAATAGCTGTATACATGTTTTTTGTAATAACACACATGTGAAATTAAAAGAATGTGGATTTAAAAATATTTTTAAAGAGTACAGGCTGCAATCTAATACACTCATGAAGGAAATCAAATTCACTGAACGATAGATCTTGAAATCAATTGAAAACAATTCACCAAAAGCCCTAGTACTCCTTGATCTATTAGCGATTTATGATACAATCAACCATCAGACACTAATACAAAGATTACATTTTAAGATGGGAATATATAGTACTGCCTTGGCGTGCAACACCAACTACCTTGGTGATCGCACTGTGGCGGTTAACATGTGAGGCTTCATCTGATCGATTTATCCAATAAGGTTTTGATTACCTTTAAACGCAGACATTATCAAAATCTTCCAAAAAGTATTTCAATTATATGTGTATGATTCTAAAGTACTACTGAACCTGGAACCTGATGAGAACAATAGACATATACCTGAACTCTTCCAAAGAATTTAGGACCAGACCATAGATAATAATAAAGATTGCCCACGCTATCAGCTCAGGAAGTCTTCATTCTATTAAAGACAAGGAGGCGAGCATTATGCTTTACTTTCTTTTTTTTGCTGCCACACCAGCACTTTAAAACTTAACTTTAATACTGTACATTTATGTTCTTACAAAACCACAGTTATGGAAAACAAAAATGGACCAGTTTAAACGTTTGTTTCACATCTGCGTGTGATCACTCTAATCACCCGGGAACTACTAGTCCCATGATACTCATGTCTCTGGTAGTCCAATCTTCTCAGCTCTGCACCTATCAGAGGGCAGCCTCCTGTATAAGAACCCTTGTGCCAAGGTCCTTTCCTCTTTCTTTTTACTGCCATAAGATAAGTGACATTTTTTCTCTATCTTTGCTTATAGAAGGATCGTTAGTCAAGTATATATTTCTATAATTTCTGTAATATGTGTATATCAGTATGGCATTACACCGTCTTGTCATAGAATGTTTGCCTTAGTGCCTCTAAAACAGAGATTGTCTTATTTGGGACCCCAACAATGGCACCACTTGCTTTCAGACTGTCCACACCTCATGTGTACAGTCCCCACCCTGTCAGAACAGGTAAAAAATCAAGGCATCATTTTCAACACTGAACTCTAACTAAAACCACAACTAAACTCCCTAGTCCATGATGTATACTTCTGGTTGAAATGACATAGAACATTGAGAAGACTAGAGCCCTTGGCCTCTCTCGCCTAGACTATTGTAATAGTCTCTCTCTAGGAATAAATGAAAGCTAACTAACCCATTGTAACTTATCCAAAAATATGCAGCTAGACTTATTTTGCGACTCAAACACTGGGACCACAACTAACCAGGTCTGAAAAATCTCAACAGGCAGCTGGGTTGCAAAGAGAATAATGCACAACACCAACTGTATTACTTTCCAAATGTATCTACAAGAATGCTAGGATCATCACAGGGTAACCACATAACTGCAACTATGTTCAAAAGACTGAAACACAAAGGGAGATCCCTTGCAGTATTATATTCGAAATTCTAGAACCTGCAGGCAACAGAAATTATCTTACCCATGGTGCCTCAGCAAAAGCCTCATCTACATTATGTTGCCCAATTGTAAGCTCAGATCTTAGTTTCCAATTGTAACTAAGGAAAATACTTAGGGCCTCATTACGAGTTTGGCCGGTAGCCGAACCTGCATTACAGGCACGGCTACCGCCGAACTCGCATCCGGCACCGTCACCCGCGAATGGGCACTTACCGGCCCATTACGAGTTGAATGGGCCGGTAAGTGCCCATTCGCGGGTGACGGTCATGCCGTGTTCCTCATCCCCATTCTGCCCTACAGGGCAGAATGGGGATGAGAGAGGGAGCAAACAACGGCCCATTACGAGATGGTCTGTTGTTTGCTCCCTCCTCCCCTCGCGGGACCCGGTAAGCACGCCTGGTTTTCCCAGGCGTGCTTACCGTGTCCCGCGAGGGGACCTCGTATTGTGGCGGAACGGGTTGAACGGCGCCGTCACCTTTTACGGCACCGTTTAACCCGTTCCTGCCAGGGTCGTAATGAGGCCCTTAGTGTGTAGTCCCATGCTTACGATTCCTGTATATATAACACACCTCTGTTTTGAACCCACTGTTACACTTTGTTTTTCCCAGATGCTTTGAAGCGGCACCCCTGCAAGTTAGCATATTATACAAATTTAAAATAAACACTTACAAATAAAATAAATAATGATAACAAAAAATGGGATCATCATATTTCCCTATTGGGAGCCATATGGCTAGCACAGAAACAGAAGCTCTGTATTTGTTGGTTGCATTAGACATCGCTTTACACTGTACATGCACAAGGTGCATACAAATATAGGCAGGGAGGTGTATCTAAACCAAGTGACCAGAGAGGAGCTCATGTACAGGGATGTCAGCATATGTGCATTAATGGTAGGAAATATAGGTTAATCGGAGTAGAATGTGACAGAATAGCATGCTGGCCCTTTTAAGGTGGATGAAATGGAGCTGGAGTGCAGACTTCAATGCATGAATGCTGGTTGTGTTTTTATAAAAGGCATAGAGAGTTCCAGTGGTGGGGGCAAGGAAAGGAAATGCGAGGATATTCAAGGTGGTTGGCAGACGGTGAGAGTGTGAAGGATATTAGAACAAATGGTGAAAGAAGCAGAGTAGCGAGATATAGATGCAGCCGGGTTGCGGTCTGGTGATCCGGTGGAGTCATCACTGATTTCCTGGCTGCAACATCCTCCCATGTGGTCATTGGACGGCAGCCACTACTTCATCCTGACCCTGGAGGCAGCTAAATGAGGGCGACAACCTCCGGGGAGATGTGAAGGCTTAATCGGATGAGACATGATATCCCCCAGTTTCCATGGAAGGTCACCTTCCCATATCTAATACCCTCATAGCCTATTGTTAAAAGTCCACACATTGTCCTCTGAAAACTAGGAGGAACATTTTCCCCAAACTGGGGTATTGTCATACCTCTTCTCATTCTCCTCTAGAGAATAAGGAAATCCCTTTGCCCAAGCCGATAGACCAATTCTCCACCTTTCGATCTACCTAGTGAAACCCTTAAAAATACTTATTCACATTGGCCCTCATTACGACCCAGGTGTTGGGCCATAGTGCTAATAGCACCATGGTCCATGCCGGTAACCTACCGACTCCGCCATGGTGGGATGGGGAATTACCGCCCCATTCCGAGGTTGGCGGGGCGGTCATTCCCCATGCCGCCATGGCCCTTCCCCATTCCCAGTTTTGCTCCATAGGGCTCAATGGGTATGAGGAAGGCGCTAAGTACGGTGCCGCAAATTGCGGCACCGTACTTAGCACCAAGGTCCCTTTGCGGGTTGGTTTTTTAACGCCTGATAAAAGCAGGCGTTAAAGTACCACCCGCAAAGGGACCTCGTAATCAGGCGTTAAGGTATTAACGGCGCTGCCACCTTTTACGGCGCCGTTAGCCCCTTAACGCCTGGGTTGTAATGAGGGCCATTGTCAGAATCAATTCAGAAATATGGACTACATGGCCCAAAATTCTCAAAAGACTGGGTTGAGGAAGATTAATCAAACTATGCAAATTGAATTGAACGCAAGTCCAGCAAGCGCTCTAGTGTTTGCTCGTGTGCCCCTAAACCAAGGAAGTTTGAGAGGCAAGAATAGAGAATATGCAATGTTTACTGTAGCTGGCGAGAGAGAGCACAACTTCTCTGTGAGGACCGAGAAAGGCTGGAACTGGTGTGATGGAGCAGGGAGGCTCGCTAATGAAGCAAGAAGAAGCTGCTATACCGGGACATTCTGCGAGAATGTCAAGAGCCGGGCAGGTGATCAGCAGCATCGCTTCACTTACTGGAGCTGAGAAGGAAGTAGATCAGATCCATGGAAACTACGAGAGATGGAAGAAAGCAGCAGAAGCAGTTGCAGCAACAATATAAGCAGAAATCCTTTACCAGCAGATTGCAAGAGAGATTACAAATGCCAGGGTATATCAGCAACCATGCCAAATGCAGATAATTGTATGCAATGTAATTGAAAGTGAGAAAGAGAGCACAAGGACATATTATTCAAAGGGAAAGAAACCACAAACAAACCCGTTACGTATATTTGAATGGATGCAATGCAAACACAGAGCAAATCAGAGTAAGATAATATATAAGAAGGATATATTAGCCAACACAGTTGATAAGCAATTGTGGAAGAGGGCAAAACAAAAACAATTCCAAGTGTGTGAGAACAGAAGCCCTGGCAGGAGAGTATACCAGGCAATTCCAAGTGTGTGAGAACCGCAGAACAAGTGTGTGAAACCAGGAAGCCCTGGATAGTATACCAGGCAATTCTGAGAGTATACCAAACAATTCCAAGTGTGTGAGAACGGAAGCCCAAGCGTGTGAAAGCATAAAGCCTGAGCAGGAGAGTATACCAGACAATTCCAAGTGTGAGAAATCATAAGCCCTGGCTGGAGAGTATACCAGGCCCAGATGCCTACGGGCCCAGTTGCACTATACAAATAAAACAAATTCTAAATATGTGAAAACAGAAGTCCTGTCAGGAGAGTATACCAGGCAATTGCAAGTGTGTGAAAGCAGAATGTCCTGGCAGCAGAATATAACAGGCAATTGCAAGTGTCTGGAAACAGGAAGCCCTGGCAGGAGAGTATACCAAGCTATAACCAGAAATGTATAAGATCCAAAGAAGTACTGAGGAGTAATATCAGGACCAGATAAAGGACTATTCTAAATAGGAAAAAAATATCCATCCTGGTAAAAAGTATTCCAGGAATCTAGAAAGAGACACAGTTGCAAAGTCAGGCACGTTCTTTTGATAAAGGTGAATGGTGGCCTAGAAAGCCCCAGAAAATTGTTGTTTGTATAATACTCAAGAACAAAGAGGAACAACCCTCTGGAACAAGAATTGTTGTTCTTGAAGAACATTTGTGTTGGAGGCATGTATTCTTTCTTTATGAACACATTTTCTAACCACCCATGGTTAAAGACATTTCCCCTTCACCTTATTGTTAGGTCTATAGTGTGAGGTTCTGAATAGAACTTTGGAAACAGGAACAATTGATTTGGACATTTTGACACAGACAGATCCTTAGTTTTGGTTTATGTAGGGAAATTCCTCTTAGGACAGGGTCGGAGAGGAATTTTCCCAACCCCGTTTTCATTTAAATAAATTGTCTTTTACCAGAAACATGGCAAACTTGTGTCCAACTTTCATTTCTGACTCTTCACCTAGGTTGACAGAAGTGGGATTCTGACTTGGCTGACACAAGTTGTGAACCCCCGTAGAATCAGAGCTTTTTCAAATTCCCTTTTCTTCTGATTCTAATTATTAAACAGTTGGGTAGTGAAGAGTTCATCGTTGATGTATCTGCAGAAGTTGAACTCTTAAGGAAACAAATATCACCTTTCTATTAGATGCCAACAACTTCTGTTTCAAGGCCGACCCTTATCAAATGATCTTAGACTATCCAATGACGCAATAATGCCCAATACCAAGTTATATTTGGTAATTAAAAGCAATAACAAACAGCAACTCTGGACGGAATAAAACCAAGTCTTAGACGGCCACATGAATTCCAAGTAGAAAGATTCTAGAGGAGTCTACTGAACTCTGTGACACACTTGTGTAGTACACGTTAACTAAGACATATCCACCTCAAGAAACCAAAGAAATAGAGCTCGATCTAGCGCAAAATAAGGTAGAAAAACTCTTCTCCTTAACAACTACTCTGAGTTAGGGATCTCTTAGTGGACCCAAAAGGGACACCTTTGAAAGGGATATACATTTGTTTCCAGGAGTCTGCTTGATAACATATGATTCAGAAATGCCCACAATAGAGACTCTGTTGACACAGCTGACGGACCACCTGATTCAAGCTGAAACAGTTTTAAACCGGTCGGAATAATGTTGTTGCCTGCAGCAGAGACCCATACTACCCCATGGAGTGCTGCAACCCTATAATGAAGGGTAAGACTTTGGACATGTTTTCTTCTACTTTGAGAGGTTGGCTCAACAATTCCATCGGGGGATAATCAGAAAACATTTTATCTGGCTCCTCTGTTGAAGAGTGATTTACACAATTCTTATCAACTATTGAACCCTTTAAGAACTGCTACTTTTAATGAAATAAAGCAAGGATTGTCACAAAGAGTGTTCCAAACAGATAATGTCTATAAACAATAACAGAAAAATATCAGGTTAAACCCAGAAGAAACTACTGTACAATTTGGGGGCACGAATACAAAATACAATGGCTTAATGTGGCAATAAGACCTGAGGCGGCAGGCCAATACCGCCCAAGGTAATGCCCCCGGGGCCGTAGTTAACAAAGCCCCGGGGCATTACTGTGAGCGGTATTGGCCCACCGCAGAGCGTCTTATAGCCATTAGTACCCCAGCAAAAAAAACAAAAAAAAAAAGTTGAAAAAAATGGCCCCTGGGAAAGGGAAAACGTAGTCCATTTTCCTTTTCCATGGCGGCCATCGGGAGCAGACGCGCTGGGAACAGAAGCGTTTCCAGCGCGTTCGCTCTCCAAAAAAGACGAAAAAAGAAGGTATGTGGAGTTGGGAGGGTGGGGAGGGATAGTTTGCGGGGGAGGGAGGTTGAGAAAAAAAAAACATACCTTAGTCCCCGGAAGGGGACGAAGGCAGCCTCCAGCTATGGGAGGCTCGGAGCGGGGATTGCCCCGTTTCGAGCCTCTTCATTGGCTATGGGGCTGCCACGCACCTCACCGGCAACAGAGTACCCGGCACGCACTAACGTACATGAGAATACCGTGTGGTATTGCTTGGAAAAGAGCCAATCCACACGTTGTATTCCCGGTGTGCAGCGCGTGCTGGTTACTAATAGCTTGGTAAGAAAAGCTTACCCGTAGCATTAGAAGTTCTGAATATGAAGCAGTTTGTTCATTCCTTACCCTTATATCTACAAAGGGCAGTCTTCTAGTTGCATAGACCTATTTTAGCCCAAGCTATAGAAGCAGCTCAAAGGCATGCTGAAGTTAATAAACATCTAAGAAACTTACACCGAAATGAAGTACCTCAAAAAGATCAAAAGGGGTGTTCCCCGTTCCATGCTGAAGAAAGGAGATAGGATATCTCCCCATAAGCCAATCTTTAAAGATCTAGAGAGAGGTGACAGAAAACCTTTAATAAGCAGAGATAAAACTGAAATAAAAAAAAACAGAGGATGGACGGAATCCTAGACCCACACCCATTATGATGTTTCTCTTGTGGGCAATCAGGACCCCTGGCCAGACAATGTCCCTCAAACAAAATGGAAGAACCGAAGGAAATTGGTTATATAACACGAAGGGTTTGGGAAGAAGATAGCTTTCCTGTAGAAGAGAATGTTGAAACTGCTAACAATTTATTTTGTGGAATTAAACCATTTAAAACTCATGACTCCACCACAGTAAATGGGGTACCTGTTAGAGCTGTTTTAGACTTAGGTAGCAAACAGACCGCAATGAGGGGTGATCTAATTTCAAATAGAAATTTTTGAATAGGAACCCTGATACAAATTACCTGTGTCTAAGGAGGTATACCATAAAACACCAGTTACCATCCAAGTCCAAGGGCAATACACCCAAATAATTGCTGCTGTAATTCCTGGGCTACCAGAGGAAACTATAATTGGCACAGATTTTCCCAAGTTTTGAAAATATACAAAACAACGCTAACAAAATTTCTCTTTCATATTCCCCTGTTGAGTCCTAGGAAGAAGATGGTTTTATCTACGAAAGTCTTATTCGGAAATGGGATGCCAAAGTTAGAGAAGACAACCCTTATGTAGTGGGGTCACTAACGAAAACCAACATGATGGCCCTTGTGCAGGAAACCTGTTCTTAAGGGTAAGGTATGTAATGGATCTGGTAGAGTCATCACTGATTTCCCAGTGGCAACCTCCTCCCATGTGGCCAGGGGGCGGCAGCCCCTACATGATCCTGACCATGGGGGCGGATATATGAAGGAGGATCACATGGGAGGATACAACCTTTGGGAGATGTCATGGCTTCATCAGATGAGAAATGGTATCCCTCATTTTCCTTTGAGGATAACCTTCCTATATCTAATACCCTCAGGGGCTATTGTCATACATCCACTCATTTGCCTCTAAAAACAAGGAAGAATATTGAATCATCTAGACCTGTACCACCCACCTCAGAGCCTGAAAGCTATAAAATCTGCTTGGTGGTAAAGCCCAGGCCATGTCCTGCTATGGTGCTGCACTGCTGTCTGCAGTACAGAGTGAAGGATGAGAACTCACCATCTGGCAGCAGTCTGCCTGAACAGATGTGCTTTGCCGTTCTGTGACTGCTCTGTGTCCACTGTCAACAGGAGAACCTAGGAGTCTGCTTGGCTGATCGCTGCCCCTTCTGTGCATTGCTGTGTTGGGAGCCATGTAGTGCCATGAATCACCTAGGCCCGCCCCCAAGCTCGGAGCCCGCAAGCCTCCAAAACCTGCTTTTTGGGCAAAGCCCAGGCGAAGTTTGGCCAGGTCTCTACACCGCTGTCTGCAGTGAAGTGAGAAGGAGGAGACCTCACCAGCTGGCAGCAGTCTGCCTGAACAGCTGTGCTTTGCTGTTCTGTGACTGCGCCATGTCCGCTGTCAACATCAGAGCCTGGGAGTCTGCTCGGCTCGTCGTTGACCCTGCAGTGCCTTGCTGTGCTGGGACCCCAGTCATGTTGTGAGTCACCTAGGCCCCTCCCCCGAGCTCGAAGCTCAGAAACTTTGAAACCTGCTTCTTGGGTGAAGTCTGGCCAAGTCGCTTCACTGCTGTCTGCAGTGCAGCATGAAGTAGGAGAACTCACCATCTAGAAGCAGTCCACCTGAGCAGCTGTGATTTGCCGTTCTGCGATTGCTCCATGTCTGCTGTCAACAGGAGAGCCTGGTAGTCTGCTCGGCTCATCGCTGGAGCTGCAGTGCCTTGCTGTGCTGGGAGCCGTGTCCTCTCGTGAATCACCTAGGCCCCTACCCCTGACCTCAGAGACCAGAAGCGTTACGTTCTGTGACTGCTCTGCGTCAGTGGTCTCCTGTCAACAGGAGAGCCAGGGGGTCCATTCAGCTCATTGCTATCCCCTGCCATGCGGGCTGGGAGCCCTGTCATCTCGTGAATCACCTAGGCCACACCCCCTGAGCTTGGAGGCCAGAAGCTTTAATAGCTGCCTCCTGGGCAAATCCCAGGTGAAGTCTGACAAAGACCATGCGCTCCTGTCTGCAGCTGGCCACTGCTGGTACTAGCCTATCCTGAATCTTACTATGCTGTCTTCTATTCTTCTTCTACTATGGTCTTTATCTTTTTCTTTGACTTATCAGGCTGCTCTCCCTTCTTACCTGTACCTCAGCCCTTTCATACGCCCATCAACCACCACCAGGGACCCTTGTTCTGTGTACAAATAGTTGCATATTTATAACCATTCTCCTGCTCCTGCTGTTTACTTCTGTTTCCCCTTCTTTCCTCTCTCTTTTATTCATGCTTTTCAACCCTGCTTCCAGACCAATTGTCCTACTTTCTGCAACTACGCTAAACGTATCTCTTCTCCTCAACAATAAGACACACTCAATCATAGACCTTTTTTCTGGTCTCCATCTTCACTTCCCAGGCCTCACAGAAACCTGGCTTTCTCCTTCCAACACTGCTATTCCTGCTCTGCTTTGCTCTGCCCAGTCCTTTTTCTCCGGCCCTTCTGGATCTGGTAGAGCTGTTGACATTCTATCCTATGTGTCTGCAGCTTTCTCTACTCTTTCTATGGATACCCATTGTTTTGTTTCCTTCGAACACCACTGTTCCCTCTTCCCTAGCCCCTCTCTGACTTTCTTTGTAATATATTGTCCACCTGGCTCTGTGTCCACTTTTTTTTTAAAGTATTTTTATTAATTTACAACAATTAACTTATAACTTCCCCACACCCACTCTCCCCTCCCCCCGAGATGTTGTGTGTCAACTCAATGTTCCAGGATTTCTCCTTTCTTCTTCATCTGAATAGGTCAATTATCTTTATGTTGTGGGGGCACCACTGTTCCATGCAGTCACTTTGAAGGTAACCTAGGGTCTCTGCCCACTCGTCTCTGAATGTCTGATTACTTCCTTGCAGATTGTGCGTGATTTTTTCCATCGTTATGTGTGACCAGACTCTTCTTCTCCAGTCCAGTGCCAGGAGGGTGGGTGTTTCTGCTTCCACTTTTGGGCTATTTCCAGCCAGACCCCAATCAGTGGCCCCATGAAGTTTTGTTTCCGTGTTTTCGAGATTGTCTTGTCTCTCGGATCCCACATTCTACATAAGCAAACATTCTCTCCCCTGTCCCCCATGCCTGGGAACATTTGCTGCATGTGCGCCTTCACTTCCCCCTAGTATTGCTGTAGTTTTGGGCATTCCCACCAGATATGACGCCAGTCCCCTTCCCCTCCACATCCCCTCCAGCATACATTGGGGGAGTCCCGGAACATTGCATGTAGTCTTTCTGGTGTGTAGTGCCATTGCAAGAGGATTTTCATCCACATTTCTTTTGGCTGTATTGCCCTCGTTAGTTTGGGTATCATCTCCCAAATGTGTTCCCATTTTTCCATTGGGATTGGTGTTTCCAGGGTCTTTTCCCACCTTTTCATATATTGCCATTTTATTTATTCTGTGTGTGTGTTTATATGTTTATATGTGGTTGAAACAAACTTTTTCTTTCCATCGTGTGTCCTGATGTAGGTTCCAAAGGGGGTGAGCTCCCTTGTTGCTGCTTCTTTTATTCTGGGGGTGTCTAACCAGTGATATAGCTGTTCATATTTGTATCGGTCCTTGTCGTTCAAATTGAGTAGCTCAGGGCATTCTTCAAATGTCCTTATTTGGAGGCCCTGGAACATATCCCCAACCATTTTACATCCTCCCAGCTCCCACTTGTGGAACGCCCTTTTCTCGATTCCTGGTGGGAAGTCTGGATTTTTGAATAGAGGCATGAAAGGGGTTGGGAGTTTTGTCAGTGTTCCTTCATGTGTTGCCTTATCCCATACGTCTAGCTTTGTCCACGTTTTGAGATGATCTTGACCTTCTTCTCTCTACTCTTCTGCCTTGCCATCCCTCTTTTCCACCTGGGTGACTTTAATCTCCATCATGCAACCTTACTGCTCCTCTTTATTTTTGATTCTTATTCACTACTACAGGTTCCCATTCCACCTTCTCATGCATCAGGATCCTCGCTTGACAGTATGGTTTCCACTATCCCTATATCTGCTTAAGTTACTGCTCTACCACTCTACAGTTCTGATCACTCACTTCTTTTGGTTCTCCTTCTCCCACCTCTTAATTCTTGTCTACTTTCTGTATGGGAACTTGCGGCTCTCTTTGCAGCTGATTCAGCCTCTCCTATTCCCTCTGACACCCTGAATGACTCACTAGACCTTCTTTACCCCTTCCATAGGCCTTCACACCTTTGGATGTCACTGACTCTCCAATCCACTCGCTGTGACATGCTGAATCATGCTGGTGCACGTCCAGGACAGCAACTGATCTGCAGCGTTGGATTGAGCAGTCGGCCAATCGGCCCGTGGCCGATAAGAATTGGAGCTGACTGGAATGTGGGCCGGTTTTATTTAGCACTTAGGGGCCGCCGATTTATCAGTCATGCACACACGCACACATAATAAATCAATTGTGGCCATTAGCATTTCCACTCTCAGCTGCCTCTGCTCTCAGCCTGATGGTGCTGGGTGGGGCGAACACCGCCACAGTTTTTTTGGCACCGGAACTCATCATGGCTCTCTGTGCGCATCGCACGGGGTGGAGGCATTCATCAAAGAAAGTTTAACACTTAAAGTGTTAACTTTCTTTGATAATGCAATCCATTATCCTGTGTTGTGTCAGTAAGCCAGCCATCCGCGGCCGCCTCCGCCTGCATGGCGCCAGGCAGGAGGCAGCCTGCCGCGCTCTCTCAAAACAACAAATTGCGGGTGGGGGAGGGTTGGGAATAGGTGGGGAAGGCAGGGAGAGGGCGTGGCGGAATGAAGCAAAGTTCAGCTTCTGTGTGCGTAATCAGAGTCCACCGTGTTTCTCAGGGCGAGGACGGCGATTCCGTGCCTAACTGGGCATTTAGACAGACTGCTCGCCTGGGAGGGCCCGTTGGAGATTCTTGTAGTAGCTCAGTAAGTGCTTAAAGGGGTGCCGCAGCGTGGGGGTATGCTGCTTTTGAAAAATGTTGTATTACAACCTCTCGCTTGCAAATGTCTGCATTGTCTGGTGAGAAAGCTCAGTGGGTTCATGTGGCTCCTTCGACGTTCTTTTTGCGACTGTTTCAACGTGTGAGTTTCTCTGAGATTTTTGAGTAAAGGGCAGCCAGGTCCCATGCCCAAAAGAGTAGACTCATATGTTTATCCTTAGTTATAACAGCATTCGATTACAATGCCCATTATAAAATCTCTAGAGCAGCTAGATTGGCAGGACACAGTCGAGTCCATAATCCGGGCATGAACGTTGGTCAGCCTGTTAAAATGTATTAATATGAATAGGATGAAAACCGGTGAGTAGTGGTTAATGGCAACAACGTTCTAGCGCAGAGAGGGTTCAGATGGGCACAGGGAATGCTCTGCTGCCAAGGATTACACATGGGCAAAGAGATTTTTTGTTGTGAGGGTTACAGATGGACGCACAGATTACCCTATTGCCGAGTGTAAAACTGGGCACAGAGATTATTTATTGGCGAGGGTTACAGCTGGGCACAGTAATTAGGCTATTGCTGTGGGTTGAAGTTGGCACAGACATTAGCCTATTGTCGCTCGTACAACTGGGCACAGAGTATATTCAGCTGCCAAGGGAGAACGCTGGGCACCGAGGTGGCTCTGCTGCCCAGGTTAAAGAGGGAAAGGGGGTTGCTCTGCTGCCGAGGTTAAAGAGGGCACATGGGTTGCTCTGCTGCCGTGCTTTGAAACTGGAGACAGGCTGTGGATTACAGTTTGGGATGCATTTAGTGATTACCCTCCCAGTTAACGATTGTAATGGCAATTTGTACGAGGCACCGTTAAAACTGGAGATATTCTTGCATCTGCTGTATACGCATGTATATTTTGAAGAAGAACTGCCGTCGTAGTTTAAGGCCAGAGTACACAGGATGTTATGGCATGGGAGGCACGAGGCGGTGGTTAAGCTGTGGCACAGTGACATACATTACACTCTACCATGGAGGTCCAGAAGGTGATCCTGGTTTATTATTGATTTTCAGTTTATCTGTTAGGCACTGCATGTGAACAGTCATTTCATAGCTCCCCAAGGGAGAAGCAGCGCAGGGGGAAGGGATGAGGGTGGGAAGTTATCATGAAAACCTTGAAATAATCGGATCAGGTGCAGGGGGAGAGGAAAGTGCTTCAAAAGGGCAGGTAATGCAATGTGTAAGTGTCGGCAGATCAGTGCAGAACAAATCAATAAGTACAGACGAAATAAAACAGAGCAAAACAAAAGGGCAGTGAAGTACGATATCTGAAGGAATTGGGGCAGCAGCAGAGAGCATTCAGCCAACACGGTGCGCAGTCCAGTCAAGGGGACACCTGCCAACTGTTCTTCCTCTCCTAAGGCTGTCCCGAATAAGGCCCTTTCTTAGCTGGAGGTGGTTCTCCTCCGATCTGAGTGATGGGGCAAGGCCTTTGTACTTATTTCTCCGCCCGGCCTTTGCTTCACCCAGAAAGAAAGAGTGGGAAGGGGAGATCGCAGCGGTTGGGGTGTGCCGCGGATAGATTTTCATGTACCGGGCCCAGCGAGGGTAAATGGCATCCAGGGGAGCGGTCATCTGTGTGCCCATTGATGGTGGTATAGTGACCAGGGTGTGGGCACAAGAAGGGTGCCCATCTATAATTAGGCACCTGCCTCCTCCCCATGCTTTGCAATGCATTAAGGATTGTTTGTTTGTCTGTCCTCCTGTGTGTTATGCAGCACTTAATGTCAATTTCGCAGCAATATGGACACAGAAGTACGTGCATTTTATATGGTGTTCTTGCGCTTATGTGCCTACAAGTGAAGTGTGACTCCAAACATGCACTACACTTGACCAAGACGTCCTTCACCAATTTCCTGTCCTCGCTCTGTATAGGAAGTTGTGTCCAGCTCGCTGCTTAGGGAAATTCACTTCAGCACAGGGGTCCACGGTTGCTCATGTGAGGCCATGACACAGAGTCTGCTTTCACTTGTAGCTCTTTTAAAATGCATGTATTTATATGCAATATAATGCAATATGCAAATAGTGCTAGCATGTTTGAATTACAGAACCATTTCAGAACCCAGTGGTCAGGCAAGCAAAGTCAGGAGCTGGGCAGAACAGAATCAGGACACGTCATGCGCCAACTATATAGTCTGATGACGGACAGACATTTTTGAGGTTTAAACACACATATTTAGAGGAAGCTAGAAGCGCCTTGTGTAAGGGGAGAGGAATTGTAAAAATACTTAAATGGATATGTTACGAGAACCCAGACTCTGTGGCTCAGTGTAATAATAGCAATTCCATGCATCTGGATGCTTCACGGTAATATTGCCTGTTATTATTACCCAATATAATGGTACTCAATTTATCAATCTTGGAGCCGCAGGTGAGACATACTGTCCCTCTGGAGATGTGGGTTCGACCAGCGCTCTGTTGCATGCACCCTGAAAAGTAGATGCACACAGGCGCATGCGGCCCAATTTGCACCAGACGTGCAGATGAACTTTACTGGTCTGCCCTTAAATCTCAGTTACAAGATTAATGGTATCAACACCACACTACAGAATAATTGCTGATTTTACCATAGCCGATATGATAGCTCAGTGAGTTGAGCGCTCACTGCTGCGATGAGTGTGTGATCTGCAGGTTGCAGGTTCGAACCATCTCCGCCTTTCATCCTTCTGAGGTCGATTTTAAAAAGTACCAACACAGGTTGGGTGATATTGTATGCATATTTGTTCTATAAAAAAGAGCTTAAGCGTAAGTGCTATACAATAACATATTATAATTTGGCCTTGGACGTCTGCTTGCATTCACAGTAATTTGACAATATGGATCTATACACACAGATATTAATGATACATATGGTGATCCATTCTTTTATGAAATGTATATCACATTAGTGAAATCATAACCATATTTTTCGTAGTGTACTTAGGAACAATGCTATTTGATGCCACTTCCTGTTTTGTCAAGGGGTGAAAGGTTGTGTTAATTCCACCCCTGCACCTCAGAGCTGTGGACCCTGTCACAGACCTGTATGCAAAGTTATGTTATTTCATGAGTTGTGTTGTAATGTAACAGACACATGAAACCTCCATAAGCAGAATTTTCTGGAAAGTCATGAATTGACGGGATTCACGAATCACGGATGATGGTTTGAGGGGCACTTTTTTGAGGCGCCGGGTGGGCCACTTTTTTGAGGCGAGGGTGGGCCACTTTTATTTTTATGTCCGGGCCTATTTCTAGTCCCAGTCCGACCCTGCTGATCTGTCCCTTTTATCTCTTCTCCACTCTACCTACGACCTTCTGCTTCTCTGCACCACACAACAATGCTTTCACTCTCTTTTATCTCACTTGTTTCTCACCCTCATTGTTTTTTTCAGAACTGAAACCATACTCTCCTCCTCCTGATCCCACTTCATCTTCTTCCATTTCTGCATCCGATTGTGCTTGCTACTTTACTTCTAAAACCTCTCTTCTTTGATATGATATGATATGGCATTTATAACGCACCTATACACAAGTGTTTCAAGGTGCGACGAGGCAAGGGTGGGGGGAACAAAGGGAGGACAGACAACGATCCTACTAGGCCAGGTGTTATTCAGATTGTGCAAGTGCATGGGAAGGGGGGGAAAGGAAAAGTGCGCAGGGGGAGGGGAGAGGGGAAAGTGCAGTACATGGGAAGTGGAATAATAAGACACATAAAACCGCCAGCTAGTGGCCAGTGCAATGAAGTACAGATGTAAGTGCTGGTAGGGGGACTGAAGGGATACAGAAAAACAGTCCCCAAGTACAGGGGCTGCCAGGGAGGCAGTGCAGGTGGGTAATTGACAGAGCCTGGGCCAGAGATCAGAAGGGTGGCCAGGTAACCAGTGCAATTTCAGTCAGGAATTCGGCAAGGGAGGGGAGGAGAGAAAGCAGAAGCAAAGAGGAAGGTTTTGAGGTGTTTCCGGAACCAGAGATGGTTCTTCTTTGGTATTTCACCCCCCTACTTCATCTTCTTCCATCTCCGATAGCAGTTCTACTTCTCCCACTGCATTTCACAGACACTGACAGCTTCTCTGCCTTAGCCAGGGCTCATCCCACCTCCTACCCTGATGATCTTCTTCCTTCCCTTTTAATCATGCCAGTTTTGTCAATACTTCTTTTCTTTCAGACTGTGTGCTTCAAAAATTCTCTCTCCTCTTTCACTGTTCCTTCTAACTTCAAGCATGCATCAATCCATCCCATCTTGAAAAGACCTACACTTGATCCCTCCTTGCCTTGTAATTACTACCCCATGTCTCTTCTTTGTTTATTTCAAATCTTCTGAAGCATTAAGCTTACTCCCAAGTCTCCTTTTTTACCAACCTGCACTTTCTCTTGCCTCCTTTCCAGTCAGGCTTTAGGCCATGCCACCCCACTGAAACTGCTCTCTTGACTGTCACAAGTTCACTTCTCACCTCTCGCCACTCTAAGCTGTCCTCTCTTCTTTTACTTCTTGTTCTTTTGGCCGCGTTTGACATGGACGACCATACTGTTCTTCTTTCTTCACTTGCAGAACTGGGCTTTCGAGATTCTATTCTCAACTGGCTTCATTCATGATGCACTTTCTCTGTCTCATAGTCTGGTCACTCTTCTGCAATTCTTCCTTTATAATATGATGTCGCCCAAGCCTCAGTCAATGGCTCTCTTCTTTTTTCACTCTATACATTTCCTCTCGGCTATTTCATCTATTCTTTTGACTTTTCTTATCACCTCTAAGCAGATTGATTGATTGATTGATATTGTATTTCTATCGCGCTCGTACACAAGTGTACGTGTAAGTGATGACTTTCAAATCGTTCTACCCTTTAATTCCTTCACTGACGCTATTCACTCTTCCTTGACTGCCTGGTTTCTTGCTATTCAGTCATGGATGCCCTCTCACTGTCTTCGTCTTAATCCTCTAAAAACATACATTCTATTCTTCCCTGCTCTTACTATCCCATTTCCCCATTCTATCTTTTCCACCTCTCCATTGGCTTATCATCTTGGTGTTATGTTTGATTCCTCACTCTCCTTTTCCACTCACATCTCTTTTATTTGCTGTTCCTCCCGCTAGCAAATGTAAAATATTCGTAAAGCTTACCAGTTTCTCATTCTCTTCTACCAAACTCCTCATTTCCTCTCTAGTTTTCTCTAGACTATTCTACTGCTCCTCACTTCTTGTTGGCCTTCCGGCATCCCCCTTAGCTCCTCTTTCTTCAATCTAACATTCATCTATTTGGGTACTCTGGATTCTTTCTCCCTTCAACTCTTTCACTTCTGCTCTACACTCTCTATACTGGCTTTCTTTCGAAGCTTGGTCACTCTTTAACTTCTTTGCATTGTCTTCAAGTGTCTCAATGCCCTTTCCCCCTTCCTATCTATCTTCCTTAATCTCGTTCTTTTCTCCTGCCCGATTGCTCGGCTCTCAATCACTTTTTCTCTTAACTATCCCATGTGGAACTCTCTCCCTCCATCTACATTCAATATCTTCTTTTCCACTTTTTAAGTCAAACCTCAAAGTTCATTTTCTCTCTCACTGATCTGTTGGTTTTGTTTTCTCTCATATGTTCATTTGTATTGTTCTGTCTCTTCTCTTTTCAGCGGGTACGTGTCAAGCGCTCAAAAGTTCTATAACATGCAAAATACAAAATCATCCATACCTCATTCATGTTCTTTCCATTCTTCGGAGCCTGTACTCAGTTAAGTATCATCTTATTCTGATGACCATCCTTTCTCCATTTAATTGCACTTTAGCACCTTCCCGTCATCACTCGTAGGCCCACTTATCGTCACCCTATATACTGCATCCCTCAGCAAACATATTCCTCCCTTTGGCGTTATCTAGCACCTTTTTGCTGATGATACTCTTCTTTTACATCTACTTCTTCCCCTCGGAGCACACAACCATCTGCCAAACCACTATCCACCACTGGGTGGCTCTATGCTGCCTCATTCACCACTCCTCAATATTTCTCCCTGCCTCCAATGCCAACAACACTCTTTCCCTCTCCCATCTCTTTCCTCCTCACCCCCTCACCCCTCAAGCTAGGCTCACAACCTGGAGGTTCTCTCTGACAGCGACCTTAAACATTCCACCCATCCCCCACCCCAAGCCATGCTATACATCTCTCACACACCCAAAGCCCCACCCCACTTACCCGCAGCTTTGCTGTCCCTTGCCAGCACTGTAAATGTCCTGTGTTCCTGGCACATCCCCGTTGCAGCAATGGCTACCACGGAAATAGAGAACATGTTGCGCACGCAGTCAATCTGAACAACTCACCTTGGTTCAGCGTGCGGCTGGAAACTGCAATGACAATGGTGCAGGAGACTGCAGATGTCAGTCTAGCACAGCCAGGGTGGCAACCCTTGGTGGGGAATGGGCATAGTTGCATGACAAGTAAGGCCCTGCATGGGCCCTGCCATCTTGCTGCCATCTTCCTGCGGGAACACAATGAGGCATTCTCGCATGTGTATAACACCTGCCTTCTGCTCTCCCTTGGCAATAAATTATGTCACCGGTTTAGTGCCTCGTTCTGGTGGCTGCATTCAATTATAAGTCTCCTTCCTCCTGTAAACCTCGAAGGTTAAAGGGGTCGATCCCACTTTGCCTCTCAGCTACAGTACCTTAACTGTCCCTGCGCCCCATTAACTACTGAGAGGCTGTCCCATGGAGTAGGGAGACGAGTGCTACCAATCTCTGTTTCCCACTCTCGTGGAACGGTGTGGGCTTGGCCCTCTGCACTGCACTCTGTTCCGCCTCTACAAAGCAGCCTAGAATCCAGTAAGAAGAAGATGGTGACCCAGAAAACAAGTATCCAGCGCCAGAGAGAGACCCAGCTTGACAGAAGGGACTGTGGGCCTTATTACACGGACGGCGGTAAGGAAATAACGTTACTGGTAATTGAATACCGGTAACGCTAAATTTCCTATCCAATTACGACCCGGACTTGCCGCTATTTGTGCCATCGTTAAGTACGGTGGCACTAATAGCGGCAAGTCCGTGGGCGCGCAGCCCCCAGGCCGGAAATAGCGGCATGGCGATAATAGCATCCCATCACAAGGTAGGCGGACATGGCAATAGCGGCATGGAAAAGACCCCAAAACCCCCTACCGGCATGGCGCTAATACCGGCATCGCAAACCACCCGTTAAGAGACCTGAGCAGTGTGTCCACCTGCCACAGGTGGACACATCCAGCACAGGTGTTGGCGATGGAGACTGTGGCAGCACAAAAGGGCACCCCACACCCCTTACCACACCCCTTCCCACACAAAAATGCTTCCAATACTGCCCGCATTACATGGGCTGGAGGATATGATTGCAGTGCGGCAGCATCAACAACAGGCAGCACAGAGGAGACGCAGGAGGAGTACGAGTAGGAGTAGGGCAAGAGAGGCGCAGCAAGCACCAGCAGGGCACCCAGAAATACCACAGAACCAGCAGGATGAGGACAAGAAAATTGCACATAGCCGTACCAGCTTGTGATGGACCAGGCATCTGGCCTCTACAACACACAGCAGCCGTCTCTAAGCGTGCCGGGCGAAGCCCTCCTGTACGGCCATGAAAAAGTACCGAAGACAACCATGGCATGTGTGATGCGGGACTAAATTTACATCAGACGGAATGTGCCTATGCCACCTGACATGCAAGCGCAAGATGAGGATGATGTGGATGGTGATGAGGATGGCCGTAAAGGCCCTCAGGGACATGCAAGTGGCAATGTCCAGGAGGGACACGATGTGCGTCAGCATTTGATGTATCAGATTCCATGACATCCAAGGTATGACCATTATGCATAAAGATGGGTATTACTGCCCCCTCCCCCCCACAACACTCCCAAAAACACCCCTACCCCCTTCCCCCCACAACACTCCCAAAAACACCCCTACCCCCCACCCCCACAACACTCCCAAAAACACCCCTACCCCCCTCCCCCCACAACACTCCCAAAAACACGCCTACCCCCCTCCCCCCACAACACTCCCATGTGACCCTCATGGTGTGAATGTGTCCTTCTGAACATGTTGCACCTAGTCCTTGCCCTAATTATCAGTTCCTGCCCGCCATTTGGTGGTTGTGATGTGGTGCGCCTCAAGTTGCGCAGAGACTGGCGTAGGGGGCTAGTTTGCCGGGAACTCCCAGAGGAGGTGGTGGCCGGTTCATCCTGGGTTGTGAGTGGGCATCGGCGCTCAATTGCGTCAGCTATACGGTGCATGGCCTGCCTGAGTTGGCCCATTTCGTTGCAGATCCTGTCGGTGCATGCCTCCATGCCCTCCCTTGTCTGCTGTGCAAAAATACCGAGGTCCTCCCTCAGACGGCCTACCTCAGCCACATGCTGCCCTACTAGGCCAGTGATCTCTGTCTGCCTCTGAAGGATGGCTGTGAGGTCATGTTGCATGGTGGGTGCTGGTGGGATGGCTGATGCGCCGTGTTCCATGGCACTGGCCTCAGGTGAGAATACCTGGGGGTTCCATGACCCTTCAAGGGTGGAGGTGGGTGCCCCTCCTTGGCTACCCGGACCTGTAGACAACCTCGGACTTGCCAGTATGGAGAGTGTTGGTCTGGGGCTCTGGCTTAGATCCACCTAAGGAGGTGCCTCCTCCTCATCCGAAAGTTGAACTTGTGGCAGCAGAGTGCATTCCTTCAATGCTGCCTTCACTTGCTGGGAGACACACTCCCGTGGGTGCCGCGACGGCAGCAGGCATGGCCTCTGGCTGTGTTGAACTGGTGCCCCTGCTGCCTTTGTCCCTCTGGTCATGGTCACTCCTCCTGGTTCCCCTTGGATGTGGCGGTGTCCCCTGTGGCATCCCTCCTGGCTTTTTTGCTGGATGTGGGAGCAGGTGTTGCAGTGTGTGGCTCATCAGTTTCTGTGTGTGATCCTGTAGGGGTGACAAATGGGGATATTCATCATTCATGGGTCGACCTGCCTTATGCTGAATGATTACGTCATGACGTTCTATGCATTTGGGGCTCTTTAGTGTGGATGCAGGTAATGGGGATGTTGGGTGGGTCATGCATAAATGGATCTGGGTTGAACGGATATGTGGTGATGCATGCATGTCTGTTGGTGGCTGGATCCACGACATTCATATGGACACATGATTGGGGGGCCCAACACACTTCACTGTGCATTGTTGGATGCATACATTCACCTCCATCGGACGAAGTGGGCACACCATGCTCCATTTCTCCTACTCCCTCTATGCATTCCACTCCGATTGTGGATGAACAGGTCTCCTCCCACTCACGGAACTTAATAGGCGATTTGCTGCCTCCTCCTGTGCCTGTAGCCAGGTTGCGGTTTACGGCCAGGATGTTCCTCACACGTAGCCGGAGGTCGTCCCACCTCTTGCGGCAGTCTTTAACTGTGCGGGTGGTGGTGCCTACCGCGCTGACCTTGGTGGCTACCTCTGCCCAGATGGCCTTCTTCTTCAGGACGGCCTCCCGCCGCATGTCGTTGCAGAAGACCACCTGTGCATTTGCCACCAGTGTCTCAGTCAGCATTACAAGCTCCTCCTTGCAGAATTTCTCCTTGCGTTGCTGCTCTGTAGATTTTTTCACGGCCTTGGGCATCTTTAGGCTGTCCTGGAAGGAGTTTTGTTCGGGTTTCCTGGTAAGGTGTCCTGGATAAGGAGGATAGCAATGGATTGTGTTTTTAAAGATGGCCGCCGTGCTCTTTCCCGTTCCTGTGCGATGACGCTATTTCCGGTTCCGCAAAATAACGGTCACCGCTAATGGCGATGAACGCTAATGGCGGTGACCGCTATTTGCATGTGGCGGCAGGTCGGAAGTGCTATCAGCGCTTTCGACAATGCCGTTAAGGGACTTTTTGGGGACTTTTGCGGCATGGCGGTAAGGTCATTACCGGCATGGCGCTATGCTCGTGCCCGCAAATTCATAATGACACGCAATTGGCGGCCTCTTGCGAGGGCGGACACGCTAATTGCGCCATGCCGGTAATTGACGATTTTTACCACACAACGGGCCTCATTCCGAGTATGGCGGTAAGGAATAGCGGCCACCGGTAACGAGACCGGTGGCGGTATTCCCTTACCGCCATACTCCGAGTTCCCTCTGCGCCCTCGCCCTTAACGCCTGCTTTGAGCAGGTGTTAAAGTCGAGGGCACAAAGGGGCCTCCAAGCCAATAACGGTGACCGTAATGAACGGTCACCGTTATTTGCATCTTCCCCATTCCCATTGAGCCCTATGGGGGCTCATTTGGGAATGGGGAAGAGCCTTGGTGAATGGGGAATTACCGCCCCACCAACCTTGGAATGGGGTGGTAATTCTGCCATCCACCAAGACGCTGCCGGTCCGGGTACGGCGTCAACCAAGGCGTTAATAGCGCCATTGGTTAGCGCCGTACTCGGAATGAGGCCCAACATGTAATGAGGCCATATGTGTAGTTCCCAGCTCAATCAACTTGAAATAAAAGCTATTGGCATCCGGGTAAAACATGCTGGGATGCTAATATCAATATACCCCTCCGGCGGGGGCATTACCGAGACTGGAAATGCCCCTAGGCTAACCTTAATGCCCATGGGACATTACCTGACCTGCTAAATACCCAACCCATCATGGTTTATTGCTTACATATGTTCTCATTTGTGCCCTTTCAACAGCCGTTCTATGTCACCCAATCGAACAATTCCCTTATGTAAAAGCATCTTATTCTCAGGCTCTCTCAGCTCTTTGTTAATGGCTGTTTTGTAAGTCATTTCTGTTCAAATCAAAAACTGGTGCTTCAGTAAACACAAATCCTTTGTTATTCTTAGTGCATTCATAATCAACCAAATAGGCATATTTGTATGATGGCAGTTTGCCCTAGGGAGTCAAAGGTCGCCCATGATAGCTCTTGGTGTCAAGCTACTCAGTCTCTCCTAGGCAACAAACAGCACTAAATAGCTTGGAGCAATTTTGAACGCTCCTGAAATTGAAGGACGACGATCAATGACAGTTGTACTATTATTTGTGAGCTTTAGGACATTAAAAAAAAAAAACAATAATATCTGTAAAAATAATGTGAATATTTTATAGGATATGGAATGTGCACTGAAAAATGCTAGAGGTCTGCATACACGGATTTTTATGTGTATAATGTTTAACTGGTGATATTAAGTATGATTGGTCCCAAAGGGGATGTATGTCGAACAAAGGATGCTTACCACTTATAGGTAACAGTCGAAGGGACTGGAAACAGCAGAATGCTGGAGCGGAAAGTCATAATTGAAACACTTACATAAATGTACAATGATTTTCGATTCTAGAAACTATTGATGGACCGGAAACACCATACAACTAAAACTTAACTTTGGAGCATAACATGTATTGAAATAGACAAAGGCCAGGTAATGGCCGGATAGCCATGCCATCATGCTGTTCGGGTGCTGCATGAGATGACATAAGTTCAGCTACAAGTAGACATTTTTAGCATAAACCTATTGTTTGAACAGTTTATGATGATTCCATTTTCTAGTCATTCTCAAGTGAGCACTGAAGCATTTTCATTGATATGTGTACACCGAGGCACCTGACATGCCATGTCCAGGAGAACTTATTTGCTTGGTTATCATTTGTTTTGAAACTTAAAAGAACATGACGACGTCTAGCACATAGAACTGAAGAAAACCAGCATGCAAACGAAAAAATAAAAAAGCGATTTTTTTTTCCAAAATACTTTCAAAGAAGTGCAGTAGTCATTTCCCCGATAGAGCACAATGTTAATGCGGGGCAATTTCCCATATTGCTATTGTTAGTTTTTGTCTTCCCGGTACCACGATAAGAACACCTTGTACAACTGAAAAGATGGGTTTAACACGATTTATGAATAGTGCTAAAAAAGGAAACAATTCTTTGCAATGTTCAGGAGATGTTTCCCCAGGAGATGCAGCAAATGAAATGCCTGGCTGTTCCTCTCACAGCTGAAGCAGACAGATACCCTAGTTTGGCACAGGTATGATTTTTATTTTTTTTATTTTTATGTTACACAACCCACTCAATGTTGGTCACATTAACATTGAACAAATGAACAAACGACCGAATGTGCAGTGCTTTACGAGAAAATAATGGAGATACCCTCATTTCAAGCTGTATTTAGTGACTTGGCCCCCACCAGATCCAAACACATTGGGGCTTTTTTTTTATCTCGACCACCACTTGATCATCTGTGATTGGCTGTCACAGAGACCTTGTGGCTAGGTAGAGAATGCTCTGTTCTTGCAAGACTTAATTGTCACTAGTACTTCATCTGACCGTAATCATATTGAAGGCAATGTCACTTGTTCTAAGAATAGAATGAAAAGGGACAGAGTTCTACAAGCCAATATGCCTGCTGCGCAAACCTGGGAATGATGGATGATTATCTTGAATGGAGCACGGAACCACCATTAAACAGTGTGAGCTTTTGATTAGCAATATTGGATCCACTTTGTTGAGGGAAAATAAAGTTCCTCCTCAAAACAATTACTAAGCAATATTGGTTAGGTACATCTTGTAAGGAAGCAGGAAACCCCATGGTCGTGGCATTAAAAGGTGCAGATGCCTCAACTGAAACTATTGAAGCAAAGAGGAACACTTATGGCGATGTTCTTTCTAGCCCTGCCACGGAAGGCACATATGGCCGAGCCATGAGATGGATATGCATTGGATGCCCAAGGCCGCCAAAGTCAGGCTTTCACAGGACTGTAAACATTTGGACCAAATTACGAAAGAGCAGCTGGTATTGAAAGAGACATTTGTTAGACTGATTGGATTGATAATTTTTCTAAATTAAATAGGAACAAGCAGGTACATACTAAACTGAAATAGAATTCATTTTTCGAGGTTTTTTGCATACCTCTTGTGGATTTTGCATTCACAGATCCCAGTACTAGTCGATGCTGATAATTAACTTTCCTGCACTTCAGAATCTTTATAAACAGTTAGGGTCAGATTAATGGAAAAGAGTGCATTAAACCCGCAATGGCCGTGCGCCGACAACGACATTGTGCGAACCTGCGCGCATGAGTATATCTGCACGTTTCACTTATTCATGGATCCACATGTGCAATTCTAGGAGACACGCAAAGGGATTCGAGCTGCGCGAGGAATGCCTACAACACTCCCCCACGCAAACAAAAGCCAAGCCAAGCAAACCTCTGCTCCCACCCCTGATGCACCATCCAGCATCCCTGCAAAAACGCAAGAACATCCTCGTAAATCGGGGCTGCACCTCTGCTAAAGCGTGTGGCCTCCCTCGCAAGTCAACACAGCACCCCTGCAAAATCATGAGAGCTCCCTCGTAAGTCGAGGCTGCAACCTTGCAAAAGTGTGCATCCTTCCTTGTAAATCAATGCGGCATCCCTGTGAAAATGCAAGAGCTCCCTGGTAAGTCGAGACTGCAACCCTGTGAAAGCACCCGTCCTTCGTTGCAAGGCAATGCGGCACCTCTGCGAAAACCGCAAGAGCTCCCTAGTAAGTTGAGGCTGCCCCTGTGCAAAAACGCACTCCCCTATACATAAGTTGAGGCAGCATCCCTGCAAAAACATGCAGCGTTCCATGTAAGTCAATGCCAAACCCCCTGCCAAAACGCAAGATCTCATTCTTAAGTGGGGGTTGCAATCCTGCGAAAGCATGTGGCCTACCTCGCAAGTCAATGCAGCACTCTGTGAAATTGCAGGGCTCCATCGTAAGTCAGTTTGCACCCCTGTGAAAGCACACGTCCTTCCTGGCAAGTCAAGGTGGCACCCCTGAGAAAACCATAGTAAGTTGAGGCTGCACCCCTGCAAAAATGTGCACCCTTCCACGTAAGACATGGCAGCATCCTTGTGAAAACACGCAGCTTACACGTAAGTCATTGCCGAACAACCTGCAAAAATGTGAGAGCTCCCTCTTAAGTCGAGATTGCACCCCGAAAAAGTGCATGGCATTCCTTGCAAGTCAAGGTGGTAGCCCGGCGAAAACATGAGAGCTCCCTGGTAATTCAAGGCAGCACAGCTGCGAAACTATGAGTCTATCCCCCCTACATCCGAGGCACCCATTATGCTGGCATATAACCCTACTGCACATCAACTCCTCAAGTTCAGACACCACCCACCAGCTCCCTAACCTCTGACACTACCCCAGGCAGCCCCTTGACAGTACAATCCCCTCCCCACACAGTCTTCACCTCTGACACTCCCCCAAGGCAACTCCCTCAAGTTCAGACACCACCCACAAGCCCCCCACACCTCTGACACTAGGTCCGGATAGCCCCCTGACAGTACACTCCCCTCCCCACACTGTCCTCACCTCTGACACTCCCCCCAGACTGCCCCCTGACAATACAAACCCTCCTAACACTGTTCTCACCTCTAACACTACCCACAGGTAGCCCCCTCAAGTCCAGACTCCACCCACCAGCCCCCCTCATCTCCAACACTCCCCCCAGACAGCCCCTCCAAGTCCAGATACCACCCGCAAGCCCCCCTAACCTCTGACATTACCCCTAGGCCGCCCTGTGACAGTACACTTCCCTCTCCACACTGTCCTGACTTCCAACACTACCCCCAGGGAACCCCTGAGAGTAAACCCCCCCACCCTGTCCTCACCTCTGACAACCCCCCCCCCCATGCAGCCCCCTCAAGTACAGACACCACCCACCAGCCCCCACCTCTGAAACTACTCCCAGGCATCCCCCTGACAGTACACTCCCCTCCCCACGCTGTCATCACTTCCGACACTCCCCTGAGGCAGCCCCTCAAGTCCTTTAACCACCCACGAGCCCCCCACACCACTGACACTAGTTCCGTATAGCCCATTGACAGTACACTCCCCTCCCCACACTGTCCTCACATCTGACACTCCCCCCAGACTGCCCCCTGACAATAAACTCGCTTCTAACACTGTTTGCACCTCCGACACTACCCACAGGTAGCCCCCTCAAGTCCAGACTCCACCCACCAGCCCCCCTCATCTCCAACACTCCCCTTAGGCAGCCCTTCCAAGTCCGGATACCACCCAAAAGCCCCCCTCACCTCTGACATTACCCAGGCAGCCCTGTGACAGTACACTTCCCTCTCCACACTGTCCTCACCTCCAACACTACCCCCAGGCAGCCCCTGACAGTAAAGCCCCCCATGCTGTCCTCACCTCTGACACACACCCCATGCAGCCCACTCAAGTACAGACACCACCCACCACCCCCCACCTCTGAAACGACCCCCAGGCATCCCCCTGACAGTACAGTCCCCTCCCCAACTGTCATCACCTCCGACACTCCCCTGAGGCATCCCACTCAAGTCCTTTAACCACCCACCAGCCCCCTCACCTCTGACACTCCCCCAAGGTAGCCCCACTGAGGCCAGAAACATCTCACCAGCCCTCCGCACCTCTGACACTACCAGCAGGTAGACCCCTGACAGTACACTTCTCTCCTCACACTGTCCTCACCTCCAACATTCCGCCCAGGCAGCCCCCTGACAGTACACTGCCCTTCCCACACTGTCCTCACCTCCAACACTACCCCCATGCAGCCCCCTGACAGTACACACCCCTCCCCACACTGTTCTCACCTCTGACACTACCCCCAGGCAGAACCCTGATAGGACACCCGCCTCCCCACACTGTCCTCACCTCCGACATTACCCCCAGGCAGTCCTCTTAAGTCCAGACACCATCCACCAGCCACCCTCACCTCCAACACTATCCCCAGGCAGCCCCTGACAGTACACTCCTCTCCCCACACTGTCCACATCTCTGACACTCCCCCCAGGCTGCCCCCTGCCAGTACACTCCCCTCCCCATACTGTTATCACCTCTGGCACTCCCCCAAGGTAACTCCCTCAAGTCCAGACATCACCCACAAGCCCCCCACACCTCTGACACTAGGTCCGGATAGCCCCCTGACAGTACACTCCCCTCCCGACACTGTCCTCACCGCTGACACTCCCACCAGACGGCCCCCTGACAATACACTCCCCTCCTAAAACTGTTCTCACCTCTGACACTAGCCACAGGTAGCCCCCTCAAGTCCAGATACCACCCGCAAGCCCCCCTCACTGCTGACATTACCCCCAGGCAGCCCTGTGACAGTACACTTCCCTCTCCACACTGTCCTCACCTTCAACACTACCCCCAGGCAACCCCTGACAGTACACCCCCCACCCTGTCCTCACCTCTGACACACCCCCTGTGCAGCCCCCTCAAGTACAGACACCACCCACAAGCCCTCACCTCTGAAACTGCCCCCAGGCATCCCCCTGACAGTACACTCCCCTCCCCACGCTGTCTTCATTTCCGACACTCCCCTGAGGCAGCTCTCTCAAGTCCTTTAACCACCCACCAGCCCCCTCACTTCTGACACTGCCCCAAGGAGCCCCACTGAGGCCAGAAACCACTCACCAGTCCTCCGCACCTCTGACACTCCCTGCAGGTAGCCCCCTGGCAGTACACTCACCTCCCCATACTGTCCTCACCTCCAACATTCCGCCCAAGCAGCCCCCTGACAGTACACTCCCCTTCCCTCACTGTCCTTACCTCCGACACTTCCCCCAGGCAGCCCCCTGACAGTACACACCCCCCCCCACACTGTGCTCACCTCTGATACTACCACCAGGCAGAACCCTGATAGGACACCCGCCTCCCCACACTGTCCTCACCTCTGTCATTACCCCCAGGCAGTCCTCTCAAGTCCAGACACCAGCCACCCTCACCTCCAAGACTACCTACCCCCAGGCAGCCCCTGACAGTACACTCCCCTCCCCAGACTGTCCTCACCTCCGACACTCCCCCCAGACTGCCTCCCACAGTACACCCCCTTCCCGACACGGTCCTCACCTCCAACACTACCACCATGCAGCCCCCTCAAGTCCAGACAACACCCACCAGCCCCCTCACCTCTGACTACCCCAGGCAGCTCCCTGACAGTACACTCCCCTCCCCACACTGTCCTCACCTCCAACACTTCACCCAGGCAGCCCCTGACAGTACAACACACTTCCCACACTGTCCGCACCTCCGACAATCCCACCAGGCAGCCCCCTCAAGTCCAGACACCACCCACCAGGCCCTCTCACCTTCAACACTACCCCCAGGCAGCACCCTTATGTCCAGACACCACCCACAGAGCCCCCCTCCCCTCTGACACTACCCAAGCCAGCCCCTGACAGTCACCCACACAAGAAGTACAATGCATGGCGCAAACTCACTTGAACCTCTGTGGTCTGCCTCCACCATTAAGCTGAGCTCCAACCTATCCACCGCCAACACGATCATCAGGAAGCACTAAACACCATACCCAGACCGGACCATCCACTGTCACACACTTGCAGACCCAAATCTGCAGCATCACAGCCAGACTGCACCATATTGCCCCAACAACACTGTCACCACCCCATCCACATGTGACAAGTGAATAAAATGCAAAGTGGCATTTGCATGTTGGCCATGGGTCACTACAAAGGCACCACAGCACTGCGAATTAGTGTGACCTCAGGACAGAACGAAACACATGTGAACATTGGCCAGATCAACAAATAATGATCTAGCATGTTACAGTCTGAGCAAAGAGAACCTGGTCAAAGGGGTGGCAAAGTCCCTGTCAGGGTCCACAACATTACCGGCCCATGCATGGGTGATGTCGGGGCAGAGAGTGCATGACTCACTGAGACAGGAAATGTGTGCTGCCGCACAGAATGAGTAAACGTGCCACAACAGCATTCCAGGGGCAGAGGTGGATCAAGACATGAGAGCAGGCCGTGTGTGACTGCACATGTTGGTATTCATTTGCACATGACATGGGAGGGAATCGGCAATGAAAAAGCAATGTGCAAGTGACGTGACAGCTCACCCATCCACAGTGCGACCACCTCCCATCTCAGCAACCACAATGCAAAATAAACACTGTAGTGACCAGAACATGGTCATATACACAATTCCGAGCATGTGCAAAGTGGACACATGAACAACAGTGGGCATGAAATTAAAACTATGTGAAATTATACAAATACACAGGTGGCATTACATCCACAGTCAAATAAAAAATAAAAAACACATCCACACATCAATGCAAACATACCCGGTTAACCATCATCTCACACACACCAGAACCACCCTCCCCAAACACGTTGAGGCCAAACACACAGGGCCTCATTACACGGTAGGCGGTGAGCCATGGCGCTATTAGCGCCATGGCTCATGCCGGTAAAATACCGGCACCGCCTTGGCGGAAAGGGGATTTACCGCCCCATTCCAAGGTTGGAGGGGCGGTAAATCCCCTTTCCGCCATTGCCCTTCCCCATTCCCATTTCTGCCCCATAGGGCTCTATGGGACTGGGGAAGGCGCTAATTACGGCACCGCAATTTTGCGGTGCCGTAATTAGCTCCGAGGTCCCTTAGCGAGAAGCAGGCGTTAAATACTCCAACCCGCAAAGGGACCTCGTAGTACGGCGGTAAGGGTTAACGGTCACCGTTGTAATGAGGCCCACAGTGAAGAATCACATGTACATTTAAATCCAAACCCCCAGTGCAACTCCTAGTTGCGTGATGGACCCACCCACACATGTCAGGCACATGTGCAAGCCTCCACCCACAAGCATCACAGCAACAACATGTCAAGGGGTGGATCGCTTGGACTTTGCTTACAAGGTGCTGGCTCCGAAATTCCTTTCCTCTTTTTCTGAAGGCACTGGATTGTGGCTTATTCAGGATGAATCAGGGTCTATGCAGGAAGGAGAAACGGCCCTCTTCCATTCCAAGCAGATGTTAACCTGGGCAGGGTCGGGGACTGGTTCCAACACACCACGGGCTGTGCTGCTTCCAGGAAGTTATGTGGTGCAGAGGTAGTGAAGCCACAACAGTCCCACTGGGCTGGAAAGTGCTGTTGATGTTGCTATCCATCAGAGGAGCTATCCTCTGGCAGGGGTCTTATAAGCAGAAAAGGATTGTGGAGAGATAGAAGTAAGAATAAGAGAGAAGGTGAAGCAAGAACTGAATGGCAGGAGATAAGGTAAGTAGCTAGTAGGTGACAATAGCTGAATTAGTCAGGTTTGTAGAATGCAGGGAGGTCAAACAAGATGGTAGGCAATAAGGCAAGGCAGAGCCCCAAAATAACCATGCAGAGGTAAGGGAACAGACCTAACTCATGGGAGCATGAAGACGCACTGAGGAGAGGATATGGCAGCCTTTTACACTGAGCGATGCCTTCCCCTAGCATCAGCGGTTTCCTAGGAGATCGACAGCTCCCATCGGGAATATAGTCACGTGAGCAGAGCATTGAAGGACGCTTTGTGATGAAAGCATCCTCCAAATTGCGACTCCCTCAGGAAACATGCCGCCAGTGCCTCCCTGTGACCCCAAACATTCCAGGGCTCACAGATGCCAATGCCCTCAGCGCACCACCGGGGATACAATTACCAGGACCCATCAGGTACATGGTGTGGGCTGCACGGATGAAGATGGACATGATGCATAACACAACATCACACACAGGCACGCCTCAATACATATGACCTGCAATGGTGAGATGCTCGGCGTGAAATGTCAACATTGAATGTTGCAGACACACAATTGAACTGCATGAAACATTGAATGGAACCGTATAAAACAAGTATTAAATGTCACTATATACAACTAAATCAGGGAAGGAAGGTACAAGAAGTCTGTGGGAAATGATGAAAAATGAAAAGAAACCTATACCTAAATAACTTTGTACATGAAAAACAGGGATGGATAGTCAACAAAGTCCGGAGCAAAATAAAAATTATAATAAAGGAAACTTATACCTAAATAACTAAATACAAAGGCAGCGGGTTAGTCCTCATCCCCAATGTTACCCAACCTGTCAACAGGGTTGAGTCACAAGCCACGTCTTCCTCCTTGAGCTCGGCCTCCTCCATGAGCTCGGCCTCCGTTAATTCCTGGAGGTGCAGGTGGAAGGCAGATGCAGTTTGGCGTCCTGGCCATCCTGCAAGTGGCCTCCAGGACGCAGATCGCCTCCTCACTTGACAAAGTGCAACCTCAGCCCTGGCCACTATCACCAGTGCCTCATGTGCCTGCTGCATCTCTGCCAGCAGCTGCCTCTCGTAACCACAGAACATGGAAGATACAGTGTTGAGCGCTGCCACATGGTCCACCTTCCTCAAAGTAGCCGCCTACCTCTTTTTGGTGGACTGACCTGTAACACTCCGCCTTCCCCTAGTTGTGACCTGCTGCCACTGAGCCCTGTGCACGCTGCGTTGGTAAGCTCTCTGACCTAATGATCTTCGTCAGGGGCGTATGGCATCTGGCCTGCTTTGTGTTGCCTGCTGTCCCTCCACCACCCTAGATGCCGTACTTGTGACTCCCACCTCGGGCAGGGATACAACATCCACCAGATGGAGTGTTGAGTGTGGGACTGGTGCACAGGGGCCATAATGGTATGCGGCCTGGAAATCACCCCAGAGTATGACTGGTATACAAAGGAGGAAGCAGAGGAGGACGTCGCAGCAGTGAACAGCACACAGTCAACCAGGGAGCGGGCATGCCACCAGCAAGGGAAAGATGCAGTACATCTCATTGTGATGATGGACAAGCAACTCATGACTAGCCTGTCCAACATCATGCATGCCTCTGGTCCACCTTGTCAGGCCCGCCAGCAGGGGGAGCACATGTTCAGTGATGGCCACATCAGCTGGTAATGGGATGCTGGTCTGGGTGTAGGCATCCAGGACGGCATGCAGGGCTGCATCGGATGGCCCAGGGATAGGAATTTGCACAGGCACATCTACAGTGGCATGTACAGCCTCATGCCGGTGGGGCAGGGTTACAGCATGCCCTCCCTCCTCGACACACGCATGTGACCCCATGGGTTGTGCTGCCCCAGCCACCTCCTCCGCCTCCCTGTCTGTCAGCCTGGATGCCTCTAGGTTGTCTTCTGACCTAGATGGCCTCTGTGTGGCATCACCCTATCCCACCGCTGCTGAGGAGTCCCCTACCACCTTTACCTCCATCGACTAACCCCCAGCAGCCACAAACCAATGTTACAGGCGCTGCCTCAGCCACATCGCTCCCCAAAGATGAGCTCTCACAGGGGAGTGGATGGGGCCTGCGTGTTTGTGTAAGAAGGCATGGCATAAAAGTAAGACAGACATAAGTGATCACAGTTCAAGGATGTTTATTAAACTGTAAAGTGGGTGAGATAAATGCCTAATCTAAACCTAAATCTAAAATGGGAGCAAGCTACAACCATCAAATAATAATAATAATAATAATACAGTCATAGCGATAGTGGAGTCTAGTCAAATAAAAAGGGCCCATACTAAAATAATAACTATTGGCAATCCTTGTCGCTATGCTACAAAAGAGTGTGGGATAATTGTCACAATAAAAGAAAGAAGTGTTCACAAAATGATAAATCAGGATGTTATGACAGGGGTCTCCGTTCCCCACGTTTTTAGCAAGGGACAATGTAGGAATCTCGAGCACAGAACACTCCTGGTCTTTTCCAGCACGAGCTTACAGTTCCTTTTCTCTATCAGGGCCTTCTGTGCCCATCTCTCTTCTCATGCAAAATCTCTTGCATCAGAGGGCCTGATACTTAAAAAAACAAAACAAAAGTTCCTTCCATTATCATGTTGCATCGGGTGATTACCCTTCACCCTTGGATCCCCCTCGGCTGGCTCTGATCCTTCTATCAATCGTCACCCTTCTTCAGTCCGGCTAAGACCAACCATTCACTGTGGACATCCCTCAGTCGGGTTCTTATTTGTCATCACAATGCTATTCACTTAACTTCTTCACAATTTCATCTTGATTCTTTCAGTCAGGTTTACTATTGCCAGTGGTCGAAGTGTACGAAAATAAGTAGTGGAACTATGTTCCCTGCTGTCTTGCCCCATGTCGCCACAAACCCCATTGCCACAACCCATCCCACGCACAATACACCCACCCAAACACTTGCACCTGCTGTTTAAGGGAACGTTCAGTGCAGTGCACTGAAAGTGAAGGTTTCAACTTCTTCCTACACTTTTATTTTGAAACAAAACCATTCCGGAACAGTTTCTTTTTAAAATAAAAGTATAGGAGCTGTACAAGGTAATTTAAAAAAGTATAAGAGCACTGCTCCCAACCGCTCCCGCTCACTTCGACCACTGACTATTGCCTTTCAATCACAAGCTCCTTATGTGGTTATTCCCCAGTCTTAATTTCTTTTTAAACAACCTTGTTGTTTTTAGCGAGGTCCCCCTCAGACCTTCCAAAGCATTTTGCAAATTCAAACAGAGGCTTCCGAAGGGCGCTCTCATCTCGCTGGGTCACTCTGTTTGCATACACATTCACAGTTTGCATAGTGTTTCTCTCAGCCGGGCGCAAAAACCTTTTTCCCTATGTCAAAACATCTACAATGGGTTAAGGTTTTCGATTGAACAAGGGATTATGCTTGCCCCTTTAATGACCACCTTAAAACTCTAAACCAGCCTTCCCTTTGGCCTCTTAGTACTTGTAGTTTTCTTTCTTCTCAATGTTCAATACAGTCTCTTTGTTCAAAAGAGGGGTACCAGCCAGGGACCTTTGACTTGGTGCCCATGTGGCGTTGGGCCATTCTATCTCTGGTACCAATGTGTTCACAAAAGACCTCTTGTCTAATTATCTTCTTACTGTTTCAGCAGCAACCTTGAGCCTAATACATTCCGGATGACTATCGGGTATTAGTCCGTTGTTGTTCACACTGTGAGAAAGTGTTAATGTTGGAAAAGGGGGGATAATGTTTTTAAGTATCCTACTAGGCTGTATGGGGAAAAGTTGTCAGAAGGAACCAGACACTGCGTCTTAACCTTTGTTGTCCCACTTCCATTCCCCGAGGACCCCCCATCCAGGTGACCCTTCCGCACTGGTCCACCCCCAAGAACTGGATCCAATAGCAATGGGCATCTCCTGGTCACCTGGATTTTAGATCCCCAGGGACTAGTAAGTGAGTCACCTTCAGGTTTCTCACATTTGTCTAGTGGCAGGTTCCCCGTATCGATGCTCCATAGCACCGCTTCCACCCTATTCAACAGCTGCAGCAACTATTGTAAAGGAGACACAAAACAGCGGCATCAGTGTACTGCATTGAAGCTGGTGCGGCAGCAACAACATTCACAGGTACATGATTTGTCAAAGGCACAAACAATAACATCTCCATCCCCACACAAGGAATTGCAATCAACATCCAAACAGACAGAACAACCGTGGTACGATCCAAATAACAGTCATGACACATACACATGTAGATACATACACATGTGAAGGCCGCAAAATGTGGGCATTGCACAGACACAAACCAAGATGAATGACATTTACCAATAGGTAAGGTGAACGTGACAACACTGCAACCTGAAGCACATCCATGGGAGACTTGCCACAGGGGCACAGGGATGGGCAGGGAGTCAACTGGTAGGATGCACACACACTCCCAGGGCATGGAGGCACTGATATTTGGCCCAGTGGCCTGGACACGTTGTGGATGAGACACACAGTGGAATCCTGCCCACCAGTAGCCAACCATGATTCCAATGTACCGAGCATGGGCATGCAGCCACCTGTATGGGCACCTCTCCACACAATCACAACAAACAACATGCTCCCATCACAACCCTTCTGGGCTGCATGCAACACATACGTGCCTCAATAGCACAGCCACATGTTGGCATTCCATAGCCTCAGGCACATGCACATGGCATGTGCACACACTAACTCTGATTGCACAAGCAGAGGCATGACCAATAACATCAGATTACAGGCAGAAACAATGCTGCAATGTAACAACGGCAAGCATCCAAATGCACGTGCACGTGTCAACTTCATACGTGGAGGATGCATAGTCACACAGTGCATATGTCAGCACAATAACATGGACATCATGCATGTACATGAAATGGCCACCACATACTCATCTGTCACACTTAGCATTCAAGCACATCTCATCCACTACTGACATGGCATGTGCACGGTTGGCTCAATGGTACGACACACACTGCAAATAGCACAGCATGTCCAATCCACAGACATCACACCTCACACATGCGGTGCATTGTCCAGGAACTGCATGCTGATGTTGAATGCTGAAAAACACATGCAGCCAACACAAGGGTTACAACACAAGCATGCATGCTCATGCACAGCACATATGCCCCATCAGCCTTTCGACCACATGCCTACTCACCAGCAGACTCCAGGCATTCTTCCCACTCACAGACCTGGGCATGCAGCACTTGGTAGAACCTGGCCAGGACCAGCATGTTGTACGTGGAGAGCTTGCACCTGTGTGCATGGTGCACCTTCCCGGCTGCACTGTGCTTAATGCTGCGCATGGCCTTGATGTGGGTCCTGGATTTGAAGTCCTCCCAGCGCTTGTGGACTGACTTGAATCAGTGGACTGCCACCTCCTCCGTGTTGATGGCAGCCATTATGGCCTCCCAGATCCAGCAATGTCCTTCATTGCCACGTTGCCTTGCTGGGTCGAAGAGCGCATCCTAGTTCTCCAGGACCATTTCAACTAGGATGCCAACTTCTTTGTAGATGAAGATGACAGCACTCTGCTTTGCTTCCATGGAGTTGCCACTCTGGTCTGAGGACGAACGTGCGGACATGGCAATCCCTGAAGTAGGTGTGGGTGGTTAAGATGGTCCAGTAGAGGGCCCATGGAGCAGTGGTGGTATGCTGAGGTGGGAGTCCAGAACAGCAGCTGAGGTGGCCACACAGCCAAAGACAGGAACTCAGGCAATGGCAGGTCGACAGGCACTCACAGTGCAGTGCAGGTGGGCAGCAGGCACATGCATAGGACTTGCAACAGCAGATGGCAATGTAGGAGGCAGCACAGGGCAGGATGAGGCAGGCAACATTACTGTTTTTTTTTCTGATGTAGAGCTGATGATCAAACTTTCACATGTGCCCATTCTTTGCCACTCTGTCCTTCACAGTCACCCACTTTTGTCCTTCATGTACCACTAGATGTGGTTCTTATACATCTCTGTTCCTTGCATGCTCTTCAACCAGGATGCTACTTTAATAAGTGTTCATGGGCCTCATTACGACCCTGGCGGTAAGGGGTTAACGCCAGCGTTAGCTGCGCCGACCCCTTACCGCCAACTACGAGGTCCCTTAGCGCCATGGTGCTTTTAACACCTGCTTTTAGCAGGTGTTAAAATCCATGGCGCTAAGGGACCATGGAGTTAATTACGCCACCGTAATTTACGGTGGCGTAATTAACGCCTTCCCCACTCCCATTATGCCCTATGGGGCAAAAATGGGAATGGGGAAGGGTAAATGGGGATTGGGGACTTACCGCCCCGCCGACCTCGGAATGGGGCGGTAAGTCCGCCAACCACCATGGCGTAAACGTAGTTTACGCCATGGTGGTAAAGTCACGGCCCAGGCGGTAACTTACCGCCTGGGTCGTAATGAGGCCCCATGTCTCCATCTTCTTCCCTAATGTTGATTTTCTATGCCCTCACATACTGTGATGTCAGTTAGGTCTGTCCCAATCTGTATTGTGTGTCGGAGACCTGCCCTCCTGCATCCCTAATCAAGGCAGGGAGAAACAGCAGCTGACGTGGTACCATCCTTGGCTCCAAGAACAAAGCACCGTCAGTGAAATCAACATAGCTGGTGAGTTGAGGAGACCAATACAAGACTGGTCTGTGTTGAAGCCAAGGTCGCAAGCAGCAACATTATATGGCATCAACATTGTTAAAAAGCGTGTCATAAAAGACACAAGTAAAGTTGTCCTGCTGATGAGCGTTTGAACTTTGAAAAGCAAGATATGATAACTTTGACAGAGTGGTCCAGTACTGCATTAGTTCTCAATCAAAGATATATGTAAGTTATTCAGCTAAGAAGTGTCCCTAGTGAAAATGAAAGGGTTGTATTAAGAAGATAAGAAAGAATTGTGAATCAAAATTGTCCTGCGACGGATCAAGCAAAATATTGTGCTCTGTGGAAAGTCTTCAATTTTAATACAGTAAAGAAAGTTTGGAAATTGAGATAAATGTGGTCCAAGCCCAGCAGCAAAGGGAGACTGATTGAATGTTTTGTGTTAAAGTGGTTCTCAGCCTGACAGAGGGGGACCCGGGGTAAACAGTGAATCACCAGAGAAGTTGTGCATATGAGAATCCTAAGGGTAAAGGAACTTTGAATGTTGTTTGTCGCATCAGGCCCCCTGAAATAAGAGACTTTGAATGACAAAGAGACTTTGGCACAGAAGGTCCTGATACTAAGATTTTGAACTGCATCCTCGTGTTGGAAAAGCCAGAGTGAGTGCTAAACTCGAGTGTGCCATCTTCTCTGGTGCAGAAAACCTCTGGAAAGAGACCCAACAGCACAAATATCCTGACATATGATTTCCTGAACACTTTTCTTTTGTATAATATTGTTTCCCATACTATTTGTTTATAGAAGTAAGGATTGGCAATAGGTGTATTAGAATAAGCCATTTTATTTTTACAAGACACCACTAGGACTGCGTTATTATTATTTGGTGGTCGTAGCTTGCACCCATCTTTAGATTTAGGATTAGATAGGCGTTTTTCAAACCCAATTTAAGTTCAATAAACATCCTTGAACTGTAGTCCCTTGTGTCTGTCTTATTGCTTGGTACCATGCTTTCCTTACACCAGGCACACATGATTGCCCATACTTTGTTGGTTGCCGTGGTGACCATGTACCATGCATGGTGCACCACCACTTATCATGAGGCATGTTAACAGCTGCTGGGTGCATTTCAATGCAAACTTCAGTTCAATGCACATTTTGCCCAATTCTATCCATTACCGGTGACGTCTGACTTCCCTTGCACTTTTCTTTTGTATTCTACCTTTTGTGTGTGGCTGTTCTTGGCCTCTGTTTGTCATTGCTTTGTAATGTCTACTTTTGTGTTGACCTGCCTTTTGCCTCTGTGAAGTGCTGCCATCTGCAGGATCCAGTTTTCAGGGCGATTGGTGAGAGTTTTTATTAATTTCTTCTTGGGCTTAGCATGATCATCTCCAATGCCAGTGTTTACTGAATTGTCACAATACTACATTGACTAGGGGATGACATATCATGGCATTGACAATATTGCAAAGGTGCTTCTGTATTTCCATCCTCTCAATGTTCTCTTTTTGGAGGACGTCTCAGTGGCATGCTGATAGTGGTCAGATGTATATATACAAAAGGTAACCTCAGTATGATGATGGGTAAGTGTAACATGGTAATTCACTGAGTGTCACTCGGTGGGGGGCAGAGTAGGTGCTGTGGGTGGCTACGGTGTAACTGCATGGTTTGTTCATGTTACATTCCCGTGAGGTGCCAAAGGTGGCTGCAAGTGTGCTAGGACACATGGTGATCGGTGGCTGGTTAGCAGGTGTACGCATTGGTATGCAGTTGATTATGCCGAATGGAAAATAACAAACAACATTTTTACCTAAACCTGTTTAAAGAAAAATGTGCTGAATTTTTTAAAACATATATGTAGGGGGAGAGGTAAGGGGTTAAAACAGGTGGGGAGGGGGTCAGGGAGGGATTATAAAGGAAGGGAAACAGGGGTTAGGGGGCTCAAATTAGAACAAAAAAAAATTGGGTATAGTTTTTGTTCAAAATGTTTTGTTCAATTCTTAAAAATCACACGTAACATTATGAATTTGTGGCATGTCACTCAGGGGGACGCATGCTGTTGTATGATTTGGAGCATGGATGTGTTGCCAGCACTCGCATTGAATTGGTTTTCTCTACAGATGATTTTGGCAGGGAATGATGGAAGCAGGAATTTTGAAGGAAGTAGCAGCTCTATGCATACAAAGGACACAGCATGAGGGTTTGGTGGTTTCCAGGCTGACAGAGGTGGAGTTTGGTGGACTGCACGGTACTGATGATGCAGGCTCACATGGGATGAGGTAAGATGTGCATTTCTCTTGCAGTGCACTTTATTTTCTGGTTTCAACATGACTGCTTTGATGTGACTGTGTATTGTGGGCATAGTGGTGGTTAGTAAATGGTATGGCGACTGAACCAGTTTATTGTGGTGTGACACTCATTGTGGGTCCGGGGCTGTCCTCAAATGAGTTTGTTGGCATCAAATGTGTAGTATGCCTTCCTACTTGTGGTCTCATGTGTGTGGTTTGATGTCTACATGCAGTACAGTTGTTGTTGTACATATGACGGCACCCTGAGACTGTGTTCCTTGTGCTGTGTGCTATTGGGTGTACTACAAGGACACTGTTGTGTAAAATTGATATGCCTGTGTGGTTCAGTTGTGCACTGCGATGCAGATGAGGGACATGAGTCGCAGGCTTTTTTCATGTGTGGTTGTACCAATAATTGACGGTCATGTTAATATGGTCATCGGGGTGTGTCAAACATTTTTGCTGGAATAAAAAATTGGCTCTTATTCTGTTGTTTTCATATGGGGGCAATGTATACCTATTACCAGTACATATGTCAATGTTTAATCTTGCACCCCAGCTTTCACACTCACAGCAACATGGATATGTTTGTGCCTGTGATGCACATGATCACACGGGTCATTAATCTGATTTTGGTTTGCTTCTCAGAATTGGTGGAATTGTTGATTTGTGTGTCCATGAATGTCTAGGTACTGACATGTGATTATTGCCAAGTTAATTATTTCTCTGGTGGCATCATATCTGTACTTGTGTATGGATTTGTTGCTACTCAAAATTGATTTCACTACATACTTCACAAAGTGGTAGGTGTATACTGCCACTTACAAATCTTTTCAGTGGCCTCTGCTTGGACATGTTGTCTTATGACTAGTGGACACATACAAATTTGCACTCCCATTGGCACATTCTCAGGGTGTTGTGAATGGCACCTGTGAGGTGGCTTCACTGTGTGTACTCCACAGGGGATGGTATTTATGTGAAGTACGATTGAACCAGCTGTGTGCGTACAGCCTCTCCACGTACCCTTTGGCCAGGCATGGGCAAGGGTTGTGCCTGTAGGTGTGGGAGGTGTCCCAGCTGTATGTCCACTGGTACACTGTGCTGTGGGTCAACATTGTGCAGGACACATGCAGTAAAAATTATTCTACAGACTACTGGTGGTTCATACAGCAACACCCCACCGGGGTGGTCAAGGGAGTGGAACCGTGACTTTAGCACTTCAAATGTGCGCTCCACTATGACCCGAGTGGCTATATGTGCAGTATTGTATCTCACCTCAGCTGGTGTTGTGGGGTTCCGGATGGGTGTCATCATAAAGGTAGTCAGCAAGTAGACACGGTGCCATATATATGTCAACATGGTTGTTATTGTCATTTGTGGTCAGGGTCTATTGTTCAGTGTGTGACCTGCATGCATGTGCATGAGCATTCATACTCACCAATGAGCCATGCTTTTCCATGTTTTCCAGATACCAGGGCCCGATACAGTGATGAAATGCATAAGATGTTGCTGTTATGTGTGCTGCCCTGGAAATTAGCGTAGACTTCCATGATGATTTCCTTGGCATCACACAGTACCTGCACATTAATGGAGTGCCAGTGCTTTCTGTTCTTGTAGATATGGTCTATCAATCGGGGTGGCCGTAGCGCTACATGGGTGCAGTCTATGACACCTAGTAGACGGGGAAAGCGTGCCACTGTATAGAACTCATGCATGACTGTCTAGCTTTCCACCAGTGTTGGAGGCATATATATGTGCCTGCGCACAAATGAATGTGTTGTTATACAGGAAGCGCCTGGTGTAGACAGAGTGGCGGGTGGTCTGTCATATCCCACCAACTATTGCAGTGGTTCGCTGGAAGAACCCAGTCACAAAGAAATGTAGTGCAGTCAGCACTTTTTCTAGCAGGGTAAGGGCATGGGAGCACATGGTGGGTGATGTTAGGCCATCTTCCTACTCCCTCACAAGGTTTCGGATTATATGAGGAGGAACCTGTAACTGCATTAGAACTGATCATCGGGCATCCAAAAATTGTGGTGTGTGTTGTGAAGAACAGGGCCCTGGCTATCCTCCTCCTCCTGCGCTGTCTGTGAACAATGGCTGCAAGTACTTCTGGATTCATTGTGGCTGTAGACGTTCATTTGGTGTGTATTATGTGCTTTATATGCATTTGTTCCTACATGCTTTAAATACACATTGACATTTGCGCCTGCTATCACATTGGCGTATGGGTACCAGGATTTACGTGTACATTTTCGCAACCCAACGTTCCCAGTTCAAATGAATATGGTTGTATTTGCATGCCGATTGGGTGTGTGCTTATTTGGCCATGTACCGTCGCTCAACACGCCCACACTTTTGGGCAGTCTTACTCTTTCTACATGTTCCACCTCCTATTTTGGTCGATGCGCATGCCCAGCCCACACTCTGCATGAAGTCTTGCCCAAGGCGTTTGTGGACCCGCACAGATGTGCCGGCCCTGCGCGAACTCCACGTAAGTCCCATTAAAGTCCGAACACGGATTTGTGCGCAGTTTGGCTATTTCCCCGCGCAAATAATTCCATGAATTTGGCCCTTAATGCTAAAGAAACATACATGACTGATGATCATAGCTTGAATATCAATGCCAGCAAATCACCTGATATGACCTTTACACATAAGAGCCCACAAGTTAGCCCCTAGTTTAAAACTGGTGATGATGGGATACCACAGATTAAATAATATGCCTATGTGGTCATGTGGTTTTCCTCTAGGTTATCCAAAGGAGTACATGCAATTGAACAATCTATCTGTATGAAACAGGTTGTTAAAGATATCTTAATTGTGTGCAATAATTTCACATGCAACCAGTGAACCGTTTATAGAAAGGGCCCTTAATACGAGGACCAGGCATTAACTCTATAAAATAATAATAGTTTATAAGAAACAAGAAACAATAATAGTTTATAAGAAACAATATGATGTTTTCTAGAATCAGATGTTCTGAAAAGTATAATCTGTGTTGTATGTTCTTATTAATATGAGTTCATTTAAAAGTATGATTATGTTTATAGCTCAATGATACATAAAAATAAAATACAAATATGAGTTAATTGATCTGCTGGTTTAGCTACCAATCATAATGCATTTTTTCATGTGAGAAATGTGTTTTCTTCTATCTGTTGAAACCTTTATAACCTTATACACTGAGGGAGGGGTCCTTAGAACAAGATAATGACCAGTCACCAGGTTATGGCCTGGGGTCGAAGCTGAGGGCAATGAATTGTGGAAGAGTCATTATCTCAAGTGATAATGACCCCTCCCGTGGTCTCAAAGGCTATGTTCACATGGTAGTTGCAGTAATATATGTTTTGGAGTTTCACTATAACTGTGAGTAAAGTAAATAGGCAAACTGAGTTAGTAAATTAAAAGTTTCAGTTTGTAGTATATAAATATAATCTTCAAGTTAAGCATTTTAATTGCAGCTTGGTTTAACTGGAACAGGTTTAACATGAACATGCTTGAGGTGCCATGCTTTCTCTATGGGAAAGTGAAAGCATTTTCCAATGATTTTATCTTCATCTTTTGTGTGTTAATTAGCATTTTACAGCAAAAGAACTTTCTCCCAAAGAGAAAGTGTCTCATTAAATCAAAATCATGCCTGAATATTCCATTGTTGTCATGGCTCCGCACTCATAACCCCTCTTTCAACCGCATTGTCGGGGAAGATAGTTTTCTCTCAGAACACTGCCTGGCACATTGTTTTTCCACTAAAGCCTCAACAATTCCCACTTTATCCCTTGCTACTAGTGTCCATGTGGTAGTGGTAGTAGAGGCCGGTAATCCAATAAGCGCACCGGAAATACATGGACGTATTCGACATGGGGAAGGCGGAAACCTACCTCCCCACAGGCCTTACAATTGCCCCATTGACCTTGTGGAGGGAATGAAACTGCTCAATAACGGCATCTACTCTTCCCACACCAGCAGAAAACGTGGTCTTAAAGTAGTACAATAAACTTTGCTCTCCGGACTGGATTTATTTGTTCCTCTAGGTCCGCAGTCGCCTCCTGGTTGTTCCTTTTGCCTAGAGACAGGAAGATGTATGACCCTTGGTAGAACTGATTTTCTCTACTCTGACCTGGTGGACAGATGTATAGAGGGCAACCTATGTTGTAACAGGAACAACTCTGGGAAGCTCTAGCCAAACCAGTTTAGGTAGCAGTGAGCTTGTAAAGGGTCCACAATCAGGTCAGACAGTGGGGATCACAGATTACACTTAGACAGAATGTATGAAAATACAGTTATTTAATTATGGCCGAACACACTACAGAAAATGACTACGAGCAGATAGCCGTATCACACAATGCTAGCAAACTAAATACCTATATACATTCACTTTGTTATAGGGCATAATAGAAATCAGAAACTCCTGCAAAGGAAAGGTTAGAACAATATTATGCACAAAAAGGTCCACAGAGATGATCCCTATCTAAAAGTGTCCACTCCTAAGTTGGCTGGGGCTTTGTGCCCAATAGTTCAGGATACAGTTCCACAGAACTTAGGATGCAGGAAAAAATGCAGGTAGGGTCCAGTGAAGGGTTCTTAGGTTTAGGTTTAATGTCAGACTAATTCCCAAAAGTAGCCACAGCAGTCAGATATTTTGCACCAGCAAGCAATGGCAAAGCCAAAAGTGTTATAAATAAGCTTTATTACAATTGCCTAGACTAATAATGGGAGAATAGTGGTAGGTTAGAAACTCTGTAACTTACCCACGTACTGCGATTCTTCCCCGGACTTGGCAGAACAAAGGAAGAGTGTCCATCGTTGCTTTTCTCGCCAAAAGATGCACTCCTCGATTTCCAGGGGTTGCAGGTTCGAGCTGTTCTCCAGATACTGTTGCAAGGACTCTCGGCCGAAGAATGCAGAAAAACTCCATGCAGCACCCCTCTCAGGACTGGACTCGGGTCCAGTAAGCAATTTTCAGATGGTGGTCACTGCGCACAGCAACACAAAAAAGACTCAGCAGCAGTGATCAGACTTTCCCTCCTATCTCGGGTCCCCTTGAAGCTAGGATGCCGATATTTTGCAGGAGGTTTGCAGGGCCAGCTGAGGATCCCCCAAGTTTCAGGCCAATACTCGGTACATTGACATCGGAGGGTTCCAGGACACCTTTGAAGGCCTCCTTTGGCAGGGCACCGAGCAGACATCGGGAATGGATGGTCCCTCCACTCCAAGGGTCGTAGCTCCTTCGCAGGACTACTAACGATCAAAAGCAAGACAGGGTTCCTCCAGAACAGCAGCAGAAGTTGGTTGCTAGGCCTCCTTCAATCGGGTCTCAGGTCTCTTCATGGGTCTCACTGGTGAACTCCCACTAGCCAATAGCAGGATTAGCCCACACACACACACCCCAGCAGTGGTCCAATTAGGACCACTGGCGGGAACATTCATGCACACCACTCAGAAACACTGAAACCAGTTTGTGGATTGGAGTCAGACAGACCCAGCCCACATCCTGCCAGCAAACACACACAGCCCTCCAGTAGCCCACCAAAAGCTTCTGCTTTCCTGGTCACTGGAAGTCCTTATAAAGATTTTCCTGGACTCTCAGGCCAGGAAGAAGCCTAAAAGACAAGTTGGCAAAAGAACAGGCGATAAATCTCGTGGCACGGCCATGTTTGACCAGTAGCCACAGGTAGTACCCAAACGTGGTGAACGCAGTAAAGCTAAAACAAAAATCTCCAAAAAGTGGGGAAAAGTCACTGTGGTCGGAAACATTATATAATTTGAGAAATGATATACAGAACATATTTCCAAGGTAATGAAGGAGAACATTCATAGGAAAACAGATAATTAAGATCTGTATTGAGCCCTGTCCATACTGTCCTATATTGCCAAATGAGGAGTGCTTCTAATTGCCTCAATTTGATTTCCAGGTTGCCTCCTCTTTGCGGTAATGTAACCTTTGCCATACCCATAAAACGTATATCTTTTTTGTTGTTCATCTGATGGAGATTTTGTCAGTGTGTGTGTGTGGCCATTGGGTATCTGGCATCCTGGTTCCCAATAGTTGACAGGTGTTCTCGTATCCTGATTTTTAAGGGTCTAATTGTGCTACCCATATAAAAGGATCCGCACACACACTTGATGCAATAAACCACATATTTTGAATTGCAATTTATGAATGAGTTCACATGGTATTCCCTCAACTTGCCAAAGTTGACAGATTTAGTTTCTAAAGCATGTGCCCACATGCAGCAACCCCCAAATGTATAGAACCCATTGTTTTGCAATGTATGCAAACAAGTTTCACTCTGCTTAGAATTAGACATGTGCGACAGACATAATATCTCTTTCAATGTGCAAGCCTTGCTGTAAATGATGCTTGGATTAGGGTCTAGCCATTTATACAAGTCGTTATCGAATTGGAGTAGATGCCAATGTCTCTTGATTATAGTGTAAATGTTCTGTTTGAATTAAATCTCGTAATTAATTTTAATTTGTTAGACTCAGTGGTCAAGATACAAGCTTTTGGGGTTAGTAAATTAACTCTTTCCAAACCACAAACTTCTTTTACAGCTTTGTCTAGTTGTTGGTTCTTATAGCCTCTAGCTATGAATCTTTTTTTTATTAATTTGCTTTCATTCCGAAAATCTTGAAAATTGGTACAATTTCTTCTGGCCCTGATAAATTCCTCTTCAGGAATGTTAGAAATGACTGTTTTCTTATCACAACTGTCAGCATGTTGTACTGCGTTGACCGATGTCATTTTCCTGAAAGTCCTAGTGTGGAAACCCGTAGGTCTGACGGAGATTTTCAAATCTAAGAAATCTATGCATGTATGACTGAATGTATATGTAAATTGAATTCCCCAGTCATTAGAGTTAAGAAATTCCACAAATTCAATCAAACAATCCACTGTTCCAGACCAAACAATGATGACATCATCTATGAATTGTTTCCATAGGTAAATAAATGGTAAATAGTACAGATTGGAGAATGCATATTCTGATTCGAAATGATGCATTAACAAATTTGCTAATGCTGGCGCAAAAATAGCCCCCATAGTAATGCCGATAAGTTGTTTACAATACACATTGTTGAAAAGAAACACATTATTGTTCATGGCATACAATAGAAAATCTTTCACCATTTCTATATGTTGATGGAAACAGTCTGAATCTTTCCTAAAGATGTGATCTACATTCGCAATGGCTTGATGATTGTCTATAGATGTGTATAAAGCTATGACGTCCAGTGTGACTAGTATGAGGTTAGGATGCAATGATAGATTCTAAAAAATTTCCAATATGTGCATAGCGTCTCTGATGTAAGTCGGTGTCTGGACCACTGCAGGTAATTAACATTTATTGATGTAGATCGAGATTGGCTCAAGAATACCAACTTTCCCACTAACTATAGGCCATCCTTCCGGGATATTCTCAAATGTTTTATGCACCTTGGGTAAGAAATAAATGGTGGGCATGGTAGGTCCATGCACCACTAAATATTCCCTTTCCATGTCTGTCACTAAGCCTTTCAAATGCCAGTGTTGAATTAATGTTTACATAGTTGATTTAAGAGCATTAAGTGGGTTAGTCGCCAGTACTTGATAACATCCTGGTGTATTGAGTTGTTTCATTCCCCTGATGATATAACCTAGTTTGTCCATGATAACCACATTACCCCTTTGTCTGCTTGCTTAATAATTATATTTTTATTAGATGCAAGTTGTTGAATGGCTAGTTGTTCAGATTTAGACAAATTCAATAGCTGACGCGATTCATGAGCCAGCTTAGGAATATTGTTGACCACTGCCTAATAAAATGTGTCAATGATATTGTCCATAGTAAAAACAGGCATAAACTTAGATTTCTTAGTGAGTTCTTTAATATTAAGATTCTTCTGTACAATATTGAGATCTCTAAGTATGTCCAATTCACTATTGTCTTTATCCTGACTGCTATCTTCTAAAGACATGACTATGTCCGTATTTGGCATAGTTTGTAAGATGTCCGATGGTGTTAGCGCAGTGGGTTTTGCAATGTAGTTTTGCACATGTGTTGCAAAATTCTTTTTAAGTTTCAGTTTCCTGATAAATTTAAGCAGATCAATCTGCAATCTGTATGTCAACAAATTGAAGCCCGAAGGGGCAAAAGAGAGTCCCTTGTTTAATACAGCATGTTGTTCCGGAGAGTGTTGATATCTACTCAATTTACAGATCAAATCTATCTGTTCTGCATATGTAGTTGTTGTTGATACAAAGCTCTTGTAAATCTGCATGCTGGTGGTTTGGCATTTCCGGCAACCATGTTGCCCGCCCCCCGGTGTGCCTTGGTTTGTGCCTGGTGTTGCAATATTTGAAACAATCGGAAGCTGAAACCTTACTTGTTTCATAGACTCCCTTTGATTTCTATTTTTGAAGTGTCTGATTTGCTCCAAAAAAGGAGAAGGGCCTGATATTTCTTGAATTTTGAAACTGGTAGCTGTTTTGCAAAATTCGATGTTGTCGGTATCAGGTGTTTGCTTGTCCGATTCATTGTCTACATCTAAACTGACAGGGGAAGACACCACACTACTACTTTGTGATCTGTAAATCTCATCATATTTAGTTTGGTATGTATAAACCCGATTATCTCGTTACCTCGAAAATGTCCTTGCCTTGTGTAATTTAACATCATCTTGATGTAATCTTAAAATTGAATAAAGTGTTTTGTAATTTTTGTCTATCGTGGCGCTAGGAGCAGAAAATAAATCAATTTTCTGTTTCAGAGTATCTATTTGTGCAACAGTGTCAGTATATTTGCGTTCTGCATGCTCTACAAGCATTTTTAACATATTGTTAGAGCTGGTTTTAAGATTGGCCTCCTATTGTGAGGCCAGGTCGTTGTCTAAAGGCTCCTCAAAATCTGGAAGAATTAGAATTATTTGTCCTTGAGGGAGTTTGTTTAATTCCGGGTAACGTTTGAGTGTGTTTTTTCCAGAACTTTTTGATTTTCTTAATGCTGAGTCTTTCTAACTTGATGAACTTATATTGTAGATCTTCCTTCTCTGCATTTAACCTTTTGAAAGGATTCAGAGTAGAGCCCCGTGCGGCAAATAATGCTTTAATGTCATCTTAACGAGTCAAAATATATTCTGCTGATTGAGCCATTATCTACTAGTTAGTGATGATTATGTAAATGTGGAATTGTAAAGCTGCTCGGTGTCTATGCTTACTAAAGTTAAAAGACCAGAGCAGAAAATACTAGATACCCGAGTGCTAATACAGACACTATAAACTGCCTGACATTATAGGCAGGTGTAAGATAATAAACAAAGGACAGAAGGTGAATGTGGTTGTGGGTATACTGCTGCATACACCCCAGTCAGTTATGCATACAAACACATGGGTACATTCACACTGCGTGAAATGTCCAAATATTGATGTTGCGTGAGTCGCAAGAATGTTGATATATTTCAGAATCAATTTATTGTTGTCATCCTGCCACTTGTTAAGAGCTTGCGCTCTTCATATGAGGCTGAATTAAAGCAACATATACAAAGCAAATTGAAATTAAAATACTGTGCAAAATTGTATACATGCAAACACCAATGTCACATCTGGTGACATCAAGGTTACGTACCATCATGGTAACATAATTGAAAGAACAATTGGCATAAGTCACATCGATACAAAATAGAAAGGATACAATGCACAAGCATGCCCCAATTATTGATACAACCTAATTTGTGTATCTATGAATGCACAAACAAACATGAAGAGAGAAAGAGAAATCAAAGAGGACAAGGAGTTAGTCACTGGGCATCATGGTTACGTTCTCAATGTCACAACATTTGTATTTAATTGTTTATGAGTAATGTAATGTACCTTCGGTGCTCGTCAAATTCAGGATCTATCTCAGAAAGAAAGGTACAAATAATAATAATCAATTAGTTTGGCGTTTATAGTGCCACTGATTAAAAAAAAAAACACCTGATCCTCAGCTCAATGTTAAGCTATCAATGACTCATTGTCAATTGGTGACCCACTTCTTACCTATTGATATTGTGGGTTGTATCCCATACTCCTCTATTTCATGTCTGTTGAATAAAAATAATTTTAAGGAACACTCATTGCTATTAAATACTTTATACAGTCCACAAACTCTGTGTAAATGTAATACTTGTACCTCTATAGTTGCCTCATAGTTGCAGAAAGGAGAATTCTACGATCCCCAATATATTCACACAAGTAAGGAAATCAATTTGCACATGTCAACCGAACCAATTGTGCCACAAAACAGAAAAAAATAACAAAGCAAGTGAGATAGGTGGGTGTGTGGGTGCTAATAACCTTGCATTTGTCAATCCTTAGAAAGAGAACGCTAACAATAATAAGCTGCTCTATGTCTCCGCTGCGGTTGCTGCACTTTCATAGCCTTTCGGAGTACTGAAGACGTTGTGAAGGAAGCATGATGCTTTCCTTGCTGTAAATTATATTGTTGCATTTGAAGACTAGCCCGTCACCCTTTGATTACATAGTTATGCTCGAGTGGCGGCCAATATGCAGTGATCGCAAAGGACGTAGTGCTAGTTTTTAGTACTGTGGGATGTATTGACCCACTCTGCTATACTACGTGGCCTCACTCTGCGATCTATGCTGTGAGAAAGAGCAAAATGGTGGCAAAACCCTTGTGCGCGCCAAAACCTCCAAAACCACGTTTTTCAACGCACAAAAAGATGGCTGCACAACCTGCCACCCATGGAGCATGTGCGGTGGAACAGAGCACACGCTGCAGAAAAAGTGCCATTGGGCTCCATGACAAGTAAACATGGGGTACCGAGGGAATAGCAGCGCTTTGCCAGTGAAACTCCAAAATGTGCCTGTAAATGACAACTACTTTGCTGCTGAAACTTCCAAATGTCTCTATATAATACTTTTCAACACTCACTATCTTGCATGGCTCTAAAATAAATTTAATCTAATGAAGCACTGTGAAGTTACAAGTTCCTGAAATGTTAAAAGCAAAACATTCTCTCAGCAAAACTGGATTGCCTGTGAATGACAGGTCCTGTCAAAAATCTTTGTGCAGTCACACTGGGCTGCCTGTGAGTGACAGCCCTGTCGATTGGGCTTTCCTGATTATAAACTTTAAAGTTGTCTAAAACTAAAGATATGCCGGATTAGCAAATATAAAAGGACTGTTTCTGAAAGGAACATGGATCTCAGTTGTTTTGATCCCACAGGTTTAAAGCTAAGAATGTAATTTATCTATGTCATCCAATGCAACAAGTTTGTTTTGTGCTGGATTCAAGTTAATAAATTACATTCTTAATTAGGCAGGTTGGGCCTGCAAGAAGTTGAAAAGCAGGCTTCCACCCAAGGGTAGGGCATTCCTCTCAGCAGATGCTCACTGACACATGATAATTGTGGGTAGGACAGACTTGTGTCTGCTACCAAGGACTGAACAATGGCAGATTCTCCAGGCCAGGAAATGGACGCGTGAAAGGGGCATAAACTAGGCCTGCAGAAGGAAATCCCATAAAAGCAGGGGGCTATTCCTTGCTCCAGAGACAGACAAAAGGCAGACCATATCCTGCTAAGAATATGTAATGAACCTTTTCCAAAGACTTATAACTCGCTACCAGAAATGGTGAAAAATATAAAACTGGCAGATTTGTTACTCTAATTTTTGGCCCTACATTTCAAAACATGGTGGCACTGTGTAGCATATTCTGAACAGGAATAGCAATATATGTGGTTTTATGGGAACTATATTTAGGCTAGAATTGTTAAACTTTGCAAACACATTAATATGGTAAACGCGCATATTGGTGTAATATGGAGAAAGTTTGGAAAATGTGTTCAGGGAGAAATGGACAAAATGCTCCAGAAAGGCGAAACAAGGTCACAGCTCTGGGATTTAGAGGAACAGATACTCCATAAATTATGTAATCCTTGTGTGTGATTTTCATAGAGGTTACAAATGTATAAATATGTATTTAGGACAAAATTCGATTTTGATACTAGTGGCTAGGGGAGGTTTCTAAGGATTGTAAAAACCAAACCATAAAACTTGACATCATCTGTCCTTGATCCAATCACTCAGATGCAAGGCGGAGATGAAGCTCTGATCCAATCCCACTTCACAGGGGCAGGCTTAGTTAGGCCGGCCCATACACCCATTGTTGTGATGTCATTGGAAAGGATAAATAGAGACATTTGACAACCCATAGGAAACACTCTCTCTTCTGATACCAGTGAAGTAATCTGATCCAGCATTCAACATCCAGCCTTTAACCTCCTTCCAGATCCAGATGCCAAGAACCGGGCCAAGCAGTAGCTGAACCATTTTAAGCTAGGCCACAATCCTCATTTAATCCTTACAACCCAGTGGAGAGCTGTGGTGTGGGGAGGCATCCTGAAACTACTACCATAATGCTTTCCTGATGAACTCGCAATCCCGCTGAATTGAAATATCCAGAAACAAGAAGGGCAGATCCTGTGCACTTCCGGTGACTGGCCTAGTTGATCCAGTCATGCGCCTGATGTGCTGTTTTCCCTGTTAGATCGGATCCCTTGACCAGAATCTTCACAGGCCTAAAATCTTAAATCCCAGTGGATTGTGAGTATTAATAGGATGCTACAGAACTATTGTATACCTTGCTTATCTTGTTCCCCCATAAATCTCTGAACTACCCTTACCTCCATAACCAGTAACAGTGTCAAAATCTTTAGTGCTATTGTATTCTGTCTATTTCCTAAAGTGTCATTTCCATAGTCATTTTTATTTGTGTAACTCTCATCCAAAAATCCCACTTTGAGTGTGTGAACTGGTTCTGCCTTGGAAGGTGTTGGGGATCTGTTACTGAAGTCATGAATCAGTCTCAGGGGTTACTGCGGTCCAACCTTGTTGTCTAGTCTGCATGCTCTAGTCTTGAGTAGAAGCATAAGCCATATTTTCTGAATTTAAACTGAAGTTTTTGTCCAAATTCATTTCTTTATTTCCAAAAAACATCTCTCACTAAAACCTCCATAACTCCCTCAGTTTTAAAGATAGAAACACAATTTCTATTCCCACTGATAAATAACATCCTTAGCTACTTGCAAAGAGGCTCCCATAGAAATGTATAATAAATTACGCATTTTTGACCAAATTTAGTGTTTTTGCTCAGCCAGTTTCAAAGAAATTCTGACAGTTGAAAAGTCAAATCTGTTTTTCTCTTGTATTTTCGAGGGAAAGGTGGGAGTGATATTCTTTTCGTTCCGTGTTATTACAGAGTACCTGCTCCCTCCTCACATCTATTTAAATTGCCTATTGGTGGTTTGTGGCGTGTTGCGGGGGAACCTCTAACCACAGTGCTATCTGTTCCAAACCAACCCAAAAGTATTATTTTCTGTGCTACATTCTTTTTGTGTTCATTGCCTGATTCCCAGTGCATTAAAGATATTGTTCATTGTTCTTGTTGTGAAGACTGGAGGGGGGTGTCTGTACTTCTGCTCTCTATATGGTAGAGGAGAGGCACAGAGGACCCCAGCCAAGATTCTCTATTCGGTAGCTATGGTCGAGCAATGAAGGCCTACATTATCAGGAGGTGATGCAGGCTGGTTCTTTAGTACAGTGTAGTCCCCAAGCCCCCACAAAGGAATGCCCACACACTGTATTAGTTAAAACAATGTCTTTATATAATTAATATTCAAGGTAATGTACACTATCACAGTAACTCACTTTGTGCTCAGAAAATCAATAATGGTAAATATATACAGTTCTAAAGTGGTACCACAATTATTATCAGATCTCATTAAAGTGCATCAACTATACTGTCAAAATGCCACACAGAACAATAAAGAGGAAACCAGCAGTAGAGAGGGGAAGGAAAGCAAGATGGTTGAACAATTGGCAGAATACTGGCCTTTACCAACTAGGCACAATTCTTTGTAGAGATCCCCCCACGTGGGCAACCTGTAAAGAAAAGATGTATCGCAAGCCCAGTTCATATATTGTTCTACGAGTCTTATTTCCCTTTACAATAGGGCTGTCTCAGTCATTGTGTCAAACACCAGATACTAGACACCCACAACACAGAATGCGTATTCGTCACACACTCTATTCACCCAGTTCGCACCCACAGGGTGTACCCACAACATACAGTCACTGGGAAGGCTCCAGCTAGTCTGGCCAGGACTTCACAACAACAACATAAATGGAACTTCCACCCAACAGCTGGTCAGGGGGAAGGGACAGAGTCAGGGCTTCCCAGGACTTTGGGAAAACAAGGCAATAGGCAATAGAAAGCAAGAGGCCACAGGGGCCATCTTGTTTCCTATCAGGAATCAACTGATTCCAATGGCAGGGCCTGGGTATCCCAAAATGGAGGATACTCAGGGCACCTGTCAAAGTCAGCATGGAGTTGCCACCAGCCCATATCCTGCTCTGTGGGCCACACACAGGTGCTCAAAAACATACACTAGGGGCACAGGGTTGTACCCCCACCCATGGGTGCCATAAGGGTATCCCATGGGTCTGCAAACCAACTAAAAGAGAGAACTGCACCGCCAGGAGTCCCACATGAACTCCTGCGTGGAAAACACAACAGAACACACGATAAAAAGCAGTAAAGGACAAGGATACGGAGGCCCTGTCCCTCTGATGCATTTCCAGCATCACAGTCGCCCTCCCAGACTAAGGTTAGGGTGCCTAATCTCCCACGAGATAGACACTCTCATCCAGATGATCAACATACCTTCTGGAAAGGCCACCTGCATTATCGTGACTCTTCCCTGGTCTATGCTGTATGGTGAAGTCTAGCCCTTGCAGGCTAATTGACCACCTGAGCAGTTTCGGGTTTTCACCCTTCATCTGCATAAGCCACCAAACTGTGCTAAAACATTCCTTTTTAACAGTAGCCCACCTAAGTTCTCTACCCTTGAGTTGTCTACTGATGAATATGATCGGATGTTCCCTTCCTTTGTCATCTAACTGGGACAAGACAGCTCCAATTCCGGTGTCACAGGCATCTGTCTGGACGATAAAGGGTCGGCTGTAGTCAGGCGCACACGACACAGGTGCCCTACACAGACTTTCTTTCAAGCCATCAAAGACCCTCTGACAGTCTTCAGTCCAATTAACCTTCCTAGGTTGTTTGGGTGAAGTCAGAGCTGTCAGGGGTGCAGCTATGGTTCCATAGTCTGCCATGAAATTGCGACAGTACCCAGTGAGGCCCAAAAAGGCTCACCTGGTTTTGAGTAGTGGGAGTCTCCCAGTCATGTATATCCTGTACCTTACTGGGGAGAGGTTGGATTTGACCCCCTCCTACCTCATGACCAAGATCTGTGACTTTCCCCTGAGCTACCTGGCAATTGGTGGCCTTGAAAGTGAGGTTAGCCTTTTTCAAGGCCTGCAACACCTTATCCAGGTGTGTAAAATGCTCTTCCTAGGTGGAACTGTAGACGGCAATGTTGTCTAGGTAGGCCACACAAAAGGCCTCCAGCCCACTGAGCGCATGATTGACCAATCTCTGGAAGGTGGCTGGGGAATTCTTCAACCCAAAAGGCATGACCCTAAACTGGTAGAGTCCCTCTGGTGTTGAGAACGCCGTCTTTTCCTTAGAACGGTCCGTCAGAGCTATTTGCCAATAGCCTGAAGTAAGGTCAGAGGTTCTCACAAATTTGGCTGCACCTTTGGTGTCCACAAGCTCATCAGCCCTGAGCAATGGTTGCGCGTCAGTTTTGGTGACGCCATTGACTCCTCAGTAGTCCACACAGAACCTCCAATCCTTGGTACCTGCCTGGGAACTTGTCTTGGGGACAAGGACCACTGGACTGGAACTGGGACTGGTTGAGGATTCAATAACACCCAGATCCAACATCTTGGTGACCTCAGCCTGGATGTGGTTCTTAACTGTATCTGACATATGGTAGCATCTGCTTTTGACAGGCACACTGTCACCAGTGTCAATTTCGTGCCTACAACATGGTGAAAGGCCTGGTGTCAGGGAAAACAGAATGGCATACTGCTGGAGCAAAGCCCTGCAGGCCCTATGCTGCTCTGTCGTTAGATCTGGAGAGATATGTACTCCCTCCACTGAGCCATCCTGAGGGTTGCTATGCAGCAAATCAGGAAGGGGCTTACTCTCATCCTCTTCTTGCTCTGAAGCTAGCAAGACCTTGAGACTTCTGCTCGCCTGTGGAAAGGCTTGAACCTGTTAACATGGAATACCTGAGGAGCTACCCCTGGGATTCCCATGTCAACCAGATAATTGACTTCGCCCATCTTGGAGATGATCCTGAAGGGTCCAGTCCACTTGTCTGCCAAAGCTCTATGCTTGGTAGGCTCTATCACAAGGATTTCCTGTCCCGGAGTCCAATCCACTTGCAAGGTTTTAAGGTCATGCAAGTACTTGTTCAATTCCTGGCTGGCCTTGAGATTTGCGGTTGCCTGACCCATCATCTGTGTCATCCTCTGTCTGAGGCCTAACACATAGTCCCCCACTTGCTTGGCGGGACCTGGAGGGTTGGCCTCCAAACCGTCTCTGATCAAGGCAAGGGGCCCCCTCAGGGGTTGTCCAAAGAGTAATTCAAAGGGGCTGAAACCAACACCCTCTTGAGGTACCTCTCTGTAAGCAAACAGCAGGCATGGCAGGAGGAGATCTCATTTCCTCCTTAGGGGCTCTTCCAAAGCACCTAGCATGCCCTTGAGAGTTTTATTAAATCTCTCGACCAGACCATTGGTCGGTAATGGTAAGAGGTGGAGAACTTTTAGGTTACCCCGCTCTCTTTCCACATGGTTTTCATGTAACTAGACATGAAGTTGGATCCTCTGTCATAGACAACCTCCTTAGGGAATCCAACATGGGTGAAAATGCCCAGGAGAGCCCTGGCAACCACCTTGGCAGTTATAGTCCGAAGGGATATAGCGTCAGGGTACCAGGTGGCATGATCTACCAAGATCAAGATGAACCGATGTCCACCCGAAATGGGAGGGTCAAGGGGACCGACAATGTCGATGCCCACCCTCTCAAATGGTGTGCCAACCACTGGCAATGGATGCAGTAGGGCAATGACACTGCCTCCAGTCTTGCCAGACAACTGACAAGTTGGGCCGTTCCTGTAGTGGAACTCCACCTCTACTCCCATCCGTGGCCAGTAGAAATGGGCAGAGAGCCTCTGCTTAGTCTTGTTGTTCCCAAGATGACCAGCAAAGGGCACCTAATGTGCCAACTGTAGCAGGAAGGGCCTGTAAACATGGGGTACCCCCAACATCTTGTGGGCACCAGGTTAAGGCTTAGTGGGCTCACTAACAAGGAGCTCACACGCCCAATAGATTTGGAATGTCCTAGGCACTTCTCCTTGTGCCTGGGACAGGGCCTGTTTCCTAAGACCCTCAAGAGAGTGGCACTCTCTATGTCCCTTACAGAAGTCTGCCTGGGAGGGTCCCCCTTCATCTAACAAGCATTGAAGGTCGGGATGATCCTGTTATGAATAACGTACAATTCTTAGTTAAGCTACAATCATAAGTGTCCCAATTAAGAACCGAACAGACACACAGGACTCTCACCTGAGATTTGGATGAAGGATGTAGGCTGGTAATTGTAGTTAAGTACTCTGGTGGGATGTTTGAGCCTTTGTACCATATCCAGATGTTATTAGGAATCCCCCTGAGGATCCCCAGGTGACCCGGCTAAGAAGCTTGATCACCGGAATGACCTCAGGGAAACCCTCACGGGGGAGAAAACCCTGGGGAGCTGCTAGGGTGCATCGGCTCCTGAGATGTCCCAGTGGTGGACGTTAGTCTATCCCGGGAGTCTGGTGCGAGTCTGGATGATCCGTTCCTGACCCGAGATGCTGGGACGACTGGTAAGTATGAAAGAGGAAAGACAGAGTAATTAGTTTCGAGAAACTTGGTAATGAGAGAAATTATATTTTTAGCCCTGAAATCTTACCAAGGATTTGGATGGCAGTGAGTTGTTAAATAGAGCAAGGTGGAAATCTTAGTGAAGGCAGGATTACTGGAGAAATGAAGATAGGTAGAAATAGTCAATAACTATCACTCTAAGATAAAAATGTAATTAGACTAACCCGTAATGGCTGTTTGGAAATAATCGCTTACCTGATGGCGGAGGTGAAGGTTGTCCCAATTTTAGATCTGGAGATGGGGGGGGGGGCCTAAAAATATTCCTGCGCAAAATCTTCCTAATCAAAGACCCAGAAGGCCCTCGGGCCAATCCCAAACAGGTAGTCAGGGAGGTAACCCCACAAATCGGACCCCTAACTCCCCTGACTATATCAGCCCCCATTATAAGTGCAGCAAACCCATTCTGGGCCATGTGTGGACTCCCACAGCCGAAGGGGGAGGGATCCAACCAGGCAGCTGCCAACCCAGGAAACTTCCCTCCAAACTTTCCCTAGGAGGGCAGTGATCCCCCAAATGCCGGGTTGAGTTTCTTTACCCGGTACCCGCCAAACATCAACCCCCAAAACAACCCCTCTTTCTTTCCCCGCTTTCCTGAGCCCAGACAACCTAATCCGGTAGAGCGTAGGCCAAGGGTGGAGGGGTACCAGAACTATCCCAACCAAGGGTATTATGGGAGAAGGGACAGTTACCCTTCCAGCGATCAACCTAGGATAGACCAGAGAACCCTGTACCAGCCAGAGCGGGTGTCCCAACTGGAGTGCCAGGTCCAGAACTTGGCAAAGGATCTGGGTTGCATGTTGAGGGCTCAACAAAACCCTCAGGTGAACATTGCGTCCCAGAACCACTCAAATCAAGGGCCTGGTACTCCAGAGCAATGACGGGGAGAGAACCCTGACAACCCACTGGTTCCCAGGGAGGAGGCACAGGGGGAAGGTGGGTGTAAAGCATTAGAGGAAGCGTCCTTCCCCACTTGTGAAAAGCCTCTGGAAACCCAGGAACCAAAATCTCCTGCCCCCGAAAGTCTGTAACCTAAAGAACGGAGGGCGGGTAGGAGAAATAAAGGGCCTAAAAAGACCCATTTTGTGGAGGAGGTAAGGATCTTCCAATTTGAGGGAGAGGGGTCCTCAGAGGATTCTGGGAAAAGGATCTTCTCCTTCAGGGATCGGGGAACTCCTCCCAAATAAAAATGGGTCCCGAGAGATCCTAATCCAAACTGGGTAAATTTAGGGACTGAGTTAAAGCCGCCCAGCATTGAACCCCAGAATGACCTGCCAGAAAATCACCTGGACTGCCTCCAAAAGGGGGCGGTGCAGCCCAGAATCAGAACCAGGGGAGTCCAAAACTCACCCCAATATCCAACTGTCACCTTTTTCTTACAGGTTTCCAAGATCCCAAACAGAATCATGCCCAAACTACCCCTCTGGCAGAATCCAGAGAAAATAAATTAACCCACCAATTTCCCCAAAATGCGCATAATCTTTGTCCCCTTGAGGAAAAGGAGGGAAGATTTTATGCCACGGTCCAAACACCGGGGCAATGTACATTTTTGGTACTGGTGGACACTGGATCCCAAGCCACCCTTCTGTCAAAAATGGCTTTTGTTCAGCTGAACTCAGGAAGGGGAGAGAAATATGAGATCACTGTCATCTGCGGGAATCTCTTGCAGGGAATCTCAGAGTCAATATTGTTCTGGAACTCACCAATTCCTTCGAGCCAGTGAAGCAAGTGGTTATCTACGCGCCCCTGCACTCAATGCAGGATGTAGAGCTCATCTTTTCAAACCATCAGAAGAATATTCCTACGGGCCAAGCAAACAAAGTTAGGTGGGCCAGTCCAGTCTGTCATCTCGGCCCCACGCGTCACATTGGTGGAGACCGCAGCTGTCCAGTTCAGATCAACGCCTCTGTGGGAGCCAGGTGAACGTAACAATCACTCTCACCCCTCTTCCTGGACAACTTCAGAACTTCGATGGGAATGAAATGGTCGATGGGACTGCGAATTTAGATGTTGAAATTGGGCAACTGTTAGGCAGAAACCTGTGCAGTTCCCTCTGGGACCACTGCAAAAGATTTAGGACTACATGTGTTTGGCGGTAAACCCACTTGGTAGCAGTCTGTACCACACAGATTCACTTGGTAGCTGTGGCTGAGCAGTCAGACTTCCCTCAAGAAGAGTTAGGCAGTATGTGGAGTATACAAAATAGGGCAATTTACACACTAGAACAAGCAAACACGGAACAGAGCTTCGGTGCAAAGATATATAGTTATTTATTTATAAAAACACATATATGGAAAACACACTGGCACTAATACGGCAAACAACTTCAATCACAATTACTATAAGTAAATCAATCCCCCTAACAATAGTTCGACAAGTCTGGGTTCAACTGCACCACTTATTTGCAGACAGAGGTGAATGCTTTAACCTAGATGGCATTCTAGTATTCGTTAGGAAGGGAGAGAAAAGGCAGGGTATGAAATCAACTCGGTACCAACACTTTTACGAACAAATGCAAGGCAAGTAAGGCAGGGTCTACTGTAGATCGCAAAGTTCAGAGGCCAGGCCCACTCGGAGAGAGGCAAGGCGATATGTCCCAAAAAGTATCACAGTGGAAATGCACTTCAAGTCTTTGGCGCAAATTGTCACAGAAAGATTGGACCAGTTCAGAACAGAAAGTTCAGAAGGCTTGGAGGCGACCCAATGGAGAGGCGAGGATTAAGACACCTCACGCTAACCGACACAAGGGAAGCCAGGCGGACACGGTACCTTGTATGTGGAGAGACAGCTCTGGTAGGGGCAGTTGTTCCTGGTGGTGGATGCAAGTCGGGGCTTTGCCAAGAGAAGAGATGCTCTCGTCGTCGAAGGAAAGTTGAAGATCGTTGCACCACCAGGGAAGAGAAAAGCCACGGAGTGCTCCGTCACAAGGCACCACCTTTTGGTCGCGGTACGGGTTAGTGGCTATCTGGTTGCCGGGGTGCTCAGCATGGGCAATTCGACCACTACGCCCTGGAAGCAAAGAAAAAAGCAAAGGGGACTGGTTGTTCCCACCAGTCAGGGGAAGAAGACTCTCCAGCCGGGAGATCTCCTCTGTCGTTGGGAAGTGGTGAGTCGGTTCAGCAGGGCTCCACCGGAGGTGTCGCCGTTGCAGGTCGGCTCAGGTTTACCCTCGTCAGATTCTTAGGTCCTGTGGCGACTTCTGAAGATCCAGTCCCAAAAGCCCTGCTTTTATGCAGAAAACCCCCATTCATTCAGCCTAGCTGTCAATCAAAACATGCTAAGTGGTGAGCGGGGTGGCTCACCACTTGGGCCAATTACACCAGAGGGCGACGAGTTGGCAAGGCAACTCAGTCCAGGGTGCCTAAACCCCCTCCCACACCCCCTGAGGTACCCAGACAGAATGGCACCATTTTGGAGGGCCTATGTGCAGAAGCCCGCCAAAAGTGGAACAAAGGGCTCAACCTTTGGTTTAGGAGTCACAGAGATGAACACAGATGCCATTTTAAAAACCGAGTTCTGGCAGAAAATACCAACCGATAGATTTATTTAAGATAAATAAACCGGTGGTATGTTCGAGATTAACGAGAAAAAGTATTAACCTCCAACAATGGGAAGAATCCCATAGGGTTATAGTCGGGGTCGAATATAACGAGTAGTTTCCATTGCCACCAGCCAAAACTCAACGAGGGGGGACGGGACAGTGCCCCCTCGAATAACAGACCCAGGGGTAATCGAATTACCCCATACTAGCACGTCCACAATAGGATGGTTTGTACTAGTTCTGTTAGTAAATTTAGGTCTAGTAAAGCCAATGGTGACTTTACATGCCCTGGGAGACAGTAGTCAGTCCCAGGGTATGGAGTCTATGGTGGGGATCCTCTAGGACGTCCCAGTGTTACGGCACGGAGGGTGCGGTGCAACACACATACTAAAACATTTGAGACCCTATGGAATAAAAGACCCCATAGCCCATAGAACACATTGACATTCAAAGGAATTAACCACATTCATGTCCAAGAGTGGGAGAAAAAGAGTCTCACTCTTGGCAGGATGGAAAAAAACAAACTCCATAAATCCAGCAAAGCTGCTGGGGGACTCACTAGGTTAGGAAATTCAGCCTAAACAGAGAATTCTCCCTAACAGCGACAGAAGGTGAAACACCCGGTCATAGTTGTGACTCCAGAGGGTACACCATGTTTACTAGGGAATGACATCCTGCGTAGATTGTCTCCCCTAATAGATTGTGTAAACAAGGTCCTCTGGACCCAGACTAACCGACTAATAAAATTAAAACATAGTGGGTCATTACGAGTACGGCAGTAGGGGTTTAACAGCACCGGTAAGGATGCCGGTGCCGTTAACCCCCTACTGCCGCATTCTGAGGTCCCCTAACGGGTCACACTAGGGCTGGCTGGTTTTACCTGCTGCCCTTAGTGGGACCCGTTAAGGGACTAGGGAGCTAATAATGGGGCCGCAATTTGCGGGCACGTTATTAACTCCTTCCCCATTCCCATTGTGCCCTATGGGGGCTTGAATGGGAAATGGTTTTCGGAATGGGGATTTACCGGGTCCGCAAGGGTCAGAATGTCCGGTAAGTCCCCATTCCGACACCACGGACCCGGACATGGGTTTGGAGGCAACCATGGTGCTATTAGCACCATGGCTACCTCCAAACTCGTAATGACCCCCATAGTGTCAACCATGTTAGTTTAAATGGCACATGCCACATGGTTGAACAAAAACCTGACCAAATTGAATTCCATTTCCAAATCCACAAAATCCCTGCTGTGACAGTAATTGCAATAGGACAACAAAGTGGTGATGGGAAGACCTCTCTATTTCTGAAAATCAACCTTCTTTCCAATCTCAAGTGGCATTCCACACTGGAAGGGAATACTCTGAAATTCTATACAAATTCACAATCAGAAAATCCCACTACTATAGTTCAAAATGATGAGAAACCAGCTCAAAACTTGGCTGACATTCAGAAAATTGGAGAACAGTTGTTCATCCCTGTTAAGTTAAATGGGGGGAAGGACTCTGTTCTCGCCCAAGTGTGCTTGAACAACGGTAAGAGATTCATCAGCGAGGCCATGTTCTGGAAACTCCCAAAAGATCCAGCCATTCCCACATTTAAATTGATAGAAACACCCAATTCCAAACATCACCTTCCTAGCAGGTGTATGCTCCAAATTTCCATAGGCAACAAGAGCATAGTCCATAATTGTTGGGTCGTGCAAGATGTCCCTGCTGCATTTTATTTACGCAGTGACATTCTCAATTGCTTTGCCATTAGTTTGGACATAATAAACTTCAAAGCCTGGCCCCGATTAGAGGGTAATCCCATGGACTTTGATGACCCAGAGAAAGCATTTCGGTCAGCTCAATTGCTGCCATATGCAGTTGAAATTCAGATTGGAGAGGAAGTCACCATCCCAGAATGGACCTGACAAATCACACTTAAAGTAAAATATAACAGAGGACAGAAACTGGAAAATCCTGATGCGTATGTTCACCTCAATGCTCTTTTCCAACAGCAAGGGTTGGGGTTAAACCCAACACCACTAGTCAATACAGAACATGACACGATTCCAATAGTGGTGGAGAACAGTACCCTTAGGAGTATTACTCTGGGCACAGGCACTACATTTGGAATGGCGGTTGATGACTGACATTTTTCCATAGATTTAGGTAACAAACTGGTAGGACCAATCCCCAATGACTGTTTTGACCGTGATAGCAACAATGACACAACACCAGACAGGATCTTCACCCGGCATGGGGGGAATTTCCTGTTGTACTCTTCCTGCCCTTATGGTAAGGAAGAGGTGACCTGTGACTTCAGAAGGGAAGAGGTCATCTTTCAAGTCTACCAGGACTGCCTTCCCCACCTGAAGCCATCAGTCAAAGTCAGTACTTTGACCACGGACTTCTCCACCCAGCTGGAGGAGGCTGCTGAGGTAGCCAAACCAGAAGTCTTTCCAGGCTCCAGGCAGATGGTTGAAGAGAGAGTCAACCTAGCTGATGCCTGTAAGACTGTGGAGCAAAAGCAAAAATAGAAACAAGTTTTCTTAGATTTCCAAGATCTCTTTGCGGTGGACTCATATGACTGCAGTGCACCGAATTCCATACAACAACAATCCCACGGACCCTGGCATGGCCCCAGTGTTTGTGAAGCAATATTGCTTGCCTCTCGCATCCATGGAGTCCCTTACAGAAATAATTAAGAACCTTGAGTCCCGTGGGATCATTTGTCCAGTCCACAGCACCTTCAATAATACGGTGCTCGGGATTTTGAAACCAAACGGCCAGTGGATACTCTGTGCTGACATAAGGGAGCTTAACAAACTGGTCCACACTTCCCGATGGCCTCTTCCCTACATTGACCAAGGGCTGGCCCAGATCCAGGGGTCAAAGGTATACACTGCCATTGACCTGACCAATGGGTACTGAACTGTAGCTGTCAGTAGGGAGGACCAATATAAGCTGGCCTTTGCCTTCGGTGGGCAGCAGTATACTTGGACCTGGACTCCCTTGGGATACATCAAATCCAGTAATTAATTTAATATCTTTCTGCATAAGGCCATGCCCGACTTGGGTGAAAGGGGTAACCTGGCCTATGTAGATGATGTTCTAATCAAAAGCTCAACTGTGGAGGAACACATAGCGGATATCCATCACGTTCTGGCATAGTTGAGGGCTGCCAGAGCAAAACTCTCTTTCCAGAAGGTAGAGTGGTGCAGGGTTCTCAAATACATGCTTGACAGCAGTATTATATCAAAAGCATGACAAGGTCAATAAAGTAATCTTCTATGCAAGTAATACTTTGTCCTCTGTGGAGGAAAAATTCAACGATTGTGAGAAGGCACTCCTGGCAACAGTGTGGGCATTGAAGAATTATGGCCCGTTTATCCAGGGGGAACATATCATAGTGGAGACTCCACACCAGCCTTTGCAATATATTCAAAGTGACAGAATCCAGGCTGGAAATGTGAGTAACTCCCAAATAACTTCCTGGATTCTGTCATTGCAAGGCTCACCTGTGGAGGTCAGACATGGCCAAAACAAGAAGAGTCCCTTTGCGCAAGTTCAAGCTGACTTACATGATTGTGCCAGAGAAAACTGTCTCGAGGACGAAAGCCTTAAAATTAAGGACAACATGGAGGCGTACCTTAATTCCCCACACAAAGTCGACGAAGAAGACAAGTGTGATAGAATAAACACTGTCTATGCGGATGGGTGCTCCTACCATGTTGACAACAACGGTGAAAATGAACTTGTGGCCGGCTTTGGGAATGCATGGGTGAATGACACCCCAGAACCCTCCACTGGGTACAAAATTGGTCCTTGTAGTAGTCAAGTGGCAGAGATGATGGCTGTGCATCAAGCCATCCTCACTGCTGTCCAACACCAACTCCATGAACTGGTCATAATCACTGATTCAGATTATGTACGGAACGGGTTCGTGGAGCACCTGGTTAATTGGAAAACCAGAGGCATGCTATGTGCTAACAATAAACCACTAAAACATGGAAAACTAATACAGAATATTGATGATCTGGTCACCTCAAAGGGGATGATCATCTACTGGAAAAAGATTAAGGTCTCATTCTAAAGTAGAGGGACCAGACAAAACTGGAAATGACCCAGCTGATCAGCTGGCCAAAACCGGAGCCATCCAAAGGGATCTACTTCAGATCGAGCCCCTGTTGGGGGAAATCCAGGTCACTGCTATCACTAGGTCCCAGAAAAATGCTCACAATTAACTCTTGTCTGCCCAATGGAGTAAGGAAACCCCAGATGCTGATTTGATTACGGCTCAAACGGGGATCCAATAATTGGTACGTTTTTTTAACACATTGAGGACCCTGAGAACTTTCCCCTGATGGATACTGATTGCATTGGGAAAGAGGACCTCAGAGTGTTGATGAAATGTCCAAAAAGGTTCTGAATCCAAGACGCTTTGTTGGTGGGGAGATCAATATCTGGCCATGACCAGTGGGTGGTCCCTACCTCATTCCGAAGCCTGATGCTAAGCCACACCCATGATGCGTCCACAGCCGGTCATCGGGGGTTTCATACGACATTAGAAATCTTGCGAGAGGTTGCATACTGGCCACACATGGGGCATGATCTCAAACAATATTTGAAGGGGTGTCTTGTGTGTGCACAATTTCAGCCAACATCACTCACACACCGTGCTCTTGGTCAGATTTGCAAGTCGATTTTATCAGGCCCGTGATTCGCTCCTCTAGGGGGAACAAGTACATGTTGACAGTAACATGCTTGTTTGCTAAATAGGTGGAATGTCTCCTGGCCCCAAATTGCAAGGCAGAAACAACAGCTGTCCTGATGATCAATCACATCTTCTCGCATTTTGGACTACCCCAAAGGATTGAGTCAGACTGAAGTAGCCACTTCACTAGCGAAGTGATGACAAAGATGGTAGAGATACTTGGGGTAAAAAGGAAACTACACATTGCCTACTGGCAGTCCTCTAGTGGTGGAGTTCAGAGATACAATAAAACTATTGTGAGCATATTAAAAACATGTGTGGCAGATTCTGGGCCAACTTGGGACATTCAATTACCCCTTGTCCTCATGGCCATCAGATCTACCCCTTCTTCTGAAACAAAAATGTCTCCATTTGAGCTGATGACTGGACGAAGGATGGTGTTACCCCAGCATCTGCTCTACAGAACCCAAGAGCAAACCTTGGTAAATGCCTCCACAACTCATGAGTATGTGGAGAATCTGAGAAAACAACTTCAACATGCTTTTGTGTATGCTCAGCGGAATCTAGAAAGATCTGCAGACAGTATGAAGACCCACTATGAACTTAAGACAACTAAAAAGGAATATCAAGAAGGAGATCGGGTCTACTTGTACAATTTCCAAAAGAAACAAGCCAAAGAGCGCAAATTCCTCCCAACTTGGCGGGGTCCTTTTGAAATTTTGGACAGAATCTCACCAGTCGCCTACAGAATCCACATCCCCAAGGGCAGTTTGACAGAGGGGGAAGACGATTGGGTCCACATAAACATGCTAAAGAGTTGCCACCACAGGCAAACTTTTCCACGGAAGGAAGAGCGTACCAGAAACCCAGAGGGGGGAAATCCAGACACTTAGAAAAATTATTAAATATTCATTGATTACACCTGAGAAAATGAGTAATTATCACTGAATAATAGATGGGGAATATTGCCAATTGATAGGGAATACAAGTGTCTTTCCCAATGCTGAGATCCCCAAAGATGTGTGGGCACAGTAGTGCGAAAATGTTCATAACCGTGTAATGTTCTGATTTCTAGGATTGGCACTCGAATCCCAAGAATCACCAAGAAGGACCACTCGGCGACCGGGAGGAAAAACCCAAGGAATCCAGATTATCGTCCCATCACAAACCGAACCGGCGAGGAGAGCATGTCACCTCAATCAGTGATGGGAGAAGCAACTGAATTTCTTCACATGGACAAAAAAGAACATCCCAATGGCCCGACTCCCTCTCGACTGGAAGTCAAAATGAAGTCGTGAGGGGGGGATTTGTGGGATGTATTGACCCACTTTGCTAGACAATGCAGCCTCACTCTTCTATCTATGGGGCAAGAAAAAGGAAAATGGCGGCAAAAACATTGTGCGTGCCAAAACCGTGTTTTGCAACACACAAGAAGATAGTTGCACAACCTGTCACCCATGGTACATGTGTGGTGGAACAGAGCACATGTCACAGAAAAAGTGCCAGTGGGTTCCATGACAAGTAAACATGGTGTACCGAGGCAGCAGCAGCACTTTGCCAGTGAAACTCCAACATTTGCCTGTAAATGACATTTACTTTGCTGCTGAAACATCAAAATGCCTGTACATAGTACTTTTCAACACTCACAATCTTGCTTGGCGCCACAATTCATTTAATCTAATGAAGCACTGTGAAGTTACAAGGTCCTGAAATGTTAAAAGCAAAATATTCTCTCAGCAAAACTGGATTGCCTGTGAATGAATGACAGTTCCTGCAAAAATCTGTGTGCAGACACACTGGGCTGCCTGTGAGTGACAGCCCCTGACAATTGGGCTTTCTTGATTATAAACACTAAATTTGTCTAAAACTAAAGATCTGCCGGATTAGCAAATATAAAAGGACTGTTGCTGAAAGGAACATGGATCTCAGTTGTTTTGATCTCACAGGTTTAAAGCTAAGAATGTAATGTATCTATGGCATCCAATGCAACAAGTTTGTTTTGTGCTGGATTCAAATTAATAAATTACATTTTAACTTAGGCTGGTTGGGCCTACAAGAAGTTGAAAAGCGGGTTTCCACCCAGGGGGGGGGCATTCCTCTCAGCTGACTCTCACTGACACATGATAATTGTGGGGTAGGACAGACTTGTGTCTGCTACCAACGACTGAACAATGGCAGATTCTCCAGGCCAGGAAAGGGATGTGTGAACGAGTCGTAAACTAGGCCTGCAGAATGAAATCCCAAAAAGGTGGGGGCTACTCCTTGCTCCAGAGACAGACAAAAGGCAGACCATTTGCTGCTAAGAATGTAATGAACATTTTTTAGAGACTTATAACTTGCTATCAGAAATGGAGAAAAATATAAAACGAGCTGATTTGTTACTCTAATTTTTGGTCCTACATTTCAAAACGTGGTGGCACTGTGTAGCATATTCTGAACAGGAATGGGAATATATGTAGTTTTAGGGGAAATGTATTTAGGCTAGAATTATTAAACTTTGCACACACATTCCACATGTTAAACACGCATATTGGTGTACATTTGGAGAAAGTTTGGAAAATGTGATCAGGGAGAAATTGACAAAATGCTGCAGAAGGGTGAAACAAGGTCTCACAGCTGTGGGATTTTGAGGAACAGATACTCCATAAATGATGTAATACTTGTATGTGATTTTCATAGAGGTTACAAATGCATAAATACGTATTTAAGACAAAATTCGATTTTGATACTAGTGGCTAGGGGTGGTTTCTAAGGATTGTAAAAACCAAACCATAAAACTTGACATCATCTGTCCTTGATCCAATCAGTCGGATGCAAGGGATCAGGCTCTGATCCAATTCCAGTTCACTGGGGCAGGCTTAGTTAAGCCGGCCCATACACCCATTTTTGTGATGTCATTGGAAAGGATAAATAGACACATCTGACATCACATAGGACACACTCGCTCTTCTGATTCCAGTGAAGCACTCTGATCCAGCATTCAACATCTAGCCTTTAACATCCTTCCAGATCCAGATGCCAAGAACCAGGCCAAGCAGTAGCTGAACCATTTTCAGCTAGGCCAGAATCCTCAATTAATTATTACATCCCAGTGGACTGCTGTGGTGTGGAGAAGCATCCTGAAACTATCTGGCTTGCTACCATAAGGCTTGCCTGATGAACTTGCAATCCCGCTGAATTGAAATATCCAGAAACAAGAAGGGCAGATCCTGTGCAGTTCAGTGACCCGCCTAGCTGATCCAGTCCTGCGCCTGATGTGCTGTTTTTCACTGTTAGATCCGATCCCTTCACCAGAATCTTGACGGGCCTAAAATCTTAAATCCCAGTCAATTGTGAGTATTAATAGGATGCTAGAGAACTATTGTATACCGTGCTTATCTTGTTCCCCTCTAAATCTCTGAACTACCCTTACCTCCATAACCAGTAACAGTGTCAAAATCTTTAGTGCTATCGTATTCTGTCTATTTGCTAAAGTGTCATTTTCATAGCAATTTTTATTTGTGTAACTCTCATCCAAAAATACCACTTCGAGTGTGTGGACTGGTTCCGCCGGGGAAAGTGTTGGGGATCTGTTACTGAAGTCCTGAATCAGTTTCAGAGCTTACTGCGGCCCAACCTTGTTGTCTAGTCTGCATGCTCTAGTCTTGAGTAGAAGCATAAGCCATATTTTCTGATTTTGAACTGAAGTTTTTGTCCAAATTTGTGTCTTCATTTCCGAAAAACGTCTCTCACTAAAACCTCCATATCTCCCTCAGTTTTAAAGATAGAAACTAAATTTCAATTACCAATGATGCCTAACATCCTTAGCTACATCCACAACCCAAAACCGCAGTGGATTGACCCGTTATATAAAAAATCGCATAAGTAAAAGTTTGCCGCAAATGTAGGTTTTGAAAATGTTTTATACGCGTGAATCGCCTTTAAATGATTCCCCACTTTACTTTTGAGATTCCAAATGTTTTCTTTTGATTAAATCATTGCTTTTGCTTGCTTGCATCCATTCAAAGCATCCCCTGTAGAAATGTATAATAATTTAAGCATTTTCGACCAAATTTAGTGTTTTTGCTCAGCCAGTTTCAAAGCCATGCTGACAGTTGAAAAGTCAAATCTGTTTTTTCTCTTGTGTTAAAGGGGGAAAGGTGGGAGTGATATTATGTTTGTTCCGTGTATTTCCAGACTACCTGCTCTCTCCTCACATCATTTTTAATTGCCTATTGGTGGATTGAGGGGTGTTGCAGGGGGAACCTCTAACCACATGCTTTCTGTTCCAAACCAACCCCAAAGTATTCTTTTCTGTGCTGCATTCTTTTTGTGTTCATTACCTGATTCCCAGTCCATTACAGATAGTATTCATTGTTCTTGTCACCCATTGGTGATTGTTGTTACCTATTAAAAATATATAGTGATTTTAAATTCTAAATAAATAAATATTTACCGTTGCAAACTAGACTGATTCCTGGTTCAGTGTGACTGGGGGGTATTTTGAGAAGGATGTGATATGCGTGGTATATCATTCAGAATATTGATAAAAATAAATAAGGGTTTCATTTGCGCACCACATGCTGGGTGAGTCTTGGGTGTGTGCATGATTGAAATAACTTACAGTACAGAGACTCATTTAGTTAAATGGAATCGCATTAAGTCTGAATAATTAGTTAATTCATACTGTGCATCATAATCAGACATGCACAATACTGGTATGATCTTTAAACGTATACCATTAAGTTGTTATAATGACATGCTGATTAGCGCTGCACAAAGTGCAAACAATGATCTCATTCTAATTCATCTGTATATTTGGCGATCACTGCTTTGCCAAAGCCAATGATTCATTTTACTGAATTATTTAAAAAACTGCTGCTCCGTGTTTGAGCTACCTTTACCTATACCGATCCTCCCACTGTACAGATGATGGGCAAACTCTAAACCCCTTGATCAACAGTAAGCGCTTCCCAGGACTGATAATTATTAGCATATCTGATGACATTGGGCTGAGCGAAAATGTACATTCGAACATAATGTCATAAATCATTTGTACTAAACACGCCGCTTCTGTGTGACAAAGTGCACTTCCACATATACCAGTGGCCAACCCTTGGCATACAGTAGTCACAATATTGTGCGCATTAGATAATTACCAAGCTATTCTCTGATATGGAATAAATAACATATACATTGACACATACCCAACAGAACAAATTAATGCAAACTTGAATTGGCTATCACTGAAATCTATTGGACATGCATGTCTATGTGAGTCCCTATTAGGTATAATAAGATGTACCAAAATTCCGAAACCTTGTGGTTAGATACATTGCTTATCTAATTTGAGAAATGATATAATGAACATATGTCCAAGGTAATGAAGGAGAAAATGCCGATGATCTGTATTGAGCCCTGTGGATACTGCCCTGTATTGACAAATGAGGCGTTCTTTAACTTGCCAAAGTTGACAGAATTAGTTTCTAAAGCATATGCGCACAAGGTCAATTTAGATGGTGTTATGCTGAGGGCTGTAGAATGCATATGTCAATGTGGGACTGCCATGTCACCAAACCACAAGGCAGCTGCTGTGAGGTGTCAGTAGATAAAATGAGCATGAGATACACGTTTGTATTGTGCTTTTTAGCATAGAACATTATGAATATGGGACCTGATTAGTAGACCTAATTTTCTGAGACAGAGCTACCTACATCATTCTATTAATACAAATATATCAGGCCAGTCTATATTTAAAGGTGGCGTTCTGTCACAATATGCAAATATTTCTCTTTCTAAAGAGGCATGAAATGATTTCTCTTCTAATTGGTATTTGCATTCCCATGCGAACAAATGGATATTGCACTAAAAGGCGAAATTGTTGGGAATTATTTCTCACTGGTGAAGTGGAATTCAGCTCCACCAGCAAGTATTTCACTCAGCCCTTCAAAGGAGGCTCTCCTGGAAGTGACAGGGATTAGGGTAATCCCCAGTGCACAAACACTGCTTTCACAAATAGGATCGTGCATTCATGTGCATTTTATGGAGCTCGAGCTGCAATTGTATACCATATATACAGGTGACGGCGTAAATGGTGCAAATGAATTTTACAACCAACTTCCTATCACCATATGTTCTGATAATGCAGACAGCATAACATGTATATTTTAAATGTAAGCACTATTTTATATATCCAGAAAGCGTGCTACATGCATTCAGATGATTTTTTTCAGTGTACCACTTTTTGAACTAACCTGAAGTTTAATTTAATGCTACCTATCACGCTTCCGGAAATATTGGGACAATTACATACACTTTGATTTTTACATGTGTAATTTGCAGCAGGATATAATTCAATCCATTTTGCACAAGGAAAAAAAAACATAATTCTAGGCCTACTGCAAATATTGGGGGTCATTACGACCCGGGCGCAACGGGATACCTGGCACCGGTAATGACAACGGTGCCGGTAATCCCTTCGCGCCCTATTCCGAGGTCCCTTTGTGGGTCCTTCCTTAACGCCTGGTTTTAGCAGGCGTTAAGGACGGGACCCGCAAAGGGACTTCAGAGCTAATAACTGTACCGTAATCTACGGTACCGTTATTAGCACCCTCCCATTCCCATTGGGCCCTATGGGGGCTCAATGGGAGCCCCCATAGGGCTCGCAAAAGGTCCCACAAAGGTCGGACTAGACCGGTAAGTCCCCATTGAACCAGGGCGGACACGGTACCGGTAATGGTTCTAGTCACCAACCACGGAATGAGGCCCATTGTTTGGTGCAAAAATGCATTGATTTTTTTTTTCCTACTACGTACATGTTTTCCCTCGTGCTAATTGCACTTGCACTGATGCGAGTCGTTTATGCAGTAAGGCCTCTGAATGGCTAGTTCTGACTCCATATTCTGGCAATGTCACTGGCACTCACCATCAGCACATTTTATTTTTGGACGAATGTGAGACATCATACTTTAAAACAATACGTTTCACTACACAAGGAAACACTGATTACTGTATATCATGCATGTACCAAAATTATCCACAATAATAATATGTGCACCTAGAAAAATACAGGTGTACACACACACACACACACGCACACACACACACACACACACACACATATATATATATATATATATATATATAATTACTCAAATCCAAAGGAGGTGAAGAATAATACACTTCCCCTGTCCTTCTACTTTTGTTTCAGAGATTTCACTACTCCCAGTTAAATAGATGCCTGCTTCCTCATGCGAGATAATGATCAGGGGCTATGCAAGGGCACACTGTCCAACTCCCTTGAAATCAATTAGTCAGGTTCCAGCATTCTGCAGAGAAAAAAATAAACTCAACTCATTGATTGAAACACTGCAGCCCCTGAAACAGAAGATAGAACATTGTGTACGGAATGAAACAACTCCTGCCTGACGACAACTGGAGCTCTCGCTTTCCGACTAATTTAACATGGGGAAGAACTGGGACGAGCAACACCCTGCTGGTTTACATCAGATGCAAGCTAAAGGTGTGATGAACAGCAGCACAGGGTGCCGTGCCACTTATATTAAGCAACAGAGATAACCGGGAAAGCATTAATGGAAACCGTAAATCGGATGATAAAGTATTCAGGCATCACGGAAATACCCCTTTTATAGAGTGCCTGGCAGCGTTGGTTTCCCAGGAATGCTATGAGAAGTTTCGTTAACTCAACATGCTTCTTACTGACATGCAAATATAATTTAATAATATAACATTCATCTGTTCCAAAGGGATAGATGCAAGCTGCACTGGATCAGGATAATGAATCCATCAATGTTGTTTTAGTTTAGGATTACTTGTCATAACAAGGATAGTGCTATAAACTATACAAGTGGAGGTTAGACAAAAAGGATCGGGTTGAGTCTAAATAAAATTAAAGGGCCTGCATTCACTTCATTTATTCACTGTTAAAGTTTTGTTTTTTGCCAAATCCAGTACACCTCTGATTTTTGCATTCAGTATTGACTCCTATTTCTGCCACACTTTTATTCCAACCTTCCAATCAAGTGTAGAATCTTATCATGATCACAAAGTATCCCCTACTCTATACAACATATGTACCAAGCCCTCAACTATGCAGATGATTCCCAGATTCTCCTCCCACTTTCAGGGGATTACAATAGGATTTGGCCTTGGTAAATAAGGCGTATCTCATCATCCAGGCATGGATGGCATCTCATGGTCTATGCCTGAATGATGACAAAACAGAACTAATCATTCTGGGCACACATTCCAATCTCTGAAAACTAGGCTGAACTACTCCTCCTTCGAAATAGATGGAAATATTATCAAGGTAGCCAAGGAGGTGAAAGCACTTGGCTTCCACCTAGATGCCTCCCTCTCCTTCAACAAACAGGTGAACTCACTGACCTCAGCCACAGCCTGCACATGTAAACGTATCAGAACAGGCAAACATTTTATCTCAGACGATAATTGCATTATTTTAGCTAGAGCCCTCATATTATCCAGGCTTGACTACTGCAATGCTTTATATATCGGTGCCAGCAAAAATATCCCACATAGAATCCAAATTCTGCAAAACAATGCCCTGAGAGCAGCTCTTGGTATATCCAGAAGAGTACATATAACTAAGATAAGGCGCAACAATAACTGGTTATCTACCCAAGACAAAATACTCCTAAAAGGTGCATCCCCCACGCATAAAGCCTTGAACAATGCGGCTCCTTGCTATCTCACTAATAGATTCATAGAGAGAAGCTCCTCCAAACCATCTAGAATGCCAATGTCAACACACTTATCATTCCCAGATTCAAATTTACCAAGACCGGGGGGGGCCAGCTTCCTCTCTGCCACACCCTATACATGCTGAGAAATCCTACCTTAAATTTAGATCTAGTTACATCAACCAACTGAAGCAATTTTCCAACTAGCCAGTGCTTCCAAACTCCCTTCTGCATATGCAAACTCCCCTACCTAGTATCTTTACTCATCCACTACGGCTTATCTGGGGACATGTGTGGTACTGACATGGCCTGTATATCTCTATCTACTTTACTATTACCTGTACTAATGCCACTGCCTGTATTTTATCAGTGTCCATGTATAGTACTATCTACACTCCCTGTCCTGTATATTCCTAAGTAGTTGTGTTACAGATATAGCCTGTATATGTATTATCTGCATTCTATTACCTGTATTAATTCCACTACCTCTACTTTATCTGTTACTCTGTATAGTACTTTTTGTATAATATTCACTGCATTATTGCCACAGCATGTATATTATTGTATATTATTTTCTGTAACTATGTAACCTAAGCTTCGCGTCTCGAATACATTGATACTGTCAACGTCATTTTAACGGTATCCAGTAATATGGTTTCTGAAATTTGCTGTTTTTAAAAAAAAAAGTGGCAAAAAGGCTGTGGTGTGACCCAGTAAAAGTGTTTCCATTATACCACACAAGGTGAGCGGGGGTTGCAGGGGTGTCCCCCGCTTCCCTTGTGCAATATAATGGGTCTATGGGTTTCAGCCGGCTTCCCCGCATCCATTACATGGATTGCGGGAGCCACACAACAGCCTTTTGCCGCAAATTCTTTTTAAACAGCCATTTTCTCAGCGACTTTATTACATGGAACCATTTTAGCTTGTCTGGTGAATCCTGAAGGGTGGACTGCATCCAATACCACATCGGTAGTCCTCTACTCCATATTATGATGGTTTAGTGGCCCAGGCAATAAAAAGGTTTATAGATCTGCGGCGGTAACCAGATTCCTATGCATTCTGTTTGCCACAGGTGGGAAATGACCCCCTGAAGCAGGTTTCCCAAGTCGACAAGAAAGATCTTCCTGGAATCATTCAGAAGTCTTGTGATTATTCCATTCTTTAGTAGTTTTAACTACTCTTGGGAGATCACCCCTATCCACTCTGAAGTATGTGTTTTGGTCGAATTATTTAAACGGTATGATTCTATAATATACAATAACTATTCCAGGATGATCCTTGGAGAACTACAGGATGAGTTGTGATTACTCCAAGAATGAATACACGGCAACTTCAGGATGGATGGTGAAATCTTCAGAATGAACACTACAGGATGGGCTTTGATTACTGCAGGATGTGTTCAAGACAACTTAAAGATTGCTGTTCATTAATAAAGAATTGCTCCATAGTGACTCTAGGATGTGTTTCAATCCCCCAAGGATGAATTCTTGACACTTACATGACATTTCTTCAGGATGCCTGTAGAACATCTTTGAATGGGGTAACCAAAAATACAACTCACATATAACCAGATGCTCATGCAGCACATCTTAATTGGTACTGAAATGTGCAATACATAAGATTTTATTTAAAAAAAGCTTTATTTCCTGAAGAGAGTGACAACGTTCAACTTTTAAACACTCTTATTTCAAACACACACAACAAGAGACGTTTTCTTGTTGTTCCAACTGTCCCTCATCTGCAAATGCCCTCTCCCACACCACCAACTCCTCTACCACCAACAAACCTACACCTCTCCTCCACCAGCGACATTCTTACCTTAACCAAGGGCCTCCCCCCTCAGCAAAGAGCACTGATAGTCATCAAATAATACCCACATCATCCAAGAATCATCTTGAGAACACAGCTAAAGGTTAGTCCCCACCAAGGAGGACCATCCCCTCAGCACTCAACCAAGGACACCTGCTCACTCTACACTCTACTAAGCACAGTGCCCTCTAAACTCTCAAATAACTCCCTCTTCAACATTTCAAGGAGCACCCTCACAACACTCCACCAATGACTTTTCTCCCTCAACATTCCACCATTGACTCAATTCCAACAAGCATTTCCCTCTCTCAATACTTCACTAAGGGCTGCCCCGCCCATCAATCCAACAGCTGAGAGACCAGAGCAGTGTGATGAAAGTGCTATAGAATCAAGCTAATACCTCAGAAGGAAACTACTGATAAGACTGGAAACTGGATCAGAAGAAACAAAATAACGAGTATAATGAAACAGATTATTAATTAAAATCGAAGCTTAAAATCCAGTTAAAGCTGCTGCAGGAAAATCCTCAGATGAAGTTACTTATCAGCAACAGATAAAGTAATCCATCAGACATTCCTAGGCCTGACTGCTTTGGAATTTCAAACGAAAATTGATGAGCAATACAAAAAGGAAACCAGGTGCAAAGGAAAGGCATCTATTTCAGTTAAAAACATAGAACTTTCAAAGACTGCAAAGTAAATCTCTTGAAACTGTGAAATTGGATGATCAAAAAAGAAAATAGGCCTGATTCAAACAACAAAACAGAAGATGTGTTAATGCCCATCAAAAGTTGTGTAACTGCAAGCTTTGCGATTTTGTATTCCCTGCAAAAATAAAAAGCAGCACAAGAAAAGCCCTCAAACAAATCACCATATAAAAAGTACACAGAGAAACTATTTGCTGAATGTAGAGCTCTCGCCAATAAATACAAAGCAAGCATTATTAATCTGTACTGACCATCCTGAGGTCTGGATGAAAGCATTTGGTGACATGTTCAGTACCCGCAGAAAGGATGGAAATCGGGATTGTATTATGACTTGAGGATGAGAGACAGAACAAATCTGTTATATCATAACTGCATACAGCACCAATGGGGCGGTACTGTTTCAGGGAGGCCAAGAATGCCTGGATACCTTTGAAAACAGTATTACAATTCAAAATGAGGCAATAGTGGCACATGCAGCAAATGCTGGTGGGTATGTATCTACATACACAAGAGAAGCAAACAGTGTTGAAAACATCTTAACCAAGAACCCACATCATGCCACAGTAATGAGCCAGACAGGTCCCCCAAAGACGAGAGAACAGCTAAACAAAATAACCAGACAAAGAACCACATTGCAGGCCTGAAAAGTCACTTTGTACAATTTAAAATAGAGGTCATCACAATGGTAGAGTAGATAGAAGATCAATTTAGGCAATCAAAAAATTATGAAAAGGCTATAGATTAGAAGTAGAAAGAAAAGGCAAATTACCTCATACTGGAAAAGAAAACTGTGAGATGAAGTAAACAGAACAACAGAAGAACTTGAACAAATACAATACTCTATCATGGAGGCTCGCTAAAGGCAACATGACAGTAAAAAGCTTACAAATATGACTTGGCTGGAAAATACTGTCTCTATCATCTCTGGGAACAACTAACTCAAAAGAAATGAGATTCCCGTAAATAATACATTCCACAAACAAGGAAACCGAGTGCAGGCACACACCTGCACTATTGCTAGAACTGAGGCAAAAAAAAAAACAATAAACATAAGAAACACACAAGGGAAAGCCTGGCAGAAGGACAAAGAAGTAGCAGCACCATCACACAATCATCCACTCTTTCTCAGTGCACTGAGGGCATGCAGGCTGCAAACAATGAACTGACAACCCAGAATCCCTTTGGAGACAAGGAAAGAACACAAAACACAGGTATTGTTCTGTGGATGGAATCAAACAGTGAATATTCACAGCTATTTCCAAAAAAACACACCACGAAAAGCGGCTGCCCGACAGGCAAGCAGTAGAAAAGTGCATGAGCAATGGAAGAACTTATCAAACTCACCAGAAGCTATTTTCCAATCTGATTAGAAGAAGGTCCGATAGTCCTCAACAAATACAAAGCATCAACCGAGAGATACCAAAAGATTGATCAGGAATACAGGGGTACACATCACATATTATTATGAATTCAGTGGTAGGCACCATCTATATGACCACATCCATCTAAACGAAAGTGGAATGAACGTATTCATTAGGTTACTGAAAGATGCAGTCCTGGGCCAATATAGTCTGATAAAAAGCACTAGAACAAGGCAAACTTAATGCTGACACCCCGATGAATCCAAACATGGACTGACAGGAATTATAACATACACTCTTTAACTCCGAATTAACATTGTGTTCTTGATCCTGTGAATGATTCAATACATGTTTTTGTATCATCTCCTTCCCATGGTAAAGTTTATTTTAACTCTGAATCTGCATCATTAGGAAAATGAACACATTACTTTTAGACAAAAAGAATTAATAGCTTGAGGAGCACTTCGTATACACAGGGCTGTATGGCTTGCAGGTACTCCATGATTTGGAGGACATAGGGCCTCATTACGACTCAGGCGGTAAGGGGTTTACGGCGGCGTAAACAGCGCCGACCCTTACCGCCTGATTCCGAGGTCCCTTAGCGCCATGGAGGTTTTAACACCTGCTTTTAGCAGGTGTTAAAATCCATGGCGCTAAGGGACCTTGATGTTAATTACGCCACCGTAATTTACGGTGGCGTAATTAACGCCTTCCCCACTCCCATTATGCCCTATGGGGCAAAAATGGGAATGGGGATTGGGGACTTACCGCCCCGCCAATCTCGGAATGGGGCGGTAAATCCGCCAACCACCATGGCGTAAACGTAGTTTACGCCATGGTGGTAAAGGTACGACCCAGGCGGTAACTTACCGCCTGGGTCGTAATGAGGCCCATAGTTTCAAAACAATGAACAACTTTATAGGAAAATGTGTCACATGCATAATTCCAAACCCTGGCAAGAACCATGACTCACATGACAAAGTAAACTGTTTTCAGATGCACTAATGCAATTGTCATTGTAAAGAGCATACATCACAAATGAACATTTTGACCAAAGATGTTGATTTCACTTTGCTAGAAAGCAGTATACAGAAACACTCATAAGTGAGTACTTTTCAACCATCATACACCATGGGAAATGAGAAAACTCCCAAAATATCTTATGAATTAAAGATATATTACCTACACTCCCATAATTTTAAGTATGAGGAATTCCAACATTGATATCCAATTTGTAGCTGACAATCATCCAAAGGATGTCATTGTCACACCTTGAAAAGGATACAGATATAACACCCACTTTGGGTGTTCCTTCACTCTAAGAAGTCTTGAATGCAAAGCTAATAAGACTTTCCCCCCAAGAGCGCAGCCTGCAGGAATATAATATACCTGACAGGCCAGGGGCTTGAGTGAAAAGGCAGGTACAGTAACAACAGGGCTAGGGGAACAAAGAACAATACAGTAGTTCAGAAAAGCAGCCAGAAATCCGAAATACAGCAATCACCACCCACAATTGCCCACTCTTGCCTGCTCGGTTAAGAAGAAGGCCGGTAACCTACTTGAAGTCAGAGGGGTGGTGATGAGAATGAAGAGTGAAAAGGAAGTCCCAATTCCAGGAAGTCTGTGCAATCCCACCTAACCCGAACGGCACGAGGGCGCAACTAATGAGCAGTCCAAAAACAATCCCAAAGAATCAGCAAGCGTCCCAAAGTGCAAAATAAACAATCCAAATACTGACTGTATAATCAAGAGAGCGTCCAAGTGGTCACTTCAGTATGCAGAGCAGTGTTCCTTGTGATGAACAGGATAGCGTCTTTAGTAGATCCAGTAAATGAAGAGTTGTATGAGTTAGTGAGAGTTGGGGGTTCCGGGAAGTGAATGGAGAGAGCAGTCAGTGGTGTCAAAAAGAGGCTTGTAAACGGGAGTCCAGCGTTAGAAAACTCTAAACTTAATCTGTGAGGGTAGCGAGAATCACAGGCCCGAAAGCGGCACAACAAAAAAAGGGCAAGATAAGGATAAGGAGCGATCTGATTGAGTAGCAAAATGTTTGGTAGCCGAGGGAAACAGCAGAGGGACTCAGGCGCCGAAGACGTGGAACACGTTACGTGCGCATCTTGTGACTGCGAACAGAGGGAGTGATGGGAAATTTAGTTCGGTGAATCCCGCGAACCGGGCGCAACTGCGAGAGTCGCCACGGCAGCCTCCAAGTGGGTACAGGCGCCCCTGGATGTCTACATGCAGGAAACCGGGACATGACAGTAATGCAATGCATAACCTCATACATCACCAAAGCTGAAAAATGTCAACTAGAAGATCCCTGGGAAGAAATCAGAAGTGACTACCTGTTTGTTTAATTAGTTTAGGGGTTAAAACTCTGTATTGTTTTAGATGTGGCACATATAAAGCAGATGATAGATTAACAGAAACACACTTTTGTGGAAAATGCATAGACATCAAGTGGATTACTCTGAGATACCCAGAGCGTAGATGTAAAGTCCTAGGGCCTAATTACGACCCAGGCGTTAAGGGGTTAACATCGCCGTAAAGGTCTGCGGCACCGTTAACACCTTAACGCCTTACTAAGAGGTCCCTTTGCAGCTCCCGACCTGAACGGCTTGTCTGGACCAGCCGTTAAAGTAAGGACCCGCAAAGTGACCTTGATGGCAATTACGGTACCGCAATTTGCAGTACCGTAATTGCCGCCTTCCCCATTCCCATTGAGCCATATGGGGCAAAAATGGGAATGGGGAAGGGCCATGGAGAAAGGGGGAATTACCGCCCCGCCAACCTTGGAATGGGGTGGTAATTCCCCCTTTCTCCATGGCGGAGTCGGTAAGTTACCGGCATGGACCATGGTGCTATTAGCACCATGGTTTTCTGCATGGGTCGTAATGAGGCCCATTGTGAAAAAAAACATGTTTAAGAACCACTATCCTGGACGAGCAGACCCTTTAGAACAATTGTGTTTATATGAAATTCTGCAACATTACAATTATGACAAGGATGTACAAGAACACACTGAAAAGAGATACTTTAAAATAAACATACAAATGGCTGATCACCAAAGATGTACACATGCAAGAAAGAGCTGGATTACTATTATCTCATTCAGCTCTATTTACCCTTACACAATGAGTCTGAATTGTGAGGAAATCAGAAAAGTTCAGCAGCTGCTTTTTATATTTAAAAAATAACAATGCCCTGATTTAAAAGCAATTATATTAAAATTCTTGATGAAGAACTAGAACACAAAAAGATGCTTGAAACAGACCTGCTAAAAAATATACAACAAACAATATAAAATGCAAATATTCATGCAATGTACTCTCATGGAAAATTGTTACAAAGAAATGAAGCATGATTAAAATGCAGGATGTACATCTTGGAATCAAACAAGATGACAAGCAAGCAGATACTTTGAAATCGTGTTATTTTGCACTAAGCACCCCCTTGTAAGAATATTGTTTGTTTCCAAGCACCCCCCTAGATCTAACTGCTTATATTTTCTATCAAATGCTTATACTTTCTATTTTATTAAAAGCAGTCACTGTAATCCCTTTTTATAGTGGTTTTCCCTCCTTTCTCCCACCCATTCTTAATCAATGTGTTAGTAACATGGACTATACATCTTTCATGAAATTTGCTTTAAAAACAGAGTGTTATATAGAGAAGGAGGTGCAGGAAAAAATGTCTTTTCAAGTAAAAGTCATAGCCGAATTTGTGCAAGATACATTTAAAAATCCTTTAGCATGTACTATGTCAGCTCCTAAATTAAATGCTGCTTATATTAGCATGTACTATGTCAGCTCCTAAATTTCATGCTGCATATAATATGTGTGGTATAACACTAAATTCGCTGTTACTAGTACAATATGACAACACATTGCAATATCAAACATTTCATGCTGACTCTGATTCAAACAATGTAAAAAGCATCAAAGTATTAATAATTGTTGAATTGTGCATGGTTTCAAACATCAAGCTTGCATTTATTTTTCTTCTTGTTAGGCATTTCAAAATGTGACAATAATGACATTTTTAGCTGGAAACACATTAATGTATTTGGTGACATGTTACAGTTAACGCCAGTTAATGGAGAACATTCTTTTAAGACACTCATGGCTAAAGATAGTGTGAAAACAAATTGAAGTATTGGTAATGTGTAATTATGGAGTCATTTCTCATACTTTGAACTAACTCAAAACATGAGACAGAGTGAAGATGTTGAATACAAATAAACATTGTGAGTATGGGTTCAGCAGTGTCACACCACAACATAGTTTGTTATGTTTCCTCTCTAGTTGCTGGAGTACACATGTGAAGAAAAATCTCCTGTTCTGCTGAAATAGAGTACAGATACAAGTAAGGGTGGATTTGTTTACGCAGGTATGGTTCTGCATTCGGTGATGCATTGAGCTTCTTGTTATTGCCTGTTGCCTCTGGAAGAATACTGGTAACATAATGAAACATGTCAGGGTCTGACATAATTAATTTGTTGCTGCTCCCAGGATTGAATGATGTTTGCAGATGGGAATCATTGTACCTCTGAGTATTTTGTATACACAATAATTTGGAAACAGGATTTTTTATAGATTAAATCTCTGTATCAATTTTTCACAGATGATTTAGAATAGAAATACACAGACATGAAGCAACGGATATGTGTTTTCTTTGTACTTGTAACAGTTGAAATTGTACATCATATGTATGTTTTCTTCATTTTTGTGATATGAGTTGTAAATAAATATGTTTTCTAACAGTTCAACCTTTAGATTCTGTGGCAGAACACAGACTTTGGTCCTGGCTGAAATACTTTGGGAGTTTTTGCTGTAGCTTAGTAAACAATGTGTAGCAAGCCCTAATTTAGAGCATTATGGTTTTGTAAAAGTATTGTGATTGGGTAGCCAAATTCAGGTCCGTGGAACCAAATTGTTGAGGTTCATATGCCACTTATGGCACTGAATAATGGTTATCAAGGACAAATCATCTAATCCAACCATATAGTACTATGCTGGATTCTGTGAAAAGGTCGCCCTTATCACACTCTCATGGCATTTGTCAACCCATTGTCTTTTCTTCTTTTTTATGTAAGCCATTTGAGTTGAATGGGTGATAGCCAGATGAGAGTTTAGCTATATCTTTTTGTAGTATGGCATTATTTTCTTAGCATTTATGATAAAGTAAGCATGATACATATTATTACGGGGCTAGATTGGCCTGTTGGTGCAGCTAGCCTGTGCGTGTTTTCTTATAACATCATTACTAGCATTATGTGCAAAGCAAACATGAGGAGGTTCTTATATGGGAACAATTACATATATTGGTGAAGTCACCATTGTCATGTATGGGCACAACTGGCGTGAACATGTTTTTTATACTGGCATGAATCATGGGCAAAGATATCATGGAAATGCTTCTGTGCACTTTTGGTGAGACGCTTCTATTGGATTTTTGGATTGGCGTTACCCTACAAAACCATTTAGAAAGTGCCTGGATTTTTAGCCAATTTTTCACTGAAAGTGTGCTGTACAATGCACCGTTTTAACCAAGTATTCAGAAAATCTGCTGAGAGGTCTGAGGGGGAAAAACCAGCTGAAACCACTTTTGTTGGTTTGGACTCTCTCGCTCAGCTGACTCGCTTTGGCATATTTGTGTGAAATGTTTACAACCCTCCAATTTAAAAATTTACCAGCCGCCACTTGGTGTGTGTCTGGTGGGTGAATGGGTATGGATGTGTGCATGCAAGGCTGGGGCACGGGCATGGACATTTTCTTACATGTTGTACTGCTATTTGTGGGCAAAGCCACATTGATGATTGTTATTACAGGCAGACTGGGAATTTTCTTTCTATGGCATGGCATGTTTTACTTACTTAAGGGGCAAGGCCAATATAATGGGTTTTTTTATCCTACCTGAGGAGGGTGGGGGCACTTTTGCAGTCAGCAAGTACATATTCTCTTACAGTTGCAATGCACATTTACTGGTGTTAAGGGTGTAGGCAACGTGATGAGTGCTCTTACATAATAGGTGGAGTCATTTCTGAAGCCAAACAAGGAAATGGTTCTCTACTGAAGCATTGCATGTTTTACTGGTGTTGACTGCAACGTCAACCTGAAGGTTCTTCTTGAAGGCTGGTGCAGGGATTCAGCAAGCCTTTGTGTAGCAGCAATAACATGTTTTCTTTCTGTGGCAGGTACATTTTTACTGGCAGTAAAGGCAAAGTAAACAAAAGAATGTTCCTACATGGGGATACTGGAATATACTGGCAGATACAGCATTAACCTGTATTCTTATGGTATCATTATTGTGCTTAATATTACAGGCCAAGCACAGTACATCTGAGTGTCAGGACTCAGGAGCCAGGCACATCATCCTTGTTTCTAAGATAGGTGAAAGATTAAAAGTGTGAGTAAAATGCATACTTACAACTTTCACCTAGTGTAGTTCTTGGTGTGCCACTGCAGCAGCATAATCAACATGCGCATGTGTGGTGTTCCAGGCTGGCACCAAATGTGGTGCTGCCCATGCTTTATTGCTGAGATGGGGGCTGTCCCTCAGCATGGATTGCAAGGGGGTTGCCCCATTTTGTGTTATGACACTGGATAATACATGACATGCCCTTGCATGCATGTACGCATGCATACAAACATACATACATCATAAACATGCAACACCTTTGTACGTAGGCATGTACACTTCCAAAACTTTTTTTTTTTTTTTATCTGCAGTGTCCAAATCTTTCTTTCCCAATGGAATCCCCTCCATGAAGGCCTCCAGCAGCTGTCTCTCAAACTGACAGGAAGTGCTTCCTGCTGCCTGGCATGCGCAGTGGAGCCGGAGTGCAGGGCAGAATCTGAAACGTTTCTCTCTGAAGTTGGATTGCTTGTACTCTGACTTCAGAAACAAACAATGTGGCTTAAAAAAGACATACTTTGCACTCTGACTTCAGAATGAAAGGATTCCTTTCTGAAGCTTGACTGGTGCCCCCACACAGTGGACAAGGGGTGGCGGGGCACACTCACAATGTGGGCTGTGATGGCCCCCACTATGCTAGTGATAGTTGATCTGATTTAGACCCTGGCGGCTTTCAACAAATGTGAGCTACATGTTTATGAGGGGGCAAGTTATTTCTCTATTAGTCAAATGTAGGTCACGGTAGAACATCTGCAAGGTACAGGAAGCATACTGAAAATCAAGATTCTTGGCTCACTGACTACTCTCTACAGACTATTAGAAGATTTATGAGATAAAGGTTGCCAAGTCAGGTCCTCTGTCTGGGATAGGTCTGGCAATTATATTGATTGGAATGTGAGCTGTATCTGCTTATACAAGCATGTGTTCTATGTAAGTTCATCAGTACATCCTCCTGTATCTTATGATGTCCCCATTTTGGTTTTCAATTAAACAAGCACCTGATGCCTGCCTTCTTTTCTTCATAGTTTTTTTTTTGATTATTCCACTGAAAGGGGTTTCTTTCTTATTTCATGGCAGCCATTTTCTCAAACATCTCTCTCCTGATCACAAACATAACTTTACTTTTACTTTTTAAATCTTTATTTAGAAGGTTAAAACCCATCATAAAAGAGTATGCAATACTGGTTAAAATAATACACATAAATAACACACAAATATCGAGGATGTTGATGCACAAAAAAAAGAATGATAAAAACCATATACATTGTAATAAAGCAACCTAATTTGTTTGCCAACTTTCATCATTAAGTGATGGCGCTCCTTCAATGAAGGAGTAGGCAGCACTTTTGTCCAGCATAGAGCACAGATATCTTTTTGCATCAACTATTCTTCTGCAGTTATTCTTATTCAATAACGGAATTAAAAGTCTAGTCCTTAGGGCCTGTGATAGCGGACAGAGAATCGGAAATGTGTGAGGTCACCCTGAGATCTATTATCACTGGGACAACGTGCACTCAAATGATGAACATTTGCATCTGTACGTCGGCTCAGCACAACGAGTATAGGTAGACATCTACCCCTTAAGCTGAAGAGCAGGCACCTCTTACGCAGATTCAAAAACCATTGGACATAATTAGTTTTTGCCAGATAGCAATCAAATAATAACACACTGATTTCTTCCATATCTCAGTACTGTGGCACAGGTACCTTCTCTGTACGATAAATCTCAAACAAACCAAATTTCCATCCGTTTTGTGCATATTAGGGAAAGAACTAAATAATTTGGATATACCAAGGGAGTTAAATTCCATTTCTAATTGATTAAGCCAGGGAAATCTGGAACAGATATCAGAAACTAATAGTTCTTTAATGATAGTGTGTGTCAGATGTAAATTTGATTTGACCATAGTCAATGACATTTGCGATGTCATATTTGATGTCCTGGGTGTTAGTTTTAGCAGTGCACAGTGGTGGCGCGAGTTATGGTTGCTTAGCTTACCATAACTGGCGAATTTCAAGGGTTTTTCGGTTTTACTTGGAACCATAACGTCCCTTTAACAAAGTTTTTTCACTGAATTTCAAAGGTTTTTAGTAGCGCAACTTAACCATAACGTCCCTTTAACCACGTTTTTTCACTGAATTTCATAGTTTTTTAGTAGCACAACTTAACAATAATGACTTTGACTTTATATACATGTCATATGGAACTGACTAGATCTCTTCTTATGAACTTGATGTCCGCGAACTTGTTTAATGTTCGCGGACATGTTCGGAGAACAGTACCACTACCTAAAAACAGTGGGGGGGTGTGGGGGATATGTTTGATTGTTATATCATAATATAGGAACATTTAACAAATTCAAAAAGCAGCACACAAACACATTATATATAGTAATACATAAGAAATGTAACCCATATATGTAACACACTAACCATTCATTTAAATACAATATGTTCTGAAATGGAATATACCACAAGAAGATAAATTGGCTTCCAACATAATTACCTCACAGACACAACAGAACTGAGAACAAGACCAGAGCCACTGAATACATAGGATTTATCTTACCAGAAATAGTAAGTGTACTTCATTTTACTCATATATTTATAAACTTTCTGTATTAGATTAAAAAATATATTATCTTTTTTTTTTTCTCACAGAAATGTCTAGTACTCTGGAATGGCTAGAGGACAATTTCCCACATGAAGAAATGTCACAAGATAGTGAAACTAATGGTAAACACTTTATAATATAAACCATTTATTTATTATTTTTTATATACATTTAACATATACATTATTTTTTTGTAACGAGCATACCAAAATAGAAAAAACTTCAGGAATCCCTGTTATGGATAAGTCTTCACAATGTAGAAGAAAAAATGGATGTATTGTTGGCTAATTTTAATAATTTAAAAACTTTTGTAGAAAATCATTTCAAACCAAAAACCTCATACCATTGCCCCACGTGTACTTGTCCCTCTTCACCATATCCCAGTCAATTATCCCCAAACCCTCTCCATGATCCAAAACGTTTTGATGAGACTTCCATCCCTTCTTCACCTAATACCAATCATGTTGAAATCCCAAATTCTCCTGTTTTTGTTTCTGTTTCTGCCTCACCTTCTCTGTCATAAATTATTAATATATGTTAAATAAAGTTTAATTTTTATATTGTATTGTGAATACTTTCCGTTTTTTTTTTTAAAACAATAAAAGTGTCCGCGGACAGTGCGAGTGTTCTGAAATGTTCGTACATAAACGAAAATGGAGGTGTCCTGAAGAACACCACACCTGTTCGTACTTTTTGCTAGCAAGTTGAAACTGTTCTAAGAACACACGTGGTGTCCTGAAATGTTCGTAAAGAAACAAAAATTAAAGTGTTCTAAAGAACACTATATCTGTCCGTAATGTTCGTTAACAACTTAAAGCTGTCCTAATGTTATGGACTTGATGGTCGTGCAGAGTATAAATACCTCCGTCCCCAAGTACCCCACAGACAACACCAGAAATACTGCCTGTGCGGTCTTTGAGGCCACAGGTGGAAGTCCGTTGAGCCGATGTGGGAACAGCCGGAAGAACCCCTTGAACGCTGTAAAGCAAAAGGTTAGGCAGTTATGCACAGAACAGGAAGGACAACTAAAGACACAGGTAAGTTGGTGCTGCTTACCTATCTGTACAAGAGGTGGCCCAGAGATGTGAGAAAGGGCTGAACCCCGGAGCAGGAGTTGCTGGAGGCTAGGAAGACGGATAGGTAAACACCTAGAGTGGAGGCCGGAGGCCAGGTTACCAAGCAGACAGACGTGATCCGTAGAGTATCCAGAGACGAAGCCGAGGTCAAGTAAACAAGAGGACCAAAGTTCGAACAGGAGGGTGAGGCAGAAGCAGTCCGTGGAGCAAGCGTGGTTCGGCAACTGAAGATCCAAAAGTTCTGTTAGTAGAAGGGCAATGCGAGGCAGTCCGTGAAACAAAGCGTGGTCGAGGAAAGAAAACAATCCGTAAGTTCAAAAGCGTCACGTGATCCAGGAGGAAAACAGCTGTGAAGCAACGCTCCTTGTTTCCGGAAGTCTTTTATATCATTTCAGGGGTCACGTGATACGTGACACGGGAGCGTTGCTGCCTGAAGGGCAATCACGTGATCCGTGCCGCGCGGGTCTCCGTGGGCAACGCTTTGCGTTGTAGCGAGATGTCAATCTCCAGTTCAGTTGCCAAGAACGGGAGGGGCGATAAACGCCGGGTCTGCCATGCAGTGTTCTAACAGGATGGTTGAGGGTCAATGGGTTACGTGGACCCAGGTAAGTGTGTGGGGTAGTGGGAGACGTAACAGAGTCCCCCCTCAAAGGCCCATGACCCCGTGGGCAGGCAGGGCAGTCCCTATGAAAACGGGCAACAAGAAGCGGGGCATGGACATCATTGGAGGAAACCCAAGAGCGGTCCTCGGGACCGTAACCCACCCAGTCGACGAGATATTGAAGGCGACCCCTGTGAAAACGGGAACCCAAGATAGCACTGACCTCGAAAACATCCGGAGAGGACACCGAGACAGAGGGTGGCGGAGCAGTGACACGGGTAGGGGCCAGACAAGGCTTGAGGAGAGAGGTATGAAAAACCGGGTGGACTCGCCAAGAAGGAGGGACAGCAAGGCGGAAGGCCACAGGGTTCAAGATCCCAGTGATTTTATAGGGACCCACAAAACGGGGCAACAGTTTGCGACACCCAGGTATACGCAAGTGTCGGGTTGACAACCACACCCGGTCCCCTACGTGATAAGCAGGGGCCACCGACCGTCTCCGGTCAGCCTTTGATTTCATCAAGGTTTTGGCCTCACGGAGATGGACAAGTGTCTGAGCATGGACGTCCACAAGGTCGCGAACACAGGCGTTGGCAGCAGGGGTGTCGGAGGAGAGATCCAGAAGCGGAAGGGTGCGCGGATGTTGACCATACATAGAATAGAAAGGAGAGAAACCAGTAGCTGAGTGTCGTGAGTTGTTATAGGCGAACTCAGCGAGGTGGAGCAGATCGTACCAGGAGTCTTGGTATTGAAGGGTCAGGCACCGCAAATATTGTTCCATGGCTTGATTTACCCTCTCAGTCTGCCCATCGCTTTCTGGGTGATAGGCAGAGGAGAAACGAGCATCAATTCCCAGTAGTTTGGTAAGGGCACGCCAGAAACAGGAAGTAAACTGCGACCCGCGGTCCGATATGATGACCTGTGGAAGACCAAAGAGACAAAAGACTGTCCTGAAGAACAGGCGGGCTAGCGTTGGGGCCGAGGGTATGCCGGTGCAGGGAATGAAGCGTGCCATCTTAGTGTAGGAGTCCACGATAACCCAGATGGCATCATAACCTCGTCGGCGTGGCAGATCCGTGACAAGGTCCATGGAGATAGTATGCCACGGTCGGAGGGGTATGGGCAATGGATGGAGTAGGCCTAGGGGGCGTCCTCTACGTGACTTGCATTGGGCACATATCGAACAGGTGTTCACGTAGTTCTCTACATCCCTTCTCATGGACGGCCACCAGCACCACCGGTGTAACAGATCCAGGGTGCGTTGCTGCCCTGGGTGACCGTTTATGGCAGCATCGTGAGACCAGGCCAGCGCTTGGTTGCGCACATCGCATGTGGGAAGGAACAACTTGCCCTGAACAAACGGCAACCCCTCTCGTAGTACAATGTCCCATTCTGTGAGTGTATGCGGATGTTGGGAGACCCATTGTCTAATAGAGGTAAGCAGTGGCTAGGATGGTGTACACAAACAAACAACATGACCCTTCCCCAACAATGTGTCTGGAAATGAAGACAGTGGTTCCCCCCCAGGTGAACGGGATAGGGCATCAGCCTTACCATGAACAAGACCTGGCCTGTGCTTAACCACAAAATCAAAAGCAGCGAAGAACAAATGCCAACGCACTTGTCTGCTGTTCACGCATTTAAGAGAGGCCAGATCCTGTAGATTCTTGTGATCTGTGTATACTATGGTTTGGTGTTTCGCCCCCATGAGGTGGTGACGCCATGATTGGAGGGCGTCCTTGATGGCCAACAGCTCTTTCTCGGTCACTGTATAGTGTGACTCGGCTACAGTGAACTTCCGTGAGTGATAAGCTACCGGATGCAAACTACCCGTGGTTGGACATGGTTGTGACAGTATGGCACCCAGAGCAAACGAGGAAGCGTCTGCCTCTATTACAAACGCAAGGTCCGGGTCAGGGTGCTGCAATACGGGGGCAGAAACAAATCTGGATTTAAGCGCCTCAAAAGCCTCCTGGTGTACGGAGGACCAGACGAAAGGGACGAGAGGGCTGGTCAGCGCAGTCAGGGGAGATACAATGGAAGAAAAACCGGCAATGAAACGCCGATAAAAATTAGCAAAGCCGAGAAAAGACTGGAGCTGTTTGAGGTTGACAGGGACTGGCCATTCCGTGACAGCACGGACTTTTGACTCATTCATAGACAACCCTCCAGGGGTGATGTGAAACCCCAGAAACTCCACCTCCCTTGTATGAAACAGACATTTCTCGGGTTTGGCAAACAGGGCGTTCTTCTTGAGATGGGAGAGTACCTCTCTAACATGAGCAATATGTTCTTTCAAGGAGGATGAATAGATCAAAATGTCGTCCAGATAGACCACCACGTACGTATCCAAGATGTCCGAGAATACATCGTTGACGAAACGCTGGAACGTTGCAGGTGCATTACAGAGCCCGAAAGGCATCACTGTATATTCAAATAAACCCTGTCTGGAGCAAAATGCCGTTTTCCATTCGTCTCCACGCCGCATGCGGATTAGGTTGTATGCCCCTCTCAGGTCTAATTTGGTAAACAGGGACGCCTTTGTCAACCTGTCCAGTAGCGTGGAGATGAGCGGAATGGGGTACCTGTTCTTCACGGTGATAGCGTTTAACCGTCTATAGTCTACGCATGGGCGCAGATCACCTTCCTTTTTCGGGACAAAAAAAATAGGGCTGGCAGCTGGAGAACAGGAAGGACGGATATGACCCAAACGCAAGGCTTGCTGAATGTATTCTTTCAAAGCCCGTTCTTCAGACTGTGATAACGAGTATATCCTACCCCTTGGTATAGGAGCATCCGGGAGAAGATCAATAGGACAGTCATAAGGTCTGTGTGGAGGTAGACCTTCCGCTGTGACTTTGTCAAAGACCATATGATAATCATGGTAGTCCACGGGAATACCTGCCATAACGGCTCCCACAGTGTGTGTTGACGTGGTGTCAGTGGCTATTTCCCTGATACTGGAGGAAGCCAAGGCGCCAAGGATTCTGGCGGGGGAGGAGAGTGATTCTGGTTCTGTTAGGCAGAAGTGCTGGCATTCTTCTGACTCGAACGTTACCTGTCCCGTTCCCCAATTAATCAAAGGATTGTGGTGCCTTAACCAGGGGATACCCAAAATAACCCCGAATTGTGGCGTGGTGATGAGGTCAAATGACAGGCTCTCCTTATGAGTGCTCTGTATCACCACTTCCAAAGGTGCAGTTTGGTGCTTAATCGGACCAGAGGCCAAGGATGTGCCATCGACCGCTTGCACTGGTTCCGGGTGTTCTTTTTTGATCAAAGGCAGATTGAGACGATGGGCTAATGTGATGTCTATAAAACAACCCGTGGCCCCGGAGTCGATCACGATCTGAACGGCATGGACTATCTCCTGGGTAGGTTTCAACAGGGCCTGGACCACAACCGGTCTGATAGGACCGAAGGTGGGTTCAGCGGGGGTCGTGGATAGGCTCGCCGGTGCCCCCTGTATCATGGGCGAGCCTTCTGAAAACCCGGCGCCTTGTTCTTTGGTCGTCGGGGGCATTCCCTTACGTAGTGTCCATTTAACCCGCAGTAAAAACAGGCGTTGTCGGTTCTCCGACGTTCCCGTTCAGACTGCGTTATTGGGCTTCGGATCCCACCTATTTGCATGGGTTCAGAACTGGCGGGGGAAGGAACAGGGGTTGACTGGCCAGCAAACGTGGTTTCTGCCTTCCGTTCGGACCTCCGGGCGTCCACCTGTAGTGCAAGGTCTACAAGATCCGTAAACACAGAGGGAAGAGCAGGAACTACTGATAGAGCGTCCTTCAAGGAGTTGCATAACCCACGGTAGAACACGATCGCCTTTTTCTCCTCTGGCCAGGAGGTCTCAGCGGCGAGTTGATTATAACGGGTGATGTACTCGATAAGTGTTTGCTTTCCCTGTGAGAGATCTAGTAATTCCAGGTCCCTTGACTGGGCCTTGTAGCGGGTGTCAAACACTTTAGCCATTTCCGTTATGAGGAGCTCAAAGTCATATAAAGCAGGATGGTCATTTTCTAACATTGGGTTTGCCCAGGTAGCCGCTACACCAGAAAGATGGGACAAAAGGAATGCAGCTTTTGTGATAGAATCGGGGAAGGCTTGGGGTCTGCACAAGAAGTGGAGTTTGCATTGGTTTATGAAGGTGCGGTATTTCCGCGGGTCACCCTGATAGCGTTCTGGAGCGGCAAGCGGGAAAGAGGTTGGAAGCAAAACAGGTGTGGGTGCGGAGGCCGGGGCCGGGACAGGCAGTACTGGAGGGGCAGGGTCTCCGAACTCGGCGTCTGCAGGCAAAGGATAACGTGTGCTTTGCAAGGCGTCTAAGCGATGGTGTATGGCGGTCGTAGCTGCCGCCATGTCGGTCCTAAGGGCCGCTACGGCCTGCATTAGAGCGGTCACTGGGTCCCCGGCGGAGGGATTCATACTCTGAACGGCCAAAGGCTTCACAGTCTGTTATGGACTTGATGGTCGTGCAGAGTATAAATACCTCCGTCCCCAAGTACCCCACAGACAACACCAGAAATACTGCCTGTGCGGTCTTTGAGGCCACAGGTGGAAGTCCGTTGAGCCGATGTGGGAACAGCCGGAAGAACCCCTTGAACGCTGTAAAGCAAAAGGTTAGGCAGTTATGCACAGAACAGGAAGGACAACTAAAGACACAGGTAAGTTGGTGCTGCTTACCTATCTGTACAAGAGGTGGCCCAGAGATGTGAGAAAGGGCTGAACCCCGGAGCAGGAGTTGCTGGAGGCTAGGAAGACGGATAGGTAAACACCTAGAGTGGAGGCCGGAGGCCAGGTTACCAAGCAGACAGACGTGATCCGTAGAGTATCCAGAGACGAAGCCGAGGTCAAGTAAACAAGAGGACCAAAGTTCGAACAGGAGGGTGAGGCAGAAGCAGTCCGTGGAGCAAGCGTGGTTCGGCAACTGAAGATCCAAAAGTTCTGTTAGTAGAAGGGCAATGCGAGGCAGTCCGTGAAACAAAGCGTGGTCGAGGAAAGAAAACAATCCGTAAGTTCAAAAGCGTCACGTGATCCAGGAGGAAAACAGCTGTGAAGCAACGCTCCTTGTTTCCGGAAGTCTTTTATATCATTTCAGGGGTCACGTGATACGTGACACGGGAGCGTTGCTGCCTGAAGGGCAATCACGTGATCCGTGCCGCGCGGGTCTCCGTGGGCAACGCTTTGCGTTGTAGCGAGATGTCAATCTCCAGTTCAGTTGCCAAGAACGGGAGGGGCGATAAACGCCGGGTCTGCCATGCAGTGTTCTAACAGGATGGTTGAGGGTCAATGGGTTACGTGGACCCAGGTAAGTGTGTGGGGTAGTGGGAGACGTAACACCTAAGAACCCAATTGGTGTCCTGAAATGTTCGTAAATAAACGAAAATGATGTGTCCTGAACAACAGTACAACTGTTCGTAGTGTTCGCTAGCAACATGAAACTGTACTAAGAACACACGCGGTGTCCTGAATTGTTCATAAACAAACAAAAATTAAAGTGTCCTAAAGAACACTATACCTTTCCGGTACTGTTCGCTAGCAAGTTCAAACTGTTCTAAGAACGCTATTGGTGTCCTGAAATGTTCGTACGTAAACGAAAATGGAGGTGTCCTGAAGAACACTATACCTGTTCGTAGTGTTCGCTACCCAATTGAAACTGTTCTAAGAACACAATTGGTGTCCTGTAATGTTCGTACATAAACTAAATTACATGTGTCCTGAAGAACACTATATCTGTCCTTACTGTTCGCTACCAAGTTTAAACTGTTCTAAGAACACACGCGGTGTCCTAAAATGTTCGTTTCACGTGTGACGCACTTTTAATTACTTCAGAACCCGAACAGTGTCCGTAGGACATCAATGCGCATGCGCTAACCAATCTCCGTGCACTTGGTGTCCTGCGGACAGGCGCTTCCTTCGCGGACTAGTTCTCGAACGGATCATATGACCTCGCCCATGCTCATCGTGTGTCCTGACATGCGGACACTGTACGTGTCCCCGAACAATTTAAAAGTACATTTTCAGTTAATCCATAATATTTTTCAATAAAATCTCACCATGGCACAAGTCCCACATAGCAATCCTGAGTTTCTATATACCTTTTGAAACTTCCCGATCCTTTTTTTGTGTTCGATCTGTCTGCGGACAGTGCGCATGTCCGCGAACCGCACACAAGCACCCCTATAAAAGACCACGCCCAAGAGCTTATTCCCATTGTGTTTCTGGCTATTCTTCAGAACACAGTGATTTTTTCTGCCACCTGCAGACTACACCATCATCGAGATGGCATCCTTAGTGCTGCACCTGCTTCAGCACCACCCCCACCCCCTCCACCACCACCACCTCCCCAAGGGCCTGAAGAGGGGAACAGGAGTGAGGATGTGGAGAAGGAAGAAGAGGATGATGAGAATGAGGTAGAGGAAAACCCTACTACCCGCACTAGGCGTGAGTCTTGGGTGTGGCGGTTATTTACCATTCATGGTAATGTTCCTAAGGCTCGTGCAAACCGTGTTACCTGCAATGAGTGCAAAATGATACTCAGTCGCGGGAAGCACGGTAAGTACAGCTTTGGGACCACTACTATGAAGCGACACCTGAGGTCATTTCACTCTGAGGCTATTCGCAGGGTTGTACCTTGCGAAGAACGTAGCAGGTTGATTTCCTCTACTTCATCCTCTGTTTCTGATCCTGTCACCACAAGGACCACCTCTGTGGGACAGCGTCTTCCTCAAGCTGCCTCACAGGCCATACGGAATGCTGATGACCCTTACCTTTCGAGGGTCACAGTTGTATGTATGTATTGTGACACAGTACTCTGCAGGGGGGAGCGACTTCGGAGTGCTTTTGAGACTATCGTCTCAGAGCACGAGAAGACCTGCTCACTACCCAAATAAAACCCACTCTACATCTTCCTCTCTCAGCTAGCCCTTTATTATCCCTGTGGTTGGTGTCCCCCCCTTTACCCTCCTTTACCCTCCTCTCCTAGTGTGTCGTGTCTGAAAAACCCCAAAAAATACAAAATTACAAAAATTAAAAAAAAATAAGGCTCTTTTCAGAGCCGCCTTTCCCAGTTAAAAAATAGAAGTGAAAATAAATGAAGCAGGGCTCTTTTTATTTTTTAGAAGTCCGCGGACAGTTCGCGAACATTAAAAAAATTGGGTTGCTACTCCATCACAAACATTGTAATTTTCTCTGGAAAGAAGTGGTGGCTCTGAAAATAGCCTTTGGGTGGTGTTTGTAAGTCAAAAATTGTAAATGCTTAACATCTACTTCAAAATCATTGTTGTAATTCCAAAAAAGGTCGCAATGCATTTTGTACATTTCTCGGAAAAATCTGATTGCCAGCATAAGTAAGATGGACTCCATCTGTGCGAAAAATGTATGCACTACAAAGCATAATATTTTCATTGTGAAAAGAAGACATGCCAAAATCTCTTAGAAAGGCACAAACAGCCTTATTAACAGTGCGCCTTGCTTTTTCCATTTGTGGACCAAATGTGGACCAAATGAAGAAGAACAAAGCCACATTTGTCTCTGCGCAATCCGTGAAAATATCACTTGAGAATTAGGAAACATGTCCATAACCTTCCTAAGTCCTTCTTTCATAGCAAATAGGAAAAAAAATTCCAGTCACATGTCCTAAACTGTTCCCTCCACAATGAATTACAATTATGTCTGGATGTTGCTCTGTCTCCAAAGTAGCACAAAGAGGCAGCAAGTCCAACCACTTCATTCCACGTATTCCATGCCAGTGTACTTCCACATGTGGGAATCCAAGATCTACAGCTACTCCACAGCTTTCTGCATGCACCTTCAACCAATGTATCCACGAATCTCCTAAAATCCAAACAATCTTTTTTCTGAAACACACAGCCATAGCTATCTTTTGTTCTCTCAGCAAAAAGAGTATCTGAGAAAATCTCTCCTGGCACAACACACCCACCAAACTTTCCTGACCAATCCCTTTCAGTGCTTATTCTCCTTTGCATGACTTCTGAACCCAAAAATCCCCGGATGTAACTCCCGATGTCCGCGAACTACCGCCATGTCCGCGGACATATCGTAACATGAACAGCCCTTCTACCATTTCCACTACACTCTTTCTGCCATTCCCTCATTGGATGTACCTCAAAAATCACATGACCATGCACCAACCACATTCAAGACCTCTACATCTAACTGCATCATCATAGATCAGCACTGCAAATGTACTCTGAATCTCTCTGAGTACAAGTGTCATATCATTGGCAAGCAGCATCTACCAGATTTCTACTTGCAGCTCCATGCATATCCATATGCATGAACACAAACTTCAGGTATGCATATTTTCTGTATAGAAGATGAACACATTTTCAAACAGACTTTTACCTTGTAAAATCTGTAAAATGAATTTACTGTACTTTTTTCAATTTCCTAAAATCAACTATCACTTATAAACCTTTATACTATTTACTTTCTTTATACACACACACTCAAATCATGTTAAACTAACATTTTTTAAATGAAATATATAGACTACATATATTCAAACAAAATTGCATGCAAACACAATCTATGTTTAAACCTTTATAAAAATACTTATACAATTTCATATTTTTTGTTTTTATTTATTTATTTACTTAATTACTTTAAATTAGACATGACATTGAGGCGCTATTACCTAGAACAGTTTACTTACAGAAATAGTGGTATTCACTAATATATTATACATTTCACAAGACATAGTAAAGATATATTTTTTTTCTACAGTTAGTCATTCAATACAATTTGTTCATTAAGAACATATCATATGTACTGAACTGATGCAATGTATCTTATGTAAATAAATTAGTTTAATGGGTTTAAAGAAGGCACTGAGGATTTCAATTAAAAAAAAATCAATATCTAAATTAAAAACAGTGCTATATACAAACAAAGTTACTAATTTGAAGCTTTTACCATTGCAGTGAAGATCAGTTTCCTGAAAAGAAGCAGCCGAATTCGAAGAAGAAAGAAAAACTAAGAAGTTACCTGTTAATTTTTAAAAAAAAGTAAGTAAAAAACAATTCCAAAGACACAAATGTGGCAAATACTGTCGTCGCAAATACAAAAACAAAGGGAAATACTACACCAAATGACAATTTGGTTTCCCTAGACCAGTTACAAATACAGGTCAAGTGAACAACCTCATGTCTTCAGTTAGACATAGTGTTAAAGGTAAGTCACCTAAAAATACATATTACATAAAAAATAAAAGAAGAAGAAAAATATATCAATGATTATAATGCAATCATTGCCCACTTATGGAATGCAAACATAGATGTGCAGTACATTGCAGACAATTCTACTGCAGTTGCACGATATGTCACAGCATACTTAACTAAAGCAGAAAAGACAGAGCTCCAAGACCTCTGGAATGATCTGTCATCAGATAAAACAGTATCTCAGAAATTATACAGCTTGGGCAAAAAAATGCTCACCCATACAGAATGTGGATCTTATGAAGCAGCTGATCGTTTAACTGGTACTTCATTGTATGGTAAATCTGAAAATATAGTATGGCTAAGTCTTGGTCCAGCTAAATCTAGAAAAAGAGTTCTAAAATCATATGAAGATATAGAAACAATAGCCAAACACGATCCCAACAGCCAAGACATTTTAAAAAACAATTTATTGGACACATACTACCCAAACAGAAGTAATACTTTGGAAAACATGTGTCTATACCAAATAGCCCAAAACTACACATACAAAAATAATATGAAACCTGATGAAAAAAAAGGTAAATATAGAGTGACAGACTGTGAAGGCAGCTTAGTTAAACTCACTAAACCAAATTTAATTAATCATATCAAATTGTCATTGAAGACTCCTCAACATAAAGAAGTATATTACATGTCCCTGCTACAACTCTTCAAACCATGGAGAAAAGAAGAACAATTACTAGATAACTATGACTCATATGAGGATGCTTTCAAAGCAAATGAAAGCACTATAACTGATGTAAACTTTACACAGTACAAAACAATGTTGCACAATGAACAGCAACATGAAGAAGAACTCCAAGCCCAACTAGATAAGGATACTCCTGACAGTAGTCAACCTTCTGTAACAGGAAGCCAAGAACCACTGGGAGAACCACTAATAACAAATGAGGCAGAATTAGCTATGATAGAAGTAGAAAACACCATGTGTCAGTATGAAGATAAGGGAGACTTGACTATACTACAATCAAAACTAAACAATGAGCAAAGTAGCATTTTTCAAGAAGTAACAAAACAAATTGCACATGGTGTAAAACATGAAAATAAAGAATGTTCCTGCCATAATTATAAACCTATACTACTGTACGTCAGTGGTGAAGCTGGTTCTGGCAAAACATTCCTAATCAAAATCATTAGTACGTTCCTTCAAAAATTGACAAACAACAAACTGTCAGCTGTTGTCACTGCCCCCACAGGTTTAGCTGCCTACAACATAGGTGGTTGTTACATTACACCGATTACTACTATTACCAGTAGAACACTAGAACAAATTAGACTATTACAAACTTTCTGCAGAAGCTGCAATGGAATTACGCAGAGTATTGAAACAAATGAAAATGCTACTAATAGATGAAGTGAGCATGGTCTCCAACCTGATGTTAGCTTTTATTCACCTCAGATTACAAGAAGTACTCAAAACAGACTATGAAGAGCTCTTTGCAGGAAAACACATTATTGTTTTTGGAGATCTGCTTCAATTAACACCAGTAAAAGGTGAACCTATTTTTAAAACATTAGGGCACAAACTCTGCCGTAAAACTGTTGGCAGTATTGGAAATGTCAACCTTTGGCAACGTTTCCAATACAGAGAATTAACAGAAAACATGTGCCAATCTGCAGATCTAACTTATGCCAACATTTTAAAAAGTTTGAGAGTTGGTATAGTTTCTAAAGTAGCAGAAGCAACATTGAAAACCCGGTACATTAATGCACTTTATGGCGATAATGCATGTGCTACAGATGTTATGGAACAATTAGCCCACAAAAATGTCAATTGTATGGCCTTAATGCCAACTCTTGAAAGCTGTCTCAAATTCAATGAAATAATGTTAAGTAAAGAAATGCAACCAATAATGGAAATTAGCGCCACAGACAAACTAGATGTACATGGTATGACACCACCCTTGTGTGACCAAGCCACAACAAGACTAAATAATTTAGAAAAATTAATCTCAAACAAGCAGGCTTAGAAAAGATGTTAAAATTATCCTTAAATTGCAGAGTAATGCTTAAACGTAACCTTGACGTGGACCAAGGACTAGTTAATGGAGCACTGGGTGCAGTTGTTGGCTTTCAAACATACCCACGTGACAACAAAATTCAGTTTGTCAATATACTCTTTGACAAACTTTCAGAAGTAAAACGGATAGTACGCTCAACAGCTAGATTCCTTCTCTTCAAAGATATGTATGTACACAGAGAACAATTTTATCTAACTCTTGCATACGCAGTCACGATTCATAAATCACAAGGTCTTACCCTAGACAAAGCAATGATAGATATTGGTACACTTGACGGTCTATTTCTAATCAACTTTGATGCAAGTAAAGTAAACGCTGATATTCCTTGCATTTTAGAATATAATAGACTTCGCTCACTATACACTCCCCATCTAAACACATATTCTGTTCCACAAAAACTAAAACGTTGTAAAAGAAAACTAAATCAAACAGAAATGCAACAGGACATCACTGCAAATCCTCCAAAGAGAGTAAAAGAAACTAATACTTCATCAAGTACCACAAACAAAAAAGAATCAATTAGAGAAAGTAAACCAGGTACTTCTTTAAAGAAGGAAGACAAACTCCAAAAAAAGCAGTTAGATACAGAACTACCTGGACCATTTAAATTCTCAAATATAGTTGGTGTAAGTTGCTATGCAAATGTAGCAATGAATATTCTATTTCAATTACCACCAATTGTTGACAACATTTACTTACACTTTAGAGACCCATTGTGTATGCAAATGTTAGTACTTCATAGAAACGCAAAACAAAATCCTGACAACACATATAGTGTTTATGGAATAAGACAAGAATTGGACTACTGTGCTGGAATGGTGAAATTCACTATAAACTCACAAGAAGATCCACAAGAATTTTTAATGTACTTACTACAAGTACTGGAAAACAAAAACATACCTATAAAGGAAATCTTCCATATTTCATACAGGTGGAAACCTACATGCACTCTGTGCAACAATGTGACACAAGAAGAAATTCCCAATGAACGCTTCATATATATATCAATACCAAATTGTGAATACATTCCATTTCAGCAACTTGTACAAAATGCAAACCATGGTAGATTATGCTCTACCTGCAATTCAGATAATCGCTCCACGTTATAATACAAACACATAGTAAATACGTAATACTAATGCTTCTACGTTACAATGCAGATGGTACCAAAAACAACTGCAAGCTGACTGGATTCACACATAGTCAAATATCACTTGGTAAGAAAACCTTCACAACAATAGGTATAATCTACCACGCAGGGGCCACAACCAATTCAGGGCACTACACGGCATATATAAAAAAGAAATGTGGATGGTTTGAATGTAATCATAGTACCATTACTCTAAAGCAGAGATTACCAGCAAATCTTACAAACGCTTATTTGATGTTCTTAAAACCAAAATTTGATAAATAAACTGTATTTAAACCTTTAAGTAAATTTGTGTTAAAAAATATAAACTGTTAGAATACTCCAAAAGCTATCTAACTGCTCAAAGATTCTACAACAACTAATCAGATGAATGAATACCACTAAATTAGACCACAAAATACACAGTTAGAATACGCCAATTGGTATCTAACTGTCCCACAATTATAAATTTGTGTTAAAATAATATAAACTGTTAGAATACTCCAAATGCTATCTAACAGCTCAAAGATTCTACAACAACTAATCAGATAAATGAATACCACTAAATTAGGCCAAAAAATACACAGTTAGAATACGCCAATTGGTATCTAACTGTCCCAAAATTTAACAATATCCAAATAGATAAATCAAAACCACTAAAATATATTAAAAAATAGACAGAATACGCCAATTGGTATATAACTGCTCCAAAATTTTATAATATCAAAATAAATGAAGAATCTGTTACTGCTCCAAAAAAAAAATACAACAAAGCAAAGTATAAAGCATTAGCCAGAAACAACAAGTGAACACTGAAAACAAACAAACAAATAAACTGTAGCATAACAGAAAAAGTTTTTTTTTAATCCAACATGTATTTTCTCCCACAGACCCAATGATTTTAGCAACAAATACAGAAACTGAGCAAATTGCACAGTACTCTGATTTGTACTCTACTAAATATGAGGGTCGAAAAAAAATAAAAGTATATTGCTTATACAATGTAATAAGTCATTACACAATACTAATACTAACATGCTATTTTCTTTTATCACAGAAATGAAGAAGACAAACATGAACTCCCATTACTAGACCAAACAGTAAGTATACAATAATAAGGACAACCATAGCAGCATATCACATCCGTAGTATCTAATACCTTTGTTCCTTATACATTTGTTTTTCACCCAAAGTTATAAGCAAATATGAATGTGATATGCTGCGGTGGTTGTTGCCAGGGCATACAGTCTTGGGTGCATGGCCAAATGGCCATGCACCCAAGACTGTATGCCCTGGCAACAACCACTGCATCTATGTGTGAATCCAGTCAGCTTGCAGTTGTTTTTGGTACCATCTGCATTGTAACGTAGAAGCATTAGTATTGCGTATTTACTATGTGTTTGTGAGGTAATTATGTTGGAAGCCAATTTATCTTCTTGTGGTATATTCCATTTCAGAACATATTGTATTTAAATGAATGGTTAGTGTGTTACATATATGGGTTACATTTCTTATGTATTACTATATATAATGTGTTTGTGTGCTGCTTTTTGAATTTGTTAAATGTTCCTATATTATGATATAACAATCAAACATACCCCACCACCCCCTCCCCACAGTTTTTAGGTAGTGGTACTGTTCTCCGAACATGTCCGCGAACATTAAATAAGTTCGCGGACATCAAGTTCATAAGAAGAGATCTAGTCAGTTCCATATGACATGTATATAAAGTCAAAGTCATTATTGTTAAGTTGTGCTACTAAAAAACTATGAAATTCAGTGAAAAACTTTGTTAAAGGGACGTTATGGTTCCAAGTAAAACCGAAAACCCTTGAAATTCCCCAGTTATGGTAAGCTAAGCAACCATAACTCGCGCCACCACCGTGCACTGCTAAGACTAACACCCAGGACATCAAAGATGACATCACAAATGTCATTGATGGCATCACTGATGACATCACATGTCTGGCTCACTATTTTTTCTTTTGCTGACATATCTAGGCCACATGGTTTTCTTCAGTAACAGTCAGAAACTAAGAATTTTATTTTACAATAAAATAAAACAAAGTTTTTTCACTGAATTTCATAGGTTTTTAGTAGCACAACTTAACCATAACGTCCCTTTAAGTTTTTGTTCACTGAATATATATATATATATATGTTTTGGTTAATTGAATATGAAATAGATTCAAACACAATCCATCATGATATATCATTGTTGACATATAATATACTTTGTTGTGAAGTATCAGTAATTATAACAGCCAACCCGTGTTTTGGACCCTTCAAGGCTCTTTTTCAATGCTCTAAGTAGAAATCTATATATATTTGGGAAAGTGTGTTTGTATGTTCAGGGTTGGATCCAGCCCCATAACAGACGGTGAGCTGAAATTGTGGCTCAATGTTGGCATACCAGTCTGGGATGTACTGGAGATAGTGGAATTTGACCAAACCCACCCACTCACGGTGCACAATGTTTTCAAACTCCAGAGTTTCATACTTTGTACTTATCACCCGCCTTAGTTCCTTTGCAGAGGGCAGGTGGTAGGCCCCTGTGTCATTCTCAATGATTTTCCTTTCAATCATCCCACACGTTAACATGGTTTATTATTGCCTCCAGGATATCCTTCATTTCCTCTTCTTCCTGTTGGTTCAAATCCTCACTATTTCTGTTGGATACACTTGACAGTCATCCACCCATCCTTCCTTTCCGATATGGGTTAGCCTCACATTGAAAGTAATTTCTTCTGCCATCCAGCAACATATGTGTGGAGAAGCTATCAACATAATGAATGGCTTGTGGTCTGTCTTAATTATGTCCAAGATCATCTATGCACAATTCTGAAATGTTGTATGCACCAGTACACTCCCGATTCCCACCTTTGAAATTCAGAGTAGTTGTGTTCCACTCTCCTCAGGGCTCCGAGTGTGGACATTATGCTGACTTCCTTTTTATGCTGTGTTTGGTTGAGGACTGTGTCTATTCCCCTTTTTCTGACTTCAATAGAAAAGAAAGATGTGGGTTAGTGCATCACAAGTTCAATAGGTGGGTGCCTTATTGATTTCTTCTTTATGCTTTTCAAATGCTCCATTACAATTTCTTGGCCACTTAAATCTTTGCATTCTTTTTGAGCAATTCCCTGACGTGAATTCCTTCACATCCTTCTACACCCCAAAAGAGGGATTGTTTATAGTGTGTGTCTAAGGGACTGCAAATCCTCAATATGGTATATAATAGGATCCTCCTGGGTTTGATCCCTGCTCACGTATTTTGGTGGATTAATCATTTCACCTCCTTGACCCCAATGCAACATCAAGGTAAGCCCCCATTACACTTATGATGTTAAGAATAACTTGCAGATGGGAATCCTGTGCTTCACAGCTTTCCTGTCATTAAGATATCAACTTGTAAAGCATTAGTGTCCTACATATTATCAAGTATTTCTTGCATGGCCATAGTTCAATCTGTCTGTGTGTTTTTGGAAGATCTTTGGAAGAGAATAATGACCCCAGCTCCACGGTTGCAACCGGCTCTGATATATTGGGTAGCAATTGTCAGTCTACCCAAATATTTTCAATTAGTTCCCTGTGGTCAAAATGCATCCTTATTGTGTTGTTTGGCATTCTCGCAATTACCACAGATGATAAAAACTCCAATGATTCTATTGGTCACATTATTTTTTGGGTGCAGTGTCCTGCGTATTCTTTACTTTGCTCTTCCCTCACTCCAACCGGGACTGGCCTGCCCTTATGTGTTACAGATAGTGCACCCATTTTTAGTATGAACTTGAGTTTAAAGCCAGCAAACAACCCAATTCCATTGTTATATACCTCTTTGTATTATTTTGGGAGATTGTTAGGGAGAATTCTCCAGAATGGCTAATTTCCCTTACCTTTTGAGTCCCTCAGCAGCTTTGCTGGATTTCTAGTGTTTAGTTTTTTCACCTGGTAAGAGTGTTTGCCTTTTTCCCCCTCTTACATGCGTTTTGCTGTGTCTTGTATATTTTTATGCTCATGGACTCTGGAGTCTACCCACCCCATAGGCAACATCTGCACAGCCGCCCTCCTTCTTGTCACCATGACTGAAGCTTCAGGAAGCGCAAGCCTGCAGGAGCTGCCAGGATCAACTGCCTCAGCTACAGCATTCTTCTTCTTTAAAGGTACTGTGCAAATTCAGTTGTTCGATTTGTCTGACTTCAGTGAAACCGTAGGAAATCTTTCTCTTCCCCAAAGGCTTGTCCTTCTCTTCTCCTTTAAGTAACTTTTCCTCCGACCAACTTTGTTTTGAACTCTTTGCAAAGACTTAACCACAAACTACTTTGAACTGTGTGATCCACTGCAAATAATCTGAACCATTAACACTGGCCCAGACCTATTGACTTGAATCCTAGTTGTAGTAGCCTTTTCTAGATTGCCCTGCCTATAACTTGTTTGTGCTATTGATTATGAATAACCTTGTTTTTTCTCCCTTTTAAATTACTGGAGTGCCATTTTGCTCGCACTTCATTTTGAGCTTAACTTGTCCAGAATTGATTGGGTGTTATTGTAGTATATTAAAACTGTGATTTCTGCTGCTTTATGATAGTGAACTGTTTTTATAAATGATGGTGTAAATAAATGTATATTCTTTTACTCAGAAACCTTGAATCAGTGTTTATTTGTACCATAGTAATTGTTGTTCCTTTATGTGATCTGTTGTACTGCTCACTTTACTCTTGAAATAAGTCTGGCTGCTTAGCCATCCCTACCACTTTACTGTGTAGTACAGGCTTGTACCAAAGGTGAAATTGTACTTACACTTGTCGTCGTAATTGTGTGTAGTGTTCCCAAAGGGTACTACATATGGTTCTGCATAACACTGGTGGCAAAGGTGGGATAAAGTATAGTGATTACACTTAGTGTGCAGTTATTACCTCGGCTCAAAAAACACAAGGCTAAACACCACTAAAAGCAAAATTAATAATGTCTGATATGGAAAGCTACAGTCAGGAGATCCTCCTTACTTACACTGTTGATCATTTGAAAAGTCTGTGTAGAGATAAGAATCTCTCTGTTAAAGGCAAAACATCAGAATTAATTGAAAAGTTGTTGGAGAACCAAAGTCTGGGGAGTGGGTCTGGAATGGCTACCCCTCCAGCAAATGTGGAAAGTGATGAGGAAGATAATGTTTCAAATGTTATGTATGAGTTAGATGAGGCAAATAATTTTCACAGTGTAGGCCCTATTGCTACTCTACCTGTCCAGAAACCTCAATCTTTGTCCACTGGGACCCCATCAGGTGCTACATTCAGTCCTGAATTCATTGCTCTAGAAAAGATGAGGCTTGAGTTGGAATTAAAACCTATTACTGCTCAATATGAACAAAAGAATCAATAACTTAGGCTCAGAGAATTGGCGTTGATTCATGCACTAGAAATGAAAAAGTTGTCTATTGAGAATGCTTCTCTCCCAGAGTCTTCTAGGTCTTCCAGTCGTAAGAGACCCCATATGCCTAAAGAAATTGTGTGTATGTATGAGGCTAAGCTTGATATTTTGTATTGGTTGGCAATGTTTGAGTATAACCATGGGATTTAAGATATTACAAGGAATCAGTTGCTTCCTTGGCTCTTCTCTAGGCTACCTACTGTTGCATCGGATGTTGTAATGGAGTTGGGGGAGGTTGATAGGATGGATTATGAGTATGTGAAGCCATCTTTAATTGCTAGATTTGGGAAGACCCCTTCCCAGTACCTTAAGAGGTTTATGACCCTCAACAAGCATGATCGTACCCCATTGGGCTACCTGGGTGTGTGAATGTTTGAAGAACTGAGAGGGTTGGTTTAAGGGTTACAGAGTTAACACTTATGAAGATATGAGAAATCTTGTTATGTTGTAGTCAATATATGATGCCTGCTCCCCTGAGCTCAGACAGCACTTGGCTGATTCTAAGGCGATAGATCCAAAGAAATTAGCTAAGGCTGCTGACTTGTGGATTGCTGCCAACAGGGCTACTCACAAGGATTCTGGGGCAACTCAGAAGAAGGATGAGGGAAAGCAGCCAAGGAAAGATAACAAGGAGAATTCTAATACCATTCTAATACTCCAATCCAAAGGAGGGCCCCAAATATAACAAGGGTAAGCCCCAAGGAATACTGAATCATGCTAGTGTACCTGCTGGCACAAAAGCAGAGGTGGGTCAGAACAAACCCCCATTCATCAAAACATTTGGTAAATGTTATGCTTGTGGGTCAACTGACCATGTGAAAGGGGATCCCAGATGCAAGGGTAAACCTTCAGGGGTCCACACTGTCTCCTTAGCCTTCTCCCCAGAGGAAGAAGTACCTATGACAAGTGGAAACTTTCACCTACTGGCTGATGAACCCACACGAGTCTCAGCTAGGGTTTCTTTAGTGTCCCTGGGTTTGTGGAAACGACAGAATTTAGATGTCTATAACTCTATCACCGATAATACTAAAGAGTATTATAAAGATAGTGTCCTTGTAAATGGCCAGGAGACTCCTGCCATCAGAGACAGTGGAACCAGCATAACAGTGGTTGATGAATCATTTTTCAAGTTAAAGGATGTTGCTAAGGCACCCAAACACCTAACCAAGTTAGCTGGAAGCCCTATGCAAATGCTTCCCCAGTTACCAGATTTCATCCAGTGCAATGACATGACTGTCAAAATACCTTTTAGTGTGCAGAGTGAAGTGCTTGGGATAGTCCTGTTGGGTAATGACCTGAACACTCTTGGAGGTGTGTCTAGTACCCCCTGGTCTCCCAGTAAAAGGAAACAGGAGCTCACTAGGCCTGCCAGGGAGAGGACCCTGAGGGGCTCTCCAGGGGACATGATAAAGGAAACTAACACCCCAGTCCACAGGACTTACTAACTGCTATTTAAAAAACTAGAAAGAGGCAAAGGGGAATCCTAAGACCTCAAAGAAGAAAGCAGATAGCACCCCTGTGCTACCAACCAGGGCAACCCCAAGATTGTCCAAAGTCACACCTGTGACTCCTCCACCAGCTGAGGCTGAGTGTGAGGTACAGCCCTGTGTGGTTGATCCAGCTACTGAAGAATCAGATCTGGAAGTTGACCTTACTCTAGTTGGAGATCTGGATCCTGCTGACCATCCTGAGCTGCAGTCTTTACTGGCAGAAGGTGGACCCAACAGGGCAGACTTCAGCAGAGGACAAAGAGTGTCCTACTCTTGAAGGTCTTCACCTACAGGCAGCTTCTCAGCTTGATGGGCAAGAACCTGGGACGCACAGGTTGCATTGGGAAGATGGCCTCTTCTACTGTGAACTGATTGAGTCTATATCTGGGGACTGCAAAAGACTTGTAGTGGACATAGAAAACAGGTTCCAGTTCCTACAGGTGGCCCATGAGATACCTTTGGCTAGTCACTTGAGTTTCAAACAGACCAAGGAAAGACTCTCTTTATACTTCTACTGGCCTAAGATGGGTTCAGAACTTGCCAAATTCTGTAGGCGCTGTCACACTTGACAAACCTCTGGCAAGAGTGGAGCCAAGAATGTTGCACCCTTGGCGCCTCTCCCAGTGGTGGGAGTTCCTTTTGAGAGGGTGGGAATCAACAATGTTGGTGCCCTTGACCCTCCCACATCTTCAGGAAACAGTTTTATCCTGGTTGTAGTAGACCATGCTACTAGATATCCTCAGGCGATACCCATGAGAACGGTTATGGCTCAGGCTGTGGCTTAGGCTCTACTTGATAGTTTTACCAGAGTAGGGTTTCCTAAGGGAGTGATATCCGACAGGGGTTCCAATTTTATGTCCCACTACTTGCAAGCCATGTGGAAAAAATGTGGTGTCACTTGCAAGTTCTCTACAGCCTACCATCCACAAACCAATGGACTGGTTGGAAGCTTTAATCGTACTATGAAGAGTATGATAGGTGCTTTAGAGGAACCCCTTAAAAGAAAGTGGGACCTTCTACTGCCATGCCTTCTCTTTGCTTATGGAGAAGTCCCTCAGGAAGGAGTTGGATATAGTCCCTTTGAACTTATTTATGGCCATCCAGTCAGATATCCTTTTGCCCTTATTAAGGAGGGGTATGGTGAGTTATCCTTCCCCCAAGCCAGTGAGAGTGACTGACTTTGTGATAGGTCTCCGGAGGAGAATGTCACACATGATGGCAGAAGCTAGTGATAACTTGAAAGCAGGTCAGGCTCTGGTCAAACATTGGAATGACCAGAAGTACAGCATGGTTGAGTTCGCTCAAGACCAGCTTGTGCTATTTATGGTGCCAACAAGGCAGAGGGCCTTGCAGGACAAGTGGATAGGACCCTTCAAGTTTGTGGGAAAACGGAGGTGAACTATCTGGTGGACTTCGGCAATTCTAAGGAGGCTCCCAGAGTCTTTCATGCCAACCGTTTGAAGACCTATGTCTCGAGACCAAAAGTGGGAGCTGTTCTTCTAGCTTCAGCTCAAGAGAAGGCAGAGAGTGAACCTCTGCCTGACCTACTCAGAGGACAGCCTTTAGATGAGAAAATAGAATTAATTAATCTCTCTTCTAATCTGACATCTGAACAACGGGAGGAGTGTAAGTTTCTGTTAAATCAGTTTGCCTCACTGTTTTCACTATCACCAGGTTTGACCCTTTGGGGCCAGCATGATAAGCGAACTGGTGACTGTTTACCTGTGAAAAGCAGAGGTTACAGAACGTCAGAACATATAAGGACCCACATAAAAGAGGAGGTTAAAAAGATGACTGATCGCTGGGTTATAGAGCCATCTACAAGTCCATGGTCTAGTCCGGTTGTTCTAGTACCAACGGCAGGATCCAAAGAGTTGAGATTCTGTGTGGACTATAGAGCTCTAAATGCAGTCACAAAGACTGATGCCCATCCTTTACCAAGGACAAATGAACTGGTGGAGTCAAATTCCTCAGTACATTTGATCTTATTTCAGGCTATTGGCAAATAGCCCTGACAGACCATGCCAAGGAGAAAACTGCATTATCGACCCCAGCAGGCCTCTAAAAGTTTAAGGTTATGCCTTTTGGATTAAAGAATGCACCTGCTACATTCCAAAGGATGGTTAATCAAGTTCTGAATGGGATGGAGGACTTCAGTGTTCAGCCCTACTTGGAAAGAACATGTTGACCACTTAGGATATGTATTTCAGGCTCTTCATCAGGCCCATATGACCATAAAGGCAAGTAAATGTCAAATTGGTCAGAGCAAGGTGGTCTACTTGGTCATGGGGTAGGAGGAGGTGAAATAAGGCCATTGCCAGCAAAGTGCAAGCTACACAAAACTGGGCCACCCCTACTGCTCAAGCCCAAGTGAGAGCCTTCCTAGGTCTCACTGGGTACTACAGGAACTCGAGAACTATGGAACCATAGCTTCTCCATTGAATGTGGTCTCCTCTCCAAAATTCCCTAAGAAGGTCAGATGGAATGAGAAGTGCACTGAAGCCTTTAAAAACCTGAAGAAAGCCCTTTGTCAAACTCCAGTCCTAAGAGCTTCTGATTATCACCAACCCTTCATTGTGCAGACAGATGCCTCCAATACAGGTATAGGTGTAGTCCTTAATCAAATGGAAGAGAAAGGTAAGGATCACCCATTTGCTTCATCAGCAGGAAGCTGAAGGAACCAGAAATAAGGTGGGCAACCATTGAGCGTGAGTGCTTTGCTATTGTGTGGTCTCTGAAGAGATTTAGACCATGCTTGTATGGATCTACTTTTGTGATTCAGACAGACCACCAACCCTTGAGATGGTTGATGCAAATGAAACGGGAAAAAACAAAACGAATAAGATGGATAAACTGCCTGCAAGGGTTTGATTTCACCATTGAGGACAGGTCAGGATGTCACCACCAAAATGCTGATGGTCTCTCTATGATGTTTGACCGACTAGAGTGAAGAGATTCATCCAGGAGTGGATTCAATCCTCCTGTCCCTTCGCCTGGGGTGGGGGGCAAGTGTTAGGGAGAATTCTCCAGAATGGCTAATTCCCTTTACCTTTTGAGTCCCTCAGCAGCTTTGCTGGATTTCTAGGGTTTAATGTTTTCACCTGGTAAGAGTGTGAGCCTGTTTCCCCCCCTCTTAGATGTGTTTTTCTGTGTGTTGTACATGTTTATGCTCATGGACTATGGAGTCTCACCCGCCCCATAGGCATCATCTTTTTTACTGTGTGTCACCCAGCACCTTTAGTGCTGTGACACAAGGTTGTATTTTCAGACTTCCCACTTTAACTCAATTTTCTGGGACTGACTACTGTCTCCCAGAACATGTAAAGTTACCATTGACTTTACTAATCTTTTTAAATTTACAGACCCAGTACACCCTATCTTCCAATAGAGTACTGGAGGGGTTAATAGTTATCCCCTTTTGTCTGATTCTCATGGAACATTATTATGTTCCCCTTTCTCTAAGATTTGGCTGGTAGCAATGATATCTACCATTTTTATTCTACCGCAGACTATGAAAATATCCTTTGGTATCATTTAGGCTATGGTAGTAGCCTCAAACTCAAACCCTGTAATCCACTTTTATTTTAACTTGGTTCCGGTCGAGTTCTTCTGCAATATCTTTTTGCAAAGGTCTTTCTATTGTTTTACTCTGCGTGCCAAACCAGGTTTGGTTCCTTTGGTCGCCGTCCTTTGGCACCTGAGTGTCTCAGTGGACACGATGTGAGGGAGGGGTTTGAGGCCCCCTGCACAGGGTCTCCTTGGAGACCCAAGTCAAACTCTTGTTTGATTGGCTAGGTGGCTGCCCTGCCAGGACAGCCACCCTGCTGTGTGATTGACAGCCAGGCTGTGTGAATGGGGGATTTGGTGCATAAAAAGCCAGTCTCTGGGACTGAAAGGCAGAGTTGCCACTGGAACGAGAGAACCAAAGAGAAGCTGAAGGAAGGCGACTGCTGCAACTAGTGGACACCCGGTGAAGCCCTGCTGCAGGTCCGAATCACCTGAAACTTCGACGACAGAGGAGATCTGCAAAGAATCTTCTTCCCTTGAGATTGGTGGGAACAACCAGCTCACCAAACACCAGACACCGGTCCTCATCCTGGTTGATTTTTCTGTGCATTGCTGCAGTAGATCGATATCCAGTGGGAAGAGAACCAGTTTGGGTTTTAAGGCTCGCCCCTTTTATTCGTCGTTTTTCTCCACTGCCGGCTTGATCCCTGGGCAGTCCAGGACCCTGCAGCTGTCCTCCTTCTTGTCACCATGACTGAAGCTTCAGGAACCGCGAGCCTGCAGGAACTGCCAGGATCAACTGCCTCAGCTACAGCATTCTTCTTCTTTAAAGGTACTGTGCAAATTCGGTTGTTCGTTTCCTCCGACCGCAGTGAAAGTGTGGGAAATCTTTCTCCTCCCCAAAGGCTCATCCTTCTCTTCTCCTTTAAGCAACTTTTCCTCCTACAAACTTTGTTGTGAACTCTTGGCAACAGCTTAACTGCAAACTACTTTGAACTGTGTGATCCTCTGCAAATACTCTGAACCATTAACATTGGCCCACACCTATTGACTTGAATACTAGTTGTAGTAGCCTTTTCTAGATTGCCCTGCCTATAACTTGTTGGTGCTATTGATTTTGAAAAACCTTGTCTTTTCTCGCTTTTAATTTGCTGGAGTGCCATTTTGCTTGTACTAAAGGTGAAATTGAGCTTACACTTGTCTTTATTGTGTGTAGTGTTCCCAAAGGGTACTGCATATGATTCTGCCTAACAAAGATTTTGACATCAGTTTTCTTTTTCACTCGGATAACGCTACTGTTGGGAACAATTCCTCCAAATGTAACTTACCTTCAGAGCCTCCTTGTGATTCGAATCTACCACCACCAATCATTTATCTACTAAATATGCTGACCATGGCTCTGCCATTGTACTTAAGATGACCCACCTGCAGCATAAAATATGTATGGGGCTCTTCTTAAATAGTATTATCCTCTGGAGGCTCTGGGTTACATAGGAACAGCATATCAAAGACTGGCATGTGTACAACTGAAGTATGACACACAATGTAAGGGTGTGGTGGTTAATTTTGCATTCCCCAAGCCCATGTAATAATGATCCTAAATAAATTGAAATCTCTTTCCAGTATCGCATGATTCTACTTCTCCCATTTAGCTGAAACATACTCTCACTTTTTTAATGATTTATTTTTATATTCTTGTTTTTCTTTCCAAGCAGATACGGAAACACATTGAACTGAAATATTCCCTGCCCTGTTTACTCCACCAGTGGTGCCCTTACAGAAGACATGTAGACAATTCAATTAGGGATGATCAAAATGTGAAGAATGATGCTTCAATAGACCCTGCTGGGTTAGGGGTATACAGATGTACAAATAAGAACACTAATGCACGCTTAGACATGCCTCCTATGCAAGTGAGACAATGGGCCTTATGAGTCCGGCAGTAGCCGTGCCGGTAAATAATGGCACGCTGCTGCCAAGTCATTTATTTCCGGCGCCCCGCAAAGGGGACCTACCGGGGCATTACATCACCCGGCGGTCTTGGTAATTCCCTATTGCCGGGCGCTGGAAAATATTACTCCCCATTCCCATTCGGGTCCCATTGGACACAATGGAATGGGGAGGACGGATGCACCGGCACCGTTAGTAAGGCTGCCGGTGCATCCCTCAAGGTCTGCGAGCGGGTGCCGTTCCGACCGCCGGGTCTGACCTGGTGGGCATGAAAGCACACGCTTGCAGACCTCAGAATGTGCCGGTCTGGTAACGACGGTGCCAGTAGTTTACCGGCACCATTGTTACCGGACTGGCACACTTGTAATGAGGCCCAATGTGAACGCAGGGACGTCAATTAACAAATTGCCTTGGGTTGCAGCAGTGGCATCGTGTACAAATGGCATCACATGGCGAGACATCACATAAACCATGAAACAGACAACATCATAAGAAGTGACACCATATGATCTTTTCCCCTGATCACGTGACAGATGTGAGATCCCAAAAGTAAAAAAAATAACACTAGAATAAGTGTAGGTTAACAAAGTAACAATTATTAGCTAAACAAAGGCTATTTTAGTTGTTATTCATTAATATATTACCTAGAGCGCTTTCCCACTATGTAATGGGTACTCTCGTAATATGCTGGGGTACACCAAGCAGAGCCCACCTTGGCCACAAGCAATGCTTTCTTTTGCCAGTAGTGCCCCATATGACCTTTCACTGCCATCTTTCATCCGTCAGAGCCATATCATGCAAGGTATAGGCTTACTATGTTAATACTGCCCCAGATGCCTGGCTCTGTGTTAAATCTGGGTCCAGGCAGGGATATATGTATATTAAAGTCCTTTATTAAGTATCATTCAAGGACAGCAGGTACCCCTTCAAGAGGCAGGCTCCAACTGACCAACCTTAGAATACACAGTGAAAATAAACACTCTAAATAGTATTACATGACATCACAATGTTACTCTTTTTGCTGAAATGTATTATAATGTAAATGTGGCACAAAAAATAACACAGGGAAGATTCACCTCAACACATCTCCTCCCTTCATTTTGTGGCAGATTTAACCCAGGTAATAATCATTCAACCTGACCGGTTTGTTCCTGACCCTGTTCGCATTCAAGCTGCTGTTGTTACTGGAGGCTGTACTCACATTCGGTTCAAACATATGTTCTTCCTCTCCATTCCCAAATGAAACTTGCTCCTCTCTGGTTCCCTCACCAACTTCACTGTCCACCATATTGCACTTAACCAGTTTGGCCATCGACCAATATTCTCCACCCTCCATGATGACAACATTCCCCCTGATCACAGCAATTTTCTTGGGTCCAATGAACTTGCTCGCAATACATTTGGGAGAAGCCCTGGGATTCTTAACATAAACCCAGTCCCCCACTGACCATTGCATCTCCTTGGCACCCCTTTTTGTGTCAAACCTCTCTTTGTATTCATCTTGAGCCTCTCTAATGAGATCCATGATCCTTTCCCTGTTGACATGTACACTCCTCGCTAAATCCAACCAGCCCGGACACAACTTTTTCCCTGGTTGTCTGCCTTTGAGGGACATGAAAGGTGAAATGCTGGTAACAGTATGTGGAGTCACGCAATAGTTCCAGACCATCTCCCTGAGAACTGTCTCCCACCTTAAACCCAAAGCCATGGCTAACTGCAATCCTCCCTTTAGGAATCTTTTTGCTCTCTCGACAAGACCATTCGCTCTGGGCTGGTACAGTGCTGTCCTGTAGTGCTTGATACCAAACCTCTTAAGAAACTCCACCATCCTATCCGAACAGAATTGTACCCCATTATCTGAAACAAGTTCAGAGGGGACTCCCTCCCTGTAAAAAACTTCCTCAAAAAAATTAATCATTTGTGAAGTGGTTGCTTCTCTAATGGCTTTCCACTCAACCCATTTTGAATGATAATCCACCAGGACAATAAGGTATTTAAAATCCTCTCCTAGCTCCTGTATGGGCCCCATTAAATCCACTGCCAATTTCTTCCATGGCTCTCTTGGAACACTCACAGGTCTTAAGGGAGCTTCCTTAATAATCTTACTTTTGTCACTTCTTTCACATTCTTTACAGCTCCTCACACACTTCTCTATCTGACCGTCAATCCCTGGCCACCAAAAGAATTGCCTGATATGCCTTTTAGTACCTCCCATGCCTAGATGGCCTTGGTGAGCTATGTCCACTAATTTGGGCCTGATGTCACATGGAGGTGCTATTTTCATTCCTTTTCCGAGTTGAGACCCATCCTCTGACATGCTCAACTCCTCTTTAATACAGTAATAAACATCATATTTCTTTTCAATGAGATCTTTTCTGGGCCAACCTGTTTTGGTCCACAATTTGACTTGCCCCAAGACCTCATCCTTAACATCAGCAGACTGCCACTCCTCTTTGCTTATGGCATTGTGTACCAATGCACAAATACCCACAGTACCCTCTGCACTCACATCCTTGAAACTCTCGTTCTGTGCAGGCAGTCTAGAAAGACAATCAGAAATCACATTTTCTCCCCCAGGTATATACACCATTATAAAGTCATATGTTAGCAAGTCAATCATCCAACGAGATATCCTAGGTGAACCTTTAGCCCATTCCGCACTGCCCAGTAGCTGAACTAACGGCTTGTGATCAGTATTTACAACAAACGACTGACCCCATAGAAAAAATTCAAAATGAGCAACAGCCCATGATACAGCTAGGGCCTCTCTCTCCACCACGGAATAATGGCTCTCCGCCCCCCTCAGAGGTCGGGAGGCAAAAGCTATGACATGTTCAATGTTGCCATCATATTGAAAAAGAGCGGCACCCAGACCTAACGTGCTTGCATCTACAGCCAGCACAGTTTGTCTGCCAGAAACAAACCCTCCTAATGAAGGTGCCTTCACAATGCTATCTTTAATCTTACTAAAGGCATTTTGACATTCTTCCGACCACACATATTTGGTGCCCTTTTTCAATAGATCTCTCAAAGGAGACGACATTGCAGAGAAGCCATCAACAAACTTGTGATAGTACTCCGCCAATCCAATGAACGAGCGTAGTTTCTCCTTGTCAAGAGGTTGGGGAGCACTCACAATGCTATCCACTAAAGACTTCCTGGGAGCAATACCATTGCAGGAGATTTATTTTATGCCCCAAGTAATCCACTTCCGTAACAGCAATTTTGCATTTCTCCCTCTGTACAGTCAGATCCGCTTCTCTGAGTCTGACTAACACTGACCTAAGTATCTTATCATGTTCAGGACCATCATTTGCAAATATCAGAATGTCATCTTGAAATACTGTTACTTTCTCAAGGCCTTTCAGTACCGTTTCCATCACTCTCTGAAATACGGATGCCGCAGAGGCCAAACCAAAGGGCATCTGGTTATACTTGAAAACACCCTCAGGAGTGATGAATGCAGTCAAGTGTTGGCACTCTTTAGACAATGGAACCTGATGATAGGCAGCAGAGAGATTGATTATGGAAAATAACTTAGGTTCTCCTAGTGTGGACAAAACTTCTGAGATATTCGGTAATGGGTGTCTCTCGACCACTATGTTCTGATTGAGGCTACGTAGGTCTACACACAATCTCATCTTACCATTGGCCTTAGTAACCAAAACAACTGGAGACAACCATTCCGTAGCTACAACTGGTTCAATCACCCCTTTGTCAACCAAGCTATTTAGCTCCTCTTTAAGTTGTGCCCTCATCTTCAGTGGTACCTGGCGTGCCTTGTGTACCACTGGTTGGGCATTGTTCTTAAGTCTGATGTGATGTTCAAACTCTTTAAGCCTTCCCAGACTCTCAGAAAACACCTGTGGAAATTCTTTGGTCCAAGAGTCCCCCAACTCGGCAATGGTGACAGGATCCGGTGCACTGGCCTGTACCCTTAAACCCAGCTTCCTCTGCTCCTCCCAGCCTAGCAGAGAAGTCCCTTTTTCCGCCACAAGGACCGTGGCTTGGCATACTCTTTCCTTGTATATTATTTCTGCAAGAAATTCACCCAGGATATTTATATCAGAGTCTGCATATCCACACACCCTGACATTGGTAGGCCGTATAATAGTACTGCTCTTCCCCAGAATGTTTGTCAATGTGTCTTGGGATATAATGGTCCAAGGGGAACAAGTATCATCTTTCATTTTGAGCTGTATTCCATCCACTTGAAACTTGTCCACGGGACCTTTGGTCATCCCAGACATCTCTGAAATCTCGAACATGTGTCTTGGGGTGAATTCTTGAGTGCCGGACACTTCTTGGATGTTGTACCCCTTTCCGATGCCGTCTTCATTATTGTCCACTGCCCTGAACTCGATACTATTGACAGCGTTACCCTTGCAGACATTGGCAAAATGCCCTTTATTCTTGCACTTGAAACATTCCGCATATTATGCAGGGCAGGAAGGATAGTTCATACCATGTCTTGAACTGCCGCAACGAGAACATACATTTCTTACATTTCCTCCTCCTCTCTTGACTGTGGAAAAGCCAACTTTTTTCTTTTGATTAACGACACAAACCGAAGACGATGGAGGATTGGATTTGTCAATCCTAAGTTCTTTGACATACTCTGAAGTCTGCTCGATGCTTCTTGCCAATTCTACTGCCTCATCCAATTTCATATCCTTTGCAAGAAGTTTCTCCTGGACTCTCACGTTATTAGTGCATCTAACCAGCTGGTCTCTGATTAGGGAATCAGTCAAATGTTCAAACTCGCAAGTGTAACTCAGGGATCTGAGGCAAGCAATGTAGGACTCCACAGACTCCGACTTCTCTTGGGCCCTCTGGAAAAATTTGTGTCTCTCAAAACTGACATTCTTTTTCGGTTCAAAGTGGTCCCGAAGTTGGTTAAGGGCAAACATATATTCATCCATGTCACCTGCCTCTGGGGCATGGTATCTGGAAAGTCCATCAAAAATTCTGCGTCCTTCTATACCAAGGTTGTGTAGGAGTAAGGCCCTCTTGCGCGCAGGAGGAAATCTCTCCCCGCCCATCGCCACCAGGTAGTTCTCAAACATGTCCCTCCACCTGTCCCATGTAATCGGAGCTTGGCCTGGTTCACTCAGAAAGGGCAGGGGAGGTGGAATGGAGGCGGCCATGGTTCGTACTCAAACAGGACGATATTCTTAATGTAGATCTTTTTTTTTTTTATTAATGGTGCATACACAGCACACAATTGGTCCAAACCAACTGTTGCATAAAGTAAGAGGATAAATGTAAGCAAAAAAACTTCTTTTATTTTCCTTTCTTAAAAAGAAAAAAAAATCCTTCTTTTTTTTTTTTTTTTAAATAAATAAATTGCAAGAATTGCAGTCCACCATTAGCACTCTGCTAGGGTCTCTGCAACAAAGTACTTCTGCGTTCTATCCTCTGGTGCCAGGCTTGTGAAGGACGTTGCTAGGAGACCTGATGTCACAATGGGAGGACCGGGGCTTCTGGAGGCCAACACGTCATGAGGTGGGCGTGGCTAAACAAGACACGCGAGCAGCGAGCGCTCGCTCCCGGGTCCGCGCTGCGGCTCGCGCTTCGGGTCACACTGGATCTGCGCAACGCCCCTCCTCAACTCGGGGCTCGCGTGGGACTCCCAAAGCAGCAGCCGCTGCACCAACGCTCAAGTGAAACCTTTCCAAGCTTTCCTGAATGCCGGGCTGCAGCTCGCGCTGGATCCGCGCAACGCCCCTCCTTGCCTCGGGGCTCGCGCAGGACTCCCCAAGCAGCAGCCGCTGCACCGACGCTCATAAGGAGCTTTCCCCAACTTGCCTGAATGCAGGGCTTCAGCTCCACCTCCTGCCCGCCTCGCGCCTGCTGTGCCTCTCGGAGGAGGAGATCCTGAGAGCTGTCGGTGTGGAAAAGACCGGAGACCAGAGGACATCAGGTGGCCCCAGGCAACATGAAGTGCCAATCCTCGTCGCCAATGTTAAATCTGGGTCCAGGCAGGGATATATGTATATTAAAGTCCTTTATTAAGTATCATTCAAGGACAGCAGGTACCCCTTCAAGAGGCAGGCTCCAACTGACCAACCTTAGAATACACAGTGAAACTAAACACTCTAAATAGAATTACATGACATCACAATGTTACTCTTTTTGCTGAAACGTATTATAATGTAAATGTGGCACAATAAATAACACAGGGAAGATTCACCTCAACACTCTGCCTTAAAATGCTCAGTGCAAGATCGTAGAACCTAAGTCACATCTTATCACATCTTATACTAGGTGAAGAATCATATGACATGTATAGTTATCATACACAAACAACAGTCTCAGAAGCCCTCTTCCTCTGATCGTGGCCAAATGCAGACTCCATTGCGAGATGCACGATTCAGCATGTTTGGTTATTCATAGTGGAAACCGACCTGAAACACGTTTAGCGATCACAATTTGAGACATTAGGGGACATTAGGATCTTTGAGTCAAAGTGACTTGTCTAGGATCACACATGTTGGTGAATTGGAGAACGCAGGCCATGTGCCTATTTCACAAACCCTAAATGAAAAAGGTTAACTTCCTAATTATACAAAAGCACACACAAATATCGTTTTTTTTTTTTTTACAGTTTAAAATGAAGAGTCACACATAAGACATGCAACATCACAAGTAAATTGCAAACACAACGATGATGCAAAGACACCCAGAAGATGGCATGGCAAGTGATATAGGGCCTCATTACGACCCTGGCGGTAAGGGGTTAACGCCAGCGTTAGCTGCGCCGACCCCTTTCCGCCAATTACGAGGTCCCTTAGCGCCATGGCGCTTTTAACACCTGCTTTTAGCAGGTGTTAAAATCCATGGCGCTAAGGGACCATGGAGTTAATTACGCCACCGTAATTTACGGTGGCGTAATTAACGCCTTCCCCACTCCCATTATGCCCTATGGGGCAAAAATGGGAATGGGGAAGGGTAAATGGGGATTGGGGACTTACCGCCCCGCCAAGGTCGGAATGGGGCGGTAAATCCGCCAACCACCATGGCGTAAACGTAGTTTACGCCATGGTGGTAAAGTCACGGCCCAGGCGGTAACTTACCGCCTGGGTCGTAATGAGGCCCATAGTGTCTAATGTGTAGTTTGCTAGTTTGCTTATGAAAATGGACAAAGAGTAAATTCCTGTAGGAATTACTGGTGGCAGCGGATCCCACTGTAGCCAACAACACATTTACAAAGGTGAATGGGGTTAAGCACGCTTACTACTGAAAGCAATTAAACACCCATTGACATCCAAGTTTGAGGGCCAGTAGTCCAGGGGTAGCAGCTAGTACATTTAGCTACCCCCAAATGAAATCCACGTGTGAGTGTCAGAGTGGGTCAAAATTGTGTACACTGTGAAGGGAGGTCACAACATACATGTATGCTACATGCGTTCAGCCGTAGGAACATCCACGACCACAGGTGACTTTCCATCATTATGCACGAAAGCCATCAGCGCCTAGAGGCTGTGTGAATGGCAGTCATTGCACTTTAAAAACACTGCATGCCGTGACTTATCCACGGGGACTGGGAATCACAGCTGCCATTGTATTGGGAGAATATTGAGACAGTAAATTATCGCCTCACACTCTGGAGAGGATGTAGGTTCTTGAGACCATCCATTCACAAATATCACGGTTTTTTTTTTCAACTTCGCAAAATGTGTTTTCATAGCTCCGAATATACAATATCTGAACAAATCTCTTCTTGGAGCGCTTTCCCTGCCATTCTCCTTTTCTCCATTCGGCATATTTGTAGGTGTTTTCTATGCATTATACAGTTTTTATTATCTTCAGCAGTAATGATTGACAATCTTTCTGCTTCACGGTCCTGTTTTCTGTTCAATCTTCGCCGCTTTCATGGCTGAGCCTTTCATCCCCCGAGTCGTGTTCGCATCTGCTTTTCACAGGTTAATCGTTTCCATTCCTTTGTATGCTTTCATATCTGTATTTTTGATCGTTCGCTCTGTGTGAGATACCTGCTTTTCATCTCTGTGTGCCCCTAGGGGGGCACAGCGGGAGGAGAGAGACTGCACACGATCTGAAACACTCGGCGCCTTTCACCTGCCACAGTTGGGGCAAGGAGACGCCTCAGTTCTTCAGTGACATACCACCAGAGATGGACTTTAATCTCATATCACCCACTGCCCCAAGGGGGCATTTTTTTTAAATCCCAAGTCGTAGTGTGGCTGTACTGTCGTGCAGGATATCGCTAGTAGCTCCTTATGTGGAACACTTACTGTTTTGCTGGCAGATGAATAATCTCATTTATCACGAAGAAATACCGGCAGAGGAAATGATCTGCCCAACCAGAGCTTTCCAGGGCCTGGGGTGGTATTGCTGGTCTTCCACTGGCGGTGTTCTAGCAATACCACTACCGCCAGGCGTAACCTCAGAGTGCAAATCGTTCATCTTTTTTTCCCTGCACTTTTGCACCTTCAACATGAATATGGGGAAAATAGAGTACAGTGGGGGCATTACAGTTTTCCCATTGCGGTAAAAGCCAAGAGCTGGAGGTAAAACAGGCCTGCACCAGTGCCAGTAATTCCGGCAATCCCCTGCAAAGGGGAATGGACGCCCTTTCCTCTTCCTGCAATAACCCACTAATTCCGGGATATTAGGCGTCAGAAACAGTAGGTAATACCGGCGGGATACCGGGCTACTTATAAAGACCCCAGTGTCTCATTGCAAGACATCTACGCTATTTGTTTTTGGCAACAGATATACATTTTTCTACATTACATGGGTAAGGTGGTGAGAAGGGGACATCAGAACTGATCTCCTTTTGTCCCCCTTGAAATGAGTCGAAATGCATACGAAATGCATACTTTTTTTTCAGTTTATTGACGGTAAGCACATTTTCGTCCCTTCTGTACACTTAAAAACGATGCAAACACGTTGAGGGCCAATTTTAAGTTTTTTTCCTCCACTTTTAACTTGGAGGTAACAGGCAGAGTTTCATGCTTCCTGATTCATGGAATTATTTGCACATAAAACAGGGATTTGAGTGCCATTCTGCCCACAAATCCCTTTTTGACGAATGGGGATTTGCAGGCAGAATGGCACTCAACTCCTCATTTTATACACAAATAATTCCATTAATCGGGGTCTGCTCGATAACTTTACCTCCACTGGTATTCCAATGTAATACCGTCAGAGTAATACCCCAAACTCTGAATCCGGTAGCCAGTGATATTTGCAGTTTTTTCCAAATACCATGGCAATTATTGATACCGTCAAACTCATAATGACCGCCTAAGGGCTTGATTCATGGAATTTTTAGCACAGTGTCTTTGCACTGCCAACAAACACCCTGATTCACAGAGTAGTGCAACGAGTATTTTTGCAGTGCAAAGTGACTTTGCACTGCAAAAGTACTCTTTGCACCATAAATTAGGCGCATTTAGCACGGAGCAAAAAGTACTTTTGCAGTGCAAAGTGACTTTGCACTGCAAAAATACACTTTGCACCGCTCTGTGAATCAGGGTGTCTGTTGGCACTTTACACTGGTGCAAAGTGACTTTCTACAGCTCTATACATTCCATGAATCAGGCCCTAAGTGTTTTCTAGTGTTGGCAACCATGCCTATAGGTTCTGAACAAGGCAGTAAAGTAGCACGATTCCAGAGATGCTTGCTTTTTTTGGGGCTTCTTGCCCGCTAGCCTTCATCTTCCGGTGAGGTGAAAGCAAGGCCCATGCTCCTGATGCTGTAATTAATTGCTCCACATTGATTTTCTCTCTTAATCTGTTAAAAGGTCTCGGCTGCAAACGAAAAGACCTGCTCAGCAACCGATATCTGAGATCAACTCATTAAAAAGAAAAAAAAAAGAAAAAACGAATAAGCTGCATTAAGAGAACATAAAATATCGCTTTTATGTCTAATGATTTGAGGGAGGATAAACACTAAACTCAATATCCCAAGTGCACGGCAATTGAAAGCAGCATAACATGATTTCCATCCTTTCGCTCCAATGGAATCCGTTTAACCTGCAGAGCCAATTTAAGGCTGAATCAATACAATGGTATTGATGTCAAGTCTACTTTAGCACAACGAATGCCTTGCTATGGTATGATCATGTTTTTGTTAATATATTATTTGCTTCCAGAATGTGTGCTTTGCAGGTCTCCTGAACATGTTTGTTTCTTTTTCTTTTTTCTGTTGGCAGCATTTTAATAAGTAGGCAACACAGAAGGACTGTCCTCCTTTGTCCCTGATATAGAAACATCCAGTCAGGCTTTCAAAATAGCCACCATGATTATGTAAGAGAGGAGTTTGCATTATATTAAATGTAGGGAAGAGTATGAACATTGTGTTGGTCATTTGAATACCAGACTGAATTTTATATTTTGCTGCTAAGTGGGCCACTGGTCATTTCTTGGGGTGCTTGAACTTCCCCACATGTGCACTGGTGGAAGGTCCCGCTTTTTCGCGTGGTTTCTACGCCTTCTGTGTGATACCCTTGGATTGATCAAGGACCGAACTCTCCCTTGGTTCTCCATGGCAACGTTCGAAGACTGATTTAAAATCACAGGGCCTGAGTCCTACAAGGGGTGTTCGATTATTCAGTTAGAGGCCTTGTGCCATTCTAACACAGGTTTGAGAGATGTAAAGGCCCAGCTTACTCCCTCATCTTACTCTTACATCCGTTACTCCCTTCTTCCTTCGTGGGCTTGGCTTGTCTGTTGATTTTGGAGTGTTTGTTTGTTTGTTGATTTTGGAGTGGACAGGTCAGGTTGAGAAACTGATGGGATGTGAAGAGGTTTGGAGTGCATATTTGGGTGTTTACTAATCACTGTTTTTTCCATTTTCTCTGTTTGTGTGAATTTTCTTTTTCTTTTTTAAAAATTAAATGCATGTGGTTAAATTAACCTTTCACACTAGATATCAAGTTTTAAAATGGAAACACTTAAAATACATGTTACACGAATAATGTGTGCATCATTTGGGCCCCCTCTCTAATCATCCCTTTGTGCCCTTAATGCCGTGTAAAAAGTTTCTCTTTTACTTTTCCATGTTCCCTTTTATTTTGGTGTCACTGAACAACTGTTAAAAAAAATGACCTTTTTTACTTTCCTCTGTTCTGTTTATCCTTTGTTTGACCCCCAAACATTAAAAAAAATGAAACAATGTTAAGATCTTTCTTTGTTGCATTTGTAGAGAAACTTTTGTGTGCAAACCCGAGAAGTCTCTCTGCTGTGCTCAGTTGCTTTCTCTGTTATTAGGGCCCGATTCATGGAATTTCTTGCATGTTTCAAAGTGAATTTGCACTGCTGAAAAGTGACTTTGCACTGCCGACACAAACCCTGATTTATGGAACCGTGCAAAGTGTATTTTCACAGTGCAACGTCTGTGCAAAGTCAGTGCATAGTCATTTTTGTAGTTCAAATTGACTTTGCACAGACTTTGAAATGCAAAAATACACTTTGCACAGTTCCTTGAATCAGGGTTTGTGTTGGCCCTGCAAAGTCACTTTTCAGCAGTGCAAAGTCACTTAGAACCGTACAAAGAATTCCATGAATCGGGCCCATAGTAATTTCTGAGAACCCTTTCCCAATGTGCAAGTCTTGTGCGAATCCCTTTATTAGTCGTTGTCACTTGTTTTATGTTTTACACATTAGGCACCTTAGGAATATTCGTGATTTGCATATTTCGACCCATTGATGTCTTAGGCACACTTGACACTTTAGGAACATATGTGTTTTGATATTGTGAGCCAAGGTAACATGTGCTTTTATGTTGAGCGAGTGCCGGCAGGAAAAGATGAGGCGCTGGACTTCTCCTAAACGTCTATGTGAGAGGTTGAGTTAGTGGGCCAGTGGAGTGAGATGGAGTTTGAAATGGAGCATGTAGAAGGAGTCACTGTGGAAGAGGGGCAGGTAAAGCATGAGGAGGAGGATGTTGCAACCAATAAAGAGGAGACTGTCGTAGCTGCACAGTTTCTCATGGACTACCACTACAAGGTGGTTGAGTACCTTGATCTTGAAATTGGCCGGGAGGATACCGAAGACACTACACCATGCCTACCCATGCAGAGGTGGAAAGGCAGACTCCCACTTTCCTTGCGAGAATGAACACAGAACAGAAGTCATCCACTCCCATGCCATTGCAATCTAATTGGTCATTGGTGTGGGAACCTTGTTTTCCCAAAGTGCTGGGAAGCCCTGACACTGTCCCTTCCCGCGACTGGCTGTTGAGTAGAAGTTCCATATATGTTAGTGTGAAAGTCCAGGCCAGACTGGCTGGAGCCTTCCCAATGACTGTATGTTGTGGGTAGGCCCTTAGGGTGGGACCTGGGTGAATGGAGCGTGTGTCCAATATACATACTATTTCATGTTATGGGTGTCTGGTTTCTGGTGTGCAACACATTGAATAAGAGAGCCCTGCCTGAAACTGGTATGAATGCAGTGTGGAGTGCTGAATGGCTGGGTACTTGTCCAAATCCACATTATAAGTTGTGAGTGTCTGGATGGAGAAGGATGGCCTGAATGCACTGTGAGCCTGATTGGCTGCTTGCCTGTTGAATGCTCTGATAAATGATTGGCTCCCTGGGCCTGCCCCAGAAGTGGGAATGAGAGACAGAATCTGGGGACCTCTCACTGACTAGAATCGTTTAGAAGCGGAAGTCGAAACTTGATGCTTACCTTGAAGCCTAGCTGGAAGAAGAAGGCTTTGCTGTTGCTTTCCTGCTACACAATCTGAAAGCTGTCGTGTCTCCAAGAACTGATTCAAGAGAGGACCTGGCTACGAGACCTCTTCCCGAGGTACGAGGCAACATCGTGCACCAGCTAACCTTCACCAAGGCTCCCTGGAAGTCAGTCTTCGAAAGGCTGCCGACTGGAGACGGGGACCGCTAAGGAATCTGAAGCGAAGCACCCGGACATTGAAGTCCATCGCCGTCGACGACCATCATCGTGGACCGCAGCAGCAATGCTCCCTTGCCTAAGCCATTTGAATGCATAACTCCCTTGCTCATCATTGTCGACCGCTTTGTCCTGTCGGAAAAATTCAAGGTCTCAGACAAACCGAGGAGAATCCACCGGTGGGCTTCTCGCCACCCGAACTCCTTAAAGACGCAGACAAAGATTCGAAAGCCTGCCATGGTCGAGTTCCGATCGCCGACACCAAACACTGACGAGCGGACGCCCTTGCTAGGCCTACATTCTTCATTGACTCTTTGCGGCAAGAAACTATCATTGTCGAGGTGCACCACATGCCTCATCTTCGCAGGACATCCACGACCAATTGTCGACGAACACTGCCAGGACCAAAGCTGCTGCCTCAACACCATTGTTTACCCTTTTCTTTGAGGGATCTTGATGACCCTTGACTCCTGCCTTAAAGAGAGTTCACTCAAGAATGATCCGTTGATGACCTCATGTTGAACTCTGCTAAACCTGGTACATTTATAGAAGGAAATAAGACTCTGCTAAACAATATATGGACTGGGTTTGTCAATATACTTGATTTACAGGTTGCCCAGGTGGGGGGATCCTCACACAGAGCTGTGCCTAGTGGTAGGGGCCCAGTATTCTGCCAATTGTTTAACCAACTTGTTTTCCTCCCAAGTCTATTGTTGATACCTTTTGCCATTGATTTATATGCCATTTAAAACTGTCAGCAGTTGGTGCATTTTGATGGAGTCAAAGAGTAATTGTGGTACCAAATAGTAATATTACAATTATCATTATAGTATTGCCTGAGCACAAAGTGTGTTATTGTGTGTGTATATAACTTGAAACCTATTTATATAAAGAACTATTTTATCAGTAACATAGTGTATGGACATTCCTTTGTGGGGGATTGGGGACTACACTGTACTTAAGAACGAGCCTGCATCACTTCCTGAGAGCTTAAGCCTTCATTGCTCGTCCAACATTACCAAAATATAGAATCTTGGCTGGGGTTCCCTGTGCCTCTACTCTGCAATACAGAGCAGGAGTACAGATGCCCCCTCCAGTCTTTACACTCCAGAGGTCTGGATGGGCTCCAATCTTGAATATACTGTTGTGGATTTGAGGTGGCATGCCACTTTTGGACTGACCTCCTCCTGTCACCCAGGGTACACAGACAACATGCAAGCATGGTTGCTTTCCTCTGGTTTACTGTTGACAGTGTGTAAGGTCCTGCCTGTGCTCCACTTGGTTCTCGCTGACACAACCAGGCTCTGCACATCTACCAGATGTCCAAGGGCTGTACCCCATGCAATGTGCCAGCTGCGCGGTACATGGTATAATGTGACTGGGGTGGTACAGCAGTCAAACAATAACACAGGTGTTCTAAGGGAAGCTCAAGACAGACAGAAACCTCCAGTGGAAAACCAGAGCAAAAGCTCACTTGAACTAAATTTTCTGTATGAATACAGTCCATGAAAGCAGGGGCTCACAGTCCTTCTGACTTTTAGGGTTTCAAAAAGGAGGTGTCCAAGAAGTTACCTCCGGAATAACAGGCTTGTGGCGGCCAAACTTTCATAGTGATGTTGCTTTTTGATCCTTGAATGCCCGGTCTTCCCATCATTGTGAAGCAGTATTCTTAAAGCACTGGGCTTCATTATGAGATTGGCAGTAGACGTGCCAGTAAAACCGGCACAGATACCGCCGGTATCATTTTTTTTTCCAGCGCCCAGGAATGGGAAATTCCCAGGGCATTATGGCCCCACCGGATGCGGTAATTGCCCATTCCCCGGCTCCAGAAAAAATTACTCCCATTCCCATTTCAATCCCAATGGCAATGGTGAGGCCCCATGCACCGGCACCATTCGTGAATGGTGCCGGTGCATCCAACAGGTTAAACCTGGCAGGCAGAAAGGCACCTGCAAGCAGACCTCTTAGTTTGCCCGTACGGTAACAACAGTACCAGCAACCTTACTGGTACCGTTGTTACTGTACCGGCAAACTCATAATGAGGCCCATTGATTTGTTCACACACTAATAGGGAACGTGAGCTGGGCTTACACCGTAATGAGACAGATTGTTTTTACCCTACTGATGATGTGTTGTATTGGTAATCCTACTCAGTATAAGGGGATCCGCAGGAACACACTTTGGTGTAGGTGCTTGGTTGTGGAGCCAAAGGGCATAGCTACCATCTGTAGTGGGATTTTGAGTGAATGCTTCTAAGTCAGAATCCTCCGTAAACAGTATCGATTCCGCTGTGCTGTGGAGCCTCGGTTGGCAGAGGATATGTGGCTTCTGGGCCGGTGCATAGAGCCACTTGCCTCGGGACTCCAGAGTGGATTTAAGGTGGCCGTCTCTCTCACCCATAGTTCACCACATGTTCTGATAAATCATTCATAGACTACGTGAGTCTGGGTCAGGGTTTTGTAAGTAGCAGAGCAGCTAGCTTGCTGCGATCTATTGTAAGTCATCCTCTGAGCCATGCTTTTGTTAATGACACTGCTGTTGTGATGGCACTGCTGCAAGGTTTTTCATCCTTCCGGCTGCAGCATGGGGTGCACACGAAACTCCCACCCACCCCGGGTGAACCGGCAGGTATGCATGCTGGGCAGAGAGCACTCTTCTCTCTTTCTAGTTAGCCTAGCAGGGCCTTGGCTGAGCCAGCTAAGGCAGGGTGGCTCAGCCCAGCCCATGTGAGGCAGAGTAGAGAGGCTGGGCCTTAGTTTATGGATGTCATCTGAAGCCCTGGATTCTGGGTGCTGAGATGGCAGCTTCATCCATGTGCCCTGGACAGTAGCCTTGAGGCAGGCAAGACCTAAATTGGCGGTCGATCCAGATGCCCTAAGTCTCGGCTGGCCCGGCTGTCTTCTACATTTTTCTGCATCCAGGCTTCATGAATAGTTGTTGGGAAGTATTTCCCTATGGGAACAGATATGTGGCGCTGGATCTGGATGGGCTCCTGTGTGCTTGGAGCAGGGACCCAGAGCTGGTGTGGCCTAGCGTGCTGTGACGCAGAGGAAGGGCCTATGCAAGCCCAGCAACTTAAGGCACAGGCTGGACCCCCGTCAAGTAGAAGTCCAAGGGAAGAGCGACTGGGTCTCCGTGAGGCAGTCATGGTCCCCAGGCCTTTCGGGAGGGTACTACTCTAGTGCATCAAAGGCACAGCTACCAATGGGTGGGTTGCAGCCCCATACGTGTGTGCCATTATCTAGGCCATGGCTGTCAGGTTTACCTGTCCCATGTGTGACTCCTCATGCCAGTTCTGTTTGTAACCTTGCCCACTCTGCCCACTCTGGGTATCTATGTGAGCGTACAAGGTCATCTTGCGAGCCATGCAATGGTGGTACTGAGACATGTGCCTAGGTGCACTTCCCATGGCCCTGCCTGCAGGTTACACTTGGGTTACTTTGCCATTGGTATAGTCACTAAAAATGATTCCTTACAATGTGCATGTGGCCACACATCAATGTGCTGGGTTTACATGTGCGGGTCTCATGTTTGTGGCTCATCATTGAGCCTACACATTTTTCAGTATTCATGTTCATTGCATAGTTTGTTGCAATTGCTGGTTGACTTGTGCTGAATTCATGGTACTGTTAATACTATGCATGCCACACATGCATTGTCACTGTCGACTGATGTCTATGTTCTTTGTCCCCTTTTCCACAGTTGCTGCAGCTGGAAAAGATGGCAGAAGCAGTGCTTTGGAGCAGAGAAGCAGGGACAGGGCCTCCAGACCCAGGTACAGGCCCCACCCACACATAATTGAAACCTCCTGTTCAGAGAGCGATGTGACTGGGGGAGCGCTTGTACCATCGGTCAAGGCTGTTGCATGTAAGTCCCTGGAGGTGATTGTGGGGGTGGACACCCCAGCAGCGGTGGAACAGGGCACTGCCACATAGGGGTAATCTAGGACGCAGGCCGCTATGGAGGCATCTGGGTTGTTGAAGGTAGAGGTGGAGGAGGGGCCATTGCAGTCCAGCCCACAGGGACAAGTGGGACCATCATGGAGGGCGGTCAGCCTGCCCCCGGGCCCAGAGATATCAGGATGTGCAGTCCACCGTGGAGCATTCAGCATAACCTCCTGTCCCTGGGCTATCTGCTGCAGCAGTGAATACCGTCCATGATGCCTGTACCCAGAATGATTATGTACTTGATGCTGATGGGGCCATTCGAGTTGTGGTTCAGCCCTTGCTGGCAGTTATCGCGAGGTAGACCTCATCTATTTGTGATGCCGTATATGACTCTCGCATGGATTTCGAATGACATCATGAGCAGATGAGCATTTCCCTGCCCCGGGTGGTGTCTGCACTGCTCTCAGGTGGTCTCTCATGGGCTGGCCAAAGCAATGCCCCCCTCCACCACTTTCTCCTCTTCAGTCCAGTCATCATTGAGTCAGGCTTCCATACTATGTACCATCAGAGCCCCCTGTACAACAGTCCCACCATAATCGCTCATCCTGGTTTTGCTTACGTCCCTGCCTGAGGTGGAAGTCCCATTGACGGCACATGAGGTGGTCACTGGGCCTGCTCAGGTGCCCAAACACAAACAGGCAATGGAGTAACAGCAGGCACGCCAGGGCAGTGTTTGTGCTGAACCCCACCAACAGGGATTGCCATCTGGTCAGGCAGTACATTCATAGGGCAGGCACTTCCTGGCAGCAGTGAATGGTGCAAGGGAGGGGGTGCATTCTACAGGGCATTGCCACCTATCGGAGGCAAAGTGGCCAACACGTGGCACAAATGAGGCAGAAGGCATGCCTGCGGCTACAGGCTGTGGTGTCGGCTAGGGTGATGTATGTGAGGCAGCAGTAGGTAGAGAGACCACAGGCAAGGAATGCAGCTATTCAGAGTGCCAGGGCCAAGGTGGAAGAGAAGGTTCCAAGCGGGAGGGATGCCATCCTGTGGGAGTCTTGTAGGGTGGCGTAGGTGACAGAGATGCATATGATCAAGACCCTGCAAGCCCTCAAGGAAAGAATGGAGGCCAGCCTACAGGTTGAGTAGATGAGCGGAGAATGGGCCCTGGTTGAAGCTATAGCCAACAACCCATTGGACTGGCCCACTGCCAGTGTAAATAGTTTGATAGTGTTAGGTTTCATCTTGGATGTTTTTTTTGTTTTTATCCATGGACATTTTTACACTTCCCCTTATTTTACTGTACATTATTTTTTTTTTAACTTTCATTTTTCTTGGCATTTTAACACTCAAAATATGGACCATGCTTACAATGTGACATTGAAGCTTAACCGATCCTAAGAAGAAACACAGTTCCCCACCCTCCTACCCCCTCCCTCCTCTATCAAACACACATTGCTGGTTTCTTGTACAAGTTTTCGGTTTGCTCGGTGACTCTTATTTGCAAGTTAGTCTCCCCTTTCGGGGACAGTTTTCCCAATCCTCGAGTTCATACTTAGCATATTGCCCTTTTTGGGCACTGGTCTATTATAACATTGGGACCGTCAGCGGCAACCTGCCCTTAGCTGACCGATCGCTCTGGACCTTTCTTTTTTCGGTGTATCCCCACTTCCTTTCTCTTGCCACCATTTTGCTCTACCACTGCCCCTTCCATGAAGGGTCGGAAACACCCCTCCACTAATGAGCATCCCATCCGCATTTCTGTCTGACCCCATCCCAGTCTTTCCTGAAAGCGCCCAACTCATCATTCACCATTGTCGTTAGCTTGTCCATCAGAAACATATTTTTCAGTTTTTTCAACTAATCGTTCTTGTTTGGGATTATTGCACTCTTCCACTTCTGGGTCAGCACCACCCTCCCTGCCCACAGCATTGTCTCCCACATTCTGGAGTACCTATACATTTCTGAGTCTTTTGGTGGTATCCCAAGTAGTATTTGTAGAGGGTCCTGTGGGTGTGATTCCCCTATGACCTCCGCCATCCACTCCCGTAGGTTCTCCCAATAAGCTTGTATTCGTGGGCAGTGCCACTACATATGTCCTCTCTGGCCACACTCCTTCGGGCACAGTGTGGATGCCCCTGCAAACATCCTAGTTATTTTGAGGGGGTCTCTGTGCCACCCCTGGAGTATCTTAAAATTGTGTTACATATCGACCATGAAGAAATTCCAATGAAATGCTATCTTATATATTTATCCCCACAACCCTTCTGTTAGTTCCTCCCCCATTAGCCCATTCCAATACTGTTTAAACCCCTGCTTATTCTTTTTGTCACTGATGTTCATAACCTTGTACAGTTTGGACACCATCCCTTTGCGCATTTTGTCAGAAGCTAGTTGTTAGGAAAGATTTCGTAATTGTAGGTAATTTTCCTTCCATGTGGCAACCCCTAAACTTTTTGCTGTTGTTTTTCACCTTGTTCTGGACTTTGCCAGAGAAGTGCAGCCTTCTGCCGCACTCCTCTGGGCTTTCACTCCTTTTCTTATGGGGAAACTGACATGCCCTTAAGACAGTCAGTACCGGGGAACGCTGTTTCCCGTAGTTTCTTTTATCATGTTGCGGCTTTCGTGCAACATGACACAAGAGGGCACTGTAAGCTAAGTTACAGCTCTCTTGGGTCTCTAGCCTTCTACAGGCCCTAGATACTCGTATAGGATGGTATTTGATCGGTGCAAGTCATTCAGGGACTGGAATGGTGGCAGCGATCGTTTTGTGTATTTTGAGCTCCTTTTGGCGTTCTAAGCGCGTTTTTAAAGACAGTGTGCTGATCAATGGAGTAGATACTCCAGCTCTTAGGGATAGTGGGTACAGCCGCACTGTAGTGGATTCTACCTTGGTAGACTCAGAGGAAGTTGCCAGAGCTACTCTGATGCCCACTAAGTTGGCTGACGGCCCCCTCCGTATGTTTCCCGTAATCCCTGTAAATCTTACTTTAAATGGTACAGCAGTCAGGATTCCAGTGAGCATTCAGAGAAACGTCCTGGGAAAGGTCTTGTTAGGTAATGATCTCAGAGCTTTATGGCTCGTAGGAGACACTGCCGAAAGACCCTACACACAGTCTCAAGCACGGGCAGCATTGGCCAAGTCCAATACGCCGCCCCAGCCGAAGGGGAAACCCAAGGCGAAAGGAGTCGACAAGTCACGACGAGGGAAAGAGAATATTCCCCCGAGCTCGCCTACCACTGCGGTGGAGGAAGTTGGTCAATCGCCCGGGCCTGACGAGGAGGTGGCGATGCCTGAAGTATTTGACCCCAACGATCATCCTGAACTAAAAGACTTGTTAGTTGAAGGAGGTCCTGATAGGGACGAATTCAGTAAAGGCCAACGTGAGTGCCCATCTCTGGAAGGCCTAAGGAGACAGGCCTGCGCCCAGCTTGAGGGTGAACCTCCTGGCACGCATAGGATTTATTGGGAAGGTGGACTCCTGTATAGTGAGCCCACAGAGTCTACAGAAGGAGACCATAGGAGGTTGGTGGTTCCCCTTGCTGTTAGGCCCTTCCTCCTGCAGTTGGCGCATGAAGTTCCCCTTGCTGGTCACCTTGGTATGAAGAGGACCAAGCAAAGGTTATCCATGCACTTCTACTGGCCCAAGATGGGGGTGCAAGTAGAAAGTCACTGCAGGAGTTGTACCTCCTGCCAGTTGTCTGGTAAGGTTGGCGCGACAATCCAAGCTCCGTTGGTACCGCTCCCAGTTGTGGGGGTACCATTTGAAAGAGTAGGGATCGACATCGTTGGTCCCCTTGACCCGCAAACATCCTCAGGCAATAGGTTTATCCTGGTGCTGGTCGACCATGCAACCAGGTATCCTGAGGCCATCCCATTGAAAACTGTAACTGCCAAGTCAGTTGCAAAAGCTTTACTTGGCATATTTACTAGGGTTGGCTTCCCTAAAGAAGTTGTCGGATCGTGGCAGCAACTTTATGTCGAAGTATATGCAGGCTATGTGGAAAGAATGTGGGGTCACCTACAAGTTCTCTTCTGCATACCACCCCCAGACCAATGGTCTGGTGGAACGTTTCAACAGAACGTTAAAGAGCATGATTGGGGCTCTGGAGGAGCCTCAGAGAAGAAAATGGGATCTTCTGTTACCATGCTTACTGTTTGCCTACCGAGAGGTACCACATGAGGGTGTTGGCTTCAGCCCCTTCGAACTTCTGTTCGGTCATCCTGTACGGGGACCCTTAGCCATCGTCAAAGAGGGATGGGAGATGCCCACTCCCCCTGTTACTACCAACGTAGTTGATTATGTGCTAGGGCTCAGAAAACGGATGGTACTTCTGATGGGCTTGGCTAGTGATAAATTGAAGGCAGGGCAAGCGCTGGTGAAACATTGGTACGACCAGAAAGCTTCCCTCATCAACTTTACACCTGGTCAGCAAGTCCTGATCATGAATCCCATAAGGCCTCGAGCTTTACAGGACAAATGGTCAGGCCCTTACACAGTGGTGGAGCCCCTGGGTGAGGTTAACTATTTAGTGGACCTTGGAAGGCCTGGACAGGCTCCAAAAGTGTTTCATGTGAATAGGCTGAAGGCTTTCGTCCCAAGAGTCGAAATCGCAGCACTGCTACTGGCTTCAGACGTTGAGGAAGAGGAGTCTGAACCTCTCCCTGACCTGTTCCAGAGCGGTCCTTCAGATAGCTCCTTTGAGGGTGTCCGAGTGGCCCCTCACCTGACTTCTGATCAGCAGGCGGAGGTGAAAAGTTTGCTTAGGCAGTTTTCCCCCCTGTTTTCACAGTCGCCTGGTTTGACACCTTGGTGCAAACATAACATTGACACAGGAGACAGTGTACCTACCAAAAGTAGGGGATACAGGATGTCAGACAAAGTACGGTCTTATATTAAGACCGAGGTCAACAAGGTGTTAGACCTTGGGGTGATTGAACCCTCTAGTAGTCCTTGGTCCAGCCCAGTGGTTTTGGTTCCAAAGGCAGGCACTTCTGAATTGAGGTTCTGCGTGGATTACAGGGCTCTGAATGCTGTCACCAAGACAGATGCACACCCCTTGCCTCGAACAGATGAGCTGGTGGATACTTTGGGTGCCTCCAAGTACCTCAGCACGTTTGACCTCACTGCTGGCTATTGGCAAATAGCTTTAGCAGAACATGCCATGGAGAAGACAGCATTTTCTACTCCAGACGGCCTTTACCAATTCCGGGTAATGCCGTTCGGGTTGAAGAATGCACCTGCCACTTTCCAGAGGCTTGTGAATCATGTGTTGAATAGGTTGGACGAATTCTGTCTTGCATATCTGGACGATATAGCAGTTTTCAGTGCCACCTGGGAAGACCATGTGAAACACCTCGGGATTGTGCTCCAGGCTCTTCAGAAAGCCCACTTGACCATAAAGGCTAGTAAATGCCAGATTGGTCAAGGCTCAGTGGTTTACCTTGGACATGAAGTAGGTGGAGGGAGGATACAGCCTCTACCCAGTAAAGTACAAGCAGTACAAGACTGGCCTACCCCCACTACGCAAACCCAGGTGAGAGCCTTCTTAGGACTCACGGGGTATTACCGCAATTTTGTGGCAGACTATGGCACCATAGCTGCCCCTATGACTGCCCTCACAACTCCGAAGAAACCCAAGAAGGTAACTTGGACCGACGAGTGTGAGAAGGCCTTCAATGGCTTAAAAGACTCCTTGTGCCAGGCCCCTGTCCTCAGGGCCCCTGATTATCAAAGACCTTTTATCGTGCAGACGGACGCCTCTGAAACTGGGATAGGAGCTGTACTATCACAAGTAGATGAGAAGGGTAAGGAACACCCTATCGGTTTTATTAGTCGCCAGCTTAAGGACAGAGAGCTCAGATGGTCCACGGTAGAGAAAGAATGTTTCTCTGTTGTGTGGGCCCTCAGGAAGCTGAGGCCCTACCTCTATGGGACCCACTTCACTGTGCAAACTGACCATAAGCCGTTAAAGTGGCTAATGAACATGAAGGGGGAGAATCCAAAGTTGCTTAGGCGGTCCATAAGTCTACAAGGCTTCCACTTCACTATTGAGCATAGGCCAGGTGTCCAACATAGCAATGCTGATGGGTTGTCCAGAATGTTTAACCGACCTGAACAAGAGACTCATCCAGGGGTGGATTAGTTCCCCCTGTCCATAGTCTGGGAGGGGCAAGTGTTAGGAAAGATTTCGTAATTGTAGGTAATTTTCCTTCCATGTGGCAACCCCTAAACTTTTTGCTGTTGTTTTTCACCTTGTTCTTGACTTTGCCAGAGAAGTGCAGCCTTCTGCCGCACTCCTCTGGGCTTTCGCTCCTTTTCTTATGGGGAAACTGACATGCCCTTAAGAAAGTCAGTACCGGGGAACGCTGTTTCCCGTAGTTTCTTTTATCATGTTGCGGCTTTCGTGCAACATGACACAAGAGGGCACTGTAAGCTAAGTTACAGCTCTCTTGGGTCTCTAGCCTTCTACAGGCCCTAGATACTCGTATAGGATGGTATTTGATCGGTGCAAGTCATTCAGGGACTGGAATGGTGGCAGCGATCGTTTTGTGTATTTTGAGCTCCTTTTGGCGTTCTAAGCGCGTTTTTCGCGCTGAACCCAAAATGGTGGTCTGGCTCCCAAAATGGCCAGACCACGAGGCTCTTTTGTCCTGTCCACTGACCGTCTTGCTCCCTTCACCTTCCCCAGGTCGAGCGACCCGGGGCCTTCCTTATTTGGGCATGTACTTTCCCGCGAAACGTGGTTGCTTTCGCGGGCTTTTACATGTCTTTTGTGTGCCTCCAGGGTGTGGGCTGGGATGTCTGGTCCCAATACACATCCTGGGTGCCAGAGAGTCTAGGGTGGTGTGAATGCCTGGGACCACCGTGGTCCGTGATTGGTCCACGTATGGTATGTGTGTTGATGAGCGGATCTCCCATTGGCTCCCCTCCGTTTTGGCGCAAAGGGAACCGTGGATAAGAGGGGGCTGGAAACACCACTACCATGTCGATCTCCTGAGTTCTCACGAACGAAGGAATACAGGAGCCAAGTATCCTGCAACCAAGAGGCTGGACCGAGGAATCGCTGGTGACCCGCTGAAGGACTCCTCCTTTGCACTGCTGTCGTCCTGTGAAACCCTTTCCTCCTTTGATCGAACCAGAAGGCCTGTACTGGTGCTTCGACCTTTGGAATAGCAGGAACAGCTATTCTCGGCGACTTCATCATCTCCTGCCAGTAAGCCTTCGGAAGCGTCTCTGGGCCATCCAGTTGACTGACCAGCTTACAAGGGAGTCTTGCTCTGTAACCGCCGCCAGGTTGTGTTGTATTTCGAGTCCTTGTCACTCTCACACGCTTAGTACACTTGGCGTTCCCAAGTCTGAAGTGATGAGTGTACATTTGGCTCGGATACACACGGCCGCTCCGTTGCCCTGCGGTGGTGACAAAACTGTGCAGGTTTCTTCGATTGGGACGTCTTTTTTCTCTACACAGCGACGAGGCATTCCCGGCTCTTCTGAACCTGCCAGCTGCTGAAACTAACGTGGAGAAGCCTGGGTCTGCTTGCATCGGGGACCGGTGAGTAGTATAGCTAGGATCTGGTCGCCCTCCTGCAGTAGCCCATTGCTTTTCCCCGCTGTGTAAAAACAGCACCCTTTTGTCCGTACTCGCGCTCTGCTTCTGCTCACTGTGGAGGCTGCGCTTGAGTCGCGGAACCTGTTCTTCTGCTGTTGTGCACTAACCCGAACTGCCTGACTTCCTCCGAAGAGCTTCTCCTTTTGCCCGTTGGCACCAGCGTGTGCAGGTACTTTGAGCACAAGGCTCCACTCTTCGCAGGGCTCGGACTTCCATCTAGTTAGGTGCCTCTGAAGGCGAACTGAGTCTAAAGCATTATCGCACTGCCTGTTTTCCTTCCCTTTCAGGTGGACTACACATTTCGTGCATATAACGCTTGCGACTGTCGTATTTGTATATATATTGTGTTGATATGGTATGTGTTGGCTTAATATTGTGATACTGTGATTTTCTCGCTATGGTCATTGTTTTAAAGGCCTTAAAATAAATGTGTATATATTTTTGATAACAACTGTTTGGAGTAGTTTGTAAGCGCTCTTGCTTTGTGTGCTCATTGCGGGCTTTCAGTCACCCTCATCCCTCTTGAGACCTAGTCTTGACCGCCGCGATCGCTACCTTGATTGGTCTGGCTCGTCCAGAGGTTACCCTGTTCCAAGTAATTAGGTTGGCCTTCTGAACTTCTGCGCCACCAGGACAGAGTTCAGAAATCCGTCTTAACACTAGTATTTTCTCAAACTGGGTAAGTGGCCGCTCCAATTTCTCTCCCCATTTATGATCGGTCAGGAGTCCTTTCAACCGGAGATATTCAAATATTGTGATTTTACCAACTCCAGGAACCTCTGCCAATGACTCATAAGGCAGGAATTCTCCATCATGGAACAGCTGTCCCTCCCTCTCCAGCCCTTTATCTGACCAGTGTTGAGAGTTACGGAATCCCCTATCTCCATATCTTATATCAGGGCCCCAGAGTGAGGTAATCCAGGAGGGCCATGTTGACAGATTCTCTGTGTGCTTACCCCCCTCCATAGGGACCACAACACTCCAAGGGTGGGGTGGCCGAGTAGTCTGCTCAGAATGTATTTATCGGGAGCCATAGCAGATCCCTCACTTTGACCGGGTGTGTGTCCATGCCCTCTAGGTAAGACCAGTACATTCCCAGATAGTCCCGCATGTGTTCCAGAAGCAGTTTGAGTTGGGCTGCTTTGTAGTATAATTGGAAGTCTGGGAGACCGAAGCCCCCCTCCACCCTGGAGAGGGTAAGAGTGGATCACTTGGTCCTTGGGGTCTTGTCCTGCCATATACATTTTTGCACCGCCGTCCGTACCTCTTTAAAGGTTGACTCAGGAAACCCTTGCGCGTAAGGCTATAAACAGGTACAAGAGTCTTGGCAGAATGTTCATTTTTAGCGCTGTCATACGGCCATACCATGATAAGATCATGCTGCCCATCGGTTCAAATCCGCTTTAATGGTTGACATCAACGGGTCATAATTAGCTGTTGTTAGTGCTGCTAGGTCTCTGGTCAATTGCACACCCAAGCATTTAATTGCTACTTTTTCAACTTTGACCCCTAAGAGTTTGTTCACTGGGTCTAGGCGTGGGTCAACTGCTCTAAGCATAGGCTTAGACATATTTATTCATAGGCCTGAGAAGGCCCCCAAAGTGTTGATTACGGAGAGCGAGACCGGGAGTGTCGATCGGGCATCAACAAGGTATCCCAGGTATCATCCACAAACAGGGAAAGATTAAATTTGACCCATATCCCCGAATGCCCTTTATTCTCTGGTGGTTCCATCGTGTGAGTGTATATTAGAGGGAATAAAGGACACCCCTGTCTCGTACCTCTAGTTAGGCTGAGGGGGACCGTCAGTTCCCTATTCACTTGCACCCTTCGCCTGGGTGAACTGTACAGCACTCCCACCCACTTTCTCATATGTTCCCCAAATCCTATTTTCTGAAGGAGAACGGCCCTATTCCTTCATTCCACTCTATTGAAGGCTTTCTCTGAGTCGAGGGAAATCAGACTGGCATTGAGTTTGGTCCCTTGTGCACAGTGCATTAGGTCAATTGTCTTCGGGATATTATCCAACCCCTGACGCCCTTTAATAAAGCCGATCTGGTCTCTGTGGACCAGTTTTGGCATAATCCCATCCATCCTCTTACCGAGCACCTTCCCCAAGATTTTAACATCCTTGTTCAGCAGGGACATTGGGCGATAGGATGAGCATTCTGTCGGGTCTTTACCCTCCTTCGCAAAACCACTATAATGGCTCCCATCATTGTCTCGGGCAGGTGGTCCCCCACAGGGACTGCATTAAGAACCAAAGCTAGGTGTGGGGCTAAAGTGGACCGTTACAGCTTTAAAAACTTCACTGAGAACCCGTCCTCCCACGGCATCGTACCTCCCTTCATTGCCTTTATTCCTTGGAATATTTCTTCCTCCGATACCGGGGACTCCAGTTGTTTGGCAATGTCCCCTCTTAAACCCGGTATAGGGAGCTGTGCTAGAAAGTCTTCTATAAGGGCATCATCTCTGTTAAATTCCGATTTATACAATCGTTCATAATATTGCTTAAATGCCCCCCCTATAATCGGGGTGTCATAGCACAATGTCCCCTAATTCATTTTCATGGCTTTAACCATTTAGCTTTTCTGGGCCACCCTAAGTTTCCACAGTAGTATCCTATCCGCCCTATGCCCCTTTTCATAGTATTTGTGTTTAAGGAACAGGGGGATCCTTTCAGTCTTACTTAACAACAAATCCCTAAGCTGGGTTTTATATCAGTCTAGGGCTACAGCCTGCTCTGGGACGACAGAACTGCTGGGTACCCGTCCCAGTTGTATTTGCGCTATTTCCCATAGGGCCTTTTCCTGGATTTCCCTTTTCCTTTTTTTCTGCCCCTATTTTTATCGGGACGCCAAGAATGGAGGCTTTACATGCATCCCACAGGATGTGGGGGGTGACCTCCCTGTTAACGTTCAACTCGAAGTATTCAACTATAGTTCCCAGTACCGTTTTTGGCTATTACCGTGTCCTTCACAAGGGAATTGTTACATTTCCATCTCCCCTTTCGCTGGCGTCCCCAAGCCCCTATCAGCGTGATCCGCACCAGGTCATGATCTAACCAAGGGACTGGATCCACTCGCATGTTTTGTGTATATATGATATGATATGGCATTTATAACACACACATATGCGAGTAGAGCGCACTCCACCAGGATGTGGTCGATCCTTGAAAATGTTTAGTGGATTTTTTAATAATATGTTTAGGATGGGTCCCCCATGGTCGAGCTGAGGAGTCTGTCTACTAAGACCAAGTCATGGTTGATTCTGCAAAAACTCTGTGATGTGGAGTCGTCTGATGATGCGTTTTTTTGTGATGACATTCTTTTCCTAATCTCTAGCGGGTCCAGTACCATGTTGAAATCACCTGCCACTATAAGAGTACCCTCCACAATTAGTCTCAATGTATCCTTAACCCCCTCCCAGAAAGGTACCTGGCCCTCCTTCAGGACATCAATCATTGCCAGTGTGAGTGGGTACCTATAATTCCACTCTATTGAACAGATATCAGCCCTCCGAATCCCTAATCGAAGCCTCCATCCAGAAGCCCAGGTTGTTGGCCATGACAATCACCATTCCCCTCTGTTTGGTCTTGTAAGAGGCATGATACACTCCCCCATCCCTCCACCCGAATGCCTGGTTCCTTTCCCCTCACCCAGTGTGTTTCCTGCAGAAAGAGCACATCTAGCTTGGCTCGCCTGAATTCTCTGACTAGGAGGGATCTCTTTGTAGGTGAGTTAATTCCCCTTGCATTAAGGGAGCCTGTTTCCAAGATGGACAGTAGATCAGCCATTTGAACGCTTGGGCATCTCTTTATCTCCAACCTCGTTCTGCATCACTCGATTATCATTGGATCTATCTTCATCTTGCCATTGCCCAATTACCCGGGCCTTCAGTATACTTGAAACCACAAAAAACGCTCCCCCACACTCCCGCAAACCCTGTAGCGTCATCTCCCACGGGTGGCGCCTATCCCCAACTGCCCTCCCATTCTAACGACCACATCCCGTGCCCCTTCCCCCTGTTGCCCCCTGCCCCAGCGCCCAGCCAAAACGTTTGACCATTCCTGGTTTTTGCCCGATTCCCCTGGGCCCGCATTCTGAATGACTCAGACCAGTATCTAATTCCACAGACTTTAGTCCTCCCAGCGCTTTCTCCTACAGTGCTTTGATGCAATTGCAATGGCACAAAGGTACAATAAAATGCCACATTACATTCAATTGCATCACTATGTCACATGTGCATAGAGTAGTCAATGTGTACCTGGTGCAACAGTAGGCTGGCATGTTGATGTGCAACTGAGCGTGCTCTACCAGGGAGTCATGGAATAAGCTATGGACCAGGATTCAACAGCAGTGCTCCCAATTGTTCATGCTGGAGGAGGATATGTGACAGGTGCACTTCATGGTGAAGGCAGGCCAGAGGAGTTTAGGTAGGTTGTAACTCCACATTGGATTGGTAGGGGATTGTACTAGCAGATGCTGCCTGGGGTTGGGGTGAAGGTCATTAAGGGTAGTGGAAGGTGGCAGGACTTAAGGGGGCTGTTTGGGGTTGGGGTATAGGTCCATTGTTGGTAGTTAGAGTGAGGCAGACTAGCATGGGGCTGCCTGGGGTTGGAGTGGTCAGTTGGTGTAGTAGGAGGGAGACAGACAAGCAGGGGGCTGACAGGGATTGGGGTAGAGGTCAGTGGGGGTGGTGGGAGGCAGAAGGACTTGAAGGGGCTGCCTGGGGTTGAGGCAGAGGTCAGTAGAGATAGTAGGGTGGAAACAGACCAGCAGGGGGCTGCCTGGGGTTGAGGCAGAGGTCAGTGTGGGTAGCTGGACCAGGGTGAACTTGAGGTTGCATCTTTAGTGTAGACGGTTGTATGCATAGTTTTGCATTTTGTGAGTGCTTCTTAGAGTTAGGGGTGAGGACGCGCATTTACGCCGAGTGCTGCTTTGAGTTAAGCAGTATGGGCTGCAGTTTTGCATGGGTGGTCCTTTGAGTTATGGGTTACAGGCCTCAGTTTTTCTGGGTGCTATGAGTTATGGGGTACGGGCCACAGTTTTGCAGGGGTGGTGCTTATAGTTACAGTGTATGGGCCACGGTTTCACAGTGGTAGTGCTTTGAGTTACGGCATACAGGCCACAGTTTCGCCGGATGCTGCTTAGAATTACGGGGTATGGGCCACGGTTGCCCTGGGTGCTGCTTATAGTTAGGGGGAGGATGTGTAGTTTCGCTGGGTGCTGCTTTGAGTTACGGGGTACGGACATTCATCAGGGTGCTGCTTTCAGTTGGTGTTTATGGGCCTTGGTTTCACCGGGGTGCTTCTTAAGGTGGTCGCTCATAATTTCGAGAAAAAAAATGTCGAAAGACAAACATGTCGAAAAAATAATATCGAAAAAAAAAAAGTTGAATTCTTTTTTTTAAAATTATATATTTATTTTGGGGTCCGGGAATAAAAAAAATGGGTAAAACAAAAAAATAATTAAAAAGGGGGTTTGGGGGGGAAACCCCCATTTCGAATAAAAAACGTAATTTAAAAAAAATCGACTTTTTTTTTCTTCGATATTATTTTTTCAAATAAATGACTTTCGACATTTTTGTATTCGAAAAAATGACTATAAACCGCTTCTTAAAGTTATTTGGAGGATGCACAGTTTTGCCGGGTTCTGCTTTGAGTTGCAGGCTAGGGAGTGCAGTTTCACCGGAGTGCTGGTTTGAGATGGGGGTATGGGCTGCAGCTTTTGCAATTTCTTCATTACTTTTTGACATTTGCCCAGCTCAAAGTTTCTTTGATATCGCTAGTTTCTGCTAGCGTGGGGGCGTGTTTTGGGCGTTCGAGGTGTAACTCCTTCTTGTCGCTGCAGTTTACTTTGCACTTTGAAATAAATGAATCTGCAAATTGTGGTGAACTCTTCGTATGCGCAAGTACGCGCAACGTTCTTTATGGCGCAGTTATTTGTGTGAACTTATCGCATTTTTATATCATATCAGCTTTCAGTAAAGTTCAAGGATCAGCAGTAGGTGGTAGAAAAGGAGGAGGCAGATATTTAGTGGCAGCTGAAGGGGAAACATGAAGAGGTGGATGAGGTATAGCAGTAGATACATGGAGCGGTGAATTGTGAGGAGGCAGATGCAAGGCATGTGGCAGCGGATAAAGGGCAGGAAGAGGCAAATATGGAGGGGTAGGAATTCTAGCATGAGGAGAAGCCATGTCAGCAAGAGGAGAGGGAGGAGGATGCAGCCAGGGAAGATGCTGGTGGCTGTTGTCATGTGGAGGGGCAATGTCATGATGCCTGCCCCCGGAAGACCAGACCAGGCCCAGCAGCCCCGGAAGCAGGCATCATGCCACTTGGAGCATGCCCAAAAGCCCCAGTTAGGGGCTGTTTGGGTACAGTCCTGGCGCCTATGGCGCCAGGCTCATTATTGATAACTTACCTGAAGCAGACCATGCTGCATACTCACCTGAGGCAGACCATGCTGCATGAAGACTCAAGCCAAATGAGGCTTAGGAGGGACTATTTTACTGAAGGGACTATTTTGTTACTTGGGTGGGGCTGTGGAAGAATACTTACCTGGATCTTCTTCCAAGGCTATTTAAACCACGCCCGGACAGCCACACGTGCTTCGCGTTATTCTGCTTGCTGCAGCGTAACGCTCACCGTGTTTTCTGCAGCTCCAGTCTTCAGCCACACCCGCTTCAGTCCTGGGACTCCTGAAACAAGAAGACAAAAAGGATAAAGGTTAGAACAGGAGTTTTAACTTTAATCCTTACCTGAATCCTGATTCATTTCGACACGGAACTGAAAGACAGAAGTCTTTGAAGCATCGCTTTGCATTCCTACGGTGCCGCGCTGAACTCACCTGCTTGGCGGTACTTCAGCATTCCATCACGCTCTCTCCATCTCGCGGCCGCCCTCCGACACCTAAGGAGACAAAGACAGCAAGGTGAGCAAGGGGACTCTCTAAGGCCATACAGGCTACCCCCAAGGACTTACCTGATTTACCACGGGAGGTACTCACCTCATTTCGGGTCGGCGCAGTCAACTCTGCTTCATCGCCGTACCCCGGCCCCTAAGGGGAAAAACACAATAGACTTACCTGGATCATACCGAGTGCCATTTGGAAATCTTCAAGTGGATTAATCAGCAACCTGCAAGGAATCGGACAGAGTGAAGAGCAGACATTTGAACTCTTATGAACAATTGGACTTTAGAGTCAATACTGGAACTCACCAATTCCTCTACGCCAGTGAAGTAACTGGTCATCAACGCGCCCCTGCGGTCGACGCAGGATGGAGAGCTCATCCTTCCAAACCACCAGGTGAGACTAAGGAGGGGACATCAAGAGTGATCAGTGGGAAGACAACGGGAGTGGGGAAGGTGGGTTGACACTCAATTCCATGGGTGGTTAATTCCTCTTCTCCTTTGCAGAAGAATATTCTTGCGAGCCAGACAAACTAGGCTAAGCGGGCCAGTCCAGTCAGTCATCTCGGCGCTACACGTCACGCTGGTGGAAATAACAGCGGCCCAGTTCCGGTCGACACCCCCGTGGGAACCAGGTGAGCGTGACAGGCAAGGTAGGCTAGAGGAGGGGATAAACTTAAAGATACTACTAAAAAGCTTTCTAGGCATAGCCACTGCTAGATGTGGCAGTACGTCTTCCTAACTGACAGGTAGGTGCAGACAGAGGGTTGTGCAATTGAAATTGTATGCAGCCCTGTAATAAGCCAATATGGTGGGCAAGAAGATTGAACAATATACATAGTCTCAACTGGAATGTTCTCTGGCCTTTGGTGATGGCATAAACTGACATATTATCAGTATGTTCCATCTGCCATGCCTATCACCATTGTAAACATCTGCAGTGGTGTGGAGGAAGTATCTTATGTATTTATTAATTTGTGCTTATATTGAGCTTTATGCCAAAGCACTTTAATAATACAAGGGACAACATTGTGTAATGGAAAGAAGATGAGATTTTAATTGAGAGTGGAATAGTGGGATTGAGTCAATAGAGTGAATGGATAGAGACAGGGAGTTCCAGTATTTAGGGGACAAGAAAGAGCAAAGGTGTGACTGGACTCAAGGCGGACGAGGAACAGAAAGGAGAAAGTGAGATTGGGACCAGAGAAGGAATGCAGGTTTGTTCCAGGAAACTAGAGTATAAAGATAAGGAGGAGCCATGCCATAGAAGCACTTAAAATCAATAGAAATGACATGATATTGAAAATGGTATTCAAAGGATTTATTTATTTATTTATTTATTTAATATTTGTATTGCGCCGGTAGCTCGCGAGCCTCGGGGCGCAGAGACAAGAACACGATAGACAGACGGACAAGAAACAAACAGCAAAGACGGGACAGAAACATGCAGAGATTACTCCAGCTGGAAATTTGGACGTATGGTAATTTATTTGAAGATGTGGGTTTTTAGCGATTTGCGGAAGCGGATGTAATTAGGCTCTATTCTTAGGTGGTCCTGGAGGTTGTTCCAGAGATTGGCTGCGTGGGACGGAAAGGCTCTGCCTAGGCCGCTTTTAAGTTTATGTGGGGCTATTGCAATTTTACCGAGTTGAGATGATCTCAGTGTTCTATTTGGAACGTATGGTCTGATTCTCGTTTTTAGGTATGTTGGTGCTTTTCCGTGAATGCATTTATGGACAATAGTTAGGGTCTTGAAATGCACCCTATCTTCAATTTTTAGCCAGTGAAGCTCCCTTCTGGAGTCGCTGATGTGCTCTGTTCTAGATTTAAGCTTCACAGTTCTTACTGCATTGTTCTGTACAACTTGGTAGCTTTGTAGGCACCGTTTAGAGGCACCCAGAAGTAAGGCATTGCCGTAGTCGAGGCGCGACAAGATGGTGGCTCTAGCTATGGTCGCGCAATTTTCCTCTGATAAGAAGGGTCTGATGGCTTTTATTAGACGGAGGTGGTAAGCACAGTTTTTCTTAACGTATTGTACGTACGTTATAGGATAACCGGGCGAGGGATATAGGAGCAGTAGAAATGGAACTACAATAAGAATGAGAACAAATAAAAACGACAGAGGAATGATAAAAAAGAATATGTGGCAAGAGAAGAAGTGGGAAGACCAAAGAAAAAAAAGAACAATAATCAAGCAAAGCCAAAACAAAGCTGGAAACAAGGAGTTTGATGATTCTAAAGATTAAGAAGGGGGATGCTGTGAGTATGTTGGAAAGATGAAGAGGGCAAGCCTGTGCAGTAGCAAGAATGGACAGAGAAGGGTCAAATGTATTTCCGATATTCCGAGCTGAATTAGACAAGGGTAACTGTGATGGGGAAAGAGAATAGCAGGAGGAGGAATAGGAGATGGAATATGAAGATGGAAAGAATAGAATTTCCATCTTAGATGAGTTCAGATGTAGAAAGTGATAAGACATTCAAGACTGGATAGAGGAAATGCAAGCCAAAAGGTTTGAGTGTAGGTACTCTGAGAAAGAAGAAAAGGCAAAGAAAATGTTAGTGTCATCTACATACAGGTGATAAGAGAGATTAAGAAGAAATAATAGCTGCTAGAGGAATAGTGTATGAAGATAAAACTAAAGGGACAAGATTCAAACAGAGGGAGAAGACTGTCAAGCCCAGGAAATGGAGTGAAATGAGTCAAAGAGCCCTGGAGGATAGAATATGGTGATCAACAGTGTTAAAAGCAGCAGAAAGATTAAGTAAAATAAGAATGGAAGAGTGTTTAGAGTGGCGAGGGAAGAGAAAATAATCAGTCACAGAAAGTAAGGCTGTCTCCGTAGAGTGAAAGGGTCAAAAACCAGATTGCAGGGGAAGAAGTAAAGAATGGAGATTTAGAAAAGAACTTGAGAACAGACAACTCTCTCAATAATTTTTGAAAGAAAAGGCAAGAGGGAAAAAGGACGAACATTTGAAGGAATAAAGGAGTCTAACTAAGGATTGTTTAAGATAGTAATGGCAGCGGCATGCTTGAAAGAGGTATGACAGGTAGAAAACGAGAGAGAGTTAATATATAGTGGTGAGAAAAAAATGAAGAAAAGGAAAGATTTGAGGAATGAGACTGGGTCTTTAGGAGTAGCAGTAGAGTTAGAGCGAACAAGAAAAAATAAGTATCAGTACCAGTAAGAGGACAAAAAGTAGATATAGAAAAAGAGGGAGAACCAAAAGAGGAGTGTTCAAGGATGTAATATCAGAAACTAGTCAGCAAGATGATCGAAGAATCACTACTTTAGTTGTAAAGTATGTAGCAAAGTCTACAGGAGAATGAGAGGAGGAAAGAGAATGGTTAGGGTAGAACGTAGATGATTAATTTCAGCAGACAGTCTTCAGGGCTGAGAATAAAGATTAATAAGAAGTGAGAATATTAATGTTGCCAACCAGAAACTAAGGATTCATCATAAAGTGTGTAGAGATAGGAAAGAGAAGAAAGATCTAAAGAAGAGTGTAATTTTTTTCATCAACGTTCATTCCGACAGAGAAGGTTTTGAAGTGAATGGAGAGAGGGAGTAAGTCAAGGTTAGGGCGTGGGGGTCTTACGAGAAAGGAAAAAAGGAATGTGAGGGATAGAGAAGATCCATTGTTGGTTGAAGAACAGAAGAGAGAGTTTCAGCAGCGGAATAAGCTGATAGGGAAGAATACTGAATAAGTGATTGGAGAAAAGAACTAAGGTAGGAGACACAGGTGAATTCATGTTCCTAAAATCACAACAAGAAAGTAACAAAGGTGAAGGAGAAGGAGGGCTGAGAATAGATTTGGGAAAGGAAAGGGAAAAAGAAAGAAGGAGATGGTCATAAAGGAAGGGGGTGGCAGAAATAGAAAAAAAAATATCTGATCTAAGGATGAACCAATTTGGTGAGAAATGGGTGGGCAGCAGAAACATATGAGATAAGATGATAATATTCAAGAATGGGTAGTGGATTAAAGTCATCAAGCACACTAGTAGGAATAGGAGAGGGGAGTAAGTATGAAATAAGCTCATCAAGATCCTCACAAAAAGATCCAAGAAAAGCCAGGGAGAGGGGTGACGATGACGTGTAGATTGAAGGAGAGGGGTGATTTAAAAGTATGTAAATGATGTTGATAACTAGAAAAAGATGACATATTCGGGCCCAACGGGGATGTCAACCAAGAAGAAAGCACAATAATTCTGGTACCACCCCCACAACCAGTAATGTGAGGAGAATGAGAAAATCTAGAAAGAGGAGTAGATCAAGCAGCAACAAAAGCACTGTTAGAGCCAGTTTCAGTTAAACAAAGAAATTGCAGAGTTTGACTGGATATACATTTTATTCCACAGCACAACCTTGAGCTTGGCATCATTTGAAAGAGGCTGATTCATTCATAACAACGCTGGATGTATCTATCTGGTGCGTGTTGGCTTGGTTGGCTCCCTTCTTGCAGGTATTGGAAAGGTTACCTTGGCAATACATGACCAGCTGCAGGATCATCTGTTCTGGCCAGTAGGCACACATCACTTGCACTGTAGTATGGGGTCATTCAGGGGTTCTGGAAGACACTGTCCTACACAATAGTCTGACATCTCACCAAAATGCATATCAACTACCAATCCAAAAACCCCGACTAAATTGAGCAAAGGAAACACACTGTGTTGGGGCTCCTATCTCCCGCTCCTCTTCTTCTGGCACCCTACCATCTCGTGCCATCATCAATCTCTCTTACCCCTGGCCACCCTGTGTGTTGTAGATCTTCTGCTCATTTTCCATCCTTGCCCCCACTTTCAGCATTAACAGTGCCACCCAATCCAATTACATCAAAAATACTAACAAGATACTCCCTTTCATGTCAGCCCTCCAACTCCATCTCCTACAGTTAAAAGAGGTGCCTAGAAGTTCCCAGCACATTGCTGCCCCAAGGATCCTCTATCTCTCTGACCCTGACCTCCACTGCCAACATCTTTGCTGACCTCTCCCTGAATATACCACTCTTTGATACCCTTGTGATCCATTCTCTATGATCTATATATTATCTTTCACACATCATCCCCAGGAATGCCCTGAGAAACGTTGTATGGCTGGGTCTTTTTTAATCTCATTTAGCACTTGGAGAACCCAAAACATGATCATGTTTGCAGCTTCCAGGTAGCGTGGAGAACATAAGAAATAAATGTGTTGTTAGGTATTGGTTAGTGACGGAACCCAACAAATTATCATGATACAATTGTTCATGTTACCGTCCATCAGGTAGACAGTTAAAAATCAAAATTCTCATGTTGGCAGCATAAAGTTAGAGGTGAGTGCCCACAAAGATCTCCTGTTGGCATGTCTCAAGTAGGGGTGGGGGCTTTAAAAAAATGCTTATGTTGGCAGTGGAAGAACATGAACAATTCTCACATTGCTGACTTAAAGATTGACATTGGACTGATCTAGTGCCTGCCTCATTGCATACAGTACCTCATCATACACCAATGGGGAAACCTGACTGGGAACTTCCCACAGGTGATAAACTTTGCTCATGAACCAACAGAAACCACACATTTTACAAAGGAATGCAGCAAGAGGTCAATAGCCAACATTACCACCTGGTTATGGTGAGCGTGTGCACACTATCATGGGTCCTATAATATTTGTGTCGATTTTCAAATGCATCCATCTCACTGACCCGGATCTAAGGGATAATATCACTGTGGGAGTCTAAAAGCACTTGTCATCAGAAACAAGGATGGTACAGTAGGCTATATGTGATACATTCCAATTGTCCTTTAATGGCAACACACTTTACTATTGTTTTGCTTTTTTTGAGAATAATTGTTTTGCCATTTTTTAATTGGGGAGTTAAACCCCATACTCTCCTCCCCACTAGTTCCTCACCGCTTCAGTTATCTCATTTTTCAATCCGTTTTTTAAACTCTTTTTATCACGTTTTTATGGCCCATCCCAAATTACACATATATTTCCTTTGCCAGCATTCTTTTTCTAAATGGAAGTTTCAAATTGGTGACTGTAGACGTTACATTGTGGCTTAGGGGTGGAAAAATTATTTGCTGATGGGAGGATGGCTGCAGTTGAGGTCTTGTGTGTTCATTCCACTCCGTTCTATGGTGCTGAATCTTGTGGGACCTTATTTGGCGACAGGCTTCCATTGGCAAACAATGTTCTTGCACACAGTGCAGTTGGTGAGATGTTGTTAATCTTTGTCCTGAATGAAAAATATCACACTTCATAATGACATCGTGTTTTTTTGATTTTTCCTTTTTTTAATGTATGTACTTTTTAATTTATTTTGTATTTTAGAATGGCATTCATTGGTTATAGCTATATATATATATATATATATATATATATATATATCTATTACACAGCCCGCGGTAGCGGGTGCATAGTTATGGCTAAATTGCTAAACCCATAGGAAGAGCACTTTTTAGGTGGCTTATAACTTTGCTCCATCTGGAGGAATCCTCACCAAATTTTGGAAAAAAAAACTATATATTGCCTGCTCTGGATTCTTTTGCAAAGTTTAGTGAGGTTTTGTCCAGGAGGTGTGGGGGGCAGTTATAGGGAGGGGTCCCAAAATGTATTTTTTTTCCATAGACTGAAAGGAGAAAAATGTTGCTCATGCCTACAGCCCAAACCGCTGGATAAATTCAATTTTTTAACTTTGAAAGGTGTTTCCTAAAGGAACATTTCTTTTGTTGTTCTCAGATGTATTTTTATTGTTGGCAGGAGAGCTTAGAAAAAAAGGTGGGGAGGGAAATGAGGGAAGAGGCACCAAACACTTATATGGAGGGGCAGGTGGACGGGGGAAAATGTTGCGCGTGTGTTATTTCTAAGGTATGGGCAGTGTTTCTCATGCTCCTTGATTTAGAGCAGTGGTGGTGGCTCTTGGGGAGGAGGGATGCCATTTTAAGATAAATAGAATTTTGCTAAAAGTATGTACTGTGTACTAGACTGTTAATGGATAATGAGTAGGAATAGGCGTAGGAGTTGAAAGTTCCTAGATCAGTAGAAAATGCTGTCCTTAACTGTCTGCAAAACACAGATCTTATCATGAAGTGCGGACGGGTTCTCGGACACGTCATCATGCCGCGCATCAGCATATAGTCAAGTGGCACTGTCCAGAAGGTTCGCAATGAAGTCAGATGTTCGTAGACATCTACGGATGCAAAACCAGTTGAAATAGTTGCAAAAAGTGTATATAAGTGTTAAAAATTATTCTAGAAGGCGGGAAATGGCAGAGTTGTGAGGTGACACTTTGTAAATTCGACACAAATATTGCTATATTGGGTAAGTATAATATTAGTAAGTTGTAGGAAAATAGCAGGCACTGGTAAAACCCATGAAATTCACTGAAATTGTTTTGTAAAAGGGACGTTGTTAAGTTGCTCTAATAAAAACCTATGATATTCAATGAAAAAACTTTGTTAAAGGGACATTATGTTAAGTTGCACTAATAAAAACCTATGAAATTCAATGAAAAAACGTTGTTAAAGGGACATTATGGTTACAAGTAGAACCGAAACCCCCCAGAAATTAACCAGTTATGGTAAGCTAAGCAACCATAACTCGCGCCACCACCGTGCACTGCTAAGACTAACACTCAGGACATCAAAGATGACATCACACATGTCATTGATGACATCACCGATGACATCACATGTGAAATACATTTTGATGAAAAGTCCCTAGAATGGGTTGTGTTTATATTGTTGGTAACACAATGTCAGGGGTGATTGGGAGACCTATCATGAACTACTTAATCTATTAAAGAATGTACTCATCTAAAATCATTGTATTGGAGTGTTGTTGTTAATAACCATAGCTTACCATAACTGGTGAATTTCTGGGGTTTTTCGGTTTTACTTGTAACCATAGCGTCCCTTTAACAACGTTTTTTCATTGAATTTCATAGGTTTTTATTAGTGCAACTTAACTCAGACAGCTTGGTATCAGCTCTCCCACCTGAGGAAAGTCAATTCCTTCCTCCCTCTGGACAGCTTTAGATCCACTGTTCAAGTACTGGGCCTATCCAACATGAATGGGGGCAATGCCCTCCATGAAGGCCTCCCATCGTCCTCCCTTGCGCCCCTGAGAAGTGTCATGCATGCAGCCACACGCCTCATCAAGGGTTTACGCAGACACAACCACACCAAATTCCGGCTCCTATCGACCTTCACTTGCTCCCACTGTATTCACAAATCACCTTCAAGTCTGGCTGCATCATCTATAAGGCAGTCATCCGCAAGTCACCCAGCTACTTTGCGGAGAAACTCAGCATCTCCGGTGGACAGTGCACCACCAGAAGCCAGGACACATGCAGCCTAGAAATGAACCGCTGCAAAAAGGAAAGGACCAGAAAATAAACCTTCTCTGCCTACTCCCTAAGACTATGGAACTTTGTCCCTGTCAGCATCAGATTCACCCCCATGCACCCACCATCAGAAAAGTACTCAAGACCTACCTCAACAAGGAGCCTCTCCTGCTCAACACCTAGGCCATCATGTCACTCCCTGCACCACCTGGCTCACTAGACGTCATCTGCCCCTCTCCTCCCTGCCACCATGTATGGCTGTACCCCTCCTCTGTGCCCCTCTGTATCCCGCCCACCACTGTATATATGTTCTGTTGTTACCTCTGAAAAGCACTCTGTTATGCATCTGTACTATTGTATATCTATGTAAGATACTTTGTTGTGTATCTGTATGGTTGTATACTTCTTAAAGCACTCCATTGCTTCCTGAAGCTTGGTTCCTTGCTCAATGAATATAATAATAATAATAATAATAATAATAATAATAATGACACTCAATGAGGCCAAAACATGACTGTCCCTTTTGGGGTGGGACCAAGCCTAATTGGCATATGGTATTTCCCCTTTCAGTAATGGTTTCGCCGGCAAGTAAACAATGGTCTGGAGGGTTGCCAAGAGCAATTGTCAGAGGTTTAATATTAATTCTAAACCTTCCAGCCATCACCTCCTTGTTTTTGCTTTCTGACTCTGAGTGGGACAGTATATGCCCAGACATGGGTCCAGCGCCTGCTGTGCCTTGAGACCCAATATAGTCTTCACTGAGGATGTCTAATGAGGCTGAAACATGTCTGGGACGCGATCTAGCAGTTTGGGCTGGAGTGCCCCTTCTGGGGTGGGACCAAGCCTGATTTAAATATGTTCTCTCCCCCTTCTGCAATGGTTTGGCAGGCAAAGAGCAATGGTCTGCAGGGTAGCCCATAGCAATTGCCAGAGGTTTAAGATTAATTCTAAACCTTTGTGCCATCACCTCTTTATTTTTGAGATTTGAAAATTGAACAAATGAATATATTCAACTTTTACCAATTATCTGATATGTATTATTATAACAGATTCTGGGAAATCTCTAGTAAAATATGTGTTGAATTGTGATAGAATTATATTTTATGATCTTCATTAAATATTTATCAGTAAAAAAGAAATCATTGGGCCTCATTACACGGATGGCGGTAAGGGATAATTGGCACCGGTAAGGGCACCGTTGCCAGTAATCCCTTAGCGCCCTACTACGAGGTCCCTTTGCTGTTCCCTAACTTAACGGCTGGTTTTACCAGCCGTTATGGACGGGACCCGCAAAGGGACCATGGAGGCAATTACGGTACCGTAATTTGCGGTACCGTAATTGCTGCCTTCCCCATTCCCATTGAGCCCTATGGGGGCTCAAAAAGGAATGGGGAAGGGCCAGTGGTGAATGGGGAATTACGGCCCCGCCAACCTTGGAATGGGGCGGTAATTCTGCCATTCACCATGGCGGGATCGGTAAATTACCGGCGGGAAGCATGGCGCTAATAGCGCCATGGTTACCGCCTTCCGTGTAATGAGGCCCATTGTTTCAATTGAGGTTTTCCCTACCAACCTTCAAAATACCCCAAATGATCTTCCTTGGGAGATGTTTTTTTTAAATAAAACATTGTTAATACTCCTCTTACATCTGCCACCTCCTTGAAGACCTTAACCTAGATGTTCTCACTCTCGCCGAAACGTGTCACGAGTTGGAAACCTGAAGGTCTCTACTAGCTAGTCCCTGGGGATCTGTCATTCAGGTGGCCAGGACACGCCCATTGCTATTGGATCCAGTTCCTGGGGGTGTACCAGTGAGGGAGGATCACCTGGATGGGGGTCCTCAAGGAGTAGGAGTGGGACACTGATGGGTGAGACGCGGTATCCCCCTTTTTTCAATACCTTTTCTCCATCCTATGATGTAGGACATTCAAAAACACTGCCCCCAACCCCACTTTTCCTACATGAACACTTTTGCACAACACGAAAGAGAATGGACTAACACCAGAGCCATTTTTACCTGACATGTCCCAACACAAGGGTCAGGCAAAGTTTCGCAACTGACCAGAATCACACACACATCTAAGGGTCCTTTCCATTCCCCACAGGGATAAAAGGTGGAGCAAGAGAGCAAAGTACAAGCAAGGCAGACTGCAAAACGTGAGAGCTAACTCAGCATGGCAATTCAAGAGGAGGAGAAAGACGGTGCATATCGAGTGGGTAAGGCTGCGAACAATAGACAGCATGTGTTGCAGCAGATGTCAATGGTACATGAGACCTCCTCTGCTGATAACCAAGCTGGGGAGAGACGCTTGTCTCTGTGGTCCCAGCCTTGACTCCGAAGAGAAAGCCAAGTGGTTCATCACAGCCGGTGAGTTGAGGGGAGAGTCGATCATGAACTGAGCTGAGTTGAATGAAAGTTGCAAAATAGCATATTGAGAAGAGTTCAAAGAATTGAAAAATTGTTAGGGGAAGACCACCTGCAGAGGGGACCAGGACCACACGGGTGCTGTGTCCAGAAACACTGGGTAATCTCATATTGATTGAAACTACTGATACCAGAAGGCCGTAGGAGAGCCGCCAAGACAGCTCAAAGTGGTCTTACAGGAGATCTAGCAAAATCCTTGTACAGTTGAAAGTCTTTGACCGACATACTGTTAAGAAAGTAAGGGAAGTGACTCCTACATCAAGAGAAAGCAAGTGAAGTGAATACTGCAATCGTTGACAGCGAAAGAAAAAGTCTGTTTACAAAGGTGAACCCGGCATAGGGATTTCCGTGGGAGCAGTTTAAAAAGACATTAAGATTTGTGAAGGAAAGGAAAGCCATAGTGAACCCGGCGGAGGGAGGGGGAGATTCGAAAGGGGTCTGCGCCCGGAAGAGGGGGACCCATGGATGCAGAATCATCATCACAAATACAAGTTTTCAAGAACTTTCATTTGTTTGTTATTTTATTGACCCTCGAAGGCAAGAGGCTTTTGTTGAAAAGAGACTTGGCTATGGAGGCTTCTGAGAAGTTGAAATCTGAACTGTCGTCTTATGCTGGGGAAAGGTTGAATAGTGTGCTGTGCTTAGAAGTCCCACCTTATCTTGTGATAAAATGTGGGGAAGGGAGATCCCTGGCAACTTGAATCCTGACTTATGAACATGTCTTTCTTTCTTGAAAACCCTATCCCACACTCTTTCTATATTTATATGTAAGGATTTGGCAATAGTTTTTTTTTTTTAGTATGGGACATTTGTTATGACAAGGAGCTACAAGGGATGCCTTATTTTTCATTTGATGGTCAAAGCTTGCTAGCATCTTAGATTTAGGTTTAGAATAGGCATTTTTCCATCCTGAATACAGTTTAATATACACCCTTGAACTGTGATCACATGTGTCTGTCTTTACAGTTGCCACCATGAGTTCCTTACATGGCCCTTCCTGTCTGGCAATTTACCACCCTATCTCCATTACCCTATTGCTGGGCAAACTCTTGGAGAAGCTGGCCATCTCCCAGCATATCCACCACACTGAATCTGTTGGTTGTCTCCACAAACACCAGTCTGGCTTCAGAGCTGCCAGAGGCATAGAAACTACTCTCCTGAACACCAGTGAAGACTGGCTCTAATCTCAATTCCAGTTCTCCTTCCAATCTCATCCTTCTTGACCGTTCCTCTGCCTTTGATACAGTCAATCATGTCAGCCTGATAAATTGGCTCTGTGATACCCTTGGCACCTGACCTGGCTCTGGACTGGTTGACCTCTTTTCTCTTAGATGACCTTCCCAGGTCCAATGGGGACCTTTTCTCTCCACCACTTCAGTCTCCACCTGCGGTGTCCCTCAGGGCTCTATCCTCTCACTGTGGCTTTTAAATATCTTACTGGCCCTGCTAGCCCATTGATATCCACTTGCTCTCCTAACTTCCAGTGTTATGCGGATGACACATAGCTCTCCGTCAAGCATCCTTCCGCTACCTCCTCCTCTTCCTCTCTCATTCCTGTTTCCCTGTCTGCTATTCAGGCATGGTGCACTGCTACCAATCTCTGCCTTAATGCCAGTAAGAAAGAGAACCTTCTCATTGGGACCCCTGCTCTCTCTTTTCCTCCCACACTCTGGCTACCCTCCATGAGCCCACTCCCCTCACCCTCCTGTGAGTCAAAAAACTGTGGTGTCACCTTCACCTCCTCTCTCTCATCTCCTCAGATCACGGACATGGCCAAGAAGGCCCACTTTCAGATGTACCTTCTCAGAGTCATTCTCTCTTTCCTCACCTTCCACCAGAAACTCAATGTCTCCCGAGCTCTGGTTCTCTCCAGGATGGACTACTGTAACAGCCTCTTCCCCAATTTGCCTAACTCCACCCTTCACCCCCTCGAAGTAATCCAGAACAGGGACAAGATATATCCAGCCCTAAAAGTTCTCCACTGGCTCCCTGTTGCTGCAAGGATCAAGTAGAAGACCCTCTGCATCACCCACAAGGCTTTCTGGGGCCTAGGAGCCCGTTACACACAACTTGCTATCCCTAAATACCTCCCTGCTAGAGCCCTTTGGTCATCTAGCTCTAACTGTCTGCAGATCAGACTTTTTTCCAAGCAGAGTGATGGGGTAGATCGCTCTCCTCTGCAGGTGCCTCCCTCTGGAATGGTCTCCCTTCCCCTCTAATACTTGAGCCAGATCTCCTTAAGTTCCGGAAGCTTCTCAAGACCTTCCTTTTATCTTCTTCCTCTCCCCCCCCCACTGCTAATGTCCCCATCTGTCCTGGATTGGCTGCCGGGTTCCTTCAAATTCTTATAGTGCACCAGGTCCTCCTAGTCCAGTCTACCATGGAACTTGATCTCCCAACCTCCCCACTCATCCTGAACTTGCCCTTCCGGGCCCCTCGCCCCCACTAGCCTGGCTGGGCCTGCACCCTTGTAGCCCTTCCAGCCCCTTACCTCACACTTAGCTCGTGGACCTTCCTTCCCCTGCACTCTTTGCTTTCCCCTGGCTCTGTCCACCTGGCCTCCCCTGACAAACTACTTGTCACAAGCCCTCCACCCTCACTGGCCCTCCCCATCTCTTCTCCCCTGCCCTACTCATTACTGCACTTGCACAATCTGAATGTCAAAAGGCCTAGTAGGATTGTTACTGTTTGTGCTCGCTGTCCGCCCACCAGCTTGTCTCGTTGCACCTCGAAAAACTTGTGTATATGCACATTATAAATAACCAATAAATAATTAAAATAAATGAAATGATTTAGCCTGAACCACCCTAATCACTCTCCCCTCACCACCCAAAATGTTTTGGAAAAGTCCAGAAATCAGGTGGTCTGCCTTAAAGCCAACACATTTTTGCAGAGGCTTAGTACCTAGTAACCGTGAACAGGCTAGTGTGACACTAAATGGAACATTTGTGTGTAACGCTCAAAAGGTTGAAGATAGCCTCTAAGAAGCATAAAATGAACTAGGTAAGAAAGGGAGAATTCTCTAGGTTGTTTTCTTTTGAACAGCCTAACCTTTTATATTTAACTAGCAAAAATACACATTCTCTAAATGGGTTCTGTAGACAGACACGATAACACTCATCAATTATTGAAAATCAATGATCATGTAGGTCCCTTTTCCGATTCGCCTAACACCTGATGTGCTTTGCATTCTGAAGTAAACTGCACTGAGAATGGGCACGTGTGGCTGGCTGACATACACCAGACCAGACATTGGTGGGATATGAGATTTGGTGTGCTTCCACCTACAGGGACCTTTTGTGCTCTCACCCCGCTGGTTGCCTCACCCTGGCGTGGTGCAGTTTATTGTGATGCATTGAGGTGCAAATATCTCAGAAACTGTGCACACTAGTGCCTTGAAACGTGGTTTTAGAGATTGCATAGTTACCTCGAATTGTGTTCCTCATGCCGGTACTGGTCCTTCTGTGACCACATTGATGTTTCACCGATTTCAGGCAACCTTCTCATGTGTGAAGGTGCTGAAATCCAAGGTAAGGGGAAGGGTGTCCAAATGTTATGTAGCCTATCATATCCAGAGGGTCTTAACAGGTAACAGTGCAATATTTGTTGCAGATTGGTGAAACAATATAGAATTGTATAAGGAACAGCACTTTGCCAAGCCACCAACCCACAAACAAATTCAGTTTGTCTGGAATCCGGGGAACGGGGTGGGGTGTCCAAATGTCATATAGCCAGTATTGTACGGAGGATCTAACAGGTAACTATGCAAAATTTGGTGCATATTGGTGAAACAGTGTGGAATTGTAGAAGGAACAACGCTTTGCCACAAACCCAGCCACACACACATTTTCACTTTTATAGATATGGATGTAAAGAAAAGCAAATGTTTTTCCGGCTTTATCTTTAAGTATGTTTACACAATTCTGTTCTAAGCATGTCCAACCAGCCATATAGCTCACTCTGTTAATAGGCACTTCAAAAGTGCATGGAACCCTCTCTATTGTTAGCCATGACAACTTCTCTAGTTGAGTTAGAAACCGGAGCTCTGGATGCAGCAGATATACTCCTTCTGTGACTCCTTTTAGCAAAATAGGTATTACATTTCTAGCCCACATATACTGTCTGAGATGCATTTTAATTTGAATAATGTTGTATTCAATTGTTACCTTCTTTTTTCCAAAATACACCTACGTTCACCCAAGATCTTATTATTCTTTAGTTAATTAATGGTTATTTTCTGTTGGTTTCCTTTGCTTCAACTTCTGTATCTTGAATTTGTCATTGAATATTGCTTCTGGTTTGTTTGTTTGTTTTGTTTTAATATTTGTAATGCGCGCCAGACCCAGAGGGATATGGGCGCAATGAGCATCAAGAAGATTGTTGAGCTTAGGTTACAATGCTGTACAGAATATACATTTATACAATTTATACAATAAGTAACTGGTGAGGAACAGGCAGTTTGTGCAGGATAAGATGAGAAGCAGGTAAATAGGTTACACATCTAAATAGATACACAATGAACAATATACATGGTATGTACCAATGGGAAAGGCATATTGGAATATGTTAATGGTCTTTGTCCTTATTTCAACGGATGAGGTTGGACCTGAAGCGGAGGAAGGGTACATCTTCCCTCAGGAGTGGGGGGAGGGAGTTCCAGTATTGGGCAGCTTTGACCGGAAAGCTGCTTCTGCCAGTCATAGTACGTTTAAATCTGGGCACCGTTAGGAAGTTAGCATTAGCAGTTCTAGTGGGGCAGTTGGAGGATTGTCTTGTAAATCTGGCTATGAGGTAGTGTTGTGTGGCCAAGTGGAGACATGTGTTAGGGATGCTGTTTTAAGGAGGATCTTGTCTTTCGTCGAGAGGCAATTGTTGGCTCTTCTAATGTCAGAGATGTGGGTTTTTTTGGGAATGCTTAGGGCTGCTCTCAAGGCGTTGTTTTGTAAAATCTGTGTCTTGTCAGTAATCTATTTATTACACCCAAAATAGAGGGCGTTACAACAGTCCAGTTTGGACAAAACAAGGGCTCTAGCTAAGGTGATGCAGTTATTAGAAGAAAGGAAGGGTTTGGCTGCTCTGATTAGTTTGCAGGTGTAGGCCGTTGACGAAGCCATAGAGTTGACTTGTTTTCTTCTTGAGAAAAGTGTGCAGCGGAATCCAGGTGGTTGCATAGGATTTTATGGTCCACTAAATCGAACACAGCTGAGAGGTCAAGTAGGAGCAGTAATGCTGACTTTCCATTGTCTCTCAGTGTGTCAATTTGTGCCTTAAGGTCTATCAGTGCGGTTTCAGTCCCGTGGTGGGGTCTGAAGCCAGATTGACGTACTCCCAAGAGGTGATTCTATTTCAAATATCTATTTCAAATATTGTTGAATTTGAAGGTAAGGCACCTTATTGAGAATTTTAAGCAAGAAAGGGACTGTGGTGGTGGGGTGGTAGTTCGTAGGAATGGAAGGGTCAAGAGTTTGCTTTTTCAGGAGTGGGAGGACCCAGGATTGTTTCAAGTTATTAGGTATGTTGCCGGTGTAGAAGGAGGCATTGATGAGTTTGGAAATGAATGGCAAAAGGTCTCGTGCCGCATCCTTTATGATTTGGGATGGACAGGGTTTGCCGTGGCTATTAGAAGGTTTGAGCGTGTGGATGACTTTTTCCACTTCTAGGATCGATACTTTATTAAAATTAAAGCGGGGTGGGGGTTGAATAAGGTGATTCGTGGGCAGTGGCATGGGGGGATTGTTAGGTTTGGGGGCACTCTGAATGTTGGTGCACCATAGCTTATCCTTGAGGCAAGTGCCAGGGGCAAGGATGGACGTTTCTATCTCTTTAAGGCTAGTGAACAGTTCTTTGGTGCTTGAATTGGCTTGAGTAATAAGTAGGTTAAAGGAAGATTGTTTGGCAAGAATAATTTCTTTTTTGTAGAGGGTGGCTCTTTTGCTAAGGTTATTTTTGTTAGTGACAGAAGGATCATGTCTCCAGATTTGTTCACTTTTCCGTTTTTCTAGTCTGATTGCTTTCAGATGAGGTGTGAACCAAGTGTTCACATGTTTTTTAGGTTTACTCTTTTTAGGTTTTAGGGGTGCTATGATGTCTAAAGATGAAGTCATTATCTTATTGTATTCCTCTACCATAGTAAAAGGGTCTGTCTGGTCTGGGAGTGAGTTGAAAGTGGGGAGGATCAGGGGAGACAGTTTATCAGCAGTGATATTACGTTTATTTCTGGTGGGAATTACCGGTGCTATGCTGTTGGCGGTGGGTGAGGGGGGTGACACCTCTACAGTGAAAGAGATGAGATGGTGATCGGACCCAGGCTGGGGTGTTAAGGAGGTAATAGAGGTCTGGCAGTTATAAGTTGCAATCCAGTCAAGGGTCCTACCTTTAGTGTGAGTCGCGCCCGACACTTTTTGTGTAAAACCTAGTTCGGCAAGTGTTAACGGCTTCAATTCAACACTACAGCTAAGTCAAGGCCTAGTCTGGGATGCTGATGGAAACCCTTATTTATATATTTATATGACAAGTTATAATCTGGATGATGAACCCTTGTATAACACCCCTCTCTTAGAATCCCCCTGACCCAAGAAGTAGGTTTGTTTTGCAAATTGAAAAGGTTTATTTGAAAAAATAAACAATAGATATATATCACACTTTATAATAAATTAACATTTGATATCACACTTATGAGTATAATGTCGATCAACAATGGATAATGTTATACTAGCACACTTATTTTATTACTTAGGAGTTGGTACGGAAAAAAAACAAGGTAGCTGGGATGTTTTATGGTTTCAAGGAGATACAAAGATGAATAAAGGCAGTACAGAAACAAACTTGATATGATTTCAGCAAAAGATAATATGATCACTTTTTCTCTGACAGTTCAATCCCCCTGTATGCATTGTAAGGAGATGGAAGTAACACACACAGTCTTCAGGAATACAATCACAGTACAATCCGAATTCAGTTCCCCCCTCGCAAGCTTAGAGAAACAGGGATGATTTTAAACACAGGCAAAGTACTTTAAAGGTGGTATTCAATGAAGGGAAAAATATGCTAAAAATGATTTTAAATCCCTATAAGAGATTCAGGGTGGGTGATAGCTACTTCAAATTAGTTCAGGATAACTTTAGCAATGCTCTATGAATGATTGTCAGGTTGCAAATGAATTCCAGCAAAGGAAAGCAAGAAGCTGCTATTTTGACAAGTGAAGAAATTTGAGCCAAATCGCAAATCGCAGCACTTTTTCCGAGTGCGTCGAGCGTGATTATGGAAATATTATAATGAATAGAAAGTAGGTTCGCTGGAAAGCCTAGAATCTTAGCTTTAAAATGAAAAGTTAAATCAGGCTTCTAGCAAAAACGGTTCAAGAGATACGGACGATTTGGTGAAGGTAGATTTTCAGAAATGAAATAATGATTCAAAATGGCAAAATGACACTTTCACAGGTTTAAAATCGGAGAAGGGACACGCAATTCCTATGATGCAGTTCTGGACAGGTTCAAATGTTTTTAATCAGATTAGTTGAAGCTAAGAGATGGGTTCTGCACAGTTCTAGCTGGGTACTCACACTATTAATTTGAAATAGGCCGTCAGGGTCTGGTCAGGTTGGGACTGGACTCCAGGCGGTTGGTTCTGAAGTCAAAGCTAGCTGGGTCAGCTCTGCTCTGCTGGTCTGGTCTGGATCTCTGGTTCTGGTCTCTCTGGTTCTGATCTGGTCTGTGGTTCTGCTGTCGGCACTTCTTTCTGGGTTTGCTACCGGTTCTGGCAAAAGTTTTTGGCAAGGAATCCAACAGCTCGCCCGCTGAAGAATAGTTTGGTTGGATTGCTGGATTCTGTAGGCCTGCTGAAAAAGGATTTAGCTGGTGGTCCAGGCCTCTCTGCTTTAAGTTCTGGAGTGAAGTTCTGGAGTGAAGTTCTGGAGTTCTCGGTCAGCGTGCTGCGCAGGAATTCAGTTGAAGGTTGGAAATGAATGTCCCTGTCTGGCTTCCAGTGGCTCTTTTTATGTCTTTTGAAAATGGGTGTGGCTGCTAACTTTCTGTGCCCACCCCACTCATGATTTAATAGGTCAAGGATTTCTCTTTGACCTGATTTGAGAAGGGAGCAGTGAGTCAGAGTGAGTCAGAGTCTTACAGTCTATTGAAGAAACACCCTTTGCTTTAACTTGTTAGTTATGAAAAATTAATTTTTCATAACTAACAGATTTCCCAGATACACACGTCATTGACATTACATGTACATATCATATATCACATAAGGTAGTCTCTGTTCCAACTCTGACGTTTCTAAGAGCTTGGATTAAGAAATGACAACATTTTGCGCTTTTTGGTTGGTTTACCAATGTTGGATTTTTACCAAAAATGACACAGATGTACACCATCTCTCTACACATATTCCAGTGAATTTTCATTTTTCTAGCGTGAACTCCGTGTCTGCAATCTCCATAATTCATGGGGTTTTGCCTCAGAACGTGGTACAGAGTTCTAACACCTCTTAAAATGTGCACAGACAAATCACAAGAATAATGATATTAATTATATAATTTTGACAAGTCCGTACTATGAATTATCCATCTTGTTTAAAATTATGCTCTGGCCCAGAGGGGTGTGGTTTCCCAAAGCACATGGTGGAATTTCTGGTTTGTCCACTTCCTCCAACTCAAGTTGCTCACAGAGGCACTGCCCCTCCCCGTTTCTCTCAAGAAAAAGCAATTTACAACCCCCCCTAATTTAACATTTGCCTGAGCCAAGGAAGGCTCATTGTTCAGTTTCCTGCAGTCCCCAGCTGCTCCTCCCCTAATCCAATCAGAGAGGTGTCATCTCCCTTTGGTGGGGGCAGCAAAATTCAGCCAGGCCTGGGAAGAGTGACTGAGCATGTTTCAACTCCTGTCGGGGGTAGTTGCCGGGAAGAATTCAATCTCTTTAAGCCAGGCTTCAGCTAAATGTCACTTTCTTTCCCAGTTTTTCTTCATCCAAATCAAACTTACAATTTTTACACATGCAGCTAGAACGCTGATTCTAAGTTCAAAACTATGACATTTAACAGTTGCAAACTATGTGACAGTAGGTCAATCATTTATTTTAAACATTTAGATTTTAGTGTCTTTCAGTCCAATTTCACTTCAGCTGCTGACATCCACGGCTCAGCCAGTTTCATTATGAACATTATTTTGGGCTTTCTCTTTCCAGATTTTGTATGCACACAAGAATACATTGTGCCAAATGTCTGCTGCTGTTCAGTGAGATTTTTGAATATCTTGCAATGTTTAAAATAGGCATTTTTAGCTTGCATTTCAGAGAAACAAAGGTGATTTCAAAGCGCTTTCTGAGCTAACCGGCACTGCTGTTTTTCCTTTGGCACACATTTCACCCATGGCACTCCTGGCCCATCATGCTCGCATTGGTGGGTGGCAGGTCAGGGGAACTTTTTGGTGTGCACCAAAACTGTGCGGCTTTCCTGGATTCTGGCGCAATGTGGGCTTTTTCGGCCATCTTGGATTTTCTGAGCCCACAGCACCAACTGTTGCAGCTTAATGACTCAAACGTGGGTCAGGACACCCAACAAGCCCCCCCGCCCGACTGTGCTTTGATTTCGAGTCGAGGGGAAGTCGGGTGCAAAGGATGTTTTGATCCACGCGCTGGGATGTCCGCATCATCTTCTTTCGATTACGCAGATGGCACAGTTCAGCATTTTCCTTCATCAGGGTCGTTCGATCAGTTCTCCTTGCCGGTCCTGATGGGAGTATTGGGTGGTACCCCGGGCCCCTCGGATCTTTGCTCCCGGTCCCCAGGTTGTCTTCCGTGGTCAGTCTCCATGGTTGCATCTCTCCTAGGATGATAAAGCAAAGCGGCAATACACATTCGTAGACATTTTTCCACCACTATTAATGGTGTGGCGAACAAATACATTTTATACATCAGGATACATTTTGCAGTCTTATTTTAAAAACAAGGTGTAACAGGATACATTGGCATTTAAGAATCATAATATTTTAGAGACTGTATGTGGGATATTTTAGGGTTGGAAGTGAATTACTCTGGAGAGGCCCCCTCTGGGATTCCAGAGGATTCCTCCAGTTGTTGCAGAGTGTGCCTGGAATGGCAACACTTTAACTGATTTATATGGACCCACTTGTCTTCCCCTTCCGCCAAACTACCTTTGGGGATGCAGATCTTGTATTCAACTGGGGAGATCTTGTCTATAATTTCAAAGGGTCCCTTCCATGTAGGCAAACATTTTTGCTGTTTGGCCTGGTTCCTTTGGAAATTGTATAGATAGACCCGGTCTCCCACATTATATACTTTCCTGGAAGTTTTCAAATCGTAATGGGTCTTCATGCTATCAGCTGATATTTCTAGATTTCGCTGAGCATAGACAAAAGCATGTTGGAGGTGTTTCCTCAAATTCTCCACATACTCATGAGTTGTGGAGGATTTGATCAACGTCTGCTCTTGGGTCCTGTAGAGCAAATGCTGGGGAAGCACCATCTTGCATCCAGTCATCAGCTCAAATGGTGACATTTTAGTTGCAGATGAAGGGGTAGATCTGATGGCCATTAGGACCAGAGGTAATCGGATATCCCAACATTGCCCAGAATCTGCCACAACCTTTTTTAATATACTCACAATGGTTTTCTTGTATCTCTCTACTGCACCTGAAGAGACTGGCTGGTAAGCAATATGTAGCTTCCTTTTGACCCCCAGTATCTCCCACATCTTTGCCATTACCTCGCTGGTGAAATGGCTACCTCTGTCTGACTCAATCCTTTGAGGTAGACCAAAACGGGAAAATATGTGGTTAATCATCAGGGCAGCTGCTGTTTCTGCCTTGCAGTTTGGGGCCGGGAGACATTCCACCCACTTGGTAAACAAGCATGTGACCGTCAACATGTACTTGTTTCCCCTAGATGAGCGAACCACAGGGCCTACGAAGTCGATTTGCAAATCCGACCATGGCAGTGTCATCCCCCTCTTTTGAAGAGGCGCACGGTGTGTGAGGGATGATGGCTGAGATTGTGCACACACCAGACACCCCTTCAAGTATTGGTCGAGGTCCTGCCCCATGTGTGGCCAGTATGCAACCTCTCTTAAGATTTCCAGTGTTGTGTGAAATCCCCTATGATGCTGTGGCCGCATCATGGGCGTGACTTAACATCAAGCTTCGGAATGAGGTAGGAACCACCCAATGATCATGGCCAGCTTGAGATTTCCTTACCAACAACCCGTCTTGGATTCAGAACATTTTTGGACATTTCATCAACACTCTAAGGTCCTCTTTCCCAATGTAATCGGTGTCCGTCAGGGGAAATTTTTCAGGGTCCTCAATGTGTTGGTAAAACTTACCAATTATTGGATCCCCCTTTTGCACCGTAATCAAATCAGCATCTGGGGTCTCCTTACTCCATTGTGCAGTTGACAGATCGTTGTGAGCATTTGTCTGGGACCTAGTGAAAGCAGTGACCTGGATTTCCCCCAACAGGGACTCTATTTCTATTAGATCCCCTTGGATGGCCCCGGTTTTGGCCAGCTGATCAGCTAAGTCATTTCCAGTTTTGTCTGATCCCTCTACTTTGAAATGACCCTTGATCTTTTTCCAGTAGATGGTCATCCCATTCGATGTGACCAGATTATCAATATTTTGGATTAACTTCCCATGTTTCAGGGGTTTGTTATTAGCACATAACATGCCTCTGGTTTTCCAATTAACCAGGTGCTCCACGAACCCGTTCCGTACATAATCTGAATCTGTGATATGACCAGTTTGTGGAGTTGATGTTGGACCGCAGTGAGGAGGTCTTGATGCACAGCCATCAACTGTGCCACCTGGCTACTTCGGGGACCAATTTTGTACCCAGAGGAGGGTTCTGGGGACTCCTTCACTCATGCATTCCCTACACCAGCCACCAGTTCTTTTTCCCCGTTGTTGTCAACATGGTAAGAGCATCCATCCACATAGACAGTGGGCATTCCCTCACACTTGTCCTCTTCAAAGACTTTGAGTGGGGAATTAAGGTATGCCTCCATGTTGTCCTTGATTTTTAGACTTTCGTCCTCGAGACAGTTTTCTCTTGCACAATCATGCAAGTCAGCCAGACCTTGCGCGAGGGGACTCTTCTTGTTTTGGCCATATCTGACCTCCACAGGAAAGCCTTGCATTGACAGAATCCAGGCAGTAATTCGGGAATTACTCACATTTCCGGCCCGGATTCTGTCACTTTGGAGATATTGCAGAGGCTGGTGTGGAGTCTCCACTAGGATGTGTTCCCCCTGGATGAACGGGCGGTAATTCTTCAATGCCCACATCGTTGCCAGGAGTGCCTTCTCACAATCGTTGAATTTTTCCTCCACAGAGGATGAAGTTTTGCTCGCATAGGAGATTACTTTATTGACCTTGTCATGCTTTTGGTATAATACTGCCGTCAAGCACGTATTAGAGAACCCTGTCTCCAGGAAGAACTCCTTGTTTCTGACAGGGTAAGCTAGGCAAGGCGCTTGTGAGAGGCTTCTTTTGAGTTGTCTTACGGCCTTGGATTGTTCTGGACCCCATTCCCACTTTACCCCCGCCTTCAAGAGATGAATCAGGGGTCTGGTGATCTCTGCGTAGCCCTCAATGAACTTTCTGCTGTAATTAGTCAGTCCAAGGAGGCTCCTTAGTTCCCGCAGAGTTGTGGGGTCTTTCAGTTTCTGAAGTGCTTTCACTTTCTTTTCCTGGGGACAGAGACCCTGAGGACTAATCTCATGCAGCAAGAAATTAACACGGGTTCCACAACACTGTGCTTTCTGAAAGGAAAGTTTTGCTCTGGCGGCCCTCAACTGTGTCAGAACATAACGGATCTCCGCTAGATGTTCCTCCACAGATGAACTTTTGATGAGGACATCATCTACATAAGCCAGGTTATCCCTCGCACCCAGGTCGGGCATGGCCTTGTGTAGGAAAATGTTGAACTCATTGCCGGAGTTTAGGTATCCGAAGGGAGTTCGGGTCCATGTGTACTGCTGACCCCCAAAAGTTAAAGCCAGTTTGTATTGGTCCTCCCAACTGACAGGCACGGTCCAGTATCCATTGGTCAGGTCTATTGCCGTGAATACCTGTGACCCCTGAAACTGTGCCAGCCCTTGGTCAATGTAGGGCAGAGGCCATCGGGAAGTATGGACCCATTTGTTGAGCACCCTAAGGTCGGCGCAGAGTTTCCACTGGCCGTTTGGATTCAATATTCCCAGCACCGGATTATTGAAGGTGTGTGTACTGAACGGATTATCCCCCGGGACTCAAGGTTCTTAATTATTTCAGTAAGGGACTCGATGGATGCGAGAGGCAAACGAAATTGCTTCACAAACACTGGAGTCATGCCAGGGTCTGTGGGAATTGTTGTTGTGTGGATGTCGGTGCGACCACAGATATGAGTCTACCGCAAAGAGATCAACTTTTGCTTCTTTTCCAGAGTCACGCAGGCATCAGCTAGGTTGACTCTCTCTTCCACCATCTGCCTGAAGCCTGGAAAGACTTCTGGTTTTGCTATCTCAGCAGCCTCCTCCAGCTGGGTGGAGAAGTCCCTGGTCAGAGTGCTGATTTGGACTGGAGGCTTCAGGTGGGAAAGGCAGCCCTCATGGACCTGGAAAATCACCTCATCCCTTCTGAAGTCACAAGTCACGTCTTCCTTACCATAAGGGCAGGAAGTGTACACCAGGAAGTTCCCCCCCATGCCGGGTAAAGATCCTGTTTGGTGTTGTATTGTCATCACTGTCAATGTTAAAACAGTCCTTGGGGATTGGTCCTAACAGTTCATTTCCTAAATCAATGGAGAAATGTCGGTCATCAACTGCCATTCCAATAATGGTGCCTGCGGCTAGAGTAATACTCTGTAAGTCGCTGTTATCCACCTCTATTGGAATGGTGTCATGTTCGATATTGACTAATGGTGTTGGGTTTATCCCCAACCCTTGCTGTTGGAGAGAAGCATTTAGATGAATTTAAGCATCAGGTTTTTCAATTTTTGTCCCCTTTTAATTTTCACTTCCAGGGAGAATTGTCGGGTTCTTTCTGGGATGGTGACTTCCTCTTTAACCTTAATTTCAACTGCATAAGGTAGCAATTGAGCTGACCTAAATGCTTTTTCTGGATCATCAAAGCCCATGGGATTATCCGCTAATCTGGACCAAGCTTTGAAGTTTATTAGGTCCAAACTAATGGCAAAGCGATTGAGAATGTCACTGCCTAAGTAAAAGGTGGCAGTGACGTCTCGCACAACCCAACAATTATGGACTATGCTCTTGTTGCCAATGGAGATTTTGAGCATACACCTGCTTGGCAGGAGATGTTTGGAATTGGGTGCTTCCAGGTCCATTTCCCATTTGTCTATCAGTTTGAATGTGGGAATGGCTGGATCTTTTGGGAGTTGGCGGAACATGGCTTCGCTGATGAAGCTCTTACCGTTGTTCACACACACTCGAGCGAGAACAGAGTCCTTCCCATCATTTAACTGAACAGGGATGAACAACTGCTCTCCAATTTGCTGAATATCAGCCAGGCTCTGAGCTGATTTCACATCTTTCTAGACTATCAGAGTTGGAATGTCTGATTGTGGATTAGTAAAGAATTTCAGAGTGTTTCCTTCCAGTGTGGAACACCACCTTAAACTAGAAGGAAGGTTGATTTTCAGAAATAGAGAGGACCCCCCATCACCAGTCTGTTGTCCTTCTGCTATTACTGTCACGTCTGGAATTTGCTTGTTCTGTAAGTGAAATTCTACTTGGTCAGATTTTTGTTCAACCATGTGGCAGGTGCCGTTTAAGCTAACATATTTGACACTCTGCTTTAATTTTATTGGTCGGCTCGTCTGGGACCAGAGGACCTCGTTTACACAATCTATTAGGGGTGACAACCTTCTCAGGAGGTCATTCCCTAGTAAACAAGGGGTGCCCTCTGGAGTCACTACTATGGCCGGGTGTTTCACCTTGTGTCGCCCAATTTTGATGTCCAAATCTGCAGTCCCCTCGACGGGAATTTCCTTCCCGTCAAAGTTCTGGAGTTGTCCAGGAAGAGAGGTGAGAGGAATACGGTAATTCTCCCCCCTTCCTGCATTTAGTTCATCAAAGGCCCTTTTGGACAGAAGGGTAGCTTGGGATCCAGTGTCCACCAGTTCCAAAATTGTACCCTGCCCCTGTACTTGTACCAGGGCATAGTATCTTCCCTCCTTCTCCTCAAGGGGGCACAGATAATGCACATTTTTGGACAACTGGTGGGCTAATTTTCTGGTTGTGGACATTGAGAGAGAAGAAGTTTGGGCAGAATTCTGTGGAGAGCCTTGGGAATCTGAAAGAAAAAGTTGGCAACTGGAAATGGTTTCGGGTTCCCCTGGTTCCCGTTCTGGGCCGCCCCCCCTTTTTGGAGGCAGTCATCAGGATGGGTTTGACCCATGGGATTTTTGTATTGTTGGTTCTGGGATAGAATGATGGGCGGCGACAGCACAATCCCCACATCTACCCAGTCTATTGATTTGCTTTTAAGTTCCCCTGGTTCCGGTTCTGGGCCGCCCCCCCCCCCTTTTTGGAGGCAGTCACCAGGAGGGGTTTGAACCAGGGGTTTTCGGTCTTGTTGGTTCTGGGATAGAATGATGGGCGGCGACAGCTCAATCCCCACATCTACCCAGTCTAGGTTGGAATCCCTTGGGACCCATTTTTCCTTGGGAGGAGTTCCCCCATCTCTGAAGGAGAAGATCCTTTTCCCAGGATCTTCTGAGGATCCCTCTAACTCAAATTGGAAGACCTGTACCTCCTCCACAAAGTGGGTCTGTTTGGCTACTTTGTTTCTCCTACCTCCTCTCTGCTCCTTGGGTGGCAGACTTCCAGGGGTAGGAGATTTTGTTTCCGGTTCCTGGTTTTCCAGAGGCTGTTTACAAGTTGGGAAGGAAGCTTTATCCAAGGCTTTACACCCCCCTTCCCCTTGTGCCTCCTCCCTGGGAACCGGTGGGTTATCGGGGTGCTGCCCCCGTCATTGTTCTGGAGCACTAGGTCCAGAGTTTGGGGCATTCTGTGCCGGCATGCCCATCTGAGAGTTTTGTTGAGTCCTCAGCATGCGGCCGAAATCCTGTGCCATGTTCTGAACCTGGCGCTCTAACAGGGAAACCTGCTCAGGCTGATACGGGGTCCTGTTTTCTCCCCTGGGCTTATCCCGGGAAGGGTAGCTATCCCTTCTCTGGTAGTACCCCTGGTTGGGAAGATTTGGGTACCCATCCACCCTTGGCCTCCCCTCTCCCGGATTAGGTTGTCTGGGCTCAGGAAAGTGGGGAAAGAAGGATGGATGATTTTGGGGCTGGAAGTTGGGTGGATACCTGGGGAACAAGTTCTGCCCAGGATTTGGTGAATTTCTGCCCTCTTGGGGGAAGTGCGGAGGGAAGTTCCCTGGGTTGGGTGCTTGGTTAGATCCCCCCCCCTTTGGCCAGAGGAGTCCACACATAACCCAGGATTGGTCTGTTTCCCTTGTAGCGGGGACCCCATTTGTGGGATTACCTCCTTGATTCCCGGTCTGTGACTGGCCTGAGGGCCTTCTGGGCTGTGAATTGTTCGGTGCAGGCAGGTTTTTAGGCCCCCCCCCCATCTCCAAATCTAAAACGGGGCCAACCTTTACCTCTGCCACCTTGGCAGCAGCAGGGGTGCTGTTGGTTTTGGGGTTTTTGGGCTGATTCTTATTTTCCACCAGTTTCTGCACCTCATAGATGCGGATGGCCTGCTCAATGACCCAGTCTAAAGATCTTTTGTCGTGAAAATCTCTCACGAGCTGGGTCATTATGTATTTGGGTAAGGCATGGAAAAATGTATTAACAAATTCCTTACTGTCGGTGCGCACCCTTTTGGTAGTCTGCGCAAAAGCACGCTTTAACTCCTGCACAAATTCTTGTGGGGCCCGATCCTCCCCAAATTGCAAATTGTAGACTGCCTTGCGAGCCTCTTGAGTATTTCTATGAACAGAAAAATGTTTCAAGATGGCTGCCCTATAGGTGGACCATCTTGAATGATTTTGGTCCTCCAGCCCCGCAAAGAAACTGGAGTATTCTGGGGAGAATGTCCATTTGACGTACTGGATGCAGCTACTGCTGTCCTTCAAATGGAAAGTCTCCATCATTTGCTCATTAAGCTCCAAGTGTTCCCAAACAGAATACTTGGCGTTCTTGTGATAAGGGGTGATGACACTCCTTATTGCCTTGATCTGCTTTAAGGGGTCCTTGAGCAAGGCCCTTTTTGCCTTATTGGCCTTTTTGGTTCGGGTAACCCTGCTCCACTCATCCTCTGACTCAGAGGCACTGCTCCCAGAGGTGCCCTTCTGATCTTCCAGGTTTTCCCGGATTCTGCGAGCCTGGGAATGGCTGGCAGAATGTGGGGACCTGGTCTCCTTTGTCCTGGGCCGCTCAGAGGAGTCTTCAGATCCCTCCTTGCTGCCAGGATTTGATGGGTACCCCCCCCCCCCCACTGAGCTAAATGGGCAGAGGTTTTTAGGATGCCCTTAGTGGGTCTACTTTCCTGGGGTTCCCCACTAAAGTGCACTGTGCTTGGGTGCCCATACCCGGATGCCTGCCCATCCATTCCTGGGTGGTACTGGCCTATGAGCCAGCTACATTTGGCTGGATAGTAATCTGACATCCCTGTGGCCCTGTGCTTATGTGCGCCAGGGGACATGGGGGTGGCAGAGCCCAGGGACTGGGAGAGGTGGAGGCCTCTGGTACTAGGGCTCCTGAGGTTATGCTCTGGGGTTTCCCTTTCCCAGCGAACTTCATCTCTATCAGCCCCTGCTCCCTGTTGCAATGCAAGAGCCTGGCCTTTCAGTTCCTCATCCAAGGCCTTACTAGACTCTATCAGTCTCTCCTGCATGGCCACCTGTTGCTGGAGCCTATCATTGTGTTGACAGAGAGCCTCATTTTCCCTCTGTGCTTCCTCATTGGTCCTGGAGCACTTGGTCAGTCTTTGCTGCAGGGTGGTAACCTCCTGGGCACCGTCCCTACTGGCCTGCTCCTTTCTTGTCAGAGCATCTTCCACCCTCCTGGTGTGCTGTAACAAGTTCTGATGCTCTTTTTGGAGGTCACCCAGTCCCCGGAGGGCCAAGTGATTTATTTGAATTTTTCTTTTTAAGTGGCAGACTTCCTGGCCTAAGGTATCCCTTTCCTGAGTAAGAGCCTGCATCTGTGCCGCCAGGTTGTCCCTCTGCCGTTGAAGGGCACCAGCTTTCTGGCGCTCTTCATCAAACTCTGCCTGGGTATCCAGGTCTTTCAAAATAAATTTATTGCTTTCCTCTTTCTCTCTGACTAGTTGGATTTGCAGGGTGGGTACCTGCTCTGTGCATTGATCTGTTGCTCCAGCTTTTTCTGGCACTGCAGTAAGGAGTCCAAACTGTCTTGGTGCTCCTTCTGCAAAGCCAGAATTCTGGTATCCTGGTCAGCCTTTTCCTGTTGCAGGATATCCATATCCTCCTTTATTTTAATGATGTACCATCTACTATCATTTTCTGACTCCTGGCTCCTGTGCAGCCTCTGCTCAGAAGAGTCCAGGTCAGATCAGGCCTTCTCTAATGCCATTAGTTGCCTATTTGCCAGATCTTGACCTTCAGCACATTTGTCCTGTATGGCTCCCATATTTAAATATAAATATGCCGCTACCCTGGCAATCTTGTTGTGCTCATCCTTGGCCTTAGGGGCCATATATAGTTCACTCAGGGCCACATGTAAGGGACCCTGATCTCTCCATATATCTGACCTTGTTTCAGTGATCTAGGGTGCGATTGCCTGCAACCAGACCGCCTGGTCCTGATGAGCCCACTCACCTCTCACAAATAGCTTATGTAAGAGGTGTTCTCTTGCTATTTTGAGATCTACCAAGGTCATCATTCTGGAACTTGATTTCCTTCCTGACTTACAGAAGTTTGTATTTTATTTTGCAAAACAGACCGTTTCCTTATAGCGTTCCTTTGAGGGGTGTTTTTACAGTGTAACACAGCGTGGTGATCCAACATAATTTATATATCCTGTGAGTTAGCACACTATATTAATCTGCACAAGTGATAGGTCTAATCCAGAATCCCCGGCTACGAGCCCCCACTCTGTTAACGGCTTCAATTCAACACTACAGCTAAGTCAAGGCCTAGTCTGGGATGCTGATGGAAACCCTTATTTATATATTTTTATGACAAGTTATAATCTGGATGATGAACCCTTGTATAACGCCCCTCTCTTAGAATCCCCCTGTCCCACTGAGCCAAGAAGTAGGTTTGTTTTGCAAATTGAAAAGGTTTATTTGAAAAATTAAACAATAGATATATATATCACTTTATAATAATTTAATATTTGATATCAAACTTATGAGTATAATGTCGATCAAAAATGGATAATGTTATACTAGCACACTCATTTTATTACTTAGGAGTTGGTACGGAAAGAACAAGGTACCTTGGAATGCTTTATGGTTTCAAGGAGATGCAAAGATGAATAAAAGGCAGTACAGAAACAAACTTGATATTATTTCAGCAAAAGATAATGTGATCACTTTTTCTCTGACAGTTCACTCTCCCCCCCATGCAATGTAAGGAGATGGAAGTAACACACACAGTCTTCAGGAATACAATTACAGTACAATCCAAATTCAGTTCACCCCTAGCAAGCTTAGAGAAACAGGGATGATTTTAAACACAGGCAAAGTACTTTAAAGGTGGTATGCAAAAAAGGGAACAATATGCTAAAAATGATTTTAATTCCCTATAAGAGGTTCAGGGTGGGTGATAGCTACTTCAAATTAGTTCAGGGTCACTTTAGCAATGCTCTATGAATGATGGCAGGTTGCAAACTAATTCCAGCAAAGGAAAGCAAGAAGCTGCTATTTTGACAAATGAAGAAATTTGAGCCAAATCGCAAATCGCAGCACTTTTTCCGAGTGTGTTGAGCACGATTGCGGAAAAATCATAATGAATAGATAGTGGTTTATGGGTTCGCTGGAAAGCCTAGAATCGTAGCTTTAAAATGAAAGTTAAATCTCACTTCTAGCACAAACGGTTCAAGAGATACAGACGATTTTGTGAAGGTAGATTTTCAGAAATTAAATATTGATTCAAAATGGCAAAATGACACTTTTACAGATTTCAAATCGGAGAAGGGACACACGATTCCTATGATGCAGTTCTGGACAGGTTCAAATGTTTTGAATCAGATTATTTTAAGCTAAGAGATGGGTTCTGCACAGTTATTATATAATTATATAATTATAATTATATAATTTTGACAAGTCCGTACTATGAATTATCCATCTTTTTTAAAATTATGCTCTGGCCCAGAGGGGTGTGGTTTCCCAAAGCACATTGTGGAATTTCTGGTTTGTCCACTTCCTCCAACTCAAGTTGCTCACAGAGGCAGTGCCTCTCCCCGTTTCTCTCAAGAGAAAGCCATTTACGACCCCCCCTAATTTAACATTTGCCTGAGCCAAGGAAGGCTCATTGTTCAGTTTCTTGCAGTCCCCAGCTGCTCCTCCCCTAATCCAATCAGAGAGGTTTCATCTCCCTTTGGTGAGGGCAGCAGAATGCAGCCAGGCCTGGGAAGAGTGGCTGAGCAAGTTTAAACTCCTGTCGGGGTTGTTGCCAGGCAGAATTCAATCTCTTTAAGCCAGGCTTCAGCTAAATGTCACTTTTGGACCCAGTTTTTCTTCATCCAAATCAAACTTACAATTTTTACACATGCAGCTAGAATGCTGATTCTAAGTTCAAAACTATGACATTTAGCAGTTGCAAACTATGTGACACTCAACAGTAGGTGACTCATTTATTTTAAACATTTACAGGCCGATTGATGTAATTCCTCACAAAAGTGTCGCACGCGGCTGGCGCACAGCCGCATGCGATAAAATCAATTTCCGCGCACAGCGTATTCATGGATTCTCGCCTCCAAAAGCAGACGTGGTGCAGAGTGGCGCAGCGACCCTGCAGCAGCGCAAGTTGTTAGGCGGAAACCTGTGCAGTTCCCTCTGGGACCACTGCAAAAGATTTAGGACTACAGGTGTTTGGCAGTAAGCCCACTTGGTAGCAGCCTGCACCACACAGATTCACTGTTGGTAGCTGTGGCTGAGCAGTCAGACTTCCCTCAAGAAGAGTTAAGCAGTATGTGGAGTATATAAGATAGGGCAATTCTTCACAGTAAGACAAGCAAACACGCAACGAGGCTCAGTGTAAAGATAGTAAGGTATTTATTTATAACGAAACATCTATCAAAAACACTATGGCACTATCACGGCAAACAAATCAAACACAATTACTCTACGAATAAGAAACGATCAATCCCCCTAGCAATATTTCGACAAGTCTAGGTTTTACCGGCACCACTTATTTACAGACAGAGGTGTATGCCTCAACCTAGATGGCACTCTAATATTAGTTAGGACGGGAGAGAAAAATAGGCAGGTTATTAAAGCAACACGGTTCAATACTTCACGGGAAAAAAATGCAAGGCTAGAAGGCAAGAATCACAATAGATCATAAAGTTCAGAGGCCAGGCCCACTCGAAGAGAGGCAAGGCGATATGTCCCAAAAGTCTCTAGTGGAAATGCGTTCGAGTCTTTGTGGCAAATTGTTATCGGCAGATTGAACCAGTTCAGAACAATACGGGAGAAAGCTTGGAGGCGACCCAACGGAAAGGAGAGGATTAAGACACCTCACTCGAACCGATCGAAAGGGAAGCCAGGCGGACACGATACCTTGTTGTGGAGGGCAGCTCCGGCGGGGGCAGTTGTTCCTGGTGGTGGATGCACGTCAGGTCTTTGGCAAGAGTAGAGATGTTCTCGTCGTCGAAGAAAAGTGAAGTCCGGTGCACCACCAGGGAAGAGGTCAGCCGCGGAGTGCTCCATCACAAGGCACCACCTTTTGCTCGTGGTACAGGGGTAGTGGCTATCTGGTTGCCGAGGTGCTCTGCACGGGCAATTCGACCACTGTGACCTGAGGCGAATAAAAAGCAAAGGGGACTGGTTGTTCCCACCAGTCAGGGGAAGAGACTCTCCGGCAGGGAGATCTCCTCTGTCGTCGGGAAGTGGTGAGTCAGTTCCGCAGGGCTCCACCGGAGGTGTCGTTGTGCAGGTCGGCTCAGCGTTACCCTCGTCGGATTCTTAGGTCCTGTGGCGACTTCTTAAAGATCCAGTCCCAAAAGCCCTGCTTTTATGCAGAAAACCCCCATTCATTCAGCCTAGCTGTCAATCAACACATGCTAAGTGGTGAGCGGGGAGGCTCACCACTTGGACCAATCACACCAGAGTGCGACTGGAGTTGGCAAGGCAACTCGGTCCAGGGTGCCTAAACCCCCTCCCACACCCCTGTGGTAACCCAGACAGAATGGCACCACTTTGGAGGGTCTCTGTCCAGAGCCCGCCAAAAGTGGAACAAAGGGCTCAACCTTTGGTTTAGGAGTCACAGAGACGAACACAAACGCCATTTTAAAAACCGAGTTCTGGCAGAAAATACCATCCGATAAACTTATTTACGATAAGTAGAGCAGTGGTACGTTAAATATTAACGAGAAAAAGTATCAATCTCCAACAATGGGACGAATCCCATAGGGATAAGTTCGGGGTCGAACATAACAAGTAGTTTCCACTGCCACCAGCCAAAACTCGACGAGGGGGGACGGGACAGTGCCCTCTGAAGTAACAGATTCAGGAGTAATCGAATTACCCCTACTAGTACATCCACAATAAGATGGTTTGTACTAGTTCTGTTAGTAAATTTAGGTCAGTCACCAGTGAGTATGTCATGCTGGCCCCAAGGGGTCAAGCCTGGTGAAAGCGAGAACAGAGAGGCAAACTGATTCAACATAGATTTGCACTCTTCTTGTTGCTCGGGTGTCAGATTGGAGGAGAGATTTATTCCTTCAATTTTTTCATCTAAAGGTAATCCTCTGAGGAGATCCGGAAGAGCTTCACTCTCTTCTTCTTCCTCGGATGACGCTAGCAGCAACGCTCCTACATCAGGTCCTGAGATATACGCTTTAAGTCGGTTGGTGTGAAAGACTGTCGGAGCCTCCTTGGGGTTGCCCAAGTCCACCAGATAGTTGACCTCTCCGAGTTTACCCACAACTCTGAAGGGTCCCATCCACTTGTCTTGCAAGGCCCTCTGCCTTGTTGGGATCATAACGAGAACGAGCTGGTCTTGAGCGAACTCAACCATGTTAGCCTTTTGATCGTGCCAGTGCTTGACCCATGCTTGTCCAGCTTTCAAGTTATCGCTTGCTTCCGTCATCATGTGTGACATTCTCCTCCGGAGACCTATCACGTAGTCAGTCACTCTGACTGGCTTGGGGGAAGGAGCACTCTCCAACCCCTCCTTAATCAGGGCCAATAGACCTCTGACAGGATGACCATAGAGTAGTTCGAAGGGAGAGTACCCTACTCACTCCTGAGGGACTTCTCTATAAGCAAAGAGAAGGCATTGCAGTAGAAGGTCCCACTTACGCTTAAGAGGTTCTTCTAAAGCACCTATCATGCTCTTCATGGTTCGGTTGAACCGTTCTACCAACCCATTGGTTTGTGGTTGGTACGCTGTTGAGAACTTGTAAGTAACTCCACAGGTTTTCCACATGGCTTTCATGTAGTGGGACATAAAGTTTGACTCCCTGTCAAAGATATCTTCCTTAGGAAACCCGACCCTAGTAAAAATACCAAGGAGGGCCTTAACCACAGCCGGAGCTGCATCAGTCCTCGTAGGAATTGCCTCAGGATACCTAGTAGCATGGTCTACTACAACAAGTATAAACCTGTTGCCTGAGGAGGTTGGAGGATCAAGGGGACCAACAATGTCAATCCCTACTCTCTCAAACGGGACTCCCACGACTGGGAGAGGCACTAAAGGTGCCACATTCTTGGAGCCAACCTTACCAGAGGTCTGGCAGGTGTGGCAGCTCCTGCAGTGTTTTTCTACTTCGGCCCCCATCTTTGGCCAATAGAAGTAGAGCGAGAGCCTTTCCTTAGTCTTCTTGAAACTCAAGTGACCAGCCAAAGGAATCTCGTGGGATAACTGCAAGAACTGTGGTCTGTTCTCTTGGGGTACTACAAGTCGTTTGTAGTCTCCAGGTGCAGACTCGGTCGGTTCACTGTAGAAGAGGCCATCTTCCCAGTGCAACCTGTATTTCCCAGGCTCTTGCCCTTCGGCCTGAGCTTCTGCCTGGTGGCGAAGACCTTCCAGAGTTGGACATTCCCTCTGTCCCTTACTGAAGTCTGCCCTGCTGGGTCCACCTTCTGCCAGTAAAGACTGCAGCTCAGGATGGTCAACAGGATCCAGATCTCCAATGAGTTCCTGGCCTTCCATTAGCTCTTCCTCAGAGTCTAATTCTACCACACAGGGTTGTACCTCCCTCTCTACCTCGGCTGGAGGTGGAGTTACGGGTGTAACTTTGGACAACCGCGGGGAAGTCCGTGTTGGCTTCACTGGAATGCTGGCTGCTGGTTTCGGGATAGAAGTCTTAGGTTGCCCTTTCGCTTCTGATGTCTTGGAGACAGCGTCCGACAATTCCAGTGGAGCAGGAGTGATTTTATTTCTTCATCATCTCCTGGAGAGTACCGCGCATGGTCCTCTCTCTTGCGGGTCTGGTTAGCTCCTGTAACCGTTTACTAGGAGGTCTGGCAGTATGCGATACAACTCCGAGAGTTTTCAAATCGTTACCCAACAGTACACGTCCTGGTATCTCACTCTGTATGCTGACAGGTATCTTCACAGTCATGTCGTTACACTGGATGAGAACTGGTAATTGGGGAAGCATCTGCACAGGCCCTCCAGCTAACTTTGTGAGGCGTTTGGGTGCCTTATCAACCTCCTCAGCCTGAAAAAACGATTTATCCACCACAGTTATGCTGGCCCCAGTGACCCTAATGGCAGGAGTCTCCTGACCATTCACCTGGACACTGTCCTTATAATACTCTTTAGTATTATCGGGGAGAGAATTATAGACATCTAAATTCTGTTGTTCCCACAACCCCAGAGATACTAAAGAAACGCTGGCTGAGACTCCAATGGGTTCGTCAGCTAGCAGTAGAAAGTTTCCACTTGCCATTTGGACTTCCTCCTCTGGAGCGAAGGCTAAGGAGACAAGCTGGACCCCTGAAGGTTTACCCTTACATCTGGGATCTCCTTTCACGTGGTCAGTCGAGCCACAAACAAAGCATTTACCGAATGCTTTCTGGAATGGTGGCTTGTTCTGACCTCCTTCCGGTTTGGCACCTGAAGACACACTATTCTGCTGTGGTTTTCCTTGTGGCTTACCCTTCTCATTTTGTTTGGGGCCCTCTTTGGAATTTGAGTTATTACAATTCTCTTTTGAGTCTTTTTTAGGCTGTTTTCCCTCATCCTTTTTCTGAGTTGCCCCAGAATACTTATGAGTAGCCCTGTTGGCAACCCATAAGTCAGCAGCCTTAGCCAGCTTCCGGGAATCCAATTCCTTCGAATCAGCCAAGTGCTGTCTGAGCTCAGGAGAACAGGCATCATAAATAGACTCCAACATAAAAAGATTCCTCATACCCTCATAAGTGTTCACTTTGTAACGCTTAATCCATCCCTCTAAGTTTTTCAACCCTTCACTCACCCAGGTAGCCCAAGGGGTACCATCATGCTTTTTGAGGGTTCTAAACCTCTTAAGATACTGGGAAGGGGTCTTCCCGAATCTAGCTTTCAAAGCCAGTTTCACACTTTCGTAATCCGTCTTATCCGCCTCCCCCAACTCCATTACCACATCAGTCGCAACAGGAGGGAGCCTAGAGAACAACCAGGGAAGTAAATCATTCCCGGTGATGTCCTGGAGCCCATGATTGTACTCAAACAGTTTCAACCAATCCAACACATCCAATCTCGGTTCATACATACCCACTAATTCCTTTGGCATCCGGGGTCTTTTGGGATGGAGCTCCTAGAGGAACCAGAGGAGAGAGAAGCATTTTCCATAGACAATGTTTTCATCTCTAACTCGTGATTAAGTTCTATTTCCCTGAGTCTTAACTCAGCTTGCTTCTGCTACGCCTGGGCATTCATCCGTCTGAACTCGAGCTCTTGGTTTCGTTCAGATTGAGCCAAGAACCGTTTGTATTCTAATTCGAGCTTCATTTTTTCAATTTCAAAATAAGCAGGGTTACTTGTGGGACCTGGTATGGGCCCCGTAGGCACAGCTGGTAAGGCAGGTAGAGGAGCAGGGGAAGACAGTTTCGTTAGCCTCTCCTTCCTCTTCAGCTTCTTCATCGCTATCATCAGAATTACGATTTAGATCAACACCATCACTGTTATCTACATTTGCTGGCGTAATTGATTCCTCTGAACCAGTACCCAGACTTTGGTTCGCCAGCAATCTCTCTATTAGTTCTAACTTCTTGCCTCTTACAAGAAGATTCTCTTGCCTACAGAGAGCTCGCAAACTCTCAGTATTTTCACCTGACAAGGACTCTTGACTGTAAGTTTCCATCGCAGACATGTTTCTGAAAGTTGCTTTTTAGTGCTAAGCTTTGTGGTTAGTTATCTTAAAGTGTCGAAAAGCACTCTAAACTGTATACTCGATACAAGTCCCACCGCTGTACACCAGTGTTAGGCGGAAACCTGTGCAGTTCCCTCTGGGACCACTGCAAAAGATTTAGGACTACAGGTGTTTGGCAGTAAACCCACTTGGTAGCAGTCTGCACCACACAGATTCACTGTTGGTAGCTGTGGCTGAGCAGTCAGACTTCCCTCAAGAAGAGTTAAGCAGTATGTGGAGTATACAAGATAGGGCAATTCTTCACAGTAAGACAAGCAAACACGCAACGAGGCTCAGTGTAAAGATATTAAGGTATTTATTTATAACAAAACATCTATCAAAAACACTATGGCACTATCACGGCAAACAAATCAAACACAATTACTCTACGAATAAGAAACGATCAATCCCCCTAGCAATATTTTGACAAGTCTAGGTTTTACCGGCACCACTTATTTACAGACAGAGGTGTATGCCTCAACCTAGATGGCACTCTAATATTAGTTAGGACGGGAGAGAAAAATAGGCAGGTTATGAAAGCAACAAGGTTCAATACTTCACGGGAAAAAAATGCAAGGCAAGAAGGCAAGAATTACAATAGATCATAAAGTTCAGAGGCCAGGCCCACTTGAAGAGAGGCAAGGCGATATGTCCCAAAAGTCTCTAGTGGAAATGCGTTCGAGTCTTTGTGGCAAATTGTTATCGGCAGATTGAACCAGTTCAGAACAATATGGGTGAAAGCTTGGAGGCGACCCAACGAAAAGGAGAGGATTAAGACACCTCACTCGAACTGATCGAAAGGGAAGCCAGGCGGACACGGTACCTTGTTGTGGAGGGCAGTTGTTCCTGGTGGTGGATGCACGTCGGGTCTTTGCCAAGAGTAGAGATGTTCTCGTCGTCGAAGAAAAGTGAAGTCCGGTGCACCACCAGGGAAGAGACCAGCCGCGGAGTGCGCCGTCACAAGGCACCACCTTTTGCTCGCGGTACAGGGGTAGTGGCTATCCGGTTGCCGAGGTGCTCTGCACGGGCAATTCGACCACTGCGTCCTGAGGCAAATAAAAAGCAAAGGGGACTGGTTGTTCCCACCAGTCAGGGGAAGAGACTCTCCGGCAGGGAGATCTCCTCTGTCATCGGGAAGTGGTGAGTCGGTTCCGCAGGGCTCCACCGGAGGTGTCGTCGTGCAGGTCGGCTCAGCGTTACCCTCGTCGGATTCTTAGGTCCTGTGGCAACTTCTTAAAGATCCAGTCCCAAAAGCCCTGCTTTTATGCAGAAAACCCCCATTCATTCAGCCTAGCTGTCAATCAACACATGCTAAGTGGTGAGCGGGGAGACTCACCACTTGGGCCAATCACTCCAGAGTGCGACCGGAGTTGGCAAGGCAACTCGGTCCAGGGTGCCTAAACCCCCTCCCACACCCCTGTTCGGGGTCGAACATAACAAGTAGTTTCCACTGCCACCAGCCAAAACTCGACGAGGGTGGACGGGACAGTGCCCCCTCGAGTAACAGATCCAGGAGTAATCGAATTACCCCTACTAGTACGTCCACAATAAGATGGTTTGTAGTAGTTCTGTTAGTAAATTTAGGTCTAGTAAAGCCAATGGTGACTTTACAGGCCCGGGGAGACAGTAGTCAGTCCCTGGGTATGGAGTCTATGGTGGGTGTCTGCTAGGACACCCCGGTGCTACGGCACATAGGGTGCGGTGTAACACACATAGAAAAACATATGAGACCCTATGGAGTAAAAGACCCCATAGCCCATAGAACACATGGACATTCAAAGGAATTACACACATACATGTCCAAGAGCGGGAGAAAAGAGTCCCACTCTTGGCAGGGTGGAAAAAAACAAACTCCAGAAATCCAGCAAAGCTACTGGGGGACTAACTATGTTAGGAAATTCAGCCTAAACAGAGAATTCTCCCTAACACCAGTTACGCCCCCAAGAACGCCCTCGCGCAAGGAAAAGCCATCAAGATCGCAAAACCATCGCAAAGGGCTGTGCCAACCCTGGACCAGTTTACCGGACTGGCAAACAGCAAACGCAAAGCGGGGAACGTGTATTACGGGTTTCGGGAACACGCGTGCGCGAGAAGTCTCACACGCGATCGAGCCTGGGGGACCGTGTGCGTGTATTCCAGGGGTGCGTGAGAAGTTTTACATGCGATTGGGCTGGGTGCGTGTATTTCAGGGGTGCGCAAGAAATTTTACACGCTTATGGCCTGGGTCCGTGTATTTCAGGGGTGCGCGAGAAGTTTCATACGCGATTGGGCCTGGGGGAGCATGTGCGTGTATTTCAGGGGTGCGCGAGAAGTTTCACATGCAATTATTTCAGGGGTGCGTGAGAAGTTTCACACGCGATTGGGCCTGGGGGAGCGTGTGTGTGTATTTCAGGGGTGCGCAGGAAGTTTTACACGCGATTGGGCTGGGTGTGTGTATTTCAGGGGTGCGCGGGAAGTTTCACGCGCGATTGGGCTGGGTGCGGTTATTTCAGGGGTGCGCGGGAAGTTTTACACGCGATTGGGCTGGGTGCGTGTATTTCAGGGGTGCGCGGGAAGTTTCACACGCGATTGGGGCTGGGGGAGCATGTGCGTGTATATCAGGGGTGCGCGAGAAGTTTTACACGCGATTGGGCTGGGTGCATGTATTTCAGGGGTGCGCAAGAAATTTTACACGCTTATGGCCTGGGTCCGTGTATTTCAGGGGTGCGCGAGAAGTTTCACACGCGATTGGGCCTGGGGGAGCATGTGCGTCTATTTCAGGGGTGCGTGAGAAGTTTCACATGCGATTATTTCAGGGGTGCGTGAGAAGTTTCACACGCGATTGGGCCTGGGGGAGCGTGTGCGTGTATTTCAGGGGTGCGCAAGAAGTTTCACACGCAAATGGCCTGGGTGCGTGTATTTCAGGGGTGCGCGGGAAGTTTCACACGCGATTGGGCTGGGTGCGGGTATTTCAGGGGTGCGCGGGAAGTTTTACATGCAATTGGGCTGGGTGTGTGTATTTCAGGGGTGCGCGGGAAGTTTCACACGCGATTGGGCTGGGTGCGGTTATTTCAGGTGTGCGCGGGAAGTTTTACACACGATTGGGCTCGGTGCGTGTATTTCAGGGGTGCGCGGGAAGTTTCACACGCGATTGGGCCTGGGGGAGCATGTGCGTGTATTTCAGTGGTGCGCGAGAAGTTTTACATGCGATTGGGCTGGGTGCGTGTATTTCAGGGGTGCGCAGGAAGTTTTACACGCGATTGGGCTGGGTGCGTGTATTTCAGGGGTGCGCGGGAAGTTTCACACGCGATTGAGGTGGGTGCTTGTATTTTAGGGGTGCGCGGGAAGTTTTACAAGTGATTGGGCTGGGTGCGTGTATTTCAGGGGTGCGCAGGAAGTTTCACACGCAAACGGATGGGCCTGGGGGAGCGTGTGCGTGTATTTCAGGGGTGCGCGAGAAGTTTCACATGCAAATGGCCTGGGTGCGTGTATTTCAGGGGTGCGTGGGAAGTTTCACACGCAATTGCGCTGGGTGCGGGTATTTCAGGGGTGCGCTGGAAGTTTTACATGCGATTGGGCTGGGTGCGGGTATTTCAGGGGTGCGCGGGAAGTTTCACACGCGATTGGGCTGGGTGCGGGTATTTCAGGGGTGCGCGGGAAGTTTTACACGCGATTGGGCTGGGTGCGTGTATTCCAGGGGTGCCGGGGAGTCCTACATGTGATTTGGCAGTGTGGGTCCTCCCAGGTGTTCCCTGTACACCCTCCATGGCCCCTGCAGGCAGCCCACACTACAGGGGACTACCCTGCATCCCTGGTCATGTCCCGCAGGCAGCCCACCCAACATGGGCATGCCCCCCAGCAAAGGCACATGACTCCTTGCACTACTGATCACCAATTCATGTCCCCTTGCACCCCCACCCCCCAGCATTGCGGGGCACCTGCCAGCAGGCCCCCACTTATGTCCCACTCATGTCCCTCTGCACCCCCACCCCCCAGCATTGCGGGGCACCTGCAAGCAGGCCCCCACTCATGTCCCACTCCTGTCCCCCTGCACCCCACCCCCCAGCATTGCGGGGCACCTGCCAGCAGGCCCCCACTCATGTCCCCCTGCACCCCCACCCCCCAGCATTGCGGGGCACCCTCCACCAGGCCCCCACACATGTCCCCCAGCCAACATGTCATCACAATCTAGATCCCTGGCCCTTATGGGCAGCCTCCAAATGCCAAACACCCACCCGAGTATTGCATCCACCCACTTAGAAATGGCAATAACATGATAGAACCCCAATTGCAAGTTCGGAAATGAACACATGCCCCTCACATACACCCAATGGGTGTCAGTGAATCTCAAAACCCATATCATGATATGCATGATACCAATGAGATGATACTACACATTGAGGTTTGATGAAAAAAATGTATTAAAAGCAGCATAAATGGAATAAAAAATAAACAAATGACAATGGGAATCAAAAACCAAAAGCAGCATGTCCGTAAAATAATGAAAAACCACAAATCATAATCCAAAGGAAAGGTGTCAAAAGTCACAGTTCAAGAAAGTAAATCCAAGGTAAAAACAAAACCGAAAACCATTGCTCCATGGCTAAATCCAAAAAAAATAAATAATATCCAACAGTCAACTATATACAGAAAAACAATCCAGGGTCCATGATCCCAACTGAAGAAATGAAACCTATATAAAAATACTACCTAATAAAAAAACTATATACAAAAATGTGGCCCATTGTCCAAAAGGTCCAAAATAAATAAAAAAGCAAAGGAAACCTAACACTAACTACGTAACTATTTACAAGGGCAGCGGGCTAGTCCGACGGCTCACTGGTTGTTGTCATGGGCCAGGGCATCATCGAACTCCTGTTCAATGGCTTGGAGGCGGGCATGTTCCCTGGCCCCGAGGTCTCGCAGGGACAATGCAGTGTCCAGCTCCAACTCCCTGCGAAGACCCTCGAGGCACTCAGCCCGCCTCAGCGCCCTCCGCATGGAGTCCTCCGCCCTGACCATTGTGAGCCGTTCCTCCTCTGCTGCTCCGCACCTATTTGCTGGCCCAACCGCTCCCACACGGAAGCCACTCCCATTCCAGGGTTCCCCCGCCCTCCGGCCGATGCCTGCACCCCTGATGTTGATGGCCCCGAGCCATGATGCCTCCCACGTCGAGCCTGCCGCTGCCTCCGACGCAACTGCCTGTGCCAGCACAACGGCATCCAGGCTGATGGAAACCACCGACGCCGTCGTGCACGTGCCCTGCCCGATGATGCCATCACATCCTCCATCTGCTGGGGTCCAGTTGCTGGTTTGTCCACCCCTGCTGGCCCTCCGACTCCCAACTGTGGCAGGGATGGGATCCCCACCGAGGTGGCTGCATTGGTCGGGGCAGGTCCACAGGGGGCCCTGGTGGCATCTGGGCCGGAAGACGGCATGGAGTACGACTGGCGCATAGCCTCCACAGAGGAGGAGAGGGTTGCCAGAGTGCCCGACACATGTACGAGACCCCCGACCATGACCGCTCCCAACTGGGCCACGTTGGCACGGTGCTCTTCGTGATGACGTGCGTGCTCCCCCCGGGAAGCACGCACCTCATCACGAATGACAGCCGTGCGCAACGCGACACCAATCCGGACCTTCTCCATACGGCCAGGGGTCCCCTCGTCCGCAGGTGGAGGGGAGTCAGATGACATGGACATCCCCCCTACCTGCGGACGGGCCTGCGATGGGGCATCCCTGCTGGTGCATGGTGGTGCAGTCACAGTGTCTGGGACAGTGACATGCACAGGCACCTCCACGGCGACCTGTGCTGCCTCCTGCCCCTGCCCCTGGACTGCACCACTTGCACCAGCAGGGATGCCCCCACCAGGCCCCATGTGCGGCTCAGTAGCGGCCTCCTCCTCCTCTGTGGAAACCACCAACCTGGATGGCTCCACACCGTATTCCGCCGTTGCAAGCCCCTGTGGGGGCTCACCCACCCCTTCCGCTGCAGCCGTGGGGGCATCCCCGCCGCTTAGCTCCACAGCGCTGTCTCCGCCCTCTTCTTCACTTTGCGCTGTGTAGAGGGAGACATAGAACACAAGCATCAGGGTACTGTACAATGGTCCCCTAGACAGGAAGCAATAGCAGATGAGTGGCACTGTCAAAGATCACTTCCATCATGTCCCTCCACAACACATGGGTCAGTGCAGGCAAAACACATGCAGTAACAGGCATGGCGCATGCTATGGACATAAGCAAACATGTCTAAGGGACTCTTGAAGCATACAATGTTGTTTTTGGACTCACATCATGGGTCATGCCTATCACATGCACACACTTAAACGTACTTTCATCCATCTGGACTTGTGCACCCCAGACACAGTGGATGCAAGGATAACTAGGCTGCATCAGTGAATCTGAACATTGTCACAGACATGTGTCATGCATCCATGGCATTCACAAGTCACAGACACGCAGGTCAGAAACACAGACATGGACACCATACATGTACATGGCATCAGCACCCATCCATCACCCCCACCCATGTCCAGGAACAGAGACTGGCATGCTCTCATGTGTCCATTCCGCATAGGGCTCCCTATGTTACATTTAAACACATACACCAACCGTGTGCTTCACACATTACTGGTCTCACATGCATGACCATGATGTCCCTGCACACACACACGTGTACATGGCCTATGTCACACATACAGGCAAGTATCAGACAACCAGCACGCTGCAACATGCCCTGTCTCACGCAGCAATGCTTGGCCACTTACTGCTCGACTCCAGTCGGGTCTGCCTTCCAAGGATCTGGGCATGGAGCGCTGGGCGTACGCGTTCCAGGACCCTCAGCTGCATGGTACTCATGCTGCCCTGGCCCCCCTCCACGAGGCGCCGGGCCTTTATGAGGGTTCTGGACCTGAAGTCCTCCCAGCGCTTCTTGACTTGCTTGATGTTGCGGGTTGCCCCCCCCTCCGCGTTGTTGGCAACCACAAAGTCGTCCCAGATCCTGTCCCGTCCTTCCTTGTCGTCGCGTGGTGATCCGAAGAGGGCATCATAATGCCCCAGGACAAGCTCCACCAGGACACCAACTTCCTTCTGACTGAAGCTGGTGGCCCTCTGCCCCTCTGGCTGGGGGTCGCCAGTGGTCTCGGATGGTGTTTGCCCCGACATGGCGACCCCCGAGGCAGGCGTGGGTGGGCAACTGGGTCCTGGGGCTGGGCTGTGGAGCAATGGTATCCCAGTCGGGAGTCTTCTGTTCCAGCAGGGGTGGACACAGCAACTGGACCCCTGCAGATGGCTGATGTGCAGGCACCAAATGGCAGGGCACGGTGGCAGCAGGCAGGCAGCAGCAGATGGCTCATGGGAGGCTGCTCGGGGCTCTGGGGGGCAGTAATTCGGCCTTTTGGGCAGGAGCGTGGTCTTCCGTGTGCTTACGCGTGGCCAGCTTGATACGGAGTGATTTGGCACGTGAAAATTCTGCACGTCAGCGTGTAATTCGAGGAAAGGCCCTTAGCGCGTAAGCGCGTCAGCACGCATACACAATTCCATTGGACCAAAGGCCCTTAGCGCGTATGCGCGTCTGTGACGTATCGGGCACAGGCGTTGCTTTTCGTGGGGTGCGGTGCGTGTGTTTTGCAGGCATTGGGGTTCACACGCTATTACTTCACAGCAGGTGGGTGTTGGCTACGTGTTCTTCTACACGCAAGGCAGACGGTGGGTGGTACCCTGCTTCCCCAGGCCCGATCGCGTGTGAAACCACCCGCGAGCCCCAGAAATACACGTACCCCGCCAATCGCGTGTGGAACTTCTCGCGCACCCCTGAAATACACGCGCCCAGGCCAATCACGTGTGGAACTTCTTGCGCACCTCTGAAATACACGCACATGCTCCCCCAGGCCCGATCGCGTGTGAAACTTCTCGCGCACCCCTGAAATAAACGCGCCCAGGCCAATCACGTGTGGAACTTCTCGCGCACCCCTGAAATACACGCGCCCAGACCAATTGCGTGTGGGACTTCTCGTGCACCTCTGAAATACACACACACACGCTCCCCCAGGCCCGATCGCGTGTGAAACTTCTTGCGCACCCCTGAAATACACGCGCCCAGGCCAATCGCGTGTGGAACTTCTCGCGCACCCCTGAAATACACGCGCCCAGGCCAATCGCGTGTGGAACTTCTCGCGCACCCCTGAAATACACACGCCCAGGCCAATCGCATGTGGAACTTCTCGCGCACCTCTGAAATACATGCACACGCTCCCCCAGGCCCGATCGCATGTGAAACTTCTTGCGCACCCCTGAAATACACGCGCCCAGACCAATCGCGTGTGGAACTTCTCGTGCATCGCGTGTGGAACTTCTCGCGCACCCCTGAAATACACATGCCCAGGCCAATCGCGTGTGGAACTTCTCGCGCACCTCTGAAATACACGCACACGCTCCCCCAGGCCCGATCGCATGTGGAACTTCTTGCGCACCCCTGAAATACACGCGCCCAGGCCAATCACATGTGGAACTTTGCGCGCACATTTTTTTCCTGCGCAGGGACGCTACCGCCTGCTTTCGTGTGGCGGACATGTATGGGCCTGTGCGCGTCTTTGGCTGTGCGCTGTTTTTCCCTATTCCATTCCATGAATACGTGTTGTAGGCGAGCGTGTAGGCGTTCCGCGCACTTGCCTCCTGTACTTCCCCCGTGACGCCCACATTTTCACGAGTTCTTCCCCATTCTGCGTGTAATGCCCCGTGTTACACCTACTTTTGTTATGTGCGCTACGCTATGTGCGAATTCGCTGTGGCCTTATCGCACGGCGTTCGATGACCTGTGCGCCAGCGTGCGCCAGTGTGCGCCGCGCACTTTTTCAGCGCACATCCCACATTTTGCACGTGCACGGACTTCCATGAATAGATGTGCGCTGTTTTCTGTGCGATAAGCGCACTTGCACTGCGATTTTCGCACGCCGTGCCATTTTTTCAGCGGCCTGTTAGATTTTAGTGTCTTTCAGTCCAATTTCACTTCAGCTGCTTACATCCACGGCTCAGTCAGTTTCATTATTAACATTATTTTGGGCTCTTTCTCTTTCCAGATTTTGTATGCACACAAGAATACATTGGGCCTCATTCCGAGGTTTGCGGTAAGTATGGGTTTTTACCGGCATGGCGGAAAGACCGAGTCCGGTCTGGTACAACGCCGCAATTTACAGGCCATTCCGACTTCGCGGGCACGAGCTTTCCGCCATGCCGGTAAATCCCCTAGCGGCATACCGCTAAAGGGCCCGTAAAACCCCTTAGCGGCATGAAGCGAGACGGTCGTTACAACACCGCCACCGAAGCTCTGCTATCCGTTATTAGCGGTGACCGTAATTTACGGACACCGTAAATTACGGTCACCGCTAATTAACGGATACGGAAATTACATCATCGCACAGGAACGGGAAGGAGCGCAGCGGCCATCTTTAAAAACACAATCCATTGCCATCCCCTTGATACAGAACCCGGAGGAAGATTCTGAACCTGAGACTTCCCAGCATTCACCTATATCATGCCGAAAGCACTAAAAAAGGAGCCGCACGCCTCCGCAAGGAGCGCTTTACACAGGATGAGCTACAGGTCCTGGTAGACACCCTGCATGCCAATGCAGAAGTGGTGTTCAGCACTGATATGCGCAAGGCCACCATAGCAAGAAATATGGGACCTGGTTGCCCAGAGGGTGAGCGCTGTCGGCAACACCCCCCGCACAACAAGGGACAACAAGGGACTGCCGCAAAAGGTGGGACGACCTCCGTCTCAGGGTGCGGGCCATCCTATCGGCCAACAGGACCCACGCCCTGGAGACAGGAGGAGGCCCAGCATCTCCAATCAAGATGATGCCCTGGGAGCAGACTTGTGCCGACATGATGGGCCCTGAATCCATCGAGGGGGTCGGCGAGATGGAGTGCGGTGCCCCGTCATCCGCAGATGGAGGTGAGTGTCATGAGTGAAGACAGTAAATGCATTCCCAATTCAAGCCACCACCAAGGGATGGGCAAGCAGTCATGTCACATATGCCCCCCCCAATCATGCCGTAACAAGTGAGACCCAGGCTGATGCCACTTGCAAGGCTACAACCCATACTGCCCATAGCACACAAAGAGGCAGTCACTGTGAGTCAGCACAGTACTCTGCCAGCTTGATTGACCCAGACATCTGCATGCATTTACCATCCTAGCCCAGATCAATGTCCCACTCACCACCCAAATGTCACCCAAACGCTGCAACACCATTCTCATACCATAGCCTTGAAGCGATGCTGACCCCCAAATCATAGCTAATGCCATCTCTCTCTTCCACCCCACAGGCAGCGGACATGAAACTGAGGGCCATGAAGCCACCCAGCCCTCCACCTCCAGGGGCACAGGTAGGGGACAGCGGAAGCCTGTAGGAAGGAGGAGGCCACAGGCAACACCATCTGCACCAGCAACCCCCATGGAGGCTGCACAACCCCCACCCACACCCCTACCCATGCCTGCACTGGGAACGGACACATACCCCACAGTCCACTCGGAGGAATCCAGTGTGGCAGGGGAGCACGCTGCCATGTGCCTCATCGACAAGCCGGAGAGCCCTACATCGGTTCACCTATCTGACGTGGGGGAGACATGTGACACAGCGTACAGGCCGGAAACACCATCTCACACACAAGTCGCACTCAGCGACTCTGGGGAGAGTGACACCCCAATCCTTACAGGCCAAGGAGCACCACCTGCCTGTCCTGTATCCTCCTCCCCTGCCGAAAGCCCACAGAGCCCTGCACGGTCAACACCACGGCTGGCTACCACATCTGCCACACCATCCACGGATGGAGTGCACGGGCAGCGCATCACAGCCCTGCTGGAGGACTTCCTACGGGACAACCGTCAATCACATTCACAATGCCACAATGACCTGCAGGCCCTGGGTGAGGTAATCACTTCAAACACCAACCGCCTCTGTGAGGTACTGGGCCGGATTGCTGATGCCCTGGAGGCAGCACACCCAAGACCACAGCCCCAGTGGGAGTACCCACCATCACAAAGTTCATCCACACAGACCAGCCCTGTCCGCCGGTCAATGCGGACACTCCGCCGCCAGAACATGAATCCCCCTGGCTCCGGAAGTGGCCAATGAACATCCTGGCACACACATTTGGGAGGGGGAGGGGGGTGAGGGTGTGTCATTGGGAGTTGGGGGGAGGGGGAGGGAGGTGAGGGTGGTGGTTTTGTTGTACACGTTCAAACTTAAACTTTTTAATACACTGGTTGTTCATTCACTAAAACAGAGTGGACATTGATCATTTTGCTTGTGTATTTTAATGTCGCACAGTACATGGTGTACATGTATCCCCACACCCCGTGCCCAATGTCCTCTCATCCTGAAACCCTAAGCTGACTTGTGAGTCAGAAATATTGTCCAATCAATGCTTGACGCACAGAACGTCCCTCCTGTGCATCGGGACCCGGCTGCTGTCCTGCCATTCCTACCTCCTCCCCCTCATCGTCATCTGGTGGTGGCATTTCCACGTCAGGGGGCAGAGGCACGTTCCGACGGATGCACATGTTGTGTAGCATTACACATGCCATGGTGATCTTGGACACCTTCTCGTGGCTGTAGATGAGTGCCCCACCTGAACGGCTGAGGCTACGAAATCGTGCCTTCAAGAGCCCGAAGGTCTGCTCTATCACCACGCGTGTACGGGTATGGGATCTGTTGTAGTCCTCCTCGTGCCTGTTCTGTGGGTTGCGGACGGGGGTCATGAGCCACGGCTTCAGAGGGTAGCCAGCATCACCTGCATGGAAGTGGAAATGAGGTAATCGTGTGTGCCCTCATGGTGGAAAATTGTACTGGTCATGCATGGCCACAGATGATTACTGGGATGAGCATGCATCCCCCCCTTCCCGGCCAGGTAGAGTATGAACCCCCCCGCCTTCCCAGGCAGGTGGAGTATGAACCCCCCCCTTCCCAGGCCGGTGGAGTATGAACCCCCCCCCTTCCCAGAACTACTCACAGCCCCAAAGCAACGCCATGGCCCATTCAGATGACTCACCAAGCAGCCAGGCACGACGTCCGGCATGTCGCTCCATGTAGCGTGGTAGTGTTGAGTTCCGCAGAACCAAGGAGTCATGAGTTGATCCGGGGTATCGGGCATTGCAATGTGTGATGGATTTACTGGCATTACACACAATCTGGACATTGAAGGAGTGGTATTTCTTGCGGTTGCGATACAGCACCTCCATGGCATGCAGGACCACCAATTCAACGTGGGTGCAGTCAAGGGCACCTATGCAATTTGGCATGCCTGCCAGTGCATGGAAGGCAGCTTTGGTGTCGTAGATCTCCTGGGGAGTCTGGGGTAGGGATATGTATTCCCTTGTGTGGGTGAGGAGGGCATCCAACACTTCTTTGAGTATCCGTGAAAATATGGGCTGAGAAATGCCATGCATTTGCCCCACTGTATGCTGGTAGGTGCCTGTGGCAAGGAAGTGGAGAACAGACACTACCTTCAGTAGAGGGGGGATGGCAGTGCGTATTTCTATGCGGCTCACGATATCATCATGTATCATGTCCACTATGCTGGTAATGGTGTCCCAGTCAAGCCGGTACAGGGTGTGGATCTGCTCTGGTGTGAGGTTGAAGGGGGTGGCTCTGATGCGGGGGATTGGGGGCTGCCGGCGTGGTAATGGTGGCTGCACCGGTAGGGCATGCTGGCCCTGTCTCACCCTCCTTCTCCTCCTGTGTATCCTCTGTGGTGGTGGCTGTGGTTGTTGTTGTTGTTGCTGTTGTAGTTGTTCTTGCCTTGCAAGCAGGGCCGCCAGCTCCAGGAATGCTGCTACAATCGGTATCATTTTGGTGTGGGGGGGGTGTGGTGTGTGGGTGTGCTCCTTTTGTGCTGTGCCAGACTCCATTGCCTCCACCTGTGCTGATTGCGTGCACCTGTTCCTCTTGGAAACACTGCTCAGGGTCCTTTACACCTTCTCAGCGATGCCGGTATTTACTCCATGGCGGTAAGGTACTTTGCGGTCTTGTGGGGGCCGTTTTTTCCATGTCCGCTTTACTTGGGATCAGCTCCGGTTTACGCCATGCCGCTAATTACGGCATGGCGTGTCGTGCGCGTGCCACTAAAACGCTATTTACGGCATCGTACTTTACGACGCCGTAAATAACGGTGTGGTGGGTCAGAATGGGCCGTAAAGGGAAACGATGCCGGTATTCCTTTACCGGCATCATTTTTCCCTTACCACCCAACTCGGAATGAGGCCCATTCTGTCAAATGTCTGCTGCTGTTCAGTGAGATTTTTGAATATCTTGCAATGTTTAAAATAGGCATTTTTAGCTTGCATTTCAGAGAAACAAAGGTGATTTCAAAGCGCTTTCTGAGCTAACCGGCACTGCTGTTTTTCCTTTGGCACACATTTCACCCATGGCACTCCTGGCCCATCACGCTCGCACTGGTGGGTGGCAGGTCAGGGGAACATTTTGGTGTGTGCCAAAACTGCGCGGTTTTCCTAGATTCTGGCGCAATGTGGGCTTTTTCACCCATCTTGGATTTTCTGAGCCCACAGCACCAACTGTTGCAGCTTAATGACTCAAACGTGGGTCAGGACACCCAACACAAGGGAGTCGTTAATATATGTAGCATTTTGGTCTGAGGGTTCTTGGAAAGAGAAGGCATTGTGAGGTATTTTTTAGGTTGTCTAATAGGATATTGGTTAGGTCTTCTTTAAAGGATCCTAAGGGGCCAGGGAGTCTGTAAATAAGGTGGATAGTCAAGGTTTGGGAGATGGCAATCGGAAGCTTGGCTGTAAGGGATTCGCAGGAGTCAAAGTTTTTTGAGGTGTTGAGTCTCAGAGCGAGGCTGGTTTTAGCAATTATTTCTAGGCCTCCAACTCGGGATTTGATGCCATCTATTCTGAGGAGTGTGTAGTCCTCTGGGATAGCTAGCATGACTGCTGGGCCTGTTGCTGGGTGAAGCCACGATTCAGTAATGGCGAGGAAGTCCATGTTATCAGTTTGGAGTAGGTCGGCTATTTCTGTGGCGTGGGCATTTATGAGGGCTCCTCTTATGCTAGTCTGAGTAGTATCTACTGGTAGTACCTGGGTGTTGTGATGGTGCTTCGGGATGGGGTTATGGTTCCGAGTGGGTCGAGCGCTAGTGTGAGGGATGTGTGTTGGAAGTTTAGTTTGGGGGTCTTTGTGGCGAGGGTTGTTAGTGTGGGTCAGTGGTCATCTCAAGGTTTTATTATTATTGGTTGAACAAAGGCTTAGGGATTTGGGGGTGGGTTTGAATATTTTGGGCAGTCTGGTGCAGAGTTTGAGGTTTCTCTGATTGAGACTGCATGGTCTGGTATCCAGATTGATCAGAATAGGGCAATTGTTGTGAAGGGTCGCAGACAAGTTAGTTGTGAAGAAAGGTGGAGTAGAGGTCATGATAATATTTGAGAGGCTGGCTAGGTTTAGTATAGTCCTCAGCAGGACGGTGTAACTTGTTGGCAAATACATAGTTGACACAAGTAAGACTCTTAGCTGGCTTTTAGGGCACCAGGGATCAAGTGGGCTAGAAAGTGTCAGCTATATGGTAGTACAAGGATGGGAACTAGTTTGCAGAAACATAGTAAGGTAGATTTGCTGCAATGTTCAATACAAGTATGGTGGTGTCAAGGGTGAACTGTCGCTAGTGAGAAACAACCTATGCATTTTAAGTGTGGTTTAGAGGAGGAACTGTCTCAGGGAGAATTGTAACATAGCATATGCAGATTGGCAAGTCAGGTACAAATAAGGATATCATATTTGGGTAATGGCTGTCTACACAGGCAGTACACCACTATGTAATATTAGGCAGAATAGGTATTGTCTCAGGCAAAATTGTTAACATAGCATATGCAGATAGGCAAGTCAGGTACAAATCGGATATGAGGAAGGGCAGCAGTTGGGGCAACAGTATTGGAGATGGGCTAGGCTCACAGTCAGGGTATACAGAATTACAATTAGGCTAGGCTCACAATCAGGGTATACAACATTAAAGTTGGGCTAGGCTCACAATCAGGGTATACAGCATTACAATTGGGATAGGCTTGCAATCAAGGTAGGCAACAATGTTTGCAGCTGATTCAAGGTGGGCAGCTAGGCTGGCAACGCCAGTATGTTCAATAGCAACGTAGGCTAATTCTACCGTTCAAAGGCATGACTAGTAGCAATTAGGTAATTTAGGCTATTTCGAATTAGGAGAGCAAGTCTAATAAGTACATTGATAAAATAGGCTATATCGACTTAGTAGAACAGGACCAATAAACACTGATAGACTGGCTATTTTGAGTTAACATGACAAGTCTACTAAAGCATTGGTGGAATGGGCAATTTGACTTAGCAGAGCAGGACCAATAAACACTGATAGAATAGGCTATTTCGAGCTAACAAGGCATGTCTAATAAAACATTTGTGGAATAGGCTATTTAGAATTAGCATGGTAGGTCTATTAAATGCATTTGTAGAGTAGGCTATTTCGAGTTGGCAGAGCAAATGCAGTACTGTAGTAATAGTAATAATAGAATAGGCTATTTCAAAATAACAGAGTGAGACTAGTGTAGCACCTCAGTAGAATAAGCTAGGTTATGCACATTAGTAGAATAATTGTTTCTACTTTCCAGGCGCTTAATAGCACAACACCATAGAGCGCAGTCAAGGAAGGTCGTGGTAGCCTGTGTGGCGGTTCCGGCGAGCGGACGCTAGCAAGGAGGAGTGGCCTAGGGGCTAGTGCATGGATGCCGAATCAGGCACAGGAAGCGAAACAAACCAACACAAATGCAATAGTGGGCAGGTGTTACATGCAGACGCGAAAGGCAGAGGAGCACCGAAAAGCGCACAATAATGTAACTGATGCAAAAGAGGTGCTGCGAGCTAGCCCAGTGGTCACTTTGGAGTTGCGGGTGCCAGCACATGAGATGGTGGGCAATAAAGAGCATTCCTCATACGTATGGCATCATTTGGATGACAGGATGGTATATTTCTGTACATATGTCAGTGTTAAGCTTTGGACTCGCCCACATCTACTAAACGGAGCATTGGTTGCCCAGGGTGGTTGCAAATCACCTGATAGTTGTTTTGGGGGCTTAGGTAGAGTCTGTTAAGCTGCTACTTGCAGTTCCAAGTGCTCTCTCTTAAGGCTCCAATACAATTTTACATTTGGGGTAAAGGCTAATTTAGACATGCACCTTTGCCAGCTCCATGACTTTATAATCTCATCCATGTAGGGCTCTGCTTTTACCCTGCGGTGTGAGGGAGTTTATAATCATATGAAAGTTGTGCTTTATAGTGGGTTTTTGGACAAAGATACAAACGCCATGGAGACAGCGTGAAACTCCACTGCAGGCAAAGGCATTTAATTAACAAATACTGCTCTTAAATGTTGTTTCCATGTTTCTGTCCGTACAAAAGTCCAATGCGCATAATAGTATCCTACACTAGTTTCCAACACATTACAAGTTTCGAGGTAGCCATGGTGCTAATAGCACCATGCATCCAAACCCGTGTCCTGGTCAGTGGTGTCAGAATGGGGACTTACTGGGACATTCCGACCTAGGCGGACCCAGTAAGTCCCCATTCTGAATGCCATTCCCCATTCACATTTGAGCCCCCATAGGGCTCAATGGGAATAGGGAAGGAGCTAATAACAGGCCCACAAATAGCGGGCCCGTTATTAGCTCCCTGGTCCCTTAGCGGGTCCCGCTAAAGTAAAACCAGCCCACCCTAGTGGGTTCCCGCTAGGAGACCTCAGAATGCGGCGGTAGGGGGTTAACGGCACCGGCATCCTTAACGGTGCCGTTTACCCCCTACCACCATACTCGGAATGACCCCCAATACCTCACAGACTCCCCAAAATGACACCATGCATTTGAAAATTCATCGTTAGGTATGATACATTGCAAAAATATATTTCTCTATGCAAAGGAAGAAAAAAAGTACCTTTCAAAATAGTTAGACCGTTGTCATTATGTAGGGCATTTCATGAGTCAAATAAAAATACATTTTTGTATTGCTGAAATAAATGTAAGGAAATCCATGTGTATTGGGCAACAGACCATGAACAGGTAACCAGCCCTTTGTCAGGGTACCAGCTATGAAGATATCCACTGATACTGGGTTCAAAAGTGAAGGCCATTTCAGCTGCCATTGTAATGCTATACACTGCACATTCTAGGGCATTTCTGGTTAGGTCAAACATGCACAGCAAAAGCAATTAGTCAAGTACAGGCTTAATAAAAGGTAATTGTGGCAAATCAAATTCTGGGGTACCAGCGTTTCCAAACCATCAATCAGCCCAACAACTCTAACGAGAATGGATCCGGGCAGGATGGATTAAACAAGCATACAATTAAAAGTATAAACCTATTTATCCAATGTTGGTAATGAGGATGGAATGGCAGGCTCATCTCCTCTAAAGGTTATGGATCTTTGGTTAGTTGCAACACAGTGAAAATACAACTATCATACAATGATAAAAGGAGTGTCCAGTCAAGGTTGTATACAAATATCTACTTTATTATTGTCACAACAGGCAGTCTAACAACACTACTAAATTACAACACACCCTGTAAAGGAATGCAGAGGACAGACAGTTGCTACAAAGGAAAATTGATGCACTCTGGATACCGAAAAATGGGTAGTTGGTATGGTTATACCACAACCATTTTTAAAGGTTCTTGGCTTCAGTAAAAGGGGGAAATAGTCATAATATGTCTCTAGGGACCTTTTTGGAAGTACCAGGGGCACAGAACCAAATGCACCTTTTTCCGCAGATGTTCTTGCTGCTCGACAGGGTCGAGTCAGCTTAAGGATGCCTTGCATGTTTCTGTGCCAGAGTTCGAGATGGGAGTCCGCTGTGGGGATCAGGCATCAAGACGGTTCGGCGAGCCAAACTAGACGAATATCTGCAGGCTGCCCTGCACAGCGCCTCAGGGTCAGAAATCATTGTCTCAGTGCTGATCAGCAGTTCTGAAGCACTGGTTGAAATGTCTCAGGTTTTTTTTTAGCTACTGCTGCCTGATGGTGGTCCGTGTTGCAGCTGTTTTCGGATCGAGGAACTCGATTGGCTCGAAAAATGTCCTATAAGGTGGACAGCAATAGATGCTTGTCACTGCACTTCTCCCAGCTTCTTCACTGGGCTTGTGTCATCTTTTAAGGTGGAATGCTAAAGCTCTGGAGAGTTTTGCAGACAGCTGCCTTGTCCTGGGTTTCGAGTTCAGCAAACTACTGGCACTCCCTGTCCATGGTGCTTACTACAGAGGCTGGCAGAGCATGTTTTGGGCTGGCAGGGTACTGGTTCTATAGCTGCTGGAGGGTCCTCTGTGTTCTTTTCTCCCTCTGTACCCCTGGAGAGGTTAAGGGGAGGGATTGTGCTTCCCTCTTCGGGGGTCCTGTCCTTCCTTTGCTGGCAGAAGCTGTAAGGCAGACTGTCTCTTCAGCTACCGTCCAAGGATGAATTCTTCTTTCTTGCTTCTTGTGAAGTCTTCAGATGATCTGCAAAAAGAGGGACTCAGCCCCCTATAAAGGCAAGTGGGACACTGTTATTGGTTTAGGCTAAGCCTACCTTAGTGAACCAATCCTTGGGTCCCAACCAACAATCTTCTTTATGTATGAGGTCATAACCAGTGTGCTTTGCCACAGGAAAGGTAAAGGGGTGAAAACAGAAACAAAGTGTGTCCCATGACTAAAATGACTGTATCCTTCTCTCGGCAGAAAGAGCAATGGGCTCAATTGCTTGTGCTCGGTTAAGTCCCACCCATCTTCCTATCTGTTGTGTTCAAAGAGTCTCTCTGGTTAATGGTCCGTCCTGTGTGGTCCCTGTTAGAGCGGCAGGTCTGCCTTGAAGCTGGGGCGAGACCAGATGCTCATTCTGGTACCTTATGAAGCATGGTGGCCTACTATAAACAACAGGCCCATACATCACAGTTCACTGCCTTCAATACTGAAATGCGGGCGCTGGTTTCAGGTTGACACAGTTGAATATGAAAGTGTATTGGGTTCCCTGCCTCCATTGGTATCCTCTGCCTCCAGGCCCTGTGTGGATCTGTTTGAAATAATCCTGGTTGATAGGATAGTTGCTTCCAGCAGCTGCAGTGCCTGGAGCCTTTGTCCGTTAATTAGGCTGACCATGGCAGGGGGAAGGTTGGTCCTCCCCCTTCCTGAAGATGACATTTGTGCATGCCTCGGCTGTCACATTCCAACTAAATATGACAGGGCCCAACGGTGCCTGTAGGCATTGTCCCGCCTGGAGTACACAGGTCTATGCTTTTGTCATGGTGTGTGCATAGGAAAATGTGTGTGGATTAGCCCCACACATTTTCCTGAGGTTGGTCTACCATCACTTCATTTAATTCAAAATTTCAAAAGGCCCAGGCGAGCGCACGCCCACCATGTAGATGGTCGAATTCCTCACTGTAATGCAATTTCTCAACATTCAGAGTGTGATTCAATGGGCACACACCGAGTTAGCAGGTCACACACCTGAGTAACCTCCTTTCTTGTCCCTTCACAAAATCTCTAATGTAAATATGTACTTTGTCTGCTTTTCAACGTTACTCCCACTGACCTCACACACATAGAACCTATTGTGGCCCTCTGCCCAGCTCATCGTTGTGAATTAGCACTCATAAAAAAAGGTGTGAGGAAATTATTCTATCTGATCTTAAACAAACATCTCCACATACAAGAATGTGAAATGCCAAAATAGTTTAATGAAGTCACATTGCAGTGGCCACACTCTGTGTCACCTCAAATTAGGGAGGGTCTGTTGGTGAGCCTTGCATTGAGCCTCAGTGATATGGGGGTGGTGCAAAAAGGAGAGATAAGGGGAACAAACATAGGTGTGTGCCATCACGGCTTGCATTCCAGTAAAACACAGAGACAGACTTGGCCAGGTGCGGGGCATAGGGTCTGCAACTCAGTTCATACAGGGGCTTAGGCTTTATGTGCTTCCAAGAATCATGCTAGGGGCCCAAAGAGATGTCACATCCCAATCAGAGAGTGACGAAGGCTTGATTTGAATGTTAGTAGATATGTACATAGGTGGCAGAGAGAAAGGGTGACAGGGTTTGAGTGTTTGTTTTGGTCTATAGAAACCCATGGATATGTGCCCATGAGGAGTATGATTCATGTGTAGAACAGTTGGTTGCTTGCCGCTGGGAAGGAGGCAGGCAGAGGATGAGGTTCCAAAGGTGTTTTACCCATAGGCTTTGTAGTAGCACACAAATTAAATACATGTATGTATGTATTTATTTATTTATTTATTTATTTATTTGGTGTTTTGACTTGAAATAAGTCTTTCACCTTGCACATTCACATGGTTGGAATAGATGGATAGCTCTTCTGCAAACACACTTTCCTTCTTGTCAGGTTTGGTTATAGTCAGTCTTTGTCAATGTGCTCAAATTCATTATGCAGAAACAGGTTCACAGCAATGATTACAGAAACTCTTTGCACCTGCATGAGCATATGCCACCACTCCTCATGCATGATTTCCTATAAAAACGTGCTGAAGGTCCCTGTTCAACGTTCTGTTAGTGCCTTGGCGAATAATAGTAAGTGTTTAAGAGTTTCTATCTCTGAGTCCATTTTTACAAAACCTGCATCTGTCACTCATGGCACTAGTCTGATCTCTTGTTTTTAGAACTTCTTGAGTTGGATACAGGTTGAGTCGGAATCTCATGAACATTGTTCTGCAATGTCGACTTGGGCATCTCAGCAAATTTTTTGGTACAGTGTTGTAGGATCTACAAATCGGATCATTTGAGTAGAGTTTGAATTGGGATGATTTTTCGAGTGTTTCAATCCAGTCCTGTCTCCATAATTTTTCTTTTTTATGGTTGTTGGATTGTTGATTAATTCAAACTCTGTTGTGTCAAGATTTTCCAACATCTTTTTGCAGGCTGTTTCCCAACTCGATAGTGCTTTGTCACTTCTGCTTGCAATAGCTCTTTTCAACAGCCCAAAGCCTTTAATTGCTGATATCAGTAGTCACTTGCGCTATAACGTTAACATTTTTAATGTGACCAAGGCAAGTAATGAGACTAGGCCCAATTCTCGTTGTAAAACCTGTATCAGTACACAGGTTGGCTAGTTCAACACCCTTACCAATAAAGACCAAGTTGCTTTGAGAAGTGCAAAGAAAGGTTCTGCTCCATAGGTTAGAATTGGAGCTACCTTCGTTTTGTAGAACATTATCACTCGGACGACTGAAAATTTACCATATTGTTTCTGTGTCAATTTTGCTTGAGATGCCAATGCTTTGATTTTGGTTTGCAGCAATGCTTCACGAGGGGCATCTCTTAGGCCAATGTTTATGAGTATTCCAAGATAGATAATGTAGTTTGTTCTGGTTAGTTTTTCATTATTTAGATACCAAGACCATTTGTTGAAATTCTTTCCTTTGGCCGATTCTAAAATCAGGAAACTGGATTATTTGGTATTGACCTTTAATCCATTGACCATCACATATGCTTGTAAGTCATTTAGCTGGCATTGGAGGCCCACCGGTATTTGGTCAATTAGGACCAAGACATATGCAGTCATTAGGTGATCGAACGGTTGTCGGTTGATATTTGGTGGAAAACTTCTGCAAATCTGAAATGAAAAGATTGAATAAGGCTGATGCCAAAGAGCAATCTTGCTTTAGGCCTTTCGATGTTCTGATCAGGCTTCATAGGTGGCCTCTTTGGTCTAACTTTATTTGCAAATCAGCCTTGGTGTGCAGAGTCCTGATGGCTTCCAAGACATCTCAAGGGCAATGGCAATTCTCCAATTACTCTGAGAGCAGATTTCTGTTTACGGAGTAGAAGGCTCCAGCCAAGTCGATGAATGCTAGAAAGATTTTGCTGTTTGATTTTGTAGATCGTGTTTTGAGGAGGTTGATCAGGAAGACATTCAGTTACATTCCTATCTCTTTCACAAACCTTGATTGCCATACATCGAAGTGGCCTGAGGTTTCTGTCCAGTCTTCAAGGTCGATCAAGAGCAGTTTCACAAAGACTTTCCATATTGCATCCAAATGAGCGATTAGCTGATAGTTTCTTGGGTCAGCTCTATCGCCCTTCTGAAAATAGGTAAGACTATAACATTTTTCCAAGACAGTGGCACCTTCTTCTGGATTTTGATCTGCTTGAATAATATTCCCAGAAAGCTAGACAAAAGTTCTGGCTCCTCTTTAAGTGTGCCATTAGATAGGCCATCAGGGCTCTGGCCGTGGAAGTGCTAGCTTTTTAATGAGCCACAATATATCCTCCTCATCTGTGCGAAATGTCCATTTAGGTTCTGGGATCGACACTCATTGCTTTTGTTTCTGGGATGAATTGTTGAATAAGGATGTAAAATGTTTTACTCATGTTGATTCGGCTACTGTATTGGCTTGTAAAGCCGCTGGAGGGGTGTTCTCCGATTTCAACAATTTCCAGATTTCACTCCTTCTTAAATAAATGTGTGTTTATTTGGAGTCACACTCGCATCACGGTAACATGCTCTGAGGAGATGGAGGAGCTCTGTTTAGAGGACAAAGAATGTTGCTACCTCACCTCATACTGCAAACCCACATGAATGTAATAATTCAAATTCCATGTGACATCAAAATTGCAAGTGCAGTGTTTGAATTCTCAACAAACGCTGCCTGCTTGTCAATCAAAGAAGAGAATTATTCAAAGTGTGAAATATTAGTTCTCTGCAAAGCCATGATTGTAGGAGAGGATATACACATAAGGACAGGGGGGTAAAACAAAGTCAAGCCAATCAGTCATGTGGCAAATAGAAGGGGAAGAGATGAACCAATTACTCTGGACCTCACTATAAAAATGGAGGGAAAGTGGCTAATGTCTCAGAGTTATGCAAGCAGAAGGAATGGAATGCCAGCTGGTGAGCAGAATGTGGAGATTCAGTTCAGCTAGGTATCAAATCCCAGATACTGACTGGCAGAGACTAGCAAGGAGTCAGTCAGATGGTGAGGACTAGCATAGAACAATCCAAAGAGGGAGCAGAATATGCTTGGGGTGTTTATCCAGCTACTTGCATAGGCCCTTCGACACAGAAGGGACAATGGCTGGCACTGCCCGCACTGATCCTTCGAAACAGGCTTGGGCTCCTTTTGTTAGGGTTGAGAGTGCAGCCCTTGGGGAGGTGATGTGATCAGAGGCATCTCCAACCGGTGTACTGTGATCTATAGGGCCTGGGCCAGGAGAAACGGAAGGGTACCAGGAATCATGACAGCAACTGTACAAGTATTTGCAGCTGGAGCAGGCACACAGCATTAATTGGAGACCGCTCAATATTGATTCTACAAACATGGAAATCGCCAGTCCTTTTTCACGGGAGACTGAGACCAGAGTAGGCGATTACAGTATCGGTGCAAGTGAAGCAACTCAGATGAATCGTGGAATCCTTTGCTCATCGACATCAAAAAGTGGTGGGAAGGGGTGCAGACTGGTCATATGCTGGCCACAGGTTAAGCCTCAAACATAGGCCCGAATAGGGAAGGTTACCTCTTTAGCCAAGAGAGCATGCTGGATGCTATATATTCCTGAAACATTGTTTGAAAGCAAAGGAGAATGCTGGCTGGTATATTGCTGGAATATTGATTTGTTAGAGTAGGGAGTCTGGCCTCATTATAACACGCCCGGTATGGAAACAACGGTAACCCTGCCGCCACCGTTGTTTCCAATGCCGGGCGATCACAACTCCTGCAGGTGGAGGCATCAAACCCGCCAGGTCTGACCTGGCGGGTTTAAAACTGCCCACCTGCAGGCGGACGAAGAAACACTGCACGAGATGGTGCCAGTGTTTCCATGGTCCTATGGGACTCAATGGGAATGGGGATTAACACCATTCCGCCTCCAGAATTCCCGGGACACCGGGGTTGTAATGCCTCGGTAATTCCGGGAGCCATGGAGGCGGGATGGTAATACGAGTCTGGCGGTAACCAGGCGGTTTTACTGCCTCGGTTACCGCCGGACTCGTAATGAGGCCATTGGGTCCTTAAGGCTAAGTCCTTACACCACCTAACGCCTTATAATTATTAAATATTTTTTTCAGTTTGGAGTTGTAGGCAGACCCCTAGTTCTTGTAGGCTGTATCCCAAACTGAGCCCCAATGAAATGTATAGGGTAAGAAAGGGGAGAGTATTGCAAGGCTGTGGACAAGGCCATTGAAGTTGGGAACTTGGTAATTTCTTTTTTTTTACTTTAGAAGGTTAGCTCATTATGTTTAGTTATTGCCAGGCTCTTTTCTGGATAGGTGTGCATCTATCCTCAATTGTTATTAATAAAGTTGTTGAACTATGCCATCTGCATTCAGAGTGTTTTGATGGCCTCACACTATGTCACATATGGTGTAGGAAATGGGATGATTAACAGAATCTGATACAAGGGACAGCCCATGTGCCATCATGACAACATCCTTAAGTGTAAGCTCAGAAGTCCTGGGGTAGGGGAATCAGAAGAAAAGGTCACTATTTGCAGCAGCTGGTTCTGATGACTGAGTTCTCTAGAGGAAAGGATATTGGGACACAAGGCTTCTCAGGAGCAGGGGAATCTGCCCGCTAAGCAAAGAGACCCCTACAGGAGGTATTTGTGGAATTCCTATAGCCCATCCAGACTTCTTCAGAGAAAGGTTGCCTAAGATTAAAGCTTGAATCTGCACTAACCTCAGATCAGGTATGATCAAACTTTAAACCTGGGCACTCACTAAAATTGGTTTAGGGCTTCCTAGGGCCCCTCTTAGTCAAAGGGATTGATTATGTGTCCCACTGTCAAAGTGTATTGATATGCTAAGCCTTCAGGATCTTATAACTGACAACCATGGACAGGTCATATTTAAAACAAAACTGCAACTTGAGCAATCTCATCAATATGATGGAATCCTCGAGTCCCCACATGGGTATACCTTTGGGAGTCAGTATTAAATGGGTGTAGTCTGGCTATTCTTCAGGATACTAATTATGTGTGTGATCCTAGCGCTAAATACTTATGTTTTCTTATTAATTTAAGATGCAGAAACCTTACTCAATTATTTTGTGAACCCTCATGGCTCTTTGGAAGTAAGTTTGAACCCAATAAAAGACGGAGTGAGGAAGAGTCCTTAAAAGACATTTATTTGTAACAGGGGAGGATACTTCTCCCGTAGGTTACCCTGGTCATTTTCTCCAACAGACACTTGAGAGAGTTGAGAGTAGGGGTGAGGTGAATTTGAAATTGGCAAGGTTAGTTCCTCATTTTGGATGAATAATGGGGAGCAATATGGAAAGGGGAATACATGTGATGAAGTCATATTGCAGAGCCCCATTCCTGCATTAGCAGGAATCATGGAAGGCCTTCTAGAAGGCCTTGATGAAAGACTCTGTCAGATAGGAGTCATGAATGGAGAAGAGATAGGGGCAGAAACGATACAGGTGTGAGTCAGAGGTGCTTGCGGGCCCATAAGATTTAGAGAAAGTGCCAAAGAGTTTATGGACCACAAGTCCATATCATGTGGGTCTATTAAAAGGAGTAGGATCAGTTAAAAATCAAGCTTAAACCAGGAGCACTTTTGCCAGAGTAAAAGACATATTCCATAGTCCAGAGAGGAGGATGAAGGTATAGTTTAGACCATTTCTGCTTTGATGAAGCAAGGAATATTGGTACCATCCAACTCTCCATGTAGCACGGCTGCGTACTCAGTGAGAAAATGAACGAGGGACCCATGGATATTTATTCAGGAACTTTTCTCTGTAAATAATATGGTTGAAGCTGTATTTCCTTTAGTTCCAAATTCTGCTACACTATTGTGTAACATTCCATCTAAGGCCAAATATTTTACAATCATAGATTTAAAGAATGCATTCTTTTCAATTCCCCTCCCTGAAGACTCACAGCATTTGACTTCCTTTTCATATAGAACGATCCACCTGAAACAGACTCAATTGCCCCAGGGGTACTGTCAGTCCCCTTCAATATTTAATACAGTCCTACAGGTGTACTTAGGTAATGTTCAGCTTGAAAGTGCAATAGTTCAATATGTGGATCACATTTTGGTGTGCAGTGAGACAGAAGAAAGATGTAGAGAAGATTCCATTAAGCCCATGACTATCCTTGCAGAGAAATGATATAAAGTGGACAAAGAGAATTTACAATACTGTCAGGAAGAGTTCTTGTATATAGGACAGTTCTTGTGAAGGGAGGAAAGTGACATCTGAAAGAGCAGAATCAATCATGAAGACCTCAGAACCTAAAACAGTGAGAGAAATTGAATGGAACAATGTTTAGGCCTACGTAATTATTGCTGGGCCTGGGTTTTCGATTACAGTACTTATATTCAACCACTTTTTAAAGGGTTTAGGAAGCACAGGTGGGCAAGAATAAATTCATATGGACAGATGAAATGATTGAAGCATTTAAAGAACTAAAAGAAACTATCAGTACATCCCTGTGTTGGGAATTACAGAATATCGTGAAAAGTATTAGTTCTATTTTAATTCAAAACAAATAGTCATGACAGCAGTCCTTACACAAAAAAACAACTTTAGGACATGGACACAAACCATTAGCCTATTATAGAGGGATCTTAGTTCCAGTTATGAAAGGGCATTATCCTTGTGAGCAGTCTTTAGCTGTTGCTGAATTCACAGTTGAAAATGCTTCAAGTATAAAAATGGGGTGTCCAGTAACATTATTTGTTGAGCATGCATTTTTTGCAATTTTAGAGGATCCCAAATGTACTTTGACCACACAGAGAGTTACAGGATACAAAGTAATAATATAAAATCCTGCAATTACAATTGTCAGATGTTTAAACAGTAAACAAAGCAACGTTCATGGCTGAACCAGTAGGAGAGGATGACTGTGTACATGATTGCACAATGTGTACTAAGAACAATAATGAAATTCCCCAAGCTAGAGAAAATTCCCACGGTTCTTAAATAATTGATTATACAACTGGTGAAAGGCATACTGGATCAGCATTAGTAAAGCTGAACCGAGAAGGTGATTTTGAAGTAGTGACAAGTGTGAGATTTCCTTCGCATTGCTCAACACAAGCTGCAGAATTAGTAGCACTTATTGCAGCACCACTTCAGAGATTCGAAGATGATGAAGTGACAGAGTACTCTGACTCTGCCTATGTGACATCAACCGTACACGCAGGTCTATCATGCTGGAAATGTAGGAGCTTCCTCCGTGCAGATGGCACTCCAGTGCAACATGCAGCCCTATCGGATAAACTTATAGTACTAGCACTCCCATTGACTCTAGCAGTCATAAAATGCACAAAACATTCTAAAAGGACAGATTTAATTTCTCGTGGAAACAAAGCCGCAGACTTAGAAGCCAAAAAGGCAGCCTATTTCCCAACCATTTCTAATTTTGAAATAGCAAGGGGTTAAACAAATGACAGGACAAGGCATGTTGGTAAAGGAGGGCTGTAACATGCTGTCTATTGCCGAGATAATTGAGATAAAAGGGTGAGCACCACAAGAAAAGAAGGAATTATGGAAAATGCAGAGGTGTTCTTTATGCACCACTGAGGCAATTTGGAGACAGGATAGTACTGGAAAGCCAGTTATGCCTCTAGCATTATTGAGGGTAGCATTGGATTATGATATGATATGATAGGTTATTTATAACACACTTAATACCCAGAGGTTTCTAAGCACGATTAGCTCAACTACCCCATGAATACGACTCAAGAGAGTCTAGCTACTGCAATAGTGGAAGAGTGGTTTTTGCCAAACCTGTTAAAGAATGTGGCACAGTTTATTGTAATTTGCATTATGTGCCAGAAATGTACTGCAGGCCACACTTTGCGAACAGTGAGAGGAGCAACTCCTATAATCAATTGCCCATTTTAGCATCTACATATAAATTATGTGGACATGCAGCAAACATGCAATGGTTACAGGTATATGCTGGACGTGGTATGTCAATTTTCTAGATGGATTTAGGCAGGTCCATGCACACAACTGGCCATGTATGATGACAAGTTCCTTGTGCATGAAGTGTTCCTAAGATGGGAAGTGTGTGAGGTTTTGTGGTCTGATAATGGACCACATGTTGTAAATTAGCTGTTTGAACAAATAGTTCTTCTTTTAGGCATTAAGCATATGTTTTCTTCCGCTTATCACCAATAGGCAAATGGTGGGTGTGAATGATTAAATGGATTATTGAAGGAGAGGATCGAAAAGATAAAGATAACTTTGAAGAAGGGATGGCTACATTGCCTACCCTTAGCCTCATTCGCTCTAAAGAATCAGCCTGGCGCAGATCACCATCCGTTGGTGACTGGATGCCACATGAGAACCCCCCTTTCACCTCCAACTAGGTTAAAAACTGATTCCTTTAGTGTAGCAAAGACATTAGGTGACGAGATGCATAATTACCTAACAACAATAACTCAAGTATTTCTTTCATGTTTCAACAGGTCAAGAAACAAATGGAGCGGTCAAAGAAAAGAGAAAGATGATCAACCCATTGAAGCAGATGATTTGTTAAAACAACCAAGCTAATATCCAGGAGACCAGGTGCTTGCACGCAAATCCATACGCACTTGGGGCACTCCTAGCTTTGAAGGTCTGTACAAGGTGGAGGAAGACACACCTACAGCAGCCAAGCTAAAAGGACGAAGAGCCTGGCTTCATTTGCCAGCCACCAAGCCATATAAAGGAGAAGCCGACCCCTCCTGCATCTACCCACAGTGAAGCAAGCGAAGAAGTTTTGCGTATGCAGACTCGTTCTCTGGCAAAGAGTAAAAATCAGGAAAGTGAAGAACACAGCAGCACCCTAGACTAAAGGCCAATATCCTTTAACATTTGACAAGGAGTAAATAGACTTGCAGTTATCCTGGAACTTTTTAAAGACTATGCATAGAAGTACCTGAAAAGAAGAAAAGCACATTTCATCTTTATGATACCTATTGTAATAACACTTCACAAATTATTTTATGCTGTTTTTATCTACATATTACAGTCCAATCCAGCTTTAATAATAAGATACATTATTGTCCTAACTTTTTTGGGGAAATTCTAAGAACAATTATATTATCTTTAGAATAATTGTTGCAATAATACTACAGTTCCTGATATAAAGGTGTGATTCATAAAGATTTATAAAGTTACATATTAAAAGTTGAAGCAAAAAGGAGGAGGTTTCAGGATATAAGAGGCTCATTTCCATCAAGAAAATAAATCATTTTTCATGGAATAATAATTATGGTGTTATTCTGCATTATGATCTGTGTTTTCCTCCTGAGTAGTATGACATTTAGACAAGTTATAAGAAATAATGCAGGGATGGTGGATGACAATGACATATGTACTGTTGCCCCTGATGGAATCACAAACAGCATTTTATATAATCTTACTAGGCATTTATTTTGATTTAAAATGAATGTTGGGGAAATTGATGAAGATATAAATATGTGTCTTGACAATTCGGCTCATTTAAAGAATAACCTATGGTGTCAGCAAATGAAAAAGGAAAAGGTGGGGAGGAGAAGGTCAGAGGAAAGCTGCTGTGTGTGTTCCCTTATACCTTATGATATGGGAACCTCTAAAATAGTTATAGCAACCGACGTATCAGTGAAGAAAGCACATTGCCTAACACATCTTGCACTTTGCCAAACCAGAGGACAGTTCCAAGGCAGAACAGCATTCATCATATGTGTCGATAAAGCAACATCTCAGAGAGTAGACAGTTACGTACAAGATATAAAGTCAAGAGAGAAGCCAGATACAATAAATCAAATAATAAAATACAAACAACCTGGAATAAATGGAGCAGGAATCAAGATTGTGGAAAACAAGACGCTACAATGATGTAAGGACAAGAAAGGGAAGGAAATACAAGAATGCTGGGAAAAAGGTAAATTACAAATTAAAGGAACAGTGCTCACTCCCGAAGGAAGGTCTGAACGATTGGTTGTGTGCAGAGCAATGGCATTAACCAGGCAATGGGAAGTAGTTGTGGCAAATGCAGAAAAAGAATGCAAAAATCAATGGCCTAAGATTGCAAAATTGTTGACATGGGTCGACGATAAGCAAGTACCATTGCAGATACTACACCTTAAGTATTAAGTATTAGTCCTTATGGTTCCTAAATAATGGCACAGTGAACGTTGGAGATAACAGCACGTGTGGCTATGTCTTCGATCTACCAGGCTTGAAGGAAGGAACAGCAGCCCTGATTGACCTTTATTGGGACTGTAGATCAAGAACATATATGAAATTGCCACCAAAATGGGGAGGAGTTTGTTCATTAGTGCTGATAATCATACCAGCTTTAGTAGTACCACAAAGTGACCTGCAGATTACAGACTTCCCAAATATGGGCACACACCTGAGGAAGAAAAAATCATTTTACCAAAGCAGACAGAGGCGAAGCAATTGCCTCTCAGCAAAATAAAGCAACATTTAAAAAAGCCCATTAAGAAATTCCAGATGAACATAAATTGTTAATCCAAACAGCAGTGATATGCACAGCTATATTCCTGCCAGGAATTCAGACTGCAGGGAATGCCAAGTGGCTGCAAATCACCAGATGACAGCTGCTGCAAGGATTCAATTCAATCAACGAAGAGTTGAGGGGAATCAGGCTTATGGTCCTGCAGAACAACATGTACTGGACTTAATTACAGCAGTGGAAGGAGGCGTGTGCACCAAGATCGGGCTGTCTTGCTGAACATTTTATAACTTCTGCTGATGAAGACAATGGGACTTTGACAGAAGCAATTACAATTTTGTCAACCCTGCATACGAAGATGATGAATAAAGTAGACAAGAAGGAGGATGATGGTTGGTTTTTGTCTCTGTTCTCATGGATACCAACTTGGTTGTCAGACACCTTCAAATTACTGGGAGCAGTACTAGTGTTGGTATTGCTAGGATTTTGTCTCATAAGGATCATCTTGGGACAATGCCAGAAGACAACCAAGACAGCCTATGGAGATGAAGATCATGATTGATTTAGACGCTGCAACTGGTGAGCAGATGCAAAATGAAGAAAGATATGGGCCCCAAAGAAACAAGTATGAAGAGATGATAAAGGAGGGGGAAGAAAGGAATGTGGTTGAGGACGTGACCAAAGGGGGGAATGTAGAGATGCAGGTGGACACAGTATCCCTAGCTTCCGCCCATCAGAACCCTCATAATCTAACAGCAGGAGAAGGGCTTTGTCTGAGACCCCATGTGTTATGCCTATACCTCATAAATTGTATGAGAGATGATATTTACTCAGACAACCATATCAAATGTACCCTCATACTCAGAGTGTGGAAGGATGCCGTATGGAAGGATGTCAGCATGCACCATTGGACATCATGGTGCGCTGATTGAAATCCGATGAGGGCAGAGCAATGGCATTGAAAAGATGTATGAAGCCAAGCTGAAACAATATGAAAATACTGAAGAGTGACGATATAACATAAGCAATAAGAGAAACATTCACAAAACAATAAAGTAATCATGAATGTAAAAGAAGATAAAGTAATGTGTGGTGACTAATATGTGAAAATGAGTATTAACGCAAGGTAGAAGAGATATATTGAAGATTGCTATAGTGGAATGTTTAACTTGGCAAGGAGGGGCATTATTGGAAAATGGATGCCAGCTCATGTAAATATTCAATTCAACTACCTCAGAAGCCGATCAGGGTTGCAGAACTAAAAGGCAATAGAATAACAGCTTTGTGTGCAAAGGAAAGAGGAGTCAGTGTTGGGTGGGGATCAAGGATGCTATTTTCAAAGAATAGCCGCAAAGCACAAAGGGAGGCAGACGGATAAGCCATGGATGAGGCATATTTCTCTCAGACTAATATTGAAGAAAACATTTGCAAGAGCCAAGTATTAAACAATTCAATGTGTATAAAATCTATACAAGGTAGAGTGAGCTAGTCTCTCGAGCCCAAAAGGAGCAACAACACCCAGCAGAATTAAATATAAAATGGTCAAATTCATTGTTTTTTCACATGTGAATCAGAAGTCGAAAACAAGGGCTATTCATTAAGCCTCAGATGAAGACAGTGGTGTGCGTTCACTTCCTTAAATTTCCCAGAATCGAGAACAGGCTACAAGGTCAACTAGAGACAGGAATCTTTGGCTTATGGCTGGTCTGATGAGAGATGATGGACTAATTGGAAACGTGGGGAGTAATCTGACGTGAACCAAGCACCTGTGTTTCAGTTTTCTCACGTGCTGCTACCTGAGTTGAAAGTTCAAGGTTGGGTGAGAATGCTAACCAGTCAGTGGGTCTATGGGGCAACCTACTATACAATGTTGAAGAGACCAATCCGCTGCCATTTTGTTTGCTATAATCAGTATTATACATATTTAGACGTAGTTTGAGGGTTGTTTTACAGATAAGAGATAGCCAATAAAGTAATAACCTGTATATATTCTATGAGAGGGTATGTTCCCCTAATCCAATCCCTCCCGCTAATAGGTTTTATGGTTTGCCATGCAGGATGATGTCATAGATGACACATATTGGGGTGTAAGACCTTGGTGTAATCAAGTTTATGTGTGAGTGTGCAAGCATCCATCTGATATTTGTCAGTTGACCCTGCTTTATTTAACCTGAGAATAAAGTAGTACTTTGCAATATTCCTTAAATCTGTCCAGTTATTTGGTCTGAGAACTTTATTGGTAATTCCATCGAGCACACTAGATGTTGTGTCTTGTATACTATGAGAACCAGAATATATGCACCAAAGAAATGTCTGCATGTGTTCATGATGTTGACCCTGCTCCTCACCGCCCATTAACCCCATCCAGCCCTTCAATTTGAAACAATCCATGCAGTACTTCTCACAATCCTGCTTACAGTAAGCAAACTAGGATTTAAACTCTCTGCCATACGCTGGTTGAGCTGGGTTAATAAGAGTGTTTTTCATTACTTGCACCTATTTTGTGGAATGCTCCTTTGCCTGATCCAGTCAGTTGACCTCAGAAATGCAACATCGCGATTTGTGATTTGAAATGTTTTAATATGCCGGGAGCCAAAGCTTTCTTCAAAACCACAATTGGCTGAGAGCAATGCCACATTTTCAAACACATTACATTGTCTTCATTCATGTTCAAGACAATCTCTATATGCAGTGGCTTCAGATTACTTGAACAGGCTGCTGCTGCTGCAATATCAGGTGGCTATACTCCTTTATCCTTCTTGCATTCCATCTGACCAAATAATTGAGTCTGGGGATTGATTGAAGCTATAACCTCTGGAATGTCCTCCCAACCTCAGACAAGAAGATAGCTCTTTGAGATTACACTGAGGCATGAAACTCCATTTGTTGCTGGCTACATGAAGACATGATTAACACACAGTGACTGCCCTGGCTTGTTTGATTATTTTTTTTTCATTAATGAAATGATGCAGTTAATTCCAAATCTCAAAGGGTAATCTGCTAATTGGATTCCCTTTGCATAAGATCCATGCCAAAAGCATAGTGTACAACTGCTCTGCTGCATCAGTAGCCTGATATCCAGCACCTAGTCTCCAGTGGCACAGAGCAGGTTTGGATGTCACAGGTGTTCCGTTGACAGCTGTCGTGAGAGAAGTCTTTGCAGAGCAGGGGCTGCATTTTAGATATGAACCCCTGTTCCAAAATCTACACAACTATGAGAATGCTGTCCTTGTGGAACGCTAAACTCTAAATATAAGCCATACCTGAGTTTAGGGCATAGTGGCCAGCATCTCTCATAATTACCCCAGACACAGTAATTTGATATCACACATGTGCCAGCCCTGTCAGCCCAGATCAGCTGTTAAAGCATTATGTGTAGTGCCCCTGCCAGGCTGTCCTCTTTGTTCTTTGAGATGGCAGGTAAAATCCTGCCCAGTGAGACAGCCACTGCACAGGTAACTGTCCTTGAAAAAGGAATCAAAGGGCACACCTATTCACAAAAGAAGTAGCCTAACAACATGGGGAATGCATGCCAAAAGTGTCTTTGATCCTATTGAGAAGAGACGGGAGTATGGTTTGTTTTAGAGGGAGCTCTTGGCAGCTGGAGGGAAGTTCCACCATCTTGTTTCCCTTTGTCTTAATCTTGCCTTCATGTCACAACCACATCTCATAGCACAATGCACTGTGGGTGTGATGTCTGATGCAAAGTCCAGTCTTCCAAGAACAAGGATTCGGTTCCCTAATAGGCTAGTTTTAATCAAATCACGTAGGGGCTTTTGCCTTTAAAAGGGGCCACGCCTTCTTTGAATCACATTTGGACAAACACTTAAAAATAATTCATTGGACTGCTTTTGGTAGATGCGATATTTCCAAAGTCCCACGCTAGTGAGGTGAAGACTGAGGGTCCAAGGCAGATGCAAGCTCAGACCCCTAATCATCCTCTAGAAACCATTGGGGTGAACTGCTGATGGAACAAGACTTTCATCTCTGCCGGCCACAGTGGTACCCAGGTATTCACCATGCTGAAAGAACCTGCAGTTGTGAGCCAACCTCGCCTGTGTTTGGGAGGGAGAGGGCAAAAACTATAACCTATACTTGAGTCCATAGTTTGGGATACACAGCATCTTGAGATCTACAACATCTAGGATTACTTTTTCCATTGCCTTGAATGGGTCAAACTGCTTTCTAACCCGAGTCACTGCATGTCGAGAGGACCCTCCGGGGCTGTCTTTGCTACTCATTGGAAATCTTTAAACCAATCTTTGCATCTCAAACCAGCTCTATACCTCATCATCCCTTGCAAAGCCCATCACCTGTTTGACTTGAATCAACTGCTCATCACCAGACCCCAAATTGACCTGTTTAGTGCCACTCACCAACGCTAGCCAGCAGTTACAGACAACTCAACCAGCTCGAACTTGAACTACCGCTTTGTCAAATCGCACACCAGAGCACCAGGAAGACCACTTCAAACTGTTGCCGACCTGCGACTCGAACCACTGGGGCATCGCTGCCGGCCCTGCCCAGCAATGATCACACCTCTTGAACTGGCTCGACTCCGACTGATCGTGGTGAGAACTCCAACATGCATTGCTCGAAAACCACCTTTGGACCGGTCTGAACCAACTCCTTCGACCCGACTCAACTCCATCTTGCGCAACTCGCTGCATCCAAACTTGACTTTAATTGCCCACAAAACAGCTAATTCGATGCTGTCGAACTAACAAGAACTGCCACAAGGCACTATTGACTGCTAAATGCCCCCTAAGCTCATATCCGGGTCCTCCCGTCTGGTTAAGGCATTTTGATCCCTTTTGCACGCAAGAATAACATTGCAGCTTTTACCTGCCTTTCAACCCTGATTCACTGCCCAGAGTAATGCATCTTACTAACTTTGGTGATTCTGTGTGCTTTCCTCAGAGGTGGGTTTTGTGTAATGCATTCAATTTAATTATTTTTGCAGGTGGTGAGTTTAATTACAGAGTATATATTTTTACAGAACCTTGATTGGACATTCCCTTTATTTATATGCTGTACTATTGTTTTGGTGCTACTGAATCACAACCACACCCCTTCTTAGAGAATAGCCTTCCCTCTGCCCACATTACCTCAAAAGGCAAAGGAGTTATATCTCTTAACTGTACCTGATGTACCTTTATAATTGTGCTGGCTCTTAGTTTGCAGAAGAGTGAGTGCTAAGTAAGCGATTTAGCCTCTACTCAGGGCTTAAGTTAATTTGGTACACATAGCCAAGGCCATTGCCAGGGTCGGCAGAGTTGCCAAGTGAACAGAAAGAAAATCATTACCAGTTTAAGAATGCTGTGAACCTTCAAAGTGTTTGCAATGGTTCCCTTAACACAATACTCATAATAAATATCGACTAGTTTACATCTGCTATAGGTGCAATCATTATTGTGAAGTGCTGTGTAGTGTGAGTTAAGCTTTAATTAGCAGTGTAATGGACACTGGGCCTCATTACAAGTTGGGTGGTGCAGCTAAAATTGGCAGTAATGGGGCGGTAACAGAGTTACCGCCCCATTACTGCTGCATTACTGCACCGCTCAACTATGGTTTTGGCGGTGGTTTGGGGAAAAACCTCAAAAAAAATGCTGGAGGCAATACTGCCACCTTACTGCCAAAAATCTGCAAAATCTGCAGAAATACCACCAAAATACCCCACCATACCACCACTTGTAAGCCAGCGTGGCATTAACGGTAAATACGTTTGCTGGTATTGCAGCGGATTTATCACCAAAATGCCACCAAATTTGTGATGAGGCCCATTGTTTTGTATTAAAGAAACACTCAATTTCAACAAAATCTTTGTACCTTAAGGGTGGCGTGCCCACCATTAGCCTACTTCACCATGTCCTCGCTTTCAAAAATTTTCTTTGTTTCCATAGATAGATAGATAGATAGATTGATAGATAGATGGGTGAGTGGAGAACTGACTTGTGTACTGACTTGGACGCACATGGGAGTAATTGTTTACAGCATCAGGTACTTTCAGTTGGGGACTAGGCATAGCCTGCCACTGTCCCTGGAAGCACCACGTGAACCTCTACCCGACTGGGGACCAGGAGGGCACCTTTTGGACGCTCTACAAAAACACAATATATATGAGAAATGCATGAATCAAGTGAATTAATCCGCTTAGTGCAATCGTGGATGGACTGGCACCGTCATCTCGAGTATGATGTGATTATTATTTTGTCATTTCAGCCGCGCGGGTATTTTATATATGCATTTATTAACTGAGAATTAGACCTCTGCAGTGACATTTTGCTGACTAAACATTGAATTATAAAGGATGAAACCGTCACTTTGTTTATTGGCCGTTTTAAAGTTGGGTGCCGATTTCCATAGTTTGGTAGATCAGGTGTCTAAATCCGTTGCACGGGACACAGTGTTTTCATGCAAATATTACTGACTGCTCCCACACATCACTTCCATCACCCTCCTATTCATTTCACCCATGCTACCATGGAAACCTGAAAGTACACTTACCACATCTTATTCCATCCTAATCGCTTTCAGGGGCTGCCAGGTACTTTCCAATAATGCGATTCATGGGGAAAAGAATTGACTTCATGAATTAATTGAAAGGCAAGCAAAGGCTTCTTCATGGCAAAATTTCTCTAGACTCGTTCGGGACGGTTTTCCATCATCCAACCCAGCCTGATTGCTCCCAAATTCTCACATTAATCTAAGTAAACTTCCTAAATCATTTTCATTATTCTTTAACATGTCTTGGAGATGTCAGTATATTTAGGGCAATTGAAATAAAAAGAGTCCTATTCTCATTGATGCAAATTGGCTTATTTATGTACATGGTTATTTAGGAAAACCTCAGTTCTCGTGCCTTATTTGCTGATTGTAAATATGTATGCAGGGAATTAATGTATTTTTTTGCAATGCTTTGCTAAAGGGCAGGATCTCAATAATTGGGGACACATTCACCATCGAATGGAGCTTAGTTATTTAAAGATCTGTCTTAAATGGAGCTCATCTCTTAGCCAGAAACTGTGCATACAAAAACGTGAAATTGAACACATTAGGTCACATTATAAGTTTGGTGATATTCTGGTGGCAAATCCACCAGAATACCACCAAACTGAATGACTGTTACCGTGACTTGTTCCGGCAGACTTACCGCCCAATTACAAATGGTGGAATGGTGCTGTTCGTCCCCATTTATGGAGTCCATAGGGCTCCATGGGGATTTTGGCAGAATAACCGCTGGTGGTAATTCTGCTGATGGAAATTCTGCCGATTCTGCAAGTTTGGGGGGGAAGGCGGTGGAATAATCTTCAGCATTTAGGTGAAGGTATTCCATCCGCCTCACCACCAAAGTTGTAGTATGTTGGTGTGATAATGCAGCACCACTGCATTACCGCAGCTTATTCTCACACCGCCATACCTATAAATGAGGTCCATTATTATGGACTATGGATGTTACATGTTGTTGACGGGCTAATGGGCACAGTGGTCTTTAAGTGATTATATATAAAGCACTGTGTACAGGCAGGTTATAAATACCTAATCATATCATATTATATATTGTGCATCACGTATTTGCCTTCCTTTGCTGGCTCCAGTCTTTGTTTCAGACTCATATCCGTTTCAGTCCAAAGAATCCGACAAAACGAACTAATCGGACTGTTCATCACCAAGGACAAACTTCTCCAAGTTTCTGATCCGTCTCCACACACCGTGTGAGCAGACTGATGAGTCACTACTCTCCTTTGACACCGGTGTACAGTGAGCATGAGGTTAACACCATTGTGCATGCAGGTACAGAGACGATCTATAATGGTGGCCACCATGGCAAGCATGACTCCAATGATTTCCATGCATTGTACCGAATACAGGAAATACAGGAACAGTATGCCTCATTACGAGTTTGGCAGGGTAGGTAAAGATGGCTGTAAAGTGGCCAAAATTCTGTGATGGCTACTTTGCCACCGTTTTTTCATACTTTTCTGAATTACCACTTTCAAGAACAAGTAGACAACACTGCATATTGCAGGAGGCATCTTCCCCACTTTACCAGTAAAACCAGAGGCAATGCTGTGGGCAGAGTTACTGCTGTGGTAATTCCACCAAAAATCACATGGAGTCCTGTAGACTCCAAATAAGGGGATTAACACATCTGTCACTGAAACCGCAATCTGGCGATAATTCTGCTGAACTGACTCTCTGAGGCTACATGTAGTCCCTTCCCCGAATTCCATGGCGGCCATCTTCTTCGTTTACTTTTTTTTTTAACTCTTTTCAATGGCCGCCTTGGAAAGGGCGAATGGACTTCATATCATGTGCCAAGGCGGCCATTTAAAAAAAAAATGTTGGTTGCTGAAAGCCGGAGCTTGGGCATGGAACTAGGGGCCGGGGCATTACCTGATGTGGTAATCCTCCCTGGCTTGGCGCTTATTGCTTAATTCTGGGACAAGAATTCATGACAAGGCTTCTGTACTGCCAGAGACAATGGGCCTCATTCCGAGGTTGGAGGTAGTCATGGCGCTATTAGTGGCATGACTACCTCCAATACCGGTACCGAGTCCGCCCTCGTTCAATGGGGACTTACCGGTCTATTCCGACCTTTGCGGGACAGGTAAGTCCCCATTGAAAAAGCCATTCCCCATTCCCATTTCAGCCCCCATAGGGCTCAATTGGAAGGGGGAAGGCGCTAATAACGGTACCGCAAATTGCGGTACCGTTATTAGCTCTGAAGTCCCTTAACAGGCTCCGTCCATAACACCTGGTAAAACATTAAGGAAGGGACCCGCTAAGGGACCTCGGAATAGGGCGCAAAGGGATTACCGGCACCAATGTCCTTAACGGTGCCCGGTATCCCTTTGCGCCCTACTCGTAATGAGGCCCAATGTATACTTGGTCTTGCAGTCCTGTGGGGGGATATCTGTAATGATTGGGGCTGTGTGCTTTCTGCGCCTAGGGGTCCTCCCTCTGGCGGTTTCATCTGTGCTTAGGCAGACAGATTGCATTTTGGGATAATCTTTGTAAATCTGGAAGAAGAGTGCATCCTGGGGCATGCAGTCTTTTGTGGATATGTTATTCTGTTGGGCTAGCTATACTGAGTGAAACAACCAACATTCAGGGATGTTTCCCCCTTCAGGGATTTTACTATGAATGGGGCATGACTTAAGGATGTGTAGATCTGTTTTGACTGTTTATTGAGTAAAGTATAGTGAAAAATGGCATGCGGTTGAATACTGAGGTATAGAAAGAAAAGCTGGACTGGGAGGATCTGTGCATATACGGCTGTATTTGGTATTTAAGGCTATATATGGTACACAGTGTTGGACATGTGTACGTGCTGACTGCAGATTAATATGTATCACCGCACCCGGTGTAAAATGGCAAGACTCGTGCAGTTGGGACTAGACCTGACATATTATGACCGTTCCAAAGCATATGAGGCTGCACCTGACATTAGTTAACTGTACACAGGCTTGCAAGAATGTCCCTTGAAATAAGATAGCTGTAGCTAGGAATGAAGCCTGTGCAAAACTATTCAGACATAAACCAAAATACCCAGCAATTGTGCATTTTTGACGAATGAAATAGTTGAGAACATTATCAGTGATTTGTGCTCAGTGATTTGGTGGGTTGCATTAACTTAATATAAATAGGGTGTGCATGGTTCTATTTTGGGATCAGGCTTGTTAGTTAGATGAAGATGCAGGAGGTCGCTAGAGCAGTTGGGGGAATGGTCTTTCGATGAGTTGGAGGAATACATTGAATAGGATTGCATTGAGGGAAAGGTATCAAATTAAAATGTGTTTAGTTGAGGGAAAGGTAGAAAAGAAAAACAGGATTTAGGTGAGGGACAGAAAGGAAATTAAAATAGGGTTTTTTCAAGTGAGAGATATGAAAGCAAAATAGAGAACATGGTCATTTTGAAACCACTACCGACTATATTTCAGCGGAGTGACAACTGAGCTTAACGTAACTACTCCTGACATTTCTTGTCACTGTGAGGACAGCACCACCACATGATTGTTTGAAGGCAAGTAGCAGATCAGATTTCATGCAGTGGCTGTGAATGTGCCATCTCTAATGGCCATAACAAATACTAGTTAATAGTTGCAGAGAACATGTCTAATAATTGTTGCTGGATGTAACTGAGTGAGTTTTGTATTTGTGTGACCACTAGGTAGTACTTGAAGAGAAAAGCATTTTAAATACACCTTCAATATGTTGGCGGGAAATAAGTGGCAGATAAAATGTTATTAAGTTCAGAGTAGGTTCAGAGAAAACGTCTTTGTATGAATGTGCTGTCTTTTAGTGGCAGAATCCAATGCTTGTCAACAGCTTCACAGTTGCAAATAACAAATCTTTAAATTATTTTTAAACAGCGAAGTGCAGTCTGTAGCTGAGTGTGTCGTTTTTTAGTGGCCATACCAAATATTAGTTGTAGAGAAACATTCCAAAATTCATTTGAAAGACAGGGGAATTTCTGTTCAGTAGATCCAACGTGCCATGTTCTTGTGCCTAATGAGCAGGGACCATTTTGAGGGCCAACATGTCTGGATCACCTAAAATTGCAAGAGGGGCGAAAAGGCATGCAGAAGCAATAAAGCACATTGGGCCTCATTAGGAGTTTGGAGGTAGCCATGCCGTTCTTACCGGCATGGCTACCCCCAAACTGGTTACCGGGTCCGGGTCCGGGTCCCAAAAATAAGGAATTACTGGGCCATGCCCACTTTAGCGGGCCTGGTAATTCCTATTCTCAGGACCCAGACCCGATGCATCCCCATTTCCATTGAGCCCTCAAAGGGAATGGTGAGGATGCTAACAACGAGCCCGTCAATGACGGGCCCGTTGTTAGCACCTTGGTCTGTTAGCGGGGTCCCGCTCTGCACGTCTGGTCTGGCCAAGCGTCCAGAGCGGGTCCCGCTGCAGACCTCGTAATGTGGTGGCCCGGAATGACCAGTGCCGGTCCCTTACCGGCACTGTTCATTCCGCGTCCGTCAGCCTCATAACGAGGCCCATTGTTTCTCAAGCAAAAGCAGGACTGGGGCTACAGGTTGTATCTGCTGATGCTCAGAGAGGGAAAAGTGCACAGGTGAAAGTTGTGGGATGTCTCTGGTCGTGTTCATCATAACCCACGTCCATTGATCGGGTGTCTGAAGATTATGTTGAGGAAGATGATGAATATGACCGAGCAGAGGCCCCCACAGCACATGATGTTGTACACTAATGATATGGAGGAGGGCATCACCCAGGATAAAGCCAAAGATACATATATATGAGCGAAAGAAGAATCTACCGTTTCACCTTTGCACAGTATCTTTGAAAGATAGCCTGTCCAATCAGAAAGTGGGCAATGTCAGCATGTGGCAGCTTCAGGTCCAACTGTGCCTCCTCCATCTGCACACGTGTATCCAGAATGGAGTATGAAGACCCTTCTTGTTGCTCAAGAATGGATATCCAATTGTGTAAGATCTTCACATTACAATTGAAGGCATGACAGATTCTAGCCACATGCACTATACACTGTTTTCTGAGTAAAGACTAGGACCAAGCTGGGTACTACATTTTGCCATGTCATGTGGTGCAACAGCACACAAAGCACTGCAAATAACCTCTAAAGCAAGCTTCTTACCATCAACAACCTGTCAACATAATACCATAGTGTGTACTGTGCCCCCATAACATGATGGTGCTTTTGTGTCTTAGCTCAGATCACTGACTGCAGTGGGTTTGGCTAACTTACCACTGGTGGTTACACTATTACTGTTATGTTTTTGTGTTCTGTTATTGCTGTTTTATAACCATAGCTGTGCAGAGAGCTACCTTCCAACAAGACAAATAGTAGAACTTCAGGCAATATTTCTCACTTCTCCCTGTTAAACAAGAGCTACAAAAATGAACCAGAAACAGCCAACCCCAGTTTCAACAGCAATAACTTGCTTTGGTGCTTCTCCATACTCTACAAATTGGACTGACAACTTTGTTGTGCTTTTCCAAAATGGTGAAGATCTAAGTAGTTGCTTTGGTAAACATGTCATGAGCCCCAGGCCATCGATGACAACATGATACAGATGTAACCAAGTAGGATGTTCAGAAACTAGCCTGTTTATCGTACAGTATCGTCTCACATTCTCTTCATAGTCTTACGTTTTTGGCTTCTCCCTTTTTCTTCCCAGGTAGTATTGACATTCAATATAGTGTTGGCTTGATGAGTTGTCCATACATATCGACCATGTCAAATGCACATTCTATCTTCTGACATCCATGACAGAATATAACGAAAATGGACCCATTCCGCACTGAGAGTGTGTTGTATGTTGTGGAGAAAACATTAAATGCATAGAGTAAGATCAGTGGAACACAATCTATTGGATTTGTGCTATCTGGAAATAACATGGCAGTGTGCCAGCAACGTAAGATAACAGATCTCAACCATGTGACCCAACATTTGGTCCATTACATTCATTCATATCTGGACTGGCTCCTTCCACTATAATTAACCCACTAACACAAACAAGTTCAATCATATTCTACTCTGCATACAGTAAATGGCCACAACTAAGTGGCTTCTTTAACTCATTGTGACTCTTGCACACTTGGAGAGTCACTCCCACGCTACTTATGGACTACTTGACTCCATATCTTTGAATAATCACTTCACCTTCCCCTTTTCCTACACTCTTGCCCAATGCCTATATTAGTTCTGGGTCATGTGCCACTACACTTCGTCCACTGATGTGTTGTGGTTCAGCTCTCCCATCTGATGGTCATCTGGTAATACAGACAGTACGTGTCAGCATGATGTTTCACTTGGTCCCTATGTGCCTCATCAACTAGCAGCACGTCCATAGGGTTACCAAAAACAACAAACTGCTGTGTTGCTGCTGGCAGTAGCAAGATATCCATGCTGGTGGATTGTGCCACTTGAACAGTATGCTAGGAGGGTAGAGTTGCTGGGACAAGATGAGAGGTCTGCTTGTGCCGGAGTGTATGGGGCATGCGGCAATCAGGAATATACTCTGGCAAGGACACTTCCTCATTGCACTCTGCAGGACTCGAGTGTAACGCAGAAGTGTGGTTAATTGGAAATTCTCTTCCATGCAGGACTAGTCAGGCTATGTGTCCATTTCATATGATTGTTTTTTGCACTAGTCCTAAAATATAAATTCTTCTTTTTGTTCCTGCTTCAATGATGAATTGCTTAGGTTGCCTTTGTCTTTCTGCTCTTGTAGTCCTTCCCCTCTGGCAACCTAAAGTGCTCAGAATCCACATGATGATGTGAGGACATTTTAGAACAAAACCATCCCTCTTCCATATGACAATTGACAAAGGAACCCATGCACTCAACTTTTCGCCATCGTAAAGAGGAAGCAGAAGTGCTGTTGCCTCAGCCTTTTCCTCACCCTGGGACCATGTGGAATGAACGTTAGCAATCAGCGAGGATGTTTGTTCGTACCGGACTGTGACGAATCAACTTCCGAGGCACCAGTGGTCCAGGGATGAATATCGGTTTGTAAACCGTCAATCAACCCAAACACCTCAAGTACACCAGAAGGGAACCGAACAGATTGGAATACAAGTCAATTATAAGACCTCCTTGTCCAATTTTGGTAAAGTGGACGGAATGGCAGGCTTAGCTCTGCAAGGTCGTTGATCGTGGTTAGTTGCAACACAGCGAAAATACAATTATTACCCGATGATAAAAGGGACTATCCATTCAAGGTTGTATAAAAATATGTACTTTATTATTACTAAAACAGTTCTAGCATACTACAATTACACTCCACACTGTAAAGAAACACAGATGACAGACAGTTTCACGAAGGAAAGGGATGCACTCGGGATACTGAGAGAATGGTAGTTGGTAAAGTAATCAGTCTTACAGTTCAAGATTATTTGGTTTTAACACCAAAGGGGAAAAGGGTCGTAACTGTCTGTAGGGGCCTTCAGAGAAGGACTGGGGGGCAGAACCACAATGTACCGGGTGCTGAAGAAGTTCTTGATGCTCGACAGCATTGAGGCAGTTCCAGGATGCTTTGCAGCCTATGAGACAGAGTTAGTGGTTGGAGACAGCTGCGGGTACCAGGCGGCAGGCAGGCTCCGCAAGCGAAACTGGATGGACGTCAGGCTGTCCGGCACGTTGGTGCAGGCCAAGAATCGATGTCTCTGTGCTGGTTGGCAGACCTGCAATGCTGGTCAAAGAATCTCGGATGGCTCCGGCGACTGTGGCGTGGCAACAGTCAGCGATGCAGCCGGATGCAGTTTGAGGACGTTCATTAATAGTTTTGCCAGTCTTGCAATTGTCCTTACAAAGATGGACGCTGAATGATGCTTGTGTGGCACTCCTCTTAGCTTCTTTGCAGGGCTCGTGTCCTTTCCAGGTGGATGGCCCAAAGCTCACGAGAATGTTAACAGGGAATGGCCTTTTCCTTAGTCCAGAAACTCTCCAGCATTTCCCACCTAGGAAGCTTGCTGTCTTAACCTAGCAGGGCACACTGTGTGCTGGCTTGGTACTGGTTCTGGAGCTGCTGGACAAGTCCTCTGAGTCTGGTATCTCCCTCTGTTCCCTGTGAGATGTTTAGAGGAGGGCTCTTGCCTCCCTCTCGGAACTCCTCGCCTTCCTTCACTTGCGGAAGATGTAAGGTAGACTGCAACTTCAGCTTGGCTCCAAATGAGTCCTTCTTCTTACTCCTCGCAAAGACTTCAGATGATATGATTAGTGAGGGTCTCAGCCCTCTTTTAAAGCTAAACAGGCCCCAGTGATTGGTGTAGGCTAAGCCCACCTTAATGAACCAATCCTGGTTCCCCACCAACAATCTTCAGTGAGGCTTCAGGTCAGAATCAGAGCGCTTGGCAACAGACAGGGGAGGGATGACAACATATGCTCCTAAGTCCCACCCATCTTCCTGCCTGCTGTACATCAAAGTGTCTCCCTAATTAACTGAGCCCTATGCGGCGCTTGGTCACAACATGGGCCTCCTTTGAAGTAGGGAGTTACAGGCAGACTTTTGTCTCCTACAATTCACATGCTTCCATGCTCTGAAAGGAGTTGCTCCAGACAGGACATTCACTGTCCTTTCATACCAATGAGGGATGTTAGTACCAAGTTGATACATTGCACTACAAAGAGGTGTGGGTCTCTGGTCTCCATTGTCACTTCCTGCACCCAGGCCTTCCCTGAGGCCTGCTAATTAACATTCATCAGTATTCACTGCCACCAGCAAGGTGTAACAATGGAGATACAAACCCATGGGGCCTAGAACTGCTAATCAAGCTGCCCATGGCCAGAGGCTTTTGATGTACCCACAGCTGTCAGGTGTCAGCAAGACATGACATGGGAGGTCGGTGCTGGTAAGCTGTGTCCTCCCAGAGTACATGACTATTTTTCTGCTGTGCAGTGAGCGTGGAAAATATGTGCAGGAATGATCCCACATATTTTCCAGAGGTTGATTTCCCGTCATTCATTCTTTTTAAAGAAATAAATATCAATAAGCCCAGGCAAGCGCACTCTCCCTGTGTGGATGGTTGAATTCCTCACTCGGACAGTGTTACTTAACACAACTGCGCTGGGACAGAGTAAAATTGTGTTTGAGGATAAAAAGAAATCTTGTGTTATAGTATTGCCATTTGTTTAGTTCATAGAAATGACATTTGTACACACACAAATTGGTTATTCAACCTCAATCATATTTATATAAAGTTGTCACAAATGCAAGACACAACAGTATGAAAAGAATGTCAGCCAACATGTGTTTCGACCCTTCCTGGGTCTTTATCAAAGCTGTACATAGAGGTAAAATGGTTAAAATACAGTATTGCAAAATTATCCACCTGAAATGTGGTTCCAAGACAGGAAACAGAAACCGAGTAACACTGTCTGGTTTGTCTTAACTTTTGAGTGTGATATGTACCACCTCTCTTTACCTTAACACACGGTGCAGGAAGTCTGCGATATTCAATTGTGCTTTTTTTGTATCTTCTCCAGGTGCAGTAGTGTCTTGGGGCCCACTCTTGTGTTGTGTGTGTGTTCATGTTACATACTGGAGCACCACACAGGTACATCTAGGTACTTCTGCCTCCAATTGTTTTTCTCCCTGCCCCTTCCGAACCCTCCCACATCACTCGGAACTTGGTGTGTCACCAAGTTCCATGTTAGTAAACATGCCCTTTCAAGCACATTAACAAAATCTAAAATAAAACTCTAGAACTTTTCTATACTACTTAATTGAACTTATACAATAATAAAGGTCTTTGCAAACTCAAATTGATGGAAAAACTATAATGGCATAAGTTTGTACTTTAAATTACACTCAATAACAACTTATTTTCTATAAACACAAATCCTCATACAACTTCCTGTGTTCTATTCTCTTACGTAATCTTCAAATCTCTTCGGAGCAGTTCTTGACCTACCACTGTACCGACTTCCACTCATGTTGTCAATGCGATTCCCACTCACTTTGCCACCACCACCCTCCAATCAGCTCTTGTTGTATATACATTAAATCGCACAACCACCATTCCCGCCACTCATCCTACTCTATTACCTAACTCTCCTCCCCGTCCGTCAATCTTTGTGCATGTATCACAATTGGCCATCCTTCGCTTATTCCATCTCCGGCTATCATTAAGTACCACATAGTGAGACTACCTGTGCACCACAGTCCTTGGTTAAAAATACATCGACTCCCCTTTCCTTACTTTATTAGGCTTTGTAATCCTTACCAAATCTCCCTCATCCTCTTGTTGTCCTACCCCTCAGGCTCTATTCTCATCATATTTTCGTTTGTATCCTATTTGATATTTGCATACTCTCTCAAATATTGAATACTCATCCACAACAATCTCCCCTCACCCAATCATCCACGGCGGGTTGAAGTCAGTTTCATGTCTCTTTTCCTCTTCATGGAAATAGGTGTTTACCCTGTGGCCAGGTGAGGAGTGTCTCTTTACACAGTAAACATTCTCGACAACAATCGCTCCCACAGTAACCCATATGCCAATGCCAGCTGCAAATTTGCCTTAAATATCTGGTGTATCCGTTCTACTAATCCATTACCGTGTGGGTGATAAAAGGATGTTCTCACATTCTTTATTCCGTGTGTGTCTAATAATCTCTCCATTTCAATTGCTGTGAAATGTACCCCATTGTCTCTCACAATGTATTTAGAAATCAATCACAACCTTAGTGGTCACGGACAAGGCACATTTGATTTCAAACCAGTTAGAGGTGTAGTTCACCAACACAATTATGTAATAACACTCCTTCCTCCTGTCTCTATGGGCCCCATCACATCAGTCCCTACATTATCCCATCTCTCCAGTGGCATGCCAACAGGTCTTAATGGTACCCGATCCACCTTTTTGGTATGATTACTCTCAGCATATGCCCGACAGCACTTAATGGCTGCCTCTACAATGTCATCAATCCCTGGCCACACATACTTCTCTCTCTGTCCCCTCTTCACCAGACTGAGTCCTAAATGCTCTTGGTATGCTTTGTATGCAATCTTTCCTCTCACTGTCCGGGGGGAATAAGCTTATCCTTCCTTGCTAGACTCCATTCAGAAAATACCAACTCACCTTTGACCATGTTATAAGCTAACTCAAACTCTGGTTTTCTTGGCCACTGCTTATTCCTTCACATGATTCAACTTCCCATCCTCTTCAATCGCTCTCTTCCACTCCCCTTTGCACCCTTCTGTAGTCATTAGTCCTGAACATTTGCCATCCATGTGTCCATCACCTGCTCTGCTCCTCCCTTAGAGCACTTATCATGAAGTCATCTCGACAAACAGTCTGCTAACACATGTCTTTCCCTAGTACGTGCTCTGCAGTAAAATTGAATAGTTGTGCATTCGCCAACAACTTAATTATGCGAAGTGTGGCCATGCCTGACCTACAATAAGAAAATATGTGCACCACAGGTTTGGTGTGACTCCTAATCATGTATGGTAGTTCCTTATACATAGGATCTGAAATACATTACTGCCCAACATCACTCCCATGCTTCCTTTTCAATCACTGTAAACATCTTCTCACACTCATTAAGTGCTTTTGATGCAAACACAATGGTTACCTCCTCTTTTCTCTGGCATTGACTCAATACCGCCCCAAGCCCCTGTGACTAGCTTCAAATGTGAGAAATGTTCTTGTACCCATCTCAAATCTGTATAGGGTAGGAACCTTTACAATAGCCTTCTTGATACTGCAGAAGGCCCTTTCCATTGAATCTGCCCATTCAAATTCCTTCCCTTTCTTTAAAACCGCCCACAATTTATCAGTATTCGCAGAGAAATTGGGGACAAATGTGGCATAACATTCCATAAAGACATCAGCCTAGGGGTGCACCTCTGTGTCTTCTCAGTTAAAAATATTTTGAAAAAGGCCCATCAACTCGGGCTGTTTTGATCACGTTGCTGGATCTCCTGAGTTAGAGATCCCAGATCTGAACATTATTGTACCTTCCACTGGTTCTTGTTCTCAAGGACCGTCGTAAAACACCCTATGTTTCTGGGATCTCAGAGCTCCCTGGGTATAGTATAGTTTATTGGATTAGGAAAAGTGGGACTGTGCAGGGCAATAATTACATTAATTTAGCACATCATAGTGATGTGTGTAATTGAATAATGTAACATGAATAAGTAACCCCCTAAAGGTTCAAAACAAAAAAAGTCAAATGAAGTTTTAATATTAAATATTGAAATATCATAAGATCAACCATTCTTTGGCATTGACAAACAGTAATGACAATGAATCCAAAAATAATCAATTCCACATATTGACATGGAGAAGTTGCTCCTAAATGTACAACAATAAATCAAAATAAACACATCAAATTAATATATGACAGTACATGTGATGTCAGAAAAACTTGTGCATAAAAGAGAAAATATTCAAATAATTGTGTATATTTTTTAAGGCATTTTGTCCTTTCAACCGTATCTACTTCTCTCCTATCCTCCAATCACCAAAAAATAAAAATATATAACTGTATTGGAGGCCTTGGCATTGTTTTACCACTAGCTATTGAACAAAAGAAAAAACTTTTCTGATGTTAATGCGAGAGATTATTGAGATTCAAAGTTATTCCTTCATCCTCTGTTTGGCCTGTTTTTATTGGAACAGGGGTTTTCAGGGGTATCAGGTAAGAACATCGCCATATATATGGTCGTCGTAAATAATATCGCCGGGAAAATGTCGTGGTGATATTATTTGGGTGACCATATATATGGGGACAGGGGCAAAAAAAATAATTTTTTTTTTAAACAAAAAAAGAAAAAAAAAAGTTTGGGGGTTGCGGGGGTGTCCCCCGCATGTTCCATGCAATAATGTCGCCACAAAAAACGGCAATTTTTCGGCGATATTTTTGCATGGCAAATTTTTTATGGCGACATTATTACATGGAACCTTTTCAGGGTCATTTTTATAGCTAACGTGAAAGAAAAATATATAGGGACCCATGTATTTAAAAGTCTGACAGGCCGATTCATGGAATTAATGTGCGCCGAAAATCGCTGCGCAAGTGTGCGAAAGCGTGCGAATCGCAGTGCAAGCGTGAAAATCGCAGTGCAAGCATGCGAAAGCCACGCACATCGATTCATGGAAGTCCGTGCGTGTGTAAATCCTGGGATGTGTGCTAAAATCCTGCGTGTGCACGCGGGCGCACACGTCATCAAACGGCGTGCGCTATGCGCACAGCGAAAGCGCACATAGCGTGGCACACACAACAAAAGTAGGCAGAACGTAGGGCGTAACACGCGGAATGGGGAACAACGTGTGAAAATGTGGGCATTACGGGGGAAGTACAGGAGGTAAATGCGCGGAACGCCCACACACGCGCCTACAACACGTATTCATGGAATCTAACAGGGGAAACGCATGCGCCAAAAAAGATGCGCTAATCCGGAAACACGTATGCCAGCAGGAAGCAGGCGTACGCGGCCCCGCGCAGCATAAAAGTGCGCGCAAACAACAAACAAGCTCAGACGCTACAATGAATATACCATTCCTCGCAGCAGTGGTCGTGGGACACCGCAGGAGGAGGAGGATACCCAGGACCAGCCTTTTGGGATGCCTGATGACCAGGTCTATGGGAGGTACAGGTTCCCACCACACATAATACTCGACCTGGTGAGCGAGTGGGAGGATGACCTCACATCACCCACCCTGTGCTCCCAAGCACTGAGCTCCATGGAAAAGGGGCTCAACGTACTGCACTTCTTGGCCACTGGTTCATTTCAGCGACAAGTGCCATAGTGGGGGGGGGGTGTCACAGGCCAAGCAGCCACACTACCTAAACCAAGTGTTGGCCATCATGACTGCATGCTCTTCAGTCCGCAGGCACATATACATGCCCAGAACACCTGCAGAAAGGCAGGCTGCCGTTCAGGAATTTTACGGGGTGGCACACTTCCCCAAAGTGCTAGGTGCCATTGATTGCACCCATGTGGCTCTACGTCCTCCCAGGGCAACTAAGCATATCTATAGAAACCGCAAGCACTGGCATTCCATCAACGTGCAGGTAGTATGTGATGCCAAGGGAATCATCACCTCAGTATATGTCAACTATCCAGGGTCCACCCATGACAGTTTCATTTTCAGAATGTCACCCCTAAACCGGGATCTAGAAGCTGGGTGGCATGGCGATACATGACTGCTTGGTGAGTATAAATGCCTCTGCACATGCATGCATGTCAGATACTGAGTAATGTCACAACTCCACTAATGATACCCTTCATCACCTCCCCAGGGGACAGTGCCTAATCTCTGAGCACCCACATGATGACGCCAATTCGGAACCCCACCACCCGAGGTAAAATACAACACAGCCCATATTGCATCCCGGGGCATAGTGGAGCGCACATTCGGAGTGCTTAAGTCACGCTTTCGCTCCCTTGACCGCTCTGGAGGGCAGCTGCTATATGCGCCCCCAGTAGTGTGCAGGATCATAGTAGCAGCATGTGTCCTGCACAACGGTGCAACCCGCCGAGGCCTGCCAGTGGACATGGTGGTGCCCCCACATCCCCAACCACATGCACAGCCACTGCGCATGGGAGGGGAAAGGGCACGTGGTGAGGCAGCCCATACGCAGCTGGTGGCTAATTACTTCACCTAAAGTCACACCCCTGTGGAGTGCACACAGCCCTGGCACATACCAGCTGACAATCAATGATGATGACATAAGGGACAGTCAGCTGTCACAACCATACCAGCCTGAGATTGATCACCTGGAAGTGTTACATTGTGTGCATCCCTACCTACTGAAAGACAACCAATGCTATGTCACAAAAAGGCACACATTTATGCTGCATGAATGACTACCCCCTTGCAAAATACAACATGAAAATAGTGCCATGTTAACCAACCCCTCCCCGTCTCAGCTACCCAACACACCATGGCATGTCATGCAATGTGAAAGCAAACAAATGAATGCACAACACATGACTCAAGTGTCACAAAGTGGACTGTCCCAAATGGCCACAGACAATATGCTCCCAGTAATCAATAACAAATAGCACACATGAACAAATACTTACCAGCAACACAATGCAGCAACACAGGATGAAACAGTGGCAAAATATGACATTACAAAATCAAAGTAGTGCAAGTCTTACAACCTGAATAAGCCAGCACATCGACCCCTTAAAACTTCAGAGGGTTGCTGTCAGGCAAATGTGTCAGTGTACTGCACACAGCATGAACTGCATCTTCAAAGGAGACAGCCTTGTGAAGACATGAAGAAGGTACCTGTGAATAAGGAGGAAGACGTGGATGCGCAAGCACATATCAATACACCATGCAGTGTTCAATACAACAACAATCCCCACTAGGGATGTCCACACAGTTTTGACTACAGACTGCTCACACAGCTCATGAGAGCCCAATGTCACTGTGTAAGTCACTGTCACTTGGACACACCCTTTGCAAGCCCATGGAAAGGGGAAGCAGGAGGGGTGTATGTGTCAGTACCCAAGCATCTAACCCAAACACAGGACAAGCCTGCAAGTTCCCAGCTAGAATACACAGTGTATGCCCACGGGAGCCACACAAGGCAACACACTGTAAAAATAAAAAAATAAAAAAATCCATAAATCAAAAATGGCCATGTATGGGCCGGGGGGGGTTTGAGGACAGGGTGCACACCAACACCCACCTGCGTGGATGTTGGGAAAAAAAAGACCTCCATGGGCTCATGGCCTGCACGGCTACGCCAATGTGGGAGAACTGCTGTCGCTCTCTTCACCCTCTGCTGCTACATCAGGAGGTGGCGGTGCTATGGGAGGCAGCCCACACAAAGCCCTGGTATGGTCCTCCATGGCAGAAAGCATGCGGGTGTGGAAGGTCTGGTTCGGGAGGATGATAGTACGGAGATCCCCATGCAGCACCTCACGGGTTTCCTGTAATTCTGTATGCATGGCCTCATGCGATGCCTGGATCTCCTCACGAGTTGCCTGCAGCTCAGCTGAGAGTGAACGTGTGAGCTGCTCTAGCTGCTGTTCTGCCCTAAAATTTCGGGAAGTCTCAAGTTCAACCGGATTCTCCCTGAGGAAATGGAGTTCTAACCTCAGGGCTTCCCTGTAGCCCTGGGACTCTACAGATATGGCTTTGCGCAGAGTCTCCAGTGCCGCCCGTCGGTCCTTGTTGGACGCCAGCATGTCCTCCCTGTGTGATTGGCAAATGGACTCTGTTGCCTGCTGTTGGAGCTCCACCTGCCTATCAGGGGGGAGAATGGAAGTGGCCACCCTCTCCATTGCCTGAGCCATCATTTCAACCGATGCTCCCTGTTGTGCTGCTATACCGTACATGGAGTTTCCCATACAGTATTGCCTGGTGGTGCACGGCCACTGCATCGGCGGGCACCACACCTGTTTGGGGCAAGGAGATCTGCACCTTGCTGGGCTGGCACTGCCTGAGGCTGCAGGACTGCATACCCCCTCTGATCTGCTGGCCCAGGAACAGGATCAGATGTTGTGGAGTGTGACCCTGCATCCGTAACCGCCAAAAGCAGAGTTACCAACACTGACATCCCCATAGAGGGGTCTACCCCTGGTGCAGGTGGGTTGGACAGAACAGCATCCCTGCCAGAAACACTCACCTGCGACAGCACATAAGTCTCGTCATCCGATTCAGCACCTGAACCATAGAGGTCTGGGGAGGTGCACCCAGAGAAACCCTGTGATGCTGGAAATGCATCAGAGGGACAGGGCCTCTGAATCCTTGTCCTTTACTGCTTTTTATCGTGTGTTCTGTCATGTTTTCTGCCCAGGAGTCCATGTGGGACTCCTGGCAGTGCAGCTCTCTCTTTTGGTTTGGTGAACAGACCCATGGGATACCCTTATGGCACCCATGGGTAGGGGTACAACCCTGTACCCCTAGTGTATGTTTTTGGGCACCTGTGGGTGGCCCACAGAGCAGGGTATGGGCTGGTGGCAGCTCCATGCTGAATTTGACAGGTGCTCTGGGTGTCCTCCATTTTGAGATACCCAGGCCCTGCCATTGGGATCAGTTGATTCCTGATAGGAAACAAGATGGCCCCTGTGGCCTCTTGCTCTCTATTGCCCGTTACCTTGTTTTCCCAAAGTCCTGGGAAGCCCTGACTCTGTCCCTTCCCCCTGACTGGCTGTTGGGTGGAAGTTCCATATATGGTGTTGTTGTGAAGGCCCAGCTAGACTGACTGGAGCCTTCCCAGTGACTGTATGTTGTGGGTACCTCCTGTGGGTGGGACCTGGGTGAATGGAGTGTGTGACCAATATACACTCCTTGTTGTGGTTGTCTGGTTTCTGGCATGAGAGAAAAAGACTGAGACAGCCCTGCCCGAAACTGGCCTGAATGCAGTGTGTAGTGTTGAATGGCTGGGTACTTGTCCCAATCCACATTCCTTGTTGCGAGTGTCTGAAAGGGAGGAGTGTGGCCTGAATGCACTGTGTGCCTGATTGGCTGACTGACTGCATGAATGCCCTTCTGTATGATTGGCTGCTGAGTGTGTGCCAGCAGTGTGGATGAGAGACAGAATAGTATATCTGGGGACCTCTCACCACTGGTAATAGGTTCAGGGAACGTTCAGAAGCGTTCTGGAGCTGAGTCTCCACTCTAAGAGTAACTGGAACTGCTGATCCTCGACGTCCAGCTGGAAGAAGAAGACTTGCTGTTGCATTTGCTTCGACCGATCCGAAGGCTGCCGAAATCGTCGAAGACTGACCCGAGAGAGGACCTGGTAAGGCGCCCTCTTCCCGTGCTCCGAGGGACCATCGAGCACCACTCCATCTTCGCCGAAGTGCCCTGGAAGACAGACCCTCGAAAGGCTGCCGACCCGTGACGGGACCGCCGAGGAGATCGAAGTGAAGCACCCGGACATCGCCGCCGTCGAAGTCCATTGCCGTCGACCAGGGTTCGCAGGTTTGTGTAACCGCTGGAGGCCCGTCGAAGTTGTGTTGCCCAGCCGTGGGGACCACTTGACGCCATGCCGCCGACGACCGGAGCGGTCCGCTCCTTTGCCTAAGAACATTCGAATCGAAGGACTCCCTCGTCCGCACCGTTGACCGCTTTATCCTGCCGGAGAAAGTCGAGGACGACCAACGCGCCGAGGAGAAACCTGCCGGTGGGTTTCCCGCCACCCGAAGACCACAAAGACTCGAACCACTCGACGCCCTTGCTGGGCCTCCGTCTCCACAATCTTTGCGGTCCAGAACTATTGTCACCGAGGTGCCCCGCACGCCTCTGCCTTGCAGGACGCCGATGCTCCGACACCGACGAGCACCGCTCGGACGAAGCTGCCGCCTCATCGACGCCGTTCTACCCTGTTTGTCGACGGACGTTCGACGCCCCGTGTCTCCCGCTTGAAAGGGAAGGCATTCAAGAAGGGCCGTCGATTCCCCGTCGCTGAACACCGAGTTCCTCGACGCTTCTCGACGATCCGTGACTCCCGCTTGAAAGGGGGTCGCTCAAGAAGGATCTGTCGACGCCTCTTCGAAGAACTCGACTCCACCAGGTACATTGGGGGGGTAAAAACATTGTAGGAGGGAATAAGACTTGCACAACAATATATGGACTGGGCTTGTGCTATATCTTATTTTACAGGTTGCCCAGGTGGGGGGATCGCCACACAGAACTGTGTCTAGTGGTAGGGGCCAGTATTCTGCCTATTGCTCAACCATCTTATTTTCTCTCCTCTCTCTATTGTTGGTTTCACTCTATTGATCTGTGTGGCATTGTTACAGTATTGTTGATGCACTTTAATGAGATCTAATACAAAGGGTGGTACCACTTTAGACTTGTATATATTTGCCATTGTTGATTTTCCTAAGTACAAAGTGAGTTATTATGATAAGTGTACATAACCTTGAATATTGATTATATAAAGACTGTGTTCTAACCAATACAGTGTGTGGACATTCCTTTGTGGGGGCTTGGGGACTACACTGTACTTAAGAACCAGCCTGCATCACCTCCTGAGAAGCTAGGCCTTGATTGCTCGACCATTGCTACCGTACTTGGGAATCTTGGCTGGGGTCCTCTGTGCCTCTCTTCTACCATATAGAGAGCAGAAGTACAGACACCCCCCACCGGTCTTCTTTACAGCTGTCGCCCCCCCCAGACTGAGGTGGAGGGTGTCTAATCTCCCACGGGATAGACACCCTCATCCAGACGGTCAACATACCTTCTGGAAAGGCCATCTGCATTATGGTGACTCTTCCCTGGTCTGTGCTCTATGGTGAAGTCTAGCCCTTGCAGGCTAATGGACCACCTGAGCAATTTCTGATTCTCACCCTTCATTTGCATAAGCCACTTCAGGGGCTTATGATCTGTTTGGACCTTGAAGGTAGACCCCGTAAGGTAGGGCCTAAAATGCCTAAGGCTCCAAACTATGCTAAAACACTCCTTTTCAACAGTAGCCCACCTAAGTTCTCTACCCTTGAGTTGTCTACTGATGAATATGATAGGATGTTCTCTCCCTTTGTCATCTAACTGGGACAAGATAGCTCCAATTCCGGTGTCGCAGGCAACCGTCTGGACGATAAAGGGTCGGCTGTAGTCAGGCGCACACAACACAGGTGCCCTACACAGACTTTCTTTCAAGCCATCAAAGGCCCTCTGACAGTCTTCAGTCCAATTAACCTTCCTAGGCTGTTTGGGTGAAGTTAGAGCTGTCAGGGGTGCAGCTATGGTTCCATAGTCTGCCATGAAATTGCGATAGTACCCAGTGAGGCTCCCACCTGGGTTTGAGTAGTGGGAGTCTCCCAGTTCTGTACATCCTGTACTTTACTGGAGAGAGGTTGGATTTGACCCCCTCCTACCTCATGACCAAGATAGGTAACTTTCCCCTGAGCTATCTGGCACTTGGTGGCCTTGATAGTGAGGTTAGCCCTTTTCAAGGCCTGCAACACCTTATCCAGATGTGTCAAATGCTCTTCCCAGGTGGAACTGTAGACGGCAATGTCGTCTAAGTAAGCCACACAAAAGGCTTCCAGCCCACTAAGCGCATGGTTGACCAATCTCTGGAAGGTGGCAGGGGCATTCTTCAACCCAAAAGGCATGACCCTAAACTGGTAGAGTCCCTCAGGTGTTGAGAAGGCCGTCTTTTCCTTGGCATGGTCCGTCAGAGCTATTTGCCAATAGCCTGAGGTAAGGTCAAAGGTGCTCACAAATTTGGCAGCACCTATGGTGTCCACGAGCTCATCAGCCCTGGGCAATGGGTGCGCGTCAGTTTTGGTGACGGCATTGACTCCTCGGTAGTCCACACAGAACCTCGAATCCTTGGTATCCGCCTGTGAACTTGCCTTAGGGACAAGGACCACTGGACTGGACCAGGGACTGATTGAGGGTTCAATAACACCCAGATCCAACATCTTGGCGACCTCAGCCTGGATGTGGTTCTTGACCGTATCTGACATACGGTAGCACCTGCTTTTGACAGGCACACTGTCACCAGTGTCAATTTCATGCCTACACCACGGTGTAAGGCCTGGCGTCAGTGAAAACAGAGAGGCATACTGTTGGAGTAAAGCCCTGCAGGCCCTCTGTTGCTCTGTTGTCAAATCCGGAGAGAGATGTACTCCCTCCACTGAGCCATCCTGAGGGTCGCTATGCAGCAAATCAGGAAGGGGCTCACTCTCATCCTCTTCTTGCCCTGAAGCTAGCAAGAGACATGAGACTTCTGCTCGCCGGTGGAAAGGCTTGAGCCTGTTGACATGGAATATCTGAGGGGCTACCCCAGAGGCTCCCATGTCAACCAGATAATTGACTTCGCCCATCTTGGAGATGATCCTGAAGGGTCCAGTCCACTTGTCTGCCAGAGCTCTAGGCTTGGTAGGCTCCATCACAAGGATTTCCTGTCCCGGAGTCCAATCCACTTGCGAGGGTTTAAGGTCATGCCAGTACTTATTCAATTCCTGGCTGGCCTTGAGATTTGCTGTTGCCTGACCCATCATCTGTGTCATCCTCCGTCTGAGGCCTAACACATAGTCCCCCACTTGCTTGGCGGGACCTGGAGGGGTGGCTTCCAAGCCTTCTCTGATCAAGGCGAGGGGCCCCCTCACGGGATGTCCAAAGAGTAACTCAAAGGGGCTGAAACCAACACCCTCTTGAGGTACCTCTCTGTAAGCAAACAGCAGGCATGGCAGGAGGAGATCCCATTTCCTCCTTAGGGGTTCTTCCAAAGCCCCTAGCATGCCCTTGAGAGTTTTATTAAATCTCTCAACCAGACCATTGGTCTGGGGGTGGTAAGAGGTGGAGAACTTGTAGGTTACCCCGCACTCTTTCCACATGGTTTTCATGTAACTAGACATGAAGTTGGATCCTCTGTCAGAGGCAACCTCCTTGGGGAATCCAACACGGGTAAAAATGCCCAGGAGAGCCCTGGCAACCACCTTGGCAGTAACAGTCCGAAGGGGTATTGCCTCAGGGTACCTGGTGGCATGATCTACCAAGACCAGGATGAACCGATGTCCACCTGAAGTGGGAGGGTCAAGGGGACCGACGATGTCGATGCCCACTCTCTCAAATGGTGTGCCAACCACTGGCAATGGCTGCAGTGGGGAAATGACACTACCTCCAGTCTTGCCAGACAACTGACAAGTTGGGCAGGTCCTGCAGTGGGACTCCACCTCTACTCCCATCCGTGGCCAGTAGAAATGGGCAGAGAGCCTCTGCTTAGTCTTCTTGGTCCCAAGATGACCAGCCAAGGGCACCTCATGCGCCAACTGCAGTAGGAAGGGCCTGTAAACCTGGGGTACCACCAACCTCTTGAGGGCACCAGGTTCAGGCTTAGTGGGCTCACTAACAAGGAGCTCACCCTCCCAATAAATCCGGAATGTCCTAGGCACTTCTCCTTGTGCCTGGCACAGGGCCTGTTTCCTCAGTCCCTCGAGAGAGAGAGTGGCACTCTCTCTGTCCCTTACAGAAGTCTGCCCGGGAGGGTCCCCCTTCAGCTAACAAGCATTGAAGGTCGGGATGATCCTCCGGGTTGAGAACCTCTCCCACAGGAGAGTCTTCTGTCTCTTCTCCCACAGGAGTTGAGTTTGGGTTTTCCACTGGACCCAGCCCGTCCGGAGCATGGATCCCAATGGGTGCTGTCGGAACAGCAGGAAGAGAAGGTGTTCCCTCCACAGAGGTGGCCTTCTTGGTCTTCCTTCTTCTTGACTTCGGCCTCGCCTTTGGCTCGGGTACCTGACCCACAGCCAGACCCGGTGTCACCTGTGACCTAGTGACTGCAGCAGCAGTCATGGGAAGACCATCCGAGATCAACCCCAACTCTACTAGATCATTTCCTAACAGAATGTTAGCAGGGACATTGTCCTGAACCAGGACAGGAAGCTTTGCTGTCTTGTCTCCAATCATGAGTGTGACTAAGGCTACAGGTGATAATTTGGGAGGCCCACCAGCTAACCTGGTGGTTTGCAGAGGAGCACCTACATAGTCCTCTGGCTTGAGCAGGGTCCTGTCCACCACTGTCATGCTTGCCCCAGTGTCTCTCAAACCAGTAGAAGGCTGGCCATTCAAGAGGACACTTCTCAAAAACCTACGGGTGTTCTGTGGGATAGTCGCCAAAACTTCTGCATACTGGTCCCAGGCCCCAAGGGACACTAAGGAAATCTCTACCGGAGCACCAAATGTGATCCCGGTAGAGGAGGGGAGGACAGTGGCCTCCACCTCAGACACGGGGTAAGGGTAGGTCAGGCTGACAGCCTGTACTCCAAGTGCCTTACCTTTACACTTGGAGTCACCCCTTTTGTGATCCAGAGCCCCACAGTCCCAACAAGCGCCAGGAGTGCGGGGTACGGTACTGGAACCACTGGGAGCCTGCTTTGCAGCAGGTGGACCACTACTCTTATTCCCACCCACAGATGACTTATCCCCACTAGATTTTTGGGTCTTGGGAGATGAAGGTTTAGGTTTACCAGACTGTGACTGCTTGTGGGACTCCTCAGCTTTCTGAGAGGCCCCCTTTTCTTTGTCCTTTTCCTTACCACTGGAGTCCTTAGGGGACACCCGGTGGGAGACCCACTTGTCAGTCAACCTAGCCAGCTTAAAGGGGTCCAAAATGTTCTGGTCAGCCGCATACTGACGCAGCTCTGGTGAACAGGCTTCAGAAAAATGCTCAAAAAACAAGAGGTGGGACAATTCAGCAAAAGTCTTAACCTTGTATCCATCGATCCACCCCATCATGTTCATGTGCGCAGCACTCACCCAGTCAACCCAAGACACATTCTCTCTTTTCTTAAAATCCCTGAACCTTCTAAGGTATTGGGTAGGTGTCTTGCCAAACTTGGCAATCAAAGCAGACTTCATACACTCATACTGACCCCTTTCTTCCACACTCAGCTTCAGAATACAGTCATATCCAGTTTGAGGCACTCTGCTTAACAAACACTTAGCCCAATCTCTTTTATCAACATCATGAATCGCACAAGCTATTTCAAACGCTTCAATCCATTGGAGGATATCTGAACCCTCCACAAATACACCAACCAAATCTTTCATAAACTTGGTGGCTGGGGACCTGACACTCTCACTGGTTTTAACTGAAGTCTCCACTCTACCTTTCTCTAGCTGGATTCTCTGACATTCAGTGTCCTGGCTCTTGAGTTCAAGGTCCTTATTTCTGAGTTCAAGATCCCTATTCTTGAGCTCCACTTGTTGAGCCAACTCCTCTTTCTTAAGTTCAGCATCTATTTCCAACTTGCGGTATTCAAAGGCCAATTTCATCCTTAATAACTCAAGCTCCAAGGAATTGCTGGGGTTTGGAACAGAGGCAGCAGGAATGGCGGCATTCCCAGAAACAGATTCAGCAGAAACCCCAGGGGCAGAGTCCTCATTGGTTGCATTCCCCCCCTCATCAAGAGTTTCACCATCAGTCTGGTAGTCCACCAGGGCAGCTATCAGCTCAGCCCTAGACTTATCCACAAAGTCTAACTCCCTGGCTTCACAAGCACTCTGGAGAGCCTCCAAGCTCATCCGAGTCAATTTGCCATTTGCAATAGACTCCATTGTTTGTAATGCAGTTATCTTGTACACAACTAAACCTTAATTTAATAAAGTGCGGATATCGTTTGTAAGTGGCACGGTTATACACTGATTCTTAAAACCATAAGCATCCCACCGCTGCCACCAGCTGTAAAGAAGACCGGTGGGGGGTGTCTGTACTTCTGCTCTCTATATGGTAGAAGAGAGGCACAGAGGACCACAGCCAAGATTCCCTAGTATGGTAGCAAGGGTCGAGCAATCAAGGCCTAGCTTCTCAGGAGGTGATGCAGGCTGGTTCTTAAGTACAGTGTAGTCCCCAAGCCCCCACAAAGGAATGTCCACACACTGTATTGGTTAGAACACAGTCTTTATATAATCAATATTCAAGGTTATGTACACTTATCATAATAACTCACTTTGTACTTAGGAAAATCAACAATGGCAAATATATACAAGTCTAAAGTGGTACCACCCTTTGTATTAGATCTCATTAAAGTGCATCAACAATACTGTAACAATGTCACACAGATCAATAGAGTGAAACCAACAATAGAGAGAGGAGAGAAAATAAGATGGTTGAGCAATAGGCAGAATACTGGCCCCTACCACTAGACACAGTTCTGTGTGGAGATCCCCCCACCTGGGCAACCTGTAAAATAAGATATAGCACAAGCCCAGTCCATATATTGTTCTGCAAGTCTTATTCCCTCCTATAATGTTTTTACCCCCCCAATGTACCTGGTGGAGTCGAGTTCTTCGAAGAGGCGTCGACAGATCCTTCTTGAGCGACCCCCTTTCAAGCGGGAGTCACGGATCGTCGAGAGGTGTCGAGAAGCGTCGAGGAACTCGGTGTTCGGCGACGGGGAATCGACGGCACTTCTTGAATGCCTTCCATTTTAAGCGGGAGACATGGGGCGTCGAACGTCCGTCGACAAACAGGGTAGAATGGCGTCGATGAGGCGGCAGCTTCGTCCGAGCGGTGCTCGTCGGCGTCAGAGCGTCGGCGTCCTGCAAGGCAGAGGCGTGCGGGGCACCTCGGTGACAATAGTTCTGGACTGCAAAGATTGTGGAGACGGAGGTCCAGCAAGGGCGTCGAGTCGTTCGAGTCTTTGTGGTCTACGGGTGGCGGGAAACCCACCGGCAGGTTTCTCCTCGGCGCGTTGGTCGTCCTCGACTTTCTCCGGCAGGATAAAGCGGTCGACGGTGCGGACGAGGGAGTCCTTCGATTCGAATGTTCTTAGGCAAAGGAGCGGACGGCTCCGGTCGTCGGCGGCACGGCGTCAAGTGGTCCCCACGGCTGGGCAACACAACTTCGACGGGCCTCCAGCGGTTACACAAACCTGCGAACCCTGGTCGACGGCAATGGACTTCGACGGTGGCGATGTCCGGGTGCTTCACTTCGATCTCCTCAGCGGTCCCGTCTCGGGTCGGCAGCCTTTCGACGGTCTGTCTTCCAGGGCGCTTCGGCCAAGATGGAGCGGTGCTCGATGGTCCCTCGGAGCACGGGAAGAGGGCGACTTACCAGGTCCTCTCTCGGGTCAGTCTTCGACGATTTCGGCAGCCTTCGGATCGGTCGAAGCAAATGCAACAGCAAGTCTTCTTCTTCCAGCTGGACGTCGAGGATCAGCAGTTCCAGTTACTCTTAGAGTGGAGACTCAGCTCCAGAACGCTTCTGAACACTTCTGAACGTTCCCTGAACCTATTACCAGTGCTGAGAGGTCCCCAGATATACTATTCTGTCTCTCATCCACACTGCTGGCACACACTCAGCAGCCAATCATACAGAAGGGCATTCATGCAGTCAGTCAGCCAATCAGGCACACAGTGCATTCAGGCCACACTCCTCCCTTTCAGACACTCACAACAAGGAATGTGGATTGGGACAAGTACCCAGCCATTCAACACTACACACTGCATTCAGGCCAGTTTCGGGCAGCGCTGTCTCAGTCTTTGTCTCTCATGCCAGAAACCAGACAACCACAACAAGGAGTGTATATTGGTCACACACTCCATTCACCCAGGTCCCACCCACAGGAGGTACCCACAACATACAGTCACTGGGAAGGCTCCAGTCAGTCTAGCTGGGCCTTCACAACAACACCATATATGGAACTTCCACCCAACAGCCAGTCAGGGGGAAGGGACAGAGTCAGGGCTTCCCAGGACTTTGGGAAAACAAGGTAACAGGCAATAGAGAGCAAGAGGCCACAGGGGCCATCTTGTTTCCTATCAGGAATCAACTGATCCCAATGGCAGGGCCTGGGTATCCCAAAATGGAGGACACCCAGAGCACCTGTCAAATTCAGCATGGAGCTGCCACCAGCCCATACCCTGCTCTGTGGGCCACCCACAGGTGCCCAAAAACATACACTAGGGGTACAGGGTTGTACCCCTACCCATGGGTGCCATAAGGGTATCCCATGGGTCTGTTCACCAAACCAAAAGAGAGAGCTGCACTGCCAGGAGTCCCACATGGACTCCTGGGCAGAAAACATGACAGAACACACGATAAAAAGCACTAAAGGACAAGTATTCAGAGGCCCTGTCCCTCTGATGCATTTCCAGCATCACACACCCCTTTACAGTATTGTCTACAGGAGGATTGGGCTTTCACCCACCACCACACCACGTCCTCCACTGGTGCCCGGTCGTGGCTGAGATTCCTCCTGGGTCTGCACCATCACCTCCACCTCTACAGCATCAAGTGCGTCATCACCTGCAAAAACATGAAAGACAACAAATGGAAACAGGCATGAGCACCATAGCACACACATAGGCCTGACAAGCCAGAGATCCAGTACATGAATTACACATGTCCCACATGACTATAACCCTGGCATGCATGCACAGTCAATGAGTTGGAAGGGGATGCAAAAAGCAGACACTGAGGACACCAAGATAGAAAAGCAACACATTTGCTGCATACTGGATAGCACTGGCATCACACATTAGCCTGTGAGTGGCATGTCCAATACACATACATGACACATGCCAGCACACAGATGGCATGTAGCATAGCCATGGTACATTTGACAAGTAAAGCCATATGTCAGTGAATGAGTACTGTCACCCATCCATGTGAGATGGACATAATGAAATGATAAATGCAAAATAGTGTGACAAAATACGCATGTGCCACACACTGCAACACATCCAGTGTACAATAATACAGTGATGGCAGGCAGATGGATACATCAATGGTTGGTAACTTCAACATGACAGCAAACAACTATCATGTTCCACATTCAAACAGGCCCCAAAAATTAATGTGAGCAGGCCCTTACTCAATCAGCCTGAATGATCAAATCATTCCCATAACAAGGGAATAAATGTGGGCCAATGTGGGTTGTAATCTATAACAGAAGCATGTCACATATGTGGCATTAGGGCAGAAAAATGCGTTGCAAAATTGGGAGGATTGAAACAATCAGGCTGAATGAACACTGAAAAATCAGAACAATGTTGTTGCAAGATCACAGTTCAAGGGCAACTGCAGTAATGTGGTGCTAATTGGCTACTGTGGTCAGAAGGGATACTGTCATATCGAAACCCAAGGCCAGTGAATGGTTTGGAGAAAGCACATGGGTGACCCATACCATTCAGGAGTACACACCCTCACCTGGCACTCAATCTTTACACATCACCCAAGAAACATACACATGGATTACACACACTTGCATGGGCACTCACCGGACAATGCCTCATAATCTGGTAGGTCTCCCACACCCTGGATCTGTTCCTCTGTGACCAAGGTTCCAGCAACAGACTCATGTTCAGTGAGTTGGTTGTCCTCTGGTGGAGACCCACAGCCAGTCACCAGAGTAGAGGCATGATTGGAAGCCAGCTTGTTCTTTGCTCTGCATTTCAGGTCATTCCACCGCTTGTAGCAATCATCAGCTGTGCGCCTCACAAATCCAAGGGCACTAATGTGCTCCGCGATGGTCTGCCAGTGGGCCCTACGTTGAGCAGTCGTAGTCTCACAGCCTGCAGTCACCAACATTTCGCGGCTATGTGCCGACACATAGGCCACAAGTGCATCAAGTTTGGCGTCATTGAAGCTAGGCTTCCTTGACGTGCTGGAGTGTGTAGCACTGTCTGGGGTCTCAGCCTCTAGTGCAAGAGCACCCTTCTTCTTCTACTTGTAAGGTGGTGCAGATCTTGAGTGGCTTACGCCGCTCTGGTCAGTAGTGGCATAAGCGCAGGTGGACTGGGTACTAGAAGCCTGTAAAGGCACAATGATCATAGGTCTTGGTGCAAGCATTGGCTGCAGGGTGATGTCGGCAGGGCCAACATCGGTGTGATGGACCTGGACTGACACTGTCCTGATTGGTAGACTGAGATTTGGGGTGGATGGAGCTGCAGCTGCCCCTGCTGCCTCCCCACCCTGGCTACTTGGGGCAGAAGATGACATTGCTGCCCCAGATCCACATGACCTGGTGACAACAACTTTCACCGCCACACATGGATTAGACTTGCTGACCTGGAAGTCAGCCTGGGAGTCATCCTTTGCCGGTTCAGGTCACAAAATGGGCTGGTCCAACAAGGGCTGAAGTGGGATGGTGTCAGCTACGTTTCCCACAACCATTGGGGGGGCATAGGTGTCCCCGATTGGTCCTACACACACGAGGCTCTAGGGGCACCCTGCAAATCCTGGCCATGTCCCCTACCGCGCCCACTACACCCACCTTTTGGAGGTCGGCCACCTTTGCCTCACTTACTGCTTGGTCGCCTCCCAACCATGGCACTGATGTTGTTGTGTGTATGGGAGTTGCAGTAAACAATTGTCCTGGGCAATTGGGGTGAAAGGGGTAGGGTACTAGATGGAATTCGTACTCTAGTGCTCTAGCAAGGCTGTATGTGACCCCTGGGGGAAGATGACGGGTCACGCAATGCACAGGCACCCCAAAAACAAAAGTAAATATGCAAGCAACCCCTGGTAGACCACGTGCGTTGTAAAATGAACCTGCACTACGCTGTGCCACCCAGAAACACAAAAATAAGCGTACGAGTGTTACACGCAGCCTGGGGTACGCGACACACGGGGCAACCACAGTTGGAAAATACGTGTGCGACTCACCGTCTGCCTTGAAAAAGAGTGTGAAAAAGACACGCGTGTGCGCATTGGCAACACCCCCGCCAAAAGAAGAAAAGAACGCAGTGTGAGGAAACAGGGAATACGAACTGGAAACGTTGTGAAGTAATCGCGTGTGAACCGACAAGAAGTACAAGAAACACCCGCTCGCTCTCCACAAAAAGCACGTACAAGAAAATAGCGTGATACTCGTACCTTTTAAGCCAGCCCACCAATAGCACGGTGACGTGCAGTTTTCTCACGTGCTGATTCACAATGCACCCGTGTTGTGGGGAACGCCCGCGTGTGTAACGTCACTTACGCACTTATGCGCTAAGGGCCTTTACTCGGATTTCACGCTGACGTGCACTTTTTTCACATGCCAAATCACTCCGTATCAAGCTGGCCATGCGAAAACGCACGGAAGACCACACTCCTGCCCAAAAGGCCATTTTCCTGCCCCCAAAAGCCCTGTGCACGCTCCCACCAGCCATCTGCTGCTGCCTGCCTGCTGCCCACGTGCCCTGCTATTTGGTGCCTGCACGTCAGCCATCTGCAGGGGTCCAGTTGTTGTGTCCACCCCTGCTGGAACAGAAGACTCCCGACTGGGATAACATCGCTCCACAGCTCAGCCCCAGGACCCAGTTGCCCACCCACGCCTGCCTCGGGGGTCGCCATGTCAGGGCAAACACCATCTGAGACCACTGGCGACCCCCAGCCAGAGAGGCAGAGGGCCACCAGCTTCAGTGAGAAGGAAGTTGGTGTCCTAGTGGAGCATGACCCGGGGCATTATGATGCCCTCTTCGGAACATCACGCGCCAACAAGGAAGGACGAGAAAGGATCTGGGAGGACGCAGTGGTTGCCATCAATGCGGAGGGGGTGGCAACCCGCGACATCAAGCACGTCCGGAAGCGCTGGGAGGACTTCAGGTCAAGGACCCTCTACAAGGCCCGGCGCCTCGCAGAGGGGGGCCGGGTCAGCATGAGGAACATCCAGATGAGGGTCCTGGAACGCGTAGGCCCAGCGCTCCACGCCCAGATCCTTCGGAGGCAGACCTGTCTGGAGTTGAGCGGTAAGTGGCCAAGCATTGCTGTGTGAGACAGGGCATGTTGCAGTGTGCTGGTAGTCTGATACTTGCCTGTATGTGTGACATAGGCCATGTATGGATGTGTGTGTGCAGGGACATCATGGTCATGCATGGGTAGTACCACTGGTGCAAGTGGTGTAGTCCAGGGCCAGGGTCACGAGGCAGCACAGGTCACCACAGAGGGGCCTGTGCATGTCGCGGTCCTTGAACCTGTGACTGCACCACCATGCACCAGCAGGGATGCCCCGTCCCTGGTCCGTCCGCAGGTAGGGGGGAGTACCACATCATCTGCCTCTCCACTACCTGCGGATGAGGGGTCCCACGACCGTATGGGCTCCATCCTGGTTGGTGTCGCGTTGCGCATGCGTGACATTCATGGTGACGTGCGTGCTTCCTGGGCCGAGCATGCACGCCATCACGAACAGCAGCGTCGCAACGTGTCACTGTTGGGAGTGGCCCTGGTCGGTGGGTTCCTACATGTGTCGTGCACTCTGGCGGACCTCTCCTCCTTAGTGGAGACTATGCGCCAGTCATTCTCCCTGCCGTCTTCCGGCCCAGATTCCACCAGGGCCCCCTGTGGACCTGGCCTGACCAACACAGCCAGCTTGGTGGAGATCCCATCCCTGCCACAGTCGGGAGTCAGCGGTCCAGCAGGGGTGGACACCGCAAAAACTGGAGACCAGCTGATGGAGGATATGCAGGCATCATCGGACAGGGCACATGGACAGCAGCAGCAGGCTCTAGGTGGGAGCAAGGATGGCTCGGGGCCATCGACATCAGAGGGGCAGTCATCGGCCAGAGGGCAGGTGAACCCTGGAATGGCTGTGTCTTCCGTGTGGCTGCGGTTGGGCCAGCGTATAGATGCGGAGCGGCGGCAGGCAGAAGAGGCAAAGCTCACAATGGTCAGGGCAGAGAACTCCATGTGGAGGGCACTGAGGCGGGCCAAGTGCCTTGAGGCAATTCGCCGGGAGTTGGAGGTCAACATGTCATCGTCCCTGCCAACCCTCAGGGCCATGGAAGAGGACTGCCTCCAGGACATCGAGCAGGAGTTCGATGATGCCCTGGCCCTGGAAATCGGGAAGTGAGCCATCAGACTTGCCCGCCGCCATTGTCTATAGTTTGTAGCTTTAGGTTTCCTTTATCTTTTTCATTCATTTGGGGCGCGTGGACTATGCCCCGCCATTTTGTATATAGTTCTTTATTAGGTCGTTTTTTAGCTAGGTTTCATTTCATTTGTTGTGCTCATGCACCCTGGATTACTTCTTTGTAGATAGTTGAACAGTGGATTTATCTATTATTTTTCTCACCATGGAGCAATGGATTTTACTGTTTCCGTTGATTTGGTGGCCGGAGTCTTTGGACACATTTTCATTTCGATTTATTTGGATTCAGACTTCATGTTTTTCTTTTTGTGTTTTGGACATGCTGCATTTTTTTTTTTCATGTTTTCATTAGATTACATTCTTTTTGTGTTCAATATATTTTGGTTTATTACTTTGATGTGTGGTATTCTCTCATTGGTTTCATGCATGTCACGGTGTATGTTTTCACAATCACCAGCACCCATTGTGTGTGTGTGTGACAGACATGTGTTGATGTACATTCTTGCCATTTGGGTTGTATCATGTAATAGGCATTTCAATGTGGGGTGGATGGGATGCTTGGTTGGGTCTTTGCACAGGGATGGCGTGCGGTGGGATTTGGGAGGACTTGAGGCCCATGATTGTGGATCATGATGACGTGTTGGGGGGACATGAGTCGGGGCCTGCTGGCAGGTGCCCGTCAATGTTGGGTGGCTGGGGGTGCTGGGGGACATGAGTCGGGGCCTGCTGTCAGATGCCCGTCAATGCTGGGTTGGTGGGTGTGCAGGGGGACATGAGTCGGGGCCTGAGCCTCACTGCTGGGGCGTGTGGGTACTGGGGGACATGAGTTGGGGTCTGCTGGCAGGTGCCCGTCAATGCTGGGTGGGTGGGGGTGCTGGGGGACATGAGTTTGGGCCTGCTGGCAGGTGCCTGTCAATGCTGGGTGGGTGGGGGTGCTGGGGGACATGAGTTGGGGCCTGCTGGCAGCTGCCCCTCACTGCTGGGGGGTGGGGGTGCTGGGGGACATCAGTTGGTGATCACTAATGCAAGGTGACATGTGGGCTGGCTGGGGGGCATGCCCATGGTGGATGGGCTGCGTGCGGGACATGACCAGGGGTGCTGGGTAGTCCCCTGTGGTGTGGGCTGCCTGCAGGGGCCGTGGAGGGGCTAGAGTGCACACCTGGGAGGACCCACACTGCCAATTCATGTGTGGGACTCCCCGCACACCCCACTGGATACACGTACCCCGCTCTGACATCAAAATCACGTGTGAAACTCCCTACGAACCCCAGTAATACACGTACCCCGCTTGCACATGGCCAATCGTGTGTGAAACTTCCTGCAAACCCCCGAAATACACGTACCCCGCTCGCACAGGGCCAATCGCGTGTGAAACTTCCCACGCACCCCCGAAATACACGTACCCCGCTCGCACAAGGGCCAATCGCGTGTGAAACTCCCCACGAACCCCAGTAATACACGTACTCCGCTCGCACAGGGCCAATCGTGTGTGAAACTTCCCGCGCACCCCCGAAATACACGTACCCCGCTCGCACAAGGGCCAATCGCGTGTGAAACTCCCCACGAACCCCAGTAATACACGTACTCCGCTCGCACAGGGCCAATCGTGTGTGAAACTCCCTGCGAACACCAGTAATACATGTACCCCGCTCGCACAGGGCCAATCGCGTGTGTAACCCCCCGCGAACCCCTGAAATACACGTACCCCACTCGCACAGGGCCAATCGCGTGTGAAACTCCCAGTGAACCCCAGTAATACACATACCCCGCTCGCACAGGGCCAATCACGTGTGAAACTCCCCGTGAACCCCCGAAATACACGTACCCCGCTCGCACAGGGCCAATCGCGTGTGAAACTCCCCGTGAACCCCAGTAATACACGTACCCCGCTCGCACAGGACCAATCGCATGTGAAACTCCCCGTGAACCCCCGAAATACACGTACCCCACTCGCACAGGGCCAATTGCGTGTGAAACACCGCGCAAACCCCAGTAATACATGTACCCCACTCGCACAGGGCCAATCGCGTATGAAACTCCCCGCGAACACCAGTAATACACGTACCCCGCTCGCACAGGGCCAATCGCACGTGAAACTCCCCGCAAACCCCAGTAATACACATACCCCGTTCGCACAGGGCCGATTGCGTGTGAAACTCCCTGCTAACCCCCAAAATACATGTACCCCGCTCACACAGGGCCAATCACGTGTGATACTCCCCACGAACCCCAGTAATACACGTACCCTGCTCACACAGGGCCAATCGCGTGTGAAACTCCTTGCGAACCCCAGTAATACGCGTACCCCGCTCGCACAGGGCCAATCGCATGTGAAACTCCCCGCGAACCACAGTAATACACGTACCCTGCTCGCACAGGGCCAATCGCATGTGAAACTCCCTGCGAACCCCCCGAAATACATGTACCCCGCTCGCACAGGGCGAATCGCGTGTGAAACTCTCGCGAACCCCAGTAATACACGTAAGCCGCTCGCACAGGGTGAATCGCGTGTGAAACTCCCTGTGTACCCCCAAAATACACATACCCCGCTCGCACAAGGCCAATCGTGTATTCAGAGGGGTGTGCAGGGAGTTTTACAGGCATTTTTGTGGTTGGGGGCCTGTATGCTGGTCCACTGGCCCATGCGCCATGTGCTGGATTTGTGCGCTGTACATGGTGCACGGGGAAGGGTTGGGGGCGTAACTGGCGCTGCTGCAGGGTCGCTGCGCCACTCTGCATCATGGTTGGTAATGGATGTTAAAATCCATGAATACGCTGTGCGCGGAAATGGATTTTGGTGCAAGCGGCTGGCGCAGACTGTCGCACGCGCACACTGTGCGCCAGCCACATGTGCCACTTGTGCGCTGAATTCTATGAATTACCCCCTAAATTGTCAACACGAGATCAGAATGGTCCTCAATTAGGTGTCACGTTTTAGCGGTCTATGGGTGCTTGATTGCCGTCTTCATCAGGGCTCCGTGTTGAAGACCCTGTGAAAAGACATGGGCCCTCATTACGACCCTGGCGGAAATCGAAAAACGATGGCGGAAATGGAATACCGCCATCGAATAGCGCTCGGTGCGATTATGACCCGTCACCATAAAGTACGATGCCATTAGCGACACCGTAGTGAACGCCAACGCTAACTGCACCAATTACGCGCACGCGCGCCATGCCAAACCGTAATTACCACCATGGCGCAATGGTACGCGAATTCTGACCCTAGCGGACATGTACCTAACGCCATCAAGCATGGCGGAAAGTACCATTCCGCCATGGTGAGAAATACGGCATCGCGAATCAACCGTAAACGGCCCTACTGAGTGCCTGTACACCACTCCCTGGCCACATTGCACAACTCCTCGTAGGTGCAATGAAGTCACACAATGCAACCAGTCAAATGTACAAGTCACCCATGCATGCCAACGAACAAATTAATCTAGGGGCTCCAAGTGCCTTGTGAGTGGCCATCCATATTTGCCATGGCACCATTGCCGCACTGATGCAGCACAGGCATGCGAAGGTTCAAGTACAGCAACATGAGCAGAAAAATGAGACAAACAAAAACAGGCCCCCCCCATCGACTGACACCAGTGTAAGGCAACATTCAAAGCAGTATCCTGAGACAGACTGCACCAGCCCTGTACTCCTGCCAGTAAACAAACCAACCATCAGCATAAGCATGTACCACACAAGTTGGCAGAGTGACTGAGCAGCCAGGCACATCTCAAGAGGGGCCAATGGGAGCTGCAGGGCACAGATGGCACGAATACAGAAGCTATTCCAATGGACATGACCTCAGTCTCCCTCCAAGAAACGCACGCAAACACAGGCACCTGTGACCAGCCATATACTGATAATCACATCATTCCACCAATCCACCTGGCTGACCGGCATCTGTTACACAAAAGCTAATCCCCCGCCCCTGAGCATGACATCATCAAAACAGTCATAATGGTAGCCCCTATCCCTGACCACACTGGGCTTCGTAGGCAAACGCGGCCAGTACAGTAACACGCAACTATACTCAGAAGCCGGAACCCAATGCAGATCTACTCACAATACATCGCTCCACAAATAGGAATATGCTACATTACTTGCAAAGAAGAACGCTACACGGTTAATATCAGAATAGAAATTTAATGCTCCACAAAATCACCAAGCCCATACAGCCATTAGGTCATGAACCCCAAAAATATATTTCATCATTGTGGGCTGCATCCGCAATAAATGACCAGCTTCTTCTTGTGTGACGCCCTGTTCCTTCATGGTACACAGGGGCTACATTCACGTTCAAAAAGGCAACATGGAAGCGCCTAGAACCGCAGGGCCGTTCCATTAGGTACGCACTAGTCCAGCTGAAAGGTCGAAATGTTGCTCCTAGCCACTAGTACCGCGTAAGGGCATGTGGCCCATTGGCGATCGTCCCAAAAGATCGTAATGGTGCTCCACTGATTAACTCGAAGCAGCAGGTGTCGGGAGTAAAAGCCATCTGCAGGAGTGGCATACAGATGGCAGCGGCAAAAGGGGAGGAGATACCTGTCACCCAAATGAAATGAAAAAGAATAGTATGGCCATCAGAACATGATTTGTATTACTCACTTCAATGATCACACTAAATCTACAGCCATATGCATGCTAGCCCACTCCAAAGGATTATTCCCACCCAAATATCACTTGCGAATCATAACTATAAATATCGAGGTGAAAACACTATTACAAACGAGTGTTTGTGTGCATGCGTCTGTCAAAACAGAATCCATTCGATGGGATTAGTAACATGCATAGACACAAGTGTTTGAAGGCGCGTCGAGACAGGGAGGGTTCAACAAGGCCAGATAGACGATGGTCCCACTATGGCAGCTCTGCATCACATAGCGCAGGGGAGGTGGATAGATTCCAAAAAGCCCTGTACATGGCAAACTCTCCATCAAATCATCTGTCCATGCATCCATACATCATTCCCTCATCCCGGTATGAAAACGCCTGATTATGTACTCACATAACATGTGAAATTTCCATTGAGTCTGTGCGTAATGCAGTCTGCAAAATCCACTGTGCTCCGGGCCGGAATTCCAGTGTTGTGAAGTAACATGTATTTGGGAACGTCCTGCCTTATCGTCCACCACGCTATTGCGCATCCCATACTATTCATATCAATCATTGCATTCTCGCCATGGCCCCTGTCCCAAGGACATTAAACAATAGAACGTTATATTTGCAGTCAGACCTGTGGGCGTCTCCTCGCCGCTAGCTGAAGACCGAAAGCGCAGTCCTTCGAATTCCTCATTTGCAACATCACGTCGAAAAGGCATCTGTGACCGCTTGAAATTACAAATCCATCCATGTAGTGCGGCAATGTGTGAAAATGCAAAGTGGCTTCACTCACAAATGGGACGCCCCGCCCGTCGTTGAACCAAGGTACAGTGCTGCATGAGGGTCCACCGTTAATCGAGTACTACATTCCACTGACCCTTCACAAGTTTGTTCACGACTGCAAAGATAGTATGGGAAACAATGGGACCATAGCAGAATGAACATATGAGCCAATATTTCACTGCCATCGGGATCAAATACATGATTGTAATAGCAAGATGCCATGCGTCGAATTGCAGCGTTGCGTGCGGGACGTGCTCGCCCAAAGGGGATTGCAGCTTGCACAGGTGGAATGAATCACCACAGGTGGAGGCATTACAGCTTGAAAACACATAAATTGCACACCCAACCCCCTCACACAACCACACCCACTCCAAAATGCTACCGGCAGGACTAGCGATGTTGGCCCTGGGGGACCTGATAGCACTGCAAGTACTCCAACTTCAAGAAGAAGACGAACACCAACTACTACAACAACCGGCCGCACAGAGGAGACGCAGGAGGAGGAGGAGGGCAAGGCAGGCCCAGCAAGGCCCGCCACCACAGCCACTACCACCACGCAGGCAGCCCGCAATCCCACGCCTCCGAGCACATCCGTTCAACCTGACGGATGAGCAGATCCACACCCTCTACCGTTTGGACCGGGACACCATAACCGCCATTGTGGACATGACACAGGCTGACCTTGTCAGCATGATAGATAGCCCAACCGCCATCCCACTCCTACTGAAGGTGGTGTCTGTACTCCACTTCCTGGCCACAGGCACCTACCAGCACACAGTCGGACAGTTGCATGGCATTTCACAGCCACTGTTCTCACGGACACTATTGCAAGTGCTCGATGCCCTCCTGAAGCACGCAGACGACTACATCTCTCTACCACGCTCGGAGCAGGAAATTACGAACACAAAAGTGGGATTCCATGCACTTGGCGGCATACCGGGTTGCATTGGTGCCATCGACTGCACCCATGTTGAATTGGTCGTCCCACATGCCATGGAGGCTCAGTACCGCAACCGAAAACAATTTCATTCTCTTAATGTACAAATGGTGTGTGACTCCAACAGGATCATTACACATTGTTGTGCACGCTTTCCTGGATCAACCCATGATTCTATGGTCTTGAGGAACTCTAGAATACCACGCTACATGGAGCGACACGCAGGGAACAGATCCTGGCTACTCGGTGAGTCTCATTTCATGCATGATAATGTGGGGTATGTGATGCGGCAATGACCTGGCAGGAGGGGGGGGGGCGTACGTAGCAATGTCATTCCACAAACATCCTTTATTGTCCACATACAGGTGATGCCAGGTATCCACTGAAGAGATGGCTCCTTACACCACTCCGGAACCCACAGAACCAGCCTGAGGAGGACTACAACCATGCCCACTCACGTACCCGTGTAGTCATAGAACAGGCATTCGGCCTACTGAAGACTCGTTTCCGCTGCCTCAGCAGGTCTGGCGGGGCACTCCTGTACCGCCATGAGAAGGTTGCAAAGATGGTCATGGCATGTGTCATGCTACACAACATGTGCGTCCGTAGAAATGTGCCCATGCCCCCTGACGCAGAACTGCAAGCACCTGAAGATGGTCATGATGAGGGTGGGGATGTGGCAGCACCTGAAGGAGTCCGCGAGGCACAGGAGGGCCGTGAGATTCGTCAGAATATCATAGATGCATGCTTCTAGCACTCACGCCTGGTGGCTGTTACATGGACACGGGACTTGTGGCACTGTGTGTGTCTGGAACACGCACAATGTGGACTGTACGCCTATAAAGGCCTCGTACACAAAGATCAATGTCCACACATCTCATTGGATGATTATGAAATGTTTATAGCATATGTGAAATTATGTTACACACCCCATCGACCCGCCACCCAAGTGAGCCCAACACACCCGCTCCACCCTCCTACCTCCCCCCCGAACACCAGTGTCCGAAGATGCTCATTGTCAGTGGGCAGACGCTATTGCAAGCCCCCTCTCCGGGTATCAGGGGCACCCCTGCCTGTGGAGCGCAGGTTCCTCCCAGATCTACGTTGGGGGCTGCCCTGGACGGAACTTGCAACGGATGAGGTCTCTGCCTGCTCACGTCCATGCATGTCCCTAAGGGTTTGTGAGAGCTCAGTGAGCACACGGCGCACAGCGGCAAGTTCAGCACATACGTCTTTGGACGTCGCATGCAGTTGCCCCCTCAGGCTCTCGGTGCTTCTCTCCATTTGTGCCCTTAGTGTCTCTGTACTTCTCTCCATTTCTGCCCTAAGTGTCTCAGTTGCTGTTTCTATGGCTGCCTTAGTACCCCCACATTCATCAGCATGGTCCTTGAGGAGCGTGGCCAGTTGCTGCTGTTGCACGATCACCTGGTCGAGGGACTGTTGCCTCTGCTGTGCCATGGCCATTTGCGGTGGTGTCACAGAGGGGCTGGTCACCTCATGTTGCCTTGCCACAGGGCTTGTGGGGGATGGCCAGTCGTCTTGTGGGTGCCCCTGCGTGGTATCCTCATGGTGTACGGGATGGAACAAACAGGGGGATTGAGACAGGTCATGGATGGATCTTACTTCGACATCCCCGTTTTCTGTGTCGGAGCATGCTGCCATTAATGCAGTGTCACCTATGGTGCTGCTGCCACCAGAAGCAGTGCCTGCCTTCTGTGGCATCCCTTGGGGGGACCTGTGGTGGTGCTGTTGTGGGCATGCTGGCTGCTGGGGTGCCTGTTGAAGTTCCCTCCTGTGTGCTGCCACTTGATTTGTGCTGCTGCCATGTCTTGATGCGTGCAGCTGAGGTGGAGGGTCTTTGGCCGTTGGTCTTGGCCGTCTTTGCAGGTGTGCTGGTAGGGGTGTCCTGGAGCTCGTCATTTGAATCGGACCCTGTGGTGGAGTAAAGGAGGGCGAGCGTTATTAATGGGTCTGTTGAAATTGGAATGGCAATGTATCACAGGCATTGGGGTGGTACCTGAGGGTGATTTGGGTCGGGGCCTTGGAGGTGGTTTCATTTTTGTGTGGATTGAGGATGCAGTTGTTTTGCAGCCTGCAGTTAGGGTGTGCCTGCTGCATGTGTAGAGGGTGTTTTTAGGATTTTTAATGATTTCTGTATTTAATGTGAGTTTTAAAGTGCGCTATCAGGCCAATGTATGTGGACGTTCTCCTGGACATGTGGTACTTCACATGATTGGACATTGTGGATTTAGCATTGTTTTATTTGGCCCACCTACCTGATTCTTCGGATGTCTGCAATCCTTTCTCCATCCCTCCGACTCCCTCTATACTCTCCATTCCAATGGTGGAGGCACAGATTTCTTCCCAGGGGGTCAACTTGATGGGTGATTCCGATCCTCCCCCGGTAGCTGTGGCAATGTTACGGTTGGCGGATAGTATGCTCCGTACGCGTATCTGCAGGTCGTCCCATCGCTTTCTGTATTGCTGTGGGTTGCGGGGTGCGGTCCCCACCGCACTTACCCGCTGTGCTACCAGGGCCCATATGGCCTTCTTGTTCGCAAGTGCCGTCCTGGTCATTTGCGTCGAGAAGACGACGGCAGCATTCTCCTGGAGGGTCTCTGTGAGCACGGTGAGTTCCTCACGGGAGAAGTGGACCTGCCGCTTGCGGTCGCATGCTTTTTTCGCAACTTTTCCCATTTTTATTGCTTTCACTGGGGTGGATGACGGGTTGGGATGTGTCTCAGGGTAGTATTTTTTATGGTTGTGTGGGAATTCTGATTTTATAGGTGTACGCCGTGCTGTTTCCCGTTCCGGGACCATTTTTTAACTTCCGTTTCTGTATATTTACGGTCACCGTACTTTCCGATTGCCGCTCATTACGGTGACCGCTCAGATGGGTGGCGGAATTGCACCCAGGGCGCCGTACGACGGCGGTGAGGGGCGTTTTGGGGACATTTCCGCCATCGCGGACTTTGCACTTCCGCCATGGCGTAGTGCTCGTGCCCGATGGGTCGGAATTAGCCGCACTTTGCTACGTCGTGCAATGGCGGAAACGCTATTTACGCTATGGCGGTCAGGTCAGTCACTTTCCGCCAGGGTCGTAATGAGGGCCATATACAATATGTAAGTGGATGTGTTCTACATAATGTGCCTGGAAGCCCTAAGCACTCATTGAACTATTTCAAAAACACCTCTGGCTGCTGGTGGTCAATTTACCCACCGGCGCTCTTTCCCGATTCTTGAGCCCGGGTAGTCATTGAAGAGGCACGTACAGCTGTATTAGTCATGTCGGAGGAGGTATTCAGAAAACGTGTGCCTTTTATTTCTAGAAGAGAGCATATCTTGCTGTTCTGAAGTCTGGTGTAGAGGGCATCAAGGCACCTTCTTATGGTTCTTACTGGACCCTGTGTGGTGGATTATAATTCCATAAGCCCTAATAATGATCTTAACTGTTCCTTGATTCTGGCTATTTCACTTATGTTATAGCCTCCACTAACTCTGGTTTGGGCTTTAATACTTCACACGTTACCACGTGTGCTAAATACGTGACTTCATCCCCCTTGAACTTGCACTTCTCCTTTTTCACTGTCAACCCCTCCTCATGTAACATTTCTAGTGCTTGCATCAACAATTGTTCATGTTCATCCTCCTCCCATGCGCACACCAGAATGTAATCTTCGAAAAAATGTATTCCTATACACCCTTTGAACAGATTCTCCATGACGCTCTGAAACACTGTACTTGCTGATGATAAGCCGGATTTCATGTGTCTATATTGATATGCCCTCATAGGTGTTATAAAAAGTGTTGTGTCTTGATTCGGGATGCAATTCCACCTGGTGGTATGGCGACAATAAATGAATAGCCGAGAACCATTGTACCTTGCACATGGTTGCCAACATATTGTTTATGTTCGTGAGAGGTTATTGAAGTTACCCATACTGCCCTATTCACAGCTCATAAATCTACACACATACATATTTTTCCATCATACTTTTGCATCACTACAAAAGTGATAACAACTCACTCGCTTCAATAGGTCATTACATTCCCCTTTGAATAACCTTGATGGTTCCAGTTCCAACTTGTCATTTACACTCAAGGGAACTAGTCTTACTTTATGCACCACTAGGTCAGTCCCCCGTTTTCAATTTATTTTATGTTTAAAACATTCCAGCATTCCAATAGCATCCCTGAACACCTCAGGAAACTCTTTCACCACATTTTGCATGTCTATACTCTTGGAATCCACTGATGAAAATACATACATGTGCTTTTCTTGTGTTGGTGTGAGCTCCATATTGATGCCCCCTGGTTTCTACATCCCAGCAAACTATATCTTCTCTCAGTAGCAAACACTTTCCCCTTAATCTTGTGATCACCCACTACTATATTACACCACACATATCCCAAAAATGTGGTTTGTTACTCTTACCTATGCAAACATGTTGATATAATTTCGATGTGTAACGAGGTGAGCTCCCTTTGAATAGGGAACATACCTTTTACTCATGGGTCCACCATAGTTCATCAAGAATCAACTATATTATGGTGACCAGCTCCATGGTGAGTATGGTTACGATAACCAGTATACTCCCACGTACCCTCTTGGGCCACTCGCCGGTGCTGGCCTGCTTCTCAGGCCTTGCAAACGCGCCTAGACAGCTCTGATGGCGGTTCAGGGCCACAGCATTAGAGGACGTGGCGTTCAGGGAGGAGATAAGTCAAGATATAAATACCTACTTTCAAACTAATGTCAGATCGGTCCCTGAACAGAACACGATATGGGAGGCTTTCAAATCATACATTAGAGGTTGTTGCATCACAAAAGAAGGCGGAGTGTTGAAATCAATCCGCAGATCCATGAGCAGGCTTGAGGGTGTTATCCGGAATCTGGAGAATGAGCAGGGCGGAGTAAACATCCCTTATCTCCAACAGGAATTGACGGACCGCAGGGAGGAGTTTAAGCAGTTAGTTGGGAGCGAAGAATAGTTTCTGGGCGACCCAATAGCCGTGACAGGATATGAAGAGGGGATAGGCAGAGTAGGACCCTGGCCTGGGTCATAGGACAGAAACACCATAATACCCCTATTACGGAGATCGTGGGGCGGGATGGTAGCGCTGTTAAAGATTTGCATGGGATAAATATGGAATTCTGGGAATACTATACCCATTTATATGAGTCCCGTCACACAGGTGGGCATGATACTGTCGCACAATACCTGGATGAAATAGCATTGGGGTGGCTGGATAGAGACCAGGGGGAGGCTTTAAACGCCCCAATCACAGAAGAGGAAATACATAAAGCTATTAGAGCTCTCCCAATGGTAAAGCACCGGGAATAGACCGGAGAACAGTCAAATTCTATAAAGAGTATGCAAATATTCTAGTTCTCCAGCTATTTCAGATGTAGGAAGGGGCCATTGCAAAAGGTATCCTCCCAGAAACTACCAGATCGGCGTTGGTGATGGTACTCCCCAAACCGGGTAAAGATCCTGAACAATTAGCGTCCTATAGACCATTATCTTTAATCAACACTGATATTAAAATTCTAGTGAAAATCTTAGCCGATCGGTTGCTGCCACATATGCCAGCCCTGATACTACCGGACCAGAGATCTATACAGAACAATCTAAGACGTTTGTTCGACCTAATGCATAATGTGAACCCTGAAATCCAAATAGCAATAGTGGCCCATGATGCTGAAAAGGCCTTTGATTCAGTGGAATGGCCTTTTCTCTTCGAGGTACTCCGCTGATCAGGACTAGGTCTCACGTACATCAACTGGATTAAACTATTATTCACAACTCCGAGGGCGACTGTATACGCAAATGGGGTGGTCTCGCAAAATATTTATCCCATGCTGGGAACTCGACAAGGTTGCCCGTTCTCTCCTATCTTATTTGCCCTGGCCATGGAGTCATTAGCATGCCACATTCAGGAAACTCATATGCAGAAGGGTATATGGGTGAATGCTTTGCGCCCCATCATATCACTATACGCAGAAAACATCCTGATATATCTTAAGCATCCTAGAATGAACTTAGGCCCACTAACCCAGGAGGTGGTAAGGTTCAGGGAATTATCGGGACTTAGAATCAATTGGAACAAATCAGAGGTTCTCCATCTGACCCCAGGGGTGCAACAGGGGGATGTGGGTGGGAACTTTTGTTGGTGCAAACAAGGCCTTGGTACTTGGGTATCATGGTCTCCAAAAAGGTAGAAACACTGTATAATGAAGACTACATGAAGACCCTGGAGGCCCTGGAGCAGAGGGTAGAATCATGGATCCTCCTCCCGATCTCGCGGGTCGCCTTCTTAGCCTTGGCCAAGATGGTCATTCTGCCCAAAATGATGTATATTTTCAATAATGTACTGATATGGCCCCCAGTCAGTTACTCGACCCGCCTTAAGAAAATGATGGTCAGACTTTTGTGAGCAGGAAAGCAACACTGCATTGGATATTAAACTTTAACAGCCACATACCCGGATTTGCAGCTATACTATCTGGCGGCTCAGCTACAATATGTCGCAGGTTGGAACAATGCAGAATCTAACATGCCGCACGTAAAGGCAGACACCGCAGTTGCATATCTGAGCAATCTAATGGGCATGCTGTGGTGAAATAGAGGCCAGAACCCGAGAGATGAAGTTCACCCAATCTCTATGACATACTGGGAAGGGTGAGCCTTGCACAATCTCTAAAGCTCTCTCCGGACTACCACCCTGACCTTCCAGTATACGATGTAATAGATATCCCGCTCTAACACGAGAAGTCATTTAAGGATCACTTCCAGAAGCTGGGGATGTATAAATTGGGGGACCTGGTAGCGGATGGGCGTTTTAAACTATGGGACGAATTGCGGGTACAAGGGGAGCATAACGCAGTGACTCTACTTCAGTAGTACAGACTGAGAGGGTTGTTAAGAACAAAACGGCCAGACTTCCTGAAGGCTGCTGTGCCACATGTGGCTCAGCAATACGTTATTCAACCTCTGGCAGCCAGGAAACTAGTTGCTACCATATACAAGATGGCCAGGAGCGGAAGGGGGATGCAGAGGCAGGGGTTCAAAGCATCACGGGAGACCTCTTTGGGAATGAGGCTGAGTGATAAGCAATGTAGGGCTGTGTGAATGCAAACAAGGGTAATCTCATTAAAAGCCAGACATAGATTGGTTCATTGCAAATTCTTGCACCAAGCCTACTATACTACACAGAACCTCAGCAGATTCTACCCTGAGGACTTGTTAACATGCAAAAATGTGGTCACGAGGTAGCAGACTTCTATCACATGGCATGGGCAGGCCCTTGCATGAGAACCTACTGGGAGGAAATCGAAAGCGATGTGAAAGAAATGCTTCCAGCAGAGCGGAACAACTCGCCAGCGCTATGGCTACAGGCATTAATCGAAGGTGATTGCCGGGTCAAAAAGAGAATGTTGGGTATGGCAGTAGGGGCGGCCAGGTATGTAGTAGCTAGGGCCTGGGGTAAGAGCAGCCCCCCAACTTTCGCAGCCTGGCTCGAGAATATGAGAATGTGTGAACTGAAAGAAACCAGATATGCGATGACGCTGCCCCCCACTAGCCGACCATTGGGTTATTGCGCTTCTTTTAGACATTACATGTCTCATGTTGCTCTGTCAGCGCAGTCATCAGTGGCGAATGTATAAAGTTGTATCTTGGTGGGATGGTGGGAGGATGGTGTCAATGGGGCAGTGACTGCTCGGAACCAGCGTGGAGTGTACAATTTAATGACTGAATGAGCTATCTCCTAGAGGCGATAACGAGATCAGGATCTTTGCAGTTGAGATTTACGAGTTGTGTAGAGGTTGAGCGGTGGGTGGGGATAACCTACGTTGTGCTTATGGTTGTATGTGAAAATCAATAAAGAAAGTTTAAAAAAATATATCTTGTTCTGGAAAGAAACTGTGGCAATGAGGAGGTTTTCACAAGGGTACAGTGGGGGTGCCATAACTCCTGCACTGGAAGTGTACAAAAGCCAGGCAGCGTATTTATGGGGCATTCGCAACTATGGAAAATGGGTTTGTAAAGAAGATGCTTTTGCGTTCTTTAAGCAACCCTAAAGCCCCATTACATATTGAAACACATTTTATCCCACTGTCAGGGGAGACTGGCCTTAGAGCAGTGGTTTATTGGGTTTGGGTCTGGGGGACACCAGATATGTCAAAAACTAAGGAGTCCTAGTATATATAATGTCCCTGAATGGGTGACAATGGGCGACAATCACTGCCATGGCTATTGCACATAAAGAGTAGGCTCAGGTACATTGCAAGTGGCTAGTTTTACCTGCTCCTGGAAGGCCAATGGCAGCTATATTAGCCACGTTTTTGGGATTAGCGAGGAATCAATAAGCCACTGTGTTTATCTGTGAGGGATTCAGGATTAAGAGTCAGATACCTGAAGCCCCTTTTTAACCAGTTCAATATCCGTAGACTAGAAGAAGCTATGAAATTCTGCAAACAATCAGATAATCCCATACTAGCTTTCGCTGTTTCAAAAACATCTTTACTGTGCTTGGTCAAGAAGTAACTATTTATTAAAACACTCTGTATAGACTAATTGTACCATGTGTTGTATTGTTTGTAGGTACTGTTTTAGTCAGCGAAGGTCCTGTATTTGTATCTGAACTCCAGGGTTGACTTGACTTCAGAAAGAAAACTTAGTATTACCAGGAAACAATGCTAGATATTGTATTTCAAGATGTGTCCCAGAGTTTATTTTCTCTTAGGAAATACATGAAGAAACCGTTTTACCTTCGGTCGCATTTTAATGATGATTGTGTACCTATAGATTGTAGTGATTCTTGATTCGATCTCAATCTTATTTTTGAATGCATCACACTTACTGGTCATTTTGTGCCATATATATATATATATATATATATATATATATATATATATATATATATATATATACATACACATACATACATATATATATATAGTACAAAAACCTATGAAATTCAGTGAAAAAACTTTGTTAAAGGGACGTTATGGTTCAAAGTAAAACCGAAAAACCCCTGAAATTCGGCAGTTATGGTAGCATAAGCAACCATAACTCGCGCCATCGTGCACTGCTAACACTAACACCCAGGACATCAAAGATGACATCACAATGTCATTGATGACATCACTGATGACATCACATGTGCATTTACTTTTCATAAAAACTCTGTACAAGGGATTCTTATAATGCTGACCAAAAACTGTCAAGGATCATTGGGATAAATATCATGAGCTAATTAGTGCATTAAGCAATGCATTGATATAAATAGCATTCTATTATGAAGCTCTATCCAGTATTCTAAGCTACTCATGCAGAAACATAGGCAGTGTGTGCAGCATACATGATGAAGGTGCCATATTCATAATCTTGCCATGTTGAATACTGAAATGATAACTGCTTTCTTATTAGAGTTTTGCGTACTGTGAAACATGTAATAAGTAGATAATAAAAACTTAATACATAATTATTACAGACAAAACACAAAGAGACAACAACACATACAAATATGAGTATATACAGGGACAGTGAAGTAAACAAAAAATCAGAAGTAGTAGCAGAAAGAGTTCATAACCTAACTGATTGTCTTTATGCAGACAAACTATTGCTCTGTTTCAAAGCTGCTACTTGATTTGACTGCACCCAAAGGAAAGGAGAGTGAGTATAATGTATACAAATAGGAAGGTAGAGTAACAAAAATAAAACTATGAGAAAGTGCTGATAACCCTAATGATTATCTTCATGCACAGAAAGGATTGCTCTCTTTCAAGCCTGTGTCTTCCGCTATGTATATGTTTCATATGATGTGACTTGACCCTAAGTCTACAAATATAGTACCTTTTCAATTTTTACTTCCTGACTGTTACTGAAGAAAACTATGTGGCTTCGATATGTCAGTAAAGGATAAAAAGGGAGAGCCAGCCATGTGATGTCATCAGTGATGCCATCAATGACATTTGTGATGTCATCTTTGATGTCCTGGGTGTTAGTGTTAGCTGCGCACGGTGGCGCGAGTTATGGTTGCTTATGTTACCATAACTGCCGAATTTCAGGGGCTTTTCAGTTTTACTTTGAACCATAACGTCCCTTTAACAAAGTTTTTTCACTGAATTTCAAAGGTTTTTAGTAGCGCAACTTAACCATAACGTCCCTTTAACAAAGTTTTTTTTACTGAATTTCATAGGTTTTTAGTAGCGCAACTTAAGCATAATATCCCTGACTTCATATACATGTAACATAGAACATACTAACCCCCTCGTAGTGATTTTCATGTCCGCGGACTACCGCCATGTCCGCGGACATATCGAAAATCTGAGCGTGGTGAATGTAAATTTAAATAGTGTGCCCCATTTCCCCTTTGAAGTTGGCTCTGAAAAGAGCTGTTTTTTTTTTTTTTTTTACAGATGCTTGACAGACACCTGTTATTTTGTATTTTTTTTCTTGTTTTTTTTCTTACTTTACTCCTAAAATCTTCACATAACCTTCTAAGCATGAAGGCACACATGCCTCGGTTGATGACACACCTAGCAATGTTTTGCTGAGGACAAAAAACTGAACTATTGTCCCATATTGCCCTAGGTAGTAATCCAGAAAAAATTACTTTCGCATTTGGAAGGATCTTCATTATGGCTTGAACCAAGCGTTCCAAATCAGCCAACAAAGTAGGGGCACTGACGTTGCCCAAATGGAAAGCACCATAGTGGAAAAATACCACATGCAGACTGTTCATCGTGGCCATATCCTCACAAACTTGTACAATTCCCTGTACATTGCAATCAGGTACAGTGCTCCACACCACCTCCACTCCTTTCACATCAAAGTTCTTTGCAACATGCCTGCATTGAGCGTACTGTTGTAAACCATACACAAACATATATCCAAGCACCAACACCCTGACTTTCTCTACTTCTGCCATCTTCACCACACACAGTCTCTTTCAACACAAATCCACAACCTCGACATCTGATTGGCTGATCCGTACAGTCTTCTTTCCATGTTGGATTTCCTGGAAAAACCCGGATGTAGCACGCGGTGTCCGCGGACGGCGTCCACTTTACTCTCTGTGCCATTCCCTCATTGCATACAGCTAAGCAATCACACAATACGAATAACGTCCTCAGAACACCCCCATTTTGTGAATTTTCGAACATTTCAGGACAATTATCATTTCATTATTCAACATATTAACATTACAAATAGTATACTTTCATCTTGTACTCTGCACACATTGCTATGTTTCTCCATTAGTAGCTCAGTATACTAGATAGAATCCCATAATACAATGCTATTTATATCAATGCATCGTTCAAAGCACTAATAACGGTATGATATTTATTGCAATATCCTTGACACTTTTTTCGCAACATTATAATAAAAATCCCTAGTACACAAATTCCATGAAAAGTACATACACATGTGATGTCATAAGTGATTTCATCAATGACAGTTGCAATGTCATCTTTGATGTCCTGGGTGTTAGTCTTAGCAGTGCACGGTGGTGGCGTGGGTTATTTTTCAAAGCTTACCATAACTTGCGATTTTCAGTGGTCTTTCGGCTGTACTTAGAACCATAACGTCCCTTAAACAAACTTTTTTTAATATCACGCAAACAATATACAAACATGGCGTGCAAAAACCAACTTCTCACAGATGGCTTTACACAGAATGTTGCAAAGTAAGAATTTATGCTCGTTCACAGTGAAGGTCAGCTGCTTCCATTTTCTTCTTGGGCCCCGGAGAGGCTCACTAAGCGGACTATAAGGTTGTATTGTGTTTTGACCTTGACAGACAGAGATTGTGATGAAAGACTTCTCTTGAAGGAGTGTTGCTAAAACGTAAGAGAAGATAAGGATGACATTTCTGAAACGAAACCACTTTTATATATTATATCACTATGCAAAAGATCGTTCGCACACGCGGAGTCGTATTTTGGGACTGCACTACTCATAGACAATGGAAATTGCAATTGTACTGTAAGTAACCCTTTAGATTATTTTATACCAAATATAATTGCAATAGCGTAGCATTAAAGACCGCTCAAGTTGAACTTGTTCGTTGAAAGTGGCATAATGTTTTCTACCGTGCACTATCACCGCCGAATTGATCCCCTGTCGTTTAGAGGGCTCTGAAAAAGGCAGACGACACAGGGTGGGTTAATAGAAATAATTTAACCGGTCTATAGGCGGTCAAGCGCTCTACTCGCTGTGCCACTCCACTGTATCCTGTCAAGTGGCACAGCGAGTACAACGCTTGCTTTGACATCCGTGTACAGCTTGCTAATGCAAGTTCGAATCCTGGCAAGGCCAAACTCAGCCTTTCATCCTTCCGTGGTCGATAAATGAGCACCACACACCGTGGTTAATAATAAGCACCGCTTAGATACCTCACAGTTCTTAGCGCTATATGAATGGGAAAATATTATTATTTTATTATTAACATACTCCGTTGCACTATCTTCGATAGCAAATAGTTTCACGCCCTAACAAATAAAATGATGATTTTTAATGAAGATCGACTGGTGAGACTAATTTATGTTTTTTAAAACAGGTATGTGGCCCCATTTTGCCTATGTCACGATTTACAGACTCCAGCGGATGGGGTCTTCAAATGCCAGGTGCAGGTCCAAATATGCAACTTCATGACACTCACCATTTTATGGGACAATCGCCAAGGACCAATATGCCCTTACGCAGTACTGGCGGCTACAAACAACATACCAACCAATAGGGTGGTCTAATGGCTCGTTGTTGGAGCAACCTTCCGATTATCAGAGCGACCATTTACTGCTTTTATCATAAACCAAAAGCCTATCTACTGCAAAGGAACAACGCGTGGCTCAAAATAGACTTTTGCTGATCGACAGCAGAGACAATAGCAAATCGCTGAATATTCACTAAACATTTCATGTGAAATAAATGTACTTTACCAAATGTACAATCCTGCTGTTTACTTTTAAACCACAGTTTCTTATTCCGAATTGTGGCGCACTGAGTTGTAAGCTGATCTAACACCCTCTGTACCGCAAAGGAACATCGCGTGGCTCAACATGAACTTTTGCGGATCGACAACAAAGACAAATGCAAATTGCTGAATATTCTCTAAACATTTGATGTCAAATAAATGTACTTTACAAAATTTACAATCTTGCGGTTTGCTTTTAAATCACTGTTTCATATTCCGAATTGTGGCGCGCTGTGTTGTGACATAATATGTGTTGTCTTCCAGGTTCTGTGTAAAGTCACTTAGGACTGCAGAGGACTGGGCGCATTTGATGACGCACCCTGTAACGTCACGGAGAGAGGCGGGGAATATGAATGCTTTGATAATATCAGGCTTAGGGGCGGGAGATATGATTTAGTGTCGCAAAAGCAAGTCAGCCAGGTCAATAGCGCCAGTCATAGGATTATCACCCATAGGAAATTGTACGCCCATAGGAAATTGTACTATTAGCGGACAAAAGGAGTGGTCTTAAAACACTTTCACCCTGACAACGAACAATACAAACAACGTTCTCAGAACACCCCCATTTTGTGTAATTGCAACCATTTCGGGACACCGCGAGTGTTCTTAGAACACATTCAACTAGACAGATTACAAAACGGACAGCGTCCTGAGGACACCCCCAGTTTGTGTATTTACGAACAATTAAGTACACCGCAAGTGTTCATAGCTCATTTTTACCTTCCTTGCGAACAAAAATGACACATACTCCATCCTCTAAACACCCCACCATTTAGTTTATTTACAAAATGTCAGAACAGCTGTGTTCTCCGCAGACAAATCGAACGCAACAAAAACGTCTAGCACATAAAAAAACAAAACATTGAACCTATCTCATACTCCCCCACCCTCCCCAAACACTCTTACACACCAACACACGGCACTAAATACAATTTTTTATCCACGTTTCACCGCGCTGTACGCAGTCCACGGCAAATACAAGATGACGGGCACCACAGAAAATCTGACGCGCTCCACGCCCCTCGCCGTCCAATCAGCGAACACGTTGCATGTCCGCGGACATGACGCAAGGCCATGGGCCAATCGGGGTGCTGTCCGCGGAGCGAACAGGGAAGTCCGTCCGTGAAGCGAACACAGATATCACTAATTTTTTTGCCTTACGTTTTGTTCATTTTATAAAAAACTACTGGACGGATTTACACCAAATTTGCAAAAGCACGCTTTCGGGACTAGGCCCCCGCTCCTGCCGCAAATTTGGTGTAAATCTGTCCAGCGGTTTGGCCTGTGGCCGTGCGCAAAGTTTTTTCCCATTATCTCTATAGGAAAAAAACACAAGTTTTGGGACCCCCCCCCTATAATTTTTCCCCCCCTGGACGAATCCTCACCAAACTTTGCAAAAATATTCAGAGTGGGCCACATACTTTTTTTGCAAAGTTTGGTGAGGATTCGTCCAGAGGGAGCGAAGTTATAAGCCACACAAAAAATGCTCTTCCTATGGAAACACCAATTTAACCATAACTACATGGACGCTACCGCGCCCATGTAATATATATATATATATATATATATATATATATATATATATATATATATTTTGTTTGTTATGCTTTTTTATATTTTAATGTAATGTAATGGATGTGTATATTTTTATTCTGTTGCATTGTTATGGTTTGACCTGGCGGACAGTGCAGCACCGGCAAGCACAGGAAGTCGGATGCACCGGCACTGTTTTTTAAATGGTGCCGGTGCATCCCACATCCCCATGCCCATTGAGCCCTGGCTCAAATAGGAATGGGGATGTCCGGGGCAGGACAACCGCGAAAGGGCAATTACCAGGTCTGGCTGGGCCGGAATATCCCAGTAATTGCCCATTTGCGGGTGCCGGACCTGGATGCGAGTTTGGAGGTAGCCTTACCGGCAAGGCTACCTGCAACCTCGTAATGTGGCCCATTATTGTCTTGTTAACTGCTTGGGTCTGTACCACCACCTTGGAGTAGTCTCTTCTTCTACATGCATCACAGTTACATGAGGCTTTGATCGTATACCATGTGTCTCACAATTCCACACCTTAAACAAGCACCTTTGAATCCCCCTCATCCTGCCATGTTTCATTGTGCATGTGGAGATTCCATCTTTTTGTGTACCACCATAAAATGTATCTTTGTTCTCCTGATGGTTGTACCACCTTGACCTCCTTCCTGCTAATCCTGTGTGTCGCTTCTTTCATTTCTACATATTGCAAACACTTTCTGCTCAGTTGTATGCTTCTGGATATTTCCAAAGCCTCTCCCAACGTGGATTCTGTGCTTGCCACATCTTCTCCTGCACACGTGAATCCGAAGTGCAAAAAAAGAATTGATCCCTGATGTACTCGTCTTCAGTCCTTCTGAAATGACAAGATGTGATTAGTATCCTCAAATCTGCTACATAAGCATCCACACTTTCTGCTGGCATCTGTTTATTTAGAAAATAACTTGCATCTTCCCAACACTATATTTGTTTGGTGACCATATTGTTCCTCCAGCTCCCTCATAGCTTGATTATGCATGGGCCGTCGCCATCACCTTTCCTTCGCTGCATCAGATCCAGTACATGTTTTATTATCCTCAACGCTTCTTTACCCAAACAGTCCATCAATTTTGCATGTTTTCTTTCATCAAAAAACTTGTCAGCTCGTATAGCTAAGAAATGCAATCTGAAAAGTTCCTTTCATTCTTCCCATTCAGTTGTGGGTTCCACAGGATTCTCCAAGAACCTCACTGGCGGTGTTATTCCTGCACTGGGCATCCTCCGCTACATCGTCTTCTTCTGGGCTAGTACTTGAATTTGATCTTGTGTATCTGTGTGGTTTTGTCCAATCAACTTCAGAACTGGCTTTGTTCTACCTGGCTGCGTGCTGCTACGTGAAATTGTTCTAGTGAATTTTCGTGGTTTCGCCCGATCAAACCTTCAGAAGTGGCTGCATTCTTCCTCCATTATTGGAAACTCGCTGTACCTGCTGTTGCCGAAAATTCTGAAAATAAAATGCTGAATGTGTATTTTCTGTGCATTCGGCATTGGAAAAAATCACAAATTCCCATAATGTTGACGCCCCTGTAACCCTCACCCCCCTTGGGAATTTAGGGGTTGCAGGGGTGTCCCTGCTTCCATAACAAAGAAAGCGGGGGAGACCAAAAGTAGAAAAAACAAGTTAAAAAAAAGGACAAAGCCATGCAAAGTTTTACACTTCACTCTTTTCTGCCCTGTCAATTTCGGCGATGAACATTTGACGTAGATTCGCTGTACCATCACCTCACCAGCAACAAACGAATCATCCACTTGACCTCCTCCCCCACACCTGACTGCTGCTTTCTCTTAGGTATGTACAATCCTACCCCCAGCATGCTGCTATCAATGTCTGGTTGTCTTTCTGATAAATCGCTATCTGATCCACCTTGTGCCTTGCATGGAACTGGCTGCATTCACCTCTTGATATCTTACGTCATGTGCTGCTTAGCAACGCCTGTCTGGCTGCTCGCACATGTTTTCTCACCTCACGCACACACAGCACTTACCGTGCAGGCTGCTATTGCCACTGTATCTCTCCATTCACCTCAGTCCATACACCACACGTGGTTTCAGATGTTCGTCCTCCCGCTCGCAGGGCCGGTGCTATCACTAGGCAAGGTTAGGTGCTTGCCTATATGTGCAAAAAGTTAGCGCAGCAAAATGCTACTTCATCTCACACTGCGTTTAATGTGCTGTCTTGCCTTGCCTGTGATAGCACCAGGCCCGTCCCCTGTACACTGTCTGCAAGATGGTGCTGGCAGCAGCACCAGAGTCAGAGACCAGGCAGAGCCGTGATGGTTGAGGTGGGGTCTGGCCTGGGTCATGAGTGGCACTTGCACTATGGGCATGGCAGCACTAGCTGGCACCTGCGCATTACAAACGGAGCATCGCACGTGCTGTCTGTTCTGTCTGGCTTCTGTGCATTGTTAGAAGTAAGTGCCAGGTATCCCACAATTTTCAAAGGGATGTCGTGGAGAAAGCGGTGCAGGCAGCTGCTGAACAAAAATTAGTTTCCTGCTAGCGCCTTGGCAGAAGGAGCAGATTAATAAGGTGAGACAGCCGATCCCTTCCCCCCAGCTCTCTGGCATACCCTTGTCCCTGTTGTTGTTGATACCCCTCTTGACACATGTACTTGGCCTGGCTCCTCTAATATGATCGCCTTTTAGGTCTTTCGTGTGCAGCGGACCAATGCTGCATGAAGTCAGGGCCCATGTGCTCATGAAGCGCCTTAAAATTGTGTTTAGAAACACCAGCGCTGATCCTTAACCAGATAAATTCCAAATCCTCTGCAGAGCAGGGAACACAGGCCATAATATCTGTGACGATAGGCAAAATACCAACGACAGCGTAGCTATTCCGGTCAGCAAAGTAAACATCACACATTTTAAATACATGAGAAGGTATGAGAATTCAGATGAGTATGGCTTTTTGACTTTGAAGGATAAATACCTATTTACAAGGTTTGTTGGTGGCTGTTCAGAGATGCTTGGCTCCTGGCAATTAAGAAGTGCCCGCCTTTTATTGCCCACAGTGAGTAGGAATACACAGAAACTAGGAACTGGCAAGACCACCTGCAGGTGAAGAAATCCCTACAAGTCTGGCTAAAGTCATAGAGCTCACACTTTTCCATGCCCTCATTCTGTATTAGGGGACAGCCAAAGCTGCCCAGCCGGCCGAGCCTTCTATAAATGCAGCATTGGGAACTACAAATCTCAGTGATTTGGTGGTGATTTACAGAGTGGGCAGTGATTACAAGTCCTCGATCACCTGGTGATTGGTTTGGTAGCAATTCCTAAATGAGTTTGTGAGTAGTGCATTGCTAAATGGAAAGTGTCTACTTTTCCAAAAAAGCCACTACAAGCGCTGAATAACAATAATAATCTAGCATTTATATAGCACTACAAACCCTTGGGCATCTGAGCCCTGCTTATTATTACCCACGGTGTGTGGCGCTCATTTATCGACCTCGGAAGGATGAAAGGATGGGTTTGGCCCTGCCGGGATTCAAACCTGTATCAGCAGGTTCTGTACAGATGTCAAAGCGAGCACTCTACTCACTTTGCTATCGGACCGCAATCATTAGCAATGCCAAATATTTTGCCTTTTGTGTAGGATAGGTATTTGGCAGGTACTGCTGTAATGGCACTAACTGGCAATTATTGGCAGCTACTGTAAAGTGATGCAAGTACCTGGACATATAACATTAGTGCCTGGTAAATGATTATTTAATATCTATGAGCAGGCTAAACTTATTGGCTTTGGCAATGCTTGCTTTTAACAGAACTTCAGTGAAGGAAATGTACACTGCATATAAATGAAGTGGCTGAAGATACACTTGGTTAAGACATTTTTATTACACCAGTAATGTAAGCAAAGATCCAATTTAGTCATTAATTCACAGAAGACTGCGTTGAAATAACTTTGACAGGCATTTCATCCAATGGTTAATGCTATGGGCCTCATTACCCGGTAGGTGGTGAGCCATGGCGCTATTAGCGCCATGGCTCATGCCGGTAAAATACCGGCACCGCCTTGGCGGAAAGGGGATTTACCGCCCCATTCCAAGGTTGGAGGGGCGGTATATCCCCTTTCCGCCTCTGCCCTTCCCCATTCCCATTTCTGCCCCATAGGGCTCTATGGGAATGGGGAAGGCGCTAATTACGGCACCGCAATTTTGCGGTGCCGTAATTAGCTCCGAGGTCCCTTAGCGGGTTGGATTTTAACGCCTGCAAAAAGCAGGCGTTAAATCCCCCAACCTGCAAAGGGACCTCGTAGCAAGGCAGTAAGGATTTACCGGTACCGGTATTTTACCGGTACCGGTAAATCCTTACCGCCATCCGTGTAATGAGGCCCTATGTCTTGATAAAGCTAGCTCAAAGAGATCCCAAGAGAATGTGCTCATAGCGGCTAGAGTCAGAAAGTGTGTGGGATGGCCATGGGGATTAGTATGGCCATGGGCAGTCAATGGGTAGACAAATAACCAAACAACACCTACACAATTTGTGTGCCACAACACTTCCCATCACCCTCCTATCTGTACTCCAATGCAATCGTTTGAGTTTATAGGTGGTGCTTAGGATCACCTACTAGGAAAAATGTTAAACGACAATACCTGCTCTATTGGCACACCAATAAGCAAATCCTGTGGCCTAAATAAGATCAATTTAAACTAACTTGACAGTTTTTGCACTTTTGTGCATTGGTGCAGAGGGTCTTGTAGGGAGAATGCCACTCCATTTTCCAGTACTTTTTGATCTGCAACTTTTTGCAAGCACAAGATCCAGAACCACCGTCCACATCTGTCCATGCCTAGACTTGAGGTGCATGCTACGCAATTGCAGTATTCACTGTGGTGTTTTATTAGCTGTTTCCATCAACTATATTATAAATGCAATCCTGATTGTTCCACCGTCTATTTCCCAGTGTAATGGGAGGAGTAGGGATGACTCTTGATCACACATACCTTTAATATATTTATGTTGCTGCACATGTGTATAGGCGCATTATAAATGCCATGTCATATCATATGCAAAATATGGTGGCCCATTAAAGAGCAGAAGACCGGTGCCTCAGAGTGGGCACACCACGCCTGGGAAAAGACTGACCACGGGTGGTTCCCTCCATAATCAACGTGGTGCCAGTGTGCACTCTGTAACTGTTGTGACGAGGTGCTGGTTGCTAGAGTGTTTAAGTGTGTTATAGTCTGATTTTCCTGTATCTTTTATTACATATTGTGCCTCCTTATGCCTGTCGCCTTCATCTTTCCGGGTGTGCCCGAGGGATGCAATAGAGGGCATTTGCCCTTGCATGTGGTGGGAAGAGTGGTACTGTAGTACCCTGTGCTGGGAAAGACCTCAGTCCTCACATGTCACTTAGGAGGGTCGTGATTTGTTGGTCTGATTTTGGCACCCATTGCCTTACCTCTTTACCATTCCACTATGAACCCATTGGCTGTCCCATAGCCTCACTGTAACGCTTGGGAATCAGGGTATTAAGACAGGGCTCTTCAGTGTGGTCATACCTCTCATGTGGGAATGTTTCCCACAGAATATCCTTGGGTGATTTTGGCTTGTGGGTGGCTGACTCCTCAGATGCTGTGGCAACAGCTGTAATTCACAGTGTGGGTATTATGCCAGTCTCTTGATAGTTCTGACTTACACCAGAAGCACTGCATGCTACACAAATGAAGTGGTGAGTCTCAGATTCAATGTATCTGACCTGAGAGAGTTATGGAGCTGACTTGGTTCTGCTGAGCACAGACACCAACACATTATTCCCCCTTTACCTTTACCTTGAAGGACAGACTCCATGACATCAGAGCAATGTGTGAGCGGGTGCTTTGTGCTGGCATCACCTTTACAGGCCACTTCTGAAAACTTTGCCTGTAGGGGATTCTGACAGTTCCATGGTCACTTTTTTAGGAGTTTTAAAAATAATAAGGGAATTATTGGAAATTATTGTTGCATTTATACATATCATAGTAAGTAAGTATTGGGACACGTTTGGTACTTTGTACCATGCAGTGCTGCTTATGTGCTTACAGGTGTCGAGTATGCATTACCAAAATCGTTTTCCTACTGTTTGTATTGCCTATACATAATTTACAGAAAGGATTTGATCTACATTTCCAGCATTACATTTGTTGTTGCTATAGTATCATTTACTGTTTAATAAACCTGTATTTATGAACCACAGAGGCCTTCTTCTGACTTCTGAAACCTAACACTCTGAGTAGATGTGAGAGTGAGTAAAGTGCAATGGGATCCATCCACAGCCGAAGACGTGAGCAATGTGTTAGGTGGAGGTAATGGGTTTGCGACAATCGGTAACAAAATGAGGACGGTTGGTTGAGAACGGTTAGGATCTGGAGTGGAGTGGGTCAGGGAGTGCCAATCTGACAGTTTGCCTAGGGTGGCAACATTCTTTGCACCGGCCTTGCCTGCTCGTTTCCATTGTGGAAAGCAGGACCTCTGTCGGCGAGGATAAAGGTATGTTTATTCATGTTACATACTGGAGCATCGCACTGGTGCATTCAGGTGCATCCACCTCCAACCATCTTTTCTCCCTGTCACTTCCGAGCCCTTCAACATTAGTCAGAACTTGGTGTGTCACCAGGATCCATCTTAGTACAGACCACTTACCTACCCTCTGTTTTTTTATTTATCCATCTCCTCCTTCAACACCACCTGTAATCTCACATCATGTAGCTCTGGGGTGCCCAACCTCTCCCTGCATTATCACCATCTTCCCTTTTCCAGCCCCAAAGGTGAATAATGCATATTCCAGCAATGACACTAATGGGTGCACAACTACAATGCACATCTCATGCATTAAGTCAAGTATTACCTGCCAGTCCACCCCAGTAATAGTGAACACCTCTGGCAAATTGGCTCCTTGCACCTGCCCTGCCATTTTGACTTATTCCTCTGCCATCTCCTCCTTTGGCAGAGCAACTACGTCCTATCGGTCAGCCCTACATCATGCTCCATCTGCTTCCACTCTGGCAGTGGGAAACAATGTGTCAGCCTCTAGTTTCCCTTTCCCTCCCTTCTTCTGAAGTCATAACCCAAACACTCAACTAGCTGAGACAAAACATTCAGCCTCTAATAGACCCACAAGCACAATGTGCTGTAGCTCGTCCTACATCATTCCAATTCCTGCTTCCTTGGAGTTGTGAGCACACTAGACAAGAAGAGCAAAGACAAGTTACTGACCAGGGCAAACAAACCAATTCCTGAGCACGACACACTCAGACACACAAGGAAGGTGACTAAAACAGGAATCATTATTTGGTTCACAGACAAATGCATGGGTAAAATCGTAGCTACGAAAGATGAATTGGTTAATAACCAGTTTAGGGTTAAGAGGAACCTTTTGTTATAAGATTGGATTGAAAGACCCACTGGGACAAAGAAATATAATGTATACTATTATCTTAATTACAAAGACAAAAGATTAAACTCACTGCCCAATTATCGAAACATCTTCCCCTCTGGACAATGGAGACCCGCTGTTATGTGGTGAAGATTCATTCTCTTGCCTACAAGGGAGATACATGGTTTTAGAGGCAAGTGGGAACAGACATTAAGGGCCTAATTACGAGTATGGAGGCAAGCATGCCCTTAATAAGGGCATGCCTTCCTCCATACCGGGTTCCAGTACCGGGTTCTGTGAATGAGGAATTACCGGGTCATTCCGACCTTGGAGGACCCGGTAATTCCTCATGCAAACCATTCCCCATTCCCATTTGAGCCCCCATAGGGCTCAATGGGAATGGGGATGGAGCTAATAACGGGCCAGTTAACAACAGGCCCGTTATTAGCTCCTTGGTCCCCTTGCGGGACCCAGAAAGGACGTCTGGTTTTACCAGACGTCTGTTCCGGGTCCCGCTAGGCGACCTCGTAATCAGGCATCCCGTAATGAACGGTGCCGGTCCCGTACCGGCACCCTTCATTACGGGAGCGCAAGACTCGTAATGAGGCCCTAAAACTCTGTGGATATTGTAACAATCGTGAAGTAGAAACCCAAAAGCATCTCTTTGTACAATGCCCACACCTAATCCTTTTAAGAGAACAATAATTTGATAGATGTGTCCACGCTCCTCAAAAAATGTATACTAATGGGTACTAGAGAAGAACTTTAAATTCAAACACTGTTGCCATTCAAATTGCCCCTATTAGATTTATTGAGCACGTTCTGGAGACGGATTTAATCTGTCATGTTTACATTTTGTAATGGATTTCTTTTTCTTTTTTGCACTCACTTTTGAGGATTTATATCAACCTACAATTTAACGGAACAGTGATATAATCTGATAATTGTATAGGAAATGTGATGCTATATTTAGTGGATGTAGATGGATGTGAATGATTTATTTATTAATTAAGTTATTGTATGCTCCTGTAAAATACGATATGCCGATTGCTTGGTAAAGGTTTGTAATAAACAGCTTGGAAAAAAAAAAGGTTATTTAGGTTGAAAAAACAGGTGGGAATAGAAAATGGAACAGATTTTTTTTATTGATCGGTTTTCCATTTTTGGAGTGGTTCAATGAAAGGTGAGGTAAACAAATGGAAGAAATAACACAAGGGCTAATAGGACAAAAACACATCTAAACACCAAGATTAAAAGGAACAGGAAAGTGTGTTTGGTAGAAGCTTTGTCATGTACACATAACAGTTTAGTATATGCAAGTATACATTGCTTGACTGTATCATCTAATGATGTCTTTCAGTGTATTTAATTATCTAACATTGATAGTGCTAGCAACTATAGACCTGGGTGAAGGCGCATTCTCGAAGGAATGTAAAGGGTATTGGAACTTTTTTCACCCTAGGCACCATTTTGCAATCATGCGTTAGAAGCCACTTGCTACTCCTCCTTGGTGATTCTGACTTCTGTATTGACCTCACTGCTGCTACTTATACTCAGAAGGTGAGAGGGAACAGGGGGGCATAGTAGATAAAAAAAAGGAAAGCATGGTTCTTTCATTTCAGTAAGTCCTCATCTGCAACCATCACTTTCAGTTCCTTTCCTTTATGCTTAGAGGAGTTACAGACCACTCAATCTTTCAGACATTCTTGCCCCTTTCTTTTCTCATACATTCCAGATACAAACCTTTATGCTCCCCACTGGCACTAATCACCTCATTACAAGACTAGTGGTAGTGCTAAAACAGGCAATGCTATTATTACCACTTCTTTGGCCAATCTGCCTCATTGTGAGTTTTCAAATCCCTAATCTGGAAAGCTGCATGATATGCATGATAGCATAAGCTCCCGTAAAATGGTGGTAATGATGCTGGCATTATTACCAATAATTACCACCAAAGTTAATACCTCCACAGCTCAATGAAGTCCAATGGGAATTATGAATGGGGAATAACAGCAAACGAGGCGGTGATGCTGCTATTTCCACCGGTGGTAAACGTAATTCCCTTTGGCAGCACTAGTACTAATAATACCACCAAACATATAATGGGGATCTACGTTCACCTACAATACTCTACCTACAAATGTTAACATTCTTGACACTATGCACTGGAATTCTATACATTACTTAACTCTGAAAGAAACCTAACCATTGTACTAATCCTTGACCACCCTTTACTCCTCCTACGGCCTGCTCTTCCATTTTAGAAGTAAATGTTGTCAAGATGAAGGGACATAGGTTGCATGTAGCATGGAATATCACGCTGACCAATCATTTTGCTCAACATGTAGAGGAAGCAAGGGGTCGGGAATAGGATAGGACATGCATGGGAGCGAGAGACCTGGAACGTCATAGGCACAAACGTGAGAGTGAGCAGACTTAAAAAAAAAATGCAGAAGGTTTTTGCAATATTGAGGATATGTGACTCGATCATTTTTGATTATGATGGTATCTCATATCTTGTGGCAAGTGGTAATAAGCAGAGCATACCACTTTGCATCTCTCCTGCCAGACAAAACAGCACTGACAAATGCAGCTGTAGGTGAGGGCAGAGCTTCAATGATGGCAGTACAGTTGTCTGCTGACACTCCTCTCTGAACCAACTCTACCCATTTTAAACAGAAAAATCATATTGGCATTGAAAACTCTGCTATGCCATGACATTTGATGAAAGTTAATAATATTTATTTTTAGTCTTAAGTAAAAGCATCCCATGCGAGTCAGCAGTGGAAAACTTTCACTTAAGCATCCCAACTGATATTGACTTTGTGTAACCCATTCCCATAGATTTACGGTTGCTCAACTGGACTTTAATGTATTTTTTTGTATTTTTCTTCTCCACAATTTGTCACATCAAAGCAGTCTTTCACTATTAGTGTCCATATCGACTTAAATAATATAGTTATTCTAAACACAACATGTCAGTCATTTTGATGTGGGTGTGGCCTACTCACAGTCCGTGAACACCATACAAAAATTGTTCTATGCATGGTTTTGATTCATTGTCCGATTTTGGCCTCATTACGACTTTGGAGGTAGCCATGGAGCTATTCGCGTCATGGCTGCCTCCAAAATCGTGTCCGGGTCCGGTCTGGTGGAGTGGGGACTTACCGGGACATTCCGCCCTAGGTGGACCTGGTAAGTCCCCATTCTAAATGCCATTCCCCATTCCCATTTGAGCCCCAGTTGGGCTGAAACTGAAGGGGGAAGGCGCTAATAACGGGCCCGCTAATTGCGGGCCTGTTATTAGCTCCAAGGTCCCTTAACGGGTCCCGTAAAGGATGTGTGGTCAGACCACACATCCTTTACGGTTCCCGCTAAGGGACCTCAGAATTGGGCGGTAAGGGATTACCAGCACCGGTCTCCTGAAAGGTGCCCGGTATCCCTGACCGCCCACCTCGTAATGAGGCCCTTTGTTGTGTGGAGTGGGAGCAGGGATTGGAACGATTGAATCCACCACCCATATCCACTTCATGTCACAAATACGACAGCATCTGATATTGATGCAGTGATGATGTTTTGAAATCCTGTGGAATCAGGGTGATATTTTTCATTTGCCAAAAACAGGCAGATTTCATATGAGTCCATGTGCATGCTGTGCTGTATATGGTGTGTGGCATTTATGATTCTTTGCATGTGTAGGTACACACATGCATGGAATCTGAGATTACCTTGAAATCTGTGCATTATTAAAACGTTCACATGGTAAAAGACATTATTGCAAGATCTCCCGGGGGTCCCGACTGCTCCCCATCCCGAGAGCCTGGGACTGGGCACCAGCAATTTCACTCCAAAAAGGTCTAATGTGAGGACAGTCCCACCATATATGAGCAGCCATACCCACTTCTCCGCAGCCCTTCCAGCAGTCCCCTGAAGTTATCAGGTACATCGCGTGCAGGCGGCCCGGGGTATAGTGCCAGCCATAGATATATTTGTACCATGCTTCCTGTAGTTGGGTCGCTTTAGCTACCTTTGGAATTGTCCTCCACAGCCTCTCCCAGTCTTCCCTTTCCATTCTAGTCCCTGGTTGCTGCTCCCACCCGCTCATGTACGGCCATGTGACCGCCGGGCCCGTGCTCTCTAAGAGTCTATATAGGTCCGAGATTAAGCCTCTGGAACCTTCTTGGGTTAGGTGGAACCCTTCAAATTGTGTAAGGTCGTGCGAGCTGCCTTCCTGACCTCAGCCTACATGACCCAGTGTCGAATCTGGAAATACCTGTGCCTTTCCCCCTCACCCACCCCGAATTCCTGTTTACATTCCTCGAAAGTTTTCACCTTTTGGTTGTGAAACATATGCCCAGTGTCCTACAGCCCCCCCACCTGAAATGCCCCCTTCTCCAGCCCTGACGTAAAATCCCCATTGTTGAAGATAGGCGTGAACAGGGATGGAAAGGACGAAATCCCTCGCCTCTCCACTGCCCTGTCCCAGGTGTCCACCATTCCCTTTGTTATAGCACTTAGCTAGATGTGGGATGTTCTCAGCCTTCGCGGGAGCCATTATACCACCCCCAGGTGAAGTAGAGGGGAGGAGAGCAGCAGGGGGTGAAGGGGAAAGGAAAGGGAGTTTTAAGGCGAGAGTGGTTTTCACTTTGGCAGCGATGGGTCTAATTTCGCAGAATTGAGAGCAAACCATGATTAAGCTTGAATATTCTTAAACTGGGAGGAATATGGCGAGTAAAGAAATGTTCAGAAGATTGCAAAAGTTATTATTGTTTGTAGGAGTTAGATTAGGTACATTCCTCATAAACATATAAGTATAGGTAGAACTAAATTTTGTTTGATATCCATTTATGTAAAATACTATTCAGAATAGTTAAACAGTAGGTAATGCAGTTCATTGTCTGAATGTCAAATTTGACATTCTGATGAACTTTTTTGATGACCTGCTTTTATAAAAAAAAAAATCATATTTTCCCCACCGTTGCTAAAGCGGGGATCTCCCTTATAGTTCCATAATCTCCCCTTCACTTCCTCGATTTTGATCCTTTTACTTATGTCTTCTTTTTTCCCCCCTTATATTTTTCCCCCTTTTGCTGACCTTTCCCTGATCCTCTTCAAGCGTTATCCTTAACAAGTGATTAATCAAAAATGCATACATTTGTGGGTGTAATATTACTCTTGCCAATCTGGCAGAACACCTCTTTGTGTATGTGAAAAGTAAAGCAATTAAAAAAAGTTCCATGTCCCATCAGTGTACACAGAATCAAAAGGTCGAAATTACAATTGAATACTACCTTGTAAGTGTAGAATTTGCCTAAAAGTGAATTTAAAAAGTGTAACATTTAGAGCTTGCGAAATTAGCATTTTGTTTGCCTCATTATGTTTCTATCTTGTCCAATGTAAGCATAATGGCTTATTTAATATATTTCTAAATTCTGGGTAGTGTTGATAGTTTTGTGCAATTGTGACCATTAAGGAATTTTAAAATCCAAACCCGGAATACATTTCTGGTATTAAATTCTATGGACAATACGTTAATTCAATGCCACTTATTACAGAGATTAAGGGGCTCATTATAAGTCAGGCGGTAAGGGGTTAACGGTGCTGGTAAAGGTGCCGGCGCCGTCAACCCCGTAACGCCTGATTACGAAGTCCCCTCGCGGGACCCGCTCTGCACGTCTGGTTTTTGTAATCGGCCCGTTGTTTGCTCCCTCCCCCTATGGGGGCTGAAATGGGAATGGGGAAGGTCCGGGCCCATTTTCCTGAAGGGAGGAATTACCGGGCCCTCTGAACTCGGAATGGCCCGGTAATTCCCCATTCTGTGAACCCAGACACAATTTTGGCGGCAGCAATGCCGCCAATAGCGGTATGGCTACCGCCAAAGTCGTAATGACGACCTAAATCACCAATCCATAATCCCAATGTTTAAAAAACCTTAAGCTAACGTTGGCAGTGGAATCATTTTTATCTATTTTTTTAAAAAAATGATACAAACAGCTTGAATTACAAAATTGCGAAGCCCACTTGTTTGCATTTCGTAATTCAAGCTTTTTCGGGTTTTGGTTGTTTGTCCCCCACTGGGCATCTAATGTATGCAGGGTACACCCCTGCCACCCCCAAAGCCCATGATACAAAACTAGAGGAGCAGGGGACACCCCCGCAACCCCTCTTCCCCTTGTTTGGAATGATGGGATTCGATCTTTCGTACCAGGACACTAATTGTGCATTTTCTTTTTTTCCCCAATATTTTGGGGTAAACCCAATAATTTCATTTGTTTTCTTAATTATGAACCTTTGATAGCCATTCTAGTATTAATGCACTGTCTTAGAACTGAAAATATGTATGGTAGAAAGATTAACAATTGTCTTTTAATGATTTGTCTTTTTATAACTCTTACACACTTATAACTCTAGTTTGCCAATGTTTTTCAATTTCATCTTTAATACGTTATTGCAAAGTTGTAGCACAATAACCCAAAAAACAAAATTCCTTGTGCCTAATTATTTTATTCACATTACAAGCCCATATATTTCTGTTTTTGTCAATTTGCTTAAATCGTGGTATCGTTGTGACCATTTAAGTATGGCAAGGCCTTGACATTCTTAACTAAAGGTGTCGAATCACATTCATGAAATATTCAACAACATGACTAAAGACAATGGCCCTCATTACGACCCTGGCGGAGATCGTGGTGCAAAATGCACCATGGAGCACGGCGGAAAGCTGCCGATACCGCCATGGGGGTTGGCGGATTTACCGCCCCATTCCGACCTTGGCGGGGCGTTAAATCCCCAATCCCCATTTTACCCTTCCCCATTCCCATTTTTGCCCCATAGGGTATAATGGGAGTGGGGAAGGAGTTAATTACGCCACCGTAAATTACGGTGGCGTAATTAACAACAAGGTCCCGTAGCGCCATGGATTTTTCCGCCCGGAAAAACCGGGCGTAAAACTCACCATGGCGCTACGGTATCTCGTAGTAGGGCGGACGGGTCCGCCGCGAATACCGCTGGCGTAAACCCACTCCGCCAGGGTCGTAATGAGGGCCAATGGGCCTCATTACGAGGTTGAAGGTAAGGGATTACCGGCACCGGTAAGGGTGCTGCTGCCGGTAATCCCTTACCTCCATATTCCAAGGTCCCTTGGCGGGTCCCTTCCTTAACGCCTGGTCTGCCCAGGTGTTGAGGACGGGACCCGTTAAGGGACTTCTGAGCTAATAACGTTACCACAAATTGCGGTACCATTATTAGCTCCTTCCCCTTTCCCATTGCACCCCGTGGAGGCTCAAATGGGATTGGGGAATGGTTCTCAGAATGGGGATTTACCGGGTCCTCCAAGGTTGGAATGACCCGGTAAGTACCCATTCCGAGAACCCGGTATGCGGTAAGGGGGTAGCCATGGTGCTGATAGCACCATGGCTACCTCCTACCTCGAAATGAGGCCCAATGTGTTTATGTACATGACAACCTTCATGACCTCGTAATGTCCTAAGTGAATGAGAACCATGCTAGCGGAAAAGCCAAAATGAATACAACATGGCCGATCATTGAACTATGTCAAATCAACAGCACAAACACTCTTTGTCAATAGAAATAAAACTACTTCGCCACTAGAATCTCAGTGTCCCTAATCAATCCAAGGAATTGTTGCAAAAGACAATGGCGCAATAACCAAGCTCCTGCCATCAAAGCCTACCTGCTTGGAGTGCAGTCAGTGAATATCATGGGCCGTACACAAAATGCTAATGGTCATTGAATTCTCCCTGCAACGGGCAATGTGTCTGGCAACATTAATTGAGAAGCACTGTTGGACAAACCTGGAAAGAATTTTTGGACCTTGTGGCAAAGCCACATTTTAAAGTCAGGAAGATGGGTTTAGGTGACCCTATCAATGAGGATCACCACCCATTCTGTGATGCTGTCCTTGGAGGCAATACTCTTTTGTTTCATTGTAACCCTGTTTTTCAGAGAGACCCATAAAGATCCACAGAATCTTATATTCAAGCAGGAAGAGTAAATCATCGAGAAAGTGAATGGGGCTAGCAAGGGCTGAACCACATTCAAGGGAATCAGCCTGAGAAATAAACAAGCCCAATACATGGGAGGTTGTGTGAGCTGGCACTTCCAGCTTGCAGTCTTTCCAAGAAGTTGATAGATAATACAGAGTGAAGATTGGCACAATCATGTACTGCTGCAGTGCTATCCTAGAATTGGGTGAACATAAATGAGATGCCAAAAATGTGGTGAAAGCTCTCCTTACAACCCCAGTATGCTGATCTGTGCTTTGTCCGGCGGCAGAAACAGTTCCTCATGGAAACATTATAGTCAGCATATGTTCTGGCCTCTGTCTAAGTGGAGAACAGCTGGAAGATCTCCTGATTACAATTTCAATTATACATCAAAGCATATAAAGTTATATCAAAGCAGGGCCCAGGGAGAGGGAGGTCAGGGAGATAGGAATCACATGGCAAAGGTAAAGGAGATGTTAAAGGTGCGGAATAGTGCCTGGTGGAGCTCAAAAGAAGGAAAGGTCAGTGCAGACCAAGGGAAATAGAGTGGTGAAGGAGAGGTTGGAGTGGGATGAGGGAGAAAGACTGCAAAGGGGAGAAGTGGAGACAAGCCAGCGTTGTTCATTATCTGCTTCCCCTATTAAGGTGCTAAAGCAAATGTACTCAGCAAGGTGTGAGAGAGGGGTATTTGTAGTTTCAAGGAACTGCATTTCTGTGTACAACAAAACTCCTAACAAAAGCTGAAAAATGCTGAGAGAGAATTTGGCAGCGTGGCGAATACAAAAAAGTATACTTTGTTTTTTAAGTGTGTAGGAGAGACATTTTTGCTGGTACCCATATATCAAGATAGACGCCCCAAAGCTGGTGGAGGTGAAGGAAGCAGGGCATGTACATGTTTCCCAATAAAGTGGGAAGAGAAGTTGAGGACATGAGGTGGGGAATGAAGAGGAAACATGGTAGGTGCATGTCATTTAAACAAATTCATTACCCTGTCTTCCAAGAAACTCCCTGGAAATGTAAACAGGGTTAGATGGGGAATACAAGAAATAGAATAGAACTATGGCATGTGTTCAAAAGAAGCAGCACCAATAAAGACACTGCAACAGGAGTCTGGGTGGGTGGAGGAGCAATAAGAAATGATGTAAGCAGTAGTTATACAATTTTCATGCAATCTTATATATGCTAGCCAGAGATAAAATAGTGAAAGGTTTTCTTTCATGAAATGCTCTAAAAATGTTCATTTAAATAATTGGCGAATTGCTGCTCATTGGGCTATAGGTGAGGTTGGATATAGTTAGACATATTTGACAATGCAGCCTAAGATTTGGGGCCTGGGATTAAATGCTAAGCATATTGCCAAAAGAACGGTGTATTAAATTGGTGGTATGCCTTGCAATGTACCCGCCCCCCATGTATACCACAGAGAAGAAGGTATACGTCTATACCTCCAGTTACACCATGAGTGGTGCCAAGGGTGAGTACAATAGAAGATGGTGTACAAAAGCATGGGTTATAGGAGAGTGAGGAGACAGAAAATGAAGCTGCCAAAGCCAAGGGGGAGTCTGAGGTGGCATGTTGGGCACCAATACAGGAGTAGCTGAGACATGCAACCAGCAGTTGGGAACGGCTGGTTTAGAGGCAGCAGCAGTGCAGAGGGGTTCAGAGTGCTGAAGTAGGCTGAGGTGCTAATGAACACCAATCAATGTGAGATGCCATGTATGTTGAGTAGCCTGGACAGAGAGGTCAAGAGCAGCTTAGAGATAAGCACAGGCTCACTGACATGAGTGGAACATTGTGAGGTTCTGAGAATATCAGATTTCCATAAAGCTCTGAATAGCAGAGGTGACCCTAACTATAACCCCTGAATAAGGTGCTGTGAAATCCTTTATGTAAACTGCAGTTCCTAAACTGCAAATAGTGCTGTGGCACTGAGAAACCAATGAAGAATTGAAATGTGTGGAACCGCTAACCAAGAGAAGTGCATCTGTGAAGACATGTTTTGTGGGTGTTGTGGGTGTAGTGGTTCAAACTCTCAAAGGAGCACTACTGTGGCAGTGATAAACCAGATGGGCTAAAGAATATATGTTGGATGTGCAGGGGTGCTAATAGAGATAAGTGTACCAGTCAAGAAATGTCTTTATGGAGTTGTGGTTCCAACGCTCCGAGGAGCACTGTGGTGCTGATAAAACAAGGTACACAAGGGATAATTGACCAATGTGCTTGGGTGCTAATAAATATAAGTGTGCCATTGATAAACTGCTTTATAGGAATTGTGTTTTTAACACTCCAAGGAGTTCAGTGGTACTGGAAAAACCAAGAGAATCAGTAGAGAAGTCGCTTTATGGGAGTTGTAGATCAGTCACTCCAATATGCCCTCAGGAAACTGACCTTATATGCTTATTTTGAGAAGTCCATCATAAGCATGTAAGAGTGAGACCCAAACCAAGTGCACCAAGAGTGGTAGCACTAAGAAGCCCTCTTGAGTCTATTGTGATAGCACCAGCCAAATCATTTGGGTCAAATAGTGAAGTGCTCATACAACCCAGGGAGTTGTTTAAAGAGAAGCTGACAAGTCAAGTGAACCCAATACTGAAGCATTGTAAAGCACAAGAGGGTTGATAAGAACACCCTTCAGCAGTCTAGCACAGTAATTGAGACAAAAGTGTGAAGTAACTCAGAATATTTTGCCAACAGTTGTAAGTTCAACCCTCTTCTATCACAGTGCAGTGTAACCACTAAAATGATGCCATTGAAGGATAGCTGTAACTAACGTAAGTGCTGAGCTCCAGGAAACTCCTCAACCTCACAGGACAGCTACACCCAAGGACCTAAGAGAATCTACAAGTGATCTGGCATCAATACTGAGAGGCAGAGGTGCAGGCCTTTGAGCGTCAATACTGAGAGGCAGAGTAGCAGGCCTCTGATTCACATTTACATAAAACACCTTGCACTGAAAGCACATTCAATAAATTGATCCTGATAAAGCTGGAACAGAAAGGTTGTGTCCAAATATACTTGAAATGACTATGATCTTGTGAAATAAGAAACATAATACAAACGTTATAATTGTGTAACCTGGACATTGATGACATTTGAACACATCACAGCTTATCAGAGGAAATCGAATTTCGCATCATAGGTGGTGTTTATGGGAGGTGCAAGTGCATAGGGCAAGAAGCCTTTGCCTCAAGCCCATAGAGAAACTGTTAGAGGAGGGATGGTGCCTCAATATATATGAACTACCTAGAAGAGTGCAAGTACAGGAAAGGGATATAAAGGAAGAGGATGAGGTATAGATACGAGAGAGGGTGCATGTTGTTTACTTGTCTGCCTATTTTCTTTTGGCTGTGAATGATTATAAAAAGTTGGAGAGAATGTTGTTGAGTAAGTTGCATGAATGTAGCTTGATTGATTACAATGTAAAGCACAGAAGCCTTTTTCAGTGAGATTAAAGCCAAATCATGAAAACAATGTGATGGAAGATGAAAGGTGAAGGGCAAACTTTCTTTTACCTGGCTGTATGCTGTTTTGATGTGTCTCAGACCCTGAAGCCCCCAGTCAACTTGACGACGAAGACAAAGGTAGTCTTCCATCACTGACTTTACTGTGGGAGGACCCACTAAATCCCCATCTGGACTATGGAGCTGTCTGTCAGTCCTTGGCACCTGATGGAGTCGGGGGGACCGACCGCAGCTGTCGCTGTTATTGAGACAGAGACAGACATGATCAATAGAAAGAACCATTCCCCAGACCCATAAAAGGACCGGTGCCGCCTGAGAAGCCACAGCTCATTATTAGAGAAGAAATCCCCCATACGGAGAGGTAAGACTCAGTCTGCTTCTGGTCGTAACATGGGCAACACAGGAAACTTTTCCTTGTTTACAGCTGCATACCCGCGGCTACCAACGGCTGACTCTAGGGAGGTTAACCGTGAAGCTGACCTAGAGTCAGGAGACGTTTTCCAGGAATTGGATTTAACCATGAAAAAGAAGGTTGTAAATGTGCCTGCCTCTGTGAAAGCATATCGGTCGAACACTGAACTGGAACCTTCAGAAAAAAGCACAGGCACGGCTACTCGTCGGTTCCTTTAGGGGGCACTGTGTGCCCGAAACCGCTCACCCGGGTGATTCTTGATGCAGACCCAATTCCCTCCCCTCGCCGTAGTGAAACCGCCACTGTGGCGTGATTGGCATCTTGATCGAGACGCATCGGTGGGGGAGGACGTGGGTCGCGGTGGTCAGTCAAAAGGTCAAAAAAAAAATCTCGAATGTCAATAATCTTGAAACAAAAATCTCAAAAAAAACATATTGAAAAAGAATTCGACTTTTTTTCCGAGATATTTTTTCTCAATCTTTTCACTATAAACCGTGGGTCGCAGGGTTCTGAGTGGCTTGGTGAAAGCTCCTGTCATTAGACAGAAAGACCTTGCACTTGGTGCTCAGGAATACTAAGAACGGAATATGGTAGAGGGCCCCAAATTGGAACACATTCCCCAGCCCTGCCTATCGCCGAGTCTATCTTTGTGGGAATCTACACCTACTCCAGGCAGTGCTGTAGGGAGCACATTGGGACCGTTTCGAGCCATGCAGAGCCTAGAGGCTCTAGTCCATGCCAAGCCAACGCAGGAACCGGCAGAAAATGACCAACGCTGCAAAAAGAAAATTGGTAAGTCACCCAAATCAGGCAATTCAGCTGTCGAATTAGATCAATCGGTCCTGGATTTGGGCACATATAGCGATAGTTTACCTAGGAATGCCTTAAACAAAGACATTCCGAATGTAACTACTCCTGAGAAATCTTCAGAGTTGTCTACTTTTAAAAGCAGGTAAATAAAGGTACTCCTATGGAAAAAAATTGCTTATACAAAATGACGGCAAGAGAAAAGTCACCCGGTGACATCCATAGAAAAGGGAGAAGTTCCAGTAAATGACTTCAACACATTGAAAGCCCTCAGTAAAAGACGGGCTAAGCCTAATAGAAAAATGAAGCAGGGAAATCACTCCCTAAACCATTGATTTCTAACGCCCTAAAAGCCTTTTTCAAGAAGCAGTACAAGCGAAAACTAGACGCATCTCTGGAATTATCTGATGATGAAATATTGGAGGCAATCCAAGAAATGCCCCCAGTAAATAAATCATGGAAAACAGAACGTGGGGGTAAAGAGCGCCGATCAGACTTCATGAGCTTCCTCCCTAAATGTAACACCGAATAGTACCCAACCCGACCATCAAATCATGAAAGATACAGCAGTGCCAAGTACCACAAAAAGGAATGTACAATTACCGAAAGAGCCTACATCTCTACAAACTCAAAGTGCAGTTCTTTCAAAGAATTCCCCGAAGACTGCCCCCCTCCCTTACAAATAATCCTGTAGAAAGGCAGGACCTGTCACCAACCCGCATGGTTCTACCAACTGAAGCCTATCCCATCATTTTTAACCTGCATTCCGCTGGCACCAACATCCAGGAACATAGAGCGAAAGCACGGCAGGTGCCAATTGGTAGCAACGGCGAAAGCAAGGGGACTGCCCCACCCATTCCATGCTTGGCCGAAAATTCCCTCCCATTAACGTTGGGCAGAGAAGCTAGTTATCAAGAGGAAACCCCAATGTGCCAGCCATTACCAACTCAGCCCTGTACAGCACCGAGATGCACACCGCCGAGAAACAGAAGGTTGAGTGAAATACCTACAACAGCCCAAAAGTATTCACCCTAAAAAAAAACGACCCTCTGATGATTATGTCAGCAGTGACAATCGCCCTGGCCCCATTTGGAAAGCTATATGAGGCATTAAATGACTCCATGAAAGACAACACCACAACTATAGCTATGATGCACTCTAAGCTAATCTATGTAGAAGGATACATAACAGCTTTAGAGGAAAAAAGTGCAGGACAACGAATGCTATGGGAATCAAGATTTGCGGCACTGAAAGAACAACTAAATTCTCATAAAGATGCCAACTCAGCTAGCACAAAGAAAACAGAGAGAACCACAAACATCCTCAGATTACTCTCATCCAGGGACGGTAACCACGCTGACAAATTCAAACATCATAGGGGTGCAAGCCACGAGTTTGCACCCAACAGTGCACACCTCTCAAACAAATTTAATTTGTGAATTGGTGGGAAATAATAAGCGGAAAGTGACATTACAACTAGAGGCAAATGGCCCTCCTATTCTTGACAAAGTTTCGAGATCTGAGGCCCCCAGTAACCCTACTACTCATCGGGATACCCGCCAGTCACCCTGTGTGTTGGTGGACCATCCTAAATCTCCAATAACAGTTGAAGATTTTATGGTGGATAATTCATTGATGGAGATCACCCAACAGCTGGACCCCATAGAGGGTCCTTTTGTTCAGTCAGAAGTGGCCCTGCTAGCTGAACAAATACCAGAAAGCATCAAGATTTCAGCGTCAACTCCAGACTCAAAATGCTAAATGTCGACCTCTTTAGACAGGCGATCCTCCTCAGATAAGAAACATATAGTGGGTCATTCCGAGTTTGGAGGTAGCCATGGTGCTATTAGCACCATGGCCGCCTCCAAACCTGGGTCCGGGTAGACGGAATGTGGACTTACCAGGACATTCCGACCTATGTGGACCCGGTAAGTCCCCATTTCGCAAACCATTCCCCATTCCCATTTGAGCCCCCATAGGGCTCAATGGGAATGGGGAAGGAGCTAATAACGGGCCCGCAAGTAGCGGGCCCGTTATTAGCTCCATGCCCCTTAATGGGTCCTGCTAAGGGTGCCTGGTTAGACCAGCCATTCCTGTTGGGACCCGCTAAGGGACCTTGGAATGTGGCATTAGGGGGTTAACGGCACCGGCGTCCTTACCGGTGCCGTTAAGCCCCTACTGCCAGGGTCGGAATGACCCCATAGATTTGCAAGTAAGAGTTTCAACAGAGAAGGAAAGCAACCTGTTGTCTCCACGCCAAACAAATAAAAGTTGCGAAGTTTGCCAAAGGCCGAACATGCCATCAGAAGTGCCCCACGGGGCGAAACAAAAAGGACACAACGCACAGGTCGACAGCCTTCAATTGCATGCTGGCAAACAAAAGGGGGCTACACGAATCTTCAAACTGGAGCAATTATCGAGTAAAGATAGGTACATCGTTCTAAACAGGAAAACAGTACTCAAACTGCTTAGCAAAGTTCACAATCTTCGATCACTACATACAGAAGACTTTACACTGATCGAGCCCTACCACAGAGACCAGAAAGCAAAAGCATACCTACACATAAAGGCCTCTTCAGTGCAAGACCTGACCCAGGAAGTTTACATCGAACTTGAAAGTATGGGCCTTCACCTTGCAAAAATACCGGAGTCAATTATACAGAATCGAGGACACGTAAGAGGGAATGAAACAGCCCCAAAAAGGCACTGATATGCATGGAGAACAGAAGAGCTTTACAAATATAAGAGATGGGATACTAAGCTGAGACCTCCGGAAGATACACAACATGGAATACACAGGTTGCAATCCGATAGATCGGAAACTAATCATGATTACGGGCACTATCGGAATGAAAAGAGAGGAAGGGAAAGACAGAAATCTGAAAGAGACAACGAACGTCAGAAAATTGTAGGCAGCCAAGACAACAGGCCAACTTCAAGTCATGCTGTGGCCAACAAAAAAAGCCGGAAAGTACCATGTATTCAGGACACATTGCTAAGGGATCCAGTGAATAATTCGAACTAAAGGCCACAGAGGGGTCCTTGGAAGTGGCGGCAATCGGTGGTTAACAACAAGGTCAAGCGATAGCAACGACAACCTACAGAAAGATCTCCCTATGACCGCCGACAACAAGAACACGTCATCTTGCCTCCCATAACTCTGAGAATGGGGTCGTGGAACACAAGAGGCCACTTGCACCTGACAAATCCTGAGAGCCAAGATCTGGGGGTTTTTGACATTCTGTGCCTCCAATAGACATGGCTAGTGGAAAGGCCAACTCTTGATGGTTTCTCCATCGAGATCTCTCCGGCCATCCAAGATGCGTTAGGCCGCCCGTCTTCTGGTATTCTAATGGCATTCCAGATTGGCCTAGGGATTACATCACAAAAAAATCTGGTGGAGTCTTATGGCCTATTGGTGGTTCTATTATCATGGCAACAACTTGAATCGGGTTCAAATTCGTGGAACTCAACACAGCTGGCTATCATCAACCTCTATTGGAATCTGCAAAGAACCTCATCTGAAAACTTTTGTGCTTCTGTGGCGGACATCATTGACAAAATCTATGTGGAGTATGAGACATCCCAGATAATCATTTGCGGTTAATTAAACGCCAAATGTACCAACTCGAGTGAAAAGGCAAATAAACAGATGACCATGTCTTTAGCCGAAAAGAGGGGTGAGGTCTGGTTGAATTTAATGACATCACAGAATGTTCACAATGTGGCATGCTTGCAAGACGACCAGTCCCTTCTTCCTACTTGGGAAAGTGCCAACTTTACGGCAACGTTGGATTATATATTCATTGCCCACGCCCTGCTCCCTCTCATCTCAACCTTCAAAGTAATAAGAACTAAAGAAAGTGACCACAACTTGTTGTCCATGGCTTGGATCTCCAGCTATCCTAAAAAAAAAAAGAACATATAAAAAGAACCTTGAAGTGAATAAACAGCAAACACACCTTTGTTTGACCGCATCGGACATAACAGACCTAACAGAAAAATACAAAACTTTTACGGATGGGAATACTATCTCAGAAGTGACATCCAGACTAAACTACGTACCCCTGCTATTGACTTACAATGTAAGGAGGACTAGTCGAAAAAAAGAAAACAAAACCAACAATCATGAATACAATAAGACCTTGGTCGACAAACGGAAGATTCTAAGGAAAATGAAAAGACTGGTCAAAATTAAGAACACCAAGGAAAATCGAACCGCCCTTTATCTAAAGGCTAAAAAGTACAAATCATGGCTTAAAAACCATAGGGCAACACTTTACCAGAACGACGCTGAAGAAATGCTAAAGACCTTAACTAGCAAGAAATCATGAGACTTCTGGGCCCTAATCAAAAAAACAGATGTTCAAACCAACGGCCAATTATCAAACTCAGTGCCCGAAGGAACCTGGGTGAGACACTTTACAAGCCTGTTTGAACTCTCCTCAATTCGGTCCCAGGTCTCGGAGCGACCTTCTGAGGCCCTGTGGATCGACTTAACCAATGAGGACAACATTAAAAGATCAATTTTGAAATTGAAATCATCAAGAGACCGATGACCTGACCAACATCGACTAAAAACAACACCCGGAGTAATGGTCAATCCTCATTAGTAAGATTTCTGGCCAGTGTGTGAAAGCAAAAGAAATTCCGAGCTCCTTGTCCCAAGCAGTGGTGGTCCTGATCTTTAAAAAGGGCAACAGAGAAGATCCGGGGAGTTATCACCCAATTGAGCTTTTAGACATTATTAGAAATATCTTTGCGACTCTTCTGCTTACCAAATTCCAGAAATGGGCAAGAGCTTCGCCCAGTAACGACCCATTTCAAACAGGACATCGGTCAACATCCTGCTATTAAAAATCATTAAAAGTAACATCAGAACTGATGCCACAAGAGTGTTTTTAGTGTTTATCGACTTGACTCAGGCTTTCGATAAAGTAGACAGTCAAAAACTATGGTCCAGGTTGCAGGCCTGGCACTGCCCGCCTTTGATCTTAGAACCCGTAAAGGCTTTACACACGAATACCAAATTACGAGTATGCTTGACCCAGCAAGACCTCTTGTCTGAATAAATTCCATCAGAATTTTAGCTACTGCCCTGTTCATTGCCTTTTTGGGAGACTACAAAGAGACAGAAAACAAGATCTTATTATTTCCACCAAAAATAGGCAAACTTGCTGTCTCCCACATCCTCTACACTGACGACCTGATACTGCTGGACAAAACCCAGATTGGTCTTCAGCGACAGCTGAATAATCTCATTCAATATATAGAGGACAACAATCTCGAAATAAACAAGTCAAAGACAAAAATACTTATTTTGGAAAGATACCCGAAGAAGAAAAACAAGATCCCTAACTGGTCCTTAGATAACATTAAAATCGAGATAGTTACCGATTTCAAATATCTGGGAGTCATGCTTGATAGTTCCACAAAGGAAGCCAAAATGCAGCAGGCACTGTGGGACAAAACCAGAAGCCTAATAGCATAAAACCAGAACGATCGATAAAAATATGAAAAGTTCTCATTACTGCCAGCAATCCAAGTTTACAAAGCAAAAGTTGTCCCATCCTTAGTGTACGGGATGGGCGCTACCCTAAAGATACCTGTCTCACTATGGCCAAAATTGGAAGGCCACCTGTGGAAAGCGGTCCTTGGTTTACCAAACTCTAGCTCAATTACAGCAATCAGGCGTGAACTTGGTCTCCTGTCTCTGGCGACAACAGTCAAACTAAGTAGCATTCTCTTTAGGAAAACTTTGCTGCCGGACAGCCTTCCAGTATGCCAGATGATTGTGGAGGAAATCAAAGCACTCATTGTGTCGCACTAAATTCACAGGTGGCAGCTCTAAAAAGTAAGCTGAATGACATAGCCTGCACCGAGGAAGACTTGATCCGCAACCCACAAAGAGTGAAAGTAAAACTGGAAAATCTGGATTGGATCAAAACCAACGAAGGTGCAACAACTAACAAACTGCTGAAGCACTTGCCGACGACATCTAACAAACTGAAAGTCCCCCTGGCACATTGTGCCAAATTTCCAGATAAATCTCTGAGAAAGACTTTTCTGAGAGCTCGCTTAAACCTTCTGCCAACAAATGAAATTTTGGCTATCAGATCAACCGCCATTCGAACATTTGTAGACTATGCGTGGACCTGAACCAACCTGAAATGCTGAGACATTTGCTGTTAACCTGTCCGGAAATGAGACAGGAGAGAACAGTCTATCTGGCATAAATCTTTCAGTATTCAAAACTCCTTGAAGAAGAGGTTTGGTGGACCCACCTGATCTCTGGGGAAAAAACGAGATGGACCATAGCCATGGTAAAGTTAATGGAAAGCGCCATGGAAAAGATCAAAGACCGCAGAAAAAGGGCAGAAGGTGCCCCGTTGACTGATTGACTTTTTTTGGGAACTTCTTGTCTGTTTTACATGAAACATACGAAAACCTTGAAACTTTGAAAACTTTGGAAATGTGCTTTTAGATTTTACATATCTTGTAAAAATCTAATTTGATTATACAGAAGTAAATAAAATATTTAAAACAATAAGTGTTAAATTAGAGAACTGTTCATTGCGAAAAACAGTGGCAGATATATAGTTAACAGTAAGTTGTTTAAAGAAAACATACAAACCGAGGCTCGGGCAGGGAGGTTTCACAGCTACATCAAACAAATGCACAATGGGGAGGCTACTATGGCTATAGTATCAGTGGGATTAAAAGCTTCTATGAGATGGGGGATGATCCAGATGATAATGACAAATGAAAAGCTGGGAAAGGCACAGGAAATTGAGTTTAGGGAGGCAATGAAGTTGAGAAAGAAGGGCAATTAGGGGACACTAAAGAGGCAGGTGGACGAACATCACATCCTTATGGGTGAGCATTTTTTTAAAGATATTATTGTTGTGTTATCGTTTGTATATACCAACACATTTTTCACAAAATAAAACAAAACAAAATAGCAAACACACTGTGGCAATCTTATGTCTGCAAAATAGCGAGAAGGAAAATGACAGAGTAGGAGGATATCACAGCGCCATACAAAGTGATAGACTCAATTGTGTACACGCTTGGAGACAAAATACCAGTTTGGTAAAATATCACAGTGGCGAGCTTCAAAGTAGCATACCCATATTGGGAAAACTTTGGGAGGCAAATTGCAAGTGTGGCAAAATACACTTTTTTCTAGATTCAAAGTAGCACACGTATACTGGGAACACTCTGGTGAGGGAACATGCAAGTGTTGCAAAGTATCAAAATGGTGAGCTTCAAAGTGGCAGACCCATATTAGGAACACTCTGGGAGGGAAAATGTGGCCAAATAGAACAATGGCGAGATACAAAGTAGCACACCTATATTTCGAACACTCAAAAGAACCCTACCTAAAGTCTCCTCTGAGGTGGCCAGGGAAAGGCAAATACTTCCTGATCCTAACCCCGGAAGCGGTGTTAGCTAGGAAGATCACCTGGGACGAGAAGGGGCTCTTGTGTCGCTAGATATTAAATCTAGGGATACAAGAGCTATGAAATGCCAAAATACTGGCACAATAACACCTAAGACAACATCACAAGACTCCTCTTTGAATACATTTAAACTGCCAATAAATAAAAATACAAAGATGACAACAGAATCTGAAGTGCAAGGTGAGACACCCGAGGGCTATTGACAATAGCTGCCGGTGGCATTTAAAGCCCAGTTTGAACAACAGCATTGATGACATGGATGTGTTAATGTTTTGGAATACAAGAGGAAACTCTAATTTCCTAAATGAAGATGGCTTATTAGCCGACACTCAAAATGTTCTGGTGATGGCCCTTCAAGAGACCTTTGCTCTGAGAACCCTGTGAAATTGATGGTCGGTGTGCCATTCAAAGCCTAGCAACAAAAGGGCACAGAGGCCACCTTAATGGAGGTTTGGTAACCTCAATTAGACATCCATGGGTTGGGAAAAATACTAGCTGGTCTACTGATATGGTACTAGCAGTGATGGTGAGCAGTGTCAAGAGCCAGGGACCTTCCATTCTAGTGATAAATATTTACAATCTACCAAATGGAGTACATAATAAAGTTAATATTAAGACGCTTATGAAGATCTTTGAAGAATGTGATGTTGGCATCCTGATTATCATATTACGCGATCTGAATGCCAATATTGCTAGTCCACAGTATAATGGAGATTATAGTGAGTAATCAGGACCATTGGACAAGTGTTCTTCCAACCCACAAGGCAAACCACGGGAGAAATTGTTTCTTAAATATTGATTTACTATGATGAACAGAAACTCTGAAAGCGAGAGTAATAGAAGTGTAACACGCATGAGTGGGCAATACCTATCTACCATTGACTATGTAGTTATCAATGAAAGCACTAACGTGCTGGTGCTTGATACTCTTCAAAAATGTAGTTATCTAAGTACCAGCGAGAGATGCCTGCCATCATCTGGATAAGTTCTTTAATAAATGCTCAGACACCTACCATGGCCACTTTAAGAGGAGCGACACTCACTATGGCCACCCTCCTTCCACTACTTCACAACATATCACCTCTGAACTGTCTGCCTTCCATAGGACTTAGCATTTCACCCAATACACATACTATTGGTACTACCCGCCTAGAACCATACCTGTCACCTATAGATTGGATCACCAGATTTGCCACCCCCCACACACCTCTTCTCCATTGTCCTACGCTTTTAAGAAACACTAGACTAGGCTCTCGCTTTAATTTACCCAATAACTCTAATCATTTGTCCAACTTGCTTGAGAAACGCTAGACTAAGCTCTCGCATCAGCTCTAAGCTTAAGCATCACAGGATGCCCACCAACAGACCAGAAATAACAAAGTGTTGTTGACACTCACAAACTCCCTCAATAGCCACAATTTCTCTATACCCGTAGATATCCCACTAGATGACCTCACAACACCTACCACTACCACAGTCAACGGCGCCCTCATTAAAGCTTGCTCGCTGGTAGCTCACTCTCATGACATTGCAGACCTGATCATCGCTAATCATTTAGACTTTCTTGCGGTCACAGACACATGGCTACATTCTGCAGCCGGCCCTGTACTCTCAATCGCCATCCCAGAGAACTATACTATCATCCGAGCTGATAGAACATCGAGGATTGGGGGTGGGACAGCCATTATTGCCAAAACCAACCTGAACATTAGAGAAGTCACCAACATTGGCCTACCATCAGCTGAACTTCTATCTATCGAAATACCACTATCTAACACCCAAACTATACTTCTACACCTCATTTATAGACCTCTTGGTGCCATCTCCTCCTTAGAGGAGGGCATCACCCACTTATTGACCTCTAATACTAAACCTGGCTCACAAATTATTCTTATGGGTGATTTTAACCTTGGCCTTAATGACCCTAATGATGCTAATGCCATCTTACTCAATGCCACTATCACCCACCTACGTCTTACACAACACATCACCAAACCTACACATTCAAAGGGGAGATCCCTGGATTGGCTGACTGACGCCAATTGTCACCTATCATTGATTGACATCACCCCTTGTGCATGGATGGACCACCATCTCATCACATTCTCCATACCCAAAGACCTGCCCAAATGTGCACCCACTTTCATGACACCACAAACTGCAACCAGAAATAGATGCAATATTACTATGGAGAACCTAAGACCTCTCCTAAACCCAATCACCAATGCTAACCATCCTATCCCTAACTCAAATCCAACTGCCCTTGTTAAACTTTATAACGATATTATGGAGCAAGACCTTAATCAAATAGCTCCGCTCAAATTAAGAAAAGCTAAACCAGCTGCCCACATGAATAAATGATTCTCTGCAGAACTAAAAGCTCACCGCAACATTAAAAGAGCAGCGGAAACTAACTGGAGAAAAGACCCGTCTCTCGCATCCAAATATAGGTTCTCGACGGCAGCAGCCACCTATAAAACTGCTATCATGAATGCCAAAAAAGAGATCTTCAACTTGAGAATACACAATGCCAAATCTGGCACGAAAGAGTTATTCTCCATCCTAAGATAATTGGAATCATCAGTGCCTCCTACAGATGAATGCATCAAGGACAAAGCTTGGTGTAATAATATCCAACAAGCACTTTCCAATAAAATAGCTCTCTTACAAGCAGAGATTGAATCACAAAGTGCTAGCCTTGCCTCCAATGATCACTTGAACATTAAAAAGAGCTCCTCCAGTCCTTATTGCCCACCCTTTTACTTCACCCCGGTAACCGAAGATGAAGTAGTTAACATAATTGCTAGCCTTAAACCTTCAAACTGCTAAGGCGACCCTTGCCCTGCCTCAGTTATTAAGGACGGAGCTAAAGACCTAGCCCCGTTCATCACCGCTCTGATCAACTCCTCATTTAAAAATTCGTTTGTACCCAACAGCCTTAAAGAGGCATTGGTTTTCCCTCTCCTCAAAAAGCCCAACCTAGACCCCAACATACCTACTAATTATAGCCCCATCACAACCATCCCCTTTCTCCTTAAAATGCGAGACAGAGTGGCATACCTCCAAACGCAACAACATTTGGAAGACAATAATCTCCTAGGCCTGCAACAATCCGGCTTTAGACCCAGGCACGGGACCGAAACTGCCCTCCTGGATCTAAAAATCCAATTGGATGAAGCCAAAGACAAGGGCAATTTGGCCATCTTGCTCCTGTTGGATCTCTCTGTAGCTTTCAAATTAGTTGACCACCAAATTCTCACCCAACACCTTTCTTCGGCTGTGCATTCTCACAGAATGCCACCAATTGGATTTGGTCCTTCCTGTCAGATAGGTCGACTAGGGTCTTCGCACCTTCGGCTGCAGCTGACCCTTTCACAATCCAATGTGGATTACCCCAAGGTTTCTGTATTTTCCCCATGCTTTACAACATCTTTACCAATCTCCTCTTGACACCCAGGTCCTCATCACACTCACTGGGAGTTATGAGAAAGATGCTGCAAAACTTAATGAAATCTACCTTGAAATTCAAGCATGAATGGCCCCATAGCCTCTGCTTGAACGACGACAAGACAGAACTACTCATAGTAGGATCATAGTAGGATCCCAGGCCTGCCTTAACAATTTGGACCGTAGGTATCAATCATTTACCATTGAGGGCAACATCATAAAAGTCTCAAAACAAGTCAAAATGTTGGGCGTGTATCTCGCTCAAAAACAAATAAATGCCACTTTCTCATCCACGGCCTACACTAATAAACTCATTAATGCATGTAAGCCATTGCTCTCAAACACCAGCTGCCTCACACTATCTAGAGCATTGATACTGTCCAGACTAGACTACTATAATACTCTCTTCCTAGGCTCCACTAATCACAATTTGAACAGACGTCAGGTCTTACATAATAATGCCCTTAGGTGTGCCCTTAACCTTCCTAGCAAGGCTCACATCTCTACCATCAGTAGGGAAGTCCACTAGTTCCCCATCAAACTAAGATTGCTCGTCATTACACACAAATGCCTCTTACTAACTGCCCCACGTTACCTATCTGACAAATTTTCCAGGCACAGTTCAGCCAGACCTACTAGAACCCCTTACATGCACCTACTGAACATTCCCAAATTAAATCTGAAAACAGCATGTGGATCTAGTTTCCATGTGCTAGTTGCGAAATGCTGGAACTCGCTCCCCATGATAATCAGGGCCGAAAATACATTATGGGAATTCAGAGCTAAGGTGAAAATGTGGCTTTCATCCACTAAAAATGCAATTCCTACATACATGTAATGTACTTTGTACTGCAATCTGCAACCGTGTCGCGGACCAAATTGTAAACCGGTCCTCATGCAACCTTACTGTATTTCGCATGTACAACCTCTCTAACTTTTGTTGTTCATCAAGTCTATGCACCCAGTTACCCTAGGGTTTGTCTGCCTTAAACAAATAAACTAACTAAACTAAATGAGGCCAAAACGATGCTTAGAAAAACTATTGGTACTTTGAAGTGTGCAGATTGCCCTGACGCCACTCACAAAATTAAAGAGTCAAAGAAAAATCATCAAAAGTGGTTGTCCCCTCACAAAGTATACCAAGCAAACGAATTATGGCACTCTGTTGCCTTGTTTGCTAGGAACTATAATAACCATGGTGGCTGGGCAGTGGTAAATAGCACTAAAACGAAATCTTTACTGATCAACAGAGCAGCTGAAAAAGCATGGACTACCCATGTGACCAAGACTTTGGGCGCTGAAAATAAAATTAATCAAGCTTTTGTTGATTGCACAATAGTGTGGAGAGGCTGTCATAAGATCGACGATCTCCTTAAATTAATCAAAATCCTAACCACTTTTCCAGCTATTGGCCAAGATAGGACTCGTAATACATTGGTGAAACTGGCACCAGAAAAATTGGCATATGCGCTGAACCTATTGTTTCAATGGATAGGTCAACATGGACGAATAACCCAATCCTGGAGTGAAAGCATAATGTGACCTGTATACAATAAAGGAAGTCGGAAAGATACGACTAAATATACAATGTTAGCCATGTTAGACATCCCTGCCAACATTTTTGCCAAAATCCTCTTGAAAGAATTGAATGAATGTGTTGCTGAGAACCATATCTTGCCACCAAACCAATTGGGTGTTCGTGCTAAATCATCCACTATGCACAATTTAATCAATATTGTAGCTTTGATTGAATACTAATGGATTCAACGGCGTCTCCCAGTGTATGCCGTGTTTATCGACTTCAGCACAGCATTCAATAACATTATAAGGGAGAGATTATGAAATAAACTTCAAGATTGGGGCATGCAGGCAGGGTTGCTATCTATGATACCCCTACTGTACACAGACACATCGGTTAGAGTTCGTTTGGATGGCGAGGGCAAAATCTCTGGGTCCATTCCAACATCACAAGGCATACAACAGGGATGTATATTAGTTGCTTCTCTTTTTAATCTGTACCTAGCTGATTTTGATGATTAATGAAATGTAAATCCATCTAATGACATTAAGATAGGAGGCATAAAATTGGATGGATAGGTTACACTGACAACTTAGTATTAATTGAGAATACCCCTAAAGGCTTGTAGTCCAAGCTAAATGCCTTTGAAAATTTTAGAAAAACCAAAATTATTCAGTTTTTAGGAAAAAAAAAAAACTAGAGAGCATCACAAAAGTTGGGTGGTTGATTGCTAAACAGCCGATTGAAGTGGTCATTTACCATGGATATTTAGGAGTGATAATGGACAATAACCTTGGATGGAAACAACAATGGCAAGAAGTTAAAACTAAATGTATGAAGATTACAGTGGCACTAAGCCATTTTATAGGAATCCAAGGTGGCTGTTCTGTTCACACAATTCTGCTGTTTTATTCATCCATGGTTGTTTCTTTTATGCTCTACGGAGCAGAGATCTGGGGAAAACAGTAAAAAAAAAGAAATTGATAAATTTGAAGCAAAGATTTTAAATATTTTATTTAGAATGCTTAAATCTGTTTCTGTTGAATACATTTTACTGGAATGTGATGTGACACGGATAAGCAACACTTTAGAGTATAAGATTAGCATGTTGTTTTTTAAGTTAAATGCATTGAATAATGATACTTTTATTGTGAAACTTATGGAAAGTTTAAAAATGTTGATAATGCCAGTGATTTATGTACTCTATATTTTATACGATCTGTGTATTTTAAATGGACAAAGGAACAAGTGTGTGACTCGTTGTCGCTATCAGAAATATATGCTACTCTGCAGTCATCGGCCTCCACCCTGCCACTTACGCAGGTGGCATCCACCGTCCCACCGACAACGGCGTCGACGATGGCCTCGTCGACGGGGGTTCTACAGGAGGCCTGGAGGCCTGAAGTTTTTGATCCGATCCCCCCGGATACTTTACTGCAAGAACAGGCTGTGTCGCTGTCCTCGGAGGACGAGAACGAGAGAATAGCTGGCCCAGCAGACCTAGGGCTACGAGTGGCTGACAAGTCGTCGACGAGGGGATCCGTTATACCGGTATCTGCCCCTCTTCTCAATCCTCAATCTGTTTTGTCGTTGGAAATTCTGTCCACGCTTCAGTCTTTGCTACAGTCGTTGGACCAGAGACTACCTCAGGCAAACCTGCCACAGTCACCCGTCGACAAGCCTGGCCCGTCCCGTCCACCGACGCACCTACGCACGCCAATCTCAGCACTGGCACAAGAGGAAGGTGAGCTGCCAGATTCGGAGTCTAACAGGGGAGCCATGTCGGATATCTCATCATCCCCCTCCAGGGATCCAACCTGGGAGTCAGAGGTGAAGTTGGAAACCCCTAGAAGCCCAGCTCACCCGTCCCCTCCGGACGACATTGCGTCATTCCATTCTATGATGGAGAAGGCATGCAAAGAATTTGGTTTGTCCCAGGAAGAACAGAAAAAGGACTGTTTTTTGTTCGACCACATGGGTAAGAGAAGGAGGTCTGTGTTCTCGATACCAATACTAGACCATGTGTGGAAGGAGGGGTTGCAGACAATGCGTCACCCGTTTTCAGAGCCGGCAGTGAAAGGACGCCTCGAAAAAAAGTTTAAGGCTCCAGAGTCTATCCCCAAGTGTTTATCCTCCCAACCAACGCCAGACTCGGTGGTGTCGGCGGCAGCGGCGAGGAAGGCGAAGGCCCAGCACAAGTGCACGAGTCCACCTGAAAACGAAGCGAGACGCCAGGATGCCTTTAGCAAAAAAGTGCTATCCATGGGAGCGACCACAGTAAAGGCCGCAAACTCTCTGGCAATTGTAGCCAGATACGATAGGGAGATGTGGCACAGGCTAGCTCCGTTGCTTGATCATCTTCCGGAAGAGCATAGGAAGGCAGCAATGTTACTTGTCCGAGTGGGTGAGGAAGCCTCAAATCACGCAATAAACATTGCGGTGGACCTCGCTGAGTCAGGCTTCAAGCAAGTCAATAATGGGGTCGTATTACTTAAGTGCTTAAGTGTACCTACTTTAGGCCAGAAGTACAAGTTTTAGATATTCCCTTTGAGGGAGACCTTCTTTTCGGTGAGAAGGTGGACAAAGCCCTAAAGGGAATGAAAGAGGACTCGGACACGGCACGTTCATTGGGTGCCCTCCAGAGTGGCCGAAGCTACAAGTCTTTTCGTCCCTTTAGAGGGGCTTCAGGTAATTCAAGATTCTCTGCGTCTGGAGACAGATCCTTTGGCAGATCGGTTTACCCCTCCCAGGGATACAGACGTGCTTCCCAAACAGCAAACCGTTGCCGGAACTTCCAGGAAAAGACCATTATATCCGTCGTCGTCGAGAGACAGGCAAAATAAAGATCAGCAGTGACATACAACACACCGTTCTGGGGGGAAGAGTGTCAGCATATGTCGACGAATGGGAACGAATAACGACGGATCAATGGGTGCTGGATACGATAAGAAACGGACACTCTCTACAATTCAAACACAGCCCTCCGCACATTCCACCTGCGTTCACCGCTCATTCCCATCTGAAGATACTGCAACAAGAGGTAACTCATGTTAGCAAAGGGCGTGATAGAATTAGTTCCAACATCACAGAGAGGTCAAGGAGTCTACTCAAGATATTTCGTCGTAAAAAAGCTGAACGGCAAATGGCGTCCCATTTTAGACTTACGCGATCTCAACAAGTCTTTAAAGAGCCTAAAATTCAAGATGCTCACTCTGCAGGAAGTGATCCGCGCCGTTCAAGAGGGGGATTTTCTAGCGTCCCTGGATTTACAGGACGCGTATTTCCATATTCCAATGTGTCGGAAACACAGGCAATTCCTCAGATTTGTAATAGGGCGGACTCACTACCAGTTCACGGTTCTTCCCTTTGGGCTCAAGACCTCCCCCAGAACGTTCACGAAATGCCTGGCTCCAGTAGCGGCCTGGCTAAGGAAGCAAGGCCACCATGTATACCCATACCTCGACGACTGGCTGGTAAGGGGATCCTCCCCAGCGTCGACCAACACAAGTTTACAAGCCACCATGCAGCTTCTACAACAGCTGGGATTCGCCATAAACTTTGAAAAATCCTCTCTGCGGCTATCGAGAACGCTGGTATTCCTGGGGGCACAGTTCGAGACCCAGTTAGGGCTAGTGAAACCTTCTCTCGACAGAACCGCAAGACTCAATCAGCAAGTGTGCCGACTACAGCGAAACACCAGGCTCTCAGTGAGAAAATACATTTCGGTCCTAGGGGCCATGGCATCCTGCATCCATCTGGTGGAAAACTGTCGCCTATTCATGAGACCAGTCCAGGAATTCCTCGCGGACCGATGGACGCAGGCTCAAGGATCGTGGTCAGACAAGATAACCATCGACGACGACAAGCTGCTTCGGACCCTTCGGTGGCGGCAGAGTTTCCACAATCTGAACAACGGTGTACCATTACAGGAGCCGGAGTTTCAGCGAACCATAGTCACGACGGTGACTTAGCAGGTGGTTTTGGCGGTCCCGCCTTTTCCACACTTGGCTTGCTTTTACTCGACTCTCGACTCGTGGTCGATCTATGATGATCGCCCGAGGAGGATTTCCTTTCCTTTTCATGCTTTTTTGATGAAGATGATTTCTTTGACGAGGAGTCTCTAGTTGAGTGACTCCCAGACAACTTTTTTTCCGTCGGTCAAAATTTCTTCGCCGGTGGTTCCGACGAGGTAGCGCGGCGTGATGTTTTCGCCGATTGTGTGGAGCCTACCTCCGAAGGGGGGTATGCCCCCGCTCCATCATTCAGCCATGCCACCAGTCGTCGACTCCGGTCTTTGACGGTTTTTTGAGAAAACCCTTTGCATATGTCGCAGTTATCTGCCGAATGATGACGGTGGAGGCAATATATTCAATCCATATGTCCGTCCCCCTCGTAAACTTTTTTCAAGCCACACGTCGCGCATGGACAGAACAGCGCTTTTCCTGACATGGAGGACATTTTCTCTACTCAAATTCCAGGAATACCACCTTGTACAAAATAGTAAGACAACGCAAGGAGATCCCACTACTTTGGAGACGGTTGAAATCTGAAGGGGAGCCGCGGGGGCGGGCCTCTTATACTGGGACGGCCTACGGAGCATGCGTAGGCGGGTCCTAAAAGAACGTAGATAGGACACAAAAGTGTCGGAAATTTTCCTATAGGAAAAGGCTATATATGTGTACCGAGGGGTGCCAGTCTGACGACGGGGAATATTCTAAGCATGTGAATCCATGAAAGATAGAATGCTGGAGAAGGGAATAGTTTCTTACCTGTAACTCCATGAGTGACCTGGAAGGGACTGAAAACAGGAATGATCCTGAGCAACCTATGGAGGCCATGGAGGCTACTGTGTCTGCTTCACAGAGAATACCAGCCAAAAACAAGAGATAGACAAACTGGATGCTTAGAAAGCGGAGTTTTTTGTTTTTGTTTTAATGTTTAAACATTGGTTCATGTGTTTTTTTTTTTATTTATTTTTTTATTTTTATCCAATTGTCACCCACTTGCCATTATTTTGGATGTAACGATCGTTAAATCAGTTGGGATGGATGTTTTCGTTTGAGAACGCAGTCACGGGCCATTAGAGGAAAGACCATAGTACTTTTGACGCTCCCACGCGTTGTTCCACGTCACGGAGACGTGATTAATGGATGCCAGTGAGTGTTACGGAGGATATGCGTGTGAATGGAGGACGCTGTGCTAGGACTGGCGGTAGGTGTAACAGTTAGCACTAACAAACTTTAGTGCTCTGAATGTCCGCGACCGAGTTTCTTCCCTCTTCTCCCTCCCCTATCCTGCCTCCGGAGACGCCTGTACGCCCGTACGCGGCTCTCTAGCTGCAGCCGTGTCTCCCGCCTGCACGCATCTACGATTTGGATTGCGTAACCTTCCTTGAGCGGTGCCTCCAATTGTTCTGTCCTGACAGCCTGCTCTACCCACGATGGTCAATAGTCACTTCCAAGATGTTTGGAGCGGCTGTTGAAGCCTGCTTGGGATATCGCTCGAAAAACGCCGCGGTAAGCCCCATGGTTGCATTTCTTCATTTTATGGTTAATTTTGCCTAACAATAAGACGCTCGGATCTGAGACCAAATTCCGTGCAAGCTGTTATGTGGACTGTGGTGGCTGAGGCAGAGATTAACAACGCCCTCATGGAGACTTGCAGCGCCTCCCCCTTTAACGCTGCATTAACATTCATTATAACAAACAGTGACCTTATCTGACTTGATTGCTTTTATCTTGTATAATTACCTATTGGGTCAGGTTTGAACATTGGAAACTTGGTGATTGCGGCCTTGAAGGATCATATTGAAGGGCATGGAATGAGTGTTAAAAGCATGAACAGGGGAAGTGCAAACTTTGCTGGCGTACACTATTGGCCTCAGTTACATGCGGGTGTTTTCTTCTGTGGCTACGCACCTGACTGGGTCAAAAATCAGATATCATCCTGCCTTGTGTGGTTTATGCACGGTATCACTTCTCTTAGTGTACACAGTACTGGAAATTCCATAACCGGCTGATTGTTCATATGTTCACAGCACGCGAAATGCATATCTGAAATGGAGTGTTTAATACTGTTATGGCTTCGGGAGAACATGATGGGTCATGGGAATTCCTTTATTCTGATGGCAGCTGGGTGGGTAATGGTATGGTAGATTAATTTGTTTCGGGTTCACTGGGAGTGGAGGGGGGTAACCATGGTTGTGCATAGTTATTATGGGAGGTGGAGTGGGGATTATGGGTGCTTTGTGACTTCAATGGTTTAATTGACTCTCTGTGGACCTTGCTATGCCTGGGCTGGGAATATTCTTCAGTTGTGGATTCTGAGATGACATTTGGTCTGAAGTGGGTATTAAGCCTGACGGTATACAGTGTCTCTCACTGATTTGTACTAGTGGATGTCTGGCATCATAAGCGTGGTCATTCACCTATTGTCTATTTAATATGGGTAGTTGGGTTAATGGGATTGTAAGGACGAATTCTATATGTTCTATGCTATTGGGGTGGTTACTGGGCCACACACTTTGGAATTGATGTGGCGGGTTTGAATGGGTTAATACTTTTAATGGGAGGTTGGTGGGTTACTTTGATCTCCATGCTATTCTGGGGCTCTTGTGGATAGTGTTAGGAGTTATAGGGGTGGAATATTTGTTATGGTTGTCACTGTATATGCTTTGGGTGTGAATTCTGGGGTGGTTGCAGTTCGAGACTTTGCTGTTTTTTGTAAATAACTGCACTCAACATCACCTTACAGTTTTGCAGGGTGTGTCATTTGTTTTGCTATTGTGTGTTCATGGGTTTGCTATGTCTGTGTTTGTTTTGTATTGTTTTGTGTTGTTCTGTAGTGTTTGCATACTTCAGTTTGCTTGCTCCCCTTTAGTTTTCTGGTTTGGATCTGTCCAAGATCAATATGATTGGTCAATATGGTTGGTTTTGATTTGAGTTCAAATGTCGTTGGGTGATTTGAGAATATGTACCTGGAATGTTAAGGGCCTAAATATTCCGAGGAAGAGGAAGGAAGTGCTGAACAGACTGAGGAGGGAAACGACGGATATTGCTCTCATCCAGGAAACTCATTTGTTGAATGAGTCAGTGCATTTACTCCGAAATAGATGGTTTACCAAGACCTTTTTTAACTGCTATGGTTCTAAATCAAGGGGGGTGGGTGTACTGCTGTGCAAAGGTCTAATGTTTCAGGTGGAAAAAGTTGTGATGGGTGATGAGGGGAGGATACTTCTTATTGATGTCACATATGAGGGTAGGTTGGTCACAATTGGTTCTGTTTATGGTCCGTGTAGTAGTGGTGGCCCTTTTCTTAGGATGCTATCGACGCTATTGAGGGAGATGAGAGGGGAACATGTAATTTTAGGAGGTGATTTCAATAGTGTGATTGACGGAAAAATTGACCGTTCGGCGCAATGTAGATTTACTGCTGGGAACAATAGTAGATCCTTTAAAGAATTTGTGGATAATCAGGATTTAATTGACGCTTGGAAATTTTTTAACCCTGAAGTGAGAGAGTTCTCCTTTTACTCACCGGTACATGACTCTCATTCAAGGATTGATTATTTTCTTATTTCTAATCGGTTTGCTGAGGGTTTGCGAGAGGTAACTATAAAAGAGAGGAGTATTTCAGATCATTCATTGATTATGATGCAGTTGAGTATGGGACAGGAAAGGTCGGGGTTTACTAGGTGGCGACTTAAAACTCATATTTTACAAGAACAGGGGGTTGCCGATTCTCTGGACAATTTCACGAGGAATTACTTTGATATTAATGTTGGGTCTGCATCTGATGTCATGGTCTGGGAAAGCTTTAAGGCGACTGTGAGAGGGGAACTGATGAATATTACATCCCGGGTGTGGAAAAAAAACCTTGGCGGAGATTCAGAAGTTGGAAAGGAAACTGGAAAAAGTGCAGAAGGATTTTGCAGTGTCCAAGCGACCTGAGGATAAGTTGTTGGTTGGGCGGTTCAGGGACTTACTTAAACAAAAAATGGATGCCCAATATGAGAAGGGTATGTTTTTTATGAAGCAAAAGTTTTGGGAACAAGGTGACAAAAGTGGGAAACTGTTGGCGAATAGGTTGCGGGGACTATCGGATGCTTCTTTTATCGAAAAACTGGTCGATGACAATGGTGTTCATATTAGTAAGAAGGATGAGATATGTAGTGGTTTTCGGACATTTTATGAAACTTTATATCGAGAAGACCAGTTTCCGAGCCAGGTAGACATGGACTCCTTTTTTGATAAAATTATTATACCAAATTTGAGTGCAGACCAAGCTGTGATGATAGATAGCACTATTGAGGAAGAGGAAGTGTCAGTGGCTATTGGTCAGCTCAACAAGGGTAAATCACCGGGGATAGATGGTCTTCCGGTAGAGTTTTACCAGACACTGAGTGGGGTTCTTGTACCATTCCTGTGCAATCTATATAATGGTTTTATGCGGGATGGTTTGCTTTGTTCCACTATGAAGGAAGCTTGTGTAATTGTTATCCCGAAGCCGGGGAAAGATGGTAAGAGATGCGAGAATTATAGGCCGATCTCGCTCCTGAATGTGGATCTAAAAATTTTCAGCAGGATTCTGACTAATTGGTTGAATATGTGCATAGGCAAACTGATCAGTGGATCACAGGTTGGTTTCATGAGAGGCAGATACGGTTATGACCATATTAGGACGTTGATAGATTTGATGGGTCTACCGAAGACGAAGACCAGGGACACCTTGTTGTTATTTATGGATGCGGAAAAGGCTTTTGACAGGGTCAATTGGTCATTCCTTTATCACACACTCAAGAGAATGGGATTTGGGGACACGTTTATTAGGATCATCAGGGCATTGAATTCTAATATTAGTGCAAAGGTGTGGGTCAATGGGGTTATGTCCTCCTCGTTCTAGGGGAACTAGGCAGGGTTGTCCATTGTCTCCGTATCTGTTCAATCTGGCCTTGGAACCTCTCATCCTATACTTAAAACAAGAGCAGGGCCTTCGGGGGCTTAGATTTGGCGATATGGAGATGAAAGTGCTATGCTACGCTGATGACATGACAGTGATACTGTCTAACCCGGCTGAGGGATGTGTACTACTTAAACAGATGTTTGATGAGGTGGGACGTTTATCGGGCCATAGGATCAATTGGGGGAAGACTGTAGCTTTTCCTTTGGATGTTAGTGTCCCGCGTGATGTCTTGGACTCTTGGGACTGTCGCTGGGAGGTGGGAACAATGAAATACTTGGGTATACATTTAGTTCTGGATTTGAAAAGGATGACTGCTTTCAACGTGTCAAGGATACTGGAGGTAATTAAAAGGGATATATTGAAATGGGGCCGGCTGCAGTTGGGAATTTGGGCCAAGGTTAATGCTGTTAAAATGGTACTTTTGCCAAAGGTTCTTTACATCATACAGTCCATCCCCTTGAAGTTTACGAGGAAAGTTGTTGCTCCTATTGATAAAGTCTTTTGGGATTTTCTTTGGGGAGAAGACAAGCGGCCTAAAATTCCTAAATTTATTTTGCATGGTCCAGTAAATGGAGGATTTGGATTCCCGAATTTGATGAATTATTGCACAGGTTTTCTCTTGAAAAAATCGACCCCATATTTTTCTGAGGTTCATGAATATGTTCCCAATTGGTATATAATTGAGAGTTACCAGTTTTCGCCTTATGCGCTGAGAGACCTCTATTCAATGTCTAAATTGCCTGCCTCAGTACAGAAGCTGCCCACAATGGGTGCGACTAGGGAAGCGGTGCTGCGCTTTCTGGACTTTGGAGGTGAGAATGATGGGTTGCACTATGATGCGTCTTTATGGCAAAATGCATGTTTGCAATTGGAGAATAGGCCCTTATGCTGGAAAAGTTGGATAGGTAAGGGCATACTTAGGGTCCGTGATGTGTGGCATAATGGTGACATGATCTCCTTTGAACAGCTGAGAACATCCTTTGGTATTGGAGCTAGAGAAAGAAATCATTATGAGTCCTTAAAGATGCTCTTGACTGAAAGGACAGGGATGTTAGATGGGGCATGAATGAGAGACCTGCATTGTGTGAACTTCTCCGTTCTGCATCGTATGGAGTTTCGACTTATCTGAAGTTGATGCCGGCGGATGAGGTTGATGTGAGAGCATGGGATAAGCTTTATCAGACCTGGGCGGATGATCTTGGGGCGGATATCTCGGTTCGGGAATGGATGTATTTGCTTCATGTAGGAGAACAGGCAAAGATGGACTTGCAGCTGCGTTACATTAGGCAAAGGGTCCTCTTTAGACTATATTGGACTCCGTCCAAGATGGCCAGATTGGGTCTTTCAGACACTGATTCATGTTGGGGCTGTGGATGTGGTGTGGGCTCTTTGATACATAGGTTGTGGATGTGCCCGAGAGTTTCCGACTTCTGGACTGGGGTATTGGATAGACTGGACCTTGTATTGGAAGAGAAACTTCCTCGCTCCTTCCTTTCAATCATTTTGTTATCCAACAGGGGTAGAGGAGACAGAGCTAGGGACTGTACGGAATGGATTAATAAAGGGTTGATTTTGGCAATGAAACAAATCCTATGGGTCTGGAAGTCAAGGAAGAAACCGGGTGTGGATGGGTGGTTATCAGATATGCAGGTCTTGTCGAACTTTGATAAAGTTCTGCTCCTTGGACAAGGTAGAGAAGGTCGTTACTCTCGACTTTGGGGACCCTTTAATGATCTATTTGGCTGAAGGTTGGGTTCCAAACCTGGGGGGATAATCCCTTACTTGGGTTGGGGATACTTTGATACTTCTGGTGATGGGGGGCTGTTTCGTTGTGTGTTTGTTGTGTGTTTTTGTTTCTTGTTGTTTTGTCTTATTGGTTCAGTGTCAGGGATTTTTGTTCAAATTGTATTTGTTTTTTACAAATATTATTGATGTCCATGTATTCAGTATTATTTTGTTTATTTCTAAGGTTCTTTTAGATTTTGCAATCTGAACACGATGCGATGTACTGGAGATTGTTTTTCTTTGTTGTTAAAATGTTTAAATAAAGTGATTAAAAAAAAAAAAAAAGAAATATAGATAAAGCCTCACTGAAAAAGATAATATATGCTGTAGGGAAAGAGAGAGACATGATTGAGCTTGCCACAAAGTCGAATAGTGCAATGCTTTTACAATTTTGGTCAGATACGTATGAAAGACAAAAATACCAAGCTGCTTACCCTGATAGTAAGACAATAAGGCGCTATCTACTTTTTAAATGTAATAATTGTGAAACATTAGAGATAGTAGGCACTAAATGTGGCATTTCCTGTGAAACCAGAATAGGTAGATTATGTGGGGTACAATTGTCAGAATCTGCTGAACATATCTTCTGTCAATGCGAGAGTTTGAATATCTTGTTTGTTTGTTTGCTTATTTATTAATAGTGCAGAACAAACCCGGAGGTACCTGAGAGCATTACACGGTAATGCAGTGACTTAGTTACACATAGTAAATATACAGTAGGCAGTAAAGGAATTGGCTTACGAGCCAAGTACCTGAAAGCATAAGACAACACCAGCACTTGTGAAAATCTGAGTGAAATATGGGAATTATTGCAGAAAGGAAATTACATGAATCTGATCTACCATATGATGACATTTTATGAGCCTGTTCTAATTGTTCTTAGCCAATGTTCGACTGGTATTCTTTCTATTTAAGCAATTTTTAAAACAATGATGTTATTTAATTATGATGATGTATGTTTTTCTAGAATGATATACATTATATGCTTTTGTTGTTGTGTCCATATGTAAAGCCTTTGATGGCTAGAAACACATTTTTCTAATGAATAAATAAAAAGTGGGGTCGGCCTGGTGGGAGGGAGAGAGCTGGAACGAACACCTTTGTGCAGGATGGTATATGAATGAAGAGTTGATGAGAGGCGGGTTGTCTCTGCAGGAAGGGGTGGGGTTGAATTCTCGGTTAGGTGGGTGGTGTGGACATGTAAGCATGGTGTGTGACCAGGCGAATAGGGGTCTTTCTGGTGCACTAATTGAATCCTTATTATTGGAGCTGTTAGCCATAATGAGGGGCTGTGAGTGTGAGTATGCTAATTTAGTGAGAGGGTGGACACTCCAAGAGGCAGAGTGGAAGAGTGTCATAGGGTTGAGATTAACTGTGGCAAATCTATGTCTGCAAGATAGCAAGACGGAACATGAGTAGGAGGATGTCACACACCATACAAAGTAATAGACTCAATTGTGCACACTGTTGGAGACAAAATACAAATTTGATTAAATGACACAGTGGCGAGTTTCAAAGTAGCAGACCCATATTGGGAACACTCTACATAGCAAAATGCAATTGTGGCAAAATACAACAATGGCAATATTAAAAGTAACGCACCTGTACCCTGAACATTCTAGAAGGCAAAATGCAAGTGTGGCGAAATATCACATTGACAAGCTTCAAAGTAGCAGACCCATATTGGGAAACTCTGGGAGGCAAATTGCAAGTGTGGCAAAATACACTGTGTTCTAGATTCAAAGTAGCACACTTGTACTGGGAACACTGTGGGGGATGGAAAATGCAAGTGTTCAAAATATCAAAATGGTGAGCTTCAAAGTGGCAGACCCATATTGGGAACACTCTGGGAGGGAAAACGTGGCCAAATACAACAATGGCAAAATACAAAGTAGCTTACCTATATTTTGAACACTGTGATGCATCCTATGGAGTCCTCACAAGAACCCTACCTAAAGTCTCCTCTCAGGTGGCCAGGGAAAGGCAGACACTTCCTGATCCTGACCCTGGAGGCGGTGTTAGCTGGGAGGATCACCTGGGATGAGAAGGGCCTCAGCGAAATAAGAGGACCTCATTGGATGGGATTCTGTACTTGTCTACCTCAAGAAAGGGAATATCTTTAATGCCAGTACATAACATGGCATGTTGTCAAAAAGAATGTGTACTCCTAAAGTTTATTGTAACTTTGTGAGTGAAGACAATTATAACCGGTCATGTTTTAAGGGTGAGAAAAGCGCTTACAAAATTCATAACACTGCCAGAAATAGAAGTCCCTGTGAGTCCCAGGGAAAGCATGCAGAGGGATATTTAGAAAATACTAATCTGAAAGGGGAAAAACCTCAATCTTTTGTAAAATCAATAAAATCTTTTTATCCTTGAGTTTTTTCTTGTAGGAATATGCTGAGGGAAAAAAAGGCACTTGATAGCGCAAATATTATTGAGAAAACTAACTTTTGTGTCAGGGAATTCATGTCACAGAATTCCCAAAATACTTGGATGAAAAAGAGGGATGCAGAGGCATACGGTTGCAGAGGGCAGTCTGTTAAGGTTAATGACCAACACCTTAGGATGGCTGAGAGTCATAAAAGGTGCCCTCAGGTGTAGGCTATTAGACCAAAGTGGAGGAAAGTGCGGTAGTCGAAGCAGAAGCAGATACAGCAGGACAGCATTAGTAGTAGTAGTGCGTGGAAGAGCCAAGACACCGGGACCAGAGTGGTGACAGAAACAGATGTGGGTCCTGAGAGGGTCGTATGGGCTCGGGATTTCAGCTGCAGAGAACACAAAGTGGAAAGCACACCTTTTCATAACTGTACCCATTGTGAAACATTCAGCGGTGACAGGCGAGCACCAGATCGATGGTGAGATTTTAGCTGCAGAGGTTGTGCAGCAGAGAGTGCACCTTTCTATAACTTTCCCCATGTTAAGGCATTCAGCAGTGGCAGGCGAGCAGTGGATTGCTGGTGGAGCTGCAAGGGCTTTCACAGTAGCAGATGTGAGACGCGAAAGCCTATGCAGGAGAGGCTAGGCTGCACAGGAGAACTGAAGCAGATGAGCTGGGAGCTGGGAGGTACACAGACATGCACGCCAAACCCAGTGAGTTTACTATCTTATTGTCAACCCGCAGCATTCCGTGATATAAAACTAATTACTGATTATGACGCATAGCAAGCTGACATAAAACAAGACAGAAGGTATAACAAGACTTTAAATATGCTACCTCAAGACCAGCTTGAAAACATCACAGTAGAGAAAACAAATGTTGAAAAGTACATTGACCTAAAACCTGCGTGAAAACACCCCATAAGACCAAAATGAGGCTGAAAAGTTCAGACACCAGAAAATAGCTGGCAATGACCTCGGGATGATCAAAACAGGCCAAAACCTTAATCGGCCGAAAACCAGTTTGAAAAGATCCAGAGAGTCTCAATAGAAACAAAAAAGCTCAGAGACAAAAAAGCAGCTCAAAAGCACCCCACTGATTGGTGGCTCAAAGCATATATAAAAGTGTATCAGTCAAAAACCAGAAGACCAACACCATGGAGGCTCAAAACAGGCCAACATTGTCATAGGCCAAAGAGCTGCTAAAAAAAACCTTGGAAGGTTCACAACAGTACAAAGGTTCATCAGCCAAATTCCAGCTCAAAAACACCCCAAGAGGATCAAAAAATGCTGAAAGGTTCATGAGCCAAAACCAGCTTGAAAACACCCAAGGAGGCTCTACAGAAGCATAAAAGTTCAGAGAACAAAAATCATCTGCAAAACAGTAGTGAGAAAACTGAACAATTTGAATACACCCCGGGAAGCCTAAACAGGCTGAAGAGTTAATCAGTCAACAACCAGCTTTAAAATACCCTATTAGGCTCAAAAGAGGAGGAAGAGTGCAGAGACCAAAAAACTACTGGAAAGTACCCTGGGATGCTCAAAACAAGAAAACATTTTCAGAATAAAAAAAAACAAACTCACAACCCTCCCCTGGGTAGCTCAAAACATGTCAAAAATTAAATCAGCCAAAAACCAGCTCAAAAACACACTTAGGGCCTCATTACGAGTTTGGAGGCAGCCATGCCCTTAATAAAAGGCATGGCTGCCTCCAAACTCTGGTCCGGGTCTGGGTTCCCTGAATGGGGAAATACCGGGCCAGTCGACTTTGGAGGGCCCGGTATTTCCCCTTTCAGGGAACCCAGACCCGGACCATCCCCATTCCCATATGAGCCCTCATAGGGCTCAATGGGAATGGGGAGCATGCTAACAACGGGCCCATTAATGACGGGCCCATTGTTAGCATGCTGGGCCGCTCGCGGGACTCGCTAAGGACGTCTGGTAAAACCAGATGTCCAGAGCGGGTCCCTCGAGCGGCCCTTGTATCAGGGCGGTAAGGGGTTAACAGCTCTGCCACCTTTACCAGCATTGTTATCCCCTTAATGCCCACCTCGCAATGAGGCCCTTAGCTGCTTAAAAAAGGAACAATTAAGAGACCAAAAAGCAAACACACCAGCACAATCAAAAAAGGCAAAAGGTTCATAGGTGAAAACCAACTGCAAAACTCCACGGGGCACTAAAATAAGGCTGAAAAAGTTCAGAGGCCAAAAAGCAATTCAAACCCCTGCCCACTGCAGGAAAGCTCAAAATATGTAGAAAGGTTCTTCAGTCAAAAAGCAGCCAAAAAAACACACCAGGAGGCTCAGAACAGACTGAAATGGTGATCAGACAAAAACCAGCGTGTAAAAACCCTGGGATTTTCAAAACAGGCCAAACATTACAGAGGCTAAAAATCATCTCGAAACACCCTGGAGGCTGATATGCGCCAGAAAAGTTCAGAGACCAAAAAATATCAGGAAAAAAGCACGAGATTCTCTAAACAGGCGAAAAGTACATCAGCCAAAAACCTGTGCGAAAAAACACCCCACAAGACTAAAATTAGACAGACAAGTTCAGAGACCAAAAACTAGCTGGCAACCACCTTGAAATGATCAAAACAGGTTAAAAATCAGCTTGAAAACACCCAAATAGTTTAAAAATAGGTGAAAGGTTCATAGGCCAAAACCAGACTGAAAACTCACCGGGAAGCTCCTAAGAGGCAAAAGTTCAGAGACCAAAAGCATGCTCGAAAAAAGACGGGAGTCTTAAAGCGGACCAACTAGTTCAGAGGTCAAGAAACGGCTGGAAACATCCCCGGGAAAACAGGCCAGAAAGTTCAGAAATCAAAAACAAGCTCAAACCACCCTCACCCCATACATTAGGCTCAAAATGCATCTAGAAATTAACTGGAGAAAAAATAGGTAAGAAACGTCACAGGAGGCTCATGAGAGGGTGAACAGTTCAGCAACAAAAAAAATAATAACTGCTGGAAAACACCCCACAAGCCTCAAAACAGGCCGACAATTTCGGAGTCCAAAAACCAGCTTGAACACTTGCCGGAAGGCTCAAAACAGGCTGACATTTTCAGAGGAAAAAATCTCTGTGAGACTGAAAACAGGTAAAAAGGTTCATAGGCCATACCAGCTTGAAAACACCGAAGAAGGCTCATAAGAGGCAAACAGAGGCCAAAAACAAGCTTGAAAAAACTATGGGAGTTTAAAAATGGGCCAGAGGTAAAAATGACCTGCAAGAAAACACGCAGGGATGCTCAAAACAGGCTGAACAAATTCAGAGACCAAAAGCCAACTTGTACACTCCCCAGGATCCTCAAAACAGGCTAAAACATTCAGAGGCCAAAAAGCTGAAAACAAAATAAAGCTCAAAAACACCCCAAGTCATCCGTTACAAACCAAAACACCCTGTTGGAGGCTCAAAACAGGCTGAAACTTTATAGACAATAAACAATTTTATAAACACCCTAGGGGGCTCAAAAAGAGCCGAAAACCTCTGAAGATTGAACACGTTCAAAACTAATCAGAAAGCTGGAAACAGGCTGTAAAGTTCAGAGACCAAAAACTAGCTCAAAAACACACTTCGAGGCTCAAAATAGAGGGACAAATCCATCCACCAAAAAGCAGCTCTAAAATAGCTCAGGATACTGAAAACAGGCATGAATGGTTGTAGACCGAAAACAGCCCACAGGCTATAAACAGGGTGAAACCTTTGTAGGCAAAAGCCTGACGGAAAACACCCAGGGATGATTAATATAGGGCAAAAAGCTCAAAGACCAAAAACCAACTGGAAAACACCAACAAAGTTTCATAAGAGGCTGAAAGTGCAGAGGCCAAAAACCAGCTGGACAACACAGAGGGAAGCTCAAAACAGGCCTGAAAAATTGAGAGACCAAAATCCAGCTAGAATCCTTCACGGGAAGCTCAAAACTGGCTGGAAGTTTCAGAGAACAAAGATAAGCTCAACAACACCCTTGAGGATCAAAACAATGAAAAATATCCAGAGACCAAAAACATGCTTGAAACACAACCCGGTGAGGCACAAAAATGGCCCAAAAATTAATCATCCAAAAACTAGCTGGAAAACACACGCCAAAATATGAATCTACTGAAAACCAGCTAGAAAATATCCCGGGATGCTCAAAGCAGACCAAAAAGATCAAATAACACAAATCAGCTCCAAAACACCATGGGATGCTCAAATATGGGCTTAAAAAACAACAAGGTGCCAAAAAGAACAAAGATTAAAAACCAGCATGGTCTACAGGTTGGACTGGATCAAAACCCATGATTAAAGGCAAGCTTTCAAACTTTTAGGAGAGCCATTAGAGGAAGAAAAAAAATTGAACTGCTTACCAAAATATCTGCAGCTCTTCACAAACAGTTTTTTTCGATCTGTTTTTGAGAATTTGTCTCAATTTGTTTCCACCTATAGACATTCTGAGACCACGAAAGTCAGCGGATGGATCGCTCACTTATAGTTGTGCAAAGTAAATGCATTGAAAGAAACACTCAACCATCTGGTAATGTACTGTCCAACAACAAGAGGCTTAAGGGCGACCCACATGACAGATTTCGTCCCCAAATCGACGGAAAGCTTGGTGGAGGATTCTATCATCAGGAGAATATGTGCCAATCAGTCTGGCCTTGGTTAAATTGGTTCTGGCCATTTTCAAGATGTTGGAACAGACTGTGTAGTGATTGATGAATAGGAGAGTTAACTTTGATAAGCCCTTGCTGATGTCATTAGGATCAAGTTTTTAGTGATGTGAATTTCGAACTTTAAGTGTGGATTTATCGGGTTTATAGGTTTTGTATTGTAAAACCAAAATAACCAATAAAAAAAATAAAAACACAGCACAAAAAACACCTGAAGGGGCAAAAAAGGGCCAAAAGTTAATTGAACAAACACCAGCTCCAAAACACCCATGGAGACTGAAAAGTCCTGAGGACCAAGTAAAGCTCAAACACCCCAGGAGACTCAAACGGACCAAAAAGTTAATTGGTCAAAAACCGGCTACAAAACACCCCAGGAGGCTGAAAAGAGGCTGATGATTTTATAGACCAAAACTAGTTTGAAAACTCTGTCATGCTGAAAAACAATTGAAAACTTCAGAGATAAAGAAACAGCTTGAGAACGCCCTGGGAGGTTACAAACTGACTGACAGGTTCAGATGCCAAAAACCACCTCAAAATTAACCCTCTGAGGCCCAACACTGGCTGAAAAATGAATCCTCAGAAAACCATGATGAAAACACCTCAGGATGACCAAAATAGGCTGACAACTTAATTGGCTACTGCAAGACTCAAAAGAGGCTGAAAGTTCATTGAGGCAAAACCAGCTTGAAAACAGTCAAGGAGGTCCAACACAGGCGGAAAAGTTCATAGTCGAAGAACTAGCTTGAAAACACCCCAGGGGGATCAAAAATATCTGAAAAGTTCAAAGGCCAAAAACAAGCTGTACATCCCCAAAATAGACTCAAAAGAAGTCCCAGAATTCAGAAAACAAAAAGCAGGTGAAAAACCCTTTGGAGACTCAAAACATGTCAAAATGTTCATCAGTCAAAAATCACCGGAATACACCCTGATAGTCCTATAAGAGAGCGAAAACACCCTGTGCAGCTCAAAACTGGCCAGAAAGTGTATTTACCATAAACATCTTTAAAAGACCTCATGAGGCTGAAAACACTCAGAACAGTTTAGAGACATAAAATCCACTGAAAAACACCCCGGGAGATTTTAAATAGGGGGGGGGGATGTCAATCCACCAAAAAGCAGCATCAACTCAGGAGTCCGAAACCAGCAGAAAGAGACCAAAAACCAGCTTAAAAACAGCCTGGCATGCTCTAAATGGGCTAAAGGTTTTCTAGCCTGTTTTGAACTTCCTGCGGTGAATGCCAGCTGGAAAACAAGATCAAAATAGGCTGAAAAGGTGCAGAGGCCAAAAACTAGCTGGACATCACCACAGGAAGTTCAAAACAGGGTGACATATTCAGAGAACAAATACCAGCTTGAAAACTCCCCAGGATGCCCAAAACTGGCTTAAAGTCCCACAGACCAAACCAACCCAGAGACCAAATCAATGCTAAAAATAACAAACAGGGGGTATAAAAACAATCAAGAAAGTTCAAAGGCCAAAAACCAGCTTTAAATTAACCTTGTGAGGTCCACAACCAGCCAAGAAATGTGTCCTATAAAAACCAGGAGGAAACACCCAAGGATGATTAAAAAAAGGGAAAAAAAGATAATCTGCAACAAAAAAAAAATCTCAAAAACACCTTGGGAGGCCCAGAACACATAGAAATGTTCATCAGCCAAAAACCAACTGAAAAACTCCCTGGGAATCTCATAAGAGAGTGAAAAATTCATCCACCAAAAAAGCAGCTATGATACACCTCTTGAGGCTAAAAATAGACAGAACAGTGAAGAGACGAAAACCCAGCTAAAAAAATCCCCGGATGTTCAGAGTGGTATGAAAAGTTTAGACAAAAAATAGCTTAAAAACTCCCTGCGAGGCTCAAAACAGTCATAAAACGCCAGAGCTCAAAAAACAGCATGAGAATACAATATGAGGCTCAAAACTGGCTGAAAGTTCATAAGCCAAAAAACTGCTCAAAAACACCAAGGGGGAGGAGGGCAATGACCAGCTTGAAAACAAAGTAGGAGACTCAAGACATGCCAAAATGTTCATAGGCTGAAAACTAGCTTGTAAACACCTGAAGAGGCTCAATAAGATCTGAAAACATCAGAGGCCTAAACCAGCTCAAAAACCACACAGGAAGCTGAAAGGTTCAGAGAACAAAATTCAGCTCATAAAAATCCCAGGGGGCTCAAAATAGGGGATGGGGGTGATAAATCCAACAAAAAGCAGCCCTAAAACACCTCAGGACTCTGAAAACAAGCAGGCGTGTTCAGAGACCAAGAACCAGCTCAGAAACAGCCTGGGGTGCTCTACACAGGCTACACAGACTAAAAGGTTTGTAGGTGGAAGCAGCTGGAAAACCTGATCAAAATAGGCCAAAAACTGCAGAGGCCAGAAAACTGCTGGAGAACGCCACGGGAAGTTTGAAACCTGCTGAAACATTTAGCGAACACATACCATCTCGAAACCTCCCTGGGATGCTCAAAACTGGCTGAAAGTTTCAGAGACCAGAAAACAGCTAAAAAACACATTGAGATGATAAAAAGAATTAAGAAATTTCAGAGGCCAAAAACAAGCTTGAATTCCACCCTGTGAGTTTCAAAACCATTCATTCTACAATCACCAGAAGGAAAACACCCAGTGGTGATAAAAAAAGGACAAAAAGATAATCTGCAAAAAAATATATTGCAAAAAAACATGTGAGGCTCAAAACTGGCTGTCAAATGTATCCAACAAAAAGCATCTTTAAAACATTTAATGAGGCTGAAAACAAGCAGAAAGGCGTAGAGACAAGAAAACAGCTGAAAAAACACATTCTAAAGGGGCTGAAAATGCAAAGCTGAAAAGCAGCTGTAAAACACCCCGGGAGGCTCATAAGAGGCAGAAAAGAGCAGAGGCAAAAAATCAGCTAGAAAACTCAGAACAAGCTGGGAAGCTCAAAACAGGCTGAACAATTCAGAGACCAAGAACCAACCTGAAAGCTCAGCAGGGGGCTCAAAACTGGCTGAAAATTTAAGAGACCAGAATCCTGCTCAAAAACACCCTGGGAGGAATACACAAGTGAAAAAGTTCAGCGGCCAAGTACCAGCTTGGAAAACACAGTCTGAAAAATTCATACTCGAAAAAGCAGCTGAAACATTAATTGACAAAACACCAGCTCAAAAAACACCACGTGTCAATTTTTTAATTGGCCAAAAGACTGCTCAAAAACACCCCATATGGCTTTAAAAGGGGCACAAAGTTCATCAGCCAAAAACCTACTCAAAAACACACTGAGAGGCTCAAAATGGACCGAGGAGTTTAGATGCCGAAAAAATTATTGTAAACAACCTGGGTGGCTTGTAACAGGCCAAAACATGCATCACTCAAAAACCAGCTCGAAACACATTGGGAGGTTCAATACGTGTTGAAAGGTTAATTGGTCATAAAGCAGCTTGAAAACACCCCGGAGGTTCAAAACAGGCTAAAAATTCATAGGCAAAAACAATCTTGAAAACACCATGTGGGGATAACAAAGAGCTGAAAAGTTCAAAGGCCAAAAACCAGCTGGAAAACTCCCCAGGAGGCTCAAAACAGGTCAAAAAGTTCAGAAACCAAAATACAGGTCAAAATTCCCTGGGATGCCCAAAACGTGTAGACATATTAATCAGCCAAAAACCAGCTTGAAAATCACTCTGGGACTCTCATAAGAGGGGATGAACAATTAATCCATCAAAATTCACCAGTGAAACACTCCAGGAGGTTCTAAACGGGCCAAATGGCTCATACACCAAACATCAGCTTGAAAACACCCTGGGATGATCAAAATATGCTGAAAATTTCATAGGCCAGAAACAAGCTTGAAATCACAATGGGATGATCAAAATAGGCCAAAACGTTCAAACGCCAAAAACCAGCTGGAAAACACCCTGGGTGGCTCAAAAAAGGCCATAATGCACAGAGGCAAAGTATCAGCTGGAAAACACTCAGGGAAACTTAAAACAGGCTACAAAATTCAGAGAGTGGCTCTAAACTGGCTGAAAGTTTCAGAGACCAAAAACCAGCTCAACACCACATTGGAAGGATGAACACAAGCTAAAAAGTTCAGAGACCAAAAACCAGCTGGAAAAAGTACTTCCATCATCAAAATGGGCCAAAAAAAACGAATCTACAAAAAAACGCTCGTAAACACACTGGCAGGCTCAAAACAGACTTAAAAGTTCAAGAACTAAAAATCAGTTAACTTCCTGAAAATACTAAAAATTGGCCCAAATGAACAGAGATCAAAAGCCAGCATGAAAAAACCAACGGAGGCTCAAAACAGACCAAAAAGTTCATTGGCCAATCACCAACTCAACAAACACCCACAGAGGCTGAAAAGAGCACAGGCCAAAAACACTCTGGTAGTTCAAAATGTGTTGATAGGTTAATCAGCCAAAAAGCAGCTCAAAAACACCATCGGAGGATCAAACGGGACGAAAAGTTCATCAGCCGAAAATCAGCTTGAAAATATGTGGCCCGAGGAGTTTAGATTCCAAAAAACAGCAACACCCTGGCTGGCTAGAAACAGGGCACAATGTTCATCAGTCAAAAACCAGCTCAAAAACAACTTGGGTGGTTCAAAACGTGTTTAAAGGTTTAACGGCCCAAAAGTCAGTTCAAAATCACCAGGAGGCTCAAAACACATAGAAAACTTAACCCATCAAAAACTAGCTCAAAACCACAGAGTGGGTTTCAAAACAGGCTGAAAAGTTCATAGGACAAAAACAAGCGGGAAAACATCCTGGGAGGATCAAAAAGTGCCCAAAAGTTCAGAGGCCAAAAACCAGCAGGAAAACTCTTTGGGAAGCTCAAAACAGGTTTAAAAGTGCAGAGACCAAAAAGCATGTAAAAAACCCCTGGAAGCCCCAAAACCCATAGGTTCATCAGCCAAAGACCAACTGGAAAAATCCTGGCAGTCTCATAAGAGGGCAAACATTTCAGAGGGCAAAAACCAGCTGGAAAACACCTGCGAGGCACAAAACAGGCCAAAATGTTCAGAGACCAAAAACCAGCTTGAGAACAGCTCTGGAGGCTCAAAACTGGCTAAAAGATGCGGAGCCCAAAAAGCAGCTCAAAAACATCCCTGTGAGGCCAAAAACTGACCAAACAATTCAGCCTCCAAAAACCAGCTTGACAACACCTCAGGATGATCAAAACAAGCCACCCAGTGCATTAGCCAAGACACAGCTTGAAAATACCAACACCCATTTAGATTGGTTTTATTCAAGTTTATTTTGTGTGGCTATCCTGGAACTATGCAGAAGACGTGGTTCTTGAAGATTGGACCTAGAAATTCCAGTTGGCCTGGTCACTTCAAAGCCAAATATGGTGGTTTGGTGCTTTGCAAATGCCCAGAGGATATCTGTTTGCCTCTCGCCCTCCATTTACAAGCCTCAGTAACATGTTCCCTCTCGCTGCAGCCCATCTCTCTTCCCTTTGTGTACAGCCAGAAAGGGCGGAAGCAGCCTCAACATTTTAGGGCTAGGATAGTTTTAAAAATCAGTTATCAAGTGGGTCTGTGAGTGATCATCCCACACCTAATGCCCCGCCAATAACTGCATTCCCACTATTAGTTGTGGTTTGTTTTGTGCATGCTAGCCTTGGTAACTCCCATAAGTAAGCTTGTCTCTCTACTCACAACTGACCGGATGTAGGTGAGGGAAAAGCTGAAATCTATGGATCATTGTTGGTAAGGCAGTTGTGCTGTGGCTCGAACAGGGCACCTTCCTGAGGTGCTTTGTGGTGACCACAGGCCCTGCATTGCAAGGAAACCTGTATCCGCGTTTCACCAGCAACTGGATGTGTTGGATGCAGGCTTCACAAAGGAGGCTGCAGTATGTGCATTAACCCATTGGACTGCCAACGCTCCTTCCTTTGAGAGAATGAAGCTGAATTTCCATTCTGCCTTCCTTTGGTACATTAGATTTATCTTTCACCCCAAGTCAGAGGACATTTAGCATTACAGAGAGCCGTTAATCATCGGGAAGTGTGAGACACCAAAAGCTGAGCAGGTCAGTTAAGTCTTTGGCTTTGTTATTGGGGGTGTATTTGTATGCACAGGGCAGGCTTCTGTCCTCTGCTACTGTATACTGCTTTTATTTCTGCCTGTTCATGATTTTTTAATGTAAACACTATGCTCTCAAAGGTGAGAGATTTGACAGACATTTTCTGTATCAAGCCTTTCCCACTCTTTGCCCTGGGGTGAGAGTTACAGCAGGGGGCTGCTTTTGGCCTTCACGTTCCTCATTTTCCTCAATTCGGGAGCATCTGGCTGCCAATCAGGGCCTAATCCTGGAGTGAAATTAACAGAGGTCTGCGCCCTGCACCCTGAATGGTCCAGAATGTGACCACAGCCCTACAGGCGTGCTTGCTATGAGAGCCTGTGGTCACCTCACAGCACCTCAAGAAGGTGCCTTTTTTGAGTTCCAATGCCATCTCTTATCAACAATGATCCATACATTTCACTTTCTCCCTCATTTTGTCTCAGTAACTCGCAAGCAGAGAGACAAGCTTAAGTATGGGCGCTTATGTATGGGGCTTACAAAGGCCAGAGTGCACAACACAAAGCCACTACTCCCAGTGGGAATGCAGGTATTGGTTTAGAAATAAAACCTATAATCCTTGCAAGAGTTGTGTGGGTCTTTTTCCCTAGCCGGTTGTATTTTTTCTAGTGTGAGCGTTTAGGGGTGTGCCTTCAGTACTCAAGTCACCTGTAGTCCAGGTCCAATCACTTATCACTCCACTGCTCTCTGTGATTATGGGGGCAGCGTTCAGGCATGCATATCTTTCTTCTTCTTCATGCCCCCATGTGCATGCTCGTTTGCATTGTGAAAGTTGTTCACTGAAGCCAGCAAGGATTGACCAGAGGGACAGCTTCAGTAGTAAAATCTCAATTAAAAAAAACTCCACCTTGTCAAGAGACACTGGTTAATGGAAGACAATAACATCTGTTCCACTGCTCCATCAGGTGCCAAGTAACTGGAGCAGTGTAGCTTGTTTATTGGCCATGAGGGCCCAGGTTCGAGACCCTCTTTCGCCACATATCTGAATAGGAATTGTTGGTTAATCTCCATGTACACATATCCCCATGTGTAACCTCGGGCTTACTCAAAGGTTAAATGGTAATGGAAAGAGTCATGGCCGTAATTTTAGGGGGGGCGGGGGTGTTTGTCCCCCCCCAACTTTCATGGCACACCATTTTATCCCCATTCATTTGGCTTGGCCACCTTTTCTTCAGATGCCATGTCCCCCCCAACATTTTCAGCAAAGTTGCTCCACTGGTAAGAGTGCCTTGCATGGCAGAAGGTGCAGAGGGAGAAGATGACTCTACGTAGGGGTGGATTTATAGGGATGGTGGAAAGTGCAGAGGGTAGGAGGATCCTCGGGAGGAAGCCAGAGTGGGAGGAAGATCCTGAAAAAGAGTAGAAGGGTCCTGGGTCATGGAGGGTGCACAGAATGGGGGCGAGGGTGAAGAAGGACTGGGGTGGTAAAGAGGGCTGAGTGTGAGTAGATGAATGTGGAGAGGGTGCGGAATGGATCGCACAAGGGGCAACTTTCATTAATGCATGTTTAGAGAGTGCTGAACAATCAACTGGACTGAGTACCGTATTCTATAGCATTGACTGCTGTGTGCATGCAAAGTAGTGCATTGCACCTTCACTGGATGCTTGAGCAAACACACAGCAAGCAATGCTGTGAAATACAGAGGCTTTTCCCTGGGAATCCTAGAAAAAAGGAGCCCTCACCTTCTTCTTGCCTGCGACTATCTACCTCACCATTTGGTAAAGTAAAAACAGGAATGGGATGACCACTGTAGCGCTGTCCCTTGCCTCTAGCAAGCACAGGTATGTGCTTTTACCATCCCTGCGTTTGACATTCAACATTGGCAAGTGCCATTCACACTGGTCAATCCACTCTAATGCTGACACTATTTCCCTTTGTTCCTCTACAACTCCCCTAAGGATTCTAAGGATTTCCATTCACTGCTTGCTACCTTGAATACTCTATGCTTGTCACTCTAGAATTAGGCCCCGGTTGTAAGTTGAATATCCCAGCCACTTCAGATGCTGAGACTCCATTTATGTTCCTATAATGTAAGCTGCCTCTCCAACAAATAGAGCTGGTTGTGTATCATGGTTATATACAAGGTTATATTATGTTAAACAGTAGGTGCACATAAAAGAAACGCCTAAGTGTGTGGGTTGTATTAAGAGATGTGCCAACAAGCTTTTAATGATGACAACCGTTTTCAAAGAAAGTCACAACATGTGCAGTGTAAGGGCAAAGACTGAGCTGGAAACTAAGAGTCTTTCCTGTTGCAACAGGCAAGCAGGCACATAACCAGACTCCCTAAGCCTGGCGACTCTCATTTACCCAAAACTGTCTATTGAGCTATGTGTCTCGATTTCCCACACAATCCCAATCCCCACACAATCCCAATCCTGCAGGGTCCATAATGCAGGGTGACATGCAAACTGCCACTTAGCATCTTGTCTCTGGTCACTATACACACAGCTTCCCAGGCCCTTCCCACCTCTGCAATCCAGTCACCACTTGCACCTTCTTCCCTTTTTACTCGTCTCACAGCAACTGCCACAAGTGAGGAATTCATCTTTTGTTGATAGATTTCCTTCATGATGCTAAACTAGGCCTTCAGACCTCTTCAAAGTGCCACAGAAGAAGGGAACACAAATGCCGAAGGCATATTAGAGAGGGAAGCAGGTGGAAGAGAGGGGGTGGGGTTGAAAGAAAAAATAAAAGGGGTTGGCAGTAATATAAACAGGGTATGGTCTGGCAGAGAGGTAGAAGTTAGGGAACAGATTGAGCAAGAGACAAGGACAGATGTATTACGCAAAGCTCTCTGAGTCTTCCCCAATTCGCCTGCAGAAAGGTCCTAACCATCATCGCTCTCTCCAGAGTGGGCACATTTGCAGGGAGAGCCCAGAACTAATGCAGAGGTGAAGCAGTGGTCTTTGAGAGGGGCACACGACTTAATTTCTCTAGGCTTCTGAGAGGATACACAGGCATGAGGATTCTAGCAAGATCATCCTGACCAAGGTCACCCTCAGTAGGTGATTAGAGAGAAGGCTGTGAAACTCTCCTGGGCCTGGGTGGCAAGGCCTAAAGGGTGGCCTGTTAACCAAGCCTAAAGGGAGGCCTGGCTAGCAGGCCACCATTTCAGAGATAGAAAGACCTACTTCATTTCATTATTAGTAAAAAAAAAAAAAAGCCAGGGCTACTACACATTTGCTAGATGGCAATCCTGCAACACCCAGTCCGCTGTCAGAAGTGGTAGAGACCAGAGTAGGCAAGGCGCATGTGGTGGACACAAATGGAAAGTATGACCAGGCAGTGTCTGCCATCCCCACATGCTGAGGTCCAAGTGTGAGAGGGAAGGATGAATTTTACTGTGACATAAAGCTTTCGATTAGACAAATACCAAATTTAAGTGTAGTACATGTATCCAACCGCAGAAGAATAAAGAGCTGAGAAGGCCATGTCAGCGATTCACAGACCACAGATTGGCTTTCTGTGTGATTTCATGAGGAGAAAATCATAGAATTCGAATCCAGCGAATGTTGTTTTTCTTCTATTCTATTGGACCGCAAATATAATCGGCGGGAGACCCCCTCCCCTACACATCTGCCACTGCACTCCCGCCTTAATGATCAGCCTTGAATACCGATCTCAACAATACATGCTTAATTGACTTAGCTACAGAACCCGACATGCCTGCATTATGGAACTTCAAAGCAATTCTGTATATCAAATGACATTGCCCAGCTACATGTTCTCATTTTATACCTCAATGAAATATACATCTCGCAAGCGGGGATAATTAAACGTAATCTGCCATTTGTCCGTATCCACAGGTTTCCGACATATCGACATGACTACAATCTCCTTACGCTCTGTTTAAAATGTCACCCGCTCTGTTCCCACTGGGTTATAAATGAGACCGTATTAAGGCAATCACAAAACATTGCTGAAAGGTGACACTGTGAAATGGCGCACCCCAGGCATAAGAAAGATAATTGTCAAGAAACTGAAACGCCAGAACACGACTAAACGGTGGTTAATTAATGCAACCAGGTGCAATCGTGGTACTCAGTGATGACAGGATGGGTTTCAAATCCATCATGGCCTGAGTTGCTGAGGTAGCAAAACGTCCCAGCCTGCGCCGTTTATCATACTTCCCTTCCTGCTTAAGTATTCAGCGCCTTACTAAGCACTATTTGCTTTTGCAAGAGCCCCCAACCCCCACACCTTTGTCATCGAATACAATTTGAGAAATTGAAGTTACCATGAAAAACAATAATTGAACACATAATTGCAGGTGTTTGCGAAACAAAACGGAACAAAGCAATTCAGGGTGTACTTTAAGCAATACGTAATCTGGAATAAATGTTAACCATTTTGCATTAATAGCTTGTCCTTGGGAATGTGGGTTTGCAGAAACAAAATTATAATTGCTTGATCGCATGGCACATCTTTTCAATTACTTAAAAGAATGCTAGCTCTTGACTTAATATCTGTTTTAATTCCTAAAGTAAGTCCAGGAGATGCCTGACAAATCAGCAGGCAATTTAGAAGACAGTTTAGATTCTTTTGTTGCCACAGCTCTCCAAATGCTAGTAGGCTGGTGGAGTGAGCAGAGAACAGAAGGTGCTGCACATGTAGAACTCGAGCATGTTACTGCTGGACAGCTGCCCTGGGTCATTTTAAAATGGCTGGATACCTTTTTCAAAATACATGTTATGCTATTACACGAAACATTCAATGAGCAATGTGCAGTAACAAGGAGCACATTCTCCTTATTTTCTAAGAGAAAGAGAAAGAGAAAGAGAAAGAGAAAGAGAAGAGAGAGAGAGAGAGAGAGAGAGAGAGAGAGAGAGAGAGAGAGAGAGAGAAGATATGTAAGGGGTAGAATGGTAAAAGGACCAAGTAGCATGGCAAAGTAACAGGACAAAGTCGATGGATGGCCCTTTCATTGAGATTGAGGTGTCAGGTGACTTGACCCAGGTTTGAATTATTATGCTACAACATTGGTGCTGTGGGTTTAGAAAATCCAAGATGGCCGAAAAGCCCACACTTGCACCAGAATCCAGGAAAACCGCGTAGTTTCCGCACACCAAGATGGTTGCCTAACCTGCCACCCACCAGTGCGAGCGTGATGGGCCAGAAGCACCATGAGTGAAACGTGGTGACAAAGGAAAAACAGCAGTGCCTGGGAGCTCAAAAAGCGCTTTGAAATCACCTTTGTTTCTCTTAATGCAAGCTTAAAATGCCTATTTCAAACATTGCAAGATATTCAAAAATCTTACTGAACACCAGCAGACATCTGGTAGAATGAAGTCTTGTGTGCATTCCAAATCTGGAAAGATGAAGAGCCTAAAATAATGTTCATAACAAAACTGGCTGAGCTGTGGATGTCAGCAGCTTAAGTGAAATGGTATTTAAAGCCACTAAAATTGAAATGTTTAAAATAAATGAGTGACCTACTTGAGTGTCACATAGGTTGCAACTGCTTAAATGTCATAGTTTTGAACTTAGAATCGGCGTTCTAGCTGCATGTGTAAAAATTGTAAGTTTGATTTGAATGAAGAAAAATTGGAACCAAAAGTGACATTTGGCTAAAGCCTGGCTAAAGGGGACTGAATTCTGCCCGGCAACTACCCCCGACAGGAGTGGAAACTTGCCCAGAAACTGCATTCCCAGCCCTGGCCACCCTTCTGCTGCACCACCAAAAGGAGATCACACCTCTCTGATTGAATCAGAGGAAGGGCACCTGGGACTGCAAGGGAAACAGAACAATGAACTTTCCTTGGCTCAGGCAAATGTTAAATTAGGGGGGTTGTAAATGGCTTCCTCTTGGAAGAAACTGGGAGGAGCAGTGCCTCTGTGAGCTAGCAGAGCTGGAGGCAGGGACATACAGTAATTCCCCCATGTGCTTTGGAACCTAAACTACACCCATCTGGGCCAGAGCATCCTTTTAAAAAGATGGATAATTCATAGTACATAACTGTCAAAATGATATCAATAGTATAATTATTCCTGTGATTTTTCTGTGCACATTTTAAGAGGTGTTAGAACTCTGTGGTATGTTCTGGGGGGTAGTAGCGGAAAATAAGGTATTACTCCAAACGTCTGTATGTTAAAAATCTGACACTTCATCATTTGATGCCCATATTCCTTGCGCACACTTGTGTAAATTCTGGAAAAGTTTAGAGGTTGTGTTCTGGATGAAAAGGGCAGAATTCGGGGGCGTGGCTTGGAGCACCATCGATGTGGTCGCTGCTCTGAGGCCGCCCGTGGGATGCCCGCCGCCGCCGTCGAATTCCGGCGGTTTTAAGCAGGGTTCTGCGTCGCCAGTGCCATCTAAAGCGACCGGAACCGACATGGCACAACCTGGCTAAACATAGCCTTCGACCGAGGAGGTGTTCTACCAGAATTCAGCGGCTGAACTTCTACCCTGTCTTCGACCGAAGAAACCAAGATGGCCGCCAAGCCGGAACTCAGCAGCACACTCCGCACCCGGCGGTAGCGGGGCCCTAAAACACTGAGGAGCTGGAGAGGGGGAGCGGAATCTAAACCAAGGCGACCCAGAACACTCCGGGTTGCTGCCTCAGCGACCACGGCTTACATACACTCTGAGGGACCGAGAGAGCAGGCTTCCACCCCTCCCCCCGCGGCCATCATGCATCATCCCCGACGGAGACCCTCTCCCCACACCAACGTTTCCTGGGGCGCCCCTGCCCACTCCCCCAGATCTAGTCCAGAGCGGGGGTCGAGGGTGAGGAACTCCCCGAGTGCAGTCTCCCGCCGTCCTAGGACTCGCTGCTACTCTCTTAATCAATACCGCCTGACACGAGCAGCATGTCGAGGCAGACAAAGGTGAGCAAAGGTGAGCAAGGGCACAGATATCTCCGCCATATTTACGGCTCCGGAGAAACCCAAGAAACAGGATCCTCCTAAACTGACCCCACAGAAGCCACAAGAGGATAGGGGTGCTCTCGCCACCAAAGGAGACCTGATAGCCTTCATGGCGGAAATCAAATTGGAGTTCTGCGCCTGCCTCTCCGAACTCACCGCTAAAGTTGACCAAACGGATCAGAGGGTCACAGAACTCGAACAGAGGCTCGGAGAGATTGAGGACCATTCCCAGGATCACGCTACCACACTGGGGGAAGTGCAAAAGTCTATCGATTCCCTGCATCACAAATACGAGATCCTGGAGTTCAAACATGAAGACCTGGAAAATAGGGCACGTCGAAATAACCTCCGCATTCGGGGCGTCCCGTCCTCTATCCCCGGCAACAAACTAGCGGACTACGTGGGAAGCTTCTTCGAGGCCTTACTCCCGGATCTGGACAAATCCCAGCTCCTGCTGGACCGGACCCATAGACTCTGCCCGCGCCGTGGGACAGATTCGGACCCCCCCCAGATGTTATCACCACGGTCCATTTCTTTACGACGAAAGAGGCAATATCAGCGATCAGTCGCCAAGGAGATGAGATCACTTTTCAGAGCACTCCTCTTCAAATATAGCACCCTCCAGAAAAGAAGAGCACTTCGGCCTCTGACATTGTTCCTCCAGGAGCAACAGATCCGTTACAGATGGCTGTTTCCGACAGCTCTCCAGTTTACATATAATGGCACCCTACGCCGAATCAGCCACTTGGAAGACGCTGAGAAAATCTTACACCCAACCTCACCCCGAGATCCTTCCACGCCAATCCCAGAGGGGACAGAAGATTCTGGACCGCTTCCCTCTCCAAAGCCCAAACGCACGCCATGGTCGTCGACCCAGCGGAACAACAGAAAGAGATGAACGGGGACGCTTCCACGATCCCAGGCTCCGTCAGCAAGTAAGCCTGGACACAGATGCCCCTGCTTGAAGTAGGACAGCCACCTAGATTTCGAGCTCTCCAACCTTGAACACGGTGGCGGCTGGCCACACCCATGGTTCATACCCACTCCAAGGATACTTTCCACCCTTTGTTCCTTGGAAACCCACAGTACACGATACGTGATGGGACAGTTGGCCCTGTTGGCCTTAGGTACGACCGTACTGACAATGTCGGTCTACCTCCCTGTTAAAGTTGCTGCCCCCTGTTGGGGCTCCGCGTTAAAACCTCAAGTGCAGGTTGATATCAAGAGTTTCCCCAACAGACATGGCAGTTGAGCCACCACCCCTTGACCACCCCTAACCCAAGGAACGGGGAGTGAGTCTTCAGAGGACCTTCAGTCGCTTTGGATCCTTTCCCTGAATGTTAATGGCCTGAACTCCCCCAACAAGCGAAAGGCAATTCTACTGAAACTTCGTGACGAAGACGCAGCGATAGCTATGCTTCAAGAGACCCACCTGCTGCCGGCAGATGTATCCCGCCTTCGATCCCGATTATTCCCGCTCCAATTCTTCGCCTCTGGCACAAATAAAAAAGGAGGTACGGCGATTCTCTTCAGGAAAGATCTGAACCCACAGATTCTGGAAACGAAAATATGCCCAGAAGGCCGATTTACAGCGATTAAATGCCTCCTAATGGGAGACCTATATACCCTCATTTCAGTATACGCTCCCAACACTGGACAGTCACACTTCTATGACTCTTTGGGCACATCTCTCGCTAGCTTTGTGGAGGGCCAAACAATTGTCGGCGGGGATTTCAATGGGGTTCCTGACCCCACCAAAGACCGATCACACCCCCCGACTCCAAGCGACTTCGCCCAAGCACTCAGCCTCCTTCGATTCTTCAGGACGCTGGAGATAATAGACTCATGGCGGGTGTTCCACCCTGACGAAAAAGATTTCTCCTTTTACTCTTTTGTCCATCGCACCTTCTGAAGGATCGACCTGTTCCTGATCTCTTCGCATACGTTCCCCTTAGTCAAAGAGGTCACCATCGGCACAAGAGCGATATCCGACCATGCCCCAGTGCTCCTGGAACTCCGGGTTCATAACCCTAACCCCAACATCCCGCGTAAATGGATGCTGTACAACCCGATCCTCAACGACATGGCCACCAGAGACAAGATTGCAACAGGAATAAGAAACTTCTTTAACGAAAACCCAGCCTCAGACACCTCATTAGCGAACAACTGGGCCATGAAGGCAGTAATCAGGGGCTCCCTAATAGCCCAAGGTGCGGCCTACCATCGAGACAGACGTCAGACCCGGACGGCCCTAGAGAACGAACTAAGAGAGGCTGAGGCACTCCATAAGGAGAAAGGCTGGTCCCCCAAAACACAACGGATCATCCGTACGGCACGGAAAAAACGAAGCCCACTATGCGGAACAAACCGCCCAGCTAATGGCGAAGGCCAAACAGTCATACTACGCGAAGGGCAACAAGGCGAACAAGTTTCTGGTGGCCAAACTAGCCAAGCAGAGACGCATCAACGCAATCACGGGCCTGCGTGATGCCAACAGGGTCACACTATACTCAGAGCCCGAGAAGCAACGCCTTGCAATAGATTACTTGGCCCAAATCATGAAAGCAACCCCACAAAACCTATCACAACAGCAGGAATACCTGCAGCAGGCAGCAGTGCCCCCTATCTCCGATGCAACGAGAGACGAACTGGAGGAGCCCATCACAGGGGAGGAAATTGAGGAGGCCATCAAATCACTTAAAACACGGGCCCCCGGCCCAGATGGCTTCTCAACCAGGTTCTATAAACTATTCAGAGCACAACTGTCCCCCAACCTGGCTACCCTATTCAACTCCTTCAGGGAAATGGGTGCGGTGACCCCATCGATGCAGGAATCAACCACCATCCTCCTGCCCAAACCTGGAAAAGACCCAAGAAGCATAACATCCTACAGACCAATCGCACTCTTAAATATCGATGCGAACATATACTCAAAAATTCTAGCAACCGGCTTGAATCGAATCTTGCCGAAGATCATCCACCCCGACCAGGCAGGTTTTATCCTACACCGGACAGCAGGTGACAACATCCGGAGAACCCTGAACCTGGTGGACCTCGCCTCCCGGAACTCCCAAAAACTAGTCTTAGTGGCTCTCGATAGGGTGGATTGGACGTTTATGAGACACACCCTAGGGGCCTTCGGCTTCGGACCAGCTTTCCAAACGATGGTTCTAGCCAACTATGATAGCCCTAAAACAAGCCTGAGGATCAACGGCCACAACTCGGCCCCAATCCCCTTATCATGTGGAACCCGGCAAGGCTGTCCACTGTCGCCCTTGCTCTTTGCTCTCACCATGGAGCCCTTCGCACAAAAAATTAGGCAGAATGACCAAATCAAGGGCATACAAATTGGCCCCACGCACCATAAACTCGCCCTATACGCGGATGACATTTTGCTCACGATCTCGGAGGCCCACTCATCCCTCAAACACGCGATACACGAAATCGCCAGCTACGGCGAAGTCTCAGGCCATAAACTTCGATAAATCATCCGCCTTGGGTATTGGCCTCACCCCAGCAGAACAAGAATCATTGACTAGGATGTGCCCAATAACATGGGAAAAGTGCGCCATCCCCTATCTAGGGGTCTACATCCCGGCTGACCCAAGGGATACGTACAAAGCCAATTTTCCCTGACTCTTCAAAGAACTGGAAGGCGACTTGAAGCGCTGGGTGACCCAAGAGATCTCCCTGCTCGGGCGCATCACTGCATGCAAGATGAACCTCCTTCCGAGATTCCTATACACATGCGCCTCACTACCAGTGGCAATCCCCACGCCAACTCTCCGAGGGATCCAGAGGAAAATGCTGAACTTTATCTGGAGAGGTAAGAAAGCGAGAATCCCTCTCAGAACTATGCTGGGGAGCTCCAAATTGGGAGGGCTAGGGGTCCCAGACCTACAATCCTACAGAGTGGCAGCCCAACTGGCCCAGGTCCAGGCCTGGCAAAATATGACAAACCGCCCCAGATGGGTGAAGTTGGAACAATCATGGGCACCCCTACCCCTGCGATTTCTACCACACATCCCGCCCCCCCCTCAGGACCCATTGGGGAGAGCTCCTGCTATCAACTAAACACACCCTCAGCACCTGGGACTGGGCGCTAAAACGAAAGGGAGTGCCAAGAGGACTGAGCCCATGTTCCCCGGTCTTTCATAATCCAACGTTCACATCGGGTATGAATCCACGCAACTTTCGTAACTGGATCAAAGGTGGTCTGGAGACCATAGACCAGCTGTATACGGGGGAGAGACCTCTCACATTCGCCCAATGCAAGGAGAAGTTCCAACTCCAGGAACGGGATAGATTCACATATATTCAACTACGCCACTGGTGCTCGCATCCCCAAACCTTGCAAGCAGCAACACGCCCTGCTACTGCCTTAGAACTCACCCTGGGAGATCTTCCAACCCGCGGCAGAGTATCCACCCTGTACAGACGCTTTCTAAGCGACTTCCTGACCACAAGAACCCGCTGCATGGCCCAATGGGAAGCGGACCTGGGTCACCCGATAGAGGATCAAACCTGGGTTGACATATGGACCAGAACACATACCTCGTCCACCTGCATCACCAATAGGGAATGTGCGTATAAAATCACGCTGCGGTGGTACTATCCGCCCCTCCGACTCCACCATATGAACCCACAGGTGGACCACTCTTGCTGGAGAGGATGCGGCCACCCAGGCTCCTTCTTCCACATGTGTTGGGACTGCCCGAAGATCCAACCATTCTGGAAAGCTTGCCTAGGGTCCATCTCACAAATTACCGGAACAACGATTCCCTTGGAACCAGAACCGGTTTTGCTGGGTGCTCCAATTCCCGGGCCCTATCCGCGCTCCGGACCCAGAGCGAAACTAGTAACTCACTGCCTACTAGCAGGGAAAACGGTTTAGTGGCTCTCGATAGGGTGGATTGGACGTTTATGAGACACACCCTAGGGGCCCGAACCTGGAAAACCCCGGAAGGCCCTCACATAGCCCAATGGTGGACCAGACTTTGGGACATTCTGATAGCAGAGAAGGTGATGGCAGCACAAGCGGGAACTCTTCATCATTTCCAGAATATCTGGGCCCCAGTGTTGGAATTCGACCAGCGCTTCCCCGCCCTGACCTACAAACCCACCACGGCCCGCTGGATCTTAAAAAATCAGGAGATCCCGGAGGAAGACACATAGTTACTGAGGCCCAATTCGGACTGCCCGGGAGGGAGGAGCCCGCCTACAGGGCCTATGGGACAGATGGACCAGGGGGAGGAGAGAGGGAGAAGTCGCAGGGGGGGATAGAGGACTGGGGTTCAACATGCCTAAATAACCACTGCTTATAATGTCTGTACTTATCATCCTGCCTTGATTTAAAATAAACAAAGTTAAAAAAAAAGGGCAGAATTCTGTCAGAAGTGGACACAACATCTTACAAAGACAGGGATTGGATGGTTTGGTGCTACAGAAAATATGTTAACTGAACATATAATATAGAAAAACTGTACATAGATAAATCTGCATTTGGATCAAAAATAGATTTGTGTGCAAAGTGACAAGGGGAGTGTTCTTTCTGTATGCCATAAAATTGATGCCTGATGATACTCCACTCCTTCCTCCAATCAAGGGAGAGAGGAGAACTTGGCCAATGATAAGTTGTGAGGGGCAGGCTTAGTTATGCCCACGCACATACCCATTTTCAAAAGACATAAAAAGACCCACTGAAATCCAGGTAGGGACATTCACTTTCCACTTCAAACTGATTTCTTGCGAAGCATTTTGCTGGACCAGACAATATCCAGAAGACTCCAGAACCAGAACTTAGAATCCAGACTTCAGAACTTTCAGCAGAGAGGTCTAGTCCAAAAGCTGAATCCTTCTCAGCAGGCATCAGAATCCAGCAACCCAACCAAACTATTCAACAGCCGGGCGAGCTGTTTGATTCTGGCTAGAACCCTCTGCCAGAACCCAGAAAGCAGTTCTGTATCCAGAGAGACCCAGACCAGACTGCTGTGCCAAGAACTTTTGCCAGAACCAGAGATCCAGACCAGCAGAGCAGAGAGAACCGCAGCTAAACCTGTTGACCAGATCTTGACGGCATATTTCAAATGTATAGTGTGAGTACCCAGCCAGAACTGTGCATAGTCATCTATTAGTTTAAAATAAGCTTATCCCATCCAATTCCGCCTACCTAGAACTGCATCATAGAAATCGTGTGTCCATTCTGTGATTTTAAAGCTGCGTAAGTGTCATTTGCTATTCTGAATCATTATTTGATTTCTGAAAATCTATCTCCACAAAATCGTCCATATCTTTGGAACCGCATGTGCTTGGAACGAGATTTAACTTTCATTTTAAAGCTAACCTTTCCACTCCTTATAGTTTTTCCGTAATCGCGCTCGACGCACTCGTAAAAAGTGCCACGAATTGAAAACTAGCTCAAACTTCTTCACCTGTCAAAAATAGCTGTTTTTTGCTTTGCATTACTGAAATTAATTTTCAACCTCATAATCCCTCATGAATCATTGCTAGTGCAGACCTGAACTAATTCAAAGTAGCTGTCCCCTACCCTGAATCTCCTATAGGGAATTAAAATCATTTTTAGCATATTTTCACTTCTTTGCAAATCACATTTAAAGTATTTTTGCCTGTGTTTTAAAATCATCTCTGTGCTCTAAGCTTGCTAGGGGGAACTGAATTGGTATTGCATTTGATGGTATTCCTGAACATTGTGTGCTCCCCTTCCATCTCTTTATACTGCATAGGGGGGAGTGAATTGCCACAAGAGGAAAAGTGATTATATTCTCTCTTGTTGAAACCATATCAGTTTATTTCTGTGCTGCATTCTTTCCATCATTGTTTTTCCTTGAAACCATAAAAGCATTCTCATCTACCTTATCTTTTCTATACCAACTCCTAAGTGATTACAAAAGTGTGCTAATGTAATATTATCCATTGTTGATCACTGTCATATTCATAAGTGCGATCAAATATTAATTTATTATAAAAGTGTGATATACATATATATTGTTTAATTTTCAAATAAATCTTTTAATTTGCAAAACAAACATACTTCTTGGCTCAGTGAGGTCACAGGGATTCAAAGAGAGGGGCGTTATACAAGGTTTATCATCCAGATCTATGAACTTGTCGTAAAAATATATAATTAAGGGCTTCCCTTGGGCATCCCAGACTCGGCATTGACTTAGTTGGAGTGCTGAATTGAAGTCGCTTAACAGAATGGGGGCTCGGCCGGGACATCTGGATTAGATCTACCATTTGTGCAGCTTAGTACAGTGTGCTAACTGACAGGATACATAAATCCTGTTGGATCGCCACGCCGTGTTACATTGTAAAAGCACCCCTCAAAAGAAGGACACTCTAAGGAGACGGTCTGTTTTGCAAAATAAATTACTAACTTCTGTAAATCAGGAAGGAAATTAATTTCCAGAATGACAACCGTGGTAGATATCAAAATATCCAGAGAGCACCTCTTACATAAACTATTTGTGAGAGGTGAGTGGACTGAACAGGACCAGAATGTGTGGTTGCAGGCAATCGCGCAACAGGTCACTGTAACTGAGTCAGATACATGGAGAGATCAGGGTCCCTTACATGTGGCCCTGAGTAAACTATATATGGCCCCTAAAGCCAAAGATGAGCACGACAAGATTGTCAGGATAGCGGCATATTTATATTTATATATGGGAGCCATACAGGACAAATGTGCTGAAGGCCAAGATCTGGCGAATAGGCAACAGATGGCATTAGAGAAGGCCCAATCTGACCTGGTCTCTTCCGAGCAGAGGCTGCAGAGGAGCCAGGAGTCCGAAAATGATAGTAGGCAGTATATCATTAAAATAAAAGAGGACATGGATATACTGCAACAGGAAAAGACAGACCAGGATACCAGATTTCTGGCCTTGCAGAAGGAGTAACGAGAAGGTCTGGACTCCCTACTGCAAAGCCAGAAAAAGCTGGAGCAACAACTAGACTTCAACAGGGCATGCACAGAGCAGGAAGCCACCCTGCAAAGTCATCTAGATAGAGTGAAGGCAGAAAGCAACAAACTGATTCTGAAAGACCTGGATACCCAGACAGAATTTGAGGAAGAACGCCAGAAAGCTGGTGCCTTTCAAAGGCAGAGGGACGAACTGGTGGCACAGATGCAGGCTCTTAGTCAGGAAAGGGACAACTTAGGCCAGGAAGTCTGCAGATTAAAAGAAAAAATGGAAGAAAATCACTTGGCCCTCCAGGGACTGAGTGACCTCCAAAAAGAGCATCAGAACTTGTTAGAGCACACCAGGAGGGTGGAAGATGCTCTGGCAAGAAAGGAGCAGGCCAGTAGGGATGGGACTCAGGAGGTATCCCTCCTGCAGCAAAGACTGGCCCAGTACTCCAGGACCAACCAGGAGGCACAAAGAGAAAATGAGGCTCTTTCAGCACGATAGGCTCCAGCAACAGGTAGCCATGCAGGAGAGACTGATAGAGTCTAGTAAGGCCTTAACTGAGGAACTGAAAGCACAGGCTCTTGCATGGCAACAGGGAGCAGGGGCTGATAGAGATGAGGTTCGCTGGGAAAGGGAAACACCTGAGCATAACCTCAGGAGCCCTAGTACCAGAGGCCTTCATCTCTCCCAGTCCCTGGACTCTGCCACCCCCATGTCCCCTGGCGCACATGAGCACAGGGCCACAGGTATGGCAGATTACTATCCAACCAAAAGTATGGGGCTCATAGGCCAGTACCACCCAGGAATGGATGGGCGGGCATCCGGGTATGCGCACCTAAGTACAGTGCAATTTAGTGGGGAACCCCGGGAGAGTAGGCCCTCCAAGGGCATTCTGAAAACCTCTGCCCAGTTAGGTCATTTTAAGACCTGCTAGCAAGGAGGAATCTGAAGACTCCTATGAACGTCACAGGACACAGGAGACCAGATCCCCACATTCTTCCAGCCATTCCCAGGCTCGCAGAATCCGGGAAAACCTGGAAGATCAGACGGGCACCTCTGGGAGCAGTGCTTCTGAGTCAGAGGATGAATGGACCAGGGTTACCCGAATCAAAAAGGCCATTAAGGCAAAAAGGGCCTTGCTTAAGGACCCCTTAAAACAGATTAAGGCAATAAGGAATGTCATCACCCCTTATCACAAGAACGCCAAGTATTCTGTTTGGGATCACTTGGAGCTTTATGAGCAAATGATGGAGACTTTCCATTTGAAGTACAGCAGTAGCTGTATTCAGTATGTCAAATGGACATTCTCCCCTGAATACTCCAGTTTCTTTGCGGGGCTGGAGGACCAAAACCCTTCAAGATGGTCCACATATAGGGCGGCCATCTTGAAACATTTTTCTATTCACAGAAATCCCCAAGAGGCTCGCAAGGCAGCCTACAATTTGCAATGTGGGGAGGATCAGGCCCCACAAGAATTTGTGCAGGAATTGAAGCGTGCCTTTGCGCAGACTACCAAAAGGGTGTGCACGGACAGTAACGAGTTTGTAAATACGTTTTTCCATGCTTTGCCCAAATACATCATGACCCAGCTAGTGAGAGATTTTCACGAGAAAATATCACTAGATTGGGTCATTGAACAGGCCACTCGAATCTATGAGGTGCAGAAGCCCATAGAAAATAAAAATAACTAACAGAAAAGTCCCAAACCGACCAGCACCCCTGCTGCTGCCAAGGTGGCAGAGGTAAAGGTTGCCCCCATTTTAGATTTGGAGATGGTGGGGCCTAAAAACCTGCCTGCACTGAAGATTTCTCAGCCCAGAAGGCCCTCGGGCCAGTCACAGACAGGGAGTCAAGGAGGTAGTCCCACAAATGGGGTCCCTCGCTCCCCTGACTATGTAAGTCCCCGCTACAAGGGAAACCGACCCATCCTGGGGTATGTGTGGACTCCTCCAACCCAAGGGGGGGGGATCCAACCAGGCACCCAACCCAGGGAACTTTCCTCCTAACTTCTCACAGGAGGGCATAAATTCACCAAACCCTGGGCAGAAGTTTTTCCCCAGGTATCTACCCAATTTCCAGCCCCAAAATCATCCATCCTTCTTTCCTCAATTCCCTGAGCCCAGACCACCTAATCTGGGAGAGGGGAGGCCAAGGGTGGAGGGGTACCCAAATCTTCCCCACCCGGGGTACTACCAAAGAAGGGATAGCTACCCTTCCCGGGATCAGCCCAGGTGAGAAAATAGAATCCCATATCAGCCTGAGCGGGTTTCACAGTTAGAGCGCCAGGTCCAAAATATGGCACGGGATCTGGGTCACATGCTGAGGACTCAACAGAACCCTCAGATGAGCATGCCGGCGCAGAATGCCCCAAACTCTGGGCCTGGTGCTCCAGAACAATGACGGGGCAGCACCCCGATAACCCACCGGTTCCCAGGGAGGAGGCACAAAGGGAAGGGGGGTGTAAAGCCTTGGAGGAAGCTTCCTTCCCCACTTGTAAACAGCCCCTGGAAACCCAGGAACCGAAAACAAAATCTCCTACCCCTGAAAGTCTGCCACCCAAGGAGCAGAGAGGAGGTAGGAGAAACAAAGGACCCAAACAGACCCATTTTGTGGAGGAGGTACAGGTCTTCCAATTTGAGGGAGAGGGACCCTCAGAGGATCCTGTGAAAAGGATCTTCTCCCTCAGAGATGAGGGAACTCCTCCCAAGGAAAATGGGTCCCAAGGGATTCCAATCCAGACTGGGTAGATGAGCTGTCGCCGCCCATCATTCTATCCCAGAACCAACAATACCGAAAACCCCTGGTTCAAACCCATCCGGGTGACTGCCTCCAAAAAGGCGGGGCAGCCCAGAACTGGAACCAGGGGAACCCAAAACCGCATCAATATCCAATTGCCAACTTTTTCTTTCAGATTCCCAAAACTCCCTGCCGAACTCTGCCCAAATCTCTTCTCTCTCAATGTCCAAACCAAAAAATTAGCCCAGCAGTTGTCCAAAAATGTGCATTATCTGTGCCCCCTTGAGGAGAAGGAGGGAAGATACTATCCCCCGGTACAAGTACAGGGGCAGGGTACAATTTTGGCACTGGTGGACACTGGATCCCAAGCTACCCTTCTGTCCAAAAGGGCCTTTGATGAACTAAATGCAAGAAGGTGGGAGAATTACTGAATTCCTCTCACCTCTCTTCCTGGACATCTTCAGAACTTTGACAGGAAGGAAATTCCCATCGAGGGGACTGCAGATTTGGACATTAAAATTGGGAGACACAAGGTGAAACACCCGGTCATAGTAGTGACGCCAGAGGGTACCCTTTGTTTACTAGGGAATGACCTCCTGAGAAGGTTGTCACCCCTAATAGACTGCGTAAACAAGGTCCTCTGGACCCAGACTAGCCGACCAATAAAATTAAAACAGAGCGTCAACCATGTTAGTTTAAAAACGGCACCTGCCACATGGTTGAACAAAAATCTGACCAAGTAGAATTTCACTTCAAGAACAACCAAATTCCAGACGTGACAGTAATAGCAGTAGCACAACAGACTGGTGATGGGGGTCCTCTCTATTTCTGAAAATAAACATTCCTTCCAGTTTAAGGTGGTATTCCACACTGGAAGGAAACACTCTGAAATTCTTTACTAATCCACAATCAGACATTCCCACTCCAATAGTCCAGAAAGATGTGAAATCAGCTCAGAGCCTGGCTGATATTCAGCAAATTGGAGAGCAGTTGTTCATCCCTGTTCAGTTATATGATGGGAAGGACTCTGTTCTCGCCTGAGTGTGTGTGAACAACGGTAAGAGCTTCATCAGCGAAGCCATGTTCCGCCAACTCCCAAAAGATCCAGCCATTCCCACATTCAAACTTATAGACAAATGGGAAATGGATCTGGAATCACCCAATTCCAAACCTCTCCTGCCAAGCAGGTGTATGCTCAAAATCTCCATTGGCAACAAGAGCATAGTCCATAATTGTTGGGTCGTGCGAGACGTCACTGCTGCCTTTTACTTAGGCAGTGATATTCTCAATCACTTTGCCATTAGTTTGGACCTAATAAACTTCAAAGCTTGGTCCCGATTAGCGGATAATCCCATGGGCTTAGATGATCCAGAAAAAGCATTTAGGTCAGCTCAATTGCTACCTTATGCAGTTGAAATTCAGATTAAAGAGGAAGTCACCATCCCAGAAAGGACCCGCCAATTCTCCCTGGAAGTGAAAGTTAAAAGAGGAAAAAAAAAAATGAAAAACCCTGATACTTATATTCATCTAAATGCTTCTCTCCAACAGCAAGGGTTGGGAATAAACCCAACACCATTAGTCAACATAGAACATGACACCATTCCAATAGAGGTGGATAACAGCGACTTACAGATTATTACTCTAGCCGCAGGCACCATTATTGGAATGGCGGTTGATGACCGACATTGTTCCATTGATTTAGGAAATGAACTGTTAGGACCAATCCCCAAGGACTGTTTTGACAGTGACAGTGATGACAACCCAGCACCAGATAGGATCTTTAACCGGCATGCGGGGAACTTCCTGGTGTACACTTCCTGCCCTTATGGTAAGGAAGATATGACTTGTGACTTCAGAAGGGATGAGGTGATTTTCCAGGTCCATGAGGGCTGCCTTTCCCACCAGAAGCCTCCAGTCCAAATCAGCACCCTGACCAGGGACTTCTCCACCCAGCTGGAGGAGGCCGCTGAGATAGCAAAACCAGAAGTCTTTCCAGGCTTCAGGCACATGGTGGAAGAGAGGGTCAACCTAGTTGATGCCTGTGTGACTCTGGAAGAGAAGCAAAAGTTGAAACAAGTTTTCTTGGATTTCCAAGATTTCTTTGCGGTAGACTCATATGACTGTGGTCGCACCGACATCCACACAACAACAATTCCCATGGATCCTGGCATGACTCCAGTGTTTGTGAAGCACTATCGCTTGCCTCTTGCATCCATGCAGTCCCTTACTGACATAATTAAGAACCTTGAGTCCCGGGGAATAATCCGTCCAGTACACAGCACCTTCAATAATCCGGTGCTGGGAATATTGAAGCCAAACGGCCAGTGGAGACTCTGCGCCGACCTTAGGAAGCTCAACAAACGGGCCCATACTTCCCGATGGCCTCTTCCCTACATTGACCAAGGCCTGGCCCAGATCCAGGGGTCACAGGTATTTACTGCAATAGACCTGACCAATGGGTACTGGACTGTGCCTGTCAGTAGGGAGGACCAATACAAGCTGGCTTTTACCTTTGGGGGCCAGCAATCCACATGGACCCAGACTCCCTTCGGATACCTCAACTCAGGCAATTAATTCAACATTTTCCTACATAAGGCCATGCCCGACCTGGGTGCGAGGGGTAACCTGGCTTATGTAGATGATGTCCTCATCAAAGGTTCATCTGTGGACGAACACATAGTGGAGATACGTTATGTTCTGACACAGTTGAGGGCCGCCGGAGCAAAACTTTCCTTTCAGAAAGCACAGTGGTGTAGAACCCATGTTAATTTCTTGGGACATGAGATTACTCCTCAGGGTCTCTGTCCCCAGGAAAAGAAAGTGGAAGCACTTCAGAAACTGAAAGACCCCACAACTCTGTGGGAACTAAGGAGCCTCCTTGGACAGACTAATTACAGCAGAAAGTTCATTGAGGGCTACGCAGAGATCACCAGACCCCTGATTCATCTCTTGAAGTGGGAAGTGAAGTGGGAATGGGGTCCAGAACAATCCGAGGCAGTAAGACAGCTCAAAAGAAGCCTCTCACAAGCATCCTGCTTAGCTTACCCTGTCAGAAACAAGGAGTTTTTCTTGGAGACAGGGTTCTCTAATACATGCTTGACAGCAGTGTTATATCAAAAGCATGACAAGGTCAATAAAGTAATATCCTATGCGAGCAAAACTTTATCCTCTGTGGAGGAAAAATTCAACGATTGTGAGAAGGCACTCCTGGCAACGGTGTGGGCATTGAAGAATTACCGCCCGTTTATCCAGGGGGAACACATCATAGTGGAGACTCCACACCATCCTCTACAATATCTCCAAAGTGACATAATCCGGGCCAGGAAATGTGAGTAATTCCCAAATTACTTCCTGGATCTGTCAATGCAAGGCTTTCCTGTGGTGGTCAGATATGGCCAAAACAAGAAGAGTCCCCTCGCGCAAGGTCTGGCTGACTTGCATGATTGTGCCAGAGAAAACTGTCTCGAGGACGAAAGTCTAAACATCAAGGACAACATGGAGGCATACCTTAATTCCCCACACAAAGTCTTTGAAGAAGACAAGTGTGAGGGAATGGCCACTGTCTATGTGGATGAATGCTCTTACCACGTTGACAACAACAGGGAAAAATATCTTGTGGCCGGCGTAGGAAATGCATGGGGGAATGAGTCCTCAGAACCCTCCGCTGGATACAAAATTGGTCCCTGAAGTAGTCAGGTGGCAGAGTTGATGACTGTGTATCAAGTCATCCTCACTGCTGTCCAACATCAACTCCACAAACTCGTCATAATCACAGATTCGGTTTATGTACGGAACAGGTTCGTGGAGCACCTGGTTAATTGGAAAACGAGAGGCATGTTATGTGCTAATAACAACCCTTGAAGCATGGGAAGTTAATTCAAAACATTGATGATCTGGTCACCGTGAATGGGATGACCATCTACTGGAAGAAGATCAAGGGTCATTCCAAAGTAGAGGGACCAGACAAAACTGGAAATGACTTAGCTGATCAGCTGGCCAAAACCGGGGCCATCCAAGGGGATCTAATAGAGATTGAGTCCCTGTTGGGGGAAATCCAGGTCACTGCTATTACTAGGTCCCAGACAAATGCTCACAATGATCTTTCAACTGCACAATGGAGTAAGGAGACCCCAGATGCTGATTTGATTACGGCTCAGAAAGGGGATCCAATAATTCGTAAATTTTACCATCATATTGAGGACCCTCAAAACTTTCCCCTGATGGATACCGATTACATTGGGAAAGAGGACCTTAGAGTGTTGATGAATTGTCCAAAAATGTTCCGAATCCAAGACGGTTTGCTGGAAGGAAATCCCAGGATGGCCATGATCAGTGGGTGGTCCCTACCACATTCCGAAACCTGATGTTAAGTCACGCCCATGATGCGGCCACCGTCGGTCATAGGGGGTTTCATACAACACTTGAGATCTTGAGAGGTTGCATACTGGCCACACATGGGGCAGGACCTCGACCAATACTTGAAGGGGTGTCTTGTGTGTGCACAATTTCAGCCAGCATCCCTCACACACCGCGCGCCTCTCCAAAAGAGGGGGATGACACTGCCATGGTCAGATTTGCAAGTCGACTTCATAGGCCCCGTGATTCGCTCCTCTAGGGGAAATAAGTACATGTTGACGGTGACATGCTTATTTACTAAATGGGTGGAGTGTCTCCCGGCCCCAAACTGCAAGGCAGAAACAGCAGCTGCCCTAATGATCAACCACATCTTTTCGCGTTTTGGTCTACCCCGAAGGATTGAGTCAGACAGAGGTAGCCATTTTACCAGTGAAGTTATGACAAAGATGTGGGAGATACTGAGGGTTAAAAGGAAGCTACATATTGCTTACCGGCCAGCCTCTTCTGGTGCAGTAGAGAGATACAACAGAACCATTGTGAGCATCTTAAAAAAGTTTGTGGCAGATTATGGGCCAAGTTGTGATATCCGATTAACTATGGTCCTAATGGCCATCAGATCTACCCCTTCATCTGAAACTAAAATGTCACAGTTTGAGCTGATGACTGGACGCAAGATGGTGCTTCCCCAGCATTTGCTCTATAGGACCCAAGAGCAGACGTTAATCAATGCCTCCACAACTCACGAGTATGTGGAGAATTTGAGGAAACACCTTCAACATGCTTTTGCCTATGCTCAACGGAATCTAGAAAGATCAGCTGAGAGTATGAAAACTCACTAGGATTTAAAGACTACTAGGAAAGAATACAATGTGGGAGACCGGGTCTATCTATACAATTTCCAAAGGAACCAGGCCAAACAGCGAAAATTTCTGCCTACATGGAAGGGACCTTTTGAAATTGTAGACAAAATCTCCCCAATCGCCACAAGATCTGCATCCCCAAAGGTAGTTCGGAGGAAGGGGAAAACAAGTGGGTGCATATTAATCAACTAAATTGTTGCCATCCCAGGCACACTCTGCAGCAACTGGAGGAGTCCTCTGCAATCCCAGAGGGAACCGCTCCAGAGTAATACATTTCCAACCCTAAAATATTCCACATATAGCCTATAAAATTTTATGATTCTGGAATGCAAATTTCTCCTGATGTATGAAATGTATATGTTCGCCCCACCATTAATAGTGGTGGGGAAATGTCTACGAATATGTTTCTGCCGCTTTTGCTTTGTCATCCTAGGAGAGATGAAACCATGGAGACTGACCAAAGAGGACAACCCGGGGACCGGGAGCAAAGATCCGAGGGGCCCGTGGTACCGCCCAATACTCCCATCAGGGGCGGCAAGGAGAACTGATCGATCCACCCTGATGGAGGAAAAGATGCTGAACTGTGCCATCTGCGGAATCAGAAGAAGATAAGGACATCCCAGCGCGTGGATCAAAACATCCTTTGCACCCGACTCCCCCTCGACTCGAAATCAAAGTGCAGTCGGGCGGGGGGGCTTGTGAGGTGTCTTGACCCACGTTTGAATTATTATGCTACAACATTGGTGCTGTGGACTTATACAATCCAAGATGGCCGAAAAGCCCACATTTACGCCAGAATCCAGGAAAAATACATAGTTTGTGCACACCAAGATGGTCGCCTAACCTGCCACCCACCAGTGCGAGCGTGATGGGCCAGAAGCACCATGAGTGAAACGTGGTGCCAAAGGAAAAACAGCAGTGCCTGTTAGCTCAAAAAGCACTTTGAAATCAACTTTGTTTCTCTGAATGCAAGCTTAAAATGCCTATTTCATACATTGCAAGATATTCAAAAATCTTACTGAACACCAGCAGACGTCTGGTAGAATGAAGTCTTGTGTGCAAACCAAATCTGGAAAGATGAGAGCCTAAAATAATGTTCATAACAAAACTGGCTGAGCTGTGGATGTCAGCAGCTTAAGTGAAATGGGATTTAAAGCCACTAAAATCGAAATGTTTAAAATAAATGAGTGACCTACTTGAGTGTCACATAGGTTGCAACTGCTTTAATGTCATAGTTTTGAACTTAGAATCAGCGTTCTAGCTGCATGTGTAAAAATTGTAAGTTTGATTTGAATGAAGAAAAATTGGAACCAAAAGTGACATTTGGCTAAAGCCTTGCTTAAGGGGACTGAATTCTTCTAGGCAACTAACCCCGACAGGAGTGGAAACTTGCCCAGCAACTGCATTCCCAGGCCTTGCCTCCCTTCTGCTGCACCACCAAAAGGAGATCACACCTCTCTGATTGAATCAGAGGAGGGGCACCTGGGACTGAAAGGGAAACAGAACAATGAACTTTCCTTGGCTCAGGCAAATGTTAAATTAGGGGGGTTATAAATGGCTTCCTCTTGGAAGAAACTGGGAGGAGCAGTGCCTCTGTGAGCCAGCAGAGCTGGAGGCAGGGACAGACAGTAATTCCCCCATGTGCTTTGGAACCTAAACCACATCCTTCTGGGCCAGAGCATAATTTTAAAAAGAGGGATAATTCATAGTACACAACTGTCAAAATTATATCAATAATATAATTATTCCTGTGATTTTTCTGTGCACATTTTAAGAGGTGTTATGTTCTGGGGGGTAGTAGAGGAAAATAAGGTATTACTCCAAACGTCTGTATGTTAAAAATTTGACACTTCATCATTTGATGCCCATATTCCTTGCACTCACTTGTGTACATTCTGGAAAAGTTTAGAGGTTGTGTTCTGGATGAAAAGGGCAGAATTCTGTCAGAAGTGGACACGCCATCTTAACAAGACAGGGATGGGATGGTTTGGTGCTACAGAAAATATGTTAACGGGACATATAATATTAGAAAAATTGAACATAGATAAATCTGCATTTGGATCAAAAATAGATTTGTGTGCAAAGTGACAAGGGGAGTGTTCTTTCTGTATGCCATAAAATTGATGCCTGATGACACTCCATTCCTTCCCCCAATCAAGGGAGAGAGGAGAACTTGGCCAATGATAAGTTGTGAGGGGCAGGCTTAGTTATGCCCACGCACACAACCATTTTCAAAAGACATAAAAAGACCCACTGAAATCCAGGTAGGGACATTCACTTTCCACGTCAAACTGATTTCTTGTGAAGCATTTTTCCGGACCAGACAATATCCAGAAGACTCCAGAACCAGAACTTAGAATCCAGACTTCAGAACTTGCAGTAGAAAGGCCTAGTCCAAAAGCTGAATCCTTCTCAGCAGGCCTCAGAATCCAGCAACCTAACCAAACTATTCAACAGCCGGGCGAGCTGTTTGATTCTGGCTAGAACCCTGTGCCAGAACCCAGAAAGCAGTGCTGTATCCAGAGAGACCCAGACCAGACCGCTGTGCAGTGCCAAGAACTTTTGCCAGAACAAGAGATCCAGACCAGCAGAGCAGAGAGAACCGCAGCTAAACCTGTTGACCATATCTTGATGGCCTATTTCAAATTTAGAGTGTGAGTACCCAGCCAGAACTGTGCATAGTCATCTATTAGTTTAAAATAAGCTTATCCCATCCAATTCTGCCTACCTAGAACTGCATCATAGAAATCATGTGTCCATTCTGTGATTTTAAAGCTGCGAAAGTGTCATTTGCCATTCTGAATCATTATTTCATTTCTGAAAATCTACCTCCACAAAATCGTCTGTATCTTTGGAACCGCAATGTGCTGGGAACAAGATTTAACTTTCATTTTAGAGCTACGATCCTGAGCTTTCCAACAAACCCCAAACCTTTCCACTCATAGTTTTTCCGTAATCGCGCTCGATGCACTCGTAAAAAGTGCTGCGAATTGAAAATTAACTGAAACTTCTTCACCTGTCAAAAATAGCTGTTTTTTGCTTTGCATTGCTGAAAGTCGTTTTCAACCTGATAATCCGTCATGAATCATTGCTAGTGTAGACATGAACTAATTGAAAGTAGCTGTCACCTACCCTGAATCTCCTATAGGGAATTAAAATCATTTTTAGCATATTTTCACTTCTTTGCAAATCACATTTAAAGTATTTTTGCCTGTGTTTTAAAGTCATCCCTGTGCTCTAAGCTTGCTAGGGGGGAACTGAATTGGTATTGCATTTGATGGTATTCCTGAAAATTGTGTGCTCCCCTTCCATCTCTTTATACTGCATAGCGGGGGAGTGAATTGCCACAAGGGGAAAAGTGATTATATTCTCTCTTTTTGAAACCATATCAGTTTATTTCTGTGCTGGATTCTTTCCATCATTGTTTTTCCTTGAAACCATAAAAGCATTCTCAGCTACCTTATCCTTTCTATACCAACTCCTAAGTGATTACAAAAGTGTGCTAGTGTAATATTATCCATTGTTGATCACTGTCATATTCATAAGTGTGCGATCAAATATTAATTTATTATAAAAGTGTGATATATGTATATTGTTTAATTTTCAAATAAATCTTTTAATTTGCAAAACAAACCTACTTCTTGGCTCAGTGAGGTCAGGGGGATTCAAAGAGAGGGGCGTTATACAAGGGTTTATCATCCAGATCTATGAACTTGTCATAAAAATATATTATTAAGGGCTTCCCTTGGGCATCCCAGACTCGGCATTGACTTAGTTGGAGTGCTGAATTGAAGTCGCTTGACAGAGTTCCCCTTGTTTTAAGACAATGCTGTTTGGTATGATAGTTGATACACCATTCCTACAAACTGGGAACAGGAAAACACAGTTCTTAGTGTCTGTAGACCATGCTTCAGAAAACAATAAATACATATATACAACAAAACCTGTCAACTGAAACGTATGAATATCCTACTGTAATGTGTCCCCGTAGAGGCAGCTCAGTAATCTCTGAGGCCTGTGAACATCAGATCCAGAAGTTTCCAACTCCTTGTAGAGGAAATAGGTTACTCCCGCTTCTTTAAAAAAACACAATATCAGTTCCAGAGTGACCTGAGAGGAAAAAGTGGTTGATGTCCATCCCACATAGAATCCTCCAAAGTGTAGCAAAATGTTATACGACCGTCGACGTGTAACCTCAACACATGAACCAGTTTCTTGACTGAACAGGTATGCTTTGGAATTATTAGAACCCACATGCCATGAGGCGGTCAAGCAAAACCTCTACTGCAATGAACCAAATGTCTACAAAAAGGTTGCTTTCAAAAAGACATTACACCAAGGACCAACCACCATTCCTTAACAGAAGCAGAGAACACCCATACCTCGGCCCTGATCTGAGTAATCTTGAACACCGCTTTCATCTGCAAAATGTGCTTATTCAGATAATGTAAGGGTACTACATATGTCCCCATTTACTGTACCCTTAGCCTGAGAGGAGACATAAGGTCAGCCACTCACCCTGAAATGTTGTGGGAACCACTGAGAGCAAGTCAGAATTAGATGCCCACAGACTTGTCATACTTCCCTTTCACATTTTAACAAAAGCACCCAAGAAGATTCCATATGAAGGCCCATGGCTATAGCTCAAGATATTTGGGGGGAACACCCTCTTTACCCACATTTACTAGCATAATATTTTTTGTTAAGCATTCATTTATTCCCAGAGAGAAATCTTGGTGTCGATAACAGATGTTCATTGTTACATAATTTGCCATACTTATTTTTATTGACCTAACAAGATAAAAGGGCTGAGTGGATTTGCTGGGATAGGAACCTGTGTCTAGGAGGTCCATTACAGATCTCAGTAGTCAATACATTAGTGCACTGTGCCAGATAACTGGCAGTGCCATTGGTAGGGAAGCTGAATAGGTGAGTTAAAGACCACATCAGATTGTGTTGTGTTTGACCGTGTAGTAACATTGTAGAAGGAGATGGGGATGGGGCCCGTCTAACTAAAGGTTGACGTTGACCCTAACTTTTGACCTACCAAGGCCAATAGGTAGTCAATTGAAATGAGCTCTGTCACTAAACAAACAGCATCTCATACCATATTCTTCCTCTGCTAGATTAATAGCTACCATGTGGCTATCAAAAGGGCACTGCAGTTATGTTTGCCGCCAGCAGGATTCAGCATCTTGCCTGGTCTGTTTTGGCCACTCCATCCTGGTGGTACCAGTTCACTCTGGGACCCCTTCAGCAAAGCCCACATGGCTAAGGGTGCTGCAATTTGAGGAAAAGACAAGCATCGTTCTTCCGGGAGGATGCAGCTTTTTGAGGTTGAAGGGTTGCAAGACATGTGGGACACTAAGTGGGATATCATGAAGATATTTTTAGCCCATGTGGATTAGATGAGGAATAACTTTCCATTTAAGATAAGACCTTCGCTCCAGTGTGCTCAATGATAGATATATGTCAGATTATTTGCTGTAATTTAATTATCCCTATCAATTCATTCATTTTTTCATTTTTATGAAATAATTAATTATGGTGCCAACACGCTGTTGATTGAACACCCTCGGAGGGACCGGAATCCAAATTTGGGAGAATTGGGAGGTGATATTATGCATGTGTGCATTTAAGCCATTACAGTTATGTGACGGTGGCCAAGACACGGCTAGTCATCCATGGTTGAATGGTGGGTGGATGGGCACAGCCGAGGTAAACTATGAACTAAACTGGGGTTGATTGTGTTTAAGGAGATAGAGAATTATGTGTGAAGCTACAGTTTGGATTTCTGTGGTTAAAGATAGCTTCATTCTTATGGCACAGGTCTTGTGCAGGGAACAAGTTACTTGCCTATAACTGTTTCTCCAGCATGGGTCTGGCATGGATTCACATGCTCATGAATATTCTCTGTTGTCAGGCTGGCAATCCTCGGTAAAGTAAAAATCAGTTTCAGTTTCACTTCTGAACTATCTTTTTCCTAACAACCAATCGCTGGTCTCTGGGTCATACTGCCCCCAGCCAATGACTGCCCCCCACCTAAGACCCTCCTCTGGCAGCCATCTTCAGATTTGGTCGCACATAAAGTGGCAGTAGGACCAAGAGAAGAGCTGCAGAGTGGTAGGTGGGAGGATTCACATGTAAATCTATGGCAGGCCCATGCTGGAGATCAATAGTTACAGGTAAGTAATGTTTTCCTTCTCCAGCACGGGGGTCTGGCATGGATTCACATGCTCATGAATAAAGAATACATAGCAGTATATACATGCACACCAGGGGAGGTGGAAAAGCTCAACATAAAGTATCTCAACATTAAGCATCTCTTACCTCTTCACCAGGCTCACCTTCAAGCAAACAGGTTGCACAGCACTGCCTGGCTGACTCTGGATTTCTCCCTGAAATCCCTGTTGATGCAGTAGAACTTTGTGAAGGTGTGCGTCAACCTCCACATAGCAGACCTGCAGATGTCAAGCAGAGGCACACCAGACAGGAACTCCGTAGTTGCAGTGATCTCTCTGGTCGAATGGGCTCTCAGACGGCCAGGCAACAGTCGGTTTGCCAATGGGTGACAATGGGTGATGCAGCCGGAGAGCCCCCTGGATATGGAAGCCTAGGAGAGGGCCTTCCCATGGTTCACAGGGCCAAAGTTCACAAAATGTTGTGACGTCTTCCGGAAACTCTTTGTGCGGTACACACTGAACTTCAGCGCTCTAGCCACATCCAGCGAGTGCAAAGTCCTCTCAGCCGGCGATGAATGCGTTGGGAAGAATACAGGTAACACCATAGGCTTGTTTAAATGAAAGTCCGTAGCACTACCCTCGTCTCGTAGAATGTCAAATAAGGTGGTTTACAGGAGAGGGCCTGGATCTCTCCCACTCGTCGTGTGGAGGTGATGGCCACAAGAAAAGCTGTTTTCCGCCGGCAGTGGCACCGAAAGCACCAAATGCATAGGCTCGAATGGAGGACACATGAGCCTAATAAGCACCACATTGAGCTCCCACGCTGGGGCCGGAGCCTTCACCGGTGGGAACAATTGAAATAGTCCTTTGACAAACTCCTTGACCAATCAATGCGACCATAAGGATGATGGTCCTGGAGATCTGATATAATGGGAGATAGTTGCCAGAAGCTCTTTTATGGAAGCATGGGCCAGTCCTCCCTTGCCCAACAACAACAAATATGGAAGTACTTGCAGAGCAGTGACTTGTAGAGGGTCGATCACCCGAGTACGGCACCAAACGCCAAGCATCTTCAACTTGTGCCCATAGCATTTGAAAGTAGACAAAGCTTTGGCCTTGGCAAGCACCTCATTACAATCCGCTGAGAGATCATAGCCCCAAACTCTAGTTCTAGTCAGGCCTTCAGGTTCAGAGATGCTGGGTCATGGTGCAGAATTGCAACTACCGGAAGCTTGACTGGAGGGGAGGCTGACATGTCCAGAAGATCCGGGGGCCATATCTGCCTCGGCCACGCCGGTGCGACGAGTATCATCCTGCACCAGGACGGTCTGAGTTGATTGACTAGTTGAAGAAGCAATGGCAATGGAGGGAACGCATACAGAAACAGGTCGTCCTAGGCAGTGGCATAACAACATTTGGGACCCCCCCCCCTGCGAGCCATGCTGAGGGAGCCCTACATTTTGGCAACTAATCATGGGTCGGGCCACACTCTCAGTCGGCCTAGATTACCACGCTTGTGCAATACACATGAGCGTGCTGCTTTAAGGGTCGCTGTACACTGTACTAGGAGCAGTATATATATATATATATATATATATATATATATATATATATATTTTAATGCATTATACTGCACACTTTCTGAGATAAATTGGCTAAAAAGCCAGAGCGTTTGCAATTGTTTTGTACGGGAACACCAGTCCAGAAATCCAATACATACGAGTCAACAACCGTCCAGAGGAACATTAATGCTTTCATGAATTGAATGCTTTGCTTTTAAAAATGCCATGCTACAAGGAAAACATATTACATTAAAGCATACCAGGCCACATTCAGACATAGCTAGACTGGTTGCACCAATATGGCAGTCGAAGAAATAACACTTATCATTGTGATTTTATCACAGATGCATTGAAAAATATACAATGCCACAGTAAGGAATGGCAAGACTGGCATCAACCAAATGCCAGTTTAGACAGGTAATTACACTTAGCAGAACTGCTTTATCAGGGATGACCAGTTAAAGAAATTCAAGCCAAACTAAGACATTATTAGACTGGCTGCACCAAAATGCCTCCCTAGCCACTAATACCACATATCATGCCTGCTTAGCCTGCAGATGGATTGCCATTATGAGGCATCCCTCAGTCCCTGCCCCCACACATCTCCTCTCCCTCCAACCCCCTTTTCCAGCCCCCAAAATCATCAAATTGACCCATAATTACCTCGTCTCTCTTCCTTGTCCCTGTGCTGACTTGTGAGGCTCCTTCCCTCATAGGTAAGTAAAAGGACGAGGAAGAGTAGGGTGAGAAGTAATGAAGATTACAAGTAACTAAGCCAGACATTACATCCATATCCCGCTACCTCATCCCAGTTCTTGTGTATGAAGCAAAGTGCTTCACACACAAGTACTGGGATGAGGAAGAATGGGGATACAAGTAATGAAGATTACAAATAAGTAATCAAGGCATTAAACACAAGCAGTGGCACAACACCATTGATCTGACTGGAATTCAGTCCTCTCCCCCAACACCTGAAATTTTGGGCTATGATGACTCAACCTGGCTGACCTACAAATCCATTGCCGGACAGAACAGGACACCGATGTTAAACGGCACCTGTGTTTCCTGTTAAGGCCCAGCAAACACCAATGTAAAGCATTTCACTGTTCGTTTTTAGGCAATTGAAATTGTGATGTGGGTTTAGTACTTGCATGCCAGGGGAGTACTGGAAGGGAACAAAGGGGACAGGAGACCGCCCATTCTCACAGCAGTCCATAAGTGGGTGATATCAGACTTAAAGGAGAGAGGTAACTGCTTGTAAAATTGAAGCAGCACTAGAATAGTCTCATTAGAATGCGTAAAGAAGTTAGATGCCCCCACACAAATAAGTTTGCCCCTCCCCCACCGCTCGTGAAGTTAGCACCTCTCCCAACATTTGAAGGGTTAGCGGTCTCCCAAAATGTAGGTTTTATTGAGCCCCTGAACACACGCCGTTCACCATACACGTACACATACATGCAAACACATGCACAACCAGCCACCCATACATTTAAGTGTTTACCCTTTCACCATACAGGCACACCAGGCACCCATACATTAGAGTGCACACTTTCACCATAGACCCACACAGGCAAACCCATGCTGCATCATGCACTCACTCAATAATGCACCTTACATTATATACATTCATATATACACACATTTACATCCACACACACACATTTAAAGAAAATACATGTTCTTACCTTTGATCCGTTGGTCCAGGGAACAAGGCCTTCAGCTCTCTGCAATAGGCAGGAATGCGTGTTCCCGTAATCAGAAGAGGATCTGGACGCTGCCGTGTCATGAGGTGGAGAGGAGTCCCATTACTTCAAAAATAAATGGTTTCTTTTTGAAGTCACTCTGTTAAAGGACCAAACCAGAACAGAAATATTTTTTTTATGAAGGCTGAGTGACTTCAGACAGAAACTATGGTCCTCATTATGAGTGTGGCGGTGCGCAAACAAGACTGCCGGTAGGCTTACCGGCAGCCTTGTTTCCGGATCGCCACACTCAGTCTGCCTGCTGGGGCTGCTGCCCCCGGCCGGTCTGACTCTGGTGGGTGTAGCGGCCCCAATAAGCAGATTCATCATGGAAGCACCAGCACCGATAGTGACGGTGCCAGTGCTTCCGTGAACCCATGGGGACTAACATTTTCCGGCACCTAGCTTCCTGGCCCGCTGGCACTTGGAATGTCCAGGTAGCACCAGGAAGCTAGGTGTCGGAAATGGTGTTACGAGGTTGGCGGCAATGCACTCGTCGCACTGGTGGGTTACCGTCAACCTCATAATGAGGCCCTATTTCTTTTTTAAGTCCTAGGGCTTCCCGCCCCATGCCTTAGAGGTCACTAGAGTTTAGGCTGCCACGTCATGAGGTAGGGGAGCCCTTGCACTTCATAAAGAAATAGAATATTTTTTTAGTCACTCTGCCTTTAAAAAGAAATTATTTCTGTAAAAAAAAATCTTTATGCAGCCAGAGTGATTTCAAAAAGAAACTTCATTTTTTTCTGTTTTAGAAATAATTTGGGGTAAAAAAAGATTTCTTTTTGTCTGAGGGGCCCCTCACAGGGCATGGACAGGGCCCACGTACAGCAGGGAGTGCAGGGGCCCCAGTTATGTCAGTGGTCCCAAGGGAAAGAGAATGCGTCCCCCATACATCCTGAATGGGGAAACCTGCTGGCGAACCTCTGGTACTTCGTGTTTGTCGCTGTCGCAAACAGATTGATCTGGGGATTGCCCGATCTACGGAACAGGTGATCCACTTGGTCCTGCCAATGTTCCCACTCATGGCAAGAGCGCAGCTCCCTGCTGAGAGAGTCGGCGATGGTGTTCTTCACTCCTGCCAGATGAAACAGGATGAGGAACATCCTCTGGGCTACAGCCCAGTGCGATAGGTCCTGCACCTCTTTGGACGGCGCTGGGGATCTGGTGTCCCCATGCTTCCTGATGTATAACATTGTGGTAGTGCTGTCCATGCAGACTCGCACCACCTTTTTCCTTGAGGGATGTCAGGAAGGACTTGAGGGCCCACAACACTGCTCGCAGCTCCAGCACGTTGATGTGCAGCCTCATCTTCTCCGGCAGCTACAGGCCTCTTGCGTGAAGACTTCCGGTGTGAGCACCCCAACCTTCCAGTGAGACGTCCATCGTGACCACCTCCTGGTACGGTGGGGTGTGGAAATCTGCGCTTCTGGACAGATGTGAACGGACTCCCCACCATCGTATTGCTTGACTAAAGCTCTCGTCAAGCTTGATCTTTTCCTGGAAGCTTTCCGACACTTGTATACAACGTCTGTCGATGAACTCCTGTAGTGGACGTGTCTGCAGCCTGCATAGTCGGATGAGGTAAATGCATGACGACATCATGCCGAGCAGAGACTTGATGGATCTCACTGTGGTGACCTTTAGGGCCAACAGGCATTGCACCTCGTCCAAAATGGCCGCTATCCTTTCCTCCAACGGGGACGCCAGGCACAACACTGTGTTGAGTCGGGACAAGCTCTATTGCACCCTTTTTTAGCATGGCCCGCACCTCCAGCAGAAAGGATGTGGTTTTCCTGCTGGGGCCACTGGTGGTATTTAGGGACACTTCTGTTGGTGCTCCAGGCTGTGTCCATAGGCGAGAGCATCCAGCACCCAACGGTCGGTGGAAATGGTCTTCCACGCGCTGACGAAGTATGCCAGCCGGCCTCCCACCGGGGTGCATTGGTGGGGGGACTACGCCATGCCAGTTCAATCCTGTTTGTTGTCAAAGCACCGCCTTGGAGGGCCTTCGCGATGACAGCGTCCTCCTCCAGATTTGGCATGGCCCCTGTACGTCTCCTGGGCTGAAAAGCAAGAGGGTTGCCGGTAGAACAAAACACCTGCACCAAATCCTTTGGAAGAACCTTGGGATTTTCCGCCAGAAGTCTGAAAGGACGGCCGTCGCTGTTGCAGCATGCCCAAGGCACGAGCTGTCTCAGTATCTATCCGTCTTGATGGCCTGAAGAGATTCGTCCATGGTCTTCCCGAACAAATTGTCCCCATCAAAGGGCATGCCCAACACCTTCGACTGAACATCCTGGCAAAAAGGTGTGGCTCTGAGCCAGTCCCGCCGATGAAGGCAAACGCTGGTCGCCCATTTGATGGAACCCAGTGTTGGCGATATGTCCGTGGCCACTGTAATGGCATGGTCCGATGCCACCTCACCTTCCTGTAGGATCTCCAAAGATTCTGCCCTCTTGTCGTCGGGCAGGAAGTCCAGGATGGGAGCAATCTTGAACCAAAGCTCCCTGTCGTAATGTGCCACAATAGTGAGAGCAACTGCTGGCAGGTGCTAGTAGCGGGATGGTTGGGGAAGGAGCACACATGGGATGAGGAAGTATAATGCTTTAAAGCTGTTGATCAATTGCTGCCCCCTGCACCTTTTTTCTGTAGTTATCCATCGCTTTACAGGTATTGTGATGCTGCCCCAGGGACCAGGCATGAAAACAGCAGAAACAAAAAGGACTAGACAAAATGCCTCTCTGTGTAAGGTGCAGTAAACAACAAGCATTGGCAATACCAACAGTTTGGTCTTTTCTGTAGATGTGAGTAAGGCACTTAACAGGCACAGCTGAGGTGGTATTAACTGGCAATTGATGGTAGCAGGTGCAAAATGGTGAGAGTACCTAGGCATCTAATAGCAGTGCCTGGAAAATGCATAAGACTTATTCACAAGCCAAATCAGTTGGCATTACCAGTGTTTGTTTTTAACAGGAATGCAGTAAATGGCACGCAGAGTGTTTCTAAATTGAGTTGCTGAAGGCATGTCTGAGACATTTTTTGTGTACCCGTAGTGGGTTTACAGTTCCAATTACACCATTAACTCTCAGAAGACTGCTTTGAAAAAACAATGGCAGGTACTTGGAGTGCAAAGCCTGATGGTATAGCTTGAATAAAGTGAGCTGACTAAGTTGCCGTGAGGAAGGGTTTTGTTCTGAGGTGGGCAGGAACTGGGTCGGAATGGCCATAGGGATTAGCATGGCCATAAGCAGTCAATATGTGGACAACTAATCAGTGGTGTCGATAGAAGGGAGCCTGGGGTGTGCCGGGCTCTTCCTCTGAAATCCTGGGCTCCCTCTTTTGCTCCCCTCCCTCAGCTGGGCTGCTCTCTTTGCACTGTCTGCAGTGCTGCATCTGCCCACAGCACACACACAGGGCTGCAATCAATGCTCACAATGAAGAGCAGTTAACTTCCTCCCACAGCCCCTACAATCAGAATGTAGCACAAAGAACCGCTAATGATAGGTCATTAGTGACTTAATGGTTCTGTGCCTGAATACTGATGGGAGGGGAGGTGCAGTGGGGTGTGGTAGTGTGCACTGTAGGCAGGTAAGCTTCTCTGCAAGAGTGCTTGTGAGCCCCAGAAGCTCACTGTCTCCCAAGCTCTGGTTTTCTGCAGGTTGGACTACTGTAACAGCCTCTTTCTAAACCTACCTGCCTCCACCCTCCACCCTCCACCCTCTACAACTAATCCAGAACAGGTCTGCGAGACTTGTCCTTGGCCTCAAGCCCTGAGATTCGTATCTCTCCAGCTCTGAAATCCAGTCATTGGCTCCCAGTGGATGCAAGGATTACATTTAAAACCCTCTGCATTGTCCACAAGGCGTTCTGGGCCTGGGTCCAAAATACCTTGAAACATCCCTCTGTAAATACCTCCCCTCCCATACCCTTCGCTCCTCTACTTAAAATTCCCTCAGGGTCAGTCTTTTTTCAAAGAAATGAGCTGGGGGTAATTCTCTACACTGTGCACCTGGTCACCCTCTGTCCTTCTGGCCCAGGTATCTTCTCACCCTGCCTCTCCCCTGCACTGCCTCCGTGCCAGCCACTGCACTGGGATCTGTATCTGAACCCATACAGTCCCCCACCTTTCTTCTGCACTTATCGGATATACCCTATCTGACCAATCATGCACTTGCCACTTGCTGTCTGCACTACCACCTTTTCATTGCCTGTATGTATTTATTTATTTACTTATTTCACGTATTTATTCTTTGGTCTCCTCGGTTCTGCACTTTCCACTTCTCCCCCGTCCACGCACTTTCCCCCTTTCCCCTTCTCCATGCACTTGCGCGTTCTTAGTGTCACTGGGTCCAGTAAGATCGTTGTTTTTATTTTTTTTTGTTCTCCCTTGTTCCCCTCCGCGTTCCCCTCCGTGTGCTTGGTGGAACACTTGTGTACGAGCGCAAAATAAATAAAATATGATATCATATTATATCATGTCTTAGCCATAAGACTTCACACTCTGATTGTAATACAGGTGCCAATTTGCCACACATATATAGCACTTTAGAATACCAGAATGTCAGCCCAGGAGCTAGCACTGCGCCACTTGTCTTTCGTCAGCCTGCCTCAAGTGTACTTGCTTCTCTTTTCCCACTTCAAGGTAAGTCATAAAACGGAATTGCTAGTGTGGGGATCTCGGCAGGCATAAGACTCGATGTTTGGGGTGCATCTCACCATGGGAAGGCCACTTGTGATATGTATTTTCGTGTGTGGCCTGACACAGTCTCTTCCCAGCATGGTGAGTAAACAGTTATACCCTTGCCCTTTCCCATCCCTGACTGGAGGCTATGGGAAGGTGCAGGTGGGTGGGGCCTTCCCTGACTTGTCCTATACATCCCATTTCAATTAATGTATTTGTCACCTTCTATGGTTGCTCGATGGGTTCATGAGATTTTTAATGTTATTGCTAATGTAATGTATAGTGGTCTTGCGTGTGTAGTGCCATTTGGGGGGAGGGCAGCACCTCTTAATGGGTTAGTAGGAGTAGCAGATGCAATTCCTGTGGTTTTGATGGCAGTACAAGTGTCCTCTATGCATTTGTGTGTAATGTGAGGATTACAGGCTCCACTCCTTTGGGTCTCACTTAGCCTCTCATCCTTTCAACATCTGAATCTTTGGATGAACATTGATCTTTCTTAGTTACAATGCAGGAGACTGGAAGCGATTACATTTACAACTTCAACGTTAATTCCCATGTGTTTCAAAACTTGTACCAACATGTATTACAGAGAGCGTATTCTATGTCAAATTAAATTTCTTTGTGCACAGCAAATCTACATGTTAACGTACCCATGCAGCTAGCGCATCCTAATGTACGCATTAGCAGGTTCGGTAAACTTGCAAGGGCTCTTGTGTGAAGGTGTGTTCTTTCAGACCAATGGGAAGACAAAAACGAGATTTCTGAGCATACACCCGCAGGGTCTCCTTCTCACATGCTGGGAAAAGAAAGATTGCAAAGGTAAAGAAACAAGCGGCTGCAGCTGAGAACCATCTAAAAGGATGAAACAAGGGATGTTCCAGGGAAATATAAATGATGGAGATGAGCGGTGTGGCCATTGCAATGGTACCCAGCTTTGTTACACGCACATATAATTTCCCCACTCGCCCACTTATCAAGACCATATCAATGTCCGATTCTCTATGTGAAACATTAGTCCCTCTTCAAATTTCTAAAACTTGTATTGATATCCGTTCATGAACTTGCACTCCCCCCAACCCACACTTTACCTGGCCAAAACTATCTGCCACTGCTATCTTCCTTGCAAACTCTGTTCGTACACTCTCCATAAACAGTGAGTGAGAGAAATAACTGAATTCATGTGACTGTTTCTAATACAATCTGCAGAGCACAGCCCATAATGGATGACATTCAAGTGAATTAATAATTTGTAGCGCCCCATGGAAGTATCAGAGGGTAATTGCACTGAGCTTGTTAGAAAATGCCAGGAGCACAGAAGTTATAACACATTCATGCAGTTTCATAAATCAGTGCATATCTTGTGCTCTTTGTTGATTTTGTATATTGCATCCAATGCCACATTCATGGTCTTTTTGTGTGCCCAGTCCTCATTACCCACAGCCTAAGTCAAACTGGTGTATAAAATGGCCTCAGGTACCAATTAAAAAGTGGCCCCCCATTGCAGATGGCAATTCATTCCTTTTGTGACAGACTGAGTAGTATCCGGGGGGATGATAAAATTTGATGCAAATTCTGCATTTTAAAGAATATTTATTCAGTAACACTGATCAAATCTTCTATCCACATGCTGAAGTAACTTATCAAACTAACCACACTTGCTACATATCTTTAGAGGTCTATTAAGTGATTTAGATGACAGCGTTAATTTCAAACACATCTGAGTAAAGTAAGCAGATCATTGTAGAATGAATTTCCCAATTACAACCTGTGTTTTTTACTTACCCTTGATGTATGTAATGTTTAAAAGACTGGCTTGCATGCTCATCCTCCTAGAGCTATACATGGATATACATTTAAGGAGGGAGGCAAAATAAGGAGTGTGGGAGGTGGTTTGTCATCCCTGCTTTAAAATGTGATTATCGGTGAGTGAGCCATACATGCTGGCTACCTTGAACAACTAAAACATATCTCTTTATTGGTTTTACTTGATAGTGAGACAACCACCCTAGAGGGGGGGGGATGTCCGGTCCTATTTTCCTGTGCAACAGTGAAGTTTCAAACAGCTAATGGTGTAAAGGAGCAGCAGCTAGACAAGGGGGAGCTGAATAACTCTTCTGTGGATGAGATTCAAGTGTTTGAAAGGGAAGATGTGGAATATAATAACCCTATGAGTGCTGATGCTTTCTCAGAAGGTGCTGAAGCCTCGTCATAAAAGAGTCCTGGTTCAAGCATAATGCTTCCATCCACCGACCAATACACAGAGTGTGGAAAAGTATGCAGTGACTCTGATCGACCTCAGAGTGAAGTAATGGCTGCTGATGCTGTCAAGGGAAAGGCACTACCAGGTCCCAGTGATATCAGCCACTGTGCTAGTGAAGGACCTCAACAGCCTGTCTTAAAACCATATCCTCATACAAAACTGGGATCATGCCTCGGATAATTCTGTTCACATTGGTTTCAGGTGCACACATGAGTGGAATACTCCATGTCCCAGGATGCAGCATACTGTTTTCCATGCCAATTTCTTTCTAGGTCCAAATATCTTCACGGAGAACTTAAAAAAAGTAACTTGCATCAGTGTAGGCTTCACTAATGCATTGGAAAATGGCAAAAGAATATTGCAGCATGAGAAGTGGGAGGTATTCAAAAGCAATATAAAAGATGATACATCAATCATGAAAGGTCTCTCTGAGTCATATACCAGAGGGGTGACTGAAACTCTGCATTACATTAAAACAATGGCTCTGTTTACTGGCAAACTAAAATTGCCCAAAGAGAACATTCTGCAACTCTGATGACATAAATCACAGAAACGTGAGCGAAATATTGTTTTTACTTGTTGCAAGAGTCAGTAGTGTAAAAAAGAAACTTAATGCACTCAAAATTGCACGCTATTTACATACATCCATTCTAAATGAACTTCTGTCAATTATGGATGCTCTCGTTAGAGAGGGCTTTGCTGAAAGCCTTAAAGGAGGCCAATCTTCGTTATGAGAATAAAGATCTCAGCAAAACCAAACAGCTGTCTGTTGTTGTGAAATACTTCCATGATATCTCTGACCATGAACGGTTCTTGAAATTCTACATAGCAGGTAGTCTTGATGCAGAATTTTTAACATGCTATATATTTAACATCCTATCATCATTGGGCATTGATAAACATGAATCTGTTGGACAAGGGTATGATGGGGCCTCAGTGATGAGTGGTCGGCTTAATAGTGTGCAAGCACGGGTTCAAAAAGAGGTGCCCTCTACACTTTATGTTCATTGTATGAATCACCGGCTTAATTTAGTCATTGTTGACATGGTTAAAAACGTACATGCAGCAAGTGAGTTTTTGTGAAATTGGAGAAGCTTTATGTGTTTTGCAGTACATCAGTTGTTCACTCTGTGTTTTTAAGTGCTCAAACCAAAATGTCAAAACAGGCCATACAGTTAAAACACTTAAGTGATGCAAGGTGTACCTTCCAATATTCTGCCTGTAAAGCTGTCCTCCAAACCCTCGAGCCTCCTCAGGAAATCCTCAATGTAGTGGCAGAAGGAGACCTATAGAGATAGCAATAGAGGGAAATGGCATTCAGCAGTGCATTGACTTCACCTTCATTCTAGCAGTTTTACTTTTTGAAAACATATTAAAAATGACTGAGGCACTATCAAATATGGTATAGCAAGCAGATCTTGACTCGGCCTCAGCTGTCGTCATTGTACGCACAGTCATAGAAGAACTTGAGGAAGTGCGTAATCAAGACATGGGTTGAACTATACAAATCTCTGGGACAAATCAGTCATCTGAGCAGTAAGTGTAATATAGCAGTAACTACAAATGATGAGGCTGAACCACCTCGCGAAAAAGCGTGATTGTCAACTACTTTTTGACTTAAGAAATAGTTCCATAGTGGAGAATGTGGGACAGCGACCAAGACTGCGCTCAAAAGATGCATTCAATAAACATTTTGTGCATGTATTTCTTGACGGAATAATCTCAGAACTAACATCACACTTTTGATAAGATTCGTTGCTGATCATGCAAGTTATAAAGGTACTGAATCCCATATCTGAAACTTTTCTCAGTTTACAGAAATTGTCACAATTGGCCACATTCTACTCCTGTGATCCTACAACATTCAGTTGGCTGTCAGAAGTGGTAGAGACCAGAGTAGGCAAGGTGCATGTGGTGGAAACAAATGGAAAGTATCATCATTGAGTATCTGCCATGCCCACATGTTGGGGTCCAAGTGTGAGAGGAAATGGCATTTACTGTGATATAAAGCTTTTTATTATCGATAACAGGTGCTACAAATACCCAATTTAATAGGAGTACATGTATCCAAGCTCAGAAGAATAAAGAGCTGAGTCGGCAATATCAGCGATTTATAGCTCAGACCGCAGATTGGGTTCTGCGTGATTTCATCAAGGAGAAATCATAGAATTTGAATCCAACAAATGTTGTTTTTCTTTTATTCTATTGGACCGCAAATATATGTGGCGGGAGACCCCCACTGCCACCCCTCCAGAGCTACCACCCCACTCCCCCCTTAATTATTACCCTTCCCCAGTCCCCTACATAGATTTGCGCCCAAATAAGTTAAAAACATGGATGCATTGAAATTAGACGAAGCCTCACGCGACAAATCTTACCTATCCCACAGATTGAATACAGATTTCCACAATTCATGCTTAATTGATTTAGCTACAGAACCTGAAATGCTTACATTATGGAACTTCAAAGCAATTCTGTATATCAAATGACATTTAGTTTAGTTTAGTTTATTATTTGTATAGCGCCACCTGGCCATGAGGCATCCAGGAGCTTGGCATGGTTACAAAGTAGCAGTGACTTGCAAGCAGAGTGAATAGTTGAAAACAGGTAGTAAAGACATTATAAAACCATTAGAGGTAATGTACAAAATATGAAATAATTTACAAGGATTGAATGTGTGCAGATTGTACAGGCAGTAAGTACATTTATGAAATGTTAAAGATTGGCGTTCTATACTTCTTTGGCCAGTAGCCAAGTTTTGGCACCATGTCTGAATCGGTGAAATGATGGTTCAGATCAAAGATCTACTGTTAGAGAGTTGCAGGGTTTAGAGGCAAGCAAACTAAGCTTGAGCCTCCTGCTTTTTGGAGTTTGTATCTGGGCATGTTTAGGCAATGTGTTTGGGTTGATCTGGTTAGGCGAGATGGGATGTGGTGTGTGAAGTTATCTGAGAGGTATCTGGGTGCTTGGTTGGATAAGCATTTGTGAGTGAGCGACAGTATTTTATATTCGATTCTTTGAGGTATAGACAGTGGTCAAAGTGTACGAAAAGAAGTAGTGGAACCATGTTCCCTACTGGCTTGCATTGCTCCCCACAGACCCCATCACCACGCCCCATCCCATGCACAATAAAAACCCCAAAAAACATGTCCCTGCTCTTTAAGGAAACATCCTGTGCAGTGCACTGAATGTGCAAGTTTCAACTTCTTCCTACACTTTTATTTTAAAACGAAACTGTTCCGGAATGGTTTCTTTTTTAAATAAAAGTATACGAACGGTAAAACTTAATAAAAATAAGTATAGGGACACCGCTCCCAACCGCTCCCGCCCACTTCGTCCACTGGGTATAGATAGCCATTGGCAGGATCGTCTGGTGTCGATGTGTTCGTGTTTCGGTATGTTTAGAGCTGCTCTTAGTGCGTTATTTTGGATAACTTGCAGCTTGTTGATATTCTTTTGAATGGTACCCAGGTAGTGTGTGTTGCCATAGTCGACTTTGGAGAGAACTAGTGCTCTGGCTAGGGTGGTGCAATTGGAAGGCGAGAGGTAGGATCTGCTAGCACATAGCGGATGAGATGGCGTTGATCTGTCTTGTCAGTGTAAGGGAGGAATCAAGGTAAATCCCCAGAGTTTTGACGCTGTTGGAGATGGCGAAGTTATTACCGTCGATGGTGAATGTCTGGTAAAGTTTGTCGAGTCTGTTTAGACTCGATTGGGAGCCTAAGAGAAGAAACTCAGTCTTGTCGTTGTTGAGGCACAGGCCGTGTTTGGCCATCCATTCTTGGATAATGCAGTAGATGTTGTTGAGTACTGTGTTGTCAGTGGAATAGTCACCTGTTAGTGGGATGAGTAATTGAGTGTTATCTGCGTAATTCGTGTAGATGACACCCAAATGGTCCAGTATGTCGAAGAGGGGTTTTGTAAACACATTGTATAGTGTGGGGGAGATGCAGGAGCCCTGGGGGACGTCACATGTGACTGGGGCTGGTTTGGCAGTTGCTGTGGGAGCAAAGACCCTCATGGATTTCTTGTTCAGGAAGGATTGAATCCATGCATTAGCCTTGTCGGAGAATTTGTCTGCGGAGGTTAAATGTTTGCAGAGGATGTCATGGTTGACCAGGTCGAAAGCGGCCGATAAGTCGAGGAGGAGAAGAAGGGCTAGTTTGCTGTTGTCTTTAATGCTGTCCATTTGTGTCTTGAGGTCGATCATGGCAGTCTCGGTGCCGTGTATGGGGCGGAAGCCTGATTGTCATAGTCCTAGTAGGTTGTTTTTCTCAAGGTGGTTCTGTATCTGCAGGTGGGCAGCTCTGTCAAGGATTTTGAGGAGGAAGGGCATCGTCTTGATGGTTCTGTAATTAGTGGGGCCACTGGGGTCTAGGGGGGGTTTCTTCAGTAGGGGTAGAACCCAGGAGTCCTTTAAATTGTTAGGTACTATGCTCGATGTGAAAGAAGAATTTATAAGGGATTTGATGAAAGAAGCAAGATGTTTGGCTGTGTCTTTGATGACTGGTGCTGGGGAGATATCACCTTAGCATTTGGAGGGTTTCAGAGAATTAATTATGTCTTCAACCTCTTTGATAGTTAGGGTGGAGAATTCAAATAGGTTGATATCCTCCATAGGTGGGGTGTGGGTGGAAGGGATTGGATTATCAGCGAAGGTGAGACTTTCTTTCTTTGACTCAATTTTGGCTTGTAACACAGCAATTTTGCCGAGGAGAGCTTCTTGTATTTTGGTGCACCAAGAGATGTCTTTGGTACATGTGTCTGGGATGGAAGAGGGGGGCTCGAGGTCTCTCAGGATATTGAAGAGCTCTTTGGTGTTAGATTTGGCATTCCATATTCTTTCATTGTACATGTTTTATTTTGTTTGGATGATTGCTGACTTGTAGGTATTGGATGCTAGTGCGTAGGATGTTTTATTGTTAGCGGAGGGAGACTGTTTCCACGCTAATTCTGCCTGTCTTATTTTTGCGGAGAGTTTTTAGTTCGGGGGTAAACCAGGAGTTGAGATGCGTGTGTGGTTTGGCTTTCCGTAGTTTGAGAGGTGTTACTGTGTTTATGGCTTTGAGAATGTTTGTGTTGTAGAGATCTACTAATTTGGGTAGGCTGGTGATGGTGGGTGAGAAGTCGATGATGGGTTGAGTAGAGGGAGGAGTTTCTCAACTGTGATATTTTTACTGTTTCTTGTGAGTGTAGGTGGAGCATTGGGAGGGTGATCGGGTGTGTGAGTGTCTTTGTTGATGGTGAAGGTGATGAGGTGGTGGTCGGTCCAGGCCAATGATGAGTTGGATAGGATGGTGGTATTTGCAATTGAGGTCAGCTATCCAGTCAAGGATGCTTCCTTTGTTGTGTGTGGGTTGTGTGATGTGGTGTGTGAGTCCTAATTCTGAGATAGTGATATCGATGGTGTTTGCTTTGTCATCTTTGTCGTCATTGAATCCGAGGTTAAAGTCACCTAGGATAAGTAATCGTGAGTTGGGTTTGGTGTTGTTGGAGAGCAGGAGAGCTGTATCGTCATTGAATGATGATAGGGGGCCTGGAAGTCTATAGATGAGGTGGGTGGCGATTGTGCTTGTGTTGGTTGTGGATAGTTTGATGGTCAGTAATTCTGCAGATGGGAGTGATTGGTTTTGTATGTGTCTTATATTGAGGGAACTTCTTGCAATGATGGCGGCACCGCCATGGAAGGCACAGTGTCAAGATGTAAATGCAGGGTTAGGCTTCGAGCTGTAAGCAATGTCAGGCTACTAACTGCAGAAACAGTCACTAAGGCAAGTTGCGGGCTCAGAGTGCTAATGCAAAGTCAGGCAAAGACAGTACAGTGCCAGGTAATATAGGCAAGACCAGGTGCAGTGGCAGATTACAAACTTAGATCCTAGTGCAAAATCAGGCAAGTCAACAGGGCAGAGTCAATGTGCTAGAAACAGGCTATGGCAAAGTGGCAAGCAGGTACAGGCTGATAATGCTAATGCGAAATTAGGACTACAGTGGGCAGTAGAGCATCGAAAAGGCACAGTGCTCATGGGTGGTGTAAGACTGGTTGCACCTTCGGTAACATTAAGGCAAGAGTACATGGAGACTAAGACTATCAAACATCTGAGTGACACAAAATTAAAAGGAGATCTGGATGCGTTGCATATACGCAACAGCCTAGAGCAGTTGGGGTTGTAGAGTGCGCAGAGCGCATTTAGCGGGTAGCTCAGACAGGCGCAGATGCCTATTGGAGTGGTAAATTAATTTGAACAAGATGTGTCACAAGCAAGGTGCTTAGGATCAAATAACAATATTGTGCTTGTTGCAACTATAGCTATGGCATCTCCATTATTTACATACCATTTTACAATATATTACAGACATATTGCAGGCGGAATGCACAGGCAGCAAGTGTTCCAAGGGGACAGCCGACAATAACACGTGGGAATTTTTAAAGTCAAGCGGGATGAGTAGCGCAATAATGTGTATATAATGTTACAGAGTTGCTGTTTTCGTAGTGTAGAGGGCGCAGTGCTTAGGCAAAGGTTTTGTTCTTAGTGAGCAGGGTGTGGTCATCAGGGTAATGATCCTACCAGAAGTAGGTACAAGCGTCTGAATGATAGAGTTTAGATCAGGCCGTGAAGTGGCAAGGGGCAATGCGCTAAAATGCGCATCTTAAGAAAGGCAGCATACTGAGTTGAGGGCATAGATTGAGGCGAAAACAATAGGGCAGAGCAGGATTACCTTTGGTGTTTGAGTTCCGCTTTTCCGACTTTCCAGGGAATAGTAAGGTGAATTTCTGTATTAACGCACGCCGGTGCGCAAACAGGCGCAGAACAGGGCCTTTCCGTGTCGGGCCTTCACGTGGGAGGGCTGGCTTCCGCCTATCGGAGGGGCAGTGGGGGAAGCTATGGAGCGTTGCATAGCAACGTGTAGCTAGCCTCGTTGTCATGCCGATGCACTTGGCGGCCATGTTGGATTCAGGCACGGTAGGGACAAACACCAGAAGCAGGGTGCTCCCACACAGTTAGAGACGGATTCAGGCAATTTGAACTGCGGCAGAGTTGGACATCAGTACTACTGTGGTGGCTCAAAGGTAGTGTCAGCATTGGAGATACCAGGGTGAGGCTCCTGCCTCAGGCAGAACCACGCATTGCCCAGCTATGTGTTCTCTTTTTAGACCTCAATGAAATATACATCTCGCAAGCGTTGATAATTAAGCGTAATCTGCCATTTGTCTGTATCCACAGGTTGCTGAGATTTCGACATGACTACAATCTCCTTACGCTCTGTTTAAAATGTCACCCCGCTCTGTTCCCACTGGGTTATAAATGAGACCGTATTAAGGCAATCACAAAACATTCCAGAAAGGTGACACCGTGAAATGGCGCACCCCAGGCACAAGGAAGATACTTGTCAAGAAACTGAAACGCCAGAACACGACTAAACGTGGTTAATTAATGCAACCAGGTGCAATCGTGGTGCTCAGTGATGACAGAATGGGTTTCAAATCCATCATGGCCTGAGTTGCTGAGGTAGCAAAACGTGCCAGGCGGCTCCGTTTTTCAAACTTCCCTTCCTTCTTAAGTATGCAGCGCCTTACTAAGCACTATTTGTTTTTGCAAGTGCCCCCCCACACACACTTTTATCATTGAATACAATTTGAGAAATTGAAGTTACCATGAAAAACAATAATTGAAAAAATAATTGCAGGTGTTAGCGAAACAAAACGGAACAAAGCAATTAAGGTTGTACTTTAAGCAATACCTAATCTGGAATAAATGTTAACCACTTTGCATTAATAGCGTGTCCTTGGGGATGTGGGTTTGCAGAAACAACATTATAATTGCTTGATTGCATGGGACATCTTTCCAATTACTTAAAAGAATACTAGCTTTTGACTTAATGTCTGTTGTAATTCCTAAAGTAAGTCCAGGAGAGGCCTGACAAACCAGCAGGCAATTTAGAAGACAGTTTAGATGGTTGTGTTGCCACAGCTCTCCAAATGCTAGGCTGGTGGAGTGAGCGCAGAGAACAGAAGGTGCTGCACATGTAGAACTCGAGCATGTGACTGCTGGACAGCTGTCCTGGCTCATCTTAAAATGCCTGGTTAACTTTTTCAAAATACATGTTATGGTGTTACACGAAACATTCAATGAGACATGTGCAGTAACAAGGAGCGCAGTCTCCTCACTTTCTTAGAAAGAGAAAGTAAGAGAAAGAGAGAGAGAGGAGAGATAGAGAGAATAAGGGAGAGAAAGACAGAGATGCCAAGATCTGTAAGGGGTAGAATGGTAAAAGGACCAAATAGCATGGCAAAGTAACAGGCCAAAGTGGATAGATGACCCATTGGGATTTAAGTCCTCTTGTTGTAGGACAATGTTGTTTGGCATGCTGGTTGTTACATCATTCCTACAAACTGGGAACGGCGAATCACAGTTCTTAGTGTATGTAGACCCTGCTTTAGAAAACAATGAATACATATATACAACAAAACATGGCCCCTGAAACGTATGAATAACCCATTGTAATGTGTCCCAGTAGATGCAGCTCAGAACTCCGAGTGCTCTGAACATCAGATCCAGACGTTTCCAACTCCTTGTAGAGGAAATAGGTAACTCCCTAATTCATTACAAAAACACAATATCAGTTCCAGACTGACCTGAGAGGAAAAAGTGATTGATGTCCATCCCACATAGAATCCTCAAAAGTGTAGGAAAATGGTATATGGACCAACAACGTGTAACCTCAACACATGAACCCGTTCCTTGACTGAACAGGCATGCTTCGGAATTATTAGAACCCACATGCCATGAGGAGGTCCAGCAACGCCTCTACTGCAATGGACCAAATGAACCCTGTCTGCCTAGTAAGTACACAAGAAAGGTTGCTTTCAAAAAGACAGTACCCCAAGGACCAACCCCATTCCTTCCTGCGATGGAGACAAGCAGGACTTTGCATAGTTCAGTGAGAGCACCAGATTAGTCAGGAGTTGGACGGTCCTCACCATGTGTTATACAGCATTGTCCTTTGAGCTTTTGGACGGTCCTCACCATGTGTTCTACAGCATTGTCCTTTGAGCTTGCCTGGATGAGCCAGTTGTCCAGGTAAGGGTACACGTGGATCCCTCGTAGACACAGCTGCACCGCCACCGGTGGCAGGCACTGCTGAAAACTCTTGCCGCCGACTTCAATCTGAAGGGAAGGGCTTTGAACTGGTAATGTTGCCCTTGTAACACGAAGCGCAAGAATTTACGGTAACCTTTGTGTATGGGGATGTGAAAATAGGCATCTTCCAAGTACAGCGACGATAGAAAATCCCCCTCTTCTAGCTGCCCCAGCATGTGCTGAAGTGTCACCATCCAGAACTTTTGAGACTTGATGTACTTGATCAGACGGCGGAGGTCTAGGATGGGCCTCCAACCGCTGGTCTTCTTTTTGACGAGGAAGTAATGAGAGTAAACTCCGGAGCCCCAGACCCTCCATGGGGAAAGCTCTATCGCACGCTTTTTTAGCATGGCCCGCACCTCCAGCATAAGCTGAGTGACATGGTTTTCGTGCCGGGCCACTGGTGGTATATGGGGACACTTCCGTTGGAGCTTAAGAGTGTGTCCGTGGGTGAGAGTGTCCAGCACCCAACGGTCGGTGGAGATGGTCTTCCACCTGCTGATGAAGTTCACCAGCCAGCCTCCCACCGTGGTGCAAGGGTGGGGGCCCAACGCCATGGCCGGTTCAATCCTGTTTTGACGTAGAAGTGCCACCTTGGGAGCCTTGGCGATGACAACGTCCTCCTTCATATTTGGCACGGCCCCTGTAGGTCTCCTGAGACAACAAGTGAGAGGGTTGCCGGTAGCACACAGGACCTCCACTGAATCCTTTGGAAGAACCTTGGGATTTTCCGCTGGAAATCCGAAAGGACGGCTGTCGCTGTTGCAGTGTGCCCAAGGCACAAGCCGTCTAAGTGTCCGCCTTGATGGCCTGAAGAGACTTGTCCATGGTCTTCCCGAAAAAATTGTCCCAGTCATAGGGCATGTCCAACACCTTTGACTGAACATCCTGGCGAAAATGTGTGGCCCTCAGCCAGCCCCACCGATGAAGGCAAATGCTGTTGCCCATTTGGCGGAACCCTGTGTCTGCGATGTCTGTGGCCACTGTAATGGCATGGTCCGATGCCACCTCGCCTTCCTGTAGGATCTCCGAAGCTTCCGCCCTCTTGTCCTCGGGCAGGAAGTCCAGGAGGGGAGTGATCTTGAACCAAATCTCCCTATCGTAACATGCCACAATGGTGAGGGCATTGGCGGCCTTGTTGGTAGTCGCTGCCGACCTGATATCTCTTCGACCCACGGCATCCAACTTCTTCCCCTCACTCTCTGGGGAGAGGAGGCCGTTGAAGAGGAGGAGCCTGAAGATTTCTTCTTGGCTTCTGCCGAAACAACAGAGTCCGGAGACGGTTGGGGCCGCAAGCACTTGGACACAGAGTCTGGCACCCTGTATTTCTTCTCATAATGGTCCCACTTCTCCGGGGCCGAGGAAGGGTTCTTCATGAAGGACAACCCCTCATCCCAAATGTCATACAAGAGCGGGATCAAAAGTACGGTCTCCTTCTTCGCTTTGGGGCGCTTGTATAGGAAACCTGCTTTCTTCTTCTCTTCAGGGACAAGCTGGAATAGCTCCGAGGCCGTGGAGATCATGCCGTGGAACAAACAAGCCTATCTCGTCGGGCGGTGAAGATCTGGGGGCAGAGACAGGAGATCCCCCAACCCGTCGTCATTGTCCGTACCAGTGCCCGTCATCATCGTGTCATGATCCGTCTCATCCCTCGGGGGGGAGCGTAGGGTGGCAAGGAGGTAGAGGGTGAACTCTCCTCTCCTTGGGTTGTGGTTCCTCTGATGGTACCGGTGCCACGGGAGGGGCTGTGGACACAAGAGGCATCCTTGTCTGGATCTCCGAGCATAGGGTATGCAGAGCAGCGAGAATGTCCACCGAGATATCTCCAGGTGGTTGCTGAGGTGGCTGCGGTGACGGAGGAGAGGGCGTTTGCAGTTTAGGCTGGTCCTCCAAGCCCTGAACGCCCTGCTGCTCCTAGTCGCTCTCCTTGTTGTAACCTTCATCATCGCCCTTGTCGGAATCCTTCCCGTAGGGCCTGCTCCTGATAAATCGTTCTTTCTGGATGATTTGGAGGTTGGTAAACTCCTCCTCTGAGGAGATATCTGGGCCCTGGAGGGCTACCATGCACCCCTTCTCTGCGACAAAGGGAGACGGTTTCAGTGAAATGATAGGCATGGTCTTCTCTGGTGTCTTTTTGATGGGCTGAAAAGGGGACTCCCTCCTGCCAGGCAGTGATACTCTTGCCTTTGGGGCCGTGCCCTGCGGATCCACCACAGCGGTCTTGGCGAGGGATGCCACCACTCCTTTGATGGAAGGTTGGGCCTTCGTCAGAAGTACCTGGGCCTTCACGGCCTTGGTCGAGCCTGTAGCCTTCACCTTGGGGGGAGGGTATGAGCCCCATTCCCCCTTGGCCTTCTCTGGACGGCCTCTCTGGGTCTTCACTAAGAGTTTGTCTGGATGATCCGACTTCCTCTTCTTTGAAGATCCTGAGCATTGGCACATGGTTGAAGCCACTGGAGATGCTGTGCTCGTCCTTGCTGCCTATGAGCCCTTCGCAACGGTGCTCCAGGTGACAGTGGACACACTGTGCTTGGCCTTATGTTGGGCCCAGGTGGGAGGGGTGCCCTCAAAGGTCTTAGAAGACCGCTCAACTTCCTTCTGGGCAGGGGAGGCAGGCTGCCGGGACATACACAGGGCAGAGGCCTTAGCCTACAGCCACTCGTTGAGATGCATGCGCTGATCACTCAGTGTGCGGGGCACCATGTCCTGACAAAATGCACAGTCATCCTCCACGTGCATCGGGTCCAAATGCAGGCATTAGAAGCAGTGGGAATGTCTGTTGTCTGAAAAGACGTTTGACAGGCCCCAGCCTGGGAAAATCTTGAACAGGGGCGCTGAGTCCTTCTTCTCATCCACCATGTCCATGCGGCGTGGGCCTTGAAGAATCTTCTGGAATCCTCCAAGAAGTAAACTCAATGAAATTCGCCTTTGAGGGGTGCTGAAGAATCCGAAAAACGGGTCCCTGTTAATCGGAAGGTAGATCAATGGAGCTTGAGGCTTGATTGATCGAAAAAATAGAGTAAAACTCTTAGAAAAAGCACAAAATGCAGTAAAAGCCTGAGAGCTAAGCACGAGGATGCCCAACACTTGAACGTGCGGTAAAAATCTGAAGATGGCTGCCAGCAGAGAGGCTTTTCTGTAGAGGGCAGTCATTGGCTGGGGGCAGCATGACTCAGCGACCAGTAATTGGTTGTTAGGAGAAAGGCAGTTCGGAAGTGAAATTGAAACAGATTTTTTCTTTACCAAGGATTCCCAGCCTGACGATGGTGAATATTCATGAGCATGTGAACCCATGCCAGACCCCATGCTCGAGAATAGTGGTTGTGTTATATGTGAGTGCAGGGTTTATGGAAGGAACCTGTGCCTCTAAGTTACAAAGTTGTGGGGTGCAAGGGGAGAAACGGGTTAGCTGTACAAACAACAGTGTTTGCATCCTGGGTTCCATCTATATGCAAAGAGCAGTGCTAGGTATCACATAGATTCAAAAGCATTTGCTAAAAGTAAGCATGCTGAAGGTACCACAATTTAATCCAATGAAATTCAATGTATCAAAACAATGGCTCAACACACACACTCACTAGTCCTGCTCTGTAATACGACAAACTTCATACAACTAGAGTGACATAGTAGGTAGGAGCTTTGGTAATGCTGGGTTTTACCAACTCAATGTTATGTAATAGTGTGTGTGATACCTGGCATGCTGCCAGCAGCTTTCCATGGGCCACTTTCAGGCATCTGGTTATCCAGGTGTAGGGCCATTAAAAGTAATATGGCCAAAGCAAACAATATGGAACTTGAGACTTGACAAAAACGGTGTGATGCGATATGTTCACTTTAAATTGGCAATATGGTACCGGGAGGCCTAGTGTTTAACTAGAATGAACTTGTGTAAGGATTTGTGTGGAAGCCCAGCATAGATCCTGGTGCAATAATTGAGTCATGACTCGATGAAGGCAAGTATCTGGTTAATCCTTTGAAGAAGCTGTAAGTGGAAGATGGGTATATATATATGTATATATATATTACACAGCCACGGCAGTGGCTGTGTAGTTAGGTTAAGTTGCTGTTTCCATAGGAAGAGCCCTTTTTGGGTGGCTTATAAGTTCGCTCTCCCTGGACGAATCCTCACCAAACTTTGCAGAAAAAGTATATGGGTCACTCTGAAATGCAAAGTTTGGTGAGGTTTGGTCCAGGGGGGGTAAAGTTATAAGGGGGGTCCCAGAACTCTTTTTTCTGCTAGACTGAATGGGGAAAAAAACTTTGCTCACGCCTACAGCCCAAACCGCTGGACGGATTTTCACCAAATTTGGATCAGGAGCAGCGGATTGGTCCCGAAAGCGTGCTTTTGCAAATTCGGGGAAAATCTGTCCAGTGGTTTGGGCTGTAGGCGTGAGCAAAGTTTTTTCCCCATTCAGTCTAGGAGAAAAAAAAAGTTCTGGGACCCCCCTTATAACTTTACCCACCCGGGACCAAACCTCACCAAACTTTGCATTTCAGAATGACCCATATACTTTTTCTGCAAAGTTTGGTGAGGATTCGTCCAGGGAGAGCGAAGTTATAAGCCACCCAAAAAGTTTTTTTTTAAATGACCAAAAAGTAGGTCAGTACAGGCGGTGTCCTGAAATGTTCGTAAATAAACAAAATGGGGGTGTCCTGAGGACGCTATACCTGTCCGCACTCTTCGTAGGCATGTTGAAATTGTTCTAAGAACACATCAAGTGTCCTGGGATGTTCGTAAATAAAAAAAATGGGGGTGTTCTGAGGACGCTAGACCTGTCGGTATTGTCCTCTCGCCATTTGATTTTGTCCAACACGGAGCGTTCTGTGTTTGAACCTGCACCAGGACTGTGATTGCGTGCGCGTCCCATTTCAACGCTCGCTTCATGATTGGGATTGCTGCCGCTGGTGGCAGACTAAGCTGCTGATAGGATCGGGAGTCACTGCATGCATCAGAGACCGCAGCTGTATTCGCCTCACCAGCTGGCGACTCTTCATGTGCCGGAGGACGCATGCATGACCGTCATACGGTAGGTGCATATTTCAGCTTGCTTTTATCGCCGCTGTACAACACGTGTATTCATTGTGCTTCATTTCCCTTTCCGCACCAGCTTCTTGTCCTTTGCCGACCGCTTCTTTTTACTAGAGTCGGTACTCCGCCTGGCCTCTCCAGCTGGACCGTACATATATATATTTTTGTGTAGTTTTTTCATTATCACAGCCATAGCATGACAGACATGCAGGACGCCTGGGTGGCAGCCCGGCTAATTCAAGCTAAGGATTTATTCTCTGAACAACAGGAACCTGCAGCGTTATTGCCCACTAGCAGGGCTAATAAAAAGGCCAATATTAACAATAGCAGGGAAGTGACTTTACTGAAGGAATTTGAGAAGCTTCAGAAGAAGGGAAATATCCAAGTGGTAGGAGGAGCATTCCCTTCAAAATTATTTGGATATTGGCAGAATACCACGTGGTCTACGTATTATGACCACTCTGTCTTTCGAGGACCAAGATCCACTGATGCTTCAGGAATGGGGTGAAGCGAGTAAGGACTGTTCTGCCAAATTTTTGAACATTTTGGTAAAATATGCCAAACTGGACCGTGAACAAACACTTAAAGACTTGGACAAAACGGAGTCTGAACTTACCAAAGTTCCTATAACAGAGGAAGGCAAACAGTTACGTGCCAAAATCGATGAAGTGTTAATTTTTTATAAAGATGACATTAAACAACGAAAACATAGAAAATTCCTCAGAGATAAAACAGACTATGAGATGGGTCGTGTTTTTACCTTTGCTAAACGTTTTGATTCCCTGCGTAAAACTAATGGCATACAACCAGCATCTACTAGGCCTGCAGATCCAGTTGATGTTACATCTGAGTCTGACATTTCTGCATCTGAGACCGACGAGCCTATACCTAAAATGAATTTTTTTAGAGGAAATGCGACTGCTGTGCCAGGATGGGAAAAATCAGAAAAGGGGCAGGCAGTCGCGGCAAACCAAGAGGAAGAGGAAGAGGACAGAAAACAAGGGCAGGAAAGCCATCCGCCGAGGCCGACGTGGGAACCAGTCTAAACGGGCATCAACAGGGCAGTTCAACGCGCTCTGCGGCCAAAAATCAATAATGGACAATATGCAGAGTTGCCAGATCATTAACCTTTCATCCCATGTCCTTACCAAACCTCAGACCTCGCTCTTGTCTTTAGGTCTTAATTTCTGTCCCACCGTGAATTATGACTATGTACAAGCACACATCGATTTTGACAAATTTCTGCGCAAAATCAAGCTTAAGAAATTCTTTGCCAATACTGATATTACTGCCAAGCATTCAACACCACGTAGTGAAGGCACTGATCTTCTTATGTCAGATATCCCATCACTCATGGATCTGGCATGCCTTGATGATGACAAATTTGATTCTACTAATGTTGATTTTTTGGACTTTTTCCATCAATCCCAATTGGGATATACGCACCAAGCTTAAAAATAAATCAAGATTCAATCCACAATTCCCAGTAGGGGGTTGTATGGAGGCATTCCATGACCTCTGTGTAAATGACTTGAGAAGACGTCGCCAAAAAACAAGCACTACTAAGCAGGACCTTACCATGGCCCAGCGCATGGCCATTGGTGAACTCCAGCAGTTGTCCAATATTGTCATTAAACCAGCAGATAAGGGTTCTAATATTGTCATTCAGGACCGTACAAAATATGTCACAGAGGCAAATCGACAATTACATGACCGTCTGTGCTACACTAAGTTGTCAAAGGACCCCTTTGAAGAAATAAGGACAGATCTGATTACTCTATGTACCAAGTGGGCAAGTGAAGGCTTATTGGAGGATGATCTGATTAAATTCCTCACTCCGACATGCGATACTATACCCACAATTTACTTTCTCCCTAAAACACATAAATGCCTTACTCATCCCCCAGGCAGGCCTATTGTTACTCTGTGTGGCTCACTTTTGGAACATCTGGCCCAATTTATCGACAAAACACTTCTTCCATTCGTATCAGTGTTACCATCCTACCTGAGGGATACCAAGGATTTTTTACAACATGTGACAAATACACCTTGGGAGGAAGGTCTGCTTTTGGCCACATTGGATGTAGTTTCTTTATACACGTCTATCAGTCACACAGTTGGGATCAATGCATGCAAATATTATTTGGACACTCGCTCCCTTAATTATTTTGGGCACAGTTCTATGATTTTGGATATGCTTTTGTTCTGCCTGCATAATAACATTTTTCTGTTTGAGGGTTCCTTTTTTCAACAAGTAAGGGGGACTGCTATGGGAAGCACCTTTGCACCAGCTTATGCTAATCTCACGATGGGGATGGTGGGAGACTACTTTTTCTTCAGACTTATTGCTATCTTCTTTTCCAACACAAATTGTCTCTTGGTGGCGGTATATTGATGATGTTTTTATTATTTGGAAAGGTTTGGAATGTGACTGGTTGTTGTTTGTTAAAAGCATCAACAGTAATCAGGCCAATCTTGCCTTTACAGAATGTCATAGTCGGTCTGAGATTGTGTATCTTTATGTCATTGTAATGATGGATAACTCAGGTCTTCACACGGCGCTTCATAAGAAACCGACTAATACTGGCCTACCCCTTCATGCCAACAGCTGTCACCCGGTATCATGCAAAAAGTCCATTCCATACGGTGAATTTATTCGATATCGCCGTAATTGCTCAAACATTGCCAGTTTTGATCATCACTGTGCATTAACAGCTAGGGATTTTCTGAAACAAGGGTACGATAAGAGAACTATTGAAATGGCCTATCTTCGAGCGCATGGCATGTCCAGAGACAGACTGCTCTATGATACTAATTCTAAAAATATTGCCAAAGATGACCCCAGATTCATCATCTCATTTGACACTGCCTCCCACAACATACGTAAAATCATTGAAAAACACTGGCATATCCTCACCTTAGACAACAATTTGGGGCCTATTCTGGCCAAACGCCCGACTTTGACATACAAACGTGTACCGTCCCTTAGAGATAAACTTGTGTCTAGTTTTCTACTTCCTGCTGGCAAGAATCAGTCCTCTATCACTTGGCTTCCAGTTTCTCCATTGGGGTTCACCAATTGTATGAAGTGCAAAGCATGTGCCCATGCCACAGCACAGAAATCATTTGTTCATCCAGTCACGAAAACTCAGCAAAAGATCAAATTTACTATTAATTGTGACACGACATTTGTCGTGTATGTGTTTTCATGCACTTGCTCGAGATGGTATGTCGGAAGTACAACATGTAAACTGAAGCTTAGAATCTTGCAACATCTGAGAGCGATTAAGAACTCTGACCCGGCGTACCCAATGGCCAAGCACTTTAAATCTGAACATGATAATAACTTGAAAATGTTAACTTTCTTTGCAGTGGCACATGTACCTCCACATCCTAGGGGAGGTGACTGTGTGTTAAAATTGAGACAGCTTGAAACCAGATTTATCCTGGATTTTGATACAAAGCATCCCAAAGGACACAATGTTGATGAGGAGATGTACACTTTTCTTGGGCACTTGACATTCTGATTTTTGATTTTCGTTTACTTGATTATGTGCTCCTCATACATTCATGTGATTTTCCTCTTGCCACCTTTGTCCTGATTTCCCTTCTCCATGGTATTTTGTTCCTTCATTTGTATGTTTACTTTGGATTTTGTTCTTGTGTTTTTGAAGGGGGGTTCTTTCCAGTTTGGACTGATTAGTCTATATATATTTTTTTATCCCTTTCCTTATCTTTATTTAATTTATGATTTAGCTTTATTTTTTTGCATATTTCGGGAGCGGTACACATCATGTTATGTTTTCCCCACTTTGAGGCTCATATGCAGTTTTCCTTGTATCTGTGATTCTTGCTCATGTTTGCACACTGGTTTCGCCAGCCTTATTTCGTAGTCTATTTACGTGGGGTCATTTGGGGCCTTTGATCTGAAAATAACTGCATGTCCTTGGACATTTTTGTTAATGGTATTGGACCATTGAACATGTTAGCTTGCTGCTTTCGCACTTGCACTTTAGTACAGCCTCATTATCTTGAGGCTGGATAGACACACTGCTGTCTGGCTGCTATCTATGACCTTTAGCTGGGTAACTCCTCTGCACTTGCACTTTTGGACATGTTGTGTTTTATTAGCCGTTTTTATTGACCACCACGGCTGAAACTCTGGCTGGTGTCTCCGTGTTGCATGAATGGGAATAGTTCAACTGGGGATTAATAAGATGAGGTTTTATTATTATCTCTGCGGTTTTAACATCTATATTGTGGCTCAGATCCTATCAATTATATGTTTGGATGGTTTTAACTTTGAGTAATTGTGATTCTTACACCATTGAATCATTAATAAGGGGGAGTGGGCTGTTTTATATGTATGTATATTGTCATGGATGCAAATTTTGCTAATTCTGTGATTACTTTTGTTTGATTCATCATTTATAGTTATTTGTTTCGTATTTGATTTAACATATCTACTGACCATCTTTGCATTGAACAGCTCTTCTCCTTCTGTCCTGTCAGGGGCGTGTTTTAGTGCTTATATTCATCTGCACTATATCTTTCCATGCATTTTACTCTTTTCCATAATGGCCGCCTTCTTTTCCTCCAATATCATTTACTTTGCAATGTCACAGACATAGTTGTAGGACTGCTTTTCTATTGTTTACATGTACCGGTTAATCCCTTCTCCCCTTATGTGATCAAGCGCTGAGTTAGCGCAAAACGCGTTGTTTTGCAGGCTGCGTACCATGGCGTCCTGCTTTTGTCTGTATACCTGTTGCTGTCTATGTGTTGTCAATTATTTTGTACAATGCAATTTTTATCTTTTATAAAAAAAACATTAAAGACATCTGTTTTCCAGGCAGTGTCTTTGTAAGTTTTGGCCGGTATTTTGGAGTGCGGTTCACCATCTCCTCTCGCCATTTGATATATATATATATATATATATATATATATATACATACATATATATATATATATATATATATATATATATATATTACACAGCAACGGCAGTGGCTGTGTAATTACGGTTAAGTTGCTGTTTCCATAGGAAGAGCCCTTTTTGGGTGGCTTATAACTTCGCTCTCCCTGGACGAATCCTCACCAAACTTTGCAGAAAAAGTATATGGGTCACTCTGAAATGCAAAGTTTGGTGAGGTTTGGTCCAGGGGGGGTAAAGTTATAAGGGGGGTCCGAGAACTTCTTTTTTCTGCTAGACTGAATGGGGAAAAAACTTTCCTCACGCTTACAGCCCAAACAGCTGGACGGATTTTCACCAAATTTGGATCAGGAGCAGCGGATTGGTCCCGAAAGCGTGCTTTTGCAAATTTGGGGAAAATCTGTCCAGTAGTTTTTTTTTAAATGACCAAAAAGTAGGTCAGTACAGGCAGTGTCCTGAAATGTTCGTAAATAAACAAAATGGGGTGTCCTGAGGACGCTATACCTGTCCGTACTCTTCGTAGGCATGTTGAAATTGTACTAAGAACACATCAAGTGTCCTGGGATGTTTGTAAATAAAAAAATGGGGGTGTTCTGAGGACGCTAGACCTGTCTGTATTGTTCGCAAGCAAGCTAAAACTGTCTTAAGAACACACACAGTGTCCTGAAATGTTCGCAAATAAACAAAGTGGGTGTGTCTTGAGGACGCTATGTCTGTCCGTATTGTTCGCAGGCAAGTTGAAACTGTTCTAATAACACATGCAGTGTACTGAAATGCTCGTAATTAAACGAAATGGGGGTGTCCTGAGGACACTGTCCGTATTGTCCGTAGGCAGGTTGAAATTGTTATAAGAACACACGCGGTGTCCTGAAATGTTCGTAAATATACGAAATGGGTGTGTCCTGAGGACGCTATGCCTTTCTGTATTGTTTGCAGGCAAGTTGAAACTGTTCTAAGAACACACACAGTGTTCTGAAATGTTCATAAATAAACAAAATGGGGGTGTCCTGAGGACGCTATATCTGTGCGTGCTGTTTGCAGGAAAGTTGAAAATGTTCTAAGAACACTCATAATGTTCAGCGGACATTAAAAGTGCCCATATGGCATAGTTAAAATGTTTGACTCTCTGGGTGTGATATGCTGCGGTGGTTGTGGCCAGGGCATAGAGTCTTGGGTGCATGGCCGTATTGCCATGTACCCAAGACTCTATGCCCTGGCCACAACCACCGCAGCATATCACACCCGTAGTGGCTTATAACTTTGGGACCCAAGAACAAATTTATGAGCAACAAAGCTATAAGCCGGTATGAGTGTGATATGCTGTGGTGGTTGTGGGCAGGGTCTAGAGTCTTGGGTGCATGGACAAGACCAAATTTATAAGCACTGAAGTTATAAACTACTATGGGTGTGATATGCTGCGGTGGTTGCGGCCCGGGCCTAGAGTCTTGGGTGCATGGCCAAGACCAAATTTATAAGCACTGAAGTTATAAGTCACTATGGGTGTGATTTGCTGCGATGGTTGTACTTATTATAATATACTTACTGTTTGGTTTAGTAAGTGGAGTACATATATTTCTTGTTAATGTCTGTGATAAAAGAAAAGATGTTAGTATTGGTATTTTGTAATGACTTATAACATTGAATAATCAACATTTTTTTTACCCTCATATTTAGTAGATTACAAACCAGTGTACTGTGCAATTTGCTCAGTTTCTGTGTTTGTTGCTAAAATCATTGGGTCTGTGGGAGAAAAAAAAATCCATGTCGGATTAAAAAAAACCCTTTTTTGTTATGCTACAATCTATTTGTTTGTTTGTTTTTGGTGTTCACTTGTTGTTTCTGGCTAATGTTCTATATGTTGGCTTTTTGCAGATATTTGGAGCAGTTAGTTACATGTTGGCATATTCTATCTATTTTTTGTTATAATGAAGTGGTATTGATTTATCTGTTTGGTTATTGAAAATGTTGGGGAAGTTAGATACCAGTTGGCGTATTCTAACTGTTTATTTTTTTTATATAATTTAGTGGTATTCATTTATCTGTTTAGTTGTTGTAGAATCTTTGGGCAGTTAGATAGCTGTTGGCATATTCTAACAGTTTATAGTTTTTTAATAGAAGTTTTGTTAAGGTTTAAGTACAGATTAGTTAATACATTTTGGTTTTAAGAAGATTAAATAAGTGTTTGTAAGATTTGCATGGTAATCTCTGTTTTAGAGTAATGGTACTATCATTACATTGGAACCATCCACATTTTTTTTATATATATGAGGTATAGTGACCTGCATTGGTTGTGGCTCCTGCGTGGTAGATTATACCTATTGTTGTGAAGGTTTTCTTACCAAGTGATACTTGACCATGTGTGAATCCAGTCAGCTTGCAGTTGTTTTTGGTACCACCTGCATTGTAGCGTATAAGCATTAGTATTACGTGTTTACTATGTGTTTGTATTGGTAAGGTGGATCGATTATCCGAATTGCAGGTAGTACACAATCTACCATGGTTTGCATTTTGTACAAGTTGCCGAAATGGAACAGATTCACAATTGGGTATGGATACATACACAACGTGCTCATTGGGGATTTGTTCCTGTGTCACATTGTTGCAGAGAGTGCATGTAAGTTTCCACATGTATGAAATCTGGAAGATTTCATTTATAGGTATGTTTTTCCTTTCCAGTACTTGTAGTAGGCACATTAGAAATTCTTGTGGATCTCCCTGTGAGTTTATACTGAATTCCACCATTCCAGCACAGTAGTCCAATTGCTGTCTTATTCCATGAACACTCTACGTGTTGTAAGGATTGTTTTTTGTGTTTCTATGAAGTACTTACATTTGCAAACACAATTGGTCTGTACTGTGTAAAAGAATGTTGTCAACAATTGGTGGTAATTGAAATAGAATATTCATTGCTTGATTTGCGTAGCAACTTACACCAGTTATATTTTTAAAGTTTAAATGGACCAGGTAGTTCTGTATCGGAGTGCTTTTTTTTGGAGTTTGTCTTCCTTCTTTGAAGAAGTACCTGGTTCCCTTTCCCTAATAGGTTCTTTTTTGCTTGTGGTACTTGATGAAGTATTTGTTTATTTTACTCTCTTTGGAGGATTTGCAGTTGCATCCTGTTGCATTTCAGTTTTCTTTTACAACATTTTACTTTTTGTGGACCAGGATATGTTTTTAGATGGGGGGGTGCAAAGTGAACGAAGTCTATTGTATTCTAAAATGCAAGGAATATCAGCGTTTACTTTACTTGCATCAAAGTTCATTAGAAATAGACCGTCCAGCGTACGTAAGCGTGATAGTGCTACATAGCTCATACCTTGTTTAAAGACTGTTACCAATGTCTATCAATGCTTTGTCTAGGGTAAGACCTTGTGATTTATGAATGGTCATTGTGTATGCAAGAGTTAGAGAAAATTGTTCTCTGCGTACATACATGTCTTTGAAGAGAAGGAATAAAGCTGTTGAACGTCCTATTCTTTTCACTTCTGAAAGTTTGTCAGAGGGAATATTGACAAACTGAATGTTGTTGTCACCTGGGTATGTTTGAAAGCCAACAACTGTACCCAGTGCTCCATTAACTAGTCCTTGATCCACGTCAAGGTCACGTTTAAGCATTACTCTACAATTTAAGGATAATTTTAATATTTTTTCCAATCCAGCTTTGTTGGAGATTGAATTTTCTAAACTATTTAGTCTTGTTGTGGCTTGGTCACACATGGGTAGTGTCATACCATGTACGTCTAGTTTGTCTGTGGCGCTAATTTCAATTATTGGTTGCATTTATTTTTTTACATTGAATTTGAAACAGCTTGCAAGAGTTGGCATTAAGGCCATACAATTGACATTTTTGTGCGCTAATTGTTCCATAACATCCGTAGCACATGCATTGTTCGCCATAAAGTGCATGAATGTGCCGGGTTTTCAATATTGCTTGTGCTTCTTGAGATAGTATACCAACTCTAATACTTTTAAAGATGTTGGCATAAGTGAGATCTGCAGATTGCTGCATGTTTTTTGTTAATTCTCTGTATTGGAAATGTTGCCAAAGGTTGACATTTCCTATGCTGCCAACAGTTTTACGGTAGAGTTTGTGTCCTAAGGTTTTAAAAATAGGCTCACCTTTCACTGGTGTCAATTGAAGAATATCTCCGAAAACAATAATGTGTTTTCTCCAAAGATCTCTTTGTAGTTTGTTTTGAGTACTTCTTGTAATCTGAGGTGAATCAAAGCCAACATTAGGTTGGAGACCATGCTCACTTCATCTATTAGTAGCATTTTCATTTGTTTTAATACTCTGCATAGTTACATTGCAGCTTCTGTAGAAAGTTTGTAATAGTCACATTTGTTTTGGTGTTCTACTGGCAGGGGTAGTAATCAGTGTACAGTGACACTGCCTATGTTGTAGGCAGCTAAACCTGTGGGGGCAGTGACAACAGCTGACAGTTTGTTGTTTGTCAATTGTTGAAGGAATTTGCTGATGATTTTGATTAAGAATGTTTTTCCAGAACCAGCTTCACCACTGACGTACAGTAGTATAGGTTTGTAATTTTGGCAGGTGCATTCTTTATTTTCATGTTGTACACCATGTGCAATTTCTTTGGTTACTTCTTGAAAAATGCTACGCTGCTCATTGTTTAGTTTTGATTGTAGTATAGTTAAGTCTTCTTTATCTTCATACTGACACATGGTGTTTTCTACTTCTGTCATAGCTAATTCTGCCTCATTTGCTATTAGTGGCTGTCCCAGTAGTTCTTCGCTTCCTGTTACAGAAGGTTGACTACTGTCAGGAGTGTCCTTATCTAGTTGGACCTGGAGTTCTTCTTCGTGTTGCTGTTCATTGTGCAACATTGTTTTGTAGTGTGTAAGGTTCACATCAGTTATAGTGCTTTAATTTGCTTTGAAAGCATCTTCGTAGCAGTCATAGTTATCTAGTATTTCTTCTTCTTTTCTCCATGGTTTAAAGAGTTGTAGCAGGGACATGTAATATAGTTCTTTATGTTGAGGAGTATTTAATAACAATTTAATATGATTAATTAAATTTGGTTTGGTGAGGTTTACTAAGCTGCCTTCACAATGTATCACTCTGTATCTACCTTTTTTCATCGGGTTTTATATTATTTTTGTATGTGAAATTTTGGGCTATGTGGTATAGACACATGGTTTCCAAAGTGGTACTTCTGTTTGGGTAGTATGTGTCCAGCAAATTGTTTTTCAAAATGTCTTGGCTGTTGGGATCATTTTTGGCTATTGTTTCTATGTCGTTGTATGATTTCAGAACTCTTTTTCTATATTTAGCAGGACCAAGACTTAGCCATACTATATTTATAGATTTTCCATACAAAGCAATACTGGTTAAACAATCTGCTGCTTCATAGGAGCCACAATCTCTATGGGAGAGCATTTTTATGCCTAAGCCGTATAATTTCTGAGACAGTGTTTTGTCTGATGACAGGACATTCCAGAGGTCTTGAAGCTCTGTTTTTTCTGCTTTGGTTAAGTATGCTGTAACATATCATGCAACTGCAGTGGAATTGTCTGAAATGTACTGCACATCTATGTTTGCATTCCGTAAGAGGGCAATGATGGCATTGTAATCACTGATATATTGTTCTTCTTCTGTTCTTTTTATGTAATATGTATGTTTAGGTGATTTACCTTTAACACTATGGCCCTCATTACAAGTCAGCCGTTAAGGGTTTAACGGCGCCGTCGGCGCCGTTAAACCCTTAATGCCTGATTAAGAGGTCCCTTGTTTTAACGCCTGCTTTTTGCAGGTTTTAAAACCCATGCCGCAAAGGGACCTTGGTGCTAAGTACGGTGCCGTACTTAGCCCCTTTCCCCATTCCCATTATGCCCTATGGGGCAAAAATGGGAATGGGGAAGGGCAAATGGTGAATAGGGAATTACCGCCCCACTCACCTTGGAATGGGACGATAATTCCGCCATCCACCATGGCAGAATCCGGCATGGACCATGGTGCTAACAGCACCATGGTCCACCGCCTGACTTGTAATGAGGGCCTGACTTGTAATGTCTAACTGAAGACATGAAGTTGTTCACTTGACCTGTTTTTGTAACTGGTCTAGGGAAACCAAAGCGGCATTTGGTGTAGTATTTCCCTTTGTTTTTGTATTTGCGACAACAATATTTGCCAGATTTGTGTCTTTGAAATTGTAAAACTTGTGCATAAAGATCACTATTTGTTGCTTCCCATGGAATTTCACAAGTGACATATTTTTCGATAAACTGTAACACAGTGGCATCATTGTATTGACCAAATTTAGGAGCATCTTTAATCCATAAAAGCATGTGGATATGTGGTGCTACTCTGGCTTGGTATTCTTTTCTCCAAAAGAAGTGTTGCATTTCTCAGAGGGGAGGAACAGTTTTATTACAAATAAAGGGTAGCATAGCAATGAAGCGATGATGAAAATATCTTGAAACATTAACAGGATCTAGAGAACAAATTTCTCCAGGTGTTAGTATATCTATGTTTGTTTTGTTTTTGTTTGATATGCATAGGAAATCATGCAAATCTTCCCATGCATATTCTGCACAACTTAATGTAACAAACCAAGTGAGTGGGCCAAGGTTTCTTATCATACAACGTACATCTCCATGATGTCGGAACCAGTACTCTTTAGTACCACGCATGTTTGCTAATAGATTTGTAATACTTGATTGTAAAACCTCATCTTTTTTCTTTCACTTTTTGTAATAATTGTGTAGCTGACATATTTTGAAAGTGGGTTCCTGATTTTAATGTGTGTGCAACTCTGTAACATAGAGTTGCTAGTTCACTTTCAAAGAGTAGGTGTTATATGTATTCCACATTTTGTCTAAATCTGGGATCTTCAGAATACATCCATAACGAGCGGTATTCTGATGCTGGTTTTTGAACAGGTCTATCATCGTACCTTCCGCCTTTGCCAGTAGGAAAGAGTAGAGGAAAAGCATGTGCTTCTATACTTTTTTCCCATATGCTGATTGGTGATTCTTTTGTTTGTCGCATTTGGTATGTTTCTAATGCATCTTCTACGGTGTCATTAGAGGGCAATGGATGAATTGTATATGGTCTAAAGTATTGGATACTGTAGCAGGATCTAGAAGCTCAAATTGACCAGATTCTAGTGACTCTTGAATTCTTTCAGTGGTTTCCTTCAAGTTTTCTTCAATATTAATTTCTTTGTAGTATTCATTTTTGTCTTTTAGATATTGCAAGGCTTGTCTAACTTTATGTAAGTCTACCAGGTGTTGCCATTTTTTTTTGTCTTTTGTAGGTACACCATTTACTAAGATAATTAGAGATTGCTCTATTGGACGTTGCACTCCCACAGTGTGCATATTTTGTTTTAGATCTAATGGTAAATATACTACTTTGCCACAAATGCCTTTCACCAATTCAGATGGAGGTAATTTTGCTGTTTTTGGTTGAAGGCGTATTATTGCTTGAAAGGGGTGCACTGTTTGAATTATGATGCTCTCATATAAATTGAGTTGTTGTAGGGGTTTTGGTAGTGGGAATAGTGGGAATAATTCCAAATTATTTGTGATAGCACGTGAAGGAGTTTGGTTGTTGTCAAGTTTTATAGTGTAGTAACTGCAAAGTATTAAGGGGTCAGTTATTTCGTATTTGTTTTCTGCTATAAGATAGAGAGCTAATTCAAACCATTTAAAATCTTCATTGTCTTCTATTTTGCATGTTAGGTCTACAGTTTTTGTGTTACTTTTATAAAAAGTTCTGCGGCAACATACACACACATGGTTTGGTACTTCAGCAGATGTACTTTTAAATTTCAGTATTTCTTTTTTGTATGTGTGTAGTAGAAGGATGCCAGGCGTAGAATTGTTGCTAATTTGTTGAAAAGCTATTGCATTCTGTAAGTGGCTTTAACTTCCAAAATATTTTTTCTGGATATAGTCTATTTCTTCAAGTAGGTCTTTTGCTGTACCATGTAGAAGAATGTTATTTAAATTGGCTAGTGCTAAAGCAATACTTTTAGCATAGTAAAGTTTATAGACTAGATTTCTTATAGTTGAATTAGGTGTTGATATCATTTTTATATGATGGAAGGTGGTTTTGCAAGTAGGTCCTGAAATGCAGGCCAATGAATGTCCTTATAGTCCTGTGTACTTGCGCACTGGACAGGTATCCATATTTTGCAGTAGTTTAATTTTGATTTTGTCTTTGCCTTTCACATACTGATTGAGGAATTGGCGTAAAGACTTGAAAGATTTTTTGGGAATGTTACACATTGACGTGCATGGCAATTTGTATACTAAACGTTCTGGTTCAGTTGAACTGAGAGGTAATTCTAAGTTTTCTGGGGATATTTTTGTAAGCAGTATTTCTTGTTCCATTATGGTATTAACTTCTTCATAACCTTGTCCACTGCTATGTATGGCAATTGTATTTCTTTGCTTTTGTTTGTATGTTTCTACATTAAAATATGGTTCTGTGCTTGTGGTGTGGCTCCACTCACCTCCACAGATATTTAAGAAGTTATTTTTGCTGACATTTCGTTTATTGAGAAGTCTTTTTTGTAATTTAGTCATTCGTTTTGTTAGTGGTTTCATGTTGTTTAACACTAAAATAAATAACTTTCTTTTGAGAAGGATTTGCACTGTCTATCAAAGCTTCTAAGATTAATTTGCTACGGTAGGTTTTAAGGGTTGTGCATGATTTCTCTCCTGTTTTTATAAGATTTTGAAGGACTCTGTGGTGGAACATTTTTGCTAAAATACTTTTTTTGGTATGCTTACTTGGTACTATATCAAGATTTATAGGAACAGTTTTAAAAGTAGTGTTAGCTGAATTCTTGTTAATTGTTTTCTGTTTCATTTTACATTTTGATAGAGGAGGCGAAGTTTCTGTACTTGAAGCTTGTTTTGTTTCACTAAATGACTGTATTACCAGTTTTGTTTGAACTTTTTGTACAAATTGTGCTAGAGATGGATGCTTATTTTGGACACTTCTATTTTCATTTGCTCTACTTCTGCGTTGCTTTCTACGCACTTGATTTTTGGTAGGCATTCTTTAGGGTCTTTTGAAAAAAATAAAGAAGGTATGGATTGGGGTGTTCTGCAATATATGTGTGCTGTGTGCATGAGTGTCTGAGTATGATGATAAAGATGTATGTGATGGTGTGTGATTGTGCATTGGGCAACTACAACTAGTTGGGATGGGTATTCTTGACTTTATGAGCTACTAAACTGGGGTTCAGATGACAGTAGAAAGTAAGCTAGTGGTGAGGAGAAGTGCAAATAGTAAATCTAATGGTATAGAATTAAAACAGTTGTTTGTTCTATAATATTAAAATTCTAGGGGTTGAGTTATGTCATTTGTGCGCTGAAAAATTGGGATTTGTGCTCCATTCTGCCTGTAAATCCCTGTTTAACAAATGGGGATTTGTGGACAGAATGGTGCACAATCTCTGTTTTTATGTGCAGAGATAGCATGAATGAACCCCACAGTGTGTTTGAGTAATAGTAAACATATTATGGTGGTATTTAACATACTTTTATTTGTGGAATGAGCAGGTTTCTTCTGAGTTGTTGATTGTACTTCAAATTCTGCTGCTGCTTTTCAGGAGAGTGGTCTTCACGGCATTGTAAAGGAAACAAATTAGTAATTTTGTGTGTTTATAGCACTGATGTTAATTTAGACATTGATTTTTATGTTTGTGTACAAGTATTCTTGTTTGATATCTGAACATAGTGTGTGCATGCAATTTTGTTTGACTATGTGCAATCTTTATATTTTACATTAAATATGTTAGTTCAACATGCTTTGCAAATGTGTGTGTAAAAAGAAATTAAATAGCAGATAGGTTTGGAAGTGACAGTTGATTATAGCAGATGGGAAAAATGACAGTAAGTTCATTTTATAGGTTATACAAGTTAAAAGTTAGTTAATCTGTTTATATGACTTTATAAGAATTGTACATGTACTATACAGAAAATATGCATACCTGTAGTTTGTGTTCATGCATATGGATATGCATGCAGCTGCAAGTAGAAATCTTGGAGACTTGTACAGTATTTCTTGTAGTAGGTGCTTTCCAATGATATGACACTTGTACTCAGAGTGATTAACAGTACATTTGAAGTGCTGATCTTTGATGATGGAGTTAGATGTAGAGGTCTTGGATGTGATTGGTGGATGGTCGTGTGACTGCTTAGATATATCCAATGAGGGAATGGCACAACGAGTGAAGTGGAAATGATAGAAGGGCTGTCCACGTTACGATATGTCTGCGGACATGGCGGTAGTCCGTGAACATTGCGTGTTACATACGGAGATTTTGGTGTGGGGAGGCACGCAAATGAGAATGAGTAGAGCAAGAGATTGGTTAGTAAAGTTTAGTGGGTGTGTTGTGCCAGGAGAGAGTTTGTCAGATATTCTTTCCTGAGAGAAGAACAGATAGCTATGGCTGTGTGTTTCAGAAAACAGATTGTTTGGATTTTGGGAGACTTGTGTTGGTTGAAGGTGCATGCAGAAAGGTGTGGAGTAGCTGCAGATCTTGGATTCCCATATGTGGAAGTGCACTGGCATGGAGTACGTGGAATGAAGTGGTTGGACTTGCTACCTCTCTGTGCTACTTTGGAGACAGAGCTTCAACCAGATATAATGATAATTCATTGTGGAGGGAATAGTTTAGGACATGTGTCTGGAATTTCTTTGCAATTTGCAATGAAAGAAGGACTTGGGAAGGTCATGGACATGTTTGCAAATTCTCAAGTAATTTTTTCTCGGATTGCGCAGAGACAAATGTGGCTTCGTTCTTCTTCATTTGGTCCACAAATAGAGAAAGTGAGGCACAATGTCAATTAGGCTGTTTGTGCCTTTCTAAGAGATGTTGGCATGTCCTCTTTTCACAATGAAAATATTACGTTTTGTAGCACATACATTTTTCGCAGAGATGGAGTCCATCCTATTTATGCTGGCAATCAGATTTTTCTGAGAAATGTACAAAATGCATTGCAACCTTTTTTGGAATTACAGCCATCCATTTTGCAATAGGTGTTGACCATTTCAAGTTTTTCAAACACAAACAAACACCACCAAAAGGCTCTTTTCAGAGCCACCACTTCCTCCCAGACAAAAGTGCAATGGTTATGATAAGGCAGCACCCCAAAATTTTAGATGTCCATGAACTGTCCGCGGACTTCTAAAAAATACACAAGGCACAAGACCCTGCTCCATTTATTTTCCACTTCTATTTTTAAACTGTGAAAGGCGGCTATGAAAAGACCTTTATTTATTTTTTATTTTTGTTGTTTTATATATTTTTTGTTTTTTTACACACAACACACTAGGAGAGGAGGGACGAGGAGGGTAAGGGGGGGACACCAACCGCAGGGATAAGAAAGGGCGGGTGGAGAGAGGAAGATGTAGGGTGGGCCTTACTTAGGTAGTGGGCAGGTCTTCTCGTGCTCTGAGACCGTAGTCTCGAAAGCACTACGAAGTCTCTCCCCCCTGCAGAGTACTGCGTTGCAGTACATAGACACAACTGTGACCCTCAAAAGGTAAGGGTCATCAGCATTGCAAATGCCCTGTGAGGCAGCTGGAGGAATACACTGTCCCACAGAAGTGTTCCTTGTGGTGACAGGATCAGAAAGGGAGGATGTAGTAGAGGAAGTCAACCTACTACGCTCCTCGCAAGGTACAACCTTGCGAACGGCCGCACCGTGGAACGACCTTAGGTGTCGCTTCATAGTAGTAATACCAAAGCTGTACGAACCAGGCCTCCCCCTACTCAGTACCATTTTGCACTGGTTGCAGGTGACTTTGTTCGCACGCGCCTTAGGTACGTTACCATGAATGGTAAATAACTGCCACACCCAAGACTCACAGCGAGTGATGGTAGAAGGGACTTGCACTACCTCATTCTCGTCATCCTCTTCATCCTCCTCTACATCCTCACTCCTGTTCCCCTCTTCAGGCCGTTGGGGAGGTGGTGGTGATGGAGGGGGTGGGGGTGCTGAGGCAGATGTAGCACCAGGTGGCAGTAGTGCAGCCATGGATGCCATCAGGTTTCAGAAATAAATCTGGAAAATTGGCAGCAAAAATGCACTGTGTTCTGTAAGATAGCCAGAAACACAATGAGGATGAGCTCTGGGGTGTGGCCTATTATAGGGGTGCCCTTGTGTGCTTTGCGGACACCCGCGCTGTCCGCAGACAGATAGAACACCAAAAAACGGTTCAAAAAGTCCCAAAAAGTATGTAGAAAGTCAGGATTACTGTCTGGGACTTGAGCTATGGTGATTTATTATTGAAAAATATTGTGGATTGCCTGAAAAGGTAGTTTTAAATTGTTCGGGGACACAAACAGTGTCCGCAGTCAGAACACACGCTCAGCGTGGGCGCGGTCACATGATGGCTTCACGAACATGTCTGCGAAGGGAATGGGTGTCCGCAGGACACCAAATGCACTGAAACTGTTTTGCGCATGCGCGTCGGTGTTCTACGGACACTGTTCCGGTCCTGAAACTAATTAAAAGTGCGACACAAGTGAAACGAACAGTTACAGACAGGCGTTTGTTCTTAGAACAGTTTCAACTCGCTTGCTAACAATACAGACAGGTATAGTGTCCTCAGTACACCCCCATTTTGTTTATTTGCAAACATTTCAGGACACTGCGTGTGTTCTTAGAACAGTTTCAACTCGCTTGCGAACAATACAGACAGGCATAGCGTCCTGAGGACACCCCCTTTTTGTTTATTTGCAAACTTTTCTTTGTGGGGGCAGTAATCTGAGGAACGGCTAGAGGATGGTGCACTTTCTTTTATATATTGCTTTTGTTCACAGGTGAGATATCCTCAGATTGAAGTAGTTGAATCCCCAGAACTTTGATGGCCACATTGAGATGGAGGTAGAGCTGGGGACTTTGTTTGGGTGAGGTTGAATGGGGATGCAGGTATTGATTGTGATATGTGATTTTACCGATGGAGTGTTATATTTCATTGCGCCCCAAATATTATTATATCCACACCTCCCCCAAACCCCCTCATTTTCTATCCTTATAATGCCACCCCAACCCCATCCAGAACCTTACCTCACTAACCTATACGGTGAAATGTAACACTCCACTATTTTCGCTAAATTGATTGTGTACTGGATTGATGTGTACGGGAAGAAGGATTGAGTGAGTGTAGAGAAGGAGTGGGTTTTTGTTATGCCAAGGACAGCACACTTGGGATTAATGGCAGGGCCGGGAGTTAAGAACTGTCTGCAAGGCATGGCCTGGCAAGAATGAGGGCTTCCTGTGATGGAAGTGAAGGGAAGTTGAGGAGTGTGCACATGTTGCCTGGTAGATACAGGGCATTGGTGGTCTGCCTCTGTTGAGGGGGACAGATATCAGGTGGGGATGTTTACATACCAAGCTCTGCTTTGCCTGATGCATTTCCTGCATTGTGGCACAGGGGTCTGTTTGAGTGCCTTACTGGATGGTCTGTGTCAATGGGACATATTCGTGTGCACTGGGGAGGGAGTCAGTTCATGTAACAGGATGGCATTGTAGGATGTCAGCCTGCTTCTAGATGATGGACAGTGTGTTGGATGCAACAAAAAACACTGCATCCGATGGAGGCCAGCCAAACCCTTATAGAGTAATCCATCTCCTTATCCATGCATTGTGGATGTATCTAGCATCATATTTAGAATTTATCTGGATAATATATGAGTGGCATGCAAGTGTTGTTTCTTGCATAATATTCTGGCGCTCTTTGGATGAAATGTTTTGAGTGACAGAGTGAACTTGTTTTCTCGATGCACTCTTGTTTGTTTGACATGTTTTTGCCTGGGGTTTTCAGCACATGGGTGTTGGTGTGTGAAGAAAGGGAGGCCACAGCAGGTATGTGGAACAGTGAAGTTTATTCTTGAAGAAGCAGACACTTTGTCTGCCCAGCCACAAAGCAACGTCAACTGACAAGAATGTGGAACCTTAGGCAGGAGTAGACACCCAAGGGGTCTATAACAACACTCTCTCCCCTTAATAATGCACAAACAATGTGAACACAACAGGAAGACAGGGGACGTAAGGGGTTGGGAGAAGAACAGAAACACAACAGAATGTTAGAACATCCTAGCAACAAACAATGGTAAAACAACAATAAGCACAGAGGTGCAATACTGACATACAACCAACATCACTTTCCTACACCCCGCCAAATATATACTCTCAATTTGACCGGAGTCAACCTGATTCACAGAACCCTGCTCTCGACGGCAGTCCCTTTACCAATCTGAAAACAGGCTCCCCTTCACAACCTCCTCTGCTCTTGCACTCTTCATCAGCCATCGCAACCTCCTCACCACCCACATCTTCCTCCTTGCACACACTTTCCCACACCTGTATAGCCTCAAATCTGCTCGAGCTGGATCATGTACTGGGCCCCGATGTAAAGTCAATGGGGTTGCTTGGCACCAACACTTTAGTTGCAACTCTTTCCACTACAATTCTCCTCTAGATCCACTGTGATCCATCATCCAGAACCACGCTGTCCGCAGTGGCATGTACACACTCCCACCTTTGGGAACAAACCTTGGGTTCTTCACAGGCACACACTCACCCACCTTCACAAACAGGTGTCCTTCCTACTTGCTACATCTTAACACTCTCCTGCTGTTTACGCACCCTCTCCAAGACATCCAACACATTTATCTCGGTTAGAACTCCTCCCCAAAGTGCAGCCATCCTCAACCATGAACCAGCCTTCCTACCGCTCATGAATTCAAATGGAGAACGACCTGTGAAAGATGAGATGGTGTGAATCTATAAGCTGTCACATACCACATTCCACGCCAAACCACTTGCAAAAGCCAATTGAATAGCCCCTTTCACAAACCTATTCATCCCCTCAGATTGTATAAAGACGTCTTGTGATGCCTGGCGCCCATGTTCCTCAAAAACTCCTGTATGCAGAGAGAAATTAACTGGACACCACTGTCTGTGAGAATAGCAACTGGCACACCTTCCCTGTCAAACACCTTACTCAAAAACTCAATAATGTTCTGCATTGTTACAGTTTCCAATGCATCAGCCTCCATCCACTGCAAGGTGTAATCCACCAGCACCATCACAAATCTCATTCCTCCTCCAAGACCATCCATGGAGCCCATAATGTCCAGTGCCAACTTTGACCACACTTCACCGCGAATCTCCCACGGACACTCTGCCAACTCACTCAAGACATGCATGTAGGTCTTCCCTTTCTTTTTGACATTTACACTCTCCCACCCAACATGCAAATCTTCCCTGATGCAGGCCAATTCCACATCTTCCACACAATCTCTCTCCCATTCACTATTGTAAACTGCAGGAAGAACGCAAGCAAATTGGGAACTCATCTTGCACTCCGGCTCCACATCTAGACCAACCCCGGGCAACCTGGACAAACCGTCTGACACCACATTCCTCGAACCAGCAATATATTCCACTCTGAAATTCAACTCTTTCAGATCAGCCATCCATTGAGCTATTCTGGGGGACACATACTCCATGCCTTTTGAGGTTAACACATACGTGAGGGGTTTGTGATCCGTCTGAATCACTTGCGGAATCCCCTATAAAAATGACCTAAATTGCTTAGATGCCCAAGAAGCCACTAAAGCCTCCCTCTCAATCATTGCGTAAAGCCTCTCTGCATCTCTAAGAACTCTAGAGACAAATGCAATCGGTCTGAATCTGCCGCCTCGCCACTGTTCCAACTCGGCTCCTTGACCAACATCACTTGCATCTGCGGTAGGCACAGTTCTACTCTTTGGATCAAATTAACTCATCGATGGAGCCATGTCCACATCCTTCGTCAATTGAATGCATTCTTTCTGACAATGCCCTGACCGCTCAAACTTGAAGTTTTTCTTCGATAATGCCTGGATGCAGACAGCGTTTCCAGCATAGGATGTAATTATTTCACATAGTACTCGATCATTCCCAGGAACGACCTGATCTGCTCCTTGTTCGCCGGCGATGGTGCCTGCCTCACCACCTCAACCAAACCTTCTCTCAGTTTTATGTCATTCACATCCAATGTGTGCCCTAAGTTAGTAACACTAGGAACACCCACCTGACTCTTTGCAAATTTCACAGTTAGACCACTTTTCTGTAGAATTTGCATCACACAAAACACTCTCTCGTCGTGTTCTCGCTGGTCTTTATCACTCACAAGTATATCATCTTGGAAATAGCTTACTCCCCGCACTTCCCAAACAATGCTTGCATTAACTGCTGGAAACCATGATGAACGATGTGAGAGGACAAGACTCTTCGTGCAAGTTTATTTGATGGCATGCCGAGGAAAAGTTGACCATAGAAAACCACGCAGCTTGTCCTATGGTCGCCAAAAAAAGTTCATTTTGTTAGGCATAGGGTGTTGATCCACTCAGATGCTTGTTCTAAGCTCCCTGAGATACAACACACATCCTAAGGCTCCCTTCCTATTTGTACGCCAAAAGCAATGGCAACAACCACTCAGAAGACTCAATCTCTGCTATTATCCCTGCCTCCATCATCTTAGAAAGTTTGCCCTTCGGCCGTTCCCTTGCCAACACTGGTACCTTTCTCACTTTATGGGCTTTAGGCACTGCCCCTCTCTTCATTATAATCGTATGGGAAAATGCATGAAACATACCCAACTTGTCCAACAAAAACTGTGGTATAGTTGTTCTTCAAGTAATCCGCTGACACACCACACTCCAGTGACATTCATTCCCCATTCTCCACACACAACACAGGAACACACTTACCAAAGCGTATTTTTATTTCCAAAGCCTCTTGCTCGTCCCATCCCAGGATGCGCTCGCCCTTATGTGCCACATAAAAGTTCCCTACCGTACAGCACCCTTTGAATTCTAAGCATGCCCACTTATATCCCAGAACTATAATTGGTGTTTGCCCATAGGGACTGGGGTTAATGTTCGGGGCTATAAGGGTTGACACCTCCTTTCCATAACTCTTTTCTTGCAATTCTGGTGAGATCTTTGGAAATGTGGATCCAGAATCCACTAACGTTTCCATTTGCACCCAATTTACCATCAACATGTCCCACATTCCCTTCTTGACCGCCCCGTCAACATGTAATAGAACCCCTTCACGTGCCACACTGCCAACATATCCCACCAGAGTGTCTGCACCTCCTTCCGGCTCTACTATCCTGACTCTTTGTCTTCCTTGCATATTGACACTTTCACTATTCCATTTGCACATCCTAGCGTAATGCTACTTGGTATTGCACTTACTGCATTCCACACCCTGGCAGGGCATTCCTTGGTCCCAGTGGAATGACCTGTTCACCCACATCTTCTGCATCCTTGTCTCCCTCCGGCACCAAATGATCCACTAGCATTTTCTTTTGCATGGTACTCTGCCTTTTAAGCCCTATCTTTTGTCTCTCCACCACTTTTCTTTGTTGCTAAAACACTCTGCACACACTCCCCTTGAGCCATTCTGTCGACCTCTTCTGGTGACCTCTTGCACACTGGCCCAGGATTATTTGATGGCCCTTGTAATCTCGATCACTTTGTCTATGGGGATCCATGTCAATCCATAACCTCTCTCGTATTTTGGTGTTGCTGGTTTTCATCATCACTTGATCTCTTATATATTCGTCCAGCGCGCCCATAAATTTTGATATGAGGGTACCTATGGCGTTAACATATGAGTCAATAGACTGTGCCCTGGAGAAGAATTGAAAATGCTCCAACACCACATTGGTTGTTTTCCAATTTCTTCAATGTGGTCTCATATAAACTCACCACAGTTTCTCCTTCACCACCACTGGGTATGCACACTTCCTCCCCTGGTAAATGTCTGAACACTCTTAGCCCTTTAGTACCCAAACAGTTAAAAGGCAGAGCCTGCTTTTCATCATCTGTGCATTTGGCACCTCCAGCTGCCCTCAAGTAGACCTTGAAGGCGTCTACCTAGAGGTCCCACCGCACTGGAGGTTCACCAGGGGATGCCAAAAAGACAGGTGGAGGCCTAGTGTTGCTCTGCTGCATTGTCATGGGAATGGTTTCTTAACCTTGAATCATTTGTTGGTTTGCTTGTTTATTTTGTACTACTCCCTCGAATGTGCACTGCTGTGTGTAAAGAGAAAACACATATATATTTTAGGGACCTCCACCAGGCTGCTGCTGTGTGCACACTCCTGTGAGCACCTCCTGTTGTGCAGAAACACTACTGTGCATCCTCTAAGGCAGGTCACGCTAGTCCTGAGGCATTGGACCTGACACTGAATAAGCATTGCTCAGTACACAACGGTTGCTCAGCAACACCAAAATAGACGCCACGCTTGTCCAGCATTGATGGGTCCTTTCCTCAGAACTTTTCTTACAGTTGTGCACATTGCTGCATGTGCACGCTCTCCCCCACGTGCATTTCGGACCCCTTCTATGTGCCTGCCCCCAAAAACTGTGAAAGGGGTTCCAGGATGGAGGCTAGCACCAGAGGACACCCTCACCACAGACGAATGCCAGGACCACATGCACTGTCTCAGCAAGGGTAGGAGGGGTGCACCAGTGGTTATGACCGGCTGGGTGATATAGATGGTGCAATGAAGCACCACAGGCACCTGCGTGGGTTTGCTGATCCGCTTCTTTCTTCCTCGTTTGCCAGTGAAGCAAGGGGGTCACAGCAAGTAAGCGGAACAGTGAAGTGTATTATTGAAGAAGTGGACACCTCGTCCAAACAGCCACATCAACTGACGAGGACGTGGAACCCTGGGCAGAAGTAAACTCCCTGGGTTCCATTACAACAGTGTGCTTGACCTTGGTGTTATGGCGAGGGCATTGCAGTGCTGATGCTATTGGCATGCTGGATATGGGGCACTGTTGCGACCTGTGTTAGTACCTCCTTCTGGGTAGGTCGGGGCTATCGAATGTCAGATTTAAGGAATTGCCTTTGTGTATTTTAGGTCATAGCAGCTGCACATGGGGAGCTGCTAGTCCCAAAATCCAAAGTAGGGGGGGAGTAGGCATTGATGAGTTGTTAGTTATTGTCATTGTGAGTGGGGCGGGAGGAAGAATTTGTCCAATGTGCACATTTCAGAGTGCCTATGTGGTCGAGGGTATCACTTTGGAGTGTGGGATCTTGGTAGAGGAGTGGTGCTGCATAGCACATGATGCAGAGTGGCCCTGGGTCACGATGAAGTACTCTTACACTTGAATCTGGTGGTTGGCAGGGCACTTCACCAGATGTCTTCTGAGGCCAGGATGGTGGAGGTGGGGGTTTGAGGATACGCTTTCTATAAGGCTTTATTTTGTGGCTATGGCATGAAGGTTGCATGGAGCATTCTAGACAGCCTAACAGGCCTAGGACAATAGGGTGTGCTTAAAAGGAACCTGCGCTCAAGGTGCCACGCCCAAACGGCCAGCAGAGAAAGCACTGCCCCCAAACATGGCGTACCCGTTCTCAAGATATGCCCCTTTACTTAAAACGGTGTCCAGTGAGCAAGGATGACAACCCAAGGAAGTTACCTCTTCTGCATTCAGCAGTGCACCAGGTCAGTAGCTTGAAAGAAGGAGTGCGCAATGACAATAAAAAAAAGAAAAACATTTCACCCAGTCTGACTGGATAGAGCACATTTGGGAAAAATACGAGGTCCTTGCAACTGTTCACAGTTGTCAAGATTTTGTGACTGAACATGAAGCGCGCATCTGCCTGAGTAATCTACCACAGGCGCAAGGAGATGAAACTTGCATTTGAAACAGCATCTGCGCGATTCAGTTCCCGCTGATGACTGCAATGTGTTGCCACTCGGAGACATTTTCCTCTAGAAACATTAGTCCTTTTTTTTTTTTACTTTTTACATATGCTACCCGTTGTTATTGTATTTAATAGCTTTGTTGATTGCCGCTTGTGCTGTTGACTTGATATACACCCCATTACTTGGTAGCAGAATGAGAGAGCGGCGCCAATTCCAAGACACTCACACCACGAGCACCTCCCAGCATTACCATACTTATGCGCCATTACCACTAAATGAGCCATTACCAGCAGGCGCCTTCGCCCCGCACCCTCTTTAGAAGTGAATGACATAGAAACGCCAGCCTCTGAAATATGTGACTGGAAGGCCTGTTGCCACTTTCACATTCATGAGCATGATGCACAAAATGCATCATACGCATCGCCATACGTTCATGATATGCATGCATACGTCAACAGTAGGCTTTTGCTGAATCGCAAACCAGTGTGGGAATGGCAGCAGCAAATGGGTTTTCTATTTTCAGAAAGCGCACAATAGAGGGAGAAGCCATTAGGATCAACCACTGTATTGATGAGCAGGGGAGATGTTAGTCTGATGGTTCCCTTTCGAGCATTCGAAGAAGACAGATGGAATATTTTATGGAGTCTGGAAAAAAAAATGCATCTGAAATGTTACAATGTTGCCTGGAAGTGGCGGTCTCTACGCATGCCCAAGGTCAACCCTTCTCACTGTGTTTAAAAGGGGCACTTTAGTCCAGTAATTCGAGATCATTTTTCCTTCACAAGTAGTCCATAGTTCTTTGTGTAACCCCATATCTGAGAGATAGTAAGGACCTAATTCATGAACGTTTAGAGTGGAGAAAGGTGACTTTGCACTGCCAATAAACACATTCTGCCCGGCCAAATTCACAGAGTGGTGCAATGTGTATTTTTGTGGAGCAAAGTCACTTTGCACTGCAAAAGTACTCTTTGTTTGCACCACGTTAAATGGGCAAATTTCACACAAAGAAGCACTAAGCAGTACTGTCCCAGTGCTTTTTGTGTGAATTAGGCCCATTTAGCGACGTGAAAAGAGTACTTTTGCAGTGCAAAGTGACTTTGGTCTGCAAAATTACACTTTGCACCACTCTGTAGAACGTGTTCATCATTGACAGCGCCAACAAACAGAAAAGATATGTCCAGAGAAAAGTATATTTAGAAAAAATGTATCAAAAGGTATTTAAAGTGATACAAAAATTGAAGACTAGTGAATAAATCACAGAAAATTAATATACACGGATCATTTTAACATAGCAAAACAACAGCAAGAATATGCCAAAAATCGGCAAAAACTTCATCACTCATACTCAACATACACGGTGCATTCATTCACACACAACTCATCATACCGTGGCATACGTCCAAAGTACTAAAAGACACAAAAAACATGCTAAGAACCAATGAGGAAAAGGAATTCAGAACTAGTCACCATAATGACACACATTATTGCGATGTTTACAAACAATAGAAATAATTCACAGACAATCTATTGTCAGGGTGGATAGGAAGAACAGATGCAAAGGTCACATCCCTGTAGAATTTATCTCTCGACCGGTTTCGATGTGTAGTGGTGGTTAACTGAACGTCTTCCTCAGGAGGTGGGTGTTACCATTCTGATGAAAACCTAGCTGCTGCAACAACCTATGCAGTGTAGTGTGGCCAGTCACACCAGACAATTCAGGACTAAAACATAACATGGAGGGCGCCCCATGCAATTTAAGGAGATCCAGAGCTGCATGTATTTTAAAAGAGCTGCATGTATAATGAAATTGACCAGAAATTATAATTTCATCATACAGTAACCATTCTGCAGTGATTTGCAGTCACAGTTGGATGCTCAGGCTAAATTTTGCTGCTTCTTCACTTTTCAAATACATGCAGCTCCGGATCTCCTTAAATTGCATGGGGCGCCCTCCAGGTTATGTTTTAGTCCTGAATTGTCTGGCGTGACTGGCCACACTACACTGCATAGGTTGTTGCAGCAGCTAGGTTTTCATCAGAATGGTAACACCCAGCTCCTGAGGAAGACGTTCAGTTAATCACCACTACACATCGAAACCGGTCGAGAGATAAATTCTACAGGAATGTGACCTTTGCATCTGTTCTTCCTATCCACCCTGACAATAGATTGTCTGTGAATTATTTCTATTATTTGTAAACATCGCAATAATGTGTGTCATTATGGTGACTAGTTCTGAATTCCTTTTCCTCATTGGTTCTTAGCATGTTTTTTGTGTCTTTTAGTACTTTGGATGTATGCCATGGTATGATGAGTTGTGTTGAATGAATGCACCATGTATGTTGAGTATGAGTGATGATGATTTAGCCAATGTTTGGCATATTGTTGCTGCTGTTTTGCTATGTTAAAATGATCAGTGTATAATAATTTTCTGTGATTTATTCACTAGTCTTCAATTTTTGTATCACTTTAAATAAATTTTGATACATTTTTTCTAAATATACTTTTCTCTGGACATATCTTTTCTGTTTTTTTTTATTCTATTATAATACTCTGGTACAGAGGCTAGAGGTACCCTGCTCTTTTCAGTGTTTGCATCATTGACAGTGCAACACCACTTTGTTCTGCTCTAAACGTTCCATGAATTAGACCCTCAGAGTGTAAGTGGGACACGTAAAGTTGGTATACATTTAGACGGAGTGCGGGGCCCTGTTTCAGAGTCGAGATTTGAGTAAACTTTTTTTTCTAATAAAATTATTTAGTTTATTACAAACTTTTCATTTTTAAGACTCAGTGATACACGAAATTATAATATTTAGCAATTCAATTGAGAAGTATAAAGAGGAGAGAGAGAAAAAAAAAGAAAGAAGGAAAGAAATGTAGAGACAATAAGAAGAACTCGTGTTGACACTTTCAGCATCAATTAGGCTAGTCGTCAGTATCTTCACTTGGCTTTCTGTAGAGCCCCAGGCTGCAATCCTAAAATATGTTGTACATATTGAAGTATTGTGTAAATTAGTTTGTTTTCACGTCCGTTCAATAATAAAGACCAACGCATATCCCTATCCATCTGTTGGGTCGATATTTTGAAAAAGTTACCGAAATTCAGTCTCTTGGTCGTTAATTCTGGGCAGATCATTACTAGATGATAGATTGTTTCTGGTACTTATCTGTCTTTGCAGAAACGGCAATAGTTGTCAGTTTTCGTGATTTGCTGTGTCATTGCCAGCTTGTCTCTTGTAGGTAAGTTGTTCAGACAAATCCCCATGTACACTGTGCAGATATTATTATCAGGAAACTGTTCCATGTACTTCGGGATTTAGTTTAGGGCTCGAATGTCCGATTGGCTTTGAAGATTTCTTGAATATAAAGTTTTGGCATGACATGTTTCGGATCCAGTCGTTGTTTGCTAATTTGCGTTTTGCATGTTGAGGTCTGTTCATGAGGGTTTCGAGTGATATTTCTTCATCTTTTAATTGTTGGAACAAATGTTCTTTCCATTTCCTTAAAAATGTATTGTAAAGAGCAGTTGGATTATTTTTCAGAATTGCTGTGGGCGGTGTTTCATCATTTGTTAGGAGTTTTCTTAGCAGGTCGAGCTGTTTCCATGTCACTATCGAAGATATGGATTGGGTTGCGACCTCATAGCGAATTCTAGCCAACGGATATGAATCTGCAAGCCTTAAGATCTTTTTCCAGAATATGGCTTCTAGTTTCGCCCAATTGTTGGATTGTGAGTGGATCATTGTGTCACTGACATATGTAATTACCGGGATTACTTTCTGTCTGTAGCATGTTATAACAGGTTTAAATGACAATTTACCGTATTTCCTGTGTAGGACACAACCTTTTCTGGCTAGTGTCTGGGTTTTCATTTCCAGGTTGTTGAACCACTGTTTTTCTATTATAGACTGATTTAGCATAATGCCGAGATATTTGAAGGTCGATACTTCTTCTAGGCAAATGTTGTCGATAGAGAATTTTAATGCTGGATGTTTCTTAAATGGAAGATTTACTAATGGCATGATTTTAGTCTTTGCTGTATTGATCCATAGATTTTTGGATTTCATGTAGGTTCCCATGAGATGTAAGCTTCGTTGTAAACCCGAGATGGTTTTGTCTAATAGGATAATGTCATTGGCGTAAAACAATGCTGGAATTGGGACAGAGTTCAGTTTTGGAGGATTCACAGCCAGGCCATTAAGATGTCCTTCACAGTCTGCTGTGTATAAATGATATAAGGTGGCTGCGAGCGGACAACCCTGTTTTAGTTCTTTCATTGTTTTTATCATGGGGTAGTCGTGCTATTCTTGGAAAGTCTCACAGCCATTGTTGTATTGGAATATAATAGTTATATTGGCTCCAGGATCTCCGCCGGACAATTCCACGCCAACAGTTTTTCCCATAGTCGTGTTCATGGTATGGAATCAAATGCCAAATGTAGGGCCAAGAAAGCAGCATAGACCTGTGTTTTTTTTCCTAATGCTTCATATTTGACCAAGTTCATTATAAAGAGATTTACATTGGTACCAATGCCAGCAGTGAATCCCGTCTGTCTCCCTGCAAATCGCTTTGTTTTCTTAGCCCATTCCTTAAGTTTTTTGAGAAGCAATGCAGCGAAGATCTTGTCCAATGGGTCTAGTAATGCGATCAGTCTAATATTCTGATGATTGTCACGCGCCCCTTGTTTGTATATGGGGACGATTATCGCTGTTCTCCATGATGGCGGGATTGTATTCTGTTTGTTGATGGTTTCTATGAGTCTCATCATGAAGAGAATCCACAGCTCTGCATTTTGTTTTAAAATAGCATTGGACAGGCCGTCGGGACCCGGGGCACGTGAGGTGTTCAGTTTTTCAAAGATCAGGATCAGGTCTTCCTTCTCGTAGCAAACGTTCCATGATTTATTTACTGTCTGTAGCACCCGCGGCGTGGTAATAGCTGAATCATTATATATGTTTGCAAAATGATCTATCCACTTTTGCTTGGTCACATTTGCTGTCAAGAGTTGTTGGTTGCTTTCGTTATTGTTCAACAGATTCCACAGTTGTCTTGGGTTGCGTTTCTTGTAAGCTTTCATCATGGTTTCTGCATCGTTTTGTATCAGTGTTGCCTGATACGATTTCCTCCAGTTTGTGTATTTTTGTTTTATTTTTTTCTTCTGTGCAAAAATTGAAATTCCATTTGTGAGTTTTAGGTTGCGAATGTCCTTATGCATCTGTTTTTTTTTCTGAGCGATTACAGTATCGTAATAATGATTATATAGTTTTGTTTGATTCTTTCTTGGCTTTAGGAAGGGAATCAGCAAGGTATCATAATTAAGTTCGTCAATATCTGGCCTTGTTATCAGTTTTAATCGGTCTGTAAGATCTCTTATTTGCTGTTGGGTTATTCGCAGTTGGTAGTTATTGCCAGCGACTTCTGTCTGTATGCGGAAGTCAGTCTTTTTTGGTTGTGTGGGTCTAAAACCAGTGACTATTAGTTGGTGATGATAACTTCTTGTTGATAGATTGATTTAAGTCTCTGTAATTGATTCCAGTAGATCTATTGACAGATATACGTAATCTATTATTGCTGTTGTCTTACCACCATCCCATGTGGGTAGGGTGGTACCCGTGGCGTCTTTCGGTTGGTCTACTTGTTTCAGATTTCGAATCGAGATTTCTTTGTGTCATTTTTTTGCCCTCTTTGACAAATCGATGAACTCCATCCGTTGGCCTAGTTTGTTATATAGATATATATTTAAATCACTGCATATAATAAATTCCACATGCTGGTGTTCTGTGAGTGTTTGATCGATGGTTAGAAACACACCATCTAGGAAATTGCTATCGTTTATCGATGCTGGATTCCAATACAGGTTCATTAAGGATATGGAGCGAACAAGGTTGTTATGGCCAGATGCTTGTATTCGAATGATGGTATTTTGTATCCAAGGATTTTTGTTGTTAGTAACGACAATTGACCATTTTGGTAGAATTTGAATTAGTGTCAACAGGCCAGATGCTGGTCTGCCAGAGGAACCTTTTATTGCAGGATTCAGGAGAGTGATATAGCCATCACAGCTTGGAAGGTTCGTAAGGCAAGTTTCTTGTAGGCACACTATAGATGTTAGTTCGAATTCCGGTGCTGAGTAGTTGAATAAATGGGAATTTTCCCTTGTATTCCAACTGCATAATGACCAATGGAAGTCTTTTGATATTAGTGGTTATGATACAGAGGATATATCTTGGGTAGTGTCTAGGTCTTCAGCGTAATCACGATGGAAAGAGTAGTTCTTGTTACTTTGGTAAGAAGTATCTTCTGATATCATTTCTTGAGATTTAAGATGGTCAGGAAGCCTATAATAAGGATCATATCTTGTATGAATTGGGCGTTGACTCTCCAGGTTTCAAATAGATAGAGACTTTGTATATTTGTTCCTCTTTCCTGATATATCAGATGTTGTCTCAGATGACGTTTGGTTGCAGCTGAAGCCCAGAACATCTAGGACTTCCGCTTGTGCAAGTATTTTTTCCATTGTCACACGATCCCATAGTTCCAGTGACACTCTGTCAAGTTGAGTGTGGTCCTGGAAGATTATAAATTTGATGTCTCGAGACGAGATTGTTTTGAACTCAGATATTGTCTTTAGAAGTAAAAGCATATTGGTTCAATTAAGTATCAAGCGTTTGTTTTTGGTGGTTTGGTTTTCTATTTGCAGTATATATTGGGATCGATCTGGTATTGGATTGATGAACTCTGGGCAGCTGATCTGGTTAGTTTCGCGCAGATCTTCTATTTGTCCTTCTCTTGGTATTTGTCGGGGAGTCATGACGTAGTCTGAGACATATGTGGTTTCATTAGAGCTCCTAGAGCTGGTCTTGTTGGGTCCTCTGGGTCTTCTGGACAATGATGCAACATCTGGAGGATCTTCGCCGATCGTTTGTTTGGTGGATAATGAGAATTGATTCATCCGATATGTCCTCGCATGTTCATTCAAAACTTTGATGTGTAGGTGGCACATACTCATCTACAATAATAAGACTTGAGTCGTTGAAGGGGATTTGCTCGATGCCAGCCTCATCATGCTGTTCCGTATTCGTAGTAAGGTTTAGTAAGTCCTCTGTACTGGTTGAAATGCACTCATCATTGCCGTTTTGCACTGAGGTCGGTTGTCTTGAACTTTTTGTTTCTGTTGGTAGGACGTTGGGGTTTTTTGCGCGTCCTATGAGGGGTGCAGGTTGAGTGGTTGGATGTTTCCCTGGTTGGTTTACTGTGCGTAGAAACAGCCGTTGAGCCGTTCTGTTTGGCGATTACAGGTTTTTGTTTCCTTGTTGTTGTTGGTGGCATTCCTGTTTGTGTATTTGTGGCTTTGGCTCCCACCATGAAAATTTAGAAAATTTCCGCACTTGGTTGCATTTCTTTATTTGAATTTAGAGTTGCTTGGTGAGCAGATCAAGGGTGTGTGGGATCAAATGCTAGATGACATTTATAGAAGTCATAAACCCAGCAACTGCCTTGTCTCTTTAAGAAGGTGGTGGCGTGACACAGCAGAGCAGAGTGCCCTTTTTCAATGAAATGAGGACTGCTCTGCAGTAGCACAGGGATGAGAAGTGATTTCTAAATTCTTAGCCCCGCACCACTACGATACCAGATGTGATCTCACTCACACACAAGGGGGAAACAGGCCAAACATGAAAGATATATCCGAAGACTAATTGTGTTTGTGAGCTCCAAAGAACTAGTTAGCAGGAATATTGGTTGTATAATAGTTTGTTTGGAAGCCGAGGCAGACGTTCCATTATCCAGCTGATGCCTCCTTGCTGCTCCTCAAAGTTTAGCACCATCTCTATTGTTGTCTTAGGCACGCACTGCACTGCTCCAATGCCTTTCTTTTATAGACTTATTCTCAGAACCGTACACTCACAAAAAAACATGATTATGCCATCAGTAGCGCTCACACAGCCCGGGGGCATGGAGGTGCTGTTACAGGAATATGTTTTAGTTGTGTATTTATAATGCACTTAATACCCAGAAGTTTCTAGGCGCAGAACCGGGGATCGAACCTTTGTTGCTCCTTGTCCAGGGTCGGATAGGCCCCTCGGCCTTTCGCCCTGTCGCCGGGCCGAAATCGTGCCTGGGTAGTGGGAGCTGGTTTCTGGCCATGCCTGGGCCAGCTTGGAAGAAAAAAAATGAAAAAAAAATATTTCTTTTTTCACATTTATTTTAAAAAAGACTTTCATCCTTCTTAGGTTGATAAATGATAAATGAGTACCAACACAGGTTGGGTGATATTGTATGCATATATCTTCTATAAAAAAGAGCTTAAATGTAAGTGCTATACAATAACATATAATTTGGCCTTGGACGTCTGCTTGGATTCACAGTAATTTAGTGTTCTTAGGAACAATGCTATTTGATGCCACTTCCTGTTTTGTCAAGGGGTGAAAGGGTGTGTTTTGTCGCTTCCCGGGATGTCACTTTGGGGTGGGTTCAAATGACATCACTTCCTGTGATGTCATCAGAGGTCAAGGGTCATGAGACAAGAGGTGGGCCACTTTTTTGAGGCGAGGGGTGTGCCACTTTTTTTGGGTGACTGGGTCCATTTCTTGTCCCAGTCCGACCCTGTCCTTGTCTCTTGTTTCCAAGGCAAGTACGTTGCCGCTGAGCTATCCTCCGGGAAGTAGGAATGCCATTTCACCCAAAATCCAGGTAAAGTGGATTTAACATCACTCAGACATTGGCACTGCAGGAAGGGAAATCACATAACCCCTGACCCTGGTGACATCACAGGAAGTAGCATTCCAGAAACAAAAATACATTTTGAAATTGCTACGTTAGCAAACAGCTAAGTGCCAACCATTTTACAACTAGGCTGAGAAATGACAGAAGCAGCAGTGGGCATTGCCACTGACTTTATCTGACAGGACAGTCATGCATGGCTTGTTACTGCCATCCAATGCCAGTCCTAGTCTCACACATCAGGTATAATCATCATATGCTAAACAGAGCCCCAGAGTCGTTTGCGAGTCCATAATACACTGTGTGTGGTCTCTTATTCCTGGGTATGGCCAGTGTCTCCCAGTTATAGGGCTTCATTACAAGTGAGCCGGTAAGGGGTTAACGGTGCCGGTAATGGTGCCGGCGCTGTTAACCTCAAACCGCCTCATTACGAGGTCCCCTCACAGGACACGCACTGGACGCCTGGTCAGACCAGACGTTCTTTGCGGGTCCCGCGAGGGGACCAGCATGCTAACAATGGGCCCGTCATTAACAGGCCCGTTGATAGCATGCTCCCCATTCCTATTGAGCTCTATGGAGCTCAAATGGGAATGGGGATGGTCCAGGTCCGGGTTCCCTGGATGGGGAAATAGTGCACCCTCCAAAATCGGGATGGCCCGGTATTTCCCCATTCAGGGACCATGGACCCGGATCCGAGTTTGGAGGCAACCATGCCCTTATTAAGGGCATGACTACCTCCAAACTCGTAATGAAGCCCATAGTGTCACATGGTACGTATAGTCATAATTTTTAAAGGACAGTTTCAATGTGCAGGAGATGCACATTTATGCCAAGGGCAATCTTAATGACGTAGTGATGCCAGTTATTGCCTTATATGCTGGGTATAGTCACTGTATTTAAGGTAAAGCCTCACATGTCTATGTGCTGCTAATTATTACTAAGCACAGCATCACGTGCAAGTGTAAGGTTTGGCCTTGCATGTTAGGTGTCCATATCATGACCTCTCTACCCTTTCCACCACCCTTACCTCAAAGGGTCTCTTAAAATCTATCTCCAGGTTGCTCGGCGCAGAAGCTATCAAAGGGGCAAATGTTTTCACATCTTTTATTATTGAGAAAAGCAAGAGAGCAATTTGACTTGTTAATTTTCAAGTACAACATGCAAACCTACAGATATGGCTTGTTGTTACATGACTAGATAAAGTACTGCAAATATTATAGTGTTGCACTGCACTCCCTGTGCACTGCATACGAGGCATAATGGTGCAGGACATTGTGGAGGACTCATAGTGGTTTAAAGGCTAACAAAAAAATGTGGAGTTTTGCTTATGCATGTAATTTAGCAAATGCCCATTCAGTCCCAAGTCTTTTGCATTTTGGGACTTGTAGTTTTTCTTTTGCCATTTTAAATGAGGGACTGCAAGTTCCAGAATGCAAAGAAAAAAGCTGCACTGGCAAGGTAATGCCTGAATGACATGGGACATCTAGGCAGTACCAAATAATTACTTGCACAAAAATACATATGCACTCAATCAGATCCTATCTAGTCAATAATTATTTCACCAAAACTGTATTAATGTTTAAAATATAAGCTGTGAATCTTTCAAATGTGACGCGAGCTTGTTAAATACATCAGAAAGATTCACAATGCCAATGTTTAAATGACAATGCACCCTTAGGTTTGTAACAAAGCTATAATTGTGCCTTAACAGCACATACATGAAAGGAAAACATGTTACAAGAAGTAAATCAACCCAGCCACAAATGCCTTAAACGTGCAAAAACATGCAGCTTTTCCTTCGATCTGATCACATGGCAAGATCACAGATAATCTCCATGCGAGTTTAAGGTACATATAAACGCACCACTTCGATGGACATCTGTCGCAAGCACGGCTAGCCATCCACACACATTAGAATGCAGCAACGACTAGGACAAATTCAATCAAGAGGCCTCCCTAAGCACCCGTCAACATTATTTATTTATTTTTACATTTATTTCAGCGCACAAAGCCCTGAGACATCTAGGCGCTAGTTACAAAAAGTGCAAAGTACATTAGTGAAGTGCAAGACTATGCATATGGTGACGTTAAATGGTGTGTGTACACAGACTGGCAAACCCTCACCTCAAAACATGGGGCTACATCAGGCAGCATATGATTCACATAGGTACGATTACACAGAATGTCCAAGCCACACCTCATGTTACAGGTGGCTACCTCCGGGAGCATATATGTCAAATAGGTACGATTGCACAGACTGGCAAAGCCAAACCTCAAGGAGTGAGTGGCAGCATCAATCAGGCTGCCATACAGTAAGGGCTCCACAGGTGAGTAATACGCAGTGAGCATGGACGGAAGGTCTCACACACATGATGGGCTCTCAAAGGCACTCTAAAGCACAAAAACGAAAATGACTGTATCGATTTTTTAACAAGGCACTTAGGGCATGCATAATATTGTGGATATGTTGTTGCTGGTTGACAGATACCTATCGATGGGCAGAGGGTAAGACACATGCAGCAGAAAGAGCGAGGTTAATGCCTGAGAATGGAGGCTGGAGTGTTGTGCCTCAAAGCTGCTTACAAAGGCTAGTGGAAGTTCTATAGATCCATCAGTGTTGAAAGTCCTAGAAAAGGTTGCATGGAGTGGTGCTCCATCATGCTCTAACAGGCTCACACATGGGCCTTAGTGTGGGCCTTTGGAGGGGGCAGGCGATCACCTACTGGCATCTGGCTCCTTCTTTTGAAAAACTGCTGGCGTCCAATCATGCGGTCTCCCTCTGGGTTCACAACAACTCAGATCAGCTGTTTCAAAGGAGGCCCCTGCCAGCAACGTGCCCCCTTTAGGGACTGCATGCAGGATCCCCAGGAGGCAAAGAAGGGAAAGTATTGTGGGACACAAATCATTTTAGTACTGAGCCTGGGAGGGGGCTGGCGATCAGCTGACGGCATCAGACTCTTTCTGTTGTGACCTCTCTGGTTGGTTACAGGATTCTAGCCAGCCCACCTATATCCTAATCTTGGCCAAATGCAGACACACACAGCCTTTTCTGAGAATGTTCCCGTACCTGTACTTCGGTCCCGGAGGGTGTTACCAAAACAAGTGCTTTGACACCATACAATTGGGAAAAAGCGCTATATGAATGACTCTCCTTTTGGTATCTTTATCCTCCTCTATTTCATCTCCTCTTCTGTGGTCCTTATTAGTTGAGTTGGCAGTCCTTGTTCCTTCTGCTCCTTTCTCATTTCCCCACTTACTCTTCTGCTTTCCCTTGCCTTTAGACACATCCCCTTTTGTTTCAGTCTTATCACCTGGCATCATTTGAAGCTGGTGGTACTTCACTGGGCAGTCGAAGACCCACGAGTTGTTGTGGAGCGCCGGTTGTCCACTCTCTTGAACTGAGGTGTTTGCTTGGCAGAGGAGTATTCTGTGTTTTGGGTGAAAATGTGGGAGGTCTTCCCCACTCTATCTTTTCCCACGTGTTCATCTTCTTGGTGTCTTTTGGATCTGAAAGGCCTCTGTGGCCTCTTTTACCTGTGCTTTCTCTGATGTCCGCTGGGCGTGCTCTGTGACCTCACCAAATATTTAATTGTCTCCCTGGGTGGGTGAATGCCTTCTAGTGGATCTTCTAGGATGCCGGATACCCTGTTATACGTGTGGCAGGAGGTCTTTGTGATCTGTAGGAGGTGTAGCAGGAGCAGTTATGCTGTACTCCTTCCACCTCTGGCTGTGATCCACTGAGTCTTGTGCAGCCTTAAGTGGGAGCACACTCAGTGGTGGGCTGCGGATGTTGGTGGAGTGCTGGGTGTACGGGGCCAGGTTGGGACTGGCATGTGGCCAGTCCACAAATGGTGGGGTGGCACCTTTCTCTTTATCCTTCTGTCACTGCGGCTGCCCTTCTCCATTCAGCGGGTGGATTGCCCTTCACCGGGGATGGATTTCCCTTCACCGGTCACTGGGGTGGAATGCCCGACTCCATACAATGGGCGGATTGCCCTTCTCCCTTCAGTGGGGCGGACTGCCCTTTTGCCATAGCTTGCTGCAGCTTGCCGTCTTCTCTCCCCTTTTGAGGCGGCACACTGCAGTTGTCTTCCTTGCACTGGGCAGAGTGCCCTTCAACAGTAGATGCGGCAGACTGCTGTTTCCTGGCAGACTGGTGGCATGGGATGCGGTGGTCATTTCCCCTCGTCGCCGGTCGTTATTCTTGGGGCTGGACCCTGGGGCCAGGCCGAGTAACACTATGCAAACCGCTTGGTTGTAAACCCAACATAGGAGACGGAGCCAACGCAACATACAACCATCTTTATTGTCCCTTGACAGGCTCCTGTCCCAGGCTCTCACAGCCCCTCCACTTCCTCCATCGTGCTCTGTGCCCAGTCCTTCCTCTTCCTCCGTTAAGGTCATCCTGGTTTTATGGAGGGCTGTCCTTCATCATTCCACAACTCTTTGCACTGCTCCCACATACCTGGGTAACTCCATCTCACTCTTCTCTCATTTTTCGCACTATTCGCTCCCAAGCACAGATTCAACATAACTGACCCCATCCATCCTGCTTCCTCTTCCATGTCTGCTTCTATTCACTCCTCCCAGCGCCCTTCCACTGGTAGTCCGCCTTATCCCCAAAATAAAAAAATAAATAAAAAATAGCATCCTTGTCCAATGATTTAAATGAGCTCTAAAGAAAAGCCTCATTGACAGGGAATGTGCACCCTTGCCACCAACACACATACGTACATCCTCCTTGATCACCCGCTGCAATATATATATAATTATAAATGTTGCTTGGCAACATATCTGCTCATCTATGGCACCCCCGTGCTATGTGAACATGTGCCTCCCACGTGACTTTGCGGGGCTGTCATTGCGACCTTCACTGCTACCGAGCGAGTCACCCTTCATGGGAACGTTCTGATGTGCAGGCTGGTAGAAGCGCTGCTTCCCTGTCCACTGTATCTAAGACATACAAATACATCTCTGTTTTCAGAAGGTCTCTTTTAGAGAGAAGTCGAACCCCACATGTAGCGTTCTATCATGCGTGCAAAGCTGAGCTGCAGTAAAATGGGCACTCTTGCTACCCCATCGTGCATTTACCGCATTGTTTAAATTGCCATGTAGCACAGCCTTTTAATTAGATGTTGCAAGGAATATAAGCAAGCGGCTTCTGTATTGCTTCTAGCTACATATCACAACTGCATCCCAGGCACTTCTCAGGTGAACACATGCACAGCTGTTTACCTCTGAATGCAAACATCCAATCAGAGCTATAATTAAGAATTCAGAGCAACAGTAGGGAGTCCTGTTGGAGCCACAGCTCATCACATTTCCCCTCCATATGGGTTGCAAAGATAAATTCGCTGTTTTTTCTCCCCTGTATCTGAGATTGCCACACCAAGTGCATGCATTCTATCTTATCTCCACGGATTGCCTTCAACCGACAGTCTATTTGTGATACTGCTGAGCTTTAACAAAAAAATTGTGCTGACTGTTTTAGCTGTATTTTGCAGAAGCAGGGCCCCAGGCTCCGCTGTGCTCAGTCACGAGCTATCTCGTACGAATAACAGACGAAGGATTTAGCATTAAAAACCGGCTGCAGAGCGAGCCCCGCCAGCTCATAAACCTTCTGTCAACCAAGCACTGCCAACCAATATGTTTGTGTGCACAGCCTTTACCAGGAAAACAGTTTTTTTTATTCCCTTTTGAAAAAGGAAGCAACACAGAAGAAGACGTTATATGGCGGTGGGTAATTCAAGTTGGTTTGTGGCAAAGTATTACACCTGTGAGAATACATCATGTGTGGGATTCATAAGGCGCAAACCTAGATGGGAAGCAATGAAGCACTGTACGTAGTGGTTGCGCTCAAGGAGTAAGAGTGCAGGGGTAGCAGACCATCTGGTGTGGATAAGGAGAGCAGGGGTATAGGGGTAGCAGACCAGCTGGTGTGGATAAGGAGAGCAGGGGTGCAGGTCTGCTACCCCTGCACCCCTGCTCTCCTTATCCACACCAGCTGGTCTGCTTCCCCTGCACCCCTGCTCTCCTTATCCACACCAGCTTTTCTGCTTCCCCTGCACCCCTGCTCTCCTTATCCCCACCAGCTGGTCTGCTACCCCTGCACCCCTGCTCTCCTTATCCACACCAGCTGGTTGGCTTCCCCTACATCCCTGCTCTCCTTATCCACACCAGCTGGTCTGCTTCCCCTGAACCCCTGCTCTCCTTATCCACACCAGCTGGTCGGCTTCCCCTGCACCCCTGCTCTCCTTATCCACACCAGCTGGTCTGCCTCCCCTGCACCCCTGCTCTCCTTATCCACACCAGCTGGTCTGCTTCCCCTGCACCCCTGCTCTCCTTATCCACACCAGCTGGTCTGCTTCCCCTGCACCCCTGCTCCCACTGCATCCACAAATCATCTTTAAGTCTTGCTGCATCATCCATAAGGCAGTCGCTCCCAAGTCACCCAGCTAACTCGCAGTGAAACTCAGTATCTCTGGCGGACAGTGCACTACCAGAAGCCAGGACACATGTGGAATTGAAATCTTCTACTGCAAAAAGGAAAGTACCAGATAACCTTCTCTTCCTATGCCCCAGGACTATGGAATCTCCACTCAGCATTAAACTAATTCCCATGCTCCTACAAATCAGTTTGTGTGTGAACACCTATTCCAATTCAACAAGAACCTGTGCCATTCCCACTTTCAGCAGCTGTGACACTGTGACCACCAGCACCACCGCCATCATCCCTGCCTCGATTGACCCAGCCACCACAAGGACCACAATTGCAACCATCACTCTAGTCTCATCTATCTCTGAGGCTCGGACCACCACTGTAGCAACTACTACCTCTGAGCCAAGATTGCCTATGCATTCAAAACTTCACCCCGCACTCTCCTCCTGACGCATAGGGACATTCCTCCTAATGAACTTGTTGTGCAGCATTGTACAGACCATACCACTAGCTTCTCAGATTAGTACATAGGTGCCCCACCGGTCCAGTGCAGTGCAGGCTTTCTAATGGGTTTCAGAAGCCATGCAGCAGCAGGAGTGTTTGTTGTGTAAATTAACATTCTACTATGTTGCAGGGATATCTTTTCATCAGGTACATCATCAGGTATGTATCAAAGCTTTCACTCCCAACATTAGGGGTGCCTGGGACTTAACATGGGTAATGACCAATGAGTACTGCTAATCCTGCTGCATGCTGAATGAGTTGGCTACCATTCTCACCTCACTATCCTAACTGCAACATCACCCTTACCCAGTTCCACGTTTCTGGTGTGTGATGCTTTTCAATGGTAGTTCGATGCATTGTTAAGTGTTATTGTCATGTACATGCATTTCTGGTTGTTACAGTGAGGTAGTTATTGCCACGACTAGTGATAAGCACTTCAAAGCCTGTGTATGACCCATCATGTCACACTGTACCTGGGGAGGAAGTGATATTGGCGATGGGCTATCCACGTTGCCCCATGTTGGCTTGCATTGCTAGCTTTATTAATGTATTTATTTATTTTTACATTGATAGAGCACACCTAACCCTTAGGCACCTAACCCTTAGGCATCTGGCCGCTTATGCTTAAGAAGATAGTTACATTGCATACTTAGTCATACTTAGTCAGTTACATTACATACAGGATACAGGAAATGCATACATGGGTTACGACAGTTCGAGTGTGCAATCCTTGCCTACATAGGTTGAGCATATGTTTAGGGAGATGGCTTATGCACAATGATAGGATAGAATTCAGTTCTCAATGTCTTGGTTGAAGAGCCAAGTTTTGAATCTTCTACAGAAGGACCAGAGTAATCTGTCTGTTCTTAGCTTCAAGGGCATAGCATTCCAATATTTGGCGCGATAACAGGAAAGCTGGAGCCTCCTTTTTTGTCGTTTGAATCTCTGGGTGGGCAGGTGGCTTGTGAGCTAAAGCGAACAAAGCTGGTAAATGTTCAATTCTGCTCGAAATTGTTTTAGCCAATTCACCCCATTGGTCAATTTGGCTTGAATTGGCTTAAAAGACTTTTAACATCCAAGTGTATTATAAGGAACAATGGAGCAGATTCCCAAAAAAAATGGTTGGCACTAGTGATGAGATGAGTTTGCGAATCACATCACGTGTATCAGAAAGGTGCACCCTATTTTCAAAGATGTGTCTGAATGTGCCCACCACATATGCCCTTTTACACCCCTTTTGTGTATTTGTACAGATAAGGGGGCATTTCCGCGTATTTCAGAATGCAACGTAATCCACAAAGAGAATGCTTTTTGACATGAGCAGAAAAAAGTCACATTTTCCTGCACCTTTTGAAATAGGGGCAATATCATTTTGCATCTGATATGGCTCACGGTGGGGGTCAATTTACTGAAGTCTTTTCCCACATTTCCTGTGGCACCTTTATGGAGGTGGTAGCCCAATACCTCTCTTCTATGCCCCCACCTCTTACCCTACCCTCAAATATATATATTTATTTTAATTCCCTATTACGTGCCCCGCATAAAATGCCAGGAAAAAATACAGCACAACGACCGTGAACAAATTGTCGGAAACCAGTTGCAGTCAGTTGGGCTGGTATGATCAAATCTGACCCTTTCATTAATTTTCTTTTAAATAGAATAACAACATAAACTGCTGATGTCCCACTTACATTTCTATCCCTCAAACATGAAGGAAATGCTTTTTCTGTTTATCATTTCACACTGTCATTGTGAATTGCACGGCCTGTCATACCTTAGAATAAGCAGTGTTGGTAAGACACTGATGTGTACAAGAGTGATGGTCAGTACATCATTTTTGCTGCCAAAGAGTCCGCAGAAATGCACTGATCAACTTTGTGGATAAGGTGATCTGCGTATTTCTAAAATGAAGACAAATGAAAAAGCACATTCTATGCTTTTTAGTTTTGGCTGTTAGGTGACCCTAAAGTGCCACCTATCACCAGTAACTATTGAATTAGTGGAGGACTAGGAGGAAGATTCCATGTTAGGAGGGACACAGATTGTGGTTGTTGTTTGGTTATTTACTCGCCTATTGACAGCACGTGGCCATGCTAGTCCTTGTGACCCTTGTCACCCACTACTTGCCCTTCCACACCCTAAAAAACATCCTCCTGGGACCACTTTGACTTAGCTTTGCCAGGCAACTTTGAACTGCAAGTTTCTCCTAGTGCTATGCCAAAGAAGTCTCCTGAAAGATAATGGCTTATTTTGAGGAGTACATGTAATACAGAATGCCTTAACCATGTTTCTCCAGGTGTAATACACATGTCTTAACCAGCTTTGCCTTCAGTCACTTTATTTAAAAGCAGTATTAGTGGCTTTGCAATGAAGTCCTATTAATACACGCATTTGCATGACCAGCAGTTCTGCCTTGTATATATTTATTAGATAGGTATTTGCTAGCCACTGCTATCATATGTCCAGGTACTGAAACCATTTTGCAGCTGTCACCATTTTATGACCCGGTTGTACCATTATGATAGTACCTTGCAAATGCCTATCCCTTGCCTGCCCTAAAGCCAAAACTGGTAGATTACCAATGATTGCTTCATTTGCATTGCTATTTATGTTCCTGTTGTATCATTTCGGTAGCTACCAGTAATACTGATTTCTATGGTACTGGTCAGTATCCTAGCATTCAATATTACCAAAGAGATGTATTTGAGCTGAGTTGAACCATCAATTTATTGTATCTATGCGAGCAACTCAAATTCCAGTTTGAAATTTTCAAACCATTTTGAACTGCAGCTCCTAATGGTTTGGCTGAGTCGACCCCACATTGTTTAGATTGGGTCAAATACTTTTCAAGCCAGTTTGCCCATTCCTAATTTAAATGCAAAACAAGCAGCATGTGAAATCCACAGATCTTAGAAAGTGGCTGAGATAATTTCTGTTAAAAAAAAGTTACAGAATAGGTCTGGGGACCCTCTACCGAGAACAAACATGGCCAAATTACCTGCTCAATGAGAAGCTGCCCATTCGGGTGTATCTACAGCCACTATTTAGCTCAGTATATCTTTCGGAGAGGAGAAATAACCATTTACTTTTCAGTCTGGTCCCACCCACTTAGGCAGTCCAGAACCGAAATGCTAGGCAATTCTCCTCTGAACAAGAGTGCCAATAGCATACACAGACACGTCTTTCAACCTAGACAGGCCTCATAAGTGAGGTGGAGCTGTGACTCTCTAAGCACAGTGAACAAGGGGGTCCACGTCTGGATTATACTGGGTACTTAGGGTGAAAACCCAAGTTCCTAAAAATTCAAAGAAATGGTCTGGGGGCCCCTTTACCGAGAACAAACACAACCAAATAACTTGTTCTATGAGAAGGTGCCCATTGTGGAGGGTCTACAACCACGTTTTAGTTCACTGTGCCTTTCACAGAGGAAAAATAGACATTTGCATATCAGTCTGGTCCCACCCACTTGGGCGGAAACTTTGCTTACCGTGCCTTAGAGAGGCTAAGCTTCACCTCACTGAGGAGGCCCAACAAGGCCGAAGCATGTGTGTGGGGTTGCAGATGGTACTCTTGTTCAGAGGAAATTAGCCTAGCAATTCGATGCTGGACTGCCCTTGTTAGTGGGAACAGACTGATATCCAAAAAAAGTGACCATTCCCAACAGTTAGTAACAATTTTCTTTTTCCTAATTTCCTCTGCTGGACTTCCATGGGAAACGCTACATTTTTGCAATTGTCTGCCTCCTGACCCGACTTTTTAGATGTAAGTAAAGCCCTCAGCTTTACTTATCTTGTGTTTGAGCACTTTTATGGAAATAATAATCATCTCCTAAGGCTAACTGTACTGGGAGATCCTATCTATGGCTGGAATTTTTTAATTTTTTAAAGCTTCATTAATCGCCTTAAATGGAATTGTAATTAGTCTAATTTTTAATCTTCATAACGTTTTCTTTTGTAACTTTGTGGAAACAAACATAACGGGTCGAGAATAGGCTGGAGTCAGTGGATATTTTTTTGTACCATGTGTTTTACTTTTTACTCTTGAATTTTACTGCATAATGCCATTTAGAGTACCATATATTCTAAAAGGGCAGTGTCACAAGATTTTTGGCTATACTTCTGCCCTTGGAGCCAGAATTGCCTTATATGGAAAGCTCTTTCCCTGGCAAAGCCTCTGCTTTCTTGGGCAAAGTAGCGATCTATGTTTATGGCTGGATGTGGGGAATGGCTTTGTCCGGACCCAAACCACATCCAAGCCAAAGTGTGTCTGTTGATGGTCAGATGAGTTAGCCAGAAGCTATCCATGATTATACAGCCCCTGCCAGTTTGAATGGTGCAGATCCTTGCCATGGGTGGATCTGTTTGCGATTCCAGTCCAAATCCTAGATGAAAGGAGCACTCCAGCAGCAATTCAACAGATCATTGATGGGATCAAGACCCCTACAAAGAGGCGCAGCCTGCTGAAGTCCCATGGATGACTGCTGCAAGTGACCAGCATTGCTTCTAGTCAAGTCCTGTTAAAGCCCTGCTCCTCTCGCCTAATCTCAAGAAGCTCCTTGGTTGTACTACGAACCCTGGACTGTTGGGAACAACCTATCCTGACCTCTATCTGAGGATTGGTGCCTGTTGAGCCTTCAGAAGTGATTCTGGAACATCCTTTGGACTGACCAGCTCTCTCCTGGTCTACCCTTCTGTCTGCAACCATCATCTTTTGAAATGTATCTGTGGAACTATGTGCAAACTCAACTTGTACACCAGACACCTGCATCTGCAGTTTCAGTCTTCCTTGCCAAAGAGAAGCTGTGCAGGGCATGCTCTTATGTTTCAACCACTGTGCCAAGGCTGTCCATTCATCAGAACCATATCAATGGAGCCTGGAACTACATACTAGCTATTCACAATCCCAACACTGAATGTGACCTCTAAACCAGGGGTCCCTGAACCTCCCTCGACTGGGAACAGCACAGGACAAAGTGAACACAGTGAATTGAGGAAATGCTGAAGTGGTTGCTGAAAAAATCAAGGCAAAGGGGTGTGCATTTGCATAGCTATTTCTAACCTTCCTCCTGCAAGAGGATTGTTGTACAGTTGTAAATTCCTAACCTTTTCTCTCCCTTCCCTGACTAGGATTGGTGGTGGGCTGCAAAGCAAATGCTGTGGAACTTGTGAATTTAGGGCACTAGGTCCCATTTCCTAGCAGGGCCAGAATTATTCAGAACAAGGGACCTTGTTTTAGGATTATCTATGAGAGTTCTACTTAATTTACTTACCTGTCTCTACTGGTTCTAAATTACTATCAATTAGTTTCCCAGACACCGTTATTTACAGTGTTTCTCTTGACTTTGCCAACTATTGCATAACGGTTTCTAAAGCTAAAGTGTGGGTGCTCTCTTAGGAGAACCCCCAGATGGTAAAGTATACATGTATATGATAGTGCCTGTGTAATATTTACCTGAATGTTTAATTGCTTGGAGTGTATTCTAAAGGATTAATAAATAATTCTATGTTTTTGGTCATCTTATGTCTAACTGGAATTATTGGAGTGCTCTGTGTGTGTCTCATTGTAGGCCTAGGCCACGCTTACACCCTCCCAAGTCTAAGCCCTCCTGTTCTGCTACTCTAACATGGGTGGGTTTGGCTAGAGTTCAGTGTCTTTTCTGTTCACCATATCAGGTTGGCCTCTCAGAATCCACATCCATGTTAATAGAGACAAAGCAAACAATACACCAATATAGCTAATATATGAATTTTGATCTAGGATCAAGACTTCATGACGATTAACAGAAAATATGGAGGTTTCCACCTCAGCTCTGGGATAGAGGAACAGGAACTTCAACCGGCAGTAGCACCCGGGGCAGGGGGTGCAGCCAGTCAGGTTCTCCAGAGTGCAGATTGAAATCTCCAATCTCAGCCTGGGTTCCACAAAACTGCAGGCTGCCCCCACTGCCATGGGATGTTAGGAAGATTTCTCATAAATGTGCCAATTCCCTTCACCTTAGCGACCCCCCGCAACTTTGCTGGATTTTGAGGACTTGATTTCTTTTACCTGGAGAGAGTGTGAGCCTTTTTTCCCACTCTCTCATGTATTTTGATGTATGTTTTACTCTTGTGTTCTTTGATAATGGAGTTTTAGACAACTCGATAGTCATCGTCTTTTCATGTGGGTCACACAGCACCCTCAGTGCAGTGATACACGGAAGCCTTTTAGGCTGTCCCAAGGTTTAAATACCTTCTCTGGATAAACTACAGTTTCCTAGAGAAACTAAAGTTAAATTGACTTTACTAGTCTTTTTAAATTCCTAGATTCAGCACACCCTATCTTACAATAGAGTGCTGGAGGGGTTACCTAGTATCCCCTATGTCTAGAAACTCAAGTAGCCGTCCAATGCTACCCTTTCCTCTGGAAATGGCTAGTGGCAGTGGTTTTACAACAAACTACCATGATTTTTCCTGACCGCGAACACCTGTAGCGTTAAATCGCGGGAGCCATGTTTTTCAAGATGGCGTCTGAGCCTCCTTTGTTTGAACGGGTCCTGGTCTTTTTTCAGCATTTCTTTTTGGAAAGGTCCTTCTAGAGTTTGTCTCTGCGTGCCAAACTAGGTTTGGTCCCTTTGTTCCTACGTCTTTCGCGGGCTTCAGGACTTCTGCCATGATTGACTGGCTGACTGTCCAGCAAGGACAGCCACCCTGCTGGGTGAGTGGCAACTAGGCTGGAATGAATGGGAGAAAACGGTTTAAAAGGTGAGTCTCTTGGCTTGGAAGACAGAGTCAACCACTGGAACGAAAGAACCGAAGACAAGCTGGAAGAGGACGCCTGCTGCAACTCCTGGACCCCGGTGAAGCCCTGCTGCAGGTCTGAATCACCAAGTTCATCTCAACACTTCTCCCTTTGAGTTGGTGGGACCAATCATTCTCGGAGCTGGTTGTATTTTCTTCAGAGTGCTGCAGGAAACCGAAAATCCAGGGAGAAGGACACCAATTTGTCTGCTTGACTACAGCTACTGGAATCAAGGATTTGCCATTTGCCAGCTTTGTGACCAGTCCCCATACAGTGCAGGAGTCCCCCGATGTCCTCCCTCTTGTCCCCACAACTGAGGCTCAGGAACAGCGAGATCAGCAGGAACAGAAGTCCTCCGCTGCATCTTTTTCTTCGATGCAAGGTACTGTGAAAACCTGATCGAGAGAACATACCTCTCACTGCGAAAGTGTGTGAAACTTTGGCAACTTGCAGGCCTAGTGAGCTTGTGACCCGACATATAAAGCTTTCTTCTATAAACTACTTCTTAGAACCGTGGCAAAGACTTTTCCGTTTAACTACCAGAACCGTTTTTACTTATACCAGACTCTAGCCCATTGACTTTGGCCTACCTATTGCATTGGAACAACTCCTCTGGTGAACTCAAACTATTTGCACTGTTTAAGAATAATTCTACTATTTGTTTTATTAACTTTTGCCTTGTTGATCCTACTTCAAATGCTATGAATGCCATTTTGCTGCTCCTTCAAAGTAGTTTAAATGCCTCAGAACTGGATAGTGTGAAGTATTGTAGTATTGTGTTGTGATATTGATTGCCTCCATTTAGTGAATGTTTTCTAACTGACTGTGTAATAAATTAATACATGTTTTACCAATCACCTTGAGTATAAGAGTCTATTTGAATACTTGTGATTGTAGACCTCTGTGTAACATCCCTACTGTTCTCATTCCCTCTTGAGATAAGCCTGGCTGCTCAGCTCGCTACCAAAAACTGTGTGGTACAGACGTATACCAAAGGTTGGTTTTGCTTACACCTGTAGTCATAGTTGTGTGTAGTGGTCCCAGAGGGTACTGCATGCTAACTTTGCCTAACATGGGCCACCATCATTCCCCACCCTTTCCCTTTATTTTATTTATTTTACCAAATTCCAACCCCCTCCCCTTCCACTGGCTGCCGCAGAAAGGCAAGAGGGGCTCTGTGTGGAGCCCGGCCTTCCCATTCCATGGTAGCCACCTTGGCAAAGTATTTTCATTCATTGAATTGGACGCATACAGTGTCCCATTTAATGAATGAAACAACTTGGGCTGCCGAGCCATTACCCCCTGTTCCAGACCTTGGACTGGGGTGTTAATGCCATATTATTGTATTTGAAATATGGTAACACTACAAAAAGAGACCTTTTGGGGTTTTTATTGAACTCTAGAAAGCCTTTGATTTAGTTAGTTGAGATTTTGTTTTTTAATTGCTAATGGGAAAAGGTCTTCAAATTGCCCAAACCCTACACAGAAACACCAAAGGCATGTGAGGTTCAAACCTGAAAAGTAGGCGTCACAAGAATTCCCCACTCAACAGGAAATAAGGATGTGTTAAAATACATTCCTGTTACACTTCAGAGGGAAGGAGCTGACGCTTCTTAAATATGTGAAATCAGCACGTGTTTTTTTTTTTTCTTTTTGTTTCTGGATGATGGATTCAACAAATGCCGCACAGCACTGAAATGGTTCTGATTGGACACCTAAATGAGTGCAGCTGGACTTTGCTTTTGGAGGTTTTTGCAGTAAAGGGCTACCATTGAATGCGTCCTCGATGGAAGTTATCCTGTTGTGAGCAGCCACATTCTGTTATTTGTTCAGTGTTTGATTTTTTTAAAGCAATGAGAATACAATATCTAGCGTAGACAATGCCTGTATTAGGCTAAATCATATTGTAGTCCATTAGCTTTCAAGGCCACATGTGTCGTTCACATGCTTTATTTAGTTGTTCATTCATCCTAGATTGTGCCATTTTCTCATTTGTGCGGTGACTTTGAAAACACAGAGGGAGAATTTTACTGTGTTTGGTTCAGATGTCACTCTTTCCAAACTTGGGTGGGGCACATTGAGGCCAATTGGGTAAAATGTTGTGCATGCAATTTTTGTGCAATTGGTTTTAAATCTGCGGTACGTGTTTATACATTTTCTAATTTGACTTTCTGTTGCAATAAGCATTAGTAGACGACGAGGATCAATGAGCTTGTTAAAAGGAAGCTCATTGGCCCTCGTCCTGGCTTTACCTGCTTGAAAAATCTCTGATGATGCAGCATCCCGGAGTTCTTTCCCACGAGTGGCCACCATGGAAAGGCTGAGGGACTACGCATAGTCCCTTCACCCCTTCCATTTTGTTTGTTTACTTTTTTTTCATTCATTTGAATGGCCGCCGGGGAAAGGGAGACAGGACTATGTGTAGTCCGTTCTCACCGATCCGTGGCAGGCATTTAAAAAAAAAACATTCTCGAGTCGAGAAATGGTCAATGCGCTGTTTCTCAGCTCGAGAAAATTGCTCTAGTACCTCGGTACGACTTGCCAGGGTACTGATGGCAATAGAACCCTCAGAGGGGGGTATTACCGGTAGGGTTATGCCCATGGGGCTTTGTTAAAGTCCTCACTTTGCTCAGGCTTCTAACTATGGCCTGAGGGCATTAGCCTACCTGTAATGCCCCCTCCTCGGGTTATACTGCCTAATTAATTCATGAAGTGTTGCAGAACTATGTGGAAAGATCTGAACAACTCTCATAGTACTGCTTGCTCTCATGGTGATCTTGGTTTGTAAGGCTTCTTAGTATAAACTAGCATGCATGAACAATGTTTTTCTTTGCCAAAACATTCCTGATGATAAGGCCTCCATAAGAGACTTCATGTAGGAGAATGCTTATCAGGGCCCTGGGAAGCCCACACCAATCTTCTAAGTAAATATTCCCGCAGTGATCTTGCCAGGTGACCTTCTCGATGACCTTCTATGACTTCTGGTTTTGTGAAAGATTAGCGAGGACAAATAATGAACTGTTTATTGTTTGCTGCCACCTACAGGGACAATCAAAGGATCATCATAAAGATGTCACAAAAAGGCTGGGTTCAATTTGTGGGAACATATAGTGTCAACTTTCACTTGTGACATCAATCGTTCTCTTTGCTACTAAGGGCCCGATTCTCATCTTGGCACAGTGAATGTGCTCCGACTTCGGAAGAATGCGCCACCTTCAGAATAGGTCTTAAGTACCGAAAAGTTTGTTGACCCTTTTAACGTTCTTTTTGTTACTTAACACCTTCAATGAGAATCGGGGCCGAAGTGGGTTTAAAGTATGCTTGTTACTTAAGAGGCTGCATGCTTTCTTCAAGCATTACCTGACCGGATGGTGTAGCAGCACACCCTTAAGCTTGCTGGAACTATGCAAATGGATCGGTTCAGGTCTAGTTATAATGTTCATAGGTAATACTATTCCAATAATTCAAGGTATGCGTGCCTTTGGTGACAACAGTCACCCAGGTAATATTATTGTTCTCCTGACTAGTGAATGATTTTAAATATGTACTCTAGAACTCTGAGTCCCCACCTCTGAATTCTTGGTGGTAGTTTTTCCTAAATCATTAGAAGAAGTTAATGATCGTGGAGAATTGTGAAGACAATACTTTATATACACATGTGATGATAGTCACAGGCCATCAGCGCCACAAGGCTATCCTTCATTTGTGCATATTTGCGACCTAGAGCAATGATAGCATTAGCATATAAACACACTTTCCTCTTACACTCATTATCTAGTTTAATTTTTCCATGGATTCTAATTACCCTTAACAGGGCCTAGCAGCATAACCCAACTAGGCACCTAGGCACCAGGAAAACATTTCCTTTGTTAATTGAAATAATGTGCTGTTGTCAGTGTCGTCTCTTATATTGAACAGATGTTCACAGATGCTTCTACTTTGTCTGGGTCTATTAGCGTACCTGTTATTTTAAATATGGCACCATATCATTAAGCTCTGTTGTCTCAATTAGCATTTCTTGGAGGTTCAGTGTCAAGGTGAATTTCTATAAAGCCTTGCAATACAGGTACTTTGTCCTGTTCATCCACTGTTCTTTTAAACACCACAATGTGTTCACTGTAATTAATAGATTTACACTGGTCCGGTTATTCCCTGATGATCTCATGATTGATTCTAATGTTCAATTAAACCCCCACGGATGTGCTTTTCCATAACTAGAGGCCCAATGGCATTAATTATGGAGTACTGTATCTCGACCACCGAAATTAGTAAGATATTTATTTATTTATATAAATAAAGGGAGGAACAATGCTTTTTTGATCACAAAAGAGCGAAGAATAGATAAAAATTCCGATTTGACAGGGAGCAGTGAGTGTCTTACAATGGGATGAGTTGAGTGACATTCTGACCAAGTTTTTAAGGGGAGTAAATGGAACAGTCACCAGGGACAATACATGTGTGGACTTACATACATTAACTACAATCAACATTAGGCATTGTTTAAAGTAGTTAGGCTGTACGGCCAGCTGTGTTAGGGATTTGACCATGATGGATGAAGTGCTAGAGTGGAGGCAGAGAAAATGAGGGACTGGGGCAGGTTAGAGTTGAAGGATTAATGTTAGCTAGAACGCAGATATAGCTCAGGTCGGTTAACATGGTAATTCGGAGGTGAAGAGGAAGTTTTTAACAAGAATGTGGTAAGGGTATGAGAACTGTCATGGGTGATGTTGAAGTTTCTAGCTGAAGAAGAGTAGGCAAAAGTGTCAGGTGGGAACTGGATAGGCAGGGAAAGAGATGAGAGAGAGAGAGAGTATTTGACAGGAAAGAAAAGCACCTCTGTGTTGGTAGAGGTTAACATAAGACTGCAAGTCATCCAATATTTAATGGCAGATACACAGTTGGAAATGTTGATAGAGAGATCAGAGCAGAGTTTAGGAAGATTTGGTTGTTGTCTGTGAAGACTTAGTACGGGAACCCAGAAGAGGTGATTAGTGCCCGAAGGGCACAGGTGTGTGTTCTAAAGAGGAGAGAACCCAAGACCGAGAATTGTGGAGCACCAACAGTGAGAAGAGTGAGTTGATGAGAGATGCTTTTATTTTAGGAGCCAGAGAATTGGCAAGGTGCCAGGTAGGATGCAATCCATACAAGGGCTTGATCATAAATTGCAAGAAAACCAAGAGTATTAAGGAGATCAGAGTGATCGACATTGTCAAAGGCAGTGGACAGGTCCAAGGAAATTAGTATAGAAGATAGTGGTCAAGTTTTATATGGTAATATTCCTTAATGAGGAGTAGCTTTGAGAATACTGAGTCCCAGTGTAAGTGATTCAATTGTTCTGTTTATGTCCTTTTCTGCGGTCCTCTCCCCCAATCGGTATGCATAACCACAAAAATGTAAAAAGTGTTTGGCGTCTTTCTTGAGGGCAAGCTCATTGTACAACAACTATGGGACTACGCCTGTCATTGAGTCAGTAAGGAACTTGCTCTAGTTGGCTGTTATTTTTTTATTAAACAACTACTTTTTGGTGTATTGGCACCTTTTGGTGATTTGATGCTGTTTATCCTGAAGTAGCATTGGGAATTTTTCTATGACACGAGGATTTAATATCATGTGCAATGTTGTGAACACCAGAAAAATAAGCTGGACAATGCCCTGCTATTTAGGGACCTTGCGGCCTAATTTCTCATTGTGACATGCATTTCATCTAAGAGAGATAGATACAGGCCCGTCAGTTATTTTCTAGCTGAACATGTATTTACTTTTTAAGGGTGAACATTCCTCACACTGTTCCATATGGAAGTTATAGCTGAGTAATATCACTTTCACCACCATTTGTTAATTTTCTGACTGACATTTTATGTTTCAGGTTGCACCATTGTCAAGAACAAACCTTGCTAGGTCCATTTCATGTGTTCAATGAATGTTGTCTTTTTATTTCTCCTTTCTTCTGCATGCCTATCTGATAAGATATCATAGCATAGGGCACATCGAAGTTAAGTGTCAGGAAAGTTACATCATGCCTTCCTTCTTGTCTTGCTTTCTTAAATAATGACAGTAGACCAATCCATGGGAAGCAAGAGCACAGCAGGCAAGATGCACTTGTGTAACAGGTGACCCTGCGGCCCTTGCGGTGAAGAAGAGTGCTGTACCAGGCCAACTGCAACTGGCATGGAAAGAGGGTGCGCCATCTCCGGCTTGCTCACTATGCACATTAGACAGGAAGCAGAGTCTCTGCTTTGTGTATGCATGCCCCGCCTGAGTAGGAGGGCTAGAAGGAAGACAGTGTGCCGCTCATTCAAAATAGGTAAGGAAAGAAACCTTTTTTTTTAAAGAAATAAAAATGTGTATGTGTGAGTGTGCATGTTTCAATTGTATATGTATTGTTATGGATGTATATTTGTAGGCGTATGTGTGTGTGCATTTGAATAGTGCATGTCTGTATTGGTGTGAGTGCACCTTTTGTGTGATTGTGAATGCAGTGTGTGTGGATGAAAGTTCTGGGTCCTTGTGTGGAGAATACAGTATGAGTGAATGCACAAGGTGTATGCGTGAGTGTATTGTGGGTGAATGGATATGAATGTGATTGTGTGTGTGAATGTTCTTGGTGGGTTCTCAGGTGGACATTGCAGTGAGAGTGAAGGTGGGAGAAGATGTATGGGTGTGTGTGCATGCATGTGAATATTCTGATAGGATGCCTGTGTGTAGAATGCATTGTGAGGGAATGGGAAAGGAGTATGGGCAAGTGAGAAGTAAGTGAGTGGGTTGGTGGGTTCCCATGTCTCTGTATAGAGTGCAGTGTGAGTGACTATGAGAGAAGGTGTATGGGTGAGTGACAGGTGAGTGAATGGATATGAATGTGAATGTAAATGTTGTGGGCGGGGGCATGATTATAGAACTTAGTGTGAGTGGATGTGAGAGATGGTATATGGGTTAGTGAATGGGGATGCAAGTGATTGTGTTTGCCTGAATGTTCTGGGTGGGTGCTTGCATAGAATGCACTGTGGGTGAATGTGAATGGTGCATGGTTGAGTGATAGGTGATTGAATAGGTATGACTGTGACTGTGAATGTTCCGGATGAGTGGGTGCCATGTGGAGAACGCAGTGTGAGTGACTATGAGAGAAGGTATCTGGGTGAGTAACATATAAGTAAATGGGTATACATGTGACTGTAAATGTTCGGGGTCAGTGGGTGCATGTGTGGAGAATGCAATGTGAGTGAATGTAAGAGAAGGTGTATGAGTAAGGGACTGGTTGATGAATGGATATGAATTTTGTTTGTGGGTGCGTGTTTGGAGAATGCCTTGTGACTGTTTTAGGTGCATGTTTGAGTGAATATGAGAGAAAGTGTATGGGTGAATGACTGGTGGGTAAATGGGTATGAATGTGATTATGTGTGCCTGTGAGTCGATGGAGGGCCTGGGGAGTACTGGAGCAATGTGGACATTCCTTAAGGTACATCACAGGTTTTACTCAGATGTTTGGGCAAAGATAACTTGATGTGTTATTGCAAGGCTAGACTGGCATTTCCGTGCAGCTGGTCTAGCCATTGCTTACTGCAGATGACATTATATTCTGAGGATGTATGTTAAAGCAAACATGATATGTGTTATAACTTGGCTAGACCCGCATTTTTTTCTAGCCAGTCTAGCCATTTCATACTATTTCTTGACATAGTGTACTGGGCATCTCTGATCAAGGAAGCAAGCATGACAAGTGTTAATACATGGCTAGACTGGTATTTTGGTGCAGCAAGCCTAGATATTTCTCACTGTGGCATTACATGTTTTACTGGGCATCTATGATAAAGCATGTATGGTGAGGGTACTTACATGTCAAGACTACAGTGGATCCATTTTGGACATGTGTTCTTATTGTGGTATTGCATTTTTAATGGCTTTGCCAACAGGAGTATGTTTTTATGCTGGTGTACTGGCATATACTGGCAGAGCCAGCAAAGCAAACATGAATATTGTTCTTACATGGGAATACTGTCATATATAGGTGTAGCCAACATGGAAATGTATGAGCACATTAAGTGTGAACATGTATTTGGTACTAAAATATATTGTGGTGAAAGGAATGAAAATGCATTAGGAAATGTTCCTTTGCACTGTTGGTAACTTGCATTTATTGGAATGTTTCATGAGTTATCCAGCAAAACCTGTCACAAAATGTGTATTGTATAAGGCACCTTTTCAACACATTATTCAAAAACATTTATCAGCGGGAGAACCCCCCTGCAAAACCTTTTGTTTGTTTGGGCTACTTCACTACACTTGCTCGCTCTCGCACACTTGTCATAAATATTTACGCCCCTCCAAAAAAACACTGGTGGCTAGTACATTTGGGTTCCAGAGGGCACGCCCCACCCCCCACCCCACCCCTTTTTGTAAACTAGATGAAAGATGTAAGCTTTGATTAAAAAACATCTTTCACCTAGCGTAGGGCGCATGTGCCCCTTCAGCCCCATCAGGGTCGGACTGGGACAAGAAATAGGCCCGGACACCCAAGAAAAAGTGGCCCACCCCTCATTTCAAAAAAGTGGCCCACCCCTCGCCTCAAAAAAAGTGGCCCTCAAACCATCATCCGTGAATTGCGTCAATTCATGACTTTACAGAAAATGCTACTTATGGAGGGTTCATGTGTCTGTTACATTACAACACATAAAATAACATAACTTTGCATACAGTTCTGTGACAGGGTCCACAGCTCCGAGCAGGAGTAGCATGAACACGACCTTTCACCCCTTGACAAAACAGGAAGTGGCATCAAATAGCATTGCTTCTAAGTACACTACGAAAAATATGGTTATGATTTCACTAATGTGATATACATTTCATACAAGAATGGATCACCATATGTACCATTAATATCTGTCTGTATAGATCCATATTGTCAAATTACTGTGAAAGCAAGCAGACGTCCAAGGCCAAATGATAATATGTTATTGTATAGCACTTACGCTTAAGCTCTTTTTTATAGAACCAATATGCATACAATATCACCTAACCTGTGTTGGTACTCATGTATCGACCTCAGAAGGATGAAAGGCTGAGATGGTTCGAACCTGCAACCTGCAGATCACACACACATCGCAGCAGCGAGCACTCAACCCACTGAGCTATCAAATCAGCTAGAGTAAAATGAGCAATTATTCTGGAGTGTGGATACCATCTGCCACTCCAAGATGGTGCACTGAAAATCAGTTAAGATGAAATGAGCCAATAGCCGGGCACTCACTGCATCATGGAACAATTGATTGCTTACTGAGGGGGGCTTCATTTTATATCCTTTAACCTGGCTAAAAGTAGCATCCATACATACATTACAGCCAATTTCCAATAACAAGAAGCGTGTGCAGTGTTATTTCCAATAACAATTAAACAAACAAAAAAGGAATGCAGCACTCAAAAGCACGGATACAAAAGATCTTAAAAGGGACATTAACAGTTCAATCCCCAAAGTGTACAGTTGCACTAGTGTCTACAAAATGTTTGAGACTATAACAGAGCTTTCACCAATGCGTACCCTGCCGCATGCAGAGCCCTTGATTGATATCGAGGACCGCTACATAGTGCTGCAGAGTTTTAACTCCGAGTCCGAGCTAAAGCTCTTTAATAACCTTTCCGGCAATGAAAGTATGGCTTTGTTTTTCATTTTCAATGCGTTATCGGCAAGTGGCATTCAGAATAACTGATAACGAGTCTTACCTTGCAGTGTATGCGGACGCAGTCATAATAATAACGCCATTCGTCAGGACAAAAGTCAACGGTGACGTTTACGGATAACCCAGGTACAAGTCGGTGCTAGTAAAAAGTGCATAATTGCAAATTAGTGGCCATGACATGCTCAACCAAGTTTAAACACGAGAAACGACCAACTGGAAAAGTCATGAGACAATGACGTGGAACACTTACTATTTTATTGTACTTGATTTGAAAGTATTTGGTCTGCGGGGCAGCGGCGGAGAGGCGAGCAGAGTGAGTCTGTTACAAATCACTGGGAGGGAGCAGGCCGGGCTGCGGCAGTCCCGCCCAGCCCTGCCGCCGCTCCCTCCCAGTGTTTTGTAGCACTGACTGCTGCTGGCGCCAGGGTGTCGTGGGCCAAGGCAGTTAGCCACCGGCCCGCCGCATTTATCAAAGAAAGGTAACACTTCAGTGTTACCTTTCTCTGCATCTGCGACGGGCCGGCGGCGGGGCTGCAATTGCAAAGGATCTGTAAGTTATTTACTTACAGATCCTTTGCAACTTGCATCCGCCCGGCGAGGCCGAGGCCTGGGGGCTGGTTCTTGAAGTGTGAAGCCCACGCCTGGGCTGAAACCGGCCCACGTGGGCTTCAGGAACCGGCCCCCAGGTCTCCGGCCATGATTTTGCATCGGCCACGGGCCGATTGGCCGACGACCCAATCCGACGCTGAGCCCCATGATCATTATGGAGATGGCACACGCATGGTGTTCCGGGACGGCTCGGAAAGTGGCACGTCCGATGCTTTGTTGAGGAGCTTGATGCACTCAGCATGGCTCGCAGAGGGGCCCCCATAGTTTGTGTTCTGCCACTGCAAAAATGGTTTGGTATTCTTCAAGGTCCTCCAAGAGCAATCATGTCAAAAGAATAAAATGCATCAGTGACCTTGCGATGGGAAGCCCACATGTAATGTTCTAAGTGCAAAAATCCACACCAGTCCCCATGAGTGTCGATGCCACATAGCTTGGATTCGTGAACCCGATAAGCAGTGATGGCTCTGGAAACACCACACCAATGGCCATGAATTCTCCGAACATCCTTCCCCCTCAAGTCACCGAGGTGTTTGGATGACCCCTCACACATAAAAATGACAATGTTCTCCTTCTGTTTAAATCCTAGATTTAAATGATCAGCAGCCAAGAAAAGATGCGTTTCTGTTTTTCTGTTTTTCTGGTGCATCTGTTTCCTGTTGGGATGCATTCCCTGTAGTTTGCGTACAATCCCTGATTATCTGAAATTTCGAAAAGCACAGCCATCTTTGCTTTGGGATATTGCTTTTTTAAATGGATGACGCTGCTTTTGACCCTTCTTTTGACTATCATATTTTGATCCTATTGCTGCTTTCCTGTTGATTGGTTTCTGCTTGATTACTGAACATGTTTTTATGCATCAGCCTGCAGATGCACCGGTGACTTGGTTGTACTACGTACACATTTGAAATGGTTCACTTTGCTTCCTTCAGATTCAGGGAATTTTTCGCATGGTGCAAAGTGCTTTTCACAGGTGGAAAGTGACTTTGCACTGCCAACAAACATGCTGATTCATGGAGCAGCGCAAAGTGTATTTTTGCAGTGCAAAGTGAATTTGAAATGCAAAAATACACTTTGCACTGTTCCATGAATCAGTGGGTTTGTTGGCAGTGTAAAAGTCGCTTTGCATCTGTGAAAAGTCACTTTGCAGCATTCCATGAATAGGGCCCAAGATGCCTAGACTTTTGTTCTTTGGCCTGATTCGTGGAATTTCGTGCACGGTGCAAAGCCACTTTGCACTGTAGAAATACAAGTTGCATTGTTTCATGAATCAGTGTGTTTGTTGGCAGTGTAAAAGTCATTTTGCACCCATGAAACGTCACTTTGTAGCAGGCAAAAACATTCCATGAACCAGGCCCAAGATGTCTAGACTTGCTTCGTTGGGCCTGATTCATGGAATTGTGTGCACAGTGCAAGTCACATTGCACTGCAAAAATACACTTTGCACTGTTCCATGAATCAGCAGGTTTGTTGGCAGTGTAAAAGTCACTTTGCACCAGTGAAAAGCACTTTGCACCAAGCTAAACATTCCATGAATCAGGCCCCATATATTTAATGAAACTTATTTAGGTCTAATTTCTGGAGCTGGTGTCTGTGAATGAACACACTGAGGTAAAATGATGTTCTTCAAGAAAGGTGCTGTAAAGGCAAAAGGTGTGGTGGGGCATACATCTCTTGTAGCCGCACATGTAAATCTGCCTGGCCACTGCCCATGCAGGTATGGTTTGGAACTGTCATGACTGGGCCATATGAGGGCTTTATCATGCTGGATTCTGACAGTGCTCGGCATGAGCAAATGATCTAATGCCTGTGGCTGAGAGGTCATCTCATTTCAAATTCAGGCAGGAGGCACTTCTCATTGAGAGAAGGGCTTGGCACCTCAATATCCAGTTCATGTTGCAATGCCAGATCTGAGAGCTAAGAGTGCAGAAATAAATGAGCGACTGAACTGCAGAGGAGAAAGTGTGTCTTTATTAACGTTGTGTGTGTTTGTGTGGGGGTGTCTTTGTGTGTGTATTTATTATTTAGTATTTATTTATTTATATTGTGCACCTAACCCCTAGAGGGGTAGCAAGGCACAGAGGCAACAAGAGGAATGCAAAGCTTGGTTACATGCAAGGAATGAAGTCCAGCCGTGGTTACAGTGCTGGCCGCGTAAAAAGAAACAATGCACGCCGAGGAGGCATGGGTTACAGAAATATACAATATAGGTAATACTATATACAATAAATCGGTTGTCTCATGAAAGCTGTGTAGGTGATACCCAGACCATCTGACCATCTAGATCATCAAAAAGGGGCTTCGTGAAGATGTTGTACAGGGTCGGGGAGACGCAAGATCCCTGAGGCATGCCACAGGTGATGGGTGTTGGGTCGGCTGCTGCTAGTAGGGAAAAGACTCTCATCGTGCGGTTATTTAGAAAGGATTGGATCCAGTCAGTTGCCTCTTGAGAGAAGTGGGCGGCTTTTTGAAGGTGGTCACATAGGATCTCGTGGTCGACCAGGTCGAAGGCAGGTGAGAGATCAAGAAGTAGCAGTCGTGCCACCTTACCCTGATCTCTCAGCTCATCTATCTGTGCCTTAAGATCTATGAGTGTGTGAGAGAGAGAGAGAGAGAGAGAGAGAGAGAGACAGCGAGGGATAAACAGTACAAAGTGTGTGTGGGAGGGAGCAAGGAGACATTCTGTGGATTAAATATGTGACATAGGCAGTTGAAAGAGGAAATTAGGATGCAAGGGGTATTACATGTTGACTTTAGTAAGCAAAACATTTGCCAACGGGCAGTTAGTTATCTGCCCAAGGGCATTACATGGGTAGCTTTGGTGCAATAGAAATGAAATGGCCCATTATGAGGAATAGATGTTACATTAGCATTAATGAACCTAGCGAATTAGACACCATGCACTACAAATGTATGGTACAATTATTATAGTAAAACAATTCAAGAAAATATAAAACACGTTTTAAGGTGCAGAGGAGAAAAGAAACAGCCCTGGCATATGGGTTGTCAATACAATAGAACAAGAGTGTGTTCCCTGTTGGGGAACTCCCGTCCCCTGCACACTATCTATGGCTAGAGTAGCCCTGTTATTTTCGAATAGTAGAAATAAGTATTTCAATTCAAGTCACTGTTTTCTCTGTGGATCTGTTTATGCAAATAAGACCAAAAGTAGTCAATTCAAAAAGTCTTTTTTCTTTAACGGTGATTTATTCCAAATGTATATGCCCAACGCGTTTTGAGATTCATTCTCTTCATCAGGGGCTGTGAGTTCAGTCAATTTCCATTTATCTACAAATATTCAACAAAAATACGAATCAATAAGTGTATAACATCCAAAGTAATCATAGTGTAAATCATCTAAAAATTGTTCTTGTACAGAAATCAAGTTCAATCATCATATGTCAACACCTGATCAGATTTCTCATAATGTGACAATTTAAAGGAACCAGCATTTTTTACAATGTTGCCCATCCTCAATTGTAATTTCTGAATATAATTCATGATTGTGAACACAATAGGGAAGTTTTGGAAAAAGATAAATACCATGTCAAAAATAGAGAAAACATATGTTAATTCTGTAAATGATGAGATATGCTAGAGATTAGCCTCAAGAATATGTCTATGCTTTGGACTAAGTGTTCTGACTACATAAGTGAAAGAGAAGTGAAAGCACTTACTCCAGTATAGGGTGTAGCTAAATTCCAGACGTAGCAGAGACGCCAAATAAGTGTGGCTGAAGCGGGTAAACCGAGAACAAGTCTCACGGTCAAGAAGTCTGTTCCTACGGACAACAAAACGGGGTAAAAGTAAAGAAAAATAAGGACCCGGGCTTAAAGTATGCCAAGGAATGGTGCAGAACGAGCCAGAAAGTACTTACAATAGGAGGAATCACGAGCTATGCAGTTCTTGCCTTGTCCAAAGCAGCAGAACATGGCGGCATAAATATACGTCATGCGCGTGTCGTCATCACGTCGAGAACGTGTCTGACATCACGAAGGTAAACAAGTGGCGTTTGTTGGCTATGTTTGTGACGTGATTACGTTGTGAACACAGTTCTTCTTATTATTGCAATGGAAGGAACAAAGAGTAATGTGCGAGATATACAACTGAATTATCTGATCCTGTCTGCAGGTAAATCGCGTGTTGTGAGTCTATGTAAAAAATCAAAAGAATCTTATAATGGGAGCAATAGCATGCGATCTGGGATACCTTTCACTGCTTAGTCCATATCAGTAAGGTTATTTCTAAGACTCAAAGAGCAGTGAAGTGTCAGAAAGACTGTCGTCAGAATAAATAGTAAGGTGCTATGGTATGTATGGTGTGTAACTAAGATGGTTCCTGTCTCCTAAAACTGGAGTGCACAATCTGATACAGTACTAGACATTTCACAAAATAAGTCAATTGTCAACAATCTTTGCAGTATCATTATCAACCTTGTTCAGAGGAAGGATCCTAAGTAAAAATCTTCATTGAGACCATGTGGTTGGACGGCGTCTAATTTATGTATCCACCATAATTCCCTCTGGGATAGTTTCTTAGCAAAGTCCCCACCCCTCGGTAATGAATGAACAGTTTCCAAAATTACCCATCGTAGTTGGGTGATATTGTGACCATTTTCTTTAAAATGTCTAAAGACTGGAGATTTTTCATTTTTGGTTCTGATATTGGACTTGCGCTCCGTCCAGCGTTCTTTAGCCTTTCTAATCGATTTGCCAACGTAATATTTCCCGCACGGGGCATATTTATCAACGTCTAAATCCTTTCAAAACACAGCTACTTCTGATAATGTTTTTTATCTGGCCGATCTGATTGTATTTAACACTTAGCATAATAGAACGATGTACCTTAAATTAAGCATCTCCTGGCACAGATTGAAAAAGGAGTAATGGTTACTGGCATGGCATCTGATTTACTAATAGAATTGTCCCCAGTGCAGTACTGACACACTGTTTAATATTCTGTTTCAGAGATGTGGCATGAATATATATTTGTGTTCTGTGCAGCAAGTCTTTTATTAGATGCATAATTGTCCAATGTACATAATTTGCTGCAGGTAAATACTCCTATATTTTGTTGGTGACCTCGTATCTGAGGGGTTAATGCATGTGCTTGTCTACATACATTTGTGTAAACTCTATGGCTGTTTTAAAATCTAATTACACACACAATTCCGCACTAAAATGCACCACTTCTATACATATCTTAGAAATACATTCTTCGGAGAATCGTAGATAACATGTGGGGCGGCTGCACTACCTTCCTGGCACACCTATCACCAACTGTGCGCCTGCTAAGAGGTAACCACTGTGGGAGGCGGTACGTGGGTCACCACACAAGCAGGCACGTTTTTTGGAGCACTGCTTAGCATTACCTGGGGGCGCAGGCAAGGTGAATTGAAGATGGCTGATGGGAGGAGCTATAGAGTTCATGGTTTGCCAGTACCCCAATGTACTGACCCAATATAACAGAACTGGTAATGAAGGCCCAACACGATATTGCCAGTATTGCACCCAACAAGAATTTCATAGGAAAAATAATTGTGCACAAGGTTTGGCTCTGCCACAATTTCCCACAACAGGGACCTCATTCCGCCATAAGTATTTGACTGCGTTAGAGGTAGAAGTAGGACAAAGCTACATAAATGGTGATATATAAGGTGCTGCACCCCTCCCCGTTCTTGGATGCCCAATAGGCATTGCAGAGATCAGACATGCTTTGAAAAGGACATATTGCTCAGACTGCAAAACTGATGTAAAATGCGAGAAAAGCCGCCAGACATATCTTTGATTCTCTGCCTCGGATGAATGATAATGATCCCGTCTGAAAATGCATCAACCAGACAAGTAGGCCGAGCAAACGCAACAAAGTCCTTTCTCTGTGACACCGGCTAGTTGTCATTAAGATGGATGGCTCCCACACACTTCAAGAGGCATCAGCCTCGAGATAAGGGAGCTTGAACCAAGCCTTTTAATTATTTGCTTGGTGTTGTCAATGATCTCCTTCTGGGACCCAGTAATCTTCCTCTGGAATAAGGTCAGTAATGCTGACACACTGTTTATCTTTTCGTTGAGATGGAGAGATCAATGATAAGTTGCTTCTCAGGGAGCAGCTTTTGAGGCTTAAGCAAACTGCTTTCTTTCTCAGTGCTTGGAGCTGTGTTGCAAACTAACAGCAGATCTATTATTTAATATATGTCTGTGTGGCTAATGCATAATCTGGGTGCAAAGAGGGATAGCATGCATGCATGATTTTAACTGTGTATCGGTGCAAGGATGAAGGGTCCCTGTTCTGATAAAACATTAGGCAATAGTGTCACAGAACTTGCATTTGATACAACTAGTTCCACCCCCTCCGGCTTGCCCACAATGGTTTCTGCCAGTTATAAAAAAAAAGGACCTCTTGGAATAAGATATCTGTATCTAACTGCGTATAGCATCACTGTGCTAAACTATCTATTTACAAACATTGGCTGCAACATGCAGGTCACAGCTGTGCCTGCCAGCCAAGTGTCAGTAAAACGACCCAAGTGTCTGTTCAATATCAGCAGTAGCCTTGTTAATATAGAAACCAGTGAACAGTCTGTCATTTACTAACCGCTCAGAATGGTGGCATTACAAAGCATCACCCTGCCCATTAAACCAGGAGATTTTCTAGCAGCCCTGGATCCCCAGGAAGCATATATTCTCCTGCCGTGCAATCCCTCCCGCCATAACTTCCTGAGATTCGCACGTGGACCCCTTCACTTTTAGTTCAAAGACCAGCCTCTTGTCGGGCTTCTGCTCCCCAGGTTTTTTTACAAAGCTAACAGGTCCGTTGCTATGCTTAATTATATGGAAAGGGGTGTACGTTTTTCCATATGTTTTCATGTTTGGCCGATTCCTCTTTCTCAAGAAATAGAGATAGTTGTTTATGTAGGATGGCCGTGATAATTTCCAAGTCTGGAATTTCGAATTCAAAAAGAACGAATTCGAAATGACTGACATGTAATTATCACTAGTAGCACCCATGGCCGCAACCCCCCCCACTTCGCAACCCCCACAACTTACCTCTGATGGTGCACCACTTACCTGATCTCAATCTCTGTAGTTCTTCCCCTGCGATGTGACTTCCGCCTACCCATCGCGGGGTGGAAATGTCCACCGAAGGGTCCCTTTTTTTCTTTTTTTTCTTGCTTTTTTTGTGTGCCTGTCTTTGAACCCCACTTTGTTTTTTGTGGAAGCGGGGGACACCCCTGCCACACCTGAATTCCCATGAATTATCAACCACAAAAAGGATTTGTCTTTGAGTGAAATAAGGTGCAATAGTGACGTATCCGGTCTTTAGGGGCTAAGTGGGCGGTGGGGCAGTAATGGGTAGCAGTACATCATTTCAGATCTTTGGTTGGTTGATGGTGTCGAAATCAGTTTGAAGGGGTGAAGAGAGTTTATCAAGCTCAGTTTCGCTATCACGAATTCTGTGGGCCTGAGCAGCAAGTGTGAGTCTAGCATGTTCAAATGTGGTCACTCTATGCGGCTCAAAGGGGGGCTTTCAGAGATGCCGGTTGGGACGTATACCGACCGGAAAATGGCCAGTATGGGTTCTGGCAACTGGGAAGGGTCGATGAGTGACACTCCAGTGGTTTGAGTCGACACACAGCAATTGTCAAGATGGTGATCAGGTTGCTCTGAGGTGCAGTTTGACACAGCGGCCGTTCGGAGGATGCTTGAGTCAAACTGTGTTTATATACCCTGGTCAGAGGTGGAGTTTGACTCTCCAGCGGTTCGAGTCGGATCCTGGCATCAAGAAGTGGTTCAAGATGCGAAATGCCAGTAGTTGGAGGGATCCAAAGATTATGTTCTATTTAGGGATGCAACCCGTTGTTGAACATATTCAATGATTTGCTTATCACCATGTGGTCAATCCACAGTTATTAAATGTACGCCTTGAGGACAACCCAGAGGGTCGAAACACGTGTCGGCTGAAGACATTTCTTTTGAGACATTAAAACAATCTATAACTTGTGCATATTTTGCCTGATGGACTAATGAACTTACTACATTGGATCACAAGATAGTATTTGGGAAGAACGCTAATATCCACAACACAGCCAATTTTTACTGGTTCGAGATGCAAGCTGCACAGCTCGCATGGTTAGAGGAGTGCCAGAGACAGCACCAGAGTGATCCCTCTGGCTCTATGAGTGGTGAGCACAGACCACACTCCCAAATGAGGGACAGTGCATTCTACTCAAGCATTGTTCCAGAGTGAATCAAAGAAGGTATGGGAGACTCCTTTTTTTAAATGTAAAAAGTCACAGGTGATTGGACTAGAGCTAAACTGCCTTAATGAACCAATCCCTGTTCTTGAAAGAAATGGACTTGCTCTTCTGACATCACACCCAAAGTGCTTTTCCAAGTGGGAGTGAAGGGGACAGGAAGGAGAGTCAAAGAGAAACAAGATGGTGGAAATCTTCCTCAACTGGACAGAGTTCTATCTGTCTAAACCAACCCCACCCATTCCCTTCAATATGATCAAAATAGTTCAGATGTGCAGCACCCTGGTATGAGGCCCTTTGATTCCTGTTCCTAGGCCAGCATCCTGCAGAGTGGCTGTCACATGGAAAATGTATTACCTTCTCTTACAAAGGAACAATGAGAGTCAATCCATCCAGACTACATTTGTGACAGTAGGGTAAGGTCTAGTCTGTCTGAGGAGTTCCACAGCTGAACTGGGCCCACAGAACAGACAAGTGTCTGATTTTGTTTTGATGTGGTTGCAATGATTACGAGCACTGCTATGCACCATACCCTATCTCAGGTATGGCTTATATTTAACGTTTACCCTGCTACCAGGATGGGCTACTAATAATCATCATAGTTTTGGTATGGGGTGCATATTTTAAATGCAGCCCCTGCGCTGCAGAGACTTGGCTGTTAAAGCAGCAATGAAAGAGGCACCTGTGACCCCTAAACCGGCTCTGTACCACTGGTGAGCAGGCACTGCAGAAAATGGTACTCATTAAGTACACACTATGCTTTTGGCATTAAGGCTGAGGAATATGATCAGCAGATGACCCTTTCAGAGATGGACTACCTGCATCTTAATTTTTTGTTACTTTTGTTTGTGCCTTTAGTTTATATTCCATTAAGACCAAACTTTTTCACATTTAATACAAAAAATGAAATGCAAAATCACATTATCAATCCACATAATAAAACTAGGTCATCACGAAATCTCAAGAATAAGCATGAATGAAATGTTCTTTTTTTTCAAAACATATAATCGTGCTGTATAATGTTCAAGAGTTGCCAGTTTTTAAATATTATAAGCAGCTGCGTTGACTACAATAGAATCAGCACTTATTAAGGCTGCCAAAAATTGGTCCTTACGTATATATTGTCTATTGAGCAGACAAATCCCCCAAATCCTTTATTATACTGAGCGTTCAATGCTGGGGAAGATGTTGATCGGTGCCTGCTGGACTCAACTTCCCTTGCGCAATGCCTACACATATCGCCTTGTTCAGTTTTGGCCCACTTATATTCCTTAGTCTCTAGTATGTTGCATCTGAGTTGCATTATAAATCTTATGAGAGTGGACAATTCACAAGATAACTTCGAGGTTGACCCTTCTTGAATGCCTGCTGAGAATATTCTCTATATCTATTGAGGCTAATCAATCTATCAATAGCCTTAACCATGTATGACACAACCATTTTCCTTTTTATTAATGATAAACAGTCTGGTTGCTCGTGTTATGTTGTTATGTTATGTTTTATTATTTATAATGCGCAATTATACCCAAGGGTATCAGGGCGCAGCATTTACAAGAATATGCGAAGCTTGGTTACAAAGTGTACAAAGATCAAATAGCATAGGGGAATGTACAGAGCAACAGAGGAGAGCACACAATATATACAGTATATACAAATTAAAAAGGTGGCATGAAGGATGGCCTTAGCACTTATCTATCTTGGCTGTCCTTCAGTTTAAGGCATGAAATTACCTTAGAGCGGAAATTCAAGTAGGGCATGTCTACTCTGAGGTTGGGAGGCAAAGAGTTCCATAGTTTGGCTGCCTTTACCGGGAAACTGTTACCTCCTATGGTGGCAAGTTTGTAGTTTGGGACAGAGAGGCAATCTTTGTAAGCAGTTCTGAGGGGTCTAGCGGAGGCTTGTCTATGGAATCTGTTAGTCAAGTAGATCGGGGCAGCGTTGTTAAGGGATTTGTAGGTAAGTGAAGCCGTTTTTAGGAGAATTTTATCTCTAGTAGAGAGCCAGTTGTTCTGTTGGCTGAATCCTGATATGTGCTCTCTTCTGGGGATGCCTAAGGCTGCTCTCAGGGCGTTATTCTGGAGGGTTTGTAGCTTGCTGGTAGTAGCCTTGGAGGTTCCCAGGTAGAGGGCGTTACAGTAGTCGAGGCGGGATAGAATGAGGGCTCTAGCGAGTGTAAGGCAGCTAGTGTCTGACAGAAATGGTTTAGCTGAGCGGATTAATTTGCATGTATATGCAGATGAGGATGCCAGTGAGCTCAGTTGTCTTTTGAAGGAGAGGTTAGAATCCAAGTAGAAGCCCAGTGTTTTGACCTCCTGTCCAACTTTGATGTTGTTCCCATCTATCATGAAAGAGTTGTAGGCCGGGCTGAGTTTCCTTAGACTATGCGTTGTTCCCAAGATGATGAGCTCCGTTTTCTCATCATTCAGGCATAGTCCATGAGTGGCCATCCATGCCTGGATGATGATGTACACCCTATTCAGCAATGCCAAATCCTTTCCATAATTTCCAGAAAGCGGAAGGAGGATCTGAGTATCATCTGCATTATTAGTGTAGGTGATACCGAGATGATCCAAATCATCGAAAAGGGGCTTGGTGAATATGTTGTACAATGTGGGGGAGACGCAGGAGCCATGTGGTACACCACAGGTGATAGGTATGGGGTCTGCTGCAGCTGTAGGCGAAAATACCCTCATAGTTCTTCCGTTAAGGAATGAGGTGATCCATGAGATGGCCTCGGGAGAGAAGTGTGCTGCTGTGTGGAGGTGTGAACATAGGACAGAGTGGTCGACCAAATCGAAAGCTGCAGAGAGGTCAAGGAGGAGGAGCAAGGCAACTTGTCCTTTGTCCCTAAGTGTATCAATCTGAGCTTTCAGGTCGATGAGAGCAGTCTCAGTCCCGTGTTGAGGGCGGAACTCAGATTGTCTAGATCCTAAGAGGTGGTGTTCTTCCAGGTGCTTCTGTATTTGAACGTAAGCTACCTTATCTAGGATTTTTAGTAGGAAGGGAACAGTCGTTATGGGTCGGTAATTGGTGGGTATGGCTGGGTCAAGGGTAGGTTTTTTTAGTAAGGGAAGTACCCAAGATTGTTTTAGATTGCTGGGGATGGAGCCGGTGGAGAAAGAGGCATTGATCAATTTAGTGATGAAGGGTGAAAGATCGCGAGCAGCGTCTTTGATGAGCTGTGCTGGGCAAAGGTCTCCCTGGCAGTTAGATGGTTTCAGGGACAAGATGATTTTTTCCACATCGAGTGTATTGACTTTAGTAAACTTGAAGCGGGTGGGGTCTGTGGTTGTGCACTTGTCCGGTTTTTTGGAGGGGGGCATGTCTTTTAAGGTCACTTTTTTGCTGGAGATTTTGGTTTGAAGGGTCTTGATCTTATTGGCCAGGGCATTCTGAATTTCTGAGCACCAGTTTTTATCTTTGGTGCAGGTATCAAGGGGTAGTATGGGAGTTTCAACTTCTTTGAGAATGGAAAAGAGTTCTTTCATGTTGGATTTGGCTGACGATATGCGAGAGTCATAGGACGTTCGTTTGGCCACATATATTTCTTTTTTGTAGAGTGCAGTTATTTTAGATAGATTAAATTTGTTAGCAGCTGAGGGACATTTTTTCCAAGTAGCTTCGCAATTTCTCTTTTGTTGCCTCAGGTTTTTGAGGAATGGTGTGTACCATTTGTTAAGGTGTGATTTCTGTTTGCTCGGTTTGTGTTTGAGAGGGGCGATGAGGTCCAGTGCTGAGGCCATGGATTTATTATATTCCTCAACTAGGATCTCTTGGTCCGCATTGTCTGAGAGTGTGTCAAGTTTGGGGAGTAGGTTCGGGATGAGTCTTTCTGCTGTAATGTTTTTCTTATTTCTGGTGAGAATAGGTGGGGCTGTTGTGATAGGCGGAGGTGTAGGTCTGTCGGTGGTTAACCAGAACGAGACTAGGTGGTGGTCGGTCCAGATTAGAGGTGAGATATTGGTGATGTTTGCTACGCAGTTGTGGTCAGCCACCCAATCAAGTATTCTACCTTTTGAGTGAGTAGAGGCCATGCTTCTTTGTACAAACCCTAGTTCAGCAAGGGTGGTGCCTATAGAGTTAGATATTGGGTCTGCTGGGTCATTATAGCCTAGGTTAAAGTCCCCCAAGGTAAGGACTTGAGCTGAAGTTTTAAGGTTACTAGTTAGGATAGCGTTAAGGTCTTCATCAAAGGTACTGATGGGTCCTGGTGGGCGGTAAATCAAGTGGATGGTGAGGGTTTGGGTATTAGTGAGTGGGACTTTGACTGATAAGTTTTCGCAGGATTGGACATTGGAGGGTGTAGCGAATCTCATGGGTAGGCTAGGTTTATGTATAATGGCGACACCCCCTCCTCTGGACTTGGGGCGATCTTGCCTCAGGATGGTGTACTTGTCTGGGACTGCTAGCATAATCATGGGGCCTGCTGCTGGGTGTAACCAGGTCTCGGTGATGGCGAGGAAGTCTAGGTCGTCTTTGAGGATCAGATCTGCTATTTCTGTAGCATGTGCTACTAAGGATCTAGCGTTGATTAGGGCTCCCTTGATTTTAGGGCTGGCTGTCTTTATGGTGGTAGTTGTGTTTTCAGTAGCGCTTGTATGGCGTTTATCTTGAGTTTGTCCAAGTGTACTCTGGCTAGGGTGGATGAGTATGGGGTTAGGGGTGAGGTTGTGATGTGAGTTAGAAGTTTTAATGTTAGGGTTAAGTTGAGGCAGCTGCTTTAAGGATTTTTGTGGGGTATACAGCGAGCGGGCCAATGGCTCGTAGATTTTGGCTAATCTAGCTCTGAGTCCTAGGTTCCTGTCTATGGTAGTGCGAGGGAGACTAGGTAGTAGCTGAGGGTTGGCTAGGTCTGTATGGGGTGGAATCTGGTCGGTGGGCATGGAAGAAAGGGGCATATTGGGCAGTTGAGGTGCCATTTTACAGTAAGTGTGTAAAGTAATGTTCAGGAAGATGAGGACAGAGGCGTGTAAACTTGTAATAGGTAGACGCATTCTGAATAGTATTGAAGGTAATGTCTTGACTAAGTAGACGCTAGTTGTCTGAAGAAATCTAGAAGCGAATTTGAACAGTATGGCTAAATAAGACTGGATTTGCGAACAGGCAGCATGTCTAGATACAACTAAAATCAGGATCAAGCGGCATTTAGATTCGAAATTGAGCAGTATAGCTAGGTATGACTAGAGTACAGGCAGCATGTCTAGAATATAGATTTGAGCGTGTTAGAGGCTAGATGAGCAGTACAACAATAGGTGTAGATCTGGCAGGAGAGCAAAGTGCAACTCTGAGACAGATTTAATAGTGGGGAAGAGATGAGATTAACAGACGGGTCGGATCTAATACATGTCAAGCACGTGATGTATAAGCTGTAGATATTGTACGTTAATTATAACATGAGTAGACAAAGTCTTTATAATTATTGACAATGATGTTCGCCAGGAGTTAGAGAGTAACCACCAATCAAGTTACCTTATGAGATGTAGTGCCTTGCACTAGTGTGTCCACAAGTAGGAAAACAAAGTGGATCGTTGACCCTAATATGTTGCTTGAAGCGCCATGGAGCGAACAAGGGGCAAACAGGGGCCTTTGTGCGGGCCTTTGTCGATGGCCGGCATTTCCGCCTGCCGGCGAAACAACATAACAACATAACATAACAACATAACATAACATCAGTATGTTGTATGTATGTTAAAGGGAACAAATATCACACAACACTGCGTATGTTCACTGACACATACCATGATGACTACATTGAGTGCACATGTGTTGCTCATGTTGTGATGACACCTTTGTGAAACAGGGCATGGCACTCAAACAATGTATTGTCCAAGATGATGTTTGCATGCTATGAGAATGAAATGAGTTGCAAGTTGGTAATATTGTGATAAAGTGTTTCAGACTGATAATACAGCAACACGGCATTGAAAATTGATAATATGGAAACAAGACGTTGCAGAGAGGAAATATGGGAATAAGGCGTTGCAAGTGATAATATGGTAGCAAGCATTGCAGGTTGAAAGAATGTTAACACGGTTTTTCCGTACATGATATTAAGGTTGATTATTCAGGAAAAAGGCATTGCATTCACGAAAGTTGAGGTAACATCTGTTGAAATGAAGTGCCAAGTGGGGTGGTTAGCACTGAATTAGGGTTCTAACACCCTAACACCATAATAACCGTCTTATATATATTTTCATCAACTGATTTTCCTGAAATGTGGATAGTCAAACTTATGTTTTGTTGACTGAATGGTGTTTCTGTCTTCTATTCACTGTTTGAGTGCTGAGTCGGGGTCCAGGTATTTGTTAGTCTCTCCTCTCTTTTAGTTCTACTTGTTTCTGTTCTTTTATTTGGTGGCACTGTATCTGATTTTTTCCCTATTCCCTACCGTGCTTTCTTTCCATATCAGATGGCTCGGTCGTGTTTTACTTGTGTGTGTTAATGGGTTTTACTGTGTACAGTCAGCAGACAGTAATATTTGTTGGTTGGTCCCACAACACGCCAGGAAGAGGCTACCTTTGTTTCCACATAGCCCTCATGGCTGTAGTGAGTGACTACTAGTGAGATGCCCTAAGAGTGGCTTGTTTTGTTTTCTATGTGTGATGTTTTGATGGGAAAGGAAGTTTGAAGTATTTGTCTTCTCCGTCCCCTCCCTTAATATGTCTATGCCTGTCTGATGTCAGAGTACACTGAGGGGCGAAGAAGACACACCACTTGCGTTCATCAACAAATAAAGCACACAATCATCACAGATCAAAAAGATCATTCTCAAGCACTGGACCTTACTAGCGTGTGACACCAAGCTTCAGCCACTCTTCAGTGAGAAACCAATTTTCGCCCACCGCAGAATCAGCCTTTTAAGAGACCTTCTAGTAAGGACATCATAGAAAATACCATCCCTGCCCTTACCTAAACAAATAGGTACATGTCTATGTTTAAATTGCAATAGTTGCAATATTTGCAACTGCATTAGAAAAGGTGAACATATAATGCAGCATAGGTCAGGTGAAAAAATACCAATAAGGCATTTCTTGACTTGCAATTCTACGAGCGTGGTATATTCTATCAAATGCCCTTGCAGCCTTCTATATGCAGGCCAAACATCCAGGAAAACACTCATAAGATGGAATGAACAGAAATCAAACATCCGTACCCAAAACCCCAATTCATCAGTTGTCCGACACTTCTCAGAGCAGGGATACCAGTTGTCACAAATAAGGTTTCACATTTTGGAAGTGGTTAATGCGAAGAACCTCAGGATGAGCATCAACAAAAACCTTGAACAAAGAGAGTCCTATTGGATAGATAGGTTAGACACAGTTATTCCCAAAGGTCTCAATGAAGACGTGAACTTGTACTGTTGTCTGTGACCTAATGAGTGACGTTAGCCCAGGAACGGCAGCCAGTAGACAACAAGATCATGGTTTTACTGTAAGGAATGCTTATAATGTTCATCAACATAACCTATTGTTTTGTTTTGTTTTACCTTACACAGGCCTATAGTATTCCATACTGAAATGGACGTTCACTTATTAAACTTATTGTTTAATTACACCGATTTGTGATTGTGTACCTACATATTTAGAACACTAACGGATAATGAAAAAAAAAAAAATGCAAGTGCATGCCACACAGGTCAATAACTTGCAGCAATACTAATCTTAGAATGTCATAATATGATCACAGTATTCTTGTGTCATTATCTATGGTATAGCATCATATGTATCTACGTATAAGTGATCCAATAAGTTATGTAGTGTGAGAGAGCTTAGCGAGCTCCATGCAGTTACATAGGTTTAAAGTTGTAATCTCTTTTGCTTGTATTGAGAATGACACAGAGCTAATTGTCATTAAAGGTTACACACAGGTGTTACAGGAATAATTATAGACAAAGGACACATACTGGAAATATATGCCTGGGCAGGGATGCACACATTCACACTTATGAGTAACCAATTGGTTAAGTGTTTCGGACCATGATCTTTAGTTCTAATATATACTCTGAACAAACACTGACTGTCTAAGGAAACAGATACCCCGATGTGTGAATTACGGTCACCATTTTACAGATGACCAACCAGTAAGTTATATTACTTACTGGATGCAGAGTTATAGTACTGGAGTTGGACAGGCATAATACATATCTGAGTTTAAGACACAGTCAATGAGTTTGGTGTACATTAAAAATATACCGTATTGACTCATTATCTCATACTCATTACACAAATGAGCCTAGCGAAACTACAGCAGTACCAATATTACATGTCTTCAATTTAACAGGCCGTCTCCATCATAGGAGCTATCTTGGACTTGTCAATATTGCACATAGTCATGGATCCTACACTGGCTTGGCCTACTATCCTCCACCCCTGATTAGCACAGTTGTCACTAAAGATGTATGCGTCTTGATTCAATCAGAGACGTACCAGTCAATTTGAAGGCCTTCATAAGGTTAAGTCTATGCACAATGGGGTCTTAAAATATCGACCAAAAAGTGTCCTGCACTAAGGGGTGGTTGTCAGCTGCCCAGTGGAGTAACGGAGAGATTTCCCCTGCTCCGGTAAAGTATGAGACATGTTCAGGGCTCAGAGAACCCTTCTCCACTTAACCTGCAGCACCAAAAATCAATAATAGTCCACACACAAAGATTGTGAGAAATTCAGAGTGTATTAAGTGCGCCCTTTCTGAGACACGTGTTTCGGCGACAGACTCGCCTTTTTCAATCAGAGCTAGAAAAGGCAATCGTGTAAATAATTTAAGTTTCAAATTGTAATGATGAACAGCACAAATTCACAAAAACAAAAACAGAAATAGCACAGTTATATCCAAGATTGAGCACACATTCAGATATACATACAGATTAATTATAACATATGTTGTATCACAGAGAAGTAGGGGAGTGGTTAGGGGAAGGATTGTTGAAGGTAATCAGAAAAAATGGGAGTGACGAGAAAAAGAGAAATAGTACATTAGTTGGTGAAATCTAGCAGTTCAAAGTTTGCTGCATGATGCAGCGTGTGACATTGTCAATCTAAGTTACCTCATCAGTGAGAATAGAGTCTTACCTAACACATCTAGATATTAGTCAGATTTGCAACTTATTGGTTGCCCTGTTCATGGGGTAGATCCCGCCTGTGGAAAGGGTGATTGCATTAGTTGAAAGCGTTCCAAGTAAATAAAATAGGTTGCTGGGCAGTGATGCCATGGTTTTTCCTATGCGGGTGTTATTTTAGGGTTGCATACCCTGCACTTATATTCATAAATCATAGAAAACCAAGGGTAGTCCGTACATCTTTAACTGCGCAATAGAGCATTTTAATTTGAAAAGTGGTCAAATAGCCCAAAGTATTCTCTTCGTGCTCGGCATGCTAAATCACGGAATGGGCGTCCATCTCGCTTCCGGTGATTCACAAATGGCTGATGCTCTTATTTATATCTTGAATGTGTGATCCATTCATAAATAGGTGCTAGGAGAACTTATGCAATGCGTCTTATAAGCATTTGGTTTCCCCTCACTGTCACGATTATATTTCCAAGAGTTTTAAATGAAAAGCGCCGTCATACGCGCAGCGTTTATTGCAGTGCGGGGGGTGCCGTGTGTAAGGTGCCGGCTATAATAAGTATACAGATGCTGTGAGGGGCTTAGGGCTTACCTTGCAAGAGGCATAGCTCTCAACCATTTATGTCGCAAAGTCGGGTGAAAACACCCGATTTTATTTTCGGCGGGTGAGAGGCCCATTGAAACGAATGGGCGTGAAGGTGGCTTGGCGGGTGATGTTATGATAGTTTCTCCATTATTAACAGCATGACGTACCACGTCATGCTGCATGTGTTGTATAACGTTCTGAAATAACTGGAGCGTGTTCGTGTATGGTTCCAGAATGTTACGGGGCCATACACGAAGACGCTCCAGGTCTGATGGTTGGCCTTCCAGGGGGCTCCTCCCAATAAACTAATGTAGTCAGTATATATTACGCTCCAGTGTGTTAATTACAATACACAACAAATGGCGACGAGGAGCTGGGAGGGAGCCCCCAGATGCGACAAAGGAATGAATGGGAGACTTGTTACACACAAGTTAGGAAATTGACGACTGAACCTGCGCAAACCCATTTTGACTCGACGATAAAAGAAGGCAAGTGCATGCGAGTGTAGTATTACGGAACGAAGTGAATGGGTGTTTAAAGTAAAACCAGGCGAATTAACGCACCGCATGCATCTTGTAAATCTGTGCTCGAGCCGCAGTCAACTGAAACGGACATTAGAGGAAAGCACCCATATGCGTGTTTTACGTGCCGACGCACGTCTTTAAGGATGGTTGTCATGGCAACATAACAAGTGATAGACAAGCGCAACTGCATACAATACGCTACGTATTAATAACGCAGCTAGCGAACCACGCTACAAATTAAAGACTGTACAGCCGCTCTTGATAAGATTGGGCATGCGCGCTGCAGTAAATTTAATGATATATAGGCAAAGTTGATTGGAAAAAAAAAAAAAAAAAAAAAAAAAAAAAAAAAAAAAAAAAAAAAAAAAAAAAAAAAAAAACTACCGAGAGTGGTGCTGGAGCATGGGTGTCAATGGAATTGGATGGAGTAGCGTTAAGAGTCATGGTGGACACAGGCTCACCCTATACTATGGTGGATGCAGAGACGTATATCAAGGTACTTAAAAAAAGGATGGAAGATTTACAACCAACAAAACTAAAGGCTACGGGATATGGCAAGACTCCAATCAATGTAATTGGTTATGTGTGGGTACATCTGAATTTTGAAGGAAGGAAAACGTATTGTAAATTATTCGTAGCTGAAGATGGATTTGCTATAGTTGGATGGTGGGAACAAGCTGCACTCAAGATTCGCATACATCCAGGAGAGAATGTACCAATTCTGTGTATTACCGAAAGTAGTTGCAGCACTTCAGAGAATTTGGCCAAGAGCTTCCCCAAAGTGTTTAATGATAACATAGGAACCCTTAAAGGCTTCAAACACAAGATTATACTTAAAAGGGGAGCAAATCCTATAGTACACAAAGTAAGAAACATACCCATTGGCACCAGGGAGGCATTGAAGAGTGAATTGGAGAAATTGATTGTACAAGACATAATTGAACCTATAGAAAGTTCAGAGTGGTTATCCCCCATCGTTATTGTTAAAAAACCCAATGGATCGATCAGGATGTGTGTTGACTTAAGGGACCTAAATGCCAACATTTGGGTGGATCGTCATCCTCTACCGAATATAGGAGAAATGTTGACCACGATGAAACCAGCAAAGTGGTTCACAACACTTGACTTGTCGTCAGCATATCATCAAGTGATGTTGGATGAAGAGTCCAGGCATTTGACATCATTCATTACCCCTCTAGGAGCATTTCGATATAAGAGAATGCCATTCGGACTGGCTTCTGCAGCTGCAGTATTTCAACGTTTAATGCATCACCTGTTCGATGGTCTTCAAGGAGTTCATTATTTCCAGGACGATATATTGATATCAGCAATGTCCGAGGAAGAACATGATGCTAAGTTAATGGGGGTATTACAAGTTATACAGCAGAAAGGCATGACACTAAAAATCGATAAATGCAAAATAAAACAGAATGAAGTAACATATTTGGGTCATTGCATAAATAATGAAGGAATAAGGCCCAAAGAATCGCTGGTTGACACCATTCTTAAGATTCCAGATCCACTCAACAAAGATCAATTACGCAGTTTTTTGGGATTAACAGAGTATTATTCGAAATTTGTAGACCATTATACTGACAGAACAGAACAAATGAGAAAACTAATGTGCAAGGGTACAAGATTTGTTTGGTCTGAAGAATGCAAAAATGAATTTGAAAAAATAAAATCTATGATCAATAAGGCACCGGCACTTAAAATGTTTGATTCAAAAGCAAAAACCAGAATATCAGTGGATGCCAGCAACATGGGATTAGGAGGTGTATTAGAGCAAGTTCAAGATGGTGAAGTAGTTCCCATTGCCTTTGCATCCAGGACATTGAGAGGAGCTGAAAGTAATTACTCCACTATTGAGAAGGAGGCCTTGGGAATTAAATGGATCCTTGAGCATTTTAAAAGTCTAGTATGGGGCATACCGATTGAAATCAGAACTGACCATAAACCATTGATACATGTTTTCAATTCAAAAAATCCACATATGACCTCACCGCGCATAAGAAGGTGGATCTTGATTGTTATGCAGTATAATGTCAGTATAAAATATACCCCAGGAAAATCTAATGTTGTGGCAGATTGCTTTTCTCGATTGCCTTGCAAGTCAGAGGTGATGGAAGATGAAGAAAACAGCGAATTAACAGATGATCAGAACATGGAGTGCATCATTGCACATATACATCCGAGTTTTTCAAAGGAAGAATGGATTGAGGCGAGAGAACAAGATTATGAACAGAAACAAGTAAGGAAAGCCATTGAAGATGGGTGGACAGTGGTTGAAAAAAACATTAAATCCTGGGAAAGATATAAAGATGAATTGACGTGCGATACCACATGCGTTTATAGAGGAGATCGTATAATTCCCCCTGTAAAGATGAGAGAGAGAATTATGAGAATAGCGCATGAAGGACATATAGGAAGAAATTTGACCAAAAGGAGGGTGAGAGAAGCCTACTGGTGGCCTAACATGTGGGGTGAACTGGAAGCCCTTGTTAAAGATTGCACAGCTTGTGCAGTGAGCGATAAAAGCAAGACGACACGCGCCACACCATTACAACCAGTGGAAATTCCAAATACTGTATGGTCAAAACTGGCCATTGATATAGCAGGACCATATGAAACTTTAGGGCCACAGAAAATTTATTTAATTGTGTTGGTTGACTATACGTCCAAATGGGTGGAGTGTGGCATAGTAGAAGAGTCCATTTCAGCAATGAAAGTGATGAAGTTTTTAGAGGAGATCTTTAACAGAGAAGGAGAACCTCAAGAAATTATATCAGACAATGGTGCCCAATTCATGTCAAGTGAAATTCAAAAGTTTTTCAAGGAAAGAGCAATCAAACATTCCACCACAGCCTTATATCATCCAATGGCAAACGGATTGGTAGAAAGGATGAATCGCTTTATAAAAGGTATTATTCAGTTAGCCATTGTCAACAATATACCTTGGAGAGAAACATTGAAGGAAGCACTAAATACGTACAAAGTTACACCCCATTCAGTAACAGAGGAAGAACCTTTCACATTAATGAGAGGGAGGATAGCCACGAACAGACTTAGACCTGCATGGATAACAAGAAGAAGAAACAAAGAAATTAACTTGGAGGAGATAGTCAACAAAGTAAGAAGGAAACAAGAAGTATACAAAAACTATTATGACACACAGAAACATGTCAAAGAATGCAGTTATAAGAAAGGAGATTGGGTGAAAGTGAGAGAACCCAGGCGAGTGATGAAGGGAGAATCAAAATTTCGTTCTCCACAAGAAATAAAGGAATGTTCTGGAAAATCGGTTATTTTCGAAGATGGGAAAAAGTGGTCATGTGATGACATTATCCTGGCCAAAGAGGAGGAAACTGAAAGGAACAGGAGAGAATCGATGACAAAAAGAGAAATATTCAAAGATAAGACTGATGGACTAATACACATGAACAAGTCGCATGTTACAGAGAATAAACAGGTAGAAAGTGCAGGAGATAACCTATCATCTGCGAGGATCAAGAAAAGTGTATGGAATCGAAATCAAGACTATGTGTATTATTAGAGATCTTTTAAAATTGAGACTACATATGAACAGACAACAAAGAAATCTCATGATAAAGTGTATCCTTTCTGGTTGTTTTTCAATATATTTGTAGTTATACGCAGCACTTATGCATAACATGTAGATAACTGTTAGGCAGCCTTTGGCTATTAATGTTGGTTAAATTATTGTAGAGGGGAAGATGTTATGATAGTTTCTCCATTATTAACAGCATGACGTACCACGTCATGCTGCATGTGTTGTATAACGTTCTGAAATAACTGGAGCGTGTTCGTGTATGGTTCCAGAATGTTACGGGGCCATACACGAAGACGCTCCAGGTCTGATGGTTGGCCTTCCAGGGGGCTCCTCCCAATAAACTAATGTAGTCAGTATATATTACGCTCCAGTGTGTTAATTACAATACACAACAGGTGACACCCGCCAAAAGCATGTGAGTTGAGAGCTATGCAAGAGGTGAATCCTTTCTCAAGCATTGGCATCGGCAAGGAAGAAGCAGACGTCGCGCTGGAGATTTGTATTGTGAAAAGGAAACCATGGTAACCACAGTCCTTCTTTGCTCACCATTGATGCCATAGGAAAGCAGGGCGCCATGTTTAAGGAGTCAAAATATTATGTTACTGGTCATTATATGGCATTGGGCTCATTCCTGATTAATCATTGCACTCAGTTTACAGGGTGCAGGAGCCAAGACATTCTATTTGGTAATGCACATGTACATATGCATTTGGAGAAAGGAAATTTGAAAAGAGTTGGTAATGGCAGAAACGTCATTTTCAGAAGTCTAGTAAGGTAAGGCCTTAACAGGGTGTTGGTATAAAGTATTCAAGGGCCATGGAGAGTGCATGTTCTGATAGAGCAATATGTAATATTATAAGATACAGGGTTGATGCACTCAGTTAACGAGTGCAGGAATCGAGGCATTCTATTTGGTAACACATGTGCACAAACTACATTATTGAAGCAAAGTTTGCAAAAGGGTTAGTAAGGGCAGACCCGTCATTTCCAGAAATCTACTAGGATACTGCCTTAAGCAGGTGATGGTATACAGTATCCAAGGGTCATGGAGAGTGCATATTCCAATAAGGCAGTATGTAATATTATAGGGTACAGGATTATATAGTTTACTAGGCAGATGGTGTAGATAGGAGTCCTGCTTCTTCGTAACTTCACATTAGGTTGGAATGATATATAACACAATTACAATGCTATTCAAATAAATATAGCCTAGCAGTAGAGGCTCTGCTGTGTTCTTGTCACAGGAAGGCTCCCATCTCATTGTCTGAATTCAGGCCCACCGAGGTGGGTCTGAAGTGGCATATGGTATGTGCTTCCTATTGTCTGAGTCGCAATTCCTGATTGCCCCAACGTCTACCAGGATCTATTTTTCTCAGTCCAATAAATTTGATATTGCATTTGTCCTCCATTTGGTGGTATTTTTGCCGGTGTACCGCAAGAGGCAATGTAGGGTTTTGGCTGACTATTGTAGAGAGATGTTCACGTATACGTGGCCTTAGTTCACGTATGGTGCTTCCGTAGATCTTATGGCATGTGAAGATGATTGCATACACAACAAATTTTGATTTGCAGTTGATATTGTCTTTGATCATCATTGTTGTGCCAAACCTGTCTGAAAATGTGTTAGTCTGCTCGTGTGCATGTTTACACATCATGCATATCCCACATTTTCTGAACCTTGAAGGTGATGTCTGTAGCGAAGTTGAAGTTCGGGGTGTATCTTCTTCCAGCAGCATGGATGGGCTATGTTGGATTTGTGGGTCCTGGCTCTCCGGTAGATAATTGTAGGTTGATCATCAATAAACTTACTGATATGTTCATCTAGTTAAGGAGATGCCAATGTTTCCGTAGGATTGCACGCAAGGTTCCATTGTTGCTGCAGTACGTAGTTATGAATTTTATTGTATCATAAGGTTGTTCTTGCTTTTCATAATGAGTAACTAAATGACAAATCACATTTGATTTTCAATTTTATCTTTTGAGTTCAGTAGATTGTATGAGCACGTAGACTACTATAGACAGTAACGAGCACTGGATGGGACAATACACCTTTCGGTATACACTAGAACGGTTCTGATTTCAACACCTAGATATAATGGGCACATTGCACATCATGAACATACCTACAGAGTTCCGAGCACTAGCAAGTATATAACAGGGCACTTTGCCCACAAACCGGTAAGTGCTGCACAGACCATTATAGTCGTCCACTTCAATCTTCAGGAAAGCACAGTCGAGGCTCGGCTCTACTTATATTAAGGAGGTTATTATTCGATGATGAGGAGGCATTCTCCAAGATAAGGCCCTCTCATCCTTTTCCATTTTTCCTATTTTTCTTTTCTTTTTCTAACCTTCTAGATCACTGCAGTATTTGTATTTGTATTTATTTATTTGTATGGCGTTCCAAGCCCGTAGGCATCTGGGCGCAATTCTTACATAGTAGGTTACAGATGGTACAGTGACAAGAATAGAATATTCGCAAATTGCAGAGAAGACATTTACAGAATTTACATGAAGCAAATTACGTAATTATGGTAGTATATAACTTACAATTTACAAGATATGCATTTGACTGATACATTTCTTTTTCAGAATATACAAGAAGATTACATAATTACAGTGGTAGGTTTCTTACATGTTGTGCAGTTATTAGAGCATGCAACGGTTAGGGTTGTTGGCAGATGGGTATTTAGGATTCTTCTGCAAGGAGCCAGGTTTTGGTGTTCCTCCTGAATTGGTGGTAGGCATGTTCGGTTCAGAGAGGTAAAGATAGAGTGTTCCATAATTTGACTGCAAGTACGGGGAAACTACTCCCTCCTGCCTTTTGTAACTTGAAGCCAGGTACTTTAAGGCAGTGTGCCTGCGTTGATCTCATCGGGCGATCTGAGGTGTTACGTATGAAGTTCTTGGTCAGGTATCTTGGTGCTAGATTGGTGAGACATTTATGGGTAAGCGAAAGGGTTTTGAAAGCGATCCTTTGCTTAACCGATAGCCAATTCAAGTTGTGTCTTACCTCAGATATATGTTGCGATCTAGAGTTATTCAGTGCTGCCCTAATGGCATTGTTTTGCAGAACTTGCAACGTTTTAAAGTTTTGTTGACTGTGTCCAAGGTAGAGTGCATTGCAATGATCTGGCTTGGACAGTACTAGAGCTCTAGCTGTGGAGATGCAGTTGGGTGTAGAGAGATTCAGTCTGCAGGCTGTGAGTAACTTGCAGATGTATGCTGTGGTGGAGGCTGCTGCATTAACCTGTCTAGATAGGCTTAGAGATGAGTCGATGCAGATGCCAAGAGTTTTTACGTCTTTGGACAACTTGATGGCTTTACCGTCAATATTGAAGGCGTCAAATTGTTTTTCTAGTCTATTGAGTCTAAGCTTGGAACTTAAGAGTAGAAGCTCTGCCATCTTGTCATTGAGACAAAGCCTATGTTTAGCCAGCCAAGCCTCCATGATGCTATAAATGATGTTAAGTACTTTGTCATCAGTGTCATAGTCTTCATTGACAGATATGAGCATCTGGGTGTCATCTGCGTAATTAGTGTAGGTAACACCCAGAAGTTCCAGGTCATCGAACAGAGGCTTCATAAATACATTGTAAAGAGTGGGGGACATGCACGAGCCTTCGGGAACACCGCACGTGACTAGTGCAGGATCAGCTGAAGCTAATGGCGAAAAGACTCTCATTGATCTATTGTCAAGGAAGGAGTGGATCCAAGTGGTGGCTTTATCAGAAAAGAGTGCTGTTGAAGTTAGATGCGAGCATAGGTCTTTGTGGTCTACTAAGTCAAAATCAGCCAATAAAACTAGTAGTAGAAGGAGGGAATGTTTGCCTTTGTCTTTTAACTCCTCAATTTGGGTTTTTAAGTCAATTAGGGCCATTTCAGTACCGTGCCTTGGCCTGAAGCCTGAAGCCTGATTGCCTAAGGTCAAGGAGGTTGTTAGTTTCTAAATGTTCTTGAATCTGCAGATAGGCTGCTCTATCAATAATATTTAGAAGAAAAGGGACTTTAGTGATAGGTCTACAGTTCGTGGGAACAAAAGGGTCTAGGGTTGGCTTCTTAAGTAGTGGGAGGACCCAGGCATCTTTAAGGTTGTTAGGCACTATGCCTGTTTTTAATGAAGTGTGGATAAGGGAGGTATCCCAGTGGAGGTGTCCCAGTGGTCACTTATTGAAAAAAGCAGTAACCTTGTAATCTACAGGTCCATCAAGGCATGCCATTTATGTTCTAGATTTTTAAGGAAATATACAGATTTCACATTGGCAGCAGTTAGTATTGACATAGCGGAATCCCACATAAGACTCAAAGATGTATGTTTAATGTTTATTTTCAGGATCATTGTTATCTGGTTGCTAAACAGGACAGAGTCACATCTTCTCACGAGGAAGAGCTTATTTCCCCTAGTGGACAAGTAGGAAGTCTAACTCTCACAAACTTTTGGTAGATACAATAACCGGAATAAGGAATGAGCACAGCAAACTTATTTCTTTCCTGTAATTTTTCACAGGTAGAGCCAGGAAGGCATTCGCCGTAGATATTAAGAAGAGGCAGGTAGGCAGAATCTACATTCATCCACATTAGTACAACATTTATTGTGATTGCAAATATCTTGATCTATTGTCACTAATATGCATTAAATATGTAATTGCAGAGAGTTGCCCTGATGATGGACTGCATGGGTCCGAAATGCTTTGTCAGAAGAAGAAAATAAATAAAAGATGTTTAATACATCAGATATCATTTGTCTCTGTGTATAATTGTCCTTTTATAATTGTTGTTGATATGGCTGACATATCATTAGAAGTAGATTTGACAACACAGGAGCCTCTCCAGATCGAGTGCAGTCACACCAGAACCATTTTTCAGGTCAGAGTGTGTGATGCCATGGATGGAATGTGGTGAATGTGGAATGCCCCAAATAAGTGTTAAGGATTTCAATCAGGCACACACCCGGGACTCACCTAGCATGTAATACACACATGAAATACTTATTTATTATGTCTATAGGTTCAATATTCTGAGTGATATACCACTCATATCACACCCGTCTCAAAATACCCCCCAGGTCACAGTGGACCAGGAATCAGGCTGGTTGATAAAGATAAATATGTATTTATTTATTTACAATTCAAATCAAACACAACTTTATATATATATATTTATATATATATATTACATGGCCACGGTAGTGGCCATGTAGTTATGGTTAAGTTGCTGTTTCCATAGGAAGAGCACTTTTTGGGCGGCTTATAACTTCCGTCTCCCTGGACGAATCCTCACCAAACTTTGCAAAAAAAGTATTTGGGTCACCCTGAATTGTTTTGCAAAGTTAGGTGGGGATTCGTCCAGGGGGGGCAAAGTTATAGAGGGGGTCTCAAAACTTTTTTTTTCCCATAGACATAATGGGAAAAAACTTTGCTCACGCCTACAGCCCAAACCGCTGGACAGATTTACACCAAATTAGCGGCAGGAGCGGCGGCTTGGTCCCGAAAGCGTGCTTTGCTTTATTTGGTGTAAATCCGTCCAGTAGTTTTTTAAAAAATGACAAAAATGTAAGTGAAAAAAATTAGCGATATCTGTGTTCGCTTCGCGGACACACTTCCCTGTTCGCTCCGCGGACAGGACGGTGATTGGGCAAGCAGCTTGCGTGATGTCCGCGGACATCTGACGTGCTCTCTCATTGGATGCGTGAAAGCGTGCAGTGCGTCTGGCTTCAGAGACGCCCGCCATCTTTGTTCCTCGCATGAGAGGCTTTGTATCCCGCCTGCACAGTAAGTCCCCCACCCCCGCTCATGCCCGTGTCTGTCTCCTGTTCCTCCCATCCCCCGCTCATGTCCGTGTGTCTTTCCCCCTCCTGCCCACCGCCGGCTCATGTCCGTGTGTCTTTCTCCCTCCCGCCCACCCCCCGCTCATGTCCGTGTGTCTTTCTCCCTCCCGCCCACCCCCCGCTCATGTCCATGTGTCTTTCTCCCTCCCGCCCACCCCCCGCTCATGCCCCGCTCATGCCCAGCTCGTGCCCCGCTCGTCTCTCCCAAACGCACACCCCCCGCTCTTGCCCCGTGTGTCTCTCCCACCCCCGTGTGTCTCTCCCACCCGCTGCTCATGTCTGTGGGTTTCTCCCCACCCGACGCCCGCTCATGTCCGTGTGTCTCTCCCCACCCGCCGCCCACCCCCCGCTCATGTCCGTATGTCTCTCACCACCTGCCGCCCACCCCCCGCTCATGTCCGTGTGTCTCTCCCCACCCCCGCTCATGTCTGTGTGTCTCTCCCCACCCGCCGCCCACCCCCCGCACATGCCCCGTGTGTCTCTCCCCCTCCCGCCCACCCCCGCTCATGTCCATGTGTCTCTCCCCACCCGCCGCCCATCGCCCACTCATGTCCCGTGTGTTTCTCTCCCTCCCCCCCACCCCCGCTCATGCCCTGTGTGTCTCTCCCCCTCCCGCCCACCCCCGCTCATGCCCCATGTGTCTCTCTCTCCTTCCCCCACCCCCCACTCATGCCCCGTGTGTCTCTCTCCCTCCCCCCCACCCATGCTCCGTGTGTCTCTCCCCCTCCCGCCCACCCCCCGCTCATGCCCCGCGTGTCTCTCCCCTTCCCCCATCCCCCGCTCATGCCTCGTGTGTCTGTCTCCCTACCCCCCACCCCCGCTCTTGCCCCGTGTGTCTGTCTCCCTTCCCCCCACCCCACCCCCGCTCTTGCCCCGTGTCTCTTTCCCCCTCCCGCCCACCCCCGCTCTTGCCCCGTGTCTCTTTCCCCCTCCCGCCCACCCCCGCTCTTGCCCCGTGTCTTTTTCCTGTTCCTCCAACCCCCGCTCATGCCCCGTGTCTGTCTCCTGTTCCTCCCACCCCCGCTCATGCCCCGTGTCTGTCTCCTGTTGCCACCCACCGCCCGCTTATGTCCCGTGTCTGTTCTCCCCACCCCCCGCTCATGCCCGTGTCTGAAGTTCCCCCCACCCCCCGCTCATGCCCCGTGTCTCTCCTGTTGCCCCCCACCCCCACTCATGCCCCGTGTCTGTCTCCTGTTTCCCCCCACCCCCCGCTCATGCCCCGTGTCTGTCTCCTGTTGCCCCTCACCCCCCGCTCATGCCCCGTGTCTGTCTCCTGTTGCCCCCCACCCCCCGCTCATGCCCCGTGTCTGTCTCCTGTTGCCCTCCACCCCCCGCTCATGCCCCGTGTCTGTCTCTGTTGTTCCCCCCACCCCCTGCTCATGCCCCGTGTCTGTCTCCCTACCCCCCACCCCCGCTCTTGCCCCGTGTGTCTGTCTCCCTTCCCCCCACCTCTGCTCTTGCCCCGTGTGTCTTTCCCCCTCCCGCCCACCCCCGCTCTTGCCCCATGTCTCTTTCCCCCTCCCGCCCACCCCCGCTCTTGCCCCGTGTCTCTTTCCCCCTCCCGCCCACCCCCGATCTTGGCCCGTGTCTCTTTCCCCCTCCCGCCCACCCCCGCTCTTGCCCCGTGTCTCTTTCCCCCTCCCGCCCACCCCCGCTCTTGCCCCGTGTCTCTTTCCCCCTCCCGCCCACCCCCGCTCTTGCCCCGTGTCTCTTTCCCCCTCCCGCCCACCCCCGCTCTTGCCCCGTGTCTCTTTCCCCCTCTCGCCCACCCCCGCTCTTGCCCCGTGTCTCTTTCCCCCTCCCGCCCACCCACGCTCTTGCCCCGTGTCTTTCCCCCTCCAGCCCACCCCCGCTCTTGCCCCGTGTCTTTCCCCCTCCCTCCCACCCCCGCTCTTGCCCTGTGTCTTTCCCCCTGCCGGCCACCCACGCTCTTGCCCTGTGTCTTTCGTCCCTCCCGCCCACCCCGCTCTTGCCCCGTGTCTGTCAGCCTCCCGCCCGCCCCCACTCTTGCCCCGTGTCTTTAACCCTCCTGCCCGCCCCCGCTCATGCCCCTTGTGTCTCTCCCCCTCCCGCCCACCCCCGATCATGCCCCGTGTGTCTCTCTCCCTCCCCTCCACCCCCCGCTCATGCCGCGTGCGTGTCTCTCCCTCCCCCCACCCCCCGCTCATGCCCTGTGTGTCTCTCTCCCCTTACCCCCACCCCCCGCTCATGCCCCGTGTGTCTCTCTCCCTCCCCCGCCCGCTAATGCCCCATGTATCTCTCTCCCTCCCGCCCACTCCCCGCTCATGCCCCGTGTGTCTCTCTCCCTCCCGCCCACTGCCCGCTCATGCCCCGTGTGTCTCTCTCCCTCCCGCCCACCCCCGCACATGCCCCGTGTGTCTCTCTCCCTCCCGCCCACCCCCCACTCATGCCCCGTGTGTCTCTCTCCCTCCCCCCACCCCCCGCTCATGCCCCGTGTATCTCTCTCCCTCCCCCCACCCCCGCTCATGCCCCGTGTGTCTCTCTCCCCTTCCCCACCCCCTGCTCATGCCCCATGTCTGTATTCTGTTCCCCCCGCTCATGCCCCGTGTCTGTCTCCTGTTCTCTCCACACCCCGCTCATGCCCCATGTCTGTATCCTGTTCCCCCCACCCCCCGCTCATGCCCCGTGTCTATCTCCTGTTGCCCCCCACCCCTCCCGCTCATGCCCCATGTCTGTCTCCTGTTCCCCCCACCCGCTCATGCCCCGTGTCTGTCTCCTGTTCCCCCCACACGCTCATGCCCCGTGTCTCTCTCTTGTTGCCCCCCACCCTCCCGCTCATGCCCCGTGTTTGTCTCCTGTTCTCCCCACCCCCTGCTCATGCCCGTGTCTTTTTCCTGTTCCTCCCACCCCCGCTCATGCCCCGTGTCTGTCTCCTGTTGCCCCCCACCGCCCCGCTCATGCCCCGTGTCTGTTCTCCCCACCCCCCGCTCATGCCCGTGTCTGTAGTTCCCCCCACCCCCCGCTCATGCCCTGTGTCTGTCTCCTGTTCCCCCCACCCCTCGCTCATGCCCCGTGTCTGTCTCCTGTTCCCCCACCCCCGCTCATGTCCCGTGTCTCTCCTGTTTCCCCCCACCCCCGCTCATGCCCCGTGTCTCTCCTGTTGCCCCCCACACCCCCCCTCCCCGTGTCTGTCTCCTGTTTCCCCCCACCCCCCGCTTATGCCCCGTGTCTGTCTCCTGTTGCCCCTCACCCCCCGCTCATGCCCCGTGTCTGTCTCCTGTTGCCCCCCACCCCCAGCTCATGCCCCGTGTCTGTCTCCTGTTGCCCTCCACCCCCCGCTCATGCCCAGTGTCTGTCTCTGTTGTTCCCCCCAACCCCTGCTCATGCCCCGTGTCTGTCTCCTGTTCCCCCCACCCCCCGCTCATGCCCTTGTCTCTCTCCTGTTGCCCCCCACCCCCCGCTCATGCCCCATGTCTGTCTCTTGTACCCCCCACCGCCCGCTCATGCTCCGTGTCTGTCTCCTGTTGCCCCCCGCTCATGCCCCGTGTCTGTCTCCGGTTCCCCCCACCCGCTCATGTCCCGTGTCTCTCTCCTGTTGCCCCCCACCCCCGCTCATGCCCCGTGTCTGTCTCCTGTTGCCCCCCACCCCCCTCTCATGCCCCGTGTCTGTCTCCTGTTCTCCCCACCCCCCCGCTCATGCTCCGTGTCTGTCTCCTGTTGCCCCCCACCCCACCGCTCCTGCCCTGTGTCTCCCTCCTGTTGCCCCCACCCCCTGCTCATGCCCTGTGTCTGTCTCTTTTGTTCCCCCCACCCCCGCTCATGCCCTGTGTCTGTCTCCTGTTCCCCCCACCCCCTGCTCATGCCCCGTGTCTCTCTCCTGTTGCCCCCCACCCCCTGCTCATGCCCCGTGTCTGTCTCCTGTACCCCCCCACCCACCGCTCATGCTCGTGTCTGTCTCCTGTACCCCCCCACACCCCCGCTCATGCCCCATGTCTGTCTCCTGTTGCCCCCCTGCTCATGCCCCGTGTCTGTCTCCTGTTCCCCACCCCCCGCTCATGCCCCGTGTCTGTCTCCTGTACCCCCCACCCCCCGCTCATGCCCTGTGTCTCTCTCCTGTTGCCCCCCACCCCCTGCTCATGCCCCGCGTCTGTCTCCTGTACCCCCCCACCCCCCGCTCATGCCCCATGTCTCTCTCCTGTTGCCCCCCACTACCCCGCTCATGCCCCGTGTCTGTCTTCTGTACCCCCACCCCCTGTTCATGCCCCGTGTCTGTCTCCTGTTCCCCCCACCCCCCGCTCATGCCCTGTGTCTGTCTCCTCTTGCTCCAACCCATGCCCCGTGTCTGTCTCCTGTTGCCCCCCACTCCGCGCTCATGCCCGTGTCTCTCTCCTGTTGCCCCCCACACCCCCGCTCATGCCCCTTGTCTGTCTCCTGTTGCCCCCCACCCCCTCGCTCATGCCCCGTGTCTGTCTCCTGTTCTCCCCACCCCCCGCTCATGCCCCGTGTCTGTCTCCTGTTCCTCCCACCCCCGCTCATGCCCTGTGTCTGTCACCTGTTGCCCCCCACCCCCTGCTCATGCCCCGTGTCTGTCTCCTGTTCTCCCCACCACCGCTCATGCTCCGTGTCTGTCTCCTGTCCCCCCCCACCCTTGCTCATGCCCCGTGTCTGTCTCTGTTGTTCCCCCACCCCCGCTCATGCCCCGTGTCTGTCTCCTGTTCCCCCCACCCCCCGCTCATGCCCCGTGTCTCTCTCCTGTTGCCCCCCACCCCCCGCTCATGTCCCGTGTCTGTCTCCAGTACCCCCCCACCCCCGCTCATGCCCCGTGTCTGTCTCCTGTACCCCCCCGCCCCCGCTCATGCCCCGTGTCTGTCTCCTGTTGCCCCCCCACTCATGCCCCGTGTCTGTCTCCTGTTCCCCCCACCCACTCATGTCCCGTGTCTCTCTACTGTTGCCCCCCACCCCCTGCTCATGCCCCGTGTCTGTCTCCTGTACCCCCCCACCCCTTGCTCATGCCCAGTGTCTCTTTCTTGTTGCCCCCGACTCCCCCGCTCATGCCCCGTGTCTGTCTTCTGTTTCTCCCACCCCCCGCTCATGCCCCGTGTCTGTCTCCTGTTCCCCCCACCCCCCGCTCATGCCCCGTGTCTGTCTCCTGTTGCCCCCACCCATGCCCCGTGTCTGTCTCCTGCATTCCCCCACTCCACGCTCATGCTCCGTGTCTCTCTCCTGTTGCCCTCCACGCCCCCCACTCATGCCCCGTGTCTGTCTCCTGTTGCCCCCCCACCCCCCGCTCATTCCCCGTGTCTGTGTTCTGTTCTCCCCACCCCTGCTCATGCCCCGTATCTGTCTCCTGTTCCCCCCATACCCCGCTCATGCCCCGTGTCTGTCTCCTGTTCTCCCCACCCCCCCGCTCATGCCCCGTGTCTGTCTCCTGTTCTCCCCACCCCCCGCTCATGCCCCGTGTCTCTCTCCTGTTGACCCCACCCCCTGCTCATGCCCCGTGTCTGTCTCCTGTTGCCCCCCACCCCCTGCTCATGCCCCGTGTCTCCCTCGTGTTCCCCCCACCCCCTGCTCATGCCCCGTGTTTCCCTCGTGTTACCCCCCGCCCCCGCTCATGCTCCGTGTCTCCCTCGTGTTCCCCCACCCCCCGCTCATGCCCCTTGTCTCTCTCCTTTCCTCCCCACCCCTGCTCATGTCCCGTATGTGCCCTGTACCCCCCGCTCATGCCCTGTGTCTCCCTCGTGTTCCTCCCCACCCCCTGCTTATACCCCGTGTCTCCCTCATGTTCCTCCCCACCCGCTGCTCATGCCCCGTGTCTCTCTCGTGTTCCCCCCACCACCGCTCATGCCCTGTGTTTCCTTCCTTTTCCCCCCACCCCCTGCTCATGCCCCGTTTGTACCCTGTTCCCTCTCACCCCCCGCTCATGCCCATGTGTCTCCCCTGTGCCCCCCCAACCCCGCTCATGCGCCGTTGTGTTCTTTATACACCCCGCCTTCCCTTTCCATGGTGGCCATCTTGGTAAAAGATTTTCCTTCCTACACCAAGACGCCGCAGGCGTCCCGGCGTAGGAAGGAAAATCTTTTTGTTTTTTTTACCACCTGGCATTTCCACTTTGAGGACATAAGATGTTAGTGGTCTTCATCTATTGAAAAGGATGTTATGGTCACGTTGTACTAATAAAAACCTTTAAAATTTAGTTAAAAAAAATGTTACAGGGACGTTATGGTTAAGTTGCACTAATAAAAACCTATGAAATTCAATGAAAAAACTTTGTTAAAGGGACATTATGGTTAAGTTGCGCTACTAAAAACCTATGAAATTCAGTGTAAAAACTTTGTTAAAGAAACGTTATGGTAAAGTTCCGCTACTAAAAACCTATGAAATTCAGTGAAAAAACTTTGTCAAAGGAACGTTATGGTTCCAAGTAAAACCGAAAAACCCTTGAAATTCGCCTGTTATGGTAAGCTAAGCAACCATAACTCGCGCCACCACCGTGCACTGCTAAGACTAACACCCAGGACATCAAAGATGACATCACAAATGTCATTGATGACATCACTGATGACATCACATGTCTGGCCCACTCTTTTTTCTTTTGCTGACATATCTAGGCCACATGGTTTTCTTCAGTAACAGTCAGAAACTAAACATTTTATTTTATTTGTAGACGGATCCTTCAAGTAGGTTCTTACAGTAATTCTGTTAGAGTCCAGTCACATCATATGAAACATATACATACGGGAAGACACAAGCTTGAAAGACAGCAATCCTTTTTGTGCATAAAGATAATCAATAGACTTATGAGCACTTTCTGATAGTTCTGGTGTTTTTTTTTTATGGCTGTACTTTCCCTGTGGGTCCAATAACATCAAGTGATACATATACATAGGGTGAATAGCAGCTTTGAAACAGAGCAATCATTTATTTGCATGAAAATAATCAGTTAAGTTATTAATTGTTTCTGCTACTACTTGTGCTTTTTTGCTAACTTCACTTTCCCTGTATATACCCATATTGGTATGTGTTCTTGTGTCTTTGTGTTTTGTCTATAGTAATGTTTTATTAGCTACGTATTACGTATTACATATTTCACAGTACACAAAAATCTATTAAGACAACAATTATCATTTCATTATTCAACATATTAACATTACGAATATTATACCTTCATCTTGTACACTGCACACCATGTTATGTTTCTGTATCAGTAGCTTAGTATACTAGATAGAACCCCATAATAGAATGCTATTTATATCAATGCATCGTTCAATGCACTAATTAGGGTATGATATTTATTGCAATGATCCTTGACACTTGTTTCGCAACATTATAATAAGAATCCCTTGTACACATATTTCATGAAAAGTACATACACATGTGATGTCATCAGTGATGTCATCAATGACATTTGTGATGTCATCTTTGATGTCCTGGGTGTTAGTCTTAGCAGTACACGTGGTGGCGCGAGTTATGGTTGCTTAGCTTACCATAACTGGCGAATTTCAAGGGTTTTTCGGTTTTACTTGGAACCATAACGTTCCTTTAACAAAGTTTTTTCACTGAATATATATATATATATATATATGGGGCAGCAATCAACAATGTGGTGACAGCAAAAATCAAAAATAAGTAAGGCAATTGAATTAAATGTTGAGCAGCACAGAGGATAAAGCACACAGAAAAGACCGTTTTGGCTTGTGAAAAGATAGCGCTTAGGTTAATATTTCCCCCTGCAAAGTTCTTAATTCACACATGAGCAATTCTACACAGATGGGTGTGAGCAGCAGGTATTTAGGAATAAACAGCAATATACAGTGTTTGAATATAATCTTCCCTCCCCAAACAAGAGAGAAAACCTTTTTGGAACTTTGACACTTTTAAACTGACAGTTGAAAATGACTTTGTGAAACAATAAAAAGTGTGTAAAAATGTTTAAATTGATAACAATTCTTATGGGAGCAACACTAAACAGGTCCTAGCAAACATGAGCTACGAGATGAGAAACAGTACACACTTTAGATCAGAATGGAAGTTAAGAGACACTTTGGATGGCAAAAGACACATGTAAAACTTTTGCAAAAATGTGAATTTGCGGCAAAATTTCACTATGTAATTTTTAATAAAAACGGGTGAAATACACTGTTTTGGTTTTATTGGTTGTGGATGTAGCTAATGGTTATGCAAGTTTGAATGAGAGGTGTTTTTGAAAATAAAGACGCAAAAATGAAAACAGAAATCAATTCTTACAGTGACAATTATGCTAGAAACTAGGCTATTCAGGCTGGTTACAAGTTTGAAACACAGTAAGCCCCAGAGTGGTTAGCGGAAACCAACCCCTGCACCTCTGTGTCCACTTTGGAGGACTCAGTCGGATTACCCCTGGGATGATTTTCAGGGTTTGGGATTTTGCAAGACTAAAGGATTTTCACGAAGTTATCACTAGCACAAGAAATCAAAGCAAGGTTTCAGACTGGTGTGACACTATTATAAGTTCTTAAGTTAAAGAGAGGATGGATTGAGATTGGGATAGGACAAGGCAGTATATTAGGGGTTACAGTGCACTGTAAATTAAGATTGGACCTTCAGGGTTCTGGTAATCCAGATTGGGTCTAACGGCAGCAGGGAACCTCTGGCATGATGGTCAGCTAGGCGGTTCGGGTCAATTGGACTGGCACCTCAGACTGGATTTGGATTGGATTGGCCCTTCTGGTCACTGGACATGGTTGATTAGCGGGATGGCAAGTTCAGTAGGCAAGCATGAATGGTAGCAAGCCAAACTGTATCAGAATTATTCTTTCCTGAAGTTTGGGATGGTTCAAGAATTGGCCTAGCTGAAGAAGAGTTCAGCAATTGCTGGGCCTTGGTTTTGCAAAGTAATCTGGATCAGGACAAGATGAAGAACTCTGGAACACGGCATCACGCGGCAATCAGGATGGAGTCAGGAATCAGTGTCTGTGTGTGATGAAGTTCCTATAGTTATCATGCCAAGTGACATCACAAAGTGTATGGTAGGGGCAGAATTTCAAACCACACCCCCATGGCTATGATAGGTCAAAGGCACTTGCCTTTTCTTGATTGGAAGTCAGAAAGAGCTGTCAGATTTTATGATGTGATTAGGGAACTCCCACATTGATTTGAATCACAATTTAACTTTCCCACAAATGTACATTCCTTTAATATGCTCTCTAATAAAATTGGACACATGCATTACATATTTTATGGGTTATCTTTACATTCAATTCCCATCTCAGTGAGAGCTGGCTTTGTCATTCTGTGGAATTTTGTCAATTTCATTCATAACGGTATGGCCTAACAATTCCTAATTGAATACATATCTGTCATGATTCCTACCCCTCATGTCCCCAGCCCTCCAAGATATCAGGCTGGAGCCAGGCCACTTTCACCTACATGGCCGTCAAGGGCCTCTCCATCCCTCCAAAGACCCACTTGGAGTCAGACTTGGTGCTTGTGGCACCAGACTCACTCACTCCCATAGGATAACATTGGGGATTGGACTTGTAGTGCATTGATGGGGACAAGATGGATGCCCCCACATATTTCTGTTCCCAGAACTGCATGTGTGGTCTAGTCTTTTGGGTGTGGTTCAGCCCAGAGAAACCTCGGATACCCAGAGACTATTTAAGCCACACCCAGGCTAAGAAACATGCTTTGCGTTTTCTGCACCTGCAGCATGACACTCACCATGTTCGGATCGGTCTCCAGTAGGCCTGCATCATTCTTCTGCACTCAGCTCCTGCAAGAACAAGAACACTGTTAGGAACAGCCTTACCTTGTGGCGCTCCTGCCCATCATTCATCGCTCCTTCTGTTCTGCAAGCATCATCGGCGGTGTCATTCCCATCCCGGCACGCCGCTTCCTAAGGAAAAGGGAAAAGAACAGAAAAATGGCATTAGTAAGCATTCTGCAAATCTTCGCTTATTTTTAAATATTGTACGAGCTTCAAACGCTTACCTGAATCCCAGCCGCTCTGGGGGAACTTTGTCTCCGGAACTTCTCATCCATCTGCAAGAGGGAAAAGGCACTCCAGGTTAGCGTGGAAACATCTAGAGGCGCCGCATACCGCGCTTACCCACCACATTTGTTCTTCATATCCGGCATCCACGCTGAAAATGTTGTGGCACCTAAAAGACACAGAAAAAGAACTCAGTTCAACGCAAATACGAAAGGTGTGCATCGCGCATTGCACTCTCACTCACCTTCAGTGCTACTCATCTCAGCAGCACGCCGCCATCCCCGGACGCCGGCCATCATCTAAGGAAGGAAAGGAACGAAGTTAGAGAACTGTTCAAAAGACTCATTATACTTACCTGTCAGACTCTTGCCAGTGAAGTAACTAGGCAGCAACGAGCCCACATCAATCAACGTGCCCCTGCACTGAAAGCAGGACAGAGAGCACACTATTCAAGAAAACAAGGTGAGCTGTGGATCAAAGGGAAGGGTTGGACCCCGGGGAAGAAGGGGTTCAAGCACACAGAGACAATAAGGAGTTAAACTCTACCAATCCTGTGTTTCACGCCCAGTCTCCAGTCGAATAGCCTCCAGGGAAGGGTTCTAGGTCAGAACAGGCTGAGTGACGTCCCCGTGGATACCAGGTGAGCGTTACAATATCTGGGCAATCATCACTAGAGCATGGGAATACAATGTTAGACTTGCAGCATTCATAGTTTTGGCACAATCAGTGTTTTGGTGTATCTTTTGTTCCTTATGCAGTACAAGGTTCACTCACGTCTTCAAAGAAAGGGCATAACATTAGATTTACAACCACCAATTTTTAGATTTGTCCTCCTTCATGTTGCAAAGTTAAAGGTTTTCAAAACTTAATCACAAATAGGCATTTGAAACAACAGATTTCTTTGAGCAGTTTTCTTTTTCTCTCCTTTCAACAAACAACAGCTGTCAAATCCCTTTGATCAGGGTGGGGTGTAGAGGGATGTTTCCAGCCCCACTCCAGAAGAGATCAGTGCTCAGCCTGCCATTGTCTTTGGCTCAGCCAAAGACAAATGTCTAATGAGGTCTTTGTTCTAAATATGCGAGAACCTCCAGCATCAATTAAGCCTTTCTGGTAGCAGCAGAGTGTCACCATGAAGTGTCATCTTTCCCAGGTTGGGCACTGTCCAATCAGAATTAAACAGTTAACTCCAAACTGGGTTACTTTAAGATTTATCTAAAATCTTTCATTTAAAATATTTAAAACAAACATAGTTTATAGGGGATTTTGGCAATTAAAAGAATTAAGCCTTTCACAAAAACATGCTTTTAAACAGGCAAATGTTGCACTTCTGCATAGAAAAAGCACATTTAAACTGAATCCTTTACATCAGAGTTTCCTCTACAGCATACACATATATTCAGCACCATTTCCGTTGTTGAGTGCTGGAATTTGTTTGCAGTCTGGAAGTAAGTATTCAGCCTTTGTTTGGAGTTTTCGCTGTACAGTTGAAATTGTTATATGTTGCCACCTTTAGCCACTTTTTTCCTGTGTAACTGAAAACAAACTGTTGCTGGACTGGTTTTTCATGGAATACATTTCTGAGCTGCTGTCAGTCAGTGAGACCTGGTTTCTCTGAGCCACCTGGAGGATCTGTGATTTCAGTACACTTTTAATTTCAAAGGATCACTTGGAAAATGACTGAATCTACCGCCAAAACAGCACTTTGAAGGTTGCAATTGGTTGGGAAAGCTGCATTTTAAAAGGCATTTTCGGTTTTTAGCCCAATTCTGTGGCCGTGCTTCACGTTACATGTAACAGCACCCACTGGCATTCTCCTGAAGTGAATTCTGTTTTTACCCCAACTTTGACTGTGTGTGGCAGGGCTGTGCAGCCTTTTATGATGGTGAACCATGCACAGTTTTGTAGATTTTTGCACGCACAATGGTTAACGCATTCATTTTTGGCTGTTTCTTTCCCCATTGGCAAAGGGGTGCAGTGGGGTGCATCAGCATGTCTAAAAATATACCACAAAGCCCCCCCAGACTTTGGCTTGACTTCCAGTCGTGGGGAAGTCGGGCACGTGGGATTTTTCTTTCTGTCTCTGGGGAGAAATCTGGTTGCTTCTCCCATCAGCGATTGATGCGACTCGCTCTCCTCACTGGTTCTGGTTGGAATGGGAAGATACTCCCGTCTTCTCCCCTGCATTCTTTTCCAGTGTGGAGCGACATTCCGGATCTCTTGGGTTTTTCCTCCTGGGTCACCAAGGAGGTCCTCCTTGGTGATTAGGTGGATTTAGTGCCAATACTAGAAAATAGAACATAACGTGTTTATGAAAAAGTTCCCACTACTGTTCCCAGGGAGATTTCAGCAGTGGGATAGGCAGGCACATGCATTTAATGACAAATTACAATATTCCCTGCATGTATTCAATGACAATTTAACAATTCCCTAGGTGTCCGGATTCTATCCCTCTGGGTTTCCGGTAGGCTCTTCTATTTGCCGCAAAGTATGCCTGGGATGGCAACTCTTTAGCTGGTTTATGTGGACCCACTTGTCTTCCACTTCTGTCAAATTTCCCTTGGGGATGCAGATTCTGTAGGTGAGGCCTGGGATGGTGACCTCTCCTCCATTTCTGAAATTCCATTTCCTACCGTAGCACTAGTGCTGATCGGAAGGCTTTCTTTAGGACTGCCAGGACCTTGAGATTTACTCTCCAGTTGCGACCGAGCTTGACAATGACTCTGGTCCAAATTAATCCCGAGTGTAACGCTCACCTGACTCCCACAGAGACGCTGGCCTGGTTCGCGCTGCTGTGACCTCTTCTAAGGTGATGCGCAGGGTTCGGAAGATGGACTGGACCGGGCCCCCAAATCTTGTTTGTCTGGCTCGCAGAAGTATCCTTCTGTAGGCGAAAATAGGGGATTAACTGTCTGCGGGGTAATGCAATCAGCCTCCCACTTTCCCCTCTCACCCTCCTCGAAACCCTTCTGTGATTCCTCGTAGCGTCTCACCTTAGGGTCTGGAAGGACGAGCTCTCCATCCTGCTTCTGATGCAGGGGCGCGTTGGTATCCAATTACTTCACTGGATTTTCGGATTGGTGAGAACCAAACTTGCTTGGCTTCCAGGTAAGTTTTTTGATAAGAGGTTCCCCTTGTGTCCATGCATTAATGTACTAATGCTAGTGTCTTTTTCCCCATAGGGGCCGGGGTACGGAATGCCGGGGAACAGGCACCGACCCTAGATGAGAGGTGAAATCCTTGTAGAAATCAGGTAAGTCTTTAATGAGCGTTTTTTGGTAATGTCTTTTCATTCGCTCATTAACGCTGATGTCTCTTTTTCCCCTTAGGAGCCGGGGTCCGGAAATGCCAGGATGCGGCGCGGAACCGAAATGAAGAGGGAATGAATCAACTGGTAAATCTTAACATGGAGATTTAGCTTTCCTTATTCCCTTCTCTCACCTTTTGTTCTGGTCTTTTTCTCCCTAGGCACTGGGGCGTGACTGCGAATCCGGATGATCGCTGCTGAACATGGAGGCGCCCAGTAAAGGTGAGTGGAATGCGGCGCTGCGGCGATCGACGCGATGAGCTTTTAAATAAAAGTCTTCCTTTTCAGGATTGTCGGCGAGATGTCTCCGGGATGTGGATTTAGCAGGTAAGGACTTTTCCTTCTTCTGTTCTCTTCTTCTCTTCCTTTGCAGGTGATCCAGGATGCTGGCAGGCGTGGCAGAAGTCAGGATGCAGGAGCAGACACGGTGAGCGTCTAGCTGCTAGATGCAGAACAACGCGAAGCACGTGTGGCTGTTCGGGTGGGGTTTAAATAGCCTTGGAAGAAGTTCCAGGTATGTATCCTTCCTCCAATCAGGTATGTATCCTTCCCCGACCACGCCCGGATGGTAAATTAGTCCTACAGGTAAAGTAGTTCCTTTCAGGCCTCAAGGAGGCCGGGATCCTGCAGCTTGGTCTGCATCAGGTAAGTGCACCCAAGCACATCCATAATGAGCCTGGCGCCTAGGGCGCCAGGACTGATGTCTTTTATGAGCCTGGCGCCATAGGTGCCAGGACACTGTCCAAAGGGCCCCTATATGGGGTTGCTGGGTCCTTCCTTGGGGAATGGATGTCCGCTTTTGGGGATGCAGGGCTTGAACCGGTTCCCCGGGAGCAGGCATCATGACAGCACTCCCCCCCAAGGCCCCTCCCAAGGTTGTTCCCTCCGGGGGTTTTGGTTTGTCTGGGAAGAGTCGGTGGAATTTCCTGACTAATCGAGGCGTTTGCACATGGTCGCTGGGTTCCCACGACCTCTCCTGAGGTCCGTACCCCTTCCAATCAATTAGGTAGAACAGTTTTGACCTAAACATTTTTGAGTCTAAAATGTTCTTCACTTCGAATTCGGGCTCCCCATCTATTAGAATAGGTTCTGGAGGTTTGAGTAGTCGGGTTCCGGGTACCACTGGTTTCAGAAGTGACACATGAAAAATAGGGTGAATTCACATACTAGCTGGTAAATCAAGTTTAACAGCCACTGGGTTAATCATTGCCGTAATAGAATAAGGTGCCAGATATTTTGGGTTAAAAGTTTGAGGCCCTTTGAGTGGTAAATGTCTGGTAGCTAACCACACTTGATCCCCAATCTGATACGGAGGTGCTTCACTCCGATGTAGATCAGCATTCTACTTGTATGTTCTCTTGGCTTGTTGTAAATGCGTAGTTGCCTCTTTGAAGGCTTGGGTAATTGTAGAATGCAGATGTTCTACTGCAGGCATTCCGAGGTTCTGATGTGAGTCAAGGTTTGAGGTTCGAGGGTGATGCCCAAACAAAGTATAAAAAGGACTGTGGCCAGTTCCAGAGTGTACCGAATTATTATATGCGTATTCGGCTATCCAAAGAATGTCTTTCCAGTTGCTTTCAGATTGCTGTAACATACACCGTAAGTATTGCTCAAGGGTCTGATTTGTCCTCTCGGTCTGACCATCGGTCTGAGGGTGGTGACTGGTCGATAATCTTACGTCGATCTGTGCCATTTGACAACATTTGCACCAGAAGTGGGAAATGAATTGGCTTCCCCGGTCAGAGATTAGTATAGATGGGAATCCATGTAGCCGAACAATATTTTCGAGGAATTCTTTGGCTAGGACAGAAGCTGAAGGTAAACCTTTCAAAGGAATAAAGTGGGCCATTTTGGAAAACAAATCCACAATTACCAGAATAGTATTGTACCCCGAACAAGGAGGCAGGTCCGTAATAAAATCCATTGATAGGGTGTGCCAGGGTGCTGGCGGTATGTCTAGAGGTTGAAGGAGACCGGCTGGTATTTTCTTTTGACTTTTATTTTGGGCGCAAACACCACAGGACATCACAAAAGATTTAACATCTTTTCGCCAAGAGGGCAACCAAAATTGTCGTTTCACCTTTTCCTCTGTCTTGGCAATACCGGGGTGTCCCTCTATTAATGCATCATGATAACCGGAAATAACTAGTTCGTGTAATTCCTTATGTGGCAGGAATAAGCGTCCTTGAAAATAAGGTAAACCTTTATCTATGGTAAAGTCTGATCCCTTTTGTATCCAATCATGTAAGGTTGTAGGGTCCAGGAGTTGTTTCACTCTAGCTTGAATGTCTTCAAGCGTCCGTAACGAAGTCATGCCTAGAATCCTCTGTTCGGGAATTATTGGTACTGGTTCTGAGTTTGTATCAGATTCTCCCATTCCAATTCGGGATAAGGCGTCTGCTTTGCCATTCTTGCAGCCAGGTCGATAGGTAATCACGAAATCAAATTTAGCGAAAAACAAAGCCCATCGGAGCTGCCGTGATGACTGAGCCTTGGCGGTTTCCAAATACTGTAAATTCCGGTGATCAGTGATCACTGTGATGGTACGTTGAGCGCCAAGCAGATAATGCCGCCAGGCTTTAAAAGCGGACTTAATGGCTAACAGTTCTTTGTCCGTGATTGCATAATTAACCTCGGGTGCCGAGAATTTTCTGGACCAAAATGCTACGGGATGCAGTTGGTTGGTTTCGGGATCTCTTTGGGACAGGACAGCTCCCATGGCTAGGCTGGATGTGTCAGTCTCGACGACATAAGGGAGATCTGGACGCGGGTGTTTCAATATAGGTGCGGAGGTAAACTTAGCTTTTAAATGCTGAAAGGCCTGCTCGGCTTCTTCAGACCATTCAAAACGTTTATTTTTCCTCAAGAGTGCAGTAATGGGTTGTACCACGCGTGAAAATTCTGGGATAAACCTGCGATAGAAATTGGCAAAGCCGAGCATGCTTTCAACCCCTTTTACAGAGCTAGGTGATGGCCATTTGAGGATGGCATCCACTTTTCTTGAGTCCATTCGGACTCCTTTGGGTGTCAGGATGAAACCTAGAAACTCGACTTCTGTGGTATGGAAAACACATTTCTCCAATTTAGCAAATAGTTTGTGTTGGCGCAGTTTTTCAAGTACTGCCCTGACGTGTTTTCTGTGATCAGATTCCGAAGAGGAGTACACCAGAATGTCATCGATATATACGACAACACAAACATCGATGAGTTCCCGAAGGACATCATTCATGAAGTATTGGAAGGCAGCCGGCGCGTTACACAATCCGAAAGGCATCACCTGGTACTCAAATAATCCGTATTTAGTACGGAAGGCAGTTTTCCATTCGTCGCCTTCTTTAACTCGTACCAGATGATAAGCCCCCCGGAGATCTAACTTGGTGTATATGCAAGCGTCCTTCACCTGGTCAAGTAGTTCAGGGATCAGAGGCAGAGGATAACGGTTTTTAACCTTATCTGGTTCAATGCGCGGTAATCGATACAAGTTCTAAGGTCGCCTTCTTTTTTGGGCACGAAGAACAAAGCTGAGGATGCCGGGGACTTTGACGGGCGAATAAAACCATTAGCTAGGTATTGATCCAAATATTGTCTCAAATGCAGATTCTCAGGTTCGGTAAGGGCATAAATCCTGCTACAAGGGGGTTGTGCACAGGCACCAGATCGATTTGGCAATCGTACGATCTGTGAGGAGGTAACGTGTTAGCCTGTTCCTTTTGGAAGACGTCCTGAAAGTCTTGGTATTCCGGAGGTAGTTGCATGGAGGCAGATTAATGCTAGATTAATCTTCAGGTTTTCTGGGTAGCAGGTTTGTGTACAATCCGGGAAGGTTATTCTCTTAGCTCGCCAATCAATTCGAGGATTATGTGTCTCTAGCCAAGGGATTCCAAGAATAACCTGAAACTGTGGAGCCTTGATTACATCAAACACAACACCCTCCTGATGGCCGTCGGGACCAATAAGAGTCACCTCAGTAGTGGAATGTGTTACCGGTCCAGAGGCAATTTCAGTTCCATCGACTGTGGTGATGACATCTTTGCTGGTTTTAGGACGGAGAGGGAGGTTAATCCTAGAGACCAATTCACGATCCACATAGTTTCCAATAGCCCCACTATTGATGTATGCCTTTATTGCATGCAACCGCTTAGGCTGTTCTGGATCTACGAGAACCATTGGCACAATGAAATGTGAGATCTGAGAGTTAGTTTTCAAGCTCGGCAAGCGGACCCCTACACTTGTCGGGCGGAGTCGTTTCCCGAAACAGAGTCTTCATGGTTTTTATCAGCGGCTCCTACCGCCTTTCGTGGCGGTTTTGCCGGGCAATCTCGTAGAAAGTGTCCAGAATTCCCACAATAAAGACATAATTTTAACTGCCGCCTCCTTTCACGTTCCTTTTGAGTTAAGGGTCCTTTAACCCCTCCAATTTGCATAGGCTCAGAGACATCAACTCCCTTGGGATTAGCATGGGTCTTGACCAACACCCGGGTCTCAAACCTGGACCGATCTGCCTTTCTGTTTTGAAGTCTGTGGTCCAATTGGACCACTAAGTCTATATATTCTGTGCATTCTTGGGACGGATTTACAACTTGGGCCAAGACATCTTTAAGTTCTCCGCGTAGGCCTCGATAAAACAACGTGACTCTTTTATCATCTGGCCATCCCGTTTCCACAATTAGTCTATTAAAGGTTGCAATATAGGATAGGAGGTCCTGATTGCCCTGTCGCAGGGATAGAAGTTCATCATCCAGAGCCTGCCCCTGAGAGTGTCGAGCAAATAACCTTTCCATGCTTGCTTGACACCTTTGAAAATCACGGAGAATCGGGTCATCTTGAGTAACCAGTGGAACTGACCAATCGGCAGCGCAGCCGCTGAGATATGACAATACAAAGGCTACCTTGGTCTGATCATTAGGGAAGGCCCCAGGTCTGCATAGGAAGTGCAAAAGACACTGATTCATGAATACGGCGAATCGTTTGGGGTCCCCAGCAAAGCGTTCGGGTGGGGCCAGCGGCATGTTTCCAGGTAGATTAATCTGCACAGGGTTACTGGAAATCACAGGAGCGGGGTTCCCTCCGGAACCGGGTAGAGGAGTTTGCCCAGCTTGACCTTGCAAAAGCTGTCTGGCCAGGTCATCAGTTCTTTCCTTTGATATTATTAATTCCCTCCTGAGGGCATTAGTCTCTTGACGAGCGGCATGTACTTCGGCCCGTAATTCCCCCAGTAATTGGGCCAACTGATCAGTCTCAGAACTTTCCATAGCGCCTGGGTGGGAATTTGTAGGAAGGCTTCGCGTTCTGTAACGCTCACCTGACTCCCACAGAGACGCTGGCCTGGTTCGCGCTGCTGTGACCTCTTCTAAGGTGATGCGCAGGGTTCGGAAGACGGACTGGACCCGGCCCCCAAATCTTGCTTGTCTGGCTCGCAGAAGTATCCTTCTGTAGGCGAAAATAGGGGATTAACTGTCTGCGGGGTAATGCAATCAGCCTCCCACTTTCCCCTCTCACCCTCCTCGAAACCCTTCTGTGATTCCTCGTAGCGTCTCACCTTAGGGTCTGGAAGGACGAGCTCTCCATCCTGCTTCTGATGCAGGGGCGCGTTGGTATCCAGTTATTTCGCTGGATTTTCGGATTGGTGAGAACCAAACTTGCTTGGCTTCCAGGTAAGTTTTTTGAAAAGAGGTTCCCCTTGTGTCCATGAATGAATGTACTAATGCTAGTGTCTTTTTCCCCATAGGGGCCGGGGTACGGAATGCCGGGGAACAGGCACCGACCCTAGATGAGAGGTGAAATCCTTGTAGAAATCAGGTAAGTCTTTAATGAGCGTTTTTTGGTAATGTCTTTTCATTCGCTCATTAACGCTGATGTCTCTTTTTCCCCTTAGGAGCCGGGGTCCGGAAATGCCAGGATACGGCGCGGACCCGAAATGAAGAGGGAATGAATCAACTGGTAAGTCTTAACATGGAGATTTAGCTTTCCTTATTCCCTTCTCTCTCTCACCTTTTGTTCTGGTCTTTTTCTCCCTAGGCGCTGGGGCATGACTGCAAATCCGGATTATCGCTGCTGAACATGGAGGCGCCCAGTAAAGGTGAGTGGAATGCGGCGCTGCAGCGATCGACGCGATGAGCTTTTAAATAAAAGTCTTCCTTTTCAAGATTGTCGGCGAGATGTCTCCGGGATGCGGATTTAGCAGGTAAGGACTTTTCCTTCTTCTGTTCTCTTCTTCTCTTCCTTTGCAGGTGATCCAGGATGCTGGCAGGCGTGGCAGAAGTCAGGATGCAGGAGCAGACACGGTGAGCGTCCAGCTGCTAGATGCAGGACAACGCGAAGCACGTGTGGCTGTTCGGGTGGGGTTTAAATAGCCTTGGAAGAAGTTCCAGGTATGTATCCTTCCTCCAATCAGGTATGTATCCTTCCCTGACCACGCCCGGATGGTAAATTAGTTCCACAGGTAAAGTAGTTCCTTTCAGGCCTCAAGGAGGCCGGGATCCTGCAGCTTGGTCTGCATCAGGTAAGTGCACCCAAGCACATCCATAATGAGCCTGGCGCCTAGGGCGCCAGGACTGATGTCTTTTATGAGCCTGGCGCCATAGGCGCCAGGACACTGTCCAAACGGCCCCTATATGGGGTTGCTGGGTCCTTCCTTGGGGACTGGATGTCTGCTTTCGGGGACGCAGGGCTTGAACCGGCTCCCCGGGAGCGGGCATCATGACACCGAGTTGGTTGAGAAGTTCTGCTCATATAAAAGACGGAAGGAACACCTCGCACGACACAACAATTATGAACTATGCTTTTCTTATCTCTAGAAATTTTGATCATGCAACTGCTAAGCAGAGGATGTTTGAAATTGGGAGTTTCCAGGTCCCATACCCATTGCTGCACTGACTCTATGACGGGTAAGGTCTGGTCTTTTGGGAGATTTTTAATAATACTTCGCTGATGAAGCTTTCTTCACTATTCAAGTCAACTCGGGCGAGGACAGACTCTTTCCCGTCATTTAACTGAATCAGGAGGAAGAGCTGTTCGCCCCTCTTCAGAATGCTACACTTGGTGCTGGTTTGATATCAATTTTAGCTATGGAATGGGGATTTTCTGATTGTGAATTCATCTAGAATTTTAGAGTATCTCCTTCCAGTGTGGAATGCCACTTGAGACTGGAGGGAAGGTTGATTTGCAGAAATGGAGAGAAGTTCCCATCATCAATTTGTTGTCCCACAGCTATGATGGTAACGTCAGGTATGTCATTGTCTTGAAGGTAGAACTTTATTTGGTCCGGTTTTTGTTCAACCATGTGGCATGTGCCATTTAGACTAACATGGTTGACACTTTGCTTTAATTTTATTGGCCTGTGAGTCTGGGTCTAGAGTACCTTATACACACAATCTATTAGGGGAGACAACCTAGACGGAACGGAATTCTAGACTTGGCGCCAGAACCCACCACAGACCTAGCAAAGGCCCTACCAAATCACTCAATAAGATCAACCCTCACACTGTAACACCCATCAACACTATCCATCCCAGTCTTAAAGGAGCTCTCCTAAATGTCAGATCATTAGTCGCCCATGCCTCAGAAGTCGCTGACATTATTCTAACAAACAACCTGGACTTCCTTGCGGTAACCGAAACATGGCTGCACGATGCTGCAGGTCCATCTCTTACCCTAGCCATACCTGATAACTACACCATCCTTAGAGCAGATAGACCGAACGCTCGAGGTGGCGGCGTAGCTATCATCTTTAAGTCCACGCTTGACATCAGACTATCCTCTGCTCCCCCACTCAAATCCTGTGAACACATTACAGTCAAATTTCAAACCTCCCCTAAAAGTACTATTACGCTGCACTTAATTTACCGACCCCCGGGCCCTCCTGGCTCATTTGAGGAAGACATCACTTCACTAGTTGCTGAAAGTTCCAAACCATCAGCACAATTGATTATACTCGGAGACTTTAACCTTGGGTTTAACGACCCCCTAGACACCCCAGCCACTGCCCTGGCCATGGCATTAGAAGAGCATGGCCTCCAACAACTTTGCTCCAAACCCACCCACTCGAAAGGCAGAATCCTTGACTGGATAACTACCCTTAACTGCAACATTACTACGAAAGATCCCACACAACTTATCTGGACTGACCACCACCTCCTCCCGTTTGACATTCTTACCGGCAACTCAGCACATAAAAGGCCTATCATGGCACCTGCCTGCCCTACTAGGAAAAAGAGCAATATCACAGCGGAAGCCCTAATACCTCTGGTGATCCCTACTTTAAACGCACTACCCGCCACAACGGACTTGAACCAACTGGTCAACGCCTACAATGAGTCCATGGCCAAAGCCATTGACATCATTGCCCCACTGAAACTGCGCAAAGGAATACCCAAAGCGCACCTGAACACATGGTTCACCCCGAAGCTGAAAACCCTGCGTCAACAAAAAAACAAACTTGAAGCACTCTGGAAATCAGTGCCTTCTATAAATAACAGAACCAATCTCACCAACATCTCCACCCTCTACAAAAATGAGATTATACGGGCCAAGAAAGAATCTCTCAATACTAGGATCTCCCAGGCAAGCTCCAGTACTAAGGAGCTCTTTAACATACTAAAGGAATTAGAAAACCCCATTACCCCCACTGACTCTTGCACTAAGGATAAACCCTGGTGCACAGGGATCCAGAATGCCCTAGCTAACAAAATCTCAGGGCTCCAAACTAAAATCAACAACAAACGACAACAACTCACTCTCGATCCCACCTCCTTCCCCACGCCCCCTCCACCTACTGCCACTAGTTCAGGCTTCACCTTCAAAAAGGTATCCATATTGGAGGTTCAGAAAATTATAGCATCCCTTAAACCATCGAATTGCAAGGGGGACAGCTGCCCTGCACAGATCATAAAAGATGCAGCTAGGGATCTCTCCCCATTTATCACCAAATTAATAAACCTGTCCTTCGCCAACAACATGGTCCCCAGCAATCTGAAACAGTCCTGGGTCCTACCGCTACTAAAAAAAACTACTCTCAACCCTGACATCCCCACGAATTACAGACCCATTACCACCGTCCCATTCCTACTAAAAATCTTGGATAGAGTGGCTTATTTACAAATCCAGGACTACCTTGAGGCCAATCACCTACTAGGAACTCGCCAATCTGGCTTTCGACCACAACACAGGACAGAAACGGCCCTTGTTGATCTCAAATGCCAGATAGACGAACTCAAAGACAAAAACAAGGCTGCCATCCTTCTACTCCTTGACCTCTCCGCTGCCTTTGACCTGGTCGACCATAAAATCCTGTGCAACCATTTGTCTCTGGCAGCACACTTCTCCCACTCTGCAGTCACATGGATCCAATCTTTCCTGGACAACAGAACCATGCGGGTCTTCTCCCCCCTAGCAGCGGCTCACCCCATCCCCATCACCTGCGGTGTCCCTCAAGGATCCTGTGTCTCACCTACCCTTTACAATATTTTCACCAAGCCCTTATTCGACAAGCTAGACAATCTGGGTGTCACCTATACTAACTACGCAGATGACACCCAGATACTCCTCACCCTATCAGGCAACTACAACAAGGACGCCAAATGGATCAATGAAGTCTTTTCCATCATTCAGGCATGGATGGCCACACATGGCCTATGCCTGAATGATGACAAGACTGAATTGCTTCTTGTCGGCTCACCGAACACTATCAGTAAACTCTGTCCCAGCTACACTAGCTTCACTATTGACGGTAACACCATACCCACTGCCAAGAGCGTAAAAACCCTCGGTTTCTACCTAGACACGAACATCAACCTAGCTAAACAAATCAACATGACCGCCTCAGCCACTGCCTACACCGGTAAACTAATCAGGGCCTGCAGACCACTGATCTCCCCTAGCAACTGTCTCATCCTAGCCAGAGCACTCATTCAATCTAAACTGGATTACTGTAATAGCCTCTATGTAGGTGCCAACAAAACAGTAATCAATAAATTGCAAGTTTCACAAAATAACGCACTCCGTGCCGCCCTCAATATTCCTAGAAGGGAACACATCTCCGCCACCAGAACTGCCTGCAAATGGTTGTCCATCCAACAGAAAATTGACTTGAAAACCTTATGCCTTACTTACAAAGCCCTCAATCATCTTGCCCCACCCTACCTCTCGAACAAATTTACACTAAGACAGAACACTAGAACCACCAGATCGTCCAACTCATTACAACTAACAGTTCCCAAATACTCCCTCAAAAGAGCTGGAGGATCCAGCTTCCCAACTTTGGCATCACAACTCTGGAATTCCATCCCACTGGATATTAAATCTACACCTACTTTCCAACCCTTCAGAACTAAGGTCATTTCCTGGTTAACCAACAAATAACTGTCCTACCACATATGTATGCACTCCGATTGTCCAATTTTATGTATATTGTTTGAATACTATTATCTATGCCCTATCAATACTGTACTATTGTCTTTTACCTGTAACCTGATGTTCAAAGCGCATATATACCCCCGGGTCAAGAGCGCTATATAAATAAATAAACAAACAAACAAACAAACAAACCTGTGGAGGATGTCATGCATAATACACAGGGGGTTCCCTCTGGCTCCACGACTATGACCGGGTGCTTCATCTTGTATTGCCCAATTTTAATTTCCAGCTCTGCAGACCCCTCACAGGAATTTCATTCCCGTCAAAGTTCTGGAGTTGTCCAGGAAGAGGAGTGAGAGGGATCTGGTATCTCTCCCCCCTTCCTGAATTTAGCTGCTAAAAGATCCTCTTTGACAGCAAAGTTGCTTGGGATCCAGTGGCCACCAGTGCTGGAATTGCACATTGCCCTTGCACTTGGATGGAGGCGTAGAATCTACCTTCTTTCTCCTCCAATGGGCAAAGGTAATGGGCGTTCTTGGTAAGCTGGATGGTAAATTTACTTTTTGTGACTCCGACACCGGGATAGTTTGGTCAGGAGTCAATGTTGGTGTTGTGGAATCTGGCAAAGAATGCTGACACACCGCTATTTGGGAGTTTCGGGCTCCCCTTGTTCTAGCTCTGGGCTGCCCCCCCTTTCTGGAGGCAGTCAACAGTAGTGGTTGGTGAAGTTTGAGGTTCCTCTTGTGCTAGTTCTGGGCTGCCCCCCCTTCTAGGAGGTGGTCCCCAGAATGGAGTTGGGTGGTTAGGGAATCAGAGCAGGACATTTCACAATCAGTGATTCGAGGAGTATCAGGCTCCTCCTTTTCTGATTTGGGGCTTGCCCCCCCCACCCCCTTCATTGGAGACAGTCCCCAGTATGGCTTTGTGGAGCTAGGGAATCTTCTTTTTCTGGTTCTGGGCCACACCCCCCCCCCCTTTTTTGAAGGCAGTCCCCAGAATAGGTTTGGGCATGATTCTGTATGGGAGGTTGGGGATCTGTAAGAAACATTTGGCAGTTGGATATCGGGGGAGTTTTGGGCTCCCCTGGTTCTGATTCTGGGCTACCCCCCCCCTTTTTGGAGGCAGTCCCCAGAATAAGTTTGGGCAAGGTGGTTTTCTGGCTTATCATTCTGGGGTTCGATGACGGGCAGTTCTAACTCACACATTTACCCAGTCTTTATTAGTATCTGTTGGGCCACATTTTTCTTTTGGAGGAGTTTCCACGTCCCTGAAGGAGTAGATCCTTTTCCAAGAGTCCTCTGAGGACCCCTCTCCTTCGAATTGGAGGACACTAACCTCCTCCACAAAATGGGTCTTTTTAGGTCCTTTATTTCTCCTACCCGTCCTCTGTTCCTTGGGTTGCAGACTTTCGTGGGCAGGGGATTTTGGTTTCAGTTCCTGTGTTACCAGGGGCTTTCCACAAGTGGGGATGGAAGCTTCCTCTAAGGCTTCACACCCCCTTTCTTCTGTGCCTGATCCTTTGGAACCAGTGGGTTGTCAGGGCTCTCTCCCCGTCATTGCTATGGAGTACCAAATCCTTGGTTTGAGTGGTTCTGAGCCGCTGTTTTCATCTGATGGTTCTGCTTAGCCCTCAACATGCGACCCAGATCCTGGGACAAATTCTGGACCTGGCGCTCCAGTTGGGACACCTGCTCTGGCTATTACGGGGGTCTCTGGTCCATCCTAGGTAGATCATGGGAAGGGTAGCTATTCCTTCTCCCATAATACCCTGGGTTGGGATAGTTTGGGTAACCCTCCACCCTTGGCCCCCCCTCTCCCAGATTGGGCTGTCTGGGCTCAGGAATGTGGGGAAAGAAAGGAGGGTTGTTTTGTGGGTAGAGGGGAAAGAAGCTTAACCTGGTATTTGGGGGATTACTGCCCTCCTGGGGAAAGTAAGGAGGGAAGTTTCCCAGGGCGGTGCCTACTTGATTGGATTCCCCCCTTCGGCTGGGGGAGTTCACACATACCCCAGGATGAGTTTGTTGCCCTTGTATCGGGGGCTTATATAATCAGGGGAGCTGGGGTCCCATTTGTGGGATTACCTGCCTGACTACCTGCCTGGGATTGCCTTGAGGGACTTCTGTTTCTTTGGTTGGGTAAGTTCTGCATGAGTATATTTTTGGGCCCCCATTTCCAGATCTAAAATGGGGGCAATCTTCACCTCTGCCACCTTACCAGCAGCAGGGGTGTTGGCTGGTTTGGGGTTTTTATTGGTGTTTTTGTTCTCTACAGGTTTCTGCACTTCATAAATGTGGGTCATCTGTTTAATGACCCAGTCCAGTGATCTCTTCTCGTGAAAGTCCCTCACCAGCTGGGACATGATGTATATGGGGAGTGCATGGAAAGAGGTGTTAATGAACTCCCTACTGTCTGTGCGCACCCTCCCGGTGATCTGCACAAAGGCACATTTAAGTTCTTGCAAAAATTCTTGTAGGGCCTGGTCTTCCCCACACTGCAGATTATAGGCCACCTTGCGGGTTTCATGGGGGTTCCTATGGACAGAAAAATGTTTTAATATGGCCGCCCTGCAGGTTGACCATCTTGAGTGGTTCTGATCCTCCAGCCCCGCAAAAAAGTTGGAGTACTCAGAGGAAAATACTCATTTTACATATTGGATGCAACTCTGAAAAGTATCCATCTTCTGTTTGTATATTTCCAGATGTTCCCAGACTGAATACTTGGCATTTTTATGATAGGGAGTTATAACGCTCCTAATGGCCTTAATCTGTTTCAGGGGATCTTTTAGTAGAGCCTTCTTAATTTTGGTGGCCTTAGTCACCCGAATCCAATCATCCTCTGACTCAGAGGCACTGCTACAGGAGGTGGCTATCTGATCCTCTAGACTCTCCCTGGTTCTGCAAGCTTGAGAAGGGCTTGCAGAATGTAGGGGCCTAGTTTCTTGATGCCTGTGGTGCTCAGAAGAGTCTTCTGACTCTCCCCTGCTCCCAGGAATGGCAGTGTACCCACCCCCCACCCTCTTACTGCCCTAGCTGGGAAAAGGTCTTTAGGATACTCTTTTTGGGCTTGCCTTCCTGGAGTTCCTCACCAAATTTGACAAACTGATCTTTTGATAGGCGGTATTTTTGAGGATCCAATTCCCTGATTCTTCCCTCACAGGAGTCTTCCTGATCAGAGAGGCTAGCCCTAACATTTGGGGATCTGTACAGAGACGCCCACCCATCAATTTCTGGGAGGCACTGATCTGTCAGTCCCATGTTGCCAGTTCTGCTGAATTCTACCATCCCCAGGGCCCTTGGTTCATATGAGCCAGTGGACATGAAGTTGGCAGAGTCAATGGTACTGAAGAGGTTAGATTCCCTGATTACAGGGGTCCTGATGTTATGCTCAGGAGTTTCTCTGTCTCTCCCTAGCTCTTCTCTTTCAGCCCCTATTCCCTGGTGATATGCCAAAATCTGACTGTTTTGCTCCTCTATTAAGGCCTTACTGGTCTCAATGATTTGCCCTTGCATGGCTATCTGATTGTGGAGCCTATCATTCTTTTCACATAGAGCCTCCTTGTCTCTCTGTGCATTACTGTGAATTACCGTAAGAACCTACTTGAAGGATACGTCTACAAATAAAATACATTTTTTAGTTTCTGACTGTTACTGAAGAAAACCATGTGGCCTAGATATGTCAGCAAAAGAAAAAAGAGTGAGCCAGACATGTGATGTCATCAGTGATGTCATCAATGACATTTGTGATGTCATCTTTGATGTTGTGGGTGTTAGTCTTAGCAGTGCACGGTGGTGGCGCGAGTTATGGTTGCTTAGCTTACCATAACTGGCGAATTTCAAGGGTTTTTCGGTTTTACTTGGAACCATAACGTCCCTTTAACAAAGTTTTTTCACTGAATTTCATAGGTTTTTAGTAGCGCAACTTAACCATAACGTCTCTTTAACAAAGTGTTTTCACTGAATTTCATAGGTTTTTAGTAGCGCAACTTAACCATAACGTCCCTTTAACAAAGTTTTTTCATTGAATTTCATAGGTTTTTATTAGTGCAACGTCACCATAACATCCTTTTCAATGGAGACCACTAGCATCTTAGGTCCTCAAAGTGGGAACCCCAGGTGGTAAAAAAAAAGATTTTTCTTCCCAAACCGGGACGCCTGCAGGGGGAACTGGGGGGGAACAGGAGAGAGACATGGGGCATGAGCGGGGGGTGGGGGGCAACAGCAGGGAGACACGGGGCATGAGCAGGGGGTGGGGGGAACACGAGGGAGACACAGGGCATGAGAGGGGGGTGGGGGGTAACAGGAGAGAGACACGGGGCATGAGAGGGGGGTGGGGGTAACAGGAGAGAGACACGGGGCATGAGCGGGGGGTGGGGGGAAACAGCAGGGAGACACCGGGCATGATCGGGGGTGGGGGGCAACAGGAGAGAGACACAGGGCATGAGAGGGGGTGGGGGGTAACAGGTGAGAGACACGGGGCATGAGAGGAGGGTGGGGGGCAACAGCAGGGAGACACGGGGCATGAGCGGGGGCTGGGGGGCAACAGCAGGGAGACACAGGGCATGACCGGGGGTGGGGGGCAACAGGAGAGAGACACGGGGAATGAGAGGGGGGTGGGGGTAACAGGAGAGAGAGACACGGGGCATGAGCAGGGGGTGGGGGCAACAGTAGGGAGACACAGGGCATGAGCGGGGGTGGGGGGTAACAGGAGAGAGACACGGGGCATGAGCGGCGGGTGGGGGGCAACAGCAGGGAGACACGGGACATGACCGGGGGGTGGGGAGAACAGGAGAGAGAACCGGGGCATGAGAGGGGGTGGGGGGTAACAGGAGAGAGACACGGGACATGAGACGGGGGTGGGGGGTAACAGGAGAGAGACACGGGGCATGAGCGGTGGGTGGGGGGCAACAGCAGGGAGACACGGGGCATGAGCGGGGGCGGGGGGAACAGGGGAGACACGGGGCTTGAGCGTGGGGTGGGGGGAACAGGGAAAACACGGGGCATGAGCGGGGGGTGGGGGAGAAAAGGAGGGAGACATGGCATGAGCGGGGGGTGGGGTGGAACAGGGGAGACACGGGGCATGAGAGGTGGGTGGGGGGCAACAGCAGGGAGACACGGGGCATGAGCAGGGGGTGGGGGGCAACAGCAGGGAGACACAGGGCATGAGGGGGGGTGGGGGCTAACAGGAGATAGACACGGGGCATGAGAGGGGGGTGGGAGGGCAACAGCAGGGAGACACGGGACATGACCGGGGGGTGGGGGGCAACAGAAGGGAGACATGGGACATGTCCAGGGGGTGGGGGGCAACAGGAGAGAGACACGGTGCATGAGCGGGGGGTGGGGGGTAACAGGAGACAGACACGGGCATGAGCGGGGGGTGGAGGGCAACAGCAGGGAGACACGGGGCATGAGCGGGGTGCGGGGGGAAAACGAGGGAGACACGGGGCATGAGTGGGAGGTGGGGGGTAACAGAAGAGAGACACGGGGCATGAGCGGGGGGTGGGGGGCAACAGCAGGGAGACACGGGGCATGAGGGGGTGTGGGGGGTAACATGAGAGAGACACGGGGCATGAGAGGGGGGTGGGAGGGCAACAGCAGGGAGACACAGGACATGACAGGGGGGTGGGGGGCAACAGAAGGGAGACACGGGACATGACCGGGGGGTGGGGGGCAACAGCAGGGAGACACCGGCATGAGCAGGGGGTGGGGGGAAAACGAGGGAGACACGGGGCATGAGAGGGGGGTGGGGGTAAAAGAAGAGAGACACGGGGCATGAGTGGGGGGTGGGGGGCAACAGGAGGGAGACACGGGGCATGACCGGGGGTTGGGGGGCAACAGGAGAGAGACATGGGGCATGAGCAGGGGGTGGGGGGACAACATGAGAGAGACACAGGGCATGAGCGGGGGGCAACAGCAGGGAGAAACGGGGCATGAGCGGGGGTGGGGGGAACACAAGGGAGACACGGGGCAAGAGAGGGGAGTGGGGGTAACAGGAGAGAGACACGGGGCATGACCGGGGGTGGGGGCAACAGCAGAGAGACACGGGGCATGACCGGGGGTGGGGGGCAACAGAAGAGAGTCAAGGGGCATGACCGGGGGTGGGGGGCAACAGGAGAGAGACACAGGGCATGAGAGGGGGGTGGGGGATAACAGGAGAGAGACACGGGGCATGAAAGGGGGTGGGGGTAACAGGAGAGAGACACGGGGCATGAGAGGGGGTTGGGTGGGAGGTATAGAGACACACGGGGCATGAGCAGGGGGTGGGTGGGAGGGGAGAGACACACGGGGCATGAGCAGGGAGTGGGTGGGAGGGGAGAGATACACGGGGCATGAGCAGGGGGTGGGTGGGAGGGGAGAGACACACGCGGCATGAGCAGGGGGTGGGTGGGAGGGGAGAGACACACGGGGCATGAGCAGGGGTTGGGGGTAACAGGAGACAGACACGGGGCATGCGCGGGGGTGGGGGGCAACAGCAGGGAGACATGGGGCATGAGCGGGGGGCAGGGGGAAAATGAGGGAGACACGGGGCATGAGAGAGGGGTGGGGGTAAAAGAAGAGAGACACGGGGCATGAGCGGGGGGTGGGGGGCAACAGGAGGGAGACACGGGGCATGACCGGGGGTTGGGGGCAACAGGAGAGAGACATGGGGCATGAGCAGGGGGTGGGGGGACAACATGAGAGAGACACGGGGCATGAGCGGGGGGCAACAGCAGGGAGAAACGGGGCATGAGCGGGGGTAGGGGGAACACAAGGGAGACACGGGGCAAGAGAGGGGGTGGGGGCAACAGCAGAGAGACACGGGGCATGACCGGGGGTGGGGGGCAACAGAAGAGAGTCAAGGGGCATGACCGGGGGTGGGGGGCAACAGGAGAGAGACACAGGGCATGAGAGGGGGGTGGGGGATAACAGGAGAGAGACACGGGGCATGAAAGGGGGTGGGGGTAACAGGAGAGAGACACGGGGCATGAGAGGGGGTTGGGTGGGAGGTATAGAGACACACGGGGCATGAGCAGGGGGTGGGTGGGAGGGGAGAGACACACGGGGCATGAGCAGGGAGTGGGTGGGAGGGGAGAGATACACGGGGCATGAGCAGGGGGTGGGTGGGAGGGGAGAGACACACGGGGCATGAGCAGGGGGTGGGTGGGAGGGGAGAGACACACGGGGCATGAGCAGGGGTTGGGGGTAACAGGAGACAGACACGGGGCATGCGCGGGGGTGGGGGGCAACAGCAGGGAGACATGGGGCATGAGCGGGGGGCAGGGGGAAAATGAGGGAGACACGGGGCATGAGAGAGGGGTGGGGGGTAACAGAAGAGAGACACAGGGCATGAGCGGGGGGTGGGGGGCAACAGGAGGGAGACACAGGGCATGACCGGGGGGTGGGGGGTAACATGAGAGAGACACGGGGCATGAGCGGGGGGCAACAGCAGGGAGACACAGGGCATGAGCGGGGGGTGGGGGGAACATGAGGGAGACACGGGGCATGAGAGGGGGGTGGGGGTAACAGGAGAGAGAAACGGGGCATGACCGGGGGTGGGGGGCAACAGCAGAGAGACACGGGGCATGACCGGGGGGTGGGGGGCAACAGAAGGGAGACATGGGGCATGACTGGTGGGTGGGGGGCAACAGGAGAGAGACACAAGGCATGAGAGGGGGTGGGGGGTAACAGGAGAGAGACACGGGGCATGAGAGGGGGGGTGGGGGTAACAGGAGAGAGACACGGGGCATGAGAGGGGGGTGGGTGGGAGGGATAGAGACACACTGGGCATGAGCAGGGGGCGGGGGGGAGGGGAGAGACACACGGGGCAAGAGCGGGGGTGGATGGGAGGGATAGAGACACACGGGGCATGAGCAGTGAGTGGGTGGGAGGGGAGAGACACACGGGGCATGAGCAGGGGGTGGGTGGGAGGGGAGAGACACACGGGGCATGAGCAGGGGGTTGGTGGGAGGGGAGAGACACACGGGGCATGAGCAGGGGGTGGGTGGGAGGGGAGAGACACACGGGGATTAGAGGGGGTGGGGGGTAACAGAAGAGAGACACAGGGCATGAGCAGGGGATGGGGGCAACAGGAGGGAGACACAGGGCATGACCGGGTGGTCGGGGGCAACAGGAGTGAGACACGGGGCATGACCGGGGGGTGGGGGAACACAAGGGAGACACAGGGCATGAGAGGGGGATGGGGGGTAACAGGAGAGAGACACGGGGCATGACCGGGGGGTGGGGGGCAACAGAAGGGAGACACGGGGCATGACCAGGGGGTGGGGGGCAACAGGAGAGAGACACGGGGCATGAGAGGGGGGTGGGGGGTAACAGGAGAGAGACACGGGGCATGAGAGGGGGTGGGGGTAACAGGAGAGAGACACGGGGCATGAAAGGGGGTGGGGGAAACAGCAGGGAGACACAGGGCATGATCGGGGAGTGGGGGGCAACAGGAGAGAGACACGGGGCATGAGAGGCGGTGGGGGTAACAGGAGAGAGACACGGGGCATGAGAGGGGGGTGGGGGGTAACAGGACAGAGACACGGGCCATGAGCAGGGGGTGGGGGGCAACAGCAGGGAGACACGGGGCATGAGCGGGGGTGGGGTGCAACAGCAGAGAGACACACGGGGCATGAGCGGGGGGTGGGCGGGAGGGGATAGAGACACACGGGGCATGAGCCGGGGGTGGGCGGGAGGGGATAGACACATGGGGCATGAGCAGTGGGGCGGGAGGGATAGAGACACACAGGGCATGAGCGGGGGGTGGGCGGGAGGGATAGAGAAACACGGGCCATGAGCGGGGGGTGGGCGGGAGGGATAGAGACACACGGGGCATGAGCGGGGGGTGGGCGGGAGGGGATAGAGACACACGGGGCATGAGCAGGGGGTTGGGGGAGGGATAGAGGCACACAGGGCATGAGCGGGGGGTGAGGGGGAGGGACAGAGACACACGGGGCATGAGCGCGGGGTGGGTGGGAGGGATAGAGACACACGGGGCATGAGCAGGGGCGTGGGTGGGAGGGATAGAGACACACGGGGCATAAGCGGGGGGTGGGAGGGCGAGGGATAGAGACACACGGGGCATGAGCGGGGGGTGGGTGGGAGGGATAGAGACAAACGGGGCATGAGCAGGGGGTGGGTGGGAGGTGAGACACACACGGGGCATGAGTAGGGGGTGGGGGGAGAGACACACGGGGCATGAGCAGGGGGTGGGGGGAGGGAGAGACACACACGGGGCATGAGCGGGGGTGGGGAGAGGGAGAGACATACATGGGGCATGAGCAGGGGGTGGGTGCGAGGGCTAGAGACACACGGGGCATGAGCGGGGGGTGGGTGGGTGGGTTCGAGACACACGGGGCATGAGCGGGGGGTGGGTGGGAGGGCTAGAGACACACGGGGCATGAGTGGGGGGTGGGTGGGAGGGCTAGAGACACACGGGGCATGAGCAGGGGGTGGGGGGAGGGAGAGAGACACACGAGGCATGAGCGGGGGTGAGCGGGGGGTGGACGGGAGGGAGAGAGACACACGGGGCATGAGCGGGGTGGGGGGGAGCGAGAGACACACACGGGGCATGAGCGGGGGTGGGGGGAGGGAGAGACACACACGGGGCATGAGTGGGGGTGGGGGGGAGGGAGAGACACACTCAGGGCATGAGCGGGGGTGGAAGGAAGGGAGAGAGACACACGGGGCATGAGCGGGGGGTGGGGTGAGGGAGAGAGACACACGAGGCATGAGTGGGGGGTTTGGGGGAGGGAGAGAGACACACGGGGCATGAGCAGGGGGTGGGGGGACAAACAAAAACACGGACATGCCGCACAGACATGAGTTTGTGTGGAAGATCCCGCTTCTCGGCCCTCCGCTGGCCACCGTCTGCGATGGCGTGAGCGGGGGGCTGGAGGAACAGGGGACACACGGAGCATGAGCGGGGGTTGGGGGGACAGGAAGGACACACGGGGCATGAGTGGGGGTGGGGGGGACAGAAAGGAAACACGGGGCATGAGCGGGGGGTGGGGCAGACATGGGCCATGAGCGGGGGTGGGAGGAACAGGAGACAGACATGCTCCTGCGGACCTGACAAAGCCTCTCATGCGGGAAAGAAAGATGGCGGGCGTCTCTGAAGCCACACGCACTGCACGCTTTCACTGCATCCAATGAGAGAGCACGTCAGATGTCCGCGGACATCACACAAGCTGCTGGCCCAATCACCGTCCTGTCCGCAGAGCGAACAGGGAAGTCCGTCCGTGGACCAAACACAGATATCACACATTTTTTTTGCCCTACTTTTTAGTCATTTTAAAAAAAAAATAGTGGACAGATTTTCACCAAATTTGCAAAAGCACGCTTTCGGGACCAAGCTGCTGCTTCTGGTCCAAATTTGGTGAAAATCCGTTCAGCGGTTTGGGCTGTAGGCGCAAGCAAAACATTTTTCCCATTCAGTCTATGGGAAAAACAGACATTTTGGGACCCCCCTATAACTTTCCCCCCCCTGCACGAATCCTCACCAATTCAGAGTGGGCCATAAACTTTTTTGCAAAGTTTGGTGAGGATTCGTCCAGCAGGAGCGAAGTTATAAGCCGCCCAAAAAGTGCTCTTCCTATGGAAACAGCAACTTAACCATAACTACATGGCCGGTACTGTGGCCATGTAATATATATATATATATATATATATATATATATATATATGGTAGCAATCACTGGTCACTGTGGTGACAATACAAATCAGAAATAAGGCAATTGAATTCACATTTTAGCAGCACAGAAGATAAAGCACAGGGAAAAAACAGTTTTGGCTTGTGAAAATATAGCACGTAGGTTAATATTTCCCCCTGCAAAGTTCTTAATTCACACATGAGCAATTCTACACAGATGGAAGTGAGCAGCAGGTATTTAGGAATGAACAACAGTATACAGTGTGTGACTATAATCTTCCATCCCCAAACAAGAGAGAAAACGTTTTGGGAACTTTGACACTTTAAAACTGACAGTTGAAAATGGCTTTGTGAAACAAGAAAAGTATGCAAAAATGTTTATATTGATAACAATTCCTATGGGAGCAATACTAAACAGGTCCTAGCAAACATGAGATACAAGATGAGCAACAGTACACACTTTAGATCAGAATGGAAGTTAAGAGACAGTTTGGATAGGAAAGGACACGCGTAAAACTTTTGCAAAAATGCGAATTTGCTGCAAAATTTCACTATGCAATTTTTAATAAAATCCACTATTTTGCACATTTTAAGTGAGAGTTGAAATTAGGTCTCTAGCTATAAAAGTGAAGAAGTTATGCACGTTTGAATGAGAGGTTTTTTACAAAATAAAGACGCGAAAATGAAAACAGAAATCAGTTCTTACAATGACAATTATGCTCTAAACTAGGGTATTCAGGCTGGTTACCAGTTTGAAACACAGTAAGCCCCAGAGTGGTCCATGGAAACCAACCCCAGCACCACCGTGTCTGCCTTGGAGGACTCAGTTGGATTACCTGTGGGATGATTTTAAGGGGTTTTGGGGTTTTACAAGACTAAAGACTAAAGGATTTTCACGAAATTATCACTAGCACAAGAAATCAAAGCAAGGTTTCAGACTGGTGTGACACTATTATAAGTACTTAAGTTCTTAAGTTAAAGAGAGGATGGGTTGAGATTGGGTTAGGACAGGGCAATATACTAGGGGTTACTATGATTCATGTTGATACTTACAGTCCACTGTAAATTAAGATTGGACCCTCAGGGTTCTGGGCATCCGGATCGGGTCTACTGGCAGCAGGGCACCTCTGGCAGGATGGTCAGCTGGGCAGTTTGGGTCAATTGGACTGGCACCTCAGACTGGATTTGGATTGGATTGGAGCTTCTGGTCACTGGACATGGTAAATTAGCGGGATGGCGAGTTCAGTAAGCAAGCATGAATGGTAGCAAGCCAAACTGAATCAGTATTATTCTTTCCTGAAGTTTGGGATTGTTCAAGAATTGGGCCTAGATGAAGAAGAGTTCAGCAATTGCTGGGCCAAAGTAATCTGGATCAGGACAAGATGAAGAATTCCAGAACAGGGTGTCACGCGGCAATCAGGATAGAGTCAGGAATCAGTGTCTGTGTGTGGTGAAGTTCCTATATTTATCATGCCAAGTGGCATCACAAAGTTTATGGTAGGGGCAGAATTTCAAACCACACCCCTATGGCTGTGATAAGTCAAAGGCACTTGCCTTTTTTGGATTGGAAGTCAGAAAGAGCTGTCATATTTTATGATGTGATTTGGGAACTCCCACATTGATTTGAACCACAATTTAACTTTCCACAAATGCACATTCCTATAATATGCCCTCTTATAAAATCGGACACATGCATTACATATTTTATGGGTTATCTTTACATTAAATTCCCATCTCAGTAAGAGCTGTCTTTGTCATTCTGTGGAATTTTGTCAATTTTAATCATAACAGTTTGGCCTAACAATTCCTAATTCCGTACATATCTGGGCAATCATAACTAGATCATGCGTATACAATATTAAAAGTGCAGTAGTAATAATTTTGGCGCAATAAGTGTTTTGGTGTATCTTTGGTTCCTTATGCAGTACAATGTTCACACACGTCTTCAAAGAAAGGGCATACAATTAGATTATCAACTACCAATTTTTAGATGTGTCCTCCTTCATGTTGCAAAGTTAATGTTTTTCAAAGCTTAATCACAAACAGGCATTTTAAACAACAGATTTCTTTGAGCAGTTTTTTATCTCTCTTTTCAACAGACAACAGCTTTCAAATCCCTTTAATCAGGGTGGGGTGTAGAGGGAAGTTTCCTACCCCTCCGCAGAAGGGATCGGTGCTCAGCCTGCCATTGTCCTTGGCTCAGCCAAAGATGAATATCTAATGAGGTCTTTGTTCTAAATATGTAAGAAGCTCCAGCATCAATTAAGCCTTCCTGGTAGCAGCAGAGTGTCAAAATGAAGTGTCATCTTTCCCAGGCTGGGCACTGTCCAATTAGAGTTAACCAGTTAACTCCAAACTGGGTTACTTTAAGATTCACCTAAAAATATTTAATTTAAAATATATAAAATAAACATAGTTTAGAGGGGATTTTGGCTATTAAAAGAATTAATCCCTTCACAAAAACATGCTTTTAAACAGGCCAATTGTACACTTCTTCATGAAAAAAGCACATTTAAACTGAATCCTTTACATCAGAGTTTCTTCTGCAGCATACACATATATACAGCACCATTTCTGTCCTTGAATGCTGAAATTTGTTTGCAGTCTGGAAATAAGTATTCAGCCTTTGTTTGGAACTTTCTCTGTACAGCTGAAATTGTTATATGTTTCCACTTTTAGCCACATTTTTCCCTTGTAACTGAAAACAAACTGTTGCTGGACTAGTTTTTCATGGAATACATTTCTGAGCTGCTGTCAGTCAGTGAGGCCCGGTTTCTCTGAGCCACCTGGAAGATCTGTGATTTCAGTACACTTTTAATTTCAATGTTTCACTTGGAAAATGACTGAATCTAGCGCCAAAACAGCACTTTGAAGATTGCAATTGGTTGGGAAAGCTGCATTTTAAAAGGCATGTTCGGTGTTTAGCCCAATTATGTGGCCTTGCTTCATGTTACATGCAACAGCACCCACTGGCATTCTCCTGCAGTGAATTCTGTTTTTACCCCAACTTTGACTGTGTTTGGCAGGGTGTGCAGCCTTTTGTAATGGTGAACCATACGCAGTTTTGCAGATTTTTTCACGCACAGGGGTTAGCGCATCCATTATTGGCTGCTTCTTTCCCCATTGGCAAAGGGGTGCAGTGGGGCGCATCGGTAAAAATATCCCACAACTGGTGTTCCATCAGTGACGTTGGGAGAATTGCCTAGTTGATTGGCACCAGTGGTTCCTCTTACAAACTTGGATAGTATGTACTATGTAACTAAATAAAGGGACATTCCACTGTAATTACCTGTGGCTCCAATACATCCTTCATAACTGCAGATGTTTTTGCCAGACTCAAGATATACCACAATGTACGATCATCATTTGATTTGCCAATTTGCTTTGCCAACTCTCCCTAGAAGTGTGATGTTCCTAATAGGTTGCAGGAAGGGCTAAACTGCAATACCAATAATTGGGGATAAAGGGGAGGGGCTCATCCTGATGGGTAGCCCTGAATGAAACAATCTAGAGAAGAAGATGCTGTTTGCTAAGATCCAGGACCTAGGATCGCTATATTGGAAATTCACTATTGAATCGAATCCCTTTCCAATCCAGTGTCTTGACCAAGGCTGGCATCAAAAAGCTCTAGTCTATACCTTCTCTGCATCCAGGGCAATAGGAAGACACAGTCACAGATAAGCCAATGCTTTTAAGAAAGAACCTTGCATTTGAGAAAGAGATGTACCTTTCACAAAGCCTACTTGATGAACTTATTTGTAAGTTTTGATATCATCTGAACCCTTTGATATTGCCTATCGTGTATCGGATCAGGTGTCAGTGGATGTAACAGCTGAGCATAAAGAGTTGTAGAGGTTCAGCAGCTTAAGGGCAGGAATCTGTTCAAAGGATGCATAAAGCTCTCTAAAACTTGCAGTCAGGGGGGTAACGTCTTTCTCTGGATAAGAGCACATATCTCTAAGATGTCGGTAAGGAGGTGATCTGTGAGGGATGGATCATGTATGGAATCAAGGAATGACAGGATCACCACTTTACAACGGGTGGATTCTGGAACGATTAATATTCTGTAATGCCCTCAAATATCTTAACTAAGAATGTGCACTTGATGAGGTTCCAATCAAGATTGTGCAGAGTGGGGGTCTTTGCTTTTTTATTATTTCAAGTTAGTAGCCCAAACTTTGCCGGCCTTGTTTGAACCTCCTCACTATCTAGAGATTAGCTTTAGAAGAGTGCCACCTGCGTTGTATGTGCATAACTTCATAAATGCAGTCTTGGCACTCGGGAAACTACTAACAATGTTATCTGATAGGATGGTTCTTGTGTACAAACTCTAGCGATTAGTTGATTGGTACGGTCCTCTTCTCCTGAAGTGCTGTAGTGTTGGGTGTGATATGTAACATGAGATATTATATAAATGCTGAAAGTGGCCTTGCATGCGTCGCAGATGGCAATAAAGCTAGGATCATTATTATTTTTGCACATGAAGTCTTTCTTGGCGAACTCAGCAATGGAAGATGCGAAGGCTGCGTCCATTAGCAGATCATCATTTTAGTCCCATCTGTTAGATTTGTCTCTAACTTTTCTTAAAACTACAGAAACTGAGATGGGAGCATAAATGTAGACTAAGGGTCCAATTCATGGTATTTTTGCACTTTTGAAAGGTCCTTTGCAGTGCTGAAAATGGACTTTGGACTGCAGACACAAACTCTGATACATGAAACTGTGCAACATGCATTTTTGCAGTGCAAAGTCTGTGCATTGTAATTGTTGCCCTACAAATGGACGTTGCACGGACTTTGCACTGAAAAAATACACTTTGCATAGTTCCATGAATCAGGGTGTGTGTCAGCAGTGCAAAGGAACTTTGAACCGTGCAAAAATGTCCATGCATCAGACCCTACGTGTTTTCCAATCTCAGCCCAGTTAATGACAATGTTTTTATTTTTATTTTTTTTTACTGTAAATAATGCAATCGATCATGAAACATGACTTATTTGGTGATGGGAAGAAAGCAAAATTGCAGTCGGCTCAGTGTTACAGTCCCCAGGCGTCCAGGATACCTGACACTTTCAACAAGTGGGTTACTACCGTACGAGTTTCATTGAGAACCATTTGGCTTTTTTAGGAACACTCCACAATGGATCAAAGGGCTGTCTGAATTCTCACCAGTCGCCCTGGGAGACTCGCCACTGCCTCTCGGAAGGTCTCTAATGGACAGCCAGAATTATGGAGTACATTGGGTTGATCAAATATGTTCAGCAATGAGATTGGCAGCCATCTACCTGCAAATCAAGCAGAACCAACTTCAGTGGGTGTTTAATCCCTAGGTTGTGTTGTGTTGTGTTTCATTATGTTTTATTATTTGTAAAGAGCACATATGCAACACATGTCCTTTTGGTCCTGGAAACAGATAGCCACATAGAGGTTGTGTAAACACGTTTATGATCATGAACAGTTACGTTATTACACGAAATGACCGGTAAAAAGTAAAGTTCTACGTTATTTGTGAAGGTTGATGAAAATCAGAATTACGTTCAAAGAGATATGTATTAAGTGGTGCCAAAAGGCAGCCTTAAGCTTGTGCTCGGTTGTATTTTAGCACTACTAGTGCAGTAGATGAATGAAGGGCTGCATTGGGAGTATAGCATTGCATCCAGTTAGGTGGCTAGAGTGCGCCATGGGTGTCACATGGTCGGGGAACCACATAAACAAATTGTGACGCCTGTGCGTCCTCTAACTTGGAAGCCAGTGCAAAGCGTGTAGAACTGGAGAGAAATGCTGTCTCTGGCTAATCTTCAAGATAACCCATGCAGGCACATTGAGCAATTACTGCAATGTGTACCCCACATAGGCTGGCAATTCAAAAGATAGGTTTTTGGAATAGTCTATGCACGAGAGAACCAGAGCACAATGGCCAATGTTTTCTGTTCACATTCCAGTCTCATTTTTTATGTTTTATTTAAGGTGTGTAAATGCCACAAACATGTACGAACGCTGTAATATGATGGTTCATGACAGATCACATTGAATGCACATGTACCACCTTTACTGCGTTGGGGAGCTAGTAAGATGACAAACGTTTCTGGAGGGTCACGGAATGGATAATTTGATCATGAGTTTAGTCTCCTCTGCATCGTTGTAAACCCGAATGTTGAAGCCTTGGATGCATCTTCACAGAGGGACCACATAAATATATGAGAGAGAGAGAGAGAAAGAGAGAGAGAGAGAGAGAGAGAGAGAGAGAGAGAGAGAGAGAGAGAGAGAGAGAGAGAGAGAGAGAGAGAGATATGACCAGCATTGTTTTTTTTGTAATAAACTGTGCAAACCTTCAGAGGGACAAACCATTTATTTCGAACACTTCTACTCTTTGTAACAGAATATTGTGATCAACCAAGACAAAAATGCAGCCGACAGTTCCAAAAACACTAATGCTGTGGTGTTGTCACCATCAACCTACGGTCTAAGATCGTCCAGACCAGATGGAGGTACACACTTGGTCCCCTTGTAGGTCTGTGTAGGTGTATGACTCTCAATATATGTGTGCAGCTCTGAGTCAACTGTCTTTTTCCAGAAGTTGAGTTGGATGAGGTCAATTTGCCACAAGTCAGTATTTTGACAAAACACATGAGTCAGCATTGGGCTTTTTGAAAGAAAAGAGGCATTTTAATTAAGAGATGTTTCATTTTTTCAATTGGTGGAACATATGTCCTGTTCAAAGAAGAATTCATAAAAACGAAAGTGGTTATACAACTATTTTGAGATGGGCTTGATCCTCAGGTAGTTTCTGATGGCACACATATAGAGGTGAACTTATATATTTACGGTTTTTAGCAAGTGGAAGTCTTACTTGTCCCATGATTCACCTCCTGGTTGCCCCTAGCTTTGTCTTGGATGCAAGGAGTTCATTATAGACTTTTTGAATTTTGGAGGGAAAGAAAATTGTGAAATAATCACAAAGATCCATCTAAAGCGGGATGGTGGCTGCTGATGTAAGCAACTCTCATTATCAAACTTAATCACGTCTTTAAGTAGGTTGCTTGCTGAACTAATTGACAGACTGTAGTTTTACTGTTTGGTAATCTTATCTCCTTTTAATAATGTGCAATATCGTTTGATTTCTTTTGTTGTTATTAAAATTAATTTGTTTATTACAAACGTTTCATTAATCCAGTTTACATCGGTTTAGGATCAGACTTAAACTTTAAAATAAAAAAAAATGGTTCTGGGAGATCAAAACATCCAGCGCATCTAAGATAGAATTTATTTGGAAGTCAAGGGAATCATTCCTAAGCTTTTCACGTAGATATTTTAATCTAAATGTGTAGGACTGCAAACATTGCTGTCTTTTATTCACCAAGGAGAAGTGTGGACCATATCTCCTCTTGGGTTAATAGACTTGCAGTCCGGGGCAAGAACTCTTAATATTTTCGTCTTATATCTGTAAGAGCCTCAAAGGCCATTATCACATGATGTTGGGATTCCAGCTGGTCATGCTTTTTGCAAAAGCGGCATGCTTTAGACAAGTCTCTTAGTTGCTTAGTATGCCCCAACACTTCTCGTATCAGCAGTAAGTTCAGCCTAAAACGTAGGAACATGTCACATAGATTTGGGCGGGGAAATATCCAAAGGTACGCCGGGAGTTGGTTTACTCTGCGAGGATCAAATGGGCAGTTAATGGAAAGTTTATACTGTGCTTTTTTATCCTGCGTCTCGATCCAGTCTTGTCTCTGTATTTCTTTTTAATAGTGAGAGGACTGTATTTCAGCGTTTCAATCGAGGTATTCAAAAACTTCATCCACTCGATGCAGTTTTGTTTCCATTCATTTAATAGAAAGTCATGCCTAGCATTCACTTTTGTTCGCAAGATATCGATCAGAAGTGTGATATCATCAGTTAACACTTTGCAAAATGGATCCAGAGATTTCCAAAGGACGATGGCGTGTAGCCACTTTGAATCGTATTCTTGTTATTGGGAACACTTGTGGCAATGAAAGCAATCTTCTCCAAAAGCGGCCTTCGAGACAATCCCAAATATGCCATGATAGATTTAAGATTGCTTCTGATCCATAGTATAGTATTGGTGTCACTTTTTGCCGATATCAGGCCGATTAATGGAATTAATGTGCGCTGAAAATTTCTGCGCAAGCGTGCGAAAGCGTGCGAATTGCAGCGCAAGTGCGAATATCGCAGCGAAACCCGCACACATCGATTCATGAAAGTCGGTGCGCGTATAAATCCGTGGATGTGCGCAAAAATCCTGCGTGGTCCACGCTGGCGCAGACGTCTTCAAACACCGTGCACTATGCGTATAGCGAAAGCGCACATAGCGCAGCGCACACAACAAAAGTAGGCGTAACACGGGGCATAACATGCGGAATGAGGAACAACGCGTGAAAATGTGGGCGTCACGGGGGAAGTACAGGAGGCAAATGCGCAGCACGCCCACACGCGTGCCCACAACACATATTCATGGAATCGAACGGGGCTAATGCGTGCGCCAAAAAAGACGCCCTAATCCGGAAACATGTACGCCAGCAGGAAACAGGCGTACGTGGACCCGCACAGCATAAAAGTGCGCGCAAACAACAAACAAGCTCAGACGCTAAGATGAATATATCGTTCCTTGCAGCAGTGGTCGTGGGATACCGCAGGAGGAGGATAGTCAGGCCCAGAATTTTTACACCCAGAACCAGCCTTTTTGGGATGCCTGATGACCAGGTGTATGGGAGGTATAGGTTTCCACCTCACATAATACTCAACCTGGTGAGTGAGTGGGAGGATGACCTCACTCACATTACCCACCCTGTGCTCCCAAGGACTGAGCCCCCTTGAAAAGGTGCTTAATGTACTGCACTTCTTGGCCACTGGATCATTTCAGCAGACAAGTGCTATAGTGGGGGGGAGGGGTGTCACAGGCCACGCAGTCACGCTGCCTACACCAGATGTTGGCCATCATGACTGCACGCCCATCAGTCCGCAGACACATATACCTGCCCAGAACACCTGCAGAAAGGCAGGCTGCCATCCAGGATGTGCGTGGCACAATTTCCCAAAGTGCTAGGTGCCATTGATTGCACCCATGCGGCTCTACGTCCCCCCCAGGGCAACAGAGCACATCTATAGAAACCGAAAGGACTGGCATTCCATCAACGTGCAGATAGTATGTGATGCCAAGGGAATCATCACCTCAGTATATGCCAACTATCCAGGGTCCGCCCATGACAGTTTCATTTACAGAATGTCGACCCTAAACCGGGACCTAGAAGCTGGGTGGCATGGCGATACATGGCTGCTTGGTGAGTATAAATGCCACTGCACATGCATGCATGCATGTCAGATACTGAGTAATGTCACAAACCCACTAATGATACCCATCACCACCTCCCCAGGGGACAGTGCCTACCCTCTGAGCACCCACATGATGACACCAATTTGGAACCCCACCACACCACCAGAGTGAAGATACAACACAGCCCATATTGCAACCCGGGGCATAGTGGAGCGCACATTCGGAGTGCTCAAGTCACGCTTTCGCTCCCTTGACCGCTCTGGTGGGCAGCTGCTATACGCGCCCCCAGTAGTGTGCAGGATCATAGTTGCAGCATGTGTCCTGCACAACGTTGCAACACGCCGGGTCCTGCTGGTGGACATGGTGGTGCCCCCACATCCCCAACCACATGCACGGCCGCTGCGCATGGGAGGGGAAAGGGCACGTGGTGAGGCAGCCCGTACGCAGCTGGTGACTAATTACTTCACCTAAAATCACACCCCTGTGGAGTGCACACAGCCCTGGCACATACCAGCTGACAATCAATGATGATGACATAAGGGACAGTCAACTGTCACAACCATACCAGCCTGAGATTGGTCACCTGGAAGTGTTACATTGTGTGCATCCCTACCTACCGAAACACCACCAATGCTGTGTCATTATAAGACATACATCTATGCTGCTAAATTGATAACCTCCTTTCAAAATACAACACGAAAACAGCACCATGTCACCCAACCCCTCCACAGCTCCGCCACCCAACACACCATGGCATGTCATGGAATGTGAAAGCAAACAAAGCAATGCACAAGACCTGACACAAGTGTCACAAAGTGCACTGTCCCAAATGGAAACTGCCCACAGCCAATATGCTCCCAGTAATCAATAACAAACAGCACACATGAACAAATATTTACCACCAACACAATACAGCGAACCTACAATATGAAACATTGCAAAAACATGACAGTACTAAGTCAAATTAGTGGTAGTCTTACAACCTGAATAAGCCAGCACATCAACCCCTTCTAACTGTAGATTTTGGCTGCCACGCAAATGTGTCAGTGTACTGCATACAACATGAACTCCATCTGCAAAGGAGACGGCCTTGTGAAGACATGAGGAAGGAACCTGCAAATTAGGAGGAAGACATGGATGCACAAGCACATATCAATACACCATGCAGTGTACAATACAACAACAATACCCACTAGGGATGTCCACACAGTATTGACTACAGACTGCCCACACAGCTCATGGGAGCCCAATGTCATTGTGTAAGTCACTGTCACTTGGTCACACCCTTTGCAAGCCCATTGAAACGGGAAGCAGGAGGGGTGTGTGTGTCATGAAACCAAGCATCTAACCCAAACTCAGGACAAGCCTGCATGTGTCCAGCCGGAATACAGTGGATGCCCATGGGAGCCACACAAGGCAACACACTGTAAAAAAAAAAAATAAGGGTCAAGTGGGGGCCGGGTGGGGGAGGCCACTGAGGAGGTTCGAGGACAGGGTACACACCAACACCCACCTGCGTTGTTGTTGCAAAAAAAGAAATACCTCCATGGGCTCATGGCCTGCACGGCTATGCCATTGTGGGAGAACTGCTGTTGCTCTCTTCACCCTCGCCTAGTGCATCAGGAGGTGGTGGCACTATGGGAGGCAGCCCACGCAAAGCCCTGGTATGGTCCTCCATGGCAGCAAGCATGCGGGTCTGGAAGGTCTGATTCTGGAGGATTAAAGTGCGGAGATCCCCATGCAGCACCTCACGGGTTGCCTGCACTTCTGCACGCATGGCCTCGCGGGATGCCCAGATCTCCTCACGTGTTGCCTGCAGCTCAGCTGAGAGCGAACGTATGAGCTTCTTCAGCTGCTGTTCTGCCCTAACATTTCGGGAAGCTTATGGAGTTCTACCCTCAGGGCTTCCCTGTGGCCCTGTGACTCTATTGATATGGATTCGCGCGGAGTCTCCAGTGCCGCCCGTTGGTCCCTGTTGGATGCCAACATGTCTTCCCTGTGTGATTGGCAAATGGAGTTTGTTGCCTGCTGTTGTTGCTCCATCTGCCTTTCAGGGGGTATAATGAAAGTGGCCACCCTCTCCATTGCCTGAGCCATCATTTCTACTGATGCTGCCTGTTGGGTTGCCATACCGTACTTGGCGTTTTCCCATACAGTATTGGCTGGTGGCGCACGGCCACCGCGTCGGCGGGCACCACACCTGTTTGGGACAAGGCAATCTGCACCTTGCTGTGCTGGCACTGCCTGAGGCTGCAGGACTGCATTCCCCCTCTGATCTGCTGGCCCAGGAACAGGATCAGATGCTGTGGAGTGTGACCCTGCATCCGTAACCGCCAAAGGCGGACCTACCAACACTGATATCCCCATAGAGGGTTCTACCCCTGGTGCAGGTGGGTTGGACAGAACAGAATCCCTGCCAGAAGCGCTGACCTGCGACAGCACATAAGTCTCATCATCCGACTGAGCACCTGAATAGACATCTGGGGGGCTGCACCCAGAGACACGCCTCGACAGTATGGTCTGCAGTACCAACGTGTTTTCACCCACCACCACACCACATCCCCCACTGGTGCCTGGTCGTGGCTGAGCATCCTCCTGGGTCTGCACCATCTCCTGAACCTCACCAGCATCAAGTGCGTCGTCACCTGCAAAAACATGTAATACAAGAAATGGAAACAGGCATGAGCACCATAGCACACACATAGGCCTGACAAGACAGAGATCCTGTACATGGTTTACACATGTCCCACATGACTATAACCCTGGCATGCATGCACTGTCAATGAGTTTGAAGGGGAGTCAAAAAGGCAGACAATGAGGACACCAAGATGGAAAAGCAACACATTTGCAGCATGTTGTGTAGCACTGGCATCACGCATCAGCCTGTGAGAGGCATGTCCAGTACACATACATGACACATGCCAGCACACAGATGTCATGTAGCATAGCCATGGTAAATTAGACAACTACAGCGATATGTCAGTGAATGAGTACTGTCACACATCCATGTCACATGGACATGATGAGAAGATTAATGCAGAATAGTGTTGCAAAATATGCATGTGCCACACACTGCAACACATCCAGTGTACAATAAGACAGTGATTGTAGGCAGATGTACACATCAATGGTTGGTCACTTCAACATGACAGGAAACAACTATCCTGGTCCACATGCAAACAGGCCCTAAAAATACATTTCAGCAGGCCAATACTCCCTCGCCCTGAATGGTCTAATCATTCACATAACCAGGTAACTAAAGTGGCACAATGTGGGATGTAAACAATGACAGAAGCATGTCACATATGTGGCATTAGGGATGAAAAAAACATATGGAAAATTGGATGATCTAAACAATCAGCCTGAATGAACACAGAAAAAATCAGAACAATGTTGTTGCAAGATGATAGTTCAAGTGCAACAGCAGTAATGTGGGGCTAATTGGCTACTGTGGGCAGAAGGGATACTGTCATAGCCAAATCAAAGGCACGTGAATGTATTGGAGCTGACAGTTCCAAAAACATTAATGCTGGTGTGTTGTCACCATCCACTGTTACACTCACCTGGTTCCCACGGGGGCGTCGATCTGAACTGGCCAGCTGTTGTTTCCACCAGTGAGATGCGTAGTGCTGAGATGATGGACTGGACTGGGCCACCCAGCTTCGTTTGTTTGACTCGTAGGAATATCCTTCTGTAATGGAGAAAGGGAATTAACTAGCTGTGGAGTTCGAGCGCTAACCCCACCTTCCCCTCTCCCCTATTTCTTCCCACAGGTCACTTTTGGATTCCCTCTATGCTCTCACCTGATGGTTTGGAAAGATGAGCTCTCCATCCTGCTTCGAGCGCAGGGGCGCGTAGATGACCAGTTTCTTCACTTGCGTGGAGGAGTTGGGTAGTTCCAGAACGGTATTGACTCAAAGAATGCCAGCAAGACGCTGTAAGTCTGTAGTTTGTAAGAGTTCAAAACACGTCTGACCTTCACTCTGTCCAATTCCTTTTAGGTTGCTGTATTGCCCTTATGAAGAGTTCCACGTGGCAACCGGTAAGATGCAGGTAAGGGTTTTTATTATCCGGCTCAGTTCGATACAATGGTGTCAATATATAACATGTGGCTTTTCCCCCATTCAGGCGCTGATGTGGTATGAGGTCTTGGGGATTGATGCCTCCAGCGGTAAAACCAGGTAAGTCTATTGGGAAAAAATCGGTTTCCCCTTATTGCGACTTGCTGTTCTGTTGTTTCCCCATAGGGGCCGGGGCACGGCGGAGATGCAGCGAAGGCTGCGCCGACCCGAAATGAGGTAAGTACCCCCTGTGGTAAATCAGGTAAGTCTTGGGGGGTAGCTTGTACAGTCTTAGAGTATCCCCTTGGCTCACCTTGCTGTTTTTGTCTCCTTAGGTGTCGGAGAGCGGCCGCGAGATGGAGAAGAGCGTGATGGAATGCTGAAGTGCTGCAAGGCAGGTGAGTACAGCGCGGCACTGCAGGATGCGAAGTAAGGCGTTTTTAAAAACTTCTTCTCCAGCTCCGCGGCGTGATGGATCAGGATTCAGGTAAGGATTAAAGGTAAAACTCCTGTTCTGACCTTTCCTCCTTCTTTCTTCTTGTTTCCAGGAGCTCTGGACTCGAGGCGGGCGTGGCTGAAGACTGGAAGCTGCTGCAGGCACGGTGAGCGTTACGCTGCTGGATGCAGAATAACGCGAAGTGTGTGCTGCTCTCCGGGCATGGTTTAAATAGCCTTGGAAGTAGTCCCAGGTAAGTATTCTTCCACAGCCCCACCCGAGTAAAAAGTAGTCCCTTAGGTAAAATAGTCCTTCCTAAGCCTCATTTGGCTTGTGGCTTCTTGCAGCATGGTCTGCATCAGGTAAGTTTGCAGCATGGTCTGCATCAGGTAGGTTTTCTACTATGAGCCTGGCGCCCATGGCGCCTGGACTGCACCCAAACAGCCCCTAGCTGAGGTTTTTGGGCTTGCTCCAAATGGCATGATGCCTGCTTCTGGGGTTCCTGGGCCTGGTCTGGTTTCCCAGGGGCAGGCATCATGACATCCACCTAGGATCTAAGATCGTCCAGACCAGATGGAGGTACACACTTGGTCTCACTTGTAGGTCTGAAGTTGACTTGCTACAATTCAAGGAGGTGTGTGACTCTCAATATATGTGTGCAGCTCTGAGTCAACTGTCTTTTTCCAGAAGTTGAGTTGGATGAGGTCAATTTGCCACAAGTCAGTATTTTGACAAAACACATGGGTCAGCATTGGGCTTTTTGAAAGAAAAGAGGCATTTTAATGAAGAGATGTTTCGTTTTTCCATTGGTGGAACATATGTCCTGTTCAAAGAAGAATTCATAAAAACGAAAGTGGTTATACAACTATTTTGAGATGGGCTTGATCCTCAGGTAGTTTCTGATGGCACACATATGGAGGTGAACTTATATATTTACGGTTTTTAGCAAGTGGAAGTCTTACTTGTCCCATGATTCACCTCACAGGTTGCCCCTAGCTTTGTCTTGGATGCAAGGAGTTCATTATAGACTTTTTGAATTTTGGAGGGAAAGAAAACTGTGAAATAATCACAAAGATCCATCTAAAGAGGGATGGTGGCTGCTGATGTAAGCAACTCTCATTATCTAACTTAATCATGCCTTTAAGTAGGTTGCTTGCTGAACTAATTGACAGACTGTAGTTTTACTGTTTGGTAATCTTATCTCCTTTTAATAATGTGCAATATCGTCTAATTTCTTTTGTTGTTATTAAAATTCATGTGTTTATTACAAACGTTTCATTAATCCAGTTTACATCGGTTTAGGATCAGATTTAAACTTTAAAATAAAAAAAATGGTTCTGGGAGATCAAAACATCCAGCGCATCTAAGATAGAAATTATTCGGAAGTCAAGGGAATCATTCCTAAGCTTTTCAAGTAGATATTTTAATCCAAATGTGTAGCACTGCCAACATTGCTGTCTTTTCTTCACCAAGGAGAAGTGTGGACCATGTTTCCTCTTGGGTTAATAGACTTGCAGTGCGGGGTAAGCACTCTTAATATTTTCCTCTTATATCTGTAAGAGCCTCAAATGCCATTATCACATGATGTTGGGATTCCAGCTGGTCATTCTTTTTGCAAAAGCGGCATGCTTTAGACAAGTCTCTTAGTTGCTTAGTATGCCCCAACACTTCTCGTATCAGCAGTAAGTTCAGCCTAAAACGTAGGAACATGTCACATAGATTTGGGCAGGGAAATATCCAAAGGTACGCCGGGAGTTGGTTTACTCTGCGAGCATCAAATGGGCAGTTAATGGAAAGTTATACTGTGCTTTTGTATCCTGCATCTCGATCCAGACTTGTCTCTGTATTTCTTTTTAATAGTGAGAGGACTGTATTTCAGCGTTTCAATCGGGGTATTCAAAAACTTGATCCACTCGATGCAGTTTTGTTTCCATTCATTTAATAGAAAGTCATGCCTAGCATTCGCTTTTGTTCGCAAGATATCGATCAGAGGTGTGATATCTTCAGTTAACACTTTGCAAAATGGATCCAGATATTTCCAAAGGACGATGGAGTGTGGCCACTTTGAATCGTATTCTTGTTATTGGGAACACTTGTGCCAATGAAAGCAATCTTCTCCAAAAGCGGCCTTCGAGACAATCCCAAATATGCCATGATAGATTTGAGATTGCTTCTGATCCATAGCATATTATCGGTGTCACTTTTTGCCGATATCAGGCCGATTAATGGAATTAATGTGCGCTGAAAATTTCCATGCAAGCGTGCGAAAGCATGCGAATCGCAGCGCAAGTGCGAAAATCGCAGCGAAACCCGCGCACAGCGATTCATGGAAGTCCGTGCGCGTGTAAATCCATGGATGTGCGGTAAAATCCTGCGTGGTGCACGCTGGCGCACACATCTTCAAATAGCATGCACTACACGCACAGCGAAAGCGCAGATAGCGCAGCGCACAGAACAAAAGTAGGCGTAACACGGGACGTAACACGCGGAATGGGGAACAACGCATGAAAATGTGGGCGTCACGGGGGAAGTACAGGAGGCAATTGCGCGGAACGCCCACACGCGTGCCCACAACACGTATTCATGGAATCGAACGGGGCTAATGCGTGCGCCAAAAAAGACGCGTTAATCCGGAAACATGTACGCCAGCAGGAAACAGGCGTACGTGGACCCGGGCAGCATAAAAGTGCGCGCAAACAAGAAACAAGCTCAGACGTTAAGATTAATATACCGTTCCTTGCAGCAGTGGTCGTGGAATACCGCAGGAGGAGGAGGAGGATAGTCAGGCCCAGAATTCTTACACCCAGAACTAGCCTTTTTGGGATGCCTGATGACCAGGTTTATGGGAGGTACAGGTTTCAACCTCACATAATACTCTACCTGGTGAGTGAGTGGGAGGATGACCTCATATCACCCACCCTGTGCTCCCAAGCACTGAGCCCACTTGAAAAGGTGCTTAATGTACTGCAATTCTTGGCCACTGGATCATTTCACCGGACAAGTGCTATAGTGGGGGGGGGTGTCACAGGCCACGTAGTCACGCTGCCAACACCAGATGTTGGCCATCATGACTGCACGCCCATCAGTCCACAGACACATATACCTGTCCAGAACACCTGCATTAAGGCAGGCTGCCGTCCAGAATGTGCGTGGCACCATTCCCCAAAGTGCTAGGTGCCATTGATTGCACCCATGTGGCTCTACGTCCCCCCAGGGCAACGGAGCACATCTATAGAAACCGAAAGCACTGGCATTCCATCAACGTGCAGGTAGTATGTGATGCCAAGGGAATCATCACCTCAGTATATGCCAACTATCCAGGGTCCACCCATGACAGTTTCATTTACAGAATGTCTTCCCTAAACCGGGACCTAGAAGCTGGGCGGCATGGCGATACATGGCTGCTTGGTGAGTATAAATGCCACTGCACATGCATGCGTGCATGTCAGATACTGAGTAATGTCACAAACCCACTAATGATACCCATCACCACCTCCCCAGGGGACAGTGCCTACCCTCTGAGCACCCACATGATGACACCAATTCGGAACCCCACCACACCACCAGAGTGAAGATACAACACAGCCCATATTGCAACCCGGGGCATAGTGGAGCACACATTCGGAGTGCTCAAGTCACGCTTTCGCTCCCTTGACCGCTCTGGTGGGCAGCCGCTATACGCTCCCCCAGTAGTGTGCAGTATCATAGTGGCAGCATGTGTCCTCCACAAAGTTGCAACATGACAGGGCCTGCCGGTGGACATGGTGGTGCCCCCACATCCCCAACCACATGCACGGCCGCTGCGCATGGGAGGGGAAGAGCACGTGGTGAGGCAGCCCGTACACAGCTGGTGGCTAATTACTTCACCTAAAATCACACCCCTGTGGAGTGCACACAGCCCTGGCACATACCAGCTGACAATCAATGATGATGACATAAGGGACAGTCAACTGTCACAACCATACCAGCCTGAGATTGGTCACCTGGAAGTGTTACATTGTGTGCATCCCTACCTACCGAAACACCACCAATGCTGTGTCATTATAAGACATACATCTATGCTGCTAAATTGATAACCCCCTTGCAAAATACAACACAAAAACAGCGCCATGTCACCCAACCCCTCCCCAGCTCCGCCACCCAACACACCATGGCATGTCATGCAATGTGAAAGCAAACAAAGCAATGCACAAGACCTGACACAAGTGTCACAAAGTGCACTGTCCCAAATGGAAACTGCCCACAGACAATATGCTCCCAGTCTTCAATAACAAACAGCACACATGAACAAATACTTACCACCAACACAATTCAGCAACACCCCATGAAACATTGCAAAAACATGACAGTACTTAGTCAAAGTAGTGGTAGTCTTACAACCTGAATAATCCAGCACATCGACCCCTTCCAACTGTAGATTGTTGCTGCCACGCAAATGTGTCAGTGTACTGCATACAACATGAACTCCATCTGCAAAGGAGACGGCCTTGTGAAGACATGAGGAAGGAACCTGCAAATTAGGAGGAAGACTTGGATGCACAAGCACATATCAATATACCATGCAGTGTACAATACAACAATACCCACTAGGGATGTCCACACAGTATTGCCTACAGATGCCCACACAGCTCATGGGAGCCCAATGTCACTGTGTAAGTCACTGTCACTTGGTCACACCATTTGCAAGCCCATGGAAGCGGGAAGCAGGAGGGGTGTGTGTGTCACGAAACCAAGCATCTAACCCAAACTCAGGACAAGCCTGCATGTGCCCAGCCAGAATACAGTGGATATCCACGGGAGCCACACAAGGCAACACACTGTAAAAATGTTAAAAATTTTAAAAATGGGAATGTGGGGTCCGTGTGGGGGAGGCCACCCAGGAGGTTCGAGGACAGGGTACACACCAACACCCACCTGCGTGGATGTTGTGGAAAAAAAAATACCTCCCTGGGCTCATGGACTGCACGGCTATGCCATTGTGGGAGAACTGCTGTCGCTCTCTTCACCCTCTGCTACTGCATCAGAAGGTGGTGGCATTATGGGAGGCAGCCCACGCAAAGCCCTGGTATGGTCCTCCATGGCAGCAAGCATGCGGGTCTGGAAGGTCTGATTCTGGAGGATTAAAGTGCGGAGATCCCCATGCAGCACCTCACGGGTTGCCTGCACTTCTGCACCATGGCCTCGCGGGATACCCAGATCTCCTCACGTGTTGCCTGCAGCTCAGCTGAGAGCGAAAGTGTGAGCTGCTCCAGCTGCTGTTCTGCCCTAACATTTCGGGAAGCCTCAAGTTCAAGCAGACTCTGCCTGAGGTTATTGAGTTCTACCCTCAGGGCTTCCCTGTGGCCCTGTGACTCTATTGATATGGAATCGTGCAGAGTCTCCACTGCCGCACGTTGGTCCCTGTTGGACGCCAACATGTCTTCCCTGTGTGATTGGCAAATGGAGTCTGTTGCCTGCTGTTGTTGCTCCATCTGCCTTTCAGGAGGGATAATGGATGTGGCCACCCTCTCCATTGCCTGAGCCATTATTTCTACTGATACTGCCTGTTGGGCTGCCATACCGTACATGGAGTTTTCCCATACAGTATTGCCTGGTGGCGCTTGGCCACCGCGTCGGCGGACACCACACCTGTTTGGGACAAGGCGATCTGCACCTTGCTGTGCTGGCACTGCCTGAGGCTGCAGGGCTGCATTCCCCCTCTGATCTGCTGGCCCAGGAACAGGATCAGATGCTGTGGAGTGTGACCCTGCATCCGTAACCGCCAAAGGCGGACCTACCAACACTGATATCCCCATAGAGGGTTCTACCCCTGGTGCAGGTGGGTTGGACATAACAGAATCCCTGCCAGAAGCACTGACCTGCGACCGCACATAAGTCTCATCATCCCACTCAGCACCTGAATAGAGGTCTGGGGGGCTGCACCCAGAGACACCCCTCGACAGTATGGTCTGCAGTACCAAAGTGTTTTTTCACCCACCACCACACCACATCTCCCACTGGTGCCTGGTCGTGGCTGAGAATCCTCCTGGGTCTGCACCATCTCCTGAACCTCACCAGCATCAAGTGCGTCTTCACCTGCAAAAACATGAAATACAAGAAATGGAAACAGGCATGAGCACCATAGCACACACATAGGCCTGACAAAACAGAAATCCTGTACATGGTTTACACATGTCCCACATGACTTTAGCCCTGGCATGCACTGTCAATGAGTTTGAAGGGGAGTCAAAAAGGCAGGCAATGAGGACACCAAGATGGAAAAGCAACACATTTGCAGCATGTTATGTAGCACTGGCATCACAAATCAGCCTGTGAGTAGCATGTCCAATACACATACATGACACATGCCAGCACACAGATGTCATGTAGCATAGCCATGGTAAATTAGACAACTACAGCGATATGTCAGTGAATGAGTACTGTCACACATCCATGTCACATGGACATGATGAGAAGATTAATGCAGAATAGTGTTGCAAAATATGCATGTGCCACACACTGCAACACATCCAGTGTACAATAAGACAGTGATTGTAGGCAGATGTACACATCAATGGTTGGTCACTTCAACATGACAGGAAACAACTATCATGTTGCACATGCAAACAGGCTCTAAAAATAAATTTCAGCAGGCCAATACTCCCTCGCCCTGAATGGTCTAATCATTCACATAACCAGGTAACTAAAGTGGCACAATGTGGGGTGTAAACAATGACAGAAGCATGTCACATATGTGGCATTAGGGATGAAAAAAGCATATGGAAAATGGGATGATCTAAACAATCAGCCTGAATAAACACAGAAAAAATCAGAACAATGGTGTTGCAAGATGATAGTTCAAATGCAACAGCAGTAATGTGGGGCTAATTGGCTACTGTGGGCAGAAGGGATACTGTCATACCCAAATCAAAGGCACGTGAATGTATTGGAGGAAGCACATGGGTGACCCATAACACTCAGGAGTACACACCCTCACCTGGCACTCAGTCAGAACCCGTCACCCAAACAACATACACCTGGATTACACACACATGCATGGGCACTCACCGGACTATGCGTCGTAATCAGGTAGCTCTCCCACGCCTTGGATCTGTTGCTCTGTGATGAAGGTCCCAGCAACAGATTCATGTTCAGTGAGTTTGTTGTCCTCTGGTGGAGACCCACCGCCAGTCACCAGAGTAGTGGCATGATTTAAGGCCAGCTTGTTCTTTGCTCTGCGTTTCAGGTCATTCCACCGCTTGTAGCAATCATAAGCTCTGCACCTCACAAATCCAAGGGCACTTATGCGGTCCGCAATGGTCTGCCAGTGTGCCCTAAACTGACCTGGTGTGGTCTTGCACCCTGCAGTCACTACCATTTCGCGGCTATGTGCCGACACATAGGTCACAAGTGCATCAAGTTCGGCATCATTAAAGCTAGGCTTCCTTGATGTGCCAGACTGTGTATCCGTGTCTGGGATCTCAGCCTGTAGTGCCAGATCAACCTTCTTCCTCTTTTTCAAAGGTGGAGCGGAGCCTGAGTGGCTTACGCTGTTCTGGTCAGTAGGGGAAGAAGTGCCGGTGGACTGGGTACTGGGAGTGTGCGAAGGCACAATGACCATAGGTCTTGGTGCAGGCATTGGCTGAAGTGTGATGTTGGCAGGGGCAACGTCAGTTTGATGGAACTGGACCGACACTGTCCAGGCTGGGAGACTCAGAGCTGGGGTGGATAGAGCTGCAGCTGCCCCTGCAGCCTCCCCATCCTGCCTACTTGGGGCAGCAGATGACATTGCTGACCCAGATCCACGTGGCCTGGTGACACCAACTTGCACCACCACACGTGGCTTAGACTTGCTGACCTGGAAGTCAGCCTGGGTGTCATCCTGTGCCGGGTCAGGTGCCACAATGGGCTGGTCCAACAAGGGCTGAGCTGGAATGGTGTCAGCTATGTTTCCCACAGCCATGGGGGGGCATGGGTGTCCCTGATTGGTCCCCCACACATGGGGGTCTAGAGGAACCCTGCAAATCCTGGCCACGTCCCCTACCGCGCCCACCACACCCACCTTTTGGAGGTCAGCCACCTTTGCCTCCCTTACCACTTGGTCGCCTCCCAACCATGGCACTGATGTTGTTGTGCGTATGGGAGTAGCAGTAAACGATTGTCCTGGGCAATTGGGGGTGAAAGGGGTAGGGTACTAGATGGAAATCGTACCTTAGTGCTCTAGCAAGGCTGTCTGTGACCCCTGGGGGAAGATGACGGGTCACGCAATGCACAGGCACCCCGAAAACAAAAAATAACGTGCACGCAACCCCTCGTAGACCACGTGCGTGGAAAAATGAACCCGCACGAGCCTGTGGCACCCAGGAACACAAAAATAAGCGTACGTGTGTTACACGCAGCCTACAATGACCTCTGAAGGGGAACGCGACAAACGGGGCAAGCACAGTTGGTAAATGCGTGCACGACTCACCGTCTGCCTGGAAAAAGAACATGAAAAAACCACGCGTGTGCGCGTTGGCAACACCCCCGCCAAAAGAAGAATTGTACGCTGTCTGAAGAAACAAGCCCAATAAAAAAAAATGAACACTGTCAGAGGTAACAGGGAGTACGAACTTGAAACACTGTGAAGTAATCGCGTGTGAACCGACAAGAAGTACAGAATTCACCCACTCGCTCTCCATGAAAAGTACGTACAAGGAAATGGGGTCCTACACATACCTTTTAAAGCGGCCCACACGGACAATGTCACTTACACGTGTATGCGCTAAGGCCCTTTCCTCCAATTACACGAACTGACACTCGGACGTGCAGTTTTTGGACGTGTACGATGAACATGCACCCGTGTTGATGGAATCTCCCGCGTGTATCACGTCACAGACGCGTAGTTCCTTTCCTTGCATTACACACATTCACACGTGGACGTGCAGTTTTTTCATGCGCCATGAGCCACTATGGCCACGTCACGAGGGAAACGCCCGCGCGCATCACGTCACAGACGCGCTTACGCGCTAAGGGCCTTTGGTCCAATGCAACCGCCTACGTGTGCTGACACACTTAAGTGCTAAGGGCCTTTCCTCGAATTAGAAACAGAAGTGCAAGATTTTCACGTGCCAAATCACTCCGTATCAAGCTGGCCATGCAACAACACACGGAAGACCACGCTCCTGCCCAGAAGGCCGAATTACTGCCCCCCAGAGCCCCGAGCACGCTCCCACCTGCCATCTGCTGCTGCCTGCCTGCCTGCTGCCCACGTGCCCTGCTATTTGCTGGCTGCACATCATCCATCTGCAGGGGTGAAATTGTTGTGACCACCCCTACTGGAACTGAAGACTCCTGACTGGGATACCATCGCTCCACAGCCCAGCCCCAGGACCCAGTTGCCCACCCACACCTGCCTCTGGGGTTGCCATGTCGGACACACCACCATCTGGCACCACTGGCAACCCCTTGCCAGAGAGGCAGAGGGCCACCAGCTTCAGTGCCAGGGAAGTTGGTGTCCTGGTGGAGCAAGTCCTGGGGCAGTATGATGCCCTCTTTGGAAGTTCTCGCGCCGACTATGAATGACGGACCAGGATCTGGATGGACATCGTGACTGCCATCAACGAGGAGGGGGTGGCAGTCCGCGACATCAAACATGTCATGAAGCGCTGGGAGGACTTCAGGTCCAGGACCCTCGACAAGGCCCGGCGCCTCTTGAAGGCAGCGGATGCCAAGGGGCACCGGGGCCACTTGTCCAACCACCAAATGAGGAATCCTGGAATGCATATGCCCACCGCTCCACGTCCAGGTTCTTGAGAGGCAAACCCGTCTGGAGTCGAGCGGTAAGTGTACATGCATACTGATTGGACGCTGTGCGTGTCGTGGTGTGCCAGTAGTGTGCAGGTTGCACATGTGTTTTTGTAGGGCCATGTATGGATGTGTATGTACAGGGGCGTGAGGCTGACAAATGTGAGTCCTCTCATGTGTGAGACACATGGATGGTGTATGTGTGGGTAAGCATGCAGGCCAAATGCAGATGTGGGAGCACACATGTTTGAATTACTGTGTATGTACGTTGGCATAGTTGTGGTGTCACACATGGATGTTGGATCCAGCTGCATGTATCTGCACTGTGTACATGTGCATGTGTGTGTATTTGACAAGTGTGCAACTGTGATGCAACATGGATGCATGTGGCACTGACATGTAGCAGGCTGAATGCCAGATGTGACATGGATGGCGATCTCATCACTCTGACAGTTGGTGGACATGCACACATGGATGTTTGTTGGTGTGTGTGCATGTGTTGTGTACTTCCGTGTTTCATGTGACGTCAGGCTCACCTTCGGATGCTGATGCCATTGTATGTGTATGGATGGTGCTGCCTGGTGCAATATTGCTGTGGAATTGCTCATTTGTGCGAGAAGAAATGACATGTGTGTTAGGAAGTGTGATGCCATGTCTGAAGTTTGACACTGCCACTCATGTACAACTGTCATGTGTGTATCAGTCCATTGTACAGTGCCCTGATGCCTGTGTTCTATCTCTCCCTGTCTGCAGCGTCAACTGATGAAGAGGGCGGAGAGGGTGCTGTGGAGCAAAGCGGCAGGGATCGCACCACCAGCCGGAGATGCAAGGCCCGGCTCCCCTCCCAGATTGTCATCTCTTCGGGGAGTGAGGAGTCTGGTGCCGCATCCCAGGCCGCAGCTGCCGAGGGTAGGTCCAAAAGGCAGAGTTTGGAGATGCACTCCTCGGCAGCAGAAGGGGCAGCTGAGACCCCACAGGGTCCGATGGAGAAGATGGCATAGAGTCATCCAGGTTGGTGGGGGGTTTGGAGGAGGAGGAGGCCGTGGAAGGGACACACACGGGGTTTGGAGGTGGGGATTCCACTGGTGTCAGTGGTGCAGTGCAGGGGCAGGGACAGGAGGCAGCACAGGCCGCCGTGGAGGTGCCTATGTATAATCCTGTCCCTGATCCTGTGACTGCATCATCCGGCACCAGCAGGGATGCCTACGTCCAGACCTGTTTTCAGGGAGGGTATTGGTGCACAACAACTGGCTTTCCTCTCCCTGTGGACGTGGCTATCCAGGACCGTGTTGAGCCTGTCCTGGCTGGGATAGCGTTGCGTCAACGGGGCATGCGAGGTGACCTGCAGTGTTTTCGTGAAGTCACTGCACGTCATCTCGGATGCCTCTTTGACCGCGTTGACCTACTGGGACGGGTCACCAGTGCTGGATTCCTCCGAGTGCTGGACTTTCTTGCGACCCCCTCCTCACCTGAACCCCCTACGTGCCAGTCGTCCTCCATGCCATCTTCCCACCCATGTATCACCTGGGTACCCTGGGGAGCTGCCTCTGACCCGGCGGCCAGGCTGGTGGAGGACACATCCCTGCCACAGTCGGGAGTCGGACATCCAGTAGGGGTGGCTACCTCAACAACTGCACCCCAGCCAGAGGAGGATGTGCAGGCAGCAAGAGCCAGGGCGCAGGCACAGCAGCAGCAGCAACATGGTGGTAGCAATGATGGCTCGGGGCCTTCAACATCGTAGGGGCAGGCATCGGCCAGAGGGCAGGAGGACCCAGGATTGCAAGTGTCTTCCGAGTGGCAGCGGTTGGGCCACACCATAGATGCGGAGCGGTAGCGGGCGGAAGAGGCACGCTCACAATGGTCAGGGCGGAGAACTCCATGTGGAGTTCACTGAGGCGGGCCGAGTGCCTCGAGGCAATTCGCAGGGAATTGGAGGCCAACATGTCATCGTCCCTCCGAACCCTCGGGGCCATGGAAGAGGACCGCCTCCAGGACATTGAGCGGGGAGTTCGATGATGCCCTGCCCGGGACATCCAAAAGTGAGCTGTCGGACTAGCCCGCTGCCATTGTAAATAGTTAGTTAGTTAGTTAGTGTTAGGTTTCATTCTGGTTTTCATTTTTTTTTGGGGCGCTTAGACAATACCCCACATTTTTGTATATAGTCCTTCATTAGTTATTGTATTATTGTAGGTTTCATTTGGACAGTTGGGCTCATGGACCCAGGATTTCATCCTTGTAAATAGTTTGAGTGTGGATTTGTCGGCATTTTCTTTTTTGATTTTTCCATGGAGCAATGGATTTTACTTTTTCATTTCTGTTTGGATTTGCTTTGTTGGAAGGAGACTTTGGAGACATTTTTGATTTCATATATTTTGATTCTGATTTCTTTTTTTTATCATTATGTGACATTCTGCATTGTTTTCCTTATGTCCATTCTTTGGTATTTGATTTTCTTTCACCACAGTTTTTGTTCAATACATTTGTTCCTGTACTTCAATGTGCGGTATTCTCTCATTGGTTTCATGCATGTCACGATGTGGGTTTTCACATTCACTGGCACCCATTGTGTGTGTGTGACGGACATGTGTTGATGTACATACATGTCATTTGGGTTGTTTCATGTAATGGGCATTTCAATGTGGAGTGTATGCTATGCTTGGTTGGTTATTTGGGCAGGGGTGGCGTGCCATGGGATTTTGGTGGCCATGAGGGCCATGATTGTGGGTCATGTTGGCATGTTGGGGGGGAAATGAGTGGGGGCCTGCTGGCAGGTGCCCCTCACTGCTGGGGGTTGGGGGTGCTGGGGGACATGAGTGGGGACCTGCTGGCAGGTGCCCCTCACTGCTGGGGGGAGGGGGTGCAGGGGGACATGAGTGGGGGCCTGCTGGCAGGTGCCCCTCACTACTGGGGGGTGGGACTGCTGGGGGACATGAGTGGGGGCCTGCTGGCAGGTGCCCCTCACTGCTGGGTGGTGGGAGTGCTGGGGGAGATGAGTGGTGGCCTGCTGGCAGGTGCCCCTCACTGCTGGGGGGTGGGGGTGCAAGGGGACATGAGTGGGACATGAGTGGGGGCCTGCTGGCAGGTGCTCCTCACTGCTGGGGTTGGGGGTGCAGGGGGACATGAGTGGGGGCCTGCTGGCAGGTGCCCCTCACTGCTGGGGGGTGGGAGTGCTGGGGGACATGAGTGGGGGCCTGCTCGCAGGTGCCCCTCACTGCTGGGGAGTGGGGGTTCAGGGGGACATGAGTGGGGGCCTGCTGGCAGGTTCCCCTCACTGCTGGGGGGTGGAGGTGCAGGGGGACATGAGTGGGGGCCTGCTGGCAGGTGCCCCTCACTGCTGGGAGGTGGGGATGCTAGGGGACATGAGTGGGGGCCTGCTGGCAGGTGCCCCTCACTGCTGGGGGGTGGGGGTGCTGGGGGACATGAGTGGGGGCCTGCTGGCAGGTGCCCCTCACTGCTGGGGAGTGGAGGTGCAGGGGGACATGAGTGGGGGCCTGCTGGCAGGTGCCCCTCACTGCTGGGAGGTGGGGTGCTGGGGGACATGAGTGGGGGCCTGCTGGCAGGTGCCCCTCACTTCTGGGGGGTGGGAGTGCTGGGGGACATGAGTGGTAAACTGCTGGCAGGTGCCCCTCACTGCTGGGGGGTGGGGGTGCTGGGGGACATGAGTTGGTGATCATATTGCAACGTGACATGTGGCTTGGCTGGGGGGCATGCCCATGGTGGATGGGCTGCCTGCGGGACATGACCAGGGGTGCAGGGTAGTCCCATGTGGTGTGGGCTGCCTGCAGGGGCCATGGAGGGGGTAGAAGAGACACCTGGGAGGACCCACACTGCCAATTCACGTGTAGGACTCCCCACGCACCACACTGGATACACGTACCCCGCTCTGATAGCAAAATCACGTGTGAAAATTCACGCACACCCCCGAAATACACGTACCCCGCTTTGACAGCAAAATCACGTGTGAAACTTCACGCGCACCCCAGAAATACACGTACCCCGCTCGCACAGGGCCAATCGCGTGTGACACTTCCCGCAAACCCCAGTAATACACGTACCCCGCTCGCACAGGGCCAATCGCGTGTGAAACTTCCCACGAACCCCAGTAATACACATACCCCGCTCGCACAGGGCCAATCGCGTGTGACAATTCCCGCAAACCCCAGTAATACACGTACCCCACTCGCACAGGGCCAAGCGTGTGAAATTTCCCATGAACCCCAGTAATACACGTAATCCGCTCTCACAGGGCCAATCGCGTGTGAGACAACCCGCGCAGTGGGGTACGTGTATTCGGAGGGGTGCGCGGGGAGTTTTACAGGCATTTTCGAGGTTGTGAGCCTGTGCGCCATATCCGGGATTTGTGCGCTGTACATGGCGCATGAGGAGGGGTTGGGGGCGTAACTGGCGCTGCTGCATGGTCGATGCGCCACTCTGAGCCACGGCTGGTTTTGGATGTTAAAATCCATGAATTCGCTGTGCACAGAAATGTATTTTAGTGCACGCGGCTGGTGCAGAAAGTCGCACGCGCACACTGTGCACCAGCCTCGTGTGCAACTTGTGCGCTGAATTCTATGAATTACCCTCCTAATGTCAATGGCATTAATAATTTGGCTGGGGAAGGTGTATCGAAAACTGTATTTCCAGCCATAAATGTAACCTATCAAGGGTATTGGGTGCAAGGCAGACAAATTAGATGGCATTTGGTGTAAAGTTAGATCATTACAGATCTGGTTAAGGGAAGATGTGTTTACATGCCAAGACCTTTTCGATAGGTTGTCACTATATGTCCACATCTCTTTGACTGAAATGGGTCAGCACATTTATTAGACCAGACAAGTGCAAGAGGTCGAGATGGAAGTGTGCTTTTGTTTTTTGAAACTACACCATGCAAGATGTGTCCCTTTATGTGTGTGGGTTTGCAGAATATTTTATTAAACTGAAGGAAATTAAAACTATCAAGGAGTGACCTAGATGGTGAATTAATAGCCTGGCCGACCCACATATTTACATTTCTATGAGGATAAGGGTATTGCTGGGCAATTATGAAGATTCATTAATCCTAGAGTTTTGAAGGCTGTTACATCAACAGATAAGTGCCAGAAGCTGACATTCACCATTGAATCAGCAAAGATTCAGAAGGTTGACAAATTGGGTGTGATAAGGCCGTGGCCACATGTTTATCTCACTAGATAAGGGCCAACCCTCCTCCAGGATCCAAATGACAATTCACACATATCAAGTTGGACCTTGGCAAATTCATCTAAGCAATTGCTGGTGTTTTGGAGTCAAACAGCCACATTTCCTTCACAAACAAAAGATCAAGTTTCTGATCAGTTAGTTAAACACAGGTATCGATCTTGAGGTTGCAACTATTATTTTATATTAAATGTAATGGGAGAAGAAATAGGCAACTTTAAGTGGGGCACTAAATGAATGGCCTCGTCCTCAACATGGTTAACCAAAGCCTTAATATGCACTGGAGAATGCCAAGAAGAAATTTAATAATTGTTAGTCCAGAGTGAATCTATTTCATGCAAGTAACGGGTTACGGTGGTCATGCTACAAAGTCCACAGTGCTAATGAAGCTTGTTGTGGATGCGTGCCGGCAGACTTGCCACTGCATGCATCCACTGCATGCTTGTTCATGCACAATGCAAAACGTGCATTCTTGCTTTAAATTTGTGAACACTGTCTACCTTTTTTGCGACATGACACTATTTCAATTGTTAAGCGGCTTCACTTCAACACTACAGCTAAGTCAATGCCTATTCTGGGATGCTGAGGGAAACTCTTATTGATATATTTTTATGTCCAGTTCAGTACTCTGGATGACAATCCTTGTATAACACCCCCCTCTTAGAATCCCCCTGACCCCATGAGCCAAGAAGTAGGTTTGTTTTGCAAATTAAAAGGTTTATTTGAAAATTTAAACAATATATATATATATATCACACTTCTATAAATAAATTGATAATGGATATTACACTTGTGAATATGAGCAGTAATCAGTAAGAGGTAACTTATGAATAGGAACAGAAGAATAAGGTGGGAAAGACTGCTTTATATGGTTCAAGGAAACGCAATGGTGAATGAAATGCAGTACAGAAAATAACTTGATATGGCTTCAACAAAAGACAATGTAATCACTTTTCCGTGACAATTCACTCCCCCCCTATGCAATGTAAGAAATGGAAGGAGAGCACACAGTCTTCAAGAATCCCAACAAAATGCAATACGAAATGCAGTTCCCCCCCCAGCAAGCTTAGAGGAAAACAGGTAGAGGTTTGAAACACAGGCCCAAAATGCTTTGAATGTGATGACAATGAAGTGAGAAATGTGCTAAAAATGCTTTTAATTCCCTCTAGAGGTTCAGGGTAGGTGATGGCTACTTTATATTAGTTCAGGCTCACTTTAGCAATGCTCTATGAGTTATTATCAGGTTGCAAACAGATTTTAACAAAGGAAAGAATGGAGCTGCTATTTTGACAAGTGGAGAAATTGAGCCAAATCGCAAATCGCGGTAAATTCGCGAGTGCGTGAATGTGATTGCGGCAAAAGTATAAGCAAGTCGGTTCTAGGTTCTAGGTTCTAGCTTTCAGAGGAAAGTTAAATCTCGTTCCTAGGACAAACGGTTCCAGAGATACAGACGATTTAATAAAGGTAGATTTTCAGATTTAAAGTAAACTCAAAATGACAGGTGACAGCTTGCAGCTGCAGAATTGACAGGTGACGGTTGTGCAGCTTTAAAAATGACAGATGACACAATTTCTAGGAGGCTGTTCTAATTAGGTTAAAATAGTTTGGATTAGATTATTTTAAACTAAGGGATTGGTTTTGGCACAGTGAGTACTCACACTATATTTTTGAAATAAGCCGTCAAGGTCTGGTCAGGTTGGACAGGACTTCCGGCGGGTCGTTCTGAACATCGGTCTGGTCTCTGGTTCTGCTCTCAGCACTGCACAGTTCTGGTCTCTCTGGATCTCTGGTCTTTGTCTGGATGGGATGTCGGCCGTCAAAATGCTCCGCAGAAATTGAAAATGAATGTCTCTACCTGTCCCAGCAGTCTCTTTTTATGTGTTTTAAAAAGTGGGTGGAGAGGCTAGCATCACTAAGCCTGCCCCTCTCTTGATTTGATAGGTCAATAGATTCTTTGGTCCCTGATTTGGGAAGGGATAGTGTGTCAGAGTGATGTCATTTTTATGACCTGCAGAAATGACACTCCCCTGTTCAATGTGCACACAAATCTATTCCTGATCCAAATACATATTTCCCAGGTACACAGTTGTTTGACATCATGTACACACATCATACATTACTAAAGATAGTCCCTGTCCCGACTCTGGCGTTTCTAGGAGCTTGCATTCATAAATGGCAACTTATTTTCGATTTTAGTGGTTTGTGCAATATGGGATTTTCATCAAAAATTATACAAGGGTACATTTCCCTTCCACATATATCCCAGTAACTTTCCATGTCTCTAGCTTAAATACATTGTCTACCATATCCATAATTAGCGGGTTTTTTTCCCCAGAACATGGTACAAATTGGAGTTTGGACTCAAATCGTGAGGGCATTTTTCAAACTAAGAATCTCAAAGTTGTACATTCCTGTCATTTGGTTACAATAAGTTATCACTGTTTCTATAAAATATATATTTGTTGCAATTCAACTCCCCCAAGTGTTTGGGTCCGCCTCCAGAAGTCTGGGTGGGTCAGTGATCACATGTCTCTCCTTGCTGGCAGAGGGCTGTTGACAGGAAACACTCAAAATTAACATACCCCATTCAACAGAAAGGGGATATTGTGTGGGCTCCAGCAGGCTGCCTGGAAGTCTCTCCTCAATCAATCAACAAGGTCATGTGATATCCTGCCTCCTGGTGTGGGAATCTCTGGGGTGTTAAGGTTTCCCAGCCTCTTGTCCTCTGGGAACAGCAGGTGGCTAAGATTTTCAATTAACCAACAAGCTTTGAAGTCCCTGCCCCTCTTGCAACTCCTAAATACAGTTTCCCTGTCAGAGTTTAGACAGCTAGCGCCACCTTGGGGAATTTGTCGGTACTGCATCCATTTTTGAGTTGTCTTGAATTACTGCATTTCAATAGAGTGGTCTTTTGCTTGATAGTATAGGACCCTTGCTTAACATTGTTTTGATGGCATCCTTACAGTAGAGTGGTGATGTGGAACCACCCACAAGAGGGTTGTATCTTTGGAGTGGTCTTGTGCCAACTGTGTAGTTCTCCTATTCTGGCGTGAATGTGGGCGGCGATAGCTCATCCCCACATCCACCCAGTCTATTGATTTAGTTTGTTCTAGGATAGAATAATGGGCGGCGACAGCTCATCCCCACATCTACCCAGTCTATTGATTCAACATGGGCCAAAACCCTTGACACAATCATTGTGACTGATGAAATAATGTGGTGGGTAAGAAGGTAGCCAAGCGCATGTTGGTTCATTGTGAACCACTGCACAGTCCTCTGAATGGCTAACAAGTATTTGTAAGCTACCTTAATAATAAAAAGGCTCACAGCAGGGGATGCATGCTGGGCTTGCACAAATGGATATGACAAACGATAGGCAACCTAGAGGTGCTCCCAGGTTGGGTACCTGGGCACGAAGCCTGAATCAAGTTGGTTAGGAGGAAGTGGAGCCTTGTAATGTTAGAGACTTGTCCCCCTGGGCCCAGATATAACAGATATTAAAAACTAGCAGATACAGTTATTATGTATTTCACAGCAGTTATATGAAGCCAGTTATGTCAATTCTCTTGGCATGCATGAACAATGGAGTAATTTGAAAATAGTATAGAGGGCAGAATCAGCCCGGAGCATGCAATACAGGATCCCGTCAGCAGGGACTGGATGCAGTAAGGGTAATCAAACGCAATCCTTCCTTCCTTCCTTCCTTCCTTCCTTCCTTCCTTCCTTCCTTCCTTCCTTCCTTCCTTCCTTCCTTCCTTCCTTCCTTCCTTCCTTCCTTCCTTCCTTCCTTCCTTCCTTCCTTCCTTCCTTCCTTCCTTCCTTCCTTCCTTCCTTCCTTCCTTCCTTCCTTCCTTCCTTCCTTCCTTCCTTCCTTCCTTCCTTCCTTCCTTCCTTCCTTCCTTCCTTCCTTCCTTCCTTCCTTCCTTCCTTCCTTCCTTCCTTTCTTCCTTCCTTCCTTCCTTCCTTCCTTCCTTCCTTCCTTCCTTCCTTCCTTCCTTCCTTCCTTCCTTCCTTCCTTCCTTCCTTCCCTCCTTCCTTCCTTCCTTCCTTCCCTCCCTCCCTATGTTTGCTTGTTTGCCACATATTATAGTTTGTCAATGGAACATTCCTCAAAGAACAATGAGGCCATCAAATGCATTTTGCTCCATTTGAAAAGGTATTTCCCTCTGGCTAACCATTCGATTCAAAGAAGGATATACACTTTTGTTTACAGACAACCCACATTGAATTATTGCCCTTTAGAGATCTCAATCATCTGACTCTCAAAGCAACCTTCTTCGTGAAATGTTGAGATATACCTTGTCTCGTAGACTGTCAACTCCTCTTTCAGATCCTTCTCTTGCTTCTTCTCTTTCAAATAGGACTTTTCACATTATATTTCCTTGAACATGTCTCTTCTTCGTTTGCCTATTGTTCCATCCTCTCCTCTGTCTTCGGTTCCTTTGGCTCTGTCTCATTCTTCTGTTCTCTGTACCTTTCTTGCACTCTCTGTATCTGATACTGTACTTCTCCTGGCCAGAGCCCTTCTTACGGCAGCTCCTTCTGATCCCATACCTTCTTCTCTCATACCTAGGTCTCTCCTTCTCTTCTGTCTTGTCTTACTTCTCTCCTCAATAGTTCTCTTTATTCCTCTACCTTTCCTACAACATTCAAATATGGATCCATTCTTCCTATCTTGAAAAAGCCTTCACTTGATCCTTCTCTCCATTCTAATGTCAGGCCTATATTTTTACTTCCTTAACTTTCTAAGCTCCTTGAGCGATCAATGTACTCGCAAGTTTCGCTTTTTGTTTCTGCTAAATCTATTCTTCCTCGTTTCTAATCTGGCTTTCGTCCTTACCATTCTACGGAGACTGCACTAATTTTGGTTTGTAACTCTTTACTCTCGGCGCAATACTCTCAAAACTCTACTTTATTAATTTAAAAGTTTACTTGTAAACTGAAACACATTAAATAAATAATTAATACTAAATTAATTATTAATTGTGTTAGATCTGTCTGCTGCTTTTGACACAGTTGATCATTCTTTGCCTTCGTCTTCACTTTCCTCTTTTGGGATTTCTTGTTCTGTTCTTCTTTGGTTTCAATCTTATCTTGCAAATCATACTTATTCTGCTTCTAAGGAAGGAAAATCTATTTTTCCTCTTCATCATGGCGTGCATCAAGGCTTGATTCTGGGTCTTTTCCATCTATCTCTTTCTACTATCCATAATACACTAACTTTTTGTATTTTGGCTATTAAATCCTGAATGTCTGATCGTTATCTTGTGATTCAGTCTTCTAAGACTGAAGTTCTTTTCGTTCCTGCAGTTATTCCTTGTGATTCTATATTTTTTTCCCTTTCTCTGCTTTATATGTCTTCCTCCTATCGTTATTCGGCCATTATTTAGACTCTTCATTTTCTTTTCATATTCCTCTATTGTCACGTTCTTGTCAGATCAATTTATACAATATAGGTAGGGCAGACCTTTCCTTTCTTTTAATGCTGCTAAGCTACTCATTTCCCCCCTAATATTTTCTTGGCTTTTCTACTGGTTGTTTATTCTCTTTGGTCTTATTGTTTCTCGTCTTGCGGCTCCTAAATCGATCTCCAATTCGTCCATTTGTCTTCTCTGCTCTGTTGTGACTCGTGATTTTATTTCTTCAGCACTGTTTTCCTTGGGATGGCTTTTGTTTCATTCTCATCTTAAATCGTTCTGAATCTCTTTTTCTTTTAACTATTCCTTGTCCACCTTGTGCTCAATCTCGTTTTTGCTCATTTTCTATGCTTGATCCTTTGCATTGGAACGCGCTCCCACTTTCTATTCTCTCCATTTGTTCTCATTCACTTTTTCATGCTGCTCTTAAAACGCATCTCTCTTAATCTTTTGACAGTTGTCATTGTGTTAATCCTTTAACTGTACTGTGATGTGATGATGTGTACAGCGCTTTGGCCTATGGTGCTTAATAAATACACAATAAATACAAATTCAAATAGTAGAATTGTTACCCAGCTGCAAGCTCTTTCCTCAGGAGCCTCAAGTCGACAGCAAAGGCAAAGTGGTTATAATATGATATGTCATTTGTAACGCGCCTATACACAAGTGTTTCAAGGCGCGATGAGGCGGGAAGAGGAGGCAGACAACGATCCTACTAGGCCAGGTGTCATTCAGATCACGCAAGTGCAAGGGTGGAGGGGAAAGGGAGAAGTGCAAGGGGGAAACGGAGAGGGGAAAGTGCAGTACAGGGTTAATAGCATACAGGAAAATAACAAGGGCCAGCTAGTGGCAAGTGCGAAGTAAGTGCAGACAAGTGCTGGGAAGGGGGGCTGTAGGGATACAGACACAGTCCCGTAGTGCAGGGGGTGCCAGGGAGGCAGTGCAGGGGAGAGTGGCTGGGCCAAGGACCGAGAACGGTGAGTTGCCCAGTTTCAGATTCAGTGCAGTTTCAGTAACTTTAGCAGGGGAGAGGGAGAGAGAAAGGAGAAAGTGGAGGCGAAGAGGAAGGTTTTGAGGTGCTTCCGGAATCGGAGATGGTTCTCCTCAAGTTTCAGGGAGGCAGGAAGGCTGTTCCAGAGGGAGGCCCCTGCAGAGGAGAGAGATCTACCACCAACTTGTTGTTTGGAGAAGCGGCTGACCTTGAGGGAGTTGGAGGCGGATGAGCGAAGAGCTCGAGAAGGAAGATGTTTAAGAAGAGAGAGTTGAAGGTATTTTGGCCCAAGGCCCCAGAAGGCCTTGTGGACAATGCAGAGGGTTTTGAACTTGATCCTCGCAGTCACTGGGAGCCAGTGTAGTGATTTCAGCCCTGGAGAGATACGGTCCCTGGGCTTGAGGCCAAGGAAAAGTCTTGCAGTCCTGTTCTGGATGAGTTGCAAAGGGTGGAGAGTAGAGGCAGGCAGATTTAGATAGAGGCTGTTACAGTAGTCCAGCTTCGAGAGAACCAGGGCTCTAGAGACAGTGAGCTTCTGGGGGAAGGAGAGGAAAGGAAGAATACCTCTGTGGAGGTGTAGCTGGTAGTGTGACTTCTTAGGGATGTCGGCTATGTGCGGAGAGAAGGAGAGTGTGGAGTCGAAGATGACCCTGAGGTTTTTTGCCTTACAGGTAGGAGCAGGAAGAGGGCTAAGAGAGGCCGGCCAGAGAGCTGCAGGGAAAGAGGGAGTGGGTGTGCCGATGAGTAGAATCTCAGTCTTACTGGCATTAAGGCAGAGGTCATTGGTGGCACATCAGTCCTGGATAGCAGAAAGACAGTCAGAGATGAGGGAAGGAGAAGAGGAGGTCGAGGGGAGCCTGAAAATGAGCTGGGTATCATCCGCATAGCACTGAAAGTTGGGGCAGAGAGCGGCGATGTGGTGGGCGAGAAGTGCCAGATACTGGTTGAAAAGCCAGGGGGAGAGGTTAGATCCCTGGGAGACACCACAGGAGGAGAAAAAGATGTCAGAAAGGAAAGACCCCAGTTGGACCTGGGAGGGTCAATTGGAGAGGAAAGAGGTCAGCCATGCCAGAGCCTGACCAGTGATACCCAGGTTATCACGGAGAGGGTTGAGCAGGATGGTATGATTGACAGTATCAAAGGCAGAAGAGAGATCAAGCAAAATGAGAACACATGGAGTGTTAGAATCCAGGTTCGAGAGCAGGTCCTCACGGATGTTCAGGAGAGCAGTTTCCGAGCTTCTGGCAGCTCTGAAGCCAGACTGATTGTCACGAAGACTGCCAACAGATTCAGCATGGAGAGTAAGCTGGGAGATGGCCAGTTTCACCAGAAGCTTGCCCAGGAAGGCAGTGATTGAGATTGGGTGATAGCTGGACAGGAGGGGTCGGAAGAGGGTTTCTTAAGAAGGGGGTGCACAAGGGAGTGCTTGAGAGGGGAAGGGAACACTCCAGAGGCAAAAGAGTGATTGCAGAAGTCAGCAAGGGCAGGGGCCAAGGAGTCGATGTGGTCCTTGATAGTTTTGGAGGAACAGGGGTGGACCTGTTTTGATGAGACTTTCATAGATCGGACTTGTCTCGAAACCTCATCAGCAGAAAAAAGGGGAAAGGCAGAGAAGGGGAGAGGAGGGGTGGCTGAAGAAGGGCCAGAGGGAGAGCAGGGAATAGAGGGGGGAGGTGATAGGAGGAAAGTGAGGACATGATATCCTGAGTTTTTGAAATGAAGTGAGAGGCCAGTGCTGTGCAGAGGGCCTGGGAGGGGACAGGAGAGGTAGAGACTGCAGCAGGGTTGGCCAGGTCCTTGCAGATTTTAAAGAGTTCGGCTGAATTGTTAGATGCCGCAGAGATGCGGGCTTGTATGAGGGTTCTCTTCTTGGAGAGAACGGAGAGCCGGTATTGCCTTTGGAGCAGGCGACAGGCCAGTTTGTCAGAGGATGAACATGAAGCACGCCATTTCCTCTCTGCCACCCTGCACTTGCGTTTAAGGGTGATGAGATCCGAGTCATACCAGGAGTTACATTTGGCTTTGGGCTTCAGGCGGATTCTCATTACAGGGGCAAGGATTTCAAGAGTATCAGATATAGCAGAGTGGAGAGTGGAGAGGGCTGTGTCAGGGTGGGAGTCAGCCGAAGGGAGAGGAGGGGGCGAGAAGGTGGCAGCGAAAGCCTCAACTGACACGCACTTCATGGGTCGGATAACCGAGAAGGAAGGTGTCAGTGATGAGGGTGGCTTTGCCTGTGAGGTAGGGAGGGTGAGGTGGGAGGATAGGAGAAAGTGATCACTCCAAGAGAGAGGAGTGGAGAGAGGGACAGAGAGGGGGGAAGGTCAGAGAAGATCAGAGCATCAAGAGTGTGCCCTGCAGAATGAGTCAGCCCAGACAGGAGGATAGAGAGTGAGAGAGAGTTGCAGAGGTCGCGAAAGAGGCCAGAGGGGGGACAGGAGGCATCCAGGTGGATGTTGAAGTCTCCACGAAGGAGGAGTTGAGTGGTTGAGGACAGGAGTGAGGAGGAGAGGTCCGCCCACTCAGTGAGGAAGGAGGAGATTTGGCCAGGTGGCCGATAGATAGTAGCCACGGTAAGGGAATGTCTAGGAGAGAGAGAGAGTTGGCAGACAAGATATTCAAAAGAGGAGTAGATCTGCGTGGGAGTAACAGTGGCAGGAATCCACTCCGGGAAGATAAGGGCCACACCCCCCAACACGGTTGGGACTGGCCACGGAGAGGATCTTGTAACCGTCAGGTAAGAGTGTGTCAAAGCTGGTGACAGAGCTGGCCATGAACCATGTCTCAGTGAGACCAAGCACGTCAAGGTCCAGCTCCTCAAGAAGGCGGCAGATATCAGAGGAATGTTTGACAGCAGAGCAAGAGTTAAGTGTGGCAATGTGGAGAAGGTTGCCATGTTTGAAGGACTTCCGGGGAGGGGTACAGATCAGAGGTACGCCCTGCGGAGGTGAAGAGGGAGAGAGAGAGGGGGCAGGGATGGAGGGCGGATGCAAGGTAGCTGAGGATAGAGGAGGGGGGACAGCAGGAGAGGAAAGGAAGTTGATGAGGCGCGGGAAACGTCTATCAAAGAGGTGAAGGTTGGACTGAGGGCCTTGGACCAAGACGGTACCATTAGCATAGACATTAATGATGGCCTTAGAGGAGTGGAAGGAGGCCAAGAGGACATCCCAACGGGTGCCACCATTAATGGGAGAAGAGGAGAAAGGAGAGAGCACAGGTTTTAAGGAGGTATCTTCAATTTCTTCCTAAAATTGTTCTAATGTTCATACAAATCAGGCAATAACAATATCTTTCTATTTCACACTGTGAGTTGCCTACTTGGACTACTCTGCATCAGTTCTGTATCTATAGGAGGAAGATTTCCATTAATTTCCAGGTCTCTTAAGGGCTCAGACCAAAGTTGCCTATTTATTATTTCAGGTAATTATATTGTGCATTCATGTTGGATCCCTCTGGCCTATACGCACTGTAATGAGTCCTGTTATTATTTCCCAGTTGAATGGTACACAATGTACCAACCTCAGAATGATAAAGGACTGAGGCAGTCCTGCCTGGATTCAAACTTCTGAAGTGTAGGCTGGTCTGATGTGCCATGTGATGGCTTAACTCTCTTCCGAGGCACCCTATCTAGCAAAAACATATCTCTGTGCAGGACACTTCAACCAAAGAAACAACCAATTAACTGAACACTGCCATATTGAAATAAACACTCTCTCAGCAAAAAGCATTCATGTCCAAGGCAACCTGTGTCTGGCTGCTTGTCGATCAAATCCTACAAAGTGTAAACTTCTATCATTATTAAGAGAAATATTCATTGCAGTATACAGTTACAACAATCCTTAATTCATGACAAAGAATGCACACCTAACATTAATAACGCGGAAGAGGAAAAAGTGACTGTAAACTATAAAAAACGGCTTTCCTAACCTTTGCACTGTCATCTCCAGAGAGACACTACAGAGAATGTTTAGAATTCCCTCTCCCGCAAAGGTTCTTCCTTTTTCATTGGTTAACTCACAACCATCTAGGACAATTCAAAACCCAGTCTTAAAGAAAGACCAAACCCAGTTGATCTATATTCACCACAAAGCCTATTTACTTGTGTATCATTCAAGCCTTGTCAAAGGTCTGCATGATTACACCTAAACAAGTAGCATCATTCCTACTAAACCCCTCAAAGAGTGCACATGTAAACCCCACCAATCTACTGTTCTGTTACTATACTAACACCAATTTAGGTTCACAAAAAAAAACAAGTCACCCATCCACAAACTCACTTCGACACCCACAACTTCAACCTGACTTGCTCCCTGCCCAATGGAAACCTCCCTCAGACTCCAAAATCATACAATTGAGAAGACTCATGCTTCCTGGTACTCCCTCATGAAAGCTCATATTTCGAAATTTCAGATCACATGATCCGGGTCAACTGCCCTTTGCAGAGAGCCATGGTATCAGACTCTGCACCCATCTCTCCTTTCTTCCTGAGCCTACTTTTTCCTGGACACCATCAATAAATTAAAGCCTTTACTCTCCGCTTCCCTCAGGGTCATGTGACTAGTTGCATCACACTAGGAATTTCCTAGGGGTACATTTTCTCCTTAACCTATGTCCAAATGCTCTCCTCAAGACCACCAATGACCTCAATATCCTCTTTCTCTCCTTCACCAACGGCACATTGTGCCAGGGGCACATCCTCAATACATGGGATCAGGAGTAAGACATTTAAAATCTCCTGTCTGCTGTTCAACACGGATGCCATCAACGTTGATTATAATTTGCAGCTCCAAAACAGAACATTTCTTTCTTCTTTCATGATATCACAGCCAGCGTCTTCCACCCAAGAACAAATCATTGCACTGATGGCAACAGCCTGGGTGGTAGTTTATTCTTAATGCAATATTAATCTAACAAATTCGAATACCTACCCCTCATGTGTCTGATCCTGTTTGTCCCCTAAACTTCATGGTATTTGGGCATTTAGAAGTGGAATTAGTCATTGACTCCTTTGTCAGTACATAAACAGCACTACTTGTTGTTAGGCGGAAACCTGTGCAGTTCCCTCTGGGACCACTGCAAAAGATTTAGGACTACAGGTGTTGCGATGAACCCACTTGGTAGCAGTCTGTACCACACAGATTCAATGGGTAGCTGTGGCTGAGCAGTCAGACTTCTCTCAAAAAAATTTGGTCAGTATAGGGAGCATACAAGATAGGGTAATTCTCTGCAGCAAAACGAGTAAACACGCAACCAGGCTTTAGTATAAAGATAGTAAGTTATTTATTGATAACAGCACGTCTATGAAAAATACTAAAGCGGAACACGGCAAATAATTCAAAATACAATTACTCTGCAGAATGGAATAAGCTCAATCCCCCGAAACACACTATCGACAACTCTAGGTTCTACGGCACCACTTATTTTCAGACAGAGGTGTATACCTCAACCCAGATGACACTCGAATATTTAGTGAGGAAGGGAGAGAAGAGAAAGGCAGGTAACGAAGTCAACACGGTTCGCACTGAAGCGGGTAAAAATGCACGGCAAGAAAGCATTAATCACACTAGATCATACAGTTCGGCGGCCAGGCCCACTCGGTGAGAGGCAAGGCACGATGTCCTGGAAAGTCTCTACGGGTGATGCATTCAAGTCTCGTTTAGCAAATTGGTTAGCGACAGGTGGAACCAGCTCAGAACAAAGAGTGAATAAAGCTTGGAGGCAACCCAACGGAACGGAGAGGAATCAGATACCTCACACGAACCGAGCGAAAAGGGAAGCCAGGCGGTTACGGTACCTTGTTGTGGAAGACAGCTCCGACGGGGGCAGTTGTTCCTGGTGGTGGATGCACGACGGGTCTTGGCCAAGAGAAGAGATGCTCTCGTCGTCGAAGAGAAGATGTCCGGTGCACCACCAGGGAAGAAACCAGCCGCGGAGTGCTTCGTCACAAGGCACCACCTTTCGATCACGGTGCAGGAGTAGTGGCTATCCGGTTGCCGGGTGCTCTGCACGGGCAATTCGACCACTGCGTCCTGGGCGACCAAAAAGCACAAAGAAGAAGAAGACTGGTTGTTCCCACCAGCCAGGGAAAGAGCCTCTCCGGCAGGGAGATCTCTTCTGTCGTCGGGAGATTGTGAGACGATTCCGCAGGGCTCCACCGGAGGTGTCGTCGTGCAGGTCGAGTCAACGTTACCCTCGTCGGATTCTTTAGGTCCAGTGGCGACTTCCTGAAGATCCAGTCCCAAAGGCCCTGCTTTTATGCAGACGTCCCCCATTCATTCAGCCTAGCTTGTCAATCAACACATGCTAAGTGGTGAGCGGGAAGGCTCACCACCTGGGCCAATCACTTCAGAGTGCGACCTGAGTTGGCAAGGCAACTCGGTCCAGGGTGTCTAAACCCCCTCCCACACCCCTGAGGTAACCCAGACAGAATGGCGCCACCTTCGCGGGTCTCTGTCCAGAGGCCCGCCAAAAGTGGAACAAAGGGCTCAACCTTTGGTTTAGGAGTCACAGAGAAAAACACAGACGCCATTTTACAACCCGAGTTCTGGCAGAAAATACCACTCGATAAACCTATTTAAGATAAGTAGATCGGTGGTACGTTGGAGATTAACGAAAAACAGTATCAATCTTCAACAATGGGACGAATCCCATAGGGTTATGCTCGGGGTCGAACATAACAAGTAGTTTCCACTGCCACCAGCCAAAACTCGACGAGGAGGGACGGGACAGTGCCCCCTCGAGTAACAGATCCAGGAGTAATCGTATTACCCCTACTAGCACGTCCACAATAAGATGGTTGGTACTAGTTCTGTTAGTAAATTTAGGTCTAGTAAAGCCAATGGTGACTTTACATGCCCGGGGAGACAGTAGTCAGTCCCCGGGTATGGAGTCTATGGTGGGGGGACCCGCTAGGGCGCCCCCGTGTCACGACACGTAGGGTGCAGAGTGACACACATAGAAAAACTTATGAGACCCTATGGAGTAAAAGACCCCATAGCCCATCGAACACATTGACATCTCAAAGGAACTACACCCATACATGTCCAAGAGTGAGAGGAAAAGGGTCACACTCTTGGCAGGATGGGAAAAACAAACTCCAGAAATCCAGCAAAGCTGCTGGGGGACTCACTAGGTTAGGAAATTCAGCCTAAACAGAGAATTCTCCCTAACACTCGCCCCCCGCAGACTAAGGGACAGGAGGATTTAATCCACTCCTGGATGAATCTCATACCTCTAGTCGATGATATACATCCTAGAGAGACCATCAGCATTTTGGTGGTGACATCCTGACCTGTGCTCAATGGTGAAATCGAACCCTTGCAGGCAGATCGACCATCTCAGTAGTTTTGGGTTTTCCCCTTTCATTTGCATTAACCATCTCAAGGGTTGGTGGTCCGTCTGAATAACAAAAGTAGAACCATACAAGTACGGCCTAAACTTCTTCAGAGCCCACACGATAGCAATGCATTCTCTTTCGATTGTTGCCCACCTTGTTTCAGGATCCTTCAGCTTGCGGCTGATGTAGCAAACGGGGTGCTCCCTACCTTTCCCATCCAGTTGACTGAGTACGGCACCTATCCCTACATTGGAAGCGTCTGTCTGCACAATGAAGTGTTGGCGGTAATCAGGAGCTCTGAGTACTGGGGTTTGGCAAAGAGCCTTTTTCAGGTTTTCAAAAGCCTGATTGCACTCCTCGTTCCATTTAACCTTTTTAGGGAATTTGGGCGAGGAGATGACATTCAGTGGAGAAGCTATGGTCCCATAGTTCTCTATGAAATTCCTGTAATACCCGGTGAGGCCTAGGAAGGCTCTCACCTGAGTCTGAGTAGTCGGTGTTGTCCAATTTTGCACAGCTTCAATCTTACTGAGCAAAGGCCTTATTTCGCCACCGCCTACCTCATGCCCAAGGTAGACTACCTTACTCTGTCCAATTTGGCATTTACTCGCCTTTATGGTCAGATTGGCTCGTCTAAGAGCCTGCAAAACATCTCTCAGGTGGGTTACATGTTCGTCCCAGGAATTGCTGAACACTGCTATTTCATCCAAGTATGCCATGCAGAAGTCCTCCATCCCGGTTAGAACTTGGTTTACCATCCGTTGAACCGTAGCAGGTGCATTTTTTAGTCCGAAAGGCATTACCGTAAATTGGTATAAACCAACGGGGGTAGAAAATGCAGTTTTCTCCTTGGCATGGTTGGTCAGGGCCAATAGCCTGACGTCAAGTCAAATGTGCTGAGGAACTTGGCGGCGCCAAGTTTATCCACCAACTCATCTGTTCTTGGCAAAGGGTGGGCATCAGTCGTGGTGACTGCGTTAAGAGCTCTATAATCCACGCAGAATCTAAGTTCTTTAGATCCGGCCTTTGGTACTAACACAACTGGGCTAGACCATGGACTAGTAGAGGGCTCTATTACCCCGAGATCAAGCATCTTGCTGACCTCACCTTTGATGTGGGTTCTTACATTTTCTGACATGCGATATCCTCTGCTTTTGACAGGCAGACAGTCACCAGTGAGTATCTCGTGCTGGCCCCAAGGGGTCAAGCCTGGTGAGAGCGAGAACAGAGAGGCAAACTGATTCAACATAGACTTGCACTCTTCTTGTTGCTCGGGTGTCAGATTGGAGGAGAGAGTTACTCCTTCAATGTTTTCATCTAAAGGTAAGCCTCTGAGGAGATCCGGAAGAGCTTCACTCTCTTCTTCTTCCTCGGCCGATGCTAGAAGCAACGCTCCTACATCAGGTCGTGAGACATACGCTTTAAGTCGGTTGGTGTGAAAGACTGTTGGAGCCTCCTTGGGGTTACCCAAGTCCACCAGATAGTTCACCTCGCCGAGCTTACCCACTACTCGGTAGGGTCCCATCCATTTATCTTGCAAGGCCCTCTGCCTTGTGGGGATCATAACAAGAACAAGCTGGTTTTGAGCGAACTCAACCATGTTAGCCTTTTGATCGTGCCAGTGCTTGACCAATGCTTGTCCAGCTTTCAAGTTATCGCTTGCTTCTGTCATCAGGTGCGACATTCTCCTCCGGAGACCTATCACGTAGTCAGTCACTCTGACTGGCTTGGGGGAAGGAGCACTCTCCAACCCCTCCTTAATCAGGGCCAACGGAACTCTGACGGGATGACCATAGAGTAGTTCGAAGGGAGAGTAGCCTACTCCCTCCTGAGGGACTTCTCTATAAGCAAAAAGAAGGCATGGCAATAGAAGGTCCCACTTACGCTTAAGGGGTTCTTCTAGAGCACCTATCATGCTCTTCATGGTTCGGTTGAACCGTTCTACCAACCCATTGGTTTGTGGGTGGTAAGCCGTTGAGAACTTGTAAGTTACTCCGCAGGTTTTCCACATGGCTTTCATGTAGTGGGACATAAAATTTGACCCCCTGTCAGAGATAACTTCCTTAGGAAATCCGACCATAGTAAAAATACCAAGGAGGGCCTTAGCCACAGCCGGAGCTGTAACAGTCCTCATAGGAATTGCCTCAGGATACCTAGTAGCATGGTCTACTACAACAAGTATAAACCTGTTGCCTGAGGAGGTTGGAGGATCAAGGGGACCAACGATATCAATCCCTACTCTCTCAAATGGGACTCCCACAACGGGAAGAGGCACTAACGGTGCCACATTCTTGGACCCAACCTTACCAGAGATTTGGCAGGTATGGCAGCTTCTGCAGTGTTTTTCTACTTCGGCCCCCATTTTTGGCCAATAGAAGTAGAGTGAGAGCCTTTCCTTAGTCTTCTTGAAACTCAAGTGACCAGCCAAAGGAATCTCGTGGGCTAACTGCAAGAACTGTGGTGTGTTCTCTTGGGGTACTACAAGGCGTTTGTAGTCTCCAGGTGCAGACTCGGTTGGTTCACTATAGAAGAGGCCATCTTCCCAGTGTAACCTATGTTTCCCAGGCTCTTGCCCTTCAGCCTGAGTTTTTGCCTGACGGCGAAGACCTTCCAGAGTTGGACATTCTCTCTGTCCCTTACTGAAGTCTGCCCTGCTGGGTCCACCTTCTGCCAGTAACGACTGCAGCTCAGGATGGTCAACAGGATCCAGATCTCCAATGAGTTCCTGGCCTTCCATTAGCTCTTCTTCAGAGTCTAATTCTACCATACAGGGTTGTACTTCCCCCTCAGCCGCAGCTGGAGGTGGAATTACGGGTGTGACGTTGGACAACCGCGGGGAAGTCCGTGTCGGCTGCATCGGAATATGGGCTGTTGGTTTCGGTTTGGAAGTTTTAGGTTTCCCTTTTACTTCTGTGTTCCTAGAGACAGCGGCCGCCATTTCCAATGGAGTAGGAGTGATTTCTTTCTTCATCATCTCCCCGAGAGTACCGCGCAGGGTCCTCTCTCTTGCAGGTCTGGTTAGCTCCTGTAACCGTTTACTAGGAGGTCTGGGAGTATGCGATACAACTCCGAGAGTTTTCAAATCGTTACCCAACAGTACGCGTCCTGGTACCTCACTCTGTATGCTGACAGGTGTCTTTACAGTCATGTCGTTACACTGGATGAGAACTGGTAATTGGGGAAGCATCTGCACAGGCCCTCCAGCTAACTTGGTGAGGCATTTGGGTGCCTTAGCAACATCCTCAGCCTAAAAAAACGATTTATCCACCACAGTTATGCTGGCCCCAGTGTCCCTAATGGCAGGCGTCTCCTGACCATTCACCTGGACACTGTCCTTATAATACTCTTTAGTATTATCGGGGATAGAATTATAGACATCTAAATTCTGTTGTTCCCACAACCCCAGAGATACTAAAGAAACGCTGGCTGAGACTCCAATGGGTTCGTCAGCTAGCAGTAGAAAGTTTCCACTTGCCATTTGGACTTCCTCCTCTGGAGCGAAGGCTAAGGAGACAAGCTGGACCCCTGAAGGTTTACCCTTACATCTGGGATCTCCTTTCACGTGATCAGTCGAGCCACAAACAAAGCATTTCCCGAATTCTTTCTGGAATGGTGGCTTGTTCTGACCTCCTTCCGGTTTGGCACCAGAAGACACACTATTCTGCTGTGGTTTTCCCGGTGGCTTACCCTTCTGGTTTTGTTTGGGGCCCTCTTTGGAATGTGAGTTATTCGAATTCTCTTTTGAGTCTTTTTTAGGCTGTCTTCCCTCGTCCTTTTTCTGAGTTGCCCCAGAATCCTGGTGAGTAGCCCTGTTGGCAACCCACAAGTCAGCAGCCTTAGCTAGAGCCCTGGAATCTAATTCCTTCGAATCAGCCAAGTGCTGTCTGAGCTCAGGAGAACAGGCATCATAAATCGACTCCAACATAAAAAGATTTCGCATACCCTCGTAAGTGTCAACTTTGTAACCCTTAATCCATCCCTCTAAGTTTTTCAACCCTTCACTCACCCAGGTAGCCCAAGGGGTACCATCATGCTTTTTGAGGGTTCTAAACCTCTTAAGATACTGGGAAGGGGTCTTCCCGAATCTAGCTATCAAAGCTAGTTTCACACTTTCGTAATCCGTCTTATCCACCTCCCCCAATTCCATTACCACATCAGTCGCAACAGGAGGAAGCCTAGAGAACAACCAGGGAAGCAACGCATTCCCGGTGATGTCCTGGAGCCCATGATTGTATTCAAACAGTTTCAACCAATCCAACACATCCAATCTCGGTTCGTACATACCCACTAATTCCTTCGGCATCCGGGGTCTTTTGGGACTGGAGCTCCTAGAGGAACCAGAGGAGAGAGAAGCATTTTCCATAGACAACTTTTTCATTTGTAACTCATGATTAAGCTCTATTTCTCTGAGTCTTAACTCCGCTTGTCTCTGCTCAGCTTGAGCCAAGAATCGTTTATGTTCTAATTCGAGCTTCATTTTTTCAAGTTCAAAATAAGCAGAATTACTCGTGGGACCTGGTATTGGCCCCGTAGGCACAGTTGGTAAGGCAGGTAGAGGAACAGGTGAGACAGTTTTGTTAGCCTCGCCGTCCTCGTCAGCCTCTTCATCGCTATCATCAGAATTACGATTCAGATCAACACCATTACTGTTATCTACAGTTGCTGGAGAGTTTGGTTCCTCTGAACCAGTACCCAGACTTTGGTTCGCCAGCAATCTCTCTATCAGTTCTAACTTCTTGCCTTTTACAGGAAGATTCTCTTGTCTACAGAGAGCTCGCAGACTCTCAGTATTTTTATCCGACAAAGACTCTTGGCTGTAAATTTCCATTGTAGACATGTTTTTTGAAAGTTGCTTTTGTAACGTTTTGTGGTTAGTGGTTCTACAGCGTCGAAAAACACTCTAAACTGTATACTCAATACTAATCCCACCGCTGTACACCAGTGTTAGGCGGAAACCTGTGCAGTTCCCTCTGGGACCACTGCAAAAGATTTAGGACTACAGGTGTTGCTATGAACCCACTTGGTAGCAGTCTGTACCACACAGATTCAATGGGTAGCTGTGGCTGAGCAGTCAGACTTCTCTCAAGAAAAGTTGGTCAGTCTAGGGAGCATACAAGATAGGGTAATTCTCTGCAGCAAAACGAGTAAACACGCAACCAGGCTTTAGTATAAAGATAGTAAGTTATTTATTGATAACAGCACGTCTATGAAAAATACTAAAGCGGAACACGGCAAATAATTCAAAATACAATTACTCTGCAGAATGGAATAAGCTCAATCCCCCGAAACACACTATCGACAACTCTAGGTTCTACGGCACCACTTATTTTCAGACAGAGGTGTATACCTCAACCCAGATGACAATCGAATATTTAGTGAGGAAGGGAGAGAAGAGAAAGACAGGTAACGAAGTCAACACGGTTCGCACTGAAGCGGGTAAAAATGCACGGCAAGAAAGCATTAATCACACTAGATCATACAGTTCGGCGGCCAGGCCCACTCGGTGAGAGGCAAGGCACGATGTCCTGGAAAGTCTCTACGGGTGATGCATTCAAGTCTCGTTTAGCAAATTGGTTAGCGACAGGTGGAACCAGCTCAGAACAAAGAGTGAATAAAGCTTGGAGGCAACCCAACGGAACGGAGAGGAATCAGATACCTCACACGAACCGAGCGAAAAGGGAAGCCAGGCGGTTACGGTACCTTGTTGTGGAAGACAGCTCCGACGGGGGCAGTTGTTCCTGGTGGTGGATGCACGACGGGTCTTGGCCAAGAGAAGAGATGCTCTCGTCGTCGAAGAGAAGATGTCCGGTGCACCACCAGGGAAGAAACCAGCCGCGGAGTGCTTCGTCACAAGGCACCACCTTTCGATCACGGTGCAGGAGTAGTGGCTATCCGGTTGCCGGGTGCTCTGCACGGGCAATTCGACCACTGCGTCCTGGGCGACCAAAAAGCACAAAGAAGAAGAAGACTGGTTGTTCCCACCAGCCAGGGAAAGAGCCTCTCCGGCAGGGAGATCTCTTCTGTCGTCGGGAGATTGTGAGACGATTCCGCAGGGCTCCACCGGAGGTGTCGTCGTGCAGGTCGAGTCAACGTTACCCTCGTCGGATTCTTTAGGTCCAGTGGCGACTTCCTGAAGATCCAGTCCCAAAGGCCCTGCTTTTATGCAGACGTCCCCCATTCATTCAGCCTAGCTTGTCAATCAACACATGCTAAGTGGTGAGCGGGAAGGCTCACCACCTGGGCCAATCACTTCAGAGTGCGACCTGAGTTGGCAAGGCAACTTGGTCCAGGGTGTCTAAACCCCCTCCCACACCCCTGAGGTAACCCAGACAGAATGGCGCCACCTTCGCGGGTCTCTGTCCAGAGGCCCGCCAAAAGTGGAACAAAGGGCTCAACCTTTGGTTTAGGAGTCACAGAGAAAAACACAGACGCCATTTTACAACCCGAGTTCTGGCAGAAAATACCACTCGATAAACCTATTTAAGATAAGTAGATCGGTGGTACGTTGGAGATTAACGAAAAACAGTATCAATCTTCAACAATGGGACGAATCCCATAGGGTTATGCTCGGGGTCGAACATAACAAGTAGTTTCCACTGCCACCAGCCAAAACTCGACGAGGAGGGACGGGACAGTGCCCCCTCGAGTAACAGATCCAGGAGTAATCGTATTACCCCTACTAGCACGTCCACAATAAGATGGTTGGTACTAGTTCTGTTAGTAAATTTAGGTCTAGTAAAGCCAATGGTGACTTTACATGCCCGGGGAGACAGTAGTCAGTCCCCGGGTATGGAGTCTATGGTGGGGGGACCCGCTAGGGCGCCCCCGTGTCACGACACGTAGGGTGCAGAGTGACACACATAGAAAAACTTATGAGACCCTATGGACTAAAAGACCCCATAGCCCATCGAACACATTGACATCTCAAAGGAACTACACACATACATGTCCAAGAGTGAGAGGAAAAGGGTCACACTCTTGGCAGGATGGGAAAAACAAACTCCAGAAATCCAGCAAAGCTGCTGGGGGACTCACTAGGTTAGGAAATTCAGCCTAAACAGAGAATTCTCCCTAACACTTGTGCATGCCTGATGCTATTATTACTGTCTTCAACTCACCCTAGCAGGAAAGACAACACAGGAAAGACCACCCGGTGCATAATCTACCCTACACTAAGGTCACTTAACAGGATCTTTGGTCACAGCTATGTTAATTTCACTCCTCTCTAAAAATGCCTTTACTGAAAATCTACTAGGTGACGAAGCAATATCTTTCTACGACCAACAACAGGTGAGTCTTGGGCCACATTCTCCTCCGCACTCAAGGATTTAAAAAAGCGGAAAACAAAAATGGCACACAATATTTCAGGGTATGGGCATCCCATCTTTGAAGCACACTCCCTGTAATATCTGCTAAAAAGTAAAACATCTTGCTTCAGGAAGAAACTGAAAATACACCATGAGCGCCTAGAGGTAAGTTGAAATAGATTTTTGCTACAAAATTCTTCCCAGCCATGCACTAGAATCCTCATGTTCAGACTGTTGGGTGGTATCCTGGCTGTAATACCACCCAACTGTAATAGCATTAGCATTCACCGGTCTGGCGGTATTACCACCGGATCACGGGTTGGGCACTAATGGTAAATCCTCATTCCCCATTGAGTCCATTATATCCAAGGGGGCATTTTCAGAGCTGATGCCGCACGCTAATAAAGCTGGCAGTAACACCGCCGAAAAAACAGACTTAAATGGGATTTTCACCTCCAGAAAAAAGCTGGAGGTAAAACAGCTCATTTAGAGCCCAACTAGTGATAGGACCAGGCCTTAAATGCAGCGGTAATACCGTTACCGCTGCATTTAAGGGCTACAGCCCAAGTCGTGATAAGGCCCATCACACCATAAAGAAAGATGATGTAATGTCCACACTTTATCTGCCCAGGCTTCCATAAACGTGAAATAAATGTTTCTAGATGATCAAAAAGTCAGAACGTATTTTCGACCATGTGTAAACACATTCAGAAAGAGATAACTATACCAGGTAGAAAGCAGAAGAAAAGGAACATTAGGGGAAAACAATGAGAGAAAAAAGAAAGTCAGATGGAAAGAAAAGGAGAGCAATATCAAGAAAAAAGAAGGATGCAGATAACAGGGTTGAGTAGGAGTGATTGGTGAAACCGAAGGGAGAGAAAGTATTGAACGGAAGAGTAACAGAATAGGCACGAGGCATCATGAGGGAGAAAAATCAGATAATGTACAAAGAAAGAAAAACATGAACAGAACAAAAAGATCAGGAGGAAAACAAGAAAAGAAGACACAACTAGAAAGGGATAAGAAACTGATTGAGAACAGGCTGAGCAGTCGACGAGAATGTGAGCAGGAGAAGATGAGGAGACGAGAGGGACGCCAGCAGAAGAGTGAAAGGTGAACCCTGGATTCATTGCGCCTGCGCAAATGCCTGCAAAACACGAACGTAAAGGGTGAGCCTTTGGCCCTGATTTACCCAAAAAAAAATGTCAATGGGACTTTCCCATGTTGACACAAATTTGTAAATCAGGCCCATAGTTTACTATCATGAGCGCGCAGCCCAGAAACTTGCACTAGGCTTGTATAAATGTATCACTGTAGTTCTTTATTCTTATTGTAGCGATTTATAATTCTAGCCAAGACTGCAGTTCCCTGCCTATGTTTTCCCTCTGCTACCGCTACGCTTTTTAATTCTTTGCAACCCTTTCCTGAGGTCTGTTTGTTTTACCAAATGGAATTCTCCGTAAAGCTTTTTACAGCTCCGCTCCTGCAGGCATTCTGCTGATATGAATATGTATATGCATACACTAGAACAGCAGACACTGCACTTTCGTCATGCCTGAGTGTGTTCTCTATCTCTGATTAAGGCTGATGAACAGCATGCGATTTGCTGTAGTAAGTCTCACACATACAAAGCTTCCCTTTTGCAGGAGAAATAATCTCCGCCGAGCAGCAGATGCTCTGCTAAATGTAATTATTTAAGAAACAGATAATTAGCATTCCCTGGAGGTAGCATGGCATTAGTGTAAGTATTTATTGGAGCTAATGAATGTCATCTGACCAGCAGAACATGGTTGATTGTAGCAACACACTGTGGCAGGAGATGATGAGGGCATTTGAGCAGAGATGTGATGACGGAATGCGGGTCCTGGTTGCTAAGGGCACTCATTGGATGAGTGCAGAATCAGCAACCTATATGTCAGTCACTACATGGGGAGCTTCATGGAGTCTCAATTAATCCTCGGCACTCGTTGAGACATTTACTGTATGTGATCCAGCTGGAACGAGAGAAGTCCCAGGGCTGTCCATCGCTATGCAAGTAAGCACACCGTAATATTAGCTGCCTATCTACGTCCATTTTTTTGCAAAACGTAATATAATACAACATACCATACCATAATATAACATAACACAACAGGTGTACTTACAGGGTGCATTTTCATCTCTGCATGGGAAACGTGTCACATGTGAGAGATGGTATTTAGAGGTTATTCCCCATCACTGTGCGAATGGCGTTTTTTTTGTTTTATATACACAATTGGAGACGCGATTGTTTTGGCAATTTATTATCTGGTAATTTTTTGGGCTGCCGCATGAGAAATATTAGCTAAATCCATATTGGTCCGCTGTTGCTATGAGGCAAGATGTCCAAGATGGCAAGATGGCCGATTTTCTTAACGCTGACACAGCAGGACCTTGATATCATGTTCCATTGATTCAATGTATTAAAACGGCACGAGGAGGCCGCTCTAAAATAAAGCAGTCTTTTTTATGCCACTCCGAAGAGGCCTCCAATGGGTGGGATTCTGGAGCCATGGGGGGTGGGTCATCCCAAACTCCTCCCATCAACACCCTCAGTGGGACCAGGCACTGAACCCTCCATAAGCTGCTTCCCTGCTCAGACGCCCTCTACTGTCAGGGCAAAGCTGCCTTGCTCAAGCCACCCTCCACCCCATCTCACCCCTCATGATGTGCCCCGCAACCGTTCACTCCCCCTAACACTCACCACCCCCCCCCCACACACCTACCTGTTCCCATGCACCACAGCGACGTCATGGTTCTGGCACACCAATATGAAAGGTTAACAGCCTTGGTCAGAGATTTTTTTACAGAAAATATCTGCCACTTGACCAGATGAGGTGAAGTGAAACATTTACATGAATACATTCATTATGACTAATAAAGTAATGCCACCTTGTGCCAATATATGCCCATGATATGATGTTATGTTATGTTTTGTTAATTTATACCGTGCAACGCTACCACCAAATGGAAGGATCCAGGCGCTCACATGGCTCTGCAAGAGAAGAGGACGGGGTGTGTTAGTGATGTCAGAATGATAGGATTGGGTCAGAACCAGGAGGAACTGGCGTCTGTGTGCTTTGTCTTGCGTGTGGGAGTTGGTTTGAGAGGCCTCACTTGTAACCATATGGGTAGGACTTAGTTCATCAGATGTGTGCTAGTGTTTGTGTTGGGTGTGTGGGTCATATGAGGATAGAGCAGTCCAAATGGCTATAAACTATTGTGTGCCGTCACCGCACCCTACTCCCAGTATAGTCCCTTGACTCCCCCACCTACTCCCATCACAGTCTATGGACTCCCTCATCCCACTCCTAGCCCAGTCCCTGTGCTCTCCCCACCCCACCCCACCACAGACCTGGACTCTCCAAACTCTGCTCCCACCACTATCCCATGGCTCCTGCCAATCCTGCTCCCAGCATAGTCCCTGGGCTCCCCCACCCTGCTCCCAGCACAGTTCCAGGGCCAGTGGTGGGTGGTGAAATTTTTAGGTTGAGGGGCATAAGTATTTCCACCAGATATGCCACAGCGACCAATCAGAGTGAGGGGGCCTGAACCAATCAAGCAGTGTTCGGGGTTTTTTCCCCCCTTGATTGTAAAAGAAATAATGGGTTAAAATGTAGCATTGTAGACCATACTTTTACAAGAAAATGGGTAAAAAGCCAAACAGTTTGCAGTTGGTGCTGGGGGAACAAAGGGGCAGGCATGATATGTTTTACTGGACATTTATGATAGATGTCCATACCATCCCTGTCCCCTGGGCCCCACAGTGCCTAAAACAATCAACATGGTTATGTGTGTATGCAAGGCGCTGGGTGGCTAAGGGAGAAAGCATGGTATTTTTGACTGGACATCTATGATAGATATCCAGTTAAAAAAATACCATCCCTGTCCCCCGGGCTCCACAGTGCCTCAGAAGGAGAGCTGATTTTGGCAGGTGGGTAGGGGGATTGTGCAACAAATGCCTTTGTTGCTCAACCCTCCTTCCCACCTGTACCACCCACTCACCAAAATCAGCTCAATGGACCAAAACAAACACACACATTCGAAGCAGCAATCACTCTATCATTCACATGTGCACCCATCACTATACAGTCACTCATTAAAAAAGAATACACACATCCATACACATATTTAAATTAAAAATAAGTGAACATAAATGTATCTTCTGCCGCGGCCTGCACGTGGGTGCTGAAATACCCCTCTCCAGGCTGCTCTGTCCGTATGTGTGAGGAGGCACAGGAGCTGCCCCTCATACATACAGACATGCAGTGCCCCAGCCAGCATTTCCAATGAGCTATGCAAGGCTGGTGAAGCAAAAACGGCCACAGCCTTGCATGGCTCAGTGCGCATGTGCGGCAGGGGAACTGAACTGTCAAAGGGAAACAGTTTTCCTTTTGAAACTGTCAAAGGGAAAAAGAGCTTCCCTTTGACAGTTCAGCCAGCTCAGGAGCACTCCCTCAGCTGGAAAAAGCAGCTGAGGGAGTGCTCAGTGTTTCACATGGGCCGGCTCCTCGGCTCCTCCATAATGACTAAAGGGGCCACTGGGTGGACGCCCCTGACCCAAGATGCATGAGCCGCCAGGCTCAAACTGGCCTATAGGGCAATAGGGCAATGTCCATACCAAAAATGCAAAATGCTAGTGTGGGCCAGTCAAAATGGGCCACTTTTTCAGCCAATGTGGGGCAGTTTGTTGAGTTACTTCACTACGCAGCTAGTAAGTTTGATCATTGTTGCTGAATAAATGGGTACTATTCAAACAGTCTATGGCTAAAAGAATGAATATCCATTTGCAACTGCGGGCCACTTTTTAATTGGTTCCTGAGAAAGTTGTATACGCCAGTCCAACCATGTGAGCGCGCAGTACAGTTTCAAGACCTCTGGGTTAGAGTGAGGTTGCTGTTGTGCGCACTGGTTAGTTATAAGGGGATCCAGATGTGCAGATGACTATTAGGTGTTTGTATTGTGTTGCTGTGCATTTATGTAGTGTTGATGGATTTATGGACTGTCTGCAAGGATTATGTTCCCTCTAAGGTTATTTCTATAGTTTCTGAAAGTTGGTTGAGTGCAAGGATTAGATTAGTTCTCAGTGTGTCTATGTGTAGTGTGGCTAGCCCCTAGTATTGTATAGTGATGTTGGTTATGTTGGAGGAGCTGGAAAGGGAGGAATTAGTACATTGGTTAGTTTGACAGTGACTCTGAAGTTTGCCTTCGGTTACTGCTTGATGGTGCCTTCCCATTTTCTTGGTTGCAGTCCGTCGGCCAGCCCCTCCTCCTCTACAAACATGAAGGCTGACTTCCCCTACAGATTTGAGGACAGGGGTTGGTTGTACCCAGCGTGTTCCTAGATTCTCTGAAGGGATTAGTCAGAGCAGTTGCATTTTGTCTTGCTGGGTGGTTGGCCGCTAAATGGGTGGACAGTTGGTACTATAATAAATTTGAGGAAGCAGTGCTCAACCGGAAAACCCTGGTTATGTGGGTGAGCAAATGTTACGGTGATGCTTCGAATTAATGCATTACCTGCCTGTGCTTTCCTGAGTCTATAAATTGCATGTGGGGTGTCTTTCCCTGGGTTTGTCTTTTGATTGGGCAGGCTACTCTTTGTCCATCTCTCTAGTTATGGGGCCTGACTGGGAGGCGGGTAAAGTGGGAGGTGGGGTATGCTGGTCCTCCTTGATTTCACTGCTATTATCTGTGAACTCTTCTCTTACTGTGTTCCAATTGATCCGCAATGTTTTGTCTGCCGTTGTCCCTTTGGGCTTGTCATTGTCTGTTAAATAACCAGGTTTTTAGTCATTTCCTGAAGGTGATGTGGTCTTCAGTGGTTCTAATTTCTTTGGGCATAGTTTTCCACAATGTTTAGCAATTAGGTGTGAAAATGCTGATCCTCTGAATTTCCTCTATTTGTATTGTTTTGTCTCAATTTGTAGGTTGTTGCTTGATCTTATGTCCCTTCTTCCCTGGTAGTGGCTGATCTTGGCTCAGAGGAATTGAGCTCCTTGTCTGTGTAGGGATTTATGGGCAATGCAGAGGGCTTTGAATTTGATGCATATTTTTACCTGTAGCCAATGGAGGTTTCTCAAAGCTGGAGTAATGTGGTCTTTTCTGTTTAACCTTAGGAGAATCCTGACTATAATGTTTTTGAATTCTTTGAGTTTCTTGGTGAGTCTTTGCACCATTCCTAGGTAAAGGATGTTTGCGCAGTCAATTCTTCTTAGTATCAGGGATATAATTGTAAGGGTTCTGTGTGGAAAGGAGAGGTATGGGAGGAAACTCCTAAGTAGTCTTAGGTGATGCAAGCACTTTTTAGTGATTTAGTTGACATGCAGTTCCAGGGATAGTCTGTTGTTCATGAGAATTCCTAGGTTATTTACCACGTTGAAAGTCTCTGGTTGTGTTCTCATGCTAGTCGGTCAATCCAGTCGTGAGTCGGTTGCGTTGCTTTCTGTGGGTGAGATCATGTTTTCCGTTTTGGCCGGGTTCAGTCTGAGGTTGTTTGTTGTCATCCAGTTGTAGATGTCTGTGAAACAGTTGTTGTGGCTGACGTATGGTTCCTGGGTCGTGATCATCTTCATAATCAGTTGTGCATTGTCTGCATAGTTATAGGCAGTTAGTCCATGGGTTTGAATGATTTTCTTCACAGGGGACATGTAGATGTTGAAGAGCAGGGGGGAGAGGCTGGATCCCAGAGAAAGGAACTACACAGGAGATGGTTTTGGTGAAAGGTGGTAAATAGGTTCTTTCGGTTCAATTTGTGTGGAATGAGGTAAGCCACATTAGTGTGGATTCCTGTATGCCACATTCCAAAAGACTTTTTTCAGTGTTGCATGGCTAATTATTTTGAATCCCACAGATATGTCCAATGGTATGAGGGCAGATTGGGTGCCGTTGCCTGCATTTATTTTCAGGTAACAAGAAAAAGGTTTAGATAAAAAATCTGGTTTGTATTTGGGAAGAGGACATGGGTAGTAAAGCACAGGTCAGTGCAAAGGTGCAATCAGTGTTCTATACTTTACGTCAGGTAAAACCGATCCTCCCTTTCATACCAGGTAAGGATCATGCAGCAGTTGTAGGGACCCTTACTAACTCATGCCAGGATTAATGCAATTTTTTGCTGACAGGAATTCCAACCACCCAAGTTTGAGATTACAAAAAGTACAAAATGCGGCCATGAGACTTATTATCGGGGTGGCAAAATCATCCCCAATTTCTAACTTGCAGCGCTCAGTGCATAGGCTTGCAGTGAAGGAACGGATAGATTTTAAAAGTTTATGTATCATCTTTAAATGTGTAAAAGTTGGTGCCCGTTATCTTGTGGACACAATTAAGATCTATATTCCAGTCCTCCAGTTACGTTCTTGTGACAAGTTGTTGTTGCAGGTCCCACCCACCAGATATGTATCCAGGGGGGATCGAAGGGTTGGAGTATATGGCCCAACGCTCTGGAATAGTCTTCCATTGGGAATCCAAGCCCAAAAAACACTTGCTGCCTTCAGAAGGCCCTGAAGACTTATCCTTACTGGTAAATTAGTGAATTTGGTGAAGTAGCCAGTTGCTTGGACATTGATGCTAGGGGAGCTGACAAGGTTTGTGTGGGTGGCTGATTTGGCCGTCAATTTGTTTCCAGCTGCGCCCCGATACGATTGATTCCATTTGGCACGATATATAAATGAATTCAAATTCAAATTCATCCCATATCGATAGGCGTGCAGATTCTGTTCCTCTCATTGGTCTGAAGCCAATTTATGAGTGGTTGTGTATTCAGTTTGTTTCAACGCATTTCAGTAGGATCATGTATGCATAGTTCTCCAAGATCTTCATGGGGTAGGGCAAGTTGGATATAGGTCTGTAGTTGATCGCATTTTCTGTACTTTCTGATTCCATTTTTACTAGTAGCTTGATATATGCTGATTTGAAGGAGGTTGGCATGATTCCTGTTTTAAGTGACAGGCTCATTAGGTTCCAGAAGTGTCTCTCTGGGCGTTTGTGGTTCAGGAATTCTTTAAAGATGTCTGGGGTCAAGGGTCACTTGGACATCCTGCAAGGATGGTGTCCTTGATAAATGTGGCAAATATTTCTTCTGTAATTGGTTCGAGGCATGTGCGCTTTGCTGTAGTCAATGTTTTGCCTGTTGTCTGTGGTTCAGCAGTTAGGGTTGTATTAGCACAGTTGTTTTTTATTGTCTGCTGGATTGTTTCTATTTTTGATCTTAAATGGTTGTTGATGCTGTCACAGTGTTTGTGTCGGAATGATGCCTTTCTTGCAAGATCAAGGTTTTTTTTAAAATCTCTTTGATGATTGTGAAGAGTTATTTTTGTGTGTTGTTTGCTGATTCAATTCTTGTAGCATAGTTTTTTTTTATTTCTTTGCTTCGAGTACTGTTGATTTGTATAGTCTTTGTTTTTGTTTTATTTTGTCCTGTCATTATACTGTTCTCTCCATATCTTTTCCATTTTTTAGTACTTTCAGCTCTTCTATTAACCATTGTATGGCAAGTTTGTTTGATGTGGCTTTGAAATGTTTTGCTCATGCCAGGTGATCTAGGGCCACAGTAATCCATTTGCTGAGTGTGTTTTCTGCTACGTCTGGGGTTGTTACGGTTGGCTCTGCGCTGTACAGTGAGTCGATGCTAGCAAATTTGTAAAGGACTTTAGGTCTGGCCTATTTTAGTTTCTTTTCTGGGTGGCCTGGAATATTCCCTTCCCAGCTGGTAAGCGGTTTCAGAGTTTGATGTAGAATGGTATCAGGTTGTGGTCACTCCTTACAATCTGTGTACGTGGCACAGATGTGCATAGTCCTTCTCTGCAGAAGATTGCAACCAAGGTGAATCATTGTGGGTGGATCTATTTAGTATTTGCTTGAAGTGCAGTGTTTCCATGAGTGCGCAGAGTGAGTTTGCTATGGTTTTGTTTTCCTTTTCAAACCATATGTTGAAGTCTACCCGTATAACTATGTTGTCAAGGTCGGTTGATAGTATGGCGATGAAGTATGCTAGCTTTGTCGTGATGTTTGGGTTGTAGGACACTGGTGTTTAGATCAGGAGGAACACTATGTTGGCTTGGTTGTTGAGTTCGATCTTGATGTGGAGGGATTCACAGTCTTTGACCTTGGTTGAGGGAAGTGGTGTGGCTCGAATATGCTCTTTATGTATCATTGCGATTCCACCTCCTCTTTAGTTTTCTCTTTTGGCATGTATTCTTTTGATGTTGTCCAGTATGGCTTCGTGTGTGGTGGATTTGTACTTGTCAGGTAACCATGTTTCTGGAAGAAAGAGCACATCTGTGCCTTCCTCGCTTAGGAGGTCATGTATTTCTGCTGTGTGTTTTGCCATGGATCCACAAACATACTTTGCCACTGTGTTGGTAGAGTTCATAAATACAAAAGGAGATTTTCAGGATTCATATCATCCAATTGCATGCTGGGAAATGATTCACAGCCGCATACATATTCTGTCAGTGTTATGTTATTGCCAATTGCCACCAGAAATAATATTTAACCAAAGATTGGGCTTTCTTTTAGCATGGATGTCAATCAGGCAAGGAGTGATGGCACCACTTGACAGCATGATGTTGCCAAGCAGTGAGCGGCAAGTAGAACTGTGTTCCTTGATAATTAAGTCCTTCTTTTACTATTTTCTTTTACAACTGGAAAAGATCTTGAACTGTCAACATATTGGCACTTCCAATCGCTTGCAACAGCGGCACAACATCACCAGGCTCAATGTTTGTTTCGGGATCTTTTTGGAACAATAAGGCTAACTGGACAGTGCGTTCAACCAGTTAATTAAATAATATATGTTGGCAAGGAAAATAGAGCACAAAACTTTATCAAGTTGGGCATACGTTGGTTCACAGGATTAATTATTTCTCCCTTCATTATTAATAGTAATTAGCGTTATTTCAGTATTCCGTGGCCTTGCCTCAAAGTCCCAGAAACATAGCCTAGCGGGGACAACAGGGAGCAAAATCAGTGGAGAGATAGGGGCACCATAAAATAACGGTAGGAAACATGTATGGATACGTAAGGAAGGCGCCCTCCAAAGGAATTATTACTTTCCTGCCGAAAACCAAAGTTAGTCTAAATTCTTTGTTGGCCTTTTTGTAATAAAAAAGGCAATCACTTTGAAAGTAGACATGCAGATGTCAATTGTTATCTGTGTATTCCCATGTCCTGGTGGCAGTTTGATTAAAAATAAGCATACGCTATATCTGGTTTATAATAGTGACCTATGAGGAAACTGTCATACATTGCCAAAACGACCTAATGTAATGGTATTGCCAAATTGGTTTTGTAACTCATGCAACTGTTAGAGTTGTGTGTGCCATTGTCTGGAACTAAGTTTCACCCAGAACAAGCTGTTGGGTTGAGCCCTGGAAGCTCACTTTGTTTTCTGTTTTAAAGGCTTGACACCTTCCCAGAAGGACATGATTTGATCCAGGATGTAAGGAGGTGACCAGAGCTTCAGAGAAACCTTTCTGGAACAAAGGGTAAGACATGCCAGGGAGTCATTATAGGTAATTATGAAGTCTATTGTATGTAAGTTAAACAGGGAGGTGGACGTTTAGTGAATCCCTGGAGAGAATGTACAATAAATAGAGAGATACTAACAGCTTGAAATGTTTGTCTCAACCCTATACATTCTTATACTCCTGCAGACCAGTAGTCATTTACTCACAATAGACCACAGCATCCATGTCTGCTAGATGTTTAAGTCTACATGACTTAACCTTTTCTTGGTCTTTATCTGTCATCACAATTGTAAAGAATAAGCTCGCTGCCAGCAAGGAGCAGAACTTGAAGTCAAGATGGTATTCTTTAATGAACCTAGCAGGGATGCTTTTAAGGACACAATCAACATATTAAAATGTTATTCTGAACCAAATCTGGACCATCGCACCTCTTCATTTATAATACTCTTCTACTTGATTTCAATTGATGAGTGTGAGAATATTATGATCAGTTTATGCATGGACAGGTCTAGCAGGAGCTTGGAATTAGCCCAGTTTACGGTTAGTGGTGTATACTCAATACATGAATGTAAAACCTCAAACTAAAGATTATTATTGGTATTTGCATGATATAGGGCGGCCATGCTAATGATATTATCCTCACATACACGGAAAGCATTAACACATCAGCCAATCTATCACTTACTACATATTGATTCTTTACATTGCATTTTGATTAATTATAATAAGTGTGCACTGGATAGCCAATTCCTGATCAGAGTCAGCACATCCGCTCACCCAGATCAAGAGTCTTTAGCAGAGTCTTTATCATGAGTCTGAAATAATACTACACCGGGATATTGAGACATGATCCAAACCAATAATCTTTTGTTCCCATTTTTATAATTATTTTTATTATCAGTAACCCTCTTTTTATTTTATCTTATGTTAATCTTAATTACATTTGTAACCAAGATACATGTCCCACTGTTTCTGCTTTGCACAATGTGAGCTGGGGAGCAGCAACTCCTGCACCTAGTAGTGTGTACACAATAATTATGAGACACTTGATAACCTAACCTGACCAGGTCAAACCTCAGCTTTTCAGCTTAAGTACTATAAGTTACTACCTAAGCTATTTCCCAAGCATGTTCAGTTCCCTCATCACATAATACTGAAAAGAAATGAATATTCCTTGTTTTGCTTTCTTTTAAATCCTAATTTTGTTTTACCACATAACCTTCAGCAAGGAACACATCTTGAACTTCTGTGACTGCTTTCCATGAAGCTTCCTTCCTTTGTTACTCCCACTGCTTGTAAAATGTCAGGGCTGCACATGTTTCAGTTGCAATGCTTGATACATATTTCAGCACACAAACTGCGTAAACCTGGACATTTACAACTGTTCTGGAGGATTTTGGTGTGGCTATTTTCATGTCAAATTATCCCATTACTCCTTGTACATCTGCTTACATCAATTACTGAGTTCTCCGTAAGGATGGCTGACCTAAGTAGCACAATGATGAATACATTACCATGATTATTTCCCTCAGTCACTTCAGTAATGTTTAAAAAAGCTGAGATAATTTTGCCTGAAATTATTTTCCACAATATCCAAACAGTCTGCAGTATTGGAGTCTTCTGATGACCTAATCTCAACGTCCTATGAATGCTTCTCTTGAACCACATCAGAGTTTAGTACTATGTTATGCTTCCATTATGCTCTGCTATTTACTCTATATTTCTGCGAGACACCCACACAGAAATACAATAAAGAGAAAGAGCCTTTGCTTTGTGGCAGTAATATGTACGAACACCAGAGTATTTGCCACAAATTAGTGTTGTATGGTCCACACTTTGTCCCCAGTCATTGATCATTGCACTGTTATGTCTGATACCTCAATTGCTTAATTTGTTTGGCATTGACTCTTTCTATTCCTTTTTTACAGACACACACACACATACACACATACTCTGTCTGAAATGCATTTCTCTCTTCTGCCTCAAATAGGTCTACCTTTTACTTTTCCTACCTCTGTTTATATGATTTTCCCCTACACTATTTATGTTTTCTCTCTCACAACAATGTGGCTAAGATGTATCTTACTCAACCCTATCCTTTTTCTTTGTCTCACACTCTCAGCCATGACCCACTTTATCTCTTGAACCCTTTCATTTCTCTGAACTCTGTGGCCCTCATTACGACCCTGGCGGAGAGGGGTTTATGCCAGCGTAATGCATGGCGTACCTCTCCGCCAGATTACGACTTCCCGTAGCGCCATGGTGATTTTTACGCCTGCTTTTTGCAGGCGGAAAAATCCATGGCGCTACGGGACTTGTTGTTAATTACGCCACCGTAATTTACGGTGGCGTAATTAACGCCTTCCCCACTCCCATTATACCCTATGGGGCAAAAATGGGAATGGGGAAGGGTAAATGGGGATTGGGGACTTACCGCCCCGCCAAGGTCGGAATGGGGCGGTAAGTCCGCCAACCCCCATGGCGGAGTTGGCAGCTCAGCGCCATGGTCCATGGTGCAAATTGCACCAGGGATCTCCACCAGGGTCGTAATGAGGGCCTGTGTCTTTTAAGTTTATTTCTATTGCCACACTATCATTTGTGCTGCAATCATCCAGGCCTGCCGTGGAGAGGTCTAATGCATCCCCTACATGGATCTATGCTTGACCTCATCAGTACAGCGTATATAGGCCTGGTGGTCCACTGTACCTTCAACCTTTTGAAGATGGTCAATTTAAAACGTATAATATGGGTACCAGTAAATATCTGTTATCAAGACCAGTGGTGAAAGTGTGCTCTATAAATACTCATTTTATGCCATCTCACTGTAAATCCCACAATACTCTTTCTTTTGATTGTATGTGCTCTTTTTGAAACTAACCTTTAAAAAAATCCAATGGTGCAATGTTCTTTCAACAACAGTGGTTCCAACATTTATATCTCTTTCTATCTCCATCTCACACTCTCGCTCTCTCTCTGTCCCCTAACAGCCCATTCCCAACCTGCACCCTCCAGAAAACAGCACAGGGAAACGCCATTCTTCCCTCTCCTCCCGCTTTCCACTCACCCCGGTTCCTCTCCATCATTATCTGGTGGTCATCTCTGGAACTCCTGACACTCCTTATGCCACTACCTCTGCCCCTCCCTGACCCTGCTCCCTTCCCGAATCCATTTCCCCCTCCCTGCCCCCACACTACCTACTCCAGATGTACTTCTCCTCCTGTCACTGCCTTTCGCTTCTTGGGTTACAAAATAGTTGTTTCTCACTGCTATCAAGAAAAACATTGATTGTGCATTCAGGGAAGTGCATCCTTTCATTCACCCATGTGTTACAGTCTCTCTCACATTCTCTCTCAACTATCATCCTTTATTTATGCCTCTCACTTCCCTATGCCATTGGGTTATTCTACTGTCTCATTAATCTTCTCGGGTGTATCTCTTGTAAGGCAGACCTCCAGACAACCCGACAAGGAAAAACACTCCTCTGAGGAAAAAAGCTCAGTGCACCTCTTTGTAAGGAAAACAAGATTTATTTTGTATACCAAAAAGGAAAAAGGTGACATAAGGTCCCGTAGAACCAAACTGACACGGAGATCTCAGTTAGTTCACAGCAGTCACAATGTTTTAAAAGACAGAACCATCATTCGTGACATGGGCAATATACAGTATTAACCCCCCACCTTAATTAGCTACCTCCTATATACATACTAACAGTCCCCTTATACTCGACCGATTGGCCACATCCTAATCTACCCAGACCCTCTTACACATGGTCCCCCTACTCTGTCATCTTAGTTTTCTGCTACCAATGGGACTTCACATGAATGGGAACTTAGTGTTCCTCTGCCGCCCATAATATCCTAGTATTACTGGCATATCAGTTGGTGGAAACGGTAGGTCAAGGTAGCTGGTAGGCCGCCTGTACTATCAGTGGTCTACCAGCAACCTGATAATGAGGGCACATGCCTGTCTTCCATTCTGCATCAAACCGAAGAAAGTGGTGTTAAGGGGGATTGCTGACTCCCTAAACCAATGTGCGAAAGACATGAATGCAAACATTGCACAAGACAGCACATATAAATTATAACTGTTAAAGTTAATATTTAATTAATCCAAATCATAGGTTAATAAAGATGCTTCTAACGCTTACTTCTATGCAACATAATATTTTTTTAACAAAGTCACCTGGTTTTCTGGATGCAATTAAACAGATACAAGTCAATAGCCCACTCTTGGTGGAAAAATAAGGGAATTCTGTGAACTCCTGCATCTAAATTCTCTCTCTCGGATTTCCAACCGTTCATTATATGGAGACCTTGACACACAGTCAAATAAGTCTGCTTTCAAAACCGTAAAAGAATAGGCAATTAATACAACTTCTAAATAAACGTATTAAAATGATGTGTAAACTATCAATATCACTGTGCAATGCTGTCTCACCAGCAGACTCATAGGGCCTGATTTACAAAGCCTTTTTCAGTGGGGTTTTCCCATTCAAAAGTGCTTTTGTAAATCAGTCCCAAAGACTCTCTACAATCATTCTTCCCACAGGTAGGCCCATACAGATGGACATGGAGCTAGGATCAGCTGAAAGTTCATTTAGAACACTGATACACATGACCAATCTTAATTAAATGCAATTAGTCTGGATTGAGAAGCGGCATTTAACAGTGTAAAGTTGCAATTTTTGCGCTAATACTTGATGACTTTCCATTAAGCAGACTCATGTATTCCCTTAACATGATTGCTTATTTGGGTCTGAACGAAAAAAGTATTATCAAGTGGGAGCGTGCCCCAAGAAGGTATTCCTTACAGAAGAAGCATGGGTCCACTCTCTGCCCAGTACCATTCAGCACTGCTGCAACACTATGTAAAATGTAAAATCAGAAGTGCTTCTTTTCTACTACAACTGGTTGTTAATTTCCCCAACATGGACATGAGCTGGGTTCTACCTACCAGCCTCTTTTGATAATAAAGATGCCCACATATCTTATTAAAAGGTTTTTCAAAGGTGTACAAGCTGCAGCTACGTGATTTTGTTTTGTGTTCATTGAATGTAAAGACACGTAGTAATACTGAGGGCCCTAACTTTATTGGTGTCTCACCACACATGGGCTGGGAGAAAGGCAGGGTCCTATATAACAGTCACAGCATAGAGGATGTGTCGGTGTGATAGTTTTCAGGCAAGCCCTCACAACTACTTCCAGTTGGGCAGATGACATTATAGGTTACATAAAACAAGCTTACTACCCATAGGGTTTCTAAGCATGGAACCAGGGATCGAACCTGTGTTGTTCTGGGTCGTCTTGTTTCCAAGGCGAGAACGTTGCCCCTGAGCTATCCTCGCGAGGGGGCTCTGACTTACGTCTCATTGTGAGTATTGGGGGTAGAAATAATACAGATTACAAACATTAAAGTTAACGATCATTCTCCTTTGAAGGGGGTAGCATCACAGCTTGGTGGCAATTTTATAACCAGTGGCACTTCCTTCTGGCATCCTCGCCATTAGAGATACCAGGCCCCATCTCCATTACCAGAGATGTTTTTCTAGGATGGGGCCAGGCTCTAATTGATGTCATAGCAGGTATGGGACCTAATACGGTCCTTACTTGCATGTTAATTGTAATTGTAATTGGTTATTTATAAAGCACTTAATACCCAGAAGTTTCTAGGCGCAGACCCGGGAATCGAACCTGTCTCTCCACGTTGTCTTGTTTCCAAGTCGAGTGCATTGAACCCTGAGCTATCCTCCCTAATAATCCAATGCTTTTATGGGTGGAAGGACGCCTAGAAATATGTCACCATCAGACTTTTCATGTTGCCCTGCATCTTTCTCTTTTGCTAGCATGCCACACATCGAGAGCATAAGTGGCACACACCATTTGGAGCCTCACATTTGACAGCATTAAAACAAACGATGAGCTCAAAAAGTCTGACTTTTGTTTCATTCATTCTCCAGAATTCACATCCCTTCACCTCGCAGCTCAGTAAATGATATATTCACAGACAATTCAAAGCACTTAAATGTGCCAATAATGCAATCATCAATAAAATGTGTATTTCAAAACAATTCATAAAACATGAAGACCATAAAATACAATTCATCTTACGAAAATCCAAATGCCACATAGCCATCCAGATAAAAAGTATTTTATAGCAAAACCATTAATTGAAACAGTTTTCAAAGTGCAACAGTACTATTTTCTTTCTTTGGCCTCCCTTATTGTCAGTGCTACAGATTATAAATGTTCCCGTGACCAAAACAGTTGTTATCCCGAGCTAACATTACGTAACGAAATTCAATAGTCAAGTCTGGCACACTATAGCTGAATTTGGATTTCTTCAAGCAGATCAGCTAAATAATGTCTCAAAATGGAACCATGTTAAGTGCAAATCTAGTATTAGTTTAGTAAGAGTAAAGATGACTTTCTGCTTTGTATTATGTAAATAATTTTAACGGGTGGTGCCACAATCATGACAAATACTGGGGGTGTCACAGGTGAGGGGGGCTTTGGTGGTGTCTAAACTGGAGGCGGCTGCTGGCAGGGACGTCATTTCACCAAAATGTCTGGGGTAGCGGAAGTGACATCACATGACCCTTGACCTCTGGTGACATCACAGGAAGTAATGTAATTTGACCCCACCCCGAAGTGATATTGTGGGAAACAATGGAATGGAATGCAACCTTTCACCCCTTGACAAACCATGTAGGGGCAAAATACACTACGAAAAATATGGTCATAGTTCCAAGTTCAAATAAGTTTATTCGGATGTATAAAAACAACCATTAAACAACAAATAAACACATTATTGCACACATCCAAATTAAAAATTCATAAAATTACATTTGCATAAAAATAGAATCGATAGGCATTTCCAAAGGCAGCATACAAATACATTTATCTGTCAAATGATTACCTCATCAAAGGCTACATTAAAAATAGTAGAGTGAGGGATCGTACAAAAAGCAGTACACAAACCTTTGTCCCATTACGGATGCTATTATGCTTTATTCAGGGCTTTAAGTGGGCCGGGGCCTGCCGGGGCTGGGCCCCGGCAGTCTCCAAAAAGTGGGACTGAGCCGGGGCCCTGCCGGGGCCCCCGTCCCACCACACACAACATTGGCGGATGCATTATTGCGTCGCGGCAGCAGCCGCGACGGGATATGCGCCTGCCATGAAGTCAGGCGATCTGACAGAAGTGGCAGCCAGCCACAGCAATGCTGTGCCTGGCTGCCACTTCTGTAAATCATAGTAACTGCCTCTGGTGACCTCTAGCGCGAGGGGTCACCAGAGGCAGTTACTGTCCCTTTGTTTCCCCAGGTCGCCGAGGCGTCTTTAACCCTCGGCGAACCTGGGGATTCCTTGATATTTTTCGAGGTTTATGAAAGATGGCTTGAAAAGTACACAATTCAAGCCATCTTTTATAAAGCTTTGCCGACGGACAATTTTGTCCGTAGTCAAAGCTTTATAAAAGATGGCTTGAATTGTGTACTTTCAAAGCCATCTTTTATAAAACCGAAATGTTTTTTTAAAAAAATGGCCTGAAAAGTAGGCAAACCGTAAGGTATGCACACACACATATATATGCATGTTATATATCTGTGTGCGTACCTTACTATGGTTTGTGTTCTTTGCAAGCCATCTTTTCTAAACATAGAAATACATATTTTACACGTTTTAGGCCATGCCCCCCACAAGCCACGCCCCCAAATGAGGGCCCCCCCCTCGATTTCTTACCCCACTTAAAGCCCTGGCTTTATTACAGACCTTCACCACCTTGCAGTTTCAGAATACTATTTCTGAAATACATTGCTCTTTTCAAGAACGACAAAAGAGCCCATGCTGTATAAACTGTTTCGGCACTCAAAAGGAACACAAGAGCAGCACTATGTGTGCGGATCACCGTCTTCTTAAGGGCAGGAATCCGGGTCGATTTACGTATACCAACATACCCTGTACAGAAGAACAACAAGTGAGAGAGATCCTCTCTACAGTGTCCACAAACCAGGCAGCCCGCTGTGTCAGGAAAACCCTTCCACTTATGAGGGTTATCTTGTAGCTGAAGGCAATCGAACCGTGCCCTCATGATCAACCACCTGTCCTTTTTCGACGTACCCCAAAGCAGGTAAGGTTGAATTCCAGTTAGGCAGCTAATGCTGGTGTGAAATTCGACATTTCAAAATTCTTTTTCTTACTTTGATTTCACCCAACATAGCTTTGTAAACGGTCCCCTCACTCTTAGATATGAGTGTATCAGGCGAGAAAAGGGCACTTAAGTTGGCTTCATCCAGAGTTGAAGAGACATACGCTAGCCAGGGGATTTTTTTCCAGCCACATTTGCCCAGCACAGTGCGTATGATGGTATGACACAGGGAAGCATGCTCATTAGCCCACAGCCTGACCCAGAATAAAAGAGGGGCCAGCGCCGACTGATCTTCCTAAAACTCCACACCCAACTCCCTGTGGACGGCTATTCCAGATGCACTGGGCGGGAGCCAGAGCAGATTTTAAAAAAATGTGCTCTCCTTACTCTGGATTTCTGCCAGGTCATACAGGAATGGATTGCCATATGCATCCTTAAGATCAGTGTGTATAGGCCATATTACCAAATAACTGTGAATGCAAGCAGATGTCCATGGGCAAATGACAATGATGTGTTATTATATTGCACTTACGCTTAAGCGCTTTATATAGATAAATTATACATACAATATCACCCACCCTGTGTTGCTACTCATTTAGGTGAGGTGTTTAAGAACAGACTAATTCAGTGACACACCGACTGAATAGTGTCTCTGAAATAAACCTTTAATGAGTCTAGCAAATATTCTATAGAATTCCAGAAAGACACATTATTTGGTATTCCTATTCTTGCTTATTTAGGGTCACTGCTGAAAGTGTTAGACTTGTGGAACCCATGTTCATTTTATTTTAAGAGGCTTGAACAAGAAAGCCAGCCACATGGCGCTCGTCACCGCCCAGGATCTTGCATTAAAAAAAAAACATTTATTTTTTACAATTTCTTTTAGGGTAGCAATGTAGACCACAGGGGTAGCAAGGGTGACCTCAGAGGTCTCAGTTGCGACCCCTGGTGACACCTAAATGACGTCTCTGCTGCCTGGGGGCTGTCACAGGTGAGGGGGATGGGGGGGGGGGTGGTGTCCAGTATGGATGGGGCTGCCTAGGGGGTGTCACAGTTGAGAGGAGTTGGGGGTGGAGTCCAGGCTGGTGGGGGCTGCCTGGGGTGGGGTGTCACAGGTGAGTGGGGCTGGGGGGTGGTGTCCAGACTGGAGGGGGCTGCCTGGGGTGGTGTCACAGGTGATGGGGCTTGGGTGGCGGTGTCCAGACTGGAAAGGGCTGTCTGGGTGGGTGTCACAGGTGAGAGGTTTTGGGGGTGATGTCCAGAATGGAGGGGTCTGCCTGGGGTGGTGTCACAGGTGATGGGGCCTGGGTGGTGGTGTCCAGAGTGGAAAGGGCTGTCTAGGTGGGTGTCACAGGTGAGGGGGCTGGGGGATGGTGTCCACACTGGTGAGGGCTGTCTGGGGGATGTCACAGGTGAGGGGGGCTGGGGTTGGTGTCCAGACTGGAGGGGGCTAGGGATTGGTGTTCAGTCTGGGGTTTGCAGCCTGGGCTTGCGAGGGAGGGTCTGCGGATTTGCTGGGGTGCACGTTGGGCTTGCAAGGTGAGGTGTGCGATTTCGCTGGGGTGCTTTCTGGGATGCAGCCTAGGCTTGTGAGGGAGGGTGATGTCCAGACTGGAGGGGGCTGGAGGTGGTGTCCAGACTGAAGGGGGCTGCCTGGGAGGGCGGATACAGGTGAGGGGGGCCTGGGCGTGGTGTCCATACTCGAGTGGGTTGCCTGGGGGTGGGTGTCACAGGTGAAGGGGTTGAGGGGTGGTGTCCATACTGGAGAGGCTTTGGCGGTGGTGTTCAGTCTGGAGGGTGCAGCATGGCCTTGCGAGGAAGGGACAGTGGTTTTGCTGGGGTGCAGGCTGGGCTTGCACGGGTGACGCATGCAATTTTGCTGGGGAGCAGTCTGCCTTTGTGAGAGAGAGCCTGCGATTTTGCTGGGGTGCAGCCTGGGCATGTGAGGTGAGGGGTACAATTTCACTTGGATGCAGTCTGGCTTAGCGAGGGAGGGCCTGTGTTTTCACAGGGGTGCAACCTGGGCTTGCCAGGGAGGGCCCGCGTTTTCGCTGAGGTGCAGTCTGGCTTTGCAAGGTGAGGCACGCAATTTCACTGGGTTGCAGCCTGGGCTTGCAAAAGAGGTCCCGCATTTTCGCTGGGGTGCAGTCTGGCTTTGGGAGGTGAGGTACACAATTTCTCTGGGGTGCAGTCTGGCTTTGCGATGGAGGGCGTGCGTTTTCGCTAGGGTGCAGTCTGGCTTTGCAAGGTGAGGCACACACATTTGCTGAGGTGCAGTGTGTCTTTGCGAGGGAGGGCCCTCATTTTCACAGGAGTGTGGTCTGGGCTTGCGAGGTGTGGCGCATGATTTTGCTGAGGTGCAGTGTTTCTTTGAGAGGGAGGGCCTACGTTTTTGCAGGGGCAGCCTGGGCTTGCGGGGGAGGTCCCACGTTTTTGTAGGTTTGCAGTCTGGCTTTGCGAGGTGAGGCGTGCAAATTCACTTGGTGCAGTCTGGCTTTGTGAGGGAGGGCCCACGTTTTCACATGGGTGCAGCCTGGGCTTGCGAGGGAGGGCCCACATTTTTACTAGGTGCAGCCTGGGCTTGCAGAGGAGAGCACACCTTCTCACAGGGGTACCGGATGGTGGTTCAGGGGTGGACGCAGAGGCTTACGCCTGGTTTTGCTTTTAGCTTGCTTTTTAGTGTGCGTGGGGGCGTGTTGTGGGCATTCCTCACACAGCTTGGTTTTACTTGCACAACAGCTAGTAATGCACCTTTGAATCCATGAATATGCAAGGAGCGCAATTGTTTTTCTGCGCCACGGCTCACGCAGATTCCACCACGGCACATAGCACTTGCGCCATTTCTGCACCTGATTCCATTATCTGGGCCCATTGTGTTCTGGCACGAGATGAGTGCATAAGACACGATTCTGACCAAATGGAAGAAGGCAGGATCAGGTGAGTTGGGGTACAAAACTGGCTAGGTAAGTCAGCAGAGCATCCACAAGAATGTGTTTATCCTGCCTTTAATGTGCTGGGGTTGATCCAAGTGAATCATACATTGGAGAATTACAATAACATTGCACTCAGATTTGTAGGCTGGCTTGGCCTTTTGTCCAATCAATCAAAGTTGACATTTGTATACTATTCCGCATACTGCCTAAGATGAAAACAATGTCGACCATCCCCCCCAAGCAATGAATGTAAGTGCAAGCAATGTCCTGCTAATCTTCCGGGGTAATGGCGTGTAATAGGTAGCTGGGGGAAAAGGGCAACACTGCCCATATTCTTAGGAGCCGTGGGATGGGACGAGAGATCCCTGCTACCAATGGGAGAAAATGGAGAAGGGGTTGAAGGGAGGTATGTGGGTTAATGTAACTCCCAATGTCCAGTATATAGTGGTGTGGTGTGGTGGGTGAAGTTGTCAGGGGTAATGCAGTCAACGTGTCAGGTGTTATGAGAGTTTTCATGCGGGAATGAACCGTCCAGTTTAATGGGCAGCATGTTGAGGGGAGAATGGGCACACTGGAATACATTGTATAAATGTGGGGAGGTAGTGAGAACTGCCAAGAGCACAGGTGATGCCATTCTAGGGTGCTGTGGGTAGGAAGCTGAAGCCATAGAATACAGAAGTACACATCATGGCCACAAGCTCTTTAAGCTGGAACTGGTCCTCAATTGTTTATTAGAAATCTCTCTACAGTTGCCCCGGTTGCTGCAGTGGGAGCTGCGCAGCAACCGCCCATGCTACATTTGCACTCTCATCCATAACAGACACATGCTGTTCGTTAGGTGGGCCAAATAATGCTTCTTTATGAACAGTTCTGAGAACATTTCTGCTTCCACAGAGTAGGTACCACTGTTGGAGCCAGGATATCCTGCAGGCACCCAAGAGTTAATCTTCCTCATGTGAATGGCATTTCTGAACAACATCAGCCTCATCATCAAGATCACAGGAAGATTCTGATCCCTCCACCTTCCTCCAGGCAGGTGTGTATGGCCCAGATATTCCTCCCACTCCATTGGCTCCTATTGGAATGGTCCACCTGACGATGTCCAGCACTTGTTGGGTCAACACAGGTGTTAGAGCTAAACAAAGGATATAGTGGGCCTCATTAGGACCCTGGCGGTAGCCATACCCTTATTAAGGGCACGGCTGCCGCCGGTAATGAAATTTTACTGAGTCCATGGAATGGGCAATTACCGGGTCATGCCGACCTTGGCGGACCCGGTAATTGCCCATTTCATGGACCTGGTAAAATGTCATCCCCATTCCCATTTGAGCCTGATAGGGCTAAATGGGAATGGGGATGATGCTAACAATGGGCCCGTTAATGACGGGCCCGTTGTTAGCATGCTGATCCTCTCGGGGGACCCGCAAAGGACGTCTGGACTGACCAGACATCCAGAGCGGGTCCCGCGAGGGAACCTCGTAATAGGGTGGAATGGGTTTAATGATACCAGCAGCACTACCAGCGCCATTAAACCTATTCCGCCAGGGTCCTAATGAGGCCAAGTGAATGTTAAAATCATGGGTCTTTACAAATGGCAAGAACAACCCCAGCCTTACTGTACCCATATACAGTAGCCAATGATCCCAAAGCCAATAGAGAATTATGGGAAGACTGCAATGGGTTGCAATCGGAAGTAAACTGACAGATCTGTGTTCTCACACTTTATAAAAACCTTCTTACGCCAATGAAAATGTAAAATGAAATACCTTAACTTGGTGCAAGAGACAATAAAGATACATATTATACATTGCAGAGCAGTGCATTAACTTTGCCGGGACAGTGAAGAGGACCCCGTTCTTTCACAGAGTTGCCCAGATTTTGTTAGTCTTTGGGGAAACATTGTCCTTCGGCTTCTGACATCTCCTCTATTTCATTATAAGCAGATCATGTGCAAAGTTGGTAATTAGACAAAGATTAATGTATTGTCTGGCAACGTCCTCTTCTTGTAGAAGAAGCTAGTCTCTATTTAGAGATCAGTGTCATTGAATCGGGTTGTGACTTGGAAAAAACTGTGTTCAGGCTTTAACCTGAAGTAGTGCTGAAAATGGACATCTCTCTTAGAGTTGTATGTTCTACCAGGACCAAGTCACATCATCAGAATCCCTATCATGCAAGTAACTTACTTTTTTTAGGTGCTGCCATGCTATCCCAGAAGCCCATTTTTACGACATTGATTCACACTCCACAGAGAAGGAAACAGTTCAAAGAACCCTTTGTGGCCCTGATGGGCCGAACATTGCATGCCTCAGCACACACTCAGGTGTGAATGGGGGGAGGAAGGAAGCTAGCTTTAGGTAACAGCATTGAAGCTGGAGTTTGGGAAGTACAGGGAGATCAAGAAAGACAGCTTGTTTCTTTGCTTGGGGTGCCATCCGAACTGCCTTTGCAAGATCTGGAGATAGTACTGCTAGAATCCCATTCCAAAAGGAAAACAATAATAGCTCACAGCAATACCCTTTCACTTGGCCAAGAATGACAGTATGTACTGAGTCCTGCAAACTGTTATGTTAGTGGGATACCGCTTGCACAAAGAGACTGCAGTGGTGTCTATTATGCAGAATTTTACTTGATGTGTTAGTTGTACACAGCACATTCTAATATCTCCCATGCATTCCTACATATGCAGTCCGAGACCATTATGAGGACAGGGAAAAGAAAAACATCAATCCTCAGAAGGGCAAAAAAAATGCAGGACCAAATAAGCATTCCCCAAATGACATGCGGACACCATTTAGACGTTTTGGGAGTTGTAGCGCAAAACGACACAATAGCCAATTGGTGCAGGGCCCTGCAATAGTGTTTGGCACCACTAATACCATGTGCAGCTGTGCGAGTCTCTACTTCGGGAAGTTAAGTACTGTGATGCCTTTACAAATTCGAGCTGTGGCATTGCCCCAAAGCTCATGATGCCTAGCCCCTGACTGGTTATTTCGTGCTCAACAACAATCACCTGTCCGTAGCAACCTTAAGACATATAAGGTACTCCCCATGGCAGTATAAATTCCGTACAAGCATGCAACACTACTGTAGGTTACAGTGCATTGCAATGTTTTATATGTTCATCTACCATAGATTAGCTATCTTTGCTATCTGCTGTACAGAACTCTATAGAATTGTTTTCTGCTTTTTGAGATTGGCTGTACTTTGCATAACCCAATCAGATATATCAGTTTAGTACTAGGCCAGACTGCTCAGCAAAAGAGCTAGTCTGGTTGATCCCCTTTATAATTTAACTTTTCAGGATCTCATCTGCCCTTTATCTCTGTTACACATAAGCTGATATGCACCACTGATATGGCCTCATAGCACTGTGGCAAGTTTGAGTATCGCCGGGCTGTTTTGGAGCATAGCCTGGCATGACATCGCACCTGGCATATGTTGGATCCAAACAAATAATGGAGATACTTTAAGAGCAAGAAATAAAGGTGGCCCGGCAAGGCCACCCACAGTTGTTGGGCAGACAGACAGGAACAAGTGCCGAGGGAAAGGGCCAGGGGAAATGCATGATGCTGAGGAGGCCTAGCATTTCAGGAGCATCAATGCCATCCAGCAACACTGAAAGTGCAAGCAGAACAGAAGGCTAAGGATGCCTAGAATTAAGAATAATATGTGCCAGAGCCATACAACAACAGTGAAAACTCAAAACAAAACATGAAGAGCAGGGAACAAACCTGTGGGTTTACACACTAGTAAATGAAGCAAAAGGAAATCGAACTGCCATGGCCAGAGTGGGGTGGTGATGGGCTGGATCAGGTCCATTATGTGGTGGGGAGGCGGGAAAGCCTCATTGAAAGGGAACATTCAAAAGGCAATTCTGAAGAAGAACCCACCACTCAAGGTCTCCAAAGCTGGGCTTTTGGGTGGGACAAAATTCCTAACAATGCATTTTTAATAATCTAGGAATGTCAGGTGATCGCCCTACATCCCTCAAGGCAGCACCACCAAGTCTGATAGAGCTCAAACTCGGCCTCTTTTTCCTGAAGGCTGACAGGGACAACCATTATCTAAGCTAGTAAGGGGGGGGCGGGGAGAGCTGATTTCTTGAAGTGTAGTTTGATGTAGCTGGTCGTGCACTCACTGTATACCCTACATCTGATGCACACATTTTATATCAGTTCAGGTTTTGTTTGGATCCAGCCAAGCTTGTGAAAGTAACGAGTAAACTTTAACAATGCAAATCTCTGAATCTATTGACAAGTCTACTTCCTCTGTTCAAATGTGAAGAATCTTCATTGGCTGTTGCTATGAAACTGTGTGCTCTTTCTTGTCTCTCAGATATTATGGACATCAGCTATTCTTAGTTGTTTGAAATTTTCCTTTTGACTGAAACGTGATTTTCACCAACTGCTACTTTAAGTATTAATCAAATTCTACCTCATGGCTTGTTGCTTTTTCATGAGTACAGAATAACGATAGAATAGTGTAAACGGAGGCAGTTTGGCAGTATTTGTAAGAAGAATATAACCTGTAAACAATTGCATTTTGGGTGGTTATAATGTACTGTTGCTGCTTCAGCTCACTACTTTATTGTGTGTTCCATCTAATGTATCAGCTTCTACGCACTTCTGCAATATTACTTGATGATTCATCTGGCTAGCTTTACCAGAGCAGGAGTCGCGGGGCAGCATTGTGACCGAGCTCTCAGTTCTCTGCAGATCTAGAAAACTTCTGAAGATTTATTTTGAGCAAGAGAGATTGTGACTTTGAAGGAAGGCTTATCTTTTCTTCAGGAGAGAATAGTAGTATCCTCTTTGGCATTTGTTGGATAAGGCTCTGTCTTTAGGGTCTCTAGTTTTGGGACCTTTGTACTCAAGCATTAAGTAAGTCCTTTTGAAAGAGGGCAGTTTACTGTGATTCTATGTGTTCACTTTTTTAGGTGGTTTCTTAATGTTTACAATGACAGGCTCTATGTTGTCCAAAGCTATGCTAATGTATTTTTTTTACTGCACTCTAGTATGGTGTGAGACTGTTCTCTTTCTCATAGAAAAGAAAGGGCTAGTCTCCCTTTAAGCCATGTGCTGGTATATTTATTAATGCAGCAATGTGATGTGGTTGCCAATAGTTTTGGGGATGTTACAATGCATCAGTGGTATTCCAGGCCATCTTGGTGAGGAACAAGGAATAATGAGATCACTGAAGCAGAAAGGTTCTGGTGTCAGAGAGAGGGAGAAAGTTCTTTGACAAGAGGATGTGGCCACCAACGTTTGCTGTTGGCCTAAAATCGATAGTGAGGATAAAGTTGTCGACTTACTTAACAGTCTGACCAGATGTAAATGTCACTTATAAGGACAATTTACTATGACAAGGCCTGTTATTGGTGACTATATATGCCTATTCGTTAAGGTAAAATATTAGATCTCCCGGGCGTCTGCTGATTACAGTTATGCATATAATTGTGTTGGGGTTTGAGAGCATCTGCACACTGGACTCATGAATGAGTGCAATTTGTGGGAATCTCCAGAGGCTGGATACAGGATAGGATAGGTGAATGAGGGTCCCCTCCCCCTCCAATCAGCCGGTTACCACTGTTGGTGGCAAGGATGTTGTGGTCATCTATTAGGAGAGTGTCAATGCACGCATTTTAGTAATCTGCGATCTATGCCTATGTCATAGCGAGTATGGCAACATTTAGGTCATCCAGAAGATCATGTATATTGACTGAATGTTTGAAAGCTATACACCTGGCAGAGTCGCTTGTGCCAGGTGGATCCCCACCACAAATTTAGATGACCATTAAAATGCAAAGGCTACTCCACGATCTGGCAACATGGCAGAGCATGGCTTTTCATGAACACATCTATGTAATATTAAAGAACATTTTAATTCACTGAGAAGTGTTTTTACAAACCATTGGGCCTCATTAGACCCATACTGGTCCGGTAATAAAGTTCTGGTATTAATATATACTAGCACTTTACCGGACCAGCAGACTACAAGTATGTCGGTGTGGGTAACCTGATTCACCAATACACACCTAGGGCTAAGCAACTAAAGACTCTTGGTCCTAAGTATTTTCCAACGTTATAGTTGCTTACTGTTACACTGTAGAACGGTAACACTGGAGGTAATTCAGGCCCCTGCCGGCATAAAACAGCCGGTGTTCTCAGCATCGGTATTGCCAGGGCCGAGATTACTAGCAAATCCCCCATGGAATGGGGATTTACCGGTTGTTCTGCCACCTGTAATATCCTGGTATTGCCGGGATATCAGGCGGTGGAAACAGTAGATGTTTTTGCCAGTATCCTGGTGGATTTTCTGCCAGGATACCGGCAGACCTACAACGAGGCCCATTGTTATTGTTTCTTCAACGTTTTCCAAAGCTGAGGGAGGAATGGAACTTGTCATTTCAATTAGCTGATTCCATGAAGTTTTACAAAGCTGCTGGGTACAGGGCACACTAACACGAATTGCTTTTGTGATAGCATCTTGTGATATGTCTCGCTAGCGTATTGTACTCATCCAGGGTCTCCAAAGTAGAACGAATTGGGAGATATAGTACACTTTCTGAAAGTTATACAAACATATTTATTATATCAGCACTATCTATCCACTCTACTCTTACCACTCAACCTTTTGTAATCCACATGGTTTATATAAAGAAGCCAGCAGTTCATAATCCAACCAACAGGGCATCATCGGTATGCAAATGCAACATGGCTGATTTCTGCAACATGCATGATAAGTGTTGGTTAGGGAGATTAAAACACAAACAGGGCTGCAGGACAACGGAAAGCATGGCAATGTGACAGTCATTCTGAAGTGGAAACCTTGGAAATTCTCTTTAATTGCACGTCTTCAACAACAAGCATTGGGAAAGCCAATTGCCTGGCTTTCCAAACCTTAAGAAGTAAAGCCTTTTTTGGCAAGTGGGGACTTTAAATAAAGTGTCATACCGTCTCCATTTACAGTTTGCTAATAAGTGTATCAAAATGTGCTTAGCATGGCCAATTTTCGGCATACATAGCTCCAGAAATATACTCGAGAAACGCAAGACAGCCATGCAAAGAAACTGGCGAACACGTTCAGATTTCGGATGCCAGGAGATGTTCTCTGAGCAGCCTGGTCACTGATATTTGAGAAAAGGAATCTGTCTTCAGCCATGCAGCACAGTGACACGTGGAAAGAGTTTTATTGGAACTCAAGGGGGCTGCATTTCATAATGTAGGATTCGGTTTTTAGGTGTGAGGTCCCAGGAGAGGATTGTCTGGGAGAGAATAGACACGGCATTTTCTGAATGAGATTTATGCTTGCCATTGTAGGCCATTGAGATAAATGATGTCTCCAAAAGCGTCCAGCTCTGCTCTGAGCATAGAGGGCGCATGCCCAGAGCACGATGGCTGGACCAGATTGATTGCTATTCCGGAGGCTGCGCAGAGCTCAACTTTGAAGTATGTCTACAGGGTGCCAGGAAGTAGGCCTGCGGATGATTGATGGCGGTCAGGCGCACCTCATGCTCTGACAGGCAACTACGCTGTCCCTCGCTGGAGAACGCTGTTAATCATCTTATTTGTATCCTGTAGTGGTAGGCCGATGATTAACTGGAAAACGACCGTACTTATGGAAATAAATTCCAAGGCAAGTCACCCACACCAGGCATGATAATGCAATCCCGATTGAACAAAAAGCCTAGTTTACATATACTTCTATGAGCGTTCTTTTTTTCAAACAAGCATCCATGTTAGTGACATTGCTTGACATTTTTGTCTGATGCGACTTAAATAACTACACTCCGATAAAGCACAAGTGAATCAGAATGTTTCACTAGCTTTTACATGTTACTTAATTGCTGGCAGGATTTCATAATATGAGAGATTATTTTTATAATTGTTTTGTCAACATGAAAAGATGATTGGATGTCACTCTTCCGTGGGTCTGAAAGCCCATCCCTGGCTCAGGGACTCACATTTCTGTCACAAATAGCAATCAGAAAACTCAAGTATTGTAGCGTGAGTGTTGCAGGAGTGTTTGTAGTGCCATTATACTTGGAAGTGCCGGAGCGAGAGGCTGCTACTGTTACTGGGAGGCTGCTACTGGAGACAGTCCTCTTTTCATTTCCATTGCCGGGGAGGAGGAGTCCCTACTTAACACCCCACACTTCGCAGAGCGCAGCAGAGTGTTGCGGGAGTGTTTGTTGTGCCATTATACTTGGAGGTGCCGGCGCGAGAGGATGCTACTGTTAATGTTACTAAGAGGCTGCTACTGGACACAGTCCTCTTTTTTTCTATTGCTGAGGAGGAGGAGTCCCTACTTAAAACCCCACACTTCACGGAGATTAGCAGAGTTTTGCGGGAGTATTTCTTGTGTTTGGGGTGAGGTGGTTTCTCCTCTTCTGCGCGTTAGCCGGATCACTCTCGGATACCCCCGGCTGGAATCTGCAGAAGGGACGTGTAACACGGTAAGACAATGTTGACAAAGCCTCATCAACAGATGAATGTATCCTTCTGCCAATTGACAAGCAATTGAATGCGAGTTGAAAACCCCCAGGCAGTGGACCTTTATTTAAACTATTATACACTGCATACATTGTGGGAGTTTGGTACGGTTGATATCACGTTTCCGGTATCATAGCCTGCATGGAGGAGTTTCTCTTTCTACTCATGTGGCACGTATAAAGCACTTCAACAGTATATTAGGGCGGGAGTGTGCTGTCGTAGAGCTGTCGACTGGCGACATAGGGGGTCATTACGAGGTTGGACGTAACCATGGCTAATTCCAAAACCTCATCGACTCCGACCTGGTGAATGGAGCTATTACCGCCCCATTCCAAGGTTGGCAGGGGCGGTAATTCTCCATTCACCAGGGCCCTTCCCCATTCCCATTGAGCCCCTATAGGGCTCAATGGGAATGGGGAATGTGCTAATAACGGTACAGCAAATTGCGGTATCGTTATTAGCTCTAAGGTCCCTTTGCGGGTTCTGTCCTTAACGCCTGGTAAAACCAGGCGTTAAGGGAGGACCCACAAAGGGAACTGGTAGTAGGGCGGTAAGGGATTACCGGTACCGGTGCCCTTACCGGTACCAGTAATTCCTTACCGCCCGGGTTGTAATGAGGCCCTATAGTCTGCATATTCAAGTCTCTTTGTGCTTCTTAGACTGGATGAGAGACTAGAGACTTGGCTGTAGAGCTCCTGTGGGCTTGCTGTGGAAGTTAAGGTTGACTTGCACTAGAAACTTCAATTGAATTGTTAAGGTCCTCCTGACAGCGACTATAGAAAGCTAGTGCAAACTTTCTGCATTGTGTTCTAACACAAAATTATATTAATCGTTTTCTTTTGAACGTGTTTAGTAATCATCTGTTGTTAACTCTGGACATTTTATTTTTGTATTTCTTTTTTTGTTGTTGAATTTGTATTTTTTTCTTTCTTTTTATCCTTCCTTAATGTGAAATCTCATGGTCAGATTAATCATATTGAGGAAATTAATGAATACGCACTGAGATTGATTGTGATTTTTTTTTTTTTTAGGTTATTGCTTAATTGTTGGCATGCTGTGTAGGTACTCATCACACAAGCAATCACTTTTCTTTTTAGTCATTTTTTAGTAATGTTTTTAACCTACTTACCATCTTTATCATCTAATTAATCTAGTGTTTAACAAACTTTACAACTTTCTGGGTATTTGTGATTATTGTATTTTGTGTATTATGATGCAGTATTAACCTGTGCCGGTACTTAGTTGTTTGTTAGGAAGGTGTAAGTTGCCATATTATTCCTGGACATACCCCTTTAACCATATAGCAGTGTTTGCATTTTCACATATTTGTAGAGTGTTAACACTGAATTACTTGAAATATGTATTCATCAGTGTACATATTTATCTTGCATATTTGCACATAGTGGGAGTGCAATCTTGCGTGTTTGTACATTTGCTTATTTGCACATTGCTTAATTGCCAGCATTGGCATATGTATCTTGCATATTTGCACATTCCTCTGTTCACAGCATTTGAATATTTTACTTGCATTTTTGAATGCAGTATTGTCAAATCTGCATATTTGCACATTTGTACATTTGCACAGTTGTCCATGGCCACATTGGAATTTCGTTTATTAGTGGGTTTTTAGATAACCCATCTATTATAGGGACCTGTTCATAATCCCTCGTGGAAATTTCTGGAATTTGTTATCTTGCTCCTTGGGGGAGCTTTTGTTGACAGTCGACGTACTGCCTTCATTGCCATCTTTGTGTCCATGGGTGTTGGGGGTTAACTGGGACCCTCAAAGGTGATTACTGTTTGAATATTATGTGCAACGGTCTGAGAAGCCAATTAACAACTGCGGCTCCCTCTCCTGTTGACCACTTGGAACCGACCAGTATTCCTGGGCTGGTCTCAAGAGGAAGTAGAGGGGGGAAAGCCAAAATGATTGCGGGTGGGAAACCAATTCTAAAAGTTGACTCACTCATGACTGGCCTTCTGCTAGACCTCCCAGAGGTAACTGGTGATGAATTTGGTAATCAGGAATTGATAGCTGAGGGTAGGGGATCTTGGTTGAAAATCAACCTTTTATGAGGTCAAGGGGGGACCCAATGGGCATGAAAACTCCTAATCAGCCATGTATTCATAAGTAAATTCAGGGAAGCCACATTTTTATGCAGTGCCCTATTGCAGGTCGATGGATTATTTACTCTTACTTTGGTAAAAAGTTGAGAACAAGTACTGAAATTAAAACAATTGCCCCTACTAAAGCCATGGCTTGAATTGATCATTCATTAATGAACACTGTCAATGTCAAGGCTGATTTTGAAGAAATTCATGGCCTTAGTATTATTGAGTTTGCTAACCTTGAGATGGAGGGAAGGTTGGGGGGTGGGTCCGGCGGCATGCCTATGAGTGTGACCCAACATACCTGCAACGCATCTATGCCTAGCCCCCCTACCCCTCTGATGAACTTGATTGGGGAAGAAGAGGTTACTGTAGAAAATGTGAGTTGACCAACTATGCCGGATGTTTCAGACCCATTGGGAGTTGGGGAATCTCACCAAACTTTGAGGGAGGTTGCCGAGCGCATTTGTTTAACCTATCCAACCGTGTCGGCCCTGAACATGGTACTGAGCTCATTTGTTAACCTCTACGATAATATTAGTCATGAATTGAAAGAACATAATTTGATTTTGGTGCAGTTGGGTGAAAAGATTGAAAATCTAACTAGAATAAAGCTATTAACAGTCAAGGCGCCTCTGCTGATGGGTGCCGTTCTGCTACATACCCATCGGGAGTAGCCCAGCCCATCTTGAGGGAGGAACGGTTGATTCCTCTCAAGAGAACAGTGAATCCGGATCAAATAGTGATTAGTGATGACTCTAATAACTGTAGTACCTCTGTTGCCCCAGATAGAAGTTTCCCTAAAGGGGTACCAATACAAGGTATACTAAAACCAAAAGATCAAAAAGTCGAGGAGGTGGACCCTCCTTTCTGTAAACCTTTAGAGGTGAGTTCATTTGCAGAAACTCCAATGGGGAAACGAAAAAAGGGCTTGTTAAATAAAAGGTCCCCGGTGGGGATGGTTCCCTTCATCTTTAAAGTGATAAAACTGCCCAAAAAGAAGGAACAAAAGAAAAAAAAACTGAGGAGCAACCAGTAGGGCTGGCAAATCCAATCTAAGGGTGTACTTGCTGAGGCCCACCCACTGTGGTAAAAGGAAATTAAGCTCTACCAGGACACCATCCAGAGTTACTGAAGAGATTTGACATAGGTTTGGCAAGTCTAAATGTGTACCCTCTTCCCCCCTAATTCTGTATCTCAGGGGGCTAATCAAGTTCCTGACATGACTGGGATGGTTATTAATCACATTAGAGAAGTTTCCCCTAGTGGGGGCGGGGGCTTTAGCCCTTACTCAAATGTGGGCTCGGCTGTAAACAGTTTCTCAGGGAAAATTAACAGACTTATCTTTAAGCCAGAATTGAGAGGCTCTGTATCCTGTCCTGAGTGTACTACTCGAAGCCAATCGGCCATAATAGGAGAATGGACTAAAATTGACTCTAGGAAACCTCGACAAGTAGAGGAAAGCAAAGCTGTTACATTTAATCTCTTGGAGTTAACCAATAACAGGGGCAGAGAGGATTTACAAGAAACACTGTGTACTTAGGACCAGAGGATTAATGTACCTATCCCTATTAGTTTGCATACTATCAACGCAGTAAAGGGTGGCCATTTGCCTTGTTAGGGGGCTAACAACACAAATTGGGAGGAGTGGAGGAAACAAAAAGAACTGTGTTCTTGAAACTTACCACAAACTCTATATACAAGGTTGCATTCTGGTGTTGGACAACTATTGGATAAATTATATAAATATGACCCCCAAACGCAAGATGTAAAGCCGTTGCAGGTACCGGGGCCAAACGTGTATAGTATCCTTAGAAAGGCAAAGAATGGCGACAGTGAAGGGAAAAGCTTGTATTTCAAGGATATGTTGGGGTCTAAGACAAGTGAAGCATTTAAGGAGCGGGATAAGGGGTATTTGAATGGGCAACATAACATTTGTATATCCAGCATTCTGGGCTCAGCGACCTAGGTATGTTTAAACAGGGATAATGTACTGACAATCTTCACTGAAACTGCAAATTTAAAATTAATCTCATCTACTGATATACCATGTGTAGTTTTCCTAAATCGAGCAGATACTAATTGCTGCCATCTTTATTGTATGTCTAGAGTGGTTAAAGAACTAGTTCTCGTTGAAGCAACAAACCTTAAAGAAATGGTTTTTGCTATTTATATAGAAGGGTGGGGACGACGAGATGCCTATCAAGCGATGGAGAGATGGGGCCCTGATAATGTCTCTGAATGTTTCAGGACCTAGGGAAATAATTGCTGCCAATAAAATTGACTTAGTAACAGAAACATGGTTTTCTGAGGGGAGCAAATCAAAGTTACATACTTTGGTCCCAGATAACTATTCTATCCAGAAAATTGATCGAATGCAGAGAAGAGGAGGGGGCATTTAAATTACTTATAAATCAGCAATGACCCTATCCCAAAAGGTAGAACTGGATAGGGGAGAGGAGACACAAATGGGAGATTTTACCATCAATATGTCAAATTTTACCTCTGTAAACGTGATATTTGTTTATAGACCACCAGGACCATTAGGTCATTTTTTTGGAATTACTGGACCTATACCTGACTACAATTGGGAATAAATATAAGGAACTCCTCTGCCTTGGAGATTGGGGTATCTGGTTGTATAGCTTAACCAATCCAGATGCAATGGCTCTGAGAGAAATCCTGGATAACCATGGATTGATACAGCTTACAACTGCACCATCCCATAATAAAGGACACTGTCTTGATATGTTGGCAAATAGGGGACAGGTTGTTACCTTCAGAGAAACATCCCCAATATTATGATCAGAACACTATATCCAGTTGATCATGCTCTTCAGTAAGGAGCCACAAAAGGGTGAGGGAGAGAAATGCCATTAACTTGGAGACGTGCTGTCACTGACCTGGACAAAATTCCAGGTGAAGAGGTGCAGGAAAAATTGAAGGGAATTGATTTATCATTGACATGTGAGGAATTCTTTGATAAAGTTATGGACATTTTGGAGGAAATATGTAATAAATATGCACCCCTGAAACAGAAAAAAACAAAGAAATCCAAATCTTGGTTTGGCCCAGAACTTGCCCTGCTGCGAAAACAACTCTGCAAGGCTAACGAAATATGGAGATATTCAAAGACCAATGATGATGCTGATAGTGCAAAGGCAGTCCTAAAAACATATAAAACCACCTTATTTCTAGCAAAATGTGATTAATTACATAAAGAAATTAAGCAAGCTGGCAATCAATCAAAGGCCATTTTTGAGGTGGTCTCAAGATTTAGTAAACCGGCTTGTATAGATATCAATACAGCTGCATTCCAGGAGCAGGCAGATAAATTCAACACTTTCTTTAAAGAAAAGAGAGTTACTATTCCAGAGAATATAGAACAAGGAAGACCCCCAAGACATGAGAAAGAAATTGAGGAAGAAAGAGAACAAGAGAAAACAAAACAAGGAGAGACAGCCTTTCAATTCCAAATGGTGGACGAAAAGAAGATCTGTACTCTCTTGAGTCAATTAAAACCTACAAATGGATACCAGCATATTCAGCTAAACGTTAAGCAAAAAAGCTTACACCATTCATTAGGACTTTTGTGAATAAGTCTTTTAAAGTGCCCAAAGCTTTAGAAAAGGCCCTAATAAAGCCACTGCTAAAGAAATCCAACATAGACACAGAAATAATGAAGAACTATCGGCCAGTAGCAAACCTGATGTGGCCAGCAAACATCTTGGAAAACATGGCTTGTTCCCAATTCCAAACATGTGTAGATAAGGAAGAATTGTTGGACAATCTTCAGTCAGGATTTCGTCCGAAGCACGGCACAGAGTCAGCTCTTCTAGCCGTATATGATGACTTGCTCAAGGCTGCGGATGAGGGAAGATCAACAGTATTGCTGATGCTGCACTTGTCCGTGGCCTTTGATACTGTGAACCACCAGATAATGGCACAACGGATTGGGCAAGTGGGAAAAGCATCTAAGGAAGTGGTGAGATGGTTTGAATCATTTCTCAAAGATAGATCACAAAGGGTTATACTGGATGGATTTATTTCTCAGATGGTGGAGCTGGAATGTGGGGTCCCTCAGGGTTCCGCCCTGTCCCCCCTCTTTTTCAATCTGTATTTCCGCCAAGTTTTCAGAATATTTAAAAAGTATGACTTGCTGTTTCATTCATATGCAGATGATACACAGCTATATATGGAACTCCAGGATAGTCAGGATGCCTTTGAAAGAATACATCAGTGCTGGAAGAACTTAAGGAGTGGATGACTGATAGCCAGCTACAGTTAAATGCAGCAAAGACAAAAATTATACTGTTCAGTCCAAAGAGTAAAATGTTACAGGAAAGACAAAATCCTGCACCACTGATTCTAGGTGAACAATTGCAGTATGCCAAAAAAGTTAAAAATCTAGGCTGCGGGTGGCAAGAGAATTTGGGGAGTGAGAGTCAGGTTGGAGCAAAGGTAAACACAGTCCATTTTGCATTGCGCTCACTACAGAGTATATTACCCCAAATTCCAACGGAAGACAGGGCGGCTGTGGTGGGGGCAATGACTAACCCCCACTTGGACTACTGCAACAGTTTGTTAGCGGTAATCCCAAAAAAACAAATAGACAGACTTCAGAGAGTGCAGAATGCAGCAATTAGAGTAATCGGGAACCTTAGAAAACGGGATCATGTCTGATCGATGTGGAGATCCATCCACTGGTTGAGGGTGGAGGATAGAATTAAGTTTAAGATGGCATGCCTACTCTTTAAATGCTTGAAGGGGCTGGCACCCGCGTATTTGGCTAAGATTACACCATATCATCCCAAAAGGAATTTACGTTCAAAGGATGAATTCCTGATTTGTACTCCACGGACTAAATATGTATCAAGAGGAGATAGAAGTTTTGGAGCCTTTGGCCCCAAAAGTCGGGAATTAACTCCCATTGGAAATCGGAATGTGTGAAACTTTGGATATCTTTGGGAAGAAATTGAAAAATGTCCTGTTTAAATAAAGGTTGAAAATGACTGAACTAGAACTCTATTGTTAGTTTTTCCTTTCTGCTATTTAATACCGATCTTAGTTGTCATCTGCGCCCGAATACGGTTCATTCTGTCGGGTGCGCGTTATAAATTCTTCAAAGTCAAAATCAAAATCTTACAACCTGAGACGGAGGATCAACATTGGGTCTGAATTACATCTGTTTTGTGAAAAATGATTAAACCATTGCACCCCTAAAATATGCATGTGAAAGGATAATCATTCTGGTTTGGGAGTTGTTTCCTGGAATTCTAGAGGCAACTCTAATCTATATTGCAACATTGAAGTAATGAAAATGTTGAGGTGTGGGAATGTTATCTTAATCCAAGAGACATGGTTATTACAAGCCTTGGTGTTGGATGGATATCAGGTTTTTGCACAAGGCACACGGCCAAGTAAAGGGGCAGGGCTTCAGGGGGCCTAATTATTGCAGTAAATTCTGCCATGGGTTTGAGGGCGAATCTTCTCCCTAACCTGCCTTTTGGGTTTATGGCTACATCTCTGTCCTCTGTTGATGCCCAATTTAATCTGCTGATCGTGAATATTTATTGGTGTAATGGAGTGGCTGATCTGCAGTATTTTCTCCTGACCATCTCTGACACGATTACCACTTGGGTATCACTGTCTACAGAAGGTAGGATATTGGTGGGTGTGGACCTAAATTCACATTTTATTATCACCAACCAAGTGGTGGACAACTGGGAGGTTGTTGCGGAGAACCTACCTAATGAACCGAAGATCCAAAATTGTTTAAGTTTAAGATGGTGGGTAACTATGGAAACATTGGGTCGGAATCTTATTAATACGATGGTAGGGGGAAAGTGCTACCTACTTGGAGTTGAGGGACTCACCGTTCAACCTTAGATTATATTTTTGCGGGTGCGGTCCCTAATTGTGCTTATGTGGGTTTTAAAGTACAATATAATAATTTTAGTGACCACTCAATTATTATGGCTGACTTTGCCTTACAGATGCTTAAAAAAGCTATGGAGCGCATGGGATGTGTGGAGGTAACTGCGTCTGGGAACGCAATTTCATGTTCCGATCGGAACATTGCAATCCTAACTGAGGAGCTTGACTGTGTCCTAAGGGGCTCTCCCCTCGAATGGAAGCTCAGGGTAATTAATTCCCAGGCTTTCGATATTTCCATGGGAGAATTGATTGATAGGGTCAAGCAGAACGCTAGATTTTCAACTAAGTGTCAGGATCGGTGGGTGGAAAGCGTGGGATTACTGGCGGCATTAATTCTACGCTTTGGATAGCGCTCTAGTCCTCATCCAATATGGTGGCCTGCACTATAACTTCCGACTCCTCCCCTGGTGCCGGTGCGTTGTATCTGTGTTTCTCTTGCTACTTCGCTCGCACTCCGGTGCTACTCCTGTGCATTTATCTTACGATTATTCCTTTGAATCCCGGACCCTCCTGGGTCCATCAAATTCGGTATCTGTGTTTTCTTTTCTTTGTTGCCTTTTGTACGTACTTCTTCCAGTTCAACCGCTACCCTGGTTTATGTTGCTTCTGTCGCCTTTCTTTCTTCCGTCTTGCTGTACTCACGCCGCCCTGCCATTCTAACCCTGCCGCTTTATTTAACCTGCAAGCGGCAGTGATCCTATTCTGGACGCGAACAGCTCTCGCGACTTCCATTTCATTTTTCTTACTTGCTTTCGGCAACTAGCCGTTCCAGCTTATCTTAGTATTTCTTCGGTATTGGGGAATTCTTTACCACGGATTCTACTTTTACATTTCCTGTCAGCTCCAGTACTTGTTCGGTTCATAATACTCTTCTGTGTGATTGAGCCATTCACATCTTGCAGTATTTGGAAACAACATTTACGTTCTTCTGCAAGACTTCAATACCAGGGTTTTTTCTGCCTTCGGGCTTTTTCCCTGGGACGAGGCTGGCCCTCCTGGGGGCCTCTCTGGGCAGTATCTCATCTCTGTCACGGTGGCCTCTGGAGGGGCCAGACCTTATTTACACGAAAGAAAAGGTCGGAAACTGAAGGAAAACCCACCCAAGGAAAAGAAGAAGGACATGAAGAAGCCCGAAACTGTACATAAGGATCGTTCCTCTAAGGACTCAGGTGAGGAGAAGGGGGAGTTTGAACCTGAACCTGACAGCATACAACGCCCTACTCCCACTATGGCATCTTTGGAGCAATAAAAAGAACTGTTTGCGGCTATGCAGAATTTAACTGTGGAGGTTCAAGCTCTGAGAACGGAGAATATTGCACTCCGACAACAGGTTGTTTTACGTCGGGAGGATCATGGTGACTTGCCCGCTATGCCACTCTCCTTCGGCAAGTACAACGGGGACCCTGGAGGGCTTAAGGACTTCTTGGATGCATGTAAGGTGTACTTTGCCTTCAGGACCCATGCGTATGAAACGGCCAGATCAAGAGTCGGTTTCATCATCGCAAACCTTTCCGGAAACGCATTATCCTGGGTCACACCGTTGGTTACTAATAATGACCCATCCCTAGATGATTATGAAAGTTTTATGGAACTGTTCAAGGAAAGGTTTGACCGACCTGAGGTTTTCTACTCCTCTTTGGAAGCCATTCTGGATGTTTGTCAAGGCAACTCGGATCTTCAGACCTACGTTTCCCGCTTCCAGAGATTAGCAGCTAAGGCAGACTGGCCAGATTCAGCCCAACAGACCATTTTCAGACGAGGTCTTCACGACGAAATCAAGGATGAGCTGGCTAGAGTTGCCAGACCAGCATCCTTCCGAGATTTGGTAACATTGTCTCTCCAGATAGATTTCCGCCTACAGGAAAGACGACAAGAAAGAAGAGAAAGAAGACGAACCTATGGAACTCCTCAGACCATGAGTCTCCCTTCCCCTTCTCCTCAAACACGAACCTCAGCCGGGGCAGAAGAACCCATGCAGATTGGAGCCACTCGAGGTCCCCTGACTCCAGACGAGCGAAGAAGACGACGGGACACAGGATTGTGTATGTACTGTGGATCTTCCAAACATTTTTTGAGAGACTGCCCGGAGGTACCCCCTCGACGGAAGGGAAACTTCAGCCCCCGCTCTGCTGCAAGGGAAGTGTCGGGGCACGTGATAAATACCCTTGCAACAACTCAAGAACCTTAGACAACACGGAAGAAAACAGTCTGATGGTGTTCAAGGTGAAACTGTGGCTGTCTGATTCGGTTCCCATTGAGGTATTAGCCATGTTGGATTGCGGAGCAGCAGGCAATTTCATGGACCTTAGATGGGCCAAAGAACACCAGGTGGCTACGAGACTCAAGTCAACTCCTATTCCTGTAGAAGGGGTGGATGGCAGGCCTTTATCATCTGGACCCATCACCTTAGAGACTTTCCCGCTGAAGATGGAGATGGGCCACCATGAAGAAATTCTCGTGTTTGATCAGATCAGAGCCGCTCATTTTCCTGTGGTTATAGGGATCCCGTGGTTAAGAAGGCATAACCCGCAGATTAACTGGACAGACAATAAGGTGAGCTTTGATTCACTGTTTTGTAAGACCAATTGTATGGACCCACCTATTACAAAACCACCAACGCCAGATCGGAAGAAGGAGGATCTACCCACAATTCCAGAATCATTTCTTCTATCCCTCTTCAATATCAGGCGTTTTCTGAAGTATTCCTGGATACCATACCCAAGATTCTGCCTCCTCATAGGGCAGAGGACTGTTGCATCGATTTGACACCTGAAGCAATAGTTCCCTTCGGACGCATGTATCCGTTATCGCTTCCTGAACGGAAGGCTCTTAGGGAATACTTAAATGAAAATCTACAGAATGGCCTTATCCGAGAATCAAGGTCTTCTTGTGGGGCTTCGTTATTCTTTATCCCTAAGAAGGATACAGTAGAGTTACGTCCTTGTATAGACTATCGAGGCTTGAATAAGGTTACTATTCGTGACAGGTATCCCATGCCACTCATAAGGGATATATTAGAAGCCGTACAAGGATCAGTCTATTTCACTAAACTCGACCTAAGAGGTGCCTATCACCTATTGCGGATAAGACAAGGAGACGAGTGGAAGACGGCATTCCGCACCCCATTTGGTCTATATGAATATAGGGTCATGCCATTTGGCCTGGTAAACGCTCCAGCGATATTCCAAAGATACATGGACAAGGTGTTTTCCGATATGTTGTTCATAACAGTGGTGGTTTATCTTGATGACATCTTGATATATTCCAAGACGCTTTCTGAACACAGAAGACTGGTTGTACAGGTGCTGCAACGCCTTAAGTTCCATCAGCTGCTGATCAAACCGGAAAAATGCCAATTTGAAGCTACATCAGTATCCTATTTAGGATTCATCCTATCTAAGGAGGGTATAGAGATGGACCCTATCAAGATCAAGGCTATCAGAAGTTGGAAGGAACCTACCAATATAAAGGAGCTACAGAGTTTCCTGGGTTTAGCAAACTTTTATCGGAGATTTATACCCAATTTTTCTAATACTGTCCTTCCGCTTACCGCTCTGTTGAAGAAGGGTGCAAGATTTGTCTTTGACGAGGAACCCAGAAGAGCCTTTCTAACACTCAAGGAATGCTTTTCTAAGGCGCCTATACTTATCCAGCCAGATCCCACTAAACCATACATTTTGGAAACGGATGCTTCCGTAGGTGCTGTTGGGGCTATTCTGCTCCAGAAGTCAGAGGACGAAGTGGAACATCCTGTGGCCTATTTTTCAAAGACCCTTACAACTAGTGAGCGCAACTATTCAGTACTGGAAAGGGAACTGTTGGCAATCAAGTTAGCCTGTCAAGAGTGGCGTCATCTGTTGCAAGGGGCCGCTCACAGCTTTGATATCAGAACTGACCATCGTAATCTTAGGGTCTTACAACAAATGGAATGCACCAATGCACGCCATGCCAGGTGGGCCTATTTCTTCCTGCAATATGATTTTAACATTACCTACATTCCGGGTACAGAAAATTTAAGGGCGGATGCCCTGTCTCGTAGTCAAGGGGAAGGCTCTGGAACCTACAGGGGACACGAATTGGTCTTCCCAGGGCTTAGGATTGTTGCATCCACTCTATCCTTTCTTCAAGATTTGATACCTCAATATCAAACAGGCTCAGATCCTCCATCCTCTATCGTCCAAGGCAAGGATGGGTTATATTATCAGGGTGATGCCTTGTTCATTCCCACCAAGAAACTTCAGACTCTAGTCCTGTCTTGGTGCCACGACTCCTCTTTAACAGGACACCCAGGAGTCAGGAAGACTTATAACTTGCTACGCAGGGGTTTTTGGTGGCCTACCCTGCGGAACGATGTTTGCCGGTATGTTTCTACCTGTTCGGTTTGTGCCTGCAACAAACATCGAACGGGAAGACCGCTAGGATTACTACAGCAAGAAGCCTTACCTGAACGTCCCTGGGAACATATTTCCACTGATTTTATCGTGGATCTCCCTCCTCCGGAGGGCATGTCAGTGATCATGGTAACGGTCGATTCTTTCAGTAAGTTGGCTCACTTCTCTGCTTTCAAACAGGTTCCATCAGCCTCAGAGACCGCAGCTGTATTCCTTCGGGATATAGTCCGCTTACATGGGCTGCCTCGGACGGTGGTTTCAGACCGAGGACCTCAATTTACTTCAAAATTTTGGGCTTCTCTTTGCCAGTCACTGGGAATTCACAGGGCTCTTTCCTCGGGTTACCATCCTCAGAGTAATGGACAGACCGAGAGATTGAATGCCAGTCTGGAACAGTATCTAAGATGTTTTTGTAGTCCCCAGCAGGAGAATTGGTATCGCTTCCTCCCACAGGCAGAGTTCGCCTACAACAATGCCCTTCATACTTCCATCCAGATGAGTCCTTTTTTTTGTACCTATGGGTATAATCCCCAACATTTGCCCTGGCTCAGTACCCCTTCCACCAAGATTCCTGCGGTGGACGGGGTTCTGAAGGACTTACATGAGGTACATGAACTTGCGAAAAGAGCACACCTGGTCAGTCAACAGGCTCAAAAGAAGTGGGCAGACAAGAGTAGAAGCCCCAACCCTACGTGGCAGGTGGGACAATTGGTCTGGTTGTCTACCCGTTTCCTGCCCAGGTGGGTCCATTCTGGTAAATTTTCCCCCCGATTCCTCGGACCTTTCCCCATTGTCCAACGGATTAATCCTGTTGCATTCAAGATCAAACTCCCTGATTACCTCAAGAAGGTACATCCGGTCTTTCATGTCTCCCTACTCAAAGAATACAAGGAGGATCCTTTCCAAAGACCAGTCCACAGGGTACGGGCTCAAGTTAAATCAACACCTGAAGAATATGAGGTGGCCTATTTGGTTGATTCCAGGTACCGCCGGGGTAAGTTACAATACCTAGTGCATTGGAAGGGTTATCCGTTGGATGAGAGATCCTGGGAACCAGTGAGCCATATACATGCACCCCGATTGGTTAGGAGGTTTCACCACTTCCACCCGGGCAAACCAGGGGGACCCCCGAGGAGAAGGGGGTATACTGTCAGGATCGGTGGGTGGAAAGCGTGGGATTACTGGCGGCATTAATTCTACGCTTTGGATAGCGCTCTAGTCCTCATCCAATATGGTGGCCTGCACTATAACTTCCGACTCCTCCCCTGGTGCCGGTGCGTTGTATCTGTGTTTCTCTTGCTACTTCGCTCGCACTCCGGTGCTACTCCTGTGCATTTATCTTACGATTATTCCTTTGAATCCCGGACCCTCCTGGGTCCATCAAATTCGGTATCTGTGTTTTCTATTCTTTGTTGCCTTTTGTACGTACTTCTTCCAGTTCAACCGCTACCCTGGTTTCTGTTGCTTCTGTCGCCTTTCTTTCTTCCGCCTTGCTGTACTCACGGCGCCCTGCCATTCTAACCCTGCCGCTTTATTTAACCTGCAAGCGGCAGTGTTCCTATTCTGGACGCGAACAGCTCTCGCGACTTCCATTTCATTTTTCTTACTTGCTTTCGGCAACTAGCCGTTCCAGCTTATCTTAGTATTTCTTCGGTATTGGGGAATTCTTTACCACGGATTATACTTTTACATTTCCTGTCAGCTCCAGTACTTGTTCGGTTCATAATACTCTTCTGTGTGATTGAGCCATTCACATCTTGCAGTATTTGGAAACAACATTTACGTTCTTCTGCAAGACTTCAATACCAGGGTTTTTTCTGCCTTCGGGCTTTTTCCCTGGGACGAGGCTGGCCCTCCTGGGGGCCTCTCTGGGCAGTATCTCATCTCTGTCACGGTGGCCTCTGGAGGGGCCAGACCTTATTTACACGAAAGAAAAGGTCGGAAACTGAAGGAAAACCCACCCAAGGAAAAGAAGAAGGACATTAAGAAGCCCGAAACTGTACATAAGGATCGTTCCTCTAAGGACTCAGGTGAGGAGAAGGGGGAGTTTGAACCTGAACCTGACACTAAGGGAAGGGGGAAAACCTTGCTTGTTTATAATTCTGACTTGGGTGATGTGGTTGTTGATTAAGGACTGTATGTGCACTATAGACCCTAATTCCAAATTGAAGAAATTAAAACAGAAATTTGAAAATGTGTGTAAATCCATCCAATGTTCCATTCTGTAGTTGGATGCAGAGTGTATGCCCGTATTTTAATAAATCATGATTTCTGCACTTTTTGGGTCCTGGTTAACAATCTAGACCAGTCGATAGAGGCCTCTATGTTAAATGCTGTGTCTGAGACTCAGTGGGTGGAGTTTTGTAGTGGAATTTATGGATGGGAGCCACTGGATACCGCACTGGATCCTGCTGTTATGAAATATTCTATGAAATCCACATGGGCTATTAGGATTCATTTTGAAAATATTGTGTTGCTAATTAAGAGGTGCAAGCGGTCGCGGGCAACTTGACCCAAATGGCAATTGGTTTAAGCTTCTTTTTGTTTTCTTCAAAAGTATTATAGTTTATGGTAATCTCCTAATGGGCTGACCCTAAAAATGATCGCCCTATTTCGCGAACTTATGCAGATTGTAACATTTTCTCTGCATTTATTCTAACACACATAGAGGAATGGGCAGGGTGGAGGGACGTCTAAGCCCTTTTCAGCAGGCTTCAGTAAGGGGCATTCGACCAATCTTAATGGCTTATTGGTGAAGGTGTTGCGGATCTCAGCATGGAACAAGGCCAAGGGAAGCATCTTTGTGGCTTCCATCAACCTTTCCATGGCCTTTGATAACATTATTAGAAACAGACGATGGACTAAACTCGCCCGATGAGGGATGCCGGGAAGTTTATTGAGACTTTTGATGGTCCTCTATGAGGTCTCCGGGATTTGTGTATGATTGAATAATGATGGAGAGTTATCATTACGCATTAAAACTATGAATGGCCTCAGACAGGGTTGTAATCTAGCACCCTGTTTATTGAACCTGTATGTATCAGACGTGGTAGACTATTTGGTGGGGGCAGGCCTGATTCCACCAAATATTGGCTCATTGACTGTCGAATGATTAGCTTACGCTGATGATTTTTTGTTATGTGATAACTCGTGAACTGGGTTACAGCATTTGTTGAACAAATTCTCCACGTTTGCTGTTGACAAAGGTCTTAATGTTAACCCTGATAAGACCAAGATTGTAACCATTGCACGGGTGAAAAAAGGAAAGGCAGGGCATGGTCTTAAATGAATAAAGTAATTGGAACCGTGGATACCATGGTCTACGTAGTGTTTCAAATCAGTGCGCAGCCGGGCTGAGAAATGTGAGAGATCCCCCTCTAAATAAGGCGAAATTCATAGATATCCAGGTAGTAAAAATAGATAGAAAGTATGGATTCTTCTCCATTAAACCAGCACTGGCCTTTTATGATGGCAAGATCGTCTAAAAACTGACTATTGGTTTAGAGTTGGTACAGTTTGGTATCTTTAAGTTTCTTGAGGGTATCGCAGCAAAATTTGGGTGCAAAATTCTGAGTATCCCAAACGCGATACCACTTGCAGCTATCAGATTTGAGTTGGGGTTGGTCTCAATGAAGGCATGGGTGGACTGGAATGTTCTTGCTTCATAGGCCCAATTGGCTGATCTGATCCCCGCTACCCTCTAAGATCTACTGGGAAAACAATTATCAGTTTCAAAGAATAAAATACATTTTCTTTCTCAGATAGAGCAGATGGTGCTTCTTATCCTGAATAGTTTGACGATGGATAGGGCGTCCTTGTTGACCAATCCGCTGAGAGTGAAGAAAGCCCTTTTTGATTATGATTGGGTCTGCACTACGGACTCACTTCAATCATATCCATTGATGCATAACTTGTTTTTGACCCATAGAAGGTGGGGTGCCCCTACAATGATTCTGCTGCAGTTTCCAAACAAATGTTATCGTAATATCTGGTTGTGATTGAGAAGAAATCTTCTATTGACTAAGGAGATTCTTGTAAGAAGAGGAAGGCTGCAAATTACAGATATCAATTGCAGATTGTGTTAGTTAGGTCAGATGGAGACTGCCCGTCACCTGGGTTTGGAGTGTGCAGGTTTAAAAACAATGAGGATGAGATGTTTTCTTAGCTCTACAAGTCAAGCTAGTAATTGGGGTGCGATAAATTGTGATTATATCTATAACAGATGTGTCAATATTAACTGAAACAGAGAGGGTCTTGCAATGGAAGGATTTATTAAAACCCTGAACCTGACAGATCCTGTCTGATGGATTGCTGAAGTCTGGGCTGATAACCCCGAGATGGCAGTCTCCATGCTTTCCTTACTTCATACATTGCACTGATGAATGTAATTCGAAGTTGTAACATATTGTACCGGAATGTTATGTTTTTTTGTTTTTTGTTTTTTGTTATGCTGTTGTGAATTATGTTCAATGAATTACAGAATAGCATTTTATTTACTACTTATATGATAGTGTGTGTTTTTATGTCTTGTATAATATGTATATTTTATGAATAAGTGAATTACTCTGTGTGACATTTTTTTGTGCCCAACTTGCATTTTGGATTATTTCCTGTTCTTTTTCTTTTGTTTCTTTTTGGGATTTTATGTGTTATCATAGTATGCACTGAGTGGACTTCTTGTTTTTGTTTTTGTATAGGTTTGTTGTAAACCAATTGCAAATAGAATAAATAAATACATAAATAAACGTAGCGTGAAAAGGGATATCCCTCCTTAAAACCAGGGTCTACCTTAAGAGGGAGGAAGAGGAGGGGCCACAAGGGACCAGGACAGAATCTGGAGAGGGAATATAGAGAAGGTTCAGTGCTACCCTGGCTCCGTAACAATTGTTTAAGTGCGTGGTCCCAGAGTGTGTGAGGACAAAGTCACCTCCCTTACCAATGCAGTAATGACACAACAACTGGCGACGAAGGGTGAGTTCTACAGACCGGACTCTCTGCTACCACCTCTATACTCACACAGAGAGGCCTTTTTGACTCCTGTGCCACCTGACTTTATCAGATTGCTGACACTGCTTTCTGCTGGTGGATCAGGAGAGGACTTGCAAGTGCAGATATTGTGGCAATATGACATGGTTGGTTTTCCCGAGCCTTGATCACCAGAAGAACACTTCAGTAATGCCCTTCTTGAACAGTATCTGGCCTGTGCAACCTTGTTAGATATGGCATATCGGCAAGAGAGTCAGAAGCAAGAGACTACACAAGCCTGTCACAAGCAAGCAGTAGGCGAGGCATCTGTGCCCTGCATCGAAACTCTGCACCCCATCTGCTCCAAGATCCCAGACCCCTGAGGGAAACATGGGGATATCACAGAGCCACCCCATTAACTTACACTCACCATTACCGGTATGTCCAGATCCTTGCTCTGCACAGCATGCTATGTATCTTTGAGTGGAGAAAAAAAGTCAGTCCCAGGAGTTCAGTGGTTTTGTAAGGGTGGGTGTAGGAGGTGGGTTTGGCAGTGGGGGAGGGGAAGAACGGGTGGTGGGCAGAATAAGTGCGTCACCCTCCTTCTCTGGGCAAACATGACAACTATTATTTTTCAGAAGAAGGCTACGTTTTGAAGTTTTTTAATACCAAAATTGCACCCCTTGGTGCACCAATTGCTAGTGCTGCCCTAGTTGGTGGTTTGTAATTGCCTCAAGGCAGGACCAGTGTTTCTTTCATTGATACCCTCTGTTCTCAGTCGCTTGTGGTACTGGCATCAGATCCCGGTTCTGAGGATTCCATCTGTGGGGCACTTATGCCTATCTCGCTGTTCTATCTCAGTGTCTTCATCCTGCCAGGGAATACTTCCAATCCCTCAGATGCAGCATCCCTGATCTCTCATTCACTGTCAAAATCTGATTACTCATCATCACCTACTGTTTTCACGTTCAAACACACCAGTCACGTCTCATACTGTGGTGTGCAACACAGAAATATAATAGCTGTAGGATCACATCACATCTGCATGAGCACAAGCAAACAGACGCATGTTCTCTTTTTTAAAAGTTACCTAATTCCTCTCAAGGCACAGCTCAGTTTACCAGCTTGGACATTTTTAAGCCACTGTGTGGACTTAAAGCATGCAATCAGTAAACCCATATGTTAACCTCTGAGCTCCCACAGACATGATTCAGGTGCATTACATGAGCGAGGTATAGCTTGGGTCTCTAGCCATGGCAAGCTTGGAACCCTCATCTGGGCATACCTGTTTCAAATAGGATGACAAATGTATAACAAATGCGCAATGACTGAAGGGTTCTGAATTAAGCTGTGTTCCCACCGCAAATGTTCCAGCTTGGCTGTGCAGAAGGGATGTTATCTAGCAGTTTGGACTGGACATTTTGCGGTGGAACCTAGACTGCTTTGCATATCGTCTTTCTTCTACTGTAAGGCATGACAGGCAATACAACACATGTTTGCAGGGTTTCCCAGAGTTTTGAAAGTGTTTTTTGATCCATTCAAATCCTTTCAGCCATCACTCTTCTCACACTGTCAAGTTACACTGGCAAATCATTTAGTGTGATTCCACTATTGTTGTCATGTTACCCACCCGTTGTTTGATTTCTTGTGGTATTGCACTTATCCAGCCTTAAAGATTGACCCTGCTTCAGGACAGATTAACAAAAAAGGAAACTACTCTGGGAAGATTGTCAAGTACACAACGATGTACTTATGAGAATTTGCATGAGCCTCAACCAACAAAACATGTTGCATATCGGTATGTGCGTCTGCCAAATGTGGAGGGCAGCCCTAACATGCAAACAATTGGGCTTGATTCGTAAAGATTTGCACTACAGCAAACCAGTAGATGCCTGTGACCATCTCAGGTATCATGCGCTACCTTAAATAGTACCCTATTCACAAAGTCTTAAGCAGGAACAAATCAAGGTATGCCTTGAGCATCTCTGAAATGCTTATTGGAATATTTGTCTGAATCACATTTCTACCCGATCATCAGTAGGAGGCTTCTTCCAGTCATCTCTAGATGTGTTCCTGATGTATGTTTTGCAAATCAATTGCAACGTTGCGGTTGTGAATCAAGGACGTCAATTCACCAGAATGGCAGATGTACCGGAAGTGACATCACCCACTTGATGACATCACAAGAAGTGATGTCATATGACCTTCGACTGCTGTGCCACGACATGAAATGACATGTAATCCCGATGTCATCACCTGAAGTGACTGACGGTTGTAAATACATAGGAAAGCTTACATTTCATAAATTACCAAACTGGCACTAAAGCAGACAAGACATTTTACATACTAACCACACTTTCCCTAGGGTGCTGCCTTGACATGCTATAGAGGGGGTCATGTTATGACAGAGGTAGTCCAAGCAGAATCAACATAAACCAGGGGCAGAGCCATGCATATACCACTACAGCCTCATATGGCCATTTACTTACAATTTATACAAATGATTGCTACCCTTGTCAGGTCTAGTAAACATATGCCAAGTAAAGCCCCACATTAACATGTGCTAGAACAATGCAGTGTGGCCAATGTAGCCTGTGAGGATACAGCCATCGTGTCTCTGTTATAGCCTTACAGCATATGTATGGTCAACATATGCAAGTTGTAGCTTTGTATATCGAGTTGCTTTATTCATATGCCAAGTGGATCCTTAAATGTCCAGTAATGCCACTCAGTATGAGTTAATGCCCCATACACCTGGTATGGGATAAAGTCAGAGGAATAGCCAACTGACACAAAACCCAAAACACTGTAATAAGTAACAAAGAATGTTTTATTTCTACTTTTTACCACATAAAGAAATACTTTCATTATAAGTTTACAGAGGCGATATCTATCAAACCAAGTTTAATCCAAAAGTTCATAAACAATCTGAAAGGGAACCCATGATACCTCAACGTGTTTCGATCACTATATGGTTCATCATCAGGAGGACCAAGAGGCTGACCCCGCAGCATTCTGCTCTTATATGGCACGGAACATAAATGCTGTTGAACATGCATTCCTTGGCTACATGGTGAGTGGCATATACGGTTGAGTAGACCTTGCTACAATTCACACCTGTGACCTGCAGAACACACATAAATACGAGCAGTGAGCATTTAACCCTTTGAGCTGTTTTACCAGCTATTTCTTCTTAAATGGGAATACCGCAGCATTTGGTAATACATTGGCTTTGGTGGTCACATGTCTTACAGACATAACACTTATATTCCTACTGCTTCTAAGTACTGTAATGTTTGTCATGGCCCACTAGTGAACCTGATAATAGCACTGCTATATTTTCATTGAAAAAGGACTGGAGGGGACAGGAGAGGGTGATGAGTAGATATTGTCATAAATGTGCTTAACTGCACAATTCAGTAAACAACTTGGATAGCTCAGCAATATAAAACCACATCTCGGACATGTGTCAGCCAGCACTTTTCATGTAGATATTTCAACATGGATGAATCAGTCCTTCATCCTTCTATGGTTGATATACTAGGTACCATTACATTTTGTACTAATAGCACCTATTTTTACATTGCTTATGAGCAGGAGGCATCAGGAATCAAACACAGAGTGCTATACATACATATATGATATAATGCTAACTGCTTCACTTGGGTATGGGAAAGAGTAAATTCAAAACGTGGAGTATTTTTGCATCAAATGATAGGCCTCAGAAATAAAACAAACAAGTTGACTCTTCAAAATGAGCTCTTCTATCTGTCTTATACACGAAAATACTACTCTTTAGTCTTGCCTTTTGCGAATACGGCACAATAGAGAAAGCCATACTTCACAGCATGATTTCCACAAATAAATCAGGTTCTAAGAATCCACTTTGTGGTCGTTTTCAGACTGCTACTGGTGGCTGGTGAATTTGTTGTTAATGGGTGCCACAAATGTCCAAAAGTGACCAAGCATATCAAGTGAGCCTGAACCAACCAAGGATGGTCGGGGGGGGGGGGGAGTGAGGTACTCCCCTCGAGAACATTTTTTAATAATAGGTTAAAATGGTGCATCATACAACGCACTGTCTGTGAAAAATTGGTTAAAAAGCCTGACAGTTCGTTATCGGTTTTGTAGTGTGATTCATGAAAAAGTCAAATAGATGCAAGTCCCCAACAGTGCACAGGAGCATTTCCAGATGCATTTCTATAATGCCTTTCGTCAAAATATATGCCAGTCTAAAAAACATGTTCACACTGCCTGTATTCATACATTTCCATGCTGACAGCCTCTATATTTGACAGAATTGCCATATAGGAACATAATGCCAGCAATGATACAATAAGAAAACATGTCTAAACTGGCTCTACCAACATATGCCAGTAACCGCACATAAGTACATACTCCTGGGATTAAAAATACCTGGTCACAACAAGACAACATGTTACAACTGGCTGTGTTAATGCGGGCCAGTTCAGACACAATACAGCACATATTATAGAAGATAAGTAAACATTGCCATGCCACAGTAAGATATTATAGCCAGACTTGCCTCACCAAAATGCCAGTATAATCATGTAAAAACCCTTATGATGCCTGCTTTATCATAGTTACCCAGTAAAATTTGGTCATACCACAATAAGAAATGGCAAGAATGATTGCATCAAAATGCCAGTTTGCCACGTTATAACACTGTTCATGCTTGCTTTAGCATGCTTTTAAAGCAAGCATGATAAGTGTTATTATGGGCCTAGACTGACTTTTTGGTGTAGTAATCTAGCCATTTTGTACTGTGACATGACAATTTTACTGACCATGACCAATAAAAAATGACATGCCACAGTAAGAAATAGCTAGGGTTTTTTCATCAAAATGCCTTCTAGCCACTTCTTCTACCCATGTAATATGCCTTATCATGCTTGATGTATCATGCTTTTAAAGCAAGCATCATAAGTGTGATAATACATAGCTAGACTGGCATTTTGGTATAACTAGTGTAGCCATTTCTTACTGTTTCATTACATGTATTACTGGGCATCTATGATACTGTATCATGGATGCCCAGTAAAAAACGGCATTGCATAATAGAAAATGGCTAGACTAATTGCATCAACATGCCAGTCTAGCCACATAATAACACTTATCATGCTTGCTGTATGCACATGGTAAAGCAACCATGATAAGTGTTATTTGGTGGCTAGTATGCATTTTGATGTAATCTGTCTGTACATTTCTTATTGTTCAATGCCATATTTTACTGGACATCGATGGCCAGGAAAAATTATCAGGCCACACATTCATTCACTCTTTCAAACACACATTCATGCAACATTCACACAGCATTCATCCCATAAAGCATTCACACAGCATTTACTTACTCATTCAAACAAACATTCAAACATTATTCAAACAGCATTTACTTCTCATTCAAAGACACATTCAAGCATTCAAACAGTACTCAAACAGCATTTATTTGCTTACTCAAACAAACATTCACACATTCAAACACCATTCACAAAGCATGAACTCACTTATTCAAAGACATAATAAAATCGTCCTGGGAGGATAGCTTAGCGGAAACATGCGTGCCTTGGAAGCAAGACGACACAAAGCAACACAGGTTCGATCCCCGGGTCCGCGCTTAGAAATCGCTTAGAAACCTCTGGGTGTTTAAGCGCATTATAAATAAGCAACTAAGACAAAAAAAAAACAAATACACGACTAAAAAAAACGAACAATCCCTGTAACAGCGTAGATGCCCACGGGCTGTGTGAACACTTTAAAAAAATGCAAAATAAACACATTCAAACAACATTCACACAGCATTTACTTGCTCATTCAAACACCTATTCATGCATTAATTCATAGAGCATTCACTCGCTCATTCATACACCCATACCTACAAAGATACATATAACATACACAGACACATTTAAATTGTCCTTCTACTTACTATGAGACAGCACCCTTCCAAATCCTGCTTCTGAGCTCCTCTCAGCTACCATGCACAAGGACAGAAACCAGGAAGCACAGAATGCTTCCTGGTTTATGCACTGGCACAATGGAGCCCTGCCTCTGCACCCCTTCAGCATGGGTCGTAGAGGAAGTGGCAGGGTCACCAATGGTTGCATCTGCAACCCCTGGCAACCCCCAGATGAAATCCGATCTGTGGTTGTGAGTCAAAGATGGTCACTGGCAACATCTAATTTGTTCCAATAGCAATATTTATGAATCAGGCCCAATGTGTTTGCCATCTTCAAATTCACAAAGCATGAGTGCCCATGCATGTACGGAGGAAAACAAATCAGCAAGTCACATGGAGAATCAAATTGCTAATTTTAAAAGCAATAATCATTTTTTACAAAAAAAGACATGTGTCAAGGGCCTGGTCATGGAGAGGGCAAGTATTGTAAAATTCAAACCATAAATGTCATCTGTCTTTGATCCAATCACCCGGATGCTAGGCAGAGATGAGGCCCTGATCCAATCCCATTTCACAGGGGAAAGTTTAGTTAAGCCAGCCCATACACCCATTTGGTGATGTCATTTGACAGGATAAAGAGGGACATCTGACAACACACACACATTCTCTCTTCTGATTCCAGTGAAGCACTTTGATCTAGCATCCAACATACAGCCCTCAACATACTTCTAGATCCAGATGCCAACCACCAGGCCACGCAGTAGCCAAACCATTTTCAGCTACGCCTCAATCCTCAACTAATCCTCACAACCCAGTGACGCGCTGTGGTGGGGGGGGGGGGGCATCCTGAAATTATCTGGCTTGCTGCCACAAATGCTTGCCTGATGAACTCGCCATCCCACTGATCTGAAATATCCAGGAACAAGAAGGGCAGATCCCGTGCAGTTCGGGCGACCGGCCTAGCTGATGTGTTGTCCTTCCCTGAGAGACCCAATCCAATATACTAGAACTTTGACGGGCCAAAAATCTTAAATTCCATTGGATTGTGAGTATTAACAGGACGCTAAAGAACTATTGCATACCTTGCCTTATCTTGTGCCACCCTAGTCTCTGAACTATACTTTCTTTCATAACCATTAACAGGAACAGTGTATCTGACCCGTTTTTCTTCGCAATATCACATAGTAAAAGTGTGTGGCGAATTTGCAATTTTAGCCAAAGTACACTTGTCTTTTGCACATTTCAAAGTGCTTTATCCATCCCATCATGATCTGAAGTGTATATTGTGGTTCATATTATAGCCCATGCATGTTAGGACCTGATTAGTGTTGCTTTCTTTAGAATTTGTCTCCATTTTAGCATTTTGACCATTTTGCAGTGTTTCACCAAGCCATTTTCACCTGTCATTTCAAAGTGTAATTGGCCAAAATAAGGTTTTCTCTCTTGTGTGGGAGGGAGGATTGCCTATAACTCTAGATATTGTATTTTCATGCCCAAAAACCTGCTGATTACTCACATTGGTGTAGGCTTGTTCATTTGTATTTAAATAAAACTTTGCAGGGGGAACATTAACCTAAACGCTATCTGTGTGCAAAACAAGACTATTCTTTTTCCCTGTGTTTTCTATTTTGCCTCCTTATGAGTCAATTCAATTGCTTTGCTTATTTCTGAATTGTATTGTCACCCTTTGGGTGATTGCTGCCCCATATACATATCTAGAGTAAACCTATGTGTGATTTGAATAGTAAAATAAATAAATAATTATTTACCTTTGAAAACTAGCCTGATTCCTGATAAGTGTGACCTGGGGCATATTTTGAGAAGGGTGTGATATGTGTGGTATGTCATTCAGAATATTGAACTTATAGACAACAATAAATAAGGGTTTCATTTGCGCACTACATTCTAGGTGAGACTTGGGTGTGTGCTGATTGAAATTCCTTACAGAAGACAATTGGGAATATCCACATATGAGTGCAGACTGGTGACAACATGTCAATAGTATACTCATCAAAGCAATTTCATGGGATATGACGATGTGCAATGATGTGTATATAGTAACATGTAACTTCTGTGAGGAGAAACGTCTTTGCCTAGACTTCATGCAACTTCATGTTAGGAACACCAGGTTTGTAAAATGGGGCCAAATTATGTTCCATTATTGTTTCCCTCTACCTTGTGGCAGCAAGGTACTGTCTCACATTTCATGTCTCACTGCAATTATGCTATTAGCCTTCGAAGGAAGTAGGACATTTCACCTGTAACTAATATGCTTTTCTATGAAATCATGCGTCCTATCGCACACACATCACATGGCGTTTATTGCTGATTATATGATTTTAGATGTCCAACATGTGGCATAGCACATCTATGGCATATTCAGATTGGTAAAAGCTGTGGTGAATTCGTATGCATGTGTATTTGTTTGCACCTATGGAAAGTAATACGATAATGGTCATACGCCTTATATATTTGAATGCACAACGACATTAGGCACTTGGCATTATTCCTCTTAAACATCAGCCTCCCTATTAGCACGGCAGCATGTTTGTTTGTGCATATCTGCCATTACAGGGTTGCAGGTATTGACAGCACACAGAGCGTACTGAGTCACCAAGTCCAAACAGCCATTGAAAGACCTGACGAAGATGAGGTGGTGGAGCTTGAGGAGGAAAAGAAGAACGAGGTGAACGAGAAGGGGAGGAAGTTCCATGACAGAAGAGAAATACAAATAAGGCCTAAAGAACTCTACCGAACACTCTGATCAAAACACTAGTGGGCGCGTCCTTCACCCAAAACAAGCTATTTATTTCATACACTGACATCACAATCCCTGAAAAAACCCGCAACAATAACTGCAAACCATTTGCATACACATTCTGACCAGATATACACGGGGGACAGGGAGAACAAAGGAGATACATGATGTGCAATGGCCGGTGTGCAAGAGCAAAGAGCACCCTTCGGGGCCTATTCCTGTACATGCACCCTGGCACACTATCAATCCCAGTCAGAGGTGTCCTGGGTGCCTGGTATCGGGAGATGTGAGAGCACATGGCAGAGGGGAGGGCGCATTGTTTCTGCTGATGCACGAGGGTTGTAAATGGCGTACAGCTGCTGACACATCACATCAGCCCTTTGACACACAAGCTGCTGGCTGCAGAGATGCAGCAATACGCTGTAGAAAAGTGTGTCGCACTTGCTTTGGTGACATGCATCGCAACTCGTAATGCACCCTGTGGTAGCAGTATTGCATGCAGCGGAAATATCGTGCAGATGGCGCATTACTCCAGTGTGTGCGGGGTTGCAGAAGTGAGAAATACTTCGGGGAGAAGCACACATGCTAGGGACAGCTGGAGAGGGCAGTGTTGGTGCCGGCGAGGGGGAAGGAAACACTTGGGTTACATGATAAGGGCACAGAGTCATTATATGGAAATGACCTTACACACTACACCTACATGGAAGATACATGAACAAGGCTGCTTTGAAATGTCCTTGTGATGGGAGCTTTGTTTAGAGGTCCAATTGAAAAGAGTATGAACAAATACAGGGGAGGTTCATGTTAAGGGCTGTCGCAGACAGATGTCCAGACTCTGGTGAGAAGTGCAAGGCTATGGGTAGCTGGGAAGGATGGTCAATGCCAGAAAGCACTAGAAGACTACACTTTGGTTTTTAACTGTCGGACATGATAGTCCAGAAACTAACTTCCAGACTACAACACTCAGGATACGCATCACCAATTAAATGCATGGGACATCTTGGTTGTTCTGATGTGAACAGATTGTGGTTTTAGGGGTCACAGGCATGGAGTGAGCAATAACGACAAGGAGGTTCATGTTAAGGGTTGTGGCTCAATGGTCAGGTGAAAGGATGCGTTTAAATGTGTGGCTGGTTGGGGCATTAACAGGTCCTTTTGTTCTAGTCTTGGCTTCTTGTCCCTCATTCTAGCTTCCATTCACATTTTGGGAGAGCAAGACAATGCATACATTTTTTGATGTCAGCCCATTTCTTGTTGGGTGAGCATGCACACCCAGACACCCTAGAGGCAAAGTAGGAGCCTCAGAAAAGCTGTGTGCCTTGGCAGACACCTTGCTATGCCCGTCTTCTCGCCCTCAAAAGTTGCCCCTCCCTCTATTCTTGCCCATCGTCCTTCTCTTTGCTCTGTTCATTTTGCCTATTACCTGCTTTCACCCTGTGCTCCTCTTTTTGCCCTCACTCTTTGCACCTCTTTCTGTGCACTTGCCCTTTACTCCTCGTTCTACCATGCCATCTCCATTCCCCCTCTTTCTGGTCTTCCCCCCTTTGCTCCACTTTCTCCCTCTTTGAAATGGGCTGAGAAGGTGGATCTGAATTCTCCAGTGAAAGGACAGCACCCCCGCACGTTGGGTGGCAGCAGAAAGCCTGGGCAGGGGAATGTGACTAGCTACCCATACAGGGGGGTGAGCTTGGGAGGCTAAGGAAGTTTGGTGTTAGAAGAGGCACAACTCTCAAGTTTCCAGTTGACAACGGAGACAGCAAGGTCAGGCACCTGGGGGGCAGCAGAGACAGGCTGCTAAGGGAGCCAGGTGCCAGATGAAGCAGTAGATTCAGGGATCCAGTGCTCAGCAGTCAGGTCTAGACATCAAGCAGTGAAAAGTTGCTTCACGGCTCCTGAGAAGGTGGACCACTACTTCTGCCCAAAAAGTATTGCAATTGAAATGTTGAGTCAGCATTTCATCTAGTTTTAGAATATCCGTTGTTTACTTTTCTCTGGCTCCCCCTTGCATTCATGGGAGAGGTTCCCTCAAATCCATCGGCTGGACAACTATATACACCCTTTCTATTTAACACCTACCCTCACCCTATGTTTGCTTTTTGAATGTTTGAAACATGGGTGTGGTTATCCATTTTCAATATACAGGAGTTTTAACTCACTTACAGAAAAAAAACATTTTGTACAAGTGAAACACTCCTCCCAAAGTAAATTAGCTTTCATTTGTATGTTGAGGAATATGTTTAATGAATATGGGTGTAGCCTTGCCTCTTAAAACCCTATGCATTCTCCTCCTCCCAACTAACCGATGTCCATCATATGCATCTTCCCACATTTAAACTTAAGCTAAACTACTAATGCAAGGCCTTTACCAATGCCCCACAGGCGTATGGCTTTTTGTCACAAAGATTTGCTTAGGCCGGAAGCAAAGAGAGTATTGTTAGCATCTCAGATTTGCATCTGCTTTTGATACTTGATTCAAAAACCTAAAATGATTCACTAAGATTTGTTGAAGGGGCATCTCATGGATGTTTCAGGAACATCCGGCTTGCCCATGGTGTAGGCTTTGCGAAGCAGGAGCACTGGAACAGCTGCAAATGCGAGTAGCAACATGCATCTCTTAATGATGCCAGTGCAGATCTGTGTGAATTCCCTCATCCCCCACTATCTAAAGACTAGCCTATTGTCATTGTGTATGATTGCAGCACTACCTAATGACCACGTGACAGTGATATGGTTTTACATGTATGAACTTGCACCATTATGTTTTTGCATCAGTACATGTAATGTACATTGGTGTATTTAAGCAAAACAAATGTAAAAAAAAAAAAGGGAAATGGGTGTAGTGAAAAGGGCAGCGGAATATTGTGAACTTGACCCTCATGTTTTTAAAGGTAAAGGCACAATTAAATGGGGTTGGCTCGTTTTCCAGAGAATAAACAAAACTGATTTGAAAAATGGTAAGGGATATATTTGAAAGGAATACAGTAAACAAAGGGAGCTGCAGGGGATGGGGGATTGCACCATTTTAGAAAGAACAGTGATACAAATTCATTGATGAAAATGCATAATGGTACAAAAGCATTGATGTAAAGAAATGAAACCATTTTAACCAATCACTTGACATTTAACATATTACTTCCTGGAGCATGTTCATATGAACACCGTGCATTGCATGGGCCTGCTCGAGTTGTTGTGCACCACAGAGAACCGTTTAGACATAGCTGCTTGCCATTGGGTACTCTTTGACCTATTAGAGATGCAGTTCTTTCTTTTTAGAGATTAGAACAACCTATTTGTAAGCTAATAGCATCAAGAGATTGAGCTTGGATAATTTGGCCAGAGTGATGCACTCTAAGGCATGTGATCTGGAGGCGTGTCTTGGGTCCCAGCTAGTAGGACGCTGGCCAATGTATGAGGGACACATTATTTGACAGACATTTAGACTACGATCCGGAAATAATATAGGGCTTGGTTTCACACTTCGGACAGATACCTTAACACCAGCACAGTGAGTTGGGGATGGATGCGGGAAGTTGAATAAAGCTTTGGCTTGTAGAGCTGAAGACTGTGCTGGTTGCGCTAGGCTATTTGAAAAGGGATTCCAGTGACTGGTTTCAATAGAAAAGATAAGCAGTTAGAGCTTGTTGGGACGGAAACAATATTTTCACTAAAGGGCGCAAGGGGGGCTCAGTATGAAAATGTTTGAATACCACTGCCATAGATTAAGTGGGAAAGCGCAGGCTTGAAGAGTACTCAGGGGTAGCATTTGAAAGGGTAAATGGGAATACAGTTTGACTAGATTTGAGGTAATGAGAGGTTAAGTATATATAACGGAGATCTTTGCTGCATGTAGAAAGAACATGGTAGCATATAACAGATAGGTTTCAATTCACAAATCTTTCCCAAGGAAGTAATGTAGAGGTCCAATCGGAAAGGGCCCAGGATGGATACATGGGGAAATCCTAATCAGTGGGCACTAATGGGTGAGAGGTCTGAGCAGCACCTGAGGATTTAAAAAAAAAAAAAAATCCTTCAGTGGTGTGAAAGGAATGTTATTACAGAATGATTCCAGAGGTTGCCCATGTGTTTAGTGTTGAAATGAGTATGACGCGTTCCACTGTTTCAAAGCCATCTGACCTCCCAATGGGATTGCTTTCTAAACCTGAAGCTCATCGTGGGGGTGAATATAGGCACTCAAGTAAGACATGTTTCAGCTAATACACACAGTGTGGGCTCTTAGTCCGAGCATATCATAGATTCTGACCCTGAGCGGGTACAATTGCAATTGCAGAGAAGGAGGTTCATTTGCCCACGTATCTGAGTTTGTTGTATTAAAGCAGGGTTGTGCTAATAATTGAGAGGGAGTCGTTGTTTTCTGGAACTTTGCATTCAAGTCTTTTTTATCTCAAGAAATGCATTACATCTCATCCCGGAAAGCAGTTTGGGAGGCCACAATTCCTCCAGATTTTACACAAGTGACAACAAACGAGGAAAGCGAGCTATGAATACTAAATATCAAATAAGAAAAAAACAAATGATTCAACTTGCTATTGCATCGAGTGAAAACGCCTATGTTTATTGCACTATGGCTACGAAAACAATCACAATTAAAAGCAAGAAGGCAGGAAATATAAAAAAGATAAGGCTAAATTGATATCCCAGTATTTTTGGAAGAAAATGTCTTTGGTGCCTGGCGCGCTCACTGTCACACCATCTACAAATGATAGACTATTTTTATAGACTGGAGTTATGTCATGTTGCCCTTGTGTCTAATCATGGTACGGATGGGTGTATTGCTGTATGAGCTTGTCAGTTTGGAGATAACCCTAGTAGTGATGATACCATGATGAGTCAGATCAAGGAATTGACATTTGCTGTATGGGTCAGATACTTCAGCTACATTATCGAAATATGTTCAACATCTTGGTTCCTTCTCCAATGCACAGAGATTCACAAAAAACAGTTGATGCTACAAAAGCTATGTACATTTGTCAGGACCCACTCTTGTAAATGGTTTTATAACACAGCACACTCCAGCCAAGGACTCCTTCACCTGACAATGTGTGTGGCACACGATAAGAACACTTTTAATCTTCAATAAACCACAGGTTCTTTTATTTGAGTAGGCCCTCAACCCGTCTCGCACCCACCTTCACTAACACCCTGTGTCACAGTAGACAAGGAACCAGTCCGGTGTGTATCGATATGCAATCTATTAATTTTATGGTTCAATGAAAAATAAACAAAATCAAACAGTTGGGCAGATTGCACCAATGTTGTGGCAATACAATCCAAAGATTCCTACAACACAGTTAGATCAAACTCCTAACATAATTTACAGAAACCTTTAATATCAAACAAAATAAAAATCGTTTTTGAAAATAAAAACAGATAGCATTCAAGTTAAGCACTCTCCCTGCATCACTCACCCCCAAACATCTACTAACTAAATTCTTTTTTGATGGAAGGCAGTAGCAAGGAGCCAGGATGAAGTGAGAAGAATCAGATTTAGAATTCAGCCCACCACCCCAAGATGATAGACCAGATAAGAACATGAAAACCTGATTCATGAGCAAAACGGCATAATCGAATTTCACTTTTTTCTCACACAGCAGCTTACAACTTTGGTGGGATAGCTCGGACAGAAATTTGTGTTGCTATACTCGAGAGTTAAGGAAGCTTACAGACTACTAAGCAGGGCACCAAGGCAACATGAACACAACGTAAGAAAAGTTGATTTTGTGAAAGAAGACAAATGCAAAAGAAAACACACGTGGCAGAATGGAAATGTGTTTCTAAATGGGATTTGGATGACAGACAGCAACGGGAAAGGCTTAGCTGTCAAAATCGGAAACCAGTTTTCAGGACAAGGAACAGAGGCACATAACAGATAACATTATGACAGAAAGGGTTACTCTTAATGGGACTATGGTTTGTGGTTTTTCTATGGGACAGATGCAGATTGGAATTCGTAGGAATGCACAATACACAGGCAAATTTGGTTTTTGGTACACAAAACTAGTTCTGTTGAGGCTATATTTTAATGACTATGGTTATTAAAGAAAGGCAATTGCCATGAGGTGGTTAATTTTGAATGTCAACCAACTCACTGTGATTCTCTCTATAGGGGAATTAATTGATTTACTGCAAAATGATGCTAAGAATGTATACAGACTATTGAAGGATTTATACAAGGAATTCACGTACATACACAGGCTGATACAGATTCTTCTATGGAAAGGGGAACAGATTATACTGGCAATTTGGGACTTTGGGATTTTTCTTCAATCGGATGCAAGAGTCAAAAGAGCGGGATATGCAGTTTGGGGACTGGGGTTATGTGTTACTTACAAAGTAAGCTTGAGTTTGGGATTCTGGAAAGCCAGCAATGTTTCTGGTCACTCTGGTCAGCTAGGCCAAGGGATCTGTTCATTCTGGACAGTGAGGGCAAGGGATCTGGTCACTTGGCTCTCCTGAATGGGATTCTGGACCGCTAGGCAAGGTCTGGTCACTGTCCTCGTTTGGATGGGGACAGCTAGGCAAGGTCTGGTCTCTGCACTCTTTTGGATGGAGTCAGCTACCTCCTCCCCTTTCTCCCTGGATTCTTGGGTGTGCCTGGATCTGGATGGATGGATGGATCTGCCTGGATGGATGTCTGGAGGTGTTTTTTTTTTTTTAATCTGAATCCCTTGTGTTTCTCTGTCTGTCCCTTATATGGCAAAAATGACATCATCTCATTTACAATCTGGGGGGAAGTACTCTAGAATTACCCCTATCCTGGGATAGAACAGCCTACCAGTCCTCTCTCCTCTCCTTGGGCCGATAGGTTCAGGGGAAATGACATAATTTGTGTGTTTGCATTGATGACCTTTCTTTGTCTCTTAAGTATACTTTTTAACAAGAATGAGTTGTAGATCAAAACTTAAAACTTATACTAGCCATCGCCATAAGAAGCAGATATGCGGATACAATAGGTCACAGGAAATTGGACAATGTGTTTGCCAGCTCTGTGTGAGGTTGCATCACCCTTTGGCACATTTTTGCTTGTTTATGAAATGCATCACATTTTAAATTCTGCCAATAAATACACATATTCCTAATTACAATGAGCATATTTCCACCCATTTTCATATCTGTGCCATTTATAATTCAACCTGAAATGTGTCTTTCATGGCCATTTCAGTTCACCAGGTGCTAGAAACCTGTACTTGGTCTCTTTACATTAATCTAAAAATCACAAGGACAATTAGCAAAATACAAAATTACTGGACAATTAGCAACATACAAAATTACTACTTATTCAGGGTGTTGGGAAAAATGGCTTAAAATACAGAAGTCCTTTAATGTCAATGGGGAGGATTTGTTACATGTGTGGCAGTGCTGCAGACCCCCAGAGCAACTGTCTCTGCCTGGCTTGACTTACAACAAAGGACTTTTATGATGCCCTCTGAAGTCTGACAGTTCCTCCTTCAGAGTATGTGCTGGAGGAAATCGCACCTCTCTGTCACGCACAGGCCATACTGGCTTCCTTTGTTCCTTCTTCCAGGACTGCCTGCTAGTCTAGCAGGGAAGTGAATCCTCACACTCTCGGCCACCTCACATGCCATTGCTGGCCAGTTCACATATAGATGCAACTTTTACGTGGGAGGCAAGACCTGCCATTGAATTCTGGGGCTGGGCCAACACCCAGTTTTACTGGTTTCTGAGACTTTTCCAAGGTAACCAAATCTTGTGAGGACAAATATAATGTGCATTATGTAGCAAAACCCCCGCCCACATATTCAATGATATCTCTGTGTAAGCAAAAAGCTGTCATTTGACATAGGGCCTCATTACGAGGTTGGAGGTAGTCATGGTGCTATTAGCGCCATGACTACCTCCAATACCGGTACCGTGTCCGGTCCCGTTCAATGGGGACTTACCGGTCTATTCCAACCTTTGCGGGACCGGTAAGTCCCCATTGTAAAAGCCATTCCCCATTCCCATTTCAGCCCCCATAGGGCTCAATGGGAAGGTGCTAATAACGGTACCGCACATTGCGGTTATTAGCTCTGAAGTCCCTTAACGGGTCCCTTCTATAACGCCTGGTAAAACCAGGCATTAAGGAAGGGACCCGCTAAGGGACCTCGTAGTAGGGCGGTAAGGGATTACCGGCACCGGTGCCCTTACCGGTGCTGGTAATCCCTTACCGCCCACCTCGTAATGAGGCCCATTGACTTTTAAACAACATTTCCTTATTGTCCAAAGACCAGATCACACTTGTGCAGGCCTTTCATTTCAAGTTGCAAATGTGGTCCTGCAGACCACTGGATAGTCTTTTGGGGGTGAGGAGATTGCATGCACTGTTGGTTCATGGATACAGAGGGATACTGCACAGAATTTCTTTGAATTTTTACAGAAAGGAGAAAAAGTCATGCTATTTCTTTCATTTGCAGTAATTTGAGTGTGATGATTCACATCACAGGGAAACAAAAGCCGTGTCTGTCGAGTGAAATGCAGAACACTTTGCCCCTCGTGTGATTTATCAGTCAGACAATGCCGTTCTTGGGATGCATTGCCTAACCTTTTGGCATTCATATGGATTCAATGAAACCCATTACTTTGTGGTGTTTTAGATGAAAGAAAGAACAAATGCAGGGCCATCTTGAATGCCATGCGCAACTTTATTATTCAGATGACTGAACAGCAAATGTAGTGGAGTTCTGAATGTAGGTAATTTCTTATGATTCAACTGAAAGTAAAGCAAATGCAGAGCCATTCTTTTTGTGGCATTGTTCAATGCTCGCCATACATGTGCCAGGAAGACAAAAGTAAAGATGTTTTTGTGGCACTGTTGAAATGTGGTTTCTGGTTGAAGGGGATTTCTGCTTGGGCCTTAAATGCACCACACACTCTGGTAAGGAGGTCTGAGAAGCCAATTTACAGGTGTGAACATTTATGTATTGGACATTTGTATGGCACCTATAAACAAGTGTATCTAGGCAACACAAGACAAGATGGGGGGGGTGGCATGGTAAAACACAATACAACAACAAAACATGTTTATATTGGCCTTCGGACAATCCTACCATGCAAGTGCATGAGCAGGTGATAATTGCAAGGGGGTGGGTGGTAGAGGGAGAAGTGCAGGAGTGAGGGGCAGGCAAGTGCTGGTTGGACCAAGGAGACAAGTGCCAGGGGAGAGTGGGGAAGTTAGGAAAAATGCTGTGGACAGGGAAGACTATGTTGGGATAGTCCGGGGAAGTAGGCCCCAGAGCAAGTGCTGGCTACAGATGCTGGGGCGGACTGCTGTGGGTGGTCTGGCCCATGTATGACTCTGAATGGATCAAGGCCCAGTTGCAGCACAAGATGGATAGATTAGCATGAGAGGGGGAGAGGGAAGGAAGAGGAGAAAAGGAAGGTCTCAAGAAGTTCCTGAATTTAAGAAGATCCGGCTCATGTCTGAGGGGCGAGTAGGCTGTTCAAGAGGGAGGTGCCAGTGGAGGAAAGGGATCTACCTCCCACTCTCTGCTTGGAGAAATGTTTGACCTGCAGAGAGTTGGAGCCAGGAGACTGAACGACTCTGGCTGGTAGATATTTTGGGAGAGAAAGCTTGATGTAGAGAGGTCCTAGGCCACAGAAAGGCTTGGGGATGATGCTAAAGGTCTTGAATGTGATCCTTGCAATCACCGGAAGTTAGTGGAGACATTTTAGGGCTGGAGAGATGCGATCCCTGGGCTTCAGGCCAAGGATACGTTTTACAGTCCAATTCTCGATTAGTTGGATGGGGCGAAGGGAGGAAAGAGGCAGGTTGAGGAAGAGGCAATTGCAGTGGTCAAACCTAGAGAGAACCAGGGCTCAGGAGACATTGATCTTCTCGGGGAAGGTGCTGAGGAGATGACGTTGAAGATTGTACTTCTTGAAAAGGCCCATCATGTGTGGACAGGAAGAGAGAGAGGAATAAAAGATTATCCCAAGGTTTTTTGCCTCACAAGTCGGTGAGCGGAGGGGACTCAAGGAGGCTGGCCAGAGAATGGGTGGGGTCAAGGAGCAGGTGTCCCAATGAGAAGGATCTCTGTCTTACCGGCATTAAGGAAGATATCATTGGCAGAACACCATGCCTGAATAGTATTTAGGAGTCACATATGAGGGAGGAGAAGGTGGAGGTAGGGGAAAGTAGCCTGAAACAAAGCTGCGTGTCATCTGCATAACAGGTGGGCCAGAGGAGCCAGGTGTCACAACTCCAAATCCAGTAGCCCATGTACACTCATCTGCCCTAGGGTTTTCCCAGTTTACACACTCATACACCTCAGGGTTTTCCCAGTCTGGTAAACTATTATCACATTGTCATGCCACACCATTGAAACACAGAGAGGGATTGAGCTGGACCCAAGCATGGCACTCTTGGCACCATCTACTGCATCCAGCAGTAGATTGACCACCCAACACGGAGGACTCCCATTGTGCACACATTTGGAAGCAGTGGTCTAGCCGCTGAGTGTGGCTAACTATTTAAGCCACACCCAGGCATGCTACCCCGCTTCACGTTTCTCTGCCTGTTGCAGCTGGATGCTCACCGTTGTCTCTGAGATTTATTGGTCTCCGCTCATGAACTCCGGGCATATAGAATCATCTCATCCCTGCTTCCGTGTCGGGAGAAAACTCACCTGATTCGTGTCAGCGTCCCACGCCGGTTCCTACATTCATCCGAGTTCTCGGGAACTTGCTTGCAGTGTTTCCTGGCTCCTCGTGGGTCCGCGCCTCTTCCAGCTCGCTTTCTTCTATTCTGCTCCTAACGCAAACCCGAACTCGACACGCAGCAGCTCAGCGAACCTGGAGGAGGAAGAAAGGACATTCACAGTTAAGTTTCGAGCCTTTCGCCCGTGTAAGCACAATAAAACATGCAGAATTGTCTAAAGCGCGTTAGCAGCAGTGCTTACCTGTATACTTGTTGAACTCTTTATAGGGCATCAGACTCTATAGCAAGAGCAACAGACTATTAGAATTGCCCTTATAACCACAACATTGAACTGATTAAGACAATTGCCCCTTTGAGTGCATAAAACTCTATGGGAGCCGTTACGACCCGCTTGAGTGAGGCAAACTCAAGAAAAGCAACCTGGATATAAACCCTAAGTGTGTCAGACAGAGAAAGACTCCACAGACACCATCATTACCAGTGAAGTAACTGGTTCCATCAGAAATTGCGCCCCTGCTATAACAGCAGGATGGAGAGCCACCTACTTTAACACACAAGGAGAGCCGCATACCTTAATCTGGGGGTTGGGGATCACAGGGCTGGGAGGGTGAGAGTACTTACCAGCCCCCACACACACACAATTTAACCTACTGTATTCTCGGCCTTTCCTCAAATTCAGTGTTCCTGCAGAAGAAGTCAGGGAGATAACGCCCTGCAGAGGTTCCTGGTGCTCCTTCAGAGTTAAGGTGAGCGTGACACCAGGTAGATGTTGAAGAGCCATGGCGATAGGATAGAGCCATAATTGAATCCACTGGTAGAGAGTGAGGTGAAGAAGAGAAAAGGACCCATTTGCACTTTGGAGAGTCTGTTAGAGAGGATGGAGGTCAGCCATGCCAGTGGCCTGTCCGTGATGCCAATGGTATCATGAAGGCAGTTTATCAAGATGGAGGGATTGACTGTGTCAAAAGCAGAGGAAAGATTGAGGAGGATCAGGACAGAGTGTTAGAGTTTAAGTTAGAGAGTAGGTCTTCATGGGTTTACAGGAGAGCAGTTTCCATCCATTTCAGTGTGGAGAGTCATGTGGATGACCAGCGTTTCCATGAGTTTGCCCAAGAAAGGGGTGATAGAGACAGGCTGATAATTAGACAGACAGGAAGGGTGTCACGCCTCTCAGAAAGCGCTGGTCTTTGTGGCACCGTTGGATCCGGAGAAGTACGGCGGCCATTTTTACACCCAAGATGGCCGCTGCTACAATCAGCTGCGGTCTAGCGGCCTGGTTTCAACATGGCCACTCAGCTCCTCCCTCCCGGCCGGGCACTGTATATCAACATCGGAGCACAACAGACGGATGCATTGCTACTCCTAGCTACCAACGCTGCGTGAGTTCGGATCTAAGGTTTGTTCTTACCTGTCCTTGTCACATCCTGTACTTCTAACTTACCTTCTGTCTCCTTTACTACCAGCTCACGCTCGTTCCCAGGAAAACACGGTCTGAAGTACGCCTACCGTCCCGCTCCCGCTCCCTGCTCGTTTCCTCTCACTTCCGAGGAAAACAACCAGACCGCCGCGGAAGTTCTTTCACAGTCGTCTTTCAGCCTCAACTGAGGTACCCAGGCCGGACTGACTGTTTCTTATTTTCATTCGACTTATAGGTCATTCTGACGTTGTTTCTCCCTATCTTGCAGACAATCTTACTCTTCCGTCTATCCACGGAACCTCCGTCTAATCCTCAGTTAAGCGGGCAGACAATTCTTACCTCAGGTACCTCTTGAGCATTTGATCCCGTTTCCCATTTCTTCTTTTGGATCTTAACTAACCCCCTTCTCTCATCTTAGAGCTGTCCTCCGAGGTTCCCGAGAAACAGAGACTCCGGCATCTCTTACCTCTATCTCCCAGTTCGCAAGAAGGTGCTTACTGATACCTCTTATCTTACTTGTTCTAACACTACCAAACACTATTACTTATTGTGTTCTGTCTACTTCCTTGTAGCCTATGGTACGAGATAACCTTATCTGGAATCTTTTCCCTCCTCAAGAATTCAGAAGCAGACGATCAACTGAGACTCAGGGTTTTCTTCCCCCTGAGGAATTCCCTGGACTCTCTTTCCGTCCCTGGGGCTTGACCCCGGGGAGGAAGGGGGGGATCAGTAGAATCTACATCAGCATCGCTACTCCGGATCTCCGGTTTCAAGTGATACTAGCCTCCTTCACTGCTGGTGAGTTTGTCCTGGATTCTCTCCTTGTCATTTCCACTGTTTAAACTTATCGAATGGTAATATATATAACAAAGGGTCAGTGGACGGCTTTTTTAGGAGAGGGTGCACAAGAGAATGCTTAAGGGGATGAGGTAAGGAGCCTGTGGCAAAGAAGTGGTTTCAGAGGTCAGCCAAGGCAGGGGTGAGGGTGGCTTGTCCTTAATGGTTCTGGAGGATCAGGGGAGCACCTGTTTAGAGCAGACAACTCTTGAGGACTCATCTGGTGCAATGGGAGAGAAGGAGGAGAGTATTGGGGATGGTGGTCAAAAGAGCTGAGAGAAGGGGGGGGGTGGGAGGGAGCCAATGGCAGAGAGGACATGATGTCAAGAGGGTTGGTGGAAAAGCGGGCAGCCAGTAGAGAGCACAGGGCCTGTGAGGGAGGAGAAGAGACTGCAGTAGGATTGGCAAGTTCTTGGCACATTTTAAAGAGTTCAGCCTTGTTATTGGTGGCTCCAGAGATGCAGACTTTGACATGAGCCCTCTTCTTGGAGCAGATGGAGTGGCTGTATTGCCTTATGAGTAGCCAGCAGGCCAGTTTGTCAGGGATAAGCTAGATGTCTGTCACTTCTGCTCTGCCACTTTTTACTTTTATTGCAAACCAGCTAAATCAGTGTCATACCGAGAGTTGAATTTGGAGACAGTCTTCATGTGGATCCTCATTACAGGGGCAAGGATATCTAGGGTGTTAGATCTAGAGAGATGGAGAGTCCGAAGGAGAGTCCAATGAAGGGGGCAACTGAGGGACGAAAGAGGAAGAAAAAGCAGCGTCTGACACATGCTTCATCGTTCGAATGACAGAGAAGGAAACAGGCAGTGCAGGAGGAGGAGTGTGGGGACAGTGGAGCTCGAGGAGGAAAGAGAAGAGAAAGTGGCCAGACCAGAATAGAGGGTAGTGAGAGATTTGGAGAGAGGGATGGCTGTTAAAATCAGAGCATCCAATGTGTGCCCAGCAGATTGGGCTGTGCCAAAGGAAATGATAGTGAGGGAGAGAGTTTTGCAGAGGTCATGTAAGAGAACAGTGGCCACATCAGGGGAATCAAGAAGGATGTTGAAGTCCCCAAGGATGATAGGTTTGGAAGAGAAGGCAAGAAGAGAGGAGAGGTCAGCCCATTCTGAGAGGAAGAGGGAGGAAGGACCTGGGGGTCTGTGGATGGTAGAGAGAGTAACAAAGAAAGTAGGGGAGACAGTCAGCCTGCAGACTAGGCTTTCAAAGTATGAGTAGGTTTTAGTGGGGCCGCTGGAGGCAGGAACCCACTCAGGGAATATCGGAGCCACTCCACCACCTGGCCGGTCTCAGTGAGGGCAAGGACGTCAAGGCCAATGTCTTCAGAGAGGGTAAATATATCAGAGGAGTGTTTGATAGCAGAGTGAGATTTAAGGGTATCTAAGTGAAGCTTTTAGACCCCTTTAAAAGATTTGTGAGGAGGGTGCAGGGGTGGGGTGCCACCAGTGGGGTGAGGAGAGAGAGGGGTGATGGAAGGAGGGGTGGAAGGAGATGGGGGGAGTTGATGAGAGAAGGAAGATGCCGGTCAATATGGAGAAGGTTTGGCTGATAGCCCTGTGCCATGGCAGTGCCATTATGATAGACATTAATAGTGCATTTGGAAGATGCAAAGTGTGCCAAGAGCACTTCCCATCTGGTGCAGTCCATAATGGGCGAGGAGGAGAGAGGCGAGAGGACAGGACCGAAACCATATGGGGGTCCATAGGTTAGACGAGTGGACAACAAAAGGTATGTCTGTAATAGTGTGTCTGGAGAAAGCATTGATGTAGGTGGCTGCAATGGGCAGACCAGGGTAGACTCTCAAGAGTGAGTTTTATAGTTTCTTCGTTGTGTATTTTGTGAGAGAGGGAGTGTAGGAGATGGAGAAGCAGTTAGAAAAGATAGGAGTGATTGATAGCGTCATGGGGCAGACACAAGAGGGGGGTCAGAGAATAGCAGTGGAGAGGGTCTATGCAACAATAGAATCACACCAGGTGTACAAGCAGACAGAAGTCAGAGGGTGCCATAGAAATGCCCAGGTTAACAGATAATTGACATCAAATTTAGTAGAAAGCACTCAAAAGTAGTACAAAAGAATAGATGCACAGTTGAAAAGTACACCTACATTCGAATTTAGCAGAACACATTTAATGCAGTGCAAAAGAATGGGGGCACAGTTGGAAGCAGAGAGAATACAAAGAGGTACGTATTGATATTATTTTTCTTTGGAGCAGGGAGTTCAGAGAGCAATAGAGGAGCAATCCTTGCGAGGAACATCGAGAGGATAATTCTGTTGGTGTGGAGATTATAGGTTACAGAATAGGCAGGTTGGAAAAGGAGCCGGTAACAGTTTAAACAGTTATAGTCTCAAGGAAAGTGGGTGTGTCAATGCGATACATAGCTGCTTACCAGGGCAAGTGGAGTTGAGAAAAAGTGTTCTTGGTAAGTGTGCGGGGGAGCAAGTCCTCAGAAACCCTTTAGAAGTGAAGCCAAGATGTATTTGCAGGAAGAGGTTCTCCATCCAGCCAGAGAAGGGCAATGGCCTTTTTGTGGGCCTCTGTGTAGGAGGGACAACTCTCGTCTGCTGGCTCCCGATTGGCCCTGATGTTGGACTACAGGTCCAATCAGAAGGCATGCAGGGCAGGCATCCGAGCATTCCTGTGCTCAGGGGAGGAAGGCAGCCATGCTGGAAAGGTGCAGAAGGATTTAGCACCGTGTGGCCGATTAGGCAAAAGTAGGACAAAGCAGACTGGGAGGATGGTGGGGAGTGCAGCTTCATTAAAGAAAAGCCCAAAAGGGCAAGTAAAAACAAATGCAGGGCTCATCGCCATGCTCGATGAAAAACCATCTTTCCCTTAAATCTTTGACCAAACTCTCAAAGGTAGAGCGACTGAGCAGTCAGGACGAGACTAAGGAGAAGGTATGTTTGTGGCAGCGTAGCATTTCCAATGTTAAAGTCTGTTAAACAGCAGAGGTTCACATAGGTAAGTTCACACATATTTAATACAATATTGCATCGCGTTCAACGTGCTACTAGGTCACATGCCCATAAATGTCTAGTCTATTCCAGCACACAGGAGCAATACTTTAAAAATCCACTCTTACCCCTTTCATAGTTCAGTCGTTTACAAACATGTGTCCTTATCAGGTAAGTGTTTGAAAAAGTTCACTGGAGTAAGTCCCCAGTGAATTCTCCAGCTATGGCGAGGGCAGACTACTAGTCCCTAGGTGTCAGGTGACTTTAGGTAGGACTGCCTATAGCACGTTATGGCTGCTACCTTTTAAGTCAGGACCTTATGCACAATGGAAGCCAATGGAGATGGGGCCACTTAAAGAGCCCAGACTCTAACTTTCAAAACCACAAACACCCTGCCACAGGGGACAATGGTGTTCACTATGGACTTTTTTAAGAAGTCCAAGAGGCTGCAGTTTTGAATATTATACCAACAGTTATGGACAGAGTGAAGATGTTTTGTTTTGTTTTCCAACAACAGAGGACTTGACATTTGCCTGGTAGTTTCTTGTTTGCATTGTTTAAAAACTGGGCAATAATGGCAATGCTATTTTTTTTTTCTGGTTTTAGATGAAAATCTGCTTTCTTCTTCAGAAACCTCAACGCTTCCTATGATTTGTTTGGAACAATGCTAATAATGTTGCTTACATATATTCTTACCTGTCAACTCTTTCAAATATTTTTAATGTAGACCATTTCATTGAGATAAGACAGTTATGAAAATGTTTCTATGCTTTTCTTGGTCTGGCAAAATTATGTCATGGCCCAGTTGATGCAACCTGCCTTGAGAGCGGTATGAAAAGATACATTAAATGCATATTATCGATTATTATTCATTGTTATTATTTTATCAGCGATTCATATTGTTATCAACGTGTTTCAGATGTTTGCTCAGTTAGGAAGAAATAGCATTTAATCAGCTCAATCGATATGAACCTGTGTTATTATTTTGAGAATGAAGGGAGTGGCCTCTTGACAAATTAGATCAAATAATGTTCCCATTATATTGTGCCAGTAGATTCAAGTATATACCTCCATTAGGAAAGTGCTGTCTTTGCGTATCATAATGTGGGTAAATATGCATTACCTTCTTGAGGACTACGTTTTAATGTATTTATTTATTTATTTATTTGTTTCTGTACTCAAATCAATGACAAATTCTGGTTATGGGATTGTTGAATCATACAATTATTTCTTTTATATCACAAGGAAGTATGTTCATCTCACTGTTTATGTTTATAGAGCACTTTCTTATTTGACTCTTCATATTTATTGAATGATGTTTTATTCTATCTTGCTGTGAATTCTTTTATGGCAAACCTGCTGAAATAAAATTAATGGTTGATTGAAATACATATTTAGCATTAATCCGCAACACGTGGAATATACATTCTGCATCTGGTTTCTTGCTCCATTATATTTTGAAGTGTCCTTTAGGTCTCCGTTTTTGAGAGGCAAATGTGTTTCAGAAACTACGTTTTTGATCATGCTGATTTCTGAATTCCAATGTTTTCCAAATGTCAGAGTAATAAAGAGGGAGACAAGTGAGGGCAGCACAGAACGCTCGTATAATTGCCAGCAACTTGTCTCAGACTTGTAATCTGGGTTATTTTACAATATTCATCATCTCCATTCGTATTGCAGTGGCGACCTTGCATCCGCTAACATTTTAAAAGAAATGCATGGTTGGTAATACCTGCAGGCGTCCACTTCGATTGGAATTCTGCAGAGAATTGCTTACATTTTTGTACTTCAAATAAACCATGAAAATATAGAGAACCTTTTGCTCAAAGTCGAAATTATTCAGTGCATTGTGTCGGAGAGCGGTGGAAATCTAAGAGCAATATCACAGTGTTTACATCTGATTTAAAGAAGAGGAGTAAACAATGCAGACTTTTTGGTATTATGTGGTTTAAATTCCCTATAAATCAAAACCAATCGCACCTGCAGACTCTCAATCAAAGGGAAGTTTTATAGATTAGCATAGTCTGCTTGGCTGGGTTGAGCTCTGTCTGGTAAATGGCCTTGTGAGTGAAACACACTTCGTCTGGACATCCTAATACACCTCTGCCTGAATTCTTTGCTCTTGAGCTGGTTTGGTGACCACACCAGGGAGCACCTGAGGGGAAGGGTGAGCTGTACACACACCATCAGCACGAAGACCAGTATTGGCAAACAGAAAGTGCTCCTTATGTATGCACTGGGTGTCACAGGTTTCCCCCCTTCTCACATGTCTGTGTTGTTTGTTCGAGATCTTCGAAGAAGTCTTCTTTCGCACAGTCCGGGTTTTGTATAACCCTTTGCGTGGGTCCTCGGGTTCCAGCGTGCGGTTCGTCACCCGTCTCCAGGGAGCATTCAGATGTCCGGGAAGAAGTCCAGGAAATGGCGAGGAGCGCACTCGGAAAGACGAATGCGAAGGAAATCCAGGAATGCTAGGTGAGGACAAAAACGGGGAGGATGAAGGAGGAGGACATTTAGGGGACCGGGAACCAGGAATCAAAGGAAATTGCTGTACGAACTATGGCAGCAAACGTCTGACTACTGCAAGCGGTAGCGTTGAGATGCACAGGGCTGCGGGGGCGTGCCTGCTTTGTAGAACGCAGAACGTACAACGTGGAGACTGGCAAACAGCATTTCGCATTCCGTGGCCATGTTGGGAGTACTGCTGAGTTCAGTCCCCTATGGGTCATGGACCACGAAGTCCAGAAAGGATGCGTCTGGTGGTTCATGACAGCATGCCTCTTCCGAAACCCAGTTTCTCCGGGTTTGCCCGGGTGTATAAGGTGGTACCTTCGGAGCAGTCTGGTGGCATTTATGTTTGAGACTGGTTCCCAGGTGCGTTCACTGGGAGGGTACCCTTTCCACTCAACCAGATACTGTAGCTGACCACGTCTGTACCTGGAGTCACATATTCTGGACACTTCGTATTCTAACTGATCATTGACAACCACAGGGTTAGATCTTGCAGCAGTCCGGGAGGACTGGACGTATGGTTTCCACAGAGAAGTATGAAAAAGTGTGTTTATCCTCTTCCAGGATTCTGGTAGTTTGAGTCGGAAGGCCACTGGGTTAATGATTTCCTTTATGGAAAAAGGGCCATATTACCGGGGAGCCAACTTATTTGGTCGTAAGTGTCGAGGCAGTAGTTTCGAGGATAGCCAGACCTTATCACCCACTGCGTATGAAGGCCCTGGTCTTGTCTTGGAATCCGCATAGTGCTTGGTGTTAGTTTGGGCTTTTTTGAGGTATTCTTTGGCTTCTTTGTGTACGTTGATGAGGGTTTCAATCCAGGAGTCAACTGTAGGAACTGAGGTAGGATGTGGGAGTATGGATGGTAGAACCGAAGGGTGGAATCCTTAGCTACAGAAAAAGGGTCTGGTTTTGACAGCCGAGTGATACGAATTATTGTAGGTGAATTCAGCCACGGGTATTAGAAGTGACCAATCATCCTGGACCTTGGTGGCAAAACAGCGAAGATATTGCTCCAGGGTTTGGTTCACTCGTTCAGTAGCTCCATTGGTCTGTGGATGATAACCTGAGGATAGGGCACGTTGGATTCCTAGTATATGACATAAGTGTTTCCAGAACTGAGATATGTACTGGGGTCCTCTGTCAGATATTATTTTGGAGGGTAGTCCATGAAGTCGGAAGATGTGTTCCAGGAAGATTCCAGCAAGTTCAGAGGAGGATGGTAGTTTATATAAAGGTGTAAAATGAGCCATGTGCGTGAATAAATCAATGGTAACCATAATAGTTGGGTATCCCCTGGAAGGTGGTAGTGCCACAATAAAGTCTGTAGCGATGAATTCCCATGGTCTTGTTGGCAGCGCGGGTTGGAGCAGGAGACCCACCGGTTTCTTGTTATCATGCTTGTTTTGAGTGCAGACTGCACAGGTTTGGATGTAAGGCTGGACATCATCCTTCATCTTTGGCCACCAAAACTGTCTTTGTATTAGACGTAGAGTGTTGGTGATGCCACGGTGTCCTGAATGAAGGGTATCATGACATAGGCTTGTAATCTTTTATCGTTGTCATCTTTTCAGCGTTGTGTGTTTTTTCGGCCGTATAAAAATTATTGAGCACTGTTCCTTCTTACGGTAACAGTGCTTTCTTTTAACGTGGGGCTAGCGCTAGAAATCTTACATTGCGCAAGTGACAGTGTTATAGATATGTGATCCTGAAACATTATGTTTTATTTACTAACATTCTATCCTGGTTCGCGTACCTCATTAAGCTGCCTCTTCAAGGATCAGTGTCCGGAGCTCAGTAATTTCCTCTTTCCTACTTGAACAAATACAATTAAGGAGGGAGTAATACTGATCTACTATGCATGCGCATATGCCATTTTTGAACTCTATTTTCTGTTACTATGCTCACACCATTTTAGAAGGAAATGGAATATCTTCACGCATGTGCATAACTCTAGTCAAGTAAACGCTTCCTTGAAGAGCGATCATTTTACGTAAGCAAAAGATCCAATTAGTGAACACTCCTTTCTTTCCACATGCACAAACAATTCTAAAAGGAAGAAGCCAGAGTGTCATATTTGGAATTTGTGTTAAAGCTAGAGATTCACACAAAAGACGGACCTAGCATTTCCAGATGGGCGTGTATGTGTTTTGGAATTTGAACTGCTAGAAGATTAATTCATGGAACTGAGAGAGTGAGCTAAAGATAGCAGTTTTCCAATTCTGAATTGAAGAAGTTAGTAAGAGCATCAGAGACTCTATTTTTTCTTCAATAAGAAAACAAACACTTCCTCTAAGTTATCAATAGAGGATATTCAGGCATGGTGGCGTCTTTATTTACTCAATTCGATAAAGAGAAGTCAGAGCCTAGGAAAATAAAGGTTAGTGACTAAAGTGTATTTGTTGTTATTTTGTCTACAGGTTAAGAGATATAAAGAAGCTGAGCAAAACCTGAAGTTTATTATTTTGTCCCATTTTCCCCCTTTTCCTTGGGGATGCTCTCAACTGAACTGTTTGTTACCAGTTAAGAGGTTAGCATCCTAAGGGGACTGCGGGGGTTCAGCAGCTTCCACGGACAACATCCTGATTGAAGATAAAGCCTGACAGTATGAAAGGCCAGAAAAAATAGTCTGCCCAAGCTGTCATGAACCCTGAGTCCTCAATGGAGGCGTTAAGTGTTTTACAGGAGGAATTAAAGGTGGCTTATCAAGAGAATAAGAATTTAGGAAAACGGGTAGATGAGGTATGTGAAAAGATGGCACAGACTCAGGGAATTGGGAGAGAAGTTTCAGAAGAATTTCCCCCGGAATTGGTAAGGGCTGGTGAGGAGAGAGGTGTAGGTAGAGGTGTCGGGGCAGACAGAGGTTTTAGGGCATTAGTTATACCAGTACCTTTGGCAGCTCCAGTTCGTTACTATGGTGATTCCAGTAAATTTCAGACATTTTTAACTCAATCTGAGTTGCACTTTCTTAGTCGGCCAGAATTAGTTCCTTCTGATGCTTCCAGGGTTACTTTTATGATGTCTTATTTATCTGGAGAGGCTTCTACTTGGGCACGGTTACTGGTCAAACAGAAGAATTTGTCTTTAAAACATGTTCCTCTTTTTATGGAAGAATTTAAGAAAATGTTTGATAAAAGACAAATCTCCTTAGAAGTAGATGGAGAATTGTTAGATTTACGTCAAGGAAACATAGACTTGGTCACGTATATGACACAGTTCAGGTCTTTGGTTTTAGAATCTAAGTGGCCAGAAAAAATGTATTCTCAAGGAGGAGTTGAAGGATGCCTTGTCCAGTGTAGTTTAGCGCCCTTCCTCTTGTGATGAATTGATTGATTTAGTGGTTCAGTTGAATTATCGTATAAGTGAAAGGAGAGCAGAAAGGCGTTGCTGTACTCAGGGGGAGGTAAGGTCAGTCCTTAGAGGAGATCGTTCAAAGTTTGAGGTGGGTAGTAAAGAAGTGAAACCAAGGGTAAGTGATCATCAGATTAGAATAAAAGGTCCTTTATCTAAAGAGGAAAAGTCTACGAGGTGTGAGAATAATTTGTGTTTATATTGTGCTAGGGGAGGTCACTTTTTAGGAAATTGTCCCTTTACACCCAAAAGATTCTCATTAGCCGGTGGAAAAGGACAACAGATTGCAAATACTGTTCAGTCAGCGGTACCACAAATAACTGTAAATGTATCCTTCTATCTGAATGAGGAAAAGAAAGGGTATGGACCGGTAGTGATTGATTCAGGGGCCACTATGAAATTTATGGATTGGGGAGAAGCTAAGGCTTTGGGAATACCACTTGTGAGGAAGGAAGTGGTGGAACAGGTTCGAGCTGTAGATGGAACTTCTCTTTCTTCAGGTCCTATAACTCATGAAACTGGTGTCCTGGTTATGGATTTATTTGGAGGTCATAGAGAAGAAATCTAATTTGATTTGATTGATATACCACTTTTGAAAATTATTTTAGGCATGCCATGGCTTACCCTACATAATCCTAAAATTGATTGGAGTAGGCGAGTGGTAGAGTTACAGTCTAGTTTCTGCTTAGAAAACTGTTTTTTGAAAGGTAATCCTGGGAGGGAAGAAACACAAGGTTTGGTTTCTTCTTTTCTGACAGACGCAGGAATTACAGGACATAATATAGGAGAAGTGCTAGGTCATCTTCCGGAGTGTTATCAAGGTTACAAGGAGGTGTTTGATGAAAAGGAAGCAGGAGAATAACCTCCACATAGGAGTTTTGACTGTAAAATTGATTTGGAGCCCGGGGCAGTTTTACCAAGTAGTTGAGTGTATGCATTAACGGAAAAGGAGAATGATTATCTTAAAGAGTACTTAGCAAAAAATGTGGCTAAGGGTTTTATTCGCCATTCTCAATCTCCAGCCGCATCTCCATTATTTTTTGTGCCAAAGCCTGATGGTTCTCTTAGAACATGCATCAATTATCGAGCTGTGAATAGGATTACAATCAAAAACCGGGATCCTCTCCCTCTAATTTCGGAAATCTTGAATCAGGTCCAGGGAGCCACGATTTTTTCCAAACTTGATTTACGTACTGCCTATCATTTGGTGTGAGTCCAAGAAGGTGATGAGTGGAAAACGGCATTCAAAACCCGATTTGGTCTTTATGAGTACCTGGTAATGCCTTTCGGTTTATGCAATGCACCAGCTGCCTTCCAATTTTTTATGGATGAAGTTTTAAGAGATTTTTTAGATATATTTGTGGTAGTATATATCGATGATATTTAGATTTATTCTCAGGATTTAGAGTCTCACAAAATTCATGTTAGTAAGGTTCTTCAAAGACTCTGAGAGAATCATTTGTTTGATAAATTAGAGAAATCTCTGTTTCATACTAATTCTGTGGAATTTTTGGGATACATTGTCTCACCCAAGGGGTTGGAGATGAATCCGAACAAAGTTCAAGCCATCACGGATTGGCCAACATCAACAAAAGTAAAGGAAATTCAAAGCTTTTTAGGTTTTGCAAATTTCTACAGAAGATTTATTGAAGGATTTTCTCGGTTGGTTACTCCCATAACAAAACTTTTAATTGAAGGTGCGAAATTTGTGTGGTCTACAGAGGCAGAAGAGGCATTTCAATAATTAAACAAAAGGTTCACTTCGGCCCCTATTTTGGTTCATCCATATCCATCTCAGCCTTTGTATGTAGAAGCTGATGCATCGAATCTTGCCATGGGTGCTGTTCTCTCACAGAGACATCAAGATAAGGGACAACATCATCCAGTTGCTTACTATTCTAAAATAATTCTATGGCATAACAAAATTATTCAATTTCAGATCGTGCATTATTGGCAATTAAGTTTGCTTTTGAAGAGTGGAGGCATTTTTTAAAAGGAGCAAGACATACAGTGACTGTGTTAACAGACCATAGAAATTTGCTTTTTTTGCAATCAGCCAAGACTCTCACACCAAGGCAGTTAAGATGGTCATTGTTCTTTGCTGATTACGATTTTGTGGTGACATTTAAGCCAGGTAGGCTTAATGGAAAGGCTGACGCTTTATCACGTCAATTTCCTGGAAGTGAGATGGAATCAGAGAAGGAGATGATATCAATTATCGATCCATGTTGTTTTATTTCAGCCGGAAAACAGAAAATTGAGGATGTTGAGGAAGAAGTTTGAAAGTCCATGTCAATAGCACAGATGGCAGAGTGGGTCAGAAAGGATGCGGTTCGAAAAATTGAGAAAGGATTACCGTATTTTGAAAATAAACTTTACTTACCTATTTTGGAGTTGAGAGAGAGAGAGTAATAAGAGACTGCCATGAATCTATGCTGTCCGGACATCCAGGTTTCAGAGAGACATTAGAGTTGGTTAGGAGGAGTTTCTGGTGAGAGAAGATGCGCCAGGACATCTTAAATTTTGTAAAGACCTGTGCTGTTTGTGCTCAAATGAAGAATCAAACCGGAAACCCAGTTGGGTTGTTGGAGCCGTTGCCCATTCAACCTCGTCCTTGGCATACAATTTCCCTGGACTTCATTACAGATCTTCCTTGTGACAAGGGTTGTACGTCTATTTTAGTTGTTGTGGATCTCTTGTCAAAAGAGGCTCATTCTGTTCCAATGGAGGGAGAGGTTACTGCAGACAGTTTGGCCAAAGTCTTTTTGCGGGAAATAGTTAGACTGCATGGTCTTCCTAATGAAATTATCTCTGCTAGAGGTCCTCAATTTATTTCAAGATTCTGGAGGGTTTTTTGTAAGAGTTTGGGAGTGGAAGTAAGTTTATTTATTTATTTATTTATTTATTTATTTCACATTTATAAAGCGCTCACACAGCCCGCAGGCATCGAGGCGCTGTTACAGGAATTGTCTTTTTTGTTTTTCTTAGTTGCGTAATTGTGTTTTTTTTTTTTACTTAGTTACGTATTTATAACGCACTTAAACACCCAAAGGTTTCTAAGCGCGGACCCGGGGATCGAACCTGTTGTTGCTCCGTGTCGTCTTGCTTCCAAGACGCGCACGCTGCCGCTGAGCTATCCTCCCGGGACCAATGGACAAGTGGAAAGGGTGAATCAAGAACTGGAGAAGTATTTGAGGTGCTATCTATAGGCGGGTGAAGAATGGGTGGATTTGTTTTGGCTTGCCGAATTTGCTTATAATAATTGTGCTAAAGATTCAACTAACATGTCTTCGTTGTATCTTGGAAGAGGTTTTCACCCACGGTTTTTAAGTTTGAAATTACTGAAGAGTCAGAGAATCCTGGAGTTGAGGTTCGATTACAAATTATGAGGAAGAATTTGGAAAGAGCTTAAAAGGTACTTTTTGATAGTAAGCAGAAGTACACAAGGTTTGCAGATCCAAAAAGTAGATTGGGTCCTGAATATAGGTTGGTAACCTGGTTTGGCTTTCGACTAGGCATTTGAGAATTAAGGGTAAAAACAAATTTAGTCCACGTTTTGTAGGCCCATTTGAAGTTGAAAAGGTGATTAATCCAGTGACAGTACAGTTAAAACTACCCACTTCCTTGAACATACATCCAACCTTCCACATTAGTCTATTATAACCTGTGATTCATGGGACTAGAGTTGTACCACCACCTTCACCAGTTCAGTTAGAAAATTAATTTGAGGAGTTTGTGGTTAAGAGAATTGTAGATTCCAGGAGGTTAAGAGGGAAACTGCAATATTTGATAGACTGGGAAGGGTTTGGACCTGAGGAGCGTACATGGGAGGATGATTTGAATGTGCATGCACCACAATTAGTGGCAACATTTCATAGAAAGTATCCTTCTAAAGTTGGCCCTGGGACAGGGCGTTAATGGTGGGTACTTTCAGGTTTCATGGGGTTTGGTTGAATGTGGTGGAATGAGTTTATGATTAACATAAATTATGGTTTGGGCCCTAACTTTTAGTGCAGAGTGTGGAGAGCTTCCCAAGCCAAAATGGAGACTTCCAAAAGGATCAGTGATTGGTCAGAAGTAAAAGAAAGGCATTGTTAGAACATTCTAAACTGCCTTTCATTGTCAGTAGCCCAGCAGGAAGGTCTTATGTTTGAGCTCTGAAGATTTAGAAACTTTAGCTAGGCCCTTTTGCCTAGGATTTGTTATTTGGATCAGGAAAGTGTTGGAGAATTTAAGAAGAAAGGCAGAAACGTTCCGGTAAAAGAAAGAAGCAAGTTAAGTGACTTTATAATTTTTAACTGAACTTTGTGAAATTCAAGAAGGAGTTATATTTCTATATAATTTATTAACTAGTTCCTGTTTTCGTATTCTTTGTTTAAAGAGTAGTTCGTTTTGTTCTTTTAAGACTTTATTTTTGGATTTCTTGAACAGTACTCTTATTTAATGAACTGCACAACATATTTAGTGCGTGGCAAGTTGGTGTGTGGAAGCCTGTTCATCTTTTCAGCGTTGTGTGTTTTTTCGGCCGTATAAAAATTATTGAGTACTGTTCCTTCTTACGGTAACAGTGATTTATTTTAACGTCGGGCTAGCGCTAGAAATCTTACATTGTCTGTGCAAGTGACCGTGTTATAGATACGCGATCCTGAAACGTTATGTTTTATTTACTAACATTCTAACCTGGCGCGCGTACCTCATTAAGCTGCCTCTTCCAGGATCAGTGTCCGGAGCTCAGTAATTTCCTCCTACTGAACAAATAAAATTAAGGAGGGAGAAATACTGATCTACTACGCATGCGCAAATGGCATTTTTGAACTCTATTTTCTGCTCCTATGCGCACACCATTTTAGAAGGAAATGGAATATCTTCACGCATGCACATAACTCTAGTCAAGTGAACGCTTCCTTGAAGAGCGATATTTTTACGCAAGCAAAAGATCCAATTAGTGAACACTCCTTTCTTTCCACATGCACAAACAATTATAAAAGGAAGAAGCCAGAGTGTCATATTTGAAATTTGTGTTAAATCTAGAGATTCACACAAAAGATGGACATTTCCAGATGGGCGTGTGTGTGTTTTGGAATTTGAACTGCTAGAAGATTAATTCATGGAACTGAGAGAGTGAGCTAAAGATAGCAGTTTTCCAATTCTGAATTGAATAAGTTAGTAAGAGCATCAGAGACTCTATTTTTTCTTCAATAAGAAAACAAACACTTCCTCTAAGTTATCAATAGAGGCTATGCAGGTATGGTGGCGTGTTTATTTACTCAATTCGATAAAGAGAAGTCAGAGTCTAGGAAAAGAAAGGTTAGTGACTAAAGTGTATTTGTTGTTATTTTGTCTACAGGTTAAGAGATATAAAGCAGCTGAGCAAAACCTGAAGTTTATTATTTTGTCCCATTTTCCCCCTTTCCCTTGGGAATGCTCTCAACTGAACTGTTTGTTACCAGTTAAGAGGTTAGCATCCTAAGGGGAGTGCGGGGGTTCAGCAGCTTCCGCGGACAACATCCTGATTGAAGATAAAGCCTGACAGTCGCAGTCTCTGCGTGGGGATGACCAGGCAATTATCCTTGAACAAATATCCATCCTTTGTCTTGAGGTTCCTTCGATTCTTCCCAATAAACTCCTTCCAGATCATAGAGGACTGGGTTTGAATCCGAATGTCTTCTAGGAGACTGATTGCTTGGGCAACAAATATAGTGTGGGGAAACATCTTTGGGAAGGATCGGTCTTCAAGAATTTCGTAGTCAGGACGTCGGGATAAGGCATCAGCAATTATATAGTGTGTTCCAGGAACATGATGGAATTGAAGCTGGTACTGGGCAAAGAAGAAGGCCCAACGGGCTTGACGACTGTTCCTACATTCCAGGGATTGCAGGACTTGAAGATTCCGATGGTCCGTGCGGACCTGAACAGGATGTTTCGCTCCCAGGAGTAGATGACGCCAGTCTGTGAAGTCTTGACGGATGGCTAGTAGTTCCTTTTGCAAAACAGAATAGTGGATTTCGCTAGGAGTCAGGGCATCCGTTTCCACTAGGAAGGGTCGATCAATGTCAGGTTGAGCCAAGATGGGGGCTTGTGTAAACTCCGACTTTAACCGTTGAAACGCCTCATCTTGGACTGCTGTCCATTGAAAGGGAGTATCCTTCTTCACCAATGTAATGATCAGATGTACTATCTCCGAAAAAGAAGGTATGAATTTCTGGTAGAAGTTGGCAAGCCCGCGGAAGGATTGAATTTGTTTCATCGTAGTTGGAACAGGCCAGGATAGAATGGAGTCTACTTACGAGTGGTCCATTCCAATTCCATCTGGGCTAAGGACAAATCCGAGATAGTGAACAGTAGACACATGGAAAAGGCATTTCTCGGGTTTTGCCAGGAGCTTATGTTCACGTAGACGCTGTAAGACTGCTTTAACATGTTCTTCATGCTTCAGATGGTCCTTGGAGTATATCAGTATATCGTGCAGGTAAACTATGACAAAGAGGAACAGCATATTGGAGAACACCCGGTCCATATAACGTTGGAAGACCGCTGGGGCATTGGCAAGTCCGAAGGGCATAACCAAGTATTCAAAATGACCAAAGGGTGTTCTAAAGGCTGTTTTCCATTTGTCACCTTCCTTTATGCGGATCAGATGGTAGGCACCTATGAAATCTAATTTCGTGAACACTACAGCTCCTCTTACCGCTTCCAGGATATCTGAGATCAAGGGCAATGGGTAGCGGTCCTTGAGGGTGCATTGATTAAGACCACAATAATCAAGGCAAGGCCTAAGCTCCTTGGTATATTTCTTTGGGACAAAAAATAAAGAGGCTTCCGCCGGGGATTTGGATGGTCGTATAGTACCGTTTTCCAGGTTGGTATCCAGGTATTCTCCGAGGGCTCTTTTCTCTGGTTCTGATAGAATGAACATCCTTCCAAAAGGTATCACTGCAGAGGGTTCAGTATCAATTGCGCAATATTCAGGTCTGTGAGGGGGTAGGGCCTGAACTATGGCAGTCAAGAACACATCTGTGTAATCCTGATAGGCCCTTGGAATCTGGATGATATTCGAGACAGTGAATGGACCTTGCTGGTTTGTTTGCGTATCTTCAGAGGATCTTGACGAGGAATCTAGGGATAGACAGTGGGACATACAATGTTCTGAACCAAGAAACAAGGATCCTGCTGCCCAGTTGATGTAGGGGTTGTGCTTCTGTAACCAGGGCATACCCAGTACCATTGGGTAATGGGCAGATCTTATGATGTAGAATTTGATCCTCTCTTGATGGTGGTTTATAGAAAGCAGGATCTCTTTGGTTTGAAGGGTTATGGGTCCTGAAGAGAGAGGTCTTCCATCAATATCCTCTACAGGTTGCATGATGTCTCGTGTTTCATATGGAATGTTATGGGTAGTGACCAAGTCATGATCTATGAATATCCCCATGGCCCAACAATCCACTAATGCCAGAAAGGGATAAGAGTCTTTCTTGGAAGGCGATAGAAAGACCTGCAGAATCACAAGATTGTTTTGTCCTGGAGAGTTCAAGGATGGAATAGATGTGGAGCAAACATCTCTCTCTCCCGAAGCTGTGCTCCATCTAGGATCGGGAGCTGGCGTTTCCCGAACGCCGTGGAGGGGCAATAGGACACTCTCTCACAAGATGTTTATCAGAGGCACAGTACATGCACATACCAGTGTGAATCCGTCGCATCCTTTCTTGCAGAGTTATGGGTCAGCGAAGGCTCCTAGTTGCATGGGTTCTGGGTCTGTGGTCGGGGAAGGAGCGGGTTCAGGTCTAGAGGAAGGTTCTGTAGAGGTCTTTTGGTAGGGCATTTTAGTCTTCTTCTTTCCGCCTTTCTTTTCTGGATACGAAAGTCTATTTGTAAGGAGAGATCCATGAGAGCCTGGAAGGAACCTGGGCAAACTACCCTGGCTAGCTCGTCTTTTATCTCTTCATTCAATCCTCTTTGAAAGAGGGTAAAACAGGCCTCAGAGGACCGGTCTGCTTCCTTGGCAAGTTGCTTAATGCGTGTTACATAGGTAAGCATATCCTGGGATCCTTGTTGGAAGTCCAATAAGCAATCTTGGGCACTGAAAACCTGTTCTGGGCGGTCAAACATGGTGTTTAGCGTCCGTACGAAACCATCATAGTCATCCAGGAGGGCATCACCTGTATTAACTAAGGGAGTTGGGCCAAGTTAATGCATTCCCGGAAAGATGTGATATCATAAAGCCCACCTTTGCCCTGGGGGTGGAGAAGTAGTAGGGCTTAAAAGTAAAGTGCACTAAACACAAATCGAGAAAGCCACAAAGGTTCTTTGATGAGCCATCATATTTATCCACCACTCCGCCCAGCAACACACTTTCCTTGGTCGCGGAATCACGTGACAGGTCTAGTTGTTTCAATGCAGCATTTTTGGCCTTAAGATTTTGAACTTCTGTTGTTAACTCCTGCATGCCGCGCATGAGGTCTTGAACTGCAGCCTCCATTTCCGTAACTGTATCAGTTAATTGGTGTCTCAATCTGTCACAGGATTCCCCCCTTCTCACATGTCTGTGTTGTTTGTTTGAGATCTTCGAAGAAGTCTTCTTTCGCACAGTTCGGGTTTTGTATAAACCTGTGCGTGGGTCCTCGGGTTCCAGCGTGCGGTTCGTCACCTGTCTCCAGGGAGTGTTCAGATGTCCGGGAAGAAGTCCAGGAAATGGCGAGGAGTGCACTCGTAAAGACGAGTGCAAAGGAAATCCAGGAATGCTAGATGAGGATTAAAAAGGGGAGGATGAAGGAGGATGAAGGAGGAGGAAATTTAGGGGACCGGGAACCAGGAATCAGAGGAAATAGTTGTACGAACTACGGCAGCACACGTCTGACTACTGCAAGCGGTAGCGTTGAGATGCGCAGGGCCGCGGGGGCATGACTGCTTTGTAGAACGCAGAGCGTACAACGCGGAGACTGGCAAACAGCGTTTCGCGTTCAGAGGCCATGTTGGGAGCACTGCTGAGTTCAGTCCCCTATGGGTCAGGGACCGCAAAGTCCAGAAGGGACGCATCCGGTGGTTCATGACACTGCAAGTGAATGTAAGATACCTGACAACCTACAGAACAGGGAAATTAACGCTTACTGTCCTTTGAGAAGTGAAGGAAACGTTACAAAATGTGTTCACAAAAAATATATATGATTCTCATGCTAGATGCGCATCTCTGAAAAAAGTCACACCCTACTTTTGTATATCTCCTACCATGTGTTCTAATTCTTTCTGTAAATAGTTAAAGATCATTAAGTGAACAGAGGTCCTTTTATTAACTTCCCAAACTAACCTACGACTGCTAATTTAAGCATCATGAATATTATGTAAAACAATGCTTTCCATTGATTGGATTGGAGCCACCATCTGCCTAGAAGGAGCAGGACCAGAGTGGTTAGCATGTGCCCCATTCCTATTGAGCCCTATGGGGGCTCAAATCAGAATGGGGATGGTCCAGGTCTTTGTTCCCCGAATGGGGAAATACCGGGCCCTCCAAGGTCGGAATGGCCCGGTATTTTCCCATTGAGGGACGACGGACCCGGACCCGAGTTTGGAGGCAACCATGCCCTTGTTAAGGGCATGGCTGCCTCCAAACTTGTAATGAGGCCTCTAGTTTTAAAACACGTATTGGTTCCTGCCCTGAGGTTCAAAGTAGGCTGGAGTTGCTGGCTTCTGTGCTCTCCTTCATGGGTCCCTGAAAACTTACCCACACGCTAAAGCTGCTTCCCACAAAAATGACTAGTTTTAGAACAGCTGTGGTCAAAACCTGCATGGCTTTCACCACTGTATATGTGTCAGCTCCCTCCCTCTTAAAAAAGGTGTTTACTAATCAGCACGTCTGTTTATTATTAATAACTGTAATGTCAATCATGTGTGTTTTCAATGGTACAATTCAGGTTTCCTCTGGGCTACACCACATAGCTTAGCCACAAATGAGATGATGTGATGACATTTGTTACGTGCCTATACACAAGTGTTTCAAGGCGTGATGAGGCAAGGAAGGGGGAACAGAGGGAGGACAGAGAAAAAGATCTTACTAGGCCAGGTGACATTGAGATCGCGTAAGTGCAGGGCAGTGGGTGGGGAAAAGTGCCAGGGGAAAGGGGAGGAGGGCAGTGCTGTACCTGGGATCAAAACTCGCATCAATAAGGCCAAGGCAGGAGGGTTAGGCTTCCTGTACATAGCCCAAAGCTCTGGAACGCCCTCCCTACCTCTCTCCTAGCAGAAACCTCCCTACTTGCCTTTCGAAGGAATCTGAAAACGTCACTCTTCAACTAATGTTCTCCCTCTTTCTTCTACCTACAACCTGCCATGTATCCCTCCTTCCTCCTTAACTATTTCTTTTGATAAATGTTGTATTCTAGCAACAATGGTCAAATTGTATATCTGCTGCTACTGTAACTAAGCAAAGCTCTACGCATATAACAAGCTTTAAATTGTATGCAAATGATATGTAACTAAGTAAAGCCCTTATCATGTAACAAGCACCACGTTGCCTAAGGGCTGTTGTGCGTTCTACAAGTGTGAACAAATAAAAATAAATAAATAAAAACAATAACAAGAAGTTTGGCCAGCAGGTGCAAGGGTAAGGGCAGACAGCAGGTGTCCAAATGTGCAGGTAGGGGAACTCAGGGACGTCATTTTACCAAAATGACAGAGTAGCGGAAGTGACATCACATGACCCTTGACCTCTGATGACATCACAGGAAGTGATGTCATTTGGCACCATCTTTAAGTGATATCGCTGGTAGAGATGGAACACAATCTTTCACCCCGAGACAAAACAGGAAGTGGCATCACATAGCCTTGTTCTTAAGTACGCTACGAAAAATATGGTTACGATATCACCATAATGTGATAAAAATGTCATGCAACAATGGATCGCCATATGTATCGTTAAGATCAGTGTGTATAGGCGCACATTACCAAATTACTGTGAATGCAAGCAGACGTCCAAGTCAACATGATAATGATTTGTTATTATATAGCACTTAAGCTTAACCAGTTTATATAGAAAATATATATACAATATCACCTAACCTATGTTGGTACTCATTTATTGACCTCAGAAGGATGAGTCAAGCAAATATTGTAAAGAATTCCAGAAAGACACATGTTTGGTATTCCTATTCTTTCTTATTTAGGGTCAATGCTGAATGTGTTTGACTTGTGGAACCCTTGTTTTTTTTTTTTAGAGTCCTGAACACCTGAATTATAAAGCCAGCCAGCCCTGAATGCAAGAGCCACATGGCGCTGGCCGCAGCTTAGAAAATTGCATTAAAAAAAAGACCTTTATTTTTCTTCTTTTCTTCAAGCTGGAAGTAACTCCTCCACTTTACTTTAAAAAACTACCAGTATTACTATCCGCTAATACCGTCTGAGGTAATACTGGCAAATATCCCCAACTGAGTCTGATAACTCCATTGAATGGAGATTAACACCGGCAAACCGCCACTTGTAATCAGGTGGTAATACTAACTGACCAATTGGTGGTATTGGTAATTCCACTTGCCGGTATTTTGGTGGGTTTACTGCCAGAATACTGGCAAACTTGTAATGAGGCAGTCATGAATATTATGCAGTTTTAATTTAGTGGGTGCCCACTGTGAACAGGGTTGCTTCTTGGCATTCCATAAAAAGTGGGGAAAGAGGAAAAAAGACTGTAGGTGCCCACTGTGAAAAGTCTCACTTCTTGTAGTCCTAAGGAAAGTATGGGGCGAGGAGTGGGGGAGAAACTGGTCGTGCTCAATAATTGGTCATTCCAATCTGGTATGTGAGTGGGGTGGATTTGTGAAGTGCAAAACATAGGCTACAATCAGAAAAGTCCAGGGGAGTGGAAAAGGGCAAAGTGCAGAATGGACGTACCATTTAACAATGGTGTGAGGCAGTGATCAGACGTCCAACTGGCATACAAAGTGGGGCCTGATGGAACTGAAGAGTAGGGTTCATCAGCTGAGAAAATAAGTCAGATATTTCCAAAGGAGGGAGCCGATAAGTGCAGCAGTGATCAGTGGCCATCCGCTAAACCCAAGTGCATGACAGTAGGGAGCCAGCCCTGAACAAGGGCTCTGTAACTGCGGCAGCCTCTGTGGGGAAAAGGTTCAAGATGGTACTGAGATAGCCAGACCAGTTTGAGCATAGACAGAGGACTGGAATGCTAACTTATGTGTTTAAGGCTTTTTTGAAAAGCCAGGTATTAAGATGATTTCAGGTCATTAGATTGTTTTCTGGATCTGGTACAACTAATAGAATGCCAACTTCTCTCAGCGGTTTTCCTGCATTTTTCATGGCCTTTTTTATCGGGGAAAGCCCCCCACATGCCCTTTTACTTCCTGCACCCCTTCTACAACCCCTAAACTTAATATAAATATATATGCTAACCACACAACCCTTAAAATGCTCCGAAAAATGAGGCAAAACAGCTGCGATGAGTTGACCCCTACGAGTTGGGCGGATATTGTTTTTTCTCAGACCATATGGACAACGGGAGGTCGTCTATAAAGTGTTGCTTGCCTGCACCAGGATTATACTTTACAAAACCCTTTTCCTAAAAGATTTTGATGTGAATTTTGAGTTTCTCATATCTGTCTAAAGTCCCTTACTCATTAATAACCCAGTGGATGACGTGAATGGTTTTGACTGAGATATGTTTCGTGACCATGTGTGGCCAAAGGAATGATTGGAGGGTTGCTCCCTACCGTTTAGGCCCCCAGGATTATCCTGGATACCTTGTAATGGATATGTTGGATATGTTGGAGTGCATGGGTTTGAGCTTTTGGGAGGCCAATGTAGATAGAGACTTGTACAATAGTATAGATAGGCCTGGGTCATGGCTCTGGAGACTTCAATGTTGTGAGTGGAGCAAATCATTCATGACATACAGTGAGTTATAGGTTCTTTAGTGATGTCCTGGATGTGTCTATGAATGAACAGTCACTAAACTAAAACATTGAGAACCCACCATTTCAGCTCTACCCTTGAAAAAAGCAATGATGAGAAAGGGAACTAAAAAGGGAATCAAGTGGAAGAGGGGTGTCAATGGAGAAAAAGTGGAGGATTGTGGAGGGGGCTGCAGAGTGGTATAGGGTGAAACCCCTTTTTCAAAAAGGAAAAGGGCAGAACATGAATTTCCAAATGAAATGTTAAATGAAAAAGCTAATATAGCCCATTCTCCATTACCCAAATGCAGCCATGCAAATGTATGAAGCATAATTGTGCCTGTTGAAGAGACCGCTGCCTTCAAAGGTGATCCCCATGCTATCCCAGTGCATAGTAGAGGTAGAAGGGCCCAGGCAAAGGATTTCAAATTTGAGGCACTGAGGCAGATGCCATTGTAATTCATACAAACCTTAATACTGGAGAGGCACACAGCGGTATTTTCAACTATTAACGTTTGCCCAGAAAGGGAGCTGAATATCATTAGACTAAATCTGGAAAGAGTAAGCGAAAACTACAATGAGGTCTTACAATGGTTTAATGTAGATATTGAAAAGCCATGGGGCCACCACAGATTCTTGTAGGGCTCTACTGGTGACATCAAAGGCAGAGGACATTAAATTTCCCATACTGATTGGTTGTAGTTTATTACGCAGAAAGGAGGTGATCCAGTCTAAAGCTGAGTCTTATTTTTTTTCTTGGGGATTCCACCTTTTGAAGACTTGTGTGATGCTTGATAGTATCGAAAGCAGCAGATAAGTCGAGTGGGACAAGAATGGTAGGGATATTGCTAGCCATCAATTCCAGGGGCTCCTATTTTATGATGGCAGAACTCCATTTCCTAGGAAGAACTGAAATCAGACTGGCACTCGTGAAGAAGGTTGTTCAGCTCACTGTAATCCTGTAATTGAAAGGTAACCAACTTTTGCACGCCCTTGCTAATGAATGGGGTGTTTGTGTCTGGATGGTAGTTAAACTGGTCAAGGAGGTTGACTTTGGTTTTCTGTAAGAGAGGGGCACTGGCAGTTTTCTTCAGGCAACTAGAATACTAACGTTGTGAAAGAAGCTATTTATAAATGTGGTCCGAGCTGGAGCAAGATACTACGGGGTCGATTAATGGAATTAATGTGCGCCGAAAATTCCTACGCAGAGGTGCCAAAATGTGCGAATCGCAGGAAAAGTGCGAAAATCGCAGTGCAAGTGCGAAAATCGCAGGAAAACCAGCGCACAGCGATTCATGGAAGTCCGTGCGCGAGAAAAACATTGGATGTGCGCTAATAATGTGCGCCGCGCACGCCGGTGCACAGGTCATCCAACAGCGTGTGCCACGGCCACTGCGAAATCGCACATAGCGCGGCGCACATCACAAAAGTAGGCGGAACACGGGGCGTAACACTCGGAATGGGGAACAACACGTCAAAATATGGGCGTCACGGGGGAAGTACAGGAGGCAAGTGCGCGGAAAGCCCACACGCTCGCCTACAACCCATATTCATGGAATCGAATAGGGCAAACCAGCGCACGGTCAAAGTACGCCACAAGAAAGCAGGCGGTAGCGCCCCTGCGACTGAAAAAAATGTGCGCCAAAATGTGCGCTAACAAAATGCACCCATATACAGCCATGATGAATGGCCCATACAGTGGTCCTCTAGGACAAATGAGGTGCAAAGGGGCAAAGGAGCACCGACAAACACGGACACCCGCTGTCTGAAAAATAGCGTGTGCGCGTATTCCTGGGTGCGTGGGAAGTTCCACACGCGATTGGCCTGGGTACGTGTACTTCGGGGTGCGCGGGAAGTTCCACACGCGATTAGCCTGGGTACGTGTACTACGGGGTGCGCGGGAAGTTCCACACGCGATTGGCCTGGGTAGGTGGGGGTGCGCGGGAAGTTCCACATGCGATTGGCCTGGGTACGTGTACTTCGGGGTGCGCGGGAAGTTCCACACGCGATTGGCTTGGGTACATGTATTCCGAGGTGCGTGGAAGATTCACACGCGATTTCTGCAGGGTACGTGTATTTCGGTGGTGCCGGGGAATGCTACACGTGATTTGGCCATGTGGGTCCCCCCAGGTGTTCCCTCTACACCGTCCACGGCCCCTGTAGGCAGCCCACACCACAGGGTACTACCCTGCACCCCTGCTCATGTCCCACAGGCAACCCATCCACCATGGCCATGCCCACCAGCCAACCCACATGTCACCTTGCACTACTGATCACCAACACCTGTCTCCCACCACCCCCACCCCCCAGCCACCAGGGGCAGCCTCCACCATGCCCCCACTCATGTCTCCCACCACCCCCACCCCCCAGCAGTGCAGGGGCAGCCTCCACCAGGCCCCCACTCATGTCTCCCACCACTCCCACCCCCAGCCACCAGGGGCAGCCTCCACCAGGCCCCAACTCATGTCTCCCACCACCCCCACCCCCCAGCAGTGCAGGGGCAGCCACCACCAGGCCCCCACTCATGTCTCCCACCACCCCCACCCCCCAGCCACCAGGGGCAGCCTCCACCAGGCCCCCACTCATGTCTCCCACCACCCCCACCCCCCAGCAGTGCAGGGGGAGCCTCCACCAGGCCCCCACTCATGTCTCCCACCACCCCCCAGCCACCAGTGGCAGCCTCCACCAGGCCCCAACTCATGTCTCCCACCACCCCCACCCCCCAGCAGTGCAGGGGCAGCCTCCACCAGGCCCCCACTTATGTCTCCCACCACTCCCACCCCCCAGCCACCAGGGGCAGCCTCCACCAGGCCTCCACTCATGTCTCCCACCACCCCACCCCCCAGCAGTGCAGGGGCAGCCTCCAGCAGGCCCCCACTCATGTCTCCCACCACCCCATCCCTCAGCAGTGCAGGGGCAGCCTCCACCAGGCCCCCACTCATGTCTCCCACCACCCCCACCCCCCAGCCACCAGGGGCAGCCTCCACCAGGCCCCCACTCATGTCTCCCACCACCCCCACCCCCCAGCAGTGCAGGGGCAGCCTCCACCAGGCCCCCACTCATGTCTACCACCACCCGCACCCCCCAGCCACCAGGGGCAGCCTCCACCAGGCCCCCACTCATGTCTCCCACCACCCCCACCCCCCAGCAGTGCAGGGGCAGCCTCCACCAGGCCCCCACTCATGTCTCCCACCACCCCCACCCCCAGCAGTGCAGGGGCAGCCTCCACCAGGCCCCCACTCATGTCCCCCTGCACCCCCACCACCCAGCAGCGCAGGGGCAGCCTCCACCAGGCCCCCACTCAAGTCTCCCACCACCCCCTACCCCCCAGCAATCAGGGGCACCCTCCACCAGCCCTCCACTCATGTCCAACTCATGTCTCCCACCACCCTCACCCCCCAGCCACCAGGGACAGCCTCCACCAGGCCCCCACTCATGTCCCCTATTACCCCCACCCCCCAGCAGTGCAGGGGCAGCCTCCACCAGGCCCCCACTCATGTCCCCCTGCACCCCCATCCCCCAGCAGTGCAGGGGCAGCCTCCACCAGGCCCCCACTCATGTCTACCACCACCCCCAACCCCCAGCCACCAGGGGCAGCCTCCACCAGGCCCCCACTCATGTCCCCTATTACCCCCACCCCCCAGCAGTGCAGGGGCAGCCTCCACCAGGCCCCCACTCATGTCCCCCTGCACCCCCACCCCCCAGCAGTGCAGGGGCAGCCTCCACCAGGCCCCCACTCATGTCTACCCACCCCCCAGCAGTGCAGGGGCAGCCTCCACCAGGCCCCCACTCATGTCTACCACCGCCCCCACCCCCGAGCCACCAGGGGCAGCCTCCACCAGGCCCCCACTCATGTCTCCCACCACCCGCACCCCCCAGCAGTGCAGGGGCAGTCTCCACCAGGCCCCCACTCATGTCTACCACCACCCCCATCCCCCAGCCACCAGGGGCAGCCTCCACCAGGCCCCCACTCATGTCTCCCACCACCCCCACCCCCAGCCACTAGTGGCAGCCTCCACCAGGCCCCAACTCATGTTTCCCACCACCCCACCCCCCAGCAGTGCAGGGGCAGCCTCCACCAGGCCCCCACTCATGTCTCCCACCACCCCGCCCCCCAGCCAGCAGGGGCAACCTCCACCAGGCCCCCACTCATGTCTCCCACCACCCCACCCCCCAGCCACCAGGGGCAGCCTCCACCAGGCCCCCACTCATGTCTCCCACCACCCCCACCCCCCATCCACCAGGGCCAGCCTCCACCAGGCCCCCACTCGTGTCTCCCACCACCCCCACCCCCCAGCAGTGCAGGGGCAGCCTCCACCAGGCCCCCACTCATGTCTCCCACCACCCCCAGCTTCCAGGGGCAGCCTCCACCAGGCCTCCACTCATGTCTCCCACCACCCCACCCCCCAGCAGTGCAGGGGCAGCCTCCACCATGCCCCCACACATGTCTCCCACCACCCCCACCCCCAGCCATCAGGGGCAGCCTCCACCAGGCCCCCACTCATGTCTCCCACCACCGCCACCCCCCAGCAGTGCAGGGGCAGCCTCCACCAGGCCCCCACTCATGTCTCCCACCACCCCCAGTCCCCAGCCACCAGGGGCAGCCTCCACCAGGCCCCCACTCATGTCTTCCACCACCCCACCCCCCAGCAGTGCAGGGGCAGCGTCCTCCAGGCCCCCACTCATGTCTCCCACCACCCCCACCCCCCAGCCACCAGGGGCAGCCTCCACCAGGCCCCCACTCATGTCTCCCACTACCCCCACCCCCCAGCAGTGCAGGGGCCGCCTCCAGCAGGCCCACACTCATGTCTCCCACCACCCCCACCCCCCAGCCACCAGGGGCAGCCTCCACCAGGCCCCCACTCATGTCTCCCACCACCCCCACCCCCCAGCATTGCAGGGGCAGCCTCCACCAGGCCCCCACTCATGTCTACCACCACCGCCACCCCCAGCCACCAGGGACAGCCTCCACCAGGCCCACACTCATGTCCCCCTGCACCCCCACCCCCCAGCGTGCAGGGGCAGCCTCCACCAGGCCCCCACTCATGTCTACCACCACCCCCACCCCCCAGCCACCAGGGGCAGCCTCCACCAGGCCCCCACTCATGTCCCCTATTACACCCACTCCCCAGCAGTCCAGGGGCAGCCTCCACCAGGCCCCCACTCATGTCCCCCTGCACCCCCACCCCCCCAGCAGTGCAGCGGCAGCCTCCACCAGGACCCCACTCATGTCTACCACCACCCCCACCCCCCAGCCACCAGGGGCAGCCTCCACCAGGCCCCCACTCATGTCTACCACCACCCCACCCCCCAGCAGTGCAGGGGCAGCCTCCACCAGGCCCCCACTCAAGTCCAACTCATGTCTCCCACCACCCTCACCCCCCAGCCAACAGAGGCAGCCTCCACAAGGCCCCCACTCATGTCCCCTGCACCCCCACCCCCCAGCGTGCAGGGGCAGCCTCCACCAGGCCCCCACTCATGTCTACCACCACCCCCACCCCCCAACCACCAGGGGCAGCCTCCACCAGGCCCCCACTCATGTCCCCTATTACCCCCACCCCCCAGCAGTGCAGGGGCAGCCTCCAACAGGCCCCCACTCATGTCCCCCTGCACCCCCACCCCCCAGCAGTGCAGGGGCAGCCTCCACCAGGCCCCCACTCATGTCTACCACCACCCCCACCCCCCAGCCACCAGGGGCAGCCTCCACCAGGCCCCCACTCATGTCTACCACCACCCCCACCCCCCAGCAGTGCAGGGGCAGCTTCTACCAGGCCCCACTCATGTCTACCACCACCCCCACCCCCCAGCAGTGCAGGGGCATCCTCCACCAGGCCCCACTCATGTATCCCACCACCCCCACCTCCCAGCCACCAGGGGCAGCCTCCACCAGGCCCCCACTCATGTCTCCCACCACCCCCACCCCCCAGCAGTGCAGGGGCAGCCTCCACCAGGCTCCCACTCATGTCTCCCACCACCCCCACCCCCCAGCCACCAGGGGCAGCCTCCACCAGGCCCCCACTCATGTCTCCCACCACCCCACCCCCCAGCCACCAGGGGCAGCCTCCACCAGGCCCCCACTCATGTCTCCCACCACCCCCCACCCCCCAGCAGTGCAGGGGCAGCCTCCACCAGGCCCCCACTCATGTCTCCCACCACCCCCACCCCCCATCCACCAGGGCCAGCCTCCACCAGGCCCCCACTCATGTCTCCCACCACCCCCACCCCCCAGCAGTGCAGGGGCAGCCTCCACCAGGCCCCCACTCATGTCTCCCACCACCCCCCAGCTTCCAGGGGCAGCCTCCACCAGGCCTCCACTCATTCCTCCCACCACCCCACCCCCCAGCAGTGCAGGGGCAGCCTCCACCATGCCCCCACACATGTCTCCCACCACCCCCACCCCCCAGCCATCAGGGGCAGCCTCCACCAGGCCCCCACTCATGTCTCCCTCCACCGCCACCCCCCAGCAGTGCAGGGGCAGCCTCCACCAGGCACCCACTCATGTCTCCCACCACCCCCAGCCCCCAGCCACCAGGGGCAGCCTCCACCAGGCCCCCACTCATGTCTCCCACCACCCCCACCCCCCAGCAGTGCAGGGGCAGCCTCCTCCAGGCCCCCACTCATGTCTCCCACCACCCCCACCCCCCAGCCACCAGGGGCAGCCTCCACCAGGCCCCCACTCATGTCTCCCACTACCCCCACCCCCCAGCAGTGCAGGGGCCGCCTCCAGCAGGCCCACACTCATGTCTCCCACCACCCCCACCCCCCAGCCACCAGGGGCAGCCTCCACCAGTCCCCCACTCATGTCTCCCACCACCCCCACCCCCCAGCATTGCAGGGGCAGCCTCCACCAGGCCCCCACTCATGTCTACCACCACCGCCACCCCCCAGCCACCAGGGACAGCCTCCACCAGGCCCACACTCATGTCTCCCACCATCCCACCCCCCAGCAGTGCAGGGGCAGCCTCCACCAGGCCCCACTCATGTCAACCACCACCCCCACCTCCCAGCAATGCAGGGGCAGCCTCCACCAGGCCCCCACTCATGTCTCCCACCACCCCCACCCCCCAGCCACCAGGAGCAGCCTCCATTAGGCCCCCACTCATGTCTCCCACCAGCCCCACCCCCCAGCAGTGCAGGGGCAGCCTCCACCAGGCCCCCACTCATGTCTCCCACCACCCCCACCCCCCAGCCATCAGGGGCAGCCTCCACCAGGCCCCCACTCATGTCTCCCACCACCCCCACCTCCCAGCAATGCAGGGGCAGCCTCCACCAGGCCCCCACTCATGTCTCCCACCACCCCCATCCCCCAGCCACCAGGGGCAGCCTCCACCAGGCCCCCACTCATGTCTCCCACCACCCCCACCCCCCAGCAGTGCAGTGGCAGCCTCCACCAGGCCCCCACTCATGTCTACCACCACCCCCACCCCCCAGCCACCAGGGGCAGCCTCCACCAGGCCCCCACTCATGTCTCCCACCACCCCACCCCCCAGCAGTGCAGGGGCAGCCTCCACCAGGCCCCCACTCATGTCTCCCACCACTCCCACCCCCCAGCTGTGCAGGGGCAGCCCCCACCAGGCCCCCACTCATGTCCCCTATTACCCCCACCCCACAGCCACCAGGGGAAGCCTCCACCAGGCCCCCACTCATGTCTCCCACCACCCCCACCCCCCAGCAGTGCAGCGGCAGCCTCCACCAGGCCCCCACTCATGTCTAAAACCACCACCCCCACCCCCCAGCCACCAGGGGCAGCCCCCACCAGGCCCCCACTCATGTCCCCTATTACCCCCACTCCCAGCCACCAGGGGCAGCCTCCACCAGGCCCCCACTCATGTCTCCCACCACCCCCACCCCCAGCAGTGCAGGGGCAGCCTCCACCAGGCCCCCACTCATGTCCCCCTGCACCCCACCCCCCAGCAGTGCAGGGGCAGCCTCCACCAGGCCCCCACTCATGTCTCCCACCACCCCCACCCCCCAGCCATCAGGGGCAGCCTCCACCAGGCCCCCACTCATGTCTCCCTCCACCGCCACCCCCCAGCAGTGCAGGGGCAGCCTCCACCAGGCACCCACTCATGTCTCCCACCACCCCCAGCCCCCAGCCACCAGGGGCAGCCTCCACCAGGCCCCCACTCATGTCTCCCACCACCCCCACCCCCCAGCAGTGCAGGGGCAGCCTCCTCCAGGCCCCCACTCATGTCTCCCACCACCCCCACCCCCCAGCCACCAGGGGCAGCCTCCACCAGGCCCCCACTCATGTCTCCCACTACCCCCACCCCCCAGCAGTGCAGGGGCCGCCTCCAGCAGGCCCACACTCATGTCTCCCACCACCCCCACCCCCCAGCCACCAGGGGCAGCCTCCACCAGTCCCCCACTCATGTCTCCCACCACCCCCACCCCCCAGCATTGCAGGGGCAGCCTCCACCAGGCCCCCACTCATGTCTACCACCACCGCCACCCCCCAGCCACCAGGGACAGCCTCCACCAGGCCCACACTCATGTCTCCCACCATCCCACCCCCCAGCAGTGCAGGGGCAGCCTCCACCAGGCCCCCACTCATGTCAACCACCACCCCCACCTCCCAGCAATGCAGGGGCAGCCTCCACCAGGCCCCCACTCATGTCTCCCACCACCCCCACCCCCCAGCCACCAGGAGCAGCCTCCATCAGGCCCCCACTCATGTCTCCCACCAGCCCCACCCCCCAGCAGTGCAGGGGCAGCCTCCACCAGGCCCCCACTCATGTCTCCCACCACCCCCACCCCCCAGCCATCAGGGGCAGCCTCCACCAGGCCCCCACTCATGTCTCCCACCACCCCCACCTCCCAGCAATGCAGGGGCAGCCTCCACCAGGCCCCCACTCATGTCTCCCACCACCCCCATCCCCCAGCCACCAGGGGCAGCCTCCACCAGGCCCCCACTCATGTCTCCCACCACCCCCACCCCCCAGCAGTGCAGTGGCAGCCTCCACCAGGCCCCCACTCATGTCTACCACCACCCCCACCCCCCAGCCACCAGGGGCAGCCTCCACCAGGCCCCCACTCATGTCTCCCACCACCCCACCCCCCAGCAGTGCAGGGGCAGCCTCCACCAGGCCCCCACTCATGTCTCCCACCACTCCCACCCCCCAGCTGTGCAGGGGCAGCCCCCACCAGGCCCCCACTCATGTCCCCTATTACCCCCACCCCACAGCCACCAGGGGAAGCCTCCACCAGGCCCCCACTCATGTCTCCCACCACCCCCACCCCCCAGCAGTGCAGCGGCAGCCTCCACCAGGCCCCCACTCATGTCTAAAACCACCACCCCCACCCCCCAGCCACCAGGGGCAGCCCCCACCAGGCCCCCACTCATGTCCCCTATTACCCCCACTCCCAGCCACCAGGGGCAGCCTCCACCAGGCCCCCACTCATGTCTCCCACCACCCCCACCCCCAGCAGTGCAGGGGCAGCCTCCACCAGGCCCCCACTCATGTCCCCCTGCACCCCACCCCCCAGCAGTGCAGGGGCAGCCTCCACCAGGCCCCCACTCATGTCTCCCACCACCCCCTACCCCCCAGCAGTCAGGGGCAGCCTCCACCAGGCCCCCACTCATGTCCCCCTGCACCCCCACCCCCCAGCAGTGCAGGGGCAGCCTCCACCAGGCCCCCACTCATGTCTACCACCACCCCCACCCTCCAGCCACCAGGGGCAGCCTCCACCAGGCCCCCACTCATGTCTACCACCACCCCCACCCCCCAGCAGTGCAGGGGCAGCCTCCACCAGGCCCCCACTCAAGTCCAACTCATGTCTCCCACCACCCTCACCCCCCAGCCACCAGGGGCAGCCTCCACCAGGCCCCCACTCATGTCCCCTATTGCCCCCACCCCCCAGCAGTGCAGGGGCAGCCTCCAACAGGCCCCCACTCATGTCCCCCTGCACCCCCACCCCCCAGCAGTGCAGGGGCAGCCTCCACCAGGCCCCCACTCATGTCTACCACCACCCCCACCCCCCAGCCACCAGGGGCAGCCTCCACCAGGCCCCCACTCATGTCTACCACCACCCCCACCCCCCAGCAGTGCAGGGGCAGCTTCCACCAGGCCCCACTCATGTCTACCACCACCCCCACCCCCCAGCAGTGCAGGGGCAGCCTCCACCAGGCCCCACTCATGTATCCCACCACCCCCACCTCCCAGCCACCAGGGGCAGCCTCCACCAGGCCCCCACTCATGTCTCCCACCACCCCCACCCCCCAGCAGTGCAGGGGCAGCCTCCACCAGGCTCCCACTCATGTCTCCCACCACCCCCACCCCAGCCACCAGGGGCAGCCTCCACCAGGCCCCCACTCATGTCTCCCACCACCCCCAGCCACCAGGGGCAGCCTCCACCAGGCCCCACTCATGTCTCCCACCACCCCCCACACCCCAGCAGTGCAGGGTCAGCCTCCACCAGGCCCCCACTCATGTCTCCCACCACCCCCACCCCCCATCCACCAGGGCAGCCTCCACCAGGCCCCCACTCATGTCTCCCACCACCCCCACCCCCCAGCAGTGCAGGGGCAGCCTCCACCAGGCCCCCACTCATGTCTCCCACCACCCCCCAGCTTCCAGGGGCAGCCTCCACCAGGCCTCCACTCATGTCTCCCACCACCCCACCCCCCAGCAGTGCAGGGGCAGCCTCCACCATGCCCCCACACATGGTCTCCCACCACCCCCACCCCCAGCCATCAGGGGCAGCCTCCACCAGGCCCCCACTCATGTCTCCCACCACCGCCACCCCCCAGCAGTGCAGGGGCAGCCTCCACCAGGCACCCACTCATGTCTCCCACCAACCCCAGCCCCCAGCCACCAGGGGCAGCCTCCACCAGGCCCCCACTCATGTCTCCCACCACCCCCACCCCCCAGCAGTGCAGGGGCAGCCTCCTCCAGGCCCCCACTCATGTCTCCCACCACCCCCCACCCCCCAGCCACCAGGGGCAGCCTCCACCAGGCCCCCACTCATGTCTCCCACTACCCCCACCCCCCAGCAGTGCAGGGGCCGCCTCCAGCAGGCCCACACTCATGTCTCCCACCACCCCCACCCCCCAGCCACCAGGGGCAGCCTCCACCAGACCCCCACTCATGTCTCCCACCACCCCCACCCCCCAGCATTGCAGGGGCAGCCTCCACCAGGCCCCCACTCATGTCTACCACCACCGCCACCCCCCAGCCACCAGGGACAGCCTCCACCAGGCCCACACTCATGTCTCCCTCCATCCCACCCCCCAGCAGTGTAGGGGCAGCCTCCACCAGGCCCCCACTCATGTCAACCACCACCCCCACCCCCCAGCCACCAGGAGCAGCCTCCATCAGGCCCCCACTCATGTCTCCCACCAGCCCCACCCCCCAGCAGTGCAGGGGCAGCCTCCACCAGGCCCCCACTCATGTCTCCCACCACCCCCACCCCCCAGCCATCAGGGGCAGCCTCCACCAGGCCCCCACTCATGTCTCCCACCACCCCCACCTCCCAGCAATGCAGGGGCAGCCTCCACCAGGCCCCCACTCATGTCTCCCACCACCCCCACCCCCCAGCCACCAGGGGCAGCCTCCACCAGGCCCCCACTCATGTCTCCCACCACCCCCACCCCCCAGCAGTGCAGTGGTAGCCTCCACCAGGCCCCCACTCATGTCTACCACCACCCCACCCCCCAGCAGTGCAGAGGCAGCCTCCACCAGGCCCCCACTCATGTCTACCACCACCCCCACCCCCCAGCCACCAGGGGCAGCCTCCACCAGGCCCCCACTCATGTCTACCACCACCCCCACCCCCCAGCAGTGCAGGGGCAGCTTCCACCAGGCCCCACTCATGTCTACCACCACCCCCACCCCCCAGCAGTGCAGGGGCAGCCTCCACCAGGCCCCACTCATATATCCCACCACCCCCACCTCCCAGCCACCAGGGGCAGCCTCCACCAGGCCCCCACTCATGTCTCCCACCACCCCCACCCCCCAGCAGTGCAGGGGCAGCCTCCACCAGGCTCCCACTCATGTCTCCCACCACCCCCACCCCAGCCACCAGGGGCAGCCTCCACCAGGCCCCCACTCATGTCTCCCACCACCCCCACCCCCCAGCCACCAGGGGCAGCCTCCACCAGGCCCCCACTCATGTCTCCCACCACCCCCCACCCCCCAGCAGTGCAGGGGCAGCCTCCACCAGGCCCCCACTCATGTCTCCCACCACCCCCACCCCCCATCCACCAGGGCCAGCCTCCACCAGGCCCCCACTCATGTCTCCCACCACCCCCACCCCCCAGCAATGCAGGGGCAGCCTCCACCAGGCCCCCACTCATGTCTCCCACCACCCCCCAGCTTCCAGGGGCAGCCTCCACCAGGCCTCCACTCATGTCTCCCACCACCCCACCCCCCAGCAGTGCAGGGGCAGCCTCCACCATGCCCCCACACATGTCTCCCACCACCCCCACCCCCCAGCAGTGCAGGGGCAGCCTCCACCAGGCACCCACTCATGTCTCCCACCACCCCCAGCCCCCAGCCACCAGGGGCAGCCTCCACCAGGCCCCCACTCATGTCTCCCACCACCCCCACCCCCCAGCAGTGCAGGGGCAGCCTCCTCCAGGCCCCCACTCATGTCTCCCACCACCCCCACCCCCCAGCCACCAGGGGCAGCCTCCACCAGGCCCCCACTCATGTCTCCCACTACCCCCACCCCCCAGCAGTGCAGGGGCCACCTCCAGCAGGCCCACACTCATGTCTCCCACCACCCCCACCCCCCAGCCACCAGGGGCAGCCTCCACCAGACCCCCACTCATGTCTCCCACCACCCCCACCCCCCAGCATTGCAGGGGCAGCCTCCACCAGGCCCCCACTCATGTCTACCACCACCGCCACCCCCCAGCCACCAGGGACAGCCTCCACCAGGCCCACACTCATGTCTCCCACCATCCCACCCCCCAGCAGTGCAGGGGCAGCCTCCACCAGGCCCCCACTCATGTCAACCACCACCCCCACCCCCCAGCCACCAGGAGCAGCCTCCATCAGGCCCCCACTCATGTCTCCCACCAGCCCCACCCCCCAGCAGTGCAGGGGCAGCCTCCACCAGGCCCCCACTCATGTCTCCCACCACCCCCACCCCCCAGCCATCAGGGGCAGCCTCCACCAGGCCCCCACTCATGTCTCCCACCACCCCCACCTCCCAGCAATGCAGGGGCAGCCTCCACCAGGCCCCCACTCATGTCTCCCACCACCCCCACCCCCCAGCCACCAGGGGCAGCCTCCACCAGGCCCCCACTCATGTCTCCCACCACCCCCACCCCCCAGCAGTGCAGTGGCAGCCTCCACCAGGCCCCCACTCATGTCTACCACCACCCCCACCCCCCAGCCACCAGGGGCAGCCTCCAACAGGCCCCCACTCATGTCTCCCACCACCCCACCCCCCAGCAGTGCAGGGGCAGCCTCCACCAGGCCCCCACTCATGTCTCCCACCACCCCCACCCCCCAGCTGTGCAGGGGCAGCCCCCACCAGGCCCCCACTCATGTCCCCTATTACCCCCACCCCCCAGCCACCAGGGGAAGCCTCCACCAGGCCCCCACTCATGTCTCCCACCACCCCCACCCCCCAGCAGTGCAGCAGCAGCCTCCACCAGGCCCCCACTCATGTCTAAAACCACCACCCCCACCCCCCAGCCACCAGGGGCAGCCCCCACCAGGCCCCCACTCATGTCCCCTATTATCCCCACTCCCAGCCACCAGGGGCAGCCTCCACCAGGCCCCCACTCATGTCTCCCACCACCCCCACCCCCAGCAGTGCAGGGGCAGCCTCCACCAGGCCCCCACTCATGTCCCCCTGCACCCCACCCCCCAGCAGTGCAGGGGCAGCCTCCACCAGGCCCCCACTCATGTCTCCCACCACCCCCTACCCCCCAGCAGTCAGGGGCACCCTCCACCAGGCCCCCACTCATGTCCAACTCATGTCTCCCACCACCTTCACCGCCCGGCCACCAGGGGCAGCCTCCACCAGGCCCCCACCCATGTCCCCTATTACCCCCACCCCCCAGCAGTGCAGGGGCAGCCTTCACCAGGCACCCACTCATGTCCCCCTGCACCCCCACCCCCCAGCAGTGCAGGGGCAGCCTCCACCAGGCCCCCCCCTCATTTCTCCCACCACCCCCACCCCCCAGCAGTGCAGGGGCAGGCCCCACCAGGCCCCCTCTCATGTCCCCTATTATCCCCGCCCCCCAGCCACCAGGGGCACCCTCCACCAGGCCCCCACTCATGTCTCCCACCACCCCCACCCCCCAGCAGTGCAGGGGCAGCCTCCAGCAGGGTCCCACTCATGTCTCCCACCACCCCCACCCCCAGCCACCAGGGGCAGCCTCCACAAGGCCCCCACTCATGTCTCCGACCACCCCCAACCCCCAGCATTGCAGGGGCAGCTTCCACCGGCCCCCACTCATGTCTACCACCACCTCCACCCCCCAGCCACCAAGGACAGCCTCCACCAGGCCCACACTCATGTCTCCCACCACCCCACCCCCCAGAAGTGCAGGGGCAGCCTCCACCAGGCCCCCACTCATGTCAACCACCACCCCCACCCCCCAGCCACCAGGGGCAGCCTCCATCAGGCCCCCACTCATGTCTCCCACCACCCCCACCCCCCAGCAGTGCAGGGGCAGCCTCCACCAGGCCCCCACTCATGTCTCCAACCACCCCCACCCCCCAGCCTCCAGGGGCAGCCTCCACCAGGCCCCCACTCATGTCTCCCACCACCCCCATCCCCCAGCAGTGCAGGGGCAGCCTCCACCAGGCCCCCTCTCATGTCTCCCACCACCCCCACCCCCCAGCCACCAGGGGCAGCCTCCACCAGGCCCCCACTCATGTCTCCCACCACCCCCACCCCCCAGCAGTGCAGGGGCAGCCTCCACCAGGCCCCCACTCATGTCTACCACCACCCCCACCCCCCAGCCACCAGGGGCAGCCTCCACCAGGCCCCCACTCATGTCTCCCACCACCCCACCCCCCAGCAGTGCAGGGGCAGCCTCCACCAGGCCCCCACTCATGTCTCCCACCACCCCCACCCCCCAGCAGTGCAGGGGAAGCCCCCACCAGGCCCCCACTCATGTCCCCTATTACCCCCACCCCCCAGCCACCAGGGGCAGCCTCCACCAGGCCCCCACTCATGTCTCCCACCACCCCCACCCCCCAGCAGTGCAGGGGCAGCCCCCACCAGGCCCCCACTCATGTCCCCTATTACCCCCACCTCCCAGCCACCAGGGGCACCCTCCACCAGGCCCCCACTCATCTCCAACTCATGTCTCCCACCACCCCCACCCCCCAGCCGTGCGATGTGCCTGGGTACGTGTACCTCGGGTGCGCGGGAAGTTCCACACGCGATTAGCCTGGGTACGTGTACTTCGGGGTGCGCGTGAACGTCCACACGCGATTTGCCTGGGTACGTGTACTACAGAGTGCGTGGGAAGTTCCACACGCGATTAGCCTGGGTACGTGTACTTCGGGGTGCGCGTGAACTTCCACACGCGATTTGCCTGGGTACGTGTACTACGCGGTGCGCGGGAAGTTCCACACGCGATTAGCCTGGGTACGTGTACTTCGGGGTGCGTGGGAAGTCCCACACGCGATTGGCCTGGGTACGTGTACTTCGGGGTACGCGTGAACTTCCACACGCGATTGGGCCTGTGAGAGTGGGGTACATGTATTCCATGGGTGGGCGGGAATATTTACCCGCGACTGTGCCTGTGAGAGCGTGCTACGTCTATTCCTGGGGTGGGCGGGAAGATTCACACGTTCGCCTACGACGTGCCGAAAAATGGTCCAATCCTGAGACACCTACGCCAGCATGAAGCAGGCGTACGTCGACCCGCGCAGCATAAAAGTGCGCGCAAACAACAAACAAGCTGATACGACAGGATGAATATACCATTCCTAGCAGCAGTGGCCGTGGGTTACCAAAGGAGGAGGAGGAGGATAGTGAGGGCCCGAATTTTCACTCCCAGAACCAGCCTTTTTGGGATGCCTGATGACCAGAAGTATGGGAGGTACAGGTTTCCCCCACACATAATACTGGACCTGGTCAGTGAGTGGGAGGATGACCTCACATCACCCACCCTGTGCTCCCAAGCAGTCAGCCCCCTGGAGAAGGTCCTCAATGTACTGCACTTCTTGGCCACAGGATCATTTCAGCGGACAAGTGCCATAGTGGGTGGGGTGTCACAGGCCACGCAGTCACGCTCCCTACACCAGGTCTTGAACATCTTCACTGCACGCCCATCAGTCCGTAGGCACATATACCTGCCCAGGACACCTGCAGAAAGGCAGGCTGCCACCCTCGATTTCTACGGTGTGGCACAATTCCCAAAAGTGCTAGGTGCCATTGACTGCACCCATGTGGCACTACGTCCCCCCAGGGCATCTGAGCACATCTATAGGAACCGCAAACACTGGCATTCCATCAACGTGCAGGTAGTATGTAATGCTAAGGGAATCATCACCTCAGTATATGCCAACTATCCAGGGTCCACCCACGACAGCTTCATTTACCGAATGTCTACCCTAAGCCAGGACCTAGAAGCTGGGCGGCATGGCGATACATGGCTGCTTGGTGAGTATGAATGCCACTGCACATGCATGCATGTCAGATGCAGAGTTATGTCACTACCCCACTAATGATACCCATCACCTCCTCACCAGGGGACAGTGCCTACCCTCTGAGCACCCACATGATGACGCCAATTCGGAACCCCATCACGCCTCCAGAGGTAAAATACAACACAGCCCATATTGCAACCCCGGGCATAGTGGAGCGCACATTCCGAGTGCTCAAGTCACGCTTTCGCTCCCTTGACCGTTCTGGCGGGCAGCTGTTATATGCGCCCCCAGTAGTGAGCAGGATCATAGTGGCAGCATTTGTCCTGCACAATGTTGCAACACGCCAGGGCCTGGCCGTGGACATGGTGGTGCCCCCACATCCCCAACCACATGCACGCCCGCTGCGCATGGGAGGGGAGAGGGCACGGGGTGAGGCAGCCCGTACGCAGCTGGTGGCTAATTACTTCACATAGAAATCACACCCCAGTGGAGTGCACACAGGCCTGGCACATACCATCTGATAAGCAATGATGACTCGACGTGACAATTAAGACGAACAAAGGGACTGCCAACTGTCAGAACCATAGCAGCCTGAGATTGTTCATGTGGAAGTGTCACAATGTGTGCATCCCTACCTACACAAACACCACCAATGAAGTGTCATGAAAAGACACTTCCATGCTGCAGAAATGAATACCCACTTCCAAAATACTACATGAAAACAGTGCCATGTCACCCACCCCCTCCCCGGCACGGCCACACAACACACCATGGCATGTCATGCAATGTGAGAGGAAAGAAATTAATCCCCACAACATGCCCCAAGTGTCAGCAGCTACAGTGTCCCTAATGGAAACATGTCCACACATGAAATGCTCACAGTAATGCAGGACCTACAACCCACATTACCAAATACTTACCAAGAATACCAATCACCTACACAACCTCCAACCTACCTCAAACATGACATTACAGACTTAAAAATTAGCTAGCCTCACCACCTGATGATGACAGCCCTCCGAACACTTCCAAGTATACAGTGTTAGCGCCACGCAAGAGTGTAGGTGCCCTGATTACAACATGGACTCCAGTTCCAAGGTGGACCGCATTGTGAAGACATGAGGAATGGACCTGCAAATATGGAGGATGAGATGGATGCAGAGGCACATATCAATACACCACGCAGTGTACAATACAACAACAATATGCACTATGAATGTATACACAGTATTGACTACAGACTGCCCACACAGCTCATGGGAGTCCAATGTCACCATGTACGTCAATGTCACTTGGGCACACCCTTTGCAAGCCCATGGAAACGGGAAGCAGGAGGGGTGTGTGTGACAAAAACCCAAGCATCTGAACCAAATCATGACAAGCCTGCATGTGCCCAGCCACAATGCAGGGTATGCCCACGGGAGCCACACAAGGCAACACACTGTCCCAAAAAAAAAAAATTAAAACAAAAAAAAATCAAAAATGGCCTTTAATGGGCCCAGGGGGTTTGGGGAGCCCCCCCAGGAGGTCCGAGGACAGGGTGCACACCAAAACCCACCTGTGTGGATCCTGCGAAAAAAAACACCTCCATGGGCTCATGGCCTACACGGCTACCCTATTGTGGGAGTATCACTGCTGTCACTATCCTCACCCTCTGCAGCTGCATCCGGAGGTGGTGGCACTATGGGAGGCAGCCCACGCAAAGCCCTAGTCTGTTCCTCCATGGCTGCAAGCATGCGGGTGTGGTAGGTCTCGTTCTGGAGGATAAGTGTGCGGAGGTCCCCATGCAACAACTCACGGGATGCCCGGACCTCCGCCCTAGTTGCCTGCATCTCAGCTGAGAGCGTGCGGGTGAGACACTCCAGCTACTGTTCTGTCCTTCGGTTTGTTGAAGCTCAAGCTCAACAAGAGTCGTCCTGAGGTGAAGGAGTTCCAGCCTCAGGGCTTCCCTGTGGCCCTGGGACTATATGGAGATGGCTTCCTGCAGAGTCACCAGTGCAGCCCGCCTGTCCCTGTCGGACGCCAACATGTCCTCCCTGTGTGACTTGCAGATGGAGTCGGTTGCCTGCTGTAGTCGCTCCATCAGCCTTTCGGGGGGGACAATGGAAGTGGTCACCCTATCCATGGCCTGAGCCATCATCTCTGATGATGCTGCCTGTTGGGTTGCCATACCGTAAATGGATTGCTCCCATGCGGTATTGCCAGGTGGCGTACGGCCACCACGTCGGTGGGCACCACACCTGTCTGGGGCAAGGCGAACTGCGCCTTGCTGTGCCGGCACTGCCTGAGGCTGCAGGACTGCATTCCCCCTCTGATCTGCTGGCCCAGGAGCAGGATCAGATGTCGCGGAGTGTGACCCTGCATCCGTAACCACCAAAGGCGTACCTGCCAACACTGACATCCCCATTGAGGGTTCTAACCCTGGTGCAGGTGGGTCGGACAGAACAGAATCCCTCCCAGGAACACTCACCTGCGATGGCACGTAGGTCTCATCATCCGAATCAACACATGAGTACAGCTCGGGGGAGGTGCAGCCAGAGACACCCCTTGAGAGCACGACCTGCAGCAGTTGTGGGTTCTCACCCACCACCACACCACGTCCCTCACTGGTGGTCGGTCGCCCCTCAGACCCCTCCTGGGTCTGCACCATCTCCACAACCCCAGCAGTATCAAGTGCGTCTTCCTCTGCAAAGACATAAAAGAAAACAAATGGAAACAGGCATTAGCACTATGGCACACAATTAGGGCTGAGAGGCTACAGAAACAGTACTTGATTGACACATGTCCCACATGACTAAAACACTCCCATGTATGCACCATCACTGCGTGTGATGGGGAGGCAGATGGCACACATTGATGACACCAAGTTGGAAGATGAACACATTTGCTGCATGCTGCCTAGCAGTGGCATCACACATTGGCCAGTGATTGGCAGGTCAAATACACATGCCATCACACAGATGGCATGTACCCTAGCCATGAAGTGAAGAGGGAGAGGAGGTCACCAATTGTTCATTCAGTCCAGTTTGTTCATATGATTGATTATTTTCATTGTTATGGTTCAAATGTTTAACCTGCAGCTGCCAGTCAAAAATGGTCCTATAGCACAGGAACATGTCCAAACTAATCATGTCCACGAAACTGAGCCAGTCCACTGTACCATAGCCATGTCAGACATCTGACAATAGGACTGAGAAATCCTGAGTAAAAGTGGTGGTATGCAAACAATTTGCCTGAATAAACAGAGGTAAATAAGCAACAGTGTTATGGCAAGATGACACTCCAAGGGCAACTGGCGTGGTGTTGGGCTGGATGTCTAATGTTGGCTGAAGGGATGCTGCTATAACCAAATGATGTTGCCAAGAATGTATAGGAAGAGAAGAGGCACATGGGTGAGCCGAACCACTCAGGCACACACACCCTCCCCTGGCACCCAAACAGAAGCCCTCCCACACACACCATGCACATGGATGACACACACATGCATGTGCACTCACCGGACAATGCCTTGTAATCTCCCACTTCTCCCATCTGTTCCTCCATGACGTAGGTCCCAGCAACCTGCTCATGTGGAGTGAGTTCTATGTCGTCTGCTAGAGACCCACCTCCAGTCACTAGAGTTGCGGCATGACTTGAGGCCAGCTTGTTCTTTGCCCTGCGCTTCAGGTCATTCCAGCGCTTGTAGCATTCATTAGCTGTGCGCCTCACGATTCCAAGGGCACTTATGATGTCCGCAATGATCTGCCAGTGTGCCTGACGTTGTACAGGTGTGGTCTTGGATCCTGCAACAATTACTACTTCGCGGTCATGTGCGGACACATACTCTACAAGTGCATTCAGTTCGGCCTCATTGAAGCTGGGCTTCCTTGACGGGCCGGACTGTGTAGCCGTGTCTTGGGCATCAGCCTCTACTGGACGAGCACTCTTCCTCTTCCGCTTGGAAGGTGGTGGGGGTCCGGAGTGTCCCTCGCCGCTCTGGACACTAGGGGCAGGAGCGTGGGATTGCACACTCAGCATGGGAGTTGGTGCAGGCATTATCTCAAGTGTGATGGTGTCAGGGGGAATGTCAGCATGATGGACTTGGACCGACACTGTCCTGGATGGGTGTGTGAGAGGTGGGGTGGATGGAGCCGCAGCTGCCCCTGCAGCCTCCCCAGCCTGCCTACGCGGGGCAGCAGATGACCTAGCTGCCCCTGATCCACGTGGCCTGATGACACCAACGTTCACCGGCACACGTGGCCTAGATCTGCTGACCTGGAAGTCAGCCATGGAGTCACCCTGTGCCAGGTCTGGTTCCACAGTGGGCTGGTCCAACAAGGGCTGAGCATGGATGGTGTCAGCCACGGTAACCTCAACCAGGGGGGGGCATGGGTGTCCCTGACTGCTCCTCCACACATGGGGGGCTAGGGGCACCCTGCAAGTCACGGCCACGACCCCTACCGGATCCACCACGGCCACCACTTGGGGCTCGGCCACCTTTGCCACCCTTACGGCTTGTTCACCTCCCAGCCATGGCACTGATGTTATTGTGCATATGGGAGTCGATGTGAACTATTGTCCTGGGCAATAGGGGGTCAAAGGGGTTGGGTACCAGATGGTAATCGTACCCTAGTGCTCTAGCAAGGCTGTATGTCACCCCTGGGGAAAGATGACGGGTCACGCAACGCACAGGCACCCCAAAAAAGCAAAGTAAGGTGCACGCAACCCCTCCTAGACCACGTGCGTGGAAAAATAAACCTGCACTACGCTGTGGCATCCAGGAACACAAGAATGAACGTATGCGTGTCACACGCAGCCTAGAATGACCTCTGAAGGGGTACGCGACACACGGGGCAAGCACAGATGTTAAATACGTGCGCGACTCACCGTCCGCCAGGAACAAAAGCGTGAAAAATATGCGCGTGTGCGCGTTGGCAACACCCCCACCAAAAGAAGAATTGTACGCTGTCTGAGGCGACAGGACAACAGTAGTAGGGAACGCTGTTTGAGGAAACAGGCCCAGTAAAAAGAGGAAAAGAGAAAAAGCTGTCAGAGGTAACAGGGAGTACGAACTGGAAACGCCGTGAAGTAAATCGCGTGTGAACCGACAAGAAGTACAGATTTCACCCACTCGCTCTCCACGAAAAGCACGTACAAGGAAATGGCGTTCTACACGTACCTTTTATACACACGTCACAGACGCGCATACGCAATGAGGCCATTTCCACCAATTACATCGCTTTGACACTCGGACGTGTATCTCTTCATTTTTACACGCGCCATTCTCTACGGCCATGCACGTGATGTCACAGCTGCGCATGGTGGCCTTTGGGCCAATGAAATCGCATGTGCGAGCACACGTGGTAAAACTGCATGTCCGAGTGTCATCGCTTGTAATCGGAGGGAAGTGAGCGTACACGCGATTGGCCTGGGTACGTGTATTTCTGGGGTGCGCAGGAAGTTCCACACCCGATTGGTGGAAATTCACGTGTGCTCTGTCATCACATGTAATGAGGGAAACGCGTGCCTCACGTCACAGTCGCGCTCACGCGCTAAGGGCCTTTGGTCCAATGAAATCGCATATGCGTGCTGACGTGCATACGCGCTAAGGGCCTTTCCTCGATTTACACGCAGACGTGCAGGATTTTCACGTGCCAAATCACTCCATATCAAGCTGGCCACGCGTAAGCACACGGAAGACCATGCTCCTGCCCAAAAGGCCGAATTACTGCCCCCCAGAGCCCCGAGCAGCCTCCCACGAGCCATCTGCTGCTGCCTGCCTGCCTGCCTGCTGCCACCGTGCCCTGCCATTTGGTGCCTGCACATCAGCCATCTGCAGGGGTCCATTTGCATTGTCCACCCCTGCTGGAACAGAAGACTCCCGACTGGGATACCATTGCTCCACAGCCCAGCCCCAGGACCCATTTTCCCACCCACTCCTGCCTCTGGGGTTGCCATGTCGGGCACTGCAACATCTGGCACCACTGGCAACCCCCGGCCAGAGAGAAAGAGGGGTACCAGCTTCACTGCCACCAAAGTTGGTGTCTTGGTGGAGCAAGTCCTGGGGCATTATGATGCCCTCTTCGGAAGTAAGCGCGCCAACAAGGAAGGACGGACTCGGATCTGGACGTACATCGTGACTGCCATCAATGTGGAGGGGGTGGCAGCCCGCGACTACCAACATGTCAAGAAGCGCTGGGATGACTGCAGGTCCAGGACCCTCTTGAAGGCCCAGCACCTCGTGGAGGGGGGCCGGGGCCGCATGAGTACCATCCAGATGAGGGTCCTGGAACGCGTAGGCCCAGCGCTCCACGCCCAGATCCTTGAGAGGCAGACCCGTCTGGAGTTGAGCGGTAAGTGGCCAAGCATTGCTGTGTGAGACAGGGCATGTCACAGTGTGCTGGTTGTCTGATACTTGCCTGTATGTGTGACATAGGCCATGTATGCATGTGTGTGTGCAGGGACGTCATGCATGTGAGACCATTAATGTGTGAACCACATGGTTGGTGCATGTGTTCAAATGCAACATGGGTTGCCCTATGCGGAATGGCCACATGAAAGCATGCCAGACTCTGTTCCTGGACATGGGTGAGGGATGGGTGCTGATGCCATGTACATGTATGCTGTCCATGTCTGTGTGTCTGACCTGCGTGTCTGTGACTTGTGAATGCCAGGGATGCATGACACATGTCTGTCGCAATGTTCAGGTTCACTGATGCAGCCTAGTCATCCTTGTATCCACTGTGTCTGTGGTGTATGAGGCCAGATGGATGAAACTAGGGTGAAGTGTGTGCATGTGTTAGGCATGGCACATGATGCATGTGAGTTCCAAAACAACAGTGTATGTTTCAAGAATCACTTGGACATGTATGCTAATGTCCATAGCATGCGCCATGCCTGTTACCGCATGTGTTTTACCTGCACTGAGCCATGTGTTGTGGAGGGACATGATGGAAGTGATCTTTGACAGGGCCACTCATCTGCTATTGCTTCCTGTCTAGGGGACCATTGTACAGTACCCTGATGCTTGTGTTCTATGTCTCCCTCTACACAGCACCACGTGAAGAAGAGGGCGGAGACGGCTCTGTGGAGCAAAGCGGCGGGGATGCCCCCACGGCAGCAGCGGAAGGGTTGGGTGAGCCCCCACAGGGGCTTGCAATGGCGGAAGACGGTGTGGAGCCATCCAGGTGGTGGTTTCCACAGAGGAGGAGGAGGCCGCTACTGAGGCGCACATGGGGCCTGGTGGGGGCATCCCTGCTGGTGCAAGTGTTGCAGTCCAGGGGCAGGGGCAGGAGGCAGCACAGGTCGCCGTGGAGGGGCCTGTGCATGTCACTGGCCCTGACACTGTGACTGCACCACCATGCACCAGCAGGGATGCCCCATCCCAGGCCCGTCTGCAGGTAGGGGGGATGTCCATGTCATCTGACTCCCCTCCACCTGCGTACAAGGGGACCTCTGGCCGTATGGAGAAGGTCCTGATTGGTGTCGCGTTGCGCACAGGTGCAATTCGTGATGAGGTGCGTGCTTCCCGGGAGGAGCATGCACGTCATCACGGAGAGCACCGTGCCGACGTGGCCCAGTTGGGAACGGCCATGGCCGGGGGTTTCCTACATGTGTCGGCCAATCTGGCGACCCTTTCCTCCTCTGTGGAGACTATGCACCAGTCGTTCTCCATGCCGTCTTCCGGCCCAGATGCCACCAGGGCCCCCTGTGTACCTGCCCCGACCAATGCAGCCGGCTCGGTGGGGATCCCATCCCTGCCACAGTCGGGAGTCAGAGGTCCAGCAGGGGTGGACACACCAGCAACTGGACCCCAGCAGATGGAGGATGTGACGGCATCATCGGGCAGGGCACGTGCACGACGGCGTCGGTGGATACCATCAGCCTGGATGCCGTCGTGCTGGAACAGGCAGTTGCGTCGGAGGCAGCGGCAGGCTCGACGTGGGAGGCATCATGGCTCGGGGCCATCAACATCAGGGGTGCAGGCATCGGCCGGAGGGCAGGAGAACCCTGGAATAGGAGTGGCTTCCGTGTGGGAGCGGTTGGGCCAGCAGATAGGTACGGAGCGGCAGCGGGCAGAGGAGGAACGGCTCACAATGGTCAGGGCGGAGAACTCCATGCGGAGGGCGCTGAGGCGGGCTGAGTGCCTCGAGGGTCTTCGCAGGGAGTTGGAGCTGGACACTGCTTTATCCCTGCGAGACCTCGGGGCCAGGGAACATGCCCGCCTCCAAGCCATTGAACAGGAGTTTGATGATGCCCTGGCCCATGACAACATCCAGTGAGCCGTTGGAGTAGCCCGCTGCCCATGTAAATAGTTATGTAGTTAGTGTTAGGTTTCCTTTGTTTTTGCATTTTCTTTGGACCTTTTGGACAATGGGCCACATTTTTGTATATAGTTATTTTTATTAGGTAGTGTTGTTAGATAGGTTTCATTTCTTTTGTTGGGATCATGGACCCTGGCTTGTTCACCTGTACATAGTTCACTGTTGGATTTTCTTTTCTTTTTACGATTTACCCATGGAGCAATGGCTTTCAATTATAATTTTCCATTGGATTTTCTTTTCTGGACTGTGACTTTGGACACCATTTGGATTCTGATTTTTGGTTTTGCATTTTTTCATGGACATGCTTCTTTTTACTTTTTTTACATTCCCATTTCTGTTAGTTTATTTTTGATTCAATTCATGTTTTCTTTAATACATATTTTTTGATCAAACTTCAATGTGTAGTATCATCTCATTGGTTTCATGCATATCATGATATGGGTTTTGAGATTCACTGACACCCATTGGGTGTATGTGAGGGACATGTGTTTGTTTCCAAACTTGCAATTGCAGTTCTATCATGTTATTGCCATTTCTGAGTGGGTGGATGCAATACTCGGGTGGGTGTTTTGCATTTGGGGGCTGACCATAGGGACCGGGGATCTAGATTGTGATGACATGTTGGCTGGGGAACATGAGTTGGACATGAGTGGGGGCCTGCTGGCAGGTGCCCCACAGTGATGGGGGTGGGGGTGCAGGGGAACATGAGTTGGACATGAGTGGGGGCCTACTGGCAGGTGCCCCATGGTGCTGGGGGGTGGGGGTGCAGGGGAACATGAGTTAGACATGAGTGGGGGCCTGCTGGCAGGTGCCCCCCGGTGCTGGGGGGTGGGGGTGCAGGGGAACATGAGTTGGACATGAGTGGGGGCCTGCTGGCAGGTGCTGTCATGACCACTGCTTCCAAGGAGCCAGGACCAGCCCAACGTCCTTGGAAGCAGGCCCCTAACCCTAATCCTAGGCACCAGCCGGTCCCCACTGGGACCTTTTGGACCTTGTCCTGGCGCCGGTGGCACCAGGCTCATCAAAACCATTGGTCCCGGCACTGGAAGCGCCGGGCTCATAATAGGTGTAAGGATGCTTGGGTGGACTTACCTGCAGCAGACCATGCTGCTTACTTACCAGTCACTTAGAGGCTATCTAAGGACAGGGACTACTTTCTTACCTGGGTGGGGCAGCTCCACTATCTGGATACAGCACTGGAACTCTTCTGGAAACTGGAACTCTTTTCTTATCTAGGCGGGGCCGTGGAAGAAGACGCCTCATCACCCCAAGGCTATTTAAACCACACCCGATAGATGAAACGTGCTTCGCGTTATTCTGCATCTGCAGCAGAACGCTCACTGAGTCTGCTCCGGCTTTTCTTCTTCTGATCCTGGACCTGCAAGAATCTACTTACCATTTCAGTATCCAGACATCATCAGCACCTGCAAAGAATAGAAACAACAGGTTAGCAAGGCGAACTTTACACGCAGCACTTACTCACCTGATCCATCGGCTGCGGTCACTTTGTCACGCCGCATCTCCACCTGCAAAGGCAAAAGTATTGCCATACTTACTGGCACGCTTCGTTCTGCATCGCCGCCTGTAAAGACAAAGCATCGTTAACAACTTACTGGCATTCCGCGGACTCCGGCGCTGCAAACCAACATCTGAAAGGCAAAAGAAAAGGCATTAAGCAGGTATTTACTTACGTCCATCCCGCTCGTCGCAATAAAACGCCTGCAAATACTTTGGCGTCTCTTTAACACGAACTAAGCTGAACTAAGCTGCAAGGAAAGAGACAATTAGAGCGCTTGCCATACTTACAAACTTCCAGGGGCTTTACTTCATCTTCCATCTCAAAAGCCCTGCAATACATAAGGGAAAAGCATTATATAGAGTCTGCATATAAACGTGCCACGCATTTAAGACTATACAGACAAAAGGTGTCCAGAAACTCACCGCTCGTGCAGACAACGACGGTAACCATCCTCTGAATTCAAGAGGCCTATGTTTCACCAGTGAAGGAACTGGCAACGGCACCCTGCACCAGACGCAGATGGAGAACCCAGCATTCACCTATATAAGGTGAGCACGTTGACCTGGGGGCTCTACGAAAAAGCTGGGAAGAGAGAGGGAGAGAGGGACATTCAATTACCCAGACCATTAACCCCCATATTCTTTCACCTGCAGAAACCTCACTCTTCGAGTCCGACACACAGTGCGAAGAGGTTCGACCCCAGAAGCCAATCGAGTCCTGCACATCACTTTTCGAGTCACAGACAGCTTCCTGCCAAGACCCGCGCCTCTGTGGGAATCAGGTGAGCGTTACAGGTGCCCCACGGTGCTGGGGGGTGGGGGTGGTGGGAGACATGAGTTGGACATGAGTGGGTGCCTGGTGGAGGGTGCCCCTGACTGCTGGGGGGTAGGGGGGGGTGGGAGACATGAGTGGGGGCCTGGTGGAGGCTGCTCCTGCACTGCTGGGGGATGGGGGTGGTGGGAGACATAAGTGGGGGCCTGGTGGAGGCTGCCCCTGGTGGCTGGAGGGTGGGGGTGGTGGTAGACATGGGTGGGGGCCTGGTGGAGGCTGCCCCTGCACTGCTGGGGGGTGGGGGTGGTGGGAGACATGCATTGTTGATGAGTAGTGCAAGGTGACATGTGGGTTGGCTGGGGGGCATGCCCATGGTGGATGGGCTGCCTGCGGGACATGAGCAGGGGTGCAGGGTAGTCCCCCGTGGTGTGGGCTGCCTGCAGGGGCCGTGGAGGTTGTAGAGCGAGCACCTGGGAGGACCCACATGGCCAATTCACGTATAGTAATCCCCAGAACCCCTGAAATACACGTACCCTGCTGAAATCGCGTGTGGAACTTCCCGCGCACCCCTGAAATACACGTACCCTGCTGAAATCGCGTGTGGAACTTCCTGCGCACCCCTGAAATACACATACCCTGCTGAAATTGTGTGTGGAACTTCCCGCGCACCCCTGAAATACACGTACCCTGCTGAAATTGCGTGTGGAACTTCCCACGCACCCCTGAAATACACGTACCCTGCTCGCACGGGGCCAATCGCGTGTGGAACTTCCCACGCACCCCTGAAATACACATACCCTGCTGAAATCGCGTGTGGAACTTCCTGCGCACCCCTGAAATACACGTACCCTGCTCGCACGGGGCCAATCACGTTTGGAACTTCCCCCGCACCCCTGAAATACACGCACCCTGCTCGCACTGGGCCAATCGCGTGTGGAACTTCCCGCGCACCCCTGAAATACACGTACCCTGCTGAAATCGCGTGTGGAACTTCCCACGCACCCCTGGAATACACGTACCCTGCTCGCACAGGGCCAATCGCGTGTGGAAATTCCCGCGCACCCCTGCTGAAATCGTGTGTGGAACTTCCCGCGCACCCCTGTAATACACGTACCCTGCTGGAATTGCGTGTGATACTTCCCGCGCACCCCTGAAATACACGTACCTTGCTGAAATTGCGTGTGGAACTTCACGCGCACCCCTGTAATACACGTACCCTGCTGGAATCGCGTGTGATACTTCCCGCGCACCCCTGAAATACATGTACCCTGCTGGAATCGCGTGTGATACTTCCCGCGCACCCCTGAAATACACATACCGTGCTGATTTTGCGTGTGATACTTCCAACGCACACCTGATGCACACGTACACAGGACAATCGCGTGTGGAACTTCCCGCGAACCACTGAAATACACGTTCCCCGCTTGGCGTTTGCTGTTTGCCAGCCCTGTGAACTGGTCCAGGGTTAGCGCAGCCCTTTGCGATTATTTGGGGATTTTGAAGGCTTTTCCTTGCACGAGGGCGTTCTTGGGGGCGTAACTGGCGCTGCTGCAGGGTCGCTGCGCCAAGCTGCGCCACGGCTGGTTTTGGATGCGAAAATCCATGAATACGCTGTGCGCGGAAATCGATTTTAGCGCACGCGGCTGGCGCAGACATTCGCACGGGCACGCTGTGCGCCACTTTTGTGCGAATTTCTATGAATTACCCTGTACATGTTTCTGACTCACACAGTGGGGAATGCTGATACATGCTCAGAGGATGGAGTTATCCTTGCAACGTATTTATCTCAGCAGAAGTTACAAGTCGAAGGAAGAAGGCATGGGACATAGTGGCCAAATGGAAATGTATGGCATTTATTTAGTAATACTGTATTTTTTGTTCGATATGAGATATTTTCTTGGATAAAATATTATAGAGGCCATCACCCAGCAATTTAAAGGGGGAGCCAGTGTCAGGTTCTTTAATTTTAGGCAGATGCAGATGACTGCTGTGAATTTGCTCAGATCAATCAAGATGAAGTCCTGTACAAAGTCTTCATTTTCCTGTTGTTTGTGGCAGAGTAACCCCCTAAGGTTTTGCAGACAGGCTTGTTTGTTATCATGGTCCTGTGTTTTATGCAATCTTATTTTTATGTTTAATATAAGTGGATTTCGTGAAACTTAGTTCTTGATCATATGACTTGTTGTAGTGCTTTATTGCTGATTTGTTTTGATGGCGGTTGCAGGGATATTCAAGGTTCTAGCAAGTGTGAGGCGAATGTTGTGAAGAAGAAGCCTAGGGAATATGTAAAGGGGTGATGAAGGTCTCAGTTAAGTTGGAAGTAGTGACTCTTTAAAAGGGTTTGGTGGTGAAAAAGATTTCCGTGTGAGGGGAGTTAGACAGACTGATCAGTTGAGAGAGGATAAGAAAGTGGTATTGATGTTAAACAAGGATACATTGTATTTGATGATGTAGCCCAGAGTTTGGCCATCTGTGTGGGAAGGAGCAGATATGATTTGAGTGAGGTTCGGGATATGAATGAGAAATTAATGTGGGGCGTTGTTAGGGGAAATGTCCAGCCAGCCAATGCAGTCACTCATGTTGATGTTTCGACAAATGCAGTCCTGTCACAAAGGAAGGCTGAAAAAAATCAAGGAGGTTAATGGATACAAATGACATGGATGGTGGTGTTGGGGGTCTCAGTTACACTGCAATACAAGGCTTTTTAAGGGGTGGTCTGTTTGGTGGGAGGTAAAATGGCAGTAATGAACAAAGGGAAAATGAGAGTTCCACGACAACTAGTCTTTCTGAGTCTGTTGTTGGCAAGTATTTCTATCCCATAGGGAAGAGATTCACAAGAATAATGTTACAATAGTTATGTGTTATAGTTTTATTTCAGTACAAGCCAAAACACCAAACATGTATCAAAATAGAAATGAATACATTACTTCGAGCCACATTCAAATACATATTGATTATATTGTGTGGTCAGAGAGATGGTCTTGGATGTTCAAGGCATGTTTGTTATTCGGGAAAGACTTAAGCCAACCCATGGTTAAATATTTTCAGGATTAAAAGGTTTAGCAGAAGGAGGGTTTGGGATCTCTAGGGGGGAGCTTGGCTGTCAGCCTGAGGTGGAGACATTCTAGAGAAAGAGGCCATAGAGGTGATACGACTATGTCTGCTGGTGTTAATACTAGGGGGATCCTAAGCCTGTGCCAAGGTGTCTAGGGAGAAGCTACCCCGGGGATGAGTACACGGGCTGTTTTGAGTTGAAGTCACCAGGACTTTGAGTATTGCAGCAACTGAGCTACAGAGCCAAGCAGGATTTCAAAAGTGAGTAGAGTGCCTGTAACAATGGTGACCGGCACCTTTTCCAGACCGGTTCACTCGAGTCTGCTGGTAGGGGCTGTGAATTACTGACAGGCCTGACCTGCCACTAGTTTTGGCCCCTACCAGCAGAACAAAACCCTGAAGCACCGGCACCATTAGCAGCGGCCCAGTGCTTCAGTGTTCCCATTTCCATGGAGTCCTATGGGACTCCACAGGATTGGGAACTTGCCGTTTCTCCTCTACCTGTAATATCCTGGAATTACCGGGATATTGGTAAGCGGAAATCGTAAGACAACATTGACATTAGGCTCTTGGTAGCACCGGCAGCCTACCAGCAACCTTGTAATGTGGGCCTTAGTGTTGGAATGATGTTGGTGGCAAGTGTTCTTTCAGAAGCGTTTTTTCATGGGGGTTAGAAATAGCATATTGATCTTGTTGACAGTGGTCTATTGCCCTTGACAGATGTTGCCATTGTAGTGGAGAATGTATGTCACACTCTCTCCAGTGTTTTGGTATGTGATGCCTTTGAGTAACTGTTTATTCGCTTTTTTGTTGTTAATTATTTGATTATTTGTTTTCTGCTGTGAGTTCAATGTGGTAAATAATTCCAAGGGGTAGGTGGTGATATCCATGATGACTTAATACCAGAAAGTCACAGTATCTGGGAGATGTTGAGGCATATTTGGCATAGCATACAGAGGTGGCAAAGCAATGCAGCTCAACACACAGGTAAGCTAAGCAATGTGAATGAGGCACTGTACTAATGAAGGATAGTAACTTCAGCCAGTGTGGCACAGTACACAATGAACTTCAAACATTGTGACAGAGTGTACAGTTAAGTGAAATAGGTAGATTAATGGCCAAGAAGGGGAATCAACTTCAAACAAGCTCCAATTCAGATACAACCAGGAGAATGTAGTTGTAGAGCACAGTGGACTGAGTGGGGAGCATGAGTCATAAGAACTGGTTGGGAGTGGACATATCATATCAACATGTAACACAATGGGAGACAGAAGAAAACATACAATAATGTTAGCACCAGACAAAATTCAGTGAGATAGAGTGGCTATGTTGTACAAACAAGGTGAGAAGGACATCGTGGGTAAGTGAAGAGAGGCATGTGAGGTGGTATACAAAGGGAGGATGCAGGGAGGATGCATGCTACAGGTGGCCCTCTATAGTAGTGAGGAGACAATGAGGCATGTGAAAGAGAACACTGAGGAGGGAGAAAAAATTTATGAGACACGAAATTGAGTGGGCTATAAGTGGGTGCAGTAAAGGGAGAATGACATTATGGAAGTATGCAGTGTGAGGAGAGAGAGATAATGGTATAAAAGGCAACATACAAGTAAAGCCATCATAGAAAGGATACTACCGGAACATACATTAGCATAACATCGCAGAGGAAGCAATGCATCACAGAGGAAGCAATAGGACACATGGTGTAATTGTGGGAGCTTGAACGAGGTAATTGAATAAAGATAATTACTGTGATGCTGGAAATGCCTTTTGGTGGGACAGGGCCTCCAATTCCTTGTCCTTCCACTTCCCTGTGTTTGTGTTCTTTATGTTTTCTTCCACTTATGTCCAGCCTGGACCTCTGGCAGTGCAGCTCTTCATGTTTTCCTTTTGGTGAACAACACCCATGGGATACCCTTATGTCACCCACGGGCGGGGTTACACCCTTGTACCCCTTAGGTGTGTTATTGGGCACCTGTGCTTTGCCCAGAGAGCAAGGTATGTCCTTTTTAGGACACCCGGCCCTGCCATAGAAATAAATGGATTCCTGAAGAAAGGCAAGATGGCCACTGTAGCCTCTTGGTTTCTATTGCCTTTACACCTTGTTTCTCAAAGGCTTAGGAAGCCCTGACTCTGTCCCTTCCCCCTGACTGGCTGTTGCATTGAAATACCATATATGACTCTGGTGCTGCCTCCTGTCAGACTGACTGTAGCTTTCCCAGGCATGTTGTGTTGTGGGTACACCCTTGAATGGAGTCTGAAATGAACTCACATTATGTTTTTATAGGTGTCTGGTTTTGGTTGTATAATACAATGCCTGAGACAGCCCTGACTGTAACTGGAATGAATGCAATTTAGTGTGATGAAAAGCTGGGTGCTTACTCCAATCCACATTCTGTGTTATTGGTGTCTGGGTGGAATGAATGGCATGAATGCCTGTGTGCCTGGTGGTATTACCCAAATTGACCTTTTACAATTGACCTTTTTGTCCTAATTGACCTAATAATAGTGGTCCTAATTTACCTTTTGCACAATTGACTTTTATATTATTTTAGTTATTTATATATATATTGTGTTGTTTTTGGATTATAAATAATATAAGGGGATTGGGTGGGGTATTGCAGGGGGTTTTGGATTGGGTGGGGGGCTTGCGGGGGATTTCCCCCCGCATATATGTCCTAATTGACCTTCTAAATTAGGTTGATTCTCCCGAGGTCAATTCTCCCGAAGTCAATTGTGAAAAGGTCAATTAGTATACAACCTGCCTGGCTGGATGGCTGCCTGTATGAATGTACTGTGAGCCTGATTGGCTGACTGCCTGCATGCATGAATACACTTGTGAATGATTGGCTGCCTGGGCCTGGCTGAGCCTGAGTGAATGGGGAACCGATGTGTATATCTGGGGACCTCTCACTCATCGATTTGTTCAGAAGCAAATCTTGAAACAGAATTTCAGAAGCTGAACCTGAAGCAAGAATAAGTTGTTCCCTGGAGACTAACTGGAGGAAGTAGTCTGCTGCTGCATTTTCATCATGTAATCCAAAAGCTTCAGTGTTTTTCCAAGGACTGATCCAAGAGAGGACCTGGTTAGGAGACCTTCTACCGAGCTCTGAGGGACCATGCTGCACTTGCTACTCTTCATTAGAAGTACCTTAGAAGCCAGTTCTGTGTGCCTGCCATCTGGAGAAGGGATCTTCGGGAGTACTTTGACATCACGAGTCAAAGAAGTCCAATTGTGTCACCCAGGATCTTGAGGAGAGTGGGTGACCGCTTGAGGCCATATAGCTGTCTACCGCCAAGGACAGGGTCTGCCTTGGCATGGTGCTGCTTGACATCTGGAGCTACAAAGGTTCCATCTGATCAAACAATGTTTCAATGGACATCCCTGACACAATGTCTGACCACTTTATCCCACTGAAGAAGATTCCAGGTCGCTGTGTGCAGAGAAAGGTCCACCAGTGGTTTTCCCAACACCAAAATCTGAAGAAGAAGCCCTGAGGGTCCAGAGTTGGTGACGGTCCGTAGTACAGTCCAGTGGTCGAAGTCCAAATTGCCAGAAGATCCGAACATTGGTGAAACGCAAAATTCTGAAGCCCAACACCTATTTGAAAATGATGCCTTTCCGAAAGCGCCTGGTTCCTCTTTTTCTCTTGGCCTTAGCATCCCAGAAATTCCTTCTTGTGAAGTGGGTCCATTCCATCCTTCAGGGGTCCCCTCGAGTGAATCCAAGAAACTCTGCCACTTCACCTGCCAAGGCACCAAAAGTACTGTTAAGGAGAAGAGCGTCTTCCAGCATCAGGAGTCAACTAGGGGGTGCAGAGTCATATTGAATCCTGTTTTCCTGTGGCATCTCAGGCACATTGGGGTGGCAGAACCTCTAGAAAGAAAGCATAGCATTATTGAACATTTTTGGACCGGGCTGTAAAAGACAAGATAAGGTACTCCCAAAGTTTATCATTACAGGAAGCCCAGATGAGGGATCCTCACACCGACATTGTATTTGAGTCTCATGAAAGTATACTGCCTATGTTCTGAAACTAACCTGCCTTTCTTCCTTGATCTATGAAAGTACACCTTGCTTTTGATTGCTGTGCATTTTAAACTGCCAGCTATGGGTTTTATTTCTAAATATATATTTTACTGAACCTTATTTCATATAATTGTGGCGTTAGTTGAGTTATCACCTAAAATAGTGTGTGGACATTCCTTTGTGGGGATTTGGGTACTCACTGTACTTAAGAACCAGCCTGCATCACCCACTGAGAGCTTAAGCCTTGGTCGTCCAACCTACCATACAGAGAACATTGGCTGGGGTGTTCTGTGCCTCTGTCCCAACCATATAGAGGGCAGAAGTACAGATAACCCACATTGAGTCTTTACAATTACCAAGCACAATTCTCTATTGTCCTCTCACCACATGGTCAACGTTATGGACGGATTCCATTACTGTATTCGGTGAGCTCTCTCCTGGAAATGGTGTTCACTGATCTAAGTTAGACTTTACACTATCTCTGGACTGCCTCAGGTGGAAGGGGTCGATAGTTTTGTGGTTATGTCAAGTGTTTCTACAGTTCACATACATTAGTGTAGGGTACGTTCCAAGATGATACATTCCCTTTAAAAATATTGAAATTTAATAAGAGTCAATATTTATTTTTTATTCTGCAACTTGGAGTTCTGTTTTTTATTGGGAAACATTACAGCCTCGGTGATGATGATGTTCCATGGGGGATAAAAATGCAGACTTACTATTTGTGCAATATTTACATGCAATAGTGTGTTGTGGACTGATTAGTAATGGCATGTTTCTGTTACATTGTAGGCTGTCACCTATGACCTATGACTTTAACCAGGAGAAGGGAGAACTGCATGCAAAGCCGTGGTGAAAGACAGGTAAGGGCTTTACCAAATGTTGTTGATACAAAAGACACCTTTTGCGATCAAGATGTTGAACTATCATTTTTGTGAGCATAATGAACATGATCTTCTTCAAGGGGCACATTGTTTGTCAGGGTTCTGGTCCCTCCTGTGAATAAGAATCATGCCAGCACCAGAAACTAACAAATAAGAATAATCCAAGACAATTATCCCATAGATTCCTCTGCTCTAGGATTAATCAAGTTCCAGTTTTTCTGGGGGGTTGGCACCTTAAGAGGTAATTAAATTGAGCGAACCAATGGCATATACAAGGTCTTGTATCAAGTACTTAGATAAGGTGTTTTTTGCAGTACACCTGCCCATATTATGACAAAGGAGCTAAAAGTGGCTGTCGAAAGTAAAGGGGCATTGACAAATATGTAATGTATTTTGTTTACAATTTAATACATGTTCTATTTATGCTTGATTTTAACAAAACATTTGATGAAATACAATACATATCGGAAAACGTACCTTTTGAACATTGTTTTGTGGCTTTTCTTCCAGCTCAGCATTCAACACTTAGGGGGTAATTCATAGAATTTAGCGCACAAGTGGCACACGTGGCTGGCGCACAGTGTGTGCGTGCGAATCTCTGCGCCAGCCGCGTGCGCTAAAATCCATTTCCGCGCACAGCGTATTCATGGATTTTAGCTACCAAAACCAGCCGTGGCGCACAGTGGCGCAGCGACCCTGCAGCAGCGCCAGTTACGCCCCGAAGAACGCCCCTCGCGCAAGGAAAAGCCATCAAAATCCCCAATCCAGTGCAAAGGCTGCGCTAACCCTGTACCAGTATACATGGCCACCGCACAGCACACAGCAAGCAGGGAACGTGTATTACTGGGGTTCGCGGGAAGTTTCACACACGATAGGCCCTGTGCAAGTGGTGTACGTGTATTACTGGGGTTCACGGGAAGTTTCACATGCGAAAGGGCCTGTGCGAGTGGGGTACGTGTATTACTGGGATTCGCGGGAAGTTTCACACGCGAATGGCCCTGTGCGAGTGGGGTACGTGTATTACAGGGGTTTGCGGGAAGTTTCACACGCGATTGATCTTGTTCGAGTGGGGTACGTGTATTACTGGGATTCGCGGGAAGTTTCACACGCGATTGGCCCTGTGCGAGTGGGGTACGTGTATTACTGGGGTTCGCGGGAAGTTTCACATGCGATTGGCCCTGTGTGAGCGGGGTACATGTATTACTGGGGTTTGCGGGAAGTTTCACATGCGGTAGGCCCTGTGCGAGTGGTGTACGTGTTTAACTGGGGTTCGTGGGAAGTTTCACACGCGAAAGGGCCTGTGCGAGTGGGGTACATGTATTACTGGGGTTCGCGGGAAGTTTCACACGCGAAAGGGCCTGTGCGAGTGTGGTACGTGTATTACTGGGATTCGCGGGAAGTTTCACATGCGATTGGCCCTGTGCGAGTGGGGTACGTGTATTACTGGGGTTCGCGGGAAGTTTCACATGCGATTGGCCCTGTGCAAGCGGGGTACGTGTATTACTGGGGTTTGCGGGAAGTTTCACATGCGTTTGGCCCTGTGCGAGCGGGGTACATGTATTACTGGGGTTTGCGGGAAGTTTCACATGCGATAGGCCCTGTGCGAGTGGTGTACGTGTATTACTGGGGTTCGCAGGAAGTTTCACACGCGAAAGGGCCTGTGCGAATGGGGTACGTGTATTACTGGAGTTCGCGGGAAGTTTCACACGCGATTGGCCCTGTGTGAGCGTGGTATGTGTATTACTGGGGTTCGCAGGAAGTTTCACACGCGATTTTGCTGTCAGAGTAGGGTACGTGTATCCAGTGTGGTTTGCAGGGAGTCCTACACGTGAATTGGCAGTTTGGGTCCTCCCAGGTGTCCCCTCTACCCCTGCACGGCCCCTGCAGTCAGCCCACACAACAGGGGACTACCCTGCACCCCTGGTCATGTCCCGCAGGCAGCCCATCCACCATGGACATGCCCCCCAGCCAAGCCACATGTCACCTTGCAATATGATCACCAACTCATGTCCCCCTGCACCCCTCATGTCCCCCTCCACCCCCAATCCCCAGCAGTGAGGGGCACCTGCCAGCAGGCCCCCACTCATGTCCCCCAGCACCCCCACCCCCCAGTAGTGAGGGGCACCTGCCAGCAGGCCCCCACTCAAGTCCCCCTGCACTCCCACCCCCCAGCAGTGAGGGGCACCTGCCAGCAGGCCCCCACTCATGTCCCTCTGCACCCCCACCCCTCAGCAGTGAGGGGCACCTGCCAGCAGGCCCCCACTCATGTCCCCCTGCCACCCCACCCCCAGCAGTGAGGGGCACCTGCCAGCAGGACCCCACTCATGTCCCCCAGCAACCCCACCCCCCAGAAGTGAGGGGCACCTGCCAGCAGGCCCCCGCTCATGTCCCCCTTGCACTCCCACCCCTAGCAGTGAGGGGCACCTGCCAGCAGGCCTCCACTAATGTCCCCCTGCACCCCCACCCCCCAGCAGTGAGGGGCACCTGCCAGCAGGCACCCACTCATGTCCCCCTGCACCCCCACCCTCCAGCAGTGAGGTGCACCTGCCAGCAGGCCCCCACTCATGTCCCTCTCATGTCCCCCCACCCACTCACCCACCCAGCAGTGACATGCCCATCTCATGACACAAACCAAAAGTCAACTATGTACATCAACACATGTCTGTCTCACACACACACACACACACACACACACACACACACACACACACAGGTTGCCATTGATTGAGTAAACCCACATGTCAACATGCATGAACCCAAAATAATTCCTCAAAAAAATCCAAATAATCCAAAAGAAAAATGGCCAAAATGCTCTGTCCACCAAACCAAATCCAAATGAAATGCAAAAAGGTAAATCCATTGATCCATGGTGAAATTAAATTAAAATGTCCAAATAAATCCAACGTCCAACTATGTACAATACCATTTTCAAGGGTCCATGAGCCCAACGAAACAAATGAAACCTACCTAATAACCTACCTAACAAAAAAACTATTTACAAAAGTGTGGCGCATAGTCCAAAAGCCCCAAAAAAAAAAAAAGGAAACCTAACACTATAAACTATTTACAATGGCGACGGGCAAGTCCTGCGGCTCACTCAGTGATGTTTTCGGCCAGGGCATCATCGAACTCCATGTCTATTTGCTGGAGGCGGGCCTCTGTCCTGGCCCCGAGGTCTCGCAGTGAGGCACTCATGGCCTGTTCCAACTCCCTGCGAGTCGCCTCGAGGCACTCTGCCTGCTTCAATGCACGACGCATGGAGAACTCTGCCCTGACCATGGTGAGCCAAGCCTCTTCCGCCTGCCGCCGCTCCGCACCTATACGCTGGCCCAACCGCAGCCACACGGAAGACACATCCATTCCAGGGTCCTCCTGCCCTCTGGCCAATGCCTGCCCCCCTGATGTTGATGGCCCCAAGCCATCATTGCTCCCACCTAGAGCCTGCTCCTGCTGTCCATGTGCCCTGTCCGATGATGCCTGCACATCCTCCATCAGGTGGTCTCCAGTTGTGGTGTCCACCCCTGCTGGACTGCCGACTCTCGACTGTGGCAGGGATGGGATCTCCACCAAGCTGGCTGTGTTGGTCAGGCCACGTCTACAGGGGGCCGTGGTGGAATATGGGCCAGAAGACGGCAGGGAGAACGACTGGTGCATAGTCTCCACAGAGGAGGAGAGGTCCGCCAGAGTGCACGTCACATGTAGGAACCCACCAACCAGGGCCCCTCCCAACAGTGACACATCGCGATGCTGCTGTTCGTGATGGCGTGCGTTCTCCACCCAGGGAGAACGCACGTTGTTAGGCGGAAACCTGTGCAATTCCCTCTGGGACCACTGCAAAAGATTTAGGACTACAGGCATTGGCGGTGGACCCACTTGGTAGTAGTCTGCACCACAAAGATTCACGTGGTAGCTGTGGCTGAGTGTTAGGACAGTTTTTCTGAAGTCCAGTTAAGGGCCTAGTAAAACCATTCAACTGAGGCAGTACAAGACTCCACTCTTAGTATAAGACTGTACCACCTGAGTACATGGTAGTGTAGGCAGAGCAGCCAGGCTTATCTTAGGAGGGAAAGAGGGCAGTAGATACAGTACAAGTGAAAATTGTAATACAAATGATCCAAAGAACACTGAAACACTATGTATTATAAAAATAAAGGATTTATTTAAATACAAGTAGGCCCAGATAAATCTAGGGGTTAAGTAAATACTGAAACATTATATGAAATCACAATACAAAACACAGCACTATACTTGAAAGTACACAGACCCAAGTATAGACCTTATTTGGAACACCTAACAGTAGTTCTAGGGAAGTCAAAACCTTGTTATACACATTTAGTATAGGTCAAGCCTATTCTTTGGGAGTAAAAGACCAATGGTTACTTTTAGATTACTTTTGGTAATACAAGGACAGTAGGCCCTTCCAGTTGTACAGTGACTCTTGGAACAAATCACATAAACAGTCAACTGGACAATATACTTTTGGTGAATAGTGAAACACTTATTCTAGGTGCAGTAAAAACCTATAACTACTTTTGTCATAACACACAGTTATACCAGGTGGTAAAACCTATGGATGTAATATATCAATACAGATGCTTTGGAAATCAGGGAACCCAAGATTGAGGTAAGCAATAACTCTTCTAACTTGTTTTGGATGGCACACAGCTAACACAAGGTAAGTAAAACCCACTTACTTTAACTTCACAATGAAGGGGAAAGTAAAACCCAATGTCACGCTTTACTGAATAGATATTCTAGGTAGGCAACAACCTAATGTAGACTTATTAAAGACAGGCTAGCAGCAAGTCAGGGGAAGCAAGACCCAGTTGGGGGACACTCATACAGTTATCCTAACAGGACTAACCTGGTGATACCAACAGTTGGATGACACTCATACAATTACCCTTCAGGAATAATCTGGTGAAACCAACACATTACTTTTGTAAAGAGGCACAACCTAATCACAGGAGAGTAACATACCTTAACATCTACTTTCTTTTAGACTGGCAAAACAGTGGCTAAGGAAGGAAAGATGTTAACCATACTTTTAAGAATAGAAGAATAGTGCATCACACATCCAAGATCAGTAAGAACTTTTGTAACTGTTCACTCTTAGAATTACAGTTACCAACCAACTCTTTACAAGTAAGTAAAAACACTTGATTTCTTTTCTAGGCAGAAGTCCCAATCCCTTCAAAGTCTTTTCCCTTAGAGCATGAGTGTTCTCAGTGGCAGAAGGGGGGGTCACAAGGACTAGTGACCAACAGGCAGTGTTAGAATAAGTTCTTTAGTAGCAAAAGTCAGAGTTTCCTGAGGAAAACTGGCAAACAAGTGAGTACTTTTACTTCTAGGGTTAGAAGAGGGTCCAGGGGCTTCACAGAAGACACCCCAGCAGGATTCTAGCAGTGGGACTGGGTGTACTGGATGAGGGACCTCCCAATCACAGAAAACACCCCAGGACTAAACAGAAATCCCAACAGGCTTAAGGTAAGTATATACCCAAGCCAACACAGTACCTCAGCAATGAAGAAGAGATTGCAGTAGGAGAACTTCAGGGACTGCAGCCAAATACCCGGTCACTGGATTCCTTGTCCTGGAGACTGAACACAAGACCTCAGAAGGGACTTTGCAGCAGGGATCGATGAAGAAGGCTCTAGGCAAGATTTCTCTCAGGGCTGAATGCGGTTCTGCGGGTTTGGCGCCTTTTCAAGGAGCACAGAAGAATACAGAAAATCGCGGTTGAATTCTCATCATTTAAAAGGTCCAGCACTCTTGTGAGGGGACTTTTCAGACTCGATTCGTGTCTCTGGAGATAGACCAAGATGCCCACGAAGTTTCAGCGAGATTCGGAATTCGGAAGACCGTGCCCCGCACAGTGGCTGGAGGTCCAAGGGTATTGGGGTATTGCAAGAAGGCAAGGTCACAGCAACCCTTGGGATGGTTCAAAATGCAGGTCGTCTTGAGTCTAGTGGGTCTCACCAGGCTCTGGGTTTGGGTCATCGTTTTCGGAGACCCCAGGTTGATCTGAAGGAAGGGCTTTAGCAGGCTCTGGTTACATAGCAGGCTCTCCGGCCGCTGGAAATCATTCCCACCGCTTTTCCTTCGTCATCCTCTTCGGTTTTCTGTTCCAGTGGTCGACATCACTTCAGCTTCCAGGTTTCCAGTATTTATCAGGAACTGCAACACAACCTCTGCATTCTCTCCCCGCATTTTACAAGAAAGGGGCGTTTGGCTGTCCAATCAGGACAGCCAACCCCCCACTTGGATTTGGCCCAGTTGAAGGAAGACCTAAGACAAAGGAGGGGGAAGTTTGGGACTCCTCCCCCACTTCCTGTGCTTACAGACTGACTGGAGCCTGGGCGGGGTGTCCAGGGCACTCCCGCCAAAGGCAAAACTCAAACAAAGGATTTTCCCACCCTGGATGTCAGGGGAAGGAACAAGAAACGACAAGAAACACTAAAATGGCAGAAAAAGAAGACAGGGTCCATTTTGGTAAAAATGAGCCCCCTTAGGTGCCTTTACTGCAGCTGTGATTACAGCACGCGGTAAAGGTGCACCAAATTAGTAAAAGGTATCACTGCCACCAGCCATTAAAGGTAAGCTTGTCACTGTAACAGAATTGTTACAGTTTAAATGTGAAAGGGGATACAATGTATCTCCCCAGCACTCCACATAAGGTGGGGTGTGCTGGTTTCACAGAATAAAATGTAAAAGGGATCCAAAGATCCTTTCTACCCTTGGGAACTGTAGTTCACTCAAGGTTAGCACAAGAAAGTTAAAGGGGGAGCCCCTAGGGCAACCCAGCAACAACAGGCACTTACTGCCAATAAGTTGTTAGACATGATAACTTTAAAAAGACACTATGGAGAGTCTTAAAAATGACACCCATAAAAAGAGTTAAGGACAGGTGAGTGTGGAAAAAGGTTCCCACTCACTGAGGTATTAATGGAAAATATCTCACTAGAAAAGCACAAAGTTCTGGAGTTGAATCAGGCAAGGAAGATTTACCAGCCCTGTGGAAATCTTACCTAACACTGAGCAGTCAGACTTCTCTCAAGAAAAGTTGAGCAGTATGTGGAGTATACAATATAGGACAATTCTTCACAGCAAGACAAGCAAACACGCAACGAGGCTTAGTGTAAAGATATTAAGGCATTTATTTATAACAGAACATCTACGAAAAACACTAAGGCAAATCACGGCAAACAAATCAAACACAATTACTCTACGAAGTTGAAAACGATCAATCCCCCTAGCAATATTTCGACAACTCTAGGTTCTACCGGTATCACTTATTTTCAGACGGAGGTGTCTACCTCAACCAAGATGACACTCGAAGATTAGTTAGGACGGGAGAGAAAAAGATAGGCAGGTCATGAAATTAACTCAGTTCAACCCTACGCGGATAAAATGCAAGGCAAGAAGGCAAAAATCACAATAGATCGTAAAGTTCAGAGGCCAGGCCCACTCGGAGAGAGGCAAGGCGCGATGTCCCAAAAAGTCTCTAGTGGAGATGCATTCAAGTCTGTATAGCAAATTGTTATTGGCAGGTTGAACCAGTTCAGAACAAAGGGTGAGAAAAGCTTGGAGGCGACCCAACGGAACGGAGAGGATTAAGACACCTCACTCGAACCGATCGAAAGGGAAGCCAGGCGGACACGGTACCTTGTTGTGGAGGGCAGCTCCTGCGGGGGCAGTTGTTCCTGGTGGTGGATGCACGACGGGTCTTTGCCAAGAGTAGAGATGATCTCGTCGTCGAAGAAAATGAAGTCCGGTGCACCACCAGGGAAGAGACCAGCCGCGGAGTGCTCCGTCACAAGGCACCACCTTTTGGTCGCGGTTCAGGGGTAGTGGCTATCCGGTTGCCAGGGTGCGCTGCACGGGCAATTCGACCACTGCGTCCTGAGGCGAATAAAAAGCAAAGGAGACTGGTTGTTCCCACCAGCCAGGGGAAGAGACTCTCCGGCAGGGAGATCTCCTCTGTCGTCGGGAAGTGGTGAGTCGGTTCCGCAGGGATCCACCGGAGGTGTCGTCGTGCAGGTCGGCTCAGCGTTACCCTCGTCGGATTCTTAGGTCCTGTGGCGACGTCTGAAGATCCAGTCCCAAAAGCCCTGCTTTTATGCAGAAAACCCCCATTCATTCAGCCTAGCTGTCAATCAACACATGCTAAGTGGTGAGCGGGAACGCTCACCACTTGGGCCAATCACTCCAGAGTGCGATCTGAGTTGGCAAGGCAACTCGGCCCAGGGTGCCTAAACTCCCTCCCACACCCCTGAGGTAACCCAGACAGAATGGCACCACTTTGGAGGGTCGCTGTACAGAGGCCCGCCAAAAGTGGAACAAAGGGCTCAACCTTTGGTTTAGGAGTCACAGAGACGAACACAGACGCCATTTTACAAACCGAGTTCTGGCAGAAAATACCATCCGATAAACTTATTTACGATAAGTAGATCGGTGGTACGTTAGAGATTAACGAGAAAAGTATCAATCTCCAACAATGGGACGAATCCCATAGGGTTATGCTGGGGTCGAACATAACAAGTAGTTTCCACTGCCACCAGCCAAAACTCGACGAGGGGGGACGGGACAGTGCCCCCTCGAGTAACAGGTCTAGGAGTAATCGAATTGCCCCTACTAGTACGTCCACAATAAGATGGTTTGTACTAGTCCTGTTAGTAAATTTACGTCTAGTAAAGCCAATGGTGACTTTACATGCCCGGGGGGACATTAGTCAGTCCCCGGGTATGGAGTCTATGGTGGGGGCCCGCTAGGACGCCCCAGTGTTACGGCACGTAGGGTGCGGTGTAACACACATAGAAAAACATATGAGACCCTATGGAGTAAAAGACCCCATAGCCCATCGAACACATTGACATTTCAAAGGAATTACACACACATATGTCCAAGAGTGGGAGAAAAGAGTCTCACTCTTGGCAGGATGGAAAAAAACAAACTCCAGAAATCCAGCAAAGCTGCTGGGGGACTCACTAGGTTAGGAAATTAAGCCGAAACAGAGAATTCTCCCTGACACACGTCATCACAAATGTCACGCGTGCACAACGCGACACCAATCAGGACGGAGCCCATACGTTCATGGGATCCCTCGTCCGCAGGTAGTGGAGAGGCAGATGACATGGCACTCTCCCCTACCTGCGGACTGGCCTGGGACAGGGCATCCCTGCTGGTGCATGGTGGTGCAGTCACAGGGCCAAGGACAGGTACATGCACAGGCTCCTCCGCGGTGACCTGTGCTGCCTCCTGACCCTGGCCCTGGGCTGCACCACTTGCAATAGTGGTACTACCCCCACCAGGCCCCATGTGCGGCTCAGTAGCAGGCTCCTCCTCCTCTGTGGAGACCACCAACCTGGATGTCTCTGTACCGTCTTCCGACATTGCAAGCCCCTGTGGGGGCTCACCCGGCCATTTCGCCACAGCCGTAGTGGCAGACACAGCACCAGCCCCCTCACTCCCGGATGATGGCAAGTCCTGGGAGGGTGGCTGGGCCTTGCGTCGCTGCCCAGTGGAGGCATCCCCGCCGCTTGGCTCCACAGCGCCGTCTCTGCCCTCTTCTTCACTTGACGCTGCGTAGAGGGAGACATAGAACACAAGCATCAGGGTACAGTACAATATTCCCCTAGACAGGAAGCAATAACACATGAGTGGCAGTGTCTAACGTCACTTCCATCCTGTCCCTCCACAGCACATGGGTGAATGCACGCAACACATATGCATAAACAGGCATGGTGCCTGCAATCAACATCAGCATCCATGTACAAGGTCCTCTATTAATCAAAATGTTGCCTTGAAACTCACATGCATCATGGCTCACACTGATCCCATGCACACACATTAACGGTGGGTCATGCATCATGCCTTGTACACCACAGACACAGTGGATAGACACAGTGCATACAACGGTGACCGCACTGCATGTACCATACATGTACATGACAGCAGCACCCATCCCTCACACCCCCACCATGTGCAAGAACAGACACTGGCATGCTTTCATGTGTGCATTTGCCATACAGCTCCCCATGTAGCATTGGAACTCATGCACCAACCATGTGGTTCGCACATTACTGCTCTCACATGCATGACCAGGATGTCCCTGCACACACACATCCATACATGGCCCATGTCACACATACAGGCAAGTATCAGACTACCAGCACACTGCAACATGCCCTGTCTCACACACCAATGCTTGGCCACTTACCGCTCAACTCCAGACGGGTCTTCCTCTGAAGGATCTGTGCGTGGAGTGCCGGGCATACATGTTCCAGGCCCCTCATCTGGATGTCACTTATGCTGACCTGGCCCCCCTCCGCGAGGCGCCGGACCTTGTGGAGGGTCCTGGACCTGAAGTCCTCCCAGCGCTTCTTGACGTGCTTGATGTCGCGGGTTGCCACCCCCTCCGCGTTGATGGCAAACACTAAGTCGTCCCAGATCCTCTCCCATCCTTCCTTGTTGGCGTGTGATGTTCTGAAGAGGGCATCATAATGCCCCAGGACATGCTCCACCAGGACACCAACTTCCTTCACACTGAAGCAGGTGGCCCTCTGCCTCTCTGGCTGGGGGTCGCCAGTGGTCTCAGATGGTGTTTGCCCCGACATGGCGACCCCTGAGGCAGGCATGGTTGGGCAACTGGGTCCTGGGGCTGGGCTGTGGAGCGATGGTATCCCAGTCGGGAGTCTTCTTTTCCAGCAGGGGTGGACACAGCAACTGGAACCCTGGCTGATGTACAGGCACCAAATAGCAGGGCACGTGGGCAGCAGGCAGGCGGCAGCAGATGGCAGATGGGAGCATGCTCATGGCCCTGGGGGGCAGTAATTTGGCCTTCTGGGCAGGAGCATGGTCTTCCGTGTGTTGTTGCGTGGCCAGCTTGATACGGAGTGATTTGGCACGTGAATATCTTGCACGTCAGCGTGTAATTCGAGGAAAGGCTCTTAGCGCGTAAGCGTGTCAGCACACGTACGCGTTTTCATTGGACCAAAGGCCCTTAGAGCGTAAGCGCTTCTCTGACGTTTCCCTCATGACGTGGGCATAGTGGTTCAGCACGCGTGAAAAAACTGCATGTCTGCGTGTGAATGCGTGTAATCCGAGGAAAGGGCCTATGCGCGTAAGTGACGTGACGCGCGTGGGTATTTCCCTCAGCACGGGTTAAAGGTGAGCAGGGCCAGCAATTCGCTGTACGTGCCTTTCGTGGAGACCGACGTGTGTAGCTGATTTGTGTTGTTTCGCGCGCCATCACATCTTCACAGCAATCGAGGACGTATCTCTTCTTTTGGCGGGGGTATTGGCTACGCGTGATTTTCATTATCACGCTAGTCAGGCGGTGAGTCACGCACGCTATTTTTCCCACTGCAGGTGCCCCTGTGTATTGCACCCGTATTTGAGTTGATAGTAGCCTGAGTGTCCCACGAGTACGCGTTTTTCGTGTTACTGGGTGCCACCACGTACTGCGAGAGGTTGATTCCATGCACGTAGGCTGCAGGTTTGCGTGCACGGTTTTACTGCAGTTTTGGGGTGCCTGAGCGTAGCGTGACCCGTCACTACATCACCGGGGTCACATACAGCCTTGCAGGTGCAGGGGGGCTGTTAAAATCATGCATCCCACCCCCTTCACCCCAATTGCCCAGGTCAATTGTGGTGTACACCTCCCATTGGCACTACTCCATCTGTGCCGGCACTACTCCATCTGTGCCATGGTTGGGAGGCCACCAAAGGTGAGGGGCACCTCAGCTGGGCGTACTTCTCGTGGTGGGTGTGGTCAGGGACGTGGCCTGGGTGACCAGGGAGTCGGGGGACTCCAGGGTGTCCAGGGTGGCCGCAGAGGGGGAAGAGGCAGGGGTGTGTCACTTGAGCACGATGTTGTGCCATGTGTCGGCGCAGTCATGCCACTACCCCCTGTGGTTCTGGGAGATGCAGCTTCTGCATCTGTCACTGGCGCCCGTGTGACCCGGCAGTCCGTTTCATTGACTGCCACGGGCCCAAGGGTAGTGGTAGCTGCAGGTACAGCTGTGGACACCACCACCCAGGCTCAGGGTCTGCCAGCGCAGGCTGCATTGGCAATTGAAGAGCCCTTGGAAGATTTCCAACAGGACCGGAGGGAAACCGTAGGGGCACGCAGGGCTGCCCTGACCAATACACGTGTCCCTGGGGCAGTAATGTCATCTGCTGCCCCGAACAGCCGGGTGTTGGCAATTGCAGGGGCAGATGCAGCCAAAAGCACCCCGTTTGTGAGGCTGCCAACCAGGACAGTTGCAGTCAATGACCCTGCCACAGCAGATGTTGATGCGCAGGGTCCATTAGAGAGCACCCAGCTGCCACTGACACAAGTCATCCCTTTGGTCGTCCCTCCACCTGCCCCTCCCTTGGCTCAGTCCACCAGTCCCACTGGCCATACTGATCAGGGCAGCATCAACCAGCCAGGATCTGCACCACAATCCAAGAGGAGGATGGTTGCACCTGCAGCACATTCTGGGACCCCACACACAGCCACGACCTCCTGCACTTCGAGGAAGAAGCCTTTCTGCAACCAGGAACTGGACTTCCTCGTGAGCTACGTGCGGAAACACAGCTGTGACATGCTAGTGGGTGCTAACTGTCAGACTACGGCTGCCCACCGTGATACCCACTGGAAGAAAGTTGCGGAACATGTGAGTGCATTCGGCCATGAGGTGCGCACGGCGCAAGAGAGCAAAAAGCGTTGGAATGACCTCAAACGCAGCGCTAAGGCTAAGCGTGCCTGAAATTGCAGCTTCACTCTGGTGACTGGCGGTGGGCCTGCACCGGAGGAGGAAGACCTCACTCCGCATGAGTCACTCGTTGCGGAGTTCATACCATCTGAATCGGTCGAAGGAGTGGGTGAGATGCCGGACTTTGATGCCCAGTCCATTGAGTGTTGATGCGTGTTTGTCGAGGACGTGTGTGTTTTACTTGTGTGATGTGTTGTGCATGACTGCCACTACATGTCACGTGTACATGGTTATGATGTGAGTAACATACATATTTGCTGCACTGCATGGACCCACTTCAATGCAGACTGCCACCTTTCAACAGGTCTGATCACAGAAGCAACTCCAAGTTGACCCAGCATGCATGCCAGGTTCTATTTTGTGTGTCACATGTCTGCCTGATGTGTTTGTTGTCTGTGGGTGTGTGTGTTGTGTGCTTCTAACTTGTGTAGTGACCTTTTTTCTCTCTATTTTTCAGATGATGACACAATGGAGCCGGAGGATGGTGTTGTCATGCCAGGCACAGGGTTGTTATCACTACATCAACCCAGCACAAGTGTCGGTAGAGGGGTGGTAGGCCAGGAAAACCCCTAAGTGCTACAGTCCATCTTGTCTCTGGCTGCCTATGAGTCCAGCCCTGATGAACACTCTGACGACCATGTCGAGTTGGATGAGCATCAGGTCCATATGTCAGGGTTGAGTGATTCTGATGTGGACACTCCTCTGTCTGCGACACTTGCACTGAGGGTTCAGACAGTCTTGGAACCTCCGCCCGTGGTGGATCGGGATGCAGGGTCACCCCCCACACAAGTCACTGATGTGCCTGGGACATCACGTCGATGGGGGCATGCAGTCGTGCAGCCGCGGGCGATGCCAATACAACAAGGACACACGGTCCTTGGGTCCCGCAGGGGTCAAGCCCAGCAACATGGTTGCCGTGCGCAACCACAGTATACTGAGTGGGAGGAAGACATGACTTCCAATTCGGAACGGCAGGGGGCAGCAATGGAGAACATCGCTGAGAGCATGGAGTGTGTGGCCCAATCTGTGCTCCCCCCTGCTAGGCAGGTGCTTCTCCAGCAGCAGGTGGCACGGTCCGCGGCCCGCTCGCTCAGGCTGGCCATGGCGGCCTTAGACAAGGCACGCCAGGCTGAAATGTCTCTGTGTCAAGCAATTCCTGCTCATCCAGAGGCATACATGAAGGCCCTGAGGGAGGAGCATGCTTCCCTCAGATCCACTCTGGGTGTCCTTCTGATGTCCCAGAGGGAGCGGGCAGAGGAGAGGCTTGCACAGCTTGAGCGTACCATCTCGGCTGAGCTACATGCTTGACGTGAGGTGCAGCGGTAGTCCAGCCAGGACTTGCAGGAGGAACTCCGTGTTATACATGCTACCTTGCAAGAGGAAGCACGTGTATCACGGGAGGTTCTGCATGCAGACCTACATGTCATCGCCACACAGAACCAGGCTCACCCGTCCGGCAGACCTGCTGCCTATGAGGGGCAAGCTGCGGCTAGGCGTGGTCATGCTCCTGTGCCACGTCCTCCTTTCCAGGAAGAGCCAGATCGGATGACAATCTATCTCCCACATAGGTCGGGCTGTGCAGGCGTTGAGCCCATGGAGGTTTTTTTTTTCCTCAGCATCATCACATGTGGGTGTTGAGCAGCACCCTGTACCTCCCCCCTCGTGGGTGCCCCCTCCCCCGGGTCGTATGTGGCCATTTTTGATTTTTCTTTTAGTTTAGTTAGTTAAGTTTGTGTTTGATAGTTTAAATAGGTAAAGTAGGTTTTTCATAGTTAGTGCAATTAGTTAATATAGTTTAAAATTGCTAGTCTATTGTGCTTCCATGTGACGGTGTGGTGCTTTGTGGCTTTTGAAAGCATCCACTGTCTGATCCAGCTGGGCCCTTCAAGCTTGTCTTGTGTATGTGTTTGCTGCTTGGGGTCCTTGACTCACATATGCCACTCCTGCTTCCCTTATCCATGGGCTCGCAAGGATGGTTCGGTGTAACAGCCTATTGTAACTTGTGTTAACACCCCTAGTGGGGATGATTGGGGTGTAATTGACTACTGTTTTTCTTTTGCTAGATGGGGTGTTTAATGATTCATGTGTACATTCATTGCTATGCATTGTATAGTATGTTTCTTATCTTTAATGAACATGTGCTTGTTGAAAATCATGCCGTAGATAGTGTGTTCCACACTGTTGCTGTGTCTGTGACATGGTCCACTCATGTAATGCCTGAAGAGACACACACAGATGAATATTAAGCATTAATCGTGTGTTTCATGGACTTTCTGTAGTGAGATGAGCCTCAAGACCACCTTTGCCAGTAGACATGGGCCATTGGACGTCTGGAATCTGGATACGTTTGGTGGTGCCGACATGTGCATGTGTTCGCAAGCAGAGGCACAGGGATTGCGATCATAAATCCAATAAACAATGACGTGTTTCAAGGGACTCCAGGCAAGGTGAGCAGCACAGGGGAGTCACAGCACAGCAAACCTTCCACCTGGCCAGTTGAACATGCATGCTTAGTAGCAGCACTGACGGTGAGCTTGGACAAATATTGGTGTTGAAGCGCACAATACAGCTCAGATGTGTTGGTGGACTGATGGCTATTTGATGGGAAAGTTCTCTGGGGCACCTGCATGGGCAGTGGCACATACCCTCCGTTCCACCATGGTCCATTGAGGCACTTGTATTAGCCATGTAGCATTTCAAGACATGGAAGCAAGGGACAGACTTGGGTGCAGTGCATTTCATTTCCAAGTGGTACAGGACTTGTTCTGAAGTCAGACCTTGCTATATGCCTCTGTCTGCTTACCCAGGGAACATTGCACGTTGTGTGAATCGTGACACATTGGTGTTCCATTTGCCACGTACCCACCAGTGTCTGACTTAATGCATTGACTGTGTATGAACCATCACAGGGGTAATGTTACGTATGGGTATGAAGCATCCACACAAGATTGTCTGTTTGTAGAGTATTTTGTTACTTTGGGGCATATTTGGTGGTGTGTTTGTGTGTTTTGGGCATGCACACATTATTAACTGTGGCTCTCTTTGCAGCATTGAACTGCTCCTGTTACCGGACCGGAGAGTGCGCAGGCTGGAGGCCAGAACTCACCCAGAGATAAGTTTCTCTTTGACTTCCATTTCAGTAATTTGATGCTATGTGCATGTGAACAAGTTTGTTCTATTTGTGTATGTGTTAATGTGTGTACTACATTTTGGTGCATTCCCTACTTTCCCGTGCCAATCCTACTCACCTCTCCTGCCCCTCATTCTGGTTATCCAGTATGCCAATGCCTGTGCCGACTGCATATCCCTGACCCTCCTTCGCCACCAGGGTCTCAGAGGCCATTGTGAGTTAGACCTTGCAGGCACCCAGACCACAGTGGGGGTGGTTGTTTTGTGCCACTCCTGCGCCTGTACACAGGAGTTGTGACAGTAGACATCCATTTGTGTTGCATCATTCTATGTTATGTACCACACATGGTTCAGATCCTGTTGTGACATTGTTTTACTGTGCTACCTTGGTTGTTAACATCATTGTTGTAGTACTTGGCCTTTGTGGCGTACTGCTACTTGAAGTCATCTACTGGAGGCTGTTCTGGTTTGTTTTACTGCCTGCAGGGTATTTGCTTGGCTTCTATGTTGTCCTGCTTTGAGTTCTCTTGGATTTTGTGTTTTTGCAAATCTAGGTGGACTCTGAGGGTGCTGGCAACTTTTTACACACAAGGTGGGAGATGGCGACAAAGGGGAAGGGTGATCCTGTGGCCAGGTGCAATTCAAGGATGCCGGATGAATAACCCAGATGCTCAGTGGGTGTTTTGTTGTTGATAGTTTCCTTGCCCTGCATTGTGATGGGCACCCTGAAATTGTAATTGTGCGTTCCTATGTACATGATGTATTCTGCTCATCAATGCCTGTTCATGTGTTGTGTTTACCTTTCAGGTGTGAGGGGATAGTTGTGGTTTGACATGCTGGGGTATACACATGGTGAATGTCCACTTGTGATGTGTAGAGGACAGTGATGGTCACTTGATTTCACATGCATATGTTGAGTGCATGTCCCTACTGACCCACACACTCGCACTATGATCCACTACATGTACAACCACCCTTACATGTCCACATGTACACTCTGTTTGCCTTCTGGTGCCCACTGTGTCCCTGCAGAGAATGTTATATGTGGATCCTGTACATGCCTAATTTTGTTATTTTATGTAGTTTGTCGCTTAGATGTGATGCTCAGGTTGTGCATTCCACACAATGGCTGTTCACTGTGCTGTGCGCTGAGCAGTGTGTTGCAGGAGGTGGACACGGCACACAGTAGCTGCAGTGTTAATTATGCAATGCACATTGTGCATCTGGACAGGCATTCATTGTTATGTTTCAAATACAACTTTTGGAATGCATTTGGGTATGACTTATTTTGGGTGGGAGGTTGTTGGTCAGTCATTTCATCTGATTCCATGTCAGGCATCATTGTCTGATGCCTGTTTACTTTTTTCACATGGCAATATGTACCTTTTTGGTAATGTGTTGGTGTATGGCTATTGCTTGCCATGTCATGTTGTGGTTTGGGAGGGTTTGAGTGACATACCAGTGATAGTCATGGCCTGTTTTGCAGGTCTGTGTGATTCACACCTTGCATGTGTGCCTTTTGGTCACACAGGATTTCTTGTGTTTAACTAGAAAGGGATGCCCACAATGTGGCAATTCCATGGCAACAATCTCAGGGTGGGAAGGTTGTGACAGTTGACTGTCTCTTTGTCATCATCGATTGTCACCTGGCATGTGCCAGGCCTGTGTGCACTCCGCAGGGTTGGGAGTTTAGGTGACAAATCTGGCCACAAGCTGGGACCGGGCTTCCTCGCCACGTGCCCTATCCCCTCCAATGGGCAGCGCACGTGCCTGTGGTTGGGGATGTGGGACCCCACCATGTCCAACGGTACGCCCTGCCGTGTTGCAACATTGTGCAGGACACATGCTGCCACAATGATCCTGCACACTACTGGGGCGGTCAAGGGAGCGGAAGCGTGACTTGAGCACTCCAAATGTGCACTCCACTATGGCCCTGGTTGCAATATGGGCCGTGTTGTATCTTATCTGGGGTGGTGTAGTGGGGTTCCGGATTGGCGTCATCATGTGGTTGCTCAGAGGGTAGGCACTGTCCCCTGGAGAGGTGATAATGGTTGTGATTATTGGGGTTTGTGTATTTGTGTGTGTGTGTGACATGCATGCATGTGCACAGGCATTTGTACTCACCTAGGAGCCATGTGTCGCCATGCTGCCCAGCTTCCAGGGCCTGGCTCAGGGCAGACATTCTGTATATGAAACTGTCATGGGTGGAGCCAGGGTAGTTTGCATAGACAGAGGTGATGATTCCCTTTGCATCACATACCACCTGTACATTGATGGAATGCCAGTGCTTGCGGTTTCAGTAGATGTGCTCAGTGGCCCTAGGTGGACCTAGGGCCACATGGGTGCAATCTATGGAACCAAGCACTTTGGGGAAGTGGGCCACCCTGTAAAAGTCCTGGACAACGGCCTGCCTTTCTGCGGGTGTTCTGGGCATGTATATGTGCCTGCGGACTGAGGGGCACGCTGTCATGATTCCCAATACCTGGTGTAGGCAGCGTGGCTGCGTGGCCTGTGAGACCCCACCCACTATGGCAGTAGTCCGCTGAAAAGACCCAGTGGCCAAAAAATGCAGGACATGCAGGACATTGAGCACCTTCTCCAAGGGGCTGAATGCTTGGGAGCAGAGGGTGGGGGATGTTAGGTCATCTTCCCACTCCCTGACCAGGTCTAGGATGATATGGGGTGGAAACCTATACTTGCCATAGACCTGGTCGTCAGGCATCCCAAAAAGGCTTGTCCGTGGTGAAAAAATGCGTGCCCTGGCTATTTTCCTCCTCCTGCGATGTCCCACGATCAGTGCTGCGACAAATGGGGCATTCATCATAGCAGTATATACGTGTTTGTTGTTTGCGCGCACTTTTATGCTGTGCACGGGGACGCTTCCGCCTGCCTTCATGTGGCCGACGCGTTGACGCCTGTGTGCGTCTTTTGCCGTGCGCGGGTTTCCCTATTCAAATCCATGAATACGGGTTGTTCGCGTGCGGGCATTCTGTGTAGTTCCCTGCAGTACTTCCCCAGATACGCCTTCTTTTTCACGCGTTATTCCCCATTCTGCGTGTTACGCCCACTGTTCCGCCCACTTTTGTTGTGTGCGCTGCGCTATGTGCGCTTTTGCTGTGAGCGAAGCGCACGCCGTTTGATGACATGTGTGCCCGCGTGCGCCATGCACGGATTTTGCGCACAAGCAATGGGAAAGTAGCACAGCGCCTTCCTTGAATCGCACGCGTGCGTTTGCTTTCTCACGCTTGCGCCTCCTTGCGTCTGCTTGCGCTGGGATTTTCGGCGCACGTTTGTTCCATGAATCGGCCCCTTAGTCGGAGGAAACGGGAAGCAGCAGGGTTGGCACCTAGGAGAGAGTGCAAATGAAAGGGGATGGAAGCTTAATAGTGATTTTGACAAAGCTGATGGGAGCCACACAATTGAATGTGAGCTTTGAGCTTTAGAAAAAAAAAAAATTGATTGGCAATAATGGACATGGTGTTTCCATACTGATGTCATGGACCCTCACAATAGAAAGCCAAACAAAACAATGGCAGCCTTAATGGCATTTGATATTTGTTGTTTTGATATTAGACATTGTGATTAGAAAATGAATTGTCAGTCAGAACATTGTCACCCAAACTAGTGGGGAATAAATAAACACAATAGGTTTCCCAAAGCTGCAGAGCAAAATGGCAAATGGGAACAAAGATGATATATTCCACCATTTTTTTATTTTTTTTTTATTATTTGTATCGGCTGAATTAAATCAACCTTTCAAATATACAATCAAAAAACAAGAGTACATTAAATCAATTTTTTTAAACAATTTTTGTCAAAATAGAACACGACAATCAAAACCGTAGTTAACATTTATAACTAATAAACAATCAGACTATTAAGAAAACTGGACATATCACACATTATGTATGTTAGTTACCGTATTGAAGAAGAGAAAAATATTGTCAGTCAACCCTTCTGAACAAGCATAACATCGTATTTTTCATCATAATTACGATTAGATAAGGTATATGATCAAAATAGAAAAAACCGAGTGCTCATTGATAGCAAATTCATGATGTATATCATCAACTCCTTCTTCCAATTTTAAACTGGTTAAAAAGTTGATAGTTGCTATTTGAATAGACATATTGCCAGAACCTAAAATTATACACCAGCATTCTTGTTGTGTTATGTTTCCCAATTGTTTACAGTGTCTAGCGATAAAAGTTTCTCTCTTGGGCCGAAGCATATGACACTCTGTGATTAGATGGACTAAAGTTTCACGCGTGTCTACATCTGCACAAAAGTGACAGATGTTTTTCTCGGGTGCCAAAATCTTGCATTTAGCTTTTATATTGTGTGTGGCCCATAGATTGAAACCAAGCAGGAGTGTTCCACTCCGAAATTTCGATGAAGGACAACATAGCAAATATGGGGGCAAGGTGCTAACTTTTTTTGTGGAAATCGAAGTGCATCCCCATCATGATAGGTTAAACATAGTTCTCTTGTTTTTATCCAATCTAGTGATAGATCTTGAGTTTTACTTTGTCCGGGTTACCGAACAATAGCTCGAGTGATATCTCGGCTTCGGCTAGGATTTTATATACTTTCCCAAGCAAGTTATTTATAAATGCGTGGCTTACCGTGAACATATACTGGGATACTATTTTCATTAAAACATTCAACTCAGTTGATAGCAAACATTTTAAAAAAGAGAGCACAGTCACCAATTATAGTGCGCCTGGAGCGAAACCAGGCTGAGCTCGTATCTGATCCAAGCCGCCGGAGTACCTAGTGGCAGATGTAATACTGTTCGCCAAAATTTGGCTTCCCACTTTATAAATTGAAAAGATGAATCGCTGGGCATAATTTCTAAACCATACATCAAAGATGGTATAATTTTCCAATTCCAGAAGTGCCAAGCAGGTTTGATCGAGAATTTGCCATATCTATACATGATAATATGAGCTTGGGAGATGGCAGAGGATAGTTTAGACTCCAAACAAACAATGTGGCCCTGTGCCATCCTTTTGCCGTCAAAGTGCATTCCCAGATAACCATAGTGTTGAACTACCATAACTGGAGAGTTATTAATGGTCCAGACATGAGCTAACGGGCCGTTATGCCTTGGTGAATATTGCACAATTTGCATTTTTCTTAAATTAATTTTTAGTTCATTTAACTGTATGTAGTCCTGGAAAGCATCTAATAATCGCTGAAGCCCAATTCGGGTTTTTGATATTAAAATGAGGTCGTCCGCGTACATTAACTTTTGTATCGGGTGATTATTGAATTTGGGCGAATCGGATGTAATTTTGGACAATGGTTCTCTGACATTGTGTATGAAATAATTAAAGATGGCAAAGGCCAAAGAGCAGCCCTGCTTCAGACCTCGATAAGTAAAAATGTTCTTTGAAAGTAAACCATCCATGGTAATTCGAACCCAGTATAATATCGTACAAGGTGGGCAGTGATCTCTTCTTAGCTTGGCCATCAGTAATAAGCAACTAACTGAGTTGAATGCTGCGTGCTGATCTATAAACGCAAAAAAAACGTGTTGCCTTTGCGCATGACATTGGGCTTTGATGGCATTAAGTGCCAATAAGTTGCTGTTAGTGCCCATTCCCGCCACAAACCCAGTTTGATTAGGATCCCGCAAATTACAATTCATTGTCCAGGCATTGAAGTCATGCATAACCAATTTGGTGAAAATCTTGCGTGGTGCGTCCAACAACGCAATTGGGCGATAGTTCGAGGGGACGCACCGGTCACCCTTTTTAAAGATGGGAATAATGATAGATGTTTTCCAGGAAGGCGGCATAAACCTTGCGTTTAAAATGTCTCTAAAAATAGTTTTGAGGATAAGCGCCTATTCATGAGGATTTATTTTAAACATTTGATTGGAGAACCCATCAGGTCCCACAGCTCTTTAGGTGCTATTCTTTAGTATAAGGGCGTACATTTTGTCATATGAGGACGCAAGCTGCCAAACTGATGTAGATTCTGGCTCATAGTGAAGTTTAGCACAGAGCGGATCGGCATACAAGACCGGAAAGTGTGCGATCCAATCTTGTTCATGAACACCGTTGATTTGAGCATCTCCTTGCTGGTGATAGGTATGATTATTTATGAGATGCCACATTCCTGTGTAATTTTTATTGTTCATTGCATTAGCCATAGCTTCACTATCTTGTTGAAATAAGAAAGCTTTATGCCCTTGTAACCAGTTTTTATATTTGCATTTGGTGGATTTTAAATCTTGCCAAAAGGGTCGGTACCGATGGGTTTCGCAGTCAAAGACATGTGCATGACAAATTCTATTATGATGTGGAATTGTAATTGTTTTTACAAAAGGGTGCAATAGATCAGAATATTGTTTTGGAAGCATGGATATGGAGTTAGTGTCAATTGCATTCTTAAACTTAGATAATGCACTCACATTCAAGCTTACTCTAGATTGTGCAGTGTTTTCAGTAAGATTGGAATGATAGTACACCCTTGTGTCTATTTGGGGGAGGTTCCAGTCAAGCTGTAGAATCAGGAGACTATGGTAATTATTTAAATTATCTTTTACAATTAGTTTTGTTTTTACGTTCTGGAAAAGCTTATGATCAACGAAGATGTAATCAATAATACTGGTGCTCGAACCTCGATGCCATGTATAATGTGGGGGCAGATCACCCGGTACTGCACCGTTAACCATTTGATAATTACGTTCAGTCATAAATGTCATCCATTTGCGTACTACTTGGTTGTGGCGCTTGTTGTTCCAACAGTCTAAATTCAGGTCACCCACAATGATGGTGTTGGTAATGGCAGAATCTGATAATATGTTAAGGAAAATATTGATTAAACCAGAGTAAAAAGCCTCATCTGACATCGCTACAACATTACGATATGTTAATCAGGGCTAACGACTGGACATGGTTTGTGATTTTTACAAGCTGGATATGCGCACCCACAGAAGCCCAAGGCGTGATAGAAACGCCTGACTTAATGTGTACTGCTACAAGCAGGCCAGAAGACAGTCTGCCTCCACTAGGGACAGCCGGGATCAAAGCAATCTCATAGTTGTCCCATATTGGAGGGCTAGTTAGCCATGTTTCCTGAAGAGCTATAATATGATATAGCTCAGGCCTGTCTTTAAATGAGGAGTAAAGATGGGCATGACCTCTTGTATTCCAGCTAACAATTCTCAAGTTCGATAAAGTGGGACAGATTGATGGTTACTGGTGCGAGCCCGTAGTTCTTAGTGATTCTCGCCTTTCTTTGTTAATAACCTGGTAGATATTTGGTTTCATTTTGGAGATTTGAGATTTTGAAGGTGCACTCTCTGGGTCCTCAACGAGTAAAAAGCCCATATCAAAGAGTTGCATCTTGCATCGCCATATGGATTGCCAAACCACCCCCGAGGGGATCCATACTCTGACTACTGAGAGTGAACAATCTGAGAGGAATTCAATGTGCTCAATATTTATTGTGGAAATGTTATGCAGTGCTTCGATTTCCCCAAAGATATTTAGGACACTCTGCCGATTTAAATCATATACTGGATAATTTCCCTCTTGGCATTTTAAAATTAATGTATGAAAGTTTGCACGTTGAGGGTGTATATTTCGGGGAGTAGTCGGTAACTCAGGCTTGCGAGGCGTCCATTTAGATTGGACTACAGTACCACAGCTCTTTGAGGGATAGTGTTCTTCTGGCCGAAATGTACCATTGGCTCTAGTAAATGTATCTATTTGTTGGCATGGGAGAGTGTTCGCTAAACCCTGCGATGCATCAGCTAAAACACTTTGAGGCTCTGTAGGTTTAGGAAACACTTTTGCCAAATTCATGGCTAAATATTCATCCACTCTCCTTTTTAGTTCCTCCACAACAACTTGTGACATACCTGATCACACCGGGGAGCTATTGTTGGGTTGAGGAGCAAAGGACACTGTTCTTAGATGTGAGAGGGGTTCACTCATAAGTGGGGGTGGCCTCACTACTTCCTGAGTGAATTGCCCTAAGGGCCCCTGTGAGTTTGTGACAAGGGCTCACTTGGCAGAGATGGATGTGACACCAGATTTGGTAGTCTCAAATACATGTTCATCCGGTGGAACAGCGTCCCTTGAATGTTGAAGCGTATGTACCAACTGAGAGAGTGGGGAAAGAGAGTTGTCACTTGAACATTGAATTTGACTAGTGGCGCCAGTTCTAGGTACAGCCTGATTATTAGCCATCGCCTTAGTTGGCGTTTCAGGTTGATTTGCTGTTGGCGCTGACCCATTTTTTTTAAAATTGTCTGTGTTATGGATGTTTTTTCAAGTGCTTTAAAAAATGCCTTGAGTGTTGTTTTTGAATGTTTCGGACCAGCCATGTTCTTTGTTTTTTTTATGAGAGTTAACGATTTCTTTTTAGTGAATTTTGAATTCCTAGATTTGAACTGCTGTAGATGTCCTTGTTCTGTACGCAGTGAATAGTTGGCTCTCTTGTCATCCGGGGCAACCGGAAAAAATTCTGTGCCACTGAAAGTCAACTGATTTTCACTTAGTTTCATAGAAGGCGGCTCAGAAAGCAGATGGTCTGAGTTGCAAATAATGCCAGGAATTGGTGGTAATGAACATGGCGCCATGGCCGGTGCAGCTACGGTTATTGGTACTTGAATAGCGAAGTCAACAACATTTTGCTCCTCTATACACACAACTGAAGGGCTGAGCGCCACAGATATGGACTGGTCGGGGCCCCCATTATCCTTTTTTGTTACATTTGGACATGGCGCCATGGCCGGTGCAGCTACGGTTACTGGTTCTTGAATAGTGAAGTCAACAACATTTTGCTCTATACACACAACTGAAGGGCTCAGCGCCACAGATATGGACTGGTCAGGGCCCCCATTATCCTTTTTTGTTACATTTTGAGAAGATAACCATTTTGTTAGTTCCTCAAATTGACTTGATTGATAAGCCAATTTAGAGTCTAATGATGAAAATAGTTTACATAAACTGTACATGGCAGTGTTGTTAGATGTAAGAGCTGGTTGAATCATAAGTAGATGATTTAGGGAGTTATCAGTCGTAAGAGGTTTGTTTGGACGGGGGTAGGGAAAGCAAAAGACTGCAGCATGGGATTGGGGTGCGCAGTCGATGGTTGAAATGGCACTGAGGACACTTGGGAGACTGATTGTGAGCTAAACGTGTCATCAGCCCCCGTCGGCGAGATGGGGGACTTGCGCTGACTTGCGTGAATGGAAATGACAGAGTGGTCTGGGTACAAGTGTCGGAATTCGATAGGTGAAATGTGCATGTCCAACTTGTGCGGAGCCTGGCTGTTTTTCAGGAAGGCTAGCATTGTAACATCTGAGACAAGCTGGGGGTTTTATACGCCCTAGTGGAGTACAATGAGAAACATGCACTTTTCCGATAGTCACCGGGGAGGAGGTACACCCACTGGACGAAGAAGAGGTAAGAGGGGACAAGGAGGTTAGAGCCACCCTGTTTATTTGTAAATTGAAAGGAAATCTTGTTAAAACTGATATTATATTGTTTTGTCCTCATTGTATATGTTGGCCTATGCCCAGTCGCTCTGCGAGGAAATCCACATTGCAAGGTCGTAACCTTAAGTTAATCGAGCCTCCATTTTAGGTTAAAGCCGCCATTTTAGTTTGTCGTGCAAAGTCACCCTGTGGCCTAAAATGGCCGGCCTGTGTTCTCTTGTTCTTACTTAACCTCTTCAACCTCTTATAGGCGAGTTAATGTCCAACCTGCCTGCAGGCTACATGTTAGGGTGATGTAGACCTTGTCCTTTGTTGACCTCTGGATCAGGGGATTACTTGAATCAGCGATGTTAACCTACAAGTATATAAGAACAATAACGCTATTTAAACATGACATGCAAAACATCTGTTTGACATGTATTGAAACAAATGTGTAAAGAGCGTAAAGTTAAACCCAGAGAATAATAGTGCTTGTTAGTAAATGTATTAAGAAGTAAAAAGCATGCACAAGATCTGTAAATTAGGAATGAACCTGGCGCGAAACCCTAGCCCAGTACATGATTAACTTGTAGGAGGCTGACATTGTTATGAAGAAACTGTATAAATATGCTGATGTCCAGCTAGCAATTCCTGTTCACTGCTCACATTGAACCTTCTGGTGGTCCCTGTGAAGTACTGACGGCCAAATGGCTATTTGTGTACTTTCTTTCGTAAACAGTTCAGTATTGCAATAAAGATTCTGGGAATCTTTACAAGGCTGTGTTGGTGTATTTCTCTTTGCATGGTGTAAAAGCCTTAATATTGTATTTTCTGATTCCGCAATCTGGTTTGTGTGCTGGCCGTGCAGGCGTTTGGCGTAAATGAAGAGGCAGAAAAAAAGGTTTGGGGATTAGTGGCAGAGCTAGGATTATCTTCTATTTTAGAGACAGGGATAGATAACATTGGCAGTATTGACGGCACAATATTTGGCATGTTTGTGGTGAGTTTGTACGCTGCAAATGCCATCATTTGAATCACAAGAGATAGTTAAAGGATGTGAAGGTGGCAGGTGGCAAGCAACAACAAACATAGCAAAATTACACACACTCACTGACTTTGAGTACCTAGTCCCCAATGATATAACAAAGAAAAGTAAAAAAAGACCTTGATATGCAATATTAACCAAAAGAACCACACACAGCCATGCCTCTGTGGCTTTGCGGCTAAGCGGCCAAGCGTACTTACAACAAGTACTTGCTAACGAGGGCGCACGTGCGTGTGCGCGAGCGAGCTCGTATATATTCAAAGGCAGCAATTGGTCCAGAGTAAAGGCAGGACCTAAACAAACAGAAATAATGTTGGAATTAGTCCAAACGCATTGACAATGCGTTGAAAATACGTTGCCAAGCCAGGACACTTGCAGGAGACAGTCTATGGCCAGTCTATGGCTCGCTTACTTATGTTCCCAGTTCGGAGATTCCGAGCCTCGGAACAGGCACAGTGAGAGCAGCAAAGCAGGAGCAGCATGTCCAAGCGACCAAGCGTATGATTTTTGTTTTGTCCTATTTTTACGGTGTCTGTCAGGTATTTTGTGAGGTTTTCTAGCTTGCCACAAAACAGGTGTCTAGACATAAATTGGCATCAGCTGAAACCAACATCAGTACTTAGTGCTGCGCCTGGTACACAATTGCTTTATCTCATAGATTGCTAGGTAATTACCTGCTGTAGTTTTACCAAGTCACCTGTAAAATGATGTGTTCATAACACAGAGCACCAGTTTGCAATTACCTTCACTTTATCCGGGGCCTCTTGGAGAGAGACTCAGATACTGACACAGCGCTGAACATGTCACATATTTATCAGGGGAAATATACACAATGAACGGCCACATGTTTAATTTTTTTAAAACCGTTCCCTTCAGCGTTTAGATATATTTTCAGAATAGGGACAATGCATAAATGCAATGTATCAGTGTTGTTAGAAATACAGAGAGAAAACACATATAGCAAGAACCAAAGTCAATTTAGATTTCATACGATGTAATCTGCATTTCGCATTGCTCAATAAAAGCGAAAGTATTCTGAAACCTTTTTTATTTTGTATGAAGTCTCCCACAAGAGGTTTGGCAGTTGAACACTAAATTATCAGAACCATTTGACCTACTTTCAGGGCATTCGTCAGCCTGCAAACGAATATCCACACATAACACTTAACCCACAGTATTCTATCGCACACAAACAAGATGCAATGTCCCCACTTGGTTACTTATATGCTTACCCAGGTGCATGAAGGATCTGCTCTTGTAGAACCGGTGAAGGACAGGCCCTGTGCCTTCAGTCTCAGCACAGCTTTGAATTCTCTCTCTCGATTCCCACCTTTTCTCGTCTTTAGAAAGGGCTTCTTTACAATGGTCATTCCTGGTCTGTATGCCTACGAGTGTGCCAAATCCACCTCCTCCTCCTGCAATTTTCCTTCTCCCTCTTTCGGCAGCAAAAAAACAAAACAGCAGCCCTGACTTTCTCTCTGTGTCTTCTTTTTAAAGCCTACTTTCCACCCTCCTACTTCATGTATATTGCCCTACACTAAGTGTAAGTTCTAACTACACCTGACTCTGATGTCATATGTCAGACAGACACCTCATTTGGATAGCCAAATCGCCTGCAAACTTCCAGATTTCCCAATTATATTCTACTGTCATCTTTGAGCAGAGTATTAGTACAATGAACGCCGGAATCAATGGCTTTGTGCACTAGAACACAGACAATGAGCCTACTTTGAGCAACCTGATTTTGCACATTTCACATTGCAAGGGCAGCTTCAATTCCTGCTAAACAGCATTTTAGAGCCTGTGCTTGCAGTCCCATTTACATCCCAGTTCACCTTAAGTTTGCACCACTGATTTGCACAAAGTACTATGAACTCATCTGTCCCATTTTAAACACTAATTGTACTAATTAATTACGGGTTAAGATTAGTAATTAATCATGTTAGAAGTTAGTAATTAGTCCCTACACTCCCTGAAAATGTGCTCCTCCCTGACAGGGTGAACCCCAAGTTACCCCTACAGTTTTGTTTGTATGAATTCTGCTATCACACACCATTGTCTCCCATTCACCCTCTAAGTTATGATTCCTGGCTTAGTGAAATTTTCACCATCTGCAAATGTGCACCACCCAAATCTCCAACATATCTGCCCCCTTTTTGCTCCTGTATTTTTGCTTCTGTAAAGCCTCTAAGGACCTCTATGGGAACAAATAAAACAAAACAAAATTCCAGCTACAACATTCCATCAACCATGTGATCTTGGGCACATGAATCATCTGCAATTACTGTATGACTAAAATACATGTGCTCCACTCAGCTGGTGTTTCCCCTCTCTCAACCGTCAATAATGTGAACATCACCATGTGCATTTTGACTGTGAGTATTATTAACCAGATCAAGATGGATACTATGGAAGTCGCTACAATCACCAAACCCTTTTCTGTACCGGTTACGTAAGTGAAGTCATCTCCCTCTTTCAGGCCTAAGCCAGTCATAGTAATATTATTTTTATTTAGATTCATTTTGGTTGTGTGTATGCTTTTATGCTTTAACAGGTACTCTATGTCAGGGTAAATGTGAAACCTATTTTTACGGAAACAATCGATGTTCTCTACTTTTCCCTACCATAGATTGGCATCTACATGAAATACTCTCAGCCCCTCAACTGTCACCACCGTATCCTTAGGAACAGACATGTTAAACAAATTGTGCTGTAATAGTTTGACAAGGAATGAACCAAGATTGAGATGTGTAATTGTGAAATTGTGTACTGAAGTACTGATTTACCACCTGTGCTTGACTAATTTGGCATAGGGTAATTCTTCATGCTTCGGGTTACTTATAGGCACTTCACATACCTCCGAAACATCACGATCTGCCCTCAAACTGCAAATTGCGCTTGCTGCATCAGGAACAAATGGCTCCCCAGAACATATATCATTTTGTTCTTTGAATCTCACACAGGTATCTAATTTGTAGATCAGATATAAATCGGGTTCCCAGGCTTGAAAAGCCACCATTTCAGGAGTCAGGATTTTGACATATTTGTCCCTGTGCCAAATGCCTTCTTTTAGGACTGATTTTCTATACTCTGGCCTGGTGGACAGATGTATAGAAGCCCACATTATATTGTGATAGGAACAACTCTGGGAATCTGTAGACAAATAGTTTTGGTAGTAGTGGCAGGTGGTCTAGGCTAAGTTCTTCAGAGGTGGTGAGCTTGTAAGGTGTCCACAATGAGGTTACACAATGGGAATCACAGATCACACAGAATGTATACAAATACAGTTATTTATTTATGGCCAAAACACACTATGAATAATAACTACTTGCAAGTAGAGTTATCACATAAGACTATTAAACAAAATACATATATAAATTCACTTAGTTATAGGGCATAATACACATCGGAAACTCCTGCAAAGGAAATGCTAGAATAGTATTATGCACTCAAGGTCTACAGAGAATGATCCCTAACTTAAATTGTCCAGCCCTAAGTTGTCTGGGCCCTTTTGCCCAATAGTTCAGGGAAAAGTACCACAGAAGTTATGAAGCAGAAACAAATGCAGGTAGGGCATCTTGGGTCCATTGAAGGGTTCTTAGGGTTCAATAGACTAATGGCCAAAAGTATCCCCAACAGTCAGAAGTCTTGCACAAGCAAGCAATGACAAAGCCAATATTCTTAGAATTAAGGTTTATTTTAAGCCCATTGTCTTACCTTTGGGAGTATAGGGGTAGGTTAGAAGCTCTGTAACTTACCATCTATACTTCGATTCTTAGCCAGACTTGGCAGGACAAAGGAAGATGGTCCATGGTTGCTTCTCCCACCAAAAACCACAGTCAGGATTGCCAGGGTTTGCAGGTTCAAGCTGATCTCTGATTGGAGTCTTTTACTGTTGCAAGGACACTCAATTGAAGAATGCAGCAAAACTCAATGCAGGACACGTCTCAGGACTGGACTCGGGTTAGGTAAGTGTTTTCGGATGGTGGTCACCACAGCACAGCAACGCAAATGGACTCAGCATCCGTGGTCGGACATTCCCTCCTATCTTGTGCCTCTCGATGCTAGTATGCTGACATTTTGCAGATGTTAGTCTCGTAGGGCCAGCTGAGGATCCTCCATGTTTCAGGCCCAGACTCAAAACAATGATGCTGGCAGCATGATAGCCCAAATCGAAGCTGTTCAGCCACAGGATGGTTCTAGGGCACATCCAAAGGCTTCGTTTGACAGGGAATCGAGCAGACACCAGGAATGGATGGTCCCTCCATTCCAAGGATCAAAGCTCATTTGCAGGACTGCTAAAGATCACGGGCAAGACAGGGATCCTCCAGAATAGCAGCAGAAGTTGGTTGACAGGCCTCTTTCCGTCAGCTCTCAGGTTTCTTTACGGGTCTCACAGCTGGACAGGATACTTAGATCCTTCAGATTTCTCCAGGATCTCTAAAGAATGGGTGTAGGGGTCCTCTTCTTATCCTAAATTCCAGGAAAGAGCTGGAACTCCCACTAGCCAATAGCAGGACTAGCTCCCCCTCCCCCAGCAGTGGTCCAATTAGGACAACTGGCGGGAACATTCATGCATACCACTCAGATACACCAAAACCAGTTTGTGGATTGGGACCATGTTAGGCAAAAACCTGTGCAGTTCCCTCTGGGACCACTGCAAAAGATTTAGGACTACAGGTGTTTGGCGATGAACCCACTTGGTAGCAGTCTGCACCACACAGATTCACTTGGTAGCTGTGGCTGAGCAGTCAGACTTCCCTCAAGAAGAGTTGAGCAGTATGTGGAGTATACAAAATAGGGCAATTCTTCACAGTAAGACAAGCAAACACGCAACGAGGCTCAGTGTAAAGATATTAAGGTATTTATTTATAACGAAACATCTATCAAAAACACTATGGCACTATCACGGCAAACAAATCAATCACAATTACTCTACGAAGAAGAAACAATCAATCCCCCTAGCAATATTTCGACAAGTCTAGGTTCTACCGGCACCACTTATTTACAGACAGAGGTGTATGCCTCAACCTAGATGGCACTCTAATATTAGTTAGGACGGGAGAGAAAAAAATAGGCAGGTTACGAAATCAACACAGTTCAATACTTCACGGGTAAAATGCAAGGCAAGAAGGCAAGAACCACAATAGATCATAAAGTTCAGAGGCCAGGCCCACTCGGAGAGAGGCAAGGCGATATGTCCCAAAAAGTTTCTAGTGGAAATGCATTCGAGTCTTTGTAGCAAATTGTTATCGGCAGATTGAACCAGTTCAGAACAATAAGTGAGAAAGCTTGGAGGCAACCCAACGGAAAGGAGAGGATTAAGACACCTCACTCGAACCGATCGAAAGGGAAGCCAGGCGGACACGGTACCTTGTTGTGGAGGGCAGCTCCGGCGGGGGAAGTTCTTCCTGGTGGTGGATGCATGTCGGGTCTTTGCCAAGAGTAGAGATGTTCTCGTCGTCGAAGAAAAGTGAAGTCCGGTGCACCACCAGGGAAGAGACCACCGCGGAGTGGTCCGTCACAAGGCACCACCTTTTGGTCGCGGTACAGGGGTAGTGGCTATCTGGTTGCCGGGGTGTTCTGCACTGGCAATTCGACCACCGCGTCCTGAGGCGAAGAAAAAGTAAAAGGGGACTGGTTGTTCCCACCAGTCAGGGGAAGAGACTCTCCGGCAGGGAGATCTCCTCTGTCGTCGGGAAGTGGTGAGTCAGCTCAGCAGGGCTCCACCGGAGGTGTCATCGTTGCAGGTCGGCTCAGCGTTACCCTCGTCGGATTCTTAGGTCCTGTGGCGACTTCTGAAGATCCAGTCCCAAACGCCCTGCTATTATGCAGAAAACCACCATTCATTCAGCCTAGCTGTCAATCAACACATGCTAAGTGGTGAGCGGGAAGGCTCACCACTTGGGCCAATCACTCCAGACTGCGACCGGAGTTGGCAAGGCAACTCGGTCCAGGGTGCCTAAACCCCCTCCCACACCCCTGTGGTAACTCAGATAGTATGGCACCACTTTGGAGGGTCTCTGTACAGAGGCCCGCCAAAAGTGGAACAAAGGGCTCAACCTTTGTTTAGGAGTCACAGAGACGAACACAGACGCCATTTTACAAACCGAGTTCTGGCAGAAAATACCATCCGATAAACTTATTTAAGATAAGTAGACCGGTGGTACGTTAGAGATTAACGAGAAAAAGTATCAATCTCCAACAACGGGACGCATCCCATAGTGTTATGTTCGGGGTCAAACATAACAAGTAGTTTCCACTGCCACCAGCCAAAACACGACGAGGGGGGACGGGACAGTGCCCCCTCGAGTAACAGACCCAGGAGTAATCGAATTACCCCTACTAGCACGTCCACAATAAGATGGTTGGTACTAGTTCTGTTAGTAAATTTAGGTCTAGTAAAGCCAATGGTGACTTTACATGCCCGGGGAGACAGTGGTCAGTCCCCGGGTATGGAGTCTATGGTGGAGATCCGCTAGGACGCCCCAGTGTTACGGCACGTAGGGTGCGGTGTAACACACATAGAAAAACATATGAGACCCTATGGAGTAAAAGACCCCATAGCCCATAGAACACATTGACATTCAAAGGAATTACACACATTCATGTCCAAGACTGGGAGGAAAAGAGTCTCACTCTTGGCAGGATGGAAAAAAACAAACTTCCGAAATCCAGCAAAGCTGCTGAGGGACTCACTAGGTTAGGAAATTCAGCCTAAACAGAGAATTCTCCCTAACAGACCAGACAATCCCAGCCCACATCCTGCCAGCAAACACACACAGCCCTCCAGTAGCCCACCAAAAGCTTCTGCTTTCCCAGTCACGGGAAGTCCTTGTAAGGATTTTCCTGCCCCCTCAGGCCAGGAAGAAGGCTAACGAACAAGATGGCAAATGGACAAGTGAAATATCTTGTTGCATGCCCTTGTTTGACCAGTAGCCACAGTTTGTACCCAAATGTGGTAAACGTGGTAAACATGGTAAAGCTAAAATGAACATTTTTAAAAAGTGGGAAAACATCACTGCTACCACCGCTCATCCTTTTAGTACACCTAGAGTAACCAAAAAATCCTCTGTGTTGGTCTCGGGCAAAACAAGCATGTATCCCATTGTACTGCAGGGTTAGCTGCATTGTACAATGATAAAAAGTGACCAAAAGTGATATAAAATTAAGCAAAAGTAGTAACACAGTAATATGACTACAGGAAACAAAGTTTCCCAGTACAGGCAGCATGAAGGGCATAACAGTTCCCCATGACATTTGAGCAAAAACCAGTGTAGTGAAGCTTAAGGCTTCACTGCACTGTGAAAAGTACAGGTAAGATTTAAAAATAAAAATCAAAACGTTTGGTGGTTCCATAAAGATGGAAGGAAAGGTGTAGCAAAGAGAAATCTTTCCTAACACCTACATGATGTACTAATTTAGTTTGGTAAATCAATTCCAGAGTAATAAATGTAATACAGATCAAAAAGCCAATCCCCATCCATTTTACATCAATGTACAAGGGAATTGCACTCCTCATTTCAAATGCAATTTTTTCTTGGATCATTTCCATCTCTCTTTGAGTGATCTGTGCCATCATTTGACGAATGATGTCAGATGACACAAAATACAGAGGTATATGACCCTGTATCAGTTGAGGCACCCCATTTTAAACTTCCTGTAAAGTCTTTATCAGGATGCCCGCCATTGGATTTACTACATTCAGAATGTCCTCCAATAATTTCTCGTGTTTTACTACGACACTGGTGCTATGTTCCAATACTGTAGCCTGTTTGTTGAGCGTCAGAATAGCCTGGTTTACATTTCGAACCACCTTGCTCTGTTCACCATTAAGTCCATCTAAGGTTTGCTGAATCATTCTCAAGTCCGCCCCCAGTTCTTGGGCCTTACCACCGAGTGTGTTCACAGATACTGCATTGGCGGTGGAGATTATTGTGTTCAGCGCCAAGTATGGTAATTAATATTTGTTGCGACCAAGAAACATGCCACTCTTTTCCCCCTCTTCCTCTTGGCACTAGATGAACTTATGAATGTCTTTTCTAACTGCAACATTACCTCTGTTAACACTATTTGTGCTCCTTCTTTGCGTGTTCACACCCATTCTTTTACTTGAACAGACTTCATCTCTGAAACATTAAGAAACTATTCGATCACCGATACTGGATTCAAACTGGTGTAAATATTTAGATACAAAAGTCTTCTGTTCCATAGTATAAAGCCCGCATCCTCCTCCACTGCAATCCCTGAGGCTGGTCCTGGCTCTAGCAGAACTTGACCATTAACTCAAATGTTGTATGATATTGCCATTATACCCACAGTTATTGAAATGAACCTAAAGTTTTGCTGTCTTCCTCATCATTCTTTGTTTCTTCTGCAGGTTCGCTCCTGTGGAACTCATGTGGACTCTGTCACCTTTCCCCCTTTTGGTCTAGTGGCTTTGGTTCAGGGGTCTCCAGTTCATCCAGGGGCCTCTGATCCATCGGTATCCAGCTCCCGGAGCGCTGGTGAGGCAAATCATTAGTTAGTATCTAAATCGAAAGAGAAATAGATAGTATAATTATCAAGTACACCAAACACATTAATTCCCTATCTTTTGGGGGTTTAAACCTCAAAGAAAAATGTGGATTATGCAATATGATTATACCATATTTCCATCACACTTGTACAATTCATACACATTTTAGAACAATCTGGAAATAAACATGTGAATTAAACATAAACATACATAACTATAGCCTTTCCTTTTATAATTGACAGGAAATAAATATGTCGGTTAAACATATAAACATACAATCATAGCATCTTCTTTTTTAGCTGGCAAGAGAACACTCTCGGGAGGATAGTTCAGGGGCAACGCGCTTGTCTTGACAGCAAGAAAACTGAGAGCAACACAGGTTCGATCCCCAGGTACGCGCTTAGAAACCTCTGGGTTTTAAGCAAGTTATAAATAACCAAATGATAGATTATAGAACGAGAAGTACATGTCTAATATCATTGAAGTTACTTTTTAAGTCTTCATTCTTGATAAGAAGATCATCCACATAAATCACAGTTCCTCTCTATGCTACAACTGGCAGATCATTACTTAGGAATATCTTAAACTCACTTCCGCTATTGCTATAGCCAAAGGGCGTACAAACCCCATGTATACTGTCATCAGTTAAAGGAAAAGGCAAATAGATGTTGTGTGTCTTCAGCAAGTGGCACACACCAGTACTCTGCTGTAAAATCCAAAGTGGCCAATATATATGATCCATGCAAGGCCCTGATCAATAAATGGAAGAGGCCACCTTGAAGCAGGTACCCTCTTGATTAGTTCTTTCAAGTCTGCAAACATGTGCCATTGGGGTTGGCGCTTTGCACACCTAATATCGGAGTTTTTTAAGTACTGTGGATAGGCATAATGACTCATCTGGACTCTACATGTTTAATTATTTCTGCTAGGGACTCCAGACAGGTCAAGGATAACCCATATTATTTCACAAATAATGTCTACCTACCATACCCTTCGGGTAGTGTGGCAACATGTAAATTGGTAACCCAGCAATAATAGGCGTCTTTACAAAAACCTCCTTGAATTCCGTAAAGATTTTTCTTAATTGTTATTTTTCCTCTTCTTCCTCTTCATTTGTGCAAGCATCTGCAGCTTGAATTTGCTCTTCTACCATTTTAGAGAATGCTGGGAAGTCCTCTAGCTGTGTGGCAGTGTCTCTTTGGAGAGTCACCAACCTCAAGTATCTTGGCACATTAGCCTCCATTTCAACTCGCTGCATTTCACTTTGCTCTTCTTCTCTTTCAGATTCATAAGTTTTGAATGGGATGCAATTGTCCTGATGACAGCATATTACATCTTTTGGTCCATAGGGGTAAACCCATAGGATGCATCCTGAAAATCTGCTTTGGTATAGAATCCAATGACTCAGGCAATTCACCCTGTGAAGTTACATAGCTTTCAGGGATGCTCGCAAATATTGGGTTGTTTAAATCAGCAGTGTAGCGGGATTCCTGTATTGCCATCCCTAAAGCTGTCTTTTTCTCCATCTGACTTTTCTGGCATTCCTTGTTATTCGATAGTAATCGAATGGGGCCATTCCCACTCTCTACCAGCGGTGTATATTCACATTCTAATCCTTGCTGTTTCATGGATTCATTGAGGCACGCAAATGCATCAGGCGCTATCATCTGTTGTCTCTTTCTGTACTTTAAACTCTTATGCAATGTGTCTGGTGAAAGCAGGTATAGTGAAAACCTTCTTTACCTGACACTCAACTGCATCTGGCATTGTTTGGAAACAATGATAAGATTTTCTTTTGATTTCAAATTCAGGTGCCCCTCCAACCAGCATACACCGAACCTTTTGATTCAAGAATGCATTCTGTGGTAATTTCCCAAATAGAATTTATTTTGGGTTCCACTTACAATCCAAACATTGTGATGAATGCTTTTGGAGTAAATTGTGATGCTCAACAAGCACCTCCCCACAATTCTTTGCCCCAATTCAAGGCCGTCCAGACCAAAAATGTCTCGAGGTCTTGAGGTGCTTCCACAACCGGAGATGTTCTGCTCAAGTTTCAGAGAGGCAGCAAGGCTGTTCCAGAGGGAGGAACCAGCCGTAGAAAGAGATCTGCCCCAACTTGTTGTTTGGAGAAGCGGCTGATCCTCAAGGAGGTGGCAACATGTCAGTTTCTAGTTTGTGACCCTTAACTACATTGTGTACAGTACCTGACATTTCTGTCTCTTGAAACATCTGTGGCTCAAAATATTTATCAGGTGACTTGCCTGCACCTTTCTCTTGGGGCATTTCCATTTCAGAAGAGGTATGAACAGTATTTTGGTTATCAAAAGGGGATAAATGGTCACTGTGTCTTTCTTTTCCTTCCCATTGTGAGACATTCAGTTTACCACTAACCCTGCAATGATCCACCTTGTCACAAACCAAAATTTGTTTGACGGCGTTTGCCTCATCATTTTTATGTTTCACATTCTTTTTAAATTGCCTTCTAGTCCTTTGCGCTTTTGTTTTTTCTTGTTAATTTTTTCCTTTTCTGTCCAACATTTTCACACACTTGAATTGTCTGGTTCTAAGTTAAACCACACTCCTTTTTTGTGTGTGTTGCTGTTCCCTACCTCACCTTCAGTCATTTTTTTCTTGGTTTCAAATCTCTAAGACAATCAGTGTGTTCGTTCAAGGGTAAGTCATGGTCATTTGTGTCCTCATCATGGCAAACATGACTAACTAGTCACTTATCGTCACTCCGTGCAAGATCATTCCTGAGACATTGTGCACCTTCATTTTACTATTGTTTCTGTACTGCACACAATTTCCCTATTTGCTCAAACAACATTTTAACCTAAGCCTATCAGCATTGGAACCTGTCCATGTCCTTAAATTCAGACAGACAGAATGATCAAAAGCAATGGGATACTCCCAGTTGCTCTTCACATTGTGGTGTTTTTTGCCATGCTTCTTTAAACTGTAATTCTATATTTGTGACTAATTAGCACAATGGTATGGTGCCTACAAACATTAGCACAATGGTATGGTGCCTACAAACATTGCAGAGGCCCAATACTTGGGCACCGGAGTGAGGGAGGGGGTAAAACAGGAAGGGGGCTGGGGGTGCGGAAAAAGCATCCAGTGTTCACTTGTGTGCACATGCACTCATTCTTTCAACATTTGTGTTGTTCCCATTCAGGGTTTTAGTGACTATGTGCCATTGTGATGCTATTTATTTTGATTGTATCAAGCACCTACCTCGCTAGCCGCTTCAAGTTGCCTTCAGGCTGGAGGGTGCTGGTGGTTGGCACTGCACTGCTGTTTAGTGCTTCACATGTAAATGATATGATATGGAATTTATACCGCGCATATACAAAAGTGTTTGAAGGTGCGACACAAGTGTTTCAATGCGCAACACAGATGTTTTAAGGCGCGTAAATGGTGGTTCTCATGGGATGTAGAGGGAAGAAAGACACCCAAGCGTCAGTGCCTAGAAGCTGGCCATCTGGTGTGCAGCAGGGTGTTGACAGGGGCGGGCTGTGGGAAGATGTTGATATATGATCACAACAACCTCCAGCCACGTACCTTTCTTATCAGGCCGCGCTGTCTCTCTAGCATATCCACAACTAACTCGCATTCCGCAGCTCTTATAGTGAACAGGACCTACACACTTCCGTATTTGTAGCTAGTGGGCGTGACGGTTGATACACAAGTCATGGGGGGTGTAATACTGGTCCCACCCATCCTGTGGATGCACGGCCCCGGCTGTCTTTTCAGGGCTGTGCCTGGCTGCGTGCTGAGTATGGCTGTGGAGCTGCTGCATCAGCTTCTATCATGCACTTAGACAGCTGATCAGGGTACAGTGATATTTAAAATTGGAGTGAAACCAACACCCGCCAAAGTTTGGCTATAGCAACTCGCTGTCAAAAATGGCTAATATCATTGGGGTTAATCTGACAAACTGATATTTTTATATGGTCCAATACACATTGTCCAAATGTGTGGTTAGAGTGTGAGCAAGTGCTCACTTAAGCATCAATGAGGAAATTGAATGCCAGATACAGTTTGGTCCGTCATTTTTGGTGGTAGAAAAAGTGTCATGCCCTGCGCAACTTTTTCACAAAGGCATTGACACAGGGAGTGTTAGGCATATTATGTGCTGGCCATATGTATGGGCATCACATAACTATCTACTCTAATGGTTAGTGGGAGCCTTTGTATTGGCTCCAGCAAGTAATCAAGTGTTGTTGATCTTGGTTGTAATTCAACATGGTAGCACTGCTAGGTCATGCCATTGAACTGTTTCATTCAGCCCATGATTACATGTGTCCAATCTATAGATCCAGTTCTGTTCCCTCCTCAGTAAGATGTTGTTAACATTGCCGCCTTGTCTGGGCAGCTGTATCTTTTCAATTACTGTTCAGTTGAAATCATCGGGGTGTGGCCCTCTGTGACAAAGTGAGGGATTAAAGGTGCTTATGGACTAAAGGACTTATGCTCAATCATTGTCTTCTTGACCTGGCGTGTGGTCATGCCTTTGTACTTTAGATTGCATGGGCACGTGATTAGATAGATCCCCCCCATTACTGTTACAGTTGGTGAATGTTTTTGGACCAAGGGGGTCTTGCATACAATTTCAATCTGAGTGCCCCGTTTAGTTTGATCACACATTGTACATTTCACACATGGGGAATGGTCTACCGGCGATCCACTTGTCTATAGTGTTGGTTGAATCTGTTCCTGTGCTTCATTCTGATGGGGTAGCATCTGGACTAACTGCATGTATGAGAATGCGATGCTGATGTGAAATAAGTACTCCCATAACCATTCTCCTGTGTTACGCATAGTCGTTGCTAAAAGAAGAACATGAGAGAAAATTAAGCTCCCTTGATCTTTAAATCAGTTTCCCTAGTGTTTTCTAAACTGTTCTGGTATCTTTCAGGAGACTGATTTATGTTTGTGTTTCCCCTGAATTCCTGTGACACCAGAGGTGGGGAGTGTGGGGTGACCATCCTTTGACCATGGTCACTGTGTGGTGAGGAATGGCTATATTGGCGAGGTGCATGATTTACATTCTGTTTTTCAGGTAGCTGGAATTGTTCCCTCTGTTGACTTCCATTTTCAATTAACCTATCTACATATCTTGGTCTCGCTTTATTGCCATATACCATTGTGGCAGGGTCAAACCTACTCTGGGCCCCAGATGCCTGAAATGGCCCGTTTTACAGAAGAGTTGTGGATGGATGGTGAAGATAGGTGCAGTGGTCAGAAAATTGTTCCTTCGAAAGGGCATGAGGAGCATAATTATTGATATCGCACACAAAGGACATCTAGGAAGGAATATGACAAAGAATAGAATAAGCGAGGCATATGGGTGTCCAAACATAGGTGCAGAAGTGAAGCATCTTCTTAAGCATTGTGTACCATGTGCCCCTAGTGATAAGTCAAACGTGGTGTCGGAACAACCATTGTGTCCCATGCAATGTTCTGCAATGCCCCGGGAGAGAATTACATTGGATATAATTGGTCCTTTACCTAAGTGTTATCAAGGAAAGAGATGCATGTTTGTACTCATGGACTACCATTTCAAGTGGCCTTACGTGGGATGGTCAGATGACACCGTAGCCAAGTCCGTTGTGGAGTTTCTGGGTGCTATTTTTGGAGTGGAAGTGTTCCTGTCAGTTCTGTTAACCGATAACGGTGTGCAATTCAAGTCCAATGTGGTGGCTGATTAATTGAGAGAGGCAGCAGTTCATCATGATTCGACTACCTTATACTATACATGCCAAAATGGAATGGCATAACATTTCAACAGCGTGGTGAAAGGGACCCTTCAGCCTGCCAAAATGTCAAATTTAGATGTTTAGAGTTTGAGTCATGATATGTTCTGGGCTTACAGGACCAAGCCCCATTCCACTACAGGTGTTCGACTCTTTGTGGCATTGAGGGGCAGGAAACCGGTTGATGAGCTGACCCCGGAATAGCTGGGGACCTGAGGTCTGGTTGCGGTGAACAGAGTGTAGTTTATAAGCAGGGAAGAGAAATGCAGGATAAGGTATACGTGGTTGTACAATAGAAGAACGCATATGAATACAGAGAGCCATTTGAGGTAGGTGACTCTGTCAGGGTGAGAAACCGGAGGGTGAGAGGTGCTCACACTCCATATTGTCTGCTCCCAGGAAGTTTATGCATGGTCATGTGGACTGTTGTTGTCTTTGTCGGATAACATATAGTGGAGTTTAAGTCTGCTTTTGAAATGTCATGAGAAGGAACACAGTGTGCATGAATGTAGGGGAATTGTGCACTAGGAGTTACTACAAGAGTTGCCCGGTGATGATGGCTGTGGTGGTGCAAAATGAGATGTTTCTCTTGGGTCTCAAGAGGAATGTGAGAGGTTGCCTGTTGCGGGAGTGATGACCTCTCATTTTGGTGTGAGAATGGAATCGATGCTGCAGGTCATGGTATAGATGGCATGTAGAGGGAAGTGGCAAGCAGCTCTGAAAAAGGTATTTCGGACACTCGGGTTGAGGTCAGCATGCACAAGATGTGTGAGCTACAAGCCAAAAAAGAAGTTGTTGTACATGGAACACATGTGCGACGTCCACCGGTTAAATTCAAAGATTATGTATTGAGTTAGTTTAGTTAAGGGGGACAGTTTGTAGTGAGATCTTCTGTGGGATCCGCAGCCATGTGTCTGCCATGCTGGAGGCTTGTGGCTGCCTGCTTGTTCCCCATGTGGTGGGTCATGGAGGAGCATCCTTTGAATGCTTCAGTGTGATGGGCTGCCGAGATATGGTTGCTCTGACTGGAGTTGGTGTGGCTCCCATGTTGGGAGAGGGCTTATAAAAAAAATGCTCCTTACTTGACCTGCTTGTCTCCAGCTACGTCCTTGTATGTTGCTTCCATGGCTGTCCGAGTATCCAAAACAAATTCCCTTCACTGATGGTATCCCACTTCCAACACGACATCCTTGTTGTGAGTCTTAATCTCATTCACACGGTGAGGATAGCTGCAGTAAAACATTGCCTTTGTGATGTCACATGTAAGGTTGATGCCAAGAGGATTACAGGGGAGGTAGTGGAGGACAATGGTGGTCAGAGAGAAGGCGTATAGCTCCCTGTGCTGGGGCTGTTCTTTTACCTTTTTTAAATGAATGAAATCTCCTTTCTGGAATGTGGCTCCTGTATGGTTGCGTTCTCACAATATTGGTTATGACTGCATACAGCAAGACCCCAATATTCCTGAACAGGTTCTGCATATATCCCATATCCATTACGAGGATAAAGAAGTGGCAATATATACTTTGGTATTTGCAGGTAAGGTAGTAAAGCTCTGGGGTTTTATCCCTTGAATAACACTGAAAAGGGGTGTAGTCCCTGCCGTGGAAAGGTTTCAATTTGTCCCTTCGCCCTTGGGGATATTGTGCTTTTTGGGTTTAAGAAGCGGTGCCCCGAAAGGAATTATTGAGAGAGCTTTGTCACAGATGGAGTCAACATCTCCATAACCCAATTAGTTTTGATCATGTATTGACAATTTTCAGATTAGTATCAATACTGGGTAGCAGGAGGACAACACTGAGGGGATTCCCTTGTTGAAGTGTGAACCTGCCGTGGTCTACCTCAAGTAGGCTTATATACACCCCAGATGTTGCAGTCACATCTGTCTATTTCTAGTTTGGACCATATTTGAGGACCTAAAGTCCATTGCGTTCACTATTTTGTTATCTATGGGAATTTCTAATGGCAATCTGCTCCGATATTCCTCAGACAAGGATAATAAGACATGCCCTTCTTTCTTTCTACCTTCGCATTCCCTTTCATGTTCTCCTCTCCCTATTATTTCACTCCTACTCTTCCACCTAATCCCTTCTTCGCTCCCATTATACTACCTCTCCTTTTTCTCCTGTTCCTTCGGCTCTCAATATCTCTCTCTCTATCCTGCTATTATCACCCCTTTCTCCTGTCTCCCCTCTCCTCCTGTTCTCTCCCCTTCTCCCTTTATTTCTCTCTCCTCCTATTGCCCCTTTCTCATGTCATCCCAATATTCCTATGCTATCCTGCCTCTTCCTATCATCTTCCTAAGCTTTGCACTACTCTATCGCTCTGTTTCACCTGCTGACTCCTCCTTGCTCCAACTCTGCTTTCTACGATGCCCTCCTATTCTGCAACCTCTGACCTCAACACCTACCTCCCCTCTCTTACACTCTCACCTGCACTCACACACTCTCTCTTAAAACCAATTGTACCTCCTAATTCCATTCTACTTTCACTCTTTCATATCATTTCCTCTCTCTTTATCACCTGTTCCAATACTCACTCTCACAACAGACACTTCTATCTTTCACACTGTGTATGTCTCTGTCTCTCTCTCGTACACACAATAGTACTCCACTCCATCTTCCACCGTCTACTTGGTCTCTCCATCTGCTGCCTCGCCTACTGCCCTCACCCGACAACCATCATACATCTCCAGACATGCAGTTTTTCATACCTGGCCCTCCTGCCGGATTGTTTCCTCCTCTGTACATTGGTACCTGTCTGTACCTATCTTCTCTGGCCATGCTTTCCTTTTCTTTTCCCCTGGGGGATGCTAATCAAAATCCAATATTTTTTTAACCCTTTTTAGCACCATCCCTTTTCCCCACATTGGTGAAGTTGCTATGGTTGTGTTCCACTTCTGCTGACCACTCGCCTTGCCTACCTGCAGTCCAGGAAAGTCCGCCTTTAGGCTAGTAACCTGGAGGTGATCAAAGGGGTGACACTCATGGTTTGGGGTTGGTGTATCTGCTAGTGGAGATTCTCACTGGGAACAAACTGAATTCTAGAGCTGACATTCATGCAAGAAACAAGAAAGAATGCCTGCCAGACACGAGACTGCAAGGCACTATGCGACAAACAGTGGTACCCATGTTACTGTTACACCTTTCACAAGAAGGGGATTCAGGGACTAGGGCCTTCCCAACTCCTCACCCTGACTCTGGGGTAGAATTGGCTCTGGCATATGCACTGGCTGCCTAGCCCATGTTGGGAGGGGTTCCTGTTCCTCCTGATATGGTGAAACCCCTGAACATGACACAGTGATTTCAGTCAAATATGTGTCTCCTCTGTTAGTGACAGGCAAACCCAATGAAGAGGTGAGGCTATGAGTGGACCTAAAGAAACTAAACAAGTGCGTGTTGGTGGAGTGGCCTCTCCTCTGCAATATGAGATATAGGTATTGCAAGGACAAAAGCAGTGCTGATGCCCAAATACTGGTGGCCAAGTTTCAATGCATCTGTATAAAAAAAGGCTCTGTATCTGGCATGAGTGTGAAGAAGCAAGAAAGTCCCTTAGAGCATCTACCCAGCCAATGATATTGCCTGATATACCTCTGAAATTATGGGAGGAGGTGGCAAATGACATTGTTGGCCTAGGGGTGTTTTCTCATAGTTATGGTCGCAGATAGCCCTGCACATCATCACTTTCTTGGTGGGGCTTTAGCACATAAACGGTACTTGGCAAGTATTCTTAATAATACCAATATTAACACTGGGAAGCACAAGGTTTCTGGCCTATGCCATCACCAGACAAATGAGGTGGTGGAAAGAGTGAACAGGTGCTTTAAGGATGCTGTGCGGATGGCTGGTGTTTAAGGGACAAATAGAAGGGAAACAGTACTGGAGAGGGTGGTGGTCTTGCAGCAGTCTCCACATTTTCCTACTGGCGCAGTTCCTATTGAACTGATGAGAGGAAGGAATGGACGTTCACGTTCACAGGTTTCTTTGCCATAGTTTTGCAGGGCAATGGAACTAACAATGGACAGCCGAGGCAGTCGTGTGTAGAATGAGGGAGGTGCACGACAAATCCATGGCAAGGTATAATGTTTATACCCCACGAGGGTGGATATTGCAGATTGGGCAAGAGTTAAAAAAACAACAAAAAAACTGTGATCAGATGGCTCTCTTTGGAAAACCAATGTGGCTAGAGAATGTGTTTAAGAGCATTGTGTTTTTGGATAGCAGATGCGTGTGGAACCTCCGCAGAGTTTTGATATTGTTAGTTGGTTTTGCCTCCTGTAAAGGTGAAGGAGGTGAGGTGTATTGTGAGTCTTATTCTTAGTCCCATGCTAAGGGCCCCTGCACTATAGTATTTGCTGACCACTTTATGATGCTACATGGGAGGGTGGTGCTGAGGGGATTCCAAGAAAGGTGGTTGAATTCAGTCTTGGTTGGAGAGGAGGCTTATGGCTTCCTGTGTGGGGACTGTTGCTTCACTCTTGATCGTTAATAAATGTTCATCCCTGTAGTGCGGCTCCTGTGAGAGTGTGTCCTCACAATAGTCCTTCTAGATGAAACGATTCCTCCTCCATCTCATCTTGCCCCTCCTACCAGCCTCTCACTTTCTCCTGCAACCTCATGCCTCCTCTAGCTCTCCACTCTCCTCCCGAAAATCCTCCCAAGTTTCTGCTCACACACCCCTCCCCTGGAAACTCTGCAAGGCTTCTTTTATATTCCGATTCTCCCTCATTTTAGGCAGAGCCTAAGGAACCATGCTGCTCCTCATTGGTATGGGCTGACTTGGTTTTGATTTGGTTCATGTACTTAGGCTCAGGTGGTCTGTGAAGTCCTGTACCTAAGGTTATAGACCAGATGAAATATTACATTTTAAACTGCGGCTTACTAGGTGAGAGCTGACACCTGTCCACCTGGAAGCTGTGGTGAGTGTGTCTGTTTCTTATCAACAGCCCTTAGTTTATAACGATGTACAACGTGCAGCAATACGCACCCTTGCAAGCATTTATACTTTGAAAAACATTTCCGCAAGAGAAATAACACTTTGGCCGCATTACGACTTTGGCGGTAGCCATGCCGCTATTGGCCTGATGGCTGCCGCCAAAATCGGGTCCGGGTTCCCAGAATGGGGAATTACCGGGCCATCCTGAGTTCGGAGGGCCCGGTAATTCCTCCCTTCAGGAACCCGGGCCCGGACCTTCCCCATTCCCATTTCAGCCTCCATAGCGCTGAATGGGAATGGGAGAGGGAGCAAACTACGGGCCGATTACGAGCGGCCCGTTGTTTGCTCCCTCTTCCCCTCGCGGGACCCGCTCTGCACGTCTGGTAAAACCAGACGTGCAGAGCGGGTCCCGCGAGGGGACCTCGTAATCAGGTGGGACGGGGTTGACGGCGACGGCACCTTTACCGGCGCCGTTAACCCCTTACCGCCTGACTTATAATGAGGCCCTTTGTGTCTCACGCGGCATTCGTGCAGTATTCAGTGAAATTCATGGGATACAATGCATCTTCCCGAAGTGCCTTCCTTTATTGCTTATACTGCAATAGTCTCAGTGTCAATCTCACAGACTGCGCTGGTATGAAGGCTGTCTTTTTGTTTTTTGTCCAGTGCCAATGCCAATGCCAGAGAAATTATAACATTGTTCATGACTTCAGATTTATCCTGCAACACCACTAGAGAATACAATGTACATGAATTACAATAATATCAGACTTTGAAACATCTAGAGTGCTGAGGGTAGCCCTGAATACATGTAATGGGCCTCATTACAAGGTTGGAGGTAGCCTTGACGGTAAAACCCGCAAGGCTACCTCCAAACCGGCAAGAAAATCTGGCGCCCATGAATGGGTAATTGCCCTTTCGTGGGTGCCGGAGCCGGTATATCCACATTCCCATTTGAGCACAATAGGGCTCAATGGGAATGGGGAGGCCTGTATCACCGGCACGGTTCATTACCGTGGCGGTACTACAGCCTTGTGGTGCTCGCAGGTGCCTTTCATTCCACCAGGTCAGACCTGGCGGAATAAAAGGCACCCGTTGCACAACTAAGAATTTGCTGGTCTGGATACAACGGTACCAGTAAGCTTACGGGTACCGTTGTAACCGGACCGGCAACCTTGTAATAAGGGCCAATGTTTCTTAATTTCTGAACCCTGCCCATAGGATCCCTAAAAGGGGGATTGTTTCTGTGGGCTTCCTATTCTTCGCCCTGCATGATCCTCCAGCAGGTCCCCCAAGTCCCCACTCAGGCCACTGCCTACCCCAAAGGGGACATCACACTGCACATGTAGTCAGGTCAGTCCTCAACACATTCACTAGTTTCACCAGGCATGGGGTGATCTTCAGTCATACACCAGCACCTCTCACACTCACCCTACCTGGAAAGGGAGAAAGGTTTGACATCCTACCGAGGCCACACCTCCACCCATGGCCGGGAGCTATCATTGGCACCGACTATGCCATTTCAGCCCTCCCGCCTCTCCTCAACGCCTACCAGGCTGCTCTGGCAACACAGCCCAGGATTCGTCCATTGTCTGTACTGCTTCTTCATTCTTCTGGTCAAGGCTTCAAGGACCCCAGCACCCTATGCACTTTCTGCTGGCCACCCAGAAGGGGAGTGGGCTCCTCAACATGCTCTGTAAGCCCATTGGGGCTGCTGCACTGGCCCTTTTCCTCTCTGTTCTAGCCCACAACAGCTCACCTCTGCCTCTTCTCTTGCCTTGCTCACAGCCGTGGCTCACTCTAATCATCTTTTCTCCATGCTAATGGTGGTTCACAGCCCACTGTCTCTGTACCTGCTTAGGGTACTGGTGCAGTCTACTACATGAACAGAAGTATAGTAAGTACATGTACACTGTAGTATAACATAAACAGCATCTAAACAATCCCGGCCGTGTGTGTATTACTTTGTAATGCCCAGACATGTAAAGATCTGATAGGGATGGCAAAGTGTTTTTGTATGTGTTGTTTTATTTGATTTATTATTATATTTTCTCACATGTGTCCTTGTGATGTATATCATTTTTTGTTATAGGATGCACGTGTGTGTGTGTGTGTGTGTGTGTGTGTGTATATGATGCTGCATGCTCCCGTGCTATGCAGGGTGAGTGCAGCATAGTGTACTGTCTTATATGAGTGTGAGACACCAGTAACATGATTTAACCCAGAGCCAGGTGGACTCGCCACTCTCGTGAATCATGCTTTGCTATTGTTGAGCGTGGCAGGGGTTGGTGTGGCACAAAGCCCAGGGCTGCATCTCGTGCAGAATGTCAGCTCAACACCAGGTGCATACTTGGCTTGGTTAATCTGGCCCCAGGGGTTTTGTAGAAAGGGAGCACATAATTCTATGACATTAGGCTGTCTTTAAGGAATAACCATCATGTATTTCAAGGGCTTTTTCTGGCATGTGTTGGTGTATACATTTTCAAAAATTACAAAACACATTTGTCATTACCGAATATGCTTCTTATTTCGCAGAAAACATGTTTTAGGCATGAGGCTGTGAGATTAATTCAGATTTCAGTTATTTTAGACAGTCCTGTGCAAACAATGATAGATGAGTAATGCTGCTCCAGTGCTAATTGCCATGTGTAGCTTGTTCCTTCTAATTAGCAGGTGCGATCAAATTCCTAATTACATTTTTTAATTGTCTTCTCGCATTAGTTTTTATGGCCTCAATATGAAATCTCAGCTTTCATTTTAAAACATATCAAGCACTGAATCGTAATGAGCGCAGATGCGATGGGAGGATTTTTAGAGGTGAGACAGAGAACCCAATGATTCTTCCCCGTCCTTACTCAGTGGGTTCGCCCGGGGCAGCGCGACCTCATACGTCGACCTCCCCACTTACTAACAGCGGAGCATTTATGTGAAACAACATGCCTTCACCACTCTTAGTTACTGCAGCCTAAGTGTTTACATAGCAATTTACATGTTGCCAACAAAGGCGTTGGGATCGTGTGAACATGCAAACATTCAAGAACAAAGCATGGCAGAATTCAGAAATTACAGGCACTCACAGTGGGGGGAGGCGGGGGGTGGGGGCGTGGAGCTTGGGGGTGCATCCTGAAGTACTCAGATACAATCCTCGTATACGAAGAATGATTAAAAGCCCATGGGCCAATCTACACTGCCAGTATTTCCACGTACTTCCGCAACTCTAACAGATATTAGGCCTAACTCTGGCTTTGTCTCATCTAACACTGCCTCTGACAAGCAATACGTGCCTGTTTATCTGCGTCACACCTCGTTCAATTTTAGTGAAAACCCCCACTTAACATCTGATTGTTCTCTGCTCGCTGTGAAGGAGAAGTTAGTTCAGCTCAAAGCCGTCCCTGAGGACAGTACTCCAGAATCACCCCAGGTATGATGAGGTTCCACCGGCTGTACCTTCAGAGACTTCCTACACTATGTCCCAGCCATGCCCTTTTAGATGCATATGCATGCAAAGAGGACAGGGTATATTTCCATTCTGTGAGGGAAAACAACCTGATCATGATGACTGAACCTGGTATACTCAGAGTCCCTTATCAAGAAACCCTTGGTCTGAAACTTTTCTGCACCCTTTAACCTACATCATTGTCTTAGAAAATATGTGGGATCAATGTCAGCAGCCCCCTTTATTTCCTTTCCTCACCATTTTATGGCATTTTGATTTCAGATCTGGGCATCAAAGGACATTTTAGGGAGCAAGAACATGAACTGCCCAGCTAGTGGTAGTAAAGCAATGTAATGTAATGCGTAATTTTTTCAGCACTTTTCACCACTAGTATGGTCACAACGTGCTGCAGGTTGAACACCCTCATGGGGACCTGAGTCCAGGTATGGAAAGAATTTGAGGAGCTGCTGGTATTTGTGTGTGCATATTGGCCAATAAGATGATATGAGAGGTGGCCAAGTCCCTCCTAGCCACCATGTCGAACTGTCATGTGGATGGGTGGTGTTAGGTAGTTTAAGGAGGGTATGCAAGAGCGGAAGAAACTTTGGACCTGATTCATAGAATTTTTTGAGCTCTGAAAAGTGATTTTGCGCACTAATCAGCATGCAAAACTCCTTTCGGCGATTCATGGAATGGACTTTGTGTGCCATTCTATGACTTTGCTTGCGCCCATCACGTCTATAAGTGCAGTCAAGCACTGTGAGCAATACACCACTCAAAGTGTGGGATGGGCCTGGGCAAGGCAATAAATAGGGGGCTGGAACAAGCATATTCCTTTTTCCCCCAGCCGGAATGAGCAAGAACAAGGAGGGGGGTGGCACATGCATATTCCCTTTCCCCCCAGCTGTAATGAGCTAGAACAAGAAATTACATGTGAGACTTGAGGGGCGTTCCATGCAAAGAAACAAAACGTCCATTCAAGCGCAAACATAACCGCATTTATGGATTTCACCCTGCAATGTCATGTCGGGAAAAGTCACATGCAAATCTCGGGATCTCACCGCCACATGATAGTACACACAAAGTACAACGTGCATAGGAAACAATGTGTATACAGGTTGCAATGCACACCATTCCAACGTCAGTCAGCCACAATGAATGCAGGAATACTGGGAGCCATCATACATGGACATAGAAGGAGGAGGACGATGCAGAGACCCCGGATATTCACACCACACTCTTTGGGATGCCAGACGACCAGGTGTATGTAAGGTTCCCACCCCATGTCATACTAGACTTGGTCAGGGAATGGGAGGAAGACCTTACATCCCCCACCACCTGCTCTCATGCCCTCACCCATCAGGGAAAGGTACTGACATCCCACCATTTCATAGCCACAGGATCCTTTCAGCGCACCACTGCCATAGTTGGTGGCATATCTCAGGCCACACAATCCCGCTGTATCCACCTGGTGTTGGCCTGCATAACATCACGTGCGTGTGTGCGTAGGCACATACACATGCTGTGCACACTGCTGGAAAGGCAGAGAGTGAGAAAGGATTTATATAAAGGATTTATATGTTCTATGCTGCTGCACATTTTCCACGTGTACTTGGAACAATTGATTATAAACGTGCTGCGCTACACCCCTCGCCAAAATTGACAGAGCACATTTACTGCATCCGTAAACACTGGCATTTCATCATTGTGCAGGTTATCTGTGTTGCAAATGGAGTCATCATGCAAGTGAATGCCAATTTTCCTGGCAGCACTCTTATAGCTACTTTTACCCCCAGTCACCACTCTACCGTGCCCTGGCATCTGGAAAATATGGCAACACCTGGCTCATTGGTGAGTGATAATTGTTGCACACATGCATGCATTCACATGACACACTGAGCAACAGACCATGATAATAAATGCCAATAACAACCATTGACACATTTGCAGGTGACAGTGCCTACGCGCTATCAAAGTTCCTGCTCACGCCATTCTGCAATCTTGCGACACCAGCTGCAGTAAATTACAATGCCAAATACAATGCTATTACAATAGCCAAAAGGGGCAAAGTGGAGCACACATATGGGGTGCTTAAGTAACATATCTGCTCCCATGACCACTCTGATGGGGTATTGCTATATGACCCACCAGTGGTATGTAAAATCATTGTGGCAGAATGTGTCCTGCACAATGTTGCCACAGAGCATGTGATACCAGTCGATAAGCAGGAGGGTCATCACCATCAGCCATAGGCTCCACCCTTGCCCTTGGTTGGACAAAGGGCGCAGGGAGAGGCTGCCCACAATCAGCTTGTGCAAACATACTGCACATGAAAATCAGCCCCTGTGGAGCACACAGTGAACCCACATCCCCAGTGACATTCATTGATGACATGGGGCCAATCCTACTTACACATAACAACACCCTGAGAATCTGTGTCTGGGAGAAGCAAATTGTGCATGGTCATAGCCATAAAATCAACTGCAGCAAACGCTGACACAGTCATAGCAACTGTAAACAACAGTGTCCATGTTGCATACACCAAAGTACACAACACAACCTAATCCTTGATCTATTTCACATTGCCACCTCCACCAATGGTGCATGCAGACCTACAACAACGCACATGAGAACACAAGTGGGAAGGCACAGCAAAAAATGAAAACCATAACCCACACCTGTGTGGACTGCTCTGGCCACACTATGCTTGACTCACAACAATATACTGCTGGAGTGGCCATACCACTTTACAGCACTCGCTTACATTGGGCAAAATTCCTGCTGCTCTGAAGCACGCACTGGTCACACCCTCTTGAAAAAATCCAATTTGGATCCATGGGTGGCAGCCAACTATATGCCCATTTCCCTTCTCCTAGCCATAATGAATCTGATGGAAGCTTTGTTCACTCCATAGATTTCTAAATTCCTGGCAGAAAATCAATGTCTGCACCCTTTTCAATATGGTTTTCGACCTACAATGGGCACAGAATCAATTATGATCTAACTACTAGATGACCTAGCTTTGCTCCAGGACCGCGGAGAGGTCAGAGTGCTAATTCCACGGCATAAATTGTCTCTGCAGAATCTAACAACTCGGCCAAACTCTTTAAAATCTGCAAGGAGCTTGCCAACCCTGCTGCAGTCTCTACCCTTCCTCTTGCCTCCCAGGCTCTCTGCATTGACCTTGCCTCTCACTTTATCTAAAAAATCCAGGACATTCTGTCCACCCTCTCCTCCTCTCCCTCTCCTATTCCTTCTCAGTCTGTGCCTGCTGACCCCTCTTTAACCACCCCTCCGCCCTCCTTCTCGTCCTTTCCTCTTTTCTCTCCTGATGAAGTCGCCAGACAAGTCCGATCTATGAAAGCCTCGTCAAAACAGGTTCATCCCTGTTCCTCTAAAACCATCAAGGACCACATTGACACCCTCGCTCCAGACCTTGCCAATATCTGCAACCACTCCTTTGTGATACCCCCCTCTAAAGCACTCCCTTGTGCACCCTCTTCTCAAGAAACCCACAGCTGATCCTTTCTGTCCAGCTAACTATTGCCCAATTTCCATTACTCCCTTTCTAGGCAAACTCCTGGAAAAGCTGGCCATCTCTCAGCTTAACCTATGTTCTGATTCTGTTGGCTTTCTCCATGACCATCAGTCTGGCATCAGAGATGCCAGAAGCAAGGAAACTGCTCTCCTGAGCATCTGTGAAGAACTGCTTTCCAACCTTGACGCTAACATTCCCTCTGTCCTCATCCTACTCGATCTCTCTTCTGCCTTTGACCCGGTCAACCATACCATCCTGCTCAACTGTCTCTGTGATAACCTGGGTATCACTGATCAGGCTCTGGCCTGGCTGACCTCTTTCTTCTCGGACCGACCCTCCCAGGTCCAACTTGGGTCCTTCCTATCATCTGTCTTCCTCTCTACCTGTGGTGTTCCCCAGGGGTCTAACCTCTCGCCCTGGCTTTTCAACCAATACCTAGCAACTCTCGCCCACTCCATTGCCATTTTCTTCTCAAATTTCCAGTGCTATGCTGATGACACTCAACTCATTTTCAGGCTGCCCTTGGCCACCTCCTCTCCCTCTCTCTTCTCTGATTGCCTAACTGCCATTCAAGATTGGTGTGCCACCAATGATCTTTGTCTGAATGCCAGCAAGACAGAGATCCTCCTCATCGGCACACCTTCACCATCCTTTCCCCTCACTCTCTGGCCGACCTCCTTTGGCCCTCCTCCTACACCCACCACAGAGGCTAAGAACCTCGGGGTCATCTTTGACTCCACAATTTCCTTTTCCCCCCACATCTCTGAGGTCTCTAAAAAGTCAAACTTCCCTCTGCATCTCCTCAGAGGTACTCTACCTTTCATCTCCTTCCCCCAGAAACTCACTGTCTCCCAAGCTCGGGTTCTCTCTCGGTTGGATTACTGTAACAGCCTCTTTCTAAATCAGCCCTCCTCTACTCTCCTCCCTCTTTCTTCAGTTGGGTCCTCCCTCTGGAACAGCCTCCCTGCCACTCTAAAACTTGAGGTGAACCATCTCCGAATCTGGAAACACCTCAAGACCTTCCTCTTTGTTTCTGCCTTTTCCCCCCTCTTCACTGCTGATCTGTTCTCTATTGGCACTGTGCACCTGGCCACACTCTGTCCCCTGGACCCTAGTTCCTGCTCACCCTGCCACCCTCCTGCACTGCCTCCTGGCCACCCCTTGTACTGGGGACAGAATCTGTACCCATACAGTACCCCACTCCTCCCATGTTCTTCTTTTCTTGCACTTATTCAGACTTACCCAGTATGCTGCCTTAAACACAGCACTTGCCACTTGCTGGCTGCACTACCACTGTTTATTGCCTCTATTATCTATTTATTTTTATTTATTTTTATTTATCTGTTCTCCTCTGCTCTGCACTTTCCACTCTCCTCCTTCCATGCACTTTTCCCCCTTTCCCATGCACTTGTGCGTTCTCAATGTCACTGGGCCTCGTAAGATCATTGTTTTGTTCTCCCCTGTTCCCCATCCCTTGCTTTGTCGCACTCTGAAACACTTGTGTAGGAGTGCAATACAAGTACATTATCATATCATAATTCTCCTGAAACTCTACGCGGCATTTCATACAGTGGATCACGACATTTTATTGACCCAGTTGGAGCAAGCACAGGTTGTAGAACCTCATTTGGCATTGTTTGAGTCTTTTCTTGAAGGGCACTCCCAGACTGTCTCCTTTCAATCCTGTTATTCTTCTACTACGGAAAAGACTTGTGGAACTCCTCAGGGGAAAGCTCTGTCTCCCCTTCTTTTTAATTTGTATTTGCGTTTACTGGCTGATCTTATTGCGGAGTCTGGAGTCCTTTTTTCACTTATGCCGATGACGCACAGTTAGTGTTTCTGCTGGACTCCCCACTAACCGACACCCTCAGAAAACCTTTGAACCACACCACATCCTCAGCCTCTGACAATCCGGCACACAATCAGCCCTACTAGACCTCACTAACCAGCTGAATGACTTGTGTGACAAACTCACCCTCCTCCTTCTATTAGACCTATCTTCCGCCATTGACTTGGTCGACCACTTAACCCTCTGACACATCTTACCTCGGCAGCCATCTTCTCCCTCAAGCCACCAAATGGATTACATCATTTGATTCAACGGGTCTCCTGTGTCTACATAAGCAATTCAGTTGCCACTCCCACCTCTGTCTTCTACGGAGTCCCTCAATACTCTTGAATCTCCCCCACCCTATACAACATTTACACCAAACCCTCCTTTGACCACCTTGACTCTTTTAATATCTCCTACACCAACTACGCCAATGACACCCAGGTCCTCATCCGTCTCTCAGGCACCTACACAGAGGACACTACCGATCTCATTGTTATCTCTGAAACCATCCAGGCTTGGATGGCATCCCATAGTCTATGCCAAAATGATGACAAAACCGAGATCCTGATCATTGGTACTCAAACATCTCTCTCCAAACTTGATCCAGCATACCAGTCATTCATAATTGATAGTACTACTATTCCAGTATCCCCTGTCATCAAAACATTGGGGTATACCTCAATGCCACCCTTACCACGTCACGACATGTAAACACTGTCACATCCTCTGCTGCCTATACCACTAAACTCCTTAATGCCTGCAAAAGCATCCTCTCTACCAACAACCACCTTTCTATTGTGTGAAGTATCATCAGTGCACAACTGGACTACTGCAATTTTCTTCTTGCCGGCACACCAAATGGAACCTTAACAAACTACAAGTGATTCAGAACAATGCCCTCCAAGTAACCCTCAATCTCTCTTACTGTGAGCACATATCCACCTCCAGAAGAAACATACACTGGCTTCCAGCTCGGCACTGTATAAACCCCTGCCATCACCCATGAATGCCTATCCAACTCTGCACCACCCTACCTTTCGCAAAGACAAATCACGCCAGACCAACACGCATCAGCAACAGTCACAAGCTCCTTGTTCGCAGATTCAAACGGCCCAGAGCCTCAAGACTTGGCTCTTCATCTGATTTGTCATTACCATCCATGAGCTTCCTGTTCAGGTTCTCTCATTTCTGTACTCTATGCAACCAGCGGCCAGTTGCCTTTGGGTTCGTGCACGCTTTATTACCGTAAAATAAATAAAGTAAATAAAACACTCTTGATCAGGAATTGGCTAGAGTTTGCAGTCTCATTCAGGCAATGGGCTTTAATTGAGGGAGAGGAAGAAACTTAATACTATTTCGTTTGGGGAGAGAAAGAAAATGTAAGTAGAATTTTGTTCAAGGGGGAGGCAGAAAACTGAAATACTAAGGCCATAATGTTGTGACAATCAATACACATTAAGTGTATTTGTTCATTCATGTTAAACATATATGAACAGGCTCCCTAGATAACACAATGACTAAATTGACATCCAACATAAACATCATAATCTTCATGTACCGAACAATTGTAATCCTACAATTACAATTCAGATGGAAATATGTTAAACAGCAAGAATGTGTAAAGAAAAAAGTGTATGGATCTATCATTTACCATGCTCCCGGACTCAAATAATATTTAGAGACAGACACTGGTTTCCTCCTGCATGTATAGTAAGTAATCACTCAAGAGAGCAGTGGTTATTTGTTTTTACTGCAAAGAGAGCGCATGATATAATACCATCATGCACTGAGCAAACCCAAACTTTTCTTGGATGGCCACAGATATCTCTCCCTCAAATCCTCCAATGGATTGCAAAACAAAATAGAAAGCAATGACTATTGAATGTTATGCACCCCAGTACTGCATTCTAATCCCACCCATTCCCCACCCAGTTTTACAGGGTCAAAACACATCGACTCCTCTTGATTAAATCTTGGCTCTGTCCCCAGTCATCTGATAGAAGGAGCAAAAATATACTCCAGATATGTCATGCATTACTGAAAAGAAGACTCGCTAAATGTTCTAGTGCCCTGGTACGTCAGGCTGAATCTTACTCTTAATAATCCTATTTGCACAATTTTAACAGATTTATTTGCGTCTGGGGAAGGGCACTCAGCCAACCAGGTGGTTGGAAGAGCGGGCGAGAATACACTGTGTACTGCCTGCTCTTTCCAGCTACCCGAGGCCCTTCCCCGGGTGGTGCCATCTTGGTTGTGGGGTGCCTCCACACATTCCACCCTCCCCCAATGACATTTGAACAATTTGCACACCCCACTACTTTCCTCCCCACTTACCTGCTGGACCGGAGCTTTGTGCTCCAGTCCTGGTGATCCTCCTGCCCGCTGCTGCCACCACAGAAATAGAAAAGGGATTATGTCCCTTTTCCCATGGTGGCGTTGCATCTTGTTTTTTTTCAGGTGATTGGGCTCAAGCAATATGATGGAGCCCATATCCTGAAAAAAATCTATTTGCACCCGGGGTATACCACTGGGGTGCGAATAGCAATCACCTGTTCGTCGGGGTGCGTACACAGGCTGTATGGTCTGCAACCATTGCAGAGGATCTCACTTCACTTGGGGCTGCATTGGATTGGACTGTCAGCAATTACCAGCCTTGTATGCCCCCCCCAACTCGTTGGTGATTGCTCTATTAATGTCATGACTGTTCACACAGACATTAGGTTAACCTAAATCTTATCATATCTTGGAAACATGATTCATACAGGGAAAGTGCTGTCCGACCCCTCGACCCATAACACCCACCATTTTTATTTTTGTCTCTTGTGTTGTATTTGACTAAATTGAAACCTAAAGCATAACGGGCATTTATCTCAGGGATAGACAAACTTGGGCTATGGCTAATTCAATACATAATAGATTTTTGCAGTTGAGGTAATAAGCACAGAGATTGTTTTCAGAAATATACGCTCTTCAGGGCTAACTACTTACTGTTAGCGAAGGAGCAGATCCCAGTGACCAACTAGCATGAGGTAAACACGTGACATGTCTAGTTAAAGTGAGGAGAAGAACAACAATGTTTTTTTTCGAGGCAGCGTAAAGTGTGTTTAGTCACTGGCCCTCATTACGACCCTGGCGGATTTCGCGGTGCTAAATGCACCGCGAAGCACGGCGGAAAGCCGTCGATAGCGCCATGGGGGTTGGCGGATTTACCACCCCATGCCGACCTTGGCGGAGCGGTAAATCCCCAATCCCCATTTTACCCTTCCCCATTCCCATTCTTGCCCCATAGGGTATAATGGGAGTGGGGAAGGAGTTAATTACGCCGCCGTAAAGTACGGCGGCGTAATTAACAACGAGGTCCCTTAGCGCCATGGTTTTCTCCGCCCGGTAAAACCAGGCGGAGAAAACCTCCATGGCGCTAAGGGAACTCGTAGTACGGCGGACGGGTCCGCCGCGATTAGCGCTGGCGGAAACCCACTCCGCCAGGGTCCTAATGAGGGCCACTGTGACTTAGTATGCTATGTTTTTTGCTGACAAGCAATTCTTTGCAGAGGGAAATTGCATTAAGTAATCAGTACCACACTGTTCAACAAACCTTCCATTTTCTAGTCGCTACTAGTACGATGGAGGAGAGAATTGGAGTGGCCAGTTTGCATGAGATAAAGAGACATGGTCTTTCTTTTCATATTGGAATCAAAATAGGGTGCAGGAAGAGCACTACATCACTAGCTGTAAATGTGTGCCACCTGTTTTGTGATAAGAGAAACTAGTTGATGTTTGCGAAGAAAAAGGCATAGGCCCCGATTACAGGTTTTGCAGTATTTCCTTTGGAAATATTGCAAAACAGCAATATCATCTCCGAATGTGGTAAGCATGTGGTACCTTTCCAGGTTCACATGATTCCAAGTTATGCAGACATGAATGTTATTCCTATATGGGATATTTATTACTGCAAGCATTAATTACTATCTGAGTATCTTACCACATGCTGTAATGGTTTTGTTTGGTAGTAACTACTGCCACACAAAAGCAGGTATGAAAGATGAGTTTCGTCATTGAAACTTAGACTTTGGTGAAATGGTAGAACATGCTGCATTCAATATTGGATGTTTTACCACTACTGCCAACTTGCACTCAGACCCTTAGAATTCTTTAGTGAGGGTGGAGATTATATTCAGGGTTTAGTAATAGAATGTGTCCGTTTTGTGATGAGAGAAAATACTTGTTACAGAGAAAACGTCTCTGGGAGCATGAGCAGTCGCTGCAAGTGAGTGTACAATTTTTTATAATGATGAGAGAGAATATGAGTATTTTTTGGGGGATTTAGGACCTATTGCAATAATGAAAGCTGGCAAGCCCATTGGGTGCACAGTGCCTCATGGTGCTGCACACGACTTGTAAATATTATCCTGGGCAGCAGCACCCTTGGTGTAACCCCCTGTACATGAGGTGAGGCTTTGGTAGTCCATGTAACCACACCTATTTGTCTCATAAGCTGCCCGATGTAGCCCCCTTTAACATGAGGTGAGGCTTTGCCAGTCTGAGAAACCACACCTATTTTTCTCATATGCTGCCTGATGTAGCCCCCTGCATCATGAGGTGAGGCTTTGCCAGTCCGTGTTATCGCACCTATTTGTCTTATATGCTGCCTGGTGTAGCCCCCTGTAACATGAGGTGAGGCTTCGCCAGTCTGTGTACACACACCATTGTACGTCTGTAACCATGTTCCCATTCTTGCACTCCACCAATGTACCACACACTCTCTGTAACTTGCGTTTAGATACCTGAGGGCTTTGTGCACTGAAATAAATGCAAAAAATAAATACATAAAATAAAAATAAAGGTCTTAGAATTCTTTGGATGCATGAAATGATATTCAAGAGCATAATTTCAGTCTGCCATATATTTTATGATAAGTCAAAATGTTTGTTGCTTGCATATCTTACATATTAGAATTCTTTCGAGGCAGAAGATTACAGTAAGTGTGTGTAATTAATTTTGCACCACACATGCTGTCACCCAGTGACTACTAGTAAGAGAGCAGGAAATCCCAGTGACCACCTTATGTAACAAACATGGGTGTGGCATTTCTTATCAGAAGAAGGAGAAAGGACCATCTTGAGTACCAACATGCCGGGAATGGGGGCAGGGAGGCATGCTGGTAGACTGTTTTGTAGAACAGCCAAATCTGCTATTGTGTGCACGCGGAAGGCCAAAAGTGTGTATGGTAAATTGATGGCATCAATGTCACATTCAGCATCACCAGCAATGCAAGATATGCTAATACATGTTTAGATAATTTGGCTGTAGGAGGAGACAATAAGGTCCACTGCCTCTGGGGAGAATGCTGAGCAGTGCACACTGTATTTATTCATCAGCAGGGAAAACAGTACACAGTATAGAGGAGCATTATGGACCAGGAGAAAAAACACACGTCCTATAGGAGCAGGTTGTGAGAAGTTCCTCATCTCCAGCCCAATGAACATCCAGCGAGTCTGATGATGATGATGAGCTAGATACAGATAAGGACACATCCATTCTCCCTTGATGGCAGAGGGTAACATGTTACTTGAGGAATGCACAATTCGACAGGGCGATATTGCACATAAGGGTGGTAAGCTGTGGTATGGCTGGTGAGAGATATCACCAGTGAAATATTTCACCAGCATGTGCAATATTGTCAGTTCAGTTTTATGCCACTGGAGCAAATAAACACATATCTAGCACAAGAATCTTTATATGCACCACCTATTGCAGCTCACCCATTGCAGCTGATGTATGGAAATCTGCCCAATGTTATTTTAACTCTGGCATGGTAACCAGTTTATCCCACCGTTAGTGTAAGGTTCAGAGAAAGCGGCCTATTTATTTCTGATGGATAATCTGATATTAAGCAGATACTTGTTCTATCTTTGCTCTGTGATAATAGTGTTGCTAATGGCCCCAAATATAATTATTAATTGAAAAAGACAAAGAGAAAGCCTGTGGTCTTCCTGAATGTACACGGATTGTAACTAGTCAGAATGTGAATGTGGTATCTTAAGTAGCAATTGGGTTCTTGTAACATTCAGATCTTGTTGGGTCTGTCTGCCATGTCATTGGGCTTGGCTTGACAGGCTGCAAAGAGCAAGACTTTGTGGTTGGCCCACCTATTAACCAATGTTGCAGAACATTTAACTATGCTTTAGCAGTATGACCCACACATCCCTAAGATACTCTGAGGATAAATAGGGTCTGGTACCAATACTCTCTTGCTGCATATTATGGAAGGAGAGTATTATGGAGAGTATTATGGAAGGAGCCACAATTTCGGTCCCTGCCTGGAACAATCAGACATATATTTCAGAAACCCACATATTCAGTACATTTTAGTAGACATTGATAATTTGTGTTCTTTTAATATGTTTGACCTCTCTTCTTATTCAACATTTCTTAGTATGTTTCTCTTGTGCAGTATCAAACAAATGTCTGTCTTGTCATACTTGTCCAAAAGTATCACTCGGGTTATCTTACCAGAATCTTACTTACTTGAGGGTGTTTTCAAAATTGAGTGTGTTTTATAAATAACTGCATCATTTGTAGAGAGTCAGAGACAGTCTCTTGACCTATCCCTCTTAGATAGGCCTTGCACCATCCGCTGTCTAGGGACAGGCACCCTCCACCCCCCCCAACTCTTGGGGCAGGGTGTTCTTCCCGAGGTCCATTATAGCTCATCATATTGTGTTTTTCCTTTGTGATTACCCCAAGTTGCCATAAGCACTCATTTTGCCTTTAACTGCTAATATACCTGTGTTCTCCCAAGGAACTGTCTGTTTGTGTACCAGTACTGTTTTTTACGGTTCGGGAAGGCAGTAGTACTTCCGGGTTTTGTAGCCCAATAAACCCTGTTGTTTTTTCTTTGCTCTGTGCAACCATTTTCATTTCTGTGCTTTGAGTGTCACTCTTGTGGATGATACCCCCCATGCTTAATGTTCATTTACTTAAGGAGTGCCCTACTGGGCAGCAGTCTCTTTGATGTTGCTCCCCTCAGGCTTTGCCAGTCCATGTAACCACAACTATTTGACTCATATACTGCCTGATGTAGCCCCCTGTAAAATGAGGTAAGGTTTTGCCAGTCCGTGTAACCACACCTATTAGACTCATATGCTGCCTGGTGTAACCCCCTGTACATGAGGTGAGGCTTTGGCAGTCCATGTAACCACACCTATTTGTCTCATAAGCTGCCCGATGTAGCCCCCTGTAACATGAGGTGAGGCTTTGCCAGTCTGAAAAACCACACCTATTTTTCTCATATGCTGCCTGATGTAGCCCCCTGCATCATGAGGTGAGGCTTTGCCAGTCTGTGTTATCGCACCTATTTGTCTTACATGCTGCCTGGTGTATCCCCCTGGAACATGAGGTGAGGCTTTGCCAGTCTGTGTACACACACCATTGTACGTCTGTAACCATATTCCCATTCTTGCACTCCACCAATGTACCACACACTCTCTGTAACTTGCGTCTAGATACCTGAGGGCTTTGTGCACTGAAATAAATGCAAAAAATAAATAAATAAAATAAAAATAAAGGTCTTAGAATTCTATGGATGCATGAAATGATATTCAAGAGCATAATTTCAGTCTGCCATATATTTTATGATAAGTCAAAATGTTTGTTGCTTGCATATCTTACATATTATAATTCGTTCGAGGCAGAAGATTACATTAAGTGTGTGCAATTAATTTTGCACCACACATGCTGTCACCGAGTAACTACTAGTAAAAGAGCAGAAAATCCCAGTGACCAGCTTATGTAACAAACATGGGTGTGGCATTTATTATCAGAAGAAGGAGAAAGGACCATCTTGAGTACCAACATGCCGGGAATGGGGGCAGGGAGGCATGCTGCTAGACTGTTTTGTAGAACAGCCAAATCAGCTACTGTGTGCACGAGGGAGGCCAGAAGTGTGTATGGTAAATTGATGGCATCAATGTCACATTCAGCATCACCAGCAATGCAAGATATGCTAATACATGCTTAGATAATTTGGCTGTGGGAGGAGACAATAAGGTCCACTGCCTCTGGGGAGAATGCTGAGTAGTGCACACTGTATTCTTTCATCAGCAGGGAAAACAGTACACAGTATAGAGGAGCATTATGGACCAGGAGAAACAACACACGTCCTATAGGAGCAGGTTGTGAGAAGTTCCTCATCTCCAGCCCAATGAACATCCAGCGAGTCTGATGATGATGATGAGCTAGATACAGATAAGGACACATCCATTCCCCCTTGATGGCAGAGGGTAACATGTTACTTGAAGGGTGCACAATTGGACAGGGCGATATTGCACATAAGGGTGGTAAGCTGTGGTATGGCTGGTGAGAGATATCACCAGTGAAATATTTCACGAGCATGTGCAATATTGTCAGTTCAGTTTTATGCCACTGGAGCAAATAAACACATATCTAGCACAAGAATCTTTATATGCACCACCTATTGCAGCTCACCCGTTGCAGCTGATGTATGGAAATCTGCCCAATGTTATTTTAACTCTGGCATGGTAACCAGTTTATCCCACCGTTAGTGTAAGGTTCAGAGAAAGCGGCCTATTTATTTCTGATGGATAATCTGATATTAAGCAGATACTTGTTCTATCTTTGCTCAGTGATAATAGTGTTGCTAATGGCCCCAAATATAATTATTAATTGAAAAAGACAAAGAGAAAGCCTGTGCTCTTCCTGAATGTACACGGATTGTAACTAGTCAGAATGTGAATGTGGTATCTTAAGTAGCAATTGGGTTCTTGTAACATTCAGATCTTGTTGGGTCTGTCTGCCATGTCATTGGGCTTGGCTTGACAGGCTGCAAAGAGCAAGACTTTGTGGTTGGCCCACCTATTAACCAATGTTGCAGAGCATTTAACTATGCTTTAGCAGTATGACCCACACATCCCTAAGATACCCTGAGGATAAATAGGGGCTGGTACCAATACTCTCTTGCTGCATATTATGGAAGGAGAGTATTATGGAGAGTATTATGGAAGGAGCCAAAATTTCAGTCCCTGTCTGGAACAATCAGACATATATTTCAGAAACCCACATATTCAGTACATTTTAGTAGACATTGATAATTTGTGTTCTTTTAATATGTTTGACCTCTCTTCTTATTCAACATTTCTTAGTATGTTTCTCTTGTGCAGTATCAAACAAATGTATGTCTTGTTGTAACAAGTGGCACTCGGGTTATCTTACCAGAATCTTACTTACTTCTATCAATAACGTTCATGCAGTTTTTAAGGGCGACCCGAAGATTTGGTGTGAAACATAGACATAAAAGAGATTGTCAAATGTGAGTGGACTACCCTTATTTTGGTGACAACAAACACAGTGCAATGACTCCTATCCAGTCACTGTGACAGAATCACTGAAAAGATGGGTGTGAGGAGGGAGGCTCTTGAGAGTAACCTGGCATTATGAGCCAGATCAAAGTTGCCACAGGACTCGGAATGAATTACTGTGCCTGACTTCCCAGTAACAATTACAATCTCGGCGGTCCGGGAAGTCAGGTGCTGGCAATTCATAGGTACCCATTCCCATAGAGTACAATGGGACTCTATGGTAATGGGGACCACCGAAGCAACGGCACCGTTGTTAATGGTGACAGTGCTTCCATGATGGCTTGCCTACCATGGCCGTTGTGCCTGTCAGGGTCAACCCTGTCGGGCACAACGGCTCCGTCAGGCAAACCTATAGTGTTCCGGTCCCAGAACAACGGTGCCAGTAGGCTTTCCGGCACCGTTGCTTCCGGACTGGCACACTTGTAATGAGGCCCAGTATCTCCTAATGGGAGGTATACATGTAATTTTAGAACTCACTCAAATATCATATCTTAGCATTCCCTTAATGATGCCAGATGGTTAAACATGTGTCACAGGAGCTAATAGTGTTATTTGGCATATATTATTTTCTACACAATACAGCCTAAATCCAGCCGTGAAAAGAAAAATGTTGGCACAGCTTGCATACATGTTGTGTGGGATGTCTTAATGATCAAGGCCAGAGTGGAAGCAATAAGATGGCCAGTATATAGTAAGCATAATAGCATAGAGACATTGAGGTTGGTATTGGAACTGCTGAAGGTTGAGAAAGCATATTCTTTGACGGATGATGTGCAAGATATAAATAGTAGGATTATTATTAATAGTGAGGTGCAGGCTTTGGGTAGAAACATGGCGGGTCTTTCATTGCAAGCACATATATTGGCAATGAGTGGAAGGGGGAGACTCTAGGCATGCAGCCTACGGAGTACATAGGAGCAAAGGGGGTCGGGACATTGGTAAATGACACAAAATCATATGGATTTATAAAAACATATGCTCGATTCTAGGAGTTGTATTGGTCAAAGGATGCTGCTCTAGACTCTTTCCTTGATACGATTAAGCTGCCGCAACTAAGGAAAAAGAACTATGCAAATTTGGAGGAAAGGGTCTGTCTTGAGGAGGCCATGACAAAATCTTTGCAACATAGTGGCTTGATCACATTGCCTAAATCCAATGGGAATCATCAAAATGCAAAAAACAACAGTCCAATAGCATTACTAAATGTGGATGAGAAACTATTGCCACAAATCTGCATGAATCGGATGACAGGGTGCTTGCTTGCAGACTGGCCTTATCAAATTAAGGTACAGATGTGACCATATCAAATGCCTCCTTGATGTGATATGATGAATCGGAAAGGACACACCTTCCACAGTGCTAGCATTTTTGGAGGCTGAAAAGGCTTTCATTTGTATCAACTGAACAGTACTTGAATATACACTGTGTTCTATTGTCTTTGAACAGCTTTTATTAAATTGTTTACATTACTATCTAACGGTGCAGCGGCTAGAATCAGTGTGGAAGCTAGGATACATTTTTTATTTTTTATCGTGCCATAGTTTTAAACAAAAAAATGTTTTACACATTTCCCATTTCCAACCACAAAAAACTTGTTACATTCAAGTCTCATCTGTCATCAATTTATTTTTCTAAACACTTAGGGCCTCATTACACGTGAGGCGGAACGGCTTAACGGTACCCGCTAAAGGAGGCAGACCCGTTAAACCCATTCCGCCTCATTACAAGCTCCCCTTGCGGGACCCGGTTAGTAACGCCTGGTCAAACCAGGCGTGCTTACCGGGTCCCGCGAGAGGAAGAGGGAGCAAACAACGGGCCGCTCGTAATTGGGCCCATTGTTTGCTCCCTCCCCCATTCCCATTCAGCCCTATGGGGGCTGACATGGGAATGGGGAAGGTCCGGGCCGGGTTCCTGGAGGGAGGAATTACGGGGCCCTCTGAACGCCCGGTAATTCCCCATTCTGGGAACCCGGACCCGATTTTGGCGGCAGCCATGCCGCCAATAGCGGCATGGCTACCGGCAAAATCGGAATGAGGCCTTTAGTCATAATCTTTAAAAATAATCAAGCTCCAACTGTCCTTTAATGCAAAGTTTTATAAACTAGCTATATTTAAAGAGAACTTCTTGGGTCATGTCCTCTCTTGCACTAATTCTTACTCCTTCATTAGTTTGGCTAAGAAGTTTATTCCAGCACACATAAATTGCAAATTCCTTACCTGCACAAAGTGCCTCGTCCACTCTTCTTCTGTTTTTGTTTTGAAGTGGTCCATGTAGCTAGTTAGACATTGGGCCTCATTATGACTGAGGTGGTAACTGTCTCTGGAGAAATTCAATTACTGGCACCCAGCAATGGGCATCTACCGGGGCATTCCAGCCCAGCAGAACTGGTAATTCCCCTTTGCCGAGTGCCGGTAATTATTACTTCCCATTCCCATTTGAGCTCTTTAGGGCTCAATGGGAATGGGGAGGTTGAATGCACCAGCACCATTCATGAATGGTGCCGGTGCATCTGACATGGTCTGCTTGCAGTTGCCGGTACACCCGCCAAGTCAGACCTGGCGGATGGGGAGGTACCCGTGAGCAGAACTCGTAGTTTGCCAGTCAGGTAACAACGGTACCGGCAAGCTTACCTTGTTTGTTTCTCCAATTGATAGGATTTTTGTTTTTTGATGTTCATTTCAAGATTGTTCATTTGCATATAGTTTTCCAGTTTTTTAATAGATGTTGAAGACCGATTTGGCTCTGGTCTATGAGAACTATATCGTCTGCGTAGCAAATCATTGATATTTCTCAATTGTTAATATTAGGGGGAAAGCGTCTTGTGGGTCTCAGAGCTTCTGTTAAATCAGCAATGTATAACTTAAAGAGGGGGGCAGCCTGTCGAGAACCCTCTTTGACTCCCCTTTTCGTGGTTATGTCCATGGATAGTGCTCCTTCATTATTAATCTTTGCTCGTGTTCTTGTTCTCTCATGAAGGGCTTTGATAGGCTGCAAGAGTTCCTCTGGACACTTCCAATTCTGCAACTTCGTACATAGTTTATTCCAATTTACTCCAGTGAATGATTGCCTTAAATCTATAAAGGTTAGATGTAGTTTTTCTTTGGCTCTGATTGCGTTCAATTTCAATAGATATAAGATAAACAGGTGGAGTTCTGTCCCGATGCCCTTTGTAAAGCCCGTCTGTCGGTGGTCGAATATCTGGGTATTTTCAGCTCATTCAGTTAGACTCCTTTGTCGGTATGATACAAACATCTTTCCAATTATATCGAGCAATGCTATGGGCTGGTAATTTTTTGGGTTGTTTTGTTTTCCTTTTTTATTGATTGGTACGGGTATACTAGTTGTCCACGATGCTGATATTCATGTTTGTTTTACGATGTTCCTGAATATCAAGTTAATCAATACTGCCCACTTTGTTGGATCTTCTTTGAGATCTAGATTTGTTAGACCATCTGGCCCCGCTGCAGAAGAATCTTTCAGCTTTTTTTATCATCTTCTCAATGTGACTTTCATCCAACTCTAGTCTCCAATGATGTTTATTGTTTACCAGTGACTCCTTTTCCATATTATCTGTACTACCAAATGATCTGGCATAATGATTTATCCAGTCCATTTCTGAGACACCACTTATCATTTGACCCTGTTGGTTAAGAGTTAAGTTGTTTATTATTGTCCACATGTCTCTCATTGTGGCTTGTGCCATTCCTCACAGCATTTTCCCCCTTCGTCCCTATCTCTATATTGTCTGAACCCAATCAGCCAGTTCTTGTAGTATTCTTTCTTTTGTTTAATTTGGCATATTTGATCTTCAGACCTATATGGTCTCTTTATTTGTTTTATATCTCGCCTTAGTTGTTTCCCCTTCTTAATCAATGTCTCACTGCATTGATGTTTTGGTTCTAGTAATGGCAATTTCAGTCTGGTTCTCTTTGTTTCATAGATTTTTAGTAACAAATCATATGATATGACGAGTTTTCCATTCTTTAATTGCTCATCATACTTGTTCTTTATTGCTAAGATGTCTGCTTTTATCAGCCTCAGCCATTTGCAACCTGGTTTATTTCTAAAGGCATTATGTTGTCACAGGCCTTGTTGACATTTTCTCTACAACATGTTAGTCTCAGAATGTTGTAGTCACTTGCATGCTGTGTTAATACATAAAAACGCTCAACCTTATGCAAGTAATTCTTCGAGATCCACACATAATCTATTGTTGTCTTCTGAGTGCCGTTAATCCAGGTGGTTTTACCTGGGATATCTCCCTTTACTTATCCATTTAACATATATAAGTTGTTTATTTCAGCCATCTGTAGTCACTTAGCTACATACATCTTGTCTGTTTTTAGTTGGTCTGATCTTGGTAGCCCCTGTTTGTTTATGCATTTAATATTTAGGTCTCCGCATAAAACTATGCACGGGCAAGTGTCTTCTATCATTGCATCATTTATTATTCTTGAAAATCCACTCGTCAACTTTGAGGCCTTAATTCGTACTGGATTCCAGTAGATATTTATTACCAATAATTTTGATTCTTTTACAGGATCCTATTATTTCATTAGAATGAACGCCCATTTAACGTATGTGTTTAGATTTCCGTGTTTTAATATTATAGTTCCTGTAGTTTGTTTTACCAACATCAGAAGACCAGCATAAGGCCTTCCATTAGAACCTTTTATTGATGGATTCATGAGGACCTTGTAGTTTTCACATAATGGCAATTCCTGTAACCAGGTCTCCTAAAGACAGATGATTTTTGCATTCTTCAGGTGTGGATTTGGATTGTTGAACAAATGCCAAAAACCTCTGGTGTTCCAAGGGACTAATACGTCCTGTTGGCTTTGCTCATCCTTCGATTGCTAATTCTTTTTTGTGTTGGATAGTGACTTTGCCAGCCAAGACCAAACCTCTCTGGTTTGATGTTGTTTCCTTTGGTCGTCCATAAAAATACTATATTGCTTTCCCAGTTTAGTATTATCAAATGTGACCTTTATGTTTTTTCTTCCCAGTTGATCCTTTTCTCTTGGATTACTCTTATGATGATTCCTCACCACAGTGTTTTTTTCTCTTTTTTTGATATTTTTTATTGGGCTTTCAGCCTTGTTTGTTCTAAGATCATTCACTTCATATCCCAATTTAACTAATGTTGTGCTTCCTTTCATCATTAAATATTTTGTGTTGGATGAATTGAGGTGCAGAATCACCCTATCCACAATATCGTCTGATGATATACCCTTTAATGATGTTACGCAATGAAGTAGATGTAGAACATTTTTTCGATTTCAGTTTATATCAATACTTTCTTAGAAATATTTTCAAGTCTCACTATTGACTTTTTTTTTAGAGCTAGGTAAGTCAGTGGCATCTATCTCTTTTCTTCCATGTGTGTGGCTTATTTTGCCTGCTGGTCTTTTGGGATTCCAGTTCTTGGATTTCATTTCGTCGCTTTTCACCTGTTTCGTGTATCTTTCCTTTTCTTGGCTACATCGGACCCTTTAATTTCTTCTATGTCTAGTTCAGATTCATTGTCTTCAATGTAATAAGTTACATCATCTATCAAATCATGTGCAATCTCCATATCATCAGTGACTATCTCTTTTTTACTGTCGTTATCTGTTATGTCTGAGTTTATAACAACCGTTCCTGGTTGTGCTGTTTTTTCCCAGCCACCTGTTCTCTTGTTGTTTATTGCGTTGTGAGGGTTTGTTGTGTGGTGGCGTTTGAATATTTTGTAGAAACGCTCTCGACCTGTTCACTTTTTTTCTTAATCCTGTTTTTATATTTTTCGTTTTTTTCTCACTTTCTTTTACTGTCACAGCATTGTTTTTACCACTTGTCAGTCGTCCGGTACTACCTTATTTTTCTTTTCTTTTCTTCAGTTGCCCTTGTTTTCTATGAAAAATGAGTAAATATTGTCATTTCATTCTATTATACCCTTTGTGGAATTTTTCCTGTACTTTTTAGAGGAAATTATTCCTTCTCTCTTTTGGGATTTTGGCGGTAGTATCTCCTCTTTATTTCTGTATGTGCCCTTACATTCTACTGGAATTGCACCTTTTATTTCATGGGTTCTTTGGCTGTTTGTCTTACCAGTCCCTTCATCTGCGGCTACATTGTGACTACCTTCTTCTTCTTGCTTTTTTTCCCTCTGATTTTCTATTTCTTCATCATCTGTAATTCCAGAACTTGTTTGTGTGAAAGTTGTCTTTGATCTCTTTTGCAGCAAATTGGTGCTGTTAGGCACTGAAGAGTTATTTCCCCAATTTCCTACTATCCGTATGGTCTCTACTTCTGAATCTCTGTCTCACTCACTTTCTTTGTTGTCTAACAGTTTTCTCATCCATTTTAAGGAGTACATCAGTGCATGTATGGTATTGTTTTTCCCCTGAGTCACCACTTGCTGAATCGCATTGCCTTCTCTTCCATGACACTGAAGCTGCCGCCTCTTGATGTAAGCACTCCTCCACTTTTGCTGTAAAGGTTTCCAAATAAACTAATTCGTAGTGCAGCATCGCGAGCATGGTTGGGTTATCCTTTATGTTGTTGTTTACTGACTCATATAACTTGGTGTACAGTGCTAGCGAGATGGTCATTGCCGCCATTAAGTTGTTCTGAATATGTTTTCCTGCTAAGATTGCCTGTTTGTTTTTTCCTGTGTCTTGTACATTAGCAACTGTTGCCTTAAATTTTATTCCTTTTGGCGCCTTTTGGTCACCTATTTCTCCATTCTTCTGTGTCACATACGTCATAATTCTGATTGTTCTCGTTCATAACTGGTGTAGGTTCTATACTCGGAATTCCCTCTATGGTTGGTTGTGTAACTTCTCATCTCTTTTCGTCGCCGCCTAATACTTGACATTGCGTGTCGCTTACCTCAATTGGGATCTGGGCTCTTTTTAGGACTTTTCGTTTAACTTCTATTTTCCTCTTGTTCACCATTAGTATGCATTGTTCTTCCTTGCTGTTCTATAGTTTCCACTTGTTCACATTGACTTTCGGTCGTGCTTCCAATGTCAATATTAATTTGAATTTCATTTATGCATGTCTTGTTGGTTTTCAGTACTGTATTCCTTACCACATATGACTTGGGCCGTTTGCCTGAAGTCCACCTATCTCTTTCTTTCATCTTGTTAATACATTTTTGACAGCATTCAAATTCCCTTATTTCCTCCGCTATCAATGTTACTTGGAAGCTCACGCAGTGTGATTTGATCCTCTTACCAATCATCAGAGTTGACCATTGGGTCCTTAAATGGTTCATATTCTGTACCACCTCGATCCGCTGCTCAATGTACATGGCACTGATAGGTCTTCGTATTTAGATGAGAGTTGTGCCAATCATTGCATTTGACTTTGCCTTGTTTCCTTCCCACTGGCAATGCATCCTCATCCTAAAATACATTAAAGGTTTCTTTATGTGTTCAGTGTCTCTATAGAGTCATTTATAAACGTTGGAGCCTTTATAACCATTAAGATATTTTCATTAGTTGCAGCAATATTCCTTTTCTTGTGATTCACACCGTGGTTTGCGCTGTTGTCATTTACAGCTTATTTTTCAACCAGAAGACTGTGCTAGCTACTTGGAATGTTTCCCAAACAGTTCTGTTTGTTTTTGTTCAAAGGGATTCCCCCATCGTCTCCTCCGGTGATGTCATTGGGGTTGTTGTTGCTGTTGATGCAGGTTTCCATTACTGCCAAACTAGAGTCTCCTCTGATAGCAGCATTAGATTTCCATATTCTGTTTGACAACTTAAAGTGTTTACGCCGCTTTTGCTTGGCTTTTCATTTTCGTTTTCAATTTCACATTCACTTATCAAAAGTCGGGCATCTAGGATAATATCTGCCATATTCTAAAATGAGAGGGACACGGGACAGGGTAGTATAGTCACTCCTTTTTGATGTTACTTTTGAACCTCTGGCGGCTTATATTACAGTAAGGCAAATAATCTTGTCGTGTTGGCATAATGTATTTATACCATATTACTGCATGCCAGGTATATGGTTCCTCTGTTATCTTACCTAGCAGTGCACTTTGACTCCTTGAGTATCATAGAGTATCAGGCCGTTGGGTGAACTGGACCAAATTGGACTTTGACTCAATATTGGAAAACTGCAACAGAATTGATTTTGGGACCTGGGGCATTAAATGGTCGAAGAGGGTGTGAGATACCAGAGACCTAAAAATGATAGCCAATCTTGAAACGTGAAAAATGTGCTTGAGTAAACAGGGTGGATCTTAGTAGATAGCTGGGTCTTAACTTGAACCTGTGATCTAGCACAATTCAGCTTTCACTTCTTCCAAAGGACGTTTACATCCTTACATCTCTCCCTGTCTACTTTAATAATTGCTTGTTTAAAAAGATTTATGGGCTCTTAAAAGGTTCTTCTGGGGAGGTAAAGCATCTACGATATAGCTTCATGCTCTAGCAAGGAGTGTAGAGAAGGGAGGGTTTGGATTCTCTAATGTTAAGATGTAAGATAAGGGCATTGTATTGAAGAATGCATATCATTGGTTTTGGTCAGACATACATAATATATGGTTATGGACTGACATGTATGCCAACAAAGTTAGACTGTTCATTTTAAAATGGTTTTATACCTTACACAAATGACCCCCCTGCTCCACTGGGAGCAAGCCCACTACTTTTAAATTAACTAAGGGGATCATGACTTCCTGGGCAATGGCCAATGGACAAAATGTTTGATTTCATGATATGGCCTTTCTATTGATTATCCCCTGTTCTAGAAATAGACAACAATGCATTAAGTTGGGACAGCTGTGTTGATAGGGTAATACTGATTCTGAGAGAGGACTGACTGTTGTTTATCCTGTTCCACTTAAGGAGTTAAAAGTACATTAAACCTGCTGGTGGCCCAACTGTGGATGCTGTCCCAGGATTTTACGGATGGACCAGATTTGACAAAGGTTTTTAGGTTTCCTCCGAAGGAGTCTCAACATTTCTTTTGATTAATACCAGAAGATGGGAACAAAGAGGGGAGGTGGGAACCAGTTTGGTTGGACTGGGGTGCACAGCAGGGCTGTGTTACCAGCCCAGTACTATGGGAATCATTGGTTTATGCTCTGATCCACAGGCTTGGGAATGACACAACAAAACCTGTTATTTTTCCTTTAATTAATTAATGAATCTGCTGTAACAGACTATTTACCGGAGACCAGTCTCTAAACGCAGGACCAGGATTTGAACCTGTGTTGCTCCGCATTGCCTTGCTTCCAAGACAGACAAACACATTGCCTCCGAGCTATCCTCCCGCCCTTTTACTGCACACCTTACAGAATGAAGGAACTAAATGTACTTGACTCAGATACTTGCTGGGGTTGTCAAAAGGAAAGGGGCAGTTTGGATAACATGCAATGGAATTATGAGAGGAATGTTGGTTTCATGTATTCAACAGGATAGACTTGATGGGTCAAAGAAGGAAGACAAAAGGCCCAGGTTAGCCCTCTTTGATCCTGTTGGAGATACTTATTTGCACTGTAACTAAGTGAGAGGCTGGATACAAAGAGCTCTTGTGGTATCAAAGAATCACATATTAAAGGTGTGGAAAACAAGAAAAAATCTGAAGTCGAGGATTGGATCTTGCATCAGCAGATTTTATACAAATATGAGAAAACTATGTTTGAGAGGCCGAGTGAAGGTAACGCCTATTTGGATATGAGGTTTTTATTTAACAACCAGTATGCTTAAGTGGTGTCTTGACTTTGTGCACCCTTTGGATGGTTTGGGACCCTTCATTACTTTTTGTTATTTATTTCTTTTTGTTTTGCTTTAACACTGTGGCATTACTGTCAGGTGTCATGTTATCTATGCTCCTTGTTAACCTGTAGGAGCGCCTTGGGCCGCCTCGCAATCACACACACACGCATACCGATAAGGAGACTCCGAGACACGTCTGGGGTTTGTGAGGTCCAGGTGGCAACTGGCGTTCCGGACACATTTATTATAAACGCCCATGCGTGAATCCAAACGAGGCTTGCGCATGCGCACATGCTCATTACTCTGTAACATCCCTCCTTTTCTTTAAAAAGAAACCAAACACTACAGACGTAACATAACTTTGACTCAACGTGAGTTGCCTAACTCTGACTGTGGCCGGCTCAGTCCCCTGAGTCCATGATGTAGTCTTTGAATCAAGCTGGAGGTTGCCGACCATGTCTGGCGGGTACCGACTGCTACTCCTGAAGGTTGGCAGCGGTGTTCCCTCACTGGGTCCAGGTTCCTCTGCTCTGTCTGCCTCTGGCAGCTCTTCCCTCGCTCCCGACTCAGGTGCCTCTCCCAGCGGCCTTTCCCCCAGACCAGAGTCCACCTTCTTGAAGAACGACTTGTTCCTAGTTACCGTTCCTCTCCGATTGGCAGCGGTTACCATTGAACCTCTCACGTGTGTCACTCTCCAGGGTTGCGACTCGAATGTGAGCGACAGTTTCCCCTCAGGATGGCGGTTCTTCACCAGCACGGTATCGTCCACTGACATTTCCTTCTCCTGAAGGTGTCTCCTCTCGCTCGCCTTCTCATTCCTGGCCATTCTTTCTTGTCTGACTCTTGCGTCATCGATCACTCCTGGTTCTCTCCCTTCAAGTTTGGGGAGGAGACCTCTTTGACATCGCCTGAACAGGGCCTCCGCTGGGTAAACCCCAGTGGACTGATGGGGGGTTGTTCTGTACTCCCGCAAGAACTCGAACAAGTTTCTCCTTAGTTCCCCCCTCCATTTGCAGAGATCTGAAATGTCTTGTTTAAGTTCCTCATGAATCTCTCTGCTTCTGCATTCGCCCTGGGCCATAAGGGTGTCAACTTTCTGTGTTGTATTCCCCTATCCTCCGTATACTTTTCAAACTGACTCGTCATAAATGGAGGCACATTGTCTGAGCATAGGACGGTCAGAAACCTGTGGGTCGCAAACATTTTCTCTAGGGCTAAGGTTGTGTGGTCACACGCGGTGGATTCTGCCAGCTCTACTTCGGGATACCTTGACCACCGGTCTGTGACCACTAAGAAGTACATCCCTCTGCCTGTCGAGCCAACATCTGCGTGTACTGTCCCCCACGGGTGTTCACTCCGGTCCATGGATTTTATGGCGGGTGCCCTGTCCGCTGGACTTGCGGCCTGACACGGCATGCATCTTCGCACATGTTCATCCACTCTCTCTTCTAGGTCTGGAAATCACACTTTCGGCCTCAGCCTCGCTTTGGTTTTGGTGGACCCCTTGTGGCCTGTATGCGCCAGTTCAAGCACCTTAGGCACAAGAGCACATGGGATCACTATCTGTCAGCCCCGCAGGAGCAGGCCTTCTTCCGAAAGCGGCAGTTCATGCCTCACCTTCCACAGCGCTTGCAAATCCTGTTGCGCTCTCACCTCTCACCTCTCACCTCTCACCTTGCGTTGTTGTTCAGGATCTCCTTCCACTCCCCGCTCCTGATGGCTGACTGGATGACCTTGAATATTTCGTCCCTGGCCGTGCTCCCGCCTGCTGTTTGGATGGCGGGACAGGTAGTCGGCAGGGTTGTTTGTCCCTGGCCTGTACTGAAGTTTCACCCCATATTCTATGAGTGACAGCATCCAGCGTTCAATGCGTGGGGGAGATTTCGAGGATGCCCCCGCCATGATGGGGATCAGAGGTTTGTGGTCTCTGACCACAACCACTGGCTTCCCAAGGATGTAGAGACGAAAGTGTTGGCAGCCAAAATAAAATTGCCAGCGCTTCTCTCTCAATTTGAGAGTATTTTTTCTCTGTCTCAGATAGCGCCTTGCTCGTGTATGCAATAGGACGCATGTTCCCTTGTGCACCTGCCTGCAGCAGTACAGCCCCCAAGCCTACGGGGCTGGCATCCACCACAATTTCTGATTCAATCGCTGGATCAAAGTATGCCATGGTGTCTTAGTCTGACAGTGCCAGTTTGATGTCCTGGAACACTTTTTGTTCCCTTTTCTCCCATGTCCACGGCACGTCAATCTTTGTCAGGGCTCGGAGGGGTTCCAAGAGCGACGCCAGTCCCTTGATTAATCGGCTGCAATAATTCACCATTCCAAGGGAGCTGCGGTCTTCTGCTGGCGATTCAGGTGCTGCGGCCTTGCGAATGTCGCGAACCTTTTCAGTGTCGGGCGATATTCCCCCTGCGTGAAAGACAAATCCGGAAAATTCTATGCAGTCTTTGAAGAATTCGCATTTACTCCGGTGTAGCGTCAGACCAAGTTTGCTCAATCTCTGCAGGGTCAGTTCTAGTCTCTTCAGGTGTTTCATTTCCGACGACGCAAACACTCAAATATCGTCGCTCATGTTGAGGACCCTACGCAAGCCGGCCATTGCTCCCCTAATGGTGTATTGAAACACTTAAGCGGCGGAGGATACGCCAAAGCTGAGTCTCTTAAATTGATATAACCCCTCATGGGTCGTAAAGGTCGTGATGTACCGTGATTCTGGGTGAAGTTCAAGAAGATGGTACCCGGAACGTAGGTCCAACTTTGAAAACACTTTGGTCCATTGCAGCTCACTGAAAATATCGTCCAACGTTGGGGTAATGTGGCACTCCATTGTTATGGCCGCATTTGGCAATCTCATGTCCACGCAGATGTGGACAGCACCTGGTTGCTTGGGTTTGGGAGCTACTACAATCGGCGATACCCACGGCGTGGGCCCTTCAACTTTCTCGATAATGTCCATCTCAATTAGAGGCTGCAGCTCTTTCTCCACTTGCATTCTCAAATGGAAGGGTGTCCTCCTGTGCTTGAGGGCAGTGGGCCTTACAGTTTCGTCAATGTGCAAGCGAATCGGCCCCGCTTTTAGCTTGCCCACCCCTTGGAAGATGCTTTCAAACTTGCTTAGGAGCTGTTCAATGTCTGACTGGTACACTGCTAGCGTGAAATGAACAATGTTCAGGGCCTCGGAGGCTGCGCAGCTTAGGAGCGAATGTGGGCTGACATCCGTCACATAAAACCTGCCTTTGATCGCATTGGGGCCATGGGTAACTGGTGCACCAAAGACCCCTTTGATCGGCAGCGGTGTGTCACCCCTGAATGTGTAAATTCTGGCTTTTGAGTTTTCCAGCTGTGGTGGGCCAGGGAGGGCCTTGTAATGTTCAGTGGCCAGAACGCACATGGATGCACCTGTGTCTATGAGGACCGGTGTGGGGGTGCCCTTAATGTCTACTACACAGGTGGGTTGCCTTCTTTTCTTGGCTCCCGTAGCTATATTGGATATGAAGAATATTTCTTCATCCTCTTCTTCCTTTTCAGCTATGTTGAGTCTCTGCGTGTCTTGTTCCAGCATGGCTATGCTCCGTGGCCTCCTGAAATTTCCACTGCTCAGTCTCGCAGGGCCCCTGTGGGTTGTCACTGGCGCTGCAGCTCTGTACATCCTTGCGTAGTGGCCTGGTGTGTTGCACCTGCCACATACTCTTGACTTTACGGGGCAGTCCTCTGCGTGTGGTAGATCGTACCCGCAGTACTGACACGCTGCTGGGGTGCCCTAGGAGGGGGAATATGTCCTGACATTTTTGGCTCCACCGAGACTTCGATGGGGTGGCCTTTCCTAGGGCAAAAGCCTCTTCCCCTCTGTTTGGCCGTACGGCTGCGTCCATTCTTGCCCCTCTGCTTTCTGCTAGTTCATATACCCTGCCATTGTCTAGGATTTGAGCCAACGTCATCCCAGGCTCCCGCAGGATCTGCCTTTGCAGCTTGCTCGAACTGCACCCTTGTATTACCTGGTTTCTTACCATTGCTTCATCATTGTCCCATCTGCACGTGCTTGATAGTTGGTGCAGTCGCGCACAGAATTGGTCCAGGGACTCATCGTCGTGTTGCTTTTCACTACACATCACAAACCGGTCAAAGTTCACATTCGAAAGCGGGATGAAATTATTCTGAAGAGCAGTCTTAACGGCGGCATATGTTACCACCTGAATGTTCAATGACTCATATATGCGGAGCACCTCGGTCCCCGCTGAGTACAGCAGCGTCACCACTTTGGCGTCGTCATCGTCTTCCCCAGTCGCTCTGAAGAACTGTCCAGCTTCTTGATCCATATGAGCCACTTGAGCCCCAGCTTGGAGGGAGGACTGGATGTGTCGAATTCCGGCATCAGTGCCAGAGTGCCATGCTGTCGATTTGACACTTGCGCAGGTGCCGTTGATTCACCTTCTTGGTCATTCATTCTCACAGGTCACACAGGCGCCTCATCCATTTGTGCGAGGCTTTAAACCTTTCTCCCCCAGGCAGCACTTCAATGTTAGAAAACTTCAGGGCAGAAGGGATCTTCCTGTCCAGCAGCTTGTGACCACTGACCTTTTTTTTCAGCATGCAGGTACCTTGTCCCAGCAGCCCCTCCTGGATCAGACCTTGAGGCTGGGTGGATTCAGTTCTTTTCCCTTTTTTTTTTTGGGCCAAAATCGTGGCTCCCTTTGCAGGAGAACAATGAAAGTTCCAAAAATTGACTGTAAATCAGTCACGTGTGTAGCGCACGAGCACCCTCGCGGGCCGCTACTACCGCACGTGTGAAATCAAGATGGCCGACCGTGGCAGTGTTGAATTCCAGCTGCGTAGTGAAATGGGTTGCTACGCCTTGTAGGTTGTAACTGCGTCGCATCCGTACATTCACTACACGCTGATGTCCTCGTCGCCCGTGTTAACCTGTAGGAGAGCCTCGGGCCGCCGCGCAATCACACACACAGGCATACCGCTAAGGAGACTCCGAGATACGTCTGGGGTTTCCGAGCTCTGCCGTTCCGGACAAATTTATTATAAACGCACATGCGTGAACCCAAACGAGGCTTGCGCATGCGCACATGCTCATTACTTCGTAACACTACTGATTGAATACCAACACGTTATGCTTCTAATTAGTTTGAGGTGATTAAGAGGTGTTGGCAAACATAGATGTTTGGGGTTCTTTGGTTACATGATTTGGAGCCTTTCTCATAGAGAATTAGGTGGGTGGAGCTTATTTTCCTTTTTGTTTCAAATATTTTTTTGTTATTGTGTTGGTTAATAAAAAATCTTTACAAACTATTTTTTTTTTTATTCTATAAAAAAAAACCTTTACAAACAAATATGATTCATAATTCAACACCTTATCGCAGTATACCACATAATAGTTAATAGTAAAATCATGGACAATATAATTCATTTTAAAATGTTTATTATAAAAGTTAGCAAAAAATGCACATATATTACATGTAACCAAAGTTCAAACTCAATAACTAAATCGAGAAGAAAGAAAAAAAAAGAGTTAATCGTTCCCTTAAATCGCAGGGGGGCATAAGGTTAAAATCAGGACAAAGTCAAACATTGTCTAAAATCTATCCACATGACTCTTATTCAAGTTGACAATGTAATTCCTCTTAGTAATCCTATTACTGCTAGCCCAACTAATGTAGGACACCCCCTAGACATCTTTGCCACAACGATTCACAATCCACTCTGGAGTGTTCTGACCCAATGTTCCTAAAGTACAGCATTCAAAGTAGCAGTAGAACATTACACAAAATCAGAAGATGTTTCAAGATTTCAAGTTCGACCTTAAAGAATCAGCACAAGGGCTCCTCTTCCGAAATGAGACTAGGCCTAAGCAGAAATTCCTTAGTTGGAAATAAATGCCACCTAAACCGAAGTAAATCCTCCTGATGTAGTCTGTTCGGAAAGATATTTAAGTATGGTGCAACTATCCTGCACTGCTTGTATTCCCACAACAAAAAAGGCAGCCAAGGATAACTGTGAAACTGTTTCAAGGTGCATTGCCAACCAAGAAGATATAAAGCCTGTTTCACAACACCAGGATGCTCCCACGAATCTGACAGTTTTTAAATCTATTTCTTGAAGAAAATAGTCCGATTGTGTTCTCAGTCTTGTTAATTGGTTTACTTCGTCAGCACCTGAAGCTCTTTGTATAAAGATTACTTAATAGGAAAAAAAATACTCTGGTGCACATTTCGAAGTCTCCATTTCACCCTTACTTGTAGCCTTGTTTCAAATATTGAGATCAGCTTCCAGGAAAGTGACTTTAAAATGGATGGATGCTTTATCACATTGACTAGCAGCGTTTCAGCTCAGACCTCTAACCAAGTACTCTCAACGTTTGAATATGCAGTCCACATAAGTAGCACCCTATCACCATGTTTGTACGCACAACATTTACATCAGAATTTACATTAATAAATACACATCCAGGGCCTAATATTAGCAAGAGACAATAGGGAAGCAGGATTGACAGGAGGTGTGTCGGTCAGGACTATGGTCAGCAAGGATGAGTTTAGTGAATGTCGGTGCATCAAGAAGGAAAGGATTGGAGAGAGTGAAGCAGAGGTCGATTTGGAAGAGAGAAGAACAGTGGTGCCAGAGAGAAGGAAAAGAGCAGAGGCGGTGGGGGTGAAGAAGAGTGGAGGTGATGGAGGGAGAGATTAGTAATGCGATATTGGCAGTAGAATGCTGAGTGGGTACACAGGAGTGAATTAAAAAAGAGCAGATGCAGAAAAGGGAGAGAGTGAGGCAGAGGCAGTGGAGAAGTGGATGAGGAGAGTACTGGAGAGGGCCTGAAAGGACAGGTAGGAAAGTTATGTGGGGTAGCCTATGGTGTGGCAGTGGAATCTGGGTGGAAAAGAATAGAGACAAGTAAAAAGTGAAGGATCAGTTGTCCAAGAAAAGGGGTGTAGAGGGGTGTAGAGAAAACTCCTAAATTGATTGAAGAGGGAACCAAGGGAGACTAAGATAGCCAGCAAGGGTGCAGTTCTGAAAAGTGTATGGGATGTAACACCTGTGTAGCAGATTATGTGACAATGAGGCAGTCTTGTCTTCATTCAATGATATTTCAATGATATGATCACAATTGTGTGGTACCCAAAAGCTAAATAGTGAAGCTGCCTTTGACAACACCATCCATCCGTTGGCACTGTGGCCTCAATATATACCCTTATACACCTGAACAAAGCTGACAATTCTGCCAACAGGAGGAGACAGAAATAGATGACAAGGTGTATGTTTCTGTACAAGGGGATCCGAAAAGTGGTGGAAAGCTACCCCAAACACACTAGGAAAGTGGATATCTTAGTTGTCATGAGCTTATTGAATTAATCCATTAGAAGGTTAAACCACCCCAAAACAACATTTAGTGACACAAAAACATGTCTTAATAGTGTCAAATAGTTTCTAAAGTTAGACTTCGCTGATTAGAACCACTTTTAACAGATTTATGTGAACATAAACACCACTGGTTTTAGCGATGTGAGGTGTACCAAAGTTGTTTTTTTAAAATTGTTTCCCACTTTTTCATGTGGTTGTTCTCTCAAACCCCCACTCAGTCCTGTTATCCACCCTGTATAACACTTTACTAAGCTACACTAACCACTGTCGCTTGCCTGTTTTTTGTGGGGAGCTGGTAATGGCATAAATCGTATTTTTTATCATTGATTAAAAGCTAAATTCGGCATTCCAAAAGTCAGTAAAAAGAGATACATCATCCTTAACCACCTCACACCCCTACCCGCAAGATGAAACATCACTCGCTATACAGTTTGGATTTTGGAAGTGGAAAATATAATGGTCTGGAATTGCCGCAGCCCTGGGGGATCTTAGCAGGCACTCTACAGCAAGGTCTATTGGTTGGCTTGAAAGGACTGATGTATGAGTGTCATACAATTCTAACACAAGAAAAGAAAGAACCCCTCACAGGGCTAAAGGTGGTGCAATAGAGAGTGAAGACCCGCAATATGACAATATACGTATACAAATGCAAGTATGTAAAAGTAGGCCCAGCGCTCATCTGGTACATTTTCAAAACAAATTAAAAATCAACTGATCCAATAAAGGAAACAGACATTTAAACTGGGGTATACCTGCAAAACATCCAATGGAATGTTCAAGCCAATATGAATGTGCGATCAGCAGGCAAAATCATCACCTACCAGAATCAACACATGACAACTGAACAGGTAGCAGATGTGAGTTCTCTCTGATCAGAATATTTAATAGAGACTCAGGTTTCAGCTGGCAGGATCTTTGCCCAGAATTTCAGAACTCTTAAATAGATTGGGTTATCTTGAAAAAAAGGTATTTCATTCTTTAATTCTGAGTTTACATTCACGTTTTTCATAAATATGGGCACTCTACAGTAGATTTTTAAAGAACAAAGAACAGAACCTCAATCTATTTTAAATTGTTCGGAGCAGAACGACCCATTAGTCCACGTCCATAAGTTGCTTGTGAAATGGCTTCAGCACTAAAGCCAAACAAAGCTGAATTCACCGATGAGTATCAACAGTGTCTGTTGAAGCAAAGTAATCAAAATCGTAAACACTTTCAATACTTATGTTTCGTATTTATGTTTTTCTTCCCGGAATCATGATTTTTGATTTAGATTGCAAACAAAATTAGATTTAGATTTATTTGTAAGTCTTCATTTGTACAGAACACTTCAAAGACTTCTATTAGCCTGGTTTTTGCTATAATCACTGCATCATCTGTGAAGAGAATAAATGGCCTTAATCGGTTCCTTTTTTGGGGACGTCAGGTGTCACCGTTCTTAAATTTGTGTCTAGCCTGGTGGTGGAAAATATAAAAAGCAGAGGTGTAAGGACCCACCCTTTACTGTTGCCCTACTGATGTTGAATGATTTGGTTCTTTTGCCATCCTCGTCATACCTAACCCATGCCTCATTATTGCTGTTTAGTGCAACTACAGGGATCTTCATGTTGGCTATAATTTTCCAAGGTTCGCTTCAAATTGACTTAGTCAAAGGCTGTAGCTAGATCTAAACAGTTCTTTACTTTTACAGATGAAGATATTTCATATGAGGCACTGATCCCAAGTACTAACTTTCCCCAGAAACCTAGGATGCAATGAACTGACAGCTTTCTTTGTTTCATCCCGAGCCAGCAATCTGTTAAATATTACCCTGCCAAACATCTTTGTGCATTTTTAATTAACAAGATTGTCCAATAGCAGGTTTGGGATGCCTTGTTGCACTTTTTGAAAATTGGAATGAGTTTGGCAGTTGTCAATGAAGGTGTAATAATGAGATTACTCCTGATGCAATCCATGAATTGGGTTCAGATGGCAACCCAGAACGTTTTGTCAGAATTTTGCCAAGCCAGGGGTAGTGAGATCCTTGTCAGGGACTTTTGTGATACATTGGGCAGGGGCAGCTATCACTATTTCCTGCAATGGAGAGTCAGGTATGCCTCTTTCTTCAATTACAAGAGGCAAAAGCAGCAGAGAGAGGGCACATCATCCAGGGGAACTGGCTGATGAACAGAGAGGTGAACAATTACCTACCCAGTGTGAGGCTAAAATGCATGTTCCCAAAGGCTGCAACTCATTTTTGTTGCAAGCAAAAGATCTCCAGATGCTTCCTTGGTTACCCACAGTGGCCACAGTCAAAAGGGTATCCTATTGTTGCCTTTGGAACAAACCTTTTTTAGGACAACAAAACATGTATAGAACTCCCTTATAAGTGTGTGCGAGGTGGTGCACTGAGATGCAGGCCATCATAGCACAGCAAAGGGCACATTGCCCGTCTTTTGAGATTATGAATGTTGATGACATGTACTATATTAAGAATTGCAATCTAAATTCATGTTCTACTAGTAAATATATTGTTATCTAATAAGTCCCCTGCCTGACACTTGGGATACATGGCGGGACTGCCACTGGGGCGTGTTGCAATGCCTGCTATGTGATGCTTGGCCTGAGGGAGCTGGGGAAGAGGATCTACTGGTATACCCTTCTATGACTCGATCTGTTGGTATGGGTTCATCATGTTGAACAAGAGCATGAAACCTGTCCCTTTAAGGACAGCTTCAAGCCTGGACAATGGGCCTCATTCCGAGGTCAGCGGTAGAACCCGCCTTAGGCGGCGGGCTATCAAAGACCCTGTGATACAGTTTCACTGCATGTCATTCCGGTGCCAACAGGATATTGTTGTATTGTATTGTTTATTTATTTATAGAGTGCACCGGGCCGATTAGCAACTGGGCGCTTGCAAGACGTAGAATCTTAGGTTACAGGTACATATATATTATACATTACGTGTGTTACAGGGTCACATATGCAGGATTTCTTATGTTACAGTGTCATATATCTTACAAATAGGATATGTTACAGTTTCAACTATTTTACATTAAATATACAGAATATACGGTACCGTTGAGGCTTTAGCAGTCATTGGTGTGAAGCCAGAGTTTGACATTAGCTTTGAACACGAGGGAAGAAGGAGTAGCTCTGAGTGAGTCTGGGATGGAGTTCCAAAGATGAGCTGCTAGTACTGGGAAGCTAGACCCTCCAGTTCTTTTCAATTTGAAGTTGGGGATCTTGATGCTGTTTGATTGAGCCTTTCTGATGGGTCGTTCAGAGGTGTACTTTGTGAATTTCTCTGTGAGGTATGCAGGGGCTTTATTATTCAGACAGTTGTGTGTAATATTCAGAGTTTTAAGTTTGATGCGGTCCTTGATGGCTAGCCAGTTGATGGTTCTTCTTTGGTCAGATATGTGTTGCCCTTTAGGAATGCCTAATGCTGTCCTGAGAGCATTGTTTTGCTGCGTTTGGAGTTTGTTAGTGTTGTGTTTACTGGTGCCTAGGTACAGTGCATTGAAATAGTCTAATTTGGAGAGGTTAAGAGCTTGCACTATAGTGATACAACTGTCTGTGGATAGGTATGGTTTGCAAGCATGAATAAGTTTGCAGGTGTAGCTGGTTGCTGAAGCTGTAGCATTAACTTGCTTGTCGAGGGTGAGAGCCTAATGTAGGTAGAATCCTAAGGTTTTTACTTCCTTGGCTACCTTGATTTTGATGCCATCGATAGTGATGGAATTGTAGAGATGGGATAATTTGTTAAGTTTACTGGTGGACCCGATGATTAAGAGCTCGGTCTTATCGTCGTTAAGACAAAGGCCATGTGTGGCCATCCAAGTTTGGATGATTTGGTAGACTTTATTTATGAGGTTGGTGTCATTGTCATAGTCTCCTTGGATTGGGATAAGAATCTGGGTGTTGTCAGCGTAGTTTGTATATGAGACCCCTAGTTTGTCCAAGATATCAAACAAGGGCTTTGTAAAAATATTGTACAAAGTGGGGGAAACACATGATCCTTGGGGGACTCCACAGGTGATAGGGACTGGATCCGCTGCTGATGTGGGTGAGAAGACTCTTATGGTTCTCTTATCTAAGAATGAGTTTATCCACGCCGTGGCTTTTATGGGGAATTTGGCAGCCAATTTGAGGTGGTTGCAGAGAACCTTGTGGTCTACCAGGTCGAATGCGGCTGATAAGTCTAAGAGTAGGAGCATAGAAATGTCTCCTCTATCTTTACGCTCATCTAGTTGGTTTTTTAGATCAAGGAGAGCCGTTTCGGTTCCATGCCTCGGTCTAAAACCTGATTGTCTTGTCCCTAGTAGGTTTTTGATCTCCAAATAAGATTGGATCTGGAGATATGCCGCTTTATCTAGGATTTTGAGGAGGAACGGGACAGTTGTTAAGGGCCTATTGTGCGTTGGGACATTGGGGTCCAGGTTTGCTTTTTTTAGGCGGGGTAATATCCAGGCATCTTTAAGGTTTGTTGGCACCGAACATGATCTGAATGATGCGTTGATAAATGATGTGATGAAAGGGGCTAGTTCATGTACAGCCTCTTTGATAATAGGGGCTGGACAGGTGTCACCAAGACATTGTGACGGTTTAAGAGACATAATGATGTTCTCAGTTTCAATAATAGAGATGGCTCTAAAACTGAATTGGTTTGGTTTGGTTTGGTTCCTGAAGGATGGTTTCTTGCATAGCAAGGGCAATGTTATGGAGGGCGTTTTTTTTGGCTGCTATTTTGTCTTGTAACATTGTGATTTTGTTGCATAAGTCATTTTGAATGTTTGTGCACCAGGCTTTGTCTTTGGTGCAGGAATCTATGGGTGCAATTGGGGATTCTAATTCTCTCAGGATAGAGAATATTTCCCTGGTATTAGAATTAGCTTTTTTGATTCTGTCGTTGAAAGTCTCTTTTTTGCCTGAATGATTTGTTTTTTGTAACTGTTGGTGAGGTGAGTAAGGAGGTTTTTGTTGTGGGGAGACGGGTATTTTCTCCAGCATGCCTCTGCATGTCGTTTTTTTTTGCGTAGGGCTTTAAGCATAGGGGTGAACCAGGTGTTCAGGTGGGCCGGAGGTTTAGATTTGGTGAGATTCAGCGGCGCAATGGTGTCTATCGCTGAGTTGATGGTGTTAATGTACAAGTCAGCTAGATCCTTAGGGTTGGAGGTCGGGCTAGAGTGATTAGCGATTGGTTGGATCAGAGGGAGGAGGTTAGATAGTGTTATATTTTTTTGCAACGGGTGAAGGCAGGAGGAGCATGTAGTTTAGTAGACTTAGGTTGGGGAAGATCTGAAATGGTCAATGAGATCAAATAGTGATCAGTCCATATGCAAGGTTCAATTGCCGTTATGAGGGAAACGCAGTTGATGTCTGCGACCCAGTCCAATGTGCGCCTTTAGAATGCATGGGGCTGTTGTTACGTATGGTGAGGCCTGCTTCCAAAATGGTGTTGGCTACGCTGGAGGCATTAGAGTCTTTGGGGTCATTGAAGCCTAAGTTGAAATCGCCCAATAGAATGATTTGTGTTCCTGGCTTGGCATTAGTGTGCTATATGCGTGCAGGCGATATAACAGTAAATCCCTATACCTGTGGAGCCTCATAGGACTCCATGCAAATGGGGTCACTGAAGCACCAGCACTGTTGCAAACAGTGCTGATGCTTCAGTGAAAACATTGCCGGCAGATCAGGCCTGCTGGGAGTTCTGTGCCCCTAAAAGCAAACTCGCAGTGTGATCGTCCGAAAAGGGTGCTGGTATGTTCCTGCCAGCACCCTTATTTCCGTACCTCCAAACTTGTAATGATGCCCAAAATATCTATAACTCTAGCACCACTTTTGTAGAAACATTCCATGCAATTGTTAGCTAGAGCAGGCAAGGGATCCCAAACTCCCACAAGGCGTCTTCATATGCGAGTCAGAAATCCTAATAGGAGAGCACTGGGACCACATCAGATTAAGGGTTGGCAAGTCCTGAACACTAAAATAAGACAGCATATACTGCTTCCCACATGTTAACAGAATGGGAAGGCAACTGCACACCAAACGACTTTGGGCCTCATCACAAGTGGGCGATATCCTGGTGGTAAATCCACCGGGATACTGCCCAAACTATGAATGTTACTGCAACTTGGTTCAGAGCTATTAGGTCCAGATTCCGAGTTCTGATGGAGCATTTTTGGTGCAATTACTGCAGCGCTAGTAATTGTGCCAAAGATTTACAGAAAGTGCTCAGATTTACCTCCAGCTGACAGGTGGAGGTATATCTCCAACACTCCACCCAACTCATAGTTGGGCCGAGTGATAATGCAGTGGTAATAGAGTTACTGCCACATTTTTACGGATCCGCCCAACTTGTGATGAGGCCCTTTGTTATACTGTGTCTCATCCGCACCGCTGAGCAGAAACACATGAAACAAGGGACGTGGAGCTTCACAACATCATCCCCTATCCCCGATTTCAAGAAGTGGGATTCTGTCAAAGCAGCTTGCCTTATACAAGGATCAGTCTGCTTCTCTGCATAGAGAGGGGTTGGGCCAGAGAGGCAGAGGAAATTCAGCAACAATTACAGCTTTACCAGTATAGAGCTTGGAAAAGTGACAAAATGGAGCATGGTTAATCGAGGGAAGACCTGGAGGTGGGCAATCGGCTATGTAAGCAGCAGGCTTTATAATAATATTGGGAGCATTTGATGGTGAAATTGGAGGTTTGAAGAGATAGAAAGGTGAGTACATGAGGAAATTGAGGTGGAGCAGAAGGAAAGAGGTGGCCATAGAGCAGGAGAGGATGGGGGAGGTAGTGAAAAATTAGGCAGTGGTGAAATACGTGGAGGCAGTTTAGGGGAAACATCTGAAGAAGTGAGGGCTGGAGGGAGAGTTAAAGGGAGGAGAGGAAGAAGGAAGGGTATAGTGAAGGTTGGATGTGACATCAAGAGAGGAGATGTGCATTCACAAGAAGGTTGGAAGAGACATCAAGAGAAACGAGGAGTATATTCAGGAGAAGGTTTGGAGGAGGCACCAAAGCAGAGGTTGCAAGAAGCATTTCGAGTAAGGGGTCAAGGAGTATGGAGCTGGAAGTCAGGGTAGACACAAGAAGGATGTGGTGGAGGGTGTTTAAGGCAGAGGAAACCATAGAGACGAAGAAGGTGGACCAGAGGAAGAATAGCAAAAAGGAGCTTGATGGAGTAAAAGAGAAGGAACAATCCATACTACACGCAACAGAAGGCAATTGAGGAGGTTTGGAGGCACATACTCAGGGCAGGAGGTGGCGAAGGAGGAATACAGCTGAAATGATAGGGGAGGAGGAGCAGGAAAAGACCCCTTAAGACCCTTGTCTTTTCTTGAGGACGTAGACAAGTATATGGGGGTGTGGAAATAGGGACATGGAGCAGGAAACCTGACAAAAGGAGGTGTTGAGATTCTCTAAATCAAGCATGTGAAGAGTCTAGGATTGCTTGTCTCTTGGTGGCCATATTGTAAGTTATTCTATCACTGTTTAACCCAGGGCTGGTTTTCCACTTTGACAGCCATGTGCGGGCAGGGCACCAGTTGCAGTGTTTCTGAGGAATGTCGAACGAACAGCAGCAGACCTAAATTCCCAAAATGTAGAGCCAGGAAGGAAGAGCAGTGACACTTAAACCCCCAAGAATGTAAGTTACTGAGTTACAGGGATATATCCCAGGAAAGCATCCCTGGATTGAGGACTCTGAAACACCAGATAATTTGATATTGGAGCCATCCTGTTGAGTTATTTCCTTTTTTATTAAGCTGACCCACTGTTGTAAAAGTCAGTAATGCATTTGCATACTTTCAAAACGTAACATTTTTGTGCATAAAAAATGAATCCCTACTTGGCCATATGACAGTGTCAGAAGAGAGATTATTGGGGACTATTAGGATGCAGTTATTCCAGTTGGTACCCAGGCCTTTGTTCCCTCTAGTCTCCAGGAGAATTTATGGGTAGACAGAGACTAAGTCCGGCATAGTTATAATGTATGTCCTAGGGCTGGAGTGGTGGATGACGATCATCATGGCATAGTCAAGGAACTGCTCTTCAACCACAGGGAAGGGATGCACAAAGTACACAAATGTGATGATGATTTGCTCACGTCCGTCAGCCATGCTGAGATGGAAGGGGGAGAGGAGTATTAAGGAGGAGGAGGGAACATAGAATTCGAGTGAAGGAGAAGGAGGATGAGAGTATGAATAGCAGAAAGGAGGCTGATTTGTGGAGAAGGTGCAGGCATGTTGCAACTTTGATTGGAGGGAATTGATGAGGGGAAGATGCAGGAGCGTGTGAAGTAGAATTGATGAGGTACAGCACTAGGAGAAGAAGGGGTACAATGAATAGGAGGAGCAGAAAAGGTCTGCTTAGGTATGAGACCATTGCAACACATCAAGGAGGTAGACAGGAATGGAGAGTGAGGAAAAAGATCCAGGGCCCTGAGATAGGCAGTTGGTCCGAATCCCCCTAAAAAGCCTGCAAAGAGACTAAGGTTGCCTAGCCCCTGATGGTTGTTCTGAGGGGTTGTTTTATCATTGTCTTCTTTGCCTGGAGTAGTGTGCATGCACATGCACGGCACAGAGACCCAGGTGAGGGTGCTTTGAAGTGTCCAGGACGAGAATCAGCAGAATAGAGAGCTAAGAGTAAATTGGGGAAACACTCAAACCCTCAGGTCTGTAAGTGACTGAGTTGTGAGGCTATATCTTCGGTAGGGCGTTCTGTATTGAGGACCACAATACACGAGTGTCTATGTTTAAAAAAAAAAAAAAAATTAACACAAGGTGAAGATATCCGATTGTGTGGTTATAGTTTCTTAAGTTCACTCTCTGATATAACAGTCCCTAATAAATCTGCATTCTTTTAAACCCTACTTCCAATTCCATCTTTTGTTTATCCCTTCTCAGCATTATGATAGATGGTGTCAGAAATTGAATCAATGGAGGCAGACAAAGGAACAAAGGGTGAGAAAGCACACCGACTCTGCCCATATGCAAATAGTGTGCCTCGGGAACCACAAACCAAGAGATTGTTGTTGAACAGGTTCACAATACTACAGGTAAAGGCAGCATGCAGAGCTCCTCATCATCAGCCCTGCTCCCAGCATTCACAAAGTGAGATTCCAAAATAACAGCTGGCCGTCATCAAAGCGTGCTTTATTTTGCTGCCCAAGCAAGGGTTGGGATACAGTGGCAGAGAATGAGCCATGAGCAAGTTCCACTTATCCACTCCATTTTCAAGAATGGAAAAGAGAACCGTCTGAATGTGTTTATGTGTTGGCAATCCTAGGGGGTAGGGCCAATCCACTACAAAAGCTATGGCTTGCTGATTGTAGCAAAGATATTTGCACCAGAGAAGGAGATTTGGAAATAACTGAATGTAAAAATAAGGGGTGATCAGGGTGTAGCAGGAGGGAGGAAGCTGAACAGGGGGACGGAGATCACGAGAAGACGCATGAAGAGGTAAAGAAAGAGGAGGGGGTGAAAAGTGAGGAGATGGTGAGGGTGAACAAGAACAGAAATTAGGTGGCTGAAGGGAGAATTAAAGTTGGAGAGGAATGAGGACAGCAGATGGAGGAGTTTGGAGGTGGCATCAAGAAAGGAGGGGAGGAATATATTCAGGAGTAGGTTTAAAGAGACATCAGAAGAGGAGAGATGATGAGCAGTAAGAATGGGTTTGGTAGAAATATGTGGAAGAAGGATTTGAGGAGAATGGAGGAGGAAGTCAGAGGAGATCGAAAGAGGGAGGTGGGGGATGAGAGAGAAGAGACTGTTGTAGTTGTAGAGATGGATGAGGAGGGGGGGATGCAGGAGGATGTGAAGCAGTTAAGGAGCAGGCATACTACGATTCTGACAGGACGTGGGGTAGATTCAGTAGCACGTGTTGGAACACTGAGCACAAACATGAGGTTGTGAAGGAGGTGTACAGTGCATTGGAGATGTCAGATATGCCTCAGCCAGTATGATCACCATAACCGCACCACACTGTAGCCTTGAGTGAAGGCAATTTTGCCTGGTAGTAGCAGAAGCATGCAGGCCCCTCAAAACACCCCACTTCAATAGTATTGTCAGGGTCCTGTTGATTCGGCCTTTGCTCAGGTGACATCACAACCATCAGCAAACGACTGAGAGTAGGGGTGTTGCTAGGTCTGGAAAAGATCTGGGGCTACACTAATCTTTGGACTGTCGGGACTCGGGGCTAACTAATCTTTTTAGTTGTAGCCCCTGAGCTCTATCCAGGGCTACAACCAAAAGACCTGGGGCTAAATCCGACTAAGCCCCCCCCCACCAGCAATGCCTCTGCCAGAGACTGTGCAGCATGAAGGAACCATCAAGTGAGCCCCATGCAGGCTGCGCCAGAGACGAAGGCGGGACAGGGGACAATAGAAGGGAAACCTGATCCCTGAGCCTATCATCCTGAACTGGGGCTGTACGCCATAGGGGAAGGCAACACCACACTGAACCTCCAGGGTGTTTTGCTTCCTAGGGGTTTGCTGTGCGTATAAATGTCGCCAACACACAAAGAACCTTAGTTCAAGTGAGGGAAACCCTGCCTCCTACATGGGGGTGCAGTAATTTTGCCGATGAATAAACTGGACATTGAATATTCTGTTCTTTATGTGCCCACTTAGTACATTTCTGATCCGACCACTTTCTGCAGCTGCCCAGGCATGTAAACAAACAGTTAAGAAAGTTGCCCACAAAGCAGACACGTTCTTCCTGCACCATTGCACTGTTGGGTTACCCTAACCGACACTGCCTCATTACGACCCAGGCGGTAAGTTACCGCCTGGGCCGTGACTTTACCACCATGGCGTAAACTACGTTTACGCCATGGTGGTTGGCGGATTTACCGCCCCATTCCAACCTTGGCGGGGCGGTAAATCCCCATTTTCCCATTTTCCCTTCCCCATTCCCATTTTGCCCCATAGGGAATAATGGGAGTGGGGAAGGCGTTAATTACGCCACCGTAAATTACGGTGGCGTAATTAACATCAAGGTCCCTTAGCGCCATGGATTTTAACACCTGCTAAAAGCAGGTGTTAAAACCTCCATGGCGCTAAGGGACCTCGGAATCAGGCGGTAAGGGTCGGCGCTGTTTACGCCGCCGTAAAACCCTTACCGCCTGAGTCGTAATGAGGCCCACTGTGTTAAAAAAAAAAGAAAATAGACTTGAACGTTACTTGTTAATTTGTATTCATTATTGACCCAGGCTTGTTAAGGGTTCCCTAGAGTCAGCCCTGTTTTTCCAGGTGGAGACCCTATTATTTATAGCCAACATGCTCATGAGCTCAGGCGGTTTTCCCCTCGGGTATAGGTCAGTGCCATACAGCGTGTTTCCATTTACCATCACCTTGGAAAAGATGGTTTGCATTGAGGTCAGAGATTATGAAGGAAAAACGGATGTACAAGTACCGACATGCAATGTGCTTTCAAGTCAGGCACCCCCTTGTCCCTTTCTCCATTCCCCATTTCACAGTAAGTTTGTTAAAACCAGTGCACTCAGTTGTGTAATAGGGTGAAAGGCTCCAGTATCATCTTCTACGTCAGGCAATAGGACATCGTGGCCTGTACCTTTTTTTTTATTTTAAATGCGAAAGTTTTTGATTCACTTTTATTGTTTTCTAAAGAGGCCCAATAACTCTCTAAATTTTCCCTGACTGTATGAAAATGCTCCAAGTGAATGAGGACAGCTGGGAGCGCGCTCCAAAGAGCGTTCAGTTGCATCCCAAGCGCATGCTATGAACTGTAAGATTAAGGAGCTGCGCTCCACACAGATCCCAACGGAGACTACATTATGCATAGTCTGAAATCACTGCAATGGAATTCAGGTTATGCATAGCGGGGCTGCAATCTCTACTGCATTGAATTAATAGGGTTGCTTCCCCGGAAGGGATCGAGTGGCGCTTGATTAGTAAGCAGGGGACTCTGTCCTGGTGCAGAAGTGATTTTTCATCCCTGGAGCACCTGGGGCCCTTGAGAATGTAAGACATACGCGGCCTAAATGAAGAAGAAACAACTGTCACTGTTATTCTTTATTTCCCTGCTGGATACACACGTGCCAGCGCAGAATGGTGGAAGAGAGAGAACAACGAAGGCGAAAAGAAGGCGCAGGTCATACTGACAACAGAAAATGGTACACCGCAATGGCACACAGAGTACACACTGAGCAAAGGCAGAAATACATCCACACTTTCCAGATACATGGTTAAGAGTTTAGTGAATCGAGATGAGAGATGCACGAGGCGATGAAGCAGAGAAGACACGTGACAGCAAACCACAGAGCCATGCGGTCCACACACTGAACGAAAAGCAGACATGGAACTAGAGTTTGAGTTCAAATATAAAAAAAATAAATAAAAAAAAAAGCTGTTAAAGGATAGTTCCGGGACTTTTTTTTTATTGTCCCTACGGTTCGGCCATGTGTTTTTAAGCATAACTCGGTAGATCGTAGAAAACTTTCCTATGGACCTTACCCGACTTTTCGTCCATTAACGCACTCGAAATCAGCCGCCATTTTCTGATAATCCTATCATTTCCCCCCATCGCCCTGGCTCACCTGCTTTTGCGGCACTAAATCAAATCCCCCGCCCCTGAGCCTGACATCAGCAGACGCGTACCGCCCATTTCCCAACGCCAAAGCACGTTTCGTGTCAACAATCGCTGCGCCTCAGCTAATGACGTGTCGCCATGGAAATGGCAGGACGCCTCTTTCCTCAATAAGTATAAACACACCGTTTCACAACACACAGCAGCAGATTTTCGATTCCATTACTCTCTCTGTGTTACTTTGAGTATTCTGTGACTCGTTTCTGTGCTCTGGTCAGCTACCTTCGCCGCTTCTCGGCCTTGTGAACACCTGTACCATCTCTGTAAATTATTTTACTTTCTTTACCACACAATGGCTACAATAATGCCGTATATGTACGAGCCCGAGTACACCGAGGAAGAACTACTGGAAAGGCAAGCACGCGAAAACGATGGGGATTCGGACGGCAGTTGGGAGGACCAGTCAACGGATGAAGAGCCTGGACCATGTCGCATGGACGGCGTCTCCACCTGGTGCACGTGCAATCGGTGCGAGCTAATGCCAACTGAGGAGGAGAACTGCTGCTGCCGAGAAAACTCGGGATGCCTGGCCTACATTTCGGAAGGCGAGCCAAGTCCGCAATGCATCACCGAGCTGCCAGAGTTCAGGGAAGCCTGCCTCTCACGGACCGTGTTGAGGATGATGATGGTGCTTATGCACGAACTTTGCGGCACTGTTCGTCCGCGTAATCCGAGTAACGAGTAAGTATACTCTGGTTGTGATGTCAGTGATGCCACTACTATTTCATGGTCGTCTCATCATTCGAATGCATGTAAATTGGTTCCATGTTGTGCATTTTCTAGATAGAATTTTTTTCAAAGCAGAATGACATTTTTTACCTGAATCGACAGTGATAAGAAAGTTGTCATTTTAATACAGTTTGCATCTTTCATTTTCACAGGTGGTACAGGCTGGTGGCCTATCGTTGCTTCACTTGGTGGCTTCACGGGAGGCTCGGACACCGCGTTCGGAGAGTAATACCTGCCTGTGCGGTACTTGCCATTAGACAACATTTCCCCAGCGACAGTGGACAATACCGCGGATTTTCCCTGGATGTGCTGCAACCGCAACTTTACAATGTGTAATGTTTATTATTTATGTTCAATTGAAATTAAGATCTAAAATAAAACCCAACATATATTTTAACAATGGTTGTTTTGATTTTTTAAATGAATCTAGTGTGTCTCCATTGAATAGTCTTCCTGCCTGCTGCTGACTAACTGCCTAGGCATCCAGGGTCTCCAGGGTGAACTGCACCCATATATTCTCCTGGGAGGGTGAGGTATTTATAAACTCACCCCCCTGCCTTCCATGCACTAGATCCTGCAGCCTGCCTCTTACATGCAGTTAGATGGCCTCTCCTTGGTGAGGCCCTGCGGCAAACGAGTCTTGTCTGCACGACCACCGCCCCAATCCACCCCCCGCCCTATCAAAGGCAGTTCGCACGGGGGTACTTGTGCTGGCAAGTGGAGCTGTCAGGGAGCGATAAAGGCCAAGAGGTGCCAAAGACCATGTACACTTCAAAGTGGTCTATAGAGCATGGGTTGTTGTTCCCATGTCTACCTCCAGACCCCGTGTCTCCTGCCAAGCATCCCCCTCACGCTGGACGGCCCCCTGCAATCCACATAAGTGTGTCTCCATTCACGAGTCTTCCTGTGTCTTGTCTGCACGACCACCGCCCCAATCCACCCCCCGCCCTATCAAAGGCAGTTCGCACCGGGGTACTTGTGCTGGCAAGTGGAGCTGTCAGGGAGCGATAAAGGCCAAGAGGTGCCAAAGACCATGTACACTTCAAAGTGGTCTATAGAGCATGGGTTGTTGTTCCCATGTCTACCTCCAGACCCCGTGTCTCCTGCCAAGCATCCCCCCTCACGCTGGACGTGAGGGCATGGGCATGGAGGGCATGATAAATCGGACTCTTTTAGCGGTCTTGGCACATAACCATAATGTTGGCCGTCAACAAAGTAGGACGACCGGAACTTTAGGGACGCTTCGCTACAATAAGGCCTTCACTAAAAGAAGTAAACAATGGGTGATCAAACCAGTGTTTGAGGATATGCAATATGAGTTTATTGAGAAACTTATTGTTGACGTCCTAGATAGGCACATAAATGGAGTTGTGAACGAACCTGTGCAGGGGACAACTGCATTGCCACCCAACATTGCCTCTGTTCCATGTCCACCTAAAGAAGAACTCATTGAGAAATACACATCACGGTTTAAATGATTGTAATTTGATTGTCTGTTCTCTCGAGTCTCCTCATGGCGCAGGCCCATTGAATATGTGTATCTATCCAACCTTGTTCATTTGCGCATTAAATTAAACCAAACAGTAATATAAATCATTTTTCAAAAAATATAGAATGTCTCCGTATTTATGGTTCTGTGGGGCTGCAAAGCACGCAGACAAAATGCAAAGATGGAGTGTAAATTTCAAGTCCTGTGAGAATGCCTTACACTGAATGTAGCTAACTAGGAATGTGTGCTCGTTCAAAATGAAGGTCAGCTGCTTTGATTTTTTCTCGGGTGCCAGAATGGCCCACGACTCAGTATAAGGTTCTATTGTATTTTGACCTTGACAGGCCGGGACCACGTAAGAAACGATAATGAATATAATTTCAGAAACGAAAGCCATTTCATGTTCGTTCATTAGAAGAAATAACGTCGGCATAGAAGGAGTGGTATTTCGGGGCTGCCCTACGCACAGACACAATGGAAAATGCAAATATAATGTAAGTAACTCTTTAGATGAGTTTATACCGCAATTTAATTACTATACAGTAGCTTTAAAGACGGGTTAAGTTGTACTTGTTCGTTCTATGTGGCATATTGTTTTGTACCGCGCACTATCTTGGGGAGAACCGTCTACTTTTACGGAAGCACCTCAAAACCTTTGCTTCTGCTTTCTCTCTCCCTCTCCCCTGCTACAACTGGTCCACTGTCTGCGATCTCGGTCCTGGGCCCTTCCACTCTCCACCTGCACTCCCTGTCAACCCCTGCACTGATGGACTGTCTCAGTATCCTACAGCCCCCCCTTGACATTTAAAACCCAGTTGCACTGTCCTAGCTATGAAATAATTTCCCGACCGAATATATAAAATGAATAATTTTAATAAAGATCTGATGGTGAGACTAATTTCATTGTTTATGTTTTTCAAACAGGTACATCATGCATTACTGCATGTGTCACGAGTACCAGACACCGGCGGACGGCTTTTTTAACCGCCAGTTGCTTCTCCGCGTGAACAACGTTACCACCCTGACCATTTTATGGGACGATCGCCAAGTACAAGTATGCCCTTACGCGGTACTAACGGCTAGATGCAACATACAGACCATTGTGGTGGCCTAGTGCCTCGTTGTTGGAACAGCCATGCGATTATCAGTGCGACCGAAGAGCTTATTTTACCGTTAACCAACACCCTGTTTACTGCACACGAACATCGCTTGCCTCAAGACGAACTATTTTGGATCGAGAGCAAATAAAAATGAAAATCGCTGAATATTCTCTAAACATTTGATGTCCAATAAATGTACTTTACCAAATTTACAATCTTGCGGTTTGATTTAAAAGTACAGTTTCATATTGCGAATTGTGGCGCGCTGTGTTGTGAGCTAATCTGTGTTGGTTTCCGGGTTCTGTGTGGAGTCGCGTAGAAGACGCCTGGGCGCGTTTGCCTACGCAGCACAGTCACGTCACGGATAGAGGCGGGGAATATGAATGTTTTGATAAAGTCTGTTTCAGGGGCGGGGGATTTGATTTAGTGCCGCAAACGCAGGTGAGCCAGGACGATGGGGGGAAATGATAGGATTATCAGAAAATGGCGGCTGATTTCGAGTGCGTTAATGGACGAAAAGTCGGGTAAGGTCCATAGGAAAGTTTTCTACGATCTACCGAGTTATGCTTAAAAACACATGGCCGAACCGTAGGGACAATAAAAAAAAAGTCCCGGAACTATCCTTTAAGTGTCAGTCTAATGCAGAAATGTGACAGGTTCATACTGCGAAGAGGTGCATGAGCCAATCACGGAATGCGTACATTTAAGGTACATTGACTACATCCACATTCTGTATGAAAACAAATGTATGCGTTATTTATTTATGATCCTTTTCATGCCATCAATACCCACTTCGGGAAACAACAAGAGCAGGAGGGTCGAAGAGGTACTAGAAGGGTGGCATAACATGAATCTTTCAGAGAAGTAGAATATGCCAGGCAAGTACATATTCACAGGAGCTAACCCAGAATAAAGTGACCACACTGAAAAATGCGGTGGCGGGCACATTTAGGATTGCTGTTAGCCAGAAAAGTGCAGAAGCCTTAAGCCAATCTAGGTTCCCCTGACTAGTGGGCCTGGTCTGCACCCTAGTGGCATCGCGTGTGTCTGTTGCACGCCTGTACACATATAATGGTGCAATCCCATAGGAAAACGTTCCATGAATCAGTTTGGTCTTTATTTGTCATAAGCAAAAGGGAACAGGGAGAGTTTCTTGTCACTTCTGAACCACAAATGTTCCAGCTGTAGGTGTGAATCCAATCTAAGAGTACAGGTATATTTAGTGCAGATAAGAGAGAGTCTTATGAAGACCCATTTCCAGTGCATGGGACAAAACAGGCAGCTGAATGGGTAAAGAGACAGTTTGAAGGGAACGACTGGTAGAGGGATATGATTCCTTTGCAGAAGAACGTCAGCATATTTGCTTTGTTGCATAACTGTTAGGGAGAATTCTCAAAATGTGCTAATTTTCTTTACATTTTGAGACCCCCAGCAACTTTGCTGGATTTCTAGGATTTTATTTTTCTACCTGGGAAGAGTCTGAGCCTTTTTTTCCCACTCTTCCATGTATTTTGATGTGTGTTTTACTTTTGTGTTCTTTGGTTATGGAGTTTTAAAACAACTCCATAGGCATAATCTGTTTCTGTGTGTCACACAGCACCTTCAGTGCAGTGGCACAGTAATGTCTTTCAGACTTCCCAAGGTTTACATACCTTCTCTGGGACTGACTACCGTCTCCCAGAGCATGTAAAGTTAAATTGGCTTTGCTAGTCTCTTTAAATTTACTGACCCAGCACACACTATCTTCCTATAGAGTGCTGGAGGGGTTGCCTAGCTTCCCCTGAGTCAAAACACTCATGTAACAGTCAAATGTTACTCTTTCCTACTTTAAATGGCTGGTGGCAGTGGTTTAGATCAAACTTCCATGATGTTTTCCCGACCACGAACAACGGTAGATAAAAATCAGGTCAGCCATGTTTTTCAATATGGTGCCCAAGACCTATCTGTAAAAACAGACTCCGGTCAACTTTTTTCGCCATTTCTTTTAGGAAAGGTCCTTCTTGTGTTTGTCTCTGCGCGCCAAACCAGGTTTGGTTCCTTTGTTCATTGGCCTTTGGCAGGCTTCAGTGCTGAAGCCATCCACTGGCACCCGGGTGTCTGGGGTAGACAGCATGTGAGGGAGGTGCCCGAAACTCCCTGTGCTTAGTCTCCTAGGAGACCTGAATGTGATTGGCCGGCTGGCTGTCCGGCAAGGACAGCCCCCCTGCTGTTTGAGTGACAGCCAGGCTGGAATTAATGGGGAAAAACTGTTTAAAAGCAGGTCTCTAGGACTTGGAAAGCAGAGTCGACCACTGGAACGAAAGAACTGAAGACGAGCTGAAGGAAGTGGACTGCTGCAACTCCTGGACGACCAGTGAATCCCTGCTGCAGGTCTTAATTGCCTGAAACTCCATTGACAGAGAAACCCTTCAAGGTTAACTTCTTCCCTTGAGTTTGGTAGAAACAACCAACTCGCAAGCCACCTGGACACTGTCCCCATCTGGTCGAATTTTATCAGATTGCTGTTGAAAACCAGATAGCCAGAGGGAAGGAAACCAGCTCATGGACTTTAAGGCACTCACACCTTAAACCAACGTCTTTCTAAGCCTTTGGCCTCATCCCTGGGCAGTGCAGGATCCTCCCGATGTCCTCCTTCTTGTCCCATGACTGAAGCTCAGGAACAGCAAGATTTGCTCGAACTGCCAGGAACAACTGCCTCAGCTACAGCTCTTCTTCAATACAAAGGTACTGTGCAAATGCGGTCTGGAAATCTTTTCGGCAATTGGGAAAGTTTGTGGAAATTTTCTCAACTTTGAAGACTTGTCCTTCCCCAAACATTCTTCAAACCTTTCGCCTAGCTAACTTCTTCTAAACTCTGTGGCAAAGACTTAACCTTTTACTATCAGAACTGTGGTATCCTGTACAAAGACTCTGAACCATTGACTTTGGCCCAAGCCTATGAACTGAATTGCTGGTTGTAGTTTATGAAACCTTTTGCCCTGCCTATTCAAGTATGTGTGCATTTGATACTTATAACCTTGTCTTTTTACCCCTTTATTAAGTGTTTGAAGTGCCATTTTGCTCCCACTTCAGGGGTGCTGAAGTGGTTCATTTACTTACCGGTTGTGTAATTGTGGTTTATTAGTGTGTGATATTGAGCTGCTTTTGCTAGTGTAATGTTTTCAAACTAACTGTGTAAATAAATGTACATTCTTTTACCAAGAAACCTCGAGTAAGTGTATATTTGAATAACTGTATTTGTTGGTCCTTTGTGTAACTTGTTCTACTGATCACTAAACTCTTGAGATAAGTCTGGCTGCTCAGCCACTGCTACCACATAACTGTGTAGTACAGGCTTGTAACAAAGGTGAAATCGTACTGACACATGTAGTGTTCCCAAGGGGTACTGCATATGATTCCGCCTAACACAAGCCTCATCTCACATTTCTAGCAATAAACTGTGATATGATATGATATGATATGGCATTTGTAACGCGCCTATACACAAGTGTTTCAAGGCGCGACGAGGCAGGGAGGGGGGAACAAGGGGAGACAGACAACGATCCTACTAGGCCAGGTGTCATTCAGATCGCGCAAGTGCATGGGTAGGGGGGACGGGAAAAGTGCGAAGGGGAAAGGCAGAGGGGAAAGTGCAGTACAGGGTTAGTAACAAACAAGATAAATAATAAAGGCCAGCTGGTGGCAAGTGCAAGATAAGTGCAGACAAGTGCTGGGAAGGGGGGCTGTAGGGATAGAGAGACAGTCCCGCAGTGCAGGGGTTGCCAGGAAGGCAGTGCAGGGGAGAGTGGCTGGGCCAAGGACCAAGAATGGTGAGTGGCCCAGTAGCTGATGCAGTACAGTTTCAGTGATTTAGCAAGGGAGAGGGGGAGAGAAAGCAGAAGCAAAGAGGAAGGTTTTGAGGTGCTTCCGGAACCGGAGATGGTTCTCCTCAAGTTTCAGGGAGGCAGGAAGGCTGTTCCAGAGGGAGGCCCCTGCTGCGGAGAGAGATCTCCCCCCAACTCGTTGCTTGGAGAAACGGCTGACCCTGAGGCAGTTGGAAGCGGATGAGCGAAGTGCTCGAGAAGGAAGATATTTAGGAAGGGAGAGTTGAAGGTATTTTGGCCCCAGACCCCAGAAGGCCTTGTGCACAATGCAGAGGGTTTTGAACTTAATCCTCGCAGCCACAGGGAGCCAGTGTAGCGATTTCAGTCCTGGAGAGATACGGTCCCTGGGCTTGAGGCCAAGGACAAGTCTCGCAGTCCTGTTCTGGATGAGTTGCAGAGGGCGGAGAGTAGAGGCAGGAAGATTTAGGTAGAGGCTGTTACAGTAGTCCAGCTTCGAGAGAACCAGGGCTCTGGAGACAGTGAGCTTCTGGGGGAAGGAGAGGAAAGGAAGGATACCTCTAAGGAGGTGCAGCTGGTAATGTGACTTCTTAGAAACATCAGAAATGTGAGGAGAGAAGGAGAGTGTGGAGTCGAAGATGACCCAGAGGTTTTTTGCCAAGCCAGAGTCTGACCAGTGATACCCAGGTTATCACGGAGACGGTTGAGGAGGATGGTATGGTTGACAGTATCAAAGGCAGAAGAGAGATCAAACAAAATGAAAACACAAGGAATGTTAGAGTCAAGGTTCGAGAGCAGGTCCTCACGGATGTTCAGGAGAGCAGTTTCCGTGCTTCTGGCAGCTCTGAAGCCAGACTTATGGTCATGAAGGCTGCCAACAGATTTGGCATGGAGATTAAGCTGGGAGATGGCAAGTTCTCCAGGAGCTTGCCCAGGAAAGGAGTGATAGAGATAGGGCGATAGTTAGCTGGGCAGGACGGGTTGGAAGAGGGTTTCTTAAGAAGGGGGTGCACAAGGGAGTGCTTGAGAGGAGACGGGAAGACTCCAGAGGTGAAGGAGTGATTGCAGAAGTCAGCAAGGGCAGGAGCCAAGGAGTCAATGTGGTCCTTAATAGTTTTGGAGGAGCAGGGGTGGACCTGTGTTGACGAGACTTTCATAGATCGGACTTGTCTCGAAACCTCATCAGCAGAAACAAGGGGAAAAGCAGAGAAGGAGAGAGGAGGGGTGGCTGCAGAAGGGCCAGAGAACTGGCAGGGAATATAGGGGGGAGGTGATGGGAGGAGAGTGAGGACAGGATGTCCTGGGTTTTTGAAATGAAGTGAGAGGCCAATGCCGTACAGAGGGCCTGGGAGGGGACAGGAGAGGTAGACACTGCAGTAGGGTTGGCCAGCTCCTTGCAGATTTTAAAGAGTTCGGCCGAATTGTTAGATGCCGCAGAGATGCAGGCTTGGATGAGGGCTCTCTTCTTGGAGAGAACGGAGAGCCGGTATTGCCTTTGGAGCAGGCGACAGGCCAGTTTGTCGGAGGATGCACATGAGGCACGCCATTTTCTCTCTGCCACCCTGCACTTGCGTTTAAGGGTGACGAGATCCGAGTCATACCAGGAGGTACATTTGGCTTTGGGCTTCAGGCGGATTCTCATGACAGGGGCAAGGATATCAAGAGTATCAGATATAGCAGAGTAGAGAGTGGAGAGGGCTGTGTCAGGGTGGGAGTCAGCCGAGGGGGGAAGAGGGGGCGAGAAGGTGGCAGCAAAACCTCAACTGACACACGCTTCATGGGTCGGATGACCGAGAAGGAAGATGGCAGTGATGAGGGTGGCTTTACCTGTGGGGTAGGGAGGGTAAAGTGGGAGGAGAGGAGAAAGTGATCACTCCAGGAGAGAGGAGTGGAGAGATGGACAGAGAGGGGAAGGTCAGAAGAAATCAGTGCATCAAGAGTGTGCCCAGCGGAATGGGTCGGCCCAGACGGGAGAATAGAGAGTGAGAGAGAGTTGCAGAGGTTGCGAAAGAGTCCAGAGGGGGGACAGGAGGCATCCAGGTGGATGTTGAAGTCTCCAAGAAAGAGGAGTTGAGTGGTTGAGGACAGGAGTGAGGAGGAGAGGTCAGCCCACTCGGAGAGGAAGGAGGAAATTTGACCAGGTGGCCGATAGATAGTAGCCACAGTAAGGGAGTGGCTAGGAGAGAGAGAGAGTCGGCAGACAGGACATTCAAAAGAGGAGTAGGTCTGCGTGGGAATAGCAGTGGCAGGAATCCACTCAGGGAAGATAAGGGCCACAACCCCCCAGCACGGTTGGCCCTGGGCACAGAGAGGATCTTGTAGCCGTCAGGTAGGAGTGTGTCAAAGCTGGTGACAGAGCTGGCCGTGAACCATGTCTCAGTGAGACCGAGTACGTCAAGGTCCAGTTCCTCAAGAAGGCGGCAGATATCAGAGGAATGTTTGACAGCAGAGCGAGAGTTAAGAGTGGCAATGTGGAGAAGGTTGCCATCTTTGAAGGACTTCCGGGGAGGGGTACAGATCAGAGGTACGCCCTGCGGAGGAGAAGAAGGAGCACAGGAGGGGGCAGGGAGGGAGGGTAGAGGCAAGGTAGCCGAGGACAGAGGAAGGGGGACAGCAGGAGAGGAAAGGAAGTTGATGAGGCGCGGGAAGCGTCTATCAAAGAGGTGAAGGTTGGCCTGAGGGCCTTGGACCAAGACGGTCCCATTAGCGTAGACATTAATGATGGCCTTAGAGGAGGGGAAGGAGGCCAAGAGGACATCCCAACGGGTGCCACCATTAATGGGAGAAGAGGAGAAAGGAGAGAGCACAGAGACCATATGAAGGGTCCATAGGTCAGGTGAAGGCACGAAAAAGAGGATGTCAGTGAGAGTTTCCTTAGAGGAGGCACTGGTGTAGGTGTCAGCGATAGGGAGGCCTGGGTTGGAGACCAGGATGTCCTTTTTAAGCTTTTTCCTACCAGATTTAGTGAGAAGAGCAGGATAGTCAACGGAGAAACAGTTAGAAAAGGTAGGTGAGATAGAGAGCACCATGGGATAGGAGGGAGTGGGGGGGTAGGACAAGCACGAGTGGACAGGAAGAGAGAAGCAAGCCCTAGTTTACCACAAATTCAGAATACAGTGAACACAGTGAATACAGTGTGCTGCTAATTGATACAACCATCCAATATACATTAGGTGTCATTTCATAAAAAGTATGAATTGCATGCAGTGGCCTGACAACGTTAGCACTTAGGTGCTCTTGGGTCCCCTTCATGAAATGTCCTGCATTTGCAAGGCACATTTTTACCGTGAAGGGTAGAACAAGGTGAAATCGCCTGGACTTTTCACTTTTATGCTCCATCTTTTCAAAAAAAGAAGTGCCGCCTGCAGATTATGCTTGGCAGGCAACGTTTATTGATGGAAGTGTAAAATAGGGGTGTAAAAACAAGACCCCTCACGTATATGCCTTCACACACAGGCGTTGCTAGGCTATAGCCCCGGGTCTTTTGGTTGCAGCCCCGGATAGAGGCTCAGAGGCTACAACCAAAAGGCTAGCTAGCCCTGACATTGGTGTAGCCCGGGACCTTTTTCAGACATAGCAACACCCCTGTTTCACGTCTCCACTTAATGCACCATCCAAGAGGAAGTGACCCTCCTTTTATGTTATTATCGGAAATATGAAGTAGGGTAGGATAGCTTTCTAGGCACCTTGACATTGGACTCAGACAATGGAGGAAGCTTGGATTATGCCTCCCATGATCCCCTTGGGCTGCATTGTAAGGTAGCGTCCTGTTTCTGTTATTGTGCTATGCCAAAAAAAGAATTTCGTTTAGGGACTGGATTTATGTGAATGGTTTTACATACGTTGAGGAATGAAATCAAATAGAAATCTATAGTTTTGAGAATGATCTTTTCTGTTTATTGAGGAAGCATTTGAACACGGTTTGGTGGCATAAAAAATGAGAATGGGTAATTGCTAAAAATATTTTACTTTGCAATAGTTTGATGAGATTATTTTATCCTTAAGTCATACCTGCCTATAAGCCTGCCTGCCCCTAAATTGCGGGGTCAGAATTAAGCACATGTAATATTTAATAGAGACTTTTATGATCCGCCTTTTGGTAGTAGTCAGCCCCCCCCCCTGGGCTGCACATGATGTGGGTTTTCCTTTTCTATTGCGCTGCTAGAGGTCTCTCTTGAAAATAAAAAATAAAAAAACACCATTTTGCAGCTGAGAGGTTGGAATGGTGCACTCTGGGGACCGTTGATGCTTCACCCTCCTGATCGCCTGCCTGCTTTCCCAGCGCTCCACTCTCTGTGTCCATCACAAACCCTGGTTGATCCTGCCAGCAGTGGAATCCATCAAGCTGCACTCCCAGCACCAGCAAGAGGGACCTGCTGTCAGGGATCCTTGCCTGTGCCCTAATTCCTCTCCCCATGTGCCGCTGCTTTAGTCAGTTGGCACTTGATCCACCCTCAGTCACTCCACCTTGGCCACCGTGCGTGGACACAGTCAAGGGATATGGCAGCTGATCTCCTTCTCCTGCCGATTGAAGAGTTGACGTCACCCTGGCTGGTCCTTACATACAGGGCCATCTGATCTCATGCCCCTCCTGAATGGAAATTCCACCCCACCTGTACCACTCCTGGCTTGCGTGGATGGGGTCTTCTATAAGCTCAGCCGGCCCCCAACTGATGACTCTGCCCAAGACACTCCTGGCATATGCAGTCCAGGGAACTCACCTGATCTCCTCGTCCTGGCCTGCATGGGGCCCTTAATCATCTAAAAGGAGACAAGAGCCTCCTTCCCAAAAGGAGCATCCTTCCGCTGCCCATGGGACTGCTCCCAGGGAGCAGGCAGGGCTGCCAAACCTCATATCTATCCCCCAGGGTCATGAGTTGTACCATCATTGAAGTACCATCAATGAAGCCTCAAGCAGCTCAGTACACGCTGCCAATGTGTGCACACAGTAAGCAGGCGTTTTTCTATGAACTCCATATATAAAGGGCACCCTATATATTTTACTAGTTGTTGCAGCTGTTGGCTAGTTTAGGGCGTGTACATGTATTTTCAGGGTGGAGTTAAAGTTACGTTTATAAACTGGACTTTAGGGAACTGAATGGCTTTCTGGGACCTATAGTCCTCTGTTCCTGTGTAGAGGTTTGTTACAAAGAAATGCAAAGAGAAGAGCTAGCCAGACTTGACGTCTGGCTTTGACCCAAAGCTGAACCTCTGCATCCGATGTAATAAGGACATCAGTACACCAACACTTACTGGTGTAAGAGTTTTAGTCAGGCAGAGCGATTACTCCTTCCTTCTGCATTACCGTCGGCGGTATTAGCCCTACCGCCAACCCCCCGGCGATATTAACGCCCGATCACGAGTTTGGCGGTAATGGAATTCCCCATTCCCCACTCAGCTCATTCGGGAATGCCCCATTCACTATTGGGCTCAATGGGGAATTTTCGCGCTCTTACCGCGACCGCCGGATTTAAGGGTTACCGCCAAACTCGTGATGAGGCCCACAACATTGCGTTAACATTTTCATTTTGATTTAGGGGTCTTTGGGGACCTTGCTGTTTCGCCCTACCACTCCTGCTCTCCTGCCTTCCTTCTTGCACCTTCTGTTTACCCCCCTTTGCAGCCCATGAGTGATCTCCAGACTCAGGAACGGTGGGACCGGAGGAAGCCATGTAAGAGGAATGACATGGGTAGAACAAAGGGAATGCCAACAGTTTTTACATGTAGAGGATTTTTTTTTTAATTGCAATCCTACACCTCACACTTCCTCTCAACAGTGCTCGTACATCGATGCTCACCCTGCTACACACTCAGTCAAACTCATGTCTGGTGACATGCACACATTTTTCTGATATCAACCAGTAAGAATGATCGTGAGTAGTGGGTACCTTTAGTTGTTACCATCCATCTTTAATAATGGAAATTCATCAATAATTCTAGAGCATGCCACACAGGCGCCCACTATGCAGTGCACTCCTTTCTCTATCATTATCAAGTAGAAATACAAAAGAAACACTACTAATCCCACAACTCCTTTCTTCTAATCCCTCCTCTTCCATTGTCCAATCAACAGTCACTTTCACTTATAAGTCCTTCTTTCTCTCTGTGTCCCCTTTTCATGCCGCCCCATACAGCTACTTAAAGATATGCATTCTTTTGGGATATTCCCTTTAATGTTTATGGTACTTACATATGTTACATTTTTTGTGTATTTCTCATCTCATTTATTTCGGCAAATGCCACAAAAGCCATGTGGTGTATGTGACACAGCATATAGCCAGAGCGAAGGTGGGCAGTGCGAGGCAGGTCCCAGCACAAGAGTTCTAGATATGATAGGTTATAGAGAATTTGGGAGAAACCCTTGAATGGAACATGAGGACAGCACAGCAGCAATGAGCCAGCTCGAAAGCAAAGGTTGGTTGGGTCGTTAGTAAACCGTAAATGGACAACGTCCACCATGAAGTATTAGAACAGTGAGCGCCCGCTAGAGGAATATCTTGTTTGTCTGTTTATTTGCATAGCGCGCAAAACCCTGAGGTATCTAGGCGCTTGAACTTAAGAGATTGGTTTCAGTGCTTCGGGTTACAGACATGAAGTGTAAGAGGTGAACTACAACAACGTAGAACGTGCAAAGGTAAATACATCATATGCTAAGTGCAAAAGTGAAGTACAAGGTGATCACATCCATTGAGCCTTACCCATGTTACAAGGCGGCGGCAACACACAGATGCAAAAGTCAATCAGTGGGCAAATACACAGTGCCTACCCCAAGTTGCAGGGCAGCAGCAGCACACAGATGTGAAAGTCTAGCAATGGGCAAATACATGGTGCCTACCACATGTTGCAAAGTGGCAGCGGGCAGCGGCACACAGATGCAAAAAGGTCAATCTATGGGCAAATACATGGTACCTACCCAATTTTGCAGTGTGGCAGTGGAACACAGATGTGAGAGTCAACTCATTGGACAAATACATGGTGCCTACCCCATGTTGCAGGGCGGCAGCAGCACACTAAAGCTAGAAAGGCAACAGTGGGCAAATATATGGTGCCTACCCCATGTTGCAGGGTGTAAGCGGCACAAAGATGAGAAGGTCCAGCAATGGGCAAATACATGATGCCTACCCCAAGTTGCAGGGCGGTGGCAGCATACAAATGCAAAAGTCCAGCAATAGGCAAATACATGGTGCCTACACCATGTTGCAGGGTGGCAGCAGCGCGCAAATGCAAAAGTCAGTGGGAAAATATATGGTGGCTACCCTATGTTTCAGGGCGGCAGCGGCACACAGATGTGAAAGTCTAGCAATGGGCAAATACATGGTGCCTACCCCATGTTGCAGGGCATCAACGCACACAAATGCAAAAGTCCAGCAATAGGCAAATACATGGTGCCTACCCCATGTTGCAAGGCGGAAGCAGCACACAAATGCAAAAGTCCAGCAATAGGCAAATACATGGTTCCTACCACATGTTGCAGGGCGGCAGCAGCACACAAGTGAGAGAAAGGCAAACAATGGGCAAATACATGGTGCCTACCCTATGTTGCAGGGCGGCAGCGGCACACAGATGCGAAAGTCCAGCAATGGGCAAATACATGGTGCCTACCCCATGTTTCAGGGCATCAGCGCACACAAATGCAAAAGTCCAGCAATAGGCAAATACATGGTGCTTACCCCATGTTGCTGGGCTGCAGCAGCACACAGATGTGAAAGTCCAGCAATGGTCAAATACATGGTGCCTACCCCATGTTGCAGGTCGGCAGCAGCACACAAATGCAAAAGTCAATCAGTGGGCAAATACATGGTGCCTACCCCATGTTAGAGGGTGGCAGCAGCACACAAATGCAAGAGTCAATCAGTGTGCAAATACATGGTGCTTACCCCATGTTGCAGGTCGGCAGCAGCACACAAATGCAAAAGTCAATCAGTGGGCAAATACATGGTGCTTACCCCATGTTGCAGGTCGGCAGCAGCACACAAATGCAAAAGTCAATCAGTGGGCAAATACATGGTGCTTACCCCATGTTGCAGGTCGGCAGCAGCACGCAAATGCAAAAGTCAATCAGTGGGCAAATACATGGTGCCTACCCCATATTGCAGGTCGGCAGCAGCACGCAAATGCAAAAGTCAATCAGTGGGCAAATACATGGTGCCTACCCCATATTGCAGGTCGGCAGCAGCACGCAAATGCAAAAGTCAATCAGTGGGCAAATACATGGTGCCTACCCCATGTTAGAGGGCGGCAGCAGCACGGAAATGCAAAAGTCAATCAGTGGGCAAATACATGGTGCCTACCCCATGTTAGAGGGCGGCAGCAGCACGCAAATGCAAAAGTCAATCAGTGGGCAAATACATGGTGCCTACCCCATGTTAGAGGGCGGCAGCAGCACACAAATGCAAAAGTCAATCAGTGGGCAAATACATGGTGCCTACCCCATGTTAGAGGGCGGCAGCAGCACATAGATGTCTTGAAGGGAGCAGTGATGAATCCAGGGAATGTGTCCCCTCTTCCTAGAGGGAACCCTCCCTTTGGCAGTTGGTGAGCATGTTCATGTTAACACTCTTAAGGGGACAGGGCAAGTGGGATCTCACTGGGGTGTGTGCACACCCAATCCACCCCCTTGGACGACAGGCAATCCCAAAACAGGGCATTTGTTATTCTCCTCTATCCCAAGAAGATAAGACCTGTGTTGGTTATACAGGAATTGAATGGTGTACTGGATCACAAATGCATCCAGGATTGGTTGAATTGAACCCTTTCAGATGACATCAGAACCTGAAGGGCAAATACAGAGAATTAACACTCCTCTTTTTCTGGCTGGACCAAAACGTTGTATTCTACACTGGGAGAGACAGACCGAGTCACCTGTGGAGTGGCAGAGGCAGGAGGACCTCCTCCTATAAACGGTGTACCAAGAAGGCAGAGCAGCACCTGGCTTGGTGTTTGAGGGAGCGGAGAGGTCATGGAACGTTGAGACACTGGCAACAAAAGAAGAAGCCGGGGATACTCAGTGGGTCTCAAGTCGAGAGAAAATTGGCAGACCAAAAGCGAGGAGCCACCAAATAAGGCACAGATTGGAAGGGAAATGCCCCATCTCTGACAACAACTGTGAGGAGAGAAGCTGCTGAGAAGATAAAGATGCTGACTCTGAAGCTCCCCATCTTCCCATGTAGGACCGTCAAAGAGAACAAGGTACGCAACCACTCCAGGAGATGTGGGAGGGGAAGGCTGAACATACCCCAAAGTAGAATGAGAACACACACACATCAAAGCGAGGCGATACAAGGTACAGCCCAAGCAGGGATACCAGTGCCCATATCCCAGAGTGAGTAGACCAACATTATATCTCAAAGCCGGGTAAAAACAAATAAATCCCAATGTGGCAAAATAGACACTCTAGGCTCAGGTGGGCTATTAAAAAACAGACACAAGTGTAGGGTACCAGATATTTAACCTCAAGGAAGGGCGAGGAATGATGAAACCCCAGAGCAGGGAAGGAGAAAGCAAACTACGCAGTGGGGTACAAGACACCTTAGAACAAGTGAGGATAAGAACAACCCAGTTCCAAAAAAAGCCATCAGAGAACTTAGGCCATGCTGGCCTGGGAAACTTGACAACCCCGACTGGAAAGAGTTGTACCCAATTCTAGGCTGGGGTACCCACAAAATTTATTTGGCCCTATATAGTGTAGGACAATGACCAAGACTGGTTCTTTAAGCAAAGAATGATGCAAACTTTCTTGTGAAGTATAACACATAAGAGAATAACCAGAGACTGTGATACTTTGACACCTCCTAGAGAGGGTGAAAAGAAGAGGAGAGACTGGTACTAGATACTGGAACTTTCACAAAGGCCCAGAGGCCAAATTGCTTGTGGCTAAGACAGATCAGAAAGGGGTCAAAATCAGTTGCCATTCATCGGTTGGTGGAAAGAGACTTACCTTGGTTTATGTTACATTTTTAGTTGTGTTTAAAGTTGAAAGGGACAGAATTCACACTAGAGTAGGTTTTCTGGATGGCGGACTGAGTTTAATTTAGAGGATTTCATTACAAGCATCCTTTAGGTTTCTTTCATTCTAGGATAGGGCTTTTCACCTAAGGGACAGGGTAGGAGTTTGAAGTGTTAAAACAATAAATCCCCTTAAGGAAATATCTGAGTGTCTATCTCATGATTGTGAATTACTACAGAGCACATAATGAATGGATAATAGAAATAGAACTGTTATTAGTACGTCGGAACGGTCGCTCTTGCCTCACAGAATTATGAAGGTTGAGCGGTGCAGCTTGACGTATGTTTTGACGTGTGTTTTGACACTCAGAGGTCCTTTCCTCAGAGCGCTTCGATCCCTCAGACCATTTCGATCCCATGCATGGTGTGTTGGGTGCAGTGTCTTAGTAGTGAAGCGCAAAACAGAGCAGCGGTGAGCCTAGCGGGCCACAGTAGTCCCCAGCGAAGCTCAGGTGAGCTTTACAGAGCAGTAGAACAGCTACTCTAACAGCTGATAGAGGCTGTAATTGGGGTTTGCTGGGGGTTGTGCTGTTGCGGATGATTGGCATACCGTTACAGGCTGCCAACAGAACACTACTCTGGAACACTAGCCCGCTATTCTCGGGTGTCAGTTGAATCAGGGAAACTGTTTGCAGCTCACTGGTCCTATAAGGTGGGTGGTGAGTTGTAATAAAGCACCTCTAAATCCACTTTTGTGAATATTGGGCTGCAGTTGAAAGGCTGTATGTCATTTTAAAAAAAGTTGTGCCTTTTTATTGTATTTGCAAGGCGGTCAGCTGCTGTACCTTACTACATTCTACTGCACTATATTTTGTTCGTTTTTGTTGGGGTACTATTTGTGCACTGTCAAGGGTTTCAGCAAAACACTTGCCCCATTCAACCATGCACTGCATCATTACTGTTGACATTTAATTAATGAAGGGCTCCAGGAAACGCTACCATCTACAGGGCAGGGGGACATTACCTTCCCTCCCAATCACTCCCCCATCCATAACATTGTCTGGTACCATGTGACAAGCTCTTGACAAGAGTAAATTATCTAGCTTCACTCTAATAGTAGTAAGCTAAACAGTGAAGCAGCTGAAGCTCAAGCTCCTTCCTCGGTTACATATTTGCTCACGCCAGAAGACCTCCCCATGGAGGGTGCGTCTTATGAAATCTCTGGGCCAGTTCTAACAGACATTGAATGTCGATTGATTATTCCCCATTCTGCTGCAGGGATCAGCCTTGAGACAGAGCTTGGCGCCTGTGTCACTCTGGAAGAAAGACTAAGCATGTCATCTGGCTTGTTCAACATGTTAGATACGAATGTGAGTCAAGTCTTGATAACCTCCGATCATGAAGATGAGCTGTACAACATTGGCAGGGTTGATTGCAGCTCCCTTGCATTTCAGGGAGTTAATTCAAGACATGCTGAATGCCCTGATTCATATCATATCATGCTTTACATCTCTATCTGCTTTAAAAATTGTACTTCAATCATATATTTGCTTGTTTGATACTGTGGCACACGAGGTCAGGGCCAATACTACATCTTTGAATGAAATCCGTACATTGCTACTGGAACCAAGAACACAAGCTCCCGGAACCTTGAACAATTTGTTTTCGGTATGTGGTGCTAAGGAGATGGCTCAGGCCTAAATACCAAAGCCCAATCCCACTCATATGAGTCTTAAATCACCTCGCCCTGGTGATTACCCACCTATTATTGTGGATCATGAATTGATTTCTACCACAAAACCACATACTTCAGTTTCAAAGAAAAAACCTAGAAACATCAAGGGGCTTACTCATCCAAGGAATAACAGATTGAGGACATTTGTGTGATCTCTTTATCAGGCTGTGAGTATCCACCCTAGATGTGGCATTTCCAAGAAACAGAAGTGGAGCGATTGTGTTCCTACTAGTTCTCGCCTACGCCTAAAGTCTCAAACCCAGATCATGATAAATCAGAATTGATAATTAAATCGACTTTTATCAACAAAGTAGTAAATCGACCAGCTCTGATGCAAGGAGACACAGTCCGCACTCTGGGTCACGGAAACAACAGAAGGAAATTGCCCACAATACTCATCACTTGGAGGCAAGGCCAGAGCCCATTACATTGAGTAGTGGAAACTCAAGTTCTTTGCCGAACCACAATCTTTTCCTGGCTAAATTCAGATCCGGCCAAGACACTAATCGCATGGACCTTACGCATGGTGGCAGGAGAACTCAGAATCCAGGCACACTGAATCCTAGCAAAGTAAACTATACGATTGTCCCCTTGTCCCCATTGTACTTTGACTCAATTCTTGAAGAAGACATGTCTATTCCACTAAATCAAACAAGACTTCTGTCTCTTCTTTCTTTATTCCTGACGTGTTCTCGATACCCTCCTCAGACATCAAATTCATATACCTCATTGATAGAAGTCAACCAGTAGACGCACGGCTCACTTCTATTCAAAGTTGATTGAAACTTTGGTGTTCCAACATCAAGAGGGCCTTTTGCTTTAGGGGTATAAATGCTATCATAGCAACAACGAGCTTGATCAGAGTGTGGCTCCCAAACATAACTTGTCAGTAACATGCCACTTTGAGTATGAATGTCGGTGGTGTACACGCAGGGCTCAGCCCGATGCAGGTTGGGGTTGGCTTGCCAACAGCATGCCACACATTCCTGCCGCTAGGCCTGGCTTCTACAACTTCCATCCTCTGCTGGAACACCCAAGGTGATAAATAATTTTCAAATGCTGATCATTCTTCCTCCTGGTCTAATTTTGACATCATACTGTTTTAGGAAACTTCACTTTTAGAAAAGCCGAGTATAGATGGTCGAATGGTGAATTATAAACCAGCCAGGAAAGGAACATGAGGCCGCCCCATGGGAGGTTTCCTGACTACTATTAGGGTTAGTTGCGGTCGTTCGGTTAAGAATTGGTGCTGTAAATCTGAGGCCTTGTTAGCAAAGGAATTAAGTGATAAATCTGGCCCAACAAAAATACATTTGCTGATCGTTAACGTTTACTACAATTCCATCTGTTCTCCAATTGAAGACACACTAGAAGACTTAGATAACCTACTTATTAAGCGGGGTAAAATTCACCCATTTGCGACGGTCATGGTAGGGGGCGACTTAAACTACTACTGTGTTGACAAAATGCAAGACGTTGACTTCGGGGCGGACTTAAATTCTAAAATTATACCAGTTCCCCACCTTAGTGCAACTGGATCCAGGGACACAAACTGCAGGGCCTCTCATCCCTGTTCTCTAGACGGGGATTCAGGCAAACAAATCTACTTTGTGTTGGTCGTTGGTCTAAAACATTTACATGGCACAACATGGGGGCTGACTCGATTATCGATTATTTATTTTTGTTTAACATGGACCACGACAGGATTTGTTCTTTTGAGATTAGAACATCTCAATGCTGTTATTGACCCTACCACCGGGTATCTCTCCAACAGTGAATGGGACAGGGCCTTCAAACCTGTCTATATTTGGAGCTAGGCCTACGGTTAGATTAGGCAGAAACATGGCAATTGATAACAGCAGATTGAACCTTTGGTGGGCTGGACTCTCTGAGGCGTAGAAAAACACCAGTACCTGCCCTGATGTCTATCTTCGTTTAATGATTTAATTGGGCAAGATAAGTCAGGATTCTAACACTCGGACCCATTCTTTTGTACCTATACATAAACAATATTTTGATGTAGCTGTCAATGAGAAGAAAGAGGAAGCCACTCAAACTGCTATCCCGCTCTGGGTCCTCATTAGATGGTCTTGCTAGGGGCAACAAAAAATATTATTTTAGCCTACACCAGATGCCTGAGTTCCCATAAGATCCAGCTTTATACTGACGAAAACCAAAGATTGTTTAGGAAACTTAATGATAGAGATGTTGGTGCAATATGGAGTTTTCTCAATTCCACTGCCTCTAAGCAATCAACTCTCCAGGTATGTTGTGTTAAATTTGACAGAGATGATATAATCATGGTGATTGTGAAGTTAAACAAATCAAGGGCCTCCGGACCAGACGGGTCTGAACCAGTTCTTTAAAGACAAAGCCCTCTTGTGGGCTGACATTCTCTTTAGATTATTTTCCAACATCGTGGTGTCCAAGCTCTGGAAATAAAGCTATCATAGTTCCAATTTTTAAATCGGGCTGTAGAGCTGACCCTGCTAATTACCCCCCATAGCCTGAATTGATTTCTTGACAAAAGTATTTGCAAAATTAATTTTGAGTGACATTACAAAGTGAGTGGAGGCTGAGAACCTGTTAATGGGGTATATGGTTACATGTAGAGGAGCCATCTTAAAATTAACCCCAGAAGTCATTTGTATTGCCCGATTCTACAAAGCGAAAGCCCAAATCCTACTCCTGGAGCCTAAATCAGACAAAAATTGAGCAGGTTCCCACTATAATTTATTTTGGGCACCAAATCTCGACAAGAAAACAATTCCTGCTGCAAAAAGATAAAATGGCAGCAAAACTTGAGCCTGGCATTGCTCTGATTAAGGCTCTTGGGAGCAGACTTTGTGCTTTCTCTAATAGAACTGTATACATCTAAAGTTACTGCAGCCACATTGTATGGTTGCGAATTGATGCCTTTCCTTGACATAACCATTTTTAACAGAATAGAAGGGAAAGCTTTGAAGAGCGTCTGAGGTTTCCCAAACTCTACGCCGATAAGTGCTATCAGACTGGAGTTGGACCTCACATCTTGGTGGGCCCAATATATAAAAAGATGCCTATCTCTGCATGCCAACATTTTGTAGATGGAAATTCTCTCTTTTCATATATGAAATATCTTTTAAGGGGTACCTTGGCTTCTTCCTCGTTCTTACTGGGGTTTCATAAGAGATGTGTGAACTTTGCGGAAAAAAAAGAAAGTCATTAACTGGGACAGAATTTCTGATAATGATGACCTGAACAGATTGCTATTGTTCAGGGATAACCTGCATTCATTTTCACCATCACAAAAGTTGAGATATGATATGATATGGTATTTATAACGTGCCTATAGACAAATGTTTCAAGGCGCGACGAGGCAAGGGAAGGCGAACAAAGGGAAGACAGACAGCGATCCTACTATGCCAGGTGACATTCAGATCGCGCAAGTGCATGGGAATGGGAAAGGGAGAAGTGCGGGGGGAAGGGAGAGGGGGGAAGTGCAGTACAAGGAATAGTACAATAAAATAAGATAAATAAAACGGCCAGCAGGTGGCAGTGTATGGTAAGTGTAGAACATAAGTGCTGGTAAGGGGGGCTGTAAGGATACAGAAAACAGTCCCGAGGTGCAGGGGTTGCCAGGGAGGCAGTGCACTTCTGCCAGATCCTACTGGCAGAAGTTCCCATCCCAAAAACACTGGTATACTTACCTTACATTCTGTTTAAATGCTCTGCCCACCTTAGAAGGTACTTGCAACATAACAAGCAAGTATTGTCACCATGCTTTTTGGGTTCACAAATTGGACTTTTCTCCTAAAATAAAAAATCTGTGCTGTATCTGGGAAAATAACATGGGGATTGGGGCACAGGTTACTGCGAAAGTACAATATGTGTACAAGAACACAGATTGTACTTTCTCAGATGTTAAAACAGATCCTACCATTTATAGCAGACAAGGACCGGGCTACAGTCGTGGTTACCCTCGTCAATTCACGACTGGACTATGGTAATGCTCTGCTGACCGAAATTCCGAAAACCCAATTACGAAGACTACAAGTAGCCAAAATAACAGAAGTTAAATTGGTGTTTGGGGTGGCAAAATCATCCTCTATTTCTAATCTAAGGCTGTCGCTAAATTGGCTAGCTGTGAAGGGACGCATAGATTTTGAAATCCTCTGCGTTATCTTTAAATGTATGAACCAGTTAGCACCAAGCTATTTGTCTGACAAAATCAAGACACTGGAGCAAAGGATATCAAAGGTTTGGCGTTTTTGGTCCAAAACTTTGGAATACCCTTCTGAGAGTTATTCGAGAACAGAACACTCTCATTACATTCCAAAAGGCTCTGAAGACCTATTTATTCTGCTAATGATAGCACTGATGTTTAGTCACTTGCTTGCAAAATGTCTGAAATGATAGCACTGTCAAAAATCGGTTGATTTATCACTGATACATCTGCCCCAGATGCAATGAATTTCGTCAAGTGCCCATTTACAAATAAATCAAATCCAATCAAATCAGAAGAGCTGGGACCCAAATTGGGTATAGCGAGAGATATGTGTGGGTGCTGCATGTGCGGCTCCCACCAAATTCAATCATTGGCCCACTTGGTACTAGAGTGCCCCTTTTTCTAGGCAGAGAGAATTAACCACTTGGGGAGGTTCTTACATTCGACCACCCTGGTCCTGACTAGAAACGTATGGGAGAGGCTAATGCTTACTGCTAACCAGGTATTAATAGTTGCTTTGACACCATTTTTACAGGACATCATCCAGGGTTTGAAGAATAGAATGTATGAGGGGGAAGCAGCATGGAGGGAGATTTGAGACTAATGAATGTTTACATTGGTTAATTACATCAAAGTCATTTGATGAATTATTTTTTGATTTGAGCATAGAGTTGATGTAATTTTTTGTATGTTTTGTTATGTTATTTGTTGGCATGTGTTCTTATCTCATTGAAAAAGTTTCTTGTAAAATGTAAAACACTTTAAAAAAATAGGATAGCCACTTTTAATTTGCATATACCAGCATGGAAGGTAAATAGCAAAAATATATAAAGAAGATGGATGCGGAGGCGTGGATGACTGAATTGACATCTTTTATTTTTGATACTTTGGCCACTGTGGTGCAGGCCAATGTGCGATCTCACGTTGATTGGGCTATTAATGTCTCTATGGCCAGTCATTCCAGAACTTTTGGGGTAACTGTTTCCACTGCATTTTTGGAAGCTCTGAATCAATGGCATCAATAAGGTGCTAGCCCGGGTAGTTATTGGTGATGTGGGACATGCCTCAGAGTCTAAGAAACTTGAAGAGAAAAATGTGATGAATCAAGGGCATTCTTCCCTGCTCCACAAGGGGAAGCCACCTTCTTTGAGGCAAGGGAGGTGAGCCCGCTCCGCCATACCCGTCCCTAGGGGTATATGCAAGTGGGACCTCACTGGGAGTGATTCCCCCTTATGGGACATAGACACTCGCTCCTATAAGGTACTACCAAGATTGCCCAACATATCGGCATATATGGGACTGTCTGCTGGGAATAAATAGCATCTTTATATTTGGCTGCAGCCAATGCTGAAGTGAATCTATCAGGAAAAAGGAAAAGAGGATGTCTCTTTAAGAAAAGATATGATTGCGCCTTGTAAGGGTGGATCAGAGCGAAGCCGCAGAGCCCACGACGTTTGAATCAGCAAGGAACACCACAGTGAGATGCTAGAAGGGCCAGCAAGAATGACAACAGGGAAACCACTGCCTGAGAAGAGAGAATTAAATAATGAGCTAGCAGTGGGGTGACCACAAATGCCTTTTGGTGGGCGAGACACCCTCTGAATGATGCAAAGGCCATTACATCAGGGAGTGTGAGAAGCTCGGTCGCCCATGTCCATAGAGTACGAGATGCCAATCCAGAATCCGAAAACCGACAACAGAGAAGAATACCTGAGCATGAGCTGTGCCCTGCAATGTTTCCATATGCAGATGAAGGTACCGGGGAGAATGGGAAAATCAGGAGGCCATCGGGGCAAGAGCACATGAAGAGTGCATTGTTCCCAAACATAAAGACGAGATGTGAGCAACAAAGGTGTTTGATTGCCAATGTAAAAGACTCAGAAAGCAAGTAATGTATAACCCCATGAGAAGAATAAACAGGGACAGGAAACAATTACCCTGGGAAGAAGGGAAAAGGTCTTATGAACAAAGGGACTAGGCGTTGAGTAAACAAAGCCCAAACATGGCTTCTGAGGAATATGACATACGACTATCAACAGAACCAGATAATAGAAGAACGAGTAATAAAGAGAGAGCAAGTCTCATGCAAAATAGCCAAGGATGAATTGAGAGACTCTGAAAGGGTCACAAGTGAAGCCAAGTGTATGAGAGACTATCTCAAAACAAGCTGTAAGCAGCACAATCTTGAAGAGAGCACTAAGCCCAGAATAGTTTTACAAGAGCTACAAGAGACCATGGAGGATATATTCAGAGCTTACCAAAGAAGATTGTATTAAGAAACACAAGTATAAGAGAGTGACATTTATATCTAGCAAACTATCAGAAACTATGAGAAGCCCAGGAGAAGAAATACCATGGGCCTCATTACGAGTTTGGAGGTAGCCATGGTGATATTAGGGCCATGGCTGCCTCCAAACCCGTGTCCAGGTCCGGGTAGTCGGAATGGCGAGTTACCGGGTCATTACAACTTTGGAGGACCCGGTAAGTCCACATTCTGAAAACCATTCCCCATTCCCATTCGAGCCCCCATAGGGCTCAATGGGACTGGGGAAGGAGCTAATAACGGGCCCGCAAATAGCAGGCCGGTTATTAGCTCCCTGGTCCCTTAGTGGCTCCCGCTGAGGGCGGCTGGTAAAACCAGCATGCCTTAGTGGGACCTGCTAATTGACCTCCGAATGCGGCGGTAGGAGGTTGACAGCACCGGCATCCTTACCGGTGCCGTTAACCCCCTATCGCCGTACTCGTAATGAGGCCCCATCTCTTGGCTAAATTTAAGTTGGTTAAACAAGTGGTAGGGTCAGGCATGGTTAGGTTTGGACTGAGGAAATGTTTACTTATGGACTGTCTGACGACAGGCGAGCACCCTTATTTTCTTTAGATGGGCAGAGTGATCCCTTTAGCAATAGGAAAGTTAGCCCTTTTCATATTATTTCATTAAATAGAATTCATTATGTCCTTAATGTGCCTGACTCCGCCTTCCAACCTGCCACCAAAGGCATCATATTGAAAAAAGCCAGTCTGAGACAAATTGTGTGGTCCATTCTGCTTTCCCCAGACAGATAAGGTATGGAGAGAATACATTTTAGATTCATGCGGTGGGGGGGAAGAAGACCACCCCAGGCTCTACAAGCACTCTCCCCTAATTTAATGATATGGAAGAATTGATGGACAATGTACCAGGCCGAAGTACTTCTGGCGCAGTAGATAAATTAGGGAGTGCATTTTCAATGAGCTGGACTTCACTCACTCAGGCTTCTTTGACTGGTTTACATTGCCACATGTGGAGTGTTATGCCCAATATTTTCTAAAATGGAAGTTAAAAATTAACTCAGAAGGAAAATGTAAGCAGAGTGTCGCAATCTAGCTATGAGGACAACGACAAACACTTCTATAGTAGATCCTAAATTGTCTTTCTTCTTATCACATTACGGAAAGGATATTGCCAAGCAAGTTGATTAAGCATGGACCATGTGCCACGATGACCTCCTTAATGTCATAAGTGCCCGATTGAAATTACTAGACATGGCAGAAGAAGCCAAAGTGACAATGTGTTAGGGTTGCCACTGGGCCAAGCCATAACAAGTGTTTGGGCCCAGAGGGCATTATGTTTTGTTGAGGCTTCACATTAATCCATCATTCAAGAACAGAAAAAGGGCATCCTAATGAAGGTGAACCTTAAACTGGTAGGATTTTCAGAAGACCTAAGGGGTGTCAAGGAAGACAATGACATAAAGGAAATTGTAAATGAATTTGCACTTTTACAGCACATGATAAGGTTCAGACATCATTGAAAAGACCATTCTAAATTTGGGTTTACAATATGGCAGTGCGACCGGCTGAGCACAGTTCCGCAGGAAATCTGAGGGATGTGGCCTGGATGATGCGAGTCCAGAGGATGCAACTCAATCGGGTAGGATTAGGCCTGTCTCTATCGTCAGCGGCATCCGAGACAAGGAAATAGTGGATTCGGGAGAGAAAATACATCCTTTGGATTCAGAGGTAAGTGTGGAACAGTATAGCATCAATACGGGTTCAGTGTGATGATGCGCTAAATTATTTCTGAAACAGTTTGATTATTTATTAAAAAATCCTACGATGTTGGAAATGGTATGATATGAAAATGCATCTATTCTGTGTTATTCTATGTTAGCCTAGGCACACACATTGAAGTGCGCCCTTCAGATTCCATTTTGGTTAATTTTCTCACTTGTTGTGTTTTCATGTCACATGCAGAAAATGATCACAGCCCAAAGGGCTGGTGAACATGTTCCTGCAAGGAATGCTTAGCTAATGGAATTTATCAGCTTTGAGCCTTGAACATGCAAGCACGGATGGATGTCTGGCAGTGTACGTGTCTTCCTGTCTCCTGCTTTCCAAAGGTAATTGCTCGACCAATGTTTAGAAAACAATGTACCATGCACATTCTAGGAAGGGAGAGTTAATTGAACTACTGAGCCGAAATGTGAAATGCCCTTTTGGTACGAGAAAAACACAGATAAGATATGCAAAGAATGTCTCCTTGCACTGGGAACAGGGTGAAACGTGTTGCGCTGAGACAGTAAATTGTACAGAAATGACATATATGTGTTGCCATCGATAATACCCATGTTACACAGGCCAGAAACTATCTGAAATTTCAACAATTGAAGCAGATCTGAACTGTATAAAGAGGCTAACATGCTGCCCTCTAACTTGCTCAATTTCTCTATGACTGTTCAAAGACATAGCTGCACATAAGACTGCTTGAAGTGAGAATACAACTCTTGTTATATATTTGTTTTGTGACTGGTGTACTTGATGTTCTTGCAGTAACTCATTTTGGGAGATACAATGGTACCCGGACCGGGCGGCTGTTCCCGATGATGAACCATGGATTTCTGGGGACGAAGTGGATGGACTAAGACCAGTGAGTACTGGGGGCCTCTGCACAGGAGACTCTGTTTCTCGCAGTCTGCTGCTCGTGCTTAGTCCAGAGGTCATCCCGGCAAAAGTCCCGGACCGTATGCAGCGACTGTGTTTTGCTTTTTGGGAGACCACCAGCCACGGTGGGGGTTCTTTTGATTTGATGGGGGATTGATTTTGTTTTGGATCAGGTGAGCTTGTTTCAAACTGGAACTGTTTGGATATTTGTTTGGATAAAATATTTTGTGCAAAATATTTGCCTGGTAATAATTGTTTTTTTGAAGTATGCCTGGTAGTTGCTGACTTGTTGGGCAACGTGTTGTTGCAAGAGAAGATAGGCAAATGGTTTAGAACATAGTCAGCCGGCACCACCGGAAGAGTCACCTGCCTACGAAATGTATGTAAAGTACTGGTTAGGATTCATAGTTTTTAACAGTATTTGGCACCGCCAGACCAAACATGAACTGGACATTCAATGGCCTTTGTTGGGAAGTTTTGAACTTACTAGGATACAGAACTTAGAGTCAGTACTATTGAGGCAGAAGACTAGGCCTGACACTTTTTACGCAGTTAGGGACTGTTAGGAAAGATTCTCTTTACTGCACCTTTCCTTCCATCTTTATGGAACCCCCAAACTTTTTGCTTTTATTTTTCAATCTGACCTGTACTTTTTGCAGTACTGGCCTTTGCTCATCAGTACTGGGAAACAGTGTTTCCTTTAGTCGTGTGACTGTGTTGCTACTTGTGGTTACTTTTGTATCACATGTGGTAACTTTTTATCATTGCACACAGCAGCTTACACTGGAGAGCAATAGGGTTCATTTTTGTTTTGCCCTAGACTAACACTCAAAGGATTTTTTTGGTTACTCTAGAGGTGCTTAAAAGATGGGCTGGTGGCAGCAGTGACTTTTTCCCACTTTTTGGGGAATTTCGTGTTAGCTTAACTGTGTTTACCGCGTTTGGCTACTTACTGTGGCTACTGGCCAAACATGGCCGTGCCACAAGGTTTTTCATCCATTCTTTTTGCATCTTGTTGTTTAGCCTTCTTCATGGCCTCTGAGGCCAGAAAGATCCTTATAAGAGCTTCCAGTCCTCGGGAAAGCGGGAGCTTTTGGCGGGCTACTGGAGGGCTTTGTGTTTTTGCAGGCAGGATGTGGGCTGGGTCAGTCGGACCCCAATACACATCCTGGTATCTGTGTGTCGGAGTGGTATGCATGAGTCTTCCCACCAGTGGTCCTGATTGGACCAATGTGGGGTGTGTGTGGGATAGTTCTGCCATTGGCTAGTGGGAATTTCAACTCCTACCTGGCTTTTAGGCTAAGAAGAGGGTCTGCATGCATTTCTGAGAGATCCTGGAGGAGCCAAGAATCCATCCAGCTGAGAAGACCCGCAAACAAACCTGTGACCTGTCTGAAGGCGTCCTGGTGGAGCCCTGTCTGTCTCCTAATATCCAGTAGGCCTGCGAAGGTGCTACAACCCCAGGAGTGGAGGGAACATCCATTCCCGAAGCCTACTCGGTGCCCAGCACAAAAACCACCTTCGGAAGTGCCCGGGAATCGTCCTGTGGCTAACCAGCTTTGTTTTTGGGCTACCGGGTTATCTTCATTGCCTCAGCTGCCATTGCAACGACACCCTCTGCCAAATTTCGGCATCCTAGCACCAAGGGGACACAAGAAAGACCGGAAAGTCCAATCGCGGCTACTGAGTCCTGCTGCATCACTGTGCGCAGCATGCATGGTCTGAAACCTACTTTTCTGACCCGCCTCCAGTCCCGAGAAGGCTGGTGCATTGTTTGTTTCTGCATTTCTTATCAAGAGTCCTTGCACCAGCAAAAGATTCTAACCGGAGAATCACTCGAACCTGCAAACCGTGAAAATCGAGGACCGCGAAATTTGGCGGGAAAAACAAGCCAGGATACCTTTACTTTGTTCTGGAAAGTCTTGGGACGATTTGGAGTGAGGGGGGTAAGTTACTGAGCTTTTAACATACCCCTACACTCCCATTGTCAGTCAATGGACTTATAATATCCCTTATCCTAAATCTATTGGCTTTGCCAATACTTGCCTTGACAAGACTTCTAACTGTTGGGGGGTAATTTTGGACACTTGTCTATCATGAACCCTGGCTCTAAGAATCCATCACTGGACCCCAGAGACCCTACCTACATTTTCTCCTGCCTCCTGAGTGCTATCTTTGTATCCTGAACAATAGGGCACAAGGCCCCAGGCAACTTAGGGTTGGACAATATTAGTTAGGGATCCTCTCTGTGGACCTTTTCGTGTGTGATACTCACCTATTCATTCCCTTGCAGGAGTATTTTGATGTGTATTATGCACTTGAACCTGTGACTGTATATATGTATTTTATTTGATGGTATTGGTTGATAAGTCTACCTGCTTGTAGTCATTTTTCTTATAGTGTGTTTGGCCATAATTAAATAACTGTATTTTTATACATCCTGTCTAAGTGTAATTTGTGACTCCCATTGTGTGACCTCATTGTGGACCCTTTACACTCTCACACCTCTGAAGATCTTAGCCTAGACCGCCTGTCACTGTTACCTTAAACTGGTTTGGCTACAGCTTCCCCGAGTTGTCTCTGTTACAATATAGGCTGGCCTTCTATACATCTGTCCACCAGGCCAGAGTATAGAAAATCAGTCTTAACTGGGATTGGGGCAAAGAAGCCACCCCACGCCTCAAAAGTAGGGAGAAATTTGCATGCAGACATATAACCCAAGCTGAAAAGGCTTTAGCACACGATCAACAGAAACAGGATGAGGCTATTAGGGGAATGAATAGAGGGTTCCAGGTGGAGATACAGAAAATATACCCATCAAAAGAATTTCATCTATCTGATGAATTAATAAACAAACTATTGAATGAAAGGCGAACAACACCTCCTACTGAACTGACTCCCTCTGAACTGTCTCCCTATGTACTACCACCTACTCCAGCACAGCCACTTTTAACAGCTTTTTGACACAAGCTCTGACAATTGTCCTCCACACCCTAATGCACAGGATTTACTCCAACTTTTGCCACCAGCTATCTCTGCCACTTCCGATACTCCTCTTCTAGCACCTGCGATCCTTTCTAGCAACCAAAGAACTGTGACTCACAGTGCAGTAGCCCTTGAGCGGAGAAAAGAATTACAAAAATGGGCAGAGTTATATATACAGAAGGACTATGAAGCAGCTGCTCAGGGCTCACTTTCAGATCATGGAGGTATCCCTAAACAAAAGGTATTGCTAGAACAGATGGGACTATACTTGGCCGAGATTTGGGGCGATCTTACTGACTCTGCGGTCTCACAGGAGTTGCAGTATTAAAATGTCTTGTCCTTTACTTGAGACACACCAGTAAAAATACATGAACACATGTCAAAATGATTTACCTTTAAACAAGAACTTGACAGCTGCACCAATAAAAATTAGATGAAGAGACACGACAAACATCCTATGTCCTGAAAAGATGTTTAACTGCACCAAAACTGTTAGTGAAGAGATGCGCATCTGCACGATAGGCGCACTCAGATGGATTTCATTTGCCTCTATCTCCCCTATCGATATTCACCAAACATTTAGCCCATATTTTCCAACCATCCAAAGAAAGGTGTTTCAGGATATGGCTAAATATTTATAAGATGAATGCCTGAAGAAAAATTGTACTGTCCTGCAGATATTATGATAATAAACAAACACACATTTTAAAATGAAACCTGCTAACCTCATTGTCCCTCTACCTAGCTTTGCTCCTTAACAACAGTCTGAAAATGCCACTGTAAAGCTACCCATGGGAAAAGTTCCCCTTACTCTTGTGCCCCAGAAAGAGGAAGCAGGTGTTAACGGTGGTGCCACAACAATTACCCCTGCACATTTTATCTCGCAATTTGTACATGTTCCATTCTCACAGCAGGAAGTTAACACTCTTAAACAGTCTATCCCTGACATCAGGAAGAATCCCACTGGGTTCTACAAGGAAAGAGAGTGTGTTTTGAACTCAACAGTTTTCACTTAAGGAGACATAGATTTGTTATCCCCTATCATCTTGCTGGAAGATCTATAGAAACAGGTTAGGATCTAAGATGATGCATCTGTTATGGGGGATACCTGGGCTGCACATGAACTAGCTGATAGGTCAAGAAAAGCTGGCAAAAAACCTCCACAGAACAATTTGATATTACTGAATCACATTGTAACCAAACTTAAGTCCTTGGTGCCCCAGAAGAGAATCATTTGGGATAAATTAACCGCATGCATGCAAGGGAAGACAGAGGGAGCCACATAATATTTTAACAGGTTTGAGCAATTGTTTTCAGATTTCAGTGGCCAGGATTTGAGATCTGAACCAGGGAAGAGATTGTTGATAAATGTGTATGTGGGCTATTGCCTGACATTCAGTCTCAAATCACTGCCTCTGAAAGTGCATGGCAGACTAAGTTGCAATCAAAAATTCTACATATGGCTCAGTATTATGAGAATAGAGTGAACAATGAGAAGGAAAAGAATGAAAAGAAAAAGGTTTACTTAAAAACTAGGGTGCTCTTGCAGCAAATTGCAAGAGGACCACGCAGAGAGAATGCTCAACCAAGGTGACAGTTTAGCTCACAAATGGGGACTGTGAATGTAAACCAACGTGCTAATTGTAAGCAGGAGGGCCACTGGAGGGCATGATGTCCAATCTTCCAGAAGAAGGCAAACAGAATGCCCAGGAGAAGGTTGAGAGCATGTAGCAATGGCATGCAAGGACCGAATAGAAATCAGTTCTCTCAGAATCAGCAGTATGATAGTAATACGGGAAATCAGGATGGGCAACAGAATACTGGGAGCACGAACATTTTTTCAACAACACTACACACACATATTTTGCTGAAGACTTTACGTCTGATGACATTTTGTTTCACTAGGACAGCTCAAAGCAGGATCTGGATCCTACCCCTATCCCCATAGACCAAAAAGGACCCTCTGTAGAAATGAAAGTAGGGGATAGGGTGCACATTATTCTGGTGTACACAGGAGCTCCAAAATGCTCTATTGACCACTTAAAGTTTCCAAATATTCCCCTGTCAAGGGAACAACATTTATCAGTAGGGTTCTCTGGTACTCCGGTGGTAAACCAGGTCTCTAAACAGGTGCCAATTACTTTTGGACCTTTCACTGACTCATGTCCAGTTTTGCTAACAACCAAATGTGGTGGAAATCTGCTGGGACTACATTTATTGAAAAAAATTGCATGTAGTGATTTACTGCTCTCCGGATGGAGTATGCATGACCATTTCTCCCTAACAAAATTCCAGCTCACAATTGATGGCTTTGCCCTTACCCATTGAGTTGCACCAGGTACCTACATATCTATGGGTGGTAAATGACAATGATGTTGGAATTCTAGATGTTGAACCAGTGGACATAGTTTTAAAATCCGGTGTTACATTGCCTCATATTCCACAGTATAAAGTTTCAGTCGATGGTGAACAAGCACTTAAAAATATTGTGTCTGCATCAAGGTGTGATTGAGGAGATTTCTGGTAGCACATGTAATAGCCCTGTTTCGCCTGTTGATAAGAGAGGTGACAATGTATTACACTACCATTTTGTTATTGATCTTCGAGCGATTAATAAAGTAGTAGCAACACAGTTTCCCATTGTTCCCAACATCACTACCATTCTGACTATGATTCCCACAACAGCTATGCATTTTTCAGTCATTGGGCGTCATCACGACTTCGGTGGTAACGTGGCGGTTTTCCCGTTGGACGTAAATAGCGCTAACGGCAAGTCCCCCGGTGGATAATCCGCGAAATCACGAGTTATCGTGCACACGCCCCTGTCCATGGCGTTATCGCAAATTGCGCAAACCCTTAAATCCGACGGATCCTTTGCTACCACCATATCATGCTAATAGCGCGCTATGAGCGTGCGCTATGAGCGCGTGGGAAACGAGTCACCGCCGGAACAGGAAACAAAGCGGCGGCCATCTTGGAAATCACAATCCGTCAGATATCATAGCCCCTGGAAGCCATCCACGCCATCTGACACCAAAACATGTCACAGGAGCGCACTAGGGGCAAGACTGCCCTGGACAGGGGGAGAAAGCCCAAATTTAGCAACCAGGAGCTAGCTGTACTGGTGGAGGAGGCTGAGACCCATCATGAGGAGCTGCAGCAGCGCAAAACCAGTGGGCAGCGCAGAGCACAAATTTGGCGCACCATCAGCCAAAGGGTCACTGCTGTGGGGCGCGAGCCCCGGAATGGGGAGGATTGCCGCAAGCGCCTGAACGACCTGCGCGTGCGAGCCCGCGGCATCCTGTCACAGCACAGGAGTGCAAGAAGGGGCACTGGAGGCGGGCCACCACCACCCCCACCCGAACTCACACCTTGGGAGGAGAAAATGAGTGCCCTGATAGATGTTGGCACCATCGAGGGAATTGGTGGAGCGGAGGCAGGTGGCATCGATCCAACTGCAGGTGAGTCCCACCCCCAAATGCATGCAGCTGAAAGTACCACATATGCAGACCCTGATTGAATGAATGCAAAGAAATGTGTGTGAGGAACTGCATACACCCATAAGTGATGCCTACATCCATTGAACTGTAGTGCTGCCTAGACGACCCTGCATGTGCAGTGCATGAATGACAGGGGCAGGGGTTAGACATCCATAGCCATGGGACACATATATAGAGTTTGAGTGTGCATGAATACACCCCCAAAACCCTGAGCGCAGTGCACCCCAACCACGCATGCAATCTTGTCACTCCGACATTTCCATGCAGAGTACCTCCATACCCACTCACAACAAGCACCACATGGCGACTGAACAGAATGCAAGATGAATGCGTGATTGATACTGTCTACAATCCCACTTGTTGGCATGAACTGCATCACACAAATGTAGGTAGCATTGAACTCAAACCACCCCCTATGTACCCCACAGGCACACGTCAAACCCAACAGGATGAGGATGATGGGGAGGAGGCCACACTAACACAGCGCCCACGGCAGCAAGCCTCCACCAGCGCCACCATCCCACATAGAGGCCGCACGGAAGGGAGACGACCCAGGCCACTCCCCACTTCACCCCAACGCAGCCCTACCAGACGGCAGCAGCACCCACATGGCCGCAGGGAGGCTACCGCCAGCTCGCCCCAAGCCACCAGACAGAGCCCCGATGCAGAGGGACTGAGCTGTGGATCAGAGCCCGATGTGGGAGTTACGCCTCGACGTGCTCATCATGCAGGAGGACAGCATTCACCCAGAAGCAATGACGCAGAAGGGATGGTCACACCATCGTTGTTGGTGCTCTGATAAGACACATGCACCTATCTGCACAGTTGAGGGTAGTTCACTGGGGGGAGGAGGGATTGTGTGCTGGGTGTTCACTGGGGGAGGGGGGATTGTGTGCTGGGTGTTCACTGGGGGCAGGGGGGATTGTGTGCTGGGTGTTCACTGGGGGGAGGGGGTTTGTTGGACAGAAAATAAATCACGTTTGAAAAATTACAAGGCATGGACAGAAGTGATTGTTGACAAATCCAATTTAATGTTGAAGTGACATCTGTTCAATTTACCCATCAGCCGTGTTAGCAAAATGCATCAATCAATCCCTGTCTGGCCAGCCTCCCCTCCCTCAGGCCAAACCTTTGTGCATGTGCAACACCTTCTGGCACGTCATCACCCTCACTCTCATCCTCAGGTGGCTGCACATGAGCATCAGGGGGCAGTGGCACGTTTCTGTGACAGCAGATGTTGTGCAGCATGGCACATGTCAGTACAATTTTCCAACTTTTTCTGGTGCATACATCATTGCCCCTCCCGTGCGGTTGAGGCACCGGAAGCGTGCCTTCAGCAGTCCAAATGCCCTCTCCATGCAGATCCGTGTACGAGCAAGGGCAAGGTTGTATGCCCGCTCCGTTGCCGTGTGTGGATGACGCACAGGGGTCATGAGCCACGTGTACTGGGCATATCCAGAATCACCTGCAGGGGAGAGAAAGCAAGTATGGGGACAACGTAAGTCCAGTGGGTGTACAGAGCTCTACCATCAGTGTCATTTTGCCATAATTGTCATTAGGTCTACAACATTGTGGAGTGTGCTGTTCTATGGGCACAATTGAATCAATGAGGTACTCTCAACTTGGTTCACCTATGTTTCTGGATGTAACAGTACTCATTCACTTGTCGCTGGGTAAGGGGGCCCTTCCATCTACTTCTGCATGACAGAAGTGGCTGCCTCATGTGTCATTGCAATTCCATTTGGCTGCAGTTGCATTTGCTGGTTGTCACTATTCTGTACTGTTCTCCATGCATTTGCTTGGCCATTCTGGGGACAGTGTTCGTGGGATGTACATTGCCATTACTCAGGCTACTTATGTGTGGTGCGTTTGTGGATGTGCCAGCTTATGGGTTAGAATTTCATTACTGTCGGGTGGGCAGGGTGGGATTTATGTACTGTGTCAGTGTTGGGAGCCATGGTGCTACTCACACAGGAGGCTTTATGGTGGTGGGGCTTCCATATGTCACTGTGCCATATGTGCTGCCACATGTCTTTTACATCCTGAATGGGTGTGTTCTGCTGTGTTGGACATGTCCAAGGTTTGTCGTGCAAGCTGCTTTAATGTGAATGCTGCAGTAATGGTGCTGCCCATTGTGAATCATGGATTTCGTGACAAGCACCATCAGTTTTGGATTGGCATTATGGTATGCATTTGTACTCACCAGGCAGCCATGTGTTTTGGCCTCGGTGCCTTTCCATGTACGACGGCAGGGTACTGTTGCGCAGGACCATGGAGTCGTGGGTGGATCCTGGATAGCGGGCACAGCAGTGGCTGAAGGTGAGGTCAGGACCACATGTCATCTGCACATTGAGGGAATGGTACTGTTTCTGGTTTCTGTTGGCTGCCTCATGTGTCTGGGGTGGTACGAGTGCCACATGTGTGCAGTCCAGGGCTGCTTTTACATTCGGTACTTGGGTAATGGCATAGAATTGACCCTTCAGCTGGTGCACCTGTGCCTGTGTGGCTGGTAATGCAATGTGCTCATTCACATGATTCAACAGTGCATCGAGCACCTGTCCCAGCATGGCACTGAATGTGGACTGGGACATTCCATTCATCATGGCAATGGTATGTTCGTAGCTGCCTGTCCCAAGGAATTGAAGCACAGAAACAAGCTTCACTAGGGGAGGTACTGCTGTGCTGGTGGCTATGCGGCTGCCGATGTCGCCATGGATTGTGTCCAGCAACTGGGTGATGGTTGCCCTGTCCAGCCGATATTCCGTCACCAACTGGCCATCAGTCAGGCCCCAGGGTGTTCGCCTGACCCTGGGGATGGCTGGCAGCTTTGCTGGTGCTGCTCTCCTCCTCCTTCTCCTCATCCCCACTACCCCCTGCACTCCCAGGGCCCTGGCCTGGTTGGCTGGCCTCTGTAGAACCAGACGCAGCAGGTAGAAGTCAACATCAAGGCTCCCGGCTCAAAATGGCAGCATGGTGTTGGTGAGGGTGTGTTGTGCATGGGTGGGTCCTTTGTTCGCCTCTGATTTGCATAGGTTTCACCTGGGCCCTTATTGCTGTCTCCTCCCTGCTCCTGCTGGTGTAATGGTGTTGGGGAGGGTGTGTTGTTCATGGGTGGGTCCTTTGTAGGCCTCTGATTTGCAGTGGTTTCACCTGAACCCTTATTGCTGTGGCCTGTGTTCTGTTACCTCCAGCTTTTTGATGGAGGTATTTTCGGCGAATTATCCGCCGCTTTTCTGGAGCTAATTGCACCTACGCCGGACTTGTGATTGCTGATGTTTTAGCGTGAATGGTTACTGGCACTTTTACAGCCGACGCTTGTACAGCCGGCTGTACTTGCTCCGACTGTAATGGCGCCAGCGGTATTTGGACTCGTGATCCGACGGACCCTTAAAAATTCATTTTTAGCATCCCCATTCACCCAGGAACACATTGGCAGACAAAATAGCCAAGGAAACTGCCACAGACACACAATCAAGAATGTATGTGTTGGACTCTGCTAGGTGGGTTGCTGAGACTGGGATGGTGGAAGAGGGCATTAGTAGAATGAAAACAATTCAGGATGAAGCCACGGCAGAAGAAATAGAACAATGGGGTTCTGGACCCTCAGGGTTGGATAATGAAGGATGTTGCGTTGATCATGATGAACAGAGATGGATGCTGCCCAACGCTTATGTAACAGCTCTAGTTACTATGGCACATTGGCCAGCACACCTTAGTGCGAAATTTATTTGTAAACATTTAGACCCAGTATGGAGAAATGACAACATCCCCAAAATTGTGGAGTGACTAGTTCAGAACTGTGTTATTTGTCTACAACACAACATTGAGAAATGAACACCAGCACCTAAGGGTAGTTTTGGACCTCCTTCCATGCCATTCAAAGTGATTCATTTTGACTTCATTCAGATGGAGCGAAGCCACAATTACAAATATGTGTTAGTATTGATATGTCCATTCAGCAAATGGGTTGAGGGTTTCCCTTTAAAGGGTAATATTGCCATGTTCCTGGCAAAGGTTTTGCTAAAAGTGTACTTCCCTAGATTTGGATTATCCAGAGAAATATGGGACGACGATGGACCTCATTGTATTTCCGCTATCATAGTACAGGTATGTGAGGGGCTACAGATTAAGACATGATTTCTCTCCGGAAGACATCTTTGGAGTGCCGGGTTAGTTAATCTCCATAGCGGCATCCTTAAGAACAAGCTTGCGAAGGTGTGTGCACACAGAAAACTGAAATGGCCCGATGTCCTACCACTAGCTTGTTATCCATGAGAACCATTGCTCAGCCAAAAACGTTCTCCTTATGAAATAGTGATGGGAAGACCTGCTAATATATGGAACACACCTAGACCTAAAAGATTGTCTGACTTTGAATACCCGTTATTGATTGATTACTGTGTCCAGTTGACTATAAATTTGCCTTTGATTCACCAACAGGTTCATGAAGCACTGCCCAATAAATATGAGGGTCCTGGTCATTGAATTTGACTGGGAGACTATGTCCTTGTGAAGGACTTTGAGCGGAAGTCCATTCTAGCAGCTTGTTGGAAAGGTTCCTATCTGGTGCTACTGGACACTCAGACGGCTGTTCAAGTGGATGGAAAGAAACACTGGATTCAAACAGCACACCTAAAACGAGTACCCTTGCCTTTACCCTATGGCAAGTGGGAAAAGGATGGGGCAGGAGTCCCTGAAACCAAGTGTGTGCCTTTCAGTGATGGCACATGGTCTGATCCTGAGCCTAAACAGCCTGATTGTTCTCCACCTTTGGATACTGATCCTTTGTTCATGAATTACTCTGTGCCTGGAGTAACCAGGTATAACCTTCCACCACAGAACTAGCTTGTGAATGACATTTTGTAGGTAGGAAAGTGTGGTAAGAATACTGCACCCACAAGAAACCAACTGTATTCCCTCTATTTCCCCCCAAGACTCCTGAAGGTAGAGGGGACAGGGAAAGGAAGACTACATGCAATATTGGCCATGTGATCAGGTTCCACCCACGGATTAACTTATAGAGCCTGTTTCAGTGAGGCTTCTTAACGGACACTGAAAGACTATGCCTCTGTTTGGGGCACATAGAAGTGAAGACATGGAAAGTATTGCCACTGGAGAGCCTAGGTCTAAAGGGCTATGTTCCACTAGGGACAAATGCGTAATCAGAATTATTGTAGCATGTATTATGCTCATACTGATACCTATGTCATGGTTTTTAGAAAGCTCTCATCCCCTTAGCTTACTGTTGCCTACGGTCAGCTCCACTACCTTGTCTCCTGTCTATATGCACGCAAGTACCCTTTGCCCCTTGATCTCGAACACCGAGAAGGGTATCTTAACAACACCCTCATAAAAATGATGAATGACACTCATGCTATCCTAAAAAAAACAAATTGCTGGGTATGTTCTCACCTCCCGCTACACAGTGAGAAAGGTTTAGGATAGTACATATATCCACTCCCATTATCAACTGCTTGCTATGCTTCTTTTAGGGCTTTGTTTTTTGGTAAATGGAATGATAGTACCAATGGTAACTTTGATGGGACAAACATCAATGAATTTGATCAAAAGGTATTGCTGCCTCTAGGATGTTCTGTCTTTGCTAATGAAAGCACTACCAATGTCTCCTCTACCAAACATGCAGATAAAAGATCTAAACCCTACCAATCGATGATCTCATTCCAAATGTCACCAGTAGGGGATAGGGAAGCAACTCCCCCATCCTACACCATCAACCATAATCCTGACACAGTAGCATTTTGTTTAAGTAAAGAAGGTCCTAGGTATATGGGTACATATGACAAATGTATGCACACTGCGGTTTTGGTAAATGAGACAAGGCCCTTATACAATAGGGGTCCATTTACTTTGTCTGTGGGAAACAAGCATATCCATGGTTACACAAGGATTGGAAGGGAACATGTTACTTGGGGATACTGTTGCCAGGGGTTTACATAACATCATCTTCAGACATATTGAAACATCGCCCTAGGAGGAGGATCGATGATGGCACACCTCTCCAGATATTAGGGCATGTAGAAAAATCCATGATTCCCTTTTGGGGACAAATAATAAACTCTCAAGATATTAGAAGGTTGCCCAGAGTATTGGAGAAAACCATTAAGAAAATACTGGCATAATGTTTAATATGACTTTAGAACACAGAGCTATTAAACTAGTTGCTCTTCAGAATAGAATGGTCTTAGATTCCATGGTAGCTGACCGTGGAGGAGTGTGTTTCGGGTTATCACAAGATTACATACACTGGGTTCTGAAATCTATGTTGAAACATGTTGGAACATTGGGACATGGGCTTGGAATCTGTTTAGAACCTGGGGTTGGAAGATATTTTCTGTACTTGCCATTTTCATTGGAGTAATTTTGTTTTCTTGCTCCTGTATACAATGTTTACCAGTTTTAGGTTCTATACTAGGTAACTGCTGTTCTAGGGCTCTGGAGAAATTGAAACCTGTATATTATCCTCATAATGATGTGACTAATGCTTTGATCATACAGGATGTAGAGATTAGACAATGCATGGCTATCGATATATGTGCTGCTGTTGTATGACTTCAATGTGTTAGCTAAGGCTAAAAGTAGGGTTTGTGAAAATGCATCTATTCTGTGTTATTCTATGTTAGCCTAGTCACACACATTGAAGTGCGCCCTAGAAACTCAATTTTGGTTTCCTTGCTCACTTGCTGGATTTTCATGTCGCATGCAGAAAATGATCACAGCCCAAAGGGCTGGTGAACGTGTTACTGCGAGGAATGCTTAGCTAATGAAATTTACCAGCTTTGAGCCTGGACGAAGATAAAGGGTAGTTTATGTGTCTTCCTGTCTCCTGCTTTCCGAAGCTAATTCCGCAGCCAATGTTTAGAAAACATAATAAACCATTCACATGCTAGGAAGGGAGAGTTTATTGAACTACCGAGCCAAAATGTGAAGTGCCCTTTTGGTACAAGAAAAACACAGATAAGAAATAGAAAGAATGTCTCCTTGCACTGGGAACAGGGTGAACTGTGTAGCTCTGAGACAATAAATTGCACAGACATGACATAGAGCGAGGATCCATATGTTGCCATGGCTAATGCCCATGTTACGCAGGTCATAAACAATCTGTAATTACAAAAACTGAAGCAGATCTGAACTGTATAAAGAGGCTAACTTGCCACCCTTTAAATTGCTCAATTTCTCTATGACTGCGGACATAGCTGCACCTGAGACAGCTTAAAGCGAGAATAAAACTCTTGTTATATATTTGTTTTCCTGACTGGTGTGCTTCATTTATTTGCAGTAACCCATTTTGGGACTTACACAGGCCCTGTCCATTTCAGTGGTCAAAGCTACAGTCTTAGGGGGTAAGGAAGAACAATCTTGGCAGTTATGGGTCAAGAAAGACGTCCAGTTAAGAGTAGAATCAAGGGACAATTTTACAGCAACCCTGGTTAGAAAGAAGGACAATGGTTTCAATTCTGTATGCAAACTGTACTTTTGAAATTAGTTTGTAAGGTACAGGCACCTCAAGATGAAGAGGATAACTGTGTTACAGGACATATCGAGGCCAGGCAATAGCTTGGTGAGGCTGGATCTCATTGATGCTTATTTGGTACTAGTAGCTCAGAAATGCAGATGTTTTCCTCATTTCAAAGGCGTGATCAAGTATTCAGTTTTACTCCTTGCAAATGTGCCTTATCATTAGCCAGTTGGTGCTTCACAAAACTCTTAAGGCTTGTGGTAGTTTTTTTGAGAAGGAAGGTCATCCATTTATTGATATATTTCGACAATATTCTCATTATGGCTCAGAACCAGATATGGCTTGCTTTTACAGGAATGTTACTATGCATCTGTTGTTAGACCGAGGATTTGTGGTGAACTGGGAAATATCTGTCATGCATCCGACCCATAAATGTGTGTTTCTAGGGTTCATCATCAATTGCAGGAATGCTAATTTGCAACTACCTCAGGAAAGGGATCAAGTAATCTATAAGGAATTGTCATAACGCTGTGGCCCTCATTACAAGTTTGCCGGTCTGGAAACAATGGTGCCGGTAAGCTTACCAGCACCATTGTTTCCAGACTTGCAAACTACGAGTCTGCGGGCGGGTACCGTACCACCTGCCAGGGTCAGACCTGGCAGGCAAACAGCACCCACCCGTAGACTTTAACGGAAGCAGTGGCATCGTTATCAACGGTGCCAGTGCTTCTGTGGTCCCCATGGGGACTTACAATTTACCAGCGCCTGACTTTCCGGAATGCTGGGGATGTAATGCCCAGGTGTTTCTGGCAAGTGAGGTGGCAGTAAATCATTATGGGTCTGGCGGCTACCTGCCAGTTTTACCCGCATGGTTTCCGCCGGACCCTTAATGAATGCATGTGACATCTCGCTCAGATTGTAGGTCTTCTTTCAGCTTCCATCCAAGTGATATTTACAGTTACACTCCAGTACAGGGCTTTACAACAGTTGATGAGCCAGCAGTTAAGGCAGAGCACATTTTATTCAGATGAGGAACAGCTTTCCTTCGAGGAGATATAAAATGGTGCTTAATTCATATGGATGCTTGAAATGGAAGGGCCATGACTGGTTCAGCCAAAACTCTGCTTTTAAAATCTGATCCTAGTTTTATTGGCTAGGGGGCGCATTGTAGGAGGGTTTCAACTGGAGGGAGGTGGTCTGGAGAGGGGTGTCAGGAGCATATACATTGTTTAGAGATTCTTTCAGGTTATTTTGCAGGTTTTGTCAAATGCACAGGAAGGAATCTAATAACACACGTGAAAATGTCATATGTAATTCTAGACGGAAACAACTTCTTTGGAACTCTGCCATGGTTCTTGAGTTTAATGGGGACCTTATAACTAACTAAATGGAGGAACTTCTTAAGTTAAGCTCCCATATTGGAAAGTGCAGCATTTGGAGTCTAGTATGCAATGTGTTTGTGGTAACTGATAGTAACTTATTAAGGCTGGAAAAGCCATTTACTTTTTTAGGAATAATTACCATTTTGTATACGATGTGGCTAATGCTAACATTATCAGGTAATATTATCCCCATAAATAATGTTGCCATATATATAGTCGCCGGGAAACTGCATAGGCAACATTATTTATGGGGAACATTTATGGGGAAAATGGGAGCAGAGGTTGAGGGGGTTGCACAATATTTGCACTTGTGTACACCTAATTAGAAACACCAATAAAAGCAAGGGTCAGAGGCGCTATGTTTGCTTTGTGGACCTAGGGCCTTTGACTGTGTTATAAGAGGAAGACTTTGGGCCAAGCTGAAAGATTGGGGAATCAATACAGGTTTATTTAATTTTATGATGCTACTTTACAGGAACACCGCTGTAAGAAGTAGGTTGAATAATGAAGGTTTACTCTCTTTGGAGATCCCTACTAATCATGGAGTGAAACAAGGATGTGTTGCAGCCCCATTACTATATCATCTGTATCTAGCGGATCTATGCAATCACATGGAAAACGTTAACAACTATCCTCTGAGCATTGGTACCTATCCACTCTCTTGGATGTCCTACGTGGATGACACAGTTATTCTTGATAGGACTGTGGATGGACTTCAGCTGAGTGTAACCTCTCTATTAAGAAGCTCCAAAGAAAAAGGATTTGAAGTGTATATTAATAAAACTAAGATCATGAAGGTTGTAGAAAAGAAGGGTCAATCCAAGGGGATTTGTATGGAAGTTAGATGAGATTCCTGTTAGGGGAGATTGGGGGGTGGGTGATAAGTATATTTATTTGGGTGTTATGATGAGATCCAACCTAGGAAAGGATGTTTGTATATGCTTTTCAACCCAAGATTTTGGGAAGTGTTTGCTGATTAAATAATTTATATGTAACAAAGGCGGGTATTCGTTGGAGGGCATGATTAAGTTATACGTGTTGAGTATTGTGCCCTCCATTTAATATGGCTTAAGGGCACACAGGTAACATGAAGTGAGGTGGATAAGGAAATTCTAGGCAAACTTTGGGATATCACATCTTGTCCAACTCAGTGCCAACTGAAGTTCTCTGTTGTGAACTAGGCCTGCCTCGATTCAAACATGATGGCAAATTCAAAGAAGTATTTTCTTCCTGAAAATGAAAGTATGGAAGGTACTCTCTGGTTCAATTATGGTGAAATACTCCAAAATGTGCTTAGAGTTTGAGAAATAGATTGATACTTTTCACTCGCTGATTGGTCGTATTCTACATAATTCTATTAATTTAAACGTATCTGTAAGGGAGTTTAAAAGAAAGGCCATGGACTCGGATAAGTGTGAGATGCTCTGCTTTTTAAAAGAGAAAAAAAATGTATCTATATATAAAGCAGCGTTTTTAATTCCCTGAACCATTTAATTATTTATTAAAACAAATAAAAGGCAGCTAATGACATTCACTTTAAGGTTGCATTTGAGTATACTGCATACTGTGGAGAACCTTGGAGCATGGACACACATTCCCAGGGAACAGAGGTTATGTAGATTATGTAAAAAGGAAGTGGAAGCAGTGAAACGTGTTTTGACCTTATATGAGATCATGGGTGCTAAATATAGAAAGGGTTAAAAGACACTCGTGGTTGACCTGGGAAACATTGCTGGTGATCAATTGTGGGTGCATATGTACTCGGGTCACCCTTCATGGTCGTCTCTGCTGAATATTATATACAGTGGGAATTTCTGCAAATGATTGAAAAAATCGCGCGTTATGCCATGTATTTTGAGTTGGTGTTGTATCGGATCAGGTTTTAGACCTTGGTTGCGGATTCAGAGGAAATGTAATGTGATTGTAAATATGTAAAATATGTCCCGATTTTATACTTTGGAAAATCAGCATAGTCGTCTTATATTGATGTATTGCAATGGTGTGTATAAACTGTAATTAATTTATTTTAATGTAATTTCTTATATAACATTTTTGTGCGATGGTTTATGTTAACCAATACACAATAAAAATAATGTAGATATCCTGACTTCAGAATCAGCCAAGGAAACAATCTTAGAAACCGCAAAGCAAATTGTCAGCATGATTCCTTTCAAAGGGCTAACCTACCTAGGTTAAAGGAGAGTTCCGGGACTTTTTTTTTATTGTCCCTACGGTTCGGCCATGTGTTTTTAAGCATAACTCGGTAGATCGTAGAAAACTTTCCTATGGACCTTACCCGACTTTTCGTCCATTAACGCACTCGAAATCAGCCGCCATTTTCTGATAATCCTATCACTTGCCGCATCGCCCTGGCTCACCTGCTTTTGCGGCACTAAATCAAATCCCCCGCCCCTGAAACAGACTTTATCAAAACATTCATATTCCCCGCCTCTATCCGTGACGTGACTGTGCGCCCAGGCGTCTTCTACGCGACTCCACACAGAACCCGGAAATCAACACAGATCAGCTCACACAACACAGCGCGCCACAATTCGCAATATGAAACTGTACTTTTAAATCAAACCGCAAGATTGTAAATTTGGTAAAGTACATTTATTTGACATCAAATGTTTAGAGAATATTCAGCGATTTTCTTTTTTATTTGCTCACGTTCCAAAAAGTTCCTTTTGAGGCACGCGATGTTCCTTTGCTGTACACAGGGTCTTAGATCATCTCACAATACAGCGCCACAATTCGGAATATGAAACTGTGGTTTAAAAGCAAACTGCAAGATTGTACATTTGGCAAAGTACATTTATTGGACATCAAATGTTTAGAGAATATTCGGCGATTTTCATTTTTATTTGCTCTCGATCCAAAATAGTTCGTCTTGAGGCAAGCGATGTTCGTGTGCAGTAAACAGGGTGTTGGTTTACGATAAAACAAGCTCTTTGGTCGCACTGATAATCGCATGGCTGTTCCAACAACGAGGCACTAGGCCACCACAACGGTCTGTATGTTGCATCTAGCCGTTAGTACCGCGTAAGGGCATACTTGTACTTGGCGATCGTCCCATAAAATGGTCAGGGTGGTAACGTTGTTCACGCGGAGAAGCAACTGGCGATTAAAAAAGCCGTCCGCCGGTGTCTGGTACTCGTGACACATGCAGTAATGCATGATGTACCTGTTTGAAAAACATAAACAATGAAATTAGTCTCACCATCAGATCTTTATTAAAATTATTCATTTTATATATTCGGTCGGGAAATTATTTCATAGCTAGGACAGTGCAACTGGGTTTTAAACGTCAAGGGGGGGCTGTAGGATACTGAGACAGTCCCTCAGTGCAGGGGTTGACAGGGAGTGCAGGTGGAGAGTGGAAGGGCCCAGGACCGAGATCGCAGACAGTGGACCAGTTGTAGCAGGGGAGAGGGAGAGAGAAAGCAGAAGCAAAGGTTTTGAGGTGCTTCCGTAAAAGTAGACGGTTCTCCCCAAGATAGTGCGCGGTACAAAACAATATGCCACATAGAACGAACAAGTACAACTTAACCCGTCTTTAAAGCTACTGTATAGTAATTAAATTGCGGTATAAACTCATCTAAAGAGTTACTTACATTATATTTGCATTTTCCATTGTGTCTGTGCGTAGGGCAGCCCCGAAATACCACTCCTTCTATGCCGACGTTATTTCTTCTAATGAACGAACATGAAATGGCTTTCGTTTCTGAAATTATATTCATTATCGTTTCTTACGTGGTCCCGGCCTGTCAAGGTCAAAATACAATAGAACCTTATACTGAGTCGTGGGCCATTCTGGCACCCGAGAAAAAATCAAAGCAGCTGACCTTCACTTTGAACGAGCACACATTCCTAGTTAGCTACATTCAGTGTAAGGCATTCTCACAGGACTTGAAATTTACACTCCATCTTTGCATTTTGTCTGCGTGCTTTGCAGCCCCACAGAACCATAAATACGGAGACATTCTATATTTTTTGAAAAATGATTTATATTACTGTTTGGTTTAATTTAATGCGCAAATGAACAAGGTTGGATAGATACACATATTCAATGGGCCTGCGACATGAGGAGACTCGAGAGAACAGACAATCAAATTACAATCATTTAAACCGTGATGTGTATTTCTCAATGAGCTCTGCTTTAGGTGGACATGGAACAGAGGCAATGTTGGGTGGCAATGCAGCTGTCCCCTGCACAGGTTCGTTCACAACTCCATTTATGTGCCTATCTAGGACGTCAACAATAAGTTTCTCAATAAACTCATATTGCATATCCTCAAACACTGGTTTGATCACCCATTGTTTACTTCTTTTAGTGAAGGCCTTATTGTAGCGAAGCGTCCCTAAAGTTCCGGTCGTCCTACTTTGTTGACGGCCAACATTATGGTTATGTGCCAAGACCGCTAAAAGAGTCCGATTTATCATGCCCTCCATGCCAAAATGCAATCGTTTTGGCCTGTACTTGAGGCACATATTGTGGAACACCTCCAAATCTCCTGTGTGGCAGAATTCCGTGAGTCCCCTCAAAGCTTTTGTTATAGTTTTATCAAATACAATCTTTTCAATGGCTTTGTGAGTGGGTGATGAAGGAATCAACCACTTCTTCTTCCGTGCCTCCTCTGTGGACAAATGGCCATGTTCACAATTGTGGAAATGTTGGTTCGTGTTCCATCGGTGAACGTTTGTACAGTGTGGCATTACTGACCGCCATTTTTCCAGTAGAATTTCCAACGACCCTCCACATGTTTTTGAGCTCCACCAAAGATGGTTGCTGATTGACTTGGACCACTGTGAAATACCTTGCAATTCTTTTTTTTTACCTGCAGCCGACAATTTTTTATTGATTGATTTTGCAAGATGCCAAACGTCAAATTGGTGATTTATATTTTTGTACTGTTCTCTCATTGTCTTGGCAATTGAAACGTGTCTGTCCGTGGCTATCAGGTCGATCACCATTCCCCGCGATTGTAGTTCTTGCAATGATGCTACAAAGCCAACTTTCTCCATGGCCACTGAGGATGTACTTTGTGACACCTGCACGACCACCGAACTCACAATTTTCTTACTTTCCATGTCCTGAAAGTGGTAGGTGCAGTACTTGGCTGAAAATCCTGGGCTGTCGCACTGTCCATCACCGGCTAGCCTGAACCGTTTGCCCGCGAATGTACTATCAATAGATATTTTTTCCATTCTCCAAGCTTCGCTAATGGCTGGAAATAGATAATCGGTTTGTTATTTGTAGAACTGAGTTTTCGCAATGAAATGGATTCCCACAAACTGAAAGAAAGACTCTAATTTTTTAAAACTTGAACCACTAAAAAGTGCAGCCGCTGCACAAAGTAGATTGCCTGCTGGCAGTTGTCCCAGCATAGGTTGTGCAGACCATGAGAAAGGATGATATTTTGTACAGGTGGCATGTATTTTAAGGTTAGTGCCTCGAATTGCACGAGTCACATTAATGAATGGCTCCCCACATACTTCCCCACCAACCGAATGCCCACATTTCATCCATGATCAGTTGTCTAAAATAAATAATGGATATGTAAATATGATTCGATTTGCTCGATCTTTGGAAGTGTCACCACCCAGAGATCTGCATCAACTACTAGGGGTGATGTTCTTGTAGAAGAAGCTCCGTCATCTCCCTGAAACATAGTACTTGCGTTAATAAAGAAGGAAGTATAGCGGATGTAATCACGTCATATGATTTCGCTTGATTGAAAGGATGATATTTTGTACAGGTGGCATGTATTTTAAGGTTAGTGCCTCGAATTGCACGAGTCACATTAATGAATGGCTCCCCACATACTTCCCCACCAACCGAATGCCCACATTTCATCCATGATCAGTTGTCTAAAATAAATAATGGATATGTAAATATGATTCGATTTGCTCGATCGTTGGAAGTGTCACCACCCAGAGATCTGCATCAACTACTAGGGGTGATGTTCTTGTAGAAGAAGCTCCGTCATCTCCCTGAAACATAGTACTTGCGTTAATAAAGAAGGAAGTATAGCGGATGTAATCACGTCATATGATTTCGCTTGATTGAACTGTGAGTATCCATACCTCGAAATGCATAAGAACATCAAGGGACGATGTAACTGCGGTGCACACTTCTGCAAGCTGTTGCGCCGACCCGTAACTGCACGCTCCCCCTTCTTCTTGGACTAATGCTCCATCGACTCCCTGAAACATAGGACTTTCATTAGTAATGAACACAATATTGAAAAAAGAAGACACATAGGAGGGCGACGACAGAAGGACATATCAATGGCTAAAAACGAAAGAAACATTGTGTGTAACAATCACGCTACAAGAATGCAAGATCTGATGATCTCCATCGATGGAACTGTCCTGAAACGTACCTCGAGCATCTGAGTGACATCAACGGTAGTCGTCAACACGTTGGACTCCTCAGCATCTCCCTGAAAGACAGTACTTGAATTATTTTGGATAACAATAATTATAACTGAAAACAAAGACTAGAGGACGAGTACAAGGGTGTACCATTAGGTAAAATAATTACACGATAAATTAAAACTATTGATTTACATGCCTAAAACAAGTCAGTGGCAGAATAGCCAAGTAAGATTACCCGATAGGCGCTTGAAGTGGCTGATGACTGCAATAACGACACGGATGGAGAATCTTCCGCCTTCATATTGAGTGGATACATAAATGGGGAAATTATTGTTAGCTAATGCTACACACTACCGCAAGGCCGAGAGATAAATACGTAAACTTGACTCACCAGTGGAGGGATGTGGACGAATAGAGTGGGAATAGCGTTTGAGAGCAATTTTCGCCTCGCTCGCGGTGTGTTCTTCTTTATTAGCAATGATGTGGAGTACATGTCTGAGCTAAAGTGCCTGCTGCAGATGCGGTATCGATCACCCCTCTTGTCCGCAAAGACTTCTAGGACTCTACTTTCAAGCTCAGAGGGTGGATATCCGCAATATCGGACCCATTCTCTTATCTGATCTATTGTCTTAGGGAAAACATGCATTATAGTACCTTCAGATTTATTATGGGTCTTCGAAGGGCAACCGCCAATGGAACAGGCAGGCATTGTGGAAAGTTCTGAAAAGTAAAGATCAACAATTCTCTATGAATACCAATGTGTTAAAAAATTAAATGACACATAAAAGGTTCAATGCAAGGTATGTTTTGGTTCTTGGAACTATACACGTTATTCACATGCGGATAAGTATTTGAATAACTTTAAAAAAATAGAAAAATAATTTGACTAAACTCAGAACATGTGACTAGTTCCTTGCATGTACTGTCTTGAACGAAAAGAAATTGGACGCAAAATGAGTATGGTACATGGCCTTACCTTGACGAGCAAACAGTTAGATGCAGGGATCAGAGTAGTTTCTTGTCGTTCACAGGTTGCAAACTGACGAGTTTCCTCGAAGTGGTCACGGAAGTTCACCGAGACGAAGAGCAGATAACCAGCACCTTCACGGGTTGACTAGCAAAGTGCAAAGAAGTACTCATTAGAAATATGAAGTGGGTTATAAAGAATTCGAAACAGGGGTGTGTTTGTGAATGAATGACGTGTATATGTCGTGGCATTATGCGGTTTGCAGGGGGCCGTCCAGCGTGAGGGGGGATGCTTGGCAGGAGACACGGGGTCTGGCGGTAGACATGGGAACAACAACCCATGCTCTATAGACCACTTTGAAGTGTACATGGTCTTTGGCACCTCTTGGCCTTTATCGCTCCCTGACAGCTCCACTTGCCAGCACAAGTACCCCGGTGCGAACTGCCTTTGATAGGGCGGGGGGTGGATTGGGGCGGTGGTCATGCAGACAAGACACAGGAAGACTTGTGAATGGAGACACACTTATGTGGATTGCAGGGGGCCGTCCAGCGTGAGGGGGGATGCTTGGCAGGAGACACGGGGTCTGGCGGTAGACATGGGAACAACAACCCATGCTCTATAGACCACTTTGAAGTGTACATGGTCTTTGGCACCTCTTGGCCTTTATCGCTCCCTGACAGCTCCACTTGCCAGCACAAGTACCCCGGTGCGAACTGCCTTTGATAGGGCGGGGGGTGGATTGGGGCGGTGGTCATGCAGACAAGACACAGGAAGACTCGTGAATGAAGACACACTTATGTGGATTGCAGGGGGCCGTCCAGCGTGAGGGGGGATGCTTGGCAGGAGACACGGGGTCTGGCGGTAGACATGGGAACAACAACCCATGCTCTATAGACCACTTTGAAGTGTACATGGTCTTTGGCACCTCTTGGCCTTTATCGCTCCCTGACAGCTCCACTTGCCAGCACAAGTACCCCGGTGCGAACTGCCTTTGATAGGGCGGGGGGTGGATTGGGGCGGTGGTCCTGCAGACAAGACACAGGAAGACTCGTGAATGGAGACACACTTATGTGGATTGCAGGGGGCCGTCCAGCGTGAGGGGGGATGCTGGCCGGAGACATGTGGTGTGACAAGACAAGGCACAGGAAGACTATTCAATGGAGACACACTAGATTCATTTAAAAAATCAAAACAACCATTGTTAAAATATATGTTGGGTTTTATTTTAGATCTTAATTTCAATTGAACATAAATAATAAACATTACACATTGTAAAGTTGCGGTTGCAGCACATCCAGGGAAAATCCGCGGTATTGTCCACTGTCGCTGGGGAAATGTTGTCTAATGGCAAGTACCGCACAGGCAGGTATTACTCTCCGAACGCGGTGTCCGAGTCTCCCGTGAAGCCACCAAGTGAAGCAACGATAGGCCACCAGCCTGTACCACCTGTGAAAATGAAAGATGCAAACTGTATTAAAATGACAACTTTCTTATCACTGTCGATTCAGGTAAAAAATGTCATTTTGCTTTGAAAAAAATTCTATCTAGAAAATGCACAACATGGAACCAATTTACATGCATTCGAATGATGAGACGACCATGAAATAGTAGTGGCATCACTGACATCACAACCAGAGTATACTTACTCGTTACTCGGATTACGCGGACGAACAGTGCCGCAAAGTTCGTGCATAAGCACCATCATCATCCTCAACACGGTCCGTGAGAGGCAGGCTTCCCTGAACTCTGGCAGCTCGGTGATGCATTGCGGACTTGGCTCGCCTTCCGAAATGTAGGCCAAGCACCCGGAATTTTCACGGCAGCAGCAGTTCTCCTCCTCAGTTGGCATTAGCTCGCACCGATTGCACGTGCACCAGGTGGAGATGCCGTCCATGCGACATGGTCCAGGCTCTTCATCCGTTGACTGGTCCTCCCAACTGCCGTCCGAATCCCCATCGTTTTCGCGTGCTTGCCTTTCCAGTAGTTCTTCCTCGGTGTACTCGGGCTCGTACATATACGGCATTATTGTAGCCATTGTGTGGTAAAGAAAGTAAAATAATTTATAGCGGTGGTACTGGTATCTGTTCACACGGGCTACAATCAACGAAGGTAGCTGACCAGAGCACAGAAACGAGTCACAGAATACTCAAAGTAACACACAGAGAGTAATGGAATCGAAAATCTGCTGCTGTGTGTTGTGAAACGGTGTGTTTATACTTATTGAGGAAAGAGGCGTCCTGCCATTTCCATGGCGACACTTCATTAGCTGAGGCGCAGCGATTGTTGACACGAAACGTGCTTTGGCGTTGGGAAATGGGCGGTACGCGTCTGCTGATGTCAGGCTCAGGGGCGGGGGATTTGATTTAGTGCCGCAAAAGCAGGTGAGCCAGGGCGATGGGGGGAAATGATAGGATTATCAGAAAATGGCGGCTGATTTCGAGTGCGTTAATGGACGAAAAGTCGGGTAAGGTCCATAGGAAAGTTTTCTACGATCTACCGAGTTATGCTTAAAAACACATGGCCGAACCGTAGGGACAATAAAAAAAAAGTCCCGGAACTCTCCTTTAAGAACCCAACGTGCAAAGTGAAAGCAAAGAACAATGTGTTCATGTTTCACAGTAAAAAAGCTTCACTTTCTCATTGGCCTAATACAAGCACATGCTACAATTGTTCCAGTTCAACCAAGTTTACAAATAAAGTGATTACCATATACATTCTCCCTTGTTGTTTAGATACCATAAGATTAAACCACATTTAACTTTACTGACGTGTTTTGGGATTATTATTCTTGCTCCAACATATAGGACAGGTCATTGGGTTATAATACCATTACAATGACCCCTGTGGAGGTCTATAAAGCTGTATTACGCAAGTCTCAGATTTAGGGGAGATCATTGCTCCTAGGCTGGGAGTGAATAATGTTTCCAACTCTTTGTGAAGGTTTCCCAAGGCAAGTTATTTTCTTAAATACTGTGGCCTGACAACGCATTTGCCAGGGATTTGGTTGTCTTAACATGCATAGTAGGGATTCCATTGTACTTGTATTTAGCTTCTCTGAGGATTTTCCAGCAGCTGCCCCCGGGCCAGCACACCATCTTTCAGACTGGTATCTTCCTTGGAGTATTGATACATAGGGGACCACTAAAACAAATGAATCCTGTTTAACCCTACCGCATGGTTAACATCTTTTTCCACTGCTACGACCCAGATGCAATAACCCTGAAATATCAAGTTAAGTGTTACAGAACCCAAGGGAAGTAACATGCAAGTTGCAGGTTCTTTATTTAAGGGAGACAACCTCAGATGAGATTCCTGCTGCCATGTTGTGGACATTGGCAGCAAATGTCGCTTAGACATTAAATAATTAGGCTTTGCTTATCTGGTGCCTTTTGGAAGGAGGACTCAATATCTAATCTGAGAGGCGGTGCTGTGCAACTCACTTGACACAAATAAGCACAAAGCAGAAACATGTCTTTCCGGGCAGGTATGCAGTTCATAGCTGGCTTGCCAATTCAAAATCTGGCATTTCTTGGAATGTGACGGGTGCTCTTTGCTGTTCCCTGAAACTCCTGGGACATGATCTTGAGGTCAAGATCATTCTAGCAGGAACAATCAGGACCCACTCTTGCTTCAGTTCTGGGGTCGCCACTGAAGTAGTATAGAAGTCTCCTTTAAACAATTGTCCCCTTCACTAACACATTCTTATCTGTCTTCCCACCATACACTAAAGACACTAGCTAGCCAAATGTCTATAGCGGTGACCAGTCTACTGCCATTTTAATAACCTTCCCATCCCCGAATCCACAGCACACAACTTCTCACAGGATGTCTTCCTTCTCTGGCGAAACAGACACCCATTTGCACTAACCCACCTCTGTTGGACTCTTACTAGCACAAAGCAGATGGGTGCTTCCACTCAGCAAACATCACAGTGACAGGCTTCTCGTGTTGCTTCTCCTGCTTTTAACCTAACATGGTCTTTTCCTTCTCTCTCTTACAGACCAATCACCAAGAGCCGGCCCACATTGCAGAAGTCTCACACTAAAATACTGTTTTGTTGCATCAGATACAAAAAACGCCTAGAATTCAAATGTCACTAACTTACTCGGGACCATTAGATTTCTTTCAACAGATCCTGCAGTGACACATGGAATATCTGTATATCTTTTTCTAAAGATATGAGCTTGCCAGGAATAAAACATTGTCTTTCTTCAGTTCCGGGTTGCTAGGTCCTGCAAGACCTTGAAAGTGAAATGGCAATGGTAGCAGAAACTTTGTGATATCTATCAGCCCATGTACATTTCCATGGAGATACTTCCCTCACCAGGATTCATCGGCTGTGCAGGTAGAACCAGTACTCACCGCACAGCCAGATTCATATGGTCAGCAATCTTGAGGCACTGTACACTCAGAGAGACACGAAAAATAAAATAAGTGAATGAGAAGGGGGCATCACGGGAACATCTGTTTATGTTGACCTACATGCTGAGGTCAGATAGGAAGGCGCTTAGAAGGTTGGCCTGAGTAGAGATGGCAGAAATGAAAATATACACAATCAAGCGCACTAACCGTAAAGTCAATACCTGAAGTTCATCAGGTTATTTTTCTGATGCTTTCAGGAAAACAGAGGAATATTAAGGGTACAGCCAGAAGGTCGAAAGTTCAGACATATGCAAGGAGACTTTCGGAAACTTGAAGGAGGCAAGAACAAAACTGAGGAAAAAGGAAATATTATGGCAGAGGGTTTTGCCTAGATCAGTGCTGATGTTGTTCTTTGCTTCTCAGTGGAGGATGTCAAGAAATGCTGGAATGATCTCAGGTGATGGGTCAGGAGTCTGGTGTTGCAACACCAGAAAGACAAAATGCTGACAGAGGGTGGCGTGGCCCTGGACCTGATCATGTATCCAGAAGGGTGATTGCCTGCATCAGCATCTACACTGGAGTCTGGTGGGTTTTGGAAGCCAGGATGTAGGTGGCACGGATGAGTCAAGTAGATGTCAATAGATGCACAAATATCTGTTAGAGCAATGTGCATAATGTATTGATGGAAGCTTAGGTTCACTTGAAAAGCCTATAAGACTGGGACATGACCTGTTCCGACCTGCGCAACAGATGCGCCTGCACAATTATGACACATGGCAGAGCAAGTGTGGCACAACGCTGTCCAGGAAACATGGAGTAGTGTTAGCAGCACAAAAAATAAATCAAACCTATTGAAAGACATACTGCTATAGGCTCTTTCAAATAAATGGAAAAGTATGCTATATCAAGCCACTCTCAGCTGAAGAGGGATCAGAACATTTACGCCACCGTCCAGAACTGCAGGAGCACCACCCAACAGTGCATTGTACAATCCAGCAAAGAAGGTCTAGCGACAGCTGTGTCTCAGCAGCCTCCAATAATGAAATAATCCACTTTCAGCAATAAAACTGCCAATGATGTGGCCTATCCCATCAGTCATTCCCTTAACGCAGGAAGCCAGGCATTAACTGACGCCTGCTAAAATCCTGCATTTATTGTCATAGATGACATTGGGAATGTTTTACCTCAGTTTGGATCTGCAGAGGATATTGTTCGACCAATTGAAAATGGCCTTCATGACTAGAATTCAGCAAAACTAATGGAGCCCATCATGTAGCTGGGTCTATGATGAAGACATGCGCTAGGCGTCAAAAGCATTGGCAGTGCCTAAGCTGTTATACAGGCATGTGCCCATCATAAAGGCTTAAGTGCAGGTGACATTTGGATTGGTAATATGTGTATTCAATGTACATTGTTGCAGTGGTATCGCGGTACAGCCTACAATACAGCTTAGAGTCGGATAATTGTCATAACCAAAGGGACCACTGCTCGTTTTTTCAGGGCTCCTAGCCAGGATTCCTAGTCTAGAAGCAATACAGCCACATCCTTTCCTTGTGTGGCATGTGAGAAACAGGAGTGTCACACAACATTTGAAAAAAAAAACAACAGTTATTTGTCCAGACCATTCTGATAAATCTGTTATGTGCTGGATCCAGTGTATAGTGCACTGTCACACCACACATCGCCCAGTGCCATCTAAGTCAAATTCGTATGTGGAAAATGTTCCCACTTGACAAAACATGGGTGCTTAGAACTTTCCAGACAATAGAGAGATAACTGATGGCCCATAGACCCAGAGAAGATTATTCTACAGGACTGACACTTGAATTGAGGGCAGCATTCACCTGTTCTAGTACAGTCAATTTGAGGAGGAACCTTGATTACAATGAGAAGAGTGGCCCTTTCTGGCTGGAGAATAATGACTGAATTTCAGCTGCAGGAGAACATTTTGTTGTGTAAATCTCTATGCATTACATGGATGCTCTCCCGGCCACTGGCAGTCAATGTCTCCATCTGAAAAAAAGGAGTGACATGGGGCCTCATTCCGAGTCCGGCGGTAAGTAACAGTAATTACCGCCATGGCGTAAATACCATGTACGATGTGGTTGGAAGGCGCTATTTCCACCATATTCCCGACTTCGCGTGCACGAGTATTCCGCCATGGCGGTAAACTCCCTTGCGGCATAGCGCAAAAGGTCCCGTCAAACCCCTTACCGCCATAAACCTAGACGTATTTAACACCATCGCCTTCGATGGAATCCGTAATAAGCGGAGACCGTAATTTACGCTAACCGTAAATTACGGCCACCGTTAAATACCGGAAACGGAAATAACGTCATCGCACAGGAACGGGAAGCAACACGGCGGCTATATTTAAAATCACAATCCATTGCAATCCTCTCCATACAGGACATCATACAGGACTCAGATCGACCAAATATACAACAGAGAACATCATCATGCCTAAAGTTCTGAAAAAGGGCGCTGCGCGCATCCGAAAAGAAAAATTCACCCAGGATGAGTTACAGGTCCTGGTCGACACTCTGCATGAACATGCAGATATCGTATTCTGCAGCGACATGCGTAGGCCCACCATCCTCAGAAAGAAGGAGATATGGGAGTTGGTCGCACAGAGGGTGAGCGCCGTTAGGAACACCCCCCGCAGCACAACGCATTGCCGCAAACGCTGGGATGACCTCCGTCTCAGGGTGCGGGCCATCATGTCAGCAAACCGTCAGCAGGCCCTGGAGACAGGAGGAGGCCCAGGCTCACCCATTAAAATGATGCCCTGGGAGGAAACATGTGCGGAGATGATGGGCACAGAAGCCATTGAAGGTGTGGGTGAAATGGATTGCGGTGATCCCTCATCCGCTGATGCAGGTGAGTGTCATGAGTCCAAACAGTACATGCATCCCTAATGTAATTCACCACAAAGGGCCGGCCAAAGAGTCACATCATGTTTGCTTCGTAGCCCCCCCTGCAACCATGTCGTAACAAGTGGGACCCAGGATGATGTCAGGTGCAAGGCTGACACCCATATTGGCCATGCCACACAGAAAGCTGGTCAATGTCACTCACCACAGTACTCCGCCAACATGATTGACCCCGCCAACAGTATGCTTTTACCATCCAAGCCAAGTTCACTCAACGACCAAAATATCACCAAGACGCTGCTCTCAAAATGTGTTACCATAGGCTTGAAGTCATGATGACCCCCAGATCATTGATCATGCTGTCTCTCTCTTGCCCCCCACAGGTAGCGGTCATGAAAGTGAGGAGCAGGAAGGCTCCCGGCCAAGTACCTCCCGGGACAGGGGCAGGGTACAGCGCATACCTGCTGGCAGACATAAGGCCCATACTACACCACCTGCTCCAGCAACCCCCATGGAGGGTACACAACCCCCACCCGCGCACCTGGACATGGCTGCAGTTCCGCCGGAAACATGCCCCATGCTGCACCCTGAGGAATCCAGCATGTCAGGGGAGAATGCTGCCATGTGCCTCCTTAGTGTGCCAGACAGCCCCACATCCTATTCCGTGGTCAACGTGGAGGAGACCAATGTCTACAGCCCTGAGTCACCATCATACAGCCAGGTTGCACACAGCGACTCCGGGTCGAGTGATGGCCCAGGTCTCACAGGCGAAGGGGTAACACCTGTCTCACATCAGCCCACTTCCCCTGCCGAAACACCTGAGAGGCCTGCAGGCCCAATACCGAGCCTGCCAACCACATCCCCCACATCGGCCGCAGAAGCTGTGCACTCCCAGAACCTCAAGGCCATGATTGAGGAGTTTCTCCGGGACAACCGGGAATCAGGGTTGGTGCATCACAATGACCTGCAGGCTCTGGGCGAGGTCATCACTACATCCACAAACCGGCTCTGTGAGGTGCTCGGCAGGATTGCTGATGCCCTGGAGGCAGCAACCCCCAGACCTCAGCCCCAGCAGGAGGAACCACCCTCCCAGTGCTCCTCCACGCAGACCAGCCCGGTCCGCAGGTCACAACGCACAATGCGAAAATGATTCCCCAGGCTCGGGGAGTGCCCATTGACTATGAAGCCACACACATGTGGCCTATGTAGTATTGATGGGACCATTGTGGGGCTGTTGTGGGGGGAGGGTGAGGGGGGTGAGGGTGTGCGTGGGAGTTGGGGGGGAGGGGGGTGAGGGTGTGCGTGGGAGTTGGGGGGAGGGGGGTGAGGGTGTGCGTGGGAGTTGGGGGGGAGGGGGGTGAGGGTGTGCGTGGGAGTTGGGGGGGAGGGGGGTGAGGGTGTGCGTGGGAGTTGGGGGGGAGGGGGTGATTATGGAGGATTATTTGTACACGTTTTCACATGTTTATACAATACATAGTTTGGTGTATCCTGGAAAACAGAGTGGACATTGATCATTGTGCATGTGTCTTTTAATGTCTCACAGTGCATGTAGTACATGTATCCCCACACCCAGTGCCCAATGTCCTGTCATCCTCACCCCCTCAGCTGACTTGTGACTCAGAAATATTGGTCAATCAATGCTTGTCGCACGTGACGTCCCTCCTGTGCATCGGCCCTGTGATGCTGTCCTGCCATTCCTTCCTCCTCCTCCTCCTCCTCATCTGGTGGTAGCAGACCCACGTCAGGGGGCAGTGGCACGTTCCGATGGATGCACATGTTGTGCAGCATTGCACATGCCATGGTGATCTTGGCCACCTTCTCGTGGCTGTAGATGAGGGCCCCACCTGACCGGCTGAGGCAACGAAATCGTGCCTTCAAAAGGCCGAAGGTCTGCTCTATCACCACCCGTGTACGGGTATGAGATCTATTGTAGTCCTCCTGGTGCCTGTTTTGTGGGTTGCGGACCGGGGTCATGAGCCATGGCTTCAATGGGTAGCCAGCATCACCTGCATGAGAGTGGAATGAAGGTAAGTGTTCGTGCAATCATGGTGGAGAACTGTGCTAATCTGACATTGCAGCAGGTGTTCACTGGCCATGCAAACATGTCCTAGGATACAGTCACCCCATTACATCGTACAATGGCGTTGACTGTCCCACCCTTATGCATCTCTCTACCCCACCCTTTACCACCCGGGTGGAGTATGCTGACAGCCTACTCACAGCCCCAATGGACTGCCATGGCCCATTCCGGTTACTCACCAAGCAGCCAGGTACGTCGTTCAGCATGTCGCTCCATGTAGCTTGGTAGTGTAGAGTTGCGCAGGACCAAGGAGTCATGAGTTGATCCGGGGTATCGGGCATTGCATTGTGTGATGGCTCTACTGGCATTACACACCATCTGGACGTTGATGGAGTGATATTGCTTGCGGTTGCGATACGGCACCTCCATGGCATGGGGAACCACCAATTCTACGTGGGTGCAGTCGATGGCACCTATGCAATTTGGCATGCCTGCAAGTGCATGGAAGGCAGCTTTGGTATCATATGTCTCCTGGGGAGTCCGGGGGAGGCATATGTAGTCCCTTCTGTGCTTGAGGAGGGCATCGAGCACTTGGTTGAGTATCCGGGAAAATATGGGCTGTGAAATGCCATGCATGTGCCCCACTGTATGCTGGTAGGTCCCTGTGGCAAGGAAGTGGAGCACAGACACTACCTTTAGTAGAGGGGGGATGGCAGTGCTGATTTCTATTAGGCTCACTATGTCGTTATGTATCAGGGCCACTATGGTGGTTATGGTGTCCCGGTCAAGCCGGAACAGGGTGTGTATCTGCTCTGGTGTGAGGTTGAAGGGGGTGGGTCTGATGCGTGGAATTGGGGGCTGACGGCGTGGTAATGGTGGCTGCACCGGTAGGGCATGCTGGGCCTGTCTCTGCCTCCTTCTCCTCCTGTGTATCCTCTGTGGTGGGGGCTGTGGTTGCTGTGGTTGCTGTTGTTGATGTTGTCGTAGTTGCTGCCTTGCAAGCAGGGCCTCCAGCTCCATGAATGCTGCGAGAATTGGTATCATCTTGGTGTGGGAGGGGGTGTGGTGTGTGGGTGTGCTCCTTTTGTGCTGTGCCTGACTCTATGGACTCCACCTGTGCTGATTGGGTGCACCTGTTCCTCTTTCTGGCACTTTTCAGGGTTGTTAACACCTTCTCTGCGATGCCGGTAATTACGCCATGGCGTTAAGGTACTTTGCACCCTTGTGGAGCCCGTTTTTACCGTGTCCGCTTTACTTGGGATCAGCACTGGTTAACGCCTTAGCGTTATTTCCGACGTGGTGTCTCGGGTGCGCGACACTGGTCCGCTATTTACGCCGTCGTACTTTACGGCGGCGGTAATTACGGTGTGATGGGTCGGAATAGTCCACGGCGGAAAAGGATGGCGGTATTACTTTACCGCCATCGTTTTTCCATTAGCGCCGGACTCGGAATGAGGCCCATGGTCTCTTCTGCACACACAGAATCAAAGCCAAGTGGATGAACTCTACATGCAGTCAGGAGGTGTCCAGTCATTTGATCGAATACAAAGGATCGAATGACAAAATAGTTCGAGTCAAAAGGATCGAAAAAAAAAATTTCGAATGCATTTTTGTAATGTTTTTTTATATAATATAGTTAAAAAATGTTTTTTTAAAGAAAACGGCGGGTTGGGGTGGGAAACCCCCCATAAAAAAAATTAAAAAAATGCATTTGACCATTTTTTTTCAGTCCTTTTGACTCGAAAAAACGGCATTCAATCCTTTGTATTTCGACTATAAATTATAACCAGTCAGGAAATAGTGTCAATAATCAAGGCTGGCTCATACAAAAGAATTTATTAAAATTATATGATAGGTCAAAGAGAATAGAGGAAGTATATTTTTGAAGAGTCAATAAATGTCAAAAACAGCTTTTTGTAACTGCTTTGCTTTGACTTCTACAAAAGTAAATTATAATCTATAATCACTCCAAGAATTCAGACTTCTGTCATTGACATTTGATAATTACATTACAATTCTCTGCAGCCATTTGATTTCCATCTGCTGGCCTGAGTGCCCCAGAGTAGTATCCATCTACTAAGGACTACACTTCATTTCAGCATTAGCGACCATGGGCCAAAGCAAGAACAGGGATTAGACGCCCTAAAAGCAAGATTCAGCAGTCCCTAGAGAAGTAGGGGCCGTTGATGAATGCTGAGGGTGCAAAAACCCCAGCATCCGCTGGATTGTGGGAAGTGCCTGAAAAATGTATTAGAAAACAGGAGATAAGACCTGTGAGATCCACAGCATAGGTTTTCCATAGCTACAAGCCACGAATGTGTGGAGCCACAGGGACAGTTTACAGGGTGCTGCAATGGATAGTGCATGGGTGGACCTGAAACGGAGGGGCAGTGAGGCTGCTATGACAAGCCTTTGCTGCAGGGTGTTAGGCAGAATCATAGGCAGAATCATATGCAGAACCCTTTGGGAACACCACACACAATTAAGACTACAAGTAACAGTACAAAATTCACCTTTGGTACAAGCCTGTACTACACAGTTAAGTGGTAGCGATGGCTGAGCATCAACACTTATCTCAAGAGTAAAGTGAGCATTACCAATACTTACACAAAGGACAGCAGTTACTATGGTTCAAACAAACACTGACTCAAGATTTCTGAGTAAAAGAACATACATTTATTTACACATCGGTTGTAAAACAATTCACCAAGTAAAGCAGTAAAGCAGTAGAAAAATCACACTCTTAATACACTACACCACACCAAATAGATTCTGGACATGTTAAGCTCAAAATGAAGTGTGAGCAAAATGGCACTCCAGTAATTTAGGAGGGGTGGGGGGAAACAAGGTTAGACAAAAGTTGAGCAGCACCAAAAAGTAAGTAAGCAGGGAAATCTAGAAAAATTAACTACAGTGAGGAAATCAAATCAGGAGGCCGGGGCCAAAGTCAATGGACCAGAGTCTTTGCAGAAGATCACACAGTTCAAGGTAGTTCGCAGTTAAGTCTTTGCCAAGAGTTTAGAACGAAGTTGGTCAGACAAAAAGTTACTTTCAAGAATAGAGAAGGACAAGCCCTCGGATTGGCGAAAGAGTGTAAACACTTTCACCGCGGTCGGACGGAAAGAACAACCGGCTTTGAAGTGTACCTTAAATGAAGAAGAAGGGTGTAGCTGTGGCAGACGTTCCTAGCAGGTCCTGCAGGCTCATGGTTCCTGAAGCAACTGTCGGACTGGCACGGAGTAGGAATACTGAAGGGGCCTGCACTGCCCAGGGAAGAAACCAGCAGCAGAGCAAAGCAACAAATAAAAGGTGCACTCCTTAAAACCCAAGCAGGGTCCGGTCCTTCTGGCTATCCGGTTCACTGTAGCTGTGCACAGCAAATTCGACCAGAGGAGGGAGGCCTGGCTTGCAGTTTGGTGAACTGTTTGGTCCCACCAGCTCAATGGGAGAAGATTCCTTGCAGATCTTCCATGTCATTGAAGTTTGAGGATTCGGACCCGCAGCAGGGCAACACCGGGAGGTTCAGTCGTGGTAGAGGTCCTCTTCTGTCAGCTTCTCTTCGGTTCTCTCGATGCAGTGGCATCTCTGCCTTCTCAGTCCCAGAGACCTGCTTTTTATGCAGTTTTCCCCCAATCACACAGCCTGTCTGTCAATCACACAGCAGGGTAGCTGTCCTGGCAGGACAGTCACCACAGCCAATCATACCAGAGTATGACATGGGTCTCCAAGGAGACCCTGTGCAGGGATTCTCAAACCCCTCCCTCACAACCTGTCCCCCTCAGACATTCAGGTGCCTAAGGAGGGTTTCTGTGCTGATGCCCTCCAAAGGTTGGCGAACGAAGGAACCAAACCTGGTTATGCGCGCAGAGTAAAACACGAGAAAGACCTTTATAAGAAGAAATGGTGAATAAACCCAGCCGGAACCGAAATAAAATGAACGGGGTCCCGCGGGTTCAAGTTCGAGACTACCAACTTAGCCTAAAACAGTACCAAGGGTATTTAAATAGACTCTGGTAGGAAAAATAGGGTAGATACCAATGCCACCAGCCAAATCTTAAAGAAAGGGGAACGAAAAAATGTTCCATGAGAAACAGACAAAATTACCCTATTAACCCTTTTGAGAACTCTATGTAAGATAGTTTGTACTGGGTCTGTTAAGTTAAGAAGACTAATAAAGTCAATGGCAACTTTACATGTTCTGGGAGACAATAGTCAGTCCCAGAAAATGGAGTTTAAAGTCGGAAGTCTGAAAAAGACAACCCTGTGTCACTACACTAAAGGTGCTGTGTGACACACAGTAAAAAGATGATGCCTATGGAGTAGGTGAGGCTCCACAGTCTATGAACACAAAAATGTTAAACACACACAGTAAAACAAATGTAAGAGTGGGAAAAAAGGCTCACACTCTTACCAGGTGAAAAAAATAAATCCTAGAAATCCAGCAAAGCTGCTGAGGGACTCAGTAGGTAAGGGAAATTAGCCATTCTGTAGAATTCTCCCTAACAGACGGCCTATGGAAAATCCACCTCGAGCACAAGGTAGGAGGCAGAGGTGAAACAAGGCTGATGGGGAGGAGGTGAGCTGGCACTGGTGTCCTCCAACTTCATGAAGCCAGGCAGGAAAGGCAAATTCCAAGTGGCTACTGGCAGAAAGTGCTGTGGAATTAGACATAATTACTACTTCCTGATTGTTTGAATCAAATATCCACAAAGGGTGCTACATCTTTCTTATCCATTAAGGTTCATACTTCTTCCACACAACTTGTAAAGTATATAGGTTTGAAGATTCGGACCCGCAGCAGGGCAACACCGGGAAGTTCAATCGTGGTAGAGGTCCTCTTCTGTCAGCTTCTCTTCGGTTCTCTCGATGCAGTGACGACTCTGCCTTCTCATTCCCAGAGACCTGCTTTTTATGCAGTTTTCCCCCAATCACACAGCCTGGCTGTCAATCACAAAGCAGGGAGGATAGCTCACTGGCAACGTGCTCGCCTTGGAAGCAAGACAACACGAAGCCACACAGGTTCGATCCCTGGGTCTGTGCTTAGAAACCTCTGGGTATTTAAGTGTGTTATAAATAGGCAACTAAGACAATGACAAAAAATAAAATAATGTGTAACAGCGCCTCAATGCCCCCGGGCTGTGTGAGTGCTTTAGAAATGCAAATAAATAAAATTAATAAATAAATAGGTCTCCTCATAAAAGGAGGCAGACCAGAGTTCCATTAGCATATGTGTAAAATCTCCAATTTTTGCATTCTCAGCTTTTGGGCTGGGGGCTGGATGTAAGGGTTGAATAATAAAAGGGAACACGCTCATCCATGCTCTGGCCTGTGGCAGTTCACAGGTCAGGGCAAGTCATTTTAACATTTGGTGGTAGTGATATTATGTGGCTAGCCACAGATAGTTGTATGGCTAGTATTAATGAATTTTTTATTTATTTTCGCATTTACACAAGCACACAGAAGCCCATGTACATCTAGGTGTGAGTTACAGAGAGATTACAAGGCAGAAATAAGGAATGGGATTAGCTAAACAGGTGGGTTTTGAGTTTTTTCCAGAACAAGTGGAAGGAGGGTTCAGCCCACAGTGGAAGGTTATTCCAAAGGATGGCAGCACACACCGGGAAGCTAGAACCACTTGCTCCTTTGTGGTTGAATCTTGGTATGATGAGGGAGTGGTTGTGAGCTGAAGGTAGGGCCCTCGCTGGAGCATGTCTGTTGAGCCCCAGAGCTGGGTACAAAGGTGCATTGTTTGACATAATGGTGAGTGATTGGAAGAATTTTATATTTGATTCTTTCTCTGATAGAGAGCCAGTGAACAGATCCTCTGGCATCAGAGATGTGGTTGTGTTTTCTCATGTTCAGTGTGGCACGGTGAGCGTTGAGGTATGCTTGACAACACCAAATTTCAAACACACATCAAAGTGTATGGCTGCCCAGACTATAAACACACCACCTATTATCATCAACACTGAGGTCACCAGTGCCCCTACACTGTCACGAGATTGAAAAGATCCGTGTGCAGCGTCAAGGACCATGGCCCTCATTACGAGCTTGGAGGTAAGGGAAAAACAATGCCGGTAAAGGATTACCAGCATCGCTTACGGCTCCGGGCTATTACCTCCCGCCAACCCGCTATCAGCGGAACCATAAATAACGGTGCCTCTAATAGCGGCATTGGTGCGGGCACGCGACCCTACATGCCGGCAATAGCAGCATGGCGTAAACAGGAGCAGAACACAAGTCAGGTGGACATGCAAATAACGGGCTACTGAAGCCCAAAAAGTACCTTATTACATGGAGCAAATACCGGCATCATGAACCACCCGTAAACGGCCATGTGCAGTGTTCCCAACTGACACAGGTGCACACAATCATCACAGGTGGAGGCAATGTAGACTGGGCCAGCACAAAAGGAGCACACCCCACCCCTACCCACACCCAGTCACACACCAAAATGATTCCAATACTAGTAGCAATACTGGGGCTGGAGGACATGATTGCAGTGGAACTTCAGCATCAACAACAACAACAGGCAGCACAGAGGAGACGCAGGAGGAGAAGGAGCGTGAGGCAGGCACAGCATGCAACACCAGTGCAGGCAGTTGTACCACACAGGCAGCCCCCAATCCCTCGAATCAGAGGCAGTCCATTCAGCCTAACCCCTGAGCAGATCCACACCCTCTACGCTCTGGACCGGGACACCATCACCACCATTCTGGACATGATACATAATGACATTTCCGGCCTCATAGACATCCATACCGCCATCCCCCCTCTACTGAATGTGGTGTCTGTGCTCCACTTCCTGGCCACAGGCACCTACCAGCACACAGTAGGGCAGATGCATAGCATATCACAACCATTATTCTCACGTACACAGAACCAAGTGCTCAATGCCCTCCTGAAGCACACAGGCGTCCACATATTCCTACCACAGACTGCCCAGGAGATCTCCAACACCAAAGCTGGCTTTCATTCACTGGCAGGCTTCCCAGGTTGCATCAGTGCCATCGACTGCACCCATGCTGAATTGGTGGTGCCACATGCCTTGGAGGTAGTGTACCACAACCGCAAATTATACAACTCCATCAACGTGCAAATGGTATGTGACTCAAACAAGATCATCACACATTGTTGTGCCCGGTTCCCAGATCAACCCATGATTCAATGGTCATGCGGAACTCCATGATACCACGCTACATGGAGCGACACGCAGGGCAACGATCCTGGCTACTCGGTGAGTTGCATTTCAAGCCCATTGCAATGTGATGTTGGGAGATTATTGGGGGGAGAGATGCATACTTCACCTGGCTGAGATGGGGGGGAGATGCATACTTCACCTGGCTGAGATGGGGGGGAGAGATGCATACTTCACCTGGCTGAGATGGGGGGGATTGCATACTTCACCTGGCTGAGATGGGGGGGAGAGGCATACTTCACCTGGCCTAGATGGAGGGGATGCATACTTCACCTGGCTGAGATGGGGGGGAGAGATGCATACTTCTCCTGGCTGATATTAGCTGAGAGGATGGACCATGCTCATACCCCAAAGCAGGCCAGACTGAACCAGACACCTGACACCTACATGCAAGACGTAAGTTGTACTACTATGAAAATGAGGCAGTGCTGCAACCATTCCATAGCCATCAACATGTACACTGCACATAATCAGACCGTAGCCCCTGCAACACAATCCAGCGACATACAGTTAGTATGGCCAATGTACATGACCAAATATCATCATCAAAAAGGACATGTGTCCATTAGTGCATACAAAGGAGTCACATGAGGCCAAAATACATATTCTCACTCCTACACCACAAGAGAGGTCCAACATACCAGCATGGCAACATCAGGCGTGGAAAGTCAGATCATCAAGAGTCTGGCATCAACGGTGACAGGATATAAGCATACAATTAACTACACATCACCTAGATCATGGGAACAACCAGTGTGGGCAACCACAGTACGTGAGCACTCATAAGGAATAGGACACCCCTGCGTCCACTAGACGATGCCACGCACACCTGTCGATCATATGAAATCACATATTGCAGTTACTTTGATTGCCTCTATTCATGCATGGTTATGTGGATGCAAACAGGAAATAAATGCATGCCATTGTGTCATTGATACAGGTCACATTTGATGTAACCACTTACACATAACCATTGTTGTACACATGCAGGTGATGCTGGCTATCCCTTGAAGAGGTGGCTCTCTGCAGACCAAGCACAAAGAGGACTACAATCGTGCACACACACGTACCCGTGTGGTGATCGAGCAGACATTTGGCTTTTTGAAGGCAAGGTTTCACTGCCTCAGCAGGTCTGGTGGGGCACTCCTGTATGGGCATGAGAAGGTGGGCAAAATCGTCATGTCATGTGTCATGCTACACAATATGTGCATCAGACAGAATGTGCCTCTGCCCCCTGACGCTGAACTGCAACCACCTGACGAGGGGGATGAGGAGGGAGGAGATGGGGCTGCACATCATGGAGGTAGCGATGCACAGGAGGGACGTGCCATGCGCCAGACTTTGATTAACCAATGTTTTTAACACACATGGATGCAGAGTGTGCCTTGGATGTGGGACTCAGGGCACTGGGTGTGTCGGGACATGGACACTGTACACTGTTCACCAATAAAGCACACGTACACAATAAGCAATGTCCGGTCATGTGAATTCTCATTTCACAACAGGTGTATTGAACAGACACACCCTCTCCACCCCAACTTCCCCAAACACCCTCTCCCGGATCCCCCCTGAAGTTCCCCATAGTCTTCAAGAGTTCGGAATGGCAGGCTGCACCTACACCCCTTGTCCACTGCCAGCATCGGGTGGACCCCTGTCCGACCTGCGCAAGTTCCGCACAGACCTACGCAGGGGGCTTGTCTGTGTGGAGCTGGCATTTGAGGAGGTGCCTGGTTGTTCAACCACCTGTGCGGGATGCAGGGCCTCCAGCGCTTCCACCATGCGGGTGAGGACCTGCCTCACAGCCGCCAATTTGTTGCATATGTTTGCAGAAGTTGACTCAATGGCAGCTTTGAGGGACGCTGCACATTCCCTGAAAACCTCCCTTGTCTGGCCACTTTCAATGATGTGCTGGGTCACCAGCCCTGTCAGCTCCTCCTGGCGCTGTTGGATTACCGTGATCCCCTCTTGCCTGTCCCGGACACTGGTGGATGCCAAAGCTGCATTATACATGGTTGGTGCTTCATGCATGCTCCCCGTGGGGCTGAAGCTCCCTGGCCATGACTCCACAGCAGACAGCCCATGGCATTGTGTATGCTGGGTGGGGAGAGGTGGGGTGACTGCAGGGGGCCTGTAGCGGTAGGTTTTCCGGGTGTCAGACTATGTGTTTCATCATCTGACATGGCTGCCTCTCCGATGGTACTGCTGGCAGTGGACACAGAGCCTTCAGGCACTGGCTCCTGTGTGGTGATGGCTGGTGTGGGTGCTGTGGTGGTGGCCCTATTGCACATTGGTGCTGTAGGTTTGTGGGTTGTGTTGGCCTTGTGAGATAGTCCTGGTTTCACTCCTCCCCTTGATGTTGAGGGCCTGTTTGCCCCCTCCATGCGCTTGGACTTTTTCACTGCTGTTGCGGGCTGCTCCGTGGGGTCCTGATCATCGCTGTCAGATTGTGTGCCTGTGGGGGACCAAGAGAGGGAGAGCATTAGTGATGGGTCTACATGCATCTGGCATGCATTGTGGTACCTGCACTTCTATGGAATGAAAGGTATTTGCTGTTGGAGTAGTGACATACAGATTGCTAGCCTTATGGGTGGGTCATGCAGGGATGCGTCTGGGCCAACACATGTATGAGGTGCATCACGCATGTGGACGAGATGATGCTGTGCACTGCCTGTAGGCAGGGTTGCGTACATGTGTCTGGTGGCCCCTGCTTTGCATAATTTCACTGTCAGTTCGGGGGGGCATCTTCATGGTTTGCATTACAGTGGTTTATTTGGGACACCTACCTGCATCAGCCGATGACGGGGCTCCACGCCCCATATACCCCACTGCCTCAATTGCCTCCATTCCGACGATGCTCGCACAAGTCTCCTCCCAGCGAGTCATCTTTATGGGTGAGCCGCCTCCGCCACCTGTTGCCATTCCCTGGCTACAGTTTGCTGCGAGGATGTTCCTTACACGTAGGCGCAGGTCATCCCAACGCTTCCGGACATCTTTCACCGTGCATGGGGTGGTTCCAACCACCCTCACTTTATGCGCTACCTCTGCCCAGATCTCTTTTTTGCGCAACAGTGCTGGTGGACGCATATCAATAGAAAACACTACATCCCCATTTTCAGCCAAGGTGTCCGCAAGCATGTTGAGCTCTTCTTCAGAGAAGCGCTCCTTGCACAGGTGCGCAGCTCCTTTTTTAAGTGCCTTGGGCATTCTAATATGCTGCTGTTTTATTTTGGGACAGGTGTGGTGGTGATGTGGATCCTGGGTGCAGAGGATGGCAATGGTTGTGTTTTTCATGATGGCTGCCGTGTTCTTTCCCGTTCCTGTGCAGTGATGCTACTTCTGGTTCCGCTTATTTACGGTCATCGCTATTAGCGGTGATAGCGGTGACCGCTAATGCCAGAGGCATGGATGGCGGTGGTGCTATCTGCGCTTCCCTCGATGCCGCAAAGGGAGATTTTTGGGTCTTTAGCGGCATGGCAGTAAGGTCGTTACCGGCATGGCGCAAAGCTTGTGCCCGCAAAGTCGTAATAGCCCTCTAATAGCGGTCTCTTTGCTACACGGAGACGCTTTTTGCTCCATGCCGGAAAAGACAGTTACTTACCTCCAACCTCGTAATGACCCCCCGGGCCTCATTAGGAGTTCGGCGGTAACCGTGGTGGTAAAATCGCCTGGTTACCGCCGGACTCGTATTACCATTCCTCCTCGGTGTCTCCCGGAATTACCAGGGCATTACAGCCCCGGTCAGTGTCCCGGGAGTCACGGAGGCGGAATGGTGTAAATCCCCATTCCCATGGAGTCCTATAGTGCTATAGGACTCCATGGGAATGGGGAAGTGGAAATACCGGCACCATCTCGTGATGGTGCTGGTGTTTCCACGTCCGCCTGCAGGCGGGAGGTGTTCAACCGGCCAGGTCAGACCTGGCGGGAAGATCACCTCCCGCCTGAAGGTCTCGGGATCGGGCGGTCCGGAATTAACAGTGGCGGCGGGTTTACCGCCACTGTTAATTCCGGACCACCCGACCCGTAATGAGGCCCATTGTTTACAGTTATCCATTTATCCTTCAAGTGGAGATTCGTTTTCATTTGGCTATTTAAAAAAAAACGATCTCTGGATGCATGTGACCCTGCGAACTTTATTCCAAAATCTTAGTGCCATTGGCAGTAATGATCCTGCAGGCAGCTGTAATAAAACAATTGTAGGTGTTTGTAAAGAAACACATGTGTCTCTGAAAAGGATGGTCCAGCCATATTTGTGATTGTTGATGAGGATGGGTCTTTTGGTGATCACGCAGCATGCTCCTTCTTTGATGTACTAAACTGTGAAGGATGCAGTAGTGTGAATTCCGTGAGTGATGGTGACTCGTCTTGTATTCCAGACACCATGCTGTTGTCATTGACCATTGTCTATTTTATCTGCAAGTCTTCTCTAACCTTTAAAACTTCATTAGAAATATAGCTAATTTGTTTCAGAGGTCAACTGAGGAATGTATCCCCTCGACCATAGCTTTGGTTTTCAAATTTCAGAGTTGATAGCAAATCATTCCTTAAATAGGCTGTTTCAATAGAAAATATGGTTTATAATTTAGTTTTTGAAGCTTCCCTGGTCTCTCGATAAGGTGCTCTGGGCATTATTTTGTATGCAATATGTTCGTTCTATGTGTCATCTTTGCTTGAAGCAAATTTACACTTCCTTAATTGCTTTTTAGTCAGTAAAAACTTTTTGTTTGGGCCTGGAGACCCATAAAAGTATCATATACTCGTACAACATGAAACAGGCAGCCAACCAAGCAATGTCAACGGAGACAATTCATATTATAAAGTGTTCAGTGACTGCACACAAGATAATCACAGTAGAATAAGGCTGTAAGCAAAAAGATAAGAAAAAAACACAACAGCATCCAGATATTTTGTATTAATGTCATCCTATAAAGTGCAACACATAAATATTGAGCTAATGTCTGGGTAGAATTTAAGGAATCCTCCATAGATCACTACAGAAAAGCCGGTCAGCATTTGCAAATGTTTGCCTCTGCTTCATACTGTCTTCCTTCTTCGACCAGAAAAAGAAAACATGTGTAAAGATTTTAATAGTGCTTGTGGAAAAGGGCAGCTCTTCTCATCAATTGTTTCCCATACGACCAACCCATCACACGATTGATAATATGGGAATGGAAACGTAAACTATGATTCAGCATTCTCTGTGCTAAAACAAATTGACTCATCAAAATAAGGTTTCAGGTCATAGCAGCTCTCTACTCTTAGGTATGGCCACTTCAACCTGTTAATTCTGACATCCAGAATGAGACAAAAGTTTTCTTTAGAAAAAATGTTGGTGATAAAACAGTATCCTGATTAAGAGTTCAAGCAAACCCTACACGGCTGATTGCATTAATAGACAATAATTAACTACTGACAAGTGTAAGGCTGGCTCTATTGCTATGACACTCTTCCTCCAAAATCACCTTTGGTAAATGTGACGGTGGATTAAAAAACACCTTTGTCATTAATGATACCAGATTCAATTTCAAAGTACCCTTCAGTTACCTTAGCACATTTTTTCCCGGTTCAGCATATGAGGGGGGGAATATGGAGAGGCCTACATATTATTTACAAAATTAGATATGAATTGTTTGGATGAACTCGTTTGTATTAAAATCCCACACCCCACCCCTTCAGCATGCAAGGCAACAGAAGCAACTTTTGTCTCACAGAGCCACTGCGGCATTAAGATCTGCTGGGCCTTAAAGCGTCAAGAGAACTTGAAAATAGCCAAATAGATAAGGACATTCTACATGCCTTCTTCCCCAAATGCTGGGAACTGGAAAAAGTGTGAAACCATCGCATACCAAGATAATCATACGAAGAAACGTTTCCAATCATATGATATTACATTTTAAAAGGTGAGAAAAGGAATACCTGTTATAAGATGAAAAGTCCCTTAATAGACAGCAGAATTCCCTGCCAGACACCACGCTTTACGGCCACAGAGGTAGTAATTGGGCTCATTCCGAGGTGGGCATTAATGGATACCAGACACCGGTAAGGACAGTGGTGCCGGTAATCCCTTACCGCCCAATTCCGAAGTCCCTTAGCAGGAACCGTAAAGGACGTGTGGTCTGACCACACGTCCTTTACAGGTCTCGCTAAGGGACCAGGGCACTAATAACGGGCCTGCTATTCGCGGGCCCGTCATTAGCACCTTCGCCATTCCCATTGATGAAATGGGGAATGGTTTGGTGAATGGGGTCGGAATGACCCGGTAAGTCCCCATTCAACCAGACCGGTGCCGGACCCGGTATTGGAGGCAGCCATGGTGCAAATAGCGCCATGGCTACCTCCAATATCGGAATGAGGCCCATTGTTTCAATGCTTCCAAACATTATCTGGGCCTCATTACGAGGTGGGCAGAATGCGTTTAACAGCACCGGTAATGGTGCCGGTAAACCCATTCCGCGCTATTACGAGGATCCCTTGCGGGACCCACTCAGAACATCTGGTCAGACCAGACGTCCTTTGTGTGTCCCTCAAAGGCACCAGGGAGCTAATAACGGGACCGTTATTAGCTCCATCCCCATTCCCATTGAGCCCTATGGTGGCTACAAAGGGAATGGGGATGTTTTTTTTTGAATGAGGAATTACCGGGTCCTCCAAGGTTGGAATGACCCGGTAATTCCTCATTCAAGGAACCTGGACCCGGATACGATTTTGGAGGCAGCCATGGTGCTAAAAGCCCCTTGTCTGAATTATTGGCATGAAGAGTGATCACCACCCTCAAGAGGCTGGCCAGAACAGTTTGGTCTGATAACGTTTTCCATAACCGCACATAGTCTACCATATCTAAAGCAGTAGCCAAATCCATACAGGCTGCCAAGAGTTCCTCTTTAGTGCAAATGGGTTTGATTATGACCTTGCTCATATTTAATCCATGGCGAAGAGTGCCCAAACTCTCTCAAAAACTGAAATGGTTGGGGCAAAAATATGTCTGGATTTAACACTATCCAGTAATATATTTTTTATTTCATTTTATTTATTTAATATTTGTAAGGCACCAATATAAGTGCTTCCAGGCACCACAAGACAAAGAAGGGAGGGAGGACAGAGGAGAAAACAACAGTAATGGTTCAAATAGGCCTTGAGAAATTTGTAACGTGCAACTGCAGTTTCAAGAAGTGCAAGGGGGGTAGATCAGGGATAGGGAATGGGATAGGGTAAAGAGGGAGACGTGCAGGGGGGGGATCCTAGGGGGCTGGGCAAGTGTTGATGGGTGCCCAGAAGGGCCAGTGCTAGTTGGATGCAGGGTGGGGGAAACTAGTGTGAGGATGGATGTGTCCCAGCCTTTGAAGGCTAATCAGGGAAGGGTGCTTGAGTGTAAGGGCTGGTAAGAAGGGGTGAGGACTGGTTGAAGGAGGACCTGACCCCAATAAGGGTCATATGGGACAGAGTCAACCAGTCACTGCAGCAGGGGTAGACAAGCAGGAGAGGGTGTGAGGGAAGGAAGATGAGAAAAGAAAGGTCTTTAGAATCTTCCGGAACTTAAGGAGATCCAGCTTAAATTGGAGAGTGGGAGAGAGGCTGTTTCAGAGAGAGGCTCCTGTCGAAGAAAGAGATGTACCCCCATGGTCTGCTTGGAGAAATGTCTGATCTGCAGAGAGTTGGAGCTAGAGGACTGAAGGACTCTAGCAGGGAGGTATTTAGGAGGAGAGAGATGGATGCAGTACAATCCCAGGCCCCAGAAAGCCTTGTGGATGATGGAGAGGGTCTTGAATTTGATCCTTGCAACCACTGGTAGCCAATGAGATTTAAGGGCTGGAGATATGCGGTCCCCAGGCTTGAGGCCAATGATAAGCCTCGCAGTCCAGTGCTGTATTAATTGAAGAGGGCAGAGGGAGGAGAGAGGTAGATTAAGAAAGAGGCTGTTGCAGTAATCCAGCCTGACGAGAACCACAGCTCTGGAGACATTGGGCCTCATTACAAGTCTGGTGGTAGCGGTGCTGGTAAATCCAGAGGTCCGCCAAGTCAGGGGCCGGACAATATTAATCCCCTTTCCCATTCAGTCCCATTGGACGCAATGGTAATGGGGAACACGGAAGCACCAGCACCGTTAATAACGGTGCCGGTGCTTCAATGTAGGTCTGCTTACCACCTGCCGGGCACAGTAACTCCGGCAAGCAGACCTGTAGTGTGCCGGTATGGTAACAACTGTGCCGGTAAGCAAACCAGACCAAAACACTTATAATGAGGCACATTGAGTTTCTGGGGGAAGGTGAGGAAAGGGAGAATGCCTCTGAGGAGGTGCAACTGATAGTGAGCCTCCTTTGCAAGTCAGCGATATGAGGTGAGAAGGAGAGAGAGGAGACGAAGATGACACTCAAGTTTTTAATCTCAGACGATGTTGAGGGGAGGGTTCCCAAGGAGGGTGGCCAGAGTATAGGAGGGAAGCAGGGGGTAGGAGACCAAATTAAAAGGATCTCAGTCTTACTGGAATTAAGGCAGAGATCATTAGCAGCACACCTTGCCTGATTAGCAATCAGACAGTCAAAGATGAGAGAGAAAGGAGAGGAGGAGGAGGGAAGCTTAAAGGAGAGTTGTGTGTCATCAGCCTAACACGAGTATATTCAGGATCAATGTATGAAGCAATTTAATGAATTGCGTAAAAGAGATATTTTTCTTTAGCTTCTCAGGAGGGCTTTGTCAACTACTCTATATATCAGAAAAAAATCACTTCTGCAGGAATATGGGAACCGCTTTAGCAGGACCTTTTTTTTTTACACTGAACATTTTCCATAATAGAGGAACCCACATTTCTGGAATACGTTTGTTCACATCACAGGACATGAGATCCAGACTGGGGGAGGCCTTAGTCTTATGAGAGCCAGAAGCCACTTCCAGTTCTACCAGGCAGAAGAGCAGAAACAATGCTTAAAACTCCTGATCATCGTTCTTGGGCAATATACATTGGCTTTCATTAGTAGATTCTGAAGTGGTCACATTTCATTAAAGAAAAGAACAATGGCTTACCCAGCTACCAGTAAGGAAGCTATTTTCAATGCTAGCCAAAGCTTCAAACTTAAGCCTTTTTGCCACAAGTCCCATAACCTAAGAGAATTGGGAGTTCTTGCAGCTTATGCAGTATCCTTCCGGAATGCCTAAGAACATTCTGCTTTTTATGCTATAACAATATCTTTGGACTGTATGCATCTAATGATCAGTGAGCCATATTTGAAAGCCTAGCATAGTTGGCTAGTAGGGTCTTTGCCAACAGCATTAAACTTCTCCTTTCTTGGGCCTCCTTCTTCTCGCTCATTTCTGACTGTATGTCCACTATTCAGTCATGGTGTACTACAAATGACCTCTGCCTCACCGCCAGTAAGACTGAGATCGTTCTCATTGGGACTCCTGCTCCCACCTACCCACTTTCACTCTGGCCAGCCTCCCTTGGCCTTGCACCAACACCCACCTGTGAGGCAAAAAACCTTGGGATCACCGTCGACTCCACTCTCTCCATCTCTTCTCACATCTCTGACATCTCCAAACTGTCTAAATATCAGCTACACCTCCTCAAAGGTACTCTACGTTTTCTCACTTTCCCCCAGCAGCTCACTCTCTCCAGAGCCTTGGTTCTCTAGGCTGAACTATTCTAACAGCCTCTTCCTTAACCTCCCTTCTTTGGAACTGCGCCCTCTACAACTCATCCAGAACAGAACAGCAAGACTTATCCTTGGCTTCAAGCCCAGTGACTGGATCTCTCGGCACTGGAATCCCTTCAATGGCTTCCCGTGGCTTCAAGGATCAAGGATTTTGATATTGAGAAAAACAAGAGTGGGCTTAGGAATACGTCTTCCTTAAGTCCACCTGTTAGTAGTTACACGCCGGAAGCAGAAGTTTTCACCAAGAGAGTTTGGAAGGAAATTGAACAATTGGAAACGCAGGGAATGAAACGTCCGTTTTAAAACATCTTGAGATCGGATAGAACAGCACTCAGGAGTTTGGCCACCAATCCGGATATCATTTTGCGGAAAGCAGATAAGGATGGTGCCATTGTTATGCTTAATCGTGCGGCCTACATAGCAGAGTGTAATCGACAACTTCAAGATAGACAATTTTACCAACCTATCAAGGAAGATCCTACCAATAGACTCACAGTTCTTATCAATCACAAAGTCAAAAAAGCCTGTGCTGGATATGCCCACAAGAGAGCGAATTCCTTAGGGTGAAGAATGCTACAATACCTAAATTCTACATACTCCCTAAGATTCAAAAGACTCTGGTGAATCCTCCCAGTCGCCCCATAGTTTTGGGCACTGTTGCCGTATTGGAACCTTTGTCGAAATTTGATGACAGATATCTCAAACCCTTTGCGCAGAATATGTACTCATTCGTACAGGACACCACTGAAATTATCAATATAATGGAAGAGATGCAATTTGATCCTGCTACCCAGCTGCTTGTCATTTTGGATATAGTGTCATTGTACACTTGCATACCGCAACAGGAAATCTTACAAGTGTTAAAGGAAATACTTCTTTCTAAAATAACAGAAGGGTGCACACGAAATAGCTTTATCCTCTGGTGCGCTGAAATGGCACTTACTGAGAACTATTTTAGTTTCAGCTGACAACTTTATCATCAATCCCACAGTACAGCAATGGGGTCTTCAGTTGCCCCGTCAGCAGCCAACTTGTTTGTCGAGAGGTTTGAACGTCAAGTCATCTACAGCTCCACTAATCCCTGGTTTTCTAAACTGGGATTGTGGCGCTGTTATATAGATAGATAAAGAAAATGCCACAGAAACAGCTACCTAGTTGCAAAAAAAGTGCTACCTTTCATGTCGGTGAATTGATTGCGACAGAAGCAATAGAGATATACATCTTTTAATTTATGAATCAAAAACACTCAATAAGATTTATGTTAAAAAAGACAAAAAATGCATTTTGTTTGTACATAACATCACAAAAAAAAAATATAGTGAAAGTCAATATTTTCAACCAAAAACAATTTCTTTGAGCTTAACACAATCATCATATCTTGGTGATGTTGTGGGGTTAGTAAAAGTGTGAGGTGAACATCTTATTGTTGAGTGAAGCCTCAAGTTGCAATTAGCTTGTCTTTGACTCTGTTTGTCGACACCAAAGAGTGTGTTTCTAGGTCCTACCGATATTAATTGAACAAAAGAGAAAACTCTGTAGAAAGTGCTATCAGATGTGTGCTGGACCCGTCTTCAGGACTTTATATGCAAATACCCGGAATTGGATGTCACAAGTAGTTCATTGGTTGATGCCCTTCACAAGTGGCAATCTAAAAACCAAAATGAAAAAGCCGTGTTGGTAACATGGTAAAAAAATCAGAGTGTGGGGTCTCTATTGGTGTGCACATGCAAATGGTTCCACTAACCTTTCAATTGCTTGGTGGACGTGTGTGGCCTTTAATTAGGTATGGATATGGACGAAATTCAATGGTCCGAACTGTGATTCTTCACAATAATTAGAGCTAGAAAAAAATGTTAAATAATGAATGAACTTTAAAAGTTTGTGTTTTCAATTTTAAGCTTAGTTCATTAAATACAAAAATGTAGTAATTCATTTATGGCCTCTCTATTTGTCATATGAGAGCCCCCAAGGAGGGGGGATTTCTGTCTACTTATTTAAACAAACAAGAGAGAGAGAGAACATCTTACATGTAGCACAACTGTTGTTCAAAACTAAATCTAACACTATGAAGGACATTTGCTTGGTGCTATTTTTAAGTAAATAAATACCTTTCAATAAAAAGCAAAATGTGCTTTTATTAGCTTCAGCAAGCCGCAAGCGTAATTTCACGCATCCTGTCCGATAGTGTCCGATAGTGTCAGGATGTGGTACTCGCCCGATCTGTCAATGTAAAAGCAGAGATGTAACGGCCAGTGATTCTCAGACAAAGGCTATATGAGAGTATTTCACGAGCGCGTGTATGGTGTAAATACCTTTGTGCAACGTTGTTGGAAATGGCTCTCATGCTCGATCGCTGTTGATATTTAGCGAGAATACTATGGTTGCCAGATGTTTTACGTACTTGCGTCTGGGGAAACTGAACCCACGCTGTGCAAACAATTTGGTTAAATGTGTCTGCCATCTTGAAATAAAAAATGGCGGGTGCAACCAAAAAAGGAAAGGCTAGCATGCAGAGGAAACTGATTCGATGTGTCTGCCATGTTGGAGTAAGCGGACACGGCCATCAAAGATAGCTTTTTCAAGTCACAAACAGGAAAGCACCCAGTTGTCATCTATGGTTTATTGTAATTCGCCAATTTGTGGGCATATTTGTTGGGATAGTAATTAAGCCTACATGATGGAAGAATGCCTGACATTATGCAGGCACATTTTTTCCAAATGGACAATTAAATGACCTGTTTGTGATCGTGTTGCAGCATTTTAATATAACAGGTGAAATCATTAAGGAAGCAGTGGCTGTCAGACCAGTAACAAATATGTGTTTTTCATGCTTAGCATGTGACCAAACTTTCATATGTTTGAACCTGCATGTTTTGTATATATACCTCCTATGTTTGTAATAAATTGAAACAGCAAGAGACTGGAGTATGATGGCATATAGAAAATCATTGGTGTTTTACTTATGTAAGAACAGGCTCCATTCAATTCCAATGTTAAGCCCGGCTTGGACAGTATTCAGATTATAAATCCATTTCTGCTCAAGCTCTCTTAACTTGCGATCTCGATCCCCTCCTCAGGATGTGCTGGCACTGTTTGAATGATGTACCATTCAATGTCTTCAGCAGTGTGTTTTCCTTTTGCGAAGTGGGCAACCAAAGGTTTGTCAGGCACTAGGTGCTTAACACATGACCGGTGTTCGCATATTCTCTGCTTTACGGGTCTTTTTGTCTTGCCAACATATATTAACCTGCATGGTCATATAATGACATAGATTGCCCATTGGTAAAGGCTTTTAAATGCCAAATTAGGCCTTTTAGGTTGACAGTTTTCACATTTTTTGTCAAACGGCATACTGAACAGTTATCACATTTAAAATGACCACTCACCGGTGGCAGATTCCAAAGTGTTGTTTGTTGTGGAGCAAGAGATGTTTTTGACAGTCTATAGGTGTGCACCAATTTATCGCGTAAATTGGGCATACGCTTAAACGCAAAATGTGGTTTTTGCAAGAAAAATCTTCAGTTTAGATCAGGGGCCAGTTTTTCAAAATACAGCAGCGGAGGTCGTTGCTAATGGGGGAAAACGTGGAGACGCATGTGATTTTGTCCTCTTGTACTCTGCATTGTTTTTTCAAACATTGATCTCTATTGGTATTGCGTGCCCTTTTTAAAGATCGTCAAATGATATATGGTGAGTATCCCCGTTCTTTTAATTTTTGCGACAAATGGTTGCTGTGAAAGTCAAAGTCTTCCTTTGCTGAACAGTTTCACCTGATGCGCAAAAATTGGCCAAATGGAAGATTTTCACGTAATGATTGCGGAAGAAAACTTTTGAATGACAGCAGTGCATTTTTGACTGTTGGCTTCTTGTATAGAGTCGTGCTTAATGTGCATTGGGGTGTTTTATGAATCTCTAAATCTAAAAAGGCTATTTTTTGATGGTCTAGATTCATAGTGAACTTTATGCATGGGTTGTGTAGATTTAACCACACAAGCAACTCTGTCAAAGTTGTTTCACTTCCATGCCATAAAAGAAACACATCATCTATATAACGGTGCCAAGCTTTGATGTTTGATTTAAAGGGATTATTTTCATGGTACACCAATGCTATTCTGATGCATTCACAAATGAACTCAGAGGGGACCGTTAGGTCTTCTCTAGTTTCAAGATACGAATGAATAACTTGAATACATTGCAATTGGGGAATGCTGATGTATAGCGATTCTACATCCAATGTGACCAAAATATCATTTGCATCAGTGACAAGTTTGTTGAGGATTTTGATCATACTAGTGGTGTCCTGAACAAACAATCTCATTTTCAATACAAAAGGTCTAAGGAATGAGTCTGTATACATTGACAGTGGTTCAAGTAACAGACCAATTGCAGCTACAATGGGGCGCCCTGGTGGTTTCCTGGCGTCTTTATGTATTTTTGACAGACAGTATAGTGCTGGAATAGTGGGCTGGCTAGTTGTAAGAAAAGCCTTTTCATCCTCATCTATCCAGCCTTCATGCAATGCATGTGACAAGAGGCTGCATATTTCATCCCGTATGGTATAGGTGGGATTTCCCGGGAGCTGTCTGTAGAACTTGTTGTTTTCCAATTGTATATGGACTTCATTTTTGTATTGTTGAGTGTCCCATAGAACTACACCACCACCTTTATCCGCAGGCTTGATAACGAATAAATTGTTATTCTCTAAGTTTATGAGAGCTGATTATTCTTCCTTCGATAAGGTGTTAGTACATCTATTTTTTGTTTTGATGAATGTTCTCATCTCTCGAAGTGAGTTTTCATGGATAATAAATAGTATTAAATAAATACTATTTATTTCATGGAGAATAAATAGTACCAACACAGTTCCACACCTGAACAAAGGTTCACACACACCTTTCGCTCCACGGTAGCAGATGGTAAGCACTCCATACAATACTCACTATGATAAAGCTGGATCAACGCAGCACCAGCACAGCCAAACGGCCCATAAGGAACCAGAAAAAACCCCACCCGCAGGGATACAGCCCGAACGGGAGCAGAAGTACCTGACATCAAACCTGGCATCAGGATGCAGACCCCACTAACCCAACCCTCGACTTTCTGTATACTTAACTCACACAAAAGTCACACAACCATTTCTCTCCCAGCAATCCGCATGCACTTTACCACACCACAGCAAAAACAAATAAACAGCACCAACAGCAAACAAGGTCTCGCCAGATCCGATACTTGCACCAAAGCCCAGCACTCGGTGTATACTGAGCTGAAGCTGCCAACAGCACACCACTTCTCCCATTCTCATAGTCCCTTCCTCCCGACTAACCCTACCCGCCCTCCTTCCTGTATACGCCAGAGCACCTGGGGACCAATTCCGTTGGTGACGGTGCGCTATATAAATACCTTTAACATAACATAATGGGCCTCATTACAACCCAGGCTTTAAGGGGTTAACAGCACCATAAAAGGTGCTGGCGCCGTTAAACCCTTAACGCCTGATTACGAGGTCCCTTTGCGGGTTGCACTTTAATGCCTGCTTTTAGCAGGCATTAAAAAACCAACCCGCAAAGGGACCTAGGAGCTAATTATAGCACCGTAATTTACGGTGCCGTAATTAGCACCTTCCCCATTCCCATTGAGCCCTATGGGCCAAAAATGGGAATGGGGAAGGGGCCATGGTGAATGGGGAATTACCGCCCCGCCAACCTTGGAATGGGGCGGTAATTTCGCCATTCACCATGGCGGACCCCGGCATGCACCATGGTGCTTATAGCACAATGGTTTAGCGCTGGGGTCGTAATGAGGCCCAATGTCTTTCTATTAGATTATTTCAAAATATTGTCATGGTAGGTATAATGTAATTTGTGTACTATCCAAGTCTAAAAATCAAGGTATTATTTTCATTATGGAAGTCAATTATTGGAAAAAAGAGCACCTTCTTGTATGAAATGAATTAGGAAATAATGTTGTCAAGCCACACTCAAAGTTAACTTTGTATAGGGCCTCATTACAACCCTGGCGTTAAGAGGTTAACGGCGCTTGAAAAGGCTGCGGCGCCATTAAACCCTAAACGCCCAATTCACACTTTAACGTCTGCTTTTTGCAGGCGTTAAAGTCCAACCCGCTAAGGGACCTTGGTGCTAATTACGGCACCGTAATTTGCGGTGCCGTAATTAGCGCCTTCCCCATTCCCATTGTGCCCTATTGGCCAAAAATGGGAATGGGGAAGGGGTCATGGTGAATGGGGAATTACCGCCCACCAACCTTGTAATGGGGCGGTAATTCCACCATCCACCATGGCGGAATCCGGCATGGACCATGGTGCTAGTCGTAATGAGGCCCAAAGTGTTGATTTGTGTCTAACAATATTGATCATTGATATACAGTTCACAACAAAGTCATGTGTTTCTTTCATCCTCATGGCACCACCACTTGAAAACCATGGCCCCCATTTAATCTCAGTCTATATTTGGATATGTACACTTTTCAGGTAACTTCAAGGGCAAGAGTCTAAAAAATAAAAAAGCGACAACTCTGCGATGCACCACAAATGCACCACACATGAGTCAGAAATAGATGCACTTATTTCACAGAGCCACTTTATAAAAGGAGCACAACATGTGGATGGAAAGAAAACATGTATAACAAACAAATTGGGCATGCAAGAAGGAAGTGACCATTACGAGGGAGCAGAAATGCGCCAAACCCCAATTAAAAAAACTTGGGTTCCTGATTTGGACCAACAAGTGCTCATAACACAGATAAGAAGAGGTGCCCTGAAAACATGAGTAATTGGACTATCTACCCTCATTTGTGACTCACAAACATCACACCAGCAAATGAAAGGCCTACAAAGTTACTGGAAATTACTCAAATATTCGGACACAATCAATAATGACTGATATCTGATATCAAAGGCATGATCCAACAGCATAAACAGAGAAGTAGCAGGATGAGGATAAGGGGGCAGATGGGGGTGTACAGCTGATTACAACCAGATGATGAGTTGATAACTATGCTCACCTTTCAACAGTTCTTCTAGGACAGGATGCCGGTTGACATTATGAGTGAGAGCCATGCTTGCCTACAATAAAAGTGCATGCCATACCGCATGAACAACAATTCTAAGCCTGAATCCAAAATACATAAAGAAGGTACCACAGGCTGGTAACATAACAGCAAAGAATACTAAGTACCATATTCAGTAGGGGGATACATCACATAGATGAATTGCCAAGCCTGTATTGCAGTGTCAACATCAGACATTCTATATACATACATTAAAATATATATAAAAAATCCCACAAGCCTCAATCTACCCACAAAAGAAAAAGTGAAAAAAAAGAAAAGGCGCCTGGCAACACATGTGTCATTTATGTGCTCTGCAGGCACTACACCTGAGTGAGAGACCTTGGCGGGTGTTTAGTTCTGCTGCAGATTGTGGCTCGGCAGTGGGCTGTACTAGTTGGCCATGGGTGTCACTGGAGAGGCCAGTGAGGCTAGAGCTCTTGGTGAAGGTGGTCCTCATAACTGAGACATGACACTCCAGGGCAGATGCCAAGCAGTTAGCAGCAGCAATGTTTTCCGTGCCCTGCTTCACCTGCCTTCTGCGCTGCCTGCGGGCAGCTCGCATCTGGCTGGTGTGCATCTCTCTGAATTCTGAATGGTATGAAGGTCAGCTGTGTACATATGGGAAGCTGATGTTGCCACATTTAGCCCTCTCAGGAGGTATAGGGTGTGAGACGTGGCATGTTGGTGCATGGCGCTCTCCGTAGGTGTGCGTGTCTTGGAGAATTGGCAGGCAAATTGACACATGAAAGCACAGATGATGCTGTTGTCACCGCTCTAGGAAAAAAAGACATCCCTGAGCTCCTCACCACTTTGTTGGCCCACAGGAAGGGTGAGTACAGGAATCTCCACTGTGGTGGTGGTGTCCTGTTCAGTAAATGCCTCTGCCTGTTCCTCATCTACTTCGAGCTGTGGCATGTCACGATCATCTTCCAAGGCACCCTGTGGATTTGCACCTGTTTGGGAAATGATGAGATGTGACAGGTGAGCAACCTACACTTGTCATTTTCTTCAACAGTCATTTTTGCTAATGCATTGAGTATGCCTCTATAGATGTTTTCCCCATCTTTCCATCTCTTGGTGTTCACCTGTACAAAGTGATTTCTGCACACACAGACACACACAAACATACAAACACACATACACACACACACACACACACACACACTACTATCTTTCCATGATGATCCATATATCTTCCATAGGACATTGCTGTCATAGAGTAAGGAAGGACTGGATGTTGCATCCAATTTGACACAACACTTTCCTTAATAGAGGTTTTACCAAGTAAATGTGTGTTATTCACTATGTAACAGTAGGTACACATTTTTTTTTATAGTTCATTACAAACTTTTAAAATATAAATTCAGCAATTCCATTTTAAATATCATCAAATCCATCACATTAAACAGAACAGAAAACCAAAGAAGAGAAATAAAACAAAGTATCTATCACCATTCCATAGATGATAAGACAGATAGAAGGAAGAGCACACGTTCATCAAGCTCCTCTCTTGTCCTTTGTTTGGATCTTCCATTAAACAGTTTAATTTCTCAATTGTTCCAAAAAAGATACCAAGGCAATGATCAAGCCTTTATCAGATCCCATAGTCATCTGACTCCACCAATCATCTCCACTTAAGGTGGGTTTCTTTGCAATTACCTTACCCAAGTATGTTGTTCTTACATCTTGAAGCTTGGTGCAGTATAAGGTCAGATGTTTCAGAGATTCTAACTCCTTTTTATAGAATCTACATTTACGGTCCATTGTTCCATTTTTTTATCTTAAATTCATTATCGCTTTCGTTTGAAATAGATTTAAGCAGAATTTCATGTGTAGCTTCCTTTTTATCCCACAAGGGAACAATTGGAGATACTCTGGCAAGGTGTGTACTATTTTTGATTCTGGTGCTGCATCGGCCATACATCTATGGTGTATCCTCTGTTCTGAATTTTCACACCAATCTTGCATCCATATTTGTTTTTTACTACGTTTGGGTTTTGAGTCAATAGCTCTGTGTTGACTTGCAATTGTGTGAGAATGGTTTCACATTTCTGTTTCCATTTATCCAGTATAGTTGCAGCTGGTACATTCGAGGTATTTGATGACAACATTTTGAGCTGAGGGATATTTTCCACTCCACTCGCTTTCCTGTAAAGGGAGAGCATCTGCCATATTACTTTGGCGTTTATGGACGTTAGCCCAAGTTCGAATCTGATGCAAGCCGTAGGAGTACTTCTTGTTATTTGCAGAATATAAGTCCAGTATGTATTTTCGCACCAGGACCATATCGTGTGGGTGCAGCCCAGCATTGCTTCTCCTCCAAATGTCAGTGACGGTATTGCTTTCATTTTGTAAAACTCCAATGCAGGCTTTATGGTGAATTTTCCATACTTTTTATTTATTGCCGCTCCTTGTCCAACCAAGAATGTACATTTTCTCTTGATTTTTGCAATCATTGGATTATCGTTTAGGTATGAGTTTATTAGTACACCCAGGTATTGAACCTCTGTAGTCATCTTAATTGAATCCTGCTCTATAAACCATTTGAATCGTTTTCTTATGTTTGTTTTTGTGCCTACTAGGTTTTATAAGAGTAGGATCTCATTTTATGCAGGGTTGATTTTCAAATAATTTTTATCTGTGTATTCTTTGAGGGCTTGGAGTTTTCTTTGGAGCCCAATTGGAGTCATGTCTATGAGCACAATGTCATCTGCGTAAATCAGATGGTTTAATGTAGTCCCATTGATCTTTGGCGGGAACAATCTGACTTCATTTAGTGGAATCCATACCTCTGCAATAAACAGGTTGAATAAGGTTGCTCCAAGCGGGCCCCTTGAGGTTGTGGTTGTTGATGATAAGTTCAGTTTTGGTCCAATCTCACTATAATTTCCGTCTTTGAGTATAGTTCTTTAATTGCCGACAACAAAATAGGCGGGCATTTTATCAATTTCATCTTTGTCCAAAGGAGCTCCCGATCAATACTATTGAACGCTTGTGCTAAATCCACAAATGCTAGATATATTTTGGATCTTTTATCTATTGTCTCCATTTTGAGTAAAGAAAGATATTTAGACTGCAGCCGACGCCCTCAACAAAACCAGTTTGGCGTATGTCCATTATATTATTTTGTTTTATCCAATTTGTCAATCTTTCCAGAAGTTGTGAGGCAAAGAGTTTTCCCACATCATCTAATAGGGCTATAGGCCTATTATTTGAAGGATTTGTACGCAAGCCTTTTTTAAATATTGCCACTATTATGGCTCTCTTCCAGGATCTAGGGATCCTTTTCTCCATCGCGATGTTATTAAAGAGTTTAATGCAGAAATTAGCCCATTCTTCAGGATATTGTTTCAGGCTCTCATTCGTGAGCCCATCGGGTCCCGGGGCTCTAGATGAACTCAGTTTCATGATGTTCTCTAAGATTTCTTCTTTAATAAAGTTGAAATCCCAAGGGCCCGTTTTTTCTGGCACATTATACTCTTTTGACCTTTTTTTATAAATAGTGCTTCGTAATGGTCTTTTCATTGGGCTTCAGATACCCTATTGTTTGAATAGAGGGTTGTGAACCCTCTTTGTTGTTGATGACCTCCCAGAAGGATCAAGTTTTCTTTTGCTTCAAGATCTCCAGCATTTTTTCAGAGTGCCTCAGAAGGATAAGGGCTTTATGAGATTGCAGCCATCTTTTATATTTCACTTTTATTTTTTGGTTTCGATTTTGTAATTGTACCCAGGATTCCTCTTCAGTATCCTTGTTTTACGTAATTATCTTTTCTTCACGACAATTTCGTAGTCGTACACATGTTTGTTTTTAAAATGACTATCCTTATGTGTTTTTTTTAATTTCTACATATTTTTGTAGAAGTGCTGCATATTCAATTTGATCTTTGGTTTCGTCAGTTCTAACCTTGTAGAGTTTGTCGGTAAGTTGTATAATTTTAGTGTTTATTTAGCCGAAGCCGATTTCTCCCTGGCATTACGGTGACCAAATGGTTCAATTTTTTATTCTCATATTTTGTCAGTTGGGCTATCTCGATTTTGATCAAATTATGATCGCTGTGTAACATCGGCACGACTTTTAAGCTTTGGATTTTCCCTCTTAAATTTTCTAAGACATAGAAATAGTCTAGGATGGAATAGGACTTCTCTTGGCACCATGATGGGTTAGGTGGAATGTCCCTCTGAATATTGCCATTTAAAACATGCATGTTTCGATATTCTATTTCTTCTTGCCAGATGGCTTTGATTTGGTCTTGAACTTTTGGTCTCCCAGCGGACAGATCTTTCTTACTTCCCGTTTGCTCAACAAATTTCATATTCAGAACACTGCACAGTATTATTTGTGGTTGTTCACCATTTAGTAGAATTACATCAATTATTTCTACAATTAAGTCCAGATATTCCCACTTGTTCACTGCTTCATGTTGCAAGTAGATATTGATGACATAGAATTCTACTTGATCATCGTGCTCTTTCTGATGTCTTCCAATATTCACTTGTTGTATATATGGAGAGTGGTTGACAGTTTTTAGGATCCTTAGACCATGTTCTAGTTTCACCATAGTCAGCAAACTGGCCTTCGGCCGTCCTTAAGAATTTTTTATGGCTAGGTTCAAGACAATTTAAAAACCATCAGCAGTCGGGCATTCGACCAGCCAAGTTTCCTGCAAGCAAATAATGGCCAAGTCTTCCAGAATCTTTGGGATGTTATTTAAAAAGGTGTGAGAAGCCTCTTGTGTTCCACAAGCCCATCTGCAATGGTTTTACCTCTTTATTTTCCTGGCATTAACTATCGTTTGTTTTGTTTAGGCTTCTTGCCAGCCATGTCCAATTTTCACGGGACATGTCCATTGGACATTGCCATATTTCCTTCTTGACATGAAAATGTTATTTTAATTGTTTTTTTTTCTTCTGGTTGCTCTTCCCTCAGGTTCTGGCTTTTGTTATAATTAGCCTCCAAGTTGGCCATTGGCGATTTGGAATTGATGTTCAGTTTTAGGAGTTGATCTGTTGTGTCATCATCCTCATTTCTCATTCTAGGGGCATTGCTTTTCTTAATTTGTTGCAATTTTGGTTCGCCCTCTTCAAGCAGAACTTCTTTTACATCAAAGCTTCTAGCATTTGGAACGCTGACATTTGTGACAATAATATCTTTGATCACCTTTGAGAGATATTTAAGATCATTCTATCAGTGGTTTTCTCATCCACAAATTCCACTGTTTTGATGCCATTTGTTTGTACTGATCTTAGGTGTGTAATAAGATTAACTAATTCTAGCACACTTTGGCGATTTAGTATTAAAGCTTCTTCTGCACTGAAGAGGCTTTCCAATAAGAGGAAGTAATTTGCTTTTGACAAGCTCCTCTTTATGTTTGTTTGTTTTTCCTTTGAGCTTTGACTTCTTGTGTCTGTCCTTCAGGATTTGCCACAATTTTCCTGGCTATAATGTTTTCTTCTTTCCTGTTTATTGCCATCTTTTCTTATAGGTATTTTGTTTTCTTTCACCTCATGATTTGCGCAAACTTGTGAGTTCCTCTGTCAGGGACTAGCTGAGCTGCTTATTTTTGCTTCAGCCTGGTCCCTACGTTGTGCAAGCTTGAGAAATGTCTTCAATATAGATCATTTTCCATTTTCTATGGCTGCAATTTTTTTAGGGGTAATTTCAATTGTGCATATTCTGGGTTGTGGAATTCCCACATTTATATTTAAGGATTCTTCAATTATTGGATATTCATTCAGAGGTTGGCTTTTGGCGCCATGCTCCCCTGGATCATCCTCAAACTCTTCATGGTCTGTCATATGTGGATAGATTTATTAGATCTTCCATTAAACATACTGAATCGTCATCATCATTCTTTATTTCTGTCTCTGTGTGTGGATCTGTCGTTTTTTTCTCAGAAATGGCATTAGATTTAATTTCTTGAGTTTTCGATCGTTGATCAGTGTTTGTCTAGGTCTTATCTGTGATCTCATTCGTTTGAATTGTAACATTTAAGGATTTTATATTCCGCAAGAATTTGAAGGAGTTCCTTGCATGACGGTTTTTCTTGTTTGCCATATTTTTTGTTTTCATTAACCTTTTCCCGGGTAACTTTTTGTTATCCTCTTTCTTTAATATATTTTTGCCTTTTGTTATTTTTGCCTTTTGTTTTAAAAATCGAGTAAGTGTCTTCATTTGGCTCCGGCGTCACAGGCTTTGATTTGTCAATAATTTCTGGATTGGATGGCAACCCCTCCGCGTTTGCCAAGGTTGAGGGGAGAGGAGAGATCATATTTTCCACAGAATTCATCTCCTCTGCTGTATCCACTGTTTCTATCTGCAGTGCATCTAGCAATGTCTTTTGATTTTTTTGATTTACTCTAGCAAGTTCCTCTGTATCTTGCTGTGGTAAATTGTTCGGTCTGTCCAATTGCAGAAGACTAGGAACCAAATCAATTGTTCTTTGTAATTGATTTCGAGGTGGATCTTCGTGCCTAGTGCATTCAGTTCTTCCTGCCCTTTGTATTGCATGCTTATCTATCTGATAAAGGTCTGTTTTGACAGAAATTGAGCTTTCTTGGACTATTATCTGTCTTTTTAGTATTAGAACTGCTACCCTTGCTACCTCAGCAAGGAGGTGTTTATCTTCAGCATTATTTTTTAGCTGGTCTTTCAGGATATCTCCTGCTAATTCAGCATTTTTATAGTTGTTGTTGGGAAGCTAATATTTGTAATGTGTTCTCCATCTTCATTATTTTTGAGTTCACCATTGCTATTAGTGTATTTTGGTCTCTCACACTTTCACTCTGATTTTCAGAGTTTCATTAGGGGAGCAACAGTGATTGTCAGGGCTGATATTGTATTTGGTTGCGGTTCGTTTATCACTTGCTCCACCATCTCTGTGCATTCCTTAATGTTTTTTTTTCGATAGGCTGATTGCTGGGTTGCCTGGCTTCTTTTGTTGCTAGGAGGCATTTGTCTTTTGACTTTCAGGAAAATCTCTCTCGATCATTGAGGAGTTGGAGTCTGAATCAGAATCAGTAGAGGACTCTTTCAGTTCATCCATAGAATTAGTTGCACCGTTTTTACTTACGCCCCTTAGTAGTTTGTCATTATTAGTTTCTTTTTGCTTTGGCTTGTTTGATCGTAAGGTAAGTTGCTCTTTTTTATTTTGGGAAGTGGCTATTCCAATATTTGGGCTTAGGCTGAAGTCCACCCATCGTCACTTGTTGGGGCAATTTGACTGTTTCATCTTGTGGTAATCGATTTCACCTATGCCTCCTTTTTTACAGGGCGACAACAATTCTATTGTTGCATCAAGTGCTTTGTAACTATTACAGCTGCTGTGATTTATATTTTCTGGCCTGATATGTGCACTTATAGACACATTGATCTTCTTTAGGTCCTGAATTAATTTATCTGCTAACAGCAAGGAATTTCGTCTTTCATTTGTCCTCTTTTCAGGCATTATATTTTTGCATTAATCCAATCTATTAGTCCCTAAAGGGGCATTAATAAATGTCTCATCTTTCACTTTGTTGATTGAGAATTCAGATTCCAGATTCGATAACTTCTTTTTGTTTGTCAGAGTCCCTCTTATTAATTAAAGAGGCAGTTTCGTGTGAGTTGCGTGATCTATTCAGCCGATCAATCAACCAAAATGCTAAAACTCTGAGAGACATGGGGCCTCATTACGAGAATGGAGGTAGCCAACAGCTCCATGGCTGCCTCTGTTCCGGGGTCCATTACCGGGTTCCTGCAATGGGGACTTACTGGGTTACTCTGACATAGGAGGACCCGGTAATTCCTCCTTGGAGGAACCCATCCCCATTCCCATTTGAGCCCCCATAGGGCTCAATGGGAATGGGGAGGGAGGTAATAACGGGCAGATTACATCTGGCCCGTTATTGCCTCCCTCTTCCCCTTGCGGGACCCAGAAAGCACGACTGGTTTTACCAGGCCTGCAATACTGGTCCCGCAATGGGAAACCTGTAATCAGCGCTCCCGGAATGAAGGGGGCCAGTGCTGTACCGGACCCCTTCATTGCGGGAGTGCCAGCCTTATAATGAGGCCCATGATCTTCATTTTTTTTTGGCTGATTCGTAATAGATATGTGGGTTTATGTAAATTCAGTAAATTGGGCAGACAGACCGATGATATGGCAGCTGCCACATATTCACTAGCTTGGATATTGAAGGGGAAGCAATCAGGCACAAAAGAAGGGCCTGTACTGCCTTCTAACGGGGCTCGGTCTGGCACGCTGTCCTTAGAGCAAAACAGCACTGCCGCCCCGCCCCATTGCTTGGGTCGCTGCTCAATCACATTGTAAAGACTGGTAGGGGGTGTCTGTACCTCTGCTCCCTATATGGTAGAAGAGAGGCACAGAAGACCCCAGCCAAGATTCTCTATTACGGTAGCAATTGACGAGCAATCAAGGCCTAGCTTCTCAGGAGGTGATGCAGGCTGGTTCTTAAGTACAGTGTATTCCCCAAGCCCCCACAAAGGAATGTCCACACACTGTATTACTGAAAACACAGTCTTTATATAATTAATTCAAAGGTTATGTACACTTATCACAATAACGCACCTTGTGCTCAGGAAAATCAATAATGGTAAATATCTACAATTCTAAAGTGGTACCACTGATATTAGACCTCATTAAAGTGCATCCACAAAAATGTCACACAGATCAATAAGTGAAACCAGCAATAGAGAGAAGAGAGAGAATAAGGTGGTTGAACAAATAGGCAAAATACTGGCCCCTAACACTAGACACAGTTCTGTGTGGAGATCCCCCCACCTGGGCAACCTGTAAAAGAAAGAGATCTAACACAAGCTCAGTCCATATGTTGTTCAATAGTCTTATTCTCTCCTACAATGTTTTTACCCCCCCAATGTACCTGGTGGAGTCGAGTCCTTCGAAGAGGCGTCAACGGATCCTTCTTGAGCGACCCCCTTTCAAGCGGGAGTCACGGATCGTCGACAGGCGTCGAGAAACGTCGAAGAACTCGGGGTTCGGCGACGGGGAATCGACGGCCCTTCTTGAATGCCTTCCCTTTCAAGCGGGAGGCACGGGGCGTCCAACGTCCGTCGACAAACGAGGGAGAACGATGTCGAAGAGGCGGTAGCTTCGTCCGAGCGGTGCTCGTCGGCGTCGGGGCGTCGGCGTCCTGCAAGGCAGAGGTGTGCGGGGCACCTCGATGACAATAGTTCTGGACCACAAAGATTGTAGAGACGGAAGCCCAGCAAGGGCGTCGGGTTGTCCGAGTCTTTGAGGTCGTTGGGTGGCGGGAAACCCACCGGCAGGTTTCTCCTCGGCGCGTTGGTCATCCTCGACTTTCTCCGGCAGGATAAGCGGTCGACGATGCGGTCGAGAGAGTCCTTCGATTGAATGTTATTAGGCAAAGGAGCGGACGGCTCCGGTCGTCAGCGGCACGGCGTCAAGTGGTTCCCACGGCTGGGCAACACAACTTCGACGGGCCTCCAGCGGTTACGCAAACCTGCGAACCCTGGTCGACGGCAATGGACTTCGACAGCGTCGATGTCCGGGTGCTTCACTTCGATCTCCTCGGAGGTCCCGTCTCGGGTCGACAGCTTTTCGAGGGTCTGTCTTCCAGGGCGCTTCGGCGAAGATGGAGCGGTGCTCGATGGTCCCTCGGAGCACGGGAAGAGGGCGCCTTACCAGGTCCTCTCTCGGGTCAGTCTTCGACGATTTCGACAGCCTTCGGATTGGTCGAAGCAAATGCCACAGCAAGTCTTCTTCTTCCAGCTGGACGTCGAGGATCAGCAGTTCCAGTTTCTCTTAGAGTGGAGACTCAGCTCCAGGATGCTTCTGAACGTTCCTGAATGTTCCTGAACCTCCTGAACAGTGGTGAGAGGTCCCCAGATATACTATTCTGTCTCTCATCCACACTGCTGGCCTACACACAGCAGCCAATCATACAGAGGGGCATTCATGCAGTCAGTCAGCCAATCAGGCACATAGTGCATTCAGGCCACACTCCTCCCTTTCAGACACTCACAACAAGGAATGTGGATTGGGACAAGTACCCAGCCATTCAACACTACACACTGCATTCAGGCCAGTTTCGGGCAGGGCTGTCTCAGTCTTTGTCTCTCATGCCAGAAACCAGACAACCACAACAAGGAGTGTATATTGGTCACACACTCCATTCACCCAGGTCCCACCCACAGGAGGTACCCATAACATACAGTCACTGGGAAGGCTCCAGTCAGTCTAGCTGGGCCTTCACAACAACACCATATATGGAACTTCCACCCAACAGCCAGTCAGGGGGAAGGGACAGAGTCAGGGCTTCCAAGGACTTTGGGAAAACAAGATAACAGGCAATAGAAAGCAAGAGGCCACAGGGGCCATCTTGTTTCCTATCAGGAATCAACTGATTCCAATGGCAGGGCCTGGGTATCCCAAAATGGAGGACACCCAGAGCACCTGTCAAATTCAGCATGGAGCTGCCTGCAGCCCATACCCTGCTCTGTGGGCCACCCACAGGTGCCCAAAAACATACACTAGGGGCACAGGGTTGTACCCCTACCCAGGGGTGCCATAAGGGTATCCCATGGGTCTGTTCACCCAACCAAAAGAGAGAGCTGCACTGCCAGGAGTCCCACATGGACTCCTGGGCAGAAAACATGACAGAACACATGATAAAAAGCAATAAGGGACAAGGATTCAGAGGCTCTGTCCCTCTGATGCATTTCCAGCATCACAGTCGCCCCCCCCCCCAGACTGAGGTGGAGGGTGTCTAATCTCCCACGGGATAGACACCCTCATCCAGACGCTCAACATACCTTCTGGAAAGGCCATCTGCATTATCGTGACTCTTCCCTGGTCTGTGCTCTATGGTGAAGTCTAGCCCCTGCAGGCTAATGGACCACCTGAGCAATTTCGGATTCTCACCCTTCATCTGCATAAGCCACTTCAGGGGCTTATGATCTGTTTGGACCTTGAAGGTAGACTCCGTAAGGTAGGGCCTAAAACGCCTAAGGCTCCAAACTATGCTAAAACACTCCTTTTCAACAGTAGCCCACCTAAGTTCTCTACCCTTGAGTTGTCTACTGATGAATATGATAGGATGTTCTCTCCCTTTGTCATCTAACTGGGACAAGACAGCTCCAATTCCGGTGTCGCAGGCATCCGTCTGGACGATAAAGGGTCGGCTGTAGTCAGGTGCACACAACACAGGTGCCCTACACAGTCTTCGGTCCAATTAACCTTCCTAGGCTGTTTGGGTGAAGTTAGAGCTGTCAGGGGTGCAGCTATGGTTCCATAGTCTGCCATGAAATTGCGATAGTACCCAGTGAGGCCCAAAAAGGCTCTCACCTGGGTTTGAGTAGTGGGAGTCTCCCAGTTCTGTACATCCTGTACTTTACTGGAGAGAGGTTGGATTTGACCCCCTCCTACCTCGTGACCAAGATAGGTAACTTTCCCCTGAGCTATCTGGCACTTGGTGGCCTTGATAGTGAGGTTAGCCCTTTTCAAGGCCTGCAACACCTTATCCAGATGTGTCAAATGCTCTTCCCAGGTGGAACTGTAGACGGCAATGTCGTCTAAGTAAGCCACACAAAAGGCTTCCAGCCCACTGAGCGCATGGTTGACCAATCTCTGGAAGGTGGCAGGGGCATTCTTCAACCCAAAAGGCATGACCCTAAACTGGTAGAGTCCCTCAGGTGTTGAGAAAGCCGTCTTTTCCTTGGCATGGTCCGTCAGAGCTATTTGCCAATAGCCTGAGGTAAGGTCAAAGGTGCTCACAAACTTGGCAGCACCTATGGTGTCCACGAGCTCATCAGCCCTGGGCAATGGGTGCGCGTCAGTTTTGGTGACGGCATTGACTCCTCGGTAGTCCACACAGAACCTCCAATCTTTGGTACCCGCCTGGGAACTTGCCTTGGGGACAAGGACCACTGGACTGGACCAGGGACTGGTTGAGGGTTCAATAACACCCAGATCCAACATCTTGGCGACCTCAGCCTGGATGTGGTTCTTGACGGTATCTGACATACGGTAGCACCTGCTTTTGACAGGCACACTGTCACCAGTGTCAATTTCGCGCTTACACCACGGTGTAAGGCCCGGTGTCAGTGAAAACAGAGAGGCATACTGCTGGAGCAAAGCCCTGCAGGCCCTCTGCTGCTCTGTTGTCAAATCTGGAGAGAGATGTACTCCCTCCACTGAGCCATCCTGAGGGTTGCTATGCAGCAAATCAGGAAGGGGCTCACTCTCATCCTCTTCTTGCCCTGAAGCTAGCAAGAGACATGAGACCTCTGCTCGCCTGTGGAAAGGCTTGAGCCTGTTGACATGGAATACCTGGGGGGCTACCCCAGAGGCTCCCATGTCAACCAGATAATTGACTTCGCCCATCTTGGAGATGATCCTGAAGGGTCCAGTCCACTTGTCTGCCAAAGCTCTAGGCTTGGTAGGCTCCATCACAAGGATTTCCTGTCCCGGAGTCCAATCCACTTGCGAAGCTTTAAGGTCATGCCAGTACTTATTCAATTCCTGGCTGGCCTTGAGATTTGCTGTTGCCTGACCCATCATTTGTGTCATCCTCCGCCTGAGGCCTAACACATAGTCCCCCACTTGCTTGGCGGGAACGGGAGGGGTGGCTTCCAAGCCTTCTCGGATCAAGGCGAGGGGCCCCCTCATGGGATGTCCAAAGAGTAACTCAAAGGGGCTGAAACCAACACCCTCTTGAGGTACCTCTCTGTAAGCAAACAGCAGGCATGGCAGGAGGAGATCCCATTTCCTCCTTAGGGGCTCTTCCAAAGCACCTAGCATGCCCTTGAGAGTTTTGTTAAATCTCTCAACCAGACCATTGGTCTGGGGGTGGTAAGAGGTGGAGAACTTGTAGGTTACCCCGCACTCTTTCCACATGGTTTTCATGTAACTAGACATGAAGTTGGATCCTCGGTCAGAGACAACCTCCTTGGGGAATCCAACACGGGTGAAAATGCCCAGGAGAGCCCTGGCAACCACCTTGGCAGTAACAGTCTGAAGGGGTATTGCCTCAGGGTACCTGGTGGCATGATCTACCAAGACCAGGATGAACCGATGTCCACCTGAAGTGGGAGGGTCAAGGGGACCGACGATGTCGATGCCCACCCTCTCAAATGGTGTGCCAACCACTGGTAATGGCTGCAGTGGGGCAATGACCCTGCCTCCAGTCTTGCCAGACAACTGACAAGTGGGGCAGGTCCTGCAGTGGGACTCCACCTCTACTCCCATCCGTGGCCAGTAGAAATGGGCAGAGAGCCTCTGCTTAGTCTTCTTGGTCCCAAGATGACCAGCCAAGGGCACCTCATGCGCCAACTGCAGAAGGAAGGGCCTGTAAACCTGGGGTACCACCAACCTCTTGCGGGCACCAGGTTCAGGCTTAGTGGGCTCACTAACAAGGAGCTCACCCTCCCAATAAATCCGGAAGGTCCTAGGCACTTCTCCTTGTGCCTGGGACAGGGCCTGTTTCCTCAGACCCTCGAGAGAGTGGCACTCCCTCTGTCCCCTACAGAAGTCTGCCCGGGAGGGTCCCCCTTCAGCTAGCAAGCATTGAAGGTCGGGATGATCCTCCGGGTTGAGAACCTCTCCCACAGGAGAGTCTTCTGTCTCTTCTCCCACAGGAGTTGAGTTTGGGTGTTCCACTGGACCCAGCCCGTCCGGAGCATGGATCCCAATGGGTGCTGTCGGAACAGCAGGAAGAGAAGGTGTTCCCTCCACAGAGGTGGCCTTCTTGCTCTTCCTTCTTCTTGCCTTAGGCCTTGCCTTTGGCTCGGGTACCTGACCCACAGCCAGACCCGGTGTCACCTGTGACCTAGTGACTGCAGCAGCAGTCATGCGAAGACCATCCGAGATCAACCCTAACTCTACTAGATCATTTCCTAACAGAATGTTAGCAGGGACATTGTCCTGAACCAGGACAGGAAGCTTTGCTGTCTTGTCTCCAATCATGAGTGTGACTAAGGCTACAGGCGATAATTTGGGAGGCCCACCAGCTAACCTGGTGGTTTGCAGAGGAGCACCTTCATAGTCCTCTGGCCTGAGCAGGGTCCTGTCCACCACTGTCATGCTTGCCCCAGTGTCTCTCAAGCCAGTAGAAGGCTGGCCATTCAAGAGGACACTTCTTAAAAACCTACGGGTGTTCTGTGGGATAGTCGCCAGTACTTCCGCATACTGGTCCCAGGCCCCAAGGGACACTAAGGAAATCTCTACCGGAGCACCAAATGTGATTCCTGTAGAGGAGGGGAGGACAGTGGCCTCCACCTCAGACACGGGGTAAGGGTAGGTCAGGCTGACAGCCTGTACTCCAAGTGCCTTACCTTTACACTTGGAGTCACCCCTTTTGTGGTCCAGAGCCCCACAATCCCAACAAGTGCCAGGAGTGCGGGGTACGGTACTGGAACCACTGGGAGCCTGCTTTGCAGCAGGTGGACCACTACTCTTATTCCCACCCCCAGATGACTTATCCCCACTAGACTTTTGGGTCTTAGGAGAGGAAGGTTTTGGTTTACCCGACTGTGACTGCTTGGGGGACTCCTCAGCTTTCTGAGAGGCCCCCTTCTCTTTGTCCTTGTCCTTCCCACTGGAGTCCTTAGGGGACACCCGGTGGGAGACCCACTTGTCAGCCAACCTAGCCAGCTTAAAGGGGTCCAAAAGGTTCTGGTCAGCCACATACTGACGCAGCTCCGGTGAACAGGCTTCAGAAAAATGCTCAAAAAACAAGAGGTGGGACAACTCAACAAAAGTTTTCACCTTGTAACCATCAATCCACCCCATCATGTTCATGTGCGCAGTACTCACCCAGTCAACCCAAGACACATTCTCTCTTTTCTTAAAATCCCTGAACCTTTTAAGGTATTGGGTAGGTGTCTTGCCAAACTTGGCAATCAAAGCAGCCTTCATACACTCATACTGACCCCTTTCTTCCACACCCAGCTTCAGAATACAGTCATATCCAGTTTGAGGCACTCTGCTTAACAAACACTTAGCCCAATCTCTTTTATCTACATCATGAATTGCACAAGCCATTTCAAACGCTTCAATCCATTGGAGGATATCTGAACCCTCCACAAACACACCAACCAAATCTTTCATAAACTTGGTGGCTGGGGACCTGCCATTCTCAATTGGTCTAGCTGACATCTCCACTCTAGCTTTCTCTAGCTGGATTCTCTGACATTCAGTGTCCTTGTCTTTGAGCGCAAGATCCCTATTCTTGAGTTCCACTTGCTGTGCCAGCTCCTCTTTCTTAAGCTCAGCTTCTATTTCCAACTTGCGATATTCAAAGGCCAATTTCATCCTTAATAACTCAAGTTCCATGGAATTGCTGGGGTTTGGAACAGAGGCAGCAGGAAGGGTGGCATTCCCAGAAACAGATTCAGCGACAACCCCAGGGGCAGAGTCCTCATTGATTGCATCCCCCCCTTCATCAAGAGTGTCACCATCAGTCTGGTAGTCCACCAGGGCAGCTATCAGCTCAGCCCTAGACTTATCCACAAAGTCTAGCTCCCTGGCTTCACAAGCACTCTGGAGAGCCTCTAAGCTCATCCGAGTCAATTTACCATTTGCAATGGGCTCCATTGCTTGTAATGCGGTTATTTGGTACACACCCAAACCTTAATCTAATAAAGTGCGATATTTTGTAAGTGGCACGGTTATACACTGAGTCTTAAAACCATAAGCATCCCACCGCTGCCACCAGCTGTAAAGACTGGTAGGGGGTGTCTGTACCTCTGCTCCCTATATGGTAGAAGAGAGGCACAGAAGACCCCAGCCAAGATTCTCTATTACGGTAGCAATGGACAGCAATCAAGGGTTGCCAGTGAATTCGTCGAAAAAAATTGGTCGACCAGACAAATGGTCGAATCAAATTGGTCGAAAACCATTTCGTCGAATTTTTTTTTTTTTCTATTTTAACCCTTTTTTTTTTTTGGGGGGGGGTTGGGGGGGGGGTTGGGGGGGGTCCCCCCCCCAACCCCCTTTTTTTCTCTAAAAACCCATTTTTTTAACAAAACGAAAACCCAAAAATAAATATATAAATAAAAAAAAAATTTCGACGAAATGGTTTTCGACCAAATTGCGTCGACCAAATTGCAGTCGACCTGTTTTTTTTCGACGAGTTGACTGGACACCCAATCAAGGCCTAGCTTCTCAGGAGGTGATGCAGGCTGGTTCCTAAGTACAGTGTATTCCCCAAGCCCCCACAAAGGAATGTCCACACACTGTATTACTGAAAACACAGTCTTTATATAATTAATTCAAAGGTTATGTACACTTATCACAATAACGCACCTTGTGCTCAGGAAAATCAATAATGGTAAATATCTACAATTCTAAAGTGGTACCACTGATATTAGACCTCATTAAAGTGCATCCACAAAAATGTCACACAGATCAATAAGTGAAACCAGCAATAGAGAGAAGAGAGAGAATAAGGTGGTTGAACAAATAGGCAAAATACTGGCCCCTAACACTAGACACAGTTCTGTGTGGAGATCCGCCCACCTGGGCAACCTGTAAAAGAAAGAGATCTAACACAAGCCCAGTCCATATGTTGTTCAATAGTCTTATTCTCTCCTACAATGTTTTTACCCCCCCAATGTACCTGGTGGAGTCGAGTCCTTCGAAGAGGCGTCGACGGATCCTTCTTGAGCGACCCCCTTTCAAGCGCGAGTCACGGATCGTCGACAGGCGTCGAGAAACGTCGAAGAACTCGGGGTTCGGCGACGGGGAATCGACGGCCCTTCTTGAATGCCTTCCCTTTCAAGCGGGAGGCACGGGGCGTCGAACGTCCGTCGACAAACGAGGGAGAACAATGTCGAAGAGGCGGTAGCTTCGTCCGAGCGGTGCTCGTCGGCGTCGGGGCGTCGGCGTCCTGCAAGGCGGAGGTGTGCGGGGCACCTCGATGACAATAGTTCTGGACCGCAAAGATTATAGAGACGGAAGCCCAGCAAGGGCGTCGGGTCGTCCGAGTCTTTGAGGTCGTTGGGTGGCGGGAAACCCACCGGCAGGTTTCTCCTCGGCGCGTTGGTCGTCCTCAACTTTCTCCGGCAGGATAAGCGGTCGACGATGTGGTCGAGAGAGTCCTTCGATTGAATGTTCTTAGGCAAAGGAGCGGGCGGCTCCGGTAGTCGGCGGCACGGCGTCAAGTGGTTCCCACGGCTGGGCAACACAACTTCGACGGGCCTCCAGCGGTTACACAAACCTGCGAACCCTGGTCGACGGCAATGGACTTCGACGGCGTCGATGTCCGGGTGCTTCACTTCGATCTCCTCGGCGGTCCCGTCTCGGATCGACAGCCTTTCGAGGGTCTGTCTTCCAGGGTGCTTCGGCGAAGATGGAGCGGTGCTCGATGGTCCCTCGGAGCACGGGAAGAGGGCGCCTTACCAGGTCCTCTCTCGGGTCAGTCTTCGACGATTTCGACAGCCTTCGGATCGGTCGAAGCAAATGCCACAGCAAGTCTTCTTCTTCCAGCTGGACGTCGAGGATCAGCAGTTCCAGTTACTCTTAGAGTGGAGACTCAGCTCCAGGATGCTTCTGAACGTTCCTGAACGTTCCTGAACCTCCTGAACAGTGGTGAGAGGTCCCCAGATATACTATTCTGTCTCTCATCCACACTGCTGGCCTACACACAGCAGCCAATCATACAGAGGGGCATTCATGCAGTCAGTCAGCCAATCAGGCACACAGTGCATTCAGGCCACACTCCTCCCTTTCAGACACTCACAACAAGGAATGTGGATTGGGACAAGTACCCAGCCATTCAACACTACACACTGCATTCAGGCCAGTTTCGGGCAGGGCTGTCTCAGTCTTTGTCTCTCATGCCAGAAGCCAGACAACCACAACAAGGAGTGTATATTGGTCACACACTCCATTCACCCAGGTCCCACCCACAGGAGGTACCCATAACATACAGTCACTGGGAAGGCTCCAGTCAGTCTAGCTGGGCCTTCACAACAACACCATATATGGAACTTCCACCCAACAGCCAGTCAGTGGGAAGGGACAGAGTCAGGGCTTCCCAGGACTTTGGGAAAACAAGATAACAGGCAATAGAAAGCAAGAGGCCACAGGGGCCATCTTGTTTCCTATCAGGAATCAACTGATTCCAATGGCAGGGCCTGGGTATCCCAAAATGGAGGACACCCAGAGCACCTGTCAAATTCAGCATGGCGCTGCCACCAACCCATACCCTGCTCTGTGGGCCACCCACAGGTGCCCAAAAACATACACTAGGGGCACAGGGTTGTACCCCTACCCAGGGGTGCCATAAGGGTATCCCATGGGTCTGTTCACCCAACCAAAAGAGAGAGCTGCACTGCCAGGAGTCCCACATGGACTCCTGGGCAGAAAACATGACAGAACACACGATAAAAAGCAATAAGGGACAAGGATTCAGAGGCTCTGTCCCTCTGATGCATTTCCAGCATCACACACATCCTTTTGTGAGAGTGCTCCCGAAGCAGCGTAATTCGAGCCTCTAGCAGCAGCTCTCTCCCTTTCACCCAGTGTCAATCTCCCAACAGAGAAGGAGACCCCGCCTCACGCGGCAGCATCACACGCCGTAACAACGTCACCTCCCACCTCCCGAGTCTCCCCGCTCGACTCGTCCATGAAGTTGGGTAAGTTAGCCTAGGAGTTCAAGGGAGCACCATCTATACCATTTACTTTCTGTATTGGCGGTGAGCGCGGTGGGTGAAAATGTGACAATACATGGGGAGGTGTGCTTTTCAGGTTATTAAGCGCGTTCGCTTTCGCTTCAGCTGTATTCATACTCAGGTCGATTCATCTCCTCTTTCCCGGCACTCCCATATCTCTGCCTGCAGCCTCATGCATTCCGGCTCAGAGCGGCATCGCCATCTAGTCAAAGGGAGAAACAGGGTTTGCATGTTCAACTTTGGTAATTCTCTCTCCATGTTATAGGTAGCCCGAGGCGAGGACTAGTAATGCCTCCACCGCCGCACAACAACAAACACAAGGAACACTCTGAGTCACTCCGCGACGCTCCGCGTTGCACCGGTGATCTTGGTAGTGTTGCTCCTCCACCTTCTTAGTAAGTGCAGAAACAGATTGCTGTATAACATGCAGGTTCCAGAACGTTTTTCTGGTATCCAGTCACCTTGCATACAACATCGGCTCCAATGTTGTGCCATAGAGGGTTACACAATGCCGTTGCAAGCTCGGTTCTGTAAACAAACAAAGCTATCTGCTTCCCGAGACATCTACCAAATGGCAAGTACATGCCGACACAAAGGTATGTCTCATCTCTGTATGGCTCACCTGGACTTGGTGCAGCAGTGTCCATTCACTGATTCCTTCCACAGAGATGGGATCTATCATGCTGCCCACTGTCTCCTCGTGTGAGGACAGGGTGAGCTCTGTACATGGTCCTCCACTGGTGGCACTGGCATGGATGTGCATGTCCACCAGCTTTATTTACGTCCGGTGCATCATAACACCCCAGCGCTTTTTTTTATTTCCTTGATGATTCTCACTGATACACTCAGTGCATTGACATTTACAGTGTGCTATATGCACAGAGCATTTCTCACTGGAATGCTGGGCCTTTGCTTGTCTTTGAAGAGGTTTGGCTCACGGTCTGCCATGAAGTCGACTATCACTGCAACCTCTCCATCAGTGAAGTTTAGGGCACAGTGCTCTTTCTCCTCTCCATTGTCCTGATCTTTTGAGCTGGGGTGCATCTTGTAGACGTGGCTGGTCCTGGATGCACATATGCACATGCTTTGGTCAGATGTGAAACATCATTTGCACCTCTTTTGAGCTCATCTGAACAGATGCACTTTTTTTAGCCCATCTTCAGACGCAAAGTGTTACTAGTACCTCTTTTGCACCACCAACAAGCATATCCCATGCATGCGCCATTATTTGCAGACTTTTTCTGTGCAAACTTGTACTGACTTGTGCACATTTTTTTCTTGTCCTTTTTTTTGTGAATTTGCCACTTCCAATGAAATGCGCAATGACACAGGCGCATCTTTGCGCCAATATGAATCTCATTAAGAAGTGCATATTTTTGTGAATTTGTCCCCTGGCCATGAAATAGTATATACACCTTCCTCGTTGCTTCCAACTTGTCTCTTGTATACGTGCTTGAGCGCTTGCCCATTTTGTGAAGATGCCAATCTACGATCTGTGTCTAGTCTAGGGAATGTGGACCTTTTTCATACGGCTACTGATCTGTGCCCTGCCTCTATACTGCAGTCTGTATGCCTTCCTTGTGGCTGCTATCCGCGCATATCAAGTACTCTTGCACTCCCCTTGGAATGCGATTTGTTTTTGTTCTGAACCCGGCAAGGATGCAGGGTTTACAGGGAATACGCATGCGTATTACTGTCACTCCCATGGCAGCAAATCAAGCAACGAATCGCAATGCCCAAAGGCTAGACCGCACATCAGTCTTCCGTGCAGATGTCTTTTGACACAGACGTGTCTTTTCATTCCATAATTTCCTCAAAAGAACGCACAGAGTGAACGCCTCCTGTCCTACAAGCGATTAAATTAGCATGGCACACGGGCTACTGCTTCTTCCTACAGTGCAATGTTTCTCCTGCTGTCACACTTCACATATATGAGGACAAATAGAGCCTTAGGAAGGTTTCCTAAGGGTGTTGGCTGACAGGAGAGCAAGGTGTTGAGCTCCTGTCCCCTTTCCGTCCCCTGACTGTATGCGGACATCTTTGAGAAGCCCAACTTCAATGGAGGGAAGTGGGCTCTATTTTCTCCCTTGTCCTGCTGCCTCATCGGCCACTTTGCCTTTGATGTGGGGTGGCGGAAATGAATAGAGCAGAAAAAAAGCAGGGGAACACACACTTTCCTGATGTTGGTGTTGTAATATCACAATTGTACATACCTTTCCAGGTCGAATTCCTGCTGTTTTTAAGCACTATAATTGTAATTGTTTTCGCAACCCAATTTTAATCTACGCAGTTTGTACATTTCAGAAGAATTAAGTCCGAGGCAGCTCTGCCTGCGTTCAAACCAGAATCCAACAGACTCAACACACAGGTTTGATGCAAGCGCTTGACTCACTGAGCTATCCCGCAAGATTAGCATTGATGTCATGCCTTGGCATATTAAAATACTGTATTTATATCAACGCCATTACTATTGATGCATGTTGTGAGGCCATTTACCACCATCCTGTAAAACATAGCCTTGGGTGGGCGCATGTTAAATATTCGCAAAACAACGCAGACATTTTACTTTCAACTCCTTTCAGACAAACTGATTTCAGGAAGTGGGTTATTTAATTTGGGGATTGAAAAAAGTTGTTTACTGTGCCACTTTGATTTGATTGTGTTTATTGGCACCACTAAGTTGGTTACCATTTGCAAACCTGCCGGGACGCTTTCGTGTTCCATCTTTCAGCTGACGTTTTATGGGAACACGTTCACTTTACTCGACGCCCTGCGGCTCTGTGGCATTAAACATCCATGAACTGAGCACAATGACAAAGTAAATGAAATGAGATGCTAACAGCACGCAACACAGTGCATCGCGGACATCTCAGGGAACTGCGAGGAACGGCAAGTCATTTTATCAAAAACAGCAGACCTCAGTAAACATGTACTTCAATTTAAAATCCATTGTGAAAAATATATTATCCGTATCAATTATGCACGACTTGCGACCGTTTGTTGATGGAGCTTACCTCTTCCCACAGCATTGGCCTTGAATTTAAAATTCGAAAGCAGCTTCATTTATTTCAGCCACTTTCGTACACTGTCAGGGCAACGCGTTGTAAGCACGAGCACGTATGTTTTACACACAGGTACAATGAAAGTACAATATTCATGGCTGGCGTATTGGTGGGGCGGGGAGATCCGCAGTTTTTTTTGTATACATACTTAACGCTCTGGCACGACAGTTCCATATGAGGTTGTGAAATTAACAATATAATTTGATCGGATTATGGATTATGAATCAGGCATTTCACTATGCAGCATGTTTATAAACATTTCAGCGAATAGAAAATGGCCTCCTATGCAGGCGCACCAAATCTGTAAAGTATGGTGAGTGGGGTGTTACAGGGACACCCCCATAACCCCCCGAAGCCTTTGTTTTTCTTTTTTTTTTTTACCTACCCCACCAAAACATACATACCACACAAGGTTCAAACTTTTTGTAGTTCAAACCTTTGGTGGTATGTATTTTAGGTCTTTTGGTGGAGTAGGTAAATTGGATTTCGGTAATTTCGGCCAAATCCACTACCCCTTATGTCTTTGTCCTGCTCACTTGTGTGTGTATGTCTGATTAGGCCTACTGTTTGCCAATACGTTAGTTATGTTGGCCATCATCCTACATATACTAAACTCTAGAGCCCTGATTCACAGAGCGTTTTCCAATGGGGTTTTGCCATTATAAAATGCTTCAGTGAATTCGGCCCTTAGAATGTGTGTGTGTGTGTGTGTGTATTGCTGGCTGCTCTCTATTTCACGTCCAGGAGGGGTTTCAGAGATGGCTCTGTTCTATTGTTGACTTGCTCTAGGGCCTGTGTGTTGCGCACATTGTCAGAGCCTCTGGCTTTTTTGTGTGGTTTCAGTCTTGTGTTTTAGGGGCGTTCTTAGTTTGTATTTTTTCTCGTGTTTGGGACGTTGGACGTTCATCCCAACATCCCCCCTTTCTTTCATCTGGAATGAATTGGAATGAATTTCCCCATGCACTCTTTGTCCCTAAGTACCTGTTCCCTTGCCTAGTCATATTTATCTTTTGAGACCCACACCTTTCTAATGTTCCTCAAATTTCGTCCCCCCTTTGCATAACCCTGAGGACTGCATCCTAGGAAATGGCAATCTCCATCTGCTGTGGGATCTACATACATTCACGGTAGTTTTCAGGATCTGGGGGTGGTGACCAAAGTGTTCCTGGTGGGTCTATTGGACACGTTATTCATACCATCCTGATTTTTGATTTTATTTCTACCTCATCTTTTTGGGTGTTCTCATCTTACAAAGGTGAAGTGGCATCTCCTAAATTAACTGCAGGTAACTTTATGCTTTTTTCATGGGACACACAATAGACTCTTATTACGTGGTGCAGGCTACAAATTAATATTAAAAAGATCAAGATAGGTCGGAGCACTCTGAAATCATTAGTTAACCTGTTTGGTATTCAGGAGAATATTTCAGTTATTCTGTCTTTTTCTTTCTTGAGTTCTCCTTCCATATCTATCTTTAAACAATGTAAAGCCCTTATTGCTATACTTAAGGATCTATTATCTTGGTCATTTGGAGGCACATTTGTGCAACATGTACTTCAGATCTTCTTGCAGACCACACCCTCCATGGCTATGATGATGTCAAGTACCATACAATTCTGCAATGTCAAGATTCTAAGCACTCGCATCTCTTCTTGCATGGCGTTGTGGCCATGCTCCATGGAGTTGGTGAGCTGGACAAAGTCCCGATGTACAATCTGGAGCCATTTGGCATTTATGCCTGAATGTACTCCATGGGCTAAATAAGATGCAGAGAATAGTTCAGTTTTGGTGATGAGGCAGTACTATGTTGGTATCTTCTCTAGGGTGTTATATGCTTCTGTGCTAAAATAAATTCATCTTTCCCTGCGGGGTAGTGTCTGTGAGCTCTTCTGTTTTTGCACTCTTGGGGGCACTGCAGGGGACTGGGGTTTACTTCTGGGATCAAAAGGAGTTCTTCAGGGATTAAAATCACTGGGGCATGCAGGTTCACCAGGGCTTACACCCTGTTTCACAATGATGATAGGTGGAAGTAGGCTTTGGTTTGCACTGCCAGAAGATATCCATTACCATTGCTGTACCATCTCGTAATGCTGTCATGGTGAGAGTCTTATTGCATCCCATATTCTTACCAACAGGTACACTTTCTACGTCTCTGAAATAAAATAAAGATTGAGTGAGTCACTTTGCTTTTACTAGTTGTTCATGTTGTTATAAGCTTGTTAATTTGCTGACATGTGATGCCGATACTTCACAACATTTTCCATCTACATTCTTTATGACATGTTCTGTCTACCTCATCAGCTCCTCTGCTTTAAATACTGCTGTCTCCTTCTCCCATTTCTTGTTCCTATATGTTGCACCTTCTATGGACACCTGGGGTCTTACTACACACTTGTTATAGTCTGGTCCTTTTTCCCCCTTTACAGTTACTTGTGTCCATTTCTTTGCTGTATTTGCACTGTGTGTCCCTGGAACTGCTCTTGTAACTTGCAGAATATTAAATGAGCTAAGCACTGTGCCTCTAATGTCAACACTTCCCTGGGTATGGACACTCTAGGGGTGCCAACCACATTCAGGATAAGCCCACACACATAGCATGAATTGTTTTGCCCATTTCTTTCATTGTGTTATACCAGATATTATTTCCTTCAGTATGATGTTCATCTATAATATTGGAATCTATGCTTTATTCCATTTGTATACCTCTTTATGTCTCATCACAAGGTTACCTCTCATTGCTGTTACATTCATATTTTCTCTTCCATTACTTTTCCTATTTGTAATCCCAGTTCATTAATTTCATTACATAATAAGAAATAAGAAGAGAGAAAAACAAACAGCATATCCATAGACAGAGCTGGCTAATTATTTTGCTGTTTTCAGCTTGTGTCTCTAAAATCTGTCTCGACATCTCAGCTCTTTTTTGCCCAAATGGTTGTACTCTTCTTAGGTATGATTTCATAGTCTCTACTCTACTCAACTTTGGTCGATGGTGCTTCTTCCAGTGTCTGCTTCTAGTTGGAGCTCTGTTGCTGTGTTAGTGCCTCTTTGGATGTGTGATAGATCTACCCAAATTTTGCAATTCTTAATGTTCACTGCAGTGGGGGTGGCATATAAGACCTCATAGGGACATGTGAACTTGGGCTCTTTCCAGGTCCTGTTGTGCTGTCTGGTGTGGACTCTGTATCCAAGATGTAGATGTATGAGGTAACTGGGGTCCTTTCATGTATCTTGGTTGTTACCTGATGAGACAACACATTTCTCAGAAATTTAGCTGCAGATCGTGCATCATCATGTACACATGGACCAGCCTCAATCCATCAGCAAAATGGGTATTCAATCAGGATCATATAACGATAAGTACTGCACCTGTTCACCATGTCAGAGAAATCAATATGGAGTTCCTTGAATTGACCTTATGGGCAGTGCAATGTTGCCCTTAGTGTTTTCAATGTGTATTCACGTGGAACATGTGGCAAGGTTCAGTACAAAAGCAATCCTCAGTAATGTAGGCAGCAATGTGCTGCTTAGGTGCATCTGTTTGGTGGTGGAGTTGCTCTAAATCAACGTTTAGTAGTTATAAAGACATTACAACTTTACCTGTGCTGTTTTGTCTCCATAACATGTCAGACAGTGATAATGTACAACCTCATTTTGACCATAATACGTTCTCTTCAGCTGGCGCTCGTTCTTCCTACTCTACAATTTGCACCATGGATACTGAGCTGTATAGTTCTGGTAAATGTTCCCATTGCACTACGATGATAGGCATGTTGCTTTCCATTGGAAAGGACATATAAGCTGCCTGTTTGGCAGCTGCGCCCAAAGCTGCGTTTTTAACATGAAATTGCGTCTTTTCCCTTGGTGTGCACTTTGCACTTTGTGATTGCTACATGGAGAGGACATTCCAGTGCATCTATTAATCAGGATAATAGTCTGGCATGCTGAACTGGTGACCCATCTGATTTCCTGTACCCTCTCCTTTTCCATCTTGATCGACACAAGTGAACTGTGGATGTTACATACGCTGAATCTGTATATATGGTTACGTCATCATCCAATGACATTTCAAGTGCTTCTATGAGTGCAATGCGTTCTGCTGCTTGTGCTGAGGAATGTGGAGGTTGTTTCTTTTGCATTACTGTCTAGTATTCTTACTTTTGTCCATTCACATATTTTACCACTGTTTGCCTTTGACCATTCTCTTGACTTATGGTTGAAGACCCATCTACAAAAAGTAGTTCTCCTGTTTCGAGTGCATCCTCACCCTGCTGCTCTCTTTGGGTTCTACTTCATACACTGCAAAGTCATGTACCTGATCTTGGGATTCAACAGGATTGGCTACAAGTGATGCAGGGTTGACAATGTGGCGCCTGACTATGTTGAAGGCTGGGTTGGACAATATAATGTCATACCCTGACTCTCTCTGTGTGGTGAGGGTAGACTTGTTTCTCTCTAACTTGGTGAGAATAGCATGTTTGAGAAATTATGTTATTGGGCCTCCTGTTGTGATGGTGGCAAATTTCTGAATTGAAAATTCAGCGAAAGCTCGTGCCTGTTCACATGGGAAATGACCTTGCATAACTGGATCGAAGGCTAGGCTATAGGCTAGGGGCTTGCGTTTCAGGGAAGATCACTGTGTAAGGACTGCTGTCATTACTTGCCCATTTACGTGTTTGAACAAATTAAATTGCTTATTGTAATCTGGTATTGCTAGCACTGGGGCATTGCTTATTGCTGGTTTTAGGTCATCAAAACATACTGTCATCTTGACATCTTGTTTGTCCATTGAAGGTTTCCTTTCTTTTTCTGGGCATCTGTAAGTGCTTGTAGCAGGGGCCTGACATATGAAGAGTAATCAACGATCCATGTCCTGCAGTAATTGTACAACCCTTGGAACTGCTGCATTTCCTTTACTGTATTGGGCTGTGGTGTGTTTTTCACTGCAGTGGAACTGCCTGGTGAGACTCATCGCCCTGCTCAGGGTACTATTTGCCATAAGTACACTACTTATTTTTGCCAATACTGTAATTTCTCTGTGTTCACTTTGTATCCTTTGTCTGCAAGAAGTTGTTAGAGTTTGATTGTGTCTTCTCTGCACCTCTCTTCTGTGGTGCTACATTCTAGCAGATCATCTTCATACTGCAGCACTGTGCTTGGCATCTGAATGTTTCCTAGGTGCATTTGGAGGACTCTATTGAAGACACTAGGGGACTCACAGTACCCTTGTGGTAAAAGTGTGTGCTGGTACCTATGCCAACAGTAGGCAAATGTAATCTGATACTGGGAATCTAGGTGCAATGGCACAGAGAAAAATGCATGTTTGAGGTCAATCACTGTAAAATATACTGCATCTGCTGGGATGTTGCAGAGTACAGAAGCTGAGGTGGGCACACATGGATACTCCGCTTCTGCTATTTTGTTCAGAGGCCTGAGATCTTGACCTTCATGATGAGCCTTTTTTCTTTCTTACCAGGGTATATGGCTATGTTGCATGGTGAAGTGGATAGTAACATGATGCCTTGCTCAATGAATGCTGTAATGGTGCTGTATATTCCCTCATCTGATTCTCTGGATAATGGATATTGCTTCACTATGGGGAGTATTACACCTGGTTTGAGTTTGATTTTCACTCCTGCTACGCTGGTCAATAACCCAAGGTCATGGAGATTGTTTGTCTGCAGTCAATCAGGCACTGTTGCTAACTCCTCATACAGTTGTGATGGTTGTGCTGTTACAAGTAATATTGTCTGTGGTAACTCTCTGTGTTGTACTAGCATGTATCAAGGTATACACATGTCAAACAGTATTTAGTCTTCTGATTTGGTGTCTTCAAATACATGCTTTTCAGTTATATCTCTAAATGGTACTGTTGGGTCTGTACATAGCACCATGTGCCATTCTCTACCCTCTTCATCTTTACCTGTTAGAATGATGGTGATTCTTCTGGTGATCACTCCTCCTTTGTGTAACGTGAACATTGTTCCTGGTGCTCACTCTTTTGTGACTGCTGGTCTAAATAGGAATTCTGCTGGCAATTGAAGTATGTATTGTACTCCTGGAAGCCATCCAATCAGGACTGTCACTTCGTACGTGGACCTTTCTTCATGCACTAGTAGTGCTCGAATCACATTAGTGCTGCATAGTGCTTGTACTACTGCAGCTACTCTGGTTTAATGCATGACTGGTGTGGAGAATACTATCCTTTTGCCTGTGAATGACATTGTCATATTTAGTTTGCTTAATATCTTCTCTACCCAGTAGATTTACTGGTGTCTCTGTACTGTACAACAATGGTGCTAAAATTTCCTTTGGGACTATGGCAATGGGTATATCTTGCGTAAACGTAACCTTAGCAAAAGTGCCATTGAATCCCTGCATGACCATGCATCTGTTGGCCAAAGGAAGCCTTGCTTCCTTTATACAGGACATGGTGGCTCTTGTACCCACCATTAAGGTGGACATCCAGTCTCATATCTTCACTCTCACCTTAGGTTCCTTTTCTGAGTCTGGGGTGACTGATAGGACTGGACATGTCAAGGCTCACTGTCGGCTAGCCTATTGGGAATAGATGTTTATCCCCATGAGTGGAAATGCATTATCTCCTATAACCTTTGCACCCAAATAATGTGTGACTGTCCCTCAGTGAATTCTACTCCTATGGCGGTGTGATAGCTGTGGAAGGTGCTTGCTGTGTGGGGACTTCTATCTGCATTGGGCCTGGATTCTGTGGCTGTGCAGAAAATGGAGTGTATCCCTGTATGCTGGTGCCCTGTAGGATGATTCAAAGGCAGGATATTGGTTTGGGGTGCACCTTGATGATAATGTGTGGGTAGACTGCTTTGACAATCTCATGCTACGTGTCATACTATTCTGCATGTCCAAACTGCCCCTCCAAATCTTGGTCTCAGCCTTCTAAATCCTCCTCCTCGCAGTAAAGACTGGAAGGGGGTTTCTGTACTCCCACCCTCTATATGGCAGAGTAGAAGCACAGAGCACCCCAGCCAAAAATCTCTATATGGTAGCTATGGACGAACAATCAAGGCTTAAGCTCTCAGGAGGTGATGCGGGCTGGTTCTTAAGTACTGTGTAGTCCCCAATGCCCCACAAAGGTATGTCCACACACTATGTTAGTGATAACATAGTTCTTTATATGAATAAGGCTCAATATATATATATATTATATATATATAATATATATATATATATATATATATATTACACGGCCACGGTAGTGGCCATGTAGTTATGGTTAAGTTGCTGTTTCCATACGAAGAACACTGGACGAATCTTTACGAAACTTTGCAAAAAAGTATATGGGCCACTCTGAATTATTTTGCAAAGTTTGCTGAGGTTTGGTCCAGGGGGCGCAAAATTATAGGGGCGGTCCCAAAACTTCTGTTTTTCCCATAGAGTGAATGGAGGAAAAACTTTGCGCATGGCTACAGGCCAAACCGCTGCACTGATTTTCACAAGATTTGCGGCAGGAGAAGGGGCTTGATCCCGAAAGAGTGCTTTTGTAAATTTTGAGCCTTGCGTGTAGTACTTTTCTTTAAAGCAACCAAAAAGTAGGGCATCAAAAATGAGTGATATCTATGTCCTCTCCGCGGTCACACTTCCCTGTTCGGTCCACGGACAAGACATCGATTGGTTAAGGGGCTGGCATCATGCTCGCGGACACGCGATGTCTCTGCCGATTGGCTGTAGCGAGACGTGTTCTGTGTCCGATTGTTTGGGTGCACCAGACATCTTGGATCCGCCGACCGCCGAGCGGGTAGTAGCGGCAATACCCTATTTTGAAACCTATTTTGCTGCGTCAAAGTGCTTGGGGAGGTTTAGACAGTATGAGATGGGTGAAAAACTGCTTTTGTAGTGGCGGTAGGTGTTCCTGATGTACTTTGTATGGCCGACTTGTTCGGGATGTTTGTACGTACAGACAATGAGGGGTCTAATAAGGGTAGGATTCCAGTCCGTACTCTGTACAGGGAACGTGAAAGTCTTCTAAGGACATGCGTGCTGTTAGCGAACATTGAAATTGAGTACATGCCGTATTTACATTACTATTTCCTAAGCGTACGCCATTCATACAAACACCACCACGGCTGTGACATGCTGCGGTGGTTGTGGCCAAGGCCTCTTCTAAGGACACGCGTGCTGTTAGCAAACATTGACATTTAGTACATGCCATGTTTACATTACTTTTGCCTATGGGTACGCCATTCATTAAAACGCCACCACAGCTGTGACATGCTGCAGTGGTTGTGGCCAGGGCCTAGAGTCTTGGATGCATGGCCGTAGCATGTCACAGCCTTGGCAACATATGTAGTATTGAGTATTGATTAGCTTGTTGTGGGGAGTGTGTGCAGTCTTGGATGCATGGCTGAAGGCCATGCACCCAAGAACCAAGCAATGGAGCAATGGAGGGTTAAGCCACTATGGATTTTATATACTGCAAACCCCTATATTGAAAAATCTATGGCCTCACACCTGAGTCTGTAGCCTGTGGCCACAACTACTGCATCATTTCACAGATATATGTACACTTGTATTGTAAAACATCATTCATGTGGTTGTGGGGAGGGCATGGCATTTTTGGGGGCATGGCCAAAGGCCATGCTCCCAAAACGAACTTTATACGTAGTGAAATTAGAAGCCGCAATGGATGCCATATGCTGTGGTGGTTCTGGCCAGGACCCAGATTCTTGGGTGCATGGCCAAAGCCCATGCACCCAAGACTTAAGTCATAAGCAGTGAGTTTGTAAGTGAAAATGGATGTGGTGTGGTGCGGTAGTTGTGTGCATGTCTTTGCATCTTGCGTGCATGGCTGCAGACTATGCACCCAAGAGTAAACTTATAAGTAGTCAAATTACAAGCCCCACGCTTTTGCTATGCAGCGATGGTTGTGAGTAGGACCTATAGTCTTGGTAGCTTGGCAATAGGGTGTAGGTGGTAGGTTATACAACGAAGATGCTAGGGCTAGCCTACCGCCACTGCAGCATATTAGTGCCATAGAATAAACATGTAGATTTGCATATGCATGAGATGACTGTAATATACTTACTGTTTACTTTGCTCAGAATCCATTTATGTCTTACATGCCTTTAGTACTTGGCAGAACTCACTTTTTTAAATTTCTGTGATAAAAGAAAAAAACATGTTAGTGTTTGCATTTTATGAAGACTTATTAATTGTATAATAGACAGTTTAGTTTTTTTTAAAAAATTTTTTTACCCTCATATTTAGTTTACAAACCAGTGCACTGTGGATATTGCTCAGTTTCTGTGTTTGTTATTCAAATCATTGGGTCTGGGGGAAAAAAATCCTTGTTGGATTAAAAAAAAAACTTTATTTGCTATGCTACACACTATTTCTTTGTTTTCTTTGAGTGTTTCCTTCTTCTTTCTCATTAATGTTATCTTTGTTAACTTTTGCTGCTGATTTCTAGCAAAAGTTAGATACCTGTTTGCGTATTCTAACAGTGCATTTATGGTTTCGGATTTGTGCTATTCATTCATCCATGTCGTCGTGATACACTCTTGGGCAGTTAGATACCTGTTGGCGTATTCTAACTGTTTGTAGTCTTTTTCTTAATTTTTTTGGTAATGTTGACGTGCACATTAATTATTAAATTTTGGCTTTAAGAAGATTAAATACGCATTTGTGAGATTTGCTGGCAATCTCTGCTTTAGAGTAATGGTGCTATCATTACATTCCAACCATCCACATTTCTTTTTAATGTAAGCAGTTTAGTGACCAGCATTGGTTGTAGCTCCTGCATGGTAGATTATACCTATTGTTCTGAAGGTTTTCTTTCCAAGTGACACTTGACCATGTGTGAATCCAGTCAGCTTGCAGTTGTTTTTGGTACCGTCTGCATTATAACGTAGAAGCATAAGTATTAAGTAGTTACTATGTGCTTGTATCAGTAAGGTGGAGCGATTGTCTGAATTGCATATAGTATACAATCTGCCATGGTTTGCATTCTGTACAAGTTGCTGAAATGGAATGGATTCACAACTAGGTATGGATACATACACAAATTGCTCATTTGTAATTTGTTCCTGTATCACATTGCTACAGAGAGTGCATGTATGTTTCCACATGTATGAAATCTAAAAGATTTCATTTATAGGTATGCTTTTGTTTTCCAGTACTTGTAGTAAGTACATTAGAAATTCTTGTGTACATTAGACATTCTTATGGATCTTCTTGTGTGTTTGTAGTGAATCTCACCATTCCAGCACAGTAGTCCAATTCTTGTCTTATTCCGTGAACGCTGTACGTGTTTGTCAGGGTTGTTTGTTGCATTTCTATGCAGGACTAACATTTGCAAACACAATTGGTCTGTACTGTGTAAGTACATATTGTTAACAATTGGTGGCAATTGAAATAGAATATTCATTGCTACATTAGCATAGCAATTTGCACCAGTTTCATTTGAAAATTTGAATGGACCAGCTAGCTGTGTATCTGAGTGCATTTTTCTGCCTTTCAGTTCCTTCTTTGAAGAAGTACCTGGTATACTTTCCCCAATAGGTTCTTCTTTGCTTGTTGTACTTGATGAACATTTAGCTTCTTTTGTTTTCTTTGAAGGATTTGCTATCCGATTCTGTTGCGTTTCTGTTTGATTTAGTTTTCTTTTACCACGTTTTACTTTTTCTGGACAGGATATTGGTTCAGATGTGGGGTGTACAGTGAACGCAGTCTATTGTATTCTAAAATGCAAGGAATATCAGCGTTCACTTTACTTGCATCAAAGTTCATTAGAAATAGACCGTCAAGTGTACGTAAGCATGATAGTGCTACGTAGCTCATGCCTTCGTTAAAGACTGTGTTTCCTATATCTATCAATGCTTTGTCAAGAGTATGACCTTGGGATTTATGAATGGTGACTGCATATGGAAGAGTTAGAGAAAATTGTTCTCTACGTACATACATGTCTTTGAAGAGAAGGAATCGAGCAATTGAGCGCCCTATCCTTTTCACTTTTGAAAGTTTGTTGAAGCGAATATTGACAAACTGAATGTTGTTGTCATGTGGGTATGCTTGAAAGCCAACAACTGTACCCAGTGCCCCATTAACAAGCCCTTGCTCCACGTCAAGGTTACGTTTAAGCATTACTCTACAATTTAAGGATAATTTTAATATTTTTTCCAACCCAGCTGTGTTGGAGATTGAATTTTCTAAGCTATGTAGTCTTGTGTTGGCTTGCTCACACATGGGTAGTGTCATACCATGTGCGTCTAGTTTGTCTGTGGCGCTAATTTCTATTATTAGTTGCATTTCTTTATTTAACATTGTTTCATTGAATTTGAAACAGCTTGCAAGAGTTGGCATTAAGGCCATACAATTGACATTTTTGTGCACTAATTGTTACATAACATCAGTAGCACATGCGTTATGTGCATGAATGTGACGTTTTTTCAATAATGCCTGTGCTTCTTGCGACAGTACACCAACTACTTTTTAAGATGTTGGCATAAGTGAGATCTGCAGATTGCCGCATGTTTTCTGATAATTCTCTGTATTGGAAATGTTGCCAAAGGTTGACATTTCCTATGCTGCCAACAGTGTTACGGCAGAGTTTGTGTCCTAAAGTTTTAAAAATAGGTTCTCCTTTCACTGGTGTCAATTGTAGAAGATCTCCGAAAACGATAATGTGTTTTCCTGCAAAGAGTTCCTCATAGTTTGTTTTAAGTACTTCTTGCAATCTGTGGTGAATCAAGGACAACATTAAATTGGAGACCATGCTCACTTCATCTATTAGTAGCATTTTCATTTGTTTTAATACTCTGCGTAGTTCCATTGCAGCTTCTGCAGAAAGTTTGTAATAGTCTAATCTGTTTTGGTGCTCTACTGGAAGGAGTAGTAATCGGTGTAAAGTGACACCGCCTATGTTGTAGGCAGCTAAACCTGTGGGGGCAGTTACAACAGCGGACAGTTTGTGGTTTGTCAATTGTTGAAGGAACTTGCTGATGATTTTGATTAGGAATGTTTTCCCTGACCCAGCTTCACCACTGACGTACAGAAGTATAGGTTTGTAATTTTGGCAGGTACAGTCTTTATTTTCGTGTTGCACACCATGCACAATTTGTTTTGTTACATCTTCAAAAATGCTGTGCTGATCTTTGTTAAGTTTTGCTTGTTGTACAGTTAGGTCTTCTATATCTTCTTGATAGTGACACATGGTGTTTTCCACTTCTGTCATAGCTAATTCTGCCTCATTTGCTGTTAGTGGCTGTCCTAGTGGTTCTTGGCTTCCTGTTAAAGAAGCTTGACTACTGTCAGAAGAGTCCTTATCTAGTTGGGCCTGCAGTTCCTTTTCGTGTGCTGCTCATTGTGTAACATTGTTTTGTACTGCGTAAAGTTCACATCGGTGATAGCGCTCTCATTTGCTTTGAAAGCATCTCTATTGCAGTCATAGTTCTCTAGTATCTCTTCCTCTTTTCTCCATGGTTTAAAAACTTGTAGCAGAGACATGTGATATAATTCTTTTTGTTGAGGAGTTTTTATTGACAATTTAACATGATTAATTAAGCTTTGTTTGATAAGTTTCACTAAGCTGCCTTCACAATCGGTTACTCCATATCTACCTTTGCTTTCATTGGGTTTTACACTATTTTTGTATGCAAAGTTTTGCGCTATGTGGTATAGACACATGCTTTCCAAAGTGCTTCTCCTGTTCAGATAGTATGTGTCCAGTAAATTGTTTTTTAAAATGTCTTGGCTGTTGGGATCATTTCTGGGAATTGTTTCTATCTCCTCATATGATTTCAGAACTCTTTTTTTCTAGATTTAGCAGGACCAAGATTTAGCCATACTATGTTGTCTGATTTTCCGTACAAAGCCGTACCGGTTAAATGATCTGCTGCTTCATAGGCGCCACATTCTCTATGAGAGAGCATTTTTATGCCTAGGCTGTACAATTTCTGCGATAGTGTTTTGTCTGAACTGAAGACATGAAGTTGTTCACTTCACCTGTTTCTGTAACTGGTCTAGGGAAACCAAAGCAACATTTGGTATAGTACTTACCTTTCTTTTTGTATTTGCGATGACACTATTTGCCACATTTGTGTCTTTGAAATTGTAAAATCTGCCCATGCAGGTCACTATATATCCGTTGTGACTGGATTTCACAAGTGACATATTTATGGATGAACTGCAAAACAGTGGCATCACTGTTGTGACCAAATTTAGGTGCACCTTTGATCCATAAAAGTATGTGAATATGTGGTGCTCCTCTCGCTTCATATTCTTTTCTCCAAAAGAAGTGCTGCACTTCTCCGAGGGGAGGAACAGTTTTTATTGCAAATAAAGTGTAGCATAGCAATGAAAAGATGATGGAAATATCTTGACACATTAACTGGATCTAGAGAGCAAAGTTCTCCAGGTGTTAACATATCTATGTTGGTTTTGTTGTTGTTTGCTATGTGTAGGAACTCATGTAAATCTTCCCATGCATATTCTGCACAACTTAGTGTCACAAACCAAGTCAGTGGTCCAAGGTTTCTGATCATACAACATACATCTCTGTGCCGTCGAAACCAGTATTCTTTTGTACCACGCATGTTTGCAAACAAATTTGTTATATTTGATTGTAAAACCTCATCTTTTTCCTGTGCTTTTTGTATTAATTGTGTAGCTGACATATTTTGAAAGTGGGTTCCAGATTTCAAAATGTGTGCAACTCCGTAACATAGCGTTGCTAGTTCACTTTCAAAGAGTAGGTGAAATATGTACTCCGCATTTTGTCTAAATCTGGGATCTTGCGAATACATTCATAATGAACGGTATTCTGATGCCGTAAAAGTTTCTAGTGCATCATCTATGCTTTCATTGGAATGTAATGGATGAATTGTGTACTGGTCCAAAAGAGTGCATAATGCAGCAGGATCCAGAAGTTCAAATTGTCCAGTTTCCGATGGCTCTTGAATTATTTCAGTTGCTTCCCTTAAGTTTTCTTCAATATTTATTTATTTGTAGTATTGGTTATTGTCTTTCAGATATTGCAAGGTTTATCTAACTTTATGTAAGTCCACCAGTTGTTGCCAAATTGGGTTATCCTTTGTTGGAACACCATTTACCAAGACAATTAAAGAATGCTCTATTGGAAGTTGCACTCCTAGAGTGTGTACATTTTCGGTTAGATCTAATGGCAAATAAACTACTTTGCCCTTAATGCCTTTCACCAATTCAGAGGGGGATAATTTTGCTGTTTTGGGTGAAGGCGTATAATTGCTTGAAATGGGTGAACTGTTTGAATTATGATGCTCTCATACAAATTGAGTTGTTGCAGGGTTTTTGGTAGTGGAAACAATTCCAAATTATTTGTGATAGCACGTGAAAGAGTTTGGTTGTTGTCTAGTTTTGTAGTGCAGTAACTGCAACAAATTAGGGGTTCTCTTATTTCATATTTGTTTTCTGCTAAAGGGTACAGAGCTCATTGAAACAATTTGGAATCTTCATTGTCTTCTATTTTGTATGCAATGTCTACATTTTTTGTGCTCCTTTTGTAAAACGTTCTGCGGCAAAACACACACACATGGTTTGGTACTTCAGCCGATGCACTTTTAAATTTTAGTATTTCTTTTTTGTATGTGTGTAATAGAAGTTTTCTATGTGCAGATTTGTTTCTTCTCTGTTCTAAAACTATTGCATTTTGTGAGTGACTTTCACTTCCAAAATATTTTCTCTGGATACGGTCAATTTCTTCTTGTAGGTATTTGGGTGTACCATTCAGAAGAGTGTAATTTAAATTGGCTAATTCTGAAGCTGGACTTTTAGCATAGTATATTTTATACACTAGATTTCTTACATTTGAATGATGTATTGATATCCTTTTGATAACATGGAAGGTGCTTTTGCAAATAGGTCCAGAAATGCAGGCTAATGAATGTCCTTGCAGTACTGTGTATTTGCGCACTGGACAGATATCCATATTTTGCAGCACTTTCATTTTTATTTTGTCTTTACCTTTCACATATTGATTGAGGAACTTTCGTAAAGATTTGAAAGATTTGTTAGGAATGGCACACATTGATGTGCACGGCCATTTTTGTACTGGACGGTCTGGTTCAGTCAAATCGTAAGGTAATTCTGAGTTTTCAGGGGATACTTTTCTAAGCACTATTTCTTGTTCCATGATGGTATTATTGTTTTTTTCATACCCTCGCCCACTGCTATGGATGGCAATTGTGTTTGTTTGATTTTCTTTGTATGCTTCTTCATTAAAATATGGTTCTGTGGTTGTCGTGTGACTCCATTCACCTCCACAAATATGTAAGAAGTTATTTTTGTTCACATTCCGTTTATTGCTAAGTTTCTTTTGTAGTTTGGTACTTAGTTTCGTTAGTGATTTCATTCTATTTAACACTAATATGAACAACTTCCTTTTGAGAAGGATTGCACTGTCCACAAGAGCTTGTAGGATTAATTTTCTACGGTAGGTTTTAAGGGTTGACGATGATTTTGGTCCTGTTCTTATTAGATTTTGAAGGACTCTGTGGCGAAACATTTTTGCTAAAATATTTTTTTTACTATGCATTCTTGTTACTATATCAGGATTAATAGGAGCATTGTTAGAAATACTGGTAGACGATTTCTTGTGAAGAGTTCTGTGTTTCATGGTACATTGTGATGGTGGAGGTAAATGTTTGGTAGTTGAAGCTTCCTTTGTCTTCCTAAATGACTGTATTAGATGTTTTGTTCCAACATTCTGTACAAACTCTGCTACAGATGGATACTTAGGTTGGGCAATTTTATTTTTATTTGCTGTACTTCTGCGTTCCTTTCTATGGACTTGCTTTTTGGTAGGCATCTTTGGGGTCTGTTGAAAAAAAGAAGGCATGGTTTGGTCTGTTGTACAATGTATGTGTGCTGTGTGCATGCGTGCATGTGTTTGACAGGGAAACACTTTGTGGTGGTGTGTCTATGTGCATTGGCCTCTTCCAATGATTTGGGAAGGCTATTTTTCTGTTTGTATACTACTACAATGTGCTTCAGATGAGAGTACAAAGTGGACTAGTGGTGAGCAGACGTATTAATAGTAAACTTAAAGGCATAACATTAAAACATCTAATTGTTTTCTAGTACTAACATTCTAACAATTTTTTTTGTTATTTGCGTTTCAAACACACAGGGATTTCTGAGCCGTTCTGCCTGTTATTCTTTACATGCTGAATGAGGATTTGTGGGTAGAATGGTTCCGAAATCAATGTTTGCTTTGGTGTACAAATTAAATAAATAACCCACACAGTCTCTTTGAGTAATAATTAGAATATAAATCTAGTACTGTACTTTTTTTTGCGGAATGACCAGTTTTCTTCGGATATGTCGTTTGTAGTGTAGATGCTGTTGATTTTCAGGAGAGTAGTTTCAACTGCGAATGAAAAAAAAATTGTACTACCTTTGTGTGCTTAACGAAGTGATGTTACTATATACGTTACTTTTGCTTCTTTTATGGGAGTACTCGCCTTTCATATTTCAACATAGTGCATGTGTACATTTCACTTCCCTATGTGCCACCTCTATATGTTATTTGCAATATCTTAATTGCACGTGCTTCAGAAATGAGTACACTTTTTAGGTTATGAAAATGCCTTGTTTTTTAAAGCTGTATTATCTATAGGAGAGAGGTTTGTAAGCGATAGGTCAGCATAGTAGATGGGAAAAATTCTTCTACTTTCATATTATAAGTACGAATCCGAAAAATCGGAAGACACTCAGCGGGAGATGCCACCACAGCAATCGGGAGCGTTTATTTTTTCATACGATCGCACTGCAAGTAGCATTAATGTAGGCAGTACACATTACAAAATTCAGACATTTCCTAATGGACAATAGAGTTTCACACTCAATAAGGACGGTTGTGATGTATGTATAGGTTATGCCGGAGACATTAAGAAGTAGTGCGGTTTGTCAATGAAAAATTGCATATCTTGCACATAAAGGGGGAGTGTTGGTATGTATTGCCTATGCAGAATTATTGGCATTAAGTTGTTTAAATTAAATCATAAGGGTTGCACATGTTCTCTGATTAAAATATGCAGACCTGTACTTTATACTCATGCATGTGTGCATGCATGGAGATGTACGTAGAAATCCGCAACACTTGCACAGTAGTTTTTGAAGTAGGCGCTTTGCAATGATATGCAACTTCCCTTCAGAGTCATTGATAGTACATTTGAAGTGCAAAATGTTGATGACGGAGTTTGATTTAGCGAAGATGATTGTGATTGGTGGATTGCTATGTGACTGCTTAGTTCTGTCCAATGAGGGAATGGATTGGCAATTGATGTAGAAAGGGTAGAAGGACTGGGGAAGAGTTGCGTTTCGCACGTACACAACGCTTATCCGTGGGTAGGGCGTGTCGCATACAGGTTTCTACAGTAAATCCAGCATGGAAAGGGGACTGTACGCTTCAGCCAATCAGATGTTAACATTGCTCTTTTGTGTCAAAAGATGGTGCAGCCACGATAACATTGTGCCCAGTAATGCCGATTATTTTGAAGCAGATGGTGTTGCATTGTCTTCTTTGGGAAATGCCATGTTCTTTTGGAATGCACGGCTTGCTTTAGAGAAGGTTCTATAATGGTTGTAGGAGTAAAGCAATAAAAAAAAATGATATGAAAAAAGCACAAAATAACAGGTGTCTATAAGGCATCTGCCCAAAAACAAACAAAAACAGCTCTTTTCAGAGCCTACCTTAAAGGGGAAAAGGGGAATAATACTTAAATGTACAGTTGTCACGCTCGGATCCTGTACGTGCAGCGGACATGGCGGTGGTTTGCAGGCAGCGCATGTTAACAAGGGGGATTCTGGGGTGGAGCCGTATGTAAATGAGAATGAGCGGAGCTAGGGATTGGTCAGTAAAGTTCAGTGGGTGTGTTCTGAACGGAGACATTTACTGAGACCGTCTTCTCCGTGACAGCAGACTAGACAGCCATGGCTCTGTGTGCACGCAAACAGATTATCTGGATTTTGCGAGACTCCTGGATACATTGGTTGAAGGTGCACGCAGAAAGTTGCGGTCTATCTAGAAATCTTGGATTTCCTCATGTGGAAGTACACTGGCGTGTGCGGAATGAGGTGGCTCGACTTGGTACCTCTCTGTACTACTTTACAAAAAGAGCGACATCCTGACATAATTATCATTCATTGTGGAGGAAACAGTTTAGGCCATGTCTCTGGAATTTCTTTGCAATTTGCAATGAAAGAAGGACTTGGGAAGGTCATGGATATGTTTCCAAATTGTCAAATACTTTTTTCCCGTATTGCACAAAAGACAAATATGGCTGCGTTCTTCTGCATTTGGTCCACAAATGGAGAAAGCGAGGTGCAACGTCAAAAGGCTGTTTGTGCCTTTCTAAGAGATATTGGCATGTCCTCTTTCCACAATAAAAACATTTTGTTTCGCAGCTCTTTCATTTTTCGCAGAGATGGAGTCCTTCTCACATATGCTGGCAATCAGATTTTTCTTCGCAATGTACAATCCGCATTGCAACCTTTTTTGCGTTGACTGTACTCTATTTGACAATCCCTTTTTTCAAATGTTCAATTTTTGACGCACACACAACACCACCAAAAGGCTCTTTCCAGAGCCGCCACTTACTCCCACAGTACAGTCCATTGGTTTTGTTCCACTTGCACCCTCCATTTTTCTGTGTCCTATGACTGTCCGCTGACCTTTTCAAAAATGTGCAGAGGCCTACAGCGGTCACTTGATATTTCTATTGTTAAAATACGAAAGGCGGCTCTGAAAAGAGCCATTTTTGTACATTTTTTTGTACTTTTCCACTTCACTGCTTTTGGCCACACGACACACTAGGAGAGGAGGTCAAAGGAGGGAAAGGAAGGGACACCAACCATGGGAATAAGAAGGGGCAGGAGGAGAGAGAACGATATAGGGTGAGCTTTACTTGGGTAGGAGGCACTTCTTCTGATGCTCCGTGACCGTAGCCTCAAAAGCACTTCAAAAATTCTCCCCCCTGCAGAGTATTGCATCGCAATACACACACAATATTGTCACCTTCGAAAGGTAAGGGTCAACAGCATCGCAAATGGCTTGTGAGGCAGCTAGAGGGATGTGCTCCCCCACCCGAGTGTCTCTTGTGGTGAGAGGATCGGACACGGAGGATGCTGTGGAGGAACTCAATCTACTTCGTTCTTCACATGGCACCACCTTGCGAATGGCCGTACTGTGGAACGAAGTTAGATGTCGCTTCATGGTTGTCGTACCAAAGTTGTACGCACCAGGTCTCCCGCGACTCAGCACCAACTGGCACTGGTTACACCTCACCAGGTTCGCACGTGATTTTGGTACATTTCCACAAACGGAAAACAACTGCCACACCCACGACTCCCGGCAAGTGCTTGCAGTGCGGAGTTCCTCCACCTCATTCTCTTCTTCCTCTTCCTCCTCAATCTCTACATCCTCACCCGTATATCCCTCTGCAGGCCCTTGGGGAGGTGGTGGTGGTGGAGGGTTTGGGGGTGCTGCTGAGGCTAATGAAGCTACAGTAGCCATGGATGCCATGCCGGATATTTTCCTATTGGTCGCTACAGCAGTAAAGGCAGCACAACTCAATCTGCTATAGCCAGAAGCACAATGAATATGCGCTTGGGGTGTGGCCATTTATAGGGATGGAGGGGTGTGCCTCATGACCATCTTGATCACTGAAAAGCGTTCCAAAAATGTTAAACAATACATCCACCGGTACACCTATTGTATGGGGCATGTGAAATGCTTATTTTACACTGTGAAATAACTTCCCTTGTGTGTACAAGTTCTTTTGTAATGTCGCGGAAGCACAAATTAGTCCACACGCTCAGCGTGGGTGCGGTCACATGATGACATCCTGAACACATCCGTGAGGGAAATGGGTGGCCGGTGGACAGCAAATGTACACTAACAAATGTACGCATGTGTGCAACTGTCGTACGGACAGTGTTCAGGTCCTTAAACTAATTACAAGTACGCCACACGTTTGACGGACAGTTAGGGACAGGCGCGATGTTCGTTGTACTTATGGATGTACTGCACATGTACATACATCATCTGCTGACTGCACGGACAGGTCCACTGTACTTAGGACACCTCCATTTTGTTTGCCCTCGAACATGCTGCCCGCCACACTTGTTCTACGGACGGTTCCATCTTGGTTCCGGACAATACGGACAGGTATACTGTCCTTAAGACACTCCCATTTTGCTCATTTACAGACATCCCGGACACCTGGTATAATATCATTAGGGCGCCCCTTTGTTTATTTACGCACACCTTTCACAGATGATGCATTCTAAGATCAGTTCCATCTTGGTTGATATTGGTACAGGTAGGTGTGTTGTCATAGAACATTCCTATTCTATTGCTTACGGGTAGCTCGAACACCTCTGCAACAACAACTATACAAAAACTTTCCAAAAACTCACACACAGTTCAGTCAAGAGAAATACAGGGGGAAGCAGATACTGACACAAATATAGGGGAATTAGGATTCAACGCGGGCTGGTTATGAGGGAATGATTTGTGTGGGGAAGAAGGGATGGATGTTTCATCAAAACATCTATGTTCTTCTGGAAAGTTGGGGATGGTTCACTAGGGAATGGAGAAGGGGGGCAGGTACAGGTGCAACAGTGATAACATACTTTCTTCCCTGCTCTGTTAAAAATAAATATACATTTGTTTAATGCCTATAAAATACTGATCATTATTTTGCTTATGCAGAGCAGTGTGTACCATTATTGTCGCTGTCTTCCGACATTTCCCCAAGTGGAAAATTCTCCTCCAAACACTCCAAAGTACTGGCCATTTCTGTGTCAAAACAACAGAAAGAAATTATTTTTTCTGCCCCACATACCAAAAAAAGTAGACTCACATATAAGAAAAATGAAGTTCCCTTACTATTTTGTTGTACTTTCCCTTCATTGTAGTGCGGGCATCTGCTCTCGGTCCTGGCTGCAGAGTTTCTGTAAGGTAATTACGTTGGAGGCATACCTTTTTTGATTATAGTACAATCCAATTCATTCCGCATGGTCATTAAATGCATGGTTTTAATTTCACACGTTTAGGTTCCTCTACTTCTTTGTTACTACTTGTAATGTCTATATGTGTCCTTTTTCCTAGGTGCGCATTTTTAGTGTGAGACAATAGTAAAATTTCAGGTACCCCCTGCCTGTTTGGCCACTGTTGACCGTGTCCGCACCCGTCCGCAAACAGGCGCTCAGTCTGTGCCTTTCGAATATCAATAGCTAGGGGGTTCTGCATGTTCTATGTTACATGTATATAAAGTAAGTAAATTATACTATATATCTTCCAAGATCACATCATGATAATGTATCTTCAACAAAAAAATGTATTGCCTTGATGTTATGATTAAGTTCCCCTTCACAAAAACTGTCAACTGCAGCACACAAACAACTTTGTTAAAGGAACGTTATGGTTACGTTGCCCTAATAAAACCCCCTAAAATTCACTACAAAAAAAAACTTTGTTAAGGGGACGTTATGGTTAAGTTGCCCTTTCAACAATGACATTTGTGATGTAATCTTTGATGTCCTGGGTGTAAGTCTTAGCAGTGCACAGTGGTGGCGCGAGTTATGGTTGCTTAGCTTACCATAACTGGTGAATTTCAAGGGTTTTTCGGTTTTACTTCGAACCATAACGTCCGGTTAAAGTTTTTTTTAGTGAATTTCATAGGTTTTTAGTAGCGCAACTTAACCATAACGTCCCTTCAACAACGTTTTTTTACTGAATATATATATATATATACAATCAATAACACACTTTGTACTCTGGCAATTCTAATATGGTAAATTTGTACAATGTCTATGTGGTACCACAGTTCACTTTTGACTCCTTTAACATGCAACAACTGCTGACAGTCTTAATGACATACACATCAAATAGTAAAGTTACTCAACAATAGACATGGGAAGGAAGACAAGTTGGGTTAAACAAATGGCAGAACACTGGGTCCCTACCACCAGAGACAGTTCTGTATGAGGATCCCCCACCTGGGCAACCTGTAAATAAAGTCTATTCAACAAGCCCAATCCATATATGTTTAAGATAGTCTTGGTTCCTGCCACAACTGTTCTGCTACCCAAATGTGCCTGGTTTAGCAGAGTTCTTCAACAGGTCATCGACAGACCCCACTTGAGTGAATTCCTTTTAAGGCAGGAGCCATGGGTCGTCGAGATTCCTCAAATAAAAGGTGAACAATGTCATCGGGACAACAGCTTTGACCTTCACGGTGCTCGTGGAAGATCGGTCGTGAAAATCCTGTGAAGATGAGGCATGTGGTGCACCTCGATGATCAGTGTTTGTGGCCGCAAAGCAGAGTCAATGAAGAATGTAGGCCCAGCATGGGCGTCAGGTCGTCGGTGTAGACGATTGGGACTCGGCCACTGCTGGCTTTCGGATCTTCATCAGCATCCTTGTGGACTTCAGGTGGTGGGAAACCCACCGGTGGATTCTCCTCGGTTTGTCTGCGACCTTGACTTTCTCCGGCCGGACCAATCGGTCGATGGTGATAAGGAAGGGAGTCCTTGATTTTAAAGTGTTTTAGGCAACGGAGCATTGCAGCTCCGGTTGATGACGTCCTGGTGCTTTACTGCAGGATTCTTCGGCGGTCCCGGTCTCTGGTCAGCAGCCTTTCGAGGACTGACTTTCAGGAGACTTGTTGAAGCAAAACTGCTGCACGATGGTCTCTCGTAGATCGGGAAGAAGTCTCCTAGCCAGGTCCTCTCTTGGATCAGTTCTTGGACACACAACAGCTTTCGGATTGCGACGAAGGAAAGCAGCAGCAGAGGCTGCTTCGTCCAGCAGGGCTCCAAGGAAAGGTGTCAAGTTTCGACTTCAGATTCTGAACGATTCTAGTCAGTGAGAGGTCCCCAGATATACTGTTCTGTCTCTCATTCACACTGCTGGGGCAAGCTCAGCAGCTAATCATTAAGAACGGCATTCATGCAGACATTCCTACAATACCATATATGGAACTTCCACACAACCGCCATTCAGGGGAAGGGACAGAGTTGGGGCTTCCCAGGACTTTGGGAAAACAAGGTAACAGACAATAGAAAGCAAAAGGCCACAGGGGCCATTGTGTTTCCTATCAGGAATCAACTGATTCGAATGGCAGGGCCTGGGTATCCCAACATGGCGGATACTCAGAGCACTTGTCAAATTCAGCATGGAGCTGCCACAAGCCCATGCCCTGTTCTGTGGGCCACACACAGGTGCCCTAAAACAAATGCTAGGGGTACATGGTTGTGCCCCCACCCATGGGTGCCATACAGGTTAACCCAAGGGTCTGTTCACCACAACCAAAAATAGGAGAGCTGCACTGCCAGGAGTCCCACATAGACTCCTGTGCAGAAAGCAACACAGAACACACATGAAAAAGGAGTTCAGGACAAAGACAATGAGGCCCTGTCCTTCCAATGCATTTCCAGCATCACACTCGCCTTCTCTGAGTATTATCTTTTACTCCTTGTACCCCTCCCATATTTCTTCTGTCCTTTCGCCCATTACCTGTTCATTCACATGGTGGCTTCTGTTCTTGTTGCCCAATCTTGGCATTTGTGACCACCACACCTTCCATACTTATCTTTGCTAGCTTTTTATGCACTAACTTTGCTTCTGCTCGCTCTGTTTGCTCTTCCTTTTCTCTTTATTTTTCATGCCTTTGCTTGTAATAATGCACAATATGCACTTGTATTTCTCCCCAGGCTTTAGCTTTGATGCCCACTATTTTATCTAGCCCTGCTTGTATCTCTGTTGGGAGACCTCTGCGTAACAGATTGCACAATATTGGTATGGTATGGTATGGGTTTGGCAATTATTAAATGGAAGCCTATCATGTACATCATTCTCTAACCAAACTCCTGGGTACCCTGCTTTTTCCCAAATGATGTTTGTCAGTTCCCGAATAAGGTAACAAGTAAGCTCTTCAAGTCTCGCACTGCTAATGTGACTGATGTCTGCTTTTCAAGTGCATAGATCCACTTTCCTGCTCCTGTTGTAAGAGTGGGAAGAGCCTTCATCAGGTTGTGTTTATCCATATGCGGCTAGGGCACATATTGTGATCGCTCTACTCCCTTCTGTATTAATGGAAATTGGGTCCCCTTTTTCCCTTTGTTAAACATCTTTGCCCTTTTCTTCTCTCTTGCCATGTAGTCTAAGCCTCTCCCCCATGGAGTTCTCTTCCTCTGCTTTCCCTCTGTTTCTGAGTTTTCCTTGTCTTCCTCCTGATCTTCACCACTTTCTGTTGCATCTGACTCATATTCAAAGTTTTGCTTATTATATCCCCTGTGCGGCATGCTCCTGTCTGTCTGCATGACTTCTGATCTATTCATTTTCAACAATACTTCCCCTTCTGTCCATGTACCTGTGTTTATTGTGGGACATGGTCTTTCTCGCTCTCTTCTCTTTGTTATCCTTTGAAGCTACTCTTCTGTTTTCTGGATAGCTGCTTCTAAATCCCTATGCGCTTGGTTTTCTAACTTTGTTATGACTGGGTCTCAACCTTTATTGCTTTTGGCAGCACCCCATGATGCTGTCGTTTCTGAGTGTGTTCTGGATTTGTACCAGGGATTTGTATAACCTGCATCAGGTTTTACAGGATACGTTCCAATTGTGGGTGGGACTGTCGGCTGCAGAGGCGCTGGGGCCTGTGCCAAATTGGTGCCTTCTCTGAGTGAGTTCAGGACTGCCTGTGTCATGCTTGTGCTGTTTCTGAGTAATGGTGGCACGGAGGCTACAACAAGTGTTTTTGCTTCTGGTCCATTCCCTCCTTCTAACTCCCCTTCTACCTCATCGTATAACTCCCATAGTTCTAATATGCTCTGCCTCTTTTTCAGCTTTTTGCCTTTGTAAGTTCATAACAGATGTGGTACATGTGCTCAATAACCCCCTTATTGTGTGTGTCTTCTGATGGCCACGCAGTGAACATTTTAATGATCTTCTCCCTATAAATTAGGAGGTCTTTTCACATGTGTACAACTGGTGTACACATTTTGAACAATAAGAATGTCACAGTGATGTACTGGCCAACAACTAACAACCACAATAAAATGAAACACCAAAGATAACAAGGAAAGGTCTCCCGAGGTTGCCCCCTACGGTGCACCCCTGCTGTTACCACACACAAATTCTCTTCACAACAGCAACAGCCCAACTAGATGTTATCTCCCGCAATATGTTCTTATTCCCCAAAATCTACGCTCACTCTCCACACTTACACCAAACCACTCTCACCTAACATCTAAATAACATCTTTTCTAACTATACGTTATACAACCTAGTCCAAAAATCAACATATATACATAATGATTTATTTTTCCTCTTCTCATTCCCTTACCTGTAGAATAGAGGGATACAGTCGTCGCTAGTGCGGGACTTCCTATCTTATATAAACAGCACTGCCATCCCTCTATTTTGAGGGATGTTACACTTCAGTATCCACAATTACTAATACTCTGACGTCACTGTATCTCCCTGTGGGAGCCCTCTTCTATTTCTACTAAAATCAAAACCTAAAAATACTATTTCATACCACTTGTTTCACTTCTCATACTCTCCACTCTCTTTCCAATACTCACTCTCCTGTTGTTCTTTCATCAGGTGCACTTCTCTCTCTATGTTCTGCTGAGGTCCTCCGATGCTAACTCTCCTCCTCAAGAAGGCCTGCACACCTGGAGGTGGCACCACAGTCTTCAGCAATAAGACAAGCCTAAGGACAATCCCAGTACTTGCTGGTCTCTGAGTGGTATGCACAGTTTCTGTGCCCTGCAGGCAGGTGCTGCTTACCCAAGAGTATGTGGCAGTGGAGCTCCGGACTTCCATAACATTCCGGAATCACATCAATTGGGTCACTTAATGACAGGTAAAGCCCAAAAGTCAGAATTGTAAAATAATCAAATGAGCCAATAAAAGTGCACAGACGCAAGAAAAAACTAAAGTTTATTACATGCAACCGCAGCAGGGAATAATTCACAAATCATTCAACATTACATCATTAAATGGCTATGTATAGAATGAGGAGTGGAATGTAGTCTTAAACAATGTTTCAAGATGCATGTAAATTCACATTTGCTGATTTGAAAGTCTTGATTGTTATGTTATGTTGTGTTATACCGCACACTGATACGAGCCGGGGCAGTCTCCAAGTTCACACACAGTTCTACAAGCATGAGCATGGAGTTGGTTAGTGAGGGAAGAATGATAGAATAGGTCCAGAAACAGGAGAAGCTGGCAACTGTATGTGTTGATTTGCAGATGGTAGGTTGTGTGCACTGGTTTGTTGTAACCATATGGGGAAAGTCAAATGCCTGTGGCGTTTATGTGCAGCTGTTTGTTGTGTTGGGTGTGTCTGTGTTTCATGTGTAGATTGCTTGTTTTTAGGGTGTTTCGCACTGCCTTGTATCATTACAGGTAGGGTCCAATGCCTGAGATGTTTCCATGTGACTGTGTATGGTGGGGTGTGTATGAGTGTTTTATGTGTAGGTTGGCAGCTGTTTAAGGTTTGGCACACTGGCTTGTTGTGTTCATATGATAAGGTCTGGGTTTGTTTGTTGTAAGTGCATGTTGCTTGTTATGGGTTTGTGTTAGGTTATGCGTTGGCTAGCCCAGTGGGTGTGTATAGTGTTTGGGTGATATGTTTGAGGAAGTAGAAGCGGGTGGTTAGTGCTTTGGCTATTTGCTAAGTTCTACTATGTGGCTCATTTACACAGTTTTAGCTGTTGTGACAAATGACTAATCTCTGTATTCTTCAATGTTAGTCTGACGCATGGTTAATGTTCTTAGTTCCATCTAAGTGTGACGTGCAGCTAAAATTCCCAATTCTATCCAGGTGACGCATGACTAAACTTCACAATTTTCTCTAGGTGTGATGCATGGCTAAATTTCATAATTCTGTCTAAGTGTGATGCATGGCTAACTTCACAATTCTATCTAAGTGACGTATGACTAAACATCACAATTCTCTATAGGTGTGATTCATGGCTAAACTTCACAATTCTAAGTGTGACGCATGGCTAACTACGCATTTCTATCTAAGTGACATATGACTAAACTTCACAATTGTATCTACTTGTGACGCATGGCTAAGCTTCACATTTCACTCTAGGTGTGACGCATGGCTAATCTTCACAATTCTATCTAAGTGTGACGCATGGGTAAACGTCACAATTCTAAGTGATGCATGGCTAAACTTCACAATTCTATATAAGTGTAACGCATGGCTAAACGTTACAATTCTATCTAAATTGCGGATGACTAAACTTCACAAATCTAACTAAGTGAAGCATGGCTAAATTTCCCATTTCACTCTAGGTTTGATGCATGGCTAGACTTCACAACTCTATCTAAGTGTGATGCATGGCAAACTGTGCAATTATATTTAAGTGGCACATGCCTGAACTGCACAATTCTATCTAAGTTTGATGCATGGCTAACTTTGCAATTCTAAGTGACGTATTACTAAACTTCACAATTCTATCTCGGTGTGATGAATGGCTAAGTTTCACATTTCACTCTAGGTGTGACACATGGCTAACTTCACAATTCTGTCTAAATGACGCATGACTAAACTTCACAATTCTAAGTGTGAACAATGACTAACTTCACAATTTTATCTAAGTGTGATGCATGACTAAACTTCACATTTTCACTCTAATTGTGACCCATGAGTAAACTTCTCAATTCAATCTAAGTGACGCATGGCTACACTTCACATTTCATTCCAAGTGTGATGCATGACTAAACTTCACAATTCTATCTAAGTGTAACACATGGCTAAACTTCACAATTCTATCTAAATGATGGATGACTAAACTTTACTGTTCTATCTAAGTGTGACGCATGGCTAACTTTACAATTCTATCTAAGGGAATGCATGACTAAATTTCACATTTCACTCTAGGTGTGATGCATGTCTAAACTTCACAATTCTATTTAAGTGTGACACATGGCTAACTGCACAATTCTATCTAAGTGATGCATGATTGAACTTCACAGTTCTATCTAAGGGTGATGCATCGCTAACTTTGCAATTGTATCTAAATGACGTGTGTCTAAACTTCACAATTTTATCTAGGTGTGACGCATTGGTAATCTTCACAATTCTATCGAAGTGACGTATGACTAAACTTCACAATTCTATCTAGGTGTGATGTATACCTAAACATCCCAATTCTCTCTAGGTGTAGTTCATGGCTAAACTTCACAATTCAATCTAAGTGTGATGCATGGCTAACTGCCCAATTCTATCTAAGTGGCACATGACTGAACATCCCAATTCTATCTAAGTGTGATGCATGTCTAACTTTGCAATTCTATCTAAGTGACGTATGACTAAACTTCACAATTCTATTTATTTGTGATGCATGGCTAAGCTTCACATTTCACTCTAGGGGTGACACATGGCTAATCTTCACAAATCTAAGTGACACATGGTTAAACTTTACAATTCTATCTAAATTGCGTATGACTAATCTTCACAAATCTATCTAAGTGACACATGGCTAAATTTCACATTTCACTCTAGGTGTGATTCATGGCTAGACTTCACAATTCAATCTAAGTGTGACGCATGGTAAACTGTGCATTTCTATCTAAGTAATACATGACTGAACTTCACAATTCTATCTAAGTTTGATGCATGGCTAACTTCGCAATTCTATCTAAGTGATGTATGAATAAACCTCACAATTCTATCTAGGTGTGATGAATGGCTAAGCTTCACATTTCATTCTAGGTGTGATGAATGGCTAACATTCACAATTCTATATAAGTATGATGCATGGTTAACTTCACAATTCTGTCTAAGTGACGCGTGACTGAACTTCACAATTCTAAGTGTGATAAAAGTGTGACACATTACTAAACTTCACATTTTTAATCTAAGTGTGACTCATGAATACACCTCTCACTTCTATCTAAGTGACGCATGGCTAAACTTCACATTTCAACACATGGCTAACTTCACAATTCTATCTAAGTGTGATGCATGGCTAACTTCGCAGTTCTATCTAAGTGATGCATCACTAAACTTCACAATTCTAAGTGTGACTCATGGATACATTTTACAATTCTATCTAAATGACGGATGACTAAACTTTACAATTCTATTTAAGTGTGACACATGGCTAACTGCACAATTCTATCTAAGTGACGCATGACAGAACTTCACAATTCTATCTAAGGGTGGTGCATGGTTAACTCTACAATTCTATCCAAATGACGTATGACTAAAATTCACAATTCTATCTAGGTGTGATGCATTGGTAATCTTCACAATTCTATCTAAGTGTGACGCATGACAAAACTTCATAATTGTATCTAAATGACGGATGACTAAACTTCACAATTGTATCTGAGTGTGACGCATGGCTAACTTCACAATTCTGTCTAAATGATGTGTGACTAAACTTCACAATTCTATCTAAGTATGATAAATGGCTAACTTCACAATTGTATCTAAGTGTGATGCATGGCTAACTACGCAATTCTATCTAAGTGGCGCATGACTGAACTTCGCAATTCTATCTAGTTGTGATGCATGGCTGAACTTCAGATTTCTCTCTAGGTGTGAGGCATGGCTAATCTTAACAATTCTACCGAAGTGTGACTGTTTTGCATCAGTTTGGCCCTACGGGGAAAGCACTAACACTTACGTCTCCCCCCTTTCTCAAAAAATAAGTAATTGGACTCAGACTAGCAGTAAAAACACACATACATCATATAAGGTTAAAAAATGGATCATTACATGCCCTCTATTTATACCCTATAACTGTACAAACAACAATAAACATACTCTAGTGAATATATATATATATATATATATATATATATATATATATATATATATATATATATATATATATATATATATATAGTAAACAAAAAACCAGGTCCCCAGATCCACAATGGAACCGGGAAAAGAAGGTCGGCGGAATGCACTCCCAGGAACAGCAAAGATAGCCTGGATGACTCTCTGCAAAAAGGCTCATACACCAAATTAAATCCAAACTGACAATCCTTTTATTGTTTCAAGTCAGCATGGCAAGGACATTTGCAGGAAAACAACACGTTTCGCGGTCAACAGGCCGCTTGATCATGTTCAAAGTGCAAAACATAAACAAGGTGACTTTAAATAGGATACAACTCTGTGATCTCCATTCCAGATAGAATGTCTCAGTTTTTAACACATAGCTTAGACTCAAAAATTGTGGCAGACATCTTTGCATGTGCAAACAACTTAACAATTGCTGCAACATTTACGCATGTTAAGAACGTCCATTAACATAAAAGCCACTTATTTAATCAATGTTACTGCTGTTATTGATGGATGCTTAAGAGTGAAAAATAAAAATAATTTCAAAATGCCCCTGCCACCTGTGACATTACTTCAAGAATAATATGCGCTTAGTGCATGGCATTCATTCTGCAGGGACAACTATGTTTAGGGCATATTACACTCTGAACGCATGCTGTCTTTTTAGTAACATTGACGTGTGTCTAATGACAATAATAATGATGTTTATACACTCTATCACCGTAAAACACTTCCTAAAGCCTACCTCATTGCATAATTAGTTAGACTGGCATTGCATCAAATGTTAAACACTGTTCATAACAAAAATAATATATAGGCTGTAGATACCGTTCATGAGTTAAACAGCATGCTGTAATCTGTCACTGGACTTTTAAGATCTCAAAAAGCTACCATGTGCAAAATAGCAAAGCAGCAACATCCCGGATATGTAACTCCGAGTAGACCACATGTAGCCTATAAAGTGCTTAGTGCATTTCAGCTATAAAATGATAGTACATTACTAACTTTAAAGTGCTTAGTGCATGTAAACATTTGACTAGTGTAAAATAGCTCAAAATTGGTGCTAGTTTCCATGTTACGCATAAAGTCCAGTATATATAATATTATCCAAGAAAAAACAGCATGACATAGAACAGCATTAATTTACAACACCTAACATTAATACATGTACAATTATACAATCAATGTAATGGATTTGGAAAGAGTATTATAGTAGGACAGGGAAGAGGAGGAGAAAAAGAGACGATATAAAAAGCATCCCATTATTAATGTGACCTTGGTGCACTTACGTGGAACAAAATTAGAATAGAATTTGGCAAAAATAGTAAATTCTAAAAGCAAAAACTTAAATATTACCTCTGCTAAGCCAGGGGTGGGACCTTAGTGTCACACTTAAATTAACCCAGTGGAATAATCTATCTCCAAGACCATAGGGGCACCCCCTGTGCAGAAACAGTGCGAACTCAAACTTATACACTGACCCTAAGGAAACCCTATTGACCGCCATCATCCACAGTACACACCACTAGATAGCAAGCAGAGAGAGAAGGAAGTGCAAACATAAGAAAACCTGAAGTAAAGTGATAGAAATAAATACAAATACGAAAGTAGAATGGACCGAAGATAATCAATCAGAGAGTATATCCAACCCCTAACTTAATGAATGGGATTATACGTCCACAATCAACTACATGGACTCAAACTGATTCTGTATTTAATATTAAAGCAGAATATTCATGTAATAACAGATATTTAGAGAAAGGCAAGAGGAGACAGAGAAATAGGCACAGAAAAAGACCTGTGACACATATGCATTTACAAGAGGGGGGAACAACACTAGGACTTAAAATAGCCTAATATATAAAAACAGTAATGATTATACTTAGGCCCCTAAAAAGGTATAGAGTTCCTCATCTAAGTTGTGACCTCTTGGTTTCTTCGTATCGAGATCAAGAATGCATTTGGTTTCAAATTGTCTCAGTGTCAATTCTCTATTCCCACCCGTAGAGTGTTTGGCTATAGAATGAATGCCAAAATATGTAAAGCCATCCAACTTGTCCTCGTGTACCTCTTTAAAATGCAAAGCCATCGGGTATGTTACATCAACATTTTTGATGGCTCGAATATGCTGCAACATCTGCAGCTTAAGCCTTCCTATAGTACTGCCAACGTACCATTTGTCACAGGGACACACAAGCACATAAACCACATACTCTGTGTCACAAGTGATTCGTAATGCGATGGGAATACTCTTTTTCAAAATAGGATGATTGTAATTGGAGACATCTTTTGCATACTGACAGGCCTTGCATTTTCTGCATTTGTGGAAACCTGTATTGGGTGTTTGAAGCCAAGTAGAGCCTCTAGACAGCGGGTAGGCACTCATAAAGCTGGAGAAAAGATTATCTTTAAGTGAGGTGGATCGACGAAATGTAATATTCATCCTGTCTCCCAAGATCGCCCCAAATGTTCAACCAGTTGCAAAACATGCCAGTGTCTTCGCATGATTCGTTGTATATTCTGGGAATTTGTGCCATAGGTAAGGATGAGACGATACTCACTCTGACTTTCTTGTGATGATGGCACCACTTTAGATGTTAAAAGTGTGGAGCGATCTTTGTCTCTTGCTTTATGGTAGAATCTTCTTGGGGTAACCTCGCTGTTTAAATTTCTGGGCCATATACCCACACTCTACATCAAAGGTCTCCAACTTCGAACAGTTCCTTCTTATACGAATAAATTTGCCATATGGTATTGACCATTTCAGGGGAGTGGGGTGGTTGGTTTTGGCGTGTAGTGGTACATTGGAACTCGTCGGTTTCCTGTAAAGTTCTGTCACAAGTTCATCCTGGGCCACTTTAACAAGAATATCAAGATACATGATAGCCGTCTTGTTGTGGCTTTCTGTGAACTGAAGATTTAATTCATTGGTGTTAAGTTTCTTTACAAAATCCAACCATTCTGAGCTGGTTCCGTCCCAGATAATGAATAAATCATCAATGTACCGGAGCCAGAGTACTATTTTAGATGTGTAACTGTTGTACTCTGGACCCCAAGCAACACATTTCTCCCACCACCCCATGAACAAATTGGCGTAAGAAGGAGCAAATGTTGTCCCCATGGCTGTGCCCTGAAGTTGTACATAAAACTCCTTATCAAATATAAAACAGTTGTTAGTCAGACAAAGATGAATCATGTCTAGTATCATGCGACTATGTGATAAAAAATTCATTGATCTGGTATAAAGAAAATATTCACAGGCCCGCAGTCCATCATTATGTCTTATGGAGGTATATAGGGAAACCACATCTAGGGTGGTGAGCAAGTATGTGGATTCCCATGTGATGCCATCAATTTTATTCAGAAAGTCTTTGGTGTCTCTCAAATAAGAGTGAAGTACTGTTACAAAAGACGCCAAAGTCTCATCTACAAACTTGGAGGTATGTTCTTACAGTGCCCCACAGAGTGTCACTATAGGGCGTCCTGGGGGTTTCCTCATGTTCTTATGCACTTTTGGCAAAAAGTAGATGGTGGGCAACTGGGAACTTCGGATGTAGATACTTGCACATATCATCCTCTAGTAGTACCTTCTCTATATATACCAAAATCATGTGGCCTAGATATGTCAGGAAAGGAAAAAAGGGGGAGTCAGACATGTGATGTCATCAGTGATGTCATCAATGACATTTGTGATGTCATCTTTGATGTCCTGTGTGTTAGGCTTAGCAGTGCACGGTGGTGGCGTGAGTTATGGTTGCTTAGCTTACCATAACTGGCGAATTTCAGGGGGTTTTCGGTTTTACTTGGACCCATAACGTCCCTTTAATAAAGTTTTTTCACTGAATTTCATAGGTTTTTAGTTGTGCAACTTAACCATAACATCCCGTTAACAAAGTTTTTTTACTGAATTTCATAGGTTTTTAGTAGCGCAACTTAACCATAATCTCCCTTTAACAAACTTTTTTCATTAGCACGCAGACAATATACAAAGATGGAGTGTAAAAAGCAACTTCTCAGGGATGGCTTTACACAGAATGTTGCAAAGTAAGAATTTATGCTCGTTCACAGTGAAGGTCAGCTGCTTCTATTTTTGCTCGCGGGCTGGAGTGGCCCACGATTCGCACTATAAGGTTCTATTGGTTTTTGACCTTGACAGACAGGGATCGTGCCAAAAGACTTCTTTTGAAGGAGGGGTACAAAAATGTAAGAGACGATAAGGATGACATTTCTGGAACTAAACCACTTTTATATATATCACTATGAGAAAGATCGTTGGCACAGACGGAGTCGTATTTAGAGACTGCATTACGCGTAGACAACGGAAAATGCCAATATAATGTAAGTATCCCTTTAGATTATTTTATACCGGAATATAATAACAATAGCGTGGCGTTAAAGCCCGGTTAAGTTGTACTTGTTCTTTCAATGTGGCATATTGTTTTGTACCGCGCACTATCACCGCCAAAGTGGTCCCCTGGCGCTCAGACGGCTCTGTAAAAGGCAGAGGAGAGAGGGTGGGTTAGTGGGAATAAGGTAACATACTCCGTTGCACTATCCTCGCTAGCAAATAGTTTCACGCCCTAATAAATAAAATGAATATTTATAATGAAGATCGGCTCGTGAGACTAATTTATGTTTTTAAAACAGGTACATCCTTCCCTACTGTCAATGCCACGATTTTAGACCCCGGCCGACGGATTTTTTAACTGCCAGTTGCAGCTACTTGTAAACAACTTCATGACCCTCACCATTTTCTGGGACAATCGCCAAGGACCAATATGCCCTTATGCGGTAATAGCGGCTAGAAGCAACATACCAACCATTATGGTGGTCTAATGCCTCGTTGTTGGAACAGCCTTCCGATTATCAGTGTGACCATAGTGCTTCTTTTATCATAAACCAACACCCTGTGTACCGCAAAGGAACAGCGCGTGACTCAAGATGAACTTCTGCGGATCGAAAGCAAAGACAAATGCAAATCGCTGAATATTCTTTAAACATTTGATGTCAAACAAAAGTACTTTACAAAATGTACAATTTTGCTGTTTGCTTTTAAATCACAGTTTCATATTACGAATTGTGGCGCGCTGTGTTGTGAGATGATCTGTGTTGTATTCAGGGTTCTGTGTAAAGTCGCGTAGGACTGGAGACGACTGGGCCTTACGCGGTACTAGCGGCTAGAAGCAACATACAAACCATTATGGTGGTCTAATGCCTCGTTGTTGGAACAGCCTTCCGATTATCAATGCGACCATAGTGCTTCTTTTATCATAAACCAAGACCCTGTGTACCGCAAAGGAACAGCGCGTGATTCAAGATGAACTTTTGCGGATCGACAGCAAAGACAAATGCAAATCGCTGAATATTCTCTAAACATCTGATGTCAAATAAAAGTACTTTATGAAATGTACAATCTTGCTGTTTGCTTTTAAATCACAGTTTCATATTCCGAATTGTGGCGCGCTGTGTTGTGAGATGATCTGTGTTGTTTTCTGGGTTCTGTGTAAAGTCGCGTACGACGGGAGACGACTGGGCGCATTTGGCTACGCACCCTGTAACGTCACAGAGAGAGACGGGGAATATGAATGCTTTAATGTCAGGCTTAGGGGTGGGAGATATGATTTAGTGTCGCAAAAGCAGGTCAGCCAGGTCGATGGGGCAAGTGATAGGATTATCACATAATGTCGGCGCACAGCAGCCTGATTTATCATTTGTTTAGTGGACAAAAACCCGGTTAAGGCCCATAGGAAATTGTAATGTCAACGGACATAAGGAGGGTTCTTAGAACACTTTCAAACTGACAACGAACAATACGAACAGTGTTCTCTGAACACCCCCATTTTGTTTAATTGCAAACATTACTTCCACGTCCACTCTTCCTCATCCCAGTACTTACTTCATGAGGCCCCTGCCTCCGACACAGGACCTTCTTCTATTTCTTTAAATTCCTATAACTCCTCCCCCACATCCACATCACTCAATTTCATATTACCAAGACGGAGCATGGGACCTTCCCCGCAGGGAGGGTGAGGAGGGTCGTCAGTAATGTGACGAGGAAGAGTAGGACTAGAAGTAATGAAGATTACCGGTAAGTAATCAGAGCATTTCAGGACACCGCGAGTCTTCTTAGAACACATTCAACTTGCCAGAGTACAATACGGACAGCGTCCTCAGGACACCCCCATTTTGTTTATGTACGAACATTTAAGGGCACCGCAAGTGTTCTTAGCTCAATTTTAGCTTGCTTGCGAACAAAACGGACACATACTCTGTCCTCAGAACACCCCACCATTTAGTTTATATAGAAAATTTCAGAACAGCCGTCTTGTCCGTAGACAAATCGAACACAACAAAAGTGTCTAGCACATAAAAAAACAGAACATTGAACCTATCTCATACTCCCCCACCCTCCCCAAACACTCTTACACACCAACACACTCCACTAAATACAATTTTGCAATCCAAGTTTCACTGCGCTGTCCGTGGTCGTCGACGAATGCAAGATGGCGGGCGCCACAGAAAATCTGACGTGCTTCACGCACCACGCCGTCCAATCAGCGAACACGTCGCATGTCCGCAGACATCACGCAAGCCGCTTGGCCAATCGGGGTGCTGTCCGCGGAGCGAACAAGGAAGTCCATCCGCGAAGCGAACGGAGATATCACTAATTTTTTTGCCTTACGTTTTAGTAATTTCTAAAAAAACTACTGGACGGATTTACATCATATAAGGTTATAAAACAGCTCTCTATAGGCCCTCTATTCATATTATATAACTATACAAACACCAATAAACATAAACAAGCAAATATAGATATATATAGAATTTAGAATATAGGTAACTTCACCATTAGGAAGGAAGCAGAAGAAAACTTCATCTTGACCACCAGCCACACTGCTTAGTCCCTCAGCAGTTAGGCAAAGAGATCACTATGTCCAACGGGGTCTGAAGCGGAGCGTCCTCCCTTTCAGAGTGACTGCATAATCCAGGGTTTCAACGTCCAACTAACTCTCTCTGTAATGCCTTCTCCTTTATGGAGGCATTCCCCCACCCTTCCTAATTGCTTTCTGCTCTCGGCCGAAGAGAAGATCACAAATCGAAGGGAAAGAGGGTGGAAAAATCCAGTTAGTAGTGGAAAAACCCAGTGCTCCTCTCTCTCATCCATTCCCAGACCCCTTATCATGCTCCTGCAGTATGCTCTGACTCCCTTTCTGTATTCGTCCTTCAATGGACAATACCATAACTATTCTCTGCAGTTAGTCCACTCGGATAATATTTATGTGACCTTTCTCTGTTTTCATTGCTACTTGCTCATTCTGTGAGGCCCGCGGAAATCCAGACTTTATTATTGTAATGGGAGATGAGTGTTCAAAATGGCTGTGCATCGACACCATGTTATTCTGGCTTGCATTTTTCACACTAGCATTACAGTGCACATGGGTAAACTTCCCAATTGTAAGTGGCTCATGGCTAAACTTCACAGTTCAATCTAAGTGTGTGTAATGCATGGCTAAACTTTACAATTCTATCTAAATGGTGGATGACTAAACTTCACAATTCTATGTGATGCATGGCAAAATTTCACATTTCACTGTAGGTGTGATGCATGGCTAAACTTCACAATTTTATGTAAGTGACGCATGTCTGAACTTCACAATTCTATCTAAGTGCGATGCATGTCTAACTTCGCAATTTTATCTAAGTGACGTTTGACTAAACTTTACAATTCTATCTAGGTGTTACCAATGGCTGAGCTTCACATTTCACTCTAGGTGTGACGCATGGCTAATCTTCACAATTCTATCCAAGTGTGACGCATGGCCAAACTGAAGAATTCTATCTAAACGACTGATGACTAAACTTCACAATTCCATGTAAGCGTGATGCATGGCTAACTTCAGAATTTTATCTAAGTGTTAACCATGACTAAACTTCACATTTTTACTCTAAGTGTGACCCATGAATAAACTTCTCAATTCTATCTAAGTGAAGTGACACATGGCTAAAGCTCACATTTCACTCCAAGTGTGATGCCTGACTAAACTTCACAATTCTATCTTTGTGTAACACATGGCTAACTTCACAATTCTATCTAAGTTACGCATGGCTAAACTTCACAATTCTATCTAAGTGTGACACATGGCTAACTTTGCAATTCTATCTAAATGACGCATCACTAAACTTCACAAATCTATCTAAGTGTGACGCATGGCTAAACTTTACAATTCTATCTAAAAGACGGATGACTAAACTTCCGAATTCTATCTAAGTGTGATGCATGGCTAACTTCACAATTCTAACTAAGTGACGCATGGCTAAATTTCACAAATCATTCTAGGGTTGAAGCATTGTTAAACTTCACAATTCTATCTAAGTGTGAGGCATGTCTAAACTTCACTATTCTATTTAAGTGTGACACATGGCTAGTTGCACAATTCTATCTAAGTGATACATGACTGAAATTCACAATTCTATATAAGAGTGATGCATGGCTAACTTCACAATTCTGTCTAAATGATGTGTGACTAAACTTCACAATTGTATCTAAGTGTGACGCATGACTAAACTTCACATTTTCACTATAAGTGTGATGCATGACTAAACTTATAATTCTGTCTAAGTGTGACACATGGCTAAACTTCACAATTGCATCTATGTGAGACACATGACTAACTTCACAATTCTATCTAAGTGACGCATGACTAAACATCACAATTCTATCTAAGTGTGATGCATGGCTAACTTTGCATTTCTATCTAAGTGACTCATGACTAAACTTCACAATTCTATCTGGGTGTGATGCATTGATAAACTTCACAATTCTCTCTAAGTGTGATGCATGGCTACATTTCACATTTCACTGTAGGTGTGATGCATGGCTAAACTTCACAATTCTATCTAAGTGATGCATGACTGAAATTCACAATTCTATATAACAGTGATGCATGGCTAACTTTGCAATTCTATCTAAATGATGTATGACTAAACTTCACAATTCTATCTAGGTGTGACACATGGCTAAGCTTCACATTTCACTCTAGGTGTGATGCATGGCTAAACTTCATAATTCTATTTAAATGACAGATCTAAACTTCACAATTTTATCTAAGTGTGAGACATGGCTAATTTCACAATTCTGTCTAAATGATGTGTGACTGAAATTCACAATTCTATATAACAGTGATGCATGGCTAACTTTGCAATTCTATCTAAATGATGTATGACTAAACTTCACAATTCTATCTAGGTGTGACACATGGCTAAGCTTCACATTTCACTCTAGGTGTGATGCATGGCTAAACTTCATAATTCTATTTAAATGACAGATCTAAACTTCACAATTCTGTCTAAGAGTGAAACATGGCTAAACTTCACAATTCTATCTACGTGTGACGCGTGACTAACTTCACAATTATATCTAAGTTACACATGACTAAACATCACAATTCTATCTAAGTGTGACGCATGGCTAACTTTGCATTTCCATCTAAGTGACTCATAACTAAACTTCACAATTCTATCGAGGTGTGATACATGGATAAACTTCACATTTCACTCTAATTGTGACGCATGGCGAAACCTCACAATTCTATTTAAGTGTGATGCATGGATAAACTTCAAAATTCTATCCACGTGTGACGCATGGCTAACTTCACAATTCTATCTAAATGACGCATAATTAAACTACACAATTCTATCTAGTTGTGACGCATGGCTAAACTTCACAATTCTATTTTAGTGGTGCATGACTAAACTTCAATATTATATCTAAGTGTGACACATGGCTAACTTCACAATTCTATCTACATGACATATTGCTAAACTTCACAATTCAGTCTAAGTGACACATGGCTAAACTTCATATTTCACTCCAGGATGGTCACAATAGGAGGGGTCCAAGCAGCCAATGGGGGTTGAGGGGCAGGCTAGTGGGCGGGAAAATGCAAGGTTCAGGAAGAGGAATGGGGGTGCAATGAGTCGTGGTGAGCTTTGTATTATTAGGCTGACTTCTTCCTGTAGATCTATCATTATTAGCGCTCCAAGCTTAACACTGCCTGTGAGCACACACCTGTGCACTTGAAAGCCGACAGCAGACTCAGAGAAGCAATGCTGTGCTTGATAGAAGGAGGCACATGGAACTATGGAGCTATTTTGAATCATGCTTTCTAATTCTAGTGTGCACTTTAAGAACTGACGATCTGATGGAATGGAATGGGGAAGCTAGAGGGCTGATTGGGGAGACATATTGCTCTTGGCTTATTTCCACATTGAGAATTTTGTATTGAAGGATTGCTGTTGTTTCCTGGTGGGAGAGGAACAGTAACATGTATATTGCGATGGGCCCCAATCACATCAGCACAGGCCTCAATAGTTGTGTTTGTAATGCAACAAATAGAACTGAAAACAATTGATAAACCCAACATAATTTCCCACTCCAGTCACTCGTGTCAAGTGAAAAAATAAAGTCTGACACATCTTAAAAAGTAGCATGACGTCACATGCATCAGAAACATCTGTACACAATACATACATTTGTACACATTGTATGTTATAATACAGATTCCCATAGCATCCTATAGCAAAGCAAAACTTGTCAAGTTTCTCTGGTACTGCCGATCTCTCTCTCTCTCTCTCTCTCTCTCTCTCTCTCTCTCTCTCTCTCTCTCTCTCTCTCTCTCTCTCTCTCTCTCTAAGTAACTACATATATATATATATATATATATATATATATATATATATATATATATATATATATATATATATGTATATATATATATATATATATATATATATATTACACAGCCCACGGTAGTGGCTGTGTAGTTATGGTTAAGTTGCTAATCCCATAGGAAGAGCACTTTTTGGGCGACTTATAACTTTGCTTCCCCTGGATGAATCCTCACCAAACTTTGCAAAAAAAAGTATATGGCCCACTCTGAATTTTCTTTGCAAAGTGTGGTGAGGTTGGGTCCAGGGGGGGCAAAGTTATAGGGGGGTCCTTAAATGTCTTTTTTTCCCATAGACATAATGGGAAAAAACTTTGCTCACTCCTACAGCTCAAACCGCTGGACGGATTTCCACTAAATTTGCGGCAGGATCGGCAGCTTCGTCTTGAAAGCGTGCTTTTGTTAATTTGGTGTAAATTGGTCCAGTAGTTTTTTTTAAAAAATGACCAAAACATAAGGCAAAAAAATGTGTGATATCTATGTCCGCTCGGCGGACACACTTCCCTGTTCGCTCTGCGAACAGAACAACGTTTGGTTAATCGACTTGCGTCATGTTCATGGACACGCAACGTGTCCTCTGATTGGCTAGAGTGAGGCGTGAGGTGCGTCACATTGTTTCTATGCGCCCTCCACCTTGGATCCACGGACAGCGCGGCACCGAACAGAGGCAAAATTCCTTTTTGAGGAGTGTGTTGGTGTGCAGGAGTGCTTGGGGAGGTTTGGGGAGTAAGAGATGGATCAAATACTGTATTTGTTTAGGTGGCAGGTGCCCCTGATGTGTTCGCCATGTCCACGGTCTTCACAGCTGTCCGCGGACATAATAAATGCACTACTAGCTATTTTACTTTAGTATGATGTTGGTTTTGGGTTGTTAGTAGAGCATTGATTGTAATTAATATCCCCTATAAGCAGCCCTCATACCACAGTCTAAATGTTTGGTAGCATAGTTGTGTTATGCTGTGCTGATTGTGGCCAGGGCCTAGAGACTCTAGGCCCTGGCCACAACCACCACAGCATAACACACCCATAGAATTAAACACCAATCAAATATCCACAACCCAAAGGTTAGTGTACTGTTTCATTTGTAGAGTTTGTATGTGAAGTTTTGGCTAGGCTATGCAGTTAAGATTGTAGAGTAGGACTGCATCATGAGATACCCTTGGAAGTAACATTTTTTGATTGTGTTGCATGATTGTGTACATTTTGTTTGAGATCTAATGTTAAATAAACTACTTTGCCACACATGCCTTTCACTAATTCAGAGGGAGGTAATTTTGCTGTTTTTGGTTAAAGGTTTGTTATTGCTTGAAATGTGTGCACTGTTTGAATTATGATGCAGGGGTTTTGGTAGTGGGAATAATTCCAAGTTATTTGTGATAGCACATGAAGGTGTTTGGTTGTTGTCAAATTTTGCAATGCAGTAATTGCAAAGTATTAAGGGGTCAGTAATTTCATATTTGTTTTCTGCTATAAGGTAGAGAGCAAAATGGAACCATTTGGAATCTTCATCGTCTTCTATTTTGTACGCTATGTCTACAGTTTTTGTGCTACTTTTATAAAAAAGTCCTGCAGCAACACACACACATGGTTTGGTACTTCAGTGGAGGTACTTTTAAACGTTAGTATTTCTTTTGTGTATGTGTGTTATAGAAGGTTGCTAGTTTGTTGTAAAGCTAATGCATTTTGTAAGTGGCATTCACTTCCAAAATATTTTCTCTGGATATTTATTTATTTATTCATTTAACATTTTTAAAGCGCTCACACAGCCCACAGGCATCGAGGCGCTGTTACAGAAATTGTTTTTTTTTGGATGCGTAATTGTTTTTTGCTTTTTTTGTCTTAGTTGCATATTCATAACGCGCTTAAACACCCAGAGGTTTCTAAGCGCAGACCCGGGGATCGAACCTGTGTTGCTTCGTGTCGTATTCCTTCCAAGGCGCGCTGAGCTATCCTCCCGGGAATATGATCTATTTCTTCGAGTAGTTGTTTGGCTGTACTATGTAGAAGATTGTTATTTCATTTAATTGTTATTTAATTTGGCTGGTGCTAAAGCAGCACTTTTAGCATAGTAGAGTTTGTGGACCAGTTTTCTTATAGTTGAATGATGTGTTGATATCATTTTGATATGATGGAAGGTGCTTTTGCAAATAGGTCCTGAAATGCAGGCTAATGAATGTCTTTGTAGTCCTGTGTATTTGTGCACTGGACAGGCATACATATTTTGTAGTAGTTTCATTTTGAATTTGTCTTTGCTTTTTCCATATTGATTTAGGAATTGGTGTAAAGATTTGAAAGATTTTCTGGCAATGTTACACATTGATGTGCATGGCCATTTGTATATGTGTATGTTTTCTGGGGATATTTTTGTGACCAGAGTTTCTTGTTCCATAATGGTCTTATTACATTTTTCATACCCTCGTCCACTGCAATGTATGGCAATTGGGTTTGGTTGCTTTTGTTTATCTACTTCTTCATTAAAATATGGATTTGTGGTTGTGTTGTGATTCCATTCACTTCCACAGATGTTTAAAAAGCTATTTTTGTTGATATTCCGTTTTTCGAGATGTCTTTTTTGTACTTTAGTAGTTAGTTTTGTTAGTGGTCTCATTCTGTTTAAAACTAAAATAAATAACTTTCTTTTGAGAAGGATTGCACTGTCTATGAGAGCTTCTAGGATTCATTTTCTACGGTAGGTTTTAAGGGTTGTGCATGATTTGTCTCTTGTCTTTATAAGGTTCTGAAGGACTCTATGGCAGAATGTTTTTTGTAAAATATTTTTTTTTTTGGTATGGTTATTTGCAGTGTTAGTAGTAGTGGTAGCTGAAGTCTTGTTTTTCACTTTCTGTTTTGTTTTACATTTAAATAGAGGAGGCAAAGTTTCTGTACTGGAAGTTTGTTTCGCTTAATGACTGTTATAGCTGTTTTGTTTAAACTTTTTGTACACAATCTGCTAGAGATGGATGCTTATTTTGGACACTTTTATTTTGATTTGCTCTAATTCTGCGCTGCTTTCTACAGAGTTGCTTTTTGGTAGGCATTCTTTGGGGTCTGTTGGAGAAAAAAGAAAGTGTGGCTTGGGCTGTTGTGCAGAGTATGCGTGCTTTGTGCATGAGTGTCTGAGTATGATGGTAAGGATCCTTGTGGAGGTGTGTGATTGTGAATAGGGGCTACATCAAGTTGGGAAGGCTATTCTTGTATTTGTGTGTTACTATACTGGGCTTCAGATGACAATATAAAGTATGCAACTGGTAATACTACATCTAATGGGAAAGGGTTAATACACTTCTTTCTTCTACAATACTCAAATGCTAGTGTGTTTGTGTAACAGTTAGAACATTATGTTAGTATTGTACTTACTTTTTTTTAATGGTCTGTCGGTTTCTTCTAAGTCCTTGTTCGTACTTCAGACGCTGCTGCTTTTCAGGAGAGTGGTCTTCACTGCAATTTTAAAAGAAAGAAGTTAATGAATATGTGTGTATATAGCACTTTTGTGAATGTAGACATTATTTTTTTGTTTTTGTATTAGTAGTGTTTTCTTACAACTGAGCATAGTATGTATTTGCATTTTCCTTTGCCTATGTGCATTCTGTATATTTTATTTAGTATCTGTCAGTTGAATATGTCTTTCAAATTAGAATAATGCAAAACATATAGAGCACACTTGTTTTTTTAATGCTATGTTATTGGATGTTAAGAGATAGAAGAAATAATCATATGAAATGTTTGCTATTGTTACAGGGTAAATGGCAGAGATTGTACAGAAAAGCATGCAATGTATGCATTTTTGAAGGGTTGGGAAGTAAAGCAGAAGGATTTCATATAGAGGCAGTGGTGTTGTTTGAGCTGGGAGCCTTTCTAATGATATTGTCTGTGTGTGTGCTTGAATGAAGATGCATTCTCATCCTGGCTGTGTGTTATTTTATAACACACCGGACAGCCTTTTTCATAATTATATTGTTATTTCTCCCATCTCTTAATATGAAATAAACATTTTTTAGATAGCTGTGTGAGTAAAAAAAAATGTGGAGAGCAGACAGGTTTGCAATTAACACTTCATCATAGCAAATGGGAGAAATGACAGTAAATTAATTTGACAGTGTACACAGGGTAAGTGGTAGTTACTCTGTTTATATATATTCCTAGAAGAGCTGTACATGTACTGTGTAGAAATTATTGATACCTGCAGTCTATGTTCATGCATATGGATGTGCATGAATGTACAAGTAGAAATCTTGGAGGTTTTATAGTAGTTGTTGCTGTAGGTCCGTTGCAGTGACAACCAAATTGTAATGAGAGTGATCAATAGTACATCTAAAGTGCTGATCTGTGATGATAGAGTTAGATGTAGAGTTGTTGGATGTGATTGGTGGATGATTGTGTGACTGGTTAAGAGTAGCCAATGAGCAAATGGTGCAGAGAGTGAAGTGGAAAGGGTAGAGGGGCTGCCCCAGTGTTATGCACCCCGCGGTCACTGCGGTTGTCTGCGGACAGGGCATGCCACATCCGGGGTTTCTCAGCAAATGCAGCATGGAAAGGGGACTGTAGCGATCAGTCAATCAGATGTTGAGGTTGTGCTTTGTGTTGAAAGAGGCTGTGTGTAGTGAAGATGGCAGAGGTGGAGAAAGTCAAGGTGTTGGAGGTTGGAGATATGTTGTGCATGGTTTGGAGCAGTATGCTAAATGTAGAAATGTGGCAAACAATTTTGATTTTAAAGGAGTGGAGGTGGTGTGGAGCACTGTGCCTGGTTTCAATGTGCAGGGAATTTTACAAGTTTGTGGAGGCACAGGCAGGGTAAACATTCCATATGTAGATGTTTTGCACTGTGGTGCATTGCATTTGGGGCATGTCAGTGCCCCTAATTTGATGGCAGATTTGGAACACTTGGTTCAGGCAGTAATGAGAATACTTCCAAATGCCAAGGTTATTTTTTTCTGGTTTAGTACCTAGGCAATATGGGACACTAGTTTTGTTTTTTGTCCTCAGTAGGTGGATAGAGGAAGATGTAGCGTGGGCTTTATTGAGGTAGTTCGCAGACCTTCTCATTCTCTTTTTTACAGTAATGTTGGTATCATTATATTTGACCCATCTACACATCTTTTTTTGTATATGCAGTGTAGTGACGTGCATTGGTTGTGGTTCCTGCGTGGTAGATTATACGTACTGTTGTGACGGTTTTCTTACCAAGTGATAGTTTATCAGGTGTGAATCCAGTTAGCTTGCAGTTGTTTTTGGTACCATCTGCATTATAACATAAAACCATTACTATTACATATTTAGTATGTGTCTTTATTTGTAAGGTGGCAAGACCCCACACCATTCATCTCGCTACTGGCCGAAAGTGGGATAGTACAAACACACATGTGAAAATTATAGGCCTTTGATATATAAGTGCAGTCATTGGGGTCAGGGGGCCGTGGCCTGGCCGGAGGGGGTTGCAGCAGGGTTTGCTCAGACATTCTCATACAAGCACATTTTGTCAGGGTTTGAGACTTGCTCCTTTGAAAAATGTTTACGTGATTTTCCATGTAAACAGGAGATGGGCTGAGCTGACAGGTGGTGTGGCCTGGCTTTGGGAGTCACTGGTAGTGTGTGAAGTTCTCCAGAGGAACAAAATAAATCTGTAGAAATGTCGCCCGCATTGGTGAATGGTAGCAAACCATTCATATGTTTTTTCAAAAAAATGTGTAATGCCACTATGGTCTGAAGGGCTATTACCTCCCATTCTGAGTGAAGGATCAGCACTGTTGAATTTTTGTTTTAGAGCTGAGCAAACCCACGCATCGTACACAGTATAAGGTTCAATTGTTTCTCGACCTTGAAACAAAGGGAGGATTCCGAAAGGAATGCATGAAGGGAGGGATGTAACAATTTTAAATATAATAAGGTTCACCATTACAAAACTGGACAAAGGAACATGTAATTTCATTTTATGAAAATTTGTTGACCTGAATGGAGTGTCTCGTTACGCCGATAGAATGGAAATGCTGAATATTATGTAAGTTTTACTTTCAATGATTTTATAGACGAATTAGTCAATTTATCATTTGCCGATTATTATTGGTGGCTTATATTGTATGCGGTTGTTGTTTGTGGCATATTGCAACGATATGCAATTACAACTTGTGTGTGTACTTGGGCTTGTCCTGTGAACATGGGCAGTCCGGCATCGAGATACGTGTAGTCCACTAGTGGGTTCCCGCAGGTTCCAGAAACGCGTAATTCAACTCTAATATTTAATTAAAATTCTGTCTATGTGTACTTATTGGCCTTAGCTTGCTCCCTGATTGTAGCGTCAGCCTCCGCATCCCATTTCGAGCTGACCATACTCCATAGCACTAACATCTGAAACAAATTGAAGAGTACTTTCCACATTGTTTTCTCTGTGTTGCGATTGTTTCACGTCTGTGTTTATCAATAGTTGTAATACAGGGCCAAATTAATGGTTAAAATGATAAACTGTAATAAAGATCGGCTACTGAGACACATTTCTGTTATCTTTTTTTAAACAGACACATCCTGCCGTTCTGCGATTGTCATCGATTCCAGATACCAACTGATGTTTTTTTTAACCATCAGATGCAGATACACGTGAATGGGTGGATCAAAGTGAATCTTTTTTGGGACGATCGCCATGGGCCGATATGCCCTTACGCGGTACCAGCGATAAGGAGCAACCTGACATTGTTTACGGTGGCCTAGTGCCAAGCTGATGCCAAAGCCTTGCGATTCACAGTGCGTCCAATGTGCTTCTTATACCCAAAAGGAACACCGTGTGACACACAATAAACATTTGTGCATAGAGAACAAAGAAAATAATTACGTATTTGCTTGTATATGGCAATCGTCCGATGTTCTCTGAGCGTTTATTGTGAAATAAAAGTACTTTACAAATTGTACAGTTTTGCTATTTCCTTTAAAAGTATCGTTTTATATTCAAAATTGGGACGCGCTGTGTTGTGAGATCATGTGTGTTGATATTCCAGGTTCTGTGTTAAGTAACGTTATCACATAGGTGATGACTGGGTGCGTTTGGTTACGCCGTCCAGTAACGTCAAGGAGATAGGCAGAGAAAATATCGCTAGGTTTGGTGATGTCAGCCTCAGGGGCGGGGCATATGAATTAGTGCCACCAAGGCAGTCCACCTTGGGCGATGCGGCAACGGATAAGATTATCACATAATGACCACACCCTGGTGCCTGATTTTGCATGTGTAAAAAAGAGGAAAACTACCGGAAGGATCATAGGAAATGTTTGTACGATTGACCAACGTATGATTAGAAGCACATGCCCGAACACTTGGGACAATAATATTTCTGAGAGTACTATTCTTTTAATAGATCAATTCTTTGCTGCATTTACTGCAGATGATTTTCTAAGGTCTCTGTGTCTGTATTATTTTTAGTGTGTTTAAAACAATTTGGTAAGTTCATCTAAAGTAATGGGTAATAATTGGTTTATATAGAAAAGTGTAGCGTCTACCATTAGTATCACTGTTTTCACTCATTTCATCATTGGGAACATTTTCTTCCAGCCATTCCAAAGTACTAGACATTTCTGTGTCTTACATATACAGTTTCCACTTCTTATTTATTATTGAATGTAATGTATTTATGTGCTGCTTTTTGAACATGTTTAGTGTTTTTTTGGATGATGTAACAATGGAAGATCCCCCCTGAGTTTTAGGATAGTGTTGATGTTGTCTGAGTCAGTCCGCGAAGAGCCACATGGTCCGCGGATATCAGACCCACTAGCCAGGTAGGGGGTTTAGTTTGTTCTGTGGTATATGTATATAAACTAAGGGCATCCTAGTACACATTTATCACATTTACATTATCTATATATTTATATTCAGTGAAACAAATTTGTTACAGGAACGTTATGGTTAAGTTGCGCTACTAAAAACCTATGAAATTCAGTAAAAAACGTTGTTAAAGGAACGTTATGGTTAAGTTGCGCTACTAAAAACCTATGAAATTCAGTGAAAAAAACTTTGTTAAAGGGACATTATGGTTAAATGCTCTACTAAAAACTTATGAAATTCAGTAAAACCGAAAAACCTTTGAAATTCGCCAGTTATGGTAAGATAAGCAACCATAACTCACGCCACCACCATGCACTGCTAAGAGTAACACCCAGGACATCAAAGATGACATCACATATCTGGCTTCCTCTTTTTTCCTTTACTGACATATCTAGGCCAGTAACAGTCAGGAACAACAAAATCATATACTCATAATTCATATTCAAGTACTATATTTGTAGAGTTATACTTCAAATATGTTCTTACAGTAATTCACTTGGGGAAAACACAGCTTTGGAAAACAGCAATGCTTTGTGTGTATAAAGATAATCAGTAAGGATATCAACACTTTCTTATAGTTCTGCCTTTTTGTATTACTTTACTTTCCTGGATATGCTCATATTTGTATAGATTGTATGCACACTACCTTCCATAGGGTCCAGTCACATAATATGATATGTATACATAGCAAAGTAGTAGCTTTGAAGCAGAGCCATCATTTCTGTGTATAAAGTTAATCAGTTGGGATATGAAGATTGGCTGGTAATACTGTTCTTTACTTAATTTTCACTGTGTATGCTCATATTTGAATGTGTTATTGTTATTTGTGTTTTGTTTCGAATATTGCAATTATGTAGTAAGTGGGTTTTATTAGCTAGTTATTAAATGTTGCACAGTAGACAAAACTGTAATAAAAAGCATGTATCATGTTACTATTCAACATGGTAAGATTAATTATAGTGTACATCCATCATATATGTTGCACACAATGCCTATGTTTCTACATGAGTAGCTTAGTATACTGGAAAGTACCTGATAATAGAATGGTATTCGTATCAATGCATTACTTATTGCACTACGTACCTCATGAGATCTATTCCAATAACCCTACACACTTTTTTTTATCAACATTACTATAAGAGTCCCTTGTACAGACTTTTCATGAAAAGTAAATGCACATGTGATGCCATCAGTGATGTCATCAATGACATTTGTGATGTCATCTTTGATGTCCTGGATGTTACTAATAGCAGTGCATGGTGGTGGCGCGAGTTATGGTTGCTTAGCTTACCATAACTGGTGAATTGCAAGGGTTTTTCGGTTTTACTTAAAACCATAATGACCCTTTAACAAAGTTTTTTTTACTGAATTTTATAGGTTTTTAGTAGCGCAACTTAACCGTAACATCCCTTTAACAACGTTTTTTTCACTGTTATACATACATATATATATATTCAGTAAAAAAACTTTGTTAAAGGGACGTTATGGTTAAGTTGCGCTAGTAAAAACCTATGAAATTCAGTAAAAAAACTTTGTTAAAGGGACGTTATAGTTAAGTTGCGCTACTAAAAACCTATCAGATTCAGTAAAAAAACTTTGTTAAAGGGACGTTATGGTTCCAAGTAAAACCGAAAAACCCCTGAAATTCGCTAGTTATGGTAAGCTAAGCAACCATAACTTGCGCCACCACCGTGCACTGCTAAGACTAACACCCAAGACATCAAAGATGACATCACAAATGTAATTGATGACATCACTGATGACATCACATATCTGGCTCCCCCTTTTTTCCTTTACTGACATATCTAGGCCACATGGTGTTCTTCAGTAACAGTCAGGAATTAAAAGTGGAAAAGGTAGTATATTTGTAGACTTATCCTTCAAGTATGTTCTTACAATAATTCCCTTAGGGTCCAGTCATATCATATGAAACATATACATAGGGGAAGACACAAGCATGAAAGACAGCAATCCTTTCTGTGCATTAAAATTATCAGTAGAGTTATCAACACTTTCTGATAGTTCTGTTGTTTTTTTATTACTGTACTTTCCCTGTATATGCACCTATTTTTAAATCTTGTATTCACACTACTTTCCTTAGGGTCCAGTCACATCATGCGATATATATACATAGGATAAGTAGCAGCTTTGGAACAGAGCAATCATTTCTCTGCATAAAGGTAATCAGTTAGGTTATGAACACTTTTTGCTACTACTGCTATTTTTTTTCTTACTTCAATTTTCTTGTATATACTCATATTTGTATGTGGTTTTGTCTCTTTGTGTTTTGTCTATAATAATGCAATTATGTAGTAAGTGGGTTTTATTATCTACTTATCACATGTTTCACAGTATGCAAAAGTCTAATAAGAAAACAGTTATCATTTCACTATTCAACATGGCAAGCTTATGAATATTGAACCTCCATCATGTATGCTGCACACAATGCCTATGTTTCTACATGAGCACCTTAGTATACTGGATGGACTAATTAGCCCTTGATATTTATTCCAATCATCCTTGACACTTTTTTTATTAACATTACAATAAGAAACCCTTGTACAGACTTTTCATGAAAGGTAAATGCACATGTGATATCATCAATGACATTTGTGATGTGATCTTTGATGTCCTGGGTGTTAGTCTTAGCAGTGCACGGTGGTGGCGCGAGTTATGGTTGCTTAGCTTACCATAACTGGTGAATTTCAGGGGTTTTTGGGTTTTACTTGGAACCATAATGTCCCTTTAACAAAGTTTTTTTACTGAATTTCATAGGTTTTTCGTAGCGCAACTGAACCAAAACGTCCCTTTAACAAAGTTTTCTTACTGAATTTCATAGTTTTTTAGTAGCACAACTTAACGATAATAACTTTGACTTTATGTACATGTAATATGGAACATACTGAACCCTTTCTACTGAATTTGTCTGTCCGCGGACATGTTCGGACAACAGTACCACCACCTAAATACTCTGGGGGGGTATGTGTAATTGTTATATCATACCATAGGAACATTTAACAAATTCACAAAGCAGCACACATACAAAGGATATGTAGTAATACTTAAGAAATGTAACCCATATATGTAACACACTAACCATTATTTTAAATACAATATGTTCTAAAATGGAATATACCAAAAGAAGATAAAGTGGCTTCCAACATAATTACCTCACAGACACTCGACAACTAAGAGCAAGACCAGGCGTACAGGCTACTCATCACATATCTGACCTGAAATAGTAAGTGCACTTCATTTTACTCATATATTTATAAACTTTCTGTATTAGATAAAAAATATATATTACTTTTTTGTTTTCTCACAGAAATGTGTAGTACTCTGGAGTGGCTAGAGGAGCATTTCCCACGAGAGGAAATGTCAGAAGATAGTGCACAATAATGGTACACACTTTACTATATAAACCAATTAATAAATATTATTTTGTATACATTTAACATATACTTTTTTTTTGTACAGACCATAGAAAAATTGAAGCTACTACAGAAAAAGAAGCAGTGGATAACACTCTGGAACACATAAATGAAAAAAATTGATCAACTTATGGCAAATTTTTCCAATTTAAAAAACTTTGTGGAAGATCACTTACAACTAACAACAACATACCATTGTCCCACCTGTACTTGTCCCCCCTCACCATATCCCACTCATTTAACCCCAAACCCCCTCCATGGACAAAAACGTTTTGATGACATTTCCATCCCTTCTTCACCTGATCCCAATTATGTTGAAATCCCTAATTCTCCTGTCTTTGTTTCTGTTTCTGCCCCACCTTCTCAGTCATAAATTGTTAATATATGTCAAATAAAGTTACTTTTTTATATTGTGTTGTAATTAGTTTCAGTTCTTTTTGTTAAAACCAATGTAGGTGTCCAGACAGCGCGGTTGTTCAGAAATGTTTGTAAATAGACAAAAATGTAAGTGTCCTGAAGACACTATATCTGTCTGTAATGTTCTCATGCAAGTTGAAACTGTTGTAAGAACACTCGTAGTGTCCTGAAATGTTCGTAAATAAATGAAAATGGAGGTGTCCTTAAGAACACTATGCCTGTTCGTAGTGTTCGCTAGCAAGTTGAAACTGTTCTAAGAACACTCGTGGTGTCCTGAATTGTTCGTAAATAAACGAAAATGGAGGTGTGCTTGAGACGCTATGTCTGTCCGTATTGTGCACAAGTAAATTAAACTGTGCTAAGAACAAACGGCTGTCCGTAACTGTTCATTTTACGTGTGATGCACTTTTAATTAGTTCAGGACCCGAACACTGTCCGTAGAACATCAACACGCATGCGCAAAAAAATGTCGATACATTGGGTGTCCTGAGGACGGCTGCTACCTTAGCGAACATGCTCATGAAACAATCATGTGACCGCGCCCACGCTGATCACGTGTTCTGAATGCGGACACTGTTCGTGTCCCCGACCAGTTTAAAAGAACATTTTCAAGTAATCCACAATATTTCTCATTAAAAAATCACCATACCACAAATCCCACATACTAATCCTAAATTTCCACAGTTTTTATGACTTTTTGAACCTTTTTTGGTGTTCGATCTGTCTTGCGGAAGGCGCGCATGTCCGCGAACCGCGCACACGCACCCCTATAAAAGACCACGCCCTAGAGCTCATTCTCATTGTGTTTCTGGCTATTCCACAGAGCACACTGCATTTTGCTGCATACTTTGCAGATTTTGAGATTTCCATCTCCAAGCCGATGACATCCATGGCTCCACTATTGCCACCTGGTGCTACATCTGCCTCAGCACCACCCCCAGCCCCTCCACCACCACCATTTCCCCAAGGGCCTGGAGAGGGGAACGGGAGTGAGGATACAGAGGAGGAAGAAGAGGATGACGAGAATGAGGTAGAGGAAACCCTACTACCCTCCCTCGGCGTGATTCTTGGGTGTGGCGGTTGTTTACCGTTCATGGGAATGGTCCAAAGGCTCGTGCGAACCGTGTCACCTGCAATGAGCAGTCCCGGGTGGCATGGTTCATATAGCTTTGGGACTACGACCCTGAAGCGACACCTGAACTCATTCCACACTGGGGCCATTCGCAAGGTTGTACCTTGCGAAGACCGTAGTAGGTTGATTGCCTCTACTTCATCCTCTGTTTCTGATCCTGTCACCACAAGGACCACCTCTGTGGGACAGCGTCTTTCTCAAGCTGCATCACAGGCCATACAGAATGCTGATGACCCTTACCTTTCGAGGGTCACAGTTGTATGTATGTACTGTGACACAGTACTCTGCAGGGGGGAGCGACTTCGGAGTGCTTTTGAGACTATCGTCTCAGAGCACGAGAAGACCTGCCCACTACCCAAATAAAACCCACTCTACATCTTCCTCTCTCAGCTCGCCCTTTATTATCCCTGTGGTTGGTGTCCCCCCCTTTATCCTCCTTTACCCTCCTCTCCTAGTGTGTCGTGTCTGAAAAACCAAAAAAAATACAAAACTACAAAAATCAAAAAGAAATAAGGCTCTTTTCAGAGCCGCCTTTCCCAGTTAAAAAATAGAAGTGAAAATAAATGAAGCAGGGCTCTTTGTATTTTTTAGAGGTCTGCGGACAGTTCGCGAACATTAAAAAAATTGGGTTGCTACTCCATCACAAACATTGTAATTTTCTCTAGAAAGAAGTGGTGGCTCTGAAAACAGCCTTTGGGTGGTGTTTGTAAGTCAAAAATTGTAAATGCTTAACATCTACTTCAAAATCGTTGTTGTAATTCCAAAAAAGGTTGCAATGCATTTTGTACATTTCTCAGAAAAATCTGATTGCCAGCATAAGTAAGATGGACTCCATCTCTGCGAAAAATGTATGTACTACAAAACATAATATTTTCATTGTGAAAAGAAGACATGCCAAAATCTCTTAGAAAGGCACAAACAGCCTTATTAACATTGCGCCTTGCTTTTTCCATTTGTGGACCAAATGAAGAAGAACGAAGCCACATTTGTCTCTGCGCAATCCGTGAAAATATCACTTGAGAATTAGGAAACATGTCCATAACCTTCCTAAGTCCTTCTTTCATAGCAAATTGCAAAAAAATTCCAGTCACATGTCCTAAACTGTTCCCTCCACAATGAATTACAATTATGTCTGGATGTTGCTCTGTCTCCAAAGTAGCACAGAGAGGTAGCAAGTCCAACCACTTCATTCCACGTACTCCATGACAGTGTACTTCCACATGTGGGAATCCAAGATCTACAGCTACTCCACAGCTTTCTGCATGCACCTTCAACCAATGTATCCACGAATCTCCTACAATCCAAACAATCTGTTTTCTGAAACACACAGCCATAGCTATCTTTTGTTCTCTCAGCAAAAAGAGTATCTGAGAAAATCTCTCCTGGCACAACAACCCACCAAACTTTCCTGACCAATCCCTTTCAGTGCTTATTCTCATTTGCATGACTTCTGAACCCAAAAATCCCCGGATGTAACTCCTGATGTCCGCGAACTACCGCCATGTCCGCGGACATATCGTAACATGAACAGCCCTTCTACCATTTCCACTACACTCTCTCTGCCATTCCCTCATTGGATGTACCTCAAAAATCACATGACCATGCACCAATCACATTCAAGACCTCTACATCTAACTGCATCATCATAGATCAGCACTGCAAATGTACTCTGAATCTCTCTGAGTACAAGTGTCATATCATTGGCAAGCAGCACCTACCAGAAATACTGTACAAGTCTTCAAGATTTCTACTTGCAGCTCCATGCATATCCATATGCATGAACACAAACTTCAGGTATGAATATTTTCTGTATAGTAGGTGAACACATTTTCAAACAGACCTTTACCTTGTAAAATATGTAAAATGAATTTACTGTACTTTTTTCAATTTCCTAAAATCAACTATCACTTATAAACCTTTATACTATTTACTTTCTTTATACACACACTCAAATCATGTTAAACTAACATTTTTTAAAGGAAATATATAGACTACATATATTCAAACAAAATTGCATGCAAACACAATCTATGTTTAAACCTTTATAAAAATACTTATACAATTTCATATTTTTTGTTTTTATTTATTTATTTACTTAATTACTTTAAATTAGACATGACATTGAGGCGCTATTACCTAGAACAGTTTACTTACAGAAATAGTGGTATACACTAATATATTATAAATTTCACAAGACATAGTAAAGATATTTTTTTTTGCTACAGTTAGTCATTCAATACAATTTGTTCATTAAGAACATATCATATGTACTGAACTGATGCAATGTATCTTATGTAAATAAATTAGTTTAATGGTTTTAAAGAAGGCACTGAGGATTTCAATTAAAAAAATCAATATCTAAATTAAAAACAGTGCTATATACAAACAAAGTTACTAATTTGAAGCTTTTACAATTGCAGTGAAGACCAGTTTCCTGAAAAGAAGCAGCGAATTCGAAGAAGAAAGAAAAACTAAGAAGTTACCTGTTAATTTAAAAAAAAAGTAAGTAAAATATCACCATAATATTTTAATATTTGTATTATTAATCAAATATACTATAACGTTAATACGAGCTATTTCGGTTTCTAAAAATAAAGATTTTGTACTATTTTGTCCAAAAATTTCCATGTCTTAAACAGCGATTTACAGCCAGAATGGCCCACAAATTTCTATTTTTGGACACACAAATTACCCGACTGAACCACTACAATTTTCATATTATAGAACAAACAACTGTTTTAATTGTATACATTAGATTTACTATTTGTACTTTTCCACACCACTAGCTTACTTTTTTTTTGTCATCTGAACCCCAGTTTAGTAACACATAAATTCAAGAATACCTATCCCTACTAGTTTTAGTTCTCAATGCACAATCACCACCATTACATATATCTTTATCATCTTACTCAAACACTCATGCACACAGCACACATACATTCCAGAACACCCCAACCCATATCTTCTTTATTTTTTTCAACAGACCCTAAAGAATGCCTACCAAAAGTCAAGTCTGTAGAAAGCAACGCAAAAGTAGAGCAAATGAAAATAAAGGTGTCCAACATAAGCATCCATCTCTAGCAGAATTTGTAAAAAAAGTTGAAACAAAACAGCTAATCATTTAGTGAAACACAAGAAGTTTCAAGTACAACAACTTCGCTTCCTCTATCAAAATGTAAAACAAACCAAAAAACAATTAACAGAAAATCAGCTATCAGTACAGATAAAACTACTTCTTCAAATTTTAATATAGTGCAAAGTAAGCATACCAAGAAAAGTATTTTAGCCAAAATATACAGTCACAAAGTCCTTCAAAATCTTATAAAAACAGGAGAGAAATCAGGTTCAAAGCTTAAAACCTATCGTAGGAAATTAATCTTAGAAGCATTGATGGACAGTGCAATTCTTCTCAAAAGAAATGTATTTATTTTACTGTTAAACAAAAAGAAACCACTAACAAAACTAATAACTAAATTACAAAAAAGACTTCTCAATAAGCCAAATATCAACAGAAAGAACTTCTTAAGTATCAGCGGAGGTGAATGGAATCACACTACAAGCACAGAACCATATTTTAATGAAGAAGCGTACAAACAAAAGCAAACGAATACAATTGCCAAACATAGCAGTGGTCGAGGTTATGAAAAAGTTAATAATACCATAATGGAACAAGAAGTACTTCTTACAAAAATATGCCCTGAAAACATAGAATTACCCCTCCATTCAACTGAATCAGAACATCTAGTGTACAAATGGCCATGCACGTCAATGTGTAACATTCCCAAACAATGTTTCAAATCTTTACGCCAATTCCTCAATAAATATGAAAAAAGCAAAGACAAAATCAAAATTAAATTACTGCAAAATATAGATACCTGTCCAGTGCGCAAGTACACAGGACTACAAGGACATTCATTGGCCTGCATTACAGGACCTACTTGTAAAAACACTTTCCATGATATCAAAAGGATATCAACACATCATTCAACTATAAGAAATCTAGTCTATAAACTGTACCATGCTAAAAGTCCTGCTTTAGCACTAGCAAAGTTAAATAACATCTTTCTACATGGTACAGCAAAAGACCTACTTGAAGAAATTCACTATATCCAGAAACAATATTTTGGAAGTGAAAGCCATTTACAGAATGAAATAGCTTTAAACCAATTAAGCAACAATTCTACACATGGCAACCTTTTGCTAAACACATACAAAAAAGAAATACTAAAATTTAAAAGTACATCAGCTGAAGTACCAAACCATGTATGTGTATGTTGCCGTAGAATTTTTTATAAAAGTAACACAAAAACTGTGGACCTATCATACAAAATAAAGACAATGAAGATTATAAATGGTTTGAATTAGCTCTCTACCTTGTAGCAGAAAACAAATATGAAATAACTGAGCCCTTAATACTTTGCAGTTATTGCACTACAAAACTTGACAACAACCAAACTCCTTCACATTCTATCACAAATAATTTGGAATTATACCCAGTACCAAAACCTCTACAACAACTTAATTTATATGAGAGCATCATAATTCAAACAGTACACCCATTTCAAGCAATAATACGCCTTCAACCAAAAACAGCAAAATTACCTCCCTCTGAATTGGTAAAAGGCATTCGTGGAAAAGTAGTTTATTTACCATTAAATCTAAAAGAAAATGTGCATACTCTAGGAGTGCAACGTCCAATGCAGCAATCTTTAATTATATTAGTAAATGGAGTACCTACAAAAGACAAAAAAATATGGCAACAGCTGGTAGATTTATATAAAGTTAGGCAAGCCTTCCAATATCTTAAAGAGAATAATGAATATTACAAAGAAATTAATATTGAAGAAAACTTGAAAGATACAACTGAAATAATTCAAGAAACACAAGAAGCGGGTCAATTTGAGCTACTAGATCCTGCTACAATATCAAATACTTTAGACCATTATACAATTCATCCTTTGCACTGTAATGACACCGTACAAGATGTACTGGAAACTTACCAAATGCGTCAAACAAAAGGATCGCCAATCAGTATATGGGAGGTCAAGTAAACAACCTCATGTCTTCAGTTAGACATAGTGTTAAAGGTAAGTCACCTAAAAATACATATTACATAAAAAGAAAAGAAGAAGAAAAATATATCAATGATTATAATGCAATCATTGCCCACTTATGGAATGCAAACATAGATGTGCAGTACATTGCAGACAATTCTACTGCAGTTGCACGATATGTCACAGCATACTTAACTAAAGCAGAAAAGACAGAGCTCCAAGACCACTGGAATGACCTGTCATCAGATAAAACAGTATCTCAGAAATTATACAGCTTGGGTATAGAAATGCTCACCCATAGAGAATGTAGATCTTATGAAGCAGCTGATCGTTTAACTGGTACTTCATTGTATGGTAAATCTGAAAATATAGTATGGCTAAGTCTTGGTCCAGCTAAATCTAGAAAAAGAGTTCTAAAATCATATGAAGATATAGAAACAATAGCCAAACATGATCCCAACAGCCAAGACATTTTAAAAAACAATTTATTGGACACAAACTACCCAAACAGAAGTAATACTTTGGAAAACATGTGTCTATACCAAATAGCCCAAAACTAAACATACAAAAATAATATGAAACCTGATGAAAAAAAAGGTAAATATAGAGTGACAGACTGTGAAGGCAGCTTAGTTAAACTCACTAAACCAAATTTAATTAATCATATCAAATTGTCATTGAAGACTCCTCAACATAAAGAAGTATATTACATGTCCCTGCTACAACTCTTCAAACCATGGAGAAAAGAAGAACAATTACTAGATAACTATGACTCATATTAGGATGCTTTCAAAGCAAATGAAAGCACTATAGCTGATGTAAACTTTACACAGTACAAAACAATGTTGCACAATGAACAGCAACATGAAGAAGAACTCCAAGCCCAACTAGATAAGGATACTCCTGACAGTAGTCAACCTTCTGTAACAGGAAGCCAAGAACCACTGAGAGAACCACTAATAACAAATGAGGCAGAATTAGCTATGATAGAAGTAGAAAACACCATGTGTCAGTATGAAGATAAGGAAGACTTAACTATACTACAATCAAAACTAAACAATGAGCAAAGTAGCATTTTTCAAGAAGTAACAAAACAAATTGCACATGGTGTAAAACATGAAAATAAAGAATGTTCCTGCCATAATTATAAACCTATACTACTGTACGTCAGTGGTGAAGCTGGTTCTGGCAAAACATTCCTAATCAAAATCATTAGTAAGTTCCTTCAACAATTGACAAACAACAAACTGTCAGCTGTTGTCACTGCCCCCATAGGTTTAGCTGCCTACAACATAGGTGGTGTTTCATTACACCGATTACTACTATTACCAGTAGAACATCAGAACAAATTAGACTATTACAAACTTTCTGCAGAAGCTGCAATGGAATTACGCAGAGTATTGAAACAAATGAAAATGCTACTAATAGATGAAGTGAGCATGGTCTCCAACCTGATGTTAGCTTTGATTCACCTCAGATTATAAGAAGTACTCAAAACAGACTATGAAGAGCTCTTTGCAGGAAAACACATTATTGTTTTTGGAGATCTGCTTCAATTAACACCAGTAAAAGGTGAACCTATTTTTAAAACATTAGGGCACAAACTCTGCCGTAAAACTGTTGGCAGCATTGGAAATGTCAACCTTTGGCAACATTTCCAATACAGAGAATTAACAGAAAACATGCGCCAATCTGCAGATCTAACTTATGCCAACATTTTAAAAAGTTTGAGAGTTGGTATACTTTCTAAAGAAGCAGAAGCAACATTGAAAACCCGGCACATTAATGCACTTTATGGCGATAATGCATGTGCTACAGATGTTATGGAACAATTAGCCCACAAAAATGTCAATTGTATGGCCTTAATGCCAACTCTTGCAAGCTGTCTCAAATTCAATGAAATAATGTTAAGTAAAGAAATGCAACCAATAATGGAAATTAGCGCCACAGACAAACTAGATGTACGTGACCAAGCCACAACAAGACTAAATAATTTAGAAAAATCAATCTCAAACACAGCAGGCTTAGAAAAGATGTTAAAATTATCCTTAAATTGCAGAGTAATGCTTAAACGTAACCTTGACGTGGACCAAGGACTAGTTAATGGAGCACTGGGTACAGTTGTTGGATTTCAAACATACCCACGTGACAACAAAATTCAGTTTGTCAATATACTCTTTGACAAACTTTCAGAAGTAAAACGGATAGGACGCGCAACTGCTCGATTCCTTCTCTTCAAAGACATGTATGTACACAGAGAACAATTTTCTCTAACTCTTGCATACGCAGTCACCATTCATAAATTACAAGGTCTTACCCTAGACAAAGCAATGATAGACATTGGTAACACAGTCTTTAAAGAAGGCATGAGCTACGTAGCACTATCACGCTTACGTACACTTGACGGTCTATTTCTAATCAATTTTGATGCAAGTAAAATAAACGCTGATATTCCTTGCATTTTAGAATACAATAGACTTCGTTCACTATACACTCCCCATCTAAACACATATTCTGTTCCACAAAAACTAAAACGTTGTAAAAGAAAACTAAATCAAACAGAAATGCAACAGGACGTCACTGCAAATCCTCCAAAGAGAGTAAAAGAAACTAATACTTCATCAAGTACCACAAACAAAAAAGAATCAATTAGAGAAAGTAAACCAGGTACTTCTTTAAAGAAGGAAGACAAACTCCAAAAAAAGCAGTTAGATACAGAACTACCTGGACCATTTAAATTCTCAAATATAGTTGGTGTAAGTTGCTATGCAAATGTAGCAATGAATATTCTATTTCAATTACCACCAATTGTTGACAACATTTACTTACACTTTAGAGACCCATTGTGTATGCAAATGTTAGTGCTTCATAGAAACGCAAAAAACAATCCTGACAACACATATAGTGTTTATGGAATAAGATAAGAATTGGACTACTGTGCTGGAATGGTGAAATTCACTATAAACTCACAGGAAGATCCACAAGAATTTTTAATGTACTTACTACAAGTACTGGAAAACAAAAACATACCTATAAAGGAAATCTTCCAGATTTCATACATGTGGAAACATACATGCACTCTGTCAACAATGTGACACAAGAAGAAATTACCAATGAACGCTTCATATATATATCAATACCAAATTGTGAATCCATTCCATTTCAGCAACTTGTACAAAATGCAAACCATGGTAGATTATGCTCTACCTGCAATTCAGATAATCGCTCCACGTTAGTAATACAAACACATAGTAAATACGTAATACTAATGCTTCTACGTTACAATGCAGATGGTACCAAAAACAACTGCAAGCTGACTGGATTCACACATAGTCAAATATCACTTGGTAAGAAAACCTTCACAACAATAGTTTAGTTTAGTTTAGTTTAGTTTATTATTTGTACAGCGCCGCCTGGCCCTAGGGCATCCAGGCGCTTGCGATGAATACAACAAGAATAATACAACAGAAATGTACAAACCGATTACATATTTACAAATTTACAGTCTTGGTGCATGCTAGTAAGGTAGGGCTAGGCAGTTTACGTTTCTTTGGATAGAAGCCAAATTTTGGTGTTGTGTCTAAATCTGTGAAAGGAAGGTTCTGATCTCAGCTCGAGTGGAAGTGAATTCCAAAGTTTGGAGGCAAGCACGGGGAAGCTGGAGCCACCTGCTTTTTGGAGCTTAAATCTTGGGATATTTAAGCAATGTGTTTGAGCTGATCTGGTAGGGCGCGCTGGGGTGTGGTGATTGAGATTGTCGGATAGGTATCTGGGTGCTTGGTTAGCTAGGCATTTGTGTGTGAGTGAGATGGTTTTATATTCAATTCTTTGTGGTATGGATAGCCAATGGCAGGTGCGTCTGGCGTCCGAAATGTGTTCATGTTTGGGTATGTTCAGGGCTGCTCGCAAGGCGTTGTTTTGTATGACTTGTAGTTTGTTGATGTTTTTCTGACTGGTTCCCAAGTATAACGCATTGCAGTAGTCAACTTTGGAAAGGACTAGCGCTCTGGCTAAGGTGATGCAGTTGGATGGTGAGAGGTAAGGTCTGCTGGCATTGATGAGTTTACAGGTGTAAGCAGTGGCTGATAATATGGAATTGATCTGTCTTGTCAGTGTGAGGGAGGAGTCGAGGTAGATTCCTAGGGTTTTGACGCTGTTAGAGACGATGATGTTATTGCCGTCTATAGTGAATGCTTGATAGAGTTTGTCGAGTTTATTAAGTCTGGGTTGGGAACCTAGGAGAAGAAGTTCGGTCTTGTCGTCATTGAGGCATAGGCCATGCTTGGCCATCCATTCTTGGATAATGGAATAAATGTTGTTGAGAGCAGTGAGGTCGGTGGAGTAGTCGCCTGTTAAAGGGATCAGTATTTGGGTGTCATCTGCGTAGTTGGTGTAGATGACACCCAAGCGGTCCAATATGTCAAAGAGGGGTTTCGTGAACACATTATATAGAGTGGGGGAGACGCAGGAGCCCTGGGGGACACCGCAAGTGACTGGGGCTGGGATGGCAGAGGCTGTGGGTGCGTAGACTCTCATGGATCTGTTGTTAAGGAAGGAATGGATCCATGCATTGGCGTTATCTGAAAATTTGGCTGCTGAGGATAGATGTTTGCAGAGGATGTCGTGGTTGACCAGGTCGAAGGCGGCCGATAAGTCAAGAAGGAGAAGGATGGCTAGTTTACCATTGTCTTTAATGTTGTCCATCTGTATCTTAAGGTCAATCAGGGCGGTCTCAGTGCCGTTTTTGGGGCGGAATCCTGATTGTCTGAGTCCTAGTTAGTTATTTTTCTCAAGGTGGTTCTGTATCTGAAGATAGGCAGCTCTGTCGAGGATTTTTAGTAGGAAGGGTACGGTCGTAATGGGTCTGTAGTTGGTGGGGACATTAGGGTCAAGGGTGGGCTTCTTAAGTAAAGGAAGAACCCAGGAGTCCTTGAGGTTGTTGGGCACTATGTTGGAGGTGAAAGATGAGTTGATGAGGGAAGTGTATAGGTATAATCTACCACGCAGGAGCCACAACCAATTCAGGGCACTACACGGCATATATAAAAAAGAAATGTGGATGGTTTGAATGTAATGATAGTACCATTACTCTAAAGCAGAGATTACCAGCAAATCTTACAAACGCTTATTTGATGTTCTTAAAACCAAAATTTGATAAATAAACTGTATTTAAACCTTTAAGTAAATTTGTGTTAAAAAAATATAAACTGTTAGAATACTCCAACAGCTCAAAGATTCTACAACAACTAATCAGATAAATGAATACCACTAAATTAGGCCAAAAAATACACAGTTAGAATACGCCAATTGGTATCTAACTGTCCCAAAATTTAACAATATCCAAATAGATAAATCAAAACCACTAAAATATATTAAAAAAATAGACAGTTAGAATACGCCAATTGGTATCTAACTGCTCCAAAATTTTATAATATCAAAACAAATGAAGAATCTGTTACTGCTCAAAAAAAAATACAATAAAGCAAAGTATAAAGCATTAGCCAGAAACAACAAGTGAACACTGAAAACAAACGAACAAATAAACTGTAGCATAACAGAAAAAGGTTTTTTTTTTAATCCAACATGGATTTTTTTTTCTCCCACAGACCCAATGATTTTAGCAACAAATACAGAAACTGAGCAAATTGCACAGTAGTCTGATTTGTACTCTACTAAATATGAGGGTCGAAAAAAAATAAAAGTATATTGCTTATACAATGTAATAAGTCATTACAAAATACTAATACTAACATGCTATTTTCTTTTATCACAGAAATGAAGAAGAAAAACATGGACTCCCATTACTAGACCAAACAGTAAGTATACAATAATAAGGACAACCATAGCAGCATATCACATCCATAGTATCTAATACCTTTGTTCCTTATACATTTGTTTTTCACCAAAAGTTATAAGAAAATATGAATGTGATATGCTGCGGTGGTTGTTGCCAGGGCATAGAGTCTTGGGTGCATGGCCAAAAGCGCATGCTTTTCCTCTACTCTTTCCTACTGGCAAAGGAGGAAGGTATGATGATAGACCTATTCAAATATCAGCTTCAGAATACCGCTCATTACGGATGTATTCTGAAGATCCCAGATTTAGACAAAATGTGGAATACATATTCCATCTACTCTTTGAAAGTGAACTAGCAACTTTATGTTACGGAGTTGCACACATATTAAAATCAGGATCACACTTTCAAAATATGACAGCTACACAATTATTAGAGAAAGTGTAACAAAAGGATGAGGTTTTACAATCAAATATTACAAATCTATTAGCAAATATGCGTGGTACTAAAGAGTACTGGTTTCAACGTCATGGAGATGTACGTTGTATGATCAGAAACCTTGGCCCACCCACTTGGTTTGTTACATTAAGTTGTGCAGAATATGCATGGGAAGATTTACATGATTTCCTACGCATATCAAATAAAAACAAAACAAACATAGATATTCTAACACCTGGAGAACTTTGTTCTTTGGATCCTGTTAATGTTTCAAGATATTTTCACTATCGCTTCATTGCTATGCTACATTTTATTTGTAATAAAACTGTTCCTCCCCTTGGAGAAGTGCAACACTTCTTTTGGAGAAAATAATACCAAGCCAGAGGAGCACCACATATCCACATGCTTTTATGGATTAAAGATGCTCCTGAATTTGGTCAAGACAGTGATGCCACTGTTTTACAGATTATTGAAAAATATGTCACTTGTGAAATTCCATCAGAAGCCACAAATAGTGATCTTCATGCACAAATTTTACAAGTTCAAAGACACAAATGTGGAAAATATTGTCGTCGCAAATACAAAAACAAAGGCAAATACTACACCAAATGCCGATTTGGTTTCCCTAGACCATCTATTAGCAAATATGCGTGGTACTAAAGTGCAACAAAAGGCCATGCACCCAAGCCATGCACCCAAGACTCTATGCCCTGGCAACAACCACCGCAGCATATCACATCCATAGAGTCAAACATTTCAACTATGATCTATGGGAAACTTTTAATGTCCGCCAACAATGTGAGTGTTCTTAGAACACTTTGAACTTGCCAGCGAAAAATACGGACACCGTTTTGAGGACACCCCCTACGAACATTTCAGAACAACATGATAGTTCTTAGAACACTTTCAACTTAACAACGAACAATACGGACAGCGTCCTAAGGACACCCCCTACGAACATTCCAGGACACCGGGAGTGTTCTCAAAAATGTCTTCAGAACACCCCCATTTTGTTTATTTGCGAACATTTCAGGACACCGCGGGTGTTCTTAGAACACATTCAACTTGACAGAGAACAATACGGACAGCGTCCTCAGGACACCCCCTGCGAACACTCCCCGGACACCGCAAGTGTTCTTAGAAACGTCTTCAGAACACCACCATCTTGTTTATTTGCGAACATTTCAGGACACCGCGAGTGTTTTTAGGACACATTCAACTTGACAGAAAACAATACGGACAGCGTCCTCAGGACACCCCCTACGAACATTCCAGGACACCTGGAGTGTTCTTAGAAGCTTCTTCAGAACACCACCATCTTGTTTATTTGCAAACATTTCAGGACACCGCGAGTGTTCTTAGGACACATTCAACTTGACAGAGAACAATACGGACAGCGTCCTCAGGACACCCCCTACGAACACTCCCCGGAAACCACGAGTGTTCTTAGAAGCGTCTTCAGAACACCACCATCTTGTTTATTTGCGAACATTTCAGGACACCGCGAGTGTTCTTAGGACACATTCAACTTGACAGAGAACAATACGGACAGCGTCCTCAGGACACCCCCTACGAACACTCCCCGGACACCGCGAGTGTTCTTAGAAGCGTCTTCAGAACACCCCCATTTTGTTTATTTGTGAACATTTCAGGACACCACGGGTGTTCTTAGAACACATGCAACTTGACAGAGAACAATACGGACAGCGTCCTCAGGACACCCCCTACGAACATTCCAGGACACCGGGAGTGTTCTTAGAAGCGTCTTCAGAACACCACCATCTTGTTTATTTGAGAACATTTCAGGACACCGCGAGTGTTCTTAGGACACATTCAACTTGACAGAGAACAATACGGACAGCGTCCTCAGGACACCCCCTACGTATACTCCCCGGACACCGCGAGTGTTCTTAGAAGCGTCTTCAGAACACCCCCATTTTGTTTATTTGCGAACATTTCAGGACACCGCGAGTGTTCTTAGGACACATTCAACTTGACAGAGAACAATACGGTCAGCGTCCTCAGGACACCCCCTACGAACACTCCCCGGACACCGCGAGTGTTCTTAGAAGCGTCTTCAGAACACCCCCATTTTGTTTATTTGCGAACATTTCAGGACACCGCGGGTGTTCTTAGAACACATTCAACTTGACAGAGAACAATACGGACAGCGTCCTCAGGACACCCCCTACGAACATTTCAGGACACCGGGAGTGTTCTCAAAAATGTCTTCAGAGCACCCCCATTTTGTTTATTTGCGAACATTTCAGGACACCGCGGGTGTTCTTAGAACACATTCAACTTGACAGAGAACAATACGGACAGCGTCCTCAGGACACCCCCTACAAACACTCCCCGGACACCGCGAGTGTTCTTAGAACAGTTTCACTTTGCTTGAGAACAAAACGGACACATATTGAGTCCTTAGAACACCCCCTAGTCAGTTTATTTAGAACATTTCAGAACACCCGTGATGTCCGCAAACAAATCGAACACAAAAAGAACGTCTAACACATAAAAAACACAACTTTCATCCTATCTCATACACTCCCACCCTCCCCAAACACTCCTACACACCAACACACTCTACAAAATAGACATTTTGAACAAAGTTTCACCGCGCTGTCCGCGGACGTCCGAGAATCCAAGATGGTGGGCGCTACCGAAAAATCTGATGCGCTTCACGCTCCACGCCGTCCAATCAGCGAACACGTTGCATGTCCGCGAACATCACGCAAGACAATTGGCCAATCAGGACACTGTCCGCGGAGCGAACAGGGAAGTGTGTCCGCGAACCGAACACAGATATCACTAATTTGTTTTGACCCCTTTTTTGGTCATTTTAAAAAAAACTACTGGACGGATTTTCACCAAATTTGCAAAAGCACGCTTTCGGGACCAAGCCGCTGCTCCTGGTCCAAATTTGGTGGAAATCCGTCCAGCGGTTTGGGCTGTAGGCGCGAGCAAAGATTTTTTCCTATTCAGTCTATGGGAAAAAAAAAGTTTTGGGACCCCCCTATAACTTTGCCCCCCCTGGACGAATCCTCACCAAACTTTGCAAAAGAATTCAGAGTGACCCAAATACTTTTTTTGCAAAGTTTGGTGAGGATCCGTCCAGGGAGAGCGAAGTTATAAGCCACCCAAAAAGTGCTCTTCCTATGGAAACAGCAACTTAACCATAACTACATGGCCACTACCGTGGCCATGTAATATATATATATATATATTATATATATATATATTACATGGCCACGGTAATGGCCATGTAGTTATGGTTAAGTTGCTGTTTTATATATATATATATATATATATATATATATATATATATATATATATATATATATATATATATATATATATATATATTTTCAGGGGTTTTTCGGTTTTACTTTGAACCATACCGTCCCTTAAACAACGTTTTTTCACTGAATTTCATAGGTTTTTAGTAGCTTAACTTAACCATAACTTCCCCTTAACAAAGTTTTTTTACTGAATTTCATAGGTTTTTAGTAGCACAACTTAACCATAACGTCCCTTTAACAAAGTTTTTTTTACTGAATTTCATAGTTTTTTAGTAGCACAACTTAACAATAATAACTTTGACTTTATGTACATATAATATGGAACATACTGAACCCTTTCTACTGAATTTGACGGTCCGCAGACATGTTTGGACAACAGTACCACCACCTAAAAACTCTGGGGAGGTATGTGTAATAGTTATATCATAGCATGGGAACATTTAACAAATTCACAAAGCAGCACACATACAAAGTATATGTAGTAATACTTAAAAAATGTTACCCATATATGTAACACACTAACCATTCATGTAAATACAATATGTTTTAAAATGGAATATACCAAAAGAAGATAAAGTGGCTTCCACCATAATTACCTCATAGACGCTCCACAACCAACAGCAAGACCAGACGTATACACTACTGATTACATATCTCACCAGACATAGTAAGTGCACTTCTTTTTACTCATATATTTATAAACTTTCTATATTAGAAAAAAAAACATATTACTTTTTTGTTTTCTCACAGAAATGTGTAGTACTCTCGACTGGCTAGAGGAGCATTTCCCACAAGAGGAAATGTTAGAAAATAGTCCACCTAATGGTACACACTTTACTATATAAACCAATTAATAAATATTATTTTGTATACATTTAACATATACATTTTTTTTATTACAGACCATACAAAAATTCCAAGCATCTCACAAAAACAATCAGTGGATATCACTCTACAGCAGATTAATCAAAAAATGGACGACCTTATGCAAAATTTTATGGATTTGAAAACTTTGTGGAAAATTATGTGAAACCCCCAACAGCACACCATTGTCCAACCTGCACTTGTCCCCCCTCACCCTATCCCATGCAGTTAACCCCAAACCCTGTCTTTGGACCAAAGCGTTTCGATGAGCTTTCCTTCCCTTCTTCACCTGATCCCAGTTATCTAGAAATCCCTAATTCTCCTGTTTTTGTTTCCGTTTCTGCCCCACCTTCCCAGGCATAATTGTATATATATATAAAATAAAGTTACTTTTCTTATGTTGTGTTGTAATTACTTTCAGTTCCTTGTGATAAAACCAATTTAGGTGTCCACGGACACCGCGGTTGTTCGGAAATGTTCATAAAGAAACGAAAATGTAACTGTCCTGAGGACACTACATCTGTCCGTAATGTTCTCATGCAAGTTGGAAATGTTCTAAGAACATTCGTAGTGTCCTGAAATGTTCGTAAATAAACGAAAATGGATGTGTCCTTAAGAACACTATGCCTATTCGTAGTGTTCGATGGCAAGCAGAAACTGTTCTAAGAACACTCGTGGTGTCCTGAATTGTTCGTAAATAAACGAAAATGGAGGTGTGCTTGAAACGCTATGTCTGTCCGTATTGTTAGCAAATAAATTAAACTGTGCTAAGAACAAACGGCTGTCCATAACTGTTCGTTTTACATGTGACACACTTTTAATTAGTTCAGGACCCGAACACTGTCCGCAGAACATCAACACGCATGCGCAAAACAATGTCCGTACATTGGGTGTCCTGCGGACGACCGCTACCTTAGCGAACATGCTCACAAAACAATCATGTGACCGCGCCCACGCTCATCTCGTGCTCTAAATGCGGACACTGTTTGTGTCCCCGACCAGTTTAAAAGAACATTTTCAAGTAATCCACAATATTTCTCATTAAAAAATCACCATACCACAAATCCCACATACTAATCCTAACTTTCCACATAGTTTTTGTGACTTGTTGAACCTTTTTTGATGTTCGATCTATCTTGCGGACGGCGCGCATGTCCGCGACCCGCGCACATGCACCCCGATATAAGACCACGCCCTAGAGCGCATTCTCATTGTGTTTCTGACAATTCCACAGAGCACACTGCATTTTGCTGCATACTTTGCAGATTTTGAGATTTCCATCTCCAAGCCTATGACATCCATGGCTCGACTAATACCACATGGTGCTACATCTGCCTCAGCACCACCCCCACCCCCTCCACCACCACCATTTCCCCAAGGGCCTGAAGAGGGGAACAGGAGTGAGTATACAGAGGAGGAAGAAGAGGATGATGAGAATGAGGTAGAGGAAATCCCTACTACCCACCGTCGGCGTGAATCTTGGGTGTGGCGGTTGTTTACCATTCATGGAAACGGTCCTAAGTCTCATGCGAACCGTGTCACCTGTAATGAGTGCAAAATGGTACTCAGTCGCGGGAAGCATGGTTCATATAGCTTTGGGACCACTACCATGAAGCGACACCTGCACTCATTCCACACTGGGGCCATTCGCAAGGTTGTACCTTGCGAGAAGCGTAGTAGGTTGATTGCCTCTACTTCATCCTCCGTTCCTTATCCTGTCACCACAAGGAACACCTCTGTGGGACAGCGTCTTCCTCAAGCTGCCTCACAGGCCATACAGAATTCTGATGACCCTTACCTTTCGAGGGTCACAGTTGTATGTGTGTACTGAGATACAGTACTCTGCAAGGGGGAGCGACTTTGGAGTGCTTTTGAGACGATCGTCTCAGAGCACCAGAAGACCTGCTCACTACCCTAATAAAACCCACTCTACATCTTCCTCTCTCGGCTCGCCCTTTCTTATCCCTTTGGTTGGTGTCCCCCTCCCTTTACCCTCCTTTCCCTCCTCTCCTAGTGTGTTGTGTATAAAAAAAGAACAAAAAAAATACAAAATAACAAAAATCAAAAAAAAAAATAAGGCTCGTTTCAGAGCCGCCTTTCACAGTTAAAAAATAGAAGTGAAGATTCATAAAGCATAGCCATTTCCATATTGTGAAAGTCCGCGGTCGGTCCGCAAACAGAAAAACAATTGCATTGCTACCCTATTGAAACCAATGTATTTTTCTCTAACAGGAAGTGTTGGCTCTGAAAAGAGCCTTTGGGAGGTGTTTGAATGTAAAACATTTTAACTACGTAAGACGTACTTCAAAACGAATGCTGTATTTCTAAAAAGGTCGCAATGCATTTTGTACATTTCTCAGAAAAATCTGATTGCCAGCATAAGTAAGATGGACTCCATCTTTGCGAAAAATGTATGTACTACGAAACAAAATATTTTCATTGTTAAAAGAGGACATGCCAAAATCTCTTAGGAAGGCACAGACAGCCTTATTAACATTACGCCTTGCTTTCTCCATTTGTGGACCACATGAGAAAGAACGAAGCCACACATGTCTCTGCGCAATCCGTGAAAAAATTATTTTAGAGTTTGGAAACATGTCCATTATCTTCTGAAGTCCTTCTTTCATTGCAAATTGCAAAGAAATTCCAGACACATGTCGTAAAATGTTCCCTCCACAATGAATTACAATTATGTCTGGATGTTCCTCTATCTTCAAAGTTGCACAGAGAGGTAGCAAGTCCAACCACTTCATTCCACGCACTCCATGCCAGTGCACTTCCACATGTGGGAATCCAAGATCTATAGATACTCCACAGCTTTCTGCATGCACCTTCAACCAATGAATCCACGAGTCTCCCAAAATCCATACAATCTATGTTTTGAAACACTCAGTCATAGCTATCTGTTCTTCTCTCTGCAAAAACAATATCTGAGAAAACCTCTCCTAGCACAACACACTCACTAAACTTTACTGACCAATCCCTTGCTTCATCCAATCTCATTTCCATACCTCCCCTCCCCAAATTCCCTGGATGTAATACGCAGTGTCCTAGAACTACCGCCATGTCCGCAAACGTATCGTAACATGTACAGCCTTTCCACTATTTCGATTTCACTCTCTGTGCCATTCTCTCATTGGATGTAGCTAAGCAATCACATGACCATCCACCAATCAAATCCAATAACTCTACATGTAACTGCATCATCAGCTCTACAAATGTACGGTGTATCTCTCGGAGTACAAGTCTCATACCATTGACAACCACGATCTACGATAAATACTATACAAATCTCCAATATTTCTACTTGCAGCTTGGTCCATATCCATATACATGAACAGAAAGTACAGGTATGCATATTTTCTACACAGTACATGAACACATTTTCTAAACAACTTTTACCTTCTATAATCTGAAAAATGAATGGACGATCATTGTTTCATTGTCCTAAAATGACCTGTCACTTACAAACCTTTATATCGTTTAATTTCTTCATACACACACACACGCAAATACTATTAAACTAACATTTTTGAAAGAAAATATATACACAACATATAATCACACAAAATAACATACACACTCTATGATCAAATCTCAAACAATAATATATGTACAAACACATAATTGGTTTTAATTTTTTTCGTTTATATAAGTACTTACATACATTTATATGGGACAAGCAGACTATGACATTCACTCACTGTTACGTGCAAAAGCAGGCTATGACACATAGCTCTCAACTCACACGCTTTTGGCGGGTGTCACCCGCCTTGTAAAGGACTGACTCACCCGCCAAGTCTCCTGCACGCCCATTCATTCCAATGGGCGTCTCACCCGCCAAAAACAAAATCAGGTGATTTCACCCGCCTTTGCGACACACATGGTTGAGAGCTATGATGACAATGACTCACTATTACGTGGAAAAGCTTAGTTACAAGAATAGTGGTATACGTTGGTAGATTATGAATTTCACAAAGCATAGTAAAGATATTTTCTTTCCTACTCTTAGTCATAATATAGTTTTAATGGTTTTCAGGAAGGCGCTGAGCATTTCAATTTAAAAAAATCTATGTCTAAAATGAAAACAGTGCTATATAGCAACCAAATTACTAATTTCTTTCTTTTACAATTGCAGTGAAGCCCATTCTCCTGAATAGAAGCAGCCGATTTTGATTTACAAAGAACAACTAAGAAGCAAACTACTCATTTTTGAAAAAAAAGTAAGTAGATTGTTACCATAATATTTGATTTATAACTCACACGCACTGTACGGTGCATTCATGGTATTTCTGTGCCTAAAAATAGAGATTCTGCACCATTCTGACAAAAAATCTCCCACGTCTTAAACATTGATCTCCTGTCAGAATGGCCCTCAAATTCCTATTTTTCGGCACACAAATTACCCAACTCAGCCGCTAGAATGTAGATGTTGTAGAACAAACAACTGTTTTAATTGTATAGCTTTACCTATATTATTTATTCTTCTCCACACCACCGGCTTACTTTTTTCTGTCATCTGAACCCCAGTTTAGTAACACATTAATTGAAGAATACCCATCCCTAGTAGTTCAACTTCCCAATTCATAATCACACACCATTACATAGATCTTTATCATCTTACTCAAACAATCATGCACCCAACACACATGCATTGCAGAAAACCCCAACCCATACCTCCTGTATTTTTTTCAACAGTCGCTAAAGAATGCCCACCAAAAAGCAACTCTGTAGAAAGGGACGCAGAAGTAGAGCAAATGAAAAGAAAAGTCTCCAACATAAACACCCATCTATAGCAGAATTTGTAAAAAAACGTTGAAACACAACAGCTAATACAGTCATGTTGTGAAACAGAAGAAGTTTCTAGTGCAAAAACTTTGCCTCCTCTATCACAAAGTAAAACGACCCAAAAAACTATTAACAGAAAATCAACTATCACTACAAATAAAACGTTTTCTATAAATCTTGATATAGTACAAAGTAAGCATACCAAGAAAAGTATATTAGCCAAAATGTTCTGTCACAAAGTCCTTAAAATCTGATAAAAACAGGAGGGAAACCAGGTTCAACACTTCAAACCTATCGTAGGAAAGTAATCTTACAAGCGTTGATAGACAGTGCAATTCTTCTCAAAAGAAACTTATTTATTGTTGTGTTAAACAGAATTAAAGCACTAACAAAACTAATAACTAAATTACAAAAAAGACTTCTCAATAAACGAAATGTAAACAGAAATAACTTCTTAAATATCTGTGGAGGTGAATGGAGTCACACTACAAGCACAGAACCATACTTTAATGAAGAAGCGTACAAACAAAAGCAAACAAATACAATTGCCATACATAGCAGTGGTCGAGGTTATGAAAAAGTTAATAATACCATAATGGAACAAGAAGTACTCCTTACAAAAATATGCCCTAAAAACTAAGATTTACCCCTCCATTCGACTGATTCAGAACATCTAATTTACACATGGCCATGCACGTCAATGTGTAACATTCCCAAAAAAATGTTCAAATCTTTACGCCTATTCCTCAATCAATATGTAAAAAGCAAAGACAAAATCAAAGTTAAAATACTGCAAAGTATGGATGCTTGTCCAGTACGCAAGCACACAGGACTGCAAGGACATTCGTTAGTCTGCAGATCAGGAGCTACTTGCAGAACGTGTTATAAAAGTAACACAAAAACTATAGACCTTTCATACAAAATAGAAGACAATGAAGATTCTAAATGGTTTGAATTAGCTCTCTACCTTATAGCAGAAAACAAATACGAAATAACTGACCCCATAATACTTTGCAGTTACTGCACTACCAAACTTGAAAACAACCAAACTCCTTCACTTGCTATCTCAAATAACTTGGAATTACATCCACTACCAAAACTCCTTCAACAACTTAATTTATATGAGAGCATCATAATTCAAACAGTTCATCCATTTCAAGCAATAATACGCCTTCAACCAAAAACTGCAAAATTACCTCCCTCTAAATTAGTGAAAGGAATTCGTGGAAAAGTAGTGCATTTACCATTAGATCTAAAAAAAATGTGCACACTCTATGAGTGCAACGTCCAATGCAACAATCTTTAATTATCTTGGTAAATGGAGTACCTACAAAAGACAAAAAAATGTGGCAACAACTGGTAGATTTACATAAAGTTAGAGAAGCCCTGCAATATCTCAAAGAGAATAATAATTATTACAAAGAAATTAATATCGAAGAAAACTTGAAAGATACAACTGAAATAATTCAAGAGACACAAGAAACTGGTCAATTGGAGCTCCTAGATCCTGCTACAATAGCAAACACTTTAGACCATTATACAATTCACCCATTGCACTCTAATGACACCATAGAAGATGCACTGGAAACGTACCAAATGCGTCAAACAAAAGGATCACCAATCAGCATATGGGAAAAAAGTATAGAAGCACGTGCTTTTCCTCTACTCTTTCCTACTAGCAAAGGAGGAAGATACGATGATAGACCTGTTCAAATATCAGCATCAGAATATCGCTCATTACGAATGTATTCTGAAGATCCCAGATTTCGACAAAATGTAGAATACATATTCCACCTACTCTTTGAAAGTGAACTAGCAACTTTATGTTACGGAGTTGCACACATATTAAAATCAGGATCACACTTTCAAAATATGACAGCCACACAATCATTACAAAAAGTTCAACAAAAAGATGAGGTTTTACAGGCAAATCTTACAAATCTATTAGCAAATATGCGAGGTAATAAAGAGTACTGGTTTCGATGCCATGGAGATGTACGTTGTATGATCAGAAACCTTGGCCCACCCACTTGGTTTGTTACATTAAGTTGCACAGAATATGCATGGGAAGATTTACATGCTTTCCTACGCATATCAAACGAAAACAAAACAAACATAGATATACTAACACCTGGAGAACTTTGTTCTCAGGATCCTGTTAATGTTTCTAGATATTTTCACCATCGCTTCATTGCGATGCTACATTTTATTTGTAATAAAACTGTTCCTCCCGTTGGAGAAGTGCAACACTTCTTTTGGAGAAAAGAATACCAAGCCAGAGGAGCGCCACATGTCCACATGCTTTTATGGATTAAAGATGCTCCTAAATTTGGTCAAGACAGTGATGCCACTGTTTTACAATTTCTTGAAAAATATGTTACTTGTGAAATTCCGTCAGAATCCATAAATAGTGATCTTCATGCAAAAATCTTACAATTCCAAAGACACAAATGTGGCAAATATTGTTGTCGCAAATACAAAAACAAAGGGAAATATTACACCAAATGCCGATTTGGTTTCCCTAGACCAGTTACAAATACAGGTCAAGTGAACAACCTCATGTCTTCAGTTAGACATAGAGTTAAAGGTAAGTCACCTAAAAATACATATTGCATAAAAAGAAAAGAAGAAGAAAAATATATCAATGATTACAATGCAATCATTGCCCACTTGTGGAATGCAAACATAGATGTGCAGTACATTGCAGACAATTCTACTGCAGTTGCACGATATGTCACAGCATACTTAACCAAATCAGAAAAGACAGAGCTCCAAGACCTCTGGAATGACCTGTCATCAGATAAAACAGTGTCTCAGAAATTATACAGCTTGGGCATAAAAATGCTGTCCCATAGAGAGTGTGGATCCTATGAAGCAGCAGATCGATTAACTGGTACTGCATTGTATGGTAAATCTGCAAATATAGTATGGCTAAGTCTTGGTCCAGCTAAATCTAGAAAAAGAGTTCTAAAATCATACGAAGATATAGAAACAATAGTCAAACATGATCCCAACAGCCAAGACATTTAAAAAACAATTTATTGGACACATACTACCCAAACAGGAGTACTACTTTGGAAACCATGTGTCTATACCACATAGCCCAAAACTACACATACAAAAATAATATAAAACCTGATGAGCAAAACCGTAAATACAAAGTGACAAACTGTGATGGCAGCTTAGTAAAACTCATCAAACCAAATTTAATTAATCATATCTAATTGTCATTAAAGACTCCTCAACATAAAGAAATATATTACATGTCCCTGCTACAACTCTTCAAACCATGGAGAAAAGAAGAAGAAATACTAGATACCTATGATTCATATGAAGACGCTTTCAAAGCCAATGAAAGCAGTATAACTGATGTAAACTTTGCACAGTACAAAACAATGTTGCACAATGTACAGCAACACAAAGAGGAACTCCAGGCCCAACTAGATAAGGACACTCCTGACAGTAGTCGACCTTCTGTCACAGGAAGCCAAGAACCACTGGGAGAACCACTAAAAGCAAATGAGGCAGAATTAGCTATGATAGAAGTAGAAAACACCATGTGTCACTATGAAGATAAAAAAGACTTAACTACACTACAATCAAAACTAAACAAAGAGCAGCGTAGCATTTTTCAAGAAATAACAAAAGAAATTGCACATGGTGTGCAACATGAAAACAAAGAATGCACCTGCCAAAATTTCAAACCTATACTATTGTATGTCAGTCGTGAAGCTGGTTCTGGCAAAACATTCCTAATCAAAATCATCAGTAAGTTCCTTCAACAATTGACAAACAACAAACTGTCAGCTGTTGTCACTGCCCCCACAGGTTTAGCTGCCTACAACATAGGTGGTGTCACTTTACACCGATTACTACTCCTGCCAGTAGAACACCAAAACAAGTTAGATTATTACAAACTTTCTGCAGAAGCTGCAATGGAAGTACGCAGAGTATTGAAACAAATGAAAATGCTACTAATAGATGAAGTGAGCATGTTGTCCAACCTAATGTTGGCTTTGATTCACCTCAGATTACAAGAAGTACTCAAAACAAACTATGAAGAGCTCTTTCCAGGAAAACACATCATTGTTTTCGGAGATCTTCTTCAATTGGCACCTGTAAAAGGTGAGCCTATTTTTAAAACAATAGGACACAAACTCTGCCGTAAAACTGTTGGCAGCATTGGAAATGTCAACCTTTGGCTACATTTCCAATACAGAGAATTAACAGAAAACATGCGCCAAACTGCAGATCTCACTTATGCCAACATCTTAAAAAGTATCAGAGTTGGTATACTTTCTAGAGAAGCAGAAGCAATATTGAAAACCTGGCACATTCATGCACTTTATGGTGATAATGCATGTGCTACAGATGTTATGGAACAATTAGCCCACAAAAATGTCAATTGTATGGCCTTAATGCCAACTCTTGCAAGCTGTTTCAAATTCAATGAAATAATGTTAAGCAAAGAAATGCAACCAATTATGGAAATTAGTGCCACAGACAAGCTAGATGTACATGGATGACACTACCCATGTGTGACCAAGCCACCGCAAGACTAAATAGTTTAGAAAAATCAATCTCAAACACAGCAGGCTTGGAAAAGATATTAAAATTATCCTTAAATTGCAGAGTAATGGTTAAACGTAACCTTGACGTGGATCAAGGACTAGTTAATGGAGCACTGGGTACAGGTGTTGGCTTTCAAACATACCCACGTGACAACAAAATTCAGTTTGTCAATATTCTCTTTGACAAACTTTCAGAAGTAAAAAGAATAGGACGCTCAACAGCTCGATTCCTTCTCTTCAAAGACATGTATGTACGCAGAGAACAATTTTCTCTAACTCTTGCATACGCAGTCACCATTCATAAATCACAAGGTCTTACTCTAGACAAAGCAAAGATAGACATTGATAACACAGTCTTTAAAGAAGGCATGAGCTACGTAGCACTGTCACGCCTACGTACAATTGACAGTCTATTTCTAATAAACTTTGATGCAAGTAAAGTAAACGCTGATATTCCTTGCATTTTAGAATACAATAGACTTCGTTCACTATACACCCCCCATCTACAAACATATCCTGTTCCACAAAAAGGAAAATGTTCTAAAATAAAACTAAATCAAACAGAAATGCAACAGGATGTCACTGCAAATCTTCCAAAGAGACTAAAAGAAACTAAAACTTCATCAAGTACCACAAGCAAAAAAGAACCAATTGGGGAAAGTAAACCAAGTACTTCGTCAAAGAAGGAAGACAAACTAAAAAAAAATCACTCAGATACAGAACTACCTGGTCCATTTAAACTTATAAATGAAATAGGTGTAAGTTGCTACGCAAATGTAGCAATCAGTATTCTATTTCAAATACCACCAATTGTTGACAACATTTACTTACACTTTAGAGACCCATTGTGTATGCAAATGTTAGTACTTCATAGAAACGCAAAAAACAATCCTGACACTGTCATGATCACTGCTTCCAAGGAGTCAGGACCAGCCCAACATCCTTGGAAGCAGGCAACCCTGATCCTAGGCACCAGCCGGTCCCCACAGGGACCTTTTGGACCTTGTCCTGGCGCCGGTGGCACCAGGCTCATCAGAAGCATCGGTCCCGGCACTGGAAGCGCCGGGCTCATCATTGGTGTGAAGGTGCTTGGGTGGACTTACCTGTGGCAGACCATGCTGCTTACTTACCAGACTCTTAGAAGTCCTCGGTGAACTGGGACTACTTTCTTACCTGGGTGGGGCAGCTCCACTCCCTGGATACAGCACTGGAACTCTTCTGGAAGCAGGAACTCTTTTCTTACCTAGGCGGGGCCGTGGAAGGAGACGCCTCATCACTACTAGGCTATTTAAACCACACCCGATTGATGAAATGTGCTTCGCGTTATTCTGCATCTGCAGCAGAACGCTCACCGAGTCTGTTCCAGCCTTTCTTCTTTGGATCCTGAACCTGCAAGAATTATACTTACCATTCCTGTACCCGATCAACATCAGCACCTGCAAAAGACCAGAAACAACAGGTTAGCAGAACGAACTTTAACACGCAGTGTTTACTTACCTGATCCATCGGCAGCGGCCGTGTCTCACGCTGCACCTTCGCCTGCAAAGATAAACAGCATTATCATACTTACTGGCACGCTGTGCATTCCGGCTTCTTCACGCTGCATCTTCACCTGCAAGGATAAACAGCATTATTCTACTTACCGGCACGCTGTGCATTCCGGCTTCTTCACGCTGCATCTTCACCGGCAAAGATAAACTGCAGTGTTACACTTACCGGCACGCGGCGAATTCCGGATTTCTTCATTCTGCATCGTCGCCTGCAAAGACAAAGAAAGAGACAGTAAGAGCGCTTGCCATACTTACGCAATTCCAGGCGTATCTCTGCCACGCATAAAAAGACTATAAAGAATAAAGGTGTCCAGAAACTTACCGGTCGTGCAGACAACGACGGTACCCATCCTCTGAAGTCAAGAGGCCAACGTTTCACCAGTGAAGGAACTGGCAACGACACCCTGCACTAGACGCAGATGGAGAGCCCAGCATTCACCTATCTAAGGTGAGCACGTTGACCTGGGAGGGGGGCTCAACAGTCAGGCTGAGAGGAGAGAGATAGGGACATTCACAACCCAGACCTTTAATCCCCATATTATTTCACCTGCAGAAACCTCACCCTTCGAGTCCGACACACAGTGCGGAGAGGTTCGACCCCAGAAGCCAACTGAATCCTGCACATCACGTTTCGTGTTACAGACACCTTCCGCCAAGACCTGCGCCTCCGTGGGAATCAGGTGAGCGTTACAGACACCCCGTATACTGTTCATGGAATAAGATAAGAATTGGACTACTGTGCTGGAATGGTGAAATTCACTATAAACTCACAGGAAGATCCACAAGAATTTCAAATGTACTTACTATTAGTACTGGAAAACAAAAACATACCTATAAATTAAATCTTCCAGATTTCATACATGTGGAAACATACATGCACTCTCTGCAACAATGTGACACAAGAACAAATCCCCAATGAGCGCTTTGTCTATATATCAATACCTAATTGTGAATCTGTTCCATTTCAGCAACTTGTACAAAATGCAAACCACGGTAGATTATGTTCTACCTGCAATTTGGATAATCGCTCCACATTACTAATACAAACACATAGTAAATACGTAATACTAATGCTTCTACGTTACAATGCAGATGGTACCAAAAACAACTGCAAGGTGACTGGATTCACACATGGTCAAATATCACTTGGTAGGAAAACCTTCACAACAATAGGTATAATCTACCACGCAGGAGCCACAACCAACTCAGGGCACTACATTGCATATATAAAAAAAAACAAAATGTGGATGGTTTGAATGTAATGATAGTACCTTTACTCTAAAGCAGAGATTACCAGCTAATCTTACAAACGCGTATTAAATGTTCTTAAAACCAAAATTTGATAACTGAACTGTACTTAAACCTTAAGTACACTTGTAGTAAAAAAATATAAACTGTCACAATATTTCTAAACCTATCTAACTGCCCAAAGATTCTACAACAACTAATCAGATAAATTAATACCACTCAAATAGAGCAAAAAATAGACAGTTAGAATACGCCAATTGGTATATAACTGTCCCAAAATTTACAAATATGCAAACAGATAAATCAATACCACGAAATGATATCAAAACATGAACAGTTAAAATACGCCTACTGGTATCTAACTGGGCCAACATTTTACAATATCCAAACAAATACCTAATATCTTACTGCTCACAAAAACTGAAACAATCCAATGCATAAAGCATTAGGCAGAAAGAACAAGTAAACGCGGAAAACAAACAAATAAATAAACTGTAGCATAACAGAAAAAGGTTTTTTTTTTTAATCCAACATGGATTTTTTTTCTCCCACAGACCCAATGATTTTAGCAACAAACACAGAAACTTTGCAAATTGCACAGTACTCTGGTTTGTAATCTACTAAATATGAGGGTCAATAAAAAGAAGAAAATGTTGATTGTACAATGTAATAAGTCATTATAAAATACTGATACTAACATGCTGTTTTATTTTATTACGGAAATGAACAAGAAAAACATGGACTCCTGTTACTAAACCAAATAGTACGTATAACAAGATAAATACAACCATCGCACCATATCACACCCATACAAGCTTATAACATTGTTCCTTATAAATTAGTTTTTGACCCAAAGTTAAAAGCCACTATAGGTGTGATATGCTGCGGTGGTTGTGGCCAGGGCATACACTCTTGGGTGCATGGCCAAATGGCCATGCACCCAACATTCTATACGCTTGCCACAACCACTGCAGCATATCACACCCATAGATGCAAGCATTGCAACCATTTTTATGTCCGCGGACAGGGGGAAGGTCCTAGGACACATTCAACTTGCCAGAGGACAATACAAACAGCGTCCTCAGGACACCCCCATTTTCTTTATGTACGAACATTTCAGGACACTGCGATTGTTCTTAAAACATTTTCACCTTGCCAATGAACAATACAGACAACTTCTCCAGGACACCCCCTGCAAACATTCCAAGACCCCACGAGTGTTCTTAGAACACTTTCAAGTTGATACCGAATCCATTCTATTTATTTACGAACATTCCAGAACAGCTGTATTGTCCGCAGACAAATCGAACACAACAAAAGCGTCTAGCACATAAATAAAATACAACTTTGAACCTATCTCATACTCCCCCATCCTTCCCAAAGACTTCTACACACCAACACACTCAACTAAATACACATTTTGAACAAACTTTCACTGCGCTGTCTGCGGACGTCCGCAAATGCAAGATGGCGGGCGCGACAGAAAATCTGACGCACATCACGCACCACGCCGCCCAATCAGCGAACACGTCGCATGTCCGCGGACATGATGCAAGCCGCTGGGCCAATCGGGGTGCTGTCCACGGAGCGAACAGGGAAGTCCGTCCGCAAAGCGAACACAGATATCACTAATTTTTTTGCCTTACATTTTGGTCATTTTTAAAAAAACTACTGGACGGATTTACACAAAATTTGCAAAAGCACGCTTTTGGGACCAGGCCGCCGCTCCTGCCACAAATTTGGTGTAAATCCGTCCAGCGGTTTGGGCTGTAGCCGTGTGCAAAGTTTTTTCCCATTCAGTCTATGGGGAAAAGAAAAGTTTTGGGACCCCCCCTATAACTTTTCCCCCCTAGATGAATCCTCACCAAACTTTGCAAAAAAATCCAGAGTGAGCCATATACTTTTTTTGCAAAGATTGGTGAGGATTCGTCCAGGGGGAGCGAAGTTATAAGCCACCCAAAAAGTGCTCTTCCTATGGAAACACCAACTTAACCATAACTACGTGGCCATGTAATATATATATATTATCAATAAAATAGATACACTGAAACATATATGTTGTGCAAGAAGCATTGAGAGGGTAACAGACAGCCCCTTATTACTTAAATGCATTTCTAGTGATGCTGGGAGACATGGAGATTTTGGTTGAGACAAAGGTCTCCCCGGGATATGATTAACTCAAATACACACTTTCTGCTTTTTTAGTGCGCAAAGGGCAGCAGAGAGAAGCCTGATGCCTCACAGTAAGTTTAACAGGTGCCCTGCCCAGTGGAGCCTCCTTGGTCTTTGGCCAAGAGGGCAAGCAAAATGTTTGTTAGGGCCCTTGTCCATGGCTATTTCCCCCTATAAAGTGCCTGTATTATTTCTGCAAGCTGCAAGACTCCGGGAGTCTAAGCTAATTGGCAATCAATTAATTAATATGTGGCTGTCAAGGAATAGTGTTTGTTTGATTTGGGACTGCCTCTGGAGTTACAAGGGGTGGAAGAGATTAGATTAATTCCCATATAGTGTCCTCCATGCCCAAATATAAGTCACTCTTACACAACAGATAAGCACCTTCCCAAAATACCTGCTACAGTGCTAAAGATCTCCCACCTTTCCATCGTTCTGTTGGCCATTCAGTTTTTGGGGAAAGCAGGTTGGACACAGAGAGTCAGTGGGCAGCAAGAGTTAAAAATGTAAATTGATAAGATGCTGAGACAGCATACACTTAATTTTTCTGGGTTTTCTGGGTTTTTACACAGTGCATAACTAGCCATGAAACAATGGATCACTGTAAAGTAAGTTGATACAATAATATGCTATCACATGACCTTTTCTCTCACCTTGGAGGCATAACTGTTGCTAAACATGGGACTGCACACTTTGGAATGGAAGTAAGCCAGTGAGAGGAGCATGTTCCATTTCAGTTGTATGACTTGCCCATCTTACTCCAACAATCACCCCGCTGACTTACCATTTGTGATTGAACAGGAACATCATATGACCCTGTCCCTTGCCTCGGGGCCCTACATTAGGTCAAACGTACGCCGTTGACACACAAATTCAGCAAGAAGCTGTGAGTAGCCATTCACCTTTTTGTGCATTGTATCACATTTCCGGCTAATTTCACCTGATGTCTGGTTCTAACTAACCTCTGATACTTCAATACGCCTCCTGACTTTCCCCCATGATTAGGTAAGAAACTCACAACATTTGGTCTCCCAAACTATTGTTATGGAAGAGTTTTATTGATGACATTTTTTTAAAATGTGAGAGGGACTGAACTTGAATTACCTGATTGTGTTAAGTATCCGAACAGAGCACACCAAGGATGACATTAGCTTTAGAGATTGGTACTCCATTTCCACATTTTCTGGATACTGAGGTCAAGATCATACACAGTACCGTTAACACCATCTGTAGGAAACCCACAGAGCTAACAATACATTACACTATCCACTATATAATGGAAAGTATAGCTTACCCTACAGTCAATTGTTAAGACTCAGGAGAATAATTTTAGATTCAGAAACATTCAATATTGAATGAAAATTATGTCTGATCATTTCCAGGCAAAAGGCTATCCTCATGACATAATTATTAATGCATTGGAAAACACTGATGAAAGCATCTAATAAGGATAGGAAGGAATTGCTTAAAAGAAAACCTAAAATAGGATCAATTCCTCTTCTTTAATGTTCTTAAATACTCAATCCAAAATCATCATAAAAGTAGAATAATTAAGAAAAACTGAACAATTGTTAAACTTTCTCATCAACATAAACAACTTGTTGCAGAACTACCGAAAATAAAAGAGGATGCAATTTTCGTGATCAATTAGTGAGAGCTGAAAGAACACCAAGCTCTAAACAGACACTACTAAATTGAACTAAATGTGGAATATTTCCTTGCCTAAATTGATATGAATTTAGATTTTGTAACACATTATGTAAGTTACAATATTCTAGTACTGACTAGTCACTATGATGAAACTTATGCTGTATCTAGTAGTATAAGAATATCCATTCTTTGATCAATATTATTCATTATAAGGAATACTCTGTAAATATGCAAATATGCATTACAAGGACTGCTCTACAAATATATATACATATATTTTTTATTGAATATAAAGACAAACTAATGGATATACTTTGCATCTATAGATGGCCTAGCAATGTTGGTTAATATATGTTTTTTCAGAAATAATTTATATTTTAATCACAATAAAATGAAGTATGTTATTCCGTTACATTTTTTTTAACTGACCTAAAATTTCTTATGAGAATACCATGTTTATTGTGAATGATAATATTATTTCAAATGTTTGTATTTTAACCCAATATCTCAATAATATAATCGACCTTCAGGACTGTAATAAGCATGGTTCATTTAATTCTCAATGTGTACATGTGATGACATCATCATGCATTAAAGTACATAATTAGGCTTTATCTAAATGGACGTTGTTTAGAAAACCTTTGACTTAGCGTGCTGCTACACTGAATCACGCGGTTCGATTTAAGTTTGAATTGGGCCAAAACAACTTTGGGTGAGTTTATAAATAATTCAATCTTGTCTCCTTTTATTAAAAAATAAGGACATGTTTGGGAGAATTCTCAGAAATGTGCTAAATCCTCTCTACCTTAGAGACCACCAGCTCTTTTGCTGGACTCTAGAACTTAGATTTATTTTACCTGGAGAGGTCAAGACTCTTTTTTCCCACTCCCTCATGTATCTTAATGTGATTTGACTTCTGTGTTTCTTTTGGTTGTGGAGTCTGACAAACTCCATAGGCATCATCGTTTTACATTTTGTCACCCAGCACATTCAGTGCGGTGATACAGGGAAGTCTTTCAGATTTCCCCAAGGTTCACAAATACCTTCTCTTGGATAAACTCCTGTTTCCAAGAGCAGTGAAGTAAAATTGACTTTACTTACATTGTAACTTTCTAGACCCAGCTCACATTATCTTACAATAGGGTGCTGGGGAGGCGGGGGTTACTTATTATCCCCTTTGTCTAGCTTCTCATGTCACATTTTTATGTTACCCTTTCCTCGAGGAATGGCTGGCGGCAGTGATTCACTTTTAACTACTTTGGTGTGTCTTCTTTTTTCTCCATTTCTTTTTGGAAAGGTCCTTCTTCAGATTTACTCTGTGCGCCAAACCATTTTTCGTCCTTTTTTTTGCTTTGTCTTTGGCGGGATCCACGAGTGAAGCCCGCCTCTGGCTCCAGGGTGTCTGGCGGGGCTAGGAAGTGAGAGAGGTGCCCAAAACTCCCTGTGCTCAGTCTCCGAGGAGACAGGAATGCACTCTTAGGTGATTGGCCAGATGACTGTCCGGCAAGGACAGCCATCCTGCTGGGTGACTGACAGCTAGGCTGGAATGAATGGGAGACACCTGCATAAAAGGCAACGTTTTTGGATTGGAAGACAGAGTCAACCACTGGACGAAGGAATCCAAAGAAGAACTTGAAGAGGACGCCTGCTGCAACTCCTGGACAATTGGTTTGCCCGGTTAAGTCCTGCTGCTGTGCTAAAAATCCAATTTTGTTTCGACTAGAGATGCCCTATATGGACGACTTCACCCCTTGAGTTGGTGGGACCAATCAACTCCAAAGTAAGCCACCTGGACATCCTCTCAGAGCTGGTTGAAATTCCACTGCAGTTGCTGCCGGAACCGAATAGCCAGGGAGAGGAACACCAGATTGTGGGCCTCATCACGACTTTGGCGGTAACCTTTAAATCCGGCGGTAGCGCTATTACCACCGGATTTAAGGGTCTGCCAAAGCAGGACTTCGGCAGATTTCTCCCCAGCTCTGAGCTGAGGGGAAATCCGCTGAAAATTCGCGCTATTACCGCAAAATTTGCCCATTGAGCCCAATCGGGAATGGAGCATTCCTGAATGGGCTCAATTGGGAATGGGGATTGACATTACCGCCGAACTCATGATCTGGCGCTACTAGTAATCTGGCGCTATTAGTAATACCTCCGGCGTTAAAGCCCAAGTCGTGATGAGGCCCTGTATGTGTTGCTTTTACGTTTTTTAATAATTATCCTTCTGTCATTTATGTGTTGTAAAGACTAGGGTACAGATGGGAGGCGACCAACCATCGACTCCATTTTGTTGTTACTCATTCTTCTCGCAGTGTCAAAAACCGCAATTCAGTGTACCAATAGGACACTTTAAATTACTGAATAATGAACAAGAACAGACGTGGACATCACGCTTAAGTGCTTCCTTACAGATGAAACTAAAGACAACAGACACCCACACAATGGCAGAGACCACATATCTGGCCTTTGCGGAGGAACTAATAGAAGGAATATTAGCCAACCCCTCTATACTGGGCATAGAACAACAAGCCGCCATAGCAACGAAAGGCGACGACTGGAACGAACTAGAGATTCTACAGAAAAAGTTGATTAGAACTGAACTCCATTGGGCCATTATGACTGAATATCTTCGGACACACATTGCACCAAATGGGCACATCATCAGAATAGAACCCAGAATTTTCCTGGAGGAACTCCAATTTAGAAAAGACTGGAGTTTTATATCTGATAAATGTACAAGGGACTGGATTATTCTAAACATCAATACTGCGAAAACTGTATCAGAGAGAATAATTAATGAAATCATTGCGAAACAGGATGCAATAAGAACTAAAATGATCGTTGGAGATTATCTGAAGAGCATGGCAACCCTGCAACAATCAAAGAGTTTAAAGAACTGAACTTGAACAAGAAAGTGATCAAACTCAAAAAAGACATCACAGCATTCTCCCACGAAAAAAGTACCTGTACACTACCGATGCGTACTATGCAGAACAAGAAAAAAGTACCAACATGCCCCATGCAGGACCCATGTGAGGGAAAAAATATCAACAAAGAAACAGACCTAGACCCGGGAACTGGAACTTTTCCAGCGGAAGCTCGGACGAAGACACAGGCAGAACCAACAAAAACCTTCGCTTGAGGACCAAGAGCAAAATAGAGGTGGAAAAAACAGGGTTTTCAGGCCCCAAGAGGTCACGGAAGATCCAGAGGGTGGTGGCAGGAACAGTCACCCAGGGTCACCAGGAAAAGAGGGAGGGGATGGTACCAACAGAACGCCCCACAGGAGTAAGAACTCACCCTGAGAAAACTGGAAAAGAATCACTGGTAGTTAACCTTTCAGCTTTCACTTTATTACCAATAAATCTAAGAGTCCTCCAGAAAGGTCTTTCTTTCATACCTACATCACCACATGATCCGTTTCAGACCAGAATAGAAATAACCCAATTGATGAGAAAAATACGGCTGAAACAATATTTCTCAAAGAACACCTATGAAGGAATACGTGATGTCACAAGACTGGATAACAAATCCACATACTACCCGCCACCACATGCAATAACAGTGAAATCTCAGACTTTTTCAAAAAATGTTCCTCAAAAAACTAGGAGATTGAAGCAGAAGAAGCAACCGGTTGCTTCCTCAATATGCCATCATGGATAAACAGGACTATGATGGTATGGTGAACACCCTGATTTAAGATCACGCCACTTATCAAAAACTTGGAAGTGATCCCACAGAGAAACTTAGGAATATGATTAATCCTATCACTGAGGAAGCTAAAGCTGAAGGATATATTAGTGCTAAAGAAGCAGCCTTCCTGAGCCCACAAAACCCAAGGCGAACCACCTTCTACGCGCTGCCCAAAATCCATAAAGGGATCTCCCCAACACATGGACGTCCTATAGTGTCAGGCATCAGATCCATATTAGAACCACTGTCACAATTCGCTGATTTCTTTCTGAGAGAAGAGGTCAGTAAGATGCGCTCATACACCAAAGACACTATGGCAGTCCCGTTACACTTGGAAAATCTTACTCTGGACAGCCCAACATCTTTATAGTGACTATGGATATTGAGTCTCTATACTCCAAAATCCCCCAAAGAGAAACCCTGAAAGTCATTGAAAAGGTACTACAAACAAGATCCCTTGACATGCCCATCTCCTTAATAATGAAACTGGCAGAGATAGCACTCACGAAGAACTACTTCCTTAATGAAGAAAGCTATTACGAACAAATAGCTGGAACAGCTATGGGCGGGTGCAACTTTTGCACCCCTCTAGCCAACCTTTACGTTGCAGACTTTGAGGAAAAATACATATATCCTGAGACCAATCCATTTGCCAGGAACATTTTGAGCTGGCATCGGTACATCAACAACATTCTTATGTTGTTTGACGGAGACAGTACAACATTGAACAACTTCATTGGATGGATTAACAAACTGAGCCCTTTTCTCAAATTCACACATGAGGCCAACAAAACAGAAGCCACCTTCCTCGACCTAAGAATGATAAGGACGGGACATACCTTTGAGACTACTGTTTTTCAAAAACCGACAGATAGAAACTCTCTTCTTGACTACACCAGCTTTCATCAAAGATCATTGAAAGAAAACCTACCATTCGGACAGTTTCTCTGATTTAGAAGGAATTGCACGACTAGAACTGAGTACGACCAACAATCGGAAAGACTTGCAAACAACCTGAAGGACAGGAACTATCCCCACATAATAATTAAACAAGCCAGAAAGAGGGCAAGGAATATACCAAGAGAAATAACCCTCAAACAACATGGCAAAAAAGAAAGAGGTGAGAATACAATCACAGCAGTCTTCAGCCATTCAGCAGTTACCAACCGCTTCTAAAAAGAAATTTGCAAAGCCTGGCATATATTGAATGCGGAAGAGAACAAATTACCTGAACCCCTTTTTGAGATAAGAAGAAGCAAAAAATTGAGGGATAGCCTGGTGCATACATACAAAGATGCCCCACATGCTACAGACAGAACAACACTCTTGAATACACCTAGGCCACTAGGACATATCCCATGCGGGAATTGCACAGTATATAAATTCACCCAACGTACAACATCCATTGACATAGGCTGGAAATACCCCTGGAAACAGAGGAATTTTACAAATTGTAATACCACGAATGTGGTTTATCTGATCCAGTGCCCATGCAATAAAAAATATATTGGAATGACCATGAGGGCCATAAAAATACACATTGGAGAACATAGATCCAACATCAGGACCAAGAAACGAACAGCCCCTCTAGTGGAATATTACATAGAGTTGGAACACACAGAAAATGACCTTACCTGGACAATAATGGAAAAGGTCAAAATATCCAAAAGAAGTGGCAACATAACGGCACTCCTACTTAGGAGAGAACAACAATGGATCTTCAGACCCCAGAGCCACAAGACTGGCCTGAATGAGGAAATTTGCTGGCAATCATTGGCGGTCCAATGAATGGACACTCCCACACAAGTAACCCGAAGGTTACCTATCTCAAGAACGAGATATGACAGCCATGCCCCCATGATTATGGGGGGCATGTACACAGGACCCATTGACTAATGGCTAAAATAAGCCCATAAGACACCACAAGGAGGGTGGACTATATACGAGCAGTCCTTCGGAATACTCTTCTCCTGTGAATATAAGAAACATATAAGACAAATACACTATTTCCTTGGATCCCAAGAGCAACAAGGGAATAACTCAAAGCACAGTTGGCTCTACAGAGCAACATCACTAGTTAATGGTCTACAACCCCCAAGAACCGTTGGGAGTCACCTGAATCAATCTAACACAATGTCCCATTAGCCAGTAAATTCACTAGAGGACACCATTTAAAAATGCGAAAGACCATGCGGGTGACAAAACTCGCAAGCAACGATACATCGCCTATAAACGAAACAGAGGAGTATGTACAAGACTACATATCTCATCAACCACTGGGACTTGTGTGTAGTCTTCAGATGGATACTGACACGTGGATAATCGAGCTCACTGAGAACACGGAGCACACAAAATGCGCGGATATTCACACATCTGCGTGGGAAGACAAAAATCTCTAATTTGAGCTTTAACTTCCCGAACTTTGAACACGAAGGAAACATGGTCACGTGACCACAATGCCCCCTTTAAAACCAATAGCCATCCAAGATGGCGCCCGTAGCAACAACTGACACACGAGATGTGGCGACTCGAGAGAAACCTTTAAGGTAAGCGTAACGCGAACCACTATGTAGAGCTCCTTTAGGTAGAACGGTCCGCTCAGATTGCAAAATCTAGTGGAACCAGCTGGCGATTTAGCATGTTACTTCTAAAATGGTAATAACAGAAAGATGCCACCATGACAATGTACCGATTGCCTTATAAAAGGCATAGACACATGGGCAACCTGATTCAACAAGAACGGGCCACTCTACATATTAAAGACAGAATACTCACCCGGCGATTTAGCCAGCTTGAAATCAATTCCGCTGCATATTTGGCAGTGCGCCGCCTGCCCCATTAGTGGCACAGATACAGGGGTACCCGTTAAAAAGAGGGGAAGCAGTGTTCAATACCCACATCAAAATTATAATGCACAAGCGTCCTGCAGCACAGGGACAGAGGCAACAACTAGGAAACCCTTGCTTTATCCTAATGGGACTTTGTCTGTTGTAGAATGAACTTCAAACACAGAAGAACTGATCCTGTAGCTTCACCGTGAACCATAACAAGACCACACAGTGAAGACAGGTAAATAGGAAGCCTTGTTTTGTTCTGTCACTTGCCATATAAGGCAGAACTGTAATATAACACGAGAAGGGATACCAGTATAATATACCCATTCATCCTCAGATTCCACAAAGGAATACACTACAGGAGTTTGGCTGAGCCTAAGAATCACTCGTTTTGCAATAGGAACACATAGGTAGTCCTGCATTGAACACAGGTAAGAAGCAACTTACCCCTATACAATGTGGACAAGTAACTCCACATTAGAATAGCATAAATTTACTGTTAGAAGCAATCTAAGACTGATGACAGTAAGATCTGTCTTTTCTTGTCTCTTTTTAACCCAATAGGACTCAGGGATTGACCCAATAAGCCCATTGAACACCCAAAGACCTCCTCTTAACTTCCATGAATTGGAGATTGGAAAAAGGAATGTATTATTGCATGCAGAATACAACAATAATAAGTATTTGTCGTGAAGAAAGCGGCCACTAACCAATCCCACTGAAACCGGTTGACTTTCACTGAAGTAGTACTGGATTGATAACCCAGACTCCGATATCCTACATACATTGATGAAAGGGCTCGTATAAGAAACACCGACCCCCATTATGTGCGCACTCACTTTTTAGAATTTAGGAAAGTAGTGAGAGAGGAAAGGGTCAGGACCTCTACACCTCATTTGTAGGCGGCACACCCGAGCATCCTAGGGCTGGCTTTGACTCTGTAGAAGGCTCCTCACACATAGGGCTAACCAAATATTGCTAGGGATTCAGCTGTAGGAATAACTTTTTAAATAATTATCCTTCTGTCATTTATGTGTTGTAAAGACTAGGGTACAGACGGAAGGCGACCACCCATCGACTCCAATTTGTTGTTATTCTTGCTTTTAAGTTGGCCAAGAGCTCTGGACTCCCAGGAAGCAGGACTGACTGAGCCTGAGTCACCTCAACAGAGTGCCAGACCCCAGATGCAATGAAAGCCCATCTTGACAGCCAAGAGTCTGCCGTGTTGCTATTTGCTTGGACGCGAAAAACTGAAACTGCGAAGTGCCAATGAACATAAGTTGGTCCTTTTCTGTTGCTGATCATCTCGTTGCAGTGCAGGAGTCCTCCAGACGTTCCTCCTCTTATCTCCACGACTGAGGCCCAGGAACATGGGATCTGCAGAGCTGCACAGGAACAGAAGCCATCCAAAGCCCTATTCTTCTAAAAAAAGGTACTGTGCAGTCTAAGAGAACTTACCTCTTGTTGTAATCTTATTTGTTCTCTGCAGAGACTTGTCTGGGTTGCTCTGTAGAGTTGATAACAGCTTCTTTACTTCACAGGCCTAATCAGCTTGTGGCCCTGCTTTGATTTCTTATTTTCTACAAAGACTTTTAAAACATTGTGCAAGACTTTTTCATACCTACAAGAAGTGTTTCAGCTCACCTAGACTTTTGCCCAATTGAATTTGGCCAAGCATGGCTCGCCGAATGACTCGTCTTCTCTCTGTCTTTGTGTTTGGTCTTCCTTCCAGGAAGGGGTTAACTTACTTTGCATTGGGAGTTATCAAAAGTATGTACCTGCTTACAAATATTTGTGTGATCTCTTGTTGTGTTCTAATAACCTTTTTCCTTTGACATACACCTAAATCTGATTCGATATGCAAACAGTGGTAGATTCATGTCCACAGTGTACTAGTTACTTAAGTCACCTGAGAGTGTAAGAAGTGTCTGTGTGCCATCCCAAAAGGGTACTTAGTGATTTAGAAATATTAAGAGTGTGTATTTTGGAGTGTATTTGTGTGTTACTATTATATTGCCCCTTCTAAAGAAGGCTTACTCTAACTGATTGTTAAATACATTAATAATTGTTTAATCAATAAACCTTGTGTGTAAGAGTCTATTTGAATAATTGTCACTGTGAATCTCTGTGTAACTCCCCTACAGCTCACTTTGACCCCTTTTGAGATAAACTTGGCTGCTCAAAACACTACCAACCTGTGTAGTACAGACTTATACCAAAGATTGGGTTCCTATTGCCAGGAGGTCAGGGTTGTTGTAGTGCACACAAAGGGTACTGCATACAATCTTGCCTAACAGGACACTATGTTATTAATATCCTTGTTGTAATTTCTTATTAATACTAAGGCACACTAAAGATATTCCATCATAATAGTGATTCCCAGATTGAAGTAAGAGGTACTATTTCTTTCTCTTATACATTATAGAGACCATTGTACTTGAAGAAATTCCTACATTTTATTTTAGGCATACCTTACTTTATATTTTTTCTAATACCTGTATAAAAGGATTCAATTGATTTGCAATCCAAATTATGTTATTATCTAACAAAGGAACATATGTCTTTCCTAAATATTACATCAAGTATTTATCAACAACATGAGAAGTAGTATTTCTCATAAATATTGACTTTTGTTTTTGTAAAATCGTTTTTGCTTACTATTGTTTTCTGAAGTGCAACATTACAATGGAGTATTACACATTAAAGCTAATTTTGTCATAAATTGGATTACTCAACAGAAAAATAAATATTGCTCCTGATGAAGGGAATGTGATTCTCCCGAAACACGCTGAACAGAACATCTTCTATATCAAATTGATGGACCACAAAACCACATTTGAATGAGTTTCTTTGTTAGAATTTGACTATCACTCTTCTTTGAAACATCTAATTGTTCATGTCAAACTGATTTGACATCCAAACATATCATTTAATGGTTATATTATTAGGATATGTATGCAAACACATTCAATGTAAGTTACACATTTCAATTCTTTAAAATTTAGTATTTAGATTCTGACTAATATCAGTAGAATAGTTATGCAAGGGACAGGAGTATCAGTAATTTCAGGATACTACAATACTTTATGTTTGACATTCATCCCATGTACCAGGGAGGTATATTATTACCTTCATTTACACCCTAAATCATTATAACAAATGTTGCGATAACTTCAACTGAGAATTATTTTGGGACTGCAGACCCTCTCATGTAGCACCCACAGTTTGATTTCTGACTTCATACCTTTGTTTGAAAGGAAATTCATGTGAACCTCTGCCTTGCCTTTAAGGTAAGTTCTCGCTCCAGTCAACGCATGTCATGCACACTTTCAACAGGCCACAAGGCGATGAGAGGAGCTTCCACTTCATTTTACATGTTATGCTGTATTTTTGGCAAATTTTATCTGAGTCTTTTTGTGGCTAATTTGTCTTTGAAGCCTAACCCTAGTCAAACCCAGCAACAGGCCTCGTTGAAAGGAAGTGAAAGAGCATTTTACCATGTGACTTATTTGGTATTTCGGGCTAATTTGTTATTCATTCTCCCTCCTGACTACTGCAATTTCCATGATGACTTCCTGTACCTGTTTGCGTTACACTTCCACTCTCTTTCGAGGCCTAACTTCAGCTGATCACGGGACTTGGTCACTCTGAAAGGCAGCCAGCCAGTCAGAGGTGTTCCTCTCCATTTGATGTATTATATCATGAGCTGGGCTCATTTCATCTGAATTTATCAGGGGCCAGCAACTCACCGATCCGACTTCCACAATCCACCTGCTTACTTTCCACCTGTGTTTGGTAGGAAAGTCTTGTCACCCACTTCCTTGCCCTGGAGACTTATGCTCGGCCAAACCCATGCTTTGCACTAATTGAAAAGGCAACAAAGGTGTGTGGCAATAGGAGCCCTCTTTGAGTGGGATTGGGGCTAATGTTATCTGGGTTTTTGAAACCAACTGCTCTCCCATAAGGCTCTCACAATTGTCTCACAATTGTCTGTGATTTGGCTGGACACTCACATGAACCTGGCCATCAACATCGGGGCCCAACCTGGGGCCTGCACAGGGTAGAAACGCATCAGGTTGTTCACAGGTGGTCGACTTCATTTATTGTAGTTTGCCATCATATTTCATCCCATTCTTTGGGATCAACAAACCTCCCATCCTGCTCCCACAATCTATCTGATGTATTTGCCCTTAGAATTGACCAGGAAATGTATGTGAACGTCACAACAGCTGCCTCTAGGCGGTCTTTCTGGCAGAGATGGAATAATGCTGCGAAGAGGACACCACGTTCCTTCTGAACGCGAAGCAGCGCTCTAGTTTTTCCCTGTCATGTTGGTTGGTACTTCTGTCAACGCTGCATAAACACTTTGTTTTTGGGAATGAACACTGTATCGCAAACCCTCTGCTTGCATTAAGATGCAGCCTATATTCAGATCCCTGCTTTTGCCTTTTGTTGATTCTCTTTTATAATTTCATTTGCAACTTCTTTCCTTTCCCTTTCCCTTTCCCTTTATGAAGTCCTGCCTCCTCATTCTGTAGTCACCATGATTTCACTCCTTCCCCTGGTATCTTTGGACTGCCTGCCATCACTTACAGCAAAGATGATTTTTGTTCTGCCTCTGGCTTTTCCCTCGTTTGGCGGTGCACCCCAGACGCCTCCTTTGTATCTCTCTGTGCCTCCAGGAAAAACATGGTGGTGATCTGTAGGGATCATCCCTACTTGTTTACAAAATGCCTTCACAATCACCTGAAAACCCAAAGAGACCCTTGAACTGGACATTGTTGCTACTAGATATCAGAATGACACTCAACTTTTACAATGAGGAATTTCCACAGCCAGACCCAGGCTTGAATTCTTGGGAAAGGCAACGAGCCAGTGAGAGGAGCTCCACTCCATTTGACTTATTTTTTTTTATTTATTTATTTTTTTATTTTGATATAGCTGAAGACATCAACTTTTCAAAATCAATAACAATTATAAAAGAATGTCATTACAATTTAAAATTGATGAAAATCATATAGAATTACATACAATGTCAACAACCGACATAATGGAAAAGAATAAACAAAAGAAACGGAGTTAGAAAATAGGCCTATAAATTAAGATTTAAGTTCAATAAGAAGGTGCGATTAAATCTATAGAAAAATAGGAACCATGTTAATAGTGATAATTATAGTGATAATTCACGAGTATATAAAAAGGATACTCTAAGGTAGACTAGTTAAATCACTATTTCGTCAGGTAAAACTGCCTCTAAAAAGTGGATAATGGCCTTCATTACTGAAAATCTAACATTCTTAAATAAAATACTCCATATCTCGTTATCATTCTTCTCCATATACAAACTCAATAACTTATTACAATGTTTATCACGAATGGCTATTAGGTTTGGACAGGACACAATTATGTGTTGGAGGGTTTCCCTTACATTTTGTTTCTCACAAAATCGGCAGAAGTTGAGGTCCGCTTGAATAAGTTTACGTCTAGCCAAAATTTCTCTCGTCGGCCATAAATTTAACCTTGTCCGCAGGAATTTATTGCGTATGTTTGCAGATGGACATTTCATGAGATAGCCTGCCGCTTGGCCTAGACATTTAGTACCAAAGAGATTAGCATCAAAATCTCTATATTTTACACAAAGATCATAGTTTGTAATCCAATCCCAATAGAAGAACTTTCTTTTTGCTCGTGCCGTGTGATCAATGAGAACTTGTAAAGAGATATTTGCTCCAACTAAAGTGTCCAAAACAATATTTCTCCATTTTAGCGGAAAAACAGCTGTAGACCCAGTTAGGTGAAGAGCAACCGTACTCAAGATATTATTATTGGTCAAGCCGAGAAGGCTTTTACGGAAAAAGGCACACATTCTCCATTTAACTTTACTATGGAGAGAGTTCAAACCCAATTCAAACCGTAGTATTGGGAGCGGTGTGCAGTTCGGAAGACGCAAAACCTTTTTCCAAAAAGTAGCCTCAAGTTTATTCCATATGCTATCCTTGGAATACAGTTTGGATTCAACGCCGTAGAGTAAAATGGGGACAACCTTTTGTTCATAATACATCAGGATATGTTTCAGCGTAAATTTCCCAAACTTATAAAGTAGGATTTTCGCTTGCGATATCAAGGTTAGCAATTTCGAGTCTAACATATATAACAGTTTCCCATCGCTAACCGTGTTTTGAATGGAAACACCGAGATACTTATACTCCGAGACAATATCCATAGTTTGTTGTTGGAAAGACCAAAATCCCTTGTAAGATTTACATCTAGTAGCGGGACTGCAAACCATAATCTGGGATTAGGTTAGATTTACTATTAGGTCATTTGCCTCCACATAGATTGCTAATGCGGCTAAAAGATTTTGCAGACCTATGGGAGTCTGGGAAATCAAGACCAAATCGTCTGCATAAAGTATCCAAGGGATACGTTGGCCCCCTAACTCCGGAGCGTCCACTGTAATTCCACGAAATGACAGACCTAAATCAAAGATAAAGAGATTGAACAATGAGGCCGCCAATGTGCATCCTTGCTTTAGACCAATACAAGTAGGAAAAGGGACGGACAGGCGTCCTTGCATTGTGAGCCAAACTCTCATGGTAGTATCTGTATGTAATTGGATAATTAGAGCCAAAAGCGAGGAAGGACAGCCAAAATCTTTTAGTTTGTTAAAAAGAAGATTTCGGTTTATGGAATCAAAAGCGGAACTAAAATCAATAAACGCAAAATATAAAGTTTGTTTCCTGGATGCATATTGAGACTTCAACATATTAATGGTAATAATGTTGGGGATCGTCCCCAGTCCGCTAACAAAGCCAGATTGATACGGGTCCCGTTTGAGGTTCTTCTTTGTCCAATCATTAAGTTCTCGCAATATGAGACGGGTAAAGATCTTTCCTGAGACATCCAGTAATAAAATGGGTCTATAGCTAGCCGGATTGGCGCGATCACCCTTCTTATATATTGGAATAACGATTGATTGTCTCCATGATATCGGAATTTTTTGTGAAGTGTTAATTGATTCAAACATGAGAAATAGTATATCTGCCCATATGTTAGGAAATCGCTTAAGATGTACATTTGATAGGCCATCGGGGCCAGGTGCTCGCGAGTTGCTTGCATGATTGATGTAATACAAGATGTCTTCTTTATCGAAGTGTAAATAAAACGAATGATCAGGCTTTAGCTCAGGAGCAAAGGAGTGAGGTCGCGGCGTTGCAAATAGATCCGAATAATAGCGTACCCACTCATCCTCTGTTACGTTATTTGTTTGGCAGGCAACCCGATGGCCTGCTGTGGATTGATTTATAATATACCACGACTGGGCAGAATTTTTAGATGCTAGAGATACTAGCATATTTCTCCCATCTGTTTGGTAAAGTTTAGCTTTTATTCCCCTAGCCCAATTTCTGTAGCTAGTTTGTATACGTAGCAGGGCAGCCCCACGGAGATCTGGCGGTAATTTAAAGGCTTGCCTTTTTTCAGCTCGAACCATGGATTTTTTGAGTCTTATTTCATGATTGGGAATATGCAAATGCGGTATTTGTTTATGTTTGTGAGTGATAGAGCTTGGTTGGAAGAGCTGCAAAAGATCATAAAAAACCATATCTGACGGCGATTGCTCTACATCATTATTGTTTAGTTCACCATGGTAACGTATCATAAAGGCATTCAAAGAATGTTCAGACCACTTTAGTCGGTTTCTAGCAGGATTTATCTCATACGTTCCCTTAAGAAAGGAAGAGTGTGGTTTGGAGACAAACATGTTCGAGCGGAAGGTAGTACACAGGATATTATGATCACTCATCTCTGATTCTATTATTTGAAAAGATGTAACCATGTTTGACATATACATGTTAACATAGGAGAAGTCAATAATCCCATGACTACATGCACGATGCCATGTAGCTCTAGGTGGTATGTCCTGTGAATGGGCACCATTCAACATATAGAGATTCCGTGATTTCGTGAATAGTAGCCACTTATCCAGGCGTTTTTGTTCGGATTTGAGAAAGGGGCCCAAACAATGTAGATTCAAATCACCCGCTAGATAGATCATATCTACAGCTCCATCCACCGTGATTATATCAAAAGCGTTAGATATTGCTTCCATAAAGGAATCATCAGAGATGCCCAGGGGGTTCCAGTAGATGTTAATTACAGCACATGTGTAGCTTTCACATACAATTCTGGACATTTGTATAAAATCATTTGGACAGAACCACGGAGAGATTTTTAAACCAGACGACTGTTTAACAGCCGTTAACAGGCCAGAGGTTGGACGACCCATTTGATGCTTCACGGCAGGTAATAAACATACATCATAGTTATTCCAAGACGGTGATGTAACCAACCATGATTCTTGGAGCAGTATAACATCATACTTCAGCAAATGGAGGGAATGATTGTTCAGTAAGTGCCGATTCCCTCTGGAATTCCAGCTAGCAAAGCATAGCTCTGATGTAAGAATAGAAGAATGCTAAGGTCGCTTGCTCTGATATTGACAAATGCAGGATTTTCCAGGGTTAGCTTGAGGGTTGATGGGAAGTTTGATTTGAGGGGCATCTACACACATAGAAGATCTATCTAGAACATCAGGGGTGGGGAGCACAGTGAAGCCAAGATCGGCAATTTGTGACTTCACGGCCCAGATGGTATTAAGAACCACCCTTGAATTAATCCATAAGTTTACAAAGGACTGATTAGATGAATCTGGGAACTCCACAAGTTCTATATCTATGGTACTGATGTCGTCGAGCTCTGGGATCTCACGAAATATCGAGAGAACAGAGGCCCGATTTAGATTATATTGTTTAGCCGGCAATGGCTGGCAACTAAGGGTCAAAGAATGAATTGCCGGACGCTTAGAACGTATGGTTGTTAGCTTTTGTTTAGCTGGTAACAGTAACTCATTAGGGTTTGTACAGGTACTAATCCCTATTTTAGGCTGTAAGACTGTTTGAGGGGCAAAAGAGGTTTCCAAAAACTTAGTGAAAGTGGATTGTAAAATTCGTTCCATGTCACCAAGTGAACCTATTTTGGCCTTGCCAGGTACACCCGGGCATATTGGCATAAGAGAGCCAGAAGTTGCTGCATCCGCAAGGACAGGGAGACTAGATTTTTTCAGAATTGGGGCTACAACAGGCATTGGCTCAGACAAAGTGGCCGAGGCAGACGGCGCAAAAGTTACATGTTTAGGGGCTGATTTAGAGGATAAATATTCATCCACTGCTCTTCGTATCTCTCTCCCCATTTCCCCATGCTCTGATTTCTGCGCCGCAGAAGCATTACCCATAAAACTATTTGCGGATGAGTTGGATGCACTAGCCCCTTCGCAAATGCGATTGCCCAGCATTGGTTTAATGAGGGTTTTTTGTGACATCTGCTCGGCCACGCTAATCAATTCACTTAAAGGGCTGTGTGCCAAAGAAAGAACAGTGGGAGCTGGGTGTAACTTAGCTTTTTTTGCTTGCAGTTGTTGCGAATATTTTCTTGTGATGGCTTTAGATGCCAAGGCTGAAGAGGATACTGGAGCTGAGAGTTTATTAATAAAGGCTTTAATTTGGGAAGTATGAGGTGGTACAGATTTGATGTTTTTCGTTTTTTTTGACTGATTTAACAGTCGAGTCTTTTTAGGCAGTGGTTTCTGGGGATTCTGAGGATCGGGCACGGAAGATTTGGTCCCAAAAAGGGAATAAATGGGTCTCTTCTGCAAGTCAGTTTTTGTCACGACTGCATTTTCCATAATGTCAACTATAGGATCAGGTATGAATGGTATAGGTTGATAGACTTGATCCATGGATTCAGCCAAGTAAGAAGTCTGTGAAGATACAGACTTCTTACCATTTAAAGCAGCTTCCGGCTGGCCCAGGCTCTCAAGTCTGTTAAAAAGTGCAAATTGATTGTCAAGTAGCAGGTCAAACTGGTTTGAATGTGTTTCAGCCTTTACGACTAAAACTTCAAACAGTTTAGCAAGAGCTAATATGGCATTGTTCATAGATGTGAGTGCTATGCTAGTACTGACAGTCTGGGAATCAAGACCACCAGTAGTAGCAGGGGTTTTTTCAACTGTTTTTCTAGGAGTCGGAGCTATAAAGGACAAATTTGCAACTGAATTTGCAGCACTGACGTTTGTGAAAAGCACAGGAGATTTAGACAGGTTAACCGAAGATATTTGAGATGACTCAACAGAGGCAATAATATCTAGGTCAATAACAGGTATATCCTGAACAGCTGGATTCAACAATGAGTTAGCAATCGATGTGTCACTTACAGTGGATACAGAGATGTCACGTACATCATGGGGAGGAACTGCAACACCAGTTAAGACATTTGTTAGAATGACACTGTCGGTAAGGGAAACATTTTCTTTCGCAAAAGTAACAGATAGGCCAGGCGTTGTAACAGATTTTAAGACCTCACCAGTTCTGACCTCTATCGCAGTAGCTAGAGGATCATTTTGGCCAGTTAATCGTTTTGCAGAAGTACAAGATTCCGGCTCCAAGCCATGCGTAGTATCTTTTGGACCCGAGGAAGCCGTTACTGGATGATGTAAAGAAGTTTCTACGGCATTTCCAGTAGGTCGTAAGCTATTTTCAATGCGACTGGAGGCTCTACAAAAGGAGCGGATATCCATTCCTAACAGCGTCTCGGATCGACTCTTGATTGCGCCTATAGCACGTGTCCTTGGTGTAGAGCTAAGTCGAGGTTTTTTTATAGGTGCAGAGTGGCAAATCTGGGAACAACTTGAACCATTGGACTTGTGCAGCTCAGTTACCGGCGGCATGCCGGTTGTTAGAGATTTTATGCTACGTTTCATACTCAACGGTAGTAGTGTTACCTACTAAATTGAAAAAGGGAAAGACAAAATGAAACACTAAGTTCACCGCTTTGCCGCGACGAACGCGGCGAAGCGGCAAAGCGGGACTTGAGGGGAGTTGCTGGGTGCGCGCGCGCAGGTGCGCGCGCGAACGTCCTTATATAGGACCGCCCCTATTTATAAAAGCAGAGCCTAAAAGAAAAAGAAAAAAGGCTGCTTTAGTTGAGTTTACAAGTAAAGTTGGGTTTAAGTGTTATTGATGGGAGTTGGTGGCTACCCAGTATAAAGCGTTCACCTTCTGGTAGCTGAAGTAAAGTTTTCAATCCGAAGACAATCCAACGTGAAACACAGGCAGCACAGATAGCAGACAGCACAGACTCCCGCGGCAAAGCGGGACTTGAGGGGACTTGCTGGGTGCGCGCGCGCAGGTGCGCGCGCAAACGTCCTTATATAGGACCGCCCCTATTTATAAAAGCAGAGCCTTCTGGTAGCTGAAGTAAAGTTTTCAATCCGAAGACAATCCAACGTGAAACACAGGCAGCACAGATAGCAGACAGCTGTGTAGTAGGTGAATTTCATATGGGTATTTTGTGGTCAATGAGCCTCCCATCAAGCTCCCACAATCCCTCTGCTGATTTTACATATTTATAGGGAAGGAAAGCCTTGTGACTCCACCCTCACCTCTGAGGCCTGACCTCAGAAGACCATGGACCCTGTGCACTTTGGAAAAATACAGGAACTTCACTCCATTGTTCTTATAATATTGTCTATTGAACTGATTTCTTCTGAGTTTTCTGGGGCCAAAGACAAAATATCTCTTACTGATTTCCTACCTGTAATTGGACAGGAAAACATGTGACCCTCTCTCGTACCTCGGAGGCCTAACCTCAGCTGAATATAGGACAGGCATACTTTGGAAGGGCAGAAAGGCAGTGAGATAAGTGCAACTCCATTTTACATACTATATTGCATGTTTGCTTAGTTTGATTGTGTTCTTTGTTCCTGCTTCCACAATCCCCCTGGCAGCTTCTGTAAAGCACTGTATCCTGCCTTTTCTAACACCAGTGGCCCTGGTCGCTGCTGCAATGATGGTGTGTGGTTGGAGACTGTCAGGGGACGGTTGCCAACCACAAGATGATGGCCGCACTTCACCCAGATATTGGCAGGTCTCCCCATTACCACCTCAAATGGAGAGAGCCCAGACTTAGCTTGCGGGGTTGTACGCATGGATAATAACACAATCGGTAAAGCGTCCGGCCATTTTAACTTAGTGCCGGCACACATCTTAGCGAGCTTGTTCTTGATGATACCGTTGTGTCTTTCTACTAGGACGGTGCTCTGAGCATGTCTGGCCGAACGGAACCGTTTGTCGATCTGTAATGCAGCACATATCTGCAGAATTACAGCAGCGACAAAATGTGGACCATTGTCTGACCAGATAACTCTTGGTAGCCCGAACCTGGGAAAATACTCCTTTAACATGGTTTTCGCAGTAGTGATGGCTGTAGCATCTTTAACGGGAAAGCCTCAACCCATTTACTAAAAGCACAGGTGACCACCAGCACATATTTTTTGTTGTTGCATCATTCCATTTCAATAAAATCAAAGCGGATAACTTCAAAGGGGACAGAGGGTGGCCCGAAACTTCCCCTTGGAGTTGCTGTCCCCTTTCCCACATTGTGTTGTATGTAAATCATACAATCCTGGATGTAGCGGTGGGCAATTTTCGAAATTTTGTCATCTTCTGGGCACATACATGCGTAGGACCATGGGCCATGATGACCATCATCATTACATACGCATCAGGGAGTAGCCATTTCCCTTCAACTATGTCCACCCAACACCCGTCATCATCAAGTTTCCCCAAACCTTCAGCCCACCTCTTGGATTCTTCTAACATGGCATCGGCTTGGATAACCCGTACAGACCCAACACCCTCATCCATTGCATAAGCATTTACAGTCTCCCTTGAAACATACATCTCCGTAAGGGGATCGGTAGCAGTTTGTCTAGCTATCTGATCAGCGAAAGCATTCCCTTTCCCTATGTCATCTGTAATCTTTCGATGTGCTGCACATTTCATAACTGCTAACTGAGAAGGGAGCGCAAGCGTTGAGAGTAGTCGTATTATTAGGGAGCCATGTTGGAATTTAGTGCCATGTGAAGTTAGGAACCCTCTCTCTGACCAAAGTCTCCCAAAGTTGTGGACCACCCCAAAGGCATACTGACTATCAGTATATATGTTTACTGCAAGCCCTTCGGAAAGTTATCAAATCTCAGGTCAATGCTATAATCTCTGCGGCCTGCGCAGAGTTATGTGTAATTCTCTTGGTCTCCACGACCGTGCTTAATCTGGTGATTGCATAAGCAGCTGTGGATGTACCATCCGGAAGTTTGAAAGAGGAGCCATCACAAAACAGTTCTCTCCTTGCGGATTGTCCAAAGGAGTATCTTTCAAATCAATTCTACCCTTTGTCTCGTGTTCAGTAGTGTACAGACAATCATGTGACTCTTCATCACCGCAAGTAGTGCCTTGCGGGAAAGATAGGAGTTCAGCCGGATTAAGAACACAACACCTCTTAATTTGAATGTGAGGAGCAAACAAGATCAATTCATATCTTGTCAACCATGCGGAAGTGCGGTGTTGTGTTTGGGTTCGGTTCAGTAGAAGATCTACAGAGTGAGGCAACATCAGGGTTAGATCATGGCCTAGGACCATTCCCTCATTCTGTTTTACAGATGCAGCAGCAGCAGCGACAGTTCACAAACATCTTGGCAAAGCGCATGCTACAGGATCAAGGGCAGAAGAAAAGTAGCCGCACGGCCTATTCTTCCCTCCATGCTCCTGCGTTAACACAGCCAAAGCACATCCATCACATTCATGCACAAATAACACAAAGGACTTTTCATAGTTTGGTGTGCCCAAAACTGGTGCAGAGCATAATGCAGTCTTAAGCAAGTCAAACGATTGCTGGTGTTCTGCGTTCCACGGCAATGGCGAAGAAATGCCCTTCCTTGTCAAAGCCAACATCGGTTTGATCACTAGTGAAAAATTTGGGATCCACAACCTACAGTAAGAAGCCATACCTATCAAGGCTCTAACTTCCTTCTGTGTATTTGGGACAGACATGCCAGAAATGTGTTTTATTCTTTCAGGCGTCAATCTTCTCCCCTCCTTTGACAGGAGATAGCTTAAATGGGCAACCTCCTGGCAACAATATTGAAACTTTTTACGCGAAGCTTTGTGACCATGCTTAGCCAGATGAATAAGCAATAACACCGTGCCTTCCTTAAAGGCGCTCTCAGGATCAGCAGCTAGTAGCAAGTCATCAACATATAGAAGCAATGTACAAGAAGAGGACAATTCAAGGGTATCAAGCTGTTCTTTCAAAGCCGTACTGTAGATGCTAGGACTCTCTGTGTACCCTTGAGGCACACGAGTAAATGTGAACGAGCGTCCCCCTAAGGTGAACGCGAACAAGTATCTACTATCCTTGTGTATAGGAACACTAAAGAAAGCATTCTTTAGATCCATAACACTAAAGTAAGTAGCTGTAGCTGGAATCATGGTTAATATCATTGCCACATCAGGCACAATTGGAAATTGCGGAGCGACGACCTTATTAATGGCACGTAAATCAATTATGAAACGGAATGGAATTGCATTATTGCCTTTTTTGTACGCGGACAAAATCGGACTATTGCGCAAACTTCCTGAAATTTCTTCAATCAGCCCGCGATGCACAAAATCGGAAACAATGCATTTCAGAGCTTGCTCGCCCTCAACTTGAATCTTATACTGGGCAATGCGTGGCAGCTCAATTCTGTTTTTCAAAACTATCTTAACAGGATCAATCTGTAAAACACCAACATCATTGTCGTCAATAGCACATAAGCTCTCTGGTACATTAATGAATTCTGGCGGCAAAGGTCTAGTCAAGAATTGTGAGACAGAGGGCCTCATTACGAGTCCAGCGGTAACCGAGGCAGTAAAACCGCCTGGTTACCGCCGGACTCGTATTACCATTCCGCCTCTGTGATTCCCGGAATTACCGGGGCATTACAACCCCGGTTTCCCAGGAATCACGGAAGCGGAATGGTGTTAATCCCCATTCCCATTGAGTCCTATGGGACTCAATGGGAATGGGGATCATGGAAACACCGGCAGCATCTCATAATGCTGCCGGTGTTTCCTCGTCCGCCTGCAGGCGGGTGGTGTTAAACCCGCCAGGTCAAACCTGGTGGGAACATCACCCCCCGCCTGCAGGAGTCGGGATCAGGTGGTCCGGAAACAACGGTGGCAGCGGGTTTACCGCCACCGTTATTTCTGGACTGCCTGATTTGTAAAGAGGCCCAGAGTATTGCTGTGGTGAAATTGTCAGGCGCACTCCATCAGAAGAACAATAAATCACTGCATTTAATTCTTTTAACAGATTCAACCCCAGCAAGTTCTCTCCACAATTCGAAGTCAAAAGAAATGGACAGTGGTCCGTAAAAGCACCCAAAGAAATGGGTACCGCCGAAGAAACCAGACAAACAACTGGCGTGCCAGAAAACCCTACAGAAACATTGGTTTGCCCTGACAGTGGAAGGTTTGGAACCCGTGAATGATCAATGGAACACTTCTGTGCTCCAGTATCTATCAAAACCTGATGTTTCCTATTTCCCACCACCATTTCAACATAGGGACCTTTCTGATTGACGGGAATAGGTGTAGGTTCCAAACCCTGCTTCGGGCAATCCTAACGAAACAAAATGTCATCAAAAGGAAGCTCTTCAGATAAATATGCAGCAGACGGATGATCAAATATGTTCCTAGTATCCACACTCGGAGTCTGAATATCCTGTGAGAAAGGTTGCTGAGGATCCTGTGCAAACTGACCTCTATCAGGGCCCCCTACACCCGGGCGGCCTCTGGATCATCTACCCATATTCCCAAATGTGTTATTTGACCTTTGTCGAAGGACGGGGCATTGTGCACGCCAATGACCCTCTTGATGACAATAGGCACACTGGTTAATGTTCACAGGACCCAAGGGCCCATTCCCTTGTGGCACATACTGACCTCTAATCTGCGAACTACCCCCTCTGGGGTCTCTAACAATTTGCTGTAATAGTATTTTAGTCTTTAGATCACCTTTCATTTTTCAACTCTATCTTTTTCATTATTGACACGATTCTCGTAGTACTGAGCCATAAGCAGCACTTCTGATTGGGACTTCGCCTGCCAAGCGCTCTCAGAAGACATAATTTGCACTGGATGTCAGGCAGCAATCCACACACAAATGTGTCCACAAATAACCTTTTCTCAGACTCTGTGCCTAAGTCTTGTCCGCTGAAATCCAAGGATACCTTTTCGAACTGATTAAAGAACTCGGAAGCACCCTCAGACATCCCTTGGACACAGGCCGTAAGTTTGTCCCAAATAATTCTTTTCTCTGGAATTATGGTTTTCAATTTTGCAATAATTCTATCAGGCAAAGTTAGTATCACCTGGGGCGTTCTTTCACCAGCTGGCCTTTCTCCATCAAGTCTAGTTATATTCGCCCATGTATCTCCCAACCCTAGCACGTCGTCTATAGTCCTAACTTGTTTCCACAATTCTACACGCAGGAGTACAGGAAATAACAAGTCTATATCACCTAAGATGAAGACTGAGGACTGCTAAACGGACTCTATTTCTTTATAGAATCCTGTCGGATTTTTCCTAATATCAGGAATAGATTGCCTAATAGTATTCACTTCCTGTCTTGAGAACGGGACGTGAACAAACTGTGATACATAATGTGCAGGAATGGTCACAGCGACTATATTCCGTGCAGCATTGGCTGCAACCTCAACCTTTGGGACGAATGTTGGAGGAACCTCTCTCATAGGCAACTGAGAAGTAGGCAACTCCGAATGCTTACTAAGCAACAGAGCTAAGTCGAGCGCTAAAGCAGTCGAAGAAGTGCCAAGTGAAAAAGCTCTCTTACAAATACCCTATAACTCTGTGGCACAACTAATCTTTCTTTTTACACAATCATCCTGCAGGTACTCTACCATTACCTGTATCACTTTCCTCTGCATTTCTGGCATCTACTGACTATATGTGTCATATGCTTCAACTGGAGTTATCGACATATCCGGAATCCATCTAAGCGCGTCCTTCGTACAAATTCGTGCTTCCTCAGATATCAATTTACGACAAGGAAGGAACCGTTTCTGTACATACATACTTTCTCCCTCGTCATCCTCATTCTGTAACTTTTCCAACTCCTTCCTATACCCAAATAACCTCTCGACATGCTCATTTACTTTCTCCACAGTGTCTCTAGGAAACGCTAAAGTGTTTAGATCCCTTAACCCTTGCGGGAGATCCGCATTATTTAATTTACCCCACATCACACATAAATGAATCCCTAAACCTTCAATAAAAACATTTTTCTCAGGAAAATAATTCATATTATAAAGTGTGGCAAAAACATTAGCTTGATCATCCCTCTCCATACAATGCTTAGCCCATGCAATTAAATCACGTTTCTTCTCTGGTTGTAGTATTGCGAGTGACAACCTTGGACCCCGCACCTTGATCAACTACAAGCGGCACATGACCACTTGGAAGAGAGGGAGCAGGCAAATTCAAAGGAGGTACTGTTACTGGTGCAATAAGAAGAGGTGGAGGAGCTGGAGGAAGAGGAACATTAGGAGGAGCAGGAACAACTGGAACAACAACAGGTAGAGCAGGAATAACAGCAGGAAGAGGCAAGGCAGCAGGAAGAGGAACATACGGAGGTGGCGCAGAGCCACCAGGCCTTCGTTCATTTAACAATTTGTCTATGAATTTGTCGGAAACATGAAGGTCTTTAGAAGGATACATTTTCTGAATTCCAAGTGAGAAAGCCCTATCCATATTCCTAGTCGATTCAGAATGTTTATCTTGGTCATACAATAATGCTTTTTCGGCATTCGTCTTATGACGGCGCGCATGTTTTTCTCTACTTTTAAGTTGCTGTAATGCTTCTTTTTTCCAATTCTGCAAAACATCAAATGCTGCAGGTCTGGCCTTTCTCTTTAATAGAATCAACTCTAAATATTCAATACGAGGGATTTCAAAACTACCATTGATTGGCCACTGAAGGTCGGAGGCATGTCTGGTTTGTCTGTGCCAAATGTTATTAAAACTATACTTCCAATGCCATGCTTACATTACATAGTACACGCCGGCGACCCCTCCTGTGGTGCGTGACAGCTAAATTCCAAAGATTGTCTATCGCTGCGGAATAATGCTCTAAAGCAGATAGAACATTTCCTACGCATATCAAATTATTCGTGTTACCTGGTCAATAATTGTGTCTGCAGATACAATACGCCAAAATCAAATTATCAGGATTAAATTAAGAGTCGGGTCACGACTCACCTGACCAAGCCTAAGGAGGTCCGATCGGATTTCAAAGAATCTTACCTAACTAATCTTACCTCATGTGTGGTGATTTCGGCAAATCTGCCTGTCTCAATAAGTGGACCCTCGTCAAGATGCCATCTCGGACCACAAGCTAATCGTCCAGGGATCGGGTTGTGCAGCGCTGCTGAGGTGTCGCGTCTCGTTCAGTGGGGCCCCCTTTTTTCACACCATCCGATCCCGGTCCGATAGCCTGTGTCAACCTTCAACAATCCTTCATCAATCTTGAGGGTCCCTATTCGGGTGCCAACTGTGAAAACAAAATCAAAATATCGAGGCTGAGTACCCCAAAAGGAAATACACGAACACGGGTTACAAAGGAACATACAAAGTACTTTATTTTATACTGAATCCAGTTACGAAGAACAGAGCAAAAATCAGATTGCTATCGGCCCTCAGTGCAACACAACAAACTCCAGTGTGGTTCAGTGTGTTCAGTGAGAGACGCTGTACATTAGAATACATTGGTCTTTTATATTCTTTGTGAGCACAATGTCCAGCCCTACTTCGGGTTAATATTCCGCTAATACATCACCGATCTAGAGTTCATGCCGAGTTTCGCACATCCACATGTAACTGGTTTACTTTTAATACATATATCAACAAGCCTATACGGCAACTGTGTATTCTGGGATTTTCCATACAAGTGTTCTCAAACATTAATACAATGGGGGTCATTACGACCCAGGCAGTAAGTACACCAACTTTACCACCATGGTGTAAACTATGTTTACACCATGGTGGATGGCGGATTTACCGCCCCATTCCAAGGTGAGTGGGGCGGTAAATCCCCATTTCCCATTTACCCTTCCCCATTCCCATTTTTGCCCCATAGGGCATAATGGGAGTGGGGAAGGCGTTAATTACGGCACCGTAAATTACGGTGCCGTAATTAGCACCAAGGCGGTTTAGCGCCATGGATTTTAACGGCTGCTAAAAGCAGCCGTTAAAATTGGAATCAGGCATTAAGGGTTAACGACGGCATTAACCCTTAACACCTGAGTTGTAATGAGGCCCAATGTACTTAAACAAGTGTTCTCAGTTCAATATTTGAATACATTGTTCTTAACATATGCTTGTGGATTAGTTTTCATTGCACGAGTAATCCTTTCCACACAGGTCAACAAAGGACAAGGTCTCAGTTCACGACCTCGACGAGTGGCCTGCAGGCAAGTTACATATTAGCTACATACAGAGGTCAAGACAGCCATGTTGTATTTCGGAATGACATCGTCCACCATTTTAACTCACAGGGTGACTTTACAAAGCGAACCTAAAATGGCGGATTGACCTAAAATGGCGGCTTACATTGATTTTGAGGTCAGGACCTTGCAACATGAACTTTTCGCAAGTGACTTACAAGCAGCTTGGCTTAGGCCAACATCCATATATTCATTGCAATAGGAGGCACGATATACTTTCTCGTTTGACACCCCAAGCCCCTGATAGCGGCATCACGGGACCCGCCGATACCGTCTCCGCCCAGGAGCAACCCCTTAATAACGGACCCGGCAATACCATCATGCAAATACCAGGCTCGTAATACCGGACCCGGCATTGTGCCGGAACGGGAAATGCACCGGCGGCCATCTTAAAAAACACAATCCATTGCAATCCTCTCAACACAGCCGTGCTACAGAGTGGAGAGCAGGCCCAATCATCCCATCATGTCAAAGGCAACTCGAAAGTCCACCCCCCGCTTGCGCAAGAAGCTCAACATGCTTGCAGATACGCTGGCAGCCCATACGGATGAGGTGTTTGCGCATAACTTGAAACGCAAAGCCCAACTGCGGAAAAAAAAAATATGGGAGGAGGTGGCATGGAAGGTGACAGCGGTTGGCACCACCCCCGGCACGGTGGAAGACTGCAAAAAGAGGTGAGACGATCTACGTCTCCTGGTGCGAAACATACTAGCATCAAACCGCAGGGAGGCCATGGCCACAGGCGACGGGGACCACTCACCCACCAAAACGATCCAATTGGAGGAGAACTGCAGCACCATGATAAATATGGCGTCGATAGAGGGCTTTGGGGAAATGGAGATGGGTGCGGCGACATCGGGAGATGGAGGTGAGTGACCCCGTAAACCCCAGTAAACCAAAGCATGATTCAGCACAACAGATGTGAAAGTGAACCAAGCCAAAGCATGGCCCATCATACACAAATATACACATCCATGTCCAGATGGTGGCCCAAACCCTGGCACAATGAAATGCATGCTGCATGCCAATACCATTACCAACAGACACCCAACACACAGGGATCAATCACATGACACACATCACGCAAACCGCAATACAACGGTATGCCACCTACAACACCACAGTCATGAAATGAAAGTGCACTTCGTATGCCAAAAGGCACCCCCACGTTGCAAGTACCCTGAGTGTCACACCTACAAGAAAGCTATGCATGAAATGTGAAATACTGAACAGCACCAAACCATGCATCTAGCACGTACCACCATCACTGATGCCCTGCATCTCTTGTACCCCCACAGGCACAGAAGCAGAACGTGATGGCCAGGTGTCTGCCCCAAAGGCCACTACATCCACTAAGGGTACCAGGGCCAGAAAAGAAGCCAGTGGACCTTCCACCTCCAGGGCAACAACAAAGCCCAGAATGCAACAAAGGCCAGCGGTACAGGCCATGGCAGTTGAGGAGGAGACAACACCAGGCGACGATACAGCCACCATGGAGTCGACTACACCTGCAGAGGCAGAGACTGATGGAACCCAGTCAGCTACCACAAGCTCCATAGGGGTGGTAGCAGCCATTGCTCCCCTCAGCGACGTGGAGGGCCACAGAGAGGAATTCTCTGACATGGACAACAATATCCATGTTGTATGTCCGCATACACCCAGTCCCCAGCCCACCCCCCTGCACTCCACACAGGGCACACCAGTATGCACCATGCTAGAACATGCCACATTATCGGCCAGTCCACCTCTGTCCACAACATCAGAGGGCAGTCCAGCATTGGGCCACTCTGCCACTGCACCTTCCACCTCCACAGCCCCCACAAACATGGAGGCCCGCCTCATGAGGGTTGAGGCCTGGCAGGACTGTTTGATTGAGCTGGTCCGCCACTATGTGGCGGGGGGAGAACAGACCCGCCACGATATTCAGGAGGCAAATGCGGCTTCCATCACTGCCCTGAATGCCAACACCATAGTGATCAGGGACAGCTTAGCTGTGGTCACAGAGGTCCTTGGCAGGATCCTGGAGAATATGCAGCAGCAACAAACAACACCGGCAGTGGCACACCCATCCACCTCCACCCCATCCACCACACCTGCAAGCTCGACTCCCTCAAGTCCTGTGTGCATGGTCAGGCGCAGCACACGCCAAACGGACATACCGCCCACAGACCCAAAGAGAGGCCGGAAGTAGTAGGACCACCCTGCATGTGCAAAGTGTCAGCTTGCAAAACCCTTGAATGGAACACCGTGTGTGGGATGACAATGGGTGAGGGGGGGTGGTGTTGGGGGTGTTTGGGGTGTTGGGGGCTATGGGGTTTTTGGGGGTCAAGGGGTATTGGGGGTATGGGGTGTTGGGGGGGTATGGGGTGTTGGGAGTTTTAGGGGGTGGGGTTGGGGGGAGACTGTGTGTGAGGTGGAGGGTTTTAGCACTATATTGTTAATATTCCAATACACCCGTTGTGTAAAAAATCATTTCATGACTGGACATTGTTAATTTCGTGTGTGTTTATCCAATTCTTGACAGCACACAGTGCCCAACTTCCCACACACCCTTTGTCAATATCCACACGATCCCAGTGCCCAGTGTAGTACTAACACAGACCCATTAGCATCCCTGTGGTTCAGAAGAAATCATCAATCAGTGATTGGCACACAGCACAGCCATCCTGTGCATCGCGAACTGGCAGGGGTGCTGCTCCTCCTCCATCATCATCATCATCATCCTCCTGACCCGGTGCATGCAGGTCAATGTCAGGTGGCATTGGTAGGTTTCTCCGGATGCACATGTTGTGTAGCATGGCACAAACCATGGTGATCTTTGCCACCTTCTCAGGCCCATAAAGGAGTGCTCCACCAGACCTGCTGAGACAGCAGAACCGTGCCTTCAACAGGCCTAAGGTCTGCTCGATCACAACACGGGTACGGGTTTGAACCCGATTGTACTCCTCTTCGTGCCTGTTCTGCGGGTTCCGTACAGGGGTAAGTAGCCACAGCTTCAAGGGATAGCCACCATCACCTGCATGGGGGCACAATGAGGTATGTGTTAGTCGATATCAGACCTGTCGACTTAGTGATCACTACCATGGCTGCAGCTATTCGGTGTTGACAGTGGCCTGTGTCATGAGTAAGGTAGTTGTGAATGGGTGCTGGAGGGCATGCCGGGTAGAAGAAATGTTTTCATGTATCTGCTGATTTGATTGTCATAAGGGCATTGGACGATTTGGTTTTTCGGTTACCATTTGGGTAGTGCTTGTGAGTGGGACACCAGGGTAGGTGTGGGCTGCTTGGGCTGGTGAGAAATCTCCATAAACTGGGGCACAAAGGGTGTGGGAGGAGGGCAGGTCCACGTGTTTGCAAGTAGTGTTGAAATGTTCCCTTCTGCAGACCTCTTTGTGGACAGGATTCATCCACATGAACAGGATGTTTCCCTTCTGCTGCCCCTAAGTTGGTCTCTCTTTCTCTCTTTAATCTAAATACTAGGAACAGGTGGTGTTCATTGTTGCAGCTCATTCCAGTGTCAGAATCCCTTGTCTCTTTACTCATAATATGTAAAAGTCTCCATAAATCCTACTTTATGTCATAATTATGTCAGAGTATGATTGGTGCAGTTTTTCCAATGGCCTACCTCTTGCTTAGACACTCATATTGAGTACACCCCCAAAATCTTTATTAGTTGATTACAATTTCTATACTTTTGATGAAAGAAATTGTGAGGGCCAAAACTACTCCAAATGCTTTTGACCGTTATTTTTCTTCGAAAATGTATGGCATTAAAATGCAAACTCAAGGTACCAAAGATGATTGAAATCTGTGTTTGCAAACACATGTGTGGATATGCAGCAATAATGTTTGGCATATTGCTTCATAATGTTATGAAATGTTAAATATTGTATGAATAATTAAAATTCATAAATGGTGTGAATTTGACATCAAAACAAACAGGAGTCTTTGATCTTTGAAACTCACTTGGTTTCATGTATTGTTATTCAACATGTATTAGTAATATTCACTGTCTGAATTTAAAGTCAATGTTAATTATGTGTCTTTTACTTAAAATCAAGGTAAACATATATGCCTATATTTGCCCTGTTGTTCCACTTTGGATCTTATGCTCAGCACATTCCTTTGGTAAACAGATCCACATCACCAGTTCAGAGAGGCCTTTTTGATCAAATGTGTGTTCTGCTCAGACTAGAACACATCCTTATTGATTTGTATGTGTTCAGTATTAATAGATTGCCAACTAATGCATACATTTGCCTTTGAAGATGGCCATAAAATACAATAGGCTCTAACCATCTGGTAATTCCTTATCATCATCTCTCAGGAGACTGCAGATTCTATTTTTCTGGTATGTCAGTTTATTTTTTATAAGGATATCCCTAGGAAGACTTTCAAGATGGGAAGGATTTTGCTGTGTGCTGAAATGCAGGTCAACTTGAAGTTAGCACACTTTAAAGCTGGATTAAAGTCCAATGTTATTTAAACCACACAAACAAATCACTGTTTTTCCACATATTTATACTCTGGGATATTATTTAAATCCACTGTACACAGTTTGTACAATACTCTGACAGTTCACAGAGAAATAGAACTTTACATTCAAATACTCTGAATGAATTATGATTCATTTTCTTCTTAAGATGTACAGTAAGGAGTGCATGAGTGTGCCATTCAGTACATGTGACAACATCCTACTATTGGATTTGTATCCTTTTAAAACTTCTGTAACATAACCTGTGTTCTCTGGTTAACAGGGTTACATTTTTGCAGGTTTGGTTCACTTCACACGTTTAAAGATAAAGTTCAATTTTAAACTGGTGCATTCTCAATCTCCTGTTTTTACTTGACATTGGTAATAGCCCAGTCTTTGGGTAAAATGTACTCAAAGACCCAATGTGTCAATAGTTATCTCTCTGGAGCAGTGGTTATTATCTGCATCCCCCTATTGCACTCTTGTCATGGTAGAGAGTTTGAGGTGGATAGCTTGATTAAAATGTTACATTTGTATTGTGCCCCTCTGACTTAAACTTGAAATAATATCCATTGGTCTTTGACTCACCCAGCACAGAGTCATCTACCTCACACTTAAAAGGAGCAGAACAATTCTTGTTTTTTTGCATATGTGAGCTCTAGGAAGATAATCTTAGGTTCAAATTATTCTTAGGTATGGAAACCTTGACGATTGACACGTAAAGCCATTACAACAGATCTGCTAATCCTATAAGTGTTGCTAACTTCTAGGGTTACAATTCCATCTTGCATATACTTGATGGCCTCCCGTGTACACTGGGTGAGGTTGCAAATTGATTTTAAACTCCATGTTTTTGGATGAATAAAGGATTTTGTTTTTAAATATTTTCATCATGTTTGACTGAGGAAACCATTTGGTTCCAGCAGAACCCATAGTTTTGATTAACCTTTTAGCTGCCATGGGTTTTCCCCCCCAGTGCCAAGGCCTTTCTGGTGATTTCGGTATTTCACCACTCAAAACCTTCTAACATTTTCATTAACCCCTTAAGTGCCAAGGACGAGCTATCTCGTCCTTGGCACTGTGGAGGTAATCCCAAGGACGAGATATCTCGTCCTTGGCACTTCTGTGAGTGCGGCAACTGGTGAAACTAAGAAAGAATATATATATATATATATACTTCCATCTTGCATTAAGATTATGCTCGTAAAATAGCTCACTGGGTTGAATGATGGCTGCTGAGATCATAGTGTGATTTGCAGGTAGCAGGTTTGAACCCCAGCCAGGCCACCACAGCCATTCATGCTTCTGAGGTCAATAAATGAGTACCAACTTTGGTTTGGATGATAAGTGTATATAAATATATTCTCTGTACAGTGCTTCAGCAAAAGCACTATATGAATAATAAGATATTCTGATATACAAGTTATTTGACTGGGACATCAGTGATTAGCAAATGAAAGGTAGAAGGGTTACAGTTTAGCTAACACTAGTCTTCATGTTTTAGGTCCAGGCCAATACTAGACAGAAGTACAAGTTTGAGGTCAGTATTCCTTTTCCTTGAGTGCAACACACACCATTTCCTAAATTTCTCCTTTATGTTCCCTCCTCATATGCTCTGCCTAAATATCTCCCTGCTAGAATTCTTCGGTCTTCTAGCTCTAACTCTCTGTAAGTCAGACACTTCTCTAAGGAGAGAGCGGGGTTAGGTCTCTTTCTTTTGCAGGAGCCTCCCCCTACTCAAGACCTGCCTTTTCTCCTCCTCCTTCCCCTCCCCCCTGACCTGCTAGTTCCACCTGCCTCTATGTCTGGTGGCCTGTATCCCTCATGAGTCTTACTGGGGCATGCCCTCCTTCAACCAGTCTTCCCCTTACCCCTTACCAGCACTTGCCATCAGGAACCCTTCCCTGACTAGCCTACGGAGTCTGGTCCACCTTCCCTCGCTCGCACTAGTTGACGCATATTCCCTTTCCTGAGCACTTGCCCTCCTGGGCCAACCCTTAGCACTTGCCCAGCCCCTTGCCCCCCTCCCCCTTCCACTTCTCTCTCTTCCACTCTCCCTGCACTTCCAGGTATTTCACATGCACAATTTGAATGACTCAAGGTCTAGTAGAACTCTTACTGTTATGTTCTCCCTTGTACTCCCTCTTGTCTTGTGGCACCGGGAAACACGTTTTTATGTATAGGCACCATACAAATGCTCACAAAATACATACAAAATAATAAGCATGCCATCCCGATTGTGATTCATGGCTTGCTGTGTTCCCAAGGAAATCAGGTAAGTGTTGCACCCACAGTGAGATAACTGCATCCAATATACTATCCATGATTGTTGCACTCCATCTACTGTCCTTTGATACCACATAGATGGATTGCGCCTTCAAAACACTGTTTGGACCCCACATTCTCTCCTGATTTTTGCAATCTATAGATTGTTGCACCCTAAACTGTTGCTGCAAGCAAATATTGATTTGCATCCCATGTTGTCCCCACACTGCTGTGCCTTTGAATTAAATACTAATGCACACATTGGAATACCCTATGTGCCAATATATGGACAGCACAGAATGACTCTTCTTCCATGCATCATTGCTGCATCTCATAGGTTGATTGCGCATATATATTAATGTGTTATTTGTACATGTAGACTGCTATTGCACGCATAGATTGCATCCCCCAAATAGACTGATTACTTCCAAAGATAATTACTGCACCAACAAATTGCACCGCTATTGCATCAATGTAGTATACTTGCATCCCGTAAACCTTTTTCCTTATAATGTTTTTTCATATATAGACTGTTTCCCTTCCATAGAAAATTAATGCACACACACATTATTTTGTTATCGCTAAGTTATTGCTTTCATATATAGTTGTACTTCAGTTGTACTTCAGTGGATAATTAGTTCACTCACATTTTGTTCTACTAGTGCACTCATAGATTGTATTACTTTCACAGACTGTTCCCACTTCCAAAGAACAGTACTGCTCTTGATCATCTCAGATTTGATCCTGTTACCTTGTATATGAGTCTACACAATCCCAAATATTTTCCAGCAATCTCCATGTTTTCTCCAGTGTAAATTTACAAAAAATCAGAACTGTTGATTGTACTCCTACCACAGAGTTTCATTCTATGGATCCTTACTACTCTCAAAGATGACTGTTTTTGTGCTCTAATGTTTCCACAGTCAATTACATCACTGTAAAATTGTGCTGACACTGCATCCTTAGTTTACTTTGCTCCCATAGACTAGGTGTGCTTCCAAGGATTCCATTCACCCTCACACTTTGAACATACTCAATGACTAAGCATTTCCTTTGGAGTCAGAGACAATTCTGCTTTCAAAGATTGCATGTTATTGAAATCATAGTTCACTTCCTTAGACAATTGCTGTACTTATTGATTGATTGCACTTATTGTTGTGGGGTTGACTGACTTACGTTTATACCCAAAGCGGCAGTTGAACCCAAAGACTATTTTCATCCTTTGATTAATTCCGCAATTCCAATTAACAGATTTACACACACAAATGATGCAAAGTGCTACTGAGCAACAACTTATCAGCAGAGATTGACTATCCTCTCTCATATGAGACTCATTCATCATGAATAGTACATCCAGTTTCTCTCCTGTCTTTAAGTTTGATTAATTAGTCACTACACCTATACATTCTTGCTGGCACAGTCTCACTAACAGCTGTTAGGGGTCAGAAATGATAGGCGGTCAGAAATGATAGGCGGACAACTTTTAAATGGTTTCTCAAACTTTGCCATTATATTAAAGATTAAGTTTTATCAAATGCCTCACTATCTCTACTCTGACGAGGATTTCCCTGCCTATCAATGAAAACTAAAGGGAAACATTTTAACACAGGATATCTGGCCCTCACACCTAAACATCAAATACATAAAGAAATACAAGGCAATTCATAAGAAAATTAACAATAATATCCACAGTCTGTCTTGGCAACCTGGGTGAACTCCCCTTCCCCAGGGTTTAAGGTAATTTCAGTTTCAATGTCCAACAACACAAAAAAAGAAAGAAGGACATCTGGGTTTGTAATAAAGTCTCAATTCAGTTCTTGTCTCCTTCCTTAAATAGGTCAAAAGGTAGTTTTCTTTACCAAAGTTCAAACAACAGACACACATTCTTGCAGAAATAATGACTTTCCACTCCATCAAATAGTACCAATATTATTTCCAGCTACGATGTTTTGCCACAACTTCTTTGTATCCAAGAAGAAACACTGCAGTACTTTGTTAGGTTCAGATGGACACAACATCTGGTAATGTTATTAAAACACAGCTTTGGTCAACACTTAGTAAGTCTTTCTTTAGTCAGGATGACTTCAAAGCACTTCTTTTTTCGTTTTAGCAACTCTCAACTTAGAGTAAGATTTCATCACAAGGGTCTACTTCTCGACCTCTTAGAATTCCACCTTCAATTGTGCTACTGAAATACAAAAATCTGCTGACAATAACCTTGTGACTTTAAATAGTGTTCATATATGACAAGATTCCGTTTATGGTACTTTAACACCTTCAAGTAAGCACAGCATTCTTCCTCTGAATATTCCCTTGACAGAGGGGCAGCCTCTTTGCCATTCTTGTCTATCTGCAACAACAACCCAAAATTGCCATTTGGATACACTTTTCTCATCTTCCTATTGGCTTTGATAATGTTGGTTGTATCAGCTTTAAAGAACAATTCCAAGTAGCAAGCTTCCCTTTCCCTAACCTTGTTTTTACCTCTTGGTTTTCTGCCAGCCAAGATAATTTACCCAGAAGCTTTGTAGCCAGTCCCTCTCGGCTTCAGGTAATGCTTGCACACTTTTGGCTTGGGCAATGCTGGTGTTCTGTTTGGCTCATGTTAATGCTTACATCATTCTTTGGCTCTGGGAAATGCTAGTTTCACTGCAAATAGAGAAAACACTGTATTCACTCTTGGCTTGGGAAATGCTTGCTCTTTACAACTTGTAATGATACAGTTCAATTACTTAGCTTCTATTGTGAAGTTTATTTAACTGCTTTAGTATAGATTCAGAGGTCACTCTTCCTTTCAGAATCTTTATTGACCACACGCGAAGACTCCGTGATCTGCTTTCAAAAAAGTAAAGTTCAATAATAAGGTTTCACTGTGTTTCTGTCCCACGTGAGTCAAGGAAAGGTTATTTGCAATACACAAGTGCTATATTTGAGGTGTTCCATTATTAAACAATCACAGGTCAGTGTAGCATCGCTTTAGCTCCTATGTGAGTGATTGTATTTCTGGATACTGTTGCCGGCAGTGCTTGCACAAGGAATCAGAACGCTTGGTTAGACTCACTGGCTTCTGTATTCCTTCCTTCACATGCTGCAGACCTTCTGCGACTTCTGGCTTCTATTTGGACGCACAGACTTCCTTGTTGAGGGTGTCTCCAGTCTGGCCACACCCTTAAGGAGCCTTTCCCAATCCTGACACCCACGGCTTCACAGCATCTTCTGTCCACGGTCTCCAGCATGCTTCTTACTGCGCAATCTCTGCAATTAGGTTCACATTGGTAAAAGCAGTTTCCTTCATGCCATCGGCTGCACAACCTCTGCACCTCAGAGTTTTGGGTAATGGGACCCTCAAAGGACAAGCATTGGAAATATGCTGGATCAAAGTCCTGGTGTCCCTTCGGTTCTAGTCACACTAGAAACTCACAGTTTTTATTCAAATGAATAGGGATGGATACATCTCTCTTGCTAAGCTCATAATTGCAAGTAGGTACTCTTCATCGTGTTTAAAAGACACAAAAAGACGGTCCCGACTCTATGTGTGTCTGCCATTATTGGTAGCAATATCTCAAATTTTTAATATGCTTTCTCCGTTAGGTAGGTGCAGAACTGTATATTAAAAGGCTGGATAAGTTGTATTAGATTCTCCAGTAGGTTCCTCTTTTGCATCTGAGCAGTGAAGAAATGTATAGGTTCCTTGACAATTATGAGGATCCTAGGGAGGGGAGAAGCCCGCCTGTACTAATTACTAAAGCACTAGGTCAGATCTCCCTATAGCCGACGGTTTCTGTGGTAAATCAGTAGTTACACCACATTCATCAGGGCTTGTGGAGGTGCTCAAAATACCTAAGATTCTTGGGAATACCAGTCAGTAAGTAATAAGTAATAAAGCACTCATTGTGTTCTGCATACGACTGAAGCCATTGCATAGTGTCTCATGTTCTTAACGGGGAGAGTAGATGTTATTTTGCTAGTTACGTGCTGTGTCTGGTGGGTGGTGAAGTGTTACCCAAGCACAGGCACCGGTTCGACATGCTCGTGCCCATACCCCACAGTTCATTTAACACCCCTTTTAATAGGCTAGACCATTTTTCACATGGTTGCGAGGGTTTGCCAGCTGGTTGGTTCGTTTAATCTGATTTTGTCTGTCTTCAAACGGAAAATCCAAAGTTGTTCTCTTTTATAGAGTAGATCGTGGATATTCCCCCCTCTTATGGGTGTAACCATTTTCTCAATGATTGACCAGGTGAAATCTGCTGGGTTATGTTGCTGTTCAATAAAGTGTTCCACCATCGGTGCAGTTGCTTTCTTTGTACGTATGCAGGAGCGGTGCTCAGCAAGTCGTGTTCTGACTGGTCTTATTGTCATTCCTACATATCGTTTGGCACATGGACATGTTATGATATAAATCACATTACAGCTGTTGCAGTTCGTGAGAGTCTTTTGCGTCCATGGAAAGTGCCAGCCAATCTCAATGCTGGTCGATCTTTTGGTGCTCGAACATGCACTACATGATCCACAGGGTGTGTGGCCTGTGGCTTGGGCTATATTCCACAGTGTGTTGGTTCTGGGGGTGTGGTCCTTATATGAGTGAACTAGGGAGTCTCTCAGGTTCTTCCGTCTTGTGATGGCAAATCTGGAGGTTTCCAGCCTTAAGGGGCCGACATTCAGAATCGGCCAGAGTTTCAAGACCTCTTTCTTAATTTTATTGGTGAGGGGTGAGTAGCTCAGTACCGCAGTTATTTGCTCAGCATGTGTTTTTTCCTTGATGTGGTGTTCAAGAGTGGTTTCTCTGGGTATATTTCTTGCTCGTTTTCTGGCTTGTTTTACCAGTTTTTTCAGATAGCCCCTGTTGTTAAGTTTAGAGGCTCCCACTTCTCCCACTTCTGCCTGGATTGCCAACACTGCACTTTCTTCTTCCTGCTTCTACTGCTGCTGCACGTTTTCCACCCACAGTGACATTTCCTTCTAATGATGTGTGCCCAAGGTTTGTTTTTAAGCCTCTCAGCATCACCTCAGGTGTGGGCTATCAGACTTAATTTCCTGACTACTTCTGCAGCTTTGCTCTTCAGCCCTCTTCCTCACCCCAGTACTTATGGGGTTATGGGTTTTCTAACTAGGCAGAAAATAAGTTTTTTTAGTGTTTCCTGTTTGACAAAAAGCCATTCAAAGTGTGGGATTGCGGGGAAAGTTAAACAGGGGGGTTTACCGGTCTTCCTGACCTGTCCCCCTCATGTGATCTTCCCACAGAACACCACCCCTAGAGTCGGGATGAGGGAGCATCTGTCATTCCCTGGCTACATGAGAAGGGTCCCAGGCCAGGTTTATGGGGAGAATCAATTACTGATTTATCACACAGCCTACAACAAAATGAGCCATAATAACACAGCAGAACCAACGCAGAGGAGATGTCTAAGAAGTTTTCTCTCCCAAATAAGGAATGAAAATTACTAGAGTTCTCCTCAAGACAGAGACACGCCAGTCTAAGAAATCCAGCTCCTGTATCCATGAACCAACTGCAGGACTACGCATTTTGTACATATTCAAATCATTTGTGAAGTACCAGCAACAATTATGAGCTTTTCAATAATTTCCTTAAATGCTTATGAAAGACTTACCCTAGGTTAACCCAGGAACACAACACAAAACTCTAGTGGGCCAACATAAACAAAGAAACTTTGAGTGACCAACCCTCCACATTACTTGTATTCACCTCAGATCACATGCGTCATTACCAAAAAGTACCCTGAAAATAGCCTCTACCTTAAGATAAAGGTTATCTTTATCTTAAAAGGAATCTTGTCAGTCTTTTGAATACATCCAGTGCACAAGAGACGCTCAGCAGCATCCTACCAGCTACCAAACAACTAGGATGAACTCTCCCCTGGGACAACAGAGAGAACACAGAGCAAATGCAGAACTACATTTCTCCTAACCAATGTCAGCACCCTATACAAACACAGGACAGCCATCTTCCAACACTGCTCTTCAAGAGTAGCATGGTTTTACACATTTTCACAGAAACCTGGTTAACATACAATCATTCTCTTGTGTTACACAGTATCATCCCGTCAGTCTAAATTATTAAATGTATCATCCACACGGGCAGGAGAGGAGGAGGAGTCACACTTATGCAGAGATACAACATTGACAAAAAAGCATTACCCTTAAACATCATTACAATTAATAATTTACACCTATTACACTGTACGATTTCACACCCGTCCATGCTTAGTTTCTTCTTAATTTATAAAACCTGTCATTCACAGAGAATGTTGTGGATGACATAGCTAACATCACAGCTATCTTTCAATGCCTTATCACCCTTGGCGATTTCAAACTATGCTCTTGGAAAAGGAAAAATTACTTCAAAAACACCATCCACTCAGACATACACACTCTAGATAAAATATTCTGCTAAAATGATCTTACAACAGTGGCACCCTCATTCCCTCTGCACTAGATTGACAAACTTGCTATTCTAATTGCCATACTCACCCCCTTTTTACCTCTTCCGAAAAGCACCATATTTCATTAACAAGTATCAGACTAAATGCATCAAGGTGACTAAGTTCCTCACATGCAGTAAAGCATCAAATCCTCAATCAACGTAACCAAACTACCTTCACACCCCTGGTCTTCACTCCTTTAATGAATGAATTTACCTAACCATCAACATTGTGTCCCCAAAGGAGCCATTTCAATGCTCCCTAAACTAACAAGCCATTGGATGGTTTACTGTAAACCTAAACAACCACAGGAAAGACAAAAAAGGTATAGAGAAAAGCTGGATGAAAAAAATCCTTTAAACAGCAAAGCCACTAACCACAGACATAACTGCATCTCTAGGCAGCAAATGCCAAAATCAACTTTCTACATGCTTCAGAAAGGATTAACCCATTGTTCCAAGAAGGACGTGTTCAAAATCTTCAAATAATGTATGAATTAATTAGCCTTCAGAACCACTCCGACACTGTCAAAGCAACTCTGCGACTGTATGCATGTTAGTGTTATAAAACACAAAACATATAAATAATATTGATGGAAGCCACTTTTTCTTTCAAATGACGAGAAATGTGTTACTTGCCAAAAAGTGCTCAAATGTTGCTTCCTGTTGCTAGGAGCCAGTACCTCTTAATAAAAGTAAAAAGGAGTTTGCTCGAGTGAAGGGGTTTTGTGTGTGTGTGTTTGTAGCACCCATTCGAAAATCTTATTTGGGACATGCTGCCTTTTTGGTGGTGTTATGCTAGTATGTGTTTGGTACGGTAAGCTATGGCATATTTTTGGTATGTGGCTGCACTATGCTACCCTATGTGTTATTCTCTAAACTCTGTCCTGTGTAACAGATCTACGCTTTCTTAGGATTGGTATGCTACAATGTTTTTCTATTATGCTACGTCATTTTAAGACTCAAGTACACGTGCAATTTTTATCTGTTAGGAACTGTGTGTATTGTTCTCAAATCGAAATGCATGTTAACTGGAATGTGTGATGTTGATGTACACTTTTCTTTGTGGCTTTCAGGTGGGTACCACTCCCCCAAACCCCTGTGTGGACACGTGTATGGCATCATAGCAGTATGATCCTTTTCTAAAATCGCATTTACATGCTGGCTTTCGTGCAAAGCGAGTTCGAAAAAGGACCTCTCTCACTCCCTGTACCTCTGCTGACCTCTTCTCCCCTTCCTTACTCTCTTGGGGACAACCCCACGAAAACCCTCACGCCCCATATCTATCCATTCATTCCTTGGCTCCCTGTATATCTGGGGACAACTGCTGAAGCCCCACCACTCCCCTTTTCCTTCCCTCGCACTCCATCCACCTCTCTTCTCCCTGGGCCATTTTCTCCCTCACCTACCCACCACCCTCTACTCCCCACTTACCACTGATCCTGTTGACGCCTTGTTTTTCCTGGATAATGCAATGGACATTTCATTTGGTTACGTGCAAAATAGTTTATTTTGCAGTACAGAAAGTGTATTGTTTAGACACGCACTTTTCTCCCTCACTGCATCTACACCTAGTATTGCCACACCGTAGTGTTTTTCCTTTATACATTCTCTATTCTAAGTTGCTGGAATATTGTAACCAAATTTTATGTTTTTGTTTTTTGCTGGAGTTTTGCAAATGTTTTATTTTCAGTTTTTATTTTTTATTTTTAGGGACAAGATGCTGGCTTTGTTGTACTGACTAAGTAGGTAATGTTATGCCAGGGTATTTTATGTCATGTTTTGCTATGTTTCACATTTATGTCAAATGTCAAGCTCTTTGAAACCACCATCTAGTGGCATGTACGACTTCATAAATAACCTATATATGTCAAGAATACAGGAGCGGCATCCAACTTATGAAAAGCATCATAACTCCTGAAGTGGACCTGCAGTTGCGAGCTGATAAGCTGACTCTACATCTTTACTTGGACCCAAGACTTACATGTTGCACCTATTAACAGGACAAGGTATGTAACTGCAGCCCAGGATGAGAAGGGTAGGCAATGATTCATTTTGCATATTAACCCCCAGGATAAGACAACCTGACAGCTTTCCTATCTAAATATCCTGGCAGTTTCTGACATTTCACCTCCTAGGGAGCAAGTAAATGGGTGTTTGCCTCTACTTCCATTGTGCATGGTTACAACACACGAAGACTCACGATGACAGCCTAGCCTTGTGAAAGGATTAAAGCCTGACCATCGATGATCCATTGGTCTACTCCATCATTACAACGTTTCACACAGAAGGATGGCAATCTGTCACTTCTCTTAAAATCACATACATCTGCCTTTCTCTCTATTCCTACATTGTTTGGCACACATCATCCTCTGCTTTACACACAGTCTAATGAACACAGCCTGCATATTGAGTGCTGGGCGTATTCTCTTTCCATAGATGACGACTTATTAAGTACACTTTCAAGTAAGGCACAACCCTGCCTCAAATACAATATGATATTTTATTTATAATGTGGCCGTACACAAGTATTTTTAAGTGCTGCAATGCAGGGGGGGGGGGCAAGGTGGAACAAGACAGCGATATTACTAGGCGCAGTGACATTTAGAACACACAAGTGCAGGGGAGGGGAAGGGGTAAAAGTGCTGAGGGAAACATTTAGGTAAATTGTAGCATGACATGACACAATAAACACTTAATAATAACCTTTTTGACATCAAGGTGCCAGGATTTCAATTTTACCATACAAGTATGACCATTCTATTCCCCTAATTTTCCCAAGAAGGAATACAGATGCCTCTGTAAATAAGCCACCAAACTTCCATGATAGCCTGAGCATGATCTTGAGCCCATCATACATCCAACATTACATTGTGCACTAACTTACACATATCAGCATCTGCCTTGGGAACGGAACAGAACACAATGATCACAGTACTTTAGGGCACATTGGCCTCCTCCAATTTGCCAAACTGGTCCCTTCTCCCCATCCATTGCTGCTATTGCTGTAAGTGCTAGGGGTAGACCAGCAGGTGTTCCATGATTGCACTGGCCTCAGTTAAGTGGGTCTGTAGGTGGAATGGTGTTGGGAGTGGATGGGGTGGAGGGAATGGGCCACTGGGCAAATCACCCTGAGTGAAAAAAGGCATCATCTGACTTCTTAACTGGTTTGGAAGACATGCAATACCATGATGTAAAGGCTTCCTTTAGAGCTTCCTGATTGGCTGGGAGGTGCCATCACAAGTCCCGGGTGCAAAATAAAAACTCAGCAACCTAATGACACTGAGAGTTACCGCCTTATCACCAACAGCAAATGTCATTGAGAAGTTAATCTTCTGACTACTTCGGCATCATTTAGAGACCAACAGCATCACGCACAATTTGCAATGTTGTTTCAAATAAATGAGGGAAGCTAAATCGACACTTTTATCCATCTGATATTCTCTAAATAATAACAGTGACTCCAAGTGCATTTAATTGAACCTAACTAACCTTCAACACCATCTGGTATAAAATATTCCCAAGAACTCTTCTGGATAACAGTTCGTAGGAAGAATGGTAGCTTGGATGATGTAGTTCCTCTCAAACAGAATGGACACCATCTTCATGTCACCCACCAAACTCCCCTCCAAGCCCGGAATATTATTTTATGGGTACCTGAAAGTTCAAGCCTCTCAAAAATACTACCCAGTTTCTGTATGACCTGGAAAATCATCACCAACTCAGGTCTCACCTGCTACAATTAAGCAGATGAGATATTCACAAATGAATGCAGGCCGCAGACCTAAATGAACAGGACCTAAGTTGCTGACTCTTACGTATGAACACATGGACACATGGACACATGGATGAAGAAATTAAATGAAATTGAACCAAACTAAACTGCACCCTATGAACTCCTGCTACAAAACATTCCACACCACATTCTTTGAGCATAAGAAGTGGCAACCCCCTCCACACCAAAAAACCACAATCTAATACCCGAGATTCCTCATGGATCACTCACTCACTATTGAATGGCAAGTTAAAATTGTAGTAGAAGGCTGATTTTGTATCTAATATTCAGATATCACATCATGCAATATCTCACATGGGCACATTGAAACACTTATGTCTTCACCCCAGTGCTCTCATGACTAGAATCAGCGTATCATTATTTACATACTAAAACGTCCAGAATGAATCTGCAAGAATCCTCCTAAGACTGCAATATTGGAAGGATGTATCTGGGTTTTGCACCACTTCTAAGTCTCTAAGTCAAACGCAGGATCCAGTTTCAAATCCTGTGTATTCCATACTGCACCTTCCATGGCAGGATCCCACAATCCACCAAGACAAACTTCATCCAATGTGTGCCTATCAGAAGGCTCTTGTAATAGACTCATGCAACGAATGGAACTGAGAGGAGAGTCCTGTGTCTCATTCCTGGCAACCAGTCTATGGATCACCAACCAGTCTATGGATCACCAACCAGTCTATGGATCACCAAAACCTTCAAAACTAGCTGTTGACTAGATGACAACAGGCAAACTAGCATGGGTAAGCAGGATCCAAAGACTAGACCCAATTGGGTTGGCATAACAAACACAAACCATTATGAACTCGAGACTCAAAGACCCACCACTGTGCACAACTCTGCAAAACAAGTGCAAATAAGACTGTAAGTAATCATCACACCCATACTATCCTGGAGCAAAAGCCCATGCCAGGCATAATAAAAGAATATTAGGCCATGCTTCCTCCAAGACAGATATGCTAAATCAACACCACCCCATGAGTGCATGACAAGGCCTGGTCTAGGATCACTTTAACAATGGAATCCTAGCAATTAGTTAGGTCTCAGGTACGGATCCCCCACATCAGACATAGAAGTTGAAGTACTATCTTCTATAGCTGTATTTCAGCAGCCCCCCAACACCCATTTGCAGAAATCATACCTGTTTGGTCCCCTACATAAATCACAGACACAGGGATTTCAAGGCCTCCCTACACACATTCCCCATGTGAGAACAAGGAAACTGGATCACTGCCCAAACCCCCACTTACCAATAATTAAAATATAAACAAAAGGAAGGACAGAGAGGATCCCACTGACCTGAAAATAATTATGCTGAGGACTTCTCCCACACCACCCTTTTCCTGCCTTAAATTACCCACCCTTTCAATCCCTCCCAACCTTGCAGTACATACACAAAAACCCATGCATGCTGGAATCTAAGGCCTGCCAGCACCCCTTCCACCACTGAAGCCACTTTAGAGGTCTAGAGAGGGATCTCTGTGTGACTATGCATGACTCTGCAACTCCTCTACCAATACCACACACTCACCTCCTTAAAACCAGCAATATCCTGCTACTGCCAGAACTGGTAGTTATCATACTATGGATTCTGACCACCAAATAGACAGTTTCAAGCATTGCATACTTCTGTCCCACACCCTTCAACACCCAAGGAGTCACACCAGTTTCTCCCTTTTCCTCACCTTTCACTAACCCTCCCTCCTATCCTAACTCTCTTCAAGAACCATGCAGAGGCCCAGAACCACCATAGTAGCCAGTGTTTTGCTATATAAGACCACCTTGCATAGCATTATGTAAAAGGAAATTGAATTATAAAGGGTATATCTTAAACGCTCTAAAGTACACATTGTTCACCTTTCCTGTGAAATGTGGTTATATTGCTTTTTAAATGGTTTGTTGCTATGAATAACGGAAACAACAGTCAAGTATAATACTTCCATTGTTGCTGTCTTTAATAGAAACAAGGCTTAACTCATTCCCCAAGTCAAGGCCCCACTTAAATCCCTTAAAACAAAAGTACCTAAGGACCTGCCATAAACTATTCTGTTTTCAAATATTGAAGTAATTTCCAGTGGCACTTTGCAGAAGATTAGCAGACTTCAATAAACATTGATAATTTGCCCCAAAAATGAGCCCTTCAGTTGGCTGTGAATACTGCCACCTTTTTCACTGCCTCTCATGGTTCCATAGCCCCCACTACAAAATTTAAAAAATAGAAGCATCTGATTGCTGTAGTACAGTTTCTACAACAGTGACAAGTAATGTCTGCGGTTACATTATTACAGAATTGTTACAGAATTGACTATAAAGAATTTTGCAACTCTAAACAGCAATGATACAATTACGAAATTGACCCACGTAGAACATGTATAATTCAATGTTGCAGTGATATGTTGGCCCTTCATTCTTCATTCTGTTCTTGTTCATCCTTTCCTAGTTCCATCTTTTCACTATTCATTCCCTCTGTATTGTATTCTTTCTTTTCTTCCTTTATTTCCATAAAGCGTTCTGTTTCATTCTTTGTTATTTCCATCTCTTCCCCTTTCATTTAGTCTTTTATGCATTTTCTAATCCTTTCTATTTGGTTTGTCTCTTTATTGTTTGTTTATTTATTTTTTATTTATTGTTCGTTTCTCCATTTGTCTTTGTTTCTCTAATTCAACCATTCTTTCCTTCGTGCTTTCACTTGCTCTTTCCATCTTTCTTTCATTCTTCATTTCCTTCTTTCTACCTGTTTCTTTCCATCTTTATTTCCTTATTTCAACATTCTCTTCTTAATTTCTTTCATCATTCCATCTCTCTTTGTTTCGATTTGCTTCTCTTCTAACATTCTCTATTTCATATTCTCTCTCTCTTGCTGCACTTTCTATTTCTTCCTGCCTCTGTTTCTTTCTTTCTATTTCTCTATAAATCATTCTTTATTTGAGTCGTTCTCTCCTATTCTTTATATCTCTTTACTTCTGGAACCAAAAGGCATGCTTTTCATCTGATGTGCTCTGAACTTGGTGTGATGTTCTGGCAATGGCTACTATGAGGTGCTGTGGGGTGTCCAGTTAAAGGTGTGAATACAAAAGGTTTGAATGCAATAGGATCGGGTCAGTAGGGTCGATTTTTTTTTATTATATATTTTCTTTTGGGTTTCCGTTTAGGTAAAAAAAAGTGTTTTTTACCACAAAAACAGGGGTTGGGGGGGACCCCCCCCCAAAAAAAATAATAATAATAATGTTGTTGAACCTTTTGTTTTCGGTCCTTTTGATTCGACCTATTGTATTTCGAACCTTTTGATTCGAACCTTTAACCTATAACCGTGCTGTGGCATGTGTGGCTCGTTAGCTGAACAAAATATTCTACTCTAGCACTTCAGGTTGAAGAGTTGTTTAATGTTCATGTTTTCAAACCTACCAGGGTATTGATGGATTTTATTTATTTATTAAGGATTTGTTTGGGCACAAAATCAACCTAACATGGTAATCGAGTGACAAAAAGTATATTGAGCGCAAAATGGGGGTACTGAAATAACAATAAACAAACTATGATGCAACATTAAGTGGGTGTCAAGTGGGTGAAAAATGGTTGCTCTAGCAACAGAATTAGAGTAGTGGAGTATTTTCACCATTTATATGACCCGGCCGAGGAGCTTCCAGGCACAACTTTCAGCTTCCCCTATTTAATCTACATTTTGCGCAGAGCGCGGTGTGGGCGAAAAGTAGTTGCTGTGGCAATAGAATTGGAGCAGTGGAATATTTTCACAATTTTTATGACCACGAGGATGAGCTTCCAGGCACAACCTTCAGCTTCCCCTATGTGATCTACAATCTGGTGCAGATGTCAAGTGGGCGAAAAGTGGTTGCTGTGGCTGCTGGGGCGCTCAGAAAGTGGACCCTGCATCCAAGTCATTTTGTATGCCACAGGTTTGATTGCTGCTCTTTGATATGAACATGCGATTCTGAACGCGTACTTCTTCTGCTTTTAACGTGTGCACCCGGCTTTTCACAACAGCAGAACCACCTACTAGCCAGGGGGCGTCTGTGGGCTGTCAGCCTTTGAGCCTCAATCCATTAGGTGTATATCTCTAGAAGCCAGCAACTGCAGACTTTCTAACTTTTAAGCCACAAAGTAATTGACACTCTTTTCGTCTTGGATTGACAAGGTAAAGTTACCTTTGATCTCACGCAACAGCACCTTACTAAGCAGGGGGTGACTGCGGGCTATAAGCCATTGAGCCTCATATCTTTTCCAAGTATCGTCTGGCACTTTTCCTGCCTTGAAGTAATAAAGATAACGATACTTCTGAACTTTGACATTTGCACATCCATAGCGGCAAGAAAACCCTTTTGAATTTGGAATTTCTCGGCACTAGTCTTTCCATAAACCACAACTTGACGGAAATACATACTGCCTTCTTCTCGTTCTGGGTCCCAGAGTGTGGCCCGCACTCTGAAAAAGCAAATAACCCCCCAAAAAATCTAAACCGACTAAAACTTCAATAGTTGGTATTCGAACAGCCCTGAATGAGCTGATTGCTACGGGGGAAATTCTCAGATGGAAAATAATTCCTTTCCTAAAAAAGAATATGCTGTTAAAGAACACAATCTCATCACTTCAGACCAATACAGAAAGTTGAAGTAACGCCAATCCTTTAACTCGCCTAGTGAGCAAGAACTCTTTGAAGCTGGTTTGCACTAGAGGCTGAATTGAATCAGCTGGATCTAGGTAATGCCACTTTAAAAGATAACACCAAAAACACCTTTGTATAAAGGACAATGGCACCTGATTTGTCCCACTCACCCAATGTACCTGCTATAGCACTAGGCGCATATGCCTCACAAGAGCAAAAAGGAGATGATGATCCATCTCCCGATTTGTTTTGCTCAGAGAACCAGGACACGGAACCAGACATTTTGAACACTTTGAATACACTGATCATTTTATGTAAATCGATTCATAAGGAGCAATTACTTGTAAAATCTGAATTTTCAAAAGCACTGACCATGCTCACTAATGCCCAGACCCCTCATGTGAACCAGGCTGTTTTGTGTTACGTATGTACATGCAATCCTCAAACACCTTCTTTAAAGAACCCTGATGGGAAACAAAAACAGAAAGACAAAAACAACTCTCCACCTCTCCAGGTATGCAACATGCAAAGTCTCAAGCATCATCAGAGCACACAGAAATATACCAATCAGGAAAGCTCAATTAACACAGACTCCAGAATGCAATAAGAAAGTGACTATGACCCTGGATTACATTACTGGCCTAAAGTTAACTTCTTCCAGAGCTACCACAACCAAATTACAACATTTTTAAACTTTTAAAGCTAATTTATTTACGTCTCTTAAAAATACTATAGAAGACACTAATGAACCAGGTGCCTCTGGAAGCTTAACTCAAGGACAAAGTGGAGATTACTGCAGCAGATATAAACCGAAGGGCCCCATTACAAGAAAATCTCAGCATCTTCTGAATAGGAAATCTAAGCCTATTGCTGATCTGATAGAGGAAGATAACCCTTACAATACCAAAATATATTTACTCTCTATAATCACGGGCACCTCCTCTAATCAGATCAAGATAACTAATCTTTATGCAACTACTGAAAGTCCCTTTTTAAATAGACCAAATGTACTTGAACTTAGGCACAGACTTCCTACTCTGAGTAAAATCTCCATTGAGGAGCTGAAACAGGTTGAAATTGCACGCTCCATCTAGGAACCAATTGGGAAATTTTGCACTTTGTTTCTCCCATAATAACAGAATTGGTGATGTCACAGGTGCCGAGATGTTATGCTATGGGTTATGACTTCATTAAGATCGTCAACCCCTCCCGTGCTAGAAAAATAAAGGGAAAAGAGATCAAACCTGACAGTAAACCTCCTTCAGATGACTATATAAGTGATATAATCACTCGAGTGATGTCAGCCCTGCATATTTTGTAAATGGCCAGGATAAAACAAGTCAGAGAGCCGTATCAATATATTGATGACTCAGAATGACCTATTAAGTCACCAACTACTCAACTCATTATTAGATCTTGGAATACTAGGGTTTTTTATTCCTTTATGACTAATGGGTTAGGAACTGAGGCCATGTTGATGGCTGATGTTGTGCTGTTACAGGAGACCTCGGTTAGAGAAAAATTACAAATTGATGGTTATGTCTCCTTTCAGAAATGTGCCCAGAAAGATTATTATGGTAGACTCTTTGGAGGATTAAATACTGCTGTGGAATCTCACTTTAAATCGAAGGAACTATCACTTGAGCAGCATTTAGACTCGACACTAGCCATCGAGCTGGAGCTGGAACAGGATAACAAAAACTGTAAGATTCTGCTGATTAATGTCTATTGCCCTCCATGGTGAGAAACCATTGAGAACATTGTGAACCATATTGAAGTGATACTGGATAACTGGAAAGCAACTCACACGACTGTAATGAGATATGTTATGGGGGATTGTAATTTTAAAAGTCCCCCTGTTTTCAAAAAAGAAAGTTCACTTTTCTACAAGAATACTCTTATTTTAATAACAATCTTGGAACATGGGCAATTGTACCTGGGGGAGAAGAGTTAGCTCTTGATTCAAACACTTGGTTGTTATTTATAAAAGCTCATCAGCTCTTACAAGTAACCAATACTATGGCCGACGATATTTTTTTACTTGTGGACCAACAGTCAATCCATTTCTTGAATAGACCGAATACTGACAGATTCCCAGGGTTTTGAATTGATAAATGGTTTTAAACTTACCCCCACTGCCCTGAGTGGTCATGTTGTTGTAGAGTTCTCTATAAAGGTAATGGTTAAAGCCCAAGAGAGCCTAATAATGGCAATTACAAGTTAAGGCTCAAGGTAACTGTATTAGCTGGTCCGATTTTAACATACAGAAAATTAACCAATTGCTACAAAAAGTCATACAAACATTGAAAATAGTACACCATAAAATACATTGAAAAAGTCTCTCCAGCGCATGGAAGAAAAATTGGACATGCTCATGGCAAATTTCAACCATTTTAAAAATATTGTGGAGGAACACATAAAAGAAAAAATTAAACACCATTGTCTGACATGTACCTGTCCCCCTCTCCATATCCCAGTCAATTATCCCCAAACCCTCTCCACGAAGAAAAACTTTTGATGAGACTTCCATCCCTTCATCTCCTCCTATCCATCCTCTTGAAACCCCCAATTCCCCTGTGTTTGTGTCAGTTTCTGCTTCCCCTTCTCTTTCATAAATTGTACATTTATATATAATAAAAAAAAATATGTGTGTTTGAATTCAGACCTTTTTTTTTTTTTTAAAAAGGCAGTTGGGCTGTCCGCGGCCAGCACGGGTGTCTGGGATGCCAAAATGGGGGTGTCCTAAGGGCCACTGAGCACATCTATCGAAACCGCACGCACTGGCATTCCATCAACATGCAGGTTGTATGCGATGCTAAAGGAATCATCACCTCTGTCTATGCAAAGTACCCTGGCTCCGCCCATGACAGTTTTCATATACAGAATGTCCACCCAGAGCCGGGCCCTGGAAGCTGGGCAGCATAGCGACACATGGCTCCTAGGTGAGTACAAATGCCTGTGCACATGCATGCAAGTCACACACAGACAAATACCCAAATCCTAATCATCCCAACTATTATCACCTCCCCAGGGGACAGTGCCTACCCTCTGAGCAACCACATGATGACGCCAATCCGGAACCCCACTACACCACCCGAGGTAAGATACAACGATGCCCATATTGCAACCAGGGGCATAGTGAAGTGCACATTCGGAGTGCTCAAGTCACGCTTCCGCTCCCTTGACCGCTCTGGTGGGCAGCTACTATATGCACCCCCAGTAGTGTGCAGGATCATTGTGGCAGCATGTGTCCTGCACAATGTTGCAACACGGCGGGAGGTAGCGGTGGACATGGTGGTGCCCCCGCATCCCCAACCACAGGCACAGGCTCTGGCCATGGGAGGGGACAGGGCACGTGGCGAGGCAGCCCGGACCCAGCTTGTGGCCACATTTTTCACTTAAACTCCCACCCCTGCGGAGTGCACACAGTCCTGGCACATACCAGGTGACAATTGATGATGACAAAGAGACAGTCAATTGTCACAACCTTACCACCCTGAGAATGTTCCCACGGAAGTGCCACATTGTGTGTATCTCTAGCTACTTAAAAATAACCAATCCTGTGTGACCAAAAGGAACACATGCAAAGTGTGTATCACACACCCCTGCAAAACAGTCCATCACAATCCCTGATATGTCACCCAAACCCTCCCAAACCACATCACCCTTGACTGCTACACCATGACATGGCATGCAATAGCAAAAGACAAACACATGACCAATAATATACAAAGAGACATGTCATAAATGAAAACTGGCTTGAGACAATGATGCCTGACATGGAATCAGATGGAATGAGTGATCGAACAACCTCCCACACATAGAAAATCAGACACAAATGCTTTCCAACAGTCGTAGCATGAACACAACACTGAATGCCGGTTCACATGCATATTGGGCATGGCAAAATCCAAACTCACAAACCCGTGTGCTGTGTGTGTTTCCTGCAACACACTGCACAGCACACAGCACTTTGAGCAGCCATTGTGTTGCAGATACACCTTGAGCATCACATGAAAAAAACTAATGAAACCTACAACCAAATGACGCATGTACAGGGTACACAAATGGCAATAGATCATGTGCTGCATGGACACCGTGGGCCTGAAAATGCAATCGGTTTGCACCTCTGGCCATGGAAGGGTGGATGTACGTGTGGTGGATCATTGTGCAACTGTGTGTGTCATTAGGGACATGCACTCAATATATACATGTGAAATAAAGTGACCCTCAGTGTCCTGTACACATCACATGTGAACATTGGCCATGTGAACACCCCAGCATGTCAAACCACACCAATCCCCTGACACCTGAAAAGTAAAGACAACACAAGAACAGGCATTGAGCAGCACAACACATCATGTACATAGTACCCCACAATTACAATGTAGAGTGCCCAAAACACTGTAGGCCAAGCCAACTGTCCAACAACAAAAGGCCCTCACTTACACATTACTGTGACCTTCTGAACAACTGTCTCTGGGGTATGTAGCCTTCTTCCTTCAAGTCTACCTGGCTACAGGATCACCCTACCCCTTGGGCTCCATGTTCTAGCTTGCGTGTAAATAGGGTCCAGCCCCCTCAGAGGCCACCTTGACTGATAAAAATGCCAAATCGCAGAGAACCCCAAGTAGGCAAACCAACAAACCAGTGAAAAAGGCTGTAGGCACCAAAAAACCCTGGAAGAGTCTCCAGTAGATGACTTGAGGTAGCAGGAAATGTCAAAGCACATGTACAAGCACAATGATAGAACAACCAAGGTTACACAGTTGAACAATGGTCCAACCGGATGGGTACCATTCACTGTACAAAACATACAATGATGATGCAACAACTGATGGGTACTGTCACAGCTCCGGTGTCCAGGCACAGGAGTGGCACAAACCAACCTCCCCCTCTGTGGTCTGGGTGCCTGCAATGTCAAACTAACATAGGCCTCTGAGACCCCGGCGGGGAATGAGGGTCAGGGATTGTTGCATTGACAGGCATTGGTTTTCAGGATAACCGGAAAGAGGGGCAGGAGAGTGGATGTGGATTTTCAAGGTAAAGTAGGCAAAATACAACTAATCACAAAAACACATACTCAATCAGAGAAAACATGTTCATCATGCACATTGTACCAAATCAGTCAAATGAAAGCCAAAGAGAAACTTATCTCTGGGGTGAGTGCTGGCTTCCTGCCTGCGCACTCTCAGGTCCGGTAACAGGAGGACTTAAATACTGCAAAGAGAGCGTGAGTTACTAATCTGAATGTGTGTTTACAACACACACACAACACCATCCATGCCCCAAAGTAAGTGACATCTCCACAAACAAACCTCCCTGTCTGCTGCTATGTACCCATACGTTAGCTTGGCACGCCGATGGGACATACACTGTCAATGCAGTAATGCCAGCGCATGTGGCCGCGCAGGAAATAGAAGACAATTGGGTCAAGAATCAGACATGATACAATGGTCCCTGGGTGAGCTGCTAGACGCATATAGCAAGGTGCAACTTCAGTACAAGTTGCGTTCTGCCTGCCGTCGATTTAAATAGGTAGTGCACGTGGCAATTTGCACCTGCAAATGACATGCACTCACCACAAGCCTGAGCCTCGCTGGTTGTCCCTGTGCGCTGTATCAGTTTTTTGCCAGGAACGCTACTACCCTAATTACTCTGCTTCAATGGAGCAGGGGGTACTCGAGGATATGTTTGATGGCCCCTGCGTGTGCCCCTGACAACTAGTAAAGGCACTTGGCATTTGGCCCTCAACGCATGTCAGCTGTACTGTGTGCTTCTCCAACAATGCCTGGCAAAGCTCCACAGCACTGGTGCCACTTAGAATCCATGTGCAAGTGGCCTGGTGGAAGGTAGTCTGCTGGTGTGAGCCCTTGTGTTGCTAACCTTGCCAGGAGCTCCTGGAAACACGTCTGCTTCTGTCGGACGTCTGAGCACAAGCCCTGTGCATCTGCTTGCGCACACATCCACACATCGGCACCACCGAACATGCCTAGTTTTCTGTATTAGTCGTCCCTGTGTCGGCTGGCAAAGGTAGTCTGGATTCTCATCTTCCTGCAGAAAGGGCATGAAATAAATTAATAAGGCTTGACAGTTCCCTGTGTGTGTGTCTACATGCTGGTTGTCACTGGGCCAGGTTACAGAGCTACATCCAAACTCCTCCCACCATCAGTGTCACTTTGACAGGCCAAGGTTGCAGGCTACTGTCTATGGCATGAAGTGCATCAAGCACATATACAGGCAAGAAAATAACATACATCACAATCAACATCAATTAATGGAAAAATCAATCACATAGTCACCCAAATTAATTACAGACATGGAGTGGATGAAAAGCAACCAATCCCCACTAGGGGTGTTAACACAAGTAGAACAGCAGCAGACAGACCACAGTAATTAAGGAAGTCCGAAGCCCTTGTGAAATATTTTGTAACACCTAACCATCCTAGCGAGCCCATGGATAAGGGAAGCAGGAGTGGCCTATGTGAGTCAGGACCCCAAGCTGCAAACACATGCACAAGACAAGCTTGAAGGGCCCAGCTGGAACAGACAGTGGATGCTTTCAAAAGCCACAAAGCACCACAACGTCACATGATTGCACAATAGACAAACAATATTAAACTATATTAACTAATTAAACTAACAATGAACAACCTACATAACCTAATTAAAATTACTATCAAATAGTCAATATTAACTAACTAAACTAAAAGGAAAAAACAGAAATGGCCACATACGACCCGGGGGGAGGGGAGGCACCCAGGAGGGGGGAGGTACAGGGTGCACCTCAACACCCACATGCGCTGATGTTGAGACAAAAAAAAACAACTCCATGGGCTCAAAGCCTGCACACCAAGACCTGTGTGGAAGATAATTTGTCGTCCGCGTCTGCCTCATCCTGTAAATAATGACGTGGCACAGGAGCCTGCCCACACCTACGCGCAGCTTGCCCCTCGTCGGCAGCAAGTCTGCCGGAAGGGTGAGCTTGGTTCTGTGAGGCAATGACATGCAGGTCTGCATGCAGAACCTCCCGTGATACACGTGCTTCCTTTTGCAAGGTAACAAGTTCTTCCTGCATGGTCTGGCTGGACAACCGATGCACCTCCCGGAAAACATGTAGCTCAGCCAAGATGGTACGCTCAAGCTGCTCAAACCTCCCCTCTGACCGCACCCTCTGGGATGCCAAGAGGGCATCCAGAGTTGATCTGAGGGACTGAGACTCAGCCCTCAGGGCCGCCATGTGTGCCTATGCGTGAGCAGTAATTGCTTTATGCAGAGACAACATTTCAGCCTGGCGTGCCCTGTCAGAGGCCTCATGCGCAGTCTGAGCGAGCGGCCCATGGACTGCGCCGCCTGCCGCTGGAGAAGCACCTGTCTAGCAGGGGGGAGCACAGATTGGGCCACACATTCCATGCTTGCAGCAATATCATCAAGTGCTGCCCCCGACGTTCTGAATTGGCAGTCATGTCTTACTCCCACTCAGTATAACTCGGTGGCACGCGGCCACCGCGTTGCTGGGCTTGACACCTGCGGGACCCAAGGACTGTGCGTCCTTGTTGGGTTGGTACCGCCCGCGGCTGCACGACTACATGCCCCCATCTACGTGATGCCCCAGGCACATCAGCAACTGGTGTGGAGGGTGACCCTGTGTCCCGATCCACCACAGTCGGAGGTCCCACCACTGTCGGGCCCCTTAGTGCAGGTGTCGCGGACAGAGAAGTGTCCACATCAGAATCACTCACCCCTGACGTATGGACCTGATTTACATCCAACTCAACATGGCTGTCAGAGTGGTCATCTGGGCTGTACTCATAGCCAGCCAAAGAAAAGATGGACTGAAGCATACGTGGGTTCTCTTGGTCTACCACCCCACGACCTCCACTTGTGCCGGATTGTGGTTGTGATGACAACCCTGTGCCTGGCATGACAACACCATCCTCTGGATCCATTGCGTCATCACCTGAAAAGTGGAGAGAAAAACAAATTAGTACACATGTCAGAAGCAAATGACACACATACACAGAGACATCACACAGACAGTCAACACATGAAGCAGACATGTCACTCACAAAACAGAACCTGCCATGCATGCCTGGTCAATTTGACATTGCATCAGTGAATAGGCATGTAGAACGATGTTACACGGCTCAGAAGCGGGTTGATGCAATGCAGAACATGTGTACGTTACTCACTATCTACATGAACAAGTACTTCATGATGTGTATCAAAAATCGTGAAGCCAGTGGAAGGGCTAGTTCAGGCATCACGTGCAATGTGCATGCAATGGGTTGCATGGCTACAAGCAAAGCCCCCCCACTCACACTCAGTGAAAATGCAGGGATGCCTTGCTTGGTAGCAAAAGGCTGAACCGAGACCTGTGCATTGGCAGACAGTGTTGACTAGTATCAATGGCATCATCTGAATCAACTGCCAACACAGCAGATGATGATGGGACAGTAAACAGGACACATGACGAACCCTCAGTAGTACACCCAAGTGTGCAAAAGCCACTACACCAGTTGGACAGAGTCAGTGTGCCTGAAACTGGGGGAGGACTGTGCCCCACACAGACTGAGACACCCTAAACATGTGTGTGATACAGGACAGGGCCAGATTGGGCATGGGATGGCCAAGAAATCCCATGAAATGTTGCTCATACAAGACACGTACTACAATGATCATCCAGACATGGACACATAGGGGCATGCAGGGAATGCACATGGAGCATGAATGGGCACTCATGTCCCTGCGGAGCATCTGCCATCTGCGCAGTCCAAGTTATACACCCTGCATGAAGGGCAGAGGATGTACCCCACTGCATGTGTCGGGCAGGATGGCTGGTGGAAGTTAGCATGTACACAGGAGGCTTGAATAGGCCATTGCAGTATGCCAAAATGATGCACAACAGTGCAATGGTGTAATTGTGGTGCAGGGGGGGCTGGAGGGGCAAGGGGGCATGCCTACGTGGAGTACCCGCATGCAGGCAGAGGACACATGCACGTCAGTCATGCAATGACATAGTCCCAGTGCTGAGAGGAAAACCACTCCTGGCTACATGCAGAAGGGCCAGAGAGCAGGAACATGGACCAGAGGGGCATCTGGGTGACTAACATGTGTGTAGGGTGCAAGTGTGGTGATGAGGACAGTCCCCATCTGCTCTACATGTCCACCATCCTGCACAGCAAGCACGCATCAGTGAAGCATTGCATGACTAGCACATGACAACCATGTACACATAGCATGTAGTGGCAGTCAAGCACAACACATCACCCAGGCAAAACACACATGGGCTGGACATACATGCAACAACACTCACTGGACTGGGCATCAAAGTCCTGCATCTCTCCCACTCATTCGACCGATTCTTGTGGTATGAACTCTGCAATGAGTGCCTCGTGCGGAGTGAGGTGATCCTCCTCAGGTGGTGGCCCACCGCCAATCACCAGAGTCATGCTGTAATTAGAGGCACGCTTGGCCTTAGCATTGCGTTTGAGGTCATTCCAACGCTTCTTGCACTCGGCAGCTGTGCGCACCTTATGGCCGAATGTACTCACATTATCCGGGACATGCTTTAGTGGGTATTCCGATGGGCAGCCTAGTTTGACAATTCGGCCCCACTAGCATGTCAAATCTGTGGGCCTGCACGTAGTCCACAAGGAAGTCCAGTTCCTGTTTGCAGAAAGGCTTCTTCCTTGACGTGCAGGAGGCCGTGACTGTGTCTGGGGTCCCAGCCTGTGCTGCAGATGCAACCTTCCTCCTCTTGTATGGTGGTGCAGACCCTGGCTGGCGAATGCTGCCCTGATCAGTATGGCCAGTGGGACCGGTGGATTGAACCAAGGGAGTGGCAGGTTGAAGGATGACCGAAGGCCTGACTTGCATCAGTGGCTGCTGGGTGCCCTAGAATGGACCCTGCGCAGCAACATCCGCTGTGCCAGGGTCATTGAACGCGACTGTCCTGGTTGGTAGACTCACAACCGGGGTGTTGTTGGCTGCATTTGCCCCTGCACTTGCCAACACCCGGCTGGTCGGGGCAGCAGGTGACATTGCTGCCCCAGGGAAACGTGTCTCGGTCAGGGCAGCCCTGCATGCACCTACGGTGTTCCTCCTGACCTGCTGGAAATCTTCCAGTGACTCTTCAAGTACCAACGCAGCCTGCGTTGGCAGCCCCTGAGCCTGGGTGGTGGTGTCCACAGCTGCACCTGCCGCTACCACTACACTTGGGCCCATGGCAGTCGATGAAACGGACTGCCGGTTCACACGGTCGCCAGTGCCAGATGCTAGAACTGCATCTACCGGAGCCGCAGGGGGTGGTGGCATGACTGCACCAACACGTGGCTCAACATTGCCCCGAGCTGCCGCACCCCTGCCTCTTCCCCCTCTGCAGCCACCCTGGACACCCTGGAGTGCCCCTACTCCCTGGACACCCCGGCCACGTCCCTGACCATGCCCGCCACGAGGAGTAGGCCCAGCTGAGGTGCCCCTCACCTTTGGTGGCCTCCCAACCATGGCACAGATGGAGTAGTGCCTGCACAGATGCAGAAGTGCCAATGGGAGGTGTACACCACAATTGTCCTGGCAATTGGGGTAAAGGGGGTGGGATACAAGATGTTATAAGCACTCCTGCACCAGCAAGGCTGTATTTGACCCTTGTGATGAAGTGACGGGTCACGCAACGCTCAGACACCCCAAAATTGCAGTAAAACTGTGCATGCACCCGATAGCCCACGTGTGTGGAATTAACCTCCCACAGTACGCAGTGGCACCCAGGGACACAAAAACACGTACGCGTGGGTAACGCAGGCTACTATGACCTCGAAAATGGGTACGCGGTACACAGGGGCACCCGCAGTGGGAAAAGTAGCGTGCGCGACTCACCGTCAGACTAGCGTGATAATGAAAAACACGCATAGCCAATATCCCGCCAAAAGAAGAGATACATCCTTGATAGCTGTGAAGTAGTGATGGTGCGTGAAACAACAAGAAGTAGCAACACACACGTCGGTCTCCACGAAAGCCACGTATAGCGAACTGCCGGGAGCCGCTCACCTTTAACCCGTGCTGAGGGAAATGCCCGCGTGCGTCACGTCACTTACGCACATAGGCCCTTTCCTCGGATTACACGCATTAACACGCGGACGTGCAGTTTTTTCATGTGCTGAATCACTATGCACACGTCATGAGGGAAACGCCCGCGTGCGTAATGCCACAGACGCGCTTACGCACTAAGGGCCTTTCCTCGGATTTCACGCTGACGTGCAATTTTTTCACGTGCCAAATCACTCCGTATCAAACTCGCCATGCAACAACAAACGGAAGACCACGCTCCTGCCCAGAAGGCCATATTCCTGCCCCCCCAGATCCCTGAGCGCGCTCCCACCTGCCATCTGCTGCTGCCTGCCTGCCTGCTGCCCACGTGCCCTGCTATTTGCTGCCTCAAGACTTCCGACTGGGATACCATCACTCCACAGCCCAGCCCCAGGACCCAGTTGCCCACACACACCTGCCTCTGGGGTTGCCATGTTGGACACAACACCATCTGGCACCACTGGCAACCCCCAGCCAGAGAGGCAGAGGGCCACAAGCTTCAGTGCCAATGAAGTTGATGTACTGGTGTAGCAAGTCCTGGGGCAGTATGATGCCCTCTTTGGAAGTTTGCGCGCCGACAATGAAGGACGGAAGAGGATCTGGATGGACATTGTGACTGCCATCAACGAGGAGGGGGTGGCAGTCCACGAGATCAAACATGTCCGGAAGCGCTGGGAGGACTTCGGGTCCAGGACCGTCAACAAGGCCCGGCACCTCTTGAAGGCAGCGGATGCCAAGGGGTTCCGGGTCCACCTGGCCGACAACCAAATGAGGGTCCTGGAACGCATACACGTCCAGGTCCTTGAGAGGCAGACCGGTCTGGAGTCGAGCGTTTTTGTACATGCATACTGATCGGACGCTGTGCGTGTTGTGGTGTGCCAGGAGTGTGCAGGTTGCACATATGTCTTTGTAGGGACATGTATGGATGTGTATGTACAGATACATGAACCTGCCACATGTGATTCCTCTCAAGTGTGAGACACATTGATGGTGTATATGTTGGTAAGCATGCTGTTCAAATGTATGTGTGGGTGCACACATGTAATAAATGATGTGTATGTATTGTGGCATGGTTGTGGTTTCACACATGGATTCTGGTTCATGCTGCATGTATCTGCACTGTGCACATGTGCATGTGGGTGTATTTGACAAGTGTGCAACTGTGATGCAACATGGATGCATGTGACACTGACATGTAGAAGGCTGGACGTGAGATGTGACTTGGATGGCGATCTCATCACTGCAACAGTTGGTGGAGATGTACACTTGCATGTAAGTGGCATGTGTGCATGTGTGTGCACTCCCCATGTTTCATGTGACGTCAGGCTCACCTTCGGCTGCTCATGTTGTTGTTTGTGTATGGATGGTGCTGCCTGCTGCAATATTCCTGTTGATTTGCTCATGTGTGTGAGTTGAAACGACATGTGTGTTGGGGAGTTTGATGCCACATCTGTAGTTTTACACTGCCACTCATGTACAACTGTCATGTGTGTATCAGTCAATTTTACAGTGCCCTGATGCCTGTGTTCTATCTCTCCCTGTCTGCAGCGTCAACTGATGAAGAGGGCGGAGAGGGTGCTGTGGAGCAAAGCGGCAGGGGTCGCACCACCAGCCGGAGACGCAAGGCCCAGCTCCCCTCCCACGTTGTCATCTCGTCGGGGAGTGAGGAGTCTGGTGCCGCGTCCCTGGCCGCAGCTGCCGATGGTAGGTCCAAGAGGCGGAGGTCAGAGGTGGACTCCTCAGCAGCAGAAGGTGCAGTTGAGACCCCACACGGTCCGACAGAGGAAGATGGCACGGAGTCATCCATGTTGGTGGAGGGTTTGGTGGAGGAGTAGGCCGTGGAAGGGACACACACAGGGTCTGGAGGTGGGGATCCCACTAGTGCTAGTGGTGCAGTGCAGGGGCAGGGACAGGAGGCAGCACAGGCTGCCGCGGAGGTGTCGATGTGTAATCCTGTCCCTGATCCTGTGACTGCATCATCCTGCACTAGCAGGGATGCCTACGTCCAGACCCGTTTTCAGGGAGGGGATGAGCGCACAACAACCAGCCTTCCTCTCCCTGCAGATTTGGCAATCTGGGACCGGGTTGAGCCTGTCCTGGCTTGGATGGCGTTGCGTCAACGGGGCATGCGAGGTGACCTGCAGTGTTTTCGTGGAGACACTGCACGTCATCTCGGATGCCTTGTTGACCGCGTTGACCTACTGGGACGGGTCACCAGGGCTGGATTCCTCCCTATGCTGGACCTTCTTCTGACCCCCTCCTCACCTGAACCCCCTATGCACCAGTCGTCCTCCATGCCATCTTCCCACCCATGTATCACCTGGGTACCCTGTGGAGCTGCCTTTGACCCAGCGGCCAGGCTGGTGGAGGACACATCCCTGCCACAGTCGGGAGTCGGACGTCCAGCAGAGGTGGCCACCACAACAACTGCACCCCAGCCGGAGGAGGACGGGCAGGCAGCAAGAGCCAGGGCACAAGCATAGCAGCAGCAGCAACAAGGTGGGAGCAATGATGGCTCGGGGCCATCAACACCCGAGGGGCAAGCATCAGCCACAGGGCAGGAGGACCCAGGATTGGGACTGTCTTCCATGTGGCAGTGGTTGGGCCAGGCCATAGATGCGGAGCGGCGGCGGGCAGAAGAGGCACGGCTCACAATGGTCAGGGTGGAGGCGAGCCGAGTGCCTCGAGGCAATTCGCAGGGAGTTGGAGTTGAACATGGCATCATCCCTGCGAACCCTCAGGGCCATGGAAGAGGAACGCCTCCAGGACATAGAGCAGGAGTTCGATGATGCCTTGGCCCGGGAAATCAGAAAGTGAGCCGTCGGACTAGCCCGCCACCATTGTATATAGTTTTTAGTGTCAGGTTTCATTTTCGTTTTGCTTTATTTTGGGGTGATTGGACTATGCCCCACACTTTTGTATATGGTTATTTCTTAGGTAGTTTGTTTGATGGGTTTCATTTCTTTCGTTGGGCTCATGGACCCTTTCACCATTCATTTCACATAGCTGAACATTGGATTTGTGAGAACTTATTATTTTTTTTATTCACCATGGATCAATGGATTTTACATTTTCTTTGGATTTGCTTTGGTGGACGGAGAGTTTGGACGAATATTCTTTTGGATTTGTTTGGATTGGTTCTACATTTCATTTTTGTATGTTTTGGACATTCATTTCATTTCATGTTTGAGATTTTTTAATGCTTTCTTTTTATTACATTCTTTTTGTTCATAATACATGTTCATATTTTACTTCCATGTGTGGTTTTCGCTCATTGGGTTCATGCATGTCAAAATGTGGGTTTACACAATCAATGGCACCCAGTGTGTGTGTGTGACGGACATGTGCTGATGTACATAGTTGACTTTTGGTTTGTGTCATGAGATAGGCATGTTTGTGTGAGGTGGATTGGGAAACTCATTGCATCTCAAGACTGGGGTGGCGTGCTGTGGGATTTTGGTGGACATGAGGGCCATGATTGTGAATCTTTATGACGTGTTGGGGGGATATGAGTCAGGGCCTGCTGGCAGGTGCCTGTCACTGCTGGGTGGGGGGGTGCAGGGGGACATGAGTCGGGGCCTGCTGGCAGGTGCCTGTCACTGCTGGGTGGAGGGGGTGCAGGAGGACATGAGTCGGGGGCCTGCTGGCAGGTGCCTGTCACTGCTGGGTGGGGGGGTGCAGGGGGACATGAGTTGGGGCCTGCTGGCAGGTGCCTGTCACTGCTGGGTGGGGGGTTGCAGGGGGACATGAGTCGGGGCCTGCTGGCAGGTGCCTGTCACTGCTGGGTGGGGGGGGTGCAGGGGGACATGAGTTTGGGTATGCTGACAGGTGCTTGTCACTGCTGGGTGGTGGGGTGCAGGGGGACATGAGTTGGGGCCTGCTTGCAGGGGGACATGAGTTGGGGCCTGCTTGCAGGGGGACATGAGTTGGGGCCTGCTGGCAGGTGCCTGTCACTGCTGGGTGGGGGGGTGCAGGGGGACATGAGTTGGGGCCTGCTGGCAGGCGCCTGTCACTGCTGGGTGGGGGAGTGCAGGGGGACATGAGTCAGGGCCTGCTGGCAGGTGCCTGTCACTGCTGGGTGGGGGGGTGCAAGGGGACATGAGTCGGGGCCTGCTGGCAGGTGCCCGTCACTGCTGGGTGGGGGGGTGCAGGAGGACATGAGTCAGGGCCTGCTGGCAGGTGCTTGTCACTGCTGGGTGGGGGGGTGCAGGGGGACATGAGTCGGGGCCTGCTGGCAGGTGCCTGTCACTGCTGGGTGGGGGGTGCAGGGGGACATGGGTTGGGGCCTGCTGGCAGGTGCCTGTCACTGCTGGGTGGTGGGGTGCAGGAGGACATGAGTCAGGGCCTGCTGGCAGGTGCCTGTCACTGCTGGGTGGGGAGTGCAGTGGGAACATTAGTTGGGGCCTGCTGGCAGGTGCCCGTCACTGCTGGGTGGGGGGTGCAGGGGGACATGAGTCAGTGATCACTTGTGCATGGTGACATATGGGCTGGCTTGGGGGCATGGCCAGGGTGGATGGGCTACCTGCGGGGCATGGCCAGGGGTGCAGGGTAGTCCCATGTGGTGTGGGCTGCCTGCAGGCCCTGGGGAGGGTGGTGAGGGCTCACCTGGGAGGACACACACTGCCAATTCCCATTGGGGTACCCCAGTAATACACGTACCCCGCTCGCACAAGGCCTATCACGTGTGTGACTCCCCGCGAACCCCAGGCATACACATACCCTGCTCGCACATGGCCTATCGCGTGTGAAACTCCCTGCGAACCCCAGTAATACACGTACCCCGCTCGAACAGTGCCTATCGCGTGTGTGACTCCCCGCGAACCCCAGTCATACACGTATCCCGCTCGTCCAAGGCCTATCACGTATGTAACTCCCCGCGAACCGCAGTAATACACGTGCCCTGCTCGGACAGGGCTTATCGCGTGTTAGAATCCCCGTGAACCCCAGTCATACACGTACCCCGCTCGCCCAAGGCCTATCGCGTGTGAAACTTCCCACGAACCCCAGTAATTCATGTTCCCTGCTCACACAGGGCCTATCGCGTGTGTGACTCTCGCGAACCCCAGTCATACATGTACCCTGCTCGCCCAAGGCCTATCTCGTGTATAACTCCCCGCGAACCCCAGTAATACATGTACCGTGCTCGCACAGGGCATATTGCGTGTGTGACTCCCCGCGAACCCCAGTCATACATGTACCCTGCTCGCCCAAGGCCTATCTCGTGTATAACTCCCCGCGAACCCCAGTAATACATGTACCCTGCTCGCACAGGGCCTATCGCGTGTGTGACTCCCCGCGAACCCCAGTCATACATGTACCCCGCTCACATAGGGCCTTTCGCATGTGAAACTCTGCGCGAACCCCAGTCATACACGTACCCTGCTCGCACAGGGCCTATCGCGTGTGTGACTCCCCGCAAACCCCAGTAATACACGTAACCCGCTCGCCCAAGGCCTATCACGTGTGTAACTCCCCGCGAAACCCAGTCATACACGTACCCCACTCGCACAGGGCCTATCGTGTGTGATTCTCCCCGCGCAGCAGGGTACGTGTATTCGGAGGGGTGCGCAGGGAGTTTTACAAATGTTTTTGTGGTTGGGGGGCTGTATGCTGGTCCACTGGCCTGTGCGCCATGTACGAGATTTGTGTGCTGTTCATGGCGCACTGGGAGGGTTTGGGGGCGTAACTGGCGCTGCGGCAGGGTCGCTGCCCCATTCTGCAACACGGTTGGTTATAGTTGTTGAAATCCATGAATACACTGTGCGTGGAAATGGATTTTGGCGCACGCGGGTGGTGCAGACTGCCGCACGGGCACACTGTGCGCCAGCCGCGTGCGCCACTTGTGCGCTGAATTCTATGAATTACCCCCTAAATCTCTCCACAATCTTGCACCCCCTTATCACTCCTCTCTCCTCTCTTTCTACACTCCCTCCACTCCCTTCACTCTCCTAACCACTTTCTTCTCACTGTTCCTCCTTCCCCTTGTGCCACATCCCATTTCCGATTCTTCATCTCCTAGCCCCCCTGCACTGAAACTCCTTACCTCTCTCACTCCGCTCTATTTCTACCTTTTCCTCATTCTGCACTTACCTCAAATCTCTCCTTCTCCATTCTCCACCATGAAACCCCTCCCACCTTCTTGCCCCCTCCCCCCTTGCCTTATCTCCTTAATCATCTCCCTCCCCGTCCCCCTGATCCCTATTCTCACCCTTAACCCCATCCGTTTCCCTCCTCCTCCTTTCCCCCACCCCCCCTCTCTCTCACTTCTACTGCACTACTCTCCTTCTCCCCTTCAGTTTAATTGCTCTACTTACTGTTTTCTTGGTCTGATTCTCAATTTTCAATTGCTGCCACTGTTACTGTTATAATGTTAATTGTTATATGTATCCTCTTGTTGTTAAAATGTGTTACTCAAACACACTGCGCGGTGATTCATGTAATTTGTGCAACAAAAAAACAAAGATTTGTGCACCATTTTACCCACAAAACACAATTTATTAAACAGGGATTAGCACGCAGAATGGCACACAAATCCCAGTTTTTCCAGAGCACAAATAACATAACTCAGCCGCTAGAATATTAGTATTACAAAACAAAGAATTGTTTTAATTTTATACCATTGGATTTACTATTAGTGCTTATCCTCACCACTAGCTCACTTTCTGCTGTCATCTGAACCGTAGTATTGTAACACAGAAATAGAAGAATAGCCTTCCCAACTAATTGTAGCAGCCCAATGCACAATCACACACCACCAGATACATCTTTACCATCATACTCAGACACTCATGCATACAGCACACAAACATTGCACAACAGCCCAACCCATACCTTGTATTTTTTTTCAACAAACCCAACAGAATGCCTACTAGAAAGCAAGTCCGTAGAAAGAATGCAGAAATAGAGCAAATGAAAATGTAAAATTCCAAAATAAGCATCTCTAGCAGAGTTTGTAGAAAAAGTTCAAACAAAACAGCTAATACAGTCATTTATCAAAAAAAAACAATCTTCCAGTAAGGAAACATTGCCTCCCCTATCAAAATGTAAAAGAAAACAGAAAAGGATTAACCACTAGCTACCACTACTGCTATAACTGCTCCTATAAATCTTAATATAGTAGGAAGTAACCATACCAAAAGAAGTATATTCGCAAAAATGTTCCGCCACAGAGTTATTCAGAATCTTATAAAAACAGGAGACAAATCATGCACAACCCTTAAAAACTACTGTAGAAAATCAATCTTAGAAGTTTTGATAGACAGTGCAATCCTTCTCAAAAGAAATGTATTTATTTTAGTGTTAAACATAATGAAACCACTAACAAAACTAAGTACTAAATTACAAAAAAGGCTTTTCAATGAATGGAATGTCAACAAAAATAACTTCTTAAATATCTGTGGAGGTGAATGGAGCCACACCACAAGCACAGAACCATATTTCAATTAAGAAGCATACAAAGAAAATCAAACAAACACAATTGCCATCCTTAGCAGTGGACGAGGTTATGAAAATCTTAATAATACCATAATGGAACAAGAAATACTGCTTACAAAAATATCCCCAGAAAACTCAGTATCAATTCACCATTTGACTGAACCAGAACGTCCAGTATACAAATGACCATGCACGTCAATGTGTAACATTGCCAAAAAATCTTTCAAATCATTACGCCAGTTCCTCAATCAATTTGTGAAAGGCAAAGAGAAAATTAAAATAAAACTGCTGCAAAATATGGATACCTGTCCAGTGCGCAAATACACAGGACTGCAAGGACATTCATTGGCCTGGATTTCAGGACCTATTTGCAAAGACCTATTCAAAGAAATCAACCATATCCAGAGGAAATATTTTGGAAGTGAAAACCACTTACAAAATGCAATAGCTCTACAACAGACTAGCAACAATTCTGCACATGGCAACCTTCTACTACACACATACAAAAAAGAAATACTAAAATTCAAAAGTACATCCGCTGAGTACCAAACCATGTGTGTGTGTTGCCGCAGAACTTTTTCATACAAGTAACACCAAAACTATACCCATAACATACAAAATAGAAGACAATGAAGATTTCAAATGGTTTCAATTAGCTCTCTACCTTTTAACAGAAAACAAATATGAAATAACTGACCCCTTAACACTTTGCAGTTACTGCACTACAAAACTTGACAACAATCAAACTCCTTCACGTGCTATCACAAATAACTTGGAATTATTCCCACTACCAAAACCCCTGCAACAACTCAATTTGTATGAGAGCATCATAATTCAAACAGTGCACCAATTTCAAGCAATAATAGGCCTTCAACCAAAAACAACAAAATTAACTCCCTCTGAATTGGTGAAAGGCATTTGTGGCAAAGTAGTTTATTTACCATTAGATCTAAAAGAAAATGTGCACACTCTGGGAGTTCAACGTCCAATAGAGCAATCTTTCATTGTCTTAGTAAATGGTGTACCTACAAAAGACAAAACAATTTGGCAACAACTGGTAGACTTACATAAAATTAGACAAGCCTTGCAATATCTAAAAGACAATAATGAATACTACAAAGAAATAAATATTGAAGAAAACTTAAGGGAAACAACTGAAATAATTCAAGAGTCACCAGAAATTGGTCAATTTGAACTTCTAGACCCTGCTACAGTATCCAATATTTTAGACCATTATACAATTCATCCATTACACTCTAATGACACCATAGATGATGCACTAGAAACATACCAAATGCGACAAACCAAAGGATCACCAATCAGCATATGAGAAAAAAGTATAGAAGCACGTGCTTTTCCTCTACTCTTTCCTACTGGCAAAGGAGGAAGGTATAATGATAGACCTATTCAGATAACAGCATCAGAATAACGCTTGTTGCGAATGTATTCTGAAGATCCCAGATTTAGACAAAATGTGGAATACATATTCCACCTACTCTTTGAAAATGAACTAGTAACTCTATGTCACAGTGTTGCACACACATTAAAATCAGGAACCCACTTTCAAAATATTTCAGCTATGCAATTACTACAAAAAGTGCAAGAAAAAGATGAGGTTTTACAATCAAGCATTACAAACCTGTTAGCAAACATGTGTGGTACTAAACAGTACTGGTTCTGGCGTCACAGAGATGTACGTTGTATGATAAGAAACCTTGGCCCACCCACTTGGTTTGTTACATTAAGTTGTGCGGAATATGCATGGGAAGATCTACATGATTTCCTACGCATATCAAGCAAAAACAAAACAAACATAGATATACTATCACCTGGAGAACTTTGATCTCTAGATCCTGTTAATGTTTCAAGATATTTTCATCATCGCTTCATTGCTATGCTACACTTTATTTGTAATAAAACTGTTCCTCCCCTGGGAGAAGTGCAACACTTCTTTTGGAGAAAAGAATACCAAGCCAGAGGAGCACCACATATCCACATGCTTTTATGGATTAAAGATGCTCCCAAATTTGGTCAAGAAAGTGATGCCACTGTTTTACAGTTTATCGAAAATATGTCACTTGTGAAATTCCATCAGAAGCAACAAATAGTGATCTCCATGCACACATTCTACAATTTCAAAGACACAAATGTGACAAATATTGTTGTCGCAAATACAAAATCAAAGGGAAATACTACACCAAATGCCGCTTTGGTTTCTCTAGACCAGTTACAGAAACAGGTGAAGTGAACAATTTCATGTCTTCAGTTAGACATAGAGCCTCATCACGACTTTGGCGGTAACCCTTAAATCCAGCGATAGCGCTATTACCACCGGATTTAAGGGTCCGCCAAAGCAGGACTTCGGCGGATTTCTCCCCAGCTCTGAGCTGGGGGGAAATCCGCTGAAAATTTGCGCTATTACCGCCGGCGGGAAATGGGGCATTCCCGAATGGGCTCAATGGGGAATGGGGATTGACATTACCGCCAAACTCGTGATCCGGCGCTATTAGCACCGGGGAGTTCGGCGGTAGGGCTAATACCGCCGGTGTTACCGCCCAAGTCGTGATGAGGCCCATAGTGTTAAAGGTAAATCACCTAAAAATACATATTAAATAAAAAGAACAGAAAAAGCAAAATATATCAATGATTACAATGCAATCATTGCCCTATTGTGGAATTCAAACATAGATGTGCAGTACATTGCAGACAATTCCACTGCAGTTGCACGGTATGCTACAGCCTACTTAACCAAAGCAGAAAAAACAGAGCTTCAAGACCTCTGGAATGACCTGTCATCAGACAAAACACTGTCTCAGAAATTGTACAGTTTGGGCATAAAAATGCTCACCCATAGAGAAAGTGGCTGCTATGAAGCTGCAGATCGTTTAACCGGTACTGCTTTGTATGGAAAATCTGAATATATAGTATGGCCAAGTCTTGGTCCTACTAAATCTAGAAAAAGGGTTCTCAAATCATACGACGACAAAGAAACAATAGCCAAAAATGATCCCAACAGCCAAGACATTTTGAAAAACAATTTGCTAAACACATACTACCCAAACAGAAGTACTACTTTGGAAACCATGGGCCTCATTACACGGTAGGTGGTGGACCAAGGTGCTATTCGTACCTTGGTCCATACCGGTAAAATACTGGCACCACCTTGGAGGAAAGGGGAATTAACGCCCTATTCTAAGGTTGGCGGGGCGGTTATTCCCCCTTCCCCCATTGATCTTCTCCATTCCCGCTTTTGACTCATAGGGCATAATGGGAATGGGGTAGGTGCTAATTACGATACCGCAAATTGCGGTACCGTAATTAGCACCCTGGTCCCTTTGCAGGTTGGTTTTTAACGCCTGCTAAAAAGCAGGCGTTAAAGTACCAACCCGCAAAGGGACCTCGTAGTAAGGCGGTAAGGGTTAACGGTCACCGGTACCATTACCGGTGACCGTTAACCCTTAACACCTTCCGTGTAATAAGGCCCCATGTGTCTATTCCAGTTAGCCCAAACACTTCACATACAAAAATAATATAAAACCCAATGAAAAAAAGGTAGATAGAGAGTGACAAATTGTGAAGACAGCTAAGTAAAACTTAACAAACAAAGTTGAATTAATCATATCAAATTGTCATTAAAAACTCCTCAACATAAATAACTATTTTACATGTCCCTGCTATAACTCTTTAAACCATGGAGAGAAGAGGAAGAAATACTAGATAACTATGACTCCTATGAAGGGTTCCATGTGATAATATCCCCGCAAACATATCTCCATACAAAGATTCTGCCATATTTTTGCACCGATATTACCCCATGGAACCTGCGGGGGACACCCCCACAACCCCCATATATTTTAAAAGGGAGTGGGGGACACCCCCGCAACCCCCCACCCATTTACCCCATAATTTATCCCAACCAAAAATATCGCCTACGGCCGTTCCCGACGACCATATGTACGGCGATATTTTTGGTGGGGATAATATTACCTAATACCCTATGAAGACGCTTTCAAAGCAAATGAAAGCACTATCACCGATGTAAACTTTACACAGTGCAAAACAATGTTGATCAATGAACAGCAACACGAAGAAGAACTCCAGGTCCAACTAGATAAGGACACTCCTGACAGTAGTCAACCTTCTGTACCAGGAACCACCATGTGTCTGTATGAAGATACAGAAGACTTAACTATACTACAATCAAAACTATACAATGAGCAGCGTAGCATTTTTCAAGAAGTAACAAAAAAAATTGCACAAGGTGTACAACATGAAAATAAAGAATGTACCTGCCAAAATTACAAACCTATACTTCTATACGTCAGTGGTGAAGCTGGTTCAGGCAAAACATTCTTAATCAAAATCATCAGCAAGTTCCTTCAAAAATTGACAATCAACATACTGTCAGCTATTGTAACTGCCCCCACAGGTTTAGCTGCCTACAACATAGGCGGTGTCACTTTACACCGATTACTACTCCTGCCAGTAGAACACCAAAACAAATTAGATTATTCCAAACTTTCTACAGAAGCTGCAATGGAACTACGCAGAGTGTTAAAACAAATGAAAATGCTACTAATAGATGAAGTGAGCATGGTCTCCAACCTAATGTTGGCTTTGATTCACCTCAGATTACAAGAAGTATTTAAACCAAACTACGAAGAGCTCTTGGGAGGAAAACACATTATTGTTTTCGGAGATTTTCTTCAATTGACACCAGTGAAAGGTGAACCTATTTTTAAAACCTTAGGACCCAAACTCTGTCATAAAAATGTTGGCAGCATAGGAAATGTCAACCTTTGGCAACATTTCCTATACAGAAAATTAACAGAAAACATGCAGTAGTCTGCAGACCTCACCTACGCCAACATTTTAAAAAGTATTAGAGTTGGTGTACTATCTCAAGAAGCACAAGCAATATTAAAAACAAGGCACATCCATGCAATTTATGGCCATAACTCGTGCTACTGATGTTATGGAACAATTAGCGCATAAAAATGTCAATTGTATGTCCTTAATGCCAACTCTTGCAAGCTGTTCCAAATTCAATGAAACAATGTTGAAAAAAATAATGCAACCAATAATTGAAATTTGCTCCACAGACAAACTGGGCGTACATGGTATGACACTACCCATGTGTCAACAAGCCACAACAAGACTAAATACCTTAGAAAATTCTATCTCCAACACAGCTGGTTTGGAGAAAATATTAAAATGATCCTTAAACTGTAGAGTAATGCTTAAACATAACCTTGATGCAAGGACTAGTTAATGGAGCACTGGGTACAGTTGTTGGCTTTCAAACATACCCACGTGACAACAACATTCAGTTTGTCAATATTCTCTTTGATAAACTTTCAGAAGTAAAAAAGATAGGGTGCACAACAGCGCGATCCCTTCTCTTCAAAGACATGAATGTATCCCTTCTCTTCAAAGACATGAATGTACGCAGAGAACAATTTTCTCTAACTCTAGCATACGCAGTCACCATTCATAAATCACAAGGTCTTACCCTAGACAAAGCATTGATAGATATTGGTAACACAGTCTTTAAAGAAGGCATGAGCTATGTAGCACTATCACGCTTACGTACACTTGACAGTCTATTTCTAATCAACTTTGATGCAAGTAAAGTAAACGCTGATATTCCTTGCATTTTAGAATACAATAGACTATGTTCACTATACACCCCCCATCTAAAAACATATCATGTTCCACAAAAAGGAAAACGTAAAAGAAAACTAATTCAAACAGAAATTCAACAGGATCTCAATGGAAATCCTCCAAAGAGAGGAAAAGAAGCTAATACTTCATCAATTACCATAACCAAAGAAGAACCTATTACTCAAAGTAACTCAGGTACTACTTTAAAGAAGCAACACACACTCCGAAAAAATGACTTGGACACAGACCTATCTGGTCCATTCAAATGTTCAAATATAACTGGTATAAGTTGCTATGCAAATGTAGCAATGAATATTCTATTTCAATTACCACCAATTGTTGGCGACATTTACTTACACAGTACAGACCAATTGTGTTTGCAAATGTTAGTACTTCATAGAAACGCAACAAACAAACCTGACAACACTTATATAGTTCATGGAATAAGACAAGAATTGGACTACTGTGCTGGTATGGTGAAATTCACTATAAACTCACAAGAAGATCCACACGAATTTCTAATGTACTAACTACAAGTACTGGAAAACAAAAACATACCTATAAATGAAATCTTTCAGATGTATGGAAACATACATGCACTCTCTGCAACAATGTGACACAGGAACAAATCCCTAATGAGTGCTTTGTGTATGTATCCATACCTAATTGTGAATCCATTCCATTTCAGCAACTTGTACAAAATAGAAACCATGGTAGATTATGTACTATCTGCAATTCAGATAATCGTTTCACCTTACTAATGCAAACACATAATAAATACGTAATACTAATGCTTCTATGTTACAATGCAGTTGTTACCAAAATCAACTGCAAGCTGACTGGATTCACACATGGTCTAGTATCACTTGGTAAGAAAACCTTCACAACCATAGGTATAATCTACCAGGCAGGAGCCACAACCAATGCAGGTCACTACACTGCATATATTAAAAAGAAATGTGGTTGTTTCGAATGTAATGATAGTACCATTACTCTAATGCAGAGATTACCAGCAAATCTTATTTAATCTTCTTAAAACCAAAATTTAATAACTAATCTGCACTTAAACATTAACACAACTTAATCAAAAATGATAAACTGTTAGAATACCCCAACAGGTATCTAACTGCCCCAAGATTCTATAACAACCAAACGGATAAATGAATACCACTAAATTATACCAAAAAATAAACATTTAGAATACGCCAACAGGTATCTTACTGCTCCAAAAATCTGCAACAAGCCAAAAAATAGAACATTAGCCTGAAACAACAAGTGAACACTGAAAACAAACAAACAAATAGAAAGTAGCATAACAAACAAAGGTTTTTTTTAATCCGGCATGGATTTTTTTTTTCACAGACCCAATGATTTGAAAAACAAACACAGAAACTGAGCAAAATGCACAGTACACTGGTTTGTAATCTACTAAATATGAGGGTCGAAATGAATAAAGAATGTCCTTAAAAACTACCAATACTAACATGATCTTTTCTTTTATCACAGAAATTGACAAAGATATATATGTACTCCACTTACCAAACCAAACAGTAATATATTACAATAAGTACAACTCATAAATACTGCTCCATAACACAACCATTGAAGCAAACAGTGCATATAACTTCAGTCTTTGGTGCATGGCCTTTGGCCCTGGCCACAACCACCGTAGCATATCACACTCATGGTGGCTTATAACTTCAGTGCTTATGACTTTGGTCTTGGGTGCAAGACTCTAGGCCCTGGCCACAACCACTGCAGCATATCACACCCATGGTGGCTTATAACTTCAGTGCTTATAACTTCGGTCTTGGGTGCAAAACTCTAGGCCCTGGCCACAACCACTGGAGCATATCACACCCATGGTGGCTTATAACTTCAGTGCTTATCGGCCATGCACCCAAGACTCTAGGCCCTGACCACAACCACTGCATGTGCCCAAGACTCTAGGCCCTGACCACAACCACCGCATGCACCCAAGACTCTAGGCCCTGGCCACAACCACTGCATGCACCCAAGACTGTAGGCCCTGGCCACAACCACCGCAGTATATCACACCCATAGATCACACCCTTAGAATCAAACATTTTAACAATGCCATATGGGCATTTTATATGTACGCAGACACCACAAGTGTTCTTAGAACAGTTTCAACTTGCCAGCAGACAGCGCAGAAAGGTATCGTGGCCTTAGGACACCCCCATTTTTGTTTAATTATGGACATCACAGACACCGCATCTGTTCTTAGAACAGTTCCAACTTGCCTGCGCACAACACGGACAGGTATGCAAAATGTTTACTTCCATGGACATGTTATACTGCAATGCTTGTTACCAAACTCTACAATCTTAATAGCATGATGTAGCCAAAACTTCACATACAAACTATACAAATCAATCACTGCATAAACTGTACATTTGCAAATATTTCATGCATATTTGACTATGCCATATGGGCATTTTTTATGTCCGCGGTCACCAGGTGTGTTCTTAGAACAGTTTCAACTTGTCTGCGAACAGTACGCACAGGTATAGTGTCCTTAGGATACCTCAATTTTTGTTTAATTGGGGACATCCTGGACACCGTGCGTGTTCTTAGAACAGTTTCAACTCGCCTGCGGACAGTACGGACAGGTATAGTGTCCTTAGGATACCTCCATTTTTGTTTAATTGCGGACATCCCGAACACCGTGTGCGTTCTTAGAACAGTTTCAACTTGCCTGCGAACAGTACGGACGGGTATAGTGTCCTTAGGACACCTCCATTTTTGTTTAATTGCGGACATCCCAAACACTGTGTGTGTTCTTAGAACTGTTTCAACTTGCCTGCGGACAGTATGGTCAGGTATAGTGTCCTTAGGAAACCCCTATTTTCGTTTGATTGCGGACATCCCAGACACTGCGCATGTTCTTAGAACAGTTTCAACTTGCCTGCAGACAGTACGGACAGGTATAGTGTCCTTAGGACACCCCATTTTTGTTTGATTGCAGACATCCCCGACACCGCGCGTGTTCTTAGAACTGTTCCAACTTGCCTGTGGACAACACGGGCAGGTACCATGTCCTTAGGACACCCCCATTTTGATTGAAACGGACATCAAGGACAACGCGGCTGTCCGCGGACACAACAAACACAACAAGGGTGCTTGCCACCTAAATAAATACAACATTTGACCCATCTCTTACTCCCCCACCCTCCGAAAACAGTCTTACATGCCAACACACTTACCAAAATTGTCTTTCTTCCCCGTTTGTCACCGTGCTGTCCGAGATGGCGAGCGCATCAAAACAATCCGACACACTCCATGCTCTTCACCATCCAATCAGCTAAAACGTTGCATGTCCGCGGACATACCGCAAGCCGATTAGCAAATCAGGACACTGTCCGCAGAGCGAACAGGGAAATGTGTCAGCGGAGCGGACATAGATATCACTCATTTTTTGTGACCTACTTTTTGGTCATTTTTTTAAAAACTACTGGACGGATTTTCACCAAATTTACAAAAGCACGCTTTTGGGACCAAGCCGCTGCTCCTGCCGCAAATTTGGTGCCGTCTAGTGGTTTGGGCTGTAGGCGTGAGCACATTTTCTTCCCAATTCAGTCAATGGGAAAAATGACATTTTGGGACCCCCCCTATAACATTGCCCCCCTGGACCAAACCTCACCAAACTTTGCAAAAAAATTCAGAGTGGGCCATATTTTGCAAAGTTTGGAGAGGATTCATCCATGTACGTCGTGAGGATTAGCAACTTAACCATAACTACATAGCCACTACTGTGGCTGTGTAATATATTACATGGCCACATTAGTGGCCATGTAGTTATGGTTAAGTTGCTGTTTCCATTGGAAGAGCACTTTTTGGGCGGCTTATAACTCGGCTCCCCCTGGACGAATCCTTACCAAAGTTTGCAAAAAAAGTATATGGGCCACTCTGAATTGTTCCCCAAAGGTTGGTAAGGAATCTTCCTGGGGGCAAAGTTATAGGGGGGGTCCGAAAACTTATTTTTTTCCCATAGACTGAATGGTGCAAAAACTTTGCGCACTGCTACAGGGCAAACCACTGGACAGATTGTCATCAATTGTGCGGAAGGGGCTTGTCCCCCAAAGCGTGCTTTTGTAAATTTTGTGAGAAATCATACTGTACTTTCCTTTAAAACGATCAAAAAGTAGCACTCTAAGAATTAGTGATATCTATGTCCGCTCCGCGGTCCCACTTCCCTGTTCGCTCAGTGGAGCACATTTCTATTGGCTAATCTATGGCATGCTGTACGTCAAGATGTAGCGCTTTCACCGATTGGTTCTGCCTCAGCGTCAAGTGCGTAGCATTCTTTTGATATGGCCGCCATGGTTATTTAGTTTTTGTGTTGAACGCCGAAATTCCCGCAAACATACCTTCATGAAATACTGTGTTGAAAGGTAAGCATTAGTTATATGTGGTAGTACAAAGTGAAACAGTGTTTTATTCTTGTTACCAATATCATCTCGTACATTGAAACTTGGTAGGCAACGTTAATGCGTCTATGTAAGAAGCCACCACCAAAAGTAGTGCGTTTAGACTGGCGTCCTATGTTTTGGAATCAGAGGCAGCCACCTGCAAGGATTCGTCAACACAGCGCGTTTGCACGTGGTCGGGAGTAACAGTTCTCATTATTGACTGCTGAAATGTTGTTGCAAAATGAGAATGAATGTGTGGTCGGAGTGAAGGTCAGTTCATTTCATTTCATTTTTTCAGTAGACGCTCGGTATGGGCGCACATGTAGCAAACCTCATAAGGGTCAATTGTTTTTTTCGACCTTGACGTACACGGAAAAAAGACAGAAAGAATGTAGGGAGTCACAGTTTATGAAACATTCCCTTTGATAAGTTATGCTTCAAAAAAGGTTTGTGAAGCTCATGATATATCAGTTCCAGAGGACGTCTTACTGCAAACAACTACTGTGTGACTGCGGAAGCCGAAATGGATCCAGCGCACATAATGTAAGCTTATTTTTCAGGCCTTTACACCAAACTGCCATTATTTACTTAGTGTGAAAAAAAAAGAAAAATATTACTAGTAATGCAGTTGGAAGTTTGTGTGCTGTTGAAGTTTCATATTGTACATTACTGTTACTACTAATGCATTTGGAAGTTGTGTGGCGATGAAATTTCAGATTACACATTACCGCCGTCTGTATGATGTCACTACAATTTCCGCTATGACCTACGAAATTTATGTGGCACTGATACTTTTTTACCTAGCATCTCTATTGCACATTGTCGCCGTTTGAAGGGAGTCAGTATATTTCCCCATGTAACATGCTTTATTTATAAAGATGCTATGTAGCACGCCTTACATTTCCGCAAAGGCTTCATATTGATAGATCTTTTTTGTCATTTTCCTCTCAGCTACTTCATTCCGTATTGCCAGTGTCATGGATTGCAGTGTCCGAGTTACGGGTTTTTCAATCGTGAATTGCAGCTATTCATCACCGGTTGTGTGTGCGTCATCATTGACTGGGATGACCGCATCGAACCTCTATGTCCCTCTATGTTGTAGCAGTAAGAAGCAACATACCCTCCTTTATGGTGTCATAGTTCACTGCCATTCACGTCTCCTTGTAAATCACAGTGACAGGATTACGCCTGCTGTGTCAACAACGCATAATTTATGTGTGGTTACCCAACAATGTCACCATTGCCACTAACATTATACTTTGTGATGGACAACATCACAGCGATTGACGGCATCTTGGCAATGAATGTGAGAGGAAACTGCCTACTGTGTCACCACTGCACACTGTGCGCGTGATAAAAACTGTGGCGCAAATGCATGGTGACTGTGTGGGAACACATCAACGTGACCGTCAAAATTAACATTTTCATTGTGCGGCGGAGACACAAACTTCAAATTTCTTTGCAACTGAGAAAAGGGCGATGATTTAGCGCTGTGCATTGTGAAATAAAAGCACAGTACTACTTTTTACATGTGAGTGTGTTTTTTATTCATTTCATGTTGACCTTCACAATCTGCCATTGTACGTTGCAGGTTGTAGTATGTTCTTTAATAGGTGCCGTATCACGGTGCGTAAGCCTTTAAGAAACCATTTGTTTACTCTGCAAAGGTACGTTAACCAGAAAGCTATTGCACACCACTTGCTTTGGCAACATAAGGCTCAGGCCCATCTATTATGCTTTCGTGCCGTGAGGGTACGTTCTGTTACCCCCAATTACAAAGATTACTTCTGCATGCACCATTAACTAGTCCTTGCTCCACGTCAAGGTTACGTTTAGCATTACTCTACAGTTTAAAGATAATTGTAATATTTTCTCCAAACCAGCTGTGTAGGAAATATAGTTTTCTAAGGTATTTAGTCTTGTTGTGGCTTGTTGACAGATGGGTAGTTTCATGCCATGTACATCTAGTTTATCTGTGGAGCAAATTTCAATTATTGGTTGCATTTCTTTTTTCAACATTGTTTCATTGAATTTTGAACAGCTTGCAAGAGTTGGCATTAAGGACATACAATTGACATGTTTGTGTGCTATTTGTTCCATAACATCAGTAGCACATAAGTTATGGCCATACAGTGCATGGATGTGTTGGGTTTTTAATATTGATTGTGCTTTTTGAGATAGTATACCAACTCTAATACTAATTAAAATGTTGGTGTATGCAATATCTGCAGACTGGTGCATGTGTTCAGTTAATTCTATGTATTGTAAATGTTAACAAACGTTTACATTTCCTATGCTGCCAAGAGTTTTACAGCACAGTTTGTGCCCTAAGGCTTTAAGAACAGGTTCACCTTTCACTGGTTTCAATTGAAGAAGATCTTCAAAAACAATAATGTGTTTTCCTCCAAAGAGCTCTTCGTAGTCTGTTTTGAGTAACTCTTGTAATCTGAGGTGAATCAAAGCCAACATTAGGTTGGAGACCATTCTCACCTAATCTATTAGTAGCATTTTCATTTGTTTCAAAACTCTGCGTAGTTCCATTGCAGCTTCTGCAGAAAGTTTGTAATAGTCTAATTTGTTTTGGTGTTCTAATGGAAGGAATAGTAATCGGTGTAAAGTGACACCGCCTATGTTGTAGGCAGCTAAACTTGTGGGGGCAGTTACGACAGCTGACAGTTTTTTGTTTGTCAATTGTTGGAGGAACTTGCTGATGATTTTGATTAAGAATGTTTTGCCTGAACCAGCTTGACCACTCACGTATAGCAGTATAGGTTTCTAGTCTTGGCAGGTACCCTTTTTATTTTCATGTTTCATGCCATGTTTAATTTGTTTTGTTACTTCTTGGAAAAGGATATGCTGTTCATTGTTCAGTTGTGATTTCAGTAGAGCAAAGTCTTCTATAGCTTGTTCATACTGACACATGGTGTTTTCTACTTCTGTCATGGCTAATTCTGCCTCATTTGCTATTAGTGGCTGTCCAAGTGGATCTTGGCTTCCTGTTACAGAAGGTTGACTACTGTTGGGTGTATCCACTTCTAGTTGGGTCTGGAGTTCTTCTTTATGTTGCTGTTCATTGTGCAACATTGTTTGCTACTGTGTAAAGTTTATGTCTGTTTTAGTGGTTTCATATGCTTTGAAAGCGTCTTCATAGGAGTCATACGTATCTAGTAACTCTTCTTCTTTTCTCCATGAAAAGTTGTAGCAGGGACATATAATGCAGTTCTTTATGTTGAGGAGTTTTTAATTACAATTTGATATGATTAATTAAGCTGCATTTGATAAGTTTCACTTAGCTGCGTTCACAATTTGCTACTCTGTATCTACCTTTCTTTTCATCTGGTTTAAAAAAATGTGTATGTGAAGTTTTGTGGTACGTGGTAGAGGCACATGGTTTCCAAAGTAGTACTCCTGTTTGGGTAGTATGTGTCTATTAAATTGTATTTCAAAATGTCTTTGCTGTTGGGATCATTTTTGGCTATTGTTTCTATGTCCTCATATGATTTGAGAACTCTTTTTCTAGATTTAGCAGGACCAAGACTTAGCCATACTATATTGTCAGATTTTCCATACAAGGCAGTACCTGTTAAACGATCTGCAGCTTCATAGCAGCCACATTCTCTGCGAGAGAGAATTTTTATGCCTAAACTGTACAATTTCTGTGATAGTGTTTTGTCAGATGATATATCATCCCAGAGGTCCTGAGCTCTGTTTTCTCTGCTTTGGTTAAGTAGGTTGTGACATATCGTGCAACTGCAGTGGAATTGTCTGCAATGTACTGCACATCTATGTTTGCATTCCATAGGAGGGAAATTATTGCATTGTAATCATTGATGCATTTTGATTCTTCTGTTCTTTTTATGTAATATGTGTTCTTAGGTGATTTACCCTTGACACTATGTCTGACTGAAGACATGAAGCTGTATACTTGACCTGTTGTTGAAACTGGTCTAGGGAATCCAAAGCGGCATTTGGTGTAGTATTTCCCTTTGTTTATATATTTGCAATGACAATATTTCCCACATGTGTGTCTTTGACATTGTAAAATGTATGCATGAAGGTCACTATGTGTTGTTTGTGAAGGGATTTCACAAGTGACATATTTTTGGATGAACTGCAAAACATGGCATCACTGTCCTGACCAAATTTAGGAGCATCTTTAATCCATAATAGCATGTGGATGTGTGGTGCTCCTCTGGCTTGGTATTCTTTTCTCCAAAAGAAGTGTTGCACCTCTCTGAGGGGAAGAACAGTCTTATTACAAATAAAATGCAGCATAGCAATGAAGAAATGATGGAAATATTTTGATACATTTACAGGATCGAGAGAGCAGAGTTCTCCTGTTTTTTTTATATCTATGTTTGTTTTGTTTTTGTTTGGTATGCTATGCGTAGGAAATGGTGTAAATCTGCCAATGCATATTCTGCTCAACTTAATGTAACAAACCAAGTGGGTGGGCCAAGGTTTCTTATCATACAGCGTACATCGTTGTGACGTCAGAACCAATATTATTTTGTACCACGCATGTTTGCTAAAAGATTTGTAATACTTGACTGTAAAACCTCATTTTTTCTTGCACTTTTTGTAATAATAGCGTAGCTGACATATTTTGAAAATGAGTACCTGATTTTAAAGTGTGTGCAATTCTGTAGCATAGACTTGCTAGTTCACTTTCAAAGAGAAGGTGGAATATGTATTCCACATTTTGTCTGAATCTGGGGTCGTCAGAATACATTTGTAAAGAGCGATATTCTGATGCTGTTATCTGTGTGGGTCTATCAACATACCTTCTGCCTTTTCAAGTAGGAAAGAGTAGAGGAAAGGCCTGTGCTTCTATAATTTTTCCCATGTGCTGATTGGAGATCCTTTGGCTTCTTGCATTTGGTATGTTTCCAGTGCATCATCTATAATGTCTTTAGAGTGTAAAGGATGAATTGTATAATGGTCCAACATATTGGATTCTGTAGCAGGATTTAGACGTTGAAATTGATCAGTTTCTGGTGACTCTTGAATTATTTCAATGGTTTCACTCAGGTTTTCTTCAATATTAATTTCTTTGTAGTATTCATTGTTGTTTTTTAGGTATTGCAAGGCTTGTCTAACTTTATGTAAGTCCACGAGTTGTTGCCACATTTTTGTGTCTTTTGTAGGTACACCATTTACTAAGACAATTAAAGATTGATCTATTGGCTGTTGCACTCCTAGAGTGTGTACATTTTCTTTAAGATCAAATGGTAAATAAACTACTTTGCCATGAATGCCTTTCACTAATTCATAGGGAGGTCATTTTGCTGTTTTTGGTTGAAGGCGTATTATTGCTTGAAGTAGGTGCTCTGTTTGAATTATGATGTTCTCATATGAATTGAGTTGTTGCAGGGGTTTTGGTAGTGAAAATAATTCCAAATTATTTGTGATAGCTCGTGAAGGATTTTGGTTGTTGTCAAGTTTTGCAGTGCAGTTACTGCAAAGTATTAAGGGATCAGTAATTTTGCATTTGTTTTCTGCTATAAAGTAGAGAGCTAATTGGAACCATTTGGAATCTTCATTGTGTTCTATTTTATACGTTATGTCTAGAGTGTTTGTGATACTTTTATTGAAAGTCCAGCGGCAACACACACACACACATGGTTTGGTACTTTAGCAGATGTAGTTTTAAACTTTAGTATTTCTTTTTTGTATGTTTGTAATAGAAGGTTGCTATTTGTACTAGTTTGTTGTAAAGATTTTGTAATTGCTTTCACTTCCAAATTTTTTTCTCTGGATATGCTCTATTTATTCGAGTACTTGTTTGGCTGTACCATGTAGAAAATTGTTATTTAAATTTGCTAGTGCTAAAGAAGGACTTTTAGCATAGTAGAGTTTATGGACCAGGTTTCTTATAGTTGAATGATGTGTTGATATCATTTTGATATGATGGAAGGTACTTTTGCAAATAGTTCCTGAAATGCAGGCTAATAAATATCCTTGTATTCCTGTGTATTTGTGCACTGGACAGGCATCCATATTTTGTATAGCTTCATTTTGAATGTGTCTTTGCTTTTTACATACAGATTGAGGAACTGGCGTAAAGATTTGAAAGATTTTTTGGCAATGTTACACATTGATGTGCACGGCCATTTGTAGACTGGACCTTTTGGTTCAGTGTAATGGAGATCTGATACTGAGTTTTCTGGGGATATTTTTGTGAGCAGAGTTTCTTGTTCCATAATGTTGTTAGTAACTTTTTCATACCCTCGTCAACTTCTATCTAGGGCATTTGGGTTTGTTTGTTTTTGTTTATATGCTTCTTCATCAAAATATGGTTCTGTGCTCGTTTTGTGACTCCATTCACCTCCACAGATGTTTAAGATGCTATTATTGTTGATATTCTGTTTATTGAGAAGTCTATTATGTAGTTTAGTAGTTAGTTTTATTAGTGGTTTCATTCTGTTTAAAACTAAAATAAATAACTTCCTTTTGAGAATTATTGCACTGTATATGAGAGCTTCTAGGATTCATTTTCTACGGTAGGTTTTAAGGGTTGTGCATGATGTTTCTCCTGTTTTTATAAGGTTCTGAAGGACTCTGTGGAGGAACATTTTTTGTAAAATATTGTTTTTGGTATGGTTACTTGCCACTACATCATGATTTATAGGTGCAGTGTTAGCAGTAGTGGTAGGTGAAGTCTTTCTGTTTTGTTTTACATTTTAATAGAGGAGGCAACATTTCTGTACTGGAAGCTTGTTTTGTTTCACTTAATGACTTTATCAGCTGTTTTGTTTGAACTTTTTGTACAAAATCTGCTAGAGATGGATGCTTATTTTGAACACTTTTATTTTGATGTGTTCTCCTTCTGCATTGCTTTCTACGCAGTTGCTTTTTGGTAGGCATTCTTTGGGTCTGTTGGAGAAAATAAAGTGTGGGTTGGGCTGTTATACAGTGTGTGTGTGCTTTGTGCATGAGTGTCTGAGTATGATGGTAAGGATGTTTGTTGAAGTGTGTGATTGTGCAATGGCCAGCTACATCAAGTTGGGAAGGCTATTCTTGTATATGAGTGTTACTATACTGGGCTTCAGATGACAATATAAAGTATGCAGCTGGTAAGGGGAAGCAGTAATACTAAATCTAATGGTAGAGGGTTAATACACTTGTTTGTTCTACAATACTAAAATGTTAGTGTGTTTGAGTAACAGTTATTACATTATGTTAGTATTATACTTACTTTTTTTGTATGGAAACAGTAGGTTTCCTCTAAGTTCTGTTCGTACTTCAGATGCTGCTGCTTTTCAGGAGAGTGGTCTTCCCTGCAATTGTAAAAGAAAGAAGTTAGTGCATATGTGTCTTTCTAACTCTTTTGTTAATGTAGACATAGAGTCTGTTAGTTGAACATGTTTTACAAATGAATATAATAGTAAACGTATAGAGCACACTTGTTTTTTAAGGCTATGTTAATGGATGTTAGGATATAGAAGAAATAATCATATGCATTTTTTGCTATTTGTACAGGTTAAATTCCAGAGATTGTACAGAAAAGCATGCAATGTATGCGTTTGTGAAGGTGTGGGAAATTAAGCAAAAGGATTTGATGTAGAGGTAGTGATGTTGTATCAGATGGGAGCCTTTCTAATGATATTGTCTGTCTGTGTGCATGCATGAAGTATGTATTCATCTTGGCTGCATGTAATTTTATAACACACTAGAAAGCCTCTTTTCCACAATTACACTGTTATTTCACCCATCTTTTAATATGAGATAACATTTTTTTTAGATAGTTGTGTGTGTAAATAAACATTTGGAGAACAGACAGGTTTGCAAGTGACACTTGATCATAGCAGAGGGGAGAAATTACAGTAAGTTCAGTTTACAGTTCATATAGGGTAAGTGGCAGTTACTCTGTTTATATGTATTCCTAGAAGAGCTGTGCATGTACTTTGCAGAAAATATTCATACCTGTAGTCTGTGTTCATGCATGTAGATGTGCATGAATCTGCAAGTAGAAATCTTGGGGAGTTTTATAGTAGTTGTTGCTGTAGGTCCTTTGCAGTCACCACCCAATTGTACTGAGAGTGATCAATAGTACATCTAAATTGCTGATCTGTGATGATGGAGTTAGATGTAGAGTTCTTGGATGTGATTAGTGGATGGTTGTGTGACTGCTTAACAGTGGCCAACGAGGGGATGGTGCAGAGAATGAAGTGGAAAGGGTAGAAGGGCTTCCCCAGTGTTACACGTTCCGCAGACACTGCGGCTGTCCGCGGACAGGGCTTGCCACATACTGGACTTCTCAACATGTCTGGCATGGAAATAGAACTGTAGGGATCAGCCAATCAGGTGTTGAGGTTGGGGTTTGTGTTGAAAGTGGCTGTGTGTAGTAAAGATGGCAGAGGTGGAGAAAGTCACGGTGTTTGTGGTTGGAGATATATATGCGCATGGTTTGGAGCAGTATTCTAAATGCAGGAATGTGGCAAACAATTTTGACATAAAAGAAGCAGAGGTGGTGTGGTGCAATGTGCCTAGTTTTACTTTGCAGGCAATGCTAGAAGTTTGTCAGGATATGGCTAGGTTTAATAGTCCACATGTAGTTGTCCTTCAATGTGGTGCTTTGCATTTGGGCTATGTCAGTGCCCCTACTTTGTTGGAAGATCTGAAAAACTTGGTTCTGGCAGTAATGAAAGTACTTCCAAATGCCAAGGTTATTTTGTATGGTTTAGTACGTAGGGCAATATGGGACAATAGTTATGTTTTTTGTCCGCAGCAAAATATTGCTAGGTGTGCAATCAACTGAGGCATGTTTGTTTTCATGCTTAGAGCTGGCATGTTCTTTTGTAATAATGAGAACATTGATTCTGGTAATATTGTTTATTTTAAAGAAAATGGCATGTCTTTATCTTTCATGGGAAATGCCATGCTCTTTTGGAGCATAAGGATTGCTTTGGAGAAGCTAATGTGAAGATATTTGGAGGAAAATAATAATAAAAAAATCTGTTGTTTATATGATTAAATACAAGTAAATAAAAAAAAAAAAAAAAAATAAAAAAAAAAAAAAAAAAAAGTGTTTCCGAAGCATCTTCAAAAAAAACAAAAAAAAGGCTCTTTTCAGAGCCAACTTCAAAGGGGAAATGGGGCACACTATTTAAATTTTCATTCCCCACTCTCAGATTTTTTGATTTGTCCGCGGACACCATGGTTGTCTGCGGACATCGCGTATTACATACAGGGATTTTGTGGTTGACAGGCATGCAAATGAGAATGAGCAGAGCAAGGGATTGGTCAATAAGGTTTACTGGGTGTGTCGTGTAAGGAGAAAGTTTGTCATAAAGTCTTTTTTCTGAGAGGAGAGCAAATAGCTATGGCTGTGTTTTTCAAAAAGCAGATTGTTTGGATTTTGGGAGATTCATGGATACATTGGTTGGAGGTGCATGCAGATCACTGTGGAGTGGCTGTACATCTTGGATTCCCTAATGTGGATGTGCACTGGCATGGAGTGTGTGGAATGAAGTGGCCGGATTTGGTACCTCTCTGTGCTACTTTGGTGACACAGCATCATCCAGACATTATTATTATTCATTGTGCAGGGAACAGTGCAGGACATGTGTCTGGAATTTCTTTGCAAAGGATGAGGGAAAGTTATGGACATGTATCCAAACTCCAGAGTAATTTTTTCCCGTATTGAGACAAAAGTGGCTGCGTTCTTTTTCATTTGGTCCACAAATGGAGAAAACAAGGCGCAATGTTAATGTTAAAAAGGCTGTCTGTGCCTTTTTGAGAGATGTTGTTATGTCTTTTTTCAGAATGAAAACATTATGTTTTGTAGTACAGACATTCTTATGCCGGCAATCAGATTTTTCTGCAAAATATACAAAATGCATTGCAACCTTTTTTGAAATTACAGCAATCCATTTGGCAGTAGGTGTTGACCATTTGAAGTTTCAGAATCACAAAAACCACCACAAAAAGGCTCTTTTCAGAGCCACCACTTCCTCCCATTGAAAAGTGCAATGGGTCTGATAGGGCAGTACCCCAAAACAATTAAATATCCCGGACTGTCCGCGGACTTCTAAAAAATGCACAGGGCCCTGCACTATTTATTTGTGACTTCTAACTATGAAAGACGACTCTGAAAAGAACCTATTTTTGTTGTTTTATTTTTTTCGTTTTTTAAACATGACACACAAGGAAAGGAGGGAAAAGGAGGGTGACGAATGGGCACCAACCACGGGGATAAGAAAGGGCAGGTGGAGAGAGGCAGATGTAGGTTGGGCCTTATTAAGCTAGTGGGCAGTCCTTCTCGTGCTCCTTGACCGCAGTCTCGAAAGCACTCTAAAGGTTCTCCCCCCTGCAGAGTACTGCATCGCTGTATATGCACAATATTGTGACCCTCGAAAGGTAAGGGTCAACAGCATCATGAATGGCCTGTGAGGCAGCTGGAGGGATGTGCTGTCCCACAGGAGTGTCTCTTGTTGTGGCAGGAGTGGAAATGGAGGATGCTCTAGAGGAACTCAACCTACTATGTTTATCGCAAGGTACAACCTTAAGGATAGCCACACCGTGGAACGACCTTAGGTGTCGCTTCATTGATGTCGTACCATAGCTATATCAACCAGGCTTACCATGACTCAGCACCATGCTGCACTGAGTGCAGATCATCTTGTTCGCACAAGCTTTTGGCAGTCCATCAAGAGTGGTAAATAACCGCCACACCCAAGACTCATGATGAGTGCTAGTAGTAGGGACTTCTACCACCTCATCCTCTTCATCCTTTCCTCTGCATCCTCACGCCTGTTCCCCTCTGCAGGCCCTTGGGGAGGTGGTGGTGATGGAGGGGTTGGGGGTGGTGCTGAGACAGCAGAAGCACCAGCACCAGCCCTGGATGTCATCAGGTTAGCTGAAGGAAAAGCAGCAGGAGCAGCAAAAGCAGCAAAACTGGGTCAATCTGCAATAGTAGAAAGACAGAATGAGGATGAGCTCTGGGGTGTGGCCTTTTATAGGGGTGCAGGTGGGCACTCTGCGAACACCCACGCTGTCTGTGGACACATCGAACACCAAGAAAGGGCTCAAAAAGTTCCAAAAACTATGTAGATCGCCAGGGACATTGTCTGGGACATGTGAAATGGTGAACTTTTACTGGAAAATACCTTGGATAGCTCAAAAAATCACTTTTTAAATGTTCGGGGGCCTGTACAGTGTACATAAACAAGGACACATGCTCAGCGTGGGTGTGGTCACATGATGACATCACGGACACGTTCGCGAATGTGGAGGCTGTCCGCAGGACACCAAATGCGCAGGGTCGGTTGTGCGCATGCGTGCAGGTGTTCTAAGGACAGTGTTCGGGTCACCAAACTAATTAAAAGTGTGACACACGTGCAGCGGACAGTTACGGACAGGCGCGATGTTCGTAGGACCCAAGGGTTTGGTGCGCATGTGCGCGGGTGTTCTAGGAACAGTGTTGAAGTCCCAGAATTAAATAAATATGCGTCAAAACTTTGCGAACAGGCGGCTGGGATATGTGTTCTACAGATATATTCATTCTGGTTGCAGACATTACGAACAAGGGGGGTGTCCTTAATTTGAATAGTTACAGATATGCGGACGAATTTAGTGTCCTGCGGACACCTTCATTTTAACTACGGGCAGTGCGAACAGGTATATTGTTCTTAGGAAACCCCCATTTTGGTTAGTTACGGACAGGTGGACATCGTGTGTGTTCTAAGGACACCTCCATTTTGATTGTGGATAGTACAAACAAGTATGGTGTACTTAGGACACCCCCATTTTTGTTAATTGCGGACATGCGGACATCTTGTGTGTTCTAAGGACACCGCCATTTTAATTACGAACAGTACGAACAGTAATAGTGTCCTTAGGACACCTCCATTTTGGTTAATTGAAGACATCCTGGACACACACACTGTCCGCTGACACCCTAACTGCCTTTTTTTTTTAAATAAGGCACAGGCATATAGTAAGAACACACTTAAAATGTTATTATTGTATAACAGTATAAAAATTATGAAAGAGAGGGGGAAGCCAAAACTGAAACAAATACAGGGGAATTAGGGTTTTGGACACGATGTATGGGAGGGCAGGAAGGGATGGAAGTCTCATCGTAAACAATTTCTTTCTGGGGGGGTTTGGGGATAGTTGGCTGGGGCATGGAGAGGGGGAAGAGGTACATGTTGGACAGGGATATCTAATGTTTTCTTTAATGTGGTCCTCTACAAACTGTTTTATAAGAATTACATTTTTCATTAACATATACATGTTTAGTACCATTCATTGCAGAGTATTTTCTAATGTCTCTCTTGGAATATTATTTGTAGTCTCTGTATGTTCTGTTAAAAAACAAAATGTGTTAAGTATATTATATAGAGAATTGTTGTGTCTACCATTATTATCACTGTCTTCACTCATTTCATCGCTTGGGACATTTTCTTCCAGCCATTCCAAAGTACGGGACATTTCTGTGTAAAAAAAATAAATAGTTTTAGTGTATCTAATACAGAAAATGTATAAATATATGAAATAAATGTAGTGTAGTTACTAGTTTCTTACACATTTTTGGTGTTAATGCTGTGTAGGTATGGCTGTTGCTTTTTGTTGTGCAGATTCTGTGAGGTAATTCTGTTGGAGGCATATTTATTTTGTTTTGGTTATTCCATCATATTGCAAAAGCTATTTCAGTGGATGGTTGGTGTCTTACATATACATTTTACACTTCTTATTTATTATTAAATGTAATGCATTTATGTGGTGTTTTTAACATGTTCAGTGTTTTTATTGTATGATACAATAATGTAAGATACCCACTGAGTTTTTGGATAGTGTTGATGGTGACCGCGTCCGTCTGCGGACATGCGCACGTTCCGTGGACATCAAAATCAGTGGCGGGGGTTCAGTATTTTCTATGTTATATGTATGTAAGCTAAGGGAATCCTAGTAAACAGTTATCAAATTTATATTATCTATATCTATGTTCAGTGAGAAAACTTTGTTAAAGGGGTATTATGGTTAGGTTGAGCTACAAAAAAACCTATAAAATTCAGTTAAAAAACTTTGTTAAAGGGACATTATGGTTAAGTTGCCCTACTAAAAACCTATGAAATTCAGTGAAAAAATCTTTGTTAAAGGGACGCTATGGTTAAGTTGCGTTACTAAAAACCTAAAAAATTCAGAAAAAAAAACTTTGTTAAATGGACGTTATGGTTCCAAGTAAAACCGAAAAACCTTTGAAATTTGCCAGGTATGGTAAGCTAAGCGCCACCACCGTGCACTGCTAAGACTAACACCCAGGACATCAAAGATGACATCACAAATATCATTCATGACATCACTCCAAGACATTCCTGGTTGCAAGCAGGCACGCACACTCAAGCAGGCAGCAGTAGATTAGGAGTGAGTGTTGCAAAAGCAGGGTTAAAGGGGGCAAAATCAGCAGTTCAGATGCGGGAGGAACTCTGGTTTGCATCTCTCATCTGCAGCAGCCGATTACAGAGTAAAGGCCCATAACGGATAAGTTAGGTCCTACTCGCGGGACACAGCTCACCTTAATGGATTCTGACAATAATTGTGTAATATAAGGCACGTGAGGTGCATCACTGGTTGAGCACGCAAAGTATGAGCCGGATGAGTATCGCATACGCATTTGTGGGTGCTACGTGAGCCGGTTCCTTCAGGTAACGCGTACCTCATTCTTTTTTGGGGGTTGCCTCTGCACATATGCGCATGTATTTTTGTACATTTCTAGGCCTATGATGTGTCGCGTTCACAATGTTTGCATTAGGGGTGCCTCTGCGTGTCTCATTTGGCTTTCTTTCACTTTTGGAAGCTTTTCGGGTATTGATTATGACATTTTTGAGTTTAGGGGTGCCTCTGCATATTGCATACTGTTTTTTCCACTTTCCAGAAGCTTTCTGGTTATTGCATATGCACTTTTTGAGGTTAGGGGTGATTGTGCGTACTGCGTACCACTTTTTTGAATGCTTTCTGGGTATAGCATATGCGATTTTTGAGTTTAAGGGTGCTTCTGCATATCATATTGCTTTTTCACTTTTCGGAAGCTCTCAGGGTATCATGTATGCAATTGTTCAGTTAAGCGGTGCCTCTGAGTATCACATACCACCTTTTTTTACTTTTGGGGTACATTGGAGCCTTGCTGGATCACATACCTGTGTATAGGCACGTTATAAATGTCATATTATATCATATCATATCATCTACATTGCCCATCATATAGACAGTTCCCTTCCTCATATTGCCCAGAACAATATCTTGGTGTCTCTTGCATTTACGCTTTACACCTGAAACATGAGTGGAAAGGTCCTGAGAGGGAAAGGGAGCAGCTGGGGGTGGGGACATGGTGAGGACACAGCCCCAGGATAATGTGGTTTGCCTCAGGTCACAGGTGACCTGGCACCTGGATGCCAACCTAGTCACTGACAAACAGGTGAAGCACCAACACCTAGGGTCTCTCTGGCCAAACAGGGGGCTCCCTGCAGAGAATAGATGCCTCACTGACCTAACCGATCACTATCGTGAGATGTGCCAGTATGCGGGTAGCCCCCATAAACCTGCACACCGCAAGGTGAATTGGCAGAAGGTTGCAGACCAAATCAACGCTGTAGCTGTGGAGATGCACACTACTGAACAGGTTCAGAAGCAGTAGAATGATCTCACACGTAAAACCAAGCACAAGCTCAGTGTCAACCTTTGCCTCTGCACTGGCCACTGGAGGCGGGCACTAGAGGAGGAGCAGCTGACACCGCATGAAGAAGCCACAAGCCAATTCATCAGCCTTGAGCAGGTGCAAGGCATGGGAGAGCAGGAGAACTATGAGGACACATCTGGTGAATGGCATTTCTTGTGCATCGTATGTTCCGCCAATCATGTATGACTCACCATATATGCGCAGTGGTACATCTGGCTGCAGTTGTATACTATCCTTTGAGAATGCATGTTTGCTAACGTTTAGATTCATTTCACATGGCATTCATTCTGGGAGTATCCTGTTTGATGGACATATGTGGCACATGTTCGTGTGACAGTACACATCACTGTCTGCTGGCCTACACAGCAGTGACAGTACATGCATGCAGGGTATCAATGTCAAGAACATGTGCAAATTGCCTGACCCCCTGACAAGCACACATCACCCACAGGGTACTCCTCTGTGCCATGGCCAATTAATCACACACCTACATGTACTGCTCTGTGCTACATTCTTGCAACCTCTCACTTTGCATTGATCAACAGGTATATGTGATAGATGTTGATCAATCACATAATTTGATGCTGAGGTGCATGTTCAAATTGTCACCTGCTCCCATGGGATGCGGCGTCTGGTGTTGCTGTTGGTACTCTTGTTCAGAAGAGAATTGCCTAGCATTTTGGTGCTGGACTGGCCCTAGGCAGGACAAAGACTGAAATGTTTTGGATATTTCTCCTCTGTGAAAGATAGTATAGTGATCTAAAGAATCTGGGTAAGGCTCTTGTAACCAGGACTAATGTCTGGCAGAGGGACTCCCAGAACCCCCTTTGTTATTTGCATATTTTAATTAACTTTGGGTCTCACCCTAAGTTACTAGGGGAATACAGATGTGCCCTTGCTCATTATTCTTAGAGAGGCACAGCTCCACCCTACTGATGAGGTCCAACCAGACCGAAACACATGTATGGGGTTGATGTTGGTACTCTTGCTCAGAGGAGAATTGCCTAGCATTTCAGTGCTGGACTGCCCCAGGGCAGGACACAGACTGATATGTCTTAGATATTTCTCCTTTGTGAAAGATAGTGATCTAAAAACTCTGGGTAAGGCTCTCGTAATCAGGACTAATGTCTGGCAGAGGGACTACCAGGACCCCCCTTGTTATTTGCATGTGATGCATATCTGAGCTGTCATGACAACCGGTGGTGTGACCAGACTGATGGTGCATCAGTGCCCACAGACCACTGTCCCGAAGAGTAGGCATGACGTTGATGCAATTACAATTCTATGCTGTGAGGGGTTACACTATACTCTACATGTTGAACAATTGCTCATGGTGGGTCATCATGGAGCGGTGGCCATTCTAGCAAACTGATAATGATATGTCCATTGCCAGCTCATGTGAACAGTAACGGGCATTATTAATGCCAATGAGTGTGCCTGTCTGGATAGCATTACATGTATGTTCATAGTAGTTGTTCAAACATGTTTATCCACTTCAAATAAGAAGAAACTGTCTGACATGAAAGGCCTGCATTTGTCCATCAGCTGATACATGACAGGCACATGTCTTGTGACTCGCATCATTGTGCTGTACACTTCTTGCAAAGACATCGGCCTGTCTGTGTACGTGAGACATGCATATTTGTCCACACCTGGGTCATTTGTTATGAACAATGACCCATCATCATGGGATGGTTTTCATAGACAAGGACTTATTCACAAACAATGACATCTATGCCAGAGGCATTTCTGTAGGGAATGATTGTTGCACCTACATGCTACTCCTGGATCTTGTATGACCTTCATAAGTATGTTCCACAAATATGAGTCAGGAAATGTTGTATGGGCTCCACATTAGCACAGAGACAGCCTCCTCAGCATCATGACATGCTTCTACGGACAGTGCTTACATCTGTGTCCCCACTCAGTGCTGGCCAGTGAATCCCATGTAGTGGTGGTGTAGCAAACATATGTGTTACAGTGGAGTATTTATTGTATTTGAGGAGAAATCTGTGAATGATGCATGTCACGCATAGTGAGTACAGTATGGCACACTTGTGATAGATGCATATGTCAATGTTCTAACTTCACTATTTAAGGGACCATTGGGTTAGTGCTGGTACATGGCGATAGCAAGTAGTGCAGCCACACATCGCAAGGACAAATATGGTGCTCAGCATACACCTGTAATTTGCAGTAGCAGTTTGCATTGTATGAGATGGCAGTGACCGTTGCCTAACAGGGTCATACAAAATAACAGTCAATGACTGTTGGTCACTCACTCATGGCTAGTCATTGGCTGACACTTCATATGACAATGTCATGTGAATGGCACTTTCATAACACACAATGTCAATATACAATGCATATGACTTCTGCTAGGCATACAGCAGGGTACTCAGGCCCACATGGAGCCCCACACAGGGTGCTGGGCAACCTGGTGTTGTGATCAATGTGACAAAGCACACAGTAACAGTCATATGTGTGGACACCTTACTGTCAAACAAAGGGAGCCCTACACTGAAAGGTTTGTGAATTTGACATTGCACTTATCTTTGCTGCACACATATCACGTTGTTCATTGTACATGGACTATGCTCTGTATAACAATGCAATGGGCTGTGCTGTCCTGGTCAGGAGGCATGATTGCATTGAGGTGACATGTGGCAGTGATTGTCATGTTGGGTGGATGGAGTGAATGGCAATTGTAAGGGAATGCATGTATGCCATGCCCCAATACAGCCATGGGATCAATTTACAAAGGATTTGACAGTTTGCCATCTCAAGCATCCAATATATCTAGTGATCGTGCTAAATGGTTAAAAAGTCTAGGTGCGTGTATTGACTGGACATGGTTGTCCGCTTCTCAGTTGAAATCATGTATTGGTGTCAGGTTTTGATGGTGGTAGTATTGGTGGATTTGAGTGGCTGACTGATGTCATGTGTTGGACTTCAGCATTACAATGCCCCATGTGCTGTACTTGTCCCTGAGTTGTGTACTGGACCATCAGTCAATGTGTATGCCACTTTCATACGTCAATGTGTCCACTGCTGGCATGGCCTGGACCCGCGAGGGAGGGGCAGGTGGCACATGTCAGCAAAAGCCATGCATCCATGTGTTGGAATTGAAATGATATTATGCCTCCTATCGCATTATTTGAATGTGTATTGGCCTACGGCAAGTTGTCTAAAATATCATGTAAATAGACTCCGCGGCAAGGTCTTGACCTTAACGAAAAGTTATGTAAGTCGCCATCTTGGATTTAGCCGCCATTTTAGGTTCTCTTGTAAAGTAGAAGTCACCCTGAACATCAAAATGGAGGCCGAATGACATTCTGAGTGAGATTATGGCCGTTGTGACCTCCGCACACACAAATAATTAATATGACTGCAGGTCACTTGTCGGGGTCGTGAACTAAGACCTTGTCCTATCACTGACCTATGTGTAAATGAACAACTGTATCAGCGGAACTGATCAAAATGCATACATTATAGGATTGACCTGGCAAGGAACCCTAGGCCTGGTCCCAAGAATGGTTAACCCGCGAGGGGGTTGGCCAAGGGCTGGATAAAGGATATAAAAGCCCAAGTATTCCAATGTATGGTCTCTCTACTAATGCATCGAACCCTTGTTGAAGTTCGTTACGTTACTCTGAGAGCCGAATAGCTATCCGTTTGTCAATTGACTTTTGGTAACTGTTGTAGCTTTTAAATAAAGCACTTGTATGTCCTTTGTAACCTGTGTTGGTGTGTTTCCTTTGGGCTTCACAGCCTCATATCAATTTTTATGTTTACACAGTTGGCGCACGAATAGGGACCCTCAAGATTGATGCCGGATCATTGAAGGTTGACGCAGACTATCGAACTGGGATCGGACGGTGTGATTCTGCGGGCCCGACCGGATGAGACGCGATACCTCGGCAGCGCTGCACGATCCGATCCTTGGACGATAGTCGTATGGTCTGACACGGCATCTTATCGAGGGTCCATTTATGAGGCAGCCAGATTTGTCGAAACCACCAAACACAAGGTAAAATTCGTTAGGTAAGTTCTTTGATAAACCGTACGGTCCTCCTTAGGTTTGGTCAGGTGCAGTCGTGACCCGGCTCTTAATTTAACCCTGACAATTTGAATTTGGCGTATTGTATCTGCAGACACAATTATTGACCAGGTAACACCAATTTTTTGTGAAATGCCTGGGAAATTGTCTAGCTGCTTTAGGGCTCTGTTCCGCAGCGATCGACAATCTTTGGAATATAGCCGCCCGGCACCACAGGAGGGGTCGCCGGCATGTACTATGTACTGTAAGTATGGCATTGGTAATATAGTATTTAATGAGATTTGGCACAGACAGACCAGACATGCCTCCGAATTTCAGTGGCCAATCAATGGCAGTTTTGAGATTTCCCGTATTGAATACCTAGAATCGGTCTTGCTGAAAAAGAAGGCTAGACCTGCAGCCTTTGATGTTTTACAGAATTGGAAAAAAGAAGCATTACAGCAGCTTAAAAGTAGGGATAAACATGCACGCCGTCATAAAACAAATGCCGAAAAAGCGTTGTTATATGATAAAGTAAAACAGTCAGAATAAGTTAAAAATATGGATAGGGCTTTTTCACTTGGAATCCAGAAAATGTACCCCTCTAAAGATTTCCATGTTTCCGAAGAATTTATTGAAAAATTGTTAAACGAACGCAGGCCTTGTGCCTCTGCGCCACCTCCGTATGATCCTTTCTTGGGCGCTCTGCCCATTCCTGCTGTTGTTCCTGCTGTTATTCCTGCTCCCCCTGTACAACCTATTGTTCCTATTCCTCTAGTTGTTGTTCCTCCACCTATCGCACCGCCCCTTCCTTCTGCGCCGATAGTTGCACCTTTATTAAATTTACCTACACCTCCACTCCCAAGTGGTCCCATATTGACTAAAGTTGATCAAGGTGCAGGATCAAAGATCCTCACTCATAATACTGTTTCTGCAGATAAGAAACAGGAATTGTTTGCATGGGATAAGCACTGTATGGAGAAAGGTGATCAAGTTAATGTTTTTTCCACATTATCTAATTTGAACAGTTTTCCCGAGAAAAATGTTTTTATCGAAGGTTTGGGGACTCATTTATGTGTGATGTGGGGTAGATTACAAAATTCGGATCTTCCACAAGGGGTGAGAGATCTAAATGCTTTGGCACTTTCGAGGGACACAGAGCAGAAAGTATATGGTCATGTTGAAAAATCGTTTCAGTACAGGAAGGACTTTGAAAAGTCACTAGATGAGGATGACGAAGACGATAGTATGTATGTACAGAAACGGTTCCTTCCGTGTCGTAGATAGGCACCTGAGGAAGTACGAATTTGTACCAAAGATGCGATTCGATGGATCTCGGATTCATCGATTCCGCCAGATGAAGTATATGACACGTATAGTCAGTATACAGTAGAAATGCAAAGAAAGGTAATTCAGGTAATGGTACAGTACCTGCAAGAAGAATGTGTAAGAAAGAAGGTTAGTTGCCCCATAGAATTGTTGGGGATTTGTAGAAGGGCTTTTTCGCCTGACACTTCTTCGGCTGCCTTAGCGCTCGACCTGGCTCTGTTTCTTAGTAAGCGGCTGGAGGTACCTATATCTCAGTTGCCTATGAGAGAGGTTCCTCCAACCTTTGTCCCAAAAGTTGAGATTCCCGCCAACGCTGGGACTGGTGCGCCCGCTGTGGATATCCCTGCACATTATGTATCACAATTCGTTCACGTCCCGTTTTCACGACAGGAAGTGAACACTATTAGACAATCAGTTCCCGATATCAGGAAAAACCCGACAGGGTTTTACAAAGAGATAGAGTCCGTCTTGCAGTCCTCTGTGTTCACCTTAAGTGATATTGATTTGCTATGCCCTGTACTCCTACCCGTAGATGTATGGAAGCAGGTTCGGACAATAGACGATGTGCCAGGGTTGGGAGATACGTGGGCTAATATGATTAGGATTGATGGGGAAAGACCAGCAGGTGAGAAACCACCACAGGTAATACTTAATGTGCCTGATAGAATTGTCGCAAAATTAAATACTATAATTGCAGAGAAAAGAATTATTTGGGACAAGCTTACAGCCTGTGTTCAAGGGAAAACTGAAGGCACCACCGAATTCTTTAACAGATTCGAGCAGGTATTTTCTGACTTCAGTGGGCAGGATTTGGGTACAGAGTCTGGGAAAAGGTTGTTTGTGGACAAATTTGTACGTGGATTGTTGCCTGACATCCAGTCACAGATTATGTCCTCTGAGAGCGCTTTGCAGGCAAAATCTCAATCTGAGGTTTTGCACATGGCTCAGTATTATGAGAACCGTGTTAATAATGAGAAGGACAAAATAGAAAAGAGGAAAGGGGATTTGAAAACCAAAGTATTATTACAACAAATTGTTAGAAACCCCAGAGGAGGCACGACACAGACTAGAGGTCAGTATCTCCCAAAAGGAAATGCTCCTTTTGGTTCTGTGAATATTAATCAATGTGCTTATTGCCGCCAGGAAGGTCATTGGCGAGCACAGTGCCCGGTCCTTCAACAAAGATCAAACAGTGCGTTTGGGAGTATGGGTAGACGACCTAGGGGCCGCCCTGGAGCAGGGGGACCTGATAGAGGTCAGTTTTTGCAAGATCCTCAGCAACCTTTTTCACGGGAAAATCAGACCTCGAGTGTGGACTCGAGGAACATATTTGATCACCCTTCTGCTGCCTACCTTTCTGAAGAGCTTCCTTCTGACGATACTCTATTTCATTAGGACTGCCCGAAGCAGGGTTTGGAACCTTCACCTATTCCCGTTAATCAGAAAGGCCCCTACGTTGAATTATTAGTAGGGAATAGGAAACACCAGTTTTTGATAGACACTGGAGCACAGAAGTGCTCCATTGATCATTCTCGGGTTCCAAACATTCCACTGTCAGGGCAAACCTATGTTTCCGTAGGGTTTTCTGGTATACCAATTGTCTGTCTGGTTTCTTCACTGGTGTCTGTTTCTTTGGGTCCCTTTACGGACCATTGCCCTTTCCTTCTGACTTCGAACTGTGGAGAGAATTTGCTGGGGTTGGATTTGTTAAAGAAATTGAATGCAGTAATTCATTGCTCCTCTGATGGAGTACGGTTGACGGTTTCACCACAGCAACTTCCTAATTCTCAGTTTCTGATTCGACCTTTACCTCCCGAGTTTAGCATTGTCCCGGAATGTTTATGAAACATGGAGTGAAACTACCACGCATTCCGCAGTATAAAATATCAGTTGAGGTCGAGCGTGCTTTGAAATGCATTGTCTCCGATTTTGTGCATCGTGGGGTGATCGAGGAGATTACAGGTAGTTTGTGTAACAGTCCGATCTTGCCTGTATATAAGAAAGGCGACAATGCAATCCCATACCGGTTCATAATTGATCTTCGTGCTATTAACAGAGTTGTCGCACCATAATTTCCAATCGTGCCTGATGTGACGACGATATTGACAATGATCCCTGCTACGGCTACGCACTTCAGCTTTGTGGATTTAAAAAAACGCTTTCTTTAGCATCCCTATACATAAGGAAAGTAGATATTTGTTTGCGTTCACCTTGGGGGGACGCTCATTTACATTTACTAGGGCACCTCAAGGGTATACTGAAAGTCCAAGCATTTATAGTAGAGCTTTGAAAGAGCAGCTCGACACCCTTGAATTGCCTCCTACTTGTACACTGCTTCAATATGTCGATGATTTGCTTTTGGCTGCAGACTCTGAAAGTGCTTGTAAAGAAGGCACTGTACTGTTGCTTGTTCATCTAGCTAAAAATGGTCATAAAGCTTCGCTAAAAAAATTTCAATATTGTTGTCAGGAGGTCGCCTATTTAGGCGACCTCCTGTCAAAGGAGGGGAGAAGATTGACACCTGAAAGAATAAAACACATTTCTGGCATGTCTGCTCCAAATACACAGAAGGAAGTCAGAGCCTTAATAGGTATGGCTTCTTACTGTAGGTTGTGGATCCCGAACTTTTCGCTAGTGATAAAACCGATGGTGGCTTTGACGAAGAAGGGCATTTCTCTGCCACTGCCATGGAAATCGGAACATCAACGATCATTTGAGCTTCTCAAAACCGCGTTATGCTCTGCACCGGTTCTGGGTACTCCAAATTATGACAAGGCCTTTGTGTTGTTTGTGCATGAATGTGATGGATGTGCTTTGGCTGTGTTAACACAGGAACACGGAGGGAAGAATAGGCCGTGCGGCTACTATTCCTCCGCCCTTGATCCTGTCGCATGCGCTTTGCCAAGATGTTTGCGAGCTGTTGCTGCTGCTGCCGTGTCTGTAAAACAGAGTGAGGGAATGGTCCTAGGCCATGATTTGATTTTGATGGTACCTCACTCTGTAGATATTGTATTGAACAAAACCCAAACGCAACACCTCACCTCTGCACGGTTAACAAGGTATTAATTAATTCTGTTTGCCCCTCACATTCAAATTAAGAGGTGTTGTGTTCTTAATCCGGCTGAACTCTTACCTTTCCCGCAAAACACTGTTTGCGGTGACGAAGAATTACATGATTGCCTGTATACCACTGAACAAGAAACGAAGGGCAGGATAGATCTTATAGGTACTCCTTTGGATAATGCAGAAGGGGAGCTGTTTTGTGATGGCTCCTGCTTCAAACTTTCAGATGGTACATCTCAGCTGCTTATGCAGTTACTACATTGAGTAAAGTTGTTGAAACTAAGAGAATTTCGCATAACTCCGCGCAGGCCGCAGAGATTATAGCATTGACCCGAGCTTGTGAACTCTCCGAAGGGCGTATAGTAAATATATATACTGATAGCCAGTACGCCTTTGGGGTGGCTCACAACTTTGGGAGGCTCTGGTCGGAAAGAGGGTTCCTGATCTCACATGGGACCAAGATCCAGCATGGCCCCTTGATAGTGCAATTGCTCTCGGCACTCTCACTCCCTAGGCAGTTAGCGATCATGAAATGTGCAGCACATCGTAAGGTCATAGATGATGTGGGAAAAGGGAACGCTTTTGCAGACCTGATAGCCAGGCAAACGGCCACAGACCTTAGCACGGACATGTATGCTTTGAGGGAAATGAAAGATGCTTATATAATGGATGAAGGTATTGGGTCTGTGCGAGATATTCAAACTGATGCGACAGTAGAAGAATCTAAAAGGTGGGCCGAAGGAATGGGGAAACTAGATGATGATGGGTGTTGGGTGGATACTTCTGAAGGAAAATGGTTGCTCCCTGATTCATATGTACTGGCAATGGTTACGATGGCACACGGTCCTACACATGTGTGTGCTCAGCAGATCACGAAAATGTTAGAACAAGTTTGGGTGAATAATAAGATTCCGGAGACTGCAAAACACCATGTTCGAAATTGCATGATCTGCTTACAGCACAATGTGGGTAAGGGGACAGTAACTCCAAGGGGAAGCTTTGGGCCCCCTTCTGTTCCCTTCAAGGTCATTCACTTTGATTTTATTGAGATGGAACGGTGTAACAATCTGAAATATGTTCTTGTAATTATTTGTGCCTTCAGTAAATGGGTCGAGGCTTTCCCCGTTAAAGATGCTACCGCCATGACCACTACAAAGATTATGGTAAAAGAATTCTTTCCTCGATTTGGGCTCCCAAGGGTAATTTGGTCGGACAATGGTCCTCATTTTGTAGCAGCAGTAATTTTGCAGATATGCACAGCTTTACATATTGAGAAACGATTTCTCTCAGCTAGACATCCTCAGAGTGCTGGGTTGGTGGAAAGACACAATGGTATCTTAAAGAATAAGCTTGCAAAAACATGTGCCGATACCAAACTGAAATGGCCAGATGCCTTACCTATTGTATTATTGGCTATGCGTACCACACCTCAAACTAAGACTGGGCTTTCTCCATTTGAGGTAGTGATGGGGAGACCTGCTAACATTTGGGGTCTCCCAAAACCTAAAGCCCTGAGAGAGGTGGAAAATGTATTGCTTGTAGACTACTGTAACCAGTTAACTAAAAACCTGTATTTCATTTATCACCAGGTGCATTCAGCTTTACCTGTACGGTTCACGGGCCCAGGACACGATATACAGCCTGGAAGTTGGGTCCTAGTGAAGGCCTACGAAAGGTCTTCCTGTCTCGCTCCTCGTTGGAAGGGACCCTACCAGGTGCTGTTGGTCACTCGGACAGCAGTGCGGGTGGCTGAGAAGAAACACTGGATCCACCCGACGCATGTCAAGAAACTTCCTCACCCGACGCCACATGTTACAGAAGAAGCAGATCCCCTCGCTGATGCTACAGTCTCTGATCTTGGAGTAGCAAACAGCGCTGTGAGCGCGTCGGAGAATTTCTCTCAGCCCGTGGAGCTTGGGGAACAGTCCATTTCGTCTCTGCACTCTCTTGAAAAATCACTTCCGGAAAACACTGTTTCAAGCTCTGCGACTTCTGTCGCCTCCGACACGTCGCTTCCCTCAGGAAGTGACAACACCTTATTTTCGGATCAAGCAATCTTGGGTACCACCAGGGAACAACCTTCGACGAAGAAAATAGAACTACGGCACGGGTTTTCTGTGCATTTGGGAAAGGGAAGTGATTGGAAGTTTTCTTTTGTATAAGAAAGTTTCTGTTGAACAAAAGGGATTCTGCTGGCTGGGGTTGGGAAGGACTAAGAAATCGCGCGACCGTAGCGTCGCCAGCAACGAACATTGGGGTCGTCGATTGAGGAACTACAATGCCTGCCATCTCCACTGCTGCTCCCCGCACTGGACTTGTGAATAAGTTTAACAACCTAAAGGAATAACCCACTATATATAAACATAAGCACACAAATATTCCCTAGGTTATGTATTGTAGACCCGGTTGGCAGAGGGGTATGCAAACTGAGACTCTTACTCCATCTGGCTCAGTGTAAATGTTTGTCATTAAACAGTATTACACTGTTATTGCAACATGCAAAAATATTCTATTCATCACTATTAAATACAAAATCATTTAAAATGTTGCAGTCTTGGCACAATCGTTGTTATGCATGTATTATGGAAAAACATCATTAGTGTTCAACAAATGATAGCTACCATTTCTACTATTACTATCATTACACCTTTTCATTAAAACTATTCACTCACATACTGCTATAAATGTCCACAGTCACTCCATATCAACATTCACAACACAACATGTTTCACTCCTCTCACACCATTTAAGATCAATTATCCTGGAATTTCTTCAGGGGTACACTAGTATTCATTTCCACTCTTTTAAGGCATATTTTGAATGCATATGTTCATCTCTGTAGAGTTGGCTCTCGCAATTATTCTTAGGTAGCTATATCAGCAGTGACTTTGTGTATTAGCCGTCTTGACTTCACGGTGCTATGCCAATGCTGTTCTCTTATCGCTGCTATGTTAGTAATGCGTTCTCAAGATATACTGCCCTCATTCTTGGGTCGCTCTATCTATCAGTTCCTCGTGTAATGGTAGTCTTATCTGTACAGCAATCTCACAGTGTTGTTCTCTTAGTGTGTGTCGCCTTTAGTCTGTGGTGTCTAAATCTCACCAGCCTCTCTTCCCACACGTACGATGATGCATTTGTGGCATTCCACTCCCTGTCCACCCTACTCTTTGACCTATGTCACTGCCCACTCCTGTCCCTTATCAGCTCACATGGCCTGCCATGCTACTATTCTACATGTAACACACACGTCCATAGCCAGGTCTACATAACCTCGGCTGCTCCCCTTCATGGCATTGCCTATGGTGACACCGTTTTTGCCATTTGTGTACATTGACTCCACAGGACAGGTTTGCTATATTTGCTGCATGTAGTGTTGTACAGATATGTGCATGTTTACCCCAGACAGACTGCTCCAGTTTTCCCCAATGAGGTCACTTGTTTGTTCATTGTTCATTTATGTATGTTCTATACACCTGTATCTATTGCATGGCTTTTTTTTACATTACTTGTTGATCTAATCCAGCATTGTGCGGGAGTACACAGTGTGTGTTCACATTATGGGCCCATGCATGTGGTACATTATCCACTCCCCCCAGCTTGTCCCTGTAGGTGTTGCCAGTGCACCAGGAGATCCATGCACACTTACTGGGACTGTCTCGCACATGGTGTGTGGTCTGTTGGAGGGTGAGTGAACAGCTGTATATTGTCCTGAGGTCCATTTACAGTGGTGTGCAACGTGGTGGGGGTGGTTGGTGCACGGTATGGGTATGTGGTTGTAGGCAATTATTTGCGGGATGTTGTGGGCATGGGTCTCTTTATGCTTTGCATTCCATGGTTGATTGGGCATGTTGTTTCTTTTAATTTGAAGCGGCTGATTGACGTTTCACAGGTGGCCGTTGTCAGTCTGCCCTTCTCCATCACCCACTTTTGTCCTTCCTTGCCCAGTACATATGCAACTTTTCCATGTATGTGCATTCCAGGCTATCTTACCATGCTGCTTCTTTTACAAGTGTTCATGTCTCTGTCATCCTCTCATGACCACCTTTTTTCTCCCCTCACCCTCTGTGATGTCAGACATATCCATATTCATCTCCCCACCAGCCAGTCTCCTCCTTGCACTGCATGTTAGGCAGAATTATATGCAGTACCCTTTGGGAACACCACACACAATTAGGACTGCAAGTGACAATACAAATCCACCTTTGGTACAAGCCCGTACTACACAGTAAAGTGGTAGCAATGGCTGAGCAGCTAGACTTATCTCAAGAGTAAAGTGAGCAGTATCCATAGTTACACAAAGGAAAGCAATTACTATGATTCAAACAAACACTGACTCAAGGTTTCCGAGTAAAAGAATATACATTTATGTGAACATCAGTTATTAAACATTTCACTATTTTCAAGCAGTACACTACAACTGTACTCGAGTGAGAGACCCTCCCTCTGTGAAACCTTTCCTACCCTAGGACCAACTGAGTGATTCCAGGCTCTCTCTCAAATAGTTATAAGTGCTGCCTGGTTTACTGCTAATTGTGGATAGCATTGGATGTGTAAACAACCTGTAAAAAATCGGGAGGTTCTCCTATATACCAGACACGAGGAGCGAACAACAGCATGCAACACATGACTACGTATCCCAACTGTCATTGGGATATTTGACACTCGTTGACCATTAATAAATAAGAACGCTTAATGGTAAAATCCTTCAGCATCAATACAACACAAGGCACTAAAGCCAGGCCACAAACTAACAGCCGGCTATAGAATCGACCAGCTGCAGGGAGTATGCAGACATGAGTCAATTGCGGCAAAACCTATATTTCCAACACACTTACCAACATCATGGGACAAGATCGAGTGACCTGGCTGATAAAAGAAAGATACAGCACACAGGACAGAATTATGAAATAGAGCACTGGACTAGATCTCCCATTACCCCCAGGGACGTGTGCCGTATAATAGAAATACGGAATACAGCACTAGACTACATTTCCCATCACCCTCTGGGACTTATTGGTAGTCATGTGCGGATTACAACACAGGAACAGGTTTTTATATAGACACGGATATGTGTGAAAATATAATCCTCTTCATTCCCGTGACGTGGCCGTATAAACAAACAACCGCCTAAGATGGGGTTTATAACAACCGACACACCGACACATGAGACGCGGCAGCTGCAACGAGTAACAAGGTGAGCATTAAAAAACCTGGGGACCCCCATTATGAAATCAAAAGCTAAACACTGTACAATGACTGCAGATAACAATGTATGGACGGCCCCACAGTAGTCTTTTATGTGTGGTACTAGTGATCGCCGCGCTTCTGGTATAACTGCCCATTAGGCTATACATTCAAACCACGTTGCAATGATGTATCACTTATGTGTCTAGAGGAATGGGCAACCAATATTTGAGAAGGGGTAGCGGTGCTTTATATTTGCATTGGAGACAACTATGCATGTCATATCTGCAATAGAGGCAGACAGGCAACTTGTTATAGGAACCCTGCTGTCTCATTTCAGAAGGAACTCGAAAGACAGAGGAACTCCCAAGTCAAAGGAACGGATCCTGTATCTTCACACTGACAAGCCCAAACAGTGAAGACAGGTGAACAAGACAAGCTTACTGAGCCGTGTTTATCTCTGTTATGTCGCATTCCCCTTGGGGCAATAACCAAGAAAACTTAAAAATAAAGACGAGAGAAGGACATACTAGTATATACTATCCTTGTATTTACAGATTCCAGTAAAGAATAAATCTAGCTGAGCCTAAGAACCGCTCACCAGATAGCAGTAACAAATAAGAAAGCACCACATGGAACACAGGTAAGCAGCCATCTACCTTCAATGTGTGGAAAATCTTTTCCACACAAACAATAGAAATTCAACGTGAGAAGCACCCTAAGACTGATGACAGCTCCACTTGTCTTTCTTGTCTTTTTTAACCCTTTAGGAGCCAGGGATTGATTCAATAAGCCCATTGGGTACCCGAAGATAGCCTCCTAACCTTCAAACAGTTGAAGATTACATATAGAACACTACAATTACAAGTATTCGTCCTGAAGAAAGCGGCCACTAACTAATCCTGCTCAAACCGGTTGACTTTTCACTTAAGCAGTACTGGACTGATAACCCAGGCTCCGATACCCCACATATTTAAATGAAAGGGCTCGTATAAAGAAATTATCAAAGCTGTTTTTTCCTGCTTCCCTAAATAACCTTGGGGTGAACAAAGAATGACATTCTTTTACATTTTTTCTTTAATATTTTCTGACCATTGGGTCACACCTATTGTTTGATAAGACACACAAACTGGAGGCGGCACCATTAAAGGCAAATACCGACCCCCACTATGTGTGCACTTACTTTTAGAATCTAGGAAAGTAGTGAGAGAGGAAAGGGTCAGGACCTTGACAACCCATTTGTAGGCGGCATACCAGCACTAACTAGGGCTGGTAGCGACCTTTTAAGAAGTTCCTCACACACAGGGCTAACCAAACTACCGCTAGGGACCCAGCCGTAGGAATAACTTTTAATAAATGACCCAAAGGCACACATGAGACCTGAGAGTGGCCATGCCGAACTTGTATAGCCACAATCAATGTCCCCACTTAGGCCCGCATCCCAGGTCTGAGTGACACCTGTTTCCAGGGTGCATGCTGTGCTGTTCTTGTAATGTGTTTGCTTTGCCGCTAGGGATTTCTCTGTTGGTCAGTTTTGCTGTTGTGATGTTGATTGCTGCTCAAGCTTGGCTGTTTGTACATCCAGATGTTGATACTGGGTGGTCCATGCCTATTTCCTTGTTCACTACAGGAGTTGTCATCGCTGTCCAGTATCTTTGCATTGATGCAATGCATGTCTTTGCGAGTTCAAAATGTTACTCGGGTGGGATGCAGTGGATGCGAGCCAGGTGGTAACCTTGTGCAGGTAAGTTGAGGGCATTCTGGGTGGAAATTGTGGTGTCATTGGTGGCAGAGGGTCTGGCACTGTGTGGGATTATTTGTCTTTTCCTTATACTGAGGTGACCGTGTCCAGCTTAATGGGTGCATGCTGTTTTATCAAGACAATCAGGGTGGCACTGGTTGCGGGGTAATTGTTGTGAGGGAGACTTCACTGTAGGGCATTTATTGGTTATGTGTCATGAGGGTGGCAGGTCCAGCTTTATGTGTGCTGGGACACATGGTGATGGGAGTAATGATGAGTGTTTCCTTGCAGTTTTTGCCTGTGTCTTGCCTGCCACATAGCATCCCGTTCACTGAGCGTTTCTAATCATGACTAACCACGCAGGAATTCCACTCTCGGTCCTTCTGCTTCTTCTTCAGGTGCTGTCTCGAGCCAAATACACACACATCACAGCACTGATGGCTATTTGGAAGATGCCATGTTCACCACAGACACCCACGCAAATGCCATTGGCAGGTGTGTTGTTTGCCATAATAAACATGTACCATGCGCAGTACACCAGCAGATATGTTGCACCCTGTTGACAGCTGTTCAGTGCATCTCAATGCTCCCTTCACTTCCAAGCACATTGGTCCCCACTCAATCCAGTCCCTGAGAAGTCTGCCTTCCCTTTACAATGCCTGTTGCCTGCTCCCTATTTTGTGGCCTCTGTTTCTCATTCCTTTCTCATGTCTGCTTGTCTCTTCCATGGCAGTTGCCTCTGTGCCCTGCCTTCCTCTAGTAGTGCTGCCTTTTGCCAGATCCTGTCTTCAATGGAATTGCTGATATCTTTGCATCCCATTGTTTTGGGTTTTACATTATCGGCTCCCCTGACAGTGTTTACTGCACTGTCCCATTGACACGTTTATCAGGGGATGCCATATAGTGGCATTGGGACTATTTCCAAGGAGATCCTGTTTTTCTAACCTCTCAGTGATCTCTGTTTTGGGAGTCCTCTCAGTGTCATACTGACTCTGGCCAGATTAGAGTGTTCACAATGTCCCATCACCATGAGAAGGGGTAAGTGGTACCTTTTCCTTCACTGCCTGGCACTCTCTTGGGCAGGCAGTGTAGGTGTTGTGGGTGAGTAATGTGTCACTGTGTGGGTTGTTTTCATTGCATTGGCATAGGTTGGGTGGATCTGACTGCATGGGTGCAGTGACACATGATGATGAGTGGCTGGTGAGTTCTTGTTTGCGTTTGTTGCACGGCACTCAGGGGGGCACATATTGCAGTGTAATTGGGTGCATGGGTGTGTTTCCTGCCCTGACCTTGTATTGTATTTCTCTACAGAGGTGTTCTGCTGGGGAAGATGGTTGCTGTGATTGAAGGGGAAGTTGCTGTAGTATGCATGTACAGGAAACATCATCAGACTTGGGTTGTTTGCAGGCTTACAGAGGGGGAAATCCATGCATTCCAGGATACAGCTGGTGCAGCCTCACAAGGTAAATGTGTGAGATGAGATGTGCATCATTATTGCAGTGCACTTGCTTTGCTCAATGTATGCATGACTATTTTGATGTGAATGTGTATTGTGAGCATACTTGTTATCAGGGAATGGTTTGGCCAATCCACCTGTATATTGAAGTGGTACAGAGGGTACAGGGCTCTCCTCAAATGTCTTAATTGCTCATTTCCATTTTGTACTGTTTCTTCCTACTTGTGTTCTCGTGTATGTAGTTTGGTAGTTATGTGCAGAATCATGGTTGGTGTCCATGTGACCAGGTCAGGGACTTGGTTGCTTGTGTTGTGTGCTTTTCTGTGGACTACATGGACACTGTTGGTTCCAGTTGCTATGACTGTGTTTCTGATTTGAGCACAGCCCTACAGATAAGCGGAGCAACTGACCCATTTACCCCATACAAATGGGAACATACTCACGTAACATAATAATGAGTAAAAAAACTCCCGACAAAAAATATGAAAAAGACATGTGGAACCTTTTGCCCCTACTTTAACCCTCACAGCAACAGGGATATGTTTGTCCCAGTGGTGCACGTAGTAGCACTAGTGTGCAATACTATTTTAACTGCCTTATTGGAAGACGTAAACATGTATCTCTTGATGAGCATATATGACTAGTTGCAAAGTAATATATATTACCAAAAACATGCAGTTTTTCAGTTAAAACATATTTTTACTCGCTTCTGAATTACGCTCATTGGGAATGGACTTACATTTTTATTCCCTGTCAAATCATTTTAATCCCAACTTTGAAAAATAGGGCATAACATGCTCCCACTTACAAATCATATCAGGAGTACTGTTTGTGCATGTTATTTTATGTCTAATGGATTCTCACAATTTGCTTCTTCCAGACACACCTTCTCACAGTGTTGTTATGGGCACATGGTATAGGTTCCAATTCATCAATGCATGGCACCTGGGATGTGGCCTCACTGTGTCTGCTCCACAGGGGCAGGTTTTTAGGTGAAATATGTTTGCACCAGCTGGGTGCATGCAGCCTCTCCACATGCCCTTTCGCCAGTCAAGGGCAAGAGTGGTGCCAGTGGCTGAGGGTTGCCCACCTGCATTTCCACTGACACACCAAACCGTGTGGCAACGTTGTGCAGTACACATGATTCCACTATGATTTCACAGCCTACTGGTGGGGCATGTAGCAAAGCCCCAGCAAAATGGTCAAGGGGAGTTGAAATGTGACTTATGCAGCCCACATGTGTGCAGCACTATGGCGCTAGAGGCTACATGTGCTGAATTGTATCTTACCTCAGCTGGTGTGGCAGGATTCTGGTATGGCATCATCATGAATGGTGATCGTGGGTAGGCACAGACCTCTGACAATTTAAACATGGTTGTTATTGGCATTTATTGTCATGGTATGTTATTCAGTGTGTCACGTGCATGCTTGTGCATGACAGTTCAAATTTAGTGAGGAGCCAGGTGTTGCCGCATTCTCCTGATGCCAGTGCCCAGTGGCTGCAACATGTGTATAGTAAATTGCACTTAGTACATGTGGGAAGTGTGCTACTGCGTCGATTTGCTGCCACGCTCTCTGCCTTTCGTCCAGTGTTCTGGGCCTACATATGGGCTTGCGCACACACCAAGTGCTGTTATGCAGGCCAATACCTGGTGGAGACAGCGGGATTGTGTGGCCTGCAATATCTCAACAACTATGGTTGTGATATGCTGGAAGGAGCCAGAGGGCAAAACATGTAGTGCAGTCACCACCTATGCAGATGGTTGGTGATGCTAGGCCTTGCTCCCACTTTCTGACAAGGACTACAATAACTTGGGGGGGGAACTGGTACCTAGCATAACTGTGGTCATCAGGCATCCTGAACAGCGTTGTGCATTGTGTGAAAATCCTTGCCCTGAGCATCCTCCTTCTCTTTCTGTGTCCATGTATGATAGCTCCTTCTATTGTGGGGTTCATCGTAGCTATCCGATGTTAGTTTGGTGTGCATTGTGTCTTTTATATGCATTGTACCCTTTGCGCGTTGACCTTTACGCCTGCTATCATGTGGCGGATGGATCACAGGGTTTGCTTGAGACTTTTCCCAACGCGATGTTGCACGTTGAAATCCATGAATTTGGTTGGTTTTACAGTGGACTGGGTGTTCAATTGCTTAGTGTGGGCCATCCCTCAACACACCCACATTTTCCCTTCTTCTTCCTCATTCAGCATGTTCTGCCCACTATTTGGGTCTCTGTGTAGGCCCAGCCCGCACTCTGTAAGGTGTCTTGCGCAAGGCACTGGACTGCTCGCTGAGATGTGCCGATCCTGCGCAAATACCTCCCAAAGCCCAGAAAAGTTCCATGAATCGACGATGGGGGTTTTACGTGCAGAAGGGCACACAAAGTTCCGATTCTCCCCGTAATAAATTCCATGAATCGGGGGCTTTAGACTTTGGATCATTACAAATAGGAAGAATGTAACAACATTGATAGAAGTCGTAGGAAGGGCGAATATGTGATTCCCTGATCAGAATCCTAAGGGAGAGGAAGGTTGGTCTTCGTTTTTGAAAAAAAAAGTGGGAAATATTTCAATTTTATTGATCATATTTTGAATGCATCATTCACCAGATAATTGCACTGTTGATAAAAACAAAAGAAGAAATGTGAATGTTATGGAACTACTGCTGCTTATTCATTGAAAGAAGAAAAGAAAGAAGAAATTAGAAAAAAGAAGGACCACACGACTGAAAAGGATAATAGAGAAGGATAGTGAGAGAGAAAGAAAAAAAACTAAATGGATGGGTGGAATTAAAAAAAGTGATGGATGAAAATATAGAAAGATATGAATAGACGAGAGGAAGAAAAATAAAATATTTGGAATCTAAGAAAAACAAAGGGAAAGAAAATTGGAATCCAATAGAAAAGAATAAAAGCAAGAACACAATCATGAAAAAAAGAAGCAAGATAAAAAAGAAAATAGGAAAAGGATGGAAGATAAGTGGAAAGAGGTAATAATAGCATATCAAAATATCATTATATACATACACATTTTGAATCAGTTAATTTCACAAGTGTCACTTCAGAGATTAACAGTGTTTTCTATAGTAAAGTCTATCATTGGTATGTTATACCAGCAGTGAATGCCTTTCATAATGTAGAAAGAGTCCTGCAGTGATCAGTTATGTCTATTATTGGTACTTTGCAAAAGGAGTCCTTTGGGGCAGTGGGAAAGATAGCAGCCCCCATAAACCGACTTCAATATTAACAGTTCCCCCTTAAAGTAATGATGGACAACAGTCAAGCTACTAACTGTTGCTAGGTTTGTTCGCCAAGAAAGGACGCAACACCAGAGGGATAGATGAAACCTCCACTTTATTCAACGGCTACATGGGAACAGCCGTCTCCTCCCTCTTGCTCCCGCTTCCCACCAGTGCCCTGGTCTCTACCTTAAAGGTTCAGAGACCTGTAACATCACCCCCAGACAAATGTTCTGTTGTCGGGTTTAACATTCTTCCACCAGGCGTGCAGGCCTCCAAGTTATGCATTGTGGGTGCAGCCACGCTTCACTGTGTCCAGCTGCTTCTGGTGCTCTGGATGGGTCCTATAATTCGTGTTGATGGTTCCCTCTAGGAACCCATGTGTCATCTCTGGGTTCACTGGGCTCAGGGTTAGGTTCTGGTGGGAGCAGTTTGGGTTCCTCCCTTTTGCTGAGATGTTTGAAATTTGAGCTGTTCCCTCGTTATTTCATTGGACGTGTTTTGGGCTGACACCATCGATCCTTTGATGGCAACCACTTTCAATGGTCTTGGTGAGTATCTTGCATTGGTCTTTCTGTTCATGGTTTGCTGTCCCAGAACGTCATCTGCAACCTGGAAGTCTTTGGGTACAGGTCTCCGTCTCATATGAGTGTCCTCTTGTGCACGTTGCTTTCCCTCTGTGTCTCTCCTTATGATTTCTTCATCACCCCTCTCTTGTTCATCATTATTTCTGCGTGTGACTTGGTGTTCGCTTCATGGGGCGTGTTGCGTTAGTCCCAGAGCATCCTGCAGAGTGCTTGATGTGGGTTTGTGGCCTTTATGCAAGCTCTCTGGACTGTCTTTTTAACTGATGCCATGAAACGTTTCCTCCATTCCGTTGGCTTGTGGACACCGGGGGGGTAATCTTTTGATGTGCAAATCCCATGTGTCTTGCAAATGCTGAGAACTACTCATGACTGTTAAACGGGGGTACTTTATCTGACTTGATGGAGTGTGGAATACCCACTGGCTGAGTACCTCGACGAAGGAGGCCGCCAGCTGAGGGTATGCAGTCATTGTCATCTTCTTTACAATGGGAAATCTTGAATATTCATCAATAAATACTAGTAGGTTCTCCTGAGTCAATGGGATCATAGAAAATGCCAGCCACTCGGTCCAATGGCCGTTCCGGAATGTGTTTCAGTTGTATCAGGATGGGGCCTCTGCATGTGCTGTGCATTGACAGAGCAGGCAGTTCTTGATCCAACTGTCCACTAGCGAGTCCATGAATGGGAACCATATGTGGCACCTCAGCTATTTCTGTGTATTGTCTGCTCCACAATGGCCTTCACGTGCCGTTTTGATGACTTCGGATCTGAGTGTCGCAGGGATGACCAGTTGATGCCCTTTTAGTAGAATGGAGTGGTCCTTGACTGCTAATTTGTTATGCACTCTCGCTAGCCTCTCTAGTTCTTCTCTGCTCACCAACGGGTGTCTCTGGATAGGGCAGCGATAGTCTTTCCATTTCTTGTTGCACGTGAGGCTGATGGCTAATGCCAACGAAGGGTCGACCGTGGATGTGGTTGCAATGGTCTCCAGGGATATTGCGCGCGGTAGGGCGTTGGCAGCCTCATAGTTAATGTATTCAGCGTCTCCTTTGCGCATCGTCGGTGCCCCGGACGAATGGTGTGAGATATAGTCTGCTGGAGTTCGGTCACCTCCTGGCCTGTGTATGATGGTGTAGTCAAATTCCTGCAGCCTGATGCCCCATCGTTCGATCCTGGGCGGAAATTTTATGAGAGGGTTACCAAATAGTGAGAGTAGTGATTGGTGGTTGGTGACTAGCGTGAATTTTCTTTTAGTGATGAAGTTGTGAAAATGTTTGCATGCTCAGACTGCTGCCAAACTTTCCTTCTTGACCTGTGAGTATGCCGGTCTGTGACTGATAGGGCTCTGCTTGAGTAGGGTACAATATGTCTGGGGTGTATGCCAGCCCACTTGTTTGCACCAGGATGGCACCCAGTCCTACCGGATTGGCATCCACAGTTATCTCGGTGTGCCATGAGGGGTCAGACAACCAGTGCCATCTTAAAGCTCTCTGGCAGTCGTTTGACCACTCGAATGGGGAGTCCTTCTGCTGCAGTCTTCACAGAGGTTTGGTGAGAGATGCGTAGTGCTGAATGTATCGGGCACAGCGCCCAGCCATGCCGAGAAATTGCTGCACATCTGCCACCTCTGCAGGTTCCTGTAGATTGGTGGTGGTGCTGACCTTTTCTGGGTCTGGTTCCATGGCGTCATCTGAGAAGATGTGGCCAAAAAATGTTTGCTTTTTCTTACTGAACCTGCACTTCTCCAGGTTCAGTGTAAGGCTTTCTTTGTGCAGTGCCTCGCATGTCTCTAGCAGTGCCGTGTTGTGTTCCTCCTGAGATGTGCCGACCACAAGGATGTCGTCTCTATAGTTTAGTGCACCTTTGATCGGTCAAATGACTTGCGTATGGCCTCTTGAAAAATATCTGCGGGAGAGGAGATGCTGAAATTTAGCCGCCGATAGTGGAAGAGTCCCTTGTGCTTGGCAATGCTTCTTAATTCCGGGTGGAGTTCCTGCTGATAGTATTCTTGTATGAGATCAAGTTTTGAGAATGTGGTTGATTTATTTAATAGCACAATCATGTCCTTGATACAGGGACCTGCATGTTGCACCCGTTGTGGGCAGTATTTGCCATTCTCATGTCGACACATAGTAGCAGGTATCCTCCTTCTTTTGGCACGATGACTAACGGGGATACCCATGGGGTGAGACCCGTGACTGGTTCGATGATTCCATCGCAGAGTAGTTGGTTGAGTTCCTTCGATATGGCATCTTGTAGGTAGAAACCTACCCTTCTGGGGCGTAGAGGGACAGGTTTCATCAAAGTGTAGTCTGACTGGTGCCCCCTTGAGCTTTCATAGCCCTCTACACAAGTCTGGGAACCTGGCTAGAATTGTGCCTTTTGTGATGAGGTTGAGCTCTCTCGGGGTAGTATTGATTGTGCACACCAGCTCTCTGTTGTTGCCTGCAGATGTCGTTGATTGAATCACCTCACCTTCCTGGAAATGGATGTCAATGAGGCCGGGGCAGCACACTGTGTTGTAGCTGAGGAGGCAGCAACCCTTTGTTGGGCTCCAAATGACGTGGGTGGTGGTGTCTAGTGTCAAACTGTTGTGCATCAGGCGTCTCCTGAACTGTACGATTGAGTGTAAGGGCAGTGCTGCTCCCCATTGGAAGGTCAGTGAGTTGGCTTTCAAGAGTTGGGGTCTCTCCCGAATCAGGAGGAATTCCTGTTCCCCCATTCATGTTTACCGTCACACCTGAATCAATGAGAAAACAGAATTGTTTATTCCCCAGAGTGACTGCTATTCTGGGTGCTTCTCTTGCTTCATGGTCATCTTGGATGAGGTTGACGTATTCATCCAGGCGACTTTGGTCATATTCATTGCCACCTTGGTGTTGGAAATTGCGTTGATATTCTCTATATGTCTGCTATGTGTTTGCAGGTTTGTCGTATTCGGCTCCGAACCGGGAGTACAAGTCGTACTGGTCATAGCCCTGTTTGATGTCCTGCTGGAGATCCTCTTCTATCCCTCCAATGAACCATTGCTGCCCTTGGTAGTAGGGTATGTTGGGTTTATTCTGATGGGCTGGATGCTGGGGCAGCCGGCCGTATGTCCTAACTTGAAGTTGAGAGTTCATTCATGGGGTAGGAAATGGTCTTCCTTCTCTGTAGACCGATTGAAAATGGCCCTCTCTGCCACAGTTGAAGCAAAAAGAGCTGGGCAGGTCTCTGAATGCAGGAAATTCATTCCACACTGGTAGCATTGTCTTTGCATCCTGAAGCCCAGTTGGTTGGCCGTCCTGCTGTGTGTGATCTGTGGGTAGTTGGGGTATTGGCAGGATGGCAGCAATGGTCTCTTCCTTCTCATGTTTTGCATTCAGGTTTCCTTTGATGGAGGCCGTTTATGCGTCCAGTCTCTTGAAGATTCTAGCCATCCCACTCACCTCATCAATGGTGTGTTTTATTTTTTTAGTAGTTGTTTCCTGAGGGTGGGTGACAAGCATCCTTCTATTACACGTAGCCTGATCCTTTCATCAGTGGAGAATAGGTGGAACTGGCAATGGGTGATCTTCTGCTTGAGGCGAGTGATAAACTTGCCCATGGTCTTCTCGGTCTTCTGCGTGCATTGATTACATTTGTATCTTTCATAATCTCTGTTGGGTTCGATAATGAGTTTTCAGTTGAGACTGTGATTAATGCAGTGAAGTCTGTCTTGTCTTCTTAGTTGGGGTATTGGCAGGATGCCAGCAATGGTCTCTTCCTTCTCATGTTTTGCATTCAGGTTTCCTTTGATGGAGGCCATTTATGCATCCAGTCTCTTGAAGATTCTAGCCATCTCACTCACCTCATCAATGGTGTGTTTTATTTTTTTAGTAGTTGTTTCCTGAGGGCGGGTGACAAGCATCCTTCTATTACACATAGCCTGATCATTTCATCAGTGGAGAATAGGTGGAACTGGCAATGGGTGATCTTCTGCTTGAGGCGAGTGATAAACTTGCCCATGGTCTTCTCGGTCTTCTGCGTGCATTGATTACATTTGTATCTTTCATAATCTCTGTTGGGTTCGATAATGAGTTTTCAGTTGAGACTGGTGATTAATGCAGTGAAGTCTGTCTTGTCTTCTGGGGCAATGGTCTTGACAATGGTCTTTATTTCGCTGCCGACTAGGTTGATGAATATGTCACTTAGATTCAGAGATTTCTCCTCACCTGCCGCATTCGCAAAGTGGTTGAAGTCCTCCACCCACTCAATCCATTTCGGGCCTTTATCACTCTGGGGCATCAAAGTGAAAGGGAGTGGATTGCGTAGTAGTGCCGCCTTGGACTTGGGGGCGCGTCTGGGTGGTTGTGCTTCTGGGCTGTTCATGAGGGCAGGGTGGTGGGTGTTTGCCTAAACTGTAGTATATGTCCAATCGTGTGGACATCTGGTGGGTTTCGAGCTTGGTAATGCGACAAGCCCCCTGTTGTTGGGATGCTTCCTCTTTTGTGGTACTCTGTCCGCTTCAATTTCAAGGACAGGAGCATGATGTTATTGCGCACAGCACCTACCGTGGGAGCATGCCCATGGTCATGGCTTCACTGCAGGTCTGTGCTAGTGGGCTGCGGGCCTTGTTGTGAGGGACGCCTTATTTGCTAGTGCGCGTGTGTAGGCAGCTGCTGCTGCTTCTTAATGGCGGGTTCGCCGTTCACTATGTAGGCAAATGCTGCAGCTTATTAATGGCAGGATCGCCGTTCTGTGTGGGCAGCTGCTGCTCCTTATCAATGTCAGGGTCGCCATTCACTTACTTTTCTATTTCTTTTCTTTTTTGTTGTCAGCAGCCTCTGCTGCCACGTGGGGCGCTTGTAGTATTAGCTACTGCTGCTGGATGGTTGCCAGGAATACTGTGTGGGTGAGTAGTGGTGGACAGCCACGGCAGCGGGCATGTGGCAGGATCACCAGGCACACCAGAGTGCAGCACCTGAGGCAGGATCGCCTCTGGGAGGATGGACACTTTGGATTCACTGCTCCAAGCGGAAGGCATGGAGTCTGGTGCGTGGGTATAAGTCCTCGTCCCCAGTTGTTAAGAGGTTTGCTCGCCAAGAAAGGACGCAACACCAGAGGGATGGATGAAACCTTCACTTTATTCAACGGCTACATGGGAATTGCTGTTTCCCTCCTTGGCTCCTCCCTTTCCTCCCTCTCGCTCCCACGTCCCACCAATGGCCTGGTCTCTCCCTTAAAGGTGCAGAGACCTCTAACACTGATATGAATACAAAGAGGACTGGTTACCCATGAAAACACTTCAGGCTAGGAGTTATATTAATGTTGCTTCAGTCCTCAGTTTTGTAAGAACTTCCACCAAAGAAGATATTCGGTTACTCCGGCATGCACACTATTAATATACCTTAGGCTGGGCAACATGAGGGAGATGGCTGGCAATTTATATTATTCTTGTGTTCTAAAGGTGTGGCTACAAAAACCTCAACTAACTTGCAGTTGTCTTGGTGGTCACTTTATGGGCCTCATTACGACCCAGGAGCTAAGGGGTTAACGGTGCCGTAAAAGGAGTCGGAGCCGTTAAACCCTTACCGCCTAGTTACGAGGTCCCTTTGCGGGTCCCGACCTTAACGGCTGGTTTTACCTGTCCTTAAGGAAGGAACCCGCAAAGGGACTTTCGAGGTAATTACGGTACCGCAATTTGCGGTACCATAATTACTGCCTTCCCCATTCCCATTGAGCCCTATGGGGGCAAAAATGGGAATGGGGAATTACCACCCCGCCAACCTTGGAATGGGGCGGTAATTTGCCATGGCTAATTGCACCATGGTCAACGCCAGGGTCGTAATGACCCCCTATGTCCATAGTGGTCTTACCTGTGCTACTTTGTATGTGTGAAAACACCTTAATTTGGTCAAAAATCTGCAAAAGTAATACAAATAATTCAGGAATGTATAATAGACCATGGGCCTCATTACGAATGTGGTGGAAAGGCAACAATGGTGTTGGTAGTGCTACCGGCACCGTTGTTACCACTCCACCACATTACGAATTCTGCTTGCCGGTGCCGGACTGCACGCCTGGTCTGACCAGGTGTGAAGACCGGCACCCGCGAGCAAAACTCGTGATTGCACCGGCAGATCCCCATGGGGCAGAATGGGGATCAGGAGGCCGGCCTTACCGGCATCCGCGAATGGGCAATTACCGGCCCATTCATCTCGTAATGGGCCGGTAATGTCCCATTCGCGGGTGCCACGCTCGGTAGCTAGTTTGGTGGTAGCCATGCCCTTAATAAGGGCACGGCTCCCGCCAAACTCGTAATGAGGCCCCATGTGTTGTCAAAGTCACCTGTTTAGGCTTGTCGATAGGCAGAGATGCTATACCTATTCAGATATTTTAAATATTAGAACTTGCATATATTATAGTTGCATTTGGTTCACAAAACAAAACATTAACAGGATGCTTCTACTAGTCTTTTTATTTTCTGTACAAAAACATACTTTCACTCATTGTGTGCTGGGATATGATATGATATGATATGGCATTTGTAACGCGCCTATACACAAGTGTTTCAAGGCGCGACGAGGCAGGGGGGGAACAATGGGAAGACAGACAACGATCCTACTAGGCCAGGTGGCATTCAGATCGCGCAAGTGCAGGGGTGGGGGGGAAGGGAAAAGTGCAAGGGGAAGGGGAGGGGGGGAAGTGCAGTACAAGGTAAGTAGCGTAAAAAAAAAAAAAAATAATAATAAATAAGGCCGGCTGGTGGCAAGTGCAAGGTAGATGCAGAACAAGTGCTGGGAAGGGGGGGCTGCAAGGATACAGTGACAGTCCCGCAGTGCAGGGGGGTGCCAGGGAGGCAGTGCAAGTGCAGAGTGGCTGGGCCCTGGACCGAGGTCACTGAGAGTAGCCCAGTTGCAGATTCAGAGCAGATTCAGTGAAGAATTAAAGCTGTTCAGCAGGGGAGAGGGAGAGAGAAAGCAGAAGCAAAGAGGAAGGTTTTGAGGTGCTTCCAGAACCGGAGGTGGTTCTCCTCAAGTTTCAGGGAGGCAGGAAGGCAGTTCCAGAGGGAGGCCCCTGCTGCAGAGAGAGATCTACCCCCAGCTTGTTGCTTCGAGAAGCGGCTGACCCTGAGGGAGTTGGAGACGGATGAACGAAGGGCTCGGGAAGGAAGATATTTAGGAAGAGAGAGTTGAAGGTATTTGTGCCCCAGGCCCCAGAAGGCCTTGTGGACAATGCATAGGGTTTTGAACTTAATCCTCGCAGCCACTGGGAGCCAGTGTAGAGATTTCAGTCCTGGAGAGATACGGTCCCTGGGCTTGAGGCCAAGGACAAGTCTCGCAGTTCTGTTCTGGATGAGTTGCAGAGGGCGGAGAGTGGAGGCAGGCAGATTAAGATAGAGGCTGTTACAGTAGTCCAGCTTTGAGAGAACCAGGGCTCGGGAGACAGTGAGCTTCTGGGGGAAGGAGAGGAAGGGAAGAATACCTCTAAGGAGGTGCAGCTGGTAGTGTGACTTCTTAGAGACGTCTGATATATGAGGAGAGAAGGAGAGTGTGGAGTCGAAGATGACCCCGAGGTTTTTTGCCTTGCAGGTAGGAGCAGGAAGGGGGCCAAGGGAGGCCGGCCAGAGAGCTGCAGGGAATGAGGGAGTGGGTGTGCCGATAAGTAGAATCTCAGTCTTACTGGCATTAAGGCAAAGGTCATTGGCGGCACACCATTCCTGGATAGCAGACAGACAGTCAGAGATGAGGGAAGGAGGGGAGGAGGCCGAGGGTAGCCTGAAAATGAGCTGGGTATCGTCCGCATAGCACTGGAAGTTGGGGCAGAGAGCAGCGATGCGGAGGGCAAGGAGTGCCAGATACTGGTTGAAAAGCCAGAGAGAGAGGTTAGATCCCTGGGGAACACCACAGGAGGAGAAAAAGATGTCAGAGAGGAAGGACCCCAGTTGGACCTGGGAGGGTCGATTGGAAAGAAAGAGGTCAGCCACGCCAGAGCCTGACCAGTGATACCCAGGTTATCACGGAGACGGTTGAGCAGGATGGCATGGTTGACAGTGTCAAAGGCATAGGAGAGATCGAGTAGAATGAGAACACACGTAGAGTTGGAATCGAGGTTCGAGAGCAGGTCCTCATGGATGTTCAGGAGAGCAGTTTCCGTGCTTCTGGCAGCTCTGAAGCCAGATTGATGGTCATGAAGACTACCAACAGATTCAGCGTGGAGGCTAAGCTGGGAGATGGCCAGTTTCTCCAGGAGCTTGCCCAGGAAGGGAGTAATGGAGATTGGGCGATAGTTGGCCAGGCAGGAAGGGTCGGAAGAGGGTTTCTTGAGGAGGGGGTGCACAAGGGAGTGCTTGAGGGGGAAAGGGAAGACTCCAGAGGCGAAGGAGTGGTTGCAAAAATCAGCCAGGGCAGGAGCCAGGGAGTCGATGTGGGGTGAACCTGTTTAGACGAGACTTTCATAGATCGGACTTGTCTGGAAACCTCGTCAGCAGAAAAAAGTGGAAAGGCGGAGAAGGAGGGAGGAGGGGTGGCTGCAGAAGGGCCAGAGGAAGAGCTTGGAAGAGAGGGAGGGAGGTGAAAGGAGGAGAGCGAGGACAGGATGTCCTGAGTTTTTGAGAAGAAGTGAGAGGCCAGTGCAGTGCAGAAGGCCTGGGAGGGGACAGGAGAGGTAGAGACTGCAGCAGGGTTGGCCAGCTCCTTGCAGATTTTAAAGAGTTTAAAGGATGTGTTATTGCTTAGATATCGATAGGCTATGGTACAATGAGTTAAGAACATGTTATTATATTAGAAGCTCCACGAAAGCGGCAACTAAACCATAACTGCAGATACTACTGCAAGCAGAAATGGTGGTTCTAAATTACTGAATGGGGCATTCATCTATAAAGGGAGCCAATAAAAGACTGAAATTACCCGATATGTTCAGAAAACTCTTTTTGCAGGCAGACATAACTTTTTAAAAGACCTAATGTTGCAACAATTAAGAGAATGCTCGACTGGCATGGTACTGGCATATCCGTATAACTCCACAAATGGCAGGTACAAGTCCCAATCCCAGGTATCCTTTCTACAGCAATAGTTTTTTGATACACGGTGAAATTTCCACTTCTACAAGCCACATCAAAAATAGGAAAAGCTTGGAATAGACCCTCAGAAGTATTGATTTCTAGTAACAGATCATACTTTCACACTGAGACAAAAAAAAATGCAAATGAAGAAGTGACAGAATCAGAGACTATCCCAAGAGAGTATGAACAAATTCAGACTTAGGCAATGACATCATGTGGCATGAGCGTCCAAATCAAATCATTTACGGGCACTTTAATCAGCATTTTGGGGAAAAAAAACAAGCATTTAGAATGGTCAGTTTAGGGATGAGGAGCATAGAGCAGAAGTACTAATGGCACAGAGAGGGTAAAGGGAGAAAAGAGACATATTTCATAGATGGTGAAGAAAAACGAGGGACACAAGGCACAGAGAGGTAAGAATGTCAGCAAGCAAGAGAAAGTTTGTGGGGAAGGGAGCACATGGTTTAGATGGGTGAAGAGAAAAGAGAACCTTATTGCACATATAGGTTAGGGAGCAGCTCTAGTGTGTGCAGAGAGACGGGAGGCGAGAAGTAGTTGACATATTTATTTGTATTCATTTACTAACAGAAAAAGAAACAGATGAATATACATATATATATTAAATTAAAAACCTATGAAATTCAGTAAAAAAATGTTGTTAAAAGGATGTTATGGTTACAAGTAAAATTGCAAAACCCCTGAAATTCGCCAGTTATGGTAAACTAAGCAACCATAAATCGTGCCACCACCGTGTAGGGCTAAGACTAACACCCAGGACATCAAAGAGGACATCACAAATGTCATTGATGACATCACTGATTACATCACATGTCTGGCTCCCCCTTTTCTCCTATACTGACATATCTAGTCCACATGGTTTTCTTCAGTAACAGTCAGGAATTAAAAGTGGAAAAGGTAGTATATTTGTAGATTTATCCTTCAAGTATATTCTTACAATAATTCCCTTAGGGTCCAGTCATATCACATGAAACATATACATAAGGGAAGACACAAGCTTGAAAGACAGCAATCCTTTCTGTGCATTAAAATTATCAGTAGAGTTATCAGCACTTTCTGGTAGTTTTGATGTTTTTTTTTATTACTGTACTTTCCCTGTATATGCTCATATTTTTATATGTTGTACTCACACGATTTTCCTTAGGGTCCAGACACATCATGCGATATATATAGATAGGGTAAGTAACAGCTTTGAAACAGAGCAATCATTTCTTTACATGAATGTATTCAGGTTATGAACACTTTCTGCTACTATTGCTGTTTTTTTTTCTTACTTCAATTCCCTTGTATATATTCATATTTGTATGTGGTGTTGTCTCTTTGTGATTTGTCTGTAATAATGCAATTATGTAGTAAGTGGGTTTTATTACCTACTTATCACAAGTTTTACTGTACATAAAACTCTAATATGAAAACAGTTATAATTTCACTATTCAACATGGCAAACTTATGAATATTGCACCTCCATCATGTATGCTGCACACAATGCCTATGTTTCTACATGAGTACAATAGTATACTGGATTGAAGTTAATAATAGAATGCTATTTATATCAATACATATCTTAATGCACTGATTAGCACTTGATATTTATTCCAATAATCTTTGACACTTTTTTTATTAACATTACACTAAGAATCCCTTGTACAGAATTTTCATGAAAGGTAAATGCACATGTGATGTCATCAGTGATGACCTGAGTGTTAGTCTTAGCAGTGCACGGTGGTGGCGTGAGTTATGGTTGCTTAGCTTACCATATCTGCCGAATTTCAGGGGTTTTTCGGTTTTACTTTGAACCATAACGTCCCTTTAACAAAGTTTTTTCACTGAATTTCATAGGTTTTTAGTAGCGAAATTAACCATAACGTCCCGTTAACAAAGTTTTTTTACTGAATTTCATAGGTTTTTAGTAGCGCAATTTAACCATAACGTCCCTTTAACAAAGTTTTTTTACTGAATTTCATAGGTTTTTAGTAGCGAAACTTAACCATAACGTCCCTTTAACAAAGTTTTTTTACTGAATTTCATAGGTTTTTAGTAGCACAACTTAACCATAATATCCCTGACTTTAAATACATGTAACATAGAACATACTGAACCCCTAGCTAGTGATTTTGATGTCCGCGGACTACCGCCATGTCCGCGGACATATCGAAAATCTGAGCGTGGTGAATGTAAATTTAAATAGTGTGCCCCATTTCCCCTTTGAGGTTGGCTCTGAAAAGAGCCGTTTTTTTTTGTTTTTTTTGCAGATGCTTGACAGACACCTGTTATTTTGTATTTTTTTTCTTCTTTTTTTCTTACTTTACTCCTAAAATCTTCACATAACCTTCTCCAAAGCAACCCTTACATTCCAAAACAGCATGGCATTTCCCATAAAAGATAAGGAAATGCCATCTTCTTTAAAACAAACAGCATTACTGGAATCAATATTCTCATTACTACAGAAGAACATACCAGCTCTAAGCATGAAGGCACACATGCTTCAGTTGATTACACACCTAGCATTGTTTTGCTGAGCACAAAAAACTGAACTATTGTCCCATATTTCCCTAGGTAGTAATCCAGATAAAATGACTTTGGCATTTGGAAGGATGTTCATTACTGCTTCAACCAAGTGTTCCAAATCTGCCAACAAAGTAGGGGCACTGACATAGCCCAAACGGAAAGTACCATAGTGCAAAACTACCACATGGTGAGAGTTGATCCTGCCCATATCTTCACAAACTTGTACAATTCCCTGTACATTGCAATCATGCACAGTGCTCCACACGACCTCCACTCCTTTAACATCAGAATTCTTTGCAACATGCCTGCATTGAGCATACTGTTGTAAACCAATCACAAACATATCTCCGAGCACCAACATCCTGACTTTCTCCACTTCTGCCATCTTCACTACACACAGTCTCTTTCAACACAAATCCACAACTTCAACATCTGATTGGCTGATCCCTACAGTCTTCTTTCCATGCTGGATTAGCTGGAAAACCCCGGATGTAGCACGCCCTGTCCACGGACAGCCGCGGTGTTCACGGACCACGTAACTCTTGGACAGCCCTTCTACCATTTCCACTTCACTCTCTGTGCCATTCCCTCATTGGATACAGCTAAGCAGTCACACAATATGGAGAACGTCCTCAGAACACCCCCATTTTGTTTATTTTCAAACATTTCAGGACACTGCAAGTGTTCTTATAACACATGCAACTTGCCAGCGAACAATACGGACAACGTCCTCAGAACACCCCCATTTTCTTTATGTACAAACATTTCAGGACACCGCAAGTGTTCTTCTGGCTCACTCTTTTTTCTTTTGCTGACATATCTAGGCCACATGGTTTTCTTCAGTAACAGTCAGAAACTAAAAATTGTATTTTATTTGTAGACGTATCCTACAAGTAGGTTCTTTCAGTAATTCCCTTAGAGTCCACTCACATCATATGAAACATATACATAGGGGAAGACACAAGCTTTAAAGACAACATTATTTTCAAGCAAATAAATGATGATTTCTCTGTTTCAAAGCTGCTATTTACCCTATGTATATGTATATTGGTATGTGTTCTTGTCTCTTTCTGTTTTCTCTATAGTAATGCAATTATGTAATACATGGGTTTTATTAGCTACTTATTACATATTTCACCGTACACAAAAATCTATTAAGAAAACAATTATCATTTCATTATTCAACATATTAACATTACGAATATTATACCTTCATCTTGTACGCTGCACACAATGCTATGTTTCTGCATTAGTAGCTTAGTATACTAGATAGAACCCCATAATAGAATGCTATTTATATCAATGTATCGTTCAAAGCACTAATTAGGGTATGATATTTATTGCAATGATCCTTGACACTTTTTTCGCAACATTATAATAAGAATCCCTTGTACACATATTTCATGAAAAGTACATACACATGTGATGTCATCAGTGATGTCATCAATGACATTTGTCATTTGTGATGTAATCAGTGATGTCCTGGGTGTTAGTCTTAGCAGTGCACGGTGGTGGTGCGACTTATGGTTGCTTAGCTTACCATAACTGGCGAATTTCAGGTTTTTTTTCGGTTTTACTTGGAACCATAACGTGCCTTTAACAAAGTTTTTTTATTAGCACGCAAACAATATACAAAGATGGAGTGTAAAAAGCAATTTCTCAGAGATGGCTGTACACAGAATGTTGCAAACTAAGAATGTATGGTCGTTTACAGTGAAGGTCAGCTGCTTCCATTTTTTGCTCGCGTGCCGGAGAGGCCCACGACTCGCACTATAAGGTTCTATTGTTTTTAGACCTTGACAGACAGGGATCGTGCTAAAAGACTTCTTTTGAAGGAGTGTTGCAAAAACGTAAGACATGATAAGGATGACATTTCTGAAACGAAACCACTTTTATATATTATATCACTATGAGAAAGATCGTTGGCACAGACCGAGTCGTATTTTGGGACTGCACTACGCTTAGACAATGGAAAATGCCAATATAATGTAAGTAACCCTTTAGATTATTTTATACCGGAATATAATAACAATAGCGTGGCGTTACAGCCCGGTTAAGTTGTACTTGTTCGTTCAATGTGGCAAAAAAAGGCAGAGGACAGAGGGTGGGTTAATGGGAATAAGTTAACATACTCTGTTGCACTATCCTCACTAGCAAATAGTTTCACGCCCTAATAAATAAAAAAATATTTTTAATGAAGATCGGCTGGTGAGACTAATTTACGTTTTTTAAAACAGGTATGTCCTTCCGTACTGTCCATGCCACGATTTTCACACCCCGGCCGAAGGATTTTTCAACTGCCAGGTGCAGCTACTTCTAAACAACTTCACGACCCTCACCATTTTATGGGACAATCGCCAAGGACCAATATGCTCTTACGCGGTACTAGCGGCTAGAAGCAACATACCAACCATTATGGTGGTCTAATGGTTTGTTGTTGGAACAGCCTTCTGATTATCAGTGTCACCATTGTGGAACAGCGCGTGATTCAAGATTAACTTTTGTGGATCGACAGTAAAGACAAATGCAAATCGCTAAATATTCTCTAAACATTTGATGTCAAATAAAAGTACTTTACGAAATGTACAATCTTGCTGTTTGCTTTGAAATCACAGTTTCATATTCCCAATTGTGGCGCGCTGTGTTGTGAGATGATCTGTGTTGTTTTCCGGATTCTGTGTAAAGTCGCGTAGGAACCGCAAAGGAACAGCGTGTGACTCAAGATGAACATTTGCGGATGGACAGCAAAGACAAATGCAAATCGCTGAATATTCTCTAAACATTTGATGTCAAATAAAAGTACTTTACGAAATGTATAATCTTGCAGTTTGCTTTTAAATCACAGTTTCATATTCCGAATTGTTGCGCGCTGTGTTGTGAGATGATCTGTGTTGTTTTTCAGGTTCTGTGTAAAGTCGCGTAGGACTGGAGACGACTGGGTGCGTTTGGCTACGCACCCTGTACCGTCACGGAGAGAGACTGGGAATATGAATGCTTTGATAATGTCAGGCTTAGGGGTGGGAGATATGATTTAGTGTCGCAAAAGCAGGTCAGCCAGGTCGATGGGGCAAGTGATAGGGTTATCACATAATGTCGACGCACAGCAGCCTTATTTATCGTTTGTTTAGTGGACAAAAAGTCGGGTAAGGGCCATAGGAAATTGTAATGTCAATGGACATAAGGAGGGTTCTTAGAACACTTTCAACCTGACAACCAACAATACGAACAGTGTTCAAGTAACACCCCCATTTTGTTTAATTGCAAACATTACCTCCACGTCCACTCTTCCTCGTCCCAGTACTTACTTCATGAGGCCCCTGCCTCCGACAAAGGACCTTCTTCTATTTCTTTAAATTCCTATAACTCCTCCCCCCCATCCACATCACTCAGTTTCATATTACCAAGCTGGAGCATGGGGCCTTCCCCGCAGGGAGGGTGAGGAGGGTCGTCAGTACTGTGATGAGGAAGAGTAGGACTAGGAGTAATGAAGATTACCAGTAAGTAATCAGAGCATTTCAGGACACTGCAAGTGTTCTTAGAACACATTCAACTTGCCAGAGTACAATACGGACAGCGTCCTCAGGACACCCCCATTTTGTTTATGTACGAACATTTAAGGACACCGCCAGTGTTCTTAGCTCAATTTTAGCTTGCTTGCAAACAAAACGGACACATACTCAGAACACCCCACCATTTAGTTTATATAGAACATTTCAGAACAGCCGTGTTGTCCGCAGACAAATCGCACACAACAAAAGTGTCTAGCATATAGAAAAAACAGAACATTGAACCTATCTCATACTCCCCCACCCTCCCCAAACACTCTTAAACACCAACACACTCCATTAAATACAATTTTTAATCCAAGTTTCACCGAGTTGTCCCCGGTCGTCCGCGAATGCAAGATGGCGGGCGCCACAGAAAATCTGACGCGCTTCACGCACCACGCCGTCCAATCAGCGAACACATTGGGTATCCGCGGACATCACGCAAGCCGCTCGGCCAATCAGGGCACTGTCTGCGGAGCGAACAGGGAAGTCCGTCCGCGAAGCGAACAGAGATATCACTAATGTTTTTCCCTTACGTTTTGGTCATTTTAAAAAAAAACTACTGGATGTATTTACACCAAATTTGCAAAAGCACGCTTTCGGGACCAAGCCCCTGCTCCTGCCGCAAATTTGGTGTAAATCCGTCCATCGGTTTGGGCTGTAGGCACGCGCACATTTTTTTCCCATTATGTCTATGGGAAAAAACAAAAGTTTTGGGACCCCCACTATAACTTTGCCCCCCTGGACCAAACCTCTCCACTAAGAGTGGGCCATATACTCTTTTTGCAAAGTTTGGTGAGGATTCGTCCAGAGGGAGCGAAGTTATAAGCCAACCAAAAAATGTTCTTCCTATGGAAACACCAATTTAACCATAACTACATGGACGCTATATATATATATATATTTCAGTGAAACAACATTGTTAAAGGGACGTTATGGTTAAGTTGCGCTACTAAAAATCTTTCAAATTGAGTGAAAAAACTATGCTAAAGGAAAGTTATGGTTAAGGTGTGCTACTAAAAACCTATCAAATTCAGAGAATAAATGTTTTTAAAGGGACCTTATGGTTCAGTTTCCCTAACAAAAAGCTATCAAATTCTGTGATTTTTTTAAAGGGACATTATTGTTACTTTGCACAAGTAACAACCTATACATAGTATCTTTGCTAGTAAAACTGAAAACCCCCAGAAATTCACCAGTTATGGTAAGCTAAGAAACCATAACCACCACTCTGCACTGCAAGGACTGCACTGCAAGGACTACACCCATGACATCAATGATGACATCACAATTGTCATTGATGACATCAGTGATGACATCACATGTGCATTGAGTTTTCCTGCACGGCCTCCACAAGGGATTGTCATTATAATATTGGCAGAAAAGTATCAGATATCATTGGAAGCAGTGCTCAGATACCTGAGTGTTTGTAGCACTACATAAATGCTAAATTATTGTTGATGAGTGTATATGTGGCTTTTCCTTCTTTTTTTCAGAATCCAGTGCAAAGGCCAATAGGACAATCTTTGCTTATCCTGGTAAATGGTGTACCTACAAAACATAAAAGAAATTGGCAGCAACTTGTAGAATTAAACAAAGTTAGGAACGCCTTCCAATAGCTTAAAGAGAACAATGAATACTAGCAAGAAATAAATGTTGAAGAAAACCTGAGAGAAAATCCTGAAATAATGCAGGACTACTCAACAACTGGCCAATATCAACTTCTAGAGCCTACTGCAGCCTCCAATATTTTAGATCACTATAAAAAACACCCACTGCACTCCAAAGACACCGTAGACGATGCACTAGTAACAAATCAAATCAGCAAGCCAAAGGATCGCCAATCAGTACATGGGGAAAACATGTTGAAGTACAAGGCTTTCCTCTACTCTTCCCGACTGGAAAAGGTGGAAGATACAATGAAAGATGCACACAAATAACAGCATCAGAATGCCGCTCTTTACAAATGTATTCTGAAGACCCTAGATTTAGACAAAATGTGGAATACATATTTCACCTTCTCTTTGAAAGTGAACTAGCAACACTATGTTATGGAGTTGCACAATATATTGAAAACCGGTTCCCATTCTCAAAACATGTCTAGTACAAAGCTACTTCAAAAGTTGCAAGACAAAGACAAAGTTTTACATTCAAGTATTACAAATCTCTTGCCAAACATGCGTAGTACGAAAGAGTACTGGTTCCAATGGCACGCAGATGTACGGTGTATGCTACGCAACCTTCGCCAACCCAAATGGTTTGTCATTTAAATTGTGCAGTGTATGCATGGGAAGATTTGCACACTTTCCTAAGCATAGCAAACAAAAACAAAACACAAGGAGAACTTTGCTCTCTGGATCCTGTAAATGTATCAAGGTACTGCCATCATCGCTTCATTGCCATGCTGCACTTCTTTTGCAATAAATCACTTCCTCCCCTCGGAGAAGTGGAACACTTCTGGAGAAAAGAATATCAAGCAGGAGGAGCCCCACACATCCACATGCATTTGTGGATTGTAAATATTCCTACATTTGGTGAGGACAGTGATGCAACTGTTTTGCAGTTCATTCACAAATATGTCACTTGCGAAATCCCTTCAGAAAGTACACATAGTTACCTACATGCACACATTTTGGATTTTCAAAGACACAAGTGTGACAACTATTGTCGGTGCAAATATAAGAACAAAGGCAAATACTACGCCATGTGATGCTTTGGTTTCTCTAGACCAGTTTCAGCAACAGGGCAAGTAAACAGCTTCATGTCTTCGGTTAGGCACAGTGTGAAGGGAAATCTCCTAAGAACACATACTGCATAAAATGAACCAAAGCATCACATTTCATCAATGATTACAATGCTATAATTGCCATCCTAGGGAATGCAAATGTAGATGTACAGTACATTGCAGACAATTCCACCATAGTTGCACGATATGTCACAGCCTACTTAACCAAAGCTGAGATAATAGAGCTCAAAGACCTCTGGGATGATATATCATCTGACAAAACACTGTCACAGAAATTGTACAGCTTTGGCATAAAAATGCTGTCCCATAGAGAATGTGGCTGCTACAAAGCCGCAGACCGTTTATCCAGCAACTCCTTATATGGGAAATCTGAAAACATAATGTGGCTAAGCCTTGGTCCTGCTGCATCCAGAAAAAGAGTTCTCAAATCATATGAAGACATAGAAACAATAGCCAAAAACAATCCCAACAGCCAGGACATTTTGAAAAACAACTTATTGGAAACATACTACCAAAACACGAGTATTACTTTAGAAACCATGTGCCTGTACCACATAGCCAGAAACTTCTCATACAAAAATAACATTAAACCAGAAAAAAGGTAGATACAGAGTCAAAGGTTGTGAAGGTAGCCTGGTGAAATGTACCAAATGCAGCCTGATTAATCATATAAAATTGTCATTAAAAACTCCTCAACACAAATAACTGTACTACATGACACTACTGCAACTTTTCATACCATGGAGAAAAGAAGAAGATTTATTAGCCACCCATACCTCCTATGAGGATGCTTTCAATGCAAGTGAAAGTACCATAACAGATATAAACTTTACACAGTACAAAACAATATTGGTCAATGAACACCAACAAGAAGTAGAACTTCAAGTACAACTTCTGAGAGCAGTGAACCTTCTGTGACAGGAAGCCAAGCACCACTTGGATAGCCACTCATAGCAAATGAGGCAGAATTAGACATGATGCAAGTAAAGACCACTGTGTGCCAGTATGAGCAATCTGCAGATGAGTTTGCTATATTACAATCCCAACTAAACAATGAGCAGTGTACCATTTTTCTAGAAGTAAGTAAAGAAATTGAACATGGTATACAGCACTTATCTAAAACTTGTAACTGTGAACAATACAAACCTGTACTGCTATATGTAAGTGGTGAAGCTGGTTCAGGGAAATCATTCTTAATAAAAATTATCAGTCAATTCCCCCAACAATTAACAAACAACAACCTTTTAGCTGTTCAAACCGCCCCTACAGGTTTAGCTGCCTACAACATAGGTGGTGTCACTTTACACCGATTGCTACTACTTCCAGTAGAACACCAAAACAAATTACAGCATTACAAACTTTCAGCAGAAGCTGCTATGGAGCTATTCAGAGTTTTGAAACAAATGAAAATGTTCCTAATAGATGAGATGAGCATGATTTCCAACCTATTGTTACCTTTGATTCACTGCAGATTGCAAGAGGTCCTTAAATCAGACTACGAAGAACTCTTTGGAGGAAAACATGTCATTGTTTTCAGAGATCTCCTTCAATTAACAACAGTGAAAGGTAAACCTATCTTAAAAACTTTAGGACACAAACTGTGCCGTAAAAATGTCTTGGAAGCATCGGGAATGTCAATCTCTGGCAACATTTCCAATACAGATAACTAACTGAAAACATGCATCAGTCTGCAGACCTCACCTACACCAACATTTAAAAAAAAACATGCAGATTGGTGTACTATCGAAAGAAGCACAGTCTAGCCTAAATACCAGATGCATCCATGAGCTGTATGGGCATAACACATGTGCTACTGATGTCATGGAACAATTAGCACACAAAAATGTCAACTGTATGTCCTTAATGCCAACTCTAGCAAGCTGTGCACAATTCAATGCAACAATGCTGAAAAAAGAAATGCAACCACTAGTGGATATTCACTCCACAGACAAACTGGACGTACACGCTATGACAATACGTCATGTGTCAACAAGCCATAGCATGACTAAGTACCTTAGAAAACTGGTTTGGAGGAAATGTTTACTTTATGTGTTAACTGTAGAGTAATGCTAAAGCATAACCTTGACATAGAGCAAGGTTTAGTTAATGGATCACTTGGTACAGTTGTTGGCTTCCAGACATACCCCCTTGACAACAGCATTCAGTTTGTCAACATCCAGGTTGACAAAATTTCAGAGGTTAAAAGGATAGGATGCACAACAGCTCGATTCCCTCTTTTCAAAGACAAGTATGTACATAGAGAACAGTTTTCTCTGTCGCTAGCTTATGCAGTGACCATTCATAAATCGCAAGCTCTAACCTTTGATAAAGCTTTAATTGATATTGGCAGCACAGTCTTTAAAGAAGGCATGAGTTACGTAGCACTGTCATGCCTACGTACACTTGAAGGACTATATATCTAGTCAATTTTGATGCAAGTGCAGTCAGAGCTGACATTCCTTGCAACATAGAGTATAATAGAATATGTGCACTCTTCACACCCCATCTCAAAATGTACCCTGTTCTTCAAAAACACAAAGGTTTTAAAAGAAAACTCATGCAATAAGAAGTTCTAAATTATCTCCCAACAGTACCACCAAAGAAATTAAAATCAGCTCATACTGCATCAACTATCAAAAACACATAAAAATTGACTGAAAAGAATAACACATACCCAACTCCACACACAATGAGAAGTACCTCTTCAAAGAAACCACGTGCACTTCTATCAAAGTACTCAGACACAAAACTACCTGGTCCATTCAAATTTTCCCAATACAACTATTGTAAATTGCTATGCAAATGTAGCAATGAATGTTCTATTCCAAATGCCAGCAATTGTTGAAAAGATGTATTTAAATGGCTCGGACCAGTTGTGTTTACAAATGCTAATCCTTCACAGAAATGCAGCAAATAATCCTGACAACACTTAGGGCCTCATTACACGGTAGGCGGTGGACCATGGCGCTATTAGGGCCATGGTTCATGCCGGTAAAATACCGGCACCGCCTTGGTGGAAAGGGGAATTACCGCCCTATTCCAAGGTTGGCGGGGCGGTAATTCCCCCTTCCACCATTGCCTTTCCCCATCCCCATTTTTGCCCCATAGGGCATAATGGGAATGGGGAAGGTGCTAATTACGGTACCGCAAATTTGCGGTGCCGTAATTAGCACCGAGGTCCCTTTGCGGGTTGGTTTTTAACGCCTGCAAAAATCAGGCGTTAAAGTACCTACCCGCAAAGGGACCTTGTAATAAGGCGGGAAGGGTTAACGGTCACCAGTACCATTACTGGTGACCGTTAACCCTTACCGCCTTCCGTGTAATGAGGCCCTTACAGTGTCTAAGCAATAAGGCAGGAATTGGACTACTGTGCTGGAATGGTGAAATTCACGTTAAACAGCCAAGAAGATCCACAGGAATATCTAATACACTTACTAGAAATACTGGAAAGCAAGAATATACCCATAAGTGAAATCTTTCAGATTTCCTACGTGTGGAAACATACATGCACTCTCTGCAACCATGTCATTCAGGAACAAGTCCCTAACAAGCGTGTTGTCTATGTATCAATACCTAACTGTGATTCCATTCCATTTCAGCAACTTGTACAAAATGCAAACCATAGCATATTGTTTACTTCTTGCAATTCCGATAATCACTCGACTTTACATATGCAATCACATAGTGAATATGTAATATTAATGCTTTTAAGATACAATGCAGATGAACCAAAAATAACTGCAAACTTACTACCTTCACACACAGACAGGTATCACTTGGCAAGAAAACCTTCACAACAGTAGCCGTAATCTAGCACACAGGTGACACAACCAGTGCAGGCCACTATGCTCATTACATTAGAAAGCAATGGTCATGGTTGGAATGCAGTAATACTTCCATTACTCCAAAGCAGAGATTACCAGCAAATCTTGCAAATGCCTACTTAATATTTTTGAAGCCACAATGTACTAATTGATGTACAAAATTAGAATACCTTACACCAGTACCTACATAATTGCATACAAAAAAAAGAATGACCTTATATACTGTGGAACAACTTAGCATACAGTAACTATCCAACAGATACATCAATGAGTGTGTTCTACAATTTTCTCCCCAATTAACCCAATGATTACACTCAGAGAAATAATAAGTTTACACAAATCACACTAATATTTGTTTCCTACATAATAAATAAAAATAATAATGATACGATACATGATATGTAAAAGAAAAACTACTAAGTGTGAGGGTTCATAACTATCCTCAGTAACCTCTGAAACCACCAACTACGCAAATGAGTCACCACCTGTCTAACAATGCGCATACAAATTCAATACATATGCAAATATCATTATGTAAACCCATAATGCTGCAGCACCACTTTAGAATGTGGAAAGATCTAAAATTACCAACAGGATTGCACAAGCTTCTAAACGTACCCTATAAAAATGAGAAACTGTAAACAGTTAGAATATGCCAACTGGTATCTAACTCCAACCAGAATACTTCAATGTTACTTGCAGCATTGAAACTGTCCAACTCAACCTTCAGCAACCACTGTGCGACAAACAGATCCAAAAACACTTCCAAACTATGAACAGTTACAGTACTCCAACGGGTATGTAACTGCCCTCACAATTCTGCAGAAGCACAATGCAATGACACAATACTTGCAAAAGATCAGCAGCAACCAAACGCATAAAGAAATAGTGCTAAAAAAAGAGTTAGAATACACCAACTGCTATATAACTGCAACCATACTACCAACACATACAAAACAGAAATCGTACACCCTTGCAATTCCTCCTACTGCAGCAGTGCACCTTAAACATTGCTATAATCAGTGCAAACGTTACTGTAATGGACTGTGCAACGTAACAGCAACTATATGTGGAAGTTTTTTTTTAAAATCCAGCATGGATTTATTTTTCCCCCTCCGACCCAATAATTATGCAAAAAAACACAGGATCTAAGCACATTCCACAGTACACTTGTTTAAAGCATAGTTCTTATGAAGTACTAATTATGAGGGTCCACAAAGTGTAAAAATATCTGCAATGTAATGAACTGCAAAATAACAAAATACCTGTTCTAACATGTTATGTTCTCTTTTTCCACAGATAATGAAGCAACGATTACTACAACATTTCACATCCCATATGCAAAAACTGCTCAGGCCCTCCACAATAGAAACAGTAAGTATGAAATGATTGCTGTCATACCTTTTTAATCTGCAAAGTTGAATGTGTCCACATATTTCTGCAATCCACATACCATTGGCACAATGTTCAATGTACAGCTATATTACATTGTGCTGCTTGTGCCCACGGCCTACACGCTTCACTACACACCGTACAGTGTACGGGCTCCAGCCATGCACTCAATATTGTAGACCCTGGCACAACTACCACAACACAGTAAAACCAAGCATAGAAACATCTCTCCACTTACCACAAACCCAACACATAACACAGCCACCTACCGCTTAGCCACTTCAGTTCACATTGTATTACATTACTTCCACACAATGGACAACCTCTATGCTGAATACCCTCTTCACCCAAGCCTGTAATAAGCGGACACATTCAATCTTTTAGATCATAAGATTCTACTACACAGACTGTGGGATACCGGCGGCTTGGCCATTGAAACTGTTAACTGGGTGAGATCTTTTTTAGAGAGTAGAAGTTCCAGGGTGCATTGGGGCGAGGCCTTCTCGGAAGTAGAGACTATCCTTTGTGGCGTTCCACAAGGAGCTTGTCTGTCGCCCTTGCTCTTTAACATTTATATTGCCCCTCTATGCAGAGAATTGGAGAAGTTGGGCTATTTTTTCACCAACTATGCAGATGACTTCCAGTTGTCAATGGAACTTTCAGGTGACCATCAAGCAGACCAACTCAAATTAAATAAGTTATACAGTGTAATAAAAGACTGGATGACCACAAACTGGCTATGCCTAAATGCAGGAAAGACGGAACTAATGATCTACGGGCCCAATAAACCGAGAGAGGGACTAGCTAAGGCTTTCACTGGCTTTCAGGTTGATGATAGCTTTATTGAAGTTGTTGGCAAGGTAAAAACATTAGGTGTTTATATGGAGGCTTCCTTGGATGCAGGCGCACACGTGGATGCTATAGTAAAAAATACCCAATATCATCTACGAGTATTGAGGCAGGTCGCCCCTCTTATCTCTGAAAACAACCGAGCCAAACTGGTCAGAGCCGTTATCTTGCCACGACTTGACTATTGTAATGCTCTGTTGGGGGGGGCTAGTAGAGAAGACGTACAGCAATTGCAGAAAATCCAAAATGCCTCTGTACGTATAATATACGGTATGAAGAGGCATGAACCCACCTCTAACGCGAGAAGGGAGCTACATTGGCTCCCAGTATCAGCCAGGATTTCCTTTAAATTATTGACGTTAGGTCATAAATGCATCTATGGAACAGTCCCTAATTATTTGAAGGACAAAATCACGATATATCAACCGGCAAGAAATCTGCGCTCTACAATGACTCTAAGTCTGCAGGTGCCAAGGACTAAGAAAGCGCGTGGAAATGGACGTTCTTTCCCGGTGCTCATGGCTAAGGCCTGGAATAATCTACCGTTAGGGCTCCGTACAGAGAGCAATCACCTGGCTTTCCGGAAACTCTTGAAGACAGAACTTTTCATCTAACCTACATCTTCGGTTGTCCTCACTGACCTCTCTGCTTGTGATGGAGCGCTTGGATGCCTCAGGGCTTGTAGCGCTATAGAAATTTAATAACATAACATAACATAACAATGCACTATACTACAATAACCTACCCAATAATCTACACAATCACAACAACCCAAACACACAAATGCATCCACATGTCTTACGTAACTGTCCTATGTTCTGTAAGATTTGCCTCCTCACATGCCACTGGCATTGTTAGGGCATTAGTTAATCTGCGTTGTTATATACACCTTTTGACTATAAGGTATAGAACATACAATAGAGTGGAGCACATGGTGTATAACTCGGCAACCATATTTGAAAGTATGCTGTACTCCTTAAAATTTCAAACTTCTGCTTCTCTTTTTTAATGTGTAATGGAGACACAATTTGAAAACCCCCCTTGCAATGTTTGAAGAAGTTAAGTAATTCCTTTTGTTTGATGAATGAGATCCCCAAATATCTCTGTGCTGAAAGACACCAAACTGCATAAGATGGCCCTGCCACCCATGTATGCAGAGCCATCTCAAACACAGTCTGCCAACGTACACCGTTGCTTTGTAAGACACTGCACATATAAATAGTACATAGAGGCTCTAAATGTACATTTATGTATTGTGTCATCTTTGCATTCAGTATGGCATGTATAAGGTACCATCATCTCTCCATGTACGTCATACTAACTTCTACGTAATACACTAATGACATTAGAAAATGCACGGTGAAATCATAAGGTGTTGCTGCCTGAATCTTTTTTTTTAGCCGCATGGTTGCCGGAAAGCGAAACCTATCATACCTCTCTTTCAACAAGACAAATGATAATTGTAAAACAGCCTTGAGTGGTACGCAAGAATTGCTCCAAGGGCAGACATTGTATGAAATTAAAAAAAAAAATCAAAGATAACTTGCAGTGTAATTGCAGCGCACATGCTCTGCAAAGGTAGTCTGCAACTGTGCAATACGCTGTACAGAGCAATTTCCCATCCACACAATATAACCATGGAGTTTGCAGAATTTATGTAAGTACAACTTTACATTACATGTTTATAGGGATTAGAATTTAGTAGGATACATTTCTGTATGCATAATTATGAAGGTACCATCCCGTAGACTTTGTCCGTGTGCACTGTACTGGGGTTTGTAATAGCAGCGGTCAAGCTGTGTTACAGTGCCATGTCTCCACCATTCAGCGTAAATGACAGCTATGATTGTGGTTGGTTTTGTTGACATGGTTCTCCGGCCCATGCAAATCTATACATAAAGCACAACACTGAAAGTGAATGCAACCCGTGCACTGAAACAGCACAACGTATGTTCAACTGTGTGCTGCTAGATTCACTGTATTGTCCTTAAAGTGACCTTTTAAACACTTAAGAGTTGTACGCACCTTCAGTCTATCAAAATTATTAACAGTACCACTCAACCAGCACACAAACCTAACAGGTAATATTGTAGTGTTGCATGTTTTGGCAAAACAGCTCCTGCATTGTCCTGCAATCGGAGGGGACCCCCATGAGGATTTCTTTTGTATCTTTGTTTGGACACACACAGAGAGAATGTGCTGTGGGTCTGACGACACTCGCTGGCACTGACATATTTTGTGAAAAGCAAACACATGAAAGGAGGTGTGTTGGCAATGTTTAAAAGACGATTCAGATGGGTTTAGCCGTAGTAGGAGAGTGGCACCTACAAAACAGAGAGCAAGGCAGTGGGTGAACATCCAAAGTTCCTCAATAACAGACAGTAGGTCACCCAAAGGTCCATGACCCGGCCACCTAGGGCCCGTTCATGACATCCTTCCCTCAGACCCTTGTCTTTTACGCTGCCAGTGATAGCAGCTATTTAAATGCATTCTTATTCCTCTTTGTTCGCAGATACCTTGCACCTTACTGCCCGTGTTACTCCTTCCACTTCCCAACAGACAGATGGTGGAGCAATCATTACAAGATTACCATAAGCAGTGTGTTTTCACTCATTGTTATCTGGGACGATCGCTATGGTCTTGTATGTCCATTTGCGTGTCTGGCAATAAGAAGCAACATTCAAACCTTTATGATGTAAGGCATCACAGAAACAACAGCTGTCACTTTTCCTAACTTACAAAGAAAGTGTATTCTGCCACACAAACAACCAAGGACCATAAATTAATCCTTTTGGTACTTTGCCAGATGACAAAAGAAGTGCAGAAAAGCACAGACAGCATTCTACACTGGAATCTACCTGCAAAATGAAAAAAGTGGGCATTTCAGGCAGCTTACACTTTCTTGTGAACATTCTATTAATAATAAAACCACTTGCAACAGTAAACAGTGTTGTTCATAAATTATTTAAATATTCTATGAGCAACTACTGTGTACAACCAAACCACAACGGTATGCTCTGTGTGCTCATATCTGCTTTAGCTTCTCTTTATTATCCAGTTTTTTAGACCTAGCTCCTCACATGACACGTTGGGCTTCGCTGGGCACGCACGTTATGAAAAAACCTGGAGTACACGGTTTGAGCAACTACTGTCAACAATTAATGTCAGCTATGTGGACGAGTGTTGTGATGTTGTGTCGTGCCCTCACATAAAGTTAGTGCAAGCGATGCACACATAGCAATAGCACAGAATGGCAACGCCGATCGCATTCTTTGCGCATCTCAAAAAGTACACAAAACAAGCTGCCCTGTATATTGCTGGATTTACCCGCATTGATGGTTTTGACCGGTGATTTGCTGGCATTCTTTGCTGACCTCTAAACATGACAAATTTGCATTCACCCCCTGCCTGAGTAAAACCTTCTGTGCCCTCAGCTGACACTGTGTGATAATTGAACGCCAGGGGAGAAAGGCGGTAGGGGATATCTCCCAGGATGAGCGGCATTTGAAGATGTTGCTCTGTGTAAATAGAACACTGCAATGGCAGCAGATAAACATCAATAGGGGCCAGTAGGGAATATTAGTAAGGACTGTTCTCCCTTAAGAAATGTGCACTCGGAGTGATTACAAGCGGCAGTGCAACATGTTGTCTGTCATTTTCAGAGTGAAGTGTAATTTCTTTATCCCACAGTAGTATGTCTAGTAATGCTGTACCTTCCATGCTGGGTGGGGGAGAAAAGAATAACAGCATACTTATTTCTCTGAACATATTTCTATGACCAATTATATAGTGCAAAGTTATGTCATTGAGAAATCCTCCTTTTCTTGTAATAGGATATGTTTTCTTTCCAAACCATTTCTATGAGGAAAACATTTCATACATAAGTATGTGAAGTAGACCTTCAATTATATGTGGGTAACTGTGTTCATTATCCATATTTCAAATGTGTGATGCTAAGGAAATCTTTACATGTCGCAATATCTTATCTTACTTCACTCCCTAAGCAAAGGCTCTGATCAGGGGCAAACAATAGCAAACGTAAATGGTGGCATGTCACTCTGTAAAGGCCAACAAGTCTAATGAAGTACACCATACGGAAGTCCACGCATTTCAGGTCGCCTCTGGTGCTCTACCAAGTCTCAAATGCCCTCCTCAACCATTATGTAATGGTGACCTCCCTAGGAGAGATGCATATTTGAAAGTGTGTACGATGGAGCAACGTATGGTTATAACAACTCACCCAAACAAGCAAAGGGGAAAAAAAATCACTCCATAAACTTATTTGTGGAATCCATATACCAGCATCACAGTGTTCGAATGCATGGCTTCATTACGTTGTGGTGGGTGTGGCCATGGCCTAGCCTCTTGAGTGCATGCAAAGGCCTACAGCCTCCGGCAATGCACCCAAGAGGCTAGGCCTTGGCCACAACCACTGCAACGTAATGCATCCATGCCTGCGAACATCTGGCCAGTTACCACAACCCACTAACGTAACACAGCCACTGGCACCCCAACCGAACCCCTGCAACATAATACATGCATTCATGAAAACATCTAACCAGTTAGCAGAATCCACAAACATAAGACAGCCTCCGGCACCCCTACTCACTTCTGGTCACATACTATTATACTACTTACAACCAAAGCACAAAATCTTCAGAACATTTCCCCTGCACCGAAGACTATATTAAGTACTGACAACCAATATATCACAATACGGTAAAGTGCTCAGTCATCTGGCCAATGGGCACAACCCAAACATATAAACCATCCACTGGAACCCTATCCACTTCTATACACACAGTACTGCAACACTTCACCCAGTGGACATACTGCAGGACTATTGACTCCATCACCTCCAGGGATGGACCAAAAACTGTAGGACGTGCTAACAATCACCACATCCATGCAACCAACAATGTGTACACTGCACACAAACCACACATAGAAGCCAATATGGTGGAACCTACTTGCAACCAGTGGGCATACTCTTCGGTGCAAGGCTTCCGACCATGCACCCAAGGCACCAAGGGCTTGGCAAAGACAACGCAGCATAGTAAACACAATGCAAATATCCTCATCTGCAATCCACTCCCCAACCCCAATTGAGTCTGTCTGCACTAACCAGAGAAGCTAGTCGCCTGTGTAGCTACCCGAGAATCAATGATATGTGTGTAGCTGCGTACATTGTCCATACTGTTTATGTGTGATGCTAAGGAAAGCCTTTCATATCGCAATATCTTACTGCACTCGCTAAGGAAAGGCTGTAATCAGGGACAAACCATTGAAAATGCATATGGTTGCATGTCACTCCGTAATGGGCAACAAGTGCAATGAAGTACAGCATATGTACGTTCAAGCATTTCGGATCACCTTTGGTGCTCTACCAAGTCTAAAATGTCCTCCACAACCAATCTGTAAAGGAGAGATATATATTTAAAAGTGTGTACGATGGAGCAACGCATAGTTATAACAACTTAACCAAATGAGTGAAGGAAAAGAAAAATGCACTCCATATACATATTTGTGCAATCCATATACCAGTATCATACTGTTTGCATGCATGGCTGCATTGGCCATGCACCCAAGAGGCTAAGCCTTGGCCACAACCACTGCAATGCAATGCAGTCATGCATGCAAACATTTGGCCACTTACCACAACCCTCAAACGTAACACAGCCGCTGGCACACCTACCCAACCCCAAAACATAATAGAGCCATGCATGCAAACATGTAGCCAGTTACCAGAACCCACAAACATAACACAACCTCTGGCATCCATACCACTTGCATTCACATACTATTATTCTGCTTCCAAACAAACCACAAATTCTTGTGAACATTGCCCCTGCACCCAAGACTGTATTGAGTACTGATAACCATTACATCATAATACAGTTAAGCACTCAGTCATCTGGCCAATGGGCACAACCCACACACACAAATCATCCACTGGAACACTATCTACTTCTATACACACAGTATTGCAACACTTCACCCAGTGGAGACACTGCAGGACTGTTGACTCCATCACCTCCAGACATGGACCGAAACTGTAGAACGTGCTAACAATCACCACAGCCATGCTTCCAACCATGTGTACACTGCGCACAAATGACACACACAAGCCAACAGTGTGAAACATACTTACAACCAGTTGGCATACTCTTCAATGCAGGGCCTCTGGCCATGCACCCAAGACTCTAGGTGCTTACCACACTTAACACAGCATACTACACCCAATACACATATCCTGGTATAATCTGCAATCCACTCCCCATCCCCAATTGAGCCTCCCTGCAGCCACCACAGAAGCTAGTTGCCTGAGGAGCTACCCGCCGAATTGTTGCAGTACTCACAGATATTGCTCACACACCACTGTCTTCTTCCAGCTAAACAAAAATATCATATGAACCACTTTTCACTCCCCCACCCTTTCCATCCCCTCTTCCCACCACAATATGCCACAAAGCATGTTTTCCAGCCGCTTTAGGAGCCGCACTATCCTCTGAAACAACATGGTGGCGTTACACAAAAATGTGATGCACTTCGCGCTTTCCTCCAGCCAACCACCGGGAGCGTCCAATGTTCACTGACATCACGCCACACTCCAGACCAATCAAACCTTTGACCGCGGAGCGAACAGGGAAATGGGACAGCGGAGCGGATCCAGATATCACAATTTTTTTAAGATGTACCTGTTAGCTGTTTTTCAAAAAACTACTGGGTGGATTTTCACCAAATTTACAAAAGCACCCTTTCGGGACAAAGCCACCGCTCCTGCCACAAATTTGGTGAAAATCTGTCCAACGGTTTGGGCTGTATTTTGTTTCCATTCAGTCTAAGGAATAAAAAAAAAGAAATTGGGACACACCTATAACTTTGCCCCAGCTTCATTAAACCTCACCCAACTTCCCAAAAGAATTCAGAGTGGGCCATATACTTTTCTTGCAAAGTGTTATGAGAATTCATCCAGGGTGAGCGAAGTTATAAGCCTGCCAAATAATCCTATGGGTTGAGCAACTAACTACACGGCCACTACTGCGGGCTGTGTAATATATGTATATATTACATGGCCTGCAAAGTTTGGTGCGGTCTGTACAAGTGGGGGGAAAAGTTGTAGGGGGGTCCCAAAATGTATTTTTTTCCCATAGACAGAATGGAGAATAATGTTTGCTCACGCCTACATCCCAAACAGCTGGATGGATTTTCACCAAATTTGCGGCAGGAGGAGCGGCTTGGTTTCGAAAGTGTGCTTTTCTGAATTTGATGAAAATCCGTCCAGTACTTTTTTAAAAATAACCAAAAAATGGGTCTAAAAAATGTGTGATATCTATGTCCGCTCTGCGGACACACTTCCCTGTTCACTCCGCGGACAGGACACCGATTAGCTAATCGGCTTGCATCATGTCTGTGTTCACTGATTCGTTGGGGAGAAGTGTGAGGTGTGTCACATTGTTTCAATGCATCCGCCATATTGGATCCGCAGACAGCGCAGCATGGAAGTGAGCATAAATCCAATGTAGGGGAGTGTGTTGGTGTGTAGGAGTGATTGGAGAGGGTGGGGGAGTACGAGATGGGTCAAATGCTGTATTTGTTTAGGTGGGAGAAGGCCTTGATGTGTTTGCAGTGTCCACGGTCACCACGGTTGTCCGCAGATATGCTAAACTTTACTGCGATGTTGGTTTTGGGTTGTTAGTAGAGCATTGGGTGAAGAAGGTATGTATTGAAGAGTATGTGGTTGTGTTTACTATTTTAGAATGTTAATTGAAGTGGATAGGTTTTGAGGTGGATATGTTATGTTTTTGGGTTGTAGCCATTTGGTAGGTGTTTGTTTCTATAGGTGTATTATGCTGCATTGGTTGTGGTCAGCGCCTAGAGTCTCGGGTGCATGGCCGAAGGCGAAGGCCATGCACCCGAGACTCTAGGCCCTGGCCACAAACACCTCAGCATAATACACCAATGTTGCCACACTTTTTGACTGTGGTTTGTGTGCTGCTTAGGGGATGTTTTCAAAAATGTGAGTACTGATTTGCGGTAGTGTAATAGTGTTTATAGGGTAGTGAGATGATGTGTGTTAGTTTGTTTGTTGGATTGTGTCCAGAATTGTGGTATTGAAGACTGTAGGCATTCTGGGTTGTATTTATTGGTTAGGTGTTCTTTTGCATGGTTGTGTTATGTTGTGGTGTTTGAGAGTCCAATCATTATATACGTACTGCTTCCTTTGTGGAGGCTGTATGTAGAGTTTTGGCAGGTCATGCAGTTAAGATTGTAGGGTGTGGCAACAAGCACTGCAGCATAAGACACCCATGGAAGCAGGCATTTTGGATTGTGGTCTGTGGTCAGGTGTTTGCTTGAATGGGCGTGTTATGCTGTGGTGTTTGTGAGTCCAATCATTATATACTTAATGTTTGACTTTTTTTGGTTGTATGCAGTTTTTTCATGACATTGGTCATTGTAGCAGACATACTTTTTCAATCTCTGTGATAAAAGAAAAGATCATATGTTAGTGTAGGTAGTTCATAATGCGTTATTGCATTGCATAGTAGACATGTCTGTATTTTGTCGACCCTCATGGTTAGTACTTTAGTTCAAACCAGTGTACTGTGCAATTTGCTCAGTTCCTGTGTTTGTTTATTACATTATTGTGTCTGTGGGAAAACAATCCATGCTGGATTAAAAAAAAAAAAACCTTTCTATGTTGAGGTACAATATATTTCTTTCATTGATTTCAGTAGAAGGAATTGAATAGGTGTATGGTTTTTTATTTGGATGTGCTGGTAGTATTGTTGCAATTAGATAGCATTTGGTGAATTCTATTTGTTTATTTCCTTTTCCATTTTAATGGTATTCATCTATCTGTTGGCTTGTTGCAGATTTTTTGGGCAGTTAGATACCTGTCGGCGTTTCCTAACTGTTTATTTCTTGTTTCATTTTAGTGGTATTCATTTATCGGTTTGCTTGTTGCAGAATCTTGAGGCAGTTAGATACCTGGTGGTGTATTCTAACTGTTTATTTCTTGTTTCATTTTAGTGGTATTCATTTACCTGTTTGCTTGTTGTGAAATCTTGGGGCAGTCAGATACCTGTTGGCGTATACTAACTGTTCTTAGTTTTGAAGTTGAAGTTTTGGTTATGTTCATACACAGATTAGTTATTACATTTTGGTTTTAAGAATATTAAGTAATCGTTTACTAGATTTGCTGGTAATCTCTGCTTTATAGTAATGGTAGTATCATTACATTCGAACCATCCACAATTCTTTTTATATATGCAGTGTAGTGGCCTGCATTGGTTCTGGGTCCTGCGTGGTAGATTATACCTATTATTGTGAAGGTTTTCTTACGAAGTGATACTTAACCATGTGTGAATCCAGTCAGCTTGCATTTGTTTTTGATACCATCTGCATTGTAACGTAAAAGCATTACTATTACGCATTTACTATGTGTCTGTATTTGTAAGGTGGAGCGATTATCGGAATTGCAGGTAGTACATAATCTGCTATGGTTTGCATTTTGTACAAGTTGCTGAAATGGAATAGATTCACAGTTAGGTATGGAGACATATAAGAAGCGTTCATTAGGAACTTCTTCTTGTGCTACATGGTTGCAAAGAGTGCGTGTATGTTTCCACATGTATGAAATCTGGAAATGTAATTTATAGGTATGTTTTTGTTTTCTAGTACTTTAGTGAGTACATTAGAAATTCTTGTGGATCTTCTTGTGTGTTTATAGTGAATTTGACGCTTCCAACAAAGTAGTCCAATTCCTGCCTTATTTCAGAAACACTAAGTGTTGTCAAGATTCTTGGTTGCATTTCTGTGGAGGACTAACCTTTGCAAACACAATTGGTCTGTCCCGTGTAAGTAAATGTTGTCAATAATTGGTGGCAATTGGAATAGAATATTGATTGCTACATTTGTGTAGCAATTTACACCAATTGTATTTGAAAATGTGGATGGACCTGACAGTTCTGTGTTCAAGTCATTTGTTTGGAGTGTGTGTTGTTTCTTTGAAGAGGTAGTTGAGTTAGTTTGAGCAGTAGATTTTTCTTTGGTTGTGGTCCTTGATGAAGTATTTACTTCGTTTACTTTCTTTGGAGAAATTGCTTTGGGATCCTGCATAGTTTGAGTCTGAAGTAGTTTTCTTTTACAATGTTTTGCTTTCTGCAGAACAGGATAGGTTTTTTAATGGGGGGGTGTAGAGTGAACGCAGTCTATTGTATTCTAGAATGCAAGGAATATCAGCATTTACTTTACTTGCGTCAAAGTTGATTAGAAATACTCTGTCAAGTGTACGTAAGCATGATAGTGCTACATAGCTCATGCCTTCTTTAAAGACAGTGCTACCAATAACTATCAATGCTTTATCTAGGGTAAGACCTTGTGATTTGTGAATGGTGACTGCGTATGCTAGAGTTAGAGAAAATTGTTCTCTGCATACATACATGTCTTTGAAAAGAAGGAAGCGGGCTGTTGATTGTGCTATCCTTTTAACTTCTGATTCTTTGTCAAATAGAATATTGACAAACTGAATGTTGTTGTCACGTGGGTATGTTTGAAAGCCAACAACTGTACCAAGTGCTCCATTAACTAGTCCTTGGTCGACGTCAAGGTTACGTTTAAGCACTACTCTACAGTTTTAAAGATCATTTTAATATTTTCTCCAAACCAGCTGTGTTAGGGATAGAGTTTTTCAAAGTGTTTAGCCTTGTTGTGGCTTGTTGACACATGGGTAGTGTCATACCATGTACGTCAAGTTTGTCTGTGGAACACATTTGAATTGTTGGTTGCATTTCTTTTTTTAACATTGCTTCATAAAATGTTGAACACCTTGCAAGAGTTACCATCAAGGACATACAATTGACATTTTTGTGTGCTAATTGTTCCATGACATCTGTAGCACATGAGTAATGTCCGTAGAGTGCATGGTTGTGCCTGGTGTTTTTAATGTAGATTGTGCTTCTTGAGATAGTACACCAACTCTAATACTTTTTAAAATGTTGGCGTATATGAGGTCTGCAGACTGACGCATATTTTCAGCTAATTCTCTGTATTGGTAATGTTGCCAAAGGTTGACATTTCCTATGCTGTCAAGAGTTTTACGGCATCGTGTGTGCCCTAAGGTTTTAAAAATAGATTCACCTTTAACTGGTGTTAATTGAAGAAGATCTCTGAAAATTATTATGTGTTTTCCTCCAAAGAGTTCTTTATAGTCTGTTTTCAGTACCTCTTGTAATCTGAGGTGAATGATGTCTAACATTAGATTGGAAACCATGCTTACCTCATCTATTAGCAGCAGTTTCATTTGTTTGAAAACTATGTATTTCCATTGCAGCTTCTGGAGAAGTTTGTAATAGTCTAATTTGTTTTGGTGTTCTACTGGAAGGAGTAGTAATCGGTATAAAGTGACACCACCTATGTTGTTGGCAGCTAAACCTGTGGGGGCAGTTACAACAGCTGACAGTTTGTTGTTTGTCAATTGTTGGAGGAACTTGCTGATGATTTCAATTAAGAACGTGTTACCTGAAAAAGCTTGACCACTCACGTATAGCAGTATAGGTTTATAGTCTTGGCAGGTACCATTTTTACTTTCATGTTGCACACCATGTTCAACTTGTTTTGTTACTGCTTGGAAAATGCTACGCTGCTCATTGTTTAGTTGTGATTTGAGTACAGCAAAGTCTTCTGTAGATTGCTCATACAGACCCATGGTGTTTTATACTTCTGTCAAGGCTAATTCTGCCTCATTGGCTATTAGTGGCTGTCCAAGTGGTTCTTGGCTTCCTGTTAGTCAGTCATTCAAACAAGTTTATTCAGATGCAAAGATCCATCAAACATAAAACAATATTATATACATCCAAGAAATATTACAATTCATCAATGATTACTTAACATCACATACAGAAAACCATATCATACATACTTAGATCAAACCACAATAGGATAATATTAAGAGATGTTACAAGGCAGCTAGACCAGTAATTCCATTTCTTAAATAAAAGGAAGAAATGTATGTAACCATAAAATCAGTTCCTTCAACATACCACCATTTCATATATGTCCTCCATCTCTCTGGAGCCTCATCAGCCCCTTTCTAAAGTACATTGCTCTCTTCAAAAAGGAGAGCAGTGCCCAAGCGGCAAAAACAGAGTCTGCACTTAAATTAAATGTGAGTGTTACCTTATAATGGCGGATGTCTGTCTTCTTTAGGGCCGGTATCAGAGTTGCTCATCGTATCCCTGCATATCCAGTACAAAATAGCAATACATGAGCCAGGTCTTCACGCTGATGACCACACACAGGGCAACTAGCAGAATCAGAGAACCCCTTCCAATTGACTGTGTTCCCTTGCAAAAGGAGGCAGTCAAACCTCGCCCTAGTTATTAACCACCAATGTTTTTTGAGGGAACTCCAGGTTAGATAGGGTTGAATCACTGAGGGCCTACTGATCATGGTGTGAAATTTGCCCGATTTAATTCCATACTCTGAGAGTGTTCTTTTCCTTGTGACAACCTCACCCAACACAGATTTGTATCTAATCCCCTCATTGGTCACTAGTACAGCAAACGGAAAAAGAATACTAAGGTCGACTTCTTTGAGGGCTCTGGAGATGTAGTCCAGCCATGGGATTCTTTGCCACCCCACCCTGCCCAACACAGAGTGGATGATGAAGTGGCAGAGAGAAGCATGTTTATTTGCCCACAACCGGACCCAAAATAGAGTCGGGGATTGCACCCATTGGTCCTCCCTAAACTCCATTCCCAATTCTCTGTGGATTGGTGTACATGCCGCAGAGTTCAGGAGCCCCAACAATCTTCTGATGAATTTGTTCTCCTTTATTTGGATTTCATCAGCCCTCGAAAACCCCATATAGGGGCGCCATACATTGTAACTGCCACTGTTTGGGAACCGTAGATCTTAGAGATCCCTTCCAGAGGCTGAACCTTGCACCTTGCACCTTGACATGAAACAAACAATGCCCCCTATTTGCTGACTCATTTTGACTGATTGTTTGGCCAGGTGGGCCTTATGGGTTAGAGCGTCAGAGAAGCTTATCCCAGGGAATTTAAAAAACTTAACCCAGGGTATGACTTCTCCGGGACAGAGTGTAGAGGAGGTCCCAGACATGGCCTGCACCCCTTCTTCTCATTTAGAGGTACTGGGAACGTACTCGCCAAGGTATGTGATGTATGAAGAGCAAATGAACCTACAAAGGGCTGCACTGGGACTCTGCCCAGTATACATCAGAAGATCCATACCGGTTGAAGCACCCATGACCAGACAACCCTGGGCAGCACGGTACCCTATCAGACAGCCATACCAGCCGCTGATAAGAAATGAGGAGTACCTACACACGGTCCACGAAGAGACCCCAAAAGCCTTAATGGAAGGCCAGTGGAAATGACACAAGGGCCTGAACAGATCCGAGAATGAACAAGAGCAGCTATCAGAGATAACACGCCAGTGCGAGTAACTACGAAATTGAATGGAATGGGCACAGAGAGGAGACAATCTTACAACGTGAGGAAACAGTGCTATGAGACAAGATGGAAGCAACCATCCTGTTAAACGTGTGCAAATAGGCTTGAAACGCAAGATGCTAAGAAATCGATATTGCTTGCAATGCTCAGTAGAAGATAGAGCGGCAAGTGCCAACCATATATCTACCTCAATAAGGCACATTATACAAGTGTGACTCCATTTTGTATAAGCAGAAAGGTACCCAGGCGGCCAGAGGCCTGACAGGCCAAGTTTAAAAACCCAGCCAAAGACAAGAAAAGGAGCAGAATCGAAACTCAACAAAGAGCGGCTCATGCCTAGGAAATTGAGGTCAACCAGAGAAGGGGAGGAGAGCGTCAGCTCACAAGACTCCAACTTCAGAGCATACCAGCCTGCCTCATGAAGGTCAAGATAAGGGGGGCCCATGCAGGTGGCTACGCTGACACAGAATTAAATGCACTAAAATCTGGAAACTGAAGCAGATTAATGGTGAACTAACACATGACCAGCCAGGCGCGAAGAAGTACCATCGCCTGATGTCATCCAGAACCCAGGATGCCATAACTTTTGCCGATAAGAGGCTACAGTCTCGAGGCCATACCCAGCCAACTAATTGACACATAGCCCTAGGATACTGATTGATGGAAGGGAGGCAGGGTGAAACTTGGGACTCAGGCACAGGGGTGTCCATTCTGCATGCTGCTAATTAAAAGTGGACATTTATGTCTAGGGGTGTAACCTGCCCAATCACAATGGACCAAGTTATCTGAAGTCCTATAGATATTGTAACCAATAGGACGTTGTAGTTGTAGTGACGTCTATCACGCGTGATTTAGAGTGATGGGTTTAGACGCCCATCCAAAAAGAGTTATCCAATCCAGTATTGTCCAACTGAAGTCCGAGGAAGTCGGAGCGAGACAGGTGATCGCACTACAGCTGATTCCCGTTTGTTTCCCTGTTTGATGTACTTGTCATTAAACAGACTTCCCTTTGCCAACCTATTGAGTCCTTGTTACTGAGTTGTGTCGGAGTAAGTAAATCCTGCACCCCCTGTCCTCACATGGTGCAGCTATCTTGTTTTACAAGTTCTAGAGGGTGAGTGCTGACCAATGGGCCCGTCAGCGAATTACTCTCCTCCAGAACAAGAGCATTGGTCCTATTGCGTTTTATCCCCACACACGCCATCACTGCTGATTTTTTGGTGTTGATTTTTAGCCCCAATTCAGACATAAAGGCTGTATAAGCATTGATGAGGGACTGTAGTGCTCTCGGTGTTCTGGCAAGCAATACTGTGTCATCGGCGTATGCTAAGACTGGGAAAGCCCGTCCCCCTAGGACCAAGAAATCAGCCAAGATGTTAATGAGGTCCAATGAAAGGCCATTTATATAGAGACAGAAACAAATAGGGGCCAACACACACCCCTGCTGTACACCACATCCGACCCTGAAGCAGGCCGTGCAGTGTCCCCCCGGACCACTGCACACGCACGCCTCATTTTCTGCATAAATATCTATCAGCACCCTCAGGATGTCCCCTGGGCAGCCCAGGGACCCGAGCACGGCCCAGAGCTTTGCCCTGTCCACCTTATCAAAGGCCTGCTCAGGTCCATGAACGCTATATACTATGCCTCACCCCTACAGAAGACCGAATTGGCCACTAGGAGATATAGATTGAGACTGCTCCATAGTGCCAACTCCTGGACGGAAACCAAACTGAATGTCATGAACGTCAGCTCACGCCCCTTTTGGACCTCCTGGTCCTTGTCGAAACGGGGCTTAAGTTCGTACTACTTCCAACATGGTCGTCCAGAGCTGAAGCCCTTGCTCGCTCCATGCGCTGAATGCGGCGTGATTCTTTTATAGACCACGCCTTCCACGGCTCTGCGCGTCTCAATGCTATTGCAGAGTAGCCTCAGACATGTGTTCGTAGCTCGTGGTATTGTTTCCTTTGTCCCAGTGCTATTACCCGCTCCTGACTCTTCCCCCTTCCTGATTCCGAGCATTACTAGCTTTTCCAAGACTCCAGGATTCCTGGACTCCGCGTTCCCGGAACTAAACGCAACCTGGAACCAGACGAGACTCGAGCAGCACTGTTCAAGACCAGGAGCGTTTGCAAGAAGGCAGCGATCGAAGACACCGGCAAGCACCGGACCCAGGTGAAAAGGGGGGAACTCCTTGACATTTTGAGACGCCACCCGATCGAACCTAAAAACAAGATGGAAGCCGCCATGCAGGACTGAATGCGACACATGCAAGAATTATCAACCGAGGTCCAAAATCGTAAGGCAGAAAACGCTGCGCTCAAACAATTGGTCTTATCTCGGGATTCTGCTACAAAGGAGAGTGCCCTGTTGTGCAGTATTGTTGACAAGTATGATGGTTCGGCAAAAACACTTTGCGGATTCCTGGATTCATGCCTGGTCCACTTTACCTTTAAGCCCTATTATTTCTCGACTCCTAGCGCTAAGGTGGGTTTCATCATATCCCACCTTGCCGGCAACACCTTAACTTGGGCAACAACCCTTGAAAACTCCAGCAATGCCCTCCTAGATGACTATGATGGGTTCATACAGGCCCTTAAAGGCATGTTTGACCGTCCAGAGCAGGTCTATACTGCCCAAGAACGCTTGCTGGACTTTCAACAGGGCTCCCAAGATATGCTCACTTATGTGACCAGATTTAAATAATTGGCTAAGGAAGCAGACTGGTCCTCTGAGGCTAGTTTTTCCCTGTTCAGGAGAGGCCTGAACGATGAGATCAAGGATGAACTGGCCAGGGTGGCTCGACCAAATTCATTCCAAGCACTAATGGACCTTGCCTTGCAAATAAACTTTTGCATCCAGGAAAGGAAGGCTGAAAAAAAGAAATCCAAGGGAAACCCACCCAAGACGTCCTTTGAGAGCACAGCCAGAACAGACATAAACCCAAGCCCAGCCCCAGAACCTGAACCCATGCAAATTGGAGCCTTTTGTGGACCCATATCACCTCAAGAAAGGTTGAGAAGGATCCATACGGGTTTGTGTATGTATTGTTCTTCAGACAAACATTTGGTCAGGGAATGTCCTCTGGCACCTCCTCGGCGTTCGGGAAACGCCAGCTCCTGATCTTAAATGGAGCAGAGATTCAGGAGAGAGATGTTTGCTCCACATCAATTCCATCCTTGAACTCTCCTGGACAAAACAGACTGGTCGTTCTCCAGGCATTTCTTTCACCCTCGAAGAGTAAATTCTGCCCCATTCTGGCCTTGGTTGACTGTGGAGCTATGGGAACCTTCATAGATCAGGAATGGGTTGTCAGTCATCAAATCCCATATGAGGCACAAAGCACCATGCAGCTTGTGGAAGCCATTGACGGAAGACCCCTCAGTTCAGGGCCCATAAGCCTACAGACCAAGGAAATCCAGCTCTCAATAAACCACCATCAAGAGCTAATCAGATTCGATATCATTAAGTCCGCCCACTACCCCATGGTATTGGGTATGCCCTGGTTACAAAAACACAACTCGTATATAAACTGGACAGCAGGATCACTATTCCTAGGCTCGGAGTTTTGTATGTCTCATTCTCTATCCCTGGAACTTCCTTTAACACCCCCTCAGGAACCACCTAAGGAGCAAGAAACTCCACGCATGGTTTCCAATATAATACAGGTTCCGGAGGCCTACCAAGGATTCGCCGATGTCTTTTCCACTGCCATAGTCCAGGCTTTACCTCCACACAGACCCGAAGACTGCGCAATTGAAACGGAAACCTCGGCAGTGATCCCTTTCGGTAGGATGTTTATCCTTTCCGAACCTGAGAAAAAGGCCCTCAAAGAATATCTGGATACAAACCTTGAAAATGGTACCATAAGACCTTCAAAGTCACCAGCAGGCGCATCATTGTTCTTTGTTCCTAAGAAAGACACCCAGGAGCGTAGACCTTGCCTTGATTATCGTGGCCTAAATCATTGCACTCTTAAGGACCGATACCAACTACCCTTGATATCGGATATCCTGGAAGCAGTGAGAGGTGCAGTAATATTCACCAAATTGGTTCTCTGGGGTGCCTACCATTTGATCCGTATCCGGGAAGGAGATGAGTGGAAGACCGCCTTTAGAACACCCTTTGGACACTACGAGTACCTGGTCATGCCCTTTGGACTAGCCAATGCCCCAGCAGTATTCCAACGTTTTATGGATAGGGTGTTCTCTGACGTGTTGTTTCTCTTCGTCATTGTCTATCTGGACGACATATTGATTTTTTCCAAGGACCCTCTGAAGCATGAAGGACATGTTAAGGCAGTTCTACAAAGACTCCAGGAACATCACCTCTTAGCCAAGCCTGAAAAATGTTTGTTTCACGTTACCTCTGTGCACTATCTGGGATTTATCCTTAGTCCAGAGGGGATTGGCATTGACCCTTCAAAAGTAAAGGCCATTCTTGCATGGCCTACTCCCACATCCGTGAAACAAATCCAATCCTTCCTAGGACTAGCCAATTTCTACCGAAAGTTCATAGCCACCTTTTCCGAGATTGTACAACCTATAGTGGCTCTGCTAAAGAAGGATACCCCATTTGTCTGGTCAACATTACCAGAAACTGCATTCCAGCATTTGAAGACTGAGTTTACACGAGCGCCCATTTTGGCTCAACCCGATACAAGTCGACCCTTTTTAGTGGAAAGGGATGCCTCTAATTACGCTATAGGAGCAGTCTTGAAGCAGAAAATGGAGGACGATTTGGAACACCCCGTTGCTTATCTTTCAAGAACCTTAACTCCGAGTGAAACACACTACTCCGTCCTGGAAAAGGAACTGTTAGCCATTCGCCAAGCCTTCACTGAATGGCGACACCTACTTCTGGGAGCCAGACATCCTGTCCAAGTCCGTACTGATCATCGAAACCTTCAGATTCTACAGTCACTGGAGTGCAGGAACAGTCGTCAGGCACGTTGGGCCTACTTTTTTGCCCAGTATCAGTTCCACATTACTCATGTCCCTGGATCACTTAACCTGATTGCTGACGCCTTGTCTCACCGTCCTGACTACGTGACCACTGAAGATAAGGCATTTCCTAAAATGTTTTCTCCCACGATCTTCGTAACCCAAGTAGTTGATCTCCTGGAAGAAGTCCGATCGCAAACCCAATCCTCGGAAATGTGGAAGGACATCTCAACAAGAAACCACTGGGAATTAAGAGCCAAGGAAGGCTACTTATTCAAGGACAATGCACTACTCATTCCTACACGGAAGTTACAGCAGAAAATAATAAACCTTTGTCATGACACACTCCATTCCGGGCACCGAGGTATCACCAACACCCTCCATCTTATACAGAGACAATTCTGGTGGCCTAAAATGAAGTCTGACATACAGCAATACATCCAGGCTTGTATGACCTGTGCCCAAAATAAACATGATAACAAAAGACCGGCGGGTCTTCTTCTGCAGCCCACTCTACCCTCTACCCTCAAAACCATGGGAAATCATTGCTACAGACTTCATAGTGGAGTTACCACCTTCCCGAGGATATACTACCATCATGGTCACCATAGATTTATTTACCCATATGGCCCATTTTACGCCACTGTTGAAACTACCCTCCTCTTCAGAGCTAGCTGGAATATTTCTGGAACACATATTCTGACTACATGGGCTTCCTTCCAAGATCATATCTGACGGGGTTCCCAATACATTTAACAATTCTGGAAACACCCCTGTCGAGTTCTAGGAATCCAACGTGCCCCCTCTTCAGGATATCACCCCCAAACCAACAGAGCCACAGAACGTGCATTTTTATATTTATAGACCACGCCTTCCGCGGCTCAGCGTGTCTCAATGCTATTGCAGAGTAGCCTCAGACGTGTGTTCATAGCTTGCGGTATTGTTTCCTTTGTCCCAGTGCTATTACCCGCTCCTGACCCTTCCCCCTTCCTGATTCTGAGCATTACTAGCTTTTCCAAGACTCCCGGATTCCTGGACTCCGCGTTCCCGGAACTAAACGCAACCTGGAACCAGACGAGACTCGAGCAGCACTGTTCAAGACCAGGAGTGTTCGCAAGAAGGCAGCGATCAAAGACACCGGCAAGCACCAGACCCAGGTGAGAAGGGGGGAACTCCTTGACACTGAATGTCTGATAGAACCAATTGTTCCGCCAACCAGGTTTCAATACGTGCTAACAAGATTCTCCCAAAAATTTTGAAGGAAGAATCTAGCAGTGAAATTGGTCTATAAGCACTGGGGCTGGCCTTATCCCTCTTTTTAAAAATTGGGAAATAATAGCCTTTTTCCAGGAAGGATGGTAATTGCGAGAATGCATATAGGTGTTGAATACCACCGTTAATAGTGGTGCCCACAAGTCCACGGGATCCTGAAACAGATTTTAGGGGATCATGTCTGGGCCCAGTGCCCGGTTATGAGCTTGTAGGTTAATGGCCCTTTTAACCTCCTCCACTTCAAATTTAAGACAGGACACAGCTAGATCTACACAGCCCTCAATGTTAACTGTCCCAAACAGACTCCCATAATGGTTTAGCCAAACCCCTTCATCCACATGGGTCCCACTATCCACATTAGACCAACACCCAACAGAACCACCCTTCACAAACTCCCAAAAAACCTTCTGGTTCCTTCTTTTGGCGGCGTCCAAGAAGCCCTCCCAGGCTCCACCTTCAATTTCCTGTTTTCTTCTCTTTAACTCAATCTGATAACGAGTTCTGGCCTGGGTTATCGCTCTTCTGCTAGATTTTGGATCCTTAAGTGTCAGCAGCAGAGCTCTCTTCTCCCCGTTACATGCCTCATCAAACCACCCCTTCTGCGGTACTCTCCCCTTAGCCTTGTATGCTCTCGTAAATTTACCAGTAAGAGCAGCCGCCAATTCCACACATTTATCAACAATTGCCCTAGATGGTAGGCTACCCTCAGTATGACCGCCAAGAGGGATTCATTCTTAGTGATTGAATTATAGTGTAGTTCCTCCTCTAGATTAGTCCCCCATTTGATTCTTCTGGAACCGGTAGTCACACACTTCATTGGACAGGGTGCAATATCTGTGGAAACCACCACACCAACAGACCCTTAAAAGACAAACGGATGGGATGGTGATCACTGCGCACATCACGGATCACCTCAAAACGTATAGTGCGTTCACACAAGCTCACAGAGATACAAAAATAGTCTATAGTTGAGGAGCCCAAATGGTTGTTAATGGTCACCTCGCCCGGAATATCCAGAGCTAGGTGACCGTTAACAGTGCGTAATCCCCATTCCATCAGCCATGAGCTCAATTGCAAGCCCATCCCTCATACATGGCACCGGGATATTCTCAGACCAGTCTTCCAGGGGGTCTAATGCGTGCTTAGCCACTCCCATGCCCAACTTAATGTTAAGGTCTCCACCCCAGATATACAATTCATTTTTGTCCCTCCCTGCGGACAGTAGGTCCTCAATAAACCCCTTGACTTTTACTAATCTATCCGCCTCTGAAATATGTGGACTATTATAGAAGTTGATGATGCATATCAATTCCCCCTTTACAGTATATAGAAGAACCACCTGCAAAAAATCCATACCTGTATCAATCACCTTGGTCCTGCAGTCTGGGGAGGCCTTGATCATAATACACAAATCCCCATAGCATCTCCCCCTCGATTTCTTCTTGGCCGGGATACCATAAGAGGTAAAACCATCTAATTGCGGGCTGTATATTGCCCACGTTTCCTGTAGGAGTACCTCCTCGTTGGCTTGAAGAAGCTCAACCACAGGTCCAATAGTCATCTTCCTTGTTGAGCCTGCAATATGCCATGAAAGCAGAAGAAACTCCACGGGCGTACTTGCCTGAAGGCTACAGATTGAGGCGAGAGCTATCGACTGCTCTCCCAAGCTAGACACTGGGGTTTGGTGACACCCTGGGTCAACCAGCTGTCAGTCCAGATCCTCACAAGAGGTTAGGATGTTGAATTGGTTGGCCAAATCCAGAGTGCCAGGGGGGGTCCTTTTCCATGGTAGTAGTATGCCCTCTCTTCGTGGGGATCCTACTCCAACCCCACACTATTTCACAATCCGAAACCGAACGGACTGGAAAATGTTCTTTCCCCATTCGCCCCCACCAACCCCACTATCATGAGACTGACCCAACACCTCATGCCCCCCTACCCTCAGATAAAAATAGTCCAGAGGGAGAAGCTTGCTTAAAAGTCTATTTCCATTTGGCTTCAGGCCTCGTGCTAGGTTGGTACTTAGAAGATAGTTGGCCATTGTTGAATCTGAAAAGGTCACTACTACACAGTCGCCCAACAGATTTTTGGGCCTGCTCGCAACCCAACCCACTCTTCTCACCATCCGAATAATGGCAGGATCAATCTTGGTCCCCATCAGGTTAGAGTTAATCCAGTGCGACACCTTATTTATCAGGGAAAGGGTTGATTCAAAACTACCCTTGGCAAGCCCAGGCAGACTCGTAATGATCCCCACATACGGAACCGCCTTGGGAGGTAGATTTAAAATTGTCTGTTCCCCTTGCCCTTGCAAAAAGCTGTCCCCTCAGTAACAGTGTCCCTCTCTAATTTGACTAAAGGCCCCTTCCCTGCTTTATTAGTGGCTGGCCCTTCTTCCACTTCCACTATAACTGCGACATGCAGTTGTTTACTATGCACTTCCACTGCCATATCGCAACTCGAAGAGTGTCCACCCTTTAATGACTTGCACAAAACACAAGACCCATCAGTAGTCACCCCTTCTGGCCCACCTTTAGCCAAGTCACACAGCTTCAGAGAGATTGCTCTAATAGAGTTATCCATAATTGCTAGAGTATTAAGGACCCCCTCCTTCAGTCCCCATAGGGACTTCAGAATCAACTGGAGTGGTTTTAACTTGCCATCAAGTAAAGATTCCAGCCACACCTTATCCCCCTCAGACGAGGAGGAGTCCAAGGCCAAACTGTCGTATACCTCAAACATTGGGCTACTCACCCTAGAAATACCCAGCATGGTTGGATCCTGCACCAGATCCTGTGCTGTCCCCAATCCCTCAATAGCCTCCTCCCCATCCCCAGACCTCATCTCATGGTTTCCTTTATTATAGTCCTCTAGCATAGGGGCTGCCTCTCTGGAGGCTTGCTCTGCTGCATTCATGCAACTTACAATCTTGTTGGCCGTTATATCCATATATGAGTCAAGGGATTTTTGAGAGGCAGTGATTACAGGTTTTGGGGGTGGGGGGGTTTCCCAACTTTGCTGGTTATAGCATTTTTGGGTTTTGTAGCCCCCTTCCCTGAACCCCCCAATCCCCTGGATCTCCCCTCATTCTCAGCTTTTCTTTTCCCCATGATGCTGATGTTAATAGACCTAATTAGGTTGTGAATATAAGTAAGCCTGTATGAGCCTGTAAAGGCAAACAAATTATGATAATTTTACCACACTTTTAAAACAGATAACAATAAAAGGAATAACAGCAAAACAACAGAAAAATAACTATGAATGATCTTATCCACAACGTGCGGTAACTGCCACTAGACTAACAATGTCTAAAGCAACATAAGACAGCTGAGAGGCCTTATACACAGCAGTTTATAAAACAGTGCAAATTACAGTAATCAACAAGCTGTACTGCACTTAGCCCATAACCAGGTTAGGAAGTGAGGGGAGAGATTAGTCTCGCAGCCCCCAACTATTAACTCAGAATCAAAAGAGGGAGAGGAACCACTTCGCAACCCCCTATGAAAACAACATGGGCAACATGGGTTGTGGATAACAAAGTCAACAGAGCCCCCCCCACCAATCTCCCGGTCTCCCTGAATGTCAGGGCAAAACAACACAGTGAAAAAAGAGTCACATGGATCTAGGGACACCCGGCAAATGAATGTCACCCAGCGCGGGGAATTCTCGGCACCTTGGGGAGCTGCATGAGTCCGACTCTCCCCCCACCCTCTGTTAATGTCAAATATAGCTCAGGATAAAAGTATGCCCAGAAGCCTGCTGGCGGTACCTGAACACAGCTGAACACAGCTGAACCCACGGGCTCCACACCTTATCCTTCACAGCTCGCTGAGTGAGCTCCAATTCCAATAGATACACAAATGCACAAGTCCATGAATGAAGCTCCCAATATCTGCTAACTTTGCATGCCAGAGCGCGAAGGACGCCAAGGACTCTGCAGGACTCTGCGTGCTCCGCACTTCCAACCCCTTTTGTGCTTTAGGCAACACCTCCTTGTTCCTCACGGTGTTTCCTGTCCCAGTTAACCCCTTCACGACCAGGGGGAAGAGCAGCTCTCACAGGCACAAAAGACTCTGCAGGACTCTGCGTGCTCCATGCTTCCAAGCCCTTTTGTGCTTTAGGCACCCCCTCCTTGTTCCTCACAGCGTTTCCTGTCCCAGTTAACCCCTTCACGACCAGGGGGAAGAGCAGCTCTCAATGCACAAAGGACTCTACAGGACTTCCTGTTACAGAAGGTTGCCTACTGTCAGGAGTGTCCACATCTATTTGGGCCTGGAGTTCTTCCTCGTGTTGCTGTTCATTGTGCAACATTGTTTTGTACTGTGTAAAGTTTAGGTCTGTTATAGTGCTTTCATTTGCTTTGAAAGCATCTTCATAGGAGTCACAGGTATCTAGTAAATCTTCTTCTTTTCTCCATGGTTGAAAAAGTTTTAGCAGGGACATGTAATACAGTTCTTTATGTTGAGGAGTTTTTAATAACAAATTGATATGATTAATTAAGCTTCGTTTGGTAAGTTTCAATAAGCTGCCTTTATAATTTTCTACTCTGTATCTACCTTTTTGTATGTGAAGTTTTGGGCTACGTGCTATAGACACATGGTTTCCAAAGTGGTACTCCTGTTTGGGTAGTATGTGTCTAGTAAATTGTTTTTCAAAATTTCGTGGCAGTTGGGATCATTTTTGGCTATTTTTTCTATGTCTTAATATGATTTGAGAACTATTTTTCTAGATTTAGCTGGACCAAGACTTAACCATACTATATTTTCAGATTTTCCATACAAGGCAGTACTGGTTAAACAGTCTGCAGCATCATAGCAGTCACATTCTCTGCGAGAGAGAATTGTTATGTCTAAGCTGTGCAATTTCTGTGATAGTGTTTTGCCAGATGATATGTAACCCCAGATGTCTTGATGCTCTGTTTTTTCTCCTTTGGTTAAGTAGGCTGTGACATATCATGAAACTGCAGTGGAATTGTCAGCAATGTACTGCACATCTATATTTGTATTTCATAGGAGGGCAATGATTGCATTTCAATCATTGATGATTTTTTGTTTATTCTGTTCTTTTTATGAAAATGTGTTCTTAGGTGATTTACCTTTGAAACTATGTCTAATGTAAGACATAAAGTTGTTTACTTGACCTGTTGTTGAAACTGGTCTAGGGAAACCAAAGCGGCATTTGGTGTAGTATTTCCCTCTGTTTTTATATTTGCGACCACAATACTTCCCACATTTGTGTCTTTGAAATTGTAAAATGTGTGCATTAAGTTCGCTATGTCTTGTTTGTGAAGGGATTTCACAAGTGACATATTTTTGGATGAACTGTAAAACAGTGGCATCCCTGTCCTGACCAAATTTAGAAGCATCTTTAATCCACAAAAACATGTGGATGTGTGGTGCTCCTCTGGCTTGGTATTCTTTTCCCCAAAAGAAATGTTCCACTTTTCCGAGGGGAGGAACAGTTTTATTACAAATGAAGTGTAGCATAGCAATGAAGCGATGATGGAAATAGCGTGATACATTTACAGGATCTAGAGAGCAGAGTTCTCCTGTTTTATTTTTTATATCTATGTTTGTTTTGTTTTTGTTTGGTATGCTATGCGTAGGAAATGGTGTAAATCTTCCAATGCATATTCTGCTCAACTTAATGTAACAAACCAAGTGGGTGGGCCAAGGTTTCTTATCATACAGCGTACATCGTTGTGACGTCAGAACCAATATTATTTTGTACCACGCATGTTTGCTAAAAGATTTGTAATGCTTGACTGTAAAACCTCATCTCTTTCCTGCACTTTTTGTAGTAATTGTGTAGCTGACATATTTTGAAAATGGGTACCTGATTTCAATGTGTGTGCAACTCCGTAGCATAGAGTTGCTAGTTCACTTTCAAAGTGTAGGTGGAATATGTATTCCACGTTTTGTCTGAATCTGGGGTCTTCAGAATACATTTGTAGAGAGCGGTATTCTGATGCTGTTATTTGTCTGGGTCTATAATTGTACCTTCCTCCTTTTCCAGTAGGAAAGAGTAGAGGAAAGCCACGTGCTTCTATACTTTTTTCCCATATGTTGATTGGAGATCCTTTGGCTTGTCACATTTGGTATGTTTCCAGTGCATCATCTACAGTGTCTTTAGAGTGTAATGGGTGAATTGTATAATGGTCTAAAATATTGGATTCTGTAGCAGGATCTAGATGTTGAAATTGACCAGTTTCTGATGAGTCCTGAATTATTTCAGTGGTTTCCCTCACGTTTTCTTCAATATTAATTTCTTTGTAGTATTCATTGTTGTATTTTAGATATTGCAGAGCTTGTCTAAATTTATGTAAGTCCACAAGTTGTTGCCAAATAGTTTTGCTTTTGTAGGTACGCCATTTACTAAGATAATTAAAGATTGATCCATTGGACGTTGCTCTCCCAGAGTGTGTACATTTTCTTTGAGATCTAATGGCAAATAAACTACTTTGCCACAAATGCCTTTCACTAATTCAGAGGGAGCTAATTTAGCTGTCTTTGGTTGAAGGTGTATTATTGCTTGAAATGGGTGTACTGTTTGAATTATGATGCTCTCATATAAGTTAAATTGTTGCATGGGGTTTTGGTAGTGGGAATAATTTCAAGTTATTTGTTATAGCATCTGAAGATGTTTGGTTGTTGTCAAGTTTTGCAATGCAGTAACTGCAAAGTATTAAGTGGTCAGTAATTTCATATTTGTTTTCTGCTATAAGATAGAGAGCTAATTGGAACTACTTGGAATCTTCATTGTCTTCTATTTTGTACATTATGTCTTCAGTTTTTGTGCTATTTGTATAAAAAAAAGTCCTGCTCCAACACACACACACATGGTTTGGTACTACAGCAGATGTACTTTTAAACTTTAGTATTTTTTTTTGTATGTGTGTAGTAGAAGGTTGTCATCTGTAAAGTTGTTGCTAGTCTGTTGTAAAGCTATTGCATTTTGTAAGTGGCTTTCACTTCCAAAATATTTTCTCTGGATATACTTTATTTCTTCTAGTAGTTATTTGGCTGTACCATGTAGAAGATTGTTATTTAAATTGGCTAGTGCTAAAGCAGGACTTTAGGCATAGTACAGTTTATGAACCAGATTATAGTTGTATGGTGTGTTGATATCATTTTGATATGGTGGAAGGTGCTTTTGCAAATAGGTCCAGAAATGCAGGCTAATGAATGTCCTTGTAGCCCTGTGTGTTTGCGCGCTGGACAGGAGCACATATTTTGTAGTAGTTTCATTTTGAGTCTTTGCCTTTCACATACTGATTGAGGAACTGGCATAAAGATTTGAAAGATGTTTTGGCTATGTTACACATTGATGTGCACAGCCATTTGTAGACTGGACGTATTGGTTCAGTGGAATGGGGAGTTGATACTAAGTTTTCTAGGGATATTTTTGTGAGCAGCGTTTATTGTTCCATAATGGTATTATTAAGTTTTTCATACTCTCATCTACTGCTATGTATGACAATTGGGTTTATTTGCTTTTGTTTGTATGCTTCTTCATTGAAATATTGTTCTGTGCTGCGGTGTGACTCCATTGATCGCCACAGATATTTGTGAAGCTATCATTGTTGATATTCCGTTTATTGGTAAAAAAAATGTTGTAGTTTAGTACATAGTTTTGTTAGTGGTTTCATTCTGTTTAAAACTAAAATAAATAATTTCCTTTTGAGAAGGATTGCACTGTCTATGAGAGTTTCTAGGATTAATTTTCTACGGTAGGTTTTAAGGGTTGTGTGCAATTTCTCTCCTGTTTTTATAAGGTTCTGAAGGACTCTGTGTCAGAATATTTTTTGTAAAATAATTTTTTGGTATGCTTACTTGCGGCTACATCAAGATTTATAGGTGCAGTGTTAGCACTAGTTGTAGCTGCAGTCTTGTTAATCACTTTCTGTTTTGTTTTACATTTTGAAAGAGGAGGCAAGGTTTCTGTACTGGAAGCTGCTTTTGTTTCGCTTAATGACTCTATTAGCTGTTTTGTTTGAACTTTTTGTACAAATTCTTCTAGAGGTGGATGCTTATTTTGGAGACTTTTATTTTGATTTTGTCTACTTCTGCGTTGCTTCCTACAATGTTGCTTTTTGGTAGGCTTTCTTTGGGGTCTGTTGGAGAAAAACAAAGGTGTGGGTTTGGATGTTGTGCAGTGTATGTTTGCTTTGTGCATGAGTGTCTGAGTATGATGGTAAGGATGTATGTAGAGGTGTGTGATTGTGCAATGGGCTGCTACTTCAGGTTAGGAAGGCTATTCCCGTATTTGTGTGTTACTATACTGGTTTTCAGATGACAATACAAAGTATGCAGCTGCTGAGGGAAGGTACTAATACTGAATCTAATGTTGCAGGGTTAATACAATTGTTTTTTCTACAATACTAGAATTCTACAGTGTTTGAGTAACAGTTAGAACATTATGGCAGTATTGCACTTACTTTTTTGAATGGAAAGAGTAGGTTTCTTCTGAGTTCTGGTTCATACTTCAGATGCTGCTGCTTTTCAGGAGAGTGGTCTTCACTGTAATTGTGAAAGAAAGAAGTTAGTAAATATGTGTGTTAAAAGCACTGTTGTTAATGTAGACATAGGTTTCTTTGTTTTTACAGAAATAGTGCTTTATGATAACTGTGCATAGCATGTTGATGCACTTTCCTTTCCCTATGTGCATTCTTTATATTTTACTAAGAATCTGTTAGTTGAACGTGCTTTAGAAATTATTACAGTAGTAAGCACAAAGAGCACACATGGCTTTTTAAGGCAGTGTTATTGGATGTTAGGAGATAGAAGAAATAATCGTATGCTTTTTATGCTATTCTTACAGGGTAAATGGCAGGGACTGTAGGGAAAAGCATGCAATGTATCGATTTGTGAAGGTGTGGGAAATAAAGCAGAAGTATTTGAAGGGTTCAGCAGTGTATTTATTACTCTGCAGGTGATTACCAAACTACTGGGTGATCCTGTGGTGCTTGGAGATGGGAGAGTCTGAAAGAAAGTAAGGGTTGCAATGAAGGGTCTGGTACTTGAGTTGCAGACTGAAGGTAAGAGGGAGATATTGCATGTCTTGCTTTACAACACTGTTTGTACATAGTTGTACATGATGTGATAGACATGACTGCACCTATGTATAGTTGAATGCTGTTGTAAATTCTAGAACGGAATGGGCAACCAGCTGTAATGAGAGAGCTGTCTAGATTGGAAGAGCAGTTGTAGAGGCAGTGGTGTTGTTTCAGCTGGAAGCCTTTAAAAAGATATTGGCTATCTGTGTGCATGAATGAAGATGCATGTACTCATCCTAGCTGTGTGTCATTTTATAACACACTAGAAAGCGTTATCCCATAATTATATCTTTAATATGAAATGACACTTTGTTAGATAGCTGTGTGTGTTGTGTCTGATTACTATTATGATCATTCCTAAAGGAAGTTCAAATGATAGAATGTATGTTAAATATGCAGAATGTATAGAAAGGAAATTGTATGGACCTAAAATGCACTATAATGCATTAAATACTATTACGGTTGAAATGTGGATACATAGGTGGCAGTGGTTATGCAAATGATGGAATGAATGAAGAAAATAATACTTTGCACATTACAGTTAGTAATATGGGAGAGAAGACACGTTTGCAAGTGACACTTGATCATAGCATATGGGAGAAATGACAGTAGGCTTTTTTTCAGGTTATAGAGGGTAAGTGGCAGTTACTCTGTTTATATGCATTTATGCAAGAGCTGTGCATGTACTGTGCAGAAAATATTCATACCTGTAGTTTGTGTTCATGCATGTGGATGTGCATGCATCAGCAAGTAGAAATGTTGGAGAGTGTTGTAGTAGTTGCTGTAGGTGCTTTTCAATCACAGCCCAATTGTACTCAGAGTGATCAACAGTACATCTAAAGTGCTAAAATGTGATGATGGAGTTAGATGTAGAGTTCTTGGATGTGATTGGTGGATAGTTGTGTGACTTTTTAACAATAGCCTATGAGGGAATGGTGCAGAGAGTGAAGTAGAAAGGGTAGAAGGGCTGCCCCAGTGTTACGCGCTCGGCAGACACCACGGCTGTTCACGGACAGGGTGTGCCACATCCAGGGTTTCTCAGCAAATCCGGCATGGAAAGGGGACTGTAGGGATTAGCCAATCAGGTGTTGAGGTTCTGTTTTGTATTGAGAGAGGCTGTGTGTAGTGAAGACGGCAGAGGTGTTGGTGGTTGGAGATACATTTGTGAAAGGTTTGGAGCAGTGTGCTAAATCTCGGAATGTGGCTAACAATTTTGACATAAAAGGAGTGGAGGTGGAGATGTTGTGGAGGTGGTGTGGTGCAATGTGCCTGGTTTTAATTTTCAGGCAATGCTAGAAGTTTGTCAGGATATGGCTAGGTTTACTAGTACACATGTAGTTGTCCTGCACTGTGGTGCTTTGCATTTGGGCTATGTCAGTGCCCCTACTTTGTTGCAAGATCTGGAAAACTTGGTTCAGGCAGTCATAGGGTCCTATGGGACAATAGTTCTGTTTTGTTTGTCCTCAGCAAAATGTTGCTAGGCGTTTAATTATCCAATGCATGCTTTGCTTTTATGATTAGAGCTGGCATGTTCTTTTGCAATAATGACAACATTGATTCTGATAATGTTGTTTACTTTAAAGAGGATGGCATGTCTTTATCCTTTATGGGAAATTCCATGCTCTTTTGGAACATAAGGATTGCTTTGGAGAAGCTAATGTGAAGATATTTGGAGGAAAATAAGGAGGAAAAAAAAAACAAGTACAAAATAAAAGGTGTTTCTGAAGCATCTTCAAAAAACAAAAAAAGGCTCTTTCAGAGCCAACCTCAAAGGGGAAATGGGGCACACTATTTAAATTTTCATTCCCCAATCTCAGATTTTTCGATTTGTCCGCGGACGCCGCAGTTGTCCGTGGACAGCGTGTATTACATATGGGGAATTTGAGGCTGAGAGGCATGCAGATGAGACTGTGCAGAGCAAGGGATTGGTCAATAAGGTTTACTGAGTGTGATGTGTAAGGAGAGACTTTGTCAGAAAGAGAGGAGAGCAGATAGCTATGGCTGTGGGTTTCAGAAAGCAGATTGTCTGGATTTTGGGAGACGCATTGATAAATTGGTTGGAGGTGCATGCAGAATGCTGTGGAGTGGCTGCACATCTTGGATTCCCTCATGTGGAAGTGCACTGGCAGGGAGTGCTTTGAATGAAGTGACTGGATTTGGTACCTCTTTGTGCTACTTTGGTGACACAATGTCATCCAGACATTATTAATATTCATTGTGGAGGGAATAGTCTATGACATGTCTCTGGAATCTCTTTGCAATTTGCAATGAAAGAAGGACTTGGGAAAGTCATGGACATGTTTTCCAAGTCCCGAGTAATTTTTTCTCATATTGCACAGAGACAAATGTGGCTGCGTTCTTCTTCATTTGGTCTACAAATGGAGAAAGCGAGGTGCAATGTCAACAAGGCTGTTTGTGCCTTCTTGAGAGATGTTGGCATGTCCTCTTTTCACAATGAAAATATTATGTTTCATAATGCACACATTTTTCGCAGAGATGGAGTACATCTTACTTATGCTGCCAATCAGATTTTTCTGCGAAATATACAAAATGCATTGCAACCCCTTTTGGAATTATAGCAATCCATTTTGCAGTAGGTGTTGACCATTTGAAGTTTTCGAAACAAAAAAAAAAACACAAAGAGGCTCTTTTCCGAGCTTCCACTTCCTCCCAGAGAAAAGTGCAATGGTTCTGATAGGGTAGCACCCCAAAAATGTTTAGAAGTCTGCAGACTGTCCGCTGACTTCTAAAAATGCACAGGGCCCTGCACTATTTATTTGCCACTTCTATTTTTAAACTGTGAAAGGTGGCTCTGAAAAGAGCCTTTTTTTATTTGTGTTGTTTTATATTTTTTGGGGGTTTTTAAACAGGACACACAAGGAAAGGAAGGGAAAGGAGGGTAAGGAAGGGACACCAACCACGGGGATAAGAAAGGGCAGGTGGAGAGAGGAAGATGTTGGGTATGCCTTATTCCGGTAGTTGGCAGTCCTTCTCATGCTCCCGGACCGCAGCCTCGAAAGCACTTCGAATGGTCTCCCCCCCTGCAGAGTACTGCATTGTAATACATAGAAAATACTGTCACCTTTGAAAGGTAAGGGTCTACATCATCACATATCACCTGCTAGGCAGCTGGATGGATACGCTGCCCCACAGGAGTATATCTTGTGGTGACAGGATCCGAAACGAAGGATGCTGCAGGGGAACTCAACCTACTACGTTTATCGTAAGAATAGCCCCACCGTGGAACGACCTTAGGTGTCGCTTCATTGAGGCAGTACCATAGCTGTACAAACCTGGTTTGCCACGACTCAGTACTAACTGGCACTGAGTGCAGTGCACTTTGCATGCAGAGCTAGTAGGAGGGACTTCCCTTACCTCATCCTCGTCATCCTCTTAATCACTCTCCTCTGCATCCTCACGCCTGTTCCCCTCTGCAGGCCCTTTGGGAGGTGGTGGTGGTGGAGGGGGTCGGGGTGGTGCTGAGACAGCAGTAGCACCAGCAGCAACCATGGATGCCATCAGGGCAGCTGTCAGGAATGAGAAAAAGCAAAAGCAGGTCCAGCAAGGATCAGTCTCCAGTAGTGCCGTGTCTTAGACAGAAAGAGAGAATGAGGATCAGCTCTGGGATGTGGCCTTTTATGTGGATGTTTAATCCGTCACCTGAAGAGGTTGCTGAACATAGTGATGCAGATTTTTCCTACTGCCAAGGTCGTTTTCTCATGCATAATACCAAGAGGAGTATGGGCCCATGACAGTGTAATTTGTCCGCAGCCAGAGGTCAGAAGGTGTGTTATAAACAGAATTATGCGTGAATTTATGCAGACTGCTGGCATGTTCTCCACCCACTATGAGATAATTTATTTATTTTTATTTATTTATTTGCATTTTTAAAATGCTCACAGAGCCCGCGGGCATTGAGGCACTGTTACAGGAATTTATTTATTTTTGCGTAATTGTAAATTTTAGTCTTGGTTGCATATTCATAGTGTGCTTAAATACCCAGAGGTTTATAAGCGCGGACCCGGGGATCGAACCTGTGTTGCTTCGTGTCGTCTTGCTTCCAATGCAAACAAATGGCCGCTGAGCTATCCTCCCGGGACATCATGAGGTGGCAAAATATGCAGTGATTCCGTAGAAATGACATTTATTTGAGCGCCATTGGCAATGCCGTTTTCTTTTACACTGTGCAAGAAGCATTGACCAGAATGTGGTGCACTGTCCGTGAACACTTCGAACACCAAGGAAGGGCTCAAAAAGTTCAAAAAAGTGTGTAGATCGCCAGGGACATAGGGCCTCATTACGAGGAGGGCGGTAAGGGGTTAACGGCACCGGTAAAGATGCCGGAGCTGTTAACCCCTTACCGCCCCATTACGAGGTCCGCTTACGGGACCCGCTCAGGATGCCTGGGCAGGTTCTGGCATGTGCGCCTCCCAAAGTACCGCGAGGGCCGCACCACTGTAAAGCTGAAGCAGTCCTTCTTCCTTTTGCACTATCTTCTCTGCAGCACTATCTCATTGGGTTACGTGTAAATAGGCACACACGCATCCACCAATCGCATCGAAGCCGCCATCTTCCAACACTGTCACTCCTGTACAACACTTCATATGTACTGCTACACATTTACAGTACAAGTGTCGTACCATTCTAAAGCACGTCCACTACAAAGTTCAGTAAAAGTATGCATGATATCTCCATCCGCAGACATCCGCATGGCTACCCAGGGTATGGCACGTGTAACCCCAAAAGAACTGCGGAATATGCTATTTTTTTGTGATAGTGAGGGGGGTCAGGGTAGGGGGGCCGCATGGTGACGGGGTAAGAAATATCAAGCTGGGTAGGGGATTGGTTCTTCCATCGTAGATGTATGAAGGTTTTATTTTATTTTTTTACGTGTGCACAAGCAACTTTTTAGTTTTTGCTATGTATGTGCGTTTCTGTTTGCCTCTCCTCACATTTTTACCACATTCTGGTCAATGCTTCTTGCACAGTGTAAAAGAAAACGGCATTGCCAATGGCGCTCAAATAAATGTCATTTCTACGGAATCACTGCATATTTTGCCACCTCATGATGTCCCGGGAGGATAGCTCAGCGGCAATTTGTTTGCATTGGAAGCAAGACGACACGAAGCAACACAGGTTCGATCCCTGGGTCCACGCTTATAAACCTCTGGGTATTTAAGCACACTATGAATATGCAACCAAGACTAAAACTTACAATTACGCAAAAATAAATAAATTCCTGTAACAGCGCCTCAATGCCCGCGGGCTCTGTGAGCATTTTAAAAATGCAAATAAATAAATAAAAATAAATAAATTATCTCATAGTGGGTGGAGAACATGCCAGCAGTCTGCATAAATTCACGCATAATTCTGTTTATAACACACCTTCTGACCTCTGGCTGCGGACAAATTACACTGTCATGGGCCCATACTCCTCTTGGTATTATGCATGAGAAAACGACCTTGGCAGTAGGAAAAATCTGCATCACTATGTTCAGCAACCTCTTCAGGTGACGGATTAAACATCCACATGACATTTAACCCAAATGTAAACTTCCATAGTGCACCACGACAAATTCAACATTCATGACGGACGCCACATATCTGCAAAAGCGAACCATCCCGCCGAAACTGCAGTCACCCTGACAGCCCCAGAAAGCATCTACTCCTTCCAACCCGAAATAACCAGCAACACCTCTTTGCACACAACACCTATGCAGATGGCGCACAAAGGTATCACCCACGATAAGCACTGTGCGTCTCTCATTCTCCACCAACCTCACGGCACAGTATTGGGACGAAATGGTACCGCCCCTTCTGGTCAACCACACCCTAAACACCTAATTGTCTATTTCCCACAATTCCATTTCCATGTCCACCATGCTCATAATGGCAGAATGTGGCACATGCGCTTTCCCATCTACACTGAGGGGCATGGCCCAGTAAAGCACATACAGTACGTCTTCCCTTTGCACAGGCATTTTTGCAGCACTCCCATGTCAAATTTTCAAACATGCATGCAACAATCACATACAAAACCTCTGCATTGCACACTATGGGCCTCATTACGACCCAGGCGGTAAGTTACCGCCTGGGCCGTGACTTTACCACCATGGCGTAAACTACGTTTACGCCATGGTGGTTGGCGGACTTACCGCCCCATTCCGACCTTGGCGGGGCGGTAAGTCCCCAATCCCCATTTACCCTTCCCCATTCCCATTTTTGCCCCATAGGGCATAATGGGAGTGGGGAAGGCGTTAATTACGCCACCGTAAATTACGGTGGCGTAATTAACTCCATGGTCCCTTAGCGCCATGGATTTTAACACCTGCTAAAAGCAGGTGTTAAATCCGCCATGGCGCTAAGGGACCTCGTACTTACGGCGCCGTAAACCCCTTACCGCCTGAGTTGTAATGAGGGCCAATCACTTCTGTACATCACTCCATATTTACCATTAAACACTCTCACTACACGTTCCGTTTGATTCCAAGGACCCTCCACCAGAAACTTCTGCTAAAGAATGCACAATTGCAGCATCCACAAACATCCTGAGGTGCACCCAGCACACCTTTGGCCATGCACACAACAGGGCAGTGCTTTCCACACACACCACAACACCATGGATCCATGCATGCGACCATGGGAGCATCTAACATTATGCACAAACGTAACATACGTTGTGGCACTTCTACCCAACCCCCACACCATAAAAAAACCATTCACGAAAACGTGTCACAATTAGCAGCATCCACAAACATACCACCGCCTGCACCAGCCCTACCTACTACCATTCACAAAGTATTGTGTCACTGGCAACCTATGCACAACAGATTCACAATATTGTGCATACTTCAATAAATCTGCACACAGCAGAGTAACCAAGCACATATAAGCTGCACTTAGACCAGACCCTCTTCCATAGTCACATTATGTAAAAACTGCACTGTGTCCACACTACACAACTTCTCACTGCGCCATCTCCTACCATGCAACAAATACTGTAGCATGTTGCAAATATCACCACAACCATGGAACGCACAGTACACACTCGTGTGCTGCTGTAGCACAACTACAATGTGCTGCGCACCCATTCCCCAAAGACCACAACCATGCACTAGCAAACCTTCACTGCCGCATTGGGTGTGCTCCTTAGAGACATTCCCTGCACCATAATGCAACCATGCATGTCAGCATGTCACCAACTACCACTATGCAAATATGCACCACTAGCACCAGCATTCCTACCCACCCTCTACACCGCAACGGATATGCACAGCGTTAAATGCAACAGTTACCTTAATGTACAAACATCACACTGGGGGTCATTCCTAGTATGGCATTAGGGGGTTAACAGCACTGGTAACTATGCCGGTGCCGTTAACTCCCTACCACTGAATTCCAAGGTCCCATAGTGGGTCCCACTAGGGCTGGCTGGTTTAACCAGCCACCCTTAGCGGGACCCGTTAAGGGACCATGGACCTAATAACGGGCCCGCAATTTTCGGGCCCGTTATTAGCTCCTTCCCATTCCCATTGAGCCCTATGGGGGCTCAAATGGGAATGGAGAATGTTTTTCGAAATGGGGACTTACTGGGTCCGCATAGGTCGAAATGTCCCGGTAAGTCCCCATTCCGACTACCAGGACCCGAGTTTGGAGGCAGCCACGGTGCTAATAGCCGGTTCCGTTAACCCCCTACCACCGCATTCAAAAGTCCCTTAGTGGGTCCCACTAGGGCCGGCTGTTTTTACCAGCCGCCCTTAGCGGGACCTGTTAAGGGACCATGGACCTAATAACAGCCCGCAATTTGCGGGCCCGTTATTAGCTCCTTCCCCATTCCCATTGAGCCCTATGGGGTCTCAAATAGAAATGGGGAATGGTTTTTGAAATGGGGATTTACTGGGTCCGCATAGGTTGAAATGTCCCGGTAAGTCCCCATTCCGACTACCCGGACCCGGACCCGAGTTTGGAGGCAGTTAATAGCACCATGGCTGTCTCCAAACTAGGAATGACCCCCACTGTCTCCGGCACCCCTACGTCCTTTCATTCACATACTATTGTCTTACCCACTTCCACTCAAACAGTATTTTGTCACTGCCAACCTAACCACAAAATAGTCATAACATTGCCCTTACTCAAAGCAATTTGCACACAGCACACTATCCAAGCAAATATAAGCTGCCCTGCAAGCATACCCGCTACCATACCAACACTATGCAAACACGGCACACAGTGCCCACACTGCGTGACTTTTCACTGCTCCATCTCCAACCACATATGGAAAACTTTACCATATTCTAACAGTCACCTGATCTGAGAAACCAAACATACAAACATGGCAACTCACTTCAGCTGCTCTATTGCGTCGGAAATGTTCTCCATACCCATTCTGTACAAGTCACCACCCTTTAACTGGTGCAGAGTCCAAAATGCATTACTGCCGTGGGTGAGCTCAAGCCCTAGGCTCTTGAGTGCATGGCCTACAGCCTACGGCCTTCGGCCATGCACCCAATAGTCTAGGCAGTGGTCGAAGTGGGCGGGAGCGGTTAGGAGCGCTGCTCATATACTTTTTTATTACGTTTTACTGTTCCTATACTTTTATGTTAAAAAAAAAACATTCCAGAATGGTTTCGCTTTAAAATAAAAGTTTAGGAAGAAGGTGAAACGTGCACATCACTGCACTGAACTGAATGTTCCCTTAACAGCAGGCACGATTGTTTGGGTGTTTGTATTGCACTTGGATGGGGCATGTCAATGGGGTTTGAGGGGAGCCAGGCCAGTTCAGCAGGGAACATAGTTCCACTATTTCTTTTCGGACACTTCGACCACTGAGTCTAGACCTTGCACACACCCACCGCAACGTAATGCCACCAGGCAAGTCACCATGTCACCAACTACGACAATCAACATACACAGCACAGTCACTAGCACTCCTACCCAACCTGCACACCGCCATGGAGCTATGCAGGAACAAATTGCAACAGTTACCATAATGTACAAATACAATACTGTCTCCTGCACCCCTGTGCACATTCATACACATACTACTGCCGTGCCCACTTCCATTCACAAAGTATTGTGTCACTGCCAACCTACCCACATACTGTTCACAACATTGGCCCTACTCCAACCAATCTGCACACACCACACTATGCACACACGCTCCTCTACCGGATGCAGAGTCAGACATGCATTGCTGTGGTGAGTGAGCTGAAACCCTAGGCTCTTGAGTGCATGGTCTATGGCCTACGGCCTTCACTGCACCAAGTGCCCACACTGCATGACTTTTCACTGCACCATCTCCAACCACACATCAAAAACTTTACCATGTTCTAACAGTCACCTGACCTGAGAAACCAAACATACACGCATGGCAACTCACTTCTGCTGCTCTATTATGTCTAAAATATGCTCCACACCCACAAACATACCACTGCCTGCACCACTCCTACCCACTACCATTCACAAAGTATTGTGTCACTGGCAACCTATGCACAACAGCTTCACAACATTGGGCCTACTTCAATAAATCTGCACACAGCAGAGTAACCAAGCACATATAAGCTGCACTTAGACCATACCCTCTTCCATAGTCACATTATGTAAAAACTGCACTGTGTCCACACTACACAACTTCTCACTGCGCCATCTCCTACCATGCCACAAATACTGTAGCATGTTGCAAATATCACCACAACCATGGAACGCACAGTACACACTCGTGTGCTGCTGTAGCACATCTACAATGTGCTGCGCACCCATTCCCCAAAGACCACAACCATGCACTAGCAAACCTTCACTGCCGCATTGGGTGTGCTCCTTAGAGACATTCCCTGCACCATAATGCAACCATGCATGTCAGCATGTCACCAACTACCACTATGCATATATGCACCACTAGCACCAGCATTCCTACCCACCCTCTACACCGCAACGGATATGCACAGCGTTAAATGCAACAGTTACCTTAATGTACAAACATCACACTGGGGGTCATTCCTAGTATGGCATTAGGGGGTTAACAGCACTGGTAACTATGCCGGTGCCGTTAACTCCCTACCACTGAATTCCAAGGTCCCATAGTGGGTCCCACTAGGGCTGGCTGGTTTAACCAGCCACCCTTAGCGGGACCCGTTAAGGGACCATGGACCTAATAACGGGCCCGCAATTTTCGGGCCCGTTATTAGCTCCTTCCCATTCCCATTGAGCCCTATGGGGGCTCAAATGGGAATGGAGAATGTTTTTCGAAATGGGGACTTACTGGGTCCGCATAGGTCGAAATGTCCCGGTAAGTCCCCATTCCGACTACCAGGACCCGAGTTTGGAGGCAGCCACGGTGCTAATAGCCGGTTCCGTTAACCCCCTACCACCGCATTCCGAAGTCCCTTAGTGGGTCCCACTAGGGCCGGCTGTTTTTACCAGCCGCCCTTAGCGGGACCTGTTATGGGACCATGGACCTAATAACAGCCCGCAATTTGCGGGCCCGTTATTAGCTCCTTCCCCATTCCCATTGAGCCCTATGGGGTCTCAAATAGAAATGGGGAATGGTTTTTGAAATGGGGATTTACTGGGTCCGCATAGGTTGAAATGTCCCGGTAAGTCCCCATTCCGACTACCCGGACCCGGACCCGAGTTTGGAGGCAGTTAATAGCACCATGGCTGTCTCCAAACTAGGAATGACCCCCACTGTCTCCGGCACCCCTACGTCCTTTCATTCACATACTATTGTCTTACCCACTTCCACTCAAACAGTATTTTGTCACTGCCAACCTAACCACAAAATAGTCATAACATTGCCCTTACTCAAAGCAATTTGCACACAGCACACTATCCAAGCAAATATAAGCTGCCCTGCAAGCATACCCGCTACCATACCAACACTATGCAAACACGGCACACAGTGCCCACACTGCGTGACTTTTCACTGCTCCATCTCCAACCACATATGGAAAACTTTACCATATTCTAACAGTCACCTGATCTGAGAAACCAAACATACAAACATGGCAACACACTTCAGCTGCTCTATTGCGTCGGAAATGTTCTCCATACCCATTCTGTACAAGTCACCACCCTTTAACTGGTGCAGAGTCCAAAATGCATTACTGCCGTGGGTGAGCTCAAGCCCTAGGCTCTTGAGTGCATGGCCTACAGCCTACGGCCTTCGGCCATGCACCCAATAGTCTAGGCAGTGGTCGAAGTGGGCGGGAGCGGTTAGGAGCGCTGCTCATATACTTTTTTATTACGTTTTACTGTTCCTATACTTTTATGTTAAAAAAAAAACATTCCAGAATGGTTTCGCTTTAAAATAAAAGTTTAGGAAGAAGGTGAAACGTGCACATCACTGCACTGAACTGAATGTTCCCTTAACAGCAGGCACGATTGTTTGGGTGTTTGTATTGCACTTGGATGGGGCATGTCAATGGGGTTTGAGGGGAGCCAGGCCAGTTCAGCAGGGAACATAGTTCCACTATTTCTTTTCGGACACTTCGACCACTGAGTCTAGACCTTGCACACACCCACCGCAACGTAATGCCACCAGGCAAGTCACCATGTCACCAACTACGACAATCAACATACACAGCACAGTCACTAGCACTCCTACCCAACCTGCACACCGCCATGGAGCTATGCAGGAACGAATTGCAACAGTTACCATAATGTACAAATACAATACTGTCTCCTGCACCCCTGTGCACATTCATACACATACTACTGCCGTGCCCACTTCCATTCACAAAGTATTGTGTCACTGCCAACCTACCCACATACTGTTCACAACATTGGCCCTACTCCAACCAATCTGCACACACCACACTATGCACACACGCTCCTCTACCGGATGCAGAGTCAGACATGCATTGCTGTGGTGAGTGAGCTGAAACCCTAGGCTCTTGAGTGCATGGTCTATGGCCTACGGCCTTCACTGCACCAAGTGCCCACACTGCATGACTTTTCACTGCACCATCTCCAACCACACATCAAAAACTTTACCATGTTCTAACAGTCACCTGACCTGAGAAACCAAACATACACGCATGGCAACTCACTTCTGCTGCTCTATTATGTCTAAAATATGCTCCACACCCACAAACATACCACTGCCTGCACCACTCCTACCCACTACCATTCACAAAGTATTGTGTCACTGGCAACCTATGCACAACAGCTTCACAACATTGGGCCTACTTCAATAAATCTGCACACAGCAGAGTAACCAAGCACATATAAGCTGCACTTAGACCATACCCTCTTCCATAGTCACATTATGTAAAAACTGCACTGTGTCCACACTACACAACTTCTCACTGCGCCATCTCCTACCGTACAGCAAATACTGTAGCATGTTGGATCTATCACCACAACCATGGAACGCACAGTACATGCTTTGCAACTCGCTTGTGCTGCTGTAGCATGCCTACAATGTGTTCCACACCCATTCCCCAAAGATCACCACCCTGTGCCTGATGCACTATCAAACCTGCATTGCTGCAGTGGGTGTGCTCCTTGCACACATTCCTCCCACCATAATGCAACCATGCATGTCAGCGTGTCACCAACTACCAATATGCACATATACACCACTGGCACCAGAACCCCTACCCAACCTCCACACCACAATGGTTATGCACAGCATTAAATGCAACAGTTACCTTAATGTACAAACATTACACTGTCTCCAGCACCCCCTACACCCTTTCATTCACATACTATTGTCTTCCCCACTTCCACTCAAAAAGTATGGTGTCACTGCCAACCTAACCACAAAATGGTCACAACATTTCCCATACTCTAAGTAATCTGCACACAGCACACTCTCCAAGCACATATAAGCTGCCCTGCAACCATACCCGCTACCATACTAATACTATGCAAACACTGCATCCAGTGCCCACACTGCGTGACTTTCCACTGCTCCATCTCCAACCACACATGGAACGCTTTACCATGTTCTAACAGTCACCTCACCTGTGAAACCAAACTTACACGCATGGGAGCTCACTTCTGCTGCTCTATTGCAATGGGAATATGCTCCACACCCATTCTAAGTCATCACCCTCTAAGTGATGCAGAGTCCAAAATGCATTACTGCCGTGGGTGTGCTCAAGCCCTAGGCTCTTGAGTCTTCGGCCATGCACCCAAATGTTTAGACCATGCACACACCCACTGCAACGTAATGCCACCAGGTCACCATGTCACAACTATGACAATCCACATACACAGCACTGCCACTGGCACTCCTAACCAACCTGTGCACCGCCATTGAGTTATGCAGGAAAAAATTGCATAATGTACAAATAAAATACTGTCTCCTGCACCCCTGTGCACTTCCATACACATACTACGGCTGTGCCCACTTCCATTCACAAAGTATTGTGTCACTGCCAAACTATCCACATACTGTTCACAACATTGGCCCTACTCCAACCAATCTGCACACACCACACTATGCATGCAACCCCGCTCGACCGGATGCAGAGTCAGACATGCATTGCTGAGGTGAGTGAGATTAAACCCTAGACTCTTGAGTGCATGGCCTACAGCCTACGGCCTTCACTGCACACAGTGCCCACACTGCATGACTTTTCACTGCACCATCTCCAACCACACATCAAAAACTTTACCATGTTCTAACATTCACCTGATAGGCAAAACCAAACATACATGCATGGCAACTCACTTCTGCTGCTCTATTGTGTCTTAAATATGCTCCACACCCATTCTGTACAAGTCACCACCCGCTGATGCAGAGTCAAAAATGAATTACGTCTGTGGGTGTGCTCAAGCCCTAGGCTCTTAAGTGCATGGCCTATGGCCTTTGGCCATGCACCCAATAGTCTAGGCCTTGTTCACACCCACCACAACATAATGCCACCGTGCATGTCACCATGTCACCAACTACGACAATCCACATACACAGCGCTGCCACCAGCACTCCTACACACTCCTACCCAACCTGTGCACCGCCATGGAGCTATGCAGGAAAGAATTGCAACAGTTACCATAATGATCAAATAAAACACTGTCTCCTGCACCCATGTGCACTTTCATTCACATACTACGCCCATACTCACTTCCATTCACAAAGTATTCTCCAAGCAACGAGCTGGGGGTAGATCTCTCTCCGCAGCAGGGGCCTCCCTCTGGAACAGCCTTCCTGCCTCCCTGAAACTTGAGGAGAACCATCTCCGGTTCCGGAAGCACCTCAAAACCTTCCTCTTTGCCTCCGCTTTCTCTCCCTCTCTCCCCTGCTAAATTCACTTAACCTGCACTGAATCTGCTACTGGGCCACTTACCGATCTCGGTCCTTGGCCCAGCCACTCTTCCCTGCACTACCTACCTGCACTACGAGACTGTCTCTGTATCCTTCAGCCCCTTCTCCCGGCACTTACCTTGCACTTGCCACCAGCTGGCCCTATTATTTATCTTGTATTCTACTAACCATGTACTGCACTTTCCTTGCACTTGCCACCACCTGGCCCTATTATTTATCTTGTATTCTACTAACCATGTACAGCACCTTTCCCCCCTCTCCCCTTCCCCCTGCACTTTTCCCAGTCCCCTTACCCTTGCACCTGCGCAATCTGAATTGACACCTGGCCTAGTAGGATCGTTGTCTGTCTCCCCTTGGCCCCCCTGCCTCGTTGTGCCTTGAAACACTTGTGTATAGGCACGTTACAAATGCCATATCATATCATATCATCATATTGTGTCACTGCCAACCTACCCACACACTGTTCGCAACATTGACCCTACTCCAACCAATGTGCATACACCACACTATGCAAGCACCACCCTCTACTGTATGTAGAGTCAGACATGCATTGCTGCGGTGGGTGTGCTCAAGCCCTAGGCTCTTGAGAGCATGCCCTACGGTGTATGGCCTTCTGCCATGCACCCAATTGTCTAATCCTTCAACAGAACCACTGCAACTTCATGCACTCATGCATGCCACCATGTGCCCAACTACCGCTATCTATCCGCTGAGCACAGCCCCCCGCGCTCCCATCCAACCTATGTCATGTGCAATTCACTCCCCTTCTGAAATTCACCTGCCACCACTCACCTCTGAAAAAGGTTGCTGCAAACAGGTTGTGGCAGAAGCTATTGGGCCATTATGACAGCTGCCTCCAATCACCACACAAAGTAGTCGCCTGTCTAGGTACCCGTGAATTGGCGCAATACACACAAATACTGCAGACACTACTCCGTTTTCTTCCACTTATTTACATATGTCACATGAACCACTTCTCACTCACCCACTCCCTCCCTTCTTGCCGCCAACACAGATTTCACAAGGACCACTCCTTTGTAATTCAAAATATATGTCACAAATCTTCAAGAAGCAATATTCAAACAGTGTTGTATTCAGTGCTATTTTCCTGTTGTCTTGGCACCCGAAAAAAAATTAGATGATAAAGGAGAATTGGAGAATTGAGGTTCTAGCGTTGGTGAGATAGACCTTGACAGAAGGCAACCTTCTGTTCAGTGCTTATCCAATCAGGGCGCGCATGGCGCGATGCTGACATGTCTGTCAAATCACGATTGGCTGAATGCTCAAGAGAAGGGAAGCATAAATCTCTGCACTGTATCATTACACAAAATCACAAACCTCATCTAAGGTAATATTTTGCTAATCAAGGTGGCTTACGGACCATTTAGCCCAAACAATAATAATATGCAAAACCCAATAATAATATAATAATTAGAAAATAAATAATTGGCAGGTGTGTTTTGATGCCATGTCCCAATGTTTGAATCCGTGTTTGTGGATTTATGCGCTTACCGTTCTTCAGAGCACGTTTTCATATTCTAAATTATCATACATATTTTTCAAAAGTCAGCAGAAATTCAAACCACTCGCATATATATGCCTAGAGTGGCTTTGCGGAGCAGCACATTAGTCAGAAATGTATGCACCAAACAGCGTATGCCTTTAGTGTGCTAATAGCTTCCGTACAATGAGCAGTAGAGGAACACGATTTATTATGAGAGAGAAAGAGGGATATCTTCCCTTCAAAATGGAGTCACTTTGGTACAAGTGGATGTTGGCTTTATTTAGTCATTAGCAAACTAGAACCTCACCCAGACAGCATACTTTGGCTTGCAAGCTGTTATAAAATGAGAGATGGATATTTGACATAAACAATCCAATCAGTAATCCGCGCTCCTAGGCAGCTTAATACATGCACAAATAAACACAGTTCTACGAGAAAACATAACCAGCCATTCATATGTTAGATAGCTTTAGCCGGCCACAAAATTCTTCAGGATGGTAATTAGCTCATCTTAAAACCCCAAACAATAATTAACACAACACTGGGCAGTAAAAAGAGCCAATGGCAAAGCGGCTGCAATGGCAAATTTGACCGACTGACATGGCAAACTCTCTGGGGAAAAATCCAGAGATAATTTTGTTGTTCATATCAATCTATTTCTTGTCCTGCACAGAGCCACTATTGCCTCTATCAGGCTGTGCAGGTGGTTTCTTGAACCCATGACTCCTACTATTCGTGTAACATTAAGGGCCTGATTCACAAAAGCGTTATATAATGGCACAATCCCATAGGAAAACAGGCCCTCCGTCTCAATTGGATCCCCTTTGAGCTGATCTTTCAGTGCATATTTCTGATATGTTTTAATAATTTGTATTTATTTATTTAGACAGTGAGTGTGTCATTTCATACAGACATAACGTACATAGGATAAAGTATCAGGTGAACAATGTGTAGCATTAGTTTGTGGGTAATCACTGATCGGCCAAGTAACATTGACCAGCAATATGAACATGTCCCATGATTTAACTCCCATTTTTGGGCAACGGTCTTAAAAAGGCATTTGGACAAATTGTAATGCTCAATCACATCTTGCACTAACAACAATTCTCGTAGTGTTCGCATAAGTAGACTATTGCCTGCGCATCCAGAACAGTGACAGCTAGTAAGCTGATGGATATGATGACACTGATTGTGTTTACTTCGTCATAGCTAAGCAGAACCATCTCTCCCTTCTAATCCATTGTACTGGCTATGATGAAACCCAGTCCTGGAAGTACGAGGAAGAACGTATCCTTCTTTAGGTTAGTACCCTAAGTAGCACCACAATATGGCCAGTGGTTTTTCTGTTTTAAAGGTACAACATATTAAAACTGCACTGTATGTCTCCTTCAACGCTATTTTGGTACAAGAACTGAGTACAGGGTGTCCTCTTCGGAGATGTGAATCAGCAATGGAGGGCATCCAAACAAATATAGTGTGATAATTACCAAAATTAATGTCAATAAAGGTTCTTTAAAAATAGACAAAAAATTGCACTTTTTCTTCATCACAGTCAAATAATAAAACCCTGAAAACCCACTCCTTTAAGGAAAGTATACAGATGAAGGCTAGAGAAATAGGGACTCCACACTATGGGTACTATAATGCAGGAGGGAAAATATGCAGGCAATAATTTATAAACTAGTGAAAACACACAACGCATGCAAACAATTTCAAAATGTCTTTGGGGATGCTAGAAAAGCACAAAGAAACCAATATCTAAGACCGAAATAAGGAGTCACAGTACAAACTTTCCATCAAGAGCCAATCACATCCACTTTAGCAATTGTGAATTCTCTCTTTCCTGTCATGCCCAGCGTGTTTAGTCTGCCTGATGTCACTTGAGGAAATCATGCCATGACCCAGTAATAGCTGTCGCTCCCCCCAATCCTCGCTAATCAGAGTCCTGCTCCCATCGACCGACACACATGCATCAACATTCACACAGTATCATTTGACATTCACAAACACGCATCAGCATTCATAGAGCAGTCATTCTTCATTCAAGTTCACATTTACTCATAGGCTATCTCATTTACACACATACAAAAACAACATACACTCTCTCATTCACACACCCACTTACAAACACAAATTCTTGCATACACACACAAATACATTTTGATTTTCTTACCTGGTGCCCTGCTCCAGATTCCAATCCTCTTGGATTTGCAATGAAGGCCCTTCAGATCACGTAGAGCGTACAATAAGAAGCAGGGAGCAGAGAAAGCTTCCTTGCTCCTTTATATGTGTGCTCGAGGCGGAGAGCCACCATCCTGCCGCCCTTCAGCCCCTGCATGTGCTAGGAGGTGCAAAAGCACCCCCTCACACATTCAGACCTACAGTACCCCATCCTGCGTGTCCAATCGACCATGCAAAACTAGAAAAGCAAAACACCCTCTGCTTTGCATGGCTACTAGGGTACTACTGAACTGCCTAAGGGAAACTATGTTTCCCCTTGGCAGTTAATTTCAGCCCAGGAGCATCAGGGACAGTATCAGAGAGATCAACCACTAATGTACTAGGCAGTCAAGTGACAAGAGCGCGTGTCATCCCTTCTGGTTTTTGGCTTCACTTTCTGTCTGGAACTTCACTTACAGCGGCCATATTGGATTGGTTCCTTTACTTCCAGTGGCCATCTTGGATTGGCAACATCACTTCTGGTGGCCATCTTGGATCAGTGATATCACTACATGCGGCCATCTTGGATCAACCCCCTATCCAGTCAGGAAGAAATCGCCTCATCCCAGCAACACCAGCCACAACATTAGAGAGACCAACCACTGATGGACTAGCTGATCAGGCGACAAGAGCGTGTGTCATCCTTTCTGAACTTATAAGTGGCGTCCAGCTAGGGGTGTCCCAGTGAAGGGCGGAACAGTAAAGAGTGAGGACCAGCAATTGACCCGCATCTTTGCCGCTTAGCCTATGGGTCTTTGCTTTTGCCTTCCTCCCTGATGCACCTGTGAGTATGCCAAGCTTCCTAATTACTGTGCTGTATTTTCACACTCTCCTACTCACCTATAATGCATTCACTCCTGCTACTCCTACTGCTCCTCCTACTAACTACTTCCTATGCATTCTGCAATCATGCTAATACTTCCTCATTTACATCCCTATTATATATGTCACAACTAAAAACGCATGAATCCATCTCTCTTGAAGCTCCTTCCAACAAACAAAGTCAATGAGCTAACCATACCTCATCTAACACCTATCCACCTCACCTCTCTTCCTATGACACTCAACTTCTCTACTCTTTCTTACCTCATCAACTGAACATTGCACTCTGCAATGCTCATTCTGTATGTAACAAACCTTCCTTTATCGCTGACTACTTTCACTCCAGTTCTCCTCCCCTAGACCTTCTTGCTATCACTGGAACCTGGATTTCTCCATCTGACACTGCCACTCTGGAGGCCCTACACAACTCCAAACTATCCTTCATTTACTCTACTCGATTGAAAGGCAGAGGTGGAGGTGTTGGACACATACTCTCTTCCCACCTCAATGCCTCACACACCTCCAATGCTACATCCTCTCCATCCTCTTTTGAATTCAACATCTCTACTATTGCTCTGCCTCACTCGTTTCACATCATCTCCATCTATCGCCCTCCTGGTCCCACTGGTACATTCTTTGATGATCTTGGGCAACTCCTTCATTCTCTTCCTACTCATTCTCTTCCTACTTAACATCACCTCCTTCTCTAAGGTGATTTTAACCTTCACTCTCCAACCACTTCTCAGAAATCTGATCTTCAGTCTTTTCTTAGTGACAACACTCTCCACTCTATGTATAACCTACCTATTCACACATGGGCTAACTCTGTGGATCTCTTATTCATCTCCACCTCTCTATCAGACACTAATACTATTGTCAAATCATTCATATCTGATCACTCAATTTTTCCACCACCATCGCCTTTCCACCGTATGGCCTTTCCTCACCACTTGCTTCACCTATTACTAATGGAAATGTAAACCTTCTTTCTCTCCGACCTACAGTTCTCACTCTGCTCTTTCACAATGATGCCTCTTTCACCAATACTGCCATCTACGGCTTCCAATCCCTACTATATGACTCATGCTCCCCTCACTTTTCAATGCTTACTTTCACCCCTAAGTCTCAGCATCCTCAGCCATGGGTCACACCATTCATACACTCTCTCCACAAAGGCATCCACCAGCTGCTGCACAAATGGAGGCGTATGCACTCGCATGAGGACCTACAACTCCCTCTCTGCCCTGAACTCTCTCCAGAGGCATTGCAAATGCATAAAAACACATTTATTTCAGAAGCTCTGAAGCTTCACAGACAGCAGTTCACAACATGCACTGAGGTTAGACGCACAGAAGGGCATAGCAGGTGTGCAGAACACAGGGGTGAGATAACAGTTCCCAGGACGCAAAATGGTAGCCTTTCAAGTTAATTGAATTAATAGGAGCAGAGACAGCTATTGATGTCCGGGTGCATAAGAATAATATGCCAAAAGAGTCCATAGAGAATAGATGAAGGGTGTCCGAAGTGGCCCCAAGGAATACCACATGCACGTTAGAATGAGCTAAAAACTCAGTAAATGGGAAGAAAATCATTGTCCAATGCGTTCCTCTAAAACCTGACCCTGGCACTGAGACCACTAGCTATTCATTGTAAGACGGGTATAGAGAAGACACCTGACAAACTCCCTAGCACACACACAAAGACAAGATTAAACACAAGGCTGAATACAAAGGAAGCAGATAGGGCACAAGGCCTGGGAATGATGGGAAGTATTTTTAAATGGAAGTACTGCAGACCACAGACTTCTCTCAACCCACCATATATTTACCTTATATCTTGACATCTTGTCAAAGTGTTCAAGGTTGGTGAGTAAATGGCCAACCAATAAAAAACCCTCTTGGAATAGAGCCTATGATGAACAGAGCCAACAAGTCATGTTTCATTGTAATGATGTAATGTATGTATGAAGTGGGTTGGGACACGGTGGAGCCATCAGGTATGTCTAACCCAATCAAAGAACTAACACCTATATACTCTATATGTAGCTTGGGATATTAACCAATCCAAGATGCTCATACGATTTGTAAATGATATTGTATTATGACACCATTGATGACGTGTTATGTTGCCCCGGCTGTTATTCTTTGTTTTGAATCAAGCTGGGTTTTTTCTTGAACTTTTGAGTACTTCATTATTGAGTATTGTTTTTTGTGATATTGGCAAATGGTGCCCTCCTTTATATGCTTGTATGTCACTCTTTGTCCTTTACATTTGCGCTCCGTAGTGCAAATGACCAAAATTTGGCAGCACAGGCCTGCTTATGTTACAGTGAAAACGTAATGGGTTCCTGCTGACAAAGTACAATTTTTTTCAAAATTAGCTGCATAGTGCTCCACCAGCAACCACTACATCTTGCTGATGACATGGTTGTTAAACAATATTCTCTTATAATGGCATATAGAGTGGACCTCATCATTTCTCAATGCAATAATCTCCTGTGAATGCCAGCACAAAATGTACTAAACTTACGCCAAAGGCTGTTAGGAAAATACAAGGTCAGGTAAAGGGTAAATTCAACTCTGTTATTGACTACCTCTAGCTGTTAACAGATTCTGTTTCTCCTAACAGGAGGGGCAATAGCAGAGATTACACCCACATACATACTTAAAACCATTATGTCGTCTATGAAAAAAGGCGACTATGGGCGGTTTAAAAAAAGGTCAAACAAGCAGGAGGGTGTAGTATGTTGTCTCTATTAAAAAAGAGATAGAAATATAAAAACTGGCTTAAGTCGTTCAGGCGGGCTATTGTCTTAAAAGATGTAGAGAATATGCTATCAAAAATGTGCAGTAAAAACCGGGGCGAAACTTAGCAGTTGCTAAATTCTATGGGCACCCCAAACGTAGTCTTACTGTTCAACGAGTTTGGGAAGAACGGTGGGTGATTAATTTCTTGACCCTGTTCGACTCTCCCAATTTAATTGTAAGTATCCAGAGGTCTAGGTCTTGGAGGAATGGTGTACAATGTTTGGCAGAGAGAGAGCTTGTATGATATAATAATAAGGGCTAGCAGCTCGAGGGCCCCAGTTCCGAACGGAATTACCAACATAATGTTGAAAACCGAAAGCAAGGAATGGGTTGAATTTCTAATGGTGTTGTTCTCAGAGATTGTTAGAGTGAGAACTATACCAACCTCATGGAAGACCTCAATTGTGGTCCCAATCTTCAAGAAGGCGCTAGGTAGGATCTGAAGAACTACCGCCCTATCACCTTTCTTGATGTGATAGGAAACTATTTTGCAACTTTGATCTTGGCAAGATTGACCTATTGGGCCATTTGTGTGGAGTGTTATAATTTCTTTCAGTCTGTATTTGTTAGGGGCATAGGCACTAGTATGAACGCATTTATTTTAAACATCTTCAAGATGTGGTCACTTATGGGAAACGGCAAAATGTATTTTGCATTTGTGGTGCTCAAACAGGTTTTTGACTCTTGACGATAGGGAGCTACTGTGATGCAAACTAACAAAATGGGGATGTCTCCAAGATTGATTGCAACCAATCAATGCGTCTTATAGAGATACTTCCTTGAGGCTAAGGCTACACAGTGGGGGGCAGCTATTAAAACCTATAATCACAAAAAGGGGTTTAAAGCAGGGGTACCCAATGGCGTCAGCTCTCTTTAATCCTTTCATATGAGAAATTTTAGTCGCATTGAGGGGTAAGCCTCAATCTTTTCTTCCAAGATTGAATGGAAGACCTGTTGACCATCTGGTTTTTGCAGATGAGCTGCTCCTGGAAGCTCTGCAATTGTACTTCGATAAGAATTGGTTGAAGATTAACATCTCCAAGACAAAGATTTTGACAATCCAACGGGTCAAAGAAAAGAGTTTGAATCTTGCAATGTGGTCTATCAAAGGAGGGCAAATCGAAACAGTACAGTCATTCACCTATCTGAGTATGCTGTTCAACACTAGCGTGAGTAGTGCAGCTAGAGTTTCTCAGTTAAGGGTCCAAGTAAAGAATGTGGCCCCAAGGTTCAATCATAATCAAAAGATATTGTTATTTTTTCTTGGGGCCACTAACGACCTTCTATAAACTGAAAACAGCAGCTATCCTGACCAATGGGTCGAAGGTTTTCTTTTCAACAGCTTATTCGGTGTGGATAAAGTTAGAAGGTCTATTCTGGAGGAAAACTTTACACTTACCACAAGGGAATTCGATGCACGTCATAAGATATGAGTTAGGTCTCATATCGTTACACGCTTCCTAATACAGGAAATGTGTCGAGAATCATCATGTGAGGTGTCGGGGGGAAATTCTGCCGGGGTCGGCCGGGCCGTCCGCGGACCTCCAGGCAGGGAGGCCCCAACTCCTCCCGTGTATATCCCAGATGAGATGAGATAGAGTATGAGACGCACACAAGGAGCAAGGTGACTCTGCTGTTTATTAGACAAAACGGCAGGGATGGGTCAAGGAGCGCACGCGTTCGTCCTGACACACACACAATCGTGGGGCTCGCAGGCCCCTTTTACTGTATTATGACGCGCTACTTGCGTCACTTCAGAAAGTTAACAAAAAACCTATCGCCACTCTTAATTGGGTGTTCGAGTGGTAGGGTTAGTATAGCACACATATAGAGAAAGATATTAGTGGACAAGGTGTAGTCAGGTGGTATATCTGGGTTGTCCCTACAATTAGATACATGAGAATTGTTACATGAAGACTCCTGAGGATTGGCTAAATTTGCTGGCGTCAGTGATAAGAGCCCCATGTTCTGATTGGTGCGCCCGTGAGCTTCCCAGCCTGGGACCACCGTCGTTCCCAGCTCTCGGTGTACCTGTAAGTTGCAACAATGTTTCACTATGGGTACATGCAGACAATGTGAAGACTTATTCATAGCTGGACGGGGTACCGCTCCCACTGTTGCAGATGTCCATTGAGCCTTTCAAGTGTATCTGCCAGTGTCTCGTAGCGAGGGATCCAGACGCCTCTGTTCTCCTGGGTTTGGCATCTCGTCAGGTTCGGCTTGGTCACGTGGGGAGGGACCGTGAAAGAGGCAGAATTCTGCACAATTAATATTGTTTTTCCATTGCGCGTCTGGTTTAATTTGTCGGTGTGACTTTAACGTTGGTGCGCGGAGTACGAGGTTGCAACATCGTGCCTTTGATGATTTGCTCTTGGAACGTGGGTTTGCAACATTGCGACCTTGGCTGGTTGCTTCGCCGAGCTCATTCTGCAGGATCAGCAACTGACTCTTGCCTTGTTGATGTCCACGGGAGCTCTTGTTTGAGGCCTACTTGGGCCTGGTGCATAAGTTGTCCGTTTGGTGCACAGGTACTTTAGGTTATAGGAGCATATAATTTCATGACCAGTATTGTCTTCATTTTACTTCTCATGGCGGTAACTGGTTTCAAGAGAAGCGTGAGCAAGCTAGTAAAAGAGTTCATGACGCGTCTTGCGTTTCTTCATTCTGAAAGCCTATGTAAAAATAATAAAGATGCACGTCCGTGAATATGCCTGTCGCCTACGTCATAGCACTGAGTATATTCTTCGTGTAGGTTGGTGTGGGAATGTCCAGTGTGTACATTTGTCCAGATGTGCTTCCCGTTGTCTAGGTCGTCATGGCATCTCTAACGACGTGTATGTTTTAGTCTAGTTGATCCGTGCCGCAGGTGTCGGCATGGCCAGTGCGGGCTGCTGGGCAAGCAGATGGACACATCCGTATGTTCCTGTACCAGGGTATCTGGTCGTCTGGTAAATGGACAAACTCTTCTCGTGGCGGGTGTTTGGGTCGTGACCCTCTAGGCCAAGCGCGAGAGGCGAAGGACGGGAGCCTGGTCTTCCATTCTCCCACTTCAGTCCCCCCTCTGGTCGCTTTGTCGACCACAAACATATCCTTCTCGTTATCTCCTCTTACTCGCCATATCTTAGTTATTCCTCCGAGATGTCCATAGTGGTTTACATGATCTTCAAAGGACCAATACATATATTCACAGGTACCTCCAGGAATACAGTATACCCATCTTCCTATGTAGCTCCTGGGGTTTCTTGGGTTCTCGATCTTCACTGATGGTGGATCTAGATGGTTGGTAATTATTTGGGTGTGCAGCTTCTCCCTCTCCTGTATTATTACACCTGTATGCTGGCCGTCATCTGCTGGCATCAAGGGGTGCATTCCCACCATTTCCAGCAACTCGTCAGTAGTGCGTGCCTTTCGTGCCTTCCAAAATCTAATTATGATCAGGGTAGCTCCAGCCAATATAGTACAGCCCACTATTATTTTCAGTCCATCTGACAGCCAGGATGGCATCCATGACCATAATAGTGAAAACCAGCTCTTATCCTTGTTCACACCGTTGCTTTCATCCATCATTTTGGAGTGCATCTGGGCCAATTGCGAAACTGCTTCTGTCAGTGTACCATTGTCAGCATCATTGGCAGGTATGAACGTGCAGCATGATTGTCCTATCTTTGCACAAACTCCTCCTTCCATTGCTGTGAGAAGGTCCAATACATATCTGTTCTGGAGTGCTACCATCCTTACAGCTCGCAGCTCCTCTTTTATTGCGTTGAACCCATTTACTGTAGAATTGATGGTCATCATTAGTTCCCATCTAGTTATTTGGAGCCATTTTGCGTTTGCGTAAGCCTGTAGTCCCGGGTGTATTATTGAGGAGAAGAACATTGCTGCTCTGCTAAATAGTCTGTGTTCTGGCGGTATTGATGTTAGTGCCGTTTCCGACCTTCCCCACAGGTAATTTCCTGTCAGCGGCTCTCCTTGTCTTTTTCTTCTATTTAGGACAGTGTCATTGCTGTTGGTCCTGTTCCCTTGCTCCTCCTGAAGTGGTGCAGATCTCTTTCTTCTCTTATCCCCTTCATTCATTCTAGGAAATTTCGCCACATTGACGTGCTTCTTAGGTACCACTAGTGATGGTACATTGACGTGTACCATTGTGCACACACCATTCCACAGGGGAGGCAGTGTATGGTATGCCTTTTCTCCACAGGCCCAATAATGGTCCATTATTACTGCTGTTCCCGCTCCCCCCTCAGGTAACTCCGTCACACTTGCGCAATTGGTGTTATATCCTACGTCCACCTCTCCTTTATGCTGGTAGCATACCTTGGGCGCAGTCAACGGTAGTATCGTTATTGGGTCTTCATCTTCTTCTACCCACGTGAGCATTGGTACATACTTGATCCACGTCGTCCAACATCGGTGATTGTGTGTCTCGATGGTTGAGATAGTTTCTTTTGTTACCATGTTGCTGCCAATCACTCCTATCTCCCAGCTGTTGTCCAGATACACCTTTCCTGTTATCGTCAGTAGCGGCCTCTCCCAGCATCCTTGTTTACCCAGAACTTCAGTGGCGTACCAATCACATGGTAGATACTGCAGTGTTACTTTCTGTGTTTCTCCTTTTGCAGGGCCACTTGTTATATATTTGAATGCTTCAGCATGTAAACTGGTCTTGTGATAACTCAAGTAGGTCTTGAGGAAGTTGTTTTCATATGGGTATGAGTCTCGTGTTTTCCATGTCATGTGCACTACAGTTCCTTGGAATCTTCCTTTCGTCTGGAACAGTGCCAAGTATATTATGCACTGCGCTATCTTCTCATTTATTTCTGTGGCAACAAATGTTCGTGAAGCACTCATGGCGTATGGTATTAATGAGCAGACGTAGCAGCTATCCTCAGTTGTCTGCTTACCAATGCGGGTCATGTGTTGGTACCATATGTTGTTTGTGACGTGTGCTGAATCTTGTACATAATTATCAATACCTTTATTGTCTGAGTATGTGCTGCGTTTAACTCTATTTTGCTTGGGTGCAATGTTACTACTACCACCTGACGTAACACCTGTTGCAGCAAGGAACGGGGGTATATTAGGTTTGGGTGCAGCAACAAAATTGATAGCACAGCTGTACTGCCAGACAGAGGCAGCCAAAAATCCGGTGATCATCAAAATCCCTATTATTTTTATTACAACTGCTAATCTCACCGGCATTTTGCTCTTACCTTGCTGCAGTCCTGGCAGCGTATTCTTGCGACGTTAAAGTTGCCCGCCTAAAAATTCTCAGAAATGCTCGTTTTTAGATGTTAGTTTTGTTTTATTTAAGCTCTCCCTATCAAATAGTCATTCAGTGCCCAGGCGAAGAGCTGCTCCCACGCTACTCTAAGTGATTGGTCTCTTAGGACCGGCAAGTATGGGCGGAGGTGGGGCATGTAATATTCTATGGCCAGGAGGAAGGCTGTGTAGTAGACACGTACCCTTCTTCTTTTTAGGTATGTTGGCCTTTTTATTTCGTATACAAATTGGTGTGACAATTCTTCTGGGTAGTTATCGTCTGGGAGTACCATCTACGCCTGGACAGTGGACTTGTTAATTAGCTTTCTACTTAACAATACAATAATACGCAGTTCCTGTATGTGCGAGAGAAAAAAGAGAACATTCACGTGTTTACATGTGTATTTGTGCGAGAGAACATTCAGTTTAAGTTGCAATTATACAATAATACGCAGTTCCTGTATGTGCGAGAGAAAAAGAGAACATTCACGTGTTTACATGTGTATTTGTGCGGCCAGTGGCTTTCAGTTTAATTTACAACTGTCCTTGGGAGTCAATGGGCGGGGGGGGGGGTTTTTAGCGCTCAGATGGCGGAAGTATTTTTACTCTTTGAACGTGTGACCATGGGGTGGGCAGTGTAGTGATCACCCCTTTCTTCGTCAGTTGTTGTCTCTGGGGTAGCTGGGTAGTGACACGGTAAGGGAACAATTGGGTCGTTGTCTGTGGTAGAACTTCCTTCCGCTGTCGGGGATGTTGTTGCTGTTCTTCCAATGGACCTGTCGTTGGCGCTGGGGCGGGTCTGCAGTTTGTATATCTTTACATCATGTAGGTGGTTCCAGGCACCTTTGTCCTTTAGTTTTACTGCTCTTGTTGATACGTCTTCTACCAGATGTGGGCCGGTGAACCTTTTGTCGTTCCACCTCCTATTGAAATTGCGAAGTAGCACGTGGTCACCTTTGGCAAGTTTGCACAAGTTCTCTTTTTTTAATTCTGTACTTGCGCCTTCTTCTTTATTTCTGGTGGACCCGCCCCGCGTGCGCTCGAGCTGTTGAGACACAAACACAACACTAGTAATCAAAGACGACACATATTGATACATTTCATCACCTAGTACACTCGCTGAACTTTCGTGGTCAGTGAATGCCCTTGACGTTGGCGTAAGGGGAAGGCGCATTTGACGTCCAGTAACCACCTCGTGTGGGGTGAGGTGGTGGTCGGACCCTGGCCTGTTCCTTAGTTCGAATAGGGCTAACGGAAGGCAATACAACCAACTTTTCTTTGTTGTTTGTTGTATCTTTGCAATTGCCTCCTTCAACAAGCCATTTAGGCGTTCACATACACCGTTAGCCTGTGGGTGATATGCACATGCAAATTTGTGCTTTATGCTCAGCAGGGCTGTGATATGTTGGAACATTTCGTTTGCGAAATGTGGGCCGTTGTCTGATCTTAACACCTCGCACACTCCCCACCTGGGGAAGACCTCCCTTACTATGAATTTGGCTGCTCTAAATGCATCTGGGTGTGAACAGGGCCCTGCTTCAATCCACCTAGAAAATGGGCATACTACTACAATCATGTACCTATTACCTTGACATATGTTGATCATATCAACATAGTCAATGTGAAGGTGCCGAAAAGGTCCTTCTGGCCGGGGTATGGTACCTCTTATCACTTTTAGGGTATGACCGGCCGTAAACTGTTGGCATGTGAGACAATTGCTGATAAAATTTGACACATGACAATTTAACTCGGGACAAAACCAATCTTCTCTAATTCGTGCTGCAATTATTTCCTTGCCTGTATGGGCTGGGTGATGTAATTGGCTCAGGGCGGTATTTAAAAGTGCCAACGGTATTACAATTTTCCCAGTACCACCCTGGCGCCATAGTGCGTCGGTTGGTGACATTGTACATCCTCTTTTTACCCATATTTCCTTTTCGGCCATTGGTGCTGCTGCTTGTAATTCCATAATCTGTGTGGCTGGGAGATGGGTGTACCCTTCTCTTATTAACATCTACCTAGCCATTCCCCTCCCTCTCCCTCTCTGTGAGTCTGTGGGGTTCCATATCTCACCAAAGTATGCAGCATATTTCGCATGTGCGTCTGCTGCTGCATTCCCTTTTGAGACGTGGTCTTCACCATTGGTGTGTGCGGTGCATTTTACTAGGGCTAGCTCTTGGGGGTCGTTTATTACTTCAATTAATTCAGCCAACAAGAGGGCATGTTGCACTGGAGTGCCATCAGCTCTCCTAAACCCTCTTCTCCTCCATTTTGATAGCCCTGAGTGGACAGTGGATGTAACATATGCACTGTCGGAATATATTGTTACACGTTTGTTAAAACTTTCCTTTAACGCCAATATTAGTGCAACTAGTTCAGCGGCTTGAGCAGAGTAATGCTGTGGTAACTGTACACACTTCATAGCCACACACACCGGAGCCTCCATCATTTTTACCACTGCTGCCCCAGTTCTCCGTATCCCATCTCCTTGATCAATAGTTGATGATCCATCAATAAACAAAAGCTCACCTCCCTCTAGTGCATTTTCTTCAACTTTTCTAGTACATAAATATATTTCATTTAGTTGGGTGCAGTCGTGGGCGTAATCTCCCTCCTCAATTATTTCTGCTAGAAATCTTGCAGGGTTAACAGTGCTACATCTAACAATCGCTAGTTCAGCCCTAGACAAAATGATCTCATAACCTGATGCCCTTTGTGTTGTTAGTGTTGACTTGGGTTTATTCAATATTGCAAATAGTGCATGTTCCACAAACAGTGTAGTTGGACACCCCATGGTTATTGCTGATGCCTTTTCTACTGCAAAAGCAGCTGCAGCAAGACCTTGTTTGCAAGGGAAGTGGCCTAACATCACGGGGTCTAAGTGACCGCTATAAAATGCTACTGGTTTATAGCCCATGCTTGTTTTTTGGGCCAATACTGCTTTCATTACTGCTGAGTCGCAATGTGAAAATATAAAAAAGCGTCGCTCATAGTCTGGGGATGCCAGTACTGGAGCTGTTGATATCGCGTCCTTCAATTCGTCAAATGCCTCCCTCATTTCCATAGTCCACCCCAACTTTTTCTCCCCTTTATTTGCTTCCTTCAAACCCTCAAGCAGGGGTCCTATGTATGAGCTGTAATCAAATACCCATGCTCTACAGTAGTTGCATAACCCCAGAAATTGCTGCAGTTCTCTCACAGTCTGTGGCATGGGAGTGCTTGAGATGGCCTGTGCTCTTTGTGGTGCAATTTTTCTTCCATGTTGTGATATCAGTTGGCCAATGTAAAGTACCTGTTCCTGACAGTATTGTATTTTTTCCATGTCTACCTTATACCCCTTTTCAGCCAATATAGTCAACATTTTTAGAGAGTCCTCTCTGCATTTACTTTCGTTTATACTGCAAATTATTATGTCATCCAATTACTGTAACACTGTGCTTTCCACCTCAACGTTACCCAAATCCATCTGTATTACTCTATTGAAAATTGAGGGTGATTCACAATACCCCTGTGGTAACCTGGTATGTTTCCATTTTGTATTTCGGTAAGTGAAACTTGTCAAATCTTGTGAGTCGGGGTGTAATGGTATTGAGAAAAATGCATTTTTAAGGTCTATTACTGTAAATCGTGATGCTTCTGCTGGAATGCCACACAATATTGTGGCCGGGTTTGCTGTTACTGGATATTCTGCTTCCACTATGTTGTTCAAGGGCCTGAGGTCCTGTATGAAGCGCCAAGACCCCCCTTTAGCCTTGCGCACTGGGTACACAGCCGTGTTACATGGTGATTCTGAGGGGACCAATATGCCATTGTTTATAAGGGCCGTTATAGTTTCATATATGCCCTCATCTGCCTCTTTTGACAATGGGTACTGCTTTACTCTTGGTAGTATGGCACCTTTTTTCAATTTTATCCGTACACCCCCTATGCTTTTTATGCATCCTACGTCATAAGTGCTAATGGTCCATAATGATTTGGGCACCTTTGACATATCCTCCTTAAAGAAAGGGACTGGGGTGCATGCAGGTGCCTCAAGTGCCATCGCAATTTTCTGCGCTATTTGTTTGTGAGCCACTCTTAACCATATTTCTACACTCATCATAAACACCATTTCCCCCTCCTCCTTTTCTTCAGAAAACAGCTCCTCATCTGACACCTGGGTCAACCTACATCCTTCTGCTAGTGCTATCACTGCCCTCCATGCTCTTCCTTCTTTGTCTTGGGCGTGCACAGCAATATACTCAGCTGTTGCAATAATGCTCTCAATGTCTATTACAAACACCTTTCCTTCTTGTTCATTAACAGGTGTTTCTGGTCGAAACAGATAAGCTGCTGGCCTCCTCCATATTTTCCCTTCTAGCCCTGGCATCCATGCAAATGCCATGTCTGTTCCATACTGGAATAGCTCGCCATCTACTGGTTCCGCCCTAATTGCTGTCTGCCCGCAGTATGCTTGCATAATCTGTCGTGCTGCTAGCATGTTAATCCCTGGAGTAGAGCAAATTATACCATCCTCTGTAAAGGAGATTGTCATATTTAACCTATTCATTATGTCCCTCCCCAGTATATTTACTGGTGAGGCACTATAATACAAAAGTGGAACTGACAGATCATAATCTCCGATAGATAAGGGAACGTTATCAGTAAAAGGAACCAATCCTTTAGCCCCAGAAAATCCTTGGGTGTTCATGGCTTCGCCTGACATCTTAAATTCACCTTCCCTTATGCAAGACCGGGTTGCCCCGGTGTCAACAAGGAATGATAACTTTTTGTCACCTATCGTTACCTCTATGCGTGGCTCCTCCGCACTATTAGGTGTTATTGACAGGATGGGACACACCAAGGCCGTCTGTGGGCTGTCCTATTGGGGGTACAATGATTGGCCATTCCCTGTGTAAGGGTTGTGTCCCAATACCGTCACCCTACCCAATTGCGTTTGTTCAGTTTGGGGTTGTTGTGTTAGCGCTACTTGTTGTTGTGGCAGTGGCTGTTGTTGCGTTATTTGTTGTTGTTGTATGCCCTGCTGTTCTTGTGGTGGCCTAGGTTGTGCCTGCTCATTCCATGCTGGTGTTCCTGGCCTGACCCTACACGTACGTGACATGTGTCCTAGTAGTCCACAACTCCAACACACGGGTGGTTCTCTGCTCTGCCATGGGAAGCTCCCTGTGTTGTCCTGGTATACCGGTTGCCCTGTGGGGTAGGAATTTCCAGGTCCCCCCACCTGCTGTTGGGTATTATATCCGTATCCTCTCCCTCTCATAAATCCTCCTCTCCCCCTGGTATAACTATAATACCCAGCTCCTTGCATTGGGTACCCTCCTCCCACGTTTGGTGCGTGTAATTGCAGTGGCGGCACTTGCTGTATTATACTTTGTGGAGGTGCTATTTGAGCTGGATCTTGTGCAGCCACTACTTGTGTGGGGCTTTGGGCCATTGGTGTGGGCGCAGTTATTAGTGCCCCTTCCATTGTGTATTTAGTAAGTTTTTTCTGTACTAGTTTGGCCTCTTCTGTTTTCCTGTCCTCTTCCTTTTGTTTCATTTTTCCTTGCCATATCCTGCAATGATGTACTATAGTCAACTGTATTTCTGGCCATGGTTTTGCTTCCATTCCCACTACTTTCTTTAGTTGTTTCTGAACTCCTTCTGGGAGCCCTTGTACTAGTATATGATAAAATATGGCTGGTGTTTTATCCCATTGTTCTCTAGTTTCCATGCGCCACTTCTCTTGAATATCCTGGATATAATCGACAGGATCCTCATTCTCACGCATCTTACGGGAAGTAATTGCTCCTATGTCTGATGTGTCTGGGTACTGTACTCTCAGTGCCTGCCATAGCGCATGTCTGCAGTTTGCAAATGGCGCCCCATCATGCGATGTGTTCGTTATTGTTACCCCATGGAATCCCGCTCTCTTCCAGATGTCGTCCGCTCTATCCCCTAATATTGATATTAACAGGCCCTTCACATCTCCCACTGCTAGTTTCTGTCCTGCGGTGTGTTTTTCCATTTCATATATCCACTTACCCGCACCTCCACTTAGTGATGGGAGCCTACATTTTATATTTTCTTTATCCGTATGCTTCCAAGGTACATACTGCGGGCTAACCCCTCCTCTCTCCAACAGTGGCATTAAGTTGTGTCTTGTGTCACCCTTTATGCTCCATAATATTGAGTCCTCACACCCCTCCTCTTCCCCCGTTTCCTTTACCACTTCAAATTCTTCCTTACTACCCCTCCTCCTACCTACCTCTCCGTCCTTTCCCCTTTTTCCGTCATTTTCTGTGTTTAATATGGGTATGTTTATTTGTCTGTCTTGCCTGCGGCTAGGGAGGTCTCTAAGCCGACATGCATAGGGAGTCAATTCGTCCATGCAGGGCGCAAGCTTTATTGTGCGCAGCGAGCGTGTGGCGGTTGAGCATGTAGGGTGCGATGGGGGAGGGCGTGATGGAGATGGCGATGATGTGGCTTCATGGATGGTTTGTTTTTCCACTAGTTGTTGCACCCTCTCCTCACTTTGTTCCAGCTCCTCCCTTCTCTTACTGATCCATGGCGAGTCTATGTTTGTTCTAGTGAGGTACAGCTTATCTAAGCTTTCCCTTTCACTCTTTCTTCCTACCCTCTCTACTCCTTCTTCCTCCTCACTGCAAAAATCAGTCATAAATGGTATCCCCCACTCTGCCTTTTTCCCTTTTACTGTTACTGTTTCTAAGTCTATTAGCTCCATTTCTCCTCTTCCTTTGTTACCAACTGTTCCCCCTGGTGTTGATGTTGTTGCTACTTCTCTACTTCTATATACATCCCCCCATTTTTCACTCTCCTTATTACTCCCTCCTCTTTCCCCTTCACTCCTCTCCTCCATCTCCCTACTATTTTCCTCCCTTTTCCTTTTTAATTCCTCCATCACTTCGTTGCTCATCTGTTCCAATATTCTTTCATCTTCTTTCTTTCTTTCCCATTTCACCCTTTCTCTTTCTATTGCTTTCCCCTCTTCATATTTCTTAGCTGCCTCTGATACTACCCTCCTCCTCCATATTTCCAATTCCCTTTCTTTATCTTCTTCTTCCTTCTTTTTTTCTCTCAACACTACTCTTGACACCCTTTCTGCTGCTGCTTTTACCCTTTCAGCTTCTATCTTTTGCTCCTCATTTCGTTCCCTTAATTTGTCCAATTCGTCTTTACCCTCTTTCCTTTTCCTCACTCTCTCTTTTTCCCCCTTCTCAAGCTGTTTTATTAATTCATTCTGCTCATCCCTTAGTTTTGCCAATTTTTCCTCCAAAATCTCTTCTCTTTGTCGTAATAGCTCCTCCCCCTTCATCTCACTCTCCCTTGTACTATCCTCGTCTGTTCTCTTTACTGCCTCCCTCTCTTCTCCCGTTAGTGAACCCCGTAATTTTAATAATATCTGTGCAGCTACCCACTCATCATGTCCTATTTCTACAATCTGCTCTTCTCCAATCCTCCCCTCCCCCACTATCATCTTCCTATGAGCCACATATGGTGGAGGGCTGTATGCCGGGTTCGAGTATCCTTCAGCCGCCCTTAACTGTCCTTCTATTTCTCCTAATTCTCTTAAAGGGTACAACCCTTCTCCCTCTGTTTTCACTCCCGGTGTTATGGGTATCTCGTTGCTCGGTTCCTTTTTTATGTTTTCTAATTTATCAATCTTTTCTCCTCCCTCTCCTTCATTCCCCGTATTCTTTATCCTTTCACACCCCTTTTCCCCCATCCGTTCCCTCTTTCTTAATCTCCTTTACTTCCGGTGTTTCTCCCATAGAGAACATTCCATTTGGTCCTGGTCGGGACCCCTGGAACATCCTCCATAAGTTAAACACCTCCACATGGCTCGCCAACTTCTTCCCCTTGTATGTATTGTGCAGGTGGTTTAGCAATGAATGTTGGGCATATGGATCGAAACTACCATTAGGCGGCCATGGTGTTAACATTTTGTTATCCGTCCCCTGGGTCCACTCTATGCTGTACTTAATTATTTTCTCCCTATGGGGTGGCAGTGTGGTGCATATGTGTTGTAGTGGGGTAGTGAGGGTGTTCCCCCACCCTCCCGACCCTGTCCCATGTGACATAGTGGTGCCCCACTTGTTACTCCTCCCTTCACTATCAGTTTGCAATTTACAACCTTATATTGTTTACCTGGCCCCGTAAGTGTGGGGACCTACGACAATCCTTGACAAATTATGCAATAATAATAATTAATAAAAAACAAAAAATAATAAAACACAAATGTATATATGTATAATTTTGTATTGTATATTCCTTCCCCTACGGCCCCCTGCGGCCGAGGCGCACGCAGCCCCCTGTGGCTGCGTACCCCTTACGACGATCTTATACAGTCGTCCTTATTCCTCGTTCTCCTCCCCCTTTTACACTTGCCGTGGCCGGCGTTCTCCGTGCGCAGCCACGCCCCTCTCCCCTTCTCCTCTTCCGATCCACTCGTTTATCGTTTATCTTCGTATCCGCTCCCTTATCATGTTTCTCTTCCCCACCACTTTCAAAACCCAATGTTCCTTGTGCTCGCGATATCCTATTAAATCCCTACTGGTGACGTCACCGATGTCTTTACGCTACTGGTACATTCTCATTATTAAATTTCAAAATACACTTGCAATCTACCCCCGCTAACCCTACAGCTGTCTTCCTGTCTCTCCTGGAACAAGGTAATCTCATCAATAATATAATCGGACTGCGCGCGCTGCTTCGCCTCGCGTGTGATACGCCCCTCAACAGGAGGGCTTAACCAGCCAATTATCTTCCGTATTGGGCAACTATGCAACTAGCTACCGCCTACAGGGAAACGTCATCTACCTATCGAGTTTCTTGCTCGAACAATAGGGAACCTCGTCATCTACCTATCGAGTTTCTTGCTCGAACAATAGGGAACCTCATCTACTCATTGAGCAATAAATGCCAAATCGTAGGAAACCACACACACCCCTACACGTTAGTCGCGACTTAGGCCAATCAGTGTCTACGAGCGGCCACACGTGATGTTTCGTGCTCCGCCCCCCTCTTTCGCGTGACGTAGCCGACTGCTCTCGCACTCGTCTCGCCACCATTCATTCCATTATCAACACTCAGTTGTTAATCCTTCGCCGCACATCTGTACAATACCTCCCTCCTCCCTTATTTACTTCCTCCCCCTCCCTCACAATTTCGCATTGCTCGTTGTGTGTGTCATGCTCACCAAGTTCTCTCGATGCAGGGCCGCTCGACTGCGTGCACCCTCCAAGCGGCTCGCCACCTCCCCTCGTCTGGACCACGTCTGGACACTCGCCAACCGCGGGCGGGATACTTCTCAACCGGCTCCCGAGGGCCAATATCCGGATTGCGCTGTCCGGTCTTCTCGCAGCTCCGCGATGGTCCTGTAGTCCTCAGAAGGGGGCAACGGCAGAGGGGGCCGCGCCGCCGGGCCTCCTCGCAACGGGAGTGCCTGGAAAAAGTAAAAATAAAAAGTCGATCTTAAACAGATCTCAGCAGTGCCTCCAACTTGTCGGGGGGAAATTCTGCCGGGGTCGGCCGGGCCGTCCGCAGACCTCCAGGCAGGGAGGCCCCAACTCCTCCCGTGTATATCCCAGATGAGATGAGATAGAGTATGAGACGCACACAAGGAGCAAGGTGACTCTGCTGTTTATTAGACAAAACGGCAGGGATGGGTCAAGGAGCGCACGCGTTCGTCCTGACACACACACAATCGTGGGGCTCGCAGGCCCCTTTTACTGTATTATGACGCGCTACTTGCGTCACTTCAGAAAGTTAACAAAAAACCTATCGCCACTCTTAATTGGGTGTTCGAGTGGTAGGGTTAGTATAGCACACATATAGAGAAAGATATTAGTGGACAAGGTGTAGTCAGGTGGTATATCTGGGTTGTCCCTACAATTAGATACATGAGAATTGTTACATGAAGACTCCTGAGGATTGGCTAAATTTGCTGGCGTCAGTGATAAGAGCCCCATGTTCTGATTGGTGCGCCCGTGAGCTTCCCAGCCTGGGACCACCGTCGTTCCCAGCTCTCGGTGTACCTGTAAGTTGCAACAATGTTTCACTATGGGTACATGCAGACAATGTAAGGACTTATTCATAGCTGGACGGGGTACCGCTCCCACTGTTGCAGATGTCCATTGAGCCTTTCAAGTGTATCTGCCAGTGTCTCGTAGCGAGGGATCCAGACGCCTCTGTTCTCCTGGGTTTGGCATCTCGTCAGGTTCGGCTTGGTCACGTGGGGAGGGACCGTGAAAGAGGCAGAATTCTGCACAATTAATATTGTTTTTCCACTGCGCGTCTGGTTTAATTTGTCGGTGTGACTTTAACGTTGGTGCGCGGAGTACGAGGTTGCAACATCGTGCCTTTGATGATTTGCTCTTGGAACGTGGGTTTGCAACATTGCGACCTTGGCTGGTTGCTTCGCCGAGCTCATTCTGCAGGATCAGCAACTGACTCTTGCCTTGTTGATGTCCACGGGAGCTCTTGTTTGAGGCCTACTTGGGCCTGGTGCATAAGTTGTCCGTTTGGTGCACAGGTACTTTAGGTTATAGGAGCATATAATTTCATGACCAGTATTGTCTTCATTTTACTTCTCATGGCGGTAACTGGTTTCAAGAGAAGCGTGAGCAAGCTAGTAAAAGAGTTCATGACGCGTCTTGCGTTTCTTCATTCTGAAAGCCTATGTAAAAATAATAAAGATGCACGTCCGTGAATATGCCTGTCGCCTACGTCATAGCACTGAGTATATTCTTCGTGTAGGTTGGTGTGGGAATGTCCAGTGTGTACATTTGTCCAGATGTGCTTCCCGTTGTCTAGGTCGTCATGGCATCTCTAACGACGTGTATGTTTTAGTCTAGTTGATCCGTGCCGCAGGTGTCGGCATGGCCAGTGCGGGCTGCTGGGCAAGCAGATGGACACATCCGTATGTTCCTGTACCAGGGTATCTGGTCGTCTGGTAAATGGACAAACTCTTCTCGTGGCGGGTGTTTGGGTCGTGACCCTCTAGGCCAAGCGCGAGAGGCGAAGGACGGGAGCCTGGTCTTCCATTCTCCCACTTCAGAGGGCTTTCGATGTTTTAAAAGATACCTTAACAACCCTTTCTGAAACAATCCTAAATGATTGGAGAGCTGCATGTCAAAAAATACTGAATGATTTGCACATAACAGAGGATACTTTATGTAAAAACCCAAATGCAATAAAAGTCAAACTCTGGAGGACAGATTGGGAGGAAGCACTGCTTCAAAGATCACAATTGAAGTCTAACCAGGATTGTTCAATGGAAACAGAGCATACAATACACTTCCAAAATATCTTAGTGAGTTGCTGTGTTTTTTTTACAGAATGCAGTTTTTACATTTCCGTATGTATCTGTATCTAACTAAAGAGGTTTTGATATTCAGGAAACAATGGGTCGGAACGGATGTGTGTTGTCTATACTGCAACACAGAAGGCTCTAATGAAATTCTGAGCCATGTCCTGTTGACTTGCAATGGATTGACCGGCAAGCTAACAGAGCATTTGGGTAACATTTTCAAAAAGTTTAAAACCAATACCCTAGATGATTGGCGGACCATGTTTTACATGGGTGGGGTGGACCTTTAAAAATGGTTATAGCATTGATCCAATTTTTTATGACGTTCTGAGGGAATTTGTCTAGGCCAGTTACATAACACTTAATTTTAAAGATTGCGTATAGGAGAACTACACACACACAATTGGATGCTTAATAGATGTTGAGTGAATTGTGCTAAGTCATTTGATCGTGTATATACGGTGGAAGGTCATTACTATGTTTTAGATTAATTTTAACTTTTGTTTCAAAATTGTGTTTTAGAACTGTTTTGATAGTATGTGTTGTACAGGCGAATGTTGTATTTTAAAGCCAACCACCTTAATAATAAATAAATATGTATGAGCACGACCATCTGACATTTCTACCATCTCAAAAAGTAGGGACTGGAATTCACCCAGAACACCAATAGGCACTGTATTTATTCTCAAATGCATTGCAGATGAAAACACATATGCAATGTATTATGGGTTGCTAACCCCTCCGGGGAACAAGCTTTAGATGGCTGATATAGGAATGATGGTTTCATAAACATATCTCTAAAATTTTCAGTGATGAAAACACATGGATGTTTGGTGTTTGTTTGTTCATATAATTAATGTGTATATGTAGTTTAGGTTGGAGCAAGGAAGAAAAGAGGCCGACAAATGTAATATATAATCCTCTAAAAAAATGATGTGAAATAGAATAAAGTAAAAATAAAAATGGTGGTACAAAAAACATTGAAACAATAATTCATTCTTGAATGCTTAATCAGAAAACTAGATAGCGGTGTTGAGTAAATCATATTACCATTCATCAAACTACTGATATGATATAGTTCACTTACTAATATTAAATTGAGACCATGATGACAGTCTTCAGTTCCTACTATTAGGACCAATGCAACATGTTCTAAATATTTGTTGGGTAGCAGATTTTCAGATTATTTACTGTTATTAAATGACTATGTATGCCTATGATACAATATGCTAGTTCTTTGTAACAATGAGCTGTATAACTTTACTAGAATGTTAATGATATGTCTATTCCTTGCCTTGCAAGCTTAGTTCGATAACAACTCTTAATCATTGTGAGCCTCTATTATTTGTAAATGAAGAATTATGTAACTGTATATGAATCGTTATGTATGTTTTGCAAAAACATATTGGGGATCACAAAATACTCTTTGCAAAATGTAAATTAAATCTGCAAATATCGCACACATTCTCGTTCCGGTTCCTTGTTATCTTAAAGTGCCCAGTGGCCATAACTGCAGGCCATGGCCAAAGGGCCATATACGTGTAATGGGAAAAATCCCAATACGTAGCTTAGAAACATACAGAAGCTTAGAAACTTAGAAAAGATTGAACATGGCATGTGTGAGGATATGAAAATCCAACATATATTATATATTATAACAAGTGGCGTGAGATATATGATAGCAAATATCTCGAAATACAGTGAAAACACGTTTGTTAAGAGAAAGTTAAGTTGAAACAATTCAAGGTAACAAAACCCTTGCAAGTCAGTGAAAAAAAAACTCAGTTGAAGTGCTGTTAAAGTAATGGTTTAATGCAATAAACCCTTTGAAAATATTGAAAGTTATGCCGCCTAAACTGAGAACCTGTTGCGCAGCCCACAAACCCACTGATAATATCAGAGAGGACATTCCAGATGACATCAACCTGACGCCACTTATTACACCATAGATGACATCACTAGAAAGTAGAGCATTGTAATGTAATCCCTGCATCCCACCTTAACCCCCTTCCGATCCCCCACACTACCTTGGCCCGCACATATTGATCAACACTGCTCGCTAACAGACCTAAGCGCTAAGCCGCTCAGAACTATCCACTCAACCCCCAATACAATCAGGCACGCCGGCACCCAAAATGCGCAGCTAAGCTAATTATCCATACCAAAGTGGGGCCTATATACCAAGAACCTCAGCTCGATTGACCCTAATAGCCTAGAAAACATATACTCACACTATGAACAATGCAATTAATTTAGTAGCCATGCTAATGCCCAGAAGAGTGAAACCTATCAGCCACATTGATTCTTGGTTTACCTCTGAACTTCAGGCTTCCCGCTAAAGAAAAAGACAGGCAGAATCAGCGTGTAGAAAAGACCCAACAGACCACACAAAACATCCTTCAAATCCAATGCTTAGTAATACAAACAAGCTATTTTCTCAACTAATGCCACAGTATATAACACAATAATAATGAATGCCAGCTCGAATTCTCAAGAAATCTTTAGAATTCTGTGAGAACTAGAAACACCATCCTCCGTACCGAGTGCCATCTCAAAAGACGAGGCATGGCACATACGCATCAAAACTCACCTCCCTACAACTGACAATAGAAAAGAAACACACCTTAATTTGTACTCCAACACCACACATCCCAAAGAGTCACCATCACACACCCACATTCCACTTCAGAAATGAGTCTGAAACAGAAAGAGCTAACATACCTAAAAAACTCAAATGATCCAAATGTATAGGTGACATCTGCCTGGCCAACCAACATCAAAGACTACTCTGACTCCCTTGTCCTATACATCACAAGATTTATCAATGCCTCCTTCTCATCAAGCCAGGTGCCTGCTGCCCTCAAAGAATCCTGGGTTTTCCCACTACTGAAAAAACCTACACTTGACCTAACAGCACCTAACAACTATGGCCCCATCACAACAGTCCCTTTCCTCCTAAAGATCCTAGACAGAGCGACCTACGAACAAATACAAAACTTCCTAGAATCCAATCACATCCTGGCTGTGCGCCAATCAGGCATGGGACAGAAACAGCATTGCTAGATCTAAAGAACCACTTGATGCCTTCATAGACGAAGGCAAGCCATCCCTCCTACTACTCCTGGTCCTCTCTGCCTTTGACTTGGTGAACCATAAAATTCTCTGCAACCATCTCATAGCTTCTGCTAATTTCTCAAGTAATGCCACTGCGTAGGTAGGAACCTTCCTAGAAGACAGATCCATGAGATTCTTCTCGGACCCTGCTAACAACCCCCCATCCCCACTGCCTGTGGAGTGTGCAAGGCTCATGCATATGCCCTCCCTCTACAACATAGTTACAAAATCCCTCTTTGACCTCCTGGACTCCTTCGGCATTATCTACACCAACTATGCTGATGACACTCAAATACTCCGCCTGTTTACAGGCATCTATGAGACAGATCCCCTCACGAACAATAGAATCTACTCCACCATCCAAGCTTGGATGGCCATGAACCACCTATACCTCAACGACGACAAGACAGAGATACTGTTGGTAGGATCTCCAGCCATGCAAAAAAAAAAACTCAACTCCCAATTCTCAGCCTTCACAATAGATGGCATTCCAATCTCAGTCTCACCATCTGTTAAAACCTTGGGCATCTATCTGGATGCTTCGCTATCCCTCTCCAGACAATGAATGCGATCACCTCTTCAGCGGCATACACAGCAAAACTCATAAATGCAACCAGGCTATTCCTCACACCAACAAGTTGCCTCACCAGAGCAATCATAGGAGCAAGAATAGATTACTGCAACGTCCTATTTGCAGGGACCTCAAAACAAAATGCAGATAATCCAGAACAATGCCCTCCGAGCAGCACTCAACATACCGAAAAAAGATAACACTTCAGAAGCCAGACAGAAGGCACACTGGCTTCCAATCAGAGAAAGAATAATCTTCACAACACTTTCCATCTTGCATAAATGCATATCAAACACTGCCCTGGAATACCTGTCACAGTCAATTACAAGACCACCATCCATCAGACCAGTAAGGGCTATCCATGGCCACCGTCCCACTCCTGCAACCTTAAAAAAATCTAGATCAGGGGGACCTAGTTTCCCTGCAGTGGCAGCGAAACACTGGAATGCTTTACCGCCCTTGCTAAGAGCAGAGAATTCCTACTGGCCATTCCACAAAGCCTTAAAGATCTGGCTCTTTACCCAAGGACTTTACTCACGACAGTGAAATGCCATAGACTGAGTATGAAAAACTCTGCCTGACACCTTCAACTTAGAGCCTGCCCTCTTGATAATTTAGACGGTTGTGAAATTTTACTCACTAAACTGGCCACAAATAACAAAACCACTATCAATATAGTAACTATATACAGAGCTCCGAATAATAACTCTCAACCAGATCTAGATATACCACTGCTACTAACACCCTTAATCAAACCCAAGAATAAATGTATCATCCTTGGAGACCTGAACCTCGGATTCAATGACATGCTAGATCATAAAGCAGATGCCCTTCACAACGCCCTCAAAGACCTGCTATTTGTACAACTAGTGAATGTACCCACCCACTCCAAAGGTAGAACACTGGACTGGGTACTATCCCTTAATACTACAGTCTCCATAGAAACAATAACCCCTCTACTATGGACAGACCACCATGCCATTAACTTTACCATTGAGTGTAACGAGCTCGAACCACCCAAGTCCACCACCTTGGACACCTATGCAACTAGGAACATTCGCGAACTATCAGCTGAAATCTTGAACACACTTTTTAAAAATTTGCTCACAGATAAATTAATCACTAATGATAACCCATGCTCATTTAACAGCCACCTACCATAATTGTCTCACTAATACAATTGATGTCCTAGCTCCCTGCATCACCACAACCAGAACAGCGGACAAAAAATCATCCTTCTGGTTTGATGAGGAACTGGTAGCACTCAGGTGAACTAAACGTGTGCTTGAACACCGCCACAACAAATCTCATACCACTGAAACATCCATTGCTTTTAGCGCAGCAAACAAAACTTACAAAGCAGCCATCACTGCACATAAAGCAAATGCCCTCAATAATAGGATTACTAATGCAGCATCTGACGCAAAAGAACTACTTTCCATCCTTAAAGAACTGGAAAACCCCATCCCTATCATCAACCCTGTTAAACCTAGCAAAGAGTGGTGCACTACCATCCAAGTCGCACTGGCCGCAAAAATTAAACTACTACAAAACAAAATCGTCATGAAAAGAACAATACTAGCAGAAATACCTATCAAGATGACTTAACCACCAGCGTCCTAGAACGGAAGACCCCAACCTTCCACTTCTCGCCAGTCTCCCAAGAAACAGTGTTCAATACAATAAGGAAACTGAAAGCGTCTAGTTGCAAAGGGGACAACTTCCCGGCACATCTAGTTAAACTATGTGCCCCCACCCTCACCCCCATCATAGCCAATTTCGTGAATGCATCCTTCAATATGAATATGGTCCCAGCCAACATTAAAGAAGCCTGGGTCACACCCTTACTAAAAAAAACAACACTGGACCCTCTTATTCCAACAAATTATAGGCCCATAACCACAGTCACATTCGTCCTCAAAATCATCGACAAAATAGCGTATAACCAAATACAAACCCACCTCTAACAGAACAAACTGCTACGAGACAGACAATCCAGCTTTAGACCTAACCACAGTACTGAAAAGCTTCTCCAACAACGCCACCCTCTAGGTCAAATCATTTCTTTCTGAACGTACATCCAGAGTCACCATTGGCACAGAAGCGGCTGACCCCATAACCGTCCCTATCGGAGTACCCCAGGGTTCATGCCTCTCCCCGACCCTCTACAATGCCTACACCAAACGCCTGTTCTCAGCACTTGCATACTTACAACCATGGTTATAAGCCTGGGGACCAATGGAATTGGTCCCCAGGCGCTCTGGCGGATGTGTAAACAGGAAGGGTGGTGTAGGGTTAGTCGGGAGGAGGGGAAAAGGAGAGTGGGAGCTGTGGTGTGCTGTTGGCAGCATCAGCTCGGTATACACCGAGTGCTGGGCTTTGGTGCTGGTATTGGATCGGATGAAGGCCTCGAGTGCTGTGGGTGAAGTTTATGTGTTGATGCAGTGTGGTAAAGTGTGTGCGGATTGCTGGGCGAGAGATGGTTGTGTGGTTTTGTGTGGGTTTAAGTATGCAGAAGATTGAGGGTTGGGTTAGTGGGGTCTGTATCCAGATTCAGGTAGAGTTGTATACCTGTGGGTTCGGATGTTGCTGGTTCCTAGTGGCCGACTCGATTTGGTGGTGTTGCGCTGATCCAACTGTATCCTATTGAATATAGTTTAAATCGGTAGGTGCGTCTGAACCTAATCTTCAGGTGTGGTACTGGGTGGGTGATATCTATTCTTAGGTGATCTAATGTGACACCTAGATCCTTATTCCCATCTCGGGGGATTATACCCAAGACATCCAAACTATTAACAAAATCTACGCCATCATTCAAAAAAGGATACCACTAAATAGTCTCTGTCTCAATGATGAGAAGACAGAGATCCTCATCGTAGGATCCCAAGCCAGATTAAGTTCTCTTCACACAGACTAAACTGACATCAACATCGATGGCACCCGGATACTAGTAATTAAGCTAGTCAAAACCCTCAGTGTCTATCTAGATGCTAAACTTACTATGAGCAAGCACATCTCAGCCCTCTCCTCCTCCACAGCATACACAGCCAAACTAATTGCCCTCAGCCGCCAATTCCTGACTCCCACCATTTGCGTAACCCTAGCTAGAGCTTTGATATTAACTAAGCTCGATTACTGCAATGTACTTCTACTAGGAACCTCCAATGCCAACACAAGCAAACTGCAACTGCTGCAGAATAAAGCATTAAGAGCAGCGTTAGGTATCAAGAAATCAGAGCACATCTCTAACATTAGGAGAGAAAACCATTGGTTACCTGTCAAAGCCAGAATCATTTTCAAAACGCTATGTGTTGTACATAAATGCCTCACCAATAAAGCCCCCAGTTACCTCAATAAGGCCATTAAGAAAAAAATACCCAACAGAGTACTGAGATCAAACAACAAGGCTCTATTGGAAATTCCGTGGCATAAAAGTACTAAAGCAGGAGGGAACAGCTTCAGAGTCCTCGCTCCCACCCTATGGAACTCCCTACCCCTCAGAATTAAAAATGAGGCAACAATGGCAAGTTTCAAAAAAGCGCTCAAAACTTGGCTATTTAATCAATACTGAGGGACCAAGACCCCCACCTGCATCCTGCCCGCTCAGGTCCACTCTCACTCCTTTGAAGTTTACAGGGCCTTCCAATAACAAGTAACTAATTGTAACTAAACCACTGCTTAGAGCCATGTGGCCCATATGTTTTATTTGCACAATTGTAACATTGTTAAATTAATGCATAAAATGACTGTAACATCGCCGTGATACCCGAGGGTCGGGGCGATTAACAAATGAAATAAATAAATAAAGAAATGAATAAATAAATAAATAACTGTCCACTTTCTCTCTCATCATGTGATAATGTGTGCATGTGTAACTGGTTGTCTTAACAGCGCCTTGATTGCCAGGGGCTTGTGCGCCTTACAGATGTAAATAATAAATACAAATAAATAAACAAATGAAATCAAAGATGAAAGATCATTGCATATCACATTAAACTACCCTTCAGAGTAAGACTTCCTTTTGGTCTATTTCAAGACCTATGGCAAACATATTGTATTGGAATATATGTAGTGCATGCTAACAGGAATGTAATATTCCCATTGACCCGCTATGGCAGTGAAGTGGCCACTGGTCCTGACCATACGCTAGGAACAGTGGCTACTTTGTGTGGCTTGGTAGTGCCTGGGGAGTGTGGCCACTACTCATTGCCATATGGGCTTGCGATGTGAGCAAAGTAGCCGCCGGGCCTGGCCTGCTACTTGGGTGGCTTCGCTTGACTTGGCGGGTTCATGAGATAATGTAGCAACAGGACCATGCATTGTTATTAGAATTAGAATTTTACAATAAATTCTATTGCGTTGTCATAATAATTTGAGCATTTGCATTGTAATGTATATATTGTCAATTAGAGAATGTGCACATCATTGTTAATGAACACCTGTGAAAGTATTGCATGCGCCCTACTCAGCCATGCAATGATTTTTCCGCGCTTAATACTTGACCATTGTTTGCCAATACCAAAAGGTTCGTGTGCCAAAAGGCAGAATATGCATGCGCCTTACACAGTCATGCACTGACCCACTTCTGCTTTTACCCACGTGAAACAACGGAAGGTCTACTTTTTTATTTGCAATGCCTTCTCAAACTCTAACCATTTGGCCTTGCAAAAGACCTGCAATTGAGTCGGAAGACGTGTAGGCCATCTCTGTTATATATCACAGTATTTGTGCAGGCTTAACTTGTACTTCTGATTCTCAACAACGATACAGATTGGATGACGCATTAAATTACACTAATCCAAAAACAGTGTTCGATGTGCATTGTTGTCCTGGGTAATTAGTTACATCATGTACTTTTTGCTTGGGCCTGCTGCACCCGGGTTATCACCACGCGGCTACACGTTGCCGGAACGACATTTCTAATAGCAGCAATTAGGGACCTAGCACTGGTGATTTTCTAGTTCATTGCCCATATTCAATCCTTGTTTATGGATTGTGTTTCTGACTCTATAATACTTAGCGGACATGGTTGTTAAATCAATGAATTCAGTTTGTATCATTACTTTGGGAGCTCACTATTTCCCACACATGGGAAATAGTATTTGCAAATGACTATATATGGATTGTGCCACCCAGCCATCCGACCCCTCATATTTGATTAAGACAATTATGTAATATGAGGTGTGGGGTTGCATACATTATTGCATAGTGTTTCTGTTGCAATATATTGTTTTATCAATGCAGTTCTGTGCTGAGTATATATATATATAATTCACTGGCTAAAAACATTGTTAAAAGAACGTTATGGTTAAGTTGCACTAGCAAAAACCTATGCAATTCAATGGACAAACGTTGTTACAGGGACGTCATGGTTACAGGTAAGACCAAAAAACACAGAAATTCGCAAGTTATGGTAAACTAAGCAACCATATCTTGCAGCACCAGTGTGCACTGCAAGCACTAACACCCATGACATCAAAGATGCCATGACAAATCTATTTCATGACATCGCTGATGAAAACACATGTGTGGCTCCCTCTTTTTTGTTCACTGGCATAAGTAGGCCAGGTGCTTTTCTTCACTAACGGTCAGTAAATAAGAGTTGAAAAGGTTCTGTCTTTGTGTACGACACCCTTCTGATATGTTGTTACACTCCTTTACTTAGGGTACACTCATATGATGTGATACATATACATATAGGGGAAGAAGAAAGCGTAAAACACAGCAAGCATTTCTGTGCATGAAGATAATAAGTTATGTTATGAACAGTTTCTGGGAATAGTGGTCCTTTTTTGCTTACTTTAATTTCCCTGTATATGCTCATATTGGTAACATTGTGGTGTCTTTATGTTTTCTGTACAGTAGTGCACTTATGTAGTTATTAAGAGAATGGTAGCTACCATGTTGATGACATAATGGGAAATTATGCAACATCAACGTCACGCAATAAAATGACAGTACATAGCATCACAGGAAATAATTTCACATTACCTTTCACCTTATGACATGACAGGAAATTACCTCAGTTGGCCTGTGGCCTTCAAGAGATCACAGGAACTGAGTACCTGGTGGGCTCCATCCCATATCCTCTGAACCATCGTGAGAAAGAGAAGTACCAAATGAGTGACTTTGGATGGTATCTGTCCTGCACTGAAATGTCGCCATTAGCTCCAAGTGGCTGCAAACAGTAAAGGGAGAAGACTATGCATTATGCAGAAGGCCTGCTGGCCCCTGGGACCACAATACCTTCAAATCTAACTCCCTATATCTGTGCATGCGCAAGCTCTTCCCTTATCCATTTCTAACTCCCTCAGAGTCACGCGCTTCTACAAAAAAACAATTGTTGGTAGATGTGCTTTTTCACCTGAGGCCTCCCTCTGCAACATGCTCCCTACCTCCTTGACACTTGAGAGAACCATCGCCGGGTCCGGAAGCGCCTCAAAGTATTTATCTTCGCGTCTGCTGTTTCTGCTCATCTCCCCAGCTACCTGCATGACGTACGCTTAATCTGCACTACTTACCTGACAACTCTATGATGTTGAATGCATGTCACCTTCCACTGTCAGGCGAACCCCTATACTGGCTTTCTAGCAAACTATGCACTTGACAACTGTTTCCTGTATGCCTAACAGTGTATCCACCACCTCGTGTGTGCACTTATCTGTACGCTTCGTACAATTGGCATATATTTTTACTTGTTGTCATTTCTTCTTCTTACCATGTACTGTACCTTCTCCTCCGTCCATCCATGCTCTTGGGTATGCAAGTCACACCTAGCCTAGTAGGGTAATTGTCTCTGTCTCCCATCTGTTTGCCTTCCTTTTCCTCTTTGTGGTTTGCTACACGTGTGTGTAGGTGCATTATGAATGCTGTAGCATACAATCGCATATCATATTTCATCATGCAGACAATGCATGCACAACAGTGGGATGCCTGCCACTTACCGTGTACACTGCAAAGTTGTGATTGGTTTCGTCACTAACCCCTTACTGCACACTTGTCAAAAAATATTGGGCAGACGCAGCACACCTAGCATGTTACTAACTGCAAAGAAATGCATACTTTTGTTGCATACACCCAGGCTTCCTGCTCCTTACATTTCTCACTTCCACCTTAGCCTTCTGCACTGCTTTGTGCAAAGAAACCTTCTGGTAGAATTTTTCAGCACACACCTGGCCCACCAACCTTATAAACATTGTCTTTTGCTCCACAGTTTCCTTTCCATGACTCCCATCCAGAAGATGGCTGCATGTGGCACATGAACGCGTAACAGTCAGCGTAAACCGCTGACTTTTTGTGGTAGCAAGGGATGGTGGGGGCAGGAGGTGGCTTTTGTGGGGGTCATTGTAAAACAGGATAAGGAGTTGGGTCTGTAGTACTGTCTCAGTAAATAAATGCTTTTTAAAAAAAAATGGTATCCTGTTTTTGTTATGTACATGCTTGCTTACACATTTTGTTTTATGTCTTCCGACGTGTTCCTGTTCCCTTCTCCTCCTCATACTTGTATGTACTGAACGTCAACGCTTCTCGTACAGTTCTACAGGACTGTATGCAATGCTGCATGCTATGTCTTTCGACGCGTTCCTGTTCCCTTCTCCTCCTCATACTTGTATGTACTGAACGTCAACGCTTCTCGTGCAGTTCTACAGGACTGTATGCAATGCTGCATGCAGAGTGGCAAACAAAACAGCATTGCCAATGGAGGGCACAAAAAATCTTGCTCCTTAATGCTGTCATAGTTGGTGCTGAACATCACCACACTGCACACATGCTTCTGTTTATCAAACACCTCTCAACCTGTAGCTGCGGTCACATTGCAGCCTAATTTGCAGCACATGCAATTACATACAGTATGTGCCTGCGAGCACATAGCACCTCACTGTGGTTGTTCCACCAACAGTGAAAACCTCTCCACACCCATTAATCAAAGGTCACCATCCTTGGAGACAAACAGTGGCACTGTACATGGCTGCAGTATGATATGCTGGCTGTCGCCATGTACCCAATAGCGTAGGCCTTACCTACACCCAGCAACACATACTGGCCTCATGAAACAGAACATTTCCTACATACCACAATCCAGAAATGTAACATATGACGGGTGGTGCTAAAGGAACCTGATATCAACCTCAAGTGGCGCCATGTAGCTCCCTAAAGTGCAAGATGGTGCCATAATAGGTACCATATGGTACCAGACGCATTTCAGGTCACTTATGCTGTTCAACCATGTCTGCAAGGTCCTGCACAACCATTTTATCAACGTCGCCACAAGCGGAGACATGCCACTATGGTGGCGTACTGTTACGCAAGCCTAGCCTATTCTGAGACTACCCTATGGGCTACAGGCTTTTTGGCATATACCCAATAGTGTTGCCCTTGTCCACACCCGGCTCACCATAACAGACTTATGCAGGTGAACAAGTGGCCAGGTACATGCAGGTTACCCCTGGTATATGCTACACAGTGTAATAATTGCAACCAATACCCACAACCATAAAAGAAACATTTTATGCAATGATCAAAATGCGCACATCGGGGAAAGGATTGTAAAACCAACTGCACCCCACAGAACTTTTTTGCCAGTGCCAGGTGGCCACCCATGCATGGACATTTCTCCAAGCTTAGCACATGCAGCACACCGTATTGCAGTGTAGGTTCCACGTTTCATGTGTTCTCCATTGTTATCCCCTTCTGCCATTGCTCTACCATCATTGACCGCTAGGCCTGACCACACACTGAACACCCTAGTGCAACCTATGTTTTACTTCTTATTTCATAAGTAATGCAGGCCCCATCTGCAAATGGGCCTGCCAACTTTCACCCTGCCCACATCTGTACATACGTTGCTCAATTACATTGTGTTGCCAGTGCATACCGGTATGTCAGTGGCTGTGTACATTTTGCAATTCAGAACTTTCTGATTACTTCCTTTCGTGGCGCAATGTAGTAAAAGGCTTTGTCAAGGAAGGGTCATTTAAGGGCCTACCCATTGCAAATGCGGATGGTGAGATGTGGCTTCTTATTGTGGGGACAATCATGTGTACCATATGATAATGTACGAATTCCGTGGTCACCGACCATGTTCAAAGGCCATGACTAGTGGCCTTGTAATGTAAAATATACAGTGGCCATTGCCGAAGGCCGTTGCCACTGGTTGTGGCCGAAGGCCATGTCTAGTGGCCTAGTAATGTTGTAAAATCTACAGTGGACACGACCAAAGGCCATGACAAGTGGCTTGGTAGTGTGGTAAAATATACAGTGGGCATGGCCGAAATTACTGAAAAAAAATGTGTTAAAATCTAGTAAAGTTGATCAAATTTATCACAACAAAACCCCTGAAATTCAGCACATTTGGAAAGACAATACTAGCTTATCTTGGCACGCTCCTGTTGTAAAGCCCATGAGCACATACATATTATAAGAGAAGGGATTCACAATGACATACAAAATGGTATTTTGGGGTACGTGGCGTTATGGGGGACATGAACTTCAGCACGCCGAGTTAAGCCTGTCATGTTTTCCCAAATACGATTTAACCAAAAGTTTTTTCAGTGAAAATAAATGCATATGTGCATACCAAAATCTAAGGCAGAAGTGGTACTTAACTGGATAAGGTCTCTGTGGGCCAATGTAAAGTCTTTATCCGGATAAAGGTCTCTGTGGGCCAATGTAAAGGCTTTATCCAGATAAAGTACCAATTCTGCCCTAGATTTCTGTATGTATGTATGTATGAGTTTGGCATTGTACAACTGTTGTTATATAGGTGTGCATTTATTAATTTCTATAGATAGATATTTATATATAGCTATGTAGTTATAGATATTTGTAATATTTTGTTTTTCATGAGCCCTACTGAATAGTTATATCAAAACATATCTGGTAACTGTTAATAATTAAAGGAACCAACTGGGAAACATTGGGTGAAGTAAATTGTCAATATGATGTATTTTGAACGTCTAACTTTTTCTTTTAGTCACTGGGATAAATTAATACACACAATAACAAAGTTCTGCAATGGATTATAACAGACATGCTTACTTTATGTCTGAAAATTAATTAATGTGAATATTCATTTTGCTACATTTTTGCAAAAATACAAATGAACACATGGAAGTAAGGCATGTATTTTCCATCACTACACATACAGCAGTAAACATGGTAGCAAGAGGTGCTCAGTCAATGACTGTTGATGCCTGTTTTTCACATGTCGCAGGATCCACAATGCGTGATTTGGCATCCTGTTTTCTTTTGGCTTGCCAAGCACCTGTTGCCCTGAGATACCCTTCCATTATCCCTGCCGATTAGGAGAGCTACAGCTTCATGGTCTCTACAGCAGGGAACCTGTAATAGGAGTGTCTGTGACAATAACCCCCAATGAGTAGCATAACATCCTTGTGAACATCTCCAATATCTAAATGGTTTCTTGTAAAATAAAAATAAAATCAAACTCCTGGTCAGATGTTAAACAAAACATGAACACATACACCAATAGAACATTATTATAACAATAAAACCCGATCCGGTGGACCGGTTCGAGTGGCAAAGGCCCAGGGCCCAATGCGCTCGGGCCTTAACGATGGGCCAGGTGCCATTACCACCAGATCTAGCACAACGGATCAGGTTTTATTGCTGTTAGCACTCCAGGTTTTTAATCCAAAATACCAGGGTGCTGAGAGCAATGCTCCAGGTGTCCTGTTCAATCAAACAAAATACTTACCTAAAATGGCTCCCAAGGGGGATGGAACGCAAGGTTCTATTTGGAGTCCCTCATCCCTTTCCATGATGGCCAGTGATACGGAGCAGCAGGGGCTGAAGGAATCAGGAAAGTGGGGTCGGAGAGTCGGGATGGAAGAACTGGAGATCGGTAGAAAGGTGAGGGTGGGAAGCAGATGGCGTGGCAAGTGAGGAGCCTTCATGTTACCGGAACGCAGGCTTGGATTCAGCTCACGCTCCACGCAACCTGTTTGGCTGGCTCCACTGCCCCGAGTGCTAATAAAAAACACGAACTAGTCAGTTCTCATTACTTGAAAGTGTTTTGATCACTAGGGTCCTATGCCCTAGTTATGGCTGTGATACATTTTGTAGCAACACAGACAGTTGATCTGTGCAGTGAGATGGGATAAACATTTAAATAAAAAATCAACACAATTGTCGCTGTCAAATCACTACTTTGTATTGGCACTTCTGTTTTACTTAGAGCAGGCTCATCTTCCTGCGACAAAGACACCGACAAGATATGGCCGCAATTTCTAATACATGGGGCAGTACATTTCTGTCAATGCATACTAGCATGCTAATGTTTATTATTGTATCTTTGTCTTTTATATAACACCTGCATACAGACTTGTGGCCACTTTGTAGCACAGAATATTGGAATGTGGCTTCTGCCTCTTAAGTGCATGCCTCAGATGCAATGCACTCTTGGAATGCTGCAGTTCTGTTATTCCAGTGGCTAATGCCACACACACTAAAGGAACGAACATCAATCTCTGGATAATACCAACAGGACTAACACGTCATCACGCAGTGCCAACCTGGGTGCTAGCCCCAAGATCTGTGGTTATCGAATTGACATTCTCTATAAAGCATTAGACTTTTGAGTGCTGCTATCTGCTCAGGGCCTGCCATTCACGCATTTGTGTTGCACCTGCAGTTGAAGCATCTCACTAATGAATCACTTTGACCAGCAGTTTAAATGCAGCCCTGGGGAACGATCCGTTGATGTTTCATGTAAACAGTTCACTGCTCTCGGCAATTCTGAACGCTGCTCTGCATTTGCCACGCCTGCATTCCCTGAGCAGACAATTAGACGTGTAGTCCGGTTTGCAGTGCAGTATTTAATATAACTAAATCCCAAGCCGCCCAACTACTAGAAGGAGATATCTCCATTATTGCTTTTATTATGTGTGATAATAGAAGTATGCATTATTTAGTATACATATAAATCCCCAACTCACAGCGGATTAACAGAGAAAGAGTCATGGCCTTGGGGGAAAATGCAAAATGTTCCTGAACAAAATGTTGTCTGACGACCGTGTTCAGAGCGTATTGGTAAGTACGCGGTAATGGTATTCCAAATAGTTTTTCCATCAGAAGAAACACTTCAAATACTCATACCGTCTGGCGGACTGCCAGAATAAGTCAGTTTCCAGTAGATCTGTGACGACATCCTGCTCCTTGGTCATTTTAAGGTTCATAAACCATTGCCATCTAGCCCAGAAGAGTGCCATATGTTGAATATGGACACTTAAAGTTGCCCCTTAGTGGCTGTGTGTCTGCTCCCATTAGAGGACTGCCACAACTAGAAACACATGTTGTAATCAGCAGTGAGGGGTTAGTGAAAAGGGGCATTGTTTAGGTCAGAAGGGTCCATTGAAGCAAATAACATCATGGGCCTAATTCACAAAACGCGGTCCGCGCCGAAAAGTGATTTTTCACCATAAAAGTGCACTTCACAACCCTTAAAAATACCTAGGTTGACTCACAGATCGTACTTGGCACTGGCCCTTCCCACTTTGCTCCCTGCCCGAACACATGGCGCTAGCATAATATTGGAAAAAGTGGAATAACTTGGGTGTGGGGAGGAAGGCACCATGCAAACCTACAAACACGCACCACAAGTGCAAACCTAACCTTATTGACACAATTAATTGTGCTTTCTCGCTAACTTCAAATGGGCAAAGTTTCACTGCCAGCACTGAGCAGGCGCACACTATAACGGCCTGATTCATAGAAAAGTGTGCATAGACCCTGCAAAGTTTGTTCAGCGAGAAGGACTTTACGTGCCCCCTCGCAGATGAGGCACCTGTGTGTGATGCGCGTATTCATGGAATCAATCCTGCAAAGTAACCGTATTCGCAAGTCACAGACCCGAAAGCCCCAACACGCCCCCCGCAAAGCAAATGTGGACTCTAATGCCTGCCTATTCGTAATGCTCGTGTGCAAACTCATGCACCCTGGTGATCCAGCATGGGGTCCCCCGCAACGAAGCCAACACCCCAGTGATACTGCGTAGGGTCCTCCGTAACTGTTGACAGCACCCCGACAACATGTGCACCATTTTCCCTAACTCGAGTACTAACATGCTCAATCTGCGTGCAAACCCCTGTAAACCGTTCCGGCACACAACTACAATGCGTATGCTGACCCCTAAATTAGATCCTCTGCATGCAGGCACGCACCCCTAAATCCAACATGCAATCTAACTACTGTGCAGTGATTCCTATGAGCAAGTGTCTGTACTCCTGCCTTCGGGTGGCGGATGGATTGAGGGCTTTGCATGGGCATTTCCCTGATGAGAGGTTGCATGGTCAGATCCATGAATGCGCTTGGTTGTGCGCATTTGTGGGCATGTGATGGACTGCCTTTGGCTGTCCCTCGTAACGCCCACATTTTTCCTTGTTCTTCCACATTTTGCACGTTCCACACCCTGCCCTGGTTTTTGCGCAGGCCATGCCCACGCTCTGCGTGGTGTCTCGCGCAAGGCACCCAGCTGCTCGCAGAATTGTGCTGAGCCTGCACAAGGTCCCTGCAAAGGACAAAAAAGTCCAGCTCAGTCCATTCCATGATTCAACCGTGGTGGTTAGTGCATGGTTTGGCCCACAAAGTCCCAATTTACTGCACAAAACATTCCATGAATTGGGCCCTAAATGCACAATGTGATTGTAATGAAAATGCACAATGCAATCAATAAGAATAATTGTGACAATTGTTGATCATGCATTGTTTGCACTTGTGCTACTGCAAGGAAGGAAGAGGAGTAGTAGTATGGCCAGAGTATTCCACACCCGCACCACCATTCTTGTGCTGCTCGATGAATAGTATGGCGCATATTGACTCCCCCCACATGTTAACCTTGACCTTGTCAGAGAGTGAGAGAATGACCTGGCATCACCTACCATGTGCTCACAGTCAGTACCACCTCATGTCGAAGTGCTATCTGCCCTTCTCATCCTGGCAGCACTCCACAGCCATGGTTAGTTTTTTTGCATCAATCCCAGCAGTACCTCCACCAGGGTGTGTGCTGCATCATACCACTATGCATAGGCACATAGACATGCCACCCACTCTGCAGGAATGGCAACACGTGACCCCTGAACTCATTGTAGCTGCCAAGTTCCCCCGGGTCCTCTGAGCCTTTGACTACATCCATGTTGCACTGCATTAGGAAACATTGGCATTCCATCAATGTGCTTGTCATCTGTGATGCCAAGAAACACGAAATTCATGTGAATACCAATTTGCCTCAGTGTACGCATGACAGCTACATCTTACGTGATTTCTGTAGAGAACAGGCTCTTACATCTGGAACCTTTGGTGATATGTGGCTCATTGATGAGTAACACCCATGATGCACATATAAAAACAACACATAAGTGGTCACATGTTACACATACACCTTCCAAATGACAGTAAATCAAAGAAACATACAGCATACTCTTTTGCAGGGGAAAGTACCTACCCGCTATCACCATTCCTGTTGACATCCATCAGGAATGTTGCCAACCCATGTGAAGGCCTCTACAATGCAGCACACATTGCTCAGAGTGGAACACGCATTTGGAGTACTCACGTCATGCGTCTGCTCACTTGACCACTCGGGTGGCATATTGCTGTATGCATTACCAGAATAATCATACTGGCATGTTGTATACTGCATAAGATTGTCACACACTACGGCATACCACTTGAGTTGCAAAAGGGTTTGTGCCTGAATCTGCAGTCACCACCCATACCCTTACAGGGCAAAGGGCATGGGGGCATGACACTGCAACTTTGTTGTTCAAAATTACTTTAGAAAAATGATATTCTGTGAGGAATACAGATACTCAGCACACATCCATGATGGGTTTCAATGATCACATTGGGCAAGTCCAGATTGCCAATACACAACACCCTGAGAATGCCTTTCATGGAGTAGCAAAGAGTGTGTGCTCCATAACATGGAATTAACACTGCAAAACCATCTACAGCCATGAACAGCAAGCATATACCAGCCCACGCATTGCAGTCATTGCACAGTCCCCAACACATCACTACCCACAACAAAGCAGGTACTGCATGTTGCGTCAACTTTACCACTACATTTTGAAAAAAAGTAACAGCTACCTTGGAAAGTCAATATAAACAACATTGGCAGACATCCTCCTTTGACAGCCCACCATGTGTAGAGCCAGTCTTACTCTTACTTCCCCGCTGTTGTGCAGCAAAGTACCACACAGGGCAGAGGCTAAACCATCCTATTTCAGGAGAACCTGTGTATGGAGGAACTCACACTTTGGCAGTTTGGCAATTTCTTACACCCCTCCATGGAGAATAACAACTCATAAGAACCTCAACAATGTAACTTGGGAGTTTTTTCCTTGCTCTCATCTGTCTGTTGAGTTGAAATCCTTTGTCAGGACATGGGGCAGACACACTTACTTAGCAAGGAGCATGTTAAACACACTGTGAACACAGATTGACACCAACAATTTATCTGAACCAAAGGAAGTAGCCTCACAAACACCTTAGCATGACACTAATGGAAATTGAGGGGGTCCACACATTGCCACTGTGATGCTGGAAATGCATCGGAGGGACAGGGCCTCCGTATCCTTGTCCTTTTTCTGTTCTTATCGTGTGTTCTGTCGTGTTTTCCGCGCAGAAGTCCATGCCGGACTCCTGGCGGTGCAGCTCTCTCTTTTGGTTTGGTGAACAGACCCATGGGATACCCTTATGGCACCCATGGGTAGGGGTGCAACTCTGAGCCCCTAGTGTATGTTTTTGGGCACCCGTGGGTGGCCCACAGAGCCGGGTATGGGCTGGTGGCAGCTACATGCTGAATTTGACAGGTGCGCTGGGTATCCGCCATTTTAGGGTACCCCGGCCCTGCCATTGGAATCAGTTGATTCCTGATAGGAAACAAGATGGCCCCGGTGGCCTCTTGCTTTCTATCGCCTGATACCTTGTTTTCCCAAAGTCCTGGGAAGCCCTGACTCTGTCCCTTCCCCCTGACTGGCTGTTGGGTGGAAGTTCCGTATATGGTGTTGTTGTGAAGGCCCAGCTAGACTTACTGGAGCCTTCCCGCTGACTGTATGTTGTGGGTACCGCCTGTGGGTGGGACCTGGGTGAATGGGGAGTGTGACCAATATGCACTCCGTGTTGTGGCTGTCTGGTTTCTGCCATGAGAGACAAAGACTGAGACAGCCCTGCCCGAAACTGGACTGAATGCAGTATGTAGAGTTGAATGGCTGAGTACTTGTCTCAATCCACATTCCTTGTTGTGAGTGTCTGAGCGGGAGAAGAGTGGCCTGAATGCCCTGCGTGCCTGATTGGCTGACCGACTGCATGAATGCCCTTCTGTACGATTGGCTGCTGAGTGTGTGCCAGCAGTGTGGATGAGAGACCGAATAGTATATCTGGGGACCTCTCACCACTGGAAATTGTTCAGAAGCTGAAGTCCACTACGACGAGTAACTGGAGTAACTGACTCTTGACCTTGAGGCCCTGCTGGAGGAGAAGGATTGCCGTGGCTCTCCTTCACGATCTAAAGGCTGCTGTGTCTCCAAGGACTGACCCAGAGAGGACCTGGTAAGGCGCCCTCTTCCCGAGCTACGAGGGACCATCGTGCACAGCTGACCTTTGCCACCGCTCCCTGGTAGACAGACCTACGACAGGCTGCCGACCCGATACGGGGACTGCTGAGGAATCCCAAAGCGAAGCACCCGGACTGTTGTCCGCCACTGTCGACGACCGCCGTCGCCGACCGGAGCCGCCGTGCTCCCGTTTGCCTAAGAACTTCAACTTGATCAACGGACGCTCTCGCCTGCATCGCCGTGCCGTCTCCTGTGGGAGAAGGCCTGACCGTCGACGCGCCGAGGAGTATCCACCGGTGGGTTTCCCGCCACACAAAGACCGCAGAGACGCCGACGACTCGACGCCCTTGCTGGGCCACAGTTCTTCTTCATCTCTTTGCGGTCCAGAACTATCGTCACCGAGGTGCCCCGCACGCCTCTTCCTTGCAGGACGCCAACGCTCTGTCGTCGACGAGCACCGCTCGGATCAAAGCCTGCTGCCTCATCGACGTCGTTCTACCCGGTTCACGGTCGGACGTTCGGCGCCCCGTGTCTCCCGCTTGAAAGGGGCGACATTCAAGAAGGGCCGCCGATTCCCCGACACCGAACCCCGAGTCCGCGACGCTCTCGACGATTCGTGGCTCCTGCCTTAAAGGGAGTCACTCCAGAAGGATCGGTCGACGCCTCGCCGACGAACTCTACTCCACCAGGTACATTGGGGGGGTAAAACATTGTGGGAGAGAACGAGACTCTTGAACAATATATGGACTGGGCTTGTTTTATATATCGTTATTTTACAGGTTGCCCAGGTGGGGGGATCTCCACTCAGAGCTGTGTCCAGTAGCAAGGACCAGTCGTCTGCCTATTGTTTCATCCGTCTGCTTTCTCTCTTCTCTCTATTGCTGGTTTCATTGCTATTGATCCGTGTGGCATTTTCACAGCCTTGTTGAATGCACTCTAATCGAATATTAGTGGTACCACTTTAGAATTGTAGATATTTACCATTGTTGATTTTCCGGAGCACAAAGTGCATTATTGTGATAAGTGTACATAACCTTTGAATATTAATTATATAAAGACTGTGTTTTCAGTAATACAGTGTGTGGACATTCCTTTGTGGGGGCTTGGGGATACACTGTACTTAAGAACCAGCCCGCATCACCTCCTGAGAAGCTAGGCCTTGATTGCTCGTCCAGCGTTACCATATCAGAGAATCTCGGCTGGGGTCCTCTGTGCCTTTCCTCTGCCATATAGAGAGCGGAAGTACAGACCCCCACACCTCGTCCTGACAAGCTTGGTGGCAGCGGTGGGATGCTTATGGTTTTAAGAATCAGTGTATAACCGTGCCACTTACAAAATATCTGCACTTTATTGAATTAAGGTTTAGGTGTGTTCCAAATAACTGCATTACAAGCGATGGAGACCATTGCGAATGGTAAATTGACTCGGATGAGCTTAGAGGCTCTCCAGAGTGCTTGTGAAGCCAGGGAGTTAGACTTTGTGGATAAGTCTAGGGCTGAGCTGATAGCTGCCCTGGTGGACTACCAGACTGATGGTGAAACTCTTGATGAAGGGGGGGATGCAACCAGTGAGGACTCTGCCCCTGGGGTTGTCGCTGAATCTGTTTCTGGGAATGCCGCCATTCCTGCTGCCTCTGTTCCGAACCCCAGCAATTCCATGGAACTTGAGTTATTAAGGATGAAGTTGGCCTTTGAATATCGCAAGTTGGAAATAGAAGCTGAGCTTAAGAAAGAGGAGCTGGCACAGCAAGTGGAACTCAAGAATAGGGATCTTGCGCTCAAAGATAAGGACACTGAATGTCAGAGAATCCAGTTAGAGAAAGCTCGAGTGGAGGCTTCAGCTAAACCAATTGAGAGTGGCAGGTCCCCAGCCACCAAGTTTATGAAAGATTTGGTTGGTGTGTTTTTGGAGGGTTCAGATATCCTCCAATGGATTGAAGCGTTTGAAATGGCGTGTGCGATTCATGATGTCGATAAAAGAGATTGGGCTAAGTGTTTGTTAAGTAGAGTACCTCAAACTGGATATGACTGTATTCTGAAACTGAGTGTGGAAGAAAGGGGTCAGTATGAGTGTATGAAGTCTGCTTTAATTGCCAAGTTTGGCAAGACACCTACCCAATATCTTAAAAGGTTCAGGGATTTTAAGAAACGAGAGAATGTGTCTTGGGTTGACTGGGTGAGTGCGGCGCACATGAACATGATGGGGTGGATTGATGGGTACAAGGTGAAAACTTTTGCTGACTTATCCCACCTGTTGTTTTTTGAGCATTTTTCTGAAGCCTGTTCGCCAGAGCTGCGTCAGTATGTTGCTGACCAGAACATTTTGGACCCCTTTAAGCTGGCTAGGTTGGCTGACAAGTGGGTCTCCCACCGGGTGTCCCCTAAGGACCCCAGTGGGAAGGACAAGGATAAAGAGAAGGGGGCCTCTCAGAAAGCTGAGGAGTCCCCCAAGCAGTCACAGTCGAATAAAACAAAACCTTCCTCTCCTAAGAACCAAAAATCTAGTGGGGATAAGTCCTCTGTGGGTGGGAATAAGAGTAGTGGTCCACCTGCTGCAAAGCAGGCTCCCAGTGGTTCCAGTACCGTACCTCGCACTCCTAGCACTTGTTGGGATTGTGGGGCTCTGGATCACCAAAGGGGTGACTCCAAGTGTAAAGGTAAGGCACTTGGAGTACAGGCTGTCAGCCTGACCTACCCTTACCCCGTGTCTGAGGTGGAGGCCACCGTCCTCCCCTCCTCTACCGGAATCACATTTGGTGCTCCAGTAGAGATTTCCTTAGTGTCCCTTGGGGCCTGGGACCAGTACGCAGAAGTACTGGCGACTATCCCGCAGAACACCCGTAGGTTTTTGAGAAGTGTCCTCTTGAATGGCCAGCCTTCTACTGGTTTGAGAGACACTGGGGCAAGCATGACAGTGGTGGACAGGACCCTGCTCAAGCCAGAGGACTATGTAAGTGCTCCTCTGAGAACCACCAGGTTAGCTGGTGGGCCTCCCAAATTATCGCCTATAGCCTTAGTCACACTCATGATTGGAGACAAGACAGCAAAGCTTCCTGTCCTGGTTCAGGACAATGTCCCTGCTAACATTCTGTTAGGTAATGATCTAGTAGAGTTGGGGTTGATCTCGGATGGTCTTCCCATGACTGCTGCTGCGGTCACTAGGTCACAGGTGACACCGGGTCTGGCTGTGAGTCAGGTACCCGAGCCAAAGGCGAGGCCTAAGGCACGAAGAAGGAAGACCAAGAAGGCCACCTCTGTGGGAGGAACACCTTCTCTTCCTGCTGTTCCGACAGCACCCATTGGGATCCATGCTCCGGACGGGCTGGGTCCAGTGGAAAACCCGGACTCAACTCCTGTGGGAGAAGAGACAGAAGACTCTCCTGTGGGAGAGGTTCTCAACCCGGAGGATCATCCCGACCTTCAATGCTTGTTAGCTGAAGGGGGACCCTCCCGGGCGGACTTCTGTAAAGGGCAGAGAGAGTGTCCCTCTCTCTCGAGGGTCTGCGGACGCAGGCCCTGTCCCAGGCACAAGGTGAAGTGCCTAGGACATTCAAGATTTATTGGGAGGGTGAGCTCCTTGTTAGTGAGCCCACTAAGCCTGAACCTGGTGCCCTCAAGAGGTTGGTGGTACCCCAGGTTTACAGGCCCTTCCTACTGCAGTTGGCGCATGAGGTGCCCTTGGCTGGTCATCTTGGTACCAAGAAGACTAAGCAGAGGCTCTCTGCCCACTTCTACTGGCCTCGGATGGGAGTGGAAGTGGAGTCCCACTGCCGGACCTGCCCCACTTGTCAGTTATCTGGCAAGACTGGAGGCAGGGTCATTGCCCCACTGCAGCCATTGCCAGTGGTCGGCACACCGTTTGAGAGGGTGGGCATCGACATTGTCGGTCCCCTGGACCCTCCCACTTCAGGTGGACATCGGTTCATCCTGGTCTTGGTTGATCATGCCACCAGGTACCCTGAGGCTATACCCCTTCGGACTATTACTGCCAAGGTGGTGGCCCGGGCTCTCCTGGGCATTTTTACCCGTGTTGGATTCCCCAAGGAAGTTGTCTCCGACCGAGGATCCAACTTCATGTCGAGTTACATGAAGACCATGTGGAAAGAGTGCAGGGTAACCTACAAGTTCTCCACCTCTTACCACCCCCAGACCAATGGTCTGGTTGAGAGATTTAACAAAACTCTCAAGGGCATGCTAGGTGCTTTGGAAGAGCCCCTACGGAGGAAATGGGATCTCCTCCTGCCATGCCTGCTATTTGCTTACAGAGAGGTACCTCAAGAGGGTGTTGGTTTCAGCCCCTTTGAGTTACTCTTTGGACATCCCGTGAGGGGGCCCCTCGCCTTGATCCGAGAAGGCTTGGAGGCCACCCCTCCGGGTCCCGCCAAGCAAGTGGGGGACTATGTGTTAGGCCTCAGACGGAGGATGACACAGATGATGGGTCAGGGAACAGCAAATCTCAAGGCCAGCCAAGAATTGAATAAGTATTGGCATGACCTTAAAGCTTCGCAGGTCGATTGGACTCCGGGACAGGAAGTCCTCGTGATGGAGCCTACCAAGCCTAGGGCTTTGGCAGACAAGTGGACTGGACCCTTCAGGATAATCTCCAAGATGGGCGAAGTCAATTATCTGGTTGACCTGGGTGCCTCCGGGGTAGCCCCTCAGGTATTCCATGTCAACAGGCTCAAGCCTTTCCACCGGCGAGCAGAAGTCTCATGTCTCTTGCTAGCTTCAGGGCAAGAAGAGGATGAGAGTGAGCCCCTTCCTGATTTGCTGCATAGCAACCCTCAGGACGGCTCCGTGGAGGGAGTACAGCTCTCTCCAGATTTGACAACAGAGCAGCAGAGGGCCTGCCGGGCTTTGCTCCAGCAGTATGCCTCTCTGTTTTCGCTGACACCGGGCCTTACACCTTGGTGTAGGCATGAAATTGACACTGGTGACAGCGTGCCTGTCAAGAGCAGGTGCTACCGTATGTCAGATACCGTTAAGAACCACATCCAGGCTGAGGTCGCCAAGATGTTGGATCTGGGTGTAATTGAACCCTCAACCAGTCCCTGGTCCAGTCCAGTGGTCCTTGTCCCCAAGGCAAGTTCCCAGGAGGTTACCAAAGATTGGAGGTTCTGTGTGGACTACCGAGGAGTCAATGCCGTCACCAAAACTGACGCGCACCCATTGCCCAGGGCTGATGAGCTCGTGGACACCATAGGTGCTGCCAAATTTGTGAGCACCTTTGACCTCACCTCAGGCTATTGGCAAATAGCTCTGACGGACCATGCCAAGGAAAAGACGGCATTCTCCACACCAGAGGGACTCTACCAGTTTAGGGTCATGCCTTTTGGGTTGAAGAATGCCCCTGCCACTTTCCAGAGGTTGGTCAATCATGCGCTCAGTGGGCTGGAGGCCTTTTGTGTGGCCTACCTAGACGACATTGCCGTCTACAGTTCCACCTGGGAAGCGCATTTGACACACCTGGATAAAGTGTTGCAGGCCTTGAAAAGGGCTAACCTCACTATCAAGGCTACCAAGTGCCAGATAGCTCAGGAGAAAGTTACCTATCTTGGTCATGAGGTAGGAGGGGGTCAAATCCAGCCTCTTTCCAGTAAGGTACAGGACGTACAGAACTGGGAGACTCCCACTACTCAAACCCAGGTGAGAGCCTTTTTGGGCCTCACTGGGTATTATCGCAATTTCATGGCGAACTATGGGACCATAGCCGCACCACTGACAGCTCTGACTTCACCCAAACAGCCTAGGAAGGTTAATTGGACTGAAGACTGTCAGAGGGCCTTTGATGGCTTGAAAGAAAGTCTGTGCAGGGCACCCGTGTTGTGTGCACCTGACTACAGCCGACCCTTTATCGTCCAGACGGATGCCTGCGACACCGGAATTGGAGCTGTCTTGTCCCAGTTAGATGACAAAGGGAGAGAACATCCTATCATATTCATCAGTAGACAACTCAAGGGTAGAGAACTTAGGTGGGCTACTGTTGAAAAGGAATGTTTTAGTATAGTTTGGAGCCTTAGGCGTTTTAGGCCCTACCTTACGGGGTCCACCTTCAAGGTCCAAACAGATCATAAGCCCCTGAAATGGCTTATGCAGATGAAGGGTGAAAATCCGAAACTGCTCAGGTGGTCCATTAGCCTGCAAGGGCTTCACTTCACCATAGAGCACAGACCAGGGAAGAGTCACGATAATGCAGATGGCCTTTCCAGAAGGTATGTTGACCGTAAGCTTGTCAGGACGAGGTGGGGGGGTCTGTACTTCCGCTCTCTATATGGCAGAGGAAAGGCACAGAGGACCCCAGCCGAGATTCTCTGATATGGTAACGCTGGACGAGCAATCAAGGCCTAGCTTCTCAGGAGGTGATGCGGGCTGGTTCTTAAGTACAGTGTATCCCCAAGCCCCCACAAAGGAATGTCCACACACTGTATTACTGAAAACACAGTCTTTATATAATTAATATTCAAAGGTTATGTACACTTATCACAATAATGCACTTTGTGCTCCGGAAAATCAACAATGGTAAATATCTACAATTCTAAAGTGGTACCACTAATATTCGATTAGAGTGCATTCAACAAGGCTGTGAAAATGCCACACGGATCAATAGCAATGAAACCAGCAATAGAGAGAAGAGAGAAAGCAGACGGATGAAACAATAGGCAGACGACTGGTCCTTGCTACTGGACACAGCTCTGAGTGGAGATCCCCCCACCTGGGCAACCTGTAAAATAACGATATATAAAACAAGCCCAGTCCATATATTGTTCAAGAGTCTCGTTCTCTCCCACAATGTTTTACCCCCCCAATGTACCTGGTGGAGTAGAGTTCGTCGGCGAGGCGTCGACCGATCCTTCTGGAGTGACTCCCTTTAAGGCAGGAGCCACGGATCGTCGAGAGCATCGCGGACTCGGGGTTCGGTGTCGGGGAATCGGCGGCCCTTCTTGAATGTCGCCCCTTTCAAGCGGGAGACACGGGGCGCCGAACGTCCGACCGTGAACCGGGTAGAACGACGTCGATGAGGCAGCAGGCTTTGATCCGAGCGGTGCTCGTCGACGACAGAGCGTTGGCGTCCTGCAAGGAAGAGGCGTGCGGGGCACCTCGGTGACGATAGTTCTGGACCGCAAAGAGATGAAGAAGAACTGTGGCCCAGCAAGGGCGTCGAGTCGTCGGCGTCTCTGCGGTCTTTGTGTGGCGGGAAACCCACCGGTGGATACTCCTCGGCGCGTCGACGGTCAGGCCTTCTCCCACAGGAGACGGCACGGCGATGCAGGCGAGAGCGTCCGTTGATCAAGTTGAAGTTCTTAGGCAAACGGGAGCACGGCGGCTCCGGTCGGCGACGGCGGTCGTCGACAGTGGCGGACAACAGTCCGGGTGCTTCGCTTTGGGATTCCTCAGCAGTCCCCGTATCGGGTCGGCAGCCTGTCGTAGGTCTGTCTACCAGGGAGCGGTGGCAAAGGTCAGCTGTGCACGATGGTCCCTCGTAGCTCGGGAAGAGGGCGCCTTACCAGGTCCTCTCTGGGTCAGTCCTTGGAGACACAGCAGCCTTTAGATCGTGAAGGAGAGCCACGGCAATCCTTCTCCTCCAGCAGGGCCTCAAGGTCAAGCGTCAGTTACTCCAGTTACTCGTCGTAGTGGACTTCAGCTTCTGAACAATTTCCAGTGGTGAGAGGTCCCCAGATATACTATTCGGTCTCTCATCCACACTGCTGGCACACACTCAGCAGCCAATCGTACAGAAGGGCATTCATGCAGTCGGTCAGCCAATCAGGCACGCAGGGCATTCAGGCCACTCTTCTCCCGCTCAGACACTCACAACAAGGAATGTGGATTGAGACAAGTACTCAGCCATTCAACTCTACATACTGCATTCAGTCCAGTTTCGGGCAGGGCTGTCTCAGTCTTTGTCTCTCATGGCAGAAACCAGACAGCCACAACACGGAGTGCATATTGGTCACACTCCCCATTCACCCAGGTCCCACCCACAGGCGGTACCCACAACATACAGTCAGCGGGAAGGCTCCAGTAAGTCTAGCTGGGCCTTCACAACAACACCATATACGGAACTTCCACCCAACAGCCAGTCAGGGGGAAGGGACAGAGTCAGGGCTTCCCAGGACTTTGGGAAAACAAGGTATCAGGCGATAGAAAGCAAGAGGCCACCGGGGCCATCTTGTTTCCTATCAGGAATCAACTGATTCCAATGGCAGGGCCGGGGTACCCTAAAATGGCGGATACCCAGCGCACCTGTCAAATTCAGCATGTAGCTGCCACCAGCCCATACCCGGCTCTGTGGGCCACCCACGGGTGCCCAAAAACATACACTAGGGGCTCAGAGTTGCAGCCCTACCCATGGGTGCCATAAGGGTATCCCATGGGTCTGTTCACCAAACCAAAAGAGAGAGCTGCACCGCCAGGAGTCCCGCATGGACTTCTGCGCGGAAAACACGACAGAACACACGATATGAACAGAAAAAGGACAAGGATACGGAGGCCCTGTCCCTCCGATGCATTTCCAGCATCACAGCCACCACCCTCACATGTCAACTACCATAATTCACTGTACCCACTGTGACAAATCATGGGATCATGTCACTTCTCCCCATGGGGGAACCCTTCCCTGTGAGGCTTGGGAGGTGAGGCCGCTGCCCAATATTCACCCTACGGGTGGTAACATGTGGAAGGACCTCAAAGGGTGGGTCTTCCCTCATGGGGATGATGGCTCGTGTTCCTTGGTGGAACTCACTACCCCTCTTACCTTTGAGTCCCAGAAATCTTTCCGGTCTGGAAGAAAAGCTTCTGTTAGTACCATTTAATGTTATTGTGACACTCCTCCCGTTCTTCTTTTTAAACCTGTATTATGTAAATACTCTGAAAAAGAAGATTACAGGAGTCATACAAACTACTCCTTCATGTGATATCAAAAATACTGGGAAGAGGTGGCCCAGAGGAGGCCTAAAAAGTACATCATGGATAAAGACAATGGACTATGACACTACACTGGGGAGGACCAGATTACCAGCCATAAAAGCAAACAAAGGACTGTCCAAAAGGAAATCAAGGAAACCAAGGAAACTAGAGAGACGTCAGCATCAAGACACGCTGTCCAGAAAGTTCAAACCCAGCAACTTAAACACGAGATGGAGAAGCAAGTCCTTGGTCGAGAGGACATTGTTAGAAGGTTGGAGGAAGCCTCAGGAACTAGAAGGAGGCCTGCCCAATGCAGAAGAGAGGATCCAGCTAATGCTTGCATGACCTCAGTGAGGTGGACTGGTTGTTCACTTAACAACGCCAATACCCATGAACCGGAGGCCCTGCAGAACCAAAGCAGGGCCAAGAGAAGCAAGGAAGAGGGTGGTGAATGGACAACCTATAAGAGAGGCCCCAACGTCCCAAGAAGAACCAGCAATGTGGTCCCAGGAAGAAAGAGGTAATGATATCCATGGTAGACCCTGTAGTGGGTTGGGTGAGAATAACTAATGCATTGGGAGCCATCTCTCACATCTCAATAATTGTTGTAAAGCTGATCAAAGCATAAGGAGGGATCTCCCTTGGCTCATTAACATTTGTAAATCTGATCAAAGCATCAGGAGTGATCTCCCTCGTCTCAATAATTGTTGTAAAACTAATATTAACACCTGGAGGGACCTCACTCACATTAGTAGTTGTTACAAAACTGATCAAAGAATCAGGAGTTATCTCCTTAGTTTCAGTAATTTTTGCAAAACTGATCAAAGCTTTGGGAGTGATTACCCTCATCTCAGTAATTGTTGCAAAATTGACCAGAGCATTGGGAGTCATCTTCCTCGTCTTAGTAATTGTACTAAAGCTGAACAAAGCATCAGGAGTTCTCTCCCTCGAATCAGTAATTGTGGTAAAATCTATCAAAGAGAAGAAAGCTTTGGGTGGGGTCTCCCTCATTTTAGTGATGGTTTTAAAAGTCACCAAGATGGACTAAAAAATGGGAGTGATCTCCCTTGTCACAGTACTTGTTGTTAGAGAACGCAAAGTGGTATACACATCTCAAGCTATCTCCCTAACTTCAGTAATTGATGAAAAGCTGACCATTGCCTCAGGAGTGAGCTCCCTCGTCTCATTAATTGTTGCAAAACCTACACAAGTTTTGGGAGTGATCACCCTCATCTCAGTAAAACTCACTGAATTATCCAAAGAATAGTCTCACTCATTGCAATACTTATTGTAACAGTAAGCAAAGTAAAGTACGCCTTGGGAATCATTTTTCTCATCTCAGAAATTCTTACAAAGTGGACCCAAAAGTGATTGAACCATTGAAAGTGGGAGATTGGGGGGCATTCAAATTATCTCTGGACGAAGCGTGGAGAGAAGTGCAAAGTATAATAAGAATTGTTAAGAAACATTGTCCCAAAAGCCAAGTGAACCAAGAGAAGGAAGTCATTCTTCTGGCATCCCAGTACAGATATGTTGATTCAGAAGCTAGGGAAAAAGCTGCCACACCTATTGTCAAGAAGCCTAACAAGTGGAACAGGAGAAGGGAGTCATTCCCCTGGTATTCTGTATCATTGTGAAACTTGAACTCTTTGTTAAGACTTTCAAACACAATCCCCAAGGTGGATACCAGTGAACCAAGAGAAGGGAGTAATCCTTCTGGTGTTCTTTATGTTGTTTGTGTATATAGTTGTAGGGCTAGAGTTAGGTAGTTCTGGACAGAAGACAGGACTTTTTCATTTGGACAGCCACCTTTATTACGAGCACCTGTGTTTTCCTCAGTTAGATAGGACATACTATTTAGAAAAATGAGAGTTAGGCCTATTTTCTTATTGTGTCGATCCAGAAAAACAGACACCCCTCGATCATGGGGAAATGTACTATGTTGGCCGAAGACCAACCGTCTCATGCTCTTAGTGTTAGTAATACATAATCACAAGCTTGACCAAAGTGCGGCCATTTTAAGGTGACAGAAATCGCCATCTTGTTTTCTCTAACGTTTGCTTATTGCTTTCTGTTCTAAATGCTTCGCTGACATGATATTCTGCTTTACTAGTGTGCAATGCAAGGCCAAGGGAAATATGCTGAAACATAACGTAGCAACCCTGATAGAAATACCCGGTCTCCTCCCGCGCGCCATCCTTGAAAGAGGGCAGTGAGGCATCCTAATCAGCCCACAGGTGCCAGTGTGTCTCAAAAACACAGTGACAATACTCGGAACGAACATTAAATTGCTTGAATTATGTTCTTCTTTGTGGCCCCCCCTTCTCAAGCCCTGTAGAGTCCTGGAGAGCGAGTTGACCCCAGGACCCAAATAGAAACTAGGAGATAGGAAGCCCTGGAATGTGGCTCTCCCCCCCACATGCAGCTTGCCAGGGAGAACAGAAGCATTCTGTTCTTTTCAACAAAGACTTATGTCTGCAGCCTTACAAAATTGCAAACTGTTGCTAAAACAAATGTTTGAGGTGTCATACTCGTCACGATTGTCAATTATCGTGCTCAGTTGAAAGGAGATGTGCAAGGGGCGGTTTTTGATGTGACACTACTGATTGTAAGATGTTAGTTTTGTATATATGTAACTGATGTTTGTGTCTCGCTCTCTTGCGTCTCCCGAGGTCTGTTAGACATGTCACGGCGCGTGAGACCAGTGGCCAACTGAGACTATTTACTTTGCAATAAACCCTAGCTTTTGGGAATACAACCTTGTGTCTGGCGTATCAGTTCGTGTGTGGTGACTGTGCCTTGTTTCCACATTCGAGGGTCCCTCAGGGGCCCCTTCAATTGTTTAATAAAGCAGCATTCAAATCACGATACTCCTTTGTCTGACTGCTTCCTTCAGCATGCCACACCACATACTGGATGCATTATGTTGTTCACAGACAGAGATGGAGTGAGAGCAAGCAAGGGAGGGTCCGATTTTGACAATGTGAACAACTAACACATTTGGAGGCTTGCTTAATAACCATTGCATTGGAAAGTCCACTCCCCTGTGTTCCTGGCTGACCAACTCCCCTCTAACAACTCCCACTGCCCACTGCGCACACATGCACACCTACAGTGCCAGGCATATGCTGATCCATTAGCACAAGGAAACAGACAGAACCATGAAAAAGATCATGACATCCTCCCTATCAATCACACAAACATAAGCAGCCATCAACACCCACAATGCAGGATACTACCAGCTTACCACCTCTCCCTAGGGCTAAACATACTCACAAGTTGCAATGAAAAGTAGATTATTACAACACATCTGCACACATTAACCATGTACTCCACACATGCAGACATGAACAACAGAGGTATTGCAACATGATCTGTCACTTTCCCAGACCCATCTACCCTCCATCCCCCTTTTACTCGCATGGTAAAGTCTTGGGGGGCACAACAACATTCCAGAAATTGCTCATTCAAGAACACTGACAAGATTGTCAACAGAAGCCCATGTGCCATGCTATTAGGGCAGTGTACATTCCTCAAAAGAATGGTGTCCAGCAACAACACTGCCTAGTCAAGGAAAGAGAACAGATCAAAAGCAATAGCATGTGAGACCATAGAATCCTCTGTGCACAAATGCTGCATACATCACAAAAATTATACCAAATGCTCACAATCCACATTGCTCTGTGGAATCAACAGCATAATCCTCAGCTGGTTTTAATTCAACTTTCATAATCGCCACCTATAGTTACAAAGGGATTACTCCACTAACCACATCCATCACCTGTGCAGTCCCAAAAGGACTCATCCCCTACCATGACTGGAAGTCTTCTCATATAACTGCTTGGAACCCTCCTCGCTCCACACAATATTCACGTCAACCAATATGCAGATGACACACAGCTATACCTCAAGACATCCTCCATTTAGACTTCCACAGGCCTATGGATTGCCACATTGATATAATTGTGGATGTAAATTGCACGACTGAAGCTAAACCCCTCCAAGACACAATTACCACAACTTATCACCATCACCAAACACCTTGACATTCACTTCAGGCTCTCTGCTATGAACAATGAGGGCTTCACAACCCAGCTGCCCACCTGCACAACGCCCCTTGCCTTTGAAATTAACACATGCCTCTCCTTCAAACAACACATAGCAAAGAAGCCACAAATAGTTTAGTATCAACTGTAGTTCCTGTGAAAAATGAAGCCATTTAGGCACCAAAACAATGTAAGATCTGCTGACCAAGCCTTCGTCATCTCCCACCTGGATGGTGTGGTGGCATAGCCTTTTTGAAAGTCCTTCTGGTGACTACTTTGCCGCCCCTGAGATGTGCCCTGCATGAAGCAGCACAACTCATCAAAGGACTTTGCAAATGCAACCACATTACCCTGACCCACATGGAAGTGCACCGGCTCCCATTGCAACCCTGTATCATCATCAACTAGTTCTGCGTGATCTACAAGCCTGTAACCCTGAAGTCACCAAGCTACCTCACTGACAAACTCAGCATCTCAAGAAGCTGATGACCATTCTATTCAATGTAAGATCCTAACACCTACGTCAACACATCCTCCAATCACCAGCAAACCAGAGACTGTGTGAGCAGCTCCCCCATGTTTCCTCCCCTGGCTAGTAGGACATGTCTTAGTGAGAATAGACCTACCTCCCCATACCCTGTCAGCTCCATGCTTATGTATGTCTCTGCTACCCTGAACGTGTACTTGTCCCTATGATTGTAAAGTGTTCCATGGCTTCCCCGAAGCAAGGTGGCCCCTCATGACATACCCAAATATCTCATCAATAATATTGTACTCACATCCATAGCAATCTTCTTTGTTGCCATAGTCAGCCCCACATCCTCCATATAACTCCTATCTGCAGAAATATACGCTTTGACCTTATCCATCCACACTCCCCCTTCAAAGGACACCACACTTCATGTCTCAGCTTACTAGATAGTGATCAAAATCACATACACTGCATACATCAGGCTGATTCCCTCAAATGGCTTCTGACAGTATGGTGTGTTGCATGCTTATGCATCATACAGTGCATACTTGCCATGACACGTGTTAGGTAATGGCATGCAAGCATAACATCACAGATGTGAACATAACATACCACCCACCAAATAACCTAGAATTACGACAACCTGCACCAACATCACTAACATGTTGCGGAGGTGCACCCAAAAACAAAAAGCTTGCTAACATGGGAAACAATACAGATAATCATACTTAATTACTTAATGCTGTTGGGCAACTCCCTTAATTGGTGACAGAGACCATCACCCCCAAATGAACCTGCATAATTTATATATCCAGACCTGTAGGAGTGCAACTTCAGTCCACTCTTGTGAATATAATTTTTTATACAAACTTTTGTATTCAGCGCAATGCCATTTACAAGGAATATAATTCAACACAATTCATCAATATGCAATAAGAACTATATAAAAGAAAACATGACATAAACAAGAACATTCATATAAAATGCATACAGTAGGCTAAAACATTAGAATTGGGCTTCATCGCGAGTTTGGCCTCAGCCCTTAAAAGCCGCGGTAACGGTATTATCGCCGCATTTAAGGGCTGGCCAAATCATGAGTTGGGTGGAAAATGGCATTTTACATCCAGCTTTTTGCTGGAGGTAATAATGACAATTTTCAGGCCGTTTTCAGCCGTCTTTGGTTATAGCGCTCACCAACCCCATTGGGAATGGGGATTTACCGCCCCGCCCCACAACTCGTGATCCAGTGCAAATTGCATAGGACTGAGTTTTGGTAGCGCTATTAGTGTTGGCCGGTATCTCGGCAGTAGTACTGCCAGGACACCACCCAACTCATCATGAGGCCATAAGCAGAATCTCTGTATCAAATACACTTTGTTACTGAGATGGTGTCAACCAAAAGAGAGTGCAATAAAAAGATGTATTGACTGGAAAAGTATTTGTTTGAGGAAGACAAATTCCTCCAAGTTTCTAGGTGTAAGTTACTAATCAGTGCTCCTGACACAAGACAGTGGACCTAGGAGTATAAATCAATGAGCCTAGTTCACATTATTTCAATTAACAGGAGGAATCAAACATCTACTGTACATTGTAGCTTTCAGCCTTGCATTACAGCAAATTATGTATTCTACACTTATGTTTGCAAAGTTCTTACACGTATTTACACATTTCTGGACAAACCTTATAATGCTGACATAAATATATCCAACAGTATAAACAATAGTAAATACAACATATACAGTCGTCATAAAAAGAAATGAGTAACAAGAGGAACAATTAGATACCTCAGTGAAGAGGACTCTATATTGTTCCTACCTAATTGAGATAGCCTAATACATTCTAAAGCCTCTCTGTCTAGCTAAGTGAAGTATATCAACGTATGTGATCAAGTCATATCTAATAACTCTAATAACTCTAACGTTCTAAGATCTCTTGAAACAGACCTCATGTACTAAATCATGAGTTCAGGGGTCTACGTATGTCACAGTCCTGCTACATAGATCTGTGTTGCCTCTTCCCAGTAACTGTTTGTGTATTACAGGCGGCTGTATGTTTCAGCAGTGAGGCATGTATTGCTCTGCCTTCATCAGGACCAGACCAGGATGATGACACCTGAGGAACGAAGAATCAGACACAAGATTAAAAAAAAAATCCATGTCATAATCAAGCTCATGTCAGCTAGATTAGGGAGAAAAAACTACCAGTAATCCATTGATCCATTGCCCTTCAACAAAAGGAATTTCAACTAAAAATCAGGAGCACCCTTGTGTGAGCCTCCACTAAGAGGAGTAAAAAACACCTTAACCAGATGCAGATTATCATGTGTACCCCTATGGGGTAGGACAGTAGAAGAGCAAACACCTCTAGAGACCAACTTAAACTCCCTATGTGAGAAGCACTGGTACCTCCCAGGGGGAGCAAACATAGTTCTCTAGAGCCCCATCTCAGTATTATTAGTGCCGTGGAGCTGGGTAAGTAGAAACAAACTTCCTGTAGTGGTAGGGCAAGATTTGGTTTAAAAAGTCAGTTCCACTTGGTGAATAAAGCGAGGCACAAAATAGTAATCAGGTGGTTCTGAGCGCCGTCTGACAAACCTAATAAGTATTAAATGTTGGTCGAAGCAGGAATGACCAATACTATCTCAATGCATCAGACATTTTCTTGCAGGGCAGAAATTGGTAAATGCTGGCTCTTCTCTAAACCATGCCGGGGACAATAAATGAAGAAGAATCATTAACATGTGAGCTCCATAGTAACAAAGGTGCTAAGAACCACAGAATGGTCAACTTACATGTTGCTCCATAAGTCATGCTTTTCCTGTGGTGCATAACACAGGTTAAGGTGGCTCACAAAGGTAAGTCTTAGTTGTGCATTTTTAGTATTTTCTTGTATTTTTATTGTGCTTTATATAGCGCCTTTGTCCAAAGCGTTTTACATAGGACGATCAACAGTACATTAATATCAGCAATGCAAATCAGTGTTCAAATGCTGCCAGTATCAATCAATCAGAAGTCTGAAGCAGGTGGGTTTTTAAAGAGGAACGGAACAGAGGATAAGAAGTAATGGAGCGAAGAGACAGAGGGAGCAGGTTCCAGTGAAGAGGGGCAAGAAGCTGAAAAGAATGAAAGCGGGCTTGAGCACATGGAACATTAAGTCTAAAAAGACCAGCAGAGCGAAGAGGACGACAGAGAGAATAAAATTAAAGAAGAGATGCAAGGTAGTCAGGGAGAGTCCATAAAGAGATTGAAAGAAAAGGCAAGTTATATTTAAGCTGAGAGTAGCAAGACAGCCATCTGAGTGAAGCAAGATTAGAAGAGATTGAGTCCCGGTATGAGAGAAGGCAGAGTGAATGAATAGAAGAATGATAGATTGATTTAAGAGGAGCAAGACATGAACAGGGAAGACCAAAAAACAGAACAGAGCAATAGAATAGTCGGGAGAAGATTAATGAAGATACAAGAAGCTTTGTTGCGTGAAAAGCAAGAAATTTGCGGACTTTGCGAATATTGTAGAGATGAAATCAACAAGTTTACAAAATGCTGTGCTAACCCTCTCCTCATGTGCGTTTAAAAGGTGCTTCCATTCTGATTTTAAAAACTCCTTTTTTCTCTTTGACCAATCTTTTGTGGTTAGATCTGCAAGAACACAAATGCATATTATCTACTAGGAGTCGAGCCGATAAGCAAGCTACCAAGGATCGCTTTGTCTCTAGGCTCCTGGCCATGCCGAGCAGCCCTAGTTACGGCATGAGTTCTTACCACTAGCTTGGCATGCGTTAAAAAAGGTAAGATGCCACCCAACATGTTCCCAAATACCACGATGACGACCAGGTCTGGAACCCCCACCCTGCAGATACATTGTAAATGCGGAAGAACAGTCTTGTAGAGCCCCGGTTTAATGTCATGATCCATTCATGTAGACCATTTAACAGCTTTATGTGCATGGCCCGAGACAGATATAGCTTGTACATAAGCTAGGGCGTATGTACAACAGCCCTATCAGCAAGGAGAGAGATGTGCATGAATGACAATGTGACTGTCAGAGATCTATGGTCACTTTAGTGTTTCTCATTCACCTAACAATTAGTGGCACCATTTCCAATCCATAGCTAGTATAGATATGTAATTGATGAGAGTGAAAATATGTCCACAAACGTTTTACTAGTCGGCTAATCATTGGCGAATCGCCCATTGCATGCTCTGAGTTCTAGCACATAGAAAGAAGGGGCCGCTTCTACAGCAAGGAGGTGTGCCTTATATGGCTGATGGGCAATTAGAGATGGAATGTTGCAAGTTATATCATGATCTCCCTAAATGCCTTCAAGATCTGTTAGTGGCTCTATTTGTAAATACATATCCCCAGCAACCACCATGTGAGAGCCATTCCTGTCCAGTCCTTACCATGATCTGGGTAATTCAGATATTTTTTCATGATGATCATGGAATTAGACCTATTATACATATTAAATAGGAGTATTAGCTGCCTGTCAAAAGTTGAAGCAACTAAACATTGTACATTTGCCAAATCAGTATCTCGGGACTTCACATGCCAGTTCAAAATGATCAGGCATTTGGTCTACCCCAGGGGGCCCTTCTGAGTATGGATTTGGAAGGATGGAAAGCCATGGAGTTTCACCCAGTCAGTAGCCCAGGTTTCTTGGAAATGTATGGGTTGGTGATCCCTTATAAATTCGCACCAAGTTTGATCCTTCAAAAGTAGTTTAGATGGGTGTACTAAAGGTGTTCTCTTAGGGCTCGAGGTGAGTCAATCCACTCTCATTGGGGCCCTGTTTGGAGTTTGTCAAGTTGCCCTTTCTGGCATCATTGTTTGCTAGAGAATTTACATAAGAGGTGGCAAGGTTCCTTCCCCTGCCCTGACTGTGCTCGTGCTGATTAGCAATATTTTCCTGCACTGGCGTTTGAGCTCTTAGAGTTATTCTAGGAACTCGAGGGGGATAGGTCTGAAAGTCAATGGCTAAAAGGCCATTTACCAAATGGCTGTTTTTGAAGAAAATTTGGATGCAGTCGTAAATGCTGTTTGGCATTTTCATCTGCCTGCATCTGATTGTATCCTCTCTAATGTCAGAGGTGCACCCCTGGACAGACATTATCCAGTGTTTGCATTTATTAATGAAAGAATCCTGATTTTCAAACATGCCAACATCTAACCACATTATACTTTGTTACAGAAAGTGCATTGTCCCTTGGATTACTCATATTAGTAACAATGTTTACCCCTGCTCTGCCTCACATCGAGATATTGCTCAAAGTTTGCCACAGGGAGCATGGGGATTATTGACCACATGTCAATTAATGGTGTCAAAAAGGGGTCTGGAAAATATTGGGGGTTGTTGAGCTTTCGTCTGCATAATAGGAGCTCAGGTAACGTATGGGGTCGGCAGGGAGCGGTAGAAATTTTCAAACAGTGAGAATGGCTAACCTCTTTCCTGCCCTCACTGGGATTCCCTCTGAATGTACCTAGCTCCCTACAATCCCACTCACAGGATGTGATTTTTTAAATTTGAAGGCAAGAGAATGGATCCTACCTTTCAAGACCCCTATGTCCCGGGACAGATCTTGTAATCGTTAGCCGGGAAAAGGCCTTTGAGCAATTAAACATCTTCCACTAATGTGTGGAGGATAGCTTCACAACAGCAATCATTGGTACCTAATTTCTTTGCTTTATCCCTTCCAAAGCATTCACTGGTTCTCTGTGCATCTGGTTTTGCATTCCTCATACTTTGCATACATAACCCCTTTCCGACCATCATACAGCTCTGCTCTTGTCATCCTGAACAACGACCAGAATAGACACTGCAATGATCATACTGTCCCTACCCATCAATACTTCAGCTCCATTGTACCAAGCCATAACAAAAACTCCTGGAACATGCCACACCTGGTAGCAACAACATCCTGTGAGGCCCCTGACAGCCAGAAACGAACATCACTTACTAGCACATGAAGGCTACCTGCACCATTGAAACCAGTATTTGGCTGCCCTCGTACAGGCCCAAAGTCAGGATACTGCTCCACTGATGACTTCGGGCTCAGAGCAACAGTGTCCAGGATTGATGTCAAGGCACCGCTCTGGGCCACATTATCCCCCTAGCCTCTCTCCTTTGGCCAGCCCCTGCAAATCTGAACATAGTCAGCCTTGCATGTTCCTAGTGCTTGCTGTCACTGGGAGGGTAATTGTGTAAGTGTGTTAATTTTCCTGGTATGCATGTAAGGTGGTGTGATGGTCACACAGCTATAGTGTGGAAGACCATGTCCTGTCATCCCCTTTTCCAGGTGCACCTATGTGTACAACCATGGTGCGTGTGTAAAATATGCATGGATGGACATGACTTGATCATCTAACCCATAGTTGTGTGCCTGCTATTGCTACAGGAGATAGCTTGGAAGATATTATGTCAGGCTGTCAGGATACACATTTTCCTTTGGTGCATGTGCCCTGGAAGTGCCATAGGTTGTATGTCCTATGCAGAAACTCGACAAAAATATATATATGTATTGCATACACAATCATGGACTGCCTGGGATGCTTATAGCAAGGTGGAGCGTGAGACGGATGGCGCTGTCATTTTTATGGCAGAGAAAGATGGTGGTATGGGCCATTCCCATGAGGCTGTCAGCATGATGTTATTGGGGAACTGCTTAGGTGATAAATTGAAGACTGAGAAATAGTTTTGATAGGCTGATGGTCACAGATCAAGGTTGGCTGTTGACATGGGTAGGGGCCATGATTGTCACTTGGAATTTCACATTGCGTTGTGAGAATTGTCTTTACAGATTTAGTGATGTGGTGCTGTGTGTGTAAAACTGTTGGCCTATGACCTACTATGGCTGTGTTGTTCTCTACACATGGATGATCTGACACCTGTTTAAACACATACATTTGTTTTCCGCTCATCTTTCGTATTCAGTCTCTAATTCTGACAAAGAGTGACCCAGACCTCAGGAGCAGCTGCATGGCTGGGGCAAGGCCTCCAGATGACATTGCAGACCCTGGACACGCCCAATGTCATCCACCTCCTCAGATGGGCATGTTTCTGGGAAAATGGGGTCATCCAATGACATTGCTGCAGAGGAAGAGGACCTTGTCGAGGCCATTGTTGTGGACACCTCATCAGTATAGGGCAGGGAAGTTGTTCCATCTAAACAGAGGAGACACAAAGCATGTAGATCTCAGTTGAGGTCAAGATTGGGTGTGGAGGGGGAGGAGGAGCCCTCACTGACAGGAGAGAGATCGGATGGAATGCACAGTCTTCATGCCTGAGACGGGAGGCTGAGCATAACACCTGGGAGGAGTCAGCACATCCTCCTGTTACTGGCCCATCTGCTGCAGCACTAAATACCTTTTGTGAAGCCTCCACCCAGACAACACTGCACTACCAGAGAATGAGGCAACTCATGATGTTGTGCTTTCACTTCTAGTCTGTGGATTGCAGTGACAAGCAGCTGTCAGTGATGCTGTCAAAACCACTCATTTGGAGGTTTTACATCATCACAGACAAGTGCTCCACCTATTTTCACACCTGGCTGTGCACTGCTCACACGTGTCCTGTTTGGGTAGGACATTTCAGTGGACCCCTTATGCTCCTCCGCATCTGTGTCTCAGACACCATCAACAAGGGACTCCAGGGATGACATCAGCACAACCTACTCTGCCCCTGTCCTGCCATTGGCCACTTTGGATGTGCATTTGTACCTGGTGGAAATGGAAGTCTGAACTGAGCCAGATTAAGCGGTCTCAGGGCATGCAGGGGTGCCCACAGAGGAACCGGCGGTGGAGGTCAATCTGGTGACCCAGGACAGTGCAGGCACTGTTGACTCACTCCACAGCCATTCATCACATTGGAGGACATAGTAGTGCCAATGCACTGCCAGGTATCAGGAGTTGTTACAGCACAGCAGAGGTTGTTACAGCAGAGAAGGTAGGCATTGAGAAGGCTAGCTGCCAGGAGGAGGCAACTGGCTTACAAAATGCCATAGTCAGGAGGCAAGACATAGATTGCACAACCTTGTTTCATACCATCCTCAGTGCATGAGCCAGCAGGAGGAGGGGCAATGGGCACAGGAGGAAGCAATTTCCCGTGTGATGTTCAGAAGAGAATGACACAGGCACTGGCTTCCATTGTGGAGGAGTCTCACATGACTGTTGGGGGCATTGAGAGGAGGAAGAGGGAGGCCCTGCAGGCGCTACAGACATGGAAGTCCACCAGCAAGAGGCAGACAGAGCGGGGAATCAGCCTTCACACTGGCATTGGTCCAATGACTCCTATATATCGTGTGGTAGACATCATTTCTTTTAAATTAGTGAGGGCCTCATTATACGGTAGGCGGTAAGGGTTTACCGGTACCGGTAAGGGCACCGGTACCGGTAAACCCTTACCGCCTTACTACGAGTTCCCTTTGCGGGATCCTACCTTAACGGCTGGTTTTACCAGCCGTTTAAGTAGGGTGCCGCAAAGGGACCTCGGTGCTAATTACGGTACCGCAATTTGCGGTACCGTAATTAGCTCCTTCCCCATTCCCATTATGCCCTATGGGGGCAAAAATGGGAATGGGGAAGTGCCTTGGTGAATGGGGAATTACCGCCCCCGCTCACCTTGGAGTAGGGTGGTAATTCCGTCATCCACCAAGGGGGACACTGTAAAATACTGGCGGCAACCATGGCTCTAATAACGCCATGGTTACCGCCTACCGTGTAATGAGGCCCTGAGTCTCTTTCATAGGGAGTACTTTCATTAACATATAAGTACAGTTTTGGATTATATGTTTTATCAATACATTGATTTTGTGCTACTTATAACCTAGATGTTGCAGTCTCGTGTGCAGCATGTATTTCCTTGCTGTTGTCTGTGTGCCTTTGTGGTTATTTGTGCACGTGTATATGTGGGTCTCACATGAACTCCACTTATGTTCACGCCAGGCTGATGCACTCCTCATGGGTGGTCTCTTTAGACAGGCCACTTCTGTGGACTCCTATGACTCATAGCGGTAATTGACAAGAGGTCTATGGGAATATGTGTCCATGTTTCAAGTTAGTGAGCTGATATGCATGGGTATATCATGAGCACTATACGGATATGGAACATGGGTAGTCTATGCAGGTGATATTTTCACCATTGTGACTTTTTCAAGTGTATTACTAACACATAGTTTGTGGAGCACTGTCTGTGCTTTGGTGAGCATGTAGGAAGTTGATTCACACACGTAGGGTGGGTGTGTGAGTAATGTATGTGGGCTGTGACAAGCATGGCACTTTTACTATAATTTATTGCATGCGTGTTAATTCGTCGTGGACCTTTATTGTATTGTACTGTTCATTTATGAAGCGCCTATGCACTGGCTGTGTTTCAAAGTGCTCAAGGAGGGTGGGAACAAGGGGAAAAAACAACAGTCACTCAGAGCCCTTGAAATTCAGGGACAATAAAAGTCTGCACATGCAGAGTAAGTGTGTAAAATACATTTAACAGTTTGAGATACAGCAAATAGGCCTGACAGCGATTCTGGGGTTTTACCAGTGCAATTAAGGGGTGAAGACAAGGGAGAACAGACAGTCTATCTTCCTGCACAGTACGTGAGGATCATGCAAATGTGCAGAAAGGTCACTGGGTGGGGGAGGTCCAAGTGCACCCGTTCGGTGGAGACTCGGGTCAGTGCAGAATGAGTCACTCTCTTGGGCTATTTCTCAAGTGCAGTCAGTGTGCGTGGGGTTTGGGCCCTGAGGCAAGTGAGAAAGAGGACTGGCGAGGTGCCAGGGACCTGTGAGACTCTGAGGTACACCAGACGGCCAGTCAGCAAGCTGTAAGGAAGAGGAAGGAGAGGGGGAAAGAGCAGAAAGCATGGCACACTTATGTTGACTTACTTACCCATACAGCCATGTGGACATGGATGTTGACAATAAATTAGGGAGCATTGCTGTGGTGTGGGTAAGAACCTGTGGATGACTGTGGGCATTTGTGTAGCAAAGACACTGCATGGAAGCCAGAGATCTAGTTGGGTGGATGAGAACAATTGTCATATTGTGTGTCTACTGGTGGTAAGATGTGGGTAAGCATTGTCTAAGATGAATTATTTGAGGTTGATGGTTTATGTCTCTTTTGAGAAGTGAGATAGTGAGATGATGACCGTGAGGGTGTTACTGGCTCTGTGGTCAAGGACTGTGAAGGACTGTGTTCCTTTTGTTCAAAACTGAACCTGTTTCAGGGAAATGTGAACATGTCCTTGCTTTTGAGGGTAGCAGAGATGATGGGTTGCATGTGTTTTAATGAAGGTGACTTATGAACTTTACCGCGACAGGATTGTAAATGTTTTTTCAATTTTGATGATGAGCTGTGTTAGAAGTGTGCAGCAATACTGTTTGATAAGGGTTACTTGGCTGCTTTTCAGTTTTCTGTTGTGCCAGGGGACAAGATGCAACATTTTGTACTCCTATATATTGTACACTGGTGGTCTCTATGAGGTCTTAGAGAGGGATGGGAGGCATGCATGTGTGTGTGGAACATTAAGGGTTGTCCAGTGCTCTTGCATTAGCTGGGATGTTGGAATGGTGTTGGATATTGTGTGTATATTGGCAGTCATGCATTTCCTCTTTCTTTGCAATGTGCAGTTGGAAGGAGTTAAATTGTTTGCTTTGAGAACCAAGTGCCATTGCACTGGTGAACAGCTGGTGGACGTTGTCTTGTGTGATGTGAAGTGTGTTAAACACACTTGTGCTGGCATGACCCTCCCTTTCATTGTTCTCACTGTTCATCCCTCTGCCAGCACCCTAAGGAGGTGTTTAATTATTGCTGTATAGTTAACGTGTATGCAATGACTTTGTTAATGTATTTGGCTACCTATACAAGCATGAGGTGTGCCCACTGTATTTTTTTCCAATTACCCTCTCTGTTGCTGCAGGGCAAACACTACATTTACACAGTTTTCATTTTTTTATTAACCAGTGTTATGCAGCAGCAAAAAACTGCTTTTGAGCACAATGAAAACAAACAACTTATTGAAACAGTTGGTAAAATGGTGGACCGGAAAACTCGCTACAGTGAGGGAGTTCTCCAGCATGCATGCAAACTTTTTTTAAAAAATAGTAAGAAACACAAAACAGGGTTCATGATTCCCCCCATGTATAATTCCCATAGTGCTGGAGCAGGAAGTGAAGACTCCAGAGCTGCTGATGTCTGGGCAGAGAGTCAGAGTTTGTCAGGGGCACACAATGGACTATCAGGTGTTTAGCGGATTCAAATGAACTCGTGCCACAAAGGTGGCACATTGTCAGGGCTGGTTAAGTGGTGTATGTGGGAGAGTGACTGTTCAACTAGAAGGTGCTATTTGCCTTAACTACTATGTTACAGAGTGAGAGTAATAATAACCCAATCCAACATGGATGTGAGGGCCAGGGAGCTGATTGGTCCAGGTAGTCACCTGGTGGACTTGGCAACATTCTAAACTGCCTTTCATCGTCCAGTTTATTCCTGGAAGGTCCTGTTTATGAAGTTCTCCCTTTAGAAGTAATTCAATATTGTAAAATAAGTTCTCTTGACTTCCCAACTAGAAGATTCAGAGCTGGGACAAGGCCATCTGAAAGCAGAACATTCCAGCGTGGGACAAGACAACCTTAAACTACCGGTGGGAGAGTTAAGTTTACATTATAAGCCGGTCAAGTGGCACAGCGAGTAGAGCGCCCGCTTTGACACCCGTGCAGAGCCTGTTAACGCAGGTTCGAATCCCGGCGGGGCCAAACTCAGCCTTTCATCCTTCCGAGGTCGATAAATGAGCACCACACACCGTGGGTAATAATAAGCAGCGCTCAGATACCTGAGGGTTTGTAGCGCTATATAAAAGCCTAATTATTATTATTATTATTATTAAGTTCTTGTGGAGAAAAGTTCTTGCAAGTGAAATATCAGAGACAGTTTTATATAAGAACAATTCTAATGAAATATGAACTGCCGTTTTTTCTTTTAGCTTAGGTATTTAGCTAGGTTATGGGCCTCATTACGAGTTTGGCGGCAGCCATGGAGCTATTAGCTCCATGGCTGCCGCCAAACTGGGCTCCTTTGCCGGGTTCCCAGAATGGGGAATTGCAGGGCCATTCCAAGTACAGAGGGCCCGGAAATTCCTCCCTCTGGGAACCCGGGCCCAGACCTTCCCCATTCCCATCTGAGCCCCCATAGGGCTCAAAGGGAATGGGAGAGGGAGCTAATAACGGGCCGATTACGACCGGCCCATTGTTAACTCGCTCGTCCCCTCGCGGGACCCGGTAACGGTGCCTGGTTTTACCAGGCGTCCTTACCGGGACCCACGAGGGGACCTAGTAATTTTGCAGGATGGGTTTAACGGGTCCGCCTCCATTAGCGGAGCCCGTTAACCCGTTCCGAGAATCTCGTAATGAGGCCCTATGTCTCTGAAGATTTCAGTCGATCTGACTAAATATTCTAGAAGGAAATTATTGAGCGCATTTGCCCAAAAACATTTTTTGTGAATTAAATTTGTATTTAGGAACGTTAACTTATTGTTTGATGTACTTGATGTTGTTCTGTCCGCGTTTCATGAAAGTCAGGTTACGTTATGGAGTTACAGATATTGATCCTAATTTAGGGATCAGTGCGCATGTATTGAGAATAGTGTTTTGGTGTGACTAGGAGGTACGTTATTAGAGTGCTTTTCACATTTTTGCACTTGTGCAAGGTTAAGGCAGCGTAAATATCTTTTACGTTATGGCTTTAATTTTGTAGTTTGGCATTCCTCACGCGTGCGCGAGTTAATATGTAATCAGTTGGAGTTCCTAAGACGCATGCACGATAGTTGGCTGTCCTGGGAGGTCAGGCATTAGGATTTCGACGCGCATGCGCAAATTAATACGAAAACAGTAGCAGCTCTTAAGATGCATGCGAGGTCACTCTGTCCTGAGAGGTCACTGTAACAGGGGGGTAGTCCTACCCTATAGAGTTTAAATATTTGCAAAATAATAGACTTGCAAGCATTGTTTGAACCCTTCTGCAAACACATCTAGATGGGACATTTAGCATTTAATCCCTCTGGCTGGCTGTTTGTGAATAACAGATAGATATTCAAATTGTAGATGTTCAGCTTTTTATCATTTAGCTGACACACTCAATGTTTGACTTTTTCATAGAGATAATGCAATACAAAGTTGTGCGGTGAAACAATATGTGGTAAGGTGATCAGAGCATCATGAGAACAAATTAAATGGACAAACATGCAAACAGAACGCTCATGAGGTAATCAGAATGTTATGGGAACAAATTAAATGGACACAGAGTAGTCACTGATTTAGTGAATTGGAGACTTCGATTAAGGGTCTCCTAAACCTGGCTAGAATATGACCTTGTGTTAGGTCAGGCTTTAGGATTCCCACGCACGTGCGCGAAGTCCGTATGGTTTTGCCTGCTCTAATAAATGTTATAGAACGGATTGTCTTTAGATTTGATTGTCTAGAACCACATCTGTCCTTTTTTGGTGCAGAAAATGAGATTAGAGCAAAAGGTTTGTTAAAATAAAAATAATCTTAAAGGATTTTCATTAACTCAGTTTTGTTTGCAAAAAGTATCTACAAGAAAAAGGAAATTCAACAAGTAAAGTGCTGCAACAATTCCCTTAAAGACTCACAAGCATGAAGTCAGAATTGTCATTTGAAAGGAGCATTTAGGGAATGTTCTGTAGTGTCTCAACTCCTTTTCAAAGTTGCATCAAGTACTGAGGAGTGAAGTCAGAACGGATTTTGAGTCACAAAGAAACACTACAGTATTGAATAAACTGTTCTTCTTCAGAATATTAAAGAGAAGTTTGCTTAGTAGAAAAATCATTCTTAGAGATTACCTGAACTGAAATGGTATTCCTTAATGAATAAGGACTGAACAGTTTCAACAGTACAAATTATGATCCTCTAAGCATTTAGCAGAGGATGCACAGGTATGGGAAATCTCTGTAGGGTTTGAATGCATAAAAGGGGGAACAGTAGAATTGAGTAACACTTGTTAATTAATTTTCTCCCTGCAGATTGATGCCTGAATGAAGATAGCGATCTGTGTCGTTTTTTATTTTTTCCATTTCCCCTTTCCCTTGAGGAGGTTGTAATTTCAGCTGTAAGTTTGAACAGTTGTTGCTCTCACCTCCTTGGGAGACTGTGGGGTTCAGCAGCTTCTGCGGACAGAGGAATACAGGACCGGATAAACATGCACATAGGTCTAGGGATGTTAGTCCAGGTGCCTGTCACCTCCAAAGCTTTAACAGAGTTAATTTTAACGTTAAGGTACTCCCAAACCAAAGTGTTGCGTGCAAATTCAGGGGCAATTCCGCCTAGTAATATATTCGGTAAGCAGGCTGCTATTCATTTTGGTTGCCAAAAATGCTACATACTGTTCATGGTTGCAAGCATATACCACGATGTGTGTAGAGCTTTAAACTTGGGGTAAGACCATCTCTCGCAGGAGGTTGGAAGTAAGTTCAGCCATCTGCTTGCCATCGAGAGAATGCATTGAAAAGCAGTATGGGGCATATAAGCAACCTTGAACCGGGCATCTTTGAGGATCATACAATTCAGGGAGCCAGCCTCGTCATTTATTAGTTGCCAATATATGCCTAGCAGAGAGAGCTGAATTCCAGAAAGATGGATTCAACAGGGGTGCGCATGGGTAATCAAAACTGCCTCTTTAGAAGGAGGGATTCGAGTCTTTCCACCCCCTTCTCATTACAGAGGTGACATCCTGTGGCGCCATGCATGATAATGAGGCTAACTTTAGCCATTTATAGATGTGACAATATACCAAGAGAGTAGCTGCCACCAGAGCAAGCCATTTTTCCTATGGTTCCGACCACCTGGGAGCACCTAAGTTTGACTTGGGTGAGATATAAGTGTCAACAAAGGCCCTCGTCAAAATGGATTCCAAGGTATTGGTAAACATTAACCACCTCCTGTCTAAGCCCTTCCAGATGCCAAGGTACTGTGGTCTGTAGTGAGCAGGAGGGCGGATTATCATGATCTTGGTCTTTTTAAAATTGACCACAAGATCCAGGGAGTCCGAATATCTCCTCAATGCATCAAGGGAGGCTTGGAGGCCCACAGGAGTGAGGTCAAGCAGGAAGATATTGTCTGCGTGGCCCAGCCATTGGAGGGGAGGTCCCCAAATTAGGAGGAATAGAGATGGAGTTAATCAAGGCCGGGCCCATATCTGCTAAGTATAAAATAAACAGGAGGGGGGTCAGAATGCAGATCTGCTTCAGACCGCGGACCGTCAGGATCCAGGTGGAAGTGGTACCAGACTGGTCTAACCGGACCTTTAACCTGGTTTTGGTGTGAAGTGATATAATCATTGACAGCGGCCACGTTGAATGTTACATGATGAAAGCTTCTACCAAATCTTATTAAGATTAACAGAATCAAAAGCTGCACTGTAGTCAACGAATGTAAACAGAACACTGCTGAGTAAGCCAGGCATGTTGGATAATGGACTGGAGAGCAAGACAGTTGGTAGTCAAGCTCAGGCCTTGCTGGAAACTAGTCTGGTTAAAAGGAATAAGTCGGACTTTGCAGCGCAAGTCCTGATGTCACAGAGGAGCAAGCAGGAGAATATTTTGGAAGAGGCGGCAAACAAGGCAAGAAGGCGGTAATTTACAGGTAAAGATCGATCAGCCTTTTTCCAAATAGGCACAATGATGCTGTCTCTAAATGAAGGTGGAAACAGTTGAGACTCTCCAATCCAATGGAAAAATCAGTTTAGTGCAGAGCCCCAGCAGGCAGGGTCTTTTTTGAGGATATTACTACAGATGCCATCAGGGCCAGGAGCTCACGATGACTTAATACTAATAGTGATCTTGGTGATGTCCACAGAGCAATGAGTGTAGGACCATCTACTACAGGGACGAGCACAGACATTCACGGTGGAGGTGTCTCCCCCCAACATTTCTGTCACATACTCGACCCATGCCAAATCGGTGGCACCAACAAGTCACGCTTGCGGTGTTCACCCAATCCCAAGTTTCAGAATTGGCACCTGCCATTCACAAAAAAAGCATGGACCAATCTACACCAGTGTAGACATTCCTGGATGTTACAATGTTGTTTAATTCATTTCCGATGGAGAAGCTTGGCCTTGTTCAGATGAGATGCGCAAACCTGAGGTTCTGATTCGGTCCCCGCTATGTTGCAGAGTTCCCTTAGTAAATCCTTCTTCCTATATGCAATGATTCTATCATAGGAATTCTGGTGGACACGCAGCAGAAGGCCACTGGGGCAATGATGGCTGTAAGTTTTTCGTCTGAAAATTAAGGTTGCTAATGTCAGAATTACTTCCCCGAGGTTGTAAATCACATGGAGGGGGCAGACACTTAGAACACCCAAAACCTCGAGAGTGGAGCTGTTAACGAATGAGACCAAAGTAGCACCTAGAATTGGAGAGGATTCATCCAATCTTTATTCACTCCATGAAATACGATATAATGTAGAGTTATCCATTGCTACCCCAGTTTGTTCGAGAGCCAAAAGAGGCTCAACCAGATTTAGAGACATCAAAAGGGAGGAATGGTCACTCTTGAGGCAAGGAGAGACTACCATGTCAACCACCATAAATGGGTTATTGGCAATAAAGCCATAGTCCAAGAAGCTGGTGGAGCCATTACCAAATCGGGTACAATTCTGAGAGTTGTCCACTGTGGTGGCATCATTAATCATGTGAGACCCAGAGGAGTACAATAGTATGGCCCATTGCAGGCCCCTTTTGCAGGAATGGGCAAGCGGGCCATCCTTCACTGGACAAAAGGACAGGGTTCTGAGGACAAAAGTCTGATTAGGAAGGCCTGGGATCTGAGTATTGAAATTCCCATAAACAATACAAGGACGGCAGGCGCTCAGATCACTAATCAGACTCTCAGTCTCGGCTAGAACTTCAGCATGGGGGACCCTGTAAGGAGGGTCATACACTTTCATAATCACAACTTCCCTGCAATCACCGTCAAAAGGCACAGTCATTCCAGCCATTAGGATATTTGGGTAACTGGTTGGTTATTCCACCATTCTAAAAAAATCCTTGGGGCGTCCCCTAGGGCCCTGGGTGGCTAGCTTATTAATAAAGTGGCACCCGTCCACCACCACCGGCTTGGTCAGCCAAGACACTGGGAGAGCCACAATGGAGTTCAGGGCCAAGTTCTCAAAAAGGCTACCTGCCTTGAAAAGGTGGCTAGAGCCACGAGTATTCCAGCTGATCAGTTCAATAAAAAATGAAAGGGAAGGAGCAGCTATAGGCCCTTGGGCCCCCTATATGCAGCCAGCATGGATAGCCATGCCCAGTGGCATTCCTCCCCTGACAAGGCCACCCCTGTGCCTGTTCCAGAATGCAAACTAGGGATTGGGGCAGATTACTGGAAGGAGCCAAAGGGGCCGTATGGCCCTCAGGTGGCTCCACTGGGCAGTATCCCAGGCCATACAGGGAGTACATCGGCATACATTCATAACCCAGATGGTTAAATGGGGCAGCATGCTCCAAGATATAAGCTTAGGTGTACAGACTCTGAAGGAGTTCCCTGCTGTTCCAGTCCTCTTTCTACATCCACTAGGAGAAGAAGGTAAAAACTTCCATTACCTGCGGAGCGGCCGCGGAGTCAGTCGCAGAGTCTTAGGTGTACAGACTCTGAAGGAGTTCCCTACTGTTCCAGTCCTCTTTCTACATCCACTAGGAGAAGAAGTTAAAAACTTCCATTACCCGCGGAGCGGCCGCGGAGTCAGTCGCAGAGTCTTAGGTGTACAGACTCTGAAGGAGTTCCCTGCTGTTCCAGTCCTCTTTCTACATCCACTAGGAGAAGAAGTAAAAAACTTCCAGTACCCGCGTAGCGGCCGCGGAGTCAGTCGCAGAGTCTTAGGGTCTTTGGGCTCTAGGGGCGACTCTGCGACACCCTCTGACTCTTGAACTTGATTTGTGCTGGAGGGGTGCTGACATAAGTGCCCGTGCCTGGTGGGCCCTCTGAATAGAGCTCCTGCCCTTGTCAGTTATTCAACAATATGAGCCATAACAAGAAAGGGGGAGAAACGAAGCAGTCTCCCCTTCTGTCTACTGGATCCAGACCCAGGACTCGGTTGAGAGGAAAATCTGAACCGAGTATGCAGACAGACATGCTAACTATCAAGAAACAACCTTCTATCTCACAAGCCTTTGCCACTCTTTCAAAAGAAAAAACCATGCATCGAGTTAAAAGCAATGTTGATTTTACGGCGCAGGAAAAGAAGGTAGGTGGCCATAATACAACAATTGCGGTCTTTGATTCCCTCTCCAATAGCTGGCACAAGGATTCCAAAAACACAAGTATCACGCAACCCTTAATCAGATCCACCACTGAATTGACAATTGCTAACATTTCCCCGTCATCTAACCCTGGCTCTGTTCCGGAGACCACCCCACTGACCCCCCCTACCTCAGGACTCGCTGTCTCTGCTCCCGTGTGCGGTGGCGGTGCCTGGCGGGTCTGCCGCTGTCCCGGTTGCGGTGGTGGGGGCGGGCCCGGGTGCCTGCGGGTGCTTGATGTGGGTCCTGGTGGGCGGGGGGGAGAGGTGGCAGCTCCCCCGGCTGTGGGAGCCCCCTCAGCCGCGGGGACCATCGATGGGGGAGGGACTGCGGACTGCAGGGGTGCGGGGGAGCAACTTCGCCCCTCTGCCGTGGGGATGTCCTCGTCGAGTGACGAAGCGCGGATCAAAGACCCGGATGGTGCATCCAGACTGGAGGCTCTGTCGACACTGCCCTCTGGTGCCGCTGATGAGGTATGGCATCCAATTGCTGTGCTGATAAAGCAAGGAGAGGATTTGCAGTCGTCTCTCCCAGGTGTGGAATTGGCATTTGTAGCTGAGTTTCCCCCAGAATCTTCGAATGGAAGTACAAAACAAGGCAAAGGCGAGAAACATACAACACAAACTTCCATAAACAAAATCTCAAGTCAAAGGAAAGCAAAGGCATTACGTGCAAGAGCATTATGGGTGCAAGTTCAAGAAAAAACATGGGAAAAATTTCTCATATACATGAAATTGAGCATCAAAAACCCTATAGAGCAGCTCGCCACTTGTGATGCTGGAAATGCATCAGAGGGACAGGGCCTCTGAATCCTTGTCCTTTACTGCTTTTTATCGTGTGTTCTGTCATGTTTTCTGCCCAGGAGTCCATGTGGGACTCCTGGCAGTGCAGCTCTCTCTTTTGGTTTGGTGAACAGACCCATGGGATACCCTTATGGCACTCATGGGTAGGGGTACAACCCTGTGCCCCTAGTGTATGTTTTTGGGCACCTGTGGGTGGCCCACAGAGCAGGGTATGGGCTGGTGGCAGCTCCATGCTGAATTATACAGGTGCTCTGGGTGTCCTCCATTTTGGGATACCCAGGCCCTGCCATTGGGATCAGTTGATTCCTGATAGGAAACAAGATGGCCCCTGTGGCCTCTTGCTTTCTATTGCCTGTTACCTTGTTTTCCCAAAGTCCTGGGAAGCCCTGACTCTGTCCCTTCCCCCTGACTGGCTGTTGGGTGGAAGTTCCATATATGGCGTTGTTGTGAAGGCCCAGCTAGACTGACTGGAGCCTTCCCAGTGACTGTATGTTGTGGGTACCTCCTGTGGGTGGGACCTGGGTGAATGGAGTGTGTGACCAATATACACTCCTTGTTGTGGTTGTCTGGTTTCTGGCATGAGAGACAAAGACTGAGACAGCCCTGCCCGAATCTGGCCTGAATGCAGTGTGTAGTGTTGAATGGCTGAGTACTTGTCCCAATCCACATTCCTTGTTGTGAGTGTCTGAAAGGAAGGAGTGTGGCCTGAATGCACTGTGTGCCTGATTGGCTGACTGACTGCATGAATGCCCTTCTGTATGATTGGCTGCTGAGTGTGTGCCAGCAGTGTGGATGAGAGACAGAATTGTATATCTGGGGACCTCTCACCACTGGTAATTGTTCAGAGGCGTTCTGAAGTTGAGTCTCCACTCTAAGAGTAACTGGAACTGCTGATCCTCGACGTCCAGCTGGAAGAAGACTTGCTGTTGCATTTGCTTCGACCGATCCGAAGGCTGCCGAAATCGTCGAAGACTGACCCGAGAGAGGACCTGGTAAGGCGCCCTCTTCCCGTGCTCCAAGGGACCATCGAGCACCGCTCCATCTTCGCCGAAGCGCCCTGGAAGACAGACCCTCGAAAGGCTGCCGATCCGAGACGGGACCGCCAAGGAGATCGAAGTGAAGCACCCGGACATCGCCGCCGTCGAAGTCCATTGCCGTCGAACAGGGTTCGCAGGTTTGTGTAACCGCTGGAGGCCCGTCGAAGTTGTGTTGCCCAGCCATGGGAACCACTTGATGCCGTGCCGCCGACGACCGGAGCCGCCCGCTCCTTTGCCTAAGAACATTCGAATCGAAGGACTCCCTCGTCCGCACCGTCGACCGCTTTATCCTGCCGGAGAAAGTCGAGGACGACCAACGTGCCGAGGAGAAACCTGCCGGTGGGTTTCCCGCCACCCGAAGACCACAAAGACTCGAACGACTCGACGCCCTTGCTGGGCCTCCATCTCCACAATCTTTGCGGTCCAGAACTATTGTCACCGAGGTGCCCCGCATGCCTCTGCCTTGCAGGACGCCGACGCTCCGACGCCGACGAGCACCGCTCGGACGAAGCTGCCGCCTCATCGACGCCGTTCTACCCTGTTTGTCGACCGACGTTCGACGCCCCGTGTCTCCCGCTTGAAAGGGAAGGCATTCAAGAAGGGCCGTCGATTCCCCGCCGCCGAACGCCGAGTTCCTCGACGCTTCTCGACGCCTCTCGACGATCCGTGACTCCCGCTTGAAAGGGGGGCGCTCAAGAAGGATCTGTCGACGCCTCTTCGAAGAACTTGACTCCACCAGGTACATTGGGGGGGTAAAAACATTATAGGAGGGAATAAGACTTGCAGAACAATATATGGACTGGGCTTGTGCTATATCTTTATTTTACAGGTTGCCCAGTTGGGGGGATCTCCACACAGAACTGTGTCTAGTGGTAGGGGCCAGTATTCTGCCTATTGCTCAACCATCTTATTTTCTCTCCTCTCTCTATTGCTGGTTTCAATCTATTGATCTGTGTGACATTGTTACAGTATTGTTGATGCACTTTAACGAGATCTAATACAAAGGGTGGTACCACTTTTAGAATTGTATATATTTGCCATTGTTGATTTTCCTAAGTACAAAGTGAGTTATTAGGATAAGTGTACATAACCTTGAATATTGATTATATAAAGACTGTGTTCTAACCAATACAGTGTGTGGACATTCCTTTGTGGGGGCTTGGGGACTACACTGTACTTAAGAACCAGCCTGCATCACCTCCTGAGAAGCTAGTCCTTGATTGCTCGTCCATTGCTACCGTAATAGAGAATCTTGGCTGGGGTCTTCTGTGCCTCTCTTCTACCATATAGAGAGCAGAAGTACAGACACCCCCTATCAGTCTTTACACCACTCACTGGATATGATGGAACTAAACTCACTAATGACCTCACACAAATTATCAGCTGAGCAAGAGCAAAACCACAAAGGTTTAAATATGAAAACACTATGCCATACATCCACACCGGTACCGAAACAGAAAGATGTTAATTATTTTTTTGCCTGGAAAGACACCCCAATAGAACACCTGGACAAAATGCACGAGGCTACAGAGGATAGACAGCGGCCAATAAAGATAGAACACCGCCCCCCCTCAGAACCCGGCACATTCGATCACAGAATGCCAGAAGAACTTAAAGAGTACCCGAATATGGCCCTTCTACCAACAACAATGATGGAACTACAAAATGTCTTGATTACAACAACTTCACAGTCACTTATTCCGTTTTTAAAACTGCATGAGACAAATATTGAGGCCATTAAAGACCAAGCAACCCTGATTGCTCTGATGCACACGAAACAGATTCATATTGAGAACTTCATCTGCCAAATACAACAACGTTTGGACACTGAGGCTGAAACAAGCCGCATGTGGCAAAATAGACTGGCTGAAATTGCCAGTGCAGATCGAATGGAACGAATACAAGGGAACTCAGCTATCATGTCACTTATGAATGAGATGGCAAAAATAACGGCAAAATTAACAGAATTGTCCTTCCCACAGAAGATACCAGTGCAGAATGTCCAGGGAATACAAGAAGTTCAGCCAGAGAATATAACTCCTGTGGTAATGCCTCTCAGAAAGATAAAGCAATCAAAACCAGTGACGTTACCTTCTCAAAGACCAGATCCCCCACCCTTTGACCTATTTCTGAAGCCTGACGGCGGAAGAAATACAAAAGGAAAGGCCATCAATGAAGGTAAAAATAAGAAACGACAAACAAGATCCTGTGCATTCTTAAGAAATCTGAATATACCTCAGCAACAGGAAGGGTTACTGACAGCTCAAATCCATATTCAGAAAACAGCCTCCAAAGAAAAATACAAGAAAAAAAGACAGATATCCCTCCATCGATACGAATGGAATCACAACAAGAAGAGGCACAACAAGAAGCTGAACTGTTAGACCTGTCCACTTAGCCGGATGATAATCCTTTGGATATTTCTGATATAGATCAAGAACAGAACATCAAAGATATGATTCTTCTAGATCAATATCCAAACCTCAAGCCGATCGTCAATCACCAAACCGAGCTCACTTGTATTGATATATCGGATGAAGAACTAGCAAGCGATTATAGCATGGAAAAATCAAAATCAAAGGAAAAAACAAAAAAAAACAAGAACCGATAACCAGAAACCAACAAGAGAACATATAAATGAATTGCTGCTACATAGTCCGCGTCAGCCGACTTATGATGAGAGGAGTTTTGCATACCCACTGCTGAAAACACCTACATTTGTCGATCCTTTAAAACGTCAAGAGAAACATGTAATGTAACTATGCAGAGTCCTAAATAAGTTAAGAACCAAAGAATCGCACCTTGGAATCAACACTGCCAAACAAACATACAGGAATTGGTTAAAATCACATAAAAGTTCCATGTTGCAACAAGATTCAGAGCAAATGCTAGCTTGCCTTAACAACCGTAACACTCGAGAACTATGGAGTTTGTTAAATCCAAGACAAAGTGTCCAACATCGAAGGATACAAAACGTCACCGAAGCCCATTGAATGGAACATTTTGCTGCCCTATACAAGAAGAAGGATACTCCTGAACTTTTAGTTCAACAGAATATGAACAAATGGCAAATCACAATTACTAAACAACAAATTCTCCACATAATCATGAAACTGAATAATTCACGAGCACCTGGGCCTGACGGCCTTACAAATGCTCAAATCAAAGCTTCTCCAGAGATATGGGCGGATATGTTATTACAAATTATCATATTGATTAATCAATTGAACCAAATACCCTCAACTTGGAAGCTAGCGGTCCTGATTCCTATCTTCAAACAAGGAGACAAAGAGAGTCCAACAAACTAGAGACCCATCGCATTATTAGATCCTTTGGTAAATATTTTGCTACCATCTTATTGAGGTCACTAACGGCATGGGCCACAGAAAATAAACGGATTGCTACCCGACAAACTGGTTTTGTTTGTGCAGTCGGTACAAACATAAACCTATTTCTTCTGAACCTTGTAAAACATGAAGCAAAGTGCTCAAACCAACAGGTCTGGATAGCTCTAGTTGACCTACATCTTGCTTTCGATTGTGTGAACCGACAATTGTTATGGAACAAATTAGAAAAGTGGAACTGCCCTCCTCATATATTGCAACCAATAAAGCTACTCTACTCCACAACAAAAATACGAGTAAGGCTTACTGACGATGGCCAAATGAGCGCTTATATTGAGACCTGGAATGGGCTGAAACAGGGGTGCCCGCTCGCAGCCACCCTTTTCAATCTATTTACATCAGATCTTCCATGTGAAATGAAGTCAGACAGAATACATCCCCCAAAAATAAACTCAGTAAAGTTACCGATAATGATGCACGCAGACGACATCGTATTACTTGACAAAACATCGAAAGGTCTACAGGAGAGTCTTTGAATGTTGGCAGACTACATGGAAAGAAACAACTTAAAAATAAATATAGCAAAAACTAAAATCATGGCTATTATGAAACCTAAACTAAATGAAAAGAAACCGGTGATACACATTAACAACTCTCCAATCGACAGTGTATCATCGTACAAGTATCTGGGAATTGTGATTAGTCAAACAATGGAAGAAAAAGAATGAGAGATACATCTAAAAAAAAAAGTAATGGTTTTGGCGAGACAAGGATACATACTTCATGAAAAATTTGGTAAATTCTCATTCCGACCTATTATTACATTCTACAGGAGTAAGGTCATTCCAATCCTTATATACGGAGGTGAAACATTGATAAATCTGTCTGAAAAAATATGGCCAATTCTGGAAGCCACCTTTTGGCGGAAAATAATGAGGCTGTCCAAATCTTTCCCAACAGCTCGAATTCGAGCTGAAATCGCAGTTCAATCACCGACATCTGTGGTAAGCTGGAAAAAATGTGATCTTTACCAAAAAATAACTTGGGAACAAAAAATGCCAGCGCTAGAAATTTTCCTATTGAAATCTGATCCTATAAATTCTAGGGGCTTGTTGAAATGGAAAGAACAAATACTATTAGCATTAAGAAATGAAGACATACCAGAAGAAATGCTACAAATGAGGCCCCAACATGCTAAGAAACAAGTAATGTATAATGACTGGATAAATACTAATCAATTCAAACCCGATATAAAGAAAATCTGACAAGCAAAATAGAAACCAGAGCCATTAATGAAGTGCCACCGTACTTGTTTATATTCCCCGATAAAGATATGAGAATGTTTTTTCTGAAATTTCGGTTGAGCGCATTACCCACAAGAGAAAGATTAGTAAGAACTAAACAGCAAGATAATGAAGAAATCTCTTGTCTGATATGTGAAAATCAGGTGGAAAGAGAAAGTCTGTATCATCTTACAATGTTATGTCCTGCCCTTGTCCAAGAAAGAAATGTATGTCGATCTTACTTTGAGTGCACACATAAGACAATGAGCTCAGAGCAAAGATGGGCTTGGATATTGTCAGGGACTGAGAAACGAATGATTTACATAATCTTTCATTTTTGGAAGAAGATCATGGCAAGAATTGAAAATGTGAATTGATCGAAATGTATTACTTAAATGTAACAAGTTTGATAAGATAAAATGAAAAGTTTATTTTTAAACTGAAACATTTTTAAATAAAAATAAAATAAAAAAATAAGCAAAGGTCTCTCCAGAGTGGAAGTAGACCACAGTGGTAACTAGATTAGAAGATTCCCAAGTGTCAACTCTTTTGATATTGTCGCTATGTAAAAGTGCAAGGGGATGTTGCAGTGGAAAAGGTCAAGCAGTCAAGAGCCCCTTATTTTGCCAAAGACACATTGAATAAGGAGGGCCTTAGTGACAGTATTAAAAGGTGGCCGGTGTTGCTTGAGCCATTGGGTAGGAGCAGCTTGAACCGGTGGGCCGAAAATGCAGTGCCCCGACCAGGGGTGTTGGTAGGTCTGGAAAAGAGCTGGGGTAACGCTGATGTCGGAACTGTCAGGACTGGGGGCTAAATAGCCTTTTGGTTGTAGCTCCTGAGATTCTAACCTAAAGACCAGGTGCTATAGCCCCCTTAGCCCCCCCCTAGCAACGCCTCTGGCCCCGACAGACCAAGGAGGGGGTGACTGAAGCCATGGTCCAGGGGATCCCTCAGTCTGTGCAGAGGATTTTAGAGTGGGCCTCCCCTCCACATTGAGGGTAAACCCTAGGGGAGGAGCGATGGTAGCTGCACCATCAGCGGATTAACCCCCTGGCACAGAGTTGGATACAGAATTGCCCTTCGCATCAGCAGGTGAAGAGTCAACACATGGACCAAGCTGAAGTGGAGAGTTGTCATATTTGATCGACGACAAGTCAACATTGTCTTTGGCGAAGGTCGCACAATTAGAGCATGCACTGGGTGCATTGGATCTCAAGGGGGGGTTTAAAAATGAAGAAAGGGAGAGGGGTAGTCCCTCCTGAGAGACAACCATTGTGCCAGGGAGACCATTGGCAACAGTGCCAAGTCTTTTTTGTTGTTTCTGCAAGCAGTTCGAACACGGTTGGTTGGCGAGCAGCCCTATGGGACTGCTTTGCAGTGCAAAGTCCCTTGACCAACTCGGGAGGGGCATCAGAGGGTAAGGTGACAGTGATGGGGGCCAAGAAGATAGAAGGGACAGGTGACAGTGGTCGGTTAGTGGAGCATGTGGTGGGGTCAGGGAGAAGAACCAGCTTGTTGGAGTAAATAGTTGACCAATGAGCTTCATGGCGGGCCGATGCTTAGATGAGGGAATCAACACAGTCTAAAGTTTTTGCAATAAAGAGATCCTGGGCATCCATTTTGGCAGTCATCACATTGCATTTGGAGGAAAGTTCAGATAAGAGCGATTCCAACACTTTGAACATAGCGGCAGAGAAGTCGCTAACATCTGCCAGGTAAAAAGATGCAGAAGAGCAAAGTGAGGCAGATGGAGAAAAGCCATTTGTTCTACAAACAGAAACTGGATGAGAAGGGGGGCCATATAATACAGGGGTAAAGTCATCAGAGGAAGCTGAGACAGAGCAGGATAGCATAGAAAGAACCTTAGAATTGTGTTCACAACTAGGCAGAGGGGCCAAGAGGGATGGAAAGAACCTCTAGGAGTCACAAGTGAGCTTTCAGGGGAAAGACAGGAAAGAACCAATCAGGTAGATTTCCCCACTGTGTTGTCAAGAGACGTAGTAACATCAGCCAGGGAGAGTGAAGAAGTAATGCCCCCGGCCTGAGGTAAAATTGAGTTAAGGTACATTTTTGTAGAATGTTGATCAGGCTGACTGTCTTCAGCAGAAGTAGATGAAGGAGCAGTAGGGGAGGTAAGTGAAGACACCTCAGTTGATCGTGCAGGTGACAAAACAAGCACTTTGGCAACTTGTTCGAGGGTCATGGAACCCAGACACAGAGTAGACATTTCGGAGATAATGGGCCTCATTACAAGTTTGCCGGTAAAACTGGCAGGCTGCCGCCAAACTTGCAATTTTTTCCGGCACCCGCGAATGGGCAATTACTGCATCATTACGGCCCTGACGGACCCGCTAATTGCCCATTCACGGGCGCTGGATAGAAAGGCTCCCCATTCCCATTTGAGCCCAGTAGGGCTCAATGGGAATGGGGAAGTCGGATGCACCGGCACCATTCAGAATGGTGCCGGTGCATCCGACATGCTCTGCTCGTGGGTGCCGGTGCCCCTGCCATGTCAAACCTGGCCAGCAGTAAGGCACCCATGAGTAGAACTCGTAGTTTGCTGGTCCGGTAACAACGGTACTGGCAAGCTTACCGGTACCGTTGTTACCGGACTGGCAAACTTATAATGAGGCCCAATGTCCTCAGGAAGTTCTTTGCTTGAGGAGATAACATCAGTGCGTTGCTTGTTGCAAACAGGGAAGAAAGCAGTCATTCTGGAAGTGGGTAAAATTGAATTACTCAATGTCTGTGTGCGTTGGGGGCAGGTGCATTTAATGAGGTGGGTGTTATTGGCCGGATAGTTGTGAGCACTGACAAGGGAGCCAGCATATGTTTTAGCACTGGAGACTTCCACAGCACCAAGTGTGGGAGCTTCAGGCAAAGTGCAAGGGTAAGGCACAGCGTTGGCCATATCATTAGGCAGATGCCAGGCCAGACACTTGTTAAAGGAGTCTGGAGATGGGGCAGGGCATGCCGCCGCATTGTGGTAGTAGAGCGGGGTCGTGCCTGATTGATTGGGAGTAAGAGGAGCAGAGGGAGTACCCCGGTACTCACCGAGCTGGCAAAAATGTGCCTCACTTGCACCTTGCTTCAACATTTGCGCCTATTTGTAATTTCCATTTGCAAATACCCAACAAAGGTTAGAGGGGAGGAGCTTCCAATGGATTTGTTTTTGGATTCGGTTTTACTGCTTTTTAGATTGTTTTGTGTTTCCTTCCAAGCTTCAAGAAAAAGGTGTCTTCCAATTCCCCGGAAAATATGCTCAAAGGGTAAGGCTAGGAAATATTGCAGAGCCACCGCGCAGTCACTGCGAATAGGTAGGAGGGAAGAGCGCTACACTGTAGTGAGTTTACAAGTCCCCAAATAATGCGGCTCAAAGGGAATAAGCTGAGAAGCAATACAGCCACCCTACAGGCACAGCGAGTCAGGAGAGAGTTAGATGCAGGACAGTGAAGGGCTCCACTTATAGGTATCGCAGATGCTTCTGGTCCCAGGCATGCAAAACGGAAAGTGTAGTGATTGTAAGCCTTAGACAGCCTCTAAGGGGTGCATCGCTCACCCCTGGAACACTGGAAACACTCATCGAAACTCCGCAATGCCCTGCATCCGGAGTAGGGTTATGTACAGATGCTCCTCCTCTAGTTGCAATAAGCAGTGACAACAGACTGTTCCAAGCAAAAACCTCCTCACTGTAAACACTCGTAGACAATCCACGATGCTCCGTACCCTGACTAGGGTTAAATACAGCAGCTCCTCCTCTAGTTGCAATAAGTGGTGAGAACAGACTGGTCCAAGCAAAAACCTCCACACTGGAAAAACTTGACACTCACTGCACAGTTTTATGGTACATCCTGCTCTCAGACACCATCATGGACTTGTCAATGGCCCAAAATCACTTGCATCTTGATAAAACACATTTCCTGTCCACCTGCCCCCAGTACATGAGGACCTCTGTTTCCCTATATGCCTATAATTCAGTATGTTGTGTAGGTCTCTGAAGGATGTAGACAGCCATCCCCCTCTCATCTGGTGCATGCGTATCAACCCTCATGTGCCTTGGCACAACAAGGTTGACGTTTGTAGTGTTGGGCAGCTCCCCACAGCCAGGTACTGACACCACCTGCTTCACCTTAAAGTCACTGATTCAGTCAGTCCATCAGTATTTAAGTGTGGAATTCTGTGTGTTGATAACCACACAGTATGTTACTAGGTTCAAAACCTACTTCCTTAGTGTCTTTCATGTCAACGTCTATCCACTATCAATTGCCAATTAAATGGTGTCGAGGACTTTTTCCACTCTCTGACCACGTACAGTACACTATATGTTCGACACAGTGTGATGTTTCCATCAATGTCATGTTCATGGACACCCTTGAGACACTGTGTGAAATGGAATTGTAATGGCACCGTAGGTGCAGCAGTACCTGAGTGTTTCCACATGCACACATGGGTAAACAACATAGCATTTACTTAATTCAGTGACTTCAAAATGTCCTACAAAATTAACATAATCCACCATCCAAAAACCTCTTCTATCCTTATTCTTGTCCCTACAACTGCAAATGAATCATATGATTACCGCAAAAGTACAGTTGAGCCTTGGCCCTGTCAAATGACTGCTGGGAGGCCTCTCACCCTGAGCATCATGTGTCTTTCTCAATAGGTGCACTCCAGCTCTCTATCCAGTCCAAGCCTGTAGGCTGAAAGACTCTCCCAGCTACTCTTGTCTGGATTGTTCACATTAGTCTCATACATATACCTTGACTTTGGTCTCATGGGGGAACCGGTGGCCAGTGTTTCCCCTGCCCAAACATTCTCCTGCTGGTCTCTCTCCCAAGAAAGCACCTGGCAATCTTGCCTACTTTTGTCATTATATCACTTTGTGTTTTGGTTCGATTAACCCCACATTGGGGCCTGGTTTCTTTCTCCCCACCATGGGGTATGGTTTTGCTTTCAATACTCTCCCCTGATCCCTTCAGCAACTGCATGCCTCTGTCTCTGTGTGGTGCTCTGCTGGGCAGCCGTTCATGTAGGCTGTTGTGTTTTCTTCCTTCTGGCTTCCCCCAGACAGGCCTCCAGATAAGCGTCATAATGGACCTTTGTACGCATTAAAATCTTGTAAATACAACACCTTTTATCGTTCTATGCATACCATTTACGCACCATTTCAGAGCAGAGTGCAATATAGAGGGCAAGTGACTTGATGGAATCTAGAACAACTCTTTTGATTCTTATCTGTATGGATGAAATTGCAGGCATGTAGGAGTAGTTCAGACATTTGTCGCTGTGCTGCATTGACTCATCTTGTCAGAAACAGCACACAGTGAGAGGAGGAATGGTTTCCTTCTGTTCAACTTCTGCTGTGTTTTGTGACTGTAGATGCTCATGGAAATGATGCATTTCATAATGAATGCATATTTAGTTTCCTAGAATGTTAGGATCACAGCAGTAATAAGATGGAAAACGTAATACACTTGAGAAGTATTCTTTTAACAAATTATACTTTTTAGTGAACACTTGCTTGCATTGCACCAAAGTATTTTTCAGAATTCCTGTGTTGTGTGCATTTATGTTATGTTAATGTTAATGTTAAGGGATATTTGTACCACGCACTATCACCACCCGAGTGGGCCCCTGGCGCTCTGGTGGCTCTGAAAAGGGGAGGGGCGGGTTGAGTTAGTGGGAATGAGCTGGAGAAGTGCAAGATAGCAGTGATGTGTTGTTGGCAGCCTCAGCCCGGTGGGTCAGTTGGCCGGGCTTGGGGTGTTTTACGGTCGGTAGTCGTCGTGTGCTGTTGTGCAAGTCTATGGGCCTCATTACGACCCTGGCGGAACGGGTTAAACGGCGCCATAAAAGGCTGCGGCGCCGTTCAACCCGTTCCGCCACATTACGAGGTCCCCTCGCGGGACACGTTAAGCACGCCTGGGAAAACCAGGCGTGCATACCGGGTCCCGCGAGGGGAAGAGGGAGCAAACAACGGGCCATCTCGTAATGGCCCGTTGTTTACTCCCTCTCCCATTCCCATTCAGCCCTATGGGGGCTGAAATGGGAATGGGGATGAACCGTGTCCGTGTCCTCGAGTGAGGAATTACCGGACCATCCGTACTCGGAATGGTCCGATAAGTCCTCATTCCGAGGACACGGACACGGATGCGGTTTTGCCGGCAGCCATGCCGCCAATAGCGGCATGGCTACCGGCATACCTCGTAATGAGGCCCATGTGGTTTGTTTTGTTGTTGATGTGCAGTGAAGTTTGTGCAGTTTGCTGCATTAAGGCTTGTGGTTGTGTTTGGTTCGACTTTGAGAGGTGTATGCAGAGGATTTAAGTTGTTAGTTGGTTGGTCATTGATTCATGATTGCACACTAGGTCCAGGCTAGGCAGGAGAGTCATATCAGTCATTGAATTGCATTTCTATCTAGATGTGGCGCATGGTAGGCTAAAGAATTCCCTCTATGTGTGCACATACTAACATTTATAATTCTATCCAGATGCGACAGAGGCTAGGTTGAGGATTCCAACTAAGTGAGGCACATGCTAACATTCACAATTCCATCTAGATGTGGTGCATGCTAGGCTAAAGAATTCCCTCGATGTGTTCACATGCTAACATTCACAATTCCATCTAGAAGTGGCACATGCTAGGCTAAACAGTTCCTTCTATGTGTGCACATGCTTACATTTACAAATCTATCCAGATGTGAAGCAGTCTAGGTTGAGGATTCCAACTAAGTGTGGCACATGCTAACATTCACAATTCCATCTAGATGTGGTGCATGCTGGGCTGAAGAATTCCCTCTATGTGAGCACATGCTAACATTTACAAATCTATCCAGATGCGATGCAGGCTAGGTTGAGGATTCCAAATAAGTGTGGCACATGCTAACATTCACAATTCCATCTAAATGTGGCGCATGCTAACAATTATTACACCTGTCTAAGGTGACACAGGCTGATCTTGACCGTTCTCTATAGGTCAGTTAACATTGGCTTTGCGGATCTTTCAATGGTATATAAACGCTATATAAATGCCACATATCATAACATAACAGTATGTTAGTGCGTAGTGCAGTGCTACATTTATAGTCCAGCCAAGAATGTATTTCATTTGGTGGTTATTAATCTCTTTAGTGTGCATGTTGTAATTTTATGGCAGTCAACATTATGGAAAAGGTAAGGTAGAGTGGCAGGGGCTTTCTGGAGTAGAGTGATTGCTCTATCCCCCACCCATGCCACACTTGCAGTTTTGTTGGTGTCTGTTGGCTTCCCTTGCTTCCCCTGCGGACACTTGCTGACCCTTCTTGGAGCCGTCTTTGTTGGAGCCGCCCTTTGCCTTGGGGCTGCAACGGGCAGAGGGCTGCCCTGGGAGGAACCGTTACGGCCTGGGAAGCAACCAATCATGGGTGGGGGAGGGCTAGGAGGTGGGATTTGGGGCAGGGAAACACAGGGAGGGAGCCGGGCGTAAGGCAGCACGCGGGGACCTGGGGGTACAGGGCGAAGGCCCAAGATTTCCCTGGGGCCAGGGTCCTCGTGGGGACTAACCTACTCACCAGGGGATGCTGAATGGTAAAGGCGTGATCCGCCGGTGCAGCGTGCACAATCCTCAGTGCCTGAGTGCAGGCAACCAATCTGGGTGGGGGAGGGCTGGGAGGCAGGATTTGGGACAGGGAAACACAGGGGAGGGAGCCGGGCTGCAAGGCAGCACGTGGGGGCCTGGGGGCTACAGGGCAAAGGCCCCAAGATTTCACTGGGGCCAAGGGCCTCCAGGGGACTCACCTGCTCACCAGGGGACACCGGATGGTAAAGGCGTGATCCCCCAGTGCAGCGAGCACAATCCTCAGTGCCTGAGAGCAGGCAACCAATCACGGGTGGGGGAGGGCAGGGAGGTGGGATTTGGGACGGGGAAACACAGGGGAGGGAGCCGGGCTACAAGGCAGCACATGGGGGTCTGGGGGTTACACGGCGAAGGCCCAAGATTTCACTGGGGCCAGGGGCCTTCGGGGGACTCACCTGCTCACCGGGGGCTGCCGGATGGTAAAAGCGTGATCCCCCGGTGCAGCGAGCACAATCCTCAGGGCCTGAGTGCAGGCAACCAATCACGGGGGGGGAGGGCTGGGAGGTGGGATTTGGGATGGGGAAACACAGGGGAGGGAGCCGGGCTGCAAGGCAGCACGCGGGGGCCTAGGGGCTACAGGGCGAAGGCCCAAGATTTCACTGGGGCCAAGGGCCTCCAGGGGACTCACCTGCTCACCGGGGGATGCCGGATGTTAAAGGCATGATCCCCCGGTGCAGCGAGCACAATCCTCAGTGCTTGAGTGCAGGCAACCAATCACGGGTGGGGCAGGGCTGGGAGGCGGGATTTGGGATGGCGAAACACAGGGGAGGGAGCTGGGCTGCAAGGCAGCACACGGGGGCTGGGGTCTACAAGGCTACAGGGCGGATTCCCTTCTACCTACTCAGTCATTCAGGCACTCCAGACATCCTGGCACCAGTAGTGTGGATTGGGACTAGACACTCACAGCCCTCTTCCTGGGCACACATACGTGACAGGCAGAGGCTCACGAAAGATATCGGTTTTCGCAGGAGGCTGCATGCCCAAATAAGGAAAACCCGGGTTACTCAATCTGGGTGAAGGCAATGGACAAAATGGCCATGGGACAGAACAAAAGACTTTGTGGCTACAGTCTTGAGCCAAACGCGGTAAACACAGTTTAACTCAGTAAAAATAAGTGAAACATTATAAAAAGTAACTGCTGCCACCAGTTTGCCCTAGACACACTCATATAATCACCAAAAAATCCTTTGAGGGTGTTTAGGGCCATAAAACAAAATGAAAATGACAGTGACGTGTTATTTAAATAGGGATTCCGCCAAAGTGCTGTACATAGAGCATATTTACATACAATTATCACTAACCGAAGTAAAAACTCTTTTATAGACCTCATATGGATGAAAGGCTGAGTTGGCCTTCCTGGAATTCAAACCTGAGACCTGCAGATCACTCAGACATCACAGCGAGCGCTCAACCTGCTGTGATATCTTACCAGTGCATAATGTATCAAGATGCATCTATTTTGTGTGCTCCTATATATTAGCACCCGGCGAGAGCGAAGCAGAATGCAACACGCATTCTGATTGGCTCTCGCCGGGTCCTTACCCGGCCGGGATTCCCTCCGTTGGGATACCACGGCCTTTGTCCCCAGCGGGGGCGTGGCAGCGCCTCAGCCAATGAGGAAGCCTCCCCGCGGCTGAGAGGCTGCCTTTGCCCCCCGCCGGGGACTCGGGTATGTTTTTTTTTTTAATTCCCTTCCCTCCCACTGCCCCCCACCAACTTACCTTCTTGTTCCTACGTCCCCGGCGGGGGACGAGGGAAGCCTCCAGCCGTGTGGAGACTCGAGCGGGGCCACCCCCGCTCCGCACCTCCACATACAGCTGGAGGCTTCCCTCGTCCCTCGCCGGGGATGCAGGTAGGTTTTTTTTTTGTTTTCTCCCCCCATCCCACTCCCGCCCTCCCAAACCCACTTACCTTCTTTTTGATCCTTTTTCGGGAGCGGATGCGCTGGGAACACTTGTGCTCCCAGCGCGTCTGCTCCCGATGGCCGCCATGGAAAGGGAAAACGGACTCCGTTTTCCCTTTCCATGGTGGCGGCCATTTTCTTTATTTTTTTTTTTGTCCCGAAACGCTGCAGCATTTTGGGCCAAAAAAATAAGCTTTTAGTGCCCCGGTCTCGCAGTATTTGCGGGCCGGGGTACTAATAGCAATATAACCCTCGCGTCGGGGGCAATACCGACTCTGGTAATGCCCCGGGGCCTTCGGTAAGGCCCTCGCTTCACTCTGGGCCTTACCTATGGGCCCCGGGGCATTGCCTGAGTCGGTAATGCCCCCGACGCTCGGGTTATATTGCTTAATTACTGTGTGAAAGAAGGTGTTTTACAAATGTAAATGACTTGTTTGAAGCCAGGCATCTTTGCTACACAACCGTTTAAGTTGTGTTCTATTCATTTTCATGTTGATTAATGTTCTGGTTGCCTTTCACATAGTATTTACACTCTTGCTAAGGCAAATCATTTGTACCATTACAATTTCATTTACACTCTAATTATTAAAACAAGGATCACATTACTGCTACCTCAAAACCTTATCTGTGACACGGATGAGTATGCAATGTCTAGTTTAAATGTCAATTAACTTTAACATGCGATCAATGTTGTAAATGGTACTATAAGTGGTCAGCAGCATCAAGGACCTTACTGAAGGGTGAGTGGTTGACATAACAGCATTCATAGTGGTCACACCTCGTTTTATCTTCACAACTAAACTAAAAACATTCAAAACCTGACTCTTCAGTAAGTGCAAACTGTGTTACAGAACAGAAATGAAAGGGTTACATTAGTAATTAAAAGGAAACTCACTTATTTGAGTGGTAATCCAAATAGGTATTTAACTGTTTTATGTAGCACTTCATGCAGGGTTCCTTCAACTTCTAAGCAGTGTGAATATTATTAACTCAGTCGATAATTTAGTGACTGCTGAAGGATTTAAGGGTAACTCTGTCAGCCACCATTAAACCATGAGATTACACATAGATTTTAGCATTGAGCCCTTGCCTCTCTGCACTATTGTATCACAACACTGGCATACCATTAATTAGAACTAATTGTAGTAAATGATCAGACAATTCTACCATTAAACCTCAAAACACAGTATACAAGTCATGTTTGCTTTACTCTATAATGGCCAGGTTGTCCTGCATCTTAAAAATTAAAATATATACAGAAGACATCAAGGCCCTTATTCATAGGGCATTTTCCTATTGGGTTTTGCTATTATAAAACTCTTCTGTGAATTAGGCCCCAAATATGCAGGAAAGATGAAAGTCGTATTGAGTGACTTATCCTCCTGTAATATTAACATTGCCTTCTGCAACCTGCTTTAGGTAATTAACTAGCTGAATAGTGGCTGGGAATTGGTACACAAATCATTTGTTGTTCTAAAGCTGAATTCATTCTAATTATAGTTTCCTAACTTACTACTAGGTAAAGTTTCAAAGTTTAAAAATAGGGAGTCAAATTCTCCCACCTCAAAATGCTATCTGGAGCCTTCAGGTGCTCCCCATCTGATGAGCCGGTGCACCCTTCCCACTGTCTTCTTGCAGGGCTTTTGCATCAGTTCCACATTACCACGTGTTTGCTTCTCTGTCATTCTACACTGTGGGTGACTCTCATGGGCTGTGCGTCTTCCCCCCTAGCCAATGCCAGATTCCTGAGTGTTCTGTGGGCCGGGCCGCTGATCTATCCACCATGCTGGTCTTATGCTTTCTTCGTTCTGCTTCAGCTTAACAGGAGGATGTTTCTCCACCTCTGCAGGTCCACATGCTTCTCACTTCTCTAGGTGCAACGCTGATTGGGTCTTTATCCTTGCGTAATAAGAGGGTGCTATCATCTCCCAGTTTCCATTCCGAGTTGATGACAGTGCCTGAAAAAGGTCAGAAACCTTACCAGTCAGTCTTACAGGAAGTATTAAGTCATTACACACTTTCAGGCCCATATAACCAGATAAAACATTCTGGTATTGGGAATAGGGTTAATTACTGGTATCCCTTTCAGAAAACCCCCTGTCGCAAGAGAGGATCCCACTTGCCCTGTGCCCTAGGTGGTGTTAGGATTAGTTGGCTCACCGCCATAGTCCCAAAGGAACACATTTCCTTCTGTGTGTGCCTGGATGTTCTACAGCACAAGGATATAGGAGGATTGGAGAGACAGCTGATTCACCTCTGCACATTCCATTCTCCAGAATGTAAAATGTTGCACAGTGTGTCAATCGGAGGTGGCATGGCAGTTTTGGTGTACCATGGCCACCTGCTTGGGTATGTGGATGAGCTCACCCTTCCACAATTGATGAAGCTTACACATAATATAAGTCATCTAAATGTCTCCTTGTTCCCTCTGTTTCAATGACCTCTCCTCCTACAATGAAGACTATTTCACCTGAAGGTCAAAGGACCCCAGTGTAGCATCGCACACCATCAGACTGACATTTATTTTCCAAAGGATGTATGGCTGACGATGATCCAAGCAGAACTTCAAAAGCAGGTGATTGTCCTCGAACCACCAGCAAGACTCCCTTCTGATCATGTGAGAGATTGATATCTGCTTGGTGTAGTTCATGGAATACACAGCCCAGATCAGACGATGTCTAAAGTGAGAGGTGGCCCATGACACCACAAGGTACAAAGCTTTGAAATCTCTGTGCACTGATTTACTTCCATTGTAGAAAACCTCATTCTGCTGATCAAGCACCCAATCCTGTTCTGCACCTTCTAGGGTGTGTGAGGGCATACAGAGATATATTACTGTTGAGTATGTGAAATGTCCCATATTAACTCTAGTTCCTGAGTCTGCTGCAGCATTGCATTCTGAGTGTTGTCCTGCAAACAAAAATTGCACAGGCGTCGCCACAATATTGTGCAATGGATAATGAGGGGATATGCAGTAACCAGTTTTCAAGAAAATGATTTAGAGAATAGCCCAGGGAGTGGAGGAGGCCCACTGAGGTATCCTGGACCTTTGCCAAAATGATTCCAAAGTCTGTTACTCAGAAATGTTACTGCTCCTTCTACACATGGTGTAAGTACTGCGAGTGAGAAGAGTAGGTGTAGGGATAATGTGGGTTGGGGTGCATCATTGTAAAGATCCACCTTGACAGCATAATTAATGTGAGGAGGAAGAGTGGGTGTAGGGGTAATGTGGCCACAGGGCATGATTGTCATGGTGCACCTTGATAGTGTAATTACTGGAGGAGTAGGGTAGAAGTAGAAGTAGTGGAGACTACCAGTAAGTAATTGTTCATTCCTTCTTTGTGGTTGGCCCGCACAATCTCATGCTTAGCGATTGACATAACCGTGGAATGCGGTTCTACAGCTCTATTTTGTTCTGCGTTGGGGCCATGTTGTGGGTGTGACAGGAGTGATTCCCCTTTGTGCTGTTGGTTTCTACACAGTTTATAATCTGAGAATTTAAAAGACTTTGCATCCCAACATGAAATACTTGGTAATTGGAACGTCATTTTAAGACCCTGATTCATGGAATTATTTGCTTGTAAAACGGGTATTTGCGTTCCATTCGGCCCGCAAATCCCCATTCGTCAAACAGGGATTTGTGGGCAGCGCACTGTAATCGGAAAAACAAACGATGTACGTGATTTGAGTTATTTTACTGAACTGGGCCTCTGTAGTCTCAGGCCTAAAAAGTGGCAGCCATTTTTTCGTTGTTATTTTAAGTGCCTCCACTCTGTTGTTTCACCTGTTGTAAAATGTGTGACAATTATTCACTTGGGTTATCTTTGTGGGTTTCATCATTATCCCAAGGCAAATAAGGTCAGCACTGGTTATTCTAAAATGTCTCCTTATTCGATGGGTGACAGGCGTATTCCTTAGAGGTTACGATACCTTAACGGGTGCTCTAATCAGCTATTTTGACTGCACTTATCGCTTCAAATCCCGTCATGGCTGACTCAGCCCTTGGTCTTTTTGTGGTCACTACATTGATTACAGTTAAATTGGGTAATGTCTGAAAATATTAGTACTCTTAGAAGCAAGTGTTGTTCGTCAGGACGTGCTATATAATACCTAATGTTGCATGATAAAATAGGGTTTTTACACTCTGTTAACACCTCGGAGTTCAAATGTTTGCATATTTATAAAAAATACTCTGCATTGAACTTCACCTAGTTTCTATTGTTGATGTAATTTCTGTTCTTCGAGCCTTCACGCTTTCATTCCAATGTTATTATTCAATTTCTTTCTGTATTCCGGATTCTAAACCTCATTTGCGCACCTTCAACCATAAGCAGGTTAGATCTTCTCTCTTAAACCCATTTGAACAATTTAGTCAAGCGCCATATTGCAGAGAAGATTTTTTTCATTATAGCCTGTTGCCCCAAGAAATGCAGAAGCATGCAATTATGCAAAGTGGACATCATTGAATGAAATCCTGCTTGAAATATAGAAAGATGTCCTTTATCCACTGCGTCAAATTTCTAAGTCGGGCCTTAGCACATGCCTTATAAAAGGTACCAAGCAAATCACTTGTAGTTTTTAGGACATTATTTTCTGCCCTCTCTTAAATGGGTTTCCAAATAATTTCATTCCACAAAGATGGAATAATATTTGTTGGGAAAACAGGTTAAACCAAGCATGAAGAATCTATGCCCAATTCCCATACTGCTTCTGCCATCAGGGCTGAGGGCACTAGAATACTGAAGAGAGTCAGTACAGACACTGATCCATGCCACAGTGTCAGAATTTGCCATCAAGTAGTGACTTTTAAATTGCTATCTCAAGATTCTTACGGCTTCGTCAGAAATGTGTACACAATGTAGTTCCTCCAGTGAGGTCTGTACGGGATGTTCCTTGCATCTTTCTCTTTCAGAGTCTGAAAGATTCCCTGCCAATCTGCTGCTCTAACACACTCCTTTATGGGTTTCAGTCAGATCCAAAATCTCTGCTAGTCTGTGAGTCTTCAAAGACCAAATCATAGCCAATGGGCGATGTTCGTTTTCCATATGTTTACACACCAACAATGTATTACTGTTTATGAACTGCTAATGGATAATAAATACATAGGGCCTCATTACGAGTACGGCGGTAGGAGGTTAACGGCACCGGTAAGGATGCCGGTGCGGTTAACCCCCTACCGCCGCATTCCGAGGTCCCTTAGCGGCTCCTGCTAAGGGCGGCGCCGCTAAGGGACCATGGAGCTAATAACGGGCCCGCTACTTGCGGGCCCGTTATTAGCTCCTTCCCCCTTCCCATTGAGCCCTTTGGGAGCTCGAATGGGAATGGTTTTTAGAATGGGGATTTACCGGGTCCTCCAAGGTCGGAATGACCCGGTAAATCACCATTCCGACTACACGGACCCGGACACAGGTTTGGAGGCAGCCATGGCGCTATTAGCACCATGACTACCTCCAAACTCGTAAAGAGGCCCATAGACCAGGGTAGCCTATTCCATTTCTCCCACCCCCTTTTCATGCAATCATTAAGCATAATCAATTCCCATTGCCCTAAAATATGCCAGGAAAGTCATTGGGAGCAAGATTCTATTTGAAGGAGTGCCAGTAGTGGACTATCTCTCATATTATAACAGCATTCTCCCTCTCTCTTGGGAATGCTGTATGGAAGACTTGCATTAAAACCACGACCACCACAATCGAAATTACTGTAACATGTTCATAGTATTATTCTAGTATTTTTGTTGTTTTCAAGGAACCATGGGCCTCATTACGAGACCGGCGGTACCACACCCATCCTACCGGCGGGTTGCCGCCGACTCGTAACACTCTTTCCACCACCGGCGGCCCGGGATATAAGCTGGCAGAATGTGTAAGTCCACATTCCCATGAAGTTCTATTGGACTCAATGGGAATGGGGACATGGAAGCACCGGCACCCCTGCTAACGGTGTTGGTGCTTCCATGACAACTCTGCATACCGGGGCCGTTGCATCCGGCAGTTTAGACATGCCGGGCACAATGGCCCAGGAAGGCAGAGTTGTAGTGTGGCTGTCGGGAAAGGGTGCTGGTATGGTGGGACTGGCACACTTATTTCCGTACCACCACACTTGTAATATGGCCCTATGTCTTATTTATTTATTTATTTATTTATTTATTTATTTATTTATTTGTTTATTTATTTATTGGGTATTTATAATGCATCTATACAGCAAATGGTGTTTCAAGGTGAAACATGACAAAAAGGGGGAGGGTGGGCAGGGATGAAGAATAACAAAAAAGCGGTCCTGTAGGGCAAGTGCAGGTTTGAGGGGGGCGGGGGGTTTGCTGGGGTAGACTGGGCGAGGAGGGCCTGGTGTCCTGTATGACTCAGCAGGAACCAGGCAACCAGTCAAAATGCAGCAGAAGGGGACATTAGCAGGGGGAGGACAGGGAAGTAAGAAGAGAAAATGAGAGGCTTGAGAAGCTTCCAGAACTTAAGGAGATATGGCTTAAGCCTGAGAGGAAATACATTACTGCATTTCACCAGCTTCTATCCAGTAGGGCTAAAAGAAAATCTGCCTTACGGGCAGTTCCTGCGTATTCACAGGAACTGCACTGACAAAGAAGATTTCGGGGAACATGCTGGACAATAAAAAACCAGGCTAACTGAAAGAGGGTATCCCCGTAGACTGGTGAAGAACAATTTGAAAAGGGCGGCTAACACCCCGCGAGAGTTGTGTCTGAAACCAAGACACGAAAAGGGAAAAGAGAAAGAAGGGAGAATAGTCTGTGTTACTACCTTTAATCCAATTAGTAACGATATAAAAAGAATTATTAATCGGAACTGGGATTTGATCAAACAACCTGGCAGTTTATCAAAGAAACCCGTTTTCTCCTTTAAAAAGAACCAGAATCTGCGACAAAAATTGGTGCATACCTTTGAGGAGACAAACAGGGAACAGACCGTATTAAATCAATGAGGTCTGCTGCCAATAGTGGGACACCACAAATGTGGTGGATGTGCTGCATGTCCTCTGACAGAGAAAAGAAACAGAGTTTAAGGGGCCGATCCATGGAACAAACGTGCGCCGAAAATCTTCGCGCAAGCAGGCGCAAGCAGGCGCAAGCGGAAAAAAACAGGCGATTCATGGAAGTCCCTGCGCGTGTACACCTCAAGATGTGCGCCAAACCCGTGCATGGCGCACAAGTCACTGCAACATCCCGAAAGGCGTGCGCGACGCGCACAGTGAAAGCGCACAACCTCGGCGCATACACCAGAAAGTGGGCGGGACACGGGGCGTAACGCGCGGAATGGGGAACAACGCGCGAAAATAAGGGCGTAACTGGGGATGTACTGCAGGGAAGCAGACGGAATGCCCACACGCACTCGAACCACACGTATTCATGGAATCGAATAGGGCAAAGCCACGCACAGCCAAAGACACGCACAAGCTGAAACACGTCCGCCACACGAAGGCAGGCTGTAGAGTCCCAGCGCATCACAAAAGTGGCAACATACAGCAATTGGGCCTGTGCGAGCGGGGTACGTGTATTTCGGGGGCGCGCGGGAAGTTACACACGAGATTGAGTGGGGTACGCGTATTTAGGGGGTGCGCGGGAAGTTACACATGCGATTGAGCGGGGTACGTGTATTTCGGGGGCGCGCGGGAAGTCACACACGCGATTGAGCGGGGTACGTGTATTTCGGGGGCGCGCGGGAAGTCACACACGCGATTGAGCAGGGTACGTGTTTTTCGGGGGCGCGCGGGAAGTTACACACGCGATTCAGCGGGGTACGTGTATTTCGGGGGCAGGCGGGAAGTTACACACGCGATTGAGCGGGGTACGTGTATTTCGGGGGCGCGTGGGAAGTTACACACGCGATTGAGCGGGGTACGTGTATTTCGGGGGCGCGCGGGAAGTTACACACGCGATTGAGCGGGGTACATGTATTTCGGGGGCGCGTGGGAAGTTACACACGCGATTGAGCGGGGTACGTGTATTTCGGGGGTTTGCGGGAAGTCACACACGCAATCTCATCAGGGTACGTGTATTTCAGGGTGCGGGGGAAGTATCTCACGGAACATCAGCAGGGTACGTGTATTCCAGGGGTGCGCGGGAAGTTCCACACGCGATCTCATCAGGGTACATGTATTACAGGGGTGCGCGGGGAGCAGCACACGTGAATTGCACATGTGGGTCCTCCCAGGTGTTCCCTCTACAGCCTCCACGGCCCCTGCAGGTGGCTCACACCACAGGGGCCTACCCAGCACATGTCCTGCAGGCACCCCATCCACCATGGCCATGCCCACCAGCCAACCCACATGTCAACTTGCACTACTGCCCACCAACGCATGTCCCCCTGCACCCCCAGCCACCAGGGGCACCCTCCACCAGGCCCCCACCCATGTCTCCCACCACCCCCAACCCCCAGTCACCAGGGGCAGCCTCCACCAGGTCCCCACCCATGTCTCCCAGCACCCCCACCCCCCAGCACTGTGGGGCACCTGCCAGCAGGCCCCCACCCATGTCTCCCAGCACCCCCACCCCCCAGCACTGTGGGGCACCCTCCACCAGGCCTCCACCCATGTCTCCCACCAACCCCACCCCCAGCAGTGCAGGGGCACCCACCACCAGGCCCCCACCCATGTCTCCCACCATCCCCACCCCCCAGCAGTGCAGGGGCAGCCTCCACCAGGCCCCCACCCATGTCTCCCAGGACCCCCACCCCCCCAGTCACCAGGGGCAGACTCCCCCAGGCCCCCACCCATGTCTCCCAGCACCCCCACCCCCAGCCACCAGGGGCACCCACCACCAGGCCCCCACCCATGTCTCCCACCACCCCCACCCCCCAGCAGTGCAGGGGCTGCCACCACCAGGCCCCCACCCATGTCTCCCAGCACCCCCACCCCCCTGCCACCAGGGGCAGCCTCCACCAGGCCCCCACCCATGTCTCCCACCACTCCCACCCCCCCAGTCACCAGGGGCAGCCTCCACCAGGCCCCCACCCATGTCTCCCAGCACCCCCACCCCCCCAGTCACCAGGGGCAGCCTCCACCAGGCCCCCACCCATGTCTCCCACCACCCCCACCCCCCAGCCACCAGGGGCACGCACCACCAGGCCCCCACCCATGTCTCCCACCACCCCACCCCCCAGCAGTGCAGGGGCAGCCTCCACCAGGCCCCCACCCATGTCTCCCAGCACCCCCACCCCCCAGCCACCAGGGGCAGCCTCCACCAGGCCCCCACCCATGTCTCACAGCACCCCTACCCCCCAGCAGTGAAGGGGCAGCCTCCAAAAGGCACCCACCCATGTCTCCCAGCACCCCCACCCCCCAGCCACCAGGGGCAGCCTCCACCAGGCCCCCACCCATGTCTCCCACCACCCCCACCCCCCAGCAGTGCAGGGGCACCCACCACCAGGCCCCGACCCATGTCTCCCACCACCCCCACACCCACAGCAGTGCAGGGGCACCTGCCAGCAGGCCCCCACCCATGTCCAACTCATGTTCCCCAGCACCCCCACCCCCCAGCACTGTGGGGCTCCTGCCAGCAGGCCCCCACCCATGTCTCCCACCACCCCCACCCCCCCAGTCACCAGGGGCAGCCTCCACCAGGCCCCCACCCATGTCTCCCAGCACCTCCAGCCCCCAGTCACCAGGGGCAGCCTCCACCAGGCCCCCACCCATGTCTCCCAGCACCCCCACCCCCAGCCACCAGGGGCACCCACCACCAGGCCCCCACCCATGTCTCCCACCACCCCCACCCTCCAGCAGTGCAGGGGCAGCCTCCACCAGGCCCCCACCCATGTCTCCCAGCAACCCCATCCCCCAGCCACCAGGGGCAGCCTCCACCAGGCCCCCACCCATGACTCCCAGCACCCCCACCCCCCAGCAGTGCAGGGGCAGCCTCCACCAGGCCCCCACCCATGTCTCCCAGCACCCCCACCCCCCAGCCACCAGGGGCCGCCTCCACCAGGCCCCCACCCATGTCTCCCAGCAACCCCATCCCCCAGCCACCAGGGGCAGCCTCCACCAGGCCCCCACCCATGACTCCCAGCACCCCCACCCCCCAGCAGTGCAGGGGCAGCCTCCACCAGGCCCCCACCCATGTCTCCCACCACCCCCACCCCCCAGCAGTGCAGGGGCACCCACCACCAGGCCCCCACCCATGTCTCCCACCACCCCCACCCCCCAGCAGTGCAGGGGCACCCACCACCAGGCCCCCACCCATGTCTCCCACCACCCCCACCCCCCAGCAGTGCAGGGGCACCCACCACCAGGCCCCCACCCATGTCTCCCACCACCCCCACCCCCCCAGCAGTGCAGGGGCACCTGCCAGCAGGCCCCCACCCATGTCCAACTCATGTTCCCCAGCACCCCCACCCCCCAGCACTGTGGGGCACCTGCCAGCAGGCCCCCACCCATGTCCAACTCATGTTCCCCAGCACCCCCACCCCCAGCACTGTGGGGCACCTGCCAGCAGGCCCCCACCCATGTCCAACTCATGTTCCCCACCACCCCCACCCCCCAGCACTGTGGGGCACCTGCCAGCAGGCCCCCACCCATGTCCAACTCATGTTCCCCAGCACCCCCACCCCCCAGCACTGTGGGGCACCTGCCAGCAGGCCCCCACCCATGTCCAACTCATGTTCCCCACCACCCCCACCCCCCAGCACTGTGGGGCACCTGCCAGCAGGCCCCCACCCATGTCCAACTCATGTTCCCCACCACCCCCACCCCCCAGCAGTGCAGGGGCACCCACCACCAGGCCCCCACCCATGTCTCCCAGCACCCCCACCCCCCCAGTCACCAGGGGCAGCCTCCACCAGGCCCCCACCCATGTCTCCCAGCACCCCCACCCCCCAGCCACCAGGAGCACCCACCACCAGGCCCCCAACAATGTCCAACTCATGTTCCCCAGCACCCCCACCCCCCAGCACTGTGGGGCACCTGCCAGCAGGCCCCCACCCATGTCCAACTCATGTTCCCCACCACCCCCACCCCCCAGCACTGTGGGGCACCTGCCAGCAGGCCCCCACCCATGTCCAATTCATGTTCCCCACCACCCCCACCCCCCAGCACTGTGGGGCACCTTCCAGCAGGCCCCCACCCATGTCCAACTCATGTTCCCGCCCCCAGCACTGTGGGGCACCTGCCAGCAGGCCCCCACCCATGTCCAACTCATGTTCCCCACCACCCCCACCCCCCAGCAGTGCAGGGGCACCCACCACCAGGCCCCCACCCATGTCTCCCAGCACCCCCACCCCCCCAGTCACCAGGGGCAGCCTCCACCAGGCCCCCACCCATGTCTCCCAGCACCCCCACCCCCCAGCCACCAGGGGCACCCACCACCAGGCCCCCACCCATGTCCAACTCATGTTCCCCACCACCCCCACCCCCCAGCACTGTGGGGCACCTGCCAGCAGGCCCCCACCCATGTCTCCCACCCCCCCCACCCCCCCCGCAGTGCAGGGGCACCTGCCAGCAGGCCCCCACCCATGTCCAACTCATGTTCCCCACCACCCCCACCCCCCAGCACTGTGGGGCACCTGCCAGCAGGCCCCCACCCATGTCTCCCAGCACCCCCACCCCCCAGCCACCAGGGGCAGCCTCCACCAGGCCCCCACCCATGTCTCCCACCACCCCCACCCCCCCAGCAGTGCAGGGGCAGCCTCCACCAGGCCCCCACCCATGTCTCCCACCACCCCCACCCCCCCAGTCACCAGGGGCAGCCTCCACCAGGCCCCCACCCATGTCTCCCACCACCCCCACCCCCCCAGCAGTGCAGGGGCAGACTCCACCAGGCCCCCACCCATGTCTCCCACCACCCCCACCCCCCCAGTCACCAGGGGCAGCCTCCACCAGGCCCCCACCCATGTCTCCCACCACCCCCACCCCCCAGCAGTGCAGGGGCACCCACCACCAGGCCCCCACCCATGTCTCCCACCACCCCCACCCCCCAGCAGTGCAGGGGCAGCCTCCACCAGGCCCCCACCCATGTCTCCCAGCACCCCCACCCCCCCAGTCACCAGGGGCAGGCTCCACCAGGCCACCACCCATGTCTCCCAGCACCCCCACCCCCCCAGCCACCAGGGGCACCCACCACCAGGCCCCCACCCATGTCTCCCAGCACCCCCACCCCCCAGCAGTGCAGGGGCACCTGCCGGCAGGCCCTCACCCATGTCCAACTCAAGTTCCCCAGCAACCCCACCCCCCAGCACTGTGGGGCACCTGCCAGCAGGCCCCCACCCATGTCTCCCAGCACCCCCACCCCCCAGCCACCAGGGGCAGCCTCCACCAGGCCCCCACCCATGTCTCCCACCACCCCCACACCCCCAGCAGTGCAGGGGCAGCCTCCACCAGGCCCCCACCCGTGACTCCCACCACCCCCACCCCCCCAGTCACCAGGGGCAGCCTCCACCAGGCCCCCACCCATGTCTCCCACCACCCCCACCCCCCAGCAGTGCAGGGGCACCCACTACCAGGCCCCCACCCATGTCTCCCACCACCCCCACCCCCCAGCAGTGCAGGGGCAGCCTCCACCAGGCCCCCAACCCATGTCTCCCAGCACCCCCACCCCCCCAGTCACCAGGGGCAGCCTCCAAAAGGCCCCCACCCATGTCTCCCAGCACCCCCACCCCCCAGTCACCAGGGGCACCCACCACCAGGCCCCCACCCATGTCTCCCAGCACCCCCACCCCCCAACAGTGCAGGGGCAGCCTCCACCAGGCCCCCACCCATGTCTCCCACCACCCCCACCCCCCAGCACTGTGGGGCACCTGTCAGCAGGCCCCCACCCATGTCCAACTCATGTTCCCCACCACCCCCACCCCCCAGCACTGTGGGGCACCTGCCAGCAGGCCCCCACCCATGTCCAACTCATGTTCCCCACCACCCCCACCCCCCAGCACTGTGGGGCACCTGCCAGCAGGCCCCCACCCATGTCCAACTCATGTTCCCCAGCACCCCCACCCCCCAGCACTGTGGGGCACCTGCCAGCAGGCCCCCACCCATGTCCAACTCATGTTCCCCACCACCCCCACCCCCCACCACTGTGGGGCACCTGCCAGCAGGCCCCCACCCATGTGCAACTCATGTTCCCCAGCCAACATGTCATCACAATCTAGATCCCTGGTCCCTATGGTGAGCCTCCAAATGCAAAACACCCACCCGAGTATTGCATCCACCCACTCATAATTTGCAATTACATCACAGAACACCAATTGCAAGTTCCGAAACAAACACATTTCCCTCACATACACCCAATGGGTGTCAGTGAATCTCAAAACACATATAATGAAATGCATGAAACCAATGAGATACCACACATTGAAGTTCACAAAAAAAAATATGTATTAAAGGAAACATAAATAGAATAAAAAATGAAGAAACAGAAATGTGAATGTACAAAAATTAAAAGAAGCATGTCCGTGAAAAAAAGCTAAACCAAAAATAAAATTCCAAAGTAATGTTGTCCAAAGTCAATGGCCCTCATTACGACCCTGGCGGAACTCGGAAAACGATGGCGGAAATGCAATACCGCCATCGAATAGCGCTCGGTGCGACTATGACCCGTCACCGCAAAGTACAAAGCCATTAGCGACACCGTAGTGAACGCCAACGCTAACTGCACCAAGCACGCGCGCGCGCGCCATGCCAAACCGTAAATACCACCATGGCGCAAGGGTACGCTAATTCCGACCCTAGCGGACATGTACCTAACGCCATCAAGCATGGCGGAATGTACCATTCCGCCATGGTGAGAAGTACGGCATCGCGAATCAACCGTAAACGGCCCCACTGAGTGCCTGTACACCGGTCCCTGCCCACAAAGTACAACTCCCCGTAGGTGCAATGAAGTCACAATGCAACCATTGAAATGTACAAGTCACCCATGCATGCCAACGAACAAAAGAATCACAAGAGGGGCCAATGGGAGCTGCAGGGCACAGATGGCACGAATACAGAAGCCATCCCAATGGACATGACCACAGTCCCCCACCAAGAAACGCACGCAAACACAGGCACCTGTGACCAGCAATATTCCGAGAATCACATCATTCCACCAGTCCACCTGGCTGACCGGCATCTGTTACACAAAACCCAATCCCCCGCCCCTGAGCATGACAACATTCAAACTGTCATATTGGCAGCCCCCATCCCTGACCTCACGGGCTTCGTAGGCAAACGCGCCCAGTACAGTACCACGCAACTAAACTCCGAAGCTGGAACCCAATGCAGATCTCCTCACAATACATCGCCCCCCAAATAGGCATATGCCACATCACTTGCAAAGAAGAACGCTACACGGGCCAAATCAGAATAGAAATTTAATGCACATCAAAATCACCAAGGCCATACAGCCATCAGGCCATGAACTCCAAAACACTTTTCACCATTGTGGGCTGCATCCGCAAGAAATGACCAGCCACTACTTGTGTGACGCCCTGTTCCCTCATGGTACACAGAGCCACATTCACGTACGAAAAGGCAACATGGAAGCGCACAGAACCGCAGGGCCGTCCCAATGGGGAGGCACTAGTCCAGCTGAAAGGCCGAAATGTTGCTCCGAGCCACCAGTACTGCGTAAGGGCATGTGGCCCATTGGCGATCGTCCCATAAGATCGTAATGCTGCTCCACTGATTAACACGAAGCAGCAGGTGTCGGGAGTAAAACCCATCTGCAGGAGTGGCATACAGATGGCAGTGGCAAAAGGGGAGGAGATACCTGTCAACCAAAAGAAAAGTAAAAGAACAGAATGGCCATCAGAACTACATCCGAACAACTCACTTCAATGATCACACTAAATCCACAGCCATATGCATGCTAGCCCACTCCAAAGGATCATCACCACCCCAAAACCACTTGCGACTCATAACCATCTATATCGAGGTGCAAACACCATCAGAAACGAGTGTACCTGTGCATGCGTCTGTCAAAACAGAATCCATCAGATGGGAATGTTAACGTGCATGGACACAAGTGTCTGAGGGCGCGTCGAGACAGGGAGGGCTCAACAAGGCCAGATAGACGATGGTCCCACTATGGCAGCCCTGCATCACATAGCGTAGGGGAGGCGGATAGATCCCAAGAAGCCCTGTACATGGCAAACTCTGTATCAAATCACCTGCCCATGCATCCATTCATCATTCCCTCATCCCGGGATTAAAACGCCTGAATATTTACTCACATAACATTAGAAATATCCATTGAGTCTGTGCGTTATGCAGCCTGCAAAATCCACAGTGCCCCAGCCCGTAATTCCAGTGTAGTGAAGTAACATGTATTTGGGAACGTCCGGCCTCATCGCCCACGTCGCTATTGCGCATCCCAAACTATTCATATCAATCATTGCATCCTCGCCATGGCCCCTGTCTCAAGGACATTGAACAATAGTACGTTATATTTGCAGTCAGACCTGTGGGCATTTCCTCGCCGCTAGCTGAAAACCGAAAGCGCCGCCCTTCGAATTCCTCATTTGCAACATCACGTCGAAGAGGCATCTGTGGCCGTTTGAAATCACTAATTATTCCATCGAGTGCGGCTGTGTGTGAAAATGGCAACTGCCTTCACCCACAAATGGGACGCCCCGCCCGTCGTTGCAACTCGGTACAGTGATGCATGAGGGCCCACCGTTACTCGAGTACTACGTTCCACTGACCCTTCACAAGTCTGTTCGCGACAGCACAGATAGTATGTGAAACAATGGGACCACAGCAGAATGAACATATCAACCAATCTTACACGGCCATCGGGTACAAATACATGATTGCAATAGCAAGATGCCATTCCCCGAATTGCAGCGTTGTGCGCGGGACGTGCTCGGCCAAAGGGGAGAGCAGTTTGCACAGGTGGAATTAATCACCACAGGTGGAGTCCATACAGCCTGAAAACACATAAATTGCACAGCCAGTCTCCTCCCACAACCACACCGAAATGCTACCGGCAGGACTCGCGATGTTGGCCCTGGGGGACCTGATAGCACTGCAAGTACTCCAACTCCAAGAAGAAGACGAACACCAACTACAACCGGCCGCACGGAGGAGACGCAGGAGGAGGAGGAGGAGGCCAAGGCAGGGCCAGCAAGGGCCGCCAGCACAGCCACTACCACCACGCAGGCAGCCCGCAATCCCACGCCTCCGAGCACATCCGTTCAACCTCACTGATGAGCAGATCCACACCCTCTACCGCCTGGACCGGGACACCATAGCCGCCATTGTGGACATGACACAGGCTGACCTTGTCAGCATGATAGATAGCCCAACCGCCATCCCACCCCTACTGAAGGTGGTGTCTGTACTCCACTTCCTGGCCACAGGCACCTACCAGCACACAGTCGGACAGTTGCATGGCATTTCTCAGCCACTGTTCTCACGGACACTATTGCAAGTGCTCGATGCCCTCCTGCAGCACGCAGACGACTACATCTCTCTACCACGCTCGGAGCAGGAAATTACCAACACAAAAGTGGGATTCCATGCACTTGCCGGCATACCGGGTTGCATTGGTGCCATCGACTGCACCCATGTGGAATTGGTCGTCCCACATGCCATGGAGGCCCAGTACCGCAACCGAAAACAATTTCATTCTCTGAATGTACAAATGGTGTGTGACTCCAACAGGATCATTACACATTGTTGTGCCAGATTCCCTGGATCAACCCATGATTCTATGGTCTTGAGGAACTCTACAATACCACGCTACATGGAGCGACACGCAGGGAACAGATCCTGGCTACTCGGTGAGTCTCATTACATGCATGATAATGTGGGGTATGTGATTCGGCAATGACCTGGCAGGAAGGGGGGGGGGGTGTGCGTACGTAGCAATGGCATTCCACATCATACGTTTCTCGTCCACATACAGGTGATGCTGGATATCCACTGAAGAGATGGCTCCTCACACCAGTCCGGAACCCACGGGACCAGCATGAGGAGGACTACAACCATGCCCACTCACGTACCCGTGTAGTCATTGAACAGGCATTCGGCCTACTGAAGGGTCGTTTCCGCTGCCTCAGCAGGTCTGGCGGGGCACTCCTGTACCGCCATGAGAAGGTTGCAAAGATGGTGATGGCATGTGTCATGCTACACAACATGTGCGTACGTAGAAATGTGCCCATGCCCCCTGACGCAGAACTGCAAGCACCTGATGATGGTCATGATGAGGGTGGGGATGTGGCAGCACCTCATGGAGTCTGCGAGGCACCGGAGGGCCGTGACATTCGTCAGCATCTCATTGATGTATGCTTCTAGCACTCACGCCTGGTGGCTGATACATGGACACGGGACTCGTGGCACTGTGTGTGTCTGGGACATGCACAATATGGACTGTACGCCTATGATGGCCTAGTACACAAAGATCAATGTCCACACATCTCATTGGTTGATCGTGCACTGTTTATGGCATATGTGATATCATGTTGTACACCCTATCGACCCGCCACCCAAGTGAGCCCAACACACCCCCTCCACCCTCCTACCTCCCCCCCGAACACCAGTGTCCAAAGATGCTCATTGTCAGTGGGCAGTCGCTATTGCAAGCCCCCTCTGCGGGTATCAGGGGCACCCCTGCCTGTGGAGCGCAGGTTCCTCCCAGATCTACGTTGGGGGCTGCCCTGGACGGAACTTGCAACGGATGATGTCTCTGCCTGCTCACGTCCATGCATGTCCCTAAGGGTTTGCGAGAGCTCAGTGAGCACACGGCGCACTGCGGCAAGTTCGGCACATACGTCCTTGGACGTCGCATGCAGTTCCCCCCTCAGGCTCTCGGTGCATCTCTCCATTTGGACTCCCAGGCTCTTGGTGCTACTCTCCATTTGTGCCCTTAGTGTCTCTGTACCTCTCTCCATTTCTGCCCTAAGTGTCTCAGTTGATGTTTCTATGTCTGCCTTAGTGCCCCCACATTCATCGGCATGGTCCTTGAGGAGCGTGGCCAGTTGCTGCTGTTGCACGATTAACTGGTCGAGGGACTGTTGCCTCTGCTGGGCCATGGCCATTTGCGGGGGTGTCACAGAGGGGCTGTTGACCTCATGTTGCCTTGCCACAGGGCTTGTGGGGGATGGCCAGTCGTCGTCTTGTGGGTGCCCCTGCGTGGTATCCTCATGTTGTACGGGATGGGACAGACAGGGGGATTGGGACAGGTCATGGATGGATCTGACTTCGACATCCCCGTCTTCTGTGTCGGAGCATGCTGCCATCAATGGGGTGTCACCTATGGTGCTGCTGCCACCAGAGGCAGTGCCTTCTGTGGCATCCGTTGGGGGGACCTGTGGTGGTGGTGTTGTGGGCATGCTGGCTGCTGGGGTGCCTGTTGATGTTCCCTCCTCTGTGCTGCCACCTGATTTGTGCTGCTGCCGTGTCTTGATGCGTGCAGCTGAGGTGGAGGGTCTTTGGCCGTTGGTCTAGGCCCTCTTTGCAGGTGTGCTGGTAGGGGTGTCCTGAAGCTCGTCGTTTGGATCGGACCCTGTGGTGGAGTAAAGGAGGGCGAGGGTTATTGATGGGTCTGTGGGAATTGGAATGGCATTGTATCACATGCATTGGGGTGGTACCTGAGGGTGATTTGGGTCGGGGCCTTGGAGGTGCTTTCATTTGTGTGTGGAGTGAGGGTGCAGTTGTTTGGCAGCCTGCAGTTAGGGTGTGCCTGCTGCACGTGTAGTGCGTGTTTTAGGGGTTTTTAATTATTTATGTATTTATTGTGGGTTTTAACGTGCGCTATCAGGCCGATGTGTGTGGACGTTCTCCTGGACATGTGTTTCTGTTGCACTATGTGGACGCATGGTACTTCACATGGATGGACTTTGTGGATTTGGCATTGTTTTATTTGGCCCACCTACCTGAATCTTCGGATGTCTGCACTCCTTTCTCCATCCCTCCGACTCCCTCTATGCTCTCCATTCCGATGGTGGAGGCACAGATTTCTTCCCAGGGGGTCAACTTGATGGGTGATTCAGGACCTCCCCCGGTGGCTGTGGCAATGTTGCGGTTGGCAGAGAGTATGCTGCGGACGCGTATCCGCAAGTCGTCCCATCGCTTGCGGCATTGCTGTGGGGTGCGGGGTGCGGTCCCCACCGCACTTACCCGCTGTGCCACCAGAGCCCATATGGCCTTCTTGTTTGCAAGTGCCGTCCTGGTCATTTGCGTGCAGAAGACGACGGCAGCATTCTCCTGGAGGGTCTCTGTTAGCACGGTGAGTTCCTCACGGGAGAAGTGGACCTGCCGCTTGCGGTCGCACGCTTTCTTCGCTACTTTTCCCATTTTTCTTGGTTTCGCTAGGGTGGATGACGGGTTGGGGTGTGTTTCAGGGTAGTGATTTTAGTGGTTGTGTGGTTTTAGTGGTTTTATAGGTGTACGGCGGGATGTTTCCCGTTCCGGGCCCATGTTTTAACTTCCGTTTCCGTATATTTCCGGTCACCGTACTTTACGGTAGGCGCACACTGCGGTGTCCGCTGTGATGGGTGGCGGTATTGCACCTAGGGCGCCGTACGGCGGCGGTGTGGGCCGTTTTGGGGTCATTTCCGCCATCGCGGACTTTGCACTTCCGCCATGCCGTGGTGCTCGTGCCCGATGGGTCGGAATGGGCCGCACTTTGCTCCTTCGTGCAATGGCGGAAACGCTATTTACGCTGTGGCGGTCCGGTCAGTCACTTTCCGCCAGGGTCGTAATGAGGGCCAATGTCCACAAAACAAAATCCAATGAGAAATAAAAAAGAAAGCCATTGCTCCATGGTTAAAAAGTGAAAAAAAAAATACAATCCAACAGTGAACTATGTACATGGGAACAAGCCAGGGTCCATTATCCCAACAAAAGAAAGGAAACCTATCTAACTACACTAACTAATAAAATAAACTATATACACAAATGTGGCCAATGTCCGAAAGGTCCAAATAAAATCAAAACAAAAATGAAACCTAACACTACCTACATAACTATGTACAAGGGCAGCTGGCTAGTTTCACGGCTCACTTGTGGATGTCCCGGGCCAGGGCATCATCGAACTCCTCCTCAATGTCCCGGAAGCGGTCCTCCTCCATGGCCCCGAGCGTCCGCAGGGCCGTCGACGTCTCCACCTCCAAACCCCTGCGGATTGCCTCAAGGCACTCGGCCCGCCTCAGGGCCCTCCGCATGGAGTCTCCGCCCTGACCATTGTGAGCCGTGCCTCTTCTGCCCGCTCCGCATCTATGGCGTGGCCCAACCGCTGCCACACGGAAGACACTCTCTGTCCTGGGTCCTACTGCCCTCCGACCGATGCCTGCCCCTCCGATGGTGAAGGCCCCGAGCCTTCATGGCTCCCACCACGTTGCTGCTGCTGCTGTGCCTCTGCCCGTGCACTGCCTCCTGCTGCCTGCACATCCTCCGCTGGCTGGGGTGCAGTCGTAGATGTGGCCACCCCTGCTGGACGTCCGACTCCCGACTGTGGCAGGGATGCCTCCTCCACCAGCCTGGCCGCACCGTCAGAGGCAGCTCCACAGGGCACCCAGGTGACTGATGGGTGGGAAGATGGCACAGAGGACGACTGGCGCGTAGGGGGTCCAGTTGAGGAGGGGGTCGTAGCTATCCCCATCAGACGGAGGAATCCGGCCTGGGTGACCTGTCCCAGCAGGCTGACGTGGTCAACGAGCCATTCGAGATGACGTGCAGTCTCTTCATGAAAAGACTGCAGGTCACCTCGCATGGCCCGTTGACGCAACGCCACACCAGCCAGGACAGGCTCAACCCGGACCTGGATAGCCACGTCCGCAGGCAGAGGAAGGCCAGTTGACGTGAGCTCATCCCCTGCCTGAAAACGGGTCTGGACGTAGGCATCCCTGCTGGTGCAAGATGATGCAGGGACAGGATCAGGGACAGGATTGCACACAGGCACCTCCGCGGCGGCCTGTGCTGCCTCCTGTCCCTGGTCCTGCACTGCACCACTAGCACCAGTGGGATCCCCACCTCCAGACCCCGTCTCTGGTGCTTGCACAGCCTCCTCCTTCACCAAACCCCCCACCAACCTGGATGACTCTGTGCCATCTTCCCCTGTTGGGCCCTGTGGGGTCCCAGCTGCCCCTTCTGCTGCCGAGGAGTCCAACTCCAACCTCCGCCTCTTGGACCTCCCCCCGGCAGCTGCGGCCTGGGACGCGGCACCGAACTCCTCACTCCCCGACGAGATCACAACATGGGAGGGGAGCCGGGCCTTGCGTCTCCGGCTGGCGGTGGGATCCCCGCCGCTGTGCTCCACAGCACCTTCTCCGCCCTCTTCATCGGTTGACGCTGCAGACAGGGAGAAACAAAACACAGGCATCAGGACACTGTACAATGGACACATACACACATGACAGTTGTACATGAGTGGCATTGGCAAACCTCAGACATGTCATCACAATCCCCAACACACATGTCATTACAACTCGCACACATGAGCCATACCACAGCCATATCGCAACTGCCACCACCATCCATACGCATACAACAGCATGAGCAGCCAAAAGTGAGCCAGACATCACATGCAACACAGGAAGTGCACCACACATGTACACACACCACCACACTTGCATGCATGTGTACACCTCTGCCAAGTGTCGCAGTGTTCAGACGGGCATCCATGTCACATCTGCCAATCAGGCTTCCACATACCGCTGTCACATGCATCCATGTTGCATCACTGTTGCACCCTTGTCAAATACACACACATTCACATGTACACAGTGCTGATACATGCAGCCAAAAACAACATACATGCGTGACATCACAGACATGTCTACTTACATACACATTCATCCAAACATGTGTGCCCACACAACTGCATTTGACATGCAAGCCTACACACACAAGCACCATCCATGTCTCACACATTCCAGCCCACGCATGTGTCAGCCTCACGGCCCTGTACACCCCCACCCATACTCACCCCATACAAACAGATGTGCAACCTGCACACTACTGAATAATCACCACACGCACTGCTCACAATCAGGATGCATGTACACTCACCGCTCGACTCCAGACGGATCTGCCTCTCAAGGACCTGGACGTGGAGCGCTGGGGATATGCGTTCCAGGACCCTCATCTGTTCTTCCGACAAGTGGCCCCGGCGCCCCTTGGCATCCGCTGCCTTCAAGAGGCGCCAGGCCTTCTTCAGGGTCCTGGACCTGAAGTCCTCCCAGCGCTTCTTGACATGTTGTAAGTCGCGGACTGCCACCCCCTCCGCGTTGATGGCAGTCACGATGTCAGTCCAGATCCGAGTCCGTCCTTCCTTGTCGGCGCGGGAACTTCCGAAGAGGGCATCATACTGCCCCAGGACTTGCTCCACCAGGACACCAACTTCGGTGGCACTGAAGCTGGTGCCCCTCTGCCTCTCTGGCCGGGGGTTGTCAGTGGTCCCAGATGGTGTTTGCCCCGACATGACAACCCCAGAGGCAGGAGTGGGTGGGCAACTGGGTCCTGGGGCTGGGCTGTGGAGCGATGGAATCCCAGTCGGGAGTCTTTGGTTCCAGCAGGGGTGGTCACAGCAACAGCACCCCTGGCTGATGTGCAGGCAGCAAATGGCAGGGCACGTGGGCAGCAGGCAGTCAGGAAGCAGCAGATGGCAGGTGGGAGCGTGTTTGGGGCTCTGGGGGGCAGTAGTTCGGCCTTCTGGGCAGGAGCGTGGTCTTCCGTGTGCTTACGCGTGGCCAGCTTGATACGGAGTGATTTGGCACGTGAAAAATCTGCACGTCAGCGTGTAATTCAAGGAAAGGCCCTTAGCCCGTAAGCGCGTCTGCACGCATACGCATTTTCATTGGACAGAAGGCCCCTCAAGTGCAAGCGCCCCTGTGACGTGACGCGTACAGACGTGCATGGGCATTTCAGCGCGCGTGGAAAACTGCACGTCCGCGTGTAATACGAGGAAAGGCCCTTAGCGCGTATGCACGGCAGCACGCATATGCGATTTCATTGGACCAAAGGCCCTTAGCGCATGAGCGCGTCTGTGACGTGACGCGCGCAGGTGTTTCCCTCATTGCACGTGATGAAAAAACACACGTGGATTTCCACTAATCGCGTGTGAAAGTTCCCGGCACCCCGGAACACACGTACCCAGGCTAATCGCATGTGGAACTTCCCGCGCACCCCGAAACACACGTACCCAGGCCAATCGCGTGTACGCTCACTCCCCTCAGATCACACGCGATGACACTCGGACCTACAGTCTTACCACGTATCCGAATACGGGAAACCCGCGCACGGCAAAAGACGTGCACAGGCGTCAACGCGTCCGCCCACACAAAGGCAGGCGGAGGCGTCCCCGCGCACAGCATAAAAGTGCGCGCAAACAACAAACGCTTATATACAGCTACGATGAATGCCCCATTTGTCGCTGCACTGATCGTGGGACACCGCAGGAGGAGGAGAATAGCCAGGGCACGCATTTTCGCACCACGGACAAGCCTTTTTGGGATGCCTGACGACCAGGTCTACGGCAGGTATAGGTTTCCACCCCATATCATCCTAGACCTGGTCAGGGAGTGGTAAGATGACCTCACATCCCCCACCCTTTGCTCCCAAGCATTGAGCCCCTTGGAGAAGCTGCTCAATGTCCTGCATTTTTTGGCCACTGGGTCATTTCAGCGGACCACTGCCATATTGGGGGGGGTCTCACAGGCCACGCAGTCACGCTGCCTACACCAGGTACTGGCAATCATGACAGCGCGCCCCTCAGTCCGCAGGCACATATACATGCCCAGAACACCCGCAGAAAGGCAGGCCGTTGTCCTGGATTTTTTCAGGGTGGCACACTTCCCCAAAGTACTTGGTGCCATAGATTGCACCCATGTGGCCCTACGTCCACCTAGGGCCATTGAGCACATCTACCGAAACCGCAAGCACTGGCATTCCATCAATGTACAGGTGGTATGTGATGCAAAGGGAATCATCACCTCTGTCTATGCAAACTACCTTGGCTCCACCCATGACAGTTTCATATACAGAATGTCCACCCTGAGCCGGGCCCTGGAAGCTGGGCAGCATGGCGACACATGGCTCCTAGGTCAGTACAAATGCCCTTGCACATGCATGCATGTCACACACAGACAAATATCCAAACCCTAATAATCTCAACTATTATCACCTCCCCAGGGGACAGTGCCTACCCTCTGAGCAACCACATGATGACGCCAATCCGGAACCCCACCACACCACCCCAGGTAAGATACAGCGCCGCCCATATTGCAACCAGGGGCATAGTGGAGCGCATATTCGGAGTGCTCAAGTCACGTTTCCGCTCCCTTGACCGCTCTGGTGGGCAACTACTCTATGCACCACCAGTAGTGTGCAGGATCATTGTGGCAGCATGTGTCCTGCACAATGTTGCAACACGGCAGGGCGTCCCGGTGGACATGGTGGTGCCCCCACATCCCCAACCACAGGCACAGGCGCTGCCCATGGGAGGGGACAGGGCACGTGGCGAGGAAGCCCGGACCCAGCTTGTGGCCACATTTTTCACCTAAACTCCCACCCCTGCGGAGTGCACACAGGCCTGGCACATACCAGGTGACAATCGATGATGACAAAGAGACAGTCAACTGTCACAACCCTACCACCCTGAGATAGTTGCCATGGAAGTGCCACATCGTCTGCATCCCTAGCTACTTAAACACAAGCTATCCTGTGTGACCAAAAGGCACACATATGACAAATGACATGATATGGGCCATACACAAGTATTCCAAGGCGCAATGAGGCAGGGAGGGGGAACAAGGGAACACAGAGAACGGTACTACTAGGCCAGGTGGCATTGAGATCGTGCAAGTGCAGGGGTAGGGGGAATGGGAAAAGTGCAAGGGGAAGGGTGGGGGGGAGTCCAGTACAGGGGAAGTAGCCCAAAAAAATAATACATAGGTCGGCTGGTGGCAACTACAAAGGTAAGTGCAGACAAGTGCTGGGAAGGGAGGGCTGTAGGGATAGAGAGACAGTACTGCAGTGCAGGGGTTGCCAGGGTGGCAGTGCAAGTGGAGAGTGGCTGGGCCAGGGACCGAGGTCGGTGAGAGTGGCCCAGTTGCAGCTCCTGTGCAGTTCCAGTGAAGAATTCTGCAAGGGAGAGGCAGAGAGTAAGCAGAAGCAAAGAGGAAGGTCTTGAGGTGCTTCCAGAACTGGAGATGGTTCCCCTCAAGTTCAAGTCAGGCCGGAAGTCTGCTCCAGGGGGAGGGCCCTGCTGCGGAGAGAAATCTACCCCCAGCTAGTTGCTCTGAGAAGCGGATGACCCGGACATGCAAGGTGTGCATCACACACACCTGCAAAACAGGCCATGGCCATCACTGTCATGTCACTCAAACCCTCCCAAACATCAACATGACATGGCAAGCAATACCCATACACCAACGCAGTAACGAACGATAAGGTACACATTGCCATGTCCTAAATGTACAGTGGCATCGGACACTGCTGCCTGACCCGGAATCAGATGAAATGACAGACCAACAAAATCTCCCACCCAAAATAAGTCATTTCCAAATGCATTACAACAGTCGTAGACGTAACATCACAATGAATGCCTGTCTACATGCACATTATGCATTGCAAAATCAACACTGCAGCTCATGTGTGCAGTGTCCTACTCCTGCATCACACTGCTCAGTGCACAGCACAGTGAACAGCCATTGTGTGTGATGCACACCCTGAGCATCACATCTAAGTGACAGACCATGTCAAACATCAAATTAGGCATGTATTGGATCCATAATCGGTCACAGAACATGCGCTGCCGGGACACAGTGTTTTTTTTTTTATTTTTTTTTTTTATTTTATTTGCATTTATAAAGCGCACAGAACTGCCCTGGGGCATCGTGGCGCTGTTACAGCAGACTTAGTCATGAACACAAGCATAGGAATGTGTTTACAGATGTAAACCGAGTTACCGAGTACATTTCACATTGGTAATAAACATTGAGCTTAGAGGTTATGCTATGCTGTGGTTACAATGCAAGCATGAGAGTGCATGTGGAAGACTTTAGCGGAATAGGAGGGTTTTGAGGTTTTTACGGAAGGTATGGTATGATTTTTCGTTCCTTAGTGAGGTAGGTAAGGAGTTCCAGTTTTTAGGTGCGAGGTGTTGGAAGCTGGTTCCTCCCGCCCTGGATCTTTGAAACGTGGGGACATCAATCATGTTGGTGCGGTGAGCTCTGGTGGGTCTGATGGAGGCTTTCGGTGTGATTCTTTCTGCGAGATAGGGTGGGGCATCCAGGGATAGGCATCTATGTGTGATGGTCATGGCTTTGAAAAGTATGCGTTCCTTCACGGGTAGCCAGTGGGCATCTTTCCTTGCTTGCGAGATGTGTTCTCTTTTTGGAATGGACAGTGCTGCCCGGAGCGCATTGTTTTGCGTGATTTGGAGTTTTTTTAGGTTGTGGGCGGAGGTGCCTAGGAACAGGGCATTACAGTAGTCTAGTTTTGTACCTATAGTGGCTCTGGCGATGGACAGGCAGTTTTTGGCGGAGAGAAAAGGCTTGACAGCATTTATCATCTTGGTGGTAAGTGCCGAGGAAGAGGCTATGGCGTTGACCTGGCGAGACATAGATAGTGAGGCATCTAGGTGAACGCCTAAGGTTTTAACAGTCTTGGAGACTGAGATGGTGGAGTTGTCGATGTTGAAGGATTTGTATTGGGGGGGGAGTTTGTTGAGAATTTCATTGGTCCCTACTATGAGGATTTCGGTTTTGTCCCCGTTTAGGCAGAGGCCGTTGGCCGCCATCCAGGTTTGGATGGCTGTGTAGATTTTGGTTAATGCTGTCGCATCTTCTTCGTAGGTCCCAGTTAGAGGGAGTAGTACCTGCGTATCGTCTGCGTAGTTGGTATACGCTATGTTACGACAGTCGAGGTCATTGAAGAGAGGAAGGGTGAATATATTGTAGAGAGTGGGGGCGGTGCAGGAGCCTTGTGGGACGCCGCAGTGGATGGTGGTAGGGGTTGCCGAGGCAGTGTCTGAGAAGACTTTCATGAGTCTGCCATTTAGGAATGAGGCCACCCATGCAATGGCTTCCGGGGAGAAGTGTGCTTCATTTTTTAGGTGCATGCCTAGGATATCGTGGTTGACAAGGTCAAAGGCGGCAGATAGATCCAGTAGGAGAAGGAGTGCCGGTTTGCCTTTATCCATAGTGTCAGCAAGCTGTATTTTCAGATCAAGTAGGGCTGACTCAGTTCCGTGACCTGGTCGGAAGCCTGACTGTCTTTTTCCTAGGATATGGTTGGTTTCGAGATAATCCTGGATTTGTGTGTAGGCCATTTTATCCAGTATCTTGAGCAGGAAAGGCACAGTGGTGATGGGCCTGTAGTTGGTAGCTACTTCAGGGTCGAGGGTGGTTTTTTTTAGAAGCGGGCGCACCCAGGCTTCTTTTAGACTGTCAGGGACAGTGTTGGTTTTGAAAGAGGCATTAATGAATGATTTAAGGAAAGGGGCGAGTGTTTCAGTGCAGTCTTTGATCAGGCTGGCGGGGCAGGGGTCTCCTTTACAATTGGATGGTTTGATCTTGTTCATTATCTCAATAACTTCGTGTTCTGTGACTTCCCTGAATTTGAACGGGGTAGTGGGGGCTTTGGTGGATGTGGTTCCCGAACTAGGGGTGGGCATGTGGCTCGTGGTGGTGGGAGATTTGAGGTGCAGTGATAGGTTTTTGTGGTGCTCCTTAATTTTTGTTTGTAGGAGTTCAATTTTATTTAACAAGGCAGATTGTATGGAGTTGCACCAGATTTGGTCTTTAACAATGTCTTGTGATTTGGTGGCCGGTGTGGTGAGTTCGTTGAAAATGGCGAAGAGTTCTTTGGATTCGGAGCTTGCATTAGCAATTCTATCATTATAAGAGACTGATTTAGCTGTGATTATGGCTTTTTTGTATTGGGCAGTGATTTTTTTGTAGGAGGATAGGGTGGCTGGGGAAGGCGATTTCTGCCAGGAGTTTAGAGCTTTTCTTTTCTGTGAGCGGAGTTCTTTGAGTTCAGTGGAGAACCAGGTATTTGAGTGTTTGATAGTTTTGGCTTTTTTGGTCTGCAAGGGGGCAATGGCGTCAATGGCGGTGCTTATGGTGCTCTTGTAGATATCTGCTAATTCTGACGGGTCAGATGACTTGAGGTCTGTGGAGAGGATGTGAAGGTGGGGTGTAATTTTATCTTTAGTGAGATTTTTTACACATCTTGCCAGTGCTGGGGGGATGGGGTTAGGTTTGTTTGTGTTAGATACAGCGGGAATAAAGAAGTGAATGAGGTGGTGATCTGACCAAGGAGTCGGGGTGATGGAGCTAATGTCGACGTGACAGTTGTGGTCAGCTATCCAGTCCAGGATACGGCCTTTGTTGTGTGTGGGTGAGGTTATTTTTTGGTCGAAGCCTAGTTCTTTTAAGGCTAGTGCAAGAGATTTAGCAGGCTTGTCCTTTTTATCGTTATACCCCAGGTTAAGGTCACCTAGAAGGATGCTTTTGGAGGTGAGTTTTAGGTTTTCTGTTAGGCGGTGTACAAGGTTCTCATGGAACTCTGTTAGGGGGCCGGGCGGGCGGTAGACTAGGTTGAAGGTGATGGTGGAGTTAGGGGAGAGGGCAATTTTTATAGCTAGAGAGTCTATGTTGTCACCTAGATTGGAGGTGATTTGTCTGGCCTCGAGGTGATCTTTCAGGATGAATGCTACCCCACCACCTACTGAGGAGAGGCGGTCTTGCCGGATAATGGCGTACCCCTGTGGGATAGTAAGGTTGAGGGCTGGCCCTGCAGCGCTGTGCAGCCATGTCTCGGTGATGGCTAAGATGTCGAGGTCCAAGCTAATTAGGAGTTCGTGAATTTCAATGGCATGGGCAGGGATGGATCTGGCGTTTATGAGGGCACACTGTAGGTTGTGTGTGTGTTGGGCCGAGGTAGGGGTGGTGTTGAGTGGTGTCGCCGGGATGGGGTGCGGCATGGTGGGTTTAGGTAAGGGTGTTTTGACTGTAAGGGATGGCGTGTTAGGCGTGTTAAGAGTGGTGGGAGGTGCTTGGTGGGTGAGTCTAGGGTATCTAGAACGGAGACCTAGGAGTTGGTTCCTGGTGTGGATGGGTCTGGTGTAGGAAGTTATGCTGGGTGGAGGATGACGTGCTGTGGGGATGCTTTCAGTGAAGAATGATGGTAGGAAGTAGGTGGGAGGAATGTTGGAGAGGAATGCCAGTGGGGCAGCTGGTGAGCTGGTGGATTGTTGAGGCATGGCGAGGGTATCGTTCAACATGGCACAACTAGAAACAGAATGCAATGTGGGCAGCAAAATCAGGGCACAGTGTGCGACCATAAGGCACAACACAATAGTGTGGTCTAGATACGACCATAAGGCACAACACAATAGTGTGGTCTAGATATGACCATAAGGCACAACACAGTAGTGTGGTCACTATGCGACCATAAGGCACAACACAGTAGTGTGGTCTAGATACGACCATAAGGCACAACACAGTAGTGTGGTCTAGATACGACCATAAGGCACAACACAGTAGTGTGGTCTAGATACGACCATAAGGCACAACACAGTAGTGTGGTCACTATGCGACCATAAGGCACAACACAGTAGTGTGGTCTAGATACGACCATAAGGCACAACACAGTAGTGTGGTCTAGATACGACCATAAGGCACAACACAATAGTGTGGTCTAGATACGACCATAAGGCACAACACAGTAGTGTGGTCTAGATACGACCATAAGGCACAACACAGTAGTGTGGTCACTATGCGACCATAAGGCACAACACAGTAGTGTGGTCTAGATACGACCATAAGGCACAACACAATAGTGTGGTCTAGATACGACCATAAGGCACAACACAGTAGTGTGGTCACTATGCGACCATAAGGCACAACACAGTAGTGTGGTCTAGATACGACCATAAGGCACAACACAGTAGTGTGGTCTAGATACGACCATAAGGCACAACACAGTAGTGTGGTCACTATGCGACCATAAGGCACAACACAGTAGTGTGGTCTAGATATGACCATAGGGCACAACACAGAGACTACACAGTATTACAGTGGTCGCTGGGCGACCGTGGTAACGGTGCTATTGTCAGATGGCAGCATATTGCAGAGCAAGGCAAGAGCATGGTTGGTTGGCTATGGATTGTGCATTAAGTATTTTGTTGCAGTTCAGAAGCACAACGGTGCATGTGGGACCTTGGGCGTAGCAATGTTAGGAGGTGCTAGGTCAGGGCTCTAGCTCGAGGGTCGGGAGTGGATAGTGGAGGAGGGGGGCAGTATGCTTACCCTGTAGGTGGACGGCAAGGGGTCCTGGCTCTAAGCTCGACTATGCACTCCACCTGGAGCAGCACGGGCAGAGTTTGTGGCCCCTGGCTCCTGATGCTCCAAACAGGCCCTCAACAGGCCTTAGAGTGGCCTTTGCGCTGGCCGCCGGCGTGATCCGCCTGCCGGCGGTTACAGCTGATTTTAGCGAGGCTCAGCCTCGGTTTCAGGCCGCGCTGCGCCCGGCATGCGTGGGTCAGGCGGCGTGTGGGGACAGGGTCAGGCAGGCCCTGTCCGTGCTCCTCGTCGTCTCGTGGTTTCGCCGCTGGGCTGGGGTGCTGGGGGGGCTCCTGCCCTCGCCCCACGGTGTGGAAGAGTGAGTGAGGGGGTAAGCAGGCCTCAACAGGCCTTAGAGTGGCCTTTGCGCTGGCCGCCGGCGTGATCCGCCTGCCGGCGGTTACAGCTGATTTTAGCGAGGCTCAGCCTCGGTTTCAGGCCGCGCTGCGCCCGGCATGCGTGGGTCAGGCGGCGTGTGGGGACAGGGTCAGGCAGGCCCTGTCCGTGCTCCTCGTCGTCTCGTGGTTTCGCCGCTGGGCTGGGGTGCTGGGGGGGCTCCTGCCCTCGCCCCACGGTGTGGAAGAGTGAGTGAGGGGGTAAGCAGGCCTCAACAGGCCTTAGAGTGGCCTTTGCGCTGGCCGCCGGCGTGATCCGCCTGCCGGCGGTTACAGCTGATTTTAGCGAGGCTCAGCCTCGGTTTCAGGCCGCGCTGCGCCCGGCATGCGTGGGTCAGGCGGCGTGTGGGGACAGGGTCAGGCAGGCCCTGTCCGTGCTCCTCGTCGTCTCGTGGTTTCGCCGCTGGGCTGGGGTGCTGGGGGGGCTCCTGCCCTCGCCCCACGGTGTGGAAGAGTGAGTGAGGGGGTAAGCAGGCCTCAACAGGCCTTAGAGTGGCCTTTGCGCTGGCCGCCGGCGTGATCCGCCTGCCGGCGGTTACAGCTGATTTTAGCGAGGCTCAGCCTCGGTTTCAGGCCGCGCTGCGCCCGGCATGCGTGGGTCAGGCGGCGTGTGGGGACAGGGTCAGGCAGGCCCTGTCCGTGCTCCTCGTCGTCTCGTGGTTTCGCCGCTGGGCTGGGGTGCTGGGGGGGCTCCTGCCCTCGCCCCACGGTGTGGAAGAGTGAGTGAGGGGGTAAGCAGGCCTCAACAGGCCTTAGAGTGGCCTTTGCGCTGGCCGCCGGCGTGATCCGCCTGCCGGCGGTTACAGCTGATTTTAGCGAGGCTCAGCCTCGGTTTCAGGCCGCGCTGCGCCCGGCATGCGTGGGTCAGGCGGCGTGTGGGGACAGGGTCAGGCAGGCCCTGTCCGTGCTCCTCGTCGTCTCGTGGTTTCGCCGCTGGGCTGGGGTGCTGGGGGGGCTCCTGCCCTCGCCCCACAGTGGGCACCAGAAGGCAAACAGTGTACACGTGGATATGCAAGGGTAGGAGTACATGTAGTGCATCAGAGTGCAAGTGTGTGGTTCTGCAAGGACATGCACTCCACATATGCATGTGCACTCAAGTGACCATCAGTGTTCCCTACACATCACATGTGAACATCCACCATGTGTACACCCCAGCATGTCAAACCACAACTATCCCCTCGCACCTGAAAGGAAAACACAACACATGAACAGGCATTGATCAGCAGAACACAACATGTACATAGGATACCACCATTACTATGTCAGAGTTCCCATCACACTGCAGGGCAAGGCAACTATCAACAACAACCCCCCCCTCCCTCACAAATGACCATGACCCACTGAACAACTGTACCTGGGTCATGGAGCCTCCAAACCTAAATTCCACCTGGCCACAGGATCACCTTTACCCTTCGTCACCATCTCCCACCTTGTGTGTAAAAAGATGCCTGAACCCTCAGAATCCACACTCATTTCCAAAATCACAAAATCCAAGGCATAAAAACGAACCCGAACACCCTCCAGTAGATGACTTGACGTAGCAGTACCTCACAAAGGCCAAGTACTACCACAATGATGCAACAACCAAGGTAGCACAGCAAAACAATGTCACGACAGGATGTGAGACATGTGTGGTACATGACATAGGATGATGCACCATGAATGGATGTGTACTGTCACAGGTCCCCTGTACAGGCGCGGGAGTGTCACGAAACAACCACCCCCACCATGTCCCGGGTGCCTGCAAGGTCAAACTCACACAGGCCACTGAGACCCTGGTGGGGAATGAGGTTCAGGGATATGCAGTCGGGACAGGTGTTGACACACTGGATGACTGGAATGAGTGGCAGGAGAGGGGAGGAGGAATGACACATGAAACTAGGGAATGCACGAAAATGTACAACCTGCATGAACACATACACAATCCAAACAAACCTGCACATCATTGTCATGGCCTTCTGTAGTTCAGGCTCAGGAGTGGTACGAACCAACCACCCCCTCTAGGGTTTTGGCGCCTGCAAGTTCGGGGCTTACACAGACATCCGCAACCCCAGTGGGGAAAGAGGCTCAGGGAATGTTGTTTGGATAGGCACGGGAAGCAGGAACACCGGGTAGAGGGTACAGGTTTCAAAATTGCATAGGATCACGGGTGATTAGGGAGAAAAAACATACCAAATTGAACCACACGTACATCCATGCATCAGTACACTCCCCAGCAAGCCTATGCAGAGCAGTTCGTAAGAAAAACAACAAGACACTTAGCTCTGGTTTTGAGTGCTGGCCTCCTGCCTGCGCACTCTCAGGTCCGCTTACAGGAGCACTGCAATGCTGCAAAGAGAGCCACAGTCAACAACCTGTACGTGCCAATTACACAAAAACACAACACCAAACATGCCCCATAGCAACAAACTACTCTACAAACAGACAATCTGTGCTCGATGCTTCGTACCCATATATAACATCACCCCTGTGACGGGTCATACACAGTCAATGCAGTAAGTCAGCCGCTGGTGGGTGCGTGGCAAATGAAACACCAATGTGTCACAATTCACACAACATGCAATGTTCCCTGGGTAAGCAGACAGGGCCATATAGCAAGCCATGACTACAGAGCAAGTTGCGTACCACCATGACCGAAACAAAGTTGGCAGTGCATTTATCATGAAGTACGTGGAAAAGACAGGCACTGCACCCGAGTATGTCCCTTGCTGTATGTCCCTGTGAGCTGCCCCTTTCCATGTCTCGGAAGGCTACATGGTTGATACAAGTGCCTCAATGGACCTTGGTGTACCGGAGGGTATGTGCCACTGCCCCTGCATGTGTCCCAGACAACCCTACTATCAACAGCCATCAGTCCACAAACACATCTGAGCTGCATTGTGTGCTTCAACACCAATATTCGTCTAAGCTCACCCTCAGTGCTGTGACTAAGCCTGCATGTGCAACTCGCCTGGTGCAAGCTTTGCTGTGTCGTGGCCCCCCTGTGATGCTCACCTTGCCTGGAGTTCCTTGGAACATGTCAGCAGTTCTAGGATGTGGGTCTGCAATCACTGTGCCTCTGCTTGTGCACACATGTGCATGTGGGCACCAACAAACGGGTCCAGAATTCCGTCGTCCAATGGGCCATGTCTGCTGGCAAAGGTGCTCTGGAGGCTCATCCCCCTGTAGAAAGGGCATGAAACACATGATTAATGCTTCAAAGTCATCTGTGTGTGTCTCATCAGGCATCTCATTACTTGACCATGTCAGAGAGTCACATCACGAATCACACCATCAGTCCGTCTTTCACCTCCAAAGTGTGGAACACTATCTACAGCATGAATTGCAACAAGCACGTGTACAGGAAAGATATGAAACATACTACACAATGCATAGCAATCAATGTCCACATTAATCATGACACACCCCATCTAGCAAAAGCTGAACAGTGGACAATGACACCTAAATCAACCCCACTAGGGGTGTCTGTTAGGCGGAAACCTGTGCAGTTCCCTCTGGGACCACTGCAAAAGATTTAGGACTACAGGCGTTGGCGGTGAACCCACTTGGTAGCAGTCTGTACCACACAGATTCACTTGGTAGCTGTGGCTGAGCAGTCAGACCTCTCTCAAGAAAAGTTGAGCAGTATGTGGAGTATACAACATAGGGCAATTCTTCACAGTAAGACAAGCAAACACGCAACGAGGCTTAGTGTAAAGATAGTAAGGTATTTATTTATAACACAACATCTATGGAAAACACTAAAGCAAATCACGGCAAACAAATCAAACACAATTAATCTACAAAGTAGAAAATGATCAATCCCCCTAGCAAAATATCGACAACTCTAGGTTCTACCGGTACCACTTATTTTCAGACAGAGGTGTATACCTCAACCTAGATGACACTCGAATATTTGTTAGGACGGGCGAGAAAAAGATAGGCAGGTTATGAAATCAACACAGTTCAATCCTATGCGGATAAAATGCAAGGCAGGAAGGCAAGAATCACAATAGATCGTAAAGTTCAGAGGCCAGGCCTACTCGGAGAGAGGCAAGGCACGATGTCCCAAAAAGTCTCTAGTGGAGATGCATTCAAGTCTTTATAGCAAATTGTTATCGGCAGATTGAACCAGTTCAGAACAAAGAATGAGCAAAGCTTGGAGGCGACCCAGCGGAACGGAGAGGATTAAGACACCTCACTCGAACCGAACGAAAGGGAAGCCAGGCGGACACGGTACCTTGTTGTGGAGGGCAGCTCCGGCGGGGGCAGTTGTTCCTGGTGGTGGATGCACGTCGGGTCTTGGCCAAGAGTAGAGATGATCTCATCGTCGAAGGAAAGTGAAGTCCGGTGCACCACCAGGGAAGAGACCAGCCGCGGAGTGCTCCGTCACAAGGCACCACCTTTTGGTCACGGTACAGGGGTAGTGGCTATCCGGTTGCCGAGGTGCTCTGCACGGGCAATTCGACCACTGCGTCCTGAGGCGAATAAAAAGCGAAGGGGACTGGTTGTTCCCACCAGTCAGGGGAAGAGACTCTCCGGCAGGGAGATCTCCTCTGTCGTCGGGAAGTGGTGAGTCGGCTCAGCAGGGCTCCACCGGAGGTGTCGTTGTTGCAGGTCGGCTCAGCGTTACCCTCGTCGGATTCTTAGGTCCTGTGGCGACTTCTGAAGATCCAGTCCCAAAAGCCCTGCTTTTATGCAGAAGACCCCCATTCATTCAGCCTAGCTGTCAATCAACACATGCTAAGTGGTGAGCGGGAAGGCTCACCACCTGGGCCAATCACTCCAGAGTGCGACCTGAGTTGGCAAGGCGACTCGGTCCAGGGTGCCTAAACCCCCTCCCACACCTCTGAGGTAACCCAGACAGAATGGCACCACTTTGGAGGGTCTCTGTACAGAGGCCCGCCAAAAGTGGAACAAAGGGCTCAACCTTTGGTTTAGGAGTCACAGAGACGAACACAGACGCCATTTTAAAACCGAGTTCTGGCAGAAAATACCACTCGATAAACTTATTTAAGATAAGTAGATCGGTGGTACGTCAGAGATAAATGAGAAAAAGTATCAATCTCCAACAATGGGACGAATCCCATAGGGTTATGTTCGGGATCGAACATAACAAGTAGTTTCCACTGCCACCAGCCAAAACTCGACGAGGGGGGACGGGACAGTGCCCCCTCGAGTAACAGTTCCAGGAGTAATCGAATTACCCCTACTAGTACATCCACAATAAGATGGTTGGTACTAGTTCTGTTAGTAAATTTAGGTCTAGTAAAGCCAATGGTGACTTTACATGCCCGGGGAGACAGTAGTCATTCCCCGGGTATGGAGTCTATGGTGGGGGACCCGCTAGGGCGCCCCCGTATTACGACACGTAGGGTGCGGTGTAACACACATAGAAAAACATATGAGACCCTATGGAGTAAAAGACCCCATAGCCCAGACGAACACATTGACATTTCAAAGGAATTACACACATACATGTCCAAGAGTGAGAGAAAAGAGTCTCACTCTTGGCAGGATGGAAAAAAAACAACTCCAGAAATCCAGCAAAGCAGCTGGGGGACTCACTAGGTTAGGAAATTCAGCCTAAACAGAGAATTCTCCCTAACAGTGTCAACACAAGTCACACAGCACCAGACATGCCACAGATATGACAGTCCAAAGCCCTTGTGTAAAATGCTGTAACACCAAACCATCCTTGCGAGCCCATGGATAAGGGAGGCAGGAGTGGCATATGTGAGTCAAGGACCCCAAGCAGCAAACACATACACAAGACAACCATGAAGGGCCCAGCTGGAACAGACAGTGGATGCCTTCAAAGGCCACAAAGCACCGCACCGTCACATGAAAGCACAATAGACTAGCAATTTTAAACTAACTCAACTATTAACTAATTACACTAACTATGGAAAACCTACATTACCTATTTAAACTAACTATCAAACAGAAACTTAACTAACTAAACTAAAAGAAAAATCAAAAATGGCCACATACGACCCTGGGGGGAGGGGAGGGACCCAGGAGGGGGGAGGTACAGGGTGCTGCTCAACATCCACATGCGATGATGCTGAGACAAAAAAAAAATCCTCCATGGGCTCAACGTCTGCACAGCACGACCCATGTGGGAGATAGATGGTCGTCCGAGTCTGGCTCATCCTGGAAAGGAGGACGTGGCACAGTAGCCTGGCCACGGCTAGCCGCAGCTTGCCCCTCGTCGACAGCAAGTCTGCCGGACGGGTGAGCCTGGTTCTGTGTGGCGATGTGACGTAGGTCTGCATGCAGAACCTCACGTGATACACGTGCTTCCTCTTGCAAGGTAGCAGGTGTAACACGGAGTTCCTCCTGCAAGGCCTGGCTGGACAACCGCTGCACCTCCCGGCAAGCCTGTAGCTCAGCCGAGATGGTACGCTCAAGCTGTGCAAACCTCTCCTCTTCCTGCTGCCTCTGGGACATCATAAGGACACCCAGAGTGGATCTGAGGGAAGCATACTCCTCCCTCAGGGCATCCATGTGCGCCTCTGCGTGAGCAGCAATTGCTTGACGCAGAGACGACATTTCAGCCTGGCGTGCCCTGTCTGAGGCCTCCATGCCCAGCCTGAGCGAGCGGGCCGTGGACCGTGCCGCCTGCTGCTGGAGAAGCACCTGCCTAGCAGGGCAGAGCACAGATCGGGCCACACGCTCCATGCTCTCAGCGATGTTCTCCATTGCTGCCCCCTGCCGTTCGGAATTGGCAGTCATGTCTTGCTCCCACTCAGTATACAGCAGTTGCGCGCGGCGACCGCATTGGCGGGCTTGACCCCTGCGGGACCCAAGGACCGGGGGTCCTCGCTGTGTTGGCACCGCCTGTGGCTGCACGACTACATGCCCCCGTCGACGTGATGTCCCAGGCACATCAGTGACTGGTGTGGAGGGTGACCCTGCGTCCCGATCCACCACGGGCAGAGGAACCAAGACTGTCTGATCCCTCAGTGCAGGTGTCGCAGACAGAGGAGTGTCCACATCAGAATCACTCACCCCTGACACATGGACTTGATGCTCATCCAACTCAACATGGACGTCAGAGTCGTCATCAAGGCTGGACTCATAGGCAGCCAGAGACAAGATGGACTGCAGCACTTGGGGGTTTTCGTGGCCTACCACCCCACGACCCCCACTAGTGCCGGGTTGATGTGGTGTTACCAACCCTGTGTCTGGCATGACAACACCATCCTCCGCCTCCATTGCATCATCACCTGAAAAATAGAGAGAAAAAGGTCAATACACATGTCAGAAGCACACGACACACACACACACCGACAGCAAAGGCATCCGGCAGACATGTGACACACAACATATGACCTGGCATGCATGCTGGGTCTACTTTGAATGGCTTCTGTGATCAGACCTGTTGAAAGGTGGCAGTTTCCATGGAAGTGGGTCTATGCAGTGCAGAAAATGTGTACGCCACTCACTACCTACATGTACAAGCACTACATGGTGTGTGCCAGGAAATGTGAAGGCAGTGCAATGTCAAATTCAGACATCACGTGCATTGTGCATTCAATGTGTACCATGTCTAGAAGCCAAGCACCCCTCCACCCCAGTACCAAAGCAGGGATGCCTAGCATGGTATCAAAAGGCTAACCATACACCTGTGTATTGACAGGCAGTGTTGACTGGCATCAACAGCTTAATGTGATTCAAATTACAACACTGCAAATGATGCTGGGACAGTGGGCAGGACACATGATGAAAACTCTGGAGGCCGCCCACGTGTGAAGAAGACACAAGAGTTGGACAGAGTCATTGGCCATTGAACAGGCTGAGGCCTGTGAGCCACACAGATTGTCAGGGCCTAAACATGTGTGCAACGCAGGACTGAGCCACAGTTGACATGGGGAGGCCGATGAGATGGCAGGCAATGATTGTAACCAAGGACTCATATTACAGTGATCATCCAGTCAAGGACACATAGGGGCATGCGTGCAATGCACATGGAGCATGAATGGGCACTCATGTCCCTGCGGGACATCTGACCCATGCACAGTACAAGTGAGATACCCTGCATCGAGTACTAAGGCTGTACCACACGGCAGTTTCTACGCTGGAAGTTAGCATCTACACAGGACACATGAACAAGAAACTACACATTGACAAGATTGGAGCAGACCAGTGCAAAGGTGGAACTGGAGTGCAGAGTGGCGGAGGAGGGGCAAGGGAGCATGCCCACATGGAGTCCCGCATGCAGGCAGAGGAGACATGCATGACGGTAGCATTGCATTACTTACACATCAGAACCATGTACACATCACATGTAGCAGCAATCATGCACAACACATCCCACAAGTGAAACACACACGTCCTCAACAAACACGCATCAACACTCACTGGACTGGGCATCAAAGTCCAGCATCTCTCCCACTCCTTCGACCAATTCAGGTGGTATGAACTCCGCAACGAGAGCCTCATGCGGAGTGAGTTCTTCCTCCTCTGGTGCAGGCCCACCGCCAGTCACCAGAGTCAAGTTGTAATTTGAGGCACGCTTGGCCTTAGTGCTGCGCTTGATGTCATTCCAACGCTTTTTGCACTCCTGCGCCGTGCGCACCTCATGGCCGAATGAACTGACATGTTCCGCAACATGCTTCCAGTGGGTGTCACGTTGGGCAGCCGTAGTCTGACTATTGGCACCCACTAGCATGTCACGGCTGTGGCCCCGCACGTAGTCCACGAGGAAGTCCAGTTCCTGCTTACAGAAAGGCTTCTTCCTCGACGTGCAGGAGGTCGTGGCTGTGTGTGGGGTCCCAGCCTCTGCTGCAGGTGCAACCTTCCTCCTCTTGGACTGTGGCGCAGACCCTGGCTGGCTAATGCCGCCCTGACCAGTATGGCCAGTGGGTTCGGTGGATTGAGCCAAGGGAGTGGCAGGTGGAGGGATGACCAAAGGCCTGACTTGTGTCAGTGGCATCTGGGTGCCCACTAATGGACCCTGCGCAGCAACATCAGCTGTGGCAGGTTCATTGACCGCAACGGTCCTGGTTGGCAGACTCACAACCGGGGTGCTGTTGGGTGCATCTGCCCCTGCACTTGCCAACACCTGGCTGTTCGGGGCAGCAGATGACATGACTGCCCCAGGGACACGTGTCTTGGTCTGATCAGCCCGGCCTGCCCCTATGGTTTCCCCCCTGGCCTGTTGGAGATCTACCAAGGGCTCTTCAAGTGCCAACGCAGAATGCGCTGGCAGACCCTGAGCCTGGGTGGCGGTGTCCACAGCTGCACCTGCAGCTACCACTACCCTTGGGCCCGTGGCAGTCGATGGAACGGACTGCCGGGTCATATGGGTGCCAGTGCCAGATGCAGGAGCTGCATCCCCCGGAACCACAGGGGGTGGTGGCATGGCTGCACCGACACATGGCACAACATTGTGCTCAAGTGGCGCACCCCTGCCTCTTCCCCCTCTGTGGCTGCCCTGGACACCCTGGAGTCCCCCTACTACCTGGTCACCACGGCCACGTCCCCGACCACGCCCGCCACGAGGAGTACGCCCAGCTGAGGCGCCCCTCACCTTTGGTGGCCTCCCAACCATGGCACAGATGTAGTAGTGCTGGCACAGATGGAGTGGTGCCAATGGGAGGTGTACACCACAATTGACCTGGGCAATTGGGGTGAAGGGGGTGGGAAGCAAGATGTTAACAGCCCCCCTGCACCTGCAAGGCTGTATGTGACCCCGGTGATGTGGTGACGGGTCACGCAACGCTCAGGCACCCCAAAACTGCAGTAAAACCGTGCACGCAACCCTGCAGCCTACGTGCGTGGATTCAACCTCCCGCAGTACGCGGTGGCACCCAGTAACACGAATAACGCGTGCGCGTGGGACACGCAGGCTACTATGACATCGAAAATGGGTGCGATACACAGGGGCACCCGCAGTGGGGAAAAGAGCATGTGCGACTCACCGTCTGACTAGCGCGATGCAGAAAAACACGCGTAGCCAATACCCCCGCCAAAAGAAGAGATACGTCCTTGATAGCTGTGAAGTTGTGATGGCGCGCGAAACAACAGGAAGCAGCAACACACGTCGGTCTCCACGAAAGGCACATACAGCGAACTGCTGGGCCCGCTCACCTTTAACCCGTGCTGAGGGAAATACACGCGCGCGTCACGTCATTTACGCGCATGGGCCCTTTCCTCGTATTACACGCGGACGTGCAGTTTTTCATGCGCGCTTACGCGCATGGGCCCTTTCTTCGTATTGCACGCGGACGTGCAGTTTTCCACGCGCGCTTACGCGCATGGGCCCTTTCCTCGTATTACACGCGGACGTGCAGTTTTTCACGCGCGCTGAAATGCCCATGCACGTCTGTACGCGTCACGTCACAGGGGCGCTTGCGCTTGAGGGGCCTTCTGTCCAATGAAAATGCGTATGCGTGCAGACGCGCTTACGCGCTAAGGGCCTTTCTTCGAATTACACGCTGACGTGCAGATTTTTCACGTGCCAAATCACTCCGTATCGAGCTGGCCACGCGTAAGCACACGGAAGACCACGCTCCTGCCCAGAAGGCCGAACTACTGCCCCCCAGAGCCCCGAGCACGCTCCCACCTGCCATCTGCTGCTGCATGACTGCCTGCTGCCCACGTGCCCTGCCATTTGCTGCCTGCACATCAGCCAGGGGTGCTGTTGCTGTGACCACCCCTGCTGGAACCAAAGACTCCCGACTGGGATTCCATCGCTCCACAGCCCAGCCCCAGGACCCAGTTGCCCACCCACTCCTGCCTCTGGGGTTGTCATGTCGGGGCAAACACCATCTGGGACCACTGACAACCCCCGGCCAGAGAGGCAGAGGGGCACCAGCTTCAGTGCCACCGAAGTTGGTGTCCTGGTGGAGCAAGTCCTGGGGCAGTATGATGCCCTCTTCGGAAGTTCCCGCGCCGACAAGGAAGGACGGACTCGGATCTGGACTGACATCGTGACTGCCATCAACGCGGAGGGGGTGGCAGTCCGCGACTTACAACATGTCAAGAAGCGCTGGGAGGACTTCAGGTCCAGGACCCTAACCAAGGCACGGCGGCTCTTGAAGGCAGCGGATGCCAAGGTGCGCCAGGGCCACTTGTCGGAAGAACAGATGAGGGTCCTGGAACGCATATCCCCAGCACTCCACGTCCAGGTCCTTGAGAGGCAAACCCGTCTGGAGTCGAGCGGTGAGTGTACATGCATCCTGATTGTGAGCAGTGCGTGTGGTGATTATTCAGTAATGTGCATGTTGCACATCTGTTTGTATGGGGTTGAGTATGGGTGGGGGTGTACAGGGCAGTGGGGCTGACACAAGCTCACGTCAACTGGCCTTCCTCTGCCTGCGGACGTGGCTATCCAGGTCCGGGTTGAGCCTGTCCTGGCTGGTGTGGCGTTGCGTCAACGGGCCATGCGAGGTGACCTGCAGTCTTTTCATGAAGAGACTGCACGTCATCTCGAATGGCTCGTTGACCACGTCAGCCTGCTGGGACAGGTCACCCAGGCCAGATTCCTCCGTCTGATGGGGCTTGCTACGACCCCCTCCTCAACTGGACCCCCTACGCGCCAGTCGTCCTCTGTGCCATCTTCCCACCCATCAGTCACCTGGGTGCCCTGTGGAGCTGCCTCTGACGGTGCGGCCAGGCTGGTGGAGGAGGCATCCCTGCCACAGTCGGGAGTCGGACGTCCAGCAGGGGTGGCCACATCTACGACTGCACCCCAGCCAGCGGAGGATGTGCAGGCAGCAGGAGGCAGTGCACGGGCAGAGGCACAGCAGCAGCAGCAACGTGGTGGGAGCCATGAAGGCTCGGGGCCTTCAATATCGGAGGGGCAGGCATCGGCCGGAGGGCAGGAGGACCCAGGACAGAGAGTGATTTCCGTGTGGCAGTGGTTGGGCCACGCCATAGATGCGGAGCGGCAGCGGGAGGAAGAGGCACGGCTCACAATGGTCAGGGCGGAGAACTCCATGCGGAGGGCCCTGAGGCGGGCCGAGTGACTCGAGGCAATCCGCAGGGGTTTGGAGGTGGAGACGTCGACGGCCCTGCGGACCCCCGGGGCCATGGAGGAGGACCGCCTCCGGGACATTGAGGAGGAGTTCGATGATGCCCTGGCCCGGGACATCCACAAGTGAGCCGTGAAACTAGCCCGCTGCCCTTGTACATAGTTATGTAGGTAGTGTTAGGTTTCATTTTTGTTTTGATTTTATTTGGACCTTTCGGACATTGGCCACATTTTTGTATATAGTTTATTTTATTAGTTAGTGTAGTTAGATAGGTTTCCTTTCTTTTGTTGGGATAATGGACCCTGGCTTGTTCCCATGTACATAGTTCACTGTTGGATTGTATTTTTTTTTCACTTTTTAACCATGGAGCAATGGCTTTCTTTTTTATTTCCCATTGGATTTTGTTTTGTGGACATTGACTTTGGACAACATTACTTTGGAATTTTATTTTTGGTTTAGCTTTTTTTCACGGACATGCTTCTTTTAATTTTTGTACATTCACATTTCTGTTTCTTCATTTTTTATTCTATTTATGTTTCCTTTAATACATATTTTTTTTGGTGAACTTCAATGTGTGGTATCTCATTGGTTTCATGCATTTCATGATATGTGTTTTGAGATTCACTGACACCCATTGGGTGTATGTGAGGGAAATGTGTTTTTTTCGGAACTTGCAATTGGTGTTCTGTGATGTAATTGCAAATTATGAGTGGGTGGATGCAATACTCGGGTGGGTGTTTTGCATTTGGAGGCTGACCATAGGGACCAGGGATCTAGATTGTGATGACATGTTGGCTGGGGAACATGAGTTACACATGGGTGGGGGCCTGCTGGCAGGTGCCCCACAGTGGTGGGGGGTGGGGGTGGTGGGGAACATGAGTTGGACATGGGTCGGGGCCTGCTGGCAGGTGCCCCACAGTGCTGGGGGGTGGGGGTGCTGGGGAACATGAGTTGGACATGGGTGGGGGCCTGCTGGCAGGTGCCCCACAGTGCTGGGGGGTGGGGGTGGTGAGGAACATGAGTTGGACATGGGTGGGGGCCTGCTGGCAGGTGCCCCACAGTGCTGGGGGGTGGGGGTGGTGGTGAACATGAGTTGGACATGGGTGGGGGCCTGCTGTCAGGTGCCCCTGCACTGCTGGGGGGGTGGGGGTGGTGGGAGACATGGGTGGGGGCCTGGTGGTGGGTGCCCCTTGTGGCTGGGGGGTGGGGGTGCTGGGAGACATGGGTGGGGGCCTGGTGGAGGCTGCCCCTGGTGACTGGGGGGGTGGCGGTGGTGGGAGACATGGGTGGGGGCCTGGTGGAGGCTGCCCCTGCACTGCTGGGTGGTGGGGGTGCTGGGAGACATGGGTGGGGGCCTGGTGGTGGGTGCCCCACAGTGCCTGGGGGTGGGGGTGGTGGGAGACATGGGTGGGGGCCTGGTGGTGGGTGCCCCTGCACTGCTGTGGGGTGGGGGTGCTGGGAGACATGGGTGGGGGCCTGGTGGTGAGTGCCCCACAGTGCTGGGGGGTGGGGGTGGTGGGAGACATGGGTGGGAGCCTGGTGGAGGCTGCCCCTGGTGGCTGGGGGGTGGGGGTGCTGGGAGACATGGGTGGGGGCCTGGTGGAGGCTGCCCCTGGTGGTTGGGGGGTGGGGGTGCTGGGAGACATGGGTGGGGGCCTGGTGGAGGCTGCCCCTGGTGACTGGGGGGTGGGGGTGGTGGGAGACATGGGTGGGGGCCTGGTGGTGGGTGCCCGTGGGGGCTGGGGGTGGGGGTGCTGGGAGACATGGGTGGAGGCCTGGTGGAGGCTGCCCCTGGTGACTGGGGGGTGGGGGTGGTGGGTGACATGGGTGGGGGCCTGGTGGTGGGTGCCCCTGGGGGGTGGGGGTGCTGGGAGACATGGGTGGGGGCCTGGTGGTGGGTGCCCCTGCACTGCTGGGGGGTGGGGGTGGTGGGGAACATGAGTTGGACATGGGTTGGTGCCTGCTGGCAGGTGCCCGACAGTGCTGGTGGGTGGGGGTGGTGGGGAACATGAGTTGGACATGGGTGGGGGCCTGCTGGCAGGTCCCCCACAGTGCTGGGGGGTGGGGGTGGTGGGGAACATGAGTTGGACATGGGTGGGGGCCTGCTGGCAGGTGCCCCACAGTGCTGGGGGGTGGGGGTGGTGGGGAACATGAGTTGGACATGGATGGGGGCCTGCTGGCAGGTGCCCCACAGTGCTGGGGGGTGGGGGTGGTGGGAGACATGAGTTGGACATGGGTGGGGACCTGGTGGAGGCTGCCCCTGCACTGCTGGGGGGTGGGGGTGCTGGGAGACATGGGTGGGGGCCTGGTGGTGGGTGTCCCACAGTGCTGGGGGGGTGGGGTGGTGGGAGACATGGGTGGGGGCCTGGTGGTGGGTGCCCCTGCACTGCTGGGGGGTGGTGGTGCTGGGAGACATGGGTGGGGGCCTGGTGGAGGCTGCCCCTGCACTGCTGGGGGGTGGGTGTGCTGGGAGACATGGGTGGGGGCCTGTTGGTGGGTGCCCCACAGTGCTGGGGGGGTGGGGGTGGTGGGAGACATGGGTGGGGGCCTGGTGGAGGCTGCCCCTGGTGGCTGGGGGGTGGGGGTGGTGGGAGACATGGGTGGGGGCCTGGTGGAGGCTGCCCCTGCACTGCTGGGGGGTGGGGGTGGTGGGAGACATGGGTGGGGGCCTGGTGGAGGGTGCCCCACAGTGCTGGGGGGTGGGGGTGCTGGGAGACATGGGTGGGGGCCTGGTGGAGGCTGCCCCTGCACTGCTGGGGGGTGGGGGTGGTGGGAGACATGGGTGGGGGCCTGGTGGTGGCTGCCCCTGTACTGCTGGGGGGTAGGGGTGGTGGGAGACATGGGTGGGGGCCTGGTGGTGGGTGCCCCTGCACTGCTGGGGGGTGGGGGTGGTGGGAGACATGGGTGGGGGCCTGGTGGAGGGTGCCCCACAGTGCTGGGGGTGGGGGTGCTGGGAGACATGGGTGGGGGCCTGGTGGAGGCTGCCCATGGTGACTGGGGGGGTGGGGGTGGTGGTCGACATGGGTGGGGGCCTGGTGGAGGCTGCCCCTGGTGGCTGGGGGGTGGGGGTGCTGGGAGACATGGGTGGGGGCCTGGTGGAGGCTGCCCCTGGTGACTGGAGGGGTGGGGGTGGTGGGAGACATGGGTGGGGGCCTGGTGGAGGCTGCCCCTGGTGGCTGGGGGGTGGTGGTGGTGGGACACATGGGTGGGGGCCTGGTGGAGGCTGCCCCTGCACTGCTGGGGGGTGGGGGTGGTGGGAGACATGGGTGGGGGCCTGGTGGTGGGTGCCCCTGCACTGCTGGGGGGTGGGGGTGGTGGGAGACATGGGTGGGGGCCTGGTGGAGGGTGCCCCACAGTGCTGGGGGGTGGGGGTGCTGGGAGACATGGGTGGGGGCCTGGTGGAGGCTGCCCCTGGTGGCTGGGGGGGGTGGGTGCTGGGAGACATGGGTGGGGGCCTGGTGGAGGCTGCCCCTGGTGGCTGGGGGGTGGGGGTGCTGGGAGACATGGGTGGGGGCCTGGTGGAGGCTGCCCCTGGTGACTGGGGGGTTGGGGTGGTGGGAGACATGGGTGGGGGCCTGGTGGTGGGTGCCCCTGGTGGCTGGGGGGTGGGGGTGCTGGGAGACATGGGTGGGGGCCTGGTGGTGGGTGCCCCTGCACTGCTGGGGGGTGGGGGTGGTGGGGAACATGAGTTGGACATGGGTGGGGGCCTGCTGCAGGTGCCCCACAGTGCTGGGGGGTGGGGTGGTGGGGAACATGAGTTGGACATGGGTGGGGGCCTGCTGGCAGGTGCCCCACAGTGCTGGGGGGTGGGGGTGGTGGGAGACATGAGTTGGACATGGGTGGGGGCCTGGTGGAGGCTGCCCCTGCACTGCTGGGGGGTGGGGGTGCTGGGAGACATGGGTTGGGGCCTGGTGGTGGGTGCCCCACAGTGCTGGGGGGGTGGGGGTGGTGGGAGACATGGGTGGGGGCCTGGTGGAGGCTGCCCCTGGTGGCTGAGGGGTGGGGGTGCTGGGAGACATGGGTGGGGGCCTGGTGGAGGCTGCCCCTGGTGACTGGGGTGGTGGGGGTGGTGGTCGACATGGGTGGGGGCCTGGTGGAGGCTGCCCCTGGTGGCTGGGGGGTGGGGGTGGTGGGAGACATGGGTGGGGGCCTGTTGGAGGCTGCCCCTGCACTGCTGGGGGGTGGGGGGTGGGAGACATGGGTGGGGGCCTGCTGGCAGGTGCCCGACAGTGCTGGGGGGTGGGGGTGGTGGGGAACATGAGTTGGACATGGGTGGGGGCCCGCGGGCAGGTGCCCCACAGTGCTGGGGGGTGGGGGTGGTGGGGAACATGAGTTGGACATGGGTGGGGGCCTGCTGGCAGGTGCCCCACAGTGCTGGGGGGTGGGGGTGGTGGGGAACATGAGTTGGACATGGGTGGGGGCCTGCTGGCAGGTGCCCCACAGTGCTGGGGGGTGGGGGTGGTGGGGAACATGAGTTGGACATGGGTGGGGGCCTGCTGGCAGGTGCCCCACAGTGCTGGGGGGTGGGGGTGGTGGGAGACATGAGTTGGACATGGGTGGGGGCCTGGTGGAGGCTGCCCCTGCACTGCTGGGGGGTGGGGGTGCTGGGAGACATGGGTGGGGGCCTGGTGGAGGCTGCCCCTGGTGGCTGGGGGGTGGGGGTGGTGGGAGACATGGGTGGGGGCCTGTTGGAGGCTGCCCCTGCACTGCTGGGGGATGGGGGGTGGGAGACATGGGTGGGGGCCTGCTGGCAGGTGCCCGACAGTGCTGGGGGGTGGGGGTGGTGGGGAACATGAGTTGGACATGGGTGGGGGCCCGCTGGCAGGTGCCCCACAGTGCTGGGGGGTGGGGGTGGTGGGGAACATGAGTTGGACATGGGTGGGGGCCCGCTGGCAGGTGCCCCACAGTGCTGGGGGGTGGGGGTGGTGGGGAACATGAGTTGGACATGGGTGGGGGCCTGCTGGCAGGTGCCCCACAGTGCTGGGGGGTGGGGGTGGTGGGGAACATGAGTTGGACATGGGTGGGGGCCTGCTGGCAGGTGCCCCACAGTGCTGGGGGGTGGGGGTGGTGGGGAACATGAGTTGGACATGGGTGGGGGCCTGCTGGCAGGTGCCCCACAGTGCTGGGGGGTGGGGGTGGTGGGAGACATGAGTTGGACATGGGTGGGGGCCTGGTGGAGGCTGCCCCTGCACTGCTGGGGGGTGGGGGTGCTGGGAGACATGGGTGGGGGCCTGGTGCTGGGTGCCCCTGGTGGCTGGGGGGTGGGGGTGCTGGGAGACATGGGTGGGGGCCTGGTGGTGGGTGCCCCTGCACTGCTGGGGGGTGGGGGTGCTGGGAGACATGGGTGGGGGCCTGGTGGAGGGTGCCCCTGGTGACTGGGGTTGCAGGGGGACATGCGTTGGTGGGCAGTAGTGCAAGTTGACATGTGGGTTGGCTGGGGGTCATGGCCATGGTGGATGGTGAGCCTGCAGGACATGTGCAGGGTAGGCCCCTGTGGTGTGAGCCACCTGCAGGGGCCGTGGAGGGTGTAGAGGGAACACCTGGGAGGACCCACACATGCAATTCACGTGTGGTGCTCCCCGCGCACCCCTGTAATACACGTACCCTGATGGAATCGCGTGTGGAACTTCCCGCGCACCCCTGAAATGCGCGTACCCTGCTCGCACGGGTCCAATCGCGTGTGGAACTTCCCGCGCACCCCTGGAATACACGTACCCTGATGGAATCGCGTGTGGAACTTCCCGCGCACCCCTGGAATACACGTACCCTGCTGATGTCGCGTGTGAAACTTCCCCCGGACCACGGAATACACGTACCTTGATGAGATCGCGTGTGGAACTTCCCGTGCACCCCTGAAATACACGTGCCCTGCTGATGTCGCGTGTGAAACTTCCCCCGCACCCAAAATACACGTACCATTATGTAATCGCGTATGGAATTTCCCGCGCACCCCTGAAATACACGTACCCTGCTGAAATTGCGTGTGGCACTTCCCGCGCACCCCTGAGATACGCGTACCCCCAATCGCGTGTGGAAGTTCCCACGCACCCCTGAAATACACATACCCTGCTGAAATCGCGTGTGGCACTTCCCGCGCACCCCTGAGATACGCGTACCCTGCTCGCACGGGCCCAATCGCGTGTGGAAATTCCCGCGCACCCCTGAAATACACATATCCTGCTGAAATCGCGTGTGGCACTTCCCGCGCACCCCTGAGATACGCGTACCCTGCGGAAATCGCGTGTGGAACTTCCCACGCACCCCTGAAATACGCGTACCCTGCTCGCACAGGGCCAATCGCGTGAGGTACTTCCCGCGCACCCCAGTGATACACGTAGCCCGCTTGCCGTCCTGGTACAGGGTTAGCGCAGCCCTTTGCGCTGAATTGGGTATATTGATGGCTTTTCCCTGCGCGAGAGGCGTTCTTGGGGGCGTAACTGGCGCTGCTGCAGGGTCGCTGCGCCACTGTGCGCCACGGCTGGTTTTGGTGGCTGGAATCCATGAATACACTGTGCGCGGAAATGGATTTTAGCGCACGCGGCTGGCGCAGGGATTCGCACGCACACACTGTGCGCCAGCCGCGTGCGCCACTTGTGCGCTGAATTCTATGAATTACCCCCTAAATACGGAAAAACATGCTGGCAACTACGTGCACATACTAATTGTAGGTCAAAAAATGTAGTTTACATAATTAAGTGTCCTTGTGACCTTATTTATGTAGGAAAGACCACCAGGGAAATGCGACAACGTATAGAAGAGCACAGATCCTGTGTTAGAAATGAGGTGCAGGATAAACCCTTAGTCGATCATTTCACTCGACTGGGCCATTGCGACACCAACCTTAGTTGGTTTGTCCTTCAATAAGTCAAAGTGTCCTCACGAGGCGGAGACATTGCCGCTATTCTCCACAAAATCGAGCAAAAGTGGTTTTACACTCTGAACACCATTAAATAAGGTTTAAATGTTGCACTGGAATGGAACCACATCATTACCCAGAAATGACCATTCATGTTTTGGCTCAACTAGCACTGTGACATGCAACTGTAGTGAACATGTCAATTTGTGGCATTTTTTGCCCTACTGCTAATATCATGCAAAATTGCATTTTCACCAGTGCACAGTTTTGTTGTCTGGATCCTAGGTAGAAATATATGGGAAAAATTACACAGCAATCCTAGAACGCAGCATCTTCTCTTAACTTAAATTCTATGTTTATTCATTTAAAAGACTTTGCATCCCAACATGAAATACTTGGCAATTGCAACGTCATTTTAACACCCTGATTCATGTAATTATTTGCTTGTAAAACGGATATTTGCGTTCCGATCTGCCCACAAATCCCTGTTTGACGAATGGGAATTCGCGGGCAGAATGGCGCACAAATCCTCGTTCTACACCCACATAATTCCAGGGATCATAATGGGGATCATAATGTCTAGCTTCAACGCGTACAGATTTCCACTGTGCAGCACTGTGTCTCGCCTACCTACTAATGTTTTCACTACGTTTGCCATTGATCCCGGTGTTTACATAGCTGCAATCCATCCATCCGACCATGTGCAATTACTTACAGCAAGTTACATACAATTGAGCTCCATGTAACAAGGGGGTGGACTGGCCTACGGTTTAGGGAACTCTGGAGATTTCTCAGTAGGCTTCTGCATCCTGGGCCTTGTTTGTCTGGCAATCTATTTTATTTCCAAATGTTCTCGTAGGAAAAGGGCTGGGCTTGCTGAAAATTTATAAAAAGGGGCCACTTTGACAATTATTTCCAGGGCCTCTTTTCGTTCCCAGTCCATTGTAACCCTTCATTTCCTCACTATAATCCCTACTCAATGACACAGCGCACTGTAATCGGCAAAACAAATGATGTACGTGATTTGAGTTATTTTACTGAACTGGGCCTCTGTAGTCTCGGGCCTAAAAAGTGGCAGCCATTTTTTCGTTGTTATTTTAAGTGCCTCGACTCTGTTGTTTCACATGTTGTAAAATGTGTGACAATTATTCACTTGGGTTATCTTCGTGGGTTTCATCATTATCCCAAGGCAAATAAGGTCAGCACTGGTTATTCTAAAATGTCTCCTTATTCGATGGGTGACAGGCGTATTCCTTAGAGGTTACGATACCTTAACGGGTGCTCTAATCAGCTATTTTGACTGCACTTATCGCTTCAAATCCCGTCATGGCTGACTCAGCCCTTGGTCTTTTTGTGGTCACTACATTGATTACAGTTAAATTGGGTAATGTCTGAAAATATTAGTGCTCTTAGAAGCAAGTGCTGTTCGTCAGGACGTGCTATATGATACCTAATGTTGCATGATAAAATAGGGTTTTTACACTCTGTTAACACCTCGGAGTTCAAATGTTTGCCTATTTATAAAAAATACTCTGCATTGAACTTCACCTAGTTTCTATTGTTGATGTAATTTCTGTTCTTCGAGCCTTCACGCTTTCATTCCAATGTTATTATTCAATTTCTTTCTGTATTCCGGATTCTAAACCTCATTTGCGCACCTTCAACCATAAGCAGGTTAGATCTTCTCTCTTAAACCCATTTGAACAATTTAGTCAAGCGCCATATTGCAGAGAAGATTTTTTTCATTATAGCCTGTTGCCCCAAGAAATGCAGAACATACAATTATGCAAAGTGGACATCATTGAATGAAATCCTGCTTGAAATATGGAAAGATGTCCTTTATCCACTGTGTCAAATTTCTAAGTCGGGCCTTAGCACATGCCTTATAAAAGGTACCAAGCAAATCACTTGTAGTTTTTAGGACATTATTTTCTGCCCTCTCTTAAATGGGTTTCCAAATAATTTCATTCCACAAAGATGGAATAATATTTGTTGGGAAACCAGGTTAAACAAAGCATGAAGAATCTATGCCCAATTCCCATACTGCTTCTGCCATCAGGGCTGAGGCCACTGGAATACTGAAGAGAGTCAGTACAGACACTGATCCATGCCACAGTGTCAGAATTTGCCATCAAGTAGTGACTTTTAAATTGCTATCTCAAGATTCTTACGGCTTCGTCAGAAATGTGTACACAATGTAGTTCCTCCAGTGAGGTCTGTACGGGATGTTCCTTGCATCTTTCTCTTTCAGAGTCTGAAAGATTCCCTGCCAATCTGCTGCTCTAATACACTCCTTTATGGGTTTCAGTCAGATCCAAAATCTCTGCTAGTCTGTGAGTCTTCAAAGACCAAATCATAGCCAATGGGCGATGTTCGTTTTCCATATGTTTACACACCAACAATGTATTACTGTTTATGAACTGCTAACGGATAATAAATACATAGGGCCTCATTACTAGTACGGCGGTAGGAGGTTAACGGCACCGGTAAGGATGCCGGTGCGGTTAACCACCTACCGCCGCATTCCGAGGTCCCTTAGCGGCTCCTGCTAAGGGCGGCGCCGCCAAGGGACCATGGAGCTAATAACGGGCCTGCTACTTGCGGGCCCGTTATTAGCTCCTTCCCCCTTCCCATTGAGCCCTTTGGGAGCTCGAATGGGAATGGTTTTTAGAATGGGGACTTACCGGGTCCTCCAAGGTCGGAATGACCCGGTAAATCACCATTCCGACTACACGGACCCGGACACAGGTTTGGAGGCAGCCATGGCGGTATTAGCACCATGACTACCTCCAAACTCGTAAAGTGGCCCATAGACCAGGGTAGCCTATTCCATTTCTCCCACCCCCTTTTCATGCAATCATTAAGCATAATCAATTCCCATTGCCCTAAAATATGCCAGGAAAGTCATTGGGAGCAAGATTCTATTTGGAGGAGTGCCAGTAGTGGACTATCTCTCATATTATACAGCATTCTCCCTCTCTCTTGGGAATGCTGTATGGAAGACTTGCATTAAAACCACGACCACCACAATCGAAATTACTGTAACATGTTCATGGTATTATTGTAGTATTTTTGTTGTTTTCAAGGAACCATGGGCCTCATTACGAGACCGGCGGTACCACACCCATCCTACCGGCGGGTTGCCGCCGACTCGTAACACTGTTTCCACCACCGGCGGCCCGGGATATAAGCTGGCAGAATGTGTAAGTCCACATTCCCATGAAGTTCTATTGGACTCAATGGGAATGGGGACATGGAAGCACCGGCACCCCTGCTAACGGTGTTGGTGCTTCCATGACAACTCTGCATACAGGGGCCGTTGCATTCGACAGTTTAGACATGCCGGGCACAATGGCCCAGGAAGGCAGAGTTGTAGTGTGGCTGTCGGGAAAGGGTGCTGGTATGGTGGGACTGGCACACTTATTTCCGTACCACCACACTTGTAATATGGCCCTATGTCTTATTTATTTATTTATTTATTTATTTATTTATTTATTGGGTATTTATAATGCATCTATACAGCAAATGGTGTTTCAAGGTGCCACATGACAAAAAGGGGGGAGGGTGGGCAGGGTTGAAGAATAACAAAAAAGCGGTCCTGTAGGGCAAGTGCAGGTTTGAGGGGGGCGGGGGGTTTGCTGGGGTAGACTGGGCGAGGAGGGCCTGGTGTCCTGTATGACTCAGCAGGAACCAGGCAACCAGTCAAAATGCAGCAGAAGGGGACATTAGCAGGGGGAGGACAGGGAAGTAAGAAGAGAAAATGAGAGGCTTGAGAAGCTTCCAGAACTTAAGGAGATATGGCTTAAGCCTGAGAGGAAATACATTACTGCATTTCACCAGCTTCCATCCAGTAGGGCTAAAAGAAAATCTGCCTTACGGGCAGTTCCTGCGTATTCACAGGAACTGCACTGACAAAGAAGATTTCGGGGAACATGCTGGACAATACAAAACCAGGCTAACTGAAAGAGGGTATCCCCGTAGCCTGGTGAAGAACAATTTGAAAAGGGCGGCTAACACCCCGCGAGAGTTGTGTCTGAAACCAAGACACGAAAAGGGAAAAGAGAAAGAAGGGAGAATAGTATGTGTTACTACCTTTAATCCAATTAGTAACGATATGAAAAGAATTATTAATCGGAACTGGGATTTGATCAAACAACCTGGCAGTTTATCAAAGAAACCCGTTTTCGCCTTTAAAAATAACCAGAATCTGCGACAGAAATTTGTGCATACCTTTGAGGAGACAAACAGGGAACAGACCGTTCATAAATCAATGGGGTCTGCCGCCAATAGTGGGACACCACAAATGTGGTGGATGTGCTGCATGTCCTCTGACAGAGAAAAAAAACGGAGTTTAAATACGGAAAAACATGCTGGCAACTACGTGCACATACTAATTGTAGGTCAAAAAATGTAGTTTACATAACTAAGTGTCCTTGTGACCTTATTTATGTAGGAAAGACCACCAGGGAAATGCGACAACGTATAGGAGAGCACAGATCCTGTGTTAGAAATGAGGTGCAGGATAAACCCTTAGTCGATCATTTCACTCGACTGGGCCATTGCGACACCGATCTTAGGTGGTTTGTCCTTCAACAAGTCAAAGTGTCCTCACGAGGAGGAGACATTGCCGCTATTCTCCACAAAATCGAGCAAAAGTGGATTTACACTCTGAACACTGTTAAATAAGGTTTAAATGTTGCACTGGAATGGAACCACATCATTACCCAGAAATGACCTTTCATGTTTTGGCTCAACTAGCACTGTGACATGCAACTGTAGTGAACATGTACATTTTTTGGCATTTTTTGCCCTACTGCTAATATCATGCAAAAATGCATTTTCACCAGTGCACAGTTTTGTTGTCTGGATCCTAGGTAGAAATATATGGGAAAAATTACACAGCAATCCTAGAATGCAGCATCTTCTCTTAACTTAAATTCTATGTTTATTCATTTAAAAGACTTTGCATCCCAACATGAAATACTTGGCAATTGCAACGTCATTTTAACACCCTGATTCATGTAATTATTTGCTTGTAAAACGGCTATTTGCGTTCCATTCTGCCCACAAATCCCTGTTTGACGAATGGGAATTTGCGGGCAGAATGGCGCACAAATCCTCGTTCTACACGCACATAATTCCAGGGATCATAATGTCTAGCTTCAACGCGTACAGATTTCCACTGTGCAGCACTGTGTCTCGCCTACCTACTAATGTTTTCACTACGTTTGCCATTGGTCCGGGTGTTTACATAGCTGCAATCCATCCATCCGACCATGTGCAATTACTTACAGCAAGTTACATACAATTGAGCTCCATGTAACCAGGGGGTGGACTGGCCTACGGTTTAGGGAACTCTGGAGATTTCTCAGTAGGCTTCTGCATCCTGGGCCTCGTTTGTCTGGCAATCTATTTTATTTCCAAATGTTCTCGTAGGAAAAGGGCTGGGCATGCTGAAAATTTATAACAAGGGGCCACTTTGACAATTATTTCCAGGGCCTCTTTTCGTTCCCAGTCCATTGTAACCCTTCATTTCCTCACTATAATTCCTACTCAATGACACAGCGCACTGTAATCGGCAAAACAAATGATGTACGTGATTTGAGTTATTTTACTGAACTGGGCCTCTGTAGTCTCGGGCCTAAAAAGTGGTAGCCATTTTTTCGTTGTTATTTTAAGTGCCTCGACTCTGTTGTTTCACCTGTTGTAAAATGTGTGACAATTATTCACTTGGGTTATCTTCGTGGCTTTCATCATTATCCCAAGGCAAATAAGGTCAGCACTGGTTATTCTAAAATGTCTCCTTATTTGATGGGTGACAGGCGTATTCCTTAGAGGTTACGATACCTTAACGGGTGCTCTAATCAGCTATTTTGACTGCATTTATCGCTTCAAATCCCGTCATGGCTGACTCAGCCCTTGGTCTTTTTGTGGTCACTACATTGATTACAGTTAAATTGGGTAATGTCTGAAAATATTAGTGCTCTTAGAAGCAAGTGTTGTACGTCAGGACGTGCTATATGATACCTAATGTTGCATGATAAAATAGGGTTTTTACACTCTGTTAACACCTCGGAGTTCAAATGTTTGCCTATTTATAAAAAATACTCTGCATTGAACTTCACCTAGTTTCTATTGTTGAAGTAATTTCTGTTCTTCGAGCCTTCACGCTTTCATTCCAATGTTATTATTCAATTTCTTTCTGTATTCCGGATTCTAAACCTCTTTTGCGCACCCTCAACCATAAGCAGGTTAGATCTTCTCTCTTAAACCCATTTGAACAATTTAGTCAAGCGCCATATTGCAGAGAAGATTTTTTTCATTGTAGCCTGTTGCCCCAAGAAATGCAGAAGCATGCAATTATGCAAAGTGGACATCATTGAATGAAATCCTGCTTGAAATATGGAAAGATGTCCTTTATCCACTGTGTCAAATTTCTAAGTCGGGCCTTAGCACATGCCTTATAAAAGGTACCAAGCAAATCACTTGTAGTTTTTAGGACATTCTTTTCTGCCCTTTCTTAAATGGGTTTCCAAATAATTTCATTCCACAAAGATGGAATAATATTTGTTGGGAAACCAGGTTAAACAAAGCATGAGGAATCTATGCCCAATTCCCATACTGCTTCTGCCATCAGGGCTGAGGGCACTAGAATACTGAAGAGTGTCTATACTGATCCATGCTACAGTGTCAGAATTTGCCATCAAGTAGTGACTTTTAAATTGCTATCTCAAGATTTTTACGGCTTCGTCAGAAATGTGTACACAATGTAGTTCCTCCAGTTAGGTCTGTATGGGATGTTCCTTGCATCTTTCTCTTTCAGAGTCTGAAAGATTCCCTGCCAATCTGCTGCTCTAATACACTCCTTTATGGGTTTCAGTCAGATCCAAAATCTCTGCTAGTCTGTGAGTTTTCAAAGACCAAATCATAGCCAATGGGCGATGTTCGTTTTCCATATGTTTGCACACCAACAATGTATTACTGTTTATGAAATGCTAACGGATAATAAATACGTAGGGCCTCATTACGAGTACGGCGGTACGAGGTTAACGGCAACGGTGAGGATGCTGGTGCCGTTAACCCCCTACTGCCACATTCCGAGGTCCCTTAGCGGCTCCCGCTAAGGCCGGCGCCGCTAAGGGACCATGGAGCTAATAACGGGCCCGCTACTTGCGGGCACGTTATTAGCTCCTTCCCCCTTCCCATAGAGCCCTTTGGGAGCTCGAATGGGAATGGTTTTTAGAATGGGGACTTACCGGGTCCTCCAAGATCGGAATGACCCGGTAAATCACCATTCCGACTACACGGACCCGGACACAGGTTTGGAGGCAGCCATGGCGCTATTAGCACCATGGCTACCTCCAAACTCGTAATGAGGCCCATAGACCAAGGTAGCCTATTCCATTTCTCCCACCCCCTTTTCATACATTCATTAAGCATAATCAATTCCCATTGCCCTAAAATATGCCAGGAAAGTCATTGGGAGCAAGATTCTATTTGACGGAGTGCCAGTAGTGGACTATCTCTCATATTATAACAGCATTCTCCCTCTCTCTTGGGAATGCTCTATGGAAGAATTGCATTAAAACCACGACCACCTCAATCGAAATTACTGTAACATGTTCATAGTATTATTCTAGTATTTTTGTTGTTTTCAAGGAACCATGGGCCTCATTACGAGACAGGCGGTACCACACCCATCCTACCGGCGGGTTGCTGCCGACTCGTAACACTGTTTCCACCACTGGCGGCCCGGGATATAAGCTGGCAGAATGTGTAAGTCCACCTTCCCATGAAGTTCTATTGGACTCAATGGGAATGGGGACATGGAAGCACCGGCACCCCTGCTAACGGTGTTGGTGCTTCCGGGACAACTCTGCCTACCGGGGCCATTGCATCCGGCAGTTTATACATGCCGGGCACAATGGCCCAGAAAGGCAGAGTTGTAGTGTGGCTGTCGGGAAAGGGTCCTGTTATGGCGGCACTGGCACACTTATTTCCGTACCACCACACCTGTAATATGGCCCTATGTCTTATTTATTTATTTATTTATTTATTTATTTATTTATTTATTTATTGGGTATTTATAATGCATCTATACAGCAAATGGTGTTTCAAGGTGCCACATGACAAAAAGGGGGGAGGGTGGGCAGGGATGAAGAATAACAAAAAAGCGGTCCTGTAGGGCAAGTGCAGGTTTGAGGGGGCTGGGGGGTTTGCTGGGGTAGACTGGGCGAGGAGGGCCTGGTGTCCTGTATGACTCAGCAGGAACCAGGCAACCAGTCAAAATGCAGCAGAAGGGGACATTAGCAGGGGGAGGACGGGGAAGTAAGAAGAGAAAATGAGAGGCTTGAGAAGCTTCCAGAATTTAAGGAGATATGGCTTAAGCCTGAGAGGAAATACATTACTGAATTTCACCAGCTTCCATCCAGTAGGGCTAAAAGAAAATCTGCCTTACGGGCAGTTCCTGCGTATTCACAGGAACTGCACTGACAAAGAAGATTTCGGGGAACATGCTGGACAATAAAAAACCAGGCTAACTGAAAGAGGGTATCCCTGTAGACTGGTGAAGAACAATTTGAAAAGGGCGGCTAACACCCCGCGAGAGTTGTGTCTGAAACCGAGACACGAAAGGGAAAAGAGAAAGAAGGGAGAATAGTCTGTGTTACTACCTTTAATCCAATTAGTAACGATATAAAAAGAATTATTAATCGGAACTGGGATTTGATCAAACAACCTGGCAGTTTATCAAAGAAACCCGTTTTCGCCTTTAAAAAGAACCAGAATCTGCGACAAAAATTGGTGCATACCATTGAGGAGACAAACAGGGAACAGACCGTATTAAATCAATGGGGTCTGCCGCCAATAGTGGGACACCACAAATGTGGTGGATGTGCTGTATGTCGTCTGACAGAGAAAAAAAACGGAATTTAAGTACGGAAAAACATGCTGGCAACTACGTGTACATACTAATTGTCGGTCAAAAAATGTAGTTTAAATAAGTAAGTTTCCTTGTGACCTTCTTTATGTAGGAAAGACCACCAGGGAAGTGCGACAACGTATAGGAGAGCACAGATCCTGTGTTAGAAATGAGGTGCAGGATAAACCATTAGTCGATCATTTCACTCGACTGGGCCATTGCGACACCGATCTTATGTGGTTTGTCCTTCAACAAGTCAAAGTGTCCTCACGAGGAGGAGATATTGCCGCTATTCTCCACAAAATCGAGCAAAAGTGGATTTACACTCTGAACACAGTTAAACAAGGTTTAAATGTTGCACTCGAATGGAACCACCTCATTACCCAGAAATGACCATTCATGTTTTGGCTCAACTAGCACTGTGACATGCAACTGTAGTGAACATGTGAATTTGTGGCATTTGTTGCCATTTGACTGATTTTTGTTTATCTTGCTATTTTTCTTATTTATTTTTCTGATTTAGTATCGTTAATTTTCATATTTGTTTCACTTTTGTAAAAACAAAAAAAATTAGGCCTCTTGCCAATTTGGGGTATAGGTTGTTCTACAGTCATCCAGCCACTAACTATATATCCCTTTGAGCTCAGAATACACTTCACATTCCAAAAACGAATGAATGAACATACTCTAGTAGCTTTCTCCACTGGCGTTGTCTGCACAGCGGGAGCGGATGCATAACGTAGCAACTTGGAAAACAGTAATTTGAGAGACTGCATGATGTGTTATGCATTTGGAATAAGTACACTGGTGGAAACATGGTCTGAATAATATGCGCCATGTGCAACAAGTATGGTTATCCATGCACAACACGTGAGGAGGTCTAGTTTCACTATACCTCTAGTATTTAAATAAACATAGAATATCGAATTGAACAACTGTACCCTGAATTTAGAAAAGGCTGTGAGAGGTTCGTAGCTTTTGGAAAAGGGGATGGAACCACACAGCAATTTGAACAGGGAGTTGTAATTAACTTCTGATATACTTCATCCATTCATCCAATTTAGTTTAGCTTATTTTTCTTTTTTATTATTTTTTTCATAGGTCATTGGACCCAATTTATTTGCATTTGGCAGAATTTGAAGCACCATTTGCAGAATTGTTGAAAATAGGACCGTGCCCAGAACGCAGGCACACTGTCCCAAGCAGGTGTTGACGTGACATTTGCATGATTGAATATTTTCCAACTAAGATGATTTGCTGAATGGTCAATAATTGTGGTATTGTCTATATTCAGGTTGTGGTTTCGTGGGGCAACAAGAACCCATCGAACAAAATGGACTGACGCCATCATCTGAATCAACTGCGCCGAGTAATAAGTGCAGGTGAGCCAGATCATGACTAGTTAATAGTCAGTGCGGATATTAATTATATCATGAAATAAAGAGAGGGGTGACACAAAACTGAGAATTTTTTTTATTGTTTTATAGAGACCTAGGCTTACCCTACCAGAATAGACAGCATACAGAAGCTTTGCTGTTGGTTTGTCCTGAAGAAGGTTGCTACACTGAGAAGACCCCAAGAGTGTTTTTTAGAACAACTGAAAAACGTGTAGACATCTGGAATCTGTGAGAGTTATCTCTACACAGATGGGTTTACTGAGCAATAGATCTGAACCCAGTACAATTACAAAAGCCTAGTGGTCATATCTAACCATAAAGGGTTAGACTGATAAGAGAGAAAGTATGAATGGAATGCAGAATGAGAGAGAATGAATGGTAGTGTATCATGATAGGTGAGCCAGGTCTTTGAAACTGTGTATTCGGAATATATGGATTTTTCTTTTGAACACACAATATGGATGTTTAAAATTGTAAAAACCAAAAAGATTGTATTTTTTTGCAGAATGTATATTGTTTTTTATATGTTTATAAAAATGTGTATGACTCAATAAATCTGATTTTATGTTGTTGAACTAATTGAATTACTGGTCGATATTTGTAAAAAGACCACACATCAACAGAAGAGGACACCCCTCTCCCCGATTGGCCCAATTTATATTGTTTCACATTAAGCCTGAGAGGGACAGGGAGGCCATTCTAGAAGGAGGCTCCCGTGGAAGAGAGAGATATACCTCCACTGCCTGCTTGGAAAAGCTTCTGATCTGCAGAGAGTTGGAGCTAGAAGACTGAAGGGCTGTAGCAGGGAGTTATTTAGGGAGAGAAAGTTGGAGGTAGCATCGTCCCAGACCCCAGAAAGCCTTGTGAATGATGCAGATGGTTTTGAACTTGATCCTTTCAACAACCGGGAGCCAGTGGAGAGACTTTAGGGCTGACGAGATGTAGTCTATGGTCTTGAGGCCAAGGATAATTCTCGCAGTCCTATTCTGGATTAGTTAAAAAGGGTAAAGGGGGTGTAGAAGGGATTTAGGCAGAATGAGTAAGAGGCTGTTAGAGTAGTCCAGACTTGAGAGGACCAGAGCTCTGGAGACGACGGGCAGCATTACGAGTCCAGCGGTAACCCTGCTTCCAGTGCTTTTGGCAGGTTGCCACTGGAATCGTAAAACTTTTCTGGTGCCTGACTTCCCGGTGCCACACGGATATTACAAGTCCAAGCAGATCGGGAAGTCAGGCCCCGGAAAATGTTAGTCCCCCTTCCCATGGAGCCTCATAGGACTCCATGGGAATCGGGACATGGAAGCACTGGCACCGGTGCTAATCGTGCCGTTGCCCCTGTGAAAACTTTGAACTGACAGGGGCAACAAGTTGTAATGTGGTGGTCCGAAGTGGGTGCTGGTATGGTGCGACTGGTACCCATAATTCCGGACCACCACACTTGTAATGAGGCCCCATGAGTTTCTGGGGGAAGGTAAGGAAAGAGAGAATGCCTCTGAGGAGGTGCGGCTGAGAGTGGGCCTTCTTAACAAGGGCCGCGATGTGAGGCAATAAGGGGAAAGAGGAGTTGAATATGAGACCAAGGCTTTTTGCCTCAGTATCGGGTGAGGGTAACGGGCCCATGGAGGGCAACCAGAAAGTAGGAGGGAAGTGGGGAGCAGGGGTCCCAATGAGAAGGATCTCAGTCTTACTGGCATTAGGGAAGAGCTTGTTAGCAGCATACCATGTCTGAATAGCAGTCAGACAGTCAGAAATGAGAGAGGAAGAAGAGGAAGCCCTGGAGGAAAGCGTGAAAGGGAGCTGAGTGTTGTTTGAATAACACTGGAAGTGAAGTGAAGAGGACATCAAATGGGCTAGAGGGACAATGTAGTTGTTGAAGAGCCACGGCGACAGGATAGAGCCCTGACGGAAGCCACAGGTGGAAGTGTGATGGGGAGAGAAAAGGGCCCAGTTGAACCTGAGAAGGTCGGTCAGAGAGGAAGGAGGTCAACCAGTCCAGTGGCCGTTACGTGATGCCAAGGGTAGCATAGAACCAATTTATAAGGATGGCATGATTGACTGTATAAAATCCAGAGGAAAGGTCAAGAAGGATAAGAATGGAAGGAGTGTTGGAACTGAGATTTGGGAGTAAGTCGTCATTGGTGTTTAGGAGTGCAGTTTCCATGCCTCTGGCTGCTCTGAAGCCAGACTGGTGGTCGTGGAGACAAATAACAGATTCAGTGTGGGGGATCAGCTGAGAGATGACCAGCTTCTGCAAGTGTTTGCCCAGGAAAGGGCTAAAGGGCAGTAGTTAGCCAGACAGGATGGGTTGGCAGAAGGCTTTTTGAGGAGAGGGTGCACAAGGGAGTGCTTGAGGGGTAGCGGGAAAGAGCCAGTGGCAAAGGAGTGATTTCAGAAATCAGCAAGGGATGCAATGTTGTCCTTTGTAGATCTGGAAGAGCAGGGGAGCACCTCTTTGCAGGAGACATTGATAGACAGGACTTGTCTAGAGATTTCATCCGGTTGTATGGGCGGGAATGAGGAGGGAAGGGGTAAGGACGAGGAAGGAAGGGGTAAGGGTATAGTGGCCCAAGGTAGGCCTGAGAGCGGGTTAGGGAGAAGGGGTGGGTGAAGAGGAGAGTGAGGACAGGATGTTCTGAGTTTTGGTTACAAAGTGAGAGGCCAGTGCAGTGCAGAGGGTCTGGGATGGCTGAGGAGATGTGGAGACTGCAGAAGGATTGGCAAGTACGTTGCAGATTTTGAACAGTTCAGCCATGTTGTTAGTTGCCCAAGAGATGTGAGCTAGGATATAGGCTATCTTCTTCAAGTGGATGTAGAGTCTATATTGCCTTTGGGGCAGGCCAGTCTGTCATGGGATGTGCTTGCGGTCTGCCTTTTCCACTCAGCAACTCTGCACTTGAGTTTTAGAAAGGCTAGGTCGGAATAATATCAGGTGTTTTGTTTGGAGGCAGGCTCCATGCGGATCCTCATGTTAGGGGACAGGATGTCAAGAGTGTTGGAGATGGAGAGGTGAAGGTTAGCACGGGCTGTGTCAGTTTGAGAGTCAGTAGCCGGAGTGGAAGGGGGGAGGAAAGTGGCCGCAAACGCAGCAACAGACACTTGCTTTGCAGCTGTCAACTCCAGTGTCAACACAGCCCATAATCCTTTGTGCGTGACCTGTCCCCTGAAGCTGGTGTGTGCTCTTTTCCCTTAGATTGGGGCCCAGGGCCTTGTAGACGTAGATACTGGATGCAGTGGCCCACTATATTGGCTCTCTCAGCAACGTCTAGTGACCCCCTGCCTGCCCCTTCTGCAATTATACTGAAAGGAGACTTATATGGAAGGGGGAAGGAGTCACCTGAGGCTTACGGGCATGTGTAGTGTGTCTGTGCTTCCGGCGCGCAGCACTGGAGTTGACAGCTGTGAAACCTGCCCGTGGGGCAGTTGGACACGGGTCTGACTACTGCATCAGCTAGTGGTCGCCATTATGTCTCTCCATACCTACTTGGCCTCCGGTGGCTGCTACACCGCTGTCTGAGCCGATTGTTCAGTTATGCTCCAAGATGGTAACAGGGTGAGAGCTTGTGAGGGTCAGGTTCTATTATTGGCCTAGATTAGTTCTTCATTTGTCTGAATTCAGGCCGGGCGGGGGTGGTGTTTCTTCTCTGATGCAGTCCAAGGTATCAGGACCTTCATATCTCCAGCCTGCAAATCTGTTATCGCCTCCAAAATGCCACTCTCCCTACAATGCAGGAGCAGGATGGAGTTATTGGGATGCCGAACAGCAGGTCAACATGAGAAGATGTGTGTCTTATGGACAGATTAGGGCTTTGCCACCCTGAGTGTAAGCCCACAGTTAGGACATAGCTGCAGAGACTTGGTGTAGAACTACACAGCTGAGTTCTATCAGCGAACAGAGCAACCCGGAGTACCCACCAGCCCCCAACTCACCATAACTTCATTCATCCCATCACCCTGCAGTGTCACCAAATCCCTGTCATGCCCCTGCAGCTCTGATGGATCTATCGGGTGTAAGCCTACTCTTGGCTGTTGGGAGAGGTCTCCTACTACGCCGAAAACCGTATAAACGATTGAAAATGTTCATTAGTAACAGACCTGGATATCTTAGATATTATGAAGAACTTATAATGTTTATTTGGGTAATTTTAATATTTTGAGCCATTACAGCTACTCAAAGTTCTAATTTAGGGCTCTCTTTTAAACCCTTTATCACAGCTTGTTAGAGGTGCCTGTAATTGCATGCATGTGCCTTTACATGTTTGTATAGTTCATATTTCACCCACCAGTTCAGTCTGGCCTGGGTTCCCAGTCACTGGGTTGTCCTGTACATAGTTAACAGGCTCCAAGTCTAAGTGACAGGGTAGAACTTGGAGCCTGGTGTAGAGGGAGGTTCTTATTCTATGGGAAGGCAGTTGGTGAGACCTTCCCCGGGTTGGGGTCGTTACAGATAGAGCTGGAATCAATCTTACGTTAATCTATTCACTAAAGAAAAGTGTTGCAGCTCTGAAACGTGTGTGTGTCCTTTCCTTGACGCCTAACACAACTGTACTATAATAGGCCACCTGTCACTCTTAGAGGGCTTTACACATGCATACATCTTGTAATGTGATAATATTATAAGTCAGTAAAATGTTTAAAGCGTTCTCCTGATACATAAAGTGACGACTAGCCACTGTGTTTCATGAGAGAATAGAAATGTCATAATGTAAAATGTTAGTGTGTAAGGCGTCCACCAGTCTGAACTATTCTTGCTCCTTATCCACTGGAATAATTCAGCAATTGTCACATTTTAAATTTCAACTTGAGCCCACTAGGGATGCCATTTGACCAAAATGCTGGGGGCAGCGGAAGTGAAATCACATGACCCTTGACTTCTAATGGCCTTACAGGAAGTGAAATCACATGACCCTTGACTTCTAATGACCTTACAGGAAGTGATGTCATTTGGCCCCGACCCCAAGTGATACCATGGGAAGTGATGGCACAAGACCTTTCACCCCTTCACAAAACAGGAAGTGGCCTCACGTAGCATTGTTCCTAAGTACACTAAGAAGAATATGGTTATGATACCAGGGTGCACATCAAACCTATTAATGACCAATTTTTCAGCAAATATGTCCTTCTCAAATACAGATTTCCTGCCCCTTTTAGAGCCCTGGGGACAAGAGTAATGACCTATTTCTGGGCTTTTGTCATCACTTGCACACATTAAAATGATGGTCTTCCAAATGAATGAAACAATGTTGAATATGGATTCATTCAATAATGCCTGCATCACTCTTTCACATTCTGTGTGAGCTCCTGATTCCACACAAACCACTATTCTTACTTTACAGGTTGTCTCATACTTTGGTAGAAGAGACAACATGTTGCAACAACTGCCCCTAGTACTCTGACATCACTGGGAATGTGACCAATTGTTCCAGGATCTTAGGTAAAGGTGTCCATGACGGTACCCATGAGGTTCTTCTTTGTTTGAATCCTCCTTCCACTGATCTCATGGCCCAAGTAATTTATGGAGTCACTCCTAGACAACATTTCTCCCAGACATGATATAGACACCTCTTGCACAACAATTCCATAACAGATTTCAGCCTCCAATCATGTTCCTGAGTATTAGACACACAGACCAGCATGTCATCATTGAAAAAGTTGACACCAGGTTAATCGCATTAACAAATTGTAAATCCATTTCTGGACTATTGCTGATTCAGAGACCAGCTACCTTAACATGGCACTTCAGATGTAATAAAGAATGGCCCATTTTGGGGGCTGGAGTGGAAAAAGACTTGATGATACACCACTGTCTAGGATGGAAGAACACTTTGACATTCCAACATGGCCACGCTCTTGCTGATGTTATGTGGGGGGCGGGGGGGTTCTTCTTAGTATTACATAATTATCGAGTACTCCTATGTTGATGCCTATGCACACCTTTTTAAGTGCTTTTTCAACACTATCAGAGAGACTAGCCAATCCACAACCTTTGATTTTTCAGTAATGCCCTCACTGTCCAACTTCTTCAATTGCCTTCCAACTCTCCTATGTTAGAGGGGTATTTCTTATACTGGAGCTAGAAGTTCTTTTGCAAAAAATGCTTCTAAACTCCTAGGATACATCCATGTAGACCTCTCCCATGCTGATATATTAGCCCTATGAGCAGGACATGACTAGTTCCACTGCAATGGAATCTAACTAAATCTACGTTCAATTCAAGAATTGTTGGTGCACCCAAGTCATGTTGAGGACCCTTTTCATGATATAAACTTTGGGAATCGTGCTTCATCAACCATGCTACTCATATCTAATATTTAAAATATAGCAAATAGACAAACTGGAGGAATTTGGGTAAACCATACCCTTGAGAACATTAGGTACACAGACACAATAGCTAATGAGTTGGCAACCGTGATTAAGATTGTCTACTGTGGATGGGCCCTTTTTAAAAGTATGAGCTGCAAGAAAGGAGCATGGTCTTGTTAGTGCAGCACAAATATTCCCCAAACTCCAGGTTGGTAAATTCTGTAACAGCCACATAACGTCAATGTCTCCCAAGCACATTAGGTTTAGCTAGTCCAATAAAATAGGTGAACACCTGGCGTATTTGCAAGCAATAACCTGCAATCTTTCTTCTCAGAGCCGCTGGCCCATTGCCACTTGAATGTCATTCGGCATAGGGACGGAGTAAAACAAAGTCATAATGCAGGGGTCAACTACCAGGAAAGTACAAATGTGTTCAAAACAAAGCTTCAGAGGAGAAGCCAATATGGAAACATTTGAAACAGTAAGGCATAGGAATAAAATGGGTGACGAAGATGCAGGATTGTTTTGCGCCTGCTTCCATATCCCTCCCACATATCCCCCACTTGCCAACCAAAACTAACCGAGTGATACCCTTACAACCACCACTACACTCAAATTTTTTTTGCTCAAAGCTATTGTCTTCATGAACAGGGAGGGGGTAGTTTCCGTTTGGGGAAACAACTACAGGGTAAAATTAAAGTGACATTGCTGAGACACAAAATGCTATTGACGTTAAGAAAATAGAAACAAATCCAATAGTTCAGGCTGCCGTATGTTGAAATTATTTTTTTAAGTTCACGCACAAAGAAACCTTTTAGCACTTGGGGGATATGTAGAGCAGAAAGCAAAGTGGAGAGACAGGTAGGAGTGGAGGATGAATGAATAACCGCAGGATATGGGAATTATTGATAATGTGTATAGATGAAGGAGTTTGATACTGTAACGGTCCCACATTTGTACATTACATGCCTAAATCCACATGGTCACACCATTCCTCACCCTGAAAACATGCATACACACTCTTCTACTCACTCTACAGACAGTACATGCACACAAACGCACTACATGATATATGCACAAACATGCATTACATAACACCCTCTCCCGATCCCTCACACACACACTTTTACATTTAAAAAAATGTCCCTACCTATTAGAATCCGTTGCTGCAACTCCTCCTCTGCAGGCAATCACTCTGACTTCCAAACAAAATTATTTCCTCCGCCGAGGCAGGGCCAGGGTTTGCTTGGTGGATGCTTGCCACCCATGGCATCCCCAAGGGTGATGCCTTGAGAGGCTGACCTTCTCAGTCGTGTGTGCTCATACTTGCTATCAAGCAGAAGAAAAATTGATCAAAGAAGTGGCAATGATCATGAGTCTAACAAATCCGCTACCCGAGGTATACCAAGACTATCAGGATGTCTTCCAGAAGGATCAAGCCAACACTCTTCCCCACCCCATAGACCATACGACTGCCAGATCGACCTTATACCAGGCGCACAGATTCCATGTAGCTGAATCTATGCGCTCACTGAGCCTATAAATCTGCATTAAAAAAGTATCTAGACCAATACCTGGCAAACGGTTTTATCCGGCCGTCCAAGTCCCTGGTGGCCTCACCCTTATTCTTTGTGCCTAAAAGGGAAGGAGACCTTGGGACTTGTATCGGCTACCGAGCATTGAACCAAGTCACTGTTAGAAATTTGCGACCCTCAAATGATGTCTCTGCAGACGTTCATTATTTATGCTTAGGGAGGAGTTTATTTCAACAAATATATGTACTTCATAAAGACTTTTTGTAACGCTTAATATTGATTAAAACATGAAAACAGCACGTGTGCATTAAAGATAAATTCTAACCAATGATTTGTTTTGTATATCTGCAAACAAGACTTGGGTTATAGGATGTGTGATGATAACTTGAAAAGACTGAGTTGTATACACAATGTCAACCGCATCTTTAAAAAAATATTCTCTGTTATCGTTATACTTGTGTTGACTTTAGGGTAGATACAATGTGGACTGATCCCAAATGAAATATCTGTCTGCACACCCCTGTGCTTAGAAATGGTTTGCCTATGCATTGTCATCATTATAGTGTGTATGCATTGTAAGTGCATGTGTTTTCCAAATGAATCAACGACTTCCATGTTATGATTATTACATTCACTCCAAGTACAGTTTTCAGGGTTTTCTTACCATATTGCCTTTGCATTCCATAATTCGTTATTTTGCACATTTCCATTTCCAAGTCAAAGTTTTCTTCCTAAAATACTCATATTAATTAAGTTCTGTTTCCCGTCTATTTTGGGCTTCGTAATATTATGTTGGGCTGGCTTATCCACCCAAGTAAGTGCCAGGTCCTTCCATCTAAGTTGTGCATTTTTCCTTGTTGTTTGCCTTTTTTCCCCCCAAGACTTGATAGATCTCTATTCCTTCTGAGATAATGTTCAATAAGACAACTGTACCCTCATCAGTTTTCTACAAAATATTGTTGCCATGCCCTCAATTCCAAGGAATGTTCACGACGCCTTACATTTCTGAGGGCAGGGATTGCTTTTCTGTTTCTTTTCCTTAACATTTTGCAGCTTCAGATCTCTGACAGCATTTCCATTGGGGACTATAGCTTGGTCAGGAGGGCTCCCCTCTTTTAGTTTTGCATCATCATCTATTATCCCAGTCATAGAGGAATGACTATCATTCTATTTATTGCTCAAAAAGAAGCATATCATTCTGCTAATTCCATGTTAATGTTCATCTGCATATGGAATGTGCAACAAGTAAGGAATACCTTTTAAGATTGTTTTAAAAAAATGTGTATTAAGTGTCTTTTGTCACATTGGCCTTTACACTAAAACATGTTGACGTATTACAAATGTACAAACAACTTTAACGATAAATAAAGCATGTAGTAAAATCCCATAAAAAAGCAAAATACATCATAAATGTCCACATCAAATTGATTAAATACATTAAAAGAAACTGCAATTCTCTCCTAATACATTACCATAATATAAATGAGTTTACTAAAATTTCACTCACGTTCCCAGGATATAATCCATTCCTCAGATACATTCAATTATATCTCTGTGCTGTCGCAATTCCTACTGATTGCTGCAACTTCCCAGCTTAAGTTATCTAAACTTTTTTTCACCAGCAACCAGGTGTAGTATGTGGCAGCCGTCGTTACCATTGAGTTTGCACTGTACAGGGAACTCCAAAACTGATCAGATGTGTAATTAATGATTTCGTGGTAAACTTTTTCATAAGCACTAGCAAATGTTGTGCATTGTGTCAGCAAATTTGTGTCAGAAACCACTTTTTTAAATTGATTATAATGTTACCAAATGTGATGAGAAATCTCTTGCAACTTGCTCATAAGGTTTCACTAATGAATTCAATATCAATACCAGGTGTACAGCCCTCAACAATGGTGAAGGGGGAGTCAAGACCCCATTATTAGTATTCACTTAATCAAACATCACACATTTCTGAAGAGTTAAAGCATAACCTCTCTTCTAAAGAATGCTTGGAAAACCGGTTGCAATAAATATTGTATTCAGGAGAAACCTCTATGCTTATCTCAGATAGGTTACCCTGGGGAGGCGATGCACAGTAGTAAATCCATCATTCTCACAGGTCATCTCTACCTGCCTGAGTTATCGGGATTCTAGCAGTGAAACTGGAATGGGCTAGATATCTTTAGAGCCCCAGTTAATTCTCCTAACCTTTGCTTTGAGCACTCAGTTATTTTTTGTCAGAGCTATTAGACTTCTAATCTCATTTTTGGCAATGATAAAACAAAAGGTGATTTGTTTGTTTGCTTGCAAGACAAACATAGAGCATCCTATCCACTAACCCATTCCCTCCTAACTTATTAGAACCACCCTCCAGACCCGATCTCTTTAAAGGCCACCACCTGCATGGCCACAGAACTATCAAGAAGTTTTAGACTAGGCCTTCTGGTGTGCTTTTCCCACCTCCCGCCTGTAGGTGTATTCATAGGACCGGTAGTCTTTCCTCTCTATCAATATTCACAAATTACATGTGGCAGTATCACTTTCAGTTCACCTGTGGGGGTTTCAATGTATTTCCTATCTCGCCCTTGCAGGTTAGTGACATAGGGCTTCCACATCATGGAGATACTGTGTCTATAAACAGTCTTCTGCTCATAATGGCCTGTGCCGCTGTGATCCACTAGCCTTACTCCCATGGCCTAGTCCCAGTCACCTGGGATGGTGTAACGGCTCCCATTCAGCAGTTTTATACCGCATGCGCTTTGAAGTCCATGTCATACATTAATTGTCCACAGCCAACAGGGATAAAGGAATACTCTATGAAAGTTTGCTAAAAGAGAAGAAAAAGATTAAAACGCAAAGTACGTGGCATGGCATGCTATCATAGAGTAAATCAAACAGAATAGTCTATTGGAAAGGTAGTCCTGAAACAGAAGCCCCCCCACTGCCCTGCCATCAGCTGACCCATTTGGTTTATTTATTTATGTATGTCATTATTTAAGTGAGCCGGTGACAGCACACTACCACAAATGTTTCTTAAATTGATCTATAATGGATTGGGGGCGTGGCTTTGCGGCCATGAGCTAAGTCACAGATCTCGTGGGCTCCGGTGATCCGTTCATTGGTCCGTCAAAATATAGGCAGTTAAGGTTTACCACAGCAAATAATCTCGAAGCTACGACTTTATGAACAAACAGAGCAAGCAGCGATCTGAAGCAGAAAGAAAATAAACCACGCTGGAAGCAAATAGGAGGCGTTGAAGTCCGGCGGTAATGGTGATTGAAATCCGAAGATGAGGCCTGCATGAAGACGTGACGATGGCTCGGAGCGGAGTGGGTTTCAGACCCGTGTGACACAAAGCGGACTCCAGACAGCAGCGCCGGAGTGGAAGGAATAACATAAGCTGATACTCGTGATACTGTAGCTGCGCTGCTCTAAGCTGGAGAGAACCCATTGAAAATACTTAGGAGATACTTTGTGGCAGCAAGCCGAGTCCGCTGGAGGAACCAGACAAGCGGAGAGAAGGCTGAAAGATACCCGGGCCAGCAACACATCAGAGCTGACCGGGAAACACGGCAAGGATGGACGAGTGATAAAAACGCTAAACTGCTAGCAACTTGTAATTTGGACACGTCATTCAAGATCAGCCACAAGATGTACGGCAAATGCTAGGATGGCGCTTGCACACAGTAAGGACGAAGGCTCTCACAGTAAATAAGCAGGGGATTGTGAGAATACCTAAGGAGCCTGAACAAAGGAACGCTGGATATACAGGGGAAAAGGAACGTACTTCTAACACGAAATGAAACATTGCAAACAGGCGCGGATGGTGCAGATGCGAACATTTGGCTGGAAAGGGCCAGAATGCACGCCATACGAGCTATATGCACTGACAGGGGCTGCATTGGTGCTAATGGCCCTAATATAATAATGAAGCTAAACGTGCAAATGCGCAGCTAAGAAGAGAGACTGCATCTAGCACGACCGGCAGCTGCATTACGAGGCAGGCAGCCAAATCATCTGAATTACGGTGCAACCAGGCAAGGGGGGGGGCCCAACAAATAGGGAAGACAAAGGCCACTAAATAGCACCGGACCTGAGGAGACAACAAAGGGGCCCAGTGCCCACATCCAAACCTGCACGTCTGTGGCACATCATTTGTAGGGGTCTAGTGAATATAGACCGGAGAGAGAGCCACAGATAGTACAAAGCAAACCAGAAAAACCACACAGTCACACGGAGGACAGGTCGAGGGCGTCAGAGTCGCCCAGGAAAAGAGCCGCATAAAAGGGGAAAATAAAATAAATAAAAAAATTAATTAATAAAAAAGCAGGGGCAGCACGGTCAGAAGAAATCACATGAGGTGAAAGGACGCAAACGGCCTACAATACAGGCTAAGAAGCACGCAATATACACAAGACTGATTATATGCGAGGTAAAGCACTGGTAGAGGACGACTCAAGTAAACAAGCTGCCGGAAAAGGGGAGGAGAGGCGCCCCCCTAACCGGGAGTAGAGTGGGACACAAGCAGAGGAGGGGGAGGAACACACAAATAAACCAACAAAGACATTGGGATGGGATAAGCTGTACCTCACAACTTGTCACTATTAGGTACCGATGCAACAAGGAAGCGACCATTCCGCATGACCCAACAAGTAACAGGGGAGCGGGTAGGATCCTGGCAAGAACACCCAAGCAGCCAGGTAGGCCACATCAGTTGCCATTGCGTGGACCACAAGAAGGCAGAAATACTCACAGGATCGCTGTAAGGGATCTGGAGAATGGAGCAAAGGCACCACACGGCATAACAAGAGCAGGATACAACAGAAACACACCTACCGTGCACGGACAAAGTGTCCAAAGATTCCCATTTCAGATAAAAGTAACTAAAAGCAAGCAAACACACGAATGACAGGCTGGACACGAAGCGCCAAGGAAGCAACAAAAGACATGTCGAACAAAACTAGTATCACCAAAGGGAAACAGACCTCCCTGGACCTGTTCACCAGACCGGCGCAAGACATGGAAGGTTCAAAAACACAAGCGCAGGACCCGACGGAGGAGGAACCACAACCACGCTTGGACAGATACTAGGCACCATAGTGGACCTCAAATCATCACTGGAGCAAAAAATAGACGCAATGCAAATCGATGTGAACCTGCTAAAACAAGATGTTCGAGCACTGGCAGAGTGCATGGCGCATTGAAAAAAGAAGTAAAATCCACCACCAGGGATTGCAAAGACAATACTGCAGGGATCCATACAATGAAACAACAAGTGGAGAACCTAGAGAACAGAGCAGAGGAGGCAAAAGTCTGCCCTAGATGCAACAATGTGTGTATTATCGGATTACCAGAAGGGGAGGAAGGCAAGAACCCTACCAACTATGTGGAGGATATGCTCATACAAGAAATAGTGGCTGGCAGGCTGAGCCAGAGATTCCCAGTTGAAAGAGCACATTGTTGAGGACGAGAAGACCTCAACCAGGAGCACCGCCAAGGCCTATGATCACCAAAATATTGAATTATAAAGACAGAGAAGGTATGCTGGAATACTTTCGGAAAGGGGGCACCATTAACAGAGCATTGGCATCCATCACAGCATATCCGGATTATAAGTGCAGAAGAGGAGGATGGATGACAGAGCAGTGGAGAGAAGATTAAAAGCAGCACAACTCTAATTCCTCCTCCTGTACCCAGCCAAAATGAAGGTACTATACAAAGACCAAGCCTGGTTTTTCGAGAACCCAGAGGAAGTGAACAATTGGTTAGATACACAGAACATGCAGTTTGAACATTGTGACCAAGAAGGAGTGGAGAGTGATAAGTAACACAATGTTGGAGGGCGCTGATATGAACATGGAGGAGGGGGGAGACACTAAAACGATTATAATAGAGATACTAGACCTTTGAACAAATGATGTGTTGTAGCCGATGCCAATCAGCTAAAATGGAGCAATGCACACAGAGCCTGTTACAGGGAAACAGGGAGCAATCTTATCCCCCCATAGACAGGGTAGTAGAGATACTAGTAGTAAGGTATCCATCTGCCGCGCTCTAAGTACCGGCAATGCGCTGTGAACAGAGGGAGAAGCAGGAAGGCCTGAGACCCAAGTTTGGTGCTGGGCTAATGTTGGGGACAGTTGGGTTAGGGAGGGGAGGGAGTTGGGGAAGTTAGGAGAGGGGGCCTGTAGCTATACGCAATAGCACTGCAACAGTCGAGAGAGAGAAGGGACTCAGGAGGCAGCAAACAAGAAAGGATGGGTGACATGAAGATAGCGACTTGGAATTTCTGGGGTCTAAATAACTACATTAAACGCCACAGAGTAATGACATACCTTAAAAGGCAGAAGATAGATATAGCCCTCCTGCAAGAGATGCACCTAACCAAAAAAAAAAAACAAGAAGTAATAATTTGCAAGTGGAAAGGGACAGTTGTGGGAGCCACATATTCAGCATACGCTAGGGAGGTATTAATGTGGATAGCACCACATGTCCCGTTTAAGACACTACAATCGGAAGTTGATAAAGACGCTAAACTGGTGTGGATAAAAGAGCTTGTGGAGAACAGAGAAATATGTATTATTAACACGTATGCCCCAAACCAAGACACTGCGGCATACCTGAAAGCTCTGTACACCAAAATAGGCCCCTGCATGGACAGCACGGTAGTATGGGGAGGAGATTTTAACTGTGCCCTAGACCCACTAATAGATAGGTTGCATATGAAAATAGCATTCCCATCTCCGGCGGCAAAAGCCCTTCGTATATTATTGCAAACCTTCACATTGACAGATGTATGGAGAGAGCACCACCCACAAGAACGGGGATACTCACATTTTTTGGCCCGCATAACATACATGCCAGTCTAGACTACGCATTCATGTGGGAGGAAATGACACGCAATGTGACACAAATAGACTATAGGGCAATAGTCTTCTTTGATCATGCACCACTCATAGCTACATGGCAAATTAAACCGCCGAGAGTGTAGGGGAGGACTGGCCGCGAGGCCCTCCTCACCTGCAGCCTTCTCCCCAGGTGAGGACCATGACTCGGTGGGCGTCCCCTCATGCCACCCGGGCCCAGGTGGAGGAGGGTTCACCCGCCGACGACATTGCCCACACGTATCCGTTCCTTGCATATACCAAAATTCAGTTAGGCCTAGAAGCCATCTTGTCTAGCAAAGATGGCGTGAGTTCAGCGCACTGTAGCGCGGCCCCCACCTTTGGAGGGCCTTTCATGCATTTCTGCCGCCGCAGCACCATGGCAGCTCCGCTGCGAGCGCGTTCCCATGAGAAAGTTGGGTACGAGCTAACACCAGATATTAACACTGTTACAATTTATTATCCACAATGTAATACTGCACCCCGTGTGACCTGGTCCGCAAGGCCAGGGCGACGCAGACATGAATTCAAGTAGTGGTATTAGTGAACGACTCTTCTTAAACAGAATCTGCAAACTATGAATTAGCCACAAAAGTGAAATGTTTATATGACTTCACATGTGACTGTACTAATGCTGCTAGATCACAGAGAAAGTGTCTTTAAGTCATATGTAGACACATGAACCCCTATATGTCTTTTGAGTCACCCATAGTAGCAACCGTCAATCTCTGTGGTCCATAATATAGTTCTACCTCATGTACCGTCGAATGTATACAAATATTTAAACACTGTAGTAGATATAATACCATGTAATGAAAAGGTACTCGGACCGACTGTATTAAAGAAATGTGTAACGAAATTGAAATATATATGTGTGTTTAAATAAGATCAAAATAAGGCAGAACATTATAAAAGTTCTGCATTCAAAAGTCAGCAACGCACGAGGAAAAAACCTTTGTGAATATATGCAAGGCCATTCTCCCTCCCACCCTACCAAGCCTGCCAGATAAAGAAGCTAAGGCATGTGCCGCGCTCCCTCACCTCCCCCAACCAAGCTGGAGCCGCTTCAGAGAGTCAGAGGCCCCGGTACCGCACCCAAGGCCACAGCCCGCCACCTGTGTTATTTACAGCACGGTAATAAACCCACGTTTGACTCCACAGATCTACCAGCACCCTCTCGTAAATCCCACAATCCCCCCAGACCACCCCAAGAATCATGACCCCGTGCACAGACGACCCCCAACGCTGGGACAAGACACAGAGACCCATTTATATAATAACTTCTAACGCAGCAGACAGACATGTATCATTCGGCTCAGGCCCCAGAGCCCAGCCCCTCGACCTAAAATACCGGTCAATAGGACACAGGTAAATCTCACCTCAACCGACAACCACCAGACCTCTCACGAGGTGCATTCCTCATGTGTTGCGTTTATTTTATCAGATAAACTACTGAGCGATTTATTGATGAACTTAAATGTCGTTTCTTGAATAACTGCAGTGTGCATGGCTTAGGGCAAACGAGTCAGGAAAGGTATTCATCTTTGTCACAGGCTGCCCCAGCATACCAACACCGCTCGGATGACCTCAAGCTGGCCTGCCAGGCCCAACCCAACCCACGAGGCTGACCAGTGACGTCCTCACGCCAAGACCAACCACGCTGCAGCAACACCTATAGTTAGTCGACGCCACCCAATCCCAATTAACTTGTGCCCCCTATAGTGTGTAGGTTCTGATGACGATTTCTGTATTAGAAATACGCCTGTCTTTGCTATTGTCAGACAGAGCGCTCTCGGAGGTTGCAGAGTTCTTTGCATGCCCTATTCTTTGGATAAACGCCCACTTACGCTCACCCGCACTCTGTCTTGGCCTTATTCCCATTACGGGAGAGTCCCTTATTGTCTCTCATTGCGGGGAGGATCGTGCTGAAATTGGGGGCGCTTCCTTTCAGTGGTGACCCCGATAGCGTGATATCTCCAAAATATTTTTCCTAACTCCTTTTTAACGACCCCCTTGTGGCACGAGAATCTCCGGTCGAGAAGGGATACGCACGGTGAGCCGGCTCCGGGAGGCTGCCCGCCAACGGCGACCGGCACAATAAGAAGTGCGCACTCAATGAGAAAGGGTACGGGATCCCGATTGGAAAAAAATCCCCTTTGAGTGCCGCTCGCCGGAGCCAGGGGCTGACCGTTGAGTTACCGGTGACACTGCCTGGACGGACCCAGTTTCGGAGACTATCGGTTCAAGACGGGCACGTGAGTACCGAGTGCGAGCGATCGTAAAGGGGAAGGGAGGGAAAATTGGGAACAGAAGAACGGGGGTCTACTAAAGACGGGTCTTGAAAATTTCTTTATCTTTTTCTTTGCATATGGCCATTAGGAGTAAGAAGTACATGAAGAAGTAGAAGTGACGGAAACCTAGCTCCGAGAGGGGGTGGAAGGCGGCGCCGCATAGTGCTATCTAAACTAGTACTGGGAATATATAAAGAAGTGAAAAATAAGTTATTAGTGTCTGGCAAGGGAAGACACAGAGTATATTTTAGTATTTGCTATTTCTTTCTATTCTTTTGCTCAGAGGGTAGGGGTCTGGACTAAAAGTGAGCCTGGGGTGAACTGATTAACATAAAATACCAAGACAGGGGGGAAAACAGCAGAAATAGGGATCAAATATACTGGCACATGCAGACGGGTATCTAGTTACCCGAGTAGAACAACAGGGACAGCTGGACAGGAAGGAAAGGGAGGAAAAAAGCCAGGTGTGAGTGGGAAAGCATTGTGAGGGGTGCGCGCACCGTGCGAATAGTGAAGAAGAACGACTGATCGCGAGGGGGTGCCAGAGAGTGTGGACCATAACTAGCAGGTGGTTGATTGTGAATGAAAATTGCGCGGGATTGAACAAGGATGCGAAGACAATGAGGAATGGCGAGTAAGAAAGAATGTTAGTAGTGAATTTAACTTGCGTGATATCATTGAGAAGTCCGCTCTTGTCTGGGCCATAAAAATATACTTAGAAATATCTATACGTAATCAAAAGTAAAGGAGGTGAACACGGTCAGTGCTATTGATTTAAAATATGGGGGCAGAACCTCCCTTGTCACATATTTGTACGAGTTTACCGGGATACGCTGAACGAATCAAGAAATACCACGATCAATGGTTAACAGAATTAAAAGGAGAAGGATTGCCCCAGATTTGGCCTGAGGGGGGGTCTTTTGAAAAAAGCGTTCTAGATATGGTACGAACGTGCATTCGCCTCAAGTATAAGGGCAAACAGTGGCAAAACAGGAAGGAGATATTAGATCTCTGGGGACTATTTGAAGAAATACCCCCACCTAAAGCTCCGGCACCAAATATTGATCTACCTTCCACCACAGATAACCCACTGATGATTCCAAGAGAGGAAAAGGAACAGCTAAACACAGAACAACCTGCGGAGGTGATTAGTTTGTACCCGATATTACATAAACCAGCCCCCGCAGCAGGGTATAGTGATCCTACTTATGTGCCTCCCCCTACAACTACTACACCCCTAAGACCAACAGCCCCCCCACCATACGAAAGCACTAGAGAGCGTGCCCAGACAAGCACGCAGAGAGGGGACATAGAAAAGCTAACGAGCAATTTAGAATCGAGGCTCTCGATAGCAAAGGATGAACTCTCAAGAATAAAAGACATATGTGAGCGTACAGCATGCACTCCCACTCGATCAGGACGTGTATCCGGAACATCAAGTGAAAGTAGACAAATTGAGGAAGGTTGGAAAAAGGGTGAAATATTGTTCAGAATTGAGGAAGAACCGACAAGAATAATACGGGTGGAAACACCAGAGGGGAGTATCGGTGATGTATCACGGCAAACAGGGATCAGAGAGGACCTGCTATGTGATGTCCGAGGCGAAATAGATGAGAGTGATAGGTTGAGTATGGCAGTAGGAGGGGAAAGCGAGGAGCTGGATGGTGCATGCTCGCTAGGAGCAATAGATGACGAGTGGATGGGACGACTAAGGAATAGAGCGGGGAGGATGGCGCCATTGGGGTCAGCGACGACCAAAGTGGGTGAGGGCGCCACGTTAAAAGGAAAATTACAACTTCCACTAATACACAGAGGGGGAGGAAGACCAAACTATATACCCTGGGCCCAGATGGATAAAGCTAATTTGATGAAGTTATTGCCCCCGCTGTCCGGAGGGGCGAGCAAGTGGATATATGCATTCGAGAAACATACTGCCGGCATACCGCTGGCAGTAGGCGATGTGAAAAGCCTACTAGTATCAGCAGTAGGAGATCAAGCAGACAGAGTATGGGTTAAGGCTGGTTTCCCGGCCGTAACATTAGATTGTGACCGTCATGATGGAGCGTCCTTTAATACAGTGCGGGCACGGGTTTGGGATGCGCTGCGGGAGACGTTCCCAGATATTCCAGATTTACAGTCAGTAATGCAATGTACAATGAATGACGGGGAGGATGCTATGGATTACATTCTCCGGGTGCAGGAGATGTGGAGAGCGGAAACGGGCACACCCTGGCACCAATCCACATCTCTATTTTATTTTATCATTAAGAGAGGGCTCCCAAAAGAGGTGCAGAAGGCACTCGATAAAATAGCGGGCGTTGAGGCAAAGGGGTGGCCAGAGATCCAAAGTATAATAGTGCACCATTGCAAAAGGATAAAAGAGAGAGAGAGGGAAGTAGCACAGAAAAGGTTGGCAGACGAGGCAAAGTTGGTACAATCAAAACTGGTGAAGGTTGCAGCAGCGGTAGCAGGGCTCCCACTCATGAGGGAGGGAGACGAAGGAGAGGAGGGGCAAATAGCAATACAAGGAAGAATAGCAGCAAATTGGGCAGGACAAGGACAACGACAGTGGACTGAGCAGGAGCAGAACGGAGGTCCAATGTGGCAAGAGTGGGCCCCACGAGGGGGTAGAGGTGGGTACAGGGGCCGAAGAGGGGGACAAGGGTATGGTGGAGTGGGAGGAAATGGATGGCAGGGTCCCAGAGGTCCACAGGGGAGCTGCTGGAGCTGTGGGAGGTGGGGACATTACTCGAGGGAGTGCAGAAGCAGACAAAACAACGGGTTCCAGGAGGCAGAACAGTACGGTCACCCACACCCAGGGAGCCCATACGGCCTCCCTATGGGACAGCACCAACAACAAGGAAATGAAGGGCAAAGAGGTAACGCACAACTACACGGACATCAGTACAGAACACAGAATCACCCACAGAATAATGACACTATACAATACATGCCAGGTAACACTTTCGCTACCGTAGCGAATGGAGCCCCCGCACCCGCGCCCTACAGCGGAGTATCAGTAGTTTCGGGGAACATTTTTGATCAGGGAGGGGCGATGAGACACCCCGCATAGGACAGCCCACAGAGAACACTTGCGTGTCCAGTACTATCTACGACCCACAATGCATCAGAGGAACCATTGATAGGGGCGCAGATAGGAGACACGCAATTCATATTCATGGTGGATTCCGGAGCGGAGAAATCATGCATTAAAGAGGGCCGGTTCCCGCTATCTAATAGGACGTTAGAGACGCAGGGGTTCTCTGGGGCTGTAATTGAAGTTCCTTACACAGAAGAATTGGATGTAACGGTGGGGGGGAAAACAGTGAAGGCACCCTTACTGTACTATGAACGCTCTCCAATTAATTTACTGGGGAGGGATCTCTTGAGCAAACTAAACATGACCATATCATTTACAGAAAGTGGTATAGTATGTTCAACACCGGGCATATGTCCTCTACGCATAATGACAGTAATGCAGGGCCACGCAATCATCACAGAAATTAGAGGATTACCAAAAAACGAGGAGGTGTTTATTGAGGGCATGCGAACATTGGCCCTCATAGTACCAGAACTAAAAAGAATGGATTGGAGGATCCCAGCTGAGTTCCTCTTTCGCCCCATAGTGTGCCCCGACATAGCCACTGGGGCAGTGCTATCATTGGATTTGCACGCAGTACACGTGTCAGCAAAAAGGATATGTGTAATAGGGATTGACATGGAAGGATGCGAATGGCGTACAGTACTGTGTACAAATGCAAATATCCCACTGCGAGAGCTGTCAGATGAAGAGCTCTTTTCAGACGCCGAGACAGACGGCGAAATAGTAATGGAACTAGCCATACCATGTGACATCGTGATTACGGCCAGAGAAACTCCAATTGAATTAATGGCAGTAGTTGGAGCACCACATACATTTTTTGATGATGACATGAGGTTAATACCAACTAACATATGGACGAACGGCCCCCATGATGTAGGGTTATTACATGGAGTTCAACCTGTGGTGATAAAACTGAAAGAAGGGGCGATTTTACCACGGGTGAGACAATATCCATTGTCTCGCGAGGCAGAAGAAGGAATAAAAGAGACAATAGAGGCACTGTTAGCACAAGGAATAATAGTGCCCTCAAATTCCCCATGCAACACATGCATTTACCCGATCAAAAAGGTGAAGGGAGGGTCCTGGAGGATGATACAAGATTTACGCCCACTCAATGATGTGATTCAGAAAGAGTTCCCTCTAGTGCCGAACCCGGCCACAATACTATGCAACATCCCAAAACCAGCATCTCATTTCACAGTTATTGACTTAAAAAATGCGTTCTTTTCGATCCCCTTAGCAGAAGAGAGCAGGTACTTAACAGCATTTACACTAGGGGGGAGGAGATTTGAACACTGCAGACTACCACAAGGATATTGCGAAAGCCCAAGCATATTCAACAGGATATTACATGAGGATCTAGGGAACCTATCTGTAGAAAGTACGGTGATTCAGTACGTTGACGATTTATTGGTTTGCGCACAGAGCGAGGAAGAGTGTAGAAAGGATTCAATAACACTCCTAACATTACTGGCCAACAAGGGGTACAAGGTGGATAAGGGTAAGTTACAATACTGCCTAACAGAGGTCCTATACTTGGGACAGCTAATATCAAAGGATGGAAAACGGATCATACCAGACAGAGCAGAGGCGATTAGAGCCGTTGGAGAGCCCAAAACAGTAAAAGAGATGCAAAAATTCCTGGGCATGTGCAACTACTGTCGAGCTTGGATATTAGATTACGCAGCATATACGAGGCCCTTGTTACAGGCACTCAAAGAAGCGCAACAGGAAAACAGACACATAGAATGGACAGGAGAAATGAACACATCATTTAACTCATTGAAGGAGCTAATATCAAGCGCTCCAGTTCTGGCAAACCCAGATTATGGACGCGAATTCTTCTTATTTTCACACTGCAAGGGAACACTGATGACCGCAGTACTGACACAAAAGACATCGTTGGGCCACAAGCCACTGGCTTACTATAGCGGCACTCTGGACGCAGTAATGCAAGGACATTTCGCGTGCGAGCAATCTCTCGCTGCTGCCGCGTTCGCCATTGAAAAAAGTGCCACAATAGTAATGGGCTGTTCAGTAACACTGTTTGTGGAACACTCACTATTTGCAATATTAGAGCGATCAAAAAGCACATTAACAACACAACGCGCCACAGCATATGAGATAATATTGTCCAGTGCAAACATCCACATAGTAAGATGTAAAACTGTAAACCCAGCCACATTCATCACGGAGGCGTGCACAATAGAAGACATGCAGAACCACAACTGTGCAACATACACCGGTGACGGGGGTCAGGATCAGGTGGTTTTTGAGAATGCCCTGAACGAGGGAGAGGTGTACTTCGTGGACGGGTCGGCCTCAATTGACATGGAGACAGGAGAGAAACACGTGGGTATGGCAGTGGTACGATTAGAGGAAGATGATTATGAGATACTAGTGCAACACCGCCTCCCATCACACTATTCAGCCCAAGCAGCAGAACTGATAGCACTAATAGAAGCATTGCATGCAGCTAAGGGGTGCGCAGTAACAATATACACAGACTCAGCATACATGACGACCACAGTACACGGAGGGCTGGCACGGTGGGGGCGGAGAGGGTTTCGACGAGCAGATGGAACACCTGTCCAACACGCAGAATTATTAAAAGAATTGATTGAGGCACTGCAGGACCCCACGGCAGTGGCAATTGTGAAATGCCAAGCCCATACTACAAACACAGATCTTGTATCTTTGGGAAACGCGGCAGCAGACGCCGCCGCCAAAGAAGCTTCATACTTTCAGAAAGGTGAGGTAGGGGAGTACATGTTGCACCACACAGTAAGCCAAGAAGTCCCCACAGGATATAACATGATGCTCACACAAGAAATACTAGAGCTGCAAGAGGGAGCTAGTGCAGAAGAAAAATTGCTATGGACTAAGAGAGGATGCAGCAAATCACCAACAGACTTATTGTGGCGACAAGAGAGTTCAGGAAAAGCAGTGATGCCAGTTACGTTGTTAGAAATAGCCTTTCAACAACTACACTTCCCTGCACATAATGCTAAGCAACACATAGTGGCAGAGATCCAAGAGGATTGGTTTGCACCTTGCCTCCAGGAACACATCACTAGGCTAGCATTGGAATGCACGACATGTCATATTTACAACTCAGGAATGACATTACGCACACTGAGAGGTACAATACCAAAACCCATTGGCCCATTTAGAGAGCTCCACATCGATTATGTAGATATGGGAGAAAGGTGTAATGGGGCTCGTTACATGATTGTGGTCGTATGTCCCTTCTCAAGGTGGGTGGAAGCGGGGCCCTGTGCACGTCCTGACGCGAAGAGCGCCGCAAAGTTCTTAGTGAGGGAAGTATTCCCGCGCTGGGGAATTTGCGACGTGATTCGCTCAGACAACGGCACTCATTTCGTTAATGAACTGTTCAAGGAAGTGACTACATTATTGGGAATAAAACACAAATTATGTTCAATTTATCATCCTCAAAGTAATGGCGTAGTGGAAAAGATGAACGGCCTGCTGAAAAGCAGGTTGTCAAAACTATGTTTTTCCCTAAAAAAGAGCTGGATGTACTGCCTACCTCTGGCCCTGTTTGAATTGCGTAATCAGCCAAGCAAAGACCATCATTTATCCCCACACGAGATCGTCACGGGAAGGAGAATGCACACAACACATTCGCCTCTCCGTGAACGTTCTGATGCACACAGAAGCGCTGCGGTATTAGGTGAGGAGTTTACCGACTACTTGAAAAAATTAGCACAAGCAGCGCGCGTAATTGCAAAACAACTTGCCCCGCCCTTCACAAGAGAGGAAGGAAATGCAACAGAGGCAGTAACACAGCCGGACAATCAGTCACAGCTGTTGCCAGGCGACTACATATATGTCAGAAGTTTTGTGAGAAGGTGGAATGCACCACGTTTCCATGGCCCTTATGAGGTAGTGTTTTGCATGCCCACGGCGGTAAAGGTGAAGGGCCTGAGATATTGGGTGCATTTGACAGATGTACGCAGGGCGTATAGCGCCGTGGAAGGTGAGGTACAGGATGAGGCACAGGCAACAGCGGACAATGGAGTTGTGCAGAATGAATGATGGGAATTTTGTGTGCATTAAGTGATGAACATTGCACGCGACTGGCGCACGACAAGTGTACTAAAATAAATATGTAAATATATATATACTTTTTACAACTTTTGAAGGTTTTCGTGGGGTTTTTTTTTTTTTTTTTTTTTTGGTTTTGGAGAAGTTTTTTTTCCACTTTTCTTTTTTATATATGAAATAATGTACGGATAGTAATGATTGTAAAGTTACCTTGTCTGTGGACACACCCCCTCCCTCACCCACTCCCATACTTTGTCGAAACAACGTCACAACGTTAGAAATGTTTACATGCTTGTACTTAATGCACTTTTGTGTTTCAAACAGGATTTACCATGGCATCCAATGGGCAGCCTGCAACTAATAGATTTGTTAGATTTAGAGAAATGTTAGTAGATAGATTGACATATTCATACGAATGTGGTTTATCAATGTGTGTTATTGTGTTCTTCATCTCAATATTTTGCCTGGTAACATATTGGTTCATAGCGTTCATCTCTATCGAGATGAACGAGGGGGGAGGGGGGAGTAACATCACCCTTGCCCCTGGCACGAATTCAACCACAAGTATGAATATTAAAGAAGGTGATTTTTTGGTCTGGGATGGATCACACTTTGTATGGGGTTACTATACTGCACCACCCACTGCTGCCCTGTCACAATCAAGAAATAAAGAAATGGAAAATGACACAATGTCCCTACCTGAAATATATAACAGCCCCACTACCCTTCCCGCCCCGATACAAAACAGTGATTTGTTGTTTATTGAGGAAAATGGAAAAGTAATTACGATGACAGAACACAAGTTCCTATATGAGGAATTGGAAAAGGGGGGTGGGAAGGAGAAAGGGGGGCCTATTTTTTCACCTATCGAAACTAAAAGGTATAGGAGGAGGGAGAAAAGTAGGCGAAGAAGAGAGACAAGTAGGAGGGGGTATGATGAGTATTATGGGTTAGGATTAGACAAGATGGAAGACCCACGACACCCCCACCAAGCAAATAAATGGTATGCAGATATGAGTACAACAGCTAAACAGACAACCAATGAAAGCTGTTATGTCTGTTCGCTCATCCCCCATGCATCAGGCACACCCAAAGTGTTGTTGCCAAGAGAATTGCCCATTGTGGATGCCCAATGTCTCCTTCATCTCACACTGTGTAGAATAAAGAACACCTTCCAAGCACACGATGTCTCTTTCAAAATGATACAGAACAACAAAACGTGCTATTCAAAAGCATCTGGAGTGGTCTGTCTTAAAGAACCTTTCTTTGCAATACAAGGGACACTGTTTTCCGAAAACAAATGGAAAGATGAAGAAGTACTGTGCAAAGCGGAAGCACTGAGAGGTGTCCAACCAGACAAGCTGCGGTGGATGGAAAAAACGTGCTTACCAATATGGAAAGAACACATCTCTAAACTAACATGGGTAACAGCGATGGAGAAACCCTTCAAGCTACAAAGTGAAATAAAAAACGAACTATGTTTCAAGGGAGAAGGAAAAGTGGCAATGGGAACGAATAAAAACTGTAACAAAACTCTCACCATCCCAGACATGAAAAAAGGAACAGCAGCACTAATAGACACATACTGGGTATGCGGGAATCAGGCTTACTTGCACCTTCCCCAGGCATGGAGTGGCAGCTGCTCAATGGCCACTTTGCATTCGGCCCTAATGGTGATTCCAGAAAGTCACGTCGACGAAAATAAAAGGACGCAAGGAAACGTGAACCAGGATGCGACTTCTCCCACTGCAAAAGCGCACCTCTATGTCCTGTCCTCCGGAGGGAAAGAAGAGGAGCTATCACGGAACAAGCGAGCATCGAACTACATATCACAAGCATCATCCGATTTATTGGCACAGATCCCAGACAGGTATCGCCTGTTCAGCTCCGTGGAAACATTTTTTGCCTCACTAGTTTCAAGTGTCCAAGCAAGAGCAAATGCAAAATGGCTCCAGATCACACGGTGGGAACTGATTCAGCTGGCCAATGACACTGAAGAAGGGTTCAACATAATAAAGGTGGAACTACGAGCTCTGCGACTGATGACCATGCAGAACAGGTATGTTCTGGACCTGTTAACAGCGATCGATGGAGGTGTTTGCCGAAAAATAGGAAGTGCCTGCTGCACGTTCGTACCTTCTGAAGACGCAGAAAATGGGTCCCTGTCCCACGTCATTGAAGCAGTACATAACCTGGGAGAGAAGATGAAGATGGAAGGTGGGGCTAAAGATAGCTCATGGTTCGACAATATCTTCTCCTGGGTTCCCTCATGGCTTGGAATGGCAATGAAGTTCTTGATACCAGTTGTGGTGGTCCTCCTCGTGGTGTTCTGCCTGTGCCAGGTGGGCCTCCGATGTTGTGCCAACGCAGTCCCTAACGGTGCAATGATGATGGTGACAATGGGCAACTCTGGTGGTACAGCTAGGGCGACACAAGAAGTACATGTACAGACAGGAACAGATAACACTCCCAGGTACCAGTTAGTGCCTATGCACCGTGATAAGTACATAGTAGACAAACTATGGCACACCACTATCAAAGAACCCCGAGATGTGGAACTAGAATGGTATGAGGAGGTCTGGGTAGACTTGGAAGAAACTGGTGACTGTATATATTTAACATGTACACCAGACGAGTATGCTAGAAGAGGTGAGAGCTTGAGGGGGGTATGTAGGGCATGGATGCCTAGAAAAGGAACACCTGCATGGGATGACGCAGTGATAGAGGAACAAGAATGTAGAAGATTGGAAGAGCTAAAGAATTCGTTACTTTAGTAACGAAAGGGGGGAAATGTAGGGGAGGACTGGCCGCGAGGCCCTGCTCACCTGCAGCCTTCTCCCCAGGTGAGGACCATGACTCGGTGGGCGTCCCCTCATGCCACCCGGGCCCAGGTGGAGGAGGGTTCACCCGCCGACGACATTGCCCACACGTATCCGTTCCTTGCATATACCAAAATTCAGTTAGGCCTAGAAGCCATCTTGTCTAGCAAAGATGGCGTGAGTTCAGCGCACTGTAGCACGGCCCCCACCTTTGGAGGGCCTTTCATGCATTTCTGCCGCCGCAGCACCATGGCAGCTCCGCTGCGAGCGCGTTCCCATGAGAAAGTTGGGTACGAGCTAACACCAGATATTAACACTGTTACAATTTATTATCCACAATGTAATACTGCACCCCGTGTGACCTGGTCCGCAAGGCCAGGGCGACGCAGACATGAATTCAAGTAGTGGTATTAGTGAACGACTCTTCTTAAACAGAATCTGCAAACTATGAATTAGCCACAAAAGTGAAATGTTTATATGACTTCACATGTGACTGTACTAATGCTGCTAGATCACAGAGAAAGTGTCTTTAAGTCATATGTAGACACATGAACCCCTATATGTCTTTTGAGTCACCCATAGTAGCAACCGTCAATCTCTGTGGTCCATAATATAGTTCTACCTCATGTACCGTCGAATGTATACAAATATTTAAACACTGTAGTAGATATAATACCATGTAATGAAAAGGTACTCGGACCGACTGTATTAAAGAAATGTGTAACGAAATTGAAATATATATGTGTGTTTAAATAAGATCAAAATAAGGCAGAACATTATAAAAGTTCTGCATTCAAAAGTCAGCAACGCACGAGGAAAAAACCTTTGTGAATATATGCAAGGCCATTCTCCCTCCCACCCTACCAAGCCTGCCAGATAAAGAAGCTAAGGCATGTGCCGCGCTCCCTCACCTCCCCCAACCAAGCTGGAGCCGCTTCAGAGAGTCAGAGGCCCCGGTACCGCACCCAAGGCCACAGCCCGCCACCTGTGTTATTTACAGCACGGTAATAAACCCACGTTTGACTCCACAGATCTACCAGCACCCTCTCGTAAATCCCACAATCCCCCCAGACCACCCCAAGAATCATGACCCCGTGCACAGACGACCCCCAACGCTGGGACAAGACACAGAGACCCATTTATATAATAACTTCTAACGCAGCAGACAGACATGTATCATTCGGCTCAGGCCCCAGAGCCCAGCCCCTCGACCTAAAATACCGGTCAATAGGACACAGGTAAATCTCACCTCAACCGACAACCACCAGACCTCTCACGAGGTGCATTCCTCATGTGTTGCGTTTATTTTATCAGATAAACTACTGAGCGATTTATTGATGAACTTAAATGTCGTTTCTTGAATAACTGCATTGTGCATGGCTTAGGGCAAACGAGTCAGGAAAGGTATTCATCTTTGTCACAGGCTGCCCCAGCATACCAACACCGCTCGGATGACCTCAAGCTGGCCTGCCAGGCCCAACCCAACCCACGAGGCTGACCAGTGACGTCCTCACGCCAAGACCAACCACGCTGCAGCAACACCTATAGTTAGTCGACGCCACCCAATCCCAATTAACTTGTGCCCCCTATAGTGTGTAGGTTCTGATGACGATTTCTGTATTAGAAATACGCCTGTCTTTGCTATTGTCAGACAGAGCGCTCTCGGAGGTTGCAGAGTTCTTTGCATGCCCTATTCTTTGGATAAACGCCCACTTACGCTCACCCGCACTCTGTCTTGGCCTTATTCCCATTACGGGAGAGTCCCTTATTGTCTCTCATTGCGGGGAGGATCGTGCTGAAATTGGGGGCGCTTCCTTTCAAGAGCCACGATCCCGAATTGGAGGTTGAGAACAGAATCACCGAAAGACACAGGGGTCCAGGAAGGGCTGAGGAGTGAGGTAAAATAATTATTCGAAATTAACACCAGCAGTGTGGACTCAGCAGGGACACTATGGGAAGCCGTCAAGGTAGTGGTCAGAGGGGTGGCAATGGCTAAATCCAAGGGGCTCCAAGAGGTGATAACGCGAGACCAACAGAAAGCAGAGCAGAAGTTAGAACAGTTGACGCGCTGAGCAGCCCAGCACAGCGAAGATACTAAGACTATGGGCCTCATTACATGGTCAGAGGTAGCCATGGTGCTATTAGCACCATGGCTACCCCCTTACCGCATACCAGGTCCGGGTTCTCAGAATGGGTACTTACCGGGTCATTCCAACCTTGGAGGACCCGGTAAATCCCCATTCTGAGAACCATTCCCCATTCCCATTTGAGCCCCCATAGGCTCAATGGGAATGAGGAAGTAGCTAATAACGGTACCGCAATTTGCGGTACCGTTATTAGCTCTGAAGTCCCTTAGCGGGTCCCGTCCTTAACACCTGGTCAGACCAGGCGTTAAGGAAGGGACCCGCTAAGGAACCTCTGAATATGGAGGTAAGGGATTACCGGCACTGGCACCCTTACCGGTGCCGGTAATCCCTTACCTCCTACCTCGTAATGAGGCCCTATGACTCAGCTACAACAGGAATGTACGGATCACTGGGAGAGATTAAGCAAGCTAAGATACAGGAAATGTATAAAGAGACAACACGTGGAAGGAGACAATCCTGGGAGACTGCAAGCATGGCTGTACAAAAGCAAGACCCCAAAACAGCCTATTAGAGCGAAAGTAGAGGGAGATGGGCAAGTATAGAATACACAAGAAGGGGTGAATACATGTTTTTTAGAATACTATAAACAGCTATACGCAGATCCCACAGTAGAGGAGGAGATTAATATACAAGAGGCCTTAGAAGAAATCATACTCCCCAAATTAACAAGAGAGGAGAGGGAGAATCTGGAAATGCCGATCACGACAACAGAATTAGACCTGGTGATACAGCTATTGCCTACTATTAAAGCCCTGGAGCAGATGGGTAAACAAGTGAATTCTATAAGACATACAAGAACAAACTACTATCCCCAATGATGGCAATATTTAATGAAGCATTAGACAAAGGGACGTTGCCAGAAACATTACGGGAGGCAATAATGATTCCACTCCTTAAACCTAACAAATCAGATACAGAATGCGGGTCGTATAGGCCACTGTCATTGCTTAATCAAGATAGTAAGATTCTAACGGCAGTGATGGCCAACAGGCTAAAACCAATGATACACAAACTGATACACACAGATCAAACAGGATACATGCCGCATAGGAACATAACAGAAAAACTGAGGAGACATCACCATGTGATAGACCACTACCAAGAAAGCACGCAAGAGGTAGCAATAGTCTCACTAGACGCAGTTAAGGCATTGACTCCATCAAATGGCCCTGGCTGCTGACGGTGTTAGAAGAGTATGGGATAGTGCACACATATCTGAAATGGGTGCGAATACTCTATAGTGAGCCGATGGCATGGGTCAAAACCGGGGCCATTACCTCAGATAGTTTTAAGAATAAGGATTTCTTCCAAACTCCCCATCCCCGTGCTCTCCAGAGACACATTTCAACATACAACAACATTTGTTGCCTGTCATTATCAGCAGTAAAGTTACATATTTCTGTGGGAAGAGGTCTCCCCTTTACTGTATGCTCACTTGCACTTACTGCCCCAAATGCCAGTCCATCACTGCTGTGTATGCTGATGTGTTACTGCTCCATTTTTGTGCTTCCTGCCTCCTGCCGATATTGATGTGAATTCCGGTTCCCAAGTCCTAATACCCAGAGTCTGGTCTCTGCCACTCAGCGCAACTGCAGGTGGCTCCATTTTTGTATTTCCTGCTAAACAGAGGGCAGGAGGCCGCTCATGTTCCTTTGTGGGTTCCCTCCTTTGGAACAGCATACCCGTCCATTTGCGCCTTGAGCAGGAGCTTCTCGAATTCAGGAAGCCTCTTAAGACTTTCCTCTTTTCCTCCTCCTTCCATCCTTCTCTCCACTGCTAATCCCACAGTTGCTGAATTGGTCTACTGGCCCTTATGCATCTTTGGGGCCCTGACCTCCCACACCTATTCTTACCAGCTCCTGTTTTCCACAGCACTTTGCACCTGCACACCCTGCACTCTGCAGACTCGCACTTAAACCTCCTGCAGCCCAGGCCTTGTAGCACTCTTCATTACTAGCACTTCATCCTTGGCTCACCCATGGATTCAGACTCCCTAGCACTTACGCCCTCTTCCCTCTTCCTTTCTGCATTTCCATGTTCTGAATACTTACAAGGCACAGTAGGTGTGTGTCCCCCTTCCCTCTTCCCCCTTTGCTCCTAAATATTGTATTGTATTTGTAAGTTAGGAGTCAGAGTCAGGAGCAGTCTTTTGGTGATTGTCTACATTGTCTACATTAACCGTGTCGGTGAAACTGATACTGAAGTCTTTCAACACTTTCCGTTGCATTGGGAGCAGAGGCGGAGCTACTGACTCAAAATCCCTGACTCACCACAGAGGGATTCGCAGAGTCAGGAGCAGAATCTTTTGGTGATTGTCTACATTGTCTGCATTGAGTGTGTCAGTGAAACTGACACTGAAGTCTTTCAACACTTTCTGTCGCATTGGGAGGCAGAAGCGGAGCTACTGACTCAAAATCCCTGGATCAAAGCGAAGCATTTTGTGGAGTTGCAAGCAGATTATTTTGGTGCTTGGCATTGTTGGCAAATGGTGAAGTGAGCATGGAAGCATGGAAGGACTTTGGACCCTAGCAGGCCTTGCAATAAGAAGTTACGTGGACTCCAAACTCAAATTCACAAAACCTGCAATTTGTATGGCATGCGGTGAGTGATCAATGTGATTGCTGGCTAGTCAGCTGATGGGCAGGTCTACCGCGTGGTGAGTTCCTAACAACGGTCAAATCACCATTATCACTTTGCTAACTATATCCAGCATCCATCAACCACAGGAGTTTTGCAAGTCACTACTAACGGGATTAGGACAGCCGGGCTCCAGACTGTTAAACAGTTTGGTTGGAAAACATGCATCTTTTCAGTGGAATGAAAATATCAATTTGGTGTGCATAAAACCCTCTTTAGACAAACTGTATAGAAACCCAAATATATTAAACATTGGTGAGCAGGGCTTACTTAGGTGATATGGATAGCTCAAATAGCCCAAAGAATAAAAAGTCTAAATAGCTAAATAGCTAAACATACCTGTCTCTTTAATCTCCCGATAGCACCATCCCTTTGAGGGAAACATAGCAGAGACCTATGCAAATGGCAAAGCACAATCTACGTAGTGGTGCCATGTCAGATGATATCAGGGCACCAGAATGGAACATTTCCTATACTGAATCATCAAATACATTAGACACTGAGCTCCAGACTACAAGACAGAAAATAGTGGTAAATGCCCAAATCCACTTACATGAGTCCATTCAGGCTCAGGAAAATCAAGAAAGATGTGGAGAAGTCTGCTTAGATCTGAAGCGTTAACTAAAGCAAAGTTTAGAATATACTGTAACCACCTCTAAAATCCAAAATAAAATAAAAGATTGCTTTAGGAAACAAAGAGATCAGAGTTTAGGAGAACTGTATCAGGATGTGAGGGTTATTGAGAGAACACCTAGTTGGTGTCTGCAGAATTAATTGAATAGAGATGGCCCCTTGATGGGGATTCTTAATAAATGAAGGGAGGCAGGTATCTGAAAGCACAGAGAGAGACCACAAATTAACACCAGGGTTCGCAAGACTTGAACAGCACTTATTATCAGGATCAAGTCCAAGACAAAACCTCCAGGATAAGAGGGACCAAGAAATACAAGGAGCTGGCCTAAAAAATCAGCATACTAGTGAGGCGACACTTTCAGCACTGAACTTTATATTAAACTCAGTAGTGACTGTGTTTGACCTATTGAAGTGTGAGATCCTGTCTCATTCGGGAATTCTGCTGGAGCTTACAAGAGAAGTGGCCAACTGTGACTCATCTATATTCAAAAATAGGTTGTGGGGAGTAACAATTCTGGGTGTGCTAGTTGCCTCAATTAGTACTTGTGGTCATATGCAGCAGTTACAACAAGTGTGGATGGTGCATGCTCCCCAACATCTGGAGCTGGCGGGCCTACCCCAGTCACTGGCACCCATAAGGGCTTATAAAGCCCCAAAGGATTGTTTTAGGACTTCCTGGAGTATGTCCTGGCGCCGTTGGCACCAGGCTCATAATATTCCATCTGGTGATAAACTGCATGGGACTACATACAGCCCTGCCTAATGGTTGAGCCATCCAGCCTACCCTGGGTGTGGCTGAGGGACTCCTTTACCTGAGATTGCAGGATACGGCTGGAGGGACTATTTTACCTGGAACTACTTGCAAGGCTATTTAAACCACACCCTACAGACAGAACTAGCTTCACGTTATTCTGCACTCCTGCAGCGTAACGCTCACCGTGTCTGCTTAGCTCCAGTACCCGAATTCAACAGCCACGCCTGTTCTGGAATCACAATCCATCGTCACCTGAGAAGAAGAGAAAGAAAGGAACAGGAATTAGTACAGCTACTGAGGCCTTACCTGAATCACTCCATCCGAAAGCCCGCGCCTTCTGCTGCTCTCCAGATCATCGCATCTGCAGAAAAGAAAGCATCTGCAAGAATAGCCAATACTCACCCGGAGACTGCTTTCTTCTGGAGTTTCTTTGAGGCATTCCGTCCGGTCGCCACTCCGGAGCTGCGCTCCATCTGCATTGCAGAAAAAGGAATGAAAACAGCAGGTTAGTCACACACGGGAAAGGAACCATTATTTAAGACATTTAGCGCCACGCACTCCCGCTATACTCACCCGGAGCATATCTGCTCCGCGTTGTAGGAAGAGGTAAATCTTCATCTGAAAACCGCCCAAGGCCGTGCCCGAAAGAAAAGAGAAACAAAAGTCAGAACTTGAGCAATAAAGACATTTAGCGCCACGCACTTGCGCCATACTCACCCGCAGGATATCTGCTCAGCGTTGTAGGAAGAGGCAAATCTTCATCTGAAAACCGTGCAAGGCCGCGCCTGAAAGAAAAGAGAAACAAAAGTCAAAACTTGGGCAATAAAGACATTAAGCAACTATACCAAGTATCTATTGGCATAGAGACTTACCTGCTGAGTCAAGCTATTAAATACTCAGCAACAGCCCCTGCAGGATCAGTGAAGGAACTCGATCCAGGGAATGACTGAACATATTGCGCCCCTGCTAGAGATCACAGGAGGGAGAATCCACCATTAAAAAACCCAAGGTGAGGCTGAAGCAGAGAGGGGGCATTAGGAGGTTACTGGAGGTGGGAACCAAACACCCTCCTCACGGCTGGCTAATATCTTATTTCGACATTTTAGGCAAACGATTCCTGGGAAGTGACAGTGAGGGAGAAGTCACGTGCAAGCCTCATCACTCAGCTCCGTTTAACGCCAGTACAGACATCATTCATGCAGCTTCGTGCGACACCTCCGTGTAGACCAGGTGAGTGTGACATAAACACTAATAAGATATCACAAATGTTGTCAATCTGCATAGTGACCCAAACTTCAATCAATTACACACAGTCTAAAACAGTCCATAAGATTCATGTCCAATCCACTTATTTCCAACAGTGATTTGTTGGTGAGGCCAAAAAATCTACAGCCGACACGTGTTTCGACCAATCGGTCGTTTTCAAGGCTGTTAAACAACATACATTGCCAATTCCCAGTAACAGAAAAATTAATAAAGTGTTTTAAGACATACAACAAATGCACAGATTATAACAAAATGTAATTTGTCAAACCTGAGAATAAGATGTTAGATACCAAATTGGCAATTCATGGCAGGAGTGATGAATGGAAACAGAGGTAAATGCGAATTTGAGAAGAAATATACAGACCAAAAATTAGAAAAATAGATCAGTTGTACGAACTAGTTACATACTACTCGTATTAGTATCACCAAATATAATGTGGGTTGTTGCCAAATCAGTAGTAATAGCCAATACAATAAACACAATCTATATTCATTGTGGTACTGTCAGCAAGTTCAGCTTCAAGCGTGCCCCTTTGAATTAATGAGAGCTTATTGATTGACTAAATAGTCGTGAAGGTGTAGAAAACAACTTTGCTAGTGAAACCTAGTAATAGGTGATGGTATGGCCAAGTATAAGCAACCTTAATGTATCCTGAGCTTACTGTGCCCAAGTACTGCATGCAGACAATATGCTCACTGGCTCCCTGTAAGGGAGTGCATCCTTTTCAAATCACTCTCCACCACAAAGCCATCCACAGAGACAGCTCTACCAGACTCAAACGGACCCAACACTGCAACCAACTCTCTGTCCCAACCTATAAAAGACTAAAAGCGGGTGGGTCCAGCTTTGCAGTACTAGCCCCTAAGAACTGGAACGCACTACAACCCGCTCTCAGAAAAGAACCCTCAATCTCTTCCTTCCAGAAGGCTCTCATAACACAACTCTTCCAATAATGATATGAGGATGCTTCAACCTACCACTAGACATGTTTCTACCACTCTGGTTCTAGGAGAATGTTGTAATCCACATACCACTGTAAACGCAATCTGTAGCCCATACACTAACTTAGTATCCATGCTTTGCTGTATATTGTATACTAAACCACCTATGTAAAATTATCCCCGGACAGGGTCAACACCCTATGCTTTGATTGTATGCGGACAAATCTAATGTAATGCACATTTTAAATGTAAATATAAACTGTTTCAGAAGCAAGTATCCATGTAACAGTGCCACGATGCCCCTGGGCTGATGACGCTTTATAAATCCAAATAAATAAATAAATAAATAAAATATCCTGTGAAAATTACCATGCAAATGGTACTCACCAATTCAATCTTGTACTAGACTCTAAAAAGTAATGAAAATCAAATTGCATTCAAATGATTTCCTAATTAAACTCCACAACCCATAACATGCCACATGTTAATAGTCCATATGCAAATGTTCTTACCATATGTACTGAAAAAGTTTCTAACATCGAATACTGCGTCCCCAATGGGAAACCTCCCAAAGTCAAAAGATAATTTGTATTGCACAATGTGAGATCAGTTCTCTAAGAGAAAAGTTGCAGGAATCTGCAAACAAGAAATTGACATGTCCTTAATAACAGATGACAGTGAATCAGGTATACTATCACACTCTTAAGTGCTAATAACCTCCTTCTTACCTCACAGGGTATAGTATATGCAGTCTTGGTTGTTTCCTATAGCTTCAAATACTTGTCTTGAAGTTCAGCCAAAATTGTGGTACGGTTACTCTGGCTTGCCTAGTGTCATTAAGACCTAATTGTCAGCTAGTCTCAATCGTAGGTATGGATACCTGAAATATAGATTGTAGCTACATGTCCAAATACCAGAAAAGGTAATAAACTTGTTGCAAGTGTATGGAATAACTTACCTATGAATTCATAATCAACGCGATAGGTCCTGCGAATAATCCGGCGGCGCACGGTCGGCGCCATTTTGAAACATTACTTATAATGTAAATAATGTGTGTGACGTTGCACGTTGGTTGTGACGTCACACGCATGCGCATATCAAGAAAAGTGTCATGGGATGAAGCAGAGAAACCCAATAAGCGGATGATGGGAAATGTAGTGCACAAATACATGTCTATTGTTCATTGAGCTCCTGAAAAATACTCAGTAAGGTATTAACTGGTCTTGATAGTCACTGATATATCATTCTCATCTATTAATTACCCTCCTGACTAGATTCCAGTTATGAAATCGATAAATGTCCTCTAACTGGTAGTTACAAAAGTAACGGTCTGAATTTAAAGCCAATAACCAATTGGGGAAACAAATGTTGTATGACAGTGCTGAAATATTGTGCAGTGTTGATTGGATCAGGGTTGGAAAATCACTCAGAAATAATTTTCTTATATTGATTACACTCCTCAGTAAAAAATAGCGGTATTAATCTAAAATTAACGGCAGTATCCAAATAGAGAAATAACTCTTGTATGACAGTCCTGAAACATTGTCCAGTGTTAATTATATCAGGGATACATACTCCCAAATATTGATTAATGCTCCCAGGCCTCTTGAAACTGGCACGTCATTCCTGCTCGTAACTGTCAAAATGATTAGCGGTTTGTTTTATTTATAAGAATACACCCATCTCATTCTCAGAATTGAGACCTGATTGTACACATCTCAAATTACAAATATATTTGGCTTCTGTTTGTCTTAGCCTTAATTGCAGGTCTCCTCCTTGTTTACCCATCTGGGCTTTCTTCAGACCAATAAATTTGATATCTTTCACATCATCTAGTTGGTGCCAGTCTTGCCAATGTGTTGCTAGAGGCAGTTTCTGATCTTGTTTCTTTAAAGTTGAGATATGTTCCCTGATTCTTGTGCGCAGCTCCCTAATGGTACTGCCTACATACATTTTCTGGCACACGCATACAATTTCATACACCACAAATCTGGTTTGGCAATTAATGAAGTAATTGATATAGAATTTAATACCTAAATCATTCACAAATTCCTGACAGTCTTCATGAGCGAACTGACACATACTACATGTTACACATTTGTAGAATCCTTTCATAGGTGTTAGCCAATCTGTACCCTTATTCCTCTTATCTTTCATGAGCGAGGGGCAACGTTTATTTTTGATGGTCGGCGCTTTGGTGTAAACAAAGGACGGTTTGTCACTAAGATAGTGTGAAATATCCCTATCTAAATGTAAGATTCCCCAATGTTTGAGCACTATTTTGTACATGATATTAGCATCACTTGTGTATGTCGTAATTATATTCACATTATTATGATACGTCCTTTTCTTAGCTTTGTCCATCATTATTAGCATATCCTTCCTGGGTTTATTTCTGACCTTACAACATGCTTTTGAAATTGTTGATACAAAGTATCCTCTACTATCAAATCTCATGGACAACAAATCACACTCTTGAGTGAATATCTCATCATCGGAGCAATTGCGGCGTGCCCGATATATTCTTGATCACTGATTTCTGATGGCAGCTTCTTGCATGTAGAGTCAAGTTAACTACCATTGCTTTATGCAACGTTTTTGTTGCAATCTTACCTTGTACTATGTAAATCGTCATATCGAGTACGTTAATTGAGGAACCGCTAGATTCACCAGTTAACTTGATAACAAAATTGTTTCTTTTAAGGTGTTCTTTGAACTCTAATAGCTCTTCCTCAGTTCCCTTCCAAATAAGCAAAACATCATCTATGAATCGTCTCCATAATATCACACTGGCTTTGTATTCCTCTTTTCAAAATGCATGCACTTTCTCATAATAAGGCATGAACAGGTTAGCCTACTAGGGTGTGTATTTCGCCCCATTGCAACTCCCTTGACCTGGGAGTAACATCTTTCATCAAACAAAAACACATTATTCTTAAGTGTGAATCTCAAAAATTGTTTCAACATTTCAATATGGGTGACATACAGCGCTGAATGATCCTGAAACACATAATTAATTTTTCGGATGGTTAAATCATGGCTTATCGAATTATACAGCGCTGATACATCAATAGTCACCAGAAAGTAATTTTCTTCCCAAGTAATATTGGATAACAATTGTAATACATGGGTACTGTCCCTGATATAGGTAGGCATTAGCTGAACATGTTCCTTTCATATGTTGTCAATATATTGTGACAGACCCTCAGTGACCCAACCAATACGGCTCATTATGGGCCAGACATCTGGTAACTCTTTGTAATCTGTATGTATCTTAGGCAGAAAGTACATCACTGGCATAACTGGGTGTTTAATTTTCAAAAACAAGCTTTCTTCATCAGGAAGTGCACCTTTTTTTGTGCCATTGATCTACTAGCACATGCAGTTCCCTGTTAATGGTCTTGGTTAGGTTACCGGGTAGAATCTCGTAACACCCTGGAGTTTTCAAATGGGTGTTACCCATATTGGTGTAGTCGCTGCTGTTTAACAAGACTACATGACCCCCTTTATCCGCTTCTCGTATCACTAGATCCATGTCATTCCTCAAATTCCTCAAATTCTCCAAAGCCTCTTGTTCTTTTCTTTTGAGGTTCTCACTGCTCCTAGCCCAATATTGTTTACTTTTACTATCAAGATGTTTGTGTATGTCGCTGGTGCATGCTTGTTGGAAGGTATCTATAATATTCTCATTTGCCAATTGTGGTGTAAACTTGGATTTACTCTTTCATTCTGGTATTGACAAATATTGGGTTTGTACTCCTAGGTCATGAATGGTTTCACTAATTAAAGCATCCTCCTCTGTAGTTAAAGACACCCACTTATCTTTAGTGGGTGTAAGCAATGCAATTAATACAGTAACATCATTAGCATGCAGTGACATAAGAATGGAGGTCACTAAACAGGGACTGGACATAAATGCAATCTTGCAAACCCTACGAAACATAAGGAGTGAAGGGACAGAGATCCGTCAAATGGTGAGAGAGTTTATGAATCAGCTCAATGGACCAAGCGATCCAGTAAATAGACAAGAAGATATGCACCTGGAAGAGAGGATGAGTCACACATTTGATGATACCCCCTTTCAGAATCAATTCTGGATGAATTCATAAGAATGGCTCAAATAGCTGAGGGGGGGGAGTAGAAGTGATAGAGAGCCAACGAGACCAGGCTACTAATCCGGTCAAAACAGAGGAGCCACATGAAAAAACATGGCTAGAAGGTGAACATCAGAATCATCAAAGACAAAGGAACACTAAAGGAAGGAATAAAGAAAAAAGAGGCTGAAATAATCTTACCCAGTGTATAAGAAGAATGCGAAAAAAAGTAAAAATCAAAAACACCCAAAAAATTTAAAATACAGGAAACAGCAAGCTTCATTAAGGATCTAACAGTACCAACATCAGATGAGCTAAACACGACAGGAAGAGAGTCTAGACAACCTATTAAAAAAATATCAGAAACACAGGAGAATCTCCCCTTGGGCCAAGAAAAAAATCAGCACTGTATGCGAAACATTGAGCACTCAAAAGGAGCAATGGTTGAACAACCCCAAGGAGTAGAGGGTGTCTGAGTGAGCATTGGACTGCAAACAGAGATGTTAAAGGAAGCATCAGTTCAGGAGTCCATAAGTGCCCAACAGTCTGGAAATGATGGATCTAAAAAGGCAGGAAATGTTCAGTGACAGGTGCATACTGTATCTACGCAGGAAAAGCTGCCACATAAGACAGTAACATAGGCACCTATTTTCCTGCAGGGGAAAAACAAAACAATACAAACAATAAAAACATCAACCAGCCATACTGCGATTGCCCCACCAGAAAAGACAGATGTGAAATTGGCTCCAATCTTTTTACAAAGAGGAAAACACATCCACCAAAAAACCCAAGAGACTAAAGCAATGTCCTAAAAACACACTACACCCCATGAAAGGCAGAATTTGGAACCTTTAAGGGGACATACGAGTAGTGCTGCAGGTGAGTTGGACTTTGTAATTAGTGTTGGGGCTTTAACAGCCGAAAAACAGGAGGAAGATCTAAAGCTCAAGACACAAATATGGAAGAAGAATGTTATCCTTCTTTAAGCAAATCCCAAACTTATATTTATTTTCCACCAATGACATGGACTCTGTTCGTTTCCAAGTGGAGCAAACTGTTTTCATAGCAGAAATGGGATTAAAATCAGAATCAGGTGCAAAGGCAATTCTAGCAGCGGCAAAACACAGCCAGAAACAGGGTCTGGAGGTTCACACATCTTTGCTAATAGACCTAAAAGATGAGCACATATCAAAAGTGGGGGGGAGCAAATCAGCTAAGGCATCTAATGTTGCGGGTTTGGTGGAGAATGGATCCACTACAGGACATGCTGAGTGTCAGGGGGATCAAGAGAAGAGTGTCCTGTCTATGCTCCCTGAAATTCTGACCCAGGTAGTTCAGAAGCTAAAGGTAGGAACAGAGTCTCTTTAGTCAGAGTGAGTGCCGTTTGGTGAGTTGGAACACACAGGATTCTAATTCCTTTAAAACAAAAACTATTATTGAAAGAATATTTGGTTGCAATGATATAATACTCTTCCAGGAAACATGGCTGGTAAATTCTCTGCAAATAGAGGTCTTTACAATCCTACATCAACCAGCGGTTCAGCAACGAAAGGGTAGATCTTCAGTCAGATTATTGATAGCCACCCGAAATACTACAGTAGTCAAATCAGAATTAATATTTAGTAGTAATATGGGTATCCAGGCATTTAAATTAAAATTGAGAACCAGTGACCCACAAATAAAAGTAATTGCTGTGAATATCTTACATCTTCCTTTCCGCTTTACTTTTCACCATGTGTAAGTCCTTCAGGATCAAAAATGGAGGGACAATGACCATGCTCGACTGGAGATGGTTTTCTCTGGAGTATCCATAATAGCTATGGAACGGCAGTATCAACCAGTAATAGTTAATACATGGGAAAACAGGCTGGTCAAATACATGAAGGATGGCACACATATAAAGGATAAATAAAAGGGCTCCCAGAAGCAGTATTAGAGGATATATGTCAATCGTTAGATTTTGGGGATTTTCTAGGGTCAGCAAACTCCCCAACAGTGGCAAATACATGTAAGCAAACTATACATCATGATGTGTTTGATGAAGAAACTTGGTCCAAGAAAAGAGATCTGAGACAAACTCTCAGAAAACTAGGGCGGACAATTTTGTACCCTTTAATCTATAAGGAGGAAACCACAATACTAAAAGGAGAGTATAAACATTGGTCACACAGCCTCCGAAATGCTCAGACTTCAAAAAGACAGAGTGTTGATGTTGGGACTGCTATACAAGAATATTTCCCGCAATTTTTGGGCTGTGGGCAATTGATTGAAAATCTAACAAAACAGTGTGCAAAGTAAACTTGTACCCGAGGTAGAGTGGATCAAACATCTGTCCCTCCAATATAAGAGACCTCTGTTAAAACTGTATTTCAAGAGCCCTGATGTATCCTGGGGGTTGAATTTCAAAGAAAAAGATATCTCAGAGCTCATACAAAGTACAACATCGTCTACGGTGGCAGGCCCTAATGGTTTAAGCTACCAGGTATTGAAAAACAACGTGGACCTTTGGTCTAGGTTACAAATGCTACTGTTCAAAGAGAACTTGAAGAGGAAAATATTCCCCCCATCATGGAACACTGTCACTGTGATTCCTATCTTTAATGGGGCGATCAGTTAGATCCAGAAAACTATCAACAAATCGTCCTCCTAGATGTAGAAAGTAAGATATTTATGAGATTACTGCTAAAAGAGGAAGAGCAATGGGTCAGGCGAAAACATATCCTGCCAAAATTTCAGACAGGATTCCGAAAAGGGCACTCTACATCATTGAATGGAGTTGCACTAGGTATCCTTAGTGAAAAATGAAGGGTTTAGGGAGGGACACCACTATATGGAGCTTGGATAGATCTCTCCATGGCTTTTGATCAAGTCAATAGAGATTGCCTCTGGAGCAAATTGGAATGTTAAGGGGTACCAAAGCCCATTCTGGCAATGTTGGTAGATCTCCACAAAGAGACCACTGCAAGAGTAAGATTGGACGAACAGGGCCACATTTCAGACTATATAAGAATGGAGAGGGGAGTAAGAAAGGGAAACATGGCTGCTCCCCTCCTGTTCAACCTCTATCTGGCAGACATGAGGAACACATTAGATACATCAGCGATGGCCAGCCCAATATTAATTCTTGTAAAATCAGCTGGCTGGCCTACGCCGATTACATTGTGCTGATGGACAACACAGCAGTGGGGTTTCAGCGCCCACTAAATGCACTGGATAAATATACGAAAGATAATGATCTATCAATAAACCCAGAGAAATCCTAAATCGTCATCTTCAAAAGGGCTGGCAGAAAGATATTGAAGTTTCAATGTACCATGGACGGCCAAACAATCCCGATTGCTGGGGAAGTGATATGCTTTGGGTTCATTGTTTATGCATCTCCAACTATTGGCCAAATGGATATAGATTTCAGAGAGAAGATCTCGTAATGAACATCCCGAATGAAAAAATAACTGGTGAAATATTTTAAATACTCTATAATCCCAGCGATTACATTCTACATAGCAAAAGTAATCCCAGTGATAGTCTATTAGCATGAATCCCATTAGCATGGGATTCAAATTGGCAAAAGCTTGAAGGTCACATCTGGAAGAATGTTCTTGGTCTCCCCCAGAGTGGGCCAACATGTAGTTTGAGATACAAATTAGGCTTGAAATCATTGAGTTCTCAAACGGAATGGAAGCTGGTATCTCTTGATCACCTGACAATCACATCACAGGCCGATACACTATATACAGACATAAATGACCACCTGAAGCATTCCAAATTGGCTCTACTATCTAATCTAAATTCCAGGGTACTTGGGGTATTGAAGGAAGCAGATAGTGATGTTGCAACGCTATTTTATAACCTACCGAAAGTTAAAAAGGCAATGGAAAGATCTGACTTGTTTATAACAATTGAAGGAATGCTTAAAGCAGAGTCTTGGCGAGATCTCATTCAGTTTATGACCAAAAATGTGGCTTTCTCCCGAAATATCTCAGACAATTTCCTGATTTGAGGGCGTGATAGACCTTCCTTGGATTTTGATTAAATCTAATCCACACTGGAGAAGTGCTAACTAAATGGTGGTGTGGTGGAGAAGCACAGAAACCTTTCCTCACATGTAAAGATCACAGGAGACAGACCATTAAGACATCTTTTAATGGACTCTAGGGGAACCTGGGACATAAGACTGAAATATCTCCAAAGGTTTGTATGTAGAGAAAAGGTCTTACTTTCAGACATTTTTGGGATAGAGTAATTGCAGGCCATGAGACATCACTCACGTTTAATGTGATCCAGGTACTCCGAATATGTGGGTTAATAGATAAAAACTATCAACAGCGGAATGTAATTGCATAAACCCAAACTACGAAAGGAACATATTTGAAATATGTTGTATTGAAATTGTCACTCAATAATGAATTGTATTCATAATGTGTATGGTAATTGTATATGAATTTGTGATAAAGTGTGAAACAAAAAAAGATGGTTGGAACACAATAAAAAAAAAAAAAGGCTAACCAGCTCAGAGTTCACACCTTGCCCGGTGAAATGGCGCACAGAAAGCACAGCTGCTCCCGTCCTTTGTGTCAACAAAGCATTATAATGGGGGTGATGTGAGGTTGAATGCCCAGGAACAGGGTCCCTGGGGAAGGATTATTGTCCATTAAGAGGCATACATAGGGGATGATAATGAATAGTAGGGGGCATAATCTTGCTCGCTCTGTGAAATAAAGACTCCAGCAGATGACATGGCATTGCGTTACATGTTCTTTTACTGTAAATACAGATTTGAAAACGTAAACACTTGTGTAGGGTTTTGCTGTTATCTTCTAGTAAGGACTGGGAAAATAAAGCTGTAATGCTATTTTTGCGAGACATGTTTCTAAAATGATTTATTTCATGGCAGGTTAGTGCTTTAAGTAATTTGTGCGCTTTTTTTCAAATGCAAACATTAACAAATGCTTATATTGAATACAGCTGAAAAGTATGTGTGGCCAATGGCTTATATCAGCAATTCTTCTCATATTCTGGTTTCACCACTCCCAGGGAAATCATGTGTTATTTGTTCTCACTGTGCCTTATCAGCAAAAACTGGGAGTGCTTGAGAAACAAATCATACATAACATTGGGCCAGAAACAGTGGGCCTTTTTCCAATCTCCCAGAGCGGTAAATAAAGAGTACAAACCATGTGTATAAGATTTACAGATTTTTTTTTAACCTCATTTGTCACTCCAAGGGATTTTCAAGGTTTCCACTGGCACAGGTGGGTACCCACAACAAAACTAACGTGCCCACCACCCAGTCAGCTCAATTTTCAAGAACAAATGCATGCCAGTCAGTATCTGATCATGGCGGATATGCATTAGATTCCTACAGAATCCGCCAGCTTCTAGCAACTGGTAGAAGCTGGTGGATTCCATAGGAATTCATGGACATGTCTCACATCATACTAATACACAGCAGGGGGGAATTATGATTGCAGTATGCATTTCAAAGAATGCACTGAAACCCGGGTTCACCAGAATGTCCATGCATTTGCACTTCATGGTGCAAGAAAACAATATTGCATGGGGGACTGCTAGCACACCAGTATAAAGGAGAGTGGGCCTCTGACTGAGATTAGCAGAGGGAAGAAAAGTATACCCTACTTACCAAGGAGCAGGCATGATATGTTGTTTTCAGTCAAATCTGCAAATCTACATTGGAATGATCAGGTTTGAACAAGTTCAACATCTAAAAGTCTGCTCAGCAATTCACTAGGGTGATCAGGTTTGAAGGTAAGTTGTAAACCTATCAGCTCATTATTTCATGGATGCAGCCACCCCGTTTCCCTCAGCAGGTTTCAATGGGCAGTGTGAGAGTTTATTAGTGACTTTTCTCTTTAAGCACCGTAGTTTAGCCATAGACCATTGTTATTCATATGGTATTATTTGACTTCCTGACTTTCGTTCCTTCAAAGCCTGCCAACTGTTATAAATCACAATATTGGTGCCAAAACAGGGCAACATTAGTCTGTGATTGATGGACGTATTTGAGATATGTCTGCAATTGGCTGACAGACTCAAATTGCAAATTTGCACCCGGGGATAGTGGCTCATCCAATCAGGTGACTGGAATAGCCAGCGAGAATACATAATCCTTGCCCACTTTTCCAGCCACTTCATGCCCTTCGAAGGGTTGCATATTTATTTTTCCCTTTTCTTTTTTTTCTAACGTGGGGAGGCATCAGGGAGGCTCTCGCTGTTGCCTCTCACGTTAGAAAAACCCAATTCACCTTACCCCCACCCCAATTTAGCTGAGGGACCGGAGCCTTGCACTCCAGTCCCTGATGCTCCTATGGTCGAGGCGCCGCCATTAAAAAAGATAAGGGATTATGTCCCTTTTTGGATGATGGTGGCCATTTTGGAACATGTTTCCCATGGCTACCGTCATCCGAAGAGGGACTTAGTCCCTGTGTATTTTAATGGGGGCAGCCATTTATTCCGATTTTCTTTTTTCTCCGACGGGAGTTGGGCTCACGTTCAGCTCATCTCTCATCGGATGAAAAAAAAGAAAACTATCCACACACTGGGAAATCCCAGGCTGCAAATAGGCTGCACGCACCAGCTGGGGGGCAGACATGGGCTTTAATGTCCTGAAGTATGAGCTGAGGCCCTCGATTCGCTAGGGCCTATGAAAGCTTGGGCTGGCGGGCCGTTAAAGCCCATGTCCGCCTCCCAGCCGGGGCATGACTGCTATAGTGACTGATTCCAATGTTTTAGTGTACCTAGATCCTCGGGCCCAAGCTCAGAAAGTAAGTGGCTTACACATCGGGTGAAATTATGATTGGAATGCGGATAAGTGGGGAGAGAGAGAGAGATAGAAAGTAATACAAAAACACAGTGAGACGCAAAGAACATGACACATGTAGGAAGTGATAAAAATAGAGAACTTTGTGACAGGGCGGGAAGACAGGGTGAATGTCATCATAGAACTGGGTCATGGAGACCTGGGAGGGCCCTGGCAGGAGAGTCATTTTTGTACCTTACTGGATTTGAGCCCAGGTCCAATTAAAGCCTAGATTGGTGAGTACCTGCATTTCTTTGCTGGCTGCTCTCTGTGGCTCTACCTCAACTGCCGCTTGAGCACTGTCATGCATGCTGCATCTCTGCTACTGTACTTCCGACTAACATTGATGCATACCTCATCTCCCCGTGCCTCAGCGGCCTCTCTGTATTGATCTGCCCAAACTGCCCATCTAGCACTTTTGCACAAATGCACATTTGCGCTTCATTAATTACAACGTTCCTGTTAAAGTGCTCAGGATGTGTCGTTATGCATTCAACAAAGTGGCACATAAGCGTGCAATTGCTTGCTATATCCAACTTAACGGACCTCATAGATACGTTTAAAAACAAAAAGGTGTCCTGGGATATTTTAGCACAAACTTTGAGAGGAATTGGGATGACTTATGGTGTGATGGCTCAGAACCGTCTTTGGATAGCTGGGGCCCTGTTTCCAATGACCCAGGAGAATATTAATTTCACCGCATGGTCCTGGGTAAAGTTACTCAGTCATCGTTCATTGTCAGATTTCGCATATCCGCCACGGTCAGGAGCTCTGAAAGAAATGCGGCTTAGAGGTGCTTCATTGGTAACTGTGGAAAACAGTCACGTTGTTCGTTCCTGTAGCACTCGTCATGAAAGAAGGCAGCAGGAAACGGTGGCTTCTTCCAAGAAAAGGTTTGTTGTTCGGTCTACATTTATTGGCATTTCAGAGCAGCTCACTCAGCTTTGAGTGACCTGAAGAGAACATACACGAAGGCCTTGCCATCTACCGCCACCTTGGCACTTAAACAGCAGACTCTTCTCAATCGAGCAGAGCCGGTACTTTGCAGCCCCATACAAAGCTGTATTGATTGAGGTCAGCGGTTGCCAAAGCGTGACTGAACGGTTTACTGAATGCAATGGCACTGAAAGGCGACAGGCCGCCATTAAAGGATGGCCATCAAGAACCAGTTATGGAAGATGACAAGATGGTGGATAGATTGCAGGCCGCTTCCCAGGTCCATACAATGGCACCACAACGCGTTTCCAGAAAGCTGTGCTTACACATCAAAAACATTTCAAAATCATTTTCAGTTCTGCTCTTATTGTAGCCTTTTCTTAACTGTTCCCTTGGCAATTGAGCACGACTAAAACGCGTAATATCCCTGCTCTTTTAGATCGCGCTATTCAGGGCTGAGGGAACTTCACGTGTACATTAAACGGCATTTTCTGAAAGGCCAACTACGGTAATTATTCTGTAAATTTGTCTTTGGGGACAGAAAAGAAGTGCACAGTGCCAGCAAACACATTTCCAAAAAGCATGTCTTAGAAAGGAGTTTGGGCGTTATTGTATTCATGCACTGAATTTCAATCATGCCATCAGGTGCACGTTTCGGTTGAAATGAAGACACAACAGGTGGCTATCACGTGATGCTCTCTACAGGGAGCAAAGTTGCACACAATCCAACAATGCTGAAAGAGGTTGTTGCAATCTTCCATTGTCCCAGTGTTCCTCGCTCCTTGTCAAGAGGGAGTAGTCTAGCAGTTCAGGGTGCAACTCTCTCACTGATGGCTGGATTGTTAGACTCATTTGATTATGACTGGTCTCCGCCTATGTTATGTTATGTTATATTGCATTTTTATTGCGTCTACCGTCATTGGCATGGCCTTGAAGCACTGTGGGGGCTCAAACAAGGTGAAAAACGGTGGTATGGAATTTTACGCAATGTACTGCCAGTAATTCAAGTTAATTCAAAACCTTCAATCGGTTACTTTTTAATTTTAGGCTGTTATACCATTGGCATGATGTTCGAAACATGATTGAGGCTTTCATATTTACTTCTCTGTGGACACACATTTAAATCCTGGCTGTTTTCAGTGCTGTTGAATGGGGTCATCATGATCAGCTCATCTATTGACAAGATGCCTGCACCCTGAATCGCACAGCACAGAAAAGTGTTTATTTTGTATCGAAGTAAAAACAAAACAAGAAGACTAAAGAGTCTCGTTCGGTATTGACAAATCAAAACCCCATTAATTACAGACCTGAAAGTCCATTAACTAACTTTCCTGCCCTCTCCCACCCCCCCAAAAAAACAATGGCCCTCCTTGCAAAGCTCTCCGGAGACCATCTTCTATTTCCAGTTTTTCCTCCATTATCACGTGATCCTCTGTTTTCTCTGGACTGACGATATCCGGTGCCCACCTGCTCATGTGAGGGGCGTAGGTGCACATTGATGTGGTTCAGGCAATGCAATAAGACTCTATTGCTCTGACCGGTACCTGGCTGGTCTGATCCGAAGATGGCAGCTGGGTGTCTTTCACTCATATACCCTGAGAGCCTCTGAAACCACTGTCTCAGCAGTCCTACAGTGCATGTCCACATAGAGAGTTCTCAACGACAAGCATTCCACTATCCAAAGTCTGCCCGGATTTAAAAGAAAAATAATAAATGCAAAATAAAGTGACTGAAAATGGAGGCCTTCAGATATTGTGCTGAAGTACTTCTCCCCATATCATAATTTAGCCACATATCGAAACTGCACATCACAAAATGCCTTTATGGCGCTTGTCACAATAGAAATCCTCCCCCTTCCCCTGGTGGCTGTCCACGTGTACAGACCACATTTTGCACTTACTGCACAGCCAATCTCACTACTTCTTGGTTTTGGTCCTCAATCCACCTGTTTTTACTTTGCACTTAGAATTCTACTTTCAGTCACTTGTCTATGGTCGTGTCGAGTGGACACACAATCTTCGCCGAGCTGAAGCCGACTATTTTGATTCCGCTTTTAAAGAAACCCTCCCTGGATGCATCAGTGTTGGCTAACTGTCAACTTTCGCCCAATTTCTCTTCTTCTGTTTTTTGTGACATTGCTAGAGTCTCTGATAGTGCCCCTATTCTCTTCTTCTCTGGAATCTTCTTAAGTTTTGGACTCCTTTCAGTTGAGGTTTCGACTGGGACGGGGTATCAAGAGTGTCCTGGTATCGGTGGTCGTTGACCTCACCATGCTGGTGGATCAGGGTGGAGTGAGTGCCCTAATTCTGTCAGATCTGTCTGCAGCATTCAATACGATCAACCACTCTGCCCTGTTATCTCGCCTGCAAAAAGTGGGCCTCTCTGGGCCCGTCCTGGCCTGGTTCGTATCTTTCCTCACTGACAATAGTCATTCACTCTCTCTACCTCCTTTCCTATCTTCTTCTCATACACTATTGTGTCGTGTTCCGCAAGGGTCTGCCATGTCCCCCATGCTTTTTAACATCTATATTCAGCCGCTGATTTGCCTCATCCTTTCTTATGGCTTTTGCTGTTCTTGCTATGCCGACGACACTCAGATCCTGGTCCGACTTGACCGGTACCAAGTGACTGCAGCCCATGAGCTGCAGGAGTGTTTGTCTGCAGTGGGCAATTGGGAGAGTGCAAACTGGCTGAAGCTGAATAGGGACAAGACCAAAATTCTGGTGGGGGGCTCTCCCTCTGCTACGGCTTCGTGGTCTGCTTCCTTCTGGACCCCAACCTTGGGTGATCGCCCTGTCCCGGTGAAGGTGGTTAGGAACTTAGGGATATTTCTGTCATCTGATCTATCAATGCCACCTCAAGATAGTGCTGTGTGCAAGACTGGACACTTTCTCCACAGAGTGTTGCACAGAGTACTTCCTTTCCTACCCGAAAGTCTGCAACCTCTGGTAGTAGCTTTATTAATTACTAGTCGGATTGACTACTGTAATGCACTCTATTTGGCACAACCCTTGGTGTCCATACACTATTTAAAACTGCTGCAAAATCTAGCAGCTAGGTTGGCAATCAATCCCCCCTATGGAGCCCATATACATCCTCTGCTTAGGTCTCTTCACTGGCTCCAGGTGGCCAGGAGGATCAAATTTAAATCTTTGTGCCTGGCGCATCATGCCTTTTTAGGCCGGGGCCCTTATATCATTAGGATAAACCCCCCCCTATATCCTGGGGCAGTTACTTCGTTTAAGTAATGCCAATCTAGTGGTAATTCCAAAGGTCCGCTTGGCCATGTGGGCAGACAAGCTTTCTCATATACAGACAGTAAATTGTGGAATGGGCTATCATCGGCCCTCAGGGGGACTGTGAACACCTACAGTCTAGGCGTGCTGAAAACGTTCCTGTTTTAGGGCCACTATAGTGGCCGATATCCTTATATTTCCTCGCGCCAATATGCCCTCAGGCAAAAGGGCATGCTATAAATTCAGATAACATAACATAACATTCCTGCTTTCCATTTGCTCAGGTAAACCATGTATCTCTACGATGGTAAGTTTCCCCAATAAACACAAACATTCTCATTGGGTACCAACAGCTGCCTCAGTTCCTTCTGCAACATTTCCGTTTCCTGCTGTATTTCTAGCAGGGCGAAGGACGAGCAATGATCAGGGGCCGACTGAAGAGGCTGTGAACCGTAGGGTTAATTTTTAGTAATATGAGAGAAGTTGACAATATCCAGTGCGCCTACCCTCTGTGTTTAAACAAAGAGAATATATTCTCTTTTTGTTTTCAGAAATTGGTCAAAAGGTGTGGCCTGGCATCAGATCATAGCAATGACTGATATCCACTAGTCAGTCAGTAAATAAAAAAGATAACGTGGGTATGTTAGGTGACCTGCACCTGTCCTTTTAGTTAAAGCAAACACTCCTACAAGTGAACTTAATAAAAAGTAATGTGTTGGTTCTAAACCAAGTTTTAATTGTTCAGAAAAGTGTCAACATACTCCACTCGGAAGATGGTGCAATTGTTTCGCCCTTACCGGGGCTTTCTCAAGGCACAGTTACAGTAATAATATTTGCAATACAATATTGTGTATGTGACTCAATTATTACACTCCTGCACATATTTTACACATAATACATTAATCAAGCATATTAAACTCTTGTCTCATAGGAATCATGCATTAATATTCCATGCATAAATGTGCATTCTATTCTGAGCAAATGATATTCAAATGGATATGCTTAGTAGCTATGTTGCAGGAAAAGGAGAAATAAAGTATAGTAGTGTTAGTTAGGTCTGGGTTAGGTATATTATGTGCTAAGTCAAATGATGTCAGATATTAGGGTGAGTCCTGGTTAAGTCTTACATATAGAAATCAGATGGGAATCTGTACTTCCTTCTGAGGTCACAGTCTTATAATATTCATATTTTATGATGCTGCTTAGCGATGATTTTGCAGAGATCCCAATATTATGTGCATATTTTGCTGCAATTTCTAAAGAAATGCAAAATCAAATTGGTCAACTTTGAATTAATCATGAACAGGTGCATGAACATACTCATGGTCTGATTTGATTTACTTCATGTTATTCAGAGTCAGGGATTCTCATGGGTTAGTTAATGTATTTTCTTGGTAATAATTCCAAGCGTTCTTTGACATAGTGTGTCTGTAAATAAGTCAGAGTGAGCATTAGTCTGGTCTGCTTTGCATTATGCCAACGTTAAATTAGTAATTAGGCTGGTTTGCTGCCTAGTAGCATCTTACCATAAATGTACAGTAACGTGCGTGTTTGGGTCATTTTCCTAGTACAACTTCTAAGTACTGCTCATTAGGATTTTTGACCAATTAGATTAGACTAAGTTTTAGTTTCATTGAATTTAGGTTTATCCCATTAAATGTTAAAAGTCTTAAGCCTATTATCTATTTAGCAGTCTTCCACCTCCTTGCCTTAAGAATTTTGGATGGTCCTTGTTGGGGCTGAGTTCTTTCAAGATGGCGGCGCTCCGTTTGTTGCTTGGTCGCCGCCATCCTGAAAGTGGATTTTAAAAGGCTGCTGACGTTATGACGTCATCCACTGTAACACAAAGACGTTGTGGCAGCAAGGCCCGGTTTTAATATTTCCGCGATCACGAGCATATCCCTTAGTTTTAAGTTTTACATTCTTATAATGATACAAAATAGTCAGTGCATGCCAGCATTTGTTAAATTATTTATTGTTTTAATAACAAATAAGTCACATGCTAGATCATGCTTGCTAGATGAGTATGTATTGTGAGTAACTATGTCTTTTAAAATTATTGATTGTATCTATCTCGTTGCTTTAGTCCATCCAGATTATTCTTCACTGAAAGGAGTTGTTCCTAATTCGTCTAGTGTGACTCACCTGTAGTCAATGTTATTACATATTAACTGCCTTTAATCAAATGAGTTATTATTTCTATATGTGATACATGATTATTTTAGCAATTTTATCTAAATGGGATGCAGGCTAATCTCCAAAATTCTATGTGTATAAGGGACATGATTATCTCCTTACTTCTATCTAGATGTGATGCATGATTATATCCACAGTTCTATCTACATGTGACACATGATTATCTTCATAATTCTACCTAAATGTGATGTCGGCTAATCTCCACAATTCTATCTAAATTTGACGAAAGCTAATCTTCACAATTCTATCTAAATGTGACGTAGGCTAATCTCCACAATTCTATATCTATGAGACACATGATTATCTTCACACTTTTATCTAGATGTGACACATGATTATCTCCACATTTCTATCTAATTGTGTGTAAGGAACTCATGGTGGCAACAGTAAAGACAGACACAAGTGATTACAGTTCAAGGGTGTTTATTAAACTGTAAATGATGGGTGGATCAACGCCTAACCTAAACCTAAATCTAAGATGGAAGCAAGCATCGACCATCAAATGAAAAATAAGACAGTTCTTGTGGCATTGTGTCACAATAAAAAGGCCTATACTAAAAACAAACAATTGACAATTCCTTACAGCTAATTACAGCAAGAGTGTGATAGGGTTTCAATAAAGATGGAAGTGTTCCCAAATAATAAGTCCAGATGTGATTGCCAGGGTTCTCCCTCCCACACGCTTTTAGCACGGGATAAGGTGGGACCTTGGAGCACACCACATGCTCAAGCCTTGCCAGCAGGAGCCAACAGTTCTGTATCAGCTATCAGGTTGTTTGATGGTTAAGTCCCTTTTCAATAAAAGTCTCTTGCCATTGAGGCTTGAAGTTCTCAACAAACAAACACAAAGTCTGTTCCATGAATACTTTGGGGATGGCCTCACCCCTGGGTCCCCCTCTTCTTGGCGCAGACCCCTCACATGTGTGTTAACCAAACAGTTCCTTTCTCAGTTAACTTTGGGTGATGGCTTTCCACCCCTGGATCTCCCTTGGCGGGGCTCGGACCCTAAATGAAAAGGGGGACACTTCACTCCCCATTATCTTGCAATATTTCTTGCTTTTGCAAATCTTAACCCTTTAAGTGCCATGGGTATTTCCCCCCAGTGCCAAGGCCTTTTTTGGTGATTTCGGTATATGGCCATTCAATGGCTTGTAACTTTTTTGTTACATGAGATATCTCGGCCAAATTTGGCCCCTTTTTTCCCACATGTAGGCAGTCGTAACACCACCCAGCAATCATAGGTTGCTGTAGGGGGGTGAGAGAAAATAAGCAAAAAGGGCGAAAATGTAGTTTTTTAAAAAAAATGCGAATAAAATGATGTACAAAGAAGCCTGTGGTTTTTTCCTTGTAATAGCTAGGAACAAATGGCTCACTGTGCTGAATTCCCGAATTTCCTGACTTTCAAAAACAGGTTGAGTGGAAACGAGAAACATTATTTTGATGTGGTTATCAACCGTTTTGTGAGAGGTAGGCGATTTTGGCCATTTTTGCCAATTGGACATGCATGGACGGAATGGAAGAAAAGGGTAGGAAAGCCGTATTGGAGACAGAAAGGGATACATTTCTAAAAAGTAGATACGTTTCCAAATTTCCAAGTTTAGGAAGGGGTTATTTGCATAGGACGGGCAACAACTAGGTAAGGGAAAATGCCATAGATTGGGGGAAAAGCGGAACAATGACAGAAAAAAAGGTATCTGGTGGACATAGTTGGCTTGGTACGGCAATGGCTTCTATGAATTTTGAGAAAAGCAATGCTCTGCTATATTCCCTGACTCTTGCAGTTAGGAAAGCACACATTTTATGTAGTGTTTTACAAAACAAGCATTACCACAAGCCAAACACTGAGCCATGGTACACACGAGTTTTATGCTTACGGCGTGAACAGACGCAATTAGCATGTGTAAATCAGGAAAACCAATGTGGTGAAGAATGCAAGCATACTTTTTTTGAAAGAGCACAGGCAGACCTTTTCAAGGGTAGGTGACTTGTGCAGGTTACAAAAGGGTATGGTGCCTAAAGCAGCGACTAAATGTAGGGCACATTTGGGAAATGAAAGGGTTGTGTGACAAAGGGCACCAGCAAATGGATCCAAACGTTATGAAACCACACAAACACAACAAATGTTATACCTTCCCACATTTCCACCGGTGTCCCGATGAAAACGGTACCTCACATGTGTGGGTGCACCTACCTGGGTGCCAAGGGGAAAGCCTAAAACACAGGTAACCCCGAGTCTGTTTTGACACCTGAATTTCACACTTTCTCCAGATGGGCACACCATACAGATATGGGTCTCGGGTGTTCAAGCCACCAAGGAAAACAGGGAACCCCATGCATTTCCGAAAAGAGGACACCCGTGGGAATCCACAGAGGTATCAGCTGCGCAAATCGGCCCAGAATGTATTACCCAGACACCCCCGCAAAGTCCGCAATGTGGGAAAAAAACCAATTTTCTGCACATTTCACTCGGCTCACCCATAGAAACATGCCCCCAACAACACATGGCCTACCGTCCCGCGTGCACACAGGTGTCCTGATGAAAATGGTACCTCACATGTGTGGGTGAACCTAGCTGGGCGCCAAGAGGAAAGCCTAAAACACAGGTAGCCCCAAGTCTGTTTTGACACCTGAATTTCACACTTTCTCCAGACAGGCACACCATACAGATATGGGCTTCGGGTGTCCAAGCCACCATGGAAAACAGGGAACCCCATGCATTTCCGAAAAGAGGACAACCGTGGGAATCTGCAGAGGTATACTTTTCGCAAATCGGCACAGAATTTATTACCCAGACACCCCCGCAAATCCGAAATGTGAGAGGAAAACAAACTGATTTTCCACACATATCACTTGGCTCACCCATCGAAACATGCCCCCAACAACACATGCCTACTGCCCCGGGTTCCCACAGATGTCACGATGAAAACGGTACCTCCCATGTGTGGGTGCACCTACCTGGGTGCCAAGGGGAAAGACTAAAACACAGGTAACCCCAAGTCTGTTTTGACACCTGAATTTCACACTTTCTCCAGACAGGCACACCATACAGATATGGGTCTCAGCTGAGGGGCACCCTACACTACTGGGGAATTTTCTAACGTGAAGGGGCGTACACCTCTCCACCCCCACCCCAATTGGAGGGGCCGTGCATCTCATATAGGGGCTGTCCTGCACTCCTCCCTGGGCTCAGGCACCCCTTCCTAGGAGCAGATATCTGGTCCCAGGGAGGGATGCATGACATGGCACCCACTCCATTGTGGGTGGGGGAGACGGGGTCACCACCCCCTCCCATTAGAACATTCCCGTCCCTTTGGGGTGCCCCACAGCCCCCCTAAAATGTGTTCCACCATTTTCTATTTTTTTCTTTGTTTACGAAAATTGCCTTGGCGCAGAGGGGCACATTGGTGTGCTAATCTGGCCCCAGGGAGCCCAACTCTTACTGCCCCACTCACTGGGGGGCCTGTCCCACCATTTTTGATGGCCTTCTCCCCACTGACCCCAAATGGGTGGCAGGGGCACCACATGCAGGCCTCCCTGGGCCTCCTACAAACGGCTGCGTGAGGTACACCCCCCCCTCCATTTGGGGTGGGGGGTGAGGGCCACCAAACATTAGTGGGACAGGCCCCTCGGTGGGTGTGGCAGTAAAGTTTGAGCACCCTGGGGCCAGATTGGCACACCAATGTACCCCTCTGCGCCAAGGCAAGTTTTGTAAACAAAGAAAAAAATGGAAAATGGTACACTACACTTTAGGGCAGGCTGAGGGGCACCCTAAACCGGCAGGTAATTTTCTAATGTAATGGGGGTTGACCCTCTCCCCCCACACCAAATGCAGGGGGGACATCTCATTCAGCCCTCCCTGGGGCAGATAAGAGGGGGGCATCTCATGCAGCCCTCCCTGGGGTCAGATGCCCCTTACTAGGAGCAGATATCTGCCCTAGATAGGGCTACAAGGGGTGCCCCCATTTCCCCTTGGGGAGAGGGGTAGAGGGCCACCCCTCTTTTCTGTAAAATATATCCCTGGTGGCTAGTGCCCCCCCACTCCCACCCAAAATTCCCTTTTGTAATTTTTTTTTTCATTTATTTTTCATTTTGCCCCTTCCCTGGGGGCAGATGATCAGCCATCTGCCCCCAGGGGGGCCCTAACCTGCAGGCCCCATCCTTTGGGGGGGCTGGGGAGCCTGCACACTTATTCCTGGTGGCCCTCCCCACCACCCCCTAATTGGATGGGGGGGCCACCTCATGTACTCCTGCCTGGGGCATAAATCTGCCCCCAGGGAGGGCTACAAGGGTGGCCCCACCTTTTCACATGGTGTGGGAGGGGGAGGGCCACTATCCTTTCAGGGGGGCAAAAAAATCCCGGGGCCCCCCACCCCCATCGATTTTTTTTATTTATTTTATTTTGCCCCCTTCCCTGGGGGCAGATGATCAGCCATCTGCCCCCAGGGCTTATCTGATATGTGCCCCCATGTTTTGGGGGACAGGGGGAGAGGGCTGCTTTCTGTAAGCAGCCCCCTCACCCCCCACATCACAAACGTATGCCTGGTGATCCAGTGGGTTGCAGAACACTCGATCCCTGACTAGCAATGCGTCATACATGGTGTCGTTGAAAAGGAGAGAATCTCTCCTTTCCAACAGCACCACTTTTTCCAATAGCCCTGGTGGCTAGTGGGCTCGAGGGCCCCAAATCCCCCCCACCTCGCCCCTTCCTTCGAATATTCTTTTATTTTTTATTTTTATCTTCACCCCTGGGGGCAGATGATCACTGCCCCCAGAGGTCTCCAGCGCTGTGGCGCCATGCTTTGGGGGCTTGGGGGAGAGGGGGCCACTTACCTAGTAAGAAGCCCCCCTCCCCCTGCTCCCAAAACAGATCCCTGGTGGTCCAGTGGCCATTGCTGGCCACGGATGGAGCTCTGCGCCCAATCCGTGACCAGCAATGCTGTCACAAAAGATATTGCTGGAAAGGGGAGAATCTCCCCTTTCCAATGATATCTGCCTCGATCTCCGGCTTGAAATACAGCCGGAGACCGAGGCAGAGTAAGGTGAACACTCACCTTCTGTTTTCACTGCAGCAGCCGATATGGCTGCCGCCATGAATTTTCTTTCCATTTCATGTCAGCGTGTGTCACGCACGCCGACGTGAAATTGAAGGCAATCCAGCCCCCGGGCAGTGAAGGGAGACCTCCCCCTCACATAGCCCGGTGTTTGGATTACAATTTTGGCAACAGGGAGGGAATCCCAAGGACGAGATACCTCGTCCTTGGCACTAATGAGGTTAAGCCTCTTCTAGGAGAACTGCAAACTTTTGAAGTAAATAATAGTTCCATCAAAAGGATTGCAGGTTTGAGATCAAATTTGGGCAACACCATCAGAGGCATCTGGTGATCATCGTGGTCCCAAAGGGCACACCCTGTTTACTTGCAAACAATTTCCTTTTAAGGTTTCCCCTTTGATTAATTGCTCGAATAAAGATCTGTGGGCTCAAGAAAACCATCCCATCAAGTCATCCTAAACAGCCTTAATGGCACTTGTCACTTGATTGAACAATACCCCAACCGAATTGAATTTGGGTGGATGGGACCTCATCTCAACTCCTAAAAATGTATCACCCACCCAACAGCAAGTGGTCTTTGGAGCAGGGATTCTGAAGCAGGGATTGGAGCAGGGATTCTGCCATCCATGAAAGACTTCTGGGGAGGGGTACAGATCAGAGGTATGCCCTCCGGAGATGTAGAAGAAGTCCAAGCTACTAATCCTTTGAATGCCTTGTCTGCAGGCACTCCCTCTCTCCTGGCCAGTCCCTTACTGTGGCTACCATCTATCGGCCACCTGGTCAGATCTCCTCCTTCCTCTCTGAGTGGACGGTCCTTTCCTCTTCCCTCCTGGTCTCACCCACTCAACTCCTCCTTCTTGGAGACTTCAACATCCACCTGTATGTTTCCTGTCCTTTCCATGGACTCTTTTGCAACTTCTGCAACTCTCTCTCACTCTCTATCCTCCCCTCTGGCCCAACTCACTCTGCAGGGCACACCCTGGATATTCTGATCCCTTCAGACCTTCCACTTTTGATCTCTCTCACCACTCCGCTCTCCTGGAGTGATCACTTTCTACTTTCCTCCCAGCTCACCCTCTCTACCCCTCAGGCCATGCCAACTCCAGCACTGCCACCTACCTTCTTGATTATCCGACCCATGAAGCGTGCGTCAGTTGAGGCTTTTCGCCACCACTTTCTCACCCCCTCCCTCCCGCCTTGGTTGACTCACACCCTGACACAGCCCTTTCCATGCTCCACTCTGTGATATCTGATACTCTTGATGTTCTTGCCTCTGTTATGAGGATCCGCTTGAAGCCCAAGGCCAAGTGCAACTCTTTGGTACGACTCAGACCTCATCACCCTTAAACGCAAGTGCACTGAGGATGAGAGGAAATGGCATGTTTCAGGTACGTCCTCTGACAAACTGGCCTGCTCTAAAGGCATTACTGGCTCTCTGTCCGCACCAAGAAGAGAGCCCTAATCCAAGCCTGCATCTCTGCAGCATCTAACAACTTGGCCATACTCTTTAAAATCTAAAAGGAGCTGGCCAATCCTGCTGCAGTCTCTACATCTCCTGTCCCCTCCCAGGCCTTCTGCATAGCCCTGGCTTCTCATTTCATCTCTAAAACTCACTACATCTTGTCCTCTCTCTCTTCTTGCCCTCATCCCTCTACTCCCTACCCTTCCCTGGCCCTTCTTTTGCCACCTCTCCTCCCTCCTACTCTGACTTTCCACTGTTCTCCCCAAACAAGGTTTCTAGACAAGTGTGATCTGTGAAAGTATTGTCAAAACAGGTACACCCCTGTTCCTCCAAAACCATCAAGCACCACACTGACACCCTGGCTCCTGCTCTGGCTAACTTCTGTAACCCCTCCTTCACCACTGGAGTCTTCCCTTACCCCTGAAGTACTCCCTTGTGCACCCTCTTCTTAAGTAACCATCTGCCGACCCTGCCTGTCCAGCTATCTATCGCTCAATCTCCATCAATCCTTTCCTGGGCAAACTCCTGGAAAAGCTGGCCTAACCCCAGCTTAATCTTCACACTGAATCTGTTAGTTGTCTCCATGACCATCATTCTGGCTTCAGAGCTGCCAGAAGCACGGAAACTGCTCTCCTGAAAATCTGTGAAGACCTGCTCTCCAACCTTGTTTTCAACACCCCCTTTGTCCTCATCTTACTTGATCCCTCTTCTGCCTTTGACACAGTCAACCATGCCATCCTGCACAACCGTCTCTGTGATAACCTGGGTATCACCGATCAGGCCCTGGCTTGGCTGACTTCTTTCCTCTCCGATCAACCCCTCTCCCAGATCCAACGTGGGTCCTTCCTCTCCTCTATCTCTATCTCTACCTGTGGTGTTCCCTAGGGGTCTAACCTTTCTCCCTGGCTGTTCAACCAATACCTGGCACTTATTGCCCACCGCATTGCCGCTCTATGCGGATGACAAGCAACTCATTTTCAGGCTGCCTTCCGCCCCACCTCTTCTCCTTCTCTCATCTTTGACTGTCTTTCTGCTATCCAGGAGTGGTGTGCCGCCAATGATCTCTGCCTTAATGCCGGTAAGACCGGGATTCTCCTCATGAGAAAACTTGCTCTCTCCTTTTCTGCCACTCTATGGCCAGCCTCTCTTGGCCCTCTTCCTGCTCCCACCTGTGAGGCTAAAAACTTTGAGGTCTGTCTCTCCTCACATCTCTGACGTCTCTAAGAAGTCACACTACCAGCTGCACCTCTTCAGAGGTATTATTCCTTTCCTCTCCTTCCTCCAGAAGCTCACTGTCTCTATAGCTCTGGTTCTCTCCAGGCTGGACTACTGCAACATCCTTTTTCTAAATCTGCCTGCCTCTACTCTCCGCCCTCTGCAACTCATCCAAAACAGGACTGCAAGACTTGTCCTTGTCCTCAAGCCCAGGGATCGTATCTCTCCAGGACTGAAATCTCTTCACTGGCTCCCAGTGGCGGCGAGGATTATGTTGAAACCCTCTGCTTTGTCAACAAAGCCTTCTGGGGCCCGGGACCTCAATACCTTCAACTATCTTTTCCTAAATATCTTCCTTCTCAAGCTCTTCGCTCCTCTGCCTCCAACTCCCTCAGGGTCCGTCACTTCTCCAAGCAACGAGTTAGTGGTAGATCTCTTTTTTCTGCAGGGGCCTCCCTCTGGAACAGCCTCCCTGCCTCTCTGAAACTTGTGGAGAACCATCTCTGGTTCCGGAAGCACCTCAAGACCTTCCTCTTTGCTTCTGCTTTCTCTCCTCATCTCCTCTACTGATCTCCTTGCTGAATCTGCACTGGTTACCTGGCTACCCTCTGCCCAGGCCCCCTCCCCACCAGCTGCACACCTGCACTGCCCCTCTGGTAACGTTTGCATTCTGGGACTGTTTCTGTATCCCTGCAGGTCCCCTTCAGCACTTGACACCTGATGTCTGCACTTACCCTTGCACCTGCCACCAGCTGGCCACACTTTTGTTTATTGTTTTTATTTATTTACTGTTATCCTATGTACTGCACTGCTCACTCCCCCTCTGCCCCGCACTTGTCCTTTCCCCCTCCCCTGCACTTTCGCGATCGCAATTTCACCTGGCCTAGTAAGATCATTGTCTCTGTCTTCCCTCTGTTCCCCCTCCCGTGCCTTGCCGCAGCGCCTTGAAACACCTGTGTATAAGCGTGTTGTTATAAATGCCATGTCATATCAGATACAGCGGTAGATGAAATTAAACAAAAGAACAATTTAAATATTCCCCAGATTGTGCTTTCATAGCTAATTCAATAATAGTATGTTTGTGTACTGTCTTTACTAATTGCTTTTTATTAAAAAAAAGTGTGAGTAGCTAGAGACATATCATAATCTGGAGTTTGGTGCAGTGCTACTTCATGGATTTTGTCAATACAGGGCTTTCCTGTGGAGGGCAGGTATGACCAAATTATGAAGAGCTCTATAACTCAATACATAGCAGACAGGATTGTGCTGAGGTACACAACATCAAGGATGAGAATCTAATACCCACTAATAATATGGAGTAATACTTAGCATCCCCACACAAGGTATGTGAAGAAAATGCTTGTCAGGAGATAACCACAGTTTATGTGGATAGTTTATGTGGATGTCTGGTCCTACCATGGAAAATATTGGGAGAAAGAATATGCTTCTGGAATTGGTAACAAGTGGGTGAATGATCTTCCTGGACCCGCTTCTGCTTACAGAATAAGTCCCCACACCAGTCAGGTGGCAGAGCCGATGACAAATGATTAACTTGTCCTCACTGCTGTGAAACACTAAGTCTCAGAACAGGTGATTAGCACTTAGTCTGATTATGTGTAAAATGGGTTTGTGGATTACCAGATTACTTGGAAAAAACAATGTCTGCTTTGCTTGAATACCAAACCATTAAAACATGGTAGATTGATCCAGGCTAGTGATGATCTGGTGATTAGATTGTTCCAGGCTAGTGATGATCTGGTGATTTCTAATGCAATGACCATCAATTTAAAAAGATCAAAGGTAATTCTGAGATAGAGGGTCTTGATGAAAATGGAAATGTTTTGGCTGACTACTTAGCCATAATAGGAGCTCTACATGGGGACTTCATAGATATGGAACACCAACTGGAATAGATCCAGGTTGCAGCATTGACCAGATCACAAACTCCCACTGGCAGTGGATTTCCAGCTGTTAACTGGAGTAGAGATGCACCTGATTCAGATATGATCACTGCTTAAGAGGATTATTTTATCATTGGGAAATACTAACACTATTTAGAAGACCCAATCAGTTTTCCCCTGACAGAACCCGATTATCAAGGAAAATAAGATCTTCAAATTCAGATGAAATTTCAGAAAAAGATTAAGATTCAAGACAGATTGTATATGGGAAGGACCAGTGGGTGGTTTCTACCTCCTCCCCTTCCAAAGTTAAATCATGCCAATGATGTGGCTGCTGCAGGTTATAGGGGATTTCAAAAGACCTGAGAGATACTAGGAGAGGTTATTTAATAGGATCTCAGTACATATTTTAAGGGGTGCCTAGTGTTTGAAAATCCAGAGAGGAAAGAAGACTGATAAAAGAAACCTCTATCATTCCCTAAAAAGGAAGAAGATGCAGTAAAAGAAAGAATCATCCATAGTCACACAGAAAGAGTCCAGATGAAAGATTAATCTGTTTTCCTCCCCATTTGCTGCTGCAAGGAGCAAGACAAAGTGGGGGCAGGATTTTGTAGGGAAATATAAACAAATGAAACAGAGAAAATTAAAAATAAATATATGAACTGCATTCTGTGCAAAGCATTTAGAAGGAAAACATGCAAGGATGTATTGTGATGTCAGCATCCCATCTACAATAAACGTGTATTGATCCACTGTAAATGACAAGGCCCAAAAAAAAATATTTTCCACTTACATTAATTTATACAGCAATCTTTATGAAATGGACAACACTGAGCTTGGAATGAGAAAAGAGAAAATCATATTGAGGTCTACATTATTTCAGATTTCTTCTTTACAAAACTGGGACTGAGTGCATAACCTTTATAGTGCCCCTGTTTAAAGAACAAAACATATGTGGAAAAGGAAGTGTCATCATGCGTTACATTTGCAAATTAAACCAGCAATATTGGCTTAAAAGAAAAATGGCATTTTCTCTTACACTAACAACGGTGCTGAGGAGACGTTTTTTCCAAAAGGAATTAAAACAAGGCCTGGATGCTGCACAATAAACTTGATGACAGAGTCTTTGAACCAAAGGATCAAATGTTCTCTTTGTTCTGTAAAGCTGGCCTTGGTAATAAAACAAATGATACACATTAACAACTTCCATTTGTAACTTGGTCTATCAAAGAATTCCCTAACAATACAGAAATATGTTATGAAACCAGGACCTGCTGTGGACTTGTCTGGGTTATGAGGAGCTCTCATTGAACATGCTACCCAATAAGAGAAGCCATTCTGCTTGCAAAGACACACAGTCTGCCATTCCTGACAGCCATCTGTTATAATCACTAAAGAGGCTGAAATCTGTGTCAAAATTTGGCTCTGAGCAGCCTAATTTCTAAGAACCTTCTGACAATAGTGCCTTGACAACTAGGCTTCTCAGGGATCATACCTTGCCTTGCTGTGAAGTCTCAAAGGACTGACAGCATATGGCCTATTGCCAGGTCAGGGAATAGAACTACTATTTAATGTTTTATTAAATAAGGAAAATAAATGAATCTTTGAAATGTACATATGGGATTATACTTCCATGAATATCTTTAGAGAGAGATGTTGTTTTAAATTGTCTAGTGAAAAACTCTGAAGGTAAACATATTTGTAGGGTATTCTTTTAATTATGCAAATGATATGGATGTAGATATGTTTGCACAGAAAGTTTGCATACCAGTGATTTATATTTCCTAGCGCCCATGAGTATAAGGCAATAAGAAGCAAAAACGGTGTCACACGCACGTCACATGTTGTGCAGAGATGAGACTAGCCACATTTGATTCACCTGAGTAAGAGCAATCTGGCAAATGTATTAGTAAAATAATCACATGTGAGGGACATAATGATTTAGAAAATCACAATTGTTAAATATAAAACATCCCAGAACACATCACGTCACATGAGATGAGAAGGTAACTGAGTTTAGAATGTTATCCCCATTGCACTGCCCTCTTCATTAATATGCCCAATGAGTACAAAGGGAGTGCTTAGTGAAATGTACATTTTGAAACACTATCAAATTGGTTCTATTTGACATTTGCGCATTTTGAAACTCAAGCACCAAAAAGGCTTATTTTTTCAGTCCTTTTGTTGTCGCTTTCAAAATGCCCTAATATCACGTTGGGCCCTGACCCTCACTGTGCCCTCAGTTTTTAAGGTATTTGGGGGGTTTTGACCCAAAATCCCCCTTTCATGCCCCTCCTGTCCTGCACCATTCTTTCCCATCACACTCACACCATTCATTATATATGTTGTATACATGTTTTAACTCGCACCTCGCCCCTACCACTTCCACTGCATACATTTACGCACCTCTCCTTCACATACATGTACACACACATTTACACACCCAAACACTTACCTTGCTTCTACAATGCCCCTGGCCTGACCGTGCCTTTCAGCCCCTGCACACACTCGTGTATTTCTCATGGAGAAGATGCCATTCCCAAAATGGCTGCGCAACGAGAGAAGGACTTTGTTGATGGACCAAGGTGTGTGCGTGTAGGGTATTAGAGGGGGTGAGTCAAGATGGAGATTGAGGGGGTTGAGGGGGTTTTAGGATCGATTTGGAAAGACCAAATTATCGGTTTTAGTCAGTCTTTTGTTTCGGTCTGGTGAAATCTATTTTTTCACCTAAAACCGTCCAAACACATAGACTGATCAATTGAAATAGAGAAATCACACACACCTCTAAAGGGAGTGGTTTCTTATGTATAAAGGTCGAAACCCATAGATTTAAGAGAACAGAATGACTGAAAAAAAGGGGGACAAAGAGGAACTGAAAACAACAGAAAGGAGAATAGAATAGCTTTCTTCCACTTTGGACCCATTTTGAATTGCTGGCAGACCACTATGAGAGAACCATATATGGAGTACAACTTCAGACCTTCCTCAGTGTAAAATGAAGCAGTGCGGCCCAATGCAGAAGGGGAGAAACCAGGTTGATTAGGGTGGCTGACCCATCTTGCTAACTGACCCACCTGTTACTAGTGTGTCGAGATTTGAAGCAATCCATAAGAGGGTCCCCACCTGTCTGTGATACTGCCAAAGAAAATGAATTCCTATATGAGAATAATGCAAAGGGGAAATTCATTCTGAGGCGAGGTATACCCTAAGGTGAATAGATACATCCCCATCCCCTCCTATTAGCAAAAGTACTGAGGGGGTATATCAATTTACTATACATACTGTGAAATTAGTAAATATTTCTCAAGTGTAAGTGCGTCTGGAAACTTTGCATTTGGAAAGTAGACCCAGATGGTGTGTATGGGAGATCCCTAACTTCCTTTCTCTGCAATTGCCAAGTACAGACTGGGAACCAATTTATTTCTCACTTTGCACATGTTTATGAACATAATGTAATGGTTATATCACTGAGCAGAGTCCTGTAATTGTCTCTGGAACACTAAAAGAAAAAGGGAAAGGGTTTTTAACTGTCACCCATTTTTTCCACTTTAAATTGCCTATCGATAAATGACAAATGTGCATTTTCTACACCGTAATGCAATAGAAATACCATCGAAGGGAATATAGCAAGCATACAAATTGGAGAGTCATTTTACTTTTGTACAAGTTTTGCACGCAGGAATTTTAAGAAGTGTTTACATTTGTGTTCTAAAATGCTGTTGAAACAGTGATATATCATTTAAATAAAGGAGCAATTTATCTTTAAGAAATGAAAAGTAGAAAGAAAATCAAATGTACATATGGTGACATGGATGTTTACACAAAAAAGCATACATTCAAGTTAAAAGCATCAGTGCCAATTGAATTGAACAGGGTATGATCATTCAGCATTGTAGTACTCGATGACATCAGGATTTCAGAGAGAATGGAAAAGATTAGTACTTTTCTTTATATTTTAGATTGGTTTGATTATTTCTATTTTCTTATAAATTGACCTTATGTGCAACTCTGTGTGTTTCTTCTCCCAAAAGAGTAGGGAGGCTATAGGGAATCATTACTGTTAGATTGGAGTGTTTCAGGTCCATAGAAATTGTGCATGCATGATTTGGTGTGGGTGGAAAGGCTCCCCTAAACTAAATGTGACCTAATGAAATCATCCTACAAAGGGTAAAGAGGGTTGGAAAGAAACGAGAATGCATGGTTTAGTAATAAAGAGTCAACATTTTGGAACTGTTGTTCTGCAATAAACCAAATGCCAAACAATGCACCTCTTGTGATTACTTTGTAATTGCTGCTTCTGTTCCTAGGAAATTGTTATTCATTGTTACATTAGCTCAACCTCTTTTTGCACCCACTTAATTCTAAAATCAAGAATTTCACCATGGTCACACATTATTGAAATTCGGGAAACTGGTTTGCACATGCCTAATCATTTATAAGTCCAGATTATGTGTGCCCTACGTTTAATGTTTATAAAGCACAACACTTGCCAGTATCTGCGGATTTTCCTGAAGCAAAGAAAGGCCATGCACCTTTTTAAAATGTATTGTATTGAATTTAGTAAGCTAGATACAGAAAAAATCCATTAGGATACAGTTCTTCACAAGATAGCATCACAGTCAACATGTTGACCACGTTCCTAACGCACTTTGTTTTGTCTTCAGTCTTCTTTTCTGATGAACAATTATTGAAGAAAGGAAGGCAATAGGTATACAAGGAACCCTTCAGTTGTTATGAGGTTACCCATTGTCCACTGTGCTTGAAACAATACTTGATTACCTCATGCACAACAGATTATGTCTAGTTTTTATATTTGCCCTCTGGAGCACCAGATCTAATGAAACCCTAATTCTGATTACATATCACATTCACAGTTAAATTTAAATATGATGTCTTGAATGCGAACCAATCTGTAACATTACTTCTGATGTAACCCTATTTCCTTTTGACATGTATATTGTAATAAAGTGACCTCCAAGCTTCTTTATAGGTTACTTTAGCTTTAATAACATCTACTTAGTTACAGATACACTTAAGTATATAGGACATAGAAAAACACGGACACCCATCATCCAGGCAGGGGAGGTCTAACTGCCTGAGCGTGGAACTCTCAACCAAACATTCTCACATTCACATAACAACATTCCACATGACATCCCAGACTTCCAAAGTTCAGAGAAAGGCACTACACAACACATCTCCTTCCCTTACAAATACACTACACACTTACTGGCACATCACAAAGCACATCACAACACATCTCCCATCCTACATACACACTGGGTCACACTGGACACACAAGTGAACACTGATGACACATCTATTTATGGAGAGATGCAACTCTCATGAAAACATCTTTAGCATACTCAATGCTAACACTGGAGGCGCTACCACCCAGACAACCTTGTGGCTCACTCAACCACACTCACATCTCGAGCATACTCATGAGAGTCTGAGGACTGGTCTCTGTGCTTTTTGGATTTGCGACCTTTTGGAGTCCTTCTTTCCTGTTTATTACCGAGACACTCCTGCCTTGAACACAGACTCTATATTACCTCATAGCCACCACGTGGAGCGTGAGCGGAGTGTGTGTGTTCGCCCGTGAGACTGTGACAACTGGTCTCTGTGCTTTTTGGACTTGCAACCTTTTGGAGTCCTTCTTTCCTGTTTATTACTGAGACACTCCTGCCTTGAACAAAGACTCTATATTACCTCATAGCCGCCACGCGGTGCATGAGCGAGAGTGTGAGGCAGAGTGTGTTCGCCCGTGTTCGGAAAGTGGAGCAAAAGTGGTCTAACTCTCTGCCAAAGTTGCCATGAATGTTACTGCCACTTGGAGCCTTTGCGTCATGTTTATTGACTGTTTTTAAATTATTTTACTATTTTGCACCCTCTGGAAAAGTGATTGTTTTACCTAGGAACAAACTATAATCGTGCCTGGTAAAACTGTATCCAAATCATAACATTGTAATCTGTGGAAAGCAAAGCCACACGGTAAAAGTTTGCGCTATCGCCGAGAAGATCGCAAGACTTCAGTAATTGAATCCTGTAGCAAAGCAAGAAAATTGTCCATACATGTTGCTACAAAAGGCTCGATGCCAGGGCAAATTACTGCTTTTTTTAAACCCGGGTTGAGTAACTTGTCACTGGAGACGTGTCACAAGATAGACTGCAACATGAGATGGTTGCTATGATACATCAAGCCCCTCCCAACACGAGTTGCAATCCTCCGTCTTCTCTGTCAGCAGGGGTAATTGACGACAATTCCTTATTGGACTTGTGTTACCACCTGTGTGGTTCAAATTGAGCAGCAGCTGAAGCTGCTGAAGCTGAAGAGGCCCTGAACATGTCTCCTCCTGCTGTTACTACTCATGAACTTCATGAAGCCTCATGTCACCTCAGCGCCTTTCTAGTACACCGTTACTTTTCCCTCCTAGTATGCTGGAACTTCATCAGACCTCTACGACATCATCCCGCCAAGAGATTAACTCTAAGGAACCATCTGCATGTCAAGAGAAGCTTATTAATATACAATTCAAAGAAGCGAATAGTGCTGAAAACAGTGCATTACCCTTGCTTGGTGTGATGCACTTTGCCGTGAAAATTTAAATGTAATTATGTGATCAAACGTATTTCCAAACTGAAAGAAATGGCGAATTGCTAAATACTCTTATGTCTTACCATAAGGAACATAATGTCAGTGATGAAAATGAACTGAGTTTAGGATAATCACAGGATCATGTTCCCATTCAAGTGAGTTTGAATGCATCTTATAATATCATTGAGTCTCCTCTTTCCTATCCCACACAGAAACAACAAAGACAAATGTAAAAGAACCAAAGAAAGGGGGTATTGAAAAAAGTAATTCCGACAAATACAATTGAAATCATTGATGCTAATTGTCCTGCCCTTAACTCTACAGCTACCTCGATGGAGAATCCGCAACGTAACAATAAACACTCCCGTGAACACAAGAAAAACAAACAGCAACAAAAAACTGGAGCAATAACTAGTTGGCTGATAAGCGATAATGGTCAAAATGAATCTCAGTCTAATAGAGAACTAGTGGTAGAGATCGACCAATCTTCCCATGAAGCACTTGAAGCACTTGATGAATCAACACAACGTAGAGTTCTGATTTAAAAAGAAAAAGGTGACCTTCTTCCATTGTCGACACTAAGATTGTCATAATAAGTGAACGAGTTGATAAAAAATCTAAGAATACTATAAATAGACCTTGTATAATAGATCTGTTTACTAAAATTCCAGCACTTCACATTTTTAGATCCAATGATTTTGACTTTATAGAACCAGTGAGACGTCCGTTTGGAGCCATCACCCGTATTCACTGGGCCTCATTACGAATCAGGTGTTAAGGGGTTAACGGCACCGTAAACGGCGCCGATCCTTAACGCCTGATTACAAGGTCCGTTAGCGCCATGGTGATATTAACGCCTGCTTTTTGCAGGCGTTAAAATCCATGGCGCTAAGGGACCATGGTGCTAATTACGCCACCGTAATTTACGGTGGCGTAATTAGCGCCTTCCCCACTCCCATTATGCCCTATGGGGCAAAAATGGGAATGGGGAAGGGTAAAATGGGAAATGGGGATTTACCGCCCCACTCACCTTGGAATGGGGCTGTAAATCCGCCATCCACCATGGTGTAAACATAGTTTACACCATGGTGGTAAGGGTACGACCCAGGCGGTAACTTACCGCCTGGGTCGTAATGAGGCCCACTGTGTTCTACCTACCACTGCATCTCTGATAAGAACACAAGCAGAATCATTTGAATTTCTTGGTTATGATTTTGATTTACCAAACCCAGATTCTATGATTTCTCAGCCGTGTGACCAATGCAGCCATAATTCAAAAGTAGAAAGCTGCAAGTCTTTGAAACAAAATGAATCAGTGAGTGAAAATCAGGCTGGATGGAAGTGGTTAAAGAACATGCTTGGCCAACTTGAAAATGTGAATCCATGAGAAAATAGGGTTGCCCCATGGAACACTCGAGGCCATTCCAACTTCCTCAAACTCGGTGCCTCACTTGATCTTTTCATGTTTTTTTCCAATTTTCTTGCATGAGATGTGGCTTCTCAAAGACTACTATATTGATACGCATCAGATTTTTCAGAGCCATACTCGAAAGGGTAATGTTCGCAGACCCTTATGTGGTCTCCTTACTGGAGTCTCTCATGACTTCTTTGCTAGCTTCATCCCTTCCAAAGCAGAAGTATATGATAATATGTTGATTGTTCAAGTGCAAGTTAAAAATATTTCCAACACTACTGTTTATTATCAACATATATGACCCTCCTGGGAAGGATCTGACAAATACTTTGCATGATGCCATTGACTCTTTGCTTGCTAATGGTTTCTTAATTATGACAATAATGTAGTATTGCTTTGTGGAGATCCTAATGCGCAATGTGGAGTATCTACGATGGAAATGTTTTTGAAAAAATTCAGGTCACAAACTCTATGATCAAACCACAACAAAATATCAAAGGCAAGATGTGGTTCAATTTTATGAAAGGTTGGGAGATATGGCCACTAAATGGCCGAACTTTAAGTGACACTCTAGGGAAATGTACTTGGAAATGTGGTCCTAATGTAGCCACACTTGATTATATAAGCAGGAATATGTCAGCTTTAGACATTATTAATGATTTTGAAGTTATTCAACCCCTTTCTTGTGATCACCTTCTTATTTTTGTGACTCTGAATTTAATAAGTGCAACCTTTGGGTAACAGAGGCCCAACTAAAATTATAGTGTCTAATTGTGGCAGGAAAATTAAATGGAATATGTGTAAGAAAATACCTCGTAAATGTAATCTACTATTGATGGAGTTGACACCCACTATCGCCTTAACGAGTAGTGGTGAAATTGAATTTTTTTTTAAAATAACTTCAGAAGAGGTGGCTAGTGTAAGGGGCTCTCCATGCATTGCTAATGGGAAAGGTGGAATTATTAATTTCGACTATGCTATTTTGGTCGCTAAACAAATACACCGTAGTGTATTACGGAAATTAAGAAAATCCTCATAAGCTAATCATAAATATATTCAACTAAAGAAAATATTGAATAACAAATATAGAACTGGTGTAAACATATAAACTTGAAACAATCAATAAAAAATGGCAAGACATGATAGGCCTTTTAAAAGATGGCGACACTCGGTTAATATGGAGTATGTTAAATAAAGCCAGAGCTTCTTCTGATCCGCAGCCCCTTAATGCGATTGCCAAAGAAATATGGAGTAATCATATTACTAATGGTATGTATGATAGCACTCAGATGTTTGAACTCGATTCTGAAGTAAGCAAATGGCCCTTAAGTTTCACTAAAAATATTATAAAAATCATTAGTAAACTTAAAAACTCAAGGCCCCTGGACCAAATGGTTAAGCATCCATGGTTATAAAGAGTGACCCAATAACATGGGTCGATATTCTATATATTCTGTGTAAAAAGCTCTGCCAAGAAATAACTATTCCTTCATCTTGGTTGACGTCTATTTTGATAAGAATTTTTAAAGCTGGTTCTCGGCTAATACACAGTAATTATAGAATTCTCTCTATTTTGGATACCACAAGTAAAATCTTCACTGCCATTGTACTCAACCACCTACAGGGATGGGTGGAAACTAATAATCTATTGCACCCCTTTTCAATCAAGTCAAGCTTTTACAACATCTAAGCCTGTGGCCATTATTCCCGAAGAGCGGATCCAGAACCAAATCGATGCAACCACCTGTTTGGAAGACTTAAAAAACTGATCTCCGATCTCAGATGAACCAAACTGCAGAACAGGAGTGGTTACCTCGGGGAGACCAATACTCCATCAAGGATGGTCTACTTTATTTTCAAGAAAGACAATATATTCAGGACAAGAAATTGCAAGATCAGATAATAGCAAATTACCACAAATCATTAGTGGAAGGACATCCGGGGATCGCCAAGACTCGGGGCAAGTTTCAAAAGGGCTATTGGTGGCCAACCTGGAGAAGAGACATTGCCCAATTCATCGCCACCTCTGGGGTATGCGCACAAAACAAATCTCAGAAGCAAAGTCCCGCAGGGTTATTACATCCCTTAACCGTACCACTGGCATCATGGCATACGCTGTCTATGGACTTTATCACCGATCTTCCTGCCTGCAAATTGTCAAGCTACATGGGTTCCAGTCGGTGTTAATTTCAGATTGCGGAACACAATTCGTCTCGGCTCTCTGGAGTAGCTGCTGCAAAATAGCCAAGATTGACCTCTGGTTATCCATGAGTCATCATCCCCAAACCGATGGTCAAACGGAAAGGACCAACTAGACCTTCTGCAATACCTAAGGTGTATGCTGCAACAAACTGAGGAGTCCTGGAAATATATTCTCTGGTTGACCGAATTTGCCTAAAATAACTCTGTCCATACTAGCACCAGACTGACCCCTTCTACACAGTGCAAGGTCGGCATCCTCGAACATCCACATTTGATTCACTTGACGAACTAGAAATGCCAGCAGTCACAACATTGCACAAGACTATCTCTCGAACCCTTGAAGAGGCAGCAGAAAATCTGACCTGGGTCAAAGAACAACAGAAAAAAGACTGACATCGAAGTGGAGCTCCACATTATCAAGTTGGGGATAAGGTTTGGTTGGCATCCAAGAAAATTCCATTGAAAGGACCGCAAGTCTTCCGTCCTAGGTACCTAGGAACTTACCCCATCAAAGCAATCATTAATCCTGCTGCCATGAAATTGGATTTTCCAGCTAACATGCGTATCCATCCGGTATTCCATGTCTCTCTCTTAAAACTGATGAAGCCAGATACTCGGATTGAAACACCACCTGAGCCCGACATCATAGAAGGGGAACCGGAATATGAAGTCAAAAACATTCTGGATTCCAAGATAGTATGTTCTACACTGTATTATCTGATAGAATGGAAAGGTTATGGACCTCAAGATCGTACATGGGAGCCTAGTGAATTTGTCCATGCCCCACGACTAGTCAGACAATTTCATCAAAATAATCCCACCAAACCAGGACCAGGAGGAAGAGTGCCCATGAGAGGGGCCTTGAGGGGGGAGTGCTGTCATGGCCACAGGGCAAGGACCACAAGTTACATCATTTAAAGGGTCCAGCCTTTGGTGCCAGGCTCATGAGACACTTTATTCCTAGTGCATGTGTTATTTCATCTCTTGCAAGGCCCCCACGTGCATCCAGCGTGGCCATAGGAATGCATTGGGGTACACGTGCAGCATCTTCTGGGAGTGGCAGGGTGGAGCCATCAAGCAGAGCAAAGGGGGTGTGGCTGGGACCAGGCTATTTAAGCCTGTCCCACCCGCATGCCAGCGCTTTGTGTTAGTCTGCTCATGCAGTGTAACGCTCACCGCCGCATGGATCGCTTCTTACATGATTCCAGCAATACCATCGCCTGAAGCGCATCATACCTGATTCCAGCAATACCATCGCCTGAAGAGCATTTTACCTGATTCTGGCAATACCATCGCCTGAAGCGCATCTTACCTGACTCCAGCAATACTATCGCCTGCAGCACTCCTTACCTGTTCTGCAGGTCCAACACTTACGCGGGAGCTCTTCTCTACCAGCATCCTTGCAAATGCAGCCATCCATCACCCAGATCGTCGGACAGAGGCTCCTCATCTGACGTTGCCAGGCCATACCTGCAGGAGAAAAGGACAAATAAGGTCAGAAACCACATAAAGACCATTCGCTAAGGTCGCGTGCTACTCAACCTTCACGCTAACCCTAGGGCCCAAACTTACCATCTATTTTGGGACATTGTAAACTCCTCAGGGCTCTGTTTGGGCTCACTTCCAGCACCGCGACTCCGCTGGGCCTACATCACCTATTGGGGAGAAAGAAAGACATTACTAGGGATACGAACACTAATCATGGGAATAAAGACATTGCAAACGAATACGGACAATAATCATTGTTGAAGAACACTTACCTTTGAAGTGGATCAGTCACAGGCGGTCTGGGCTGCCACGCACACGGACCAGTGAAGGAAATAGTTCCTATTAAAGCGCCCCTGCACTTGAGAAGCAGGATGGATAGCTCATCCTCATAGTTAAACAGATGAGACTATATGGGCAAACACATGCTCACCACTTTCTGGGAGGAAAGGTTCGAGAACTACAGCCATATCACAGCATCCTCACAACCTCTCGTATCCTCACAGGGGCAATTACAACCACCAGAGCAGTTCACAACATGGGAGCAGGGGAAGAACCCTGATCCAGGGAAGCAAGATCCTGTGAAAGCTGCAACCGCGCCCCAACGTCCCCGCAGAGACCAGGTGAGCGTAACAGGAAGGGGGATGAGAAGCCAGATTACGAATCCATGGAGGGCATTATTGATTCGTTTACTAATGTGCTCAGCGTGGCACCCTAAGGTGGCAGCTGGTAGGCCCAAATGCCCCGACACCGGCCATCACAAAGGCATTTATCACATGGCTGTGATTAACAATGGCATCTGTTGCACAAGTACATTCTGGTGCAAGCTCCTCAGGTGCCACTGGGATGGTGATTATGCCTGCCGCACCTCCTTCTTACTTCCCATGTGTGACAAGGGGAGGTACGGTATATGGACTTAATCCTACATTGATACAAGCGCTGCTATAACAGGTGCCCAGAGCCACAATTTCTTACTGATCATGTTCTGTAGACACTGTGATATTTGCCTAATTTGGCGAAATTGCTCTCTAATATCAGAGATGACTCAAAGTGCCTCATTACGACCCAGGCGGTAAGTTACCGCCTGGGCCGTGACTTTACCACCATGGCGTAAACTACGTTTACGCCATGGTGGTTGGCGGACTTACCGCCCCATTCCGACCTTGGCGGGGCGGTAAGTCCCCAATCCCCATTTACCCTTCCCCATTCCCATTTTTGCCCCATAGGGCATAATGGGAGTGGGGAAGGCGTTAATTACGCCACCGTAAATTACGGTGGCGTAATTAACTCCATGGTCCCTTAGCGCCATGGATTTTAACACCTGCTAAAAGCAGGTGTTAAGTCCGCCATGGCGCTAAGGGACCTCATACACAGGCGGTAAGGGTCGGCGCTGTTTACGGCGCCGTAAACCCCTTACCGCCTGGGTCGTAATGAGGCCCAAAGAGTTTTATAGACAAACTCCTTACTTCATTAGTGTTATAACCCCACCTGGCCTGTCATAATCCAGATTATGAGAATAATAATGCATTTTGAGGTTAGGCAGAGATTGACACACCATGCCAATTGGCCAGCTACAGACCCAGGAGCAGGGAATGCCCAAGACCAGGTCTGAGATAGATTGATATCTGCAACACCTTGAATATGCCTGTGGAAGACTGATTGGAGAAAGATGGGGAACTATAAGCAGAAGACAGGGGAATCACAAACAGTTACTTAGTTCAGTTGAGATTGTGTGCATTCAACAATCGGGCATCAATAAGCCAGATGACACAGCACAGGAAGCTATATCTAAATCCTTTGTTGCCAAGCTGCAAACAACAATACAAGCACAACTAAAAAAAAAAAAAAATGTTATCAGATGGAAGAATAAGCAATTTTCTGATGTAGTTTTGGTTGTGAATGATTATGTCTTTCACCAGGAGCACAAAAAGGAGAATATTGAAAATATGCTGATAGTTGCAGACTTTGCAAATGCAAGCACGGCAACCCAAGTGACAAGGGGCTGGTTCATGGTAGGATTCAGGGATACAGGATGGGATAGGGGTAGAGGAACCTCATCACCAGCTCCTGCCAGACTAAAGGACGCATAGCGCTACAGAGAGTATCTGCATAACAGCCTTTCCCCAGGCATCACGGATACATGGGACCCCATGGGTGTTATATTGATCCCTCTTTGTGTAACTGCACTAAGCAAACAGAGCACTGGCAGATCGAGTGTTCCTATAGGCACCAGCACAACATGTTCCCCAATTCCCAGGCATACTCCAGTAAAGACCACACTAGGAGGATTCACAAATCCTACGACTGCTATCCCTAGCACTTTCTAGAGGTCAAATGCTCAGAGCTTTGCACATTCTGTTCCACTCCAACCCCTGTTTCAAGACCCTGATCTGTTCTGACTCAAAGTGAAGGATCCTCTCACCATTAATCCTTAAAACCAATAGATCAAAAATGCCCTCCTGTTCAGTGTGAAGAAGAAGGAAAGAATGTGCCCTGTGAAACCTGAGAGTATTCTCACTCCTCTTCCGCTTGGATCTTCTGCGCAGGTGGCCAGGCAAAGGCCATCACTCTTGGATCCTGACCCTGTGGGTGCAGAAACTAGGGAAGGTCACCTGGGTGAAGAGTCTTTGAGGATTGGTAGTGGGGTGCCCTTGGGTGAGACATGGTATCCCCCTTTCCCTATCGACGACCAATCTAATCCTCCCCCGACTTTCATGGGCTGTTACAAACCTGTTCCTCTCTTTTCCACATACTCTCACCAGTCTAGTACTGGGACGAAGAAGAGGCAGCTAAGAGTAATGAACACCACACACTTTGACCACTTTAGTACTGGGATGAGGAAGATGTCTATATAGAGTTGCAAGGGTCAGGCATCGATTTAATTGGGGTCAAGCAGGTCTTATTGGAGATCCACACCTGCAGCCTGTCAGGAGGCTGCAGGTGTATATAATGAGACCAATACAGCTGAGTAGAGAGCAGCTGGGAGACCTGTTCAGGAGAAAGCAGCAGGAGACCCTGCTACCAAGGAGGAAGCCATGGTGGGACCGGATGAGGAGCCAGGATGCTGGCAACCTGCCCAGGAAGCTTACACAGCACGTGCCTGGGGGTTGTGTAAGTGTTTGCAGTCTGGGACCTCCATGACCTGTGCTCGGTAGCAGGCGCTCCTATATATGCTATTATGCTTCCAAAATAGATCACTATAATTGAGTGCACTGCCCACCAGCCACTGGAAGATGAAATTAACGACTTTGCTGATTCTACTGTCTAATTGGCTTCAGAAATCAATTCTCAAGATTATTACATATTGCAGATATGGGAAGTCCAGGAACACCCTCCCTTTAGATCTTTGGAAGAACTGCCCCTTTTTTCAATAAAGAATTGCCTAGTGAGAAGAAAATATGGGTCCACAAGTAATGCAAGCTTCAAGATGATGCTGTCTGAAGAGAGGTGCAAAGATACTGTTATTGCATCTAGTCCAAATATCTCATGTAGAGGCAAATGTGGGAAACAGTGGCACAATCTCCACTCACAGGAACAATTGCTCTGCCCTTGACTTTGCATCCCTAGCACAGGAATCTTGCAGACAGTGTGTAATCAGTTTCCTGAACAATATTAAAACACACTCTTCCCCATATGAACCGTTTGTGAATATCCAAGTCGATTTTTTATAATAACCCCAATGTAGTAACTTTCTTTAAATACTGGTTATGTTGGAAATCTTCTCCGGCTGAGTTGAGGCATAAACATGATGAAAAACAGATGAGATAACTGTAGAAAGGTTTCTGTTGAGCGATGTTATACCAAGATTCCAGTATGATGGCTTGCTATTAGCATTAACAGTGGTAAAAAAAAAAAAAGTCATCCACTATTTCTTCAAAGAAATCATCACAGCCTTGAATGTGCAACATAACCTACACTGCTCATATCATCCACAATCTGCAGGGGCAGTAGAACATTGTTTTTTTTAAACTGTGTATAGAAACAGGGACCGAGTGGCCATATGCCCTCCCTCATGTTTTAATTCCACGCATAGTACACCAAAGTGCAAAACTATGCTGATTCCCTATGAGATCTTGTTTGGGAAGCCCATCAGATTGCCATCCTCTCCTCCACCTGGGGTTTCTCATATAAAGTTCAATCTATCAGAAGATGTATCACTTGGCTATGCTAAGAGACTGATTTATTCTGTCAGTCATATCCACTTGCAGGTGAGGATGGCACTTCGGAAATCTCTTATGGAGGCAGGAAATTCCATGGAACCAGGAGACAGTGTGATGGTCATACATTATCAGCAAACGTCTGCCCTTGCACCTATGTGGTGGGGGCCTTCCAGGTGGTCCTGACCACCAACACAGCAGTCACAGTATGTGAGATTCCTAAGTGGATTAGCGATCGCCATTACAAGCATCCATTGATATCACAAGTAATATGGGTAAGATATGCGTGTTGCCTTGATTATCCGCTATACTGTTGTCATATCTAGTCGGCTCCTCTCTTCAACAAATCTGTAACATGCTCCAACACATCATGGGGTAGGGAAAGCATTTAAACTGTCGCAAATGGTCAAACCTTTTGATTTGATTTGACTTATTTAGATAGTGCACACAACGGACTGAATCGAAAACTGGCGCAGATGGTATCACAGGCTGAGCAAAAACAGAAACAATCAATTAGGTGGATTAATGCCACTGAAATTTACTGAGGGGGTGAGGAAAGAACCATATTTATTTGAACAAGTGGGTTCTTTAGGCCCGCTCTAAAGATTGATGAAGAATTTGTCCTTCTTCAGTTCACTGGGAGACTATTCCATAGTCTTGTTCCAGCAACTGAGAAGCTGCTGTATCCTCTTGTGACACAGTTGGTCTCCTAGGAATAATGAGTAGTCCAGGGTCTGCCAATCTAAGATGTTGAATCTTGGTCCTGGTATGGAAGGAGAACTATTGTGGCACGAAAAGTGGGGCTCGTTCTTTTACTTGAAGCTGGGATTGGGGAGTTGACCTTTTTCTACGAATTTCAACGGAAGCCAGCCAGGTCAAGTTCCCCATGCATGCAAATCATTCCCTAAGTTTCTTTACAATGAGGACCATGCCCGTGTGCTGTCTGATGAGCAGCCTTTATATATTGTCCCTCCCACAGTGTTGAAAGCTACTAATATGAAAATAAATAGCTCTCAGTCGGTTGAGAATTTTGTATTACCTTAATGAACACACATTTCTGTTTTAACACAATATTGTTTTTCTGTTTTACAACTTTAGAAGACGTGGTCAGTGGATTTAGAGGTCAGTGTACTGGTTCAGGAATGGGTCAATAACCACAGCAGCATTCTCAGCCAAACATTGACCTATGACAATTATACCAAATTAGTCAAACTACCTAGTGGGTTTCATCTGGTGGCACTGCCGGGCAGCTGTAGGATGGAGAAACCAGAAAGGGAAAGGGGAGAGAGAGTTTTAAAATGGACGGCGGCGTGTTTGTTTTCTGACACAGATATTGGGTTCTAGGAAAAGCAAGGTGGTGTGAAAGTAGTGTTCAGAGTCACAGATAAAATGTGACTTTGGAACAGGAGAAGGTGAATAACTTTGTACTTTGTTCAAATGCCTGCTTTCCTCAGCCATGGAGGTTACCAAGTTGTTCTAATAATAGAAGTTGTGGTATGCCGCTGTCATTAAGATATATCGTTTGGGATTCTGTTATGTTTTCATAAATACCACTCTAGGCAATATGAGAGTTTCCTCCTTTTATCTGCTTTCCAGGTTATTGCACAGTTCACCAACTGCTCAGAAGAAGCCAAGATTCGAATAAAACAGCACTGTCAAGAAACGTTTGCATGAAGTTTTCAGAGGCAAACTTTGGACAGGGTGCGGGATGGTACAACTACAGCCACTGCAGCATGGGGAATGCATAAGGGCCATGAGTAAAGAGTCTGTTGGGTTGATTAGAATGAGTGGCAGGACTTATCACTGGTGCACAGTTGAAATACAGACACTAACATTTGGACCTCCATGCCATTGTTGCAGCAGGTTGGTATATGGAATGGGACACTGCCTGTGAATACTTGCAAGATTCCCTTGATAGCAGGTTTGTCAGCATCAATACAAGGGGCCTCATTACGACCCTGGCGGAAGAATAGCACCATGGTCCATGCCGGTAAATTACCGACTCCGCCATGGAGAAAGGGGGAATTACCACCCCATTACAAGGGTGGCGGGGCAGTAATTCCCCCTTCCTCCATGGCCCTTCCCTATTCCCATTTTTGCCACATAGGACTCAATGGGAATGGGGAAGGCGCTAAGTACGGTGCCGCAAATTGTGGCACCGTAATTAGCACCAAGGTCCCGTTGCGGGTCCCTACTTTAACGGCTGGTCTACACCAGCCGTTAAGGTCGGGTCCCGCAAAGGGACCTAGTAATTAGGCGCTAATAGGTTAACAGCGCTGCAGCCTTTTACGGCGCCGTTAACCCATTAGCGCCTGGGTTGTAATGAGGCCCAAGGTTTTGCACAAGAGCTGGCCAAGAATCCTCGATGACGGACCTGGATTGACTTTTTGAAGTACAGTGGCTGGACCTGTGAGAGACGAGCCTGCACCTTTAAAGGGCCCCATGAAAGGAGTGAGGGTGTCAAACCAGCAAGATCATTCCTGATCCATGGGCAGGCTGCAACTGGGATTGGGTAACTCACAGGGATGTGTGGGAAGTAAGCGCCTGTAAGTCCTGCAGAGTATTTTGCCGCAGCGACAACTCCTGATGACTTTGACTAGGAATAGGTTCCATTTGGAAATGATGGCCTTTGCAACCTCCACAATTGCAATGTCTTAACAAGTTAACTAGATGACATGTGCCATTAGTAGGTAACAGAATGTGCTGGGATGGAATCACATTAAGAGTTACTGTGCATGGTAAGATATTTCAGAAAAAAAGGCTCTGTTTGGGACTAGTCTCTATGCCCTCGGTGGACATCCATTTTGTTTAATGAACACAAAGTCGCCAGTTCAATGTCTTTTGGCACACAGAGGGCAGGGGGTTGCAAACACTGCATTTGGAAGTACAGTCTAATGTTCTGCTACAGTGGTTTGATATTTTGTTAGAGTTACTGCCTGAGGTTGTAAGAATTACAAACGTGAATAGGAGTCTGCAGTTGTTATAATGTATATAGGTTGAGGAGAAAAAAGCCTTCCAGATTGGACATTGCACTGCCACCTTATGTAGTCACTATGATGTCATCCGTTCTGTTGGTAATGAAATTACTGAGAAACCTTATCTCACTGCTGCTGTGTGTCTGACCCTTTTCCGTATCTTCCTAATGAGGATGATATTCTGCTTCTGTAAATGCTGCTCTAACAAAGTGGGATAACAACAGTAAAAGAGCACTTACAGGCCCAGGTCGAAATTGAAGCCTATGAAGATGTATCCAATCCTCTTGATACAGTGCCTGATAAAGAAAAAACATATTTACGGGCTGAGATTGACAGCTTGATAGCTATTTCTGTTAAATACCTTTTAATGTTTTAGATTGTAATTTAGAGATGCCGCAGAGGCCCCTTTGGAATTCGCCCTCATCCCATAATACAAGTTCCTATAGTAAATTACTAATTTTTAAAATGAGAAATGAATACAAATGAAATATATTTGCACTAGTAGCGCAAAAGGGGAAAATGTGGAAGCAGATGCTCATTCTTTGACTAATCAAACAAGTGAGCTCATGAGCCTAAGCAATGGAGATATGATTGGGGTTTGCTTTGCAAAAGGGATTGGGAGCTCCCATATTTTAGCAGACATGTATTTGGCCTCCATTTCCCCTTTTTGGCTAAAGGCAATGTTGGACATGAATGCATGTGTGGTTGGAGGGACTGTCCTGCTCTGGGCTGCTCTGTTCCCTCTTGGGGTTACTGGAGCAAGGATAAGAGCTCACATCCAATGGAACAATGAACTAACACTCCTCCGTTGATTGAGCTGATCCGGAAAGACTTTTGCAGAAGTAATCTCCACCCCCACCAGCGATAACGCACTGGAGAAGCATCCTTTCTTTTCCACGAAAGCACATGACGGATTTCCACTTCCATGACTGGGCCTATTGTTATCACAGGGCGGGAAGAAAGTGATGGAATCCCTATAAGGCGGGCTTTCTTGAAGTTTCTTTAGTCACTTGATCAGGAAACTATATAATAACCCGACCTGGAAGTGGGGGTCAGGTTAACAGGGTGGGACTGCTAGGGTTACTCTGGTGCTTTCTTGACTTGAAGCCAATGGATAGAATCACCTCTGTTTGCTATTTCTGAATTAAAAGACTGTCTCCAGGTCAGTATCCTGCAAGAAATGGGATGCTGTGTGAACTTGGCCATCATATTTCTGGCTTCCAGATGCATAAGGATTTTCTTAGACGTAGGACCTTCCCTGTGCTAAGCTTCTACAATGACCTGGGATATAGGTTAAGGTTATACATAGAGTTGATTGTACAGCTTATTTGAAAAGCATAGGGATTCTTCCTGTGAGGAGTAACTCATTCATGATATCCTATGTTTAAGGGGTGGTTGAGGAGATCAAACATTGGAATAGTTTAATGGGATACTTTTTATTTTTTTATTTTAGTTAAACAGATTGTGTGGTTTCCTTATTTGAAACCTTTAACCTGAGCATGTCCGTTCTTTCATCATGATTCTTTGTTTGGTATACAGTATCTTAGTAGCAGTGCTTGGTAGCATCTTATTAGTCCTGGGTTATGTTGTTGATCTCCTCTGGTTTCTTAAGGATTAAAATCACTAATTTTATGAGTGCTAATGTCGTTTTCATTTTTTCTCCTTCTACAAGAGTCCTCCACCACTCATCGACATTCCTTGTCGTGTAGCTTCTAAGGATGTCCCCCAAGCACTGTTCTCGCTCTTTCCTTAAGCCGGTACACTGTAGTATGAGGTGTTTCAGAGATTCTATCTCTCCTTTTTTTTTTTGCACATTCTGCAGCTTTCCCTGATGTCCAGCCTTTTTCTTCTTTGTAATATTTCTCCTGTTGGTAAAATGTTCAATCTGAATCTCAGGAAAAGGTCTCGGAAGTACCAATTGGGGAATAAAGTCAGATAGCTCGGGATCTGATTCAGTTTTCGTGGCTGGGCCCAGAAGTCTTCGTAACCTTTATATTTACAGTTATCTTCTTGGGTTTCGATCCAATCTGCCATGTATAGTTTCTTTTTAGTTTTGTCTGGGTTAATCCATAAGTCATCCTCTGACTCGCTGAGGTTCACTAGGATCCCTCGACATGACTTTTGCCAGTCTGTTAGGATTACATCGGATTGATCTTTTAGGGCTTTTTTCAACACCCCAAATCCACCCGTAGTGTTTTCCTCAAGACATTTCCGATAGAAACTTAGTGTTTTCCATACCACTATTGTTTTGAGTGATGTCAGAGCCAGCTCTCTTCTTATCTGCTGTATTGGGGCTGATTTAGGCAGCTGTAGAGCTTTCCTCCAAAACAGACCCTCCAGGATTGACCATGTTTGAGCTTGTAAGGGGATTGGTGATTCTACCCCATATGTTAGTATTGGCACCACTTTCATCCTATAAAAGGCTATTAGAGGTGATAAGGTAAATCTGCAGTATCTTTTACACAGAATTCTCCCTTGGGCAGCTAGATTGGTTGCTTTTCTTTTTAGCCCAGCTATTCTTGGCATATTGTTCTTCGTGTTGTCTATATAGACTCCTAAGTACGTGAATGCTTCGACTTCCAGGATTTTTTTGTTTCTCAGAGACCATCCTAGTTTTTTCCCTCTGGCTTTATTACCTCCTGGGCCTAACTTCAGAATTCTTGATTTTTCTGGGTTTATAACCAGGTCATTTGAGTCCACATGCGACTGTAATGATGTAAGCTGTCTTTGCAAGCCGATTTGGGTTTGGTCCATCAGGACGATATTGTCTGCGTAAAGCAGTCTCCCAATCGGCGTTCCTGCTATTTTTGGTGGAAAGCAGCGGATGGACTCAAATGAATCTTCCAGATCTGACGTGAACAGGTTGTACAGTTCCGGTGCCAGCGGGCATCCTTGCTTTAAGCCCATTTTTATCTGAATTTCGTCTGTTAGTGTACCCGCTGTATCCAATCTGACTCTGATGCTTGTGTCCATGTACAAGTCCTTGATGTTCTCCAACAGTGACTGAGGACATTCCCATTAATGGGATACAAATAAAAACTAACACCAGCTAATAATCAAATACCTAACAGGATAGGAATAGATACAACTATGAAACGTTCATTAAGAAAGAGGCGATGGTAGAAGGGAAGATTAAGTGAACATTTTATCACCCTATATCACAATACAATATCAGAAGATAAAACACTGATTGAGGAAGATATTTAAGAATGGTATTTTCGGCAATGAAAGGCAAAGATAGGTAATGGACTAAAGAGAATAAGGAACAAGTAAATGGTATGTCAGCATAGTCAAACGTGGTTTGGTTAGTATCACAGACTAATTAAGTCAATACAAGTTGGAAAGTGGTTTATTGATTGTGTTGAATACCTTAATATAGAGAAAGCACAACACATTAAGAGGTAATACACAATCACACAATGTAATGATATTATATGAAAGGCAACTGATAAGAACCACGCATGCCGTATAATCAAATTGATTCCTAATTTATTTCAAATCAGCTAGATCAAAAAATACGTTTCAAAAAATGAATCTACTGCTCTTTACAAAATGAAAAGGAAAATAATGTTGATAGTTTAGGGTGGGCTCAGTTCTAACCAATACAAGTAGCACTTTTTCTAGAGTCTAACACACGCACATTTTTTTACCCTGTCACATTGTTCACTGGCAAGAAAAACAGGACAATATGTGCCTCATACATATCAGTTCCTCTGCAGTCCCCAGCCCAGCCACTGCAGCCCCACATGCTGCAGCCGCAAGTACAATGATGCAATATCCAAATACCCTACCAACCATCCCATCACCACTTTATTAAGCCACCATTCCACCCTCATCTACCATTCTCCTAGTGCCTTCTACAGCCACTCTTACCTTTTCTACCTATAACCATATCCTCAGCGAGGCACTAGTTGGGGAGACAAGGCATGCAGGCCATTTTGAATGCCACATTCCGATCTCCAGATAGTGGCCACTGGGTTTCAAGAATGTGCTGTCACTGCTCACTCATCCCCATTCCTGGAAACAGAAATAAAGGGCACAGGGAGACTCAGCTTTTTCTGTTCCTCTGGAATCAATAAACATGCCAATAGCCCTACTCGCATCGCTGTTAAACTATGCTCAGTCGTGCAGTGCCACAGGTGATGAATCTCCTTAGTTGGATGGGTATAATTGGAGCAGGCCATTTGGAAACAGCAGACTTTTAGTCAAAGTCAATTAAGGCCAGTGTTGTTTATTTGAGCTGTTTGGTCAGTGTGACGTTTGTCTTCGTGCCGTTTTCAACTGAACCTGTCACAAGTGTTTTGCTGTTGTGGAGCATTAGGCCTGCACTCACAATGACAGTGTGTTGCTTAACATGCAACTCTCCTTGGCCATTGGTTTTGGCTACAACTGTAGCGTGGTTCTTGAAATATTCACCACGGCCGATCCAACCGGTCACATCTCACCTTCCGCACACAGAACTCCGTGCACTTTCTCCTGACACGTTGATGAATGCTTCAAAAAACCATAGGCGCATCTTGTCAGATGTTTACATTCCTAATGTTGTCACCTCTGTGGTATTCCCTCTCTATTTTCACTGCGCGTGGATGGTGGCCAATTTATGTGATGTATTTTGTAATACATACGTTTTTGGATCCACTGCATGTTATCAATTATTTCGTTTTCTCATGTTGTTAATACCTTTTCACAAATTTACTAAACAAAGAAACGAAAAAAAAAACACTGAGTCCGAGTGACCGAACACACATCCCATGGCATCATAACATCTAAACTTCCACTGAAAACTCGAAAACTCCCGTCTGGCTATTGGAACAATAAACATTCATTTATTGTAACTTTTCTTCTGACCCGCAATAAAAATAAATAATGATACATTCTGTAATAAAAGAACATTGTGTTGTGCTTCTTCTCTTTCTGCTTCTCTTCTATAAAATAGTGTCAGGCTCTGCGCTTTCATTATGTCCCCGTGTGAGTCCGGCTGTGTATGATTTTTATAGCAGCGCGGTAGAGGGAAGGGAGCCTGGAACAGCTTGAAGTTTCATTATCAAAGCAGCCACTAACCACAGTGGAAAAGGAGGCTGGAGGCTTCCCTCATGCTGTGCGCGCCACATTTGTCCATTCAACGATGGTGCAGTGTGTACGTTACGTGTATAGCCGAGCATTCACCTGCTACGCATGCAGGATACTGCTGCGACAGCATCACATCTTTGGCAATGGCATGCAGACTTTCACGAGGCAATTAAAGTTAACAAGGCCCCATGCAATGACAAATATGGATCGATAGAGCCACTGATTTTGGCTTTCAAATGCCCACTCCAGCCGGACATGCAGCTATTTCATTTCATGTTATTTATTTATTTTTTAAATCTTATTTTGCAACAGTAAAGAACAATGAAATATTACATATACATTTACAATGATATATTATGAACAATTTCAACCCATAATGTATTTACATTTACCACCCCCCCACCGACCCCAGGATTCACATCATAGTTTCATAGATAAGTACAGCGTCAAAAAGCTGCCCCAAATCTTCTCAAATAAAGCCATTTTCTTATCTCTTCGATATATTGCTCTTTTCATATTGCCAAATTATGCATTTCTGTAAACCACATTTCTATAGTCACCAGTTCGGCTGACTTCCATCTTCGTAGTATTATTTTTTTTCCCACCATGGCCCCTCTAAAGAACCATTTTTTTGACATGCAGTCAGATCCTGCAACAAGTTTTCACTTCCCAGTATTGCTGTCTTAAAATAGAGAGCCACCATTTCATTAACAACTTTTACACAAATCTTATCATACTCTTAATTTCATTAATTTATTGAATTTATAAAGTGCCTTTCGCCAAAACCACCATTACAAAATATTAGAAAATGGTTCAATTTACATGATAATGCAAAAAAAAAAAAAAATCAAGGAGGAGAGAAACAGAAAGTCACTAAATGGAAAGGAGAGAAGATGACCTTTCAGGTAAGATTGAAAAATCCGAAGAGATGAAGAAGACCAGATAGAAAGAGGGAGAAAATTCCACTGTTTAGGGGCTAAGAGGGTAAAAGATCAGAAACGGGAAGAGGCAAAGGGGGACAGTGAGAAGAAGAAGATTCTGTGATCGGAGACTCTGAGAGGGAGAATAGAACAAGACTATTGAAGAAAAATAAGGAGGAGCCAAGCTGTGAGCACATTTAAAAACAATAGAAGGAAAATGCCCGCAAAAACATGATTCAAAGGGAAGCAGTGACAGTAAAGGAGTTGTGAAATGGTAAAGAGCAGAGATGACAAACTGAAGAATTATAAACAGATTGGAGAGGAAGAAGATGTGAGGCAGGAAGGCCAAGAAGAAGAGACAAGCAGTAGTCGATAAAAGAAAAGACCAGGCAGAACAGAAGACGTTTAGTAGCAGAAATTAGAGATAGGGGCGAGGATGACGGATGTTAAAGAGGGCTTTGCGACAGAAGCAAGCAATAGAAGAGAAGTGCAGTTTACAGTAAAGCGTGGGATCAAATACAACCACCAGATTGTGTGCAGAAGAGGAAAAGGGCAGAGTGGAAGGAAACAAAAAAGAGACAGAGAAGGAAGAGTAGACAGAATAGCTGAAGCCGAAAAAAAAAAAAAAAACCCCTCAGTCTTAGAAGGATTGGGGTGTAGAAAATGAGAAGATATCCAGTTTTGGACAGCAGAAAGTCACGTTGATACAGTGGAGTGCACAATAAAGTGAAAGGAAGAAACAATGAAGATATGAGAGCACAGAGTGGAGCAGTGTAGAGAGAGAAAATGAGAGGACTAAGTACAGACCTTGAGGGACACTGTATAGAACAGGAAGTGAGGAAGAGGTATGTCCAACCGAAGTTTCAGAATAGGACCGCTGAGAAAGATAGGAGCCGAACCATTCAAGGACAGACCCAGTAATACCCAAAGAAGAAAGGGAGGAAATAAGAGTTTGATCAACAGTATCGAATGCTGCAGACAGATCGAGAAGAATAAGTATAGAGGAGAGCTTAGAATGACGAGCAGAGAGAAGAGAGTTAGAGACATGCAAAAGAGCAGTCTCAGTAGAATGAGAAGGACGAAATCCAGATTGTTGAGTTGGTAGAAGAGAATTCATATTTAGTAAACAAGCAACCAGGGCTTATGCAGCCCACTCATGAAATTCTAGAGAGAAAGGTAAGAAGTGGAATTGGGCAAAAATTAGCAGGAGTGGAAGGGTCAAGAGTCCTTTTTTTATTTAAGAACCAGGAGAATAAGAGCATGATATGATATGATATGATATGGCATTTGTAATGCGCCTATACACAAGTGTTTCAAGGCGCGATGAGGCGGGGGGAAACAAGGGGAGACAGACAATGATCCTACTAGGCCAGGTGTCATTCAGATCGCGCAAGTGCAAGGGTAGGGAGACTGGGAAAAGTGCAAGGGGAAGGGGAGAGGGGAAAGTGCAGTACATGGTTAGTAGAATACAAGATAAATAATAGGGCCAGCTGGTGGCAAGTGCAAGGTAAGTGCTGGGAGAAGGGGCTGTAGGATACAGAGACAGTCCTGTAGTGCAAGTAGGCAGTGCAGGGAAGAGTGGCTGGACCAAGGTGAGTGGCCCAGTTGCAGATTCAGTGCAGGTTCAGTGATTTTAGCAGGGGAAGAGGGAGAGAAAGCGTAGGCAAAGAGGAAGCTTAAAAGTATCAGGGAAACATGAGTTAGAAAGAGAAGAATTAATGAGTGAAGTGAGATAAGGAGGAAGATGGGGATACACACGTGGAATAAGAGAAGAGGGAAGAGGATCAGAAGGAGACACCATTGGATGAGCACGGGTAAGAAGGGCAGAAGTATCAGAATCTGTAAGAGGAGAGAATGAGGATAAAGAGTGTGAAGGTAAACTGGAAGAAGAGGAAGGACGATTAGTGGGAGAAGAAGTAAAAGCAGAACGAAGATTAGCAACTTTAGATGTGAAGTAACAAGCAAAGTGTCACAAAACTCTGGTATGTCCATAATGTCTAAGTCACTTTCCAATTCGGTCTCCTCCCCCTCCTCCTCACCTGATGAAATGACCTTCTGAACCTTCTTCTTTCTTTCTTTACTTAACCTTCTTCTTTCCTTCTTTAATGTAGGATTTCTTTTTTAGTAGATATGGTCTAATGCGAAACAATGCCACAATGGTTGTTGGAAAATTCCAGAAACCAGTGGACCCGGATCCGCGATAGCTGGAGGGGAAAAAGCCAGGTAGGCAAAAAACCCTGAACTTCCTCAATTCCGAAGAAATGAGCCCTGATGACTTTCAGAGGAAGAGATTGGTCCTCAAGCATCCACGAGAGCCAGGTAGTGTCAGTGCGGACATCCTCCGTCGTGGAAAGGAAGACTTCCTGCGTATGAGGCAGACCGGGAAAGGCGTGGATGGGGGTCCGGAAACCCCGAGAGAAGCAAAGGTAAGTGCCGAGGGAGAGAGAGGCAAAGCGCCGGGAACCGTGAAAACTGAACGGACCCAGAGGAGCAAGAGAGAACAAGAGACAAGAGTCAGGCAAGAGGGCACCGTCCTAAGGGCAAAATAGGATGGAAGAAACAGAAGGGACGAGAGGGATGGGCAGGGAAGGACAGGGGGGCTCAGCAGAGCCAAGAGAGAAAACACAGTGTATTAACCAGCAGAGTAGAGCAAAGTTGCAACGCGAGTTGCCCGCAGCCCCGGAGCCCTGATAACCCTGGTGGTGGCCATCTTGGGAAAGACTAGCGTGCAGCCTAGCGTTGCGGCTCGAACGTGGCGGAACAACTCAATGGCGGCCGAGCCTCCATCGGTACCAATGCTTCATGAAAAAATGGCGCATGACACAAAGTCAGAGGAAGAAAGAGATGGAAGGAGGGACAGGTCAGGAGATTTAGGAGACAGGATGTTGTGGAGAAGTTTGAAAGGTTGACAAGGATGGTGGGAAAGAGAAACAGTAAGATCTGAAAAGGCAGAGTCAAAAGAAGTGTGTAAAGAAAGTGCAGCAAGAACAGACAGTGTTCTAGATTTTCTCCAGTGCCACTCAGCTTTACGCAGATGGCCGTGGAGGGAGATAAGATCAGAAATAAGTCAAGGCTGAGGAGTTTTATGAGTGGGAGTAAAAGATCAAAGTGGAGAGACAGAATCAAGTACAGACAGCAAAGAAGAATGAAGGGTACTAGCAGCCACACTAGGAGATAAAGAAGAAAAGGTAGGCATAGATGGAAGAATAGGGTGTAGAGAAGAGAGAAAAGATACACAGTCAAAGGAATGAAGATTACGATGAGTAAAAGTAGGTGAAGAAGGAGGAGTAGTAGAAAGGGTTAGGAGAGAGAGAGAGAGATCAGGAAAGTACAGTGTGATCAGAGGCATAGAAGGGACAAGAAGACACATGCTCGGCTGAAGGAAGTGAGAAAAAGATTCGGTCAAGAGAAGAGGCAAACTGATGGGAGGACGGGGATCGGAAACAACTGAAGATAATGAGAGTCAGTAAGTGAGATCAACTAATGAGCAGGAAGGATTAGAAGAAGGGAGATTAAAGTCACCCAAAAGGAAAATAATGTCACAAAGAAGGAAGAAGAAAGGGTAGAAGGAGATCAAGATGGTCGAGAAAATCAATGCCTGGTCCCGGCGGACTATACAGAACAAGAGGCAAGACCAGAATGGAGCCAGTAAAAGAAGAAAAAATAATATTCAAAAGAATGAAAGGTTGGACAGCCAGACAAAAAGATGGTAAGAGAGTCCAGGAGGAATATTGAGAACCACAGTACCCCCACCATGTCTCAGAGGGCGAGGACTACGAGAGAATAGGGAAGAAGCAGTATGAAATGTAGCTGGTATAAAAGAGTTGTCAGGGGTAATCCAAGTTTCAGTAAAACAAAGAAAGTGCAAATTATAATGGAAATGCCCAGGGCTAAGGACATCCTATGGCCACTTCCTGAAGTAGCAGTCAAGCGATAGTCACGTTACCGCACAGCCAGGGGGCAGGGCAACAGAGGGGGGCCCACAGCAGCAACAATGTTTACACTGCAGATGGAAAGTTTCCAGATGGAAAGATGGAAAGTCCACAATCCAAGCTACAGGGCGCGGGCCAGCAGCAGATGAAGTCAGGTAGGCGGGCATCACACACTGCAGCTCGAAACGACCAAGCACTTTTGATGTTGTGGCAAGGCACCATACTATACCAATTATTTTGATAGGGTTACTCCATAGGCTGATGGATGTCATGCAACAGGATGTGTCGGAATGATTCAAAGACTAAGCTCATGATTTTTGGATCCTCGCAGGCTACAGCAAAACTGGATCCCAGATACTCAAATTTCTAAATTGAAGGCAACAATATATCAGTTTTGTAATCAAGTAAACATTGTGTTAAATTGGAGGTCTTGTGAGGACCATACAAGTTTACATTTGGAAACAATGAAATAGAGTAGAGCACTGGAGAAGCATTTACAACTCAAAGGGCCTGATTTATGAAGTGTTTTCCAATAGGATTGAGCCATTATAAAACACTTGTGTAAATCAGGTCCAATCCGCTACACTACCAAACCTCTGTTTGGGAAGCACACACAAATGAATGTCAAGCTTAATAAAAGCAGGGCACATCAGCATTTGATTCATTAACTGTACTTTATTATTGCTTTAAAAAGTTCCTGCAGCTTAACTGATGGATCTTTTCAGGCAGCACTGATCCATTTCTTAACAATATTTGTATGTGGACTTGCATAGTTGACTGTATTTTGGTTGAGGTTTATCATATTATTTTTCACAGCTGAACAACTATTATTTAAATCATGTACCTGTTCATATTATTATTTTGCTCTTTTTTGTATATTTAAAAAATAATTATTTTATTGTTGTTATGGCTTTGGCTTCTAAGAGAATCTGCCACAGTTACTGTTTTGGATAGACCTGCCATCATTCACAGTAAGCACTAGAGGGACAATGGGCCTCATTACAAGTACTCCGGTCCGGAATTAACACTGCCGGTAAAACCATACTGGCACCGTTTCCATGTCCGCCCAATCATGACCCGCGGCCCCGGTAATAGCACCACCCTAAACCACCACAGCGGAAATAGGGGTCCCGTTAAGTCCGTCTGCACGGAAACCCCTCTGTTACCGTCAACACGAAACACCGTGAGCATCACAACTAGCGCGGACACGGAAATACTGGCTAAAAAATGGCGTAAATACCGTGATCATGGTGGCAGAACTGCCGCCTCCGCGAACATGGCGTTATACACTGCCTGCTGAACTGAATCAGGGCACAGGTGCACCAAATCAGCCCAGCTGGACCTAGCAGGCCACTGGGAGCCTACAAAAGGGCCACACCCAGCCCAACACAACACAGAACCATGCAGGCAGCAGGTCTAGTAGCACTGGGACTGGGCCTACTCAACCAACAGGCAGCACTGCACATGGTGGCAGTAATGACGCAGAGGAGGAGGCGCAGGCGGCAACCAGCCAACCCTGCAGCTATGGCAAACCCCATTGCCCAGCCAGCCCGACCCCACCGCCAGCCAGCAATACCACGCATCAGGGCCTCACCCTGGAACCTCACCCCAGGACAGATCCACACACTATACCGGCTGGACCGTGCAACAATCCTGCACATCACCGCCATGATTGAGGACAACATCAGCAGCCTAATTGACACCCCCACCGCCACCCCCCCCTCTTGAAGGTTGTCTCAGTACTGCATTTCCTTGGCACTGGCACCTATCAACACACGGTTGGTGAGCTGCACGGCATATCACAACCCTGTTTCTCCAAAATCCTGGTACAGGTACTGGATGCCCTGTTGCGCCATGTGTCGGAACATATAGCCCTACCCCGCACCCTCCCCGAGGTCATTGCCACCAAGTTGGCCTTCCATGCCATAGCAGGCATGCCAAATTGCATAGGCGCAGTTGAGTTGACTGCACCCACTTTGAGCTGACAGTACCACGTGCAATTGAGGCGGTGTTCTGCAATAGGAAACAGTATCACTCTTTGAATGTCCAGATGGTTTGTGATGCCATGTAACTGATTACACACTGCTGCGCACGTTTCCCAGGCTCATCACATGACTCAATGGTACTGCGGAATTCCACGTTGCCACGGTACATGGAACGCTATGCCGGACAAAGCACATGGCTATTGGGTGAGTACAGCTGACGATGCTACAACCCTGTCGAAGTGGTGTGTGTGTGTCCAGGCCAATGAGCATTGTGAGTGTGCCGCTGTGACCGCACATGCATCACCCCCCTTCCATCTACCAAATACACAGCGGATGCCAAACATCATGACGGAAGACATGACAGGGCACCACAATGTGCCCGTGCACACGCTGGCACAGCCAATCCCGTCACTGTCCCATGAACCCTGTGCCACTGCAGACACCCACCCTCAATTGAAACAATGCCTCAAAAGGCACGAGAGGCGTGTAAATGAGACGACGTGTATTTACTACTTCCGTACAGTGGAGTCACTCTGCCATGTGTGGACAGCACTGCACCGTGACATGCACACAATCAAATGTCACCCGCAGGGCACAGTAAACATGCAAGTTAATGTGTAGGCCCATATCCAGTCAGCGTATGTGGTAAAGGACGTAGTGGGGCCGGTGAACTATCGGATACACCAGCCCGACCGGACCCCCTCGCATAAAATCTACCATATCAGTCTTCTGAAGAAATGGACAGAAACTGCCCCGATCAATGTTCTGGCCGCTCACGAGACTGAGGTGGATTACATATCCAACCAGTTGGATACAGTACAATGGGCGAATCTCTGACAGAACACATGAAGAATGAGATCCAGGAGACACTCAATCCCCACCGCGAAGCCTTCTCCCCCTTACCTGGAAGGACCAACCTCATAGAGCATCGAATCGAAACCCAACCCGGACAAATAGTCGGGTTGTGACCTTACCGGATCCCAGAGGCCCGGAGATTAATCATTAAGAGGGAGATCGAAGAAATGATCAAACTGGACATCATCGAACCCTCGACCAGTGTTTGGTGTTCCCCCATCGTAATCGTGCCCACACCGAACGGGGCTGTCCGATTTTGCATGGATTTTAGACAGCTCAATACAATCTCACGGCCTATCCCAAGGCTAGAATGGATGAAGTGCTGGAAAGACTAGGTGCTGCCCATTACCTCAGTACCTTGGACCTCACCAAGGGGTACTGGCAGATTCCGCTCCGGAAATCAGACAAGTAAAAGACGGCCTTTGCAACACCTCAGGGGCTCTTTCAGTATAAGGTTCTACCCTTCGGGTTACATGGGGCTCCGGCCACCTGCCAGAAACGAATGGACGTCCTTTTGCAACCACATGATCAGTACGCCGCAGCCTACCTTGATGACATCGTAGTCTACAGTGCGTCATGGAGTGAACACCTGATCCATCTACAGGAGGTGGTTCAGCACCCTAACCTGGGCCGGGCTCCATATAAATGCAAGAAAAACGGTCCTCGGGGCCCGTGAGACCAAGTACCTGGGACATGTTGTGGGGGGTGGTGTGATCAAGCCCCAGGTATCTAAGATCGAAGTGATCCAGATGATTCCGGTTCCAACAACCAGAAAGCAAATAAGGGCATTTTTGGGGTTTATCGGTTACTACAGACCCTTTATTCCCAGTTTCTCATCCCTGGCCATGCTGCTAACCGAGGCTCTGAAGAACAGAGGTTCCCCGGACCTATCGAACAATCCTACAGCCATCATGGCGGTGGAGGAGTTGAAGCACTGCATATCCACATATCCGGTGTTGTTGTGCCCTGACTTCCAGGAACATTTCTTCCTGGAGAGAGACGCCTCAGGCTTGGGGTTGGGTGCTGTCTTGACACAGGAGATAGATGGTTTCCTACGACCTGTTTGTTTTGTGAGTCGGAAACTTCTTCCGCATGAAATGGTGTATTGCACGATAGAAAAGGAATGCCTCGCTATCAAGTGGGCGGTGGACACTTTACGTTATTACCTGCTGGGAAGGAGGTTCATGCTGTATACCGACCACGCTCCATTACAGTGGTTGGCGAGATACAAGGACTCTAACCAGCGGGTACTGCATTGTTTCCTGTCCCTCCAGCCCTTCGACTTTGTCACCTTACACAAACCTGCCAGCTTTCAGTTGGTGGCGGACTACTTGTCCAGGTGCTCGATCTGGCCAAACCGGCCTGGATCTATGGTGGGGGTATGTGAGAATAGGAGGAGCAAGTACCACGAGGGAGCCGAACCGGGCCGGTTTCAGGACGCTCGGGGTATGGCGGCACCTGCTCTGTTGTGGAACACGGGGGAGGAACCGCTGCCGGCCGCACTGGAAGGAGGCTCTGGAGAGGAACCTCCGTCAACAGGGACGCCTTGCCGGCATTCCGCAACATGGCCGTCTGCGCTGCCGCGGCGCCGGGCCCTCTCACTGAGGCCGGGACACTAGCACTGCGGCAGAGCAGTCCAGGGGCACGTCGCAGTACCGGGACACAACCTGACACTGCAGCCTCCGACGATGAGCGGCGGCGGAGCTTGGGAAGCCAGGAGCCAGGCTCGGGCCGACCGCTCAGCGTCAGAGGAAAGCATTACATGGGGGAGAACGAGGGCAAGTGTGTAAGCAATAGAACCTCCTCCTTACCTGACGAGGCTGCCGACGCGGGACGTAACACGGGACAGGCACACAGTAGAGCGCCATGTTGGGGGGGGCGGGCCCATGGGGAGAACATGCATCAGGCACTGCTCAGGTGCAGTAGCAGCCAGGGAGGGGCTGGAGGCATGGAGAGAGTGCTGAGACCAGTCAACCGAAGGAAGGGAGGAGGAAGGGAGAGGGCAGCTCTATTTCTAGAGGGATGGTTCCTAGAGGCTCTACCAATCGGAAAGGGGGAGGGGAAAATGTCCCTGATTGGCCCTTTTTCCCTCCTAGCACCGGGTATAAAGGGGACTGGCCTATTGGCAGTGTTGTTGCTTTTTGCAGGGAGAAGGAGAGGAGAGTGAAAGCAACTGGTGGGCCTATCCGAGTCCGAGCATATAGGAGACACTTCACAAGGAGAGCAAGTCCTGGTTCTTTTCCCATCATGAAGTAACTGTGTGACTACCGGGAACCCAACCATCGTTAAGTGAAAGGGAATTCAGCCATCCCAGTTCCATTCCCATGGAAAATAATCCCAACATAAAAGCATCCCCTCCTCTATTTTCATGTTGCACAGAAGGGAAAGGGCATCACACTAGTGACATCTGATTCAAAAGGGAAGTTGGAGGAGTACTCACCCTTGCATTAGAAAAGCACAAAACCTTTCCTTTATTGGGTGGACTTGATATCATGTGCATTCTAAATTAATAGCACTGTTTTCCAGACCCAGACCAGCAACATTCTGATGCAATTGATTTTAGCCTGCATTTAAATCACAGGCATACATTCTATGAATCCATGATCCCAAATTCTCACTGAAGGAAGGGCATTTATTTTGATATGGTTATGTCAATGTCAGTTAAAGTGTTGTAATACATTGTTAGAAAATGTGAAACGAAATGCAAAAATTGAATTGAAGAAAATATGTGTACATAAATGTCATTTTTCATGCAATGTTTCATCTTGAATCAATGCATGGTTTTGATACAGGAAAAAACATTTTTTTCATTGATACATGAAAAAACAGGCGCACGCGCACGCATGCGATTCATGGAAGTCCCTGCGGGTGTTTTCCTTGGGATGTGCGCCAAACCCGAGCGTGGCGCACACGGGCGCACACGTCATTGCAACAGCTCAAACGCTGTGCGTGACGCGCACAGGAAAGCACACAACATCCACGCACACACCAAAAAGGAGGCGGGTCACGGAACGTAACACGCGGAATGGGGAACAACGCATGAAAAAGAAGGCGTAACTGGGGAAGTACTGCTCGGAAGTACACGGAATGCCCAAAAGCACGAGAACCACACGTATCCATGGAATTGAATAGGGCAAACCCGCCCACGGGCAAAGACATGCACAGGCCTAAACACGTCCGCCACACGAAGGCAGGCGGTAGAGTCCCTGCGCATTACAAAAGTGTGCGCAAATAAAAAGCACGTATATACTGAGTGGGCTACGTGTATTACTAGGGTTTGCGGGAAGTTTTACACACGAAAGGGCACTGTGCGAGTGGGGTACGTGTATTACTGGGGTTTGCGGGAAGTTTTACACGCGAAAGGGCCCTCTGCGAGTGGGGTACGTGTATTACTGGGTTTTGTGGGAAGTTTCACACGCAATTGGCCGTGTGCGAGTGGGGTACGTGTATTATTGGGGGTTCGCGGGTAGTTTCACACGCGAATGACGCTGTGCAAGTGGGGTACGTGTATTACTGGGGTTCGCGTAAAGTTTTACACGCGATTGGCCCTGTGCGAGTGGGGTACGTGTATTACTGGGGTTCGCGGGTAGTTTCACATGCGATTGGCCCTGTGCGAGTGGGGTACATGTATTACTGGGGTTCGCGGGAAGTTTTACATGTGAAAGGGCCCTGTGCGAGTGGGGTAGGTGTATTACTGGGGTTCGCGTGAAGTTTTACACGTGATTGGCCCTGTGCGAGTGGGGTACGTGTATTACTGGGGTTTGCGCATAGTTTCACATGCGATTGGCCCTGTGCGAGTGGGGTACATATATTACTGGGGTTTGCGGGAAGTTTTACACGTGAAAGGGCCCTGTGCAAGTGGGGTACGTGTATTACTGGGGTTCACGGGTAGTTTCACACGCGATTGGCCCTGTGCGAGTGGAGTACGTGTATTACTGGGGTTCACGGGAAGTTTTACACACGAAAGGGCCCTGTGCGAGTGGGGTACGTGTATTACTGGGGTTCGCGGGAAGTTTCACACGCGATTACCCTGTGCGAGTGGGGTACGTGTATTACTGGGGTTCACGGGTAGTTGCACACGCGATTGGCCCTGTGCGAGTGGGGTACGTGTATTACTGGGGTTCGCGGGAAGTCTTACACGCGAAAGGGCCCTATGCGAGTGGGGTACGTGTATTACTGGGGTTTGCGGGATGTAATACACATGAATGGGCCCTGTGCGAGTGAGGTACGTGTATTACTGGGGTTCGCGGGTAGTTTCACACGCGATTGGCCCTGTGCGAGTGGGGTACGTATATTACTGGGGTTCGCAGGAAGTTTTACACGCAAAAGGGCCCTGTGCGAGTGTGGTACGTGTATTACTGGGGTTCGCGGGTAGTTTCACACGCGATTGGCCCTGTGCGAGTGGGGTACGTGTATTACTGGGGTACGCGGGTAGTTTCACACGCGATTGGCCCTGTGTGAGTGGGGTACGTGTGTTACTGGGGTTCGCAGGAAGTTTCACACGCGATTGGCCCTGGGCGAGCGGGATACCACTCACCTTCTGCCTTGTGTGTAGAAGAACGCGTAGCCAACACCCACCCGCTGTGAAGTAATAGTGTGTGAACCCCAACGGCTGGAAAACACATGCCCGCACCCCACGAAAAGCACGTACAGAGCAATGGAAAGACACGTGGGATCTTCAACCCGTGCCAGGGAAACGCCCATGCGCGATACGTCACAGACGCGCTTACGCGCTAAGGGCCTTAGGTCCAATTAAATCACGTACGTGTGCTGACGCGCTTACGCGCTAAGGGCCTTTTCTCGGATTTCACACTGACGTGCACTTTTTTCACGTGCCAATTCACTCCGTATCAAGCTGGCCACACGTACACACACGGAAGACCACGGTCCTGCTCTGAAGGCCATTTTCCTGCCCGCCACAGCCCCGAGCACGCTCCCACCTGCCATCTGCTGCTGTCTGACTGCCTGCTGCCCACATGCCCTGCTATTTGGTGCCTGCACGTCAGCCAGGGTTCCAGTTGCTATGTCCACCGCTGCTGGAACAGAAGACTCCCGACTGGGATACCATCGTTCCACAGCCCAGCCCCAGGACCCAGTTCCCCACCCACGCCTGCCTAGGGGGTCGCTATGTCGGGGAAAACACCATCTGAGACCACTGGTGACCCCCAGCCAGAGAGGCAGAGGGCCACCAGCTTCAGTGTGAAGGAAGTTGGTGTCCTGGTGGAGCATGTCCTGGGGCATTATGATGCCCTCTTCGGAACATCACACGCCAACAAGGAAGGACGGGAGAGGATCTGGGACGATGTAGTGGTTGCCATCAATGCGGAGGGGGTGGCAACCCGCAACATCAAGCACGTCAAGAAGCGCTGGAAGGACTTCAGGTCCAGGACCCTCCACAAGGCCCGGCGCCTCCCGGAGGGGGGCCGGGTCAGCATGAGTGACATCCAAATGAGGGTCCTGGAACACGTACGCCCAGCGCTCCACGTCCAGATCCTTCAGAGGAAGACCCGTCTGGAGTTGAGCGGTAAGTGGCCAAGCATTGGTGTGCGAGACAGGGCATGTTGCAGTGTGCTGGTAGTCTGATACTTGCCTGTATGTGTGACATGGGCCATGTATGGATGTGTGTGTGCAGGGACATCATGGTCATGCATGTGAGACCAGTAATGTACAAACCACATGGTTGGTGCATGAGTTCCAATGCTACATGGGGAGCTGTATGGCAAATGCACACATAAAAGCATGCCAGTGTCTGTTCTTGCACATGGTGGGGGTGTGAAGGATGGGTGCTGCTGTCATGTACATGTATGGTGCACATGTGTGTGTGTCTGAGAAGTGTGTCTGTGACTTCGATACGCCATGGATCCATGACACATGTCTGTGATGATGTGTAGATTCACTCATGCAGTGTGGTCACCGTTGTATGCACTGTGTCCATCCACTGTGTCTGTGGTGTACAAGGCATGATGCATGACCCTCCGGTGATGTGTGTGCATGGGATCAGTCTGAGCCAGGATGCATGTGAGTTTGAAGGCAACATTTTGATTAATAGAGGCCCTTGTACATGGATGCTGATGTTGATTGCAGGCGCCATGCCTGTTCATGCATGTGTGTTGCGTGCATTCACCCATTATTATTATGTGTTGTGGAGGGACAGGATGGAAGTGACGTTAGACACTGCCACTCATGTGTTATTGCTTCCTGTCTAGGGGAATATTGTACTGTACCCTGCTGCTTGTGTTCTATGTCTCCCTCTACGTAGGGTCAAGTGAAGAAGAGGGCGGAGACGGCGCTGTGGGGCCAAGCGGCGGGGATGCCTCCACTAGGCGGCGACGCAAGGCCCAGCAACCCTCCCAGGACTTGCCATCATCCGGGAGCGAGGGGGCTGGTGCCGCGTCTGCCACTACGGCTGTGGCGGAAGGGCCGGGTGAGCCCCCACAGGGGCTTGCAATGGCGGAAGACGGTACAGAGACATCCAGGTTGGTGGTCTCCACAGAGGAGGAGGAGCCCGCTACTGAGCCGCACATGGGGCCTGGTGGGGGTAGTACCACTCGTGCAAGTGGTGCAGTCCAGGGCCATGGTCAAGAGGCAGCACAGGTCACCGCAGAGGGGCCTGTGCATGTTCCTGTCCTTGACCCTGTGACTGCACCACCATGCACCAGCAGGGAGGCCCCGTCCCAGGCCCGTCCGCAGGTAGGGGAGAGTGCCTTGTCATCTGCCTCTCCACTACCTGCAGACTAGGGGTCCCATGAACGTATGGACTCTGTCCTGATTGGTGGTGCATTGCGCACGCGTGTCATTCATGATGACGTGCATTCCTGGGCAGAGAACGCACGCCATCACGAAGAGCAGCGTCGCAACGTGGCACTGTTGGGAGGGGCCCTGCTTGGTGGGTTCCTACATGTGACGCGCACTCTGGCAGACCTCTCCTCCTCTGTGGAGACTATGCGCCAGTCATTCTCCCAGCCGTCTTCCGGCCCAGATTCCACCAGGGCCCCCTGTGGACCTGGCTTGACCATCACCATTTGAATATTCTCATTTTTTTTATTTTCACCATGGAGCAATGGATTTCACTTTCTTTTTTCCCTTGGATTTGCTTTGTTGGACTGTGACTTTGGACACCATTTCTTTTGGATTTCTTTGGATTATGATTTCTTGTTTTTTATTCTTTTACGCACATGCAGCATTTCTTTAATTATTCCCATTGTTGTGTGTTTTCTTTTAATTACATTTCTGTTGTGTTTAATACACTTTTTTCTACATACTTCGATGTGTGGTATTATCTCATTGGTTTCATGCATGTCATGATATGGGTTTTCACATTCACTTGCACCCATTGTGTGTGTGTGACAGACATGTGTTCAGTAACATACTTGCCTTTGGGGTTGTATCATGTAATTGCCTTTTCTATGTGGGTGGATGCAATACTTGGTTGGGTCTTTGGGCTGGGGAGGCTGGCCATAAGGGCCATGATTGAGGATCGTCATGACGTGGGGGCAGTGGGACACGAGTGGGGTCCTGCTGGCAGGTGCCCTGCACTGCTGGGGGGTGGGGGTGCAGGGGGACATGAGTGGGACATGAGTGGGGGCCTGCTGGCAGGTGCCCTGCACTGCTGGGGGCTGGAGGTGCAGGGGGACATGAGTGGGGGCCTGCTGGCAGGTGCCCTGCACTGCTGGGGGGTGGGGGTGCAGGGGGACATGAGTGGGGGCCTGCTGGCAGGTGCCCTGCACTGCTGGGGGGTGGGGGTGCAGGGGGACATGAGTGGGGGCCTGCTGGCAGGTGCCCTGCACTGCTGGGGGGTGGGGGTGCAGGGGGACATGAGTGGGGGCCTGCTGGCAGGTGCCCTGCACTGCTGGGGCGTGGGGGTGCAGGGGGACATGAGTGGGAGCCTGCTGGCAGGTGCCCTGTACTGCTGGGGGGTGGGGGTGCAGGGGGACATGAGTGGGACATGAGTGGGGGCCTGCTGGCAGGTGCCCTGCACTGCTGGGGGGTGGGGGTGCAGGGGGGCATGAGTGGGGCATGCGTGGGGGCCTGCTGGCAGGTTCCCTGCATTGCTGGGGAGTGGGGGTGCACGGGGACATGAGTGGGGGCCTGCTGGCAGGCGCCCTGCACTGCTGGGGGATGGGGGTGCAGGGGGACATGAGTGGGACATGAGTGGGGGCCTGCTGGCAGGTGCCCTGCACTGCTGGGGGGTGGGGGTGCAGGGGGACATGAGTGGGGGCCTGCTGGCAGGTGCCCTGCACTGCTGGGGGATGGATGTGCAGGGGGACATGAGTGGGGGCCTGCTGGCAGGTGCCCTGCACTGCTGGGGCGTGGGGTGCAGGGGGGCATGAGTTGGTGATCAGTGGTGCAAGCTGACATGTGGCTTGGCTGGGGGGCATGCCCATGGTGGATGGGCTGCCTGCGGGACATGACCAGGGGTGCAGGGTAGTCCCCTGTGGGGTGATCTGCCTGCAGGGGCCGTGGAGGGTGTAGAGGGAACACCTGGGAGGACCAACACTGCCAATTCACGTGTAGGACTCCCCACGCAACCCCGAAATACACGTACCCAGATCCAATCGCGTGTGAGACTTCACGCGAACCCCAGTAATACACATACCCCACTCGCACAGGGCCAATCGCGTGTGAAACTTCCAGCGAACTCCAGTAATACACGTACCCCACTCGCACAGGGCCAATCACGTGTGAAACTTCCGGCGAAACCCAGTAATACACGTACCCCACTCGCACAGGGCCATTCGCGTGTGAAACTTGCCACAAACCCCAGTAATACACGTACCCCACTCGCACAGGGCCTATCGCGTGTGAAACTTCCCGCGAACCCCAGTAATACACGTTACCTGCTTGCCGTGCTGGTACAGGTTTAGCGCAGCCCTTTGCACAGGATTGGGGATTTGGATGGCTTTTCCCTGCGTGAGGGGCGTTCTTGGGGACGTAACTGGCGCTGCTGCAGGGTCGCTGCGCCACTCTGCACCACGGCTGGTTTTGATAGCTAAAATCCATGAATACGCTGTACGCGGAAATGGATTTTAGCACAGGCGGCTGGCGCAGAGATTTGCGCACGCACACTGTGCGCCAGCCGCGTGCGCCACTTGTGTGCTAAATTCTATGAATTACCCGCTTAATGTGTACTACCTATTGACCAAAGCTGATATTGTGTACATTTTAAATGAAGAGAAATTGAATACATGGGCTTACTCACAGCAATGCTATCATATAATGGAAAATGATGTTTAGAGACAGCGTGATATCATTCATTTTTAGAAATATGCCTATTTGACATTATAGTTAGACTTGTGTGATAACTAAAAGTGATATTGTGATCCTCTATCCAACTCTAATTGTGTATTTAACTTCTCATATCATTTAGTGGATTCTGGTGACTTCCCATGCATAACGCAATTGGACCATGTTTGTCTTTCCTGTATTAAACATAAAACACATCCTGTTTCTTTTCCCAGAATTGTGGGGTGGGACTGCATAGTAAGGATTGTTAGATTGTTAAGTCCTATGTGAAAATGCCAGCAGGAAAATGCAGTTGTGTGGAAAAAGTAGTCAGAAGAATTGTAGTTTAAAACAATATAGTGATTTAATACAAGCAATGCAAAGTGTGAAAATGTTGCCAGTAATAAGGTCACCAAAAGAGCTAAGTTTAAACACTCAAAAGGGCAAGTCTGTAACTCTAACAATGAACCAAACCTATAACAAAATCAGGCAAACACTAACCTTTCACTATCATCCTAACACTATCCGTACACTCATGCTAACTCAGACTAAAGCCTTATTCTGCTCTGAACCCTTAGCTTTTCCCTAACACTAACCCTTCAGAGCGCTAACGGTTTTATATACATGTGACTCAATAGAAAGCACCAAATAAATAGAAAATGAACAGTGACCCTAACTTCAATCCCATAACTTGCTCTTCACATATCCCATAGCTCTAATCATAACTCCAACCTCATCCTTAGGCCTCCACAGATTCCACAGCCCGTGTCCTAACTCAAACCCGTGCTCTAATACTAATAGCCTTACCTTAACAAGAATGCTAACACTTACGCTAATGTCTTGGGAGGATAGCTCAGGGGCAACATGCTCGCTTTGGAAGCAAGACGGCACGGAGCACCACAGGTTTGATCCCCGGGTCCTCGCTTAGAAACCTCTGGGTATTAAGTGCATTATGAATAACCATTCATATCATATCATATCAATGCTTACTAAACCCTAACCATACGTTTTATCTGAATGCCTACCCTATGCCAACATTAGTAGTCATCTACAACCTTCCTATCCCTTTCCTTAACACTTACCCGAACCCTTCCTCTATTAGTCATCACCTTACCATGACACTTAATCTGCCCTAAACACTAATCAAACCTCCCACATCATCAGCCCTTCTAAAACCATGCTGACCTTCACCCTAATTCTAAACAAAATCTTTACTCTAATTCTATCCCTCATGTTTACCCAATTCATAAATCAGACAATCACTTGCTCACTTAACCCTCCTTAACCCTAATACTTACCCTAGCATCATTGCATTTTAAGCTACTTTTCAGCTGCATATTTTCACCACGATTTTTTAACTGACACCTTTTTGTTGGCAGCATTTTCATTGGATACTATTTGGCGGTGTATACTGAGTGAAAAAGCCATACATTAACCAATATATCGTACCAACAAAATATCTGTCTTGATTTTAGGATAATACTTTGAAATCGCTGTTATCCAAAGAGAAATTATTTACGTGTCCCCAGGCATTATTTAACTTTTAAAAGCTATGCCTTGACCCTGCAGCTTTATACTAGTGTTCCTGCACCTCTATTCTCTTTAGAAATGTATATCTTTGACATACTAAGATCAAATGCATTCTTGCAGATGAGAGAGTGGTGTGACTTGTTGTCAAAGTCTTCAACGCATCCTATGGTATAAATATATGTATTGCATTCAGTTCAACGAGAATACAATAATATATAATATTTATGGTCATTCTCTGTTTTGATGACAATGTTGGTAAGCAAAGATTGCAAATAATTCTTCCAAATATTTATTTACAGACTACATAAACCAATGATTGATCCTGAAATAGGCATGAGGAGCATGAAAATAAAAGGACATCTTTTTGGGGGTTTAAGGATATTAACAGCAAAATTGAATGATAAAAGTGTGCTGGTATTTTAGTATCTGTTTAAATGGAGGTCCTCAGTATCCTACACAATTTGACAGAAGGAGCTCAAGTTCATATTAACCTTCCTTCCCTATAAAAGACTATACACAGCCTAGAAACAAGTGTTCATAGGTATCATGTTTGTGACACATAAGCGCTGCTCCTTGTGCTGCACTGTTCCTTGCTCTAAAGTGGAATAATGCTCAACTGGATCCACCTTCACCAACCATTCACCAAAATATATCGGCCCTTGGATAGAGGGAACTCTTAATTTGAGCTGAAATAGAACAGTGATGATACCAAAAATGATTTGCAAGTGGTGAGGGCTAGTAAATGTGGGTAATCTTTAGTTTTTGTTTTTATGTGGATCTTCCAGCTGTTTTCTACACGTAGATTGTGTGCCTGATTGTGAGTTTAGTAGTATTAGCTAATTTACAGTTACTGCATGCTGTAAGCATGTGTTTACATGAAGGGTCCACATGATGGCGTTTCTTGTTCTACAGCAGATCTTGGGGCAGTTTCACCTTCTGGCTGGACTGCAAATCGATCGGAGTAAAGTTTTAAAAAAAACGTATCAGATGAGAATGTCACACAAGGTCATGCTTAAGTTACTTGATTCTAATGATACATCTTATTTAGTTATATTGTTTGGAAACCTAGCAATATTATCACTTATCTCATTCATAAATTAATTGATTTGATAAAAGCTTAATGCAATGTGTGCAGTTTTACTTCTTCACTCATTTTTTAACCCAGCATAATATAAAATAGACTATGAACGTCCTTATTTGCAACCCCCTTTTAAGGTATTTTTACATAGATTTTGTGCAACTCATAACATAGTTTGCGTTGTTTTCACATTGAGGAAGAATTGTGTAGGATGATTGTCTTCACGGCCCTTGGACATTTTGGACAGCACATGCCTACTAACACAACATAGAGGTATGAGGGAGAATTTACATTTTAGCCTGCTCAACAAGCATCATCTCTCAAAATAGGTGGTTAACCTTTAACAAAATACACTAAAGGCTTGTGAGCAGCACTTTAATTCATCAAAGAGCACTATTCCTCCAGGATCTCAGAGAAACACAAACTTAAACAATGAAAATTCAACCTACTACCAGTCAGATAACTTGTCAAAAATATTCCATTTTAGGGAATCACAGGGTTTTTAGATTTTTCTTCTATGGCACAACTCTCAGGGTGTGCCCCGCAGTGAACTGCTAGCACTTTAAGCTGGTACTAATTAAATGTGCTACCAGGTATCTGCTATCTGTCCCCCCCGCCTCTTTTTTTTTCCTTTCAATCCCAACCGTCAAAATTTACTCCCATGCCCTCTATCCCACCACATTTCCACTTGTTAAACCCTAGTCTATTAATTACTCATGTATTTAAGTCTAGCATTGAATTACTCCACTATTTGCATGACTGCTGGAGTTAGACAATATATTTCTCCTATCAGGATCTACTCCCAAATTTTTATACAACCATTAATCTCCAATTTGTGCAGCAATTACCTCTTTCCCTATGTGTGTTGGCTAAGGCATTTGTGCCAGTGCTGTATTCAAAAGCGCTAGTGGCATTTCTACTTTCACTGTGTTATTCTGTCGCCAAAGGGTGTCTGTTGGGGACATAGAACATTATCTCTTTACCCAAAGTTCTCTCCTCCCGTGGTGCAGCCCCTCGCAATTTCATAATGTGTTTCTCTGGTGGATTGTTGTACCCTTTTCCCATCACCAGTTTCCTGACTCCTTTCAGGCAGTGTGTCTCTCCTCCGGTTTCTGTGTTGTGTTCCATTTCCAGTTGTGAGGGCAACTCATTTTTCTTCCTGTGTCAGTGTGCATGGGCAACTAGTTTTGCTGTGTGTGCTTAATAATGTGATGGCAATAGTGCACACCCCAAACCTTCTCACTTGTCCTGCCTTCCCTCAGTCTCACTACAGCATTTCCTATCCTCCTGACCCCATCAGTCTGATCAATGGTTCGTGAACCTTCAATGAAAGGTACGTCTCCCCAGTCAAGTGCACCTTCCTCCACCTTGTCGGTCTCATTTAATTGCTCTGTGTTATTTGTGTATGCATTAGCCCAGTCTCCTTGCTGAAAGATGTGTGCTCAAAATGTAGCTGAATTTACTGTCTTGCAATGCACTATCTTTAGGCACCCCCCTTTGTACTTCACACCCCAATATGCCTAAACAATCCTCCTTCCTTTCAGCATGTGTATTCCTGGTGTTAAACCAGTTATGGTTTTGTCTGTGAGTAAAATGGTCATATCCAGTATGCTCATGATGTCACAAATGCCCCTTCCCTGGTGCATGACCTAGTCGCCCCACTGTCACCCAGTTACCTATCACCACCCATATGTAATTTTTGTTACCTATCACCACCCCTATGTAATTTCCCTGTGCAGCATTGTGTGTGTGTCAAGATGAGACACATCAAGTTTGTCTGTGGGCTGTGCTATTAAGCGTATAGTGACAATCCATTCTCTGTGAAAGGGTTGTTCCGCATCATGGTAACCCCTCCCAGTCGTCTAACTGGTACTGTTGCTATGGTACTCGTGGGCGCCATTGTGTCAGTGTTCTGTATGTGTGCTAAATGCTGTGCAGTCCCCCTGGGATGTGATGCTTGTAAGTCCTGGGGTAGTGGTGCTGTCATTTGTGGTGTCTGTATCTGTAGTGTGCCTGTGTTGGTGATTATGGTGTCTGCTGAAATGATCCCTGTATCTGTCCTTGCTGCTGCTGGCCCTGGGCATAATAATGTCCCTGTGCCCCTGCATACTATTGTAGTCCCTGATCCCCCCTATTTTGCTTTGCTCCCCCAAAATGACAGGTTCTTGAAACATGTCCTAAATGTCTGCAGATCCAGCACTGTGGTGGCCCCTCCCCTGTCCTGGGGAACAACCTGGAGAGTCTCCTGAATTCTGTGGTCCCTGCTGTCCATAGCCCCGAAATCCTCCTTGATTGGGGTGCATCTGTGGTCCACCCCCGCACCCTCTTTCTAACCCTCCCCTTTTCTTTGAACCAATGCTGGAACCCGCCCTGCCCCATGTGTCCTCCCCACATGGGTGGTGTGTGTTGTGGTGGTTGCTGATACTACTGTTGTGGTGCTGGTGTGAGTTTGTGCTTGTTTTTACTGCCCCTTCCCTTGTATTCTTTAATAATTTCCTTTGTACCAACTTGGTCTCATCTTCCTTTCTCTGCCTCTGCCTGTTGTTTAACCATCTTCTCTTGCCACCATCTACAATACACAAAGTCAATGTCTACCAGGCTATACTTGCTGCCTCCCTTCCATAACCTCATGCAAGCTGCACCACGTGCTACTGAGCCTCTTCCATGTCTGGCTGTGCTGTCTGGTTAAGTCCTTCTCTCCACCTCCCATTTCTTTTTTTCCCATTCCAGTGCAACCCACTCACTGACCGCTTTTATGGCCCGCTCATCCTCCTGCTTTTGTGCCCATTCCCTTGCCAGCCTTTTTAGTTGTAGCTTTATCTTTTCCCTTTCTGCTAGCTCACATTTTTCTTGCTCTGCTTGCTCTCTCCTCCTCTCTTTTACCTCTAGTTCCCTTCCTCACTTCTCTCTCCACTCCTTCTCTACCCTCTTCCTTTCCTTCAGTTCCCTTTCTATCCTCCTCCATGCTCTTTCCCCATATGCTCCTGCTCTTACTTCCTCCTCCATGTCCTGTGTTCCCTTTCCAGTTCCTCCATTCTCTTCCTGTCACTCTCCCTTCTCTCTTCTTTCTCCATTTGTCCTGCCCAGTCAAGCCTTTTGCGCCCCTTCTCCCCACTCTCTATTGCTGTGGTCACTCCTTGCACCTCCCACATTATCTTCTCCTTCATTTTAAAATACTTGTGCTGCTATCCATTCCTCTGTACCTATGCCTTCAAACTCTGCTTTCATGCACTGCAGACAAGTTTAGTTAAGGTTTGAGTACAGTTTAGTTAATACATTTTGGTTTTAAGAACATTAAATAAGTGTTTGAAAGATTTGCTGGTAATCTCTGCTTTAAAGTAATGGTACTATCATTACATTCAAACCATCCACATTTCTGTTTTATATATGCAGTGTAGTGACCTGAATTGGTTGTGGCTCCTACGTGGTAGATTATACCTATTGTTGTGAAGGCTTTCTTACCAAGTGATACTTGACCATGTGTGAATCCAGTCAGCTTGCAGTTGTTTTTGGTACCATCTGCATTGTAATGTAGAAGCATTAGTATTACATATTTACTATGTGTTTGTATTAATAAGGTGGATCAATTATCCGAATTGCAGGTAGTACATAATCTACCATGGTTTGCATTTTGTACAAGTTGCTGAAATGGAATGGATTCACAATTAGGTATTGATATATATACAAAGCGTTCATTGGGATTTGTTCTTGTGTCACATTGTTGCAGAGAGTGCATGCATGTCTCCACATGTATGAAATCTGGAAGATTTCATTTATAGGTATGTTTTTATTTTCCAGTACTTGTAGTAAGTACATTAGAAATTCTTGTGGATCATCCTGTGAGTTTATAGTGAATTTAACCATTCCAGCAATGTAATCCAATTGTTGTCTTATTCCATAAACACTAGACGTGTTGTCAGGATTGGTGTTGCGTTTCTATGAAGTACTAACATTTGCAGACACAATTGGTCTGTACCGTGTAAGTAAATGTTGTCAACAATTGGTGGCAATTGAAATAGAATATTCATTGCTACATTTGCGTAGCAACTTACTCCAACTATATTTGAGAGTTTAAATGGACCAGGTAGTTCTGTATCTGATTTTTTTTTTTTTAGTGTGTCTTCCTTCTTTGACAAAGTACCTAGTTTACTTTCCCTAATTGGTTCTTTTATGCTTGTGGTACTTGATGAAGTTTTAGTTTCTTTTACTCTCTTTGGAGGATTTGCAGTGACATCCTGTTGCATTTCTGTTTGATTTAGTTTTCTTTTACAACGTTTTACTTTTTGTGGAACAGAATATGTGTTTAGATGGGGGTGTATAGTGAGCTAAGTCTATTGTATTCTAAAATGCAAGGAAGTTCAGCGTTTACTTTACTTGCATCAAAGTTGATTAGAAATAGACCGTCAAGTGTACGTAAGCGTGATAGTGCTACGTAGCTCATGCCTTCTTTAAAGACTATGTTACCAATGTGTATCATTGCTTTGTCTAGGGTAAGAACTTGTGATTTATGAATGGTTACTGCGTATGCAAGAGTTAGAGAAAATTATTCTCTGTGTACATACATGTCTTTGAAGAGAAGGAATTGAGCTGTTGAGCGTCCTATCCATTTTACTTCTGAAAGTTTGTCAAAGAGAATATTGACAAACTGAATTTTTTTGTCACGTGGGTATGTTTGAAAGCCAACAAATGTACCCCGTGCTCAATTAACTAGTCATTGGTCCACGTCAAGGTTACGTTTAAGCATTTTTCTGCAATTTTAGGATAATTTTAATATCTTTTCCAACCCAGCTATGTTGGAGATTGAATTTTCTAAACTATTTAGTCTTGTTGCGGCTTGCTCACACATGGGTAGTGTCATACCATGTACATCTAGTTTGTCTGTGTCGCTAATTTCCATTATTGGTTGCATTTCTTTATTTAACATTATTTCATTGAATTTGAAACAGCTTGCAAGAGTTGGCATTAAGGCCATACAATTGACATTTTTATGGGCTAATTGTCCCATAACATCTGTAACACATGCATTATTGCCATAAAGTGCATGGATGTGTCGGGTTTTCAATATTGCATGTGCTTCTTTAGATAGTATACCAACTCTAATACTTTTTAAGATGTTGGCATAAGTGAGATCTGCAGAATGCTGCATGTTTTCTGTTAATTCTCTGTATTGGAAATGTTGCCAAAGGTTGACATTTCCAATGCTGCCAACAGTTTTACGGCAGAGGTTGTGTCCTAATGTTCTAAAAATAGGCTCACCTTTTACTGGTGTCAATTGAAGAAGATCTCCGAAAACAATAATGTGTTTTCCTGTAAAGAGCTCTTCATAGTTTATATTGAGTACTTCTTGTAATCTGAGGTGAATCAAAGCCAACATTAGGTTGGACACCATGCTCACTTCATCTATTGGTAGCATTTTGATTTGTTTTAATACTCTGCTTAGTTCCATTGCAGCTTATATAGAAAGTTTGTAATAGTCTAATTTGTTTTAGTGTTCTACTGGCTAGAGTAGTAATCGGTGTAAAGTGACACCGCCTATGTTGTAGGTAGCTAAACCTGTGGGGGCAGTGACAACATCTGACAGATTGTTGTTTGTCAATTGTTGAAGGAACTTACTGATGATATTGATTAGGAATGTTTTGCCAGAACCAGCTTCACCACTGATGTACAGTAGTATAGGTTTGTAATTTTGGCAGGTGCTTTCTTTGTTTTCATGTTGTACACCACGTGCAATTTCTTTTGTTACTTCTTGAAACATGCTACGTTGCTCATTGTTTAGTTTTGATTGTAGAATAGTTAAGTCTTCTTTATCTTCATACTGACACATGGTGTTTTCTACTTCTGTCATAGCTAATTCTGCCTCCTTTCTTATTAATGGTTCTCCCATTGGTTCTTGGCTTCCTGTTACAGAAGATTGACTACTGTCAGGAGTGCCCTTATCTAGTTGGGCTTGGAGTTCTTCATCGTGTTGCTGTTCATTGTGCAACATTGTTTTGTACTGTGTAAAGTTTACATCAGTTATAGTGCTTTCATTTGCTTTGAAAGCGTCTACATATGAGTCATAGTTATCTAGTATTTCTTCTTCTTTTCTCCATGGTTTAAAGAGTTGTAGCAGGGACATGTAATATAGTTCATGTAATATAGTTCTTTATGTTGAGGAGTCTTTAATGACAATTTGATTTGATATGATTAATTAAATTTGGTTTGGTGAGTTTGATATGATTAATTAAATTTGGTTTGGTGAGTTTTACTAAGCTGCTTTCACAGTTTGTCACTCTGTATTTACCTTTTTTTTCATTTGAGTCATAGTTATCTAGTATTTCTTCTTCTTTTCTCCATGGTTTAAAGAGTTGTAGCAGGGACATGTAATATAGTTCATGTAATATAGTTCTTTATGTTGAGGAGTCTTTAATGACAATTTGATTTGATATGATTAATTAAATTTGGTTTGGTGAGTTTGATATGATTAATTAAATTTGGTTTGGTGAGTTTTACTAAGCTGCTTTCACAGTTTGTCACTCTGTATTTACCTTTTTTTTCATCAGGTTTAATATTATTTGTGTATGTGAAGTTTTGGGCTATTTGGTATAGACACATGTTTTCTAAAGTATTACTTCTGTTTGGGTAGTATGTGTCCAATAAATGGTTTTTTTTTAAATGTCCTGGCTGTTGGGATCATTTTTGGCTATTGTTTCTATATCTTTGTATGATTTTAGAACTCTTTTTCTAGATTTAGCAGGACCAAGTCTTAGCCATACTATATTTTCAGATTTAACATACAATGCAGTACCAGTTAAACGATCTGCTGCTTCATAGGATCCACATTCTCTATGAGAGAGAATTTTTATGCCCAAGCTGTATAATTTCTGAGACACTGTTTTATCTGATGACAGGTCATTCCAGAGGTCTTGGAGCTCTGTGTTTTCTGCTTTGGTTAACTATGCTGTAACATATTGTGCAACTGCAGTGGAATAGTCTGCAATGTACTGCACATCTATGTTTGCATTCTATAAGTGGGCAATGATTGCATTGTAATCATTGATATATTTTTCTTCTTCTTTTTATGTAATATGCATTTTAGGTGACTTACCTTTAACACTATGTCTAACTGAAGACATGAGGTTGTTCACTTGACCTGTATTTGTAACCGGTCTAGGGAAACCAAAGCGGCATTTGGTGTAGTATTTCCCTTTGTTTTGTATTTGCGACGACAATGTTTGCCAGATTTGTGTCTTTGAAATTGTAAAATTTGTGCATGAAAATCACTATTTGTGGCTTCTGATGGAATTTCACAAGTGACATATTTTTCAATAAACTGTAAAACAGTGGCATCACTGTCTTGACCAAATTTAGGAGCATCTTTAATTCATAAAACCATGTGGATATGTGCTGCTCCTCTGGCTCGGTATTATTTTCTCCAAAAGAAGTGTTGCACTTCTCCAAGGGGAGGAACAGTTTTATTACAAATAAAGTGTAGCATAGCAATGAAGCGATGGTGAAAATATCTTGAAGCATTAACAGGATCCAGAGAACAAAGTTCTCCAGGTGTTAGTATATCTATGTTTGTTTTGTTTTTGATTGATATGCGTAGGAAATCATGTAAATCTTCCCATGCATATTCTGTACAACTGAATGTAACAAACCAAGTGGGTGGGCCAAGATTTCTGATCATATAACGTACATCTCCATGACGTTGAAACCAGTACTCTTTAGTACCACGCATATTTGCTAATAGATTTGTAATATTTGATTGTAAAATCTCATCTTTTTGTTGCACTTTTTGTAATAATTGTGTAGCTGACATATTTTTAAATGTGTGCAACTCTGTAACATAAAGTTGCTAGTTCACTTTCAAAGAATAGGTGGAATATGTATTCCACATTTTGTCTAAATCTTGGATCTTCAGAATACATCCGTAATGAGCGGTATTCTGATGCTGATATTTGAATAGGTCTATCATCGTACCTTCCTCCTTTGCCAGTAGGAAAGAGTAGAGGAAAAGCACGTGCTTCTATACTTTTCTCCCATATGCTGATCCTTTTGTTTGACGCATTTGGTATGTTTATAGTGCATCTTCTATGGTGTCATTAGAGTGCAATGGATGAATTGTATAATGCTCTAAAGCATTTGATATTCTAGCAGGATCTAGGAGCTCAAATTGACCAGCTTCTTGTGTCTCTTGAATTATTTCAGTTGTATCCTTCAAGTTTTCTTCAATATTAATTTCTTTGTAGTATTCATTATTTTCTTTAAGATATTGCAAGGCTTGTCTAACGTTATGTAAATCTACCAGCTGTTGCCATATTTTTTGTCTTTTGTAGGTACTCCATTTACTAAGATAATTAAAGATTGCTGCATTGGACGTTGCACTCCTAGAGTGTGCACATTTTCTTTTAGATCTAATGGTAAATACAATACTTTTCCACGAATACCTTTCACTAATTCAGAGGGAGGTAATTTTGCTGTTTTTGGTTGAAGGCGTATTATTGCTTGAAATGGGTGTACTGTTTGAATTGTGATGCTCTCATATAAATTAAGTTGTTGTAGGGGTTTTAGTAGTGGATATCATTCCAAATTATTTGTGATAGCACGTGAAGGAGTTTGGTTGTTGTCAAGTTTTGCAGTGCAGTAACTGCAAAGTATTAAGGGGTCAGTTATTTCATATTTGTTTTCTGCTATAAGGTACATAGCTAATTCAAACCATTTAGAATCTTCATTGTCTTCTATTTTGTATGATAGGTCTACAGTTTTTGTGTTACTTTTATAAAAAGTTCTTCAGCAACATACACACACATGATTTGGTACTTCAGCTGATGTACTTTTAAATTTTAGTATTTCATTTTTGTATGTGTGTAGTAAAAGGTTGCCATGCATACAATTGTTGCTAATTTGGTTTAAAGCTATTTCATTTTGTAAGTGGCTTTCACTTCCAAATTATTTTTCTGGATGTAGTCCATTTCTTCAAGTAGGTCTTTTGCTGTACCATGTAGAAGAATGTTATTTAAATTGGCTGGTGCTAAAGCAGGACCTTTAGCATAGTACAGTTTATAGACTAAATTTCTTATAGTTGAATGATGTGTTGATATCCTTTTTATGTCATGGAAGGTGGTTTTGCAAATAGGTCCTGTAATGCAGGCCAATGAATGTCATTGTAGTCCTGTGTACTTGCGCACTGGACAGGTACCCATATTTTGCAGTAGTTTAATTTGGATTTTGTCTTTGCCTTTCACATATTGATTGAGGAATTGGCGTAAAGACTTGAAATTCTTTTTGGAAATGGTACACATTGACATGCATGGCCATTTGTACACTAGACGTTCTTATTCAGTTGAATGGAGAGGTAAGTTTTCAGGGCATATTTTTGTAAGCAGTACTTCTTGTTCCATTATGGTATTATTAATTTTTTCATAACCTCGACCACTGCTATCTATGGCAATTGTATTTGTTTGCTTTTGTTTGTATGCTTCTTCATTAAAGTATGGTTCTGTGCTTGTAGTGTGACTCCATTTACCTCTGCAGATATTTAAAAAGTTCCTTCTGTTGACATTTCGTTTATTGAAAAGTCTTTTTTGTAATTTAGTCATTAGTTTTGTTAGTGGTTTCATTTTGTTTAACACTAAAATAAATAACTTTCTTTTGAGAAGAATTGCAATATCTATCAACGCTTCTAAGATGAATTTCCTACGATAGGTTTTAAGGGTCGATAGGTTTTAAGGGTTGAACCTGGTTTCTCTCCTGTTTTTGTAAGATTTTGAAGGACTCTGTGACGGAGCATTTTGGCTAAAAAAAATGTTGTTGGTATGCTTACTTTGCACTATATCAAGATTTATAGAAACAGTTTTATCTGTAGTGATAGCTGATTTTTTGTTAATTGTTTTCTGGTTTGTTTTACATTTTGATAGAGGAGGCAATATTTCTGTACTTGAAACTTCTTTTGTTTCACTAAATGACTGTATTAGCTGTTTTGTTTCAACTTTTCTTACAAATTCTGCTAGAGATGGATGCTTATGTTGGACACTTCTATTTTCATTTGCTCTGCTTCTGTGTTCCTTTCTACGGACTTGATTTTTGGTAGGCATGCTTTAGGGTCTGTTGAAAAAAATAAAGAAGGTATGGGTTGGGGTCTTCTTCCACCTCTGCATCCTCACTCCTGTTCCCCTCTTCAGGCCCTTGGGGAGGTGGTGGTGGTGGAGGGGGTGGGGATGGTGCTGAGGCAGATGCAGCACCAGGTGGCAGCAGTGCACAAACAATTTAAAAGTACATTTTCAGTAATCCACAATATTTTTCAATAAAAACTCACCATAGCACAAGTCCCATATACTAATCCTGAGTTTCTACATACTTTTTGAAACTTTTTGAACCTTTTTTCATGTTCGATCTGTCCGCGGACAGCGTGCATGTCTACGAAACGCGTACAAGCACCCCAATAAAAGACCACGCCCTTAAGATTATTTTCATTGTGTTTCTGGCTATTCTACAGAGCACAGCGAATTTTACCTCCACCTGCAGATTTCCATCTTGAACCTGATGGCATCCATGGCTGCACTGCTGCCACCTGGTGCTTCATCTGCATCAGCACCACCCCCACCCTCTCCACCACCTCCCCAAGGGCCTGAAGAGGGGAACAGGAGTGAGGATGCACAGGAGGAAGAAGAGGATGACGAGGATGAGGTAGTTGAACTGCCTACTACCCGCACTCGGCGTGAGTCTTGGGTGTGTCGGTTATTTACCATTCGCGGGAATGGTCCTCAGGCTCGTGCGAACCAAGTCACCTACAATGAGTGCAAAATGGTGCTCAGTCGCGGGAGGCTTGGTTCGTACAGTTTTGGGACCACTACCATGAAGCAACACCTAAGGTCATTTCACACTTTGGCCATTCGCAGGGTTGTACCTTGCGAGGAGTGTATCAGGTTGACTTCCTCTACTTCATCCTCCATTTCTGATCCTGTCACCACAAGGAACACTCCTGTGGGACAGCGTATTCCTCAAGCTGCCTCACAGGCCATACACAATGCTGATGACCCTTACCTTTCGAGGGTCACAGTTGTGTGTATGTACTGCAACAAAGTATTCTGCAGGGGGGAGCAACTTCGCAGTGCTTTTAAGACTATTGTCTCAGAGCACGAGAAGATCTGCTCACTACCCTAATAAAACCCACTCTACATCTTCCTCTCTCAGTGCGCCCTTTCTTATCCCTGTGGTTGGTGTCCCCCCCTTTACTCTCCTTTCCCCTCCTCTCTTAGTGTTACTTGTGTAAAAAAAAAAAAAAAACAAATATAAAACAACAAAAATCTAAAAAAATAAGGCTCTTTTCAGAGTTGCCTTTCACAATTAAAAAATAGAAGTGAAAATAAATGAAGCAGGGCCCTTTGTATTTTTTAGATGTCCGCGGACATCTAAAATTTTGGGGTGCTACCCTATCATAACCATTGCAATTTTCTCTGGGAGGAAGTGGTGGCTCTGAAAAGAGCCTTTTGGTGGTGTTTGTGTTTGAAAAATTATAAATACTCAACACCTACTATAAAATGGATACTGTAATTCTAAACAAGGTCGCAATGCATTTTGTATATTTCTCTGAAAAATCTGATTGCCAGCATAAGTTAGATGGACTCCATCTCTGCGAAAAATGTATGTACTACGAGACATAATGTTTTCATTGTGAAAAGAAGACATGCCAACATCTCTTAGAAAGGCACACACAGCCTTATTGACATTGCGCCTTGCTTTATCCATTTGTGGACCAAATGAAGAAGAACAAAGCCACATTTGTCTCTGCGCAATCCATGAAAAAAATTACTTGAGAATTTGGAAACATGTCCATGACCTTCCCAAGTCCTTCTTTCATTGCAAATTGAACACATGTCCTAAACTGTTCCCTCCACAATGAAGTATAATTATATCTGGATTTTGCTCTGTCTCCAAAGTAGCACAGAGAGGTAGCAAGCCCAACCACTTCATTCCAAGAACTCCATGCCAGTGTACTTCCACAAGTGGAAATCCAAGATCTACAGCTACGCCACAGCTTTCTGCATGCACCTTCAACCAATGTATCCACGAATCTCCCAAAATCCAAACAATCTGTTTTCTGAAACACACAGCCATAGCTATCTTTTCTTCTCTCAGCAGAAAGAGTATCTGAGAAACTCTCTACTGGCACAACACACCCACTAAACTTTCCTGACCAATCCCTTTCTATGCTCATTCTAATTTGCATGGCTTCCCAACCCAACCCCGGATGTAACACCTGATGTCCGCGACCTACCGCCATGTCCACGGACATATCGTAACATGGACAGCCCTTCTACCATTTCCAGTTCACTCTCTGTGCCATTCCCTCATTGGATGTAGCTAAGAAGTCACATGACCATCTACCAATCACATAGAAGACCTCTACATCTAACTGCATCATCATAGATGAGCACTGCAAATGTACTGTGAATCTTTCTTGAGTACAAGTGTCATTTCATTGGAAAGCACCTTCTACAATAAATACTGTACAAGTCTCCAAGATTTCTACTTGCAGCTCCATGCATATCCATATGCATGATCACAAACTACAGGTATGCATATTTTCTGTAAAGTACATGTACAATTCTTCTAGTTTCATATAAACAGATTAACTGACTTTTACCTTGTATAATCTGTAAAATTAATTTACTGTCTTTTTTCCATCTCCTAAAATCAACTGTCACTTGCACACCTTTATACTATTTATTTTCTTTTTACACACACATATTCAAATCATTTTGAAGTAACACTTTTTAAATAAAATATATAGACTGCATATAGTCAAACAAAATTGCATGCACACAGTATGTTCAAATCTCAAACAACAATACTTGTACAATAACATAAACATTTTTGTATTTATTTATTTATTTACTTACTTATATTTATATAGCGCAAGCAGCCCACGACATTGATGCACTATTACTTGCAAGAGCTTAGTTACAGGAATAGTGGTATTCACTGGTACATTATGAATTTCACAAGGCATAGTAAAGATATTTTGTTTTCTAAAGGTAGTCATTGCAATACAGTTTATTCATTAAGAACATATGATATGTATTCAACTAGTGCGACGTATCTTATGTGAATAAGATAGTTTTAATGGTTTTGAGGAAGGCGCAGAGGATGTCAATTAAAAAAATCAATGTCTAAATTAAAAACAGTAATATATACAAACAAAATTACTAATTTGTTTCTTTTACAATTGCAGTGAAGACCATTCTCCCAAAAAGAAGCAGCCGAATTTGAAGTACAAAGAACAACTAAGAAGTAACGTGCTCATTTTAGAAAAAAAGTAAGTTGAATACCAGCATAATATTTGTATTATTACTGAAACACACTGTAAGGTTAATTCATGCTATTTCTGTGCCTAATAATAGAGATTGTGCACCATTCTGTCCAAAAATCCCAATTTCTTAAACAGCGATTTACAGCCAGAATGGCCCACAAATTCCTATTTTTCGACACACAAATTACCCAACTCAGCTGCTAGAATTTTAATGTTATAGAACAAACAACTGTTTTAATTGTATGGCATTAGATTTACTATTTGTACTTATCCACACCACTAGCTTACTTTTTTCTGTCATGTGAACCCCAGTTTAGTAACACATTAATTCAAGAATACCCATCCCTTCTAGTTGTAGTTGCCCAATGCACAATCAACACCATTACATACATCTTTATCATCTTACTCAAACACTCATGCACACAGCACACATACATTGCAGAACACCCCAACCCATACCTTCTTTTTTATTTTCAACAGACCCTAAAGAATGCCTACCAAAAATCAAGTCCGTAGAAAGCAACGCAGAAGCAGAGCAAATGAAAATAGAAGTGTCCAACATAAGCATCCATCTCTAGCAGAATTTGTAAGAAAAGTTGAAACAAAACAGCTAATACAGTCATTTAGTGAAACAAAAGAAGTATCAAGTACAGAAACTTTGCCTCCTCTATCAGAATGTAAAACAAACCATAAAACAATTAACAAAAAATCAGCTATCAGTACAGATAAAACTGCTTCTATAAATCTTGATATAGTGCAAAGTAAGCATACCAAGAAAAGTATTTTAGCCGAAATGTTCCGTCACAGAGTCCTTCAAAATCTTATAAAAACAGGAGAGAAACCAGGTTCAACACTTAAAACCTATCGTAGGAAATTAATCTTAGAAGCATTGATAGACAGTGCAATTCTTCTCAAAAGAAATATATTTATTTTAGTGTTAAACAAAATGAAACCACTAACAAAACTAATGACTAAATTACAAAAAAGACTTCTCAATAAACAAAATGTCAACAGAAAGAACTTTTTAAATATCTGCGGAGGTGAATACAAGCACAGAACCATACTTTAATGAAGAAGCATACAAACAAAAGCAAACAAATACAATTGCCATACATAGCAGTGGTCGAGGTTATGAAAAAGTTAATAAAACCATAATGGAACAAGAAGTACTGCTTACAAAAATATGTCCTGAAAACTTAGAATTACCTCTCCATTCAACTGAATCAGAATGTCTAGTGTACAAATGGCCATGCACGTCAATGTGTACCATTCCCAAAAAAAAATGTCAAGTCTTTATGCCAATTCCTCAATCAATATGTGAAAGGCAAAGACAACATCAAAATTAAACTACTGCAAAATATGGATACCTGTCCAGTGTGCAAGTACACAGGTCTACAAGGACATTCATTGGCCTGCATTACAGGACCTATTTGCAAAACCACCTTCCATGATATCAAAAGGATATCAACACATCATTCAGCTATAAGAAATTTAGTCTATAAACTGTACTATGCTAAAAGTCCTGCTTTAGCACTAGCCAATTTAAATAACATTCTTCTACATGGTACAGCAAAATACCTACTTGAAGAAATCGACTATATCCAGAAAAAATATTTTGGAAGTGAAAGCCACTTACAAAATGAAATAGCTTTAAACCAAATTAGCAACAATTCTATGCATGGCAACCTTTTACTACACACATACAAAAAAGAAATACTAAAATGTAAAAGTACATCAGCTGAAGTACCAAATCATGTGTGTGTATGTTGCTGCAGAACTTTTTATAAAAGTAACACAACAACTGTAGACCTATCATACAAAATTGAAGACAATGAAGATTCTAAATGGTTTGAATTAGCTCTCTACCTTATAGCAGAAAACAAATACGAAATAACTGACCCCTTATTACTTTGCAGTTACTGCATTACAAAACTTGACAACAACCAAACTCCTTCACATGCTATCACAAATAATTTTGAATTGTATCCACTACCAAAACACCTATAACTTAATTTATATGAGAGCATCATAATTCAAACAGTACACCCATTTCAAGCAATAATACGTCTTCAACCAAAAACAGCTAAATTACCTCCCTCTGAATTAGTGAAGGTATTCGTGGAAAAGTAGTGTATTTACCATTAGATCTAAAGGAAAATGTGCACACTCTAGGAGTGCAACGTCCAATGCAGCAATCTTTAATTATCTTAGTAAATGGAGTACCTAAAAAAGACAAAAAAAATAGATTTACATAAAGTTAGACAAGCCTTGCAATATCTTAAAGAAAATAATGAATACTACAAAGAAATTAATATTGAAGAAAACTTGAAGGATACAACTGAAATAATTCAAGAGACACAAGAAGCTGGTCAATTTGAGCTCCTAGATCCTGCTACAATATCAAATACTTAAGAGCATTATACAATTCATCAATTGCACTCTAATGACACCATAGAAGATGCACTAGAAACATACCAAATGTGTCAAACAAAAGGATTACCAATCAGCATATGGGAAAAAAGTATAGAAGCACGTGCTTTTCCTCTACTCTTTCCTACTGGAAAAGGAGGAAGGTAGGATGATAGACCTATTCAAATATCAGCATCAGAATACCGCTCATTACGGATGTATTCTGAAGATCCCAGATTTAGACAAAATGTGGAATAAATATCCCACCTACTCTTTGAAAGTGAACTAGCAACTTTATGTTACGGGGTTGCACACACATTAAAATCAGGATCCCACTTTCAAAATATGTCAGCTACAAAATTATTACAAAAAGTGCAACAAAAAGATGAGGTTTTGCAATCAAATATTACAAATGTATTAGCAAATATGCATGGTACTAAAGAGTACTGGTTTCAACGTCATGGAGATGTACATTGTATGATCAGAAACCTTGGCCCACCCACTTGGTTTGTTACATTAAGTTGTGCAGAATATGCATGGGAAGATTTACATGATTTCCTACGCATATCAAACAAAAACAAAACAAACATAGATATACTAACACCTGGAGAACTTTGTTCTCTGGATCCTGTTATAAGATATTTTCACCATCACTTCATTGCTATGTTACATTTTATTTGTAATAAAACTGTTCCTCCCCTTGGAGAAGTGCAACACTTCTTTTGGAGAAAAGAATACCAAGCCAGAGGAGCACCACATATCCACATGCTTTTATGGATTAAAGATGCTCCTAAATTTGGTCAAGACAGTGATGCCACTGTTTTACAGTTTATTGAAAAATATGTCACTTGTGAAATTCCATCAGAAGCCATATGGCCATGCTCCCAAGACTCTATGCCCTGGCCACATCCACCGCAGCATATCACACTCATAAAGTCAAACATTTTAACTATGCCTTATGAGAACTTTTAATGTACGCGGACATAATGAGTGTTCTTAGAACACTTTCAACTTTCCAGCGAACAATACGGACAGCGTCACCAGGACACCCCCATTTTGTTTATTTACAAACATTTCAGAACACCGCAAGTGTTTTTAGAACAGTTTCAGCTTGCTTGCGAACAACACGGACAGTGTCCTCAGGACACACCCTTTTCGTTTATTTACGAACATTTCAGGACACCGTGAGTGTTCTTAGAACACTATCAACTTGCCAGCGAACAATACGGACAGCGTCCTAAGGACACCCCCATTTTGTTTATTTACGAACATTTCAGGACACCGTGAATGTTCTTAGAACACTTTCAACTTGCCAGCGAACAATATGGACAGCGTCCTCAGGACACCCCCATTTTGTTTATTCATGAACATTTCAGGACACCACGAGTGTTCTTAGAACACTTTCAAGTTCTCAGCGAACAGTACGGATCGCGGCCTCAGGACCCCCCTATTTTGTTTATTTAAGAACATTTCAGGACACCGCCAGTGCTCTTAGAATGCTTTCAAGTTGCCAGCGAACAATACGGACAGTGGCCTCAGGACACCCCCATTTTGTTTACTTACGAACATTTCAGGACACCGCAAGTGTTCTTACAACACTTTCAACTTGCCAGTGAACAGTACGGACAGCGTCCTCAGGACACCCCCATTTTGTTCATTTACGAACATTTTAGGACACAGCGAGTGTTCTTAGAACACTATCAACTTATCTACAAACAAAACGGACAGACATACCGTTGTAAGGACACCCCCATTTTATTTATTTAACAACATTTCAGAACACTGGGAGTTTTCTTAGAACAATTTCAACTTACCAGGGAACAATACTATCAGCGTCCTCAGGACACCCCCAACTTCTTTACTTAAGGACATTTCAGGACACCGCGCGTGTTCTTAGAACAGTTTCACCTTGCTTGCGAACAACACGGACACATATTGCGTCCCCAGAACACCCACATTTAGTTTATTTAGAACATTTCAGAACAGCCGTGTTGTCCGCAGACAAATCGAACACAACAAGATGGTCTACCACATAAAAAAATACAACATTTAACCCATCTCATACTCTTCCACCCTCCCCAAACTCTCTTATACACCAACACACGCTACTAAATACAATTTTTCAAGCAAGTTTCACCGTGCTGTCCGCGAAGCCAAGATGGCGGGCGCTACCGAAAATCTGACGCGCTTCACGCTCTAAGCCGTCCAATCAGCGAACATGTCGCATGTCCGCAGACATGACGTAAGCTGATTGGCCAATCAGGACACTGTCCGCAGAGCGAACAGGGAAGTGTGTCCGCGGACCGAACACAGATATCACTATTTACTGGACAGATTTTCACCAACTTTGTAAAAGCACGCTTTCGGGACCAAGCCGCTACTCCTGGTCCGAATTTGGTGAAAATCGGTCCAGCGGTTTCGGCTGTAGGTGCGAGCAAACTTTTTTCGCCATTCAGTCTACGGGAAAAAAAAAGTTTGGGACCCCTCTTATAACTTTGCCCCCCTGGACGAATCCTCACAAACTTTGCAGAAAAATTCAGAGTGGGCTATATACTTTTTTTGCAAAGTTTGGTGCGGATTTATCAAGGCGGAGCTAAGTTATAAGCCGCCCAAAAATTGCTCTTCCTATGGAAACAGCAACTTAACCATAACTACATGGCCACTACATATATATATATATATATATATATATATATATATATATATATATATATATATATATATATATATATATATATTCAGTGAAAAAAACTTTGTTAAAGGGACGTTATGGTTAAGTTGCGCTACTAAAAACCTATGAAATTCAGTGAAAAAACTTTGTTAAAGGGACGTTATGGTTCCAAGTAAAACCGAAAAACCCTTCAAATTCGCCAATTATGGTAAGCTAAGCAACCATAACTCGCGCCACCACCGTGCACTGCTAAGACTAACACCCAGGACATCAAAGATGATATCACAAATGTCATTGATGACATCACTGATGACATCACTTGTCTGGCTCACTATCTTTTCTTTTGCTGACATATCTAGGCCACATGGTTTTCTTCAGTAACAGTCAGAAACTAAGAATTTTATTTTATTTGTAGACATATCCTTCTAGTAGGTTCTTACAGTAATTCCCTTAGAGTACAGTCACATCATATGAAACATATACATATGGGAAAACACAAGCTTGAAAGACAGCAATCCTTTTTGTGCATAAAGATAATCACTAGACTTATGAGCACTTTCTGATAGTTCTGTTTTTTTTATGGCGGCTGTACTTTCCCTTTATATGGTCATATTTTTATACATTGTACTCACACTACTTTCCTTAGGGTCCAATCACATCAAGTGATACATATACATAGGGTAAATAGCAGCTTTGAAACAGAGCAATCATTTATTTGCATGAAACTAATCAGTTAAGTTATGAATTGTTTCTGCTACTACTTGTGCTTTTTTGCTAACTTCACTTTCCCTGTATATACCCATATTGGTATGTGTTCTTGTGTCTTTGTGTTTTGTATATAGTAAAGCAATTATGTAATACCTGGGTTTTATTAGCTACTTATTACATATTTCACAGTACACAAAAATCTATTAAGAAAACTATTATCATTTCATTATTCAACATATTAACATTACAAATATCATACCTTCATCTTGTACGCTCCACACAATGTTATGTTTCTGTATGAGTAGCTTAGTATACTAGATAGAACCCCGTAATAGAATGCTATTTATATCAATGCATCGTTCAATGCACTAATTAGGGTATGATATTTATTGCAATGATCCTTGACACTTGTTTCGCAACATTATAATAAGAATCCCTTGTACACATATTTCATGAAAAGTACATACACATGTGATGTCATCAGTGATGTCATCAATGACATTTGTGATATCATCTTTGATGTCCTGGGTGTTAGTCTTAGCAGTGCACGGTGGTGGGGCGAGTTATGGTTGCTTAGCTTACCATAACTGACGAATTTCAAGGGTTTTTCGGTTTTACTTGGAACCATAACGTCCCTTTAACAAAGTTTTTTCACTGAATTTCATAGGTTTTTAGTAGCGCAACTTAACCATAACGTCCCTTTAACAAAGTTTTTTTCACTGAATTTCATAGGTTTTTAGTAGCGCAACTTAACTATAACGTCCCTTTAACAAAGCTTTTTCACTGAATTTCATAGTTTTTTAGAAGCACAACTTAACAATAATGACTTTGACTTTATATACATGTCATATGGAACTGACTAGATCTCTTCTTATGAACTTGATGTCCGCAAACTTATTTAATGTTCGCAGACATGTTCGGAGAACAGTACCACTACCTAAAAACTGTGGGGGGGGGTGGGGGGGTATGTTTGATTGTTATATCATAATATAGGAGCATTTAACAAATTCAAAAAGCAGCACACAAACACATTATATATAGTAATACATAAGAAATGTAACCCATATATGTAACACACTAACCATTCATTTAAATACAATATGTTCTGAAATGGAATATACCACAAGAAGATAAATTGGCTGCCAACATAATTACCTCACAGACACAACAGAACTGAGAACAAGACCAGACCCACAGAATACATAGGACTTATCTTACCAGAAATAGTAAGTGTACTTCATTTTACTCATATATTTATAAACTTTCTGTATTAGATTAAAAAATATATTATCTTTTTTTTTTTTCTCACAGAAATGTCTAGTACTCTGGAATGGCTAGAGGACAATTTCCCACATGAAGAAATGTCACAAGATAGTGAAACTAATGGTAAACATTTTATAATATAAACCATTTATTTATTATTTTTTTTATATACATTTAACATATATATTATTTTTTTGTACAGAGCATACCAAAATAGATAAAACTTCAGAAAACCCTGGATAACAGTCCTCACAATATAGAAGAAAAAATGAATGTATTGTTGGCTAATTTTAATAATTTAAAAACTTTTGTAGAAAATCATTTCAAACCAAAAACCTCGTACCATTGCCCCACATGTACTTGTCCCTCCTCACCATATCCCAGTCAATTATCTCCAAACCCTCTCCATAATCCAAAACGTTTTGATGAGATTTCCATCCCTTCTTCACCTAATACCAATCATGTTGAAACCCCAAATTCTCCTGTTTTTGTTTCTGTTTCTGCCTCACCTTCTCTGTCATAAATTATTAATATATGTTAAATAAAGTTTAATTTTTATATTGTATTGTGAATAGTTTCCGTTTTTTTTAAAAAAAACAATAAAAGTGTCCACGGACAGTGCGAGTGTTCTGAAATGTTCGTACATAAACGAAAATGGAGGTGTCCTGAAGAACACCACACCTGTTTGTACTGTTCGCTAGCAAGGTGAAACTGTTCTAAGAACACATGTGGTGTCCTGAAATGTTCGTAAAGAAACACAAATTAAAGTGTTCTAAAGAACACTATATCTGTCCGTAATGTTCGCTATCAACTTAAAACTGTCCTAAGAACACAATTGGTGTCCTGAAATGTTCGTAAATAAACGGAAATGATGTGTCCTGAACAACAGTACAACTGTTCGTAGTGTTCGCTAGCAACATGAAACTCTACTAAGAACACACAAGGTGTCCTGAATTGTTCGTAAACAAACAAAAATTAAAGTGTCCTAAAGAACACTATACCTGTCCGGTACTGTTCGCTAGCAAGTTCAAACTGTTCTATGAACGCTATTGGTGTCCTGAAATGTTGGTACGTAAACGAAAATGGAGGTGTCCTGAAGAACACTATACCTGTTCGTAGTGTTCGCTACCCAATTGAAACTGTTCTAAGAACACAATTGGTGTCCTGAAATGTTCGTACATAAACTAAATTACACGTGTCCTGAAGAACACTATATCTGTCCTTACTGTTCGCTACCAAGTTTAAACTGTTCTAAGAACACACGCGGTGTCCTGAAATGTTCGTTTCACGTGTGACGCACTTTTAATTACTTCAGAACCCGAACAGTGTCTGTAGGACATCAATGCGCATGCGCTAACCAATCTCCGTGCACTTGGTGTCCTGCGGACAGGCGCTTCCTTCGCGGACTAGTTCGCGAATGGATCATATGACCGCGCCCGCGCTCATCGTGTGTCCTGAAATGCGGACACTGTTCGTGTCCCCGAACAATTTAAAAGTACATTTTCAGTTAATCCATAATATTTTTCAATAAAATCTCACCATGGCACAAGTCCCACATAGCAATCTTGAGTTTCTATATACCTTTTGAAACTTTCCGATCCTTTTTTTGTGTTTGATCTGTCCGCGGACAGTGCGCATCTCCGCGAACCGTGCACAATCACCCCTATAACCACCACGCCCAAGAGCTTATTCCCATTGTGTTTCTGGCTATTCTTCAGAACACAGTGATTTTTGCTGCCACCTGCAGACTACACCATCATCGAGATGGCATCCTTGGCTGCTGAACTGCCACTTGGTGCTGCACCTGCTTCAGCACCACCCCCATCCCCTCCACCACGACCACCTCCCCAAGGGCCTGAAGAGGGGAACAGGAGTGAGGATGCGGAGGAGGAAGAAGAGGATGATGAGAATGAGGTAGAGGAAAACCCTACTACCCGCACTAGGCGTGAGTCTTGGGTGTGGCGGTTATTTACCATTCATGGTAATGTTGCTAAGGCTCGTGCGAACCATGTTACCTGCAATGAGTGCAAAATGATACTCAGTCGCGGGAAGCACGGTAAGTACAGCTTTGGGACCACTACTATGAAGCGAATGCTGAGGTCATTTCACTCTGGGGCTATTCGCAGGGTTGTACCTTGCGAAGAACGTAGCAGGTTGATTTCCTCTACTTCATCCTCTGTTTCTGATCCTGTCACCACAAGGACCACCTCTGTGGGACAGCGTCTTCCTCAAGCTGCCTCACAGGCCATACAGAATGCTGATGACCCTTACCTTTCGAGGGCCACAGTTGTATGTATGTACTGTGACACAGTACTCTGCAGGGGGGAGCGACTTCGGAGTGCTTTTGAGACTATCGTCTCAGAGCACGAGAAGATCTGCTCACTACCCAAATAAAACCCACTCTACATCTTCCTCTCTCAGCTCGCCCTTTCTTATCCCTGTGGTTGGTGTCCCCCCCTTTACCCTCCTTTACCCTCCTCTCCTAGTGTGTCGTGTCTGAAAAACCCCAAAAAAATACAAAATTACAAAAATAAAAAAAAAATAAGGCTCTTTTCAGAGCCGCCTTTCCCAGTTAAAAAATAGAAGTGAAAATAAATGAAGCAGGGCTCTTTGTATTTTTTAGAAGTCCGCGGACAGTTCGCGAACATTAAAAAAATTGGGTTGCTACTCCATCACAAACATTGTAATTTTCTCTGGAAAGAAGTGGTGGCTCTGAAAAGAGCCTTTGGGTGGTGTTTGTAAGTCAAAAATTGTAAATGCTTAACATCTACTTCAAAATCGTTGTTGTAATTCCAAAAAAGGTCGCAATGAATTTTGTACATTTCTCAGAAAAATCTGATTGCCAGCATAAGTAAGATGGACTCCATCTCTGCGAAAAATGTATGTACTACAAAACATAATATTTTCATTGTGAAAAGAAGACATGCCAAAATCTCATAGAAAGCCACAAACAGCCTTATTAACATTGCGCCTTGCTTTTTCCATTTGTGGACCAAATGAAGAAGAACAAAGCCACATTTGTCTCTGCGCAATCGTGAAAATATCACTTGAGAATTAGGAAACATGTTGATAACCTTCCTAAGTCCTTCTTTCATAGCAAATTGAAAAAAAATTCCAGTCACATGTCCTAAACTGTTCCCTCCACAATGAATTACAATTATATCTGGATGTTGCTCTGTCTCCAAAGTAGCACAGAGAGGTAGCAAGTCCAACCACTTCATTCCACGTACTCCATGCCAGTGTACTTCCACATGTGGGAATCCAAGATCTACAGCTACTCCACAGCTTTCTGCATGCACCTTCAACCAATGTATCCACAAATCTCCTAAAATCCAAACAATCTGTTTTCTGAATCACACAGCCATAGCTATCTTCTGTTCTCTCAGCAAAAAGAGTATCTGAGAAAATCTCTCCTGGCACAACACACCCACCAAACTTTCCTGACCAATCCCCTTCAGTGCTTATTCTCATTTGCATGACTTCTGAACCCAAAAATCCCCGGATGTAACTCCCGATGTCCGCGAACTACCGCCATATCCGCAGACATATCGTAACATGAACAGCCCTTCTACCATTTCCACTACACTATCTCTGCCATTCCCTCATTGGATGTACCTCAAAAATCACATGACCATGCACCATTCACATTCAAGACCTCTACATCTAACTGCATCATCATAGATCAGCACTGCAAATGTACTCTGAATCTCTCTGAGTACAAGTGTCATATCATTGGCAAGCACCATCTACCAGAAATACTGTACAAGTCTTCAAGATTTCTACTTGCAGCTCCATATGCATGAACACAAACTTCAGGTATGCATATTTTCTATATAGTAGATGAACACATTTTCAAACAGACTTTTACCTTGTAAAATCTGTAAAATGAATTTACTGTACTTTTTTCAATTTCCTAAAATCAACTATCACTTATAAACCTTTATACTATTTACTTTCTTTATACACACACACTCAAATCATGTTAAACTAACATTTTTTAAATGAAATATATAGACTACATATATTCAAACAAAATTGCATGCAAACACAATCTATGTTTAAACCTTTATAAAAATACTTATACAATTTCATATTTTTTGTTTTTATTTATTTATTTACTTAATTACTTTAAATTAGACATGACATTGAGGCGCTATTACCTAGAACAGTTTACTTACAGAAATAGTGGTATTCATTAATATATTATAATATTCACAAGACATAGTAAAGATATTTTTTTTTATACAGTTAGTCATTCAATACAATTTGTTCATTAAGAACATATCATATGTACTGAACTCATGCAATGTATCTTATGTAAATAAATTAGTTTAATGGTTTTACAGAAGGCACTGAGGATTTCAATTAAAAAAATCAATATCTAAATTAAAAACAGTGCTATATACAAACAAAGTTACTAATTTGAAGCTTTTACAATTGCAGTGAAGACCAGTTTCCTGAAAAGAAGCAGCCGAATTCGAAGAAGAAAGAAAAACTAAGAAGTTACCTGTTAATTTTAAAAAAAGTAAGTAAAATATCACCATAATATTTGTATTATTAATCAAATATACTATAACATTAATACAAGCTATTCTGGTTTCTAAAAATAGAGATTTTGTACCATTTTGTCCAAAAATGTCCATGTCTTAAACAGCGATTTACAGCCACAATGGCCCACAAATTTCTATTTTTGGACACACAAATTACCCAACTGAACCACTACAATTTTCATATTATAGAACAAACAACTGTTTTAATTGTATACATTAGATTTACTATTTGTAGTTTTCCACACCACTAGCTTACTTTCTTTTGTCATCTGAACCCCAGTTTAGTAACAAATAAATTCAAGAATACCTATCCCTACTAGTTTTAGTTCCCAATGCACAATCACACACCATTACATACATCTGTATCATCTTACTCAAACACTCATGCACACAGCACACATACATTCCAGAACACCCCAGCCCATATCTTCTTTATTTTTTCAACAGACCCTAAAGAATGCCTACCAAAAGTCAAGTCCGTAGAAAGCAACGCAAAAGTAGAGCAAATGAAAATAAAGGTGTCCAACATAAGCATCCATCTCTAGCAGAATTTGTAAAAAAAGTTGAAACAATACAGCTAATACAATCATTTAGTGAAACACAAGAAGTTTCAAGTACAACAACTTCGCTTCCTCTATCAAAATGTAAAACAAACCAAAAAACAATTAACAGAAAATCAGCTATCAGTACAGATAAAACTACTTCTTCAAATTTTAATATAGTGCAAAGTAAGCATACCAAGAAAAGTATTTTAGCCAAAATATACTGTCACAAAGTACTTCAAAATCTTATAAAAACAGGAGAGAGATCAGGTTCAAAGCTTAAAACCTATTGTAGGAAATTAATCTTAGAAGCATTGATGGACAGTGCAATTCTTCTCAAAAGAAATGTATTTATTTTACTGTTAAACAAAATGAAACCACTAACAAAACTAATAACTAAATTACAAAAAAGACTTCTCAATAAGCGAAATGTCAACAGAAAGAACTTCTTAAGTATCTGCGGAGGTGAATGGAATCACACTAAGAGCACAGAACCATATTTTAATGAAGAAGTGTACAAACAAAAGCAAACAAATACAATTGCCATAAATAGCAGTGGTCGAGGTTATGAAAAACTGAATAATACCATAATGGAACAAGAAGTACTCCTTACAAAAATATGCCCGGAAAACTTAGAATTACCCCTCCATTCAACTGAATCAGAACGTCTAGTGTACAAATGGCCATGCACGTCAATGTGAACATTCCCAAACAATGTTTCAAATCTTTACGCCAATTCCTCAATAAATATGTAAAAAGCAAAGACAAAATCAAAATTAAATTACTGCAAAATATAGATACCTGTCCAGTGCGCAAGTACACAGGACTACAAGGACATTCATTGGCCTGCATTACAGGACCTACTTGTAAAACCACTTTCCATGATATCAAAAGGATATCAACACATCATTCAACTATAGGAAATCTAGTCTATAAACTGTACTATGCTAAAAGTCGTGCTTTAGCACTAGCAAAGTTAAATAACATCATTCTACATGGTACAGCAAAAGACCTACTTGAAGAAATTCACTATATCCAGAAAAAATAAATTATTTTTTATAAAAGTAACACAAAAACTGTGGACCTATCATACAAAATAGAAGATAATGAAGATTCTAAATGGTTTGAATTAGCTCTCTACCTTGTAGCAGAAAACAAATATGAAATAACTGAGCCCTTAATACTTTGCAGTTATTGCACTACAAAACTTGACAACAACCAAACTCCTTCACGTTCTATCACACATAATTTGGAATTATACCCAGTACCAAAACCTCTACAACAACTTAATTTATATGAGAGCATCATAATTCAGACAGTACACCCATTTCAAGCAATAATACGCCTTCAACCAAAAACAGCAAAATTACCTCCCTCTGAATTGGTAAAAGGCATTCATGGAAAAGTAGTTTATTTGCCATTAAATCTAAAAGAAAATGTGCATACTCTAGGAGTGCAACGTCCAATGCAGCAATCTTTAATTATATTAGTAAATGGAGTACCTACAAAAGACAAAAGAATATGGCAACAGCTGGTAGATTTATATAAAGTTAGACAAGCCTTCCAATATCTTAAAGAGAATAATGAATATTACAAAGAAATTAATATTGAAGAAAACTTGAAAGATACAACTGAAATAATTCAAGAAACACAAGAAGCTGGTCAATTTGAGCTACTAGATCCTGCTACAATATCAAATACTTTAGACCATTATACAATTCATCCTTTGCACTGTAATGACACCGTACAAGATGTACTGGAAACTTACCAAATGCGTCAAACAAAAGGATCGCCAATCAGTATATGGGAAAAAAGTATAGAAGCACGTGCTTTTCCTCTACTCTTTCCTACTGGCAAAGGAGGAAGGTATGATGATAGACCTATTCAAATATCAGCTTCAGAATACCGCTCATTACGGATGTATTCTGAAGATCCCAGATTTAGACAAAATGTGGAATACATATTCCACCTACTCTTTGAAAGTGAACTAGCAACTTTATGTTACGGAGTTCCACACATATTAAAATCAGGATCACACTTTCAAAATATGACAGCTACACAATTATTAGAGAAAGTGCAACAAAAGGATGAGGTTTTACAATCAAATATTACAAATCTATTAGCAAATATGCGTGGTACTAAAGAGTACCGGTTTCGATGTCATGGAGATGTACGTTTTATGATCAGAAACCTTGGCCCACCCACTTGGTTTGTTACATTAAGTTGTGCAGAATATGCATGGGAAGATTTACATGATTTTCTACGCATATCAAATACAAACAAAACAAACATAGATATTCTAACACCTGGAGAACTTTGTTCTTTGGATCCTGTTAATGTTTCAAGATATTTTCACCATCGCTTCATTGCTATGCTACATTTTATTTGTAATAAAACTGTTCTTCCCCTTGGAGAAGTGCAACACTTCTTTTGGAGAAAAGAATACCAAGCCAGAGGAGCACCACATATCCACATGCTTTTATGGATTAAAGATGCTCCTAAATTTGGTCCAGACAGTGATGCCACTGTTTTACAGTTTATTGAAAAATATGTCACTTGTGAAATTCCATCAGAAGCCACAAATAGTGATCTTCATGCACAAATTTTACAATTTCAAAGACACAAATGTGGAAAATATTGTCGTCGCAAATACAAAAACAAAGGCACATACTACACCAAATGCCGATTTGGTTTCCCTAGACCAGTTACAAATACAGGTCAAGTAAACAACCTCATGTCTTCAGTTAGACATAGTGTTAAAGGTAAGTCACCTAAAAATACATATTACATAAAAAGAAAAGAAAAGAAGAAGAAAAATATATCAATGATTATAATGCAATCATTACCCACTTATGGAATGCAAACATAGATGTGCAGTACATTGCAGACAATTCTACTGCAGTTGCACGATATGTCACAGCATACTTAACTAAAGCAGAAAAGACAGAGCTCCAAGACCTCTGGAATGACCTGTCATCAGATAAAACAGTATCTCAGAAATTATACAGCTTGGGCATAAAAATGCTCACCCATAGAGAATGTGGATCTTATGAAGCAGCTGATCGTTTAACTGGTACTTCATTGTATGGTAAATCTGAAAATATAGTATGGCTAAGTCTTGGTCCAGCTAAATCTAGAAAATGAGTTCTAAAATCATATGAAGATATAGAAACAATAGCCAAACATGATCCCAACAGCCAAGACATTTTAAAAAACAATTTATTGGACACATACTACCCAAACAGAAGTAATACCTTGGAAAACATGTGTCTATACCAAATAGCCCAAAACTACACATACAAAAATAATATGAAACCTGATGAAAAAAAAGGTAAATATAGAGTGACAGACTGTGAAGGCAGCTTAGTTAAACTCACTAAACCAAATTTAATTAATCATATCAAATTGTCATTGAAGACTCCTCAACATAAAGAAGTATATTACATGTCCCTGCTACAACTCTTCAAACCATGGAGAAAACAAGAACAATTACTAGATAACTATGACTCATATGAGGATGCTTTCAAAGCAAATGAAAGCACTATAACTGATGTAAACTTTACACAGTACAAAACAATGTTGCACAATGAACAGCATCATGAAGAAGAACTCCAAGCCCAACTAGATAAGGATACTCCTGACAGTAGTCAACCTTCTGTAACAGGAAGCCAAGAACCACTGGGAGAACCACTAATAACAAATGAGGCAGAATTAACTATGATAGAAGTAGAAAACACCATGTGTCAGTATGAAGATAAGGAAGACTTAACTATACTACAATCAAAACTAAACAATGAGCAAAGTAACATTTTTCAAGAAGTAACAAAACAAATTGCACATGGTGTAAAACATGAAAATAAAGAATGTTCCTGTCATAATTATAAACCTATACTACTGTACATCAGTGGTGAAGATGGTTCTGGCAAAACATTCCTAATCAAAATCATTAGTAAGTTCCTTCAACATTTGACAAACAACAAACTATCAGCAGTTGTCACTGCCCTCACCGGTTTAGCTGCCTACAACATAGGTGGTGTTACATTACACCGATTACTACTATTACCAGTAGAACACCAGAACAAATTAGACTATTACAAACTTTCTGCAGAAGCTGCAATGGAATTACGCAGAGTATTGAAACAAATGAAAATGTTACTTATAGATGAAGTGAGCATGGTCTCCAACCTGATATTAGCTTTGATTCACCTCAGATTACAAGAAGTACTCAAAACAGACTATGAAGAGCTCTTTGCAGGAAAACACATTATTGTTTTTGGAGATCTGCTTCAATTAACACCAGTAAAAGGTGAACCTATTTTTAAAACATTAGGGCACAAACTCTGCCAAAAAATTGTTGGCAGCATTGGAAATGTCAACCTTTGGCAACATTTCCAATACAGAGAATTAACAGAAAACATGCGTCAATCTGCAGATCTAACTTATGCCAACATTTTAAAAAGTTTGAGAGTTGGTATACTTTCTAAAGAAGCAGAAGCAACATTGAAAACCCGGCACATTCATGCACTTCATGGCGATAATGCATGTGCTACAGATGTTATGGAACAATTAGCCCACAAAAATGTCAATTGCATGGCCTTAATGCCAACTCTTGCAAGCTGTCTCAAATTCAATGAAATAATGTTAAGTAAAGAAATGCAACCAATAATGGAAATTAGCGCCACAGACAAACTAGATGTACATGGTATGACACTACCCATGTGTGACCAAGCCACAACAAGACTAAATAATTTAGAAAAATCAATCTCAAACACAGCAGGCTTAGAAAAGATGTTAAAATTATCCTTAAATTGCAGAGTAATGCTTAAACGTAACCTTGACGTGGACCAAGGACTAGTTAATGGAGCACTGGGTACAGTTGTTGGCTTTCAAACATACCCACATGACAGCAAAATTCAGTTTGTCAATATACTCTTTGACAAACTTTCAGAAGTAAAACGGATAGGACGCTCAACAGCTAGATTCCTTCTCTTCAAAGATATGTATGTACGCAGAGAACAATTTTCTCTAACTCTTGCATACGCAGTCACGGTTCATAAATCACAAGGTCTTACCCTAGACAAAGCAATGATAGATATTGGTAACACAGTCTTTAAGGAAGGCCTGAGCTACGTAGCACTATCACGCTTACGTACACTTGGCGGTCTATTTCTAATCAACTTTGATGCAAGTAAAGTAAACGCTGATATTCCTTGCATTTTAGAATATAATAGACTTCTCTCACTATACACTCCCCATCTAAACACATATTCTGTTCCACAAAAACTAAAACGTTGTAAAAGAAAACTAAAACAAACAGAAATGCAACAGGACGTCACTGCAAATCCCCCAAAGAGAGTAAAAGAAACTAATACTTCATCAAGTACCACAAACAAAAAGAATCAATTAGAGAAAGTAAACCAGGTACTTCTTTAAAGAAGGAAGACAAACTCCAAAAAAAGCAGTTAGATGCAGAACTACCTGGACCATTTAAATTCTCAAATATAGTTGGTGTAAGTTGCTGTGCAAATGTAGCAATGAATATTCTATTTCAATTACCACCAATTGTTGACAAAATTTACTTACACAGTACAGACCCATTGTGTTTGCAAATGTTAGTACTTCACAGAAATGCAGCAAACAATCCTGACAACACATATAGTGTTTTTGGAATAAGACGACAATTGGACTACTGTGCTGGAATGGTGAAATTCACTATAAACTCACAGGAAGATCCACAAGAATTTCTAATGTACTTACTACAAGTACTGGAAAACAAAAACATACCTATAAATGAAATCTTTCAGATTTCATACATGTGGAAACATACATGCACTCTCTGCAACAATGTGACACAAGAAGAAATCCCCAATGAACGCTTCATATATATATCAATACCAAATTGTGAATCCATTCCATTTCAGCAACTTCTACAAAATGCAAACCATGGTACATTATGCTCTACCTGCAATTCAGATAATCGCTCCACGTTAGTAATACAAACACATAGTAAATGCGTAATACTAATGCTTCTACGTTACAATGCAGATGGTACCAAAAACAACTGCAAGCTGACTGGATTCACACATGGTCAAATATCACTTGGTAAGAAAACCTTCACAACAATAGGAATAATCTACCACGCAGGAGCCACAACCAATTCAGGGCACTACACTGCATATATAAAAAAGAAATGTGGATGGTTTGAATGTAATGATAGTACCATTACTCTAAAGCAGAGATTACCAGCAAATCTTACAAACGCTTATTTGATGTTCTTAAAACCAAAATTTGATAAATAAACTGTATTTAAACCTTTAAGTAAATTTGTGTTAAAAAATATAAACTGTTAGAATACTCCAAAAGCTATCTAACTGCTCAAAGATTCTACAACAACTAATCAGATAAATGAATACCACTAAATTAGACCAAAAAATACACAGTTAGAATACGACAATTGGTATCTAACTGTCCCAAAATTATAAATTTGTGTTAAAATAATATAAACTGTTAGAATACTCCAAAGGCTATCTAACAGCTCAAAGATTCTACAACAACTAATCAGATAAATGAATACCACTAAATTAGGCCAAAAAATACACAGTTAGAATTGGTATCTAACTGTCCCAAAATTTAACAATATCCAAATAGATAAATCAAAACCACTAAAATATATTAAAAAAATAGACAGTTAGAATATGCCAATTGGTATCTGACTGCTCCAAAATTTTATAATATCAAAACAAATGAAGAATCTGTTTCTGCTCCAAAAAAAATACAACAAAGCAATGTATAAAGCATTAGCCAGAAACAACAAGTGAACACTGAAAACAAACAAACAAATACACTGTAGCATAACAGAAAAAGGTTTTTTTTTAATCCAACATGGATTTTTTTTTCTCCCACAGACCCAATGATTTTAGCAACAAATACAGAAACTGAGCAAATTGCACAGTACTCTGATTTGTACTCTACTAAATATGAGGGTCGAAAAAAAATAAAAGTATATTGCTTATACAATGTAATAAGTCATTACAAAATACTAATACTAACATGCTATTTTCTTTTATCACAGAAATGAAGAAGAAAAACATGGACTCCCATTACTAGACCAAACAGTAAGTATACTATAATAAGGACAACCATAGCAGCATATCACATCCATAGTATCTAATACCTTTGTTCCTTATACATTTGTTTTTCACCTAAAGTTATAAGCAAATATGAATGTGATATGCTGCGGTGGTTGTTGCCAGGGCATAGAGTCTTGGGTGCATGGCCAAATGGCCATGCACCCAAGACTCTATGCCCTGGCAACAACCACCGCAGCATATCACATCCATAGAGTCAAACATTTTAACTATGATCTATGGGAAAATTTTAATGTCCGCGAACAATGTGAGTGTTCTTAGAACACTTTGAACTTGCCAGCGAACAATACGGACACCGTTTTCAGGACACCCCCTACGAACATTTCAGAACAACGCGATAGTTCTTAGAACACTTTCAACTTAACAACGAACAATACGGACAGCGTCCTAAGGAAACCCCCTACGAACATTCCAGGACACCGGGAGTGTTCTCAAAAACGTCTTCAGAACACCCCCATTTTGTTTATTTGCGAACATTTCAGGACACCGCGAGTGTTCTTAGGACACATTCAACTTGACAAAGAACAATACGGACAGCATCCTCAGGACACCCCCTACGAACACTCCCCGGACACCACGAGTGTTCTTAGAAGCGTCTTCAGAACACCCCCATTTTGTTTATTTGCGAACATTTCAGGACACCGCGAGTGTTCTTAGGGCACATTCAACTTGACAGAGAACAATACGGACAGCGTCCTCAGGACACCCCCTACGAACATTTCAGGACACCGGGAGTGTTCTCAAAAACATCTTCAGAACACCCCCATTTTGTTTATTTGCGAACATTTCAGGACACTGCGGGTGTTCTTAGAACACATTCAACTTGACAGAGAACAATACGAACAGCGGCCTCAGGACACCCCCTACGAACACTCCCTGGACACCGCGAGTGTTCTTAGAAGCGTCTTCAGAACACCACCATCTTGTTTATTTGCGAACATTTCAGGACACTGCGAGTGTTCTTCGGACACATTCAACTTGACAGAGAACAATACGGACAGCGTCCTCAGGACACCCCCTACGAACACTCCCCGGACACCGCGAGTGTTCTTAGAAGCGTCTTCAGAACACCCCCATTTTGTTTATTTGCGAACATTTCAGGACACCACGAGTGTTCTTAGGACACAGTCAACTTGACAGAGAACAATACGGACAGCGTCCTCAGGACACCCCCTACGAACACTCCCCGGACACCGCGAGTGTTCTTAGAAGCGTCTTCAGAACAGCCCCATTTTATTTATTTGCGAACATTTCAGGATACCGCGGGTGTTCTTAGAACACATTCAACTTGACAGAGAACAATACGGACAGCGTCCTCAGGACACCCCCTACGAACATTTCAGGACACCGGGAGTGTTCTCAAAAACATCTTCAGAACACCCCCATTTTGTTTATTTGCGAACATTTCAGGACACCGCGGGTGTTCTTAGAACACATTCCACTTGACAGAGAACAATACGGACAGCGTCCTCAGGACACCCCCTACGAACACTCCCCGGACACCGTGAGTGTTCTTAGAACAGTTTCACTTTGCTTGCAAACAAAACGGACACATATTGAGTCCTTAGAACACCCCCTAGTCAGTTTATTTAGAACATTTCAGTACACCTGTGATGTCCGCAAACAAATCGAACACAAAAAGAACGTCTAACACATAAAAAACACAACTTTCATCCTATCTCATACACTCCTACCCTCCCCAAACACTCCTACACACCAACACGCTCTACAAAATACACATTTTGGACAAAGTTTCACCGCGCTGTCCGCGGACGTCCGCGAATCCAAGATGGCGGGCGCTACCGAAAAATCTGACGCGCTTCACGCTCCACGCCATCCAATCAGCGAACACGTTGCATGTCCGCGAACATCACGCAAGACGATTGGCCAATCAGGACACTGTCCGCGGAGCGAACAGGGAAGTGTGTCCGCGAACCGAACACAGATATCACTAATTTTTTGGGACCTACTTTTTGGTCATTTTACAAAAAACTACTGGACAGATTTTCACCAAATTTGCAAAAGCACGCTTTCGGGACCAAGCCGCTGCTCCTGGTCCAAATTTGGTGGAAATCCGTCCAGCGGTTTGGGCTGTAGGCACGAGCAAAATTTTGTTCCCATTGTCTATGGGAAAAAAAAGTTTTGGGACCCCCCCTATAACTTTGCCCCCCCCGGACGAATCCTCACCAAACTTTGCAAAAAAATTCAGAGTGACCCAAATACTTCTTTTGCAAGGTTTGGTGAGGATCCGTCCAGGGAGAGCGAAGTTATAAGCCACCCAAAAAGTGCTCTTCCTATGGAAACAGCAACTTAACCATAACTACATGGCCACTACCGTGGCCATGTAATATATATATATATATATATATTCAGTAAAAAAAACTTTGTTAAAGGGACGTTATGGTTAAGTTGTGCTACTAAAAACCTATGAAATTCAGTAAAAAAACTTTGTTAAAGGGACGTTATGGTTCCAAGTAAAACCGAAAAACCCTTGAAATTCGCCAGTTATGGTAAGCTAAGCAACCATAACTCGCGCCACCACCGTGCACTGCTAAGACTAACACCCAGGACATCAAAGATGACATCACAACTGTCATTGATGACATCACTGATGACATCACATGTCTGGCTCACTATTTTTTCTTTTGCTGACATATCTAGGCCACATGGTTTTCTTCAGTAAAGTTACTGACGCTTTTACAGTTGCAGTGAAGACCAGTTTCCTGAAAAGAAGCAGTTGAATTCGAAGAAGAAAGAAAAACTAAGAAGTTACCTGTTAATTTAAAAAAAAAAGTAAGTAAAATATCACCATAATATTTATATTATTAATCAAATATACTATAACATTAATATGAGGTATTTTGGTTTCTTAAAATAGAGATTTTGTACCATTTTGTGCAAAAATGTCCATGTCTTAAACAGCGATTTACAACCAGAATGGCCCACAAATTTCTATTTTTGGACACACAAATTAGCCAACTGAACCACTACAATTTTCATATTGTAGAACAAAAAACTGCTTTAATTGTATACATTAGATTTACTATTTGTACTTTTCCACACCACTAGCTTACTTTTTTTTTGTCATCTGAACCCCAGTTTAGTAACACATACATTCAAGAATACCTATCCCTACTATTTTTAGTTCCCAATGCACAATCACACACCATTACATACATCTTTATCATCTTACTCAAACAATCATGCACACAGCACACATACATTCCAGAACACCCCAACCCATATCTTCTTTATTTTTTTCAACAGACCCTAAAGAATGCCTACCAAAAGACAACTCCGTAGAAAGCAACGCAAAATTAGAGCAAATGAAAATAAAGGTGTCCAACATAAGCATCCATCTCTAGCAGAATTTGTAAAAAAAGTTGAAACAAAACAGCTAATACAATAATTTAGTGAAACACAAGAAGTTTCAAGTACAACAACTTCGCTTCCTCTATCAAAATGAAAAACAAACCAAAAAACAATTAACAGAAAATCAGCTATCAGTACAGATAAAACTAATTCTTCAAATTTTAATATAGTGCAAAGTAGGCATACCAAGAAAAGTATTTAAGCTAAAATATACCGTCACAAAGTCCTTCAAAATCTTATAAAAACAGGAGAGAAATCAGTTTCAAAGCTAAAAACCTATCATAGGAAATTAATCTTAGAAGCATTGATGGACAGTGCAATTCTTCTCAAAAGAAATTTATTTATTTTACTGTTAAACAAAATGAAACCACTAACAAAACTAATAACTAAATTACAAAAAAGACTTCTTAATAAGCGAAATGTCAACAGAAAGAACTTCTTAAGTATCTGCGGAGGTGAATGGAATCACACTACGAGCACAGAACCATATTTTAATGAAGAAGCGTACAAACAAAAGCAAACTAATACAATTGCCATAAATAGCAGTGGTCGAGGTTATGAAAAAGTGAATAATACCATAATGGAACAAGAAGTACTCCTTACAAAAATATGCCCTGAAAACTTAGAATTACCCCTCCATTCAACTGAATCAGAACGTCTAGTGTACAAATGGCCATGCACGTCAATGTGTAACATTCCCAAACAGTGTTTCAAATCTTTACACCAATTCCTCAATAAATATGTAAAAAGCAAAGACAAAATCAAAATTAAATTACTGCAAAATATAGATACCTGTCCAGTGCGCAAGTACACAGGACTACAAGGACATTCATTGGCCTGCATTACAGGACCTACTTGTAAAACCACTTTCCATGATATCAAAAGGATATCAACACATCATTCAACTATAAGAAATCTAGTCTATAAACTGTACTATGCTAAAAGTCCTGCTTTAGCACTAGCAAAGTTAAATAACATCCGTCTACATAGTACAGCAAAATACCTACTTGAGGAAATTCACTATGTCCAGAAAAAATATATTGGAAGTGAAAGCCATTTACAGAATGAAATAGCTTTAAACCAATTAAGCAACAATTCTACACATGACAACCTTTTGCTAAACACATACAAAAAAGACATACTAAAATTTAAAAGTACATCAGCTGAAGTACCAAACCATGTATGTGTATGTTGCCGTAGAATCTTTCATAAAAGTAACACAAAAACTGTGGACCTATCATACAAAATAGAAGACAATGAAGATTCTAAATGGTTTGAATTAGCTCTCTACCTTCCAGCAGAAAACAAATATGAAATAACTGAGCCCTTAATACTTTGCAGTTATTGCACTACAAAACTTGACAACAACCAAACTCCTTCACGTTCTATCACAAATAATTTGGAATTTTACCCAGTACCAAAACCTCTACAACAACTTAATTTATATGAGAGCATCATAATTCAAACAGTACAAACAGTACACCCATTTCAAGTAATAACACGCCTTCAACCAAAAACAGCAAAATTACCTCCCTCTGAATTGGTAAAAGGCATTCGTGGAAAAGTAGTTTATTTACCATTAAATCTAAAAGAAAATGTGCATACTCTAGGAGTGCAACGTCCAATGCAGCAATCTTTAATTATATTAGTAAATGGAGTACCTACAAAAGACAAAAAAATATGGCAACAGCTGGTAGATTTATATAAAGTTAGACAAGCCTTCCAATATCTTAAAGAGAATAATGAATATTACAAAGAAATTAATATTGAAGAAAACTTGAAAGATACAACTGAAATAATTCAAGAAACACAAGAAGCTGGTCAATTTGAGCTTCTAGATCCTGCTACAATATCAAATACTTTAGACCATTATACAATTCATCCTTTGCACTGTAATGACACCGTACAAGATGTACTGGAAACTTACCAAATGCGTCAAACAAAAGGATCGCCAGTCAGTATATGGGAAAAAAGTATAGAAGCACGTGGTTTTCCTCTACTCTTTCCTACTGGCAAAGGAGGAAGGTATGATGATAGACCTATTCAAATATCAGCTTCAGAATACCGCTCATTACGGATGTATTCTGAAGATCCCAGATTTAGACAAAATGTGGAATACATATTCCACCTACTCTTTGAAAGTGAACTAGCAACTTTATGTTACGGAGTTGCACACATATTAAAATCAGGATCACACTTTCAAAATATGACAGCTACACAATTATTAGAGAAAGTGCAACAAAAGGATGAGGTTTTACAATCAAATATTACAAATCTATTAGCAAATATGCGTGGTACTAAAGAGTACTGGTTTCGTCGTCATGGAGATGTACGTTGTATGATCAGAAACCTTGGCCCACCCACTTGGTTTGTTACATTAAGTTGTGCAGAATATGCATGGGAAGATTTACATGATTTCCTATGCATATCAAATAAAAACAAAACAAACATAGATATTCTAACACCTGGAGAACTTAGTTCTTTGGATCCTGTTAATGTTTCAAGATATTTTCACCATCGCTTCATTGCTATGCTACATTTTATTTGTAATAAAACTGTTCCTCCCCTTGGAGAAGTGCAACACTTCTTTTGGAGAAACGAATACCAAGCCAGAGGAGCACCACATATCCACATGCTTTTATGGATTAAAGATGCTCCTAAATTTGGTCAAGACAGTGATGCCACTGTTTTACAGTTTATTGAAAAATATGTCACTTGTGAAATTCCATCAGAAGCCACAAATAGTGATCTTCGTGCACAAATTTTACAATTTCAAAGACACAAATGTGGAAAATATTGTTGTCGCAAATACAAAAACAAAGGCAAATACTACACCAAATGCCGATTTGGTTTCCCTAGACCATTTACAAATACAGGTCAAGTAAACAACCTCATGTCTTCAGTTTGACATAGTGTTAAAGGTAAATCACCTAAAAATACATATTACATAAAAAGAAAAGAAGAAGAAAAATATATCAATGATTATAATGCAATCATTGCCCACTTACGGAATGCAAACATAGATGTGCAGTACATTGCAGACAATTGTACTGCAGTTGCACGATATGTCACAGCATACTTAACTAGAGCAGAAAAGACAGAGCTCCAAGACCTCTGGAATGACCTGTCATCAGATAAAACAGTATCTCAGAAATTATACAGCTTGGGCATAAAAATGCTCACCCATAGAGAATGTGGATCTTATGAAGCAGCTGATCGTTTAACTGGTACTTCATTGTATGGTAAATCTGAAAATATAGCATGGCTAATTCTTGGTCCAGCTAAATCTAGAAAAAGAGTTCTAAAATCATATGAAGATATAGAAACAATAGCCAAACATGATCCCAACAGCCAAGACATTTTAAAAAACAATTTATTGGACACATACTACCCAAACAGAAGTAATACTTTGGAAAACATGTGTCTATACCAAATAGCCCAAAACTACACATACAAAAATAATATGAAACCTGATGAAAAAAAAGGTAAATATAGAGTGACGACAGACTGTGAAGGCAGCTTAGTTAAACTCACTAAACCAAATTTAATTAATCATATCAAATTGTCATTGAAGACTCCTCAACATAAAGAAGTATATTGCATGTCCCTGCTACAACTCTTCAAACCATGGAGAAAAGAAGAACAATTACTAGATAACTATGACTCATATGAGGATGCTTTCAAAGCAAATGAAAGCACTATAACTGATGTAAACTTTACACAGTACAAAACAATGTTGCACAATGAACAGCAACATGAAGAAGAACTCCAAGCCCAACTAGATAAGGGTACTCCTGACAGTAGTCAACCTTCTGTAACAGGAAGCCAAGAACCACTGGGAGAACCACTAATAACAAATGAGGCAGAATAGCTATGATAGAAGTAGAAAACACCATGTGTCAGTATGAAGATAAGGAAGACTTAACTATACTACAATCAAAACTGAACAATGAGCAAAGTAGCATTTTTCAAGAAGTAACAAAACAAATTGCACATGGTGTAAAAAATGAAAATAAAGAATGTTCCTGCCATAATTATAAAACTATACTACTGTACGTCAGTGGTGAAGCTGGTTCTGGCAAAACATTCCTAATCAAAATCATTAGTAAGTTCCTTCAACAATTGACAAACAACAAACTGTCAGATGTTGTCACTGCCCCCACAGGTTTAGCTGCCTACAACATAGGTGGTGTTACATTACACCGATTACTACTATTACCAGTAGAACACCAGAACAAATTAGACTATTACAAACTTTCTGCAGAAGCTGCAATGGAAATATGCAGAGTATTGAAACAAATGAAAATGCTAATAGATGAAGTGGGCATGGTCTCCAACCTGATGTTAGCTTTGATTCACCTCAGATTACAAGAAGTACTCAAAACAGACTATGAAGAGCTCTTTGCAGGAAAACACATTATTGTTTTTGGAGATCTGCTTCAATTAACACCAGCAAAAGGTGAACCTATTTTTAAAACATTAGGGCACAAACTCTGCTGTAAAACTGTTGGCAGCATTGGAAATGTCAACCTTTGGCAACATTTCCAATACAGAGAATTAACAGAAAACATTCGCCAATCTGCAGATCTAACTTATGCCAACATTTTAAAAAGTTTGAGAGTTGGTATACTTTCTAAAGAAGCAGAAGCAACATTGAAAACCCGGCACATTAATGCACTTTATGGCGATAATGCATGTGCTACAGATGTTATGGAACAATTAGCCCACAAAAATGTCAATTGTATGGCCTTAATGCCAACTCTTGCAAGCTGTTTCAAAATCAATGAAATCATGCTAAGTAAAGAAATGCAACCAATAATGGAAATTAGCGCCACAGACAAACTAGATGTACATGGTATGACACTACCCATATGTGACCAAGCCACAACAAGACTAAATAATTTAGAAAAATCAATCTCAAACACAGCAGGCTTAGAAAAGATGTTAAAATTATCCTTAAATTGCAGAGTAATGCTTAAACGTAACCTTGACGTGGACCAAGGACTAGTTAATGGAGCACTGGGTACAGTTGTTGGCTTTCAAACATACCCACGTGACAACAAAATTCAGTTTGTCAATATACTCTTTGACAAACTTTCAGAATTAAAACGGATAGGACACTCAACAGCTAGATTCCTTCTCTTCAAAGATATGTATGTACGCAGAGAACAATTTTCTCTAACTCTTGCATACGCAGTCACGATTCATAAATCACAAGGTCTTACCCTAGACAAAGCAATGATAGATATTGGTAACACAGTCTTTAAAGAAGGCATGAGCTACGTAGCACTATCACGCGTACGTACACTTGACGGTCTATTTCTAATCAACTTTGATGTAAGTAAAGTAAACGCTGATATTCCTTGCATTTTAGAATATAATAGACTTCGCTCACTATACACTCCCCATCTAAACACATATTCTGTTCCACAAAAACTAAAATGTTGTAAAAGAAAACTAAATCAAACAGAAATGCAACAGGACGTCACTGCAAATCCTCCAAAGAGAGTAAAAGAAACTAATACTTCATCAAGTACCACAAACAAAAAATAATCAATTAGAGAAAGTAAACCAGATACTTCTTTAAAGAAGGAAGACAAACTCCAAAAAAAGCAGTTAGATACAGAACTACCTGGACCATTTAAATTCTCAAATATAGTTGGTGTAAGTTGCTATGCAAATGTAGCAATGAATATTCTATTTCAATTACCGCCAATTGTTGACAACATTTACTCACACAGTACAGACCCATTGTGTTTGCAAATGTTAGTACTTCACAGAAATGCAGCAAACAATCCTGACAACACATATAGTGTTTTTGGAATAAGACGACAATTGGACTACTGTGCTGGAATGGTAAAATTCACTATAAACTCACAGGAAGATCCACAAGAATTTCTAATGTACTTACTACAAGTACTGGAAAACAAAAACATACCTATAAATGAAATCTTTCAGATTTCATACATGTGGAAACATACATGCACTCTCTGCAACAATGTGACACAAGAAGAAATCCCCAATGAACGCTTCATATATATATCAATACCAAATTGTGAATCCATTCCATTTCAGCAACTTCTACAAAATGCAAACCATGGTACATTATGCTCTACCTGCAATTCAGATAATCGCTCCACGTTAGTAATACAAACACATAGTAAATGCGTAATACTAATGCTTCTACGTTACAATGCAGATGGTACCAAAAACAACTGCAAGCTGACTGGATTCACACATGGTCAAATATCACTTGGTAAGAAAACCTTCACAACAATAGGTATAATCTACCACGCAGGAGCCACAACCAATTCAGGGCACTACACTGCATATATAAAAAAGAAATGTGGATGGTTTGAATGTAATGATAGTACCATTACTCTAAAGCAGAGATTACCAGCAAATCTTACAAATGCTTATTTGATGTTCTTAAAACCAAAATTTGATAAATAAACTGTATTTAAACCTTTAAATAAATTTGTGTTGAAAAAATATAAACTGTTAGAATACTCCAAAAGCTATCTAACTGCTCAAAGATTCTACAACAACTAATCAGATAAATGAATACCACTAAATTAGACCAAAGAATACACAGTTAGAATACGCCAATTGGTATCTAACTGTCCCAAAATTATGAATTTGTGTTAAAATAATATAAACTGTTAGAATACTCCAAAAGCTATTTAACAGCTCAAAGATTCTACAACAACTAATCAGATAAATGAATACCACTAAATTAGGCTAAAAAATACACAGTTAGAATACGCCAATTGGTATCTAACTGTCCCAAAATTTAACAATATCCAAATAGATAAATCAAAACCACTAAAATATATTAAAAAAATAGACAGTTACAATACACCAATTGGTATCTAACTGCTCTAAAATTTTATAATATCAAAACAAATGAAGAATCTGTTACTGCTCCAAAAAAAATACAACAAAGCAAAGTATAAAGCATTAGCCAGAAACAACAATTGAACACTGAAAACAAACAAACAAATAAACTGTAGCATAACAGAAAAAGGTTTTTTTTTTTAATCCAACATGGATTTTTTTTTCTCCCACAGACCCAATGATTTTAGCAACAAATACAGAAACTGAGCAAATTGCACAGTACTCTGATTTGTACTCTACTAAATATGAGGGTCGAAAAAAATAAAAGTATATTGCTTATACAATGTAATAAGTCATTACAAAATAATAATGCTAACATGCTATTTTCTTTTATCACAGAAATGAAGAAGAAAAACCTGGACTCCCATTACTAGACTAAACAATAAGTATACAATAATAAAGACAACCATAGCAGCATATCACATCCATAGTATCTAATACCTTTGTTCCTTATACATTTGTTTTTCACCCAAAGTTATAAGCAAATATGAATGTGATATGCTGCGGTGGTTGTTGCCAGGGCATACAATCTTGGGTGCATGAACCAAAAGGCCATGCACCCAAGACTTTATGCCCTGGCAACAACCACCGCAGCATATCACATCCATAGAGTCAAACATTTCAACTATGATCTATGGGAAACTTTTAATGTCCGCGAACAATGTGAGTGTTCTTAGAACACTTTGAACTTGCCAGCGAACAATACGGACACCGTTTTCAGGACACCCCCTACGAACATTTCAGAACAACGCGATAGTTCTTAGAACACTTTCAACTTAACAACGAACAATACGGACAGCGTCCTAAGGACACCCCCTACGAACATTCAAGGACACCGGGAGTGTTCTTAGAAGCATCTTCAGAACACCACCATCTTGTTTATTTGCGAACATTTCAGGAAACCACGAGTGTCCTTAGGACACATTCAACTTGACAAAAAACAATACGGACAGCGTCCTCAGGACACCCCCTACGAACACTCCCCGAACACCGGGACTGTTCTTAGAAGCGTCTTCAGAACACCACCATCTTGTTTATTTGCGAACATTTCAGGACACTGCGAGTGTTCTTAGGACACATTCAACTTGACAAAGAACAATACGGACAGCGTCCTCAGGACACCCCCTACGAACACTCCCCGGACACCGCAAGTGTTCTTAGAAGCGTCTTCAGAAAACCCCCATTTTGTTTATTTGCGAACATTTCAGGACACCGCGAGTGTTCTTAGGACACATTCAACTTGACAGAGAACAATACGGACAGCGTCCTGAGGACATCCCCTACGAACACTCCCCGGACACTGCGAGTGTTCTTAGAAGCGTCTTCAGAACACCACCATCTTGTTTATTTGTGAACATTTCAGTACACCACGAGTGTTGTTAGGACACATTCAACTTGACAGAGAACAATACGGACAGCGTCCTCAGGACACCCCCTACGAACACTCCCTGGACACCGCGAGTGTTCTTAGAAGCGTCTTCAGAACACCCCCATTTTGTTTATTTGCGAACATTTCAGGACACCGCGAGTGTTCTTAGGACACATTCAACTTGACAGAGAACAATACGGACAGCGTCCTCAGGACATCCCCTACGAACACTCCCCAGACACTGCGAGTGTTCTTAGAAGCATCTTCAGAACACCACAATCTTGTTTATTTGCGAACATTTCAGTACACCACGAGTGTTGTTAGGACACATTCAACTTGACAGAGAACAATACGGACAGCGTCCTCAGGACACCCCCTACGAACACTCCCCGGACACCGCGAGTGTTCTTAGAAGCATCTTCAGAACACCCCCATTTTTTTTATTTGCGAACATTTCAGGACACCGCGAGTGTTCTTAGGACACATTCAACTTGACAAAGAACAATACGGACAGCGTCCTGAGGACACCCCCTACGAACACTCCCCGGACACCGCGCGTGTTCTTAGAAGCGTATTCAGAACACCCCCATTTTGTTTATTTGCGAACATTTCAGGAAACCGCGAGTGTTCTTAGGACACATTCAACTTGACAGAGAACAATACGGACAGCGTCCTCAGGACATCCCCTACGAACACTCCCCGGACACTGCGAGTGTTCTTAGAAGCGTCTTCAGAACACCACCATCTGGTTTATTTGCGAACATTTCAGTACATCACGAGTGTTGTTAGGACACATTCAACTTGACAGAGAACAATACGGACAGCGTCCTCAGGACACCCCCTACGAACACTCCCCGGACACCGCGAGTGTTCTTAGAAGCGTCTTCAGAACACCCCCATTTTTTTTATTTGCGAACATTTCAGGACACCGCGATTGTTCTTAGGACACATTCAACTTGACAGAGAACAATACGGACAGCGTCCTCAGGACACCCCCTACGAACACTCCCCGGACACCACGAGTGTTCTTAGAAGCGTCTTCAGAACACCCCCATTTTGTTTATTTGCGAACATTTCAGGACACCGCGATTGTTCTTAGGACACATTCAACTTGACAGAGAACAATACGGACGGCGTCCTCAGGACATCCCCTACGAACACTCCCCGGACACTGCAAGTGTTCTTAGAAGCGTCTTCAGAACACCACCATCTTGTTTATTTGCGAACATTTCAGTACACCACGAGTGTTGTTAGGACACATTCAACTTGACAGAGAACAATACGGACAGCGTCCTCAGGACACCCCCTACGAACACTCCCCGGACACCGCGAGTGTTCTTAGAAGCGTCTTCAGAACACCCCCATTTTGTTTATTTGCGAACATTTCAGGACACCGCGAGTGTTCTTAGGACACATTCAACTTGACAGAGTTCAATACGGACAGCGTCCTCAGGACATCCCCTACGAACACTCCCCGGACACTGCGAGTGTTCTTAGAAGCGTCTTCAGAACACCACCATCTGGTTTATTTGCGAACATTTCAGTACATCACGAGTGTTGTTAGGACACATTCAACTTGACAGAGAACAATACGGACAGCGTCCTCAGGACACCCCCTACGAACACTCCCCGGACACTGCGAGTGTTCTTAGAAGCGTCTTCAGAACACCCCCATTTTTTTTATTTGCGAACATTTCAGGACACCGCGATTGTTCTTAGGACACATTCAACTTGACAGAGAACAATACGGACAGCGTCCTCAGGACACCCCCTACGAACACTCCCCGGACACCGCGAGTGTTCTTAGAAGCGTCTTCAGAACACCCCCATTTTGTTTATTTGCGAACATTTCAGGACACCCCGAGTGTTCTTAGAACACATTCAACTTGACAGAGAACAATACGGACAGCGTCCTCAGAACACCCCCTACAAACATTTCAACACACCGGGAGTGTTCTCAAAAACGTCTTCAGAACACCCCCATTTTGTTTATTTGCGAACATTTCAGGACACCGCGCGTGTTCTTAGAACACATTCAACTTGACAGAGAACAATATGGACAGCGTCCTCAGGACACCACCTACGAACACTCCCCGGACAACGCGAGTGTTCTTAGAACAGTTTCACTCTGCTTGCGAACAAAACGGACACATATTGACTCCTTAGAACACTCCCTAGTCAGTTTATTTAGAACATTTCAGAACACCCGTGATGGCCGCAAACAAAGCTAACACAAAAAGAACGTCTAACACATAAAAAACACAACTTTCATCCTATCTCATACACTCCCACCCTCCCCAAACACTCCTACACACCAACACACTCTACAAAATACATATTTTGAACAAAGTTTCACCGCGCTGTCCGGGGACGTCCGCGAATCCAAGATGGCGGGCGCTACCGAAAAATCTGACGCGCTTCACGCTCCACGCCGTCCAATCAGCGAACACTTTGCATGTCCGCGAACATCACGCAAGACGATTGGCCAATCAGGACACTTTTTGAGGAACGAACAGGGAAGTGTATCCGCAAACCGAACACAGATATCACTCATTTTTTTTTACCTACTTTTTGGTAATTTTAAAAAAAACTACTGGACGGATTTTCACCAAATTTGCAAAAGCACGCTTTCAGGACCAAGCCGCTGCTCCTGGTCCAAATTTGGTAGAAATCCGTCCAGCGGTTTGGGCTGTAGCCACGAGCAACATTTTTTTCCCATTCTCTCTATGGAGAGTGAGTATAATGTATACAAATATGAGCATATAGAGGGAAGGTAGAGTAATAAAAATAAAACTATGAGAAAGTGCTGATAACCATAATGATTATCTTCATGCACAGAAAGGATTGCTCTCTTTCAAGCCTGTATCTTCCGCTATGTATATGTTTCATATGATGCGACTGGACCCTAAGTCTACAAATATAGTACCTTTTCAATTTTTACTTCCTGACTGTTACTGAAGAAAACTATGTGGCTTCGATGTGTCAGTAAAGGATAAAAAGGGAGAGCCAGCCATGTGATGTCATCAGTGATGTCATCAATGACATTTGTGATGTCATCTTTGATGTCCTGGGTGTTGGTGTTAGCAGTGCACGGTGGCGCGAGTTATGGTTGCTTATGTTACCATAACTGCCGAATTTCAGGGGTTTTTCGGTTTTACTTTGAGCCATAACGTCCCTTTAACCAAGTTTTTTCACTGAATTTCATAGGTTTTTAGTAGCGCAACTTAACCATAACGTCCCTTTAACAAAGTTTTTTCACTGAATTTCATAGGTTTTTAGTAGCACAACTTAACCATAATATCCCTGACTTCATATACATGTAACATAGAACATACTAACCCCCTCGAAGTGATTTTCATGTCCGCGGACTACCGCCATGTGCGCGGACACATCGAAAATCTGAGCGTGGTGAATGTAAATTTAAATAGTGTGTCCCATTTCCCCTTTGAAGTTGGCTCTGAAAAGAGCCGTGTTTTTTTTTTTACAGATGCTTGACAGACACCTGTTATTTTGTATTTTTTTTCTTGTTTTTTTTTCTTACTTTACTCCTAAAATCTTCACATAACCTTCTCCAAAGCAACCCTTACATTCCAAAATAGAAAGGCATTTCCCGTAAAAGATAAAGAAATGCCATCGTCTTTAAAATTAACAGCATTACTGGCATCAATATTCTCATTGTTACAGAAGAACATACCAGCTCTAAGCATGAAGGCACACATGCCTCGGTTGATGACACACCTAGCAATATTTTGCTGAGGACAAAAAACTGAACTATTGTCCCATATTGCCCTAGGTAGTAATCCTGAAAAAATTACTTTTGCATTTGGAAGGATCTTCATTACTGCTTGAACCAAGCGTTCCAAATCAGCCAACAAAGTAGGGGCACTGACGTTGCCCAAATGGAAAGCACCATAGTGCAAAACTACCACATGCGGACTGTTCATCGTGGCCATATCCTCACAAACTTGTACAATTCCCTGTACATTGCAATCAGGCACACTGCTTCACACCACCTCCACTCCGTTCACATCAAAGTTCTTTGCAACATGCCTGCATTCAGTGTACTGCTGTAAACCATGCACAAACATATCTCCGAGCACCAACATCCTGACTTTCTCCACTTCTGCCATCTTCACCACACACAGTCTCTTTCAACACAAATCCACAACCTCGACATCTGATTGGCTGATCCGTACAGTCTTCTTTCCATGTTCGATTTCCTGGAAAAACCCGGATGTAGCACGCCCTGTCCACGAACAGCTGCGGTGTCCGCGGACGGCGTCCACTTTACTCTCTGTGCCATTCCCTCATTGCATACAGCTAAGCAATCACACAATACGAATAACGTCCTCAGAACAACCCCATTTTGTGATTTTTCGAACATTTCAGGACAATTATTATTTCATTATTCAACATATTAACGTTACACATATTATACTTTCATCTTGTACTCTGCACACAATGCTATGTTTCTCCATTAGTAGCTCAGTATACTAGATAGAATCCCATAATACAATGCTATTTATATCAATGCATCGTTCAAAGCACTAATAACGGTATGATATTTATTGCAATATCCTTGACACTTTTTTCGAAACATTATAATAAAAATCCCTAGTACACAAATTCCATGAAAAGTACATACATACGTGATGTCATCAGTGATTTCATCAATGACATTTGTGATGTCATCTTTGATGTTCTGGGTGTTAGTCTTAGCAGTGCACGGTGGTGGCGCCAGTTATTTTTCAAAGCTTACCATAACTTGCGATTTTCAGGGGTCTTTCGGCTGTACTTAGAACCATAACGTCCTTTAAACAAACTTTTTTTAATATCACGCAAACAATATACAAATATGGCGTACAAAAACCAACTTCTACAGATGGCTTTACACAGAATGTTGCAAAGTAAGAATTTATGCTCGTTCACAGTGAAGGTCAGCTGCTTCCACAACTTCTACAGATGGCTTTACACAGAATGTTGCAAAGTAAGAATTTATGCTCGTTCACAGTGAAGGTCAGCTGCTTCCATTTTTTTCTCGGGCCCCGGAGAGACTCACGAAGCGGATTATAAGGTTGTATTGTGTTTTGACCTTGACAGACAGAGATTGTGTTGAAAGACTTCTCTTGAAGGAGTGTTGCTAAAATGTAAGAGAAGATAAAGATGAAATTTCTGAAACAAAACCACTTTTATATATTATATCACTATGCAAAAGATCGTTGGCACACGCGGAGTCATATTTTGGGACTGCACCACTCGTAGACAATGGAAATTGCAATTGTACTGTAAGTAACCCTTCAGATTACTTTATACCAAATATAATTACAATAGCGTAGCATTAAAGACCGCTCAAGTTGAACTTGTTCGTTGAAAGTGGCATAATGTTTTCTACTGCGCACTATCACCGCCGAATTGATCCCCTGTCGTTAAGATGGCTCTGAAAAAGGCAGATGACACAGGGTGGGTTAATAGAAATAATTTAACCGGTCTATAGGCGGTCAAGCACTCTACTCGCTGTGCCACTTCACTGTAGCCTGTCAAGTGGCACAGCGAGTACAGCGCTCGCTTTGACATCCGTGCACAGCTTGCTAACGCAAGTTTGAATCCCGGCAAGGCCAAACTCAGCCTTTCATCCTTCCGTGGTCGATAAATGAGCACCACACACCGTGGTTAATAATAAGCACCACTTAGATACCTCACGGTTCTTAGCGCTATATGAATGGGAAAATATTATTATTTTATTATTAACATACTCTGTTGCACTATCTTTGATAGCAAATATTTTCACGCCCTAATAAATAAAATTATGATTTTTAATGAAGATCGGCTGGTGAGACTCATTTATGTTTTTTAAAACAGGTATGTGGCTCCATTTTGCCTATGTCACGATTTACAGACTCCAGCGGATGGGGTCTTCAACTGCCAGGTGCAGGTCCAAATATGCAACTTCATGACCCTCACCATTTTATGGGACAATCGCCAAGGACCAATATGCCCTTACGCAGTACTAGCGGCTACAAACAACATACCAACCAATAGGGTGGTCTAATGGCTCGTTGTTGGAGCAATCTTCCGATTATCAGAGCGACCATTTACTGCTTTTATCATAAACCAACAGCCTATCTACCGCAAAGGAACAACGCGTGGCTCCAAATAAACTTTTGCTGATCGACAACAGAGACAATAGCAAATCGCTGAATATTCACTAAACATTTCATGTGAAATAAATGTACTTTACCAAATGTACAATCCTGCTGTTTGCTTTTAAACCACAGTTTCATATTCCGAATTGTGGCGCACTGAGTTGTAAGCTGATCTAAAACTCTCTGTACCGCAAAGGAACATCGCGTGTCTCAACATGAACTTTTGCGGATCGACAACAAAGACAAATGCAAATTGCTGAATATTCTCTAAACATTTGATGTCAAATAAATGTACTTTACAACATTTACAATCGTGCTCTTTGCTTTTAAATCACAGTTTCATATTCCGAATTGTGGCGCGCTGTGTTGTGACATAATGTATGTTGTCTTCCGGGATCTGTGTAAAGTCGCGTAGTACTGGAGATGACTGGGCGCATTTCATTACGCACCCTGTAACGTCACGGAACGAGGCGGGGAATATGAATGCTTTGATAATATCAGGCTTAGGGGCGGGAGATATGATTTAGTGTCGCAAAAGCAAGTCAGCCAGGTCAATAGCGCCAGTCATAGGATTATCACATAATGTCGGCGCACACCAGCCGGATTTATCGTTTCTTTAGTGGACAAAAAGTCGGTTGACGCCCCTAGGAAATTGTACTATTCGCGGACAAAAGGAGTGCTCTTAAAACACTATCACCCTGACAACGAACAATGCAAACAACATTCTCAGAACACCCCCATTTTGTGTAATTGCAAACATTTCGGGACACTGCGAGTATTCTTAGAACACATTCAACTAGACAGATTACAATACGGACCGCGCCTTGAGGACACCCCCAGTTTGTGTATTTACGAACAATTAAGTACACCGCGAGTGTTCATAGCTCATTTTTACCTTCCTTGCGAACAAAAATGACACATACTCCGTCCTCTAAACACCCCACCATTTAGTTTATTTACAAAATGTCAGAACAGCCGTGTTCTCCGCGGACAAATTGAACGCAACAAAAACGTCTAGCACATAAAAAACCAAAACATTGAACCTATCTCATACTCCCCCACCCTCCCCAAACACTCTTACACACCAACACACGGCACTAAATACAATTTTTTATCCACGTTTCACTGCGCTGTACGCGGTCGACTGCGAATACAAGATGGCGGGCGCCACAGAAAATCTGACGCGCTCCACGCCCCTCGCCGTCCAATCAGCGAACACATCGCATGTCCGTGGACATGACGCAAGGCCATGGGCCAATCGGGGTGCTGTCCGCGGAGCGAACAGGGAAGTTTGTCCGCGAAGCGAACGCAGATATCACTAATTTTTTTGCCTTACATTTTGGTCATTTTTAAAAAAACTACTGGACAGATTTACACCAAATTTACAAAAGCACGCTTTTGGGACCAGGCCGCCGCTCCTGCCGCAAATTTGGTGTAAATCCGCCAGCGGTTCGGGCTGTAGCCGTGCGCAAAGTTTTTTCCCATTCAGTCTATGGGAAAAAAAAAAGTTTTGGGACTCCCCCTATAACTTTTCCCCCCCTGGACGAATCCTCACTAAACTTTGCAAAAAAATTCAGAGTGACCCAACTATTATTTTTGCAAAGTTTGGTGAGGATCCGTCCAGGGAGAGCGAAGTTATAAGCCGCCCAAAAAGTGCTCTTCCTATGGAAACAGCAACTTAACCATAACTATATCAATTTTTGATTAAGGTATGGTGTTTGTTCTTTTGAACCAGAGCACAGTGTAAATATATATACATAGAAAACATGGTCTAATGTATTTAAATTTGTGGAAAAAGTAGTCAGAAAAATTGTAGTTTTCAACAATATAGTGATTCAATACAATCAATGCAAAGTGTGAAAATGTTGCCACTAATAAGGTCGCCAAAAGAGCTAAGTTTAAACACTCAAAAGGGCAAATAAGTAACTCTAACAATGAACCAAACCCCTAACAAAATCAGACAAACACTAACCTTTCACTATCATCCTAACACTATCCGTACACTCATGCTAACTCAGACTAAAGCCTTATTCTGCTCTGAACCCTTATATACATGTGACTCAATAGAAAGCACCAAATAAATAGAAAATGAACAGTGAACAGTGACCCTAACTTCAATCCCATAACTTGCTCTTCACATATTCCATAGCTCTAATCATAACTCCAACTCCATCCTTCGCCTCCACAGATTCCACAGCCATTGTCCTAACTCAAACCCTTGCTCTAATACTAATATAAGCCTTACCTTAACCAGAACACTAACACTTACGCTAATGTCTTGGGAGGATAGCTCAGGGGCAACATGCTCGCTTTGGAAGCAAGACGACACGGAGCACCACAGGTTTGATCCCCGGGTGCGCGCTTAGAAACATCTGGGTATTAAGTGCATTATGAATAACCATTCATATCATATCATATCAATGCTTACTAAGCCCTAACTTTTATTTGAATGCCTACCCTATGCCAACATTAGTAGTCATCTACAACCTTCCTATCCCTTTCCTTAACACTTACCCAAACCCTTCCTCTATTAGCCATCACCTTACCATGACACTTAATCTGCCCTAAACACTAATCAAACCTCCCACATCATCAGCCTTTCTAAAACCATGCTGACCTTCACCCTAATTCTAAACAAAATCTTTACTCTAATCCTAACCCTAATGTTTACCCAATTCATAAATCAGACAATCACATGCTCACTTTAACCCTCCTTAACCCTGATACTTACCCTAGCATCATTGCATTTTTAGCTATTTTTATTGGATACCATTTGGCGCTGTATACTGAGTGGAAAAAGCCATACATTAACCAATATATCTTACCAACAAAATGATTCAACTCAAAAAATATCTGTCTTGATTTTAGGGTAATATTTTGAAATCGCTGTTATCCCAAGAGAAATTATTTACGTGTCCCCAGGCATTATTTAACTTTTAAAAGCTATGCCTTGACCCTGCAGCTTTATAGTAGTGTCCCTGCACCTCTATTCTCTTTAGAAATGTATATCTTTGACATACTAAGATCAAATGCATTCTTGCAGATGAGAGAGTGGTGTGACTTGTTGTCAAAGTCTTCAACCCATCCAATGGTATAGATCTATGTATTGCATTCAGTTCTACGAGAATACAATACTATATAGTATTTATGGTCATTCTCTGTTTTGATGACAATGTTGGTAAGCAAAGAATGCAAATAATTCTTCCAAATATTTATTTCCAGACCTGATAAACCAGTGGTTGATCCTGAAATAGGCACGAGGAGCATGAAAATAAAAGGACATCTTTTGGGGGTTTTAGGATATTAACAGCAAAATTGAATGATAAAAGTGTGCTGGTATTTTAATATCTGTTTAAATGGAGGTCCTCAGTATCCTACACAATTTGACAGAAGGAGCTCAAGTTCATATTAACCTTCCTTCCCTAAAAAAGACTATACACATCATCGAAACTAGTGTTCATAGGTATCATGTGTGAGACACATAAGTGCTGCTCCTTGTGCTGCGCTGCTCCTTGCTCTAAAGTGGAATAATGCTCAACTGGATCCACCTTCACCTACCATTTACCAAAATATATCGGCCCTTGGATAGAGGGAACTCTTAATTTGAGTTAAAAAATAGAACAGTGATGATACCAAAAATGATTTGCAAGTGGTGAGGGCTAGTAAATGTGGGTAAACTTTAGTTTTTGTTTTTTTGTGGATCTTCCAGGTGTTTTCTACAAGTAGATTGCGTGCCTGATTGTGAGTTTAGCAGTATTAGATCATTTACAGTTACTGAATGCTGTAAGCATGTCTTTACATGAAGGGTCAACATGATGGCGTTTCTGTTGTACAGCCGATCTGGGGGCAGTTTCACCTTCTGGCTGAACTGCAAATCGATCGGAGTAAAGTTTTAAAAAACATATCAGAGGAGAATGTCATACAAGGTCATGCTTAAGTTACTTGCTTCTAATGATACATCTTATTTAGTTATATTGTTTGGAAACCTAGTAATATTATCACTTATCTCATTCATAAATTAATTGATTTGATAAAAGCTTAATGCAATGTATGCAGTTTTACTTCTTCACTCTTTTTTTAACACAGCATCATATAAAATAGTCTATGAACGTCCTTATTTGCAACCCCCTTTTAAGGTATTTTTACATAGATTTTGTGCAACTCATGACATTGTTTGCGTTGCTTTCACATTGAGGAAGAATTGTGTGGGATGATTGTCTTAGTGGCCCTTGGACATTTTGGACAGCACATGCCTACTAACACAACATAGAGGTATGAGGGAGAATTTACATTTTACAAGCATCATCCCTCAAAATAGGTGGTTAACCTTTAACAAAATACACAAAGGCTTGTGAGCAGCACTCTAATTCAGGAAAGAGCACTATTCCTTCAGGATCTCGGAGAAACACAAACTTAAACAATGCACAACCATGATAGTCTATAGGAAAATTCAACCTACTATCAGTCAGATAACTTGTCAAAAATATTCCATTTTATTCATAAAAACATCAAATATATTTCAATTGTGAGGGTCAAAAACAATCATTGATTTGTCAAACAGTAAATAATTGTGCGTACAGACAGACAAAGAGAGTACATAAAGAAATAATCATAGAAGTAAACAGTTCCTTCTCCTATAAAACAAGGCTAAGAATTAGAACCAGTTCAGCCTTGTAATCAAAAACATATTCCAATATTCGATTCACTTTTACAAAACACAGTTAATCCACTCACAGTCAAACCAATACATACCCACTCATCCCAACATGTTTCATTCGTCACACACAACTCATGTAATAAAATCAATGGAAATTCATCAGGGGAACCTTTTGTCTGGAAATTATGAACAATATACAACATGAAAAAAGCCACAAAAAAACAATGACTATAACTACAGCTTGAGTGACGAGATCGGCTGCTTAATCGTCCAATTCTAAATAATCAAATCTTGACTACAGCATCAAAGTTTGCTGTATCGAACTAGAAGGTAATAGAAGTTCTTGCCTGAAAAAGAGATGAAACATAGGTATAAGTAAACCTTATGTCCACAAAGTAAATTTTTTGGCACAATTTGTGAATCATGGTAAAAATGCATGGTTTATAAGTTTAGACCAAATACCTACACACTAGTTAGCGTGGACTGTCACACTTCCTGTACTTTGGTTAACACTTGAAAGAATTTTAAAAAGGTGAAAAGAGGTGAAAACATTAAGATGAAAATAAATGTCTTCCTATGCTTAGAGATTTTACTCTGGCAGATCTTCACGGATTGAGAAGGGGTATGAAATCTCCCAACAGTGGATTGAACACAATAACCCACAATGCCTCGTGTAGGAACAAAAGACTGTATGGTAACTACAACTAAGTTGCCTAAAACGTGATCAGAAACACTCACCCCATTTTTGTTGTTAACCATTCTAATCCAAATGTGGATGAACAGTGCAACAAGGAAATGGGCAATGGCGTGGTTTTCGTCACTATGGGTCAGTGAAACTAGCAACCGTATTGTGATTTCTTCATCAATCAAAGGAGAAAGAGAAAAATAACACACATGTTGGAGCTGCAACGGGACAAAACACTTGTTATAGTTCAATTGGAAGATAAAGCGTGTACCCTGTATCACCTAAAGCACATGCCCTCATTGTTTCTTTCTGTAAGATTGCTGGGCATTGTGCCAAAACAGAAGAAGGATCCGAACTCAAGGATGACATTTTCAAGGGTTTTATTAAACTAAAAAGAAAAGGCATATCTATTCCTACTTCTAATAGGGATTATTCCTACGTACAAAACAAAGCCAAGGGTGCTTGTCCATTGTCAAAATCCAAATTAGTCCTCAGTCCAAACCTAATTGCTATCTGGCCATAACACTATGTACAAAATAACAACAAATAGTCCAATGCAATAACCCCTCAGCTTAGGCTTTGGCCACTTGTCCTTTCTATCTCTCACTCTGCAGATGATTTTCAGTATGACTAAAAATATTTCAGAACATAACTGTTCTCAGCTCGCCTGTTAGCCTCTTTAGATAGGCTTGTTGGTTTCTGTATAAGTCAAATGTCTCAAGTTTGTTGCATGCAGAATTGTTTTTCCTTATTCATTTTCCACCACTTTGCCCACTCTCTCTCTTTTGGTTTTATTTCTTGAACAAGTGGACTAAACCTTCCAGTTTCCCTTCTCATTAAATGTTTACAAGTGTCACTTATTTCTCTAGGGTTCTCCAGCCTATTCTGGCTTTCAAGTTTCCTTAACCTCTCTGCTTGTATTGGTACTTTCTGACAACATTCAATACTCAGGTTTCTAAGGCTCCTATAACACTCTTTGTCTGTTTCTTCTGTCTGCTTCTTTCCATTTACCTCCCTCCACCCTGGGCAACCCTTGGTATCTTCTCTGCCTTCGGGAGTGATCCTACGGGATTGTGTCTGAGCAGGGATATTGCCTTTCATCCTTATTCACTGCATTGCTGGCATTTAAGAATCTGCTTCTCTGCTTCTGCCTGACTCAGCAGTTTCCACGTTACTTGCGTTCCAAATGCAAGAGTCGTTCCTCGATTCTGTCCTGGCCTCGGTGTAGTTTCCCAGGCCCCAGATCCACCACGTCTGCTGCGCAGTCAAGCCACCATATAAAATGGTCTGTGTCTCTTTCTTGGCCGTATTGCCTTTCTAGGCGCCGGCCTTCCCACATCTCTGCCTTCTCTCTGCATCTCGCCACAATACCTCTTGCACCACAGACTAGCACAACTCCACCCCTCCATGACGTCTGTGTGTCAGAGCCTTGAATCCATGTAGGATTTTTCCTCCTCCATTCAAGGTTCTTCGTCCTTTCACCGCTGTACTTCAAAAGGGGTGTGTTGCTTTTTTGTCAGTTTCTGAGTTCAAGGGAATGCCAGTGTTACTTTGAGCCAATGATATAAAAGCAATGTTAGTATTTGTTGGATACACAACAGAACTAACATCAGTCTCTTCTATTCCCACATATGTGGGCAGTTTATTCCTCATATTGAGTTCCTTGTAGGAATGGGAATTCTTGTCCCCTAGAGGGGAGTCACTCCCAGTGAGGTACTGCTTTCCCTGACTCCTAGGGGGGTCTTACTTAGTGGGGTCACCTCACTAGACTCAAAGGGGGGACTCCCCCCTGGGAAGAATGGACTAATTGCCCGCATTTGCCATAACATGTTGAGATGTGCATTCTATGTCTGCTCTGTAACGCAGGCCTTGGTTTCAGTTCTGACAATGTCTTAGTTGGCTGCCCCAGACAACCCAACACACATTCTGGTAGCATCATTGAAGGATAAAGCCCTTTTCCTGATCCAGCGTTTTTCCTTGGCCAAGAATGTGGGAATATGGTGTGATTTAGTAGACTAAAAGGTGAATCCAAGTAAAACATATCTGTGGTTTCAAATTTCCAAACTGTAAACATGACTATTGTATCTCGAGATTTCATCTGACTTCCAAAATGTGAAATTCTTACTTTACCTCGGACACAAGTACACTCAGACTATGGAAAGATCATGGCTCACCCATAAGTTAGTGCTTTAGGAAAATCTGAAGGGTGTCATTTGGGTCACGGGTCACTATTGTGAGTGTGCATTACCCCTCTTTAGGCCTAAAAGGCTATTGATATATGTTATTTGTAACGTGCTTAATACCCAGAGGTTTCTAAGCGCGGACCTGGGGATTGAACCTGTGTTACTCCATGTTGTCTTGCTTCCAAGGCGAGCCCGTTGCCCCCAAGTTATTCTGTCATTTCCAAATCAGCTAAAGGAGTAGCGCAACTAAAAAAGAAAGTAATTATTTTATGCTGCTGCTCAACTCCGAATATTTAGAATGAGTTCTATTCTGTAGATTACAGACTTGCATTGAAAGCATTCCGATTGGGTACAGAAGGTCAACAATGTAATCCATGTAATCTTTGCCCCTGGATCGAAGACTGCACATGTCATTAAGGGTCATGAAGGCAAAGTTAAAGTTCTGAGCACAATTGCATGACACCTAGTCAGGTATTTGTATGAGTGTTGGCTCTATAAATTTACTATGATCCTCTTTTGGTAATAAATTGGGGCCGATTCATGGAACAAACGTGTGCCAAAAATCCCAGCGCAAGCAGGCGCAAGGTGGCGCAAGTGTGAGAACGCAAGCGCACGATTCAAGGAAGGCGCTGCATGTGTATACCACTGGTTGTGCGCTAAATCCGTGCGTGGCGCACACGTGCGCACATGTCATTAAACGGCGTGCGCTACGCACACAGCGAAAGCGCACATAGCATGGTGCACACAACAAAAGTGGGCGTAACAGTGGGCGTAACACGCAGAATGGGGAATAACGCATGAAAAAGAAGGCGTAACTGGGGAAGTAATGCAGGGAACTACACACGCACGCAAACAACCCTTATTCATGGATCCGAATACGGGAAACCTGCGCACGGCTAAAGACGCGCATAGGCGTCAATGCGTCCGCCACAGGAAGGCAGGTGGAAGCGTCCCCGTGCACAGTATAAAAGTGCACGCAAACAACAAACACGTATATACCGCTACGATGAATGCCCCATTTGTGGCAGCACTGATCGTGGGACACTGCAGGAGGAGGAGTTTAGCCAAGGCACACATTTTTTCACCCCGGACAAGCCTTTTTGGGATGCCTGATGACCAGGTCTACGGCAGGTATAGGTTCCCAACTTGTATCATCCTAGACCTGGTCAGTGAGTGGGAAGATGACCTTACATCCCCCACTCTCTGCTCCCAAACATTGAGCCCCTTGGAGAAGGTGCTCAATGTCTGCATTTTTTGGTCACTGTGTCATTTCAGCAAACTACTGCCATAGTGGGGGGGGTCTCACAGGCCACGCAGTCACGCTGCCTACACCAGGTATTGGCAATCATGACAGTGCACCCCTCAGTCCGCAGGCACATATACATGCCCAGAACACCCGCAGAAAGGCAGGCCGTTGTCCAGGACTTATACAGGGTGGCACACTTCCCCAAAGTGCTTGGTGCCATAGATTGCACCCATGTTGCCCTACGTCCACCTAGGGCCACTGAGCACATCTACCGAAACCGCAAGCACTGGCATTCCATCAACGTGCAGGTGGTATGCGATGCAAAGGGAATCATCACCTCTGTCTATGCAAACTACCCTGGCTCCACCCATGACAGTTTCATATACAGAATGTCTGCCCTGAGCCGGGCCCTGGAAGCTGGGCAGCATGGCGACACATTGCTCCTAGGTGAGTACAAATGCCTGTGCACATGCATGCATGTCACACAAACACACAAATACACAAACCCCAATAATCACAACCATCATCACCTCTCCAGGGGACAGTGCCTACCCTTTCAGCAACCACATGATGACGCCAATCCGGAACCCCACCACACCCCCCCAGGTAAGATACAACGCTGCCCATATTGCAACCAGGGCCATAGTGGAGCGCACATTCGGAGTGCTCAAGTCACGCTTCCGCTCCCTTGACCGCTCTGGTGGGCAGCTACTCTATGCACCCCCAGTAGTGTGCAAGATCATTGTGGCAGCATGTGTCCTGCACAATGTTGCAACACGGCAGGCGGTACCGGTGGACATGGTGGTGCCCCCACATCCCCAACCACAGGCACAGGCGCTGCCCATCGGAGGGGACAGGGCACATGGCGAGACAGCCCGGACCCAGCTTGTGGCCACATTTTTCACCTAAACTCCCACCCCTGCGGAGTGCACACAGGCCTGGAACATACCAGGTGACAATCGATGATGACAAAGAGACAGTCAACTGTCACAACCTTACCACCCTGAGAATGTTGCCATGGAAGTGCCACATTGTGTGCATCCCTATCTACTTAAACATAAGCAATCCTGTGTGACCAAAAGGCACACATGCAAGGTGTGAATTACACAGACCTGCAAAAAAGGCCATGACTATCACTGCTATGTCACCCAAACCCACCCAAAGCGCAACATGACATGGCAAGCAATAGCTATACGCCAACACAGTACCAGTAAGGTACACATTGACATGTGAAAAATGTAAAGTGGCATCACACAATGATGCCTAACATGGAATCAGATGAAATGACTGACCAACAACCTCCCACCCAAAATAAGTCATACCCAAATGCTTTCCAACAGTTGTAGTTGTAACATAACAATGAATGCCTGTCTACATGCACATTGTGCATTGCAAAATCAACACTGCAGCTTCTGTGTGCCGTGCCCACCTCATGCAACACACTGCTCAGCGCACAGCATAGTGAACAGCCATTGTGTGTGACGCACACCCTGAGCATCACATCCAAGTGACAAACTGCATCAAAAAGCAAATTACGCATGTACAGGATCCACAATTGGTCATAGATCATGTGCTGCTTGGACACAGTGGGCACCAGAAGGAAAACAGAGTGTACATGTGGACATGGAAGGGTGGTTGTACATGTAGTGGATCATATAGCGAGTGTGTGGGTCTGTAGGGACATGCACTCAATATATGCATGTGCAATCAAGTGACCATCAATTTCCTCTACCTATCACATGTGAACATTCACCATGTGTACACCCCAGCATGTCAAGTCACAACTATTCCCTCACACCTGAAAGGTAAACACAACACATGAACAGGCATTGATCAGCAGAATACATCATGTACGTAGGATACTGCAATTACAATGTCAGGGTGTGCATCACACTGTAGGACAAGGAAACTTTCAACAACAAAACACCCCCCTCACCATGACTCACTGAACAACTGCACCTGGGTTATCTAGCCTTCATCCTTGAAGTTCACCTGGCCACAGGATCACCTTTCCCCTTTGTCACCATCTCCTACCTTGTGTGCAAAAAGTGTCCAGCACCCTCAGAGGCCACGTTGACTTGCAAAAACACCACATTAAAGAGAACTCAAAGCAGGCCAACACAGAAGCCAAGCAAAAAGCCTACAGGCAGCAAAACAAACCAGAAGACACTCCAGTAGATGACTTGAAGTAGCAGTACGTCAAAAAGCCAAAGTACTACCACAATGATGTAACAACCAAGGTAGCACAGTAAGACAATGTCACAACAGGATGTGTACCATGTGTGGTACATAACACAGAATAATGCACCACAAACTGATGTGTACTGTCAGTGCTCTCGTGTACAGGTGCAGGAGTGGCACGAACCAACCACCCCCACCGTGGCTGGGTGCCTGCAAGGTCAAACTCACACAGGCCTCTGAGACCCTGGTGGGGAAGGAGGGTCAGGGATATGCAGTCGGGACAGGCATTGCTATACTGAATAACCGGAATGAGGGGCAGGTGAGGGGAGTAGGATTCCCATGGGAAAGTAGGAAATGCACAAAACTGTACCACTCACATTAACACATACACAAGTACACCAAACCTGATTATCATGCACATAGTAACAAATTACTCAAATGGAAGACAAACAGAAACTTATCTCTGGGGTGAATGCTGGCCTCCTGCCTGCGCACTCTCAGGTCCGGTAAGAGGAGCAGTTTAATGCTGCAAAGAGAGCCACAGTTAGTAATCTGTGAGTGCCAATAACACACAAACACACCACCATATATGCCCCAAAGTAACAAAATACTCTACAAACAAACAATCTGGTGTGGATGATTCGTACCCATACGTAACATTACCCCTGTGATGGTTCATACACAGCAATGCAGTAAGTCATGCGCCGCTGGGTGTGTTGCAAATGGAAGACCAATGTGTCACGAATCACACAACATGCAATGTTCCCTGGGTAAGCAGCCAGATGCATATAGCAAGGTCGTGTTCCACCATGACCCAAACAAAGTAGGTAGTGCATGTGTCAAATTCTACCTGGTAATGAAATGCACTGCACACAAGTCTGTCCCTTGCTGTCTGTCCCTGTGAGCTGCTTCTTTCCATGTCTCGGAATGCTACATGGCTAATACAAGTGCCTCAATGGACCATGGTGGACCGGAGGGTATGTGCCACTGGCCCTGCAGGTGCCCCAGACACTTTCCCATCAACTAGCCATTAGTCCACACGCATCTCAGCTGTATTGTGCACTTCAACACCAATATTTGTCCAAGCTCACCATCAGTGCTGCTACTAAGCATGCATGTGCAACTGGCCAGGTGGAAGGTCTGCTGCGTTGTGGCCCCCCTGTCCTGCTCACCTTGCCTGGAGTCTCTTGAAATACGTCAGCTGTTTTCGGATGTATGAGTGCAATCCCTGAGCCTCTGCTTGCGCACACATGCGCATGTCGGCACCACTAAACCTGTCCAGCTTCCAGACGTCCAGTGGCCCATGTCTGCTGGCAAAGGTGGTCTGGAGGCTCATCCCCCTGCAGAAAGGGCATGAAACACATGATTAATGCTTTAAAATCATCTGTGTGTGTCTCTTCAGGCATTACATGACTGGACCATGTCAGAGATGTACAACGCAAACCACACCATCAGTCCGTCTTTCACAGGCAAACTGTTGAACACATCATCTACGCCATGAATTGCAACAAGCACATGTACAGTATAGATAATAAACATACTACACAATGAATAGCAATGAATGTACACATCAATCATGAAACCTCCCATCTAGCGAATGAAGAACAGTAGTCAATAACACCCCTATCATCCCCACTAGGGGTGTTAACACAAGTTTCACAGCAGCAGACATGCCACAGATATGACAGTCCAGAGCCCTTTTGTAATAGGCTGTTACACCGAACCATCCTTGCGAGCCCATGTATAAGGGAAGCAGGAGTGGCATATGTGAGTCAAGGACCCCAAGCTGCAAACACATACACAAGACAAGCTTGAAGGGCCCAGCTGGAACAGACAGGGGATGCTCTCAAAAGCCACAAAGCACCACACCGTCACATGAAAGCACTATAGACAAACAATTTCAAACTATATTAACTAATTACACTAACTATGAAAAACCTACATTACCTATTTAAACTAACTATCAAAATGAAACTGAACTAACTAAACTAAAAGAAAAAACAAAAATGGCCACATACGACCCAGGGTGGGAGGCACCCAGGAGGGAGGAGGTACAGGGTGCTGCTCAACACCCATATGTGATGATGTTGAGGAAAAAATAAACCTCCATGGGCTCAATGCCTGCACAGCCCGACCTATGTGGGAGATAGATTGTCATCCGAGTTTGGCTCTTCCTGGAAAGGAGGATGTGGCACAGGGGCCTGACCACGCCTAGCCGCAGCTTGCCCCTCATCGGCAGCAAGTCTGCCGGACGGGTGAGCCTGGTTCTGTGCGGCGATCACACGTAGGTCTGCATGCAGAACCTCCCGTGATACACGTGCTTCCTCTTGCAAGGTAGCATGTGTGACACGGAGTTCATCCTGCAAGGCCTGGCTGGACAGCTGCTGCACCTCCCGGCAAGCATGTAGCTCAGCCGAGATGGTACGCTTAAGCTGTGCAAACCTCTCCTTTGCCCGCTACCTCTGGGACACCAGAAGGACACCCAGATTGGATCTGAGGGAAGCATACTCTTGCCTCAGGGCCTCCATGTGTGCCTCTGCGTGAGCAGCAATTGCTTTACGCAGAGACGACATTTCACCCTGGCGTGCCCTGTCTGAGACCGTCATGCCCAGCCTGAGCGAGCGGGCCGTGGACCGTGCTGCCTGCTGCTGGAAAAGCACCTGCCTAGCAGGGGGGAGCATGGATTGGGCCACACGCTCCATGCTCTCAGCGATGTTCTCCATTGCTGCCCCCTGACATTCAGAATTGGCAGTCATGTCTTGCTCCCACTCAGTATAATGCGGTTGCTCGCCGCGACTGCGTTGCTGGGCTTGACCCCTGCAGGACCCAAGGACTGGGTGTCCTCGTTGTGTTGGCACCGCCCGCGGCTGCACGACTACATGTCCCCATCGATGTGATGACCCAGTCACATCAATGACTGGTGTGGAGGGTGACCCTGCATCCCGATCCACCACAGGCGGAGGTTCCAAGACTGTCTGACCCCTCAGTGCAGGTGTCGCGGACAGAGGAGTGTCCACATCAAAATCACTCAGCCCTGACATATGGACCTGATGCTCATCCAACTCGACATGGATATCAGAGTGGTCATCAGGGCTGGTCTCATTGCCAGCCAGAGACAAGATGGACTGTAGCACATGTGGGTTTTCATGGTCTACCACCCCATGACCCCCACTTGTGCCGGGTTGCTGTAGTGATGACAACCCTGTGCCTGGCATCCTCTGGCTCCATTGCGTCATCATCTGAAAAGTAGAGAGAAAAAAGGTCACTACACATGTTAGAAGCACACAACACACACACACACACACAGAAACCAAACACATCAAGCAGACATGTCACACACAAAATAGAACCTGCCATGCATGCTGGGTCAACTTGAAATTGCTTCTGTGATTAGGCATGTCGAAAGGTGTCAGTTTGCACTGAAGTGGGTCGATGCAGTGCAGCAAATATGTAGATTACTCACTATCTACATGTACAAGAACTTCATGATGTGTGTCAGAAAATGTGAAGGCAGTGCAAGGTCAACTTCAGGCATCACGTGCAATGTGCATTCAATGGGTAGCATGTCTGCAAGTAAACCACCCCTCCCCCCAAGTGCAAATGCAGGGATGCCTAGCATGGTATCAAAAGGCTGAACATAGACCTGTGTATTGACAGACAGTGTTGACTAGCATCAACTGCATCATGTGAGTCAAGTGACAACACAGAAAATGATGATGGAACAGTAAGACGGACACTTGATGAAACCTTTGGAGTACTCCCACGTTTGAAGAAGACACTACACCAGTTGGACAGAGTCTTTGGCCATTAAACAGGCTGAGGCCTGTGACCCACACAGACTGTCACACCCTAAACATGTGTGTGACACAGGACTGATCCACAGTGGAAATGGGAATGCTGATGAAATGCCATGCAATGTAGGTCCCCCTGGACTCCTACTACAATGATCATCAAGTCAAGGACACATAGGGGCATAAGTGGAATGCACATGGAGCATGAATGGGCACTCATGTCCCTGCTGGGCATCTGAACTCTGCACAGTCCAAGTGAGACACCCTTCATCAAGTACAAAGGATGTACCACACAGCATATGTCTGGCAGATTGGCTGCTGGAAGTCAGCATGTATACAGGACACATGAACAGAGAAGTACTCAAAAGCAAAATTGAAGCATACCAGTGTTAAGGTGGAATTGGGTGCAGATGGGGGGTGGAAGGGCAAGGGAACATGCCTACATGGAGTACACACATGCAGGCACAGGACACATGCACGTCAGTCATGCTATGACATAGTCCCTGGGCTGAGAGGAAGGTCACCCCACGCTACATGCTGAAGGGCCAGTGAGCTGGAACATGGACTTGAGGGGCATCCTGGTGACCAGCATCTGAGTAGGGCGCAATAGTGGTGATGCGGAGAGTCGCCATCCGCTCCACATGTCCACCATCCAGCAGAGCAGACATGCATCAGGGAAGCATTGCATTACTTGCACATCAGAACCATGTACACGTGACATGTAGTGGCAGCCATGCACAACACATCACACAAGTGAAACACACATGTCCACAACAAACATGCAGCAACACTCACTGGACTGGGCATCAAAGTCTGGCATCTCTCCCACTCCTTTTACCGATTCAGATGGTATGAACTCCACAACGAGTGACTCATGCGGAGTGAGGTCTTCCTCCTCAGGTGCAGGCCCACTGCCAGTCACCAGAGTCAAGTTGTAATTTGAGGCAGGCTTAGCCTTAGCGCTGCGTTTGAGGTAATTCCAACGCTTTTGCACTCTTGCGCCGTGCGCACATTATGGCCGAATGCACTCACATGTTCCGCAACTTGCTTCCAGTGGGTATCACGGTGGGCAACCGTAGTCTGACAATTAGGACCCACTAGCATGTCACGGCTGTGGCCCATCAGGTAGTCCACGAGGCAGTCCAGCTCCTGGTTGCAGAAAGGCTTCTTCCTCGACATGCTGGAGGTCGTGGCTGTGTGTGGGGTTCCAGCCTGTGCTGCAGGTGCAACCTTCCTCCTCTTGGATTGTGGCGCAGACCCCAGCTGGCAAATGCTGCCCTGATCACTATGGCCAGTAGCACCGGTGGATTGAGCCAAGGGAGTGGCAGGTGGAGGGTCGACCAAAGGCCTGAGTTGCGTCAGTGGCAGTTGGGTGCCCTCTAATGGGCCCTGCGCAGCAACATCTGCTGTGGCAGGGTCGTTGACCGTGACTGTCCTGGTTGGCAGACTCAAGACACGTGTCTTGGTCAGGGCAGCCCTGTGTGCACCTACGGTTTCCCTCCTGGCCTGTTGAAAATCTTCCAAGGGCTCTTCAAGTGCCAACACAGCCTGCGCTGGCAGACCCTGAGCCTGGGTGGTGGTGTCCACAGCTGAACCCGCAGCTACCACTACCCTTGAGCCCGTGGCAGTCGATGAAACAGACAGCCGGGTCACGCGGGCGCCAGTGCCAGATGCAGAAGCTGCATCTTCCGGAATCACAGGGGGTGGTGGCAAGACTGCACCGACACATGGCACAACATTGTGCTCAAGTGGCGCACCCCTGCCTCTTCCCCCTCTGCGGCCACGCTGGACACCCTGGAGCCCCCCTACTCCCTGGTCACCCCGCCTTGGTCCCTGACCACGCCCGCCACGAGGAGGACGCCCAGCTGAGGCACCCCTCACCTTTGGTGGCCTCCCAACCATGGCACAGATGGAGTAGTGCCGGCACAGATGGAGGAGTGCCAATGGGAGGGGTACACCACAATTGTCCTGGGCAATTGGGGTGAAGGGGGTGGGATGCAAGATGTTTACAGCCCCCTTGCACCTGCAAGGCTGTATGTGACCCCGGTGATGTAGTGACGGGTCACGCAATGCTCAGGCACCCCAAAACTGCAGTAAAAACGTGCACGCAACCCTGCAGCCATGTGCGTGGAATCAACCTCCCGCAGTACGCGGTGGCACCCAGTAACACGAAAAATGCATACACGTGGGACTCGCAGGCTACTATGACATCAAAAACGGGTGCAATACACAGGGGCACCCGCAGTGGGAAAAATAGCGTGTGCGACTCACCGTCTGACTAGCGTGATAATGAAAAACAAGTGTAGCCAATACCCCTGCCAAAAAAAGAGATACGTCCTCGATCCGCTGTGAAGTTGTGATGGCACGCGAAACAACACGAAGCAGCAACACACGTCGGACTCCATGAAAGGCATGTACAGCGAACTGCTGGCCCCGCTCACCTTTAACCGTGCTAAGGGAAACGCCCGCGCGTGTCACGTCACTTACGCGTAGGCCCTTTCCTCGGATTACACGCATTCACACACGAACGTGCATTTTTATCACACTCGCTGAACCACTATGCCCACGTCACGAGGGAAACGCCCGCACAAGTAACATCACAGATGTGCTTACGCGCTAAGGGCCTTTCCTCAAATTACATGCAGACGTGCAATTTTTTCACATGCCAAATCACACCGTATCATGCTGGCCACGCAACAACACACGGAAGACCATGCTCATGCCCAGAAGGCAGAATTACTGCCCCCCAGAGCCCTGAGCACGCTCCCACCTGCCATCTGCTGCTGCCTGCACGCCTGCTGCCCACGTGCCCTGCTATTTGCTGCCTGCACATCAGCCATCTGCAGGGGTGCAGTTGTTGTGACCACCCATGCTGGAACTAAGGACTCCCGACTGGGATACCATCGCTCCACAGCCCAGCCCCAGGACCCAGTTGGCCACCCACACCTGCCTCTGGGGTTGCCATGTCGGGCACACCACCATCTGGCACCACTGGCAACCCCCAGCCAGAGAGGCAGAGGGCCACCAGCGTCAGTGCCTGGGAAGTTGGTGTCCTGGTGGAGCAAGTCCTGGGGCAGTATAATTCACTCTTTGGAAGTTCTTGCGCCGACTATGTAGGACGGACCAGGATCTGGAGGGACATCGTGACTGCCATCAACGAGGAGTGGGTGGCAGTCTGCGACATCAAACATGTCAAGAAGCGCTGGGAGGATTTCAGGTCCAGGACCCTCGACAAGGCCCGGCGCCTTTTGAAGGAGCGGATGCCAAGGGGCGCTGGGGCCACCTGTCCGACCACCAAATGAGGGTCGTGGAACGCATATGCCCAGCGCTCCACGTCCAGGTCCTTGAGAGGCAGACCCGTCTGGAGTCGAGCGGTAAGTGTACATGCATATTGATTGCACGTTGTGCATGTCGTGGTGTGCCAGCAGTGTGCAGGTTGCACATGTGTTTTTGTAGGGCCATATATGGATGTGTATGTATAGGGGCGTGAGGCTGACACATGCGAGTCCTCTCATGTGTGAGACACATGTGTGGTGTATGTGTGGGTAAGCATGCAGGCCAAATGCAGATGTGGGAGCACACATGTTTGAATTACTGTGTATGTACGTTGGCATGGTTGTGGTGTCACACATGGATATTGGTTCCAGCTGCATGTATCTGCACTGTGTACATGTGCATGTGTGTGTATTTGACAAGTGTGCAACTGTGATGCAACATGGATGCATGTGACACTGATATGTAGAAGGCTGAATGCCAGATGTGACATGGATGGCGATCTCATCACTGCGACAGTTGGTGGAGATATACACATGCATGTAAGTGTGGTGCCGTGTGTTCATGTCTTGTGCACTCCCTGTGTTTCATGTGATGTAAGGCTCACCTTCGGCTGCTCATGCTGTTGTATGTGTATGGATGGTGCTGCCTGGTGCAATATTGCTGAGGAATTGCACATGTGTGTGAGTTGAAATGACATGTGTGTTGGGGATTGTGATGCCATGTCTGAAGTCTGACACTGCCACTCATGTGCAACTGTCATGTGTGTATCAGTCCATTGCACAGTGCCCTGATGCCTGTGTCCTAGCTCTCCCTGTCTGCAGCGTCAACTGATGAAGAGGGCGGAGAGGGTGCTGTGGAGCAAGGCGGCAGGGATCGCACCGCCAGCCGGAGACGCATAGCACGGCTCCCCTCCCAGGTTGTCATCTCGTCAGGGAGTGAGGAGTCTGGTGCTGCGCCCCAGGCCACAGCTGCCGAGGGTAGGTCCAAGAGGCGGAGGTCGGAGTTGGACTCCTCGGCAGCATAAGGGGCAGCTGAGACCCCACAGGGTCCGACGGAGGAAGATGGCACGGAGTCATCCAGGTTGGTGGAGGGTTTGGTGGAGGAGGAGTCCGTGAAGGGACAGACATGGGGTCTGGAGGTGGGGATTCCACTGGTGCTAGTGGTGCAGTGCAGGGGCAGGGACAGGAGGCAGCACAGGCCGCTGCAGAGGTGCCTGTGTGTAATCATGTCCCCGATCCTGTGACTGCATCATCCTGCACCAGCAGGGATGCCTACGTCCAGACCCGTTTTCAGGGAGTATCCACTTACAACAACTGGCCTTCCTCTCCCTGGGGACGTGGCTATCCGGGACTGGGTTAAGCCTGTCATGAGTGGGATGGCATTGCATCAATGGGGCATGCAAGGTGACCTGCAGTGTTTTCGTGAGGACACTGCACGTCTTCTCGAATGCCTCGTTGACCGCCTTGACCTACTGGGACCGGTCACCAGGGCCGGATTCCTCTGTTTGCTGGACCTTGTTCCGACCCCCTCCTCACCTGAACCCCCTATGCGCCAGTCGTCCTCCATGCTATCTTCCCACCCATGTATCACCTGGGTACCCTGTGGAGCTGCCTCTGACCCTGTGGCCAGGCTGGTGGAGGACACATCCCTGCCACAGTCAGGAGTCGGACGTCCAGCAGGGGAGGCCACTTCAACAACTGCTCCCCAGCCGGAGGAGGACATGCAGGCAGCAAGAGCTAGGGCACAGGCACAGCAGCAGCAACAAGGAGGGAGCCACGATGGCTCGGGGCCTTCAACATCGGAGGGGCAGGCATCGGCCAGAGGGCAGGAGGACCCAGGATTGGAAGTGTCTTTCATGTGGCAGCGGTTGGGCCAGGCCATAGATGCAGAGCGGCAGCGGGCGGAAGAGGCACGGCTCACAATGGTCAGGGCGAACTCCATGCGGAGGGCTCTGAGGCAGGCCGAGTGCCTCGAGTCAATTCGCAGGGAGTTGGAGGTCCACATGTCATCGTCCCTGCGAACCCTCGGGGCCATGGAAGAGAACCGCCTCCGCGACATCAAGCAGGAGTTCGATGATGCCCTGGCTCAGGAAATCGGAAAGTGAGCCGTCGGACTAGCCCGCTGCCATTGTAAATAGTTTTTAGAGTTAGGTTTCCTTTTCCTTTTCCTTTGATTTGTGGTGAATGGACTATGCAACACACATTTGTATATAGTTTTTTTATTAGGTAGTTTCTTAGGTAGGTTTAATTTCTTTTGTTGGGCTCATGGACCCTTGACAATGGATTGTACATAGTTGGACAATGGATTTATTTGAACTTTTTATTTGATTTTGAACATGGATCAATGGATTTTTCTTTTGAACAGTGGATTGTACATAGTTTGACAATGGATTATTTTGAACTTTTTCCTTTGATTTCACCATGGATAAATGGATTTTTCTTTTTACGTTTCCTTTGGATTTGCGTTGGTGGAGGGAGAGTTTGGACTATTTTTCTTTCGGATTTCTTTGGATTGGTTATACTTTTCATTTACTGATCTTTTGCACATGCTTTTCATTTCATGTTTGCTATTTTGTTATGCTTTCATTTCATTGCTTTATTTTTGTACATAATACATTTTGATATTTTAGTTCCATGTGTGGGATTTTGATTTTGTTGATTTTGAACATGGATCAATGGATTTTTCTTTTGGACAGTGGATTGTACATAGTTGGACAATGGATTATTTTGAACTTTTTCCTTTGATTTCACCATGGATAAATGGATTTTTCTTTTTACGTTTCCTTTGGATTTGCTTTGGTGGAGGGAGATTTTGGACTATTTTTCTTTCGGATTTCTTTGGATTGGTTATACTTTTCATTTACTCATCTTTTGCACATGCTTTTCATTTCATGTTTGCTATTTTGTTATGCTTTCATTTCATTGCTTTATTTTTGTACATAATACATTTTGATATTTTAGTTCCATGTGTGGGATTCACTCATTGGGTTAATGCATGTGAAAATGTGGGTTTACACAATCAATGCCAACCAGTGTGTGTGACGGACATGTGAAAAGCCCCTCTGTGAAAAGTTGATTTTAGAAGTGTGCCCAATAGCCCCTCTGTGAAAAGTTGATTCTAGAAGTGTGCCTAATAGCCCCTTTGTGAAAAGTTGATTTTAGAAGCTTGCCCAATAGCCTCTCTGTGAAAAGTTGATTTTAGAAGTGTGTCCTAAAGCCCCTCTGTGAAAAGTTGACTTTAGAAGTGTGCCCAATAACCTCTCTGCGAATCTTACAAGTGTGCCCAATAGCCCCTCTGTGAAAAGTTGATTTTAGAAGTGTGCCCAATAACCTCTCTGTGAATCTTAGAAGTGTGCCCAATTGCCTCCCTGTGAATTTTAGAAGTGTGCCCAATAGCCTCCCTGTGGAAAGCCTGATTTAGAAATGTACCCAATAACCTCTCAGTGAATTTAGAAGTGTGCCCAATAACCTCTCTATGAATTTAGAATTGCGCCCAATAACCGAATAATCTAGTTCCGTGCGTGCCTAGCTGAACCGACTAATCTCCCTAATAACCCTAATGTGCGAAGTGACTTTAGAATCATGCCTAATATCCTCCCTGCATAAAGGTATTAGAATCCACTATTCTACCTCATAGTACTGAATAGCCTAATATGTTCTCTGTACACAGTTGAAGCTAGAAGTGCTTCTAATAACCTATTATCATCTCTGTCAGGAGCAGAGCAACTACTCTGGCCCAGACTCCAAGCCACTTGCCGAACCATAAGTAAAGGAGATGATTGCATGGTATGACGTTTAGATTCCATTGATAGGTCTCTCTCCCTCTACACAGGTCTCTCAGATGTAGCTGAGGTTCTGTCCCCAAATTGCATTGTATGATGTTCTAGCTTGCATTGGTAGGCCTCTCTCCCACTATAAAGGTCTCTCAAATCTAGCTGGGGTTCTGTCCTCAAATTGCATTGTATGATGTTCTAACTTGCATCGATAGGCCTCTCTCCCACTATACAGGTCGCTCAAATTTAGATGGGGTTCTGTCCCCAAATTGCATTGTATGAGATCCTAGATTGCACTGATGGGCCTCTATCACACTAAACAGGTTTCTCAAACCTAGCAGGGGTTCTGCCTCCAAACTGCACTGTGTGACGTCTAAATTGCACTAATAGGACCCCCTTCCACTATACAAGTCTCTCAAATAATCTAACTGCGCATAGCTTAGTACTCTATCAATCCCGGAAACCCACCACAACTTAACTCATTTAAGTCCCATTCCAGCAGACCGTTAACACCCTAACCCCCCCCGATAGCGCACCCTTAGGAAACACACCCTACCGACCGACAGGAAAGCAACACTGAGCCAGAGAACACCCTAGCGCATCCAGAGAAGGAAAAAATGAGGGCACTCTGACTACACAAGATAGCACAGAGGACCAACTACCTTACTATGCCTGCATTTAAACTGGAAAATGGCCTGACCCAGAAAAGGACGCCGAGAAAGAGAACAAGACCGTGCAACAAGAGACACGAACACACAACACCGCCAGAACCCACAAGAAGCAACCCCACTGGAAGGAAACACCCACAACACAGCCATAACCGGAACAAAATCTACACAAGAAAAATCCTTATACCTCACACCTTACCTTGCAACAACCACGGTACACCAACAACCCAGCCCGGAAACCACGAAACATGCAAAGAACTTCCTGAAACACGTGGAAAAATGATGGGAGCACTCAACAAGAGAGTGGGAGGGCTCTGACCCCATCACACCTTACATCACAAGAACAGAGGGACAACGTTGTTTTCCACTATATACCGCACAATACGGCGAAGCACCGACAACCAGCAATGCTACCTCCCACCCAAGAATCGGACTCAATGAAGAAACCACCGCGGGTCTTCACCCGAACAGCATCACAGCAGAAACACAAAGAATAATCAGCCCTGTTACCAACCTACTGGACCGCTTCAATGAAGAAGCTGCCGTTGCGGTTCTTCATCCTACCGACACCAACGCTGAAACACCACAAACAGACAACCACAAACTTGAACAACAAATAACCTCCAAACAAAATCTCACCCAGAGAATCCACTGCAACCTAATAAATGCAAGGTCAATGTCCAAACACTCAACTGAAATATACAACCTCCTTTCAGAAGGAAGCATAGACATCCTATTTACAACCGAAACATGGCTAGATGACAACTACAAGATCACCCTCAACAACTGCCTGCCTGAAGACTTCAAATGCATCCAAACAAACAGAAAATCCAAAAGAGGGGGGGGGACTAGTGATCATCCACAAGGAACAACTGGCCATCAAAATGGAAGACATCGAGAAATGCGAATCCCTAATACTACGACTCTCAGTAAACCCCAAAACTAACCTGAAATTCATACTGATATACAGACCACCAAACTGCGACGCGACTTTGATAGACACTTTCACGGAAGCAATCACCATCCTAGCCATCAAGTACAATCATCTGATCATCCTCAGAGATTCCAACATCTGGTTTGACGAAAGAAACCACAACCACACAAAAATCCCTAACTGCCCAACTAGCAGCCATGAACCTACAACAACTAGTCAAAGGAGCAACCCACTCAGCAGGGCACACACTTGACGCAATCTTCGCCAACAAGGATCTCATCACCACGGCACCCCCAATTCAAATACTTTGGAGCGACCACCTCGTCATCCCATTCATAAACACAACGACCGCTCCAACAAAAAAGCAACAAGAAAAACGACCCATCATGATGAAAAGAAATTGGAGAACCATAAAAAACTCCATCCTAACCAAACTCCTAGAACTCAGCAAACCACAAGCATCAACCATGGAAGAAGCAGATCTAGACAAAAAAGTGGCCCTACTTCATACCTGGATCACAACAATCCTAGACGTCATCGCCAAAGAAAAGCCCTTCACCCCATCACGCAAGAAAACCACAGCAAAGTGGTTCACCCCACTACTCAACGCCATGAAAAGAAAAAAACGAAAACTAGAATCTGAATGGAGGACCAACAACACCTCTGCAAACAAATTGAAATTCCTACAACAGATCCGCTCATATAAAAAGGAAATACAAAAAGCGAAGAGGAAACATTACGACAACCGAAGTTTCAGAGCACCAAATGCCCAGAAAGAACTATTCAAAATCATAAACGAAATAAAAAACCCACCGGGCTGCAACAACATACCAATTCCATCGATGAAACTCTGCGAGGACCTTGGAGACCACTTCAAAAACAAAATAACCTCCATCCAACACACCATTCAAAACAGTCAAGCGATCACAGCGCAAACCCCACCGACATTGACGAGGAACACACAAACAAGCTACGAAACTTCCCAGAAATATCAGTTGAGGCTTTCGTCAAACTGGTAAACCAAAGCAACAAATCAGGCTCTCCTGAAGACCCCTGCCCCCCGGACATATACAAAACGATTCTCAAACAAGGAACCCCCATGGAATACCACAGGAACCTCCGCAACTTCTCAATTTCAACAGGTAAAGTACCACAGGACTTCAAATCAGCCTACATCAAGCCGCTACTCAAAGACACAACAGGAAACGTAGAGGATTTATCTAAGTATAGACCCATCACCAACATACCTTAATTAGCCAAACTGTTAGAAACGTACATCTACAAAACAACCCAAGAATTCATAGAAGAGCATTGCCTACTAAACCAGGCACAAGTTGGTTTCAGACCCATGAGAGGAACAGAATCATCTCTCCTCTCAATATGGGACGACCTAAAAACGAATGCAGACTAGGACAACAGTACCGCCCTGATTCTCCTTGATCTGTCTGCAGCTTTCGACACTGTCAACCAAACCATCTTTATAAAGAGATTAGAAGGACTAGGGATAACAGACACTGCCCTACTATGGATCAAATCCTTCCTAACAAACAGACCAGAAACAGTATGGATGAAACCTTTAAATCCAAACCAAGAGAATCTACGTGCGGAGTACCCCAAGGTTCATCCTTCTCCCCGCTGCTATTCAACATCTACATGTACCTACTAATCAAACTCAGCAAAAAACACGGTCTCACATGCTACAACTACGCCGACGATGCTCAAATAATCTTCAACATACAAGATACCAGAGAAGAAAACACCACACTAGAGAACTGCCTTCGTGGCATATTCAACTGGATGAACCTCAACCATCTCAAAATCAACCCAGGCAAAACAGAGATAATGATCGTTTCAAAAAAGGGAGGAGACATAAACCACATCCCCTGGCCAATGAGCTCGGCACCACACCAGAACCATCATCAACTGTAAAAAATCTAGGGGTCCTGATGGATAACAATCTCACTCTAGAGCCACAAGTAAACTCGGTAATCAAGAAATGTTTCTTCCTCCTGCGAGCAGCAAAAAGGATCCTACCGTTCCTTTCGTTCGCCAACAAAACACTTACCATCATCTCTCTGATCATGTCCAGAATAGACTATGCCAAAAGCCTATACCTGGGCATGCCCGAACGACTTCTAAAAAAACTGCAACACATACAAAATGCAGCAGCCAGACTCCTCCTCAAGCTACCCCGAAGAGAACACATCACACCGTGCTAAAAATACTACACTGGCTACCACTAAAACAACAAATAAAGTTCAAGTCCATGTGCATCACGCACAGAGCAATGCACAAACAAGGCGCAGAATTCTTAAGCGACAAACTACGCCTACATCAACCGACAAGAACACTAAGATCAAGCACCGACATACGCCTGGAACCAAAACCCTACAACAGAAAAAAACTCGGTAGATCCTCTTTCTCCCACCAGGCACCCAAAACCTGGAATGACCTACCTAAGAATATACGGAACACAACAAACCACCTAGCATTCAGGAAGCTCCTCAAATCATGGCTCTTCACAGGGTAACCACAACGGAGACACAGCAGAATGTCCAGACATTAAAACAACGATGGAAATAACCCCAATCCCGGCCACTCTCAATCTAGACAAACACTCAGATCAAAGAACTAAACACCCGACAGAGCATAAGATATCATGGAAATAGCCACAAAGGAAGGCTCCAGAGACAGAACACATACTTAGACACAGGCGAAAGTCCTCAAGTGACTCGCCCACTCGCACGTACCGGACGCACCATATCCAGATCGGCAGACACATCTAAATAGAATTGAGAATATTAGCATGGACACACCTGGAAAGAGTTGTGGACATTGGCCTGTGTCTCATCTAGAGGAAACTTTGAATGCTAGTATGCCCGCCCTAGATGGAGTGGTGAATATTAGCATGCCTACATTTGGACAGAACGGAGAATGTCAGCCTGCATCTCATCTAGATAGGACCATGAGTGCTGTCATGCCCGCACCTAGGTGAAAGCTGAAGACCAGCCCAGGCCACACCTGGAATTGTGGTCATTAGCCTGGGTCACATCTAGATGGGATCAATTGAAGGATAGCAAGCCCGCGCCTGGATGAAACTTGAGTGTTGGCGTGTGCCACACTTGGAATTGCAAACACCAGCCAGCGCAGCATCCGGATGGGGTTGCGAATGATAGCATGCCCACACCTGGACAGATTTCAGAATGCTAGCTTACGCCGCATCTGGACGGGACTGTGAATTGTTGGCTTGCCCACACCCAGAAAGAATTCTGGACATTGGCCCGCGCCACATCCGGATAGAGCTGTGGGGACCAGCTGGTGCCACACTGGGACAGAACTGCAATGCTAGCATGCCAAAGGTCAGGTAACCCACTAACCAATATAAGCTCAAACTCTGCATACTTATCTCACTCAAACTCACACAACCATCTCTTGCACAACAAGCCGCACTCACTTCACAACACTGCAACAACACATAAACCGGACCAACAGCACACGCGGCCTATCACAGACCCGATACCAGCACCAAAGCTCAGCATCTAGTGTATACCGAGTTGAAGCTGCCAACAGAACACCACTCCTCTCACTATCCTACTCCCTCTTCACCTTACTAACCCACCCCACCCCACCTTATCATTTATAGATCTGCCAGAGGGCCTGGGGACCAATTCCGTTGGTGACGGTGCGCGGTACAAATACCTTTAACATTTAACATTTAACATGTGTTGATGTACATAGTTGACTTTTGGTTTGTGTCTTGAGATAGGCATGTCAGTGTGGGGTGGATTGGGAAATCATTGCGTCTCAAGAATGGGGTGGCATGCTGTGGTATTTTGGTGTAGAAGTGGGCCATGATTGTGCATCTTTATTTCATGTAGGGGGGACATGAGTGGGGGCCTGCTGGCAGGTGCCCCTCACTGCTGGGGGTGGGGGTGCAGGGGGACATGAGTGGGGGCCTGCTGGCAGGTGCCCCTCACTGCTGGGGGTTGGGGGTGCAGGGGGACATGAGTGGGGGTATGCTGGCAGATGCCCCTCACTGCTGGGTGGTGGGGGTGCAGGGGGACATGATTTGGGGCCTACTGGCAGGTGCCCCTCACTGCTGGGGGTGGGGGTGCAGAGGGACATGAGTGGGACATGAGTGGGGGCCTGCTGGCAGGTGCCCCTCACTGCTGGGGAGTGGGGATGCAGGGGGACATGAGTGGGGGTCTGCTGGCAGGTGCCCCTCACTGCTGGGGGGTGGAGGTGCAGGGGGACATGAGTGGGACATGAGTGGGGGCCTGCTGGCAGGTGCCCCTCACTGCTGGGGGGTGGGGGTGGAGGGGGACATGAGTGGGACATGAGTGGGGGCCTGCTGGCAGGTGCCCCTCACTGCTGGGGGGTGGGGGTGCAGGGGGACATGAGTGGGACATGAGTGGGGGCCTGCTGGCAGGTGCCCCTCACTGCTGGGGGGTGAGGTTGCAGGGGGACATGAGTGGGACATGAGTGGGGGCCTGCTGGCAGGTGTCCCTCACTGCTGGGGGGTGGGGGTGCAGGGGGACATGAGTAGGACATGAGTGGGGGCCTGCTGGCAGGTGCCCCTCACTGCTGGGGGTGGGGGTGCAGGGGGACATGAGTGGGGGCCTGCTGGCATGTGCTCCTCACTGCTGGGGTGTGGGGGTGCATGGGAACATGAGTGGGACATGAGTAGGGGCCTGCTGGCAGGTGCCCCTCACTGCTGGGGGTTGGCAGTGCTGGGGGACATGGGTTGGTGATCATATTGCAATGTGACATGTGGCTTGGCTGGGGGGCATGCCCATGGTGGATGGGCTGCCTGCGGGACATGGCCAGGGGTGCAGGGCAGTCCCCTGTGGTGTGGGCTGCCTGCAGTGGCTGTGGAGGTCGTAGAGGGGACACCTGGGAGGACCCACACTGCCAATTCACGTGTGTGAATCCCAGCGCACCCCACTGGATACACGTACCCCACTCTGACAGTGAAATCGCGTGTGAAACTTCACACGCACCGCCGAAATACACGTACCCCGCTCTGACAGTGAAATCGCATGTGAAACTTCTGACAGTGAAATCGCATGTGAAACTTCATGCGCACCCCCCAAATACACATACCCCGCTCTGACAGCGAAATCACGTGTGAAACTTCCCGTGAACCCCAGTAATACACATACCCCACTCGCACAGGGCCAATCACGTGTGAAACTTCCCGTGAACCCCAGTAATACACGTACCCCGCTCGTACAGGGCCAATCGCGTGTGAAACTCCCCGCGAACACCAGTAATACACTTACCCTGCTCTCACAGGGCCAATCGCGTGTGACACTTCCCGTGAACCCCAGTAATACACATAACCCGCTCGCACAGGGCCAATCGCATGTGAAACTTCCCGGGAACCCCAGTTATACACGTAACCCGCTCGCACAGGGCCAATCGCGTGTGACACTTCCCGCGAACCCCAGTAATACACGTAACCCGCTCGCACAGGGCCAATTGCGTGTGACAATTCCCGCGAACCACAGTAATACACGGAACCCGCTCGCACAGGGCTAATCGCGTGTGAAACTTCCCGCAAACCCCAGTTATACACGTACCCCGCTCGCACAGGGCCAATCGCGTGTGAAACTCACCGGGGTGTACATGTATTCGGAGGCGTGCGTGGGGAGTTTTACAGGTGTTTTCATGGTTGGGGGCCTGTGTGCCATATACGGGATTTGTGCGCTCTGCATGGCACACGGGGAGGGTTTGGGGGCGTAACTGGTGCTGCTGCAGGGTTGCTGCGCCACTCTGCGCCACGGCTGGTTTTGGATGTTGAAATCCATGAATACGCTGTGCGCGGAAATGGATTTTAGCACACGCGGCTGGTGCAGACTGGCGCACACAGTGGCTGACGAATACTTCATGATTCCTGAGCGGGGACACTCTCCATTGCCATTTGTAGACTTGGAATGCTGTATGCTGGAAAATTTGTAGGATATACAAGACTGTGGGCTATACCCGAAGGTATAGCCTGCAGATTGTCCAATGACAGGACTTCACAAACATTCCAAGAAATATAATTAAGTCTTCGAGACCATGCCCTAGGGACATACCAAGAGTTATGGCCCTAAAAACAGAGTTAAAGGCCCAAGCATAGTGTAGGCATTTAATGAGGTGCACAGGCCCATAAATCCTGATGCAGCCCAAGGGCGTGGTATAAAAGGCTATTCTTACCTGTGTTGCTCTTCAAAAAATGTGGTGTATATAGAAATATATTGAAGATGTACAAGAATCTGCCCGGGTTGTGGCAGAGTATTTGTTGTGGTTATACTCTGTGCTGCTGTAGCCATACAATGGAGCATTCCAAATAATATGCATACTAAACCAGTTCTTACAGACTGCATATTGTAAAAATGGGCATGCAGTCTAAGCATTCCAAGGTTTATAATATGAATTGCAAACTATGCTAGGTTATATGAACATTAAATATTTCACAATGTATTTGAACAATTGTCCAGCTAAAGTTTAATTTTATGTTTTTACTCTTCAAATAGTACAAACATGCAAATACAATTGATGATGCAAAGTGGTTAGTGCTGCTACTTTCCCTAAAAATCTGTGTGTGCATAGAAGATGATGCCTGGTGATTGAGGGTGGTGTGTTGGAGAGGTGCGCTGAGGAATTTCAGATGTTAGTCCTGGCATACTTTGGATGCTGGCTGCTAGCAAAGTGTTACAGTGCAATACTGCACGTTATTAGGCAGAGCAATGTACATTTAGGGCCTTGTTACGAAGTTGGCAGAATGGGTATACCAGCACCGTTAATGGTGCCGGTAAACCCATTCCGCCCTATTACGAGGTTCCCTTGCGGGACCCGCACAGAACATCTGGTCAGACCAGACGTCCTTTGCGGGTCCCGCAAGGGGACCAAGGAGCTAATAACGGACCCGTTATTAATGGGCCCGTTGTTAGCTCCATCCCCATTCCCATTGAGCCCTGTGGAGGCTCAAATGGCAATGGGGATTGATTTTGTGAATGAGGAATTACCGGGTCCTCCAAGGTTGGAATGATCCGGTAATTCCTCATTCACAGACCCCGGACACGGACATGATTTTGGAGGCAGCTATGTTGCTAATAGCACCATGGCTACCTCCAAACTCCTAATAAGGCCCATAGTCTTAAATTAGCAATGTTGGCATTATTTGGCACAGCCAAAATGTCAATGGGGGTCATTACGAGTTTGGAGGCAGCCATGGCGCTATCAGTGGTCACTGCTATTTACGGTCACTGTTAAATTGCGGAACCGGAAATAGTATCATCGCACAGGAACGGGAAGGAGCACGGCGGCCATCTTTAAAAACACAATCCATTGCCATCCTCACCACACAGGAGCCCTGGCACACTGGTGATCGAACGGAAAGTTCCTAAAAGCACCCAGGAATGCCTAAAGCACCAGAAAAGGGATCTGCCCACCTCCGAAAGGAGCGGTGCAGCCAAGATGAGCTACAAATGCTCGTGGACACCGTACACAAGTATGCTGGGACTGTGTTTAGCAGCAACATGAGGAGGGAGGCTGTGCTGTGAAAGAAAGAAATCTGGGCACTAGTATGCCAGAAGGTGAGCGCAGTGGGCAACACCCCCCACACCGTCAGGGATTGCCGCAAAAGGTGGGATGACCACCCGCCTGAGGGTGCAGAACATCCTTTCTGCAAACCGTGCCCAGGCCTTGGAGACCGGAGGTGGACCAGGTTCTCCAATCAAGCTCACACCTTGGGAGGAGACATGTGCGAGCATGATAGGGGCCGAATCCATAGAAGGGGTCAGAGAAATGGAGTGTGGCGCCGCGTCATCTGCTGATGTAGGTGAGTGTCCAAAGTAAAAATTGAAAAGCCAAATGTGATGAAAGTCACTGCTAACGTCTGGCCAAAGAGTGACGCCATTGTTGGCCACACACACACCCCCTGTAAATTATGCCGAAGCAAGTGAGACCCAAGCCAGTGACTGGTGCAAGGCCGTAACGTACATGACACATACCACACGAAGCTGCAAATTCCATGAGGCACACATGGTCCTTGATGTAAACAGTGTGCATGTTAGACAGCACAGTACCTGGCCAACATGAGTGACACCGACTTATGCCTGCATTTACCACCCATGTATGGAATGATGTGCCGTTCCATACACAAATGCCAATTACGCACAATTGTGTGGATGTGCAATTGTACCAATGTATGTATGCTGGCTATCCAAACATCACTCATGCCGTCCCTCTCTTTCACCCCCACAGGCAGTTAGCATGACAGTGAGGACCAGGACAGCAACTGTCCCTCCACTTCTAGAGGCCAAGGCAGGGACCGCCGTGTCCCAGTGAGGAATCCACCACTGGTACATATACCACCAGCACCAGCAAGACCCATGGCGGGCGCACCAACGTCACCCCCAGCCCTCCCTGCACTGCCTGCAGACACCAGCCCAATGCCACGGTCAGAGGAGTCCAGTGTGGCTTGGGAAGTGGCAGCCACGGCCCCCCTCGCAATTGAGGACAGCCCCAATGACATCTGTGGCACTATTGAGGACGAACCTGTGGAAGTAGTCCACACCCGTGCAGATTTGTCTACCCCCCAGGTATCCTTCAGTGACTCTGGTGATAACAACACACCAGAGCAGTCTGGGAAAGAACAGACTCAGGGACATGGCAGTCCCGTATACAGTCCTGTGGAGGATGCACCCACAGGACATTGGCAGCCCGATCCCCAGCAGGGCACTGGTTCAGACGCAGCAGCAGAGCGGGCAGACCAGCTATCACCCCTAGTATTGGAATTTGTACAGGACAATCGGCAGGCCAGGGAGGAGTGGCGTGTGGATTTGAGGGCACTGGGCCAGACCATAACCGAAAACACAAACCGCCTCTGCAAGGTGCTTGGCCGCATAGCAGATGCTTTGGAGGCTGCTCCTACCCGCCAACAGCCTCAGCATGAGGACACACCGTCCACGAGCAACTCCACTCAGACCAGCCCACTCTGTCGGTCGCTCTGTGCGCAGCGCCGATGGGACATGCCTCCCCCTGGCTCCGGGAGCACAGAGTAACTGTACTGGCAGCCTCATCTGGGCTACCTGGACTCTATGGGACTAGTGCAGGGTTGTTGTTGGAGGGGGAGGGGGTGAGGGTGTGTGGGGGAGTTGTGGGGGAGGGGAAGTGGGGTGAGGGTGTGTGGGGGAGTTGTGGGGGGAGTTGGAGGGGGGTGAGGGTGGTGGAGGGTTTGTTAATCACGTTCATATTTTCACTTTCAATGTGGACATTCATCATTGCGCATGTGTCATTTATTCTAGCACAGTGCATAGTGTACTTGTATCCCCACACCCAGTGCCCTATGTCCTAACATTATGTCACCCTCTGCTGACTTGTGTGTCAGAAATATTGTGCGATCACTGACTGCCGCACAGCACGTCCCCCTTGTGCATCGGCACCGTGATGAGGTCCTGCCACATCTTCCTCCTCCCTTTCATCATCATCAGGTGGTTGCAGTTCCATGTCAGGGGGCAGGGACACGTTCCGGTGGATGCACATGTTGTGCAGCATTACACATGCCATGGTGATCTTGGCCACCTTCTCATGGCTGTAGTGGAGTGCCCCACCCAACCGACTGAGGCAGCGAAATTGTGCCTTCAACAGGCCAAAGGTCTGCTCAATTACCACACGTGTATGGGTATGGGAACAATTGTAGTCCTCCTCGTGCCTATTCTGTGGGTTTCGGACAGGGGTCAGGAGACACGGCTTCAAGGGATAGCCACCATCACTTGCATGAGAGGGGAATGAAGGTAAATGTTCGCATATTCATGTTGGCCAACTGTACTAGTCTCACATGGCTGCAGGTAATTTGTGCCCACATGCACATGTCCCTGGATGCATTGACCCCATTTCAGGTCCCGCTATGTATCCTGTGCAATGGACTTATGGTGTGGGTTGCATCTTCAAGATGGTTCATGGTGTGCACTGACATCTTGTTGCATGTGCATCGTATATGCCTACAGCAGTGTGGGAGTAAATTCACTGATGAGTGGTGCATGTGTTGTGGGATGTGGGCTGGTTACCTGTTAGTCATGTAGTGATAGGTGTCGGCCTTACTTCATCACTATGGAATTTGGTTGTCATGTACCGTTTCAGTTGCTTTGGGGCACAGTGTTTGGTGATGTGCACATTGTGCACTGACGTCAACATTCCCGCCCAGGTGGAGTATGCATACCCCACTCCCATTCCCACCCGGATGGGGTATGCATCCCCCCATTCCCACCCGGGTGGAGTATGCATCCCCCCATTCCCACCCGGGTGGAGTATGCAGCCACCCACCTCACAACCCCGATGTACTGCCATGGACCAGTCAGGCAACTCACCAAGCAGCCAGGCACTTTGTCCAGCATGTCGCTCCATGTAGCGTGGTAGCGTTGAATTCCGCTGGACCAAAGAGTCATGAGTTGATCCGGGATACCTGGCACAGCAATGTGTGATGATCTTGCTGGCGTTGCATACCATCTGCACATTGATGGAGTGGTATTGCTTGTGGTTGCGATACACCACCTCCATGGCATGCGGGACCACCAACTCCACCTTGGTGCAGTCGAGGGCACCTGCACAATTTGGCATGCCTGTCAGTGCATGGAAGGCAACTTTTGTATCGAATATCTCCTGGGGAGTCTGTGGTAGGGATATGTAGTCCCTTGTGTGCTTGTGTGCTTGTGTGCATGAGGAGGGCATCCAGCACTTGGTTCAGTATCCGGGAAATTAAGGGTTGTGATGTGCCTTGCATGTGCCCCACTGTGTGCTGTTAGGTGCCTGTGGCAAGGAAGTGGAGCACATACGCTACCTTCAGTAGAGGGGGAATGGCGGTGCATATTTCTATGAGGCTCACTATGTTGCCGTGTATCAGGTCCACTATGGTGGTGATGGTGTCCCGGTCAAGCCGGTACAGGGTGTGGATCTGCTCAGGGGTTAGGTTGAATGGACTGGCTCTGATGCGAGGGATTGGGGGCTGCCAGGGTGATAAGGGTGGCTGCACTGGTGGGGCATGCTGGGCCTGTCTCACCCTCCTTCTCCTCCTGCGTCACCTCTGTGGTGGCGGCTGTTGTTGTTGGTGTTGTTTTTGAGGCATTGCAAGCAGGGCCTCCAGCTCCAGTAATGCTACTACTGTTGGTATCATCTTGGTGTGGGAGGGGGTATGGTGTGTGGGTGTGCTCCTTTTGTACTGGCCCTGACTCCATTGCCTCCACCTGTGCTGATTTTGTGCACCTGTGGCACTTGGAAACACTGCTCAGGGTTCTTTACACCTGGTCGGCAATGCCGGTATTTACACCATGCCGGTATGCACTTTTTCGGCCTTCAGGAGGCTGTTATTTGCATGTCCGCCTCACTTGTGATCATCTCCGGTTTACGGCATACCGCTAATGCCGGCATGGTGTGTCGTGTGCGCGCGCCCAGACCGATATTTACGGCATCGTACTTTACTGGGCATATTTATTCTGTACATTACTGACATACATTGGCTCAGCCAGCATGAACATTCCTTTTTCACACAGGAAGAATAAAGGCATTTCATGTTGCAACGGGCATGAAGAAGTGTGTTTAACAGTGACAATACTGGCATATGTTATGCATATCTGTATTTGTATTTATTGAGCATTTGTTAGGCGCCTACACAACAGAATGGTGTTTCCAGCTGCCACAATGCAAAGTGGAGAAGGCACAAGGGGAGTAAATAACATTGGCAAGAGCAATAAATATACCGTTTTTGTCCTACTAGGCCTTGTGGCATCATTCAGACGTGCACGTGCAGTGAAGAGAAGTGCAGCTGATAGGGATGGATGGGGGGTGGAAAAGTGCTGGTGGAGCTCCGGAGAGAAGTGCCAAGGGGAGCCATTTAGGAGGTCTCAGGATAGATGCAAGGACGGATGAACCCCAAGGGTGCGATGCTCATCCGCCTGATAGGGGGGCGCACGGGGCAGTGCTGGGGGAATTGGAGGATGCTGGTGTCGACTGGGTAGAGGGCCTGGTATCCTGTGAGGACCAGGCCACTAATCTCAGCTGCAGTGGTGTAATTAGCAAGGAAGGGAAAGAGGGAAAGTAGTAAAGAAAAGCAGAGTGTTAGGCACCAGCCGAAGAGAGAGACCTGCCCCCATTCTCTGCTTGGAGAAGCGTTTTACAAGCAAAGAGTTGGAGTAAGAGGAGCAGAGGGCTCTAGCAGAGGAGTATTTAGGGAGGGAAAATTGGAGATATGTGTCTCAATGAGAATTATCTCCATTTTACTGGCATTAAGACAGAGATCATTAGTCACACACCATGCCTTGATGGTAGTCAGACAATCAGGGTTGAGAGAGGAGGAAGAGGAGGTATTAGAGGGAAGACGAAAGCTGTGTGTCATCAGCATAGCACTGGAAATGAGGAGAGAAGGAGGAGATCAGGTGCGCAAAAGATGTGAGATAGATATTGAAGAGCCACAGCAATAGGATAGAGCCCACGGGATGCCGCAGGTAGAGAGCGTGGTGGTGGAGGAGACAGGGCCCAATTGCAACTAGGAGGGGCAGTTACTGAGCAAAGAGGTCAGCCATTCCAGTTCCCAGTCAGTGATGCCGAGGGTATCACAGAGTCATTTTATGAGGCAGAGGAGAGATCAAGGAGAATGAGAATGGCAAGAGAGTTAGAGTCAACATTTGCAAGCATGTTTTCACTGGTGTTCAGGAGAGCAATTTTGGTGCTCTGGATGCCCGGAATGCAGATTGATGATCATGGAGGTAACCAACAAGTTTAGTGTGGAGGGTACCACGGGAAATTCCCCTTCATTTGGCATCCAGTGAATGTTTTCATCCATTACCCTACATAACTGATCGTATGTTATATGGCATCTGAGCCCTTAACTACAAACAGTGTTCTTTCCGAGGTAACATTTTAAACATTATTTTTAAAAAGTTTCTTGGGGAAAGGGGGGCTCCCTCTGAACAAGCTTCCATTTGTTGGTCCATAATCGCTAATCTCAGATGCTCACACTCATTATTGGGACATATATAGGGCCGCCCAGTGAACCTGCCACTTTGTGCACAGGGATATTCTATATTTCACAAGTGTTTTCCATGTGTATCCTGCACTATACTATGTTTTCCAGGAGAGAGCTAATTTAGATTCTCACCTTTGGGAATGCAATTTTATCTTAAGTTTTTCTTTGCACGCACACGCATTACTTTTGGGGTGTTTTATGCTAGTTCATGCTATGTACATTTTGTGTTGAAGAATCATGAGCCATTGTTAAATTAGAGGGAACGGAAATTACTTAATTTCACTGAGATTGATTATTTATACCAAGGATTAATTAAAGAGCAAACAACATTTTCTGTTTAAAAAACGTAGCTGATACATATTTGAAAACCAGATTAGGACTTGAAACAACCTATATCGCCTAGGAGAAGATCCCTGTATTATCTGCAAGGAAGCCATTAGGAAAAGGTCAAGCTGCATCAGGGAGCCAACGGTTATGATATAACGTTTTCTCCTCCCCTACTTGATATTTCTGACAGTCCTGTGATTTCACATTTCCTGAGGGAGAAAAAAAGAAACACAAACACGTCTTAGAACACCAATGGGGGTCACAAAAGGAGATCTAGGACACAACGATTTGGAATGAGATATTGTGGGAGCTGCCTAGACATTTTCAAACTTATTGCAGTATCCATGTATTAACTCCCTAGCTCAAGGCATGTACTCGAACCTATTGAACTCCAAGTTTCCTGCAAACTAACTCAGCCTAACCTATTATATATGGCATCAAAGTTTTATGAAGCAAGCAAATGATGTTTGCTGTTCGGTGGCGGGACCAAACGAAGCTTCCCAAGCAGAACGGACACAGCTCACAGCTGTACTCGGATATTTGTTCGGTCAGCTTTAGTCATGGAGTCCATTTGGAGGAGTTATCGTGGTTAAGATATTTTAATTGTACACAGTTCAGACGTCAGCGCCCTAGCCTTTGTTGATAACAGAATTAAAGTACTTTAGCAGTGTTCCCATCTCAATATTAGGCAGCATACACATAAGAACAACTATAAATATATCCGTCGAAAAAGAACAACTTGCTGTGAAATGTGTGTTGTTTTCGATGTATTGTTTTTTGTATACTTTTTAGAGCATACTGGCGGGTCATAGTGCACTCACTGTGTGGGCTTGTGGGCTGTGCTTGTTGTGTAAACATTTTGACCTGAATTGTATTCCGAACATGCTATTCCGTGTGCATATTTTTAAGTGTAATATTCGAAGTGTAGTGTTTTGAAAGTATGTTCTGTGTTTATTTTCATTTTATTGTTGGAATAGCACCCCAGAAAGTTATTAAATGCATGCGTGTCTCATGCAATCCACGTCAACATCCACAGCAATGCCTCCCATATTCATACATGTTCTTCAGGTGAACACTTGTTGATTGCATGTTGTCCTACTTCTCATCTGTGCTGTGTGTTTGGTGCTATGAAACATTTTGAAGTACATCTTGCATTTCACTTATGTCTTTGTCCATGCAGGTGCTGGGTTTCAGGGAGGCGGTATGTTTGCACGTTTGTGTGGGATGAGGGTATGGGAGTGTGTTGGGGTGGTGGATATTCGTGTGTTCTGTGGGGCATCTTAATTGTGTGTTTTCTATGTATGGCTTGCGTGCCGCAGATTATCTTGAGCGTTGCCCAGTATGTTTTTAATGTCATGGTATATTGTTCATTCTGAGTTGTCTATCCAGGTCTACTGCATATAGTGTGTGATATACATTGTGCATTGCACTCCATCTTTTTCATTGTATGTCATGTTTGTCATTTCATGCTGTCCCTCTTGCCCTACTGTGCATTTCATTTTGTGTTCTTTGTGTAATTGTGTGATATCAATACCATCCTACTGTACATGGACAAATGCATCAATACTTGTTTTCATGATGTGTTTTATTGGTGATGAAACAGGAAATAGGGCCTAATTCACAGACGCATTTTATAAGGGCAAAACCCCATTGGGAAATGTTCCGTGAATTAAGGCCATCATCTCAATGCTAATATGACCACCAGAAACACCCTCCCATGTTTCAAGTTTGAAGTCCCAATCTTCACATGGCAAAGACTGCCAATAACAGTCTCCAGTGATAACATTGCCTGGGAAATGGCCGTCAGGGCCGACATTTGCCAAAAAGTGCACCTAAAGTAAAATCAAACACTTTCCCCAAATATTCTAGGATTGGCGATTATATTATAAAATGGTACCCCTTCTACAGTATTTGGGGAATGTATTTAGGGGTCAGCACAGCAAAAAAAGTCACCTACCTGGTGACTTTTTCCAGGCGACATAATCACGTGGAATGCCAATAAACACATAAAAAGACAAAGCACATCCCACCTAGTTCTCAAGAAAGCGAATGAATGATCTATAGGCACCAACAATAGAGAACTACTGAGCACAAGAGAGGAATAAAATAGGAAAGTACCAAAACATAAAGTAGGAGTAGAAACATTCCAAGATAAAGTTGTAAAAAGGAATAAGGCACAGAGCGAAAGCAGGTAAACACACCAAAAGCGGCTTTAACAGTGCCCAAAAACGGATATTAAATCATGATTCATAATATCACAGCAGGGCCTGTAGTATGTCTCTCCACCGAAATGTCCACTTTGGCGCTTTTTGGTGGTGTAACCACCAAATCTCGCCAAAAATTGGTACTGTAAAAGAGAAACGAGATAGGGGACTTTGGGAGCAATGTATTGTGTTGGCATGACAACTTGCCAACACTTGGCAATGAAATTGCCGAAGCAGCAGCTGGGCCTTGTTTTTTTTCTATCTGCTTTGCCTTGTTTGTTATCCATGTGCTTTCGCCATTCAATGTGCTTTAATGAGTTCCTCAAGAAGGGATAGCAAACGCTCATTTCCCACTGCACAAAGTGTTAATTTCTGTAGCAGATGTAATCCAATAGTGGCTTGTTTAATATATTTTCGGCGAATTAGAATGAGGAGTAGTCTGTCATATGTCTGTGTGATTTTTAGATGCCGGAGAAACGGAGGGATCTCTTTTCCAGACGGCAGCCTTTTGCGCTGCTTTCTTCAGCCTGGGCATTTTATCAGCTGCTCAACAACACAGGTTATCATGTTTCCTGTGCTGGAATTGGAATTGCTTTCCTAAGGTATGGGGGAGTTATAGGGCGCCTTTTCCTTCACTTAGATGCACTCCGGGGTCCGGCTGGTGCTTCTTCCTCCGATGGACGGGGAGCTCGCCCTCACTATTACGGGGTTGCTTAGTTCGGTGGTGGCTACTGCCGTGGGTAACACGGGGCAAGGAGCACCTGATTTCCTGTGCGGGTAGTGAGACCCTTGGAAATGCTGATGGGCTGAAGTGAGTGGGCAGCAAGTTGGCATGTGCAGAGTGCAGTGGAGTGAGGAGGGCAAGAGCATTTGGGTTTGCCCTCGCCTGGCTCCCCATCGGCACTGACGCTTCCTCCTCAGCAGCACTAAGCTCTCTGGCTTTTGTTTTGCAGGCGATGGCTTCAGTGTACAGTAAGCACCGGTTAACCCACGCACACTTAATTGTAGCCTGGGCACCAGCCGTAGCAGTTGTGTTTAAGTTTAATATAGGATTCAGAGCTGGAGTGCCGATTTCTCTGCGGCTGTTTCACTCAGGCGCGTAGGAGACACACACAATTTTGGGGGGTCAAGGGACACCTTGGGGACCTTGCTTTTTTAAAATGTATTTATTGTGTTTTAGTCAAAGAACTCGACTTTTCACACAAAATTAAAATTAAAATAGCAGTACGTATTAAATTACATATATCATCACTGTATAAATCAAGAGAAACATATCATAACAGCTGTAGTATTTAAGCACTCTCAATATTGGCGGGTCCAGTTGTGTCAGTCGGATTGTCCATTGTTTGTGGGAACAGGGGTGTCCCCTGTATCATGGTCCTACTCAATCATTATATCATTTTATATGAAGGGCACCATTGTTGTGGTTACCTCTTATTCACCAACCAGCCTGATATATATTGATGAAAAAATCTGTTGTCATCTCATACTGTCGGAATTAAACAAGTAGATTGGGGAATATGTCATCCTGAACTGAATGCAGGGAGGATTCAGACTGGGGCTCTCCACATTCGACCACACGTTTGTGTAATGGCATCGGATTAACAAGGATGGAGCAGCAAAGAAACATGCCTTTGTATGTTGCATTTCTGGATTTTTCATCTGACTATGAGCTCATGGTAAGAGAGAGGAAATAACAATTACTTCCACGGGGGGCCACAGCTAGAATGCCAGATCGTTAAGAGGCAGATCACCTGTAAGTGGACTCCTGCCAAATAAAGGAGTTGCAGCCTTTTCTACCAACTGCAAGTTGATACTTTTTGTGTGGGGGGCAAGGAGAGGTGTGTGTGTGTCTTGGAATGGAAGGATAGGAAAGAAAGAGGAAATTGTGCTTGTACCTCTGAGTAAGTCCTGTGATGGGAGTAGAGGGACCAGGTGTGTGATGTTGCTGCTTTCACTGTCCTTTATTGAAGCCTGGGAGGCCTTAATATTCATCCAACTTGATGGCTACAGGATAGAAGTCCTGTTTTTTTAAAACTTATTGCACCAGCAGGCCACCAGACTAGGAGGGCTATTATGCCAAGCTACAAAGCCAAAAGACTCTAAGCTGTGTTCAATACACCCATGCCACTCAGGGCCTGTTTCACAAAACTTTGCACTCTACCAAATTAAAAAATGCCCTGAGCATCTTTGAAATCCTCCTCCTACTTCCTACTTCATTCACAAAACCTATAGCTGTAGCAAATCCCCAGCTGCCAGGAGCATCTCTGAGATGCTTTTGAGCAAAGTTTCACTTGGTTTTGAGCATATCAAAGATGTTCCAGGCAGCTACAGATTTGCTTCAATTTTAGGCTTTGTGAATAAGTTAGAAGGTAGCAGGAGCACACCTGTGATGCCTTGCACATCATCAGATTTGCTCCAGTGAAAATATTCCTGAATTGTGCCCTCAGCTCCTAGTAAGGGTCAATCGTCAGTGCCTGTCAAGGATACCTACACCTCTTCCAAAGCATGGAAAACACATGAATAATAGATGGCAATGGGAGGGCCACAAACTCTGGACTTCACTGCATTAGCCCCACTCCACTCATGGATGCTGACACTTTAAATCTCCCATCACTTGGTCATTCAAAATGCCACAGCCAGACTGGAAGCTGGAGGGAAACTAGGTCATCCGTCTCTGGCAATCTGCCAGGCCCACCAATGCAGACATAGAGTAGCCTCAAAACAACTCAACACAAGAAGTAAACATATGGCACCCTTCTATGCACATCCTTTCCTTAACCCATCAAAACCTGCTCCAGAATCTTAGAATAGGCTGCACATCGATAGGTGGGGTGGTGGGGGTGTTGTATTGGGTTTTCGGGACTCTAGAGGAGTACCTCCTCACATGCATCCCCACTGAAGGATACCTCCTAACCTTCAAAAATAAGCTCAAAACTACGCACAAACTCACCTGCCACCCCTACGGCCAGAAAGAGCAGTAAGGGGGTGCCGATCAGTTGTTTCATTTGTTTGTTCATTTGTTTGTTTGTTTGTTCGTTCGTTCATTTGTTTGTTCGATCGTTCGTTCATTTTTTCATTCGTTCATTCATTATTATTTTCAACCATGCATTCCTTCATTCTCTCCCAAAGAGGCCAAGTCAATAGAATAACTGTACTCAACCACTGGTATCCAGTTAATGCAGATGAATCCCATTGCTCACCACTGGCTGGGCAGAATAACCACCTGAGTTGCAGGCTCCTGCTGCCCAGTGTTTCATCGACCCGAACCACAACGTCTCTTCAAGCACAGCAGCTTGCTGCACTTATGAAAATAGCTCTTGCAGGGACCAGCGAGGCATGACAAAGAGGCTGATGCCGGGCCCTGAACCCCTCAAATTAGGGCTTCTGCAGGGAAACTATTTCCGTCCCAAGTATGACCCGCGTAATGCTTTGGCCACGCTCGGTGACCCCTAGTGGCTGCGGCCTCTTATGGTGTGGGGTCTTCTCCATTCTTTGCTTCTGAATGATCTTGCTTCCTGTCAGCAGTAAGAGCTGTTTCTGCTAACATTGTGCTAGCCTCATGCAAGGCTGTATCTGCAGCTGTATCAGAACCTACAATCACCCTTTTCTAGAGATGAGCCTTGACTAGAACACAGATTTTAAGCCTATTCTGATAAATGGGACATTGTCACATTTGGTTATTTTGGAGAAGCTTTTCGGGGACACGCGGATATGGTGTGAAAAACTACGACTGTCCTTCCAAAACAAGTTGCTCAGGTCCTCTTCCAATGGTTTATCACTGCAATAACAAAGTCGCTGTCATGTCCATATGCAGACGGTGACCGCTGCAAGGCTGGACACTGCACCGCCCTTAGCTACAGGGCAGCCATACAGCTGCAGTTCCACACCCAAAGTACTGTAGGGCTTAGATTACTCCTGCACTCAGGACACTAAGCACTGCCCATATAAGGGATGCTACACATAAGGTTACCATATGTGATATAAGGCACATCTGCTAGACCCCCGAGGCTATAAGACTCCTTCATATAAGGACATTATGACCAAGAAGACTGTGGAAACTGAATAATATTCCCCTTCATTTCAAATGATTCTTTTGGGGGGACCAGAACCTCCATCCCATGATAGTTATGTCTTTGAAGTGTAAAGCACAGTAGCAGGTCCACCCACTAGCCCATCCCATTTACCTTCCATCCATCCATCCATGGGGATTATCAGCTGCAGCCCTCATAATGCCGACATTGTGTGTGCAGAAGTAGCGAGTGCTGGAGATAGACGATGGCGCAGACATAGTCTGGTGCCAGATGTGGGGGAAGTCACCACTAGCATGCTAGATACACTATAGGCCCTAGCATTTAATCTTTTAACACATCAATCATCACCGCCTATGCATACCCCGTCCCCATAGCAGAGCACTGAATGGGGAAGATGGCTGAAGCTTGCCATAATTATGCCTACTAAGACCCCAAATGGGATCACAGTGAGCATTCACAGCTGGAAACATGATTCTCCCATTTTGTCCTCGATTTACTCATCATTCAACCTTTCGGCAGCTGAGACAAAGCTGTTTTCATCTTGCGCCCCAGTCAGACTTCCTGGGCACTGTCCGCCATTCGTGGTTGGATCCCAGTGTTACCGTTCTGAGGAAGATTTAGCTGTTTCCTCTTGTTCTCTTGGTGCCTCACCTGTGGTGCTGTGGCACACCTGATGATTTTCTACATACCATGCACACTAAAGCAGTTGGTTTTATGACCTATTGTAAGGTGCCACTCAACTATACGCCTTCTATGGCTCCTCTCCCTGATTTCATTTCTAGGTTTGCTCTTATGCAAAGAGGCCAGCCCGGGCAGAGAGTCAGGTGCCAGAATGCTCAAAGCCGATTATTGTCACTCTTTATGGCGTTGTGTCATCTTCAATGGGAATGCTTTCTCCTTCCGAGAGTCTAGCCTATATACATGAAATATTAGCAAACCACAAAGGGCCTGACAGGAAAGTTAGGAAACGACTGTTGTATCTGCCCAGCAGGGCCCGACACGACATCACACACACACAAGACACTTCACTTACCTTAGGTAGCTGTCGAGAAGTCTCTGTCTGTCTCCATCCCCGATAATCAAACGCTGTCAGCAGTCAGCACGAGAGCATGCTTCGCTACCTGGCTGCTCTACTTTGTTCTGGAAAACGCAGGCTGAGGCTGCGCAGCAGCTCACTGCGCAGGGGCACGTGCAGTTTATTCCCCGGCAGCCCGGGCACGTTCCAAATGCGCAGATGTGCAGCATGCATGAGCAGATGAGCGAGTTGCGAGCAGAATGTACTTTTAGCCTGCACCCTGCAGAAGAACTTTTACTTTTGCACGCTGACTGCTGCAGCCTGCAGATGTATTTTCTTATGCTGCATGACTTACAAACACATATTCTGGGGAGGATAAATGCCATTATACCCCCCTTACAATTGTGGGGGGATTTGTCCACCCTGTCCCCCCCATGTCCTACGCCCATGGTTTCACTAGTGCAAAGTAAGACACAGTGTTCCCTTGGCAAGTCACTGTGGAAGGAGTATTTCTGTTCGGAACTGCTTTGTGTGTAATACAGTGAATTAGTGTCTGAAAGGTTTATATGCCCTCTCCTTGAAAAAGGAAAGACTTGTAAAAGCCAAACGGCGTTGTCCTTGGATGGGTCGCTTTGCACGAAACAAACAGCATACCAAGTAGCGCATCTCTATTGGAGTTGTAGCGTGGTTTTTCCTGGAGCGGTTCATTCCATGGTTTAGGTTGCACCATACTTTCATTGCTTTAGCGTTTACCGTGCCTCCAGAGTGTGCACTGAACTAGCTTCCGCCACAGTGCCTGTGTGTACGTTGTGACTGTTAGGTAGAGCCGCCTAGGAGTTGTGAGGAGTGGCCAACAGCTTGGAACTGGTTTACTCCTCCGTTGACCTCCCACCCACGACGTTCCTCGCTGCCCAGAAACGAACACTCATGGGATTGCTGAGCTGGCTCTGGCATGCAGTCATAGGAAACATGTTTTATGGGGACCTGAAGGCTGCTACCTTCAGTTCTGCTGTTTGGGTCAAGTGTGTTTAGTCTGGTCCAGTTTGGGCCCCTGAATCATTTCCTGGGGTTCGCCATCAGAGTGGACAACTCACCTAAGCAGGGTTATAAAGTGCTGCGTAAAGTCATGAGCACTTCTGTGTTCCCTTAGTCCTGGCAAATTAGCACAGCGTGAGAAGTGCTGGATCCACACATTGAACTCCTACTGTTCTGCGCTCTCCTCTGCTCCATCCATGGGTCATGTCCTTATTCTTACCTATAGACCATGGTTGGGGTTATTATCGTGATGTAATAACTCTCCCCTAAATTATGGCCCAAGATGAAGCCGAGGGTAATGATTTGGGGGGAGGATTATTGGCCCAAGTGATAATGGGCCTAGTGAATAATAAGCCTATGTGAGTAAAGTAAATGCACAAAGCAAATTTGTAAATGAAATGTGGTATTGTTACTTAAAAAAAAATAGTAAGGCTGTCTTTATAAGGTAAACTTGGCTGAAGTGGCACAGTTTTAGCACACTTTTAGCATGTGCTTGAATTAGGTGCATTAGGTGTAATACAACAGTGAACGGTTTCTCTGTATGAAAGTCAAAGCATTGTTGCATTGTACTTTTGTAAATGCAGAGAAATACTTTGTTCCACTATCGACTTTTGAAGTTAGACTATTAGGAATGTAGATAATATCAGTAGTTAATGACTGCCTTCTAGTAGGCTGGAAGGAGGTCAGTAATGCAGTTAATGACGTTGTGGTCTCCAAACACATGAGCAGACGACCAGATCTTTGCGACACGTTGTACACACACCTTACTTATTCTGACCCCCTCATAAAGATTCTTAGCAAAACACTGTTTTTGCATTTGGCCCAGGAGAGCTTCTCTGCACCTCTTGCGTGTGTATCTCGCAACCACAGAAGATGGCAACTTGGGAGACTGTCTCACAGTACCTTTTATATTTCATAGTAACGGCCGTGATTTTAGCTTTTGTAATCAGGTGGCACTTTAGCACCACTGATAAGTTCAGTTATGCATTGGAGTGTGGCTAGGAGGGAGAAGATGATATGTGAGGAGGGATATGCAGCTAATACAATATTTACCCCTTTATTGCATGCCTGTGCCTATGCTAATCCCTATGCGATCCCCATATGCTACGTGCCCCTCCCTGCCAAAAGCACATCCTCCTGGGATCTCTTTGAGCCAGCAGCATAAAGCAGTAACATCAGTGGTTTAAATAGGCAGGTACTTGCTGTTCCTGAATACATGCACTTCTTTTGTTTAAAATACAGAATACAAGTCCGTCTCAGCAGGAAGCCAATACTCTTTAAAGGAGGAGTACTGGCACTTCTCAACAGTAAGCAGGTACTGGGATAGTGATTATTTCAACGCAGTCTTCAGAGAGTCAATTACTTAACTGCAACTATCAATGCGCTACTGGTGTAATACAAATCTCTCAACTCCAGTGTGCCTTTAGTCACTTTATTCATAAGCAGTGTGCATATCATTGCCAACGGGCATTGGCAAAGCCAACAGTTTTGGCTCGTGAATAGATATTAGATTGCCATTTGCCAGGCACTACTTTCATATTTCGTGGTGCGTGCACCCTTTTCACTTGGGCCAATAATCCTCCCCCCAAATCATTCGGCTTCACCTTGGGCCATAATTTAGTGGAGAGTTATTTCATCACGATAATAACCCGAACCATGGTCTATAAACCGAGGTTTGCTCAGAAGTACTTGAAGATGAGATAGCTGCACCCTTGAGATGGATGGGGGTGCAGATTCATTACTTCAACACCGATCAATAAAGGCAACTCAATGGTTTGGCAAAGGGAGCCCATTTAATGACAAGTAAAGAAAACGGGAAGTTATGGATAACAGCAGTGATGCGATCTCCCTTCTCGCTTCAACTCCAACGAACTTCATACAAGTTGTAACATTTATACTAAAAAATCATCATCATTGACGTGTAACACTCAAAAGTTAACATGCAATTCTATTGGTTATGAAAAAAGGTAACTTTATATCTGTATATTGTAACGGAGTGAGGGGATTGGGTAAACACTGTCAGGTGGGCGTCAAAGCCCTTCCTTAAAAAATGACTACTGTAGACGTCACTAAAAGTACAACGTCCCATTGGTTCTACTAACTATAAGGACCCTAGATTATTTGGTCAATTGCGATTGGGTTGGCACCAACCCCATGCATACTTTTCCACTTCACTCAGCAGCATGCAGAATGGTTGGCCAGGTGCGGGGTGCCCCTTAGTTACCCGGCCTAACTCCGATTATGATTACAATCAATCATCACTTTAGTAGCCATGTGTCAATTAGTTCACTGTGGTTGGCCTTGGGACTGCATCTTCTGTCTGGAAAAGTTCTGATATCTCCACCTGGTCAGGTGCCAAACATAGGTCTGAACCCTTGCTTCTTCTTGCTCGGCTGGTCACGTGATTCCTACACTTTGAATTTGTCTCTTTTCTCTCAATTTGTGTATATCATTTAGCGCGCCACCTGCCTACGTCTTCTTATCGCGACCTTCCAGAGGCAGGATATTCTGTTCTCAGTTTCAGATGTAGAGATGTAGCTACTGTTCGCCTCTTTTATTAGTATGACCTTTGTTTTCCTGGCACGAGTTGCCTCTGCCGAGTTTCGTTTCAGCTGTCTCTTCTCGTTTTGCTAAATATGAATCTTTTCTCGTTTGGTCTTTAGTAACCTAGAATGATTCTGCTTCTTGTGCAAAGTAGAAATACACTTATAATACTGTGCTCTGTTTTGAGGAAGATTATGTATAATGACGCTTACAGCACTATTCTTCTAGTAAGCATAGCAAGCTGCACTGTTTTCTTAGCTTTCTTGTGGTTCCTAGCATATTTACAGGTGTAAACTGGTCGAATGTATTCATCTTGCTTACAGCTTTAAACTTCTTTGCATTTTGACATCGTCCTTTCACTTTAGGTTCACAATATCCTGATTCATGGCATTTTGTCTCTTTGCATCATTCTCAGGTCATCAGTTCTTCTATCTGCAAGTCAGTCGGGGTCCTTATTCATGGCATTTAGTCTCTGCATCATTCTCAGGTCATCAGTTCTTCTATCTGCAAGTCAGTCGGGGTCCTTATTCATGGCATTTCGTCTCTTTGCATCATTCTCAGGTCATCAGTTCTTCTATCCGCAAGTTAGTCGGGGTCCTTATTCATGGCATTTCGTCTCTTTGCATCATTCTCAGGTCGTCAGTTCTTCTATCTGCAAGTCAGTCGAGGTCCTTATTCATAGCATTTCGTCTCTTTGCATCATTCTCAGGTCGTCAGTTCTTCTTTCTGCAAGTCAGTCGGGGTCCTTGTGACGTCACCATTTGTCTTCCATTAAGACCTTTTTGGTTTCTTCCGGGACTGTACTTAGGCAATCTTCATTTCATTTCATTTGTTGGTAGGGTTTTCTTAATTGATAACTTACTGTCCATGGTTTTCTTGGTATTGGTACTTCAATAGGTGCTGTTCTTCTGATAGGCACTGGGCAGAGCCCTACTGCGGCTCTCTGCTGGTTTATTTGCTCATCGTACGTCACATATTTTGGTGTGAACATTCCTGGTACTTCAAAATGGGCGACTGGAGTGCAGGTTTTATTTGGGACCTCCTCTACACCCCGCCCCCAAAATACCTCCTCTTAGGAACTCTTTGAGTTCACCTTAATCAAGGCCTCCCATCAAACTTTGCAATCTGTGTACCCACCAGTGTTTTTTTCAAAGCGGTCTTCTGAGAGTCAATTACTTAATTGAGGCAGTACACCCACTACTGATGTAATAAAAATGTTTTAACCAGGTCTGCCTTTACCCTCACTGAAATGGAAGATCTTGTTTTCATCTCAGTAGTGATCAATAGTGGTAATGTATTATTCAATACTAAATGAAGACTACATGACTAGACACACCCATTTGTTTAGTATTCTATTAGTAAATGACTAGTATTCAGCAAGCTGAATAGTATCCTTGACACCCATCCCGTTAACTCCAAATATAATCATCGATCTGGAGGGTAACATGGATAAGGACGCAGCCATAGAGAGAGGTACAAAAACGTCTGTGGGTTTGACCACTGGGGCAGACTTCAGTGGGGCTATGTTCACAGAATATGTGGAAGTGGAAGTGGAGGCGATTAAGTCGACCAGTGCAACGTGCGCTGGCATCACGCGGACTAGAGACACAACTGGTCTACCCCTAAGCAACGTGGGAAACGCTGCCCAAAGCATCCCAACTCTCCAATCCTCGACTTGTCAAGACGCTGTACTTACCAGCAATTGTGACATCAGTGGCACAAATGTGCACAGCCCTGAGACTGAAAAGTCGATAATCTCCCTAGATCTACCAACAGGAGATTTGAATTGGAAAAATGTAACGTTGGAAAACAAAATGATTCAAGGAACTGAGCCTGACAACTCCCTTGACGAAGGCAACAGCTTCCATCTCCCAAGTGGAAAATTGTCAACAGATCAAGCAGGAAACCTACAGATCTGCCCTGATTGGGATAACGTGAACTGTCTGTATGAGGAAGCAGGCAGTCTCACGACTGGTGCTAACAGGCGTAACTCTATTGTGATCATTGACAAGGTTTTAAGCGACCTAAAAGAGCTCAATGCAAAATTTGGAAACTTGCATCATCCTGAACCAAACTTAGAACAACCTACAGAACAACCTTCAGAGTACCCAAATGCAGACAGCCCACATGATCAGTCATGTGGGGCCCAAGGTATCAAACCTATGAATCTAGCACAACTACAAACTCCTGATATCAGACAGGATGAGAAACTGTATTCGTGGTTGCGCCCCCTGGCAAAAAGGAAGAGATTGGAATCTTTTACGGAAGAGTATGTAAAGCATTCACAAAAGAGAATAACCAAGGAACCACAAACTGGATCTCCTTCCCTATTCTCTGCTGCTAATGACTTCTTTGAGCCACCAACAAAGTCCCAGACATTCTGGGGTGCAAGATTTAAACGGCCATGCTACAAACGCCAAAAGCCCACCCAAACATTAGCACAAACTCTTGCAAAAAAAAATAGCTGAAAATCTGAACACCATAATAATGGCGGCTAATACCTTATCCTTGGCACCTTATATGAAACTTTATGAACATCTGAACGACAATGCCAAGGACCAGACAACCCTATTAGCCATGATGAACACCAAAATGATGGCAATAGAACAAGAATTAACGTCGACCAAACAAATTTTGACCAATGAATATGCGAAATCTGATATGAATGCAAAGGTAATACTGGAGCACACCAAAAACAGTGCAACAGACAAGCGCCTGTTTGCTGAAGTTGCCAGAGAAGCAATTGCCCTGCTGAAATCATTTAAAACGAAAATGCCAACACTGGATAAACATCACGCGATTGACGATCAGAGAAGAACTGCAGGTGAAATAGATGGACACAAATCCCAAAGAGAGAACAACTACAACTGAAGGAAACTATGGAACTGAACTAAGCTCTATGGCTGGAAACATTAACAATACCTTACCTGCAAACTCTATCATCATTGCGCCACCCCAAAAATGCAAACAAAAGGTGAAATACAGTAAGGAAGTGGAAGACAAATGATCATAAAAAGAGCAACATAGTGAAAGTAGTACACACAAGGCGATTATGGGAACCTTGCCGTCCGAACAAGTGGCAGATGAAGCAACACAGTCCACACCTTCCAAACATATACCCATTACGATCTCAGATCTTGAACTGAGTCCGGGTGCACCAGTAATAGGAGCAAAGGGTGACACTCCCGGTCCAGCTGATACGGCAAATCAAACAGGCCATAATAAGACTCAAAGCCTACCCCCTCAAGGACCAGCCAACGAACATGACCAAGTGGGAAATAGTGCAAAGGAAATCTGTCGCATAGAAGAAGTATTTTCAATCTTCAACCGAAACAAACAGAATGCTGCCACAAAGAGTGGCTCAAATCACATACTGACAGAAAAGAAATCTAAAAACATGAGAAAAAGGAAACCCCAGAAAAGATCACAGGTGCGAACGTTTTTAAGAAACATCAAAGGCTTCTGTATTACAACAACCTGTGATAAGATACATAAAGGACCAACAAATCCCAACACGGAAAAGAGTGATAAAACGAAAGCCGATGAACAAAAAAATCACGATATGCCAGGTGAGGACCATTCTAAGAAAAACGATAGCATCCCTGAAGAGCTGTTAAACGTCTCGCCTTATGAGGATTACGAAGAAGATCAAAGCGAAACGATAACGGCCACAGCCACCGACACACATACGGCTTCTCAACCGCCCTTGGCAAATATAAATATAGATCTACGTTCACCTACAAACGGCAACAGGGAGTCGGCTGAGTCGCCACAAAACAAGTATCCAGCAATAAAATCGATTGCCCCGGAAACAAGGGCTTTCACATCTAACAACCAAAGGACGGTAACTATCGATGTAAAGGAGCAGGAAGAAATCATCTCGAAACCCTTAACCATTAGCTGTGAGAAATTCCTCACCTTAGAAGCTAAAAGAATTTGAATTGCTAATGATAAAAGATCTATGACCAATGAATCGGATGGAATATCACCCAATTACGATGCAAAGAACGATAAACAAGAATTCCATACATTAGAGTCAAAAAGAACTCTGATTCATGCAGTGAAATTTCAAGAAAGCCCAAACGCACGAGCAATGAAGCATAACAGCGAATCACCTAAGCAGGAGATAAACACAAGAAGGACTGGCAAATGTCACTCCACAACAAGAAAGATAAAATTTGATTGCTATAAACGAGGGGCAGAGTCATCAGATGTATCGGCCAACAAACAAACGAAGCGTCGACCCAAAATAGACAATGATCGGAAGAAATTGGGGAAATACCTTATACGGCTTGAACAAATTGAATAAGAAAAAGATGCTCTGATACTGAATCGGAAAAATGTGATGCTGTTACTTCACCACATACCGCAACTGAGGACGGTGGCCTCTGAGGAAATTCAAATTGTGGAATTTGAAGAAGAAAGTGAGCATGACCGTGTTATTTTACACATAGCATCAAAAGTTATCTGTGACTCACTATTAAACAGTAGCATCACTTTGAACTCCCTGGGGTTTGATATCACCAAAATTAATAAGAGCAATGAGCCGGAGGAGCCCAAGAAATGTATATGTCCCTCAGATGGCCGCCTACTTGCAATCAAAAGCCCCCTCAAGTCAGGGGGAGTATGTAAGGCCACGTGCAAGATTAATGAGTCGCCCCTTCGTGTGAGTGAGGACAAGCAGATCTTTGAAGATGAGCAGATCAAAATAACGATCAGTAAAACCGACAAAGTCGTTCAGCTAAGCTGTCCCAAACCCGGAGACGAACAAGACTGGACCTGGGTTGCCCAAACCATCAACTGTTGTAACAAGAGCTAATGCCAGAGAGCATGTCAACAGGAGGAGATCTGTATTGCCTCGTGGAATACTAGAGGCCACAAACATTTGTTCGGTGAAATTCCAATGAACTTAGAAGACGTGGATATTCTGTGCCTACAGGAGACCTGGCTCTTGCATCTGCCTGTAGCTGACGGCTTCGAGATTGCTTTTAATACTGCAATCAAAGGAGCCAAAGGATGTCCTATGTCGGGGCTGCTCACACTTGTTAAACTTGAAAGTGGGATACGTATTTTATCTGCAAAAAATGTATCAGCATATTTACAAGTAGTTGAGATTAAATTTCCGACACAGCAACCTAGAAATACAGATCAATTAACATTGTTAAATGTCTATTGGCATTACACTGCTATGCAGACAAAAATATTCCTGGACCTAATCACGGAAACAATCTCGAATATCAAAGACAACGGGACAGAATCCAAGATTCTGATCTGTGGCGATCTTAACATAAACTGCTTAAAAGATGACACTAAAAGTGACCATGCAAATGGGAAAGAGTTTAGAGATCCAACTATCTCCGCATGGTTATAAGAAATGAAAGCATGGAATCTGAAGATTCTTAATGGTGAAAAGCCAGGTGATATTCCAGCACATTTTACATGGAAAAGGGACCAACAACAGTCTACCATCGACTACATGTTTGTGCCAGAGAGAATGAAACAGGATGTTGCTCGCTTGGACATTATTGAAATGGAGGCGAGCGATCACTATATGCTAAAAACAACTCTGAAGATTCACTGTATAAAAGAGAAAATCTCCTATCAATGTACAAATCTGACTGTGGCGCCAGGGCGCAATCGACTAAAGCTTACCCAAAATAAGTAAGAAAAGCTGAAAAAATCACTGGAGAATAGGTCTGCCACAGGGAAAATTGAATATGCTTCTCTATTGGAAACATATCGAGAGAAGCAAACTGTGAAGCCAAGACCTGACTTTACAAAATTACATACTTGGGACCATGAGATTGTCACCAAAAAGAAAGAGCTGAGCAAAGCACTGAGAAAGCTATTTGCGAAAGAAAGACGAAACAAATGAGACAAACCTACAAGAATTGGTTGATTAGTCATAAACATGTTATGCTACAAAGAGATGCAGAAGTAATGATGGAAACAATAACCAAAAGGAACACCAGTGCATTTTGGACCTATCTGAACAACATAGCGACACCACAAGAAGCTATAATAAAAAACATGGTGTCGGAGAAAGATTGGGTCAAACACTACTCCGATACATTTTACAACAATAACATAACATGCAGCAAACCATCTAACCTGAGCAATGACTGGTCTATCAAAATAGATAAAGAAGACATACACAAAAATATCATGAGACTCAGCACATCCAGAGCCCCTGGACCGGATGGGCTTACAAATCAGATGCTAAAACAACATCCTGACTTATGGACAGACTTGTGTCACACTTTATTTTCCTCCATTTTGCAGGAGAAAAAGATTCTGACCACTTGGCGAAGCGCTATTATTGTACCAATTTTCAAAAAAGGCGCACGCACTGATCCAAGAAACTACCGCCCAATAGCCCTCCTAGATGTGCTGGGGAAAATATTTGCAACTCAACTCCAGATTAAACTGCTTAAATGGATTCAAGAATCTCAAAGTTATGATGTTGGACAGGCGGGATTTGTCAAGGGTGTCGGCTGTGGCCTAAATTTGACAATCATAAATTTCCTTAAAATGGAAGCCATCCGTCAAAACAAGAAGATCTATATTGCGTTTGTCGACCTGTCCAGTGCATTTGACACCATCGATCGTGGAATGCTCTGGGATAAACTGGAGAAACGGAATTGTCCAGGAAACTTATTAGATCCTATTAAAGAGCTACACACCGGCACGGAAATGAAAATCAGATTAGATGCTGGGGGGACGCTCAGTGAATCCATAAAAACAAACCAAGGAGTAAAACAGGGTTGCTCGTTGGCAGCGACTCTATTTGGCTTCTACCTGTCCGATATCGGAGAATCCATCGAAGCAGTAAATTCCAATCCACCGAGAATTAATGGAACGAGCGTAAACTGGTTGCTATATGCAGATGATATCGTACTGCTCGATTTAACACCTATTGGACTGGCAAGAAAACTAAAGAGTCTGGAAGAATATGTGGAGAAAAATAAACTGAAAATCAATCCTGCAAAATCGGAAGTCATAATTCTACAAGATCTCACTCGAAATAACAAGCAAGTCAAAAGAAATAATTTGACCTGGAAACTGAACAAAGAAAAATTGAATTGCGTCAAAAAGGTAAAATACCTGGGAATGTGGATTAACAGCAACATAAATGATGCTCTGTGGGCCGAAAATGCAAAGCAAAAATGCAAACAACTAGCATGTCAAGGTCTGATAATAAACAAAAGATATGGAAAGTTTTCCTTGCTACCTGTTTTAGCCCACTACAACCAAAAAGCAGTCCCAACATTGATTTATGGAGCAGAATGCGCTCTAGGAGTTGCCTCAAATCTATGGGGACAACTAGAAAATCAATACTGGAGACGTGCCCTTCAACTACAAAAAGGCATTCCAAGCGCATGTCTATGGTATGAACTAAATCTAATATCCATAAATGCACGAGTCCTGTGGAACATGCTGTCGACCTACAGGAAAATAATTACTGATGAATGTACACCACAATTTGTAATATTACGAGACGCAATGGAAGGAAAACAGGAATCTGTACTGAAAAAATGGATTGACGCATACCAAAGCCATCTTGCTGAAATAGGCACTAACTCGGAAATGCTGAAAACTAACCCAAACTATGTGAAAAAAAAGCTATGGGAACGAGATTGGTGTGCAACAGTGGACGATAGAAATCGCCATACACTGATGAAAGATGCGGCAACTGAAGCAAAGGACCAAAAAAAACAACTGCAATATGTGGTAAAAACAGCTAATGCCAGACACAGAAGGATGCTCCTAAAATTCAGGTTAAATCTGTTTGACACAAGATCAAGTTTAGCCCTGAAATATCGGAAGCCTGATGCGATAGAGAGTTGTCGATTCTGTAATGACCACTCTGAGACATTAAAACATCTCACGTTATATTGCTCTGGTCTAACAGATTTGAGAACTGTGCATCTGAGCAAGGTAATTAACCAATATGCAACCCTATCAGGAGAGGAGCTTTGGTTGAAATTTGCAAATCCACTACAGAAAGACGTTTTTGGCCTGACAAATTTCCTACAAAAATTGGAAATCTTATTAACAACGGAAAATTAAGAGATATTATCTCAAGAATCGGAAACTATAAAAAGGCAGAGATGCCGAAACAGCAACCGGAGAGACTAACTGAAACAAAATATACTGATGAGCGTATAGTAGCTGTGATAAACGTGGACTGAATTTTACTCCATCGCGAATAGCCTCCCTCTTTTAGTCTGCTTCCGACATCTTTCTATGTAATGAATGGAACAAACTGTGCTGACTTGGGCCAATAGGGCTGTTTGCGAAAATCTCTGCCTTTTGTAAATGTATATCGAAGGGAAAATATTTCAAAAAGTTTGTATAAACTAAATGAAATAATAAAAAAAAAATTAAAAAAAATAAATAGTCTACATATATTATGCTGCTTAAAACGAATACTATGGAACACTAAAAAAGACTAGCCATAGTCTTCGAACACTATAAAACACAAGTTAAATACTGAATGCGGTATTCGACTTTCATAAGAGTAGCCACTCAATTTAGAAGGAATATGTGTTCTTCACTGAAGTCCTGTTAAAACAAGCATTGTCAAAGCCAACAGTTTTAGCTTGATCCCCCACTTTCTCTACACCTTTCAACCTCCCCTACTCTCTCTAACCCCACCCAACCAACTCTCTCTCCAACCACTAACCCACCCCCTCTCATCCTTCCTTTCACACACTCACTTTAATTCTTACCCTCTCACTCTCTACCTTTCTCACTCATATTTCCTCTTGCTCATCATTTGATGGCACCCTCTATGAATTGCTTCCTCCCTTGCTGTATCCTCCTTCATTGTCATTCTCATGCAGACCTGCACTCCTTATCACATCCTCCTTTGAAACAGTGCACTCTCCTCATTGCACCCTGGTGCCTATAAATGCAAAATGCAAAGAATGGCAATAAACACCAAAATAATTTGCATTGCCAATGCTTGTTTAAATATGCTACCCCTCTATCCCATTTGTGTTGAAGAACCAGAAAAAAGTAGAAACATTTCACTGAGTGGGTACGTGGAGGCACCAACATACCACCAAAGCAAGCAAAAAACCAACGTGTGTCCACAAACCTACATCACTTGGGAGCAGCTTCTCTCCTTCCCCCTCAATCCAAGTCCTTTTCAAGCTTCTGCATGAACCCTCCAGCTGCCTCAGAATCAACAAGTACCTACCTTTTTGTCTTGCCCTGACAAATTACCCTGAGATTGATATTCAATCAAACTCATGAAAAATCAAAGTCTGATGGCTGGAAGATTTTTTTTGAACCAATCATAACCATGTTAAAGTCCAGGGCAAACCTGAACATTGTTTCTCAGGCTTCCAAGCCACTAAAAGAGAGGCAAGGTCATATGCAACCAGGCTGAGCCTCAACGCAAAAGCACAGTCCAGGCTGAGCTGCTAGGTCCAAACCTTCTGCATGAGAACACAAGTGACCTCAGGTATGTGTTGGCTTCTTTGGGAATTATTACTGTGGTGAAGCTTGGGTTTCGAAAGCAGCAGGCTCAGCACACACATGTAGGCATTCCCATCCAACTGTGGACTTTAGTAAAACTAAAAGGTATGGCTGTAAACACTAATAACCACAGGCATAGCTCTCTCAAACCCCCAGGCCATTGTTGAAGGATGCCAAAAAAAGGACAGTCCACCCTGGACTGCTGGGTGACATTCCTTCTGCGTGTGATGATCAGCAAACATCGGACATGGTTCTGTCTCATTGGGCATCATAGGTGAGGTGTAGGATGGGCCTCTAGCTTCAACATATGTTCTATAAAAGTCCATAGTTTTGCCGATTTGTGACATACTGTGACACACTTTTTCATCAGGAGCGGTGATTTGGGACTTCGGAGTCTGCACCTTCTAATCCATATTTTTCATTCTAGCCTCTGTAGCACCAAGAACAGTCTGCAGAGAGTAAGCCATATTTTCCACCTTGTTGACAGTACATTGAATTGCTGAATTTGCTGCTAGGACTCCCTCTATACCTTTTAGCATGTCCTCACCTGAGTGCACTGGATCATCACCGGATGGATCTCCCTTTCTTGACTAAAAATGTGGGGCAACAATATCCTCCATCTCTCACCTGCTTCTACTGTCTGGCATTTCAAGAACCCTCTGTAGTTTCAGTCTGTTCTCACCATACTAGCCCTTCACTGTGGCTCACCACACTGTAGCAGTCTCCACAAACCACCATTTCCAGGAGTGGTTCTTAACTCTCGCAGTGCTCCATGGACTGAGGGTCCATCCTGGCCTGGTGCAGGCATCAGCATCGGTCTGCTGGCTACTGCCACTACTTCGTGCCAGCAGAATGTTAGATGGCACAGCAGTAACGTTTCCCTTTGTTCGCCATCAGCAAAAGAGCATCCTCATACTGTAACCCATGAGACAAATAGGTTAAGCCACCATCTTAGCACACTCGGTGGGTGCGGGAGTCAATTAGGTTGCTCCAAACCCAGGCTGTATCTTCCGATGAAAATACAGTTTCGGAGCAACCCGAGTGCTCTCCGCACCTGCCCTCCGTCCACCGCTGCTGTTTTCCCCCCTCCCCTACTTCCGACCCCCAAATCCTGCCCCTCAACAGACCCACCCCGCTCTCCTTACCTCAAGGGGCTCATCTTCCGAGGCTGAAAGGTCTGCTTCGTTTCCTGGTCAAAGCCATTTTGTCAGTGCAGTGGGAACAACTACATTAGCTTGAGGCCCCATTTGCTAGACAATCCAGGCACCGCTTCTGGGCAACAGAGTCTGAAACAGGAGCACTTGCTCCAGAAAAAGTAGTACTGAAAGGTAGCCCTCCCCACTGCCAGTTAGCACCACTCCTCTACATGTTGTTTTTAAAGTAAATATCTCTGGTTTTGCCGATTCCGTTTTTGAAACTTGCCGTATTTTTCATTGCTTTCTACATATTTTTCATTTTGTGTTGTCCCTGCAGTCCTATTTTGTGTTGGGTGTGGTGGATTATCTTGTTCGTTGCATACTGTGGTTTTCATTTTGTGGTATATTTTTCATCTTATGCTGTTCCACTAACCTATTATGCATTTTATTCATGGTACATTTTCTTTTTTTTGTTTCTCTGGCCTGATGTTGTATGATTGATATATTCATAATGTTGTTTCTATGTAAAAGTGATTATGTCGAGTTTCACTGATCAGGTTTTCAAAATTGTTTGGATGTGCACCAGTTCGGCATAAGGGCTAAAGGTTTGGAGAAAACCTTAAATCGTAGTGGGCAATTTTGAGATATGACACCTCGAAAGAGTGATTTTTCTGGGTTCTATGGATTCCAAATGCAAAAATACATGTTTGATTCAGCAATACTTCTGGGAATTAAAACGTTGATGAAAGTGTTCCATATTTAAAATGAGTGGTTGAATCTGGAGAGATCAGTGGCATGCCAAATGTGGTGAAGTTTCATGGATGAGAATAAAAGTTACAGTTAAAGACCCAGAAAAAAGAAAACATTTGATGACATTGTATATTGCTTGTCATGTCGACAAATACTGCGGAATAATGGTGAAGTTCGCTTTGGGTTTGGCTCATCTCAAACTTATCTGATTCGATTTTTGCAATGCAACTAGCATTTATCCTGAACGCCACACATATTTTGAAAATTGGATCAACCATAATGGAAATATTCAATTTAAATAAAACTAAAATATATCAATAAATATACATATGCCAGATCCAGAGTGACACCAATTCTCATTTTTGTGATTTATGAAACCCTGAGATAATTACCTCCCCTCCTCCTCTCACACAGTCCTTACATCAGGAAGGGCCCTTTCCCTCTGCAGCCTTTCCCATAGCTTATCCCTTTGTTGTTTAAATCCCTTGGTATATAAGGCCCTATCTGCGTACCCAAATCCTATTGTATTCCATGCTTACCTAAATAGACACTGCTGGGACATTACTGGTATTGTAAGGAAATCAGACTCTGATTCAGCACTGTTGTTGACACTGGTATGTTGGGTTATATGTAGCAGGATTCCTCCATGGAGGTGGTGCTGTTGCATCCTGACGGGATCCCCATGCTTTGCGGCAGTGGAATGCGGTGTGCCATTGAGACCCACCAAAAGCTGATTCACCTGTGGAGAGAGTGCTGTTGCAGGAAGGCCCATGGTACAGCGGCACCCGTGCCCGCCCACTCACATTTCTAGGAGAGGGGAAGAGATATGACGGCCTACACAGCAAGCCGGCGGGAGGAGGATGTGCATGCACAACCACAAGGAGGGTCAGGTACTACCTGGACCTCCTGGTGCACAGGTGACACAAAAATATTTTGCCATGACAACCTAGTGCAGACCGGTGCCAGCTGGCCCAGCCCATGGTTAGGTATATTAACAGCCCAATCTGGAGCTAATATATATCACTATGGAAGGGTTGAATGAAGGTGTTCACAAAAGAGAAAGCACATTGTGCCTGTATCCTGCTCCTGTTCCTTTAAAGAGAAAAGACACCACAGACAGAAACACTCCAGGTGTATGACAGTGGAGGACATGCTGCAGTTAATGTGGGGATTGGTGACTGAGGCCATCCATATGTCAATGTGTAACAACCAAACCAAGGTACGACCTCAGAAAATCACGCCTTGGAGTTTCAAGAGGGAGATCTTAATACAGATGACCAGTCAATGAGGCAGAAGAAGATGGGGCATTTTTGCTCTGGTAAATATATAAAAGGAGTGAACTGAAATGTATATAAGATCACAAGAGGGCTAGCCCGTAATTACCCCGATAGTTAATATGGAGATAAAGTGGTTCAAACCATTTAAAAGGGTTCCCTGTATGTCGTTTCCCCTTTATGAAGATATTGAACAATTGTTATTGAGAGAATGGAAGGATACGGAAAAGTTGTCTTTTGCTCAATATACAAGCTGTAACCCTTGTCAAAGCAGAATCTGAATGGCAGGGCATGGCCAGTACGGGGATGATGTGCAAAACATTGACCAATCACAGTTTCCTGATGAATTTTTAAAAATCCCACCTGCTCCCAACACAGGATCTGATCTTTATTGGAGTCCAGTTCCTGACAGCCGTCAAAAAGCATGTCTCCCGATAATGAGAATGTGCTCACTCTAAACTCACTCGCTGGATCTGCTGGGCCAAAACTGTCTTCAGCAAGTCTCTGAGGTTGGTCGCAAAAGGACATGGCGGCCACGACTCGTGTGGTTCCCTGGATGAAATTGCATCTGCATCTACTTCTAGAGCATCTGGACACATTTCTAGTCACCACCCAGTAGGAATTATGAACAAGTGATAGCTAACACTCGATTACTCGCTGTTGGGAAAGATTTTGTTGTTGACACCTTTCCCACCATATTTTCTAGGAACCCCCAATCTTTTTACTTTGTTTTTGATCCTGTTCTGACTTTTTGAGGGGAAGCAAAGCCTGCAGCTTCAGATTACCAGCATTTTGCTAATTTGTTATGGGGAAACTGAGTAAACCTTCCGAATATCAGTACCGGGAAACCATGTTTCCCTTTTAGCTTTTACATTTTTGTAACTTCTTAATATTGCACACACACAGCATGTCACAATGCAGTGCAGTAGGGATACCTTTGCATCACCCCAGACTTTTGCACTTGGGAATTTTAGTTACCTTTATATGTGCCTAGAGGCGAGTTGGTGGCAGCAGATATAGTTTTCAAAAGCAAACAAAGAGTGAGCGGGCACCGCTTCAATTCAATGACGACAATGATATTGCCAAGGTTGTGATAAATTCGATAACAGTTGGAGTGCACAGCCTCTAAAAAAGGCTGAGCACTGGGTACTTGCATGCATACAGCAACAGGACCTAAGATGAAAAGCCAGCAGTGAGGGTTATTTTACTTTATTACTAAGGATTGCCATCTTGCCATGTTTACATTTTGATTGTATACAGCTTGGAATGTAGGAGAGCATGCAATAAGCTGTGAACTATCGCATAAACTCTAGACTCACCAGTAGGGTACATGCGTACGCCTCAGTGTAGGCAATTAGGAGCTGTACCATAGGCTTTATGTTTTAAGGAGCATACTCGCACGAGGTCAACATTTGGGGCGGTTCTTTGCTGAACTGCAGATCTGGCGCAGCCAACCAGCACCACAATTGTTTTTCTGTCAACGTTTTTTAGTTGTCATTTGTATTGAACCAATGAGCCAGATACATTCATCTATGTGAACGACAAGCAGTGCATTGAAAGGCATTATTTGCATGTGGAGGTTGCACTAGCAACATATGCCGTTTATTTTCAAAATGACCTTTTTCATTAGACCCAGTTTTCCTAGAATAACAGAATAATAGAAGCTTGATGCACTGATAGGATCACTTGTTTGAGCACGGTGGCTCACAACATCAATTGATATGATATTTTATTTATATGGCGCTCATACACAAGTGTTTCAGAGCGCGATCAGGCAAAAGGAGGTGAAATAGAGGAGAACAAAATAAAAACAACAATCTTACTAGGCCCAGTGAGATTAAGAACGCGCAAGTGCATGGGAAATGGAAAAAGGTGGAAAGTGCATGGAAGGGGGGAGAAGTGGAAAGCGGGGAACAAAGGGGAGAACAGAATAAATATTTATAAATAAAATATATAACTAAATAAAGATGATGAACAGTGGTAGTGCAGCCAGCAAGTGGCGAGTGCTAGGTTAGTCAGAAAGGGTATATCTGATAAGTGCAGAAGTGGGAGGGGGACTGTATGGGTACAGATCCAACCCCCAGTGGAAGTGGTGGCCCGGAAGCAGTGCAGGAGGGTGACAGGGTGAGCAGGTACTTGGGCCCGAATGACGGAGGGTGGCCAGGTGCACAGTGCCAAGAGAAAGAAGATCAGCAGGGGAGAAGAGGGGCAAAAGCAGAAGCGAAGAGGAAGGTCTTGAGGAGCTTCCGGAACCGGAGATAGTTTTCCTCAAGTTTCAAAGTAGCCGGGAGGCTGTTCCAAAGGGAGGCCCCCGCCGAAGACAGAGCTCTACCCCCGGCTCGTGCTCGTTTTTTTGAAAAACAACCGACTCTGAGGGAGTTAGAAGTAGAGGAGCAAAATGTGCACATTGTCTATGTTTATGGTGACAACGTTTTGTTATATGACCACATCTAATCATGGCATCTCTCTTATTTTTAATCAACAAACGTGATTGGATTACCAAAAACAGTCATTGTGTTATTTACTTGGTTGGTGTTTTGATTTAACTAATCTTATTATGGGTTTGGTTACAATGGAATGGTGTGCTGGATCATTCATGTTTCATCGTATCATCGTACATTGCATATTGAACCCATTACAATAATAGGATTTTTCATGGAGCATTGTTACTTGACTGGATACATTCTTTTGTGGTGCTGATTCTGGGTTTGGGGTCTGAATGTTCATTTTGTTACATTGCGGTTGTAGCTGCTAAGAATGAAGGACCCCCTTTGGCATATTGGTGATTGCCATAAACATTGGCTGGTGGAACAAGATATCTCACTTCCTGAACTACGAAGGAGTTGTGTCTAACTGAGCGAATTGTCTTTAAAATGTATGAACACATGCACTAAGTATCAAGGAATGTTCTCTAGCTTTCAACGCTAGACAACGGGAGTGAAGCACTCATGGCCTGCTTTTGAGCCTATGCCCTGTTGCAGCAGATACAGTTTTACCATGTTTGTGTAATTTCTAGTGTGCAAATTCGCGTTTACTGCATATGGTTACCAGGGTCGGATTGGCCCCTCGGCTGGCTGGCCCAAAATCGACCCTGGGATGTTGGGGCCGGTTTCTAGCCACGCCTGGGCCAGTTTGGAAAAAAACGTTTTCAAAAATATTTTCTTTTAAAAAATGCCTTGCATCCTTTTTAGGTCGATAAATGAATACCAACACAGGTTGGGCGATATTGTATGCATATTTGTTCTATAAAAAAAGAGCTTAAGCTTAAGTGCTATAGAATAACATATTATCATTTGACCTCGGACGTCTGCTTGGATTCACAGTAATTTGACAATATGGATCTATGCACACAGATATTAATGATACATATGGTGATCCATTCTTGTATGAAATGTATATCACATTAGTGAAATCATAAACATATTTTTGCTAGTGTACATAGGAACAATGCCATTTGATGCCACTTCCTGTTTTGTCAAGGGGTGAAAGGTCATGTTTCATAGCTTCCCGGGATGTCACTTTGGGGTGGGGTTAAATGTCATCACTTCTGGTGATGTCATCAGAGTTCAAGGGTTGTGAGGCGAGGGGTGGGGCACTTTTTTTGGGTGATAGGGCCTGTTCATTGTCCCAGTCTGACCCTGATGGTTACTAATGTGCTTAGTGCCATACAATGGCCACGCCACAAGATTTTCCACTTGTTCTTTGGCCATATTGTAGTTTGGCCTTCTTGCTGCCTTGCAAGGTCAGGAAATCCCATATGCCAACGAGTGGGGCATGAGTGAAACCAATATTTGTCCCTGATTCCTGATTAGACAACTACTGGCTGTTTCAATGTTTCAATGTTGCAGATCCTTACCACCATTAGCATACTTGGAATTGTTTCCAGGCTGGATTTTGGATAAGGAAAGGACTTCTGCAGCCATTTTTTCAGATTAGCAATGGAACCAAAAATCCCTTGCAGAAGAACATCTGACTGAAGATGCAAAGAAGACTCCTGAGGAGGCCTGGCATCCCTTCCTGCATCTGGCCTGGTGAAGCCCTGTTGGACGAACTGATCTTTGAAGGTCTATATGGTTCTTCTAACCATGGACTGGTTGGAATAACTAGACTCATAGTGTTCCCGAGGATCCAGCTGTCCTGAGTTTTCAGAAGTGTCCCTGGACCACCCGATTAAATGCCCTGGTCTGCAGTGAGCTACCTCGCTAGAACCTTCTCAGTTCTGTGTTTCATCTGGAATTTTGGTGGTCACCAACTTTTGCTATGAGGCAACTTCCTGACAAATTTCAGGCTCAGAGCCTCAAGGAATGCTGTGCTGGAAAGACTTCTAACAACCGCAACTGGAAGGCTACCTGTCATGTTTTGTGTGCAGTGGCTATCACTGGAAGTCACCTTCCCTGTCCTTTGAAGTGTCCTGCATGGACTGCATCAGTGAATCTTGCATTTTCCCACTGCCCAAGGGTTTGAATCTGCTCCTGCACCCAACCAGAATCATTCTTGCACTGCAACCCCTGGGCCTCTTACACCAGAACTAACAGTAGGAAATCCAACCTCCAGAGAACCCCAGTCTAACCATCAAGTCACCTTGGAAAATCAGAGTCAGCGGGGTAAGTAAACACAAAGGGCCTCATCATGAGTTGGGCTGTATTCCCGGCTGTAATACCACCCACTGTAATAGCCCTAGCACCGACTGTCCCGCTGGGTTTACCACCGGATCACGGGTTGGGCCTTAACGGTAAATCCCCATTCCTGATTGGCTCCATTGGATCCAAGGGGGAATTTTCGGTGCTAATACTGCGGGCTAATACAGCCGGCTGTAATACCGCCGAAAACAGGGATTTTCATCTCCAGAAAAAAGCTGGAGGTAAAACAGCTGATTTAGCGCCCAACTCGTGATAGGGCCAGCCCTTAAATGCGGCGGTAATACCGTTACCACCTAATTTAAGGGCTACAGCCCAACTCGTGATGAGACCCAAAGCATTTGTTTCCCCCCTGTTCAGTGGTGAAGGCAGCTTTTGGTGTCTTGGGTCAGATAATAGGGCACCAGTGGGAGGTTGGGGGGTGCTCTGGGTACTCGGGAGAAGCTGGTGGGGCAGTTGCTGCTCCTCCTCCCTCTGGCTCTGCCACTGCCACAGTGTTCCATAGGATAACATTGAGAACAAGTCTCCTTGTATCTTGCATTCCATTCCACTGCCTTTTGGTCTTCGAACCTGGGCAGTACCATCTGAAAGATAAGAACACATATTTCACTTACCTAGTAACTTTGTTGCATCTCTTCTTTTGAACAATCACCAACAGTAACGTACCTACTACAGATTCATTCTGGGAATAAGCATTGTGGCGCCTGTGACTTTTGGGCTTAGGGGCCCATTCTTCTTAGGGATTGGACTGCTGAAGTTAGGGAATATCACTTGTGACTTAGTTCCATTGTTACTACATCACTAAATTACCTCCTTTACTGATTTAAGTAATTGAATGCATTTTAAGAACCTATGATGAATGTTTATATGTTAATTTTTCAGCATTGTGTAATGGTATCACCTGCTTGTTTCATTTTTTAGTGTGTGTTTAAGGCCTAGAATAAATATTGTATGTTTATACATTCCTGTCTGAACTGAATTATTGCGTGCTTCACTGTGTGGACTCATTGTCGATACCTGACCCCGTTCACACTCTTGACTGCTTTCCACATTTACCTTGATTGGGTTTTGGCTAACCTCCCAGAGTTCCACTGTTCACTATCACGAGAGTGGCCTCCTAAGAGCTCTCCTCCAGGACAGATTCTAGAAATCCAACTAAACAAGTTTGTGCTCAGCAGTGAGGATACGATATATGGTACACATGTGTTGTTCACTGGTGTAGTACTACAATTCTATTAACACAGAACCCTGTGATTAAAAGTTGGTAGGGTATATAACAGTTTCATGTTCTTTTTAAATATGATATGATATGATATGGCATTTGTAACGCGCCTATACACAAGTGAAACACTTACCATGGCTACTCTTGCTGCTCTCACAGTAGAACATTTTAAAATGTTGTGTTTAAATCACCCGTAATCAAGGATTGTACCTTTACCATTAAATAGTTATGCAGTGGATGCTGGGGCAGGCCCCTGCAGCAGCAAAGGGTTTGTAGTTACTGCCACTATTTAAAATACAGAGTAAGAAGACGGGGAGTCTTCACATATCTCTGGGTCAACAGCAGAAGCCAAGGCCTTGTATGAGTTGACAAAGGAAAAGCTTAGACTCAGAGAAAAGGAGGTATCAGTTTATCATGGCTAAGCTTCTTGGAATAGAGAGACAGAAAGATTGCGAACTATACCTGGAGTTGGCCAGACTGCATGAATCTCAAGCCTCCTCCAGAGGTTCTGGGAGTGGTTATGAATCCTCTTCCCATCCAAGATGTCCTTAGTATCTGCTAAGTATGTATGGTGAGAAAAATTATATTATTGATTGGCTGACTGCTTTTGAGGATGCTTGTGAAATACAAGAAATAAGAGAGCCTGATAAAATTGATTGGTTGACCAGCAGACGTCCATAATGGCACTGCAGCCAGAATGGGGTAATGTCTAACCATTACAGACATGATTTTGGCAAATTGAAGCTGGCTCTGTTCTTAATGTTTAGGAAGACTCCTGCCCAGTACTTAAAGAGAAGAACACAAAAAATGGAAGTGGAGGTGACTGCACATTTGGTGGAGAGTATTTGCTCAATAAAGTTTTTTTGAAACACATTTGTTATGAAAAAAAATAAAGATAAGGAACTAAGCAGGATTATATTGTTGATAACCCTGGCAAACAAACGTTTTAGGGTTTTCTTTTTTTTATTAGATAATGTTTGTGTCTTTCAAATGTCATACTGGTCTCTTTTACACGATGCAGTTTCACTGGTGTAGGGTGTGCACAAGGAATGCTTTCATTGACCCTGCCTTGGTCAGCATTTACATGTTTAATTCTTTGGTTTTCTCATTATGTTAATGTTCTGTTTTCAAGATTTTTCTCAACCTTTATCTTCTTTTGATTTCTTAGACAATGATGTTTACACATATGTATGTTTTTTCTGCTTAATTGAGTGAATACTCTCCACCAAATATGCAGCCACCTCCGGTTCCTCTTATTGTGTTCTAGGACTGATCACACTTGGGGTGGCAGCCTTTTCAACTAAGGTCTGTAGGTGATCCCTTCCCTTCTTGTCACTGGCAATACTTAAAGAGATTCAGAAAAAACAAAAAGAAAGAAAGTAATACTTGGGTAGCTTTTGTGACTGATTCCTTGAAGAATTTGATTGGCTGGGGAGAAGGACATAAAGTAACTAATTTGAAGGCATGTTCAGTTTGGTCATGCTAGAAGATAGGTGTGCTTCTTCTTCCACTTGGATTAACCAGCAGTTAGCAGATTCAAAGGAGCTAGACATAGTAAGCTGGCCTTTGCTAATGATCTTTGGGTTTCCTATTAAGTATCCTGTAAAGACAAGCATGCTCTGGGTAAGCATGAGGAGGGGAAAATATTAAGAGAAAGAGGCTGGGCCGATTGAAAAATCTACTTTACTTCCCATAAGACCCACAAAATGTTCTATAAGCAAAAAAGCCACATGAATATGGAAAGGGTAGTGGGACTAAACCAAGCATGAGAGTGGACACTCTAAGGCCCTCATTACAAGGCAGTCGGTCTGGTAATAAAGTGCCGGTACAACTGTGCACCAGCCCAATTACTAGACTGTACAATTTTGACAAAAATAACAGTATCACTGGCATCGACAGATGAAATTCCTGTGCCACTGATGCCAGAGGCACAGACTACAGAAACACAGGCAACAAAGAGCCATCTGCTCATTACGACCATTGTCTTAGCAGTACTACTGGCATACAAATGCCAGAAGCACTGTGAAACCAGGCCAGAAGAACTGGTTTCACGACACAGGCAGTAAATGGCCACAGGTGCACCAATTCCCCACAGGTGCACCCAATACAACCAGGAACACTAGAAAAGGGCCATACCCACACCCAGAACACTCCACAAACACAACCATGATGCCTCTCACAGTGGTATCAATGGACATGGAGGCGCTGCAGACTGCAGTGCAGCTTAATGAGGAGGAGCACCAATGGCGGCAGGAGGCCAAGGAGAGGAGGAGGAGGCCATGAGGAGGAGGACGAGGATGATGGCTGGGTTGCAATTGGAGAGACGGATGCAACCAGCCATACCCCACACAAGGGCCACACCCTGGTCTTTGACAGATGGGAAGATACATACCCTGTACTGGCTAAACAGGGAGATAATACAAGAACTACTGACCATAATGCAGGGCGAAATACAGAGCAGGATCGGCATCCGGACAGCCACTAGTGCTGAAGCTGATGTCAGTCCGGCACTTCCTAGCCACAGGCACGTTCCAGCACTCTGTGGGCCAGCTGCATTGCATATCGCATCCCGCCTTCTCCAGAGTGCTGGTGCGTGTACTGGAGCGCTCCCAACCACCCTTGCACAGGTGAATGACACCAAGGGCCACTTCTATATGCTTGCATGCATGCCAAATGTGCTCGGAGCATTGAACTGCACACATGTGGAGTTGGTGCCCTCACACGCCATAGAGGAGGTGTACAGGAATCACAAACAGTACCATTCTCTCAATGTACAGATGACCTGTGATGCCGACCTCACCATCATGCACTGCTGCACACGTTTTTCAGGGTCAACCCACGACTGCATGGTTCTGCGGAACAGCACCCTGCCAGCATACATGTCACGGTACATCGGACAAAGGACCTGGATGTTGGGTGAGTACATGGACAAGTATGCACACATTGCTTCATGGTGCACAGGCCAGGAGGGGAGCATGATACCAATTCATGAACCACAACCACCAAGCATCAGAGGGTACTACCAGTGCATGTCCAAAAGCCAGTCCACGAAGCATGAGTGTAACGTAAGAATGTTGCTGTGTCACTCAGTGGAAAGTACAGACACCGACCATGAGGAATGTTTTGTTTTGTATTTTATTTGGGGTGTATATAGCGCCTTAATCCAAAGCCAATCTAACTGACAACACACTACAGGTACCAGAATGCAATACAGCCACTCCCAAAAACTCCCGCATGCAGTACACCATCCTACTCAGGCCAATAAAGGCATGATCTAGCAAGGTGCATGCATGCACAGATGGCAGTGTGTTTGTCATGTGATGTGTGCAGACACTGTATGGGCGGTGACATGGCCAGTAGCATGACACACCATGGGGATATGTATGCAGTGACTGTTGGTGGCTTTTGAATTTTCACCCACCTCATACCACCCCATGGATGACAACACATCCTGGTCATATGACTTGCAGTTGCCATAACAGGGTGCCTCACAGTGCATGACTCACATACTTACCATGTCACTGGATGCATGGAGTATCAGGGTATCAAACAACATGCCATTACAATGTAGGTCCGGCCACATGCATGCCATGCCTCAACTTGTGTCCACCCCCATTGCAGGTGATTCTGGATATCCACTGCTGCCCTGGGTCATGACTCTGCTGAGGGATTCACAGTCACTGCAGGATGTGCCATACAAGCATGCCCATGTGTGAACAAGGGCAACTATCAAGAAGAGGTTTGGACTCCTAAAGGAACTTTTCAGGTGTCTACACCAGTCGGGGGGCACTTATGTACAGGCCAGAGAAGGTGGGGCAGATAGTCCTGCATAATAAGAAACATACCCCTGTCCGCAGACCTCGGCATGCCAACACTTGACGGTGGAGATGATGATGGCAGTGACGGTGCTGGTGAGTCAGCACCAGCCAGGCATAGTTACATGCACATGTATGCCAGGGACAGGCCCATTGTATGACAGGAAATCATTGACTTTGAGGGCATCTGTCTGTGCACCACTCATGTAATGACACTGTTAATAATGTGCTCACTCAATACATTCAGACACTTGAATAACAGCTGTCCACACATTGTTGCAAGTGAAAACTAGAATGTATTAACCATGAGTACAAACTACAATTCAAACACCCTGCCTATCAACCCCTCGCCACACACGCCACCCCCGACCCAAACACCCACCACCCCCTCCCTACACACAACCCCTCCCCACACACCCACACCCCTCACCAAACTACATCACTACAAACTGTCATTCTACTAGTCCAGAGTCTCACTCCCTCTGCCTCTTGGCATGAGGACCCTTGTCACTGGCAGGCACACCAAATGTCCCTGCGAGCGGTGCCTGGGGCTGCTCTGCATTGAGCTGGCAGGGTTGGCTGTGCTAGAAGCGTGGTCCAATGCTTGAGCGCCAATGCCCTCCTAGTTGGCCCACCCAGACATTGCCACTGACTCTGCGAGTGCCTACAGTCCCTTATTGCCCTCACAGAGCCTCTGGGCTAGTTTTACTAGTGTTGCAGTGGTAGGGCCAAGGGAACGGGCACAGCAGCAGCCGGTGGCCTGTATGATATCTCTAATGAGCTCAGACTCTGCTAACTGTTGACGTTGTATGTCTAGCATCTCCTTGTGATGGTCCTCCATCTGCCGGATGCGGTTATCCATCTCCCTGATGGGCGGCATTGGTGGACGTGGTGGGCTGTGGAGGTGGGATGGACTAAAAGTGGGGGGATAGGTGGAGTGCAGGGGTTTCTCATCTGTGTTCTGGCCACCATCTGCCACTTCAGCCTCATCAGAGGTGGTGCCATGTGAGGCAGGGGCATGATGGACGATGGCTGCACTGGATGGCCACCATTGGTGTTAAATTGGATCGGCCTCTGGGGCAGGCTGCTTTTCTGGTGCAGCTGGCTTGGCCTGAAGTGGTGGTTGGGCCTGCTGGGTTGGGAGCTGGGCCACTTGGTTTGTGCCTGGGCCTCCTGGACTGGTAACTGGGCCTGTGTGGCTGGCATTGTCACAGCTCTTGGATGGGTGGACCGTTGTGAAGCTTGGCTCGGCCTTGCATGGCCTGTGGATGAACCAGCACCATCATCATTGCTGTCAGTTGATGTGCCTGTTAGGGTGACAAAACATAGCAGTTGGAGGCCTGTATGTATCTTAGGTGCATTTGTGATATGCTAATTGAACATTCCATGTCCGCTGGCCTGGTTACGATGGGAGGGGGGATTGTGCACTGCTGCGTGCATGCATGCATGTATGGGACCTGTCAGTTTTGGTTGGACTCCTGGCACGGTGGTTGGTCTTTCGTGTGTTCCTCGGGTTAGTACTTACTGTCCAGACATGCCACGTTGCACATGACATGTGCATATTGGCACGGTTGCTTGTTGTGTACAATGGTATTGCATGTGTTGGATCGGGCCTGAACCCTGTCTTTTGTGTGTGCACAGGGACTTTAGACATTGATGTCACTATACTATCCCTTTCCTTTTTCACGTTTCACTGGCTTGTTTAGTGTGCATCTTTTGTGTGTTTCAGGGCATTCTGGAGTGGCTCTGGCCTCTGCTCCTCTGACACCCTCTCTGCCCTTCAGGTGCATGATGGAGCTGCGTCGCTCCTCCCAGGGGACCAGTAGGATTTGTGACTCTGTCCCGTCTCCTATTGCCTTTGATTCATGGTGGAAAGCTTACAGCAGATTGCACACCTTCAGCGCAAGTCGTTCCACCTTTTGTGGCAGTCTCTGAATGTTCGGGGGATGGACTCCATCGCAGTGACTTGGCTGGCCACCTCCAGCCATGTGGCTGACTTATGCCACTGGCTGGTGTGGCAGTTGTCCCTGCCAAAGAGGGTGTCTACATTTTCCACAATGTGGTCCGTCAATGCTGTTAATTCTTCCTCTGAGAACCGTGGATTCCTTAGTTGTACTACTGGGATCCAACTCTTTCTGCTTCCGGACATCCTTGCAGTATGTCCTGGTTTCCTTGTGTCAATACCTACAGGAAATGCCTGATTTAAATTGGATTGTGTTTTTCAAAATGGACACCGGCCTACTTCCATTTCCTGCGATGATGCTATTTCTGGTGCCGGTGTTTCCAGTACTGGTGTTTTCTCGCAACAAGGCGACATATCCGGAAATAGCAGCATGTTTTCTGACACTGGCATTGTTATTTTGCATGTTTATCTGCTACTAGCACTTTGCAGGTGTCTGCGTTTTTAGAATCAGCCGAATGCACGCACCCGAGGTGTAATCTGACGGTGATTCCGCTGTGTCGGTAGCCGGTAACGGTACTACCGTCATTGCAAAATCACTGGCTTCATCCTGCAAACTCATAATGAAGGCCTAAGTTTCCCTATATACAAAGATCCAGATGGTTATGGGTCTAAAGTAGATTTAGTTTCCCTGGGAACCTGGGATTCTAACATTGCTGGAGCTTCTGTTCCCATTCCTGTCCATCCTCATGATTACACTCTTGTGATGGCGTAAATGTATGTACTATTAGAAACACTGGGCCCAGTCCAACTGTGGAGGATTTCACATTGGTAAACCCAGAGGATCTTGTCAGTTGACAGATCATCCCTCTCCCAACTTCCTAAAAATGCCTGTCACATTAACTGTTAGAAGTGCACTGGATAGGCCGCCTGTCAGTCTGAGGAGGAACGTCACTAGAAAAACTCTAAAAACATTTCAAGCACTAGGTCTAGAAATGAGTCAAGTCTAAGGGCAAGCCTCATCCAAAAGGGAAACCTAAGGCTAAAGGTGAGAGAAAACATCAATGAAGAGATAATACCCTCTGCCATATCGACAAACAAGGTTGAGGTAGTTGGCCAAATCCCTGAATATGATGAGGAAGAAGGATTGTCATAACCTCCCTGCTCCTATGAGCCAACTCTAAGGACAAGCTTAGTTGTAGAAGTGGGTATCTCTAAGGACGGGAGTAGTAAGGGTAAACCAGTGAAAGCATCACCTAAAGGCCCATGGAGAAAGGCATGCTTCTAGTTGGAGGGTGATCCCTCTGTGAAGCAAAGAATCCAAAAGCAAGGTGTGTTACTAGTGTGTAAGCTCACAGAGCCCACTGAAGTAAAACCATATGAGGTTGGTGGTTCCCCAGGATCTGTGGCCCTACCTCCTGCAGTTGGTGCATGAACTTCCCCCCCTGCAGTTCATCTTGATACTAAGATAAATGAAGAGAGGTCACCCATGCAATCTTGCTGGCCCAACATGGGGTTCCCAATGGAAAACACTACATGGGTTACACTTCTTGTCAGAAAACTTGCACAACTGGAACAGGGTTTCAGATTCCATGTTCACCACTACGAGTAGTGGGTGCATCCTGTGAGGGGATAGAGGCTAACTGTATTAGTCTTCGGAACGCTTTTACATCCTCAGGCAACCAGATTATCATAGTAGCTGCTGATCACACCACCACATATCCTGAAGCCAACCCACTCATAGTGACTGCCAGTCAGTCCATACAGCTTTACTAGACACCTGTACCTTAAGTGGCATCCCTGAAGAATGTGTCCCTATCACAGGCAGTATCTTCAAATCTAGATATAGTCATGTCATTTGGGGGGAAGATGGGGAGGTTTATAATGTGTCCTCCTCATATCCTCCTGAGTTATCTGGTGTCATTTAGAGATTCATTGTAACTCTCATAAGTATGACTGGAGCCCATGATGAGCCCCAAAGAAGGCAGTGGGATCGTCTTCTGTCATGGTAATTCTTATTGAAGGCCTTTTTCCTTAGGTATGGAAGGGGATCCCTGCTTCTGGTTTCAGAAAGGGAGACAGAGCACTCAGTATTTTTCCCTGACCATTCAAGGGCAGCCCTTCATATGGATTCATGCTGTCCCTGAGTGTACCCGACTGACTTCACAACAGCAGGATGAAGTGAAAACTTTGCTAAGTCAGTTTTCCCCCTTTGTTTTCCCAAATTCTAGACTTAGCACCTTGGTGTGAGCATGACTTTGTCACTGGAGTTGGTGGACCTACAGAGTTGTGGACTGTCCAAACAAAGCAGATCTTATATCATGATGGAGGTCAGCAAGATGTTGGATCTAGTGGTGATAAAGTCCTACAGTAATCATTGGTCCAGTCCAGTGGTTCTGGTGCCAAAACCAGTAATTTCTGACTTAAGATTCTATGTGTACTACAGATCTCTAAATGCTGTCACCAAGAAAGATGCACATCCCTTTCCATGAACTGATGAGTTGGTGGACAAGCTTGATGATTCCAAGGAGCTTTGCACCTTTGACCTACTGAATGGTATTGACAAATCTCTGATAGAAAATGGCAAGGACAGGACAGCATTCTCAACAATAGAGGGACTTTTTATCAGTTCAGGGTAATGCCCTTTGGCTTAAATAATGCACTTGCCACTTTTCAAAGGTTGGTCAATCATGTCCTGAATGTGTTGAATATTTATGCATGGCATATCTGGACGATACAGCAGTGTTAGGCCCTTCATAAGAAGAACAGGCGAGGCACCTTTAAATAGTGTTTCAGGCTCTTCAGCCAGATGCCTCTAACACTGGCATGGATGATGTTATTTCACCATTACATGACAAAGGCAGGGAACATCCTATGTGTGTTATTAGTTGATAGCTTAAGGACAGAGTGTTCAGGTGGGCGAATGTGGAGAAGGAATGTTTCTCTATTGTGTGGGCCCTTCGTAAAATGAGCCCCTACCTCTTTGGGGATGACTTCACTGTGCACACTGATCAAACGCCCTTAAAGTGGCTATTAAAAACGAAGGTAGAGAATCCTAAATTGCTCAGGTGGTACTTAAGCATTCATGGATTTGATTATACCATTGAGCATGGCCAGGTGCACAGCATAGCAATGCTGATGGGCTGTCCAGGATGTATAACTGACTGGAACAGGAAAACCATCCAGGGGTGGATTAGAGTCCTGTGTCCCCAGTCAGGAGGTGGGGTGTCAAGTGTTCGGAAAGATTTCTCATTTGGCAACTTTCCCTCCATATTTTTATGGTCTCCCAGTCTATTTGCTTTTTTTTTAGACTGTTCTGAATTTTTTCAGCTTCACATCCCCTACCTTTTTCTCATTTGTTATGAGGAAAATAATCAGCCCTTCAGTCTATCAGTACTGGGAAACTGTTTTTTCCCTATTATCGTTTACAATTGTGTACCTTTTTAACATTACACGCAGCATCTTACACTACAGTGAAATGGGGATACATTTGTATCAACCTAGCCATTTCCACTTGGGATTTTTGGTTATTTTTATATATGCCTAAGGACAAGCAGGTGGCAGCAGATATATTTTGAAGTATTTTGTGGTGAGTAGGCACAGCAAGGTTACCTGATAAGCACATCTATTAATGCAGCGTAATAATTTGTTTAATGGGGTGCAAACCCTCCATAGGTGCCTCTGCATATGATGCCCAGACTGAACACTGAAAATAAATACCCAGGCCAAGGAGAAGGGACTGACAAGGGCAGTCAGCAGTACCGACATCGTGCGCTACCTGAGAGCGCTGTGTTTCTACACTTTCTACTGTTGGAGTGCAGTGAGGTGTGTGCACCTGAGCCTCCAGCCTCATAAACACTTTCTTCTGTGAAGCGGACCGTGAAGGGACTGACAAGGGCAGTCAGCAGTCCGTGGGTCTGAGAGATCGCGTGATGGAAGGTGATCAGGACTGGGACCTTCCCTCCTTCATCGCTATTAGGAAACAGAACAGAGGAGATCCACAGAATACCCAGAGCCTTTGCTGCGGTTACCAGCTTCTGTGGTTTATGGCAGCGTCGGTGGCATCATTAAAGAAGAAACCTCCAGCAGACGTGTCTGAAACGAGAAATCTACGTAGCCGAAGATTGCGTAACCCGGGCCTTTCGGGCAACACGTTTGCTTCCTTAGAGGGGCCCGAGCAGGCTGCTTTTCAGACGCCCAACAAGAGGAAAAAATATTCACCAGCTGCAAAGTCCATAAGAGCTGAGAGGGTAACGCAATCACTCACAGCAAGTGTCTTTAATTTCCCTCCAATTGAGCCGGCGCGGATGAATCCCGGGAAAAACTTTCCAATGAGCAACAGGGTTCTTGATTCTAACAAAGCCATTCAAATATCATCCCCACCTCTCTTATCCCCAGCTACAACAAAGGGATGCAGGCAGACTCCTACCTTGCCTCAAATTAAGCCCCCCCTGGGAATAGTCGCATATCCAGAGACGAGTCCTGGGCGGGACGTGGAAGTGATTTCTCCACGTCCGCTCGATTTAACAGAGCACCTGCAGCGGCCCCTCTTGACTGAAATTGCAGCGGGAAATACTTTGCGGGTAGTCGCTGCCTCTGGTCCAGCAATTCTTGGCAACAAAGTAGAAATCATGATACACAACACTGGGGTCGTGGAAGATCTGAGGACTCCACCGGGAGGGGACGAGGCTTGCCTCCCCTCCCCCTCCTCCTGAGTCGCTTCTGCCTAAGGAGGGCAAAGTGTTAGTTGAGAGTCCAATCCCGCCTCGGGGAGACAGCAAAACTTCTAGCCCTTTGAGACAACAACATGTCGAACCCTTGACTCAGAGATTTAGCCCATCTGCAAACTTGAAGATCTCCCTTGACGTTCCTAACTCTTCCCCTCTCCCTCAGGATGAACTTGTGGTAACAGGTGCCCTGGATCATCTTCCTCTACTGAGAATATTGGTGAGAACTCAGAAAATGTTCTCTAAAAGGTCAGCCCAACCAAAGGCACCGTACAAAAGAAGGGTAGCGGGAGGGAAAAGACTTATGCATTTGAACGTTTCAATCTCCATGAACACACTTAAGGAGTTCTTCAGGAAAACGCGCCATGAGGGTGAATGCCAACAGGACTTCTCAGATGCAGAATTGCTGGCTATTGTAAAATTTACAGGACGCATCTGTTAAATCTAAAACTACCTTCTAAGAGCCTCCTCCTGGCATAGGGAAACATTAATAAGAATGCCCAAACAAGTTCTTTGTTAGGACCAGTAAAATGGCCTTATGGAAAGCCTCTACTAGGGCGCAGAGATACTGAGGGAAAGGGGGCTAATGGGACAATTGGCCCCCAAATGGAAGGCTCCCCCTTAGATGAAAGGTCTACTTCTGAGGCCTATGGTGGGCACAAAGAGGTGGATTTCTCTCCAGATGTAAGGCATATCGCTGAGGTCCTTTGCGGGCACAAAGAGGCAAATGTAGAAGAGCACATCCAGGATCCAGCCCAGCTTCATCTCGAAAAGCAGACTAATTGTATCCGGCCCACTAATGAGCCGAATGAGCCCCGCTTGTCCCAACTCGCTATGGAGAATGGAGCACTCCCATCAGCCAATTTGGCCCAAAAGAGCTACCCTCGAATGACCAATAACCCTTGTGGAATAACAAATGCTGGGGTTGGTAATTTAAAAGATAGAACCCTAGGGCAGGACCATAGTGTAAGATCTCCTCTGCTGCCGAGAAGCCCAAGCGAAACTATGCTAAGGCTGGCGCCGGACACTCCAATAAAAAAGCTGGACCCAATGACCATTTTGTCTACAGTAACGATTGCTCTGGCCCCTTTTGGCAAGCTTTAGGAAGCAATAAACGACACACTTAAACATCAAAACACCTCGATTGCATTTATGCACTCCAAACTTAACTATTTGGAAGGTTTTGTGACGGCATCTCGATCCTGTTGCTACGATGGGCAAGATCACTTGGGAGCTACAAGATCAGTCCAAGCTGCTAGGGGACTGGTTTCTGGTTCAGCCAACCCGAAAATGATCTCTCTATTCTCGCAAGGAACCCAAACAATTTACCAACATCAAATGAAGGGAGACCCTACACCGGATAACTTGGGGAAACCTTTGCTCGCAGGGGATCCAGCCCCTCAATCTTCGCGAGGGGTATCCTTACTCGCTAACCCTACTTCGCTGCCGCAATGTCAAGCAATGGACAGACAAACAGTGCCACATCCGAAGCCCAATGCCCTCAAGAAAAACGGCTCAATGGCCTTCAATATTTCGGAGGACGTTTCAATATAGGCCACCTCAAAAGCAACAAATTTTACATCAATTAAGATTCCATCAACCTTCCAAATCTTCGAGCATAAATTAGCCCCCATACAAGTGCAAAGCAGAAAGAGGTCCAAAAGTGAGATCTCGACCACCAGGGGCAGTAGGGACATTGGTTCCCCCATCCCAGGATAATACAGGAGAGCCTCAAGAGTCTGAAAAAGACTCTTCACCAGTGCAAAACAGAAGAGTATTTACATTGAAGTCCAATGACAAGTGCATAGAAGAACTCTTCAGCCCAGAGAGGTCGAGTGATGCTTCTTGTAGTTCAATAGACCTAATGAACATCAGTATATATACCGTGGAAGAATCAGAATCGGAAATACCGACCACCAGCCAGCAAAAAAGAAAAAAAACAGAAACCCGGGAAAACAGAGCAACAGAAAAGCCCAAAACAAAAGCTCTGCTTCTAAATTCCCCATCAACTACACTGACGTCTCGGAACAAGAAGAATAGAGGCCAGAAAAGACCCAGTCCTAACGGGGGACACCGGCTTATAAAGGAGAAAGACAAGACAAGGGACGACCTGCGGGATCGTCAACGAAGCAGCAAAGGCAAATTTAATAGGGCAGTCCCCTATGAACATCCAGGATTTAGAGATACGCCTCTGAACCATTCGAATGTTTACCAGGAAAAGACAAAGTCGAGGAGGCATTTTCCAGGTAAAACAAAAGTCATTACAAATCCAGAGTTCATGACTCGAAGGGGAACAAACCCAGATTTCCAGTGGGAGGAAAGTTTCAGAACTATTCACCTGGGCACAGGCTAAAAGAAAGCTCAACGAGAACTTTCAAACTTCAAAGGACACTAGAAGAGTCTGACAATTGGATATTGAACCGTAGGGCATTAGCAAAATTGTCTAATGAGATCTGCCTTCCGCAAATTAACTTCATGAAAGACATTAACATCCTAGACCCAAACCCCAATGGAAGAAAGGACAGTTCCTACCTACATTTAGATTCAAACTATATTCGACAACAAATATGGAGGGCAAGAGACAAACTGTCTAACATGGGATTTAACTTGACTTACACAACAGTAGGCGACACCAGCCCAAAATCTCAGCTGGAAATGACGCCTCAGAGTCGGAACATATTTATGTTCAAGGGGCAAGACTGTGAACATCAAAGGCCTGACTACTCAAGAGGATTGAGGCGTGAATCACTTAAGGGCGATGGACAAACAGCCAGTGTTGGCAATCTAGACTCCGCATCACGACACAAAAGCAGCATTTGGCAAGACCCCCATAGGAAAATAAGGAAAGACAGGGGAGCAACAGACGTGGAAAATCTTGCTGCACCGTCCACTCATAGGATTTTCCAATTAGTGGATCAATCGCGTGATGCACATACATTTGATAGGAAAGATCCAGAGGCAAGAAGGCTAACTTTCAATAACAACCAAAAAGGGGACAGGATTGAAGCCTTTAAGACCCAACTAAGAAGGAAATATCCATCACACAGGACAACTACAGACTGCCTGATTAATGACAAGTTTGCATCAGCTCCACCAAATGCGTCATTAAAGTTGGGCTTGGAACACTAGGGGCTTCATGCACCTGACTACTAAGTCTGACATATATTTTTCAAGTTTCGATGTACTGTGCCTACAAGAAACGTGGCTGGTGCAAAAAACCATTTTAGATGGTTACCAATTGGCACATTCACCTGCCCATAAAGAAAACAAGGGCCGACAAAAATCAGGACTCATTAACGCTATTAGAATAGGCAGAGGCCTTAACCTGATAAAAATACTTAAAACAACAAAATTTATTCTAGCAACAATCATCGTGTGGGCTACTACCTTGAACTCCACGGGAAATAACCCACAGGCTGAGATCCTGTTGATCAAAATATATTGGAACCCTAAATGGGTGACCAATGATCACTTTATTACCCAATTACCCAATTGGAGACTTTAATTGATGACTTCTTGATAACAAGTGAATCTAGCCACGTTATTATCGTGGGAGATTTGAACATTGACATAACTCCTGGGCTTCATTCTCCACATGGCAGAGCTCGCTGATGGACCAATCTAATAAAATCAAGAGAAATTCATAATCTCCAACAGTGTTTAGGGTCCACAGAGGAATACATCCCAACATGCGAGAGAAAGAACCAAACAGCCACCATTGATTACATCCAGGTTTCACACAGCCTATTGTCTCTAAAGGAAACTTTTACGGTGACCAGGACTAAATACAGCGATCATAACATCTTGACTTTTACCTGGTCTTCACTCAGAGTGGAGGCTTGCTATACCACTCCTAACCTGGAAGTTAATCAGAGTGGCACGAGGCTGAGACTGTCAGAAACAGCAATTACTAAACTTACTCGGCTGTATGTGGAAGAAAAGAGCAGAGAATCAACTGGGGCCACAAATTTGGCTGACTATGCAGCAGTGTTATCAGTATTTAGACCCAGGAAAAGAAAGAAGGGGGCGCAAGCTAAACGTCTTGTTCACACATTCAGTGAGCAATTGGTAATTCAAAGAAGGTGGGTGAGAAAACTATAATGGGCCGCTGCAAAATCCAACTCCTCACATAAAAAGAAAGAGGCGGTCTTGGCAACCAATAACTACAAATCCTGGCTGAGGTCATCTAAACTTCAGCACCTCCAAGAAGATGCAGAGGCAATGCTTCACACACTTTGTAGAAAAAAAACCACAAGATTTCTGGTCCCTTATAAAGGGTGATGCAAAAGTGATGAACCAAGCTCTTCAAAACTCCATCAGGGACAAAATCTGGGAATCCCATTTTAAAGATCTCTATGGTGTCCCAGAGAACTTGACTGACCCTCAGCCCACAAGATCAAGGAGTACTTGGGCCGTCCTGACTTATTTGGAGATGATCCAGTGGAAAATAAAACAACCTAATGGCTCCAGGGCTGCGGGCATCACCAATTTTGACCTGAAAAACAACATGGAACCTTGGTCCGCTTTCATAAAGGAGGTTTTTACGAACTGCATCCAGTCATCAGCGATTCCTACCTCCTGGAAGAGGCAATTGTGGTGCCGATCTTCAAAAAGAAATCTAAAAATAATCTTTCACACTACCGCCCAATAGCTTTGTTGGATTCCATAGGAAAACTCTTTGGAGCTTTGATTCTGGACAGTCTACAAACTTGGTTATCTACCTCTGCCGTGTTTGACCCACTACAGGCGGGTGTCATAAAGAATGTCGGGATGACAATAAACATTCTGGCAGTGAGCGCAGTAAAAGGCAAAGTCCTTGAGGGCCGACCAAAAATCTACATTGCGTTTATTGATTTGGTCCAGGCCTTTGATCGAGTAGACAGATCCCTCCTGAGGGCCAAATCACATCAACACTCCTGCCCCTCAGAGATCCCGGATCCAATTAAGGCCCTCTACAGTGAAACCTTGATGTGCATCCATCTGAATAACTTACGTCGACTTTCTTTGTGGATCAAGACAGGGAGAGGGGTTAAACAAGGCTGCCCGTTGGCCCCAGCATTATATAATGCCTACACGGCCAACTACAAGGAATATGAGGACAGAGTTTGTTCATTCCTCCCACATTGGGAGGTAGTAAAATATCAAGGCTGCTATATGCAGATGATATTATCCTCATAGACCGCACTCCAATAGGCCTACAGAGGCAGATAAACAATCTAGATGCTTACCTGAAAGAAAATCATCTCTTGATGAATCTTGAAAAAACGAAAATCATGACACTCGGAAAGAATCCCAGGAACGCGGAGAAATTCACCCGATCAGTGAACAATAAACAAATAGAAATTGTATACAATTTCAAATATCACGCATCATTTTGAATAAAAGCAACAAAGAAATGCCAATGCAGGATAATATAATGTCAAAAGCCCGCCTCCTAATCACTCAGTCCCGAGCAGTGGCAAACAAATTTGGGCGTTTTACATTGTCCCCAGCACTATATTTTACAAAACGAAAGCTGTCCCCAGTCTAATTTACGGGGCGGAAGCACTACCTAAATTGCCAGCAGATTTCTGGCCAAGAGTAGAAGGGCTTTATTGGAGAAAGTTCCTCCATCTACCACAGTCCCTTCCTATCACTTTGATAAGGAGGGAGCTTTCACTCCAATCTCTGGGCTCAATAGTGGCACGGAATTAAATCGTGCTTTATCACAAAACACTGCAACCTTGTCCCCCACTGATCCTGAAAGACATAAATCAGGAAATATTAGCAGGGTCCTGTAAGATGTTCCAGGAATGGGCTTCAAAGATCCAAACGTTTTTGCACTGGGTGGGCAGCTGCAGAGAGGAACTTATCCACGATCCAGTAAAGGTTAAACAACGTATCCTGGAGAGAGAATGGATTGACATGTTGGAAAAAGCAGCAACCACAAAATTGACACAAGACTTGCCACTTATCTGGACTAAAGTAAATGTACCAAAATCTTACCTGCTAAAATGTCCAGACAAGAAACTTTGTGAGAATTTTCTGAGAATCCTTTTAAACCTCCTACCCATGAGGGAAGTACTGTCAAGAAGGAATCAATCTGAAGAAAAAACATGCAGATTTTGCCAGCCTCCAGAGGAGGCCGAAACCATTAAACAACTGCTATTGCACTGCTTTGGGGTTTCAGCTCCGCCCTCTATACATCTTGGGCACCTGTTTAGAAACCTACACTCCGACGATGAAGGTGAATGGTGGTGTCACGTTATGAGTGGGGAAAAGATGTTTTTGGTCATTGAGGTAGTGGGATTCTTTCGAGGTATTGGCCTGCTAACCTGACGGACACGGGTCATCAAAACTCACTCAGCCTTTTCTCAGACTGTAGACATTGGAGAAGTCTGGGATAAAGAGGCTTCAATGGGAACTCCAAAATGATTTATACTAGACCTACAGGGTTGCATCGAGGGCTGCACTCCAAACCAACATGTAGTGGTGGGTTGCTGGATGTTATGGGTTCAATGGTAGCTCATAAGGCTGGACACAACTTATTCAAATACATTCAAATTAAAGAAATAATATGGGCACGTCCTGTTTTCGCTCCGCAGCTACAGGAGGTGCCCATTTTATTTGGCACTGCAAGTCCCCAGCAAGACACACAGTAAATCATCTATTGAAGAGCGCTAGCAATGCACACTTTACATAGTTTCAGCTGCTTCCGCAGACCATAAATCAGTTGGACTTTATTCCGACATAGTTTGAAGAGTTTTCCTTCAAAAAGTAATCCAGTATTTCCTCATATTGGCAACAGATTTTGCCCTGATGAATTACCTGTGCGGTCTGGAATGCATTAGCCATTGGCATCTGCCCTTAATGAATAAATGAAATTGATCACTCTTCTTAAATGTAATTAAATATGAACAAGTTGTGCCCAACCTTATGATTTACCATTGTATCCATAACATCCAGTACCTTTACACCACTACAGGTGGGTAGGGAGTGCTGCCCCCACACACCACAAGCCTATTGGCCTAGGTTTTTGTTTTAAGCAAATATGTTTTTACCTTTTTTGTGTTATTTTATGTGTGCACATTCACGTTTACTGTGTATGCTACTAAATGTGGCTAGTGCTAAAAAATGGCCACGCCACAAGAAATGTGCTTGTTCCTTGGCCATATTGGATGTTGGCCTTCTCCTGCCTTGCCAGATCATGAAATCCCATAAAAGGTCCTATAATTGCAAGGGAAAGCTGCTGCTTTTGCAGGCTACTGCTGCATTTGTGTGTGTGCTTGTGTGGCCCAGGTGGAACTGTATGTTCCCACTCCACATTTGTGTGCTAGAGAGTCTGGTGCAGGACATGAGTGAAACCAATATTTGTCCCTGATTGGACAACTACTGGTTGTTTGAATGGTGCAGATACTTGATATTGGTGGACTTGGACTTGCCTCCAAGCTGGATTTGGATAAGAAAAGGACTCCTGCAGCCATATCCTCAGAACCACGTTGGAGCCAAGAATGCCTCATAGAATCATAGAAGAACAATTGACTGAAAATCCAAAGAAACTTTTGAAGAGGCCTTATCCCTTCCTGTGTCTGGCCCAGTGCAGCCCTGTTGGACTACCTGATCTGTGAAGGTCCTGTGCGGTGTTTCATCCCTGGACTGATGGGAACAAACAAGTTCAATATGTTTTTGAGAATTCAACCATCCTGAGCCTTCTAAAGTGTCCCTGGACCACCAGTGGACTGCGCAGCTCTTTAGTGAGCTACCTTGCTAGAATTGTCTCCATTATAATTTTGGTGGTCCCCAATGGATAAAATCTGTCGCCTTTCTGCCAAATGTCAGCCTCCCAGCTGTTAGGGAGAATTCTCCAGAATGGCTGATTTCCCTTATCTATAGAGTCCCTCAGCAGCTTTGCTGGATTTCTAGGATTGCTTTTTTTTCACCTACTAAGAGTGTGAGCCTTTTTCCCACTCTAACCTGTGTTTTACTGTGTGTGTTTAACATGTTTTTGTGTTCATAGACTGTGGAGCCTCACTTACTCCACAGGCATCATCTTTTTACTGTGTGTTACACAGCACATTCAGTGCAGTGACACAGGGTTGTCTTTTAGAGTTCCCAACTCAGACTCCATTTTCTGGGACTGACTACTTTCTTCCAGAACATGTAAAGTTGCCATTGACTTGTTTAATCTCTTTAAATCCACAGACACAGTACAAACTATCTTACATAGAGTACTGGAAAGGGTTAATACTTATCCCTTTTTGTCTGTCCATCTTGGAGCATTGTTTCGCTCCCTTTCATTAAGACTTGGCTGGTGGCAGTGGTAACTACCCTATTTTTCCTACCGCTGTTATCTTAAATAGCCTTGGTATTGTTTTAGGCTATCTTGGTAGCCTCGAACTTAAACCCGCTGGACCATATTTGTTTTAATTTGGTTCCGGGTGGGTTTATTCGCCATTTCTTTTTGTAACAGTCTTTCTTGTGTTTTTCACTGCGCACCAAACCAGGTTTGTTCCCTTTGTTTGCTGTCTTTTTGAAGGCTTCTGCACAGAAGCCCACCTTAGGTGCCTGAAAGTCTGGGTAGGCAGGATGTGAGGGAGGGGTTTTGGGACCCCTGCCATGGGTTCCCTTGGTAACCCAAGTCGCACTCCAGTTTAATTGGCTAGATGCCTGTCCCGCCAGGACAGCCACCCTGCTGTGTGATTGACATCCAGGCTGTGTGAATGGGGGACAACTGCATAAAAAGCAGGTCTCTGGGGCTGGAAAGGCAGAATCGCCACTGGAACGAGAGAACGAAGAGGAGCTGACAGAAGAGAACCTCTACCACGACTGAACCGCCCGGTGAAGCCTTGCTGCAGGTTCGAATCTTCAGACTCCAACGACAGAGAAGATCCACCTGGAATCTTCTTCCCTTGAGCTGGTGGAACCAACCAGTTCACTCAAACTGCAAGCCTGGTCTCCCTCCTCTGGTCGAATTTGCCGTACAGAGCTACAGTGAACCGGATAGCCAGGAAGGTTGGACATTGCTTGGGTTTTAAGGAGCGCACCTTTTATTTGTCACTCTGCTCTGCTGCTGGTTTCTTCCCTGGGCAGTGCAGGACCCTCCATTCTTCCTACTTCGTGTCAATCTGACAGTCGCTTCAGGAACCGTGAGCCTGCAGGACCTGCAGGAATGTCCACCTCAGCTACAGCTGCTTCTACATTTTAAGGTACTGTTCAAATCCGGTTGTTCGTTTCGTCCAGCCCCCGTGAAGGTGTGTGAAAGCTTTCACCAATCTGAGGGCTTGTCCTTCTCTATTCTTTAAACTAACTTTTCTGCTGACCAACTCCATCTGGAACTCTTGGCAAAGAGACTTAACCGCTAACTACCCTGAACTGTGTGATCTTGAGCAAAAGACGTTTGTCCTATTGACTTTGGCCCTAAGCACTTTTGATTTGATTCCCTCACTTTAGTTCCTTTTTCTAGATTGCCCTGCTTACTTACCTGTTGGTGCTGCTCAATTTTTGTCTAACTTTGTCTTTCCCTCCCGTTTAAATTATTGGAGTGCCATTTTGCTCACACTTCATTTTGAGCTTAACTTGTCCAGAATCTATTGGTAGTAGTGTGGAGTATTAAGAATGTGATTTTTCAACTGCTTTACTTTAGTGAAATGTTTTATAACTGATGTGTAAATAAATGTATATTCATTTACTCAGAAACCTTGAGTCAGTGTTTATTTGAATCATAGTAATTGCTGTCCTTTGTGTTACTATTTATACTGCTCACTTGCTCTTGAGATCAGCTTGGCTGCTCAGCCATCGCAACCACTCTACTGTGTAGTACAGGCTTGTACCAAAGGTGAATTTGTACTGTCACTTGTAGTCTTAATTGTGTGTGGTGTTCCCAAACAACAATTGTTTGCCTAACACTAGCCTCAATGAATCCTATCCTGGAAGGACTTCTGCAACCGTGACTGGAAGGACGGACAACGGCTATCATCTTTGTTTGAACGATGCCCGCCTCTGGAACTCAACTTCCCTCATCCTGTGAAGTGTCCTGAAGAGGGCTACATTGGTAAATCTTGCATTTCTCTATCACCGAGGGTTGCAATCTGCTCATTTTGGACCCCTGAGACCACTCACACTCTCCTGCAAATAGCCATGTATGTTCTCCATGTTTAGCTTGATTGGGTTTTGGGTAACCTCTCAGAGTTCCCCTGTTCACCATCACTAGGGTGGCCCCCTAAAATCTGTCCACCAGGCCAGATTCTAGAAATCCATCTTAAAACTCACCAATTGCAGTGGTTGTTAGGTAGAATTCCCAATAATTTGCTGATTGCCCTTACCTTTTGAGACCCTCAGCAACTTTGCTGGATTTCTAGGATTTTAATTTTTACCTGGAAAGAGTGTGAGCTTTTTTCCCACTCTTTCATGTATTTTGATGTGTGTTTTACTTTTGTGTTCTTTGGATATGGAGTTTTAAAACAACTCCATAGGCATCATCTTTTTCTTGTGTGTCACACAGCACCTTTAGTGCAGTGGCACAGGGGTGTCTTTCAGACTCCCCAAGGTTTAAATACCGTCTCTTGGACTGACTACTGTCTCCCAGAGCATGTGAACTTAAATTGACTTTACTAGTCCTTTTAAATTCACAGACCCAGCACACACTATCTTCCTATAGAGTGCTGGAGGGGTTGCTTAGCTTCCCTGTGTCTAAACACTCATGTAACAATGAAATCTTACCCTTTCCTCTTGAAATGGCTGGTGGCAGTGGTTTTAGAACCAACTACCATGATTTTACCGACCGCGCACACCGGTAGCTAAAAATCGTGTCAGCCATGTTTTTCAATATGGCGCCCATGACCCCTCTGTAAAAACAGACTTCGGTCATTGTTTTTGCCATTTCTTTTAGGAAAGGTCCTTCTTGTGTTTAACTCTGCACGCCAAACCAGGTTTGGTCCCTTTGTTCCATGCCCTTTGGCGGGCTTCAGTGCTGAAGCCCTCCTCTGGCGCCTGAGTGTCTGGGGTGGACAGGATGTGAGGGAGGTGCCCAAAACTCCCTCTGCTTAGTGTCCTAGGAGACCTGAATACACTCTGGTCTGATTGGCTGGCTGACTGTCCAGATAGGCTGGAATGAATGGGAGAAAACTGTTTAAAAGGTGAGTCTCCAGGACTGGAAGGCAGAGTCGACCACTGGAATGAAAGAACCGAAGACGAGCTGAAGGAAGAAGACTGCTGCAGCTCCTGGACCGTTGGTTTGCCCGGTGAAGCCCTTCTGCAGGTCCGAATTGCCTGAAACTCCATCGACAGAGAAGCACCTGCAAGGACGACTTCTTCCCTTGAGCTGGTGGGAACAACCAACTCTTAAGCCATCTGGACACCGTCTCCATACTGGTCGAATTTTCTTCAGAGTGCTGTTGAAAACCGGATAGCCAGTGAGAAGGATACCAGTTTGTCGTCTTCAAGGCACTCACACCTTAAATCTGACGTTTTGCCAAGCTTGTGACCTCTTCCCTGGGCAGTGCAGGAACCTCCAGATGTTCTGTTTCTTGTCTCCATGACTGAAGCTCAGGAACAGTGAGATCTGCAGGAACTGCCAGGAACAATTGCCTCAGCTGCAGCTTTTCTTCATACCTAAGGTACTGTGCAAACGCGTTGTGGAAATTGTTTCTGCCTCGATGAAAGTTTGTGAAACTTTCCCAACTTTGGGGCCTTGTTTGCTCCTAAACTGACATTTAACTCTTTTTCTGACAAACTACTTCCTCGAACATTGGCAAAGACTTAACCCTTTACTACCAGAACTGTGCTATCCTATCCAAGACTCTGAACCATTGACTTTGGCCCAGGCCTATTGAATTGAATTGCTGGTTGTAGTGAACTGAAACAATTTGCCCTGCCTATTAAAGTAACTGTGCTTTAAATTCTTTTAACCTTGTCTTTCTAACCCTTTTGAAAGTAACTGAAGTGCCATTTTGCTCCCACTTCAGGGGAGCTTAACCTGTACAGAAACATATTGATTGTGTACTGTGGTGTATTAGTGTGTGATATTGAGCTGATTTCCTACTAGTGGGATGTTTTCCAAATGACTGTGTAAATGAATGTAAATTATTTTACCAAGAAACCTTGAATAGTGTTTGTTTGAACTACTGTGATTTCAAGTCCTTTGTGTAACATCTTGTACTGCTCGCATTACTCTTGAGCAGAGACGTTTTTATGGGAGGGCAAAAGGGGCACTTGGCCAGGGCCTCCACCTTGGAGGGGGGCCCCTCAGGGCTGCCTGATCTGAAGAAGTAATATTCCATTGTTCAGCAGTCTTAAATAGCACATGTTAGGATATTTTATAGGGTGCTGCTCAGGCTCTAAACCCATTCTGTTTTGACAAGTACATTCTGCCTTGATCAATTTATCATGTATTGCTTTCTGTGTTCACTGTGGTATACATATGTTGTGTGTTCCTTACGGCACAACTCTAGCATTCTTTCCTTCCTGTGGGAATTATGTTGATCATGTGCAATAGGCAACAGTGAAATGCATATTGATAAATTGAGTGCCACAATGGTTCAGAAGTTAGCTCAGTGTGTGAATCACCCATTGCAGAGATGTGTTCATATGCAAAATTAGAATATCACTTTCCAGCAAGGCTGGCTGAGCCTCTCCTATGTCTAAAGTGTATAAACCTGCCTGCATATGTACTTGGTTTTGCATAACACCTTTTGCTATTATCTGCAATTTTCCTACACCAGATAGGGGTTTCTATCAAAACTAACATATCATCCGTATGGTGAAGATCTAGACATTGGTTTGTTCAGATGTGGTGTTGTATCCAAATTCAAGACTATGGAACAAAAGTGTTCATGCTTGTATCCTGGATTTGCCAGCAGACAATACAGTGCTCCTGGTCAAATCATCTACTATATTTTACATTACTGTGCTTTCTTCTGTGAGGTCTGCCTTCGTGCATGCTGCTGGTATCGTTTAGCCCATTACTTGATCTTTCTTCTTATGGAGGCCATTTGGGTGGAAGGGTTGGTAGACAGAAGAGAGCGGACCAGATGTTGCAGGCCTCAGACCAGCATATTTTAAGGTCTACTTGTTTGACACATAACTTTTTTTGCTTTTTGATAAATGTCAAAGGTTTGTAGGCACGTTTATAAATGGAAATGTTACAAGCCATTGTTTTGGAAGTATTTAAAGCTTTAAAATACAAAAGACAAACCCAGATACAATTTGTTACATCGCATTGATTGGTATGCTGGTACTTATATACTTTCCTTGATGATGGAGAGAATGAAGCTAGAACCATTCCCATTTTGCATAACTCCCTTCTATAGTATTTTGCATAAAAATTGTCATTTTTGGTAATGTGATTTGTGTTCTTTCCGTTGTTATGAAATGAGATTGTTTTAGTTCATGGTAAGAACTGGAAAAGAAAGTGTTCAAATACAGAAATTGCAGAGTTGGCATAAATCACAGCTTCACCCCTTCTCCCCTTAACCAATGTGTGATCCTGGGCATCTCATTTAATCTTGTATTGCCCAACCTCTCAATATTGCCAGTCCATAAACCTTTCAAAATTGTCAGCCCTTCAGAGTGATTTCCTTCTCATGGTATGATCTTCATAAAATACTTTTTCATGGTTTCACTGGCTATAGGGTTGCTTCGACTTTAATAGTGAGCATATTTATATCGCACACCACAGGCATTTGTTCCTTTGATATCTAATGACAACACTATTTGAAAACCATATCCCACTGCTAATCTCAGTCTGTCTGGATAAAGCTGGCAGCTTCTAATCTGCATCCACTATCCATGCTACGGTATGTGTAGCTTTCTACTTCCTTCCAATTGGTTTCCTCTGTCCGTGGATGAGCACTTTTGCATTCTGTGAGGCAGCTAATGTGAGTTGTCTGTCTATCATGGGGTACATGTACCTTTTACCTACAATCCTGCATTAATACTAGAGGCTGCATACCTTCCTGGGTGTTATTGATAAAAGATGATCCTGTATGTACTAGAACAGTAGTAATATTGGTCTTTAAATGCTACTTGTTTATCATTCTGATTAGAGCAATAATTAAGAGGATAAGGGGACTTAAAGGGAGTGAACATGCTTATTATGCTGCAAGAGAGCATATCAACCTATAGATTGTGCGCACGACGGGTGGTGGGCCCGACCAGTATTCTTGATCCCTTCTTTCCTTTGGTTTGGTGGAGAGGGGCCCCAAAGATGTCTGTGCCCAGGGCCCCAAAAGTACTTAAAATGACCCTGCTTTTGGGATAAGTCTGGCTGCTCAGCCACTGCTACCAAACAGCTGTGTATTACGGGCGTGTTCCAAAGGTGAACATGTGCTTACACTTGGAGTCTTAATTGTGTGTAGTGTTCCTAAAGGGTACAGCATGTAATTCTGCCTAGCAGTGGTGGCTGCAAAATCAAAACCTCATGAAAGGGGTGGATCTTGATAACCCAGCTTCAAGGGTAGTCACAATGGATGCAAGTCAATTTGGTTGGGGGTGACCCTTCTACACAAGGGAAATAGTACATACTTCAGGCATGCCAATAATCGAACCAGAGGGAATTCCAAGCAGTACGGTTGGCACCGAAGCCATTCCTACCATGGATCAAACTACACCATGTTCTGGTTCGAACAGACAACCAGGTACAAGAGCATACCTAAGCAGGTAAATGGATTAGCACACTCACTCCGTGGACAAAATTGAAGTGGAAATCGGCACCTTGTCAGAGAGACATCTTTATTCGCTGAGTGTGGTATACTAGCACAACAGGGACAATGTGAGAGCTCACCATCTGAGTTGCAATTTCTCTTCCTTAGTGCAATATCACCTGGATCCCAGGATATTTCTTTTAATAATAGAGAAAATGGGATGGCCCTTTTACGGACCTCTTTGTGACAAGTCAGAACAGGCAAGTGCGTCGGTATGGAGCCCTCTCTTCGTGTGTCCCATTGTTTGGTTCTAGGAAGCTCTATCACATCAGTGGCCGAACTGACTGCTGTATGCCTTCCCACTGTTCCCATTGTTGTCAATGGTCTAAATGATAATATAGAAGGAGAAGAATGCTTTGGTTTCCCCTTCCACAACACTTGGCAGTGGATGTATCATCAACTTTCAGGAAACACTCTCACACGGCAGCTTCTGGCAGCATGTAAGATTAGCATCACCAGTACTAACTTTTAGGAATGTTCAGAGCAATCACTATGGTGGTTCAGGAATCCCACTGACCAGCTACACGTGCATCCTACAGTCACCACTGGGCTTTCTGTGTATAATGGTACATGGCAAAGTACTTGGAACCGATCTAAGCTGATAAGTGGCTGATACTGGATTTCTTGAAAGAGGACTTTGTTCTGGGACTGGCTCCATATACTCCCAATTCCTTAACGGGTGATTTGGGCATTCCAAGAACCATCAGCAGCCTTAGAAATTCAGTGTGTGAATGTGAACAAGATGCAAAGAAATGTTCTCCTCAAAAACCCACAAAAGCTTGCATCACGTTTAGGGGGTTACCATGGAGGACATTTGTAATAGGGCCACATAGGCAGCTCTGTCCATCTTTATGAATCATTACATACTCCAGCTGGGAGGTTCATTCTATGTGGCATTTGGGAACACTATGCTTGCATCTGGCCACTGAGAATTAGTATGTTTAATTTTCCAATACATACTTTTTTGCATTTATGCTGACTGGATATTGAGTGATTATTAAATCCACAGGCACTGCTGCCTGCATGCCGGAGAATGATGAGAGATGAACCTTAACATACATACAAGAAAATTGCACATCCTCACAGAAACATCTACAGAATAGAAAAGAAAGCATATGATAAATAATATAATAAACCACCAACATATGTGCAAATCACAAATAAGAAACACTGAAACAGTGCCACAACATTACCATAAAGCACAAGTCACTCACCCTACAAAATACCATATACAGCAAGCATGCTGAGTTAACGTGAGGAGCAGAAAATCACACAATATTTAAATCACAAGGTACTGTTACAAGCTGAATACAAAAAACACACACTGTGCATCTGTGCATGATTAACACACATGTCCATACCATCCTGTGCTTGATACACACGCACTGTGATACCATCATAGCATGCATGTCCAATGACAGGGAAATCAAATCACTCAAAAGAAATTGTAATATACAAATAAATACAACATGTCAAAACACAACAACAATGAATACACAAATGAAACACAACACACACATGGTGTATGAAATATATTGCCATTAACATTTCAATGACATGAAGATCAAAAACCCTAACAGCAACATGCAGTTATGTAGAGTGATAACAAACCAGTACACAAGACAACCACAACAGGTGACTGAAACAGAAAACACAGACAGAACACTACATTCCCTTTCACTGTAAAATGTGACACATTTGCAGTCCCTGATTTCTGACCTAAACCTGACCGAGGGATCACACTTTCCCAACCTCAGGCTAGGTCCTCTTGGGATTACCCAGCCTATCCCCCAGGCAGTTGGAAAGGGAGGGGCACTGCACCTACAAAAAATAAAACAAACAACAATATTAACAAGAGATTGGGCTATTCGGTGAGTTCTTACCTGACTTCTTCATTAGACACAGACACCAAGGTCATTGTTTTAGGGATCAGAACTGGAACCCCTCTTTTTTTTATAAAACATTCCTATTCTACATTTCTACTCTTCTAATTCCAACTCACTTTTACACTTTTAAATTCCCTAGGTGTAAGTCTTTACTTTAGGGACCCTTCCCATAAGCCCGCCATTCCATAAAGTGGTATCATGGAGAGCCACAGAGTGAGATTGATGGAACAGGCTCCTGACCTACATCTAGCACCACCCACAGGAGCGCAAGGCTGGAGGACGCAATACATAGGTGGCCCAAAGCCCTTAGCTGTCTCATGCACACCACCAGTTTCCTTAGTTACCTCACATCAGGGTATAACCACCGTCTATACCTTCTACAGTACTTATCAAATCATTTCTATAAACATCCTGCTCATTAACCCCACTTCTTAACTACAACTAAATACTAACCATTCTTATAACTATAAACAGGCCATGTATTTAATGATACACATTACTATACTTATAATCTATAACACAAAATGTATACAAGTTAAATATACATATATACATGCACAAAAAACCATGACATACAAGAACATGTAATACATTATATTACACAGGGGTGATTGCTGCAGTCAGCCAATACTTTCAGAACCTTTGATGCTGTTTTTGTGGTGTACGTATGGTATGCCACCTGATGATATTCAGGGCTGTGTCCCTTGCAGCATGCTCTTGTAGGGTGACCCCTTCCACCACATGGGGCCACCCTAACTTACTGTACATGCCTGCACACTTTAAAGGTCTTTTAAGAAACCCTATGCCCAGGTGGAGGCCTGACGTGATCACCGCCGTAACCCATGGCACAACTTCTGCTCTTCGGCATCCCCCATTCCTTGGAAGGCCACCTGATGGCAGCACTGCAGCTCATAACCTGGTTCTTCATCAAGGCCGGCCCATACCCTGAAGGGCCACCCACATATGCTGTCTCGCCGGCAGTGCCATTTTAGCTCCAGGCACCCTCCCTATTGCTATGGGGATGCTGCTCTTGTCAACTGCGGTGTCCCACTGATCACTCGCGGCTCTGCACACAATGGATAAAGGGGGTGGGACACTGATCTTGGGGAGCTCCAGCCGAGTAGTCCAAACTCCCTGCATCACCCGGGCATCCCTGCAGTGGGAACACAGGAATTTTTGACATTTTCTTCACAATCCGCCCTCTGAGGCAGAGTGGGCTTCACATGCCAGGCCGCTTGGCACATGCGACCCAGGGGCACTTCACAGCAGGGTTTTCCTTGCTTGCCATGAGGCGGGCCAACAAGGGGCATGGCTGTGTTGCCTATGGTCTGGATTGATTGACTCTTGATTCTTCTCCCGGGGCAGCACTGCACACGTTGCCAGGGGACTTTAAAGAAGGTTCCGTATGGCCTGGGCCCCAGGTGGGCCGACAGCTGCCACAGTCCCATGGGTGTCCGCTGACCTGTGGTAAGTATGCTGGATCACCCCTGAATGTGGCCAGACTGCAGTTTTCTTCAGGCCCTGGAGGGCTCTCTTATCTCTTCTCCCCTGCCCAGCCCATTCTTGGGCAGGAGAGTTCTATCTTTCTTTCTCTTTTCTAACATAAAGATAAGTCCCAAGCACAATACATACTCAACACAAACAGACCAAACCAAGTTTTGTATTCACACACCCTGGTGCCTGTGTCTAAATTTCTAGGTTTCTCTAAGGGGACACGCATGCAGCCGTATTTAAAGGGCTCCATCTGGGCCAGCGGCAACGCATTACTAGAGGAATTCACCCTGCATAAAATCACAAAATTATCAAATGGGTAAATAAAAAACATTCTTATTGGTAAATACCCAAGGCACTGTCAATGCATCAGACAAGATGAAACCTGTCTTCTTTCTATTGAAAACCTTAGACATAACTGATGTTTGAGACCTGTGAATATGCTACCTGAATTAAACAAATATTAGTAAACAAAGGACTTGCCAATATTTGCACAGGTTAGTGGTTTCACATTTAAAAATACTGAATAAATGTAGCAAACATGAATCAAGATGTTTCACACAATCACATGAAAAGGGTAACCAAACTTACCAAATATCCTTGTAACTAAGTGGAATTACTAATAATAATTCTAAACATTGTTATGCTTGCACTTACTTAAAGCCGAATAATAAACAAACAGATGAGTGGCAATAGCCATAACTAAAATTGCTCACACACATAAGCAAATACAATAGATTTTGAGGGAATTAAACACATGTATCCTCCAAAGAACACTGAATGGAATATCTTTTCTAAAGGGCATGAAATGATATGAACGGAATGCACTCAATCATATGTGAAGGTGTCATGCAATACACAATGGTAATTATCAGCACTTACCTTTACTTTCTGTGTAGGCTAAACCACACAACAACCTACTGTGAGAAACCTGAGGGTATTCTCCTGAGTAGACCTCGAGAATCTTTCTATCAGGTGCCCTGAGGAGGGCTGGCACTCTCGGATCCCAACCGTGGGGCTGGATGAGCGATGAGTATCACCTGGGTAGGGGAACCCTGGGTTGTGCTTGGGGGAATGCCCCAGATGAGACGCTGTATTCTACCAGGGACGAAGTCCCTGAGGCCTTTTTTTGGTTATTCCACATTGATCTCATTTTCATCCAAAGAAGCTCCCTTAATAAAATCCAATCCCCCGTTACTCTAAAAAACCACAACTCCCAGAATCCTTGTTTTTCTGTCTTCCACCCAAATACCCACCATCCTCCTTCTACACATTCCTCTGATTATTCTTTTCCAAACTCTCAATCCGCATTAACAAAACACGACTGTTCCACAATCCTCCCCCTCTATTTCATAAACCATACCAACCGCTAACCCCTCCCTTTCTGACATGAACACTTGCTTACATCATAAGAGACAACTGACTAGTGTTAACACTGTTTATCTAACATGTCCCGACATCAGGGGCAGGCAGCGTCAGACAATGAACCAGAATCACACACACCCGGCAGCCCTTTCTCCTCCCTACAGGGATAAAAGGTAGAGCACAAGAGCACATGACGAGCAAGGCAGACTGCATGACAAGATAGCTATTCAGGCACGGCAGTTCAAGAGGAGGAGAAAGACGAGAGGGTGTCAAGAAAAGATGCAACCTTGTCCTTTCCGACCAAGGCCCGTGAGACATCTGTGGAACGAATTTTAATACCGGAAACATTAGCCCAATGTTGTTGCAGCAGATGTCAACGGTACACAGAGCGTGCCTATGCTGATAAGCAGGACAGGGGGAGACGCCTGCTACTGTGGTACCAGCCTTCACTCCCAATACGAAGAAAGCCACGCAGTTCATCACAGCGATGAGTCGAGGGGAGGACCGATAAAGAAACCGAACAGTGTTGAACAAAAGTAGCAAACAGTTGATTGCAGAATGTAGAAAGAATTGTTGATGTAAAAGGGGAAAGCCAGTTGAAAGTCGTTGACCGGCAGATGATTGTGAATAAGGGAAGTGAATCCCACTTCGAAGGCAAGTAAAAGAAAAAAAGTGTGTTGACTAGAGAAAACCTGGTAGAGAGTGGTCCACATTGAACTGTTTGAAGGAACAATTATGTGTTTACAAGGTTGAACCCGTGAAAGGGAGTTTCACAGTGAGTGTTTGAAAAGACATTAAGAATTATGAAAGTGACAGAGAAGATTGTTTTTGAAATACAAGCCATAGTGAACCTGACAGAGGGAGTCTGACGTACAAGAAAGTTCTGAGCCCGGCAGAGAGGGATCCAGGGGTGAAAAGCTAAACATCTACTGACACTTGAATAGAAACCAAGTTGGATGAATGAGTCACAGTGAACCTGACAGAGAGAGACTGAAGTCCGAGAGGGGACTGCGCCTAGAAGAGAGGGAAACAGGGGCGAAGAAACCTCACCATTAGCACCATAGAAAGCAAGATCTGAGTCGTGTGGAGAGAATGACCAGGGGAAGTGGATTATCCCCCTTGGCACTCAGCAGAACAGAAGATTAAGAAAGACCAGGGGAAGTGGATTGTCCCCCTTGGCAGCCAGCATACCAGAAGATAAAGACCAGGGGAAGAGGATTTGCGGAACTATGATTCCTTATTACCTTTCACATGCTTTAATGAGTGGGGAAGGGATTTACACACCATTGATCGCCATTCTGACATTTGTTAAGAGAAAAGAGACTTGGATCCAAGCCCGGAAGAGGGGGATCCAGGGGTGAAGAATCATCACTGAAGTGAAATTGCCAAAAGGAACTTTTGTTTTTGTTACTTGGAACACATCAGGCCCTCGAAAGCAAGATACAGAACTACCAAAGGTTCTGGTATTGCTAAGCCTATAGAAAGGAACTCTTTGTTTGTTATTTTGGCATGCTGAAAGTCCTTGCAGGCAAGAGACTTTTTATGGAAAAGTAACTTAACCATCAGAAGCCCTGATACATGAGAGAGGAACTGTTAGCTCGTGCTGGGAAAGCGCAAGCATGTGCCATGCTCCGGAGTCCTACATTGTCCTGTGCTCAAAACGTGGGGAAGGGAGACTTCTACTACCGCATCCTGACTTATTATTTCTGTACACTTCTTTCTTTCTCAATAACCTTCTCCCACACTCTTTCTGTATTTAGTGGTAAGGATTTGCAATCGCTTTTTTTAGTATAGGCCTTTTATTTGACAAGAGACCAGTAGGACTGCTTTATTTTACTTTGAACCTCATAGCTTGCTCCCATCTTAGATTTAGGTTTAGTTTAGGTGTTTTTCCTCACATTAATTCAGTGTAATAAACACCCTTGAACTGTGATCACTTGTGTCTGTCTAGTCTTGATACGATGCCTTCCTTACACTACACAGAATAGAAATGTTCCAAATTCTTATTTCTAGGCCTCCTTGTCCAATCCCACAGAGAATGTCAATGCGCGTCCCAGCACACTTAACTGCACCCTAAAAGAAACCACAAACACCCATGCACCAAGTAAACTTGAACTCAATAAACATAAGCCATACCTTTGTATACATAAATACTCATTGATTGCGAGCACACCACATGCAGGCAAACAATGTGCTGACTGAAATTGCACCAAATAGAAGAACTCATCATCCTAAGAAACTCCTATCAGACTGTAGAACACTCCTATAAGACTGTAGAACACTCCTCACAACAACCACAGTATACTATTAAATTACAACCATCATGGGAGCATCTGACAAGAACAAAACAATCATTCCAGCCATTAAGCACAGTGTGACAAATTGACTTCTGGAGTGCAAGGATGAGTGGAGGCTAAAACTCCCACTCAGCACTCACACTTTTACAAACCAAGAGCCAACACAAACATAAAGGTAAAACAGGAAAAGTTAAGAGATATACCTCCTTTGCCTTTTGGGGTGACATGGGCCGAGGGAAGGCTACCTTCTAATGAAGGCTGCGAATGTGGTTCTGTAGCAACACAAACAGCTAAGTATAACAGTCCAAAATAAAGAAATGTCCAATGAAGGTTCACTAAGAATACATACTTTAAGCGAACACACCATGTACACTAATATCAAACTAGAAACACTCTATTCCAACAGTAGAACAAACACAGAATGTGCAAATATAGAATAGATGAGGCACTCTGGATAGTAAGAAATGGGAGAAAGGCTATTAAAAGACCACAATGTTCAGAAAAGGATATTTCTTGATGGTGCAAAAGGGATTAAAATGGTGTAGCCATTCTCTAGGGTCCAAATATGGACCAGGTGGGCATATATGAGCCAGTAATCTATCTATACATGTAAAACACTTAGGTATGTTTCTGTACTCAGCTGATGCAATTTGTCAGTGTTAGGTTGCCCTCTGGTGTCCAAATGGCAAAGTGCACCCACTTCAACAACAGTAACCATTTCAACAAACAGAATGAGCACAGTTCTACACGGTCACCTTTGCCTTCCACTATGACAAACATTCAGAAGTTACTACTTTCCACCCCCAATTTTCTTCACAGAGGGAACGGTGGTTCCAGTGTCAATGAACAGTTCATTACTTGCTCAACATTTCAGTCTCTAAAGAGCGAAACTCTGTAGGACGAATGCATTCTCACAAGCTAAAACAGGAAGAAGGTGCTGTAATTATGCTATTATGCAATCTTATACCATCATGGGGACTCTGCAATGGAACAATGTTGATAATTATGTGATATGATGCAATATTTTATTTGTATCATGCTCATACACAAGTGTTTCAGAGCGTGACAAGGCAAGGGAGGGGAACACAGGAGGACAAAAACAATGATGTTACTAGGCCCAGTGACATTGAGAACATGCAACTGCAGGGGAGAGGGAAGGGGGAAAGTGCAAGGGAGAGGGGAGGAGTGGAAAGTGCTGAGCAACGGATAAAACAATAACTGGTAGTGCAGCCAACGAGGTGGCAAGTGAAAGGTTAAGGCGCATACAAGGGGTTTCTGATAAGTGCAGTTAATGGAATTGTAGGGTTACAGATACATACCCAAGGGCAAGGGTTGCCAGGAGACAGTGTGGGTGTACGGATGGGTGGTTAGGGACCTGGGCCCGAAAATCAGAGGGTAACTAGTTGCCCTGTGCTGAAGAACAGATCAGCAGTGGAGAGGGAGAGCGAAGGCAGAAGCAAAGAGGAAGGTCTTGAGGTGCTTCTGGAACTGGGGATAGTTCTTAACTTTCAGAGAGTCAGGGAGGCTGTTCCAGAGTGAGGCCCCACCCAAGGAAAGAGATCTACCCCCAACTTGTTGCTTGGAGAAGCGACTGACCCTGAGGGAGTTGGAAGTGGAGGAGCAAAGAGCTCGAGTAGGAAGGTATTTACGGAGGGAGATTAGAAGGTATTGTGGACCCAGGCCCCAGAAAGCCTTGTGGCCAATGCAAAGAGTCTTGAATTTAATGAAGAGATTTCAGGGCTGGACAGATATTATCCCAGGGCTTGAAGCCAAGGAAAAATCTGGCAGTCCTGTTATGGATGAGTTGCAGAGGGCGGAGGGAAGAAGTAGGCAGATGTAGAAAGAGGCTGTTCCAGTAGTCCAACCTAGAGATAACCAGAGCTCGAGAGACAGGGAGCTTCTGGGGGAAGGAGAGGAAAGAAAGCATACCTCTGAGGAGATGCAGTTGGTAGTTTGACTTCTTAGAGACGTCAGAAATGTGAGGAAAAAAGGAGAGTAGGGAGTCGAAGAAGTCCCCGAGGTTCTTAGCCTCACAGGTGGGAGCAGGAACAGGGCCAAGGGAGGCTGGCCAGAGAGAGACAGGAAAGGAGGGTGCAGGTGTGCCAATGAGGAGAATCTCTGGCTTAATGGCATTAAGCTAGCTACTGTATAGCAAACAGACAATCAGAGATGAGATAAGGAGAAGAGGTGGCAGAGGGAAGCCTGAAAATGAGTGTCATCCGCATAGCACTGAAAGTTGGGGCAGAGAGTGGCAATGCAGTGGGCAAGGTGTGCCAGGTATTGAGCCTGTGAGAGAGGTTAGACCCCTGGGGAACACCACAGGTAGAGACTGAGATAGAGGAAAGGAAGGACCCAAGTTGGACCTGGGAGGGTCGATCAGAGAGGAAAGAGGTCAGCCAGGCCAGGGCCTGATCAGTGATACCCAGGTTATTGCAGAGATGATTGAGCAGGATGGCATGGTTGACCGTGTCAAAGGCAGATGAGAGATCGAGTAGGATGAGGACAGAAGGGATGTTAGAGTCGAGGCTGGAGAGCAGGTCTTCACAGATGCTTAGGAGAACAGTTTATGTGCTTCTGGCAGCTCTGAAGCCAGACTGATGGTCATGGAGACAACCAACATAATCAGTGTAAAGATTAAGCTGGGAGATGGCCAGCTTTTCCAGGAGTTTGCCCAGTAAAGGAGTGATGGAGATTGGATGATAGTTAGCCAGGCAGGAGGGGTCGGCTCTGGGTTTCTTGAGAAGAGGGTGCCCAAGAGAGTGCTTCAGAGGGGAGGGAAAGGCTCCAGAACGGAAGGAGTGGTTGTAGAAGTCCGCCAGAGAAGGAGCAAGTGTGTGAATGCGGTCCTTGATCATTTTGGATGAACAGGAAATAACCTGATTTGATAAGACTTTCATAGATGGGACTTGTCTGGAAATCTTGTCAGGGGAAAACAGAGGAAAGGAAGAAAAAGAGGGAGGGGGTCCTGCAAGAGGGCCAGAGGTAGCAGATCGAGAAGGGGATGAGGAGGAGAGGATGAGAGGGTGGACAGGATTTCCTGGGTTTTACATTTGAAGTGAGAGGCACGGGCTGTGCAAAGGCTCCGGGAAGTGACAGGAGAGGTAGAGACTGCAGCAAGGTTGGCCATCTCCTTGCAGATTTTAAAGAGTTTGGTCGAGTTGTTAGATGCAGCAGAAATGCAGGCTTGGATGTGGACTCTCTTCTTAGTTCGGACAAGGAGCTGGTAATACCTTTGGAGCAGGTGGCAGGCCAGTTTGGCAGAGGATGTACAAGAAGCTTGCTATTTCCTCTCCACCACCATACACAAGGTTGGAATCATACCAAGAGATGCACTTGGCTTTGGGCTTCAAGCGGATCATCATGACAGGGGCAAGAGTATCAAGAGTATCAGAGATAGAAGAGTAGAGCATGCAAAGGGCTGTGTCAGGATGTGAAGCAGCCAGAAGAGGAAGAGGGGGAGAGAAGGTGGTGGCAAAAGCTGCAACTGACACAGGTTTCATGGGTCGGATGACCGAGAAGGTAGGTGGCAGTGTTGGAGTTGGCTTGGCCTTTGGGGTAGAGAGGGAGAGATAGGAGGAAAGGAGGGAGTGATTGCTCCAGGAGAGAGGAGTGGTCAGAGGGATGGAGTGGAGAGGTCAGAGGAGATCAAAACATCTGGCGTGTGCTCTGCAGAGTGAGTCGGGCCAGAGGGAAGAATAGAAAGAGAGTGAGAATCGATCGCAGAGGTTTCAAAAGAGTCCAGAGGAGGAACAGGGAGCATCCAGATGGATTTCGAGGTCTCCAAGATGGAGGATTTGAGTGGTTGGGGCTAGGAGGGAGGAGGAGATGTCCGCCCACTCAGAGAGGAAAGAGGTAGTCTGACCAGGTGGCCAATAGATAGTAGACATGGTAAGGGAGTGGCCAGGAGAGAAAGAAAGCCTGCAGTCAAGGCAGGCATTCAAAAGAGGAGTAGGTCTGCATAGGAATGACAGAGGAAGGAATCCACTCCATGAAGATCAGGGCTACACCACCTCTGGACCAAGTGGATCTGGGTGCGGAGAGGATATTGCAGCTGACCGGGAGGAGTGTATCAAAGCTTATGACAGAGCTGGCCATGAACCATGTCTCGGGGGACATCAAGGTCCAAGTTCTTCCAGGAGGCGGCAGATGTCAGAGGATTGTTTCACGGCAGATCGAGATTTGAGAGTGTCAATATGGAGAAGGTTGCCACCTTGAAGTACTTCCGGGGAGGGGTACAGATCAGAGGTATGCCCTGCAAAGGTGTGCAAGGAGTTGTAGATGGAGCCCTAGGAAGGGCAGGAGAGAAAGGAGGAGTGGCAAGGTAGCCTGGGGGCGGGCAGAGGGGGAGGAAAGGAAGCCGAGGAAGGGAGAGGGGACAGCGGGAGAAGAAAGGACATTGATGAGGCGTGGGAAGCGTCTGTCAAAGAGGAGAAGGTTGGCCTGAGTGCCTTGGACCAAGGCAGTGCCATTCTGGTGGACATTAATGATGACCTTAGGGGAGTGGAAGGGGGCCAGGAGGGTCTCCCAGTGGGTGCAACCATTAATGAGAGAAGAGGTGAAAGGAGAGAGCACAGAGACCATATGAAGAGTCCATAGATCTGACAAGGGAACGACAAAGAGGATGTTGGTGACGGTCTGTCTGGAGGAAGCGCTGGTATAGGTGTCAGCAATAGGGAGACCAAGGTTAGAGACCATATCCCTTTTGAAAGTCTTCCTGCCAGACTTAGTGAGAAGAGAAGGAATAGGAACAGCGGTCAGAGTAACACCTTGCAGTCACTGGGCCAGCCAAGTTCAAGAGAAAAAGCACACAGTACAGCCACAGGGGTACATCTAAATTCAAATTGGTAGAAGGAGGTGAAAACACAGCTACATTCAAATTGCTAGCAGTAGATGAAAACACAGCTAAATTCACATTGCTAGCAGTAGGTGAAAACACAGCTAAATGCACATTGGTAAAAGTAGGTGAAAACACAGCTAAATTCAAATTGGTTGCAGTAGGTGAAAACACAGCTAAAATCAAATTGCTAGCAGTAGGTGAAAACACAGCTAAATTCACATTGGTAGCAGTAGGTGAAAACACAGTGCAATGTAGGCTGTAAGCGTAGAAGACAAGGTGGGATGGAGAGAAGGAGGGAAAGTCAGAGGGGTAGGAGTGTGTCCAGTTGAAGGGGGACTAACCCATTGTTATGGAGGTGAGAAAGTCATGGTAGTTCAGGATCCACTAACATGCTCGAATCTCAAGAGAGGCGGGGTGCAAGAAATCCCCACACAGCGTACTGGCAGCAGACAGGGAGCAGACATTGGCCCAGGAAGTGGGCCTTCAGTGAGGGGGCTGGCTAAAGCCTGCCGGTCCCTGATAGGATGTTATGTTGAAGGAGTTACCCAATGCCTGAACACTCCAGCAGGCGCTCAGGCAGAGTCAAATAGAAGCCGAAAGGGTGGTGGCCATGTTTGAATTGCCATGGGACGGCAATGGGGAACCCCCAACAGTGCGGGACAAACAGCTTCAGGGCCCCCAACAAGGTAGTCAGGGCATGGAGGGCCGCGTGCAGTGCAGAGAGTGCGCAAAAGGTGCAAAGCGGGTGACAGAATTAAAATGAACAGATTCGATTTTGTTTCTTTTGTTTCTTTTTATTTTCTTTTGACACACAAGAAAAGAAAGAAGGATGTGTTCGGGGATCGCTGAGTTAAGATCCTACCTTTGAAAGATGATGTTGAAGGGCAGCACAGCCTCCAGGCGTCTGCTCTCGCAAACTGAGGCAGCCGGTAAAAAGAGGCTCCGATGTTGTAGAAGGATCAGCAGAGTCACATCGTGGAGGCCCATGTTATCGATGGAACTTAGATACTGTTCTTAAACTGCGCATACCTCTGATTCCATCTGATGCGTTTAGCCTTTTTAATGACCATCAATAAGTCACTCCTTCCTGGAAAAGATTGGTGGTAATTCCGATCTTTAAGATGGGGGACAGAAGTGACCTAAAAATTTAATAACCGATATTGACCTTTAAGATATGCTAGAACACCATCTGTTACACTGGGAACAGCTACTACCTGTCTTGGTCGTTCGATGGCATCAAAGCAGGCTTCACAGCATTGTTCACAAGTTCTTTTCAGTTCAAGGATGTGGCCGGCACAGTGATACAGCAATGAGCAAGTGTTGAGATCGGTTAGAATGGGAAGGCAGTTGAGGTACTAAGCATTACTCCATTGATGCAGATTGGACAGTCACCACGTTTGGTTAAACCAATGATCTGTGACTTCAGCGAGCTGCTGCCACCTTGTGCAGTGAGTGGATTTGATGCTGAATCTTGAAGGTAGCGGTTAGAACCACAACAGGTTCAAATGACTTACAGTGGTAGTGGCGATGAAGCAGTTAACGATTCGAGCAAATGCACTTGGAGTGATCCTTCTTGGTTGAAAGTGAGGCAATGACATGCTGTAGCTGGTGCGGTGCAGGTGCGATGCAGCGGCAAACTAAATTTAATGGGATTCGGTGCAGCTTTTTAAGGTTGCAGAGGTTCGCTCAGAGTCAAACACGGTTGAGCCCCAGTCCACAATGTCAAGGTCCAAGGTTAGCCCTTTTCATTAGGGAGGCTGGCAAAAACCTTTGGAGATCCTGCAGCACAGTGACAGCCTGAGCAACAGGGTTGCTGGCAGAGATGACTGAGCTAGCTATCAACAACCCTACCCTAGCGATCCTCATCAATATTGCCCTTGCCCCATCCAACACCTACAGATCACATGCACACGCCGTCTCATGTTGTTCAATGCTTGCTCAGCAGTCAATCATGCTGCAGAGATTGGTGACCTCATCTTGTACAGCAACGTTGATGCCCTGTTCATCACTGAAACATGGTTTACCCTATCCTCCCCACATGTTTTCAACGTCCTCCCACCCCAGTCGGCATCCACCATGCCGACTGGCCAGGAAGGGCAGGAGGTGGAGTGACAATCATCCACAGGAGCAATTGTCCATGCTCCATCATCCTCTCTCCCAGAGCAGGCTCATTTGAATTACTTGCCTGCCGGTTACCTCTTTCGCACAAGGATATGATAAGGAATCCATCACCTTCCCCCTCATCTACAGACCACCTCACAAGAGTGATTCTTTCATTTCATAAATCTTCAAATTACTCTCCTCTGCCAAATTAGCACATTCAAATAATGTCTTTCTCAGGGATTTTAACATTCCAGAGTCACATGCTGACTATCACACTCAAAGCACATTTTTCACACTGGCCACTTCCAGGGACCATAGGCTCTCCCCTACGCACAACTAAGGCAACACCGTAGACTTAGTCTTCTCATCTCCCACCTGCATCACCTGTGCAGACCCTATCCCACTTGACTGGTCTGACCATGCTGCCATCCCATTATAAGTCACCCACTCGACTATGGCTCACAGAGGTCAGGCTAAATTCAAAACCTACCTGGTCAATGAGCTAGAAGCAAACCTTGCAGACTTCCCCACCACTGGGAATGTCTAGGGCCTCCTAGAATTATTCAGCAACTCTACTATGAAACTGGTTGATACTTATGACTCTCCAGCCTAACTAAGACCAAAATATCTGCCCCATAGTACACCCCCGAGCTAGCCTCAATCAGAACCCTAGAGAAATGGTTGCACAAAAACCATATCTCAGGAGATCTAACCAACCTAAAAACCCTGCTCGCAAATTGTAGGATTCCTATTATCGAGGCCAACGCTGATTAATACTCCACCACCATTGTGGCAGCTTCTAAAAGGAGCAGAGCCCTTTCTGAAGTAATAAAACATTGTACCAAACTCTCACCCAACCCTAAGGTACCAACAAATCAGGATAAATGCAACAGAACCAACACATTTTATTATTGAAAAAATTGACAAAATCTGAAGAGACCACCGAATCAACCCCTCACAGCTTTAGCATCCCCTGCACTCTGGCACTGACACTGTACCTCTGGACTGAAATCTATCCTCTGTTTCCCCTGGATCCCCTCAAACATACTTCTTACTCTTATGATTTCATTCTAGGCCGCCATCATTATACAATTTGAAGGGACTGATGCTCAATGTGCTCCTCAGCATCATCAAAGCATCAATCACAGAAGGATCATTCCCGGACAGTCTCAAGACAGGTCTCATATGACCTCTTTTGAAAAAAAACAATCCTAGATCCAGATGAACTGGCCAACTACAGGCCCATTACAAACCTCCTGTTTTTTGGGCAAAAAGTAGTTGCAACACAAATACTCACCAGATTCAAACAGCTCCACCTCCTAAATGACTATCAGACAGGGTTCCGCCCAAAGTATATCACTGAGACAGCCAGCATCCAGGTGGTGAATGATGCTCTCCAAATGATGGATAAGGGTGTCTCATGACTTCTCATCCTCCTTGACTTCGCAGCTTCATTAAACACCATTGACCACTGCATCCTTCCCCCCCTCCTTGCTGACAGTATTGAATTCTCTGGCACTGTCCTGAATTGGTTTTCCTCCTACTTCTCAGGAAGACACCAGGTTGTCCAAATGTACTAGCTGCGTTCTAACCTACTCTAGGTCTCCTGCAGAGTCCCCAATCCTCCATCATCTCACCAATCTTTTTTTTTAACTTTTACATGGAGCCTCTGGCATTCTCTTAAAATATCCAAATTTAGCTATCCACCAATATGCAGAAAATACTCAGTTGAACATGAGAGTAAAAAGCGTGCAGGACATAATTTTTCTCTGTGATTACCTAGTGTCAGAAACCAAGGGGTATCTCACCGCCAGTCCTCTGGGACTTGTCATTCAGGTGGCCAGGACACGGCCATCGCTTTCGGATCCAGTTCTTGGGGTGGACCAGTACGGGAGGATCACCTGGGTGAGGGGTCTTTGGGGAGTTGGGGTGAGATAGCCGATGGCGAGATGTGGTATTCCCACCTTTTACGTTCAAATACCCCATCCTATTTTTTAGGATTTTAGTTCCAAACCCCCCCCCCCTTTTTACACAAACACTGGGCTGCGGAAGAGGGTGACTGAGAGTAACCAGACTAACTCTCTCACATCGTACTGGACATGTCCTGTTAATCGGGCAAGGCAAATTCAGGCACTTTACCCTAAGTGCATACATCAGACACTAATTATCTCTCCTCAAACGAATGAAAGACAGAAACAAATGATACACTCTGAGCACGGCGGAACACGAGAACAAGCAGAACTTCTGGGATGAAGTCACACCTATTGAAGCAGAGCAACTGACCAAGGGACGAGAATAGCGGGCTAAAAACTCCAAGACTTCCCTATTGGAGGTTGTTGCCTCAGACAGGCCACGAAAGACACTTGGAGTAGGCCAGATCCCACACCTGAAGATTGCATTGTGTTTCAGGGATGCCAGTGACCCTCTCGGGTGAACGACAGAGTTGGGGAGACAAGGTCGTGCCTGTGGTACTAACCTTGACACGAGAATCAGAAAACACGGAACAAGAAAGAAGTGCATACAGCCGGTGAGTTGGCAAGCGACCTGAGAGACCGTTGTGTATTAAAGTGATTAAAGTGACAATATCATATCACACGCGAAGGCTGTGCACGTGTGGATGAAACACAAAGAAACATTATTTTGAAAGCCAGCAAAGGGAACTTTAAATCCACTTTTGTGAACTGTGTACTGTGTTGGAAGCTGAACCACAGCGTGTCATCCTGCGTACAAGGATCACCTTACGTTGTGAGGCCTAACGTGGGGAGAACTGGTTCAGCCACATTACCATTAAAATTGACTTTTCCTTTTGCATGCATTTTCTACTTTTTACACTTTTTGTACAAGAGATAGAGCAGGCAATAGTTTTTTGTCAGTATAGGCCATTTTGGTTTGACAGTCTCCACTATGACCGTTTTGTTGATCATTTGATGGTCGATACTACTCCTATCTTAGTTATAGGGCAGAATAGGAGTTTCTGAACCCCAACATTATCAATACAGGATTCATGAATTGTATCCATTTTGTCAGTGTCAATACTTGTGATACTCTGCCTTCCCTAAATATAGTGTCAGAAGTGGGATCTGATTCAATTGATATAAATTGAGAACCTATGCTGGTAACTGTCATCCCACCAGAAGGAGAGAACAGAATTATTGAAGTCCTTGATTCTGATCGAATATCCACTATTAAAGATATTTTATTCTCCCAACTTCAAATCCCAGTTAAACAACAGGATTTGTTTTTCAAAACCCAGGTATTATTAGACACATTTCCGAATGTCCATTATTAAATACAACAGTGGGACCGAATAATCTTGAAAGTCAGACCCTCCCATATATTTATTAGACCTAGTACCTTAACCCACCTTTTCCCGAACCTTTTGTTTTTGGCATCAAACCGCCTTCATCGAAGTCAAGTTTGGAAGGGTCAGACGACTTTGAAACCTTCTCTGAGAATGTTGAGACCCTTTTCTTTTCTGAGTCTGAAACCCCGACAGAGGGAATCCTTACCCCTTCTGAAAATATGACTGATATTGAAGCAATCATAATTCAACTGGCAGCCTATCAAATTCAGGCTGAGGCTTGCCATCAGGAAATTGACATTAAGTGAATAGAACTGCTTCCGGTTCCTGGAGACTTCCTCAATGCCTGAGGAGCAACCAGCTCTACATGCGTGCTTTCCAGGGCTGCCACCACAATTGGCATTCATGCAATACCTTTGTGGCATTCACTTGGGCCATGGTGATGGGCAGTGCAATGTGATGTCACACATCATGCTGGAGAACCTTCAACACCTGACCCAGAGCTTTGGAGAATGCAGGCTGTGAAATGCCATGCAGTTGGCTGACAGTGTGCTGGAACGTGCCGGTGGCAAGCAAGGAAGTGCAGGACCAACAGCAGCTTTACATGGAGTGTCATGACCTTCCTGATGCCAATCTTGATCCCTTTGACTTCCTGGATCAGGTTGAGGAGATCTGAAATGCTCCCCCTGCCCAGGCAGTACAGGGTGAGGATTTGTGTGTCAGTAAGGGTCCATTGTGTGTCCCTTACACAGAGTATGGGCACATGCCTTGAATTACGTCTCCTCCTCTCAATCCTCATCCTCCTTCTCTGTACTGCCTCTTGTTCCCTCTTGTGGTCCTCCAGCCCCTGAGGATCTATGTTGGTCTAAAGCTGTATCTCAATGCTGATTGTGATCAGTGGCAGTATGGTGGTGTAGGAAAGTTTGTTTGGGGACGGTGTGGCTCTTTTTTACTCTTCCACAGTGAATTGGGTGCACCTGTGGCCTCATTTTCCACAACTGTATACATTTACTGCCTGCTTTTATGTGTTGGTATCTCCACCTTGCTTTTTCCAGTAATATCAATAAATATTAGCTGGTATTACCGGCAAATCCAAGCTTGTGATATGCCGGTGATACCATTTCTGAAAAATCCGGTATTTTCGTTGCTTGTATTACTGGCACTGGTCCTTCCATATGAGTTGATACCAGCACCAGTATGTACAGCAATTGTGTTCTGGCACACTCGTAGTTGGCGGTCCAGTAAAGTTGCTGGTAAACTGTACTACTGGCACTTTTATAGTAAACTGGCCCTGATTGCACTATTTGTGCATTGCATGCATTGAATAGACATTATCCTATCCTACCAACTGTGTTGTTGTAAAACAAACTTGTACAGACGTATACCCATGTCTTTCCTAAATCATCCTCCCTTCCTCCTACCATATTTTCTTCTTTTATTTGCATAATTCTATCCTTTCTTCTAGTCTTCTTCTCTCACTTCCCCTAGTGCCTATTTTATGGCTCTGTCCAGACCCACTTACTAATCATCTCATCATGTTTTCATCCATACGTTTGAACATTGTAATCACTCTAATCTAATATATCCTTCCAATCTCCACGCCTCCCTCTCTTATGTCTTCATTGGCCTGTGCAACACTCACTGTGTCTTCAACAAGGCCCACTCTATTTTTTATCTTTTTTCTTTCTTCCAACTTCACTTTCCTTGTAGTCTGGAATCCTGGTTTGCCCATCACTTCTATTTTTATCTCAGCTTTCCTTTCCACCCCTAACACTCGCTTTACACACACACACCATCAGCATGGCATGGGTGGTGGGACTGGCCTTCTCTTTAATTCGTCCTGGTCTCTTGCTCATCTTCCAGCTCAACTGATTTAATTTTCTTCTTTTGAATATCACTTCTTATCCTTTTTGAAAACCTCTTCAAATATCCTTTCTTACTCTTTATCATCCCCTTGGTCCTCCTCATTCATTTTTGATGGCCTTAACTGCCTCATACCAACCATTCTCCCTAATACTGTTCTTTTTTTTGTACTCAGCAATTTCAATATTGACATTTCTTCTAATCTTTTGTCCTGCTTCTTACTCTCACTTGTAAACACTTATCTTCAAATCCCTACCCCTTCTTCTCACATCTCAGGTTCCTCATAAGACCTTATATTTCCTTACTTTCCTAAAGACGCATTTGGCACAGCTCAGCCTCTCTTCCTCTCTTACCATTTCCTCCTTTCCCTCTCCTTTTCTCTTCCCTTTTCTGCTTTACTAGCCCGTACCTCTACCATTTCTCTATGGCGCAACCTCCGTTCCTTTAACTGTTTTACCTTTGTTTCTACTCTTAACTCTTCTCTTCCATCTATGGACTCATTCCTTTCCATCTCCCCTGATATTGCCACTGCTACCCTTCAGACCAATATTCTATCTGTTCTTGAATCCCACTATGCTTCTTATCTTTGTCTACCATAATGGAGACCCCCTCCACCATGGCTGTCATCCTTAATTTCCTTCAATCCTCACTCTGCAAGGCTGAATGGCTGTGGACTGTCTGTGGATAAAATACCATTCTCTCAACGACCTTGCCTCTTTTTCTTTTCTCCATTCTTCCTACAACATCCTATTCTGGATGCAAAAAAAATAATCTTTTCTTCTTTGAGTACTTCTGTTTCTCATCACCTTTAGTGTCCCTTTTACGTGCCTTACTGAAATTCTCTCTCGCAACTCTCCGTCCCCCTATCTCATCTGCTCTCTCAGCAACACAGTTCTTGTACTTCTTCATTTTTTTAAATGACTAATCTCTGTTCCACATTCTCTGATCAAGTTTCCTCTTCTTCTGATTCATCCTCCTAACTGCCTGAACCAATCTGCTCTTCCCCAGCTTCTTCTCTGTCTTCTACTTCTACTGACACCGATACCTACTTACATCATACTCACCAAAATACTCGCCCATTTACCCTCTCCCTTCCTCCCAAAGCCCTCTGTCAAACCCATCTTATCTCTTACCTTACCTGCCTCTTTAAAATCTCCCTCCCACATCCTACCTATTCCACAGAAACAGCCTTCCTATATGTTGCTAACTTGCTTGATTCTGCTTGACACAAAAAAAAACACTGGCAGCATTGAATAATATTGATCACCCTACTCTCTTAGCTTATTTTGGCTCACTAGGTCTTTCTGAATCAGTATTTTGTTGGATCACCTCCTACCTTTCAAATCGCTCTTTCTCAGTCTCTTGGGCTGGCCCAGCTTTCTGACACTTGCCCTCACCAGGTTGGTTTCCCCCAGGGTTTGGTTCTTGTTCCTCATCTCTTTTCTATTTCTATAATTCCCCGCTACAAACACATATCTTCTTTCAATCTTTATCCTCACTTCTATGCTGATGACACCCAACTATTATTTTCTTTTGCATCTCTCTCCAACTCTTTTCAGACTTATGTCTCTGCTTGCTTCTCCTCCATCAAACACTAGATACATACCCACTTACCCCATGTAATTCTTATATTTCCTGACCCCACTCTTCCTCTTTCTGCTTACCACGTTGGTGTTTTTTCTAAACAGTATTTCTTCCTTTTCCCCAGACAGCAAACAAATGGTGTCATCTTCGACTCCTCACTTTCCGTTTCCACTAATCTTCAACTAGTACCTATACCTGTGGCTATCAGCTTTATAGTCCACGATGTGCCCATACTTTTCTATTTCCTCATGCCACAAAACTCCTTATCTTTGCTCTTTTCTTCTCCTAACTTGACTTTTGCTCCTCTCCTCTGGTCTGTCTCCCTACCTCCAACCTTGTCCCTCTCCATTCAACCAATAACTCTTCCATTTGTGTTATGCTTTCTCTTCCTGATTGTGCCTCCATTTGACCAATCTATGCTCTGCTTCATTTCTCTCTTTTGATAACTGACTTTTATAAAAAATGTTATTTGCATTGTCTATAAAAGCCTTCATGGTCTCGCCCCTTTCTATCTTGCTTCTCTTGTTTCCCTACACAACTGTGCAAGTTCGCCTCATTCTGAACATATTTACCTTTTCTCTGTTTCTAATCCCTTCTGTGCCTCATCCTGCTTTTGGTGCTCTTCTCTACTCGCTGCCAAATTCTGGAATTCTCTTCCTCTTCACATTCACTCTGCTACCTCTTTTCATTTTTTCCACACAGCTCTGAAAAATCATTTATTCTCAATTCCCTAAATTGTATTCCTTTCTGATTTGTATTTGTCAACATATTCAAATGTGTTTGTTCTGCTATTGTTCAGTGCTTTGCCATACTACTATAGAAATTCAATAAATACATCACACCCAAAAGTGCTTTGCTCTACAGGAAGTGGAGGGAGCAGGAAGGAGACAAAGAAAGGCAGCTATCACCCTGCTCCCTTCCCTTCTCACTAGAATCAAAGGACTTCAAAAATGCAGCTCCCTGTGTGAGGCTACTATTTTTGAATGGGTGTGCTCCTTTGATGACAGGGCCCAGGACAGCTGTTTGTTGTGCAGCCGTCTCTTGCGGAGGGTATTACCTGCCCTCCCAAAGAGTTCTGAGAAATCACAGGCTCCTGTCCTGTCATTTGGCAGACTCAGCCTGTCTAGCCAGAAAACACATCACCTTCCACAGCTGATCTGGCTCACAGGAGGTGACACGTGTGATATTAAATTGGAAGTGGCTGCAATGATCATAAGTAGTACTATGCACGATGCCTTAACTATATTTTGATTTTACACTGCCACCAGCCTGGGCTACTTATGATCATCATTGTTTTGGTGCAGTGGTGGATATCTTACATAAATGCAGCTCCCTCACTACAGAGACTTGGCTGCCACTGCAACTGTGGCCTCTGAACCTGCTCTGTGCTACTGGTAGAGCAGGCTCTACAAATAAGGATACGGATGCAGCAGGACACGGATACGGATTATGCTTTTGGCGTAGAGCTTAAGAAAGAGGAATCTGATCAGAATATTAGCCTTTCAGAGATGGAACTTCCTGCATCATTTTATTACGTATTAAAACTAAATAAATGCAGGGCTTTCACACCCTTGCCAGATGGCAATTCATCATACACAACATCAACACTCTGTCAGACCCTGCAATATAGCAATTCACTCACAAATGTAACACCATCAAGGAATGTGTTGCAGGCAAGATAGAAAATATATAGCAATATATTGACAGCTCCACCTACTCCATTGGCATCCAGCACATACCAGCACCTAACATGTCAAGTACTCACACCCACCCCCTACAAAAAAAAAAAAACATCCTTCCTTTCTCCATTGTGAAGATCATCACAGGTGAGCCACACCATTTTCAACATCACCAATGCATCTGCTACACAATGCAATTTTAGTGGTGCACTTAAAATGGGACACATTCACACCCTGCTGAAGAAACCCACAAACCCAGATCTGACCCAGATGACTTGGCAAACTATCACCAAATCATGTATCTAACCTTACTCAGGAAACTCAGTGTGAATACAGTCACCATGCATTGCATTAAAGAGTCACTCACAACAATATCCACAAACATCTATGTTACTGATGATACTACATCCTGGACAAAGGTGGTCCCTGCTCCTTCTCCATTTCTCTGCCGCCTTTGGTAATGTTGACAATGAATCCCTCTATAAACACCCTTGCAATGCACATGGACTTCAATAGCACAGTCAAACAGTGGTTTGCCTCCTAACTCAAACACATACCACATTATACCGATGGTCCTCTACAGATACCACAAGGCTCCATGGTGTCCCCTCTCACCCTCAACCTCTAGATGGAACCTTAGAGGGAACTCCCTGCCAACATTGGCATTAAGATAAACAAGCAGCGAGATGGCATGCATCTTTTTCTAGAATCTATTGCATCAATGGCAGCCATCAGCTATGCACTGCCCAACAAAGATCAAATTAATTCTCCTAAGCAACCCTACCAAGCATGCCAGTGTGCAGATTCTGCTGGCTGACATGAGGCAAGACCGATTCAGTCCTCAACTGTCACCCATTGAGAAATATTTTGGCTTCACCATTTATTATAAAGTCTCATTTAAAGCAAACATCATCACGAAGATACAAAAGGCATGGTTCCAGCTTAACTTCCTTCACACAGTCAGGCCTTTGACCCCTGCACTGAGTTTCAGAACTGTTGTCAAAGTCCTTGTCATCTTCCACTTGGACAGTGACAACAGCCTACTTGCAGATGTCTGAGATGCCACCTTGTCCCCTCCTGAAGCCACACACCATGCAACAGCATGCCTCATCACAGGCATAAGAAACTTTGGCCACATGACCACCATCCTCAAGGTGTTGCACTGGCTACCCCTTCAAGAATGCATGAAGTTTATGACATTGTGTATCAATTACAAAGCTGACACAACCAAAGACCACATTATCTGGCAAAGAAACTCAACATCTGAGGATGACAGTGCAGCACCAGAAGCCACAACATCACCAGGCTGGAAATAAATAACTACAAGAATACAAAATAACAGGTAACATGCATTTGTCTGCTCTACACACTGCCTCTGGCACAACTGACCACCTCAGATAAGAGAGAGCCCCCCCCCCATTTCCTTTATCCAACCCAGCAGCTCTACTACCCGAGCCACCTTACTTGTAACCCCCTGGGTGCTTCCCCTATGTACAGTACTGTGCTCCAATGCGTCACAGCTAAGTTTTCACTTTATAAATTGCACTCATAAATATGTGTATTCCATTCGGTCAAATAACAACATGTAAGCACAAAAGATCATCAACATAACGTTTCTGTGGTTACAGGAAGTCAAATGTGTGTCACATCACATATACATAAAAATACCAATTCATGTGTGTGTGTGTGTGTATGTGTGGATGCGCGTGTGTTTAGGATGGCAGATTAGTTTGTGTTCTACAGACTAGTTATGGTGTCCATGTGTTTGTGTGTGTGTTGCATGGAATAATTGTATTTGCAGTTTATTATTTCTTTTTTTCATTGAGTTGTCTCTCTGCCCTTACTGTATTTTGGGCTCAGCAGAATATGCTCTGTGTTTAATGGTATAGTTTTTGTCTAGTGGTCTATTTTTTTTTTTTTTCTGGTGCTCTCCTGCCCAACAGTGTAAATTACATTTTTTCTTTAGCTGATCCGATTTGCGAAATGTACATTTTTCAGTGTAAGATATAATTTTCACTTTGTCTTGTCCCTCTGGCCATACTGCATGTTGGCTATGTTACATCATCTTTTGTATTGCATGATATATTTTTCATTTTATGCTATATTTATCATTTTGCATTGTCGCCCCCCGACCTACTGCGTCTTTATATCATGATCTATTTTTCATTTTGTTTTGCTTGTCTGAACCTTCTAGCCATGAACGAACATCTCAATATATTTGTCTTTTTTTATAAAAGTGAACAAGTCAGGTTTGGATGATCTGATGTTCCATTTTTTTTCTCCAGCATGTGTATACTCGACAAATCTCTGCAAGCGACCAAGTGCCTTGTATGGGCCTGGTTTGCGCAGAGGGCAGCGAACGGGGCGGAACTCGTCAAAATGAGGAAGAACAAGGGAAAATGTGGGCATTACGAGGGACGGCCCACAGGCAGTCCATTGCACACCCTCTTTTGCACGGAATGATACATATTCATGGATCCGACCGCGTATCCTCTCGGCAGGGAAATAGCCATGCAAGCCCTCAGACTATCCACCACCCGAGCGCAGGCGTACAGACACTTGCGCATAGGATTCACTGTGCAGAGGTAAGATCATGTGTCGGATTTATTGGTGTGCGTATGCAGCCGGGGTTCTGATCTAATTTAGGGGTGTGAATATGCAATGTAGTAGGGTGCAGGAATGGTTTACGGGGTTCCACGCAGATTTTCCGAGTTTTACCCGAGTTCCGATAAATCATACCATGTTGTCGGGGTGCCGGTAACAGTTAAGGCAGACCCCTCGCAGGGTCCCCAAGATGCAGGTCTGTTTGCAGGGGACCCCACGCACTGTTTTAAAGGTGCATGTATTTTCGCCCAGTGAGCATGCAAAGGTTGCTGTTTCTGGCTGTTTTTGCTTTGCGTCGTGTCGTGTCGGGGGGCTCTCTGACCGTGACATGCGTATACAGCTATTTTGTTTAAACAATTCCATGAATACACGCAGCATGCAGAAAAATGTATGCATGCAGGCTTGCACAGAGTCATTCACGGCGTGCAGGCTTTGTGGCAACTATGCACACTTTTCCATGAATCCGGCCCTTAATGTTTCCATTAGTAATAGCACTGTGACTGTGGAAAAGTTCCACTATCCTAAACATACCTACTTTTGATCGCAACAAGGGGGTGGGGCTAGTACTTTTTGCTGAAGCCATTGATGTTCATTACGAGTTTGGGCTTGAAGGAAAAAAATGGAGGTAACACTGTTCACCGCATTTTTTTCTGTACTGCCAAACAACAAGTGTGCTGGTATTTCTGAATGGTAATACCAGCAATTTTGGAAGGTAAGTGGAGGAGTTACCGACAGCTTCAACCTGGAGGTAACAACTCCACTTTACCTCCAAAAATTGCAAGTATTACCAGGCGATAATACCAGCGGAGGTAATAGCTGCAAAAATCCCCAATTCCAGTAAATGGGAATTTACACTGCCAAACCTCCACTTGTAATCAGGTGATGTTACTGCCGGAGGTAAAACCTACAGTGGTAATACCGACTGACCAAATGGTGGTATCAGTAATTCTGTTTGTCGGTATTTCGGTGGACTTACCCCCAGAATACCGGCAATCTCGTAATGAGGCCCATTGTGTTCTTCTGCAAGTCTTCATCACATGTTACAAACCACTCTGGGTTAATGGGAGAGCAGAAGTTCTACAAACCGATGTTGATCTTTCAATTTGCATTTTCATTTTTTTAGAGATTTATCTATACTATTTAATATTTTAACACAAGCATTCCTGACACAGTGCAGCTAAAAACATAACCATTAAAAGGTGTCTTATATTTTCCTACTAAATAATTTTTTTAAAGGTACATTCGCATGTCGCCCTAGCCTGATGTCACCCCTATCCTCTCACACATTAGATTAAAACTCTCATAAAAATGACTAACCGTTCTACTAAAATAAAAATATATTTTTTAGCAAGGACTTTGTTCATATAGCCAATACGAAGGAAGAGATTCCTCATTCGGACCTGGGAAGGGTGAGCCAACCAATCAGGTGGCTTGAAGAGCAGGCAGGAATACATAATCTCCGCCTGCTGTTCCAGCCACCCGAGGGCCTTCCCGGGGACATTTTCTTTTCTTTTTCTAATGTGGGGAGGAAATACGGAGCCTCTCCCTGTGGCTTCCCTACCCCCAAATCACTTACCTGCAGGACCAGAGCCTTGTGCTCCGGTCCCCGATCTCCTCCTATCTGGCTGCCTTTGAAATGGAAAAGGGACTAGTTCCCTTTTCGGATGATGGCAGACATTTTGGAACATGTTTTCCATGGCCGCTGTCATCTGAAAAGGGACCTAGTCCTTTTTCGATTTCAATGGCGCTGGCCTTTTTTTAACATTTGTTTTTGTCCGACTGGAGATGGGGTCATGCTGAGCTGATCTCTCATTGGAAGTTTAAAAAAAAAAGAAACCTATCTGCACCCTGGCAAATCCCAGCATGCAAATAGCTTTCACGCTCTGGCAGGGTGGCTGACATGGGCTTTAATAGCCCACAGCCCAATCTGAGGCCCTCACTTTGCTTTGCTGAGACCTATCAAACCATGGGCTGGTGGGCCGTTAAAGCACATGTCTGTCCCCCCAGTCAGGACATGAAAGCTGTATGAGTTCACCTATACTACTCCAGCAGTACACCTTAAAGATGGAAAGCAATAGGGACAATAGACAGGACAGATGAGGAAGAGAAGGTTTATGTTTAATGAAGCTTAACATTAAGTAATTCAGAACCCTATCCCGCCTCCCCATCACATTGATAGTGAGGGCATGGCAACATTACAGTATTGGGCCTGAAACAGGATCTCCTGCACAATGTAATGATGTGTAAACAACCAAATTAAAAGCACTTAGTCAGACTTGCTTTAGATGTAGATGGAAAACAGCAATCTCTCAACTAATGCACTGGTAAAATCACTGTTGTGCTGTACCTATAGGAACCAAAGACAGAGACGATTTATTAAGTGCAAACCTGTCATGGGAAGTTATTGAGGAACATAAGATTAAGATTAACATTAAGATTAAAAAGAAGCAAGGTTCAGATAATAATAATATTAATATTACTCAGCCAAACTCATTATAGCAGTGAATATGCTAAACTACAAGTAGAAAATATCATTGATGTCAGGTAAGTCGCAAAGGAATATACATATGTTACTCAAACTAATCAGAAGAAGGAAAGGCCAGTCCTCGAAGGATATCTGAGCCCTACGCCATCATGAAAAATGCAGTTGACCGCCAGAGTCTAACACATAATTGTAAAGAAGAAAAACATAATTTGGTTGCTGCATGTAAAAAAAAACGGGACCTTTAAAATGGCAAACCGTTGGAGTAACTGGGTAAGATCGATACCTATTGTTCTGAAATTGGAATGATAACTCCCAGGAGTGGACAATTAGTAGAAATGCATCTGTTTCTTGAATTAAGATTTAATGATATTTCTAGTGAAGATCTGCACAACGTTTTTGGTGTTAGGGCAAAGTGCAATTATTTCTCAAAATGTAGAACAAAGACGTGGCCCCTCTAGTCACCTCAACCCTGCAAGTTCCTGAATGGGACAACAACTTGAAACCCAGGAGGATAAAAAAAAAAAAGTCCCAGGAAATGAGGAATCACCATAAATGACCCAAAGAAGATAGCCTCCATAGGACAATAAAGTGACTCAGAGAGTCTGTGGCTCGAATAAGAAACACAACCTCAAAAAGACATATATAGACCACCAAGCCCTTGTCAATGACTATCTACATGTATCTGAACCCCAAAATGATCAGAATAGCAGAAACACAGGGTGGTCAAGCTAGCCAATAGTATCCTGACCATATCATGGGTTTGGAATCAGTCATGAATCAGAAGCCTGCCACGCAGGTGTTGGAATGTCATGAGATTTGAATCATCAACCATAACACAGATAACACAACCCAGTCAGTGTGCCCAAGCAAGGTTTCTGAAACGGTCATCTCATTAGGAGAAAAGAGTCATGCGTAGGTGCCCTGCAAAGTCTCTAAACCAAGTCTGATAAATATATTTGAAATCACATATAATTTCTGATACTGAGGAAATGTTACTGTAACTGACACAACATTAAAGGATATCTAGAACCTGTTTTCAGAAATGCAGATGAGGCGTACCATTCTTGGTGTATACATGGTTAAGCAAATAAATATATATAGGTGCTGCCAACCTCCAGGCTCTGAAACACAGGTCTGAATTATGAATGTTCTGGATCCTAACAGGAAATCAAAGGTTATTTCTCAGTCTGCCCCTCACCACTGTTCCTCTGGGAAAACTTGGCCTACCTAATTCCCCAGTATGGAGATATTTCAGAGATCACACGTCATCCAGGCTCCAAAGTGAAGGACTAAATAGAAGGCTTATTTTCAATGTGCAATTACTTTCATGTAGAGTTTGTGACACAGAAGATTCCCCTACTTCCCCCTCTTAATTGCGCTGAATAAGGTTACAGAAATGAGCATCGCAGTTTTTACTGACACTTATTTCTTCCGTGAAAACCCACCACAACATCGTTCTGTTTCTTTGCTCAACTACACCCTTTCTCTTTCCTCAACATCACAGTAAGCAAGTGGCACCGATGGATTTTTGAGATTTCTCAGCTCACACAAGCGCCTTAGATAGGTTGGACCTAAAAGTCTCCCCAGCAACACCAACAAAAGTCATTCCTCTTCTTTTGCCCCAACAAATGTGCATTTGCCCTATATCAGCATCAGGACCTGCACAATACCCTTCCCAGTGAACTCTTATTTTGTGTCAAATTGGATGGGGAATACTAAGCCCAGGGATCTGTATTTGTAGCCTTCTTTGCCACTCAAAATGTCCTTCCTTTAATGTTTAGTTTTGTTGTGGATAGCCAACATTGTCTCTGATCCACATCCTCAACAGAACTATGCATATATTATGTCATGTCATTGTAATTGTTTTTCTTCTATGAACACAAGTATTCTATGTTAGATACTAATATTGAGAACAGTTATGTTTTTCTCTTGTTCTACTTTGCACAAATACTCTTTTTCTGTCTCATCTACCCTAAAGATACTGCTCCAGTGCTTTTATATGCATAACAGAAGGGAGACACTCAAAACCATGAAGGAGACAAATGAGTTATACAGATATCGCACAAGGAAGGTAATCCCCTAAATGAACCAATCGGAGAACCAATTCTAAAGGGCTACACTCTCACATAGAAAAGGTGGCTGTTGCGTACGTTGTCAGAATACATCTTATGGAAGGCACACATGTGAATGAATAAAATACATTATTTACTCAGTAGGCCTATGGGTCCTACAAAACATGAAAATAATACATTTAAATTTCATGGGATCTGCATCAGAGTAAACAGATTAAACAAAAAAGGAATGGAGCAGTAAAACCACACCTAGGAGCTATTATCTATAGCAGTATGCCTAAACAAATATGACATACTGTATGGCCTATTGTACAAACAATGAAACAAATATGTAATTTTAAGATTTACATCAACAACGAAAAACCCATGAATCAAAGGGTACATTCTAACAAATATTTGACTACAATTGCAAGCCAATCTCACTTTCGCACATGTAGGAACTCAACCCTATGCTGCTGACCCTGCCTAGCTCAATGAAACAGGGTTTCATGACCATAAATATGAAATATAGTTAGATCTAGAAACACTTCCCAGGTCTTTTATATGACTGGGCCCAAATTGCACATTTTGTTTCTGAACATTACCAAACAAGAAACCTTTGTTACATTGGTCGTGAAGGAAAACTACTTCACTTCACTGATTTAGGGTTACTTTTCCTATTGAATATTTAATAGGCATTCAACATCATTATGAGTTTGGTGGTATGCAGTAAAAATTGAGGTAGCAGAATGACCGCCACTTTTACCACAACACTGAATTAGGTGGTTAGGAATTTCACTGGTGGAATTATCCATGGTGGAATTACCACCAATATCGGGAACACTGGGTATCAGCACTAATTCCACCAGCGGAATTACCCTCAAGATGCAAAATTGTATTTCCACTGTAAAGGAAATTGAAATACTACCAACAATGGGAGGTAGTTGCATCAATACCACAGTGTGTTACTTCCACCTAAGAGGTGGATGTAAATGCATAAAGGTGATTGAAAACAAGTCATAGGCGCACCCGATCCCGTGTGAAAGACCACATAAGGCCTGCATCTGACCCAAAAACACTGTCAAACGAAATGCTGCCATCAGCGGTCATTAACTGGGACATGCATGTTGGTGCCACTTTTTCATGCCAGCAGCCCCTTTCAGCACACAGTGGGCATGCTACATGGCATTTACCAGTGCTCTTTTTCACTTGTGCCCAGGCAGGTGCTGGAGCAAAAGAGGTGATGGCTGAGGATGTTTGTGGTCTCGTGCAGAAGGGATGTGACCTAGCAGTTTCAGGTGGATTGCCCCTGTGGGGGTGGGACAAAGTCTGATTTGCAGATGGCCTTTCCCCTTTTGGAAAGGCTTGCCTGGTGAAGAAAGATGGTCTGTGGTATTGCCAAGAGCAATTGCTAGAGGTTTGAGATGAATTCAAACCTTCCAGCCATCACCTCTTTGTTTTGCTTTGTCACCCAGAGTGCCAAGATGTGGGTCCGGTGCATGCTGGGCCATGAGACCCAAGCTGCCCCTCACTATGATGCCCAATGAGGCTAAAACATGTCTGAGAATGCTTGTGGTCTCGTGCAGAAGAGATGCGACCTAGCAGTTCAGGCTGAACCGCCCCTTTAGAGCTGTGACCAAGCCTGATTTGCTTATGGTCATTCCAGCCATCACCTCTTTGTTTTGCTCATGCATCACGGTACATCTCCCTGCCCACCCCGCTGTCACAGATAAATGCCACAAAGGCACGCGGCTATGCAGCAGCCCACAAGTCAAATGTTATTGCTGTGCTTCATTGCACCCGTGTGGTGTAATTTGCCCCCCAATCATCCAAAGAGGCATAGCACAATATTAAGTAGTTCCCTTCCATTGAAATGCAGTTTATGTGTAACACTGACCTGACAAGAACACACTTCTGCCCCCACTTCCTTGGGCCCAGCCATGATGCCATGGTCCTCCTTAACAGCACCCTGTCTGCAATTGACAGCCACACAGGGCAACTGACATGAATGCTGGGTGAGTGCCATCACACAATACAATCTTGCAGCACCAGTGGAATGCCATGTGAGGAGAGGGTGGAACATCACTACTACTGATCAATGCATGACTTGTCAAGGCCCTGTACATGCAGAACCTCCCTCTCATGTCACACATGACAAACACCAACCCACAGGACTAGATCCAGCAGGACTATGCAGTAGCATGACAGTAACACAAATGCCACAACAAGTTATGCCTCCACAAATAGATGACTACAGGAACCACAATACATAGGGCACAAGTACCTACACAGCCAATGCAACAGTTTAACAATGCACAATGTCCAAGTAACGCTGCCAGACACTGATGTCATGCACACTGCAAACCATGTGAATCCATTTTGGCAGAAATGCACAAACCACATATATGCAGACAAACAACACATATCCTAGCAGGGCACTACTTGACAGCACTGCACAGCACACCACGGCCCCAACACAGACAACATGCACATTTGATATCCTATCACAGGCCATGTCTGGCCCAACTTGCTTGTGAGTCATGTGTACAGTGTATCTCTAAGTGACAATGCACATGTACCCTGTAATATATCACACAGCAATGCATCGCTGGGAATGAAAACCACGTAGCACAAATGCAACATAACTGCATCAAGAGAGCATTCTTCAACAAAACATGTAGTATGACATGCATCCTCAATGCACTGTAACTGACATATGTGTCCTATGCTCTTGCATGTGGTGCAACACTTACCTGTACTCTGCATGAGCGCCTGGACCCTCCGATGAAAAGCCCACACCACTTGCCACACCAAGCTCATATGCAAAGGAATAACAACACCTTAACGAGCTTAGGGAGAAAGTAGTGGGGTTGATGCTTGCTTCGTACTCTCGGGGTTGCGTGTGTAGTGCTTGTTAATGTGGCATGTGCAGCATTGGGTCAGCAAGGGTCAGCACTTACAAAAGATACCAAATATCAGGAGTAGCTTCAACCCTTCCCTTTCCCAGCCTGGATCCCTGTTACTCCCCATCCCTGGGAAGGCTGGGCTCACCTGAAGGTGTGGAAGATGAAGGAGCACACGTGAAGTGAAGGGAGCGGATAGCACCTGTTTCCAGTTGCCTCACTGGTTGTTGCGAGTCCAGACCAGCTGTGACTGCCAGGTGCGGTTGATTCCAAAAGAAAGTCTACACCAAGAGGTGCTTGAATAATCCGTGCTAGCAGTCTTGATTTCTGTGCTTTGCTTGTGCAGAGATGCTTTCTGTCCTTTTCTTGCTCTGAGCTGCTTTCTGTCCTTTACTTGGTTGCTGCTGTAGCTTGCTTAGGTACTACTTTGCTTACCTTGCCTTTTACTTCCTTGGCACTGCTTCTGCTCTTTTCCCTGGCTTTTCCTGCATGCTGCTGCAGTGTGCCTTGCAGGGGCTGATTCTGCCTTTCTTGTGTCCTGCAGGCGCAGCTTGCTGTGCGGTTACTGGCGTCTTTAATTGCTCATCCGCAGGCTGCATTGCTTGCATGCGTCCGTAATGCTGCCATTCCTTTCATTTGCAGGGAAGTGGGAAGGGAAAATCACTCTCAGAAGCTAACAGAGGCTCATATAATGGTCATGTTAGGGTTTATAAAAAAACGGTGATTGCTGCCAAAAGAGCTTATCTTGATGACAGGATAGCCAAAGCTCAGTCCAGACCTAAGGAGCTGTTCAAAGTGTTTAAAGAGTTGGAAACAACCACAAATACTATACAGGATCCCATTGTTAAAAACACCAAATGGTGTAACCAAATACAGGAGGCTATGGATGCTAAACTTACCATAATTAACAGAGGGATTGCCGAAGCCAGAGCCATACTATCCTTTAGGGGCTTCAAAAACCCGACCACTCCCGTTAAATGTTGGAATAACGAAGAACTGTTCTCATTCAAGCCCATCCCAGAGGCCGATCTTACAATGATTATTCAAAATCTTAAACCATCTAACTGTAAGGGTGACGTATGTCCGGCACTCACAATAAAAGCCTGTGCCTCTTTGCTTATTCCTACTCTCTGCAATTTTGTCAATGCATCCTTCAGGGACAGTGTTGTTCCTAACTGCATGAAACATTACTGGGTAACTTCACTATTAAACAAACAGATCTCTCTCCTGATGATCCACTGAACTATCGTCCTATCTCCAACTCACCATTTTTGCTTAAAATTCTCAATAGAGTTGCGTACACTCAACTACTAACCTATCTGAGAACTACTGACATCTTAAACAAGAGACAATCTGGTTTCTGGGAAAAACACGGCACTGAGACCGCCCTGCTGGATTTAAAATCCAGGCTCCTCCGCCATATGGATCAAGGCAGCCCCAGCATGCTAATGCTGCTGGACCTTTCTACTGCCTTCAACCTGGTAGACCACGCAGTTTTGGTCTCCAGGTTGAAGGAGGTGGCGGGCTTCTCGGCCCCGGCAGCCGCAAGGGTCGCCTCTTTTCTGAAAGAGCGCCATTGGTGAGTGAGCAGCAACATTGCAGAAGCTAACCCCATGGATCTGACACAGGGAGTCCCGCAGGGAGCCTGTCTTTCACCAATCTTCTATAACATCTTTCTCTGGTCTGAGATCATGTCTTCTGGCAATACTTTGATCTTCTGTGATCCTCTCTGTTGGACGTTCTGTTTGTTTCTGTATTTGTCAGCGCCCTTAAGCCTTAGGGTCAGTGGATCTGCGCTTTATAAATCAAAAAAAAAAAGCGCTCATGTGAATGAAAACGTGAGGAACCGGGTTCTGGAGCAGTCTGGATGCCACTAAGGTAAGTATTCCAGGTTTATATGCTGGACATAGGCTTCAGGGCGTGGGTCTGGGACATGGAGCTTGTGGTAAGCGTTCTGCTGAGTTAACAGTCAAAACACAAAGTGAGGGAGAGCTCTGGGGCATGGACTTAAATGGGAGAGTCTGTTTAGAAGACTAGCGCAGGGTGCCCGCTTAAGGGTATGGCACTTTATGTGGCCATCTTACGAAAGTAGGAAGTTCCAAATAGAGCGGTCATCTTGGAACTGCCTGCTGAGGTGTAAAACTTGCCTAAAGTTACTGGGTACATGTTGGGTGAGAGCATTAATGCAGTCCAGCCTCATCTTCCCAGTAGGGATTTTGTCCAGTATGAGATCCCTGTCCCAGCATGGCCTCTAACCATGACAGGTGGCTCTGGTTACACCCAGCACCCATGGCTGTTGACACCTGTGAGCAATCCACGTATGCCACACGAGGTGGCCTACAATGAGGCACACATCAGCACAAGGCTCTGCATTGAATGGACGTTTGGCCTGCTGAAGGCAAGGTTTCAGTGCCTGGACCGTACTGGAGGGGCCTGATGTGCAGCTCACAGAAGGTTGTCTAAATATGTGTTGCCTGTACCATGCTGCACAACATCTGCCTCAGGCAAAAAATCCCCCTGATCTGGACTTACCACCCCCAGCAGACAATGATACACTGTCCACAGATGCAGTTCTGCAACACATTGAGCATGAAGAAGCCAGGGATGGATATCTGGCTTGGCAGGAATTAATAGAAACAAAATTCTAGACACATTACTTTTCAGATAAATCTGATTTGAGCAAATAAGCACATACTAAATCTATTACCTTCAAACAAAATGTATTGTGCTTCGTATTTCTTCGAGTGAACATTTGTTTTAATTATCGACTGTGGTGTGCACCCAACCCAACACCTATGCCCTCCCACCTCCCCAACACCCATGCCACCCACCTCTCCAATTCCCAACACCCATGCCAAAACACCTCCCCAGATCCCAATCACCATGCCCTCCCCTTCCCAATCCCCAGCATACCTTGCCACACACCTGCCCAATCCCCAATATCCCTTGCCACTTACCTTCACAATCCCCAACACCCATCGTCTCCCACCTCCCTCACGAAATAGTGTCATATCACATCATGTAACTTTTGTGGCCACTTCACTTGCCAGCCTGCTTGGGCACTATATGGGCCAGATTGCGCAATTCACCTCGCCTAGGGGTCCCAAGCCATGACCGCTCCATGGGGGTAACGGAGCTGGAAGGCTATGATTCCTGGCCCGGACGTGTTGCATCATGAGGAACAGGCTTGCATGCATGGATTCAGCAGAGGCCAACGTGCCCTCTGTGTGCACCATCACCCTCTGGCCCACAGTTGTGATGGCAACAGTCACCATGGACAGTTTCCAGCACTAGCAGTCCAATGCCCTAGCAATCCTCCTTGACGAGTCCTGGACACTGTCTCTGATGGTCTGCAGCTGCTGCACTTGCCTCTCTGCCAGGTTCTCTATGGTGATCTTCTGCTGCTCTTTGGCATCCAGCCTCCCGCAGATAGCAACCAGTGATTGTTGTGGCACAGGCTGTTAATTTTGGATAGGTCAGGGCTAAAGCAGGGCGATTTGAAGCTAGTGCCATCCTCTTCATCTGTAGGAGTGCCATCACTCCCTGTGCCTGGCACATCCTGGTGCTAGTAATGGCTGTCTGCCTTTGGTGACAAGGGAGTGTCACAGGGCAGATGGATGGGTGCAGATGTGACAGTGGAACCATGTTTCTCCTCAGGAATAACCACAGAGGCCAGATAAGGTGTGGCAATCACATCTTCTGGGGGTGCTGCAGCTGCATGTGAAGTGCCTTCTGTGACATCTGCAGTGCTGGAAGAGGGGCCCATGGGCACACTTGTGGGTTCTGCGGCTGTCTCCACACTTTGCACAGCTGACATTGGACTGGTGTGATGTGGCCCTGGTGCCTTCCTCCCGCTACTCCCATGTCTGCCCTGTGCAGAGGCAGAGGTGGAAGCGCTACCACATGGCGGTCTCTGGGCAGTGGAGCGACCAACCTCTTCTGCCTGAATTGACTGTGAATGTGTTGGGTGGATAATGACATGCTATCATTCATCATGCATACAGGTAAGTGGGCTACCAAGACAATCGTGCACATGAAGCATGGTCATACTAAACACATTTTGTCTGATGAGCAGGGCCAGTTGCGGGTCAATGAGAACAGCTAATACAAGATGGTAGTAGTGTCTGCTGAGGTTTAACACAGCACATGCATGGGCACATTGCCTGTTGGACTACCAATATGCTTGTTGTGGTGGCACATAGGGTTCACTTTGCAACACGGACTTTCACAGCACACATGGGTGCTTATGGTTCCTTGTTTTTACATGCAAATTTCCCCTATGGTGCTTGTGCATTACAACAGTATCCCACCTTCTCTTGCATGCATTCATGGTGGATTGGATTTGCTGATTTAGCATTCATGTGATAAGTTATTGCTTTTTATTCTGTGACCATTTACTGTTGTTTTTACCTAACAGCAACTTGTGTTACTGTAGAATGTATATGTTGTGTACATGTTCTAACTTTTACATTACATAAAGCTGTGGGAGTTGCTTTGCTTTAGTATTTTATTTGTGTTTTTTTTAAATAATAAAGGGCAATTACGTCTGAGTACGAAAATAACGTTTTCTAATCAGGTGACCGTCTGCAAATAAAACCCATGACTCAAGGTCTGTAACTTGCATGGCAAATATTAGAGTAATGATGTGAGTTGTTCTTGTGCTGCTTCAAAAGCTTATTAGGTACCTTCGACAAAACAGCAATGTCATTGCTTGGTTCATAAAACATTGATGCCATATAGCAAAGGTTAGGCTGGGGTTGTTTGAAGGAAACCTGAATAAACAATAATGGTGGGTACATGCAAGGAAGTTAATACATGGATACAGTAATACGTTTCTAAATTAGCAGGCCGTTCCAAACATTTCTCATCTAAAATCACTTCGCTCTAAAGCCAGTGCATCCCTACTCAGTGACCTCTATCAATTTTCAAAGAGATGTGTTTTTGTTTCTTTGTTCCTCAGAGAGCAAAGTACTGACACAAATATCATTTAGGTAGGACAAAAAGTAATAATATAATTGTTTGCCTGACCCTTCTTGCCCTTCTTCTTCTAATGACCACATTGCAGTCCAGACAGGGTTCTTCACTTTAGAAGTGATGGTTTTTCTCATGCTTCTCAAGTTTTAGCTTTGTTTGGATATTTATGTGTATGCATCGTTCTCTCTCTTTTTTTTTAAAGAACAGAAGTTTATGGGCCTCATTACGAGTTGGGCAGTAATGTGGCAGTAATTCCATCTAGCAGAATTACCGTTACCATTGTAGTGTCTGTTGGAACTACCGCCACATTACAAGTTGTCGGGAGTGCGCACACACCGTTGGCTGTAACAGTAATTCTGTCCGGTCGAATTACCGGCATAAATATCATCTGGACAGTAATTCAACCCGGTATCGTCGGAATTACCATTACTGCCACCACATTCAGTGCTAACTCCTCCGGTGAAGTAACAGTAAGCGCAAATTCTGCCAGTGGAATTACTGGCATGGAAAAGAGTGGCATCACCATTATGGAAAGCCTGCCGGCGGTCACCTTGAAAAATCCAATCCACCCTGAATCTCCCATTTCTTGGTGCCATCTTGAGACAAGTGTGGTTCGTAACATGCCCCAGAAAAAGGGGAAGGTAAGGTGGTGGAGATGAAGCTTCAGAAGCACAAATTTAGTGAGGGTGAACTGCCAGTGCTGGTGGATGATGTTGTCACTCATGCAAATGAGCTGTATGTAAGCTGACGGAGGAGGACCTCTGGGCAAAGGGCGTCTGCCATCTGGTTGAGCATACGAAACAAGGATGTGGCAGTGGCATTGTCCCATGGGAAGTGAAGACTGCTCCAAAATGTGGAACGATCTGATGGCCAGGGTCCGAAGCCTCATTGTCAAGCACGGGTATGAGACTTCTTCCACAGGAGGCGACACCATGGACCCACTTCTCCTGACTCCATGGGAGGAAAAGGCCAGCTCAAACCTCCACTTGGAAGCGATAGAGGGGATCGACAGTGCTGAAGTCGAAGCTAGCAGCCAAGGAGATGCCGTTGAGTCTTTAAGTTCCCACTCCCATGTGAATGCACTGGCCAAAAGCATGTCTTCTCCAGTATAGATTAGCCGAAAGAATAGAAGTATGCGCAGGATATGACCCATTTTAACTATGTTGACTATGGAAAATTCAAGTTGGTCATGTTCAGGCCCTACTACATTGGCACCGTGACTCTGAAGTACAACTTCTGTCCTAAATATACCCACAGGATTAATGCTTTTTTCTATCACAGTGTGCTAAGAAAATCTTGAAGGTACAGATTGGGGTGTTCTGTACCTCATTTGGTAAAGTAAGAGTTGAAGGAAACACTGAGGTTCTGGGTGACAGTGGCGAGGCTGCACAGCCTGAGATGGAGATGTTGCACATAGTTTACATGGATTGTATTGGCAAAAGAAAGCAAAAGAAAGCAATGCCAGTGTGTTGGGGACTATTCACCAATTTAGAAACGGACTGAATTAAGAAGGCTTATTCACATTCACGTTCTCCTCAGAAAGGGCTGGGCATATGGGTAATTTTGGGCTGCTATTCCTGCCCAAAGTACTGTAATTTGCAACATATTTGGCATGCAGCCAAGTGTGAGGTGCAAAGGAACATTACACCAGAAAAAGTACAATGGGGTTTGCTTTACTACAAGAATGATCAAAACAGCTCCAACAGTCTCATCACAACTTCCAATATCCAATTTGTTAATCTCTCACTCCCCAGGGTAAATTGAACATGTCATTGTTACCTCCCTCTCCCATGGTCCCTTCTCAGCACCTTTCCATGCCTGTTCTGTTCATGATACCCAGCCTCCTTTCTTCATCGATGAGCACTGAGGAAACACCTCTGGCCTCCTACCTTCCTCACGAGGCCCACGAGGCGGCAGGAGCAGCTGAAGCATACTGTTGAGAAGAAAGAACAGAAGTGCTGTGTAGAGGACCTGTGTTATTTTTCTGAAACTGTGCATTGCACGCTCCTCTCTATATCTTTTGGCTTGACTAGATTCGTTTTTTGCCTGGCAGGGTTACTTTGCCCATTTTGGTAGTTTTGTGCCCACCACAGTGCAAGGCTCATTTGGGCTTCATATCATCCGAGGTCTGCATTTGAATTCCATCATGGCCACCGTATTGAATGATTCCAGAGTGCCTGTCCTGCTCCCACAAGCACAGCTCTGATTGGGCCATCCTTCATCAAAGGTCCAATCAGGGAGATGGCAGGCGAGTGCCGACCCCATCTCAAAGGCCCTCCTCAAAGGCCCCTGTCCAGAGGTGGAGGAAGCACCCCTTCCTTGCAGCCACTCTGCAGTGCTCCAAAACAACTGGTGCAGACACGGTCACCATGACCACGATCAACAGCTTGACTTCAAATTGCCCTGGTGAGCAATATGGATCGCATTGGTCCACCCACCTCCTTGGACACTGTGACTGCTCAAATTGCACTTGCTCCTATTTGTACTTGCCTAATCATAACCGGTATTTTCTGTACAATCTGCACTATGCATCTCAATGTGCCTCTTACTGATTGTGTTCTACTGCTTTCTTAATGCCCTGCTTCAAAAGAAAAAAGAAAGCAATGAATTGAAATATTATTTTTCTATTCTCTGCTATGTCTCCAACTGTGCATCCTACATTGTGTACTGATATTTTAGTGCTTTCCTGCATAATTCAAATCAAGGTGTGCTTCCAACTGTGCATCTTCCACTGTGTGCTGCATTTTAGTGCTTAATGTCATAATTTGAATTTAGGTTTGCTTCCAACTGTGCACCTTCCATTGTGTACTGCTTTATAGTGCTTTCTGGCATAATTCGAATTTAGGGGTGCTTTTCAATTTCATACTGATTTGTAAGCCTGGGCATTTCCAGGGTGCTCATTGTCATTGTCTGCCTGGCCGCCAGGTGAGTTCTACTGTTGCATTGTGCTTCTGACCCTCTCCCTAACAATCTTCCATCTCCCCCCACCTATCCCTATCTCCCCTATCATTTCTAAAAGATTCTCCATCATACATCCCCCCTCACTCATGAAATCTGGAAGAAAGAAACTTAAAAAGGCACTCATAAGCTCCAACCCTGGTCTTTCCATTGCAGACAATTGCATCAATGCTTCCTCCAGACAGAATACCACTGCCATTCTCTTTTCTGTTCCTTCGTCTGACCTATGGACTCCCATTATAGTCACTGTCCTCTCCCCGTTGTCCTCCTCCCCCATTACTGGCGGCACCAGATGGGAAGTGTTCCAAATGCACCATTAATGTCCATCACAATGGTACTATCATGGCCCAGGGCTCTCAGCTCAACCTCCTCCTTCTTGACAGATGTCTCCCATCTCTTTTCAACTTACCCCTTTTAAGAAAGGCATGGCATCGACAGTAAGCCAGACACTAGCAACCACAGTTCAAGGGTGTTTACTGAACTTTCACAAAGGTGTGATAAACGCCTATTTAAACCTAAATCTACATATGGGAGCAAGCTACGGTCATCAAATAATCATAATGATGTCCTAGTGGAGTATTGTCAAAATTAAAGGGCCTATACTAAAAAACATATTGCCAATCCTTAACACTAATTTACAAATAGTGTGGGGGAGTGTTCATGAAACATAAAGAAGTGTTCACAAAATTATATGTCAGGATGTTCGGGCTGTTAGCCTCCCTTCCCCACATTTTCAGCACAGGACAATGCAGTTCACTCGAGCAAAGCAAACACTCTGGCTTCCGCTGCACGAGGATACAGTTCCATTAACACCATCAGGACTGTCTGTGTCCAAGTCACTTTCCTCCTTAAAAGTCTCTTGACTGAGAGTGCCTGATGTACAAAAGTTTGTGGTGTTAGTTTGATTTCTGATAATGTTTTGTCCACATCATCCCAATGCACCATCACCAGATGATTGATCATCACAGATGTTCCAAGGCTTTGCAACAGCACATTTGATGGTCCACATCTTTGAGTCTTCATGAACACTGTGCACTGTACATCCTCTGCCTCCTTCTAAGGGCAGTGCTCTTTGACCTTTAAATATCTCCACTGTCTGCATTTTTTTTAAATTATTCCTTTGCCTTTCTTCCTGAGTTCAGGATGACATTTTCATTGCTGCTGCTGCTTTTGTCATCGTTAGACATATTGAAATGTCCAACTGGGGAGAAACATATAAAATTACAAAAATGACAACACCAAAAAGACAATGGGCCTCATTACACGTTAGGCGGTAGGGATTTTCCGTTACCGGTAAGGGATTACCGGTATCGGTAAATCCCCTCCCCAATTACGACCCGGACATACCGCTATTAGCGGCACCGCTAAGTACGGTGGCACTATTAGCGGCAAGTCCGTGAGCGCGCGCCCCCTCAGTCCGGAAATAGCGGCATAGCGCTAATATCACGCCATCACGAGCCATGCGGACATGGCAATACCAGCATGTAGTAGACCCAAAAACCCCTTACCGGCAAGGCGCTAATACCGGCATCGCGAACCACACATTAAAAGAGCACAGCAGTGTTCCTACCTGCCACAGGTTGACAGGTTGACAAAATCAGCACAGGTGGAGGCAATGGAGAATGGCAGCACAAAAGAGCACACCACACCCCTTCCCACACCCATTCCCACACCAAGATGGATGCAATACTAGCAGCATTACATGGGCTAGAGGACATGATTGCAGTGCAGCAGCTACAACAACAGGCAGCACAGAGGAGACGTAGGAGGAGGAGGAGGAGGAGGGCAAGACAGGCGCAGCAAGCACCACCAGTGCACCTAGTGATCACACATTGCTGTGCCCGATATCCCGGTTCAACCCATGATGCAATGGTCCTGCGGAACTCGACAATACCACGATACATGGAGCGACATGCTGGACAACGTTCGTGGCTACTTGGTGAGTAGCAGGCCAACCACATGGCAGTGTGATGTGATTGTGAGTGGGGGGGTAGATGCATACTCCAACTGGGCGTGATTGGGGGGGGATGCATACTCCAACTGGGCGTGATTGGGGGGGGAGATACATACTCCAACTGGGCGTGAACTGGCGTCAGGAGAAGAATGGACATACATATTTGCATCACTGTACAGTGAGGCAGCCCACAATGGACCAGACACAAAACCACATGCTAGAAGTGAGTGCCACGACAAACATATCTATCCATTACGCCAAACAGGCCATTCCAAACAACATGCACACCGCACAACACACCATTCCCCCCATTACACAAATCAGCAACATGCATATATAAATCACATCTGAAATGTACGCTGAACAACATCAGAAATGATCCGCGCACATGAGTGCATACAAATGGATCTCCTGTGGCCATTGTAGTGAGCCGCACCCGTACCCCACCACTGAATTGCCATTGAACAGCATGGGGACATCAACTAAGGAATGGCAGTGTACTAGCAGTGTGGCACTAACGTTGCCAGGGCCAGGAAACACAAATTACTTAAACTCAGGCGGGACATGGCAATCCCTGACGTATGTATGCATGCATGGTGCATGTCCACTTGCAAGGACCACCTCACCTTCCCACATTGCAGTTACCCTGATTGCCATGCGTGCTTGGATCAGTGGATGTCATTGAAAATGCTATGTTTGTATGTGTGATATGTGCAAGCTCCACTTTATGTAGACACTTACACATACCCATTGTTGCACCCTTGCAGGTGATGCAGGTTATCCCCTGAAGAGGTGGCTCATTACCCCTGTGCGGAACCCGGCCTATTGAAGGAACGCTTCCGGTGCCTCAGCAGGTCGGGCAGGGCAATCCTGTACGGGCATGAGAAGGTGGCCAAGATCACCATGTCATGTGTCATGCTGCACAATATGTGTATCAGACGGAATGTGCCAATGCCCCCTGACATTGAACTGCAACCACCGTCTGAGGATGATGACGGGGATGAGGATGGAGGAGAGGGGGCTGCAGGTCATGCAGGTGGCGATGGCCATGAGGGACGTGCTGTGCGGCAGCACCTGATAGACCATTGTTTCTGATGCACATGGATTAGGAGGGTGCAATTGATGTGGAGCTCAGGGCACGGGGTGTATGGAGGATATTAACACAGTGCACCCTTCAACAATAAAGCACACATACACAATAATCAATGTCCAGTCATGTGATTATCCATGCCATTACGTGTGTATTGAGCATTATGTCATTCAAACGTGCATGTACCCTCCACCCCAAACACCCTCACCCCCCTGCCCCCACAACTCCACCAAACACCCTCACCCTCCTCCCCCCACAACTCCACCAAACACCCTCACCCCCCTCCCCCCACAACTCCACCAAGCACCCTCACCCCCCTCCCCCCACAACTCCACCAAACATGGTGTGCACATCAGTGCTGCATTAGTCTCCAAGTGTCAACAGTGACAGGCTGGCCCTACTTCCCTTCTCCACTACCACCATTGGGGGGTTGTGAGTCTGACCGCCGCAAGGACCGGCTGGACCTGCGCAGGATGGTTGTTTGGTTGGAGCTAGTAGACGAGGGGGTGGCTGGTTGATCTGCTCCCTGTGTGTGACGCATGCTCTCCATCGCCTCAGCAATGCGCGTTAGGACCTGCCTCACAGCAGCCATCTCGTCACATAGGCGAGTTGTGTTGCTGTCCAAGGCAGCTTTCATGTCCCTTGATAACCCCCGGATCTCCTCCCTGGTCGAGGCAGCCTCGCTCACTTGCCGGGCAACCAGGGCATTGAGCTCCTCCTGGCGCTGTCGTATCAGGCTCATGCTGTCGTCTGCGGCTCTGCCCCTGTTACTCCTCGGCGCAGCTTGCTGCATGTGGCCGACATCAGGTGAGCTTGCCACGGGACTGAATGACCCATCCATTGAATCTCCGGCATGCACCTCATGGATGCTGCCATTGGATGTGTTGCATGGGCTGTGGTGTGGGGACAGCTGGGTGCTGGGTGTATGCTGCCCTTCCGGTGTCAGACATGGGTCGTCCACATCACTAATGGGTGCCGTGGCTGCTGCTTCCCCGACGGAGCTATTGGCTGCGGATGGCGTGCCTTCTGGCACTGGCTCCTGAGTGGTGGTGGTGGGTGGTGTGGGTGCTACCACAGTGTCGGATGGCATTTCGACCCTTGGTGTGGTCGGTGCGTGTGTGGCTTGTGAACCCTGGGCCACTCCAGATTTCCCAGTGCCCCTCGATGTACTGGGCCTGGTGCCTGCATCCCTTCTCTTGGCCTGCTTTTTGGGTGGTGGGGACTGCGTTGCAGAGTCCAGCTCCTCACTGTCAGAATGTGACCCTGTGGGGGAGCAAGACAGGGATAGCATCAGTGATGGGTCAACGTGCATCATGCATATGTTGTTGTTGCTGCAGTTCTTTGGATTTGGACATCTAGTTTGGACATGCAGGTTGTTGGCCAGATGGGTGAGTCATCCGGACATGAGTCAGGGTGACACGTGTGTGAGGTGCTGCATGCATGTGGTTGTCTGGGAATATGCACGGCATATATGCAGGGTTGTGTACATGTGTGTGTGATGACCCCATCCATTAGCTAATTCCCATTTCACATTTGGGGGAGTAACTCATGCTTTGCATTGCAGTGTTTTGCGTGGACACTCACCTCCGTCTGACGTTGTTGCCACACCGCACTCCATTCGGCCCACTCCCTTGATGGATTCAATGCCAATGGTGCTGGCACATGTCTCCTCCCACTCCTGCATCTTCATCGGGGATCCTCCTCTGCCTCCTGTGCCCATGGCCAGATTCCTGTTGGCCGATAATATGCTGCGTACACGGAGGCGCAGATCATCCCACCGCTTGCGCACGTCCTTTACGGTGCGGGGGGTGGAGCCCACCGCACTGACTTTCTGCGCCACCTCAGCCCAGATCTCCTTTTTTCTCAGGAGTGCAGGGCGCCGCATGTCGCTAGCAAACACTACGTCTGCATTTGCAGCCAGGGTGTCTGCCAGCATTTTCAATTCCTCGTTTGAAAAGCGTTCTTTGCGCTGGCGCGCATCAGCTTTCTTTAGGGCCTTGGGCATTGTTTGTTATTGTGGGAAGTGGTTTTGCCAGTTGTGGTGTTCCTGCAGTTCCTGAGTGCAGGGGATGGCAATGGATTGTGTTTTTAAAGATGGCCGCCGGGCTCTTTCCCGTTCCTGTGCGATGACGCTATTTCCGGTTCCGGTGTTTTACGGTGACCGCTAATAGCAGTGACCGCTAATAGCGGTGACCGCTAATAGCATGCAGCATGAGGGCGGAGGTGCTATCAGCACTTTGATCGGAGCCGGAAAGGTGCTTTTGCGCCATGGCGGTAGGCTCATTTACCGGCATGGCCCTATGCGCGTGTCCGCTTACTCGTAATGGAACGCTATTAGCGGTCTCCTGCGAGGGCGGACACGCTAATAGCGCCATGCCGGTAAATCACATTTTTACTGCCTAACGTGTAATGAGGCCCAATGCCACAATAATGAAAAGGTTTTGAAAAGAGAGACAAACTGAACATTTGACAAGACAAGTGAAAAGAAGATTATGTTACAAGTGGATAAAAGGAGGAACAATTAAAGGGTTAAAGCACCAAAGGTTCTTGTACCTATAAGTAAATCATTCACTAACAAGCAGTACTAGCAATGATCACGATAAACTTATTTTTTGTGGTTGGTGTGATTATTGGCTGTGGAAAACATTTGTGATGAGCTTAGCCGCGTGAACACAGCTTTCAGGGTGATAGGGCCTTTCCTGTACGTGGCTACTCCCATGTGCAGGCTTGCCTCCTCGTTCACACAGGCGATTGGTCGAAAATGTAGACAAAAACATGTATTTGCTCTTGGACATAACTGCACATAAGCAAGACACATTCCGGTTTGTTATAATGATAATGATGTGTTATTTATATAGCGCCTTAATCCAACGTGCTTTACAGAGCACATATTTACATACAATATCACCCAACCGAAACTGGTACTCATTTATTGACCTAGGAATGATGAAAGGCTGAGTTTGCCTTGCCGGGATTCAAACCTGAGACCTGCAGATCACGCTCAGATCGCAGCAGCGAGAGCTCAACCCGCTGAGCTATCTTACCGGCTAATTTTATATCGCGTAACTGCGGTTATACCCATATCCCAAACAGCTCTTTCATGTTTTCTGTGATTGCTTTTTGTCTCTGGGTGGGTGAACCTCTTTGTAAGCCTTCAGGAACTTTTAAAAGCAGTACGTTGATTTATCCGCCTTGAAACACTTGTGCACAGGCGTGTTATAAATGGCATATCATATCATATCATATCCATTCCCTTTTAACCTTTCTTCTTCCTATACCTTTGTCCTTTGTCTTGTGCTTTGTAGTTTGTTATTTTTGTTATTTTTGTTATTTAAATTTTAGCTATTTTAGTCCATCCTGCCTGCACCTGAACTTTCAAATGTTCTAACTTTCTTGTGATGTGCACAACATGTCACAGCTTGATCGAGGTGGAAGATGGAACCCTAGATGCTTTGGGCAAGACTCTTTCAGAACATACGACCAATTGCCAATGGTGGGTATATTTTTAAGTGTCCATATATGTGGCCATGCACAATGACCATTGTGCTGAAGGCCATAATTAATGCCGGTTTTCTTTTGTAATGTAATTAGTGATGTCATCAGTGATGTGATCTGTGATGCCTTCATTGTGGTCATAGGCTACACAACAGGGGGCACAGAGTTAAGGTGACTTTAGTGGGTTTTCACAGATTCTGTTGCGTTAAGTTCTCACCTCAAATTTGCAAATTTGCTCCTTTCCTCTTTTCACTCCAGATGAGGTTGCTAGACAGGTCCGATGTATGAAAGCCGCAGCAAAACAGGTCCATCCCTGTTTCTCTAAAACCATCAATGACCACATCGGCACCCTCAATCCAGCCCTTACTGATTTTTGCAAACACTCCTTTGCCTCAGGTTCTTTCCCCTCCCCCTGAAGCACTCCCTTGTGCACCCTCTTCTTAAGAAACCCACAGCTGATCCTTCCTGTCCGGCTAACTATCGGCCAATCTCCAAATCTCCATACTCCCTTTCTGGACAAACTCCTGGAAAAGCTGGCCATCTCCCAGCTTAACCTCCATTCTGATTCTAATGGCTGTCTTCATGATCACCAGTCTGGATTCAGAGCTGCCAGAAGCACGGAAACTGCTCTGCTGAACATCTGTGATAATCTGCCCTCCAACCTTGACTCTAACATTCCCTCTGTACTCATCCTACTTGATCTCGACTCTGCCTTTGACAAGGTCAACCATACTCTCCTGCTCAACCGTCTCCGTGATAACCTGGGTATCACTGACCAGGCTCTGGCCTGGCTGACCTCTTTCCTCTCTGATCGACCAGCCCAGGTCATACTCGGGTCCTTCCTATGATCTATCTCCCTCTCTTCCTGTGGTGTTCCACAGGGGTCTAATCTCTCGCCTTGGCTTTTCAACCAGTACCTGGTAACTCTCGCCCACTGCATTGCCATTTTCTGCTCAAATTTCCAGTGCTACGCTGATGACACTCAACTCATGTTCAGGCTGCCCTCGGCTACCCCCCCCCCTCATCTCTGATTGCCTTACTGCCATTCAAGACTGGTTTTCCGCCAATGATCTTTGACTGAATGCCAGCAAGACTGAGATCTTCCTCATAGGCACACCTTCTCCATCCTTTCCACTCACTCTCTGGCCGGCCTCCCTACCCCCACCTGTGAGGCTAAGAACCTTGGGGTCATCTTTGATTCCACACTTTCCTTTTTTTCGCCCACATCTTTGATGTCTCTAAAAAATCTAACTTCCTACTGCACCTCCTCAGAGGGACTCTGCCCTTCTCTCCTTCCCCAGAAGCTCACTGTCTCCCAAGCTCTGGTTCTCTCTAGGTTGGAATATTGCAATAGCCTCTTTCTTAACCTGCCTGCCTCAACTCTCCGCCCTCTGCAACTAATCCAGAACAGGACTGCAAGACTTGTCCTTGGCCTCAAGCCCTGGGATTGTATCTCTCCAGCTCTGAAATCTTTACATTGGCTCCCAGTGGATGCAGGGATTACATTCAAAACCCTCTGCATTGTCCACAAGGCTTTCTGGGGCTTGGGTCCAAAATTCCTTCAGCTATCCCTCCGCAAATACCTCCCCTCTCAAGCTCTTTGCTCCTCTACCTCTAACTCCCTCAGGGTCAGTCGTTTTTCAAAGAAACAAGCTGGGGGTAGATCTCTGTCTTCGGCTGGGGCCTCCCTCTGAAACAGCCTCCCTGCCACTCTAAAACATGAGGAGAACCAACTCCAGTTCCAGAAGCACCTCAAGACCTTCCTCTTTGCTTCTGCCTTCGCCCCCCCCCTCCTCTGCTGATCTGTACTCTCATGGCACCGTGCACATGGCCACCCTCTGTCCTTCGGGCCCAGGTTCCTGCTCACCCTGCCACCCTCCCGCACTTCCTCTGGCCCACCCCTTGCACTGGTGTTTACGTTTGTACCCATACAGCACCCCTGTTTTTCCACTTCCTGCACTTATCTGACCTACCCCATCTACTGTCTTAAACTCAACACTTGCCACTTTCTGGCGGCACCACCATTTTTGTTGCTTTTTATTATTTATTTTATTTATTATTAATTATTCTGTTCTCCTTTTGCTCTGCACTTGCCATCTCTTCCCCCCTCCTGGCACTTTTCCCCTCCACTGCCCCATGCACTTTCTCAATGTCACTGGGCCTAGTAAGATTGTTGGTTTGTTCTCCCCTGTTCCCCTCCCTTGCCTTGCCGCGCTCTGAAACACTTGTGTATGAGCTCGATATAAATAAAATATCAATTCAATTCAATTCAGGAGTGGGGGCTTGGGTCAGAAAGTGGGCTTTTGTGTGTCTGGTTGAAATTCGATCAGTACTTTTGTTGCAAACAACTGAAATGTACATCTAAAAAAATGAATAATATCTGGGTCATCTCCGCTGACCCATTTCCCTGTTCGCTCCGGGGACCGAAGTGTCATTGGCTTGCGGAACGGTGTCCTGTCGGAGAACTTTGGATGCGGCGGGTGGTTGGCTGGAGGGAAGCGTGCTATGCAGCAAACATTTTTTGGCTAACGCCGCCATGGTCTATCGGAGGACAGTGCGCTGGTGGAAGTGTATGGAAAATATACAGTACGCCATATGTTGACGGCAAGAAGGGAGAGAAAGGGTGGGGGAGTGAGGAGTGGTTCATGTGACATATGTAAATAGGTGGAAGAAGACAGAGGAGTGCCTGCAGTATTTGTGCGTATTGCGCCACTTCACGGGTACATAGACAGGCGACTACTTTGTGTGGTGATTGGAGGCAGCTGTTGTAACGGCCCGATAGCTTGTGCCATGACCTGTTTGCGACAACCTCTTTCCGTGGTGAGTGGTGGCAGGCGAATTTGAGAACTGGAGTGAATTGCACATGACATAGGTTGGGTGGAGGTGCGGAGGGCGGCTGTGGTCTGTGGATGGATTGCGGTAGTTCGGCACATGGTGGCATGCATGGGTGCATGATGTAGCGGTGGGTGTGTTGAAGGATTAGACTATTGGGTGCATGGCCGAAGGCCGTAGGCCGTAGGGCATGCACTCAAGAGCCTAGGGCTTCAGCACACCCACCGCAGCACTGAATGTCTGACTTTGCATCCGGTGGAGGGTGTTGCTTGCATAGTGTGGTGTGTGCAGATTGGTTGGAGTAGGGCCATTGTTGCGAATAGTATGTGGGTAGGTTGGCAGTGACACAGTACTTTCTGATTGGAAGTGGGTACGCCCATAGTATGTGAATGAAAGTGCACAGGGGTGCAGGAGTCAGTGTTAACTTTCTACAATATGGTAACTGTTAAATTTATTGCTGCATAGCTCCACTGGCCTCGCACTTCATCTCAAAAACTCAGGACATCCTGTCCTCGCTCTCCTCCTCTCTCCTCCCTCCCTCTCTTCCCGGCTCTTCCTCTTGCTCTCTTGCAGCCGCCCCTCCGCCCTCCTTCTCTGCTTTTCCACCTTTTTCTGCTGATGAGGTTTCCAGACAAGTCCGATCTATGAAAGCCTCGTCTAAACAGGTTCACCCCTGTTCCTCCAAAACCATCAAGGACCACATCGACTCCCTGGCTCCTGCCCTGGCTGACTTTTGCAACCACTCATTCGCCTCTGGAGTCTTCCCATCCCCCCTCAAGCACTCCCTTGTGCACCCCCTCCTCAAGAAACCCTCTTCCGACCCCTCCTGCCCGGCCAACTATCGCCCAATCTCCATTACTCCCTTCCTGGGCAAGCTCCTGGAGAAACTGGCCATCTCCCAGCTTAACCTCCATGCTGAATCTGTTGGTAATCTTCATGACCATCAATCCGGCTTCAGAGCGGCCAGAAGCACGGAAACTGCTCTCCTGAACATCCGTGAGGACCTGCTCCTGAACCTCGATTCCAACACTCCCTGTGTTCTCATTCTGCTCGATCTCTCCTCTGCCTTTGACACTGTCAACCATGCCATCCTGCTCAACCGTCTCCGTGATAACCTGGGTATCACTGGTCAGGCTCTGGCATGGCTGACCTCTTTCCTTTCTGGTCGACCCTCCCAGGTCCAAATGGGCTCCTTCCTCTCTGACATCTTTTTCTCCACCTGTGGTGTCCCCCAGGGATCCAACCTCTCTCCCTGGCTTTTCAACCAGTATCTGGCACTCCTTGCCCACCGCATTGCCGCTCTCTGCCCCCACTTCCAGTGCTATGCGGACGATACCCAGCTCATTTTCAGGCTACCCTCTGCCTCCTCCTCTCCTTCCCTCATCTCTGACTGTCTGTCTGCTATCCAGGAATGGTGTGCCGCCAATGACCTCTGCCTTAACGCCAGTAAGACTGAGATTCTACTCATCGGCGCACCCACTCCCTCCTTCCCTGCAACTCTCTGGCCGGCCTCCCTTGGCCCCCTTCCGGCCCCTACCTGCAAGGCTAAAAACCTCGGGGTCATCTTCGACTCCACACTCTCCTTCTCTCCTCATATATCTGACGTCTCTAAGAAGTCACACTACCAGCTGCACCTCCTCAGAGGTATTCTTCCCTTCCTCTCCTTCCCCCAGAAGCTCACTGTCTCCCGAGCCCTGGTTCTCTCAAGGCTGGACTACTGCAACAGCCTCTATCTTAATCTGCCTGCCTCCACTCTCCGCCCTCTGCAACTTATCCAGAACAGAACTGCGAGACTTGTCCTTGGCCTCAAGCCCAGGGACCGTATCTCTCCAGGACTGAAATCTCTTCACTGGCTCCCAGTGGCTGCGAGGATTAAGTTCAAAACCCTCTGCATTGTCCACAAGGCCTTCTGGGGCCTGGGGCCTAAATACCTTCAACTCTCTCTTCCTAAATATCTTCCTTCACGAGCCCTTCGCTCATCCGTCTCCAACTCCCTCATGGTCAGCCGCTTCTCTAAGCAACGAGCTGGGGGTAGATCTCTCTCCGCAGCAGGGGCCTCCCTCTGGAACAGCCTTCCTGCCTCCCTGAAACTTGAGGAGAACCATCTCCGGTTCCGGAAGCACCTCAAAACCTTCCTCTTCGCTTCTGCCTTCTCTCTCCCTCTCCCCTGCTAAACCTTCTTAACTCCCCACTGAATTCTGCACTAAACCTGCATCTGGGCCACTCTCAGCGACCTCGGTCCAGGGCCCAGCCACTCTCCACTTGCACTGCCTCCCTGGCTCCCCCTGCACTGTGGGACTGTCACTGTATCCCTACAGCCCCCTTCCCAGCACTTCCCAGCACTTGCTCTGCACTTACCTCGCACTTGCCACCAGCTGGCCCTTTTTATTTATCATTTATTATTTATTTTTTATTACACTACTTACCTTGTACTGCACTTTCCCCCCACCTCCTCCCCCTGCACTTTCTCCTTTTCCCCTTACCTCTGCACTTGCGCGATCTGAATGACACCTGGCCTAGTAGGATCGTTTGTCTGTCTTCCCCTTGTTTCCCTCCCTCCCTGCCTCGTCGCGCCTTGAAACACTTGTGTATAGGCGCGTTACAAATACCATATCATATCATATCATATCATGGCGGTGCACAGGTTGGGTAGGTGTGCTGGTGGCAGTGGTGTGTATGTGGATTGTCGTAGATGGTGACATGGTGACATGCATGGTGGCATTACATTGTGGTGGGTGTGTTCAAGGCCTCGACTGTTGGGTGCATGGCTGAAGGCCGTAGGCTGTAGGCCATGCACTCAAGAGCCTAAAGCTTGAGCACACCCAAGGCAGTAATGCATTTTTGACTCTGCATTAGTTAGAGGGTGGTGTCTTTTACAGAATGGTTGTGGAGCACATTTTAGACACAATAGAGCAGCAGAAGTGACCTGCCATGCGTGTACATTTGGTTTCGAAGGTGAGGTCACTGTTAGAACATGGTAAAGTTTTTCATGTGGGGTTGGAGATGGTGCAGTGAAAAGTAATGCAGTATTGGCACTGGGTGAAGTGTTTGCGTACTGTCAGTATGGAAGAGTGTATGGTTGAAGTGAAGCTTATATGTGCTTTGATAGTGTGCTGTGTGCAGATTGCTTGAAGTAGGGGAAATCTTATGAACATTTTGTGGTTAGGTTGGCAGTGACACAATATTTTCTGAGAGGAAGTGGGTAAGACTATAGTTTGTGAATGAAAGGACGTAGGGGTGCCGGAGACAGTGTAATGTTTGAAGATTATAGTAACTGTTGCATTTCACGCTGTATAGCTCCTTTGCGGTGCAGAGGTTGGGTAGGAGTGCTGGTGTGAGTGGTGCGCATGTGCATAGTGGTAGTTGGTGACATGCTGACATGCATGGTTACATTACAGTGCGGGGAATGTGCGCAAGGAGCACACCGACTGCAGCAATGCAGGTTTGACAGTGCATCAGACACAGGGTGGTGATCTTTGGAGCATGGTGTGGAGCACATTGTAGACGTGCTACAGCAGCAAAAGTGAGTTGAAAAACATGTCTTGTGCTTTCCATGGTTGTGGTGATAGATGCAACATGTTACAGTATTTGGTGTACAGCAGGAGATGGTGCAGTGAGAAGGTGTGCAGTGTGGCCACAGAGTGCAGTGTTTATATAATGTGAGTATGGAAGAGGATATGGTTGAAGTGCAATTTATATGTGCTTGGTTACTCTGCTGTGTACAGATTTATTGATTAGGCCCATTGTTGTGAAGATGTTGTGCTTAGGTTGCCAGTGACACAATACTTTGTGAATGGCAGTGGGTAGGGGGTGCAGGCTGTGGTATGTTTGTTGATTCTGCTAATGGTGACACGTTTTCATGAATTGGTGTTTAATGGTGTGGGGTAGTTGGGAAGAACTGCCTCTATGTATGTTACGTTTTTGCATAATGTTAGCTGCACACATGGTCACATGCATGAATCCATAGTGTTGTGGTGGGTGTGAGCAAGGGCTGCACTGTTGTGTGCATGGCCAAAGTTGTGCTGGGTGCGCCTCAGGATCTTTGTGGATGCTGCATTTGTGCATTATTTAGCAGAGGTTTCTGGTGGAGGGGGTTTGGAATCAAATGGAGCATGCACTGGGAGTGTTTAACGGTAAATATGGAGTGGTGTACAGAAATGATGGTGTGCCATGCAGAGGTTTTGTATGTTATTGCTGCATGCGTGTTTGAAAATGTGACAGCACCCAATTAGGGAGTGCTGCAAAAATGCCAGTGCAAAGGGAAGAAGAATTGTGTCTGCTTTACTGGGCCGTGGCCCTCAGTGTAGATGGGAAAGCACACGTGCCACATCCTGCCATTATAAGCATGGTGGTCATGGAAATGGAATTGTGGGAAATAGGCAATTAGGTGTTTAGGTTGTGGTTGACCGGAAGCGGCGGTAGCATTTCTTTCCAATACTGTATTGTGAGGTGTGTCGAGATGGAGAGACGCACAGTGCTTATCGTTGGTTATACCGTTGTACGCCATCTGCACAGGTGTTCTGTGCAAAGAGGCGTTGCTGGTCATTTTGGGTTGGACTGAATGGATGCTTTCTGGGGCTGTCAGGGTGACTGGAGTTTCGGCAGGATGGTTTGCCTTTGCAGATATGTGGCCTCTGTCATGAAGCCTGGTACATTTTAAGGGTATTTGTAAACACCACAGGTCCTCCAGGTCAGTTATACGTGAAAATACAAAAAATTGACCTAGGCAATTGGGGCTAGAGAGATCTTTTATGTATTCAATAGAACATTTTTATCTTGACATATTTTTTTTATTTTCACAAAACAATTTCAATACTAATACAAATACCATTACAATTTCATAGAGCACATACGTTCATATATATTCAACATCTTTTCATTCATTTCACCGTCCATACACTTTCCCATTCCACACATAAAATGATCATTCTTTACAGAAAACAACAGGTAGTTAAACCTGAACGTAAAACAAGCACAGCAATGTACATTTGTGTTACACCTATACTAGTTCTTTGTGTGCTGTTAGTAGAATAGCAATACAGCTTATTCACAGGATCTACATATGTTTCAGTCCTAATTTAGCTGCCTTTTTCCAGCTAGCCCAATGTTCATCGACCTTCTTCAGGATATAGGTAGACCTAAACTGTGGTCTAACCTAAGAACAGTAGGCGAACAATGTCTTCCGGTACATATCTACAAAGTCAAACAAACAGTAACACCACATTACTCTCTAGCCACCATTACAATAACAATCCCTTGTGAAGGCTTTCATGTAAACTAAATGCACCTTTGATGTCATGGGTGTTAGTCTTTTCAGTGCACACTGGTGGTGCGAGTTATGGGGGCTTAGCTTACCATAACTGGCGAATTTCGGATGGTTTTCGCTTTACCTGTGTCATGCGCAGCAGAAAGGGTACAACCATGTGCATTGCTCATGCCAACAGATGTAGTAAGGCCCGCACTCCCATTTATTCCCCGACACGTAGCACCGCCAGGTTCTCAAAGGCACCCCCAGTTCCTAGCAATAACACGTTACCTGTGGTGCGAGGGCCGCATGAACAGTCCTTGTCCTGAGGCAGGGGCGGAAGGCGACCTCATTGGGTCCCTCGCCTGCATTGGCATCTGCCGTTTGCGATCATTTCCTGGTTGTGGGACGCTTCCCCGATCACGTGCTCTAACCCCCGCTCATGTGATCGTGAGCCGTCCATAAAAGCCGGACATTTCAAACGCTTGTTGCTTCACAGCTGTTTTCTCGCAACACTGTTCAGCGTTTTGACTCAAGACTTCACGGATTTAAGACCTCGGCTCACAGACTTCGGATTGCCATTTCTTTACTCCCTGGTTCTGTCATTGGCTCTGCACGGATACTCAGATTTTTTGACCTTTTGACAACGAATTACGGATTGCTGCCTCATTTTCCCCTGGTTTTGTTGTCATTCTACCGGTACCCGAATTCGAACTTTGGACTGTTTTGGACTTGCTCTCATATTAACCCTGAACTTTGCTGGTGCTTTCCAAGTGCTCCACTTCTTTCCAAGTGCCACAAATCCTTCAAGAATCATCCAGGTGTGTGTAGCCGGTACTTACCATCTGGTGCCAGGCTTCAAGTCACTGTTCACGCGCCCCCTTGCACGACAGCTCCCGATTCCCAAGCTCATCCCTACTGGGTTTAGGTAAGCACTTTTTCTGTATAGAATGAAATGCTTGATATCATTGCATTTTCTCTGTAGACCCCTGGCCTTCCCCGATTCCACCACAAAGGCGGCATTTACCTTATACCATTTAGCTGGTACTGCTGCAGCTTGGTCCAACCCTCTACTTGAAAATGACAGTCCCGCTCTTTACGATTTTGAGCTGCTAGTGACAGAAATGACTCATGTTTTTTGATACCCGACATAAGGCCCAGTCCCGAGATCTCGAGTTGTTGGACCTAACCCAAGGAAAAGGCTCTCTCATAGAATACATCACCAGGTTCAATCAGTTGGCTGTCGAGACCTCATGGCCTGAGACAAAAAAGGCTGTGGTGTTCTATAGGGGATTAAGTAAGTCCATGAAAGACACTATGGCGGTCGTTCCCTCTCTGCCACACAGCACACTGAATTAGTAGACCTCGCCCTACAGATTGACGCACAGCGTTCTGAACGCAAATCCGAAGCGGGGTTCTCTAACATAGCCCCGGCTTCCCCTTCCACAGACACAGCCGGTGAACCCATGCAATTAGGCGGAATCGTCAGCCCTATTTCACCAATAGAGAGGGAGCGCCAAAGAACTGATAATGCCTGCTACTATTGCAGCTTAAATGGACATTTTGTGAAAACCTGTCCCCGATGCCCCCAAGCTAAAGAACCCGGTTTTTCGGAATGCTCAATCCAAGATCCGAGGGCTCGATCGAGCGTCCCTTCTTTTCCCTCGGAATCAGTACCTATCTTTGGGTGTGTTAGGCCGGTGGTTGTGCAGGCTACATTGAAACCCACACCAGATATCACTAATTCGGGCTCCATCGTTATTAACTCAGGTGCCACCAGAAATTACATAGACATCATGTTAGCAGGATCTTTGAATCTTCCTTTGGTTAACAAACATCGCCCAGAGCCTGTACAAGCAGTTGATGGCACGGCCCTGACATCCGGCCCGATCAGGCAGCAGACAGCTCCACTCATGTCGAACATCCAAAACACCCACCAGGAAACCATTTAATTCGATCTGATTTCCATGCCACAGTTTGGTCTGATCCTGGGCATTCCGTGGTTGAAAGAGCACAATCTATTGATTGATTGGAAGTCTGGGCAAGTCCATTTTGAGTCTGAGCTATGTCAGAATTTTTGCCTCACCGCACCTGAGGGCATTGAGTCACCCCGCTTGCATTGGTTGCCATCGCTCAACTTACATTGAGCGATGACATTGCTTCCACTTCAGAGTCACACTTGGTAGGGGCTGTTGCAGCAGGTATTCCCGTAGTGTATCAGGATTTCCAGGAGGTTTTCGATCAAGGTTCTTCTGAAGTCCTTCCTCCCCATCGTCCTTATGACTGCCCTATTGAGTTAATCACCGATTCCGCCATTCCTTCTGGACGAATCTACTCGCTGTCCCCCTCAGAGGAACAAGCTCTAAAGGAATACATCCAAAAGGCTCTGAAACTTGGTCACATATGCCCTTCCACCTCTCCGGCTGCCAGTCCCATCTTTTTTGTTCCCAAGAAGGAGGGCGACTTGCGTTCTTGTGTGGATTACCGCCGCCTGAACTTCATCACCATAAAAAATCGGTATCCAATACCTTTGATCACCCCATTATTGGACCGGTTAAGCTATGCCACCATATTTACGAAGCTCGATCTCTGTGGAGCATACAACCTAATCAGGATTCGTCCCGGAGACAAATGGAAGATCGCATTCTGCACTCGCTATGGGTTGTTTGAATATGTGGTTATACCATTTGGGCTTTGTAATGCTCGGGCCAGGTTTCAACTGTTTATGAAAGGGATATTCAACGACCTGTTGGACGTGTGTGTTGCAGTTTATCCCGACAATATCCTCATATTTTCACAAAATCTGAAAGAGCATGTGACACACGTCCGTGAGGTTTTGTCTCATCTCCGCCAATACTCGCTTTTCGCTAAACCCGAGAAGTGTCAGTTCCACACCGACAGTGTAGAATTCCTGGGGTCCCACGTTACTCCGGGGGGTTTAGCCATAAATCATTCCAAGGTCCGAGCAGTGTTGGATTGGCCGAAACCCAGTAACCTTAAAGCCTTGCAGTCTTTCTTGGGTTTCTCGAATTTCTATAGGCGGTTCATTCATGGTTTGTCATCCATTGTAGCACCACTTACTGCACTGACTAGTCCTAGTGTACCATTTTTGTGGTTAGACTAACACCAGGTAGCTTTTGATGCATTGAAATCAGCATTTACCACTGCCCCCGTCCTTAAGCATCCTGACCCGGAACTTCCCTTCAGCGTGGAAGCAGATGCGTCTTCTATTGCTCTTGCCGCTGTGCTATCCCAACATTGTCCTTCTTCTGGTCAGTTACATCCGGTGGTGTTTCATTCTCTGAAGTTTTCACCTGCTGAAAGCCACTACACAGTGACAGAAAAAGAATTATTGGCTATCAAGGATGCCTTTCAAGTCTGGCGGCATCACCTGTTAGGGGCAAAACATCAAGTCACAGTATTCACGGATCTCCAGGACCTGGCTTCACGTAAATGTCTCAATAGTTGTCAGGTGCGGTGGCATTTATTCTTTGTGGCCTATGACTTCCAAATCAAACATCGATCGGGTTTTTCTCATGGGAAAGCGGCTGCACCATCTCGTTCCCCTGGCGGGGTTTCCTTGCCCGTGTTCCCGGAAAGCTTACTAGATCAACATGTCGTCTGCCTCTGTACCCCTCCTCTGTCACTGCTATCGTCGATCCGTACATGGGTATCACAACACCCCGAATAACTGTCAACAAAGAGGGGGGACTGACATAGCCCAAATGCAAAGCACCACAGTGCAAAACTACCACACGGGGACTGTTCATCATGCCCATATCATCACAAACTTGTACAATTCCCTGCACATACAAATCAGGCACATTGCTCCACATCACCTCCACTCCTTTAACATCAAAATAGTTTGCCACATTCCTGAATTTAGCATACTGCTCCAAACCATGCACAAACATATCTCCAACCACCAACACCCTGACTTTCTCCACGTCTGCCATCTTCACTACACACAGGGGCTGATTCATGGAATTTGTGCGCCGGAAAACGGGGATTTGTGCGCCATTCTGCCCGCAAATCCCCATTTGTTAAACAGGGATTTGCGGGCAGAATGGCGCACAAATCCCCATTTTTCGGTGCACAAATTCCATGAATCAGACCCGTAGCCTCTTTCAACACAAATCCACAACTTCAACACCTGATTGGCTGATCCTTTCAGTCCTATTTCCATGCCAGATATGTTGAGAAGTCCTGTATGTGGCACACCCTGTCCGCGGATAGCTGCGGTATCCGCGGAGCGCGTAACCCTTGGGCAGCCCTTCTACCCTTTCCACTACACTCTCTGAACCATTCCCTCACTGGCTACAGCTAAGCAGTCACACAACCATCCACCAATCACATCCAAGAAATCTACATCTAACTCCATCATCATAGTTCAGCACTTCAGATGTACTGTTGATCACTCTGAGTACAAGTCTCATGTCATTGGAAAGCACCTACTACAAAAACTACTGTACCAGACGCCAAGATTTGTACTTGCAGCTTCATGCATATCCACATGTATGAATACAAACTACAGGTATGAATATTTTTTACACAGTAAATGTACAGCTCTTGTATAAATGCATATAAAGAGGGTAACTGCCACTTAACCTGTATAACCTACAAAATAAACTTACTGGGCCTCATTACAAGTACTCCGGTCCGGAATTAACACTGCCGGTAAAACCATACCGGCACCGTTTCCATGTCCGCCCAATCATGACCCGCGGCCCCGGTAATAGCACCACCCTCAACCGCCACCGCGGAAATAGGGGTCCCGTTAAGTCCGTCTGCACGGAAACCCCTCCGTTACCGTCAACACGAAACACCGTGAGCATCACAACTAGCGCGGACACGGAAAGACCGGCATAAAAATGGTGTAAATACCGTGATCACGGTTGCGGAACCGCCGCCACCGCGAAAATGGCATTATACACTGCCTGCTGAACTGAATCAGAGCACAGGTGCACCAAATCAGCCCAGATGGACCTAGCAGGCCACTGGGAGCCTACAAAAGGGCCACACCCAGCCCAACACAACACAGAACCATGCAGGCAGCAGGTCTAGTAGCACTGGGACTGGGCCTACCCAACCAACAGGCAGCACTGCACATGGTGGCAGTAATGGCGCAGAGGAGGAGGCGTAGGTGGAGGAGGCGCAGGCGGAAACCAGCCAACCCTGCAGCTATGGCAAACCCCATTGCCCAGCCAGCCCCACCCCGCCACCAGCCAGCAATACCACGCATCAGGGCCTCATCCTGGAACCTCACCCCAGGACAGATCCACACACTATACCGGCTGGACCGTGCAACAATCCCGCACATCACCGCCATGATTGAGGACAACATCAGCAGCCAAATTGACACCCCCACCGCCACCCCCTCTCTTGAAGGTTGTCTCAGTACTGCATTTCCTTGGCACTGGCACCTATCAACACACGGTTGGTGAGCTGCACGGCATATCACAACCCTGTTTCTCAAAAATCCTGGTACAGGTACTGGATGCCCTGTTGTGCCTGTTGCGACACATAGCCCTAACCCGCACCCTGCCCAAGGTCATTGCCACCAAGTTGGCCTTCCATGCCATAGCAGGCATGCCAAATTGCATAGGCCCAGTTGACTGCACCCACATTGAGCTGACAGTACCACGTGCAATTGAGGCGGTGTTCCGCAATAGGAAACAGTATCACTCTTTGAATGTCCAGATGGTTTGTGGTGCCATGCAACTGATTACACACTGCTGCGCACGTTTCCCAGGCTCATCACATGACTCAATGGTACTACAGTATTCCACGTTGCCACGGTACATGGAACGCTATGCCGGACAAAGCACATGGCTATTGGCTGAGTACAGCTGACACTGCTACAACCCTGTCGAAGTGGTGTGTGTGTGTCCAGGCCAATGAGCATTGTGAGTGTGCCGCTGTGACCACACATGCATCACCCCCCTTCCATCTACCAAATACACAGCGGATGCCAAACATCATGAAGGAAGACATGACAGGGCACCACAATGTGCCTGTGCACACGCTGGCACAGCCAATCCCGTCACTGTCCCATGAACCTTGTGCCACTGCAGACACCCACCCTCAATTGAAACACTGCCTCAAAAGGCACGAGAGGCGTGTAAATGAGACGACGTGTATTTACTACTTCCATACAGTGGAGTCACTCTGCCATGTGTGGACAGCACTGCACTGTGACATGCACACAATCAAATGTCACCCGCAGGGCACAGTAAACATGCAAGTTAATGTGTAGGCCCATATCCAGTTAACGACATATATCGTGATACCCAAAACATACCTCCATACACTGCATGGTACATATGCATGAATGAATGATGATACAAGATTGCACAGCAGCAGATGAGGACATGATGCCACAAACACTGACATGTTCCCCCATCTCCATCACATGTAGGTGATGCAGGATATGCACTCACGCCATGGATGATGACACCTGTACGGAGACCAAGGAACAGGCATGAAGAGGCATACAATAGGGCACATATCCGCACACGTGGAATGATTGAGAGGACATTTGGACTGCTGAAGGCCCGTTTCCGCTGTCTGAGCAGATCTGGCGGATCACTGCTGTACAGCCCAGTGAAGACGGGTAAAATCACGCTCGTATGTGCCATGCTGCACAATATATGCCTGCGCAGGAACATCCCAATGCCACCAGACACATTTGAGGAATATGGTGATGGGGATGTGGATGTGGATGGGGATGGAGTTGGGGATGGGGATGGGGATGGAGATGGGGATGGAATGGCACCGCCTACCCCCGGGGGTCCACATGATGGCCAGAGAGCACGGGATGCCCTGATTCGCATTTACTTTTGATTCACAGCACATTCACAGAAATGCACGAACATGGTGACGACAATGAATTAATAGTTGCACTGCAAAATAAATGATCAATGTCCACACATGTATGTCTTGATTCGAAATGGTGATGTATTGATGTAATAACAACAGGGAAGGAGGTGCATTGGTTAGGGAAGCTGTACACCCGGGGCCACCCACCACCCAAACGTGCCCACCCCCACCAAGGCCCCATTGTTCAAACCCCCAAATCTACCTACCCCACCACCCAAACGTGCCCACCCCTCTCACACCCTTGTAGTCCACATGTGTCCTGCACTGCCCCACACACATGCCATCACTTCCGTGTGCGCTTCTGTGCCTGTGCAACCTTGCCCGAGGGACCCGTTAGCCTACTCGAGCGCCTCCTTGGACTGGCAGTAGTGGAGCTGGATGGGGTGTTTGTGTTTGATTGCGCAGAATCTGGGATTGAGGGCATCCGTGCCAGATTTGCCTGTTGGCCAACCAACATGGCCTCTAGAAGCCTGGAGGTGTGGTCGTTGCCCTCCCGCACCTGGCGTGCAAGGGTTACTATAGTGCTTGCAAAGCGTCCGATGGACCTCGACAGGCGACGCACTGAGGCGCTGTAGCTCTCCCTCTACAGCCTGGATTCCTCTAGCTGCCTCTCCACCAGCTGGGTGAGGGTAGCCTGCTGCTCCTCCATCCGCTGCATGCGGGCATTCAGTTCGACCATGGATGGGGTGGGCGACCTCATGGGACTCCTCAGCGATGTGGGGCTGAACTCCAGCTCATGGAAGGAGCCCAGGTCTTCCAATGTGGGCATCTTCCCCTGTGGCCCCGTTTCCGAGTGCTCTTGTGGGGCACTGTAATCACTGCAGGCCACCCCCTCTGCAGTGCTGCTGCCTTCGGTGTTGTGTTGGGTGGCCATGATAGGTTCCCGTGGCACCTGTCTAGACTCAGGCAGTGTGGAGACGGTGGGGATGTCGGTGCTGGTGGTGGTCGGCACATCTGTAGTGGCTGGTAATGTGGCCAGAGGTGCAGAACTGCCGGCAGCATCCTCCTGTGTGGTGGCGGTGGCTTGTGTACTTGCTGGTGCAGATTGGCTGGCCTGTTGTGCAGTATCACTGTCACTTGAAACGGCTGTGGGGACACAAAGGGCATGCAATTAGTGTTGTTGTGGTGGCAGATGGGTGCATCACTTGCGTCATTAAGATTGTACATTGAATAGTGTTAGTCACATGCATCTGATTGCTGGTATATGCATTCTGTGATATTGGTTGCCATACGGATCATGATGGGTCCTTTGGCCCACTCATGCACTGCCTGGGGTGGGGGGTTGTTAATGGGTCCTTTGGCCCACACATGCACTGCCTGGGGGGGTGTTGTTAATGGGTCCTTTGGCCCACACATGCACTGCTTGGGGGGGGGGGGTTGTTAATGGGTCCTTTGGCCCAGTACTCACAACTGCATATTTTCATGTGGCATTCATGTTTGGGCACTTACCGGCATCTGCAGGTGGGCTCACTCCTGCCTCAGCCTCACCGATCCCATGGATTGCCTCAAGGTGGAGGACGCTGCTGCAACGCTCCTCCCATGCTTGCAGCCTCAGTGGGGAAGGGGGTCCTCCGCCTGTCCCACTGCTGGGTTGGCGGTGCGTGGAAATGAGGTTGCGTACCCTCAGCCTCAGGTCGTCCCACCGCTTGTGGCAGTCCTTCACGCTCCTCACTGTCATGCCCACAGCGGTGCACTTGTGTGCAGCTTTGGCCCACGCCTCCTTCCTCTGCTGCTGTGTGGCACGCCGTTGGTCGGCGCTGAACAGCATCTCCGCATTGTCCACAATGTGCTCCACCAAGACCGTTAACTCCGCCTCGCTGAAGCGCTGTTTGCCCTGCCTCTGAGCAGGAATCCTGGCACACATGCTGGTGGTCCCTTTTTTTTTCTTCTCAGAGTTAGGATTGTGCTTGTGCTGACTCTGGATGGCAATGGATTGTGCTTTTATATGATGGCAGCCTCTCTGTTTCCTGTTTTGGCAATCATGGTATTTCCGGTTCTGTGTCCGTGGCGCCGGAGGCTGACACGGGTTTTGCGCCACGTGTGGCTGCGTTATTTCCATTTCCGTGTGGTTTTTCGTGACGGCGGTAACAACGTTTCCGAGTCTGTGTGGTGCGCGCGACCGACAGCGTGTAATCGGACGGTTTTTCCGCAACCTTGCGGACATGGAAACGTTTTTACCGCCGTCACGGATTTTGCACGGTCCCGGACTGGCAGGTTGTAATGAGGCCCACTGTCTTTTTTCCCATCTGCTATAATAAACTGTCACTTGCAAAACTGTCTGCTCTCCAAATCTTTTTTTACACACACACCTATGTAAAAAAGTGTAATTTCATATTAAAAGATGGGAGAAATAACAGTATAATTGTAGAAAAACACTTTCTAGTGTATTATAAAATTACACACAGCTAGGATAAGTTCATGGATCTTTATACACTCACAACGATAGACACTATCATTAAAAAGGCTCCCAGCTGAAACAACACCACTGCCTCTACATCACATCCTTCTGTTTTATTACCCACACCTTCACAAATGCATACATTCCATGCTTTCCTATACAGTTTCTGCCATTTACCCTATAAAAATAACAAAATAAGTACATGATTATTTATTCAATCTCCTAGCATCCAATAGCACAGCTTTAAGAAGCGAAGTGAGTTTCATACACTTAGAGGCTAATTCATAGAAATTCGCACAAAAGTGGCGCACGCGGCTGGCGCACAGTGTCCCCGTGCGATACCTTTTCATCACACAGCATATTCATGGATTTTAGCCTCCGAAACCAGCCGTGGCGCAGAGTGGTGCAGCGACTCTGCAGCAGCGCCAGTTACGCCCCCAAGAACGCCCTCGCGCAAGGAAAAGCCTTCAAAATTCACAAATCATCGCAAAGGGCTGCGCTAACCCTGGACCAGTTCACAGGGCTGCCAAAAAGCAAACGCCAAGCGGGGAACGTGTATTTCAGTGGTTCGCAGGAAGTTTCACACGCGATTGTCCTGGGTACGTGTACATCAGGGGTGCGTGGGAAGTAACACGCGATTCCATCAAGGCACGTGTATTCCAGGGGTGCGCGGGAAGTATCACACGCAAAAAACAGCAGGGTACGTGCATTTCAGGGGTGCGCGGGAAGTATCACACGCGATTCCATCAGGGTACGTGGCAGCAGGGTACGTGTATTCCAGGGGTGTGCGGGAAGCATCACACGCAAAAGCAGCAGGGTACGTGTATTTCATGGGTGCGCAGGAAGTATCACACGTGAATTGCACGTGTGGGTCCTCCCAGGTGTTCCCTCTACACCCTCCACGGTCCCTGCAGGCGGCCCACACCACAGGGGGCCTACCCTGCCCATGTCCCGCAGGAAGCCCATCCACCATGCCCATGCCCCCCCAGCCAACCTTCATGTCACCTTGCACTAGTGCCCACCAACGCATGTCCCCCTGCACCCCAGCCCCCAGGGGCACCCTCCACCAGGCCCCCACTCATGTCCAACTCATGTCTCCCTGCACCCCCACCCCCCAGCATCCAGGGGCAGCCTCCACCAGGCCCCCACTCATGTCTCCCACCACCCCCACCCCCCAGCATCCAGGAGCACCCTCCACCAGGCCCCCACTCATGTCTCCCACCACCCCCACCCTCCAGCAGTGCAGGGCACCCTCCACCAGGCCCCCACACATGTCTCCCATCACCCCCACCCCGCAGCTGTGCAGGGGCACCCTCCACCAGGCCCCCACTCATGTCTCCCAGCACCCCCACCCCCCAGCATCCAGGGGCACCCTCCACCAGGCCCCCACTCATGTCTACCATGACCCCCACCCCCCGGCATACAGGGGCACCCTCCACCAGGCCCCCACTCATGTCTCCCACCACCCCTACCCCCCAGCATCCAGGAGCACCCTCCACCAGGCCCCCACTCATGTCTCCCACCACCCCCACCCTCCAGCAGTGCAGGGCACCCTCCACCAGGCCCCCACACATGTCTCCCATCACCCCCACCCCGCAGCAGTGCAGGGGCAGCCTCCACCAGGCCCCCACTCATGTCTCCCAGCACCCCCACCCCTCAGCATCCAGGGGCACCCTCCAGCAGGCCCCCACTCATGTCTCCCAGCACCCCCACCCCCCAGCATCCAGGGGCACCCTCCACCAGGCCCCCACTCATGTCCAACTCATGTCTCCCTGCACCCCCACCCCCCAGCATCCAGGGGCAGCTTCCACAGGCCCCCACTCATGTCCAACTCATGTCTCCCTGCACCCCCACCCCCCAGCAGTGCAGGGGCACCCTCCACCAGGCCCCCACTCATGTCTCCCACCACTCCCACCCCCAGCAGTGCAGGGGCACCCTCCACCAGGCCCCCACTCATGTCTCAAATCACCCCCACCGCCCAGCACTTCAGGGCACCCCCCACCAGGCCCCCACTAATGTCTCCCTGCACCCCCACCCACCACCATCCAGGGGCACCCTCCACCAGGCCCCCACTCATGTCTCCCACCACCCCCACCCCCCCAGCAGTGCAGGGCACCCTCCACCAGGCCCCCACACATGTCTCCCATCACCCCCACCCCCCAGCAGTGCAGGGGCACCCTCCACCAGGCCCCCACTCATGTCTCCCACCACCCCCACCCCCCAGCATCCAGGGGCACCCTCCACCAGGCCCCCACTCATGTCTCCCAGCACCCCCACCCCCCAGCATCCAGGGGCACCCTCCACCAGGCCCCCACTCATGTCTCCCACCACCCCAGCCCCCAGCAGTGTAGGGGCAGCCTCAACCAGGCCCCCACTCATGTCTCCCAGCACCCCCACCCCCCAGCATCCAGGGGCACCCTCCACCAGACCCCCACTCATGTCTCCCACCACCCCCACCCCCCAGCAGTGCAGGGGCAGCCGCCACCAGGCCCCCACTCATGACTCCCATCACCCCCACCCCCCAGCATCCAGGGGCACCCTCCACCAGGCCCCCACTCATGTCTCCCACCACCCCCACCCTCCAGCAGTGCAGGGCACCCTCCACCAGGCCCCCACACATGTCTCCCATCACCCCCAACCCCCAGCAGTGCAGGGGCACCTTCCACCAGGCCCCCACTCATGTCTCCCAACACCCCCACCCCCCAGCAGTGCAGGGGCAGCCTCCACCAGGCCCCCACTCATGTCTCCCATCACCCCCAACCCCCAGCAGTGCAGGGCACCCTCCACCAGGCCCCCACTCATGTCTCCCAGCACCCCCACCCCCCAGCATCCAGGGGTACATTCCACCAAGCCCCCACTCATGTCTCCCAGCACCCCCACCCCCCAGCATCCAGGGGCACCCTCCACCAGGCCCCCACTCCCACTCATGTCTCCCATCACCCCTACCCCCCAGCAGTGCAGGGGCACCCTCCACCAGGCCCCCACTCATGTCTCCCACCACCCCCACCCCCCAGCAGTGCAGGGGCAGCCTCCACCAGGCCCCCACTCATGTCTCCCAGCACCCCCAACCCACAGCATCCAGGGGCACCCTCCACCAGGCCCCCACTCATGCCCAACTCATGTCTCCCTGCACCCCCACCCCCCAGCATCCAGGGGCAGCCTCCACCAGGCCCCCACTCATGTCTCCCTGCACCCCCACCCCCTAGCATCCAGGGGCAGCCTCCACCAGGCCCCCACTCATGTCTCCCACCACCCCCACCCCACAGCAGTGCAGGGCCAGCCTACACCAGGCCCCCACTCATGTCTCCCAGCACCCCCACCCCCAACATCCAGGGGCACCCTCCACCAGGCCCCCACTCATGTCCAACTCATGTCTCCCTGCACCCCCACCCCCCAGCATCCAGGGGCACCCTCCACCAGGCCCCCACTCATGTCTACCACCACCCCCCAGCAGTGCAGGGCACCCTCCACCAGGCCCCCACTCATGTCCAACTCATGTCTCCCTGCACCCCCACCCCCCAGCCTCCAGGGGCAGCCTCCACCAGGCCCCCACTCATGTCTCCCTGCACCCCCAACCCCCAGAAGTGCAGGGGCAGCCTCCACCAGGCCCCCACTCATGTCTCCCACCACCCCCACCCCCCAGCATCCAGGGGCAACCTCCACCAGGCCCCCACTCATGTCTCCCACCACCCCCACTCCCAGCAGTGCAGGGCACCCTCCACCAGGCCCCCACACATGTCTCCCATCACCCCACCCCCCAGCAGTGCAGGGGCACCCTCCACCAGGCCCCCACTCATGTCTCCCAGCGCCCCCACACCCCAGCATCCAGGGGCACCCTCCACCAGGCCCTCACTCATGTCTACCACTACCCCACCCCCCAGCAGTGCAGGGCACCCTCCACCAGGCCCCCACTCATGTCCAACTCATGTCTCCCTGCACCCCCACCCCCAGCATCCAGGGGCACCTTCCACCAGGTCCCCACTCATGTCTCCCACCACCCCCAGCCCCCAGCAGTGCAGGGCACCCTCCACCAGTCCCCACACATGTCTCCCATCACCCCCACCCCCCAGCAGTGCAGGGGCACCCTCCACCAGGTCCCCACTCATGTCTCCCACCACCCCCACCCCCCAGCAGTGCAGGGGCACCCTCCACCAGGCCCCCACTCATGTCTCCCTGCACCCCCACCCCTCAGCATCCAGGGGCAGCCTCCACCAGGCCCCCACTCATGTCCAACTCATGTCTCCCTGCACGCCCAACCCCAGCATCCAGGGGCAGCCTCCACCAGGCCCCCACTCATGTCTCCCTGCACCCTCAACCCCCAGCAGTGCAGGGGCAGCCTCCACCAGGCCCCCACTCATGTCCCCCAGCCAATATGTCACCACAATCTAGATCCCTGGCCCTTATGATCAGCCTCCAAATGCCAAATACCCACCTGAGTATTGCATCCACCCACTTAGAAATGGCAAAAACATGATAGAACCCCAATTGCAAGTTTGGAAATGAACACATGTCCCTCACATACACCCAATGGGTGTCAGTGAATGTCAAAACCCATATCATGATATGCATGAAACCAATGAGATGATACTACACATTGAAGTTTGAAGAAAAAATATGTATTAAAAGCAACATAAATTGAATCAAAAATAAACAAACAATAATGGAAATTTTTTTAAAAAAAACAGCAGGTCCGTGAAATAATGCAAAACCACAAATCATAATGCAAAGGAAAGGTGTCCAAAGTCACAGTCCACAAAAGTAAATCCAAAGGAAAATTAAAATCGAAAACCATTGCTCCATGGGGAAATCATAAAAAAAATTGAAAATCCAAAAGTCAACTACACACAGATAAACAATCCAGGGTCCATGATCCCAACCGAAGAAATGAAACCTATCTAATAACACTACCTAAAAAAAAAAACTATATACAGAAATGTGGCCCATTGTCCAAAAGGTCCAAAAAAAATGCTAAATCAAAGGAAACCTAACACTAACTACAGAACTATTTACAAGGGCAGCTGGCTCGTCCGACGGCTCACTTCGGGATGTTCCGGGCCAGGGCATCATCGAACTCCTGCTCAATGTCCCGGAGGCGGTCCTCCTCCATGGCCCCGAGGGTCCGCAGGGCCGTCCACATGTTCACCCCAAACTCCCTGCGGATTGTCTTGAGGCACCCGGCCCGCCTCAGGGCCCTCCGCATGGCGTTCTCCGCCCTGGCCATCGTGAGCCGTGCCTCTTCCGCCCGCTGCCACTCCGCATCTATGGCGTGGCCCAACCACTGCCACACGGAAGACACTTCCCGTCCTGGGTCCTCCTGCCCTCCGGCCGATGCCTGCCCCTCCGATGTCGAAGGCCCTGAGACATCATGGCTCCCACCACGTTGCTGCTGTGCCTCTGCCCATACACTGCCTCCTGCTGCCTGCAAATCCTCCGCTGGCTGGGGTGCAGTCGTTGATGTGGCCACCCCTGCTGGACGTCCCACTCCAGACTGTGGCAGGGATGCCTCCTCCACCAGCCTGGCCGCACCGTCAGAGGCAGCTCCACAGGGCACCCAGGTGACTGATGGGTGGGAAGATGGCACGGAGGACGACGCATAGGGGGTTCAGTTGAGGAGGGGGTCTGAGCAAGCCCCATCAAACGAAGGAATCCGGCCTGGGTGACCTGTCCCAGTAGGCCGACGCGGTCAACAAGCCATTCAAGATGACGTGCAGTCTCCTCATGAAAAGACTGCAGGTCACCTCGCATAGCCCGTTGACGCAACACCACACCAGTCAGGACAGGCTCAACCTGGACCCGGATAGCCACATGTCATGAGCTCATCCCCTGCCTGAAAACGGGTCTGGACTTAGGCATCCCTGCTGGTGCAAGATGATGCAGTGACAGGATCACAGACAGGATTGCACACAGGCACCTCCGTGGCGACCTGTGCTGCCTCCTGTCCCTGGTCCTTCACTGCACCACTAGCACCAGTGGAATCCCCACCTCCAGACCCCGTCTCTGTTGCTTGCACGGCCTCCTCCTCCACCAAACCCCCCACCAACCTGGATGACTCCGTGCCATCTTCCCCCGTTGGGCCCTGTGGGGTCCCAGCTGCCCCTTCTGCTGCCGAGGAGTCCAACTCCGACCTCCGCCTCTTGGACCTCCCCCCGGCAGCTGCGTCCTGGGACGCGGCACCGGACTCCTCACTCCCCGACGAGATCACAACCTGGGAGGGGAGCCGGGCCTTGCGTCTCCGGCTGGCGGTGCGATCCCCGCCGCTGTGCTCCACAGCACCTTCTCCGCCCTCTTCATCAGTTGACGCTGCAGACAGGGAGAAATAAAACACAGGTATCAGGGCACTGTACAATGGACACATACACACATGACAGTTGCACATGAGTGGCATTGGCAAACCTCAGACATGGGATCACAATTGGCAACACACATGTCATTTCAACTTGCACACATAAGCCATACCACAGCCACATCACAACTGCCAGCACCATCCATACACATACAACAGCATGAGCAGGCAAAGGTGAGCCAGCCATCACATGCAACACAGGGAGTGCACTACACATGCACGCACACCACCACACTTGCATGCATGTGTACACCTCAGCCAACTGTCGCAGTGTTCAGATGGGCATCCATGTCACATCTGCCAATCAGGCTTCCACATCCCGCTGTCACATGCATCCATTTTGCATCACTGTTGCACCCTTGTCAAATACACACACATGCACATGTACACAGTGCTGATACATGCAGCTGAAAACAACATACATGCGTGACATCACGAACATGCCTACTTACATACACATTCATCCAAACATGTGTGCCCACACAACTGCATTTGGCATGCAAGCCTACACACACAAGCACCATCCATGTCTCACACATGACAGCCCTCGCATGTGTTAGCCTCACGGCCCTGTATACCCCAACCCATACTCGGCCCCATACAAACAGATGTGCAACCGGCACACTACTGGCACATCACCACACGCACATCTTACAATCATGATGCATGTACACTTACCGCTCGATTCCAGATGGGTCTGCCTCTCAAGGACCTGGACGTGGAGCGCTGGAGATATGCGTTCCAGGACCCTCATCTGATCTTCCGACAAGTGGCCCCGGCGCCCCTTAGCATCCGATGCCTTCAAGAGGCGCCGGGCCTTGTTCAGGGTCCTGGACCTGAAGTCCTCCCAGCGCTTCTTGACATGTTGGAAGTCGCGGACTGCCACCCCCTCCTCGTTGATGGCTGTCACGATGTCTGTTCAGATCCGAGTCCATCCTTCCTTGTCGGCGTGCACACTTCCGAAGAGGGCATCATACTGCCCCAGGACTTGCTCCACCAGGACACCAACTTCCCTTTCACTGAAGCTGGTGCCCCTCTGCCTCTCGGCCGGGGGTTGTCAGTGGTGCCAGATGTTGCAGTGCCCGACATGACAACCCCAGAGGCAGGAGTGGGTGGGCAACTGGGTCCTGGGGCTGGGCTGTGGAGGGATGGAATCCCAGTCGGGAGTCTTCGGTTCCAGCAGGGGTGGTCACAGCAACAGAACCCCTGGCTGATGTGCAGGCAGCAAATGGCAGGGCACGTGGGCAGCAGACAGTCAGGCAGCAGCAGATGGCAGGTGGGAGCGTGCTCAGGGGTCTGGGGGGCAGTAATTCGGCTTTCTGGGCAGGAGCGTGGTCTTCCGTGTGCTTACGCGTGGCCAGCTTGATACGGAGTGATTTGACACGTGAAAATCCTGCACGTCTGTGTGTAATTCGAGGAAAGGCCCATAGCGCCTAAGCGCGTCTGCACGCATACGCGATTTAATTGGCCCAAAGGCCGCCATGCGCAGCTATGACGTCACGCGCATGGCCGTAGAGAATGGCGCGTGTAAAAAAAAAGATACGCGTCCGAGTGTCAAAGCTTGTATTTGGTGGAAATGGCCTCATCGCGTATGCGCGTCTGTGACGTGTGTATAAAAGGTACGTGTAGAACGCCATTTCCTTGTACGTGTTTTTCGTGGAGAGCGAGTGGGTGAAATCTGTACTTCTTGTCGGTTCACACGCAATTTACTTCACGGCGTTTCAAGTTCGTACTCCCTGTTACCTCTGACAGCTTTTTCTCTTTTCCTCTTATTCCTGGGCCTGTTTCCTCAAACAGCGTTCCCTTCTACTGTTGTCCTGTCTCCTCAGACAGCGTACAATTCTTCTTTTGGCGGGGGTGCTGCCAACGCGCACACACGCATATTTTTCACGCTTTTGTTCCTGGCAGACGGTGAGTCGCGCACGTATTTAACATCTGTGCTTGCCCCGTGTTTCGCGTACCCCTTCAGAGGTCATTCTAGGCTGCGTGTGACACGCATACGTTCATTCTTGTGTTTCAGGGTGCCACAGCGTAGTGCAGGTTTATTTTTCCACACACGTGGTCTAGGAGGGGTTGCGTGCACCTTACTTCCCTTTTTTGGGGTGCCCGTACGTTGCGTGACCCCTCATCTTCCCCCAGGGGTGACATACAGCCTTGCTAGAGCACTGTTAGGGAGAATTCTCTGTTTAGGCTGAATTTTCTAACCTAGTGAGTCCCCCAGCAGCTTTGCTGGATTTCTGGAGTTTGTTTTTTTCCATCCTGCCAAGAGTGAGACTCTTTTTCTCCCACTCTTGGACATGAGTGTAATTCCTTTGAATGTCAATGTGTTCTATGGGCTATGGGGTCTTTTACTCCCTAGGGTCTCATATGTTTTGCTATGTGTGTTACACTGCACCCTCCGTGCCGAAGCACTGGGGCGTAATAGTGGACCTTCATCATATAATCCATACCCGGGGACTGACTACTGTCTCCCCGCGCATGTAAAGTCACCATTGGCTTTACTAGAACTAAATTTACAAACAGAACTAGTACAAACCATCCTATTGTGGATGTACTAGTAGGGGTAATTCGATTACTCCTGGGTCTGTTATTCGAGGGGGCACTGTCCCGACCCCCCTCGTCGAGTTTTGGCTGGTGGCAGTGGAAACTACTTGTTATGTTCGACCCCGAATATAACCCTATGGGATTCTTCCCATTGTTGGAGATTGATACTTTTCCTCGTTAATCTCTAACGTACCACCAGTTTACTTATCTAAAATATGTCTATCGGATGGTATTTTCTGCCAGAACTCGGTTTTTAAAATGGCGTCTGTGTTCGTCTCTGTGACTCCTAAACCAAAGGTTGAGCCCTTTGTTCCACTTTTGGCGGGCTTCTGTACAGAGACCCTCCAAAGTGGTGCCATTCTGTCTGGGTTACCACAGGGGTGTGGGAGGGGGTTTAGGCACCCTGGACTGAGTTGCCTTGCCAACTCCAGTCGCACTCTGGTGTGATTGGCCCAAGTGGTGAGCCACCCCGCTCACCACTTAGCGTGTTTTGATTGACAGCTAGGCTGAATGAATGGGGGTTTTCTGCATAAAAGCAGGGCTTTTGGGACTGAATCTTCAGAAGGCGCCAAAGGACCTAAGAATCCGACGAGGGTAAAGCTGAGCCGACCTGCAACAATGACACCTCTGGTGGAGCCCTGCGGAACCGACTCACCACTTCCCGACGACAGAGGAGATCTCCCTGTCGGAGAGTCTCTTCCCCTGACTGGTGGGAACAACCAGTCCCCTTTGCTTTTTCTTCGCTCCAGGACGCAGTAGTCGATTTGCCCGTGCAGAGCACCTCGGCAACCGGATAGCCATTACCCCTGTACCGCGACCAAAAGGTGGTGCCTTGTGACGGAGCACTCCGCGGCTGGTCTCTTCCCTGGTGGTGCACCAGACTTCACTTTTCTTCGACGACGAGATCATCTCTACTCTTGGCAAAGACCCGACATGCATCCACCTCCAGGAACAACTGCCCCCGCCAGAGCTGTCTCTCCACAAACAAGGTACCGTGTCCACCTGGGTTCCCTTTCTGCCGGATCGAGTGAGGTGTCTTAATCCTCGCCTTTCCATTGGGTCGCCTCCAAGCTTTCTTTAACGTGTTGTTCTGAACTGGTCCATTCTTTCCATAACAATTTTGCGATAAAGACTCGAAGCGCATTTCCACTGAGACACTTTTTGGGACATATCGTCTTGCCTCTCTCCGAGTGGGCCTGGCCTCTGAACTTTGTGATCTGCAGTAGACCCTGCCTTACTTGCCTTGCATTTGTCCGAAAAGGATTGGTACCGAGTTAACTTCATAACCTGCCTTATTTTTTTCTCTCCCGTCCTAACAAATACTAGAGAACCGTCTAGGTTAAAGCATACACCTCTGTCTGCAAATAAGTGATGCCGGTGAACCTAGACTTGTCAAACTATTGTTAGGGGGATTGATCTTTTTCTTCGTATAGTAATTGTGATTGAAGTTGTTTGCCGTATTAGTGCCAGAGTTTTTTCCATAGATGTGTTGTTATAAATAAATACCTTTATATCTTTACACCGAAGCCTTGTTCCGTGTTTGCTTGTTCTACTGTGTGGATTGCCCTATATTGTATACTCCACATACTGCCTAACTCTTCTTGAGGGAAGTCTGACTGCTCAGCCACAGCTACCAAGTGAATCCTGTGGTACAGACTGCTACCAAGTGGGTTTACTGCCAAACACCTGTAGTCCTAAATCTTTTGCAGTGGTCCCAGAGGGAACTGCACAGGTTTCCGCCTAACACTGGTGTACAGCAGTGGGATTTGTATCGAGTATATAGTTTAGAGTGCTTTTCGACACTTTAGGATAACTAACCACAAAGCTTAGCACTAAAAAGCAACTTTCAAAAACATGTCTACTATGGAAGCTTACAGTCAAGAATCCTTGTCAGGTGAAAATACTGAGGGTTTACAAGCTCTCTGTAGGCAAGAGAATCTTTCCGTAAGAGGCAAGAAGTTAGAACTGATAGCGAGATTGCTGGAAAACCAAAGTCTGGGTACTGGTTCAGAGGAACCAACTTCTCCAGCAGATGTAGATAACAGTGATGGTGTTGATCTAAATTGTAATTCTGACGATAGTGATGAAGAGGCTGACGAGGAAGGAGAGGCTAACGAAACTGTCTCCCCTGCTCCTCCACCTGCCTTACCAGCTGTACCTACGGGGCCCATACCAGGTCCCACATGTAACCCTGCTTATTTTGAACTTGAAAAAATGAAGCTCGAATTAGAATACAAACGGTTCTTGGCTCAATCTGAATGAAACCAAGAGCTCGAGTTCAGACGGATAAATGCCCAGGCTGAGCAGAAGCAAGCTGAGTTAAGGCTCAGGGAAATAGAACTTAATCACGAATTAGAGATGAAAAAGTTGTCTGTAGAAAATGCTTCTCTCTCCTCTGGTTCCTCTAGGAGCTCCAGTCCCAAAAGACCCCGGATGCCGAAGGAATTAGTGGGTATGTATGAACCGAGATTGGATGTATTGGATTGGTTAAAACTGTTTGAGTACAATCATGGGCTCCAGGACATCACCGGGAATGATTTACTTCCCTGGTTGTTCTCTAGGCTCCCCCCTGTTGCGACTGATGTGGTAATGGAGTTGGGGGAGGCGGATAAGACAGAGTACGAAAGTGTGAAACTAGCTTTGATAGCTAGATTTGGGAATACCCCTTCCCAGTATCTTAAGAGGTTTAGAACCCTCAAAAAGCATGATGGTACCCCTTGGGCTACCTGGGTTAGTGAAGGGTTGAAAAACTTAGAGGGATGGATTAAGGGTTACAAAGTGAACACTTATGAGGGTATGAAGAATCTTTTTATGTTGGAGTCTATTTATGATGCCTGTTCTCCTGAGCTCAGACAGCACTTGGCTGATTCGAAGGAATTGGATTCCCGGAAGCTAGCTAAGGCTGCTGACTTATGGGTTGCCAACAGGGCCACGCATAAGGATTCTGGGGCAACTCAGAAGAAGGATGAGGGAAAACAGCCTAAAAAAGACTCAAAATAGAATTCGAATAACTCAAATTCCAAAGAGGGCCCCAAACAAAACCAGAAGGGTAAGCCACAAAGAAAACCGCAGGAGAATAGTGTGTCTTCTGGTGCCAAACCGGAAGGAGGCCAGAACAAGCCACCATTCCAAAAAGCATTCGGTAAATGCCTTGTTTGTGGCTCGACTGACCACGTGAAAGGAGATCCCAGATGTAAGGGTAAACCTTCAGGGGTCCAGCTTGTCTCCTTAGCCTTCGTTCCAGAGGAGGAAGTCCAAATGGCAAGTGGAAACTTTCTACTGCTAGCTGATGAACCCATTGGAGTCTCAGCCAACGTTTCTTTAGTATCTCTGGGGTTGTGGGAACAACAGAATTTAGATGTCTATAATTATATCCCCGATAATACTAAAGAGTATTATAAGGACAGTGTCCAGGTGAATGTCAGGAGACTCCTGCCATTAGGGACACTGGGGCCAGCATAACTGTGGTGGATAAATTGTTTTTTCAGGCTGAGGATGTTGCTAAGGCACCCAAACGCCTCACCAAGTTAGCTGGAGGGCCTGTGCAGATGCTTCCCCAATTACCAGTTCTCATCCAGTGTAACGACATGACTGTGAAGATACCTGTCAGCATACAGAATGAGGAACCAGGATGCGTACTGTTGGGTAACGATTTGAAAACTCTCGGAGTTGTATCGCATACTCCCAGACCTCCTAGTAAACGGTTACAGGAGCTAACCAGACCCGCAAGAGAGAGGACCATGCGCGGTACTCTCCCGGAGATGATGAAGAAAGAGATCACTCCGGCTCCACTTGAATTGTCGGCCGCTGTCTGAAAGAAATCAGAAGCGAAAGGGAAACCTAAGACTTCTACCCCGAAACCAGCAGCCAGCATTTCAGTGCAGCCAACACGGACTTCCCAGCGGTTGTCCAAAGTTACACCCGTAACTCCACCTCCAGCTGAGGCTGAGAGGGAGGTACAACCCTGTGTGGTAGAATTAAACTCTGAAGAAGAGCTAATGGAAGGCCAGGAACTCATTGGAGATCTGGATCCTGTTGACCATCCTGAGCTGCAGTCTTTACTGGCAGAAGGTTGACCCAGCAGGGCAGACTTCAGTAAGGGACAGAGAGAATGTCCAACTCTGGAAGGTCTTCACCACCAGGCAGAAGCTCAGGCTGAAGGGCAAGAGCCTGGGAAATACAGGTTGCACTGGGAAGATGGCCTCTTCTACAGTGAACCAACCGAGTCTGCACCTGGAGACTACAAGTGGCTTGTAGTACCCCAAGAGAACAGACCACAGTTCTTGCAGTTAGCCCATGAGATTCCTTTGGCTGGTCACTTGAGTTTCAAGAAGACTAAGGAAAGGCTATCTCTCTACTTCTATTGGCCAAAGATGGGGGCCGAAGTAGAAAAACACTGCAGGAGCTGCCACACCTGCCAGACCTCTGGTAAGGTTGGCTCCAAGAATGTGACACCTTTAGTGCCTCTCCCAGTTCTGGGAGTCCCGTTTGAGAGAGTCGGGATTGACATTTTTGGTCCCCTTGATCCTCCAACCTCCTCAGGCAACAGGTTTATACTTGTTGTAGTAGACCATGCTACTAGGTATCCTGAGGCAATTCCTATGAGGACTGTTACAGCCCCGGTTGTGGCTAAGGCCCTCCTTGGTATCTTTACTAGGGTCGGGTTTCCTAAGGAAGTAATCTCTGACAGGTGGTCAAACTTTATGTCCCACTACATAAAATCCTTGTGGAAAACCTGTGGAGTTACTTACAAGTTCTCAACAGCTTACCAACCACAAACCAATGGGTTGGTAGAACGGTTCAACCAAACCATGAAGAGCATGATAGGTGCTTTAGAGGAACCCCTTAAGCGTAAGTGGGACCTTCTACTGCCATGCCTTCTCTTTGCTTATAGAGAAGTCCCTCAGGAGGGAGTAGGTTATTCTCCCTTCGAACTTCTCTATGGTCATCCCGTCAGAGGTCCATTGGCACTGATTAAGGAGGGTTTGGAGAGTGCTCCTTCCCCCAAGCCAGTCAGAGTGACTGACTACGTGATAGGTCTCCGGAGGAGAATGTCGCACATGATGACAGAAGCCAGCGATAACTTGAAAGCTGGACAAGCATTGGTCAAGCACTGGCACGATCAAAAGGCTAACATGGTTGAGTTCGCTCAAGACCAGCTCGTTCTCGTTATGATCTCAATAAGGCAGAGGGCCATGCAAGACAAATGGATGGGACCCTTCAGAGTTGTGGGTAAACCTGGAGAGGTTAACTATCTGGTGGACTTGGGCAATCCCAAGGAGGCTCCGACCGTCTTCCACACCAACCAACTCAAAGCGTATGTCTCACGACCTAATGTAGGAGCGTTGCTTCTAGCATCATCCGAGGAAGAAGAAGAGAGTGAAGCTCTTCCGGATCTCCTCAGAGGCTTGCCTTTGGACAAACAAATTGAAGGAGTAAATCTCTCCTCCAATCTGACACCCGAGAAACAAGAAGAGTGCAAATCCATGTTGAATCAGTTTGCCTCTCTGTTCTCGCTTTCACCAGGCTTGACCCCTTGGGGCCAGCATGACATACTCACTGGTGACTGTCTGCCAGTCAAAAGCAGAGGTTACCGAATGTCAGAACACGTACGAACCCACATCAAAGGTGAGGTCGGCAAGATGCTTGATCTCGGGGTATTAGAGCCCTCTACTAGTCCATGGTCTAGCCCAGTTGTGTTAGTACCAAAGGCCGGATCTTAAGAGCTTAGATTCTGCATGGATTATAGAGATCTTAATGCAGTCACCAAGACTGATGCCCACCCTTTGCCAAGAACAGATAAGTTGGTGGATAAACTTGGCGCCGCCAAGTTCCTCAGCACATTTGACTTGACGTCAGGCTATTGGCAAATAGCCCTGACAGACCATGCCAAGGAGAAAACTGCATTTTCGACCCCCGTTGGCTTATACCAATTTTAGGTAATGCCTTTCGGATTGAAGAATGCACCTGCTACGTTTCAACGGATGGTAAACCAGGTTCTGAATGGGATGGAGGCTTCTGCATGGCATACTTGGATGACATAGCAGTGTTCAGCAATTCCTGGGAAGAACATGTAACCCACCTGAGAGATGTTTTGCAGGCTCTTGGACGAGCCAATCTGACCATAAAGGCGAGTAAATGCCAAATTGGACAGAGTAAGGTAGTCTATCTTGGACATGAGGTAGGAGGTGGAGAAATAAGGCCTTTGCTCAGTAAGATTGAAGCTGTGCAAAATTGGACAACACCTACTACTCAAACCGAAGTGAGAGCCTTCCTAGGCCTCACTGGGTATTACAGGAATTTCATCGAGAACTATGGGACCATAGCCTCTCCACTGAATGTCATCTCCTCGCCCAAATTTCCTAAAAAGGTTAGATGGAACGAGGAGTGCAATCAGGCTTTTGAAAACCTGAAAAAGGCTCTTTGCCAAGCCCCAGTACTCAGAGCTCCTGATTACCGCCAACACTTCATTGTGCAGACAGATGCTTCAAATGTAGGAATAGGTGCCGTACTCAGTCAACTGGAAGGGAAAGGTAGGGAGCACCCTGTTTGCTTCATCAGCCGCAAGCTGAAGGATCCTGAAACAAGGTGGGCAACAATCGAAAGAGAGTGCTTTGCTATTGTGTGGGCTCTGAAGAAGTTTAGGCCGTACTTGTATGGTTCTACTTTTGTCATTCAGACTGACCACCAACCCTTGAGATGGTTAATGCAAATGAAAGGGGAAAACCCGAAACTATTGAGATGGTCGATCTGCCTGCAAGGGTTTGATTTCACCATTGAGCACAGGTCAGGGTGTCACCACCAAAATGCTGATGGTCTCTCTAGGATGTATGTCATCGACTAGAGGTATGAGATTCATCCAGGAGTGGATTAAATCCTCCTGTCCCTTAGTCTGGGGGGGCAAGTGTTAGGGAGAATTCTCTGTTTAGGCTGGATTTCCTAACCTACTGAGTCCCCCAGCAGCTTTGCTGGATTTCTGGAGTTTGTTTTTTTCCATCCTGCCAAGAGTGAGACTCTTTTTCTCCCACTCTTGGACATGAGTGTGTGTAATTCCTTTGAATGTCAATGTGTTCTATGGGCTATGGGGTCTTTTACTCCCTAGGGTCTCATATGTTTTGCTATGTGTGTTACACTGCACCCTCCGTGCCGAAGCACTGGGGCGTCCTAGCGGACCTCCATCATAGACTCCATACCCGGGGACTGACTACTGTCTCCCCGAGCATGTAAAGTCACCATTGGCTTTACTAGACCTAAATTTACTAACAGAACTAGCACAAACCATTCTATTGTGGACGTACTAGTAGGGGTAATTCGATTACTCCTGGGTCTGTTATTCGAGGGGGCACTGTCCCGTCCCCCCTCGTAGAGTTTTGGCTGATGGCAGTGGAAACTTCTTGTTATGTTCGACCCTGAATATAACCCTATGGGATTCTTCCCATTGTTGGAGATTGATACTTTTCCTCGTTAATCTCTAACGTACCACCGGTTTACTTATCTAAAATAAGCCTATTGGATGGTATTTTCTGCCAGAACTGGGTTTTTAAAATGGCGTCTGTGTTCGTCTCTGTGACTCCTAAACCAAAGGTTGAGCCCTTTGTTCCACTTTTAGCGGGCTTCTGTACAGAGACCCTCCAAAGTGGTGCCATTCTGTCTGGGTTACCACAGGGGTGTGGGAGGGGGTTAGGCACCCTGGACTGAGTTGCATTGCAAACTCCAGTCGCACTCTGGTGTGATTGGCCCAAGTGGTGAGCCACCCCGCTCACCACTTAGCGTGTTTTGATTGACAGCTAGGCTGAATGAATGGGGGTTTTCTGCATAAAAGCAGGGCTTTTGGGACTGGATCTTCAGAAGTCGCCACAGGACCTAAGAATCCGACAAGGGTAAAGCTGAGCCGACCTGCAACGACGACACCTCCGGTGGAGCCCTGCAGAACCAACTCACCACTTCCCGACGACAGAGGAGATCTCACTGCCGGAGAGTCTCTTCCCCTGACTGGTGGGAACAACCAGTCCCCTTTGCTTTTTCTTCGCTCCAGGAACAGTGGTCGAATTGCCCGTGCAGAGCACCTCTGCAACCGGATAGCCACTACCCCTGTACCGTGACCAAAAGGTGGTGCTTTGTGACGGAGCACTCCGCGGCTGGTCTCTTCCCTGGTGGTGCACCGGACTTCACTTTTCTTCGACGACGAGATCATCTCTACTCTTGGCAAAGACCCGACGTGCATCCACCACCAGGAACAACTGCCCCCGCCGGAGCTGTCTCGCCACAAACAAGGTACCGTGTCCGCCTGTCTTCCCTTTCTGCCAGATCGAGTGAGGTGTCTTAATCCTCGCCTTTCCATTGGGTCGCCTCCAACCTTTCTTTAATGTGTTGTTCTGAACTGGTCCATTCTTTCCATAACAATTTTGCGATAAAGACTCAAAGTGCATTTCCACTGAGACACTTTTTGGGACATATCGCCTTGCCTCTCTCCGAGTGGGCCTGGCCTCTGAACTTTGTGATCTGCAGTAGATCCTGCCTTGCATTTGTCCGAAAAGGATTGGTACCGAGTTGACTTCATAACGTGCCTTATTTTTCTCTCCCGTCCTAACGAATACTAGAGTACCGTCTAGGTTAAACATACACCTCTGTCTGCAAATAAGTGATGCCGGTGAACCTAGACTTGTCAAACTATTGTTAGGGGGATTGATCTTTTTCTTCATATAGTAATTGTGATTGAAGTAGTTTGCCGTATTAGTGCCAGAGTGTTTTCCATAGATGTGTTGTTATAAATAAATACCTTTATATCTTTACACCGAAGCCTTGTTCCGTGTTTGCTTGTTCTACTGTGTGGATTGCCCTATATTGTATACTCCACATACTGCCTAACTCTTCTTGAGGGAAGTCTGACTGCTCAGCCACAGCTACCAAGTGAATCTGTGTGGTACAGACTGCTACCAAGTGGGTTTACTGCCAAACACCTGTAGTCCTAATCTTTTGCAGTGGCCCCAGAGGGAACTGCACAGGTTTCCACCTAACAAGCACTAGGGTATGATTACCATCTGGTACCCAACCCCTTTGACCCCCAATTGCCCAGGACAATAGTTCACATTGACTCCCATATGCACAATAACATCAGTGCCATGGCTGGGAGGCGAACAAGCCGTAAGGGTGGCAAAGGTGGCCGAGCCCCAAGTGGTGGCCGTGGTGGATCCGGTAGGGGACGTGGCCGTGACTTGCAGGGTGCCCCTAGCCCCCCATGTGTGGAGGAGCAGTCAGGGACACCCATGCCCCCCCCCTGGTTGAGGGTAACGTGGCTGACACCATCCATGCTCAGCCCTTGTTGGACCAGCCCACTGTGGAACCAGACCTGGCACAGGGTGACTCCATGGCTGACTTCCATTTCGGCAGGTCTAGGCCATGTGCGCCGGTGCACTTTGGTGTCATCAGGCCACGTGGATCAGGGGCAGCTAGGTCATCTGCTTCCCCGCGAAGGCAGGCTGGGGAGGCTGCAGGGGCAGCTGCGGCTCCATCTACCCCACCTCTCACACACCCAGCCAGGACAGTGTCGGGCAAGTCCATCATGCTGACATTCCCCCTGACACCATCACACTTGAGCTAATGCCTGCACCAACTCCCATGCTGAGTGTGCAATCCCACAATCCTAGTACAGAGTCCACCGGGGCTCCTGCCCCTAGTGTCCAGAGCGGCGTAGGACACTCAGGATCCCCACCACCTTCCAAGCGGAAGAGGAAGAGTGCTCGTCCAGTAGAGGCTGATGCCTCAGACACGGCTACACAGTCTGGCCCGTCAAGGAAGCCCAGCTTCAATGAGGCCAAACTGAATGCACTTGTAGAGTATGTGTTCGCACATGACCGCGAAATGTTGATTGTTGCAGGATCCAAGACCACACCTGCACAACGTCAGGCACACTGGCATACCATCGCGGACATCATAAGTGCCCTTGGAATCGTGAGGCTCACAGCTACTGAATGCTACAAGCGCTGGAATGACCTGAAGCGCAGGGCAAAGAATAAGCTGGCCTCAAGTCATGGCGCAATTCTAGTGACTGGAGGTGGGCCTCCAGCAGAGGACATAGAACTCACTCCACATGAGCAAGTTGCTGGGACCTACGTCACAGAGGAACAGATCCAAGGCTTGGGAGAACTGGCAGATTACGAGGCATTGTCCGGTGAGTGCACATGCATGTGTGTGTCATCCATGTGCATGGTGTGTGTGGAAGGGCTTCTGTTTGGGTGCCAGGTGAGGGTGTGTATCCCTGAGTGGTTTGGGTCACCCGTGTGCCTCATCCAATACATTCTGCGCACCAGCATTTGGGTATAGCAGTATCCCTTATGCCAACATTAGACATCCAGCACAACACCACACCAGTTGCCCTTGAAGTGTCATCTTGCCACAACATTGTTGCTTATTTTCCTCTGTTTATTCAGGCAGATTGTTTGCATACCACCACTTTTACTCGGCATTTCTCAGTCCTATTGTCACATGTCTGACATGGCTATGGTACAGTGGACTGGCTTTGTTTCCAGGACATGATTTGTTTAGACATGTCCCTATGCTATAGGACCATTTTGGACTGGCAGCTCCAGGTTAAACATTTGAACCATTTCAATGAAAAAATCAATTTCATGAGCAAACTGGACTGAATGAACAATTGGTGCCCTCCTCTCCCTCTTCACTTTATGGCTAGGGTACATGCCATCTGTGTGATGGCATGTGTATTTGACCTGCCAATCACTGGCCTATGTGTGATGCCACTGCTAGGCAGCATGCAGCAAATGTGTTCATCTTCCATCTTGGTGTCATCAATGTGTGCCATCTGCCTACTCTTCACACGCAGTGACGGTGCATGCATGGGAGGGTTTTAGTCATGTGGGACATGTGTCAATCAAGTACGGTTTCTGTAGCCTCTCAGCCCTAATTGTGTGCCATAGTGCTAATGCCTGTTTCCATTTTTTTCTTTTATGTCTTTGCAGGGGATGACGCACTTGATACTGCTGGGGTTGTGGAGATGGTGCAGACCCAGGAGGGGTCTGAGGCCCGACCGACCACCACTGAGGGACGTGGTGTGGTGGTGGGTGAGAACCCACAACTGCTGCAGGTCGTGCTCTCGAGGGGTGTCTCTGGCTGCACCTCCCCCGAGCTGTATTCAGGTGTCGATTCGGATGATGAGACCTATGTGCCGTCGCAGGTGAGTGTTCCTGGGAGGGATTCTGTTCTGTCCGACCCACCTGCACCAGGGTTAGAACCCTCAGTGGGGATGTCAGTGTTGGCAGGTACGCCTTTGGTGGTTACGGATCCAGGGTCACACTCCGCAACATCTGATCCTGTTCCTGGGCCAGCAGATCAGAGGGGGAATGCAGTCCTGCAGCCTCAGGCAGTGCCGGCACAGCAAGACGCAGATCGCCTTGCCCCAGACAGGTGTGGTGCCCGCCGACGTGGTGGCTATACGCCACCTGGCAGTACCGCATGGGAGCAATCCATATACGGTATGGCAACCCAACAGGCAGCATCATCAGAGATGATGGCTCAGGCCATGGATAGGGTGGCCACTTCCATTGTCCCCCCGAAAAGCTGATGGAGCGACTACTGCAGGCAACAGACTCCATCTGCCAGTCACACAGGGAGGACATGTTGGCGTCCGACAGGGACAGGCGGGCGGCACTGGCGACTCTGCGGGAAGCCATTTCCATAGAGTCCCAGGGCCACAGGGAAGCCCTGAGGGTGGAACTCCTTCACCTCAGGACGACTCTTGTTGAGCTTGAGGCTTCAACAAACAGAAGGACAGAACAGCAGCTGGAGCGTCTCACACGTACGCTCTCAGCTGAGATGCATGCAACTAGGGCGAAGGTCCGGGCATCCCGTGAGTTGTTGCATGGGGACCTACGCACAATTATCCTCCAGAACGAGACCTACCACACCCGCATGCTTGCTGCCATGGAGGAACAGACTAGGGCTTTGCGTGGGCTGCCTCCCATAGTGCCACCACCTCCTGATGCAGCTGCAGAGGGTGAGGAGAGCGACAGCAGTGATTCTCTCACAATAGGGTAGCCGTGTAGGCCATGAGCCCATGGAGGTGTTTTTTTTTCCGCAAGATCCACACAGGTGGGTTTTGGTGTGCACCCTGTCCTCGGACCTCCTGGGTGGCCTCCCCCACCTCCCAGGCCCATTAATGGCCATTTTTGATTTTCTTTTTTTTTTTTTGGACAGTTTGTTGCCTTGTGTGGCTCCCGTGGGCATACGCTGTATTGTGGCTGGGCACATGCAGGCTTGTCATGAATTTGGTTCAGATGCTTGGGTTTGTGTGACACACACCCCTCCTGCTTCCCGTTTCCATGGGCTTACAAAGGGTGTGCCCAAGTGACATTGACGTACATGGTAACGTTGGACTCCCATTCGATGTGTGGGCAGTCTCTAGTCAATACTGTGTATACATTCATAGTGCATATTGTTGTTGTATTGTACACTGCATGGTGTATTGATATGTGCCTCTGCATCCATCTCATCCTCCTAATTTGCAGGTCCATTTCTCATGTCTTCACAAGGCGGTCCACCTTGGAACTGGAGTCCATGTTGTAAGCAGTGCACCTACACTCTTGCGTGGCGCTAACACTGTATACTTGGAAGTGCTCGAAGTGCTGGCATCATCAGGTAGTGAGGCTACCAATTTTTTTAATTCTGTAATGTCATGTTTAAGGTAAGTTGGAGGTTGTGTAGGTGATTGGTATTCTTGGTAAGTATTTGGTAATGTGTGTTGTAGGTCCTGCATTACTGTGAGCATTTTATGTGTGGCCATGTTTCCATTAGGGACACTGTAGTTGGTGACACTTGGGACATGTTGTGGGGATTAATTTGTTTGCTCTCACATTGCATGACATGCCATGGTGTGCTGTGTGGCCGTGACGGGGAGGGGTTGGATGACATGGCACTGTTCTCATGTAGTATTTTGCAAGTGGGTATTCATTTCTGCAGCATGGAAGTGTGTCTTTTGATGACACTGCATTGGTGGTGTTTGTGTAGGTAGGGATGCACACATTGTGACACTTCCACATGAACATTCTCAGGCTGCTATGGTTCTGACAGTTGACTGTCCCTTTGTTCTTCATAATTGTCAGGTCGAGTCATCATTGCTTATCAGATGGTATGTGCCAGGGCTGTGTGCACTCCACAGGGGTGTGATTACTCTGTGAAGTAATTAGCCACCAGCTGCTTACGGGCTGCCTCACCCCGTGCCCTTTCCCCTCCCATGCGCAGTGGGCGTGCATGTGTTTGGGGATGTGGGGGCACCACCATGTCCACAGCCAGGCCCCAGCGTGTTGCAACATTGTGCAGGACACATGCTGCCACTATGATCCTGCACACTACTGGGGGCGCATATAACAGCTGCCCGCCAGAACGGTCAAGGGAGCGAAAGCGTGACTTGAGAACTCGAATGTGCGCTCCACTATGCCCTGGGTTGCAATATGGGCTGTGTTGTATCTTACCTCGGGAGGCGTGATGGGGTTCCGAATTGGCGTCATCATGTGGGTGCTCAGAGGGTAGGCACTGTCCTCTGGTGAGGAGGTGATGGATATCATTAGTGGGGTAGTGATATAACTCTGCATCTGACATGCATGCATGTGCAGTGGCATTCAAACTCACCAAGCAGCCGTGTATCGCCATGCCGCCAAGCTTCTAGGTCCCGGTTTAGGGTAGACATTCGGTAAATGAAGCTGTCGTGGGTGGACCCTGGATAGTTGGCATATAGTGAGGTGATGATTCCCTTGGCATTACATACTACATACTACCTGCACGTTGATGGAATGCCAGTGCTTGCGGTTCCTATAGATGTGCTCAGATGCCCTGGGGGGACGTAGTGCCACATGGGTGCAGTCAATGGCACCTAGCACTTTTGGGGAATTGTGCCACACCGTAGAAATCAAGGGCGGCAGCCTGCCTTTCTGCAGATGTCCTGGGCAGGTATATGTGCCTACGGACTGATGGGCGTGCAGTGATGATGTTCAAGACCTGGTGTAGGCAGCATGACTGCGTGGCCTGTGACACCCCACCCACTATGGCACTTGTCCGCTGAAATGATCCTGTGGCCAAGAAGTGCAGTACATTGAGGACCTCCCATACACCTGGTCATCAGGCATCCCAAAAAGGCTGGTTCTGGGAGTGAAAATTCGGACCCTCACTATCCTCCTCCTCCTCCTTTGGTAACCCACGGCCACTGCTGCTAGGAACGGTATATTCATTCTGGCGTCTGAGCTTGTTTGTTGCTTGCACGCACTTTTATGCTGCGCGGGTCGACGTACGCCTGCTTCATGCTGGCGTACGTGTTTCAGGATTGGACCATTTATTTTTCGGCGCATTGTAGGCGAACGTGTGAATCTTCCCGCCCACCCCAGGAATACACGTAACACTCTCTCCCAGGCCTAGTCGCGAGTAAATATTCCCACCCACCCCTGGAATACACATACCCCACTCTCAAAGGCCCAGTCGCGTGTGGAAGTTCCCGTGCACACCGAAATACACGTACCCTGCAAAATCGCGTGTGAAACTTCACACGCACCCCGAAATACACGTACCCAGGGAATCGCTTGTGGAACTTCCCGTGAACCCCGTAATACACATAGCCTGCTGGTATCGCATGTGGAAGTTCACGCGGACCCATAATACACATACCCTGATGGTATCGCATGGGAGACTACCCGCGCACCCCAGGAATACACGTACCCAGGCAAATCGCACGGCGGGGGTGGGGGTGGTGGGAGACATGTGTGGGGGCCTGGTGGAGGGTGCCCCTGCACTGCTGGGGGGTGGGGGTGGTGGGAGACATGTGTGGGGGCCTGGTGGAGGGTGCCCTGCACTGCTGGGGGGTGGGGTGGTGGGAGACATGTCTGGGGGCCTGGTGGAGGGTGCCCTGCACTGCTGGGGGGTGGGGGTGGTGGGAGACATGAGTTGGACATGAGTGGGGGCCTGGTGGAGGGTGCCCCTGGATGCCGAGGGGTGGGGGTGATGGGAGACATGTGTGGGGGCCTGGTGGAGGGTGCCCTGCACTGCTGGGGGGTGGGGGTGATAGGAGACATGAGTGGGGGCCTGGTGGAGGGTGCCCCTGAATGCCAGGGGTTGGGGGTGGTGGGAGACATGAGTGGGGGCCTGGTGGAGGCTGCCCCTGCACTGCTGGGGGGTGGGGGCGATGGGAGACATGAGTGGGGGCCTGGTGGAGGGTGCCCCTGGATGCTGGGGGGTGGGGGTGGTGGGAGACATGAGTGGGGGCCTGGTGGAGGCTGCCCCTGCACTGCTGGGGGGTGGGGGTGATGGGAGACATGAGTGGGGGCCTGGTGGAGGGTGCCCCTGGATGCTGGGGGGTGGGGGTGCAGGGGGACATGAGTGGGGGCCTGGTGGAGGGTGCCCCTGGATGCTGGGGGGTGGGGGTGGTGGGAGACATGAGTGGGGACCTGGTGGAGGCTGCCCCTGCACTGCTGGGGGGTGGGGGTGATGGGAGACATGAGTGGGGGCCTGGTGGAGGGTCCCCTGGATGCTGGGGGGTGGGGGTCCAGGGGGACATGAGTGGGGGCCTGGTTGATGGTGCCCCTGGATGCTGGGGGTGGGGGTGGTGGGAGACATGCGTGGGGGCCTGGTGGAGGCTTCCCCTGCACTGCTGGGGTGTTTGGGTGATGGGAGACATGAGTGGGGGCCTGGTGGAGGGTGCCCTGGATGCTGGGGTGTGGGGGTGCAGGGGGACATGAGTGGGGGCCTGGTGGAGGGTGCCCCTGGATGCTGGGGGGTGGGGGTGGTGGGAGACATGAGTGGGGGCCTGGTGGAGGCTTCCCCTGCACTGCTGGGGGGTGGGGGTGATGGGAGACATGAGTGGGGGGCTGGTGGAGGGTGTCCCTGGATGCTGGGGGATGGGGGTGAAGGGGGACATGTGTGGGGGCCTGGTGGAGGGTGACCTGCACTGCTGGGGGGTGGTGGGAGACATGTGTGGGGGCCTGGTGGAGGGTGCCCTGCACTGCTGGGGGGTGGGGGTGGTGGGAGACATGTGTTGGGGCCTGGTGGAGGCTGCCCCTGCGCTGCTGGGGGGTGGGGTGATGGGAGACATGAGTGGGGGCCTGGTGGAGGGTGCCCTTGGATGCTGGGGGTGGGGGTGCAGGGGGACATGAGTGGGGGCCTGGTGGAGGGTGCCCCTGGATGCTGGGGGGTGGGGGTGCAGGGAGACATGTGTTGGTGATCAGTAGTGCAAGGTGACATGTGGGTTGGCTGGGGGGCATGGCCATGGCGGATGGGTTGCCTGTTGGACATGAGCAGGGGTGCAGGGTAGTCCCCTGTGGTGTGGGCTGCCTGCAGGGGCCGTGGAGGGTGTAGAGGGAACACCTGGGAGGAACCACACAGTCAAATCACGTGTAGCATTCCCCGGCACCACCCAAATACACGTACCCTGCTGAAATCGCGTGTGAATCTTCCCGCGCACCTCGGAATACACGTACCCAGGCCAATCGTGTGTGGAACTTCCCACGCACCCCGAAACACACGTACCCAGGCTAGTCGCGTGTGGAACTTCCCGCGCACCCCGTAGTACACGTACCCAGGCTAATCGCGTGTGGAACTTCCCGTGCACCCCGAAGTACACGTACCCAGGCCAATCACGTGTGGAACTTTCCGTGCACCCCGAAGTACACGTACCCAGGACAATCGCGTGTGGAACTTCCCACGCACCCAGGAACACAAGCACACGCTATTTTTCACACAGCGGGTGTCCGTGTTTGTCGGTACCCCTTTGCACCTCATTTGTCCTAGAGGGCCACTGTATGACCATTCATCTTGGCTGTATAAGGGTGCTTTTTGTTAGCGCACATTTTAGCGCCCATTTTTTTCAGGCGCAGAGATGCTACCGCCTGCTTTCTTGTGGCGTACTTGTTTGGCCCTGTGCGCGTCTTTCACCGTGCGCTGGTTTGCCCTATTCGATTCCATGAATACGGGTTGTAGGCGAGCGTGTGGGCGTTCGGCGCACTTGCCTCCTGTACTTCACCCGTGACGCCCATGTTTTCACGCGTTGTTCCCCATTCCGAGTGTTACGCTCCGTGTTCCGCCTACTTTTGTGATGTGCGCCGCGCTATGTGCGATTTCGCAGTGGCCGTGGCGCACACTGTTGGATGACCTGTGCGCCGGCGCGCGCGGCGCACTTTTTCAGCGCACATCCAATGTTTTTCTCGCGCACGGACTTCCATGAATTGATGTGCACTAGTTTCCCTGCGATTTTTGCACTTGCACTGCGATTTTCGCACTTTTACTGCGAATCGCACGTTTTGGCACCTCTGCACGGGAATTTTCGGCGCACATTAATTCCATGAATCGACCCCTCAGTATTATACTCATTTGCAAAGCATGTTCAACTAACAGATTCTATGTAAAATATGCAGGCTGCACATAGGCAAAGGAAACTGCATGTACACACTATGTTCAGTTATCAAAAAACACTACTACTACAAAAACAATAAAAATCAACATCTAAATTAACAACAGTGCTATAAACACACACATTTACTAACTTCTTTCTTTTACAATTTCACTCACTGTCAGGATGAGCACTTGAGAGACCAGCTAATGATTAAATGTTCCAACGACAGTATTAGGAAAGAACTATGGAAAGAGAGGAACCCCATTTTGGATCGAGCAATTGAGATAGCGAAAATGGTGGAACACACAGATATGTGCATTGAAGTTCTTCAATCGGATACTGTGAACAATGGTAAACCCAAGTTGGATGAGAGTCAGGGTTCAGTGCTGAAGGTGTCAAAGGTTGTTCAGAGGCAGAGTACGTGGAATCCAAGACGCGCCTCGCAGAATGCTAAAAGGAGCGAAGAGAACAGACCGGCAACTGGCAGAGGATGGCGTCAATGGGTTCCTGCAAAAGATAGCAGAGGGATTCCCAAAGACATGAATTCTTTCAAGATGGTTAGGGATTCAGGACAATCCAGAGGTTTTCCAGGGAGACGATGCTTTAGATGTGGAAGCTTGTCGCATATAGCCTCGGATAAGGATTGCTTTGCTATTCATATCATATGCAATGAGTGTGGTGTGAGAGGGCACATTGCCCGATGTTGTAGAAATTTTAATGCTGGGTCAAATCAAGTGCATGAAATAAGTGCAAGTTATGAAGATGAGTCATATTGTGAGGATGGCAGAGAAGTGGTATTTACAGTGAATGCTGTCAATGGCAGAGTGAAAACGTAGAAACCTTATGCTGAGGTTGTAATTCGAGGTGTACCAGTACGCATGCTAATGGATAGTGGTGCTGACTACACCTTGATAAGTGTGGAAGTGTGGAGGAACAAATTCGATAGTTGTACTCTGTGGGAAAATACTGTTAAAGCAAATGCTTATGGAGATGTTCCCATAGATATTATAGGTTGCTTTGATGCTGAATTACAGTTTAAGGACAGGAAGGCCAAAGGTTATGTGTATGTTACCAACAGAGGGGGTGAATTGTTGTCATGGAGTGATCAAGCTGAATTGAAGATAAGGCTTGAGGCAAGTCATCCCGAGCAGGTAATGTCTGTTGCGGGAGGAGAGCCCACAGAGATACAAACCACGTTATCTGGGAAATTGGGGTGTCTTAAGGGCTTTGTACATGTAATTCGCCTAAAGAAAGGAGCTGTACCTAAGATTGCAAAACTGCTAACTATTCCTCTTGCTCTTAGAGGAGATGTAGAGGAAGAACTCAAGAGAATGGAAAGAGATGGTGTCATTGAAAAGATAGAAGCATCTGAATGGGTCAGTCCTATAGTTGTAGTCAGAAAAGGCAATGGGTCTTTGAGGCTCTGTATAGATCTTAGACATCTAAACAGCATGGTTGTGGCAGACAGGTTTCCTCTTCCCAGAATAGATGATTTGATGGTGGGAGTAGCTGGGTCAAAAGTGTTCTCCATACTAGATCTTAAATCGGCCTACCATCAGGTTGAATTGCACCCTAATTCCAGGGATCCCACCGCCTTCATCACCCCGATTGGATTGTTCAGGTGTGTTCGCATGCCATTTGGTTTGGTCTCAGCCGCAAGTGTGTTTCAGAGTATTATGCATAAATTACTTGGGGGTGAAAAAGGGGTGATGTGTTATCAGGATGATGTTCTTGTATGTGGGAGCGATGAGAAGGAGCATGATGTTCGTTTGAAAAGAGTTTTGGATATTTTGAAGGAGGCAGGCCTCACCGTTGCGTTGGAAAAATGTACTTTTAAAGCCAACAAAGTGGTGTACCTGGGTCATGAGATCACTGGGGAAGGGGTTAGACCCAAGGAGGAGGCTATTGAGGCCATAAAAAGAATGGAGGAGCCTAAGTCTAAAGGGGACATACTATCATTTTTGGGACTGGTGGAGTTTTACGGCAAATTTGTCAAGGGGTTAGCAGAAATGTCGAGGAATATGAGATTTCTCACTCGCAAGGGAGTCGTTTTTAAATGGTGTGACCGGTGCAAGAAAGAATTTTTGATGATAAAAGAGGCTATTGTCAATGCTCCCATTTTGAAAATATTTGAGGAAAGTAAGCCCACATTGCTTTTTGTTGATGCCAGTGATTATGGTGTTGGGGCTGTTCTGATGCAGGAGGATCAGACAGGTTTACAGACTGTGGCTTTTGCGTCCAGGTCTTTGAAGGGCCCAGAATCTAGATATTCAGTTATTGAGAAGGAGGCTCTAGCATGCGTTTGGGGTGTCGAGAAATTTAAAAGATTCTTGTGGGGGAGGAGTTTCACCATTTGCACTGACCATAAACCCTTGGTTGGAATTTTTACGAAAGGTGGTTTGGAGGGAGTGTCAAGACGCATTATGAAATGGGTCACGGTATTGCAAGGGTTACAGTATACCATGCTCCACGTAAAGGGGGAGGTTAATGTGGTTGCAGACGCCTTGTCTAGATCTGTCCAGAGGGAAATTTCTGACGATAGTGACTTTACAAGTTCAGAGGAGAGTGCAGAAATATTCCAGGTGCATGAAACATTAAAGAAAAGTGAGTTGGATGTGTCTTGCACGGAGGATGTTGTATATCAAGGAGTACTTACTCTGGTTGCAGAAGGTAAGATTAAGAGCCACAGGGGCGAGATGAATGGTTTTGCCAAAGTGAGGGAGGAGCTATGGATTCAGGATGGTTATTTATACAAGGGTCACCAGATGGTTGTGCCAGTCGGTATGAGGAAGTCTGTTTTGGAGTTGGCCCATGTTGGGCATTTAGGTCTGGCCAGGACGAAGGGACTTGTGAGGTCTGAATTTTGGTGGCCTGGTATCGACAAGGACATAGAAGAACAAGTCAAAGACTGTGTGGAATGTATTGAGGGAAACAAAGGCTTGAAAGTGCAAAAAGTTCCCATGGTAGTGAGGGAGTCCCCGCGTGTCCCTTGGGACGAAATTGCGTTGGATCTCCTCGGTCAATTTAATATTGGTGGTGGCAGAGATAGCTACCTATTAGTAGTCATGTATTTATTATCAAAATGGCCGGAGGTATGTGTACTCAAGGACATATCCAGCAGTAGTATAATCAGATTTTTGGAACAACTTTTTTGGAGAGAAGGGTTTCCAAGAAAGTGTTTGTCTGACAATGGGACCCAACTTGTTTCCAGAGAGTTTAAAGAATTCTTAGAGAATCATGGGATTGAGCAGGTGAATACTTCTTTATATCATCCCCAGAGTAATGGGTGTGTGGAACGATTTAATAGGACTCTGATGGAGGCTATTAGGATAGCGGTGGCTACTGGAGGAGATTGGGTGAGAACAGTGATGGAACGCACGTTCCAGTATAGGCTAACTACCCATAGTGTCACAGGCGTGAGTCCATTTGAGATCTTGAGAGGAAGAAAACCAAATACTCATTTATGTCCAGGTTGGATGGGCAAATCAAAAATGGTGGATGTGGATCTAGAGAGTGTAAAAAGGAGAATTTTTGTAGCTGGAGTTAGATCCAAGGAGAGGTATGATCAGAAGAATTGTTGTAGGGAACTCAAGGTCAAAGAGGGTGATTTAATTAAAGTCAAGCTCCCCACCAAAGTTCGTAAAGGAGCCTCGTTGTTTTCTGAACCCAAGCAAGTTGTGAAAGACTTGGGTTCGTCAGTGTTGGTCAAAGGAGGAGCTATTTGGAATAAGGAAAGGGTGGCTTTTCCGTTTCAATGTTAATTTGTCTTCAGTTAGTTGGAGACAGGGACTTTCTTGTGACTCTACCTAATCAACCACTAGATGTCCTATATCTATGCTCTTGATTTGTGCCAGGACTTGCAGCGCATCCAATGTTTTACCTGTTAAACCACGAGTGTATAATATTTATTTTACAGGTTTCAATTTCAGTTGTTCAATATTTGTTTTACAGGTTTCAATTTTAGTGGGTCCTCACCCACACAGTTACTTGTTATGTTTAGGGAGGAGAGGTGTTAGGATGTGCAGTGTTTCCAATGTTTACCTGTTAAACCATGAGTGTATAATATTTCCTTCACTATGTCTATTGTCACTTAGATACTATAGAACATAGAACTGCATCTTATGTAGCAGGGTTCCAAGGAGAGCCAGTGAAGAAGCAGGGCCTTAGTGGGAAGATTGTACTCCTCCTGCTGGGGGTCGTTTTATGTCATCAACTTACAAATAAAAGGTTCTTTACCTTTAAACTACTGGTTTTGTGAAAGCCTCCCTTTGTACATAACAAGACCACTATCCGAAAAGCAGCAATACTACACACAAGTACAATACTACACAAGTACAATACTACCACAATGTTCTAACTGTTACTCAAACACTAGAATGTTAGTATTGCAGAACAAAGAACTGTTTTAATTCTATACCATTAGATTTTGTATTAGTGCTTACCCTCACCACTAGCTTACTTTGTATTGTCATCTGAACCCCAGTATACTAACACACAAATACAAGAATAGCCTTCCCAAGTTGTTGTAGCTGGCCATTGCACAATCACACACCTCCACATACATTCTTTCCATCATACTCAGACACTCATGCACACAGCACACATACATTGAACAACAGCCCAAACCATAATTTCTTTTTTTCCAACACACCCCGAAGAATGCCTACCAAAAAGCAACTCTGTAAAAGCAACGCAGAAGTAGAGCAAATCAAAATAAAAGTGTCCACAATAAGGATCCATCTCTAGCAGAATTTGTTCAAAAAGTTCAAACAAAACAGCTAATACAGTCATTAAGCGAAACAAAACAAGCTTCCAGTACAGAAACGTTGCCTCCTCTTTCATAATGTAAACCGAAACAGAAAGTGATTAACAAGAATTCAGCTACCACTACTGCTACCACTACTGCTAACACTGCTCCTATAAATCTTGATGTAGTAGAAAGTAACAATACCAAAAAAAGTATTTTACAAAAAATGATCCGCCACAGAGTCCTTCAGAATCTTATAAAAACAGGAGAGAAATCATGCACAACCCTTAAAACCTATCGTAGAAAATTAATCTTAGAAGCTCTAATAGAAAGTGCAATCCTTCTAAAAAAAAGTAAGTTATTTACTTCAGTTTTAAACAAAATGAAACCACTAACAAAATTAACTACTAATCTTCAAAAAAGACTTCTCAATAAACAAAATGTCAACAAAAATAACTTCTTAAATATCTGTGGAGGTGAATGGAGTCACACCACAAGCACAGAACCATATTTGAATGAAGAAGCATACAAACAAAAGCAAACAAACACAATTGCCATATGTAACAGTGGACGAGGGTATTAAGAACGTAATAATACCATAATGGAACAAGAAATGCTGCTTACAAAAATATCCCCAGAAAACTCAGTATCACCTCTCCATTCCACTGAACTAAAACATCCAGTGTACAAATGGCCATGCACGTCAATGTGTAACATTGCAAAAAATCTTTCTAATCTTTACGCCAGTTCCTCAATTAGTATGTGAAAGGCAAAAACACATTCAAAATGAAACTACTACAAAATATGGATACCTGTCCAGTGCGCAAATACACAGGACTACAAGGACATTCATTAGCCTGCATTTCAGGACCTATTTGCAAAAGCACCTTCCATCATATCAAAATGATATGAACACATCATTCAACTATAAGAAAACTGATCCATAAACTCTACTATTCTAAAAGTCCTGCTTTAGCACTAGTAAATTTAAATAACAATCTTCTACATGCTACAGCCAAAGAACTACTCGAAGAAATAGAGCATATCCAGTGAAAATATTTTGGCAGTGAAAACCACTTACAAAATGCAATAGCTTTACAACAGACTAGCAACAATGGTCAGACGGCAACCTTCTACTACACACATACAAAAAAGAAATGCTACAATTTAAAAGTACATCTGCTGAAGTACCAAACCATGTGTGTGTGTGTTGCCGCAGAACTTTTTATAAAAGTAGCTCAAAAACCTTAGACATAACATAGAAACTAGAAGACAATGAAGATTCCAAAGGGTTTGAATTAGCTTTCTACCTTATAGCAGAAAACAAATACGAAATTACTCACCCCTTAATAATTTGCAGTTACTGCACTTCAAAACTTGACAACAACCAAACTCCTTCACGTGCTATCACAAATAACTTGGAATTATTCCCACTACCAAAACCCCTGCAAAAACTCAATTCATATGACAGCATCATAATTTAAACAGTGCACCCATTTCAAGCAATAATAAGCCTTCAATCAAAAACAGCAACATTAACTCCCTCTGAATTAGTGAAAGGCATTTGTGCAAAGTAGTTTATTTACCATTAGATCTGAAAGAAAATGTACACACTCTGGGAGTGCAACGTCCAATAGATCAATCTTTAATTGTCTTAGTAAATTGTGTACCTACAAAAGACAAAAAATTTGGCAACAACTCGTGGACTTACATAAAGTTAGACAAGCCTTGCAATATCTAAAAGACAATAATAAATACTACAAAGAAACTAATATTGAAGAAAACCTGAGGGAAACCACTGAAATAATTCGAGTCACGAGAAACTGGTCAATTTCAACTTCTAGATCCTGCTACAGTATCCAATATTTTAGACCATTATACAATTTGTCCATTACACTCCAAAGACACCATAGATAATGCACTAGAAACGTGCCAAATGCGACAAACCAAAGGATCACCAATCAGCATATGGGAAAAAAGTATAGAAGCACATGCCTTTCCTCTACTCTTTCCTACTGAGAATAGACGAAGGTACGGTGATGGACCCACTCAGATAACAGCATCAGAATACCGCTCTCTACAAATGTATTCTGAAGATCCCAGATTTAGACAAAATGTGGAATACATGTTCCACCTAGACTTTGAAAGTGAACTAGCAACTCTATGCTACGGAGTTGCACACAAATTGAAATCAGGTACCCATTTTCAAAATATGTCAGCTACACAATTACAACAAAAAGTGCAGGAAAAAGATGAGGTTCTACAATCAAGCATTACAAATCTGTTAGCAAGCATGCATGGTACAAAAGAATACTGGGTCCAACGTTACAGAATACATAGTATGATAAGAAACCTTGACCCACCCACTTGGTTTGTTACATTAAGTTGCGCAGAATATGCTTGGGTAGATTTACATGATTTCCTAAGCATAGCAAACAAAAACAAAACAAACATAGATATACTAATCACCTGGAGAACTCTGCTCTTTAGATACTGTTAATGTTTCAAGATATTTCCATCATCGCTTCATTGCCATGCTACACTTTATTTGTAATAAAACTGTTCCTCCCCTCGGAGAAGTGCAAAACTTCTTTTAGAGAAATGAATAGCAAGCCAGAGGAGCACCACATAGCCACATGCTTTTATAGATTAAAGATGCTCCTAACTTTGGTCAAGACAGTGATGCCACTGTTTTACAGTTGATCGAAAACATATGTCACTTGTGAAATTCCTTCACAAACAACAAATATTGACCTTAATGAACAAATTTTACAATTTCAAAGACACAAATGTGGGAAATATTGTTGTCGCAAATATAAAAACAAATGCAAATACTACACCAAATGCCGCTTTGGTTTCCCTAGACCAGTTACAACAACAGGTCAAGTAAACAACTTCATGTCTTCAGTTAGACATAGTGTCAAAGGTAAATCACCTAAGAACACATATTACATAGAAAGTACAGAAGAAGCAAAATATATCAATGATTGCGATGCAATCATTGCACTCTTATGGAATGCAAACATATATGTGCAGTACATTGCAGACAATTCCACTAGAGTCGCACGATATGTCACAGCATACTTAACCAAAGCAGAAAAAACAAAGCTTCAAGACCTCTGGGATATGACCTATCATCTGACAAAACACTGTCACAGAAATTGTACAGTTTAGGCATAAAAATGCTCTCTCATAGAGAATGTGGGTTCTATGAAGCTGCAGACTGTTTAACCGGTACTGCTTTGTATGGAAAATCTGAAAATATAGTATGGCTAAGTCTTGGTCCTGCTAAATGTAAAAAAAGAGTTATCAAATCATATGAGGCCAAAAATGATCCCAACAACCAAGGCATTTTGAAAAACAATTTAGTAGACACATACTACCCAAACAGGAGTACCACTTTGGAAACCATGTGTCTATACCACATAGCCCAAAACTTCACATACAAAATAATATAAAACCAGATGAAAACAAAGGTAGATACATAGTGACAAATTGTGAAGGCAGCTTAGTGAAACTTACCAAACAAAGCTTAATGAATCATATCAAATTGTCATTAAAAACTCCTCAACATAAAGAACTATATTACATGCCCTTGCTACAACTTTTTAAACCCTGGAGAAAAGAAGAAGAGTTACTAGATTTCTCTGACTCCTATGAAGACACGTTCAAAACAAATGAAAGTACTATAACAGATGTAAACGTTACACAGTACAAAACAATGTTGCACAATGAACAGCAACATGAAGAAGAACTCCAGGCCCAACTAGATGAGGACACTCTGGACAGTAGTCAACCTTCTTTAACAGGAAGCCAAGAACCACTTGGACAGCCACTAATAGCAAATGAGGCAGAATTGGCGATGACAAAAGGAGAATACACCATGTGTCACTATGAACAAGATAAGGAAGACTTCACTGTACTGAAATCAAAACTGAACAATGAGGAGCGTAGCATTTTCCAAGAAGTAACAAAACAGATTGAACATGGTGTACAACATGATAATAAAAACGGTACATGCCAAAACTACAAACCTATACTGCTATACGTCAGTGGTCAAGCTGGTTGAGGAAAAACATTCTTAATCAAAATCATCAGCAAGTTCCTTCAACAATTGACAAACAACAAACTGTCAGCTGTTGTAACTGCCCCCCACAGGCTTAGCTGCCTAGAACATAGGCAGAACCACTTTACACTGATGACTACTCCTTCCAGTAGAACACCAAAACAAATTAGATTATTACAAACTTTCTACAGAAGCTGCATTGGAACTACGCAGAGTTTTGAAACAAATGAAAATGCTACTAATAGATGAAGTGAGCATGGTCTCCAACCTAATGTTGGCTTTGATTCACCTCAGATTACAAGAGGTACTCAAAACAGACTATGAAGAGCTCTTTGGAGGAAAACACATTATTGTTTTCAGAGATCATCTTCAATTAACACCAGTGAAAGGTGAACCTATTTTGAAAACCTTAGGGCACAAACTCTGCCATAAAACTGTTGGCAGCATATGAAAAGTCAACCTTTAGCAACATCTCCAATACGGAGAATTAACAGAAAACATGCGCCAGTCTGCAGACCTCACATACGCCAACATTTTAAAAAGTATTAGAGTTGGTGTACTATCTCAAGAAGCACAATCAATATTAAAAACCCGGCACATCCATGGCCATAACTCATGTGCTACTGATGTCATGAAATAATTAGCACACAAAAATGTCAATTGTATGTCCTTGATGCCAACTCTTGCAAGCTGTTTAAAATTCAATGAAATAATGTTGAAAAACGAAATGGAACCAATAATTGAAATTTGCTCCACAGACAAACTGTACGTACATGGTATGACACTACCCATGTGTCAAGAAGCCACAACAAGACTAAATACCTTAGACAATTCTATCTCCATCACAGCTGGTTTGGAGAAAATATTAAAATTATCTTTAAACTGTAGAGTAATGCTTAAACGAAACCTTGACGTGGAGCAAGGACTAGTTAATGGAGTACTTGGTACAGTTGTTGGCTTTCAAACATACCCACGTGACAACAACATTCAGTTTGTCAATATTCTCTTTGACAAACTATCAGAAGTTAAAAGGATAGGACGTTCAACCACCTGATTCCTTCTTTTCAAAGACATGTATGTATGCAGAGAACAATTTTCTCTAACTCTGGCATACACAGTCACCATTCACAAATCACAAGGTCGCACCCTAGATAAAGCATTGATAGATATTGGGAGCACAGTCTTTAAAGAAGGCATGAGGTATGTAGCACTATCACGATTGTGTACACTTGACTGACTATTTCTAATCAACTTTGATGCAGGTAAAGTAAATGCTGATATTCCTTGCATTCTAGTATACAAAAAGCAAAAAGTTGTAAAAAAGAACTACTTCAAACAGAAACGATACAGGTTCTCGCTGCAATTCCTCCAAAGAAAGCAAAAAAAGCTAATACTTCATCAATTACCACAACCAAAGAAGAATCTACTGCTCAAAGTAACGCAAGTACTTCTTCAAAGAAGCAACACACACGCCGAACAAATGACTTGGACACAGAACTATCAGGTCCATTCAAATTTCAAATATAACTGGTGTAAATTGCTATACAAATGTAGCAATACATATTCTATTCCAATTGCCACCAATTATTGACAACATTTACTTACACAATACAGACCAATTGTGTTTGCAAATGTTAGTCCTTCATAGAAATGCAACCAACAATCCCGACAACACCTACAGTGTTCATGTAATAAGACAAGAATTGGACTACTATGCTGAATTGATCAAATTCACTGTAAACTCACAAGAAGATCCACCCAAATTTCTAATGTTCTTACTACACGTACTGGAAAACAAAAACATACCTATAAATGAAATCTTCCAGATTTCATACATGTGGAAACATACATGCACTCTCTGCAACCATGTGGCACAGGAACAAATCCCTAATGAATGCTTTGTGTATGTATCCATGCCTAACTGTGAATCCATTCCATTTCAGCAACTTGTACAAAATGTAAACCATGGCAGATTATGTCCTACCTGCAATTCAGATAATCGCTCCACCTTACAAATACAGACACATAGTAAATACGTAATAGTAATGCTTTTAGGTTACAATGCAGATGGGACCAAAAACAACTGCAAGCTGACTGGATACACACATGGTCAAGTATCACTTGGTAAGAAAACCTTCACAACAATAGGTATAATCTACCACGCAGGAGCCACAACCAATGCATGTCACTACATATATATAAAAAAAATTGTGGATGGTTCGAATGTAATGATAGTACCATTAGTCTAAAGCAGAGATTACCAGCAAATCTTATAAATACATATTTAATATTCTTAAAACCAAAATTGAATCACTGATCTGTGCATAAACATTAACAAAACTTCAATTAGAAAACTATAAACAGTTAGAATAAACCAACAGGTATCTAGCTGCCCCAAGATTCTACAACAACCAAACAGATAAATCAATACCACTAAATTATAACAAGAAATAAACAGTTAGAATACGCTAACAGGTATCTAACTGCCCCAAAAATCTGCAACAATGCAACAGATAGATGAATAACTTGAAAGTATAAATAAAAAACTATAACCAGTTAGAATACGCCAACAGGTATCTAACGTCCCCAAAAAAATTGCAACACGCCAACAGACAGAAGATTAGCCAGAAACAATAAATAAGCACTGAAAACAAAGAAAGAAATATATTGTACCATAACAAAAAAGTATTTTTTTTTTTATCCAGCATGGATTTTATTTCCCACATACCCAATGATTTAATAAACAAACACAGAAACTGAGAAACTGAGCAAATTGCACAGTACACTGGTTTGAAATATAGTACTTCTAAAGTACTAAATATGAGGGTCGAAATAATGCCGAATTGTCTAGTATGCAATGCAATAACTCATTATGAACTACCTAGACTAACATATTGGCCCTCATTACAACCTTGGCGGAGGACCATGGTGCTATTAGCACCATGGTCCATGCTGCTAAGGTTACGATTCCGCCATGGTGGATGGCGGAATTACCGCCCCATTCCAAGGTGAGTGGGGCGTTTATTCCCCATTCACCATTTGCCCTTCCCCATTCCCATTTTTGCCCCCATAGGGCATAATGGGAATGGGGAAGGCGCTAATTACGGCACCGTAAATTACGGTGCTGCAATTAGCTCCAAAGTCCCTTTGCGGGTTGGATTTTTAACGCCTGCTAAAAGCAGGCGTTAAACACCAACCCGCAAAGGGACACTTGTAATCAGGCGTTAAGGGTTAACGGCGCCGATGGCGCCGTTAAACCCTTAACGCCTGAGTTGTAATGAGGGCCATTATCTTTTCTTTTATCACAGAAATTAAAAAAGAATATCTGCTCCAGTTACCCAAGTCATGAAATAAGTATGTCCAATCACAAAAAGTCAAACAGTAAGTATTTAATAATTCAACTCACAAATACTGCTGAATAACACAACCATTCAAGCAAACATCTAACCATTCACCACATTCCAAAATGTTTACTTCCATGGATATGTTATACTGCAGTGCTAGTTACAAAACTCTACAATCTTAATTGCATGATTTAGCCAAAACTTCACATATAAACTCTACAAATCAAACAGTACACCAACTTTTGATTTGTGGATTTGATGGATGTTTGATTCTATGGGTGTGTTATGCTGTGGTGGTTGTGGCCAGGACTTAGAGTCTTGGCCACAACCACCACATCATAACACAGCCATAGAATCAAACATTTTAACTGTGGTATATGGGCTACTTATACGGGATGTTAATTACAATCAATGCTCTACTAACAACCCAAAACCTATTTCATACTAAAGTAAAATAGCCAGTAGTGTATTTTTTATGTCTGGGGACAGCCGTGAAGACCGCGGACATGACAAACAACACAGGGGCACCCGCCACCTTAACAAATATAGCATTTGACCCATCTTTTACTCCCCCACCCTCCCCAAGCACTCTTACACACAAAAAATACATTATGGGACCCCCCCTATAACTTTGTCCCCCCTGGACCAAATCTCACCAAACTTTTCAAAACAATTCAGAGGGGGCCATATACTTTTATTTGCAAAGATTGGTGAGAATTCATCCCGGGAGAGTGAAGTTGTAAGCCACCAAAAAAGTGCTCTTCCTAAGGGATTAGCAACTTAAACATAACTACACGGCCACTACAGTGGGCTGTGTAATTACACAGCCACGCTAGTTGAGAACATCACTGATGACATCACATGTGCATTTACCTTTTATACAAGGGGTTGTGAATGTAATGTTGGCAAAAAAGTATCAGGGATTATCAGGAGATGTGTAATAAACTACATACTTCATCACGCAATGTAGTGTTCTAAAGAACATTCCATTGCAGTGTTCTTTCTAGTACAGGAACCCACTCATGTGAAATGTAGGTATTGGCTGCAGCATACACCAGAGAGATGCTATATTTGTAATTTTCCAAAATTATTTAATAAAATGGTGAATGCTTCTGTTTCAGACTTTTCCGTGAAACATGTACTAAGTAGCTAATAATGCATCACTTACTACATATTTCTTCTAATACAGACAAAACATAAATAGACTACAATGCATACACATATGGGGCTTACATATGGAGAGTAAAGTAAGCAAACAAGAGGCAGTATCATTAGCAACTGTGCATAATCTAAATGATTGTATTCACGTCCAAAAATGATTGCTGTGTTTCAGGCCTGCTTCTTCCCCTATATATGTACATCATAAGATGCAAATATATTCTAAGGAAAGTAGTGTAAGAACATGTGAGAATAGCAATAGCTATAAATGTTATACCTTTTGAAAGTTAAGTTGAATGACTTTAATTGAAAACCCCCTGAATTTCGCTCATTATGGTAAGCTAAGCAACCATAACTCGTGCCACCAACGTGCATTGTTTAGACTAACACACAGGACATCAAATATGACATCACAAATGTCATTGATGACATCATTGATGACATCACATGTCTGGCTCCCTCTTTTATCCTTTACCGACATATCTTGGCCAGTAATACTTAGGAAAAAAGAAATCAAAACACTTATACTTCAAATATGTTCTTACAGTAATTCATTTGGGGTTCACTCACAGCATATGAAACATATACATAAGGCGAATACACACTTAAAAGATACCAATGCTTTCTGTGTATGAAGACAATCACCAAGGTTATCAACACTTTCTTATTGTTCTGCTGTTTTTTTTTTATTACTGTACTTTTTCTGTATATGCTCATAATTGTATTTGCATTACTCTCTTTAGGGTGCAGTCACATCATGTGATAGGTATACATAGGGAAGTAGTAGGTTTGAAGCGGAACAATCATTTCTGTGCATAAAGATAATCAGGTAGGTTATGGACAATTTCTGGTTCTACTGATGCTTTTTTGCATACTTCACTTTCCCTGTATATACTCATATTTGTATGTGCTGTTGTGTTTTTTGTGTTTTGTATATAATAATGAAATTATATAGGAAGTGGGTTTCATTAGCTATTTATAACATGTTGCACACTACACAAAACTCTAATAAGAAAGCATTAAGCATTTCACTATTTAACATGGGAAGATTATGAATATTGCACCTCCATCATGTATGCTGCACACAATGTTTATGTTTATACATGAGTACATTATTTTACTGTAAAGAACTTCATAATAGAATGCTATTTATATCAATGCATTGCTTAATGCACTACATAGCTCATGACATCTATTCCAATGATCCTTAACACTTTTTTTGTCAACATTATAATAAGAATCCCTTGTACAGACTTTTCATGAAATGTACATGCACATGTGATGTCATCAGTGATGTCATCAATGACATTTGTGATGTCATCTTTGATGTCCTGGGTGTTAGTCTTAACAATGCACGTTGGTAGCGCGAGTTATGGTTGCTTAGCTTACCATAACTAGTGAATTTCAGGGGTTTTTTGGTTTTACTTTGAGCCATAATGTCCCTTTAACAAAGTTTTTTTACTGAATTTCATAGGTTTTTAGTAGCACAACCTAACCATAACATCCCTTTAACAAATTGTTTTTACTGAATTTCATAGGTTTTTAATAGCGCAACTTAACCATAAACTTCCTTTATCAAATTTTATTTTACTGAATATACATATTCATAGTGTGAATTTGATAGATGTTTACTAGGATTCCCTTACTTTAAAAACATGTAACATAGAACATACTGAACCCCCAGCTAGTGATTTTGATGTCCGCGGACGTGTGTGTGTGTCCGTGGATGGACGCGGACAACATCAACACTACCCAAAAACTCAGGAGGTATCTTAAATTGTTCTATCATGCCATATAAACACTGAACAAGTTCACAAAGCACACATAAACACATTATATGTCATAATAAATAAGAAGTAGAACCTATATATGTAACACATCACCAATCCATTTAATAGCATATGTACTAAAATGGAATATACCAAAACAAAAAAGACATACTTCCAACATAATTACCTCACAGAAACTGCACAGCTAGAACCAACAACCGACCTACACAACAGTAACAACACAATTTACCAGAAACTAGTAAGTAAAATTAATTTTTCTGATATATTTCAAAACTTTCTGTATTAGGTACACTAAAAGTAATAGATTATTTTTTACACAGAAATGTCCAGTACTTTGGAATGGCTTGAAGAACATTTCCCACATGAGGAAATGACTGAAGATATGTACTTAACACCGTTCTTTTTTTGTACCAGACCATACAAACAGTGAAAATAATATAGCAAAATAGACATTAGAAAATTCTCTACAGCGCATGGAACCAAAAATATTATGGAAAATTTCAATCTGTTAAAACATTTTGTGGAGGACCAAATAAAAGAAAAAAAAAGAAAAGAAAAACATGAAATATCATTGTCCCACATGTACCTGTTCCCCCTCTCCATGTCCTAGTCAACTATCCCCAAACCCTCACCACCAACAAAAATGTTATGATGAGACTTCCATCCCTTCATCCCCTCCCATCCAGCCTCTCCAAACCCCTAATTCCCCTGTATTTGTGTCAGTTTCTGCTTCCCCCTCTCTTTCATAAATGTTATATCTGTATATAATAAAAAATGTTATGTGTGTTCTAATTCAGTCCTTTGTGTCTTATTTTTTTTTTAAAGGCAGTTGGGGTGTCCGTGGACAGCGCGGGTGTCCAGAATGTCTGCAATTGACCAAAATGGGGGTGTCCTAAGGAAACTATACCTGTTCATACTGTCTGCAAACAAGATGGAACTGTTCTTAGAGCACACTTGGTGTTCAGAATATCCGTAATTAACCAAAATGGCAGTGTCCTAAGGACACTATACCTGTCTGTATTGTCCGCAAGCAAGATGGAACTGTTCTTAGAACGCACTCGGTGTCCGGAATATCCATAATTAACCAAAATGGAAGTGTCCTTAGACACTATACCTGTCCGTACTGTCCTCAAGCAAGATGGAACTGTTCTTAGAACATACTTGGTGTCCGGGATGTCCGTAATTAACCAAAATGGAGGTGTTCTAAGGACACTATGAGGCCCACTATGAGGCCGATTCATGGAATAATTAGCACGGCGCAAGTGGGCAAAAACGTGCGAATCGCAGTGGAATAGCGAAAATCGCAGTGCAAGTGCGAAAATCGCACGAAAAGCAGCGCACATCGATTCATGGAAGTCCGTGCGCGAGAAAACCAGCGGATGTGCGATAAAAAAGTGCGCGGCGCACGTTGGCACACAGGCCATCTAACAGCGTGCGCCAGGTCACAGCGAAAATCGCACAGGCCACAGCGAAAATCGCACATAGCGAGGCGCACGCAACAAAAGTAGGCGGAACATGGGCGTAACACTCGGAATGGGGAACAACTTGCCAAAACGTGGGCGTCACGGGGGAAGTACAGGGCACAAGTGCGCGGAACGCCCACACGCTCGCCTACAACACGTATTCATGGAATAGAATAGGGCAAAAAAGCGCACGCTCAAACCAGCGCACAGGCACAAACACGACAGCCACAAGAAAGCAGGCGGTAGCGTCTCTGCGGCTGTAAGAAATGTGCGCTAAAAGGTGCGCCAACAAATAGCACCTATATACTGCCATGATGAATGTCCTATACTGTGGCCCTCCAGGACAAATGACGTGCAAAGGGGTACCCACAAACACGGACACCCGCTGACAAAAAATACGTGTGTGTGTATACCGGGGTGCGCGGGAAGTCTCACACGCGATTTGGCCGGGTACGTGTATTTCAGGGGTGCGCGGGAAGTTCCACACGCGATTTCAGCAGGGTATGTGTATTTCAGGGGTGCGCGGGAAGTTCCACACGCAATTTCATCAGGGTACATGTATTTCAGGGGTGCGCGGGAATTTCCACACGCGATTTCAGCAGGGTATGTGTATTTCAGGGGTGCGCGGGAAGTTCCACACGCAATTTCATCAGGGTACATGTATTGCAGGGGTGCGCGGGAAGTTCCACACGCGATTGGCCCAGTGCGAGCAGGGTACGTGTATTTCAGGGGTGCGCGGGAAGTTCCACACGCAATTTCAGCAAGGTATGTGTATTTCAGGGGTGCGCGGGAAGTTCCACACACGATTTCATCAGGGTACGTGTATTTCAGGGGTGCGCGGGAAGTTCCACACGCGATTGGCCCAGTGCGAGCAGGGTACGTGTATTTCAGGGGTGCGCGGGAAGTTCCACACGCGATTTCAGCAAGGTATGTGTATTTCAGGGGTGCGCGGGAAGTTCCACACGCGATTTCATCAGGGTACGTGTATTTCAGGGGTGTGCGGGAAGTTCCACACGCGATTGGCCCAGTGCGAGCAGGGTACGTGTATTTCAGGGGTGCGCGGGAATTTCGAGACGCGATTTCAGCAAGGTATGTGTATTTCAGGGGTGCGCGGGAAGTTCCACACACGATTTCAGCAGGGTATGTGTATTTCAGGGGTTCTGGGGAGTACCACACGTGAATTGGCCGTGTGGGCCCTCCCAGGTGTACGCTCCACAACCTCCACGGACCCTGCAGGCAGCCCACACCACGGGGGACTACCCTGCACCCATGCTCATGTCCCGCAGGCAGCCCATCCACCATGGGCATGCCCCCCAGCCAACCCATATGTCACCTTGCACTACTGATCAACAATGCATGTCTACCACCACTCCCACCCCCCTGCCACCATGGGCATCCTCCACCAGGCCCCCACTCATGTCTCCCACCACCCCCACCCCCCAGCCACCAGGGGCAGCCTCCACCAGGCCCCCACTCATGTCTCCCACCACCCCCACCCCCCAGCAGTGCAGGGGCAGCCTCCACCAGGCCCCCACTCATGTCTACCACCACCCCCACCCCCCTGCCACCATGGCCACCCTCCACCAGGCCCCCACTCATGTCCCCCTGCACCCCCACCCCCCAGCATCCAGGGTCACCCTCCACCAGGCCCCCACTCATGTCTCCCACCGCCCCCACCCCCCAGCCACCAGGGGCAGCCTCCACCAGGCCCCCACTCATGTCTCCCACCACCCCTACCCCCCAGCAGTGCAGGGGCAGCTTCCACCAGGCCCCCACTCATGTCTAACACAACCCCCACCCCCCTGCCACCATGGGCAGCCTCAACCAGGCCCCCACTCATGTCTCCCACCACCCCTACCCCCCAGCCACCAGGGGCAGCCCCCACCAGGCCCCCACCCATGTCTCCCACCACCCCCACCCCCCAGCAGTGCAGGGGCAGCCTCCACCAGGCCCCCACTCATGTCTCCCACCACCCCTACCCCCTGCCACCATGGGCAGCCTCCACCAGGCCCCCACTCATGTCTCCCACCACCCCCACCCCCAGCCACCAGGGGCAGCCTCCACCAGGCCCCAACTCATGTCTCCCACCGCCCCCACCCCCCTGCCACCATGGGCAGCCTCCACCAGGCCCCCACTCATGTCTCCCACCACCCCCACCCCCCAGCAATGCAGGGGCACCCTCCACCATGCCCCCACTCATGTCTCCCACCACCCCCACCCCCAGCAGTGCAGGGGCAGCCTCCGCCAGGCCCCAACTCATGTCTACCACCACCCCCACCCCCCTGCCACCATGGGCAGCCTCCACCAGGCCCCCACTCATGTCTCCCACCACCCCCACCCCCCAGCCACCAGGGGCAGCCTCCACCAGGCCCCCACTCATGTCTCCCACCACCCCCACCCCCCTGCCACCAAGGGCAGCCTCCACCAGGCCCTCACTCATGTCTCCCACCACCCCCACCCCCCAGCCACCAGGGGCAGCCCCCACCAGGCTCCCACCCATATCTCCCACCACCCCCACCCCCCAGCAGTGCAGGGGCAGCCTCCACCAGGCCCCCACTTATGTCTCCCATCACCCCCACCCCCTGCCACCATTGGCAGCCCCCACCAGGCCCCCACCCATGTCTCCCACCACCCCCACCCCCCTGCCACCATGGGCAGCCCCCACCAGGCCCCCACTCATGTCTCCCACCACCCCCACCCCCCAGCAGTGCAGGGGCAGCCTCCACCAGGCCCCAACTCATGTCTCCCACCACCCCCACCCCCTGCCACCATGGGCAGCCCCCACCAGGCCCCCACCCATGTCTCCCACCACCCCCACCCCCCAGCAGTGCAGGGGCAGCCTCCACCAGGCCCCCACTCATGTCTCCCACCACCCCTACCCCCTGCCACCATGGGCAGCCTCCACCAGGCCCCCACTCATGTCTCCCACCACCCCCACCCCCAGCCACCAGGGGCAGCCTCCACCAGGCCCCAACTCATGTCTCCCACCGCCCCCACCCCCCTGCCACCATGGGCAGCCTCCACCAGGCCCCCACTCATGTCTCCCACCACCCCCACCCCCCAGCAATGCAGGGGCACCCTCCACCATGCCCCCACTCATGTCTCCCACCACCCCCACCCCCAGCAGTGCAGGGGCAGCCTCCGCCAGGCCCCAACTCATGTCTACCACCACCCCCACCCCCCTGCCACCATGGGCAGCCTCCACCAGGCCCCCACTCATGTCTCCCACCACCCCCACCCCCCAGCCACCAGGGGCAGCCTCCACCAGGCCCCCACTCATGTCTCCCACCACCCCCACCCCCCTGCCACCAAGGGCAGCCTCCACCAGGCCCTCACTCATGTCTCCCACCACCCCCACCCCCCAGCCACCAGGGGCAGCCCCCACCAGGCTCCCACCCATATCTCCCACCACCCCCACCCCCCAGCAGTGCAGGGGCAGCCTCCACCAGGCCCCCACTTATGTCTCCCATCACCCCCACCCCCTGCCACCATTGGCAGCCCCCACCAGGCCCCCACCCATGTCTCCCACCACCCCCACCCCCCTGCCACCATGGGCAGCCCCCACCAGGCCCCCACTCATGTCTCCCACCACCCCCACCCCCCAGCAGTGCAGGGGCAGCCTCCACCAGGCCCCAACTCATGTCTCCCACCACCCCCACCCCCTGCCACCATGGGCAGCCCCCACCAGGCCCCCACCCATGTCTCCCACCACCCCCACCCCCCTGCTACCATGGGCAGCCCCCACCAGGCCCCCACTCATGTCTCCCACCACCCCCACCCCCCAGCAGTGCAGGGGCAGCCTCCACCAGGCCCCCACTCATGTCTCCCACAACCCCCACCCCCCGGCCACCAGGGGCAGCCCCCACCAGGCCCCCACCCATGTCTCCCACCACCCCACCGCCCAGCAGTGCAGGGGCAGCCTCCACCAGGCCCCCACTCATGTCTCCCACCACCCCCACCCCCCTGCCACCATGGCCATCCTCCACCAGGCCCCCACTCATGTCTCCCACCACCCCCACCCCCCCAGCCACCAGGGGCAGCCTCCAGCAGGCCCCCACTCATGTCCCCCTGCACCCCCATCCCCCAGCATCCAGGGTCACCCTCCACCAGGCCCCAACTCATGTCTACCACCACCCCCACCCCCTGCCACCATGGGCAGCCTCCACCAGGCCCCCACTCATGTCTCCCACCACCCCCACCCCCCAGCCACCAGGGGCAGCCTCCACCAGGCCCCCACTCATGTCTCCCACTGCCCCCACCCCCCAGCAGTGCAGGGGCAGCCTCCAACAGGCCCCCACTCATGTCTACCACCACCCCCACCCCCTGCCACCATGGGCAGCCTCCACCGGGCCCCCACTCATGTCTCCCACCACCCCACCCCCCTGCCACCATGGGCAGCCTCCACCAGGCCACCACTCATGTCTCCCACCACCCCCACCCCCCAGCAGTGCAGGGGCACCATCCACCAGGCCCCCACTCATGTCTCCCACCACCCCCACCCCCCAGCAGTGCAGGGGCAGCCTCCGCCAGGCCCCAACTCATGTCTACCACCACCCCCACCCCCCTGCCACCATGGGCAGCCTCCACCAGGCCCCCACTCATGTCTCCCACCACCCCCACCCCCCAGCCACCAGGGGCAGCCTCCACCAGGCCCCACTCATGTCTCCCACCACCCCCACCCCCTGCCACCATGGGCAGCCTCCACCAGGCCCCCACTCATGTCTCCCACCACCCCCACCCCCCAGCCACCAGGGGCAGCCCCCACCAGGCCCCCACCCATGTCTCCCACCACCCCCACCCCCCAGCAGTGCAGGGGCAGCCTCCACAAGGCCCCCACTCATGTCTCCCACCACCCCCACCCCCCTGCCACCATGGGCAGCCTCCACCAGGCCCCCACTCATGTCTCCCACCACCCCCACCCCCCAGTCACCAGGGGCAGCCCCCACCAGGCCCCCACCCATGTCTCCCACCACCCCCACTCCCCAGCAGTGCAGGGGCAGCCTCCACCAGGCCCCCACTCATGTCTCCCACCACCCCCACCCCCCTGCCACAATGGGCAGCCCCCACCAGGCCCCCACCCATGTCTCCCACCACCTCCACTCCCCTGCCACCATGGGCAGCCCCCACCAGGCCCCCACTCATGTCTCCCACCACCCCCACCCCCCAGCAGTGCAGGGGCAGCCTCCACCAGGCCCCAACTCATGTCTCCCACCACCCCCACCCCCCTGTCACCATGGGCAGCCCCCACCAGGCCCCCACCCATGTCTCCCACCACCCCCACCCCCCAGCAGTGCAGGGGCAGCCTCCACCAGGCCCCCACTCATGTCTACCACCCCCCCCACCCCCCTGCCACCATGGGCAGCCTCCACCAGGCCCCCACTCATGTCTCCCACCACCCCCACCCCCCAGCCACCAGGGGCAGCCCCCACCAGGCCCCCACCGATGTCTCCGCCCACCCCCACCACACAGCAGTGCAGGGGCAGCCTCCACCAGGCCCCCACTCATGTCTCCCACCACCCCCACCCCCCTGCCACCATGGGCAGCCTCCACCAGGCCCCCACTCATGTCTCCCACCACCCCCACCCCCAGCCACCAGGGGCAGCCTCCAGCAGGCCCCCACTCATGTCCCCCTGCACCCCATCCCCCAGCATCCAGGGTCACCCTCCACCAGGCCCCAACTCATGTCTACCACCACCCCCACCCCCCTGCCACCATGGGCAGCCTCCACCAGGCCCCCACTCATGTCTCCCACCACCCCCACCCCCCAGCCACCAGGGGCAGCCTCCACCAGGCCCCCACTCATGTCTCCCACCGCCCCCACCCCCCAGCAGTGCAGGGGCAGCCTCCAACAGGCCCCCACTCATGTCTACCACCACCCCCACCCCCCTGCCACCATGGGCAGCCTCCACCAGGCCCCCACTCATGTCTCCCACCACCTCCACCCCCCAGCCACCAGGGGCAGCCCCCACCAGGCCCCCACCCATGTCTCCCACCACCCCCACCCCCCAGCAGTGCAGGGACAGCCTCCACCAGGCCCCCACTCATGTCTCCCACCACATCCACCCCCCTGCCACCATGGGCAGCCTCCACCAGGCCCCCACTCATGTCTCCCACCACCTCCACCCCCCAGCCACCAGGGGCAGCCCCCACCAGGCCCCCACCCATGTCTCCCACCACCCCCACCCCCCAGCAGTGCAGGGACAGCCTCCACCAGGCCCCCACTCATGTCTCCCACCACATCCACCCCCCTGCCACCATGGGCAGCCTCCACCAGGCCCCCACTCATGTCTCCCACCACCCCCACCCCCCAGCCACCAGGGGCAGCCTCCAGCGGGCCGCCACTCATGTCTCCCACCACCCCACCCCCTGCCACCATGGGCAGCCTCCACCAGGCCACCACTCATGTCTCCCACCACCCCCACCCCCCAGCAGTGCAGGGGCACCCTCCACCAGGCCCCCACTCATGTCTCCCACCACCCCCAACCCCCAGCAGTGCAGGGGCAGCCTCCGCCAGGCCCCAACTCATGTCTACCACCACCCCCACCCCCCTGCCACCATGGGCAGCCTCCACCAGGCCCCCACTCATGTCTCCCACCACCCCCACCCCCCAGCCACCAGGGGCAGCCTCCACCAGGCCCCACTCATGTCTCCCACCACCCCCACCCCCTGCCACCATGGGCAGCCTCCACCAGGCCCCCACTCATGTCTCCCACCACCCCCACCCCCCAGCCACCAGGGGCAGCCCCCACCAGGCCCCCACCCATGTCTCCCACCACCCCCACCCCCCAGCAGTGCAGGGGCAGCCTCCACAAGGCCCCCACTCATGTCTCCCACCACCCCCACCCCCCTGCCACCATGGGCAGCCTCCACCAGGCCCCCACTCATGTCTCCCACCACCCCCACCCCCCAGTCACCAGGGGCAGCCCCCACCAGGCCCCCACCCATGTCTCCCACCACCCCCACTCCCCAGCAGTGCAGGGGCAGCCTCCACCAGGCCCCCACTCATGTCTCCCACCCCCCCACCCCCCTGCCACAATGGGCAGCCCCCACCAGGCCCCCACCCATGTCTCCCACCACCTCCACTCCCCTGCCACCATGGGCAGCCCCCACCAGGCCCCCACTCATGTCTCCCACCACCCCCACCCCCCAGCAGTGCAGGGGCAGCCTCCACCAGGCCCCAACTCATGTCTCCCACCACCCCCACCCCCCTGTCACCATGGGCAGCCCCCACCAGGCCCCCACCCATGTCTCCCACCACCCCCACCCCCCAGCAGTGCAGGGGCAGCCTCCACCAGGCCCCCACTCATGTCTCCCACCACCCCCACCCCCCAGCAGTGCAGGGGCAGCCTCCGCCAGGCCCCAACTCATGTCTACCACCACCCCCACCCCCCAGCCACCAGGGGCAGCCTCCAGCGGGCCGCCACTCATGTCTCCCACCACCCCACCCCCTGCCACCATGGGCAGCCTCCACCAGGCCACCACTCATGTCTCCCACCACCCCCACCCCCCAGCAGTGCAGGGGCACCCTCCACCAGGCCCCCACTCATGTCTCCCACCACCCCCACCCCCCAGCAGTGCAGGGGCAGCCTCCGCCAGGCCCCAACTCATGTCTACCACCACCCTCACCCCCCTGCCACCATGGGCAGCCTCCACCAGGCCCCCACTCATGTCTCCCACCACCCCCACCCCCCCAGCCACCAGGGGCAGCCTCCACCAGGCCCCACTCATGTCTCCCACCACCCCCACCCCCTGCCACCATGGGCAGCCTCCACCAGGCCCCCACTCATGTCTCCCACCACCCCCACCCCCCAGCCACCAGGGGCAGCCCCCACCAGGCCCCCACCCATGTCTCCCACCACCCCCACCCCCCAGCAGTGCAGGGGCAGCCTCCACAAGGCCCCCACTCATGTCTCCCACCACCCCCACCCCCCTGCCACCATGGGCAGCCTCCACCAGGCCCCCACTCATGTCTCCCACCACCCCCACCCCCCAGTCACCAGGGGCAGCCCCCACCAGGCCCCCACCCATGTCTCCCACCACCCCCACTCCCCAGCAGTGCAGGGGCAGCCTCCACCAGGCCCCCACTCATGTCTCCCACCACCCCCACCCCCCTGCCACAATGGGCAGCCCCCACCAGGCCCCCACCCATGTCTCCCACCACCTCCACTCCCCTGCCACCATGGGCAGCCCCCACCAGGCCCCCACTCATGTCTCCCACCACCCCCACCCCCCAGCAGTGCAGGGGCAGCCTCCACCAGGCCCCAACTCATGTCTCCCACCACCCCCACCCCCCTGTCACCATGGGCAGCCCCCACCAGGCCCCCACCCATGTCTCCCACCACCCCCACCCCCCAGCAGTGCAGGGGCAGCCTCCACCAGGCCCCCACTCATGTCTACCACCCCCCCACCCCCCTGCCACCATGGGCAGCCTCCACCAGGCCCCCACTCATGTCTCCCACCACCCCCACCCCCCAGCCACCAGGGGCAGCCCCCACCAGGCCCCCACCGATGTCTCCGCCCACCCCCACCACACAGCAGTGCAGGGGCAGCCTCCACCAGGCCCCCACTCATGTCTCCCACCACCCCCACCCCCCTGCCACCATGGGCAGCCTCCACCAGGCCCCCACTCATGTCTCCCACCACCCCCACCCCCAGCCACCAGGGGCAGCCTCCAGCAGGCCCCCACTCATGTCCCCCTGCACCCCCATCCCCCAGCATCCAGGGTCACCCTCCACCAGGCCCCAACTCATGTCTACCACCACCCCCACCCCCCTGCCACCATGGGCAGCCTCCACCAGGCCCCCACTCATGTCTCCCACCACCCCCACCCCCCAGCCACCAGGGGCAGCCTCCACCAGGCCCCCACTCATGTCTCCCACCGCCCCCACCCCCCAGCAGTGCAGGGGCAGCCTCCAACAGGCCCCCACTCATGTCTACCACCACCCCCACCCCCCTGCCACCATGGGCAGCCTCCACCAGGCCCCCACTCATGTCTCCCACCACCTCCACCCCCCAGCCACCAGGGGCAGCCCCCACCAGGCCCCCACCCATGTCTCCCACCACCCCCACCCCCCAGCAGTGCAGGGACAGCCTCCACCAGGCCCCCACTCATGTCTCCCACCACATCCACCCCCCTGCCACCATGGGCAGCCTCCACCAGGCCCCCACTCATGTCTCCCACCACCTCCACCCCCCAGCCACCAGGGGCAGCCCCCACCAGGCCCCCACCCATGTCTCCCACCACCCCCACCCCCCAGCAGTGCAGGGACAGCCTCCACCAGGCCCCCACTCATGTCTCCCACCACATCCACCCCCCTGCCACCATGGGCAGCCTCCACCAGGCCCCCACTCATGTCTCCCACCACCCCCACCCCCCAGCCACCAGGGGCAGCCTCCAGCGGGCCGCCACTCATGTCTCCCACCACCCCACCCCCTGCCACCATGGGCAGCCTCCACCAGGCCACCACTCATGTCTCCCACCACCCCCACCCCCCAGCAGTGCAGGGGCACCCTCCACCAGGCCCCCACTCATGTCTCCCACCACCCCCACCCCCCAGCAGTGCAGGGGCAGCCTCCGCCAGGCCACAACTCATGTCTACCACCACCCCCACCCCCTGCCACCATGGGCAGCCTCCACCAGGCCCCCACTCATGTCTCCCACCACCCCCACCCCCCAGCCACCAGGGGCAGGCTCCACCAGGCCCCCACTCATGTCTCCCACCACCCCCACCCCCCTGCCACCATGGGCAGCCTCCACCAGGCCCCCACTCATGTCTCCCACCACCCCCACCCCCCAGCCACCAGGGGCAGCCCCCACCAGGCCCCCACCCATGTCTCCCACCACCCCCACCCCCCAGCAGTGCAGGGGCAGCCTCCACAAGGCCCCCACTCATGTCTCCCACCACCCCCACCCCCCTGCCACCATGGGCAGCCTCCACAAGGCCCCCACTCATGTCTCCCACCACCCCCACCCCCCTGCCACCATGGGCAGCCTCCACCAGGCCCCCACCCATGTCTCCCACCACCCCCACTCCCCAGCAGTGCAGGGGCAGCCTCCACCAGGCCCCCACTCATGTCTCCCACCACCCCCACCCCCTGCCACCATGGGCAGCCCCCACCAGGCCCCCACCCATGTCTCCCACCACCCCCACCACCCTGCCACCATGGGCAGCCCCCACCAGGCCCCCACTCATGTCTCCCACCACCCCCACCCCCCAGCAGTGCAGGGGCAGCCTCCACCAGGCCCCAACTCATGTCTCCCACCACCCCCACCCCCCTGCCACCATGGGCAGCCCCCACCAGGCCCCCACCCATGTCTCCCACCACCCCCACCCCCCAGCAGTGCAGGGGCAGCCTTCACCAGGCCCCCACTCATGTCTACCACCACCCCCACCCCCCTGCCACCATGGGCAGCCTCCACTAGGCCCCCACTCATGTCTCCCACCACCCCCACCCCCCAGCCACCAGGGGCAGCCCCCACCAGGCCCCCACCCATGTCTCCCACAACCCCCACCGCCCAGCAGTGCAGGGGCAGCCTCCACCAGGCCCACACTCATGTCTCCCACCACCCCCACCCCCCTGCCACCATGGGCAGCCTCCACCAGGCCCCCACTCATGTCTCCCACCACCCCCACCCCCCAGCCACCATGGGCAGCCTCCAGCAGGCCCCCACTCATGTCCCCCTGCACCCCCACCCTCCTGCCACCATGGGCAGCCTCCACCAGGCACCCACTCATGTCTCCCACCACCCCCACCTCCCAGCCACCAGGGGCAGCCCCCACCAGGCCCCCACCCATGTCTCCCACCACCCCCACCCCCCAGCAGTGCAGGGACAGCCTCCACCAGGCCCCCACTCATGTCTCCCACCACCCCCACCCCCTGCCACCATGGGCAGCCTCCACCAGGCCCCCACTCATGTCTCCCACCACCCCCACCCCCCAGCCACCAGGGGCAGCCTCCACCAGGCCCCGACTCATGTCTCCCACCACCCCACCCCCCTGCCACCATGGGCAGCCTCCACCAGGCCCCCACTCATGTCTCCCACCACCCCCACCCCCCAGCAGTGCAGGGGCACCCTCCACCAGGCCCCCACTCATGTCTACCACCACCCCCACCCCCCTGCCACCATGGGCAGCCTCCACCAGGCCCCCACTCATGTCTCCCACCACCCCCACCCCCAGCCACCAGGGGCAGCCTCCACCAGGCCCCCACTCATGTCTCCCACCGCCCCCACCCCCCAGCAGTGCAGGGGCAGCCTCCAACAGGCCCCCACTCATGTCTACCACCACCCCCACCCCCCTGCCACCATGGGCAGCCTCCACCAGGCCCCCACTCATGTCTCCCACCACCCCCACCACCCAGCCACCAGGGGCAGCCCCCACCAGGCCCCCACCCATGTCTCCCACCACCCCCACCCCCCAGCAGTGCAGGGACAGCCTCCACCAGGCCCCCACTCATGTCTCCCATCACCCCCACCCCCCTGCCACCATGGGCAGCCTCCACCAGGCCCCCACTCATGTCTCCCACGACCCCCACCCCCCAGCCACCAGGGGCAGCCTCCACCGGGCCCCCACTCATGTCTCCCACCACCCCACCCCCCTGCCACCATGGGCAGCCTCCACCAGGCCCCCACTCATGTCTCCCACCACCCCCACCCCCCAGCAGTGCAGGGGCACCCTCCACCAGGCCCCCACTCATGTCTCCCACCACCCCCACCCCCCAGCAGTGCAGGGGCAGCCTCCGCCAGGCCCCAACTCATGTCTACCACCACCCCCACCCCCCTGCCACCATGGGCAGCCTCCACCAGGCCCCCACTCATGTCTCCCACCACCCCCACCCCCCAGCCACCAGGGGCAGCCTCCACCAGGCCCCCACTCATGTCTCCCACCACCCCCACCCCCCTGCCACCATGGGCAGCCTCCACCAGGCCCCCACTCATGTCTCCCACCACCCCCACCCCCCAGCCACCAGGGGCAGCCTCCACCAGGCCCCCACTCATGTCTCCCACCACCCCCACCCCCCAGCCACCAGGGGCAGCCCCCACCAGGCCCCCACCCATGTCTCCCACCACCCCCACCCCCAGCAGTGCAGGGGCAGCCTCCACAAGGCCCCCACTCATGTCTCCCACCACCCACACCCCCCTGCCACCATGGGCAGCCTCCACCAGGCCCCCACTCATGTCTCCCACCACCCCAACCCCCCAGCCACCAGGGGCAGCCCCCACCAGGCCCCACCCATGTCTCCCACCACCCCCACCCCCCAGCAGTGCTGGGGCAGCCTCCACCAGGCCCCCACTCATGTCTCCCACTCCCCCACCCCCCTGCCACCATGGGCAGCCCCCACCAGGCCCCCACCCATGTCTCCCACCACCCCCACCCCCTGCCACCATGGGCAGCCCCCACCAGGCCCCCACTCATGTCTCCCACCACCCCCACCCCCCAGCAGTGCAGGGGCAGCCCCCACCAGGCCCCAACTCATGTCTCCCACCACCCCCACCCCCCTGCCACCATGGGCAGCCCCCACCAGGCCCCCACCCATGTCTCCCACCACCCCACCCCCCAGCAGTGCAGGGGCAGCCTCCACCATGCCCCCACTCATGTCTACCACCACCCCCACCCCCCTGCCACCATGGGCAGCCTCCACTAGACCCCCACTCATGTCTCCCACCACCCCCACCCCCCAGCCACCAGGGGCAGCCCCCACCAGGCCTCCACCCATGTCTCCCAACACCCCCACCGCCCAGCAGTGCAGGGGCAGCCCCCACCAGGCCCCCACCCATGTCTCCCACCACCCCCACCCCCCCAGCAGTGCAGGGGCAGCCTCCGCCAGGCCCCAACTCATGTCTACCACCACCCCCACCCCCCTGCCACCATGGGCAGCCTCCACCAGGCCCCCACTCATATCTCCCACCACCCCCACCCCCCAGCCACCAGGGGCAGCCTCCACCAGGCCCCCACTCATGTCTCCCACCACCCCCACCCCCCTGCCACCATGGGCAGCCTCCACCAGGCCCCCACTCATGTCTCCCACCACCCCCACCCCCCAGCCACCAGGGGCAGCCCCCACCAGGCCCCCACCCATGTCTCCCACCACCCCCACCCCCAGCAGTGCAGGGGCAGCCTCCACAAGGCCCCCACTCATGTCTCCCACCACCCACACCCCCCTGCCACCATGGGCAGCCTCCACCAGGCCCCCACTCATGTCTCCCACCACCCCAACCCCCCAGCCACCAGGGGCAGCCCCCACCAGGCCCCACCCATGTCTCCCACCACCCCCACCCCCCAGCAGTGCAGGGGCAGCCTCCACCAGGCCCCCACTCATGTCTCCCACTCCCCCACCCCCCTGCCACCATGGGCAGCCCCCACCAGGCCCCCACCCATGTCTCCCACCACCCCCACCCCCTGCCACCATGGGCAGCCCCCACCAGGCCCCCACTCATGTCTCCCACCACCCCCACCCCCCAGCAGTGCAGGGGCAGCCCCCACCAGGCCCCAACTCATGTCTCCCACCACCCCCACCCCCCTGCCACCATGGGCAGCCCCCACCAGGCCCCCACCCATGTCTCCCACCACCCCACCCCCCAGCAGTGCAGGGGCAGCCTCCACCATGCCCCCACTCATGTCTACCACCACCCCCACCCCCCTGCCACCATGGGCAGCCTCCACTAGGCCCCCAATCATGTCTCCCACCACCCCCACCCCCCAGCCACCAGGGGCAGCCCCCACCAGGCCTCCACCCATGTCTCCCAACACCCCCACCGCCCAGCAGTGCAGGGGCAGCCTCCACCAGGCCCCCACTCATGTCTCCCACCACCCCCACCCCCCAGCAGTGCAGGGGCAGCCTCCACAAGGCCCCCACACATGTCTCCCACCACCCCCACCCCCCTGCCACCATGGGCAGCCTCCACCAGGCCCCCACTCATGTCCCCCTGCACCCCCACCCCCCAGCATCCAGGGTCACCCTCCACCAGGCCCCAACTCATGTCTACCACCACCCCCACCCCCCTGCCACCATGGGCAGCCTCCACCAGGCCCCCACTCATGTCTCCCACCACCCCCACCCCCCAGCCACCAGGGGCAGCCTCCACCAGGCCCCCACTCATGTCTCCCACCGCCCCCCCCCCCCAGCAGTGCAGGGGCAGCCTCCAACAGACCCCCACTCATGTCTACCACCACCCCCACCCCCTGCCACCATGGGCAGCCTCCACCAGGCCCCCACTCATGTCTCCCACCACCCCCACCCCCCAGCCACCAGGGGCAGCCCCCACCAGGCCCCCACCCATGTCTCCCACCACCCCCACCCCCCAGCAGTGCAGGGAGGCAGGGGGGTGGGGGTGGTGGTAGACATGAGTGGGGGCCTGGTGGAGGCTGCCCCTGCACTGCTGGGGGGTGGGGGTGGTGGGAGACATGGCAGCCACCATGGGCAGCCTCCACCAGGCCCCCACTCATGTCTCCCACCACCCCCACCCCCCAGCAGTGCAGGGGCAGCCTCCGCCAGGCCCCAACTCATGTCTACCACCACCCCCACCCCCCTGCCACCATGGGCAGCCTCCACCAGGCCCCCACCCATGTCTCCCACCACCCCCACCCGCCAGCAGTGCAGGGGCAGCCTCCACCAGGCCCCCACTCATGTCTACCACCACCCACACCCCCCTGCCACCCTGCCACCCCTGCCACCATGGGCAGCCTCCACCAGGCCCCCACTCATGTCTCCCACCACCCCCACCCACCAGCCACCAGGGGCAGCCTCAACCAGGCCCCCACTCATGTCTCCCACCACCCCCACCCCCCTGCTACCATGGGCAGCCTCCACCAGGCCCCCACTCATGTCTCCCACCACCCCCACCCCCCAGCCACCAGGGGCAGGCCCCACCAGGCCCCCACCCATGTCTCCCACCACCCCCACCCCCAGCAGTGCAGGGGCAGCCTCCACAAGGCCCCCACTCATGTCTCCCACCACCCACACCCCCCTGCCACCATGGGCAGCCTCCACCAGGCCCCCACTCATGTCTCCCACCACCCCAACCCCCCAGCCACCAGGGGCAGCCCCCACCAGGCCCCACCCATGTCTCCCACCACCCCCACCCCCCAGCAGTGCAGGGGCAGCCTCCACCAGGCCCCCACTCATGTCTCCCACTCCCCCACCCCCCTGCCACCATGGGCAGCCCCCACCAGGCCCCCACCCATGTCTCCCACCACCCCCACCCCCTGCCACCATGGGCAGCCCCCACCAGGCCCCCACTCATGTCTCCCACCACCCCCACCCCCCAGCAGTGCAGGGGCAGCCCCCACCAGGCCCCAACTCATGTCTCCCACCACCCCCACCCCCCTGCCACCATGGGCAGCCCCCACCAGGCCCCCACCCATGTCTCCCACCACCCCACCCCCCAGCAGTGCAGGGGCAGCCTCCACCATGCCCCCACTCATGTCTACCACCACCCCCACCCCCCTGCCACCATGGGCAGCCTCCACTAGGCCCCCACTCATGTCTCCCACCACCCCCACCCCCCAGCCACCAGGGGCAGCCCCCACCAGGCCTCCACCCATGTCTCCCAACACCCCCACCGCCCAGCAGTGCAGGGGCAGCCTCCACCAGGCCCCCACTCATGTCTCCCACCACCCCCACCCCCCAGCAGTGCAGGGGCAGCCTCCACAAGGCCCCCACTCATGTCTCCCACCACCCCCACCCCCCTGCCACCATGGGCAGCCTCCACCAGGCCCCCACTCATGTCTCCCACCACCCCCACCCCCTGCCACCATGGGCAGCCCCCACCAGGCCCCCACTCATGTCTCCCACCACCCCCACCCCCCAGCAGTGCAGGGGCAGCCCCCACCAGGCCCCAACTCATGTCTCCCACCACCCCCACCCCCCTGCCACCATGGGCAGCCCCCACCAGGCCCCCACCCATGTCTCCCACCACCCCACCCCCCAGCAGTGCAGGGGCAGCCTCCACCATGCCCCCACTCATGTCTACCACCACCCCCACCCCCCTGCCACCATGGGCAGCCTCCACTAGGCCCCCACTCATGTCTCCCACCACCCCCACCCCCCAGCCACCAGGGGCAGCCCCCACCAGGCCTCCACCCATGTCTCCCAACACCCCCACCGCCCAGCAGTGCAGGGGCAGCCTCCACCAGGCCCCCACTCATGTCTCCCACCACCCCCACCCCCCAGCAGTGCAGGGGAAGCCTCCACAAGGCCCCCACTCATGTCTCCCACCACCCCCACCCCCCTGCCACCATGGGCAGCCTCCACCAGGCCCCCACTCATGTCCCCCTGCACCCCCACCCCCCAGCATCCAGGGTCACCCTCCACCAGGCCCCAACTCATGTCTACCACCACCCCCACCCCCCTGCCACCATGGGCAGCCTCCACCAGGCCCCCACTCATGTCTCCCACCACCCCCACCCCCCAGCCACCAGGGGCAGCCTCCACCAGGCCCCCACTCATGTCTCCCACCGCCCCCACCCCCCAGCAGTGCAGGGGCAGCCTCCAACAGACCCCCACTCATGTCTACCACCACCCCCACCCCCTGCCACCATGGGCAGCCTCCACCAGGCCCCCACTCATGTCTCCCACCACCCCCACCCCCCAGCCACCAGGGGCAGCCCCCACCAGGCCCCCACCCATGTCTCCCACCACCCCCACCCCCCAGCAGTGCAGGGAGGCAGGGGGGTGGGGGTGGTGGTAGACATGAGTGGGGGCCTGGTGGAGGCTGCCCCTGCACTGCTGGGGGGTGGGGGTGGTGGGAGACATGGCAGCCACCATGGGCAGCCTCCACCAGGCCCCCACTCATGTCTCCCACCACCCCCACCCCCCAGCAGTGCAGGGGCAGCCTCCGCCAGGCCCCAACTCATGTCTACCACCACCCCCACCCCCCTGCCACCATGGGCAGCCTCCACCAGGCCCCCACCCATGTCTCCCACCACCCCCACCCGCCAGCAGTGCAGGGGCAGCCTCCACCAGGCCCCCACTCATGTCTACCACCACCCACACCCCCCTGCCACCCTGCCACCCCTGCCACCATGGGCAGCCTCCACCAGGCCCCCACTCATGTCTCCCACCACCCCCACCCACCAGCCACCAGGGGCAGCCTCAACCAGGCCCCCACTCATGTCTCCCACCACCCCCACCCCCCTGCTACCATGGGCAGCCTCCACCAGGCCCCCACTCATGTCTCCCACCACCCCCACCCCCCAGCCACCAGGGGCAGGCCCCACCAGGCCCCCACCCATGTCTCCCACCACCCCCACCCCCAGCAGTGCAGGGGCAGCCTCCACAAGGCCCCCACTCATGTCTCCCACCACCCACACCCCCCTGCCACCATGGGCAGCCTCCACCAGGCCCCCACTCATGTCTCCCACCACCCCAACCCCCCAGCCACCAGGGGCAGCCCCCACCAGGCCCCACCCATGTCTCCCACCACCCCCACCCCCCAGCAGTGCAGGGGCAGCCTCCACCAGGCCCCCACTCATGTCTCCCACTCCCCCACCCCCCTGCCACCATGGGCAGCCCCCACCAGGCCCCCACCCATGTCTCCCACCACCCCCACCCCCTGCCACCATGGGCAGCCCCCACCAGGCCCCCACTCATGTCTCCCACCACCCCCACCCCCCAGCAGTGCAGGGGCAGCCCCCACCAGGCCCCAACTCATGTCTCCCACCACCCCCACCCCCCTGCCACCATGGGCAGCCCCCACCAGGCCCCCACCCATGTCTCCCACCACCCCACCCCCCAGCAGTGCAGGGGCAGCCTCCACCATGCCCCCACTCATGTCTACCACCACCCCCACCCCCCTGCCACCATGGGCAGCCTCCACTAGGCCCCCACTCATGTCTCCCACCACCCCCACCCCCCAGCCACCAGGGGCAGCCCCCACCAGGCCTCCACCCATGTCTCCCAACACCCCCACCGCCCAGCAGTGCAGGGGCAGCCTCCACCAGGCCCCCACTCATGTCTCCCACCACCCCCACCCCCCAGCAGTGCAGGGGCAGCCTCCACAAGGCCCCCACTCATGTCTCCCACCACCCCCACCCCCCTGCCACCATGGGCAGCCTCCACCAGGCCCCCACTCATGTCCCCCTGCACCCCCACCCCCCAGCATCCAGGGTCACCCTCCACCAGGCCCCAACTCATGTCTACCACCACCCCCACCCCCCTGCCACCATGGGCAGCCTCCACCAGGCCCCCACTCATGTCTCCCACCACCCCCACCCCCCAGCCACCAGGGGCAGCCTCCACCAGGCCCCCACTCATGTCTCCCACCGCCCCCACCCCCCAGCAGTGCAGGGGCAGCCTCCAACAGGCCCCCACTCATGTCTACCACCACCCCCACCCCCTGCCACCATGGGCAGCCTCCGTCAGGCCCCCACTCATGTCTCCCACCACCCCCACCCCCCAGCCACCAGGGGCAGCCCCCACCAGGCCCCCACCCATGTCTCCCACCACCCCCACCCCCCAGCAGTGCAGGGAGGCAGGGGGGTGGGGGTGGTGGTAGACATGAGTGGGGGCCTGATGGAGGCTGCCCCTGCACTGCTGGGGGGTGGGGGTGGTGGGAGACATGGCAGCCACCATGGGCAGCCTCCACCAGGCCCCCACTCATGTCTCCCACCACCCCCACCCCCCAGCAGTGCAGGGGCAGCCTCCGCCAGGCCCCAACTCATGTCTACCACCACCCCCACCCCCCTGCCACCATGGGCAGCCTCCACCAGGCCCCCACCCATGTCTCCCACCACCCCCACCCGCCAGCAGTGCAGGGGCAGCCTCCACCAGGCCCCCACTCATGTCTACCACCACCCACACCCCCCTGCCACCCTGCCACCCCTGCCACCATGGGCAGCCTCCACCAGGCCCCCACTCATGTCTCCCACCACCCCCACCCCCCAGCCACCAGGGGCAGCCTCAACCAGGCCCCCACTCATGTCTCCCACCACCCCCACCCCCCTGCTACCATGGGCAGCCTCCACCAGGCCCCCACTCATGTCTCCCACCGCCCCCACCCCCCAGCAGTGCAGGGGCAGCCTCCAACAGACCCCCACTCATGTCTACCACCACCCCCACCCCCTGCCACCATGGGCAGCCTCCACCAGGCCCCCACTCATGTCTCCCACCACCCCCACCCCCCAGCCACCAGGGGCAGCCCCCACCAGGCCCCCACCCATGTCTCCCACCACCCCCACCCCCCAGCAGTGCAGGGAGGCAGGGGGGTGGGGGTGGTGGTAGACATGAGTGGGGGCCTGGTGGAGGCTGCCCCTGCACTGCTGGGGGGTGGGGGTGGTGGGAGACATGGCAGCCACCATGGGCAGCCTCCACCAGGCCCCCACTCATGTCTCCCACCACCCCCACCCCCCAGCAGTGCAGGGGCAGCCTCCGCCAGGCCCCAACTCATGTCTACCACCACCCCCACCCCCCTGCCACCATGGGCAGCCTCCACCAGGCCCCCACCCATGTCTCCCACCACCCCCACCCGCCAGCAGTGCAGGGGCAGCCTCCACCAGGCCCCCACTCATGTCTACCACCACCCACACCCCCCTGCCACCCTGCCACCCCTGCCACCATGGGCAGCCTCCACCAGGCCCCCACTCATGTCTCCCACCACCCCCACCCACCAGCCACCAGGGGCAGCCTCAACCAGGCCCCCACTCATGTCTCCCACCACCCCCACCCCCCTGCTACCATGGGCAGCCTCCACCAGGCCCCCACTCATGTCTCCCACCACCCCCACCCCCCAGCCACCAGGGGCAGGCCCCACCAGGCCCCCACCCATGTCTCCCACCACCCCCACCCCCAGCAGTGCAGGGGCAGCCTCCACAAGGCCCCCACTCATGTCTCCCACCACCCACACCCCCCTGCCACCATGGGCAGCCTCCACCAGGCCCCCACTCATGTCTCCCACCACCCCAACCCCCCAGCCACCAGGGGCAGCCCCCACCAGGCCCCACCCATGTCTCCCACCACCCCCACCCCCCAGCAGTGCAGGGGCAGCCTCCACCAGGCCCCCACTCATGTCTCCCACTCCCCCACCCCCCTGCCACCATGGGCAGCCCCCACCAGGCCCCCACCCATGTCTCCCACCACCCCCACCCCCTGCCACCATGGGCAGCCCCCACCAGGCCCCCACTCATGTCTCCCACCACCCCCACCCCCCAGCAGTGCAGGGGCAGCCCCCACCAGGCCCCAACTCATGTCTCCCACCACCCCCACCCCCCTGCCACCATGGGCAGCCCCCACCAGGCCCCCACCCATGTCTCCCACCACCCCACCCCCCAGCAGTGCAGGGGCAGCCTCCACCATGCCCCCACTCATGTCTACCACCACCCCCACCCCCCTGCCACCATGGGCAGCCTCCACTAGGCCCCCACTCATGTCTCCCACCACCCCCACCCCCCAGCCACCAGGGGCAGCCCCCACCAGGCCTCCACCCATGTCTCCCAACACCCCCACCGCCCAGCAGTGCAGGGGCAGCCTCCACCAGGCCCCCACTCATGTCTCCCACCACCCCCACCCCCCAGCAGTGCAGGGGCAGCCTCCACAAGGCCCCCACTCATGTCTCCCACCACCCCCACCCCCCTGCCACCATGGGCAGCCTCCACCAGGCCCCCACTCATGTCTCCCACCACCCCCACCCCCTGCCACCATGGGCAGCCCCCACCAGGCCCCCACTCATGTCTCCCACCACCCCCACCCCCCAGCAGTGCAGGGGCAGCCCCCACCAGGCCCCAACTCATGTCTCCCACCACCCCCACCCCCCTGCCACCATGGGCAGCCCCCACCAGGCCCCCACCCATGTCTCCCACCACCCCACCCCCCAGCAGTGCAGGGGCAGCCTCCACCATGCCCCCACTCATGTCTACCACCACCCCCACCCCCCTGCCACCATGGGCAGCCTCCACTAGGCCCCCACTCATGTCTCCCACCACCCCCACCCCCCAGCCACCAGGGGCAGCCCCCACCAGGCCTCCACCCATGTCTCCCAACACCCCCACCGCCCAGCAGTGCAGGGGCAGCCTCCACCAGGCCCCCACTCATGTCTCCCACCACCCCCACCCCCCAGCAGTGCAGGGGCAGCCTCCACAAGGCCCCCACTCATGTCTCCCACCACCCCCACCCCCCTGCCACCATGGGCAGCCTCCACCAGGCCCCCACTCATGTCCCCCTGCACCCCCACCCCCCAGCATCCAGGGTCACCCTCCACCAGGCCCCAACTCATGTCTACCACCACCCCCACCCCCCTGCCACCATGGGCAGCCTCCACCAGGCCCCCACTCATGTCTCCCACCACCCCCACCCCCCAGCCACCAGGGGCAGCCTCCACCAGGCCCCCACTCATGTCTCCCACCGCCCCCACCCCCCAGCAGTGCAGGGGCAGCCTCCAACAGACCCCCACTCATGTCTACCACCACCCCCACCCCCTGCCACCATGGGCAGCCTCCACCAGGCCCCCACTCATGTCTCCCACCACCCCCACCCCCCAGCCACCAGGGGCAGCCCCCCACCAGGCCCCCACCCATGTCTCCCACCACCCCCACCCCCCAGCAGTGCAGGGAGGCAGGGGGGTGGGGGTGGTGGTAGACATGAGTGGGGGCCTGGTGGAGGCTGCCCCTGCACTGCTGGGGGGTGGGGGTGGTGGGAGACATGGCAGCCACCATGGGCAGCCTCCACCAGGCCCCCACTCATGTCTCCCACCACCCCCACCCCCCAGCAGTGCAGGGGCAGCCTCCGCCAGGCCCCAACTCATGTCTACCACCACCCCCACCCCCCTGCCACCATGGGCAGCCTCCACCAGGCCCCCACCCATGTCTCCCACCACCCCCACCCCCCAGCAGTGCAGGGGCAGCCTCCGCCAGGCCCCCACTCATGTCTACCACCACCCACACCCCCCTGCCACCCTGCCACCCCTGCCACCATGGGCAGCCTCCACCAGGCCCCCACTCATGTCTCCCACCACCCCCACCCACCAGCCACCAGGGGCAGCCTCAACCAGGCCCCCACTCATGTCTCCCACCACCCCCACCCCCCTGCTACCATGGGCAGCCTCCACCAGGCCCCCACTCATGTCTCCCACCACCCCCACCCCCCAGCCACCAGGGGCAGGCCCCACCAGGCCCCCACCCATGTCTCCCACCACCCCCACCCCCAGCAGTGCAGGGGCAGCCTCCACAAGGCCCCCACTCATGTCTCCCACCACCCACACCCCCCTGCCACCATGGGCAGCCTCCACCAGGCCCCCACTCATGTCTCCCACCACCCCAACCCCCCAGCCACCAGGGGCAGCCCCCACCAGGCCCCACCCATGTCTCCCACCACCCCCACCCCCCAGCAGTGCAGGGGCAGCCTCCACCAGGCCCCCACTCATGTCTCCCACTCCCCCACCCCCCTGCCACCATGGGCAGCCCCCACCAGGCCCCCACCCATGTCTCCCACCACCCCCACCCCCTGCCACCATGGGCAGCCCCCACCAGGCCCCCACTCATGTCTCCCACCACCCCCACCCCCCAGCAGTGCAGGGGCAGCCCCCACCAGGCCCCAACTCATGTCTCCCACCACCCCCACCCCCCTGCCACCATGGGCAGCCCCCACCAGGCCCCCACCCATGTCTCCCACCACCCCACCCCCCAGCAGTGCAGGGGCAGCCTCCACCATGCCCCCACTCATGTCTACCACCACCCCCACCCCCCTGCCACCATGGGCAGCCTCCACTAGGCCCCCACTCATGTCTCCCACCACCCCCACCCCCCAGCCACCAGGGGCAGCCCCCACCAGGCCTCCACCCATGTCTCCCAACACCCCCACCGCCCAGCAGTGCAGGGGCAGCCTCCACCAGGCCCCCACTCATGTCTCCCACCACCCCCACCCCCCAGCAGTGCAGGGGCAGCCTCCACAAGGCCCCCACTCATGTCTCCCACCACCCCCACCCCCCTGCCACCATGGGCAGCCTCCACCAGGCCCCCACTCATGTCCCCCTGCACCCCCACCCCCCAGCATCCAGGGTCACCCTCCACCAGGCCCCAACTCATGTCTACCACCACCCCCACCCCCCTGCCACCATGGGCAGCCTCCACCAGGCCCCCACTCATGTCTCCCACCACCCCCACCCCCCAGCCACCAGGGGCAGCCTCCACCAGGCCCCCACTCATGTCTCCCACCGCCCCCACCCCCCAGCAGTGCAGGGGCAGCCTCCAACAGGCCCCCACTCATGTCTACCACCACCCCCACCCCCTGCCACCATGGGCAGCCTCCACCAGGCCCCACTCATGTCTCCCACCACCCCCACCCCCCAGCCACCAGGGGCAGCCCCCACCAGGCCCCCACCCATGTCTCCCACCACCCCCACCCCCCAGCAGTGCAGGGAGGCAGGGGGGTGGGGGTGGTGGTAGACATGAGTGGGGGCCTGGTGGAGGCTGCCCCTGCACTGCTGGGGGGTGGGGGTGGTGGGAGACATGGCAGCCACCATGGGCAGCCTCCACCAGGCCCCCACTCATGTCTCCCACCACCCCCACCCCCCAGCAGTGCAGGGGCAGCCTCCGCCAGGCCCCAACTCATGTCTACCACCACCCCCACCCCCCTGCCACCATGGGCAGCCTCCACCAGGCCCCCACCCATGTCTCCCACCACCCCCACCCGCCAGCAGTGCAGGGGCAGCCTCCACCAGGCCCCCACTCATGTCTACCACCACCCACACCCCCCTGCCACCCTGCCACCCCTGCCACCATGGGCAGCCTCCACCAGGCCCCCACTCATGTCTCCCACCACCCCCACCCCCCAGCCACCAGGGGCAGCCTCAACCAGGCCCCCACTCATGTCTCCCACCACCCCCACCCCCCTGCTACCATGGGCAGCCTCCACCAGGCCCCCACTCATGTCTCCCACCACCCCCACCCCCCAGTCACCAGGGGCAGCCCCCACCAGGCCCCCACCCATGTCTCCCACCACCCCCACCCCCCAGCAGTGCAGGGGCAGCCTCCACCAGGCCCCCACTCATGTCTCCCACCACCTCCACCACCCTGCCACCATGGGCAGCCCCCACCAGGCCCCCACCCATGTCTCCCACCACCCCCATCCCCCTGCCACCATGGGCAGCCCCCACCAGGCCCCCACTCATGTCTCCCACCGCCCCCACCCCCCAGCAGTGCAGGGGCAGCCTCCACCAGGCCCCAACTCATGTCTCCCACCACCCCCACCCCCTGCCACCATGGGCAGCCCCCACCAGGCCCCCACCCATGTCTCCCACCACCCCCACCCCCCAGCAGTGCAGGGGCAGCCTCCACCAGGCCCCCACTCATGTCTACCACCACCCCCACCCCCCTGCCACCATGGGCAGCCTCCACTAGGGCCCCACTCATGTCTCCCACCACCCCCACCCCCCAGCCACCAGGGGCAGCCCCCACCAGGCCCCCACCCATGTCTCCCACCACCCCCACCGCCCAGCAGTGCAGGGGCAGCCTCCACCAGGCCCCCACTCATGTCTCCCACCACCCCCCCCTGCCACCATGGGCAGCCTCCACCAGGCCCCCACTCATGTCTCCCACCACCCCCACTCCCCAGCCACCAGGGGCAGCCTCCAGCAGGCCCCCACTCATGTCCCCCTGCACCCCCACCCCCCTGCCACCATGGGCAGCCTCCACCAGCCCCCCACTCATGTCTCCCATCACCCCACCCCCCAGCCACCAGGGGCAGCCCCCACCAGGCCCCCACCCATGTCTCCCACCACCCCCACCCCCCAGCAGTGCAGGGACAGCCTCCACCAGGCCCCCACTCATGTCTCCCACCACCCCCACCCCCTGCCACCATGGGCAGCCTCCACCAGGCCCCCACTCATGTCTCCCACCACCCCCACCCCCCAGCCACCAGGGGCAGCCTCCACCGCGCCCCCACTCATGTCTCCCACCACCCCACCCCCCTGCCACCATGGGCAGCCTCCACCAGGCCCCCACTCATGTCTCCCACCCCCCCCCCACCCCCAGCAGTGCAGGGGCACCCTCCACCAGGCCCCCACTCATGTCTACCACCACCCCCACCCCCCTGCCACCAGGGCAGCCTCCACCAGGCCCCCACTCATGTCTCCCACCACCCCCACCCCCAGCCACCAGGGGCAGCCTCCACCAGGCCCCCACTCATGTCTCCCACCACCCCCACCCCCCCAGCAGTGCAGGGGCAGCCTCCAACAGGCCCCCACTCATGTCTACCACCACCCCCACCCCCCTGCCACCATGGGCAGCCTCCACCAGGCCCCCACTCATGTCTCCCACCACCCCCCACCCCCCAGCCACCAGGGGCAGCCCCCACCAGGCCCCCACCCATGTCTCCCACCACCCCCACCCCCCAGCAGTGCAGGGACAGCCTCCACCAGGCCCCCACTCATGTCTCCCACCACCCCCACCCCCCTGCCACCATGGGCAGCCTCCACCAGGCCCCCACTCAGGTCCCCCACCACCCCCCACCCCCCAGCCACCAGGGGCAGCCTCCACCGGGCCCCCACTCATGTCTCCCACCACCCCACCCCCCTGCCACCATGGGCAGCCTCCAACAGGCCCCCACTCAATGTCTCCCACCACCCCCACCCCCTAGCAGTGCAGGGGCACCCTCCACCAGACCCCCACTCATGTCTCCCACCACCCCCACCCCCCAGCAGTGCAGGGGCAGCCTCCGCCAGGCCCCAACTCATGTCTACCACCACCCCCACCCCCTGCCACCATGGGCAGTCTCCACCAGGCCCCCACTCATGTCTCCCACCACCCCCACCCCCCAGCCACCAGGGGCAGCCTCCACCAGGCCCCCACTCATGTCTCCCACCACCCCCACCCCCCCTGCCACCATGGGCAGCCTCCACCAGGCCCCCACTCATGTCTCCCACCACCCCCACCCCCCAGCGACCAGGGGCAGCCCCCACCAGGCCCCCACCCATGTCTCCCACCACCCCCACCCCCCAGCAGTGCAGGGGCAGCCTCCACAAGGCCCCCACTCATGTCTCCCACCACCCCCACCCCCCTGCCACCATGGGCAGCCTCCACCAGGCCCCCACTCATGTCTCCCACCACCCCCACTCCCCAGCCACCAGGGACAGCCCCCACCAGGCCCCCACCCATGTCTCCCACCACCCCCACCCCCGAGCAGTGCAGGGGCAGCCTCCACCAGGCCCCCACTCATGTCTCCCACCACCCCCACCCCCCAGCCACCAGGGGCAGCCTCCACCAGGCCCCACTCATGTCTCCCACCACCCCCACCCCCCTGCCACCATGGGCAGCCTCCACCAGGCCCCCACTCATGTCTCCCACCACCCCCACCCCCCAGCGACCAGGGGCAGCCCCCACCAGGCCCCCACCCATGTCTCCCACCACCCCCACCCCCCAGCAGTGCAGGGCAGCCTCCACAATGCCCCCACTCATGTCTCCCACCACCCCCACCCCACTGCCACCATGGGCAGCCTCCACCAGGCCCCCACTCATGTCTCCCACCGCCCCCACCACCCTGCCACCATGGGCAGCCTCCACCAGGCCCCCACTCATGTCTCCCACCACCCCCACCCGCCAGCCACCAGGGGGAGCCCCCACCAGGCCCCCACCCATGTCTCCCACCACCCCCACCCCCCAGCAGTGCAGGGGCAGCCTCCACCAGGCCCCCACTCATGTCTACCACCACCCCCACCCCCCTGCCACCATGGGCAGCCCCCACCAGGCCCCCACCCATGTCTCCCACCACCCCACCCCCTGCCACCATGGGCAGCCCCCCCCAGGCCCCCACTCATGTCTCCCACCACCCCCACCCCCCAGCAGTGCAGGGGCAGCCTAAACCAGGCCCCAACTCATGTCTCCCACCACCCCCACCCCCCTGCCACCATGGGCAGCCCCCACCAGGCCCCCACTCATGTCTCCCACCACCCCCACCCCCTGCCACCATGGGGCAGCCCCCACCAGGCCCCCACCCATGTCTCCCACCACCCCCACCCCCCTGCCACCATGGGCAGCCCCCACCAGGCCCCCACTCATGTCTCCCACCACCCCCACCCCCCCAGCAGTTCAGGGGCAGCCTCCACCAGGCCCCCCACTCATGTCTCTCACCACCCCCACCCCCCAGCAGCGCAGGGGCAGCCTCCACCAGGCCCCAACTCATGTCTCCCACCACCCCCACCCCCCAGCCACCAGGGGCAGCCCCCACCATTCCCCACCCATGTCTCCCACCACCACCACCCCCCAGCAGTGCAGGGGCAGCCTCCACCAGGCCCCCACTCATGTCTACCACCACCCCCACCCCCCAGCCACCAGGGGCAGCCTCCACCAGGCCCCCACCCATGTCTCCCACCACCCCCCACCCCCCAGCCACCAGGGGCAGCCCCCACCAGGCCCCCACCCATGTCTCCCACCACCCCCACCACCCAGCAGTGCTGGGGCAGCCTCCACCAGGCCCCCACTCATGTCTCCCACCACCCCCACCCCCCAGCGTTGCAGGGGCAGCCTCCACCAGGCCCCCACTCATGTCTCCCACCACTCCCACCCCCCAGCAGTGCAGGGGCAGCCTCCACCAGGCCCTAACTCATGTCTACCACCACCCCCACCCCCCTGCCACCATGGGCAGCCCCCACCAGGCCCCACTCATGTCTCCGACCACCCCCACCCCCCTGCCACCATGGGCAGCCCCCACCAGGCCCCCACCCATGTTTCCCACCACCCCCACCACCCTGCCACCATGGGCAGCCCCCACCAGGCCCCCACTCATGTCTCCCACCACCCCCACCCCCCTGCCACCATGGGCAGCCTCCACCAGGCCCCCACTCATGTCTCCCACCACCCCCACCCCCCAGCCACCAGGGGCAGCCTCCACCAGGCCCCCACTCATGTCTCCCACCACCCCCACCCCCCAGCAGTGCAGGGGCAGCCTCCACCAGGCCCCCACTCATGTCTACCACCACCCCCACCCCCCTGCCACCATGGCCACCCTCCACCAGGCCCCCACTCATGTCCCCCTGCACCCCCACCCCCCAGCATCCAGGGTCACCCTCCACCAGGCCCCCACTCATGTTTCCCACCACCCCCACCCCCCAGCAGTGCAGGGGCAGCCTCCACCAGGCCCCAACTCATGTCTCCCACCACCCTCACCCCCCTGCCACCATGGGCAGCCCCCACCAGGCCCCCACCCATGTCTCCCACCACCCCCACCCCCCAGCAGTGCAGGGGCAGCCTCCACCAGGCCCCCACTCATGTCTACCACCACCCCCACCCCCCTGCCACCATGGGCAGCCTCCACTAGGCCCCCACTCATGTCTCCCACCACCCCTACCCCCCAGCCACCAGGGGCAGCCCCCACCAGGCCCCCACCCATGTCTCCCACCACCCCCACCGCCCAGCAGTGCAGGGGCAGCCTCCACCAGGCCCCCACTCATGTCTCCCACCACCCCCACCCCCCAGCCACCAGGGGCAGCCTCCAGCAGGCCCCCACTCATGTCCCCCTGCACCCCCACCCCCCAGCATCCAGGGTCACCCTCCACCAGGCCCCAACTCATGTCTACCACCACCCCCACCCCCCTGCCACCATGGGCATCCTCCACCAGGCCCCCACTCATGTCTCCCACCACCCCCACCCCCCAGCCACCAGGGGCAGCCTCCACCAGGCCCCCACTCATGTCTCCCACCACCCCCACCCCCCAGCAGTGCAGGGGCAGCCTCCACCAGGCCCCCACTCATGTCTACCACCACCCCCACCCCCCTGCCACCATGGCCACCCTCCACCAGGCCCCCACTCATGTCCCCCTGCACCCCCACCCCCCAGCATCCAGGGTCACCCTCCACCAGGCCTCCACTCATGTCTACCACCACCCCCACCCCCCAGCCACCAGGGGCAGCCTCCAGCGGGCCCCCACTCATGTCTCCCACCACCCCCACCCCCCAGCAGTGCAGGTGCACCCTCCACCAGGCCCCCACTCATGTCTCCCACCACCCCCACCCCCCAGCCACCAGGGGCAGCCTCCACCAGGCCCCCACTCATGTCTCCCACCACCCCCACCCCCCTGCCACCATGGGCAGCCTCCACCAGGCCCCCACTCATGTCTCCCACCACCCCCACCCGCCAGCCACCAGGGGGAGCCCCCACCAGGCCCCCACCCATGTCTCCCACCACCCCCACCCCCCAGCAGTGCAGGGGCAGCCTCCACCAGGCCCCCACTCATGTCTACCACCACTCCCACCCCCCTGCAACCATGGGCAGCCCCCACCAGGCCCCCACCCATGTCTCCCACCACCCCACCCCCCTGCCACCATGGGCAGCCCCCACCAGGCCCCCACTCATGTCTCCCACCACCCCCACCCCCCAGCAGTGCAGGGGCAGCCTAAACCAGGCCCCAACTCATGTCTCCCACCACCCCCACCCCCCTGCCACCATGGGCAGCCCCCATCAGGGCCCCACCCATGTCTCCCACCACCCCCACCCCCCTGCCACCATGGGCAGCCCCCACCAGGCCCCCTCTCATGTCTCCCACCACCCCCACCCCCCCAGCAGTGCAGGGGCAGCCTCCACCAGGCCCCCACTCATGTCTCTCACCACCCCCACCCCCCAGCAGCGCAGGGGCAGCCTCCACCAGGCCCCAACTCATGTCTCCCACCACCCCCACCCCCCAGCCACCAGGGGCAGCCCCCACCAGGCCCCCACCCATGTCTCCCACCACCACCACCCCCAGCAGTGCAGGGGCAGCCTCCACCAGGCCCCCACTCATGTCTACCACCACCCCACCCCCCAGCCACCAGGGCAGCCTCCACCAGGCCCCCACCCATGTCTCCCACCACCCCCACCCCCCAGCCACCAGGGGCAGCCCCCACCAGGCCCCCACCCATGTCTCCCACCACCCCCACCCCCCAGCAGTGCAGGGGCAGCCTCCACCAGGCCCCCACTCATGTCTCCCACCACCCCCACCCCCCAGCAGTGCAGGGGCAGCCTCCACCAGGCCCCCACTCATGTCTCCCACCACTCCCACCCCCCAGCAGTGCAGGGGCAGCCTCCACCAGTCCCTAACTCATGTCTCCCACCACCCCCACCCCCCTGCCACCATGGGCAGCCCCCACCAGGCCCCACTCATGTCTCCGACCACCCCCACCCCCCTGCCACCATCGGCAGCCCCCACCAGGCCCCCACCCATGTTTCCCACCACCCCCACCACCCTACCACCATGGGCAGCCCCCACCAGGCCCCCACTCATGTCTCCCACCACCCCCACCCCCCAGCAGTGCAGGGGCAGCCTCCACCAGGCCCCCACTCATGTCTCCCACCACCCCCACCCCCCAGCAGTGCAGGGGCAGCCTCCACCAGGCCCCAACTCATGTCTCCCACCACCCCCACCCCCCTGCCACCATGGGCAGCCCCCACCAGGCCCCCACTCATGTCTCCCACCACCCCCACCCCCCTGCCACCATGGGCAGCCCCCACCAGGCCCCCACCCATGTCTCCCACCACCCCCACCCCCTGCCACCATGGGCAGCCCCCACCAGGCCACCACTCATGTCTCCCACCACCCCCACCCCCCAGCAGTGCAGGGGCAGCCTCCACCAGGCCCCCACTCATGTCTCCCACCACTCCCACCCCCCAGCAGTGCAGGGGCAGCCTCCACCAGGCCCCCACTCATGTCTCCCACCACCCCCACCCCCCAGCCACCAGGGGCAGCCTCCAGCAGGCCCCCACTCATGTCCCCCTGCACCCCCACCCCCCAGCATCCAGGGTCACCCTCCACCAGGCCCCAACTCATGTCTACCACCACCCCCACCCCCCTGCCACCATGGGCATCCTCCACCAGGCCCCCACTCATGTCTCCCACCACCCCCACCCCCCAGCCACCAGGGGCAGCCTCCACCAGGCCCCCACTCATGTCTCCCACCACCCCCACCCCCCAGCAGTGCAGGGGCAGCCTCCACCAGGCCCCCACTCATGTCTACCACCACCCCCACCCCCCTGCCACCATGGCCACCCTCCACCAGGCCCCCACTCATGTCCCCCTGCACCCCCACCCCCCAGCATCCAGGGTCACCCTCCACCAGGCCTCCACTCATGTCTCCCACCACCCCCACCCCCCAGCCACCAGGGGCAGCCTCCAGCGGGCCCCCACTCATGTCTCCCACCACCCCCACCCCCCAGCAGTGCAGGTGCACCCTCCACCAGGCCCCCACTCATGTCTCCCACCACCCCCACCCCCCAGCCACCAGGGGCAGCCTCCACCAGGCCCCCACTCATGTCTCCCACCACCCCCACCCCCCTGCCACCATGGGCAGCCTCCACCAGGCCCCCACTCATGTCTCCCACCACCCCCACCCGCCAGCCACCAGGGGGAGCCCCCACCAGGCCCCCACCCATGTCTCCCACCACCCCCACCCCCCAGCAGTGCAGGGGCAGCCTCCACCAGGCCCCCACTCATGTCTACCACCACTCCCACCCCCCTGCAACCATGGGCAGCCCCCACCAGGCCCCCACCCATGTCTCCCACCACCCCACCCCCCTGCCACCATGGGCAGCCCCCACCAGGCCCCCACTCATGTCTCCCACCACCCCCACCCCCCAGGAGTGCAGGGGCAGCCTAAACCAGGCCCCAACTCATGTCTCCCACCACCCCCACCCCCCTGCCACCATGGGCAGCCCCCATCAGGCCCCCACCCATGTCTCCCACCACCCCCACCCCCCTGCCACCATGGGCAGCCCCCACCATGCCCCCTCTCATGTCTCCCACCACCCCCACCCCCCCAGCAGTGCAGGGGCAGCCTCCACCAGGCCCCCACTCATGTCTCTCACCACCCCCACCCCCCAGCAGCGCAGGGGCAGCCTCCACCAGGCCCCAACTCATGTCTCCCACCACCCCCACCCCCCAGCCACCAGGGGCAGCCCCCACCAGGCCCCCACCCATGTCTCCGACCACCACCACCCCCCAGCAGTGCAGGGGCAGCCTCCACCAGGCCCCCACTCATGTCTACCACCACCCCACCCCCCAGCCACCAGGGCAGCCTCCACCAGGCCCCCACCCATGTCTCCCACCACCCCCACCCCCCAGCCACCAGGGGCAGCCCCCACCAGGCCCCCAACCATGTCTCCCACCACCCCCACCCCCCAGCAGTGCAGGGGCAGCCTCCACCAGGCCCCCACTCATGTCTCCCACCACCCCCACCCCCCAGCAGTGCAGGGGCAGCCTCCACCAGGCCCCCACTCATGTCTCCCACCACTCCCACCCCCCAGCAGTGCAGGGGCAGCCTCCACCAGTCCCTAACTCATGTCTCCCACCACCCCCACCCCCCTGCCACCATGGGCAGCCCCCACCAGGCCCCACTCATGTCTCCGACCACCCCCACCCCCCTGCCACCATGGGCAGCCCCCACCAGGCCCCCACCCATGTTTCCCACCACCCCCACCACCCTACCACCATGGGCAGCCCCCACCAGGCCCCCACTCATGTCTCCCACCACCCCCACCCCCCAGCAGTGCAGGGGCAGCCTCCACCAGGCCCCCACTCATGTCTCCCACCACCCCCACCCCCCAGCAGTGCAGGGGCAGCCTCCACCAGGCCCCAACTCATGTCTCCCACCACCCCCACCCCCCTGCCACCATGGGCAGCCCCCACCAGGCCCCCACTCATGTCTCCCACCACCCCCACCCCCCTGCCACCATGGGCAGCCCCCACCAGGCCCCCACCCATGTCTCCCACCACCCCCACCCCCTGCCACCATGGGCAGCCCCCACCAGGCCACCACTCATGTCTCCCACCACCCCCACCCCCCAGCAGTGCAGGGGCAGCCTCCACCAGGCCCCCACTCATGTCTCCCACCACCCCCACCCCCCAGCAGTGCAGGGGCAGCCTCCACCAGGCCCCAACTCATGTCTCCCACCACCCCCACCCCCCTGCCACCATGGGCAGCCCCCACCAGGCCCCCACTCATGTCTCCCACCACCCCCACCCCCCTGCCACCATGGGCAGCCCCCACCAGGCCCCCACCCATGTCTCCCACCACCCCCACCCCCCAGCAGTGCAGGGGCAACCTCCACCAGGCCCCCACTCATGTCTCCCACCACCCCCACCCCCCAGCAGTGCAGGGGCAGCCTCCACCAGGCCCCAACTCATGTCTCCCACCACCCCCACCCCCCAGCCACCAGGGGCAGCTCCCACCAGGCCCCCACCCATGTCTCCCACCACCCCCACCCCCCAGCAGTGCAGGGGCAGCCTCCACCAGGCCCCCACTCATGTCTACCACCACCTCAACCCCCCAGCCACCAGGGGCAGCCTCCACCAGGCCCCCACCCATGTCTCCCACCACCCCCACCCCACTGCCACCATGGGCAGCCTCCAGCAGGCCCCCACTCATGTCTCCCACCACCCCCACCCCCCTGCCACCATGGGCAGCCCCCACCAGGTCCTCACAATCCCCAATCATGTGCGTAATGGTCAGCCTCCACAGCCAAAAATCCCTACCAAGTAACCCATTCACCCACATGGAAATGGAAATCACATGTTACACCCCCAATGTTCATGAAGCTAATGAACCAATGTCCGTCACACACAATGGTTGCAATTGAATGGGAAAACACACAACATGACATGCATGAAACCAATGAGATGATACCACACAGTGAAGTATGGAAACAAAATTGTATTGAAAAAAATAAAGAATGCTAAAGAAAGAAAACAAACTACAATGTGAATGAGAAAAAAAAAAAGCTGCATGTCCGTATAAAAACACCAAACTGCAAATCAGAATCCAAAAAAAATTTGGCCAAAGTCAAATGTAAAAAAATCTCCATGCAATAAAGAACTATGTAAAAAACTACCAAGGGTCCATGAGCCCAACTGAACAAAGGAAACCTACTAAAAAACCTACCTAAAAATCAACTATATATAAAAAGTGGAGCAGTGTCCGTCGACTCCAAATCATAATAAGAAAGAAAGGAAACCTAAAACTAAAGAACTATATACAAAGGCGGCGGGCAAGTCCAGCGGCTCACTCCGTGGTGTCCCGGGCCAGGGCATCATCGAGCTCCTGTTCGATGTCCCGGAGGCGGTCCAGTTCCATGGCCCCGAGGGTCCGCAGGGACGACGCCGTGTCCTCCTCCAACCCCCGGCGGATTGCCTCGAGGCAATCGGCCCGCCTCAGGGCCTTCGAATGGAGTTCTCCGCCCTGACCATTGTGAGCCGCGCCTCTTCCGCCCGCCGCTGCTCCGCACCTATGGCGTGGCCCAACCGCTGCCACACGGAAGACACTCTCTGTCCTGGGTCCCCCTGCCCTCTGGCCGATGCCTGCCCCTCCGATGTCGAAAGCCCCGAGCCTTCATGTCTCCCACCATGTTGCTGCTGCTGCTGCTCTGCCTCTGCCCATGCACTGCCTCCTGCTGCCTGCACATCCACCGCCAGCTGGGGTGCAGTTGTTAATGTGGCCACCCCTGCTGGACCTCTGACTCCCGACTGTGGCAGGGATGCCTCCTCCACCAGCCTGGCCGCACCGTCAGAAGCAGCTCCACAGGGCACCCAGGTGACTGATGGGTGGGAAGATGGCACAGAGGACGACTGGCGCGTAGGGGGTCCAGTTGAGGAGGGGGTCAGAGCAAGCCCCATCAGACAGAGGAATCCGGCCTGGGTGACCTGTCCCAGCAGGCTGACGTGGTCAACGAGCCATTCGAGATGACGTGCAGTCTCTCCATGAAAAGACTGCAGGTCACCTCGCATGGCCCGTTGACGCAACGCTACACCAGCCAGGACAGGCTCAACCCGGACATGGATGGCCACGTCCGCAGGCAGAGGAAGGCCAGTTGACGTCAGCTCATCCCCTGCCTGAAAACGGGTCTGGACGTAGGCATCCCTGCTGGTGCAAGATGATGCAGGGACAGGATCGGGGACAGGATTGCACACAGGCACCTCCGTGGCCGCCTGTGCTGCCTCCTGTCCCTGGTCCTGCACTGCACCACTAGCACCAGTGGGATCCCCACCTCCAGACCCCGTCTCTGGTGCTTGCACGGCCCCCTCCTCCACCAAACCCCCCACCAACCTGGATGACTCCGTGCCATCTTCCCCTGTTGGGCCCGGTGGGGTCCCAGCTGCCCCTTCTGCTGCCGAGGAGTCCAACTGCAACCTCCGCCTCTTGGACCTCCTCCCGGCTGCTGCGGCCTGGGACGTGGCACCGGACTCCTCACTCCCCGACGAGATGACAACACGGGAGGGGAGCCGGGCCTTGCGTCTCCGGCTGGCGGTGCGATCCCCGTCGCTGTGCTCCACAGCACCTTCTCCGCCCTCTTCATCAGTTGACGCTGCAGACAGGGAGAAACAAAACACAGGCATCAGGGCACTGTACAATGGACACATACACGCATGACAGTTGCACATAAGTGGCATTGGCAAACCTCAGACATGTCATCACAATCCCCAACACACATGTCATTGCAACTCGCACACATGAGCCATACCACAGCCATATCGCAACTGCCACCACCATCCCTACACATACAACAGCATCAGCAGCCAAAGGGGAGCCAGACATCACATGCAACACAGGAAGTGCACCACACATGTACACACACCATCACACTTGCATGCATGTCTACACCTCTGCCAAGTGTCGCACTGTTCAGACGGGCATCCATGTCACATCTGCCAATCAGGCTTCCACATACCACTGTCACATGCATCCATGTTGCATCACTGTTGCACCCTTGACAAATACACACACATACACATGTACACAGTGCTCACACATGCAGCCGAAAACAACATACATGCCTGACATCACGGACATGTCTACTTACATACACATTCATCCAAACATGTGTGCACGCACAACTGCATTTGCCATGCAAGCCCACACACACAAGCACCATCCATGTCTCACACATTACAGCCCTCGCATGTGTCAGCCCCACGGCCCTGTACACCCCCACCCATACTCAACCCCATACAAACAGATGTGCAACCGGCACAATACCGAATAATCACCACACGCACTGCTCACAATCAGGATGCATGTACACTCACCGCTCGACTCCAGACGGGTCTGCTTCTCTAGGACCTGGACGTGGAGCGCTGGGGATATGCGTTCCAGGACCCCCATCTGTTCTTCCGACAAGTGGCCCCGGCGCCCCTTGGCATCCGCTGCCTTCAAGAGGCACCGGGCCTTGTTCAGGGTCCTGGACCTGAAGTCCTCCCAGCGCTTCCTGACATGTTGTAAGTCCCGGACTGCCACCCCCTCCGCGTTGATGGCAGTCACGATGTCAGTCCAGATCCGAGTCCGTCCTTCCTTGTCGGCGCGGGAACTTCCGAAGAGGGCATCATACTGCCCCAGGACTTGCTCCACCAGGACACCAACTTCGGTGGCACTGAAGCTGGTGCCCCTCTGCCTCTCTGTCCGGGGGTTGTCAGTGGTCACAGATGGTGTTTGCCCCGACATGACAACCCCAGAGGAAGGAGTGGGTGGGCAACTGGGTCCTGGGGCTGGGCTGTGGAGCGATGGAATTCCAGTCGGGAGTCTTTGGTTCCAGCAGGGGTGGTCACAGCAACAGCACCCCTGGCTGATGTGCAGGCAGCAAATGGCAGTGCACGTGGCCAGCAGGCAGTCAGGCAGCAGCAGATGGCAGGTGGGAGCGTGCTCGGGGCTCTGGGGGGCAGTAGTTCGGCCTTCTGGACAGGAGCGTGGTCTTCCGTGTGCTTACGCGTGGCCAGCTTGGTACGGAGTGATTTGGCACGTGAAAATCCTGCACGTCAGCATGAAAACCGAGGAAAGGCCCTTAGCGCGTAAGCGCGTCAGCACGCATACGCGAATCTATTGGACCAAAGGCCCTCAGCGCGTAAGCGCGTCTGTGACGTGACCCGCACGGGTGTTTCCCACACAGCACGTGATGACAGAGCACACGTGGAAGGACTGCACGTCAGAGTGTCATCGCGTGTAATTGGACAGCACGTCAGAGTCTCATCGCGTGTAATTGGACAAAAGTGCGCGTACACGCGATTGGCCTATGTACGTGTATATCAGGTGTGCGCGGACACTTACACACGCAAGTACGTCAGCGCACCTGTATCCCGGTGTGCGCGGGAATTTCCACACGCTATTGGACTGGGTACTGGATTTCAGGGGTGCGCGGGTCACACGCTCGCCTACAACACGCGCAACGCATTAATTTGCGCGCTAACAAAATAACAAGCTCAGTCCCAGGATGAACATACCGTTCCTAGCAGCAGTGGGCGTGGCCTACCAAAGGAGGAGGAGGAGGATAGTCAGGGCCCGAATATTCACACACAGAACCAGCCTTTTCGGGATGCCTGATGACCAGGTGCATGGGAGGTACAGGTTTCCACCACACATCATACTGGACCTGGTGAGTGAGTGGGAGGATGACCTCACATCACCCACCCTGTACTCCCAAGCACTCAGCCCCCTGGAGAAGGTCCTCAATGTACTGCACTTCTTAGCCACTGGATCATTTCAGCGGACAAGTGCCATTGTGGGTGGTGTATCACAGGCCACCCAGTCACGCTGCCTACACCAGGTCTTGAACATCATCACTGCACGCCCATCAGTCCGCAGGCACATATACCTGCCCAGAACCCCTGCAGAAAGGCATGCTGCCGCCCTGGATTTTTACGCTGTGGCACGATTCCCCAAAGTGCTAGGTGCCATCGACTGCACCCATGTGGCTCTACGTCCCCCCAGGGCATCTGAGTACATCTATAGGAACCGCAAGCACTGGCATTCCATCAACGTGCAGGTAGTATGTAATGCCAAGGGAATCATCACCTCAGTATATGCCAACTATCCCGGGTCAACCCACGACAGCTTCATTTACCGAATGTCCACCCTAAGCCGGGACCTAGAATCTGGGCGGCATGGCGATACATGGCTGCTTGGTGAGTATGAATGCCACTGCACATGCATGCATGTCAGATACTGAGCAAGGTCACAACCCCACCAATGATACCAATGATGACGCCAATTCGGAACCCCACCACGCCACCCCAGGTAAGATATAACGCAGCCCACATTACAACCCGGGGCATAGTGGAGCGCACATTCGGAGTGCTGAAGTCACGCTTTCGCTCCCTTGACCGTTCTGGCGGGCAGCTGTTGTACGCTCCCCCAGTAGTGTGCAGGATCATAGTGGCAGCATGTGTCCTGCACAACGTTGCAACACGCCGGGGCCTGGCCGTGGACATTGTGGTGCCCCCCCACCCCCAACCACATGCACAGCCACTGCGCATGGGAGGGGAAAGGGCACGGGGGGAGGCAGCTCGTACACAGCTAGTGGCTAATTACTTCAGATAGAAATCACACCCCTGTGGAGTGCACACTGCCCTGGCACATTCCATCTGACAATCAATGATGACTCAACCTGACACTGATCCTGAATGTCTGGAGAATGAACCGTGAAAACCATATCAGCCTGAGATTGTTCACCTGGAAGTGTCACAATGTGTGCATCCCTACCCACACAGACACCACCAATGCAGTTTTGTGAAGTAACACATTCAAGCAGCTAAAATGAATACCCACTTGCAAAATGCAACAAGAGGACAGTGCCATGTCAGCCAAACCAACCCCAGCACCGCCACACGACACACCGTGCCATGTCATGCTATTTGCAGGTAAACAAAGTAATCCCCACAACATGACACTAGTGTCACAATGTACAGTGTCCCTATTAGAAACTTGCAACACCTGAAATGCTCACGGTAATGCCGGACCAACAACAAACTTGAGCACGTACTACCATTAACATGACATCACTAATGTTAAATATTAGTAGTCTCACCACCTGGAAATGCCTGCACTCCCACCACTACCAAATGTGCAGTGTTGGCGCCATGTAGAGTTGTAGGTGCACTGCTGCCAACATGGACCACATCTCCAGACTAGAGGTCCTTGCGTAGACATGAGGAAGGGACCTGCAAATTGGGAGGTAGACACAGAAGAAGAGTTACACATCAATGCAACATGCAGTGTACAACACAACAGCAATATGCACTAGGAATGTATACACAGTATTGACTACAGACTGCCCACACAGCTCATGGGAGTCCAACGTCACTGTGTAATTCACTGTCACTTGGGCACACCCTTTGCAAGCCCATGGAAACGGGAAGCAGGAGGGGTGTGTGTGACTCAAACCCAAGCATCTGAACCAAATACATTACAAGCCTGCATGTGCCCAGCCACAATGCAGCGTATGCCCACAGGAACCACGGAAGCCAACAAATCGTCCCAAAAAAATTGGGAATAAAATGAATAAAAATAAAAATAAAAATAAAAATAAAAAAAAATAAAAAATGGCCATTGAAGGGCCCGGGGGGGTTGGGGAGGCCACCCAGGAGGTCCGAGGACAGGATGCACACCAGAACCCACCTGCGTGGATCCTGGGAAAAAAAAACACCTCCATGGGCTCATGGCCCACACGGCTACCCTATTGTGGGAGTATCACTGCTGTCGCTATTATCACCCTGTGCAGCTGCATCCGGAGGTGGTTGCACTATGGGAGGCAGCCCACGCAAGGCCCTAGTCTGCTCCTCCATGGCTGCAAGCATGCAGGTGTGGTAGGTCTGGTTCTGGAGGATGAGTGTGCGGAGGTCCCCATGCAACAACTCACGGGATGCCCGGACCTCCGCCCTCGTTGCCTGCATCTCAGCTGAGAGCGTACGGGTGAGACGCTCCAGCTGCTGTTCTGTCCTTTGGTGTGTTGAAGCCTCAAGCTCAACAAGAGTCGTCCTGAGGTGAAGGAGCTCCTGCCTCAGGGCTTCCCTGTGGCCCTGGGACTCAATGGAGATGGCCTCCTGCAGAGTCGCCAGTGCCGCCCGCCTGTCCCTGTTGGACCCCAACATGTCCTCCCTGTGTGACTGGCAGATGGAGTCGGTTGCCTGCTCTAGTCGCTCCATCAGCCTTTCAGGGGGGACAATGGAAGTGGCCACCCTATCCATGGCCTGAGCCATCATCTCGGATGATGCTGCCTGTTGGGTTGCCATACCGTAAATGGATTGCTCCCATGCGGTATTGCCAGGTGGCGTACGGCCACCACGTCGGCGGGTACCACACCTGTCTGGGGCAAGGCGAACTGCGCCTTCCTGTGCCGGCACTGCCTGAGGCTGCAGGACTGCATTCCCCCTCTGATCTGCTGGCCCAGGAACAGGATCAGATGTCGCGGAGTGTGACCCTGCATCCGTAACCACCAAAGGCGTAGCTGCCAACACTGACATCCCCATTGAGGGTTCTGACCCTGGTGCAGGTGGGTGGGACAGAACAGAATCCCTCCCTGGAACACTCACCTGCGACGGCACGTAGGTCTCATCCGAATCAACACCTGAGTACAGCTCGGGGGAGGAGCAGCCAGAGACACCCCTTGAGAGCACGACCTGCAGCACTTGTGGGTTCTCACCCACCACCACACCACGTCCCTCACTGGTGGTTGGTCGGCCCTCGGACCCCTCCTGGGTCTGCACCATCTCCACAACCCCAGCAGTATCAGGTGCGTCTTCCCCTGCAAAGACATAAAAACAAAGAAATGGAAACAGGCATTAGCACCATGGCACACAATGAGGGCTGAGAAGCAAGAGAACCAGTACTTGTTTGACACATGTCCCACATGACTAAAACCCTCCCATGCATGCACCCTCACTGCGTATGAAGGGCAGGCAAATGGCACACACTGATGACACCAAGATGGAAGATGAACACATTTTCTGCATGCTGCCTGGCAGTGGCATCACACATTGGCCTGTGATTGCCAGGTGAAACACACATGCCATCACACAGATGGCATGTACCATTGCTATTGAGTGAAGACGGAGAGGAGGGCAGCACCTATTCATTCAGTCCAGTTCCTGCATGTAATAGCTTTTCTAATTCAAACAGGTCAGATTCTTCACCTGGAGCTGCCTGTCCGAAATGGTGCAATTGCACAGGGACATGTTTGAACAAATGATATCCAGGTTACAAAGTCACTCCACTTTACCATAGCCATGTCAGACATGTGACTAGAGGACTGCGACATGCCTAGTAAAAATGGTGGAATGCAAACAATCTGACTAAATGAACAGTGAAAAATTAAGCAACAATGTTGTGGCAAGGTGACACTTCAAGGGCAACTGGCGTGCAGTTGGGCTAGATGTCTACTGTTGGCAGAAGGGATACTGCTATGGCCAAATGCAGCTGCGCAGGATGTATTGCATGAAGCACATGGCTGACCCATACGACTCAGGCGCACACACTCTCACCTGGCACACAAACAGAAGCCCTCACACACACCATGCACATGGATGACACACACATGCATGTGCACTCACCGGACAATGCCTCGTAATAAGCCAAATCTCCCACGCCTTGGATCTGTTCCTCCGTGACGTAGGTCCCAGCGACTGACTCATGTGGAGTGAGTTCCATGTCTACTACTGGAGACCCACCGCAAGTCACTAGAGTTGCGGCATGACTTGAGGCCAGCTTACTCTTTGCCCTGCACTTTAGGTCATTCCAGCGCTTATAGCAATCATTGGCTGTGCGCCTCACGATTCCAAGGGCACTTACGATGTCCGCAACGGTCTGCCAGTGTGCCTGGCGTTGTGCAGGTGTGGTCTTGGATCCTGCAACAATGACCATCTCGTTGTCATGTGCGGACACATACTCGACAAGTGCATTCAGTTCGTCATCCGTGAAGCTGAGCTTCCTGGATGGGCCGGACTGTGTAGCCGTGTCTGGGGCATCAGCCTGTGCCGGACGAGCACTCTTCCTCTTCCGCTTGGAAGGTGGTGGTGATCCTGAGTGTCCTGCGCCGCTCTGGACACTAGGGGCAGGAGCCCTGGTGGACTCCGTATCAGGAGTGTGGGATTGCACACTCAGCATGAGAGTTGGTGCAGGCATTGGCTCTAGTGTGATGGTGTCAGGGGGAATGTCAGCAGCATGGACTAGGACCGACACTGTCCGGGCTGGGTGTGTGAGGGCTGCGGTGGATGGAGCCGCAGCTGCCCCTGCAGCCTCTCCGCCCTGCCTACTTGGTGCAGCAGATGACCTTGCTGCCCCAGATGCACGTGGCATGGTGACATCAACGTGCACCAGCACACGTGTCATAGGCCTGCTGACCTGGAAGTCAGCCATGGAGTCAGCCAGGTCTGGTGCCACAATGGGCTGGTCCAACAAGGGCTGAGCATGGATGGTGTCAGCCACATCAGCCTCAACGGGAGGGGGGTGGGGGGATTATGGGTGCCTTTGACTGGTCCTCCACACATGGGGGGACAGGCTCACCCTGCAAGTAACGACCACGTCCCCTACCAGATCCACCACGGCCACCACTTGTGGCTCTTCCACCTTTGCCACCCTTACGGAATCCTCGCCTCCCAGCCATGACACTGATGTTAATGTGCGTATGGGAGTGGCTGTAAAATATTGTCCTGGACAATTGGGGGTCAAAGGGGTTGGGTACCAGATGGTAATTGTACCCTAGTGCTCTTGCAAGGCTGATTGTAACCCCTGGGGAAAGATGACGGGTCACGCTACGCACAGGAGCCCCAAAAAAGGGAGATGACGTGCATGCAACCCCTCCTAGACCACGTGTGCAGAAAGAAAAACCTGCACTACGCTGTGGCACCCAGTAACACAAGAATGAACGTATGCGTGTCACACGCAGCCTAGAATGACCTCTGAAGGGGTAGGCTACACACGGGGCAAGCAGAGATGTTAGATACGTGCGTGACTCACCGTCTGCCAGGTAAAAGAGCATGAAAAAGGAGCGCGTTTGGTTGGCAACACCCCCGCCAAAAGAAGATTTGTACGCTGTCTGAGGAGACAGGACAACAGTAGAAGGGAACACTGTTTGAGGGAACAGGCCCAGGTAAACCAGTAAAAGAGAAAAAAGAGAAAAAGCTGTCAGAGGTAACAGGGAATACGAACTTGAAACGCCGTGAAGAAAATCGCGTGTGAAACGACAAGAAGTACAGAATTCACCCACTCGCTCTCCACGAAAAGCACGTACAAGGAAATGGTGTTCTACACGTACCTTTTATACAGGCCCACACGTCCAGCGTCACTTACGCGGCGTGTACGCGCTAGGGCCATTTCCACCAATTACACGCTTTGTCACTTATGCGTGTAGGGCCATTTCCACCAATTACACGCTTTGTCACTTATGCGTGTAGGGCCATTTCCACCAATTACACGCTTTGTCACTTCTGCGTGTAGGGCCATTTCCACCAATCACACGCGATGACACTCTGACGTGCAGTCTTTCCACGTGTGCTCTGTCATCACGTGCTGTGTGGGAAACACCCGTGCGGGTCACGTCACAGACGCGCTTACGCGCTGAGGGCCTTTGGTCCAATAGAATCGCGTATGCGTGCTGACGCGCTTACGCGCTAAGGGCCTTTCCTCGGTTTTCAAGCTGACGTGCAGGATTTTCACGTGCCAAATCACTCCGTACCAAGCTGGCCACGCGTAAGCACACGGAAGACCACGCTCCTGCCCAGAAGGCCGAACTACTGCCCCCCAGAGCCCCGAGCACGCTCCCACCTGCCATCTGCTGCTGCCTGACTGCCTGCTGCCCACGTGCACTGCCATTTGCTGCCTGCACATCAGCCAGGGGTGCTGTTGCTGTGACCACCCCTGCTGGAACCGAAGACTCCCGACTGGAATTCCATCGCTCCACAGCCCAGCCCCAGGACCCAGTTGCCCACCCACTCCTGCCTCTGGGGTTGTCATGTCGGGGCAAACACCATCTGTGACCACTGACAACCCCCGGCCAGAGAGGCAGAGGGGCACCAGCTTCAGTGCCGCCGAAGTCGGTGTCCTGGTGGAGCAAGTCCTGGAGCATTATGATGCCCTCTTCGGAAGTTCCCGCGCCGACAAGGAAGGACGGACTCAGATCTGGACTGACATCGTGACTGCCCTCAACACGGAGGGTGTGGCAGTCCAGGACTTACAACATGTCAGGAAGCGCTGGGAGGACTTCAGGTCCAGGACCCTGAACAAGGCCCGGCGCCTCTTGAAGGCAGCGGATGCCACGGGGCGCCGGGGCCACTTGTCGGAAGAACAGATGGGGGTCCTGGAACACATATCCCCAGCGCTCCACGTCCAGGTCCTAGAGAACCAGACCCGTCTGGAGTCGAGCGGTGAGTGTACATGCATCCTGATTGTGAGCAGTGCGTGTGGTGATTATTCGGTATTGTGCAGGTTGCACATCTGTTTGTATGGGGTCGAGTATGGGTGGGGGTGTACAGGGCCGTGGGGCTGACACATGCGAGGGCTGTAATGTGTGAGACATGGATGGTGCTTGTGTGTGTGGGCTTGCATGGCAAATGCAGTTGTGCGTGCACACATGTTTGGATGAATGTGTATGTAAGTAGACATGTCCGTCATGTCAGGCATGTATGTTGTTTTCGGCTGCATGTATGAGCACTGTGTACATGTGCATGTGTGTGTATTTGACAAGGGTGCAACAGTGAAGCAACATGGATGCATGTGACAGCGGTATGTGGAAGCCTGATTGGCAGATGTGACATGGATGCCCGTCTGAACAGTGCAACACTTGGCAGAGGTGTAGACATACATGCAAGTGTGGTGGTGTGTGTACATGTGTGGTGCACTTCCTGTGTTGCATGTGATGTCTGGCTCCCCTTTGGCTGCTCATGCTGTTGTATGTGTATGGATGGTGGTGGCAGTTGCGATATGGCTGTGGTATGGCTCATGTGTGCGAGTTGCAATGACATGTGTGTTGGGGATTGTGATGACATGTCTGAGGTTTGCCAATGCCACTCATGTGCAACTGTCATGCGTGTATGTGTCCATTGTACAGTGCCCTGATGCCTGTGTTTTGTTTCTCCCTGTCTGCAGCGTCAACTGATGAAGAGGGCGTAGACGGTGCTGTGGAGCACAGCGGCGGGGATCCGACCGCCAGCCGGAGACGCAAGGCCCGGCTCCCCTCCCGTGTTGTCATCTCGTCGGGGAGTGAGGAGTCCGGTGCCACGTCCCAGGCCGCAGCTGCCGGGAGGAGGTCCAAGAGGCGGAGGTTGCAGTTGGACTCCTCGGCAGCAGAAGGGGCAGCTGGGACCCCACAGGGCCCAACAGGGGAAGATGGCACGGAGTCATCCAGGTTGGTGGGGGGTTTGGTGGAGGAGGGGGCCGTGCAAGCACCAGAGACGGGGTCTGGAGGTGGGGATCCCACTGGTGCTAGTGGTGCAGTGCAGGACCAGGGACAGGAGGCAGCACAGGCGGCCGCGGAGGTGCCTGTGTGCAATCCTGTCCCCGATCCTGTCCCTGCATCATCTTGCACCAGCAGGAATGCCTTCGTCCAGACCCGTTTTCAGGCAGGGGATGAGCTGACGTCAACTGTCCTTCCTCTGCCTGCGGACGTGGCCATCCAGGTCCGGGTTGAGCCTGTCCTGGCTGGTGTGGCGTTGCGTTAACGGGCCATGCGAGGTGACCTGCAGTCTTTTCATGGAGAGACTGCACGTCATCTCGAATGGCTCGTTGACCACGTCAGCCTGCTGGGACAGGTCACCCAGTCGGATTCCGCTGTCTGATGGGGCTTGCTTCGACCCCCTCCTCAACTGGACCCCCTACGCGCCAGTCGTCCTCTGTGCCATCTTCCCACCCATCAGTCACCTGGGTGCCCTGTGGAGCTGCCTCTGACGGTGCGGCCAGGCTGGTGGAGGAGGCATCCCTGCCACAGTCGGGAGTCGGAGGTCCAGCAGGGGTGGCCACATCAACAACTGCACCCCAGCTGGCGGAGGATGTGCAGGCAGCAGGAGGCAGTGCACGGGCAGAGGCAGAGCAGCAGCAGCAGCAACATGGTGGGAGACATGAAGGCTCAGGGCTTTTGACTTCGGAGGGGCAGACATCGGACGGAGGGCAGGGGGACCCAGGACAGAGTGTCTTCCGTGTGGCAGCGGTTGGGCCACGCCATAGGTGCGGAGCGGCGGCGGGCGGAAGAGGCGCGGCTCACAATGGTCAGGGCGGAGAACTCCATGCGGAGGGCCCAGAGGCGGGCCGAGTGCCTCGAGTCAATCCGCAGGGGGTTGGAGGAGGACACGGCGTTGTCCCTGCGGACCCTCGGGGCCATGGAACTGGACCGCCTCCGGGACATCGAACAGGAGTTCGATGATGCCCTGGCCCGGGACACCACGGAGTGAGCCGCTGGACTTGCCCGCCGCCTTAGTATATAGTTCTTTAGTTTTAGGTTTCCTTTCTTTCTTATTATGATTTGGAGTCGACGGACACTGCTCCACTTTTTGTATATAGTTGATTTTTAGGTAGGTTTTTTACTAGGTTTCCTTTGTTCAGTTGGGCTCATGGACCCTTGGTAGTTTTGTACATAGTTCTTTATTGCATGGAGATTTTTTTACATTTGACTTTGGACAAAAATTTTTTGGATTCGGATTTCCAGTTTGGTGTTTTTATACGGACATGCAGCTTTTTTTTCTCATTCACATTGTAGTTTGTTTTCTTTCTTTAGCATTCTTTATTTTTTTTCAATACAATTTTGTTTCCATACTTCACTGTGTGGTATCATCTCATTGGTTTCATGCATGTCATGTTGTGTGTTTTCCCATTCAATTGCAACCATTGTGTGTGACGGACATGGGTTCATTAGCTTCATGAACATTGGGGGTGTAACATGTGATTTCCATTTCCATGTGGGTGAATGGGTTACTTGGTAGGGCTTTTTGGCTGTGGAGGCTGACCATTACGCACATGATTGGGGATTGTGAGGACCTGGTGGGGGCTGCCCATGGTAGCAGGGGGGTGGGGGTGGTGGGAGACATGAGTGGGGGCCTGGTGGAGGGTGACCCTGGATGCTGGGGGGTGGGGGTGCAGGGGGCATGAGTAGGGGCCTGGTGGAGGGTGGCCATGGTGGCAGGGGGGTGGGGGTGGTGGGAGACATGGGTGGGGGCCTGGTGGAGGCTGCCCCTGGTGGCTGGGGGGTGGGGGTGGTTTGAGACATGAGTGGGGGCCTGTTGGAGGCTGCCCCTGCACTGCTGGGGGGTGGGGGTGGTGGTAGACATGAGTGGGGGCCTGGTGGAGGCTGCCCCTGCACTGCTGGGGGGTGGGGGTGGTGGGAGACATGAGTGGGGGCCTGGTGGAGGCTGCCCCTGCACTGCTGGGGGGTGGGGGTGGTGGGAGGCATGAGTGGGGGCCTGGTGGAGGGTGGCCATGGTGGCAGGGGGGTGGGGGTGGTGGGAGACATGAGTGGGGGCCTGGTGGAGGCTGCCCCTGGTGGCTGGGGGGTGGGGGTGGTGGGAGACATGGGTGGGGGCCTGGTGGAGGCTGCCCCTGGTGGCTGGGGGGTGGGGGTGGTGGGAGACATGAGTGGGGGCCTGGTGGAGGGTGACCCTGGATGCTGGGGGGTGGGGGTGCAGGGGGACATGAGTGGGGGCCTGGTGAAGGGTGGCCATGGTGGCAGGTGGGTGGGGGTGGTGGGAGACATGAGTGGGGGCCTGGTGGAGGGTGACCCTGGATGCTGGGGGGTGGGGGTGCAGGGGGACATGAGTGGGGGCCTGGTGGAGGGTGACCATGGTGGCTGGGGGGTGGGGGTGGTGGGAGACGTGAGTGGGGGCCTGGTGGAGGCTGCCCCTGCACTGCTGGGGGGTGGGGGTGGTGGGAGACATGGGTGGGGGCCTGGTGGAGGCTGCCCCTGGTGGCTGGGGGGTGGGGGTGGTGGGAGACATGGGTGGGGGCCTGGTGGAGGCTGCCCCTGGTGGCTGGGGGGTGGGGGTGGTCCGAGACATGAGTGGGGGCCTGGTGGAGGCTGCCCCTGCACTGCTGGGGGGTGGGGGTGGTGGGAGGCATGAGTGGGGGCCTGGTGGAGGGTGGCCATGGTGGCAGGGGGGTGGGGGTGGTGGGAGACATGAGTGGGGGCCTGGTGGAGGCTGCCCCTGGTGGCTGGGGGGTGGGGGTGGTGGGAGACATGGGTGGGGGCCTGGTGGAGGCTGCCCCTGGTGGCTGGGGGGTAGGGGTGGTGGGAGACATGAGTGGGGGCCTGGTGGAGGGTGACCCTGGATGCTGGGGGGTGGGGGTGCAGGGGGACATGAGTGGGGGCCTGGTGAAGGGTGGCCATGGTGGCAGGTGGGTGGGGGTGGTGGGAGACATGAGTGGGGGCCTGGTGGAGGCTGCCCCTGGTGGCTGGGGGGTGGGGGTGGTGGGAGACATGAGTGGGTGCCTGGTGGAGGGTGACCCTGGATGCTGGGGGTGGGGGTGCAGGGGGACATGAGTGGGGGCCTGGTGAAGGGTGGCCATGGTGGCAGGTGGGTGGGGGTGGTGGGAGACATGAGTGGGGGCCTGGTGGAGGGTGACCCTGGATGCTGGGGGTGGGGGTGCAGGGGGACATGAGTGGGGGCCTGGTGGAGGGTGGCCATGGTGGCAGGGGGGTGGGGGTGCTGGGAGACATGGGTGGGGGCCTGGTGGAGGCTGCCCCTGGTGGCTGGGGGGTGGGGGTGGTGGGAGACATGAGTGGGGGCCTGGGTAAGGCTGCCCCTGCACTGCTGGGGGGTGGGGGTGGTGGGAGACATGGGTGGGGGCCTGGTGGAGGCTGCCCCTGGTGGCTGGGGGGTGGGGGTGGTGGGAGACATGGGTGGGGGCCTGGTGGAGGCTGCCCCTGGTGGCTGGGGGGTGGGGGTGGTGGGAGACATGAGTGGGTGCCTGGTGGAGGGTGACCCTGGATGCTGGGGGTGGGGGTGCAGGGGGACATGAGTGGGGGCCTGGTGGAGGATGGCCATGGTGGCAGGGGGGTGGGGGGGGTGGGAGACATGAGTGGGGGCCTGGTGGAGGGTGACCCTGGATGCTGGGGGGTGGGGGTGCAGGGGGACATGAGTGGGGGCCTGGTGGAGGGTGGCCATGGTGGCAGGGGGGTGGGGGTGGTGGGAGACATGGGTGGGGGCCTGGTGGGGGCTGCCCCTGGTGGCTGGGGGGTGGGGGTGGTGGGAGACATGAGTTGGGGCCTGTTGGAGGCTGCCCCTGCACTGCTGGGGGGTGGGGGTGGTGGGAGACATGAGTTGGGGCCTGGTTGAGGCTGCCCCTGCACTGCTGGGTGTGGGGGTGGTGGGAGACATGAGTGGGGGCCTGGTGGGGGCTGCCCATGGTGGCAGGGGGGTGGGGGTGTTGGTAGACATGAGTGGGGGCCTGGTGGAGGCTGCCCCTGCACTGCTGGGGGGTGGGGGTGGTGGGAGACATGCGTGGGGGCCTGGTGGAGGCTGCCCCTGCACTGCTGGGGGGTGCGGGTGGTGGGAGACATGAGTGGGGGCCTGGTGGAGGCTGCCCCTGCACTGCTGGGGGGTGGGGGTGGTGGGAGACATGGGTGGGGGCCTGGTGGGGGCTGCCCCTGGTGGCTGGGGCTTGGTGGTGGTGGGAGACATGAGTGGGGGCCTGGTGGAGGCTGCCCATGGTGGCAGGGGGGTTGGGGTGGTGGGAGACATGAGTGGGGGCCTGGTGGAGGCTGCCCCTGGTGGCTGGGGGGTGGGGGTGGTGGGAGACATGAGTGGGGGCCTGGCGGAGGCTGCCCATGGTGGCAGGGGGGTGGGGGGGTGGTAGACATGAGTTGGGGCCTGGTGGAGGCTGTCCCTGCACTGCTGGGGGGTGGGGGTGGTGGGAGGCATGAGTGGGGGCCTGGTGGAGGGTGACCCTGGATGCTGGGGGGTGGGGGTGCAGGGGGACATGAGTGCGGGCCTGGTGGAGGGTGGCCATGGTGGCAGGGGGGTGGGGGTGGTGGTAGACATGAGTGGGGGCCTGGTGGAGGCTGCCCCTGCACTGCTGGGGGGTGGGGCTGATGGGAGACATGAGTGGGGGCCTGGTGGAGGCTGCCCCTGGTGGCTGGGGGGTGGGGGTGGTGGGAGACATGAGTGGGGGCCTGGTGGAGGGTGACCCTGGATGCTGGGGTGTGGGGGTGCAGGGGGACATGAGTGGGGGCCTGTTGGAGGGTGGCCATGGTGGCAGGGGGGTGGGGGTGGTGGGAGACATGAGTGGGGGCCTGGTGGAGGGTGACCCTGGATGCTGGGGGGTGGGGGTGCAGGGGGACATGAGTGGGGCCTGGTGGAGGGTGGCCATGGTGGCAGGGGGGTGGGGGTGGTGGGAGACATGGGTGGGTGCCTGGTGGAGGCTGCCCCTGGTGGCTGGGGGGGTGGGGGTGGTGGGAGACATGAGTGGGGGCCTTGTGGAGGCTGCCCCTGCACTGATGGGGGGTGGGGTGGTGGGAGACATGGGTGGGGGCCTGGTGGAGGATGCCCCTGGTGGCTGGGGGGTGGGGGTGGTGGGAGACATGGGTGGGGGCCTGGTGGAGGCTGCCCCTGGTGGCTGGGGGGTGGGGGTGGTGGGAGACATGAGTGGGTGCCTGGTGGAGGGTGACCCTGGATGCTGGGGGGTGGGGGTGCAGGGGGACATGAGTGGGTGCCTGGTGGAGGGTGGCCATGGTGGCAGGGAGGTGGGGGTGGTGGGAGACATGAGTGGGGGCCTGGTGGGGGCTGCCCCTGGTGGCTGGGGGGTGGGGGTGGTGGGAGACATTAGTTGGGGCCTGGTGGAGGCTGCCCCTGCACTGCTGGGGGGTGGGGGTGGTGGGAGACATGAGTGGGGGCCTGGTGGAGGCTGCCCCTGCACTGCTGGGGGGTGGGGGTGGTGGGAGACATGAGTGGGGGCCTGGTGGGGGCTGCCCATGGTGGCAGGGGGGTGGGGGTGGTGGGAGACATGGGTGGGGGCCTGGTGGGGGCTGCCCATGGTGGCAGGGGGGTGGGGGTTGTGGGAGACATGAGTGGGGGCCTGGTGGGGGCTGCCCATGGTGGCAGGGAGGGTGGGGGTGGTGGTAGACATGAGTGGGGGCCTGGTGGAGGCTGCCCCTGCACTGCTGGGGGGTGGGGTGGTGAGAGACATGAGTGGGGGCCTGGTGGAGGCTGCCTCTGCACTGCTGGGGGGTGGGGGTGGTGGGAGACATGAGTGGGGGCCTGGTGGAGGCTGCCCCTGCACTGCTGGGGGGTGGGGGTGGTGGGAGACATGGGTGGGGGCCTGGTGGAGGGTGACCCTGGATGCTGGGGGGTGGGGGTGGTGGGAGACATGGGTCGGGGCCTGGTGGAGGCTGCCCCTGGTGGCTGGGGGGTGGAGGTGTTGGGAGACATGAGTGGGTGCCTGGTGGAGGGTGACCCTGGATGCTGGGGGGTGGGGGTGCAGGGGGACATGAGTGGGGGCCTGGTGGAGGGTGGCCATGGTGGCAGGGGTGTGGGGGTGGTGGGAGACATGAGTGGGGGCCTGGTGGAGGGTGACCCTGGATGCTGGGGGGTGGGGGTGCAGGGGGACATGAGTGGGGGCCTGGTGGAGGGTGGCCATGGTGGCAGGGGGGTGGGGGTGGTGGTAGACATGGGTGGGGGCCTGGTGGAGGCTGCCCCTGGTGGCTGGGGGGTGGGGGTGGTGGGAGACATGAGTGGGGGCCTGGTGGGGCTGCCCCTGCACTGCTGGGTGGTGGGGGTGGTGGGAGACATGGGTGGGGGCCTGGTGGAGGCTGCCCCTGGTGGCTGGGGGGTGGGGGTGGTGGTAGACATGAGTGGTGGCCTTTTGGAGGGTGGCCATGGTGGCAGGGGGGTGGGGGTGGTGGGAGACATGGGTGGGGGCCTGGTGGAGGCTGCCCCTGGTGGCTGGGGGGTGGGGGTGGTGGGAGACATGCATTGTTGATCAGTAGTACAAGGTGACATGTGGGTTGGCTGGGGGGCATGCCCATGGTGGATGGGCTGCCTGCGGGACATGAGCAGGGGTGCAGGGTAGTCCCCCGTGGTGTGGGCTGCCTGCAGGGGCCGTGGAGGTTGTGGAGCGTACACCTGGGAGGACCCACACGGCCAATTCACGTGTAGTACTCCCCAGAACCCCTGAAATACACATTCCCTGCTGGTATCGCGTGTGCAACTTCCCACGCACCCCTGAAATACACGTACCCTGATGAAATCGCGTGTGGAACTTCCCGCGCACCCCTGAAATACACATACCTTGCTGAAATCGCGTGTGGAACTTCCCGCGCACCCCTGAAATACACGTACCCTGCTCGCACTGGGCCAATCGCGTGTGAAACTTCCCGCGCACCCCTGAAATACACATACCCTGATGAAATCGCGTGTGGAACTTCCCGCGCACCCATGGAATACACCTACCCTGCTCGCACTGGCCCATTCGCGTGTGTAACTTCCCGCGCACCCCTGAAATACATGTACCCTGATGGAATCGCGTGTGGAACTTCCCGCGCACCCATGTAATACACGTACCCTGCTCGCACTGGCCCATTCGCGTGTGGAACTTCCAGCGCACCCCTGCAATACACGTTCCCCGCTTGGCGTTTGCTGTTTGCCAGCCCGGTGAACTGGTCCAGGGTTAGCGCAGCCCTTTGCGATGATTTAGCGATTTTGATGGCTTTTCCTTGCGCGAGGGCGTTCTTGGGGGCGTTACTGGCGCTGCTGCAGGGTCGCTGTGATTCTCTGCGCCACGGCTGGTTTGGAAGCCTGAAATCCATGAATACGCTGTGCGCGGAAATCGGTTTTAGCGCACGTGCCTGGCGCAGTCGATCGCACGCGGACACTCTGCGCCAGCCGCTTGCGACACTTTTCTGCGAAATTCTATGAATTACCCTGTATACCTTTCCGTACTGTCCACAAGCAAGATGGAACTGTTCTTAGAACATACTTGGTGTCCGGAATATCTGCAATTAACCATAATGGAGGTGTCCTTCGGACACCATAACTGTCCGTACTCTCCATAGAACATCTACGCACATGCGCACCACACCCATAAGTCCTACGAACATCGCGCCTGTCCGTAACAATCCGCCTGATGTGTGTCGCACTTTTATTTAGTTTGAGGACCCGAACACTGTCAGTAGGACATCCGTGTTCCCACGCATTTGGTGTCCTGCGGACATCCATCCCTTTCGCAGATGTGTTCGCAACGTCATCATGTGACCGCACCCACGCTGAGCGTGTGTCCTAATTTGCGGACACTGTCCGGGACCCCGGACATTTTAAAAGTGCTTTTTTGGACAATCCAAAGTATTTTACAGTAAAAATTCACCATTGCACATGTCCCAGACATTGACCCTGGCTTTCTACATACGTTTTGGAGGTTTTTGAGCCTTTTTGGGGGGTTCGATCTGTCCGCGGACAGCTCGGCTGTCAAGCGTGCGCACCAGCACCCCTACAAAAGGCCACACTCCAGATCTCATCCGCATTGTGCTTCTGGCTACCTGAAAGAGCATTGTCTATTTTAGCTTTTGCTGATCTTTGCTCGTCTTGCTGCTTCCCATCATCAGACCTGATGGCATCTATGGTTGCTGCTGCTCCAGCTGGTGCTACTTGTGCCTCAGCAGCACCACCACCTCCTCCACCATCAACACCTCCCAAAGGGCCTGCAGAGGGGAACAGGCATGAGGATGTAGAGGAGGAGGATGAAGAGGATGAGGTAGTGGAAATCCCAATTACCAGCATTCGCCGTGAGTCTTGGGTGTGGCGGTTGTTTACCATTCATGGTGGAGTGCCAAAAGCATGTGCAAACAAGATCACCTGCAACCAGTGCAAAACGGTGCTGAGTCGTGGGAGGCCTGGTTCATACAGCTTTGGTACAACATCCATGAAGCAACACCTAAGGTCGTTCCACGGTGGGGCCATTTGCAAGTACCTTGTGATAAACGTAATAGGTTGAGTTCCTCTACAGCATCCTGCGTTTCTGCTCCTGTCAACACAAGAGACAATCCTGTGGGACAGCGCATCCCTCCAGCTGCCTCACAGGCCATCCATGATGCTTTTGACCCTTACCTTTTGAGTGTAACAATATTGTGTATGTACTGTGACGCAGTACTCTGCAGGGGGGAGAGTCTTCAGAGTGCTTTCGAGACTGCGGTCCCGGAGCATGAGAAGGTCTGCCCACTACCTAAATAAGGCCCACCCTACATCTTCCTCTCTCCACCTGCCCTTCCTTATCCCTGTGGTTGGTGTCCCTTCCTTACCCTCCTTTCCGTGTGTGTTGTGTGTAAAAAAAACAAAAATATAAAAAAAACTAAGAAAAACAAAAAAAGGCTCTTTTCAGAGCCGTCTTTCACAGTTAAAAAATAGAAGTGGCAAATAAATGGAGCTTGGCCCTGTGCATTTTTTCGAAGCCCGCGGACAGTTTGCGGGTATCTAAAATTTTGGGGTGATGCCCTATCATAACCATTGCACCTTTCTCTGGGAGGAAGTGGTAGCTCTGAAAAGAGCCTTTTGGTGGTGTTTGTTTGTGTTTGAAAAACTTGAAATGGTCAACACCTACTACAAAATGGATGGCTGTAATTCCAAAAAAGGTCACAATGCATTTTGTAAATTTCTCAGAAAAATCTGATTGCCAGCATAAGTAAGATGGACTCCATCTCTGCGAAAAATGTATGTGCTATGAAACATAATATTTTCATTGTGAAAGGAGGACATGCCAACATCTCTTAAGAACACACAAACAGCCTTATTGACGTTGCGCCTCTCTCTCTCCATGTGTGGACCAAATGAAGAAGAACGCAGCCACATTTGTCTCTGAGCAATACGAGAAAAAATGACTTGGGAATTTGGAAACATGTCCATGACCTTCCCAAGTCCTTCGTTCATTGCAAATTATGAAGAAATTCCAGACACATGTCCTAAACTGTTCCCTCCACAATGAATTCTAATTGTGTCTGGATGATGCTGTGTCTTCAAACTAGCACAGAGAGGTACCAAGTCCTGCCACTTCATTCCACGCACTCCATGCCAGTGCACTTCCACATGAGGGAATCCAAGATGTGCAGCTACTCTACAGCATTCTGCATGCACATCCAACCAATGTATCCATGAGTCTCCCAAAATCCAAACAATCTGTTTTCTGAAACACACAACCGCCATGTCCGCGGACATATCGAAAATCTGAGCGTGGTGAATTTAAATTTAAATAGTGTGCCCCATTTCCCCTTTGAGGTTGGCTCTGAAAAGATCTGTTTTTTTGGGGGGGGTTTGCAGATGCTTGACAGACACCTGTTGTTTTGTTCTTTTTTTCTTTTTTTTCTTACTTTCCTAAAAGATAAAGAAATGTATTTATTTGTTTTATTTGTATTTATTTTTATTTGGATAGCGCACATCTGCTTGGGGGCATCGTTGCAATGAAAGTAGTCTTACTTGTTACATAACATACATGGTGCATAGATTACAACAGGAAATAACATAGGTAAATACACAACTAATTTACAAAGCATATACAGTTGTAATATGCAGTAGAGGAATAGGGGTGGAGGGCTAGTTGAACAAAGTGGTTTTGAGTAGTTTGCAGAATGCATGGTATGATTTTTCGTTCCTTAGAGTAGTGGGGAGTGCGTTCCAGTTTTTTGGTGCTAGGTGTTGGAAGCTAGACCCTCCGGCTTTGCTTCTTTTGAATGTGGGAACATAGGTCTGGTTAGTCAGGTGAGACCTGGTGGGTCTGGTGGATGTATTGAGGGTTATTCTTTCAGAGAGATAGGGCGGAGCATTGGTGGAGAGGCATCTGCGGGTGATGGCCATGGATTTTAATAGGATGCGTTATTTTATTGGTAGCCAATGGGCCTCTTTTCTGGCTTGGGAGACGTGCTCCCTTTTTGGGATACTCAGAGCTGCTCTCAGGGCATTGTTTTATGTGACTTGCATTTATTTTAGGTTTTTGCAGATGTGCCCAGCAAAATTATTGCAGTAGTCCAATTTGATGCCTACTGTGGCTCTGGCTATGGCCAGGCAGTTTTTTGTGGATAGGAAGGGTTTTACGGCATTAATTACCTTTGTGGTAAGCACGGCAGAGGAGGCTATGGCATTGACCTGCCGTGTCATGGATAGGGTGGAGTCAAGGCATACTCCTATTGTTTTTACTGCAGAGGAGACTGTGATGGTGGAGTTATCAATGTTAAAGGATTTGTATTGAGGCAGGAGTTTGCTTAGTGTTTCTTTGGTGCCAACTAGTAGGATCTCTGTTTTGTCCCCATTTAGGCAGAGGCCGTTGGCTGACATCCATGTTTGGATGGCTGTGTAGATCTTAGTTAGTGCTGCAGCATCTTGTTCATAGGTCCCTGTGAGGGGAAGCAGGACTTGTGTATCGTCAGCGTAGTTGGTGTAAGCTATGTGAAGACGATCCAGGTCATTGAACAGTGGGAGGGTGAATATGTTGTGTAGTGTGGGGGCAGTGCAGCACCCTAGTGGGATGCCACAGTGGATTGTGGTGGAGGTAGCACTGGCTGAGTCAGAAAAGACTTTCATAAGTCAACCCTCGATGAAGTATGTGACCCAGGAGATGGCTTCCAGTGAGAAGTGCGCTTCGTTTTTGAGTTGCGTGCCTAGAATGTCATGGTTGACCAAGTCAAAAGCCGCGGATAGGTCCAGCAGGAGCAGGAGTGCTGGTCCCTTTGTCCATGATGTCATTGAGTTGGATTTTGATATCTAGTAAGGCCGATTCGGTCCCGTGTCCTGGGCGGAAACACAATTGCCTTTTCCCTAAAATGCAGTGTTCTTCCAGGTATTGCTGGATTTGAGTGTAGGCCACCTTGTCGAGGATCTTGAGCAATAAGGGAACAGTTGTGATAGGTCTATAGTTGTTGGCGTTTTCAGGCGTCGGTTTTTTGAGAAGAGGGCGCACCCATGCTTCTTTTATGCTGGTTGGGTCTGAATTGGCATTGAAAAATGCATTTATGAAAGTTCTGAGAAATAGTGCTAGTGTTTCTATGCAGTCTTTAACTAGTTAAGTAGAGCAGGCGTCGCCTTTGCAGTTGGAAGGTTTGATCTTATTAACAATGTCAATTACCTCTGTTTCAGAGACTTCTCTGAATTTGAAAGGTGTAATTTAATTTTTCGTTTTGTTCACAGTCCCTGTTTCAGTGTGGGAGACTGATAAAGTGTGCAGAGTGAGATTTTTGTGGTGGACTAGGATTTTTGATGAAGGAGCTCAATTTTGTTTAGAAGGGCAGACTGTATGGTGTTGCACCATGCTTGGTCCTTGACAATCTCTTCAGACTTAGTGAACGGTGTGGATAGTTCTTTGAAGATGGCGAAGAGCTCTTTGGATACTGAGGTGGCATTGGAGATTCTTTCATTATAGGATGCAGATTTCACTGTTGTGATGGCTTTTTTGTATTGGGTGGCCAATGATTTGTATGAGGATAGAGAGGATGTGCTGGGAGAGCTTTGCCATATTTTCAGGGCTTTGCGTTTTTTGGTTTGTAGTTCTTTTAGTTCTGCTGAGAACCAGGTGTTGGAGTATTTGGTGTTTTTGGATTTTTTCTTTTGGAGTGGGGCGATGATGTCTATGGCAGAGCTAATGGTGGATTTGTATATGTCCTCCAGTGCGGCTGGGTTTGAGGTGTTGGGGGGGGTTGGTGGTGAGGGTGTCTAGGCAGGGGGAGATCCTTTCTTTTGTAAGATTCTTGGCGCTTCTGGCCATGGCTGGAGGTGCTGGACTGAGTTTTTTTTACTGTGTTGTTCGGTGTGGGGATGAGGAAGTGAATGAGAAAGTGGTCAGTCCAAGGGGTAGGTGTGATGGAGCTGATGTCGATACCACAGTTGTGGTCCACTACCCAGTCAAGAGTACGTCCTTTGAGGTGAGTAGGGGAGTGTACTTTTTGTTCAAAGCCCAGTTCTTGGAGTGCTTGAGCTAGTGTTGTGGAGGGTCTATCTTTCTGGTTATGGAGTCCCAGGTTGAGGTCACCTAGAAGCATGGTTTTGGTAGTTGTTTTAAGGTTTTCACCTAGCAGATGTGTAAGGTTGTCCTGGAAGTCTGACATGGGACCTGGTGGACGGTAAACAAGATTGAGGTTGATGGTGGTGTTAGGAGATAGTGAGATCTAGGTGGTCAGGGAGTCGATATTCTCCCCATGTTCAGAGGGAAATTGTCGTATTTCTAGGTGATCCTTAACTATAAGGGCTACTCCCCCGCCTGTGGTTAGTGACAGAATCAATTTTTAGCGCAGGGCAACAATCAATGCTAGGCACAATCAATTTTGGGCACAGTGTCTCAATGAATTCTAGGCACAATCAATTTTGAGCGCAGGGCGACAATCAATGCTAGGCACAATCAATTTTAGGCACAGGGCGCTAATCAAATGCTAGGCACAATCAATTTTGGGGACAGGGCGTCAATCAATTCTAGGCACAATCAATTCTAGGCACAATCAGTTTTGGGCGCAGGGTGACAATCAATGCTAGGCACAATCAATTTTGGGCACAGGGTGACAATCAAAGCTAAGCACAATCCATTTTGGGCACAGGGCGACAATCAATGCTAGGCATTGTCAATTTTGGGCACAGGGTGTCAATTAATTCTAGGCACAATCATTTCTAGGCAAAATTCATTTTTGCTAGGGGCAATCAATTTTGGGCACAGGGTGACAATCAAAGCTAAGCACAATCAATTTTGGGCACAGGGTGACAATCAAAGCTAAGCACAATCAATTTTGGGCACAGGGCGCTAATCAAATGCTAGGCACAATCAATTTTGGGGACAGGGCGTCAATCAATTCTAGGCACAATCAATTCTAGGCACAATCAATTTTGGGCGCAGGGTGACAATCAATGCTAGGCACAATCAATTTTGGGCACAGGGTGACAATCAAAGCTAAGCACAATCCATTTTGGGCACAGGGCGACAATCAATGCTAGGCATTGTCAATTTTGGGCACAGGGTGTCAATTAATTCTAGGCACAATCATTTCTAGGCAAAATTCATTTTTGCTAGGGGCAATCAATTTTGGGCACGGGGTGACAATCAAAGCTAAGCACAATCAATTTTGGGCACAGGGTGACAATCAAAGCTAAGCACAATCAATTTTGGGCATAGGGTGACAATCATTGCTAGGCACAGTCAATTTTGGGCACAGGGTGTCAATTAATTCTAGGCACAATCAATTCTAGGCATAATTCATTTTTGCTAGGCACAATCCATTTTGGGCACAGGGTGACAATCAAAGCTAAGCACAATCAGTTTTGGGCACATGGCGACAATCAATGCTAGGCACAGTCAATTTTGGGCACAGGGTGGCAATTAATTCTAGGCACAATCAATTCTAGGCACAATTCATTTTTGCTAGGCACAATCAATTTTGGGCACAGGGCAACAAGCAATGCTAGGCACAATCGATTTTCGGCATAGGGCGACAATCAATGCTAAGCACAATCAATTTTGGGCACATGGCAACAATCAATGCTAGGCACATTCAATTTTGGGTACAGAACAATGGCTGATACAAACTGACAATATTGTTAGGGGCATGTTTCACTGTGGTCATGCATGTGTGTGTGGTGGTGGCATTGTATGCTGGCATAGGTGGAGAGCTCGAATGCAGCAGGTGGGTGGTATCACAGACATGGTGAGCTCTTGATGACATCTTCTTTAAAATAAACACCATTACTGGAATCAATATTCTCATTATTACAGAAGAACATAGCAGCTCTAAGCTTGAAAGCACACATGCCTCAGTTGATTGGACACCTAGCAATGTTTTGCTGAGGGCAAAAAACAGAACTATTGTCCCATATTGCCCTAGGTACTAATCCAGAAAAAAGAACTCTGGCATTTGGAAGGATGTTCATTACTGCTTGAACAAAGTGTTCCAAATCTGCCAACACAGTAGGGGCACTGACATAGCCCAAATGGAAAGCATCACAGTGCAAAACTACCACATGGGGACTGTTCATCCTGCCCATATCTTCACAAACTTGTACAATTCCCGGTTACATTGCAATCAGGCACAGTGCTCCACACCACCTCCACTCCTTTCACATCAACATTTTTTGCTACATGCCTGCATTCAGCATACTGCTGTAAACCATGCACAAACATATCTCCAAGCACCAACACCCAGACTTTCTCTACCTCTGCCATCTTCACTACACACATCCTCTTTCAACATAAAGCCACAACATCAACACCTGATTGGCTAATCCCTACAGTCCCCTCTCCATGCTGGATTTGCTGGAAAAGCCTGGATGTGGCACGCCCTGTCCGCAGACAACCACCATGTCCACGGACATATTGTAACACTTAGGCAGCCGTTCTACCCTTTCCACTTCACTCTCTGCCATTCCCTCACTGGATGCAGCTAAGCAGTCACACAACCATCCACCAATCCCATCCAAGACCTCTACATCAAGCTCCATCATCATAGTTCAGCACTTCAAATGTACTGTTGATCACTCTGAGTACAAGTCTCATATTATTGGAAAGCACTTACTACAAATACTACTGTACAAGCCTCCAAGATTTCTACTTACAGCTGCAGGCATATCCACATGCATGAGTACACACTACAGGTATGCATATTTTCTGCACAGTACATGTACAACTCTTATAAATGCATATAAACAGAGTAACTGCCACTTAATCTGGATAACCTATAAAATGAACTAACTGTCATTTTTCCCATCTGCTATAATCAACGGTCACTTCCAAACCTGTCTGCTATCTAAAAAAGTGTTTACACACAAAGCTATCTAAAAAATTATAATATTAAAAGATGGGAGAAATTACAGTTTAATTGTATAAAAACACGTAGTAGTGTATTATAGAATTACACACCACCAGGATAAGTTCATGCATCTTTATACACTCACAGAGGTAGACACTATCATTAAAAAGCTCCCAGCTGAAAAAACACCTCTGCCTCTACATCACATCCTTCTGCTTTATTACCAACACCTTCACCTTCACAATTGCATACATTCCATGCTTTTCTATACAGTTTCTGCATTTACCCTATAAAAATAGCAAAATAAGTATATGATTATTTCTTCTATCTCCTAACATCCAATAACACAGCCTTAAGAAACCAACTGAGTTTCATACGTTTAGTATTATATTCATTTGCAAAGCATATTGAATTAATAGAATGTAAGTAAAATATAAAGGCTGCATATAGTCAAAGGAAACTGCATACACACACTGTTCAGTTATCAAACAACAATACTACCACACAAACATACAAATCAATGTCTAAATTAACATCAGTGCTATAAACACACAACATTTCTTACTTCTTTCTTTTACAATTGCACCGAAGACCACTCTCCTGAAAAGCAGCAGCATCTGAAGGACAAACAACAACTCAGAAGAAACCTGCTCATTCCAAACAAAAAAAGTAAGTACAATACTACCATAATGTTCTAACTGTTACTCAAACACACTTTGGGGTTGAATCATGGAATTTGTGTTCTGAAAAACGAGGTTTGTGTGCCATTATGCCCTCAAATCCCCATCTGTTAAACGGATTTGTGGGCAGAATGGCACACAAATCCCCATTTTTCAGTGCACAAATTCCATGAATCAGCCCCTAGAATGTTAGTTTTGCAGAACAAATAACTGTTTCAATTATATACCATTAGATTTAGTGTTAGTGCTTCTCCTCACCACTAGCTTACTGTATTGTCATCTGGACCCCAGTTTAGCAACACACAGTTATAAGAATAGCCTTCCCAACTAGTTGTAACTGCCCATTACCAATCACACACCTCCACAAACATCCTTACCATCATACTCACTCACGCACGCAGCTCACATACATTGCAAAACAGCCCAACCAATGCCTTCTTTTTTTTCAACAGACCCCAAAGCATGCCTACCAAAAAGCAAGTCTGTAGAAAGCAACGTAGAAGAAGAGCAAATCGAAATAAAAGTATACAAAATAAGCATCCATCTCTAGCAGAATGTGTATAATAAGTTCAAACAAAAGATCGGATAGAGTCATTAAGCGAAACAAAACAAGCTTCCAGTACAAAAATGTTGCCTCCTCTTTCAAAATGTCAAACAAAACTGAAAGTGATTAACAAGAATTCAGCTCCCACTACTGCTAGCACTGCTCCTATAAATCTTGATGTAGTGGCAAGTAACCATACCAAAAAAAGTATTTTACAAAAAATGTTCTGCCACAGAGTCCTTCAGAATCTTATAAAAACAGGGGAGAATTCATGCACGACCCTTAAAACCTACCATAGAAAATTAAACCTAGAAGCTCTCATAGACAGTGCAATCCTTCTCAAAAGGAAGTTATTTATTTTAGTGTTAAACAGAATGAAACCACTAACAAAACTAACTACTAAACTACAAAAAAGACTTCTCAATAAGCGGAATGTTTAAAAAAATTACTTCTTAAATATCTGTGGTGGTGAATGGAGTCACACCAGGAGCACAGAACCATATTTTAATGAAGAAGCATACAAACAAAAGCACACAAACACAATTCTCATACATAGCAGTCGACAAGGTTATGAAACACTTAATAATAACATAATGGAACAAGAAATACTGCTTACAAAAATATCCCCAGAAAATCATCTCTCCATTCGACTGAACCAGAACGTCCAGTGTACAAATGGCTGTGCACGTCAATGTGTAACATTGCCAAAAAATCTTTCAAACCTTTAAGCCAGTTCCTCAATCAGTATGTGAAAGGCAAAGACAAAATCAAAATGAAACTACTACAAAGTATGGATACCTGTCCAGTGCGCAAATACACAAGACTACAAGGACATTCATTAGCCTGCATTTCAGGACCAATTTGCAAAAGCACCTTCCATCATATCAAAATGATATCAACACATCATCAACTATAAGAAATCTAGTCCATAAACTGTGCTATGCTAAAAGTCCTGCTTTACCACTAGCCAATTTAAATAACAATATTCTACATAGTACAGCCAAAGACCTACTCGAAGAAATAGAGCATATCCAGAGAAAATATTTTGGAAGTGAAAGCCATTTACAAAATGCAATAGTTTCACAACAGACTACCAACACTTGTACAGATGGCTACCTTCTACTAAAGACATACAAAAAAGAAATACTAAAATTTAAAAGTACATCTGCTGAAGTACCAAACCATGTGTGTTTGTGTTGCCGCAGAGCTTTTTATAAAAGTAACACAAAAACTGTAGACGTAACATACAAAATACAAGACAAGGAAGATTCCAAATGGTTTGAATTAGCTCTCTACCTTATAGTAGAAAACAAATACGAAATAACTGATCCCTTAATACTTTGTAGTTACTGCACTGCAAAACTTGGCAACAACCAAACTCCTTCACGTACTATCACAAATAACTTGGAATTATTCCCACTACCAAAACCCCTGCAACAACTCAATTTATATGAGAGCATCATAATTCAAACAGTGCACCCATTTCAAGCGATAATACACCTTCAACCAAAAACAGCAAAATTACCTCCCTCTGAATTAGTGAAAGGCATTTGAGGCAAAGTAGTTTATTTAGCATTAGATCCACTGGCGTAACAGGGGCCCCTGCAGCCCCTGCGGTGCGGGGGGGTGGCCACGACCACATGGCCTGGGTGGTGGCCCCACTTGAAGTAAAAAAATGGAAAAAATTGTTTTCAAATGTTGTTTTTTATTATTTTTTAATTTTTTAACTCACTCTGCATTTATAAAGAAATTATTTCTGTAACAGAAATACTTTCTTTATGAAGGCAGAGTGAATATAAAAAGAAACTTTCTTTTTGAAGTCTGGGGATAACCCCACCCCATGATATGAATATCATAGGCTGGAGGTCTCCATGTCATGGGGTGGGTGGAGCCCTATGAATTCAAAAATAAATAGTTTATTTTTGAAGTCCCTCTGCCTTCATAAAGAAATTATTTCTGTTATGGTTCCGTCCTAACGGAAATCATTTCTTTATGAAGTCAGAGTAATAGAATATATTTTTGAAGTATTATGGCTCCCCTAAACTCCATGACCTGTGAATGTGTGAGTGTATGGTGAGAGTGCACACAAATGTATGGGTGGCTGGGTATGCGTGTGTGCGTGTACGGTGAACTGATGCACACTTAAATGTATGAGTGGCTGCCTGTGTGTGCCTTTATGGTGAAAGGGTGGACACTTAAATGTATAGGTGACTGTCTTGTCTGTGTGAGTGTATGGTGAAAGGGTCACACAAATGTATGAGTGGCTGGGTGTGCGTGTACGGTGAAAGGATGCACACTTAAATGTATGGGTGACTGCTTGGGTGTGCCTGTATTGTTAAAGGGTGCACACTTAAATGTATGGGTGGCTGCCTGGGTGTGCCTGTATGGTGAAAGAGTGCACACTTAAATGTATGGATGACTGGGTGTGCGTGTGTATATATGGTGAATGATGTGTGTGCTTATGTTCAGGGGCACAACAAAACCTACATTTCAGGGGGTCTAACCATCCAAATGTTGGGAGAGGCGCTAACTTCACGTGGGGTGGGAGAGGAACAAACTTATTTGTGTGGGGGCATCAGACTTCTTTATGTAGTTTAAAGAGACTATTCTAGTGCAGCTTCAATGTTACAAGCAGTTAACTCTCTGCTTTAAGTCTGAAAGCACCCACTTATGGACTGCTATGAGAATGACTGGTCTCCTGTTCCCTCTCAACCCTTCCAATCACTCCCCTAGCATGCAAGTACTAAACCCACATCACAATTTCAATTGCCTAAGAAATTTGGCATTTGAATGCAGGTACTAACAGTGAAATGCTGTACAATAGTAATTGCTGGGCTGGGACCTTGTTAACAGCGAAACCCAGGTGCCGTTTACGACCTGTGTCCTTTTCTCTCCGGCAACTGCTCTGTAGGTCAGCCAGGTCAAATCAACATAGCCCACAATTTCAGGGGGGGGAGTGCTGAAGCCCAGTCAGCTCAATGACGTTGCACCACTACTTGTGTCTGATGCCTTGATTACTTATTGGTAATCTTCATTACGCCTAGCCCTATTCTTCCTCATCCCAGTACTTGTGTATGAGGCAGTACTTGTGTATGAGGCACTATGCCGCATACACAAGTACTAGGATGAGGTAGGGGTATGTGAAGGTAATGCCTGACTTAGCTACATGTAATCTTCATTGTTCCTAGTCCCACTCTTCCGCATCCCAGTACTTACCTATGAGGCATGGAGCCTCATACGTAAGCACTGGGACAAGGAAGAGGGATGTGGGGGTAATTCTGGGCCAATTAGCTGATTTTGGAGGTTGGGTAAGGGATGGGAGGGAGAGGGGATGTGTGTGGGGGCCAGATTGTGTAATAAAATATAATGGCTATCCATGTCCATGCTAAGCAGGAATGATATGTGGTATTAGTGGCTAGAGAGGCATGTTGGTGCAGCCAGTCTAGTAATTCCTCAGTTTGGTATGACTTGTTTTAACTGGGCATTTCTGATAAATCAGTCCTGCTAAGTGTAATTAGATGGCTAGACTGGCATTTGTGTTCTGCCAGTCTAGCCGTTTCTTACTGCGGTATTTTATATTTTTCTGGGCATCTGTGATAAAATTATATGATATGATAAGTCATATATAATGCACCTGTACACAAGTGTTTTAGGCGCGACAAGACAAGGGAAGGAAAACAAATGGAGGACAAGACAAATGATTTTACTAGGCCTTGTGTCATTCAGATCATGCAAGTGCGAGAAAGAGCAGTGCAAGGGATAAGGGAGTGGGGATGTGCAAGGGAGAGGGGAGAGGAAAACAGGTTAGCAATGCTCTGAGTAAGTGCAGCCAGGGCAACTTGGCTCTCGGCAGTGCAAGGAGAACAAGTCACTGTAGGTTTACAGTTACAGCCCTTAACTGTGTGGTAGGCATGGAGGCAGTGCAAGGGTGACTGATAAAGAAAGAGCCTGGACACATTGAGACTGAGGGTAGCCAAGCAACCAGTTGGTACAGCAGGCAGGTAGGTCAGGTAGGTCAGCAGGGGAGGGAGAGAGAGAAAGCAGAGGAGAAGAGGAACGTTTTGAGCTGCTTCCGGAACTTCAGGTGGTCCGGCTCAAGTTTGGGATGTGCAAGGAGGCATTCTGTAGAGGAGAGAGATCTACCCTCCACTCTCTGTCTGGGGAAGCATCTAACCCTTAGGGCTCGAGAAGGAAGGTATTTTGGAACAGAGCTTTGGATCTAGTGAGGATCCCAGCCCCAGAAAGACTTGTGGACAATGCAAAGGGTCTTGAACTTGATCCTTGCAGCCACCGGTATCCAGTGGAGAGATTTGATGGCTGGAGAGATACGTTCCCTGGCTTGAGGCCAAGGATAGGTCTTGCAGTCCTGTTTTGGATTAGTTGCAGAGGGCGGAGAGTAGCGGAAGGGAGATTGAGAAAGACAGCTGTTGCAGTTGTCCAGCTTAGTGAGAACCAGGGCTCTGGAGACAGTAAGCTTCTGGGGGAATGTGAGAGTTGAATATGGCATCAGGAATGAGCAAGAGAAGAGAGGAGGGTGAGGGGAGCCTGAAGGAAATCTGAGTGTCATTTGCATAACACTGAAAGTTAGAGGAGAAGGTAGATATCAGGTGGGCCAAAGGGGCCAAGTAGAGGTTGAAAAACCAGGGTCAGAGGATAGAGCCCTGGGGAACGCCACAGGTAGTGAGAGGTGGCAGAGAGAAAGGGAACAATTTGGACCTGGGAGGGGCGGCCGAAAAGGAAGGAGGTCAGCTACTCCAGAGCCTGATCCATGATGCCCAGGTTCTCACAGAGTCGATTGATCAGGATGGTGTGGTTGACCTTGTCGAAAGCAGAGGAAAGTTCAAGGAGGATGAGGACAGAAGGAATACTGGAATCAAGGTTAACGATCAGATCTTCACAGGTGTTCAGGACAGCAGTTTCCATGCCTCTGGCAGCTCTTAAGCCAGACTGATAGTCATGGAGACAACCAACAGATTTAGCGTGGAGAGTAAACTGGGAGATGTCCAGCTTTCCCAAGAGTTTGGGAGAGGGGAAAGTTCCAGTGGCAAAATAATGATTACAGAAATTGGCCAGGCTGGAGCAAGGGTGTCAATATGGTCCTTGATGATTCTGTAGGAGCAGGCAAGCACCTGTTTCGAGAACATTTCCATAAATGGGACTTGTCTAGAAACATTGTCAGGTGTTAGAGAGAAAGAGGAGAAGGGAGGAGGAGAGGGAGAGATGGCCAAAAGGGGTCCGAGAGAACAGGAGGGAGAGGAAGAGGAGATAGTGGACAGGATGTCCTGAGTTATAGCGGAGAAGCGAGAGGCCAACACCGTACAGAGGGCCTGTTGAGGGAACAGGAGAGGTAGTGACTGCAACAGGATTGGCCAGTTCCTTTCAGATTTTAAAAAGTGTGGCTGTGTTGTTAGAGGCAGAAGAGATGCAGGCTTGAATGTGTGCTCTCTTCTTGATGAGTCTTATTGCTTCGACTGGCATTTTGGTGCAATCATTCTAGGTATGTCTAAATGTGGCCTGGCATGCTTTACTGTAATGTTATTACGGGTCTACACTGGTCTACACTGTGCTGCCAGTTGGACATGTTTTCATTGTGGCATGGCATTTTTAATAGCAAAGCATTTATGTTCCTGTGCACTGTTGGTGACTTGCATGTATTGGATTGGTGTTACCCTACAAAACAATAGCAAACATTGGCTTTGTAGCACATTTTTCTCAGAAAATGTGCTGTAAAACACAAATTTATATCTTTCTCCTAGTGCAGTGTGTGGCATACCCCTTCAACAGCATGTTTGTGTGTATTGCGCTAGTGTGGTAATCTAAGCTGGGCCAGAGTGTGGTGTGACAAGTGATTTGTTGATGGGGGGCCCTCAGCATGGCTCGCAGGGGGCCCCCCAGATCTTGTGTTACACCACTGATTTGATCTGAAAGAAAATGTGCACACTCTGGGAATGCAACGTCCAAACGATCAATTTTTTATTGTTTTAGTAAACACTGTACCTATAAAAGACAAAAAAAATTGGCAACAACTCGTGGACTTACATACAGTTAGACAAGCCTTGCAATATCTGAAAGAAAATAATGAATACTACAAAGAAATTAATATTGAAGAAAACCTGAGGGAAACCACTGAAATAATTCAAGAGTCCCCAGAAACTGGTCAATTTCAAGTTCTAGATCCTGCTACAGTATCCAATATTTTAGACCATTATACAATTCATCCATTACACTCTAAAGACAACATAGGTGATGCACTGGAAACATACCAAATGCGACAAACCAAAGGATCACCAATCAGCATATGGGAAAAAAGTATAGAAGCATGTGCCTTTCCTCTAATCTTTCCTGCTGGGAAATAGGAAGGTATGATGAAGGACCCACTCAGATAGCAGCATCAGTATAACGCTCTTTACAAATGTATTCTGAAGATCCCAGATATAGACAAAATGTGGAATACATATTCCACCTACTCTTTGAAAGTGAACTAGCAACTCTATGCTACGGAGTTGCACACAAATTGAAATCAGGTACCCATTTTAAAAATATGTCAGCTACACAATTACTACAAAAAGTGCAAGAAAAAGATGAGGTTCTACAATCAAGCATTACAAATCTGTTAGCAAATATGCGTGGTACAAAAGAATACTGGTTCCGACGTCACAGAGATGTACGTTGTATGATAAGAAACCTTGGCCCACCCACTCGGTTTGTTACATTAAGTTGTGCAGAATATGCATGGGAAGATTTACAGGATTTCCTAAGCATAGCAAACAAAAACAAAACAATCATAGATATACTAACACCTGGAGAACTCTTCTCTCTAGATCCTATTAATGTTTCAAGATATTTCCATCATCGCTTCATTGCTATGCTGCACTTTATTTGTAATAAAACTGTTCCTCCCGTCGGAGAAGTGCAACACTTCTTTTGGAGAAAAGAATACCAAACCAGAGGAGCACCACATATCCAAATGCTTTTATGGATTAAAGATGCTCCTAAATTTGGTCAAGACAGTGATACCACTGTTTTACAGTTTATCGAAAAATATGTCACTTGTGAAATTCCTTCACAAACAACAAGTTGTGACCTTCATGCACACATTTTACAATTTCAAAGACACAAATGTGGAAAATATTGTCGATGCAAATATAAAAACAAAGGGAAAAACTACACCAAATGCTGCTTTGGTTTCCCTAGACCAGTTACAGCAACAGGTCAAGTAAACAACTTCATGTCTTCAGTTAGACATAGGGCCTCATTACGACTTTCGCGGTAGCCATGCCGCTATTGGCGGCATGGCTGCCACCAAAATCGGGTCCGGGTTCGGGTTCCCAGAATGGGGAATGACCGGGCCATTCCGAGTTCGGAGGGCCCAGTAATTCCTCCCTCCTGGAACCCAGGCCCGGACCTTCCCCATTTCCATTTCAGCCCCCATAGGGCTGAATGGGAATGGGAGAGGGAGCAAACAACGGGCCGATTACGAGCGGCCCGTTGTTTGCTCCCTCTTCCCCTCGTGGGACCCGGTAAGGACACCTGGTTTGACCAGGCGTTATTTACCGGGTCCCGCGAGGGGGAGCTTGTAATGAGGTGGGGGCATGTGAGAGGAGGCGACTGTCGAGAGGTCAGAAGGAAGTGATAAGGTTTTTTAGGACACTGTGGGATTTAAAGTGGGAAAACGGAGGGAGCTAAAGACGAAAGTATAGTCAGAGGGCAGAAGGGTGTGGGAATGGTTTTCAGGATTGCCCCAATATCATGATCAAATACTCAAGTACCACTACCAGCGGGTACAGGACACTGCAGGACAGTGTTTTCATGAATGGACATGAATGGACATAAGAGGGGAACAATAGAAAGCATGTTTTCATATTTAATAGCAAGACATAAACAATCCGAACTAAAGAACAGGCAAAATATACTATGGATCTAGAAACTGTACCAAGAGAAAAAGGGGGAGCTTGTGAAGGGGGCATGCAGGACAGTGACACAGCAGTGCCAATTGATGCACTGCACCCCCCCTATGGATTGTACCCAATGGTGAAACCTGCCACGGGGTACAACAACTCATGTTTTGTGTCCCCAGGCAGGGAAGGACAGGAACGGGGAAAGGGAAGCCTGAGGTGGGGGGCACTAGAGAAACAAAGGAGACGTATTCAGTGGATTTAGAAGAGAGCACACACCAGTTGGACACAATGATCAAGGATGTAGAGATGCAGGATAGAAAAAGAAGTGCAGAGACAAGTGAAGGAGCCTAGGGCATGAGGGAGTAGAGATGGGTGGACATCAAGGAAGATAATGTTTTAACTGGACAATGAGGATTCCTATGAGGGGAGGAAGAGCAGGACTGGTCTGAAGCAGACTCCGTCACCTCAGATGGGTACATGGGGGCAGGCATCATTATGGGGGAATAATGGGGGAGCAAGCCCGGGAATGCAGATCAGGGAAAGCTGAGGGGACAGAGACAAATGAAAAAAGGGGATAGAGGAGAAAAGAGCAGGGACTGGTCCAAGAGCGTCCACAGTGGAAAGGCCAGGATGGCGGCCCTCAGAACCAATTGCCCCTGTTGTGGTGAAGGGAGATGCACAGTGGATATCTTGGCAGACGATGGACAAAGATAATTTAATATACAGTTTGCCTTCCCTCATGGCAGGAGTGAGCAAGTGGATATACACCCTTGAGAAGGAGACAACAGGGGTGACCCTAGCAATTGGGGATATGAAAAGCTTGCTCACAGCAACATTGGGGGAGCACGTAGACAAAATATGGGAACAAGCGTGGTACAACAGGGTAAAACTGAGAAGTAAAATAAACAATGGTGTTCCCCACAATAACTGTCATGCCCATGCATGGAAGTGCTAAGAAGTATGTACCCTGATACTTTGGACATGGGGCCAAACTGAAACCCGACGAGGACATGCAGAATATCTACTGCAAATACAGGAGAGGTGGACACTAGAGACCAAACAATTGTGGGATTATAATTGTAATAGTTCTTTTATAATGCACTTAATACCGGAGACCAGTTCCTAAGCACGAGCTTGTGTTGCTTCCACGACAAACGTGTTGCCCCTGAGCTATCAACCCGTCCCTGAATATATACCCATATTTTATAATACATTGGTCCCTTGATGTGCAGAACTCCATAGATACAATAGTAGGGATAGAATCCGAGGGGTGGCCAGAGATACTATCAACTATTGTGCACATGTGCAAATGGAAGCAAGAAAGGGCAACAATGCTGAAAAGGGAGAAACAAAGTAGGTACAAAAGAAGATTTCGAAGCTAGCAAAGCTCTCAATGGAAGGGGCAGAGCTTTCCCCGTACTGAGTTGAAGTGGCTCCTGCTCAACAAGGGGGGTTTCCAGTGGGGGAAGGGCCACAGCAAGGAGGGTACCCTCAACCACAGCACGCACAGTATTGGGGGGGGGGTTCAACAGCCCGGCTTAAATCCACAATGGGGAAATAACCCACTAATGGGATACTACCAGCAGGACACAGGGTACTCACAGAGGGTCAAGGGATTTGGGTGTGGAAGGGCAGGACCCAGTTTCTCAGTGTTCTGTTTCCTATGTGTGCAACAGGGCCATTTCAGATGGATGTGCCCTCAGCGGCAACAGCTCTATTAAAATCCCGTGGGACCACAAGCATGGGCACAGCCGACACAGCATCAGGTGCAGCATACACATCCCCAGCTTCAGCTACCCCAACCACAGCAAATAAAGGCACCCAACCAAGCAGAGCCCATAGGGATCCCAGGGTCACCAGCGAACACATTGCAAACAGCCGCACAGACACACACACACAAGGGGACCACCCACTGCTGGCCCACAGCGTAGCACCCCACTAAACCAGAGTAACAGTTCTGGAAGGGAACCCTTTCCCATTTCCCCAGTGCACAACACCTCAATAGGAGTGCCCACAGAAAGTGTGTGTCCGTCCATTCCTTGCAGTAACTGAAGACCCCAAAGAGGAACTCGAGATAGCAGTGAAGATAGGACAGAAAGATTTATCCTTTTTGATAGATATGTGGGGCACCAAGTCTTGTATAATAGAGGGAGGGTTCGCGCTGTTAAAACATATTATGGACTCACAGAGCTTCTCTGGAGCTATTGTCCTGGTACCAGTAACACAGAATTTACCATTAACGATAGGTATACAATACCTTGTGGTGCCCCTATTGTATTCAAATATACTCATAAAAATACTGGGCAGGCACTTGCTAAGTAAACAGAACACATCAATTTCATTCTCAGAAAAAAGGCATGGTGTGCTCCACACCTGGCATTTACCCAGAAAGGGTGGCAGCCATCACACAGGCCTACTATTCACATAGCACCTTGCGAGCACAAACAACACACCCTGAGGTGTTCCTGTATGTGGTACAGATACCATCGGGTTGCGTGCCCGGAATGAAAGGAAAAACATCCCGACCTGCCACAGAATTTCTGCTCAGGCCCTTGATGCGCAAGGAAGTTGCCCCAGGCACACAGATATTGTTGCAATTAGATGGGGCAGTCACACAAAAAGACATTTTGATATTATGTGGGAAAGATGAGGACGTCATTGAATGGGGTACCATTTTTTGTATTGAACCCACTTTGACTGATGTGACAGATTATCAACTGTTTGTAGAGGGCGAGAAAGAAGGAGAAATGGTGTTCCTGCTACACATCCCATGCCCAATACGAATGGTAGAAAGATTAGTGCTGAAAACGACAAAAGTAGTGAAGAAGCAGGCCGCCTATAGTCACAGAGACTTGAAGGAGTTCTTCGAAAATGTATGGACCAATGGGCCCCATGATGTAGGTGTGCTCAAAGAAGTAGGGGAGATTTGCATCAAATTAAAATAAAGTACATTGTTGCACCGGGTGAAACAATATCCAATTTCCCATGAAGCAAACAAAGGCATCTATGACACGGTCCTCGCGTTGTGGCAGCAAGGGGTACATAATACAGACATCAATGTCCCCATGCAACACGGCCGAATCCACAATCAAAAAGGGAAAATGAGCCTGGAGATTTATACAGGATCGATGCCGCTGAATGTGGTAGAGGCTGAGTTCCCACGTGTGCCAAACCTGGCTACAATATTTTGTAATATTCTGGCAAATGCAAAATACTTCAGAGCAATTGATTTGAAAAATTATTTCTTCTCCATCCCATTGTATCCTGACTTCCGATATCACACTGCGTTTATGTATCGTGGTGTATGATTTGAGTGCACAAGACTACCCCAAGGGTATTGTAATATCCCTCATTTATTTAGCAGAGAAATCCGGATGGATTTAAGCAATTCGCAAGTAACCAATGCGGCAAAACACTATGTAGATGACCTCCAAGAGTGTAGTGTGGCGCAGGAGCAATGCAGGAAAGATTCAATAATTATTTTGACCCTGCTAGAGGAGAAAGGGTACAAAGTAGACAAGGAGAAGCTTCAGTGCTGTCAGACATAGTTGGTGTATATGGGGCAAATAATACCAGCTCAGGGGATAAAGAAAACACCAGAGGGAGTGAGTCCATACACAGAACACCCCTGTCCCAAGTGGTAAAAGAGATGTATCCATTTTTAACATTGTCAACTACTGTAGAGCCTGGGTGTTTGATTATTCAATGTTCACAAGGCCCTCCTGCAGGCACTTAAAGAAGCACAAAACGCTAAGAGAGCCCATCAAATGGACCTCCAAGATGAATGAACATTTGGCCAAATTCAAAGAGGCACTGGCCCACGCCCAAGCAAGGTAGCGTGTTGTCCTGACAGTTATTATTGACATGCGTATACCCTTTCACCATCAGATATGGCAGCTCCACACACTTGATGTATTTTGAATCGCTGCTGCACTGTACAAGATCAGGACCCACCATTTGCAGTTGCACAGTATGTTCCGGGAACGGTCCTTTTATTCTGCATAGTGCAAGATGAACTAGGCACTGTGCCTCTATAATTGGGACTGCTTGTGGTAGTAACAACTTGGGAGCCCATGATGCGTGCAGAATGAGTGAACACATATAACAGCTTGCATTCACAGCGTTTCTTTCCACATCACTCATGTCGGAATACCATGAGTTGGTAAACTCGAGATGATGGATATCCTCAATCACATCTAAATCCAGCCCTTGATTTGCGTCATACTTTCTTCGTACTTCACTTTTCATAGTTCTTTACATGCTGTCAGGGATGACAGTTGTAATAGTTCTATCGAAAATAACATTATATTGTTTTGCATTGGTAGACAATCTCCTACTTGCTGAAAACAACCTGGTGTGATTGTTAAAATTAATTTCCGTTATTATTATTATTATTATTATTAGTGTTCACATTATTACTAATATATGTGACTTTGCTAAAATTATTAACATTTATATGTATTGTCCCATTTGGATAATATGCAATCCCATCCCCCCCACCCTGTTATAGGACCTCCCCCTATAATATCCCCCCAATATAATCCCAATAGTACTATCAATATTACGCAGAGACCTGCAACAATAATCAACCCACAATAATAAACATAGGTCCATATCCTCTCATTCGTACATCTACACCTCATGTCCCTACTTAACAAATTATGTACATTGGTCACATCCATCCTCTTCTTTTCCTGAAATTGAAACACAGACACACAAGACAACGGAAATGAGGAACGTACAAGACATACTTTTTACACAATGAAAGAAGAATGGGAAAGAGATAGAGAGAGGGAGAGAGGGTTGAGATGAAGATCGAGAGAGAAAAAAAAAAGAGAGAGAGAAAGATAGAGAGGAAGGGAATAGAGAGATAGAGGTAGAGAGAGGAAGAGAAAATAGAGAGAGGGAGAGAGAGAGAGACAGAGACAGAAAGAGAGAGAGAAAAAGAGAGAGAGAGAGAAAGCACTCCTGAAAAAAGAAAGATACAAAGCTTTCAGCTTGGTCTAGGCCTGCCACTGGAGCATGATGACGTACACGTATCACCCTTGATAGGCGTTTGAGGTAGACTGGGTACAGGTACTGCTACCCTTTGTTTTTAAGATAACTGGTGTAATAGAGTACTATCTGAATGTACCCTATGAATGTCAGAGAGGTGGACCCAATAGCGCAATTCCTTGACTTTCACTGAGAGGGAAGTACAAAACACCACCTTGTAGATCCGTTGGAACTGTGGGTTATTCCAACTGCGCACACCATTGTGTACATATATGAAGTCCCCAGGCAGCAGCGGTTGTGTGGTCATGTGCTCGGGATCTGTTGCCATAGTAATTGTGACGTCTGGTGTCTCTGTCGTCTTAATCTCACACCTCTGAACTTGAAGAAGAATCAGAATCCTGTGAAGAAGTAGAGCTCTGACGTGCTTTGACCTATTCCTTCATTACCATTTCAGCATAAAACAATCCATCCTAAACCATGCTTTTCATTTGCAGATTGAGACATTAGATAAAGAAAGCATGGTAGAATGGTCTTCTCAAGATAGTTCTTTTGTCTTTCCAGTTTATTTTTTTCTGTGGCCTGCACCCCTTGTATCCCCTTAACCAGACTGTAACAAGGTTTCAACCGGAGCAAAACAACAGATACATCAAATCTTTCCATATGCTCCCAACATATATGGTAATCTAACTCTTATGTGCGCACATGCGCCAGAACTCTGCTGTCAGGAGTTGCTGAAATGCACCTGCACAGCGGCTTTGGCAAGCAACAGGTGCTCAGAGGTTTAGCATGAATAGAGGCACGTCACTTACTACAACAATGATTTCTTTGTTGGGTAGACATGAACAGACAACCCATCATGCTAGACTGCGTTCCTGCACCCAGGACCTTCTAGGAGGGAGTCTATATCCCAGACAATCATTCTTGGGCATCGACTACTTTGTTGAACCTAGAAATCTCTTACAGCAGTTGTCAAAGAAAAAGCCTCTTTCTTTGATCCTATGGAGCAAAACGCAGGATATCAGACAAACGTCGACCCATCAGGAGTTAAAACTATGCTTAAAGTGCAACGTTTGTTTTGGTGGGGGTGATTTCGAGAATTGCCCAATTTTGCAGGTCATCCAAGCGGTAAAGTTTTGCAATTTGTTCGACTTATGCTGTTGGTGAACATTTCTGCCCCACTATTAATTTAACAGCAATGGCGCTGGGACCATTTTCAAAGTGGGAGTGATGTCCACATGCCACAACACCAACATCTTGAGGGTATTGAATAATGTACGTGAGTGTTGAACTAGGGAGCATAAGCAAATAAGCTAACCGCAATTCACGGAAATGTGTGAGTGATGTACAAGACACATTAAAACAAAAGATGCATTTTAAAACACGTTTCTAGATATGTATGGTAGGGTATGTACTATGAATGCCGAAGCCAAGGTAGGATGGTGTCTTGAGGCTTTTAATGGACACGCCCACAAGCAAAAGTGTGTATTAGTCCTATTAGAACATATGCATGTTACTGTGGGTGCTAACTGTTTGTTGGAGAAAAAAGAAAGACATTTACCTTTTGAGGAATGGGGACGAATAGGCATGCACCTGTTCATCAAAGGGAAGGTGATACAGTCAAAATATGGCCTCTGAGGCTTGGGGCTGAGTCCCTTGCTGATGTCGATAATGGCTGGGAGGAGACAGGAGGTGGCATTCAGCAACATGGAGGTTAGCGTGGCAGGGGGATTGGGTTAGTGATGGGTGGGATGGGGTGGGAAGGAGTCAGGGGCGGATAGGGATCAGGGACAGCTTGCGGATGAGCCAGGAGCTGCAGTGAGCAATGTTGCCTGTCATGCGGGGGCAGCTCTCTTTGAACGTGGTCTACCACTGGATGTGCATGGCCGACATTGGATGGAACTGATTAATGATTATTTAAAGAAAGCACATTCTCAAACTGGTCTTTTGGCACTGAAAAATTACCAGAAACAATGAGACTACCAGGTCAGAGACTTACTGCATGAGAGCCCAAGTTATTATCCAAATGCACCATATAGTAACCTTTTTTTTCAGATATAACCTAAAAGGCACCCCCTTCTGAATTCATTCACTGCTAAATTTTCTGCAATGTCCAGGATTAATTCATCATGTATAGCTCCAAATGCTACTATTTTGATCAATATTTGTTGCACAGCTGTGTCCACAGGAAAAGGCACTGTGTAGCAGTAATTGTGTTTATATAAATACACTGCTGAACATCCAACGAAAAACCCTACAATATAAACTGTGCCATGAGAAATAATGGCCATCGAACAATACACTTCCAGATACAATGTCAGGTAGCAATGCTCTGTATAATATTGGACATGGGCCATACAGATAGAACAAAATGCTTCAGAGTATAACCTTGGGTTGTTGTGCAGAACAAACAAAGTAATACTCATAGGAATCTGAGAAAATAAAGACGAACGGTAGATACAATAGACATCTTTTCTACCTGAAAGGGATGTTAATGTCGGGCTCCAGGGGTGGGGGGGGGGGGTGCAGGAGGCTATGCCACCCTAGACCCTAGAAACAAGGCACCTGACGGTCGTCAGAACAACTGGCACAGCAGAGGCTCCCAGAGCCATGTCGGGTGCGGGCGGGGAGGCATTGGGCAGGGGGGGGGGGGCGTGGTGCCCTCACTCATTACTAACTTTTAAAAACATCACTTTAAATAAAAAACGGATTGAATCAAAGAAGTGCAAGCTCCGTGCACTTTCTACAACATTGCCTTTTAATACATTGCAAATGACAAGTCAAGCACTTAGAGCCGGTTTTGCAATTGAAGTGCTGTGAAAGAAATGTATGGCTGGAAGTGAGTGGGGGTTTCAGTCATTTCACTCTTACGGTGTTAACAAAAGTCACTTATATATTCGCTGTGTTCATTCTTAAGTTCCCAAAATGCTCTTTGATTTTATGTGGAGCAGCACGTTTATTGCATTGACTCTGGGCCTCATTACGAGCATGGAGGCAGCCATGCCCTCAATAAGGGCATGGCTGCCTCTATACCGGGCTCCAGTACCGGGTTCCTTCAATGAAGAATAACCGGGTCAATCCAACATTGGAGGACTAGGTAATTCCTCATTGAAAAAACCCATCCCCATTCCCATTTGAGCCCCCATAGGGAGTTATTTTAGGGAGTTCCCCTCCCATGAGCTCATGGGAGATTTAATTTCCAGCTGAAGATTATCTCTAGCTGATGGTGCCACTTTTAAAAATGAGTTTGGGAACCCCATTAGCCACCCTCCGAGGCAACTGTGTGGTGCACAGGTTAAACTGGAAATATTTCCTAATGCAAACGCCAATGGGTTATTTACCTGGGTTTATGATGGAGGGTGCATAACGTAAGCCCCACTTTCAACTTCAATACTCCCGAAAATATACTCCCTGCCCCATAATAAATAGCTACTAGCAGGGTTAAGCATGTCGGTGAGGTCTAATTAGCATCTTTAAATGGGTCTGTTTTGGGAGTTTGGACAGCAAAAAACAGTTTAAGTTATACAGACTTTGGTTTGAGAAAACCTGTGCCGTCCTAGTGACTATGTGCATATCAACCCCTCCTTTCATACTGTGGAAGAATTCATAAATAAAGTAATGGAGGCAGGGGATTAATAGCTGTAGATTGTAAGCAGACAATGTACGTGAGCTTCTGCAGAGAAGAACAGATCATGTAGCAACAGGGGAATTGAAACCCTAAATGAGTACTTATAAAAGCTATTAAGCACACTTAGGCAGGGCGATTCATTTACAAACTGAAGGGGATTTATTCACTCATTGAACTGCTCACAAACTGAGGGAGATCATTGTTTATTTACCAAAGAGTAATTTATTTAGAAACTGATCCAGAGGGAGCTTTATTTACAGTACTCAGATACAAGCACCTGAAACAATGCTCAGTCGCCCAAAATGCATGTTTACAGGGCCCCATAAAGTATCAACCCTCTTTTTGGCCACACCCAGCACATGTTGGCTATGCCCCCTATGATTTCATATCACACTTAATGCATTGAGCTAGATTGTGGCCCCAGCTTCTTGAAAATATTTTATAGTGTCAATTACTGAGTTAGATTCTTGCAGCAGTGACTTTGAAAGTGATTCACAGTGACAATAGTGGTATAGACTGTAACACAAGCTTCATGAAAGTGAGCTTCAGAAATGAGCATCCTGGCAAAGACTGTGCCCGAAAATCCATGGAAGTGATTGCCATTTCAACATACCTGCATTAATGACCGTACTGGCATAGATTTTGGCCACAGCTTTATGAAAGTGATTTACAGTGGCAATGGTGTTATACAATGTGACCTCAGCTACACAAACATGAATTGCAATGGCAATGCTGGTGTATGTTCCAGACAAACCCATCATGAACATGCTGCATGCATGCTCCTTCGTATGATTGGTGCAATAACACCTACATGATTTCTTCAGGTGTTATCCTAGTGAAAATTGTATATTGTATGGCTTTTTAACAATTTTCTCACAAAATCAGTGCTGTAAAATACAACATTTCAACCATTATTTGAATTCCCCTGGTCTTATATACTTCCATACCTTACCTCAGAGGAGAGGGGAATGCCTCTCCACAAAAACTACTCACCTGCCACATCTTACCTTTAATTGTTTACAATGCCAGTGCCTCCTCAGGAGCAGGCCAACCTGTTAGCAACAAAAGATATTAAGCACACTGGGGCTGGGCCATTTATTTACAAACTGAAGGTGGCATGTGCATAATAATGTTACTGGCTGTGCATAGTGGTGGCTCATGTTCTTGGGAGCTAGGTGAAACACCCTGGCTTCTACTCTAGGTGAAAGATGTAAGCTTTGATTCAAAACTGATATCTACCTAATGCAGAGCTCGACGTATATTTCAGCAGATGGTTCATATGTGGTAGCACATGCTGGCTGGCTTAGGATTGTGTGGCCTGGCCTTTGCTTTTTGTGGAGCCGATGTAGAGGTACCCCCTTAGCAAGGCACGAAGAGGGTCCCCTCACATTTTGTGTTACACCACTGGTCAACACTGCTGCCACGTAAAGTATTACCTGCGTCTGACTCCTGCCTGGCAGCATTGGTCAGCGGTCTGTGCCCTTTGCCCAAAAAGGTTGATCTGTGTACTGGGGGTGGGTAATGACCCCTATCCTACCTTCCCAAGACCTACAGTAGAGAGCCATTTATCAGAAAATGCATTTTGTATTGCGCAGTGCACGCTTCACCTGTTGACTGATCCGAGGTCTACTTTCTGACTTGAACTTGAGCTAAGCTTTTCCTACTGGCTGAGCTGTCCCATGCAACTCCTGCTCAGCCCCTGCTGAGGCTGTTTTGAAATCATATGGAATGGTACTCTTGTTCTGTTTTACAGGTACTGGCTGGCTTGAGCTCTAACGAATTTTTCCTGTATTACTGACCAAAGACTTTTGAATGCAGAGCCTGTTTCGATCATGTTCCTGCTATCTCATTTAAACCACGTGAGTTTTCTTTTCATATCTGTATTTTTGTACTTGGTTTTTAGTTGCAAGCAGTCTCACAGAGCCTCTACGTTTTTTGTTTTGTTTTAACAAATAGATGTTAGTGCAGTGCAACAATAATTAGATCTAACCAGTAAGAAAAAACAATTCTTCTGTGTGGGACACTTTTCTGTTGCCACCTAAAAATTGTGTTTATAAAGGAACCTTTAAAACAAATCTGTCCTCTAAGAAAAGTGGTCTAATAATAAAATGGCATCTAGTATGCATGGGGAAAACGTTATTTAACAGGTTGTTTTAATTAGAATTAATCTGCAGTTAACATGAAAAAGAAAGTCATAGAAAGTGCTGGTTTTAATACCTGTAAGATACAGATACAACAGATGAACCGATATGGTGATATCCCCAAGGTCACAGCGCCCATGCCAGCTGAATTGTGACTGATGTAGGGATATATTTGCACAGCACAAGCTACAATTTCCCTTGCCACTAAAGTACAGTAGGAAAAAAGATTATTGTGACGGTTTCAGAGCTGGGTGTCTCTGTTACATGTAGCAGGCTCAGATCTCTCCACCAATAACATCATTCATGTGGTCTCACTCTCCCTATTAAAGTGCCCTGCCTGCTTCCAAACAAGGGCTTCCTTCTAAATGCATTCTCTAAGTATTGGTAACAGGGACTTTTAGTTTCAGCTATGAAGTGGCACTGATGTGAGAAAGGACATGCTGCCTGAGAGTGCCTCTGTGAGAACGAACACGGTCCATTGACTTGTTCTTTGGGAAGGTACCCACTCGAGAGTCTGCAGCCAGACTTTATCTCACTGTACCTTTCAAAGATGGGAAATATCAATTTGCATATCAGTCTTTGTCCCGCCCACATGGGCAGTCCAGCACTGAAATGCTATGGCAACTCCCTTCTGAACAAGAGTACCAACAGCAACACCAGACACGTGTTTCAGCCTTGTTGGGTGTCATTAGTGAGGTAGAGCTGTGCCTCTCTGAGTACAGTGAGCAAGGGGTCCACCTCTGGGTGAGCTAAAGTGAGGCTATAAACTCTTGAGTGGGTACTTTCCCAAATAACAGGCCATTTAGCCATGTTCATTCTTGCAAGGGGCGCCAATGACTATTTTATGATTTTACCAACAAGGCTGAAACATGTATCTGGGGTTTCTGTTGGTACTCTTGTTCATACGAAAATTGCCATAGCATTTTGTTGCTGGGATGACCATGTGGGCGGGACAAAGACTGATATGCAAATGGGATTTCCCATCTGTGAAAGGTACAGTGAGCTAAACTGTGGCTGCAGACTATCGAGAGGGTACTTTCCCAAGGAGCAGGCCATTTAGCCATGTTCATTCTCGGAGAGGGGTGCCCATGAATATTTTTGGATTTTTTTGGTAGCGGCAAAATTACCGCTGGATGCAAGTAGTGGTAGGCTGTGTTAGTTCCCATTTATTAGAGTCCATAGCACTCCATGGGGATTTTGGTGGAATTACCACTGTGGTCATTCTACCAATTGTGCCTTTTTTGCTTGTCAGGTGGAGGAATTACCTTCACTTCTACTGGAGATGTTTCCCCTGCCTTACCTCCAAACCTGTAGTTCAGCAGTGTGGTAGTGCAGCAGTAATGAAGCGGTAACTCTGTTACTATTGCATTACCACTGCTTTTGAGCACACTGCCAAACTCATAATGATCCCAATTGTATTTACTGTAACTGGTTTCAGCAATTGGAAACATGCCTTGGAATCTGGGAATCTGGCCAAAGTTTTGCGAAACATATTTTAAGCCAAACACACACATATGCTGCTCTTGCTTTGTCAGAGAGTTCAAATGGTGTCTCCTTTTTCGATTCTGTTTTCTTTTTTATTAGATACAAAAGTAACAGCAGTATCTTATAGTTAATTAACTTCCTCTTCATTGTGACACAGAAGATGTGGTGGATTTCTCAGGTGGCTTGTTTTTAATGTTGTTTCAAAAGATATTCAAAATTAGGAAGATATTTGAACAAGCATTGTTTGCTATACAATTAAGCAAAGGTATGACAATTGTGTTTCAAATAGTTTTTGTATCAAAAGTGTACTCATGACAAATGCATCATTGAAAATATGCCACTTATAGTGTATTTTGTAAGTAAAGCAGAGCCAGAGGAGCATTTGATTGACGTTTTCCTGTTAGAACAGTTGGATGCAGAACACATTATCAAACAGATTGTAAGGCAATGGACAACATGTAATGTTAGACCAGAGAACATCATACCTCAGTGGTATGATGGAGCATCAGTGATGAGTGGTTGTAACAGGGGAGATCAGGCTGTCATACAGAGGCGGCTAAATTGAACTGTACCCTACGTTCACTGCTATAATCATCATCTTCATCTTGGTGTTGTGTATGCAATTCAGAGAAATCTAAGTCCAAATCTTTTACATAGTTTCTTTCATCACCATCACATAAGCCAAAGATGTAATGGGCCACCTTTCAAAAGATTGCTTGAAATCAGATGGACTAGCCATTATGAGATAACCAAATTTGTAGTTGAAAACATAGATAACATTTCGGATTCTTTTATCAGAAATGTATAATGGGACAAGTTCTTCATCTGAAGTCCATGTTGAGTCACAATGCAGAATGTTTCACATACAGTGAGAAAATGTATATATTATTGGTGCATTTTTATCACACTTGCTATTGATCATGAAAATGGCCAATTCTGCATTCCAAACAGAGCAGGCACATTTTTCCTTTGCTGTAGAGATTGTGTGATTTACAGTCACAGCTCTTAAAAGCATGCACGCTGATCCCATGTTTCATGCTAAATACGGCTCTGCTCCTTCCACTAAGCATTTTCATCTGATGGCACGCATGTAGAAAATTAACTCAAAAGATGAAGAACCTTAAATTGCCGACTTGCAGATTCTGTGGAATGTACCACAGTTGGACAATCTGGAAAAAATTGAACAAATGCTAAAGAAACCACTGGTGCACATTCTTGACAGAGCAAAATTGCTGAAATGGAAAACAGATTCTCGAAAAAAAACACTGCGCTAATTTAAGACATTGCTGATCTGGTTCCCTCGTCACAGCATTTTCTGGATGACCGTTTATGTGCACCTCTTTTTGACCTAAAAAAGGTCAGCAAAACTGCTCTGACAGCAGAACTTGCAGTGGCAAAACCACTGCTGCTAAAAAAATCACAGCAGGTTCAGATATTGTCACAATTTGTGAAGTGCTAAATAATTATGCAGAAACTGTTCTGGCACTGCATGAATTGTATGTCTGGACTGATCCTAGGCATTTCAACTGCATTCTGCGAGAATGCCTTTTCTGTCCTGTGTAGTCACACCCTTTCTACACACAATGCTTCATGAGCTTATCGGAAATCTAACCATATTATCACACGAGAAAGAATTTACAGAACATTGTTACATGGATGACTTTTTTAAGGAAGTTTTCAACGGTAAAAAGAACATTATTCCTTTAAACCACTTCTCAAAGGAATAATCACACATTTTAAGAATACAGCTTTCTTTTTAGCACGGATGACTTTGTAAGGGCGTTTTTAAAGTTAAAGAGAACATTGCCCCTTTAAATCAGTTGTCCAAGCACTATTCACATTTGTCAACAATACACATTGTTTGCATGGATTACTTTATAAGTGAGTTTACATAGTTAAAGTGAACATTACCCATTTAAATCAGTTTTCAAAGGGCTATTCTCATTTGTCAAGAATACTTTTTTTTATGCATGGATGACTTTGTAATGGTATTTTTAAAGTTACAGAGAAAATTGCCCCTTTTCCCCAGTTGTCAAAGCACTGTTCTCATTTGTGAATAATACAGCTTTTTTTCATCAATTACTTTGTAAGGGAGTTTTCATAGTTAAAGTGAACATTGCCCCGTTAAATCAGCTGTCAAAGGACTATACTCGCTTGTCAAGAAGACAGCTTTTTGCATGGATGACTTTGTAAGGGAGTTTTCAAAGTTAAAGAAAACATCACAACTTTAATGAGTTGTCAAGGGACTATTCTCATTTACCAAGAATACAGCCTTTTTTTTACATGGATGACTTTGTAAGTTACTTTTCAAAGTAAAAGAGAACATTACCTCTTTAAATCAAATGTTAAAGGACTATTCTCATTTGTCAAGAATACAGCTTTTAAAATACAAATTCAAATGTTTTCCTCATTTTTTCCTCTATTGCTTTTTTAAAATATTTATGTTTTTGGGGAGTACGCCTTCCTTGAGTGTGTGACATGAAACAAGTTTAACCTAACTGATCATAAATATTTATCCACTTTGGATTCTACAAATGAATAAAACACGAAAAATGAAAAGAAGACAGATAGGTTGCTTGGTGAAACAAGCAGTGGCAAAACCAGCAGTTTGGGCTTTTGTTTAGGTATGTGAAAGGCATTTGCTAGGCACTGATATAATGTTACTACCTGGCCATAGGATTGCAACAGCAGGAAAATGGTGTGATTACCTAGACATTTGATAGCAGTGCTTTGCACATGGCTATTTAATACCTATACAAAACCCCATGGCTTTGTTTGTTTGCTTGTTTTATTATTTATAATGCGTGCCAGACCCGAGGTTATCAGGGCACACGGGAACAAAACATGTTTCAGCTTAGGTTACAGAGCTGTACAAGTAAATACAGAAAAAGAAAATGCGGTAACAATGTATATGAGGCATGTTCAATACAAGCGAAAGTGAAAAAGACCTTAGAAATTATTTGCAGGCAGACTAGGGCAGGCTAGCAAAAATAATATGCACAATACAAGCAAAGCTATATACAATGCAGGGGTGAGCTGGCGTACAACTCTAGCAGTCCTTTTCGTTAATCTAGTTGATGATGTTATGTCTAAAGTGCAAGTATGTTTGGTTTGCCCTCAAATGAGTGTGTCAGCAGTTCCAAAGCTGAGCTGCTTCAACTAGGAAGCTGCACCCTCCCGCTTTGGTGAGTTTAAACCTTGGAACCATCAGACGGTTTAACTTGGCTATTCTGGTAGGCCTACTGGATAGGTTTCTACTGAATCTTTCTGTGAGATAGCATGGGGAGGCGTTGTTAAGAGACTTGTGGGTTAGGGAGGCAGCTTTTAGCAAACTATTGTCATTGGTGGCGAGCCAGTTGTTCTTTCTCCTTAACTCAGATATATGTTCTTTTTTGGAGGTCCCTATTGCTACTCTAAGGGCGTTCTTTTGAAGAATCTGAATTTTATTGGTGATGTATTTGTTGGCCCCTAGGTAAAGTGAGTTGCACTAATCAAGTTTAGAAAGAATTAGGGCTCTAGCCAGAGTGGTGCAACTGCTCATGGATAAGAATGCCTTAGCAGCTCTAATTAACTTGCAGGTGTAAGCGGTAGCGGGGGCAATGGAATTTACCTGTTTGGTAAAGGTGAGGGTGGCATCTAAGTAGAATCCTAATGTTTTAACCTCTTTGGCTCCTTTAATGCTGTTGGCAACGTTGAAGGTGGAGTATTTGTGTCCCAATTTACTGAGGTTTGTTGTGCTGCCAAGGATGATGAGCTCAGTTTTGTCATCATTCAGGCATAGACCATGGGCAGCCTGGATGATGAGGTACACTCTGTGCACCAAGGCCAAATCCTTATCTTAATCTCCTGAAAGGGGAATGAGGATCTGGGTATCATCTGCGTAGTTCGTGTAGGTTATACCAAGAACGCCTAGATAATTGAAGAGGGGCTTAGTGAATATGTTGTACAATGTAGGAGAGACTCATGAGCCCTGAGGTACTCCGCAAGCGATGAGGATAGGATCGGCGGATGCAGATGGTGAGAAGACCTGCATGGTCCTGTTACTTGGGAAAGATTGTATCCAACCTATGGCCACATACGAGAAGTGTGTGGCTGAGTTCAAGAGGTAACAGAAGACTTTATGGTTTACCAAATCGAACTCAGCTGAGAGATCAAGTAAGAGTAGCTATGCAGTTTTGCCACTGTCTTTAAGCGCTGTTTCGGTCCTGTGTTGGGGCCTAAAGCCTGATTGACGTACTCCTAGTAGATGGTTCTGTTCTAAATACTTTGGTATTGGAGGTATGCTATCCTGTCTAGTAGTTTTAGCAAGAAAGGTACTGTGGTAATTGGTGTATAGTTAGTAGGTATGGATGGGTCAAGTGATTGTTTTTTAAGGAGAGGGAGAACAAGACTCCTTCAAGATATTGGGTCTGGTGCCAGAGGCGAAAGAAGCATTGATAAGCTTTGATATGAAAGGAGATAGGTCTCTGGCTGAGTCTTTGATGATTTGGGGTGGGCAGTTGTCACCCTGGCAATTAGAAGGTTTGAGAGTGAGGATAACTTTCACGACCTCAAGGAATGAGACTTTAGAGAACTTGAAGCGGTGTGTAGGTTTGTGAGAGGGAGTAGTATAGAACTCATTTGGAGGGGCGCTATAGGGAGGTTGGCTTTTTATTTAGCAATCTTGTCCTGGAGAGTTGCTACTTTGTTGGAAAGAGCTTCTTGTATCTTGGTACACCAATGTTTATCCTTTGTGCAGTTGTCTGGCACAGGGATAGGTGATTTTACTTCCTTTAGAATAACACAAAGTTATTTTATGCTTGAGTTAGCCTGCAGGATTCTTTGATTATAGTTAACTTGTTTGGCAAGAAGTATTTCTTTCTTGTACTGGGAAGAAACATTACTAAGGGTAGATTTATTGTCGTCGTAGAGTAGTTGTCTCCATGCAGATTCACAGATTCTTTTTTCTTTCCTTAGATTTTTAAGGTGGGGTGTGAACCAAGTATTCAGGTGCAATTTGGGTTTGCTTTTTCTAATTTCTAGAGGTGTAATGGAGTCTAAAGCCTCTGTCATTATTTTGTTGTATTCATTGACTAGGATGTAGGATCAGTAGGGTCTGGTAAAGAATTAAGTTTTGGGAGTATTAGAGGTAGTAGTTTGTCAGCAGTAATGTTCTTTTTATTCCTGGTCGCTGTAGGGGGGCTGAAGTGTTATTGTTCACAGTAATCGTTTTAGTTACTAGTGAGAATACTAGGAGGTGGTGATCTGTCACATTGCAATTACAGTCGACTACCCAGTCAAGAGTTCTTCCTTTGTTATGGGTGGGGAGTGAAACTCTTTGAGTGAAGCCGAGTTTGTAAAGGGTGTTAGCAACTATAGTTGCTTGCGGGTCATTTGGATCTCTAAATCCCAGGTTAAAGTCCCCTAGCACGAGTATTTGTGAGGAGTTTTTTAGATTTTTGCATAGAATAGTCGTTAAGTCTTCTTCAAAAGACCCGATGGGGCCTGAGGGTATATAAAATATGTTAATAGGTAGTGTTTGGGAGCCGGCTGTAGGTAGTTTAAGAGTCAGGGCTTTGCATGATTTGACAACAGGTGACTGGACTAGTCTCATGGAAAGGGAGGATTTGGCAATAAAGGCTATACCTCCTCTTCAAGCCTCAGATATGTCTGCTCTGAGTATAGGAGAAACAATGGGTTGGTCCCTAATTGTTTGTTCCAGGGGGATTGAACACAAGGTAGGGACTGTTTACATAGTGTAAAGGAGAACAGGATGCTCAATTACCCCTCTTCTAGTCCACTTCAGAGGCTGGTCAGGGAAACAAATAAGGATAGATTATCTCTTTCGACTATCCACAATTCACAAAGAATCAAAGGATTTTGTCCATGGAGTAAGCAAAGTAAAAACACTTTTTAATCAAATTTTTCACACCACACTAATATGAAAAAAGGCGCTTTCCGCAAGACACCTTACACATTTAAAACAAATTACACATTTCAGAAAGGTAAACAAGTCTTATTTTCACAAGTTGACCAAAGTTCAACATATCCCCAATTTTTTCACAATTTATGTCGAATACTGGAAAAGAATGACAAAAACACAGATGTGTGTTAGTGAGCATTCTAGGACTGGATTTGTTTCTATATTCCGCTTAAAAACATTATAGTGTTAAAAACTCTTTTGACAAAAGATTCATATGTGATGGGGCTATTTTATTCCCCCTTGTCAAACTTTTCACTGATCTTTATGCTCTGTTCTAGTGGGACTCAAGCATCATTTCTTAAAGAGAGAAAAGGGGGTTGCTTCCTTTTCATCAGTTGCGCTGTGCAACAGACTTGTTTGATTCTGCTTATTATTTAGCTGTAGTTTCCTCAGGTAAGAGATCCTGTTTGTGGACAAACCACGTATTAATTGATTTAATGGTTTATCCTTTCCTGTCTCTAAAATTTCAGAGGTCTGGTTGCTTATTTACTGACCTTTTTGTTTTTTGCTGGATAGTATATGGTTATGACACCAGTGTTCGGCTTCAAACCAGGATGCCCACTGTTTCCAGTGACTGCGGCTCTTTATATTTTGAAAAGATTTGTACGTCTTGCCCAGAGAGCTGTAAGGCAAGTGAAATGGGGATCATTAGAATTTGCATCGCTCATGGCGATGGTTTCAACTCAATTGTATGTTTATATTTTTTGTGTCAATCTGTATAGCTACTCGGGATGTAGAGGGTTTTCTTTACCTTTTTTCCTTTTTGGATCGGATCAAGACATCGTCTTAGGTCATGGCATCTTCGTGATCTACGTGCTTGCAGACCAGACGGAACTCGTATTTCCTCACCTGCCAAGCGGGGAGTGTTGTTATTCTATTATGTTTTTACTTTGCTTACTCTATGGACAAAATCCTTTAGTTCTTTATGAATTGTGGATAGATGAAAGAGATAATCTATCCTTATTCGTTTCCCTGACCAGCCTCTGATGTGGATGGGAAGAGGGGTGTTAGGGAGAATTCTCTCTTTAGGCTGAATTTCCTAACCTAGTGACTCCCCCAGCAGCTTTGCTGGATTTCTGGAGTTTGTTTTTTTCTCCTGCCAAGAGTGAGACTCTTTTTCTCCCACTCTTGGACATGATTTATGGTGTTCCTTAGACTGTTAATGTGTTTTATGGGCTATGGGGTCCTTTACTCCATAGGGCCTCATGTGTTTTTATTATGTGTGTTACACAGCACCCTCCGTACAGTGATACAGTGGTGTCATAGTGACACCCCACCATAGACTCCATACCCTGGGACTGACTACTGTCTCCGCGGGCATATAAAGTCACCATTGGCTTTACTAGTCCCAAATTATGAACAGAAACCAGTACAAACCATCATATTGTGGATGTACTGGTCGGGGCAATTTAATTGCCCCGGGGTCTGTTAGTTGAGGGGGCACGTCTCCATCCCCCCTGATCGAGTTTTGGCTGGTGGCAGTGGATACTACTTTTTATATTCGACCGCGAATATATCCCTATGGGATTTTCCCATTGTTCGAGGCTACCAAATTTAATTATTTAATTCTCATAGCCTCGAACATACCGCTGGTTTATTTATTTAATATTAATTTGCTGGTTGGTATTTTTTGCCAGGACTCGATTCTAAAATGGCGTTTGTGTTTTCTTCTGTGACTCCAACCCAAGTCGAGCCCTTTTTTCCACTTTTTTGGCGGGCTTCTCCACGGAAGCCTCCAAAAGTGGTGCCACTCTGTCTGGGTATCACAGGGGGTGTGTGAGGCGGTTTAGGCACACTACACTGAGTTACCTTGGTAACTCAAGTCGCACTCTTGTGTGATTGGCCCAAGTGGTGAGCCAGCAGGCTCACTACTTAGCATGTTTGATTGACAGCTAGGCTGAGTGAATGGGGGTGTGCTGCATAAAAGCAGGGCTTTGGGGACTGGAACTTCAGAAGTCGCCACAGGACCTGAGAATCCGACGAGGGAGAAGCTGAGCCGACCTACCACGACGACACCACCGGTGGAGCCCTGCGGAACCGACTCACCACTTCCTGACGACAGAGAAGATCTCCCGGCTGGAGAGGCTTCTTCCCCTGACTGGTGGGCACAACCAGTTCACCTTCTTGTCTTCGCACCCCAGAAAGGCTTGTGGTCGAATTGCCTGTGCCAAGCACCCCGACAACCGGATAGCCACTTACCACTGGACCGCTCCTTTTACCTGAGAAACTCCGCGGCTGGTTTCTTCCCTGACAGTGCAACAGACTCCTGTCTTCTCCCCGACGAGATCCTCTCTTCCCCCGGACGAAGCACCGACTTGCATCCGCTGCCAGGAACAACTGCCCCTGCTGGAGTATTCTCACCACTTTAAGGTACTGTGTCCGCCAGGCCTCCCTTTCTAAAGATGGCTACTGCCTTCCTCTCTTGTTGTTGTTTGTTGTGTTCGTGAAAAGTGTTGGGATCTGTTTCAATTTATTCTCTGCTTTTCTCTCCCTTTTAAAACGAATTATTAGAGTGCCATCTACGTTAAGCGCTCACCGCTGTCTGAAAATAACTGGGGCTTTACTTAAGACTTGTCTAATATTCTTCTAAGGGAGTGTATATCTTTTAGTGACCGTGTTTTTGAATTGCTTACTATTAGTGCCTGTGTGTTTTTCTAGATGTGGTTTTAAATAAATAATTATATCTCTTTTACACCAAGCCCTGGTCAGTGTTTACTTGTTCTACTGTGTCCTTTTGACCTATTGTGAATACTCTGTATACTGCCTAACTCTTCTTGAGGGAAGTCTGACTGCTCAGCCACAGCTACCTATTGAATCTGTGTGGTACAGACTGCTACCAAGTGGGTTCATCGCAACACCTGTAGTCCTAAATCTTTTGCAGCGGTCCCAGAGGGAACGGCACAGGTTTCTGCCTAACACTGGTGTACAGCGGTGGGATTTGTATTGAGTATACACTTTAGAGTGCTTTTTGAACACTTTAGGACAACTAACCACAGAGCTTAGCACTAAAAAGCTGATTTTCTAACTATGTCTGCTATGGAGAGTTATACCCTAGAATCATTGTCTGCCAAAACTGCTGATTGCTTAAAAGTATTGTGTAGAAATAAGAATCTCTCTGAGAAGGGCAAGAAAATGGAACTTATAGAAAGATTGTTAGAAAACCAAAGTCTGGGTGGTACAGAGGAATCTACCCCCCCAGCAAATGTAGAAAACAGTGATGGTATTGATCTGAATCAAAGTCTTGATAATGAGTCAGAAGAGGAAAGTGAACCTAATGAAGTTAGCCACTCTGAGCCTCTGTCTGCCTTACCTACTGTACCTATTGGGCCTATACCAGGTCCTACATGTAACCCTGCTTATTTTGAACTTGAAAAAATGAAGCTTGAATTAGAGTACAAACGTTTTATTGCTCAATCTAAAGAAACCAAGAGCTAGAATTCAGAAGAATGAATGCCCAGGCTGAGCAGAAGTAAGCTGAGTTAAGACTCAGAGAAATAGAGCTTAATCATGAACTAGAAATGAAAAAGTTGTCTGTGGAAAATGCTTCTCTCTCCTCTGGTTCCTCTAGGAGTTCCAGTCCCAAAAGACCCTGGATGCCTAAGGAATTAGTGGGTATGTATGAACCTATGTTGGATCTGTTAGGTTGGTTAAACATGTTTGAGTATAATCATGGGCTCCAGGACATCACAGGGAATGAGTTGCTTCCCTGGTTGTTCTCTAGGCTTCCCCCTGTTGCAACTGATGTGGTAATGGAGTTGGGGGAGGTGGATAAGAAGGATTATGAATGTGTGAAACTAGCTTTAACAACTAGATTTGGTAAGACCCCTTCCCAGTACCTTAAGAGGTTTAGGACCCTCAAAAAGAATGATGGTACCCCTTGGGCTACCTGGGTGAGTGAGTGTTTGAAAAACCTAGAGGGATGGATTAAGGGTAACAAGGTGAACACTTATGAGGGAATGAGAAATCTTGTAATGTTGGAGTCAATTTATGATGCCTGCTCTCCTGAGCTCAGACAGCACTTGGCTGATTCAAAGGAATTAGATCCCAGGAAGCTAGCTAAGGCTGCTGATTTGTGGGTTGCCAACAGTGCTACTCACAAGGATTCAGGGGTCACTCAGAACAGGGAAGAGGGAAAGCAGCCACCAAAAGGGAACCAAGAGATTTCTAATACCTCCCAAACCAAAGAGGGCCCCAAACAACAAAATAACCAGGGCAAGTCCCAGGGTAAACCACAACAGGCTAGCGTACCTTCTGGTCACAAACCAGAAGGAGGTCAGGCCAAGCCACCCTTCCAGAGAGCATTTGGAACATGCTATCTCTGTGGGGCAACTGACCACATCAAGGGGATCCCAGATGTAAGGGTAAACCTGCAGGGATCAGCACAGTCTCCTTAGCCTTCACTCCTGAGGAGGAAGTCCAAATGGCTAGTGCACACTTTGAAGTCTTTGCTGAAGAACCTTTGGGTCTTCAAGCAAGTGTAACAGTAGAGTCCATGGGTCTGGTTAGTGATCAGAATAGGAGTGTGTACAACTCCATACCAGAAAACTCTAAAGTATACGAGATCCTCTCTTCCCCCGAATGAAGCACTGACTTGCATCCGCTGCCAGGAACACCTGCCCCGCTGGAGTATTCTCACCACTTTAAGGTACCGTATCCGCCAGGCCTCCCTTTCTAAAGATTGCTACAAGGTAATAATAACCCCTTAACCTTCTGGACTGGGCTGGCTGCCTTGACCTTCTAACTGGTCCCTTTCTTTGGTCCAACTATTTTTTTTAACCTTTTCAAGACTTTTGTGCACTGCAACTGTGTGACCTTGGACATATTTCGTTTGATCCTCTTATAGTGGATCCAGCCTACTGAACTCTAACTTCACGGTTTTATTTTACCTTCCTCTCTTGTTGTGTTAAAAAAAAGTGTTGGGATCTGTTTCAATTTATTCTCTGCTTTTCTCACCCTTTTAAAAGGAATGATTAGAGTGCCATCTAAGTTAAGCCCTCACCGCTGTCTGAAAATTAGTTGGGCTTTACCTAAGACTTGTCTAATATTCTTCTAAGGGAGTGTATATCTTTTAGTGACCGTTTTTATGAATTGCTTACTATTAGTGCCTGTGTGTTTTTCTAGATGTGGTTTTAAATACATAATTATATCTCTTTTACACCAAGCCCTGGTCAGTGTTTACTTGTTCTACTGTGTTCTTTTGACCTATTGTGAATACTCTGTATACTGCCTAACTCTTCTTGAGGGAAGTCTGACTGCTCAGCCATAGCTACCAAGTGAATCTGTGTGGTACAGACTGCTACCAAGTGGGTTTACTGCCAAACACCTGTAGTCTTAAATCTTTTGCAGTGGTCCCAGAGGGAACTGCACAGGTTTCTGCCTAACAAGGGGTAATTGAGCATCCTGTTCTCTTTTACACTGCTCTAAGTATAGAATAATCGTTGGGGACTGCGAGCATAAGGGCAGGGCCGGCTGCGGCATGCAACCCAAGATTTGGTGATATGATAAGTTATTTATAGCTAGAAAGTCAAACTTTTCAAGCTGTATAAGGTCAGCTATCTCTGAGGTGTGTGCCACTCGAGAAAGGATGTTTATTAGTGCTCCTTTGAGGTGTGGAGCGTTGTTGCTTGTTACTCGTTTTTGTGGGGTTGAGGTGATTGTTTCATCATTGAGTGCCGCAGTAAGGGGTTTATTCTGCTGGTGGTTCTCCTTCACTGGTGCACGTGAGATGAGAGGGCTAGCGTGGTTTATCTTTCTGTTAGATAGTTTAGGCGGTCGGCATTTTTTACTGGCATTAGTAGAAGTCATTGATCTGGCAAGAGGTTCGAATAATCTAGGTAGCCTGGATCAAAGTCTGTTGTTTCTGACAGATGTGCTACATGGTATGTTGATTTTATATAGACAGTGAGTGCAGGCATCAGGTGATTGCAGTTGGATTTGTGTCTGGTTAGAGTGTGCTATTAGTGTTGGTGTAGCCTCCATGAGAGCTGAGAGATTAACTCTTGGAGTGCAGTTAGGTGCAGGTCTGGTGTGTAGACTTAGGGTGCTAGACATTGAGATAAGCCCTAATATAGCTTGTAGCAGGACTGTGTATATTTCAGTCACAAACATAGTACTGTAGGTGTCTGCCACTGAAAGTTATATACTAAACACAATATGGCTAGTGGTGGTGGTGTAACACACTCTGCTGGGTTGGGCTAGTTCAATTTGCTAGTAGTGGTAATGCGACCCATTGACACTGTTTGTCAATGATTGTTCTTAACAAAACCTCAAGAAACAGGTAATAATCAAGTGCTGATATCACACTTAATGAATAGATGTTTATTACACCAGTAACCATTCACTGCTGCAAGTAAGCCATTAACTCTCAGAAGACTGCTTAGAAATAACTCTGACAGGCAAAAGTGCAATGTTTCAGATTGATAAAGTGAGCTCAAAGAGATCTCAGGATGATGTGTTTTTGGTGGCAAAAGGGCAGATAGTGGGTGAGGAAGACCATAGCGATTAGGATGGCCATGGCCAGTCCATGGATGGGTAAATAACCAAAGATCACCTACAAGTTCTGTATCCTTCCTCACTTGCCAACGCCCACATAGCTGTACTCAAATGCATTAGTTTCAGGTTATAGGTGGCACTGAGGTGATACCTAACAGCCCAAACTAAAAATACAATGATTAAGATGTGCAAGTATGGACTTTGTAGAGCCATCACCTTTCACCAAAACTGCCTGCAGAGTGACAAACTAACAACAACGCAGCGCCTAACAAAAAATAATTTCCCTAATGGTTTCAGTTTGAATGCCTGTCCTAACTGAATATGCCAAGAATGGGATAGGGGTACCAACCTGCAGAATGTGTCTCCTATACTTGGGTGTCTGGCAGCCTTTCCTGCCTAATCATAATGTATCCTTTGTACTCAGGCTTTTAGCAACTTGCCCTGCCTGCCAGGGACTAGGGCAAGATGGTGAGTATGGACAGTGTTTTAGTGCTTCCTCTCATGCGTACTTACCAGAGGTTTACTTACCAAACAAGTGTTTATGACTGCCCATCCAGAGGATGTCATGGTTGGGACTGATAATTAAGTACTGATCTTCATTAGCTCATATAGTTCAGGTAACTGTCCACAGAATCTGTATGGAAACAAACAAAATCTAACCTGTATATTGTGCCAGTAGTTTGGAAGGTTGTATGATGTAGCTCCTGGTTAGGTTAGGTTAGGCTACTCTCACACCAAATGGAAATTTGGCACCCCCCCCAATAACACCTTTGGCCCACCTAGATGATACATTCTGGAGCCAGTCCTGAGTATGCTAAAGACTATAATTTGAAAGGTTGTCCCTTCAGGGTTTTCCAGTTTTCTCAGTGAAAATGGTTGAACTCTGCAACGTTATACGCAGTGAGTTTATGATATGATATTTGCGTTTCCTATTGAGGTAATATAATGGCTTAAGTCTTCATAGTAGCAAGAGCTACTGCGACTGTGGCCACATTATCAAGGGCAGATTTTAAGAGTCTCTCAATCAAGGATGTCTTCTCGGTGTTCCCAGAGGTAGCAGCTGACCTGGTGCAAGAAAGGGCAGGTAGGAAGAAATCTTACACACACACAGTTCAATGTAGACATAAAGTGGTACGCTTTTAAATCTGTTTGAAAAAACACACCATTTAACATTGTAAATGTTGCAATATTGTGTTTAATCTGAGTGACTTTCAATGAAACACATATTCTCAAACTTCTTGCAAATGGATCATACTAAACTTCTAGAAATGTGGACCATTCTTTATTTATTTTCTTAGATTAAGTGAATGCAATACTCCTATTCAAGGACATCACTATTCATGTAGTACTCTCTGGGAATTAGGAAAATGATTTTAACAGTATGGGCAAATGAATCCCTAAATTACCAGGGGAATCCAGACGTGGACCCGTTGCTCACCGTTCATAGAGAGGCACAGCCCACCTCACTGATGAGGACTGACTAGGCTGAAACACGTGTTTGGGGTTGCAGTTGGTTCTCTTGTTCAGAGGAGAATTGCCTAGCATTTCGGTGCGAGACTGCCCTAGGGCAGGAGTTAGACTGATATGTAGGGAGATGTCTTCTCTGTGAAAGGGACAGTGAGCGAAAGACTTGGTTGAGACTCTCACGGGGGCCATTCACCCAAGAACAGCTCAATGCACCGTGTTTGTGCTGGTAGGGACTCACAGAACCCCCTGGTCTTCTAGTGTTCTCCCTAGAAAGTGGAGCAATGTTAATAATTACAATGCGAGAATGGCAGGCAGCATGTACAATGGATGCCTATTGGGTCCGCCTGCTTTTTTTTTACTTGTGCATAAATGTGTCCGTCCCCATAGGGATCTCCAGCATTTGCGCTGCCATTGAAATCCATGCCGGTGTGAATGCTGGAGCATTTATTTGGAGGAGAGGTTGAGAGGTGGCAGAAATACAAGTTGTGTTCTGCCTCTCCTCTCTGTCATACAGATGATTGAATATGTGGCGTGGCGTGAATGGAAGGCATTTAAGCCTCACTCAAGGCTTTTACACCTTCCATTCAAGTTATGCCATAATCCAACATAATCACCTGAGTGTCTCCGAACAATGGTATTGGTAATAATGACAAAGAGATATGCATTTCCTGGACTTTATTCTGAGGATTCTTCAGAAATCTGCTCCTTATAATACAGAGACTCACTCAGAATATGCTCTGGGAAAAAAATAACATGCTCACTCGGAGCTATACAATTCAAAATGCCCAGAATCATTCCGAGTTAGCTATTGGAAATATTCAAATCTCACTCATAGCTCTGTTCAATTTAACACCCAGATTCTTTCACTCAGAGCTCTTCATTATTGTACTGGGGGCCCATGAGAACTCAGTTATTCATGATAATTCTCACGCTCACTCTGATCTGTGAACCAGAAAATAACATAAGTTCGGGAACTCATTTTTTCGTCCTGCAGAAATAAGTGAGGGCTCTCATAGGAAGATTGAAAGCAATAGAAGCTATAGAAAAGCCCTCATGTTTGCAAAGCCTTTTGTAGGTAGTGGCTTAACCAGGTCTGTTGACTCGTGTACGGACATTCTGTCGATTTAAAAGTGTGTCCACCCCTTTAAAAATGCTAGTCACTATTATTCCCTTTGTGTTCCGGAAATGGATTGTCCTCAAGAGGCAGATATTGGTCAGAAAGTGCCACAGTTCGCAATACCTTGCCCTCAGCTTAAGAACACCAGTCTGAATTGTTTATCCTGAATCAGGGGGTGAGGAGAGGTAAATATATATCTCTTTTGGATTACAGACACATCATGCCAACACTAGTCTTCCCAAAACATGATATGATGTTCTCAAATGCCTGTGTAAGTCAAAAGGTGGCTGTTGCAGTGGTTACTAAAGGAGCATTGGGGATAAATCCCACATTTTGTGGTATCCCGCCAGTAAATCTGGCGGGATACTACCAGACGATAATACCGTTACCAGCACCTGGTCTGCTGAAATTACCAGCAGATTAGAGGCGCTGTCACAGGTAGGTAAATCCCCATTCTATGTAGTGCCATAGGACTCCATGGGGTTCTTGCTGGTAATACCAGCTGTTTTTGGCAGTTATGGTGGTAATCCTGTACTCTCCTTTTAGAGGAGATCAGTTCTCCCTAGCAGTGGAAGCACTGTCCATAAACTATATAGCAGTATTGCTGAGACGTTCTGTGATGTTCCATTATAATAGTGGGCGCCTAGCTAAGAATTGACATGTATTTTTACTAAAAGCATATTAATTCGGATTGGAATTTCAAATACTGTCAGACTAACATTAGAGCAGCCATGCAAATAAGTGCTCATATTTTAATCTCTTTAATCCTGTCTCTTACGAGAAATACCTCAACAGATCGACAAGGCATCAGTGAGGTAACATTGTGACTGCATTAAAAAAATACACTGAACTACATTCCCAAATAAAACGCACAAACTTTACTGAGAAGTGGGCATCATAGCAGATAATGTATTACAGCCCTGACTGAAGTGGAAGGCTAACTAAAATGAGCCGCAATTAGGGCATATGAAGACATATTATACTATTCTTTGCAACACACAATTTAACCCAGTGCCTTATTTTCCAATGACTGGATGCTGGAATCATCTGATTAAATATAAATTCCAGCAGCAAGTACATTAACTAACTGAGCTACAGTTAATAAAAAATATGGTACATACGGATGATTCATAGGACAGCGCCTGTTATGTGAAGCATACTTACCTAGCGAACGTACACCACAAGCATCTTGGTGCTAGAGATACAGCAGGTTGAAGCTTCGAAAAAAGAAACTAAATACAAGAGATGGGTCTTTAACAGATCTCGGAGCTGTATATGGTTTTCAGTGGCCATAGAGTGTTCCACAGATTGACCATTACAATACAGAAGAAGCGACCCCCACTCCTCGCGAGCTGAAACCAAGGAACCAAAATCAAAAGCACATCCTGGGAGCGCAATGAGCACACCAGGAGATAACAAGGAAACTTCCTGCAAATATTCTGTGCCCTGACCATAAAATGCTTGATGCACTATGCAAAGTGATTTATACAGAATATGTATAGAGTCAGTCAGCCAGTGCATACAGTGGAGCATAGGGGGGATATGAGAATCATTGGGAATACCAGAAGCTCTGCATGCCGCCAAATGTGTAAGAAGCTGAATATGATGATTGAGATAGAGAAGCTGAGCAAGAAAAAGAGAGTTGAAGGGAGATGAGAGGGAAGAAAAGGAACCTTTTTGAGAACCTTTAGCTGGAAATGGATGATCTGGTAGGTGGAACTGGTTTTAGCCTCAGTAGACAGGGAGGCACAGCTTTTAAAGCCCAGAAGATCCACCACAGATACTGGGGTGGGAAAAGGACTGAGTTACAAAGGTCAGAACAAAGAAGTCCGAAGAGAGGAAGGAAGGAAAGAGCAAGAGGATGAGCCATCCCACCAGTATCTCAGTCTAGTCCACATTAAATTTGAGACACTTGCTACTCAACCAACCCCTGACTGCCGCCAAGCAGCCCCTAAACTGAGATGCCATGTTCGGCTGAGACGGACAATAATTTGCATATCATCAGCAGTGCCAGTCTCATGTGGGAAGGACTTTACTTGTGACATACTCTGGCCCACACGTGTCATTAGTGATCACTGCAACATTTCTACACAGTCTAGATTATCTGAAAATTGTCCAGACATGCTTGGGGCATGGGAGAGGTAGAAGAGCCTGTGAAAGGGACTGAATAGACACCATTATTGCCTGAAGTCTCCCATAGCAGTAAAAACCTCTTGCACAGCTCAGCTGTGTCTGTTATATCAGCACAGGAGGGGCCGTAGAGGGGCTATGACACTATGGGGGTAATTCATAGAATTTAGCGCACAAGTGGCGGACGTGGCTGGCACACAGTGTGCACGTGCGGCAGTCTGCTCCAGCCGCGTGCGCCACAATCCATTTTTCTTGCACAGCGCATTCATGGATTTCAACATTCATAACCAGCCGTGGCGCAGAGCGGCGCAGTGACCCTGCAGCAGTGCCAGTTACGCCCCCAACCCCTCCCCGTGCGCCTTGAACAGTGCACAAATCACTTACATGGCGCACAGGCCAGTGGACAATCATGCAGCCCCCCAACCACGTAAACGTCTGTAAAACTCCCCGCGCACCCCTCGAATACACGTACCGCACTGCGCGGTGAGAATCACACGCAATAGGCCCTGTGCGAGTGGGGTATGTGTATTTCGTGGGTGCGCGGGAAGTTTCACACGCGATAGGCCTTGTGCGAGTGGGGTACGTGTATTTCGGGGGTGCATGGGAAGTTTGAACTGCGATAGGCCTTGTGCGAGCGGGTTACGTGTATTTCGGGGGTGCGCGGGAAGTATCACACGCGATAGGACTTGTGCGAGCGGGGTACGTGTATTTAGGGGGTGCGCAGGAAGTTTCACACGCGATATGCCTTGTGCGAGCAGGGTACGTGTATTTTGGGGGTGCCCGGGAAGTATCACACGCGATTGGCCTTGTGCGAGCAGTGTACGTGTATTTCGGGAGTGCGCGGGAAGTATCACATGCGATTGGCCAAGGGCGAGCGGGGTACGTGTATTATGGCGGTGCCCCAACAAATTGGAAGTGTGTGTCCTCCCAGGTGTGCCCTCTCCACCCTCCCCAGGGCCTGCAGGCAGACCACAACACAGGGGAACACACTGCACCCCTGGCCATGCCACACAGGCAGCCCATCCACCCTGGTGAAGCCCCCCAGCCAGCCCACATGTCATCACGCACAAGTGAGCACTGACACACGTCCCCCAGCACCCCTACCCACCCAGCATTGAGGGTCAGGGCCTGACTCATGTCCCCCAGCACCCCCACCCAACCAGCATTGACGGACACCTGCCAACAGGCCCCGACTCATGTCCCCCAGCACCCCCACCCACCCAGCATTGACGGGCACCTGCCAGCAGGCCCCTACTCATGCCCCCCAGCACCCCCACCCACACAGCATTGAGGGTCAGGGCCCCACTCATGTCCCCCAGCACCACCAACCACCCATCATTGAGGGTCAGGGCCCGACTCATGTCCCCCAGCACCACCACCCACCCAGCATTGAGGGTCAGGGCCCGACTCATGTCCCCCAGCACCCCCACCCACCCAGCATTGAGGGTCAGGGCCCGACTCATGTCCCCAAGCACCCCCACCCACCCAGCATTGAGGGTCAGGGCCCGACTCATGTCCCCCAGCACCCCCACCCACCCGGGTACTGCCGGGCACCTGCCAGCAGGCCCCGACTCAGGTCCCCACCCAACATGTCATAAAGATGCACATACATGGGTCTCATTTCCACCAAAATCCCACTGCATGCCACCCCAGTCCTTAGACACAATCAAGTTTCCCATCCACCCCACACTGAAAGGCCTGTTACTTGTCACTAACCAAAAGTCAAATATGCACATCAACACATGTCTGTCACACACACACACTGGGTGCAAGTGATTGTGTAAACCCACATTGTGACATGCAGTAAACCAAAGAGCAAATACCACACATGGAAGTAAGAAATCAAAATGTATTGTGCACAAAAATAAAAACATTGATTCAAAGCATACAAATAATCACAAACAAGAAAAAAAGGCATGTCCAAAACTAAAAAATAATAATGATGACACAATCCAAATGAATCCAAAATAAAGTTTGTCAAAAATCCTTGTCCACCAAAGTAAATCCAAAGGAAGCCAAATTCCAAAAATCCATTGATCCATCATGAGGGTAAATGATGTAATAAAAACAAATCCACTGTCCAACTATGTACAAATATTGCAACAAGGGTCCATGAGCCCAACAAATGAAATTAAACCTATATCCAAAGCCCTACCTAAATTACAACTATATACAAAAATGTGGGGCAATGTCCAGGCGCCCCAAAAGAAAAAAAAAAGAAAGGAAACCTAACACTATCTAACTATATACAATGGCGACGGGCTAGTCCGAAGGCTCACTTTCCGGTTTCCAGGGCCAGGGCATCATCGAACAATGTCCTGGAGGTGGTCCTCTTCCATGGCCCTGAGGGTTCGCAGGAACAATGCCATGTTCAACTCCAACTCCCTGTGAATTGCCTCGAGGCACTCGGCCCGCCTTAGCGCCCTCCGCATGGAGTTCTCTGCCCTGACCATTGTGAGCCATGAGTCTTCCGCCCGCCACCGCTCCGCACCTATGGCCTGGCCCAACCGCTGCCACACGGAAGACACTCCCAATCCTGGGTCCTCCTGCCCTCTGGCCGATGCCTGCCCCTCCGCTGTTGATGGCCCCGAGCCATCATCGCTCCCACATTGTTGCTGCTGTGCCTGTGCCCTGGCTCTTGCTGCCTGTATGTCCTCCTCCAGCTGGGGTGCAGTTGTCGTGGTGGCCATCCCTGCTGGACGTCCGACTCCCGACTGTGGTAGAGATTTGACCTCCACCAGCCTGGCCAATGGTTAGAGGCAGCTCCACAGGGTACCCATGTGATACATGGGTGGGAAGATGGCATGGAGGACGACTGGCGCATAGGGGGTTCAAGTGAGGAGGGGGTCGCAAGAAGGTCCAGCACACAGAGGAATCCAGCACAGGTGACCGTCCCAGTAGGTCAACGCAGTCAAAGAGGCATCCGAGATGAAGTGCAGTCTCTCCACGAAAAGACTGCAGGTCACCTTGCATGCCCCGTTGACGCAATGCTATCCCAGCCAGGACAGGCTCAAACCGGTCCCGGATTGCCACGTCCGCAGGGAGAGGAAGGCCAGTTGTGGTGCGCTCATCCCCTCCCTGAAAACAGGTCTGGACGTAGGCATCCCTACTGGTGCGGGATGATGCAGTCACAGGATCGGGGACAGGATTACACACAGACAACTCTGCGGCGGCCTGTGCTGCCTCCTGTCCCTGCCCCTGCACTGCACCAATAGCATCAGTGGATTCCCCACCTCCAGACCCTGTGTGTGTCCCTTCCACGGCCTCCTCCTCCACCAAACCCCCCACCAACCTGGATGACTCTGTGCCATATTCCTCCATCGGACCCTGTGGGTTCTCAGCTGCCCCTTCTGCTGCCGAGGAGTCCTCCTCTCACCTCCGTCTCTTGGACCTACCCTCGGCCTGGGATGCGGCACCAGACTCCTCACTCCCCGACGAGATGACAACATGGGAGGGGAGCTGGGCCTTGCGTCTCCGGCTGGTGGTGCGATCTCTGCCGCTTTGCTCCACTGTACTCTCTCCGCCCTCTTCATCAATTGACGCTGCAGACAGGGAGAGATCGAACACAGGCATCAGGGCACTGTACAATGGACTGATACACACATGACAGTTGTACATGAGTGGCAGTGTCAAACTTCAGACATGGCTTCACACTCCCCAACACACATGTCATTTCAACTCACACACATGAGCAAATCAACATAAATGTTGCACCAGGCAGCACCATCAATACACATACAACAGCATGAGCAGCCGAAGGTGAGCCTGACGTCACATGCAACACAAAGGGTGCATAATACATGCACACACGTGACCAGACTTACATGTATCTATACATCTCCACCACTGCAGTGATAATGTCACCATCCGTGTCACATATGGCAATCACTCTCCTACATGTCAGTGTCACATGCATCCATGTTGCATCACAGTTGCACACTTGTCAAATACACACACATGCAAATGTACACAGTGCAGATACATGCAGCAGGAACCTGCACCCATGTGTGACACCACAACCATGCCACAGTACATACTCATAATTTTCACATGTGCGCACCCACACATGCATTTGCCCAGCATGCTTGCCAACACATGCACCATTGATGTGTCTCACACATGAGGGGAACCACATGTGGCAGGTTCACGTCCCTGTACATACGCATCCACACATGGGCCTACAAAGACATATGTTGAACCTGCACACTCCTGGCACACCACAACACGCACAGCGTCCAATCAGTAGGCCTGTACACTTACCGCTCAACTCCATAAGGGTCTGCCTCTCAAGGACCTGGACGTGGAGCGCTGGTTGTATACGTTCCAGGACCCTCATTTGGATGGTGGTTAGGCGGACCCGGCACCCGTTGGCATCCGCTGCCTGCATGAGGCGCCGGGCCTTGTTGAGGGTCCTGGACCTGAAGTCCTCCCAGCGCTTACGGACATGTAGAATGTCGCAGACTGCCACCCTCTCCACGTTGATGGCAGTCACGATGTCCATCCAGATCCTCTTTCGTCCTTCATTGTCGGCGCGCAAACTTCCAAAGAGGGCATCATACTGCCCCATGACATGCTCCACCAGGACACCAACTTCACTGGCACTGAAGCTGGTGGCCCTCTGCCTCTCTGGCTGGGGGTTGCCAGTGGTGCCAGATGGTGTCGTGTCTGACATGGCAACCCCAGAGGCAGGTGTGGTTGGGCAACTGGGTCCTGGGGCTGGGCTGTGGATCAATGGTATCCCAGTCAGGAGTCTTCAGTTCCAGCAGGGGTGGTCACAGCAACTGCACCCCTGGCTGACGTGCAGGCAGCAAATAGCAGGGCACGTGGGCAGCAGGCAGGCAGGCAGCAGCATATGGCAGGTGGGAGCATGCTCAGGGCTCTGGGGGGCAGGAATATGGCCTTCTGGGCAGGAGCGTGGTCTTCCGTGTGTTATTGCGTGGCCAGCTTGATACGGAGAGATTTGGCACGTGAAAAAATTGCACGTCAGTGTGAAATTCAAGGAAAGGCCTTTAGCGCGTAAGCGCATCTGTGACGTTACGCGCGTGGGCGTTTCCCTTGTGACGTGTGCATACTGATTCAGCACGTGAAAAAACTGCACATCTGCGTGTAAATGCGTGTAATCCGAGGAAAGGGCCTACGGGCGTAAGTGACGTGACGCGTGCAGGCATTTCCGTCAGCACGGGTTAAAGGTGAGCGGCTCCCAGCAGTTCGCTGTACGTGCCTTTCGTGGAGAACGACGTGTGTGTTGCTACTTCGTGTTGTTTCGCGCACCATCACAACTTCACAGCGATCAAGGACGTATCTCTTCTTTTGACGGGGGTTTTGGCTACGTGTGTTTTTCATTATCACCTTAGTCTGACGGTGAGTTGCGCACGCTATTTTTCCCACTGCGGGTGCCCCTGTGTATCGCGTACCCGTTTTCGAAGTCATAGTAGCCAGCGTGTCCCATGCGTATGTGTTTTTCGTGTCCCTGGGTGCCACCGCGTACTGCGGGAGGTTAATTCCACACACGTGGGCTACCGGGGTGCGTGCACGGTTTTACTGCAGTTTTGGGGTGCCTGAGCGTTGCTTCATCACCGCAGTCCCATACTGCCTTGCAGGTGCAGGGGTGCTTATAACATCTTGTATCCCATCCCCCTTCACCTCAATTGCCCAGGACAATTGTGGTGTACACCTCCCATTGGCACTTCTCCATCTGTGCCGGCATTACTCCATCTGTGCCATGATTGGGAGGCCACCAAAGGTGAGGGGCGCCTCAGCTGGGTGTACTCCTCGTGGCGGGCGTGGTCAGGGACGTGGCCAGGGTTACCAGGGAGTAGGGGGACTCCAGGGTGTCCAGGGTGGCTGCAGAGGGGGAAGAGCAGGGGTGCGGCAGCTCGGGGCTATGTTGAGCCACGTGTTGGTGCAGTCATGCCACCACCCCCTGTGGCTCCAGGAGATGCAGTTCTTGCATCTGGCACTGGCGCCCGTGTGACCCGGCAGTCAATTTCATCGACTGCCACGGGCCCAAGGGTAGTGGTAGCTGCAGGTGCAGCTGTGGACACCACCACCCAGGCTCAGGGTCTGCCAGCGCAGGCTGCGTTGGCACTTGAAGAGTCACTGGAAGATCTCCAGCAGGTCACGAGGAACACCGTAGGTGCATGCAGGGCTGCCCTGACCGAGACACGTGTCCCTGGGGCAGCAAGGTCATCTGCTGCCCCGACCAGCCTGGTGTTGGCAAGTGCAGGGGCAGATGCAGCCAACAACACCCCGGTTGTGAGTCTACCAACCAGGACAGTCGCGGTCAATGACCCTGGCACAGCGGATGTTGCTGCGCAGGGTCCATTCCAGGGCACCCAGCAGCCACTGACGCAAGTCAGGCCTTCGGTCATCCTTCAACCTGCCACTCCCTTGGTTCAATTCACCGGTCCCACTGGCCATACTGATCAGGGCGGCATTCGCCAGCCAGGGTCCACTCCACAATCCAAGAGGAGGAAGGTTGCATCTGCAGCACAGGCTGGGACCCAAGACACAGCCACGGCCTCCTGCACGTCAAGGAAGAAGCCTTTCTGCAACCAGGATCTGGACTCCCTTGTCGACTACGTGCAGGCCCACAGACGTGACATGCTAGTGGGGCCGAATTTTCATACTATGGCTGCCCATCGGAATACCCACTGGAAGCATGTCGCGGATAACGTGAGTGCATTCGGCCATGAGGTGTGCACAGCTGCCGAGTGCAAGAAGCGTTGTAATGACCTCAAATGCAGCGCTAAGGCCAAGCATGCCTCTAATTACAGCATGACTCTGGTGACTGGCGGTGGACCACCACCTGAGGAGGATGACCTCACTCCACACGAAGCACTCGTTGCAGAGTTCATACCACAAGAATTGGTTGAAGGAGTGGGAGAGATGCCGGACTTTGATGCCCAGTCCAGTGAGTGTTGTTGCGTGTATGTCGAGCCCATGTGTGTTTTGCCTGTGTGATGTGTTGTGCTTGACTGCCACTACATGCTATGTGTACATGGTTCTCATGTGCTAGCCATGCAATGCTTCACTGATGCGTGCTTGCTGTGCAGGATGGTGGACATGTAGAGCAGATGGGGACTGTCCTCATCACCACACTTGCACCCTACTCACATGTTAGTCACCCAGATGCCCCTCCGGTCCATGTTCCTGCTCTCTGGCTCTTCTGCATGTAGCCAGGGGTGGTTTTCCTCTCAGCACTCGGACTATGGGCCTCATTACACGGATGGCGTAGAACCATGGCGCTATTAGCGCCATGGTTCATGCTGGTAAAATACCGGCACCGCCTTGGCGGAAAGGGGAATTACTGCCCCATTCCAAGTTTGGCGGGGCGGTAATTCCCCCTTCCACCATTGACCTTCCCCATTCCCATTTTCGCCCCATAGGGCATAATGGGAATGGGGAAGGCGCTAATTACGGTACCGCAAATTGCGGTACCGTAATTAGCTCCCTGGGTCCCTTTGCAGGTTGGTTTTTAACACCTGCAAAAAGCAGGCGTTAAATCCCCCAACCCACAAAGGGACCACGTAGTAAGGCGGTAAGGATTTACCGGTACCGGTATTTTACCGGTACCGGTAAATCCTTACCGCCATCTGTGTAATGAGGCCTCATGTCATTGCATGACTGACGTGCATGTGTCCTCTGCCTGCATGAGTGTACACCACGTAGGCATGCCCCCTTGCCCCTCCACCCCCCTGCGCCCCAATTACACCATTGCACTGTTGTGCATCATTTCGGCGTACTGCAATGGACTGTTCAAGCCTCCTGTGTACATGCTAACTTCCACCAGCCAACCTGCCAGACACATGCAGTGGGGTACATCCTCTGCACTTCATGCAGGGTGTATCAGTTGGACTGTGCAGATGGCAGATGCTCCGCAGGGACATGATTGCCCATTCATGCTCCATGTGCATTCCATGCATGTCCCTATGTGTCCTTGTCTGGATGATCATTGTAGTATGTGTCTTTCCTTGAGCAACATTGCATGGGATTTCTACAGCCATCCCATGCCAACTCTGGCCCTGTCCTGCATCACACACATGTTTAGGGTGTCACAGTCTGTGTGGGGCACATTCCTCCCCCAGTTTCAGGCCCACTGACTCTGTCCAACTGGTGTAGTGGCTTTTGCACACTTGGGTGTACTACTGAGGGTTCGTCATGTGTCCTGCTTACTGTCACATCATTATCTGCTGTGTTGTCAGTTCACTCAGATGATGCCATTGATGCTAGTCAACACTGTCTGCCAGTAAACAGGTTCAGCCTTTTGCTACCAAGCAAGGCATCCCTGCATTTTCACTGAGAGGGGGGGCTTTGCTTGTAGCCATGAAACCTGTTGCATGCACATTGCACATGATGCCTGAACTAACCCTTCTATTGACAAGACGATTTGTGATACACATCATGAAGTACTTGTTCATGTAGATAGTAACGTACACATGTTCTGCACTGCATCAACCCGCTTCTGAGCCGTGAACACTGTTCTACATGCCTACTCAGTGATGCAATGTCAAATTGACCAGGCATGCATGGCAGGTTCTGTTTTGTGTGTGACATGTCTGCTTCATGTGTTGACTGTCTGTGTGATGTCTATGTGTATGTGTGTCATGTGCTTCTGACATGTGTACTAATATTTTTTTCTCTCAACTTTTCAGGTGATGATACAATGGAGCCAGAAGATGGTGTTGTCATGCCAGGCACAGGGTTGTTATCACAACCACAACCCGGCACAAGTGGGGGTGGTAGACAACGAGAACCCACGTGTGATCCAGTCCATCTTGTCTTTGGCTGGCTATGAGACCAGCCCAGATGACCTCTCTGACAGCCATGTTGAGTTGGATGTGCATCAGGTCCATACTTCAGGGGTGAGTGATTCTGATGTGGACACTTCTCTGTCTGCGACAGCTGCACTGAGGGGCTGGACAGTGGTGGGACCTCTGCCTGTGGTGGATCGGGATGCAGGGTCACCCTCCACACCAGTCACTGATGTGCCTGGGGCATCACGTAGATGGGGGCATGTAGTCGTGCAGCCGCGGGCAGTGCCAACCCAACGAGTACGCACGGTCCTTGGGTCCCGCAGGTGTCAAGACCAGCAACGCAGTGGTCGCGCACCACCGAGGTATACTGAGTGGGAGCAAAACATGACTGCCAATTCAGAACGTCAGGGGGCAGCAATTGATAACATTGCTGCGAGCATGGAACATGTTGCCCAATCTGGACTCCCCCCTGCTAGGCAGGTGCTTCTCCAGCAGCAGACGGTGCAGTCCACAGCCCGCTCGCTCAGGCTGGGCATGGCGGCCTCTGACAGGGCACACTAGGCTGAAATGTTGTCTCTGCGTCAAGCAATTACTGCTCGCGCAGAGGCACACATGAAGGCCCTGAGGGCTGAGTCTCAGTCCCTGAGATCCACTCTGGATGCCCTCTTGACATCCCGGAGGGTGCGGTCATAGGAGAGGTTTTAGCAGCTTGAGCGTACCATCTCGGCTGAGCTACATGCTTGCTGGGAGGTGCATCGGTTGTCCAGCCAGACCATGCAGGAAGAACTCTGTGCTACACATGTTACCTTGCAAGAGGAAGCATGTGTATCACGGGAGGTTCTGCATGCAGACCTGCGTGTCATTGCCGCACAGAACCAAGCGCACCCGTCCAACAGACTTACTGCCGATGAGGGGCATGCAGTGCCTAGGCGTGGTCAGGCTCCTTTGCCACGTCATCCTTTACAGGATGAGGCAGACTCGGACGACAAATTATCTTCCACACAGGTCGTGGTGTGCAGGCGTTGAGCCCATGGAGGTTTTTTTTTGTCTCAACATCATCGCATGTGGGTGTTGAGGTGCACCCTTTACCTCCCCCCTCCTAGGTGCCTCCCACCCCGGGTCATATGTGGCCATTTTTGATTTTTCCTTTTAGTTTAGTTAGTTAATATTAACTATTTGATAGTTATTTTAATGAGGTTATGTAGGTTGCTCATTGTTAGTTTAATTAGTTAATATAGTTTAATATTGTTTGTCTATTGTGCATTCATGTGACGGTGTGGTGCTTTGTGGCTTTTGAAAGCATCCACTGTCTGTTCCAGCTGGGCCCTTCATGCTTGTCTTGTGTATGTGTTTGCAGCTTGGGGTCCTGACTCACATAGGCCACTCCTGCTTCCCTTATCCATGGGCTCGCTAGGATGGTTCAATGTTACAAAATATTTCACAAGTGCTTTGGACTTCCTTAATTACTATGGTCGGTCTGCTGCTGTACTACTTGTGTTAACACCTCTAGTGGGGATTGGTTGTGTTTCATCCACCCCATGTCTGTAATGAATTTGGGGGCATATGTGATTGATTTCTCCATTAATTGATGTGGATTGTGATGTAAGTTATGTTCTTGCCTGTATATGTGCTTGATGCACTTCATTCCGTAGACAGTAGCCTGCAACCTTGGCCTGTCAAAGTGACACTGATGGTGGGAGGAGTTTGCATGTAGCTCTGTAACCTGGCCCAGTGACAATCAGCATGTAGGCACACACACAGGGAACTGTCAAGCCTTATTAATTTATTTCATGCCCTTTCTGCAGGCAGATGAGCCTCAAGACTACCTTTGCCAGTAGACACAGGGACGACTAATACAGAAAACTGGCCACGTTCGGTAGTGCAGACGTGTAGATGTTTGCGCAAGCAGATGCACAGGGCTTGTGCTCAGACGTCCGACAGAAGCAGACGTGTTTCCAGGAGCTCCTGGCAAGGTGAGCAACACAAGGGCCCACACCGCAGACTACCTTCCACCAGGCCACTTGCACATGGATGCTAAGTGGCACCAGTGCTGTGGAGCTTTGACAGGCATTGTTGGAGAAGCACACAGTACAGCTGGCATGTGTTGATGGCCAAATGCCAAGTGCCTTTCCTAGTTGTCAGGGGCACACGCAGGGGCCATCAAACATATCCTCGAGTACCCCCGGCTCCATTGAAGCAGAGTAATTAGGGTAGTAGCGTTCCTGGCCAGGAACTGATACAGTGCACAGGGACAACCAGCGAGGCTCAGACTTGTGGTGAGTGCATGTCATTTGCATGTGTACTACCTACTTAAATCTGCAGCGGCCAGAATGCAACTTGTACTGAAGTTGCACCTTGCTATACGCATCTAGAAGCTCACCCAGGGACCATTGTATCATGTCTGATTCTTGACCCATTGGTCTTCTATTTCCCGTGCGGTCACATGCGCCGGCATTACTGCATTGACAGTGTATGTACCATTGGTGGGCCAATCTCACGTATGGGTACATAGCAGCAGACAGGGGAGTTTGTGGAGATGTCACTTACTTTGGGGCAGGGATGGGGTTGTGTGTGTGTGTTGTAAACACACATTCAGATTAGTAACTCACGCTCTCTTTGCAGCATTGAAGGGCTCCTGTTACGGGACCTGAGAGTGCGCAGGCAGGAGGCCAACACTCACCCCAGAATTCAGTGTCTCTTTGGCTTTCATTTGACTGATTTGGTACAATGTGCATGATGAACATGTTTTCTGATTGAGTATGTGTTTTTGTGATTAGTTGTATTTTGCCTACTTTTCCTTGCAAATCCACATCCACTCTCCTGTCCCTCTTTCTGGTTATCCTGAATACCAATGCCTATCCATGCAACATATTCCTGACCCTCCTTCCCTGCCGGGGTCTCAGAGGCCTGTGTTAGTTTGATCTTGCAGGCACCCAGACCACAGCACAGAGGGGGAGGTTGGTTTGTGCCACTCCTGCGCCTGGAAACCAGAGCTGTGACAGTACCCATCAGTTCTTGCATCATAATTGTATGTTATATACCGTGAATGGTACCCATCCTGTTGGACCATTGTTCAACTCTGCTACCTTGGTTGTTCTATCATTGTGCTTGTACATGTGCTTTGACATTTCCTGCTACTTCAAGTCATCTACTGGAGACTCTTCCAGGGTTTTTTGGTGCCTACAGCCTTTTTCACTGGTTTGTGGGTTTGCCTACTTGGAGTTCTCTGCAATTTGGCATTTTTACCAGTCAAGGTGGCCTCTGAGGGGGCTGGACCCTATTTACACGCAAGCTGGAACATGGAGACCAAGGGGTAGGGTGATATTGTAGCCATGTAGACTTGAAGGAAGAAGGCTTCATACCCCAGAGACAGTTGTTCAGAAGGTCACAGTGATGTGTAAGTGAGGGCCTTTTGTTGTTGGACAGTTGGCTTGACCTACAGTGTTTTGGGCACTCTGACATTGTAATTGTGGGGTACTCTGTACATGATGTGTTGTGCTGCTCAATGCCTGTTCCTGTGTTTTCTTTACTTTTCAGGTGTCAGGGGATTGGTGTGGTTTGACATGCTGGGGTGTTCACGTGGCCAATGTTTACATGTAATGTGTACAGGACACTGAGGGTCACTTGATTTCACATGCATATATTAAGTGCATCTCCCTAATGACACACACAGATGCACAATGATCCACCACACATACATCCACCCTTCCATGGCCACAGGTGCCCACAGATTGCATTTTCAGGCCCGCGGTGTCCATGCAGCACATGATCTATTGCCATTTGGGTACCCTGTACATGCATCATTTGGTTGTAGATTTCATTAGTTTTTTTCATGTGATCCTCAAGGTGTATCTTCAACACAATGGCTGCTCAAAGTGCTGTGTGCTGTGCAGTGTGTTGCAGGAGACACACACAGCACACAGGTTCGGGAGTTGGGATTTCGCCATGCCCAATGTGCATGTGAACGGGCATTCAGTGTTGTGTTCATGCTACGACTGTTGGAAAGCATTTGTGTCTAACTATGTGTGGGAGTTTGCTGGTCAGTCATTTCATCTGATTCCATGTCAGGCATCATTGTCTCATGTCAGTTTTCATTTATGACATGTCTCTTTGTATATTATTGGTCATGTGTTTGTCTTTTGCTATTGCATGCCATGTCATGGTGTAGCAGACAAGGGTGATGTGGTTTGGGAGGGTTTGGGTGACATACCAGGGATTGTGATGGACTGTTTTGCAGTGGTGTGTGATACACACCTTGCATGTGTTCCTTTTGGTCACACTAGATTGGTTATGTTTAAATAGCTAGGGATACACACAATGTGGCACTTCCGTGGGAACATCCTCAGGGTGGTAAGGTTGTAACAGTTGACTGTCTCTTTGTCATCATCGATTGTCACCTGGTATGTGCCAGGACTGTGTGCACTCTGCAGGGGTGGGAGTTTAGGTGAATAATGTGACCACAAGCTGGGTCCGGGCTGCCTCGCCACATGCCCTGTTCCCTGCCATGCGCAGCGCCTGTGCCTGTGGTTGGGGATGTGGGGGCACCACCATGTCCACCGGTACCTCCCGCCGTTTTACAACATTGTGCAGGACACATGCTGCCACAATGATCCTGCACACTACTGGGGGTGCATATAGTAGCTGCCCACCAGAGCGGTCAAGGGAGCGGAAGCGTGACTTGAGCACTCCGAATGTGCGCTCCACTATGCCCCTGGTTGCAATATGGGCATCGTTGTATCTTACCTGGGGTGGTGTGGTGGGTTTCCGGATTGGCGTCATCATGTGGTTGCTCAGAGGGTAGGCACTGTCCCTTGGGGAGTTGATAATAGTTGAGATTATTAGGGTTTGGGTATTTATCTGTGTGTGACTTGCATGCATGTGCACAGGCATTTGTACTCACCTAGGAGCCATGTGTCGCCATGCTGCCCAGCTTCCAGGACCCGGCTCAGGGCAGACATTCTGTATATGAAACTGCCATGGGTGGAGCCAGGGTAGTTTGCATAGACAGAGGTGATGATTCCTTTAGCATCGCATACAACCTGCACGTTGATGGAATGCCAGTGCTTGCGGTTTTGATAGATGTGCTCAGTGGCCCTAGTTGGACGTAGGGCCACATGGGTGCAATCTATGGCACCAAGCACTTTGAGGAAGTGTGCCACCCTGTAAAAGTCCTGGACCATGGCCTGCCTTTCTGCGGGTGTTCTGGGCATGTAATTGTGCCTGTGGACTGAGGGGCGTGCAGTGATTATTGCCAACACCCGGTGTAGGCAGCGTGACTGCATGGCCTGTGAGACCACCCCACTATGGCAGTGGTCCGCTGAAATGACCCAGTGGCCAAAAAATGCAGGACATTGAGCTTCTCCAAGAGGCTCAATGCTTGAGAGCACAGGGTGGGGGAAGTAAGGTCATCTTCCCACTCCCTGACGAGGTCTAAGATGATATGAGGTGGAAACCTATACCTGCCATAGACATGGTCGTCAGGCATCCCAAAAAGGCTGATCCGGGGTAAAACAATGTGGACCCTTGCTATTCTCCCCCTCCTGCGGTGTCCCACGATAAGTGCTGCGACAAATGGGGCATTCATCGTAGCTGTAGCTGTATATATGTGTTTGTTGTTTGTGCGCACTTTTATACTGTGCGCGGGGACGCTTCCGCCTGCCTTTGTGTGGCAGACGCGTTGATGCCTATGTGCGTCTTTTGCCTTGCGCTGGTTTCCCGTATTCGAATCCATGAATACGGGTTTTCGCGTGCATGTGGGCGTTCCGTGCATTTCCCTGCAGTACTTCCCCAGTTACGCCTTCTTTTTCACCCGTTGTTCCCCATTCCGCCTGTTACGCCCCATGTCCTGGCCCCTTTTTGGTGTGTGCGCGGATGTTGTGCGCTTTCCCTGTGCACGTCGCGCATGGCGTTCGGGATGTTGCAATGGCGTGTGCACCCGTGTGTGCCACGCACGGGTTTGGCGCACATCCCGAGAAAAACACGCGCAGGGACTTCCATGAATCGCACGCGTGCGCGTGCGCTTCCTTTTTCACGCTTGTGCTTGCTTGCGCCACTTTTTCCGGCGCACGTTTGTTCCATGAATCGGCCCCTATGGCTATTCATTAGTAACAGAAAAACTGAGAGGAAACCACATTGATAACCAGTCACCATCACTTTGCTCTCCAAATGGAGCTGCTAGTAGGTGTCAGTAAGTTTAAACAAGATTATCACACTTAAAACGATCGTGTGAATAATGTGTTCTGCGTTGAAATCTTTTAAATAAATTCCAGCATCTTCTTGCATTAAAGTGTAGGTTTCAGTGCCGCGATCATTGTGCACATATAAATATATATTTTTTTTAATTATTCACAATGACTCAACATTTGGGATTTTGCAGATTTAACAGATGTTGACCCTTTGGTCATCTCACTAAGGTATTTCTTTATCCATTTTTTATCCACCATTTTTGCAACATACTTTATTTTTTACAATGCCTGTAACTTTCATTCTTTTCTTTCCTTCTCTTTTTTCCCATATGCACACGCATTTGTACCCAATAGGGTATGTATTTATATAATTCCTGGATTTTATGAAATTCATTTATGTGTGCAATTGTATTTCTTTTCATTAATCTACGACTGTATCTGGTAGGGCTCAGCCCTGACGAAGGAGGTTTACTCCAAAATGCATTGGCTAATGAGTTCTTACAGGTGAGACAATAGTTGGCCTCACCTTTTTTGTCATTAAAACCTACACTTTAATGCAAGATGATCCTGGAATGTATTTAAAAGATTTCAACGCTGAACGCATTATCCACACGATTGCTTTGTGATAATCCTGTCTAAACTTACTTTCACCTACTAGCAGCTCTGAGCACAGTGAGAGTGACTGTTTAACTATGTGGTTTCCACTCAGTTCTTCTGTTACTATGGACTTTTGATCCTTGTGTCCTTGGATCTTTTTCACCAGCCAGCTCCTCTGAATAATGTTGAACCTATAAGTGATAATATTTCACATGAAGACTTATGGTAATTCCTGCCTTTAAATCTCCTGGAGAGATGACAACATGTGATGGAACCGAGCAATACAAAGTTAGGGAGCTATTTTAGTACTACTCTGAAAAAAGGCGAGGCAATCCTACCGAAGCAAATGTTTGCACTGTGACACTAATGTACAGTAACTCTTCCGAGAAGTGCCTGTCGAATCCCAGTAGAAGTGCGCCTGTTGAAAAGTGCTGGCACTGTGTCAATAGTACAATATATCTGTTTTACAGTGACATGCTGGCATTGTGCCAATTAAGGAACAGCAGCCCATCTGCGAAGCGGAGGCACCAGTACTGTCTAATTGATGTTCAGAATATTAACCCTACTGGTACATGCCAATACTGGCAATCATGAACGTATGACAGCACGTCTGAGAAATGCTTATACTGTGCGGATTAAAACTAATAATCTAACTGGTTTAAAGTATAAAAACACACCCAGGGTATAAGTATTGTTACTGCCCCCGTTAAAAGCATATCGAGGCCTTGATGAGAAGGCCTGGGATCTGCACACACTGTCCACTGTTTTATACACACTGAGGCGAGAGGAGGGACAGATCAGGCTGCATGTCAAGTCAATGCTTGACTGCTCTGCTGAGAAAGTACAATGCATATAAACTGACATTCACAGAATGATTTTAAATAACATGTTCATACTCGACCTACAAATGCGTTTCGATAAAGTCACTTTCATCGGGCCCCAGTATCACTGCATGCAGCTTCAATCTACAAAATACTCTTACATTGAAGCCCGAAAAACATATTCAGCAAAAAGAGCTATACCCCTGAAATGGAGCTCAGTCACCAAAGTGCAAAGGCAGGCCCAATTGACGCAATGGTATAAAACACAAGACTCAGGGCCTCATTACACGGATGGCAGTAGGGATTTACCGGTACCGGTAAAATACCGGTACCGGTAAATCCCTACCGCCTTACTACGAGGTCCCTTTGCGGGTTGGGGGATTTAACGCCTGCTTTTTGCAGGCGTTAAAATCCAACCCGCTAAGGGACCTCGGAGCTAATTTTGCGGTGCCGTAATTAGCGCCTTCCCCATTCCCATAGAGCCCTATGGGGCAGAAATGGGAATGGGGAAGGGCAACGGCGGAAAGGGGATTTACCGCCCCTCCAACCTTGGAATGGGGCGGTAAATCCCCTTTCCGCCAAGGCGGTGCCGGTATTTTACCGGCATGAGCCATGGCGCTAATAGCGCCATGGCTCACCGCCTACCGGGTAATGAGGGGAGAACTCATAGTGCACGGAAAACCCCAGCTTTATTGAAAGTACAGAATAACGGCCGCAACAGCATACAAGTGCCTCTCAGTTATTACAGTTTATTTAATGAGAATAATGTGAATTCAAACTTTACACATAATCAAACCACCATACAAACATCGTCAACATTCGTAAATAAATGTCATGCTGTTAACCCTCGACTTCAACAATATCATACATAAATATTAAAAAATCCTCCCTAAAAAGACTAACTTTAAAACACACAATACCCTACCAGACAACTCACAATTCAACACAGTGGCCCTCATTACGATACCGGCGCTAAACCATGGCGCTTTTAGCACCATGGTTGGTGCCGGTATCGTAACGTGTCCGCCATGGTGAAATGGGGAAATACCGCCCCATTCCAAGGTTGGCAGGGCGGTATTTCCCCATTTCCCCATGGCCCTTCCCCATTCCCATTTTTGCCCCATAGGGCATAATGGGAATGGCGAAGGCGCTAAGAACGTTACCGCAAATTGCTGGTCTAGACCAGCCGTTAAGGTCGGGTCCCGCAAAGGGACCTTGTAATTAGGCGCTAATGGGTTAACGGCGCCGCAGCCTTTTACGGTGCCGTTAACCCATTAGCGCCAGGGTCGTAATGAGGCCAAGTATCCCGTTATATAATACTTAAAATTCCATGTACATAGGCGAACTCCTGACTCCAACTTCCAATACTACCCTAAAAGTGGAGCTTTTTTTACATATAGCCAGATACGATCAAGTGCTATGTGCGCAGCTACTGACTTCGAATTGAGGCAGTAGTTCCAACAATCCTGAGTTTTGATGGAATCAAGGTCGTGCACTACATTTCACAGAGTTACCACATACAGGGACCTCAATATCTGTCATTCAGTGAACATGTGTTTCACTGTCTCTTTCATTTCCGGCAACTAACACACTCTACAAAACCTTGACTAGCTGGGCAAGTTCAATCAAGCCCCATATGAGGCTCGCAAAGGCAGTTGGTTTGTGCGCATTCAAAGACGCACTCTACTCACTGCTGAGTGCGGGCACAATAGGATGTATGGCTGAGGTTTCCTATAGACATGTACAGCAGTGGCCACAGGAGCATAATTATGAAGGTTGGCCAAATAATCGTAATAACATACCCAATCCTATCTATTGAGTCTTCTCGTCAAGGCTTCCTTCACCGCATCAAAGTCCTTTCCCCAATCAAAGTCAGGACACCACTTGAGGATCTCTAATATTACTTTATTCAATTGTGTTAAGGGTGCTCTCTTTTCAGGCAATTGATTTCTATAAGAAGACCCCATCAGTGCTAACAAAGGACATAGCAATGCCAGGCCAGCCTTTATAAAGAGCTCCCTTCTCCTCTTCAGGCCCATGGCTTTTAATGAAACAAGCCCTAATTTGAGTCACAGATATTCCATCGGAGTGGATTGGGGGAGTCCTAAAATGCTTTGATATGATATGATATGATATGATATGATATGTCATTTATAACGTGCCTATACACAAGTGTTTCAAGGCGCGACAAGGCAAGGGAGGGGAAAACAGTGGAAGACAGACAACGATCCTACTAGGCCAGGTCTCATTCAGATCGCGCAAGTGCGAAGGTAGGGAGAAAGGGAAGACTGCAAGGGGAAGGGAAAGGGGAAAGTGCAGTACATGGGAAAGAAGAATAAATACAATAAATAGAACAGCCTGATGGTGGCAAGTGCAAGGTAAGAGCAGACATAAGTGCTGGTAAGGGGACTGAAGGGATTTCAGAACCAGTCCCCAAGTGCAAGGGGTTGCCAGGGAGTCAGGTCAGGTGAGCAAAAGGCGGGACCTGGCCCCAAGATCAGAAAGGGTGACCAGGTAACCAGTGCAGAATCGGCAGGAAATTTCAGCAGGAGAGAGAGGCAGAGAAAGCAGGAGCAAATAGGAAGGTTTTGAGGTGTTTCCGGAACCGGAGATTGTTCTCCTTGAGTTTCGGGGAGGCAGAAAGGCTGTTCCAGAGGGAGGCCCCAGCCGAGGAGAGAGATCGACCACCAACTGATTGCTTGGAAAAGCGGCTAACCCTGAGGGAGTTGGAGGCAGATGAGTGAAGAGCCCGAGAAGGAAGGTATTTAGGAAGAGAGAATTGAAGGTAATGAGGTCCCAGGCCCCGGAAGGCCTTCTGGATAATGCAGAGGGTTTTGAACTTAATCCTTGCTGCCACTGGGAGCCAGTGCAGAGATTTCAGTCCTGGAGAGATACGATCCCAGGGCTTGAGGCAAAGGACAAGTCTTGCAGTCCTGTTTTGGATAAGTTGCAGAGGGCGGAGAGTAGAGGCAGGCAGATTTAGATAGAGGCTATTTCAATAGTGCAGCTTTAAAAGAACCAGGGCTCTGGAGACGTTGAGCTTCTGGGGGAAGGAGAGGAGAGGAAGAATACCTCAGAGGAGGTGCAGCTGGTAGTGTGACTTCTTAGAGATGTCGGAGATGTGAGGAGAGAAGGAGAGTGTGGAGTTGAAGATGACCCCAAGGTTTTTAGCCTTGCAGGTGGGAGCAGGAAGAGGGCCAAGAGAGGCCAGCCAGAGAGCTGCAGGGAAGGAGGGAGAGGGTGTGCCGATGAGTAGAATCTCGGTCTTACTGGCATTAAGGCAGATTTCATTGGTGGCACACCACTCCTGGATAGCAGACAGACAGTCAGAGATGAGGGAAGGAGAGGAGGAAGCTGAGGGTAGCCTGAAAATGAGCTGGGTATCATCCGCATAGCACTGAAAATTGGGGCAGAGGGCGGCCATGTGGTGGGCAAGGAGTGACAGGTATTGGTTGAACAGCCAAGGAGAGAGGTTAGAGCCCTGGGGGATGCCACAGGTAGAGAAAAAGATATCAGAGAGGAAGTACCCAAGTTGGACCTGGGAGGGTCGGTCGGAGAGGAAAAAATTCAGTCACGCCAGAGCCTGTCCAGTGATACACAGGTTGTCATGGAGACGGTTGAGAAGGATGGCATGGTTGACAGTGTCAATGGTCGAAGATAGATCAAGCAGGATAAGGACACACGGGGTGTTGGAGTCAAGGTTGGAGAGAAGGTCTTCACAGATGTTCAGGAGAGCGGTTTCCGTGCTTCTGGCAGCCCTGAAGCCAGACTGATGGTAATGGAGAAAACCAACAGATTCAGTGTGGAGATTAAGATGGGAGATGTCCAGTTTCTCCAGGAGCTTTCCCAGGAAGGGAGTAATGGAGATTGGGCGATAGTTAACCAGACAGGAGGGGTCACCAGAGGGTTTCTTAAGAAGAGGGTGCACAAGGGAATGCTTCAAGGGGGGTGGGAAGACTCCAGTGTTGAAGGAGTGGTTGCAGAAGTCAGCCAGGGCAGGAGCCAGGGAGTCGATGTGGGCCTTGATAGTTTTGGAGGAACAGGGGTGAACCTGTTTTGACAAGACTTTCAGAGATCGGACTTGTCGAGAAACCTTGTCTGCGGAAAAAAGGGGAAAGGAAGAGAGGAAGGGAGGGGGTAGTGGCAGCCGAAGGGCCAGAGGAAGAGCAGGGGATAGAGGGAGGGAGTTGATAGGAGGCGAGTGAGAACAGGATGTCCTGAGTTTTGGAAATTAAGTGAGAAGCCAGTGCCGTGCAAAGGGCCTGGGAGGGGACAGGAGAGGTAGAGACTGGAGCAGGATTGGCCAGTTCCTTGCAGATTTTAAAGAGTTCAGCTGAGTTGTTAGATGCCGCAGAGATCCGGGCTTGGATATGAGCTCTCTTCTTGGTGAAAGCGGAGAGCCGATATTGCCATTGCAGCAGGCAGCAGGCTAGTTTGTCAGAGGATGCACATGAAGCACGCCATTTCCTCTCGGCCACCCTCCACTTGGGTTTAAGGGTGATGAGATCGAGTCATACCAGGAGTTACACTTGGCTTTGGGCTTCAGGCGGATTCTCATGACAGGGGCAAGGATATCGAGAGTATCAGATATAGCAGAGTGGAGCATGGAGATGGATGTTTCAGGGCTTTGACAAAAGAATCCCTCAATTCTATTAACCCAATTTAAATCCCTGCATGCCAGGGCTTCTGGGACATTAAGGATAGTAGGGCTAAACAATTGTTTATATAACACAAGGATTCCTCCCAATGAGTTCCCCACATGTTGTCCCATGAATTTAAGTACCAATAAAGCTATTTGCCTATATTTCCTGGTCTTAGATTCCCTTATGATCTCATATTGTGAATAATGTGTTATGTCCAGCTCTAGATACTTATGGAAGTCTATGTATTCAATCTCTCCCAGCAAGGTTTTCAAGGTTGGTTTATTAACTTTTTTTGAGGAGACCAGCATGACCTTCGTCTTTCCCGGATTAACGGATAATTAATGTGCCACTGCATACCTTCCTAATTCGATCAGCTGCTCCTTCATAGCAGAAAAAATCTGATCAATGACGACCTGGTCATCTGCATACAGCATCACTTTGACTGGAATTGACCCTATTTTCGGAGGGCATTTAGCTTTAAGTGTCAGCTACTCTATTAAGTCTGCTATATACAGGTTAAACAGCAGGGGAGAAACTATAAACCCCTGATGGACAACTTTGTTTATTCCATATGGTCAGATAGCATCCCATTTGTACCCAGTCATATTCTTAAAGTGGATTGGGAATGGAGAGCTATTAGAATATGTAGCAGCGAATGGGGGCACCCCATTTTCCTCAGCTTGTCCCCCAACAGATTTTGGTTTACCATGTCAAATGCAGCTCAGAAGTCAACATACATAATGTACAACACCGGATTTCCTGTGCATTTGGCTTGATTGAATAAGGTATCCAATAGTCTAATACTGTGTGTTGTATTGGTCTATGCACAGAATCCAGTTTGGAAAGGGTGCAATATGCAATGTTTTTTAGTCCATGTTTGCAAGTGGTCCAGAACACATGATATGATATGATATGGCATTTGTAACGCGCCTATACACAAGTGTTTCAAGGCGCGATGAGGCGGGGAGGGGGGCAAGGGGAGACAGACAACGATCCTACTAGGCCAGGTGTCATTCAGATCGCGCAAGTGCAAGGGTAGAGGGGAAGGGAAAAGTGTATGGGGGAAAGGGAGAGGGGAAAGTGCAGTACAGGGTTATTAGCATACAGCATACAGGATAAATAACAAGGGCCAGCTGGTGGCAAGTGTGAGGTAAGTGCAGACAAGTGCTGGGAAGGGGGGCTGTAGGGATAGAGCCACATTCCCTTAGTGCAGGGGTTGCTGGGGAGGTAGTGCAGGGGAGAGTGGCTGGGCCAAGGACCGAGAACGGTGAGTGGCCCAGTTGCAGATTCAGTGCAGTTTCAGTAGTATTAGCAGGGGAGAGGGGGAGAGAAAGCGGAGGCAAAGAGGAAGGTTTTGAGGTGCTTCCGGAACCAGAGATGGTTCTCCTCAAGTTTCAGGGAGGCAGGAAGGCTGTTCCAGAGGGAGGCCCCTGCAGCGGAGAGAGATCTGCCCCCAGCTCGTTGTTTGGAGAAGCGGCTGACCCTGAGGGAGTTGGAGGCGGATGAGCGAAGAGCTCGAGAAGGAAGATATTTAGGAAGAGAGAGTTGAAGGTATTTTGGCCCAAGGCCCCAGACGGCCTTGTGGACAATGCAGAGGGTTTTGAACTTGATCCTCGCAGTCACTGCGAGCCAGTGTAGTGATTTCAGTCCTGGAGAGATACGGTCCCTGGGCTTGAGGCCAAGGACAATTCTCGCAGTCCTGTTCTGGATGAGTTGCAAAGGGCGGAGAGTAGAGGCGGGCAGATTTAGATAGAGGCTGTTACAGTAGTCCAGCTTCGAGAGAACCCGGGCTCTAGAGACAGTGAGATTCTGGGGGAAGGAGAGGAAAGGAAGGATACCTCTGAGGAGGTGCAACTGGTAGTGTGACTTCTTAGAGACGTCAGATATGTGAGGAGAGAAGGAGAGTGTGGAGTCGAAGATGACCCCAAGGTTTTTTGCCTTGCAGGTAGGAGCAGGAAGAGGGCCCAGAGAGGCCGACCAGAGAGCTGCAGGGAAGGAGGGAGTGGGAGTGCCGATGAGTTGAATCTCAGTCTTACTGGCATTAAGGCAGAGGTCGTTGGAGGCACACCATTCCTGGATAGCAGAAAGACAGTCAGAGATGAGGGAAGGAGAACAGGAGGCCGAGGGTATAGTCCGCATAGCACTGAAAGTTGGGGCAGAGAGCAGCGATGCAGTGGGTGAGAAGTGCCAGATACTGGTTGAACAGCCAGGGAGAGAGGTTAGATCCCTGGGGGACACCACAGGTAGAGAAAAAGATGTCAGAGAGGAAAGAACCCAGTTGGACCTGGGAGGGTCGATTGGAGAGGAAAGAGGTCAGCCACGCCAGAGCCTGACCAGTGATACCCAGGTTATCACGGAGACGGTTCAGCAGGATGGTATGGTTGACAGTATCAAATGCAGAAGAGAGATCAAGCAAAATGAGGACACATGGAATGTCAGAGTCAAGGTTCGAGAGCAGGTCCTCACGGATGTTCAGGAGAGCAGTTTCCGTGCTTCTAGCAGCTCTGAAGCCAGACTGATGGTCATGAAGACTACCAACAGATTCAGCATGGAGATTAAGCTGGGAGATGGCCAGTTTCTCCAGGAGCTTGCCCAGGAAGGGAGTGATAGAGATTGGGCGATAGTTAGCTGGGCAGGAAGGGTCGGAAGAGGGTTTCCTAAGAAGGGGGTGCACAAGGGAGTGCTTGAGAGGGGATGGGAAGACTCCAGAGGCGAAGGAGTGATTGCAGAAGTCAGCAAGGGCAGGAGCCAAAGAGTCGATGTGGTCCTTGATAGTTTTGGAGGAACAGGGGTGGACCTGTTTTGACAAGAAAGTTGACAAGCTTTAAACTATACACGCATCATCATTGATGTCATACTATAATATTGATTACAAAACTTATGAATAACTTCGTTTGGTTAACATTGTAAACTATATATAGAGCACATAGGTGTTAGTTATATGATTGGTTTAGACATATCTGGTGGCGCCATGTGGGCCCAACCTGCTTCAGATACTACTTCCAATACACCATCACACTGATAGTTTATTGGCTGGCGCTGTTTATTATAGGAAGTATGGTATGTGGGATTTGTATTGCTTTGCCATTTACTCACCAACATTGGACCTTGGACAATATGATGAGATCTTAAGATCTCAAAATACATGGCGGGGGGAGGGAGTCCATGGTCTGCAATGATCTCAATTAAAAGTACTCCTGATCATTACCAGGCCAAGTGTTTTATCTGTACTTTGCTCATAATGAATAACATGTATTGATCACTTGTCAGAGTACCGTGTTGGAGAATGATGTTCTTCTATTTACTGAGGTTTTAGCTAATACTAACATCCATGTTATATTCTTTGTAGGTGCTTGGGACACCCTTCATATATTCTCTATGTATTTTTTTGGCATACTGTTCTTATGGACCTGGACATCAATGACTGTCTGTGATCCTATTGTATTGTATTGTACTGTTGACAAAAGGTTTGGGAGCCTCTCTACCGAGAATGAACATTGACAAATAACCTGCTCTCTGGTTAGGTTCCCAAATGCGAGGGTTTACAGCCATGTTTTAGATCACTGTAGCTTTCACAGTGGAGACATATCCATTTGCATATCAGTCTGGTGCCAGCCACTTGGGCAGTCCATCACTGAAATGCTAGGCAAATCTCCTCTGAACAAGAGTACCAACAGCAACCCCAGACACGTGTTTCAGCCTTGTTGGCCGTCATCAGTGAGGTAGAGCTGTGCCTCTCTGAGTACAGTGAGCAAGGGGTCCACCTCTGGGTGAGCTAAAGTGTGGCTGTGAACTCTTGAGTGGGTACTTTCCCAAAGAACAGGCCATTTAGCCATGTTCATTCTTGCAAGGGGCACCAATGACTATTTTATGATTTTAACAACAAGGATGAAACATGTAGTCGTTTCTCATCAGTAAGGTGAAGCTGTGCCTCTCTAAGGATAGTGAGCAAGGGGTCCACATCTGGATTACCCTGGGTTAGGTAGCATGATATGATATGATATGATAGGTTATTTATAATGCGCTTAATACCCAGAGGTTTCTAAGCGCGGATCTGGGGATCGAACCTGTGGTGCTCCGTGTCATCTTGCTTCCACAGTGAGCATGTTGCCCATGAGCTATTGTCATGCACTCCGTCCCTCAGTCTACGATATTGCATCACACAGGACGTTTACGTCCGTTTCTTTACTGGCAACTTCCCTGGCATATAGGATCAGGCAGGGTCAGGCATCCTGTTGCTAAGCAGCCACGTTTGACTATCAATCACATGACACGGAAGACCCGCTCATGTGACGTAGTCCCCATGGTGACAGGTTAAAAGCCCTGACCCCGTGCTCTCCAGTGCTTCACAGCTGTTCCTGTTAGCACTGTTTGGCATACTTCTCGAACCTCAACTACAGGCTTCTTCGACCAGGGACTATGAACTATGGACTTCCTTTTGCCTTACCCTTTGGATTATTGCCTCTCGAACGGATCTCCTGTTCCCTCGACCTCTGGATTTTGAAACTTGGATTCCTTTTGCTCCTATCCTCGGATTTATTGTGGTCTTCTGTCTTTCCCGGATTAACCCGATTTTGGATCTGTGTCACAGACTGCTACTGGCTCCTCCCTTTTACCATGACGCCTCAAGGTACTCCTTCCTTCTATCCCGATAGCAACTTCAGGTATCTACAGGTGCTTCCAGTGTTTGGTACGTACAATTCTGGAGCAGTGACTAATCATCTACATCCTTCTGCTGTCCCCCTTACCACACACTGAGGGTACTACCAATAATGCCTACCACGGTACTTGCGCCAGCGAGTCCTTGTTTTTTTTTTTTAAGTTGCACCCTTCCCACAAATAGGTTAGCTATGTCAAATTAACCTGTATTCAGTTGTCCCTATTCATACAACCTTAAATTGGTGTTCTGTGTTAACCGCTTGTTTGCCTTGCAGCGGCCTGGGTTTTCCGGCGTTCCAGTACCTATCACCTGTGGCCTCAAAGATTGCACAGGGAGTTGTTTGATACCTTCCTGTTTGGTACTTGGGGACGGAGGTCTTTATAATCTACATGACTATGAAGTCTTGACAGCTATCCTCCCAAGACATGAAACCCTAAGTCCCTAAACATATGTGCAAAAGGTCTTTGAGCCCCTCTACCGAGGACAAAAATGGGCAAATAACCTATTCTCTGTGTAGGTTCCCACTCGGGAGGGTCTACAAAAAGTTTGAGCTCACTGTACATTTCACAGAGGAGACATATCCATTTGTATATTAGTCGTGGTTGTAGAACCTCCTGAGTGGAAGAGATTCCATATAATAGGGTATTTGACCCATGTTCGTTCTCAGCAGAGGGGCTCACACACTCCTTCACAATTCTGTATTGTATTGCAGTTGTCATTTATATAGTGCCTTTTACCATTATTATAGTCTCAATGCTCTGGTTTTGGGAACGCCCTCAGGGACCGAAGTCCAGAGTGTTGTCATGGAGTAGGATTAGAATACGTGTGTGTATTTGGCCAAACAAGGCTTAGCCAGGCTGGCCAGGATCTGTTGGAAAGCAACCCATGAGGTCAGGCATGTGGATGGGTGCTGAGAGTAGTCAGGAGATGGTGTGAGTGTTAGATACTGGCTATTTGTCCAGCATGCAACATTTGTTGTAGGTCTTCACTGCACACTGATGTCAGGTGTGTTCAGGCATAGTCTGTTGTAAGTATGATTAAAATAATTTAGTGTCCAACTAGCCCAAATTTTGTCATAGGTCACCACTGCATTCTACTGTGAATGGATGGATAGCCGTGCCTGTGGCAGATGTCCACCAAAGTGGTGCATTTATACATACCAACAGCACAGAAGGAGCTTACGTTCGCTGTTGCTGTGTCATCAGAAACTCTGTGGAAAAAGCTACCCTCCTAGATTCTTCTAGGCACTATGGGGGGGCTACCCTCAAGTCTTCTATGCGCAATAGGCTGGCTGACCCTCAATAGGAGTTAGGATAGTAGGATTATCTAGGCACCAACGACCGGCTACCTTTATAGTCTTAGTAGATGTCTTCCTGGTTCTATATGCGCAGCTAACAGATGTCTGCTCATTGCAACATCAGGATACCAAGGCTGAGTTATGACCGTTAAGTGTAATGGAAGAATACCAGGGTAGATCTGGGGTGAAAGGCAGGCTAGCATTAAAGGTGCAGCACAAATAACCATTCCAAGATCAATTTAAAGCTCAGACTGGCCACACTTCAGAATGTCCTTTACTGTTCTTTTAAGAGACATGCAGATACAAGCCTAAGTTCTTCAGGAATAATGAGACTAGTATTAATTCAATTAACTTGGAAGGCTACTGCTTCACGTCCTGGGAACTGATATCTCAGCCCTGCGCTCAGCACACCCACTACTGCCTTCCGTGTGCCTGACCTGGGCATGTGCTACAAACTGCTGTCTGGGCAGCTTCAAAGCTTCTAAAATAAATGGGTTGTATCTATTTAGCATCTCCTCTGAGGCCTTGCTAACTTCTAGGCCTACTGTCTCCTCTGTGCTGGGAAAATGGCTGTACTCCTGCACTTATTGCCTCCATATTAGCAACCTATATCAGGTCTGGTCATGTTACATTAATCTTGTGCATCTGCTAGACTTTGCTTTCCCTGCCCGTGTATTCTGCATTTAACTTGCCTATAATTTCATCTGTCCTATCATTGTATAGAGTCGCTCTCCTAGTATTCCGGAATCCTTCTCCCTTCTATGTTGAATGCAGCATACTACTTGTCCTTTTTGCTATCCAACTGTGATCCCTACTAGTGTCACACAACCTAACTAATGATTAATGTCCGAAGCTTATACATTGATTGTTTCAAGTATTTTTTCTTGGAATCAGTCTTATTTTGTCTAGTCTTTCACCAATACACTCATGCCCTCAGAGGGCACAGAATGCAATGCAGCAGTGTGGTGCAAGATCGTACAAGTTGGTACAAACACACTCCCAAATTCAAAATTCAGAAAGAGGGCACAGAATGCAATGCAGCAGTGGGGTGCAAGATGGTACAAATATACTCCCAAATTCGAAAATCAAAATGAGGGCACAGAATGCAATGCAGCATTGTGGTGTAAGATGGTACAAACACACTCCCAGATTCGAAATTCAAAAAGAGGGCACAGAATGCAATGCAGCATTGGGGAGTAAGATGGTACAAACACACTCCCAGATTCGAAATTCAAAAAGAGGGCACAGCATGCAATGCAGCATTGGGGTGCAAGATGGTGCAAACACACAGCCATGTTTCAGGTGAGCCAAAAGAGACAGAGAATGCACCATCGTGCACCCCAATGCTGCATTGCATTCTGTGCCCTCCTTTTGAATTTTGAACTTGGATGAGTGTCTGTACAATCTAGCACCCCACTGCATTGTATTTGGTGTCCCCCTGTAACTATTAGGCCACTTGGTGAGTTTGGACTAGGACTGTGCGGTGCAACCACTCCTCTATCCTCACCTATCCTCAACCACCCTGATGGCACTCACCATCTCTCCTATCTTTTCTAACTGCTACAATATCACCTACACCCCTTCCCTCGTGAAGTCAGGAAGGAAAAAGCACAACAAAGACATCCTGATCACCAACCCTGGCCTACGTATCATAGATACCTATTTTAGTGAAACTTCCAGACAGGTTCTGCCTGATATCCTCTTCTCTGTACCCTCCTCAGATCTATGGACTCCTCATCTCATCTCTACTTGCTCTCTTTTCCTTTCACATCATCTCCCATTAATGGTGGCACCAAGTGGGATGTCCCCTTGGTTGGCTTTTCATCATCCTGCTACTCCTTAATGTCTAGCATACTGGTACCATCTTGGTTCAGGTTCCTCAACCCAACCTCCTTCTCTTTGACTGGTGCCTGCCATCCCTCACCTGCCTCTCCACCAACCACTCTCTCTGCCTCCCCCTCCAACTGATGTACCACACCCCTGTACTCCTCCTCGGAAAACTTTGAAAGGTGGAGTCCTCTTTCATGTGGCCACACTTAACGCTTGCTCAGCCAACAAACACTCTACTGACATCCGCCTCCTTTTTTAAGACATTGACGGTCATTACGACCCAGGCGGTAAGTACGCCAACTTTACCACCATGGTGTAAACTACGTTTACACCATGGTGGATGGCGGATTTACCGCCCCATTCAAAGGTGAGTGGGGCGGTAAATCCCCATTTCCCATTTTACCCTTCCCCATTCCCATTTTTGCCCCATAGGGCATAATGGGAGTGGGGAAGGCGCTAATTACGCCGCCGTAAATTACGGTGGCGTAATTAGCACCAAGGCGGTTTAGCGCCATGGATTTTAATGGCTGCTAAAAGCAGCCGTTAAAATCGGAATCAGGCGTTAAGGGTTAACGATGGCGTTAACCCTTAACGCCTGAGTTGTAATGAGGCCCACTGACCTTGAAATTCTTGCTCTTCCCTAGACATGGTTCAATGCCAGCTCAGTCACTGCTTTTGACTCCCTTCTCCCCATTGGCTACAAGATCATTTCCAAGCTACAACCGAACCATGCTGTTGGTGGGGTTGACTTAATCTTCCCTGAGTGGGTTCCTTCCTCTCTCATACCCACCCAGCCTTACTCTTCCTGTGAGAGCATGGTTTGCAAGTTGGTCATCTCTCCCTCCTCCTCTCTGACCACTGCCATGATCTACAGACACCCAGGCAATGCCACCCTGTTCCTCGCTGAACTGGCTGATTTTTGCTCCTCTCTCCTCTCAACCTCCTCTAAACTCCTTCTCCTGGGGGCGACTTCAACATCCACTTGACTCTGCTATCACTGCATCCACTCTCTTCCTTGGCCTCCACACATCACTCTCCCTCTCCATTCTCCCTTCTGGTCCTACCCACACAGCGGGAAACACTCTTGATGCCTTCATCCACGCTTATCTCACTCTTCCCCCCCACTGGTCACCCCTCTCTCCTGGTCAGACCTTTCCCTCCTCTCCTCTCCCCTGGGTCTCCTTAGCCCTCTAACCAACCTCGTTCATGAACATCCATCTGATGAAACAAGTGTCAGCTGCGGCCTTCCCATCTACCTTTATCCCTCCACCCCCTACCCAGACTCTACCTCTGACTCCACTCTCATCAACCTCCATCTGGCCATTACTAGCACTCTGGACATTCTTGCCCCAGTCATGAGGATCCGTCTGAAACCTGCCTCCAAGTGTAATACTTGGTACGACTCCTAACTTGCAACCCTGAAATGCAAGTGCAGAGCTGCAGAACGGAAGTGGCAACCTTGGGCTTATCCTCTGACAAACTGGCCTGTCACCTGGTCCAAAAGCAATACAGAATCTCCATCCATGATAAGAAAAGGGTCCACGTCTGGCACGGTTATCGGGTGGACCTAACAACATGGCTGAACTCTTAAAAATCTGCAGGGAACTAGCCAACCCTTCCACAGTCTCCTCCTCCCCTTTTCCATCCCAGGCCCTCTGCAATGCACTGGCCGCACACTTCACCACTAAAACGCTGGACATCCTGAGGACCCTTGGTACCCTCTCCCCAAACCCTTCAACACTCCCTTGCCTCCTATGGCCTCCTACCCTCATTCTGCCTCTCTCACCTCCTTCTCCCCTGTCAAATCAGCTAAGGTCACCAGAGTTGTCCACTCTATTAAGGTCTCATTCAAACAGGTTTCCCCTTGCTCTTCCAGAACCATCAATTCCAACATTGGCTCTCTTGCTCATGCACTTGCTGATTTCTGCAACCACTCTTTTGCTACATGTTCTTTCCTCTCCTCCCTCACACACTCCCTTGTGCACCCCATCCTGAAAAATCCTTCTGCCGACCCCGCCTGTCCAGCCAACTACCACCCTATTTCTATCACCCCCTTCCTCGGGAAAAACCTGGAGTATTTGGCCTTCCCCCAACTTACTTCACAGACTGAACTTGTTTGCTGGTTTCCACGACCATCAATCTGGATTCTGAGCATCCACAGGCACGGAAACAGCTCTTCTGAACACCTGTGAAGAACTGCTCACATCTATTGACTCTAATTTACCAACTGTCCTCATTCTACTCGATCTCTCTGCTGCCTTTGACACAGTCAACTACTCCATCATCATAAAACAGCTCCATGAAACTCTGTGTATCACAGAGCGGCACTGGATTGGTTGACCTCGTTCCTTACTGAGAATTCATCACAGGTTATTCTGTGCACCTTCTCCTCACCCACCTCTTTTTACACCTGTGAGGTCCCCCAGGGCTCCAACCTCTCCCCCGCCTCTTTAACACTTACTTTTCCCAGCTGGCACTCCTCACTTTCTGCTTCTCCCCCAACTTCCAGTGTTATGAAAATGACACACAACTCTTTTTCAAACTTCCTGCAGACCCTCTTGCTTCTTCCATCATCCCGGACTGCCTATCTGCCATCCGGTCCTGGTGCACTTCAAATGATCTCTGTCTCAATGCCAGCAAGACTGTGATCCTTCAAGTTTGGTCCACTGCTCCCTCTTTCTTCCCCTAACTCTGCCCATCCTCTATGGGCTCTCGCCCTTCCCCTCATCCCTCACATTCAGGAAATTGCCAAGAAGTCCAACTTTCAACTCTTCCTTCTCAAAGCAATTCTCCTGTTTCTCACTTTCCCCAAGCTCAATGTTATCAGATCTCCGGTTCTCTCTAGGATACACTACTGCAATAGCCTTCTCTTGAATCTACCTTCTTCCCCTCTACAACCCCTGCAGCTAATCCAGAATAGGGCCGCAAGACTTATCCTGAGCCTCAAGCCCAGAGACCAATTCTCTCCTGCCCTAAAATCGTTCCACTGGCTTCTGGTTGCTGCAAGGATCAAGTTGAAATCCCTCTGCATCATCCACAAGACTATCTGGGGCCGGGGACCATGCTATACGCAACTTGCTCATGCTAAATACTCTCCCTCTGGACCTCTACGTTCCTCTGGTATCATCTCTCAGTGTGTCAAGCGTTTCGCTAAACAGAGGGCCTCAGGCCGATCTCTTTCTACAGCTGGCTCCCTCCTATGGAACAGCCTCCCCCTTCATCTTCATCCCCCCCTTCTTCCCTCCCCTGCTAATCTCACGGTTGCTGTGATTGGTGACCAGGGCCCTTATGTGTCCTTTGGGGCCCTGGCTTCCCACACCCAATTGCCATCAGCCTCCGCCAACCCACAGCACTTGCTTTGGCACTTACTGGCCTTGACCACTATAGGCCTGCACTTATCCATTTTTATTTTTTTATTCTTTTACAGATTATAGTTCCCTAGCACTTCCTACTCTTGGCAATTACACCCGCTGCTAACTCAGGAGCACAGACACCGCAGCACTTCCCCTCCTCTCCCTCTTCCCCTCTCCTCTCTCTGCCCTTGCATGCTCTGAATGCTCACAAGGCGTAGTAGGTTTGTCTTTATCTTCCAATCTATTAATTGTTTTCTATCCTATGTTCCCTCCCTGTTGAAACACAATTTATTTGTGTTAAGCACCTAATAAATGCCCAATAAATAAATCACTAAATAAATATATTTTATATGTCTAAAATTACACTGAATTAAAACATATCCTATACTCTTCTATACAACATGTTAGACTCCCAATAATTTAAAAACTTGTCATCAGGCGTGATGAAGTTCAATGTGCAAAGACGTACTATTGGTGTTTAGACAAAAGGTCCACACATCTAAACATTTAATTGATTCATAATCACTTACAAACTGTTCAAAGTTGCACATATAAATACTGCCCAACGTACAGCATTGGGTCTATACATGTCGTGATGTTTCGATTACATGTTCTAACCTGCACATGCAACAACATCTTTTGTTAGCAGCGATCCTTAACTTCAGTCCAGTCACTGGCAAAACTGGCAATTGGTTAATGCGTAACATTAAAATCAATGTGCGCACACCCCGGGTTGGGAGTTTGTAACAAGTAAGGCTGTGCAAAATGTAACCCTATGGACTACTGTGTTTACAATCTAATAAGTCTTCAGCTTATTAAGATGAGTATACATAATGCTCCAGACCTACAGGTCTAGCTTTTTGCCAAATGCTTTTGTAAGTGAGAGATACGTTTCATTGTTTCATTCGCTATCTACCCACCCTATCTGATTAAAATAGAGCCTTGTTCAAGATCTCAAAAGAGGGGCTATTTCCCATAGACTCATCAGCCAAGTTTGCACCAGTATCAACCAATGTAGGACATTTTGGTGAGCAAACAGCCGTAAGATAGAGATTCCCTGCTCTTTTTAATGCCAAACCACAGACAGAAATAAGACCTATATTCAATCGCAAAAATTCCATTGGTACAGACGGAGGAGGATTAAAAATGTTCCTCCAAATTTTCCCTTCACGTACATTTAAACAGTACTCATCTTTCATAGTAATGGCTTCGAAACTGTATAGTATGGTCAGGCAGAAGCTTTCTTTATAAAATGCTAGGATGCCGGCCAAACTATAGCCAGCTGTTTTCTTAGCAAAAAAAATCAAAGAGAGTGCTAAGTTAGATTGCTTTTAGTCTTTTAGAGTCAACCAGCTCATTGTATTTTGCTGACGTATCAATCTTAATCCCCAAGTAGATATAGCTGTCAACATACTCCATAAAACCAAAAGGCGTTACCAAATTGGGACAATTAAATCAGCATAGGAGACACAAACAATATGCTTACAACCAATTTTAGGGGGGACAGTTAGCAACTGCCTCTAGTCTGACCGGTAAGTCAACAAGGTAAATGTTAAATAAAAACAGTGCCAGCAAGCACCCTTGCTCAACTCCTCTAGTAGTTGGAATTGGGGGAGTAAGCAATCATTCACTGCTTAACCTAACCTGGACTACGGTGTCTTCATATAGAAAGTACTCCACATATAGTAGATCTAATGGGCAGCCAATTTTCTCCATCTTTTCCTATAGTTGTAGTCGATTGACACTATCAAAGGCAGCCCAGAAGTCTACATATACAACGTAAAGTGCTGGGCTGCCCCTTCTGCTAGCTTTAGTGATTAGTCTATTTACAAGCCAGATGTTTTGGGTAGTGGATGAGCTAGGCCTAAATCCAGTTTGAAATACATGAAACATTTGATTTCTATCAGCCCATTGCTGCAATTCTTTCAGGAAAAAAGTGGCAAATATTTTTTACATGTTACGTCGGGCATAGAAAGTCATTTATAATTTGCCGGGGCTGTACGCAGACCTTTTTTAAACACTGCTATCAAAATAGATTGGCGCCAAGAGTCAGGCATGACAAAGTCCAGGCACATTTTCTTGCACAATATGAACAAAATTTCAGACATCATTTGAGGATCTCTTTTGAGTACAAAATTAGAAAGGCCATTCGGGCCAGGGGCCTGAGAGGTTTTTTAATTTCCGAATGGCCGCCAATACATCATCTCTATCAAAGGAGAATGACCAGGTAAGTAAATCCCTTCTACTGCTATCTCGTTCCCTTTCATTAGAGTTAAAATTCTTCCAAACATAATACCACCACGTATTGCAGTCAATAGGATTCATCACTTGTGTATCTTTAACACCCTTGGCTGTGCGTAGCAACTGCCACATGGACTTTGTATTTCCTTTGCTCAGCGTCACTCATTGAGGTCACCACCCAATAGGATCATCTCCTTGATCATCTCCTTGTTGTGACCTCTTGTCCAATTAACTAGGACAGAACTAATCATTTACAAAATGCCATTAGTATGTCCTGTCCCGGGATGATTTTACGTATTAAAAATAAGCATTCTAGTAATTAAATCACCATATCCAAACTGCACTTCTACAGCAAATACGTTTCCATCACCCTCAATGAGCACAATTCCAGAAGATTTCAATGTATTTTTCACTCCAATTACCAGGCCACCACATGGACGCCCAAGTGAACCCTTGCCTGCAATTCCCTGGAAATCTTGATAGCTGTCATCAAAAATATCAGTGAGGTCTCTTGCATGAGTAATATACCACTATCCAAAATTATATTCAATGAGCCCTTTTTGCTACTGAAATGTGTGTACCCATGAGTATTCCAAATACTAATCTTTACATTTCATTCATCTAAAGAGGGTCGTGCTGGTTAAAAAAAGTCAGTGACAATTTTCCCTTTTTCTTTAGGAACAAAACCTTTGCTTCCAATAGGCAATTTTGTTCTGTAGATGGTAATTTACAGCAAAAACATAGGGAACTATTAGAGTGAACAGTACCACAATTTCAACAATTTCCCCTTATGGGCACAGATCAGGGAAACAGTATCGGCCATATGACAATGAATCTTGAATAGTTTACTGCCTCCTGCTTCCAATGGCTCAACAAAATCAAAATAGCTAGTGTTCAGTATTCTTTGCAGTATTATTTGTTGCAATAGCTGTAAAAGGTCAGATCAGTTCATTCTATTGTTGCTTTGAATGTCATATAACTTAAGCTAGACAGTGTGCTCTCTTTGTGAACCTTATCTGGATCACTAGGGTTTTGGGGATGCTTAGTGTAGGAAGGTCATGGCATCAAAGTAAGACAGACACAAGTGATCACAGTTCAAGGGTGTTTATTAGACTGAAAACATGGGTGAGATAAACGCCTAATCTAAACCTAAATCTAAGATGGGAGCAAGCTACCTCCAACAAATAATAATACCATCCAAGTGGAGTCTAGGCAAAATAAAATGTCCTATACTAAGAAACCTATTGCCAATCCTTACCCCTATGTTACAAAAGAGTGTTGGATAATGTTCACAAGAAAAGAACAAAGTGTTCACAAAATGATAAGTCAGGATTTTATGGCCGGGTTCTTCCTTCCCCATGTTTTCTAGCACGGGACAAGGCAGGATGCTTCAGCACAGCACACTACTGGGCTTCTCCGGCATGAGCTTACAGTTCCTTTTCTCAATATGAGGGCCTTCTGTGCCGAAGTCTCTTCTTATGCAAAGTGTCTTTCTTCAGAGTGCCTGATATGTCAAAACAAAAAACAAAAGGTTCCTCCTGCTAATCTTCTTCCATCGGGTGATTGCCATTCAGCCTTGGATCCCCCTCTGCCGGGCTCCAATCCTTCTATCAGTCATTGGCCTCCCTCATTCGGGCTCAGACCAACCACTCCCTGTGGACATCCCTCAGTCGGGTTGATACTTGTCATCACAATGTTGTTCACTTAACCTCTTCACAATAAGGGATTCAATCTCAATCTCCTTATTGGTAATTTTCACAAGTCTTAATGTCTTTTTAAATAACCCCTACGGTTTAGTGAGGTCCGCCTCATCTGGTTTCAGGCCTTCCAAAGCACTTGCCAATCTTAAACAGAGTCTTCCAAAGGGTGATCTCATCTTGCTGGGTAACTCATTTAAGCTATAGCAGTTGCAGGTTTTTATGCATAAACAGATCACACTGCGTTACCCGCAGCCGGGCGCGAACACCGGTTTCCCAATGTCAAAAGTTCTGCAATGGGTCAAGTACTTTCGATTGTACAAGGGATTTGGCTTGACCCTTCTATGACCACCTTAACACTGTATGCCTGCCTTACCTATGGCCTCTTGGTATGTGTAGTTTTTTTCTTCCAAATGTTCAATACAGCCTCTTTGTTCATAAGAGGGGTACCCGCCAAAGACCTTCGACTGAGTGCCCATGTGGCACCGGACCACTCTATCTTTGGCACCAAGTTTTCTCACAAAAGACCTTGTGTCTCATTATCTTCCTAATGTTGCCACTACAACCTTGAGCCTAACACAGTCTGGTTGACTGACATGTTCTTCCGACTCAACGGCTGTGCAGAACTTATCGGCGGTTCCTTTGCCGCTGCAGTCAAGGACGGTACCACGATGGCAATTGCGTCTCCCCGCCCTGGCTATCAGTATGGGAGGGTTCCATGTACGGCTGACATCTGTCACACCATTTACCAGGTGCGATTCCCGGTCTTGCATTTCTAACAACGGGTCTGGGTTGAAAAGTGCAAGGGCAACTCCCTGCTTGACGTCCTGTCAGGTCTCACCGCCTTTCTTCACCGTTTGAACTGCCGTCCTGGAATGGCTGCTTCCTCCTGCATTCAGCATTGTTCTGAATGCCCATTGTGCTTTGCCTTTTATCCCAACGGGGAAGGGAAAGGGTAGTCAGGGGTGTGTAGTTGTCTACAATTGCCTGACCCTTGTGTTGGTAAACGGCTCGGGTATTAGTCTGTTGTCATTCGCGCTGTGAGAAAGTGTTTGTTTTAGAAAAGGCGGGGGTAGAATTTCTAAGTGTCATATTAGGCAAGATAGGGAAAAGGTGTCACAAGGAAGGTGAAACCGCGTCTCAACCTTTGGTGTCCTACTTCCACTCCCTGAATGTCCTGGCCACAAGGATGACAGATCCTGGGGACTAGTAAGTGAGACACTGTCAGGTTTCTCATATTAATCACAAGCTTGGATGCCATATGTTAGCACGTGCTATCCTCCACTGACATATCCTCATTTTCAGGTTGATCTCCAGGGTACTCTTCTTCTTTTCATGGTGCTCATTGGTCCTTTAATACACAGGTGGTAAGCATCACTGAATTGTTCCTAAGTCCCTTTTTTCCACCAGTTTACCTTTTTTTGGGGGGCTTTATCGTGATCTTGTAAGGGTGATGCAAGAGTCGAATTTAAGAGGTCATCTGACATAGATTTCTCACACTATGTTAGTTTCAATCCACAAGATCTCTGGTGTTTAGGCTGTCGACGAAGCTGCTTACATGTAAATTGCATTTCTGAGGCATCACTTGCTTCCATTTTTACTGACATTTTTTCCAGACCGGGGAAGTCATAATGACCCCCTCTGTGTTCACATTGCTCATCTCTGGAAGAAAGAATGCTGTGATTTTGCCACAAGGCACTTGCTTGTGGGAGTCGACCAAACCCTTCCTTGGCTCATTTATTGTATTTTTTATATTTTTTAAGGAGGCACTAAACCCTCCGACATAGCACTAGCAGAAGTTGCGCTGCATCGTCCTTACAGCTTATTTTTCCTCAGGTTATTATAAGACCTGGATTTACCAGTCCCTTTGCCTGCCATTTGAACTGATTTCCCTTGTTGCTCTGATATAATCCGAGGGCTGCCTGTTATCATTGAGCACAGCTGGAATTGAAGGCTCCTCTGCAGAATTCCTGTGACTACAAGTCTCCAGTAACACAAGTAGCCAGTCCGCCGTTTCGAATCTTGCAAGACAGAAAAGAAAACACGATCTGCCTGTCACTGGAACAAGGGCACGCGCACTACGTTTGTTAAGGCGATATCTAAACCAATATAATCAGCTAGCAGTCGGATAAGCAGACGGCTGCAGGTGTCACATAATCAAAACCAATGGGTGGTGGAATAACACTATGGTCAAGCTAATTGCTGTTATATCGCCCAACCAAATGCAGCAAGCAGCACTCTCTAACTTCTAGCGCTCTGGTGTTTGTCCAGCAATTTGAAATATTAGCAAACTTTGATTGTACTCACTGCTCCCGTACAACAGGGAGATGCATGCAAATTAGACAGCTGACTGCTTCCACTTTGTCACCACTTCGCCTAAATCTTTGGCTGACAGACTTGTCCTTCTATCACAATGATCAGGAGACTGCACTGAATACTGCAATATGCATGTCTCTGATGCCAGGCGCAGTTTACATTGGGTGCCAGTAAATTTGGAGGAACAAGCTTCAATTCCTGGGCCCCGGCCTTATGGAATTCTATGCGTAAACACCTTCTGAACAGTGGTTCTTTGTATGTTTTTAAGAAACAAATAAAAACCTCCCTGTTCGACAAAGATTAAGGTTAACTATCCCCTTTTCATAATGCTGGTGCTCTGAATCCTGTATCTCACTGTATGTACCCTTACATCGGTATTTTGTGAGTTCTAGATGTACATGGCTCTTTTGTGCTTTATGCTTTTTTTTCCTTTTTCTCCCTTCTTAAACTTTCCATGTTATCTGTTGTCTGTCTTTTCTCCCTCTTGTGTGTGGCCTGAGGCCTCCGGCTTAGTGGCGCAATACAACAATTTAGATAGATAGTTAGATAGAATACACAATCAAAGTTGGAACTGGCAGCATGGCAAAGTAGATGTTTAAATGCAATCCTGTGCAGGCCACTGTTCCAGTTTGCTATGCCAATAAATCAAATGTTTGTCATCTAATGTTGATTGGATAATACATCCAAAATACTCCTCAAACATTATCCTTGCTGTCCTTCAAGATATGCACATGTGTTCTGTTTTCTTTTTCTTCACTTCAAATTTGGCATTTTTCGATATTTGGTCCATGCTTGTAATGCAAGTTGGGAAGCTTCTGTAGAAAAGTATAGACTTAGGATATATTGGAGTGGCCAGTGATTTCCACTGTTCTGGTGGTGTGATGGAAGTGGTGTGATGGCAGTGGTGGATTTTTTGGTGGTTCCACTGGGATTGATCTGTATAGATGTAAAAGGGTATTTCCTTTAATATGGATTATTCTGGGAAGGACTGTGAGAATTGTCCCACTCAGATAACGCAATTTGGTCCAGGTTCTAAATCCCACATTTTCCAAAATCACCATCCAAAAGGGGCAAACAAATCAGACGAGGAAGATGTGCAGAAATGAGTGGGAAAGATGAACTCCTCAGATCCATCTCTGTTGGGAATTTTTTTTTTAAGTGCTGGTGTATGGCCAGACCCAGAGCTTCAAAAGGCTCCTCTTCCCTACTTGTCTGCCCCATTGCCGCAATCTGGTCTTTGAGTACATTACCCAAAGGGTTTACATCAATGATGGTATTGTTATCATTGTTGACATCCTGTTAGCATAATCAAAGACAGGTATGAGCATGATTCAACTTGGCTTTGCATCGCAGACTTATACATATAGCTGTGCTGCGTTCAGACAGATATTGCATACATATGGTTGAATTGGATTAGGTGGAACTAGCCGTACAGATAAAGGGTGTATTCATCACTTTACCCCATAAAAGAAGGCACATACTCCCAAAAATAGGGAGTACAAATGCTCCTAACAAAAATTATGAAACTGACACATAGGTGCCTTTCCTACTGCTTTCACCCATTGGTATGTTGGGACCAGTAGTAAATATTGTGCCACAGGAAGATACTGGGCCTCATTCTGACTCTGCCAGTATCCTGGTGTGACATTTGAGGTAGTTATGTTTGCCCAGCCAGGGAACAATTGCTTAAAATTAGTCCATTGTACCATGATGCACGTACAGTTTATTGTCTGCTCATTGGAACACATGTTACAAGAATGGTATGCATGGCTGACTCTATCTGTGCTTTTCCGATGGTAGCTGAAGTTTTTCTGTGATTTTGGAAAGAACTGTTTTGACAAATTGCCAGCGTCCTTTGTTGTACACCAAGGAATATGGCATGGATTACCTGCTAACATTTTAGCCAGCTTGCTGTTATAAAGGGATGGGTTCTTTTTTACTTTATGTACATTTGTATTGTATTGCATTGTGCAATGCAATACAATACAATATAAATGGTAAAAAGAGTCTTGATGCTGGCTTCTTTAGTGATTGTCAAATGGATCTGGCTGTGGGGGTGCCTGTCTCACTAAGGAATGATAAACATTAATGATCTGTGTTGACATTTCTGTGCAGCCAGTGCTATTACAGCCGGCGCTATTACAGCCGGTGTGGTGCTATTACAGCCGGCGGTATCTGCGGCAGAAACATGAAGCACAATCACAGCCGCATCACAAGTCCATGTACGGCAGTATTAGTGCTGTAAACACAGCCCAATTACATCCAGCTGGAGGTAAATTATTACAGGTGTCAGACATGAAGCAACAGGTGATCCCAATGCACTCCAGAGGGCTACAAAAGGCATTCCCCTAACCTAAACATTGTTTTCAACACCATGCTGCCACAAGACACTGTGAGCTGGGACTGCCAGCTGCTTATGCTGCACCTGGAAGTAGAGATGCAGGACAACCAGGCCAGGGCACAGGGAGTAGAAGGGGCCTGGGGGAGAGCCCAAGCAAGGCGTTCACCGATCCCCAGGGTCAGACCCTCACACTGTACCTTCACTGAGAGCCAGTTGGTCATCTTGTACTGCCTCAACACCATAAATTAGCTGCTCACCACAATACAGGACGACATAGGGAGCAGGATATCATTGCCTGAACGCATGCGTAGCGAATCACCTGACCAAATGGGGGGAGGGTGCTGATGACTACACAAAGCATGGCATGACAAGCAAATGCAAAAGTTGTGCCTGACTACCTCCCACACCAACGTCACTGTACATTACAGGGGCACAGGGAGCATACAAATGTTTGACATACTGGATTGAGAAGCTGATGAACACATACAGTACCAATTCCTAACACAAACATGACTACAGTTACCACAATGCAACATTCACAATCCAAAGCCATTCTGACAAATGGACACATTGCATCACACAACAGCAATGCTGCCAGTACCACAACTGTTCACCCATGTGCATCCAGACTGCAATGTCAACCATGTGCCCCAGATGCCTAGTGAGGGTCGATGGCAAACCCAGCATGACACATGCATGGGAGAAAAACACTGCCACAAGACAGCCACCAAGTCAGCTGCACATGTCACCGACAGACACCTATATATATATATATATATACAAAGGGATACAGGCTACCCCTCCCTTCTAAACCTATAGGTATGAACACTAAACACTCCACTTTGACAGACCCCTAAAATTGGTCTGTATTTCACATCAAAACAGATCACCAAATTAACAGTAAAAAGCTATTTTATTTGTCATCATACTACTAAAAAAGCCTGATTTCAGGCTCAACATTATAACATAAAGAACATTTGTTATACATATTCAGTTATTTTATCTCAATTGTTGTATGAACATTATATTAATAATCATATCGTACTCAACAGTAGACATTTCAACCATGCGGTGAGGTTGTGAGGGGTTAGTGAACAGTGACTTTATGTGTTGTTGTTTTTCAATACATATTATGAGAGTGAACAGCTGTTGGTGTATATCTTCTTATGCTTTCCTCAGGACTGGACTTTGTTGAGGTGGGGGTTATCTTCTTATTCAGAATTGAAGGACCCCTGGGTGTGTTTGTGCTATAAATAATGGAAATTGACGACATTCAATAAAAATGGAGTATCTGAGTGTGTTTTGTTTAATATGCACAAAAAAGCGAGTGATGTTCATACCTGCACTTCAGCGTCTGAAGTACTGGGCTATAATTTCTTAAATGGGTGTCATCTGTACACCAGTACAACGATTTGAGTGTTTGTGGTTGCTGTGTGACTTTTAGTGGCATCATTAAACACGTCCTTTAGTAAGTCTGTAAAACAAGGATGAAACCTCACTTACTGCTACATGAGATAACATAGCGTATACTGCTGAATTATTATGTACTGGCAAAACTTGTACAGTCATGCTGTTATAACTACAAAAAGGAGGCTTCTTGAACAGAGAAACCGCGGCTCTAAGTGGCTGATGTACAGCAGAGTGCTGGCGTCTTTGCAGAGCACCCGTGTTGCTAGGTAACTGCTTTGTCAGAGCAGGCTCTGGCTGGTCATGTAACAGCACCTATAAGACCCGTGATCTATGCTTTATACTGTGATAGCCTCTTAGTATTTGAGATTGAAAAGTAAAAAAGTAAAAAGGGGCGAGAGGCAGCTTACTTAGAAATTGTCTGTTTCTCGTCAGTCTGGTGGCCTCTGCTTCGTTCACAGGTGCACGCAGGCCTGTTGTGAACGGGGGCTCGTTACTTGTTCAAAACGATGATTGGGTAACAGCAGTAGTCATGGCAACATGGCGTGGAAATGTCGGGTAGGTGTGTAATGCTGTGTCTCACTGCTATTGGTGGGATATGTGTGGAAAGGAAAATGTGCCTAAATCACGTTCTAGTTTGTGAAATCCAGTCCTTTGGAAAGCATATGCCTAGAGGATGTTGAGCGAGGTATGGTTTTACCAAAGGGTAGCGCAAAGTTGTATTTTTTGTTGACTCGAGTCTCACGCTCTGTGTGTTCTCGACTTAGTGCGCGCTCTTGTTGTTTTAAACATTGGGGCAGTCAAATGATCCAAAAACAATATAGCACAGTATTCTGGGGCTAATGTGTATACAGTAATGTGTTGTTAAAAGAACAGGTTCCACTCAATAGCGACATTGAGGCGGTTGTTTACTGTCTCTAGCTGGTGGATCCATTTCTGCTCTAATTTCCTGAGGGTCAGATCTCGGTCTCCTCCTCTGGGTTTGCTGTTCACCGTTCGTATAATGAACAATCGTAGTTCTGTGTGTAATCCTGGGGGGACAGGGGACACCTTGGGGACTCTTTTTTTTTTTATTTGTTGTGTTTTAGTCAAAGAACTCGACTTTTTACAAAATTAAAACAGCAGTACATATTAAATTACTTATATCATCACTGTATAAAACAAGAGAAAAGAAGGAAAGAAAACCGAAGAAAATTAAGAAAAAATAAAGCAGTTCAGAGTATACAATCCTCCCAGCGATGGAGCTTTAGAGAGGTCTTTTATAATACTCTCACTGGTGCATTAAGTGCAGATGCTTTATGGCATTTCGCCAACCCTTCCTATACTATTCCACTTGAACCCTCAATGATGGAACATGAGTGTGTTCCTTTACAGTAGTGTATGGGCTGCAATCATACCTCGGCACCAGGGTATTCACTGGATTTACATGCATAGTGGAACAAGTGCTGTATTGAATCTCGAGGCTCTGCTTTATTCTTTTCTGGGTCCCCCAGATGGCTTATGGTGGCCTCTATTAAAACTTGTCTACAACTCATTATTCAGCTAGTGGTGGATACCAAAAATGCAGTTGCATCCCTATTTTCAAACCAGCATTGGCAACACCAGCCATTTGAGCTTTAATGTAGACATGGAAAAGGCCCTTACCAAGCACCGCCATAGTGGTATTAGGTACCCACTGATGGTAGCAGCTGCAAAATGGTGCAAGTACTTGAACATTTAATACCAGTGCCTGGCAAATGCCCAATATGTATAGATAAGCAAACACTTGCCATTGCTGGTTTTTAGCAGGACTTCAGTGAAGGAAATGCATAGTGCTAATAGAGTGATTTATTGATTTTTGATTGATTGTTTATTTGTATAGCGCCTATGCACAATGTGTTTCAAAGCGCTTCAAGGGGGAAGGGAGCATGGGAGAAATACAGTTACATTCCTACAGGTCCTTGAAACAATTAAGAATGTGAAGAATAACTATCATAATCGGCCTGATGACATTTCAGATAGTGCAAGTGCAATGAACAATTAAGGAGAAAAGGAGTGGATGAAGACATTTGTATTACACCAGTAGTATGTTCCTAGCTCCAATTAAGTTATTAACTACAGAGGGCTTTGTAGTAAACTTCCCTAAGTCACTGGCTTTATCTAAACCAGAACTGGCACCTTACGTGCCCTTTATAGATTATTCTAGTGTTTTTTGAAAGGAATAGGTTATGGCGTAAAATGAGTCTGCGGCCAGTGTGGCATCCGTCCACAAAAAAAACATGAAAGTTGCTAAAATAGCCCAAATAACGTGATGTTGTGTCGCAAAGTGAGATGCCATGCACCCTGGCACCAGCTCCCACTACAGGACAGGTCAGAGGTGAATATATACCTCATTTATGGTTAATCCTGACTTGACCTAGGCTGCAGGTAGGATTGAGTGAAAAGGGAGTTGATGCAGGAACAGCCTGCTGTGACTGTCTCTTCCTGGAGAGGAACCAGACAGCAGTGCAGAAGACACTGGGGCAGTGGGAGAGCGCCAAGCCTGAGCTGAAGCCCATGTTTCCTCTAATGAATCCTCCCCATGCCGACCTGCACCTGGGAGAGGGGGGGGGGGCACTTTGTATCTTATCAGGCCCAATCAATGTGCAGACAGATTATGTGTAATGTATATATCTGCAATTATTTCCACAAACAACTTCTAACCGTCCTCGTGCAGGCTTCGTGAGCATGGATTAAGCATTAGAAGAAGACACATTTGTGACTGAAACCTTTATCTGGGAACATGAGGTGAGGCACCATTCTTCCTTCTACAAATCTCCCCTCTGTACCCTTCTCTACTCCACATTCTCGTCTGCTGTACACCCTTTTATCCCAAGTCCCTTCCCTGCACTCCACACCAAGTCACTCCTCTGACACCACTCTTCCTGTGTTCTGGTCTTTCCTGCATCCCTCTCTCCCCTGCACACACTGGTCACCTGTGCTGCAAACCATCCCTATCTTTCATCTGCACTCCGTTCTTGTTCCCATCTCTCCCCTTCCTTGCTTCTCTCTTTTTCTGTCCTCTGCACCCTTTCTACCCCTTTTCACTTTGCAGTCCCACACCCTACTGCACCCTAGTCTCTCTCTTCCCATTCCCCCATGGCAAGCACCCCACAACTCTCATCTACACTTACTCAGCACTTTCTCCTCAGTCTTCAGAGCACCCTTGATGTCCTTGCTTACATTTCACAGGTTTTCTATTGCACGCCTTGCATGACCAACCACTCCATATAGCTGCTCAGAATAAGCTTAAACAGGCATGCCAGATTCATGACCTTAAAAGGACCCATTGATACCTGCAAGCATTAACTCTTAAGAAATAGTCAGGAGCATGGATATTTGGAAGGAGGGACAGACACAGAAGTCACTATATCCACGTACTACCGAGGATCTACCCTCAAACTCTGTACGCTGACAGAAACAGCCAGGATGAATTAAACAGGATGAAGCCTAGTCAAGACCTACAGAAGATTAGCGCTTGATTTGAGATGTGCAGGATAGGCAACCACAAATGGTTTATTTTGGGCAGGGACAGAGTTCAGGTCTGTGCTGGTAATAGTTAGCCTTATGGAATATAATAACACTTTGGTCATAGCGTTTCATGCTAGATGCTTTCAGCTTATAGGCAATGTAATAACAGGTATTATTACCCTAATTTGAACAACACTGAATTCATGAAAGGTTAAGTGGACCCTGCTGCTGGGTTTGAACTAGCGAAATGCAGGTATCCCTTATGTAGAGACCAAGCTTTAGTTGTGGTACCATCCAAACTTCAAGCAGGTGTGAGTTGGTGGGAATATTTGTGGAGGGGTGTGCCTTAAGTAAGGCCTACTGATATTAGAGTATACATCAAGTGTTTTCCCTTGCCTACCTTAGACATTACTATGGAAAAGAGCACATATCCCACGTAGCTGCCCTTCTTGAGATGGGCTCATCCTCATTTTACTTTATATGGTTTCATGAGGATTTCATATACAATGTCAGGCTGATATCTCAGGCAGTGTCTGCACTTTGCAAGCCAGGCCTGGGGTACAGGGACATCTGGGAAAAAATTCAGTCTTTGCCAGATTGTGTGAGCCTGTGTTAATCGTGTGACCCCCCACTGTGCATTATTTTCTATATATGTTTACTTGGGATCACCTAGAAGTGACTCAGTTGGCAGTGTACACTATCACGAAATGCCTCAATCGTAAATGTTCTAACAAAGTTTCTTGTTGCTCAATGTATGCTAAGCATGTTGAGTGAGTGTGAAGAAGGACAAAGTGTCACAGCAATAGATGTCACCTCCAGCTAGGGGTCCGGGTCTCATTTTAGGAAGCAGGTATAGATACATAGAATTTGTAATTTTCTTTTGCAGAGAAACCTATCAGGTGCAGTCAGCGTGATCCAACGGTAAGGAAATAAACTAGAAACAATCTGAAAGTAACCTGACAGTTTAGGGGCACTAGTACAGTGTAAGCAGCAAAAATAATCGTCACGCCCTTCTCCTTAAAAAAGGCAATACATAATATTTTAAAAAGTGTTGTGTCATTTGTATAGAAACTGCATGTACATGTCAATATATACCGGCTCCTATTGTGCACCCTTGATCCTCTGCTGTATAGATGAATAGCCTCCGTATTTGTTGGTGCGACCTTCCAAGCCCATGTTGGCCAATGTTTGGAGCTTAAAGGTGAGCCCTGGCTGCCCATCAGTAAGGAACAAACAAAGAGCCGTTCTGAATGCATACTTGCAAACCCTACAGATTTAGGCAGTAGGCTACTGCTTTTGAAGCAGCCCTACCGCCTACAGATTTCAGTGACAGATCCTACTGCTTATTACAGTGGCAAGTAATTTATGTGATTCTAAGGCAGACTGCTTGAGACCAGCCCAGGGCAATGCATTAATTAGTTTGTCTGTACAGTGGGCTGGAAGGTGATTACTTTGATTGGGCTCAGACCAATCCACTGACCTGTCAGCTACGTGACTCTCTCCTCCACTCTTGCCAGTACAACCCTCAGGTGAACCAGCAGTGAAAGCAAGTGGCAGAGTGTAATACCATCACACAACATCTGCCATCAATTTGATGTTAGCATTCAGAATTATACATTTTTAACATTTCAACATCTTTCCATGTTGTGCTGTTTGTATGTTTTGTATTTTCCTGTGATATCATTGTTGTGGAAATTATTTTTCAAACTTGAAAAATCCTACATCATTTTGGTCACAGAATGTTGGAAAGTATGCAAATGTGATGTTCCTCTTTGGCAGGGGCTTTGGCACACTTTCATGAATTGAAAAACATGAGTGCGGAACTGGCAGGGCCTCAGGTTTTTCAATTCATGAAAGTGTGCCACTGCCAACGTCAGATATACAGTTTATAAACACACGTGGAACGTTGCAAACTGATCAGGGAATCCTGGCTTCTTAATGTTTCAATGAAACATGGGGACGATTTATTGGAGGGAATGTGCAGCTGTGCCAATGTCAGATAAAGTTTCTAAACACGCGCAGTGCATTGCAAAACTGATCAGGGAATCCTGGCCTCTTAATGTTTCAATGAAACATTAAGAGGACAGGATTCCCTAATGAGTTTTGCAATGCACCGTTCGTGTTTAGAAACTGTATATCTGACATTGGCACATTGAATTCACCCCAAATAAATCCACTGCCAACGTCAGATATACAGTTTATAAACATGCACGGCACATTGCAAACTGATCAGGGAATCTTGGCCTCTTATGTTTCATTGAAACATTCAGAGGCCAAGATTCCCTGATCAGTTTTGCAATGCACTGCGCGTGTTTAGAAACTATATCTGACATTGGCACAGCCGCACATTCCCTCCAATAAATCCTCCCGATGCCGCCAAGCACCTCGGAGATGGGGGGGGGGCACTTGACTGATTTACAAACGGTAGCTGCTGCCTGCTCAGCCTGTTCTCACTCTGTGTCCCTCGATAACACACATACTGTCATGAGCACAAAGTCGCTGCAGCACGCGTCGCTGCCTGGCTTCTCCTTCGTTCTGAAAAATAAGGGCTGAGGCTGTGCAGCAGTGCACTGCGCATGCAGGGCACGTGCAGTTTGTTTGTTCCCCTGCCTGGGCATGTTCATTATGCGCAGGTGCGGGGCAGCTGCAGATGTTGCAGACAGTCTACTGTAAGCTTGCAAAAGTAAAAGTAGACTCTGCTTTAACTTTTGCAAGCTTACATGCAGTGGCGTAACACTACCTTTGGGGGGCCCCCTTGCAAGCCATGCTGAGGGGGCCCCCTCCAGTTCGGCAACAAATCATGGGTCGCGCCACACTCTGGGTTGGCCTAATTACCATGCTTGCACAATACTCACAAGCATGCGGCTTCAAGGGTACCCTGCACACTGTGCTTGGAGCAGCATACATATGTGTATGTTTTAATGCATTAAACAGCACACTTTCTGAGAAAAAATGACTAAAAAGCCAGAGCGTTTGCAATTGTTTTGTAGGCTAACACCAGTCCAAAAATCCAATACATGCATGTCACCAACAGTGCACAGGAACATTAATGCTTTCATTAATGGAATGCTTTGCTTTTAAAAATGACATGCCACGATGAAAACATGTCCAACTGGCTGTACAATGCAGACCAGTCTAGATAAGTAATAATATATTACAGTAAAGCATGGCAGGCAACATTTAGACATACCTAGACTGGTTGCACCAAAATGGCAGTCAAAGCAATAACACTTATCATGGTTATTTTATCACAGATGCCCAGAAACATATACACTGCCACAGAAAGAAACGGCTAGACTGGCAGCAGCCAAAAGCCAGTTTAGCTAGGTAATTACACTTAGCAGAACTGCTTAATCAGCGATACCCAGTTAAAGAAAGTCAAGCCAAACTAAGAAATGACTAGACTGGCTGCACCGAAATGCCTCTCTAGCCACTAATACCACATATCATGCCTGCTTAGCCTGGAGATGGATTGCCATTGCGATTTATCCCACAATCCCTGCCCCCCACGCATCCCCCCTCCCTCCAACCACCTGCTCTAATCCCCAGAATCAGCACATCTGCCCCGAATAACCTCCACGTCCCTTTTCCTTGTCCCAGTGCTGACGTATGAGGCACCTTCCCTCATAGATAAGTACAAGGACGAGGAAGAGTGGGGCTTGAAGTAATGAAGATTACAGGTAACTAAGCCAGGCATTACCTCCATGTCCCACTACCTCACCTGAGTACTTGTGTATGAGTCAAATTGCCTCATAAAAAGTACTGGTGTGAGGAAGAATGGGCATACAAGTAATGACGATTATCAATAAGTAATCATGGCATTAAACACTAGCAGTGGCACAACACCATTGAACTGACTGGGCTTTAGTCCTCTTCCCCCACCCCCTGAAATGTTGGGCTAATTTGACTCAACCTGGCTGACCTACAAATCCGTTGCCGGACAGAAGAGGACACAGATGTTAAACGGCACCTGTGTTTGTTCCTAAAGGCCCAGCTAATACTAACGTAAAGCATTTTACTGTTCGTTTGTAGACAGTTGAAATCATGATATAGGTTTAGTACTTGCATGCTAGGGGAGTGATTGGAAGGGTAGAGAGGGGACAGGAGACTGCTCATTCTCACAGCAGTCCATAAGTGGGTGCTTTCAGACTTCAAGTAGAGAGGTAACTGCTTGTAACATTGAAGCTGCACTAGAATAGTCTAATTAGAATTCATAAAGAAGTTAGATGCCCCCATAAAAATAAATGTGCCACTCCCCCACCGCTCGTGAAGTTAGCGCCTCTCCCAACATTTGAAGGGTTAGCGGTCTCCCGAAATGTAGGTTTGTTGAGCCCCTGGATACAAGCACACACACCATTCACCAAACATATACACGCACACAGTGGCACAACACCATTGAACTGACTGGGCTTTAGTCCTCTTCCCCCACCCCCTGAAATGTTGGGCTAATTTGACTCAACCTGGCTGACCTACAAATCCGTTGCCGGACAGAAGAGGACACAGATGTTAAACGGCACCTGTGTTTGTTCCTAAAGGCCCAGCTAATACTAACGTAAAGCATTTTACTGTTCGTTTGTAGACAGTTGAAATCATGATATAGGTTTAGTACTTGCATGCTAGGGGAGTGATTGGAAGGGTAGAGAGGGGACAGGAGACTGCTCATTCTCACAGCAGTCCATAAGTGGGTGCTTTCAGACTTCAAGTAGAGAGGTAACTGCTTGTAACATTGAAGCTGCACTAGAATAGTCTAATTAGAATTCATAAAGAAGTTAGATGCCCCCATAAAAATAAATGTGCCACTCCCCCACCGCTCGTGAAGTTAGCGCCTCTCCCAACATTTGAAGGGTTAGCGGTCTCCCGAAATGTAGGTTTGTTGAGCCCCTGGATACAAGCACACACACCATTCACCAAACATATACACGCACACAGTGGCACAACACCATTGAACTGACTGGGCTTTAGTCCTCTTCCCCCACCCCCTGAAATGTTGGGCTAATTTGACTCAACCTGGCTGACCTACAAATCCGTTGCCGGACAGAAGAGGACACAGATGTTAAACGGCACCTGTGTTTGTTCGTAAAGGCCCAGCTAATACTAACGTAAAGCATTTCACTGTTCGTTTGTAGACAGTTGAAATCATGATATAGGTTTAGTACTTGCATGCTAGGGGAGTGATTGGAAGGGTAGAGAGGGGACAGGAGACTGCTCATTCTCACAGCAGTCCATAAGTGGGTGCTTTCAGACTTCAAGTAGAGAGGTAACTGCTTGTAACATTGAAGCTGCACTAGAATAGTCTAATTAGAATGCATAAAGAAATTAGATGCCCCCATACAAATAAATGTGCCACTCCCCCACCGCTCGTGAAGTTAGCGCCTCTCCCAACATTTGAAGTGTTAGCGGTCTCCCGAAATGTAGGTTTGTTGAGCCCCTGGATACAAGCACACACACCATTCACCAAACATATACACGCACACACACACACACACACACACACAGCCACCCATACATTTAAGTGTGTACCCTTTCACCATACAGGCACACTCAGGCAGCCACCCGGACATTTAAGTGTGAACCCTTTCACCATACAGGCACTCCCAGGCAGCCACCCATATATGTAAGTGTGTACCTTTTCACAGTATACTCTCGCACGCACACTCAGCCACCCATACATATGAGTGTGAACACTTTCACCATACACTCACACAGGCATATCCAGGTTGCATCATGTACTCACTCAATAATGCACATTACATTATATACATACATATACACACACTTACATGCACGCACACACATTTAAAGAAAATACATTTTCTTACCTTTAACCTGTTGGTCCAGGGAACAAGACCTTCAGCTCCCTGCAGTAGCCAGGAATGCTTGTTCCCGTCATATGCAGAGGATCAGGAGGCCCCTGTGTCATGGGGTGGAGGGGAGTCCCATTACTTCATAAAGACTTTTTTTCCGTTAAAGGACCAAACCGGAACAGAAATAATTTTGTTATGAAGGCAGACTTACTGCAACAATAAACTATGGGCCTCATTATAAGTGTGGCAGTCCGGAAACAAGGGTGCTAGTAAGCTTTCTGGGAACCTTGTTTCCGGACCACCAAACTCAGTGTCTGCCTGCTGGGACCTCTGCACCCGACAGGTCTAACCGTGGCGAGCGCAGCGGCCCCAGTAGGCAGACTCATCACAGAAGCACAGGCACCTTTAGTGGCAGTGCTTCCGTGAACCCATGGGGACTAACATTTTCTGCCACCTAACTCCCAGTCCGCCAAGACTTGTAATGTCCCGGTAGCACCGGGAAGCTAGATGTCAAAAATGGTATTGCAAGGTCGGTTTACCGCCAACCTCGTAAGGAGGCCCTATTTCTTTTTAATGTCATAGGGCTCCCCGTCCCATGCCTTGGAGGCCACTAGCCTTTAGGCTTCCATGCAATGAGGTGGGGGAGCCCTCGGACTTCATAAACAAATAAAATCTTTTTTTAGTCACTCTGCCTTCATAAAGAAATTATTTGTAAAAAAAATCTTCATGAAAGCAGAGTGACTTCAAAAACAAACTTTCTTTTTTCTGTTTTTAAATGTTTGTTGTAAAAAAATATTTTAAATAAATATGTCTGAGGGGCCCCTACCAGGACATGAACAGGCCCCGCGCACTGCAGCGGTTGTGGGTACCCCAGTTACATCAGTGCTTACATGACAACTGCAGCCTGCAGTGCACGCTGCAGTTGTATTTTACGGCAGTGACACAAATAATCTGGAGGGATAAAAGCTATTATATCTCCCCCACTTAAAATTGTGGGGGGATTTGACCCCCTCAGCCCCCCCATGTCCTATGCCTGTCTTCAACACAGAGACACAAGTCCAATGTGTAGATACGCCAAACCCATGTAAAACATCTACATATTTGTTTGTGATCTCGTACATAATGTGAGGTAAATGTTCTAACTGTTTTTAATATGGAGGTGACTAGGCAACTGTGTCATACTGTTTTTGGATCATTTGACCGCGCCAATGTTTAAAACAACAAGAACGAGCACTAAGTCGAGAACACACAGAGCGTGAGACTCGAGTCAACAAAAAATACGACTTTGCGCTACCCTTTGGTAAAACCATATCTCGCTCAACATCCTCTAGGGGTATGCTTTCCAAAGGACTGGATTTCACAAACTAGAAGGTGATTTAGGCACATTTTCCTTTCCACACGTATCCCACCAATAGCAGTGAGACACAGCACTACACCCCTACCCAACGTTTCCACGCCCTGTTGCCATGACTACTGCTGTTACCCAATCATCTTTTTGAACATGTAACGAGCCCCCATACACAACACGCATGCGCATACCTGTGAACGAAGCAGAGGCCACCAGACTGACCAGAAGCAGACAACTTGAAAGTAAGCTGCCTCTCGCCCCTTTTTTACTTTTTTACTTTTTTACTTTTTTACTTTTTTACTTTTCAATCTCAAATACTAAGAGGCTGTCACAGTATAGAGCATAGACCAGCCCGATCCCTTCTCTGACAAATAAGTTACCTAGCAACACAGGTGCTCTGCAAAGACGCCGGCACTCCGCTGTACATCAGTCACTTTTCAAGAAGCCGCCTGTTTGTAGTTATAACAGCATGACTGTAGAATTTTTGCCAGTACATTAAAAATTCAGCAGTATACGCTATGTAACCTTATGTAGCATTAAGTAAGGTTTCATCCTTGTTTTACAGACTTACTAAAGGACGTGTGTAATGACGCCACTAAAAGTCACACAGCAACCACAAACACTCAAATCGTTGTACTGGTGTACAGATGACACCCATTTAAGAAATTATAGGCCAATACATCAGAAGCTAAACTGCAGGTATGAACATCACTCCCTTTTTTGTGCATATTAAACAAAACACACACAGATACTCCATTTTTATTGAATGTCACCAATTCCCATTATTGATAGCACAAACACACCCAGGGGTCCTTCAATTGTGAATAAGAAGATAACCTCCACCTCAACAAAGTCCAGTCCTGAGGAAAGCATAAGAAGAGATACACCAACAGCTGTTCACTCTCATTTTATGCTGGAAACACCAACAATGTTGACTTGTAATAGGTATTGAAAAACAACAACACATAAAGTCACTGTTCACTAACCCCTCACAACCTCACTGCATGGTTTAAATGTCTACTGTTGAGCACCATATGATTGTTACTATGGTGTCCACACAACAATTGAGATAAAATAACAGAATATGTATAACAAATGTTCTTTATGTTATAATGTTGAGCCTGAAATCAGGCTTTTTATTAATATTATGACAAATACATTTTTACTTTGTTAATTTGGTGATCTGTTTAGATGTGAATTACAGACTAATTTTAGGCATCTGTCAAAATGGAGTGTTTAGTGTTCATACCTATTGGTGTAGAAGGGAGGGGTAGCCTGTATCACTTTGTATATATATAGTTCATTGAATTCCCTCCAGATACAGGCTCCTCGATAACAAAAAAAGAGGATACTCTACCCCAATTTATTGAAACTGATAGACACTTACATAACATCTGCTGCAAGGGAACAGGGTGCATGTGAAGTAAAAACAATGCATGATACGAGTGACACAGCATGCACAGAAATTGAACAGACACATGCCACAAAATGAAGCCCCATATGCATGGACATGATGTCCATTGCGCTGATACTTTGTAAGACCAAACCCATAAATTGCACTGTGAATTATGTCTGTGCCTCCCCCATGCATGTGACTCTGGATACCCACATCTGCCCTGGCTAATGTCCCCTGTGCATGATCCACAAACACTGCTGGATATTCACTACAACCACACTCACAGCAGGACACAAGTGTGCATTCAGCGTACCTTCTCCTCAAGGCATGATTCCACTACCTCAACCATACCATTGGAGCCCTGATGAACGCTCCAGAGAATGTGGGTAGAATTGTGCTTGTGTGTGCCATGCTACACAATATATGCCTGAAGAGAAAAGTTCTGCTACCCCCTGATGTGGACATGCCACCACCTGAGCATGAGGATGCAGAGTCTGTGGCAGAGGCAAATGCACACTTTGCCATAGATGACGTGATGGATGGGAGACTGGCTCACCAGGGACTGAAAGACAATTTATTCTTGCACATTCAAATGGCACAAGCCAGTCACGACTGTGTGACACTCACCTCAATAAATAAAACCACCATGATACAATCAGGAATGTCCTCATTTTAATTGAATATTTTGCTCCAACTATCAACCCTCAACCCCTCACACCACCAACATCCGAACACACTATCCCCCTTGCCTCTCCCACCACCAACTCCCCAACACACTATCCACCCTCCCACCATCGATTCCCCAACAGACTATCCCCATGCCCCCCCACCTCCAACTCCTAAATATGGCCTCTCAGGGCAGAAAGTGTCTCAATGTTATATGTGGGACCTTTTTCCCCCATGCCAGCCCCTGGTGATCTGGGACACAATTGGCGCTGGAACCAGTGCCTGGGTGTACTCTGCTGCAACTCTTCAGTGGGTGACATTGAACTGGAGGCTATCGAGTCTGGCCCACGGATGTGCTGGAGTGTGACCTCTCTGCTCTGGCAGATGTCACTGCAAGGGGCGCTACCCCTTCCATCATCTCCCTGACCCAATGCCCATTCAAAGCCAAGGTGGCAGGTTCCTTGACATGGCCTGCACAATCCTGCAGGTGGCCCCTTGCAGGCAATCATGAATCGCATCGAGGTGTTCCAAATGGGTGTGCCCAATTGCCTCTATCTCCCTCTGCTGCATCTCCATCTCCTCCAGCCTTTGAAGCATGGTGTTGCTTGGCAGTGTGTGCTGAATAGGAGGGGGGGTGTGCAGTGGCTCTGGAATGTAGGCCATAGGATGGCCATAGGATTGCATGTTGAAGTCCGTCTCAGGTGGCGGTGAGGGCTCTCAGGGGTTTGTGGCCCTTCTGCAGGCAGCGACACTGGACTGATGTCCCCCTGTGTCTCAACAGTTGCCCTGCCCGGACGTGTGCCCTCTGCATCAGTCACTGCAAATGCAGGAGTGGGAGCAGTGTTCTTTGGGGTGCTCCTGGTGGCCTATGGTATTGCTGTAGGCTTGGCTTTGCTGGGTCATGGTGGCTCACTGTGGTACATCTGCCTAGCTATAGCGTATGTGTTCCTTTGTGGTGTGGTGGTGGTGGCAGACCTTGGGCGCCTAGAGGTGTCACTTCCAGATGGGCCTGCCCCCTCATCCTGCTCTGGTTATGTGTGAGTGCAAGTAGGGGACATATACATTTTTGTTGGGTATAGTTCTTCCATGTGTGTTGGCATGCAAGACACATTTGACATGGTACAGAGTGGGACCCTACACATTTGGGCAGATAGGCATGGTTGGTCAGGGGACACTGCATGTGGGCAGAGCATTATGGGAAAGGTAGCAACAATGTGTATGTGACACATGGCCAGTTGGCCTTTGGCCTGTGTGTGGGGAGGGCAGGGTGTCCATGCTGGTGCAGCTGATGAATAGCTTGCATGCTTGTGGTCCTTCAAGCCCCTACATCTCCTCCCCTGGTGGCACACACCTTGGGAGATTGGTTGTGGTCGCTTCCTCTATGGCACTGCATTGGCTCTATGGAGGGGTGCTGTGCGGCCAGCAGTGTTGTGCTGTGGTGTACAGGGATTGGCTAACTGTGCCTGTGTCAGTGCAGGGAGACATCTACTTCCATGTGGCTCATCTGCCATTCCAACATGGGCAGGCCAACTGGGCTTGCAACTTGTTGGTGTGACTTGCTGAACAGTGTTGTGGTTGCTCATGCACCACAATCCCGCTGGCAAACGGTTCACTGGCAATGGTGTGGTGTGCATGACACTTGGATAGGTCATTTGTCACCCCTTACCACTGCTCTTACAGTCAGGGGTGCACTTGGTGCCCCGGCCCATGGCTGCTGTTGATGGTGACTAATATGGCACGCATCACTACACCCTGATTGGACTGCCCTGCTTCTGGGTCTGATGACATGTGTCCCTGTCAACTGGGGCGTCTTGTGTTGGGATGACATGTGGGCTTGGACTTGTGTCTTGTGTTGGGGGAGGTTTGACTCACCTCCTGCCTCCTATCTGCTGGCACCCGCCTCCATACCTCCGACTCCCTCAATGTCCTCCATGTCCAGGACTGTGCTACACTTCTCCGTCCAATCAGTACAGTACCACCTCCAGTCACCAGAGACTCCTAGCGGTTTTGGGACAGGAGTCCACGCACCCTGACCCTGATGTCATTCCATCACTTCCTACAGCCCTCCCCGTTACGGGGTCTGTTTGTCACGGCAGTCACCTTCTGGCTAATGGCATGTCAGATGGTTGTCCTGTGCTGGCCTAAAGGTTTTCCAATGCCTACTGGCATACAGCTCCTCACAGTGGGCCACAGCCACAACCTCGTCAGTGACAACCACCAGTTCTCCCTCACTGAACTTTGTTTTCCTTAAGCAATTTTCAAGCACCCTGCCCCGGGTCCTCTCCTGTGACATTTTGGCTTGTTTCCAGGTCTGGATGGCTGCAGGAAGTTGGAGATTCTGGATGGATTGAGATTTTAAAGATGGCTGCAGCCATGCTTCCTGTTCCGGCGATGACGCAATTTCCGCCTGCGGTAATAGCGGCGGGGTTAGCGTGAGTAGCACTATTAGCGCTGATTTTTCAGCGATAACCCTTATATCAGCACAGTGTACACCAGGCGGTAATAGCATTACTGCCGGAAAGGCGCACGCGTTCGTTCATGCCAGGTTGTGATGCAGCGCTAATACCACTGCACGACTTGGCGGTAATGCTATTTCCGCTCTTCGGAAATCATGCCAAAATACCGTTGGAGTCGTGATGATTCCCAATGTAATTGTTAAATTCATCTATTTACAACCTGTATGAGTACATTCATAAAAATATTTCAAAAGTAAATGAATTACATGAATTGTGAACTATTCATTGTAAGTTTGACAGAGCTACCAACATATGTTTCATGTTCTTAATTTCTTTCAAGAATTCATCAGGGCATACGCCTGTTGATGAAGGAAATAGCATTTAAGCATTTCCCTACTTATAGTAATACCGCAAGACAAAAGACGTTACCTCATTCCCTATAAACTGTAATTCTTAAATAGAAAGGTGTGCTGACAACAATGAAGTGATGAATATCCATTTGTACTAAATACCTCCAGAAACCCATATGTTGCAGGGTTAAACTTACTGACAAAGAGTGGCTGAGCAGTCATCTTTAAAGCTCTGCCTTGCACACTGCGTTATCAAGACAGTTTTTTTGTTGGAAGTTATAAACTTTTACTCTCCTGCATTGTTATATGAAAACATACATAACACACAGAAAGCTGTGCTTCAACTAGTTATCCGAAATGGGTGCATAAATATTTAATACGAAAGTTGGAGCAATTACGGGTTAACACTAGCTCCAACAAATAATTTTTTTAATGCAAAAGGGCACTGATAACTGTCCCATGCCATGTGGTGGAAGACAGTCCTCTCTGCATCTGAGGCTGTTGACAAGGGGTATTGCTAGGCGTGCACTGAGGGGGCTATAGCCCCGGGTCTTTTGGGTGTAGCCCCAGATAGAAGCACAGGGATTACAACAAAAAGATTAGCTAGCACCGAGTCCAACAGTCCTGACATTAGGATAGCCCAGGATCTTTTCCTGACCTAGCAAGACCCCTGCTGCGGACTCTCCTTTCTCCAGCTCACAAAGGCAAAAGGTGTGTCTAAATACCTTGCCCCTTTAAAAAGGACTAGTTGGGCTGCAGTTGTGATCCAGTTGGTACGACGTCTTTTTGCCGACAGTAATTTTTTCCATAGACTTTTTACCAAACAAATTCCATCGATAAAACTCATTGAAATATATATGGGGGGTGGGTAAGGGGTTAAAAGGGATGGGGAGGAAGTCGGGTGTGGTTAATAACATAAGGAAATTGGCGGTTCTCAGCAAAAAATCAATTAAAAAAAACACTGTCAGTAAAACAACATAAAAGCCTGCAGTTAGCTTAATTGCCTTGGCAGTGCACACCGGTTGAATGGGTCCCTGTCTTGCCAAAGGATTTTAAATGTAGTTTATTTTTGTGCTTGTGTGTTTCATTATTCCCTTGCAGCCAAATTGGCTGCACTACTATCATTACACAAAGAGAGGGCACTGGTTAAAATGTGCAACATCCCAGCTCCAAAGAAGTACTTAGCACACAAATGGTTGCACATTTATTATGGTCAGCACAGCACAGCAGAGCATACATATTTAAATTAATACATTCATTAATTTATTTTTCGAACAGTGCATTGCAAAAAGATTTTGTCTTAGCCGTTCTCTACACATTACAATTTAATTTTATGTATTCATTCATTAAAATATTTCAAAATTAAATTAATTACATATATTTTTACACCAGTCATTGAAAGTATGACAGAACTGCCAATATATGTTTCATGTTCTTAATTTCTTTCAACAATTCATCAGGGCAACCCGCTTGTTGGTGTTGACTTCAGCTACCTTTCCAGCTGCTACCAAACGCTTTCCTATAACATCTTCTACTCACTATTTACTACAACCAAAACACAACACCAATCACTACTACTTGCTACAAAACGTATTACACACACCCTGGATCTAGCCTTTACCTATAGTATGCAACCTCATTACATTGTTGCTTCTTCGTTCATCGTGTAAGGCTTTGTGATGGTTTCTAAAATGTATGAAAGTTTAAATACAAATAGCACGTGCACAAAACTGCTAAACCAAACGACAAAATACTAACTCTTAACATCCAGCTCTGTTTGCTAATACATTTTATGCAACATAGACCTCTTTGGGGCCTTGCACGTGCATCCCAACAGCCACCACACATAGGTTTGTTGAATAATGTGCAGATTGCAATGTGTTAATTGTTTGTATCCATTATGAAAATAAAACCGAGGCCAGTAATGTGGCCTGTTTCTGACTGGCAATGTAAGTGTTAGAGCGTCCTATTTTGGTGGTGGTGCTGGCAGACTCAGTAGTTGTCCCAGAAAAAGGATGTACCTCTACACTGCCATTTATTGCTGAAACTGTACACCCCACCATCATACTTGAATACTTTGCCTACTGTGGTTTAATTTAATTTCCTTGAGCAAAAAGTGAGTTTATGGGTACCACAAATGCTTTTTGCTTTGTGCTGTGCATCTGTTGCTCTTCCGTCACACTTACATACTCATGTCAAGGGCTAAGAGCAGCAGTGTTGTCATCATCATCATCACTAGAGCACATCATTGATTCTTGCACTACCCTTTCACCAGAACCTACAGGGTTGCATAGAGAGGATACTTAGCATTATCATCAGAAACAAGTGATAGTGAGACGTAACTGCCCTTCGACCTTCAGTCCCTTTCAACACCATTCTCAACTTCCTCTGAGAACTTGCCTTGTCTGCAAGGAGAGAGTAACTTTCTTGCCTTTTCCATAGCTTGCCAATCATCCTGTGACTGTACCTTAACACCTCAGATTGTGTCCAGCACTACAGCACCAGTCAGAAGAGGTCCTTTGTTTCCCCCATGATGTCAATGAGATGATGCTTTGGCCCAGCTGCACTTTCCCCTTTTTCCCTACCCGTTATCTTACTAGTGGTTGCCCTAGTTACACAAGATAGTGACTGCATTTTTAAAATACTTTGAGAATTGGGATGTTTGATCCCAGACCGTGCAACACTGCTGTTGTTTTTGTAGGTTGGAACTTTATTATGTTACTCAGATAGCTTCTTTGGAGCCATATTTCAGTTTGGCTTCCTTGGAATCTTGTTTGATTGGTCTGCTTTCGTCGACGATAACATGTATGTAACTTTTCATGCACAGTGCTGTATACGCTTGAAGTAGTCAGTGTTGAACAGGAGCATTCAAATGTTGAAGAACATATGACTAAGCCACCCAACCTGACTGGAGCAAAGGCTGCACAAAAGTCAAACTAAACAAAGCACTGGTTTCCCCAAATTCATACAAGTTTGCCAAATTTGTACTTTTTTCAATATTACCTAAGTTTGAGAAATTGTTTTGTTATTTCTAATTGTTGCTTTAAAATTCCATACTGCTTTACCATTCTCATGTGTTATTGCTCCCGGTGATTACTTTCACAATGTCTACTCCAGTCTACAACAGTTCAAATTAAATTGTTATTTCAAAAAATTGTAAATGAAAAACATGAATCCAATTCATAGTAATCCAAAATAATAGTCAAGATTAATAAAACATATTTTAATAATCCATAAAAAGGCAATACAAATGCAAACAATCATACATGATAACAATTAATTAAAAGTAGACAAACACTAATAATCTATATACATAAAAGTCAAAATGTGTTAGTTTGTTGTGGCATTTGTGGTGAAGGGTTGTTCCTTATACAATTGCACACTGTTTCACAAATCTAAACCACATGTTGCAGAGTTGCCTGTTAGGACCCTCCAGACATTACTGGCTACATGACATTTGGACACCCCACCCTTTTCCCTGGATTTCAGCAAAAGTCAACATTTGTTTGTAAGTTTGTGGCTCTGCGAAGCGTTGTTCCTTATAGAATTTCCCACTGTTTCACCAATCTGCACATTTTGCAAAGTTACCTGTTAGGACCCTCTGGACCTTACTGGATACATGACATTTGGACATCCCACCCCATTCCCGGATTGCCACAGAAGTCAAAATTTGTTTGTGGGTCTGTGCTTTGGTGAAACATTGTTCTTTATACAATTACACAACGTTTCACCAATCTGCACCAGATTTAGCATATTTACCTGTTAGGACCCTCCAGACATTACTGGCTGCATAACATTTCGACACCCACCCCCTTCCACAGATTTCAGCAAAAGTCAACATTTGTTTGTAGGTTTGTGGCTTGTTAAAGTGGTTTTCCTTATACAATTCTAAACTGTTTCACCAAACTGGCACCAAATTATTCACTGTTACCTATTTGGACCCTCCAGACATTACTGGCTACATGACATTTGGAGACTCCACCACTTTCCCCGGATTTCAGCAAAAGTCAACATTTGTTTGTGGTTTTGTCGGTTTGTAGATTGACAAAGCTTTGTTCCTTATACAATGCCACATTGTTTTATCAGTCTGGACCACATTTTGCATAGTTACCAGTAAGTGCCATGCAGGCATTACTAGCTACATGACTTTTGGACACCCCACCCCATTTCCCTCGATTTCAGCACCTTCACACATGAAACGGTTGCCTGAAATCGGTGAATCATCAATGTGGTCGTAGAAGGACCCCAACGTCTGCTCCGGGGTATGTCTGCCACACGACCCGATTCTCAGTGCAGTTTAGCTCAGAGTGAAAAGCACATCTAGCGATAAGTGAGTCGGAACAGTGACCTACGGGATCATTGATTTTCAACAATTGATGAGAGTGCTGCCATGTCTGTCCACAGAACCTGTTTGGAGAACTGATACTTTTTGCTAGTCCAAAAAATATATTAATCTAAAGTAATATCTAAGATAATTAAGATACAGTCTAATAATAAAAAGTAATCATAATTCATAAAAATACAATAGTTTTACATGAATAATAAACATTATTAAAGATTTTTTTTATTTAATGATTTTAAAAATTACATTTTGTATATTAAGGTGCACAGTCTCATTGAAAACAATATAGATTTTGTTCAGACAATTTTAGACTTTGTGACCTGCTTCTCTTCAATGCTATTTGGTGGGGAGTGGTTTATGGTTGTCTTGCAACTCTTAATTATGTTGCTTGGTGTTAATTTCTACTGTTGTCATGGACTGTGTTATCCATTTCTGTCTTTGTTGGTATTCATTTGCTCTAGTTCTATTGTCTCTCTGTTGTATCCTGTTGTTTATTGCTATCATATTATTTACTGCACCAACTCATTAATTTTGTAAATCATGTTGGCATAAGGCATTATAGAAACAAAGTGAACAAAAAAATAAAATATTGTAAAAAGTGTAAAATGTCACTTTCTTTTATATATGTATACATTCTTAGAAACAAACACAATTGAGCAAATAGTTACGTGTTTTACATATTGTAAAACCTTTACAAAATTACACAAATTAAACATTTTAAAAAATGTGTTATTATTTGGTTAAGTGTTGTTCACCTTTAAATGATATTTAAATAAGTGTGTTCTTCGACATCTTACAAGAGGAAGAAACATGGTGGTGCAGGCTCATTGGCAGCAAGAGAACAGCCTGGCAAATTGCCACAGCAGAAATCTTAGAATACATCGTAAACAATTTACTCAATGTCAACTTGTGATCACAAGTGAAAGACGCATACAAATACAAATACAAATGCATACAAATCATTGCAAAAGACTTGCTGATGACAGGATGTACAACATAAGAAGATGGAGATAAAAAGCCAAACAAACATTATTGTAAAAATCTTATTTTTTGATTAAACAATACAAAAATAAGCCATCTGCTGCCCACCCTACCCATTTGAAAAACAAACCCATCTGCCATCTCATCCTGGTCTCGAGTCGCAGCCTCACAATACCCCCTCCTTCATCTTCGTTGTGCTGTGTGTCTAGAACACTATGAACCCACAAACCAATCAAACACTACAAGAACAAGAATTCAATAAACCAGTTGTGTGATCTGGGCCTCCAGCGTCATCGCTATCGATCCTTCCCAAAAGAGTTCAGCAAGCAAAAACGTAGTTCTATTAAATGCAATTATCAATTGCCTGTGTTCTCGTGTCAAAGGAAATGTGACGATTACAAAGCAAATCATAGGATGCATCAAGATTCTTCTAGACATAATCACGTCAAGGAAGTCATGAAATAAATCTACTCAGGGAAGGTTGACTGCAGCACAAGGCATGCCGGTCTTGTCTTTGACATACGTTAAATTTGAAAGTAATTGGGATGCAAAGAATCATTTCAGCAAAGAGGATTTTGTAGTTTATTTCTCTGGACCTACAACTACGATTTAGTACGTACACTTCACCAGAATACGTACTTCAGTGTTTGTATGCACCTGCGACAAAGGTACACTTCTCAATGTGGGCGAAGGTGAAGTCATGCACGTTCACACAGGTCTAGTCCTAACAACTAAGACACTGGCTCTGATAGAAAAAGGAACACAACTAGAATTATCCTGGAAATGCCGGACTCCTCGTGTCACTTTGTGGGGAAGTGGCTTTTGCCATCATTGTCAGAATGAACAGTGCTACACGCATTAAGTCTCTGAGGTGAGAGCCACCTCAACATTAGAGCCTAAAGTGGTACATGGGGCTAATATGTTTAAAAATATAAAGTTTGAGACTTTCAGGCTTCAGAAGGGGCATAATTGATTATCCAAAAGTTGAGGTTGTAATTAGTTGTCTGTGTGTTTTTAGGCTGGTACTTTTTTCAAACATGCCACTTTAAATTATGTGTAATCCAGCCGGATAGCTCCTACTTGTTCACCACACACTCTGAGTTCAATCAAACATATGTTTAAACTATTCAGTATTCAGCTGATTTCAGAAGTGTCGGTCATTTATCTACACTCTAAGGGACAGATTGAAGCTCTTTCAGCACTTTGGCACATTGCTTGTATGAAGTGGTGCTAATCTCTTTTGGCATTTTAAATTCTTGTTCGGAATAGCCTATGGTTTGGTTGACAGAGTCCTGGTGGGAAGGCAATGATAAACCAGTGGCTATAAGGAACTCCACCCCTCCTTCCAAAATACTTTAGGGATCATTTTCTTTGTAGAGTTACGTAAAATGGATGCCTAAAATCCATGCATATACATGTTACACATGCATGTTATGCCATTCGTAATTTTAATGCCTTTGCATGGTGGTGAGGGAGTATGGACTAGAATCCGTTTCCACCTCTCCCATTCTATCCACCACACAAATGTAGACAAATTCCTTAGGAATCCACAACAAATACTGCCTGCCGTGCATAAATGTCAGGCAGAGTTTACGCATTGTGTACAGCAAAATGCAAAAGGGAGGTGTAAAGATGATTTGGACAGCATTTTACACCTCCCGTTTGCACTCCATAGTGCAAATGACAAACATTGCATGGAGGGGACCTGTTTACATGTAAGTGTAAATAGAGATGAACCCCCCTTATGCAATGTAGCCTTTGAGGAAAATTATCCCCTTTGCTCAGAAAGAACATTTGGGAAAATACACAAATTGTAAGAAATTAATTATTCACATTTATTGTGAGTAATCTTGTGAATGATCGAATCTCTACTAAGCCAAAGTAAATCACAAAACCTTTGTTAAAATGGAGGCTGACAGGCATGTCCACGGCACAATGTTACATACGCAATGATGCATGCACAGTAAACATGGCAAATGTGTACAAGCGGACAATAAGCAAGCATTGGTTAAGCCTACAGGTCTCGCTTTGTAAATGTAGAAGGTACATTTTGTTTTCTGTGAAACCCTAGCAGGATAACAATGTCTTGATCCTCTGCATATTCAAAGCCTGGTATATTGGATTTGCTAATGCATGTAGATTGTAGATTTGCCATTGACTAGAATACATAATGTGCCAACCTCATAGTATTTGCTAGGTGGCCAATCTCTTATCCTGATCAAAGATTTTATTTCACCTTTTTCCACCATAAACATCATAAAACAACACCCAAAACAGCAATCAATATATAAAAGAGCCAAATCAGGGAATGCAATCAGAATAATAAAATAGTTAAAATAACATTAAGAAATAAGAACATGCACAGTTTATTGTTCAGACATTTAGAATAGCTACAAAATAGGGTACCTGTAAGAGGGTGAAACACCTTGGGCTCTTTTAGCAATCACTTTCCAAGTAAAGTACAATAAGCACCTCATGCACCGTTGATCTTTAGGAAAAAACTACAGATCTGCCAGACATTGTCTAAAATAAAAATACAAATATGAAGTACAGGGGGTAAACATGACTTGTATTAAGTCGGGCACAAGTGACAGAAGAGAAAGAAAATGAATCAACGACCAGAGACGTCTTTATGGGAGGGCAAAATGGGCACTTGCCCAGGGCCCCACCTTGAAGTGGGCCCCCTCAAGGTTGCTTGTTCTAAAGTAAGATTCAATTTTTCACCAGACTTTCACACGCCATGAGATTTCATAACATGCTACTGAGGCGCTAAACCTTTGTTCATTCTGCCGTGATCAATGAATGATGTAATGCTTTCTGTGTTCACTGTGGAATGCATAGTTTGTGTGTTCCGTACGGCACAACTCCTGTAGCATTTTTTCCTTCCAGTGTGAATTATGTTGATCATGTGTAATAGCCAAAGTTGAAATCCATATCGATGAATTGAGTGCCACAATGGTTCAGAAGTTAGCTGAGTGTGTTAAGCACTCATTGCAGAGATATGTGTTAATATGAAAGATTAGAAGGGCACATTCCAGCAAGGCTGGCTGAACCTTTCCTCTGTCTGAAGTTTATAAACCTGCCTGCATACGTACTTGGTTTTGCAGCATAAGAGGTGCTATTATCAGCAATGTTCCTGCACCAGATAGGGGTTGCTATAAAACTAACATGTCATTCATAGGGTGAAGGTCTACAAATTGGTTTGTTCAGATGGGGCGTTCTAAAACCTAGGCAATCCCCACCAAAGATGAGCATAAACTATTAGTCCAAAAAGTGAATAAGTATCCAAATTCAAGACTATGGAAACAAAGTGTTCATGCTTGTATCCTGGCTTTGCCAGCAGACGATACAGTGATCCTGGTCAAATCATACAATCTCTCTTGCATTACTGTGCTGTCATCTGGCATGCTGGTGGCATCGTTTAGCTCATTACTTGATATTTCTTCTTACGTAGCCATTTGAGTGGAAGGGGTGGTAGACAGGAGAGAGCAGACCAGATGTTGTAGGCCTTATGCAAGCATATTTTAAGGTCTGCTAATTTGTCACAAAAAACGTTTTGCTTTTTGTATAAAAGTCAAACGTTTTTCTGCATGTTTATGAATGACAATTTGACAAGCCATTGTTTTGAAAGTATTTAAAGCTTAAAAGTAAAAAAAGTCATACCTAGATTAAATCTGTTAAATCACATTGATTGGTATGCTGGTACTTATATACTTCCCTTGATGATGGAGCAAATGAAGCTAGAATCATTCCCATTTTACGTAACACCCTTCTGTAATATTTTAGTTTTAAAAATGGTCAGATTTGGAAATGTGATTTGTGTACTTTGCAAGTCAGTTTTATGAAATGAGATAGTTAGCACACATCCCAGCTTCACCCCTTAAGCAATGTGTGATCCTCGGCTCTCATTTAATCTTTTATTGCCTAACCTCTCAGAATTGCCAGTCCCTAAACCTTTCAAAATTGTCAGCCCTTCAGAGTGATTTCCTTCTCAGGTTATGATCTTCATAAAAGCCTTACTCATGGTTTCATCGGCTGTAGGGCTGCTTGCACTATAATAGTGAGCATTGATATACTGCACACCACAAGCACTTGTTCCCTTGATCTCTAATGGCAACACTATTTGAAAACCACATCCCACTTCTAATCTCGATCTGTCTGGATGGAGACACCTTCCTGATAGCTTCTAATCTGCATTCACTGTCCATGCTATGCTATGTGTAGATTTCTTCTTCCTTACAATTGGTCTACTCTATCCATGCTTGAGCACTTTTGCATTCGCTGAGGCAGCTGATGTGTGTTCTCTGCCTATTCTGGGTTACATGTACCTTTTACATACAGTCCCGCATTAATACCAGAGGCTGCATACCTTCCCGGATGCTACTGATAAAAAAGTATCCTGTTTCTATACTAGAAGAGAAGTAACCTCTTCGGAGATTGCTAATGTTGGCCTTCAAATGCTCCTTGTTTATCATTCTGATTAGAGCAAGTATGGAGAGGGTAAGAGGACTTAAAGGGAGCAAACATTCTTATTTTGAATGCTGCGAGGCAGCATATCAAACTATACGTTATGATCACGGTGGGCTTTGGGGGGTGCCACCAGATACTCTTGATCACTTAATTCCTTTGGTTTGGTGGAGGGGGGCCCCAAAGATGTCCATGCCGAGGGCCCCAAAAATGCTTAAGATGGCCCTGTCAACGACTCAACTTGGTTTGAACAGATAGGACAGTAAATCGACCCAGACTCTTACCTCTCCATAACGAGGTAAAAGAAATCAGACAAACTTAGTTGCACCTCGATCTAGTGATTTTCACACAATGTATATCATGTGGTGACCCGAGGAGATAGGGCTGAGGACCCAGAGAGCAAGACATGACTCCATGAATACTATTCAAAAGTATTTTAACAGCTGCCATGTTTAAAATGGCAATTTAAAATTATATTCAGATAATTCATTGCACAGGTTACTTCTACAGTCTTTTTGTACATGTCTTATCCGAGGAACATGCAGAGAATGGCCTCTTTGCCATACGCCATCCTTTCAAATCTGTGTGAGGCTGACCTTTGGATTAGCTATCATATTTAAGACGAATTGATCACTCACGTGTATGAGGCCAGTTATCTATGACAAGCAACATTTGGTGCAGACGGAGTCAGAACCGATAGTCTTTCATTAAAAGAATTTTGGTTTGTTTGTAAAATACCTCCATTATCATTGAAACCCCAAATCCCAGGTCTGTAAAGTGCAACCATGAGAACTTTGGCCTCATGAACCTTCAGCATCATTTTAGCAGATGTTTCTTGAAACATCAAGCACAAGTAAAAATGCCTCTGATTGCCTGCATCTTGCACATGAATTCTTTAATTGAGTGCTACATGTTTGAGAGAGTCAGAGACAATCTCAACCTGTTTAATAATCCATGTCGCTAACATGGGGTATACTCTGTTTTCAAGTGTAAAAGGAGTGATTACCTGAGAACGTTTAATGGATAAGATCATAATAGCAATAGGCCTGGCTCCAGAATATCATCTAGGTGGGCCAGAGATGTTATTGGTGGGGCCCAATTTCCAATTGATATAAGAATAGCTGAAGTAAAGAGGCGGGCCGCGTAAGCTTAAGAACAAGCTTTATTTGAGGCCCCCGGAGGGTTCAACAGCAGGAGGAAAACAAACACACAGACCACTCGAAAACAGAACACCGGGTGGTCAGATTCTAAATTGCCTCGTGGGCGTCTTACACATAACATCTCCCTTCCATAAAGGAGGAAGGATGGATTAGGGGAAAGGAAGGAACCCGGGGGTGGGGGAGCTGGGCAGGTGAGGGAAGGAAACGAGGGGGAGGACAGGAACAGGATGGGTGAGAATTAAACATTTTGGAAAAGAAGCTGGTGGGTGTGGCATTTTAATAGTAAACATAGTCATTGTTGATGTTTTGTATGGCTTTGCGGTTCCTTTTTGACAGTCTTCCAACAGGGGCTCCCTCATGGTCAACACGGAGTCTGTCATTGTCCACATGTTCACGGAAGGATCTTCCAGACGAATAGGGAGAGTGTTCTGATGGTCTATCAAAGCTTTTGTTCATGGACGTGCTGGGCTTGTAAACGTCCTTTATTATTTTCACGAGGTCATCTGCAGACCATCTTTTCCCATCATCCAGGGCGACAGACTTTCCATAGCAACTCACAACTCTCTGTGGAGATCTGAAAATGGATTCACCCTTGGGCATTTTGTTTGGTTCCTTGACGCAAACACAGTCTCCTTCTCGAATCATCAATTCTTTTGCCCCATGTCTGGAATCATATTGTATTTTGTACTTTGTTTGTTTTTCTCTCACTGTCTTCCGAAGTAGATCCATGTCAACTTTTACTTCTCCAGTGTTCAAGAACATCCATGCCGGCCTAAAACGGCTGGTTGCAACCCTACCACGCATCGGGGTGAAGGGCTCTATATTTGTTGCAGTATGTGGGGTCATTCTATATGCATGCAAGGCTTTTTTGAGGGTTTCTCTCCACGGGAGGTTATTGGCCGTGGCTAGTTGAACCACGCTCTTCACAAGCCTATTCATGCGTTCGACAAGTCCATTAAAAATTGGGTTGTATAAGGATGTCGTTATGTGGTTGATGGACCTGTTTCTGAGGAAATCGCGAAATTCTATTGACATGAATTGAGACCCATTGTCCGAGATTAATTCTTTGGGGTCCCCCTCTCTGTTGAAGATCTCTGTCAAGAATTCTGCTACTTTCTTTGAAGTTATGTTGTCCTCATCCACTCCCCATTCAGTCCATTTTGAGGTGTAATCGACGAGTACTATGATATATATCTTGACTGTTTCAAGGTTCTCGAATGGGCCCATGATGTCTATTGCTAGTTTAGACCATACGTTTCTGGGAGGTTCTATAGGCTGTAGAGGGGTCTTCCTCAGGATCTTGGATTTGTCACTCATGGCACAAGTGGAGCAATTTTTTACAATTTCTTCTGCTTCTTTCCACATTCCTGCCCACCAGTAGTTGCCTCTTAGCCTGTTCTTCGGCAGGCTCCTTCCTAGGTGACCTTCATGTGCCAATTCGATTAGTCTTTTCCTGAGCTGAATGGGTGGGATTACTCGATCGTCTCTGAAGATATGCTCTTCGTCCATGGATATTTCTTCCTTGAAAGGAATGAAGCTTGCCAAGCCCTCTCCAGGCTTCTCCCAGTCGTTAGCTATCGCCTTCCTGATTTCACGCTGTTCGGCATCCGCGCTGGCACTACTTCTCCATTCATCTCTTGAGATGGCAGAGTTTATGACAGCTATGATGTCCTTGTCTGAAGATATAATCTCAGTGTAACGGTTGGTCGATAGTCTGGAAAGGCAATCGGCCACTTGGTTTTGTGGACCAGGAGTATAGCATAGCTGGAGGTTGTACTGCATGATGTCGCGGAACCAACGTCTGATTCTCGGTGAGATAAGATGAAGGGTTTTAGACTGAAGTAGATTTACTAGAGGTTTATGATCTGTTTTCAGTAGAATGGGTAAACCACAAATTAGGTTCCTGAAGTGTTGAAGAATCCACCTCACACCCAGAGCCTCTCTCTCGATGATGGAATAGTTTAGTTCAGCTCCCCTCAGCACTCTCGATGCAAAGGCGATCGTCACAGTGTTCCCATTTTGTTACTGTTCCAGGACACCACCAAGCCCGGTTTTACTTGCGTCTACAGATATGATTGTTTTGGCCTTACAGTAGAACATTCCCAAAGCTAGGGCTTGGTTAATGTGGGATTTGACTTCTTCGAATTTGTTTCTGCACTCAGCGGACCACACAAATTTGTCTGCCTTCTTCAAGAGGTTCCTCATGCTTTTGGTCTTGTCAGCATAGTTGCTTATAAACTTGGAATAGTATTCTGTCATCCCGAGGAAACTTCTTAATTGATCTTTGTTCTCGGGCTCTGCAATGTTCAATATGGTGTCCATGAGTTTCCTTTTGGGGCTGATGCCATTGGCGTTGATGGAATGACCCAGGTATGAAACTCGGTCGCATTTTATGTTGCACTTCTCTAATTTAAGTGTGTGACCACTTTTTTGTATCACCTGCAAGACACCCATAAGTTTTGCGTTGTGCTCTTCTTCCGTGCTGGCCGAGATGAGAATATCGTCCTGAAAACAGTGTATGCCATCAAGTCCTCCAAATAGGTGTGACATTAGCCTCTGAAATACTGCCACGGCTGAAGCGAGTCCAAAAGGCAATCTATTAAACATAAATGCCCCAGAGTTGTGACAAAATATGTTAAATTCCTTGAACTCTCCTCCAAAGCAATTTGGTGATAGGCTGAGGAGAGGTCCAGAGTTGTAAAGTATTTTGCAGGTTTCCTGGTAGATAGGAGTTCAGATATGTTGGGAAGTGGGTGTCTGTCAACCCATATATTTTTCTTGAGGTCTCTCAGGTTGACGCACATTCTTATGGAATTGTCATTTTTTTTTTACTAAGACAATTGGGGCAAGCCATTCTGAACTCTCTCTGGGCAGAGGTGCGCAAGTTCTGTCTTCAATGCTTCTTTTGTCCCAAAGGGAATTCCGCGGACTCGATGGGCTACGGGGACAGCGCCTCTCTTGAGGACGATTCTGTGTTGGAAACCTTCAAGGAGCCCGATCTTGTCGCAGAACACCTTGGGAAACTGTTTTGCTAGAATAAACGTGATGTCAGCATCGGTCTTAAGCACACTCAGCACAGGGATTTCTTCTCCAGGGTGTATCCTCACCTGAAGGGCAGCTTGTTCTTCCCATCCTACAACAGAGGAGCCATCCTTGGCTACGTAGAGTTTGCAATATGATTCTCTGTCATGGAACTTGAGGTTCACCCACACGTATCCCATTATATCAATGGTGGTCTTTCCATAACCGGTAGCTCTCACATAAGTGCTCCGCAAGTCGTGTATTTTGCCAGAAAGTACACTCAGGAAGGTCTTAAGATCCACCATGGTATAGGGGGAGCCGGTGTCCACCATTACAGGTGATGATATGCCCTTGATTTGCATGTAGACCCAGGGACCCTTGCTCTGTTGTAGGGATGTGACGGTGAGTATTTGTACTGGTGGTTGCGTTTGATTGATGGATAGCATGTCAACATGCCCTTGGTCAGTTTCGATAACTCTCACAGAGGCTGATCTGATGAAAGTTCACCTGGTGAAATTGCTATATCTGGTTGACCTTCCCCGTGAGCACTTGCAGACTTTGGCAAAATGTCCAAACTGGCCACACTTATAACACTCAACAGCTATAGCGGGGCATTCTTTGTCAGGATTGCCATGCTTGTACCATTCGCATCTCTGGCCGCGCGTTGGGTTCTGGGAGCTGTATGGCCTCCCCCTGTTTGAACTGAATCTCGAACCTCGTGATGGTGGAGCCTTTCTCACTGCTGCCACTAAACTCTCATAAGGCTCGAACTCAGGACTGACAGACTTTATCTCTACACTGGTAACGTGGTCGAGTCTTTCCTTCATACACTGATCCCCAAATTCCATGCTCCTTGCTATCTCTGTGGCTTGTTCCAGGGTGGGATTTTTGTTTTGCCACAGTTTCTGTTGGATACATGGATCAGCCACATTCAGCACAAGATGGTCTCTGAAATATTCATCACTGACGCCTGTGAAGCTGCAGGTCAACATAAGCGCCCTAAGAGACGCTATGTATGAATCGATTGATTCGCCTTTGAGCTGTTTTCTGGAAAAAAACCTGTATCTTTCCAGGACTATGTTAGTCTTGTTGCCAAAATGACTGGTGAGTTTGGCCAATGCAATGTCAAACTTGCGGTTGCCATCTCCTCCCACATTGTCAGGTTTGAGAAATGTTCAGAATAATCTCAGTGCTTCTGCCCCTATGCAGTTCAAGAGGGTCGGCTCCTTAAGATCATCATTGAACTTACTGCCTCCAATGGCCCTGAGGTAGACATGAAAGCCATCGATCCATTGTTCCCATGGGCAAGTTGGGCTTCCAGGGCATGGGAGAAACTTGGTGGGAGGCGGAACGCCCTGCATGGTGGGTGCAGGTGGTACGCCTGGTTCTTAGTGGTAATTTTCGAAGAGACAACAAGCACCTGTGAGAAGGTAGCTCGATAGTTGCTTAGGACTAGTTGACTTTGGCACACTTTTTTTTTTTGCCGAGTGATGTGTGGCAAATGTTCACAAAACCAAGTGAATTGGCCGGTGGGTGTGGGATGAGCTGGTGAGCCCACCTACAGGAACAGTTCTATCTAGTCTGTGATTGTCCGGGTTGTGGAGATAATGGTGGCAAATGTAAGGTGACTGACACCGAGGAGTGATGTACTAATCCCATGTCAGGTTCAGGCAAGGGGACTGTGATTCATGCGCAGGCAGAGGTGCAGGGGAGCTGCTTGCACACTTCCCGTGTTTGTAGACTGTGTTTCACGTCGAGCAGTCACCCTGCAGCATTTGACGTGAACGGCGAAGGAAAATTATAATCCTCCGTGTGGGAGGGGACACACGGAAGCCGTCAGTGATTGCGGTCTGTTAAAACACTTGCAGTGTCATCAGAGGATTCAACGTGACAATGGCACCATTCGTATCAAGCGCAGGCCTCGTAGCATGGTCATCATGGCAACAGGGCTATTGATGTGGAAATGGCTGCACGTAGCCTCATGCTTCATGGTCCTTTACTCTAATCACAGTTAATGGGCAGTTCATATGGTGCAGTTACTGCGACAGACAGTTCCCCTCCATTAATGGGCTCATTAGGATAGGGAACCGAACCCCACTCACCGGACTTGCATGTAGTGGCAAGTCGCTGTTGCATCCACTGCCAACGCCGTCAACACCGGCCGACCGCCGGGCGAGGGGCCGTTACAGGCACAGCGACAGCATTCATGGCCATATGAAAGGAGCGCTGCGCCCGCTGACTGGGTGTTCAGGTATGCTCCCGGGGGCCTCAGGGTGCGGTGCCTTGTCGCCAATTGAAGTAAAGAGGCGGGCCGCGTAATCTTAAGAACGAGCTTTATTTGAGGCCCCCGTAGGGTTCAACAGCAGGAGGAAAACAAACACCCAGACCACTCGAAAACAGAACACCGGGTGGTCAGATTCTAAATTGCCTCGTGGGCGTCTTACACATAACAATAGCTAACCCTCCCAGACGCTACATCATATACCCTTCAAAGCCTTTGGCACAATATATAGGTTAGATTCTGTTTCCATACAGACAATGTGGACAGTTACCCAAACTGCATGAGATAATCATCAGTACTTAATTATCAGTCCTAACCATGACATCCGCTGGTTGGGCAGTCATCCACACTCGTTTAGTAAGAAACCCTCTGGTAAGTACGCATGACAGGAAGCACTGAAACACTGTCTATACTCACCATCTTGACGTAGTCCCTGGTAACCAGGGCATGCTGCGGATCATCAGAGTACAATCATTAGATCCTAATAAGATTGGAATGATGATTGGAGGTACCCCTAGAGGAAGAGGCCCCAACTCACCATTCTTGTGTTGACACATTTTCAGGCAGGGTGAGGCTGCCAGACACCTAAGTATAAAAGACACATTCTGCAGGTAGGTACCCAGGTCCCATTCTTGGCATTGTCAGTTGGGGCAGGCATTCAAACAGACACCATTAGGGAAAATATTCTTTGTTAGGTGTGCATTGTCATTAGTATGGCACTCTGCAAGCAGTTTGTGTAAAATGTAAGGACTCTACAAAGTCCATACTTCCACATCTTAACCATTATATCTTTAGTTTGAGATATTAGGTAGCGCTTCAGTGCCAATTTTAAACTGAAACAAATGCCTTAGAGTAAACCTATGTGGGAGTTGGCAAGTGAGGAAGGACAAGCAATGTGTAGGTGTTGTTTGTTTATTTACCCACCCATGGATTGCACATGACCATACTAATTCCGATGGTCTTTCCCACTCACTAGCTGCCCTTCACCACCCAAAACATATCCTCCTGTGCTCTCTTTGAGCTCACACTGTCAATCAGAAACTCACACTTTTGCCTACCAGAGTTATTTGTAAGCAGTCTGATGAGAGTTAATGGCTTAATTGCAGCACTAAATGGTTATTGGGGTAATAAACATGACTTAAACAAGTGTGCTATAAGCCACTTGATTATTAACTGTTCGTTGCACTCATACTGTTATAAACAATACATGGGTTAATGTATAGATATTAAATAAGCATTTGCCAAGCACTGCTATCAAATGTCTAGGTAATCACACAATTTTCCAGCTGTTGCAATCCTATGGCCAGGTAGTACTATAATAGCCATGCCTAGCAAATGCCTATCACATACCTAAACAAAAGCACAAACTGTTGGTTTTGCCAATGTTTGTTTAACCAAGCATCCCATCAGTGTTATTTTAATTTTTCTTGTTTTATTCATTTGTTAATTTGTAGAATTGAAACTGCATACATATTTATGATCAATTAGGTTAGACTTGTTTCATGTCACACACTCAATCAGCCTGATTCATGGAATTATTCGCGTGAAAAACACAGATGTGCATGCTTTTCTGCCCGACAATCCCTGTACCTCAAACAGGGATTTTTGGGCAGAAAGGCGTGCAAATCTGCGTTTTTCACACACATAATTCCATGAATCAGGCTGAATCTGTACTCTCCAAAAACACAAACCAGAGGAAAAAATGGGGAAGACATTTGATTTATTTTTAATCTGTTTTCTTGACAAATGAGAATAGTCCTTTGCCAACTCGTTTCTCTCTTTAACTTTGAAAACTCCCTTACAAAGTCATCCATGCAAAATCTGTATTCCTGACAAATGGGAATAGTCCTTTGACAACTGCTCTTTATCTTTGAAACTCAATTACAAAATCATGTATGCAAACCAAAGCTGTATTCTTGACAAATGACAACAGATTAAACTTTTCTCTAACGTTATAAACTCCGTATAAAGTCATCCATGAGTCCCTTTGAATTGAGAGAGTGATGTTACTGAAGAACGTGGCTATATTCTTTTAACCAAAATGCCACAATCTGTGGCAGTATAAAAATACTTTCTAACAGAGAGTTAACAAAGAGAGATATTTGTGTAATAAAAACAAGAAGATACAAGTTTACCATTTAGATCTATTGCACCAAATGGATGTACAAGTGAAACAAATATGTCAAATAATCATAGACATGCCAATTGAAGATCTGAACATCAGCACTGTCCCTTCCCAATAAGGTCAGCTGAGCACCATGGTGGACTCAACATTCCCTATATAATTGTGTCTGGTTTCTTTTACCATGTCCCAAAACACCACAAACATACCCCGCGTGAAACAATACTATTTATTAATGAAAAAACATGTTTCAAGTGCCTAACCCCCACTCAATATCACAGGTAGAAAGCATGGCTTCTGCAGCCCAATGGTTTGTTTTCAGTTGCACTTCAGCAGTCAGCAGGGTGCTAATAGATGTAATCTCTCCTTTTGTGTTTCAGTGTCTTGCTGGAGCCTGAAGGATAAAGATGGGCAGGCCCAAAAGAAACATTAGAAAGCACAAGTAGACACATCCCAGTCTCCCCTCACAGTGATTGCATACATGCATACCATACTTTTGAGCTTGGCTTATATACTTGGGCCCTGCCCAACAAGTGACACCTATGAATGCACACAAATACAAACTGTGCTGTCATTGAACAAAGAAACAAAATGCAATATATAATGGATAAACATATTTTAAAGTGTGTTTTTAATTACAAAGTGTTTTTCTTGTTTACATAACTTTATGTATTAAAAAGGCAACTATTTGGCTATGTATTCGGCTCCAGCTGAATATTTGTCCACTATTCGGTATTCAGCTGAATATTTACATCTACTTTTCGCTACACCCCTACTTGTTACCTATTAAAACTCCCTTACAAAGTAATCCATGCAATCAATCAGTATTCTTGATGATTGAGAATAGTCTTTTGACAACTGATTTAAAGGGGTAATGTTCTCTTTAAAAACTCCCTTACAAAGTCATCCATGTAAAAAAAAAATGTATTCTTGACCAATGGTATTCTTGACCAATGAGAATAGTCCCTTGACAAGTGATTTAAAGGGGTAATGTTCTCTTTACCTTTGAAAGCTCCTTTCTAAAAGTCATCAATGCAAAGATTTTCCATGTGTTCTTTCTCGTATGGTAAAATGGTTAGATTTCCTTTGCCATCATGAAGCATTGAGCTCTGAAAGGGTGTGACTACACGGGACAGAGTAGGACATGAGCTCTCACAGGATGTAGTTGAAATGCCTATGACCAGTGCAGAGACATTAATTTCATGCAGTCCCAGATAAGCTTCTGCATAATTATTTAACACTTCACAAAATGTGGAAATATCAGAAGCCGCAGTGATTTTCGTTTAGCAACAATGGTTTTACCACTAGTAGTTCTGCTTCCAGAGCAGTTTTTCTGACTTGTTTTAGGTTAAAAGAGGTGCATATACACTGGCATCCAGGACATGCTGCGATGAGGGAACCAGAGCCGCAAAGTCTTCTATTAGCACCATGTTTTTCTTGAAGAATCTGGTTTCCATTTCAGAAATTGCTCTGTCATTGTGCAGCAGTGATTGGAAAGTCAATGTCATTTCCAGATTGTCCAATTGTGGTAAATTACACAGAATTTGCAAATAGCCAATTTAGTTTTTTTAAAAAATCTTTTTGGATCATTGTCTACATATGTGACATCAGCTGAACATGTTCAGTGAAAGAAGCAGAACAATATTTTGCATAAAAAACATGGGAACAGCGTGCATGCTTTCTAATGCATTCAGTGTAGATTGCACAAATGAAAAATGTGTTTGCGCTGTTTGGAAATCAGAATTGTCTGGTTTCATGGTTAATAGCAAGTGTAATAAAAATGTACCAGTAATATATACATTTTCTAGAACTTTGGAAGATGAAATGGCAGTGGAGCCAGCTTTCTATTGACTGAGGCTGTGAACCAATACTAAAGCAGTGGTGACACATTCTCTAACTAATTATATATTAGGCAAAGGGTTTCATTTGAAGTTCCCTGGCAGGAAGCAGCTGAAAAATTGAATGCAGAACATTATCTGCCTAACCCCACTTTGATTAGCAGAGCAGTCACTGCACTTTTACAAATGCAGCTGTTGTCAAAATATAAGGAATAGAGAGAATCTATTGAACTTCGGAAGGGCATAAACAGAAGATTGATCATTATCTTGTCTCATGCAATGCAAAAGTACTTACTGTGTGCAAATAACTCAGCAGAAAGATTACTTCTCACACAAGCAATATTTAAATGCCTCCAGCTAAGAGGAACATTATCTCACTGCTCAAATGGTGGGGTGGTCAAGGGGTGCCCTTTTGGCTGTAATGAGGAGGAGGACCTTTGGTACTTCTTGCCATTTTGCCCAGTTAACAGAGATATTAGAGCAAGGACACGGATGCCAGTCTTAAGAGACAGTTGTGTGCAATGTCATCCAGCACTGTCATATGTATTGTGGCCAGAATGCTTGCTGGTGAGCTGGCCATTGTTAAAGTTCCTAAAGCAGGCTTTGGCTAGAAGGAGAGTTGTCCTGTCGAAATTATCTGTCTGTTTCTGCCAATAAGCTTTATCTTTCTGATAAGGAAATATTATACAAGGAATATGCTTTTCAAACAATGGAATTGCATTTAGCAAATTGTGCATGTTCAAGGTATTTCCACTAAATTCTATTTCCCTATACATTACGAGAAGCATGATCATTGTTTATAAGTCATTTTGGCCTTTTTATATGGTGTTCTGAGTGTATTATATTGGGATTTATTTATTTACTTACTTATTGCTGTGTATGACAAGGGGACTAATGATCTTATATGGCCCCATGTCCTTGAAACAAATCTTGATTGAAGGGTAGCTGAGTGTCTAATGATGCAAGAAGTGATCAAAGAACAGGTTATCATGCCATGTTCTGTCTAGAGAGGGGTGCCTGCTAACTTTTCTTGTTTATTGCAAGGGACTTGGGGTCGGTCACCCTAAGTTACCTGGGGGAACTCAGACATGGACTCCTTGCTCACTGTACTCCGAGAGGCACAGCTCCACCTCACTGATGAGGCCAAAAAAGGCTGAAACACGTGTATGGGGTTGCTGTTGATACTCTTGTTCAAAGGAGGTATGCCTGGCATTTTGGTGCTGGACTGCCCTTGAGGGCGGGACAAAGACTGATATGCAAATGGTTATTCCTCCTTTGTGAAAAGTACAGTGAGCAAAAAGCGATGGCTTCGGACTCTCAAGTGGGAAAAAAAAAACACAAGACAGGTTATCTATCATGCAATGTTCTATCTAGAGAGGGGTGCCTGCTACCTTTTCTTGGATTTTAATATCTGTTTATGTTTTTTGTGTGGGATACGTTTTAATGAATTTGTATGCTGTTAGGGCCTTGAGACAAAATAAAACTGTATAAATAAATAAACATATATATATATACATTTTCTCTCCACATATTTCTGATAAAAGAACCAAAATTGTAGCTATGTTTTCAACTATACCTTTGGTTACTTTATAATGGCTAGTCCATCGGATTTCACACAGTCTCTTAGGAGCTGGCCCATTATATTGTTGGAACGAGGGTATGCAAAAGATTTCATAAATCAATTAAATGTTTTTCATTTAGTGCGCTCTGAATTGCTTGTATACCAACAGATTTAACCGCCTCTCTGTGACAGCCTGAACTCCCCCATTACAGCCACTAATCAGTGATGCTCCATCATAACACTGACGTATAATTTGCTCTAGTCCTAAATTGCATTTTGTCCGGTGTCTTCAAATCTGTTTGGCAATGTGTTCTGCATCCAAATGTTCTAATTGTAAAAGGCTGATCAAACGCTCCTCCAAAGTAACACATTTTCAATATTGCATTTGTCACCTGTACCATCACTTTTGATACAAAAACTCCCTGTATCACAATTTTCATAGCTTTCTCTAAGAGAGAACGATGCTTGTTAAAATAGCTATTACCTAATTTTGAATGTCTTTTGAGGTATATCTGGCATTTTTGGGAACAGATTGTGCAATATCCGACAGATGTTTATTTTTTTCATAGTGTACTGAAACAGCTTTAAAAACAAGCCACTTGAGAAATCCATCACATCTTCTGTGTCATCACAAAGAGGAAGTTAATTTTAAACAAGAAACTGAATCACTACTCCAATGCTCTTTAAGTAATACCTACCATTTCAATTACTCAATTACTTTTGCATCTAATAAAAAAGGAATTGTGTCTTCTTTTCCATTCTTTTTGCACTTTCTGCCAAAGCAAGAGCAGGTTAGGTGTGTGTTTTGACTTAAAACATGTTTGGGAAAACCTTTGCCAGATTACAAGGCATTTTTCCAATTGCGGAAACCAGTTATAGTGAAGAAAATTGGCGGAGTGGCCAAAAGCAGTGATAATGCAGTAGTAACAGAGTTACCACCACATTACGGCTGCATTAACACACAGCCAAACTACTGGTTTGGAGGTAAGGCAGGGGGACAAACGTCCAGTAGAATGCAGGAGGTAATTTCTGTGCATTACTGCGCAAAAAGGCCAAATTGGCTGAATTACCGCAGCAGTAATTCCACCAAAATAAATGAGGACTAACACTGCCTACCACCACTTGTATCCTGAGGTAATTCTGCCGGACCAAGTGACTGTAACGGTAAATCCAGTTTGTGATATTACAACATATTTACCACCGAAATACCACCAAACCTGTAGTGATGCTCCATGTCCCTGTCATACTGACCAGTGGAAAACACACAAGAAGGGAAACAAAAGCAAACCTTTTTGCTTATCCAGCCCTTTTCATGTTGTGTTCCATTCAGAACTGAATGCTCGTTCACGGGTACCAAAATTACGTTTGGATAGTACTTCAGTAAAGGCTGGGATGGTTTTTCCCTATTCAGATCATGAATTTTGTCTATGTAAGCACAACATTGATGATGTGCTTGCTGAATACTGCTTAGCTGATCAGCCATTTAATCTCTTTTGCAAAAAAAGAGTGGGGTGCGGACAGTGGACTTGATTGAAACTTTGATGCATTGTGGGTGACTCCTACAGAACCTCTTCTAGCAATGCTTTTGCCCATGATGCTTGAGCTAGGGTAAAAACCTGCAATTAAAAAAATGTAAAAAACAACACTAATTAGTTATTAAATAAGTATGACAAAATGGATTCCACAGTGACCTGCTTAGAAATTCTCTGCAGGCCACTGTGCCTGCCCTTTTATGGCACGCTCTGCCCAAAGTATTGCTCTGTTCCTCAAAAGTAAAAATCGCTCTTTCCTCTTAAGATCGTGGACCGATCATTGAAAACGTTATGAGAAAGAAAAGGAGCAATTTAAATAGAGCCATATGTTACATAAACAGCCCCCTCCTGTTTACCTATCTAAGAGGCCAGTGTTTTGTTATTAAAATTGAACCTCTCACTGCATGAATGAAGCCTTGCACTGAATGATTAGACAAGGGATCTGCAACCAGCATCTCTGCACATGCTTAGGAATACATCCCCTATGATTAGACTCTTTGAGTCCAGGGTCTTACATGAGCTGGGGCTGCAACACATTTCTTTTAAATTGTGCATTGAGACATGCCATAACCCCCCCCCCCCATTCGCAGACACAAGATAATTTCCAACCTCCTCTCTGGCTCTCTGGAGATGCTGCTGTCTTTGCTGCAGCAAGGATGTACCGTTAATGCCTTGGATTTATTGAAACAATAAAAAAGACCCAATTGGCCGTGAACAAGCATTGGCAAAACAGATAACAGTTTTAGCATTTGTGTAGGCATGGGATAGGCACTTTTCAGGCACTGCCGTAATGGTACTGCCTGTTCATAGAATGGCAACAGATGCAGGCAAAAGGCCTTAGTACATGAACATTGCATGACATTTCCTTTTATTTTTTTTTATTTTTTTTTGTATTTGTTTATTTATAAAGTTTACACATATATAATCAATCAAACAATCAGAACAATAAATACTCAGCAAAAATATACAAAATAACAGAATATTATATATACATAACTTGCAATAAATCAGTAAATACTCAGAAAGTCGTCCCACACCTTTCCGTACGACCTCAACTTCCCTTGCCTCTTGTAAACCACCCTTTCCATGGATGCAAGGGCAGACATGCCCTCCACCCAATCATCAAGAGAAGGTGCATTCCTCGACTTCCAGCCCCTGAGGACCAACATTTTACCCAGACATGCTCCACGGAGTAAAAACTTTTTCCGTGACACAGAGAGATCATCCAGCAAATCTCTACCTCCCAAAATCATTGTCATAAAATCCAATTCAGCATCCAAATTCAAAACACGCAGACAGGCACCACAAACATCGTGCCAAAATCCCCGTACACGCACACATTCCCACAGTAGATGTTCCAGACTTCCCTGTCCATTCCCACAACACCAGCATTCATCCGAGTCCATCAGCCCCTTCTTAAACATCCGCTCTGGGCTCCAAAACACTCTATTGAGGATCTTTATCTGTCTTGACCGTTCCACCATATCAATTGCACAGAGTTTAACATTTGCACACATATCCAACCACATCTCAGGTGAAATCTCACACCCCAACCTCCTTCCCCATTCATCTCTCAAATCAGAATTTTCCTTATAAGCAGACACAATACAACTATATATCCTGCTAGCAATGGAACAACCACCTGGCTCCCTTTCCATAAGATAGAGATTCACCATTGAACTTCCTAGCTCCGCCACATCACCGACACATCTTTTCAATTTCCTGAAGTCTTCAGTTCTGAAATTATCAATGTGAAACTTTGCTCGTAACTCACGTTCCCCAATCCACCCTCCATCCATCAGAACATCATCAATCCAGAGCACCCTGCCTAGAAACCAATCCGGCCAGAATAAAGACCTGCCCCCGATAGCAATCAATGGGTTCAACCAAATGGATGAGTGAATGGTCCTTGAAGCAACTGAGCCCAACAATTCATGAACCTGTCTCCACGTCTCTCTCAGAAAAACCGTCAAAGGTGATTTATTGCATGACTTGTTTGTCGCCGTGAGAATTGCCCTTGGAGGGAGCGGACCCAACATACTAGTCTCTGCAATTACCCATTGATCAGGCAAATCCATCAAAAAAGGCACAATAAAATGACTTGAAAAGGCTAAATGATATGCCCTGAAGTTCGGTACTCCTAGACCACCTTTTTCTACTGGCAACTGAAGTTTCCACAATTTAAGCCTAGGCGGCTTATTATCCCACAGGAATGATTGTAGCAAACCATCAATTTTTTTCCAGTAATGTTGACCAATTTTCATCGGAAGCATACCTAGAACATAATTAATCTTTGGAGCTGCATTCATTTTGATAGCGTTCACCTTGCCCCATAGGGACAAATGAAGCAAAGACCACTTCAAGATGCTCATTTTTAAATCAGTACAAACCTCATTCATGTTTACCACAACCATCTCATCCACCAGTGGGGTTAGCCATATACCCGGTACTTCAGTTTCCTTTCACACCATTAAAACCCTATCCCAGTAATCAAGTTCTTGTCACAATATCCTGAAATTGGCAACACCTCAGATTTAGACCAGTTAACCTTAAATCCAGACACTGCATGAAATCTATCCAAAACATTCAGCAAGGCCGGAAGGGACACTGTTAAATTCCGTAACAACAAAAGTAGGTCATCCGCATAAAACCACAACTTTTGGTCAGCACCATGAAAACTCAGACCCTGTATCCCCACGTCAATCCTTAAGGCAATCGCCAATGGTTCCATTGCCAAAACAAATATCAGGGGGATAAAGGACATCCCTGTCTCGTACCCCTCCGTAGCACAAAAGTATCTGACAATTGCCCATTAGTTCTGACAGCGGCAGTCGGACAAGCATAAAGCAAGGCGATCCAAGAAATAAATTCCTCTCCCAAATTCATGGCACGCAATACTGAACAAAGATAGTCCCAATCAACACGATCAAACGCTTTCTCCGCGTCCAAGGAAAGCACCACAACATCATCATCAATATCCTGTGCATGTGTCATCAACAACAATAAGTTCCTAATATTGCTAGATGTCCTCCGGCCATGAACAAAGCCTGACTGATTAGTGTGCACTAACTTCACAAGAAGATTCTGCAAACGAAGGGCCAATAGTTTTGCAAGGATCTTATTATCAGTATTAATCAAACTGATCGGACGGTAATTCGAAGTCAAACAACCATCTTTACCCTTTTTTAGAAAAACTGATATAATGGCCTGACTAGTAGAAGCAGGAAGCAAACCTCCCACCCTGGATTCTATGAACATATCCCGCATAAGTTCTACCACTGAATCAGGTAAGATTTTATAAAATTCAGCAGGCAGACCATCCGGACCCAGAGACTTGCCCGAATTCAACTTCCCAATCGCAGTTTTCAATTCATCCACAGTCAAAGCCTCACTCAACATTGCATTCTCCAAATCATTCACTCTAGGTATCTCCAATCCATCAAAAAAGGAACCATTCAATCCATTGACACCCAACTCACTTTGATAGAGTTTCATATAATACTCCTTAAAAGTCTCATTAATCAATTTCGGGTCACAAGTCACCTGACCATTCTCTCTATTGATAGAAGTGATAGATCGTTCTGATTGCTGTTGTCTTAATCTATAGGCAAGCCAGCGATCGCACTTTTCACCATAATCAAAATAAGAACATTTCAATCTAAACAAATCCTTTTCAGATCTAGCTTTCCAAGTCTCATTCAGCTTCCTCTGCAGTTCCCTAAGTTTTCTCCTTTTCTCCAGATTAACTGAGTCATTTATCAAATCCTTTGAAAGCTGCTTAATATTTTGTTCCAAATCCAAACTTTTCCTCTCTATACATTTCCTCTTGCTACTGGACAAACCCAGGATCAATCCCTGCATCGTACATTTAAATGCCTCCCAGACTGTCCCAGCAGCAATTCCTTCCATCCTATTTTCCACAACAAATTGATCAGCCTCAGACCTCATTTTATCTACTATCTTCTCATCCTGAAGAATTGAGGTGTTCATTTTCCAACAAAAAGATCTGGAAGTATCAAACTGGAAAATGCTTATCTAATGCTTTTGCCAGAGCCAAAGTTGTTGGCTTTGCAAATGCTTGTTTTAACAGGAATCCAATGAAATGAATAGATGCAAGGACATGCTTTGCTTATAACTCAGACAGCTAAAGAATTTAGACATTTTTATTGCACCTGGAGACAATAAATAAAAATGGCATCCCCTTAGAAGCACCAAACTAGTTCAGCGATATCCCAGACGGTATTTCAGGAGGAGCAAGTAGCGTGCACGAAAGTCCAGAGTGACTGGCATGGGCGTGTCAATGAGTGGGCACAGTACGTACAAGCATGGGTGTCCTCTTTTTTGAAGGGGGGCTTTGTGTATGAGGACAGGGGAATTCGACAACCATACAGATTCCACAAACAGCTACCCCCTTTTACACACTTTGGCTGTGGGCGCTCAATAGTCGGACTATATGGAACTGCATAGCATTGCTAACGCAGAATCACAAGGTCAGTGAAAATGTTCGCATAGTTTATTCAAAACACAAGCATAAAAACAAATATAAAATATAAAATATACACAAATGACTGTTGTATCCAACAAAAACACACGTATGATGTTAACATCATACGTGTGATGTTAACTGTCTGCACATGCGTATGATGTTTTCTGAGCGCGCTGCATGTCACAGAGACACAGAGCTCTGAGGAAAGAAAATGGTGACCTGTGTTGTGCAAGTGTATCTTTGCAGCAGTAACACTTTAGCTGGCATGGTCACTGGGGACCTTCAGGAAATCACCATATTGCTTCAGCAGGCGCCTAAACACTCTGAAGTATTTTACAGCTATTAGAACCTGCAGTTTCTATGACTTTCTTTTTCATGTTAACTGCAGATGAATTCTATTTAGAACAACTTGTTAAATAACATTTTCCACTTACATACAAGACGCTGAAATATTATCAAGCAACTTTTAATAGCAAGCCTGCAACCCTTCTGAGCACATAAAGCATACTGGCCTTCCTGCTTATATCATTTGATTTTTGATAACACCCCATGAGTAAAATGACTGACTGCCTCCACTCATATATTCTCATTTGGACAGCTGTTGTCTTTAGGCTGTCCTGATGTCGCAACAAACAGCTTCCAGTCATGGATTTGACTCGTCACTTGCAATATATTAAAATAGTTAAAATCACACTATAGCCTGACAGAGACAATTTTGCAGACTGTGCACTGAACTTATGCTGTTTTGTTTCAATCAGTTTTTTTTTAAAGTTAGTACTGACTGAGGGCCCCCCTGCATATCGGGCCCCCACACTGCAGGGGCTCTGAGAGCTTCTGTTATGACAGTGGTTCTGAAGGTCGCTCATTGTGCAAATAAAACATGTTTTAAAAAAAAAAAACATTAGTCACAAACAAAAACAGAGCACAACTTTGTGGGTTCATTGGCCTCCATTCCAGGTGGGTCAGAGCCGTTCCTAGCAGGGGCTCGGCCCCCATGCCCTCCCTACTGGAGCAGGGCTGGATAGCTGTCTTACTGGAATTGATTGACGGGCCACTCTCTGTCATATCAATTGTTTTATGTCAAGCTGCACACAATCGTCTGCATCAGATAAGATGGGAATCTGCAGGTTTCAAACACGCTGGGTTTCTGGATGTACTTGGCAAAGGGTACTAGTAAATAAATGAAATGAAAGCAGTGGCATAACACAACCCTTACAAACCACAAATATTATTGGGAAATTATTTGTCAACTAAATCTGTTAAAATATGCATTGGGACACCTAGTTGATATAAGTAAGATGCAGTGAGTTAGGATCAACCGAATCAATGTCGTAGACAAACCCATGAACACTACAGAGTGCACTTCCTACTACATAATGATGGACTTCACTACTATTCAACATTAATTCAAAGCCTGATGTTTGGAAATATGCCTAAAAAAATAAATAAACTAGTTGGACTTGTGATAGAATGTAAATGTTCGCAATTCATTCATCACTTTGGGCTAGGAGGACCTTAGTAAAAACAAAGAGAACGAACTAAAAGCAATATTGTTCGCTAACTAGATGGGTGATCACTCTCCCCTTTTTAATAACTTTGTTCTGCAGACTCATTTTGTGTTTTATAGCCTGATTCATGGAATTACTTGTGTGAAAAACGCAGATTTGCGCGCCTTTCTTCCCGAAAATACCCATAATTCAAACAGGGATTTTCGGGCAGAAAGGTGCGCAAATCTGCATTTTTCACGCAAATAATTCCATGAATCTGGCTGATTATGTCTCTCATCAGCACCTATCATGGATTTTCTGGCACTGCTAATATTGTCATGTATCATATTTTCCTGCAGAATGGATTACAAAGAGTTGGAGTTTTGAGTGAATAATCAATGATGTAACAATATGCTGCATTCTCCTACTGCTTTCTCTCTCTCTCCCTGTTGCGCTCTTTCTGTGTCATGATGATGACCTCACAGATCACATCACTGATGACATCACTAATTACATTACAACAGTAACTGCCATTAAGCATGGCGTTTCAGTGACGGTCAGTATGCATGGCCAAATATATTTTAACACAATAATGGGTTAGTCATGGCCTTCAGCTTCACAACCTTCAACCATATGCACTAACCAGCCACCGACCATAGATATTGTCCTTTACCAGTTAATATAGTTTTCAACCGGATTATGCATTAGTCACAGACCTTAGCACAATACTGGCCACTGGCCACAATTTTGTTCCCACTACATATGCTCACATATAAATGGACCATATCTACTTAACGTTTTAAAATATTTACATGTACTGTTCATGAATAGTGTTACATTAACTGTGACTACACTCAATATATTTTAAAATAAATATGTACAAGTCTACTTCCCATATACATGTAGATATATAAACATTGTTTTATAGTTGCATCTGCTAAGGATGCACGGCGGCTACATGCAGCAATGACTGGGGGTTACCCGCTGTGCGGAATGAGCCAGTAGGCTTAGACATCCTTCAACTTGGCTCAGGTCTTTGCAGAGCTGAGCGGGTGTGAGCGGTCGCCACTAGCCCAGACTTCTATTTCCAGCCCAGCACGGGCCCCGGACCTCCAGTGAGTTGTGTGTTTTGACTATTATTTATTTATATATTGTCTCTAGGCCCGCTCTCTGAGCGCGTTGTTTTATCCACTCCCCTCCCCCCCTGCAGCCACTTCCTGGTCCTCCCTCCCGCCTACCTGCCCGCCCCCCCACTCTGATTGGTGGCTTGCTGTGTCCCTCCTGGACTAGTCGGCGGCTGCTCTCCCCGCTCGCTTCTTTGCAAAGCTTAGCGGGTGTGAGTGGTTGCCGCTAGCCCAGACTTCTGTTTCAAGCCCAGCACAGGCCCCAGGCCTCCAGTGAGTTGTGTGTTTTGACTATTATTTATATATATATTGTCTCTAGGCCCGCGCTCTGAGCGTGTTGTTTTCTCCACCCCCCCTTGCAGCCACTTCCTGGTCCTCCCTCCCTCCCGCATACCTGCCCGCCCACCCTCCCTCCCCTCCTATTGGTGCTTTCTCTGGTTTAAACTGTCCCTCCTGGCCAGCCCCCCTGCCCGATATACCCCTCGGCTAAGGGCCCCTTAGGCAAAGGGCGGCTCCCTGACAGGCGTCCCTGGTGGGCGCCTATTGCCTGTTGCCTGTTGCCACCCTGCTCATTGGTCTGGGCCCACTGTCCACTGTGCCCACCTGGTTTGACCAACTAACTCAGCTGTGATCTCACTGTTTCAAATGTGCACTGTCACCGTATTTAAAGTTGCTCTGTGAAACGTAGGCCTTTTTCTCCCTCTTTAGGATTCTCAAATTTAGGTGGGGTTTTCTACCTGTTATAACATGCACTGTCATCGTATTTAAAGTTGCTCTGTGAAACCTAGGCCTTTTTTTCCGCCTCTTTAGGATTCTCAAATTTAGGTGGGTTTTTCTACCTGTTATAACATGCACTGTCACCGTATTTAAAGTTGCTCTGTGAAACCTAGGCCTTTTTCTCCCTCTTTAGGATTCTCAAACTTAGGTGGGTTTTTCTATCTGTTATAACTTGCACTGTCACCGTATTTAAAGTTGCTCTGTGAAACGTAGGCCTTTTTCTCCCTCTTTAGGATTCTCAAATTTAGGTTTGTCTTCTATCCTGTCTTAGAATGTCCTGTGCCTCTCTTGCGCTCGCTGCGTAAGTACCATCCTGTGCCACTCTCCTGCTCACTTGCCTCTACCTGTCTTGTCTGCCGACCCCTGGACCCCCTCCTCTCCCACCTACTCTATTGTGCTCTCTGTCTCCCCATCTTTTCAAACTGTTTCACTATTGACTATCCTGCTCTCCTCACTAAGTCTGGTAGGAAAAAGTTTAAAAAGGACATCCTGGTCTCCAACCCAGGCCTCCCTATCGCTGACACCTACATCAGTGCCTCCTCCAAGGAAACTCTCACCGACATCCTCTTTGTCGTTCCTTCTCCAGATCTATGGACCCCACATATGGTCTCTGTTCTCTCGCCTTTCTCCTCTTCTCCCATTAATGGTGGTACCCGTTGGGATGCCCTCCTGACATCCTTCCTTTCCTCTAAGGTCATCATTAATGTCTACTCTAATGGAACCATCTTGGTCCAAGGCCCTCAGACCAACCTTCATCTCTTTGATAGACGCTTTCCGTGCCTCATCAACTTCCTTTCTTCTCCTGCTGTCCGCTTCCCCCTTCCTTGGCTACCCTGCCTACCCCCTCTCTCTCTGCCCCCTCTCAGGCGCTTTCTACACCTCCGCAGGGTGTACCTCTGATCTGTACACCTCCCCGGAAGTCCTTCAAGGAGGGCAACCTTCTCCACATTGCCACTCTTAACTCCTGCTCCGCTGTCAAACACTCCTCTGACATCTGCCGCCTTCTTGAAGAACTCGACCTCAATGTCCTCGGTCTCAGTGAGACATGGTTTAGGGCCAGCTCTGTCACCAGCTTTGACATGCTCCTACCTGATGGCTACAAGATCCTCTCCACGCCCAGGCCCAACTGATCTGGTGAGGGCATAGCCCTTATCTTCCCTGAGTGGATTCCTGCCTCTATCATTCCTACGCAGGCCTACTTCTCCTTTGAATGCCTCGTCTGCAGGCTCTCTCTCTCGCCTAGGCATTCCCTTACTGTGGCTACTATCTATCGGCCACCTGGTCAGGTTTCTTCCTTCCTCTCTGAGTGGGTGGACCTCTCCTCCTCACTCCTGGCCTAAACCACTGAACTCCTCCTCCTCTGAACTCTTTCATGACCTCTGCGACTCCCTCTGTCTCACTATTCTCCCCTCTGGCCCGACTCACTCTGCAGGGCACACTCTCGATGTTCTGATCTCTTCAGACCTTCCCCTCTCTATCCCTCTCTCCACTCCTCTCTCCTGGAGTGACCACTTTCTCCCATCTCACCCTCCCTACCCCGCAGGCCAAGCCACCTCCGTCACTGCCACCCACGTTCTTGGTCACCCGACCCATGAAGCGCATGTCAGTTGAGGCTTTCGCTGCCACCTTCTCACCTCCTCCTCCCCCCTGGATGATTCTCAGCCTGACACAGCCCTCTCCACTCTACACTCTGCTATATCTGATACTCTTGACATCCTTTCCCCTGTCATGAGAATCCGCCTAAAGCCCAAAGCCAAGTGCAACTCCTGGTATGACTCAGACCTCATGAGCCTAAAACACAAGTGCAGGGTTGCTGAGAGGAAATGGCATGCTTCAAGTTCATCCTCTGACAAACTGGCCTGCCGCCTGCTGTAAAGGCAATACCAGCTCTCCATCCTCACCAAGAAGAGAGCTCATATACAAGCCTGTGTCTCTGCGGCATCTAACAACTCGGCTGAACTCTTTAAAATCTGCAAGGAACTGGCCAATCCTGCCGCAGTCTCTACATCTCCTGGCTCTTCCCAGGCCCTCTGCACGGCATTGTCCTCTCACTTCATTTCTAAAACTCAGGACATCCTGTCCTCACTTTCCTCTTCTCACCCCCCTTCCGCTATTCCCTGCTCTTCCTCTGGCCCTTCTGATGCCAACCCTCCTCCCTCCTTCTCTACCTTTCCCTTTTTATCTCCAGGCGAGGTTTCTAGACAAGACCAATCTATGAAAGTCTCGTCGAAACAGGTTCACCCCTGTTCTTCCAAAACTATCAAGGATCACATTGACTCCCTAGCTCCTGCCCTGGTGGATTTCTGCAATCACTCCTTCGCCACTGGAGTCTTCCCTTCCCCCCTGAAGCATTCCCCTGTGCACCCTCTTCTTAAGAAACCCTCTGCAGACCCCTCCTGCCCAGATAACTATCGCTCAATCTCCATAACTCCCTTCCTGGGCAAGCTCCTGGAGAAACTGGCCATCTCCCAACTCAATCTCCACACTGAATCTGTTGGTTGTCTTCATGACCATCAGTCTGGCTTCAGAGCTGGCAGAAGCACGGAAACTGCTCTCCTGAACATCCGTGAAGACCTTCTCTCCAACCTCGACTCTAACACCCCTTGAGTTCTTATCCTTCTTAATCTCTCTTCTGCCTTTGACACTGTCAACCATGCCATCCTGCTCAACCGTCTACGTGACAACCTGAGTATCACTGGTCAGGCTCTGGCGTGGCTGACTTCTTTCCTCTCTGACCGATCCTCCCAGGTCCAACTTGGGTCCTTCCTCTCCGACATCTTTTTCTCTACCTGTGGTGTCCCCCAGGGATCTAACCTCTCTCCCTGGCTGTTCAACCAATACCTGGCACTCCTTGCCCACCGCATCGCCGCTCTTTGTCCCAACTTTCAGTGCTATACAGATGATACCCAGCTCATTTTCAGGCTACCCTCGGCCTCCTCCTCTCCTTCCCTCATCTCTGACTGTATGTCTGCCATCCAGGATTGGTGTGCCGCCAACGACCTCTGCCTTAATGCCAGTAAATCTGAGATTCTACTCATTGGCACACCCACTCCCTCCTTCCCTGCAGCTCTCTGGCCGGCCTCTCTTGGCCCTCCTCCCACTCCCACCTGCAAGGCAAAAAACCTTGGGGTCATCTTTGACTCTGCACTCTCCTTCTCCCCTCACATCTCTGACGTCTCTAAGAGGTCACACTACCAGCTGCACCTCCTTAGAGGTATTCTTCCTTTCCTATCCTTCCCCAGTAGCTCACTGTCTCCAGAACTCTGGTCCTCTCCAAGCTGGACTACTGTAACAGCCTCTATCTAAATCTTCCTGCCTCCACTCTCCGCCCTCTGCAACTTATCCGGAACAGGACTACGAGACTTGTCCTTGGCCTCAAGCCCAAGGATCGTATCTCTCCAGGACTGAAATCTCTGCACTGGCTCCCAGTGGCTGCGAGGATTAAATTCAAAACCCTCTGCATTGTACAAAAGGCCTTCTGGCGAGTGGGGCCGAAATACCTTCAACTGTCTCTTCTTATATACCTTCCTTCTCGAGCTCTTCACTCATCTGCCTCCAACTCCCTCAGGGTCAGTCGCTTCTCCAAGCAACGAGTTGGTGGCAGATCACTCTCTTCAGCAGGGGCCTCTCTCTGGAACAGCCTTCCTGCCTCCGTGAAACTCAAGGAGAACCACCTCCGGTTCCGGAAACACATCAAAACCTTCCTCTTTGCTTCTGCTTTCTCTCCTCCCCTCCTCACTGAAATTGCACTGGTTACCTGGCCACCCTTTCTGATCTCTGGCCCAGGCCCTGTCAACTGCCCACCTGCACTGCCTCCCTGGCAACCTCTGCACTTGGGGACTGTTTTCTGTATCCCTTCTGTCCCCTTTCCAGCACTTTGTCCGCACTTCCTTGCACTTCCCTGTTTTTACGTGTTTTTATTTATCTTATTTATTCTACTTCCCATGTACTGCACTTTCCCCTCTCCTTTTCCCCCCTTCCCATGCACTTTTGCGATCTGAATGACACCTGGCCTAGTAAGATCGTCTTCTGTCCTCCCTTTGTTCCACCCCCTTGCCTCATCGCGCCTTGAAACACTTGTGTATAGGCGCGTTATAAATGCCATATCATATCATAAAGGTCTTCACGCCTAATATGCCAGCCTATCATATCACGCACTCCAGCTCCATGCTTACACGTGACTTGTATGCAGGTCAATGAACCATCCAATCAAACGTTGGGATGTATTCATGCAAATACACCCATGCCATCTGATGTAACCCACATGTTCGAAATGAGCCAATAGGACGTCAAACTCCTTTAACACGTCTACCAATCTTCACGCATGATCCAGCAACCAATGAAATCACATGCTGCACGGATCTTTTATGTGACTTTTATGCACGTAAACAATCAAGCCAATCAAATGTTGTGATATATTGACGTGACTACGCCAACACCATTTGACAACATCCGCGCATACAAGACTATCCAATCAGACGATGCGGCAGTCTGTAGCCACAAATAATCATCACACCATCAAAAAAGAAAAAAGAGGTTCACATTTATCATTGCTTTCTGTACTTGCTAGTGAAAGGGACAGTGAGCTAAAGACTTGGTCGAGTCTCTCCCAGGGCCCATCCTCCCAAGAACAGGTCAATGGGCTGTGTACGTGCTGGTAGAGGGACCCTCAGAACCCCAATTGTTTAGCATTTATATTATTATACAAGTGGCTACAGTTAATTGACTTTTACCATAACAGTGACTACAAAAAGTCAATTAAAAGGGGAACTGATTTCAAGTTTTATATCACAATCTAACTCAAATAATCAATACAGCACAATGCTACTCATGTACCTATATAACGTTACTGAAAAATAAGAAAGCATAGAAAAATAAATTACAATAAAGTAGATAGGCAAACATTTCATAGCCATACAATATAATACCATAAGTGAGAATACACAACCTAAAATACATTGTATGGAACATCTAAAACTAGACCACAATTGCTCCTTTTAATAATAATTTTGTTTAACTATTTTCTTCAATTTTTCTCCAAAGTCTTACATGCTCAAAAGTCTGAAAACACTCCAAAATATAAAAGAGTCTCTAATACCTGTCAGGTCACTGACCATGGCCTTTGGCCTTGGTCAGTCTTCTTTCACCTCCAACATCACTATACCTAATCACTTTTGAAAATCAATGAAACACAGACACCCCCAAAAATATAGCCATAAGTACAGAACTACTCTTACCCGCGGGTATCTGTAGTCCTTCATAGCCTCGGATGTAGCCGCGAATATCGGGAAAAACAACTAAACAAAAATGCTTGCCTGCTTCCTGGGCCATCACCAAATGATCCCCTCATCTTTGCAGTCTCCCCCCACTCCCCAGACAGCCTCCTCACCTACCCTGCCCTCTCCCTTTCACCCCAAAACACACACTGCTTCTGTGAAGCAGTTTACTTTCAGATGTTGGCTATTCACAGCTATAGCCAAGGCTAAAGAAAGCTTTGTGTTGCAAGCTCAGTCCCAGGATCACCTCCAACTCTCAAATTTCACTCCGTGCCCTCTAGCCTGATGGAATTTGTATGTTTTTTGACCTGACCATAGCTTTTACTGTGTTTCATTATCCCATAACATCAGTTTTGGCCACAAATATCACTCGCATCGAGAGAAAATCAAGATGCCAGTCATTGCATTTCTAAAAACCATGATCCTGCAATGCACCATAGGAGATAGCTCTTTTTGTTTGGGGGCAAGGGGACACCCCCTTCTCCATCAAATATTTAAATAACTACTGCACAGAATAACCACAAACCATGCATGGCGTGCAAGTCAATGCTTCGTGTTTCAGACCTAATCCAAAACCGCCCAGCAGTTTGGGCTGTGCACTTTTCCAAAAAATGACATTTTTTGTCTATGGGAAAATGAATGGGAAGTAGGCCGCACTTTTGAGGAAAAAAAATGGTGGGACGCTTAATAACTTTTACATTTTTTTCTAAAAATGTGTAGGAACTGTGCAGTCTTGAGAGATTGAGGGGCGCAGACATTTAATCACTTCCGAAACTTCTGTGAAATTCGTCACTCAAATCAAAAGTTATTAAAAATAGAATTTTGAGGGGTTCCTATGTATCGCCGACTCACCTTAACTATATTTTGTGAAAAATAGATTTAGAATGATTTGATTCATTGCAACACTATCCAAGAATTCAATAGGTTTGGGAAGTGACGACAATCTGAACTCAGAATCCATCATGTATATGTGTCGGCCAAGATGTCATTGTTGATCCATGCTGTGATGTTATGTATGTGCTCATGGGCTGAACAATGGGGGACACCACGTTAGGAGTGTGATCACATCTCAAACCTGCTGAATTTCCTTTCCTTGGAGTTTTGGCAATGGATCAAATGAACTTAACACCTTACCAACTAAAGTCTTTGCACTCAATTTCAAAGGCTTTGTAATTCCATATATTCTCCACAGCCCACAGCCATGTTATTAGGCTACAAACTCTAGTTGCAGCCTTCGGTCATGGCCATTGTCCATGTTTCACCTATTAGTAAAAATGACAGTTGCCCACTGTCTACGGCAATGATCTATCACCCCTGCATAATTTTTCAAACAATTAGGTACAAAGACCATGGCCTATTGTCCTATGACTGTGCACTATATTTCCCTCACTAACAAATAACCATTCCCATCATTCACTGTCCCTGATGCACCAATTATTCAAAGGGAGCATCACCCACTTTTCCTCGGCTACTGCCAGTGTCTGCGGCCCATGGTCAGAGATGTTATTCTTCTAACTACTAAATAGCCAGATCCCACCATGCATGGCCATGGCCACTGTCCATATTGCACCAAGACAACTAAAACATCATAGATCACTGGCACCTAACCACTCTATGACATTTAATTCGGTCGATTCTAACTCACCATGGTCTTGTTTATATCAACTAAGTATCCAAGCAAATATTACCTATTTGAGGTGGTCTATATTCGGGCAACTCTGCTACAGCTCACATTCTAAAAGCTTACATTTTGGATTGGTCACTCCGTTGTGACTTAACATGCATGTGGTGATATGTGAAAATGTAGCATTTTACGTGTTATTCTGGAAAACCAAAGGAACACAATGATTTTTTACATAAAATTCCATTCCTTTGTGAGTGAAATCCCTCCTACTCCTCCCAGTCACTCAGAGCCAGCATGATGGTAAGTGCCTTAGAAAAATACAGTGATGCCTTGTTTTTCTTTTATTTATATATATTAACTCTCTTCTAAATAGTTTGTACAATTTGCCTTCAAACCCCTCAACTATTTTCTCTGCAACTCACAGTTGAAGAGTTGCTGTAGACATCTCATCCCAAAATTCACACATTTAAAAAAAAACATTATTTCATTTCAGCTTTATAGTACAATCAGAACAACCAATTGCCAGAACCCAGCCATGACAGCTAATAACAATAGTAAAAAACATATTCATATTTCTGTTAAAAACAATTACTTATCACAGACAGCAAGAACACATGTGCATAATATTTATATAAATAAACAGAATTGTAACAGATATCACTTAATAAATACCATTACTTTATGGGAAACCCTGCATCCGTTCATACTTTATTGAATGGATTAATAGATAGGCCTCATTAACACTGGTGAGAAAATTGGTTTTAATTAGGGGATGAGATTACTCACTTTCGTCCTACTACACCAAGCCCTAAGCAGAAACCAGCCTGTAATGAACATAGCTGCCAGGCACAGACTAATAGCCTTTTCAACAGTTAGTACCTGTTTCTGCAGTAATAGGAGATTCAATTATCTTTTCCTAAGGTCCACATACATAGGACAGAAAAACAGGAAATATATTATGTTTTCTCTGACGTCAGGACAAAATGGACAATTGGCACTAGAATTGACATTCCATTTTGACTTTACCACTCCCAGAGGTAATATGCCAAAATGTAGAGTGACATACAAAGAGTGCATTGCTTTAGAGTGCATACAATCTAAGTACACTTCATAACCATGGTCCTGTTATAGGCTTTAGTCAATACCAAACTTGGATGACATGCCCACCATCCTGCCTATTTCTGCTGTGCTTTGTGACCTGTAAGATGTTTTATCTCTGGGGCTATTACCTAGCTTGACGGTATTTTAGTATTGTGGTATTTTAGCAGTAAATTGCCATTACCTCTTTTTGGTGGTAATTTAGTGGTGAGCATACCTTTTATAACATGGCACTATGATAAGACAAACCTTCCCCCTTTATAAATATGAGACACTGCAGGCTGACTGTAAATACCCAGCCAGGCTTAGTACAATTATAGGGAACCCAATGAGATCATAAATAATGTGAGGTATCACATATAGATTTTGTCAATGGTTTATCTAAATGAAAGACCTACACCCTGGGAGGTCTCTGCTCCCCCGTTAGCATGCAGAGTGGAGCACATTCATACCAACATCCACACTCTCTATCTTGCCTATGTATACATTTCCGCTTTTCTCTGATTTTACCTCCAGCAGTATTTTTGTTTTACCACTGTGATCTGAACACCATAGTGCCTTCTAATTACTTTCCCCAGTTGAAATATGAAGCTTTGGAGACATAAAAGAAAAATGTTTACACCATTCTTCATACTTTGTTAAGCACCATGTGATTTACAATAAAGACATAATACAATCAACAATAATGCATTCCCCAAATCTTACCCACATTAGTACTGCTGTAGTTCTTAATAGGGAGAAAAATAAAACAGATATTGCAATACGAGAAGAACATTTGTTAATGTGGCACTTTGTCCCTCTGTCATTTAGCACATGCAAATAGAAAACATCACATTCTGTTTTAAAAATAGACTCCTGTGCTGACTGATAATGAATCACATTCAGCCCACAGTCTCCTCATGTTGAACTTCACTTACAATTATTTATGAGACCTCTGCGCTTCGTCTGGACAATCTCTTTCTGCCGTGGATTATCTGCGCGGGAGTATTCCAACTCCCACATTGCCCTCTGGATCAGCCTTGGGTCCCTTGCGAACTTCAATGCCAGGGCATCTCGTCTCCCCACAATCCCTTCTGTTCCTGCCTGTGCCACTGCTGAGTGCTGGGTTTTGATTTGTCTAAAGCTGCAGTCTAGCACACGTGTGTAATAAGACTTGAATTGTTATCAATGAAAACACTTTAAGGGGACGTTATGGTTAAGTTGCAGTAATAAACATCTATGAAATTCAATGAAAAACGTTGTCCAAGGGACGTTATGGTTAAGTTGCACTACTAAAAACCTATGAAATTCAGTGAAAAAACTTTGTTAAAGGGAGGTTATGATTACAAGTAAAACCGAAAAACCCCTGAAATTCGCCGGTTATTGTAAGCTAAGCAACCATAATTCACGCCATCACCGTGCACAGCTAAGAATAACACCCATGCCATCAAAGATGACATCACAAATATGATTGATGACATCACTGATGACATCACATGCACTTTTAATTTTCGTAGGAAGTCCCTACAAGGGGTTGTCAATGTAATGTTTGCAAAAAAGTGTCATAGTCTTCTGGAGGTGTGTGATGAACTACATACTTGATTATGCAATGTATTGCTCCACCGAACATTCCGTTGCAGTGTTCTTTCTAGTACAGGAACCTACTCATACAGAAAGATAGGCATTGGCTGCAGCATACACCATAGAATTGTAATAGTTCTAATGTTCCAATGTTGGATAGTAAAACTGTGAATGCTTCTGTATCACACTTTTGCATACTGTGAAATATATACTAAGTAGGTAATAATGCACTACGTACTACATGCTTGTACTACTACTACACACAAAACATTTAGGGACCACAATGTATACAAATACGGGGCTTAAACAGGGACAGTAAAGTAAGTAAACAAGAGGCAGTATCATGAGCCACTGTGTAAAACCAACATGATTATCTTTACGCATATAAATTATTGCTGTGTTTCAGGCCTTCTTCTTCCCCTATGTATGTGCATCATAAGATGCGATTGAATTCTCAGGAAAGTATTGTAAGAACATGTGAGACTAGCAACTTCTACAAATGTACCATAATGTCCCTTTAACAAAGTTTTTTAATTGAATTTCATAGGTTTTTATTTCTGCAACTTAACCATAATGTCCCCTTAACAAAGTTTTTTCATTGAATTAATTGCTTTTTATTAGTGCAACTTAACCATAACGTCCCCTTAACAATGGTATTAGTGCAACTTAACCATAACGTCCCCTTAACAATGTTTTTTCATTGAATTTCATAGGTTTTTATTAGTGCAACTTAACCATCATTTTTTTTTGTTGAATTTCATAGGTATTCATAAGTACAACTTAACCATAACGTCCCTGTAACAACGTTTTTTCATAGAATTTCATAGGTTTTAATTAGTGTAACTTAACAATAACATCCCCTTAACAAAGTTTTTTCATTTAATTTTTTAGGTTTTTACTGGTCCAACTTAACCACAACGTTACGTTAACAAAGTTTTTTCAGTGAATATATATATATATATTCAGTGAAACAAACTTTGTTAAAGGGACGTTATGGTCAAGTTGTGTTACTAAAAACCTATGAAAATCAGTAAAAAGAAACTTTGTTAAAGGGATGTTATGGTTCAAAGTAAAACCGAAAACCCCCTTAAATTTGCAAGTCATGGTAAAATAAGCAACCATAACTCGTGCCACCACTGTGCACTGCTAAGACTAACACCCAGGACATCAAAGATGACATCACTGACAAGAGACACTTCTGTGAGACAGTGCATCCCCCCACTGCCTCACAGGCCATTCATGATTCTATTGAACCTTACCTTTCCAGGGTCACAATAGTGTGCATGTACTGCGATGCAGTACTCTGCAGAGGGGAGAACCTTCAGACTGCTTTTGAGACTGCGGTCATGGAGCATGAGAAGGTCTGCGACCTACCTGAATAAGGCCCACCCTACATCTTCCTCTCTCTACCTGCCGTTTCTTATCAGCATGGTTGGTATCCCTTCCTTACCCTCTTTTCCCCTCCTTTCCCCATGTGTTGTGTTAAAAAAAAAAAAAACAACTAAAAAAAAACAAAGGCACTTTTCAGAGCCGCCTTTCACAGTTTAAATACAGAAGTGACAAATAAATAGTGCAGGGCCCTGTGCATTTTTTAGAAGTCTGCTGACATCTAAAATCTGTACAGTGCTGCCATGCCACAACCATTGTAGTTTTCTCTGGGAGGAAGTGGTAGCTCTGAAAAGAGCCTTTTTGTGGTGTTTTTTTGTTTTACGAAAACTTCAAATGGTCAACACCTACTGCAAAATGGATTGCTCTAATTCCAAAAAAGGTTGCAATGCATTTTGTATAGTTCTCGGAAAAATCTGATTGCCGGCATAAGTAAAATGTACTCCATCTGTGCAAAAAATTTGTGTGCTACAAAACATAATGTTTTCATTCTGAAAAGAGGACATACAAACATCTCTCAAAAAGGCACAAACAGCCTTGTTGACATTGCACCTTGCTTTCTCCATTGTGGACCAAATGAAAAAGAACGCAGCCACATTTGTCAATATGGGAAAAAAATACTCTGGAGTTTGGATACATGTCCATGACTTTTCCAAGTCCTTCTTTCATTGCAAATTGCAAAGAGATTCCAGACACATGTCCTCAAATGTTCCCTCCACAATGAATAATGTCTGGATGATGCTGTGTCACCAAAGAAGCACAGAGAGGTACCAAATCCACCCACTTCATTCCACGCACTCCATGTCAGTGCACATCCACATGAGAGAATCCAAGAAATGCAGCCACTCCACAGCGATCTGCATGCACCTCAACCAATTTTTCCACAAATCTCTCAAAATCCAAACAAACTGCTTTCTGAAACACACAGCCATAGCTATCTGTTCTTCTATCAGGAAAATGACCTACTGACAAACTCTCTCCTTACACAACACACCCATTAAATCTTATTGACCAATCCCTTGCTCTGCTCAGTTTCATTTGCATGCCACTGAACCCCAAAATCCCTGTATGTAATACATGCTGTCCAACCGTGCTGTCTGCGGGCAAATCGAAAAATCTGAGCTTGGGGGATGAAAAATTAAATAATGTGCCCCATTTCCCCTTTGAGGTTGGCTCTAAAAAGAGACTTTTTGTTGGTTTTTTTCTTATGTTCCTCCAAAAATCTTCACATTAGCTTCTCCAAAGCAAACCTTACATTCCAAAACAGCATGGCATTTCCTATAAAAGATACAGAAGTGCCATCTTCCTTAAAGTAATCAACATTACCAGAGTCAATGTTGTCATTGTTGCAAAACAACATGCACGATCTAGTCATAAAACCAAACATGCCTCGGTTGACTAAGCGCCTAGCAACATTTTGCTGAGGACAAAAAACAGAACTATTGTCCCATATTGCCCTAGGTGTCAACCCAGAAAAAAATAACCTTGGCATTTGGAAGGACTTTCATGATCACCTGAACCAAATTTTGCAGATCTTGCAACAAAGTAGGACACTAACATAGCCCAAATGCACAGCACCACAGTGTAGGACAAATACATGTGGACTATGAAACCTAGCCACATCCTGACAAACTACTAGAATTGCCTACAAATTCAAATCAGGCACAGTTCTCCACACCATATCCACTCCTTTTGTGTCAAAATGGTTAGCCACATTCCTAGATTTTGCATACTGCTCCAAACCATTCACAAACATATCTCAAACCACCAACACCCTGACTTTCTGCACCTGCGCCATCTTCACTACACACAGCCTCTCTCAATACGAAGCAGAACCTCAAAACCTGATTGGCTAATCCTCAAAATACACTCCCACTTCATGCTTGGAATCCCAGATGTAGCATGTCCTGTCTGCGAACATCCACACCATTTCCTCATTGGCTACTGTTAAGCAGTCACACAATCATCCACCAATCACATCCAAGAACTCTACATCTAACTCTGTCATCACAGATTAGCACTTTAGATGTACTATTGATCACTCTCAGTACAATTCGGCTGTCACTGCAAAGGACCTGCAGAAACAACTACTATAAAACTTCCCATGATTTCCACTTGCAGATTCAAGCAAGACGACACAAAGCACCACAGATTCGATCCCCGGATCCGCGCTTAGAAACCTCTGGGTGTTTAAGCGCGTTATAAATATGCAACTAAGACAAAATAATTAGGCAACTAAAAAACAAACAATTCCTGTATCAGTGCCTCGATGCCTGCGGGCTGTGTAAGCACTTTAAAAATTTAAATAAAATAAATAAAAATATGAACAGAGTAAATGCCACTGACCCTGTATAAGCTGTAACCTATATAAAAAACATAATGTTTCATATTATAAGATGTGAAAAATAACAGAATAATTATGAAAAAGTCTGTTCAGTGTATTATAAAATTACACACAGCCAGGATGAGTGCATACATCTTCATTCAAGCACACACACAGACAATATCATTAGAGAGGCTCTCAGATCAAACAGCACAACTGCCTCTATATCAAATCCCTCTGCCTTATTACTCACACCTTCACAAATGCATACATTGAATGCTTTTATGTACAATCTCTGCCATTTATCTTGTAAAAATAGCACAAAATGCTTATGATTATTTCTTCTATCTCTTAACATCCATTAACATAACATTAAAAAACAAGTGTGCTCTATACGTTTACTATTATACTCATTCAAAAAACATATTCAACTAAGAGATTCTAAATAAAATATACAGGATGCACATAGGCAAAGAAAGTGCAAAACAATGGGCCCCATTACGAGGTTGGAGGCAGCCATGGCGCTATTAGCGCCATGGCTGCCTCCAAAACCCGTTCCGACTCTGCCCTGGTGAATGGAGCAATTACCGGTCTATTCCAAGGTTGGCGGGACCGGTAATTCCCCATTCACCAGGGCCCTTCCCCATTCCCATTTGAGCCCCCATAGGGCTCAATGGGAATGCGCTAATAATGGTACCGCAAATTGCGGTACCGTTATTAGCTCCAGAGTCCCTTTGCGGGTCCCATCCTTAACACCAGGAAAAACCAGGCGTTAAGGGAGGACCTGCAAATGGACCTCGTAGTAGGGTGTTAAGGGATTACAGGCACCGGTGCCCTTACCGGTGCCGGTAATCCCTTACCACCCACCTCGTAATGAGGCCCAATGTCTACTTTAAGAAAAGTGCAATAAACACACATATGCCCTAACTTCTTTCTGTTACACTTTCAGTGAACACCACTCTCCTGAAAAGCAGCAGCGTCTGAAGTAGGAACAAGGACTTAGAAGAAACCTACTCTTTCCATACAAAAAAGTAAGTAGAAAACTAACATAATGTTCTAACTGGAATTAGTGCTTCCTCTTGCCAGCTACATACTTTATATTGTCATTTGAAGCCCAGTATAGTAACACACAAATAAAATAATAGCCTTCCCAACTTGATGTACCTCCCATTGCACAATCACACACCTCCACAATTATACTTACCATCATACTCAGACACTTATGCACAAAGCACACATACACTGCACAAGAGCCCAACCCACACTGTTTCTTTTCTCCAACAGACTCCAAAGAATGCCTACCAAGAAGCAAATCCATAGAAAACAATGCAGAAGTAGAGCAAATAAAAATAAAAGTGTCCAAAATAAGCATACATCTCTAGCAGATTTTGTACAAAAAGTTCAAACAAAACAGCTAAAACAGCCATTAAGCGAAACAAAACAAGCTTCCAGTACAGAAACCTCCCCTCCTATCAGAATGTCAAACCAAACAGAAAGTGATTTATAAAACTTCAACTACCACTACTGTTAACACTGGACCTATAAATCTTGATGTAGAGGCAAGTAAGCATACCAAAAAAAAGTTTTACAAAAAATGTTCTGCCACAGAGTCCTTCAGAACCTTTTAAAAACAGGAGAGACATCATGCACAACCCTTAAAACCTACCGTAGAAAATTAATCCTTAAAGCTCTCGTAGACAGTGCAATCCTTCTCAAAAGGAAGTTATTTATTTTAGTTTTAAACAGGATGAAACCACTAACAAAACTAAGTACTAAACTACAAAAAAGACTTCTCAATAAACGGAATATCACCAGAAATAGCTTCTTAAACATCTGTGGAGGTGAATGGAGTTCCACCATGACCACAGGACCATATTTTAATGAAGAATCATATAAACAAAAGCAAACAAAGCCAATTTCCATACATAGCAGTGGACGAGGGTATGAAAAACGTAATAACACCATTATGGAACAAGAAACTCTGCTCACAAAAATATCCCCAGAAAACTCAGTATCACCTCCCCAATCACTGAACCAAAAAGTCCAGTCTACAAATGGCAATGCACATCAATGTATAACATAGCCAAAAAATCGTTCAAATCTTTACGCCAGCTCCTCAATCAGTATATAAAAAGCAAAGACAAATTCAAACAGAAACTTCAACAAAATATGTATGCCTGTCCAGTGTGCAAATACACATGACTACAAGGACATTCACTAGCCTGCATTTCAGGACCTATTTACAAAAGCACCTTCCATCATATCAAAATGATATCAACACATTATTCAACTATAAGAAATCTAGTCCAAAAACTCTACTATGCTAAAAGTGCTGTTTTAGCACTAGCCAACTTAAATAACAATCTTCTACATGGTACAGCCAAACAATTACTCGAAGAAATAGACCATATGTAAAGGCTGGAGGTGGGTGTCTGTACCTCTGCTCTCTATATGGTAGAGGAGAGGCACAGAGGACCCCAGCCAAGATTCTCTATTATTGGTATGTGGTCGAGCAATTAAGGCCTAGCTTCTCAGGAGGTGGTGCAGGCTGGTTCTTAAGTACAGTGTAGTCCCCAAGCCCCCACAAAGGAATGTCCGGACACTGTATTAGGTAAAACAAAGTCTTTATATAATTAATGTTCAAGGTTATGTACAATATCACGATAACTCACTTTGTACTCGGTTATCTACAATGGCAAATATACAGTTCTACATGGTACCAATCTTACTACTAGATCTCATTAAAGTGCATTAACTGTATGGTTAAATGTCACACAAATCAGTTTGTAAAGCAAATAGAAATAAGAGGAAAGCAGTTGGTTAGAGCAATAGGCAGAATACTGGCCCTGCTACCTCGACACAGCTCTGTGTGGTTATCCCCCCACCTGGGTAACCTGTAAAGTAAAGATATATTACAAGCCTAGTCCATATATTGTTCACAAGAATATTTCCAATAGTTTAGAAACCCCAAAGTACCTGGTGTTGTAAAGTTCCTCGTTGGGAAATCAACAGCCCTTCTTGAGTGCACTCCCTTTAAGGCAGGAGCCACGGGTCATCGAACATCTGGCGATGAACAGGGTGAAATACGGCAGTTAAGTGGCAGCTTTGTTCCTAGCAGTGCTCATCGGCGATTGGGCGTAGACTTTCTGCAAGTATGAGGTGTGCGGGGCACCTCGATATCAATAGCTCAGGACCGCAAAGAGTTTCAAGAACTGTGGCCCAGCAAGGGCATCTAGTTGTCGGCATCTCTGTGGTCTGGCGGGAAACCCACCGGTGGATGCTCCTCAGCGCGTCAATGGCCTGGCCGTCTCTGGTGGGATAAGGCAGGCAGCGGTGTGGATGAGCGTGTCCGTGAATCGAAAGTTCTTAGGCAACGGGAGCACGACTGCTCCGGTCGGCAACGGTGGTCATCCACAGTGGTGGACAGCAGTGTCCGGGTGCTTCTCCTTGTGATTCCGCTGTGGTCCCCATCTCTGGTCGGCAGCCTGTCATAGGTCTGTCTACCAGGGAGCTTTGGCAAAGATCAGCTGGTGCACAATCGTCCCTCATAGCTCGGTAAGAGGACGCCTTACCAGGTCTTTTCTGGGTCAGTCCTTGTAGACACAGCAGCTTTCAGATTGAAGAAGGGCAACAGCAATTCTTCTCTTCCAGCAGGGCTTCAAGGTTAAGCTTCAGTTTCAACTCCAGTTTCTCTTCAGCTTCTGAACACGAATTCTAGCAGTGAGAGGCCCCCAGATATACTACTTGATCTCCCATTCATTCTGCTGGGTCACACTCAGGGAACCAATCGGTCTGAAGGGCATTCATGCAGGCAGGCATCCAATCAGGTGCATAGTGCATTCAGGCCATTCACTTCTCTCGAGAAACTCACAACAATTTATGTGTATTGGGACAAGTACCCAGCCATTCAACATTCATACCAGTTTCGGAAAGGGCTGCCTCTGTCATTTTGTCAAACACCAGATACTAGACATCCACAACACAGAATGCGTATTTGTCACACACTCCATTCACCCAGGTCCCACCCAAAGGGTGTACCCACAACATACAGTCACTGGGAAGGCTCCAGCCAGTCTGGCCTGGACTTCACAACAACACCACATATGGAACTTCCACCCAACAGCCAGTCGGGGGGAAGGGACAGAGTCAGGGCTTCCCAGGGCTTTGGGAAAACAAGGTAACAGGCAATAGAAAGCAAGAAGCCGTAGACGCTATTGTGTTTCCTATCAGGAATCAACTGATTCCAATGGCAGGGCCTTTGTATTACAAAATGGAGGATAATCAGAGCACCTGTCAAATTCAGCAAAGAGCTGCCACCAGCCATAACCTGCTCTGTGGGCCACACACAGGTGCCCCGAAACATACACTGGGGGCACAGGGTTGTACCTCCACCCATGGGTGCCATAAGGGTATCCCATGTGTCTGTACACCAAACCAAAAGACGGAGCTGCACCGGAAAACACGACAGAACACACAATAAAAGGCCATAAAGGACAGGGTTACAGAGGCCCTGTCCCTCTGATGCATTTCCAGCAGCACACCATATCCAGAGAAAATATTTTGGAATTGAAAGCCATATGAGTAAAACTCTCAGAAGACTCGGAGTATAATTTAGAAAATGCTTTCTTTTCTTTTCTCTAAAAACTATGAGGGTAAAATTTCAACAATTTAAGGGTTAAAGGGTGTGACGGGCTAGCATAAACAGGACCAATTGTATAAGGGGCAGTGAAGGAAGCAAAGGGAGGTATATGTTATCTGTTGTAAGTAAAACATTTGTCAAATTGACGTCATGTACTGAATACATTATGCTTTTTTTTGTGACTGCAATGTTGTGACAAAGTGATAAATTGGTTGCATCGAGTTTCAGTGAAAAGTGGTCATTGTAAGTGTGACCTTTTTGGGATCTGGTAAACAGGCCATAACAGGGATACATTAGTAGTTAAGAATCGCCACCACTAGTGTAAAAGCAAGAGGAAATATCAAGGCTGAGTACCACAAAAGGAAATACACCAAACACGGGTTTATAAAGATTCACAGATCTTTATTCGACTGCACAGTTTACAAAGAAACACATCAGATAGCTATCTGGCTCTCAGTACATCACAATGAATACCAGCCCTTCAGTGTGAGAAGTGAGAGGTACTGGACATCTGGACATTCACGCATTTATACAATTTTAGTAACAATGTCCAGCCCCTCTGCAAGTTAATAATCCATGGTCTAGAGTTTGTGCCGAGTTCACTTTTGGCTTATACAACAATATGCACACGGATTACATTTGGTTTACATACAAACAAGTTACAATGGCAACAGTGTATTCCCAGGTTTAGCAGTAAACCTTAGCACATGTCCCTTCACAATGCAGTTCAGCCAGTGTCCACGTTCAATATTTGCATTACATTGTTTTCGATGTATGTTCGCAGATGAGGCTTATTGGTGCAGACAATCCAAAAACCACAAGTCAGGCATGGGACAAGGTCTCTTTACCCAGTCTAAACATTCGGCCCGCGGACAGTCTAAACATTAGCTAAGGTGCAAGGGTCGGGAAGGCTCGGTTACAAGTTGGAAACACAGTCCACCATTTTAGAACACAGAGTTACATTTGAACAGAAATCAAAATGGCGGATGATCGCAAAATGGCGGCGAAGTCAATCTAAAATCGGAACATTTGAAACGCGGTTTTCTTCGCAGAGCGACTGGGCTTAGGCCAATATACATTAGAAAGGAGGCACAATATGATTTCTCGTTTAACACTAGGAGTGTGCATGCAAGGTACCCCAATCAACAGGGAATGACACAAGAGGGTGAAAAGTCAGGGGAACAGTATGGGAGCTGAAACACCCCTAGCCAATATTTGCAAAAATGTACCAGGCTATGCATAACGCATAACGAAATACCATGACCAGTGGGTCACAGAATTAAAAGTGGAAGGGCTACCACAGGAATGGCCCCAAGGAGGGTCGTTTGACAAACGTGTGTTGGACATGGTGGCCACATGCCTGTTTGTGAAGTACAAAGGAAAACAGTTGCTTAATAGAAGGGAAATATTAGATTTATGGAAGCTATTTGAAGAAGTGCCCCCAATCAAAAGAAAAGAAACAGCACAAGAACAGACTACCTCTCCCCTGGCAACGGGAGGAAGCGGAGAGAAGGGTGAAGGAAAGGAGGGGCCAGTAGAGGTAACACGGTTGTATCCCCTTTTGAATAAACCAGTGCCCAGGGAAGGATACAGTGACCCTGTGTATGTGTCTACACCTACTCCCGTAGTACACCTCAACCTACCGCGCCCCCACCTTATAATTGCCCTAGAACAAGTGGACAGGTCAGTACTCCCACAATAGACATTGAAAAATGCACAGAAGATTTAGACTCCAGACTATCAATGGCCCGAAGTGAGTTGTCTAGACTATGAGAATATTTGTGAACAAAGCGGATCAAGCACTTCCAGAATAGAGCCAACACAGAGGGTACAGATGCCTGACAGATACATAGAAGAAGGGTGGAAGAAGGGTAAGATACTATTCCGAATACAGTAAGAGCCAACCAGAATAATAGAGCTAGAACAACACACGCCTGAGGGAAACACAGGAGAAGAAGGGATGGCCACTGGAGGAGAAGAAGAATTGTGGTGTGACATAGAGGAAGATGAGCTAGAAGGAAGAAGAATAGGATTCACGGCAGGAGGGGCGCCAGTGAGGTTAGATGAAACACCTCTGGGAAGGGCTATGGAGGAACAATGGAATGGGAGATTAAGGAGTAGGGTGGGATGAATGGCAGCTCTGGGAAAGAAGGGATCAAAGGTGAGTATCGGGAAAGGAACGAAGAGTAGGTTACAGCTGCCCTTGATAGACAGAGGAGGAGGGAGGCCAAATTATATACCCTGGGCTCAAATGGATATGGCCAACTTGTTGGAATTGTTACCCCCGCTGTCGGGAGGAGCAAGTAAATGGATATATGCTTTCGAGAAACACACAGCAGGGGTTCCAGTAGTTCCAGCAGTAGTTGTTGGGGATGTTAAAAGCTTGTTGGTATCCTCAGTGGGTGATCAAACTGTGAGGGTCTGGGCAAAAGCCAGATACCAAGGAATAACACTAGATTGTGACAGGCACGATGGTGCCTCATTCAATACAGTACGCGTGATAATATGGGATGCCTTGAGAGACACCTTCCCAGATACACCAGACTTGCAGTCAGTAATGCAGTGTACAATGAATGATGGGGAAGATGCCATGGGTTTCATTTTTACGGGTGCTGGAGATGTGGAGAGCGGAAACGGGTACGGCCTGGGATCAATCAACATCTTTGTTTTACTTTATAATAAAGAGAGGGCTCCCAAAGGAAGTTCAGAAAGCACTCGACAAAATAGCAGGAATAGAAGCAAAAGGCTGTCCAGATATACAAAGCATAATAGTACATCACTGCAAAAGAATCAAGGAGGGAGAGAAGGAGATAGCACAAAAAAGGTTGGCAGACAAGTCGAAATTAATACAAACGAAACTGATGAAGGTTGCAGCAGCTGTAGCCGCACTCCCCACAGACGGAGAAGCAGAGGAGGAGGCCGGGTCAGTAGCAATACAAGGGAGAATGGCAGCCAATTGGGCAGGAAATGGGCAATCACAGTGGAATGGACAGGAGCAGTACAGAGGACTACAGTGGCAAGAACAGAGGTGGTGGCCCGGGGTACGGAGGGAATGGCGGGTACGGAGGTCCAAGCACAAGAGGGGGACAAGGGAATTGTTGGAATTGCGGGAGGTGGGGGCATTTCTCATGGGAGTGTAGGAGAAGACCAATGAATACTTATTAGAATGAACATCAGTACGTACGGCCACCCCCACAATACAGAGACCATATGACACACCCTTTGCTGGTATCGCCATGGTATCGGGAAATGTCTTCGACCATGGGGGTACTATGAGACATCCAGCATAGGACATTTCACAGAGAGCACTTGCGTGTCCAGTACTATCAACAACACTTGATGCAGCAGAGGAACCATTGGTGGGGGTGGAGATAGGGAACAAACAATTCATTTTTATTGTAGATTCGGGAGATGAGAAGTCATGCCTACGAGAAGGTAGGTTTCTGCTATCTAACTGTAAATTGGAGACGCAGGGGTTCTCTGGGGCGGTGGTCGAAGTTCCTTACACAGAAGATTTAGATGTAACAGTGGGGGGGAAACGGTACAAACTCCCCCGCTGTACTATGAACAGTCCCGATCAACTTGCTGGGGAGGGACCTCCTCAGCAAACTCAACATGACTATTTTGTTTACTAAAAGGGGAATAGTTTGCTCAACCCCGGGCATCTACCCATTGCGAGTCATGTTGGTAGTACATACACGAGCAACAGTGCCAGAAATACGCGTCATACCAGTGGACCCAGATATGTTTATTCAAGGGTTGAAAACCCTGGCACGAGTGGTTCCATAATTGAAAGTACCTGCAGAGTTTGTTTTCCGTCCTATAGCCCGTCCAGAGAAGTGCCAGGAACAGTGATGTCATTAGATTTGATTCCAGTACAGGTATCATCACAAGGATAGCGGTTATTGGAATGGACATACATAGGTGCCAGTGGCGCACAGTATTGTGCATAACCGCAACATTGCATTGAGATATTTGTCAGATGAAGACCTCTTCACAGATTCAGTCAGTGATGGGGAAATAATAATGAAAATAGCAATCCCCTGTGATATAAGGATACAGACAAGGCAGGTACCAGTGCAGCTGATGGCAGTGGTAGGAGCACCACCGACATTTTTTGACAAGCACATGCAATCAGTGCCGGTCGACCTGTGGACCACCGGCCCACATGATGCGGGACTGTTGCATGAGGTAACACCAGTCAAGATAAAACTCAAACATGGAGCATTACTACCCAGAGTAAAGTAGTACCCCATGTCCCGAGAAGCAGAGGAAGGGATAAAAGAAACAATTACTGCACTGTTAGCACAGGGTATAATAGTGCCATCCAATTCGCCATTGCAACACCTGCATTTACCCCATCAAGAAAGCAAAAGGCGGGGCCTGGAGGATGATCCAAGATTTACACCCACTTAATGACATCATATAGAAGGAATTCCCATTAGTTCCTAACCCTGCATCAATTCCGTGCCGCATACTGAAAGATGCATCATGTTTCACAGTGGTGGATTTTAAGAACGCATTCTTCTCAGTACCACTAGATGAGGAATCCCGATATTTGACAGCATTCACGTTGGGAGGAAAAAGATACGAACATTGTAGATTACCCCAGGGATACTGCGCGAGTCCAAGTATATTCAATAGGATTTTGCACGAAGATCTAGGAAATATTGCCACAGAAAGCACAATTATTCAGTACCTGGATGATTTGCTGGTTTGTGGGAAAAATGAGGATGAGTGCAGGAAAGATTCTATTACCCTTTTGACATTGTTGGCCCACAAAGGTTACAAAGTAGACAAAGAAAAATTACAATACTGTCAACAAGAAGTGCTGTACTTGGGACAACTGATCTCAAAGGATGGTAAGCGAATCATACCAGACAGGGTAGCAGCCATCAAAGCAGTAAGCAAACCAAAAACTGTAAAAGAAATGCAGAAATTCCTCTGCATGTGTAATTACTGTCGAGTCTGGATATCAGAGTATGCAGGATACACAAAGCCATTACTACAGGGCCTCAAAGAGGCGCAAAGAGAAAACACAGAAATACAATGGACAGCAGAGATAGATGAAGCCTTCATCACACTCAAAGAGCTAATCTCAACAGCACCAGTACTCGCGAACCCTGATTATGAACGCAAGTTTTATTTATTTTCACATTGCAACGGGACACTCATGGTGGCAGTCTTGACACAAAAAAATCTCTGGGGCACAAACCATTGGCCTATTACAGTGGAACATTGGATGCGGTGATGCAAGGGCACTTCGCCTGCGAGCAATCGCTCGCAGCTGCGGCGTTCGTGATTGAAAAAAGTGAAACAATCGTGATGGGGTGTTCCGTGACACTGTTCGTGGAACATTCATTGTTCGCCATATTAGAAAGATCAAAAAGCACATTAACGACTCAGAGAGCCACAGCATATGAAGTTATTCTGTCCAGCCCCAATATACACATAGTGAGATGCAAAACAGTGAACCCTGCCACATTCCTCACAGAAGCCTGCACAGTGGAGAACATGCAAACACATGATTGTGCCACATACCGGGGAGAGGATGGGGACACGCCCACAGTAAATGAAAATGCACTGGTTGAAGGAGAAGTATACTTCATAGACGGGACAGCATCCATAAACTCAGAGAAAGGAGAAAAGCATGTGGGAATAGCTGTCGTGAGATTAGAGGAAGATGAGTATGAAGTGCTCGTCCAGCAAAGATTACCGTTGCATTACTCATCACCATTACTCATCACCATCAGCAGAGCTAGAAGCACTCATTGAAGCCTTACATGCAGCCACGGGGTATGTGGTTACGATCTATACAGACTCAGCCTACATGACTACTACAGTACACAGGGGATTGATCAGATGGGGGAGAAGAGGATTTAACAGAGCAGACAGGTCCCTTTTGCAACACGCGGAGTTACTTAAGGAGCTGATAGAGGCACTAAAGGAACCCACAGTTGTAGCTATAGTAAAATGCCAGGCCCATACAAACAATACTGACGTCATCTCTTTGGGAAACGCGGCAGCGGACGCTGCCACAAAGGAAGCGTCATACTTGACAAAAAAGGGAGCAGGTGAGTACCTGATGCAGAAAAGTATGGAAGAGGAACGCCCAGACGGGTATAACTCAATGCCCATATCTCACATTTTAGAACTCCGAAATGGGGTGTCAGATGAGGAAAAGGAGCTGTGGGAGAGAAGAGGGTGCAGCCAGTGGTCCACGGACCTCCTTTGGCGTCAAAACAATACATGTAAAGTAGTCATGCCCCGCAAGCTACTAGACATAGCGTTCCAACAGCTCCACTTCCCAGCACACAATGCAAAACAACACATTGCTGCAGACATACAAGAAAATTGGTTTATCCCAGGATTGCAGGAACAGCTCTCAAAACTTGCAATGGAATGCACAGCTTGTCAAATATACAATTCACGATGACATTGAGAACATTGCGGGGGACATTCCCCAAGCCAACACGTCTCTTTTGAGAGCTGCATATTGATTATGCAGACATGGGAGAAAGGTGCAACGGGTCACGCTACATGATAGCTGTGGTCTGTCCATTTTCGAGATGGGTAGAGGCAGGCCCGTGTGCCCACCCGGATGTGAAGTGCACTGCAAAGTTTTTTGTGGGAAGTATTTCTGCGCTGTGGAATTTGTGACATAATTCTCTCTGATAACGGCACGCATTTTGTCAACGACCTGTTCAAGGAAGTTACTGCCCTGCTAGGAATAAGACATACACTGTGCACTATTTATCACCCGCAAAGTAATGATATGGTTGAGAAGATCAACGGCCTCCTTAAGGGGAGGTTGTCAAAGCTGTGTTTTACACTCAAGAAAGATTGGGTGTACTGCCTACCTCTGGCTTTGTTTGAGTTGAGAAAGCAACCCAGCAAGGACCACCACTTGTCCCCCCATGAAATAGTTACAGGAAGGTGCATGCACACTGCAAATTCCCCACTTCACAGACATTCAGACACCCATAGAAGTCCTACAGTACTAGGGGAAGAATTCAATGAATATTTGACAAAGCTCACAAAAACTGCGCGTATGATAGCAAGACAACTAGCCCCCCCATTCACATGCGAGGAATCAAGTGAAACAACAATGCCTGCAGGAGATAGCCCAACAGGTCATCTGATGCCAGGGGAGATGGTGTACATGAGGAGTTTCGTTCATAGGTGGAATGCTCCAAGATTTCATGGCCCGTACGAGGTAGTGTATTGCAGACTGACAGCCGTCAAGGTAAAGGGCCTGAGATATTGGATACATTTAACAGACGTGGAAAAGGCTTACGATAGTGTCGTGCAAGGGCAAGAGGGAAATGTGGGAGAGGAGGAAACACAGACGTGATAAAAAAAAAGGTTTGGTTTCTTGCCAGTGCGGATATAAAAAGAATGAGAAATATCAAAAGAACTACTACTGTTGTGATGTACATAATGCTGATAATAAAGCTGGTGAAATGTTTTTTTTTTCTCTCTTCTCTCTCTCTTCTCCTTCTCCCTCTCTACCTCTCACTCTATTAGTCTCTCCCAAATTGACAAATGAAAATGCTAAAGTAAATATATATAGATGTTTAGGGATGCTTAATGCACTTTTATGTTTCACCATATAGGAGAAACTGTGGCAAAAGACGGAGCCCCCGCCACAAACATTGTTAGAGCAAATAGAAACGGGAATGTAAATTTTGACTTGCGTAGATATTCGTATGAGTGTGGCCTTTTTGTATGTGCAGTAATATTTTTCACACTGATGTTTGGCTTAGTGTTATACTGGGCAGTTAAATGTATATCTATCAATATAAATCAGGGGGGATGGAACGGGACAAGCATGATCAAACTAGGGATCTATCTCATATGGGATGGCTTCCAGCTCATATGGGGGTATGATACTCACCATGATAGTGCACAAAAGATGAATAATACAGACAATAAGCCAATAACACCACGTCCAATTGCTGCACCCAACGCCTCTGAATTCAGTATTTATGAGTTAAATGATCGAAATCCTTCTGTTTTATCTTGGTTATATGATGTCACCACCACCGTTGTGACACAAACATTTCAAACATCCATAGGGTATGATTACCCCACAAGCATAAACTACTGAAAGATTCCTTGCCCTGTATGATGAGTGGGAAAAGGGGGGGGGCGTGAGAGACCACTCTAATGCAACGTACATTAGAGCATGAGAACGTGTACCCCAGAAGCAATAGGAGAAGGAGGGAGGTTGGGAGGAGAAAATATGATGAGTACTACGGGCTAGGGCTAGACACAATAGAAGAACCCAGGCACCCGCATCAGTCAAATAAATGGTACACAGACATGAGTTCCACTGCCAAACAAACAACCAACGAGAGCTGTTACGTATGCTCTCTGATACCCCACGTCTCAGCACCCCTATGGTGCTCCTGCCCCAAGAATTGCCTCTTGCTGACGCCTAGTGTCTCCTTCATCTCACCTTATGTAGAATAAAGAACACCTTCCAGGCACACACAGTCTCTTTTGAAATGCTGCAGAATGAAAACATGTGCTACTCAAGACCTAAAGGGGTGATATACCTAAAGGAACTGTTTTTGGTAATTAAAGGGACACTGTTCTCGGAGAATAAATAGAAGAAGGAGCAAGTGACATGCAAAGCAGAAGCAGTACAGGGGTTGGTGGCAGAAACACTGCAATGGGTTGAGAAAATATGCACACCAGTATGGGCCGAGCACATCACTAAGCTCAACTGGGTCACAGCCCTCGAAAAACCCTTCAAACTAGAAAAAGAGATCACATATGAACTTTGCTTCCTCGGTGAAGGAAAACATAACATGGGCACAAACAAGAACTGTAACAAAACACTCATCATTCCACATGTGAAGAAAGGGACAGCCGCTCTGATGGATACTTGCTGGGTCTGCGGTAAACAGGCATACTTGCACCTTCCACAATCCTGGAAGGGCATGCGTTCTTTGGCAACGCTGCACTCCGTCCGGATGGTGATTCCGGAGTGTCATATCGAAGGGGGAAAGGGACTGCAAGCTGTCCAAATCCCAGGACACACATAACCAACAGATGAGCCGCTAGTATATGCCCTATCCGCGGACAACATGAAAAGCCTGATATCAAGAAAATGGAGGTCATCCAACTACATATCAAAAGCATCCTCAGTACTTTTGGCGCAAATCTCAGACAGGTTGCGGCTCTTTAACTCTGCTGAAACATTTTTCACCTCCCTCGTCCCCAGTATCCAAGCGTGAGCCAACGCAAAATGGCTTCAAATCGCGCACTGGGAGCTGATCCAACTGGCCAATGACACTGAAGAAGGGTTAGTTGTGATCAAGGTGGAGCTAAGGGCCCTGCGACTAATGACAATGCAGAACAGGTATGTCATAGACCTGTTAACAGCGATGGATGGAGTTGTTGCCGAAAAATCGGGCGTGCATGTTGCACGTTCGTGCCTTCTGTGGACGCGGATAATGGAACACTGTCTCACGTTATCACAGCAGTGCTCAACCTGGGCGAGCGGATGAAGAAGGAAGGAGGTGCGGAGCCAAGCTCTTGGTTTGACAACATTTTTTCATGGGCACCATCTTGGCTTGGACTGACTGTTAAAATGCTGATACCCATCATCGTGTTTTTTCTCTTGATTGTTTGTGTGTGCCAGATCGGTCTTCTATGCTGCGCAAATGCAGTACCTAATGGTGCAATGATGATGGTGGCAATGGGCAATGCTAGAGGAGCAGCACAGTGCACACAGGAGGCACAGGTACAAACGGGTGAGGAGCCTGAACCCAAATATAGAATGGTAGCATTGTACTATGACGGGGATATAGTGGATAGATTGTACCACACCACAATAAGAGAGCCCCTGGAATGACAATGTTATAAGGAGGTATGGGTAGACTTGAAGGGGGACGGGGGATGCATATACATGACCTTCACCCCCGATGAATATGGCAGAGCAGGACAAAGTCTCTGGGGGTATGCAGAGCCTGAATGCCAAAATAAGGAAAACCAGCGTGGACGAAGCTGTAGCCAATGAAAAGGTGCGAAGAAGGTTGGGTGAGTTACAATATTCGTTACTTAAGTAACAAAAGGGGGGAAATGTATGGGAGGACAAAGGTCCTCCCCTACATCCCTCTCCTACATGAGGCTTATGACTCGTCGACAGCCACCCATGTGCCTTGGCCCGGGATGCAGGATGGCTGCTGGCCGACGCATGAGACTGCACGGCTTACCTCGAAGTGTGATATAGACTCCATTTTGTAATACACTTAGACTCCATTTTGAACACACTAATTCAGGTCTCCATGGAGAAGCAGCCTGCAGAACTGCAGCTCTCCCCCATTTGATTGTGCACAGCGAGCCCGCACTTCCCCCCAGCCTCCTCCACATGGCGGCTCCACTGAAGGCCTGTTCCCACGAGCAACTAGGCGCAAACAAGTAACAGAACAAATACTGCATCATTTACCTTACGCAGTACATCATTGCCCTGATAGTGACCGGAGCTCAAGTTGAGGTCTGGGAGAAAACAAAGCTGTCCCTATCAAACATGCCTTGACCCCCAGCAGACCCCCAAACTCATGATATATGTTGTGCATAATGCCTACCCTGCTCCACGTTTTAAAGTCTTAGACCTGAATGTTGAACTCGTCTGCCACCCAGTCTTACCCATGCTGCTAAGCCATTTGCAAAGAGGCTCAAAACTCATAATGTTGATTATTTGTATTAAAATAGATGTTTATATCTAAAAGGAACAACCCTTGCCCACCCCGGATACCTACATGCAAATTTGTCCAACATATGCATATTCAAGCTTATTGTCACCGACCAAAGGTCATTACTACTGCACAATAGTCAAATGGCAATGTACAAAATTCCTATGTATGATATGATTTTAAGTGTTAAGAGCATATGCCAGCCGTTTAAAGTAACACATCCCACCTATTGAGTAATTGTTTTTTACCATTGAGAATGTACATCAGTCCAATTATAAAGGTAACATTGTAATTTGTATGTATACACCAACCTCGTTCTACCTCACGCCGTATGCTAGCTTTCCCCATGTGTCCCCACAACGAAATGAAGAACTGTGAATGATGTGATGTCAACCAAAGCTCTTTTATTGATTCTTTAAACACAGTACTCATGAACCACGTAGAAGTGTAAGATAAATAATGTCCACGATATATCCATAGATGAGTGCATATATGTAAACATGAAATTGTACAGACATGCTTCAGTTTTCAATCTCTATAATGATGCACATGCTAAGTGGTAAATATAGACCCGCGAGAAACTACAAGGCCGCCCCCTCCTCCTAGCCAGGCACGTATTCAATTCCCACCTTCCTCCCTCCAAGGCCCGGCCGAGGCTCGAAGGTCCCTGGTTCTTTGATGTTAGAATAATAGAGATACACCTCTTCACATTTCTTTTTAGTCCACACCAAGTATTCACGTCCCCCCATGCCTCCTGACATCTGATGCCACCATAAAATCACCCCGTGACGCCATGCCCCAGCCACAGAGAATTATGAGCAACACGGCTCCGCAGCCCGCCGCCTTTTAAGGTGCCAGTCATGTGCCCCTCTGACCCAATGGTACCTCAGTTCACCCCACCCTCGACTGACGACGGAGGTAGTCATTCACCCTGGTACTAACATATTGTAAAGCTGTCTCCTACTGCATCTAACTAACTAAAGTAATGAAGGTACCCTAACCCGTGCCCCCTTGTAAGACACCTGGACTCATGATACTGGGTCCTTTGTACCAGCAATGTTATGATGATGTATTGAGGATGCCCAGAGTTATATACTGTTTCTTTCTGTCTCTTTTATGGTATTAGATTAATTAGTTGTAGGATTTACAGGTTAAATTGACATAGAAATTAGTGATGAATGTGAATGAGTGGCCACAAGGGCAAAATGTTAGTGCAACAGCAATGTATCCACATGGAAAGCTTGTGACCTGATACTCCACCCCGATGAGACCAGCTGACCCAAGCACCCAACGATGCCACCATGTGGATCTCCACCAATCATGGGTCACCGCACCTACATTGTACATAGTAGCTAGTCTTCAGCACCCAATCCCCAGGATTATGTGCCCCTTATAACTTACCTAATCCATGACGTATTTCTGTAATAAATATGAATGTCTTTGCTATTGTCAGACAGAGCGCTCTCGGAGTTTGCAGAGTCCTTTGCATGCCCTGTATTGATTTAGATAAAGCCTTTTATATCTCACCCGCACTTGGTCTTGGTCTCATTCCCTGCTGGGGTGTGTCCATTATTGCCTCTCATTGAAGAGTTTAACTGCCTTTTTCGGGGACTCTCACTTTCACTTCATTGCTATGCTACACTTTATTTGTAATAAGTCTGTTCCTTCCTCAGAGAAGTTCAACACTTCTTTTGGAGAAATGAATACCAAGCCAGAGGAGCACCACACATCCACATGCTATTATAGATTAAAGATGCTCCTAAATTTGGTCAGTATGGTGATGCCAATGTTTTGCAGTTCATCCAAAAAATGTGTCACTTGTGAAATCCCTTCACAAACAACACATAGTGACCTTCATGCACAAACTTTACAATTTCTAAGACACAAATGTGGGAAATATTGCTGTCGCAAATATAAAAAAAGGGAAATGCTATACCAAATGCCGCTTTGGTTTCCCTAGACCAGTTTCAGCAACAGGTCAAGTAAACAACTTCATGTCTTCAGTGGGACATAGGGCCTGATCACGACTTTGGCGGTAACCCTTAAATCCGGCGGAAGCGCTAATACCACCGGATTTAAGGGTCTGCCAAATCAGGACTTTGTCGGATTTCCGCCAGCTCTAATCTGGGGGGAAATCCGCCAAAAATTCATGCTATTACCACCAGCGGGAAATCCGCCGGCGGTAAGAGCATAACTTTTCCCCATTGAGCCCAATGGGGAATGGGGCATTCCCGAATGGGCTCAATGGGGAATTACATTACCACCAAACTCGTGATCCGGCGCTATTAGCACCGGGTAGTTCAGCGGTAGGACTAATACCGCAGGCGGTAATACCGCTGGCGTTACCGCCAAAGTCGTGATCAGGCCCACAGCGTCAAAGGTAAATCACCTAAGAACAAATATTACATAAAAAGAACAGAAGAATCAAAATACATCAATGAACACAATGCAATTGTTGCCCTCTTATGGAAGGCAAACATAGATGTGCCGTACATTGCAGACAATTCCACTGCAGTTGCACAATATGTTACAGCCTACTTAACCAAAGCAGAGAAAACAGAGCTTCAGGACCTCTGGGATGACATATCATCTGACAAAACACTATCACAGAAAATGTAAAGCTTAGGCATAAAAATGTTCTCTCATAGAGAATGTGGCTGCTATGAAGCTGCAGACCGTTTAACCAGTCCTGCATTGTATGGAAAATCTGACAATATAGTATGGCTAAGTCTTGGTCCTGCTAAATCTAGAAAAAAAGAGTTCTCAAATCATATGAGGACATAGAAACAATAGGCAAAAATGATCCCAACAGACAATCCATTTTGAAAAACAATTTACTAGACACATACTACTCAAATAGGAGTACCACTTTGGAAACCATGTGTCTCTACCACGTAGCCCAAAACTTTACATACAAAAATAATGTTAAACCAGATGAAAAGAAAGGTAGACACAGAGTGGTAAATTGTGATGGCAGCTTAGTGAAACTTACCAAATGCAGCTTAATTAATCATATCAAATTGTCAATAAAAAACTGCTCAACATAAAGAACTGTATTACATGTCCCTGCTACAACTTTTTAAAACATGGAGAAAAGAAGACAAGTTACTGGATATATATGACTCCTATGAAGATGCTTTCAAAGCAAATGAAATCACTATAACAGACGTAAACTTTACGCAGTACCAAACTAAGTTGCACAATGAACAGCAACACAATGAAGAACTCCAGGACCAACTACAAGTGGATACTCCTGACAGTAGTCAACCTTCTGTAACAGGAAGCCAAGAACCACTTGGACAGCCACTAATAGCAAATGAGGCAGAATTAGCCATGACAGAAGTAGAAAACACCATGTGTCAGTATGAATAAGCTACAGAAGACTTTGCTGTACTGAAATCACAACTGAACAATGAGCAGAGTAGAATTTTCCAAGAAATAACGAAACAAATTGAACATGGTTGGAACATGAAAATAAAAACTGTACCTGCCAAGACTAAAAACCTATACTTCTATATGTGAGTGGTGAAGCTGGTTCAGGCAAAACATTCTTAATCAAAATCATCAGCAAATTCCTTCAACAATTGACTAACAGCAAACTGTCAGCTGTTGTAACTGCTCCCACAGGTTTAGCTGCCTACAACATAGACGGCGTCACATTACACCGATTACTACTCCTTCAAGTAGAACACCAAAACAAATTAGACTATTACGCATTTTCCACAGAAGCTGCAGCGGAACTACGCAGAGTTTTCAAACAAATAAAAATGCTGTTAATAGATGAGGTGAGCATGGTCTCCAACCTAATGTTAATGCTGGCTTTGATTCACCTCAGATTACAAGAGGTCCTCAAAACAGACTACGACCAGCTCTTTGGAGGAAAACACATTATTGTTTTCAGAGATCTTCTTCAATTGACACCAGTGAAAGCTGAACCTATGTTTAAAACCTTAGGGCATAAACGGTGCCGTAAAACTCTTGGCAGCATAGGAAATGTCAACATTTGGCAATATTTCCAATACAGAGAATTAACTGAAACATGTGCAAGAGCCTCATCATGACTTGGGCCGTAACGGTAAAGCTATTAGCGCGGGCGGTATTAGCCCTACAGCCAAACTCCCCGGCGCTAAAAGCACGAGTTCACGAGTTTGGCGGTAATTCCCCACTAAGCCCATTCAGGAATGCCCCATTCCCCATTGGGCTCAATGGGGAATCTTCGCACTAATACCGCCGGCAGATTTCCCGCCGGTGGTAATAGCGCAAATTTTCGGCGGATTTCCCCCCAGCTCAGAACTGGGGCGAAATCCACTGAAGCCCTGATTCGGCTGACCCTTAAATCCGGCGGTAATAGCGCTACCGCCGGATTTAAGGGTTACCGCCGAAGTCATGATGAGGCCCCAAGTCTGCAGATCTCACATAAGCCAACATTTTTAAAAGTATTAGAGTTGGTGTACTATCTCAAGAAGCACAAACAATATTAAAAAACACTCTGTGGCCATAACTCATGTGCTACTGATGTCATGCAACAATTAGCACACACAAATGTCAATTGTATGTCCTTGATGCCAACTCTTGCAAGTTGTTCCAAATTCAATGAAACAATGTTAAAAAAAGAAATGCAACCAATAAATGAAATTTGCTCCACAGATAAACTGGGCGTACATGGTATGACACTACCCATGTGTAAACAATCCTCAACAAGACTAAGGGCCTCATCATGAGTTTAGTGGTAATCCTTAAATCCGGCGGTAGCACTATTACCGCCAGATTTAAGGGTCCGCCAAATCATGGGTTTGGCTGATTTCCCCCCAACTCTTAGCTGGGGGGAAATCTGCTGAAATTTCACGCTCATACCACCGGCGGGAAATCCGCCAGAGGTAAGAGCGCAGAATTTCCCCATTGAGCCCAATGGGGAATGGGGCATTCCTGAATGGGCTCAATGGGGAATGGGGATTTCCAAATCCGCCAAACCCGTGATCCGGTGCTAATAGCGCCGGTGGGTTTGGCGGTAGGGCAGACAACGCCGGCGCTATTAGCACCGGCGTTACTGCCCAACTCGTGATAAGGCCCTAAATAACCTAGAAATCTCTATCTCCAACACAGCTGGTTTGGAGAAAATATTACACTTATCTTTAAACTGTAGAGTGATGCTTAAACGTAACCTTGACGTGGAGCAAGGACTAGTTAATGGTGTACTTTTTACAGCTGTTGGCTTTCAAACATACCCACGTGACAACAACATTCAATTTGTCAATATTCTCTTTGACAAACTATCAGAAATTAAAAGGATATGACGCTCAACAGCCTGCTCCCTTCTTTTCAAAGACATGTATGTACGCAGAGAACAATTTTCACTAACTCTAGCATACGCAGTGACCATTCACAAATCACAAGGTCTTACCCTAGATAAAGCATTACTAGATATTGGTAGCACAGTCTTTAAAGAAGGAATGAGCTACATAGCACTATCACGCTTACATACAATTGACGGGCTATTTCGAATCAACTTTGATGCAAGTAAAGTAAATGCTGATATTCCTTGCATTCTAGAATACAAAAGGCTTTGTTCACGCCACACCCCCATCTGAAAACCTATCCTGTTCCACAAAAAGCAAAACATTGTAAAAGAAAACTAATTAAAACTGAAATGATACAGGATATCACTACAATTCCCCCAAAGGAAAAAAAAAACTAATACTTCATCAAGTACCAAAATCAAACAAGAATCTAGTGGTCAAAGTAACTCAACTACTTCAAAGAAGCAACACACACTCCGATCAAATGACTTCCACACAGAACTATCAGGTCCATTCAAATTTCCAAATATAACTGCTGTAAATTGCTAGGCAAATGTAGCAATGCATATTCTATTCCAATTGCCACCAATTATTGAGAACATTTACTTACACAGTACAGACCAATTGTGTTTGAAAATGTTAGTCCTTCATAGAATTGTCAGATTCACTATAAACTCACAAGAAGATCCACAAGAATGTCTAATGTACTTACTTAAAGTACTGGAAAACAAAAACATACCTATAAATGAAATCTTTCAGATTTCCTACATGTAGAAACATACATGCACTCTCTGCAACCATGTGGCACAGGAAGAAGTTCCTAATGAATGCTTTGTGTATGTATCCATACCTAACTGTGAATCCATCCCATTTCAGCAACTTGCACAAAATACAAACCATGGGAGATTATTTACTACCTGCAATTCAGATAATCACTCCACGTTACAAATACAGACACACAGTATATACGTAATAGTAATGCTTTTTTGTTACAATGCAGATGGTACCAAAACAACTGTAAACTGACTGGATTCACACATGGTCAAGTATCACTTGATATGAAAACCTTCACACCAATAGGTATAATATACCATGCAGGAGCTACAACCAATGCAGGTCACTACACTGCATATATACAAAAGAATTGTGGATGGTTTGAATGCAATTATAGTACCATTACTCTAAAGCAGAGATAACCAGCAAATCTTGTAAACGCTTACTTAATATTCTTAAAACCAACATTTAATATGTGATTTGTCTGTATACAACCACATAAAACTCAACCAGTAAGTATCCAATAAATAAACTCAGAAACACTGCACTTCTTGTTACAAACTCTACAATCTTAACTGCAAAAAACATTTGGGTTGTAGATATTTGATGGGTGTTTGATTCAATGGGTGTGGTAGGCTTCAGACATGCACTCAAGACTCTAGACCCTGGCCACAACCACTGGAGCATAACACACCTGTAATACCAAACATTTTGACTGTGGTATGTGGGTTGCTTATAGATCATATTAATTATAATCAATGCTGTAATAACAACCCAAAAACAACATCATACTACAGTAAAATAGCTGGTAGTGCATACATTTGTGATGTCATCTTTGATGTCCTGGGTGTTAGTCTTAGCAGTGCACGGTGGTAGCGCGAGTTATGGTTGCTTAGCTTACCATAACTGGCACATTTCTTTTTGTATCATACAATAATAAAACCAAACATGTTCAAAAACCACCACATAAATACATTACATTCAATAATAAATAAAAAAGTGCAAACTGTATATGTACAACACCAACCTTCCAATTACATAACATATGCAACATGCTGCAATATACCAAAACAAAATAATTATGCATCCAACAGAATTACCTCACACATACTACACAGCATAAATCAGCAAAAATCAGCAAAACATGTGCACAGCTGTAACACTAAAACTTAGCAACAAACTAGTAAGTAGACATTATTTATTTTATATATTTGTAAACTTTCTGTATTAGGTACAGTAAACATGATATATTTATTTCTTTTTACACAGACATGTCTACTACTTTGGAATGACTGGAAGAAATGTTCCTTGTGATGAAATAAGTGAAAACATTAATACCAATGGAAGACACTAGACTTCTCCATATAAACAAATTATTAACCATTACTTTGTGTGTACTTACCATTTTTTTAAACACACCATACAGACATTAAAGATAATACAGAAAAAGACGTTATAAAATCATCTGCAGAGAATGCAGCAAAAAATTGATCTTTTAAAAGAATAGTGCACTCAGAAATATTATTTTCCCAAGTGTTCAGGCGTGTGCTCCTAAGCATACGTTGATCGATCGTACAAACATTTCCTATGCACCTTACCGCAATTTTTATCTTTTTTCCACATGCGAAATCAGGTGCTAAGGCACGGCCATCTTGTGATAAACTTATCCTTTGTTGCATTGCCCAAGGTGGACTACCCTGGTGCCACTAATTCATATGCCCCGCCTCTGAGGCTGACATCACCAAACCTAGTGATATTCTCCACCTATCTCCAGGACATTACTATACAGCGTAGTAAAACGCACCCAGTCATCACCGACATGATAACGTTACTTGACGCAGAAACCGGAATATCAACACACATCATCTCACAACAGAGCGCGTCCCAATTTTGAATATTAAACCATCCTTTTAAAGGAAATAGCAACACTGTACAATTTGTAAAGTACTTTTATTTCACAATAAGTGCGCCCAGAACATCCGACGATTGCCATATTCAAACAAATAGGTAATTTTTTTCTTCATTCTCGATCCACAAATGTTTATTGTAAGTCACACGGTGTTCCTTTTGGGTATAAGAACGCATTGGATGCACTGTGAATCGTACGGGCATATGGGCCTGTGGCGATCATCCCAAAAAAGTGTCACTGTGATCCACCCATTTACCTATATCTGTAGCTGACGGTTAAAAAAAAACATCAGTTGGTATCTGGAATCCATGACAATCGCAGTAAACCAAGATGTAGCTGTTTAAAAAAAGATAACAGAAATGTGTCTCAGTAGCCAATCTTTATTACAGTTTACAATTTAACCATTAATGTGGCCCCCTGTTACAAGTATTAATAAACACGAACATGAAACAATATGAACTCAGACAAAACAACGTGGAAAGTTCTCTTCAGTTTGCTTTAGAAGTTACTCTATGGACTATGGTCAGATCGAAATGGAATGCTGAGGCTAATGCTGCCATTAGGGAGCAAGATAAAGCCAAGAAGAACACATAGACATACATATTACCATTGAATCATGCGCTTGTGCAACCTGGGGAAACTCAATACTGGACTACACGCATCTCGATGCTCCATTACCCATGTGCCCAGAACAAAAGAAACTACACATACAAGTTGTAATTGCGTGTCGTTGCAATATGCCACACACAACAAACAATACTATGTACCCCACCAATAATGTCACCAAATGATAATTTGACTAGTTTGTGTGTAAAATTGTCCAAAGTAAAACGTACATAATATTCGGCATTTCCATTCTATCGGCGTAACTCAAACACTGTTAAGTTCAACGAATTTTCATTAAAATGAAATTGCATCTTCCTTTGTCTAATTTTTGAATGGTGAACATTATCATATTTGAAAGTCTTACTTCCCTCCCTTCCTACATTCCTTTCGAATCCTCCCTTTGTTTCAAGGTCAAAAAACAATTGAAACTTATACTGTGTACCATGCGTGGGTCTCTAAGCAAATTCAACGGCACTGACCTTCACTCAGAATGGTAGCCGATGGCCCTTGAGACCACAGTGGCATGACAACTATTTTTGAAAAATGTATCAATTGTTTGCTAGCATTCACCAATGCGGGTGACATTTCTACCGATTTATTTTGTTCCTCACACAACTTCACACTCTCCAAGTGACTCCCACAGTCACGCCACATCACCTGTCACATCATCCCATCTCCTCTTCACACGGCAAATCACGTAATTATTTTTGAAAGGAGCAAGTCTGGAGCCCTGACAAAAAGTGGTTTTATGAGAATGTCTAAGCAAACCCTGCTAAAAAAACCCTCCAGCCACGCCGCAGACCCTGACCACATTGACCACAGTTATATATTAGTGGCCTATAATTTTCACACATGTATTTGTACTATCCCTTTTTCGGTCACTAGCGAGATGAACAGTGTGGCCGTCTTGCACCTTACAAATACAAACACATTGTAAATACATAATAGTAATGCTTTCACGTTAGAATAAAGATGGTACCAAAAACAACTGCAAGCTTACTGGATTTACGCATGGTAAACTATCACTTGGTAAAAAACCTTCAAAACAGTAGGTATAATCTACCATAATACACAACACTACACTGCATATGTACAAAAAAAGTGTGGCTGGGTCAAATATAATGATACCAACATTACCGTAAAACAGAGAATGAGAAGGTATGTAACCTACCTCAATAAACCACACCCTACATCTTCTTCTTTCCAGGACAAAAACAAAACCATTGTCCCATATTGCCCTAGGTACTAAACCAGAAAAAAATAACCTTTACATTTGGAAGTATTTTCATTACTGACTGAATCAAATAATCCAAATCTGCCAACAAAGTAGGGGCACAGACGTACCCCAAATACAAAGCACCACAGTGCAAAACTACATGTGCAATATTGACCCTGCCCATATTTCCACAAACTTGAACAATTCCATGCACAATAAAACCAGGAACAGAGCTCCACACCACCTCCACTCCTTTAACATCAAAATTGTTTGCCACATTCCTACATTTAGCATACTACTCCAAACCATGCACAAACATATCTCCAACCACCAACACCCTGATTTTTTCCACCTTCACCTCTTCACTAAATACATCCTCTTGCAACACAAACCACAACCTCAACATCTGATTGACTGCTCCCTAGAATCCCCTTTACATGCTGCATTTGCTGAGAAACCCCGGATGTGGCACGCCCTGTCTGCGGACACCCGCGATATCCGAGGAACACGTAACACTGGGGCAGCCCTTCTACCCTTTCCACTTCACTTTCTGCACCATTTCCTTATTGGATACTGTTAAACAGTCACATAGTCATCCACCAATCACATCCAATAACTCTACATCCAACTCTATCATCACACATCAGAACTTTAGATGTACTATTGATCACTATCAGTACAATTTAGCTGTCACTGCAACAGACCTACTACTATTAAACTGGCTAATATTTCTACTTGCAGATTCATGCACATCCACATGCATTAACACAGACTACAGGTTTGAATACTTTCTACACAGTACATATACAACTCTTCTAACAATACATACAAACAGAGTAACTGCCACTTACCCTTTTAAACTGTAAAATTACCTTACTGTCATTTATTCCATCTGCTATGATGAAGTGTCAATTGCAAACCTGTCTCTCCAAGACTGCCCGGTGTGTTATAAAATTACACGCACCAGGATAAGTACATGCATCTTCATTCAAGGACACACACAGACAATATATTTACAAAGGCTCCCAGCTCACACAACACCACTGCCTCTATATGAAATCCTACTCCTTTATTTCCCACACCTTCACAAATACGTACATTGCATGCTTTTCTGTACAATCTCTGCCATTTACCCTGTAAGACTAGCAAAAAATGCATACGATTATTTCTTCTACCTCTTACCATCCAATAACATAACATTAAAAAAACAAGTGTGCTCTATACCTTCACTATAATACTCATTTGTAAAACATACTCAACTAATAGATTCTAAATAAAATATACAGGCTGGACATAGGCAATGAAAGTGCATATGCATACTGTGCTCAGTTCTAAGAAAACACTACTACTACAAAAACAAAATAAACAATGTCTACATTAACAAAAGTGCTATAAACACACATATTCACTAACTTCTTTCTTTTACAATTGCAGTGAGGACCACTCTCCTGAAAAGCAGCAGCATCTGAAGTACGAACAACAACTTTGAAGAAACCTACTCTTTCCATACAAAAAAATAAGTACAATTCTAACATAATGTCCTAACTTTTACTAAAACACACTAGCATTTCACTGATTTAGAACAAAGAACTGTATTAACCCTTTCCCATTAGATGTATTATTAGCGCTTCCCCTTACCAGTTGCATACTTTATATTGTCATCCGAAGCCCAGTATAGTAACACACAAATAAAAGAATAACCTTCCCAACTTGATATAGCTGCCCACTGCACAATCAAACAGCACCACAATCATCCTTTCCATCATACTCAGACACTCATGCACAAAGCACGCACACACGACACAACAGCCCAACCCACACTTTCTTTTTTTCTCCAACAAACCCCAAAGAATGCTTACCAAAAAGCAACACTGTAGAAAGCAACGCAGAAGTGGAGCAAATCAAAATAAAAGTGTCCAAAATAATCATCTATCTCTACCAGATTGTATACAAAAACGTCAAACAAAACAGCTAATACAGTCATTACGCAAAACAAAACAAGCTTCCAGTACACAAACTTTCCCTCCTCTAATAAAATGTAAAATGAAACAAAAAGTGATTAACAAACTTCAGCTAGCACTACTGCTAATGCTGCACCTATACATTTTTATATAGTAGCCACTAACCATATCAAAACTATTTTTTTACAAAAAATGTTTCACCACAGAGTCCTTTAGAACCTTATAAAAACAGGAGAGAAGTCATGGACAACCCTTAAAACCTACCGTAGAAAAGTAATCCTAAAAGCTCTCATAGACAGTCCAATCCATCTCAAAGGAAGTTATTTATTATATTTTTAAACAGAATGAAACCACTAACAAAACTAACTACTAAATTACAAAAAACACTTCTCAATAAACTGAATATCAACACAAATATCTCCTTAAACATCGGTGGAGGTGAATGGAGTCACACCACGAGCACAGAACCATATTTTAATGAACAATCATATAAACAAAAGCAAACAATCCCAATTGCCATACATAACAGTGGACCAGGGTATGAAACACTTAACAACACCATTATTAAACAAGAAACTCTTGTCACAAAAATATCCCCAGAAAACTCAGTATCACCTCTCCATTCTAACAAACCAAAACGTCAAGTCTGCAAATGGCCGTGCACATCAATGTGTCACATTGCCAAAACATCTTTCAAATCTTTATGCCACTTCTTCAATCAGTATGTAAAAAACAAAGACAGATTCAAAATGAAACTACTACAAAATATGGATGCCTGTCCAGTGCACAAATACACAAGACTACAAGGACATTCATTAGCCTGCATTTCAGGACCTATTTCCAAAGCACCTTCCATCATATCAAAATGATATCAACACATCATTCAACTATAAAAATCTGATCCATAAACTCTACTATGCTAAATGTCCTGTTTTAGCACTAGTCAATTTAAATAACAATATTCTACATGGTACAGTCAAACAACTACTCAAACAAATAGAGCATATCCAGAGAAAATATTTTGGAAGTGAAAGCCACTTACAAAATGCATTAGCTTTACAACAAACTACCAACTACTGTACAAATAGCAACCTTCTATTAACACACATACAAAAAAGAAATACTAAAGTTTAAAAGTACCTCTGGTGAAGTACCAAACCATGTGTGTGTGTTGCCGCAGGTCTTTTTAAAAAATAAAAGTAGCACAAAAACTGTAGACATAAGGTACAAAATAGAAGACAATGAAGATTCCAAATGGTTCCAATTATCTCTCTACCTTAAAGCAGAAAACAAATACGAAATTACTGACCCCTTAATACTTTACAATTACTGCACTGCAAAATTTGACAACAACCAAACACCTTCACGTGCTATCACAAATAACTTGGAATTATTTCCACTACCAAAACCCCTGCAACAACGAAATTTATATGAGAGCATCATAATTCAAAAAATGCACCCACTTCAAGCAATAAAACGCCTTCAACAAAAACAGCAAAATTACCTCCCTCTAAATTAGTGAAAGGCATTAGTGGCAAAGTAGTTTATTTACCATTAGCTCTCAAAGAAAATGTACACACTCATACAACACAATTCAAAATATTTACTTCCAAAGGTATCTTATAATGCAGTCCTGTTACAAACTCTACAATCTTAACTGCATAGCCTAGCCAAAACTTCACATGCAAACTGTACAAATCAAACAGTACACAAACCTTTGGGTTCTGGATATTTGATGGGTGTTTCATTCTATGGGTGTGTTATGCTACCGGATGATGCTAATGAAACCCAGCTCATTTTCAGGCTACCCTCGGCCTCCTCCTCTCCTTCCCTCATCTCTGACTGTCTGTCTGTTATCCAGGAGTGGTGTGTCACCAAAGACCTCTGCCTTAATGCCACTAAGACTGAGATTCTACTCATCGGCACACCCACTCCCTCCTTCCCTGCAGCTCTCTGGCTGGCCGCTATTAGCCTTCTTCCTGCCCCCACCTGCAACGCTAAAAACCTTGGGGTCATCTTCGACTCCACACTCTCCTTATCTCCTCACATCTCAGACGTCTCTAAGAAACCACACTACCAGCTGCACCTCCTCAGAGGTATTCTTCCTTTCCTCTCCTTCCCCCAGAAGCTCACCGTCTCAAGAGCCCTTGTTCTCTCTAAGCTGGACTATTGCAATAGTCTCTATCTTAATCTGCCTGCCTCTACTCTCCGCCCTCTGCAACTTATCCAAAACAGGACGCCGAGACTTGTCCTTGGCCTCAAGCCCAGGAATCGTATCTCTCCAGGACTGAAATCTCTGCTCTGGCTCCCAGTGGCTGCAAGGATTAAGTTAAAAACCCTCTGCATTGTCCACAAGGCTTTCTGGGGCCTGGGGATGCAATACCTTCAACTCTCTCTTCCGAAAAACCTTCCTTCTCGGGCTCTTTGCTCATCTGCCTCCAACTCCCTCAGGGTCAGTCGCTTCTCCAAGCAACTCGTGGGTGGGTGAGCTTTCTCCTCATCAGGGGCCTCCCTCTGGAACAGCCTTCCTGCCACCCTGAAACTTGAGGAGAACCATCTCCGGTTCCGGAAACACCTCAAAACCTTCCTCTTTGCTTCTGCTTTCTCTGCCTCTCTCCCCTGCTAAATTTCCTGTCTGAAACTGCACTGGTTACCTGGCCACTGTTTCTGATCTTGGGTCCAGGCCGAGCACCTACCCAGCCTTTCTGGCAATCCCTCACACCTGGGGACTGTTTTTCTGTATCCCTACAGTCCCCTACCAGCACTTATCTCTGCTCTTACCCTGCACTTACCACCATCTGGCCGCTTTTATTGATCTTATTTATTCTTCTCTCCCTTGCACTGAACCTTTCCCCTCTCCTTTCCCCCAGGCTCTTGCCCTTTCTCCCTACCCATGCACTTTCGCGATCTGAATGACACCTGGCCTAGTAGGATCGCTGTCTGTCTTCCCAATATTTCCCCTCCCTTGCCTCGTCGCGCCCTGAAACACTTGTGTATGGGCACATTATAAATGCCATACCATATCATATCATGCTGTGGTGGTTGTGGCCAGGGCCTAGACTCTTTGGTGCATGGCCTAAGGCCTACGGCCTTCAGCCATGCACCCAAGACTCTAGGCCCTGGCCACAACCACCGCAGCATAACACACCTATGCTACCAAACATTTTGACTGTGGTATATGGGCTGCTTATAGGGGATATTAATTATAATCAATACTCTAATAACAACCCAAAACCAACTTCATACTAAATTAAAATAGCTACTAGTGAATTTGTTATGTCTGTGGACAGCCGTGAACACCGCATACATGGCAAACACATCAGTAGTACCTGCCACCTAAACAAATACAGTATTTGACCCATCTCTTACTCCTCAACACTCCCTAACCACTTCTGCCCACCAACAAACTCCCTAAAACTGCATTTTGCCTCTGTTCGGGGTAGAAGGGCTTCCCCAGTGTTACGCGCTCCTCGGACATCGCTGGTGTCCACAGGCAGGGCGTGCCACATCTGGGGTGTCTCAGCAAATGCAGCATGTAAAGGGGATTGTAGGGATCAGCCAATCAGATGTTGAGGTTGTGGTTTGTGTTGAAAGAGGTTGTGTGTAGGAAAGATGGTAGAGGTGGGGAAACTCAGGGTGTTGGTGGTTGGAGATATGCTTGTGCATGGTTTGGAGTAGTATGCTAAATGTAGGAATTTGGCAAACAATTTTGATGTTAAAGGAGTGGAGGTGGTGTGGAGCACTGTGCCTGGTTTTAATGTACAGGGAATTGTTTAAGTTTGTGGAAATATGGGCAGGGTAAATATTGCACATGTAGTTGTTTTGCACTGTGGTGTGGTGCATTGTATTTGGGTTATGTCAGTGCCCCTACTTTGTTGGCAGATTTGGAATATTTGGTTCAGGCAGTAATGAAAATACTTCCAAATTTAAAGGTTATTTTTTCTGGTTTAGTACCTAGGGCAATATGGGACAATAGTTTTGTTTTTTGTCCTTAGCAGGTGGAATGAAGAAGATGTAGGGTGTGGTTTATTGACGTAGGTCGCATACCTTCTCATTCTCTGTTTTACAGTAATGTTGGTATCATTATTTTTGACCCATCCACACTTTTTATGTACACATGCAGTGCAGTGACGTGTATTAGTTGTGGCTGGTGCATGGTAGATTATACTTACTGTTGTGAAGGTTTTTTTACTGAGTGATAGTTTACCATGTATAAATCCAGTTAGCTTGCAGTTGTTTTTGGTACCATCTGTATTCTAACGTGAAAGCATTACTATTATGTATTTACTATGTGTTTGTATTTGTAAGATGGCAAGATGGCCACACCGTTCATCTCTCTAGTGACCGAAAGTGGGATTGTACAAATACATGTGTGCAAATTATAGGCCACTAATATTTAACTGAGGTCAATGGGGTCAGGGTCTGCGGCGTGGACGGATGGGGGTTGTAGCAGGGTTTGCTCAGACATTCTCAAACAACACTTTTTGTCAGGGCTCCAGACTTGCTCCGTTCAAAAATGTTTTTGTGATTTGCCCTGTGAAGAGGAGATGGGATGAGGTTACAGTTGGTGTGGCCTGACTGTGGGAGTCGCTGGGAGAGTGTGCAGAGGAACAAAATAAATCCATAGAAATATCGCCTGCAATTCTGAATGGTAGCAAACAATCGATATGTTTCTCAAAAATATTTGTCATGCCACTGTGTTCCAAAGGGCTATCGGCTTCCATTCTGAGTGAAGGTCAGTGCCATTGAATTTTTGTTTCCTAGCTGAGAAACCCATGCATGGTACAGAGTATAAGGTTCAATTGTTTTTTGACCTTGAAACAAAGGGAGGATTCAAAAGGAATGTATGAAGGGAGGGATGTAAGACTTTCAAATATGATAATGTTCACCATTCAAAAGTTGGACAAAGGAACATGTAATTTCATTTTATGAAAATTTGTTGAACTGAACTGAGTGTTTGCCTTACGCCGATAGAATGGAAATGCTGAATATTATGTAAGTTTTACTTTGGACGATTTTATACACAAACTATTCAAATTATCATTTGTTGACATTATTGGTGGGTTACATTGTATTGTTTGTTGTGTGTGGCATATTGCAACGACATGCAATTACAACATGTGTGTGTAGTTTCTTTTGTTCTGGGCACATGGGCAGTGGAGCATCCAGATGCGTGTTTTCCAGTAGTGGGTTTCCCCAGGTTGCACAAATGCATAATTCAATGCTAATATTTAATTAATTTTCCGTCTATGTGTTCTTCTTGGTTTTATCTTGCTCCCTCATTGCAGCGTTAGACTCAGCATTCCATTTTGATCTGACCATAGTCCGTAGAGTAACTTCAAAAGCAAACTGAAGAGCACTTTGCACGTTGTTTTGTCTGAGTCCATATTGTTTCACATCTGTGTTTATTAATACTTGTAACAGGGGGTCTAATTAATGGTTAAATTGTAAACTATAATAAAGATTGGCTACTGAGACACATTTCTGTTATCTTTTTTTAAACAGCTACATCTTGGCTTACTGCGATTGTCATGGATTCCAGATACCAACTGACTTTTTTTTAACCGTCAGCTACAGATATTCGTAAATGGGTGGATCTCAGTGACACTTTTTTGGGATGATCGCCACAGGCCCATGTGCCCGTACTCCATACTAGCGATAAGGAGCAACTTGACATTGTTTACGGTGGCCTAGGGCCAAGTTCATGCCAAAGGCTTGCAATTCACATTGCGTCCAATGCGTTTTTATACCCAAAAGGAACACTGTGTGACTTACGATAAACATTTGTGGATCGAGAACAAAGAACCAAATCATCGATTTGCTTGAATATGGCAATCGCCGGATGTCCTCGGAGTGCTTATTGTGAAATAAAAGTACTTTACAAATTGTACAGTGTTGCTATTTCCTTTAAAAGTATGGTTTAACATCCATAATTGGGACACGCTGTGTTGTGAGATGATGTGTGTTGATATTCTGGGATCTGCGTCAAGTTATGTTATCACGTAGGTGATGATTGGGTTTTACTACACTGTATAGTAATGTCCTGGAAATAGGTGGAGAATATCACTAGGTTTGGTGATGTCAGCCACAGGGGCGGGGCATATGAATTAGTGACGCCAGGGCAGTCAACCTTGGGCGATGCAACAACGGATAAGATTATCACAAGAGGGCCGCGCCTTGGCACCTGATTTTGCATATTTAAATAGAGGAAAATTACAGTAAGTGCATAGGAAATGTTTGTATTATCGATCAACGTATGCTTAGAAGCACATGCCCGAACACTTGGGAAAATAATATTTCTGAGTGCATTATTCTTTTAATAGATCCATTTTATACTGCATTCGCTGCAGATGATTTTCTAACGTCTGTTTCTGTATTATGTTTAATGTCTGTATGGTGTGTTTAAAAAAATGTGGTAAGTACCCATAAAGTAATGGGTAATAATTTGTTTATATAGAAAAGTGTAGTGTCTTCCATTGGTATCAATGTTTTCACTTATTTCATCACGAGGAACATTTTCTTCCAGACATTCCAAAGTAGTAGACATTTCTGTGTAAAAAGAAATAAATATATTATGTTTACTGTACCTAATATAGAGAGTTTACAAAAATGTTGTCTACTCCCTAGTTATTTCCTAAGTGTTGGTGTTACTGCTGTGTAAGTGTGGTGCTGATATTTGTTGTGTAGTTTGCGTGAGGTAATTCTGTTGGAGGCATAATTATTTTGTTTCAGCATTATGTTGCATATGTTATGTAATTGGAAGGATGGTGTGTTACATATACAGTTTGCACTTTTTATTTATTATTGAATGTAATGTATTTATGGAGTGCTTTTTGAACATGTTTGGTGTTATTATTTTATGATACAATAATGTAACATACCTCCTGAGTGTTTGTAGTCTTGATGGTGATCGCGTCCGTCCATGGACATGCGCACTTGTCCGCGGGCATCAAAATTAATAGCGTAGCAGGGGGTTTAGTATTTTGTATTTTATATGTATGTAAGCTAAGGGAGTTTTAGTAAACATTTATAATATTTACATTATCTATATCTATATTCAGTAAAAAAATAAACTTTGTTAAAGGGATGTTATGGTTAAGTTGCGCTACTAAAAACCTATGAAATTCAGTGAAAGAAACTTTGTTAAAGGGACATTTTGGTTAAGTTGCACTAATAAAAACCTATGAAATTCAGTGAAAAAAACTTTGTTAAAGGGACGTTATGGTTCAAAGTAAAACCGAAAAACCCCAGAAATTTGCCAGTTATGGTAAGCTAAGCAACCATAATTCGCACCACCACTGTGCACTGCTAGGACTAACACTCAGGACATCAAAGATGACATCACAATTGTCATGGATGACATCACTGATGACATCACAGTTCTGGTTCCCTCTTTTTTGGTGCACTATGCAGGGCAGGTGGTTTTCTTCACAAACAACCAGCAACTAAACATGCAAAAGGTACTATGTTTGTAGATATTACCTTTTGTTATATGTTGTTACACTGCTTTCCTTAGGTTGCAGACACAACATATAATATATATACAAGGGAGAAGAAAGAAGCCTGAAACACAGCAATCATTTATGTGCATGAAGTTAATTAGTGAGGTTATGCACACTGTCTGGTAATAGTGCTGTTTTCTTTGTACCTGCCACCTAAACAAATACAGTATTTGACCCATCTCTTACTCCTCAACACTCCCTAACCACTTCTGCCCACCAACAAACTCCCTAAAACTGCATTTTGCCTCTGTTCGGGGTAGAAGGGCTGCCCCAGTGTTACGCGCTCCTCGGACATCGCAGGTGTCCACAGACAGGGCGTGCCACATCTGGGGTGTCTCAGCAAATGCAGCATGTAAAGGGGATTGTAGGGATCAGCCAATCAGATGTTGAGGTTGTGGTTTGTGTTGAAAGAGGTTGTGTGTAGGAAAGATGGTAGAGGTGGGGAAACTCAGGGTGTTGGTGGTTGGAGATATGTTTGTGCATGGTTTGGAGTAGTATGCTAAATGTAGGAATTTGGCAAACAATTTTGATGTTAAAGGAGTGGAGGTGGTGTGGAGCACTGTGCCTGGTTTTAATGTACAGGGAATTGTTTAAGTTTGTGGAAATATGGGCAGGGTAAATATTGCACATGTAGTTGTTTTGCACTGTGGTGTGGTGCATTGTATTTGGGTTATGTCAGTGCCCCTACTTTGTTGGCAGATTTGGAATATTTGGTTCAGGCAGTAATGAAAATACTTCCAAATGTAAAGGTTATTTTTTCTGGTTTAGTACCTCGGGCAATATGGGACAATAGTTTTGTTTTTTGTCCTTAGCAGGTGGAATGAAGAAGATGTAGGGTGTGGTTTATTGACGTAGGTCGCATACCGTCTCATTCTCTGTTTTACAGTAATGTTGGTATCATTATTTTTGACCCATCCACACTTTTTTTGTACACATGCAGTGCAGTGACGTGTATTAGTTGTGGCTGGTGCATGGTAGATTATACTTACTGTTGTGAAGGTTTTTTTACTGAGTGATAGTTTACCATGTATAAATCCAGTTAGCTTGCAGTTGTTTTTGGTACCATCTGTATTCTAACGTGAAAGCATTACTATTATGTATTTACTATGTGTTTGTATTTGTAAGATGGCAAGATGGCCACACCGTTCATCTCTCTAGTGACCGAAAGTGGGATTGTACAAATACATGTGTGCAAATTATAGGCCACTAATATTTAACTGAGGTCAATGGGGTCAGGGTCTGCGGCGTGGACGGATGGGGGTTGTAGCAGGGTTTGCTCAGACATTCTCAAACAACACTTTTTGTCAGGGCTCCAGACTTGCTCCTTTCAAAAATGTTTTTGTGATTTGCCGTGTGAAGAAGAGATGGGATGAGGTTACAGTTGGTGTGGCCTGACTGTGGGAGTCGCTGGGAGAGTGTGCAGAGGAACAAAATAAATCTGTAGAAATATCGCCTGCAATTCTGAATGGTAGCAAACAATCGATATGTTTTTCAAAAATATTTGTCATGCCACTGTGTTCCAAAGGGCTATCGGCTTCCATTCTGAGTGAAGGTCAGTGCCATTGAATTTTTGTTTCCTAGCTGAGAAACCCATGTATGGTACAGAGTATAAGGTTCAATTGTTTTTTGACCTTGAAACAAAGGAAGGATTCAAAAGGAATGTATGAAGGGAGGGATGTAAGACTTTCAAATATGATAATGTTCACCATTCAAAAGTTGGACAAAGGAACATGTAATTTCATTTTATGAAAATTTGTTGAACTGAACGGAGTGTTTGCGTTACGCCGATAGAATGGAAATGCTGAATATTATGTAAGTTTTACTTTGGACGATTTTATACACAAACTATTCAAATTATCATTTGTTGACATTATTGGTGGGTTACATTGTATTGTTTTTTGTGTGTGGCATATTGCAACGACATGCAATTACAACATGTGTGTGTAGTTTCTTTTGTTCTGGGCACATGGGCAGTGGAGCATCGAGATGCGTGTATTCCAGTAGTGGGTTTCCCCAGGTTGCACCAATGCATAATTCAATGCTAATATTTAATTAATTTTCCGTCTATGTGTTCTTCTTGGTTTTATCTTGCTCCCTCATTGTAGCGTTAGACTCAGCATTCCATTTTGAGCTGACCATAGTCCGTAGAGTAACTTCAAAAGCAAACTGAAGAGCACTTTGCACGTTGTTTTGTCTGAGTCCATATTGTTTCACATCTGTGTTTATTAATACTTGTAACAGGGGGTCTAATTAATGGTGAAATTGTAAACTATAATAAAGATTGGCTACTGAGACACATTTCTGTTATCTTTTTTTAAACAGCTACATCTTGGCTTACTGCGATTGTCATGGATTCCAGATACCAACTGACTTTTTTTTAACCGTCAGCTACAGATATTCGTATATGGGTGGATCTCAGTGACACTTTTTTGGGATGATCGCCACAGGCCCATGTGCCCGTACTCCATACTAGCGATAAGGAGCAACTTGACATTGTTTACGGTGGCCTAGGGCCAAGTTCATGCCAAAGGCTTGCAATTCACATTGCGTCCAATGCGTTTTTATACCCAAAAGGAACACTGTGTGACTTACGATAAACATTTGTGGATCGAGAACAAAGAACCAAATCATCGATTTGCTTCAATATGGCAATCGCCGGATGTCCTCGGAGCGCTTATTGTGAAATAAAAGTACTTTACAAATTGTACAGTGTTGTTATTTCCTTTAAAAGTATGGTTTAACATTCATAATTGGGACACGCTGTGTTGTGAGATGATGTGTGTTGATATTCTGGGATCTGCGTCAAGTTATGTTATCACGTAGGTGATGATTGGGTTTTACTACACTGTATAGTAATGTCCTGGAAATAGGTGGAGAATATCACTAGGTTTGGTGATGTCAGCCACAGGGGCGGGGCATATGAATTAGTGACGCCAGGGCAGTCAACCTTGGGCGATGCAACAACGGATAAGATTATCACAAGAGGGCCGCGCCTTGGCACCTGATTTTGCATATGTAAATAGAGGAAAATTACAGTAAGTGCATAGGAAATGTTTGTACTATCGATCAACGTATGCTTAGAAGCACATGCCCGAACACTTGGGAAAATAATATTTCTGAGTGCATTATTCTTTTAATAGATCCATTTTGTACTGCATTCGCTGCAGATGATTTTCTAACGTCTGTTTCTGTATTATGTTTAATGTCTGTATGGTGTGTTTAAAAAAATGTGGTAAGTACCCATAAAGTAATGGGTAATAATTTGTTTATATAGAAAAGTGTAGTGTCTTCCATTGGTATCAATGTTTTCACTTATTTCATCACGAGGAACATTTTCTTCCAGACATTCCAAAGTAGTAGACATTTCTGTGTAAAAAGAAATAAATATATTCAGGGTAATTCATAGAATTTCGCAGAAAAGTGTCGCAAGCTGTTGGCGCAGAGTGTCCGCGTGCGATTGTCTACGCCAGGCACCTGCGCTAAAACCGATTTCCGCGCACAGCATATTCATGGATTTTAGGCTCCCAAACCAGTCGTGGCGCAGAGTATCGCAGCGACCCTGCAGCAGCGCCAGTAACGTCCCCAAGAACGCCCTCGCGCAAGGAAAAGCCATCAAAATCGCTAAATCATCGCAAAGGGCTGCGCTAACCCTGGACCAGTCTACAGGGCTGCCAAACAAGGAACGCAAAGCGGGTAACGTGCATATCAGGGGTACGCGTGAAGTTATACACGCGATTAGCCAGGGTACGTGTATTACAGGGGTACGCGGGAAGTTCTACACGCGATTGGCCAGGGTACGTGTATTACAGGGGTACGCGTGAAGTTTTACACGCGATTAGCCAGGGCACGTGTATCACAGGGGTACGCAGGAATTATCACACGCGATTTGGCTGGGTACGTGTATTACAGGGGTACACGGAAAGTTCTACACGCGATTCGGCTGGGTACGTGTATTACAGGGGTGCGCGGGAATTCTCACATGCGATTTGGCCAGGTACGTGTATTACAGTGGTACGCGGGAATTATCACACGCGATTTGGCTTGGTACGTGTATTACAGGGGTGCGTGGGAAGTTCTACACGCGATTGGCCAGGGTACGTGTATTACAGGGGTACGTGGGAATTATCACACGCGATTCGGCTGGGTACGTGTATTACAGGGGTGTGCGGGAATTCTCACATGCAATTTGGCCAGGTACGTGTATTACAGGGGTGTGCGGGAATTATCACACGCGATTAGGCTGGGTGGGTCCTCACAGGTGTTCCCTGTACACCCTCCACGGCCCCTGCAGGCAGCCCACAAAACAGGGGACTACCCTGCACACCTGCTCATGTCCCCCTGCACCCCCACCCCCCAGCAGTGCAGGGGCAGCCTCCACCAGGCCCCCACCCATGTCTCCCAACAACCCCACCCCCCAGCAGTGCAGGGGCAGCCTCCACCAGGCCCCCACTCATGTCTCCCACCACCCCCACCCCCCAGCCACCAGGGGCAACCTCCACCAGGCCCCCACTCATGTCTCCCACCACCCCCACCCCCCAGCAGTGCAGGGGCAGCCTCCACCAGGCCCCCACTCATGTCTCCCACCACCCCCACCCCCCAGCATCCAGGGGCACCCTCCACCAGGCCCCCACCCATGTCTCCCACCACCCCCAACCCCCAGCCACCAGGGGCACCCTCCACCAGGCCCCCATCCATGTCTCCCACCACCCCCACCCCCCAGCCACCAGGGGCACCCTCCACCAGGCCCCCATCCATGTCTCACACCACCCCCACCCCCCAGCAGTGCAGGGGCACCCTCCACCAGGCCCCCACTCATGTCTCCCACCACCCCCACCCCCCAGCAGTGCAGGGGCAGCCTCCACCAGGCCCCCACTCATGTCCCCTATCACCCCCAACCCCCCGCCATCAGGAGCACCCTCCACCAGGCCCCCATCCATGTCTCCCACCACCCCCACCCCCCAGCAGTGCAGGGGCAGCCTCCACCAGGCCCCCACTCATGTCCCCTATCACCCCCACCCCCCCGCCACCAGGGGCACCCTTCACAAGGCCCCCATCCATGTCTCCCACCACCCCCACCCCCCAGCCACCAGGGGCACCCTCCACCAGGCCCCCATCCATGTCTCCCACCACCCCCACCCCCCAGCAGTGCAGGGGCAGCCTCCACCAGGCCCCCACTCATGTCCCCTATCACCCCCACCCCCCTGCCACCAGGGGCACCCTCCACCAGGCCCCCATCCATGTCTCCCACCACCCCCACCCCCCAGCCACCAGGGGCACCCTCCACCAGGCCCCCATCCATGTCTCCCACCACCCCCACCCCCCAGCCACCAGGGACACCCTCCACCAGGCCCCCATCCATGTCTCCCACCACCCCCACCCCCCAGCCACCAGGGGCACCCTCCACCAGGCCCCCATCCATGTCTCCCACCACCCCCACCCCCCAGCCACCAGGGGCACCCTCCACCAGGCCCCCATCCATGTCTCCCACCACCCCCACCCCCCAGCAGTGCAGGGGCACCCTCCACCAGGCCCCCACTCATGTCCCCTATCACCCCCACCCCCCCGCCACCAGGGGCACCCTCCACCAGGCCCCCATCCATGTCTCCCACCACCCCCACCCCCCAGCAGTGCAGGGGCACCCTCCACCAGGCCCCCACTCATGTCTCCCACCACCCCCACCCCCCAGCAGTGCAGGGGCAGCCTCCACCAGGCCCCCACTCATGTCCCCTATCACCCCCACCCCCCCGCCACCAGGCCCCCATCCATGTCTCCCACCACCCCCACCCCCCAGCAGTGCAGGGGCAGCCTCCACCAGGCCCCCACTCATGTCCCCTATCACCCCCACCCCCCCGCCACCAGGGGCACCCTTCACAAGGCCCCCATCCATGTCTCCCACCACCCCCACCCCCCAGCCACCAGGGGAACCCTCCACCAGGCCCCCATCCATGTCTCCCACCACCCCCACCCCCCAGCAGTGCAGGGGCAGCCTCCACCAGGCCCCCACTCATGTCCCCTATCACCCCCAGCCCCCCGCCACCAGGGGCACCCTCCACCAGGCCCCATCCATGTCTCCCACCACCCCCACCCCCCAGCCACCAGGGGCACCCTCCACCAGGCCCCCATCCATGTCTCCCACCACCCCCACCCCCCAGCAGTGCAGGGGCACCCTCCACCAGGCCCCCACTCATGTCTCCCACCACCCCCACCCCCCAGCAGTGCAGGGGCACCCTCCACCAGGCCCCCATCCATGTCTCCCACCACCCCCACCCCCCAGCAGTGCAGGGGCACCCTCCACCAGGCCCCCACTCATGTCCCCTATCACCCCCACCCCCCGCCACCAGGGGCACCCTCCACCAGGCCCCGATCCATGTCTCCCACCACCCCAACCCCCCAGCAGTGCAGGGGCAGCCTCCACCAGGCCCCCACTCATGTCCCCTATCACCCCCACCCCCCCGCCACCAGGGGCACCCTCCACCAGGCCCCCATCCATGTCTCCCACCACCCCCACCCCCCAGCCACCAGGGGCACCCTCCACCAGGCCCCCATCCATGTCTCCCACCACCCCCACCCCCCAGCAGTGCAGGGGCACCCTCCACCAGGCCCCCACTCATGTCTACCACCACCCCCACCCCCCAGCCACCAGGGGCACCCTCCACCAGGCCCCCATCCATGTCTCCCACCACCCCCACCCCCCAGCAGTGCAGGGGCACCCTCCACCAGGCCCCCACTCATGTCCCCTATCACCCCCACCCCCCCGCCACCAGGGGCACCCTCCACCAGGCCCCCATCCATGTCTCCCACCACCCCCACCCCCCAGCAGTGCAGGGGCAGCCTCCACTAGGCCCCCACTCATGTCCCCTATCACCCCCACCCCCCCGCCACCAGGGGCACCCTCCACCAGGCCCCCACCCATGTCCCCTATCACCCCCACCCCCCAGCAGTGCAGGGGCACCCTCCACCAGGCCCCCATCCATGTCTCCCACCACCCCCACCCCCCAGCAGTGCAGGGGCATCCTCCACCAGGCCCACACCCATGTCCCCTATCACCCCCACCCCCCAGCAGTGCAGGGGCACCCTCCACCAGGCCCCCACTCATGTCTACCACCACCCCCACCCCCCAGCAGTGCAGGGGCACCCTCCACCAGGCCCCCACCCATGTCCCCTATCCCCCCCACCCCCAGCAGTGCAGGGGCACCCTCCACCAGGCCCCCACTCATGTCTCCCACCACCCCCAACCCCCAGCCACCAGGGGCACCCTCCACCAGGCCCCCACTCATGTCTCCCACCACCCCCACCCCCCAGCAGTGCAGGGGCACCCTCCACCAGGCCCCCACTCATGTCTCCCACCACCCCCAACCCCCAGCCACCAGGGGCACCCTCCACCAGGCCCCCACTCATGTCTCCCACCACCCCCACGCCCCAGCATCCAGCGGCACCCTCCACCAGGCCGCCATCCATGTCTCCCACCACCCCCACCCCCCAGCCACCAGGGGCACCCTCCACCAGGCCCCCATCCATGTCTCCCACCACCCCCACCCCCCAGCAGTGCAGGGGCAGCCTCCACCAGGCCCCCACTCATGTCTCCCCCCACCCCCACCCCCCAGCAGTGCAGGGGCAGCCTCCACCAGGCCCCCATCCATGTCTCCCACCACCCCCACCCCCCAGCAGTGCAGGGGCAGCCTCCACCAGGCCCCCACCCATGTCTCCCACCACCCCCACCCCCCAGCAATGCAGGGGCAGCAGGCAGTCAGGCAGCAGCAGGTGGGAGCGTGCTCGGGGCTCTGGGGGGCAGTAGTTCGGCCTTCCGGGCAGGAGCGTGGTATTCCGTGTGCGTACGCGTGGCCAGATTGGTACGGAGTGATTTGGCACGTGAAAATCCTGCACGTCAGCGTGAAAACCGAGGAAAGGCCCTCAGCGCGTAAGCGCGTCTGTGACGTGACCCGCACGGGTGTTTCCCACACAGCACGTGATGACAGAGCACACGTGGAAAGACTGCACGTCAGAGTGTAATTGCGTGTGATTGGTGGAAATGGCCCTACAAGCAGAAGTGACAAACCGTGTGATTGGTGGAAATGGCCCTACACGCAGAAGTGACAAAGCGTGTAATTGGTGGAAATGGCCCTACACGCAGAAGTGACAAAGCATGTAATTGGTGGAAATGGCCCTAGCGCGTACACGCCGCGTAAGTGACGCTGGACGTGTGGGCCTGTATAAAAGGTACGTGTAGAACACGTTTTCCTTGTACGTGCTTTTCGTGGAGAGCGAGTGGGTGAATTCTGTACTTCTTGTCGTTTCACACGCGATTTACTTCACGGCGTTTCAAGTTCGTATTCCCTGTTACCTCTGACAGCTTTTTCTCTTTTTTCGCTTTTACTGGTTTACCTGGGCCTGTTCCCTCAAACAGTGTTCCCTTCTACTGTTGTCCTGTCTCCTCAGACAGCGTACAAATCTTCTTTTGGCGGGGGTGTTGCCAACCAAACGTGCTCCTTTTACACGCTCATTTACCAGGCAGACGGTGAGTCACGCACGTATCTAACATCTGTGCTTGCCCCGTGTGTAGCCTACCCCTTCAGAGGTCATTCTAGGCTGCGTGTGACACGCATACGTTCATTCTTGTGTTACTGGGTGCCACAGCGTAGTGCAGGTTTTTCTTTCTGCACACGTGGTCTAGGAGGGGTTGCGTGCACGTCATCTCCCTTTTTTGGGGCTCCTGTGCGTAGCGTGACCCGTCATCTTTCCCCAGGGGTTACAATCAGCCTTGCAAGAGCACTAGGGTACAATTACCATCTGGTACCCAACCCCTTTGACCCCCAATTGCCCAGGACAATAGTTTACAGCCACTTCCATACGCACATTTACATCAGTGCCATGGCTGGGAGGCGAGGATTCCGTAAGGGTGGCAAAGGTGGAAGAGCCACAAGTGGTGGCCGTGGTGGATCCGGTAGGGGACGTGGTCGTTACTTGCAGGGTGAGCCTGTCCCCCCATGTGTGGAGGACCAGTCAAGGGCACCCATAATCCGATCCCCCCCACTCTCGTTGAGGCTGATGTGGCTGACACCATCCATGCTCAGCCCTTGTTGGACCAGCCCATTGTGGCACCAGATCTGGCTGACTCCATGGCTGACTTCCAGGTCAGCAGGCCTATGACACGTGCGCTGGTGCACGTTGATGTCACCATGCCACGTGCATCTGGGCCAGCAAGGTCATCTGCTGCACCAAGGAGGCAGGGCGGAGAGGCTGCAGGGGCAGCTGCGGCTCCATCCACCCCAGCCCTCACACACCCAGCCAGGACAGTGTCGGTCCTAGTCCATGCTGCTGACACCATCACACTAGAGCCAATGCCTGCACCAACTCCCATGCTGAGTGTGCAATCCCACATACAGAGTCCACCAGGGCTCCTGCCCCTAGTGTCCAGAGCGGCGCAGGACACTCAGGATCACCACCACCTTCCAAGCGGAAGAGGAAGAGTGCTCGTCCTGCACAGGCTGATGCCCCAGACACGGCTACACAGTCCGGCCCGTCCAGGAAGCCCAGCTTCACGGATGACGAACTGAATGCACTTGTCGAGTATGTGTCCGGACATGACAACGAGATGGTCATTGTTGCAGGATCCAAGACCACACCTGCACAACGCCAGGCACACTGGCAGACCGTTGCGGACATCGTAAGTGCCCTTGGAATCGTGAGGCGCACAGCCAATGATTGCTATAAGCGCTGGAATGACCTAAAGCGCAGGGCAAAGAGTAAGCTGGCCTCAAGTCATGCCGCAACTCTAGTGACTGGAGGTGGGTCTCCAGTAGTAGACATGGAACTCACACCACATGAGTCAGTCGCTGGGACCTACGTCACGGAGGAACAGATCCAAGGCGTGGGAGATCTGGCTGATTACGAGGCATTGTCTGGTGAGTGCACATGCATGTGTGTGTCATCCATGTGCATGGTGTGTGTGTGAGGGCTTCTGTTTGTGTGCCAGGTGAGAGTGTGTGCGCCTGAGTCGTATGGGTCAGCCATGTGCTTCATGCAATACTTCCTGCGCAGCTGCATTTGGCCATAGCAGTATCCCTTCTGCCAACAGTAGACATCTAGCCCAACTGCACGCCAGTTGCCCTTGAAGTGTCACCTTGCCACAACATTGTTGCTTATTTTTCACTGTTCATTCAGTCAGATTGTTTGCATTCCCCCACTTTTACTAGGCATGTCGCTGTCCACTAGTCACATGTCTGACATGGCTATGGTAAAGTGGAGTGACTTTGTTACCTGGATATCATTTGTACACACATGTCCCTGTGCAATTGGACCATTTCAGACTGGCAGCTCCAGGTGAAAAATCTGACCTGTTAGAATTAGAAAAGCGATTACATGCGGGAACTGGACTGAATGAATATGTGCTGCCCTCCTCTCCATCTTCACTCAATAGCAATGGTACATGCCATCTGTGTGATGGCATGTGTGTTTCACCTGGCAATCACAGGCCAATGTGTGATGCCACTGCCAGGCAGCATGCAGAAAATGTGTTCATCTTCCATCTTGGTGTCATCAGTGTGTGCCATTTGCCTGCACTTCATACGCAGTGAGGGTGCATGCATGGGAGGGTTTTAGTCATGTGGGACATGTGTCAATCAAGTACTGGTTCTCTTGCTTCTCAGCCCTCATTGTGTGCCATGGTGCTAATGCCTGTTTCCATTTCTTTGTTTTCATGTCTTTGCAGGGGAAGACGCACCTGATACTGCTGGGGTTGTGGAGATGGTGCAGACCCAGGAGGGGTCCGAGGGCCGACCAACCACCAGTGAGGGACGTGGTGTGGTGGTGGGGGAGAACCCACAAGTGCTGCAGGTCGTGCTCTCAAGGGGTGTCTCTGGCTGCACCTCCCCCGAGCTGTACTAAGGTGTTGATTCGGATGAGACCTATGTGCCGTCGCAGGTGAGTGTTCCAGGGAGGGATTCTGTTCTGTCTCACCCACCTGCACCAGGGTCAGAACCCTCCATGGGGATGTCAGTGTTGGCAGCTACGCCTTTGGTGGTTACGGATGCAGGGTCACACTCCGCGACATCTGATCCTGTTCCTGGGCCAGCAGATCAGAGGGGGAATGCAGTCCTGCAGCCTCAGGCAGTGCCGGCACAGCAAGGCGCAGTTCGCCTTGCCCCAGACAGGTGTGGTGCCCGCCGACGTGGTGGCCGTACGCCACCTGGCAATACCGCATGGGAGCAATCCATTTACGGTATGGCAACCCAACAGGCTGCATCATCCGAGATGATGGCTCAGGCCATGGATAGGGTGGCCACTTCCATTGTCCCCCCAGAAAGCCTGATGGAGCGACTAGAGCAGGCAACCGACTCCATCTGCCAGTCACACAGGGAGGACATGTTGGGGTCCAACAGGGACAGGCGGGCGGCACTGGCGACTCTGCAGGAGGCCATCTCCATTGAGTCCCAGGGCCACAGGGAAGCCCTGAGGCAGGAGCTCCTTCACCTCAGGACGACTCTTGTTGAGCTTGAGGCTTCAACACACCAAAGGACAGAACAGCAGCTGGAGCGTCTCACCCGTACGCTCTCAGCTGAGATGCAGGCAACGAGGGCGGAGGTCCGGGCATCCCGTGAGTTGTTGCATGGGGACCTCCGCACACTCATCCTCCAGAACCAGACCTACCACACCCGCATGCTTGCAGCCATGGAGGAGCAGACTAGGGCCTTGCGTGGGCTGCCTCCCATAGTGCAACCACCTCCGGATGCAGCTGCACAGGGTGATAATAGCGACAGCAGTGATACTCCCACAATAGGGTAGCCGTGTGGGCCATGAGCCCATGGAGGTGTTTTATTTTCCCAGGATCCACGCAGGTGGGTTCTGGTGTGCATCCTGTCCTCGGACCTCCTGGGTGGCCTCCCCAACCCCCCCGGGCCCATCAATGGCCATTTTTGATTGTTTCTTATTTTCATTTTTATTTTTATTTATTTTATTCCCTATTTTTTTGGGACGATTTGTTGGCTTCCGTGGTTCCTGTGGGCATACGCTGCATTGTGGCTGGGCACTTGCAGGCTTGTAATGTATTTGGTTCAGATGCTTGGGTTTGAGTCACACACACCCCTCCTGCTTCCCGTTTCCATGGGCTTGCAAAGGGTGTGCCCAAGTGACATTGAATTACACAGTGACGTTGGACTCCCATGAGCTGTGTGGGCAGTCTGTAGTCAATACTGTGTATACATTCCTAGTGCATATTGCTGTTGTGTTGTACACTGCATGTTGCATTGATGTGTAACTCATCTTCTGTGTCTACCTCCCAATTTGCAGGTCCCTTCCTCATGTCTACACAAGGACCTCTAGTCTGGAGATGGGGTCCATGTTGGCAGCAGTGCACCTACAACTCTACATGGCGCCAACACTGCACAGTTGGTAGTGGTGGGAGTGCAGGCATTTCCAGGTGGTGAGACTACTAATATGTAACATTTGTGATGTCATGTTAATGGTAGTACGTGCTCAAGTATGTTGTTGGTCCGGCATTGCTGTGAGCATTTCAGGTGTTGCAGGTTTCTAATAGGGACACTGTACATAGTGAAACTAGTGTCATGTTGTGGGGATTACTTTGTTTACCTGCAAATAGCATGACATGGCACGGTGTGTCGTGTGGCGGTGCTGGGGTTGGGTTGGCTGACATGGCACTGTCCTCTTGTTGCATTTTGCAAGTGGGTATTCATTTTAGCTGCTTGAATGTGTAACTTCACAAAACTGCATTGGTGGTGTCTGTGTGGGTAGGGATGCACACATTGTGACACTTCCAGGTGAACAATCTCAGGCTGATATGGTATTCACGGTTCATTCTCCAGACATTCAGGATCAGTGTCAGGTTGATTTCTATGTGAAGTAATTAGCCACTAGCTGTGTACGGGCTGCCTCCCCCCGTGCCCTTTCCCCTCCCATGCGCAGCGGCTGTGCATGTGGTTGGGGATGTGGGGCCACCACCATGTCCACGGCCAGGCCCCGGCGTGTTGCAACGTTGTGCAGGACACATGCTGCCACTATGATCCTGCACACTACTGGGGGAGCGTATAACAGCTGCCCGCCAGAACGGTCAAGGGAGCGAAAGCGTGACTTTAGCACTCCGAATGTGCGCTCCACTATGCCCCGGGTCGTAATGTGGGCTGTGTTATATCTTACCTCGGGTGGCGTGGTGGGGTTCCGAATTGGCGTCATCATGTGGGGGCTGAGAGGGTAGGCACTGTCCCCTGTGGAGGTGGTGATTGGTATCATTGGTGGGGTTGTGACCTTGCTCAGTATCCAACATGCATGCATGTGCAGTGGCATACATACTCACCAAGCAGCCATGTATCGCCATGCCGCCCAGCTTCTAGGTCCCGGCTTAGGGTGGACATTCGGTAAATGAAGCTGTCGTGGGTGGACTCGGGATAGTTGGCATATACTGAGGTGATGATTCCCTTGGCATTACATGCTACCTGCACGTTGATGGAATGCCAGTGCTTGCGGTTCCTATAGATGTGCTCAGATGCCCTGGGGGGACGTAGAGCCACATGGGTGCAGTCAATGGCACCTAGCACTTTGGGGAATCGTGCCACACCGTAAAAATCCAGGGCGGCAGCATGCCTTTCTGCAGGTGTTCTGGGCAGGTATATGTGCCTGCGGACTGATGGGCGTGCAGTGATGATGTTCAAGACCTGGTGTAGGCAGCGTGACTGGGTGGCCTGTGACACCCCACCCACTATGGCACTTGTCCGCTGAAATGATCCAGTGGCTAAGAAGTGCAGTACATTGAGGACCTTCTCCAGGGGGCTGAATGCTTGGGAGCACAGGGTGGGTGATGTGAGGTCATCCTCCCACTCACTCACCAGGTCCAGTATTATGTGTGGTGGAAACCTGTACCTCCCATACACCTGGTCATCAGGCATCCCGAAAAGGCTGGTTCTGGGTGTGAATATTCTGGCCCTGACTATCCTCCTCCTCCTCCTTTGGTAGCCCACGGCCACTGCTGCTAGGAACGGTATGTTCATCCTGGCGTCTGAGCTTGTTATTGTTAAAGTGCGCAAATTTATGCTTTGCGCGTGTTCTAGGCGAGCGTGTGACCCGCGCACCCCTGGAATCCAGTTCCCAGTCCAATAGCGTGTGGAAATTCCCACGCACCACGGGATACAGGTGCGCTGACGTACTTGCGTGTGTAAGTGCCCGCGCACCCCTGAAATCCACGTAACCTGCCTAATCGCGTGTGGAACTTCCCGCGCACCCCTGCAATCCACGTACCCTGCCTAATCGCGTGTGGAACTTCCCGCGCACCCCTGAAATCCACGTACCCGGCCAAATCGCGTGTGGAACTTCCCGCGCACCCCTGCAATCCACGTACCCTGACTAATCGCATGTGGAACTTCCCGCGCACCCCTGAAATCCACGTACCCGGCCAAATCGCGTGTGGAACTTCCCGCGCACCCCTGAAATCCACGTACCCTGCCTAATCGCGTGTGGAACTTCCCGCGCACCCCTGCAATCAACGTACCCTGCCTAATCGCGTGTGGAACTTCCCGCGCACCCCTGAAATCCACGTACCCGGCCAAATCGCGTGTGGAACTTTCCACGCACCCCTGTAATCCACGTACCCTGACTAATCGCGTGTGGAACTTCCCGCGCACCCCTGAAATCCACGTACCCGGCCAAATCGCGTATGGAACTTCCCGCGCACCCCTGAAATCCACGTACCCTGCCTAATCGCGTGTGGAACTTCCCGCGCACCCCTGAAATCCACGTACCCGGCCAAATCGCGTGTGGAACTTCCCGCGCACCCCTGCAATCCACGTACCCTGCCTAATCACGTGTGGAACTTCCCGCGCACCCCTGAAATCCACGTACCCGGCCAAATCGCGTGTGGAACTTCCCGCGCACCCCTGAAATCCACGTACCCGGCAATATCGCGTGTGGAACTTCCCGCGCACCCCTGAAATCCACGTACCCTGCCTAATCGCGTGTGGAACTTCCCTTGCACCCCTGAAATCCACGTACTCGGCCAAATCGCGTGTGTAACTTCCCGCGCACCCCTGCAATCCACGTACCCTGCCTAATCGCGTGTGGAACTTCCCGCGCACCCCTGAAATCCACGTACCCGTCCAAATCGCGTGTGGAACTTCCCGCGCACCCCTGTAATCCACGTACCCTGACTAATCGCGTGTGGAACTTCCCGCGCACCCCTGAAATCCACGTACCCTGCCTAATCGCGTGTGGAACTTCCCACGCACCCCTGCAATCCACGTACCCTGCCTAATCACGTGTGGAACTTCCCGCGCACCCCTGTAATCCACGTACCCGGCCAATTCGCGTGTGAGACTTCCCGCGCTCCCCGGTATACACGCACACGTTTTTTTTCTGTCAGCGCGTGTCTGTGTTTGTGGGTACCCCTTTGCACGTCATTTGTCCTGGAGGGCCACAGTATTGGGCATTCATCATGGCTGTATATAGGTGCTATTTGTTGGCGCACCTTTTGGCGCACATTTCTTCCAGGCGCAGAGACGCTACCGCCTGCTTTCTTGTGGCGGTCGTGTTTGTGCCTGTGCGCTGGTTTGAGCGTGCGCTTTTTTGCCCTATTCTATTCCATGAATACGTGTTGTAGGCGAGCGTGTGGGCGTTCCGCGCACTTGTACCCTGTGCTTCCCCCGTGACGCCCACATTTTGGCAAGTTGTTCCCCATTCCGAGTGGTACGCCCCGTGTTCCGCCTACTTTTGTTGCGTGCGCCGCGCTATGTGCGATTTTCGCTCTAGCCTGTGCGATTTTCGCTGTGACCTGGCGCACGCTGTTTGATGGCCTGTGCGCCAACGTGCGCCGCGCACTTTTTTATCGCACATCCGCTGGTTTTCTCGTGCACATACTTCCATGAATCGATGTGCGCTGCTTTTCGTGCGATTTTCGCACTTGCACTGCGATTTTCGCTATTCCACTGCGAATCGCACGTTTTTGCCCACTTGCGCCGCGATAATTATTCCATGAATCGGCCTGATTATGTTTACTGTACCTAATATAGCAAGTTTACAAAAATGTTGTCTACTCCCTAGATATTTCCTAAGTTTTGGTGTTACTGCTGCATACGTGTGCTGCTGATATTTGTTGTGTAGTTTGTCTGAGGTAATTCTGTTGGAGGCATAATTATTTTGTTTCAGCATTATGTTGCATATGTTATGTAATTGGAAGGATGGTGTGTTACATATACAGTTTGCACTTTTTATTTATTATTGAATGTAATGTATTTATGTAGTGCTTTTTGAACATGTTTGGTGTTATTATTGTATGATACAATAATGTAACATACCTCCTGAGTGTTTGTAGTCTTGATGGTGATCGCGTCCGTCCATGGACATGCACACTTGTCCGCGGGCATCAAAATTAATAGCATAGCAGGGGGTTTAGTATTTTGTATTTTATATGTATGTAAGCTAAGGGAGTTTTAGTAAACATTTATAATATTTACATTATCTATATCTATATTCAGTAAAAAAATAAACTTTGTTAAAGGGATGTTATGGTTAAGTTGCGCTACTAAAAACCTATGAAATTCAGTGAAAGAAACTTTGTTAAAGGGACATTTTGGTTAAGTTGCACTAATAAAACCTATGAAATTCACTGAAAAAAACTTTGTTAAAGGGACGTTATGGTTCAAAGTAAAACCGAAAAACCCCAGAAATTTGCCAGTTATGGTAAGCTAAGCAACCATAATTCGCACCACCACTGTGCACTGCTAGGACTAACACTCAGGACATCAAAGATGACATCACAATTGTCATGGATGACATCACTGATGACATCACAGTTCTGGTTCCCTCTTTTTTGGTGCACTATGCAGGGCAGGTGGTTTTCTTCACAAACAACAAGCAACTAAACATGCAAAAGGTACTATGTTTGTAGATATTACCTTTTGTTATATGTTGTTACACTGCTTTCCTTAGGTTGCAGGCACAACATATAATATATATACAAGGGAGAAGAAAGAAGCCTGAAACACAACAATCATTTATGTGCATGAAGTTAATTAGTGAGGTTATGCACACTGTCTGGTCATAGTGCTGTTTTTTTTGTACCTGCCACCTAAACAAATACAGTATTTGACCCATCTCTTACTCCTCAACACTCCCTAACCACTTCTGCCCACCAACAAACTCCCTAAAACTGCATTTTGCCTCTGTTCAGGGTAGAAGGGCTGCCCCAGTGTTACGCGCTCCTCGGACATCGCAGGTGTCCACAGGCAGGGCGTGCCACATCTGGGGTGTCACAGCAAATGCAGCATGTAAAGGGGATTGTAGGGATCAGCCAATCAGATGTTGAGGTTGTGGTTTGTGTTGAAAGAGGTTGTGTGTAGGAAAGATGGTAGAGGTGGGGAAATTCAGGGTGTTGGTGGTTGGAGATATGTTTGTGCATGGTTTGGAGTAGTATGCTAAATGTAGGAATTTGGCAAACAATTTTGATGTTAAAGGAGTGGAGGTGGTGTGGAGCACTGTGCCTGGTTTTAATGTACAGGGAATTGTTTAAGTTTGTGGAAATATGGGCAGGGTAAATATTGCACATGTAGTTGTTTTGCACTGTGGTGTGGTGCATTGTATTTGGGTTATGTCAGTGCCCCTACTTTGTTGGCAGATTTGGAATATTTGGTTCAGGCAGTAATGAAAATACTTCCAAATGTAAAGGTTATTTTTTCTGGTTTAGTACCTAGGGCAATATGGGACAATAGTTTTGTTTTTTGTCCTTAGCAGGTGGAATGAAGAAGATGTAGGGTGTGGTTCATTGACGTAGGTCGCATACCTTCTCATTCTCTGTTTTACAGTAATGTTGGTATCATTATTTTTGACCCATCCACACTTTTTTTGTACACATGCAGTGCAGTGACGTGTATTAGTTGTGGCTGGTGCATGGTAGATTATACTTACTGTTGTGAAGGTTTTTTTACTGAGTGATAGTTTACCATGTATAAATCCAGTTAGCTTGCAGTTGTTTTTGGTACCATCTGTATTCTAACGTGAAAGCATTACTATTATGTATTTACTATGTGTTTGTATTTGTAAGATGGCAAGATGGCCACACCGTTCATCTCTCTAGTGACCGAAAGTGGGATTGTACAAATACATGTGTGCAAATTATAGGCCACTAATATTTAACTGAGGTCAATGGGGTCAGGGTCCGCGGCGTGGACGGATGGGGGCTGTAGCAGGGTTTGCTCAGACATTCTCAAACAACACTTTTTGTCAGGGCTCCAGACTTGCTCCTTTCAAAAATGTTTTTGTGATTTGCCGTGTGAAGAGGAGATGGGATGAGGTTACAGTTGGTGTGGCCTGACTGTGGGAGTCGCTGGGAGAGTGTGCAGAGGAACAAAATAAATCCGTAGAAATATCGCCTGCAATTCTGAATGGTAGCAAACAATCGATATGTTTTTCAAAAATATTTGTCATGCCACTGTGTTCCAAAGGGCTATCGGCTTCCATTCTGAGTGAAGGTCAGTGCCATTGAATTTTTGTTTCCTAGCTGAGAAACCCATGCATGGTACAGAGTATAAGGTTCAATTGTTTTTTGACCTTGAAACAAAGGGAGGATTCAAAAGGAATGTATGAAGGGAGGGATGTAAGACTTTCAAATATGATAATGTTCACCATTCAAAAGTTGGACAAAGGAACATGTAATTTCATTTTATGAAAATTTGTTGAACTGAACGGAGTGTTTGCGTTACGCCGATAGAATGGAAATGCTGAATATTATGTAAGTTTTACTTTGGACGATTTTATACACAAACTATTCAAATTATCATTTGTTGACATTATTGGTGGGTTACATTGTATTGTTTGTTGTGTGTGGCATATTGCAACGACATGCAATTACAACATGTGTGTGTAGTTTCTTTTGTTCTGGGCACATGGGCAGTGGAGCATCGAGATGCGTGTATTCCAGTAGTGGGTTTCCCCAGGTTGCACAAATGCATAATTCAATGCTAATATTTAATTAATTTTCCGTCTATGTGTTCTTCTTGGTTTTATCTTGCTCCCTCATTGTAGCGTTAGACTCAGCATTCCATTTTGAGCTGACCATAGTCCGTAGAGTAACTTCAAAAGCAAACTGAAGAGCACTTTGCACGTTGTCTTGTCTGAGTCCATATTGTTTCACATCTGTGTTTATTAATACTTGTAACAGGGGGTCTAATTAATGGTTAAATTGTAAACTATAATAAAGATTGGCTACTGAGACACATTTCTGTTATCTTTTTTTAAACAGCTACATCTTGGTTTACTGCGATTGTCATGGATTCCAGATACCAACTGACTTTTTTTTAACCGTCAGCTACAGAAATTTGTAAATGGGTGGACCCCAGTGACACTTTTTTGGGATGATCGCCACAGGCACATGTGCCCGTACTCCATACTAGCGATAAGGAGCAACTTGACATTGTTTACGGTGGCCTAGGGCCAAGTTTATGCCAAAGGCTTGCAATTCACATTGCGTCCAATGCGTTTTTATACCCAAAAGGAACACTGTGTGACTTACGATAAACATTTGTGGATCGAGAACAAAGAACCAAATCATCGATTTGCTTGAATATGGCAATCGCCAGATGTCCTCGGAGCGCTTATTGTGAAATAAAAGTACTTTACAAATTGTACAGTGTTGCTATTTCCTTTAAAAGTATGGTTTAACATTCATAATTGGGACACGCTGTGTTGTGAGATGATGTGTGTTGATATTCTGGGATCTGCGTCAAGTTATGTTATCACGTAGGTGATGATTGGGTTTTACTACACTGTATAGTAATGTCCTGGAAATAGGTGGAGAATATCACAAGGTTTGGTGATGTCAGCCACAGGGGCGGGGCATATGAATTAGTGACGCCAGGGCAGTCAACCTTGGGCGATGCAACAACGGATAAGATTATAACAAGAGGGCCGCGCCTTGGCACCTGATTTTGCATATGTAAATAGAGGAAAATTACAGTAAGTGCATAGGAAATGTTTGTACTATCGATCAACGTATGCTTAGAAGCACATGCCCGAACACTTGGGAAAATAATATTTCTGAGTGCATTATTCTTTTAATAGATCCATTTTATACTGCATTTGCTGCAGATGATTTTCTAACGTCTGTTTCTGTATTATGTTTAATGTCTGTATGGTGTGTTTAAAAAAATGTGGTAAGTACCCATAAAGTAATGGGTAATAATTTGTTTATATAGAAAAGTGTAGTGTCTTCCATTGGTATCAATGTTTTCACTTATTTCATCACGAGGAACATTTTCTTCCAGACATTCCAAAGTAGTAGACATTTCTGTGTAAAAAGAAATAAATATATTATGTTTACTGTACCTAATATAGCAAGTTTACAAAAATGTTGTCTACTCCCTAGTTATTTCCTAAGTTTTGGTGTTACTGCTGCGTACGTGTGCTGCTGATATTTGTTGTGTAGTTTGTGTGAGGTAATTCTGTTGGAGGCATAATTATTTTGTTTCAGCATTATGTTGCATATGTTATGTAATTGGAAGGATGGTGTGTTACATATACAGTTTGCACTTTTTATTTATTATTGAATGTAATGTATTTATGTAGTGCTTTTTTAACATGTTTGGTGTTATTATTGTATGATACAATAATGTAACATACCTCCTGAGTGTTTGTAGTCTTGATGGTGATCGCGTCCGTCCATGGGCATGCACACTTGTCCGCGGGCATCAAAATTAATAGCGTAGCAGGGGGTTTAGTATTTTGTATTTTATATGTATGTAAGCTAAGGGAGTTTTAGTAAACATTTATAATATTTACATTATCTATATCTATATTCAGTAAAAAAATAAACTTTGTTAAAGGGATGTTATGGTTAAGTTGCGCTACTAAAAACCTATGAAATTTAGTGAAAGAAACTTTGTTAAAGGGACATTTTGGTTAAGTTGCACTAATAAAAACCTATGAAATTCAGTGAAAAAAACTTTGTTAAAGGGACGTTATGGTTCAAAGTAAAACCGAAAAACCCCAGAAATTTGCCAGTTATGGTAAGCTAAGCAACCATAATTCGCACCACCACTGTGCACTGCTAGGACTAACACTCAGGACATCAAAGATGACATCACAATTGTCATGGATGACATCACTGATGACATCACAGTTCTGGTTCCCTCTTTTTTGGTGCACTATGCAGGGCAGGTGGTTTTCTTCACAAACAACCAGCAACTAAACATGCAAAAGGTACTATGTTTGTAGATATTACCTTTTGTTATATGTTGTTACACTGCTTTCCTTAGGTTGCAGGTACAACATATAATATATATACAAGGGAGAAGAAAGAAGCCTGAAACACAGCAATCATTTATGTGCATGAAGTTAATTAGTGAGGTTATGCACACTGTCTGGTAATAGTGCTGTTTTTTTTGTTTTCTTTTCTTTCCCTGTACATATTCGTATTTGTATGCATTGTAGTCTTGTTACGTTTTGTGTGCAGTAGAACAATTATGCAGTAAGGGAGGCATTGTTAGGTACATGTTTCACACTATCCGAAACTCTGAAATGAAAGCATTCATCATTTTACTATCCAACATGGAAGGTTTTGGATATTGCACCTCTATGGTGCATGCTGCAGAAAATGCCTAAGTGGGTACATGAGTGCGTACATGTGCTAGAAAGAACTGAATAATGCAATGGTGTTTATAGCAATGCAGCGCTTAATGAAGTATTTGGTGAATGATAGTTCTTCCAAAGATCTCTGACATTTTTTTGCCAACATTACAATGACAATCCTGTGTGGAGGCTGTGCATGAAAACTAAATGCACATGTGATGTCATCAGTGATGTCATCAATGACATTTGTGATGTCATCTTTGATGTCCTGGGTGTTAGTCTCAGCAGTGCACGGTCGTGGTGTGATTTATGGTTGCTTAGCTTACCATGAATGGCAAATTTCTAGTGTTTTTCAGTTTTACTTAGAACCATAACGTCCCTTTAACAAAGTTTATATTCACTGAAAAAACTTTGTTAACGGGACGTTATGGTTAAGCTGCACTAATAAAAACCTATGAAATTTAATGAAAAAACTTTGCTAAGGGGACGTAATTGTTAAGTTATACTAATGAAAACCTATGAAATTCAAGGAAAAAACATATGGTTAAAATGCACTGATAAAAACCTATGAAATTCAACGAAAAAACTTTGTTAAGGGGACGTTATGGTTAAGTTGCACTAATAAAAATCAATGAATTCAATGAAAAAACTTTGTTAAGGGGACATCACGGTTAAGTTGCACTACTAAAAACCTATAGTGAAAAACTTTGTAAAAGGGACATTCTGATTACAAGTAAAGGTGAGTTTATTCACTTACAGTCAAAAGCTTAAAATTCAAAAAGTATTACATTTGTAGACGTTGCTATTCTCACATGTTCTTACAGTACTTTCCTGGGAATTTAATCGCATCTTATGATGCACATATACAGGGGATGAAGAAGGCCTGAAACACAGCAACCGTTTCTATGCTTAAAGATAATCATGTTGGTTATAAATAGTGGCTGAAGATACTGCCTCTTGTTTACTTACTTTACTGTTCCTGTATAAGCCCCAAATTTGCATACATTTTTGTCTCTTAATGTTTTGGTTATAGTAGTACAAGCATATAGTACGTGATGCATTATAACCTACTTAGTATATGTTTCACAGCATGCAAAAGTGTGATACAGAAGCATTCACAGTTTTACTATCAAACATTGGAAAATTAGAAATATTACATCTCTATGGTGTATGCTGCAGTCAATGCCTATGTTTCTGTATGAGTAGGTTCCTGTACTAGAAAGAACACTGCAACGGAATGTTCTTTGGAGCAATACATTGAATAATCAAGTATGTAGTTCATCACTCATCTCCAGATGACCCTGACACCGTTTTGCAAACATTACATTCACAACCCCTTGTAGGGACTTCCTATGAAAATTAAAAGCACATGTGATGTCATCAGTGATGTCATCAATCATATTTGTGATGTATCTTTGATGGCATGGGTTTTAATCTTGCCTGTGCACGGAGGTGACGCAAGTTATGGTTGCTTAGCTTACAATAACTGGCGAATTTCAGTAGTTTTTCGGTTTTACTTGTAATCATAACCTCCCTTTAACTAAGTTTTTTCACTGACTTTCATAGGTTTTTATTACTGCAACTTAACCATAACGTCCCTTTAACAAACAAATTATGGTTAAGTTGCAGTAATAAAATCCTATGAAATTCAATGAAAAAACTTTGTTAAAGGGAAGTTATGGTTAAGTTGCAGTAATAAAAACCTATGAAAAACCTCTATTTATGTAGTGCTTTTTGAACATGTTTGGTCTTATTATTGTATGATACAATAATGTAACATACCTCCTGAGTGTTTGTAGTCTTGATGGTGATCGCGTCCGTCTATGGACATGCACACTTGTCCGCGGGCATCAAAATTAATAGCGTAGCAGGGGGTTTAGTATTTTGTATTTTATATGTATGTAAGCTAAGGGAGTTTTAGTAAACATTTATAATATTTACATTATCTATATCTATATTCAGTAAAAAAATAAACTTTGTTAAAGGGATGTTATGGTTAAGTTGCGCTACTAAAAACCTATGAAATTCAGTGAAAGAAACTTTGTTAAAGGGACATTTTGGTTAAGTTGCACTAATAAAAACCTATGAAATTCAGTGAAAAAAACTTTGTTAAAGGGACGTTATGGTTCAAAGTAAAACCGAAAAACCCCAGAAATTTGCCAGTTATGGTAAGCTAAGCAACCATAATTCGCACCACCACTGTGCACTGCTAGGACTAACACTCAGGACATCAAAGATGACATCACAATTGTCATGGATGACATCACTGATGACATCGCAGTTCTGGTTCCCTCTTTTTTGGTGCACTATGCAGGGCAGGTGGTTTTCTTCACAAACAACAAGCAACTAAACATGCAAAAGGTACTATGTTTGTAGATATTACCTTTTGTTATATGTTGTTACACTGCTTTCCTTAGGTTGCAGGCACAACATATAATATATATACAAGGGAGAAGAAAGAAGCCTGAAACACAACAATCATTTATGTGCATGAAGTTAATTAGTGAGGTTATGCACACTGTCTGGTCATAGTGCTGTTTTTTTTGTACCTGCCACCTAAACAAATACAGTATTTGACCCATCTCTTACTCCTCAACACTCCCTAACCACTTCTGCCCACCAACAAACTCCCTAAAACTGCATTTTGCCTCTGTTCGGGGTAGAAGGGCTGCCCCAGTGTTACGCGCTCCTCGGACATCGCAGGTGTCCACAGGCAGGGCGTGCCACATCTGGGGTGTCACAGCAAATGCAGCATGTAAAGGGGATTGTAGGGATCAGCCAATCAGATGTTGAGGTTGTGGTTTGTGTTGAAAGAGGTTGTGTGTAGGAAAGATGGTAGAGGTGGGGAAATTCAGGGTGTTGGTGGTTGGAGATATGTTTGTGCATGGTTTGGAGTAGTATGCTAAATGTAGGAATTTGGCAAACAATTTTGATGTTAAAGGAGTGGAGGTGGTGTGGAACACTGTGCCTGGTTTTAATGTACAGGGAATTGTTTAAGTTTGTGGAAATATGGGCAGGGTAACTATTGCACATGTAGTTGTTTTGCACTGTGGTGTGGTGCATTGTATTTGGGTTATGTCAGTGCCCCTACTTTGTTGGCAGATTTGGAATATTTGGTTCAGGCAGTAATGAAAATACTTCCAAATTTAAAGGTTATTTTTTCTGGTTTAGTACCTAGGGCAATATGGGACAATAGTTTTGTTTTTTGTCCTTAGCAGGTGGAATGAAGAAGATGTAGGGTGTGGTTTATTGACGTAGGTCGCATACCTTCTCATTCTCTGTTTTACAGTAATGTTGGTATCATTATTTTTGACCCATCCACACTTTTTTTGTACACATGCAGTGCAGTGACGTGTATTAGTTGTGGCTGGTGCATGGTAGATTATACTTACTGTTGTGAAGGTTTTTTTACTGAGTGATAGTTTACCATGTATAAATCCAGTTAGCTTGCAGTTGTTTTTGGTACCATCTGTATTCTAACGTGAAAGCATTACTATTATGTATTTACTATGTGTTTGTATTTGTAAGATGGCCAGATGGCCACACCGTTCATCTCTCTAGTGACCGAAAGTGGGATTGTACAAATACATGTGTGCAAATTATAGGCCACTAATATTTAACTGAGGTCAATGGGGTCAGGGTCCGCGGCGTGGACGGATGGGGGTTGTAGCAGGGTTTGCTCAGACATTCTCAAACAACACTTTTTGTCAGGGCTCCAGACTTGCTCCTTTCAAAAATGTTTTTGTGATTTGCCGTGTGAAGAGGAGATGGGATGAGGTTACAGTTGGTGTGGCCTGACTGTGGGAGTCGCTGGGAGAGTGTGCAGAGGAACAAAATAAATCCGTAGAAATATCGCCTGCAATTCTGAATGGTAGCAAACAATCGATATGTTTTTCAAAAATATTTGTCATGCCACTGTGTTCCAAAGGGCTATCGGCTTCCATTCTGAGTGAAGGTCAGTGCCATTGAATTTTTGTTTCCTAGCTGAGAAACCCATGCATGGTACAGAGTATAAGGTTCAATTGTTTTTTGACCTTGAAACAAAGGGAGGATTCAAAAGGAATGTATGAAGGGAGGGATGTAAGACTTTCAAATATGATAATGTTCACCATTCAAAAGTTGGACAAAGGAACATGTAATTTCATTTTATGAAAATTTGTTGAACTGAACGGAGTGTTTGCGTTACGCCGATAGAATGGAAATGCTGAATATTATGTAAGTTTTATTTGGACGATTTTATACACTAACTATTCAAATTATCATTTGTTGACATTATTGGTGGGTTACATTGTATTGTTTGTTGTGTGTGGCATATTGCAACGACATGCAATTACAACATGTGTGTGTAGTTTCTTTTGTTCTGGGCACATGGGCAGTGGAGCATCGAGATGCGTGTATTCCAGTAGTGGGTTTCCCCAGGTTGCACAAATGCATAATTCAATGCTAATATTTAATTAATTTTCCGTCTATGTGTTCTTCTTGGTTTTATCTTGCTCCCTCATTGTAGCGTTAGACTCAGCATTCCATTTTGAGCTGACCATAGTCCGTAGAGTAACTTCAAAAGCAAACTGAAGAGCACTTTGCACGTTGTCTTGTCTGAGTCCATATTGTTTCACATCTGTGTTTATTAATACTTGTAACAGGGGGTCTAATTAATGGTTAAATTGTAAACTATAATAAAGATTGGCTACTGAGACACATTTCTGTTATCTTTTTTTAAACAGCTACATCTTGGTTTACTGCGATTGTCATGGATTCCAGATACCAACTGACTTTTTTTAACCGTCAGCTACAGAAATTTGTAAATGGGTGGACCCCAGTGACACTTTTTTGGGATGATCGCCACAGGCCCATGTGCCCGTACTCCATACTAGCGATAAGGAGCAACTTGACATTGTTTACGGTGGCCTAGGGCCAAGTTTATGCCAAAGGCTTGCAATTCACATTGCGTCCAATGCGTTTTTATACCCAAAAGGAACACTGTGTGACTTACGATAAACATTTTTTGGATCGAGAACAAAGAACCAAATCATCGATTTGCTTGAATATGGCAATCGCCGGATGTCCTCGGAGCGCTTATTGTGAAATAAAAGTACTTTACAAATTGTACAGTGTTGCTATTTCCTTTAAAAGTATGGTTTAACATTCATAGTTGGGACACGCTGTGTTGTGAGATGATGTGTGTTGATATTCTGGGATCTGCGTCAAGTTATGTTATCACGTAGGTGATGATTGGGTTTTACTACACTGTATAGTAATGTCCTGGAAATAGGTGGAGAATATCACAAGGTTTGGTGATGTCAGCCACAGGGGCGGGGCATATGAATTAGTGACGCCAGGGCAGTCAACCTTGGGCGATGCAACAACGGATAAGATTATCACAAGAGGGCCGCGCCTTGGCACCTGATTTTGCATATGTAAATAGAGGAAAATTACAGTAAGTGCATAGGAAATGTTTGTACTATCGATCAACGTATGCTTAGAAGCACATGCCCGAACACTTGGGAAAATAATATTTCTGAGTGCATTATTCTTTTAATAGATCCATTTTATACTGCATTTGCTGCAGATGATTTTCTAACGTCTGTTTCTGTATTATGTTTAATGTCTGTATGGTGTGTTTAAAAAAATGTGGTAAGTACCCATAAAGTAATGGGTAATAATTTGTTTATATAGAAAAGTGTAGTGTCTTCCATTGGTATCAATGTTTTCACTTATTTCATCACGAGGAACATTTTCTTCCAGACATTCCAAAGTAGTAGACATTTCTGTGTAAAAAGAAATAAATATATTATGTTTACTGTACCTAATATAGCAAGTTTACAAAAATGTTGTCTACTCCCTAGTTATTTCCTAAGTTTTGGTGTTACTGCTGCGTACGTGTGCTGCTGATATTTGTTGTGTAGTTTGTGTGAGGTAATTCTGTTGGAGGCATAATTATTTTGTTTCAGCATTATGTTGCATATGTTATGTAATTGGAAGGATGGTGTGTTACATATACAGTTTGCACTTTTTATTTATTATTGAATGTAATGTATTTATGTAGTGCTTTTTGAACATGTTTGGTGTTATTATTGTATGATACAATAATGTAACATACCTCCTGAGTGTTTGTAGTCTTGATGGTGATCGCGTCCGTCCATGGGCATGCACACTTGTCCGTGGGCATCAAAATTAATAGCGTAGCAGGGGGTGTAGTATTTTGTATTTTATATGTATGTAAGCTAAGGGAGTTTTAGTAAACATTTATAATATTTACATTATCTATATCTATATTCAGTAAAAAAATAAACTTTGTTAAAGGGATGTTATGGTTAAGTTGCGCTACTAAAAACCTATGAAATTCAGTGAAAGAAACTTTGTTAAAGGGACATTTTGGTTAAGTTGCACTAATAAAAACCTATGAAATTCAGTGAAAAAAACTTTGTTAAAGGGACGTTATGGTTCAAAGTAAAACCGAAAAACCCCAGAAATTTGCCAGTTATGGTAAGCTAAGCAACCATAATTCGCACCACCACTGTGCACTGCTAGGACTAACACTCAGGACATCAAAGATGACATCACAATTGTCATGGATGACATCACTGATGACATCACAGTTCTGGTTCCCTCTTTTTTGGTGCACTATGCAGGGCAGGTGGTTTTCTTCACAAACAACCAGCAACTAAACATGCAAAAGGTACTATGTTTGTAGATATTACCTTTTGTTATATGTTGTTACACTGCTTTCCTTAGGTTGCAGGTACAACATATAATATATATACAAGGGAGAAGAAAGAAGCCTGAAACACAGCAATCATTTATGTGCATGAAGTTAATTAGTGAGGTTATGCACACTGTCTGGTAATAGTGCTGTTTTTTTTGTTTTCTTTTCTTTCCCTGTACATATTCGTATTTGTATGCATTGTAGTCTTGTTACGTTTTGTGTGCAGTAGAACAATTATGCAGTAAGGGAGGCATTGTTAGGTACATGTTTCACACTATCCAAAACTCTGAAATGAAAGCATTCATCATTTTACTATCCAACATGGAAGGTTTTGGATATTGCACCTCTATGGTGCATGCTGCAGAAAATGCTTAAGTGGGTACATGAGTGCGTACATGTGCTAGAAAGAACTGAATAATGCAATGTTGTTTATAGCAATGCAGCGCTTAATGAAGTATTTGGTGAATGATAGTTCTTCCAAAGATCTCTGACATTTTTTTGCCAACATTACAATGACAATCCTGTGTGGAGGCTGTGCATGAAAACTAAATGCACATGTGATGTCATCAGTGATGTCATCAATGACATTTGTGATGTCATCTTTGATGTCCTGGGTGTTAGTCTCAGCAGTGCACGGTCGTGGTGTGATTTATGGTTGCTTAGCTTACCATGAATGGCAAATTTCTAGTGTTTTTCAGTTTTACTTAGAACCATAACGTCCCTTTATCAAAGTTTATATTCACTGAAAAAACTTTGTTAACGGGACGTTATGGTTAAGCTGCACTAATAAAAACCTATGAAATTTAATGAAAAAACTTTGCTAAGGGGACGTAATGGTTAAGTTATACTAATGAAAACCTATGAAATTCAAGGAAAAAACATATGGTTAAAATGCACTGATAAAAACCTATGAAATTCAACTAAAAAACTTTGTTAAGGGGACGTTATGGTTAAGTTGCACTAATAAAAATCAATGAATTCAATGAAAAAACTTTGTTAAGGGGACATCACGCTTAAGTTGCACTACTAAAAACCTATAGTGAAAAACTTTGTAAAAGGGACATTCTGATTACAAGTAAAGGTGAGTTTATTCACTTACAGTCAAAAGCTTAAAATTCAAAAAGTATTACATTTGTAGACGTTGCTATTCTCACATGTTCTTACAGTACTTTCCTGGGAATTTAATCGCATCTTATGATGCACATATACAGGGGATGAAGAAGGCCTGAAACACAGCAACCGTTTCTATGCTTAAAGATAATCATGTTGGTTATAAATAATGGCTGAAGATACTGCCTCTTGTTTACTTACTTTACTGTTCCTGTATAAGCCCCAAATTTGCATACATTTTTGTCTCTTAATGTTTTGGTTATAGTAGTACAAGCATATAGTACGTGATGCATTATAACCTACTTAGTATATGTTTCACAGCATGCAAAAGTGTGATACAGAAGCATTCACAGTTTTACTATCCAACATTGGAAAATTAGAAATATTACATCTCTATGGTGTATGCTGCAGCCAATGCCTATGTTTCTGTATGAGTAGGTTCCTGTACTAGAAAGAACACTGCAACGGAATGTTCTTTGGAGCAATACATTGAATAATCAAGTATGTAGTTCATCACTCATCTCCAGATGACCCTGACACCGTTTTGCAAACATTACATTCACAACCCCTTGTAGGGACTTCCTATGAAAATTAAAAGCACATGTGATGTCATCAGTGATGTCATCAATCATATTTGTGATGTATCTTTGATGGCATGGGTGTTAATCTTGCCTGTGCACGGAGGTGACGCAAGTTATGGTTGCTTAGCTTACAATAACTGGCGAATTTCAGTAGTTTTTCGGTTTTACTTGTAATCATAACCTCCCTTTAACTAAGTTTTTTCACTGACTTTCATAGGTTTTTATTACTGCAACTTAACCATAACGTCCCTTTAACAAAGTTTTTTCATTGAATTTCATAGGTTTTTATTGCTGCAACTTAACCATAACTTCCCTTTAACAAAGTTTTTTCATTGAATTTCATAGGATTTTATTACTGCAACTTAACCATAATGTCCCCTTAACAAAGTTTTTTCATTCAACTTCATAGGTTTTTATGAATGCAACTTGACCATAACGTCCCTTTAATAAAGTTTTGTTCCGTGAATTTCATAGGTTTTTATTAGTGCAACTTAACCATAACATCCCCTTAACAAAGTTTTTTAATTGAATATCATATGTTTTTATTAGTGCAACTTAACCATAACACCCCCTTAACAAAGTTTTTTCATTGAATTTCATAGATTTTTATTAGTGCAAAGTAACCATAACGTCCCTTTAACAAAGTGTTTTCATTGAATTTCATAGGTTTTTATTAGTCCAACTTAACCATAACGTCCCTTTAACAAAGTTTGTTCAGTAAATTTAATGGGTTTTTACCAGTGCATGCTATTTTCCTACAACTTACTAATATCATACCTACCCAATATAGCAATATTTTTTTATCCATTTTACATATTGGCGCCTTAAAACATTTCCATTTCCCACATTCTAGGATCATTTTTAACACTTCTATACACTTTTTTGCAACAATTTCAACTAGTTTTGCGCCCATAAACGTCTACGAAGATCTGACTTCATTGCAAAACCTCTGGACAGTGCCACATGACCATACGCTGGCGCACCGCATGATGATGTGTCCGATAACCAGTCCGCATTTCACGATAAAAGACATAATTCACAGACAGTTCGGAACTGCATTTGCTACTGATCTAGGAACTTTCAAGTTCAAAATTTCCCTTGCACAGCTCCAACACCTATTCCTACTCATCCATTAACAATCTAGTACAGGGTACATACTTTTAGCAAAACTGCTATTTATCTTAACATGGAATCAGCTAATGCCATCCCTCCTCCCCAACAGGAAACACCACTGCTCTAATCAAGGAGCATGAGAAACACTGCCCTACCTTAGAAATAACACACGCGCAACATGTTATCCTGTCCACCTGCCCCTCCATATTAGTGTTTGGTGCCTCTTCCCTCAATTCCCTCCCCAACTTTCGTTCTAAGCTCTCCGGCAAATAAAAGAAATACACCCAAAACAATAAAAGAAATGTTCCTTTAGGAACCACCTTTCACAGTTAAAAAATAGAGCTAAAAAAAAAAAGACTCTACTTTTTATTTCTCAGTAAAGTATCTGGACTCAGTAAGAATTTCCAACATTTCCATTTGCATTTTGTGTTATGCTAATGGAATATTGTGGGGTTTATCCCCCATTCCAGGGACTGGAATGGTGGATACCGGCCTGGCAGCCCAAGTTATCAGCCCTAGCGAAGCAAGGGTGGATAACAAGGTCTCGGGACCATTATCACCCCCATTCCAGTCACTGCAATGGGGGATAAAGGCCATTAGCACCCTAGATTTCCACAGCAGAAACCCAGGGTGCTAAAACTAAGATTTTTCTTCCTACACCAGGACGTCTATGGCTTACGGTGTCCTGGTGTAGGAAGGAAAATCCTTTTCCAAGATGGCCACCATGGAAAGGGAAGGCGGGTGTTCCGTGTAGGGCTCCTCTTCGCTTTCCATGGCAGCCTGCAGAATGCGAAAAGAGTACCCTATGATCATTTTACCACAAGCACATTTTTCTTCCCTTTCAAACCTATCCCAATTTCTAATAACTTCACCACAAAGCCAGTCCCAGGTGGACATGGCCACTTTAACTCCATGTGTTGTCCCTCGTGGTCATGGCCAGTAGCCAGATTGCCCGGATCATGACCTTATTTCATGACCCGAAAAATCTTGCCATTGCCCGTGGCCATAGGCTACACCTCATTCACCAAAGGTATATCACTATTTGTTGTACCTACATTGTGACACTTGTCAAAAAATAAAACACGGGCACATTAGCAAAACCATGCTCTCAGGTCCTTGCCAATGTTCCTTACACACGTTTGCTGGAAATCCACCCACATTAAATTTTTTTCAAAAGTGTCAAATGTATGCATATACAATAGTCATATAACCTAGCCCACACCTGACAAAATCCATTCTGACTTTACGATAACATTTATAACTTTATCTATGATCTTTTTGCAAACCGTTGTATAAATTTGTCAAATGGCACTACATTTATAAACCTTTACAATGTTTTGGGACCCCCCCTCTAATTTTGCCCCCGCTTAGCAAAATTCCACCAAACTTTGCAAAAACATTTATGTATAGATCTGTTATTTGTTTGCCAAATTAATTGTAGATCTGTCAAATGGCACCTCATGTATAAGCCTTTGCATTATTTTGCTGCCCACCATATAATTTTGCCCCCTCTTCACAGAATCCCACCAAACTTTGCAAACTCATTTGGAAGTCGGCCAGGAATAAAATTGCAAAATTTCATGCAGTTTCATTAAAGAAGTACTCTGCTCAAAAATATTATTGTCCCAAGTGTTCGTGCATGTGTATTTAAGCATACGTTTATCGATCGTAAAAACGTTTCCTATGCACATTACCGTGGTTTCCTCTCTTTTACATATGCAAAATCAGGCAGCAGGGCGCAGCCATTTTGTGCTAATCTTATCCGTTGCTGCATCACGCTAAACCTCAAGTGCCCTTTCGGCACTAAAGCATAGTCGCCACCCCTGAAGCTGACATCCCCATTCCTAGTGATATTATCCACCTATATCCATGACGCTACAGTGCAGCGTAGCCAAATGCAGGCATTCATCACCTACGTCCAGACGTCAGGTGACGCGGAACCCGGAATATCAACAAATATCCTTTCACAGCACCGCACCTCCAAATTCTGAATACAAAACACTATCTTTACACGAAAACTCAATACTCTGCAATTTAGAATGTGCTTTTATTTCACAATAAACGCTCCGAGAACATCTGCCGATTTCCATATTCAACCACATTTTTTTTTCTTTGTTCTCGATACACACATGTTTATCGTGAGTCACACAGTGTTCCTAAGGGCATATGGGCCCGGGGCGATCATCCCAAACAGCATTATGCTCATCCAACCATTGAGGTGTATCATCAACTGCTAGCTGAAGAAGCCATCAATTGGTATCTGGAAATTATGACATTTGCAGTAGGGCAGGATGTGGCTGTATAGAAAACATAACAGAAATGTGTCTCAGTAGCCGTTCTTAAATCTATTCTAATCAATCTATTACTTATGCACTGTGCGAAAAGCAAGAAGGAACACAAAAGAGAAACGGTGCGAACACACAAAAAACAACATGCAATGTTGAGTCAACGATGTGATTGAGAGGTTAGTGCTATGCAGGGTGTTTAGCTCGCAATTGGAGGCTGATGCGGAAGTTGACTGAAGAATTAGAATAACATACAGACAGCATTTTAACGTAACATTAGCCTAGAATTGGGCATTGGTTGAACCTGTGCAAACACAGACGTGGACTCCATGCATTTCTTTGCTGGACTGCTCACGTGCCAAGGGACAAATACAAGTACACACTGGTTGTTTTTGAGCCTCCTCACCAATTGGCAAAACCAACAAGCCATTGTAATGTTAGCCTGCCATCCATACCAGTCATAAAATGAAACCTTGACTCCTTTGTCTACAAATGTGTCTACAGTAAAACTTACATAATAATCAGCATTTTCATTCTCTTGGCGTAACGCAGAGTGTCTGTTCAGATCAATGATTTTTCAACAAATGAAATGAAATATTACTTTGTCCAGATGTCGAATGCTGACCCTTATCGTGTATGAGGTTTTTACATACCTCACCCCATTCCTTTCCTTTCCTTTTGAAAACTCCCTTTATTTCCAAGGACAAAAAATAATAGGGGCTTATGCCTAGCTTGATTTTCGTAAATGGAAGCGACAAATTAGCTCGGCAGGATGTGAGGGAGCAGGCAGCTTGAGGCATTGACCTTGAGGCCCACAGCATCGATTCCCGCATGCACCAGGGTACCATTAGGAATATTTAGGAAAAACAAACAAATAGTTATCCTGCATACACCAATATCACATGAAATTTCCAGAAATGTATGCATTTTATGAAAACCCTCTGAATTCATAATCCACCTGTCAGCATTTTGTATTTTGGGGACCTTGCGCCTTCAGAACCTACCCCTGCACCACCTCAAAATTACCTCCCATATACCTAATGTGGAGTGCTCAAACCTCTTTGATAGCTTTGAAATTCAAGTAACATATGTGATCCATTGATCATGTACCATGTATCAAAATTGTTGAACATACAAATAGCTGAAAATCATTTGTATCGGGTTGCAAACTGTTCCATGAGTTCTGCTTTTGATGGACAGGGCACGTTATAATGTTTTGTGGCAATGTATGTGTCCTAGGAAGCAAACCACGAACGATTTCATGAGTATGAAAGTTCAAAACAGTAAAAATCAGATCTTTCACGAAATCAAATTCCATTTACTGGTATATTAGCTTGACCACCCACTTTTTGGTTCTTTTTCCAAAGGGCATTTCGTATCGAAGCATCCCAAATTTGCCAGCAGTTCTAGATTGCTGTTTGTCTATGTTCCTGTTATGCGCTAATAACGCAAGTAGTGTGCGAGATTCCATATCCTGTATACCGAAATGCAATCTCTTGGGTCGGTACTTTAGACACAAATATGTGGAACATCTCCAAATCTCCTGTGTGACAGAATTATGTGAGTCCCTTCAGATCTCTTGATAGAGTTTTATCAAACACGATCTTCTGAAGAGCTTTGTGTGCAGGTGAAGATGGAGCCAACCACTTTTTCGTGCGTTCGTGCTCCTCCATTGAATCCCATGTTCACATTTGTGAAAATGTTCGTTTTCTGTCCAAGAGCGAACATTGGAGCAGTGGTGCATCAATGAGTGCCATTTTTCAATTAAAATTTCCAACTGCTTTTCACCAACATTGTAATGCTGAGGTGTCTGTGACCTTCTCAGGACAGTTAGCGTACTTTCACAGTGAAAAACAGGTGTTTTTTTGCTTCTTGCAGCCATATCCAATCCCATCCTCATCACCCCTCAACTCCCCAGAGATTATTTGATAAGTTTGACAAGTGCAATGTTGTGTTTTTTAATATGTTTTACCGCAATGTCAGTGGAAACCAGTCGCTGTCCGCGGATTCAAAATGGCAGCCCTTTCCAAAAATGTGACACACTTCACGCTTTTCACCATCCAATCAATGGGAGCATCCGATGTCCACGGACACCACTTTGCCTTCTAAACCAATTGCAGTCCGGTCCGGCGCGGACATAGATATCGCACATTTTTTGAGACCCACTTTTTGGTTGTTTTAAAAAAAAACTACTGGACGGATTTTCCTGCCGCACATTTGGTGAAAATCCGTCGAGTATGTTTTTTTAAAACAACCAAAAAGTGGGTCTAAAAAAAAACTACTGGACGGATTTTCATGAAATTTACAAAGCACGCTTTCAGGACCAGGCCGCCGCTCCTGCCGCAAATTTGCTGAAAATTCATCCAGCGGTTTGGGTTGTAGGCATGAGCAAATCATTTTCTCCATTCAGTCTATGGGAAAAAATGAAATTTTGGGACCCCCCTATATGTTTGCCCCCCCCTTGACCAAACCTCACCAACCTCTGCAAAATAATTTAGAGTGGGCCATATACTTTTTTTGGCAAAGTTTGGTGAGAATTAGTCCAGGGGGAGCTAAGTTATAAGCCACCCAGCCACCCAAAAAGTGTTCTTCCTATGGGTTTAGCAACTTAACCATAACTACATGGACACTACTGCAGGCCATGTAATATATATATATATATATATATATATATATATATATATATATATATATATATATATATATATATATATCAAAGTCGCAGCTATATATCAAAGTCGCAGCTATACAAAAAAGGGGGAGCGATTGGTGTAGTGAGGATCATAGATTGCAACAGCAATGGGGTTTTTATCCGTGGCTATTAAGCACACACCTCATTTGTGGCATTGCTACCCACAGGGAAAAGTGGAACACTGCGGAGCCGCAGCGATATACCAGTAAATGGTATGTCGAGTGTTTGTGAACATGTGGTAGCTATGGCTACGAGAGATGCTGGTGAGGGATAAAAAGGATTTAATTGAGTTTGATTGTTTGTGATTAGTTTTTATTTGTGTAGCTGTTGTTGGGATGGAAATGATCCTTGCCCCCCCTTACGTCACTCCAGGTACATAACATATGTAATAACCAAGGGGGGGGCGTATCCACCCCCTCCGCCCCTCCGGCATTCTGTTTCACCACATCCCATAGAAAATACACATACACTATAACCACCAGCTCTCTCATTCCCAGCGTCTCACACAGCCAGCCCACACCATCACCTCCCCCTGCCTGCCCCGCACAAGCCCTGTTCTCACAGAAGCCCAGCCATGCCTTGTTACAATCCCGTAGCATCATTTCCGAAAGAATGTACTCTGTGGAGAGTGTAAGACAGTCTTAAATCCAAGTGCCCATTCATCGCCACTAAACTGCTCGTGCCCTCTCAACCCCCACCCTGTCAACCTAGAGGCACCGGGCTAGAGGCCACCAGCTCTGACCCCATAGTTCCCTTCATGCTGATACCCACCTGACCCTCACATGCACCGAGGACACCAGAACCCCATCCACAGCTCTATTCCTGTGTAGCAGCATATTCTCTCAAAAGCAACACACCTCTACCTATATCACTAGGACCCAAGAAGGTCAGATGGTAGATCAAACCTTTGGTGTGGGTACCTGGGTGCGGGGATTGCGGTATCAAAGAGAATCAAAAGTGCAGAGGTTGGAATGCCAATATTTTAGCTCATTTGACCTAAGTACCCCTAATCATGCATGACTTTATGTGTGCCATTATTTCTACATTATCAGTTGCTGTTGTTTAGTTTAGTTAGATAGTTATGTTGCACCCTCAACATGACCTTCACACCACGGAGATGAGCTGAGCAGACCCAAGTGTGCCAAAACGAATGGAGACATGGCAGCCAATTAACATCCAGTATCCCTTATAGTATAAATTGTTCTATAGGCCCCTCTCCAATTCAATTCAAGAATGTGTCCACTATGTATATCGTCATCAGTGATGCTGTGTGTCCTTTTAATGTGCTGCCCATGTAATGTTTCAGCAGAACGCTCCCAGGCAGCAGAGTTCTTTGTTGGCAATTTTTATGATTATATAAACTTTGTTATCTTTGCCATTCATCTCCTGGTCTCATTCCCCTGATGGGGAGTTTAACTTATGTTTGCTTAATATTTGGACACATGCTTCTAGGGTAGCCTTGTTTGGTGACCCTTTTAGAAGTGATATCCTTGAGGACCCGTACTTGTGGCGAAATTCAGGGCTTCTCCGGCAAAGCCGCCCCACCTACGGCTGACCAGTCCCCAAAAAACATGTACGCAGAACGAGAAGGTTCTTGCGGATTCCGGCTTTGTGAATATCCTGCTGCTCACCTGAGCCGGGTGCGGCCCCAAGGAGAGGCCTAGAATTTGTGGATAGACCGCAAACAGACGCTTCTGGAAGAACACAGGCACATGAGAATAAATTGCAAAGAAAAACAAAGTAAGGGCTATTGTGGGGAATATAGAGCAATGTGATTGAGGGGAACACGCAGTGCATGACTGGATGAATGAATTGGATTACTAATTGAAGTAAAGCGCTTTCAATTTTTATTGCCATTGGTATTTTTCTTTAGTAGAGACCCGTGAAGGAGAGATAAAAGAGGAAGCATGGAAGCCTGACCTAGAAAGAGGTTGGAGTGTGGTGTTTTGACCAGTGCAGGAGATAAATAAAGAGACAAAAGTATTAGAGGGCTCGGGAACAAGTAGAAGTTGTTGTTTTAGCTTGTTATTTTTTTTCTCATTTACATACATGGAGGAAGGCCCAAGAGGGGTGACCGTGATGTGAATGATAAAGGAGTGCGTGGGAACGGAAGGGTGGCTCTTAAATAAGGGAGGGGGAGGTTGTATTGTTACATGTGATTCATTTTAAGTATTCTGTCATAGTTATTTGAAAACTGTTTTATGTTTATATGTCTATATGTACACGTATCTATGTATTGTGATTGTGTAGTACACCATTATATATGAGATTTGAGTGGTAGAAGGGGAATACTCACCTAGTAAAGGAAACTTGAGGAAGGAGGGGTGAGTAAAGGGAAGGAAATCTTTCTCCCTGTACGGGCCTTGGAGAAGGGAACGTACCAGAGGGAACAGGGATAACAAGTCATGGGGCAGAAACGCCATTGTCCCACATGTGTAAACTGCTCCCTTTGTACAGTGAGCGCATTAAAAAGTACCAGGGGCAGTGGGTCACATAGATGAAAGTGAAGGGATTGTCACACACCTGGCCCGAGGTGGATCCTTTGAAAAGGGAACATTAGAGCACCTTTCAAGATTCCTGACAGCTAAATACAAGGGCAAGCAGTTGCAAAATAGAAGGGAAGTATTAGATTTGTGGCGGATGGTCGAAGAAACTCCAACTACAAATAAGAAGGAAAGAGGGCCAGAAACTCCGACAGTGGAGAGAGGAGAGGAGAGGGGAAAGAAAAAGAAATGGGGGAAACAGAGCCCAAACAAATGTATTCCTTATTCACAAAACCGGCAGAAGAGTATTCAAATCCTATATATGTGCCTGGGGGAAATACACCGGTCACACGTGGAACTCAGCCCCACCCCCTCCTAATGACTCATCGACCACCACTCCCGCCCCTGCAGCAGTAGGTACACAAGATCTTGATGTGGCATTAGTGTCTACCCATACAGAACTGGCATGATTACAAGCAGTCTGTGACCCAATACGAGAATTAGACGAGAATTAGAGGCTGACCCCCGACCGCCACGGGACACCCCATCAATACAGGAAGACAAATGGAAATCAGGAGAAATACTCTTCAATATTGACAGCACCCCTATACGTGTTGTATGAGTAGAATGGAAGGGGGAGGCTGACAGTTTGGGATATGATACTGTGGCCTCAGACAAAACATCATGGAGTTGAAGTGGGAAAACCGACCAAAGGCTCCCACCAATCCCCTCTCAACCATGGCCTAGAGGATCACGGCCCAGACACCCGCCACGAGAGGAGTTTGCCCATCTCCCAGACGACCAAATACCCTGGTACAAGAACATACGGATGTGCCCACCCGCATGCCCACCAGCCTGCCCTGCACATGCCGACACCTGCGGCATGGATGAACTCGACTAAACCATCTAGCACCAAATCAACACATCGTTAGAGATGCCATGACGACCTAGCTAACGGTCAGCAGACTCATGCAACATACACACCGGACACTCCCACATCAATCCACACGAAGAACATACTCAGTGCTATGACCTAGGCGACGGACACACCCACGGACGTGCATCTTTATTATTTTCAACATAGGCTTTTCAAATGCAGAGATAGAGCAATATGATACCATAACCTGCAGCGCCCTGCATTAAATGGTTCCTCCTATGCACCAGGCCCAAGTAGGCCGCAAGCAAAAGCTTTCATGAACATTGAATGAGCAAGGGTTCGGTTGCTGACCCTGCAGAATGAGCCCAGCGAAAGCAGACAGTCAAGGGCACAACGTTGCAAACTCTCATTCCGCAAGCCGACGCCAAGGTCGCACCTGCAAGATAAGCCAGGCACACAGTGAGAAATGTAATATTAATTGTGCAGAATTCTGCCTCAACCAAGGTCCCCACCTCACGTGACCAAGCCGAACTTGATAGGGTGCCAAGCCCAGGAGGAAGAAGGCGTCTGGATCCCCCCGTCTCAAGACACAGGCAGATACAATTAAGCGACTCAACAGACATCTGCGACGGTGGGATCTGTTTAAGGTCCGCTTTTATTTTTATTTTTCCAAGTACTCCCGTTGCGAGGAGGCCCGGCGGCGCGGCCCCCTCTGCCGCTGCCCCCTTTTGAGGACTACAGGACCATCGCAGAACTGCGAGAAGACCGGACGGCGCAATCCGGATAGTGGCCCTCTGGAGCCGGTTGAGAAGTATCCCGCCCGCGGTTGGAGAGTGTCCAGACGTAGTCCAGACGAGGGGAGGTAGCGAGCCGCCTGGAGGGGTGCACGCAGTCGAGCGGCCCCGCATCAAGAGAACTTGGTGAGTATGCCACGCCCAACAAGCAATGTGAAATTGTGAGGGAGGGGGGAGGAATTGAATACGGGAGGCGGGAGGTGTTGCACAGGTGCGCGGCGAAGGTTTGATAATTTAGTGTTGGCAATGAAATGAATGGTAGCCGGACGAGTGCGAGAGCAGTCCGCTACGTTACGGGAGAAAAGGGGGCGGAGCACGAAAACATCACGTGCGGCCGCTCGTAGAAACTGATTGGCCTAGGTTGCGTCCACGTGTAAGGGTGTGTGTGTGTGGTTTCCTACGATTTGGCAATTATTGATCAATGAGTAGATGAGGATCCCTATTGTTCGAGCAGGAAACTCGATAGATAGATGACGTTTCCCTGTAGGCGGTAGCTAGCTGGTTGCCTAATACGGAAGATAATTGGCTGGTTAAGCCCTCCTGTCGAGGGGCGTATCACACGCGAGGCGACGCAGCATGCGCAGTCCGATTATATTATTGATTACCTTGTTCCAGGAGTGACAGGAAGACAGCTGTGGGGTTAACGGGGGTAGATTGCGAGTGTATTTTGGACTTAAAGAATATATGAAGAACTTACCAGTAGTCTGAAGAGATCGGTGACGTCACCAGCAGGGCTTACATAGGACATCTCGAGAACCAGACATCTTTTATTTTTGAGTGGCGGGAAGGAGAGCTGTGTTAAGGGCATGGAAACGGAGGTACACGGTAATGAGTTGATCGGGGAAGGTGAAAGGAGGTACGTGGCTGCGCACGGAGAACACCGGCCACGGCAAGTGCAGAGGAGGGAGGAGGAGCAAGTGAAAATAGGACGGCGGTATAAGAACGTCACAAGGGGCACGCAGCCGCAGGGGGCTGCGTGCGCTCCGGCCGCAGGGGGCCGTAAGGGTGTTGTATAAAGGAAGAAACTAAAGAAAAGAATATACAAATGTAAATATTATATTTTTCTAATTTTTCCTTAGCGGACTATCGCAAGTCCCCAAACTTACGGGGCCAGGTAAAGGTACAAGGCTGTATATTGTAAAGTGCTAGTGTGATAACCACTACCAAATAGGGGAAGGGTAACAAGTGGAGCGCTACTATGTCATACGGGACAGGATCGGGGGGGTGGGGGAACACCCTCACAACCCCGCTGCAACACATATGTAAAACACTATCACCCCATAGAGAGAAATTGATCAAGTACAGCATAGAATGGACACAGGGGACGGACAACAAAATGACAACACCATGGCCGCCTAATGGTAGCTTTGATCCATATACCCAACACTCACTATTAAACTATCTGCACAATACATACAAGAGGAAGAAGTTAACGCACCACGTGGAGGTGTTCAACTTGTGGAGGATGTTCCAAGGGTCCCGACCAGGACCAAACGGAATGTTCATTGTAGGGGAAACAACGGGAGATAAGGAGATTAAGGAGGAGAGAGAGAGTGGGGAAAAGGGAAGTGAAGGAACACAGAACACGGGGAGAGGACAAGAGGGAGGAGAAAAGAGTGACGACTCAACCGAAAATGAAATAAAAAAGGAACAGAGCGACGATATACCTTTAGCGAAGGTAGTGAAAACAGAGGGAGGGGGGTTGTACCCTTTAAGAGAACTAGGAGAAATAGCAAGAGAACCATTAAGGGCGGCTGAGGGGTACTCGAACCCAGCATACAGCCCGCCTCCATATACAGCTACAGGTGGCCACACGGGAGGGGAGCGGACTAGTACAACAGGATCAGCTCATGGGAAGATGATAGCAGGGGAAGGGAGGACCGAAGAAGAGCAGACTACGGACATAGGAAATGACGAGTGGGTAGCTGCACAGATACTATTAAAATTACGCGGTTCATTAACAGGAGAAGAGAAGGAGGTGGTGAGGAAAATGGACGAGGATAATGCTAGGGAGAGTGAAATGGAAGGGGAAGGGGGGAAAAGAAAGGGGGAAGAGCAGTTAAGGAAAAAGGAAGAGACTTTGGAGGAACGATTAGCAGAATTAAGGGATGAACAGAATGCACTGATAAAGCAGCTCGAGAGGGGGGAAAGAGAGAGGGCACGGGAACGGAAAGAAGGTAAGAATGAGTTGGGTAAAATGAGAGAACGAACTGAGGAGCAAAGGAGAGAAGCCGAAAGGCTAAAGGCAGCGGCAGAAAGGGTATCGAGAGCAGTACTGCGCGACAGAAAAAAAGAGGAAGAGGAGAAAGAAAAAGAAATGGCAATATGGAATAAGAGATTACTGTCAGAAACGACAAGGAAATACGAAGAAGGGAGGATGATAGAGAGTATAATAGAAAGGGAGAGGGAGAGATGGGAAAGGAAGAAAGAAGATGAAAAGATATTGGAAAAAATGAGTTGTGAAGTAATGGAAGAATTAAAAAAGAAAAGAGAGGAAATTGGTAGGGGAATAGCGGAGAGACAAGAAGGGGAAAGAGAAGATAGGAGGGGGGAGAGTGAAGTAAGGAGGCATGTATATAGAGGCACAGAAGTAGCAACAACATCGGCACAAAGAGGAGCGAGTAGTAAAGAAGAAAAGGGAGGAACGGACCTAATAGACTTAAGAACAGTAACGATTGGGGGGAAAAAGACAGTTTGGGGGTTGCCATTTATGAATGACTTTTGTAGTGAGGAAGAGGAAGAAATGGGGAAGGAAGGAAGAAACAGTGAAAGGGAAAGCCTAGATAAACTATACACCACCCGGACAAATAAAGACTCACCATGGATCTGCAGGAGAAAGGAGGATCTGCAGAGAAGTGAGGGGGAGGAGCATGGAATGGTGGAGGGGCAGACACGTGAAGCCACGCCGTCACCGTCTCGTCATGCATGCTCCACCACCCCACGCTCATTACGTGCAACATGCCCATCTAAACTAGCGCCCTTCACAAGAGAACTGACACCCTATGCAGGCAGGCTTAGAGACCTCCCTGGACGCAGACAGGAAGAACGAATACACACGCCCACAATAAGTAAAGGAAATGATGAAAGAAGGGGAAGTGGTGGAGGAGAAAGAGTGGAGACCAGGAGAAATATGGACGAAGCTGACGATGTAGAAGAGACAGAAGAAGAGGAGGGGTGTGAGGACTCGATTTTGTGGAACCCAGGGGGTAAAACGGGACACAACTTAATGCCTCTTCTAGAGAGGGGAGGGGTTAGACCACAATACATCCCTTGGAAGCATGCAGACAAGGAAAATATAAAATGCAGACTCCCATCATTAAGTGGAGGTGCAGGTAAATGGATATATGAAATGGAAAAACACACCGCAGGACAGAGGTTGGCAGTGGGGGATGTAAAGGGCCTTCTCATATCAATATTAGGTGATGCTGCAGATGACATCTGGAAGAGAGCAGGCTTCCCCGGGGTAACAATAACAAACACATCTCACTAAGGGGCACCATTCGCAAACTGCAGACATGCATTATGGCAGGCACTGAGGGTACAGTATCCGGACACATCAGACATAGGAGCTATTACCTCGCGCAAGATGCGTGAGAACGAAGATCCTGTTGATTATATCCAGGAAATTCAAGAGAAGTGGCGTATGGAAACTAGAGAACAATGGGACAAAACACCAGCAATATTCTATCATATACTAGTACAGGGGCTCCCAGAAGCAGTCCAGAAACAACTGAAGAAAGTAGTGGGGATGGAAGCAAAAGCATGGCCAGAAATACAACTGACTATAGTGCATCATTGCAGGACATGGCAAGAAAAAATGAAAAAAAAGGAAGAGGATAGGAAAACGGAAGAGGCTAAACTAGTACAGAAGAAACTCACTAAATACACGATGGAAGGCGCACTAATAACTACACCTGCCACAATAACTCAAAGCCCCACACAGGTAGTGGCTGCACAAGACCCCTCCCAAATACAATCATCGCAGACTGTAACACAACAGATGCCGCCACCCCAACCATACACGACTAACATGGGAGGAGGATACACAACGCCAGGAGCTGGGTATTATAATTACAACCGGGGAAGGGGAGGAGTAATGAGAGGGAGAAGATACGGATTTAACACACAACAACAGGTGGGGGGCCTTAGGAATTCCTACCCCCCGGGTACCCAACATACCAGGACAACACAGGAAGCTTTCCATGGCAGAACAGGGAACCACCGGTGTGTTGGATTTGTGGATTGGTGGGCCACATGTCGCGTACGTGTAGAGTGAGACCAGGCACACCGTTGTGGAATGAACAGGGACAGGGCATCCAGCAACAGCAGACATTGCAACAGGCAAATGGACAGCAACAACTAGTAACACAACAACAGCCACGGACATACCTACCGCCTCAACAAAAGGTAGCGATTACACAACAACCCCTAGCACAGCAAGTACAGCCACCTACACAAGTTCAAGACCATAACATAACCTCGACCAATACCCAACTACAGCAAACACAACTGGGTAGGGTGACAGTGCTGGGACACAACCCTTACACGGGAAGTGGTCAATCATTATACCCCCAATAGGACAGCCCACAGACGACCTTGGTGTGTCCCATCCTGTCGATAACACCTAATAGTGCGGAGGAACCATGCATAGAGGTAACGATAGGTGACAAAAAATTATCATTCCTTGTTGACACCGGGGCGACCCGGTCTTGCATAAGGGAAGGTAAATTTAAGATGTCAGGTGAAGCCATGAACACCCAAGGATTCTCTGGGGCTAGGGGGTTGGTTCCCTTTACTGATAACATTCCCTTATCAATAGGGGATTATGACATGTCAGTCCCACTTTTATATTCCAGGGCCTCACCAGTAAATATAATGGGGAGGGACATAATGAGCAGGTTGAATATGACGATCTCCTTTACGGAGGACGGCATAATTTGCTCCACTCCAGGAATTAATATGCTCACGGCGCGACAGATCATGGAGGCATACTGTGGACAGACAGTGATTAGGGCTGAGCCAGTAGATGGTGAACTGTTCCAGTACGGGACAGACATGGCATTTGCGTGGATGCCAGGGATCGAGGGAAAGATCTGGAGGAGGCCAGCAGCATACTTGTTTAGACCAGAAACGCCAGCTAACGAACCAGAAGGAAAGGTGATTTCAGTGGACATAGAGAGCATCATAGCAACTGCTGATTACATTGCAGTGCATGCCCAAGACAGAGAAGGAAGAGCGTGGAGGGCAGTGATAGCACTAGCAGAGGGATGTAGACTTACCCAGGTGTCAGATGAGGAGCTCTTCTCAGGTGAAAAGGAAGAAGGTGAAATGGTATTTATGATGAGTGTGGAAATATGGTTAAGGGTGACATACAAACAAGTGGCACAGAAAATTGCAATGGCACTTGAGGCACCCACGTCCACCCCGGTTCCCTTTTTTGAGGAAGACATGGCAAAAGTACCCACATCACTATGGACTACTAGCCCCTATGACGTGGTGTGCATAAAAAGCATAGGGGGGGTAAGAATAAAACTGAAAAAGGGTGCAATACTCCCCAGAGTCAAACAGTACCCACTATCAAAAGAGGCAGATGAGGGCATATGTGAAACAATAACGGCCCTTTTAAATAATGGCATATTGGTCCCATCAGAATCCCCATGCAACACAGCTGTATACCCAGTGCGCAAGGCTAAAGGTGGATCTTGGCGCTTCATACAGGACCTCAGGCCTTTGAACAATATAGTGGAATCAGAATACCCCATAGCAGCAAACCCGGCCACAATATTGTGCGGCATTCTGGCAGAGGCATCACAGTTTACAGTGATCGACCTTAAAAATGCCTTTTTCTCAATACCACTGCACCCAGACTCACAAGATCTGACAAGCTTCACTTATAGAAACGCAAAGTGGAAACACACCAGATTGCCACAAGGGTACTGCGAGTCACCCTCAATTTTTAACAGAGTAATACAGATGGACTTGGGTAACATTGAAGTGGAAAGCACAGTGTTGCAGTATGTTGATGACATAATAATTTGCAGCACAAGCGAAAAAAGATGCAGAGAGGACTCATTAAAGATGCTGACAATACTAGCTGAAAAAGGTTACAAGGTAGACAAGGAAAAGCTACAATACTGTCAGGAACAAGTACTTTACATTGGACAGCTCATATCCCAATATGGAAGACAGATTGCACCACAAAGAGCACAGGCAATTTTAAAAACACCATTGCCACAAACAGTGAGAGAACTACAGCAGTTCCTTGGCCTGTGCAACTACTGCAGAGCATGGGTGTTTGATTACAGCTCATACATAGGACCTCTACTTGAGGGGTTAAAAGAAGCTAACAAAGGGGAGAAAAAGTTGGGGTGGACAATGGAAATGAAAGAGGCTTTTGATGAACTGAAAGATGCAATATCAACCGCTCCAGTACTGGCCACCCCAGATTATGAACGACAATTTTTCATATTTTCACATTGCGACTCAACAGTGATGAAAGCAGTGTTGGCTCAAAAAACAAGCATGGGCTACAAACCAGTAGCGTTTTACAGCGGTCACTTAGATCCTGTGATGCTAGGTCATTTCCCTTGCGAACAAGGTCTCGCCGCAGCTGCCTTTGCGGTAGAGAAAGCATCAGCAATCACCATGGGGTGCCCAACCACACTGTTTGTGGAACATGCACTATTTGCAATATTGAACAAGCCTAAGTCCACACTAACAACGCAAAGGGCGTCAGGTTATGAGATTATATTATCTAGAGCTGAATTATCAATTGTTAGATGCAGCACAGTCAACCCTGCAAGGTTTATAGCAGAGGCAATTGAGGAAGGAGACTATGCACACGATTGTACAAAGATTACTGAAATGTATTCATGCACCAGAAGGGTTGAAGAGAATGCACTAGAGGGAGGTGATCTCTTGTTCATTGATGGGTCATCAACAATTGACCAAAGTGACGGGATTAGGAGAACTGGGGCAGCAGTGGTGAAAATGACAGAGGCGCCGGTGTGTGTGGCGATGAAGTGCGTACAATTACCACAGCATTACTCTGCCCAAGCAGCGGAATTGGTCGCACTGATCTTGGCGTTGAAGGAAAGTTTTGACAAGCGAGTGACCATATATTCTGACAGTGCATATGTCACATCTACTGTCCATTCCGGGTTGTCCAAGTGGAGGAGAAGAGGGTTTAGGAGAGCTGACGGCACCCCAGTGCAACATGCCCTCTTATTAGCTGAACTAATTGAAGTAATAAATGACCCCCAAGAATTAGCCTTGGTAAAATGCACCGCACACACTAATGGAGAAGATCATATTTCCAAAGGGAATGCAGCAGCAGACGCACACGCGAAGTATGCTGCATATTTTGGCGAGGTATGGAACCCCCCAGAGTCAGAGAGAGGGAGAGGGAGGGGAATAGCTAAGGAGCTGTTAATAAGAGAAGGGTACACCCATCTCCCAGCCACACAGATTATGGAGCTACAAGAGGCTGCACCAATGGCAGAAAAAGAAATACGGGTAAAAAGAGGATGTGCAATGTCACCAACTGACGCACTATGGCGCCAGGGTAGCACTGGAAAGATGGTAATGCCACTGGCACTATTGAACATCGCCCTGAGCCAACTACACCACCCAGCCCACACAGGCAAGGAAGTAATCACAGCACGAATTAGGGAAGATTGGTTCTGCCCCGAGTTAAATTCCCATGTGTCAAATTTTGTCAGCAATTGTCTCACATGTCAACAGTTCACGGCCGGTCACACGCTGAAGGTGATAAAAGGTACTATACCCCGGCCAGAGGGACCCTTCCGACACATCCATATTGACTATGTTGATATGATCAACGTATGTCAAGGAAATAGGTATATGATTGTAGTTGTGTGCCTATTCTCTAGGTGGATCGAGGCAGGGCCCTGCTCACACCCAGATGCATTCCGAGCAGCTAAATTCCTAGTAAGGGAGGTCTTTCCCAGGTGGGGAGTGTGCGAAATATTGCGGTCAGACAATGGGCCGCATTTCGCCAATGAAATGTTCCAGCATATCTTGTCCTTACTGAACATCAAGCATAAATTTGCATGTGCATATCACCCGCAGGCCAACGGTATATGCGAACGCCTGAATGGCCTATTAAAAGAGACAATTGCAAAAATACAGCAAACAACAAAGAAGAGTTGGCTGTATTGCCTTACGCTAGCCCTATTTGAGTTAAGGAATAGACCAGGCTCCGACCACCACCTCACCCCTCACGAGGTGGTGACCGGACACCAAATGCGCCTTCCTCTGACGCCAACATCAAGAGCATTTACCGACCATGAGAGCACTGCAAATGTCCTTGGTGATGAAATGTACCAATATGTGTCTTCTTTGATTACTAGTGTGGTGTTTGTGTCTCAACAGCTCGAGCCCGCGCGGGGCGGGTCTAAGAGTGATCAACAAGAAGACGTGGATGAAGAATTCGAAAAGGGAAAACTGTGCAAAATTGCCAAAGGCGACCACGTACTACTCCGCAATTTCAATAGAAAGTGGAACAGCCCACGCTTCACTGGCCCCCACCTGGTAGAGGAGGTATCAACGAGAGCAGTAAAGCTACAGGACAAACGTGCCTGGAATCACCTGCACGACGTAAAGATCTGCAAACTCCAGACCCGCCCTAGCGTCACCGACGGGGCCATTGGAAGAGCAGCAACAGCATTGCCAACGGAGGAAGGGACTTCTACCGCAACTAACGGCCAAAGTGTCCCCATACCCTGCCACCCCCCTGATTCCCCAGAGACAACTACCGAAATAAAGAGGGGTAACTACCATACCGCCCACCCCATGGTCACACGTTCAAAGAGTAAAGAGGCCTCTACCAGTTGAACCCCAAACCCTCTGCCCATTGACCCCCTACCCACTGCAATAATAACCCAACTGGAGGACATTGTTTTGCACATACACATGTAAACACGTGAATGTTCTCTCTTTTTTTTTCTCTCGCACATGCAGGTACGGCGTATTATTGTACTGTTAAGAAAGCAGATAACTAACAAAGTTCACTGCCCAGAAGGAGTAGATGATACCCTCGGACAATAACTACCCTGAAGAATTATCGCACCAATTTGTCTATTACATAAAAAGGCCAAAGCACCTGAAAAGAAGGAGGGTACGTGTCTACTACACAGCTCTCCTCTTGGCCATAGAGCAATCAATGCCCCACATCCAGCCATACTTGCCTGTCCTAAGAGATAGATCGCTTAGATTGGCGTGGGAACAGCTCTTCGCCTGGGCACTGAGCGACTACTTGATAGGGAGAGCTTGAAAACAACAACTAACACTAATAACAAGCATATTGAGAATTTTCAGGCGGGCAACTTTAACGTTGCAAGAATTAGCTGCCGGACTGCAGCAAGGTAAGAGCAAAATGCTGGTGAAACTAGCCTCTGTAATAAAGATGATAGGGATTTTGATGATCACCGGGTTTGTGGCTGCCTCTGTATGGTGGTACAACTATGCTATCAATATTCCCAAACCTAATATACCCCCACCCCCAGCTGCAACAGGTTTTACGTCAGGTGGTACTAGCGAAATTCCACACAAGGGTAATAGAGTTAAACGCAGCACATACTCAGAGAATAAAGATATTGACAACTACATACAAAATTCAGCACACGTCTCTAACAACATGTGGTACCAACACATGACCAAAATAGGTAAACAAACAACAGAAGACGGCTGCTACGTCTGCTCATTGATCCCATACGCCATGAGTGCTTCCCGAACTTTTGTTGCCGCGGAAAAAGATGAAAAAACAGCACGATGTATAATATACCTGGCACTGTTCCAAACAAAAGGGAGATTTCAAGGGAACACGGTACACCTGGTATGGAAATCACGAGACACATACCCGTACGAAAATAACTTCCTTAAGAGTTATTTGAGCTACCACAAGATCAGTTTACATGCCGAAGCATTCAGATACATAACAAGCGCCCCTGAAAAAGGAGAAACGAAGAAAGTTAAACTACAGTACCTACCATGTGATTGGTACGCCACTGAAGCTGCTGGTAAACAAGGATGTTGGGAAAGACCACTGATAATAATAACAGGAAAGGTGTACCTGGGTGACAAATGGGACATAGGAGTGGTTGGCAGCAACATGATAACGAGAGAAGATACTACAACTATTGCAGAGCACAACAACAGATGTTGGATGACTTGGGTCAAGTATGTACCCATGCTAACATGGATAGAGAAGGATGAGGACCCAATAACGATACTGCCGATGACTGCACCTAAGATATGCTACCAACACAAAGGAGAAGTAGACGTAGGATACAACACCAACTGTGCAAGTGTGACAGAGCTACCTGAGGGGGGAGCAGGAACAGCAGTAGTAATGGACCATTACTGGGCCTGTGGAGACAAGGCATACCACACACTGCCCCCTCTGTGGAATGGTGTATGCACAATAGTACACGTTAATGTACCATCACTAGTGGTGCCCCAGAAACATGTGAATATGGCGAACTTCCCAAAAATGGATGAAGGGAACAAAAGGAAGAAGAGATCTGCACAGCCTCAGAAAGGGCCAGAGAACCGACACAACGGCAACAACACCGTCCTGAACAGAAGGAAAAGACAAGGAGAACCTCTGACAGGAAATTACCTGTGGGGAAGGTCGGAAACAGCACTCACCTCAATCCCGCCAGAACACAGACTATTCAGCAGAGCAGCTATGTTCTTCTCCTCAATAATACATCCTGGACTGCAGGCCTACGCAAACGTAAAATGGCTCCAGATAACTAGGTGGGAACTAATGATGACAATTAACTCTACAGTAAATGGATTCAACGCAATAAAAGAGGAATTGCAAGCAGTGAGAATGGTTGCACTACAGAACAGATATGTACTGGACCTCCTCACAGCAATGGAAGGAGGAGTTTGCGCAAAGATAGGACAATCATGCTGCACATTCAATCCTGCTAACGATGCTGACAATGGTACACCGACAGAAGCAGTATCACAATTGGCCCAGATGCACACCAAAATGATGGACGAAAGTAAAGGTGTAAAAAAGGACGAGAGCTGGTTTTCGACGCTATGGTCACGGATGCCATCTTGGCTGTCAGATGGGCTGAAGATCATAGTTGGATGCATTATTTTGGCTGGAGCTGCACTTATCATAATAAGGTTTTGGAAGGCCCGGAAGGCACGCACCACAGATGAGATGATCGAAATGGTCGGTATGCACCCCTTGATGCCAGCAGATGACGGCCAACACGCAGGCACCATAATAAAAGAGAGAGAGAGGTTGCGCAACCAGATCATCACTAATCACCTGGACCCACCATCTGTGAAGCTCGAAAACCCAAGAAACCCAAGGAGCTACATAGGGAAATGGGTATACTGCACACCTGGAGGAACCTGTGTATATATGTACTGGTCATTTGAAGACCATGTCAACCACTATGGACATTTGGGAGGAGTAACTAAAATATGGAGAGTGAGAGGAAACAAGGAAAAGGATATGTTTGTGGTCGACAAGTCGACCAGAGGGGGGACTGAAGTGGGAAAAGCGACCAAAAGGCTCCCACCAATCCCCTCTCAACCATGGCCTAGAGGATCACGGCCCAGACACCCGCCACGAGAGGAGTTTGCCCATCTCCCAGACGACCAAATACCCTGGTACAAGAACATACGGATGTGCCCACCCGCATGCCCACCAGCCTGCCCTGCACATGCCGACACCTGCGGCATGGATGAACTCGACTAAACCATCTAGCACCAAATCAACACATCGTTAGAGCTGCCATGACGACCTAGCTAACGGTCAGCACAATCGTGCAACATACACACCGGACACTCCCACATCAATCCACACGAAGAACATACTCAGTGCTATGACGTAGGCGACGGACACACCCACGGACGTGTATCTTTATTATTTTCAACATAGGCTTTTCAAATGCAGAGATAGAGCAATATGATACCATAACCTGCAGCGCCCTGCATTAAATGGTTCCTCCTATGCACCAGGCCCAAGTAGGCCGCAAGCAAAAGCTTTCATAAACATTGAATGAGCAAGGGTTCGGTTGCTGACCCTGCAGAATGAGCCCAGCGAAAGCAGACAGTCAAGGGCACAACGTTGCAAACTCTCATTCCGCAAGCCGACGCCAAGGTCGCACCTGCAAGATAAGCCAGGCACACAGTGAGAAATGTAATATTAATTGTGCAGAATTCTGCCTCAACCACGGTCCCCACCTCACGTGACCAAGCCGAACTTGATAGGGTGCCAAGCCCAGGAGGAAGAAGGCGTCTGGATGCCCCCGTCTCAAGACACAGGCAGATACAATTAAGCGACTCAACAGACATCTGCGACGGTGGGAGTAGTCGGCCTTCCTGCTTATGAATAAGTCCTCACATTGTCTGCACATACCCATAGTGAAACATTGTTGCAAATGACAGGTGCACCGCGAGCTGGGAACAGCGATGGTCCCAGACTGGGGGGCTCGCGGGTGAACCAATCAGAACATGGGACCCTTATCACTGACACCATTAACATTGACCAATCCTCAGGGGTCTTCATGTAACAATTTTTATGTATCAAACTGAAGGGACAACCCAAGTATACCACCTGACTGACCCTTAACCAATAACCAAGTCTTCTATATGTATGCTATACTAACCCTACCACTCGGGGAACCAATCCAGAGTGGCGATAGGTTTTTTGCTAATTTTGCTAAGGTGACGCAAGTAGCGCATCATGCTAAGGTAAAAAGGGCCTGCGAGCCCCACGTTGCTGAGAGAGTGTCAGGACGGACGCGTACGATCCTTGGTCATCCCTGCCGTTTTGTTTAATAAACAGCAGAATCACCTTGCTTCTTGCGTGTGTCTCATACTCTATCTCTTTGGGATATACGGGAGCAGTTGGGGCCTCCCTGCCCGGAGGTCTGCGGACGGCCCAGCCGGCCCCGAGAGAATTTCCCCCCGACAGAGTGACTTTGATGAATCAGAAGAAGGAGCAGTAGAAGGGGAACAGCCGGTACTGTGGGTCAGGCCTACAGTGTAGGATGCCTGGGAAGGGAGGTAAAGGAACAGACTGGGAAGAATGGCACTATCCAAAAAGAAAGGATCTGGAATGAGGGGTGGAAAAGTAAAATCAAAACTGCTAATGCCCCTCATCCATGAGGGAACAGAGCTACCCCAATATGTCCCGTGGGCTCAAATGTATAAAAACAATCTCCTCAAGTCCCTCACCCCAATCACAGCAGGTGCGGGAAAGTTGATCTATGCCTTTGAGAAAAATACCCCAGGAGTACCCCTTGCTATAGGAGACATTAAAAGTCTCCTGGTGTCCGCAGTAGGTGATCAGGCAGATGCAGTTTGGGTGAAAGCAGGATTACTGGGAGTGACATTGAGTAACGACACTCAAGATGGGGCATTGTTTAATAATGTATGAACACAGGTGTGGGATTCACTGCGGAGAACCTTCCCTGACACATCGTACTTACACTCTATAATGCAATGCACAATACTGCAGGGGGAAGATACTGCGCAGTTCATTCTTTGCATGCAGGATATGTGGTGCACGGAGACGGGCACCACATGGGACCAATTTACCTCCCTGTTTTACTTTATGACAAAACGGGGATTACCCAAAGAAGTACAGAGGGCCCTAGACAAAATACCAGGAATAGAATTGAAGGGGTGGCCAGAAATGCAATGCATCATAGTACACCATTGTAGGAGAATCAAAGAACAAGAAAAAGAGATTGTTCAAAGGAGGTTAGCTGAAGAAGCAACACTTGTGCAGGCAAAGCTGGTGAAGGTTGCAACAGTAACAGCCGCACCACCCACATATCAGTTGGGTGAAGAGGGGTGTGTCTCTGTAGCCACACAGGCAAGAATGACCGCAGTATGGATGTATAATGGTCAAGGGCAGTGGGAAGGAGAGCAGCCATATATGGGACCCCAATGGAAAGGAGGGCCTGCAAGATGACAAAGTGGGATCAGGGGACCCCAGGGAGGAGGATACGGGGGGCAAGCGGGATATGGAGGGCCAGGCCCCCGAGGACGAAACCAAGGGCAATGCTGAACATGCGGGAAGTGGGGTAAAATTTCATGAGAAGGCCGCCCCAGGAAGGGAGGAAACTATCAATGCAACCAACCTTACTATGCACCACCTCAATGCGCCCCTCTCCAATGTGGCCATCCCCAACAAGGGAGCCCATACGGACTGCCCCAGGGATATTATGAGGGACCCCCACAGCACCCACAGGGATCACAAACACTGCCACCCAGATATAGAGCATTACGTCACCCCACCCACACAATGCCAGCACAACAAAATAAACCCACTTAGCAGGTCCAACGGAACCAAAATCTGTTTGCCACCACTGCAAACAGTGCACCAGCACCTTACCAAGGAACATGTGTGCTTAACGAAAACATCTTTTCCTGCCTAGGGACAGACACCCACCCCCAACTAGGACACCCCATAGAGAGCACTTGCATGTCCAGTCCTATCAACTACCTTGCATCCAGAAGAGGAACCACGGGTGTGGGCAGTGATAGGGAACAAACAGTTCATCTTTATGGTCGATTCTGGGGCGGAGAAATCATGTATAAACAAAGTTGATTTTCCGTTATATGGCAAAATCTCCAAACGCAAGGATTCTCTGGGGCTGTAGTAATGGTTCATTTTACAGAAGATTTGGATGTCAAAATAGGAGGTAAAACAATACAGGCACCACTACTCTATAACAAAAGTTCCCCAGTCAATTTGCTTGGTTGGGATGTGCTCAGCAAGCTCAATATGACAATATCATTCACCGAAAGTGGTATTGTTTGTTCCACCCTTGGCATGTGCTCCCTCAGAGCAATGCTATTAAGAAACACAATGGCCAACAAGTTAAAAGTAATAGGGATGCTATTATTCCCTGACATGTTCATCTATGGGATCAGCGTATTGGCTAGAGCAGTACCCGAGCTCACGAGAAAGGAATGGCGAGTGCCTTCGATTCTGTGTGCCGCCCTGTAGCTGCCACAAAATGGTTTCTGGTACCATTCTGTCCTTTGATCTTGAAGGGGTGCAGGTGTCTGCTAAGAGGATTGTGGCAATAAAATGGAAAATCATGGAAGTGAATGGCGTACACTGTTGTGCATCGACCCAAATATCCCATTAGGTGAATTAAGTGATGAGGAACTATTCACAGACAACAGCAATGATGGGGAAATTATTCTGGAAATAAGTATCTGTTGTGAAGTGATGGTACAGTACAGGAAAGTACTCAGCCCCTTCATGGTTGTCATCAGTGCACCACCTTCCTTTTATAACACAGATATGCAACAAGTGCCAACTCATTTGTGGACCACCAACCCTCACGATGTAGGGCTATTGAGATGAATGACTTCGGTGAAAATTGCATTAAATCCAGGAGCGATATTGACCAGAGTAAAGCGCTGAGGAAGGAATTCAGGAAACACTTGTGCCCTCTTAGAACAAGGGATAATTGTTCCCTCCAACTCCCCATGCAATATGGCCATATATTCGATCAAGAAAGTGACAGAGGGCATGGCTGATGATACAAGATCTCTGCCCCCTCAATGACGTCATCCAAAAAGAGTTCCGTCTTGTTCCAACTCCTGCTTCAATTCTATGCAGCATTTCAAATGAGGCCACTCATTTTACTGTAGTGGATTTGAAAAACGTGTTCTTCTCTGTGCCCCTTGTTCCCAGCTCCCAGTACCTCACAGCGTTTACACTGGGGGAAGGAGGTACTAGCACCGTCATTTGCCCCAATGGTAATGTGAAAGCCCTAGCATATTCAATAGGATACTACATGAAGATCCTGGCAATATTCAGGTCCCTGCACCATAATTCAGTACACAGATTATCTCCTAGTTTGCAGTGACAGTGAATAAAGTTGTAGGAAAGGTTCTATCACCCTTCTCCAACTACTCGCACACAAAGGGTACAAGGTAGATAAGAGGAAACTACAATGTTGTCCGACCGAGGTCATGTACTTGGGCCAATTGATCTCATAAGATCATAAAAGAATGATACCCGACAGGGCGGAAACAGTGCGTGCCTCAGCCAGTTTCAGACATACAGAAATTCCTTGTAATATGTAACTACCGCAGGGCCTGGATATTAGATTATGCCGCATATAACACTCCCTTATTGCAGATCTCAATGAAGCGCAAAAGGAAAAAAAACACACATAATGTGGACAACTGGAATGCAGGCAGAATTTGACAACTTAAAAATAACTGATTTCCACAGCCCAAGTTTTAGCAACACCAGATTATGAGCGCAAATTGTACCTCTTTTCACACTCGAATGGCACCTGATGACAGCAGGTTTTACACAAAAGACATCCATGGGACACAGACCACTAGCATATCACAGTGGCACACTCAATTCAGTAATTCAGGGACACTTTGAGTGTGAACATGCTCTTGCAGCTGCCACCTTTGCCATTGAAAAGAGTTCCACAATTGTGATGGGGTGCTCTGTCGCCCTTTACGTATAGCACTCCCTGTTTGCCATACTTGAAAGATCCAAATCCACCCTTACAACACAAAGAGCATCAGCATATGAAATCATACTGTCCAGCCCCAATATCCATGTTATCAGATGCAAGTCAGTTAACCCTGACACATTCCTCACTGAGCCCTGCACTGTCCAAGATATGTAGGAGCATAATTGTGCTAAATGTGAGGGTGAAGGGGTTGACATTCCGAAAGCAAGTGAAAATGCACTAGAGGAAGGACAAGTGTTCTTTGTTGATGGTTCGGCATCCATTTGCCAAGAAACAGGTGAAAAGCATGTAGGGGCTGCAGTAGTAAGATTGGAGAAAGGGGAATATGAGACACTGATTAAAAAATATTTGCCCACAGATTTTTCTGCCCAAGCCGCAGAGCTGGTGGCATTGATTGAAGCTCCCCACGCAGCAAAAGGATGTTCAGTAACAATATATTCAGAGTCAGCATATTTGACTACCATGGTACATGCTGAACTGTCCAGATGGAGGAGGAGAGGATTTAGGCGAGAAGACGGGCCTCCAGTGCAACATGCAGATATAATAAATAAATTAGCTGCAGCATTAGCACAACCCACAGTGGTAGCTATCGTAAAGTGCGATGCACACACCAATCATTTGGACAAGATCTCTTTAGGAAACGCGGCCGCAGACACAGCCGCAAAAGAGGCAGCATACCTCCCTATCCCCATGAGTGCAGAATACATACTAATAAGTAAAGCAGAAGAACAAAAACCAGATGTTTACAATGCACTACCCATTGCCCAAATAATTGATTTACAAAAGAGAGCCCCACAAACTGAGCAAGATCTATGGACCAAGAAGGTACGCACAGAGTCCCCTACAGACTTACTGTGGAGACAGGACATGATAGGGAAAGTTGCCATGCCTGTAGAATTAATGCAGGTTTCATTTGAACAATTGCACTTTCCCACCAATAGCACAAAACAACACATTGCTGCTGATCTTCAGGAGGATTGGATTATCCCAAGCCTTCAGGAGCATCTTGTAGTAACGTAGGTGGCTGGGTAAGTACGAACACAACGTGGTACTTTTAGCATATGTATTGTCTCCTCATATAAAGTTGGTATCGTGGGAGAAGCACTGGCAGCACCCCACCCGGCAGGCACCAGATCCCCAACTGTCAACTGTCAGAGCACTCGCACGTAATCCCTCACTCACACACAAACATTCCAACATTCCAGGAGCCGTGCGAGCACTCTCCATGCACAGATATAACACTTCTCAATAAAAATGTGGTTGAATGTACCACGTGTCAAGTGTTCAATTCTGGAATCACCCTATGAACATTGCGGGGAACATTACCCCGCCCCATGGGCCTCTTCCGAGAGCTGCACATCAATTACGCAGGCATGGGAGAGAGGTGCAATGGAGCAAGATATCTAATTATGGTGGTGTGTCAATTTCATGATGGGTGGAAGCTGGGCCCTGCAGCCATGCTGACGCGAAGTGCACAGCAACATTTTTGGTCAATGAAGTTTTTCCCAGATGGGGTGTATGTGCTGTCATAAGATCAGACACTGGTACACATGTTGTCAATGATCTGTTCAAGATGTAACATCCCTGGTAGGAATAGAACATAAAATGTGCTCGATTTATCATCCACAAGTGAATTGGATTGTGGAATAAGTCAACGGCCTCCTGAAGAGTAGACTCTCCAAACTATGCAATTTACTGAATAAAAATGGGGTGTACTGCCTGCCCCTAGAACTTTTTCAGCTGCACACTAAGCCAAGTAAGAACCTCTACCTGTCCCCCCACAAAATTGTGACTGGCTGATGCATGCAAACACCACTGTCGCCAGTGAGAAGAGTATCTGATACTCACAGAAAAGCCACTGTGTTAGGAGAATAATTTAAAGAGTGTCTCACACAACTCACATGAGTAGTGAGATGTTTTGCCAAATAGATTGCACCACCTTTCGTGCAGACAAAGTAACTGACACATCTACTGCAGCACAAGATAGCCCAATACTCCCTATGATGCCAGGAGGGTTAGAAAATGTACAGAGTTATGTCTGCAAATTGAACTCTTTCAGATTTTATGGACCTTATGAGGTGATCTATTGTACACCCCTCGCTGTAAAAGGGAAAGGGCTAAGGTACTGGATCCACCTTTCTGTTGTACAAAAAGCACACGATAATGTAGCACCTGACACACTAGATGCCAATCAAGGCAATGCTGAAGCATAGTAAGGGGTGACTGGGCATGTATTAAGGCAGCACAAAATGTAAATAATGAAAATATATTATGCAATCAAAATAGTTGAAAAATCTCTGAATGATGTATCTCTCTCTCTCTCTCTCTCTCTCTCTCTTTCTCTCTCTCTCCCTCTCTCTCTCTCTCTCTCTCTCTCCTTCACCTTCTTCCAATTCCTACCTTTTTACTGGCCATCTTGTTTTATCTATTTTTATCATCCCCATGTTCCATTTCCCATTCTATAACATCACCCCATTGTATCCTTTTCCATAGGTGCAACGATGCTGGAGCTCACAGCATTAAACAGCGAAAGTGATAAAATAGATATCAGTAGGAATAGAATCAGTGCTACAAGAGCGTATTGTTATGAATTTGGACTGAATTTCGTAGCAATTGTATTCTCGTTGACAATAATTGTTTTAGGACTATATTGGGGAACATCTTTTATCTGGGGGGCCCATATAAAAGAAGGGGGGTGGGGGTAAAACTGACCTGGGATAATAACATGTCTCCTAACCTCACTATTTGTTACAGACATTTAATCAGTATAACCCCAGGGCCTATAGTATTTGAAAATAATGAAAGTGAAACCTCACCTGATTTAAATAATGTGGTTCCTTGTGTAAATATATCCGCAAAGATATTGCCATACAAAAATGTTGCCATACTTTTGCACCGATATTAGGGCAAGGAACCTGCGGGGGACACCCCCACAACCCCTGCATAATTTTTAAAGGAGCAGGGGACACCCCCACAACCCCCACTCCCAAAAACCCACAAAACTACCCCCCCAAAAATATTGCCTATGGGTGTTCCAGACAACCATATATATGGCAATATTTTTGGTGGGGATAATATGTAGTGATACCAATAATGTTACAGTGCCATCTTCTACCATGTTTTCAGCTTTGCAAGAAACCTAACAACCTAACATGATGTCTACCTCAAAAGTCAAATGCAATGCATTTTTTGATCCCCATTACAGTGCCTGAAGTAACATTAAGCTCCTCGTCCCTCCCTGTGGTGTATATGCAAGATAACGCAGATGTTAATGAAAACGTGAATACTGGTATTTTTCAAATGTATCATCAACACCCCATAAATGTTCAGAAATCACTGTGTACCACTGATAGACTGTGTAGTAGGCTGGTAGGGAAAAGACAATCCCTCTTACAATATAGTGGAAGGAGGAGGCAAACACAACAGTTTAAGTATGATGCATAACGTGGTTTGGGGCTAGATAATGTAGAAGACCTCTGTCATCCTCAACAATCTAACAAATGGTACTCAGACATGAGAGCCTTGGGAAAACGAGCGACTAACAGTACTTGATATGTGTGTTCACTGATACTGCACGCATGTGGGATGCCCAAGGTTCTGATACCTCAGGAGGCCCCTCTGATAGAAGCTCAATGCCTCATCTAACTCGCACTATGCAGAATAAAGAGCACCTTCAAGGCACACACAGTAAGAATGAACCTTCTTTTGCCAGACGAGAGAATTGGCAAAAAAGGATCGCAAAGTGCAAAGTGTTTCAAGGAGCGATTTCTGGCCACAGAGAGAACAACATTCGCAGAAAACAAATGGCGAGAATTAACATTCATGTTCAAAGCCGAAGCAATGCGTGGTCTGTCCGATGAAAGGCTAGAGTGGAAGGAACAAACATGTGCACAAATTTGGACTGAACATATCACTAAGCTGACATGGTTCACTGCCCTCGAGAAACCGATCAAAATTCAACATGAAGAGAATTCTGGACTGTGCTTTCATGGAGATGGAAAGGTACCAATGGGTTCCAACACATGCTGCAAGAGGACCCTTCTCACCCCGGACCTCCGAAAGGGCACTGCAGCTCTAATGGACTACTATTGGGTGTGGGGCAAACCGGCATACTTGCACCTCCCACCTTCATGGAAGGGCTACTGTGCTTTAGCAATGCTCCATTCTGCACTGCTGGTGATACCAGAGGAACATGTAAAGGGGGAAGAAGTTCCCATATGACTACAATCTGCACCTCGACCAACAGAAGCATCACCTCCCATCTTCCGAATATTGTCTGAAGAAGAGCCAGAAGACAGCCTGTCTCGAAGGAAGCAAGCCTGAAACTACTAATCCAGAGATTTCTCTGACCTCCTTGCCCAGATCCCAGATGAATGCAAACTCTTCAACTCAGCAACGACATTCTTTGCATCACTGATACCCAGCATCCAAACACAAGCAAATGTCCACTGGCTCCAAATAATACGTTGGGTTCTGATCCAGCCAGCAGATGACACTGAAGATGGGTTTAACGCCATTAAGGTGGAACTAAGAGTGCTGCGTCTCATGACAATGCAAAACCGCTATGTCTTGGACCTTCAGACAGCAATGGAAGGTGGGGTTTGCAAAAAGATCGGAAGTTCATGTTGCACATTAACGCCTTCTTCAGATGCAGAAAACGGAACATTGTTACACGTGATTGCAGCAGTACACAAACTTTGGTGTGAAAATGAGAAAAGAAGGAAGGCTGCAAAACAGTGACTGGTTCAGTATGGCATTCAGCTGGGTGCCTTCTTGGCTTGGGAACATAATGAAGACGCTGATCCCCATCATCGTGTTACTCCTGCTGATCTTCTGTGTGTGCCAGCTAGGGCTCCGATGTTGCACAAAAGCTGTTCCCAGCAGTGCGATGATGATGTTAACCATTGGTAATAGAAACACTAATAACAGAGGGCCTCTTGAGACACAGGATGAACAAGTACAAACTGGGGAAACTAATGAGCTTAAATACTGCATGGTGGCCATATACAATAATGAAGATGAGGTAGATAACTTGTATCACACCACCATTAAACAACCCGACGATCTTGAAAATTAAAAAATTGTGTGGGTATGACCTGTACTCCTGATGAATAGGCAAGGCAAGGAGACAGTTTGAGAAGTGTATGTAGAGCATGGATGCCTATCAAAGGTAGCCCTGCATGGGACGAGGCAGTCAGAAGGGCTGGGGAACACCAGCGTACTGGGGAGGGTATTCCTTAATTTAGGAGTAATAGAAGAGTGTAATGTTGGGAAGGAAACAACCCTTGCCCCCCCTTGACTCCAGGTACATAACAGTACATAACATATGCAATAACCAAGGGGGGAGGCACAGCCATCCCCTGAAGCTTTCTGTTTCACCACATCCTATAGAAAATAACACATACACTATAGCCCCAAGCTCCGCAATAAGAATCAACTAGGGTCAAAGCCATCTTATTTTTAGGCCTGAAAATTCATGTCTCTGTAGAAATGCAGCTCTCCCATCCCCATCGCCTCACACAGCCAGCCCACATCATCACCTCCCCCTGCCAACCCCACGCAAGCCCTGTTCTCACGGAAGCCCAGCCATGCCTTGTTACAATCCCGTAGTATCATTTTCGAAAGAATGTGCTCTGCGGAGAGCGTGAGACAGTGACAAGTCATAAGTCCAAGTGCCCATTCATCTCCACTAAACTGCTCGTGCCCTCTCAAACCCCACCCTGCCAGTCTAGAACCCGCCAGCTCCGACCTCCCAGTTCCTTTCATGCTCATACCCATCTGACCCTCCTGTGCCCCAACCATTCCAGAACCCCCACCGCAGTCCTAATCCTGTGTAGCAGTATATTCTCCCAAAAGCAACACACATCCACCTATATCACTAGGTCCCAACAAGGTCAGATGCTTGATCAAACGTTTGGGTGGGTACCGGGGTGCCTGGATTGTGGTATGAAAGAGAATCCAGAAAGTGCAGAGGTTGCAATGCCAATATATTAGTTCATTTGACCTAAGTACCCCTATTCATGCAATACTTTATGTGTGCCATTATTTCTGCATTATCAGTTCCTATTGTTTAGTTTAGTTAGATAGTTATGTTGCACCACCGACATGGCCTTCACAATGCGGAGATGAACCCAGTAGAATCACGTGTGCCAAGAGCAACAGAGAGACGCACCCAATTAACATCCTGCATCAACTGTTCTATAGGCCCCTCTCCAATCAGATGTAATAATGTGTACACTATGCATGTCATCATCAGTGATGCTTTGTGTCCTTTTAATGTGCTGCGCGTGTATTGTTTCGGCATAACGCTCTCGAGCAGCAGAGTTCTTTGCTGGCCTTTTTATGATTATATAAAATGTGTTATCTTTGCAACTCTTCTCCTGGTCTCATTTCCCTGACAGAGAGTTTATCTTATTTTTGCATATTATTGGTATATGTACTTCTAGGGTGCCTTCAATGTCTGCCTTAGATTTTGGTGAAAATGTGTCATCCATTTCAGTAGTTTATTTTTTGTATATATAATCTTTTTTGTGGTATTTGTTTTTGAAAAGCATAAAAGCCACCATTGTCTGCAATTGTATCCTATTGACCCCATAACTCACAGTGTGCACATGGCAAGAGTGTGACTGATGTGAAAGTAAGTGTTAATCAAAATGTACATATTTGAAGGTTTCTTTGCAGTGTTGTTTCTGTTAGTAACATGACCCACTGCTATCAAGTGGTGTTATTTATCATTTTTTTCATCAGCTCTGATTGTGTGGCAAGTCATTTTTTAATGTATTTTTAACTTTCACTAACATGGACCTACACAATTAGATTTGTCAATCAATGGCATTTATATGCAGGCATTTCATTTTTGTATTCATGTCAGTGTGGTTGAAGGTGTATTTGATTGTATTTGGTGCTATTTTAATGCAGTTTCGTCTATGCAGCACTCTTAGTTGTTTTGACTTTTCTGTGAGGTAGTACACTTGATGGTGTTTTGAAAGTACATTTTAGTCATTCTTTTATTTAACATTTTCTTGTGGCTGCTCTTTTTATTTTTATTTGGGTCTTCATTGTTTTTATGGTAGCCATGTGCTGATAGGTTTGACATACTTGAGGTGCTCTGGCTACTGAAGAAGTTGTTTAGTTAACTCCAGCGAAATGTCAAGCTATATTTAAAGTGCTTCCGATGTTCTCCAAGTTTACTTAACCTACTCCATACTTTAGAGTTCTGTATGTTTACATAACGTAGCCCATTCTCGCTTGTGTTCCACTTTTACTTAACCTACCCCGTTCACTCTATTGTAATTCCTTAGCATAATGTCCCTTGTTTGTTCTCACCTAGATTATATATGTATGTTCATTGATAATAGTAACCATTATTTATACTTTTATTGTACCTCTATTGTGTTAGTGAATTAGTCACGGCAATGTACATTATGTTTGGTAAGAGTGATTTCTCAATGGGCTGGTGTGGCATCTCCCAGGAGAAGCCAATTGTGGCATAGGAAACTAATTTCACTCATAACTGAAACATTGGGAGCAATACTATTTGAACACTTGGAATTGATAATGCTGAGGGTTCACTCACTGTTAGTGGTGTTCCAATGAAACTGGATGTTTCCAAGCTTGGAAATGGAACATATGAAGGTCCACAAATTAGTGCCTTTTTTGCAAAAGGTGCGTAGGATATTCTAATCATTTTCAAAACAGTGTTTTTTTCTTGAAATATTTTTATCTGTAGTGGTCTTCTTGGAGGTTGTTTTTGTGGGTTGAAAATACTGCTAAAAATGATACTACTAGTGTTTCTACCTCTGTGATTGTTTTCTATCCTTTGTTCTCCTTGTTTACTTATCCCCCCTATTCTCTCTTGTTCTCCAAGTTTACTTAACCGTTCCCATCCTTTGTCCTGTGACCATCTAGTATAATGTCCTATGTGTATTCTCACCCAATTCATATATCCCTGTTTGTTTATTGTAGTGGTAGTTTTTATACTTTGTATATTTTTATATGGGTTTGTTTAATCCAAGTTGGATTTTTTTTTCCCAATGACCCAATGATTATGTGCAAAGAGAAAAACAATCTTACATGCTCAAATGTTGTATCTTATATAGTGAATGTTATGCAGTTCATTCAAGATAAGATGGCCATAAAAATGTGTGTATTAAATTGTGTTTCTTAAAGTCTGTGTTCTTTAACTAATTATGTTTTCTTTTTTAAAATCTAATAACTTCGGCTACGCAGCACACACCTGTTGCGTGGCATTGCCACCCGCGGTTAAAAGTGGTTCCCTGTGCAGCCATGGCTATTGATAGCAAATGGTACGTTGAGTGTTCATGGACATGTCTTTGTCACATGCAACAAGAGCTGAGCCGACAAGGCTTCTCTATGTCCATGGTTATAACAAGAATGTGCTCGGGCATGTCAAAGCTTTTACACCTTTTCATTGTTTCTTCTGATAGATGTGGCTACTTATAGCCAGGTCTATTGGATCATACATTTTATTCACAATAATCATATATTTATGTGGATGAAATAGGTCAGAATTGTATTTGTGTTTATTATTTTGAGTGCTTAGGTTTTCCTTTGATTTTTTTGAAGTTTTGAAGGGTAGCTTAGTTTGGTTTTCAGTTCATAGAATAATTAATTGTAGCCAGAGCTACAACCAACATTTGTAGCTGCGTTGAATAGCTGTGGGTACTATATATGCTGGGCAGAGTTATGTGTGTGTTTCATTGTTTCTAATTGGCTGGTGCTAATGTTAATGTGTACTTCTTTATGATAGGTTGCAGTGAATATGTCTCAGCCTTTTTATTAGTTTTGCTAGAACATAGTCCTCATTTTCTGCTTTTGATTTTGGAAAGAATAACACCCACCATTTTGAGTATGTTTCTCATTTTGACTGCAGAAGTCACATTGTGCTTCTGGTGCAGTTAATGTTACCTGTGACAAACTATTATTGGCATTTATCACTCTCTCTCTGCTTTGTTGATGGTTTTATCTGATAATATGTTGATAATGGGGCTTATTGTTTTTTTTTTATCTTACTCTTATTGTTAACAATGAAGTGGTCCTGCTGTATACATAGAAAATGGGTGGGAACAATTGTTGGAAGTTGTTTATTACAAAAGAAAACATATTTCAGTAAGGTGTATGATATAGAATCAGTTGGCATACTTCCTGCCCTCAAAATAAAAGAATGATCACAGAGCAGTAGAAATGTGATGTTATTTAAAATGATTTTATACTCTCTTATGGTGTTTGTTAAAGTGCTCTTTGGGGTGATCTGAAAATGTGCCTGCTTTAAAATGGTTTTATTTTTTGCTGTAGTGTTTTACTGTGTGGTTATCTATAAGAGAAAATATAGTGTTGTTTGTTGTTTTGTGAATCCTAGTGTTTAATTTCATGAACAATATGTTTGATTGCTTTTGTTTTTAAATATACACTCACCAATGTAATTTCAATACACAAATAATATTTGAAGTATGAATTTGTTGTGCCTACACTTTTCATGAATTGTTTTCAGTTTATAATTGTAGTGGCAGCAATTGCTTTGATGCTGTAAAATAGCTCTTCTGTAACAATGTAGGGTGCGATTTCACACCATGATGCAGTTATCATAGTTCAAGCACATTACTTTACAGTCATGCAGTGTAGGTGGCTGGAACAGAGGAAGCAACAGAAGTGGAAGGGAGTGACACATACATGCTTTTCTACAGCAGATAACTGTGCGCAGAATGTAGGTCAAGGGTTTGTACATTTTGATGTAAATTAACCTTTGTATAGCGTTCCTCTATACTGTCGTAATGGAACTGGATGAGGTGCTCAATCAAATAAGAGGTTGCAAATGTTTGGGCTGGTTTATTGGTATCTTCCATCTGCAATAGCTTACAATTGAAAACACACTTAACGTTTTAATGTCCTTTTTACTCCAATGCTACTTGACACAGAAATACTGGCAGCTATCAGTGACATTTTTCTGGGTACACTCATTCATCCATGGAGTTAAGGCAAATATTTAGCATACCCATGCACATCTTTATAACTTTCTTTCATTGCTTTTTCTTCTCTGTGCTCAGCAGGTTTTCTGTAACGTCTGAGCAAGTGATTCACAAATTCCCTAAGCAAGTGACAATGTCCAATGCAACTTAGACATATCTATGGTGTTTATTTTATTCATAACTTGAAATATTTCAGTAGGATTTGTAGTGGAAGATTTTTAAGGTAGCAATGTATATAAAAATCAGACAAAACTGAACAAGTAACAAATATTTCTTTTTCACCAAACTGGTGTTTCTTAAATAGGGGACGGACAAAGTTTGACAGAATGAATAAATATGAATATTGTTTGTTAGGATATTCTTTCATGAATGATTTGCCAAATAATTTGCCCTTGGCTGCTTCTGCGTTCGATGTTGCTAGCTACTATGATGGCTCTTGTCCTTTCCATTGTAATTGTACAGTTGGTGTTATGCAGTAGTCATATGTCTTTCGGGTCCCATTTATTTAGAAAGGTAGGGTCCATGTTCCCCCTTTTCTCTTTTCCTTTATCAGTCAGGTGGAGTATCTTTGTAATTGGTCCCAACATATCCAATAATTTATCTTGGTATGATTTTCAAGATGCATCAAGCCATTTCTTGATTTGTTTAGTATACTTGTCCATGCAGGTGAGCATTCTTTTGTCTTTTTCATGTGTTTCAGCAATTCCTTTTGGCAGATGTGGTCTGGGACACTCATTCTGTAGTTTGTTTCAGTCATTTTAGGCCAGTTGTGTTCTCAACCTCCTAATCAGGTACACCGCTATTTTCGTTGGTGCATCCTATTCTGATGACCAGGGATAAATGAGAGTGCCTGGGTCAAAGTTGTCTCCATTTTCCTTCTGATTCTAGTCAGTCTTTATTTTCTTGAGCGCTCTTTTGTCTTTATCTTCACTGGAAGATGACAGCATTTTTGCTCCTCTTCAGTGGACCACTCCTCTCAGCTGTCATTTTCCTTGACAGAGCTGGGTGAGGATATTTTCTGCCACCTGCTTTCTTTGAACCTCGACCTCGGTTCTTCTTTTTGCTTGCCACCTTGCTCCTTCCGCTGCATCTCCAAAGGTGTGTGACCATCATGTGCCCTCTGGGCTTTCTTTCTTCCCCCTTTTTCTCATCCAGGCTCGCCTTCTACTTCTGATCTCATCCATGACTTGGGAGAACTTTAGCAAATTCTACATGAGGGATATATGCTGTGAACTATTTCTCAAAGTAGCACCCAACACTTTATGGATGGGCTGCACCATAGTGCGATGCATTCTTTTTCCGTTTACATGTGGACTTACCTTTTCAGTGGAGCTGTGAGCGGTGGATGTGCAGAATCAAACTCCACCCATTAAGGGTTCTATCAGCAACAGCCAGGGGTGCTCAGTACGAGTTTGGCGGTCCAGAAATAAGTGTGCTTATAGCAACATACCAGATCCCTTTCCAGACCGCCATACTAAGAGTTTGCCAGTAGGGGCATCAAACTTCCAGCAGTCATGACCTGCCGGGAGTTCAAGTACTTACCAGCAGTGTTTTCACTGAAGCACAGGCACCGTTAGCAACGGTGCTGGTGCCAGTGTTTCGGGGGCTCCATTCCCGTGGTGTCGTAAGGGACGCCATGGGAATGGGGATGTACCGTTTTCAACACCTGACATAATATCCCAGTGATACCAGGAAGTCAGGTGGTGTACAAGGTGTCACGGGTTGCTGGACAACTCATCTACTTCGGGCAGGCTTTACCAGCAACTCCAAAATGAGGCCTACAGTCTTGAAACAACTGCAGCACTGGAACACTCCATTCGAAGAGTCGTCAGATATGCTATAGAGATTCAAAGAGGAGGCTTTTCATGAAGTGTTTACAGATGTGCTGCTCCTATCTCCAGCAGTACCGCTTGGATGAGTGAGAGGGCTTCCTATGATGTTTGATGTAATGCATCTGTCAGAAAGCTTCATCTGATTCATCCATAACAGTGTCGTGATTTGGTTACAAGAAACTCCAGCATTTCATAACTGTAAAAAGGAAAAAAAGATGTGGTTGCACAAAAAAGGGGGAATGTGGTTGCACAATTTCTTTTTATTTTACTTTGTACACATGATACATCATTTTCATTTGCCCAATTGCCTGTATTATTAATGTTAATTATGTATGGAATAACAAAACTCTTGAAATTAAAGGAATAAAAGTTAGTTGGAGGGATGTTAAAGTGAGCAATACATTGTACAAAAAAAATAGAAACGCAAGGAAAAAGCTTTTGTTGCAGGGATGTAAGGTGAGGAATTAACGCAACAAAACCCCTGAAATTCAGCTAAAGCCACCTGAACTTCATACCCCCTGTTGTGCAGCCTACGATCACAAAGATGAGATCAAAGATCATATCACTAATGACATCACTAATTATATATTTTATGAGAACACTGAAGACATTACAAATCACATCACTGATGCCATCACTGGTGTCAACACTAATTCCATTGTATATAACTGATTATATCAATAATAGAATTAGACATAACATCATTTATAAGTTAGCTCATGAAAACCTTGATTACCATAATAACTATTAAGGCTGTGGACCTGGTCATGACAAAGGTTGGGGTCACTGGCCAGCACCAAAGGCCAAAGCTAGTTGTTGGTTAATGTACCAAAGTGCATGGGTAAAATCTATGCCTAGTAGCCCATCACTGTTTTAACATATAAAGTGGGCAACGTTGATAACTGTAGTCAGTGGCCATGTTTAAAGGCCATAGCTTGTGCCCATTATATGTTAGAATATACAGTCGGCAGAGCCAAAGGCCTTGGCCAATGGCTAGCATTGTGTTGAAGACCATGGCAAGCGGCTGGTTAGTGTATATGATATACAGTGGGCACAGCTGAAGGTCATAGCTAGTGGTTGATTAGTGTTGTATAATACACAGCGGGCATGGCTGAAGGACATGGCTTGTTGCATTTTATTATTTAAAAATGTACAGTGGACATGTTGCCGATCCCCCGGGAGGAGCAGGAGCTCCCTTTCCACTGCAGGAGCAGTGGCCGTTGCAGAAGCGCCACCGGAGGGCACTGGGCTGATGCCTAGACCTCGGAAAAGAAATTGGAATTCACGATCCAGTCAGAATAAAACGGGTAAATGGTCTTTGTAATTTACCTCGTTTTACCTGCTCCATGATTTCTCTGCCCTGGATGCCCCTTCCACCTACTTGAAATCACCTTTGCAGTCATTTTCCTGTTTAATCTGCACTAACTGCAGTAATTGGCACGAGGCTACCCCTCTCCAAAATGGCCACCGCCATCACTGCCTAAGCCACCTTTGTTGGAAGTCCACACCCTGCAGCAGCATCGATCTGGATTGGTTATCAGCCATTATTTTTTGACCAATCACGAGCCGGCAGCCTCGATCCGGCAAACCCACTAAGGCAACACACGAAGGCTACTGCCTGTCTGGAGCCTAGTGGCTTCACATGTTGCCGATCCCCCGAGAGGAGCAGGAGCTCCCTTTCCACTGCAGGAGCAGTGGCCGTTGCAGAAGCGCTACCGGAGGGCACTGGGCTGATGCCTAGACCTCAGAAAAGAAATTGGAATTCACGATCCAGTCAGAATAAAACGGGTAAATGGTCTTTGTAATTTACCTCGTTTCACCTGCTCCATGATTTCTCTGCCCTGGATGCCCCTTCCACCTGCTTGAAATCACCTTTGCAGTCATTTTCCTGTTTAATCTGCACTAACTGCAGTAATTGGCACAAGGCTACCCCTCTCCAAAATGGCCGCCGCCATCACTGCCTAAGCCACCTTTGTTGGAAGTCCACACCCTGCAGCAGCATCGATCTGGATTGGTTAGCAGCCATTATTTTTTGACCAATCACGAGCCGGCAGGCTCGAGCCGGCAAACCCACTGCTGGATGGGCTCTGGGCGTTCCTGTTAATACTTGGTAAGGACTGCCTTCTGACCCCTTTACCTCTATTTACACATCTTATAAATCGGAAGCTTTATTGACTAATGCTCTTCATTGCTACTATCTCTATATGCACCACGGCTTTCTCAGTAGCTCCCATGCTTTGCCCGAAATGCTGTCTACCACTCCTGAACTGCACCTTGTAAATGAACGACACATTGAGACCTGTGTGACCTGTCAGCGTCTGCTGCACCTAGACTTTCATGCCTTGCCCTGAATAACCACCTTTAGCCTTGTGCCTGTTACCAAATACTACAATTAGCCCGTGGCTTGCTTTAGCCTGTTGTTTATAGAAGCACACCGCTTTTCAGCTGTGCCATCTGCCTGCACATTGTATCCAAAACACTACCATGTAATTTGAATTTAGGTGAACCTAATGCCATAATTGTATCCACATACCTGCAAATTGCACTTTGCGTCTTACTAAGGAGCTGGGGGTATGCAGACGGGGTATGCTTTGTATCACACTACATATATGCCTCTCTTATGCACCACTATGCTACGCGGACCACTAAGTTTACAGCAATGATGTTTGCATTCCTGTCCAACTTGCATGGCCGACCCGGCTTCTCAGTTGCTGCCCATGTATGCAACTTTAATTATGCCATTCTGTGACTAAGCATGCCTCTTAGCCATCATGACACATCAAATCTAGGTGTTGTGCTTTGAGCCATTGTGATATCCTCAAATCTAGGCGCTGTGCTTTCTTTAGCCACTGTGATACTTTCAATCCTAGGCGCTGTGCATGTTTGACATTGTGATATTCCTAAATCTAGTGCTGTGCTTTCTTAGCCACTGTGATACTCTCAATTCTAGGTATTATGCAAATCTAAGTGTTGTGCTTCATAGCCACTGTGCACTCAATTCTAGGTGCTGTGCTCTTTAGTCATTGTGATATTCTCAATTTTAGGTGCTGTGCTTTTTAGCCACTGCAATACTTCAACTCTAGGTGTTGTGCACTTTAGCTACTGTGATTTGTTTAAATCTAGGTGCTGTGCTTTTAGCCATTGTGATACTCTTAATTCCAGGTGTGCTAGATCACTTTACCTACCACAGAGAACATCCTCCCTGCATGACCCTGTAAACCACTACCCACCCAACTAAGTGTTAGCTCCGCACAATGTCTAGCCTATTTAGTTTCTATTGCATCATGGCTACTGCTACACTTCCTCCAGTTACTTGCAATCAGGTCAGCCACACAGAGACCCCACTATATGCACCTGGACCTTTATCACATATATCACCAGATATAATTACCAATACTCATGTCTACACTGACTCAAAACACCAAGCTCTGCTAGAACCATTAGCTTACACTTCCAAGCCCAGTTCCACTCACGATAGAAACAACAAACTACATGCCAGACTTAACAAACTCCACGAGACACCCAGACGACTCCTCCCTCCTACAAAATGTGAGATGAAACATCAAAATGGTAAGGAAGGCTACGCCTCCAACTTCACCCCAGCTTCAATGTACACACAAACATCTGAATCTAAGATAAAATCCAGTGCGAAAAATACTCCTAATCTCACACAACCTAAAGAGGAAACTAAGGATCACTCCTACAAAGGAGCGCTTCTCAATGCCAGGTCATTAGTTGCACATGCCCTTGATATAGCCGATCTAATCACTGAGGCTAATTTGGACTTCATTGCAATAACCGAAACCTGGCTACACCAGGCAGCAGGCCCTTCACTTATGCTAGCCATCCCTGATGGTTACACTATATGTAGGCAAGACCGAGAGGGCTCCCGCGGAGGCGGAATTGCCATTATCTCCAAATTGAGTCTTTCGCTAAGACTAGCCCCCACCCAAACGCTACAATCCTGTGAAGCCCTCACTGCAAAACTCCTCATAAACAATAATCAATCCCTAACCATTCACCTAATCTATAGACCTCCAGGTCCGCTTGGGACCTTCGAAGAGGATCTGCACAAGCTACTAACCCTCAATGCTAAAACCACTTCACAACTGCTGGTATTAGGGGATTTTAACCTAGGATTTAATGACCAAACAGATGCGCACACCGTGACTATTGCCCACGCTATTAACTCCCTAGGTTTCTCCCAAAAAGTCAACAACCCCACCCATACGAAAGGTAGAATATTAGACTGGGTCGCTGACTCAAACTGTACAGCAGTTATCTCATCTATCTCGGCACTATCATGGTCTGACCACTCACTAGTGTCCTTCAACCTCCTAACCTCCCAACCATCCTCTACAGTCGTCCCCATGGCATTTTCATGCCCAACAAGAAACAAAAAGAATATGACAATAGACAATGTCATACCCGCTATTCTTGCAACTTTAAATGCATTGCCTGACAATTTAGACCCCAGCACATTAGTTCATGAGTACAACAAAATCATGACTGATACTATGGACAAAATTGCCCCACTTAAAATGCACACAAATAAACCCAAAGCCCATCTAAATAAATGGTTTACTCCCGAACTTAAGGCCCTACGCCTCACCAAGAGAAAATATGAATCCAACTGGAAACTATGTGCAACTGCTGAGAACAAGGCCAACCTAACATCTATTTCCCGTCAATACAAAAATGCAGTTTGACTGGCTAAGAGGAATTCATACAATGATCGTATCGCCAACCCTAAATCAAGTATGAAGGAACTCTTTTCCATACTGAAGAAACTTGAGTCACCTATTGCCATACCAGACACTTGTACTAAAGATCAGACCTGGTGCACTGACATCCAACATGCTCTAACTAATAAAATTAACACCCTTCAAAATAAAATTCAACTGAAAAAAGATTCGCTCAACCTTCCTACTCTGTCACCACCTAAGGCTACCCACATGCCCCAATCAACCAAATTTTCTTTCACCAAAACCACCACACTAGAGATTGAAAAAATCATCCTTACCCTCAAACCATCTAATTGCAAAGGTGACATCTGCCCAGCACAGTTAATAAAAGACGCTGCCAGAGATTTATCACCATTTATCTCCAAACTTGTCAACGCATCCTTCTCCACAGGCATCATCCCTGCCAATTTAAAACAATCTTGGGTGGTCCCGTTGCTCAAAAAGCAAACTCTAGACCCTCTTATCCCTACTCACTACCGTCCAATCACCACAGTTCCATTTCTGTTGAAGATCCTGGACAAAGTGGCCTACATACAGATTCAAAATTACCTTGAACTGCACAAACTACTAGGATCTAGACAATCTGGCTTCCGCCCACTACATGAAATGGAAACAGCCCTTATTGACTTAAAGGCCCAAATAGACGAACTGAGAGATCAAGGTAAGACAGCCCTCCTCCTCCTACTAGATCTCTCAGCTGCGTTTGACCTTGTGGACCACAAGGTCCTCTGTAGACATTTGGACTCTGCCTCTCACTTCTCCACCCAAGCTATCAGCTGGATAGAATCCTTTCTGAGAGAGAGAACTATGAGAGTCTTTTCCCCATCGGCAGCAGCAGACCCCATACCCATCACTTGTGGAGTCCCTCAGGGATCCTGCGTCTCCCCGACTCTTTACAATATATTCACCAAACCTCTGTTCGATGATTTGGACAATCTCGGTATCACCTACACCAACTATGCAGATGATACACAGATTCTCTTCCCACTTTCTGGGGATCATAGCAAGGACAGGGAGTTGGTGAACAGAGTGTATCTCATCATTCAGGCATGGATGGCTACTCACGGTCTCTGCCTGAATGATGATAAAACAGAGTTGATCATTCTGGGAACACAAGCCAATATTAACAAATTGGGCCCGGACTATTCAGCTTTCAGCATAGATGGAAATGTCATCAAAGTCTCGAGGGAAGTAAAAACACTCGGTTTTTACCTCGACTCTACCCTGTCTTTCACTAAACAGGTCAACTCCCTAGCTTCCACTACTGCCTACACCTGTAAATTGATAAGAGCAGGCAAGCCCTTCCTGTCCAATACCAGTTGTCTAATCTTGGCTAGAGCCTTAATTCTATCCCGACTCGACTATTGTAATGCCCTATACAGTGGTGCCAATAAAGCCACTACCCAAAGACTCCAAACTCTACAAAATAATGCTCTTAGAGCCGCATTAGGCATAAAGAAGAGGGAGCATATCTCCTTGATTAGGCGGCAACATAAATGGCTCTGCATGGATAATAAAATCCACCTAAAAATGATCTCATTGACCCATAAGGCCTTAAACAATGCGGCTCCTAGTTACTAGACGGACAAAATAAAAAGAAAAACTTCTAATAGACCCATGAGACTCGCCAACTCCAATTGTTTGGTAGTACCCAGATTTAGACTTGCCAAAATTGGTGGTGCTAGCTTCCCTGTGAGAGCTGCTAACTTGTGGAACGCCTTGCCACCCAACCTAAGAGTTGACCAACCCTTCCCTCACTTCAGAAGGAACTTCATCAAACATATTAACGCTAACAACTACTAGACACCTGAGCCTTCACAAGTGTAGCCCTACTCAATGCACCCTGATGCGATAGTAACCCTTATATTTATAACTGCTAACTCTGTATATTGTTAACTGTACATTCATGTAAATACGGCAACTGTTAATTTGTACATTCAAGTAATTTTGTAATATTGTAAATTCATTCATATAACATTGTAACATTGTAAGTCTCGCATATACTTGTTGCTGCGCCCGGTAACCTAAGGGACTGGAGCGCATTATAAATAAATAACCAAACAAACAAACAAACAAACAAACATGGCTAAAAGATGTACAAACTACTCAAGGTCAAAAGCCATGGATAGTGGCCCATTTAATTGTTACAATATATGGAGGACACAGTGAAAGATTGTGGCCACTTGCCATTATTGTGCAAAAGTCCATGGCTAGTTCCTGATCAGTCTATATATGATACAGTGGACACGATTGGAAGCTGTATCCACTGTTAAAGGCCAACAACTATGGTTGGTAGCCCGTTACTCTTTTAAAATATTCCCTGCCCATCGGCGAAGGTTGTGACCACTGTCCATAACTGAAGGTCACAACTAGGACACATTCATGTGTTAAAATATACCAGAGTTATGCCCATGGTTATGATTAATTCAAAACCTTCCAGCCATCACCTTTTGTTTTGTAAAGTCACCCAAGAGTGGAACAGGTATGCGTAGACGTGGGTCATGAGTCTTCCCGGCCTAGAGACCCAAGCTACTCCTCACTGATGATGCCAAACAAGGCTGGTGATTCTTGTGGTCTCGTGCAGAAGGGATGTGATTTAGCAGTTTGAGCTGGACTGGCATTTTTGGGGTAGGACCAAGCCTGATTTGCATATGCTTTTTTCCCCTGAGTAATGGCTTGTCATGCCGAAAAACGATGGTCTGAGGGTTGCCCAGAGCTATGCCTGTGGTTATGATTAATTCAAAAGCTTCCAGCCAACACTTTTTTGTTTTGCTAAAGTCACCCCGAGTGGGACGGTCCCGAGTCTGCCCGGCCTAGAGACGCAAGCTACTATTCACTTATGATGCCCAACAAGGCTGAAACATGTCTGGGGATGCTTATGGTCTCGTGTAGAAGGGATGTGACCTAGCAGGTTTGGTTGGTCTGCCCCTTTTGAGGTAGGACCAAGCCTGATTTGCATGTTTTTTTTCCCTTCTGTAGCGGCTTGGCAGGCTGAAAAACAATGGTCTAGAGGGTTGCCCAGAGCTATGCCAGTGGTTATGATTAATTCAAAACCTTCCAACCATCACCATTTTGTTTTGCTAAAGTCACCCCGAGTGGGACGGTATGCCTAAACATGGGTCCTGAGTCTGCCCGGCCTAGAGAGCCAAAGCTACTCCACACTGATGATGCCCAACAAAACTGAAACAACTCTGGGGATGCTTGTGGTCTCATGCAGAAGGGATGTGACCTTGCAGTTCGGGCTGGACTGCCCCTTTTGTGGTAGGACCCAGCCTGATTTGCATACGTTTTTTTTTCCTTCTTTAATGGCTTGGCAGGCTGAAAAACGGTGGTCAGGAGGGTTGCCCAGAGCTATGCCTGTGGTTATGATTAATTCAAAACCTTCCGGCCATCACCTTTTTGTTTTGTTAAAATATACTTTGCCATGCACACTGATCATGGCTGAAGGCAATTCCTAATCCAAATTACTGTTATCATGTAATTAGTGATGGCATCAGTGATGTGAGCTGTGAGGTCATCATTGTGGTCATAGGCTATGCAACAGGGGGCGCAAAGTTATGGTGGCTTTAGCTGAATTTCAAGTTTTCTTTTTTTTTTTTCGTTAACTTCTCACCTGAATGTCCCTGCAAATAAAGTGTTTTCCTTTAATATATATATATATATATATATATATTCAATGAAAAAACTTAGATAAGAGGACATTATGGTTAAGTTGCACCAATAAAAACCTCTGAAATGTAATGGAAAAATGTTGTTACAGGGATGTTATGGTTACAGGTAAAATTGAAAAACCTCATAAATTCACCAGTTATAGTAAGCCACCACCATACACTGCTAATACTAATACCCAGGACATCAAAGATGACATCTCAAATGTCATTGATGACATCACTGAAACATGTTTGTGCTACTAAAAGTAATATTTGCATTGTGGAAGTAAGACATTCCAACATCTCTGAAAAAGGCACGAACAGCCTTCTTGACATTGCGCTTCGGTTTTTCCATTTGCGGACCAAATGAAGAAGAATGCACATCTGTGTCTGCGCAATGCGAGAATAAATTACTCAGGAGTTCAAAACATACCCATGACCTGGCCAAGTGCCTCCTTCATCCCAAACTGCAAAGAAATTCCAGTAACATGTCCTAAACTGTTCCCTCCACCATCGCCAAAGTGGCACGAAGAGGAACAAAAATCAGCCACTTCATTGCTTGCACTCCATACCAGTGCACATTCACATCTTAGAATGCAAAATGTGCAGCCACTCCACAGTGTTTTGCATGCACTTTGAACCATTGTATGTCGCAGTCCCCCCAACTCCATACATTCTGCCTCCTGAACGACACAGCCATAAGCATAGGCTTCTGCATTCCTCTCTACAAACAGACCTTCTGCCACAGTATCTGCATACACACCACACCCAGAAATTTTATTGACCAATCCCTTAGCCTCCACAGTGCCATTTCCATGCCTGCCATCTTCAAAAGCCCTGGACGTGGCACGTTATGATCATGGAACTACCTGCTGAGTCTGCAGACTTATTGTGCTCTGTATGGGAGTGGGGGGACACATTTGAACCAGGATAGGGGATTTTGTCTTTAGTGTGGCTCTGAAAAGAGCCTTTTTATTGTAGGTGCTTGTAAACAAACACCTTTTTTTGTTTTTTATAGGGGTTTTTGTTTTCTTCTCCTCCTCACATTCTTACAGTAACCTCTTCAAAGCATCCTGTAGATTGTAAAAACAAAATAGCATTTCCGATTGTGGACAAAGAAATGCCATTTTAATGGAAAAAGGAGACATTTTGAGAATTAAGGATATCATTGTCACAGGAGAACATCCCGGCGGTGCACAAAAATTCACACATGCACATGCCTCCGTTAATAAGACACCTTCCGACCTCTGGCTGTAGACAAAGTACATTGGGATAGTTCCATACTCTTCTTGGTGGTATGCATGAGAATAGTACCTTTGCAGTGGGAAAAACATGCATCACTGCTTTCACCAGCTTCTTCAGTTGACAGAACAAAAGTGCAAAAGCGATGTAACCTACATGCATAATGCACCACAGCAACATTAACATAGTGACAGTGGCCATACATGCACACTGCCCCACAAAACCTCCACTCCTTCCAAATTGAAATTGTCAGCAATGCCTCTTTCACGGGCATACCTGTGCACATCATGCGCAAGGGCATCACCCACGATCAACACTTTCCGTCTCTCCATCTTTGCCAGCCTCACTACACAGAGCAATGAAAAAAATGATTACAGCCCCTTCCTGTGAAACACAACCTCAACAACTGATTGGAAAATCCCCACTGTCCCATTTCCATGCCCAGCATGCTGAGAAGGACAGAATGTGGCACATGCGCTTCCCCAACTACTGCGAGGGCTGCCCCTCAGTAAAGCAGGAACAGTCCTTCTTCCCTTTCCACTACTCTTTTTCCAGCACTCCCTCATTGGGTACTATTAAATAGTCACACACGCATCCACCAATCACATCCAAGACCTCTGAATCTAACACTGTCAATGCTGTGCAACACTCCATATGTACCCATAAAGACTCAGAGTGCAGGTCTCGTGAGATTTAAAAGCACCTCTAGTAGAAAGTTCTGTAAAACTATCCAAGATGTATGCATCCAGATTCATCCACATCGGCGCCCATCACCATAAAGTACAGGTATCAATATTTTCTATACCGTATTTCTCCAAATCTTTTATAAGTGCCTCTGTGCAGGGTACCTGCCACTGAACCTCCATAACGTACTCCCATCAACTACAATCAAATGCCACTTGCAATGGTATGTGCTTTGAAAGTTTTAATTTCCCATATCAGCCAGTGTAATATCCAAACAGTTACTCTCTTCTTTCCTTCTGTCAATTGTACAAATTATTTCCGCACTAACGCATCTCCTATTAAATTTGTAAAAAATGGTTGCACAAAAGGAACACTGAATGTATCCTACCAACCTAAACCAAGCACATACATTGCATGCAGGAGAACAGTGTGCCTGCCACTTACCCTGCACACTTCACAGAAAGTAACATTACTTAGAAAGGCAAAAAAATGTATGTGTGCATTGACAACAATACCAATCATAAATGTGGATACATAAATCCAACAAGTGAAATGATTGCTCTACTCATGTAGGAAGCATATATGTGCAGGACAGTTAATGGAATTTCACACACAAAAACATGTTCCTTTATTAGCTGCACACCTTTTCAAAAGTTTTACTCACCCTTCTACAACTAGCACTAATCCATTTGCAAAGTCAATACTTCAATACTCCTACACCAATGCACACACTTGCAAAGCCACATGTCATACAGCACACTTGCAAATAAACCACTTACCCCTTTAACAACAATGCTGATACTCCCAAATCCCCATTCATATACAAAGCCATCCAATTACACACACACTAAGTCTTTCTGCCAACACATTCCCCTACCCTTTTGAGTAATGTATTCTCCCAATGCAGTCAGTATGCCATTAACCAACATATTTTCTTACTGTCTTCTTTGACAGCTGCAGTTACCACCTCTGTCCTGAAAGCCAGTGGTGTGTCAACTTGAAAATGCAACCCAGAGTAAGGCTACTCTCGACAGTCAACAAAGTAAGTGAAATGCTATTTTGGAGTTTCACCCTTACTGAGGCAGTGCAGTGTTCTTGTCTATTAAGGTACACAATTGCATCAACCCACTGGTATTTGCTTCCTTTTTACTCATTGCACCTCAGCAGTTGCTCACTTTCTGTTATCATATCGCCACCATTATATTAACTCCCAAAGAGCAATATAGCATTCCCACCGTACACTAACACACCATTAAACAATCATACACCTCTTTCTGTATTCCTACCCTCATATCCATCCATGCATGCACAGCTGCACACATGTATATCACAAAATGTGCACACACACACTTTCCTTTCTTCTCCAACAGTTGCTACAGAATGCCTAGCAAAAAGGTACTCCCTACAAAACAACGCAGAACTAGGCCAGCTCTACCTAAAACCATAGGATATAGCCAATCACCCCAGCAGATTATGTACAGAAAGTTGAAACAGAACAGCTAATGCAGTCACTAAGGAAAACGAAAGAACCTACCAGTAAGGAGAATGTAATGCCTCTGTCATAATATAAAAAATAAAAGAAAGGTAGTGAAAAGGGTGCAACTGTCACTCCTGCTAATAGAGCATGTACAAATTCTAATGTCACCACAAGGAAGCATTTCCCAATTCTTTTTCTATGCAAAAAATGTTCCACCACAGAGTCCTTCAGAACCTTATAAGTAGAGGGGAGAAATCACCCTGAACCCTTAAACCTTACTGCAGAAAAGTAATGCTGGAAGCTTGTGTAGACAGTGCAATGTCCTTGATATGAAAATTCTTTCTATTAATTTTAAAGAGAATGAAACCACTAACTAAATGATTTTGTACACTACAACCGCTACTTTGAAACAAATGCAATATCAAACATAGATACCTTTGGCAACAACAGTACAGGTGAGTGGAGTCACACCACCAGCACAGAGCCATACTTCAATGAAGAATCATTCAAACAAAAGCAAAGAAACCAAACTGCAATACATACACTGTACGAGGGCATGAAAAGGTCGACAATAGCATAATAGAAGAAGAAACATTGCTTTCACAAATATCCCAATCAAACTTAGATGCCACTCTCCGTGCTACTGAACCAATATGGCCCATCTACAAACGGCCTTGCACATCAATGTCACCACAAATTGATTGTTGGAGCAGTTCCTCAAGCACCATGTGAAGGGCAATACCAAAGAAAAAAGTAAAATACTACAATCTATGAACTCCTTGCCAGTGCGCAAATACACAGGAGTACAAAGTGTTAGCCTGCATTTCTGGAACTGCTTGTAAAAGCACCTTCCACCATATCAAAATGTTAGCAACACATCATTTTAGTGTAAGAAATCTTGTTCACAATGTGTACTAAGCAAACATTACTCAGGCACAAAACTGACTGGTCCATTCAAATGTTTGAAAGCAAATGGTGTAAATTATTATGCAAATGTAGCAATCAATGGTGTACTGCAAATGCCAGCAATTGTTGAAAACATTTATTTAAATGGCTGAGACCAGTTGTGTTTACAAATGATAGTCCTGCACAGAAATGCTGCAATAAATGCTGGAAACAGTTACAGTGTCTAAGGAATGAGGCAGGCATTGGAGTACTGTGCTAGAATGATAAATTCACATTGAACACACAAGGAGATCTACAGGAATTTGTAATGTATTTACTGCAAGTACTGGAAATCAAAACCATACCCATAAACAAAATCTTTCAGATTTCCTACAAGTGGAAACATGCATGCACTCTCTGCAAACATTTATTTCAGGAAGAAGTCCCTAACAAATGTTTTCTCCATATATCTATACGTAACTGTGATTCTATACCATTTCAGCAAGTGGTACAAAATGCAAACCATAGCATATTGAGTGGGCATTGCAATTTCGAGAATCGTTCCACCTTACATATTCAGTCACATAGGCAATACAAATATGAAAGTTTTCAACATACAAAGCAGATGAAAACAAAAATAACTGCAAGCTTACAAACCTCACACACGGACAGGTATCACTTGGCAACAAAACTTTCACACCAATAGCCATAATGTACCACACAGGCGACACAACCAGTTCAGGTCACTATAATGCATACATTAGAAACCACATACAATCTATGAAGAAGTTGTAAAGGAATTTGTTTCCTTTCATGAAGGAGAGGCCCAAAAATCTCCTTGCCCAAAGGTACTAAAGTGTGTAAGATGTCCCTGCCATCCACGTATGCGCTCGCACACACAGTCTGACAACATACACCGTTGATTCGTAAGACACTGCACATATAGATAGTAGATAGGGATAGATGGTAGATACGGCCCGTAAATGTACTTTTATAGATGGTACTAGCTGTATGTTCATTGCACCTTGTATAACGTACCAGCATGTCTCCATGTACGCAAAAGTAAGTTCTACTTAACTGCACTACTTATAATAGGAAATTCATGATGAAATGTTAACACGTTGCCGCATGATTTTGTTTTTGTAGCGCATGGTGGCTGGAAATTGAAACCTGACATACCTTTCCATTAACAGGGGAAATGCTCATAAAATCGGCTTGAGTGGCCGCATGAATTGCTCCACATGTAGACGTTCTATGAAATTTAGAAAGAAAATGAAAGATAAGACACACATTTCCCGTGAAGGTAGTCTGCATGTGTTTAGTATGCCATACAGTGCGATTTCCTGGAGACACAGTATAACCATGGAATTTGCAGAAATTATGTTAGTACAACTGTACATAACATGTGTACAGGGAGTAACATTTAGTAGGATAGAGTTCGGTGTACATAACTATTAGCGTACCATCCCGTACACTTTGTCCGTTTTCAATCTACTGGGTTCTGTAAGAATAGTCGCATCTTAGCGCATCTGAAAAAGTACACAAAATAAAGGTAATAGTTAAATGGCCAACCGTCCTGTATTATGCGGGAGTTTCCTGCATTGATGGTTTTGGCCGAAGATTTGCTGGCACTCTGTGCGTGCAGACTTTAAACATGCCGAATTTGCCTTCACTCACTGCCAAATTAAAGTCTTTTGTGCCCTGAGCGCACACTTCTATGTAACAGTGGAACGGCAGGGCAGAAAGGTGGTAGGGGAGCTCTGCCTAGATATGCAGCATGAAGCTCTCCCAGGATGTGCAGCATTTAAAGATGTTGCTCTGTGTAAACAGAACATGACAATGGCAGCAGAGAAACATCAATATGGGCCAAGGGGGCATATTAGCAAGCACTATTGTCCTTTAAGAAATGTGAACTTGGAGTGATTACAAGCGGCAGTGCAGCATGTTGTCTTTCAAGTAAGACTGTAATTGTCAGAGTGAAGTGTACATTTTTTCTCTCACAGAAATGTGTCCAATACTAATGTACCTTCCTTGCTGGATGGCGGAGAAAAGAACAACAGCATAGGCATGTAGCTGAATAGATTTGTATAACCAATTATGTAGTTCAAGGGTAGGTCATTGTGAAATGCTCATTTTGTTGTAAAGGGATAGGTTTGTTTCCAAAGCATTTCTATAAAGAAAACATCTCATAAATATGAATGCAAAGTACACCTTCAACTGTTTGTGGGTGGCTGTGTACATTGACCATATTTTAAATGTCTGATGCTGAGGAATTCCTTTCATGTTGCAATATCGTACTGCACTTCCTAAACAAAGGGCCTAATTAGGGGCACACCATAGCAAACGCAAATGGTGGTATGTCGCTCCCTAATGTGGAACAAGTGCAAGGACCTACACCATATGGAAGTGTACCCATGTCAGCACAATTCTGGTGCTCTATCAAGTCTAAAATATCCTCCACAACCATTCTGTAAAGATAACCACCCTCGGAGAGATGCAGAGTTATGTGCATGTGTTATGTGTAATGTGTAATGCAGCCATGCATACAAACATGTGGGCCAGTACCACAACCAACAAACGTAACACAGCCACTGGCACTCCTACCTAACCCCTGCACCATAATACAGCCATGCATGCAAACATCTAACCAGTTAGCAGAATTCCCAAACATAACACATCCTCCGGCACACCCACCCACTTCCATTTACATAGTATTTTACTACTTCCAACCAAACCACACAATCTTCAGAGGATTGCCTCTACTCCCAGCACTGTATTAACTACAAAGAACCAAAACATCATAATACAGTACAGTACTCAGTAACCTGCGCAATGGCCATAACCCAACCACATAAAGCATCCACCGTAACCCTATGCACTTCTATAAACACAGTATTCCAACACTTCAGCCGGTGGACACACTGCAGGACTGTTGACTCCATCATCTCCAGCCATGCAACCAAAACTGTAGGACGTGCTAAAAATCACAACACCCATTCAACCAACAATGTGTACAATGCTGACAAACCACACAAACAAGGCAACAATGTGAAACCTACTTGCAACCAGTGGACATGCTTTTCAGTGCAAGGACTCCAGCCATGCATCCAAGACTCTAGGGTCTTACAGCACACCACAGCATACTACACCTTATGTAAAAAATGTTCATGTCATGTGCAATCCATTCCCCATCTGAAATTGAGCCTGGCAGCAGTCACCACAGAAATAGGTCGCCTGAGGACCTATTGTGCCATAAAGAAGGCTACCTCCAGTCACCACACAAGCTAGTTGCCTGAGGAGCTACCCAGTCACCACAAAAGCTAGACGCCTGAGGAGCTACCCGCGAATTGCTGCAGTACTCACGTACATCACCGGCACACCACCGTCTTCTGCCGCCTAAACAAATATATCATATGAACCGCTTTTCACTCTCCCACCCTTTCCGTCCCCTCTTCCACCCACCAGATGCCTCAAACCATGATGTGCAGCCCCTTTCAGAGCCACACTATACTCTGATTCACCATGGCAGTGTTTCCCAAAATTGTGATCCACATCACGCTTCCCTCCAGCTAACCACCAGGCGCTTCCAATGTTCGCCGACATCATGCCACACTCCAGGCCAATGAGACTTTTGACCACGGAGCGAACAGGGAAATGGGACAGTGCAGCAGAGCTAAATATCACTATTTTTTTAGACATACATTTAAGCTGTTTCTTAAAAAAGTACTGGACAGATCTTCACCACATTTACAAAAGCATGCTTTTGAGACAAAGACGCTGCTCCTGCCGCACATTTGGTGAAAATCTTTGCAGCGGTTTAGCCTGTAGGCATGCACAAAGCATCCGCTGGAACCCTATGCGCTTCTATAATCACAGTATTCCAATACTTCACCCAGTGGACACACTGCAGGACTGTTGACTACATCATCTCCAGCCATGCAACCAAAACTGTAGGACATGCTAACAATCACCACACCCATGCAACCAACAAGGTGTACAATGCTGACAAACCACACACACAAGGCAACAATGTTAAACCTACTTACAACCAGTGGACACACTTTTCGGTGCAAGGCCTCCAGCCATGCATCCAAGGTGTTAGGGTCTTACCACACACAACGCAGCAAACTACACCCTATGTAAAAATGCTAATGTCATGTGCAATCCACTCCCCATCTGCAATTGAGCCTGCCAGCAGTCACCACAGAAAGAGGTCACCTGAGGACCTATTGTGCCATAACAAAGGCTGCCTGCAGTCACCACACAAGCTAGTTGTCTGAGGAGCTACCCAGTCGCAACACAAGTTAGAAGCCTGAGGAGCTACCCGCAAATTGCTGCAGTACTCACGCACACCGTTGGCACACCACTGTCTTCTTCCACCTAAACAAATATATCATATGAACCGCTTTTCACTCCCCCACCCTTTCCATCCACTCTTTCACCCACCAGCTGCTGCAAACCATGTTTGCTATCCCCTTACGGCACTGCAGTATCCTCTGATTCACCATGGTGGCGTTTCCCAAAATTGTGACACACATCATGGTTCCCTCCAGCCAACCGCCGAGCGCGCCCAATGTTCGTCAACATCACGCCACCCTCAGGCCAATGAGACTTTTGACCGTGGAGCGAACAGGGAAACGGGACCACAGAACAGAGCCAGATATCACTATGTTTTGGAGACGTACATGTTAGCTGTTTCTAAAAATAAGTACTGGTCGGATTTTCACCAAATCTACAAAAGCACGCTTTCAGGACCAAGCCGCCGCTTCTGCCACAAATTTGGTGAAAGTCCATCCAGCCGTTTGGCCTGTAGGCGTGCGCAAAGTTTTTGTCCATTCAGTCTATGGAGAAAAAAATGTGGGACCCCCCCATATAACTTTGCACCCCCTCCATGAAACCTCACCCAACTTCCCTAAAAACATTCAGAGTGGGCCATATACTTTTTTTCCAAAGGGGGAGCGAAGTTATAAGCCGGTCAAAAAGTGTTCTTCCAATGAGATGAGCAACTTAACCATAACTACCGCGGGCAGTGTAATGTAGTTCACTTGTACCATGTTAGCCAAGGGTTGAATAGAAAGTGAATCTGAAAAACCTTTGTGCATATTGTGGGAATGATAATAATTTCAATAGGTCATTAACCACCATTCTATAGTTAAAATAATCTTAAATTGCATTGAGTTTTCCCAAAATTGTATTGCTAATAACCTTTGACTCAGTGGATGGATTTGGGTGAGATGTTCCAAAACAATATGTCTGACACAGCCCCTTCTAAACCTCCCAAACTAGAAATTGTCTGACTAATCCCTTAAATGGTTCAAGGAAACAAAACATGCTAATTTTGGCTTGCTCCTATTCATTTTCCGTTAGATTTAGATAACTAAGAAACAACTTGGGCACAAAGAGTTGAACATATACTTTGTTTTGGTTTGCTGTATATTTGTCCAGTAGTTTTCAAGAAAATTGACAGGGAATGGGGTGCCACATTTTGAAAATACTATTACATATCTCCAATGGTGCATTTACTTTTTGCCTGATGCAAGGTATTACCAGAGTAAATTACACTTAACCCTTAAACAGAAACATGGGCATGCCTCTTTTGTACTACTGATTTATTGAACTGCAAATTATCCTGTTTTGATTTTCATACACCCTGTAATATTAAATTAACTCAACAAGGAACCTCTAAGAATAAGGCAAACTTGATATTTTTGGAAGATCCACACAGAACTTTTGCTGATACATTTCAGTTCTTGATGATCCCAGAAAATAATGGCTAAGCAACTTCATTCAGAAAGAACACATTTAACCAAGTAAGAACACCTTGAAAAAGGCCAGAAAGCCTCAAAACACGAGTTGACAGTGACATGATTTTGCACTACCAATAAGTGCATGCTTACATGCTGAGAGTTCTCTGTGCTGCCAAGTTCAAATGTTGAGTTCATTGTTGGATGTTGCTTTTTAGAAATTGGACATGGTTTATCATAAAATCTATTATGGCACTAATATAAGTCAGGAACAGTCCTATCAATATGGATTTTGTTTACTCGATAAAGTGTATGAGGAGTTGATCTTTTTTGGAGTATTGGTTGCCTTCATTTAAATCCTGAGAGGTCATCAGGCGTTACGCTATCTCAGACAGATAGCTGCTAGTCCTGTTAGCTAAATTATGTACAATACACCTATCAGTCATTTGCAGGGCCCCCAAAGTTCAATTTCACCCCATTCATCATTCATCAGTATATTGAACCTTAAGGAGTTCTGCTTGATGCCCTTGATTTATACATCATCAATCTGCCTCATGCTTAACCATTCTTGAATATTAAGCACCTAACTTAAAAGCTCACCCCCCACCAACAATGCCTTATAGGAAGCACTAAACATACCAAGAGGAGAACATATCTCTGAAATCAGAAGCAAAGTGCATTGGCTACCAGTTTAGGACCGCATCAAATTCAAAACTATGGCAATCACCCGCAAATGCCTCACCAACATTGCTCCTAAATATCTTACTAATCTGCTTACTTCAACCCATACCATCATGTCCACACGCTCCACTTCAGCATTCCTTCTCATGGTTCCAAAATTGAAAAGAGTTCCAAAATTGAAAAGAACCAAGGCGGGGGTACGCAGTTTCCCAGTTGTGGCAGCCAAAGGCGGGAATGCACTACATCTAGACATCAGATCCGACCATTCCCACACCGCATTTTGCAGAAAACTCAAGGCCTGGTTCCTCACTTCCAGTGTGTAGCCCTTGTTGCCTCAATGCCTACAATATATTCACTATATAATATGTCTCTGTAAATTGTTCTACTCCACTTCATCCGTAAACTACTAATGTGAATATGATTGCACATGTAAATATAACCGTTTATTATACTTACGGATCCTGTGCATCTGTAAATTATTGCATGTCTGTAAATATGTTCAACTTATGTTTTCTATTGTTGACTGTACTGAATTACTTGTTTTCCAGCGTCAGATACCCATGGGTTTGGTGCCCTCTATAAATGTTAAATAAATAAATAAATAGAATAGAATGCGCTCACCTGCAAACCAGTGAAGCATTCATCCAATTCTGCATATCTGGCATTGAGCTCACATTTTCACACCACTACTAGTACCTAGGGCAAATTGCTTTGGTTACCCATCAATAACAATCTATCCCTCAAATCTCACATTACCTAGAAGGCACAGTTTCCTGGTCTTAGCCAGGGGTGGACTGGGAAACCAAAGAGGCCCTGGAAGTAACATGTTCAAAGTGGACACACATTTTCAGCAAATCCAACCCTTTTCCTATGGGAACATTTGGAAATACCACACAAAGGTGGCATAGGGTTCAGAAGCCTACCAGATAATCTCTAGGGTTCCATTTAGGCGAGACCACCTCTTATCTTAGCTCACCCTCCTGCACAGAAAGCCTTGCTCTGGCTCTCTGACTTTATTTGATTTCAGAAATACCTTGCAAGAAACAACAATTGCACACGTGGATGGAGGCAACACATTCCGCTCAGGTGCCACTGCTTCAGCCCTCACAACACTCCGAGCTGTGTAAAATGACAATGACAGGCTACACACCACTTTCATGAAAGTCAACCTCAAGTTTCCACTATCAAAAACGTAATTTAAAAAACAAAAGTGTTATATTCAAAGTTATATTAACTAACATGAGCCCCTAACTAGTCAAAATACTAACAATTTCCTGAAGCAATGAAATTCCAAAAGGTGAAACATTGAAAGACTGAAAAATGACAACTGACAGGAGAAAAAAACTGAATAATTGCGTCTGCCTGTTGCCCAACAATACAGAAGAACAAAATCCCACTTTAGAGGAGGTCCAAAATAAAGCCTGCTCTCCAGTCGCTCATTTTGAAGTTCCAGGAACATTCACACCAAAATATATGACGTATGATGAGCAAATAAACCGGCAGAGAGCCGCAGTGGGGCTCTGACCAGTGGCTATCAGAAGAGCAATGCCTAGTGAGGTACCGATACCCAGAAAACCATGGACAGTAAGGTATCCATTACGGAAACGCTACCAGTAAATGAAACGAAATGAAGATAAGTACTGTCCAGGAAGAAACCAAAAAGGTCTTAATCGAAGACGAATGGTGACGTCACAAGGACACGGACAGACTCACAGAAAGAAGAAATGACAACCCGAGAATGACACAAAGAGACGAAACACCATGAATAAAGATATTGTGAACCTAAAGTGGAAGAACGATGTTGAAAAGAAGTTCAAGCTGTAAGCAAGATGAAGATATTCAACCCGTTTACACCTGTAAATATGAATGGAACCGCAAGAAAGCTAAGAAAACAGTGTGGCTTGCTATGCTAAATAGAAGAGTAGTGCGGTGAGCACCATTATACATAAATCTAGCTCAAACGAAGTACTTTATCATAAATATATTTCCACTTTGCAAACAAAACAGAATCAACCCAGGTTACTAAAGGCCAAATGAGCAGAGCTTCATATTTAGCAAAATGAGAAGAGACGGCAGAATCGGAACTCGGCAGAAGCAACTTGTGCCAGGAAAGGCCGAACCAAGCAGAGATATCAGAACCTTCCCAGACAGAAGATGCAGTTTTGAGGCCAACCACAGTGAACTAATTGACACATGGCTATTAAAGTGATGATTGATTGTAACCATAATCGGAGGAAGGCCGGGTAACTAAGGGGCACCCCGCACCAGGCCGACCATTCTGCGTGCTACTAAGCGAAGTAGAAAACTATGCATGGGGTTGGTGCCAACCCAATCACAATGGACCAAATAATCTAGGGTCCTATAGTTAGTAGAACCAATGAGACGTTGTACTTTTAGTGATGTCTACACTAGTCATTTTTGAAGGAAGGGCTTAGACGCCCACCTGACAGTTTTTACCCAATCCCCTCACTCCGTTACCATATGCAGATATAGTACCTATAGTAAAGTTACCTTTTCCTAACCAATAGAATTGCATGTTAACGTTTGAGTGTTACACTTCAATTATGATGACTTTTGAGTATAAATGTTACAACTTGTATGAAGTTTGTTGGAGTTGAAGCGAGAAGGACGATTGCATCACTGCTGATATCCAAGGCTCCCCGTTTTCTGTATTTGTCATTAAACAGAATTCCTTTGCCAAACCATTGAGTTGTCCTTATTGATTGGTGTTGGAGGAATAAATCTGCACCCAAATGCATCTCAAGGATGCAGCTATCTCGTCTTAAAGTACTTCTGAGAAAACCTTGGCTCTATGGGCCGGCCGGGGGTCTTGGAGTACATTTGGTAGCAGTGATTGATGGTTAGCGATTATCGATCAGAATAAGACACCCATTGACCGTCGGCATAAAGTAACTCTAGGTCTTCGGCAATACAAGAAGTCTTTTGCCATTCGGCTGAGTAGACCAGGAAGCTCCCCATAGACAGTGCTATTTTAAAAGAAATCTGCAGACCAGGGTCTGAAGGAACCTGTGTTACCCACCAAACCCCTTCCCATTCCTACGGGCAGCTTAGCGGGCGAAAAGCCAAAGAAGGCGTTAACAAAGGCAGTGATCCTGAGGGTCCAGAGAGGAAAAATGCGAACGGTGAGTGAAAAAGACTGAGTGTTTTGGCAAAAGTGCATGCTTTAGAACAAGTAAAGGGAAGAGGTAACAGAGGGAGGTGGGAAAAAACAAAATATAGTTAGAAGTAGAGAAGAATGTATATATCTAAGGGGAAGGGAATAATGACTCGAGAATAATTAAGCAAATAGAGAGAGGATACCAGGGAGGACACCTGAGAAGAGAGAGGTTACCGTGGAGGACACCCGAGAAGTGAGAGGATTCACCTTATTCCTACGCTTTTAATATAAGCGGCTAGAAGAAACGTGTACCCATAGTCCCATCTAAAGGGGAACAAATAGACTACCAAGGTGGTTAAAGACGCCATGAAAAGGGTACGTTTCAACTCCATGTCGGGGTAATATTTAGAGGCAGAAATACATGTGACCAGCTGGTATTCGTCTAGTCTGTTAAACGTCTGTCTTACATGTTGTTTGTTGTGACGTCACAAGTCGAAAAATGTTCCTTGAGAAAACTGTTTTAAATTTTACGCAATTGAATAGCCAAGATAATATTGCATGTGAATTGATGTTATTGAGTAAAATAAAAGATATAACATTTTGTGAAAAAATCGGGATTGGAGCTTGCAGTGATTGGTGCTCGCTCAAGTTGTTTAAGTCACGTGAAGCGTTTGCAAGTGTTATATATGAAGAAAGGGAACAGATTTAAGCATGGAAGACATAACTCCATTGGCACACCTATGCAAACAGTTGCCGAAACATGCACCTAAGCTAAAAAAATATAGTACCGAGTGGGATAAGGGAACTGCCCACAAAATGTTTATGCCCTGGCCATAGGGAGGGTCCTTATCTTAAGCTGTCTTGCAACACATGAAGACATTTTTGCATGCCACATACACGGGTAAAAAGTTAGACAAAGGCCTGGCTGTTCTAGAGCTTTGGCAAATGTAAGAACAGGGAAAGGAAGAGGAGCCGCCAATATATTGGATACTTAATGTATGTACAGAGGGGGGAGAGATGCCTACCGTGCCACCCGCCCCATCTGAAACAAAGGTTGAAGAAAACAAAGATGAGGGGTTATACCCACTGGGAGAACTTAAAGCAGCTACAGGGTATAGCAACCCGGCATATGAGTCACCTACGCAAAGTAGTGACCAATATCAAGGTGAGGAAAAGGATAAGGATATCACCTTCACAGTCCCAAGGGACAAGGAGAGATGTGATGATGAAAGAAGGGACCAGACACAGACAAGTACCTCTCTCGACAAGGAGAGATAAGGCAAAAGATGGAAATGAAGCAAAGATAGAACTGATGAGATCGCATTCGCAAAAGACGAAACGATGGGAGGGCACATTTTACTGAAACTCTATGGCAAAGGCATTGATGATGCAAAACAAAAGGAGAGACTAGACAATGTACAGAGAAAGGAGAACGAGAAGGAATTGAGAGACAAAAGAATAAGGAAAGAAGATAGACAGAGACGAGAACAGCTATATCACGAAGAGCAAGGAAAACAGTTTTATCGCAAACAGAGAGCAGCCTATGACCAAGACAGACAGAAACAGTAAAGGTCAGAGGAAGAGCAAAGAATCCGAGAGAAGAGAATAAAGAGACGAAGGGATGAGGATATCCAAAGGGCAGATGAACGTAGAAATGAAAAGAAGAAGGAAGAAGATAGGGTCAGAGAAAAGGCGAGGAAGCACAGACAATTCGATGACGATGTAGAACGTAAGGCGAAGACAGAGAGCACGAGATCTTGAATATCTGGGGGGAGAGGTTAAAAAACCCGCTCCAGTAGTAGATTGGTATGACATCTAAGAATTCTTTCCTGCGTACGATTCAGTACTAGGGACATCTAGGGCAAATATGGAAGATGACTTCGACACCAGAAGCATTGAAGAAACGATCAATAGAATATATGATGAAATGGGGCAAGAACAAATACCCCAAGGGGAGGGAGAAGATGAGCGCCTGGAGAGCAATCAGCTGTACGACACTGAGGATGTCTCCCAAAGTAGTGGGAATAGAGAACTATCACTGGATAGACTAGAAATAAGTAGGAACAAAGAAGACACAAGAAGTGGCACTAGTTGGGCACAGATAATGTCCGACTCAGAAAGGGAGGAGTGTGAGGAAAAGGAGGAAGAGAGAAAGAATGAAAGATGATTCCCAAGGGAGAAAGGGATACGATGGTCAGATACTAGCGAGTCTGCACCAAGGGCATCAGAGTCAGCCCCACAGTCAGAATTACACAAAGAAGTATCTCACGGTCAGAGGGGGATGTCATCACCGCCCTATGTGGAGAGGCTCAGGACATTGCCAGGTAGAAGGTGATGCCAGAATATAACCCCTGCAATAGACAGGAGAATAATGAGAGAAGAAAGAGAGAGCTATTCATCCCAATTTCTGTTACTTGAGAAAGCAGGGGCGAGACGACAATATATTCCATGGCCACACTTGAATCGAGAAAACTTGAAAAAAAAGCTTCCAATGCTGACATCGGGAGCTGGAAAATGGATACACATGCTAGAAAAGATGACAGGAGGGAAAACATTAGCTATAGGGGATATCAAGGGTCTCCTAATCGCCATACTTGGTGAGAGAGCAGAAGATGTGTGGACACGGGCAGGTTACCCGGATGTGACCACAATCAACACTGCACATGACACAGCTCCATTTAGCAACTGCTGAACCACAGTTTGGATAGCACTACAAGTGCATTACCCAGACACTTACGATATGGGAGCTATAATGACTCATAGAATGAAGAAGTCTGAGGATCCGTTAATTTACATACAGAATTTTCAAGACGCATGGGTACTCGAGACTCATGAATCTTGGATGAAATCTATACCTGTGTTCTACCATATATTGTGCCAAGGGCTGCCAGAGCCGGTACAGAAACAGCTCAAGAAATTGGTAGGAATCGAGGCTAAACCTTGGGCAGAAATACAGCTGACCATCGCACACTATTGCAGGCTACTACAGGAGAAGAATTGCAAAAAGGAAGCTACACGAAAGGGTGAGGAAGCCAAATTGGTGCAGAAGAAATTGTCAAAATATGCTCTTGAAGCAGCCATGATAACTAGCACAGCTGAATAGAGCATTCAGTAGGTCAATAATCCGCAGCAGAATAATCAGGGCAGTACTCGCTTTTACATCAGGGGAAGAGGATGTAGAGGAAGGGGATGGCAGAGTAATCAGGGAGACTTTCAGAATAATTAAGGAGGTTTCCAAAACATGCAAAATGGCAATCAAGATATATCAAATGGACAAATGATCCGACCACCGCTGGTATGTTGGTTGTGTGAGATGACGGGGCACATGCAGAAACCAAGGCATGGTGCAGAGCGGCCAAGGGACAGGAGCAGTTAGGGTGAATACAACTGCATTCATACAACAAGTTGTTACATAGAATAACACAATGCAACAACGAGCGCCAGGAGCGCAAAAAGGTGGGCAACATCAAAATATGGGGAGTTTTCCACAGGGACAATCCCAACAGGCACCGATGCAACTATCACAGACAATGAGCACAGGACAGTCTATGAACCCTGAACTGAGAAGTAACAATGGGAATGGGGGAAATTCACCAGCACATAGTGGGCCAAAATTGTATATGGACTAGGACAGCTCACTTGGAACCCTGATGTGTTCTATCCTATCAGTGATACCAGACCCTCACCGGGGACCTAGGGTGGATGTCGTTATAGGGGATAAAGATTATTCCTTCTCAGTTGACACGAGTGCAACACGCTCGTGTATACTTGAAGGCTAGTTTTCCTTGTCCGGTGAGGCTATAAATACTCAAAGTTTCACAGGAGCTACAAGTTGTGTTCCCTTCACAAATGCACTTCCAGTCTCTATAGGAGACTGTGAAATGAACGTGCCTCTATTATATTCAGGAAAGACCCCAGTAAACATTTTGGGTTGAGATTTAGTGACAAAAGTTAAACATGACAATCTCATTCACGGAGGAGGGCATAGTATGTTCAACTCCAGGAATGCACTATTCAAATGTATGCGAAATGATCAGAGCATACGCAGGACACACAGGTATGAGGACTATACCATTCGAGCCAGAAATATTTGCGTATGGTATGAGCATACTAATGGCAGGGCTGCCATGCCTTGCAGACAAAATCATGAGAACCCCAGATGAGTTCCTATTTAGACCAAGAATACCGATGCACGAGGAGAAGGGACAAGTATTTCCCTTGATGATGCAAAGTTGCAGTACGAGGGAGAATGGCCTTGATTGATGCTTATGAAGACGAAGGCCAACAATGGTGTGCAGTAATCCCCATTGAAGAAGGATATTGATTGACTGAATTCACTGATGACGATCTGTTTGAAGCGCAAGCAGATATGAAAGAGATCATAGTGAAGGTGAGTCTCACTTTTTGGGTGAGAATGATCAAATAAGAAGTGCCTCAAAGAATGATGTTGGCACAAAACTGTCCTGAATATTTTGATGACGACATGGCCCAGGTGCCTGTCTCAGTGTGGACCACATGACCTTATGACGTAGGCCTATTGAAAGGGTTGGAGAAGTGAAAATTAAGCTAAAACCAGGAGCAATTTTACCCAAAGCACGACAATATCCCATGTCCAGAGAGGCAGATGAAGGGATTTTTAAGACCATTTTGGCTATGATGGAGCAAGGCATCTTAGTGACGTTAAAGTCGTCATGAAATATTGCGGTTTATCCGATCAAGAAATCAAAGGGAGGGTTTTAGAGGTTAATCCAGGATTTATGCCAAGTAAATGATATTGTTGAGGCTGAGTTCACTTTAGTCCCTGATCCGGCTACAATCCTATGTAATATACCTGTTGAGGCAAAATATTTCACAGTGATTGACTTGAAAAATGCATTTTTCTCAATCCTGTTGCACTGTGACTCGCAAGATCTGACATCATTCACTTTCAGACAGATGCGTCTGAAAAGCACAAGGCTATCCCAGGGGTACTGTGTGTCTCCTTCTATTTTTAATAGAGTCCTGCAGATGGACTTAAGCAATGTTGCATTAAAAAGTGTTGTCCTGCAATATGTGGATGACATCTTAATTTGCAGCACGACAGAAGAACAATGCAGGCACGATTCTGTTCGGCTATTGACTATACTGGCTGAGAAGGGATATAAGGTTGACAAGGAAAAGCTACAATATAGTTAACAAGAAGTGCTGTACATAGGCCAGCTGATCTCACATGAGGGAAAGAGAGTGACCCCAGAAAGGGCTGAAGTCATACTGAACACGGCTAAGCCACACAAGATAAAACAGATGCAGAACTTTTTAGGCCTATGCAACTATGTCAGAGCATGGGTCTTCGACTATAGCTCTTACACTAAGCCTTTACTTCAGGCCCTAAAGAAGGCCCAAGTGACGAAAGAAAAGAGAGAATGGTCTGAGACCATGGTGAAAGGATTTGCTGAACTCAAAAGAGCTATTTGCACAGGACCAGTTCTAGGGATTCCCAATTATACAGAGGAATTTTACCTGTTTTCATACACAAATGGCAGTGTTATAATGGCAGTACTCACACATAGAACCACATTGGGGTACAAGCCCCAGGCATACTATAGTGGAAATTTAGACCCAGCAATGAGAGGTAATTTCCTGTGTGAACAAAGTTTAGCTGCCACACTGTTCGCCATAGAGAAGGCTACAACCATTGTAATGGATTGCTCAATGACATTGTACGTTGAGCACTCGCTTTTTGCCATTCTAGAGAAACCGAAGGGCACATTGACATCTCCGAGAGCTTCTGTTTATGAAGTGATCATATCAAATCTATCGATTAAGGTAGTCCGATGTAAGATAGTGAACCTAGCTACGTTTATAGCAGAACCCATCACTGAAGGAGAGCCAATACATAACTGTGCAAACTATGAAGAATTCTATGAATTCTATGACGGAATTCCCAGGGTGAAAGAAATGCCTTGGCAGAAGGAGAAAATGTCTTTATTGATGGTTCTTCGAGAATCGATCAAAATGATGGGCAAAGATATACAGGCGTTGCTGTAATGAAGCACACAGCAAATGGAGAAATCCGAGTACTTATTAGTGCGCGAATATCATCTCATTATTCAACACAGGCTGCAGAATTATTGGCGTTGATACTCACTATTAAGAACTACGCAGACCAGGAAATAACAGTGTACAGTGACTCCGCCAGTGTGATGTCGCCAGTGCACGCAGGCTTAGCACGCTGGAAAAGGAGGGGCTACCTCTGAGCAGACGGCACCCAAGTGCAGCACACAGCCTCGTTGGACAGGCTGATTAAGGCACTACAGCTCCCAGTGGGCATAGTGGTCGTGAAATGCGCTGCCCACATGAGAGGGACAGATTTTATCTCACGCGGAAATCAAGCAGCAGACACAGAAGCCAGATACTTAATTGTTGTGGTGTGTCTATTCTCTAGATGGATTGAGGCAGGTCCTTGTACACACCCCTGTGATGACACATTTTTAGTGAGAGAAGTGTTCCCCAGGTGGGGGATGTGTGAGGTAATGAGATCAGATAACGGAGCGCACTTGGTAAGCAAAACATTCAAACAGATTAGCTTGCTGCTCGGTATAAAGCACAAGTTCTCGTCGGTGTATCATCCGCAAGATAAAGGAATCTGTGAGAAGCTCAACAGGAAGAAGAATGCATACTCCTCTGACACCCCGAGATAGAGCTAGATTTGATGCCCAGTCAACAGGAGAAATTTTAGGGTCTGAAATGCAAAATTACCTGAAGTGCATGACATCTTGCCTTACTGTAATTTCAGTCCAGCTGCAGCGATGACAAAAGGGGTGCAGGGCAGCTCAGAACACAGAAGGAGATACTACTACCGACACAGCTTAAGGACTTTGTGTACCATCCGCTTTCTCTGGAGACACTGTCCTTGTAAGGAACCATACAAGGAAAAAGTGGGATGAGCCAAGATTTAAATGGACTGCACTCCATCGGCAGTAAAACTACAAGGCAGGAGAGCTTGGATTTTTCTGGGCGATATCAAACCCTGCATTGGAGAAGGTCCCCTGCCTGCACCCCAATGAGAGGAGTCTACGAGTGATGGGGAAGAACCACAGCACGTGCAGACAAGATCCATCATGAAGGAAAAGGATGCATGACCAGCCAGACAAAGACAAGGAACTTTTGCAAAGTGTGGCTTAAATTGGACACTTCCTCTAAGGAAAAAAAAGGGGGATAAGGACATAAAAATTGACACTCTTTGCATTCTAGTTGTAGGGTAAATAAGAGAATTGCATGTATAAGCCCCAATATAGTCTGTTGAACTTTAACTTTGATCGAGGCACATTAAAACTGTGATGAGGAAACAACATGCCAAATTTTGATCGAGGACACATACATTGGAAGAAAATACAGTATCCAGACTCATTCCACACCGAGACCCTATTCGGAATATTTTTTGTTGTCCCGCAGTAGCGACATCACCAAAGATGTGGTAACCTACTTTAACCTAGTCCTAAGATCAAACCCGTCATTGGTGGGGAGACTCACCAGTGTCACTGACTTTCTTCAAGATCCTGAAAAAGAAAAGACAATAAGAAGATTGCTTACTGTAATTGCCGAACAATTCCTCTTACTTCCTGAATACAGCAAAGAGAAGCTAAATATCTCAAGCAGACAAGGAAATAAATGAGCTTGTCAATATATTATTCTTTCGCATAATCAAAGACTGTCCAAATGTTGTCAGAAGAACGACAGACACACTCACGTTTCTTCGAGATCCAAAGAATACAGACCATCTAAGCCAACTCCTAAATAAAATTGTGATCTTAGTTGCACTCCACGCAAATGGACAGTACAGACATTGTTTATATTGAAGTGAAAGCATACAATCCTGAAATTCAGCAAAACAGGACAAATGTCCCTGTCACCAGAAGACAGCAGGTTGGCCCACAATGTCCTATTTCATCTAGTCACTGACTTTCCAGAGCTAGTGGGGAGACCAATCGATGTTGACGTCCTCACATTCATCAGAGGTCCAGCTAATGTTGCACAGATGGGCATGCTCTTGCATGGAATCGTACTACAAGTAGAACTCTTTAACCATCAACAGAACTATCTGAGGAGATTCTAAAATGCAGAGGGACAGATCGAGGAAGCAGTGTCAAGGGTTTCACATTATTCCATTTGTTGTTATTTTATCACTATTCTTCATACTGACCAGGATACAACATGTCTTCGGGACTGAAGCAAATCCGAGGCGTGGACTGGAAGCTGACCTACTTTTAACATGCACCGTAAAAGGACTTACCGAAGTGTTATTTGATTTGATTTTTCCCATAGTTTAGCAAAGGAACTGTATCCTGAGATAAGAGACAATTCACCGCCCACAAGAGGGGGGACACTTGTAGGACATCTGAACTTCTTAAACACAGAATCCGACAGACAATATTGTTTAAAGAAGTATAGTAAAAGGTAGCCATTTGGTGAATGATCATGATGGGGCTCAAGAGTAGCACTCTTGTCCTCCCGCAGGAGGAAAAAAGTCCATGTTTCTCTGGAAGTAAATGATGCCGCCTGACCTGCAGGGGCATAATATATTTGTGTATCATATTCGTCATTGTTTTACTGTCATTAACGATCAGAACTGCATTTCTTATCGATGTGCACAGCGTTCCAATTCCAGTGCACCCACCTAACGATGCACGCATGAAACCCACAAAGGCACCCAGACCTTACGTAGTCATTCCGGTCCCTAAAAGATCTGATGGTATAATGAATGAGCTTGAAATGGATGTGATTTGCAATGACACACACACACACTTGTGATTACAGATGAATCAAAAAGCCGGAGACAGGGTCAGCAAAGCATGAATGTGAAAAGGTTACTGACAACCACAGGCATGCAAACACAGAATGCACACACAACAGGCCTAGAGTAAATAACTACAGAACCACAATTCAAAGCCTCAGAGAAGAAACTGCCTACTATGGGAAATACGGTTACCAGTAAAGAGCCAAATGAAGGAAGCAGGCACAGTGGAAAGACTAGAGGAGCTGAAGAAGAAACCCACAGAGATAGCAGTGACAAGCATGTATGTTCCAGTGAAAGGGACAAGTACAATTTCCACAGTACAACCTTATACCGGACCAATGTCAGGGTGGATGAGATGGGTATTTATAACCAGCAGGAAAAAGATGTTTGAGAACAAGGAAAGAACTGCCAGACTTTTGTCTACTTAAATGGTGCAGATGAAGAAGCCTGCACCATGGACCGGGATACCTGAGAATCCTCCATCAAGAAGGAGCCATACAGATGCATTCAGGGATGTAGTTATAGCCAATTACAGGAAAACACTAAGAATCAAGAGAAGCATGCATGGAGATGACAACGAACTAAACGACTACCTGGATAGCACAGCACATCTGGGAAACAACATTTGGTACCAACACATGAAAGAAGTTGGAAGACGAAGTTCAGAAGGGGAATGCTTTTTTTGTGCACTCCTACCATTCAGCATGGGGAAGTCCAAGATCTTCGTAGCTGTAAACATCGATGTCCAGACAGTGCACTGTCTTTCACACATAGCCATGTGCAAAACTAGAGGCCAGTTCATGGGAAGTGACGCTTTCCTAATATGGGCAACTGAAACAGCTTATCCCGACAAAGATGATTATGTTCAAGACATTAAGACAAGGAACAGAGCTCATACTAGGAACCATGTGATCAGGTACGAGAAGCCTGGAGTTAAGGGAGCAGAAATAAGATGGGAAGTGAACCTGAAACTAAATGTCCAAGGAAAAAATCCAGAAGAAGCTCGAAGTTGGAAGAGCAGAGGCCAAATGCAGATTTGGGGAACAGTGCTTTCACCAAATGGATGGGAGAAAGGAGTAGTAATCTGTAGAGCCTGGATGGTCACTGGTCGTTACCAAGGTACCATCAACATCATACAAAATGGATGCAAGCCATTATGGCCAAAGCTTGCAAAACTTTTGACATGGACCCATGCAGATAGTGCCACTGAAAAGCACAAAATTCTGCTTCAGGAATAATGGCACAAGAAAAATGGGAGAGAATCAGTACCCTGGACAAGTTTTTAATGCCCCAGACATGGACCATGGAACTGCAGTAATTATGGATCACTATTGGGCATGTGGATCCAAAGCAGAAATCAGACTGCTGAGAAACTGGGGAGGAATATGCACAATAGTGAAATGTCCATGTTCCAGCTATGGTGATGCAGAAAAGTAACCTGAATATTGACAGTTTCCCGAAAGCAGATACTCACTTGAGGAAGAAGAGATCTGTGGAACTGCTAACTCGAATCAAGAGAGAGAATTACTTCTCTGCTAAATCAGAAGAAGCCTTTCATGCTATCCCATGTGAACACAGGCTGTTCAGCCTCACCTCATCAGTGCTCACAACAATTTTCGTACCAAGAATCCAAGTTGGAGCAAATACTAAATGGTTACAGATAACAAAATGGGAGTTGCTGTAGACCATCAACACAACCAAAAAAGGATTCAATGCATTCAAGGATGACTTTCTGGAACAGATATGTCCTTGACATGATCAAAGCTATGGATGGAGGAGTTTGTGCAAAAATCGGAGAATCATGTTGCACATTCATACCTTCTCACGATGAGGAAAATGGAACTTTAACGAAAGCTATAAGTATGCTGACAAATTTGCAGAACCAGATGATCAATGAAGCTGATGAAGTTGATGATGACAGCTGGTTTATATCACTGTTTTCATGGGTCCCACAGTGGATGGCAGATGCATTCAAGTTCTTGGGAGCCCCGCTAGTGATGATACTACTAGGATTTTGTGTTATCAAGATAATAATGTCTCAGTGCCAGAAGACTGCGAAAAAAAGCCACAGGGATGAAGATCATGATTGATGTCAAGCCAGGATGGAAGCACAAAGACCTGACTGATTAAGAAATAAGATACTTTGTGAAGGCCAACATTCACACACGAGAAGGAACAAAGTTTCTCTATCCAAGGAAGCACAGAAATTATGTGGGAAGATGGGTTTACTGCAACCTAAATGGACAATTTCAACTGATGACATGGAATAAAGATGAACATGGAAGGACAGCAGGAAGCCTGAAAGGAGTAGTAAAAATCCAGTTTCCATAGAGGCACTTCTTCAAACCATCATGTATAGATCCAGAAGATGAAGAAGGAATTAACCCAGACGATGGCGTGAAGGTGAATACAGAAGAACAAAATAGGATTAATCCAAAGACGGAGGTGAAAGTGGTTGATGAATCGCACAGAGGGGGAAGTGTAGAGGAGGTCCCAAATAAAGCCTGCACTCCAGTCGCCCATTTTGAAGTTCCAGGAAAATTCTTACCAAAATATGTGACGTATGATGAGCAAATAAACCAGCAGAGAGCCGCAGTGGGGCTCTGCCCAGTGCCTATGAGAAGAGCAACGCCTATTGAAGTACCGATACCCAGAAAACCATGGACAGTAAGGCATCCATTAAGGAAACCCTACCTGCAAATTAAATGAAATGAAGATTGCCTAATTAATGTCCAGGAAGAAACTAAAAACGTCTTAATGGAAGACAAAGGGTGAGGTAACGAGGACCCGGACAGACTCACAAATTGAAGAAATGATGACTTAAGAATGACACAAAGAGACGAAACGCCATGAGTAAAGATATCGTGAACCTAAAGTGGAAGAATGATGTTGAAATGCAAAGAAGTTCAAGCTGTAAGCAAGATGAAGATATTCAACTGGTTTACACCTGTAAATATGCTTGGAACTGCAAGAAAGCTAAGAAAACAGTGCGGCTTGCTATGCTAAGTAGAAGAATAGTGCGGCGAGCGCCATTATACATAATTCTACCTCAAACAAAGTACTTTATTATAAGTATATTTCCACTTTGCAAATTAAGCAGAATCAACCCAGGTTACTAAAGGCCAAATGAGCAGAGATTCATATTTAGCAAAACGAGAAGAGATGGTTCTGTTTGTTTTTATATCCCACTTTTCAGACCCTCATATATTGGCTCTTCGTTTGAATGCCTCTGCCATGCTATTATTGTAAATAATTTCTGTTCAAAATTGACATCCCCGTTCTTCAAATAAATACAGATAAAAACAATACATATTTTGGAAATCTAGCACTATTAATGAAAAGACAAAAACGGAAGACCCTGCCGTTCAGAGACTTCCTGCTTTATTATCAGGAACATAGGTGTCTGCACAATGTGTCCCTGCACTGCTAAATCTTGGATTTACCTTTGTACTGCACTTCACTGCTCCCTAGCTATCTCCACACAAATTATGTACATTCCACACACAATGATTGTATTGTTCATTCAGGTACGGTCAGGCTCTGGCGTGGCTGACCTCTTTCCTCTCAAATCGACCCTCCCAGGTCCAACTGGGGTCTTTCCTCTCTGACATCTTTTTCTCTACCTGTGGTGTCCCCCAGGGTTCTAACCTCTCTCCCTGGCTGTTCAACCAGTATCTGACACTTCTTGCCCACCGCATCGCTGCTCTCTGCCCCAACTTTCAGTGCTATGCGGATGATACCCAGCTCATTTTCAGGATACCCTCGGCCTCCTCTTCTCCTTCCCTCATCTCTGACTGTCTTTCTGCTATCCAGGAATGGTGTGCCGACAACGACCTCTGCCTTAATGCCAGTAAGACTGAGATTCTACTCATCGGCACACCCACTCCCTCCTTCCCTGCAGCTCTCTGGCCGGCCTCTCTTGGCCCTCTTCCTGCTCCTACCTGCAAGGCAAAAAACCTCGGGGTCATCTTCGACTCCACACTCTCCTTCTCTCCTCACATTTCTGATGTTTCTAAGAAGTCACACTACCAGCTGCACCTCCTCAGAGGTATCCTTCCTTTCCTCTCCTTCCCCCAGAAGCTCACTGTCTCCAGAGCCCTGGTTCTCTCGAAGCTGGACTACTGTAACAGCCTCTATCTAAATCTGCCTGCCTCTACTCTCCGCCCGCTGCAACTCATCCAGAACAGGACTGCGAGACTTGTCCTTGGCCTCAAGCCCAGGGAACGTATCTCTCCAGGACTGAAATCGCTACACTGGCTCCCTGTGGCTGTGACGATTAAGTTCAAAACCCTCTGCATTGTCCACAAGGCCTTCTGGGGCCTTGGGCCAAAATACCTTCAACTCTCTCTTCCTAAATATCTTCCTTCTCGAGCTCTTCGCTCATCCGCCTCCAACTCCCTCAGGGTCAGTCGCTTCTCCAAGCAATGAGTTGGGGGGAGATCTCTCTCCGCAGCAGGGGCCTCCCTCTGGAAGAGCCTTTCTGCCTCCCTGAAACTTGAGGAGAACCATCTCCGGTTCCGGAAGCACTTCAAAACCTTCCTCTTTGCTTCTGCTTTCTCTCCCCCTCTCGCCTGCTAAATCACTGAAACTGTACTGAATCAGCAACTGGGCCACTCGCCAATCTCGGCCCTTGGCCCAGCCACTCTCCCCTGCACTGCCTCCTGTAAGGATATTTGGCGTGTTACAGTACAGAGTACAGTAATACTGCACAAGTAGCACATTTTTTTGCAGCACCACCACCACAAGGGTGCGGTGCATTGCTATATGGGTTAGCAGATTAACAAGGAAAGACAGGCTATTCAGTCAAAAACGATTTTAACATATAAGATGCAAATCTATTTTTACAGTTAAAAGCACACGTGCTCATTTAAAAATGCACACTATTTTTCACCTGAAATGCCTATATTGCTAGAGACACATTTGAAAATTAACAGCTAACCTATTAACAATTAACCTGACTAATAAAACCTTATTTAATATAACCCACTAATAAAATGTGTTCTCCACTGCAGAATTAGGCATACTCTGAAAACCATTTAAATGCGTGTGCAGAGATTTTTTCTTCTCTGCCTGATTCTCCGTGTTTTTGTGCACAATAACTGCAGGAAGAAGGAAGTCAGATTTGCAACAATTGCAAATGTATAAGCGAAGCTATTGTTGAAGAGTAGGAGGATGAGAGATGATGGATTTCATTGGGACACGTCATACAGAGGGCTGAGAGGAAAGTTTTAGTGGGCAGTATCAGGGAAAAAGACAGGAGACATCTTTCTGCACTACTGGGGAGAAGACCTGGCTGTGGGGTCCTGACTGAATGCAGATTCCTGTGTCCTGCTGCAGTCGAGATTGGGGAGAGCTGAAAGAAAAACCTTTCCACTGGCTGAGGCATTCCTATCTGAAAAAGCTGAGAATTCCAGGCAATGACCCCGGCTTGAGAAGGCAAGCGTTCCTTTTTGTTGGAGTTAATCCAAGAGAGCCACATTCACAAAGAGAACAACTAAAAAGATAAGGTAATGAGAAGTGTGGGAGCTGAGTGTGTACGGTAATATGCAGTCAGTGTAGGATTCCTGTGCGTGTCTTAATCAAATACCAATGTTGCAATTTGAGTTCTGTTCTCCGCCACGCTCTTTGCAGTGTGTCATAGACAATGCTTTGACTGTACCATTTTATTTATTTCTGTAAAGAATGAGATCGTGTCTAAATGCAGCTTTTATAATACAGAAAATATTTGAAAACAGACGGGTGTTTTATTTTCTATTTACCATTACAATGCCGATGATGTGGGGAGATTTTTAAACAGTGCAATGGTCATTTTAAGACAGATGTGTGCATGTCAGAATCAGTATGAATAATTGTGAGTGACTGTAGCATAGCTTGTTGGAGGTACATGAGCCAACGGGAAGAGAGACTCTCTGAACATAGCTCCCTACCGTATATAAGGTAGTGGAAATTACCACAAGACTACCACATATAGCTCTCTGTCGTAAATAAGTCAGTGAGTTCGCCCATGGTGGCACACCAACACTATCACTGGAAATGTGGTATTCCTAGAATGCAGGTCTGAGGTCTCTCTAGTGATCACACGAAAAATCTAAGCAAAGATAAGGGATTCTGGACATTGGGGCCACAAATAAAACAAGGGAATTATGCTCACCAAAATACCACCAACCACGTATACCAAATATGCAGGTCTGGGTGCTGAAATAATGCATGTCCATTGTATTATTGTTGCACATGGCCAAATCTGAATACAAAGAGTGATTATTGCTAAGTTATTTTCGGCGGTAATAAAATACCGTCAGGCCCCAAATCTCCACAAAATACCCTACATATTTATGGTGCGTTGCAGGCCGGGAAAGTGATCACAGAGTACCTACTGGGCGTGGCAAGCGTGTCTCACACTGCCATTTGCACATTAAAGGGAACCCATTTTATAATAGCAGTGTGCCACTAAAAACGAATTTCAGAATGTCACAAAGAGAAACCACATTCTCAGATCTAGTGCAATATTTAGAGGCAAAGTTGTTTGCACATGGGAATTGGTCTTCGAATAGTACGTTAGAATGGAGTAACCGCATTCAGGGTAAGATATCGGCCTGATATGGCAGGTATGAACAATAACCAGAGACAAAATCAAGATCAAAGAAATGATGGTCCCTACCAGTCATTGGGGACACAGAGTAGGTTTGATCCCAACACCATGATATATGGTAATCAGGATAGGCCCCGATATGTGGATCGATTTACTGATAATGGAAATCAACATAGGGGCCAGTACCCACAATCTGAGAGACAGGACATGAGGCAAAACGTGAACTGCAGTCCACGCCAGTACAATGATTCCCCACCAGGGGACTATAATCAAAGGATGGGTGCAACCCGCTCCCCTCCACAAATGAATCAAGAGTTCAGAAACCATCCCAACCGGCATCAATCACCTGAGAGGTATCAGAATAGATCCAATCAGGGGGAAAACAACCAATATCGACCTAGGCCACAGAAAGAGGATCCTAGAGAGATGGAAAGGTTCCAGTGCCTTGAGGCCCAAGTGAAAATGTTAGCTGAGCAAATAGGAGAGCTCTATACAGCGCAAAAACAACCTTCCAAAGAGGGGGCTGATGGCCATAGCAATGACCGGGGGGCTTCCGAAAAGTGACTAAGTACTCATGATAATCGCAGTGCCAAAATGACAGATTGCTCTGATATAATTTTGCATGACAACTCTGAGGTGACTAATGGATTAAAAATGAAAGTACCAGTAAATGAAATTGTGATAGAAAGTGCAAATACTTCTAAAAAAGAGGTACGGTTTAACTTAGAGCTAAATAAAACAGTAAAGATTTGCACAAATGAAAAAGAAACATTAGGAATTCCAAAAGAACAAAGGGACAGATTTAAGAAAAATGACTCATGCATGGGGAATACCAGTGAACAGGGAGTAAGTGGGGATGCCATAGCTCCTTCCCTGGGCAATCAAAACAATGACCAAACACAGACAGAAAAAGGAAATACTCACAAGGAGGGTACAAGTCAATCACCTGAAAAATTCTTTGAGCCACATATTTTTGAAGAGGCTGCAAGGGCTGATATGACACTAAATGATCACAAATGCACAGAATTAAAAAATGACAAATTGCTGAATGATGTTGTTACACATGTTCAGTTGGAAGGTTGTAATGTGGTCTCTGATGTTACCCAGATGGATGGGCGAACGGTGGCCACACTCCAAAAAACCTCTGAACATGGAGAAATGAATAAAATATCTCGCACAGAAATGGGTAAAAAGGAGGGAAAAATGTCTTTTCATTTACCAATGTGCTTAGCCAAAAGTGAAAAAGACCTGAGAAAGGTGAGCCCTGAAATCAGTAAGAATTCACATTTCTTATGTGTATTAGAGGAAGTTGAGGACAAATATTATGCACCCATCACTGTAGAAGAAAAATGCCACACCTTCGCTATGATTGACACTGGCGCACAGGCCACAATTATGTCCAAGGAGCTGGTAAAGAGTATCAATGAAGGGAGGCCTCCACAGAGTCAGATCACAGTGAAGGCAAATCAAGGCCCAGTGCATAACTTTAATGGGGAGGAGGTGCCCATCATAGGTGTAACTGAGGTTGACATAAAAATAGGAAAGCACAGAATGAAACAAGAGGTATTGATCACATCTATTTGTGAAATTCCATTTCTGATGGGGACAGATTGCCTGAAAAGATTGTCTCCTCTCATAGATGGAGTGAATGGAGTGCTGTGGTCCTTAACCAAAAAACCATTGAGGCCTAAGAAACTAAAATCACAAAACAGCAATATAAAAGAATGTCACACCGTTGCCAAAACAAATGATGCTGTGGAGGTATATCTCCAGAATAGCTGCATACCTAGTGTCACTGTTATATTAATGTGTCAAGACAAAGATCAGAGCGACAATGAAAAACTACCTGTACAAATATACTTGGACCCAAGGAAAGATTGGCAGACTGCTATAGATGAGCACACATTACGTTTTTACTTAAAAGAGAATACATGCAAACAGAATATTGTTTCTAAAACAGATTCAGAAAAACACATTACCACTCTGGCAGAAATACACATGGAAGATGAGCAACCATGGGTTCACGTTGGTATAAATGATTATCTTAAAACAATAAAAGCCACTTTAGCGCTTGAACATGAAAGGAGTTTCATTAATGAGAAATTGTTGCAAAAAATTATGGAGAGGGAAGAAATCCCGAAATTTAGGATTAAAAACCAATATGTTTCTGGGTTGGACAGTCCAGACTTTGAAAACCGAATTGCAGGCAGATGCATGCTTAAAATTAGCATTGGGCAGAAAATAATTTACCATAATGTATGGATAGTGAGTGGAGCACAAAATGAATTTTACATGGGCAATGACATCATGCACAGAATGTGTATGGTGTTAGATTTCCTTAATCAAAAAATATGGTCACGCCTAGGTGGTCCGGCACCTGAATTTGAAGACAAAAGAAGGGCTTATCATTGTGCACAACTAGTTCCTTATGCAGTCAAATTACAAATGAGGAAAAATACTATTGTTCCTGCATTTACAAAACAGTTTGCAATAACACTGAAATGCAAAAATGGACAGCAGATGAAAGGCTCTGATGCATTTGTATGCCTGAATGAATCCATAAAACAGCAAGGCCTGGATTATGAATACATTCCAATGGTAGACATTGGTGAGGGATCTGTAAAAATCATGGTAAATAATAAAGGTTGTCAGGATATTCATTTAGAGGAAAACTCCCCATTAGGAATGGCCATACAAAAATCACATTATACGGCAGATTTAAATAACATGGTGATTGGGAATATTCCTGAAAAATATGTAGATGCCAAGGGCGAGTTGCCAGAACACCTGGACTCTCAGCCCAAAGGAATATTTAAAATTCATTCTGTGTATCCTTATGATTCAAATGAGACAGTGTGCTGCCATCAAGAGGATTGCATAATATTTAATTTAAATGAAAATGAAACAGGAAATCAGCCCATTGAAGTGGAAGCTGATATGCCAAAATATTTGAAAGTGGCAGCTCTACAAAAAGACACAGCCACACAGTTAGAGGAAAGCGCTGAGATTCCTTTACCAGAAGAGTTTCCAGAATTTTCCAGAATGGTAGAAGAGCAGATCTCCTTAGCGGATGCATGTGACAGCGATGGGGATCGAAACGACCTGAGGGAAATATTTATGGAGTTTAAGGATGTATTTGCAAAAGATGCTTATGATTGTGGTTTAACTGATTTACATGTGGCCACACTACCAGAAGGTTGTAGCAGAAATCCAGTGTTTGTACGCCAGTATAGACTACCGCTGGCATGTTTAGAATCATTGGCAGAGATTATTAAAAATTTGGAATCACGGGGAATAATCAGGCCCATTCATAGCACATCCAATACGCCTATTTTAGGTGTGTTAAAGCCAAATGGTCAATGGCGGCTGTGTGCAGACTTAAGAGAGTTAAATAAAAGAGTACCAGTATCTAGATGGCCACTACCATTCATTGATCAGGGCCTAGCTCAGATACATGGTTCAAAGGTATTTACCACATTAGATCTCACATCTGGATATTGGTGTGTGCCATTGGCAGAGGAGATACAACACCTATTTTCCTTTACATTTGACAGGACTCAATATGCCTGGCTTAGAGCTCCGTTCGGGTACATCAATAGTGGGAGTGAATTTGGCATATTTTTGAGAAAGGCCATGCCAGATGCAGCGGAAAGAGGAACAATAGTTTATGTGGATGATGTCCTGATAAAAAATGAAAACCTTAAAAGTCATTTTGATGAAATAAGACATGTGCTTGGCCAATTGCAGAAAGCAGGCGCCAAAGTATCTTTGCAAAAAGCACAATGGTGCAAGAAAAAAGTGAACTTTCTAGGGCATGAAGTGACTGAACATGGGCTAAATCCACAAAGGAAGAAAATAGAGGCCATACAAAGATTAAAAGATCCTAAAAATGTGAAAGGAGTAAAAAGTTTATTAGGGATGACAGGCTATAACAGAAAGTTCATTGAGAATTATGCAGAAATCACTCAACCATTGACTAAACTGCTTAAACTAAATACTCCCTGGAGATGGGAAAGAGAGCAGTCTGATGCAGTGGCTAGATTGAAGGAATGTATTGTAAAGGCACCATGTTTAGCATACCCCATAAAGGACAGGGATTTCTTTATAGAAATAGGCTTTTCTGAACATTGTATGTCAGCAGTGTTATCACAAAAACACGATTTGAATCACAAAACCATTGCATATGCAAGTAAGGCATTTTCCCAAGTTGAAATGAAATTTAATGAATGTGAGAAGGCCCTATTAACCACTGTGTGGGCGCTACAACATTTCCGCCCCATTGTTCAGGGAGAAAAGGTGATTATTGAAACAAATCATCAACCTTTGCAATTTTTAGAGAGTAAAAGAATTAGATCAGGCAATATAGCGCAATCCAGAATCACTTCATGGACGCTGGCATTACAAGGTTTTCCCGTAGAAGTAAGATATGGACAAAATAAAAAGAGCCCAATTGCTCAAGGGTTAGCTGACTTACATGACTGTGCAGCTGAACAAATAACAAATGAAATGGATGTGGAAGCTAGTTTACAGGAATTTGAACAATCACCACACAAAGCTTTTGATGAAAAAACATGCAAGGATTTGCCAACTGTATATGTGGACGGTTGTGCTTTTCACATTGAAAATGACAATAATAAACAATTAGTGGCAGGAATAGGAAATGTCTGGTTGAAATGTGAAGGCGTTCCTAGTATAGGGATGAGGATTGGAGATAGGAGCAGTCAGGTGGCGGAATTGGCAGCCATCTATAAAGCAATTGCTACTGCAGTTGATAAAAAGTTCAGTGAAATTGTCCTGGTGACTGATTCTGACTATGCACGGAATAGCTTTGTGGAGTATTTGCCTGGTTGGAAAGCAAGAGGCATGGTTACATACAACAAAAAGCCACTTAAACATGGAAAAATGATACAAGCCATAGACAAATTGGTGTCAGAAAATAATTTAACAATATACTGGAGAAAAATTCGTGGGCATTTAAAAACACCAGGAGAGGATAAGGAGGGAAATGATAAGGCAGACCATCTGGCTAAGATTGGGGCTGTGATGGGAGAATTGCTACCTATTGATTATTTAATGGGTGAAATACAAATTGATGCAGTCACACGTTCTAAAGCACAAAAGGAGGTATATCAACCGGTGGTGCAGTGGAGTCATGACACGCCAGACCAAGATTTGATTGAGGCACAAAAGAATGATCAAATTTTGGGAATATATTATAATCATTTGATAGATCCTGAACAAAATCCTGTAACAGAAAAAGATTGTATGGGAAAAGAAGAGTTGAGGGTGTTATTAAAGAACAAAACACAAATTAGATTACAGGATGGACTCATGATTAGAGAGTCCATAACAGGGCAAATACAGTGGGTAGTACCCCTTTCATTCAGAGGACTAATGCTACACCATGCACACGATGCCATAACTGCAGGCCATAGAGGTTCACAAAAAACATTAGAAATACTAAAAGATTATGCTTACTGGCCACATATGTCCCAAGATGTGGAATTATATACTAGAGGATGTCTAGTATGCGCCCAATTTAAACCTGCTTCACCAATGCATAGAGCACCATTGATGAAAAGAGGCCTAACTCTCCCATGGTCAGATTTGCAAATAGACTATGTAGGTCCTTTAAAAAGGTCGAGCAGGGGACACCGTTATATTTTGAGTGTGGTATGTTTGATGTCAAAGTGGATTGAGTGCATTCCTGCACCAGATTGTAGTGCGCAAACAGCAGCCACATTGCTGGTGAACCATGTGTTCTCAAGGTTTGGGTTGCCGCAAAGAATTGAGTCAGACAGAGGAAGTCATTTCACAAGTACTCTAATGAGCAAGGTATGGCAAATACTAGGTGTGAAAAGGAAACTACATATCGCATATCGGGCGGCGTCTTCAGGTACAGTTGAAAGAAGCAATAGGTCTGTTGTGGATATTTTAAAGAAATTTGTGGCAGAAGCAGGTTCCAGCTGGGATTTGCGTTTACCATTGGTTTTGATGGCAATCAGGTCGACTCCTGCCAAAGCAACAGGTGTTAGCCCCCATGAGGTCTTAACAGGTAGGAAAATGGTGTTACCACAACACCTACTATACAGAACACATGAGCAAACTCTAGTGAGTGCATCCACAGTTCATGAATATATTGATGAACTGAGGAGGCATTTGCAACATGCATTTGCTTTTGTGCAGAGAAATCTGGAAAGAGCTGCTGACAGTGCAAAGTCATATTATGATAAAAAGACATCAGTAAAGGAATACAGTGTAGGGGATCAGGTGTACAAGTTTCATTTTGGAAAAAGTAAACAGAAAAATTCTAAATTTCTAGCAGCCTGGCAGGGGCCATTTCGAATTATAGATAAGGTTTCTCCTGTAGTGTATAAAATTTTGAAAAATGAAGGTGAAACAGCAATAGAGCAGTTTGTCCATGTAAATCAAATCAAACCATGCCATCCCAGACATGAGATCAGGCAGCTTGAGCATGTGGAAACGGATAGAGTCCCTTGAGAAAATAAATGGGTGTAATCAGGAGGCAGTGACAAAGAAGTTAAAAAAAAGTTGATTGTTATGATGGCACATAAACACTGTAATATATGTAAAAATATATAATATAAATAAATAAATAAATAAATAAATAAATAAATAAATGCACATATAACGGAAGCTCGTGGTTGGTGTGCAGAGAGAAAGTGTATTAAATATTGAATGCTGTTTTATATATGCTTGTTTTCTTTTAACTTGTATTTGATTTCAAAAAAAAAAACAGGAAAAAAAATATAAACGAAATATTTTTACCAAGCATGTTTTATTTATGGCAAAAGGTGGAAATTAGTATTGTGCTATGTACTTAATCTGTTTATTTTCTATTTTGATTTAGACAATTAACATTATTTGGTCGGAGGTTCCGGGATCAGAGGCCACGGGAGACGATGGAGTCCTGGAGTCCCCTGGATGAAGACCAAAAGATGCCTGCCTCCAGGTGGAGGTGAAGACAAAATAACCGGAATGCCAAAAGAGATGACTACTGTGGATTCAAGATTGCCAAGATGAAAGAGTACTCGAATGAACCGAATAACATCGCTGGTCGGGACATACCAAAAGAGACAAAACAAAAGTTACGGCATATGAAGTTCCACGTATTTATTATTTTAATTATTTATTTTAACTTGTTATATTACTTATTTGTTTTAGTTAGTTGTTTTATTTCATTGTTTTTAATTGACTTGGAAAATTTAAACTTAAAGTAATGCCACTTCCACTGAGAAGGCAAATGTGGAACATTTTATGAACTGATGGACTCAGATGAAATGTTGATTGCAAATTTTCATTGATGCACATGAATATTCATTTTGTTGGATTGCTATATTGTAAAAAAAATAGAACAAGTTGTTTTTAGGAATTGGCTTGGATTATAGCCAAGTTCTAAAAACAAAAGGAGGGTATATGTAAGGATATTTGGCGTGTTACAGTACAGAGTACAGTAATACTGCACAAGTAGCACATTTTTTTGCAGCACCACCACCACAAGGGTGCGGTGCATTGCTATATGGGTTAGCAGATTAACAAGGAAAGACAGGCTATTCAGTCAAAAACGATTTTAACATATAAGATGCAAATCTATTTTTACAGTTAAAAGCACACGTGCTCATTTAAAAATGCACACTATTTTTCACCTGAAATGCCTATATTGCTAGAGACACATTTGAAAATTAACAGCTAACCTATTAACAATTAACCTGACTAATAAAACCTTATTTAATATAACCCACTAATAAAATGTGTTCTCCACTGCAGAATTAGGCATACTCTGAAAACCATTTAAATGCGTGTGCAGAGATTTTTTCTTCTCTGCCTGATTCTCCGTGTTTTTGTGCACAATAACTGCAGGAAGAAGGAAGTCAGATTTGCAACAATTGCAAATGTATAAGCGAAGCTATTGTTGAAGAGTAGGAGGATGAGAGATGATGGATTTCATTGGGACACGTCATACAGAGGGCTGAGAGGAAAGTTTTAGTGGGCAGTATCAGGGAAAAAGACAGGAGACATCTTTCTGCACTACTGGGGAGAAGACCTGGCTGTGGGGTCCTGACTGAATGCAGATTCCTGTGTCCTGCTGCAGTCGAGATTGGGGAGAGCTGAAAGAAAAACCTTTCCACTGGCTGAGGCATTCCTATCTGAAAAAGCTGAGAATTCCAGGCAATGACCCCGGCTTGAGAAGGCAAGCGTTCCTTTTTGTTGGAGTTAATCAAAGAGAGCCACATTCACAAAGAGAACAACTAAAAAGATAAGGTAATGAGAAGTGTGGGAGCTGAGTGTGTACGGTAATATGCAGTCAGTGTAGGATTCCTGTGCGTGTCTTAATCAAATACCAATGTTGCAATTTGAGTTCTGTTCTCCGCCACGCTCTTTGCAGTGTGTCATAGACAATGCTTTGACTGTACCATTTTATTTATTTCTGTAAAGAATGAGATCGTGTCTAAATGCAGCTTTTATAATACAGAAAATATTTGAAAACAGACGGGTGTTTTATTTTCTATTTACCATTACAATGCCGATGATGTGGGGAGATTTTTAAACAGTGCAATGGTCATTTTAAGACAGATGTGTGCATGTCAGAATCAGTATGAATAATTGTGAGTGACTGTAGCATAGCTTGTTGGAGGTACATGAGCCAACGGGAAGAGAGACTCTCTGAACATAGCTCCCTACCGTATATAAGGTAGTGGAAATTACCACAAGACTACCACATATAGCTCTCTGTCGTAAATAAGTCAGTGAGTTCGCCCATGGTGGCACACCAACACTATCACTGGAAATGTGGTATTCCTAGAATGCAGGTCTGAGGTCTCTCTAGTGATCACACGAAAAATCTAAGCAAAGATAAGGGATTCTGGACATTGGGGCCACAAATAAAACAAGGGAATTATGCTCACCAAAATACCACCAACCACGTATACCAAATATGCAGGTCTGGGTGCTGAAATAATGCATGTCCATTGTATTATTGTTGCACATGGCCAAATCTGAATACAAAGAGTGATTATTGCTAAGTTATTTTCGGCGGTAATAAAATACCGTCAGGCCCCAAATCTCCACAAAATACCCTACACTCCCTGGCAACCCCTGCACTACGGGACTGTCTCTGTATCCCTACAGCCTCCCTTCCCAGCACGTATCTGCACCTATCCTGCACTTGCCACCAGCTGGCCCTTATTATTTATCTTGTATTTTACTAATCACTTTGTACTGCACTTTCCCCTCTCCCTTTCCCCCTTGCACTTTTCCCGTCCCCCCTACCCATGCACTTGCGCGATCTGAATGACACCTGGCCTAGTAGGATCGTTGTCTGTCTTCCCCTTGTTCCCCTCCCTTGCCTCGTCGCGCCTTGAAACACTTGTGTATAGGCGCGTTACAAATGCCACATCATATCATATCATATCATGCTGTACTACAAAGGGTGCAATGTCCTTCTGTCTGAGGTTGTAAGTGTGATTCTTACACTTATATGGGCGTTTCCAGCTGCTGTGTGTGTGTATACTATTACTTTAATTATTTACTATTTCTTCTTTTCCCCCTTTTTTCATGTGTTCGCCATATCTGTAGCAATAACAGAATGAATCTGGCTGATGGACTACGTGTGTGTATTTGCAAATGTGTTAACATTAGGCAATTTGAAAGATGCATGTAAAGCTGTATGCAGTGATGTTTTCAATGGTGTTTGCATACACAGATTTTTACGGCCAATGAGCAGCTTGGAGTCAAGGACTGTGTGACTTTCTGAAATCTGCGTTAGGTGCCAACGAAGCACGGCCATATTATTTTCACGTGGGTGTGCATGTCTGCCTGTTTCATTTCCACGTTTTTTTAAAATGCGTGCAGTCTCCCAGTTCTCTGACCCTAACCTGTTCTGTTTGACTCATCCCTCTCAATTGCTTGTGTTGTCCTTTGTAATCAATTGTATTGTTGAACAAACCATACATACAATACATTCTTGAGTGGAATTTCTGAGCTTTTAATGAAAGGAACACATCTAGGGCCGGATTCACACTTTCGATGGGATTGCACCATTATAAAAACGCTTCTGTGAATCAGGCCCATAGAGTATATAAATGAGGAATAATGGCCCTCATTACGAGTCAAGCAGAAACCAGCTGGAAAAACCGGCAGGTAGCCGCCAGACCGGTAACGATTTACCAGCGCCTGACTTGCCGGAATAACCGGGGCATTACAGCCCCGGTGGTCCGGTAAGTCAGGCGCTGGTAAAATGTTGATCCCCATTCCAGTGGAGTCCGATTGGACTCCATGGGAATGGGGACCTCGGAAGCACTGACACTGTTGCTGACACTAACGTTGCTGGTACTTCCCTGGAAGTCTGCTGGCGGGTGCCGTTCTGCCCGCCATGGTCAGACCTGGCGGGAGGAATGGCACCCGGCAGCAGACTCGTAGTTGCCAGTCCAGAAACAACAGTGCTGGTAACCTTACCGGCACCGTTGTTTCCGTAATGGCAAACTTGTAATGAGGGCCGCTGTGTTTTTTAGATGCGGTCCATCAACTCTAAAGCACTGACGCTGGTTCACCTCTAAACTGACCTATGCTTTAGTCATCACTGGCCTAGTTAACCTACGTAGGTACTTCAATGCAATAGAACAGTAGTGCTTTTTGAATGTTTGTCCTAATCTTTTCTAAAACGATGGCAGCACGCTTTGTGAAAGAATTGCCTAGTCCACGCTGTAAATGAAGTGTGTTATTCCATGTGCATACCCTTGATTGCAAGACAGCGCTCTTTTTGATTAGTCGTGCTTCCTTGGCACCTAACGCATATTTCAGAAAGTCACACAGTCCTTGACCCCAAGCTGCTCATTAGACATTTTTAATCTGCACCGTTGTTGATAATTAATTTGTACCGAGATCTTTTAAGGTGATGACAAAAACAAGAAAGTGTTTGTGAAGAAGATTAAAGAGACAATTATTCTGCAAATTGGCCGATTTAAATGGAAAATATGTAGTGGACTGATTAGCGAACCTCTGCATCTTTTGTAACAAAATAATTGTGTTGACCAACACTGCAGTGTTCCGTGCCAGTGATAAATGTATCCTGGCGGAACCACCATGAACAGTATTTCATCCAAGATAAAAGAAAAAATGCAATGAGGACTGGTGCTAAGGGTGTCTGTCTTCATCCTGAATTCCCATAGGAATCATTGTAGGCTCCGCCCACTCCCGCAGTTAAGTGCAACTGATTGGTGCATGCGTGACTATTTAACCCATCAGCATTAATGAGTGCAAGAGACATACAGAGAACAGACATATAGAGAAGGCTGTTTTGGCTAGGGTTATATGAAAGGTTTTGTGGGTATCCATTTGTGCCTTGGTGTGAAGGGCATTGATTGCCTACAAGTGGCAGACATTTGTTACATATGCCCGAAGGATCCTGATTCCTGATTCGTCCTTCTGCCAGATGAACCTCAAATAATTAGCTTGGATCCGATCATTTGCACATATTATCCTAATTCCTATTTGTTTATTGAGATCAGAGTTTCCAGAATTGTTTACAGGTCATATTACAGATATCAAGCAAGTCATGGATTCTCCGAGTTTTTTTTACAATATAATAGAAACTTGCAATAACATTCAAACAGAAACTTTCCATATAGGGATGAAGTTCTGTTCTCATGGTTACAGATCAGGGAACCGTGGTATTGTGGGGTTATTGGCCACTTCTGGGGTTACGAGCAAGGCACAGACCAAGGCAGAGGAAACAAGAGACAGAGTACAGCATGAAAGGTTGCAAAGGCAATATAAGTGAGCTAGGCATTCAGGGGGGCCTGTCATCTGATGGGTGGAACATCAGAGACAAGTGTTTTCCAGGCACCCCTGCCCACACCAATGTTTCCGCCTTGCACCTAGTGTTAAGTTCAAGAAGCCAAAGTTTGTACACTGGGCCACCAGGGGACTTCCAGGACATAGCAGTTCTTCTGTTCGCAAGTACGCATGCCAGGTCCATAAACTTAGCCAAATGTTAATACCTGCTACCTCTGGAGTATGAGCCCAGCACAATCCCATAGGGGACCAATCAAACCTAATGACACAGGCCGCCCAGCATGGTTGTTCTATTTGGTACCAGAACCTCTGAATTCTCGTACATTTCCAAAAGATCTGAATAATGTTGGTGTCTTCCTGGTGGCACCAAGAGCAGGTAGATTGTGTGTTTTTGCAGACTGTAGCTATCCTGACCGGGGTCATATATGTATGATGGAGCAGATTTATCTGTAACAGTCTGAACCGGCCATTACGGGATACATTCCTATGGAAGCCTATTGAAGCCCAGCATTCGATCCCACACAATGTCTGAGATCATAGTCCCCAGATCTGTTTCTTATTTCAATTTCACTGCTGGGTTACGACAGCTGGTCCCCTCCAGCAAGCAACCATAGAGTCTAGAAACTGGCCTCCAGCCGTCTTCCAGCGCATATACCAAGGCCAAGAGAGCCGCTTGCTCTGGCTCTTCTGGTCACCTGTCCCATCTATTTTTAGCCATTCCCTTCACCCTTATATATCTCAAAACTTGGCCTCTAGTCAGGCCCTGCTGTTGCATAATGTTCGCCAGATCCCTTAATTTACCTCCATCATATAGATCTCCCCAGGAGTAGATACCACACCTCTCCCAAAGTCTGGTGGCGAACATATCCTCTCTATTTGTGCAAACATCCACCAATATAGGGATGTTGGGGGAGTAGGGCTGGGACAACCCAAGTATCTTCAGGGTTCGAGACCAGATTCGTCTGCCAATATCGACAAGCGGAGGTAAGGTAGCCATGTAATTTGCTGCTACACATAATGCCTACTTGGTGTTACCAGCTGCTGAACTAATGTCACTTCTGGCGTGGGGCCGTCTGCTAACCACTAAACACGAAATCTCAATTGGTAATATAGCTCAAGCCTTGGTTGCTGAGCCCCACTGTCCTTGTAAGGTAACTACAACACAGATCGAGATAGCTTGTGGCAGCCCGTGCCGCAAAGGAACACTCTGATTAAGGTGTCTAGCTGACAGGAAGAGCGCTACCCCTATATAGTGAGAAAGAAGTAAAGAAACCTAGGGAGAACAATCATTTTGACTATGGCAACCCTGCCCAGCACTAGCAGTGGTAGCATGGACCAAAAAGCCATAGACTTCTTCAAGCCCCACGCCACCCTGAGTGTGTTGTGTGTGTATGTATCTGCCGGCGTATGGATAATCTGCATACCCAGGTATTTGAAAGATTTCTCCACCTACGGGATGCCCAAGTCTGGGAAGTCAGTTATGTTAACTCCCCGTAGCCCACCCAAGGGAAATAGGCAGGATTTGTGCTTGTTAAAGGAGATACCGGATAACTCTGCAAACATATAGTTAGTATGTCAAGGATCATAGGGAGGTTGTGTTGTGGTTCACAAAGAAAAAGTAATAGATCATCTGAATATAGAGAAGCCAAATGTCTATGTCTGTGTATCATGATCCCCGTGTCCTCATACTCCTGTTGCAAAAATGATGCAATAGGTTCCATGGCTAATATATGCAACATAGGTGACAGCGAGCAACCTTGTCGGGTACCGCAGCGTATATTCCAAGCCTCGGATACCTGTCTACCAGACCTCACCCTGTCCATTGGAGATGTGTATAATAGAGTCACCCATTATATTTAAATTCTCGCCCAACCCAAAATTTTGCAGCGAGGCAAGCAGCCATTCCCAGTATACGGAGTCAAATGACTCGACAGCATCCAGGGATGCCACCATGTATTGCTCTTCTCAGGAGTTGGTTTGATCGATGACATGTTGGAGCTATCAGAGGTTGAGTGCAGTGCTATGGCCTGGTACGATACCAATTTGGTATGTGTGTAAGAGGGTAGCAATAACACTGCAAAGGTGTTTTGCCAGGATCAAGGTGAGAATTTTGATGTCATAGTTCAACATAGCAAGGGGGCGATATAAGTCACAGTTAGCCATTGGCTTTCCTGGCATGGGTATAGGTATAACCAGTGATTCCTGCATTCCAGTCTGCAGCATGCCCTTATTGAAGGCCTTGTTAAAGACGTTCAGGAGCATAGGGGCCAGGGTGGAGCTATAAGTCTTGTATAACTCCGGTGGGAGTCTGTCACTTCCCGGTGTTTTACAGGTGGTGAGTGAAGCAATCACTTTCTGTACTTCCTCTACAGTGATGGGATGGTCCAAGGGGTTTTCCTGATCTGGAGTAAGTCTCAGGAGCCGGATGAGCGAGAGAGAATTTGCAATATCTTCCTGGGGCACCAAATTATTGTGGCTGTATAATTGTGCATAATATATGGCAAAGATATAATTAATTACAAGCTGGGATTGCCACAGAGCTCCAAATTTGTCAAGGAGTAGTGTAGTTTGAGGTCTAGGTTGCTTGCGTTTGCAATGCCTCTGTGTTGTATTTATGCCCTAATAATTAGACACCTCCCGTCTTTATTGCTTACAACTTCCAGTAGTTGGAAAGGTAGTTTACTGCTGACCCAAGTGAGCACTCCTCTGGAGAATTCGTAGTATGTGTCACCAAAACCCATGCCTCCCCAGAAGCTAAAGAGGGCTTCCTGATCCCTGGGTAGTAGGTGGGTCTCTTGCAGTAAAGCTATAGAGATTTTCCTGCATTACAGGTAGGGGTTCACCCGATTCCTACGTAGATAGGAATTCAGACCTGGCACATTCCATGAGAGTACAATCTCGGGACATTCCTGACATCCCCTCCCCATGAGCCAAGTTGTAAGGAATAAACCAGTGCATGACATAAACAACAAAAGCATAAAACATTGCCCAACAAACCACATTTTTCAGGCATCCCGGTACTACCAAGACTTTGGACAGTCCAGGTACCAGGTAGCGGAACTAGCAATGGGCCAGTCACCAGTGTCAACTGGAAGTAGGTGGATATTACTAGCAGTGGGTAACTGGGTGTCCTCCCACTGAACAATCAGGACATGAGTGGAAAGCTTCAGTTTGAAACTGAGTATTAGTCAGGGGGGATCCATAGTCCCACCAGTGGTTAGGCTCAATTAAGACCAAAAGTTTACAAATATGGTGCAGATCCCGCGTCTGCACCAGAGTTTGAGCAGATTCCCCTTTAGGCGTCAATGGTAACCAGCCTCCCTAGAGAGAGTAGTTGGGAAGATAATTATTTGTTGCATGTGCTTGTTCAGGTATCAGGGTGCTTTCCATCCAACAGGTTATATCTTCAGCTTTGAAGGATAAATTAGCATGTATTTGAGGCCTAGATGTCGCAGTCTGACTTTGATAGGCACAAATCAGTTTAGCAGCCTCCATACTGCGGGAGTATAATGTGGATAAATGGCAGTTTTAGAGCCATCATGTGATATCTACCTCCCTGTCACAAATTTGAGGATCTTACCGATCATAGGTCATGGGTGATATCAAGATGGAATTGTTTTCTGAATTGATCTGTGGGCTCCAAAGCCCTCTGACAATCTGCCACGTCTGAACTCTTGTAGCAGCAAGTTTTCAACATAAGGCGTCGGGTCCATTCCCTCTGACCCTTCCGGCAAGCCTAACACCTGCATGTTGTTTTGTCATCCTCTGTCCTCCACAACCTGCAATATTAGTTCCAATAAAGTGTTTCTCCTCTCCAGTTTCTTAACCTTCACTACTAAGTCTTTAGTAGTGACCACTGTGTCCTTGAGTTGCTGTTCCGCACAGGAAACCCTTTCTGCCAGTTTTCTTACATTGTGCCCGAGCAGCTGAACATCTGACTTAACCTCACCAATTTTAGTCTCCAAGGAGGTTGGCAGGGAGGCAATCGCTGTGAGGACTAGGTTATCCTGCAAGTCCTGGGCTGTGTCGGGGTGTGTGAGCTGGTCTATTCCAGAAGCTTGTCTCAGGGCTGTAGTCTTGCCCTGGTTCGCAAATTAGTCCATGATAGTGGGATTCCCCTTGTAATTCGTAGGGGACATTGTTGCAGGCTAGGTATAACAAGAGGACAATCACTAAAACAGTAAAAACAGTAAGCACAACCCTAATTTATCTCTTCTTACCAAAATAGGACATTAAGCTGTGTACCACATATAAATATATATATATATATATATATATATATATATATATATATATATATATATATATATATATATATTCTAGACCAAACTCAAATCATTAAGTTTTCAATTTTTTTTCGAAACAGAATGTTTCTCTTAAGAAAAATATTTTTTGGTATGAAATGCATTGAAACTTTAAATGCAGCACTCACATATATGCAAAAGAAAATTCTTGTCTATTAGATATATATTTTGAAAATACTAAACCACAAATATTGGAAATAAGTTTTATTTCTTGTTCACTATTTTTAATTTTCAGCGACTGTACAAATTTACTTTCCCTCCTGTTGAACCACTAATGTAAAGTGGAGAAACACGTGTTGAGGTCATTGATGTAAACCTTAAAAAGTTGAGAAAGAAATGCAACTAAGCTGTGAAGATAACAGTTACTACTAAATAAATCTATGTGTGGAGCGCCTGGCAACAGTGTTTGTATCCTTCATTTGAATACTTCTATTAGCTCTGTGCAGCCCTTAGAGAAGCAAACCACAAATGTAGGCAGCACCAACAAATTTAAGAAGAACTAATAACCACTAAAATCCAATCACTCGCCACAGTTTGCCACACAAAGGCTGCTATCTTCTTGCTATTGCAGATCCCAATTGCACAATTGTATTTCAGGAGGACAGCAGCAACAAGTATTTCAGCTCAGTGAAGGCACAACACTGATCACTGATTGGGTGCTCAGCGTGGGCTACACTCAAGCTTCCTGAGTGGAGCGACTCCCATGGCGCCAGGTCTAGGAACAAACCACAATTTTATCAGTCGCAGCAAATGTAGCCAGCTTGGAATAGAGTCCCAGCCTTCACAGGGGGACAAGCCACTCCGGTGTTACTGGGTGCAGTCCCCCCATGGTGTTGGAAGTGGGTCTGGGAAATGTACCAGTGACTGTGGCCAGGGTTGGGGTGGCAATACAGCCAGCAACTCACCTGATCCTCCAGAATCATTCAGGCAGTCCTGTGCCAGGTAAATAAATACTGCATCTACATGTAGCAGGCCAAATCTGCAGGCGAGCATTGCCGCATGGTGGTGTACCACAATGGTACACTGCAGTGGGTTGAAATAGTTCCCCACTTGGTCCCCACACCAGGGAGCGTTCAGCGGGCAATCCTCAGCACCCTCTCCCCGCCGTGCAATGTCTGGCCAAGGGAGAGGAGCTCATGCATCCCACAGCTGCAGTAGGGACTCCTCCATGTTTGCTCAGTGCACTGCTCCAGCTGTGCAGCTGAGCACTTTCGCCACCGCACACACAGTCAAGTGGATCTCCAGGATCGAAGGGTGCACCCAGATCCAACGAGCAAGCTTACCGACCGTCATCTTGGGACACGGAGCAGATTCCACTCTCATGCAAATTTCACCCCTTTGCCGGGTTCCGATTCAAGTCAGACAAAGGCTGACAAGTTAGACATTGACTTCCCCCACACAGGGGTGTAACTTGCTGCAAGATGCGATCGATAGAATTTCTTTGCTGCAAGGATCTGCAAGGATCTCAGTGGGAGCGTTACTCGATCAGGTCCTCACTGTCTGCTCCCGGGCCACGCCCTCTCACATGTTATCCTAATTATCATAACTGGTTTCACTTTGGTCAAAAAGTGATTGTATTCAACTGTCGTGGTTCCCATGTGTATATATAATTTAAAAGAGCACTAATAAAGCATGTTTAAGTAAGGCTGTGTTTGGTCCTGGGGAGGATTCGGGAAGATTCCCTGGCTTACCCCACAATGACCTGGTCAGTTAGCAGGGGTGCGTAACTGTAAAGAAGAATATGTGCAGTCACTTAAGCGAAGCTTCAAGTGTGGGATGCCCCTTTGGGTAATTAACACCCCTTGGGAGCATTGAGTCCCAAAGGATGCCACGTTCCGAGTTTGTGAAGAAAAGCACAGACATGAGCTTCTGACAAGACAATCCTAGTTTATGGCTCAAAGGTTTCATGAACACTGGGGCAGCAGGGATCACTGTGTTCGCTTGTTAAACAGATGATGTTTTTAAAAACCCTGGGATTAGCAGAACACATAACTAGTGGATATAATGTGGAGATTCACATCCAAACTACATATGATTCCCCCCTTTCCATTGGAAGCCTCCATGTTTTAGGAACTGCATAAATGGATGAGTAAAGCTGGCAGGTGCCATGGGGCATGGAGCTGACCCAGGGAGGCCCTGGTCTGCACATGTCCAAGATGAATGTCTATGATGGTGACATGCATGTATTTAAGGCTGGGCCATGTTACTCAGGAAGAAGAGTTAAGGGTCCAGGAGCAGTGTTGAAGCTGCAGATTGCTGAAACATGTTCAATCCAATTGTGAGTTATACTACAGAGAACACCTGTGTCGAGTTAAGTGTGAGCATTCGATGGAGGTGGGGCTAGGCCACTTTGTAAACACAAGAGTTTTGAATAAGGGTAGGAACATTTTAAATCAGCATATAAGTCTTGTTGGAGCTTGTTGGAGGTGGAGGAGGAAAGAGGAGGACTTTGTGCTGGAGCAGTGACAAGGAGACTAGAGAGAGGAAGCATGGGAGTCATAGAAGAAGTTAGAGATACTGAAGGTAGAGGAGGAGGTGGTGAAGATTGAGGAGGCAGTATTAATGACAGAGGTGGAGCAGTTAAAGAGGCAGGAGAAGGCAGTGAACATCACGGAGAAGGTGGTGTATTTTAAGATGTACGTGTTGAAGAATGAGGTGGATTACATTGTGAAGATTGAAGAGGAAATGGTGAAGTCTGAGTTGGTGGGGAAAGAGGCACCAAGGACCCAGAAGTGATGAGTGGAAAGCACAGGATAGCCGTCTATTTATAAGCTGTTGCCTATTTTAATGGAAACGACTTTAGCTGCCATGACCTGTTGTTCCAAATTAGCACATGCAGACATTTGAAGGGGGTGTTATTGAGATCAATGGCCGGACGCAGGTAAAGTGGAAACAGGATCACTTTATTTAAGATTGGCAGAGCAAGCAACAGGCACACAGCCCGGCTCAGCTCCATCTGTCATTTACTTTGCCTATGGTGATGGGCGTTGGTGCGCTGGGCTGGATTCTCACTCCCAGCTTCCTTTGCTCTTCCCATCCTAATAGCGAGGCACCCTTCCTCACAACCAGAATGTCGGCCGGGCACTCCATTCCTTTGTAGCAATCCTATCCCTGGAATTTACCTAGCAGGTCTATTGCGGTATCCCCATAACCACAAGGCTGTACTCTAGCTGGTGATAGATCCTACACATTCCTGTGTAAAGTGTGCTTGAGGGTGTTCTCTGATACAATAGTCCAAGGAGATGCTGAATTGACTTTCATTGCCAACTTGCACCCATCAATCATGAAATGGTCTACGAGGCCATTTGTTTCTCCCGTCAGAAAATATGGCATGGCTTGCTCTCTTGACTGGATGCAGCAGACACACCTGGAGCTGAGGAATTTGATGGGTCTTCATTATACTACCATTTGCCCACCATTTTAATGGATGCTTCCTTGTACATGTGTGTGAAGTGGCCCTTTTGCCTGCACTTAAAACATTCTGCACCCCTGGCAGGGCAGAATGTGCTGCTCGCAGTGTGTCTGGGGTTACTACACCTAAGGCACTTCTGACCCCACCATTCTTTCTTTGGGCTAGGGCTGGGTAACCTTTTCTTTTGAGCAACTGCACATATCTCTTGCGCCACCTGTTTTCCCACTTTCATCTCCTTCATGTGCTGCATGGTCTGCTTGATGCTTCGCGTGAGCTCCACAGCCTGCTCCAACAACATGTCTTTGTTCAACAGCTTCTCTTGAACTCTCGGGTTGTTGGTGCATCTGACCAACTGGTCTCTGATCAAGGTGTCAGTTAGGTCCCCGAACTTGCAGCTGTGACTCAATGTCCTCAGGGTAGTCACATAGGTCTCCACGGACTAAGCTATCTTGACTTCTCTGGAAGAATATGTGCCTCTCAAAAGTAACCTTTTTCTTGGGTTCAAAATGTTCCTCTATTCTTCTACCTGTAACTGTATACTCATCCAGGTCTCCAACCCCCTCCTCCAGCCGACTCACAAGAACATTGAATGCGCACCGGCCCTTCCGGCCCAAATTATGGAGCAATAAGGCGTTCCTCCTGGATGGACTGAATCTGTCTCCTCCTATAGTCAGCAGATAATTCTCGAACATCCTCCTCCACCTTTCCCACCTGATGGGAGGAGTGCCAGGCTCTGCAAGGAATGGCGAGGGTTGTGGAATGGCAGCAGCCATTTCCTCTCTGTCTTGATCAATGACTGTTGTGCTGGAAATTATTAATGTTACGTTTATTCACTATGTTAAGTAAGTCCTTGGAGGTTTTCCTTCGCTGTAATCTTAGTGTGTCTTGGCTTAGCTAAGTGCTTTCTTTGTGTTACTTGCTGTGTCTTGATGTTTGTACAATGTCCCAAGTGTGCTCCTGCTCCTGCAGCCACCCTTTTTCTTTTCCTTCCTTTATTCCTTATCTGCCTTTAATCTGTGTGGTCCCGCTCTGCCGGCAACTCCGCGACGCGCTGCGTTGCTAGGCAGCGCATCACAATGGGGAAGCAAGCGGCCGTGTACGTGATTTTGCAGCTGCTGTGCTGCCCTCACTGCATGAGGTTTGTGCATGCGCACAAGCACAGGGCTACATTTGGAAAGTGCTGGCCCCTGCCCCTATCTGCTGCGCGGTGCTCCCACTCTGACCTGGGCACAACGGCAGCTGCAGTGCCTGTTGCTCTCCTCTCCTGCCTTCTGCACCTCAGCTCTGACTTCTCGCAATGGGAGGTCACTGGGAAGGCCTACTGTGGTTACCAGCAGGCGGCCACCATCCGGACCGGATCTCCTCTCCTTCACGACCACAAACCAGGCTGGAATCCTCGTCGCCAGTATCGAGATCAATGGTCGGACGCAGGTAAAGTGGAAACAGGATCACTTTATTTAAGATTGGCAGATCGAGCAACAGGTACACAGCCCTGCTCAGCTCCAAGAACTGTCTGGTTCCAGAACTTGGATCAGTTCTGGAACCCTATCAAATACAAACAAGAATGGCAAACACAACAGGTGTCTACATAGTTAGGGCTTTTATCATTGGTAAAACGATACTGATTTGTAAGCATGATGTATGTGTTTTTTCCCAGAAATTGAGCATGTTATATTTTTCACATCAATTGTCATTCTGTTTTGCAAGATGGAAATTGATTGGGTCCTATATCATATCTTACTGTATAATGTGTACTGTATTTACACTTATCTGGATTCCACTGCAAACAGCATGATAAAGTGGGCATCTTTCATTTGGAGTTCTCCAAGGAATTGTGTGTACCATGAGTAGGAGTGTTGTTCTGTAGAGGAGAGATGTATTTAAAATGCTTACCTCCATCTTTAGGACGGCTTAACACACGAGCATATTTTGGGAGGTAATTGACCTCATGATCTTGCACTATTGATTGTACACTGTATTCCCCCCACATATTTAATGTATTACATAACTATTGTGTTATGATCAGGCAGTCAATTAAAAAATCTGGTAGTTGAAATAACACTTTGAGCCTAATTGTGCACAATTTAATGTGTATTAACTGTCACAAAACGGTGTTGCACCCGCCCAATGTACTACCACAAACTAGAGAGGTGTGGAATAGACTGAATGTGAGGACAAGAAGATGCCCAGTTAAAGTGACCGGATCTTTTCCCATGCCATGACATTCTGATCATTTGCTTTCAATCTCTGTACATCTCACAAGGCCTTTCTTGTAATGTTAGCATTTTGGATTTTGGATTTTAAAACATGCAGAACAGATTTAGAGCATGCACAACAATGAACCAGGGTCTAACCTTCTGGTTCATTCTGTAGTTGAGGAAAATATTTCTGTTCTGCTGCAGAAACTGTCTGCATAGGTTAACAACACCCGCCGCTCGATTCTGTCTCAGATTGTACCACTTGAAAGTTTTGTCTGTCAGATTAGATAGAGGTAATCCCCAAATTAGTGCAATATTGACGAAGGACACACGAACCGCTTGATACCAATAAAGTACCTTTAAAGACGACTTCTGGTGTTCAATTGAAGAAAGGTCTATAGCACACTATGTGGCAAGTCTTTTTCCAGTTGGTGTTGTGCAGAGGGGGAGCCTTTGACCTAGCATTGTGGGAAATCCTTTAAGAATAGCAAAATACTGCAAAGCGCCATTCAGACACTAAGTGGATATTAACTGGTTGTCTGGGGTTTGCTGGGTCAAGAGGAGCCAGTGTGTGCTACATCATTGTTCCACTAGGACATGGGGTGATTTGGTGAGCATCCGCAGCATTTACATCGTGCATTGGTGGAATTGAGGTAACAGACCTATGACTGGTCTTAATATCTTTCTCTCTTTAACAAGTTGAGACACCTGCGAGTTGCACAGCATAAAAACTCGGTTTAGAATTGTGCCCGGCATGGCTTGGTTTAAACATGCCAGGAAAGACAGTGAGTAGGTCCAAAACTTAAAATCTGCGTAAAGACAATCCATATAAAAAGGCAACAGCCAGATCATGTTCACCAAGTACTGAACTGACTGGGCTAGCCTTAATCCCTCCACCACTTGAATCCAGAATGGTAATATAGGACGAGATTATAGCATATTTTGCTCTGGAAGTTGAACAAAATGCAAACATGGTCCGTGGGACAAGTGGAGAGGATCTCTTAATGGCCCCAATTGAAAAAGAACTCTCAAGTTGCACTAATGAATTGTCAATCGGCATTCACCATAACTCTCTATTAGCTTTATACTACTCTCCATGGGGCTACGCAAACCCCTCAGGATCTACAGAGTCCACAACACCTAATTTATTTCCAGCAACAGAAATGGATCAGTCCGATAAGGAAATGGCGGATGACTGCCATTTTGTACAATAAACACAAGTACGAGAAGTATTGCAGCCAATCTCAACTCTGGTGTCTTTCACTTTGCTGTGAACATCCTCCTCAAGCTATGCAGCCTTGTACATGAGGATTTAAAACAACAGGGCCACATTGTTTTTAAGCTGTCCTCTCTCCTGGAGCAAAATCAAGCTATTGCAAAGCAGTCCTTATCTGTCAGCGCTCCAGAAACAAATGGGGATTCCCAAGTAAATGAGACTGAAAGTATATAGAGTGTGATTGACACATCTATAGTGGGCAATGATAACGAAGCATCTCCACGTACATACAAAACCCATATAGATAGGCGGAGAGCAAAGCAAGCATCCCATCTTACGTAAAATGTAGCCACCATATTACACTCCTCAGGGACAGATGCCCCAGTTACTCCTGTTAGTTCTACCACAGTTGCAAATAACATGCGCAAATCAAAAATCAAAAAAGAAGAATGATTCAAAGGAAGAAAAGACAGCAGAAAAGTGTGGGCTCCTTAACAAGTGGTTTGTTACAGAGGTGACGGTAGGTCCCGTAATCGGACCGAAAGTAGTTCCAACAATAATTTCCCTCCCTGCTCCTATCCGAGAGGTTGAGCTCAGCAGTTCAGGAGCACATGACATATCCCGTAATGGTAAATTCATTACCAATTTGACTGGTAACGTCATGTTAGGCCCTGCTACAGCTTCACTGCATGTGTCATCTGTTCTTGATCCTAATATCCTTACCATCGGGCCAGTAAAAACATCAAGGGGACCGAAGTACTTAAATCGGGCTGTGGTATTGAAACTACTGGTGAAGATACCATCATTAAGGATACTTAACACTACATACTTTGACTTCATAGAACAGTTGCATGTAAAAGGAGGCAAAGGAACAAGTTACTTACCTGTAACTGCTGTTCTCCAGCATGGGTCTGGCATGGATTTACATGCTCATGAATATTCCCTGACGTCAGGCTGGGAATCCTTTGTAAAGAAAACATCAGTTTCAGTTTCATTTCTGAACTGTCTTTCTCCTAACAACCAATCACTGGTCTCTGGGTCATACTGCCCTCAGCCAATGACTGCCCTCTATCTAAGCCCCTGCTCTGGCAGCCATTTTCAGATTTGGTGGCACGTAAAGTGGCAGTAGGACCAAGAGAAGAGCCGCAGAGGGGTAGGCGGGAGGGTTCGCATATGAATCCATACCAGACACATGCTGGAGAACAACAGTTACAGGCAATTAACTTGTTCCTTCTCCAGCATGGGTTCTGGCATGGATTCACATGCTCATGAATAAATAATACATAGCATTACACACTTGCACAACCATGGGAGTTGGCAAGGCTCAACATTAAGCATTTCAACATCTCAACATTAGGCATCTCTTACCTCCTCACCAGGCTCACCTTCAAGCAAACATGTTGCGCAGCACTGCTTGGCCGACCCTGGACTCCTCCCTGGAATCCCGGTCGATGCAGGAGAACCTCATGAAGGTGTGCATCGACCTCCAAGTAGCAGCCCTGCCAATATCCTGCAGGGGCACACCAGACAGGAACGGCTTAGTTGCAGTGATCACTCTGGTCGAATGGGCTCTCGGACGGCCAGGCAACAGTTGGTTTACCACCCAATGACAATGGGTGATGCTGCCAGAGAGCCCCCTGGAAATGGAAGCCTTGGAGAGGACCTTCCCTTGGTTCACAAGGCCAAAGTTCACAAAAAGCTGCAATGTCTTCTGAAAATTCTGCGTGCGGTCCACGTAGAACTTCAGCACTCTAGCCACATCGAGCGAGTGCAAAGTCCTCTCAGCCGGTGATGAAGGCGATGGGAAGAAAACAGGTAACATCAAAGGCTCGTTGAGATGGAAGTCCGACGGCACCTTGGGCATGAAGGAGTGGTGCATCCTCAGCATGACGCTTGTTTCGTGGAATGTCAAGTACGGAGGCTTACAGGAGAGAGTCTGAATCTTTCCCATTCATTATGCGGAGGTGATGGCTACAAGAAATGCTGTCTTCCACGATAGGAATTTCAGAGGCGCCAAATGTAGGGGCTCGAACGGAGGACCCATGAGCCTAGTCAGCACCATATTGAGCTCCCACGCTGTGGCTAGAGCTTTCACCGGCAGGAACAAACGGAAAAGTCCTTTCATTAACTCCTTAACCAGGCGATGCGACCACAGCGACATCCGCCCCAGAGTTCTGGTATAGCGGGAGATAGCCGCCAGATTAATTTTGATGGAAGCATGCGCCAGCCCCGCCTTTGCCAGCGACAGCAAGTACATCAGCACTTGAGGGGCCATAATCTGTAGAGGGTTTATCGTCTGTGCACGGCACCAGACAGTGATTCTCTTTCATTTATGTATGTAGCACTTAAGAGTCGAAGAAGCCTTGGCCTTGGCAAGTACCTCCTTGCAGTCTGCCGGGATCTCGTACCCTCCAAACGCTAGTGCTGCAGGAGCCAGGCCTACAAGTTCAGCGACTCTGGGTCGGGGTGCAGATCAACGCCTACTTCCCTGGTGAGAAGACCTGCGTCTGCCGGAAGCTTGACTGGAGGGGACGCTGACATGTCCAGAAGGTCCTGGTACCATATCTCCCTTGGCCACGTCGATGAGACGAGGATCATCCTGCACCAGGACCATCTGAGTTGACTGATGAGTATCAGAAACAACAGCAACGGGGGAAATGCATAGAGGAACAGGCCGTCCCAGGGGAACGGAGAATGCATCCCACATGCTTCCCGGGTGGGGAAACCTGCTGGAGATTCTCCGAAACTCGGTGTTCATCACCCTCTCAAACAGATCAATCTGGGGATTGCCCCATCGTTGAAAGAGTAAGTCCACCTGATCCTGCCGAAGCTCCCACTTATGGCAAGAGCGCAGCTCCCTGCTGAGTGAGTCGGCAACAGTGTTCTTCACTCCTGCTGGATGAAAGGGTACCAGGAACATCCTCTGGGGGACGGCCCAGTGCCATTGATCCTGCGCTTCCTTGGAGAGAGCCGGGGACCTGGTGCCCCCCTGCTTCCGAATGTAGAACATTGTGGTGGCGTTGTCGGTGAAGAACCGCACCAGCTTGGCCTTGAGGGATGGAAGGAACAATTTGAGAGCCTAAAACATGGCCTGAGCTCCCGGACATTGATCTGCAACAACTTCTCCCCCAGGAGCCAAAGGCCTCTTGCGTGGAGATTTCCGGTGTGCATGCCCCTTCCCTACAGGGAGGCGTCCATTGTCACCGTCTCCTGATGTGTCAGGGTCTGAAAGTCTGTGCCCACTGCTAGATGTGCGCGGAATGTTTCGTTGAGGGCGATCTTGTCTTCGAAGCTTCCCGATACCTGGATCCAATGGGCGTCGAGGAACTCTTGCAGTGGCACCAAGCAGGTCTTTGCATCATTTATCGAGAACCCCAGTTCCATGAGGAGGCTGACGGTCCTCTCCGTGTGCTCGATGGTGAGTTCCCTTGACTTCACTTGGATGAGCCAATCATCCAGGTAGGGGTAGACGTGGATCCGTTGCAGGCGCAGCTGCACCTTGACGGGTGACAGGCACTTGGTGAAGACCCTTGCCGCCGACTTCAACTCGAAGGGAAGGGCCTTGAATTGATAGTGTTGCCCCTGGACCACGAAGCGTAGAAACTTTCAATGCCCCTTGTGGATGTGAAAATAAGCATCCTCCAGGTCCAACGATGACAGGAAGTCCCCTTCCTCCAGCTGCCCCAGCATGTGCTGGAGGGTGACCATCCGTAACTTCTGGAACTTGATGTATTTGTTGATGCGGCGGAGATCAAGGATGGGCTGCCAACCACCAGTCTTTTTCCTGATGAGGAAGTACTGCAAGTACACTCTGGAGCCCTAGAGCCCCCTCGGGACGAGTTCTATTGTGCTCTCAGCATCGCTCGTACCTCTAGGAGCAGTTGTGGAACGTGGTTTTCTTACCTTATGTGGGGACACTTCCTTTGGAACTCCAGCGTGTGTCCATGGGTCAGGGCGTCCAGCACCCAACGTTCGGTGGAGATGGACTTCCACACGGCAATAAAGTTTGCCAGCCCGTCTCCCACCGCAGTGCTTGTGTGGGGGCCCGACGTCACGGCAGGGTCAGTCCTGCTTCCTCATGGACGATCCACTTTGGGGGCCTTGGCGATGATGACGATTTCCTCCGGCTTTGCTGCGGCCCCTGTAGGCTTCCTGGGCCAAGGAACAGGATGGTTGATAGTATGAAGAGAAGTTGCCACCAAATCCTTTGGAGACACCATGGGACTTGCCTCCGGAGGCCCAAAAGGACAGACGCCGCTGTTGGAGTGTGCCCAAGGCACGGGCCATCTCGGTGTCTGCCTTGATGGCTTGCAGAGATTCATCCACTGTCTTGCCAAACAAGTTGTCCCCATCGAAGGGCATGTCCAGTACTCTTGTCAGGACGTCTTGATGGAAATTGGTGGCCTTCAGCCAACCACGCCGCCGAAGGCAAACGCTGTTGCCCATCTGGCGGAAACCGCTGTCAGCGATCTCTGTGCCCACTGTGATGGCATGGTCCGATGTCACCTCCAGGCACATCATTTGGGGGTCGCCAGAGGTCGCAACTGCGACCTCTGAGGTCTCCCTTGCGACCTCTAAAAAAAGTTTTTTTTTTTTGTAATGCAATCTCCTGGGCTGCGGCCAGCACCATGTGGCTCTTTAATTCTGGAGTGGCTGGCTTTCTTGTTCAGGCCCCTTAAAAAAAGAAGATAAATAAGGACAGGAGTGCCACAAGTCTAAAACTTTCAGCACTGACCCTAAATAAGAAAGAATAGGAATGCCAAATAAGGTGTCTTTCTGGAATTCTATACAATAATTGCTAGATTCATTAAAGGTTTATTTCAGGCACACTTCAGGAGGTGAGTCCCTGATTTAGTCTGTTCTTAAACGCCTCAACTCACCCTTTTATCCTTCTGAGGTCGATAAATGGGTACCAACACAGGTTGGGTGATATTGGGTGTATATTTCTTCTATGTAAAGCGCTTAAGCGTAAGTGCTATATAATAACACATCATTATCATTTGGCCATGGACGTCTGCAGCATTCACAGTAATTTGGTAATATGGGCCTATACATGCTGATCTTAACGATACATATGGCGATCCATTCTTGTATGAAATGTATATCACATTATAGTGATATCGTAACCATATTTTTCGTAGTGTACAATGCTATGTGATGCCACTTCCTGTTTTGTCAATGGGTGAAAGGTTGTGTTCCATCTCTTCCCGCGATATCACTTCAGGGTCAGGTCAAATTACATCAGTTCCTGTGATGTCATTAGGGGTCAAGGGCCATGTGATGTCATTTCCGCTACCCCTGGCATTTTGGTGAAATGACGTCCCTGGCCACCTCGCCTTCTTGTAGGATTTGAAGGGCCTCTGCCCTCTTGTCGTCCAGAAGGAAGTCCAGGAGATAGGCGATTTTAAATCATAGCTCCCTGTTGATGGCGAGAGCGTTGGCCACCTTAATGGTCGTTGCCGCCGACGAGATGACCCGTTGTCCCATGGCGTCTAGCTTCCTTCCCTCGCCATCCGGTGGGGAAGTGGAAGTGACCCTGCAGATTTCTTCCTGGCCGTCACCGAGACCACAGAGTCTGGGAAGGGCTAAGATCTGACACACTTCGGTGCAGAGTCTGGCACCCTGTATTTATTCTCGTACCGGTCTCTCTTTGCTGGGGCAGAGGATGGGTTCTTCAGGAGGGACAGTCATTCGTCCCAGATGTCATTCAACAGCCAGATCGGGAGCAGAGTCTTCCTCTTGGCCTCTCTGCGCTGATAAAGGAATCCCTCCTTCTTCTGTTCCTCAGCATTCAGCTGAAATAGCTCCAAGGCCCTAGAGATCATGGCCTAGAAAGAGCTGATCTCGTTGGGTGGTGAAGTCCTGGGTGCCAGCGACGGGAGGTCCATTCTGTTGTCACTGCCGTCGTCTGTACCTGTCGTCGCCGTCTCCAACTCCGTCTCTTCCATCGGTGGAGGGGATTGAGGAGAAGGATGGCAGGGTGGGGGCGGATGGACTCGTCTCCGCTTAAGTGGTGGGTCCCCTGGAGGTCCAGGTGCTGCTGGATCGCCCTTCGGAGGAACGGGCATCTGTTTCCTTATCTCCGAGCACAGGATGTGCAGAGCCTTCAGGATGTCCGCCGACATGTCCGTCTGTGGTGGCAGCGGTTGCGACAGGAGCATTGGTAGTGGCGTGGGGTCCTCTGGTTCCTCGCCACCCTGCCACTCCTCGTCGGTTCCCTCGTCGCTTTCCACGTCCTCCTTGTCGGGGTCCCTCACGTAGGAACTGACCTTGACAACCTTCTTGTCAGGCACTGTCTTCAGACCTGATAGCTACTCCTCCTCAGAGATCTCTGAGTCTGTCAGGACTACCGTGCCCCCTCCTTCTCGGCCAGGGACAATGGTCTTGGGGAGATGATCGGCATCGTCTTCACAGGAGTTTTCTAAATGGGAAGGAAAGACGATTCCCTCCAGGTGGGCAGGGAAACTCTCATCTTGGGGGTCATCTCCACTGGTACCACATCAGCAGACTTCGCCAGGAACGCCACCAGTCCTTCAATAGATGCTTTAGCCTGGTGAACCTGGGCCTTCACGACCTTGGGTACATCTGAGGCATTCACCATGGGGGGAGGGTCGATGCCTCACTCCCCCTTGGCTTTCTCTGTCGTTGTCGACTGGGCCTTCTCCAGAAGCTTACCCGGGTGGTCTGACTACCTTTTCGTTGCTGAGTCAGAGCGTTGGCTCATGTTTGATGGCATCAGCGATGCTGCGCCCGACCAGGCTGCCGCGGAGTCTGTACCAATGGTGCTCCCGGTCCCCACGGACTCGCAGTGCTTTGCCTTATCTTTGGCCTCCGTCGCCACAGCGCCCTCAAAGGTCTTAGAAGACCGCTCAGATTTTCTCTTGGGAGAAGTAGGCTGCCGGGGCTCCCCTTCTGCCAGGATCTTCGTCTGCAGCCACTCGGCGAGCCGCTTGCGAGGTTCCTTCAGGGTGCATGGCACCATGTCCTTGCAGAATGCACAGGCCTCCTCCACGTGAGAGCTGTTCGAATGTAGGCAATAAAGGCATAGGGAGTGCCCATCATCTAGGAAGATGATCTGTAGCCTGCATCCTAGGCAGGACGTGAACAGAGGTGTCGAGTCTCCTTTATCTTCGGCCAGGTCCACGCAGTGTAGGCCTCCAAGAATCTTCTGGAACACTCCAAGAAGTGAATTCAACGGAAAATCACTCTTGATGGGCTTAGAAAGTTCCGAATAACAGGTCCCCATTAGTCGGTTGATGGATCAATGGAGCTTGAGGCTCGATTGACCAAAAAATACAGCAAAACTCTTAGAAAAATAGCAAAACGCAGTAAAAGCTTGAGAGGTATAGCACGAGGACTCCCAACACTTGAACGTGCGGTACAAATCTGAAGATGGCTGCCAGAGGATGGGCTTAGGTAGAGGGCAATTATTGGCTGGGGCAGTATGACCCAGAGACAATTGATTCGTTGTTAGGAGTAAGGCAGTTCAGAAATTAAACTGAAACTGATTTTTTCTTTACCGAGGATTCCCAGCCAGCCTGCCGACAGGGAATATTCATGACTATGTGAATCCATGCCAGACCCCATGCTGGAGAATAAGCATGTCTTCATTGCTGTCTGGCAGAAAGAGCTTTCTTGATACGCTCTAACCAATCGACATTGAGTTCACCTGGCTATGTATTAGATATTAAGGCTCCTGACAAACCAGTGTCCAGTTGCTGTGAAAGATGCATACAAGAACTGAACAGGGTACCAGTGGAAACTAAAGCTTTGACTGGGCAAATCTCTACATCATCAATGAACTTTCAAGGTTGGGAATGGCTCAAGAGTTTCCTACTGCAACAGTGTATTAAACCTAAATGAGGTCTAAAGTTAATTATTTGGAAAGCAAGAGGACATTGACACCTGTTTTCTGAGGAAGGATCTCTCCTGCTACTGTTGGAGTAGGACATCTTTATGTTTCCGGAGACTTGGATGACTGAGATGGAGTACGTTGAAGGGTTTGTGGAGCATGTGTTCTGTGAAGATAGCGACTGGTGTTCCTCCTTTAGGAACATTTGGCCTGACTGTGTATAAGTACAGGAAAAAGTCAACAGACGTGATCATGAATGGGTTACATTCCTTTGGGAATGGGAGCTAGTACTTTTGAATAGTCATGCCAGAGGTGACACATAAGGAAAGGAAACATGGAGAAGTGGCCAACGTTGGGTAACATTTGACTACTTATTCGGCAGGAATGCTACGTTAGAGTGTGTTCAAGTACTCAAAGTATTGTTAAATGCCCACTGTAACCACTTCCCACTTAGGTCAACATTTCAGTTCCCTATAGAAACGTTCTTTGAATCAAAAATCTAAGCAACCTTTACCAGTTATTCTGGCAACTGTATACTGTAGTCTGAAGTTAATATTGACACGCTCCACATCTTTGGTAAATCATGTTGATATGTCTTTCTGGCAAGCATTCACAGGTTATAGTGCTTGTGAGATGGAAAGGTTGATAAGCGCACTTAACTCTGATGTGGCCTCTGTCAGAGGAGGTTGGTTGCTGGTATTTGGCAGTGGCACTAGTAAGCCATTCAATATCGAAATTGATAACACAAAAAGAGTGATGCATAGAGAAATCGGAAACATGTGAAAGACCAAACATTTTGGTCCTGAGCTTCATTACAAATTAAACAAGATCAAGAATAGATATCGAAGTTATCATAAGAGTTGGACATTTTCAGAAAGACATATCCAGTGGTAGTAGTGGCGTAATACAACATACTTTCTGAGAAAAATTGGCTAAAAGGCCAGAGTGGTTGCAGTTGTTTTGTAGGGTAACACCACCAAACATCCAATACATGCAAGTCACCAACAGTGCACAGGGATTTAATTAATATATTGCTTTGGTATTAAACATGCCATGACACAATGAAAACATGTCCAACTGGATGCACAACATAGGCTAGTCTAGATACGCAATATCACATTCCAGTAAAGCATGTGCTAGGCCACATTTAGACATATTTAGATTGGTTGCACCAAAATGCCAGTCGATGCAATAACACTCTTCATGGTTATTTTATCACAGATGCCCATACAAATATACAATGCCACAGTAAGAAATGGCTAGACTGGCAGCACCCAAATGCCAATCTAGCCAGGTTATTACACTTAGCAGGACTGCTTTATCAGAGATGCCCAGTTAAATTACTAAAATGGCTGCACCAAAATGCCTCTCCAACCACTAATAACACATATCATGCCTTCTTAGCATGGACATAGATGATCATTACGATTTATCACACAATCCCTTTCCCACCACACATTCCCTCTTCCTCCGACTCCCCACCCCCAAAATCAGCTTCTCAGCCCAGAATTAACTCCACGTCCCTTTTCCTTTTCCCAGCGCTTACCTATGAGGAGCCTTGCCTCATAGGTAAGTACTGGGATGTGGAAGAGTGGGACTAGGAGTAATGAAGAGTAAAGGTAACTGAGCTAGGCATTATCTCCATGTCCCTCTACCTCAACCCAGTACTTGTGTATGAGGCAAATTGCCTCATACACAAGTACTGGGACAAGGAATAATAGGGCTATGATTAATGAAGATTACAAATAAGTAACCACATGATTAAACACAAGTAGTTGCACAACACCATTGAGCAGACTGGGTTTCAGCCCTCCCCCATCAACCCCCCTGAAATTCTGGCCTATGTTGACTCAACTTGGTTGACCTACAGAGCCATTGCTGCACAGAACAGGACACAGATGTTAAACAGCATCTGGGTTTCACTGTTAACAAAGGCCTGTTAACAAAGGCTTGGCAAATGCTAACATAAAGCATTTCACTGTTAGTACCTGCATTCAAATGCAATTTGTTTCAGGTAATTGAGATCTTGATGTAGGTTTAGCACTTTCATGCCAAGGAAGTGATTGGAAGGGTAGAGAGGGGGCAGGTGACCACTTATTCTCACAGCAGTCCATAAGTGAATGCTTTCAGACTTAAAGGAGAGAGTTAATGGCTGTACCTTTGAATCTGACTAAAATAGTCTTATTAGAATGCATAAAGAAGTTAGATGTCCCCACACAAATAAATGTGCCCCTCCCCACTGCCCATGAAGTCAGCACCTCCCCCAACATTTGAAAGGTTAACCCCCCCGAAATGTAGGTTTGGTTGCACCCCTGAACACAAGCACACACACCATTCACCATACACACACATCCACACACTCAGCTACCCATACATCTAAGGGTGTACCCTTTCACCATACAGGCACACCCAGGCAGCCACCCAATCATTTACGTGTGCACCCATTCACCATACACTCACACAAGCAGACACATACACATTTAAGTGTGCATCCTTTCACTATACACTCACACACGTACATGTCATGGGGTTGAGGGCAGTCCTATTACTTCAAAAAGAAATGGCTTCTTTTTGAAGCCACTCCGACTTCATAAAGTAATTGTTTCCATTAAGGAAAAAAAAACATAATGGATATAATTTCTTTATGAAGGAAGAGTGAATTCAAAAAGAAACTGTTTCTTTTTGAAGTAATAGTGCTCCCCCCTGCCATGACATTGAGGCCTCCAACCTAGAGGCTTCCACGTCATCATGTGGGGGGATCCATCAGACTTCAAAAATAAATAGTTTCTTTTTGAGACAGTGACTACTAAAAGAAAAATTGGTTTGTTTTTTTAATGTCCAAGGGGGCCCCCCTCCCAGGACATGTGCTTGCGGGCCCCACTACCCCAGACAGAGGTGGCTGCGGGGACCCATGATACTCCAGTGAGTGGCAATGGATGATAAGTGCCCTACGTGGGAAGAACACAAAATGAATTTGGCAACTATTGTCTGCTGCCAAAGGCCCAAATGTAAATCAAATCATTAATCCCATTGGTGAGCAGTATTGGTTAAACTATATTGGTAGAAAGAAGAAGTCCACATCTGTGTCTGTTTCTTTTCAGACTGTAGGGAACTTAGAGCAATGGCCATTAGATACCTCTACTCAGACTAAAATTGCTGCTATTAACAACTTAAAAATTTCTAAGGCTCTGGGCTAGCTAGTGCAGTCCTTAAAAAGGATCCTGTAGGATGGGCTTCTCTTCTGGGGGTTCTTTTTGATATGGTCTGTACCAAGCCCACAATGCAGGCCGCATGGCAGCAGTCTGTACTTATTGCTTCCTATAAGAAGGGAGACAAGAGTTTGCTGGAAAAAACAGGCTACTGTTCATGTTGGACGTAACCGGCAAGTTGTTCTCAGGATTGGTCTTGAAGGATATCCAGGATTGTATAGTGTCCAACAATATCATCCACAGCCTGCGGACAGGTTTTCAGCCTGGTTCCACCACAATCCATCATATCTGAATGCTGGATCCTCTTATCCTTAAGTCTTTACAAAAGGAAGCTCCAGTCCTAAATATTAAAATCTGTAAGGAGCTGGCCAATCCTGCCTTGATCACTACCTCTAAACAGCCCTGGCTTCTCATTCATCTCTAAAACTCAGGACATTTTGTCCGCTCTCTCTTCCTCCCTTCCTCCTCCCCCTCACCCAATGCTCTTCATATGGGCCTTCTGTGGCATCCCTTCCTCTCTCCTTCTCTGCCGTTCCCCTCTTCTCCCCAGACAAGGTTTCTCCACAACTCTGATCTATGAACGTCTCATCAAAACAGATTCTCCCCTTGGTTTGTACTGATCAAATTGATTTAAACATTAAGAAAACAATTTTGCTTAGGGCCAATTAGTCCTTCAGGTAATGAAAATTTCACAAGACATCGTCAGGCCTTGGGAATGACTGGGTGGTCGAAACACGTTTCGGCCGTACATCTTATGGAATAAATTTGGCTAGTTTTGCCCAATCTGTGTTCTTTTTGTACATTATACACATTCACCTAATGTGCTGCTGCATAGACAGTCATTCTTTATTCAATTACCATCTTTAATAATTTATCCAGAGCGCAAGCTTGTACCCCAAATCGTTTTCCATTTGTCCGTTGCTGTCAGTATTGGGCTCCCAAATGATATTATCTTTAGAAGAAACTGATGTATTTGTAAATGTGATGCCCTTCTAGAAACCGCAAAACATCTATTTCAAGAGTGTTTTTTATATGTGTGCCTATGAGTCTTGTACACTGCTATGTTTAGCTTAGAATTTCTCAAAGCAGCTATGTAAGGATAAAAGACTCCGTAGGTCTACAAATATTTTGACGTGTCCCATGGGATGAACCCTACTAATTGGCCTTTGTTCTTCTGGCTTGCTGTGGTGTTCCCTGTTTGCATTCATTACCCTTTTTGTGCAGTGCTTGATAGATTGGTAGCTAAATTGACATTGAATACATTGTATCCATACATGCAAATCTACATTGCAAATTGATATTTTCACTACTGTTGTACAACAAACATTTTCACTATTCTTTTTTATTAATCATTTAGGGTATGTGGTTTAAAATATGAAAAATCTTTTACCGGTGTTCATATTATTCTTAACACAAAAAGGTCTTCATATACAAATATCACCAGAGCTTAAATATAAAGAGAACGGAACAATATGATCAGCAATTTTGCTGACTTTCAATTAAAACAAATATTTCTTTCAGAAAATGTATCAAAGCCTGTGACAATGACATGAGTTCTCCCTGCATCATTATGGACCACCATTCTTCTCCAAGAAGTGAAGTTTGGTCATTAATAAACTTTCCCAGCCATTTAGTCAGTGTTTCAGTAATTGCAAGGTACAGTAACACTAGATGTTTTTGAGTTTCTTTAGGGGCCTTGTGTAAACACCGTCTGCAGGTGAAACCCAGGTGGTTTTCAGTAGACCTACCCTCCTATTACTTCTCTGGTTGGGAATAGATTTAGTCTGAAATGCAAGAACTGTGAACGGTAATATGGATGTGGACATTTTAACAGGTACTTCGGTGTGGAGTTTAGTTGATGTCTTTCAGGGCTCGCTTTACTGTATCCTTTAAATTCAGATCTTTCCTGTTGGGTCTTTATCCAATCTTGATCCATGAACTTATGCTTTACTTTCGTAGGATTGGTTATTAGGATTTCTTCAGTGGTGTCTAGGCTCTTCAGGATGCTTGTACATATGATTTTCCATTCAATGAGCGTAGCATCAGCTTCTTCTTGTAGAGCAGCCTGCACCATTTTAAAACTCAAAACTGGACTAGGCTGGACACATTTTCGATAAAGACTCCAGACCACTATTACGAATAAGGAGGATAGGCCCAACTCCATTCTGATGTCTTGAATCAGAATGCCTCTCGGGAGACAACAAACCTTCTTCCAAAAGAGGCCCTATAGTAGAGGCCAGAAGGATGCTGGGAGAGAAAAAAACTTCTTCTGCTCCATAAGAGAGGATCGGGACCACCGTCATGAGGTAAAATGACAAGAAAGGGATGATTGAACGTTTGCAAAACTTTTTTAGGATGACTCTTGCCTCTGATGATAGGTTCACCACTTTGCTCCGTAAGCATCCTGTCTCGGAGTGTCGACGGAACTGAGGTTTAGGCACATTCCCAAATATGTCAATGGCTCTTCCCGCTGGAGGTTCAATTATCAACACACAGGACTTGTTAGCATTTATTTTAAGAGTGTTGTCACATATGTCTGCAGTGCATCCAGCTGTCTCTGCATAAAAATCAGAGTTTTGGTCCACCAAGACGAGATCGTCAGCGTACAGAATTCTATCCAGTGACTCACCAGTGGGTTTCGGTGGAAAAGACTCTTACTTTGTTTATGGTTTCCTGAATGTCAGATAAGGTTGAATGGTGCTGGTGCTAACAAGAAGCATTGCTTCAGGCCATTCCAGGTCTTGATAGGGTCAGAAAGAGTACCTCTAGCATCCAATCTCACTCTTAGGGATTTCTTTTATGGCTTCTAGTCAGTCACCTGGACAATTCCATTTCTCAAGGTTTAACCACAATTTTGTTTTGTCGATAGTATCAAATGCTTGAGCCAAATCTATAAAGGCTATGTAGATTTTTTTGTTTTTTTTCTACTGAACGTGTACCTTGAGCATGTTAATCAGGAAGACGTTCAGGTCCTGCCTACTCCTTTAACGAAGCTGGCCTGTCTTGTGTTGTTAATTCCTGACAAGGTGCACCACTTTGCTAGTTCTTGCCATATTAGTGCCCCAACATTTTTTCCTGCAACATCCAACGGAGCTATATGCCTGTATTTCCCGGAATCAGTTCTATCAACCTTTTTAAAAATGGGGACTATAATTGCCTTTTTCCATGATCAGAGGATTTTCCTCTCCTTTTTGATACGCTCAAATTGGGACCACATGAACGATGACCAGAGCTAAAAATGTAGTTTGAGCATTGTGTTTGACAGGCCTTTGGGGCCAGAGGCCCTTGAGTTACTAGCCTTACGAATGAAGGTGAGATTATCATCTTCAGTGGGCTCGAAAGTCCGACCTGTTAGCCTTTGACTTTTAGTCTCTTGGTGAGACGGCTCCTTGTTCTGAAGCAAAGATGATAAATGGCTGCTCCAAGCGCTAGCTGGTAATGTGTTTGTCAGGAGAGCTTCCTGGGGGTGTTGAGGCCATTTATTACCTGCCTTATTTCACTCGTATTTTTGGCCACTATGTTTTTCAACATGTTCTTGGAATCATGCTACAGCATCTCTTGCTTCCTAAGTCTTATCCCGTTCTGATAATTTTATTTTAGTTTCTTTGCTTTTGTGGCTGCTACAATAGTATCCATCTTTTTTTTCAGACTCCTCAGGCTAAAATCTTCTTCCACCTAGTCACCAGATTGTCATTTGTGTGTAGTGGACACAATTAGTTTTTCTGGCCAAGGGATTTATGTTCGAAGAAATCAGACATCAGCGATGGGTACTCAAGTGTCTTTTCCACTGAAACTGTCCAGATAGGTTCAACTCAGTGTTGAACCTATTTAGCAATGTTTTCATTCTCGAAAGGTTGATGACTAATCGGTTTCTACCCAGCCCGACCCCCACACTTGCTGTATAGATCTCGGGCCGGCTTTTATTAAGGCCTGAGCTTGTGAATTTTAAGATGTTTTGATCACTTTAGCTGGTTTCCATGACTTCAAGATCTTTAACATGTTTCTGCATATTACTCGAAACGAACATGAAGTCTAGGATTTTGCCTCTGGTTGCGTATTTCCATGTGATTTTAGGTGGGATGTCACGCTTCTTTGTCCCATTTAGAATATCGATGTTTCTCAGGAGTAATTCTTGTCTCCATGTCAAACCTCTGGACTCTGATTCAGTTGTGGCTAAGTTTCTAAATTTGATACAGCCCTTGATCGAATCGAAGCAGTGAATGTTTAAGTCGCAGCACATAACTATATGAGTATCAAACCATCTTTCTCTAGACCAATCAATCATGTCCAATACTTCAATTATAGGGTCCAAGATGCTCTGCAGAATATTTGTTCTCTGCATTGCATTGTCATCAAGATTCTTCTGCAAGGTGGTCAAAAAGCCCTCCACGACGAGTACTTTCGAATGCAACATGGCCAGAACCATAGTATTATCTTTCAAGTGCTCACTCAAGGCTTCATAAAGTTTCATAAATGGAGCCATGGTGAGAGTTGAAGTTGCAATCATGTTGGAGTCAATGCTTTGAGAAACACCCTTATTTACACTGTCATTGGGTTAATCTTGCAAGTTGTTCCTAGTTGGTTCTTTTAATGTCAAATTGTTGCATCTGGTTGACTCTTCCTCTTCCAGTACGTCAGAGAATTCATTCTCGATGGTGGATGATAGCCGCAGTCTTTTGGTGGGAAGTTTCTTCAAGATGTTTTGAGCTTGCTTAGATTTGACCAGACAGTGTGGTCTAACGCTCTGCTTGTCTTTATCATCGTAGTTAGGCATTTTGAATGGTTATAGGTCAAGTTTTCGAATGAAAAGGATTGAATGACAAAAAGGGTTGAAACAAAAGGACCAAAAACAAAAGGGTCGATTTTTTTTTTTTTTGAGGGACCCTTTTGTTTTCGGGCCTATTGACTCGTGACCCTATGGCATTCGATCCTTTTGGATTCGAACCTTTGATCAGACACCATTTTGAATCACATTGATCTGGTGGTTTTGTTGCAGTCTTGTTTTTGTTATCCAACGAAAAGCCAGCCACTGACCAGCTTGGCTGGCAAGGGTGCTGGGTCAAAGCTCTGGCATCCAAATTGCTCAGATTTTCCAGCAGCTCTGTGTCTGGTATCACCCGCTTGAGACCGTTTGGTGATTGGATTTTGATAAACCTATAGAAACTGGCTTAGATCTAATCTGACCAGGTTCCAGATTGTGTTTCTCATAGTGGAACCTTTGATTAATCAGCAAGTCTCCCCCTATCAGCCCACTAGGATTACAGGTTGACCTCTTAGTAGAAGGAAATGGGTTGAACAGATTGTAGCCTTTAGCTGGTTTTGGGGTGTTCAATAGTGCAGGCAGGTCAAAGGCAGTGCTTTTACTTGCCGGACCATTGAGTGATTTTTCTCAAGTGCTGAAGGCAACATAGGAGGCAAGACCATGGCAAGCAAGTTTGAGTTTGCATTTCCAAGTGGAGCTTTAGATCTATGGGGCATTTTAAAAGATGATCCATGAAGATCATCATCTCTGGAATCCCCGGGAGGGTGCTTTTTGTTCCTGTGATTAGCCTCCCCGGAGAAATGTGAGCCAAGCGAAGGCCTCAGCTCAGCAAGTGCAACCGGTAAGAGAACGCCCATCTGAGGAGACCACTGACTCATTATGATTTGCAATATCCCTAAGGTCCATCCTAGAGGAGCCAATGGGGAAAGCGCAAGTTTGGCTATGGGGGGCACAGCTGAGCGGGTGTGTGCTACTACTATCATCCACATATACCTTCAAATGTCGTGTTGAGTCCATGGGTGGGCAAATCTTTAGGTTATCAATTTAGCTCCCCATGCTGGCTGTCTCCTCCACCTCAACATTGAAAGGACAAGAACAGGGGAGCAAAGGTTCCCAAAGCGTGGAGTTTACATCAATATTATAAAAAAAGTACCTTCATTACTGCTCTTTGCTGTAGAGGCTTCCCGCCCAACACTCACCTCAGCAATCCTGGAAGGGGGTCCGTACTGCAGGGAAGGGATGAGGTCAAGGTGCGTCAGTTGGGGTACTTCTGCGGCCTCTCTCTCCATTATGTCAGATCGGTCCTCGAAAGAGACAACCTCTTCAATATATGCCGATGAAGCTGGAGAGCCCCCAGGCCACGTCCTGCCACAGACTGACAAGACGGCAATTACACTCAGGTCGCACTTTGCGTCTCTCTTCTCGTTGTGCCTGAGGTTTTGGGCAGTCTCGCTGCTGGGCTCCTCCTCCACTGTAGAGAAATGGCAAACAGACTGCCGAAAGCTGCCAAGACTGCAATTACACTGAGGTCGCACTCACTATTCTGCATGCAAAAGAACCTCTGAGTATAAACATTCCACAGGTGGTAATTACAACAAATCACTTGCATAGATTTCTAACCCAACTACTTTATTCTTTCTCTTTTATTTCTAAATAAGGTCAAACAGAGCTTTCAAATCATGTTCAGTAAGTCTGGGCAATTTTAGCACATGCCATTGTGCGTTTGTATACAGTTTAAAACTACAATGCCACAAAAACCAGAACGCAAGATGATGTGAGCAAAAAAATGGGACTGGTTGATTATTTCAAACATGGCATATAGCAACTTAAAATCCTGCTCAATGAGCTCAACTATAAATCCCCAAATTGCCAGATGATACTAGCATGCTTGTAGACAGTATGGAACGAAGCATGCAGATTGTTTTATTGTTAACTTGCATAACATTTGCACTTCCGCAAAAAGTCGAAAACGTTTCTTGGCTAATCAAGCAAGCAAATGTATAAATTAATCATTTGTCATAGATTTGAATACAGCTCAGCTGTTGCATGAATGCGAGGATGGGTACTGGGGTAATGAGGGTGGATCTTGCTCCTCACGTCTCACAAGGTTTAGTCACTGAGGGTTCGCAAATGTGAAAAATGTCCGCACATTTCTACTTTAACTATTGGCTAATTGTATTCTCTAATTGATTTTTCTTTTCTCACACACAAAAAATAACATGCTGTGTTGTTGAATGAAAATACAACTTTTAGACATGCGGGAAACACAATAGAGATGGCTTTCAAATCAAACTTGTCCTTTTCAAGTTTACCAATCAGCCCTTCTCTAAATTCAGATCTGGGCCCTATTATTTACAGCAAAGTTCAAGCACTCCAGATTGAGAGCTCGGAATGCTGCTACTTGTTGTCTGGTAAATCTAAACCTATCAAAGGAGTGATGTGGGCACTCAGGAATGTATATGCTTGTGTGAGGGATTCCAGGGTAGCTTTCCATCGAAGTGAAGTGCATTGGAAGACTACATTGGAGGAACGTAGGAATTGTACTACTCCAACATGGAGCAGAATATTCAGAAATATGACATCCATGGAATGTAGTGCTGTGCAAATAATGATAATATGCAAAGTTTCAGAGGGGATGTGGCATGGTGGTCAGGAGTAAGAACAAGGACACCACACTAATTATCCTCAACCATCTTTCCAAATTCTCAGCTACATAAAAGTATGCTTCATCTTGTATGCACAGTTTCATAGTCATAAGGAAGGCTTGGCAATGTGGGGAAGGATCGATCCCAAGTCAAAAAGACACATTTTCCAGGAATCATCCTGTATCATCTGATGACTCCATCCCAGAATACTCTGTATGTAATTCTAAGAGAACATATAAAACAGCTTGATGTATGTGTGAGACTGGATTATGTAAATGAGATAATTCTAAAGTTATCAAACTAACTACTTCCTAATGTGTTTCAGATTACTGGGAACTGTGGTGACTCTTTACTACTCCAGGGTGATATCATGGCAACTGCAGGATGAGCTGTGATTACTTAAGAATTATTTCATAAGAAATGTGGATTGGGTGTGGATTGCAAACAGGTGATTTTATGACAACCCCTGGACGAGGTGTAGTTATTTCAGGTTGATTGCATGACAACTTTATGGTGAGCTGTTACAACTCCAGCATGATACCATGACACATTTATGATGGGATGTGATTACTGCAGGATGGTTCATTGACACATTTGATGTGGTTTAATTCTTCTGCAAGAACAAACACGGCTAATTGACCCTTTCTTTGGGAAGGTACTCCGTCGAGAGTCCGCAGCCACACTTTAGCTCACTGTACCTTTCACAGAAGGGAAATACCTATTTGCATATCAGTCTTTGTCCCGCCACATGGGCAGTCCAGCACTGAAATGCTATAGCAATTCTCTTCTGAACAAGAGTACCAACCTCTGCATTGTCCACAAGGCCTTCTGGGGCCTGGAGCCTCTATACCTTTAACTCTCTTTTCCTAAATAGCTTCCTTCTCCAGCTACTTGCTCATCCGCCTCCAACTCCCTCAGGGTCAATTGCTTCTCCAAGCAACAAGTTGGTGGTGGATCTCTCACTCCCTCTGGAACAGCCTCCCTGCATCACCAAAACTTGAGGAGAACCATCGCCGTTTTCAGAAGCACCTCAAAACCTTTCCCTTTGCTTGTGCTTTTTCTCCTCCTCTCCCCTGCTGAATCCCTGGCTGAAACTGCACTGGTTACCTGGCCACCCTCTGATCTCGGGCCCAGGTCCCCTCTACCGCCAGTCGCACACCTGCACTGCCTTCCTGGCAATCCCCCACACTTGTGACTGTCTCTGTATCCCTACAGTCCTATTACCAGAACTTGACACTAGGTGTTTGCACTTACCCTTGCACTTGCTACCAGCTGGGCGTACTTTATTTATATTTAGTATTCTTTTATCCCATGTACTGCACTCCCCCCTTCTCCTTTGCACTTTCCCCCTTCCCGCTTCGATTGCACTTGCACAATCTGAATGACACCTGGCCTAGTAGGATCGATGTCTATCTTCCCTCTGTTCCCCCTCCCTTGCCTCATTGCGCCTTGAAACACTTGTGTATAGGCGCGTTATGAATGCCATATCATATCATATCAAATAATATCAAACCCAGACACGTGTTTCAGCCTTATTGGGCCTCATCAGTGAGGTGGAGTTGTGCCTCATGGGAAGAGAACTGCAGCTGAATATCAGGTGCAGTTCCACATGATACTTTGAAGGTCATTGGGCTGGGAACCAAGGGCCCAAGGGCACAGGCAGCCAGAACAATAGCAAAAGGAAATTAAATACAGGGAATTTGGTTTCACCAACAGTGTCTTGTTACATTGTTTCTAACTGAAACTGGCACAGTGCAAGAGAGGAGACGTGGAGCGAACATGTGCAAGTAGAGAGGGAAGAGGGAACTAATCATGGCTATGGGATGCAGTGTTTCCGGGGGGTGTAACAATGTATGTGGCTTGTGCTATCAGCAAACACAGGATTTACTTATTGTTCAGTTATTATTCATTTGTGTGTTGATCTGTGTTAGCCAAGCATAGCTAAGAGTTTTTTCTGCTGGTCAGCTTACGTTATGTAATTAATGTGCAGGATGTTTGTTATCATGACTTCATGAAAGGGTGGTAGAGGGTTTTATTTAAGGACAGGTTTTTATTCATCAGAACTGACTAGAGTATAGACTCCCTTAGGAAGTTCAGTGACGTGGCCAATCATTTATTTTGACCTGCCCAAAATGTAGTACATATTTTGTTGCATAAAATGTGTTTTAGCAGTGGGCAGCTTTGAGAATTCATTCACCCAGTTCAGTTCCACAGGACTGTCTGAATTGCTTCTCCCAGCTGTGTTTTGAAATAAAGCAGTGTTCCTTCTTGCACTGTGTATGCTCGTCTTTGAGTTACTTTTTTTGATTACATATCAAGAGTCCTGCTTTACCCTTTAGACTGAAAGGAAGATGTAAGAAGGTCATAAAGGGTCTCTCTCACTCATGCATTTCAAGTCCTTTCCAGTTACTGCTACAATTAGCTATGGTGAAACTGTGCATCTAAATTGGGCAGATTACGTGAAGCCGTTGATGCTGCAATGTTTTTAAAAAAGATAGCCTTCTTCAGGATATAGCCATAATATTGCCACCAGAGATACCTCTCATGTTCATCTAATCATTCTTAGATGTTCCAAAAGCTTTGGTTACATGCTGTGCATCCTTAAATTGAGTGATAGAAATGTGCTACAGCTATGGACAATGAAGCATGACCTGTGACAATGTGAGTGCTCTGCTGAACATTTCCAAGACACCTCTACTAATTCGGGCCTTGGATTAGTTCTGGTCCGAGTTGCCAAACGGCGTTTGTGTGCATTGTAGCTGTTCTTTTATTAAATAAAAACCGAGGTTGAAGACAACAAAACATTTTCGGACCGTCACATTTTAAATACACTTAACCTAAGCAGATGGAGGGTTGAGTAGAGCAACAGCAGCACTGTCATTCCAAACGTAACAACATATAAGGACCAGATCAGGGTGATACAGAAAAATGACATCTAGAAAGTAAATCCATGAATAGAGTGCATTGCAGAACATCCTCCCGCCACACTCTTTACTGCTTCAATACTGTTACTGGCACTTGAGACCAGCACAGTTTCAGAAGAGTTGCACCTTTTCACTGCTACTTTAGTTACCCTTCATTCATTGATTCCCTGCCCATTAAGATGTACTTTCTGCCAGCAAGTGTGCTCTCTGCATGGCGAGCAGCTGCAAGGAAACCTGCTGAATATGAACCATTTCCCTGCCTGAAGGACCATGAATTATATACACCATGACCTTGGAGGCAAAACAATAACAAATGGGCTTTTGGAATTGTAGAGGTAAGCGCCATAGGGTAAACTATTAAAGTAAGCCCAGGACATGTGCATACACCCTTGGGACATTACCATATTCCTTTGTTTCTAAACAAAGAAATGCAAATCATTTGTTTTGATGTTGCTGCTAGTCATCTAACAGTGAGTGAGGCCTGGGACACAACAGCTATTTAAATACGACAAACAAATAATTGACCACGTCTAATAAACTTTATCAGCGTTGTAATAATGTATTCTTCATTTGGCTAACGAATACCAGTGGTATTTAAAAATGGGTTATTGTACAATGATGAGTCCTTCATCCTGAGCAATACATTAGGCTAGGAAACCTACGTCCGAAACAGGTGAACAGTGTCAGAACAGGACAGATGCCACCCAAAGTGTTTGTCAGTTGTCAGACAGTCTACATGTTATATGTTATACATGTTATATCCTGTTAACTGGCACTTGTATAGTGCCTAATGCCATTTCATTAGCCTCAAAGAGCTGTGGGGTTGAACGCACTATGGAAGACAGCTGAGATGTAAGATGTGAGGAAAGGATTTCGAAAATGTGTGGGTGCATTTTTGACAGCACCGAGGTGGGTAGGCAGTGGCTAGGTCCCTATCAGTAACCCATAGGTGTCAGGTGAGTGAACGGATGCTGTTATAAATTGTCTTCGTTTTTTCTGAACTTTCCATTCTCATGATGACATTTCACTTGAATCTATTCTGGGAACATTAACAGAGCAACCACACTCGGCTGTATGGATGATGTTTCCAATTCGAAAAACATCCCAGGTTGCACTCTGAATGTTTCAAGAGGTGTGTGAGGATGAGTGGTTGTCACTTCAGTATCTGAACAAGTGTACTGCTATGGCAGCAAACCATTGTTCACGGTACTGTATTCTCATTTTATTGGACCCCCTACACATTTTTCATTTTCCTCTTTGGTGTTCTTGGTTTTCTAATTTATTTTTGTGGTCAGAGGGATGTCTGATTAGGTCCTCTCTGCAATACTTGCATGTACTGCTCCTTAAGAGTAAATGGTCCATGGTTGATCTTAAGGCTCCAAGGCCCAACTGCGCTTCTCAAGCACCCCCATTGTGCAAGCCAATTTACCACATTAGTAGCTCAATATACCTTTATTGTAGCCATTAGGGTGCTAACGGTCCTACCTTTAGCCATCTGGTTGTAGGGGTTTCCTTTGTTCAGGGATACCATGAGGCTGACTTAAAATGACTGTTGTGTTTATATGGGTTAATTGTGAGCCCAAATGTGCACCCTTCAGAGTGGTTCGTGACACAGGGCTGACACTACAGTTCCTGTGGGGCAGGGACTCAATGTTTGGCAGTTTATACAGTGGCAACTTGACTGGCTGAAGTCCGCACCTTTGTTTAAATAACAGAATGGGAAAGATGGACAGCCTTTGACCATCTATTGTGTGTAGAGTTGGTCATAGAGTTCAAACCCTGTTCCTATACTTCGTTCTGCTGGATTTTTGAGAGGTAAGCAAGTCTGCTTATCTGATGGAGGATTGTGATGCTGACAACTGTAGTAGCCAATTTTTATATACTGGTGGGACTGATGTTTCTTACCTGCGCTCTGGTTTGTATTTTTGGGTGCAGGGCATCCTTCCTTGGCCTTTCTCGCCCTGCTGCTGGTCCGCCTCATCTGCTGAGGGCAGCTTTCTCTCATAGGACAGATGTCCAGGCTGGTTTACCACTGCTTCTTTATGTTTACAGCCAGGGTCTCCCTCTGTGGTGCTGGAAGATGTCACCCTGCAAAGGTGTTGGGCAGTCAACCTTCTGCCACATATGCTTTTTTGGGTTGTTCTGGGTCACCCCCACCTTTGTCCTGTTGCAGGAGACATTTTGTGTGTAGTCTACATTTGTCTGCTGATCCACTGGGTTCTGCTGTGTGCAGGTTTCTTCATCCTCTGGGATCCATCTCCATTGTATATTCCATGAATGGTAGGTCTTACTCCCATGAAGGAAGATTGTTTCATATTTTCAGCCATGAAGATTGTTAGTCTCTGGGTGCTGGATACGTTATCTCAACCTGCAACAGAAGGTTCTTACTCACTGGATTGCTCAGCCTTCTGGGGAATGATTGTTGCAACCGAAGCAATTTCAGTACTACCTCATGGCTTTCAGTATGTGGGGATATGAATATACCCTCAGTTCTATGGTTGTCTGGCTCTGCAAGTCTCTGCAAACCACATTCCTTTGTGCTTTACTTTGGGGCTAGATTCAACCTATATCCTCCTGGGTTTGCTGACATCAAACTAAAACTTCTTTAGAGTTTCTGGGGATGGCCCCTTGGGTCAGTGACATTCTATTTGCATCTGTGTGGCAGAAATTATAACTTACCTGTCTTTTCACAATAACCGCAGGCCAGCCTACAGACTTTTATCCTGTTATTCGCTATGGGGCATTTTTTACATTACTGAAACTCCTCCAAGTGAGACAGATACTATACGTAGTGAATGAGGGTCACTGGAGTTATTCAACAAGTCTAGCAATTTTGGGAATGCTCTCTGATTTGTTACAGGTTTTTACAACAGTGTATTTCCCTCCTGCCTCAGGGTTTAATGTTTCTCAATGTGTGCTGTCTCGGTGTCCCTCATGGGAGTATAATATACCCTTCTAGGGTTAGAGACAGTCTAACTAAAATATATCCTTGATTTTGGTAGTGGGACATATTTGTGTAGGTTCTGTGTGGCTTTTTGGCTCTTCTTCATAATGGTATAATTGTGTACGTTATTATCTAGGTGTCTACCCAGTACTCACATCTCTATGTATGTATGTGTAGTGTCTAACACCAGTTATGGGACTTGCATTTTGGGTCAAGAATAATTGAGTTTTTTGCTGGCCACTTACCTTTTTTGTGTAACTACACTAAGCTCTAATGTGTGTTATGTTTTACATAGTACCTGTTTTCCAATCATAGATATAACAGGTGCAACCTTTTAATCAAAGTGTATATTTACCAGTATACCAATGTGGTGTATTATTTTCTCCTGACTACTGTGTAGATGAGGAGCCAAATACCCTACAAAAACCTCTGCCCCCATTTTGCCTATATGTTGGGAACCAGAAATTGCGACATGTGTAATACCAGTGGGAATGCCAGTACCTCAAAATGTTCTTGAAAAAAGTTATACATTGAGAAAACCCTATATGTATCCATGAAGAAATGATGACCTTATGAAGTAAGTCTCGGAAGAAGTATGAAAATGAACGTGAAAGGAAACTGGTGACATCATATGAAGCACAACTGACGCACGCAGAAAAGACACAAATAAAGAAGGAACATTAACATTCTATAAGAATTGAAGAGGAGGTGTCGGAGCCAAGCAACATTTTGGGATGCTGTAATGCAATAGACAAAGAAATCCTGAGGCTGGCTACGTAGAGTGTAGATTGCGGCAATGCACCAATGTATATACATAGGAATGTATAGAATCTGGATGTTCCACGATGGACTTTAGTAAACTTGAACCCTGTGAATGGAAAGGGCTTGAGTGTAGCGCAGTTGGAAAATAGCTTATGGAGAAGGAGAATTCAAGAAAGGCTGACTGGCCGAGCACCAGTAGTCGAGGTTGGCGTGAGCCTGGTTGTCTGTCAAGAAGCTACATGAACGTGAGAAATAAACAACTTCTGTTTAAGGTGAAATTAAAAACCACTGAAGGTGTCAAGAGTTCATCATTTAATAGTATAATATGCAATTAAGGAGCTCAAAAATGTTGTCTCCAGTCACATGGTCGGATTGAAATAGACTATGGGTCGAGCTACACCGAAACTAGAAGATAGGACCATGCCATATTCACTTTTATTCTCACACACATAGAGCTTCAGCAAGGCCAAGTTCAAAGCCTAATTGAATGGCAGACCGCAGGAGTGATGATTGATGTTGGGCTAATTGGGTGGGAAGGTATGACCAGGCCAAACCCCCCAGTACCTCGAGCCCCATTTGCATGCTCATAGCAAGTGGAATATTACAGAAGGTTATAAGAGTGCCAACCAATTATAGAGGGCCACGTATTAAGGATCCCTGTAGTTTGAGAAGCCAATAGTATGTTATGTATTTTGTGACGATGAAGATGATTTGCACTAGAGGAGGGATGAGGCGTCCACCTGATCTTAGAGACCCAATCACAACCCCCACCAGTATGGAACGTATGCCTAGATGGTCCCTTTAAGCCTATCACATCCCCAAGTATTTTTTTGTAGTTTGCCACGTAGTGTGAAGTCAATGATGATGAATTTTTACTATATAAGGATGTTTTTTTATGAAATACGTTGAGAGACATAAGCGAACATCCGTTGATGTACGTTGTACTCCCTGTTTTAGATAATTGTTAATACAACAGTACTAAGTTTTGCTAAACTTCCTGAGTCGGTATGATTATTGATGTATGAGTATGTTCTACATCCCCATCCATCTCTAAGTATTGCTACCTCGTCTTAAAGGGCCCCAGGTCCCAGGGTTCAACTGGATTAATTGTACCTTCCTGCTAGTCTTCTCCCTTCTTGAAGTTACGACTGTTTTGGATGATACACCGGTCTACTATTAAGTCAGATGGTTATGCAAACCTGACCAGAGGGTTGTGCAAGAATCTTCCTAACTCGTCTCCATCAGAAGGTAACAATGACACATTGTGAAGAAGATGTTGCAATAGAGTGGGGATTGTCAAATTGGAAAATTTGTCTGACAAAACCACAGTTTGTGAAATTGACAAATGACCATTAATGGCTCCTTCAATATGTTTTAGTTGTTGCAATGCTAAATTCTCTTTGGGAACTGCCATATGACATTGTGGCATGTGTTTTGCTGTATGGCTGTGTCTTTCAGAAGAACAGTAAACGTTAAAGAGGTATTTGAGGACATTAGCCATTACTGCACTACGACTCAGCATTTCCAGCCTTTATGAATGTACCTGTGAACATTCTTAACTAATTTTGAAAGTAGCTGTTTCCTACCATCACATTTTCCAATATACTTCTCTTTGTTTTCTTTTGTTTTGTCACTGAAGTTCTTCACACCTTACGCTTTTGTTTTCCAGCACATCATTGACTGCTAGATTCCATTAATAACTGTTTTTCCTCTCTGACTTTCGTTGCAAAAATGGAATTGGGCTCTCTGTGTCACCAAAACAGGTCTAACTTACTTGTCCAAACACGTTCTGTGTCATAAAACAGCTTCTTTGATGAGTGTAAGAAAAATATAAGTTGACATGTGACCACTATCAACGTAGAAAGGTTAGAATCATGCTGGCCATCTCTATACTGTACAGAATTAGACATGTTACTCTAGAGACACTGGGAAGATGTGACAGCCACAAACAAGTGCTTACATCTGTAGATTTGCACAAAAAGGCCAATGACTGAATGTAGGGACACCGGATGTGCCCTCTTCGCAAAAATCGTAAATAGAGGCGACATTTAAAAAAAGAAAATAATGTATGTTTTACCTGCTAATTGGAAAAGAACTACTCCTTCGAAATCTGTTTCTTTCCCAATTAGTCTAGCACTTTCATAAATACTTTTATAATACTTACAATTAACTTTATGGAGAATTGCCAGTGGCTTAAATTACTCATCCTTTCGAACACAAAGTGAATAGTTACAATCGAATAAAAGCACATTAAAGAGCGCAATGATTCGGATTATGACCGAAAATATAACAAATGTCCATTCAGTTTGATGTGTGTATGACATTTTGGCAGAGGCATTGCTGGTAAATATTGGGGGGAGTGCGGGGGCTATAGCCCGAGGTCTTTTAGTTGTAGCACTGGATAGAAGATAAAGGGCTACAACCAAAGGGCTCGCTAGCCCAAGTCCCCACAGTCCTGACATTAGCGTAACCAGCATCTTTTCCAGACCTAGTAACACCCTTGCATGTTGGTAAGTAGCAGAGGCCATGCATCGTGATGTTATACTGGCCCTGCAATGGGCATGCTCATTTCTGGGAATTCTGCCCAGGTTGTTTCAGGGTTGTGAAGGAAACCCTCTCTCCAATTGGAAATGCTGAAGCTAATTAATATGCTACTCTTGTGTTTTTCAAGCTTTCGGATAGAAATTTGGATTGGTTATGTGCAGCTGAGATCTGCATGTACGATGCAGGGCACGGCCCTCCAAGTAAAACAGCTGTGGTCTGTGTAGTTTAACAGGGAAAGAATAGTGGTAAGTAGGTTAGTGGTGGGAATATGGTTGCTTATGGCTCACTGTGAATACAAATTCATACCGTTTAGCAGGTAGGACACAAAATATTGTCTTCCATGGGGCAAACAATATGTGGTGGCAGGGACTTATGCATGAACTGTAAAATAGTCACATTCAAGCAGGAACTTTAAAAGGCTGTTTGCTTGCTACTGCTCTTCATCAGGCCTTATGACTGTCTGAGGGAGGGAACAACCCAAATAGGGGTAAACTGGGTGGAAGGCAGAAGTGCAAGCAAATAATGTAGAAACTGCCGTGGTGAGGATGGAAACAATAAATCGATGCATTGTGGCAATCAAGTGAGAACCGACAGAACTCCAACTTCTATTGAAGTGAATAGAGTGCAGTGATCCAAGGCACGTCCTGCTCGTGTGCAAATGTATGAAGCTCACTGCATTGCTGTGAGATAGTTAATAACACATATGTGGGAGACTCCCGTCTCTCATTGGGTGCGCTTTCCATCCCCACCACCAACAGTAAAAATGTGCACCCACACAAGTACAACCTCCAAGCAAATCTTATTCCGAAACATACACACAAAATGCGTTTTCTGATTGTATATGCCGATATAATGTATTGGAATGTTATACACTTTAATGAAAAAAACACGTTTTTGATTCAGATGTTTCTTCCTCTACCTTATAGACTCTACATTGCATAGATAAAACGTTTGCAACCTAAAATGTGAGACTCCATTTTCTGTTCAGTCTCAATGTGTGCGTGTCTCCAACTGCTCATGTATATCAAATTTAGGTGTTTCTCCCACTGCTCATATAACTCAAATTTAGGCGTTTCTCCATGCAATGTTGAATCTCAATTTAGGTTTTTCTGCATGCACTGCTTAATCTCAATTTAGGTGTTTCTGCATGCACTGCTGAATCTCAATTTAGGTGTTTCTGCATGCACTGCTGAATCTCAATTTAGAAGTTTCATCATGTCGTGTTGAATCTCACATTTAAGCATGTTCTCCTACTGCTCATGCATCCCAAAGTTAGGTATCTCTCCAGGTACCGTTGAATCTCATCTAACTTGTCTCAAATGTATGTTTTTTCTCCATTTATTGCTGTTTCTCAAATGTAGACATTTCCCTGTTTACCTATGAGGCTCTAAGTTAGGTGCCGCTTGCCACTGCTCTAGTATTCCAAATGTGACTATTTCTCCATTAACTGCTGAGTCCATATGTAGTCATTTCTTCATTCTCCCTCTCATTGCCATCATTAAATCTATGGGGGTCATTACGACCCTGGAGGTATCCATGCCGCTATTTCCGGCATGGCTACCCCCATTCCAGGTACCGCATTTGGGTTCCTGGAATGGGGAAATACCGGGCCATTCCGACCTTGGAGGACCCGTTATTTCCCCATTCCAGGAACCCATCCCCATTCCCATTCAAGCCCTAATAGGGCTCAATAGGAATGGGGAGCATGCTAACAACGGGCCCGTTAATAACAGGCCCGTTGTTTGCATGCTGGACCGCTCACGGGACCCGCTAAATATGTCTGGTTTTACCAGGCATCCTTAGCGGGTCCCGCGAGCGGACCTCGTAATGAGGCGGTAGGGAGTTAACGGGGCCGGCAACTCTACCGGCCCCATTTTCCCCTACCACCAGGGTTGTAATGACCCCCTATGTGTTTCTAGAGCAATGCCAACATAGATTTTTTTTTTTATTCTGAGTATCTATGTTACAGCTTCCAAGGTTGCATATAGGCCTTCCCTTTAGCTGAGTTATTTGAATCCAGGTGATTAAATAGAAGCCATCCATTGCGTTACCACAGTTAAATCCACGTGTTACCACTGTAGGGCCATGGTTGATTTATATGTGTGTCCATTGCTGTGCCAAAGACAATTCTCAGGGTTGTTCGTTACTGTTGCCAAAGTGCAGTACCATAATCTATTCTTGACGATGCTACCTGTTCTTCCCAACAGGCCATGCTGGCCCAGGACACACCACCCCCAGCCCTCCCCCTTTTCCTGCCCCTATCCCCCCCTCTCTCTCAGTAGTCCCCCCACAAAGCCAACACTTCCCCCACCCTAAGGGCCACTTGGGTAGCTCACTGGAGCACTACTCACCACATCCCGAATATCCCCCCATGACCCTCCTCCTGCATCGCTTCCCAACCCGTATGCCTCCTGTGGTAATTAGTTGGAACATAGTGTGTCTCTGCTGCTAACCATTTGTATCACAGCTGCTCGAATTGATAGAAAAAGCAATATACCTGAGCGGGTGCCTTGACAACAAAGCGTCATCAGTGGTGAGAGGGTATTTATAAAACACCACTCCACTGGCCACAGGCATGTCACGCCACCACTATTCTTCTCAGCACCCATCCACATGCATGACTGCATGGATTGCTTCTTTACCAGAGCCTGGACCGCCCTGCTAAGCCTTTTTGGGCCAAATGCACACAATCATCCTAATTCTATGTCAAGACCAGAGGCTCACATTATGCTTCTCTTTCTTTATTTTTAACATATGAAAGAAGCTCAGCAGCAGGTATTGTAGTGCACCTGACTGCGAACACGTGGTATGCATAATAGAGGTGCAGTAAAATACCAACAAAAACCTCACAAAGTACTAAGGTTCAGTTTAATACTGCCTATGAAGGAAGAAAAAACTCCATTTCCCATGAGGCACATCATAGTTCACATAAGGTCACCAACATGTGACAGATTAGTCCACCAATAGTCACACAGATGTCCCCATAAACAGTCCTGAACATGATGTAACTTCCTATTGCTTTGCTGCTCACAGCAAGAGATAAGTACATTCATGTTCTAGACTGCATTTAAACATAGTATTTGCATGTTTCTGTTAATTTTAATGTTTCCATAAGCTAGACAGCATCTATTTATTGTCGCGATATTCACCCTACCTTTTTATGCTTTAAAAGCCGGTTTCTTCTCAGGTACGCCTTTCGCGTCCCCTTCAGCTTTTGTGGAACGTTTCCGACACCAGCTGTTTCCTGCCGGCATCAGAGATGTAACAACATCCCAAAGTGATTTAGTTTCTTGTTTAACGCTGATTAAGTGTTTGTTTTCTCCATTAAAGAGGGCCGCCTCAGCAGACCCTCGCGTAGCATTTTACTTGCTTCTCCGGCCCGGTGTGAGTTTCCGGAGGCTCGGGAAGCAGCCTCATCTCCATTGTGGCCGCAGCGCTGCCCGCGGCCACTAGAGAGAGCTTTAGGAAGCTCTGGCCCTTTTCTCTGTTAGGTGGCGCTCGCGAACGCATTTCTGGTTCTTTTCATTGCAGATTTGTGATCGCGAGCATCAGACACTACATCAATCTCCTTTAATTACCTTCTTTTGACATCATAAAAAAAAAGAAAAGGTAAGACAGGAAAGAAGATTTTCAGACAAACATGAGGTTTGAAGGCTGGGATCAGTCTCATATAATCCTGTCATAGTGGGCTAGAGGGAAGACATCCAGTGCCCACAGAAGATATTGGAGATATATACAAAAAAATAAAAAAATAAAAAAGAGTAAGAAAGGTGCTATATATATATTTTTACAATTATGGCAGCACAGTACCCCCCTCAGGCAGTCCAGGATTGGTCTGAGTAAGAGGAGGAGGATTGCCATATAGATGAAGTGGCAATGGCTAACAGCTTTAAAAAGTTACTGGGCTCGCCGTGGAGACCAGTATCACGAAGGCTGTATCAGAGATGCTCCTACCAATTCAGCAGCACCTGCACAGCATGAAGGAGTACCTACAATAGACCTCCCCATCTAGTAGAAAAAAAAACACAAAAAAGAAAGCACCTTTCAGTTGGGGGATGTACTCTGGCTCTCTCTGACTCCCCCAAGCCAGCCAGAACCTGACACTGCTGCCGTCTCGGATGCTTTCTCCAGGATGAATAAGACCTTTATGAACAGGAAGGAAACCCCTTCCCTCAATGGACCCTCTTACGCTGAGGAAGACAACAGGGCTATAAGACCCTCAAGCCCAGAGGGATACCAACAGGGCATGGATGAAAAACAATTTGAAGGAGTATACGATATTGATGATCAGTCTCCCATTTCCTCAGATGAGGATGTTCAGACAATAGGATCACGACCCTCAACTTCGGGGATTGCGGCGCCCCCATTCCCAAGAAGTCAGCCGGTGAACAGTCTCCTTCTTGAGGGATGTTTGCGCCGGAAGATCTAATACATCCCAAATCTACCGACTGGGAACCATCATCCAGAACAATGGAATATATTAAAACAAGGCTGGGTAAGCTTCTAGATAAAGAGGTTAGAGCCAGACTCAAGGCAGAAAACCCTCGCCTGAGATTCCAGGAAAGGTAGCTTTAACTCCGGAGCTAGACGGCAAAATGATTACCTTCCTGGGCAAAAAAGTTAAAGATCCAAGAAAGAACATTGACCGTGCCTGGAGGTCCTGCCAAAACAGAGTCCTGGATGTCACTGGTCCCCTGGCAAAAATGATGGACCTAGCTGAAGCTGCCATCGATACAGGTGACCCCATTGAATGGGTAATTCTCTCAGGTTGGGCCCAAAGAGCAATTTGTCTGCTGGGAAACGCCAGCTGGCCATATCTGCCGAGCGCCGGAAGGGCATCCTATTCAAGATTGACGCTAAACTGAGTAAGCTAGCGAACACCGAGTCAGGTGCCTCAGCCCAAGATCTGCTTTTCGGCAATACCTTTATGAACGAGATGTCAAAATTCATTGGTACTTTCACCGCCTTAGATAAAGCTCAAGCTTCCATCAAATGAGTTTTTTCTTCAAACATTTTCTCCAGGGCCGGACGAGGTTGAGGTTGATCTTCCGGCCGCTACTCCTTCGATAGAAGACCTCAACAATACAGGGACCAACACCATGACTGGCAAGACCGCTCAGACACCTTCTTTCCTTCAAGAGGGGGAGGAAGAGGTCGCAGTTGGAGAAGAGCCACCAGATACCCAGCCCAGCAACAATCCACAGACCACTGTATTTATAGCAACACCAGTGCTGCAAGCACCCACAGGAGGGAGACTAGCTCTCTTTGTGCATGCATGGGACTCCTTATCAGGGATGCTTGGGTCAGGGACGCAGCTCGTGGTCTGCACCTAGAGTTCTTCGCGCAATCCTTTCAAGCTTGTCGCCCCACCCCAATTGCGATGTCCATAGCAGACGAAGTAGCTCAAGCCAGAGTGGTTTCTAGAGCCCCATATTTATAGTACGCAGGAAACAGAAAGTACGCCCAGTGATAAATCTAAGGGCTTACAACGATTTCATTGTCTACCGCCATTTCAAGATGGAAGGCATCCACATGCTCAGAGACATCTTGAGACCAAACGATTGGCTTATGCGATTAGACCTGAAAGACGCTTACCTCACGGTGCCCATACATCAGGCCCACGTAAGTTATCTGAGGTTTTCATGGAAACATCGAGACTGGGAGTTCATGAGTTTACCATTCATGCTCTCATCAGCACCTTGGGCTTTTACCAAGCTTCTGAGACCCGTAGTGGCTCATCTGAGAGAGCAAGGTATCAGGCTTATAATCTACCTGGACGACATTATTTTCATTGCTCAATCTCAGGAACTAGTGGAAGAGCAGACTAGGCTAGCCATAGGCATGTTACACAGTCTAGGTTACCTTATAAACTGGGAAAAATCGATCCTTTGTCCATCCAGGAACCTAGATTTTCTGGGATTCGTGGTGGACACCCAGGTTTCTCAGCTCCGTCTCCCTGCGGACAAGATACATTCCACCCGACAGGAGATTCTCAAACTTCTGCAAAGGAACTTCATATCTGTTTGAGAGCTAGCGAGAATGATAGGTCTCCTATCCTCTTCCATCCAGGCAATATTTCCTGGTCCTTTTCACTACCGAGAGCTATAGAGGCTGAAAGGCCAACATCTAAGGTACAGTCTCTCTTACTCCCAGAACTCAACTGGTGGCTCACTCACATGGAGGCCTGGAATGGCAGAGCCATTTTCAGATCCACCTCAGATATCATGATCGAATCAGATGCCAACCACTCCGGTTGGGGAGCAAAATGTGGTCCAATAGCCACAGGGGGAATTGAGTCCTCCCAGGAACTTCAAATGCATATAAGCTGCCTAGAGCATCTCGCGGGCTCTTTTGCAGTGCGCTCCTTTGCCAGAGACAGAGCGAGTCATTGTATCTTGCTAAAAATGGACAACATTTCACGCTGAGATACGTCAATCATCTCGGTGGCACGAAATCTCGGCACCTGGCGGAGTTAGCCAAAGACTTTTGGCATTTCTGTCTAGAGCACCAGATCTCCGTAACTGCAGAGTATCTTCCGGGTCTCACAAACGTAGTAGCAGACTGGCACTCCTGCCAATCGATTGATTACAACGACTGGAGGCTCAGCAGAGATATCCTTCTTCACCTCCAAAAAATTTGGGGTCCCATGTCTAAGGATCTCTTTGCCTCCCACCTCAGCACAAAATTACCAGTGTTTTACAGCTGGAGACCGGATCCAGCAGCGACCGTGACAGACGCATTCCTGCAGCACTGGACCGAGGGGATCCACTATGTCTTTCCCCCTGTGCCATGAAAGCGAGAACAATGTCAGGAGCGAACAGAGTTGGTCTACATAGCCCCGGGCTGGACCTCCCAGACCTGATATCCAGTTCTTCTGGAACATTCCTCGGATTCTCCAATCCTTCTACCCCACTTTATGGATCTCCTGCTAGACCTGTCAGGTCAGTGTCATCCCCTTCTACTCAGAGGGTCACTGATCCTAGCAGCCTGGAGGATTTCATGTCAAGGTTGAAAGTCCCAGGCATGTCACTCAAGGCCGTCAACATCAACAAGGAGAGCTGGGCCCCTGCTACCCTCAAATGGTACTCCAACTCTTGGAACACCTGGAGGATCTGGTGCCAAGATCAAGGATTTCATCCAGTTTCGGCACCTATAGAGGAGATCCTCAACTTTCTAGCATCATTAGTTGAGAGGGGGTTTGTGTACAGGACAGTCAACGCTTATCGCTCGGCAATTTACGCTGGCCACGACCTCATTCAGGGAGTCCCAGCGGGCGAACATCACCTCGTTTGCAGGTTACTCAAGGGTGTTAGGCATACAGTGCCGCCTCCATCCCAATATAACAAGCTGTGGGACAGTCAATAAAGTACTCAACCTTTTTCTTTCATGGCCTCCTAATGAGGAGTTATCACTCTCCGGCAAGTTGACAACGCTGCTCTGCTTGATCTCAAGCAGGCGGGGTTCAGATGTCAGAGCTCTCGACTTAGAGGGCAGGACCTTTTCTTCTCCTGATGGTATAGTGTTTCACATACTTAGAACAGGTCAGCCTTGAAACAACAAAATTGGCGAACTCTATTTCTTTAACTCTGTTTTGATTTTTTCTTTATTTTTATTTCAATGAACTTGAGTTTTTTTGTTTGTGAAGCTGCTGCACTAAGGTTCTGTTCCTGAGGCTGATCAGAAAAGGATATAGCTATTTTAGATTAACAAGTTTCTGCGTATGCCTACCATCAGCACGCAGAGCATAAAAAGTAGGAGTGAAAGAATTAACATATCCCTTCACTCCTTTTTTCAAGGCATAGCCACTAAATATCAACAAACAGAAATGAAAATATAACTGGCTAGAAGTAATGAATTCAAGAAAGATACGAAAGAGTTACTGAATACCAAATGTGCATAAATTATCACAAAAACAACATTGGGAAAAACCAACAAATTTAAATCTAAGTCTATTCCAAAATGGTATTACCCCTCCTGAGGATCTGCCAAAAAATGCAATGGCAGTGAAACACGCATAGAGGGCAACACAATAGTAAATCAATCTCTGCAAACCAACAAAGAATCTTGATTCAAATGTTTACACCAAATACAAAAGTGTAATGCACAAGTTCAGTGTGCACAAAGAAAGGTTCATATATTTGACTAAATAGTGTTTCACATACACAGAAGGACTAAATGCAACTCGAGGGTGATATCTTACCCCACCTTTAGAGAGCAGCCCAAGCTTTGCCTGGTCAGATGTCTATGAAGAGGCTACAGCTCCTCTTAGAAGCTCTCAAAACGGGCAATTATTGATAGCACTGCGTAAGCCTCACAAAGCAGTTTCCGCCCCAACATTGGCACGATGGGTATTTTGGACTGTGACACAAGCAGGCATAGATACTACCCATTTCGTTGCCCACTCTGTGAGAGGGGCCATGGCTTAAAAAGCCTTTCAAGTCAGAGTCCGTTTGGAGGACATCATGAGGATGGCTGATTGGGCAGGTGAGTCGATTTTTAAGCAATTCTACCTGAAACCGTTAGAAAAGCATGCTTCGATTGTGGTAAGTAAGCTTTAAACAAGCATAATGTGAGCCTCCGGTCTTGACATAGAATAAAGATTTTCCATATTAACTTACTATAAAGTCTTAATTCTATTAGACACAGAGGCGAGCATTATCCCGCCCGGCGAGAGAAATAACGGCAATGCCACGCTTGAGATCAATTATCATTAGCATTAGGGGAGGGATTGTTGAATTTCTTTTTTCATGTTATGAGTAAACTTTAGATAACAAACTGATTTCTCTCCCACCCCTGCTAGGGGAACTAGGGTTTCCATACACATGAAGTAATTATGATTATTTTGTTTCTTCCATGTCAGTGCGTACAGACAAGCCCGTCTGATCTCCGGCTCGACTCGAATTCTCCTTTACACAAGGTGGATTCTGCCACAGTTTCGCTCTACTGGTTTACGAGCAGCCAAGTTTGCAACCTCGAAAGAGGAAGTTACATCATGTTCAGGACTGTTTGTGGGGACATCTGTGTGACTATTCGTGGACTAATGTCACATGTTTTTGACCTTGGGTGAACTATGGAGTGCCTCATGGGAAACAGAGTTTTTTCTTCCTTCAGAGGCAGTGTTAAACTGAACTTTAGTACTTTGAGGTTTTTGTTGTTATTTTACTGCACCTCTATTATGCATACCACTTGCTTGCAGTCAGGGGCACAAACATACTTGCTGCTGAGCTTCCATCATATGTTAAACATAAAGAAAGAGAAGTATAATGCTCGCCTCCGTGTCTTTAATAGAATTAAGACTTGTTAGTAAGTTAGTAAATCTTTATTGTGCTCCATGATCTCCATCACTCTTGGTCCTCCAAGGACGTTCACACTTACAGCACATTGAAACTATAATAATGGTAACAATGGCACTATACAAACAACAATTGCAATACAATACAATGCAATACAATAAGGAGAAGTTACTCCCAGCAGGTAATATCAATCTTCCCCCTTAAAAAACCTTGGACTCATGGCAATGCCTAGGTGCTGGGCAGCATACTGAAACATTTAGCAAATGTAGAAACAGGGAAACAGGGCTTGAAGGGGATTCATAAGGTACACTTGCATCCTTTGGAGGTGCGAAGAAGCATACATTCCAAAAACTTAAAAAGGCACTACACTGAGAGGCCGAAACGCAATAAAGCCTAGTAATGTTGACAAATTACTGCTTGGTTGTCTCAAATGTCCTCTCTCACACATCACTCACATGTATTTTAGAAATGAAAATAAATGCATAGTTTAGCACTTATGCATATGTTTGAGGCAGCAGCGTTTCAACTCGTAGAAAATAACACTGGTCTCACAAGAGAGCTGATCTGAACACCAGCTCTCAGATTCCAGCCGCTCAGTGACGAGTGAGTGCTTCGCTAAATGAGGGAATAACTCGACATACAATGCAATCAGCAGGTCACCGCCTGATGCTTCCTTCTAAAATGGCGGTCCCATCAAGTGCTTATAGTCCCTCGAGGGTATGCTGATAGTTAAACATGCTCGAGATTTTTCTGGCTTTAGTTGGCAAAGATGCAATCAAAGTGGTGCTACCTCTTTAAATTGACATGATTGTGAGTTTTTGTGCACACGGCTTTCCCAGAAGGATCTGTGCTTTGACCTTGAGCGAAGCTTACTTGCGAATTGGCAAACGTGGCCTTCGTTTGCTTCGTTGGGGAATGTTACAGTGGGTTGTGTGCTTTTACCGTTCTTTGTTTGCTAGCCACACATTTAAATATCTGCCAATGCAATTCCATGCCTTTCAGGCCAATCTAAGTCTGGTGATGAAGGGCGAGTCTGCGTGTTATAAGTGAGTGACTAGATATGCACTCATTGAGAGAAGAAAGGGCGCAGATGCCATTTCTTCACTAAACAATGGCACTGTCCATTTGGCATGATGCTAACAATTCTCCCTGCCTCATTCAAGGAACGCCCGACTGCCTCCTTTCAGTCATGTCCAGTGCAGTCTTGCTACCACAATCACTTTATAATCGTTTCCAGTTTATAACACACACAGCACAATTCGTGTAAAAGGGTCATAAATAAAAACCAACAACTGTGTCCATTCTAATGGTCAGGAGACCCTGGCCCACGACAAGCAGTGACTAATAACAATCTAAGTTCATATCATTACAAGTAATAAGAAGCCATGCAGAAACACAGCTATAAGTGAATTTCCCAAAAAGGCGCACACAGACAATGTTTAGCATTCAGCAAATGAAAAATCCAAGGATAGTACAGAAAGGCTCATCACATAGGCGGGTGTGCATTCTTCCACGTGGCCAGTTGCCCATAGGCAAACCTCTGATTTCCCATTGTTAGTCCTAATAGTTTGTGTCATAAAATGTATTTTTTATTGACAGATATACATTCATCGTTGTATTGGCTCAACTATTTGGTAGAAAATTCAGTTTAGGTTGCTTAATGTCAGGGCTCAAGTCGAGGGTACACGCAGGGGGACGGAGTCCGCCCACTTTCTTCAGAGGGTGGACTCAGTCCCCCCACCTAAAATGAGAAACATTGAATGACCTCTTTGAATTTATGAATTAAAGTTGTCGTCAGGTTTGTAGGCTGGAGCCTTTACCACTGCACTATATAACCTGATGAAAAATAACAACCAACTAAAGGCGAAATGTCGCATTTCAGTGCTGCAAGTCCCAAGGAAAATATTTGTATTGGTTCTTGGAGTTTAAAACATGCACACCTTTTAATGTTTTCAAAAACACTATTAGAGGAAAATATCCTCCCTGGGTTTTGTGTGTGTGTTAATTTTATGAAAGGCAAATTCCATTCGTCCTGTGCAATTTGGCTGGTTGTGCAAAGCCAACTTAATGAAATGTATATATTTCACCTTGATATGCTAATTTCTAGCAAAGTCGCATCCAATTGCGTTTGTTGAGGAGTCTCCCCACTTAAATTTTTAGGACTTGATCCTTGCTTAATGTATTCCCTTCATGCAGCAGCATATTTATCTTTTGATAAGATATAGGTTTATCTTTACTTTAGCAATTTCTCTTAGTTGAAAAGACACATTTGCTCTTCCGTCATATTCAGTTTGCAGGCTTTCCACTTGGGCCTACAGATGCAAGGGACACCTTCTGCAGACTTCTGCCTCTGAAGCTGCTGCCACAGAAGGTGTGCCCAGCTACAGCCAGGAAACCTGTTACTATCTTGGTATGAATTCTGACACTTCTCCCAGGGGGTGGGGCAGGCTTTTTCAGGGGATCGGAATGGGAACAGGCACTTCCATTCAAGCAGCAGGGCAAAGGTGAATCACTTGAAAGTGTATCATTAACACGGAGAACCTTTGATGTGGGACAGGCAGGGGTAAAAGGAGGTCCATGGAAGCCAAGATGCCAGAAAGCTAGACTTTAGTCATCTTGGACCTTTCTGAACATCTCGAACTTCCTCATGCCTCCTGAAAATCAAGCACTTTGTGTGTGACATTGCAAGGTAACATGCGTAACAGAAACATGGTTTGGCCTTTTACAAAAGGCTTGAAATTGCCAATACCCTGGTAGGATATATTATGGGAGTGAAACCTTCAATTTCGAGAATCTTCTTTGTGACTCATATTGGAACAGAGAAGAATCAAGTGGAACTCTTGCCAGAGTTCCTCCGGCTCAATGTCCTTACATAAGGTGAAGACAAGTTTCCCAAACAAGGTGGCAGCTCTCTCCCTAACCACTTCTGGGTGACAAGAGAAGTGATTGCTGGAAGAAATACTTTCCTAATACTCAAAACTGTTCATACTCAGAGAGCCCATGCCAGGGCTGTATCAAAGACCCTGCAAACACTTCTGAAGTACTTTTTTGAACTTGGAAGAGCATGGTACGGTGTTACTCTTTTCAAGGGCCTGCTAAAAAGACCCACAGGGTTCTGTATGCCAAAGGGTGCTGTATTTGGTAATGCTGGTTACAGAATCCAGCATTTCCTGTTCAAGTCACCTAAAGCCAATATCAACTATTGTTGAGCTGCTGATGCAAACTGATGTTCTCATGTCTCTTGCGTCAAACTACACTTCCCTGAGTTGGGCACACATCCATTCAAACCATGACGTGATGCCATTCACCACTGATCCTGTAAATCAATTTGAGACATCATTTCTGCATCAAACCATCAATAACAAATTGCTTCTTCTAATTAGGGTCACCAATAGAACAATTGAGCCATTAAAACTGGGATCACTGTGACCTGAGAGTGGACATCGTTGAGGTCTTTCAGACACCCGTGAACAGAGCTACAAGCAGTAGTGCTAGAATCCAGCCAAGCTACTTGCCACGTTGAACTTTAACTCAGGCCATTGAAAAAGCACAAACAAGTCTGGTTTGATGCTGTTCACCTGCTCTACAAGACTAAGGTAAAATCAAGCCCCCAAACAAGCTTTACTAGGTTCTACCTCCACCTCCTCCGGCCTTTATACCTTCGGCCCTAGAGACAGTATGGACACCATTCCCCAAATAAAAAATACATTCTGAAAGTAATACTTTTGAACTACTGCATGGAGGCTTGTTTTTCCACCATTCTGTAATTCATTTACAGTATCATCAGCACGTATATATAAATATATATATAAAATATGTATATATATGCAGGTTCGCCTAGATCTTGGTATTTGCTTTACACAGGTTGCTGTGCTTATTGTTTTGACCACTTGTCCTTGTTTGAGTAACGTATCTATAACTGATAAGAACCCTCTGTGCACAATCATTTTATTTTGGTATTACAGTACTTTTGCTGTTTAGATGCTTCCCTACTGATTCACACATTCCCTGAGAATTAAGTCTGCCCTCGACCAATGGCACCGTAAGAGAGAAAGGTGGGATACAATGCATTTGAGGGCTGTTTGCGCCTTTATAACTGGATCACTGCTGCTCTAGCAGTGGTGATGTGTGAAGCATACAGTTCACATACCCCTGCTCCCCCCCTTTACTTATGTTGTGCGATAGTCATTTCATCACATCAAGGTTTCATGACTCAGGACCACAATTTAGTTCAGCAGGTTCGGCATCCAAGTATATGATATGATATGTCATTTCTAAGGCGCCTATACACAAGTGTTTCAAGGAGCGATGTATACATCAATTCACAGTGTGCAAGATTCTGAAGGTGGCTGCCTTCCCCAGAACATGTCCTTTAGGTTCCACCCCTGCTTTCCAATTTGTTACACTCGACTAGATAACTCCAAAAACTTAGGAGACTACGTCTGATTTCTGTTTCTTAGTATCATCATAGCCTTTGTTATACACATGTTATCATGTCAGCTGGCTCTCCTCCACTCTTGCTCTTAAAGTAGGACTTTTGTGACAGTAACGAATATAATACAATAATCAAGTTGTATGGTTAGAAATGATTGCCTCTAATTTATTTGATTTTCTGGATGCAGACAGAACATGTAATCAAAAGACCAGATGATAAAATGAATCAAGAAGAAGACAGAGGGGCCTCACCAGGACTTGCACAGAGCAGACCACGTTATCATGAACGGTTCTCTATATACCATGTTGATGGTTGATCTTACATGCTCTGAATTATTTCTATGTCTAACTACAAACATACCTCTATTTCTACTTTAAAGTCATCCAATTTGCCACACATATTGGACCAAACATTGGTAGAATCGTACAGACTGCTTCCATTAGAGTGTGTGGTGGGTTACATGATGAAAGAAAATCCTTAACAGAATACACACCACCAGCGTATGAGAGACTAGGCAATGTGCATGATACTATGTGGGATAGTGTACGTGCAAACTTGAAGGCTGACATGGATTGTCATACTGCGTATGCTTTTATAAATGTTTCTGAACATAGTTCTGGCTTTCAAATACTTGTCAGTCAAATTGACTACACCTTTCAAAATAACAATTCAGATGGGACCACTGGCTTTGAAATACTCGTCAATCAATTTGAATACACCTTTCAAATAACTACTAAGACATTCTGATGGCACTAATCACACAGACGAATGCTGCACATGCTTGAAGTGTCACACAGATGTCGAGTGGTGTTTCTTCTTCTGACTCTTTGCTGCATAGTTCATGTTTGAATGAGTTATTAAATCAAAGGCTTTACTTTCAATCTCATTATTTTTACAGGTACCCACTGGAAAGAGAAATAGATGACCAATGTAAAACTTGCACACATATGTAAAGAACATTGTTAAAGCTCCTACTCTTAAATACTGCTCTGCAATGTGCTATACCCATGTTGATAAGAATACTCAAACTTGTCCTAATTAGCATTGCTTCAAATTAGGTGAGTCTGTCTAATTTTTTTATCTAGCAATGGCTATTTTCAAAGTAATAAGTCAAGTTTAGTCGGAAAGTCTTTACATAAAATGTATGAAAAAATGAATGTGATCACTGAAAGCAGAAAGAAAAACAATACAGTAATGATCATAATCTTTTCTTTATGAAAACGTTTTGCCAACTTTTTGTACATATAATTGCATGCAAACATGTTCTTGTTTCCCAAACAAACCTGGAGCTCATTAATTGGCCATCAGAAGATGAAAACCTCATACACAGTGCTTAACAGTGAGTGGGAAGATTCTCTTGGATTCATATGTGAGAATCTCTCTAAAAGAATAAAACAGCCTCATTTGCTATGAACAAGTGATGGTGTTCCTGTATTTAAAAGTTGAAAAGTATCCATGTGGCGAGTGCACCTAAGTGTACATTAGCAGTTCATCTCTTAAAGGAAACACAGAGAGAACATGTTATGCAGTCTTTGGAATTCCTGAAAAAAGCCAATCGTGAGTGTTTTCTTAAAGCTCTCAAGAGATGAGTACATTATAAAGATGCAGACTTACACTTCAACATTCCACTCATGAACCAATTCTATAAAGTGAATGTCCAGTTCATTTGGTAGCAGACTGAAAGGTGAGCTAGCCTTTAGGACACCAATAGTACAAACCGAATGCTCCTTTGTTATGTTTTACAATTAATTATTTGCATGTGTAATGCCAAATAACGTTGAAATAGTCCTCCCACTTCCTGGCCCATTTAATTTATAACACTTTACTTTAAACACTCAGGTACTGGGAGAGCACCATCAATAATGAAACAAACAACGTGAATGTGCTTGGAATGATGCGTAAGTGCAAGCTACTGACCATTGTCGCATGTGTACTCTTGATCCATAGGTCCTTTCCCTGCAACTGTTGTTGTCAGGTTACCTCATGCCCTTTTACGCCTTGGCAGACTCCGCCAACATTTGCCTTGACGCATAGGGCTATGTTTTGGCAGAGAGCGTGACATATTTAGAGTTACACATTTGACTATGAAATTACATTTTACAGCAAATTCTGCAGCATGTTAATCATTTATTTGTAACAGAAAATCTTGTAACAACACGTTTGAAAAACAAATCTCTTAATAACTGACAAAGGGGGTCATTACGACCCTGGCGCTAAGGGGTTAAGGGCGCCGTAAAATGCTGCGGCGCCGTTAACCCCTTAGCGCCTAATTATGAGGTCCCTTTGCAGGACCCGACCTGAACAGCTGGTCTGGACCAGCCGTTAAAGTAGGGACCTGCAAAGGGACCTTCGAGGCAATTATGGTACCGCAATTTGCGGTACCGTAATTACTGCTTCCCCATTCCCATTGAGCCCTATGGGGCAAAAATGGGAATCGGGAAGGGCCAATGTTCAATGGGGAATTACCGCCCCGCCAACCTTGGAATGCGGTGGTAATTCCCCATTGAACATTGGCGGACTTGTTACAACACCGGCAGCAACCATGGTGCTAATAGCGCCATGGGTTACCGCCAGTGTTGTAATGAGGGCCAAATACATGTTTTGTGCAGGATACATAGTACTGGTATGTTCAACAAAGTTGCATGTTGTTTCATTTCAAATGACAACATCCATGATATTCCTGTTTCGGTACAATAAAAACGAATCACAAAAAAGGTGTTCATCTGCAAACCATTCTAAAACCTTCCAGCCCAATTTAAATTTTGCAAAATCTGAACTTAAATGCTGGGCATGTTATGGAATAATCTGCGAGTCATCATAACATCATCAAACACAAGCACGGGCAATGCTTCTAATGGGATGCTCCTGAAATATTCAGCAAACCATCCCAAAGTCATCAGGAACAAACATTGGTGATCTCTTGAAACTCATCAACAAATCATCAGACACAATTCTGAAGTTGTTGCTGATCACCTAAGAACATTCTGCCATTCTCAACTAAAACACATGAAATAGTTGGTACAACATAGTAGATGCAGCGTTTTCTGAAACCTGCAATATTTCTCCATGGACCTGCTTCAACAATCAAAAATTGAAACATCAAATATGCTTGCTTCCAATAGCCACTTTTATGCTGAAATGCGGGAAGCTGTATACGGTGAACCTTTGTGTTCTCCTTTTCAATGGAGACACAACAATAATCTTGTGGGGAATGTAACCTGCACTTCCCCATCACTCACTTCTCCCCTAACATGTACTTTAGATGTTCATGTTTGTGCCCGGGTGAAATGGAACTATAACGAAATTCCTTCAGTAGTAAAACCGCCACATTCCCCATGCCGCTCCCTTTCCCTGACGCCCCTCAAAATGCTCACCAGCCCACCAACATTCACTTGCATTTCTGCTTCTTTAAACTCTTTGTTTGTTCTATGTCATCTTCACCTGTGCCTACTCTTACTGTGCAATTCCATGAGGCAAAATAGTGTCAAGTCCTTCCTTTGCACTGTTCTTGTTTTCTATTAGTTCAGTGCAATAAAGGACATGAGCATACTTTACAGATGATGCCACCCCTTCTGTAAGACAGCATGTTATTGGTTTCTAACTCTTTAGAACATTTGGTAATGGGTGAAAACTAGAAACTACAAAATCAATGGGCCAGGCTTTGTAAATGCAGAGGGTATGATTTCAAGTAAGCCGCATAGGACAATATAAGGCTTCCCAGATAGATTTGCAAAGCCAGAGCTTATTCTTGTAGGTTTACTATTGAAAGTAATCCCTACTGCTGTCACTGCATACTGTCTGCCATATTCCTAAACTCCCTGTTTGCTCTGCAGCCTTAAGTGGGAAAAAGTGTATCTGGCTAGCAAATATCATGCATGCACCAACATTCGGTCAGGTGTCATTTGCAAACCCATTAATTCCTATTGTTTGTATATGAGACTGCTATTGTGGTTCTGTAAATCAAGTTGTATTTTCTCAGAGAATGGATGACAAAGTGTTTTTATATTTGTTTGGAGTTGGCACAGGAGTGCCTCTTCAAACCAACAAGAAAAGGCATTACAGAAAGAAGACATGATACAGACCTAATGCATATAGACGAGTAACAGAAATCGTGGGGTGGGGTTGGATGCCTAAGTAGTCTTTCTATTTCAAACTAGGTATCAGAAACCTGCATTGTAGTGGTGGATTTTCACAATAAAGAATAGCGCTTAAACAACTGGAATTGCATATGTCTAGTACCTTTTATGGTACTGACATTACAACAAAATATACATGTGGACACAGGCATGAGTCAGATGGTCTTTCATAGTGTCAAGGGAGGCATATTCAAGGTTAACAGGTAATTGATAGGTGTGGTAGTGAGGATCAAGTGCAAGTAATTAGAAGTAAGTGCTGCAAAGTGTTTTGTAGGTAGGTAAGGGAAAGTGGAAGGCTAGTCCAGTTAAATAGTTTCTAGATTTAACATTGCATAATCCGGTGTAGATCCCGCATTTTAAATTATTTGTTCTGTTCTGTTTTTAGGAGTGAATGGAGTTAGTTCCAATGTTTTCAGTTAACACTGCTTAAAAGCTCCAGTCCAAGAGCAATCTTTTTAACCTGTGTATTTCTATTTTACCATCCTTTGAGGATCTCAGCATTATTTTTGGTAAATACTTGTTTATGTACAAGCACAGGCATATATTTGCATTGTTTTCATGAATTGGGAAGGTGAAGCAGATTTTATGTGCAATTCTTTTTGTAGTAGAGAGCCATATGCTGTCATTCAGAGGTGGTGACATGGGTCCCAATATTTAATTCCAAGAATACGTCTTGCCACTATTGACTGGATTAGTTGGAATTATTTTAGTTGGTTTTTGATTAGTCCGTGGTAGAGGCTATCAGAGAATTCCAGAAGCAAGATGGTGAGTGCTCCAGTGACCTCAATTTAATGCTGCATTTTCAGGTTAGGAAAACATTTTCTAACGATATGGACCTAGTCAGTGGGTTTTTAGGTCTGTGTGTAAAATGTAAATTAGGGGTTCAAAAATGAGTTTAGCATTGAAAATAACTGCTAGATTCATAACATGGCCTGGTGTGATAGGTGTTTAACCCATAGACTAATGCTATTAGACCGGTAGCATAGGTGAGATAAAACGCCTTAAGAAGATAACCTCTTAATTAGCAGCATTAAGGTTGTGATTGTTTAGGGTCTAGTCCTTGATTTCCTGCTGATGTCCTGTGATATGTAGGTCATAGTTATCATTTTCCAGTTAGAGTTATACCTGTGGGTCATCAGCGTTTAACTGAAAAGTATTTGAGAAAGGCTCTATAATATCTGCCAATGATTTAACATATACATGTAATAGGATGGAGTATTGGGGAACCACACCTAAGTAAGGAAATGTTGCTGTTTTGAAATGGTCCATTTTGATGCTAAATGTACTGCCATCTAGGTAGTTGGTGATGCCATTCAAGGCAGCTCTGTCTTTGTCCTTCTGCAACTTTAAGTTTGTGTACCGGCATCTGATGGTTTTATTAAATCATAAGCGGATGCTAGGTCGTGGACTAAGAGGGCTACTTGTTAGTCATTGCTTAGATGTTTCAGAAATCCTCTTTCATTATTAGGGGACCTGCAGTTGCTATTACAATTCAAAGCATTTCTGTCTATATAAATCTGCATGCACAATCTTTGTACTAACATCTGATCGTTAACTGTATCATAGGCAGATGATACGTTGAGTAGTAAGTGGGCACTTGGTAGGTTATTCTCAAGGGTTTTCAGGATGACCTCTTTCATGAATCGGGGAATTGTTTCTGTACTCCACGTTGGGCACATTCAAAACTGGTTTTTAGTTCAACTCATTGGGGTGGACAGGTTGGGTGACAGTTATTTATTCCATTATGTTAGATATTGTTTTGCTATTTTTTGTGACTTTTTTTAAATGTTTATATTTTTTTATTAATGATTTAGTTTGAAATCAAACTACATTATTTTTTCACATAAAAAAACCTTTCACATTTCTTATAAAAAAATTCCAATTTTCATCATTTTCAATTTTGTTATACTTGGTATATTCCATAAACAAACAACCCTAGATACTACTTCATAGCATTTCAATGTTAATCCTTGTCTATATAGACAATGTTAATCTTTCATCGAAATCTTAATCAGTGCTGGTCAAATTTAAAGAATCCCAAAATTGCACCACTCTCATAATCCATAGTTTATCTTGCCCCAACACGATATATGCCCATCGGTCCTTAATGTTTTTTTTTTGGCAACATGTTGGCAAATATCTGTCGTTTAGTGGCCAATTCTGCATATTCCATAATCAGATGAAAGAGCGATTCAGTTTGATTATCCAGTTTGCAGAACCTACAAACGTTCTTTTGATTTCCAATTTGGTGAGTCTGTGCCAAATATTCCTGCGATGGCAACACATTGAGTCTTAGTTTTAAAAAGGTGTCTCTTATCTGCTGATCTGAACATTTGTTGAAATATTGTGGTAAATCATTTAGGGATCTAATATCTATATACAGATGTATATTCAGTTTGTATTCAGATTTGAGTTTTTGTGTCATTATCCAATCATCCCTTTTAATTTTCCATTTCAATTTTTGCGACCGATATATGACCATTTCTTCTGTGGTATTCATGGCTTGCAGATTTTGTTTACAATATGTTTTCCACACATTTATCACTGTTGAGTTTATTGTTGATTGTTTTTCCCCTGAGGATCATCATCGCTGGTATATTTTCAGGTGTCACTGTATTCCTGTATAGATCTAGATTTTTCCAGGTCACTATAGCAGTTAAGGATTGCAATCCTAACTCACACCTGATTCTTGGCATAGGGTATGATTTGGGCAAGCCAAGAACCTTCTTCCAGAATATGCCTACAATCTTTGTCCACCGTACCTTTGAGATGTTTATCATTGATTCACTACCGTATTTTAAGACTGCAGTTACTTTCTGTTTATAGAACATCCATACCGCTAGTAATGAACATTTCCCGTATTTTCTATGGATTGCTAATCCCTAGCGTGCTAACGAAGCAGCTTTTAGTTTTAGATGTCCTGACCATTGGATATTTGTCATTGATTGATTAACCCATATTCCTGAGTATTTCACTTATTCACTGATTGAAATCTTTCTCCTTTTATGAAAATCTTCAGTGATCTTTTTGCAAGATTTATGCGTGTTGTCAAAAACATCATTTCAGTTTTATTAATATTGATTTTTAAATTATTAGTTTCAGTATATTCCATGAAGCCGGTCATTCTTTGTTGTATTGAATAAGACTTCATCACCCGCCAATTATATATATGGAATTTTTGTTGAATTCAGAACTGGTGGATAGCCCACTTTTGCTTCAACCATTATTTGAAGATTCGCAATATATAAGACAAAAAGTGTTGCTGACAGAGGACACCCTTGCTTCAGACCATTCTCTGTTGGTATTGCTCTGACAACGTACCATATAAGGATAGATGTATCTTAATAGTTGTTTGCGAGTACATTTATGCATGTTTAATAATTCCCATGAAACAAATATAGTCTCCCAACACGTGTTTCTCCACAGAATTTAGCCGTGGTTCATCAGGAGAGATTCCCTTCATAGTATTCACTCTCCTAAAATGTTTTAGTTTCAAGTCTTGAGAAAGGAATTCTTTTCGCCAAAGGTGATGGAGCTTAATTTTCCTATTCTTTACAAGGTCCGATTGCCTTGTGTATTCTCACCAGGATCGCGAGAATACAAAAGGCAATCAGACCTTGCACTGGCACAGAAAAGTTGCCCTTGAGAGGAGTATAAGCCAACAAAGGCTGAGTCATTCAAACAAAAAATAGTTGTTTGCGAGTATAATGCCTTAATGGGCTCTAAAATGTTTTTTGGACCATTCCATTTTGTAAGTTTCTCCCATAATTTCTGTCTATTGACCAAGTCAAATGTCAATTTTAAGACCACGAATATAGCAAAAGTAGCAATGTTATTCCTCAGGGCTTCTTGTTTCAAACAGTTCAACAATAGGATATTTAAATTTGTGCCAACATTTCTTGTAAACCCAGTTAGTCTTGTATCAAGTCTGTATTCAGCTATTGCCCAAGCATATAGATTCTTCTGTAGGAATGTTGCAAAGGTTTTCCCCAGCGGATCTAATAAAGCTGTAGGCCGGTAGTTGGCTGGAATATTCTTAGGACCCTGCTTGTAAATTGTTGCAGTTTTCCAAGTATTCAGTATCTGTTGAGCTTCTCCTATGATGTCAAAGAGTTGATAGCATATACTCGCCCATAGTTCCGGATACTTTTTAATTGTAGCATTGATCATACCTTCGGGTCCTGTGGCTCTTGATGTATTCAGATGTTGGATATGAACTTTTATTTCCTCTAGGTCCCATATGATATCCCATTTGACATTGCTATTAATAAATGGCTTTACATTTGAGATTTCTAGTTGCCTATATATCTCTAAAAAATGGTTTGTCCACTGGAGGGGTAATACACCCAGTATTTGGTTTGTCATCAGATCTTCCTTGTTCTTAATTAATGTCCAAAATTCTCTTGTGTTTCGTTGGTTGATAGTTTTCAGGCTTTTTTCTGCATCAGTTTGTGCAATTAGCGCTTGTTGGGAACGGATCCAGTTCCTATAGCGAGTTTTTATGTGACAAATTACCTTAATACGTTGAACAAGAGGCATTTTTTTCTTCATTGGCAATTTTCTTCCTTAATTTTTTTTTTTACATTTGCACAATTAGTTCACAATATTCATGACTACGATTAGTTTTCTGACTGTTTAATTGCTTCCGCTTCATTTTAAATGGAATTAGCAAACCTTCTTTGTTTATTTTGGAATGTAATTGCACATTTGTATCTTCAAAAGTTGTTTTTAAATTAAGAATGTGTTGTTCATTTAGCCTTAATTTTGTTCCTGCATTAACACTAATTAACACAGGCAAGGTGCAGATGTTCAGTTGTTCAAGAACATGTGTCCATTTAATGATTCGTTTTTTATGATCACTAGAAGGAGATGCAATGACATCAAGTGATTGGATTCTTGTTGTTAGTGTATGTGAGACATAAATGTAGTCTAAGAGAGAATCTGAGGTTTTTGCTGTTCTTGTCCTTTTTGGTCCTTCTTCCCCTTCCCACATTTCATTTACCATTTCCAGATCTCTTTTTACCATTTCTTTTTCCCAAATTAGGGCTTTTGGATGTTGTTTCTCATTTGGTAATCTTGTTCCATCTTGGTTAAATAAATGCATATTGAAATCACCACATATTGTTATTTCAATTGGCTCGTATTTCAGTTTGATTTCATCTAATTTTGTCAAATTGATAGTTGCGTGAATGGATTCACATTTATTACTTCTAAAGTTTTAAACTTTATATCAGTTTTTATTGCCTGCCGGGGGATGACCTTTGGATCTCTGAATAGCAAGGTTCATATTTATGTGAAAACCATCACTTATCGGCTGGTTACTTATCCAAGTTTCCTGGAGACAAATAATATCAGCCTTTTTGAATTCTACGTTAGTGTTTTTAAATAAATGGCTGAATCCCCTTGTATTCCACAAGCATAATGTTATAGATTTTTTTTGTTGTTTGTCTGGTTGTTAATCTTCATAAATTCTTCTTATTGTTTCCACATTTAAATCATCTCTCTGGTTTTTATACAATTCCTTTAATCCTGACTGCATCATATTTTGTGGACCTCTTATTCTCTCTTGTCTTTTCATTTTTTATGATTCGATCCAATTTTCATCATATTCATCTGTTCTTTCTGATTGGTTTTGTTTCCACTTTTCATTTGGCGATTTATTTTGACTTCATTCAACTTGTTTTCTGAATCAGTTTTTAGGACTCAAAATCCCAGCGCTCAAATTTGTCCTCCATTCATTCAAATTTGATCATATGTTTTGGCGCTGGTTAATTCGATGTCCACTACATCTAGCTGGTCATGCAGAGTAAAAATTACAAGGTGTATATCTTTTGAGGAAATATTATGTACATTTCTGATGAATTCGAATAGTCATAAGATATTGGCTCTATTCAGGATTGGATAATCTTTTATTCTTTTTGATTGTTCAATTCTCAATTTGTATGATTCCCTTTTTCTTCTGGGATTAATAAATGTAGGTTGTTGAATCTTGTTTCTGCACACTGGATCGCTTCTCCTGTGATCTTGATCGTCCAGATCTTCGTTCTCTGTTGTTACTGATGTATTACTTATGGAATACTTTGTAGTTATCGATACACTAGACTGAAATGAGGCAATAGGGAATTTTTGCTCGTTCTATGAAATCTCTTCTGTCGATAGGCAATCAATGTCATTTTTAGATGTTCGACCAGCTTCATATCCATCTACAACATACATAGTTTTGTTATGCTCAGTTGATATTGTGTTAATAGATTTCTCACTCAGATCTCCTAGTTGACTTTCATGATCATAAGTAGACAGATTAACTAGCAATTCTATCATCACTTCATCTGTTACTTTTGTCACTTCTGATGTCTCATCTTTTTTTTTTCATTCTTATCATTCCTTTGTCGCAGATCTTTTATTTTCAAATGTGTTGGAGTATATGTCTGCAGTGATAAATTCCTTACGAACGATCGAGAACCTCTTGTCAAACCTTTGGACTGAGCCTTCTTCTTCCGATTCTTCTGAGGTTTTTCTTTTTCTTTCTTCTTTCCATGATTTTATTTTTACAATTTTAGCATCAAATATTGAGAAACTTTCCAGTAAGTTAACTATTGGAATTTTCGTATCTGCTTTCTGTTTATCTTTTTGTTCCTTTTGACTTATCTTAGTAATTTGTGATTTTTGTCCCTTTTGAGTGCTTTCCACAGTTTTAGTCAGGATTATAATAATCTCCTCCACGAAACCTGTTTTATTGCCCATCTTTTTACGTATTTCTTGACCTTCTGCTTTATTTTGTAATTTTAGTTGGTTATTATTGAGACTTAGGTCTTCCAATATAATTATTTTTAAATTGTCTGGTGTCTGTCTCGCTTCTGGAACTATTTGTACTTCTGATTCTTTTAGTGGATGTATGCAAAATGTTGCTATTTTTGTTTTTAAATGAGAATTTTCCTTGTGTGTCAAAATCAACATTTCTGTGATTCCTTTTGACATTGCTGCTTTCTCCAATTTATCATTTGTGACCATGTCCAATGCCTTTGAGCTGTAGTTTAAGCACGAGTCACGTTTCTGTCATTCCCTGTAGGTTTAAATTAAATCATATATGCATTGAAAGATGTAGTTGTGGTTTTCCATGGAATATCTACTGTGGAATGTAACTATTTTAAGCAATGTGGCTCCTGTCTGCCTCGGGAGACAGTTGGGCGTACATTTGCTACAGTTTGGAGCATCAATGGAGCTTAGCTATGCTGATATTGGTCTAGTTTCACTCAGTCTTTGGGGTACGGCACAATTGGTAAAATGTGTGAGCTTATGTTGGTGCTTCTTTGATGCAGGGCATTTTGCAATGTCCTGGATTACTGGTGGTGGATGATTTTCTGAGTTCGTTCAAGCTAATGCTCTTAATGGGTGTTGTTGTAATTGGAAGTTCACATTATCCTTGACTAATCTAATAAGATTAAGGGAACTGTCACCAAGAGCTACTGAAATGCAGTTTTTATCCTGGAACATAATGGTTCCTTTTTTAATGTGTTTATGTTCATTGTATCGTTTACATTCCAAGGAATTATTGTGTTCCTGTGTAGCCCACCATTAATGTGAGTTTCAGGTCTTTTGACAAGGTGTTAGTGCCATCTGACAATAATTGAGGGTATAAGTAAAAATGGGAATTAAATATTTGAATTTTACAAGTCATTGTAGATAGGACAGTTATGTTCTTACAATTCATGAGCGTGTTAGGATGATACTGGGATGAAGTTTTCAGTGCAGACAATTGAGAGGATGGACAATGTTGTGAGAATAAGCAGGGCAATCCTCGTTTAGAATTTTTCAGAAATAGCACTATGTATAACAGTTAATTCAACTTTAGAAATCATAAGTTCAGAAGGTTTCCAGTGAAAATAGTTTTGTGGAATATGCATTAAGGGGGCAGAACTTACTCAAATTGCACCCTGACTACATCAAGCATTGTCCCCAAGAAGTATAGGACTTTAGAATAGTAAAAAACACTAGTTCTTGACAATGATGGGAGGTCATTTTATAAGTCAGGAAAAAATGCCTTCCTGTTGACTGTTTTCAGCTGAGTTGAAAAAAGTGATGCCCCCCTCCGCAAACACTTGCAGTGACTTTTTACAACTTCCTTGACAGAATTACACTATGGGTGGATACACAAGTGTTTTTTTCTGGAGGAACCAAGGTACTTTACAAGCTGTTTATAATGGGTTGAGTAGTCTAGGGAATCTTTTGCCCGAGAAACCTTTTAAAGTGTGGTCTATTGTTAACTTTAATATTTGCTCTAAATATAATTACATTTCTGAAAATGTATGAGACAATATACAACGCTTTTGTGGAACCATAAAAACACAAAATTAAATTTGATTTCTTATATAGCACTTCATACCAGACTCTTCCAGCTTCTAATTGCTGTAAAAACAGGCATTATTAATGCCCAATGGGAAAGCAATGCAATGTATTGACCTCAGAAAGATGACAGATTGAGTCGTCCCTCTCTCTTGATTTAAACCAACAAAGTACAGGCTGACTCCATGCCAGGGGCAAGCACTTAACATGTGTGTTATCCACTCAAACATGCTTAAGTAGTGGAATTGCAACCTAATGTAGGTAACAGAATATAACTCTGGGCCTGTGGCTAAACGTAACACATGCTATTGACAACACCTTAAAGCCTAGATTTTACAGCTGACTAAAATCTTCTTTAGCAAGTTTTCGGAAAGCATAAACGTTCTATTCATGGACATTGTAAATTACTGACTGAGAAAAGCACAAAGGGAGATTAAGTGACACCTGCCTCTGCCCAGTGTGCAAGAACTAGCGTTGTGAGCCTTCCTATAGGCAGCAACTCACTCATAAACTGAGGGATGGTAGAATACGTTCTACCACTGAGCAGAACCCCCATCCAGGAAGGGTCCTGCTCAGTGGTGGGAAAGACCCAAAAAGACTGGGGAAAAAAATGGGAACGTTGACTGAATTTTGGCCGTACGAAAATTAAGTCTCTAATTTGTTTGCATTACAGTGGAGAAGGGCAGCGGGGGCCATGGGGTTGCCCCTGCACCCTTATTCACTGTAATGTGACCATGGATTGGAGGGGTGCCACCCGCTCCCGTCTCTATAAAGATTTTTTAAAAAAAAAATTAAAAAAAGCAAAAATAGATCCTTCAGCACCAGTCTCCATGCATGCAAGTGAAGGGAACCAGTGTCGCAGAGGGATGTAGGAGACGGCTGCACACAAGGCGGTGTGCCGCCCACAGGTACGTAAGGGGGTGGGGAGCAAGGGGATAGTCTGAAATGGCGGGGGGAGAGAAAGCCAAAAGTTATTTTCTGTAAAATAACTTTCAGCCTTTTCTCCTTCGAACATTTCAGCTCCGGTTTAATCATAGTAAATACAATAGTGTATGTCATGTTCCATATTGGAGAGTAAGAAATCACAATATACCCTTTCCAAAGGTCACCAGGCTGCTCTTCCAGAATTCATTCACATTCCAGTTCTAATTACTTTCATTTTTCACTTTGCTTACAACACAATTGCTACAATAATCCCTCTGGTACTGACAGCTATGCAGGCTGCATTTTCTGCCGTGGCTGAATCACACGGGCCGAGAATATATGCTTACATAGATATCACAAGGCTGCACAGCTTTGAATCCCTTCACCTCAATGTGTTGATATATTTTCTTTTCTCTTCACGAAAAACAATACCTCACAATAATATACTGAATGACCATGATTCATAAGGCTGTACTGCAATTTTCCCAATTTCAATTCTTCCACCTAAGCCTCCCAATGGATCACAAGCTTTCACAATATACTCTATGCCGGACTTCACAAGGATAGACCTTTATGGCGTCACCATATTCCAAGGATGTTATATTGCCCTTCAAACTTCATGGAACACAAGAGCCTAATGCCTGTTGTGTTGTCCCGGAATCACAAGGGTGCAATGAAATGGATCACTCCATCCCCTAGTGTGTGTTGCTTCCCTTTCCTCTCACGAACACAAGAGCTCTGGATACAGTATTTTTTAAAGATCACAAGGTGCTAAATGCTTTAGCTAAGCAACATCCACTGTCTCCAGCATCATGCTAAATGCAATGCCAAAAAGTACTTTTTGTTGAAAGATTACGTGTGAAATCTCAGGAGTTCTGTATTCCATTCTAATTCAAGTTCTCCTATAGCTGATTGATGTTATGTTTTGGAGGTTTTAGAAGTTGGAATTGCATTACATTGACGTTTTAACTTAACCAATAGAAGGTTCCATGTCAACCTTGAAATACATATCCGTGACATTCGCATGACATTCGATCTTGATAGGGCTGGGACTTTCATCAGGAACGTACCCTTTTATTGCTCTGTATCCCTGTGTTCCACGCTTAAAAACAAATAGCAGTTTGTCATACAACTATTGTATATTCATGAGGAAATGTCTTACACTCATGATTCTTACAAAAACCATACGCACTCCATAGCTATAGCATAAAGCATTGTTGTTGTAGGATTAACGGCTGATTAATCTGTTATAGGGGCATCCTTTTGATGACCCATAATTATTATCTGTATATATGTGGTTTCTTAGGTATATGAAGGCATTATTGGAGTGTTCAAGGCTGCACTAAGGCTGTGATGGCAGTGCCCTCACATGTATTGTTATATCTTAGTACCTTAGTACAGGGTCACTATACCAAGTTTAAAGTGGATTTATTTGGAATTTGGGGTGGCACTTGCATAACACAGACAGAAGGTATCGGTTTTGCCAGTTCTTGTTATTACTATCTTGCACAGCCTGCCTTCACTGTTTATAGACCTTGTTGCCCTGATCTTTCAGGATCTTTCAGGAGCCTGCCATGTAGGCTTAGGTGTTCATATGCATATTGTTTTTGATTGTCTATTCATTCAGCTGTTATTAAAATTGAGTTATCACAGAATGACTTTGTTAATGGCATACTGTTCTTGGAAGTGCTGTAGGCGTTGGGTTTTTGTTGTCACATGTTGGTGCATGGATGATGAAGGTTGTGTTGAATGTGGGGTGTGTTTACCAAACACCTCATCTGGTGTGCATACCTTGTATGTGCTATCACCTCCTGTTAATTCTCCACCTCTGTCCATGATGCTATCTTACTGTGCCTGTTGTGTGTGTCGAGGAAATATAGTTGCACTATACAGTGGATATGGCATGCCACAGCCTCACATTTGTATGTGCTGGGACTTACGAAAGGCCACCAAGAACCTGATCTTCCATACCCAGCCTCTATTTGGTGATGACGAATGATTGTCTTTGACACACTTGTCGATTCATATGTCTCTGTGAATTAGCTTGTGAATTCACATGTAGTATGTTTATGCAAAGCATAATGCACAGCACAGTAGGCTCCTAACCTGTACTCAAGAGCAACATTGGAACATATAACCTTCTTTTTTTGTTGGCTAAAACAGATGTTTCTGCTGTGTATATTACCACTAATGTGTCAGTCAAACCCCCACCCCTCCCAGAGATGTAGCTGATACAGCTACACCGAAACATTCTGTGCTGTCTATTTCTCCTCTGCAAGATGTCTCCATGTTCTTCAAACAGTGGTCATCATGCCTGCACCTGCATTTCCTGTTTGAGATGCACATGGTCACACAGTTCCACAGTTGGTGAAACATGGCTCAGGTGGGATATTGAGAACGCCTGGTTGCTGGGTGCAAGCATGCTCTGCTCAGCGCTTTCGTACACTCTTTTGGTTAAGCTATTTTATGAGACATCAATCGAGGCAATCGTTAGAGGGATCCACTGTCGTTAGAGGGATCCACTGTATGTACAAACACGTGGTATTCAGTAGGTGTATCAAACATACATTGCATATTTAGATTCTGAATTTGGAGCATAAGGGGAAATGATTGGAGGCAGGGAATAATATTGCAAGTTTATATGTGTGCATTTGCCCATTTCAATGCCTCCCAAATGACCAATGCTGGTAGGGGAACTAGTTAATGCCAGACAATGTATTAATTAACCGGAAATTCACTTGTCGAATTTCAGGCTTCACGGGATGACTGCTGCACTTTTCATTTAATTGTCTGCCTATTCTTTTAAAATACACCTTTTCAATGATTGCACACACTGCTGCCTAGCTACCCATGCCCCCGTTGCCATCACCCTGTTGCATTTACTATGCATGCCTAAATCCTGCTCTTCTACCCCTCCCCACTCCACCTTAACCATCACTCCACCCAGGTGAAGTGGCTTGATTTTGGGTCGCTACTGCTACTGTATTCCCTCCCTTACCGTGGGAGACAAATCAAAGCAGGATGTGGGCTTGAACAGTCACAGATGGATGTAACAGTCCAACACATTACTTGTTCTAGCAGACTGATTCTGGGAGTTGTAGTCTTATTTCACTTCAGTCACATAAAGTGGAGTAAAGCCTGACAGGGAGCACAATGTATTAGAGCTCTATTCAGTAGCAGTTAAGTTAAACATCTACCTATCTGGCTGGATCTTGTAAGTATGTGTGTCAAATTAGTGTATTGTTGCCTATTAATTTAAACATTATTCCATTCATATTGTTATTTTCTGCAGTGCTTGTTTATTGTACCTTACAAAAGGTATATTCACACCCTTCAGGAAGGTGTCAGCCAATCAGGGCATACACAGCTGGTATAAGCCAGTGTTCCCTCAGGTTTACTGACTCTTTCCCCTTTGCATGTCCCCTTCACAGCCTACCCATCCACCTAAAGCCACTGTCCATGCCCACCACTACCACCCCTTACAGATTGTGCACCTCCCTATCTCGGAATTACTAGTTACCTTGCCACTAATGTTCTCCTCACCTGCGCTTGTGTGCCAAAATGTCTGCATTCTGCAGCCACCATCCACACTCTCCTCCCCCTTCAGTCACTGGGACAGTTGCAAATAGAATTACTTTCAATTGGGAAAGGCAGGCTTTGCCTTTAAAGTCCCAAAGCCCTGGTTTTGCTTGGGGCTACTTTGGATTGCGCCGGTGGGGCCTTAGATGTAGTCATAGCTTGGCAGCCCATGCCAAGTGATGCTGGAACAGTCATTGGCCTGATTTACGGAAAGGTTTGCGCAGCGCATAAGCAATTTGCACCAAAAAAAGGCTTGATGCATCGTGAAAGTAAATCCACTGATTTACAGGTTGGCCTCTGCGCAGTTTTGCAGCTCTGTGTCTGCATACCCTGCACGAGGCTTGAGGGAATGGCCAGTGCAAAGACCAAGAAGGGGATGGAATATGCAAACATCCTCATTAAAGTACAGAAATCAAGTATAACATGGGCGTGGGGAGGGAGGCACCATGCAAACAAACCCACATTTACAGATTGACAAATGCATCAGTGCTAACTAAAAAGGATACAAATTCTACTACCACCCGCGACCAGGCACAAGGTGAGATTGTGCCATGTAATCCCAGGTTTAACAACTACCATGCAATCGTAGAGAAACTTTGCCACAATGCCCTTTCCTGCATTGCCCACATGCCTACTGATTCATGGATGGAGGAGGTGAAGGAGTAGGAGGGACAGAATCTACCATACAGACACAATGATATTTGGCATGCCTGATGAGGAAGTATATGGCACATCTCCCACCCCCCATATCTTCCTTGAATTTGGTCAGGGAGTGGTAGAATGACCTGGTGTGCCCAACCATGTGCTCATAGTCAATAACACCCTTGCTCAAAGTGGTAACTGCCCTCTTCTTACTTGGGACTGGCACATTCCAACATCCCATAGCCATTGTTGGTGAAACAGGTTCTAAGCTGTGTCATAGCATATGAGCAGAGAAACATAGACATGCCATGCAATGTACAAGCAAGGTAAAGAGTGTCTCAAACGTTATATGCAGATGACCAGCTCCCACGGGTGTTGGGGTAATTGATTGCACACATGTTGCACCTCAATCCCCATGGGCCACAGAACATATATATCAGAACTAAGAAATACAGCTGACCATTGCGCACCATTATTGATTGTTGCAAGAGAAAAATCTAAAGAGGGAAAATGCTAGGAAGCTTGAGGAAGCCAAATTAGTACAGAAGACACTGTTGAAAAATGCTATAGAATGGGCGATATTGACTAGCTGAGAAGGGCTAGTATCACAACAGACAGTAGGTATGCTGCAGGCGAATAACCAACAGCAGTCGGATCATGGAGGAAATGGATTAATGTTGAGAGGCAGGTGAGGCTTCTGAGGTAGAGGAGGCTTTCAGAATAGTCAGGGAAACTTTCAGAATAGCCAAGGTGGTTTTCAGAATGTGAAGAATTTTAATCAGGGCATGCGGGGAGGGCAAAGAAGATCCCCCCTGTGTGTTGGACATGTGGAATGACAGGGCACATTGCGCAATCATGTGGGAGCCAAGGGTATTTGCAAAATGGGCAACTCTCAAGAGAGGGACAGCTTATCCTTCATCATATAGCCCACAAGGTAGGGATGGATTCGCCCAAGCTCAGTCAGTGTATCAAGCACAAGCACCACAAACACAACAAGCTTTGCAACCACAGCAAACACCATTGAATCTGCCACAAGGGCAGTCACAGCATGCACCCATGCAAATGCAGCAGAGCGCAAACACAGGACATTTTTTGACTCCTAGAGCAGGGGGTGTCACCATCGAGGGTGGGAATCCTTTCACAGGTACGGGAATAAGTGTGTACTCACAATAGGACAGCTCACAGGGTGACTTGATGTGTTAAGTACTATCGGTGACAACAAATCCTCAAGAGGAATCAAAGGTTGATGTTACCATAGGAGGCAAATCCTTTTCTTTTTTAGTAGACAGTGGGGCAACTCGCTCATGTATACCAGATGGAAACATTTTGTTACCAGGAAATGCCATGAATGCTCCAGGGTTCTCTGGAGCTACAAGTAGAGTTCCTTTCACTGAGGAATTGCCAGTCTATATAGGAGAGTGTGATATGTCTGTTACATTATCGTATTCAAGGTAGACATCAGTTAAAATACTGGGCCGGGATTTAATGACAAAGTTAAATATGACGATTTCCTTCACTGATGAAGGCATAGTGTGTTCAATGCCAGAAATACATTATCTAAATTTGGGCAAAATGGCATGGCATTTACAGGGCAACTAGCTCTGTGAGAAGCGCCGTTAGAACCTAAAGTTTTCTTTAGGGGGACACATTTTGCTAACCTGGTTACCCGGTTTAATGTGCAAGACTATGAGAATACCTGATGAATTTATGTTCAGGCCACAGATACCTATTGACGAAGAGGGGGGACAGGTTTTTTCCTTGGAATTACAGGCAGCCATAGTACGAGGGAAATTGGCCATTCTCCAAGTTGATGATGAAGGCAGGCCATGGAGAACAGTGATTGCTATTGGGGAAGGATATAGATTGACTGATGTCACTGGTGAGGATATGTTTAAAGACAACCCGTCAGACGATGAAGTAGTTTTCAAAGTTATTTATTGGATCAGGACAGAAAGACGAGAGGTTCCACAGAAGATGATGATAGTGTGGCAGCGTTCCACATTTTTTTATGAGGATATGGAGAAAGCACCAATTTCTTTGTGGACTATGGGCCAGAATGACGTAGGCCTGTTAAAGGGGGTGGGAGAAGTTAAAATTAAGTTGAAGCCAGGAGCAATTTTACATCAAGCAAGGCAGTATCCAATGTCTCGAGGGGCAGACAAGGGTATTTTTAATTCTATATTGGCTATGATGGAACAAGGCATCTTAGTGACGTCAGAGTCACCATGTAATACCGCAGTGTATCCAATTAAAGAATTGAAGGGTGGATCGTGGTGTTTAATTCAGGACCTGAGGCTGGTTACCCAGATTGTAGAGGCGGTTTCCTCTAGTTCTGAATCCGGCAACAATGTTGTGCAGTTTATCTTCATGTATACAAATACATTGTCTATTTGAGGCCTGTATATTGCCCCAAGTATGTGCACCATGAGCTGAGACAAAACCCTGAGGAAAGTAGTTTATGAACATATAAAAAGGTCAATGTGTAGATATATGCCGCATTTAAGCTATGTAAATTCTCATTAACAGTAAAAACAATAAACTAGCCTAATCATGCCAGTAAAAACAAAAGTGGCAAGAATATGTGATGTCATCAGTGATGTCACCAATGACATTTATGATGTCATCTTTGATGTCCTGGTTGTTAGTCTTAGCAGTGCATGGTGGTGGTGCTAGTTATGATTGCTTAACAAAGTGTTTTCAATCAATTTCATAGGTTTTCATTAGTGCAACGTAACCATAACATCCCATTAACAAAGTTTTTTCAGTGAATATATGTACATATTTCAGAAAATGAAAAGCCTTAAGGAAAGCCAAATCCAGCGGAATGCACTCCTGAGAGCTGCCAAGGGATAGACTTGTTCACTCAGCAATGAAGGAGCATGACAGCAATTCCAGGCAACACAAAAGTTACTTTATTATTAAATGTGCATCAGAGAAGGAAAGTCCTGGATAGCAAACAACGCGTTTCGTGGTATTCTGACTGCTTGATCACATAGGTGGGGTGAACACAGATGAAGGACTATGTTTTAAACTATAACAACTCTATGGTACTGCATAGAGTGGCCACTTCAGCGCTTTATGGTATCACAAGTCAGCCATATTTGAACATCCTGCAACAGCATGGTGCAAATACATATAGTGGACCCAGTTGCTTAGCTAACCGAATAGATATTGTGATGCCATAAAATATATTTAGACTGTTGCTTGCCACAAGGAGGAAAAACAGGAAAACCACACCTCTTATATTTAGCGAGATACAAGATCTAACCACCGTAATGCATGGCGGAACGACGCCTAGTCATGTGCAAATAATTGTGCACTGTTAGATAGACATGATCTAGAATGCTGTACTGTTACAGCCTGCATGTACAAACAAAATGACTGGCTAGATCAGGAAAAACACTAAGGCCAAAAGGCCACATCTATATATTCAAACTCGCAAGGAGAGGGGCACAAACATGTACACAGGTGATTCCTAAGGGACAAAGTGCCGTTCCTCGATGTGGGGTGCAGCAGTCTATATAAGCTTACGATCCACTGTCATTACAATGTTCCAACCGACTACCAAAAGTCATTACAATAATGCTGATTGTAGAAGCCAAACATGAACAGTGCCAAGTCGCAAATAACAATAAATGAGCAAAATACACCTAGCAGCAATGGTTGTTAAAAACAATAACCATAAAGTGCATAGTGCCAAAGCAGCAACGATTGCTAACAGCAATAATAATAAAATGCAAGGTGCTCTCCGTCCGTGCATGCTAAGCCAAGAGTAGAACAACTATATAATTCATGTGCTATGAAGAGTGCTAGTAAACATCCATGCAATCAAAAAGTAATGCATTTGGCATAGCATTTTATGAATATATTAAAAGTAATCTAATCCTCTACAATGAATCTCATAGGGAAGGGAATTCATACATGGACTGCTGTAAGATAAACATAGCGTCTATCAATATTACATAGTGCGTGCAAACATTGCTCATGTTAAAGTGCATAATGAATATCAGTATTGCTGCAGTAAAGTGCCTAGTGCTTATCATCATTAAATTATCAGTGACTAGCCTGTCCGCATAAATGATGTATGGAGAAAGCTATTCAGGGAAAAATGTCCTTAAAGAAATGCAGCCTCCATACCACAATTGGCATCTTAAATATAAATGGTGACGATCTCAGACAAAGGGAGGATCAAGAATATATGGAATCCAAAAATCTCTGTGTAAAAAAGCTTATCACAATGAGTTCACCTTAAAACCCAAACCTATCAACATGCTAAAAAAATATATGCAAAGAAAACTTCAAAGTTCCATAAGAAGATAACAAAAAATGTGAATGTGTATGAGAATGACAATTAGTGGCATACATTCAAGGACATGTAAACATATTGGAAAAAGCTGTAGGGCACTTCTATTTGGTGATTAGAGGGTCACAATTGTATGCATCTAATGCAAATGAAGAAAGGGCAAAAAGTCTTTAAGCGCCCAAAAACGTATATAGTTCTTCATCAAGATTGCAACCCCTGGGTATTTTCGTCTCAAGGTCCAAAATAGATTTAGTTTCCAGTTGCCTTAACAGCAGCTCTCGGTTACCACCTCTGGGTGATTTGGGCACTGTATGGATACCAAAGAAAGAAAACCCTCCAATTTGCTTCTGTGTTTAGTCTTAAAATGGAGAGCCATTGGATAAGTGGGATCCACATTTTTGATGTCCCTAATATTTTGGAACACTCTCAATTTCAATTCCCCTCTTGTGCTTCCCAAACATACCACATGTCAAATGGGCAATTCAACACATAGAACAAAAACTCAGTGTCACATGTAATCCTTGACGTGATTTTAATGTTTTTTTTTCTCCAAAATAGGATGTAGATAACAAGTAGTATTGGAAGCAGAGGTACAGGCTTTGCATTTAGAACATTTGTGGAAGCCTGATGGTTTTGTGTTCATCAAACTACTAGTCAATACATTGTTAGTTGTTCTCATGAAACTTGGTACTAGAGCATCCTTGAACGAGGTAGACCTACGGAACGTAATGTTTATGTGATCTCCAAAAATGCTACTTAAATGTTCATCTGATTTAAGGATGTGCCAATGTCTCTGCATGACCTGACGGATATATTGAGCTCCATTTCTGTAGGTCAGAATGAGATGTGTCTCACCCATATCTGTTGTTTTTTGTTTCAAGGTGTCTGCTACCAATAATAGAGAGCGATCAGTGTCTCTAGCTTTCAGAAAGGCTCTCTCCAATATTTATTTACGGTACCCACGATGTTTAATCTTTTGGGCCATAAGGCCGCATTCGCTATCAAAAGGGTCGATCTTCGAACAGTTTCTGCATATGCAAATGAATTCCCCATAGGGAATACACCAATTAAGGGCTGTGGGGTAGTTGCTTTTGGCATGGAGTGGTATATTAGAACTGGTTGGCTTCCTATACAGACTTGTGGTTAATTCACCTTGAGCCACAGTAACAAGAATATTCAAGTATACGATAGCAGTGTATATTCAGTGAAAAAACTTTGTTAAAGGGACATTATGGTTTTAAGTAAAACCGAAAAACCCTAGAAATTCGCCAGTTATGGTAAGATAAGCAAGCATAACTCGTGCCACCACCATGCACTACTAAGACTAATACTTATGACATCAAAGAGCATACAGAAAATAAGAATACAACTAAAACAGAACTTTGGAAAATCTTCTGCAGCGTTTAGAGCAAAAAATGGATCAATTAATGACCAATTTTATTATTTTGAAAGGCATTGTAGAAACGCATATCATGGAAAACATTAAATATTACTGTCCCACATGTACCTGTATCCCTTCTCCATGTCCCAGTCAACCATCCCCAAAAAATCCCCATCACCAAAAACGTAATGATGAGACTTCAATCCCTTCCTCCATTACCATCCAACATGTAGAAACCACTAATTCCCCTGTATTTGTGTCCATTTCTGCTTCCCCCTCTCTTTCATAATTTCTATATTTGTAAATAATAATAAATATTATGTATGATGTTACTATATTCTGCTGTGTTTTTTTTTTAAAGGCTGTTAGGCTGTCCTTGGACACCGCGGGTGTCCGGGATGTCCGCAATTAACCAAAATGAGGGTGTCCTAAGGAAACTATACCTTTCCACACTGTTCATAATTAAAATGGAGGTGTCCCCGAGACACAAAATCGGTCCACATGTCCGCTCTTATTCAAATTAAGGTGTCCTCAGAACAAACCCCCGTTCGCATTGTCCGCAATCAGAGTGAACATGTCCATAGAACACATAGCCCGTCTGCCTGTCTGCAAAGTTGTGAAGCACATTTAATTAGTTCGGGGACCCGAACACTGTCCATAGAAAACCTGCATGCATGCTTATCCCACCCTCAGGTCCTACGAACATTGCGCCTCTCCGTACCTGTCTGCCGGACGTGTGTCACACTTTTAATTAGTTTGGGGACATGAACACTGTCTGTAGAACAGCCACACACATGCATACACGGACCCCACACATTTGGTGTCCTACATGCTTTATTGAGCAGTCCAAGGTATTTTCCTGTGAAACTTCACCCTTGCGCATGTCCCAGACCATGTCCCTAGTGATCTGCATACTTTTTGGAATTTTTGAATCCTTTTTGCTGTTTGAAGTATTTGCGGACAGCGCGGGTGTCTGTGAAGTGCGCACCAGCACCCCTATAAAAGGCCAAACCCCAGAGCTGCTTCTCATTCTGTTTTTGGAGTTCGAGGACAGACATTGCTCCACATTGCTGGATTTGATAGTTTGCAAATTGCTGACTCTGCTTTGTCTCCTGACACAATTAAAGATGGGAACCATGGCTGCTGATGCTCCTGCTGGTGCTAGTTTTGCCTCAGCACCACCGCAATCCCCTCCATCACCACCACCTTCCGAAGGGCCTGGAGAGGGGAACAGGCGTGAGGATGCAGAGCAGGATGAAGAGGATGATGAGGATGAGGTAGTGGAAGTCCCTACTACTAGCAGCCACCGTGAATCTTGGGTGTGGAGGTTGTTTGCCACTCTTGATTGGGTACCAAAAGCTTGTGCAAATAAGGTGCGCTGCACTGAGTGCCAGTTGGTGCTCAGTCGTGGCAAACCAGGTTTGTACAGCTACAGTACTACCTCAATGAAGCAGCACCTACGGACGTTCCACGGTGGCACTATTTGTAAAGTTGAACCCTGCGATAAACGTAGTCAGTTGAGTTCCACTGCAAAATCCTCCATTTCTGCTCCTGCCACCACAAGAGGCACTCCTGTGGGACAGCGCATCCCTCCAAAATAAAGTGTACAAAATAAGCATCCACAAAACAGCGAATACAGCCACTAAGCGAAACAAAAGCAGCTTCCAGTAAAGAAACGTTGCCTCCTCTTTCAAAATGTAAAACTAAACAGAAAGTTATTGAAAAGACTGCAGCTACCACTAGTGCTAACACTGCACCTATAAATCTCGATGTAGCCACAAGTAAAAACACCCAAAACAATATTTTACAAAAAATGTTTCACCACAGAGTCCTTCAGAACCTTTTCACAACAAGAGAGAAATCATGCACAACCCTTAAAACCTACCACAGAAAATTAATCCTGGAAGCGCTCATAGACAGTGCAATCCACGTCAAAAGGAAATTATTTATTTTAGTTTTAAACAGAAGGAAACCACTAACAAAACTAACTACTAAACTACAAAAAACACTTCTCAATCAATTGAATATCAACAAAGATAGCTTTGCAAACATCTCTGGAGGTGAGTGGAGTCACACCACCAGCACAGAACCATATTTCAATGAAGAAGCATACAAACAAAAGCAAAGAAAACCAATTGCCATACATAGCAGTGGACGAGGGTATGGAACATTTAATAATACCATTATGGAACGAGACACACTGCTCACAAAAATATCCCCAGAAAACTTAGTATCAACTCTCCATTCCACTGAAGGAATGTGTCCAGTCTACAAATGGCCGTGCACATCAATGTGTAACATAAACAAAAAATCTTTCACAACTTTATGCCAGTTCCTCAATCAGTATGGCAAAGGCTAAGACAAATTGAAAATACAAAATATGGACTCCTGTCCAGTGCGAAAATACACAGGACTACAAGGACATTCGTTAGCCTGCATTTCTGGACCTGTTTGCAAAAGTACCTTGAACCATATCAAAATGATATCAACACACCATTCAACTATACGAAATCTGGTTCATAAACTTTATGATGCCAAAAGTCCTGCTTTAGCAATAGCCAATTTAAATAACAATCTTCTACATGGTACAGCCAAAGAACTACTCGAAGAAATAGAGCATATCCAGAGAAAATATTTTGGAAGTGAAAGCCACTTACAAAATCCAATAGCTTTACAACAGACTGGCAACCTACTACTACACACATACAAAAAAGAAATACTAAAGTTTAAAAACACATCTGCTGAAGTACCAAACCATGTGTGTGTGTGTGTGTGTGTGTTGCTGCAGGACTTTTCATAAGAATAGCACAAAAACTGTTGTACAAAATAGAAGACAATCATGATTCCAAGTGGTTCCTATAAGCTCTCTATCTTATCTCAGAAGACACATACAAAATTACTAACCCCTTAATACTTTGCAGTTACTGCACTGCAAAACGTGACATCAACCAAATACCATCATTTGCTATCACAAATAACTTGGAATTATTTCCACTACCAAAACCCCTGCAACAACTTAACTTGTATGAAAGCATCATAATTCTAACAGTGCACCCATTTCAAGCAAGAATACGCCTTCAACAAATAACAGCAAAACTGCCTCCCTCTAAATTACTGAAAGGCAGTAATGGCAAAGTAGTTTATCTGCCATTAGATCTCAAAGAAAGTGTACACACTGTGGGAGTGCAACATCCAATAGATCAATCTTTGATTATCTTAGTAAATGGCATACCTACAAAAGACACAAAAATTTGGCAACAACTCGTGCACTTACATAAAGTTAAAGAAGCCCTGCAATAGACAACAATAAATACTACAAAAAAATAAATATTGAAGAAAACCTGAGGGAAACCACGGAAATAATTCAAGAATCGTCAGAAACTGGTCAATTTCAACATCTACATCCTACTACAGAATCCATTATTTTAGACCATTATACAATTCACCCTTTACACTCTAAATACATCAATGATGATGCACTGGAAACTTACCAAATGTGACAAGCCAAAGGATCTCCAATAAGCATATGGGAAAAAGTATAGAAGCATAAGCCCTTCCTCTACTCTTTATTACTGGAAAAGGATTGAGGTACAATGAAAGACCCACACTACAAATAACAGCATCAGAATACCACTCTTTACGAGTGTATTCTGAAAGCCCCAGATTCAGAAATATGTGGAATACATATTCCACCTTCTCTTTGAAAGTGAACTAGCAACTATATGCTACGGAGTTGCACACACATTAAAATCAGGTACCAATTTTCAAAATATGTCAGCTGCACAATTACTACAAAAAGTGCAAGAAAAAGATGAAGTTTTACAGTCAAGCATTGCAAATCTTTTAGAAAACATGCGTGGTACAAAAGAATACTGGTTCCGATATCCTGCAGATGTACCCTTTATGATAAGAAACCTTGGCCCACCCACTTGATTTGTGAAATTAAGTTGTGCAGAATATCTAAGGGAAGATTTACAAAATTTCCTACACAGAGCAAACAAAAACAAAAGAAATATAGGTTATGGACGCTGTATTTTATCTCCAGCTACAGAAATGTATTGATGACAATGCGATTCTTGGCCCCTGTCAGTCTGGCTATCGTGCCTGTCATGGCACAGAAACCGCCATGTTAGATTTAAAATCAAATCTCGGATCCATCATCGACCGCGGCCATCCTGCCCTTTTGATGTTGCTAGATCTCTCCGATGCGTTTGACTTAGTTGACCATGCATTATTGGCAACAAGATTACAAACCCTTGTTGGCTGCACATATCTTATGACACAACGGCCAGCCTCGTTTCTTGGTCCCGAGAATGCCTGTGTGGTGATCCAAAACTCATTCTATACCCTCACTGCTTACCCGCGGCATAGCCCAGGGATCTTCTCTGTCTCATACTCTCTTCAACATTTACATTCTTCCTCTGCTTCTGTTGATCGATGACCTGGGTGTCCTATATAATAACTATGCTGATGACACCCAGGTCATCCTCAAACTTTCAGGCTCTTACTCCACTGACTCTAAAGCCATTGCTGCCATCTACTCCCTCATCCTCTCCCTGATGAGTCAAACTTTATGGCACTGAATGCCAATAAAACAGATATACTCAATACTGGATCTAGTCACATGTTAAAGAATCTCTCAAAGGAGTATGCGTCATTTACGATTGCCAATGTTTCCATTCCTGTGGCCCAAAGCGTTAAGACTCTCGGCATCACCATTGACTCCGAACTGTCCATGCGCCCACATGTGGCCAAAACCGAGCAGCATGCAGTTGGATAATAGGCAACTGTGCACAATGTGTCCATTTTTATTTGTTAGCAATATGTCCCTTCTCGCATCTGCCCTTGTAAATTCTAAGTTGGACTATTGCAACAGCCTCTTAGCAGGCACCTCTGCTGGCAACATCACCACCTGTTTACCCAGGCACTTCTCCATAACCGAAGCCCGGAAGAAACTGCATTGGCTTCCTATCAAGCATAGGGTTTCGTTCACTCTCAATTTTAAATGCTTGAAAAACTCTGCACCCATCTACTTGACACAGTGCATCCAGCGACCATGTCCCTGGTCAATCACTCAGGTCGACTGAGCAGGTCAGGCTAAGTCAGCCCCGCTTTCGCTCAGTCAAATTTGGAAAAAACAACTTCAATGTCAATGCACCAGGTCTATGGAACTCACTCCCTCTTCACCTTAAGAGCTGTACCTCACTGGTTATCTTTAAAAAGAACTTCAAGACTCATACCTTTAACACACCCTAGTCCTCTGACAAGCTTGCTTCCACCTTCTGGTCTCTGATCTTCTCTGTCTCTTCTGATTGTCCCTGTTTTGTACTGTGTACTGTTTCTTGTGCATGTGAGGCCTGTGGGTGATTTGGTGCCTTATCAAGAATTTAAATACATAAATATATAAATAATTAACTAAAAACACCAGGAGAACTCTACTCTCTAGATCAAATGTATCAAGATATTTCCATGATCGCTTCATTGCTATGCTACACTTAATTTGTAATAAAACTGTTTCTCTCCTCAGAGAAGTGCAACACTTCTTTTGGAGAAAAGAATACCAAGCCAGAGGAGCACCACACATCCACATGCTTTTATGTATTAAAGATGCTCCTAAATTTGGTCAGGACAGTGATAACACGGTTTTGCAGTTCATCCAAAAATATGTCACTTGTAAAATCCCTTCACAAACGACACATAGTGACATTCATGCACCCATTTTACAATTTCAAAGACACAAATATGGGAAGTATTGTTGTCGCAAATATAAAAACAAAGGGAAATACTACACCAAATGCTGCTTTGGTTTCCCAAACCAGTTTCAACAAAAGGTCAAGTAAACAATGTCATGTCTTCGGTTAGACATAGTGTCAAAGGTAAATCACCTAAGAACACATATTACATAAAAAGAACAGAAGGATCAAAATATATCAATGATTACAATGCAATCATTGCCCTTCTATGGAATGCAAATATAGATGTGCAGTACATTGCATACAATTCCACTGCAGTTGCACTATATGTCACAGCCTACTTAACCAAAGCAGAAAAAGCAGAGCTCAAAGACTCTGGGATGACATATCATCTGACAAAACACTATCACACAAATTGTACAGCTTAGGCATAACAATGCTCTCCCATAGAGAATGTGGCTGCTCTGAAGCTGCAGACTGTTTAACCGGCACTGCCTTGTATGAAAAATCTGAAAATATAGTATGGCTAATCCTTGGTCCTGCTAAATTTAGAAAAAGAGTTCTCAAATCATATGAAGTCATAAAAACAACAGCCAAAAATGAACCCAACAGGAATGACATTTTGTAAAACAACTTACTAGACACATACTACCCAAACAGGAGTACCACTTGGGAAACCATGTGTCTATACCACATAGCCCAAAACTTCACACAAATAATATTAAACCAGATGAGAAGAAAGGTAGATACAGAAAGGAAAATTGTGAAGGCATCTTAGTGAAACTTACCAAATGAAGCTTAATTAATCATATCAAATTGGCATTAAAAACTCCTCAACATAAAGAACTATACTACATGTCCCAGCTACAACTTTTTAAACCATGGAGAAAAGAAGAAAATTTACTAGATACCTATGACTCCTATGAAGACGCTTTCAAAGCAAAGAAGAACTCCAGGTGCAACTAGATGTGGACACTCCTGACAGCAGTCAACCTTCTGTAACAGGAGGCCAAGAACCACTTGGACAGACACTAATAGCAAATGAGGCAAAATTAGCCATGTCTGAAAGAGAAAACACCATGTGTCAGTATGAGCCATCTACAGAAGACTTGGCTCTACTAAAATCACAACTAAACAATGAGCAGCGTAGCATTTTCCTAGAAATAACAAAACAACTTGAACATGGTGTGCAGCATGTAACTAAAAATTGTACCTGTCAAGACTACAAACCTATACTGCTATACGTGAGACGCCAAGATGGTTCAGGCAAAACATTCTTAATCAAAATCATCAGCAAGTTCCTCCAACAATTGACAAACAACAAACTGTCAGCTGTTGTAACTGCCCCCACAGGTTTAGCTGCCTACAACATAGGCAGTGTCACTTTACACCGATTACTTCTCCTTCCAGTAGAACACCAAAACAAATTAGACGATTACAAACTTTCTCCAGAGGCCGCAATGTAACTGTGCAGAGTTTTCAAACAAATGAAAATGCTGCTAATAGATGAGGTACGCATGGTTTCCATTCTAATTTTAGCCTTCATTCAACTCAGATTACAAGAGGTCCTGAAAACAGACTATGAAAAACTCATTGGAGGAAAACACATTATAGTTTTCAGAGATCTTCTTCAAATAACACCAGTTAAAGGTGAACCTATTTTTAAAACCTTAGGGCTCAAACTATGCCGTAAAACTCTTGACAGCATAGAAAATGTCAACCTTTGGCACCATTTCCGATACAAAGAATTAACTGAAAATATGCATTCTGCAGACCTCACATATGCCAACATTTTAAAAAGTATTAGAGTTGGTGTAGTATGTCAAGAAGCACAATCTATATTTAAAACCAGGCACATCCATGCACTCTATGGCCATAACTCATGTGCTACTAATGTCATGGAAACATTAGCACACAAAAATGTAAACTGTATGACCGTGATGCCAACTCTTGCAAGCTGTTCCAAATTCAATGAAACAATGTTGAAAAAAGAAATGCAACCATTAGTTCAAATTTTCTCCACAGACAAACTGGACATGCATGGTATGACACTACCCATGTGTGAACAAGCCACAACAAGGATAAATACCTTATAAAACTCTATCTCTAACACAGCTGGTTTGGAGACAATATTAAAATTATCTTTAAACTGTAGAGTAATGCTTAAACGTAACCTTGACGTGGACCAAGGACTAGTTACTTGGTACAGTTGTTGGCTTTCAAAGATACCCACATGACAGCAACATTCAGTTTGTCAATATTCTCTTTGACAAACTATCAGAAGTTAAAAGGATAGGATGCTCAACAGCCAGCTTCTTTCTTTTCAAAGACATGTATGTACGCAGAGAACAATTTTCTCTAACTCTAGCATATACAGTCACCATTCACAAACCACAAGGTCATACCCTAGATAAAGCATTGATAGATATTGGTAGCACAGTGTTTAAAGAACATATTAGCTATGATGTAGCACTATCACGCTTACGTACACTTGATGGACTGTTTCTAATCGACTTTGATGCAAGTAAAGTAAATGCTGAAATTCCTTGCATTCTAGAATACATTCACTATACACCCCCATCTGAAAACCTATCCTGTTTCTCAAAAAGCAAAGGTTTGTAAAACAAAACTACTTCAGACTCAAATTATGCAGGATCTCACAGCAATTCCTCAAAAGAAATTAAAAGAAGCTAATACTTCATCAAGGACCACACCCAAAGAAGGATCTAGTGCACAAAAAAAGTCAACTACCTCTTCAAAGAAACAACGCGCACTCCGAACAAATGACTTGGACACAGAACTGTCAGGTCCATTCAAATTTTCAAATACAACTGGTGTAAATTGCTATGCAAATGTAGCAATCAATATTTTATTCCAATTGCCACCAATTATTGAAAACATTTACTTAAACGGGACAGACCAATTGTGTTTGTAAATGTTAGTCCTTCATAAAAATGCAACCAACAATCCTGACAACACTTACAGTGTTTCTGGAATAAGGTAAGAATTGGACTACTGTGCTGGAATTGGCAAATTCATTATAAACACACAAGAATATCCACAAGAATGTCTAATGTACTAACTACAATCACTCAAAAACAAAAACATACCGATAAATGACATCTTCCAGATTTCATACATGTGGAAACATGCACGCACTCTTTGCAGCCATGTGGCACAAGTACAAGTCCCTAATGAACGCTTTGTGTATGTATCCATACCTAACTGTGAATCCATTCCATTTCAGCAACTTGTACAAAATGCAAACCATAGCAGATTATGTACTACCTGCAATTCAGATAATCTTTCCACCTTACAAATACAGACACATAGGCACTGATTCATGGATTATTTGTGCCAAATAAACGGGATTTGTGCACCATTCTGCCTGCAAATCCCCATTTGTTAAACAGGGATTTGCGGGCAGAATGGCGCACAAATCCCGTTTTCTTTGGCACAAATAATCCATGAATCACGGCCATAGTAAATACATAATAGTTATGCTTTTACGTTATAATGCAGATGGTACCAAAAACAACTGCAAGCTGGCTGGATTCACACATGGACAAGTATCACTTGGTAAGAAAACCTTCACAACAATAGGTATAATTTAATTTAATTTAATTCAATATTTAATGTGATATAGTTTACATTATAAACGTTACACACATTTATATATAGCTATGTACATATATACACATATACAATATAACTAGAAACAACGAAATATCAAAATAGCATAAGAAACATTTTTAATAAACCATGAACATATAATTAAAAATCCTACTTCCAGGTAATGCCATAACACGATTCTTAAGCAGCTTCTTATACGGTTATACCCAAACCAACTTATACTCTCTGCCAGATGTTATACAATGCTATCAGCAGACTCATACTATTAAAATTAACACAATGGTGCCAAAAAAGGTCCTCCTTAATGTACTCTTGATTATGAACGTATCGCCCCAGGAATTAATTGATCGTACTGGTCATTATAAGGCATTCTGTTAAAAGATGCTTAGCTGACTCTAACTGATCTTGTAATTTACAGAAACGGCAAATTCATCATCAAAGTAGGCAATTGTTCCAGTCTGAGCAATAAAATGAATCGTCTAAGCGTTACTGGTGGAAAGAGGTTCAGATATGTCTGGGGCTTCATAAAGTCATACAATCTATGTTGCAAAAACTGAGAGCTGTTTAGGCTCCTCAAATGGTCATAGTTCTCTAGCCAATCCCGGAGATCTATTTGTTTACCTAATGCCCTATGTGCCTTATCAGAATAACCCCCCCTCGATTGCCATCCTATAGCACTAAACAATTTAGTCATCTGATCAATAGTTGAACATGAAGTCTTCTCCCTAATCATTTCCTGATATACAGCTGTTAATAGTCCGTTATTTGTATCTCTGGACATTTCTAGGTACAGTGTTGCCCGCTTCTTCAGCACCATGGCCTTCAGGGAGATCAGTCCAAGCTCTAGCCTTCTCAAAGCCATTGGAATACCAGGGGTAGACCAATAATATGGCACCAGAATCTCCTTTCTAGCACCTGTAATCATTTAAGGTCCATCTCCAGCAGGACTTCCAGTCCGTATGTTATGGCCATGGAAAGAACCTGTAAATATAGTTGGCGCATGCCCATTATTGTAAAACCTCCCTGCTTGATGGTAAATCTATGAAACAGGCTGTTAACCCTTTAAGTGCCATGGGTATTTCTCCCCAGTGCCAGGGCCTTTTTTGGTGATTTTGGTATGTGGCCATTCAATGGCTTGTAACTTTTTTGTTACATGAGATATCTTGGCCAAATTTGGCTCCTTTTTTTCCCACATGTAGACGGTCGTAACGCCACCCAGGAATCCCAGGTTGCTGTAGGGGGGTGAGAGAAAATAAGGAAAAAGTGCAAATATTTCGGGTTTTTTCAAAAAATGCCAATAAAATGATGTACAAAGAAGCCTGTGGTTTTTTCCTTGTTTGCTGTGCTGAGTTCCCCAATTTCGTGGCTTTCAGGAACAGGTTGAGTGGATATGGAAAAAAATTATTTTGATGTGGTTATCAACCGTTTTGTGAGAGGTAGGCGATTTTTGCCATTTTTGCCAATTGGACATGCATGGACGGAATGGAAGAAAAGGGCAGGAAAGCCAAATTGGAAAACAGAAAGGCATATATTTCTGAAAAGTAGACAAAATTCCAAGTTTAGGAAGAAGTGATTTGCATAGGTCAGGCAACAACTAGGTATGGGAAACTGCCATCGAATGGGGGAAAAGCGGGAAAATTACTGAAATAAAAGGTATGTGTTGGACATGGTTGGCTTGGTACGGCAATGGCTTCTATGAATTTTGAGAAAAGCAATGCTCCGCTACATTACCCCGATTCTTGCAGTTAGGAGAGCATACAATTTTGTAGTATTTTTACAAAACAAGCAATACCACAAGCCAAACACTGAGCCATGGTAAACAGGAGTTTTATGCTCACGGCCTGACCAGACGCACTTAGCATGTGTAAATTGGGAAAACCAATGTGGTGAGGAATGGCAGCCATACATTTTTTGAAAGAGCACAGGCATACCTTTTCAAGGGTAGGTGACTTGTGCAGGTTACAAAAGTGTATGGTGTCTAAAGTAGCGACTAAATGTAGGTCACATTTGGGAAAAGAAAGGGTTGTGAGACAAAGGGCACCAGCAAATGGGTCAAAACGTTATGAAAACCACACAAACAAGGGGAAAGCCTAAAACACAAGTAACCCCAAGTCTGTTTTAAGAGCGAAATCTCAGACATCCTGCCGACCGGCACAATGTACAGATATGGGCCTCGGGTGTCCAAGCCACCAAGGAAATCGGGGAACCCCATGCATTTCCAAAAAGAGGCCACCCGTGGGAATCCGCAGAGGTATGATTGGTGCACATCGCCCCAGATTTTATTACCCAGACAGCCCCGCAAAGTCCGAAAAGTCGGGAAAAAAACGCTTTTTCCGCACATTTCGCTCGACGCACCCATAAACACGCCCCCAACAACACATGGCCTACCGTCCCGCGTTTCCACAGGTGTCCTGATGAAAACGGTACCTCACATGCGTGGGTGCACCTACCTGGCTGGCAAGGGGCAAGCCAAAAACGCAAGCAACCCCCAGTCTGTTTGCAGAGGGGAATCTCAGCCATTCTGCCGACCGGCACAACATACAGATATGGGCCTCGGGTGTCCAAGCCACCAAGGAAAACAGGGAACCCCATGCATTTCCGAAAAGAGGACACCAGTGGGAATCCACAGAGGTATGATTTGCGCACATCGCCCCAGAATTTATTACCCAGACAGCCCTGCAAAGTCCGAAATGTGGGGAAAAAACGCTTTTTCTGCACATTTCACTCGACGCACCCATGTAAACACGCCCCCAACAACACATGGCCTACCGTCACGCGTTCCCACAGGTGTCCCGATGAAAACGGTACCTCACATGTGTGGGTGCGCCTACCTGGCCGCCAAGGGGAAAGCCTAAAACACAAGTAACCCCAAGTCTGTTTTCAGAGCGAAATCTCAGACATCCTGCCGACCGGCACAACGTACAGATATGGGCCTCGGGTGTCCAAGCCACCAAGGAAAACGGGTAACCCCATGCATTTCCGAAAAGAGGACACCCATGGGAATCGGCAGAGGTATTATTGGCGCACATCGCCCCAGATTTTATTACCCAGACAGCCCCACAAAGTCCGAAAAGTCGGGAAAAAAACGCTTTTTCTGCACATTTCGCTCAACGCACCCATCGAAACACACCCCCAACAACACATGGCCTACCGTCACGCGTTCCCACAGGTGTCCCGATGAAAACGGTACCTCACATGCGTGGGTGCACCTACCTGGCTGGCAAGGGACAACCCGAAAACGCAAGCAACGCCATGTCTGTTTGCAGAGGGGAATCTCAGCCATTCTGCCGACCGGCACAACATACAGATATGGGCCTCGGTTGTCCAAGCCACCAAGGAAAACAGGGAACCCCATGCATTTCCAAAAAGAGGACACCCGTGGGAATCCGCAGAGGTATGATTTGCGCACATCGCCCCAGAATTTATTACCCAGACACCCCCGCAAAGTCCGAAATGTGGGGGAAAAAAACGCATTTTCCGCACATTTCGCTCGGCGCACCCATCGAAACACGCCCCCAACAAAACATGGCCTACCGTCACGCGTTCCCACAGGTGTCCCAATGAAAACGGTACCTCACATGTGGGGGTGCACCTACCTGGCCGCCAAGGGGAACGCCTAAAACACAAGTAACCCCAAGTCTGTTTTCACAGCGAAATCTCAGACATTCTGCCGACCGGCACAACGTACAGATATGGGCCTCGGGTGTCCAAGCCACCAAGGAAAACAGGGAACCCCATGCATTTCCGAAAAGAGGACACCGGTGGGAATCCGCAGAGGTATGATTTGCGCACATCGCCCAAGAATTTATTACCTAGACAGCCCTGCAGAGTCCGAAATGTGGGGAAAAAAATGCTTTTTCTGCACATTTCGCTCGACGCACCCATCGAAACACGCCCCCAACAACACATGGCCTACCGTCACGCGTTTCCACAGGTGTCCCAATGAAAACGGTACCTCACATGTGTGGGTGCACCTACCTGGCCGCCAAGGGGAAAGCCTAAAACACAAGTAACCCCAAGTCTGTTTTCAGAGCGAAATCTCAGACATTCTGCCGACCGGCACAACGTACAGATATGGCCCTCGGGTGTCCAAGCCACCGAGGAAAACAGAGAACCCCATGCATTTCCGAAAAGAGGACACCCGTGGGAATCCGCAGAGGTATGATTTGCGCACATCGCCCCAGAATTTTTTACGCAGACAGCCCCGCAAAGTCCAAAATGTCGGGAAAAAAACACTTTTTCCGCACATTTCGCTTGACGCACCCATCAAAACACGCCCCCAACAACACATGGCCTACCGTCACGCATTCCCACAGGTGTGCCGATGAAAACGGTACCTCACATGTGTGGGTGCACCTACCTGGCCGCCAAGGGGAAAGCCTAAAACACAAGTAAACCCAAGTCTGTTTTCATGGCGAAATCTCAGACATTCTGCCGACCGGCACAACGTACAGATATGGGCCTTGGGTGTCCAAGCCACCGAGGAAAACAAGGAAACCCATGCATTTCCGAAAAGAGGACACCCGTGGGAATCCGCAGAGGTATGATTTGCGCACATCGCCCCAGAATTTTTTACCCAGACAGCCCCGCAAAGTCCGAAATGTGGAGAAAAAAACACTTTTCCCGCACATTTCGCTCGACGCACCCATCGAAACATGCCCCCAACAAATCATGGCCTACCGTCACGCATTCCCACAGGTGTCCCGATGAAAACGGTACCTCACATGTGTGGGTGCACCTACCTGGCCGCCAAGGGGAAAGCCTAAAACACAAGTAACACCAAGTCTGTTTTCAGAGGGAAATCTCAGACATTCTGCCGACCGGCACAACGTACAGATATGGGCCTCGGGTGTCCAAGCCACCGAGGAAAACAGGCACCCCCATGCATTTCCGAAAAGAAGACACCCGTGAGAATCCGCAGAGGTATGATTTGCGCACATCGCCCCAGAATTTATTACCCAGACACCCCCGCAAAGTCCGAAATGTGGGGGAAAAAAACACATTTTCCGCACATTTCGCTCGGCGCACCCATCGAAACACGCCCCCAACAACACATGGCCTACCGTCACGCGTTCCCACAGGTGTCCCGATGAAAACGGTACCTCACATGTGGGGTTGCACCTACCTGGCCGCCAAGGGGAAAGCCTAAAACACAAGTAACCCCAAGTCTGTTTTCAGAGGGAAATCTCAGACATTCTGCCGACCGGCACAACGTACAGATCTGGGCCTCGGGTGTCCAAGCCACCGAGGAAAACAGGGAACCCCATACATTTCTGAAAAGAGGACACCCGTGGGAATCCGCAGAGGTATGATTTGCGCACATCGCCCCAGAATGTATTACACAGACAGCCCTGCAAAGTCCGAAATGTGGGGAAATAAAACGCTTTTTCCGCACATTTCGCTCGACGCACCCATCGAAACACACCCCCAACAACACATGGCCTACCGTTCCACGTTCCCACAGGTGTCCCGGTGAAAACTGTACCTCACATGTTTGGGTGCACCTACTTGGCCGCCAAGGGGAACGCCTAAAACACAAGTAACCCCAAGTCTGTTTTTAGAGCGAAATCTCAGACATTCTGCCGACCGGCACAACGTACAGATATGGGCCTCGGGTGTTCAAGCCACCAAGGAAAACGGGAAACCCCATGCATTTCCGAAAAGAGGACACCCGTGGGAATCCGCAGAGGTATGATTTGCGCACATCGCCCAAGAATTTATTACCCAGACAGCCCTGCAGAGTCCGAAATGTGGGGAAAAAAACGCTTTTTCCGCACATTTCGCTCGACGCACCCATCGAAACACGCCCCCAACAACACATGGCCTACCGTCACGCGTTTCCACAGGTGTCCCAATGAAAACGGTACCTCACATGTGTGGGTGCACCTACCTGGCCGCCAAGGGGAAAGCCTAAAACACAAGTAACCCCAAGTCTGTTTTCAGAGCGAAATCTCAGACATTCTGCCCACCGGCACAACATACAGATATGGCCCTCGGGTGTCCAAGCCACCGTGGAAAACAGGGAACCCCATGCATTTCCGAAAAGAGGACACCCGTGGGAATCCGCAGAGGTATGATTTGCGCACATCGCCCCAGAATTTTTTACCCAGACAGCCCCGCAAAGTCCAAAATGTCGGGAAAAAAACACTTTTTCCGCACATTTCGCACGACGCACCCATCAAAACACGCCCCCAACAACACATGGCCTACCGTCACGCATTCCCACAGGTGTCCCGATGAAAACTGTACCTCACATGTGTGGGTGCACCTACCTGGCCGCCAAGGGGAAAGCCTAAAACACAAGTAACCCCAAGTCTGTTTTCATGGCGAAATCTCAGACATTCTGCCGACCGGCACAACGTACAGATATGGGCCTCGGGTGTCCAAGCCACCGAGGAAAACAAGGAAACCCATGCATTTCCGAAAAGAGGACACCCGTGGGAATCCGCAGAGGTATGATTTGCGCACATCGCCCCAGAATTTTTTACCCAGACAGCCCCGCAAAGTCCGAAATCTCGGGAAAAAAACAATTTTCCTGCACATTTCGCTCGACGCACCCATCGAAACATGCCCCCAACAAATCATGGCCTACCGTCACGCATTCCCACAGGTGTCCCGATGAAAACGGTACCTCACATGTGTGGGTGCACCTACCTGGCCGCCAAGGGGAAAGCCTAAAACACAAGTAACACCAAGTCTGTTTTCAGAGCGAAATCTCAGACATTCTGCCGACCGGCACAACGTACAGATATGTGCCTCGGGTGTCCAAGCCACCGAGGAAAACAGGTAACCCCATGCATTTCCGAAAAGAGGACACCCGTGGGAATATGCAGAGGTATGATTTGCGCACATCCCCCCAGATTTTATTTCCCAGACAGCCCCGCAAAGTCCGAAATGTCGGGAAAAAAATGCCTTTTCCGCACATTTCACTCGACGCACCCATCGAAACATGCCCCCAACAACACATGGCCTACCGTCACGCGTTCCCACAGGTGTCCCGATGAAAACGTTACCTCACATGTGTGGGTGCACCTACCTGGCCGCCAAGGGGAAAGCCTAAAACACAAGTAACCCCAAGTCTGTTTTCAGAGCGAAATCTCATACATTCTGCCGACCGGCACAATGTACAGATATGGGCCTCGGGTGTCCAAGCCACCAAGGAAATCGGGGAACCCCATGCATTTCCAAAAAGAGGACACCCATGGGAATCCGCAGAGGTATGATTGGTGCACATCGCCCCAGATTTTATTACCCAGACAGCCCCGCAAAGTCCGAAAAGTCGGGAAAAAAACGCTTTTTCCGCACATTAAGCTCGACGCACCCATAAACACGCCCCCAACAACACATGGCCTACCATCCCACGTTTCCACAGGTGTCCCGATGAAAACGGTACCTCACATGCCTGGGTGCACCTACCTGGCTGGCAAGGGGCAAGCCGAAAACGCAAGCAACCCCCAGTCTGTTTGCACGGGGTAATCTCAGCCATTCTGCCGACCGGCACAACATACAGATATGGGCCTCGGGTGTCCAAGCCACCAAGGAAAACAGGGAACCCCATGCATTTCCGAAAAGAGGACACCCGTGGGAATCCGCAGAGGTATGATTTGCGCACATCGCCCCAGAATTTATTACCCAGACAGCCCTGCAAAGTCCGAAATGTGGGGAAAAAACGCTTTTTCTGCACATTTCACTCTACGCACCCATGTAAACACGCCCCCAACCACACACGGCCTACCGTCACGCGTTCCCACAGGTATCCCGATGAAAACAGTACCTCACATGTGTGGGTGCACCTACCTGGCCGCCAAGGGGAAAGCCTAAAACACAAGTAACCCCAAGTCTGTTTTCATGGCGAAATCTCAGACATTCTGCCGACCGGCACAACGTACAGATATGGGCCTCGGGTGTCCAAGCCACCGAGGAAAACAAGGAAACCCATGCATTTCCGAAAAGAGGACACCCGTGGGAATCCGCAGAGGTATGATTTGCGCACATCGCCCCAGAATTTTTTACCCAGACAGCCCCGCAAAGTCCGAAATCTCGGGAAAAAAACAATTTTCCTGCACATTTCGCTCGACGCACCCATCGAAACATGCCCCCAACAAATCATGGCCTACCGTCACGCATTCCCACAGGTGTCCCGATGAAAACGGTACCTCACATGTGTGGGTGCACCTACCTGGCCGCCAAGGGGAAAGCCTAAAACACAAGTAACACCAAGTCTGTTTTCAGAGCGAAATCTCAGACATTCTGCCGACCGGCACAACGTACAGATATGTGCCTCGGGTGTCCAAGCCACCGAGGAAAACAGGTAACCCCATGCATTTCCGAAAAGAGGACACCCGTGGGAATATGCAGAGGTATGATTTGCGCACATCCCCCCAGATTTTATTTCCCAGACAGCCCCGCAAAGTCCGAAATGTCGGGAAAAAAATGCCTTTTCCGCACATTTCACTCGACGCACCCATCGAAACATGCCCCCAACAACACATGGCCTACCGTCACGCGTTCCCACAGGTGTCCCGATGAAAACGTTACCTCACATGTGTGGGTGCACCTACCTGGCCGCCAAGGGGAAAGCCTAAAACACAAGTAACCCCAAGTCTGTTTTCAGAGCGAAATCTCATACATTCTGCCGACCGGCACAATGTACAGATATGGGCCTCGGGTGTCCAAGCCACCAAGGAAATCGGGGAACCCCATGCATTTCCAAAAAGAGGACACCCATGGGAATCCGCAGAGGTATGATTGGTGCACATCGCCCCAGATTTTATTACCCAGACAGCCCCGCAAAGTCCGAAAAGTCGGGAAAAAAACGCTTTTTCCGCACATTAAGCTCGACGCACCCATAAACACGCCCCCAACAACACATGGCCTACCATCCCACGTTTCCACAGGTGTCCCGATGAAAACGGTACCTCACATGCCTGGGTGCACCTACCTGGCTGGCAAGGGGCAAGCCGAAAACGCAAGCAACCCCCAGTCTGTTTGCACGGGGTAATCTCAGCCATTCTGCCGACCGGCACAACATACAGATATGGGCCTCGGGTGTCCAAGCCACCAAGGAAAACAGGGAACCCCATGCATTTCCGAAAAGAGGACACCCGTGGGAATCCGCAGAGGTATGATTTGCGCACATCGCCCCAGAATTTATTACCCAGACAGCCCTGCAAAGTCCGAAATGTGGGGAAAAAACGCTTTTTCTGCACATTTCACTCTACGCACCCATGTAAACACGCCCCCAACCACACACGGCCTACCGTCACGCGTTCCCACAGGTATCCCGATGAAAACAGTACCTCACATGTGAGGGTGCGCCTACCTGGCCGCCAAGGGGAAAGCCTAAAACACAAGTAACCCCAAGTCTGTTTTCAGAGCAAAATCTCAGACATTCTGCCGACCGGCACAACGTACAGATATGGGCCTCGGGTGTCCAAGATACCAAGGAAAATGGGTAACCCCATGCATTTCTGAAAAGAGTACACCCGTGGGAATCGGCAGAGGTATGATTGGCGCACATCGCCCCAGATTTTATTACCCAGACAGCCCCACAAAGTCCGAAAAGTCGGGAAAAAAACGCTTTTTCCGCACATTTCGCTCAACGCACCCATCGAAACACGCCCCCAACAACACATGGCCTACCGTCCCGCATTCCCACAGGTGTCCCGATGAAAATGGTACCTCACATGCGTGGGTGCACCTACCTGGCTGGCAAGGGACAAGCCGAAAACGCAAGCAACGCCCAGTCTGTTTGCAAAGGGGAATCTCAGCCATTCTGCCGACCGGCACAACATACAGATATGGGCCTTGGTTGTCCAAGCCACCAAGGAAAACAGGGAACCCCATGCATTTCCAAAAAGAGGACACCCGTGGGAATCCACAGAGGTATGATTTGCGCACATCGCCCCAGAATTTATTACCCAGACACCCCCGCAAAGTCCGAAATGTGGGGGAAAAAAACGCATTTTCCGCACATTTCGCTCGGCGCACCCATCGAAACACACCCTCAACAACACATGGCCTACCGTCACGCGTTCCCACAGGTGTCCCGATGAAAACAGTACCTCACATGTGGGGGTGCACCTACCTGGCCGCCAAGGGGAAAGCCTAAAACACAAGTAACCCCAAGTCTGTTTTCAGAGGGAAATCTCAGACATTCTGCCGACCGGCACAACGTACAGATCTGGGCCTCGGGTGTCCAAGCCACCGAGGAAAACAGTGAACCCCATGCATTTCTGAAAAGAGGACACCGTGGGAATCCGCAGAGGTATGATTTGCGCACATCGCCCCAGAATGTATTACACAGACAGCCCTGCAAAGTCCGAAATGTGGGGAAAAAAACGCTTTTTCCGCACATTTCGCTCGACGCACCCATCGAAACACGCCCCCAACAACACATGGCCTACTGTTCCGTGTTCCCACAGGTGTCCTGATGAAAACGGTACCTCACATGTGTGGGTGCACCTACCTGGCCGCCAAGGGGAACGCCTAAAACACAAGTAACCCCAAGTCTGTTTTCAGAGCGAAATCTCAGACATTCTGCCGACCGGCACAACGTACAGATATGGGCCTCGGGTGTCCAAGCCACCAAGGAAAACGGGGAACCCCATGCATTTCTGAAAAGAGGACACCCGTGGGAATCCGCAGAGGTATGATTTGCGCACATCGCCCAAGAATTTATTACCTAGACATCCCTGCAGAGTCCGAAATGTGGGGAAAAAAATGCTTTTTCCGCACATTTCGCTCGACGCACCCATCGAAACACGCCCCCAACAACACATGGCCTACCGTCACGCGTTTCCACAGGTGTCCCAATGAAAATGGTACCTCACATGTGTGGGTGCACCTACCTGGCCGCCAAGGGGAAAGCCTAAAACACAAGTAACCCCAAGTCTGTTTTCAGAGCGAAATCTCAGACATTCTGCTGACCGGCACAACGTACAGATATGGCCCTCGGGTGTCCAAGCCACCGAGGAAAACAGGGAACCCCATGCATTTCCGAAAAGAGGACACCCGTGGGAATCCGCAGAGGTATGATTTGCGCACATCACCCCAGAATGTTTTACCCAGACAGCCCCGCAAAGTCCAAAATGTCGGGAAAAAAACACTTTTTCCGCACATTTCGCTCGACGCACCCATCAAAACACGCCCCCAACAACACATGGCCTACCGTCACGAATTCCCACAGGTGTCCCAATGAAAACGGTACCTCACATGTGGGGGTGCACCTACCTGGCCGCCAAGGGGAAAGCCTAAAACACAAGTAACCCCAAGTCTGTTTTCATGGCGAAATCTCAGACATTCTGCCGACCGGCACAACGTACAAATATGGGCCTCGGGTGTCCAAGCCACCGAGGAAAACAAGGAAACCCATGCATTTCCGAAAAGAGGACACCCGTGGGAATCCGCAGAGGTATGATTTGCGGACATCGCCCCAGAATTTTTTACCCAGACAGCCCCGCAAAGTCCGAAATGTCGGGAAAAAAACACTTTTCCCGCACATTTCGCTCGACGCACCCATCGAAACATGCCCCCAACAAATCATGGCCTACCGTCACGCATTTCCACAGGTGTCCCGATGAAAACGGTACCTCACATGTGTGGGTGCACCTACCTGGCCGCCAAGGGGAAAGCCTAAAACACAAGTAACACCAAGTCTGTTTTCAGAGGGAAATCTCAGACATTCTGCCGACCGGCACAACGTACAGATATGGGCCTCGGGTGTCCAAGCCACCGAGGAAAACAGGGAACCCCATGCATTTCCGAAAAGAAGACACCCGTGGGAATCCGCAGAGGTATGATTTGCGCACATCGCCCCAGAATTTATTACCCAGACAGCCCTGCAAAGTCCGAAATGTGGGGAAAAAAATGCTTTTTCTGCACATTTCGCTCAGCGCACCCATCGAAACACGCCCCCAACAACACATGGCCTACCGTCACGCGTGCCCACAGGTGTCCTGATGAAAACGGTACCTCACATGTGTGGGTGCACCTACCTGGCCGCCAAGGGGAAAGCCTAAAACACAAGTAACACCAAGTCTGTTTTCAGAGGGAAATCTCAGACATTCTGCCGACCGGCACAACGTACAGATATGGGCCTCAGGTGTCCAAGCCACCGAGGAAAACAGGGAACCCCATGCATTTCCGAAAAGAGGACACCCGTGGGAATCCGCAGAGGTATGATTTGCACACATCGCCCCAGAATTTATTACCCAGACAGCCCCGCAAAGTCCGAAATGTGGGGAAAAAACGCTTTTTCCGCACATTTCGCTCAACGCTCCCATGGAAACATGCCCCCAACAACACATGGCCTACCGTCACGCGTTCCCACAGGTGTCCCGATGAAAACGGTACCTCACATGTGTGGGTGCACCTACCTGGCCGCCAAGGGGAAAGCCTAAAACTCAAGTAACCCCAAGTCTGTTTTCAGAGGGAAATCTCAGACATTCTGCCGACCGGCACAACGTACAGATATGGGCCTCGGGTGTCCAAGCCACCAAAGAAAACAGGGAACGCCATGCATTTCCGAAAAGAGGACACCCGTGGGAATCCGCAGAGGTATGATTTGCGCACATTGCCCAGACAGCCCCACAAAGTCCGAAATGTCTGGAAAAAATCGCTTTTTCCGCACATTTCACTCGACGCACCCATCGAAACACGCCCCCAACAACACATGGCCTACCGTTACACGTTCCCACATTATCCCGATGAAAATGGTACCTCACATGTGTTGGTGCACCTACCGGGGCTGCAAAAGGAAAAGGTTAACCCACTGGTCATCCCAAGCCTTTCGCTACTGCCCATTGTGTTCATGTGGGCAAACTACAGATTTGGCGCTAGGGCGTGGAAGCCATAATGGAAAACAGGGAACCCCATGCATTTTCCAAAAGAGGACACGCCTGGGAATCCACATAGGTCTGTCTTGCGCAAATTGCCCCAGTTTTTATTAGCCACAATCCCCGACAAAGGGTTATATTTGGTGGGGAAAAAAACACAATGTTCACTTTGTCTGATGTTCTGGGTAATAAATTCTGGGCCACACCTCATGCAGGCCTCCCTGGGCCTCCTCCTAACGGATGCGTGAGGTACACCCCACCTCCATACGGGGTGAGGGGGGAGAGGGCCACCACAAAAGGTGGGGCAGGACCCCCAATAGATGGGGCAGTAAGGTTTGGGCACCCTGGGGGCAGATAGCCACACTAATGTGGCCATCTGCACCAAGCAAAGTTGGGTAAACAAAAAACAAAATACAAATTCATAGGCTGCTTTTTAGGGGGGGCTGAGGGCCACCCTAAATTGGAAGCGAATAATGTACCGCAACGGGGGGTGGCCCTCAACCCCCCCACCCCAAATGGAGGGCCCCACCTCATGCAACCCTCCCTGGGGGCAGATAGGGGGGCCCCACCTCATGCATCCCTCCCTGGGGTCAGATGCCCCTTCCTAGGAGCAGATATCTGCCCCCAGGGAGGGTTAAAAGGGGTGTCCCTTTCTACTTCGGTTGGGGGGGCATCCACCCCTTTCATTCAATAAAAAATCCATGGTGGCTAGTGCCCCCCCACCCCCTTTCCACATCATTTAAAAACATTTTTTCATTCCCCTGGGGCAGATGGTCAGCCATCTGCCCCAGGGTTCTCATGCATGTGCCCCCATGCTTTGGGGGCCGGGAGGGGGGAGAGGGCTGCTTACTTGAGTCAGCCCCCTCCCCCCTCACAAACGGATCCATGGTGTTCTAGTGGGTTGCTGGTCACGGATCGAGCGCTCTGCGCCGATCCGTGACCAGCAATGCCTCATATATGTGAACCACCCCTTTCCAAGGACACCATTTTTTACAAAATCCCTGGTGGTCTAGTAGGCCGCAGGGCCCCAAACCCCCTCCCACCTCCCCCTTCCCTCTGATTTTTTTTTTTCCTCCCCACCCGTATTCACCCCTGTGGGCAGTGATCATCTGCCCCCAGGGGTCTCTGCCGCTGTGGCCCCATGCCTTGGGGCCACGGGGGAGGGGGGCCGCTTACCTAGTAAGCAGCCCCCTCCTCCCCCTGCGTCACAAACGGATCTGTATTGATCCAGTGGCATTGCTGCCTGCGGACCGTCCGCCCTGCGCCTGATCCACGGGCAGCAATGCCACCAATGGGTATCGTTGTAAAGGGGAGAATCTCCCCTTTCCAACGATACCTGCCTCGATCTCCGGCTTGAAATACAGCCGGAGATCGAGGCGGACAAAGAAGGTCTCTTACCTTCTCTTTTCCTGCTTTACAGGGATCGCTCAAAACAAGGTGCCGAAAAGGACGAGCTATCTCGTCCTTGGCACTGCGTGTGCACTGTCAAGGACGAGATACCTCGCCCTTGGCACTTAAAGGGTTAATTGTGCAGCTTTAATGACACACGCTTGTTTACATGCCACAAACTCACCAGCCAGTTTGAAATCAATACCCAGATATCTATATTGCGGGACATTACATGGCCACAGTAGTGGCCATGTAGTTATGGTTAAGTTGGTGTTTCCATAGGAAGAGCACTTTTTGGGCGGCTTATAACTTAGCTTTCCCTGGACGGATCCTCACCAAACTTTGCAAAAAAAGTATTTGGGTCACTCTGAATTTTTATGCAAAGTTTGGTGCGGATTCGTCCAGGGGGGGCAAAGTTATAGGGGGGTCCCAAAACTTTTTTTTTTCCCATAGACTGAATGGCAAAAAAAAATTGCTTGCGTCTACAGCACAAACCGCTTGACGGATTTTCACCAAATTTGGACAAGGAGCAGCGGCTTGGTCCCGAAAGCGTGCTTTTGCAAATTTGGTGATAATCCGTCCGGTAGTTTTTTTTAAAATGACCAAAAAGTAGGTCAAAAAAATTCGGGATATCTGTGTTCGGTCCGCGGACGGACTTCCCTGTTCGCTCCGTGGACAGTGTCCTGATTGGCCAATCGGCTTGCGTGATGTTCGCGGACATGCAACATGTTCACTGATTGGACGGCGTGGAGTGTGAAGCGCGTCAGATTTTCGGTAGCGCCCGCCATCTTGGATTCGTGTTGTTCAAAATTTGTATTTAGTTGAGTGTGTTGGTGTGTAGGAGTGTTTGGGGAGGGTGGGAGTGTATGAGATAGGATGAAAGTTGTGTTTTTTATGTGTTATACGTTCTTTTTGTGTTCGATTTGTCTGCGGACATCACGGGTGTTCTGAAATGTTCAAAATAAACTGAATGGGGGGTGTTCTGAGGACTCGATATGTGTCCGTTTTGTTTGCAAGCAAACTGAAACTGTTCTAAGAACACTCGCAGTGTCCTGAAATGTTCGCAAATAAACAAAATGGGGGTGTCCTGAGAACGCTGTCCGTATTGTTCGTTGTCAAGTTGAATATGTTCTAAGAACACTCGCGGTGTCCTGAATTGTTTGCAAATACACAAAATGGGGGTGTCCTGAGGACGCTGTCCGCATTGTTCTCTGTCAAGTTGAATGTGTTCTTAGAGCACTCATGGTGTCCTGAAATGTTCGCAAATAAACAAAATGGGTGTGTTCTGAGGACACTGTCCGTATTGTTCGTTGTCAAGTTGAATGTGTTCTATGAACACTCGCGGTGTCCTGAAATGTTCGCAAATAAACAAAATGGAGGTGTTCTGAAGACATTTCTAAGAACACTCCCGGTGTCCTGGAATGTTCGTAGGGGGTGTCCTGAAGGCGTAGTCCGTATTGTTCGCTGGAAAGTTGAATGTGTTCTAAGAACACTTGCGGTGTCCTGAAATGTTCGCAAATAAACAAAATGGGGGTGTCCTGAGGACGCTGTCTGTATTGTTCTCTGTCAAGTTGAATGTGTTCTTAGAACACTCATGGTGTCCTGAAATGTTCGCAAATAAACAAAATGGGGGTGTCCTGAGGAGGCTGTCCGTATTGTTTGTTGTCAAGTTGAATATGTTCTAAGAACACTCGCGGTGTCCTGAATTGTTTGCAAATACACAAAATGGGGGTGTCCTGAGGACGCTGTCCGCATTGTTCTCTGTCAAGTTGAATGTGTTCTTAGAACACTCATGGTGTCCTGAAATGTTCGCAAATAAACAAAATGGGCGTGTTCTGAGGACACTGTCCGTATTGTTCGTTGTCAAGTTGAATGTGTTCTAAGAACACTTGCAGTGTCCTGAAATGTTCGCAAATAAACAAGATAGTGGTGTTCTGAAGACGCTTCTAAGAACACTCGCGGTGTCCGGGGAATGTTCGTAGGGGGTGTCCTGAGGACGCTGTCCGTATTGTTCTCTGTCAAGTTGAATGTGTTCTAAGAACACTCGTGGTGTCCTGAAATGTTCGCAAATAAACAAAATGGAGGTGTTCTGAAGACATTTCTAAGAACACTCCCAGTGTCCTGTAATGTTCGTAGGGGGTGTCCTGAAGGCATAGTCCGTATTGTTCGCTGGAAAGTTGAATGTGTTCTAAGAACACTTGCGGTGTCCTGAAATGTTTGGAAATAAACAAAATGGGGGTGTCCTGAGGACACTGTTCGTATTGTTCTCTGTCAAGTTGAATGTCTTCTTAGAACACTCATGGTGTCCTGAAATGTTCGCAAATAAACGAAATGGGGGTGTTCTGAGGACACTGTCCGTATTGTTCGTTGTCAAGTTGAATGTGTTCTACGACCACTCGCGGAGTCCTGAAATGTTCGCAAATAAACAAGATGGTGGTGTTCTGAAGACGCTTCTAAGAACACTTGCGGTGTCTGGGGAATGTTCGTAGGGGGTGTCCTGAGGACGCTGTCCGTATTGTTCTCTGTCAAGTTGAATGTGTTCTAAGAACACTCGCAGTGTCCTGAAATGTTCGCAAATAAACAAAATAGAGGTGTTCTGAAGACGTTTCTAAGAACACTTCCGGTGTCCTTGAATGTTCGTAGGGGGTGTCCTGAAGGCGTAGTCCATATTGTTCACTGGTAAGTTGAATGTGTTCTAAGAACACTCGCAGTGTCCTGAAATGTTCGCAAATAAACAAAATGGGGGTGTCCTGAGGACGCTGTCCGTATTGTTCTCTGTCAAGTTGAATGTGTTCTTAGAACACTCATGGTGTCCTGAAATGTTTGCAAATAAACAAAATAGGGGTGTTCAGAGGACACTGTCTGTATTGTTCGTTGTCAAGTTGAATGTGTTCTAAGAACACTTGCGGTGTCCTGAAATGTTCGCAAATAAAGAAAATGGGGGTGTTCTGAAGACGTTTCTAAGAACACTCGTGGTGTCCTGGAATGTTCATAGGGGGTGTCCTGAAGGCGTAGTCCGTATTGTTTGCTGGCTAGTTGAATGTGTTCTAAGAACACTCGCAGTGTCCTGAAATGTTCGCAAATAAACAAAATGGGGGTGTCCTGAGAACACTGTCCGTATTGTTCGTTGTCAAGTTGAAAGTTTTCTAAGAACTATCGCGTTGTTCTGAAATGTTCGTAGGGGGTGTCCTGAAAACGCTGTCCGTATTGTTCGCTGGCAAGTTGAAAGTGTTCTAAGAACACTCATAATGTCCGCGGACATTAAAAGTTTCCATAGACCATAGTTGAAATGTTTGACTCTATGGATGTGATATGCTGCGATGGTTGTTGCCAGGGCATAGAGTCTTGGGTACATGGCCATTTGGCCTCATCCTTTTGTTGCACTTTTTCTAATAATTGTGTAGCTGTCATATTTTGTTGCACTTTTTCTAATAATTGTGTAGCTGTCATATTTTGAAAGTGTGATCCTGATTTTAATATGTGTGCAACTCTGTAACATAAAGTTGCTAGTTCACTTTCAAAGAGTAGGTGGAATATGTATTCCACATTTTGTCTAAATCTGGGATCTTCAGAATACATCCGTAATGAGCGGTATTCTGAAGCTGCCAGTCGGAAAGAGTTGAGGAAAAGCACATGCTTCTATACTTTTTTCCCATATGCTGATTGGCGATCCTTTTGTTTGACGCATTTGGTAAGTTTCCAGTGCATCTTCTATGGTGTCATTAAAGTTCAAAGGGTGAATTGTATAATGGTCTAAAGTATTTGATATTGTAGCAGGATCTAGTAGCTCAAATTGACCAGCTTCTTGTGTTTCTTGAATTATTTCAGTTGTATCTTTCAAGTTTTCTTCAATATTAATTTCTTTGCAATATTCATTATTCTCTTTAAGATATTGGAAGGCTTGTCTAACTTTATATAAATCTACCAGCTGTTGCCATATTTTTTTGTCTTTTGTAGGTACTCCATTTACTAAGATAATTAAAGATTGCTGCATTGGACGTTGCACTCCTAGAGTATGCACATTTTCTTTTAGATCTAATGGTAAATAAACTACTTTTCCACGAATGCCTTTTACCAATTCAGAAGGAGGTAATTTTGCTGTTTTTGGTTGAAGGCGTATTATTGCTTGAAATGGGTGTACTGTTTGAATTATGATGCTCTCATATAAATTAAGTTGTTGTAGGGGTTTTGGTACTGGGTATAATTCCAATTTATTTGTGATAGCACGTGAAGGAGTTTGGTTGTTGTCAAGTTTTGTAGTGCAGTAACTGCGAAGTATTAAGGGCTCAGTTATTTCGTATTTGTTTTCTGCTACAAGGTAGAGAGCTAATTCAAACCATTTAGAATCTTCATTGTCTTCTATTTTGTATGATAGGTCTACAGTTTTTGTGTTACTTTTATAAAAAGTTATACGGCACCATACACATACATGGTTTGGTACTTCAGCTGATGTACTTTTAAATTTTAGTATTTCTTTTTTGTATGTGTTTAGCAAAAAGTTGCCATGTGTAGAATTGTTGCTTAATTGGTTTAAAGCTATTTCATTCTGTAAATGGCTTTCACTTCCAAAATATTTTTCTGGATATAGTGAATTTCTTCAAGTAGGTCTTTTGCTGTACCATGTAGAAGAATGTTATTTAACTTTGCTAGTGCTAAAGCAGGACTTTTAGCATAGTACAGTTTATAGACTAGATTTCATATAGTTGAATGATGTGTTGACATCCTTTTGATATCATGGAAAGTGGTTTTACAAGTAGGTCCTGTAATGCAGGCCAATGAATGTCCTTGTAGTCCTGTGTACCTGCGCACTGGACAGGTATCCAAATTTTGCAGTAATTTAATTTTGATTTTGTCTTTGCTTTTTACATATTTATTGAGGAATTGGAGTAAAGATTTGAAACATTGTTTGGGAATGTGACACATTGATGTGCATGGCCATTTATACACTAGACATTCTGATTCAGTTGAATGGAGGGGTAACTCTAAGTTTTCAGGGCATATTTTTGTAAGGAGTACTTCTTGTTCCATCATGGTATTATTCACTTTTTCATAACCTCGACCACTGCTATGTATGGCAATTGTATTTGTTTTTCTTTTGTTTGTACGCTTCTTCATTAAAGTATGGTTCTCTGCTCGTAGTGTGATTCCATTCACCTCTGCAGATAGTTAAGTTCTTTCTGTTGACATTTCGCTTATTGAGAAGTCTTTTTTGTAATTTAGTTATTAGTTTTGTTAGTGGTTTCATTTTGTTTAACAGTTAAATAAATAACTGTCTTTTCAGAAGAATTGCACTGTCCATCAACGCTTCTAAGATTAATTTCCTACGATAGGTTCTAACCATTGAACCTGATTTCTCTCCTGTTTTTATAAGATTTTGAAGGACTTTGTGACGGTACATTTTGGCTAAAATACTTTTCTTGGTATGCTTACTTTGCACTATATTAAAATTTGAAGAAGTAGTTTTATCTGTAGTGATAGCTGATTTTCTGTTAATTGTTTTTTGGTGTGGTTTATATTTTGATAGAGGAGGCAAAGTTGTTGTACTTGAAACTTCTTGTGTTTCACTAAATGGCTGTATTAGCTGTTTTGTTTCAACTTTTTTTTACAAATTCTGCTAGAGATGGATGCTTATGTTGGACACTTTTATTTTCATTTGCTCTACTTTTGCGTTGCTTTCTACGGACTTGACTTTTGGTAGGCATTCTTTAGGGTCTGTTGAAAAAAATAAAGAAGATATGGGTTGGGGTGTTCTGGAATGTATGTGTGCTGTGTGCATGAGTGTTTGAGTAAGATGATAAAGATGTATGTAATGGTGTGTGATTGTGCATTGGGAACTACAACTAGTAGGGATAGGTATTCTTGAATTTATGTGTTACTAAACTGGGGTTCACATGACAAAAAAAAAGTAAGCTACTGGTGTGGAAAAGTACAAATAGTAAATCTAATGTATACAATTAAAACAGTTGTTTGTTCTATAATATGAAAATTGTAGCGGTTCAGTTGGGTAATTTCTGTGTCCAAAAATAGGAATTTGTGGGCGATTCTGGCTGTAAATCGCTGTTTCAGACATGGAGATTTTTGGACAAAATGGTACACAATCTCTTTTTTTAGGCACCAAAATAGCTTGTATTAATGTTATAGCATGTTTGATTAATAATACAAATATTATGGTGATATTCTACTTACTTTCTTTCTTAAATTAACAGGTAACTTCTTAGTTCTTCTTTGTTCTCGAATTCGGCTGCTTCTTTTCAGTAGACTGGACTTCACTGCAATTGTAAAAGCTTCAAATTAGTAACTTTGTTTGTATATAGCGCTGTTTTTAATTTAGATATTGATTTTTTTAATTGAAATCCTCAGTGCCTTCTTTAAAACCATTAAACTAATTTATTTACATAAGATAAATTGCATCAGTTCAGTACATATGATATGTTCTTAATGAACAAATTGTATTTAATGACTAACTGTAGCAAAAAAAAATATCTTTACTATGTCTTGTGAAATTTATAATGTACCAGTGATTACTACTATTTCTGTAAGTAAGCTGTTCTAGGTAATAGCGCCTCAATGTCATGTCTAAATTAAAGAAATTAAGTAAATAAATAAATAAAAACAAAAAAATATGAAATTGTATAAGTATTTGTTTAAAGATTTAAACATAGATTGTGCTTGCATGCAATTTTGTTTTAATATATGTAGTCTATATATTTCATTTAAAAAATGTTAGTTTAACATGATTTGATAGTGTGTGTATAAAGAAAGTAAATAGTATAAAGGTTTATAAGTGATAGTTCATTTTAGGATATTGAAAAAAATAAAGTAAATTCATTTTACAGATTACACAAGCTAAATGTCTGTTTGAAAATGTGTTCATCTACTGTACAGAAAATATGCATACCTGAAGTTTGTGTTCATGCATATGGATATGCATGGAGCTGAAAGTAGAAATCTTGGAGACTTGTACAGTATTTCTGGTAGATGGTGCTTGCCAATGATATGACACTTGTACTCAGAGAGATTCACAGTACATTTGCAGTGCTGATCTATGATGATGCAGTTAGATCTAGAGGTCTTGAATGTGATTGGTGCATGGTCATGAGATTTTTTAGCTACATCCAATGAGGGAATTGCAGAGAGAGTGAAGTGGAAATGGTAGAAGGGCTGTTCATGTTACGATATGTCCGCGGACATGGCGGTAGTTCGCGGACATCGGGAGTTGCATCCGGGGATTTTTGGGTTCAGAAGTCATGCAAATGAGAATAAGCACTGAAAGGGATTGGTCAGGAAAGTTTAGTGGGTGTGTTGTGCCAGGAGAGAGTTTCTCAGATACTCTTTTTGCTGAGAGAAGAAAAGATAGCTATGGCTGTGTGTTTCAGAAAACAGATTGTTTGGATTTTGGGAGATTCGTGGATACATTGCTTGAAGGTGCATGCAGAAAGCAGTGGAGTGGCTGTAGATCTTGGATTCCCACATGTGGAAGTACACTGGCATGGAGTACGTGGAATGAAGTGGTTGGACTTGCTACCTTTCTGTGCTACTTTGGAGAAAGAGCAACATCCAGACATAATTGTAATTCATTGTGGAGGGAACAGTTTAGGACATGTGACTGGAATTTTTTTGCAATTTGCTATAAAAGAAGGACTTGGGAAGGTTATGGACATGTTTCCTAATTCTCAAGTGATATTTTCATGGATTGCGCAGAGACAAATGTGGCTTCGTTCTTCTTCATTTGGTCCACAAATGGAAAAAGCAAGGTGCAATGTTAATAAGGCTGTTTGTGCCTTTCTAAGAGATTTTGGCATGACCTCTTTTCACAATGAAAACATTATGTTTCGTAGTAGATACATTTTTGCAGAGATGGAGTCCATCTTACTTATGCTGGCAATCAGATTTTTCTGAGAAATGTACAAAATGCATTGCGACCTTTTTTGGAATTACAACAACCATTTTGAAGTAGGTGTTAAGCATTTATAATTTTTGACTTACAAACACCACCCAAAGGCTCTTTTCAGAGCCACCACTTCTTCCCAGAGAAAATTGCAATGTTTGTGATGGGGTAGCAACCCAATTTTTTAAATGTTCGCGAACTGTCCGCAGACTTCTAAAAAAGACAAAGGGCCCTGTTTCATTTATTTTCACTTCTATTTTTTAACTGTGAAAGGTGGCTCTGAAAAGAGCCTTATTTTTTTTTTGATTTTTGATATTTTGTATTTTTTTTTGTTTTTTATACACGACACACTAGGAGAGGAGGGGAAAGGAAGGTAAAGGGGGGACACCAACCACAGGGATAAGAAAGGGCGAGCTGAGAGAGGAAGATGTAGAGTGGGTTTTATTTGGGTAGTGAGCAGATCTTCTCGTGCTCTGAGACGATAGTCTCAAAAGCACTACAAAGTCGCTCCCCCCTGCAGAGTACTGTGTCACAGTACATACATACAACTGTGGCCCCCATTCTGTATGGCCTCTGAGGCAGCTTGAGGAAGACGCTGTCCCACAGAGGTGGTCCTTGTGGTGACAGGATCAGAAACAGAGGATGAAGTAGAGGAAATCAACCTGCTACGTTCTTCGCAAGGTACAACCCTGCGAATAGCCCCAGAGTGAAATGACCTCAGGTGTTGCTTCATAGTAGTGGTCCCAAAGCTGTACTTACCATGCTTCCCACGACTGAGTATCATTTTGCACTCATTGCAGGTAACACGGTTCGCACGAGCCTTAGGAACATTACCATGAATGGTAAATAACCTCCACACCCAAGACTCACGCCTAGTGCGGGTAGTAGGGATTTTCCTCTACCTCATTCTCATCATCCTCTTCTTCCTCCTCTGCATCCTCACTCCTGTTCCCCTCTTCAGGCCCTTGGGGAGGTGGTGGTGGTGGAGGGGGTGGGGTTGGTGCTGAAGCAGGTGCAGCACCAGGTGGCAGTTCAGCAGCCAGGGATGCCATCAAAGATGCGATGGAAATCTGCAGTTGGCAGCAAAAATCGCTGTGTTTCGAAGAATAGCCAGAAACACAATGAGAATAAGCTCTAGGGCGTGGTCTTTTATAGGGGTGATTGTGCGTGGTCCGTGGACATGCACGCTGTCCGCGGACAGATCGAACACAAAAAAATGTTTGAAAAGTTTCAAAAGGTATGTAGAAACTCAGGATTACTATGTGGGACTTGTGCCATGGTGAGATTTTATTGAAAAATATTATGGATTAATTGAAAATGTACTTTTAATTTGTTCGGGGACCCGAACAGTGTCCGCATTCAGAACACACGATCAGCGTGGGCGCGGTCATATGATCTGTTCGCGAACAAGTTCGCGAAGGAAGCGCATGTCTGCAGGACACCAAATGCACGGAGATTGGCTAGCGCATGCGCGTTGATGTTCTACGGACACTGTTCGGGTCCTGAACTAATTAAAATTGCGTCACACGTGAAACGAACATTTCAGGACACTGTGTGTGTTCTTAGAACAGTTTAAATTTGCTAGCGAACAGTAAGGACAGATATACTCTACTTCAGGACACGTTCAATTTAGTTTATATACGAACATTTCAGGACACCAATTGTGTTCTTAGAACATTTTCAAGTTGCTATCGAACAGTACGGACAGGTATAGTGTTCTTTAAGACACCTCCATTTTTGTTTAATTACGAACAATTCAGGACACTGCGTGTGTTCTTAGAACAGTTTGAACTTCCTAGCGAACACTACGGACAGATATAGTGTTCTTTAGGACACTTACATTTTTTTTTTTACGAACATTTAACGACACCGCGTGTGCTCTTAGAATAGTTTCATCTTGCTAGCGAACAGTACGAACAGGTATAGTGTTCTTCAGGATACCTCCATTTTCATTTATTTATGAACATTTTAGAACACCTGCACTGTCTGCGGACACCTACATTGTTTTTTTTTTAAAATAAAGAAAATATTTACAACACAATATAAAAATTAAACTTTATTTAACATATATTAATAATTTATGACAGAGAAGGTGAGGCAGAAACAGAAACAAAAACAGGAGAATTAGGGGTTTCATCATGATTGTTATTAGGTGAAGAAGGGATGGAAGTCTCATCAAAACGTTTTGGGTTATGGAGAGAGTTTGGGGATAATTGACTGGGATATGGTGAGGGGGGACAAGTACATGTGGGGCAATGGTATGACGTTTTTGTTTTAAAATGATCTTCAACAAAAGTTTTCAAATTATTAAAATTGGTCAACAATAAATCAATTTTTTCTTTTATGTTGTCAAGCGTGTTTTCCATAACAGCTTCTTCAGAGGTAGTTTCTATTTTGTTATGCTCTGTACAAAGAAAATATATATATGTTAAATGTATACAAAATAATAATATTTAAATGGTTTATATTATAAAGTGTTTACCATTAGTTTCACTATCGTGTGACATTTCTTCAAGTGGGAAATGTTCCTCTAGCCATTCCAGAGTACTAGACATTTCTGTGAGAGAAAAAAAAAAGATAATGTATTTTTTTATCTAATACAGAAAGTTTATAAATATATGAATAAAATTAAGTACACTTACTATTTCAGGTAAAATATGTCCTATGTACTCAGTGGGTCTGCTCTTGTTCTCAGTTCTGTTGTGTTTGTGAGGTAATTATGTTGGAAGCCAATTTATTTTCTTGTGGTGTATTCCATTTTAGAACATAGTGCATTTAAATGAATGGTTAGTGTGTTGTATATATGGGTTACATTTATTATGTATTAGTACATATAATGTGTTTGTGTGCTTTTTTTTAAATTTGTTAAATGTTCCTATGTTATGATATAAATATCAAACATACCCCCCCAGAGTTTTTTAGGTAGTGGTACTGTTCTTCGAACATGTCCGCAAACATTAAATGAGTTCGCGGACATCAAGTACAGTAGACGAGATTCAGTCACTTCCATATGATATGTATATAAAGTGAAAGTCATTATTGTTAAGTTGCACTACTAAAAACCTACGAAATTCAATGAAAAAACTTTGTTAAAGGGACGTTATGGTTAAGTTGCGCTACTAAAAACCTTTGAAATTCAGTGAAAAAGCTTTGTTAAAGGGACGTTTTGGTTAAGTTGCGCTACTAAAAACCTATGAAATTCAGTGAAAAAACTTTGTTAAAGGGACGTTATGGTTAAGTTGCGCTACTAAAAACCTATGAAATTCAGTGAAAAAACTTTGTTAAAGGGACGTTATGGTTAAGTTGCGCTACTAAAAACCTATGAAATTCAGTGAAAAAACTTTGTCAAAGGGACATTATGGTTCCAAGTAAAACCAAAAAACCCTTGAAATTCGCCAGTTATGGTAAGCTAAGCAACCATAACTCGCGCCACCACCGTGCACTGCTAAGACTAACACCCAGGACATCAAAGATGACATCATCCGTTATCTTATCATGATCCCCATAGGATCCCCATAGGATCCCCATAGGAGCAGCCGCATGCTTTCCTGTAAAGGCATAAATCCAGTCCGCTATGGCATTGTCATCACATCAAAATTTGGGAAGCAATGTGGACTATCTAAGGCCAAAGCTTCCATTGCATGGGTTACATTTTTATCTGAACAGGATACTCTTGTGCCTGCATTATTAATATGCAAATTGCCCATATTACTAATAAACACCTCCACTCTAGCAATATTCAGCTCACATATCAAAACAGCGTGGTCGCTCCAATCATTAGGAATCACTACCATATCCTACTGTAATCCAAGGTGCTATAGGAGGTACCATTTGACCATGTATGAAGACCAGGATAATCACAAATCTTTCTACCATTTAACATTTCTAAATCCCAGAACTCAAAGAAATGTTCCCATATTCCACCCTCAGGATCTTTTTTTGTATGTTCCATAGCTCCCTTCTCATTCAACTTAGGGTTCTGAGTTTTACCCCCATGCCCAAACATGTGACAGTTAAAATCACCAGCAACTATTATCCCTACCTTACCATCTGTTATCAACCAATTTGCAAAGAGATCATGAAGAGCATCTTGCAGTTGTTCTCTTTGCGTAGCTCCAGGGGGATTACTCACCAGTAGAAACAATCCCTTAGGGTCCTTATTGTCAAGGGTAATTTATACTGCAATCAAATTGCTTTCTAGTTTAGTATTAATCTGCCTCAAGCCCAAAGTATTAGCCACCCCCATAATCAAACCTCCATATGGCCTGCCTTTTTCCCCTCTTCTTGCTGCTGAGTGGTAGATCACAAATCCATCTAGTAATAGAGGTTCCATGGCCCACGTCTCTTGTAAACAAAAACAGCTATGTCTATCAAGCAGTTTCGTAGAGCCCTCCGAGGATAAAAGATGTGCGAAGCCACGACAATTCCAGGACAATATGGTAAAATCTCATTGTTTCGAAAGTACCTCTGGCAGTGTTCCACCAACCATTTAAGCACTTGTTGAATGTCTGATACCTCCTCCTTCTTGCCTTTTAAGGGCCTTAGACAGCCTCTGTCTTCCAGCGGAATGTCCGCCTCTCCCACCGGACAGTTCAGGTCTATTTCGTTGAAATCAAAGTCGACCTCAACATCCACTGCTCTCAATTCCTCTTTATAGCTTCTTATTAATTGATCTGTAGATAGCAATTTACAGTGTAATGCCGAGACTTTAGAATTAGGGCCTTTCAAAGGTTCCACAAGTTGAAAGTCATCAGATTTAAGGACCCGTAGCGGCGGCATCGAGTTCGGTCTCATCAACAACTCTGAGCGTGATAGCCATTTGTTGTCTCCGCTTTGGTAAAGATTTTTCATCAGAAAGACTCGATTCTCTACAACCTCCTCTTTTTTATCCGTAGTTGCAGGTAATGACACTCTTAGATTTTCTATCACCATCGGTTGACTTATCTCCTTTGCTTCCATTATAGCCTCGTCATCACACACAATGTCCACCTGCGAAATATTCATCTCCTCTATCAACTCGTTCACCTTTGCTTGGTCAGGTAACAGCCCACTCGTTAGGCAGCCCTCACCAGCTGCCTTTCTTTTCTTGGCTCTGGCTACTGATTTCTTGGCTTTCTTAGAGGGGATCCCCGTAGAGCCCTGCTCCATCGACCGGGAAGTCGTGGCTTTAGATCTTTTACTCTTTCCCACTCTTCTTGCCAGTCTTTGCTGTTTACGTGAAAAGAAAGGTTCAGGACTATCCTGATTCCGATCTATCGCTGAGATTTGCTATTTATCCAATTCGTCAGCAATGTGGATGGCTTCTGAGAGATTTGCTTCTGCTTCTTCACATGCTGTTTCTCTCCTATTAATTCCCGTATTTAGCATATTAGTGCTAGCCAATATTCGCCCAGACATCTTCAACAGAATCTTAAGGGCAAATTGTAGAGATGCTACTGATGACTGGGTCTCAGCTACCTCTGCTGCCCCTGGATAGATACTATCCAGGCAGTCAATTTCGGCATCAGGCACATCTTCAATTGATACCATTGCAAAGTTAGGAGAGATTGATGGTCTGTCCAATCTACCCTCAGGGATAAATGACCCCGAGGGAGTAGTTGTCTGTCTATCACCCTGTGTTCCACTATTAGTGATTGTTATTACTTCAGGATGAGGTGTCATACTTCTTTAAATGTTCAGATATAGTTCTAATAACAAATTGTTATCAATGTCTTCAAAGTTTGATGTAATCAGTGGGTCATTGGTGCAACTATCCGGAACAGTTGTTTCCTCGATGGCAGTAGAATTTATTACTGGGGGCTTATTTTATGGAAAAAATGTGGTGATCACACCTTTTTTTGCCACAATGGTATTCTTTGGTTTCTTTTTGATTTTTGTTTTTTCCATCTCATCTTCCTTGTTTGTTAGATTGTGGGTTTTCGCCATCCCTTTAGTTCTTCTTAGATTATAATTAGATTGAATCAGCCCTCTCCCAGATTGCATAAAGTAGACCACGCAGCTGACTGAGCAGTGCCCCTCCTTTGCTAGGCAGGTTGTAAATCCTAGTCGAATGTCCCTCAATCCACTTGTGGGCCCTGCTTATTTTGCAGTGGCTAGGCTCAGTCAGCTGGACTCTATTAAATATATTAGGATCAAAGACACTCTGCCCGCAGTCTCCTAATATTATTATATAATACACAATTTTAACACATTTATTGTGAAGCCTCAAGGATGAAGAGGTAATCCAATTGGATTAGTGGCACAGACCCTAAGGAGGGACCCACAACAATCCGTCAGCAATTAGGTTGTGCGCCCTGTAGCCACTGATTGACTTTAGGGCCACACTAGCCGCAATAGTGAGGGGACAGGGGGAATACGAAGGAAAGGAGGATGGGGGGAGGGCAGGTTGGGCACAGGAAGGCAGGTAATCCTCATTGCCTTGCTCTTTACTCACAGCCCGCTATGTACGCCCTGGTCTCCAGGACAATACTGTCCAACTCGCCACTAATCACTGAAAAGAGCACCTGGCAAAAATGACAGGCTCTCTGTTTGCTCTCTCTTGCTGCAGTAGATCAGTGGATCAGCTCACCGCCCACCGCCCTCGCCACTCATGGGCAGGCCTCCTAGACACACTGATTTCACATGTTAGTCGGCCGGTGCTCCCCAATCAGAACGCTGTTAATCGCACTGGTCTGGACCGCTTCAAAAGACTGCGCTACCAGGATCACAAACTCCTCTTCCAGTTTCCTGCTCCGGCTGTAAGGACCGTGCACTTCAATGATTAGAGGAGCACACCTCGAATGCAAGCGCTGAATGTTTGGGAACCAGACTTTCCTGGGATGCAAACAGACTCAGCAGCTGTTGGTTCTATACAAAAAAAAAAAACTGCACACCACCAAGTTTCTTTGTTTCTAAACTGTACTGCATGGATGATATTGTTTTTGATATTATGTCCATTATTAGTAGTAGTGTGGGTATCATTAATACACATTTTGATCAATATTGATTATTTGGTGAATGATTAACTATTCTTTTTGAGAAGATGAGGTCTCCAGTTTCAGTATGCTATGCGGGGTTGCAGTGTTATAAGTGCTGAGCTACAAAATGAGAGCACGTCTCAATGACTGGATCTCCTGCGTGGCGTTCCATATTTACAACCGCTTTGAGGGTGAGATGTGCCCGGGTGCCGCTTGCTGCGCTCTGCTACCCCTGTGAACATCCAGTGTAGCTATACAGTGATGGATCTACTAATAATATTAAAACAAAATGAGAGAATAGAGGACTGGTCGGAGAATTTCAAACCCAGCTCACTATCAATTCTCCTGTTACACACTGATTCTTGCGCACGCACACCTGAATGTAAAAACAGGACAGTATATCAGTACGGGCCAGGCCATCATCGTATGGACAGCATTCACTGCCTGCCCTGCAAGCGTACTCACTCCTTTTATCGTGGAAAATTCACTACACATGTGTGTTACTTCACTTTTTTCCTGAACATTTGCTGCAAAATGCAGAGGGTGGGCAGTGTCTGTGGCAATACAGGATGCAGCAAGGATAGTCCGAAGGATAGGGTTGGGCAGCGGAGCAGGAGACAGGGGTCTCACCTTGAATTTTGAAGCAAAACATTTTCTTGAAAAAGCCGTAACAAAATTCTGTAGTGAAAATTCTGTGGTAAAAAATACATGGACACCCCCTGCAAGAAGACAAGTAAGGTCATGTGCTGGATATTGCTTAACACTATTTTTTAAAAAAAAAATTCTTTGAGGTACTTGGTAGATAAAAAAGATAAAACATTCATAAAAGTCCATGGCCGAGGTGCAGGGAAAAGTACACCTTGCCTGTCACCAGAGATTACTAATGTCCATGACCAGTACTATACAGCCTCTATTTATGTGTGTGTAGGTCTTAAGGACAGCCATCTCTCTGGAGAGCAGCTTTAAAGTGCTGTCACAGCTTAGTACAAAGAGTCTGCATGGTGCAAAGTGACTTAGCACTGCCAACAAACACCCTGATTCACAAAGTGATGCAAAGTGTATTTTTGCAGTGCAAAGTGACTTTGCAGCAAAGCAAAATCCCTTTGCTCCATGCTATAAATTCCATGAATCAGGCCCTTAGTGTCAACACAAGTTGAGTCTAGAAAACATTACCAGTAGAGGCAAAAATCGGAGCCATAATAAGACATGGTACAAGATACACAGCCCAAAGAACACCCCTGGACGATGATTCACAGCTAAGAGAGAATCTGCGGCTTCGCTGTGGGTGAGGAGGTATTTTTGGGGGGTGGGTTGAAGTGCTGCCTGAGGGCGGTTAGGGTGAAAATAGGGCCGCAACTGAGCAGCGTTCAATTGAGAGGGGCACCCTGAGGCCAAAGCATATGGGCACATCTGTAAACATATACCATGAAGCCGGGGCTCCTTTACTTCCAGGTTATGAACGTAATTTTGTGGATTCACTTTGACATCATTTGGGAATTGACTAGCAATAAATGGGTTAATATAGTGATTTAAAGGTGCCACTGAAAAAAACTCATACACGAATATGTGCCGAGTTAAGAACCTTGATAACAGAAACTACATTCAAGTAAAAGCGTTTCCTTCTGATTTTTTTCATATTTAATTAACTAGTCACAATAGCAAATTAGAAGCCCACATATGTATAGTTACATTATACGAACCTCAGCAGCAGGATAATTAACCATCTGAGATACCATAATGGCCACCTGCTTTTCCTATTCGCAGGTACACAGAAATAGACCATAGCGTATCGTATGCAAATTAGCTGTTTTAATATGTTCTGATGCAGATTCGTGGTGTTTTGTTTTATGTAACATCGTTACAGTAATATCTACATGAAATGTAAGTGGCATGCACATTATTCCAAGATCTATAGTTTCTAAAGTTCACAGCAAAAAATGCGTCCCCTTCCTTCCACTCTGAAGGTTGTTGCTAAATTTACAATTACAGTGAAGCACTGTTAATCCAAAGCAATGTATATACTATCTCTTGAACTACATTATGCAAAACTATGCATTGTAATTTGTGCAGCTGGAATTGCCCTAAATAATACATTCCTGTTTAATAATATATTCCTGACATCGGTACCCTCAGTTCACTATTTGGGTTGAAATCTACTTTCACGTCATTAATTTGAAAATACTGTTTCACTGCCTGTCAAATCAAGAAACCAAGTACTGGCCTTCTGGATATTTTGTTTTTTTGTTTTAAAAGACTAGGAACAGTGTTAGGAAGAGTATAATGGAAGATTTTTCTAGGTAAGGTTGTGTGCCCCGCCACTCTTTCTGCAAATCTGTCCTTACTCACCCATACCAGCACTTCTATGTCCAGCTGTAAATTCGTGCGGTGCCTCATACATTTCTGCGCCTTCTCTTACATCAACATGTGCAGTGAACAAGCATGGAAACAAAAGCATGCAATGTTTGCTGAGGGGTGCCAGGCAAGGGCCGTTTTGCACCTTGCACCAGCACAAACAGCATCTGTAATACTGCCCAAGGTTACCTGCAGAAGAATAACCCTCGCGGCACTACCAGTAGGCTATCCCTGGTTGACCAATGTTTTAAATGACCTGTCTGAAGACCCTCTTGGGGTGAATTTGTTGCTGTTACACTGACGTATGTGCAAAGAGGGTAAAACTTGCAAAGAATGCATAACTTGTTTCATACAACCCTTAGTGTTATGTGCACATGCGGAATATCACTGCTATCCATTGATTAAGCTTTATAGACCTAGCCCGAGGGCTGTAGAAGAAGGTACTGGCCCTGAAATCCAACTTAATGGCCTGAGCGCAGAGAAACACATTTAACAAGGTTTACAGGCACATCACTCCCGATAAGGACCAAGGGTGGTTGATAAAGCTATTATGACCCATGCCTGAAGGTTTGAGGATAGAGAGTTAAAAAAAGGAGGAACACTGTGGGGTGCTTGGTGGGAGCAGGGTGTTTCCTTATCAAACTGAGCATGTTGAAATGTGCTGAGGAACGGAGGGGCAGAGTTTTAAGTGCCGGCTGGCAAAAATACAGAGTGCCATGGTGGGAGATGTCACAACCAAGGCGAGGCTACATCTGCCAGGTGTGACCTGGCAAGATGCTGTGTGGCCTCTGCGGCTCGAGTTTACCCAGGTCACTTATGCCAGGAGCTACCCGGGTTGTAAGGTTAGGAGCAGAGGGCTTGGTATATCAGGGGCACCTGGTCCACATCGGCAAGCTGCTTTTTGTGCGAGCAAGGAGAGAGGTGGAGCTGGCAGGGCACATTGCACAGTACTTCTGTGGTTAGAGTGTGGCTGTGGCAGGAGTAGTCACATGATGCATCCTCTTATTGGCCAATTTCAGGGCTGTTTACCAAGAAGTTGGTGTTTGGATTGAATGGAGTGTTTTCTAGAATGTTGATGGCACTGGTGGTATTTTTAATATAGGACCTAGATTCCCCCACCTATGGCTGCTGAACCCTAGCCACATATTGTCCTGCTGGTTCCAGGATGGATCCACATGGACTGACGAGGGACCTTTCAGGAGTGTCTGAGACACTCTTGTGTATCTTCGGCAGAGCATAAATCATGGGGCATCGAAATTCACTAGGGGAAAAAAGGCAGCCTCCTTGGAGGTAAGACAGCCCTCTTCCATCTCCCTGTTACATAGTTCTTGAAGCCATCTCAGTTTTATAGAGGGATCTGTGCTGATCGACATGTAATGATCTAGGTTACCAACTAGTACTTGGACTATTTTGGCATATTGCTGACTATTCATAATCACAATGCCACTGCCTTTGTCTGCAAGCTTGATGACAATGGGCTTCATCATACGTTTGGCGGTAGCCTTGCCGGGAAGACCGGCAACCCTCCACCAAACTTGTGAAAATTTCCTATGCCAGCGAATTGGCAATTACCGGGTCATTGCGGCCCTGCCGAACCCAGTAATTGCCTTTTCACGGGCGTCGAATGGAACGCTGTCGATTCCCATTGAGCCCCATACTGGCTCAATGGGAATGGGGAGGTTGGATGCACCAGCACCATTCAGTATGGTGCCGGGTCACCCGACATGCTCTGCTCGCGGGTGCTGGTCCAGGAACTTGTAGTTTGCTGGTCCAGGAACTATGGTACCGGCATTACCGTTACCATAGTTCCCAGACCGGCAAACTTATAATGAGGCCCAATGTCAGTTCTGGTGGTCAACTTCTTAAGGGCCTGGTGTTCATTTCAACTCAAGTTTCTGGATTGCCCAAAGTTGCCTCTATTAAGGAATATGGCAGGAAGTTCTCTCAAGATTGAGTTCTCGAAAGCCACAATCTTAGGTGGTACCTCCGAGTCATTGGGTGTAAACATAGACTTTGTTCTAAAGTCAGTGTTAGATTGTTCATCATTTGCTTCCATTTTGATGTGGAAAAAATCTCTTAATCTAAAGTTGCTAAAGAACCTTTTTAATTCAGTTGCTGTCTGCATCAGAGATGCATCCTGTGGCTGGCCACGACATAAAAAAGATTGCTTAAAGGTACTGGGCTGCTTGGATGTTCCCTGGCAACGGTTTTGTCTGCGGAAGAGCTACTCATATCAGAGAAAGTCACCCACCATTTTCTCTGTTGGTCCTGCGATTAATAATATTTTTGTAGGTACAACTTCCTTTTGCCGACAGGTGTTTTTTCTATGGAATATTTACTCAAAAAAGGCCATTGAAAAAACCCAGTAAAATATGTATTGGGTGGGTGAGGTGTTAGAAGAGATGGGGAGGGGTTTGGGTGGTGTTAATAACACAGGAAAATAGGAGGCTTGGGTGGGAAAGCCCTACAAAATAAAAAATACATTGATTCAATGTGTTTTCCAATGGATTCTTTTAGGTAAAGAATCCATCGGTAAAACGACCTAGAACCATTTTGTGGTGGTTTATAGTCCAGCATAAGATATACACAGACTTCTCTTTTAATAAGAGACTGATATCCCTTTTCACTTTTGTTAGGTTTCGTCTGCAAGTTTGAAGATTTAAATTCATCAACTTCCCAATTGATGGAATCTAAATTAGAGTGGTCATTGGAGATTTAAGAATTTTTAGAAAGGTTTCTTCATGTGTCCAGTTATTGTTTAACCTTTTCTGTCAATCTAGCAGCCTTGTTGGTAGTATGTAGCATTAAATCCGTAGAGCACTTTGTGGCTATTTGACTGAAGCCCAATTTATATTGTTTGTCGTCCAAAAACAGTAATTGGCCGTTTGAATTTGAAGGCCTAGGGTTATAATGTTAGCTCTTATGTACTCTTTGAGCCAGTGACCGTCTTGAAACCTTTTTTTTATTTGTACGTAGCATTTTGCCCACTGTAACAGTCATGTCAAAACCTGCCACATTGGGCAGATTTTCAAAAATCGAGAGTCCACTCAGGAACAATTGAATCTGGACCTCAGTAAAGCTGAGGGTGCCAAGGTTTGACATGGCCCCCCCAAGAGTAGAGGGCAGGGTCAACACCTGGACAGCTGAACAAATTCACTGGAAAATTGTGCAACCAATTTATTTCTGTGCTCTCCCATGTTAAGGCATGCCCTTGTGACTATTGCATACTTGTCTGCCTATCCAAGGACAAAACCATGATTTCATAGCGTGCTTGACTACCTTGGGAAGGATTTCATGAGAAAGTGTAACAGAGGCCTAACTCTTAGAGTAAAACCTATATAGTATATAGTAATATTTGTGTTGCTCGGCCATCCTGCCTGGATGCTCTCCAGTATGCGGCAGAAACAGACACTCAGACACTCAGATAACATGGCGGAACACTCAGAGACCTATATCTTGATACAATGGTTAAGCTTATGCTGCTCACTCACCCTGCCATATACTTGGCAGTCCATGGACTCTCTACGGTGATGCAGAAGCAAGCCCAATTTAATAAAATGGCGAAGGCACCCATGTTAATAGCAGTTCCAAAGCCTGTATATTATTGTACATTTAGGACATTGCAACCCCATATTAACACAAGTGAGGGGAACAGCTATGCATTGCTTTTATTGAAATAAAACAGAATATTGATTTTTTAATTAGCCTATTTCTTGTCATCAGATTTGGGAAGTGTAATAGTATACCAGGGAGCATTATATTTGTTTGACCACTTAATGAGCGACCAGTATATTAACATATAAATCAAAATCATTACAATATCTGACAACAAATAGATTTGTTATCAACAATGAGTTACGTGCTTTGTAGCTCTTCGTTTTGGGTATTGTAGTTCATTGGAGTACATTATTCACTAATGATTCATACCGCGACTCACCAGCACCGATCAATACTGTCACTCAAGGTGAGGGGTTTATATGGGCAGACCCCTTGGTACCGGTGACGCAGCTTACCACCACACAGACCAAAGTGGCACAAAGCACACTCGCTAGTGGTCATACCTATACATCTTACATTTTCGTACATTATTTAGGGGCTTTGATCTGGATTTCTGGTGTAAACATTTCCCAGTTTATCTGTGAGCGGTGAAAAAACCTTAATATTTTTTTCCCTCTGGCAATGCATCCTTTATGGTGTTATTCATTTCCACAGAGGTGTCAATCACATCAGAAACAGTTGCTGCATCAGAGCGAGTCTGTAATGATTCAAATATGTCTCTAATTTGCTGTCAGTCCTCCTTCAGCGCGATTGCTGATACAAATTGGTTGCATATGTGGGATGTATTCAATCACTCTGCTCCGCTATGCGGCATCACCCTGCCAGTTATGGGGAAAGAAACAGCAACAATGGCAGCAAAACCCTTGTGCGCGCCCAACACCTACAAAAAACGTGTGCTTCAGCACACAAAAAGAGGGATGCACAACCTGCCACCCATGGTGCATGTGCGGTGGAATAGAGCACCCCCTGCAGAAATGTGCCAGTGGGCTCCATGACCAGCAAAAAGAATGCAGAGAGAGAAGCAGCACTTTGCAAGTGGAACCCCAAAATGGGCCTACAAATGACCTATGCTTTGTTGCCAAAAACTCCAAAATGCCTATAACACAACACATCTCAACATTCACAATCTTGCCTGGTGCTAAAATTCATGTATCTAATGAAGTATTGTGAAGATACAAAGTCCCAATGTGAAGAGAAAAACATTCTTCAGACAAACTGGATTGTTTGAAAACTGACAGCACATGCCCAAAATCTGGGTGCAGTACCCGGGGCCACCTGAATGGCAGCTGTCAGAGGAGTTGCTGAGGAAACTTTAAATTGAACTAAAAGTCTCCTAGATTAGCAAACATAAAAAGGACTGTTGCCAAAAAGGAATAGAGATTTTAATTGTGCTTTTGATCCCACAGATTTTAAGGCTAAGAAAGATATGTATTTATGTTTGATGCAATAAAGTTGGTTTTTGAAGGATTTAAGAAGTTAATTAGCTTGGCTGAGTCACAAGATATGGAAAAGCAGGTTTCTCCCAGAAGAAGGGCCTTCCTCTCAGCAGAAGCTCACTGGAAGTGGTAATTGCGAGTTAGAAACAGACTTTTGTCTATGGAAAGGGAAGGAACAATGACAAGTTTCAGCCCAGGAAGCGGAGGTGTGAAGGCAGTCTTAAACTCTCTTGGAAGGAGCTTCCCCCAAGGAGGGGGATGCACTGGACTCCCAGGAGAGAAAAAGCGGTGCAGCCAAGTGATCATCTGCTGTTAATAATGAACAATGAACAATTTTTAAAAGACTCATAACTTGTTATTCAAAGAGGTGAAAAATATAAAAAGGACAGAGTTGTTAATTAAATTTTTGGCGGCACGTGTGAAGAGGCGGTAGAACTGTGTGACATGTTCTGGACAGGAATGGCAGAATATATGGTTTTATGCAAAATGTATTATTGTTAGAATTTTGAAAATGTACACGCACATTCCCATGTGAAACACACACATTTGTGGAAAGTTGCATACAATTTGGAGATGGTGTTCATAGCGAAAAGGACAACATTCTGTAGAAAGTTGAGACAAGATCCCACAGCTACAGGGTTTTGAGAAATAGATGCTGCATACAATATGGCATCTTTGTGTGTGATTTGTATAAAGGTGGCACATGTAGAAATGTACACTTAGTATTAAATCAAATTTTGAGACCAGTGGCTAAAGGGAGGTCTCTGAGGATTGTAAAGCAAATCATAAAATGTGACATCATCCGGCCTTGATCCAATCACCCAAATTGCAAGACGGAGATGAAGCATGGTACTATCCCAGCTCAAAGGGGCAAGCTTAGCTAAGCCTGCCCACACACTCCCTTTGTGATGTCATTCTATAGCATAAATAGAGGGACACACAGATCCACTCATTTTCCTGATTCCAGCGAAGCACTCTGATCGCAGCATTCTACATCCAGCTTTAATAGTCTTCCAGATCCAGATGCCAAATTTCTCGCCAGCAATAGAGAACCATTGATTTCCAGCAAGGCCCAAATCCTCAAATTTATTCTTGCAACCCCGTAAAGCACTGTGGTGTGAGAAGGCCTTTTGAACCAATATCCTGAAATCCTCTGGCTTGCCACCACTAGGCTTGCCCGAGGAACTTGCCATCTAGCGGATTCAAATACCCACAGACTAGGAGGGCAGATACTGTGCAAATGTGGCAACCGACATACCTGATCCAGTACCGTGCCTGATGTGATGTCTTTCCTAGACCAGACCCAATCCATGACCAGAACTGACGGTCCAATTTAAAAACTTATCCTGTGAGTATTAATAGTAAGAACTGTGGCCCATAGTATATTTGCATTGTCTTATCCCTATTTCCTACCCATCCTATCTTTCATTCAGAACCAGTATTGTTAGGAGTATCTTTGCATTGTCTCATCCCTATCTCAAACCCATCCTTTCTTTCCTTCAAAACCAGTATTGTTAGAACCATCTTTGTGCTGACCCTTTTCTCATCTGAAGAAGTCGAGTTTCCTTAGCAGGTGGGTCACCCTGATCAAGTGACTGTAAGATACCTGTGTAGTATTCTCTTTTTCATAGACATCCTCTAGTATAAGCAAACCCATTTGTCAGTTTCAAAAGTGCATTTCTGTTTTCCATTATCGCGCCTATCTCGCAAAAACAACCTTTACTAAAACCTTGATAACTCCCTTATTTTTTGTGATAGAAACAAAATGTCAACTCCTACTTGTACCTGACCTCCGTAGCTATCCAAAGAACCACATTTTCCATTATCGTGAATATCGCACAATGAAAAGTTTGCCGTGATTTTAAAAATCTGAAGGTTTACACTTGTGAAATAGCTCTAAACTGCTTCCAACTTGGGTTTTAAGATTTCAAATGTTTTCTTTGTACTAAATCATTGCTTGTGTTTGTGTGCAAATGTTCAAAGCGGCTCCCATAATAATTCATAACAATTTAATTATTTTCGACCACATTTGGTGTTTTTGCCCAGTAATTTCTAAAGACACTTTTAAAGCCATTCTGACATCTGAAAAGTCAATTCCGTTTTTCTCTTGTGTTTATGGGGGGAAGGTGGAACTGATATTCTGTTTGATTTGTGCTATTCCTGAATACCTGCTCTCTCCTCCTAACTCTTTACATTGCCTATCGGGGGGTTGAGGGGTGTTGCAGGGGGAACCTCTATCCATAGTGCTATCTGATCTAAACCAACACAAAATTATTATTTTCTGTGCTGCATCTGTTTTGCTCCTTACTTATTCCTAGTGTATTAAAGATATTATTCTGTGTTCTGTCATCCCATTGGTGATTGTTGTTTATCTATTAAAACATATTGTGATTACATTTTAAATACATAAGTAAATATTTACCTTTGCAAACTAGCCTGATTCCTGGTTCAGTGTGAACGGGGGTTCCAGGAGAAGGGTGTGATATGAGTGGTATATCGTTCAGAATATTAAACTTATAGACAGAAATAAATAAGGGATTCAGTTGTGCACTACATGCTAGGCTTTGACTTGGATGTGTGCCGGATTGAAATCACTTACAGGTTGGGGGCTTGTCGCGGGATCCTGAATTAGACATACCACTCGTGACAGTCTAACACAGCGTGCTAGCAGACGGGGTACATACACCTTGTTGGGCTACTATACTGTGCTACACTGTATAAACACCCCTTGAAAGAAATACTCAAAGGAGTTGGGCCTGTTTTCAAAAGTAAAGTAACCCTGAGATAAGCAAGAAGGAAATGAATATTTCCAGAATGGCGACCCGAGTGGAAATCAATATTGAAAGGAAACACTACTGCACAAATTGTTTGTCAGGGGTGAATGGCTAGAACAGGACAAACAGGTATGGCGGCAGGGAATACAACATGAAATCACTGAATCAACCTTAATATCTGGCAGGATAAAGGTCCATTACATTAAGCACTTAGCGAATTGTACATGACCCCTAAAATATAAGAGGAGCAATGCAAAATTGCCAAAATAGCGGCATGCCTGTACCTCCACATAAGAGTCATACAGGAAAAGTATGCAGACCATATAGACTTCACAAAGAGGCAAGAGGAAGCACTGCAGAAAATCCAGACTAATCTGGACTCTGCAGAGCAAAGGCTCCAGGGTAGCCAAGAAGCTGAAACAGAGGCTAGGCAGTATGCCGCCAAACTCCAAGAAGATCTGGCTCTTTTACTGCAAAAGAAGACAGAGCAAAACACCCAGATATAAACACTGCAAAAAGAGTGTCAGGAAAGGTTGGACTCCCTACAACAGAGTCAACAATAGCTGGCGCAACAATCAACTTTCTGCGCAGAACAGGTGGTCATCATACAGGACCAGCTAGACAAATTAAAAGAGGAAAATAATAAATTGATTATCAAAGACCTAGAATCCCAAACAGAGTTTGATGAGGAGCGCCAGAAAGATGGTGCCCTTAAAAAACAGAGGGACAACCTGGCTGCACAGAGGGCCACTCTAAGTCAAGAAAGGGACGCCATAGGCCAGGAAGTCAGCCATTTAAAAACAAAGTTGGAAGAAAATCACCTGGCCCTTCAGGAACTTGGGGAAATCAAAATGGATTATGAAAAGCTGTTAGAGCACACCGGGCGGGTGGAGGAGGCTCTGGCAAAGAATAATCAGACCAGTAAGGACCCAACTCAGGAGGTGAGTCTCCTGCAGCAAAAATTGGCCCAATACTCCCAATTCAGGCAGGAAGCACAGAGAGACAATGAGGCTCTCTGTGAAAAGAATGTCAGGCTCCATTGACAGATAGCCATGCAAGAACAACTCATAGAGACCCGTAAGGCCTTAATAGAGGAGTAAAAAGGTCAGATATTTGCATATCATCAGGAAGTAGGGGCTGAAAAAGATGAGGTAAGATGGGAGAGAGAAACCCCTGAGCATAACCTCAGGAACCCTGGCATCAGGGACGTTAATCCCTTCAACTCCATGGACTCTGCCACCCCCATGTCCACTGGCTCATATGAACCAATGGTCATGGGGATGGTAGACGTCAACACAATGGGAAATATGGGACTGACAGGTCAGTGCCTCCCAGAAATGGATGGGCGAACATCTATGTACAGGTTCCCAAATGCTGGTGCCAGCTTCTCTGATCAGGGAGACTCCTGTGAGGGGAGGATCAGAGAACTGGATCCTCAAAAAGATCACCTACCAAGAAATCAATCAGTCAAATTTGGTGGGGAATTCCATGCGACTAGGCCCACTAAGAGCATCTTAAAAACCTCTTCCCAGCTAGGACAGTGGGTGGGGGGGGGGTAATCAGCCAATCCTGGGAGCAAGGGAGAGTCAGAAGACTCTTCTGAGCGCCACAGGTTCCAAGAGACTAGGCTCCCACATTCTGCCAGCCATTCCCAAGCCTGCAGAATTAGGGAAAGCCTAGAAGATCAGACAGCCACCTCTGGTAGCAGTGCTGCTGAGTCAGAGGATAAGTGGACCAGGGTGACCAGAACTAAAAAGGCCAACAAAGTTAAGAGAGCTTTACTGAAAAATCCCCTGAAGCAAATCAAAGCTATTAGGAGCGTCATCAGGCCCTACCACAAAAATGCCAAATATTCAGTTTGGGGGCACCTCGAACTGCTTGAGCAAATGATGGAGACTTTCCACTTGAAGGACAGCCAAAGTTGTACTCAGTATGTCAAGTGTTCATTTTCATCTGAGTACTCCAGCTTCTTTGCGGGGCTGGAGGATCAGAACCATTGAAGATGGTCCACCTATAGGTTGGCCATCTTAAATATTTTTCAATCCATAGAAACCCTCAAGAGGCCCACAAGGCAGCCTACAACCTGAAATGTGGGGATGACCAGGCCCCACAAATATTTGTCCAAGAACTGAAACGTACCTTTGCGCAAACCACCAGAAGGGTGCACACTGAAAGTAGGGAATTTGTCAATACCTTCTTTCATGCACTCCCTAAATACATATTGACCGAGCTGGTGAGGGACTTTCATGAGAAAAGATCACTAGACTGGGTCATTGAACAAGCAACGCGCATCTTTGAAGTGCAGAAGCCACTAGAAAGTAAAAGTACTGTCAATAGCCCAAAACCAACCAACACCCCTGCTGCTGCTAAGGTGGCAGAGGTGAAGGTTGCCCCCATTTTAGGTTTGGAGATGGGGGCCTAAAAACATTCCTGCAGAGAATCCTACTAACCCAAGACCCAGAAGGCCCTCGGGCCAATCCCAAACAGGGATTCATGGAGGTAAGCCCACAAATGGGACCCCTAACTCCCCTGACTACATCAGCCCCCGTTACAAGGACAACAAACCCATCCTGGGCTATGTGTGGACTCCTCCAGTCCAAGAGGGTGGGGGATCCAATCAGGCAGATGCCAAGCCAGGAAACTTTCCTCCTCACTTTCATCAGGAGGGCAGTCATCCCTCAAATGCTGGGCTGAGTTTCTTTCCCCGGTACCTGCCAAACCTCAACCCCCAAAACAACCCTACTTCCTTGCCCCACTTTCCTGAGCCCAGACAGCCCAATCTGGGAGAGGGGAGGTCAAGGGTGGAGGGGTACCAAAACTATCCTAACAAGGGGTATTATGAGAGAAGGCATAGTTACCCTTCCCGTGATCAACCAAGGGTAGACCAGAGGACCCCGTACCAGCCAGAGCGGGTGTCCCAACTGGAGCGCCAGGTCCAGAACATGGCAGACCATCTGGGTCACATGCTGAGGGCTCAACAGAACCCTCATATGAGCATGGCAACTCAGAACTCCTCACATCAAGGGTCTGGTGCTCCAGAACAATGACGGGGGAAGAACCCAGACAATCCACCGGTTCCCAGGGAGGAGGCACAGGGGGAAGGGGTGTGTAAAGCCTTAGAGGAAGCTCCCTTCCCCACTTGTGAAAAGCCCCTGGAAACCCAGGAGCCAGAACCAGAATCTCCTGCCCCCGAAAACCTCCAACCCAAGGAAGAGAGGGTGGGTAGGAGAAATAAAGAGCCTAAAAAGGCCTATTTGTGGAGGAGGTGTGAATCTTCCAATTTGAAGGAGAGGGGTCCTCAGAGGATTCTGGGAAAAGGATCTTCTCCTTTAGGGATGGGGGAACTCCTCCCAAAGAAAAACCACCCATCATCAAACCCCAGAATGACCAGCAAGAAAATCCCCTTGTTCAAACCCATCCTGGTGACTGCCTCCGAAAGGGGGGGGCAGCCCAGAATCAGAACCAGGAGAGCCCAAAACTTCCCCCATATTCAATTGTTACCTTTTTCTTACAGGTTCCCAAGATCCCAAACAAAATCCTGCCCAAATCACCCCTCTGTCAGAGTCCAAGGCAAAGCAATTAACCCACTAATTGGCCAAAAATGTGCATTATCTTTGTCCCCTTGAGGAGAAGGAGGGAAGATTTTATGCCCCGGTCCAAAAGGGGCAATGTACAATCTTGGCATTGGTGGACACTGGATCCCAAGCCACCCTTCTGTCAAAAAGGGCCTTTGATCAGCTGAATTCGTGAAGGGGGAAGAAACACCAAATCCCTCTCGCCCCTCTTCCTGGACAACTTCAGAACTTCGATAGACATTAAAATTGGTTGACACAATGTGAAGCACCCAGTCATAGTGGTTTCTCCAGAGGGCACACCATGTTTACTCGGGAATGACATCCTGCATAGATTGTCTCCCCTCGTAGATTGTGTAAACAAGTTCCTCTGGACCCATACTAACCGACCAATAAAATAAAAACATAGTGTCGACCATGTTAGTTTAAATGGCACATGGCACATGGTTGAACAAAAACCTGACCACATTGAATTCCACTTCCAGAACAACCAAATCCCAGATGTGACAGTAATTGCAGTAGGACAACAAGCTGGTGATGGGAAGACCTCTCTATTTCTGAAAATCAACCTTCCTTTCAGTATAAGGTGGCATTCCACACTGGAAGGGAACACTCTGAAATTCTATACAAATTCACAATCAGAAAATCCTACTCCTATAGTCCAAAATGATGAGAAATCAGCTCAAAGGTTGGCTGATATTCAGAAAATTGGAGAGCAGTTTTTTTATTCAGTTAAATGAAGGGAAGGACTCTGTTCTCGCCCGAGTATGTATGAACAACGGTAAGAGCTTCATCAGCGAGGCCATGTTCCGCAAACTCCCAAAAGATCTAGCCATTTCACATTTAAATTGGTAGACAAATGGTAAATGGACCTGGAAACACCCAATTCCAAACGTCTCCTGCTTAGCATGTGCATGCTCCAAATTTCCATAGGCAACGAGAGCATAGTCCATAATTCTTTTTGTCATGCAAGATATCACTGCTGCATTTTATTTAGGCAGTGACATTCTCAATCACTTTGCCATTAGTTTGGACCGGATAAACTTCAAAGCCTTGTCCCGATTAGCGGGTAATCCCATGGACTTTGATGACCCAGAGAAAGCATCTTGGTCAGCTAAACTGCTGCCATATGCAGTTGAAATTCAGATTGGAAAGGAAGTCACCATCCCAGAACGGACCCGACAATTCTCACTAGAAGTAAAAATTAAAAGAGGACAGAAACTGAAAAATCCTGACACCTATGTTAATCTCAATGCTCATTTCCAACAGCAGGAGTTGGGTGTAAACCCAACACTACTAGTCAAAACAGAACACAACCCCATTTCAATAGAGTTGGATAACAGCGACCTAAAGAGTATCACTCTGGTCACAGGCACCATTATTGGAATGGCAGTTGATGACCGACATGTTTCCACAGATTTAGGTAACAAACTGTTAGGACCAATTCCCAAGGACTGTTTTGGCAGTGATAGCGACAATGACACAACACCAGACAGGATCTTCACCCGACATGGGGGGAATTTCCTGGTGTACTCTTCCTGCCCTTATGGTAAGGAAGATGTGACCTGTGACTTCAGGAGGGATGAGGTGATCTTTCAAGTCCACCAGGACTGCCTTCCCCACCTGAAGCCATCAATCCAAGTCAGTACTTTAACGAGGGACTTCTCCACCAAGCTGGAGGAGGCCGCTGAGATAGCCAAACCAGAAGTCTTACCGGGCTTCAGGCAGATGGTTAAAGAGAGAGTCAACCTAGCTGATGTCTGTGAGACTCTGGAGAAAAAGCAACAATTTAAACAAGTTTTCTTAGATTTTCAAGATCTCTTTGCGGTTGACTCATATGACTGTGGTCACACCGACATACACAAAACAACAATTCCCACAGACCCTGGCATGACTCCAGTGTTTGTGAAGCAATATTGCTTGCCTGTCGCATCAATGGAGTTCCTTACTGAAATCATTAAGAACCTTGAGTCCTGTGGGATAATGTGTCCAGTGCTGGGTATTTTGAAACCAAACAGCCAGTGGAGACTCTGCTAACCTAAGGGAGCTCAACAAACGGGTCCATACTTCCCGATGGCTTCTTCCCTACATTGACCAAGGGCTGGCCCAGATCCAGGGGTCAAATGTATACACTGCCATTGACCAGACCAATGGGTACTGGACTGTACCTGTCAGTAGGAAGGACCAATACAAGCTGGCCTTTACCTTCGGGGGGCAGCAGTACACTTGGACCCATAATCCCTTCTGAAACATTAACTCCGGCAATGCATTTAACATCTTTCTGCATGAGGCCAAGCCCAACTTGGCTAAAGGGGTAACCTGGCCTATGTAGATGATTTTCTAATCAAAAGCTCAATGATGGAGGAACACATAGTGGAGATCCGTTATGTTCTGACACAGTTGAGGGCTGCCGGAGCAAAACTCTCTTTCCAAAAGGCACAGTGGCGCAGGACCCGTGTCAATTTCTTGGGCCATGATATAACTCCTGAAGGTCTCTGTCCCCAGGAAAATAAAGTAGAAGCGCTCTAGAAAATAAAAGACCCCACAACTCTGCGGGAACTAAGGAGCTTCCTTGGACTAACTAATTACAGCAGAAAGTTCATTGAGGATTACGCTGAGATCACAAGACCCCTGATCCATCTTTTGAAGGGGGGTCAAGTGGGAATGGGGTCCAGAACAAGCCGAGGCAGTAAGACAACTCAAAAGAAGCCTCTCACAAGCGCCTTGCCTAGCTTACCCTGTAAAAAACAAGGAGTTCTTCTTGGAGACAGGGTTCTCAAATACATGCTTAATTGCAGTATTATATCAAAAGCATGACAAGGTCAATAAAGTAATCTCCTATGTGAGTAAGACTTTATCGTCTGTGGAGGAAAATTTCAACGATTGTGAGAAGGCACTCCTGGCAACGGCGTGGGCATTGAAGAATTACCGCCCGTTTATCCAGGGGGAACACATCATAGTGGAGACTCCACACCAACCTTTGCAATATCTTCAAAGTGACAGAATACGGGGCGGAAATGTGAGTAATTGCCAAATTACTTCCTGGATTCTGTCAATGCAAGGCTTTCCTGTGGAGGTCAGATATGGCCAAATCAAGAAGAGTCCCCTTGCACAAGTTCTAGCTGACTTGCATGATTGTGCCAGAGAAAACTGTCTCGAGGACGAATGTCTTAAAATCAAGGACAACATGGAGGCATACCTTAATTCCCCACACGAAGTCTATGAAGAAGACAAGTGTGAGGGAATGTCCACTGTCTATGTGGATGGGTGTTCCTACCATGTTGATAATGGGGAAAAGGAACTAGTGGCAAGCGTAGGGAATGCATGGGTGAATGATGCCCCAGAACCCTCCGCTGGGTACAAAATGGGTCCCCGAAGTAGTCAGTGGCAGAGTTGATTGCTGTGCCTCAAGCCATCCTCACTGCTGTCCATCACCTACTCCACGAACTGGTCATAATCACTGATTCAAATTATGTACGGAATGGGTTCGTGGAGCACCTGGTTAATTGGAAAACCAGAGGCATGCTATGTGCTAATAATAAACCTTTAAAACACGAAAGTTAATACAAAATATTGATGATCTGGTCACCTCCAATGGGATGACCATCTATTGGAAAAAGATTAAGGGTCATTCTAAAGTAGAGGCAGCAGACAAAACTGGAAACGACCTAGCTGATCAGCTGGCCAAAACTGGAGCCATCCAAAGGGATCTACTTGAGATTGGATTGAGTCCCTGTTGGGGGAATCCAGGTAACTGCTCTCACTAGGTCCCAGACAAAAGCACACAATGAACTCTCAACTGCACAATGGAGTAAGGAGACCCCAGATGCTGATTTAATTACGGCTCAAAAAGGGGATCCAATAATTGTTAAGTTTTATCAACACATTGAGGACCCTGAGAACTTTCCCCTGACGGATACTGATTACATTGGGAAAGAGGACCTCAGAGTGTTGACGAAATGTCCAAAGATGTTCCGAATCTAAGACAGGTAGTTGGTGAGGAGATCCATAGCTGGCCATGACCAGTGGGTGGTCACCACCTCATTCCGAAGCCTGATGATAAGTCACACCCATGATGCGGCCACAGCCGGTCATCAGGGTTTCATACGAAATTAGAATTCTTTTGAGAGGTTGCATACTGGCCACACATGGGGCAGGACCTCGACCAGTACTTGAAGGGGTGACTTGTGTGTGCACAATTTCAGCCAACATCACTCACACACCGTGCTCCCTTCCAAAAGAGGGGGATGACACTGCCTTGGTCAGTTTTGCAGGTCGATTTTATCAGGCCCCTGATTTGCTCCTCTAGGGGGAACAAGTACATGTGGACCGTAACATGCTTGTTCACTAAATGGGTGGAATGTCTCCCGGCCTGAAATTGCAAGGCAGAAACAGCGGGTTGATCCAGTATTCTACATCCAGCTTTAATATTCTTCCAGATCCAGATCCAGATGCCAATCTCTCGCCAGCAATAGAGAACCATTGATTTCCAGCAAGGCCCAAATCCTCAAATGTATACTTGCAGCCCCGTAAAGCGATGTGGTGTGAGAAGGCCATTTCTCCCGTTATCGCGACTATCGCGCAATGAAAATCTTGCAGCGATTTTAAAAATCTGAAAGGTTTACACGTGTGAAATAGCTCTAAACTGCTTCCAACTTGGATTTTAAGATTTCACATGTTTTCTTTGGACTAAATCATTGCTTGTAATTGTGATCATCTGTTCAAAGCGGCTCCCATAAGAATTAATATCAATTTAAGTATTTTTGACCACATTTGGTGTTTTTGCCCAGTAATTTCTAAAGACACTTTTAAAGCAATGCTGACAGCTGAAAAGTCAATTCTGTTTTTCTCTTGTGTTTATGGGGGGAAGGTGGGACTGATATTCTGTTTGATGTGTGCTTATCCTGAATACCTGCATTCTCCTCCTATCTCTTTACATTGCCTATCGGGGGTTGAGGGGTGTTGTAGGGGGAACCTCTATCCAGATCCATAGTGCTATCTGATCTAAACCAACACAAAAGTATTATTTTTTGTGCTTCATCTGTTTTGCTCCTTACTTATTCCTAGTTTATTAAATATATTATTCTGTGTTCTGTCACCCCATTGGTGATTGTTGTCTATTAAAACATATTGTGATTAAATTTTAAATACATAAGTAAATATTTACCTTTGCAAACAAACCTGATTCCTGGTTCAGTGTGACCGGGGGGGAGGGGGGTTCCAGGAAAAGGGTGTGATATGAGTGGTATATCGTTCAGAATATTGAACTTATAGACAAAAATAAATAAGGGTTTCAGTTGTGCACTACATGCTGGGCTTTGACTTGGGTGTGTGCCGGATTGAAATCACTTACACATAATATGTTATCCATTTAACTTTTTTATTGTTTTTCTACCTTACGTTTTGTTTGCCTTTAATGTTGTATTGCTTACATGTACAATTTCCTCTCTCACGTAAGTGCTCACATTTGGTGGTGGCAATATGACTCCAGGATCAACTATATAATTGTTCCTTCTGCCTTACTTTTCCATTTCTAATGTCACCTTAACTGGAAATTATTTGAGCACGTACTGCAGAATATCATATTGAATGTACTGTACTCCCACCATTGCATTCATTACTAGAGATGTAGCTGATTTGGTAATCACATTGATGTGTTGTGTTTTAATTATGAGGCACTACCACAACATGTGTATGTTTCCTGGTTCTGCTCAAGACCTTGTGAAATAGGACTTTTCGAATTTGTGTCAGTTTAGTTTGGGAAAAGAGAACTACCTTGGACATGCAGTCACCTGTGCATCCCCAAAGCATATGTAGAATAAAGTGGATGTGACTGTGGAATAACCAGTGATTAACAGGGACAAATAGGTCACAGGCTTTCCCGCATGACACCTTTATAAGAAAAATAATCTCCGACTTCAGTTGGAGCACCTGTTACAAGAATGTTGAAAGGGACTGTATCAAAAATGGATCAGTGGAATATGGCTCATAATTCCAGTTTCAACTCAATGAAGAGAGTCCTGTGCTGTACCCCTTGGTGACTCCTAATACATGAAATCCATTCTTTCTCCTAACAAACATTTCTTGTTTTGGAATGTGAGTTCTGCTCAGCCAGAATGTTTATGTTGGATCAAACTGGGCCATAGTTTACCTCCCTGCAAGCTTCAGCCTAGGGAGCAAATGCAGTGAATCATCTAGAGGAAATGCCTACTGGGCATTTAGTCATTGAACAAGCTTACATGTATGACAAATCTTTCATGGTGCAGAGAGTTCTCAACCCTCTGGATATCTCTCACCCTTGTGAAATGTGCTTCGTTGGCCTTTACCCTTGCAAGCATACCAGTTAATAGTGGAACATTGTATAGCAATAATAACAACATAGCAAATGGTGTTTCTAAAATGTTGATTGGGTTGCAATCAAACTCATGGGATCAAGCTTCTTCCACTCTAATCCAATGTGGTGGAGATGGCACACTATATTGGGGATTCCTGGATCTTTTCTCTTTTGATATTGGGCATTTGAATTACCTGACAAGGCAACTTTTTAATCTGTAGGCGTGTTTGTGAATTCCAAACATCCGAATATCAATGACATACTTGAAGAAAGGACAGGGCTTCGTTGATAGCGGGATTTGGGATCGAACTTTGCAGTAAGAGAGAACGGGTTGTAACACTTATATCTGTTTTACTGTGTCACAACTTGTTGGCATGGCCTGCATCTTGTTTACCTTGATCAGTTTGTTTGAGCAGAGCTGGAAAAGTATCACTTTGTTCTCCATGTTAGCCAGAAGATGTTTAGTAGAAAGCATTCAAGATTGTGGGTTGACAACACAGACGCAGACCAGAAAAGCTCTGTCTTTAATGAAATCTCTGGTGGTGGTCCGTGATGTTCAAGCTCGCCACTTGTAGCCACAGGACACCTAGAAAACATATCCTTATATTTTCTCTGGGGCGGAAGTACCCCGGAGGCAGAAAGATGGGCTGTTCTGGAATCTGTATACACACCCCTGCAGAGTAGAAGGCTTCACTCTTCTTGATGTAGCTCCTGACGAAGGAGCAGGGGTTACAGCTCATGTTGATTTCAGTGCATCCACACATGCCCTTCTGGATAGCTGAAACACTGTTTTGCTTGATTGTCAGCGGGGGTAAGCCCACCTACGGTTTTGAGAATTCTATTGTGGCATGGTTTGATGGTTTTCCTGATTAGATGGATGACACACATGTGTGACATATACCATGCGTATTTGCTTTTGCATTGTGCTGTGCTTCCTCTAGTGTGTGTGTAACTACTATGAGTGTGAAGACGTTTTTTTTTTTTATTAACCTTGTCACCTTTATGCTCCTTGGAGACTTACATCCATCCCTAGACCCACATGGGTTGCCTTAAGTGTGGGCTGTCAATTAGCAAGGACCCATCATATGTCTTGTATATTTCGAACATTCTGAAGTTGCATATTACAGAAACTTGTAAAACCTGATAAAATAATGTCTGTATTTACTCACAAAATCCATATTTTTGTTGAAATGAAGGGCCATGATTTGATTAACCCTGGTTTATTTGCAACATCTAGACTAGCAGACAATATTACAGATGTAGCTTTGATTTTTGCAAAGTGCCTTGCTCATCCAGCAACTGAACAATTCAGTTGGTGTCCTGGACACCCACAATGATTATGTATGAGACTGATTCAAGTTTCTCAGTGGAGATTACATGCTTACTTCTTTTTACATTTTGAAACGTGACAAATAATGTAATACTATCTGTAAAATACATTTGGGTGTGGGAAACAGAAGTAGGTAGACAGTGCATGACTGTGGAAAACTGCTCCTAATGCACAACGTGTTCAATGTACCCATCACTTATAATCCCCTACATGTTACAGGCGTGCATCAGTTTGAACAAAGCCATTTGGTGGTGGATCCAGTAGCCTCATTCTACAAATGTTGCACCAGTGAAAATGCAGTTTTGCACATTGTGATGAATTGGCATCTGGCAAGGGTGTGAACTCCCTGACTTTTATTTTATGTTTTATTTATAATAATATGATGCAGGTAATTACATCTCTGAAAGGGAAATTAGTTAATCTGATTCCCCTTTCATAAGCTCCATGAGATATTGATCTCTCTTCTGCCTTTGATACTGTCAACCATACCATCCTGCTCAACCGTCTCCGTGATAACCTGGGTATCACTGGTCAGGCTCTGGCTTGGCTGACCTCTTTCCTATCAAATCGACCCTCCCAGGTACAACTGGGGTCTTTCCTCTCTGACATCTTTTTCTCTACCTGTGGTGTCCCACAGGGTTCTAACCTCTCTCCCTGGATGTTCAACCAGTCTCTGGCACTTCTTGCAATCTGCATCTCTGCTCTCTGCCCCAACTTTCAGTGCTATGCATATGATACCCAGCTCATTTTCAGGCTACCCTCGGCCTCCTCTTCTCCTTCCCTCATCTCTGACTGTCTTTCTGCTATCCAGGAATGGTGTGCCACCAACGACCTCTGCCTTAATGCCAGTAAGACTGAGATTCTACTCATCGGCACACCCACTCCCTCCTTCCCTGCAGCTCTCTGGCCGGCCTCTCTTGGCCCTCTTCCTGCTCCTACCTGCAAGGCAAAAAACCTCGGGGTCATCTTTGACCCCACACTCTCCTTCTCTTCTCACATTTCTGACGTTTCTAAGAAGTCACACTACCAACTGCACCTCCTCAGAGGTATCCTTCCTTTCCTCTCCTTCCCCCAGAAGCTCACTCTCTCCAGAGCCCTGTTTCTCTCGAAGCTGGACTACTGTAACAGCCTCTATCTAAATCTGCCTGCCTCTCCTCCGCCCACTGCAACTCATCCAGAACAGGACTGCGAGACTTGTCATTGGCCTCAAGCCCAGGGACCGTATCTCTCCAGGACTGAAATCGATACACTGGCTCCCTGTGGCTGCGAGGATTAAGTTCAAAACCCTCTGCATTGTCCACAAGGCCTTCTGGGGCCTTGGGCCAAAATAACTTCAACTCTCTCTTCCTAAATATCTTCCTTCTCGAGCTATTCGCTCATCCGCCTCCAACTCCCTCAGGGTCAGCCGCTTCTCCAAGCAACGAGTTGGGGGGAGATCTCTCTCCGCAGCAGCGGCCTCCCTCTGGAACAGCCTTCCTGCCTCCCTGAAACTTGAGGAGAACCATTTCCGGTTCCAGAAGCACCTCAAAACCTTCCTCTTTGCTTCTGCTTTCTCTCCCCCTCTCCCCTGCTAAATCACTGAAACTTACTGAATCAGCAACTGGGCCACTCACCAATCTCGGTCCTTGGCCCAGCCACTCTCCCCTGCACTGCCTCCCTGGCAACCCCTGCACTGTGGGACTGTCTCTATATCCCTACAGCCCCCCTTCCCAGCACTTGTCTGCACTTATACTGCACTTGCCACCAGCTGGCCCTTATTATTTATCTTGCTTTTTACTAATCACTTTGTACTGCACTTTCCCCTCTCCCTTTCCCCCTTGCACTTTTCCCATCCCCTCTACCCATGCACTTGGGCGATCTGAATGACACCTGGCCTAGTAGGATCGTTTGTCTGTCTCCCCTTGTTCCCCCCTCCCTGCCTTGTCGCGCCTTGAAACACTTGTGTATAGGCGCGTTACAAATGCCGTATCATATCATATCATATCATAAGCATGCTGTGTACTTGTACTTTGCTACATCAGTAACCTGATTTGCAGCGTCTGAGCTACCAGTGGCAAATTGGCGGTTTAGAGGACACAGGTGCCCTCTTAACATTTGAAGTGACACCCAGGTTTCTCCAGTGCCGGGGCTGCATTTAAAGTATGCACAGCTGTTCCATAAACTTCATGAATATTATGTCCTGGTGGCACATACAACATTAAATATGAGCCATGCCTGAGTAGCATATGGTGGCCAGCATCTATCAGAATTAGCCCAGCCACATCAAATTGATTTTGCACATGTGTCACCCATGTGGGTCCAGTTCAGCTCTGGAGGGATTATGTATATTCATCCAAGACAAGGTCTACCCCTGTCCACTGACAGGACTAGTCTTGGGGGATTGCTTTGCAGTGTTCCTTTGTAAGACTAAGTAACACCATTTCCCCAGAGCAGCAACTCCACAGGATGCTGGCCTGGGAATAGAAAACAAGAGGCACACCCATTCACATAGAGCCTGGCCTCACTGCAGGAGGATGCATTTCTAATGGCCTTTGATCCTATTGAGAAGGCAAGGGGCAGTATTAGTGTTAGCCAGGGAGGGCTCTGCACAGTATTGGGAGTGTTCTGCAATTTTGATTGTCTCTGTCTCTCTTTCTCATTCCTGTCCCCTCCACCTCTTCTGGAGCAAAGCACATTGGGTGTGACATCAGAAGGTCAAGTCCCTTTGCATTCGGAAGCATAGTAGCTGGCCATGCAGTAAGATATGCATGTTTCCTATTCATCCACAGAGTGTTTTCTGCCCAGGAGACCCTTCGTTCAGTGGTCATATTTATTTTTGAAATGTTTATTATCATTACCCCCTTTTTGGAAGCAAGCCTTCAAAGACCCAAAGCCTAAATAACAACAAAAGTGCAATGAAGCACATAGCCTTAGTGCCAGCGATGATTGCATTGCACAAAACTATTGTGCGGCGAACAGATTCACAAAATAAAGTGTGGGCTAAATCTAGTGGTGTAAAAGAAAAATGGCAGCATTATACACACCCACAATGCACCCCAAATTCAGACACAAATTGTGCCATGGACTCGCATTACACCACAAACGGAAGTGCTAAACAGGGATTACAGCTATTGTGTGGTGCAATCATACAGCAGTTCTCAACGAAGTCTCGGATTACTTACCGTTAATACATATGACTCCTACTCTCCCATGTCACAGTAAATAGGGAGACGATAGATTTTTGTAGAAGTGTTCTGCCAGAAAGCTGAGCACCTTCATAGTTTATATTTCAGTATCCCACTAATAGTCTGGGGTATATGGCAATTGATCTCTCCCATAACCCAACTGTCAATATAAAGGAACTGAGTCAATTTTACCACTGGGATGCAAGTGGGGGTGGCAGTACTTCGATGTGGAAGAGTAGAAGTAAAAGTAGGAGTAAGAGTAGGGGTAGGAGTAAGAGACAGAATAATGAAGAGTACTAGTAAGTAATGAATGTATTACCTTGCACTTGCATAATCTGAATGACACCAGCCTATTAGGATCTGTTGGATATTTTGTGTAATTTTGGCATCTAGCGGTATTTTCTTACCGCCAAAAATACAGTGGTAGTTTGGTAACAGCCTATCCTTGCATTTAGATTGGGTTTGGCCTCACATCATTATAGTGACCATATTTTGTTACACTATATTGGAGAAATTTAGTAATATGTATTATTGGTGGTATTTTGTGGTAGTATTACTTAGTGGTGAGCATGATTTCCCTTCCCTACATTATAACTTCATCATACACAAAACCTTCCGTTTTATTAGAATACATCCTAGTGATATCTAGAGGCCTTGGACCTATGCGCAAGAGGACCAACAATGTTACGTATAGTGCCACCTACAGCCTGTGGCTGGTATCACTGATTTATTTACACCAATGATATATGCGCCCATAGACCTCATTACTGGTTCATAGACCCCCAGTGATCTCTATGTTGCACTAGATTTTCCCAAACAACATGCACTGGGGAACACACGCATACACCTATTTATCACCGCTTAATCTGATATCTATCCGCATGAACAAATTGGCAAATGTATTACCAAAGAACATGAATCTTTCCCAACTCCTCATATGCAATTCCCACAACAATAAAACTCTGAACCATCTATTTTTAGTTATAATGCAGACAATAACAATTCATGACACAACTCTTACCATATATATATATCAGCATTACCTGTAATATAATAAGATAAGATAAGATAAGATAAAAGAAAAAGAAAAAAAAAACATACAGTGCAAACAAACTTTTTTGAAAAAATAGGCAACAAAACAAATTAAAATGCAGGGGAGTTTCTTTTTCTTGGCTACTCTGACTGCCTGGTATTTTGAGATCAGTCCCTCGTCAAACAACAGGACACAATGACCTCACTTCAACTTTGGATGCTGCCAAAGATTTGTAGTTCTCTCCCCCAAATGACCTTCTTTCCCTCGCCTCAGAAAAGCAGGCCCGGTCAGCATGGATTGCATCTGTAATCGTGGATGTTTGAAGTGCGCAGCGAAAACATAGAGTTCTCAAGCCAGCGCTAAGTGGGACTAGGCACGTCTGTCTTAGAGCCCAGTCATCCCCAAACTAACTCTCCCTCTACCAGTTTTCCACAGCAGAGCTCTGCACCTTCCAATTTTGTCTACGTCATATAATGCAGATACTTTGCACCAATCAAGTTAAAATGCAGCATCACCCTTCCTTCAGTACAATAGGCCAGTTACACAGTGAGCAACTGTATCTAATCTCATTTCCTGGTATGCAGGCTTTCTGCTTGCTGCAATCATCGGACTAGAATGAAGAAAAACAAAACTCCAGTGCACATTTGAAAAATGATTTTCAGAATATGCATTTTCTCCTCATTTTTCACACAGAGATTACATTATAATGTTAATGAGTTAGCTTTAGTAATTGTTAATTAAGTCAGTTAGTTATTTGAATAATGTAGTCTCCTATGCATGAGGTATTCCAAAGAAGAGAAAAAAAAATCTGGTGCACTTTTAAACTTGCAGCTTCACATGGCTTTTTGCTGTATTAGAAATCCTGTACCTTGCATGTCTACAGCCACATATTCACATGTTATGCTGGCAACATATACTGGCTATATGTGTATGCCACATTATTGCTGGCAACAAAATGCCATCACATTCAGTGAGGTGCTTGCTACACACTCCAAGTCGCTATATATTACACTACATTATCCCTCCTTTTCTGACAATTTGGCAATGTTCCAAGCCACAATTGGAAGAAATCCAACTTGCGCTCCTCCTCCCTTTTAAAATGTATGTGTATTGGGATATCTTTCATTCCCTGTTGTCACTAATATCATAAGCAACATCTTCACCTTTACGGACAAAATGATTGACCATCCTCCCATCACTAGTACCACAACAGCTAAACCCACCATAGTGCATTCCACCCAGGTTCCCCAATTAAACATTTCCATATTCATCATACCCAGGCTACTAACTGTAATATTGTTCTTTCTCAAACTCATTTTGACAGTGTGTTTTTCTGTATGATTCAATAGAAACTCCACATCCGGGTCTATTGGGAATGCACCCCTTTGAAAAAACTCAATATTTTCTACTTGGCTTTCCCAAATATCATTTGTAATATGGAACAATGTTGAACCCCCAATCGAATCCACTGTATCTTTTGGAACCTGTAAGTAAAACACATTAAATTTTAATTGCTTAACAACAAATGTTCCATGATTTAAATGCACTATTGTTAAATTCTTCATACAGGTGCTAACCAACCATTTATCTTTGATCACTTTAGCTTGTGCCAATTCCTCACCACCCATATTGCTAATGATGACTTCACATCCTCCTGATATACCCGGATGAGATTTCAAACCACAAATAGCATCTGTAGCAACAGGAACAAATGGTTTACCTGGACACGTGTAATTTTGTTCTTTAAACAGGTTTCTAAGTTCGGGATCAAGTAAACCTCAGGCTTCCATGACTGAAATGCCACCACTTCTGGAGTCTTAATTTTTATAAATGTATCTTGTTGCCAAAATCCAACGTTATGTACCCACTTAGTTTGATAAGTAAGTTCAGGAGCTATATATGGGATGCATAATAAAAACCCAATTTCCAGCCTTTCCAAATTCACATATAAGGGCATTGCATTGCCCATTTCAAATGCAATTTTCACTTGTACCACATCAATCTCCCTCCTGGTCAACCTCTCTATCATTTGATGAATAATATCTTGTGAAACAAAATACAATGGTATATGTCCTTGATTTAATTGGGAAATTGCAGTTTGGACTTCTCTCATGTAATTTGTCAACAGTCTATCAACAGGGTTTATTATATTCAGGATTTCAATCAATATCCGGCTATGCTTAATTATTAATTTAGTAGTACGCTGTACAGCTTCTGCTTGCTCATTCAGTATAATTGCAGTTTCATTGATAAACTTCACTTGTTCATCCAATCCACCTCTAATTCCATCCATAGTCTTTTGGATCATTTCCAAATCAAAACTCAACTGTAGTGCTTTAGTACTTAGTGTCCCTACTGAAATGGCATTGGCTGTTGACATTGTAGTACCTATTATAGCTCCAATAATAGACATGACCAATGAGACCGCAAGCATTACTTCTCCTCTTTTTCCTCTCCTTTTCTTTATGTCTGCTGAATTCACAAATGTTTTTTTCTAATTGCATCAACATATCTCTTATTGACTGTTTGGTGTTCTCTTTTCTCAATTCTAGCCACTCTTTAGTCTGCTCAACTCTAATTCCAGTGTTGTTAAAATGTTTCTCCATCAAACGATCAGGATTCAAAGGTATATACATGTTTTGAAAAAATCATCCTCTATTGCTCATTATAAATCCAGGTGCTTCTTCCACCGCAATGCCAGACGCTGGTCTGGGCTCAATGACAACCTGTGATTCCAAAGTTTTGAGATTCCCTACAATCATAATTATTGCCAACCATGTCGCTGGCGCCATCATCAATGATACCAGTTTTATAGGTTTGGTCTTCGCCCCCGCCCGGGGCTTTTTTGGAATTCCTCCTCGCGGACTCCAGGACTCCATCATCTCCCATGTCCCCCGGTCCTGTGACCTCCGACCGCAAAACACAGGTTAATGATTCTAAATCAAATAGAAAAGAGACAGGTTAAGTATATAGCACAATAACAATTTCACCCTTTTACCAAAAATAAAATATTGAATCGAAAACATTTCGCCCTTTTTCTTTGGTCTCTTAAAGTAAGCACATGTTAGAGAGAAAACAAACATAACATCATTAAACATTAAATATATCTCAACCTTTCAATAAAATAATATCATTTGCTTCAACCCCCTTTTTTATGATCATCACATATAGTATTTTTATTTACATCTATTCCATTACAACAATCACATCTATCTTTATTTATCTGGTATTGGGCACTATAAATAGACCCATGTGTATTCTTTCATGTAGTTAGGGCACTCGATCTGTTTCTATTCGCTCAAGTCTCCTTACTTCATGTTTGGGATGCCAGGGCTTAATTTGGTTAACATGCACAAATTGCTCTGTTACCATTTCACCCTCTGTTCTTAATATTTTATAGACCACTGGAGACACCTTTCCTATGATTTGAAATGGCTCCTGCCAGGCAGCCAGAAATTTTGAATTCTTCTGTTTACCCGTTTCAAAATGAAATGCATACACCTGATCCCCTACACTATACTCTTTCACAGATGTCTTTTTATCATAATAAGATTTTGCACTGTCAGCGGCTCTTTCCAAATTCCACTGCACAAAAGCAAATGCATGTTGTAAATGCTTCCTCAGTTATTCCATATATTCATGAACCGTAGATGCACTTACAAGTGTCTGCTCATGTGTCCTGTATAGAGGGTGTTGTGGCAACACCATTTTCCTACCTGTCAAAACTTCATGGGGGCTGATACCTGTTGCTTTGGCAAGAGTTGATCTGATCGCCATCAAAACCAGAAGTAAACGTAAATCCCAACTGGAACATGCCTCGTCTACAAACTTCTTTAATATATCCACAACAGACCTGTTGCAACGTTCAACCCCTCCCAAAGAGGCGGGTCTCTATGCAATATGCAGCTTTCTTTTCTCCCCCAGTATCGGCCACACCTTACTCATTAAAGCGCTTGTGAAATGACTTCCTCTGTCTGATTCTATTCTTTGTGGTAACCCAAATCTTGAAAATATATGATTTACCAGTAATGTAGCTGCTGTTTGCGCACTACAATCTGGTGCAGGAATACACTCTATCCATTTTGACATTAAACAACCACACTCAAAATATAACAGTTCCCCCTGCTCAACCTTTTTACAGGCCCTACATAGTCTACTTGCAAATCTGACCATGGAAGGGTTAAGCCTCTTTTCATCAATGGGGCTCTATGCATTGGTGAAGCAGGTTTACATTGTGCACATACTAGACATCCCCTAGTATATAATTCCACACCTTGGGACATATGTGGCCAGTAAGCATAAACTTTCAGTATCTCTAGTGTTTTTTGTGACCCTCTGTGGCCTGCAGTTATTGCATCATGTGCATGGTGTAGCATTAGCCCTCTGAATGAAAGAGGTACCACCCAATGTATTTGCCCTGTTATGGATTCCCTAATCATTAGTCCACCCTGTAGTCTGATTTGTTTTGTATTCTTTAATAGCACCCTCAACTCTTCTTTTCCTACACAATCATTTTCTGTTAAAGGATTTTGTTCAGGGTCTATCAAATGATTATAATAGATTCCCAAAATTGGATCATCTTTTTGTGCCTTAATCAGGTCTTGATCTGGTGTATCATAACTCCATTGCACTACTGGTTGTTCTACCTCTTTTGGAGCTTTAGAGCATGTAATTGCATCAATCTGTATTTCACCAAGTAAATGTTCAATAGGTAGCAACTCTCCCATCACAGCCCCAATTTTAGCTAAATGATCTGCCTTATCATTTCCCTCCTTATCCTCTCCTGCAGTTTTTAAATGTCCACGCATTTTCCAAAGTATATTATCAAATCATTCTCTGACACCAATTTGTCTATAGTCTGTATATGTTTTCCATGTTTGAGAGGCTTTTTATTGTATGTAATCATGCCTCTTGCTTTCCAGCCAGGCAAATATTCCACAAAGCTATTTCGTGCATAATCAGAATCAGTCACCAGGACAATTTCTCTAAATTTATTATCAACTGCAGTAGTAATTGCTTTATAAATGGCTGCCAATTCCGCTACTTGACTGCTCCTAGCCCCAATTCTCATCCCTACACTGGGAATATCTTTACATCTCAACCAGCCATTTCCTATTCCTGACTGAAATTGTTAATTACTGTCATTTTCAATGTGAAAAGCAAAACCGTCAATATATACAGTTGGCAAATCCTTGCACGTCTTTTCATCAAAAGCTTTATGTGGTGATTGTCCAAACTCCTGTAAACTAGATTCCACTTCTACTTCATTTGATACATGTTCAGCTGCACAGTCATGTAGATCTGCTAAACCTTGAGCAACTGGGCTCTTTTTATTTTGGCCATGCCTCACTTCTACAGGAAAGCCCTTCAATGCCAGTGACAATGAAGTAATTCTGGACTGTGCTACGTTGCCTGACCAACTTCTTTTACTCTCTAAAAACTGCAATGGTTGATGATTTGTCTCAATGATTACCTTTTCCCCCTGTTCAATGGGGCAGAAATGCTGTAGCACCCATACAGTGGTCAAAAGGGCCTTTTCACATTCACTGAACTTAATTTCAACTTGGGAAAATGCTTTACTTGCATAAGCAATGGTTTTGTGATTCAAATCATGTTTTTGTGATAACACTGCTGACATACAATGTTCAGAGAAACCTATTTCTATAAAGAAATCCCTGTTCTTTATGGGGTATGCTAAACATGGTGCCTTTATAAGACATGCCTTTAATTTAGCCACTGCCTCAGATTGCTCTTTTTCCCATTTCCAGGGTGTATTCAGCTTCAGTAGTTTAGTTAATGGTTGAGTAATTTCTGCATAATTTTCAATAAACGTTCTGTTATATCCCGTCATTCCTAATAAACTTTTCAAGCCTTTCACACTTATAGGGTCTTTTAATTTTTGTATGGCCTCAACCTTCTTCTTTTGTGGGTTTAGTCCATGTTCAGTCACTTCATGGCCTAGAAAATGCACCTTTTTCTTGCACCATTGTGCTTTTTGTAAAGATACTTTGGCACTTGCTTTTTGCAATTGGCCAAGAACATGTCTAATTTCATCAAAATGGCTTTTTAAGCTTTTATTTATTATCAGGACATCATCCATGTAAACTATGGTTCCTCTTTCCGCTGCATCAGACATAGCCTTGCTTAAAAATATGCCAAATTCACTCCCACTATTGACATACATGAATGGAGTTCTAACCCATGCGTATTGGGTCTTATCAAATGAAAATGAAAATAAATTCTGAATCTCCTCTGCCAATGGCACACACCAATATCCAGATGTGAGATCTAATGTAGTAAACACCTTTGAGCCATGCACCTGAGCTAAGCCTTGATCAATGAATGGCAGTGGCCATCTAGACAATGGCACTCTTTTATTCAATACTCTCAAATCTGCACACAGACGCCATTGACCATTTGGCTTTAACACACCCAAAATAGGTGTGTTGGATATGCTATGAATAGGCCTGATAATTTCCTGAGACTCCAAGTTCTTAATGATTTCTGCCAGCGATTCAAAACATGCCAGTGGTTATCTATACTGGCGCACAAATACTGGATTTCTACTACACCCTTCCGGTAATGTGGCAACATGTAAATTAGTTAGTCCACAATTGTATGCATCTTTAGCAAAAACATCTTTAAACTCCATAAATATTTTTCTCAATTCATTTTTATCTTCATCGCTATCGCATGCATCTGCTGACAAAATCTGTTCCTCTACTATTTTTGAGAATTCTGGGAAATCTTCCAGTGGAGGAATCTCTGTGCTTTCTTCCAACTGTGTGGCTGTGTCTCTCTGTAAAGCTGCAACTTTTAAATATGTTGGCATATCAGCTTCCACTTCAATGTGCTGATTTTCTGTTTCACTTTCATTTAAATCAAATACTATATAATCCTCTTGATGACAGCACACTGTCTCATTTGAATCATAAGGGTACACATAATTAATTTTAAAGATCCCTTTGGGCTGGAAATCTAGGTATTCTGGCAACACACCCCCTGCATCTACATACCTTTCAGGGATATTTCCAATCACCATGTAATTTAGATCTGCAGTATAATGTGATTTTTGTATGGCCATTCCTAATGAAGAATTGTCCTCTAAATGAATATCCTGACACCCTTTATTATTCACTGTAATTTTTACAGACCCTTCACCAACATCTATCAATGGAATGTATTCATAATCCAGGCCTTGCTGTTTTACAGATTCATTCAAGCACACACATGCATCAGAATCTTTCATCTGCTGTCCATTTTTGCACTTTAGCATTATTGCAACCTGCTTGGTGAATGCAGGAATGATAGTATCCTTCCTCAGTTGTAATTCAATTGCATATGGGACCAGTTGTGCACAATGATAAGCCCTTATTTTGTCTTCAAATGCAGTTGCAGGCCCACCTAGCCATGACCATATTTTTTGATTAAGGAAATCTAACACCATACACATTCTGTGCCTGATATCATTGCCCATGTAAAAGTCATTTTGTGTTCCATTCACTATCCATACATTATGATAAATTGTTTTCTGCCCAATATTAATCTTTAGCATGCATCTGCCTGCAATTCAGGTTTCAAAGTCTGGACTGTCCAAACCAGAGACATATTGGTTTTTAATTCTAAATTTTGGGATCTCCTCCCTCTCCATTATTTTCTGCAGTAATTTCTCATTAATAAAGATTATTTCCTGTTCAAGCGCTAAAGTGGCTTTTATTACTTTAGAATGGTCATTTATACCAATGTGAACCCATGGTTGCTCATCTTCCATGTGTATTTCACCAAGAGAAATAATGTATTTTTCTGTGTCTGTTTTAGGAGTAGTATTCTGTTTGCATTTCTTCTCTTTTAAATAAAAGCGTAATGTGTGCTTATCTATTTCAGTTTGCCATTTTTTCCTAGGGTCTAAATAAATCTGTACAGATTGTTTCTCATTTTCACTGTTCATTTTATCTTGACACATCAAGATAACAGTAACGCTAGATATAAAGCTATTCTGGAGGTATACCTCCACTGCATCATTCGATTTGGTAATGGTGTGGCAATCATTTATATTGCTATTTTGTGATTTTATTTTCTTAGGTCTCAATGATTTTTTGATTAAGGACCACAGTACTCCATTCAACCCATCTATGAGAGGAGACAATCTTTTCAGTCAATCTGTCCCCATTAGAAATGGGATTTCACAAATAGATGTGATCAATACTTCCTGTTTCATTCTGTGTTTTCCTATTTTTATGTCAACTTCGGTAACACCTATAATAGGCACCTCCCCCCCGTTAAAATTATACACTGGAAATTCATTTTGCCTCACTGTGTTCTGACTCTGTGGGACTCTCCCTTCATTGATACTTTTTACCAATTCTTTGGACATAATTGTGGTCTGTGCACCGGTGTCAATCATCGCAAATGTATTGCATTTCTCTTCTACAGTGATGGGAGCCTAATACCTCTCTTCAACTTCCTCTAATACACATAAAAAGTGTGAATTCTTACTGATTTCAGGACTCACCTTTCTCAGGCCTTTTTCACTTTTTGCTAAGCACATTGGTAAATGGAAAGACATTTTTCCCTCCTTTCTGTCCATTTCTGTGTGAGAGACTTTATTCATTTCCCCACATTCCGATGTCTTTTGGAGTGTGGCCACTGTTCGCCCATCCATCCAGGGATCATCAGAGTTCACACTACAATCCTCCAACTGAACATGTGTAACAACATCACTTGGAAATGTGTAATTTGCTAAATCTGTACATTTATAGTTATTTAGTATGATACCAGTCCTTTTAACTTCTTCAAAAATATGTGGCTCAAAGAAATCTTCGGGTGATTGACCTGTACCCTCCTTTTGAGTATTTATTTTTTCTGCCTGTGTTTGGTTATTGTTTTTATTGCTCAGGGAAGGAGTTCTAGCATCCCCACTTACTCCCTGTTCACTGGTATTCCCCATGCACGAGTTATTTTTCTTAAATCTGTCTCTTTGTTTCTTTGGAATTCCAGGTTTTCCTTTTTCATTTGTACAAATCTCCAATGTTTGATTTAGCTCTAGGTTAAACCAAACTTCTTTTTTAGAATTGTTTGCACTTTCTGTCACATGTTAATTTGCTGGTTCTTTCATTTTTAAATCATTAGGCATCTCAGAGTCATTATGCAAAATCACATCAGAGTAATCTGTTTTCTTAGCACTGTAGGTATCATTAATACTAAGTCACTTGTCAGAAACCACCCGGTCAGTGCTATGGCCTTCTGCCCCCTCCTTTAATTACTGTTTTTGTGCTGGACAGAGCATTCCTATTTGCTCAGCCAACATTTTCACTTGGCCCTCGAGACACTGGAATCTTTCCATTTCTCTAGAATCCTCTCTCTGTGGCCTAGATCGATATTGGTTGTTTTCCCCCTGATTGAATCTATTCTGATACCTCTCAGGAGAATGATTTCTGTTGGGATTGTTTCTGAACTCTTAATTGATGTGTGGAAGGGAGCGGGGTGCACCCATCCTTTGGTTGTAGTCCCCTGATGGTGGTGAATCATTGTATTGACGTGGAGCATAATTCATATTCTGCCTCATGTCCTGTCTCTCATTTTGTGGGTACTGGCCCCTATGTTGATTCCCATTATCAGTAAATCGATCCACATATCTGGGTCTATCCTGATTACCATATATCATGGTGTTGGGACCAAATCTGCTCTGCGTCCCCAATGTCTGGTAGGGACCATTATTTCTTTGACCCTGACTTTGCCTCTGGTTATTGTTCATACCTGAAATATCAGGCCGATATCCTGCCCGGGGTCTGTCTCCTAAGTACCTAGGGCTAATGTCATTCTCTCTATTACTAGGGTCATGTGATTGAAACATTGGTGTAGGGAGTTACGATCTCTGTTGATTATCCCTTTGTTCAGGTGTCAAATTATTTTTACCTGGACTTTGAGCAGACTCAAGGGAAATTTTGGCTGATCTGATCTCCATCACTGTTGCTGAGGGTTCTTTAGATTTTGGTCTAGTGTCTTTCATTTTATCATTTTCTCTACTCTGACAATAGAGTACCTCATATAGTTTTGTGCTCTGGTGTAAAATCCATTCAAGGGATTTGTCATGTTCAAACTCACGGACCAACTGTGATATGATGTCTTTCTGTAGCCCATAGAAGTAGGCAGTTTTAAACTCATTGGAATTGGGGTCAAAAGATACATCAAAATGAGAAAAAGCTCTTTTCAAGTCTTGCCAAAATTGGCGAGGTGATGTATTAGGCCCAGCAATAATTGTGTAAGCAACCTTTTTCGCCTCTTGTAATGATTGGAAAGGAGAAAAATTACATCTAATCTCTTTCTCGAACTCTGCCCATGTCATGTTCTGCTGTTCTAATCCCCTAATGATGCTGGCTGTGGAAGCATCTGGAGTTAAATGAAAATATTGCCTGTATTGCTCCTTAGGTATCTGGAGAGCTGTAAATATATCATGCACCGCTTCTAAATGCTCTTCTATGCAGCACTCCTCTCTTTTTTTAAATGGTTTGATCAGAGCTTTAATGGATTTCATTATCTTTATGGGGCTACTCATTGCTATGCATGGAATTGCACTACCTTGTGATTCAATCCTGGTTTCAGGTGTATGGGATTGGTGGCAGCCCCCAATAGGTGTGTCAAATCCCCCAAGGGCACTGCAACCAAGTTCATGCACTGGCCCAGTCACTGGGGCACTAGCACTCTGTGTAGAAACAGAATTCACCTCAACTCCATTGAATGTGGAGCCCTGCCATCTATCTTGGGACCTGGAAATGCATATTTGCTGTTCCAACTCCTTGTACTTTCTAAATAGCCTATCTGCCTCCTTTTGCAAATAGTTGTTTTTCTCACTCAATTTATGAATTACCTCCTGCATATCCCCCATTTGCATTTGGCATTCATTGAATTTTTTGTTTCTCTTGTCTCTTTCGTGAAACATTTTAACCATTTCCTGTTCAGCATTTTGGAGATCACTTTCTTTTTCACAATGTTCTTTTTGCAAAATCTGAATTTCCAAAACAACCTCATCTTTGTCTTGTCTAATATGGTCTACCAACGCCTTCAAGTGTACCAGTTCTTGTTCACTATCCTCAAATGGTTTCTTGCTTTTCGACAATTGAGTATCAAGATCCCTACATTTTGACTGCATGTCTTTTTGACATACCTCAAACTCTGCTCTTAACATTTCCTCTTTTTCACTTGCCCCATCCAGATCAGCTTTTAACCTGTTAAGCAGCTTAGTATCATTTTCTTGCATTCACAGAGATCTATTCAGGATAAACCATGTCTTGGCATATAACCGTATCAGACAATCTTTCTCTGCATGTTTATCAGCTGCATTTAATAGTCTCAAAAGGCACACCTGAATTATGCTGCCTTCTGCAAAAATGCTGTCTAATGGTTCTTTCTGTAGTTCACTATAAATGTGGTCATTTTACGTGTAGTGCCATCTACAGCCTGTGGCTGGTATCACTGATTTATTTACACCAATGATCTCATTACTGGTTCATAGACCAGCAGTAATCTATATGTTGTATTAGATTTCCCCAACCAACATGCACTGGGGAACACACACATACACCTATTTATCACTGCTTAGTCTGATATTCTATCTGCATGAAACAATTGGCAAACGTATAACCAAAGAACACAAATCTTCCCCAACTCCAAATATGTGATTCCCACAACAATAAAACTCTGAACCATCTGTTTTTTTTTAGAAATTAGTTATATTGCAGACAATTACAATTCATGACACAACTCCTACCATATATATATCAGCATTACCTTTAATATAATAAGAGAAAAAAAACATACAGTGCAAACAAACTTTTTTTTAAAAATAGGCAACAAGACGAATCAAAATGCAGGGGAGTTTCTTTTTCTTGACTACTCTGACTGCCTGGTATTTTGAGATCAGTCCCTCATCAAACAACAGGACACAATGACCTCACTTCAACTTTGGATGCTTACCAAAGATTTGTAGTTCTCTCCCCCAGATGACCTTCTTTCCCTCGTCTCAGAAAAGCAGGCCGGTCAGCATGGATTGCCTCTGTAATCTTGGATGTTTGAAGTGCGCAGCAAAAACATAGAGTTCTCAAGCCAGCACTAAGTGAGACTAGGCACGTCTGTCTGAGAGCCCCGTCGTCCCCAAACTAACTCTCCCTCTGCCAGTTTTCCCCCAGCAGAGCTCTGCACCTTACCATTTCGCCTACGTAATATAACTACAGATACTTTGCACCAATCAATTAAAATGCAACATTACCCTTCCTTCAGTACAATAGGCCAGTTACACAGTGAGCAACTGTATCTAATCCCATTTCCTGGTATGCAGGCTCTCTGCTTGCTGCAAACATAGGAATAGAATGAAGAAAAACAAAACTCCAGTGCACATTTGAAAAACGAATGTCAGAATATGCATTTTCACCTAATTTCTCACACAGAGATTACATTATGATGTTAATGAGTTAGCTTTAGTAATTAGTAATTGTTAATTAAGTCAGTTAGTTATATGAATAATCTATGCATGAGGTATTCCAAAGAATAGAAAAAAAAACAACTGGTGCACTTTTAAACTTGCAGCTTCACATGGCTTTTTGCTGTATTATAAATCCTGTACCTTGCATATCTTCAGCCACATACTCACATGTTATGCTGGCAACATAGACTGGCTATATCTGTATGCCACATTATTGCTGGCAACAAAATGCCATCATATTCAGTGAGGTGCTACACACTCCAAGTTGCTATATATTACACTACAGATCATTGTATGTCTTCCCTCTGACCCCCCTTGCTTTGTCACGCCTTGAAACACTTGTGCATAGGCGCGTTACAAATGCCATATCATATCATACCTCAACATTCCTCTACCACGTCCCAGTACCTTCTCTATGAAGTATACCAATGATCCAAGTATTGTACCACCACATACATGGACTTCAAAGGAATCACCCCTGCACAATGTAAGTAGTGGCTACCCCATGGAGAGTTACACGCAAAACCCCCAATGAGAGAGAATGCAGTGTGGAGGACATCCCTCATAGCGATCAAGAGGAGAGAGGCACAAAGCCATGTGCAATAGACAGACACACATCCAGACCAATAAATAGGTTTACACCAGGCAGGTTGAGGGACCCTAGCCTGGACAGGCCAAACCCTGGGACACACAGGAAGCATCAGGCAAAGATCAAGGAACAAATCAATCCTAGGCCAACTCCTAACTCACATATCCCAAGGAACCACTGGGCAATGCAACACTATTTCCAGAGTCATACAGTCAGGAATATCCTACTAGAAAGACCCCAATCCAAGAACACTCCACTGAAAAATGGCCAGCGGTGCTACAAGTGTGGGATGTTGCAACCATTGGAAAGGTGACCCAAATGATTTTAAAGGCCTCCCATGGACATAAGGCGATGAAAGAGCACAGGGACAGGGCATCTCCAATGAAGCAAGAATGAAGGCTGGGGCTTCCAAGACCACCACCCCCACTAGGGTCTATGATGAATAAACCATGGTCACTGGGGAGATGAACCCCCCCACCGCACTCTCCAATGAAGGTCTTGTGCTTAAGTCCCTCCCTCAATGAAAGGAGCCACTATAATAATGGACAAGTATGCTATCCCGCCATACCACATTCCCCAGAGGTGCATCTCAGCTGGTCTGAAGAAGCAGATACTGAAGTGTGCAGAACCAGGTGCCAACATCCCCAGATGGAGACCTTCATACACAATGTTCATGTTGCCCAAGCATAGACTGATTTCTACTACAGAACCTAAAATATACAAGGTGGGTACAATAGGAAGACAACATCAGATTCAGAGAACATCCTCTGCAAAATGAACCCAACAACACTGGACCCAGCCTGTCAAGCATACACATCATGAGAATGACCTTACCCTCACTATTAAAATAATGGTGTTGGGGAATAATACTAGCAAAAATGTCCCAACATTTTAAACAGGACACACTGTCATACTAGAAGACCAGACTATCTGTGTGCAACAATCAAAAAGTATGACAGTGGTAGTCCATTGTGGGACTGGCTTCCCTACGGCGACCCAGAGGATATTCAGGGAGTGCCAGAGGTTCCATCGAATGAGAAGATGGTAACTGTGTCTAACATAATATATCAGCAACTGTGACATTTGGGGGCCTGCCAACAGGTGCACAGAGATCAAAGTGATCCGCAACATCATTGAACTTCCTTTGGAACAACAATTTGTAGTCCTGGTGATTTCACAAAAATTCCTTCAGCCAATCAAGGATAAGATGTTGGGGTGAATTAGGAACATAATGAGGAGCAAGTCAGTGAAGTCTCTAATTGAATATTGGCTGGCCTTGGGTGGGAGTGACATGAACTTCAAGCTGGTTGTGTCTGCAGTAGTGGTAAGCCATCAAAGACTACCAACAATAAGACAGTGCTGAAGCAACAAATTAGGTGCATGAACATTAACCATAGTGAATGAGGGAAACGTCTCTTACGTACTTCCATGGACCTAGTAAGTAGCAGCAATGTGGATGAGGACATATGGCCTGTGGGTGCAGGTGGGTGAATGCAGCTGTCAGCCATGAAGGAGTAAAGGTGTGCGCACACCGTGCCAATGTATTATGCATGTCATGTATTTGAAGGCATGTATGGATACATCACTGGTAATGTAGAGGGTCCTGCTGTAGTGCATATCTGCCCTACTTGGAAATTGTGTTTGTGATACACAATCCCAACAAGTGTGGAGATGGTGTGCCTGGCAGTCAGGAAGAGAGAGGGACACTGAAATTATGTTGGGGAGCGTGTCTGATGTTGGAAGGGCAGGAGCTCTGTATGTGCTAACTCATGGTGCAAAGTGGTATATAGAAGAACTATACTGTATTATCTCAATACAAATTTTAGCATGACTGGCAGAGGTATAGCCAATGACCGAAAATTTCAAAAAAGGAAAGTAAGGGGCATCGCAAAACAGGTGGTTGGGGCACAGTTCACATTACCTACAACCTCTTCCACGGCTGTCCTCCTGTGCAATGGCACTTGTTTCACACAATGGCAGACATCTCTCATTTAAGGTGTACATAGGAATAGGAAGAGTGGGCATATCACCCACATACTTAAAAGGGGGGCACATATACTGCTCCTCAGTGATATACTGTTCTGAATTTATCCCCGCCAAAAAGAGGTGCAGAAGTAACTGGTTACCACCTGTCAGTGTCTTATTTATTTATTTTATTTGTATATTTATAATGCGCCGCAGCTCGCAAGCATCAGGGCGCAACAAAAACACATGGGGCCTCATTATGACCCTGGCGGAACGGGTTAAACGGCGCTGTAAAAGGTGATGCACCGCTCAACCCGTTCCGCCACATTACAAGGTCCCCTCGCGGGACACGGTAAGCACGCCTGGGAAAACCAGGCGTGCTTACCGGGTCCCGCGAGGGGAAGAGGGAGCAAACAACGGGCCATCTCGTTATGGCCCGTTCTTTGCTGCCTCTCCCATTCCCATTCAGTCCTGTGGGGGCTGAAATGGGAATGGGGAAAGACCGTGTCCGGGTCCTTGAGGGAAGAATTTCCGGGCCATCCGAACTCAGAATGGCCCGGTAAGTCCTCATTCCGAGGACCCAGACACGGATGCGATTTCTGCGGCAGCCATGCCGCCAATAGCGGCATGGCTACCGGCCGAACTCGTAATGAGGGCCATGGACTGAAGAATCACAGGACTACAAAGAACAGAGAAGAGATAGACTCAGTATGAGTCCGGAGCTGAATGTATGTCCAATTACCGAAATAGTAACTATCTAGAGACAGTTTGTTCCTCAGATTGTTATATATGAACATTTATACAACAATTAGTGTTTAGTATGTGGGTGATATGCCCACCCTTCTCTTTGTGTTAATATACCTTGCTTGGGCACAACCCAGTTCTACCTACTGACAAGCCGCTAAAATAAACCCCCCATATTGTGTTTAACTGTACATAGCAATAGACCAGGAAAAAAGCACTAGCAATATACACCCATAATGAAACACAATTCCCTTATCCCATCAGAATAAATAACCCTTGCCATCCAAGCCTGGCTCCCCTCCAACATTCTTGTCATCCATGCCCCTCTCTAAGCCCTTATGGACATTACCCGTATACACCAGAACCAGTCCTACATGTTCCACCATAATCCATAAATACAGTTTAACCACTCTCATCAATCAGTATTGATGCACACCTCAAGCACAGGTCATATTCAAAATAGCATATCTATTCTACAAGCCTGCCTCCTCCAAGTCCCAAAGTCACCCTCCTGATAACATAGTTATCCCTTCAGCACAACAATCCAGAACAATCAAGGACATGTGCAGACTTCCTGAGCACCAAAGGTAACCAACATATCCCACACCTTCACACTCTCCAGGCAGCTGTTATATCAGATCTGTGGTGCATCTGTATCGTCAAACAATGATCCCCAGAGTTGGATAAAATAAAGCAATTCAAACACTTACTTTTCAAACTGCTGTCAATGAAAAATAAACTACAAAACAAAATAATGAATGAAGAAAGGCATTTTACTTAAAGAAGTATGTAAATATGTTTGTATTTATTTTGCATTTTCTAAGCGCTATAAGTCAAAGTGATGAACAAGACATCACAGTACAATCAATAAGAACAATTATCAGAGGAAAACCAAAAGAAAATGAAAGAATTTAAGAGCAGCGTGAAAGAGATGGTATGACTAGATAGAATGAATAGAGAGTTAGAACGTGTTCCAGTGAAGAGGGTCTAGTAGAGAAAATGTGCGAAATCATGATTGGGCACAAGGTGGACAAGAAATGGTTAGAAGAAAAAGAGGCTGAGGTTTAGGTGGAGAATAGAAGAACACCAAGGAAGAAAGATAGGGAGGGGAAAGATTTTGAAGGGATTTACAAACCATACAAAGAAAGTTAAATTTAAGACGAGAATGAAAAAAAAAGTCAGGAAAGAGAAGATAGAGCAGGAGAAATAGAGTTATGAGGAGAGACACAACAAAGAAGACAAATACAAACATTGATCAAATACTTCAGAGGGCTATGGCGGAAGACAGGGAGGCCAAAAAGAAAACAGGACCAATAGAAAAGACAAGAAAAGAGAAGAGGAGAAATCAGTGTCTGGCAGCATGGACGGTATGAAAGGGCTAACCTCACAAATAATAAAAAGGCGTTCCCGACAATAACGAGAAATAAAGGAAATATGAAGGGAAAAGGAAAGCAAGGAATCTAAGTGAAGGCCAAGCTTACAAGCAGAAGGAGAGAAAGAGAAGGGGGGATGGATGTAGCAGTTAGAGGAGGGGGGATAGTAGCTGAAGGAAGGATTAAGACTTCAGTCTTAGAAGAATTGAGAATAGGATAATGAACAGACATGTGATGGCCAAATGCATAAAGTTGAGGTAGAATAGATAGTAGGGGAAAAAAGAAGAAAATGAAAAGAAAAGTTGGGTGACATCAGCATAGAAGTGCTGAAACAAACCAAAAGAAGAAATAATTGTAGAAAGATGGGAAGTGTAAAGAGAAAACATATAAGGGCCCAAGACCGATCCTTGGGGAACACCATTTAGGAGGGGAAGAGTGGAAAATTATTTTCCTGCCCAAGAAACAGAATAAGTTTGATCAGACGAGTAGGATTTAAACCAGAGAAAGACAGAGTCAGAGAACCCAAAGTAGGAAAGGGAAGAAAGAAGCAAAGACAATGCCGAAAGGGGCATATAAATCAAGTGGCATTAATAAAGAAAGGTGTTTTGAATAACGTGCAGTAAGAAGATATTCACAGAGAGTTCTGCAGTCTCAGTAGAATGGTGAGCTCGGGGACCAGGTTGGAAGAGAGGAAGAATGGAATTAGAAGACATGAAGGGAGAGACTTGTGAGTAGACACAATGCTCCAGGAGCTTTGAAAGATAAGTACAAAGAGATATAGGCCTGAATTTAAAAGGAAAGGAAGAGTTGCAAGAAGGCTTTTTTTAGATGGCTAGAATAGTGTCATGCTTAAAAGATGAAGGGAAAGTGGAGGAGAGAATAGAAATGGTCAAAAGAGAAATGAAATAAGACAGTAGAGAAGGACAGACCTTACGACTGAGAGAAGAAGGGGATAGGGTCAGGCGGGGCAGAGGTAGAATGGGAAGCGCAGTATCAGAAGTAGAGACTCAAAGAACCAAATACAAAACTGTGGATTGAGGAGAAACAGGAGGGTTCAAAGAGAAGGGCCAATAGCAAAATGGAGAAGAGTAACCTTCCAGTAAAAGTAGGAGGCAAGATCAGTGGCCAAAAGGGAAGAGATAAGAGTAAGATCAGGAGAAGGAGGGCAACATATACAAGCTCACATTTGGAAACGATGGCGAGGGTGAGAGGCATCATCATAGGAAGAGTGAAAAGAAGACAAAAAAACAAAGGGCATTGGAAAAACATTGAAACAAACTTGGTGACATTGATTATACAATGCACATACATCAATAGATCAATACATGAAAAATGCATGCAAACAACCAGTGCTTAATTTGTGGGGGTGTTTGCTAGGGCTCAGCCCTGACACTAATTTCTGAGCCCAGTTTGATGCTGATGTGGTGTTTTGGCAGCTTTATTATTGTAACTGTGGGTCAGTCATAGTAGGACAACATGCAGCACGTGTGTGCAGTGATCAGGATCTCTACTTGACCTGTGCTGGTTCATTGTTATTCATGGACCAGATTACCTAGGTTGGGAGGTTTGATTATCCATTTTCATGAATAACAATGATTGGGAAGGTTACAATGATGGGCACTCAAGCTGGCCATGCCCACACACTATTCCACTCAGCTTGCATGACATTGATGCAATCTCTCTCCGGTAGAGGGGGGGTTACAATAGCAGGACAGTAACCAGTCAGCAGCCAAACATAAGGGCAACATAGGGGATAATGTTGAAGAGGAGTACCCACCTATACAAGAATTTCTTGCTGCAGTGTTTGACAGGCAAGTTCATCAGTTCCGTCAGGCCATTGCCTGAATTTGTCCATCAATTTGCCATAGGAGCATAGCATGTTTGCTCTTTTTTTCTGTGGATAGATGGTCAACATGTTCCACTTGCCGCCGATAAAATCAGAACAAAATGTTAACAATGATGTTTTTAAAAAAAACACAAACATTTATCTTATTTTGAGATACAAAAAATGTGAATGTTGATTGGTATCTGTAAATCGCATATTGCCATAGTCAGTGCGTCCATCACCCCCAATGAATCAGAGAGACTTGAAGCTTTGACCCCAAATAGATTGACACTGTATGGAGCAGCCGTGGATGTTGTACACAGTAGGTGGGAATCTGTCCACCCAGTAATGTTGAAAGTGTTCTAGAAAATATTTGTACACTGGCACTTAAAACCATAGAATTCTATGTAAACACCTGTCATCTGCCGCACACTTCTCCGACCAAGCAAACTCATGGATAGAATCATTCCTTAGTAACAGATCCATGAGGGTCTTTGCACCTTCAGCTTCAGCTTTACCGACACCAGTGACTTGGGGGTACCACAAGGATCTTGTGTCTCCTCGACTTTCTACAATGTGCTCACCAAGCCTCTCTTTTATATACTTGATTATCTGGTACTTACGTTTACCAACTATGCGGATGATACCCAGATACTCATTCCAATTACTGGTGATCACATTGTAGACAGCAAAACCCTGAACAACATCTACAGCACTATATAAACCTGGATGGCCAAGCATGGACTATGGCCCCGTTAGTACCCCGGCAGCCGTGGAATGAACGGTGCAGGTAAGGGTCTGGCACCGTTCATTCCGGGCTGCCCTATTACGAGGTCCGCAGCGTGTCCAGCTCTGGAACGCCTGGTCAGAACAGGCGTCCTTAGCGGGACCCGCTAGCAGCCCGTTGTTAGCATCTTCCTCATTCCCATTGAGCCCTATGGGGGCTCAAATGGGAATGGGGATGTACTTGGTCCGGGTCCTGCAAAAGGGATTTACCGGGCCCTCCAATGTCAGAATGGCCCGGTAAATCCCCTTTTGCGGAAACCGGACCCAGAACCTGGTATGGGGGTAGCCATGCCGCTAAAAGCGGGATGGCTACCTGCATACTCGTAATGAAGCCCTATGTCCTAACGATGAAAAGACTGAACTGCTCCTCCTAGGTTAATCAGCTAGATTGAATAAACTAGGCACCCCATTCACCTCATTCAATATTGATGGCAACATTATTAAAGTAGCCAACGACATGAAAACCTTACGAATTTATGTGGACTCCGCTCTTACCTTAACGAGACAAACTAATGCCCTAGCATCTTCCACTGCTTACACCTGCAGGCTCATTATGGCTTGCCGACCCTACTTGACGACAACTAACTGCATCTCAGTAGAAAGAGCATTACTCTTAATAAAGCTTGATTATTGCAATGCGCTTCATTTGGGCACCTCTCAACAAAACCTTAACAAAATGCAAGTTATGCAAAATAACACTATTAGAGCCGCTTGCAACATTCCCAGAAAACAACATATCACGGCTACCAGACAATCTATAAAGTGGCTCAACATCAAGCAAAGAATATATCTGAAAGCACTCTCACTCACCCACAAGTGCCTATATAACAAGCGCCTATCTACCTATCTAACACTTTGCATGTCATTCTTCAGTAAAACCCACTAGAACTTCTCAGTTGAATTGTGTGTCCATCCCACGCTTTAGCTTCCCTGCCCTTGCTGCTATGAAATGGAATGCACTCCCTGTAGCAATAAGCGCAGAATTATCCTTCTCCCTATTTCGCTCTAAGACTAAAGGCTGGCTCCTCGAAAAGGACCCCAGCCCGCTCGTTCCGTAACTTCTGTCACATTAACACTTATTAGACTTAATCAATATTTGAGTGACCTGTTGTATATTCACTACTTCTGCCTTGTGTCTTTTGTAATACTTGACGTATGTCCATTAGCTATATCTGTCTATGTCTATGTACATTTTTGATTACAATTGATGCTTCCTGTTATGATACTATACCTGTAACATTTGTGCACCATCACTTTATGCTATTCCTGTATACATGCCTATGTACCACGACTTTATGCTATTCCTGTATATACTTGCCTATGTAACTTGTAAGCATAGTGCCCAGATGCCTCAGGGCTTGGTTGCACTCTACAAGTAAATAAATACAAATAGAAATACGTATTTCTTACAAATGAAGTCCTGCGAACAACCCTCGTGCAAACCTAGGCAGTGACAACTAAACTAAGAACAGCTTCTGCACTAACATTATTACAACACTCATCCACTTTACATTGATATAATAGAAATATTAGTTGAGCCAAGCTCATAATTAAATATAACTTCCTGTTTGAAAAGCAATCTATCAGAATAGATAGGATGGATAACTGAAAAAGAAAATCACTCAGCAAACTGTCAATCATTAAACATGCTGTCACAATGTTTATATTAATCCTCAAACTAATGTCGGTCTGTAGGTGACATTTCCTAATGATCAGACCTTTATCAGGGATTGATTGATGCGTTCAACATATTATATATGATGTGAAATACCCATGTCTAAAATGAGTCAAAATAAAAAAAAGTAAGAATGCCAATAGAGTGACATATCGTTTGCATTTTTATGCATTTGCATCTATACATGACACTGGTTTAGGAAATTGCTCAGGTAAGATGCAAAACAGATGCAAAAAAAAGGTTACAGAGTCTAGAACACATAGAAAGAAAGAAAAGGAGAAGGGTACAGAAGGATTGTCTCTCCTGGTTTATTTAAAAAAATAATAAATATGTAATTTGCGGTGTTATCAGTGTGCTTATGGGTGTGCTTAGGGGTAGTGCAATGGGGGCCTCATAATTAAGGTGCCTTCGCTTCCCACAGCTGTAGAATTTCAGGGCTTTCGTAACATTAAATCAGACCCTTAAATTATCTTCAACTAAATATAAAGGGTTTCTTGCATCAGATTTTTCTGAGGGATTGTGACGAGGAACTGTGACGAGGAAGGGTGACATGGTGGTAATGGGGTATTATGACGTGGTGGTAGTGGGCGACTGTGTTAACGACTAGTGAGCTGGTGGTAGTGTGGCTCTGTGACAGGGAAGAACGACTTGGTGGTAGTGAGGGTCTGTGAAGTGGAAGAGTGAGTTGCTGGTAGAGGGGTACTGTGACGAGGAAGTGTGATGTGTGTATCTTCAGGAAACACTCTCAAGCATAAGTGTGTACTGAGCCAGAATATAGGTCAATCAGCAAACAGATCTCTGGTGAAGACAGGAGACTTTGGGGACAATTCATAGAATTCGGTGCACAAGTGGTGCACGCGGCTGGCGCACAGAGTGCACGTGCGGCAGTTTGCACCAGCCGCGTGTTCGCCAAACCCCATTTCAGCGCACAGCATATTCATGGATTTCAACATCCATAACCAGCCGTGGCGCAGAGTGGCGCAGCGACCCTGCAGCAGAGCCAGTAATGCCCCCAACCCCGCCCCGTGCGCCAAAAACATTGCACAAATCCCATTCATGGCACAAAGGCCAGTGGACCAGCACACAGGCCCTCAACCATGAAAATGCATGGAAAACTCCCAGCGCACCCCTCGGAATACGCGTACCTCACTTGCGCTATCGAAAACGCGTGTTTAAGTCCACATGCACCCCTCAGAATACGATGACTCCACTCGCGCTATTGAAAATGCGTGTAAAAGACCAGGCGCACCCCTCGGAATACACATACCCCACCCGTGCTAGCGAAAATGCATGTAAAAGTCCACGCACACCCCTCAGAATACACATACCACGCTCACGCTAGCGAAAATGCATGCAAAAGTCCACGTGCACCCCCCTCGGAAACACGTACCCCGCTCGCGCTAGCAAAAACGCATGTAAAAATCCACGCGCACCCCCGGAATACACGTACCCCGCTTGCATTAGGTAAAATGCATGGAAAGTCTCCCCTGTGGTGTGAGCTGCTTGTGAGGTATGGGGAGGGTGGATGGGCTACCTGTGGGGCATGGGGAGGGTGGATGGGCTGCCTGCATGTATTCCAGGAGTGCGCGTGGATTTTAACACACGATTTGGCAGTGTGGGCCCTCCCGGGTGTGCTCTTTCCCCCCTGCCCAGCCCTGCAAGAAGCCCACACAACAGGGGACTAGCCTACACCCCTGGGCATGCCCCGCAGGCAGGCCACACCACAGGGGACTAGCCTATACCCCTGCGCATGCCCCGCAGGCAGACCACACCACAGGGGACTAGCCTACAACCCTGGGCATGCCCGCAGGCAGCCCACACCATAGGGGACTACCCTACACCCCTGGGCATGCCCCACAGGAAGCCCATACCACAGGGGACTACCCTACACCCCTGGGCATGCCCCGTGTGCAGCCCACATGGCAGCATGCACTCGGGAGCACTGACACATGTCCCCCACCAACCCCCATTGACGGGCACCTGCCAGCAGGCCCCAACTCATGTCCCCATGCACCCCCACCCACCCAGCAGTGACGGGCACCTGCCAGAAGGCCACGACTCATGGCCCCCTGCACTCCCACCCACCCAGCAGTGATGGGCACCTGCCAGCAGGCCCCGACTCATGTCCCCCTGCACACTCACCAACCCCCATTGATGGGCACCTGCCAGCAGGCCCCGACACATGGCCCCACCCACCCAGCGACCCAGCAGTGATGGGCACCTGCCAGAAGGCCCCAACACATGGCCCACCAACCAACATGTCCTAACAAAACAAACCCATGTCCCTAATGCCAACCCAAATCCAGCTTGCCCCCCAGTACAAGCATGCAACCATCCACAGCACCCACTCCCAAATTACCCATGCCATGACAGTCTTAAAAGAACCACCAGACAATGTTCATTGAGACATGCACAAAACCAATTATAGAACACAACACCAATCGTGAAGTTAGAGAAAATGTATTACAAACATAATGAAGTAACATAGAGGAAATCAAACTTGAAAATCAATATAGAATGACAGATATAACAAAAAAAAATGGCCATTCAATGAAACAAAAATGAACGTCATGCTGAATTAAAAAGTGGTCCATTGCCAATGTCAATAAGAAAAAAATAATCCAAATGAAACAAAACCATTGATCCATGGGACAATTGAAAAAGAAAGTATGTACAAGTCTGCAGAAATATACAATGGATGTCCAAATGGTCCATGATCCACAAACAAAAGGAAACCCATAAAAAAGTCCTATGAATAAAAAACTATATACACAAAGTGGAGCAATGTCCATGAACTCCAAAATAAAAGAAAAAACAAAGGAAACCTAACACTAAGGAACTATGTACAATGGTGCCAGGCAAGTCCAACGGCTCACTTGTTGATGTTCCGGGCAGGGCATCATTGAACTCCCGGTCGATGTCCCTGAGGCGGGCCTCTTCCCTGGCCTTGAGGTCTCGCAGGGATGCAGTCATGGCCTGTTCCAACTCCCTGTGAGTTGCCTCGAGGCACTCAGCCTGCCTCAATGTCCTGTGCATGGAGTTCTCTGCCCTGATCATAGTGAGCCATGCCTCCTCTGCCCGTCGCCGCTCCACATCTATCCGCTGGCCCAACCGCTGCCACACAGAAGACACTCCCAATACAGGGTCCTCCTGCCCTCCGGCCGATTACTGCCCCTGTGATGTTGAAGGCCCCGAGCCATCATGGCTCCCACCCTGAGCCTGCTGCTGCCCTGCATGTGCCCTGCTGGTCAATGCCTGCACGTCGTCCTCTTGCTGGGGTCCAGTTGTTGGGATGGCCACCCCTGCTGGACCTCCGACTCCTGACTGTGGCAGGGATGTGTCCTCCACCAGCCTGGCTGCTGGTTCAGGGGCAGCTCCAGAGGGTGCCCAGTTGATACCTGGGCTGGAAGATGGCACGTAGGACGACTGGCGCATAGGGGGTTCAGTTGAGGAGGGGGTCGCTCGAAGATCCAGCACATGGAGGAACCTAGCCTGGGTGACCTGTCCTAGTAGGCCGAAACGGTCAATGAGGTATTCGCAATGACATGCATTGTCCTCACGAGAAACCTGCACATCATCCCGAATTCCACGTTTACGCAACGCCACCCCAGCTAGGACAGGCTAAACCCGTTCCCGGATTGCCACGTCCGCAGGGAGAGGAAGGTCAGTTGTTTGCGCATCCTCTTGCTGAAGACGGGTCTGGACGAAGACATCCCTGCTGGTGCAGGATGATGCAGTCACAGGATCAGGGACAGGATTACACACAGGCACCTCTGCGGCGGCCTGTGCTGCCTCCTGTCCCTGCCCCTGGACTGCACCACTAGCACCAGTGGAATGCCCCCCTCCAGGCCTCGTGCACGGGCCTTCCACGGCCTCCTCAACCAAACTCCCCACCAACCTAGATGACTCTGCCATCTTCCTCCATAGGCCCCTGTGGGGGCTCAGCTGGCCGTACTGCTGCCGAGGAGTCCACCTCCAAATTCCGCCTCTTGGACCTTCCCTCGGCATCTGCGGCCAGGGACGCGGCACCAGACTCCTCACTCCCGGAAGAGATGACAACGTGGGAGGAGAGCTGGGCCTTGTGTTAGGCAGAAACCTGTGCAGTTCCCTCTGGGACCACTGCAAAAAGTTTAAGACTACAGGAGTTAGCAGTAAACCCAATTGGTAGCAGTCTGCACCACCCAGATTTACCTGGTAGCTGTAGCTGAGCAGTCAGACCTCTCTCAAGACGAGTTAGGCAGTATATAGAGTATACAAGATAGGGCAATTTACACAGTAGAACAAGCAGACACTGATCAGAGCTTGGGTGTAAAGATATATAATTATTTATTTAAAAACACATCTAAGAAAAACACACTGGCACTAATATGGCAAACAACTTCAATCACAGTTACTATAAGTATATATCAATCCCATAACAATATTTCGACAAGTCTAGGTTCAAAGACACCACTTATTTGCAGACAGAGGTGAGTGCTTAACCTAGATGGCACTCTAGTATTCGTTAGAAAGGGAGAGAAAAAGGCAGGGTATGAAACCAAGTCAGTACCAACACTTTTACGAAGCAAATGCAAGGCAAGCAAGGCAGGGTCTACTGTAGATCACAACGTTCAGAGGCCAGGCCCACTCGGAGAGAGGCAAGGCGGTATGTCCCAAAAATACCACAGTGGAAATGCACTTCAAGTCTTTGTAGCAAAATGTCACAGAAAGGTTGGAAAAGTTAAGAAGGTCTGGAGGAGACCCACTGGAAAGGTAAGGATTTAAGACACCTCACGCTAACCGTTTCAAGGGAAGCCAGGCAGACACAGTACCTTGAAAGTGGAGAGACAGCTCCGGCGGGGGCAGTTGTTCCTGGTGGTGGATGCAAGTCGGGGCTTTGCCAGAAGAAGAGATGATCTCGTCGTAGAGGAAAGTTGAAGATCGTTGCACCACCAGGGAAGAGACCAGCCGCGGAGTGCTCAGTCACAAGGCACCACCTCTTGGTCGCAGTTCAGCGGTTAGTGGCTATCCAGTTGCCGGGGTGCTCAGCATGGGCAATTCGACCACTAGACATCCTGGAAGCAAAGAAAAAGCAAGGGACTGGTTGTTCCCACCAGTCAAAGGGAAGAAGACTCTCCAGCAGGGAGATCTCCTCTGTCGTTGGGAAGTGGTGAGTCGGTTCAGCAGGGCTCCACCGGTGGTGTCGTCGTTGCAGGTCGGCTTAGCTTCTCCCTCATCGGATTCTTAGGTCCTGTGGCGACTTCTCAAGTTCCAGTCCCCAAAGCCCTGCTTTTATGCAGAAAACCCCCATTCATTCAGCCTAGCTGTCAATCAAACATGCTAAGTGGTGAGCGGGGTGGCTCACCACTTGGGCCAATCACACCAGAGTGTGACTTGAGTTGGCAAGGCAACTCAGTCCAGGGTGCCTAAACCCCCTCCTACACCCCCTGTGATACCCAGACAGAATGGCACCACTCTGGAGGGCTTCTGTGCAGAGGCCCGCCAAAAGTGGAACAAAGGGCTCAACCTTTGGTTTGGAGTTACAGAGGCGAACACATACGCCATTTAAAAACCGAGTTCTGGCAGAAAATACCAACCGGTGAATTCATTTTAATTTAATAAACCGGTTGTATGACCGAGGCTACATAGAAAAAGTATTAGCCTCGAACAATGGGAAAATCCCATAGGAATATATTCGCGGTCGAATATAAAAAGTAGTATCCACTGCCACCAGCCAAAACTCCACGAGGGGGGACGGGACAGTGCCCCCTCGAACAACTGACCCAGGGGTAATCAAATTACCCCTACCAGTACGTCCACAATAGGATGGTTTGTACTGGTTCTGTTAGTAAATTTAGGTCTAGTAAAGCCAATGGTGACTTTACATGCCCTGGGAGACAGTAGTCAGTCCCAGGGTATGGAGTCTATGGTGGGGGTCACCTAGGACACCCCAGTGTTACAGCACGGAGGGTGCTGTGTAACACACATAGCAAAACACGTGAGACCCTATGGAGTAAAAGACCCCATAGAACACATTCACATTCAAAGAAATACCGCAAATCATGTCCAAGAGTGGGAGAAAAAGAGTCTCACTCTTGGCAGGATGAAAAAAAACAAACTCCAGAAATCCAGCAAAGCTGCTGGGGGACTCACTAGGTTAGGAAATTCAGCCTAAACAGAGAATTCTCCCTAACACCTTGCATCTCCAGCTGGCGGTGGGATCCCTGCCTCTGTGCTCCGCAGCACCATCTCTGCCCTCTTCATCAGTCGACACTGCAGACAGGGAGAGACAGAACACAGGCATCAGGGCACTGTACAATGGTTGGATACACATGTCAAAGTTGCACATGCATGGCAGTGTCAAACATCACAGATGCCATCACACTCCCCAACACTTATATCATTTGAACCCACACACATGCAGAATTTGACAGGAATCGTGCAGCAGGCAGCAGCATCCATATGCACACAACAGCATGAACATCTGAAGGTTGGCATGATGTCACAAGCAACATGGGGAGTGCCGAATGCATGCACATGCGCCAACAGACAGACATGCATCTGTACATATCCACCACCTGTCACAGTGCAATCATCGGCAACTATGTCACATCTGCCAATTGTGTTCCTACATGTTTGTGTCACATGCATCCATGGTGTTTCACAGTCACACACATGTCAAACACGCACATGCACATGTATGCCGTGCACGTACAAGAAGGTGGAACCAGCATCCATGTGTCACACCCCAACCATGCCATAGTACAGACACAGAAATGCAAACATGTGTGCATCTCCACATGCAGTTGTGCATCGTGCTTTCAAACACATACACCATTGATGTGCATCCCACATGACAGGACTCACATGCAGCATGGTCATGTCTCTGCACATACACATCCACACGTGGATGTTTTCAGACATATGTCCAAGCTGCACACTCCTGGCACACCTCAACATGTACTGCGTCCAATAAGTATGCATGTACACTCACCGCTCGACTCCGGACTGCTCTGCCTCTCGAGGATCTGGTGGTGAAGTGCTGGGTTAATGCGTTCCAGGACCCTCATGTTGTCGGTGGTAAGGTGGACCCGGCGCCTCACTGCACCCTCTGCTGCCAAGAGGCGCCGGGTATTCCTCGGTTCCAGACGTGTTGTATGTTGCGGACTGTCACCCCCTCCACATTGATGGTAGCCACGATGTCCTTCCAGATTCCCTCATGTCCATCCTTGTCGGCGGGTCTTCTTCCGTAGAGGGCATCATAATGCCCCAGGCATTGCTCCACCAGATACCAACTTCTGTGGCACTGAAGCTGGTAGCCCTCTCCCTCTCTGGCTGGCGGTTGCCAGTGGTGTCTGATGGTGTTTCCCCTGATATGGCAACCCCCGAGGCAGGTGTGGGTGGGCAACTGGGTCCTGCTGCTGTGCTGTGGAGTGATGGAACTTCAGTCTGGAGTCTTCTGTTCCAGCAGGGGTGGTCACATCAAATGGACCCCTGCAGATGGCTGACGTGCAGGCACCAAATGGCAGGGCACGTGGCCAGCAGGCAGGCAGGCAGCAGCAAATGGCAGATGAGAGTCTGCTCTGAGCTCTGGGGGGCAGGAAAATGGCCTTCTGGGCAGGAGCATGGTCTTCCGTGTGTTGTCACGTGGCCAGCTTGAAACAGTGATTTGGCACATGAAAAAACAGCACATCAGTGTGTAATTCGAGGAAAGGCCCTTGGCACGTAAGCGTGTCTGTGATGTAACGTGGGCGCGGGTGTTTCCCTGGCACGGGTTGAAGGTCCCACATGGGTTTCCATCGCTCTGTACATGCTTTTCGTGGAAAGCGGTGCATGTGTTTTCTAGACGTTGGGGTTCACACAAGATTACTTCACAGCGGCTACAGTGCGTACTTCTTCTTTTGGCATTGGTGTTGGCTATGCATTCTTCTTCTACACGCCAGGCAGACGATGAGTCGCACACGCTATTTTTCCTACTGCGGGTGTCCCTGTCAGTAGTGAACCCCTATTTTTCAGGCATACTAGCCTGCGTGTTGATCACGTACGCATTTTTTGTGTTCCTGGCTGCCACAGCGTACTGCGTGTATTTTTTTACATGCACGTGGGCTACAAGGGTCGCGTATCTCTTTTTCTTGCTTTTTTTAGGATGCCTGAGCATTGCGTGATACGTAATTTCTCCTAGGGGCCACAAAATGGGACATTCATCGTAGCTGTATATACGTGTTTGTTGTTTGCGCGCACTTTTGTAATGCACAGGGACGCTACCGCCTGCCTTTGTGTGGCGGACGTGTTTGTGCCTGTGCATGTCTTTGGCCATGCGCGGGTTTCCCCTATTCGATTCCATGAATATGTGTAGTTCGCGTGCGTGTGGGTGTTCTGTGTATTTCCCTTCAGTACTTCCCCAGTTACGCCTTCTTTTTCACGCGTTGTTCCCCATTCCGTGTGTTCCGCTCCATTTTCTTCCCCCTTTTTGGTGTGTGCGCTGAATTTGTGCGCTTTGGCTGTGCGCGTAGCGCACGGTGTTCTGAATGTTGCAATGACGTGTGTGCATGTTCACCACGTGCAGATTTTGCACACATCCCGTGGAAAACACGTGCAGGGATCTTCCATGAATCGCACGAGTGCACGTGCGCTTGCTTTTTCACGCTTGCGACAGCTTGCGCCACAATTTACGTCACACATTTGTTCCATGAATCGGCCCCAAGGACACATTCACACGAACAGGAACACAAACCCACCTGAAAGTACGCTTTTAGTTGCATTTCCAAGGCTGAATGAGTTGATTTATTCCAAAAAAGCAAGAAAAAGAGATACGTGACCCCTGTAGCCCATGTGCATTTAGAAAAACAAACGCAGTACGCTGTGGCAGCCAGGAACAGAAAAAATGCATACGTGGTCAACACGCAGGCTAGTATGCCTGAAAAATAGGGGTATGCTACTAACAGGGACACCGGCAGTAGGAAAAATAGCATGTGCGACTCACCGTCTGCCTTGGATGTGGAAGAAGAACGCTTAGCCAGCACCCACGCCAAAAGAAGAAGCCGGTGTGAAGTAATCGCATGTGAACCCCAACGTCTGGAAAACACATGCACCGCTTTCCACGAAAAGCACGTACAGAGCGATGGAAACCCACATGGGACCTTCAACCCGTGCCAGGGAAACGCCCACGTACATAATATGTCACAGATGCGCTTATGTGATAAGGGCCTTTCCTCGAATTGCACGCTGATGTGCTGTTTTTTCACGTGCCAAATCACTCTGTATCAAGCTGGCCACGTGACAACACACGGAAGGTCACACTCCTGCCCAGAAGGCCATTTTCCTGCCCCCCAGAGCTCAGAGCAGACTCCCACTTGCCATCTGCTGCTGCCTACCTGCTGGCCACATGCCCTGCCATTTGGTGCCTGCACGTCAGCCATCTGCAGGGGTCCAGTTGATGTGACCACCCCTGCTGGAACAGAAGACTCCCGAATGAAGTTCCATCACTCCACAGCCCAGCCCCAGGACCAAGTTGTCCACCCACACCTGCCTTGGGGGTTGCCATGTCAGGGAAACACCATCAGACACCACTGGCAACCCCCAGCCAAAGAGGCAGAGGGCTACCAGCTTCAGTGCCACAGAAGTTGGTATCCTGGTGGAGCAAGTCCTGGGGCATTATGATGCCCTCTACGGAAGAAGACAAGCCGACAATGATAGACGTAAGGGGATCTGGAAGAACATCAAGGCTGCCATCTGTGGGGAGGGGGTGGCAGTCCGTGACATACAACACATCCGGAAGCGCTGGGAGGACTTCAATTCCAGGACCCTCAGGAAGGCCCGGCGCCTCTTGGCAGCAGTGGGAGCAGTGAGGCACCGGGTCCACCTTGCCACCGACAACATGAGGGTCCTGGAACGCATTAACCCATCGCTTGACCGCCAGATCCTCGAGAGGCAGAGCAGTCTGGAGTCAAGAGGTAAGTGTACATGTGTACTTATTGGACGCAGTGCATGTTGAGGTGTGCCAGGAGTGTGCCGCTTGGACATATGTCTGAAAAGGCCCATGTATGGATGTGTATGTGCAGGGACCTGAACTTACTGCATGTGAGTCCTGTCATGTGTGATTCACATCAATGGTGTATTTGTTTGAAAGCATGATGCACAACTGCATGTGGAGATGCACACATGTTTGCATTTCTGTGTATGTACTATGGCATGGTTGGGGTGTGGCACATGGATGCTGGTTCCACCTTCATGTACGTGCACGGCATACATGTGCGTGTGTGTGTTTGATATGTGTGTGACTGTGAAAAGCCATGGATGCATGTGACACAGACATGTAGGAACACAATTGGCAGATGTGACATAGTAGTTGCCCATGATTGCACTGTGACAGGTGGTGGATATGTACAGATGCATGTCTTTGGCACGTGTGCATGTGTTCGGCACTCCCCATGTTGCTTGTGATGTCATGCCAACCTTCGGATGTTCATGATATTGTGTGCGTATGGATGCTGCTGCCTGCTGCACGATTCCTGTCAAATTCTGCAGGTGTATGGGTTCAAATGATATGAGTGTTGGGGAGTGTGATGCATCTGTGAAGTTTGACACTGTCACTCATGTGCAACTTTGACATGTGCATCCGACCATTGTACAGTGCCCTGATGCCTGTGTTTTGTTTCTCCTTGTCTGCAGCGTCGACTGATGTAGAGGGTGGAGACGGTGCTGTGGAGCACAGAGGCAGGGATCCCACCGCCAGCCGGAGATGCAAGGCCCAGCTCCCCTCTCAGGTTGTCATCCCTTCGGGAGTGAGGAGTCTGGTGCCACATCTGCGGCCACAGCTGCCAAGGGTAGGTCCAAGAGGTTGGAGGTTGGAGATGGACTCCTCGGCAGCAGTAAGGGCAGCTGAGCCCCCACAGGGCCAATGGAGGAAGATGGCACAGAGTAATTAAGGTATGGTGGGGAGTTTGGTTGAGGAGGAAGCCGTGGAAGTCCCACACATGGGGCCTGGAGGGGGGCATTCCATTGGTGCTGGTGGTGCAGTCCAGGTGCAAGGACAGGAGGCAGCACAGGCTGCCGTGGAGGTGCCTGTGTGTAATTCTCTCCCCAATCCTGTGACTGCATCATCCTGCACCAGCAGGGATGCCTTCGTCCAGACCCGTCTTCAGGGATGGGATGCGCAAACAACAACTGGTCTTCCTCTCCCTGCGGACGTGGCAATCCAGGACCGGGTTGAGCCTGTCTTAGCTGTCCTAGCTGGGGTGGCGTTGCGTCAATATGGTATTTGGGATGACGTTCAGGGTTCTCGTGAGGACAATGCACGTCATTGCGAATACCTCATTGACCACGTCGGCCTACTAGGACAGGTCACCCAGGCTGGGTTCCTCTGTGTGCTGGATCTTCTAGCGACCCCCTCCTGAACCCCATATGTGCCAGTCGTCCTCTGTGCCATCTTCCTGCCCAAGTATCACCTGGGGACCCTCTGGAGCTGCCCCTGAATCAGCGGCCAGGCTGGTGGAGGACACATCCCTGCCACAGTCGGGAGTCTGAGGTCCAGCCGGTGGTGCCCACCCCAACAACTGGATCACAGCAAGAGGATGAAATGCAGGCATCGACCAGCATGGCACATGCACGGCAGCAGCAGGCTCAGGGTGGGAGCCATGATGGCTCGGGGCATTCAACATCACAGGGGCAGTCATCGGCTGGAGGGCAGGAGGACCCTGGATTGGGATTGTCTTCCATGTGGCAGCGGTTGGGCCAGCGGATAGATTTGGAGCGGCGGCGGGTGGGGGAAGCATGGCTTACTATGGTCAGGGCAGAGAACTCCATGCACAGGGCATTGAGGTGGGCTGAGTGCCTCGAGGCAGCTTGCAGGGAGTTGGAACAGGCCATGACTGCATCCCTGCGAGACCTCGAGGCCTGGTAAGAGGCCTGCCTCCGGGACATCGACATGGAGTTCGTTATTGCCCTGGCCCGGAACATCGACAAATGAGCCGTTGGACTTGCCCGCCGCCATTGTACATAGTTCATTATTGTTAGGTTTCCTTTGTTTTTTCTTTTATTTTGGAGTTCATGGACATTGCTCCACTTTGTGTATATAGTTTTATATTCATAGGACTTTTTTGTAGGTTTCCTTTTGTTTGTGGATCATGGACCATTTGGAATTCCATTGTATATAGTTGCAGACTTGTACATACTTTCTTTTTCAATTTTCCCATGGATCAATGGTCTTCTTTCATTTGGATTATTTTTTTCTTATTGACATTGGCAATGGACCACTTTTTTATTCAACATGACGTTCATTTTGTTTCATTGCATTACCATTTTTGTTGGTTATATCTGTCATTGTATATTGATTTATTGATTTTCAAGTTTGATTTCCTCTATGTTACTTCATTATGTTTTTAATACATTTTTTCTAACTTCATGATTGGTGTTGTGTTCTATCATTGGTTTTGTGCATGTCTCAATGAACATTGCCTCAGTCATGTGTTGCCACTGTGTGGCTCTGCTGTGCATCCATACATGGGCATGGTGGTTCTTTTAAGACTGTCATGACATGGGTAATTTGGGAGTGGGTGCTGTGGATGGTTGCATGCTTGTACTGGGGTGCAAGGGAGTTTTGGGTTGGCATTAGGGACATGGGTCTGTTTTGTTAGGACATGTTGTTTGGTGGGCCATGTGTCGTGGCCTGCTGGCAGGTGCCCGTCACTGCTGGGTGGCTGGGTGGTTGGGGGCCATGTGTCAGGGCCTGTTGGCAGGTGCCCGTCAATGGGGGTGGGTGGGAGTGCAGGGGACACAAGTCGGGGCCTGCTGGCAGGTGCCCGTCAATGGCGGTGGGTCGGGGACATTTGTTGGTGCTCCTGAGTGTATGGTGCCATGTGGGCTTCCCATGCGGCATGCCTACGGGTGTAGGGTAGTCCCTTGTGGTGTGGGCTGCCTGTGGGGCATGCCCAGGGGTATAGGGTAGTCCCCTGTAGTGTGGGCTGGGCTGCCTGTGGGGCATGCCCAGGGGTGTAGGATAGTCCCCTGTGGTGTGGGCTGCCTGTGGGGCATGCCCAGGGGTGTAGAGAAGTCCCCTGTGGTGCGGGCTGCCTGCGGGGCATGCCCAGGGGTGTAGGCTAATCCCCTGTGGTGTGGGCTGCCTGCAGGGCATGGGGAAGGGGGAAAGGGCACACCCAGGATGGCCCACACTGCCAAATCGTGTGTAAAAGTCCACGCGCACCCCCGGAACACACGTACCCCACCCACGCTAGCATAAACGCGTGTAAAAGTCCACACACACCCCCAGAATACACATACCCCGCTCACGCTAGCAAAAACGTGTGTAAAAGTCCATGCACACCCCTCCGGAATACACGTTCCCCACCCGCCCTAGTGAAAACATGTGTAAAAGTCCACACACACCCCTGAAATACGCACAGGCAGCCCATCCACCCTCCCCATAACCCACAGGCAGCCCATCCACCCTCCCCATGCCCCACAGGCAGCCCACACCACAGGGGGGACTTTTTCCACGCATTTTACGTAATGCGAGCGGGGTATGTGTATTCTGAGGGGTGCACGTGGACTTTCACATGCTTTTTTGATAGCGCGAGCGCGGTACGCGTATTCCGAGATGTGCGTGTGGACTTTTATACGCATTTTCGCTAGCGCGAGCAGGGTACGTGTAATCTGAGGGGTACGCGGGGAGTTTTCCACGTATTTTCGTGGTTGTGGTGCTGTATGCTGGTCCACCGGCCTTTGCACCATGTAGGGGATTTGTGCAATGTTTTTGGCACACGGGGTGGGGTTGGAGGCGTTACTGGTGCTGCTGCAGGGTCGCTTTACCGCTCTGCGCCACGGCTGGTTATGGATGTTGAAATACATGAATGCGCTGTGCGCTGAAATGGGTTTTGGTGCACGCGGCTGGCACAGACTGCTGCACGTGCACTCTGTGCGCCAGCCGCTTGCGCCACTTGTGCGCCGGATTCTATGAATTACCCCCCCTTAACGTGGAGGGTGTTGGGTGAAACCTGTAACAGACCCATTAGAAACCTCTCATCAGCACATGCCAATGGTAATTTATGTAATCACCATGTTCAATTAGGTTTTGTCATTATTTTTACTACTATCAGGTATCGTTTTTGGATTGCATTGCAAATTCAAGTAATACAAAAAGCAGTATCTTGTTGACAAAATGATTCCAAGATAAACCTGCTTTATGATGCTATATCTTTTCTGCAAACTGTAATTCAAGAAAACGCTGAGCAGTAAATGCTCTAAAACAAACTTGTGTGTCTGGCAGGTACTGGGATCGGTTGTTTATTGCAGCATCAGATGAAGGATTTTAGATATGCTATTACCCAAAAGTACATAACCAGAGACCCACACGGCCATTATTAACATGCAGTGGGGCGAGGAACAAATAAACTTACCTGGAATATCAGGCCTCTGGAGCACTGGTTCTTTTGTATAAGGCCTCTGGTGAAGGACCCTGTCTGATGCAGCAGCTCATTCATCCTGGGTGCAGGCTGTCTGGGTCGTCCGTGCAGACTGCAGGGGCATCACATGTCCTTCACAGGTCAAGTGGTTCTGCAAATGCAGAATAATTAAATGCTCTGCCTCTCCCTGAGTTCCTTTATCAAAACAACATCTTAACGTCCCTGTGCCTGTCTCTAAACCCATCCCTTGGGCAAAACTACCAGTTGAGGTGACAATCTTTACCTGAGGGTAGGCTAGGGGTATTAAGCAGTGCTTTATGTGGTGTAAGACATTGAGTGCCAGGGGGGGGGTCATTTGGGGGTGCAGCTTGCATGATGGGGGTGGCCTAAAGAAGAAGACGTAAATCCACTTCATTCACATTCATTATCCTGCGTGAAAGCCTAATTGAAATATAGACGGTATCTGTAGAACTAAGGAAACAAGGCATTCGGTATATACGCAACTATATGAACCCATGGCATTACGCGTAACCATGGCCACGCCTGCACTTAGACAATGAAATCTTTAAACGCACAGTCGTATCCAGTGAGGTGTCTAACAAAAACTACTTGTAACAGTACTGACAACCACGTTTTTACAGGAAGTGCTACTGCATGGCTCCAGTTGGAGCAGAGCAGTTTGTAAGATCGCACCAAGCTTCCCCAATAAGCTTATAAAGCTGGAGACACGTGTTTTCTACGGTATCTGCCCAGAAACCACAACAACCGTACAGAAAAACAAGGACTTGTTCCCATTAACCCTAATTAGGAACAGGTGCTCAAAAGTTAATGCACACATTCTCCGTTTACCATCGCTCCAGCATTAGCGAAGTTAAACAATGAGGACACGTGTGCGCACATCCACACGATTCTACTAGGCCAGGGCTTGCCAAAGTGGGTTACCCCTCCACTCCACAAAGCTCAGAGCAGGCTAGCAGTATTCAGATGTAACCTTGGTAATGTTCTCCGGACCATTTAATCTGAACCAGTAGGTTTGCAATAAATGTTTGAATTGTCTGAATTTATAATGAGAATGGCAGTGCTTTACTGTCTATTAGTACCCACGGGGGGGGGGGGGGGGGGGTGTCAGCCTCTCATCCAATGTGGAGGCTCGAAATGGGAGGATTAGCAGTGGTAATCCCCCCGCTCCGAGCAGCCTCACGACTGGAGGCTGCCATCTTCCCCCACCTGGGACTGAGGTAAGTAGTGTCCCACATCCCCTCTCTCCTCCCTCCTCCCCTAACCACAGAATTCACTCCCCACCCCCCATCCTCACTTACCTCCGTTGAAGTCCATTTCGGGAGCGGACATGCTGGGAATACTTCTGTCTCCAGCACATCTGCTCCCGATCTGCGACAGGCTGTCATGGAAAGAAAGAAGGGGCTACACTTAGTCCCTTCTCTCCTTTCCATGGCAGCCATTTTTTTGTTTACTTTTTTTAATGAGCACCATGGAAAGAGAGAAGGGACTACTGTAGTCCCTTCTTCCATTTCCATGGTGGCCATTTTTTCTGTTTACTTTTTTCTTTTTTTTCAATGGCCGCCATGTAACGGGAAAACAGACTTTTTTTTCCCTTCCCCAGCAGGCATTTGTTTAACAATTTTTTTCTGTTCCAAAACGAAAAATACCTTCTTATGGGCCGGGGTACTAAAAGCAATAGTTAAAGCCCTCGCTTCAGTCGCACCTATAACTATGGGCTCCGGCAGATTACCTGAAGTGGTAATGCCCCCCTTCTCAGGGCCTATTGCTTAATTGCATGTGTTATTTATTCCTTAAATATGCTATTTAAGCAGTCATGCATGCTCATTGGAGATATTTCGATGTGATTTGCACTCCAGGTAAACTGGACAAATGATCGCCTACCCGTGACTCCAGATGCTGGTAGACTACGAGTCAAGAAGTCAGATACAAAGGCCTATCATTGCAGTGAATGCAGGAGGGACATGTAATGTCAGGGAGATGAGCTGCCAAGTTATAGTAGTACAATGAGTTTCATAATTCACATATTCTTTCTGATGACGGATTATTCTTTTAGAACACACTATCCAGTAAAGGTCGTTGATTTCAGATTTTTATGTCAAGATGAAAGAAAAAACAATGCATAGCGTGCAGGATTTGCTAAATGTCAGCTAAAACATGAGTAACGACTAATGAAGCCTATCATAAAACAGTCCCTTTAAAGATGCACTCTGTTTTACTTCACAGATGTTGGATGAGCTGTCCTGAATGCAATTGCTGACAACACAAAGCTTCTCTTATCAATACTGTGCATGCCACATGACAGCTACATGTTAAGAATAGTTTTCAAATATATCAGAAAATAATCTGGAAAGTACATTTACATAGTGTTGTATGTATGTGTAGGCATTTGTCTGAACATTATAACATCCACGAATATTGTATCAGCTCTACATTATCAGATTGAAAATGGATGTGATACTACAGGCAAGTGCAATATATCACATTACAGGCTCCTGGTTTTTACATCGTGCAAGGGCGTGCTCATCCTACATTGCAGAGAACCTGCCAGCCAACGAGTCTAATTTCTAGTGGTTGGAATCGGATGCCAACCCCAGATGTTATTTTCAAAGCAGTCACACTTTTGAGCTAATCATTGTCTCTGTTAGTAATGGAGTTGGAGAGTAATTCATTGAATCCAACCAGGAGTATCTCCCCACATGCTTTTTAGGGACTGTTCAAAGGGCAGGTCCATGTTTTTTTTTATCACTTTAACGTTTTGAACAACACAATTCAATAAAACAGTCTCCATATGACAGAATTGCGTCCAAATTGCAAAACTCATAACAACATTAGAATTAAGATAGAGGGCCTCATCACGACTTTGGTGGTAACCCTTAAATCCGGCGGTCGCGCTATTACCGCCGGATTTAAGGGTCCGCCAAATCAGGACTTTGGTGGATTTTGCCCCAGCTCTGAGCTGGGGGGAAATCCGCCGAAAATTTGCGCTATTACCGCCGGCGGGAAATCCGCCGGCGGTATGAGCGCGAATTTTCCCCATTGAGCCCAATGGGGAGTCGGGCATTCCCGAATGGGCTCAATGGGGAATGGGGAATTACATTACTGCCGAACTCGTGATCCGGCGCTATTAGCGTCGGGGAGTTCGGCAGGAGGGCTAATACCGCCGGCGGTAATACCGCTGGCGTTACCGCCAAAGTCGTGATCAGGCCCAGAGTAATACATAACAATATGGACATCCATAACAAATGTAGAATAACATTTTACAACTTTATAAAAGATCCATGACACACAACTAAAAAAATAAAACAACAGAAAAACGCACAACTAACAGTCCCCCAGCTCTACAAAAAACATCCCCCACTCAAGGGATAGGCCATCAAACACTAGAACCTGTATATTCAACCAAATAGGTCATAAAAAGTCCCCAAAGCCGAGAAAAACTCCCTTCCTTGTCCAAATAGCATGACTTTATCATAGGTCCATGTTTTTAATAATAGGGATCATTAGACTCTGATTATTCTGTAGGGAATCCGAGCAGTCTTGCTCGTTAGTTGAACTCTGCAAATAATGTTTTGTAGGATAATTTAACTCCTGTGGCTGGGCAGTCTGTCAAATTCTGGTGATGCCCCTCAGTTCTGAACATGTGCTCGTACTGTGATTCCAGATGCCACAACCCGTAAACTGCTTCACAAACACTCTGTGAGATAACAGCTGTTGTGCTTTGCCAGTAGGGTATTCCCATAGGCTCGTTCCTGATGCAGTGAAGAACAGAAATATCAAGCAAAATATTGTTTCAATTAAATAGGACACACTTGAGTGATTTATTTACCTTTAAAAAAACGAATGATTTTGCTACTTGTATTTTACATATGTATACCAAATTATTAATGATACACTCCAACAATAAGCAAATACACCACCCACATGTAGCCAAATAATTAAACATTAAACTCATCAATACCTCTACAAGCAGTGCTGATGAATCCTTTTAAGGTCATTTTGCAGAATTCTGATTTTTAGAAGGAGGTTCGTCATAGCCACAATGAGATTTCATTGCACATAACAAAGGAAATCTCTTCAGCCCATCATGTCACCAACACTTCGAATAACAGAAACCCATGATTTCATAAACATCAATTGGTGATTCAAGCAAAATGTGCACCTAAGGAAGCAAACTCAGCCAATCAAGTGAATGGATACGTGGATGAGAGCTTCCATTTCCCCCACCCTGCGTTTTACCAGTCACCTTCGTCTCGGGAGGATAGCTCAGGGGCATCATGCTCGCCTTGGAAGCAAGACGATGCAGAGCAACACAAGTTAGATCCCCGGGTCCGCGCTTAGAAACCTCTGGTTATTAAGCACGTTATAATTGGGTGCGGGGGGGCCCCGCCAGTACATTTCCTGGGAGGGGGCCCACTGGAGAAAAAAGGAATATATTTTTTTTCAAAATATATTTTTTTTTCTTTTTGAATTCAGTCTTCATTCATGAAGAAATTATTTCTGTAACAGAAATAATTTCTTTATGAAGGCAGAGTGACTACAAAAAGAACATTTATTTTTGAAGACCGAGGGCTCCGCTCTCCCCATGGCATGGAAGACGTTAGGCTCGAGCCCTCCATGTCATGGGGTGGGGGGAGCCCTATTATTTCAAAAAGAAATAGGGCCTCATTACGAGGCAGGCGGGATGGGTTTAATGGCGCCGGTAAAGGTGCCGGTGCCGTTAATCCCATTCCGCCCTATTACGAGGTTCCCTTGCGGAACCCACTCTGGACGTCGCAAGGGGACCAGGGAGCTAACAACGGGCCCGTTATTAACGGGCCCGTTGTTAGCTCTCTCCCCATTCCCATTGATCCCTATGGGGGCTGAAATGGGAATGGGGATGTGTTCCCTGAATGGGGAAATACCGGGTCCTCCAAGGTTGGAATGGCCCCATATTTCCCCATTCAGGGACCACGGATCCGGACCCGAGTTTGGAGGCAGCCATGCCCTTATTAAGGGCATGGAGGCCTCCAAACTCGTAATGAGGCCCATAGTTTATTTTTGAAGTCACTCTGCCTTCACAAAGAAATTATTTCCGTTATGGTTTGGTCCATAACGGAAATAATTTCTTATGAAGTCAGAGTGACTTCAAGAAGAAACAATAGGCCTCATTAAAGGTTTGGCGGTAACCGTGCCGGTGCTACCGGCAGGTTGCCGCCGGACCAGTAATGATTTACTGGTGCCCAACTTCCCGGTAACACCAGGGGATTACAACCCCAGCGGTCCGGGATGTCAGGCGCCGGCAAATGGTAAGTCCCAATTTCCATAGAGTCCTATTGGACTATGGGAATGGGGACCACGGAAGCACCAGCACCGTTAACAACGGTGCCGGTGCTTCCATGAAAACTCTGCGGGTGGGTGCCATTCTGCCTGGCAGGTCTGACATGCTGGGTGGGACGGCAACCGCCCGCAGAGCTGTAATATGCTGGATCGGAAACAACAGCGACGGTAAGTTTACCGGCACCTTTGTTTCCAGACTGGCATATTTGTAATGAGGCCCAATTTCATTTTTAAGTATTAGGGCTCCCCTTAACCCCATGATGTGTGCGTGTGTGAGTGTATGGTGAACAGGTGCACACTTAAATGTATAGGTGGCTGCCTGGGTGTGCCTGTATGGTGAAAGGGTGCACACTTAAAAGTATAGGTGGCTGCCTGTATGAGTGTATGGTGAAAGGGTGCACACTTAAATCCATGGGTGGGTGCCTGGGTGTGTGTGCCTGTATGGTGAAAGGGTGCACACTTAAATGTACGGGTGGTTGCCTGGGTGTAAATGTATGGTGGAAGGGTGCACACTTAAATGTATGGATGGCTTCCTGGGTGTGCCTGTATGGTGAAATAATGCACACTGAAATGTATGGATGGCTGGGTTTAGTTTAGTTTAGTTTATAGTTTTGTATAGCGCGGCCTGGCCCTGTGGCAACTGGGCGCTTTGCATGGTTACAAGCAGGTAAAATATACATGGTTGTTATATATACATGGTTGTTCTAGTACAGGAAAATCATTACATAAGCATAATTCTAGTAGTGCATGTTATTCACAATTTGTGCAGTCCGTTGTGGGATATGGATATACAGTACAAAGAAATGGCAGGTAGGACATTTGTAGTATGATTACAATAAGTGGTTGGTGTTGGCTGGATATGTCAATGTATATATGTACAAGTGACTCAAATGAGTGAGGATACGGGTTTAGTCTTCTTTGGCGATAAATCAGGTTTTGGCATTTTGTATGAATCGATGGAAGGAGGGTTCAGTTCTGAGAGCAAGTGGTAAAACATGTGTGCGTGTGTGTATGGTGATTGGTGTTTGTGCTTGCATTCAGGGGTGCAACAAAACCTACATTTCAGGGGGCTAAGCTTTCAAATGTTGGGAGAGGCGCTAACTTCATGGGCGGTGGGGGAGGGGCAAATATATTTGTTTGGGGGCATCTCATTTCTTTACTCATTTTAATGAGACTATTCTAGTGCAGCTTCAATGTTACAAGCAGTTAACACTCTCCTTTAAGGTTGAAAGCACCCACTTATGGACTGCTAACCTTCCAATCACTCCCCTGGCATTCAAGTATTAAACCCACATCACAATTTCAATTGCATAAAATATTTGGCATTTGAAAGCAGGTACTAACAGTGAAATGCTTTTTGTTAGTATTAGCTGGGCTCTTGTTAACAGCGAAACCCAGGTGCCATTTAACATCTGTGCCCTGTTCTGTCTGGCAACTGCTCTAAAGATCAGCCAGGTCGAGTCAACAAACATAGCACAAAGTTTCAGGGGGAGTGCTGAATCCCAGTCAACTCAATGGTGTTGCACCAATACTTGTGTTTAATGTCTTGATTACTCATTACTACTAGCCCTATTCTTCCTCGTCCCAGTGTGTATGAGAAAGTACTTGTGTATAAGGCACTCTGCCTCATACACAAGTACTGGGATGAGGTAGAGGTACATGGAGGTAATGCCTGACTTAGCTACCTGTACTCTTCATTACTCCTAGTCCCACTCTTCCTCATCCCATACTTATCTATGAGGCAAAGAGCCTCATACGTAAGCTCTGGGACAAGGAAGAGTGACATGGAGGTAATTCTGGGCCAAGGAGCTGATTTTGGAGGTTGGGGTAGGGGTGGTAGGGAGAGCGGATGTGTGCAACCAATCATAATGCTGTCCATGTCCAGGTTAAGCAGTCATGATATGTGGTATTAGTGGCTAGAGAGGCATTTTGGTGCAGCCAGTTTAGTCATTCCTCAGTTTGGTATGACTTTTTTTTAACTGGGCATTTCTGATAAAGCAGTCCTGCTAAGTGAATTACCTGGCTAGACTGCCATTTGGGTGCTGCCATTCTAGCCATTTCTTACTGTGGCATTGTATATTTTTCTGGGCATCTGTGATCAAATTATATGATATAAGTAATTTAAAATGCACCGGTACACAAGTGTTTCTAGGCGCGACAAGACAAGGGAGGGAAGATAGAGGTAAGACAAGACAAACGATCTTACTAAGCCTTGTGTCATTCAGATCGTGCAAGTGCGAGATGGAGAAGTGCAAGGGGAAAGGGAGGGGGAAGTGCAAGGGAGAGAGGAGGGAAAAACAGGCAGCAATGCTCTGAGTAAGTGCAGCCAGGGCAGCGTGGCTCTGGGTATTGCAATGCGAACAAGGAACTGTAGGGTTACAGTTACAGCCCCTAAGTGCTTGGTAGGCCCAGAGGCAGTGCAAGGGTGACTGATCAAGAAAGAGTCTGGACTCAGTGAGACTCTGAGGGTAGCCAAGCAACCAGTCGGTACAGCGGACAGGTAGATGAGGTAGGCCAGCAAGGGAGGGAGAGAGAGAAAGCAGAGGAGAAGAGGAACGTTTTGAGCTGCTTCCGGAACTTCAGGTGGTCCAGCTCAAGTTTGAGAGGGGCAGGGAGGCTATTCCAGAGGGAGGCACCTGCAGAGGAGAGAGATCTACCCCCACTCTCTGCCTGGAGAAGTGTCTAACCCTTAGAGAGTTGTAGGTAGCTGAGCGAAGGGCTCGAGAAGGAAGATATTTTGGAAGAGAGTGTTGGATGTAGTGGGGGCCCCAGGCCTAGAAAGCCTTGTGGACAATGCAAAGGGTGTTGAACTTGATCCTTGCAGCAACTGGGAGCCAGTGGAGGGATTTCAGGGCTGGATAGATAAGATCCCTGACAGTCAGGAATGAGCGAGAGAGTAGAGGAGTTTGAGGGGAGCCTGAAGGAAAGCGGAGTGTCAGCCGCATAACACTGAAAGTTAGAGGAGAAGGTAGAGTTCAGGTGGGCCAAAGGGGCCAGGTAGAGGTTGAAAAACCATGGTAAGAGGATGGAGCAGAGAGAAAGATAAGTTGGTCCTGCGAGGGGCTGTCCAAGAGGAAGGAGGTCAGCCACTCAAGGGCCTGATCCGTCATGCCCAGGTTCTCATGGAGTAGATTGATCAGGATTGATCAGGATGGCGTGGTTGACCGTGTCGAAAGCAGAGGAAAGATCAAGGAGGATGAGGACAGAAGGAATGCTGGAATCAAGGTTAGAGAGCAGATCTTTACAGGTGTTCAGGAGAGCAGTTTCCGTATCTCTGGCAGCTCTGAAGCCAGACTGAAGGTCATGGAGACAACCAACAGATTCTGTGTGGAGAGTAAGCTGGGAGATGGCCAGCTTTTCCAACAGTTTGCCCAGGAAAGGGATGATGGAGATTGGGCAATGGTTTGCCAGGCAGGCAGGATCAGCAGATGGCTTCTTGAGGAGTGGGTGCATAAGGGAGTGGTTAAGGGGAGAGGGGAACGTTCCAGTGGCAAAAGAGTGATTACAGAAATCGGCCAAGGCTGGAGCGAGGGTGTCAATATGGTCCTTGATGGTTTTGGAGGAGCAGGGGAGCACCTGTTTGGATGACGCTTTCATAGATCGGACTTGTCTAGAAACCTCGTCAGGTGTTGTCAGAGAGAAAGAGGAGAAAGGAGGAAGAGAGGTAGAGATGGCCAAAGGGGGGCTGTGAGAGGAAGAGGGAGAAGAAGAGGAGATGAAGGACAGGAGTTTTAGCAGAGAAGCGAGATGACAGAGCCATACAGAGGGCCTGGGAGGGAACAGGAGAGGTAAAGACTGCAACAGGATTGACCAGTTCCTTGCAGATTTTAAAGAGTTTGGCCGTTTTGTTAGAGGCCACATGCTTGAATGTGTGTTCTCTTCTTGATGAGTGTTAATGCTTCGACTGGAATTTTGGCGCAACCTCTCTAGGTATGTCTAAATGTGGCCTGGCATGCTTTACTGTAACGAGATTACGTGTCTACACTGGTCTACATTGTGTAGCCATTTGGACATGTTTTCATTGTGGCATGGCATCTTTAATAGCAAAGTATTAATGTTCCTGTGCACTGTTGGTGAATTGCATCTATTGGATTGGTGTTACCCTACAAAACAATTGCAAACACTCTGGCTTTTTAGGCAATTTTTCTCAGAAAGGGTGCTGTATAGTTCATTAAAACACATATTTATATCTTTCTCCTAGTGCAGTTCGTGGCAAATCCCTTCAGCAGCACGTTTGTGCGTATTTCGCAAGCATGATAATCTATGCCTGCCCAGAGTTTGGCGTGATCAGTGATTTATTGCCGAGTTGGGGGACCCATTACACCCGAGGCCGTTCTTGGGTAGCACACCTTTTTGTTGTGCTTTCTGGCCCATCATCGAGCCCCCCTCCTGCTCCTCATACATTTCCCAGCCCTGAATGGCCTGCCCCAAACCCTAATCACCTACTCCTTCCTGTCTGGCCGCCATCATAAAAATAAAAAAGTGTGATTGTCCCTTTTCTATTCCTATGTTAGCAGCCATCATTTTCTTTTTATTATGGGAGATTGGGCTAGCACAATACGCACTCCCTTTGAAAAAAATGCAGGCATTGGAACCCCAGATGGATTTCCTGTGTATGAACAGGTATCATGCCATGTTCTGGCACCGTACCAGGCCAGTAATATCCCTGGTCCCTCACTGAGGTACTTGCTTCGCTCAGGGCTGCCTATGCTTTGGCTGGTAGACTGTTACCAGCCTGTGCGCCCCCGATGCAGGTGTGATTGCTATAGTGAGACACTCCAGTTTATAGCGATTTCACAATAAACCATGACATAGAAAAATTAAATAAAAAAAGACCAGTGAAAACAAAAATGGTTTTGCAAAAACTGACATCTTTTAAAAAAACAAAAACAAAGGACCATGTTCTCAAATGATTTTGGATGGAAATAATGAGATTAACTATTGCATCTCTTCACTTACATTGAAAAAAAAAGGAGTAGCAGGAGAAAATTGGAGACTGTAAGGTGTGAGTTGGGAACATAGAGGTGTGGCAGAGACTTGGGAGTGTGAGTTGTCAGTGTGACAGAGTGCACAAGTATGTGCACAGCTGGCAGATTGAGAGATGTGGGGGTGTAAATTGTGATGGAGATGTTGTGTGTGAGTGGTGTTGGGCGTGGGGTTTGTGTGGTTGGGGGATTGGAGAACATTTAAAAGGAATATTTGCACATTTAAACTGAGAATTGACAAAAAATGTATTATATAAAGTAGGAATACACATTAAACTAAATAAGTGAAGCAAAACCTTCTTCCCAGTCGTATTTTATGCATTAGTCATTATGTCAACATGGATTTTTACTGGTAAAGATTGGTACAGGCAGCATGAACATATTTTCTCACAGTCCAAAAGTTATTAAGAAACCAAAATAAAAACTGTTTACAGCTTATTCCGCTGAACACAGTAGTGAGAAAACCGCAGGACAGCTTTGCACCATATACGAAACAACGTGTACACAAAGCACTGTAGAAAGGCCTTTTGTAGGGTTGAGGTAAAACTGTGCAGTTGTTCTAAAATAATTCAATAGAGAAGGGGTTTCCCCGTTCCCAACATTTTGTATATAACTTCCATGGTGCATTGCACTGGTGAGGCTTTTAGAAATGAAAAACTGCCTTTATTTTCCTCATTCCTAGCTAGTCCTGAGGTAATCCCAAGGAAACAGAAAAAGTGCTCAAGCAGACCACATGTCTAGTGGAAGATTTACTGGTGGTCAGACGGCCGGTTTGTTCTTGACCATTTTCATGTTACCAGGGAGGGGTGGGGGAATCTCGTTGGATTTCTTCAGGAACTGTGCTGAAGTGTCACAAGACACACTCAGGGCAAGAGGAGGGGGGGCACAAACTAGCGAGTGTAGCAGCGAGTGAAAGGACGTAATAGGAGGGGGTCAGTGAAGATTCAAGGAAGGGGACCTACAAAGGAGTGAGGGTGCCACATGAACAGTTGCAGTGGGAATGGAAAAGACGTTAAAATTGTTTTGTTTTCTCATTCCAGTAATAACCCACCATCCTTTTTTATCGCTACATGAGAGCTATTTTTGTTGTGAAATCATGGTAATTTCATGATAATTTTGCAGGAAAATCTATTTTCAAAATGTATGCTAAAACATGCAGGGAACCACCAACATAAGTGCAACACCCATGGCAGGTGGGATTTGATAATTTAATGCTCAGAGGGATAGGGAATTTGGATGACGGACTTGCCTGACCATGGCCATTATAGTTTAGCCTCTTTCATGCAACAGGAATAGTGGTGGATGCTCTTTTGGCTAATTCTTGCAATATTGACAGTGAGCATGGCCAAAGACCGTGGCCACTCGCCATGACCTAAAGCCATGGACCATGGGCTCATGTAAGGTATTAAGCTGGGGGATATTAGGCACACTTGAATGAGGGCAATGTCAGCCTCAGTGGGAGTGTGGCACACTGGATAGGGGTAGAGGGATATAGGCTTGGCTGTAGGCCACAGACTACAGTCTTTTTGCCTTATTGTTGCAACATGGACATGGTGGAAGACAATTGCTACTAGTCACGTTCCGAAGGCAAAGGCCAGTGGGATCTGGTTACTTACTAGCTAAGGGGATGTGTGCCATAGTGGTAGGTAGGTTCACTGGTCATAGTCATTTTATAATAAATGGTGCTCAAAGGACAGTGGCCAGTTAAACTTGCAGAGGGAAGATGAAGGGATGGTTCAGGTTTCATTGCACCCATCAGTTGGAAATTGCTGAATAACCAGGTTTATAGCCATTTCCTGAAGATTAAGTGGTCTTCTTCTGTGTGAAGGTGGTTGGACAAAGAGTTCTGGAGACTGGATGAGGGGAAAGACAAGGCAAAGTCTTTGTGTCATTTCTGATTGACGCTAGGCACCATTACTAAGGTATTGTTGCTAGATCAAAGTAATCTCAATCATTGGTGGTGGGTCAATGTCCTTGTGTTGGATTCAGTGTTCCTGCAATAAAAGCCTTGGTGGGAAATTAATACAGTTTTGAAGTTAAACCTCCATTTGATTGGGAGCCAATTGCATGTACTTTGGGCTATGGTGTTGTGTTTGCATCTTTCAAGTCTCATTAAAAATGTGGCTGTGGCTTTTTGGACTCATTATATTCTTTGAGTAGTTGTTCCTAGAGTCCAATGCATAATCTAATCTTGAAAATACAAGTATGATGACGATTATGGTCCTCTGTGTGAAGCTGAGCTAGTTTGTGGTGTGGGTACTATATGGGCGAATATTAGTCAGTGCGCCTTCCCTTTGCTTTAGATATGGTTAAGTGTATGCTATAGAACCTGGTTGTAGCTATTTAATATTCCTTGGCAGCAGAACCTTGTAAGGTCTGGTACTCACTAGCCAGTCACTAATTAATTACGAAGGGTGGTTAAGTTTTCAAGGTCACTTGCGCTCAGCTTTCTAAGTTGGTTTGTTTTCAAGTAACGCCAACATGGTTATCTGTTCATATTCTTTATTGATTGCATGACATAGGTATACTTAATGTGTGAATTGCTCCAACATCCTCCATTTGAAGGCATATGCATCCTTTTCACCCTTACCCAGGCTTTCTCAAGGCACAGTTGTGAATAGATGCATAGATTAGTTAGGGACTTTTGTCAGATCGTGTGATTACATATAACCATTTGCTGTCCATTTTTCAAGTGTATAACAATTCAATCATACAGAGGTTCAATTAGACAGTTCATACATATGCGTGATGCATAATAAATACAGCTTGTACAAAAGTTAGAGCAATGACTGCTAGATGGACCAGCCTAATGCTATGATATATGATATGATATGTAATTCATAACGCGCCTGTACACAAGTGTTTCTAGGCGTGACAAGACAATTAGGGAGAAACAGACAGAAGAAAAAACAACGATTTTACTAGGCCTTTGTCATTCAGATCGCCCAAGTGCGGGATGGGGGGGAGGGTGGGGCGGGAGAAATGCAGGTAGCTCGATAAGTGCCGGGGGGCAGAAGTACAGGTATTCAGTAAGTGCAGACAGAGGGTGGCTCATACGTGCTGTGAGAGAAGGGACTGTAGGGTTACAGGTACAGACCCTTAAGTGCTGGGGATGCCCAGAGGCAGGGTAAGGACAGCTGGACATGCAGGAGTCTGGGTCTGAGTTTAGTGGGAGGTCAGGTGACCAGTGCACCGAGCAATGTAGTGAAATAGGGGGGGGGGAGCAGGGCAGAGTTTAATTAGTAAGAGTCAGAGATTTGTTTTCTCGTAGTACATAATTGGTTAGTCTGTCTCATTTTGATTGGTCTTACCTCTGAATTGTTGATAGTTTCGAATTTCAGTGGCAGGTTCCCTGCTCAGGGTCTATCCATGTTAGTTAACAGTTTGTAGTTCTTCCTTTCATGACGACGGTCTATATGCGAGAAGTACCATGTCAAATAGTGGTATTATGAATGGATTAGCTGATATGGACAGTTGTGCCCAGCATGCAGTCTCAGTGTCTTATCTTGTTTCAGATAGGTCACATGTTTTCTATAATTTGTTCTAGATTGTTCAGTTGTAGGCTATAAATATCTGAAACAAAATCAAATTTCTATTTAGAGAGTGCCCTTTATGATGCTCATTCATCTTTCTATATCTTTTACCCTAAGAAACTTTGCAGATTTTAATGTTAGGGCGCATATCTTGTGCTCATATATTTCTGGGTGGCGGCAGTCCGCCTGGCTCGTGGTTGCGGTCACCTCTAACATGGCTGGCTGATGGGTAAAGGTACACAATGTCCTGTCTCCTTGTGATGCAGCAACTAATCTCACCCAATACCAGGCTGATTCAGAAATTCGAAAATGCACGCTTTAGTTCTCTTACGGCGGAGGCATTGTGCAAACCTTGCGTTTGCCACCATCATTAAAGTGTTAACCATTCTCTTTGACTTTCAAAATTAAAACAATTTGTAAAGTGTCGCAATCGTATTCCAGGAGAGTTCATTACCCTATATTCCATTAATCTTTGTGGTGCTTGTTCGTGTCCCTCATCAGACTTATATAACTTTCTCCGTGGATCTAAGTTAGTTTACCGTTTACCATGGCGGCGGAATTCCGCATGTGTTGCGTTTACCGCCATCATGTCAAAGTTATATATTCGCTTCAGCTTTCATGAATAAAACAGTTTGTAATCTATTACAATTGTACTCTAGTGAATGAGTTATTTTGTGAACCATTAACATTTCTAACGCTGAAATATTTTAAATATATATCCCTCGTCAGACACACTAAAACATCCCATTGGATCTGTATTAAATTTCCCTTTGGTCGTAAATACCTTTAAGTTTAATGCTTCTGAAGCTTCTGCTGGAGTCTTTCAGGATGGCAGCATTGTGATTGGGTTGTGAGTCTGTTTAGTTCATCTAACATAATTATTATGGATTCAATGTTGGTTTGAAATAAGTCTATGAATTACTTAGTCCATTCGTTATCAAGTCGTTAGGGCTGAGGGCCCCCAGTTATGTATCTTGGTAGCCTCTCTTGTAGTTTGCCAAGAAAATCGTATTTGTACATGAAGTGGGTAGTGTTGGACGTCAATTTAATTGCTTGTCATCATTTTCCCACACTACCAGCATGTTCGTCCACTGAGCATTCTTATCTTGATTTTTACAAAAAATAATGCATATCATTTTCAGTTTGTAGGCCTTCGGTGATTGATCTCAAATTACATATTAGCTTGCATTCTTGTTGGCGTAGAGCCTTCTCTCGGTTACCCAATCTCGTATCCAGTCTGCTATCTTTTGCTCTGGAGAACTTGATATCCTCCTTTTGTCTTTTCAGTTTTCATTTGACCAATATTCAGCCAGGGCAATTTACTTCCTGGTGTTGTCAGGCTTCCAAGATGTTCCTGGATTCTTAATCTTAGTTTGTGCAATGGCTCCCCACATACATTTTGTTACATTTTGTTACATATACATATCATTACTTAAATTACAAATGTTATTCTGCAGTTTATGAACTCGTCAATATTTATTTTTCTGCCGTTTGCTATTTTCTGTGTTTGGATATTGTTCAATGCATATCTGGACATGCTGCTGTTGCTGCATTTATAAAATCCTTTCAGTGGTTTCCCAGTCTGGATATAGTTTGTGATGTGTTGGATAGTACAGTGTTGGTAGAAACCGCTTGTGATGCTGGTGTTAACTTGTGGTACCACTGTGAGTGTATAGATACATTCCATCCAGCCAGGGGATTGGTGTGTGATTTAGGGTCATTCTACAGATCATTAATCATGATTTGATTGGATTGATTTCAAGCTTGTCAGTAGTTATCCGGTAGTCCACATGTGCAAGGTGTGTGAACAGATCTCCTGTGTGTCTTGTCATTTATTAGCCTATAAATGGTTTGCATGTCATTTGCATGAACCATGTGAGGCTTCAGTCATTAATATGTTCCAGTAGCTGCTTCATGTAGAAGTTGAAGTGATCCTTGGTACAAATAGGCATGTCAACTTGTTAGGAGATGATCCAAATAGGGCTACGTGCATTTTTTTAGTTGTCTTCGTCCGAAATGAGGCAATCCCATGCAAGGTAAGTCAGTTTACATTAGTGTCTTCTAGTCTTAATAATATGATCTTGTGGCTCATTGTGTTAACGAAGATAGAAATATATAGCAGAATTAATGCTCTGTGCTAGATAGGGTTTGTGTTGCTGTTTAGGGTGTCCAAGTCAGGCATTGTGTGAACTATGTTCCTTTCATTGGCCTGAAAGCAAGATATGAATGTGAAGAATATTTTACTTTAAAATTCCATTTGGTAGATACATGTTGAAGGACTGTTCAAATGAATGGTGTGTTGGACATTATCCAGTAGTTTGTTGAGTTATTCAGGTCTGCTGTAGGTTTTTTGACAAAACCGTTTTAAAAATATAGTTTTGAAAGCCTAACAAGTGCCCACTTGCTTAATATAGGCATTTAGGAATGTAAGGAAGGCAGGCGATAGCCAGGACTGACTGGTTATTGCTTTGTAAATATTGGAGACACATAAGTCTTGGACAAGCCTGTTTGATTACTAGTGTTCTCCAAGTTGAGGTGGTCTTATTGGGGTAGGGAGATCTGCTAATGTTAATTAACTAGTTGAGTGTGGTAGAGCTGGTGCTTGCCTGTGCAGATGGTCTTGGATCTGACATATGTTATTACTGAAGTGTGTTCCGATTACGATGCGGTTGGTATTATATTCTAGGCTGCGATAATGCAGTTACTGTGACTGAAACAAATACTTTGGGAATAATGTCATCTACAAGTGAGATATCTGAAACTAAAATAATAAACTGATCTGAACTGTCATTTAGCACGTATTACCGGAGTGGTTGTTTTTCCACGCAGTAGAAATAGGTGATACTGTTATCCAACAGTTCCAGGGAACAGCAATGTGTGCAGAGTTTGCGAAAGACATATGCAAACCTCTTTTGGGGACCAAATAGCAGAACATTACTCATTAACACAAGTAACCCCAGCATGTTTCATTCTCTTTGGCTATCATTATTGAGGTGTAATTGAGGTCTCTGGGCATGGCAAGCTTGGGATCCAAGCCAGGGCATACATGACCCATTAGGAGTGACGTTGGCAAAACTAAAAGGTTGATAGGTGGAAGGTTTGAAATGAGTCATAACCTCTGACACTGCCCTGGACAACCCACCAGATAATTCTTTTTTAGTCTGTCATGCCATTACAGAAGGAAAAATACTGTATACTTTATACTGTCACACAAAAAGGGGCAGTCCAGCCCAAACTGTTAGCTTACATACCTTCTGTGCAAGACCAAAAGAAACACCAAACATTTTTCAGACTATCTTTTCACTCGGTGAGGCCCTCGAAGACGATGCCATGTTTGTCATAAATGGAGTTGACCACTGGGGGAGTCAGTTATCCCCAGTAAACCCACTCATCTAAACTCTAATGAATACAACATCAAAACACAATAGGATATATCAAAACAAGGGATGACAGTTTGGATGTGTGAGTTATATAGCAAATATATCTGTTTTAATATAACTTTATAAACAAAACATTCCTCGAGAAATGTGACCATATGAGCCAACTATTATCATCCATAAAGTTGAATTCAGATTCATATGCCAAGATTGGTTATGGTCAGGTCAGTTTAAAAATAAATCTGTATTTCTGAAGAACTGCAGGAGATGAACCCAAAATAGACAGATACACGGTTGTAACAGAAAATAATGATTCCACCTTTGAGGGTTCAACAAGCTGTGATATCTTTTGTATTAGTATTGTTTTCAATACACATACAGTGCATGTTTATATGATATTGTCAAAGTGAAATTCAGCAGTCATAGCAAGTTGCATTGCTTCCATTGAAAATTAAGTATACAAAGCTGATTACCAAATTAATGTCTAGATAACAGGTCAGCTGGACAAGGAAGTAGATACTGTATGGGAGTGAGGGATTCTCAAGCCCTCTCGCGTCGTACGCTCCTCAGTACAAGGCTTGGACCGCGTGCCTCCGGTAGTGGTATTGCCCCATGCCCTCATGTAAAGTTAACCATGGTTGACTGCTGCATAGATGGGACTACTGAGCAGGACACGGGGCATCCATCTTTTGTGCCCCTTTTCGACTCCATCTTGTGTAAACAGGCCTCACTGCGATAGTACAGCAATGCTCAGCTCCCCTTTCGACCGCAGCAGCCAAGGACAGAGACACACACACACAAGACACGCAGGCAGCTGGCTGTCCCCAACCCTTGCACTCCCCCTGCGAAGGAAAGCTCTGCGCTTCCATTCTCACGCTGAAGCTGGAGAAAGTTGCAACAATCAATATGCTATAGTTTTCTACCTCTGAGATCACTGTTTACCTGAAAACCGGCATGTGAACCAAGATAAGCTAAGCACTTTCTGCTCAATTCGTTCTCATAAACGTGCAAGCCACCCACCCCCATTAAAACAATTTATTGCCATCCTGACCCTGCACCCCCTGTAAGGTATTTCTTTCAAGTGCCAGACCCTCGCCTGTGCTGCGAAACCCACCCAACACACCTACGACTAACCTCAAGCATTTTTATTATTTTACTTGCACTAATGAATTTGAAACCTAGAAAGAGATGCGAAACATAGCCTGATTCTTTTACATGCACAATAAAGGTCAAGGCCTTCAATTAATGCCACAAATGACCCAATTGTGCTGACAATAATCATTGTGTGTAACTTATGTAGAAATGTGACAAGTAGCATAAAATGTTTTAAATAATTTGTCATTTAGTATGAAACAATACTAGCTTAGGTAGTGACCACATTGACCGGACCCTGACCTGCATGGAACACAAGATGTTTGACGTCCGTCAGCTACTCAGCCAACCAGGAGGAAGAGATGCTACCCAAACCTACAGCACCACACCGTCTGGCCAATCGGGTCCATTTAGTATTTTTAATTAGAGTTACTTTAACTAATATAAATGTTGGCATTGATGTAATGAGTAAGAGTTTTTTTTTGGGTTATTTCCTAGCTGGAGAAATAAACCATCCTTTGAACTCTTGCAGCCGGGTCTCAGTGCCTCTTTCCCCGACAAGGGGTTTTGGCTGCTATTTTATTTTTTCTCTCACACGTAGGAAGACGGGGAAAGGCACCTACATTTTTGGTGACCCCCGCAACGTGATTTAGAGAGGTGCCTTGAGGCCTGCGCTGCCCAGCAGCGAGATCCAGGGCGCCCCCCCCGCAGAACCATCGCCTCCGCGGTTGACCAGACTGTGCACACCAAGAAGGAAGGGTCAAGGGTTCCCGGTTGACGAATACCCGATCGAAAGCTGCTCGCCAAGGCAGGCCACGGCTTGGTTGGGGGACGGACCTGAGCGAGGTCTGGCCGCGAGCGACGACCCTCGGAGTACCTGACTGAACACGTGGAGTCCCGGTTGCAAAGACCCCAAAGGAAGGTAAGGGGAAAATACGGGAAGAAGGGAATTAGCAACAAAGGGAAGGTAGCCAAGAATAGGGTCTGCGTGAGTGACGGTTAGGCTTTTCTGATCTATCCTTTATATGGCCATTAGGTGTTATAAGAAGTGAGAAGAAGAAGAGAAGCGGTATCCGAGCCCGTAGGGGGTAGAAGGCGGCGCCGCGTAGCATTTGTCCCGACCAAGTGCAGAACAGAGATAAAGAGAAAAATAGTAGGGGCCTCGTGTAGGCTCGGAGCAGTTTTTAGAATATTCTTTTTCCGTGGAAGTAAGAAATCTTGAGACATAATAAAGGTGAAAGAGGTGGGGAGTGAATGCAAAATAGTGGATAGTATAAGGAAGAAGAAAAAACAGGGACAGTAACGGGAATAGGGAAAGAACAAACGCGCGAAGGCAGTGCATGTGTATGTTGCATGATTATATGTTTGTTGGTCTGCTTTTATGTATATGTCTTATTGAACACGCTAAAGTATTTTAACACAAGTAATTTGTGATTGATATAAGGTAAAAGAAATAAACCGTGAGGGGTGATCAGGTAACACCTCTCAGAAAGCTAATGAGACATATGGTAATTTTGAACATTGATAAAAAATATATTATTTCTACATATTGGTACTGATATACCAAGGAAGAGGTGGGAAGAGATTCAAAGGTACTAGAATACACAAGAAAGGAAAAGAAACATTGCCATGGGGGGGGTAACACCACTAGCACATATTTGCCATCACCTTCCACTTTATAGCGACAGAATACAGAAGTATCACGATCAGTGGATCACTGAGATAAAGGGAGACGGGGTTGCACCAATTTGTTCAGAAGGAGGATCATTTGACAAAAGAGTGTTGGACCTAGTATCAACACATTTGCTAGCGCGATACAAAGGGAAACAGTTACAGAACCAAAGAGAAGTGTTAGATTTATGGCGAATGTTTGAGGAAGTTTCCCCCACGGCAGAGGTAGGTACAAGCCGAATGACAGATAAGCAGAAAAACCCTGAAGAAGTGGATGGGACACCAAAAGGGGAATGTTCAACAACTACAACCGAAAACAAAGTAACAAAAATGTATCCCTTAATGACTAGGCCAGCGGTAGGGTTTAGTGAACCCCTATATATACCACCCACCGCCACTGCCCAGAGCGGGGCAACAGCCCCTGAACCTCCACCATATGACAAAGGAGGCCTGTATGGCCCCACGAGTGCACCACCTCCCGTGGATATAGCACGTTTAACAGGTGATTTGAACCGTCAGCTAGCACACGCACAAATGGAAATAACACGGTTAAGAGCTTTATGTGACAAAGGGCAAATGCTGCCAGGGGGAGGGGAGGTACCCCCACTGTCACTGGCAGATCTCACACCTCCGATCGGGGCAGCAAGCAATGCAACCCCAGCAGCCTCGGTATCAGGGCAGTCTATAGTATCGCAAGGGACATCATCGCAGCAGAGGCAAGAACAAGAGTGGCAGTCAGGACAGTTCCTGTTCCAATTGAATAACAAGCCAGTGAGAATTATGCGCCTAGATACAGCAGAGAGTCAACAAAGTGGAGACCAGAGTGGAAGACAAGGAAGTGAACCCAAGGAAAACTGGGAGGATAATAACGAGTTAGAGTCAGAAATAGAAGAAATATGGGACGATTTAGATGAATACGAAGAGGCAGCTGCCACGGAGGGTTCCCCACTGCCAAACCACCGTTACCCAGACACACTATCGCCACTATTATGGCAAGGTAGATTACGACAACAAACAGGGAGGATAGGATACATATTGGTAAGTAAAACGAAAAAAGGGAAGACAAGCAGAACGGGAAAGAAACAAAAACTACAAATGCCACTGATACATAAAGGAGCAGGTAGGACAAATTACATTCCGTGGGCCCAAATGGACAAAACCAACCTGTTAAAACTCCTCCCCCCACTGACGGGAGGGGCAGGTAAGTGGATACATGTATTTGAGAAGAACACGGCAGGCGTGCCGTTAGCTATAGGTGATGTAAAAAGTCTATTAGTTTCAGTAATCGGGGACCAAGCAGACACAATCTGGGAAAGGGCAGGGTTCCCGGGAGTAACGATGAGCTGTGACTGACACGATGGATCACCATTTAACAATGTTCGAGCACAAGTGTGGGATGCATTGCGGCATGCATTTCCAGACGTTCCAGATTTACATGCAGTGATGCAGTGTACAATGGAGGAGAACGAGGATCCTGCGCAATTCATTTTGCGAGTGCAAGATTTATGGAGAAGCGAAACTGGTACGGCATGGAATCAATCAACAGCTTTATTATATTTTATCATTAAAAAGGGGATGCCGAAAGAGGTGCAGAAGGCCTTGGACAAAATAGCTGGGATCGAAGCCAAAGGATGGCCTGAAATTCAGTGCATAATTGTACACCACTGGAGGAGGATCAAAGAGAAGGAAAAGGAGGTCACGCAAAAGAGGCTGGCTGACGAAGCGAAATTAGTACAGACAAAATTAGTGAAGGTCGCCGCCATTACTGCCAGTGCAACAGCAGACAGAGGAAACGAAGGAGAAGAAAACGCAGGAGGAAGGCCCATCGGGATAGCAGCACAGTGGGCTGGAGAGGACCAAGGACAGTGGAATGGAGAGGAACAACCATGCCAAGGATCGCAGTGGCAGAACAGGCCGGCCCAAGGAAGAGGTGGGTACCGCGGGCAACGGGGAGGATACTGAGGAATGGGAAACAGAGGGTATGGTGGGCAAGGACCAAGGGGAGGACAACTGGGGTCGTGTTGGAATTGTGGAAGATGGGGACATTATTCACGAGATTGTAGAATGCGACCATCAGGGTATTTTCAACAGCAGCAACAGCAGCCCATGAACAATGAACAGGGGTGGGGCTGCCCACACCCAGGTAGCCCTTATGGAGTTCCAATGGGGTGGGGGGGGACAACAGGATCAATACTGCCATGACCCCCAAATGCAACAGAGACAGCCAGCCCCACCACAGCAGCAGCAGCAACAGCAGCAGCAGCCACAACAGCAAAACGCACTACAGCCCATGGCGAGACAAAACCCAGTAGGGAACATAAACAATAACCCTTTTGCAGCGGCCGCAAACAGTGCCCCTGCACCATACCGCGGCGTAACGGTCTTGGGTGACAACGTTTTTTCAATGCCAGGTCAGCAAAGATACCAAGACTAGGACAACCCACAGAGAGCACTTGCGTGTCCAGTCCTATCCACCACACAAAGTGCGAATGAGGAACCCCTAGTGGCGGCAGAGATAGGAAACAAGCAGTTTATCTTTATGGTAGACTCTGGAGCAGAAAAATCATGCCTCACAGAAGGGCGGTTTCAGCTCTCGGGAAGAAATTTGGAGACGCAGGGGTTCTCTGGGGCTATTTTAAAAGTTCCTTCTACAAAAGATCTTGATGTAACGGTGGGGGGAAAAACAGTGCGTGCACCCTTATTGTACTACGAAGACGCGCCAATCAATTTGATGGGACGAGACCTACTCAGTAAGTTAAACATGACCATAGCCTTTACTGAAAAAGGAATAGTGTGCTCGACGCCAGGGGTATGCCCTGTATGGGCACTTTTGCTAATAAGTACGATTACAAAGGAAGTTGCAGTAAGAGGGATTCCCATTGACATGGACATGTTCGTCTATGGAATACAGGTATTAGCCAGAGTAGTGCCTGAAATAACACAAAAAGAGTGGAGAATACCATCCGACTTCATATTCCGCCCAATCACACCAACAGATGTAGTGCCAGGCACAATCATGTCTATAGACATTGAGGCAGTTCAAGTTTCCAACAAACGCATTGTGGTCATAGGCCTGGACACGCAAGGATGCGAGTGGAGAAGTGTGCTATGCACAGAGCCAAACATAATGCTAAAAGATATTACTGATGAAGAATTGTTTACTGACTATGAAGGGGATGGAGAAATAATAATGGAAATAAGCATACCATGTGACATTATGATTCAATACAGAGAAATACACAACCCACTCATGGCTAACATAAAGGCCCCATTGACAATATTTGAAGAAGACATGGCCAGGGTAGCACCTGAAATTTGGACTACAGGACCACACGATGTAGGATTGTTGCACAAAGTAACTCTCATAAAAATAAAACTGGAACCAGGTGCCCTCCCACCCAGAGTGAAACAATACCCAATATCCAAAGAAGCAGAGGAAGGTATTAGAGAAACAGTGAATGCACTCCTAACCCAAGGTATCTTAGTGCCATCAACTTCCCCATGCAACACAGCGATTTTTCCGATTAAGAAAGCAAAAGGAGGGGCGTGGAGAATGGTCCAGGATCTCTGCAATCTCAATGACGTCATCCAAAATGAGTTCCCTTTAGTGCCTAACCCATCATCAATATTGTGCAGTATACCAAAAGAGGCAACTTGCTTCACTGCCATTGATCTGAAAAATGCCTTTTTCTCTGTGCCACTCGCACCAGAGTCACAGTACCTTACAGCTTTTACATTAGGAAACAACAGATATGACCATTGCAGACTCCCACAGGGGTATTGCGAAAGCCCAAGCATTTTTAACAGAGTACTACAAGAAGACATTGGCAACATAGATGTAGGGAGCACCATAATACAGTTCGTAGACGATTTACTCGTCTGCAGCAAAACAGAAGAAGAGTGTAGAGAAGACTTGATAACACTGCTTAACGTATTGGCTGCCAAGGGATACAAGGTGGACAAAGGAAAGTTACAATACTGCCTTGCTTGACGTCTAAAGATGGAAAAAGAATATTACCAGATAGAGCAGCAGCCATTCGACACATTTTCACACCAAAAACAGTGGCGGACATGCAGAAATTTCTTGGCATATGTAACTATTGCCGAGCGTGGATCCTCGATTACGCAACATATACACGGCCAATGCTACAAGCAATAAAAAAAGCACAAAAGAACAGAGCCCCAATAAAATGGACACAGGAGACAATTGCTCAATTCTCTCGATTAAAAGACCTTATTTCAGATGCCCCAGTCCTTGCCAATCCAGATTATGAAAGGGCATTTTTCCTGTTTTCACACAGCAATGGAACAATAATGACAGCAGTATTGACACAAAAGACATCACTAGGCCACAAACCATTAGCGTACTACAGTGGAATATTAGACCCAGTAATGCAGGGACATTTTCGCTTGCGAACAGGCCCTCGCTGCAGCGGCCTTCGCCATTGAGAAAAGTGCCACGATCGTAATGGGATGTTCAGTGACGCTATATGCAGAACATTTGTTATTTGCTATCTTGGAAAGATCAAAATCTACCCTCACAACACAGAGAGCCTCTGCTTATGAAATAATAATATCAAGTCCAAATGTACATGTTGTCAGATGCAAAACAGTGAACCCAGCTACCTTCATTACAGAGCCATGCACAACTGAGGATTTACAGGAACACGATAGTAGCACATAGAGGGAGAGGGCGATGACATTCCCAAAGCAAGTGAAAACGCCCTTACAGAAGGAGAAATTTATTTCATAGATGGGTCAGCATCCATAAATTCAGAGACAGGAGAAAAACATGTGGGGATGGCGGTAGTGTGCATGGAAGAAGACACATATGAAGTGATTGTGCAAAAATGCCTCCCATCACATTACTCTGCACAAGCAGCCGAACTGACTGCGCTAATCAGTGCGTTACACACAGCCAAAGATTGTGCAGTGACCATATATTCAGATTCAGCTTATGTCACCACCACAGTTCACTCAGGGCTATCACGTTGGCGAAGGAGAGGGTTTAGAAGGGCGGACGGGTCCCCTGTACAGCATGCCACGTTGCTAAATGAACTAATAGAAGCTTTAGCAGAACCATCGGTAGTAGCAGTGGTTAAATGCCAAGCCCATACCCATAACACAGACGCCGTCTCATTGGGGAACGCGGCAGCCGACGCAGCAGCGAAAGAAGCCTCGTACTTCAATAAGACACCAACATCAGAGTACATTGTAAAAACAACCACAGCAGAACAACCAGCAGATGCATACAATAACAAGCCCATAGCACAATTGATAGATCTCCAGAGAAGGGCCCCACCGGAAGAGCAGGAGTTGTGGGGCAAACAAGGGTGTAAGCAATCAGCCACAGATCTCATTTGGAGACAGGAAACGACAGGCAAGGTAGTGATGCCCTTAGAATTATTAGAAGTAGCATTCCAACAACTGCATTTTCCAGCTCACGTTGCAAAACAACACATTGCCTCAGATATTCAAGAGTATTGGTTTGTTCCTAATCTACACGAATACTTGACTAAATTTGTGATTGAATGTACTACATGCCAAACTTACAATTCAGGAATAACATTGCAAACTCTGCCTGGCACTTTGCCACGCCCTACAGGTCCATTTAGAGAACTACATATCGATTACGCCGATATGGGAGAAAGATGTAACGGGGCAAGATACTTGATTGTGGTGGTATGCCCCTTTTCACGGTGGGTGGAAGCGGACCCCTGTCCCCATTCTGATGCAAAATGTGCTGCCAAGTTCCTTGTGCGAGAAGTATTCTCACGGTGGGGAATCTGTGACATGATCCATTCAGACAACGGCACGCACTTTGTAAATTACCTCTTCAAAAAAGTGACCTCCCTAATGGGGGTGAAACACAAACTATGTTCGATTTATCATCCAATGGCCAATGGAGTTGTGGAGAGGATCAACGGGCTGCTCAAAAGCAATTTATCGAAATTATGCAGCACGTTGAAAAAAAATTGGGTATATTGTCTGCCCCTAGCAATGTTCCAACTCAGAAACCAACCATGCAAAGATCACCATTTAAGCCTGCACGAAATCGTGACGGGAAGGAGAATGCACACACCGCTCTCCCCTGTTAGGAGGGCGTCTGATGCACACAGGGCTGCCACAGTGCTGGGAGAAGAATTTAAGGAATACCTAAAACAGCTAACGCATGCAGTACGCAGCATAGAAAAACAAATTGTTTCACCATTTACTGAAGATATAGCAACAGACACCTCCAATGCCGACAGCAGACAGCCCGGAGGGGCCTTTAATGCCAGGGGAGCAAATTCTTATTAGAAACTTTGTAAGAAGGTGGAATTCACCAAGATTTCATGGTCCATATACAATGGTGTACAGCACCCCAACTGCAGTTAAGGTCACAGGGTTAAAATACTGGGTGCACCTCTCAGACGTAAGAAGGGTACACAGTGTTACACCTCCCCAAAATGAAAGCGACTGTGTGGATGCCATTACTGGCACAGGTTGACATGATGAAAATCGCAACTTAGACAGGGAAAGTATAGGGGAAAAAGAAAAGGTTTTACATATTTTGTCTCTCTCTCTCTCTCTTTCTTTTCTCTTCATATAAATCGTGTTGTTTTTTCTATCTTTTCCTCATTTATTCCCTGAAGAAATGAAAAGGAATTGTTAAATGCCTAACTGAGTAAAGAAATGAAAAAGAGTAAATAATTGCAATTATGTTTCTTTTCATGTGACTTAAAGAATTTGTCTCGCCCACATAGGTTCAACATGAGCCAATGCGACGAAATGGCTGAGCAAGCTGAAATGTTAGATAGAAATAGGGATGCCACTAGGGCCAGTAGATTAAATAATTTGGAATGTGTTATAAAATATGCTGCTATATTATTTGCAATAATGATGTTTTATTTTATTTGGTATAATGTTGTTTTATATGTGGCAAATTAAATGAACCAAGGGGGGAGCGGAACTGATATGACAAAACAAGGGTCTAAACTAATATGGACTGAAGCAACGGCTATTTTGAAGGACACTTATAACATTGAATTGAATGATAAAAATATAACATTGCCCCTTTTACAATTGCACGTAAACTAAACTGCTATTCCATTGTTGAATAATACTGGAGCCAAGGAAATAGAGTTTGGATGGAATGTAAATGATGATTACTTTTGGTTCACTGATTCCAGAAATACAAGCATGCGTACACACACTGCACCAGAAACCAGCACTGAATACACACATGTCACAATGAACAACATAGATGAAGCATGGTCTAGAATATTCCCGCTGCAATGTTCACTAGTTGGAACCCAATTAAAAAACAGAAGGAGGAGAAAAAGGGGTGTGGGAAAAAACAGATACGATATTTATCATAACTTGGGGTTAGATGAAATAGAGGACCCCCGACACCCTGACCAATCAAACAAATGGTATTCAGACATGAGCACCACAGCAAAGCAAGCAAGTAATGAAAGTTGTTACGTTTGCTCACTTATTCCCAACGCAACTAGAACCCCAAAAATGTTAATCCCACAGGAAGTACCCTTGTCCGAGGCCCAATGTTTGATTCATCTGATGCTGTGTAGAATAAAAAAGACATTTCAAGCACATACAGTCACTATGGAAAAATTAGAAAACAAACAAACTTGCACCAGCAGACGACAATGAGTAATCTGCCTCCAGGAGCCATTTTTCGTTATAAAAGGCACAAGATATGCAGATGACAAGTGGCATGATGAAACGATTGAATGCGAAGCTGAGGGGCTTCGAGGACTGCCAGAAGAAACATACGAATGGGCAAAAGAAACGTGCATCCCCATCTGGACACAGCATATCACCAAGCTGACATGGGTCACACCCCTGGAGAGACCCATAAAGATTCAAAAGGAAATACCACACAAACTTTGCTTTCATGGAGAAGGGAAGGTGAACATGGGAATGGTGCAGCAGTGCAATAAGACTTTAATAATGCCAGTCATGAAAAAAGGCACTGCTGCATTAATGGACATATACTGGATCTGTGGCAAACAAGCTTTCCTGCATCTCCCAGCATCCTGGAGGGGCACTTGTGGCATAGCCACACTTCACTCAGCACATATACCAGAGAGCCACGTCCAGTTTACAGCAAGGCCTTCATCTGACACATCGACAGAAGGCCAATCGACTGACACATCGGCAGCAGGGCAATCGGCTGAACCATCGACAGCGCCCGATGAGACAATCACAGAGCCCCCAGCATATGAACTATTGTCAGAAGAAACTTTGAAAACCAAGTTGTCACGCAGCAAAAGATCCAATTATATTTCATCCATATCGTCAGAAAGCCTTGCTAAAATCCCACAACAATATAAGCTTTTCTCATCTGCAGAAACATTCTTTGCATCGTTCCTAGCATCAGGCATTCAAGCAAGGGCAAATGCGAAATGGCTGCAGATACCTGCTGGGAGCTCATCCAGCTGGCCAACGACACTGAAGAAGGATTCAACATCATAAAAATAGAGCTCTGTGCACTGCGCCTGATGATGATGCAAAGCAGATATGTCTTAGATCTTATCACAGCGATGGACGGTGGTGTTTGCAAAAAAATTGGGGGGGCGTGTTGCACGTTCGTACCAACTTCCGATGCTGATAACGAGACACTGTCACATGTGATAACAGCAGTGCATAATTTAGGAGAAAGAATGAGAGCAGAAGGCGGAGTAGACAACAACACGTTTTTCGACGATCTGTTCAGCTGGATACCATCGTGGATGAACATCGCAGCAAAGATACTCATTCCCATCATAGTCTTTCTTCTCTTGATATTCTGTGTGTGCCAACTGGGACTAAGATGCTGTGAAAATAATATGCCTAATTCAGCAATGATGATGGTAACAGTGGGCCGACAGACAACGGTGGCTACCATGATAGATGCCCAAGTACAAACCGGAGAATACACCACACCACAGTATAGGATGACTGCCATCTATAGACAGTATGGGGACGTGGTTGATAGTCTACATTACACTACCATTAGAGAACCAAAAAACTTGCTGTGGTATAACGAGGTATGGATAGATTTAGATGGGGATGGTGGGATATACTTAATGGTCACCCCCGAAGAATATGCAAGAAGGAGTAACAGCTTAAGAAGTGTGTGTAAAGCATGGATGCCAATAAAGGGTACACCTTCTTGGGATGAGGCTGTGGCTGAAACTGAGCGTTACCGAAGGGAAAACGGAAAGAACGAGATAAAGTAGTTTGTTACTTTAGATGTAACGAAAGGGGGGAATGTATGGGAGCGAGGGGTCCTCAGGCCCCCTCACGTCGTACGCTCCTCAGTACAAGGCTTGGACCGCGTGCCTCCGGTAGTGGTATTTCCCCCTGCCCTTATGTAAAGTTAACCACGGTTGACTGCTGCATAGATGGGACTACTGAGCAGGACACTGGGCATCTATCTTTTGTGCCCCCTTTTGACTCCATCTTGGGTAAACAGGCCTCGCTGCGATAGTACAGCAATGCTCAGCTCCCCTTTCCATCGCAGCAGCCAAGGACAGAGACACACACACACAAGGGGCGCAGGCAGCTGGCTGGCCCCCACCCTTGCACTCCCCCTGCGAAGGAAAGCTCTGCACTTCCATTCTCACGCTGAAGCTGGAGAAAGTTGCAACAATCAATATGCTACATTTTTCTTCCTCTGAGATCACTGTTTGCCTGAAAACCGGCATGTGAACCAAGATGAGCTAAGCACTTTCTGCTCAATTCGTTCTCATAAACGTGCAAGCCACCCACCCCCATTAAAACAATGTATTGCCATCCTGACCCTGCACCCCCTGTAAGGTATTTCTTTCAAGTGCCAGACCCTCGCCTGTGCTGCGAAACCCACCCAACACACCTACTACTAACCTTATGCATTTTTATTATTATATATGCTTTTACTTGTACTAATGAATTTGAAACCTAGAAAGAGATGTGAAACATAGCCTGATTCTTTTACATGCATAATAAAGGTCAAGGCCTTCAATTAAAGCCACGAATGACCCAATTGTACTGACAATAATCATTGTGTGTAACTTATGTAGAAATGTGACAAGTAGCATAAAATGTTTTAAATAATTTGTCATTTAGTATGAAACAATACTAGCTTTGGTAGTGACCACAGTGACCGGACCCTGACCTGCATGGAACACAAGATGCTTGACGTCCGTCAGCTACTCAGCCAACCAGGAGGAAGAGATGCTAACCACACCTACAGCACCACACCGTCTGGCCAATTGGGTCCATTTAGTATTTTTTTTAGAGTTACTTTAACTAATATAAATGTTGGCATTGATGTAATGAGTTAGAATTTTTTTTTTGGGTTATTTCCTAGCTGGAGAAATAAACCATCCTTTGAACTCTTGCAGCCGGGTCTCAGTGCCTCTTTCCCTGATAAGGGGTTTTGTCTGCTATTTTATTTTTTCTTTCACACGTAGTAAGACGGGGAAAGGCACCTACAATACATGGCTTATTAGACCATCCTTGCAATTAGTGATGCAGAGAAGCATTATCCGTTCTCTGCCCTCTCCAGTTCCTGGACTTGATGCAGTTTACATTCCATGTGTGGAAACCTGTCAACATATTAAATCATACATTGAATACATATTTATTTTTATTTTCACTTTATCTTCCATTTTTTCAAGATGAAGTCCAGCTCTGTTGGGGCTTTGGCAGACCATAAAAATACCTTAAAGAGTCTGTAAGGAGAATGTTCAATACTGATGAGGAACAGTGGTGAAACCTGAGAATAAGTGAATTTGAAAAACATGCCAGTGATCTAACACAGGTATTTTGATAGAGAGAATACAACATCAAGCATACACGCTACAGTAATGCTCCAAAGGAAGATAGCATGTGATTTGTCACTAATCCCAACTCTGAAACACACATTTTAACCAAACCTTGAACTAAATAAACAGTGGACAGTTCTGAAAAAGGACAAACATCCATTCATAGTTCCAAGTTCACAATGATGCATCACATGTTAGAAGACATGCAACATTAAGAACATCATATGCCACAGTGCATTGATTCCTAACACAATCACTGCCATTAATTTCAGGTCATGATATACACAATGGTGAAACTCAAAACATTCTACATTTTTCTAATGTGGCATAAGTTTTAAAGCGTCCCCAAACAATGAATAATCCCAAATTATCAAATGGGAAGAAGAATGTCATCAAATCATTCATGAATTTGAATTTGACACATGATGTATGCCAACAAACATACATGTGAGAAACTGTATATTGGCATCAGGGTATTGTTTGTGAAACTGATGACACTAGAACATCTCATAGCAATTAAAAATAAGGATGCAAAATATCACATGGAAATTCACTGTGAACAGTTTCATAAATGTAAGAACATATCAATTATGTCATGTTTGCCAGCAAACATTTGTATTTCTCTTTCTATGTATTGCCACTTGTGGAGTGATGTACACTACAATGTAGTTCATTGGCTCTGTGTAAGGTACAGGAAGTGCTGGATGGATTGGCAGGCAAGAGTTTTCATAAAAAGCCATGCCTGATGTGTGCAATGGAAAAAGAGAAAGAAGGAAAAAGGACCTGCGGAGGGCCAGCTGAAGGGCTGACGGCTTCTAGAATGAAGGTGCAACAACTGACAAGCAGTGCCCACCTTTAAAAACATAATTAAATCTTGGCACGGCCAGGAGTTTCAAGTGGATGTGAACGTTTCTGCATGAAAAGTAGGGTTTGATCTGTTTGGAGAAGAAAGAGGGCGCATGGTTATAAAGATAACTGTGAACTGCACACAAAGGCTTTGAACTGCATACATTGCTCAATCAGGAACAAATGGAGTTCAATGAGGGTGCTGATTATATGTACAGACCACCAGGATCATTTTGAAGAAATTGCAACTGTTACAGCCGAGACTTGGGAAGACCACATTAGAGTGAGTTAGACAAATCTAATCAAGAATGCAGAAGATGCACAGATATGTTCTGAGCAAGAGATAAGTGTGGACACATGTGCAACTCTTGATCTTTCATCCCCTTATATCCTGTACAATGGAAGGAGATTGAATTAAGCAGTTAGATATATTCCAGAAATGAAAAGCTAATGGGAGAATTGAACATATGTTCGTGGAATGTTAAAGGTCTCAACATCCCAAGGAAGAGAAGAGAGGTGCTGACCAGATTGAAGAGGGAAAACATTGATATTGCCCTTGTTCAGGAGACTCACCTGCTAGCAAAATCAAAACATCTCCTTAAGAATAATTTGTTTACAAGGAACTGTTACAATACCAACACGAGGGGAGTGGATATACCATTACGCAAAGGTCTGAATTTGAACATGGAAAAAGTAGTGATGGATGAGGATGGGGCAGTAATACTGATTGATGCTAAATATGAAGGGAGATTAATTACAATAGAGTCTATTTATGGACCATGTACTAGTGGAAGCTCTTTCTTTAAGAGGCTGTTAACGCTTTTAGGAGAAATGAATGGGGAATACATAATCCTAGGGGGTGACTTTAACTGTGTTCTTGACGGAAACATGGATCGTTCTGCCCAGTGTAGATATCCAGCAGAGAGTGCATTTAAGGCATTTAATGAGCTTTTACATGGTCTAGATCTGGTTGATGTTTGAAAGTTTTTTGCACCCGGGGGAGAGGGCTTTCTCTTTTTATTTGCAGGTCGATGATCCACATTCTAGGATTGACTATTTCTTGATTTCAGAGAGACTGGCTGCAAAGGTCTATAATGTGGACATCAAGGAAAGAGGGATGTCAGATCACTCTTTGATAACGATGCGAGTGACCATGGGGATGGAATGGTTGGGACACTCAAAATGGCGGATGAAAACCTACATATTAGAAGAACAGGGAGTGATTGACTACCTAGAAAAATTCACAAAAAACTGTTTTGATATTAATGAGGGCTGTGCTTCCAATGCTATAGTTTGGGATAGCTATAAGGCAGCCATTAGGGGGGAACTAATGAATATTACGTTGCACACAAGGAAAAAAGGAATGGCTGAGCTTAAGAGTTTGGAAAGTGAGTTAGGTGTGTGCCAAAATAAATATGAAGTAACAAAAAGTAATGAAGACAAAGTAAATGTGATAAAGTTCAGGGAACGTCTTAAGCAGGAAATAGATATCAAATATGAGAAAGGCATGTTCTTTATAAGGCAGAAGTTCTGGGAACAAGGGGACAACAATGGTAAGTTGTTAGTGAATAGGTTACGCAGTCTAATAGATAATCCCTTTGTTCAAAAAATAGAAGGGGAAGGGGGAGAATATAGAGTTAAAAAAGAGGAGATATGCAAGGGCTTCAGGAAATGTTATGAATATCTATATAAAGAAGATCAACTCACAACATCTGAGGATATGGAGACGTTTTTCAATAAAATTATCCTGCCAAGGTTAACCGATAACCAAGCTGCGACTGTTGATGGTCCCATTCCTGAGGACGAAGTACTGTCAGCTATTGAACAACTCAATGGGCCTCATTACGACCCAGGCGGTAAGTTACCGCCTGGGCCGTGACTTTACCACCATGGCGTAAACTACGTTTACGCCATGGTGGTTGGTGGACTTACCGCCCCATTCCGAGTTTGGCGGGGCGGTAAGTCCCCAATCCCCATTTACCCTTCCCCATTCCCATTTTTGCCCCATAGGGCATAATGGGAGTGGGGAAGGCGTTAATTACGCCACCGTAAATTACGGTGGCGTAATTAACTCCATGGTCCCTTAGCGCCATGGATTTTAACACCTGCTAAAAGCAGGTGTTAAATCCGCCATGGCGCTAAGGGACCTCCTACTCAGGCGGTAAGGGTCGGCGCTGTTTACGGCGCCGTAAACCCCTTACCGCCTGGGTCGTAATGAGGCCCAATAAAGGTAAAACACCAGGCTTGGATGGCCTCCCGGTTGAGTTTTACCAGGCATTGAATTGGGTACTGGTGCCGTTCTTGTGCACACTATAAAATGGTTTAATGACTAATGGGGAAGTATGTCCCACTATGAGAGAGGCTTGTATTGTGGTACTCCCAAAACCAGGCAAGGATTGTAAAAAATGTGAAAACTACAGGCCAGTTTCTTTATTAAATGTTGACCTCAAGTTATTTACAAGAATCATGACTAATCGTCTTGATAAATGCATTGGTGACCTGATCAGTAGTTCCCAGTTTAGTTTTTATGCGAGGTAGATATGTGTATGACCATATTAGAACATTAATTGATATAATGGGACTGCCAAAAGAAAACATTCAGGAAACACATATTTGTATGGATGCAGAAAAGGCCTTTGATAGGGTCAACTGGGCTTTTCTGCACCACACGATTGGAGAAATGGGCTTTGGAGACACTTTTATAAGAGTTATTAAAACATTGAACTCATGAATCCGTGCAAAGGTTTGGGTAATCTGTTTTATGTCTTCCCCATTACTCCTATCTAGTGGTACTAGGCAAGGATTCCCATTATCACCATACCTGTTTAACTTAGCATTGGAACCACTCATTGAATAAAACAGGAGTAGAGTCTTCATGGACTTAAATTTGGGGATAGTGAAGTTAAAATCTTGTGCTACGCAGATGAAATGACTATTATCTTAAGAAACCCAACAGAAGGTTTTCCCTTTGGATGTTGGACATACCAGAAATGTTATGGATACCTGGAATTGTCAATGAGAGGTGGGTGCAATGAAATATTTGGGAGTTTACATGGTCCGGGACTTGAAAAGAATGGTAGAGTACAATGTTACAACAATTAGAAAAGACATTTTAAAATGAGGTCATTCGAAACTAGGGCTATGGGTGAAAATTAATGCCAAAAAGATGGTACTTCTACCAAAAGTGCTCTACATTATACAATCTAACCCCTTGAAGTTCACAAAGAAGGCCATCCTTAGTATTGATAAGGCTTTTCAGGAGTTTCGTTGGGGGGGAGGGTAACAGACCTAAGATTCCCAAATATGTTTTAACACGTTCTGTGAAGGAAGGGCGATTTGGGTACCCCAACCTAATGAACTACTGCACTGGGTTTGTCCTTAAACAATCAATGTTTTATCTTTCTGAAGTTAATAATTATGTCCCCAATAGGCATGTCATTGAAAATGCACAGTTCTCGCCTTATGCTCTGGGTGATATGTACTCAATGTCCAAGATGCCGAATTCTATAGTAAGACTGCCTACTATGTGCACAACTAGGGAGGTGTTGCAAAATGTTATAATATGTAAAGGTGAAAATATCTGGATACATTACGACGCGTCTTTGTGGCATAACATAGGGCTGCAAATACCGAATAAAACGTTATGCTGGCAGAGTTGGATCAAAAAGGGCATACTTAAAATACATGACATATGGGAGAATGATCACATGATTCCCTTTGATCACCTAAGAGAATCCTTCAGGATTGGGGGTAGGGAACATGGCTGTTATAGGGCTTTAAACATACTTTTGATAGACAGAAAGGGAATGTATGGTGACACCATGAGAGAGATACCATCGATATGTGAGATTATTCACTCTCTCCCATGTGCAGTGTCTACATACATGAAAATAATGTTGATGGAAAGTTCACAGGTGGAGGCATGGGAAAAAAACTTTGTCCAGCTTGGATAGAGGATCTTGGCACAGATATTCCAAGGGAAGAATGGGAATACCTACTTCATATAGGGGCACAGACAAAAATGGACATGGGGCTCAGGTATGTTAGACAGAGGATTCTTTGTAGACTGTATTGGACACCTTCAAGAATGGCTAGTTTAGGACTTTTGGATGATGATACCTGTTGAGGTTGCGGTTCTGGTCGGGACAACCTAATGCATATGCTATGGACATGCTCTAGGAGATCCACCTTTTGCAATTAAATTTTACATAGATTAGACATTGTGGTGGGAGAGTCTCTCCCGTACATGTTTTACTCAATGATTTTGTTATCAAACAGAGAAAGAAGGGATAAGGCCAGAGTTAGAGCAAACTGAATTGATAAGGTTTTGGTAATGGTGGCAAAACAAATACTAAAACATTTGGAAATCAAGGAAAAAGCCAAATGTAGATGAATGGATGTTAGATGTTCGAACCTTATCAAACTATGAGAAAGTTATGTTATTAAAACAAGGAAGAGAGGGTTATTATTCACAAATTTGGGGAGACTTCAATGAATTGTACTGTTAAAAGTTATTAACCATTTGTGTTATTTTCTGTATATAGTAGTGAGGGGATCATTGTAATTATTATATGATGTTGGCTGTTGTGCCTGTCTATGTTGTGTTGTTTGTTTTAAGTCAAAGGCTTAAAATTTGGTTGTAGAATAGAGGTTTACAAGTGTTACTAAGTTTTTCACCTTATGAATTTATGAATAGTATTGTATAATTATTAGCAGACTAATGTATTTTGCAATCTGGGTGAAAATCCACAATGTTCTGAATATGTTGTAATCTCTGTTCTTTGATTGGTCATTCAAAAATAATAAATACAATGATTTAAAAAATAAAAAAAACAAGAGATAAGGGAACAATCTGATGGATAGGAATGAGATAATACCAGAATGTGGAAGATAGATTGTTAAACTGAGGAAGGAAAGTAAGGGACACATGAAATCTGAAGCCAAGGTTTAAACCACAGGAACAGATGTAGGGCAGCTATCATCAAGTGGCAGCCAGAACTCTGAGCACCACGAGTTTGAGGGGCTGCCAAAGAAAATGACCTCCATGTTATAAGTTAAACAAGACAGGACTGAATATGAGTGGGGGTGATCTCAGATTGTTGCCCACCCTGAGAAGGAGCTGGGTATCATCAACATAAGTATAGAAAGTGCAACCAAAAAGGGGGTCAGTGCAACAAAATGTTGGATGTAGAGATTTAACAAAAGATGTGAAAGGGAGTATTCTTGGGGATTTCGGCAGGTAAGAGGTCTAAAGGAAAAGGGAGTGTGACAACCTGAGAACAACCAGCAAGTAAGGCAAGATAACACATAGCTGGCAAAATGTTGGAAGCAGAGCCTGCCATGGTCAACCCTTTCAAATGCAGCAGACAGTTCACAAATTACGAATCACAGTACAGAAAACACCACCGACATCTGTGGCCAGTCTGATATCATCAAGGGCAGCCAACATGTCAGACACTGTTCCTCCTTCGCAGACAAACAAATAGTCTGCCAAGGATGAGAAGATCCTGACTCTTCAAAAAAGCTTGCAGTTGGGGAGTAGCAGTCCTCTCATAGCCCGGGAGGGAAAGGAAGAAGGCATATAGGGTGTGAATGAACACAGAGTGCATGGTTATGAGAGGGCTTTTTTAACTGAGAGTTACAATTGACCTTTAATAAGAGGCTGGTAGAATGCCAGTGAAGAATGAGGCATTGGATACAGGTGTAAAATGTAAAAGTGTAAAGGTTTGACAAATGTAATGAGTACAAGGGTCACCCAGAATTAACTCAAAAGAATGTTATGATTGACATGAGTGAATTTTGCGTGGACCAAAGAAGAGAGCAGACAAAAAAGAGATAGTGCTTCTGTCAGTTTTAGTCATCTCAGAAATTGTGGTGTGACTAGAAGATCATTTTTCCTCAAAGAATGCTGGTAGATGTTTACATAGTTTGAGAGGAGAAACCTTAGAAGAGGGTGCAACCGGAGAGTTCCTCCAGGACAGTAAATTGTTCCTTCTCAGTGTTGTCTATTGATTCAGTATGTGAATAAAATAATTTGGCCTTATGAATAGCTGTTTACATATACCAAGAAGTCTGCTGTAAAACATGAGAGGATTACACAGAGGTGAGGACATTGACAACTTCTTTAACAAAAATTTGGATCATTTTGGAAAACATCTATTTCATGCAATGCAATATGCAACATAAGTCCAGTTTAGATATTAAGACATAGGCTGTAGGGTGACCGATGCCCCAGAAATGCAACAGTGATTTAGATTCCCTGGACTATTGCAGGGAAAAGCTTCAATGTTAGAATGTGCAATTTCCAAGCATCTTAGAAGAGAGCAAGTTTGGTGTCCAGTTGCCTTTTCAGAGTATTCAGGAACTGGGATAGCGAAGCCTGTTGATACATGATGCCTTCCGTCCATGCAACCTCTTTGTGGTAGCATCCAGTAACCAAGCATGTTGATGCTGTAAATCCTGGGTGAGGGGGATATCTAGCACGACATTACAATGTTTTATGTGCAGTAAGAAGAGCATTTCTCGTTTGTGTCCTGAATTTGGGAAAAGGTTAATTGAAAAGGCTTCTCTTAAGTCAAGGCACCAACAATAAACTTGCAAGAGACTTTACACGTGCACAAAATGTGGGAACAATTGCCATCTCATGAACATACTTCTTGCCCACATGAGGACATGGGTGACAACCCATATCAGTGCACTGAATTTAATGTCATCCATTTGCATGATAAAGTTATCAGCCACCAGTAAATGAATAAAGGTGAGAAACCTTATGAGTGCAATGAATGTGAGAAAGGGTTTGCTCGGAAGGGACTTCTTATTCGCCACCAGAGAACACATTCAGGTGAGAAACCTTATGAGTGCACTGAGTGTTGCAAAGGGTTTGCTACAAAGCAAGAGCTTACTATCCACCACCAGAGGACACATACAGGTGAGGCGCCTTATGAGTGCACTGAATGTGGGAAAGGGTTTGTTCAGAAAGGAGGGCTTACTAGCCACCAGAGAACACATACAGGTAAGAAACCTTATGAGTGCACTGAATTTGGGAATGGGTTTGCTACAAAGCGAGAGCTTACTATCCACAGGAGAAGACATACAGGTGGGAAGCCTTATGACTGTACTGAGTGTGGCAAAGGGTTTGCTACAAAGCAAGAGCTTACTAGCCACCACCAGAGAACACATACATGTGAGACGCCTTATCAGTGCACTGAATGTGGGAAAGGGTTTGTTCAGAAGGGAGCTCTTATTATCCACCAGCGCACACATACAGGTGAAAAACCTTATGAGTGCCCTGAATGTGGGAAAGGGTTTGCTACAAAGGGAGAGCTTACTAACCACCAGAGAACACTTAGAGGTGAGAAACCTTATGAGTGCACTGAGTGTGGGAAAGGGTTTGCTCGGAAGGGACGACTTATTCGCCACCAGAGAAAACATACCAGTGAGAAACCTTATGCATGCACTGAATGTGGGAAAGGGTTTGCTAGAAAGGGGAAGCTTGCTATCCACCAGAGAAAACAACCAGGGGGGAAACCGTATGAGTGCACTGAATGTTGGAAAGGGTTTGTTCAGAAGGGACATCTTACAGGCAACCAGAGAACACATACATGTGAGAAACCTTATGCGTGCACCAAATGTGGGAAAGGGTTTGCTGCAAAGGGGGAGCTTGCTATCCACCAGAGAACACATACAGGTGGGAAACCTTATGAGTGCACGGAGTGTGGGAAAGGCTTTTCTACAAAGCAAGAGCTTACTAGCCACCAGAGCACACATACATGCGTTCCGTAAAGCTATGAATACCATCCTCTTCTCATAACGTTCCTCGCAGCACCATGAATACTAATGAAATGTCCCACTGCATAAACTGCATTGTAATGATCAAATGCATAAACTGTAATGACAACTATGTTTGTAGCAATCATAATGTGCCAACGACTGCTACCATTCCTGTACCCATGTAACTAAGCTCCTGCAAGTAACAGCGCCTCAATGCCCTTGGGCTGTTTGCGCGCTATATAAATAAAATACATACATACCTAGGCTTGTTGCTTATCAACAGATTAAGATCATTTGAAGTAGGATTTGCTTACTCACATGTGTCAATTAAAAATTAAATGTAACACTTGGTTTCTGGTAGCAGCGGTGACAAAGTCAATTTATTTATGTGCAGCTGAAAAAGCAATGTACAGAGTATCTCCACCTAACAGGACAGCAAACTTTGAAAAAAAGACAGGAATCATGTATATCTTTGTAAGAAATGACAATCTCTTAATGCGCTAATTTAGTTACATTTAATATACTGCTACTGAAAATCTTTTAACCTTGGATATATTTCTAGCATAGTACTGTCTCTTGCTTGCACATCTCCATATATACTGATCACATGATACATTTCCCTCACCTGAGGTGGGTCATATGGAAGACAAGGCATTACATAAGTGTGTGCTTTTCTCAGCTACTGCTAATCCGCTTCACATTCTTTCCATGCTTCGAGAGAGGTGAAACATCAGCCTGGCACATGACACCACATATCCTTGTACAAGGAACAACCAAGGCATACAAGTCATAACCTCATTGTAAGGATCAGATGTTTCTAAAATGAGTTCTGCCTGATATTGATACTTTCACCACCTAATTCTGTGCAGCATCTTGCTGAGCAGCTGCACAGTCATTTGGTCTGTACTGCTTTTGTGTGCCTACCAATCATAGACTTTGGCCGCACTGCCATTTAATAGACCACTAGTTATGGTTGTGGGTGCTTACTTGGTCTGGACATGCTGCATTTGTTACATGGCAATTCAATACTATACAATCTGCTTCTGCAGTTGCAGGTTTTTACCTTTCTACCTATAGTCTGCAGAAATTATAGATAATACAAACTGTGTGAATGTCATATCGACTTAGAAAAGGAATGAAGACATGTGAGCATATTATTTTATCTAAAAATGTCAAGCCAAATCAAAGTTGAACTATCCCTAGTAGTTGGGATCATTTTGAATAGTGTTGCCTCACCATTACATATATTAATACAAATTATTAACAGTTTGCACCCATACCAGAAGGACATCAGAGTATTATAATGTGTGAGAAACCGGATGATATTCTCACTCCTAACTCCCTTGGATCCTCTGCTCAGGTGGGCAGGGAATGGCCATCGCTATTGGATCCAGACCCTGGGGCCAGAGAAGCAAGGGAGTATCACCCAGGTGGGGGGTCCTTGGGGAAAGGGAGTGGGATTCCCTTTGGTGAAACATGGTATCCCCTTTTGTCTACTGACAACATACCCAACCCTTCCCCATGCTTCACAGGCTGTTATAATCCAGTTCCCCTAATTTCTCCACAATTGACACTTGACAGTACTGGATGTAGAAGAGTCAACAAAGAGCAATGAACATTATGCTCTTTTGACCACTCTGGTACTGGGATGAGGAAGATGCCTACTAAGAGCTGTGAGGGTCAGGGATGTCCCTTTGATAGTGTTCAGACAGGGCTAATTGGACATTCTCATCTGCAACCTGTAAAGGGGCTGCAAATGTAAAACAAGGAGACCAACTCAGTGGAGAAAAGAGGGACAGGAGAAGCAGCCAGATGGCTGGTGCAAGCAGCCGACGTTCATTCTGGAGCAGGATGCAGAGACACTGAGAACTACAGAGAGAGGTGGTCCATTGAAATGGTGATGTGGGAGCTGGGACTTCTTGGAGCAGACTCAACAAGGGAAGACTACCCCTTTCCCTTTTGCTCAAAGTGCTCAATCCCCTGTGTTGGAAGACTAACACAGGAGTGCCTGAGGGGCAGGATCTGTTGCCCCGACACTAATATCAGAATGCTGTGTAATTCACACTGCAACAGTAACTGTTAAAGTGACTAGTGAGTTTCTGATAAATGACAAACACGCGTGCGCGTGTGTGAACTTTATTTTTTGTTGAATGCTTTGTATCGGAGTGGTCACGTGCCTCAAATGAGCACATTTTTGTACCTCTCTGGTCCTTTCGTTATCAATTACAAAACAGCTATGAATACTTTGTATCAGAGTGGTCATTTGTGTTAAGAAACACATTTTCGAAGGTCTCTGAACACTGAGCTATTCAATTTAGGTGAAACTAATGAATATTGAACAACAGATAAAGCAAAAACGAAACATAAGTAAAACTTATAATTATTGAATACCAAACTGAATCAAACCCTTGTTAACTTACAGAATTAAGCCATCTGAAACCCAGAAAGGAAACAGAATCTGTTGAAGTGCTGAAATGAAAATAACTTTAATTGATAAGCTTACAACAGTATTCTGAGTTGTACAATGAATATGACTTTAAAGAACATGCAAACATAAAATACTGGGGCTTGATTTACAGTGGAACTTTAAAAGTCAAAATATAATCTTGTGTGAAACCTACAAATTATAAGGAATACATATTTGGAAACAAAATGTACTGAACTGTGGAACTTAAAACCTAGAAGGCAAGGATATCTAGTATTTAAACTGTGTTGCTTACATTTTGGGGAAGGGAACCCCGAATCCTGACTTGGGGAAGGGAACCCTGAGTCCTGATTAAGACTAGTTCATTTTAAGGTAATTTTGAGACCTTTTGTGGAACTGTTTTACACTTAGGGAAGGGAGCTGAAAGGAAGTTGTGAGCTGGAAGAAGCTCAGAACTTTGTTTTAAACATTGTTTTCATTTGGTTGATGACATCCCTGCACATTGTACAGATTTAGTTGTGATGGTAAGTATAGGTTTTGGACACAGACAGATTCCTAAATTGAACTATTTGGCTCAGACCTTCCTTAGTTTTATTTAGCTAGGGAAATCCCACATTAGTATAAGATAAATTAGGCCTTTTTTTCAATCTGGCATTTAACTTAATAAAAGTGTTTTGAATTCTGAATCTGTTATCTGTGTCTTGCTTTATGATTCCTTCACAGATGGTGTCAGTGGTGGGATATGGCTCAACCAAAACAAGTTGGGGGACCCTAAAATTTGAGAAGTTGAGTGCCAGAGAATCAAAACCTTCAGTAGCCAATAAAGGCTCAATTGGGTTTGATACCTGAAATGGTACTGATAAAACAATTCCCCCAAGTGAAAGGAGATTGATACCCACCAACTTGATATTGATTCCACCTCCTGGTACATACATTAGACTAGCACCCAAGTCAGGTTCAGCATGGAGATTTGGGATTGATGTCTTAGCAGGGGTGATAGACCCAGGCTTTGGTGGTGATGGTGAGGTCTAACTACAAACCCACGGAAAGGATCCATTCCAGATCTGCCGAAGTGGATAACATTTCTCAAGGGGTGATTGAAATAGCAGTATTCACTAGGCTTCAGCAACGATCCAGGGAGGAAAGCACATACAAGGGGTTCTCAAGGCTTTGGGGAGGCATACAATACAGCTGATGGCATTCCCAAAACTGAAACTAGAAAACCTACAGATGAAGAGCCTGTGACACATCCTGATTTAGCGTTCAACTGAGAGAAATGACCCTTGTTGACTGAAGCATTCTTACAGGTTGTTTCAGAACCCGAAGATGATGATAAAGGGGGCCGCTTCTTTGTTTTTTATCTGGACTTCTTTATCAAGGAGATATCACTTTGGAAGGTCTAGCAAAAACGTAGTTGGTGGTCCCCAAGAGTCATAATCGTGTGGCACTAGAGATAGCCCATTCTCATCTGATGGAAGGTCATCTGAGGCAGTCCAAGACTCAAGCACAAATAGCTAACAAGTTCTATTGGCCTGGGATTTATGCTGACATTAAAACCTTAATTCAAGTATGCAGAAACTGCCAAAAAACCAACACACATATACCAGCACCAGATCCCTTGAATCTGTTACCAACAAGAATAAATATATCTTAGTCATAATGGATTATGCTACTAATTATGCAGAGGCCTTCCCCCTTCCAGCCAACACCACACACCAGATCCAAAAGAAATCCTAATGGATCAGGACTTGACTTTCATGAGCAGGCTTATGGGGAAGTTAAAGAACTATTACTCATTGCTACCCTTAGAACATCAGTGTATCATCCCCAGACATATGGCCTAGTGGAAAGATTGAACAAGACTCTTAAGACCATACTCCAAATGTTAATTCAACAAGATGGCAAACATTTGGATCAGATGATACCCTGGGCCTTGTTTGCAATTCGGAAAACCCCTCAGACCTCAACAGGATATTGCCCGTTTGAACTCCTTTATGGACAAGAAACACAGGATGTCCTAAATATGTTGAGGGAGACATGGGAGGAGAGAGAGGCAGCTCCATTTCACCTCTTCCAGAGTGTAAATTTCAAGAGCACATGAAGGTTGTACAATCTCTGGAACAGGCTCACATGGTTCACAAGTGGTTCACAAGACCTCCTGCAATGAAAAGGCTTCCCTTACATCCTTTTCGATATGTCAAATCCTGTTGCCAACTTCAGGGGAAAAAAACTTGAGTCCAAGTCCCATGAACCATACGAAGTAATAGAGCAAAAGGGTCCATGTAATGATAATTGCCGCCTTAAAAAAACAAATCTATCAATTTGTTAAAATAGTGGAACGAAAATCCCACAGAGTCTCCAGCCATAATATTATCTTGTCTCTTGCCAGAGGACACAAAATTAAGGCCCTAGTTTTATCTGACCTCAATAATAATCAGAAACAAGATCTATATGAGCTTGTAAGGCAGTATAATGATGTGTTTCGGGAAGAACCTGGGAAAATGAAGGATATTTATCATCATATCCACACTCTCATAGGTAAAGTTGTACACCTAAAACCGTATCGGTAACCTGAGTCTAGGAAAGAAACCAAAATTCAAGAAGTCAAAATCATGCTAGAGGCAGACATCATTGAACCTTCTAATAGCCCTGGGTCCTCCCCCATCCTGTTGGTGGCCAAATCCAATGGAGTGTGGATATTGTGTATAGATATTCATAAATGTAATGCCATCTCTGCTTTCGACACTTACCCAATGCCCCATATGGATGGTCTGATAGGTCGCCTCGGTTATGTTGTGTACCAGTCAACACTCAATCTCTTAAAGGGATTTTGGCAAGTTCCTTTGGATGGGCCTGATGAAGAAAAAATGTCTTTACCACTCCCATAGGGTTGTTTTAATTCAAAGTCTTTCTTTTGGGCTAGGTGATTCCCCTGCAGCATTTCAGAGATTCATGGATACCATCTTACAACCTTACTTTGCATTTTGCAGAGCCTATTGAGATGACATGGTAATGTATAGCAAGACATGGGAAGTTCATGTGTACCACCTCTACATCAGCATGAGCATATTAAGAAAAGTGGGGTTAACCGCTAATGCAAGACATTGCAATCTGGCCCAATCAGCAGTAAAATATCTGTTTTTATGTGGGCAATGGCATCATCCAACCACAACAGGGAATGGTGAGGGCCATCCTGGATACACTCCATCCCAAAACAAAGAGAGATCTAAGGGCTTTTGGGGGATTAATTGGGTTCTACTGCAGATTTATTCCACATGTTTCTAGTAAAACATCCAGATTGACAGACAAGTTTAAAAATGTTGAGTTCCAAACAATCAGGTGGGAAGAAGATGTTGAAATATGTTATAGAACCTTGAAACACTCCTTATACCAGAGCATTGTTTTAAGCATGGCTGACTTCTCTAAAATAAATAATTTTTCAGACATATACTACCTTAATGGGACTAGGAGCTGTTCAGTCACAAAACTATGATGGGTTTGGACATCCCATCCTATACATCAGCAGAAAGCTCTTCCCCAGACAGAAAAAACAAGTGAATCATTGAGATAGAAGCACTGACGATCAAATGAGCTATCAGTTTGATAGTAGCGAGAAGGCATCCATCATTATTGAAGAAAATGACATTTTAACGGCACAACAGAGTGGGTAGTTGGAATAATATTGCACATTTATATCTGCTTTTCCCTGCTATTGAACTGCAGCTCATCTTTCAGATGCACCATAGCAGATATGTAACAAGCATTGGCAATGCCAACAGTTTGGGCTTTTGTGTAGTCTTGGGAAAGGTACTTGCCAGGCACAGCCATAGTGATAATAACTGGCCATTGATGGTAGCAATTGCAACATGGTATGAGTACCTGGGCTTCGAATAACAGTGCCTGGCAGATGCATAATACTTATACACAAGCCCAAACGGTTGGCTTTGCCAGTGCTTGTTTTTAACCTGACGTTGGTGAAGGACAGGCATAGGGCTTTTAAATCCAGTGCCTGTAGGCAGAACTGGTTAAGAAATGTGTATTGCACCAGAAGTTGGTTGACAACTATTAACGGAAATTCGGGAATTCACATGTGTGAATGCTTGCTTACACACCTTCATGTCACAAAAACAATTAATAATATCTGCACGTTTATAAAACGAGCGAGATTTAAGGTTTCTGTGCCTGATTACACACATGCAAAAGACACTTGCTATTCCTGTCTGTGTACAATAGAAGGGGCAGTCGGTTGAATTGTGTCTTTAACTCTTTATTAAAATGTGAAAAAACAGTCTACAATAGTTCAAATGTTGTCCTGGTACAAGGCAGAATGCTAAGAAAAACAGATAAAATAAATGTTTCTCCATTCATTGGGAGAATCCCTGCTCGAGGCCCCCATGGGTACAGTGCAGGCCAGCCTTGTGAATACATTCTGCCACACCACTGAGCAAGGCTCCTTAGTAGGTAAGGGAGATGGTCATCAACACACTGGGCCTCATTACGACTCTGGCGGTCCCTTAATGAAGGGTGCCAGTATGGGACCGGCACCCTTCATTATGGGAGCGCCTATTACGAGGTTGCCTTTGCGCGACCCGGAACAGACGTCTGGTAAAACCAGACGTCCTTTCCGGGTCCCGCGAGGCGAACAGGGAGCTAATAACAGGCCGTTATTAACGTGCCGGTTATTAGCTCCCTCCACATTCCCATTGAGCCCTATGGGGGCTCAAATGAGAATGGGAATGATTCCTTCAAGGAGGAATTACCGGGTCCTCCAATGTTGGAATGACCCGGTAATTCCCCATTGAAGGAACCCAGTATTGGAGCCCGGTATGGAGGCAGCCATGGCGCTAATAGCACCATGGCTACCTCCATACTCGTAATGAGGCCCAGTATTTTATTTACCACATTTCAGATCTTGAACTTTTATCTTGCTCTTTTTTTCCCGTAAATCATGTATCGAGGAAACTTTAATGCTGCAGAGGTTTCAACATTTTTTGAACGTTTTATATTTTTATGAGTAATGTGTACTAATGTTGGTATAATTTATTTAACCCGTTTTAAAATTGAACAAGAGCTGCCATAATGATTCGAATTCCACCTTCAAAGGCGCAATGCGTGCATGCAACCTGCAGCTCTCCAGATGTTTTGTAGTACAACTCAAATGATCTCCCACCGTTGACTATGCTGACTAGGGTTCATGGGAGTTGGGACCCAAGCTACCTGGAGAGCCAAAGGTTGAAAACCCGTGCATTCGGCAATGACGTGATATGCTTGCAATTATGTATGACTACAAGAACAGGGCTTGCGGCTTGTGTGCTGCTAAGTGAGTACGAACGAATACAAGGCATTACTTGCCACAACTGCAAAGATAGGCGTATTTTTGTCAAAGTTAAAAACATTCCAAATATTGTCAAAAATGTGCTTCTCAAGACAGTAAATACATGCAGCGAGACTTTTTTAAGTGAAGTGGTGAAAGGAAAACACCTGCGTGTGTTCTTCAAAGAAGAGACATAATTCCGTTTCAACCTGCTGTAGTTCTTGGTAGGTGCAGCCATACCTGTCGTAGAACACTGTTTTTTTTACACAAGAACTCGGCAGGAAGTCCCTCTTTTTGCTGCAGACTGGGACATTTTCACATGCTGGGCATGTCTGCTGATGCTGCTGTCAGCTCCGCTCTTTCTCTCATCAGTGCTTCGACTTTGGCCCCCTTCATGCTGTGAAGCCAGACTGAATAGTCCACTGCGACGACTAACAGATTCCTATTGATGTCTCGCCCCCACTGTGTGCAAGACAGCCTCTCTCTGGCTGTGGTTTATCAAGGGTGAAGCAGAACATGGCTGCCAGGAACATGCTGTTATTGACGAACTGTGTAATGTTTAATGTGCATCCTCCAGTTGCATTTGCCATAAACAAAGTCCCTTGACCTCTTACTCTTTCAGAAGAACCACTCATGATTATAATATGATATAATTATGAAATGCCACATTGCACAGTGGTTTTAACATGTTGGTGCTCAATTTAAGAAAGCATTGCTGAACCCCCAGAAAGGAAAACATGTGATGTTGTTACTGGACCGAAAGTTATCCCCAAACCCTTCATCTTTCTCTTTTTTGTATTCACATATTTTTAGGCCCAATAATGCTGTAGTGCAGTGCATTTTTTTTCACTTTCATTTGGGGGTATTGCACATTAGAACTGAAGTAGGACATCAAGATCCTGCTCTTCAGGCAGTACCAAGGGAACCCCTGAAAGCCTCAAGCCCTATAATAGTGCGCATGCCTAAAATGTCACCAATGAGCTTTTTTTAAACTTTGTGCTATTTTCAGAAATGTGCAGGCCACCTTATTCTTGAACGTGACCAGTCTATTTCAGGCAGGGTTGGGGAGTAGGGCAAACGAAGGGCTGGCTATTCCCCTCGAAGACATAGGTGTTGCAAGCATGCTCCAGACATTCATTTGTTTCAGCTCCTAGCACCCACTTGGGAGCTGGGGCCCTATTTTACAGTGGGCCCGATATTGTGAAATCTGGCGGGAAACAATGTAAACATGTGTATTTGGGGGCACAGAGATGCAAGTGTGACAGCAGTGGTTTAAACAGCCATTGTCACACTGAAAAGAATACCTGAAAGAAACAGGTTGTCATCTATTGTGCTCACCAATGTGCTTGGTCCAAACAGGCGTAAAGAAAATAGTTTATTTTCTGTGCATTTCAATGCACATTCCATTTTCAATTTTGGCTATTAGGTGTTGCTGTAACAACTTCCTCTAAGCCGAAACTATTGTCGAGGGAATTAAGTTTTTGAGAAGAGATACCATGCGATGTATGAGGATATGGCATATGAGGATGGATACATTGCCTGAAGGTGTTGTTTGGTTAAGTAAACAACCATTACACTGAACAGGCAGGAAGAGGGGGGCACCACCAATTTGTTTTATGTTATACTCTTTTTATGAAGACTCAGGTATTTGTTAGTGGAGCTACCGGGCCATGTGATCGTCCTTTAACACCTGGACCCAAAATTGTCCAAAATCTCCAAAAAGAAGCTTTGTGGTCTTGTTAAACGGTAAACGGTAATTGTATAGTGCCTCCTTTATATTTATATTGGCCTACGCCAAGGCGCTCTACGAGGAAAACCGCATTGCAAAGTTCCAATTTTGAGTTGACTTTGCTGCCATTTTAAGATTCATCCGCCAAGGCCAAGACTTTAGCAGGGAAATAAAAACTCTATTTAGCTTTCATCGACCTCGAACAAGCTTTCGATGGAATAAATAGAGAACGTCTGTGATCAAAATTGAAGATGTGGGGATGTCCAAAGGACCTGTTGGAAGCCATCCAAGCCCTATATACTGATACCTCAATCAAGGCCCAAATTACAGGAAACGGAGGGCTATGTATGAAGATTAAAACCTCCAGGGGAATTAAACAGGGATGTGCGTTAGCTCCCTTCCTCTTTGTATTGTATATGGCCGACACGAAGACTACCCAGGAGCAGATTTGTGCATTCCCGCCGAAGGTAAACGGAAGAGTGATACTGTGGATGCTATATGCGGATGACAAGGTATTCGTAGACCAGACGCCTGTAGGCCTGCAAAGTCGGATTGATTCATTCAATAAATATCTAAAAGATAACAGTATGACGATCAACATCAAGAAATCCATGATCCTAACCATGAGACCTGGCAAGGGAAGAAAATCTGCAAAAAAATCTCAGACGTGGTCTCTGGAAAATGAAAAACTGAAGGAAGTGGAAACCACAATGAATCTTGGGATAATGATAAATAGAAATTGTAACGAACAAGCACATTATACATTGATTCGGGAAAAACTAACGGCCCTGACAAATCAAAGAATCTGCTTACATCGCAGGTATGGCAAATTTTCCCTAGCTCCAATAGTAACCTTTTTCAAGCAAAAAGTGGTGGCGGTCATCATGTATGGTGCTGAAGCACTCTTAGCCTTGAGATGGGAAGTCTGGAACATTTGTGAGGCCTACTTTTGGCGAAAGATCCTGCGCCTTCCGACATCGCTACCGGTGGAGCTCATAAGAACAGAGCTCAGGCTTCAGACTGTGGCTTCAATTGCTCTTTGGAAAACCCTATCCTTGTATAGAAAGTGTATCCTCGACAACCCACCCAAGCTGTTTGAAATCTTAATGCAATGGGAAGTACCAAATGAGGATACTATGATTCGAAATTGGAAAAGAAGATGCAAAGCTAGCTTGAAACAGGCAAACCTTTCGGAAGACACCCTAAAGGAAAACCCAGATAAAGCCAAAAGATCCATCCGGGAAAAGGACTGGGAGGAAACACAGGAGCAAAGATTGAAAAGAAATCAATGTCATAATATTGTCTGGAAAAAAAAAGGTTTGAATATGCTACCACCCTACCTGCTGAAATTCCAATCTCACCATTACCGAGATCTATTGATGTGCTGCAGACTTAACATCTGGCACTGCAGAGAGGTAAAATGGAAAAGAAGGGAAATTGAAAAATCAACTGCACACTGTAGATTCTGCAAAACTAAAGACCAACTTGAAACTATCAGACATGTAATGCTATCCTGCCCGGCCTTGAAATCGAAAAGGGAGAACTACTTGGGTAATTACATGAGCAACATCACTGAGGAGACGGAAGAAGAATACTGGTAACGGCTCCTGACCGTTGATAAGGTCGGCAGAACCCTTGACGTATTAAAATTTGTTGAACTATTAAACTTGGACCAAGAGGAAGAGGATATTGGTCCTGGAGATAATTCTAATTCTAAGGAGGCAAACTAGATCTATTTAAATAACTATTTAAGTAACTCCTTCATTAACTACCTCTGGCCAATTGATGGGACAAGGTACAGTTGAGGGAACAAACTATGGATATGGTTCTACTGAATGAAAATGAACTAAAGAATGAAATAATGGAGTAATGAACTAATGTTTAAGTTTTAAATATGTTTAACCAATAAAACAAAAAAAAACAGAGCAAGAAACTAAAGGCAGGATTGATTTGAAAGATAGACCTCTGAATGATCCACAAGGGGAGCTGTTTTGTGATGTCTCCTGCTTCAAACTTCCGGATGGTATATCCACTGCTGCTTATGCCATCACTACATTGAGCATGATTGTGGAAACTAAGAGAATTTAGCATAACTCTGCGCAGGCCACAGAGATTATTGCACTGACTAGAGCTTGTGAACTTTCTGAAGGGCTTTGAGTGAATATATTTACTGACAGCCAATATGCTTTTGGGGTGGTTCACAACTTCGGTAGATTATAGGCAGAATGAGGTTTCTTGACCTCACATCGTACGAAAATCCAATATGGCACCTTCATAGTTCAGCTACTCTCAGCGCTTGCGCTTCCCACTCAACTAGCAATTATGAAGTGCGCGGCACATCAGAAAATCGTAGATGATGTAGGAAAAGGAAACACTTTTGCTGACCAGATAGCCAAACAGACTGCTACTGATCTTTATTCAGATATGTATACTAAAAGGGAAGCCACAATCACTTGTACTATAGATGAAGGGATTGATTCCATACGAAATATTCAAACAGATGCCACTCTAGAAGAAACTAAACAATGGGCTGAGGGTTTGGCAAGATTGGATGAAGAAGGGTGTTGGGTGGATAATTCGAAGGGAAAATGGATGTTACCAAATGCATACATTACTGCAATGGTTGCAATGGCTCATGGTCCCACTCATATATGTGCTAGAAAGATCTGCAAAATGTTAGAACTGGTCTCGGAAAATGTTAACATTCTGAAAACTGCTGAGCGTTTTGTCCAGAGTTGTATGGTTTGTCTACAGCATAATGTGGGGAAAGGTATGTCGACACTGAGAGGTAGTTTTGGTCCACCCTCTGTGCCTTTTGAAGTAATTCACTTTGACTTCATTGAAATGGAACGTTGCAATAACTTTAAATACGTATTGGTAGTCATTTGTGCTTTTAGTAAATGGGCCGAAGCCTTTCCTGTGAAGGATGCCACAGCAATGACAATGGCAAAAACCATGCTTAAGGAATATTTTCCTAGGTTTGGTCTACCGAGGGTCATCTGGTCAGATAAGGGTCCACATTTTATCGCTGCTGTTATTCTGCAAGTATGCACGGGATTACAGATCAATAAACGGTTCTATTCGGCTAGACATGCTCAAAGTGCTGGACTTGTAGAATGACACAATGGTATTTTGAAAAATAAAATAGCTAAGGTCTGCGCCGGCAGTAATCTGAAATGGCCGGATGCCTTACCTATAGCACTATTGTCCATGCAAATGACCCCACAGACTAGAACTGGACTCTCCCCAAACCCAAGTACTTAAAGGATGTACTACATGTACTGCTTTCTAAATACTGTGATCGGTTAACTCAAAATCTGTATTTGATTTATCAACAGGTGCAAGAAGCCCTCCCAGTTAAATACGAGGGGCCAGGTCATAGAATTCGATCCGGCGACTGGGTGCTCACGAAGTCATTTGAAAGAACATCCAGTCTCGCACCGCGCTGGAGAGGACCTTTCCAGGTTCTATTGGCCACACAGACTACCGTACGAGTAGTTGGGAAACGACAATGGATCCACGCTATGCATGTGAAGAGGATACCTTTCCCTTTGCCACACGATGGAGAAGATAAGAAGAAACCTACTTGCACTGTTCCCAACGATCAATCAGTCTTGAACAGCAATGAGGATGTTTCAGAGACACTTCATGAGCCCACCTGGCCAGGGGAGACTGCTGCTTTGTCTCTGATCTCTTCTGCAGATCCTTCTGCACCCTTGCATGACTCTGTTGTCATTTCATCACTTCCACCAGGAAGCAACAATGCACTTTTCGCAGATCACACAGTACCAGGAGTCACAAGGTACAATCTGCGTCCACGGCACTAGACTTACTGCACAGAACGGCTGTGCCCACAGGAAATGATTGTTGAATGTGTCCTTTGGCACTTTTGCGCTGAAGTATAAGCAAGTGGTTGGGGACTGGGAAAGACTATCTTAAATCAAGAAATCACGTGATCAAGAGATCACCAGCAAACGGACTACGGAGTTTTCATTGAAAGAAACATTTTGAGGAACAATGCCTGTCGTTATCTCTACTCTTGCGGAACAATCAAATAATCATGTGGCCAACAAAGACATTGGACGATCAAATACATGGTCCGTGAGGACGTATTGTTTTCTCATAATTGTGTTAACCAGTCTCACAATATTGATTGCTTTTGGGTTTTGGTATATAGAAGGAGTTGAAACATTTTTGCCAACTGAGAATGTTCCTACTATGTCTACACCTTTCGTGAACTTGCACACTCTATCTCCTAGGGACTCTCAACACAGACAAAGCTATCACAACAACACACTTCTGCTAATAATGAATGCAACTCATGCAATTTTGAATAGAACAAACTGTTGGATCTGTTTGCATTTGCCACAGCATGGGGAAAAAGGGTTGAGTTGGTATATTCATCCTTTGCCTTTAAATACAGCATGTTATGCCTCTCTAAGGGCACTATTCTTTGGTTGTTGGAATGATAGCATCTCAGGGAACTTTGACGGGACTAATTTGAATGAATTTGAAAGGCGAATCCTGATGCCTCTGGGATGCTCACTTTTTGCAAATAGGAGCAAGCTTAATGTTGCTTATCTTAGGCCTTCTGATAGACTACCTCAACCTTTCCAATCTCTGATTTCTTTCAAAATGGTACCTGTAGGCAACTGGGATGCCACGCCACCTTCTTATACTATCAATCATAGCCCCATCTCTGTCTCTTTCTGCATACAAAGGAATGGTACTCAGTCAATGGGCGATTTTAAGGGTTGTACTAGTGTTGCATACTTAACCAGTGAGGACAGACCTTTGTATGTAGGTGAGCCTGTCTACTTTGTTTGCGGTAATGAAGCAAATCCATGGCTACCTAGGGATTGGCAGGGAACTTGTTATTTCGGTATCCTGTTACCAGGGGTATATGTAGCTAGTACCATTGAGATCTCTAGGGCTTGTCCAAAGCAGGACGAGAACGGTGATACATCTTCACAAGTCCTGGGTGATGTAGCAAAATCTTTTGTACCATTTTGGGGACAGATTATGAATTCCGAGGATATTAGAAGACAAGCGAGAGCATTGGAGAGAACCTTCAACCGGACCACTGACATACTCTACAATATGACTCTAGAACAAAAAGCAATTAGATTGGTGGCTCTTCAGAACCGGATGGTGTTAGACGTCATCCTGCCCGAGAGTGGTGGATTATGCAAATTGGTGGGGTCCGCTTGCTACGTTTTCGTACATTGATTCCTCCCTGGCCATATTTGAGGCAATACAAAATCTGCACGTCCTAAGCTCAGAAGTGCATGTTCCCGAGGGAAACTGGGATCTTAGTACTTGGTTCTGGGACTCTTTACGGTCTTGAAGATGGAAGCTTCTTTCAGTCTTAATGGTAATCCTTGACATTTTGTTGTTCTGTTGTTGTTTCATACAATGTCTTCCTGCCATATGTTCAATGTTAAGGGGATGTTGGCTCAAACTGTGGTAACATTAGGACCGAAAATGCACACACCTGAAAAGATGACTAATGTATTTGCGATGAAAGATATTACTGTCAAAGATCTAATGGCGATTGATATATCTGATGAATGTGATTCAGGATGTATGGACATTGAAATGTGGAGTTGCGAATAAAGCAAACATTTTTAGTAAAGCTCTTGGTTTAGGCCAAAAGGAGGGTTTGTTAAACGGTAATTGTATAGTGCTTCCTTTATATTTATATGGGCCTAAGCCATGCCGCTCTACGAGGAAAACCACGTTTCAAAGTTCCAATTTTGAGTTCACTTAGCCGCCATTTTAAGATTCATCCACCATTTTGATTTCTACTCGTATGTTTCTTCATTCTAAAGTGGTGGACTATGGGCCTCATTACGACTTTGGCGGAAGCCATGGTGCTATTGGCGCCATGGCTGCCTCCAAAATCGGGTCTGTGTTCCCTGAATGGGGAATTACCGGGCCATTCCGAGTTTGGAGGGCCCGGTAATTCCTCCTTCAGGGAACCCGGGCACGGACCTTCCCCATTCCCATTTGAGCCCCCGATTACGACTGGCCCGTTGTTAGCTCCCTGGTCCCATCGCGGGTCCTCGTAATAGTGCGGAGTGGGTTTAACGCATTGGCACCATTACCGGCGCCGTTAAACCCATTCCGCACATCTTGTAATGAGGCCGTATGTTTTCAACTTGCAACTAGGCCTTCTGACCTTTGAATCCTGTTAATATTTAGACTGTTCGTGAGCCGACTGTTTAGACTAGGTAAAGAGACCTTGCGCTCTATATGAACTGCTGTTTAAGTGTTGTCTGCGCTCAAAAGACTCATCCGTGAATACACATTGGGGACAATGTAGAACAAACCTCGAGCATAGACACAGGCCGAACTACATTGTGTAGGAATATAGAACAAGGCTTACTGCAGGATTTGAGAACATACATCGCCATTGTATGGAAATGCAAACTTATGTAATCCCTTGTATAATATTGTATGATCTGTATGTGAAATAGGCATGAACTGTAGACCACAAATTATTAACTTGAAGAGAGGCTGGACAATATTACCCGGAATTGTATAAAAGTACAAACGTTTAGACGTCCAGCACTCTCTCACCTCTCTCTGTCGGTCTGGTATACATTGCGGGGTGTTGAGAGCCAGATAGCTATCTGTGCTATTTTGTAAACTGTACAGTAATAAAAGATCTGTGAATCTTTCTAGCCTGTGATTGGTGTATTTCCTTTGTGGTACTAAGCCTCGATATTTTCTCGTTCTTTCAGTCTCACCCAGCTAAGTCTGGCGCTCTCACCATGGCTCTATATGAGCTTTGTGCTATTCCAGTTATTTATAATATACTTGTTGTGAAACTAAGATAAAACACTTAGATAGTTATCAGAGGTCCTTGTTGGTTAAAAAAAATGTTTTGTTTAATTTGTATAATTTCACAAATTGTTTCCAAAATATGTATAATTTGCAAAAGTTGCTACAGGAAGCAATTCCTAAGACTTGGCATAGTTAAATGTGTGTGCCTATGCATTCCAGAGCTATTCTCCTTCCTCAGGGCTTAAACTATGCCAAGATATACATTGCATATCGAATTCAATAGAAATGAATCCACAAAAGTGTACAATATGAAAAAGATTGATATAAAGCAACCAGTACATACCAGATGTGTCCGTATGGGGTTTTCAAGGTTGAGATGGAAATGAAAAAAGGAAGGAAAGCCGGATGCTAACATGGATATTGAAGATCAACAATTTTCAAATTTAAATTGTCATTTGTTTAGGGATAAAATGTACCTTTTGCTTTTTGCTTTATCACTGGATTTCCAAACGTCAAAAAAAAAGAGAGAGAAGAGAGCAAGATATAGTGTTAAATGTATGTACAATGCTTAGCTATGTAAGTGAAAATAATAGGTTGCTGAAATGATATTGATTCACTCGAATACCATGTTACCTTACGTTCTGTGAAGTTGCTGCTTCCTTGTGTATACTAGCTGTAAAACAATAGGTCTCAGTTACTTACTATCTCACTAAACGTGAGTGTACTCAACTTGCTAAGGCTAATCTCAATTCTCACCTGAACGTTGCTGTATCTAATCGAAAACTGGAGCTGCTCGCAAATGCGCGTAGTGCAACCGCAGTGTTGTACCCATGGCGATCTGGCGAGGCATCACGGAACGGTAGCTTGTGTGCTGACGTTGCGGCACCTCGTGCCCTGTATCTCCATGGAAACAGAGAAACGGGAAAAGGATTGTACATGTTAAAGTTTGTAAAATAAGGAATAAAATATGTTGAAGTGCGTAGCAAAAAAATGAAACGCTTTGTCATAGAGTACTAAACATGCAGAGGTAAGGATGAGGTAAGGATGATGAAAATCAGTTTGGATCATGACGTTTTTGTTAGTATCTAGCCATATGCTTCTGCAATGATTAAAAATGAGTTATCAAAATATATGTAACACATCCTGATATTCTTTACTGTCAACACTATATTAGGTTAGATACTAAGGGGCCAATTCATGGAACGAATCTGCGCAGAAAATCGCAGCGCAAGCAGGTGCAAGCTGGTGCAAGCTGGCGCAAGAGTGAAAAAGCAAGCGCACGCGCACGCGTGTGATTCAAGGAAGGGTCTGCGTGTGTTTTCCCCAGGATGTGCGCGAAATCCATGCGTGGCACACACAGGCGCACGCGTCATTGCAACATCCCGAATGCTGTGAGCGACGCGCACAAGAAAATCTCACAACGTCAGCGCATACACCAAAAAGGGGGCGAGACACGGGGCGTAACACGCGGAATGGGGAACAACGCATAAAAAGAAGGCGTAACTGGGGAAGTACTACAGGGAAATACACGGAACGTCCACACGCACTCAAACAACACATATTCATGGAATCGAATACAGGAAAACCACGCACGCCAAAAGGCGCGCATAGATGTCAACACGTCCGCCTAACAAAGGCAGGCGGAAGCGTCCCCGCGCACAGTATAAAAGTGCACGCAAACAACAAACACGTATATCCAGCTACGATGAATGCCCCATTTGTTGCAGCACTGATCGTGGAACATCGCAGGAGGAGGAGAATAGCCAGGGCCCGCATTTTTTTTCCCCGGTCTAGCCTTTTTGGGATGTTTGATGACCAGGTCTATGGCAGGTATAGGTTTCCACCCTGTATCATCATAGATCTGGTCAGGGAGTGAGAAGATGACCTTACATCACCCACCATGTGCTCCCAAGCATTGAGCCCCTTGGAGAAGGTGCTCAATGTCCTGCATTTTTTGGTCACTGGGTCATTTCAGCAGACTACTGCCTTAGTGGGGGGGGTCTCACAGGCCACGCAGTCATGCTGCCTACACCAGGTGTTGGCAATCATCACTGCGCACCCCTCAGTCCGCAGGCACATATACATGCCCTGAACACCCGCAGAAAAGCAAGCCGTGGTCCAGGACTTTTACAGGGTGGCACACTTCCCCAAAGTGCTCAGTGCCATATATTGCACCTATGTGGCCCTACCTCCACCTAGGGCCACTGAGCACATCTATCAAAACCGCAAGCACTGGCATTCCATCAACGTGCAGGTCGTATGCGATGCTAAGGGAATCATCACCTCTGTCTATGCAAACTACCCTGGCTCTACCCATGACAATTTCATATACAGAATGTCCGCCCTGAGCCGAGCCCTGGAAGCTGGGCAGCATGGCAACACATGGCTCCTAGGTGAGTACAAATGCCTGTGAACATGCATGCATGTCACACACAGCCAAATACACAATCACCAATAATCACAACCATTATGACCTCCCCAGGGGACAGTGCCTACCCTCTGAGCAACCACATGATGACGTCAATCCGGAACCCCACCACACCACCCCAGGTAAGATACAACGCTGCCCATATTGCAACCAGGGGCATAGTGGAGCGCACATTCAGAGAGCTCAAGTCACGCTTCTGCTCCCTTGACCGCTCTGGCGGCCAGCTACTATATGCACCCCCAGTAGGGTGCAGGATCATTGTGGCAGCATGTGTCCTGCACAATGTTGCAACATGGTGGGAGGTACCGGTGGACATAGTGGTGCCCCCACATCCACAACCATGGGCACAGGCACTGCCCATGGGAGGTGAAAGGGCACGAGACAGCCCGGAGCCATCTTGTGGCCACATTTTTCACCTAAACTCCCACCCCTGCGGAGTGCACACAGGCCTGGCACATTTCAGGTGACAATCGATGATGACAAAGAGACAGTCAACTGTCACAACCTTACCACCCTGAGAATGTTGCCACGGAAGTGCTACATTATGTGCATCCCTAGCTACTTAAATACAACCAATCCTGTGTAACCAAAAGGAACACATGCAATGTTTGTATTACACACCCTCGCAAAACAGGTCATCACAATCCCTGGTATGTCACCCATACCCTCCCAACCCACTGTGCTGGATCGGTCGCCCACACAGGGGAGTCAGATTGGCAAGGGAAAGTGGTCAAAATACATAAATAAATTTTCACAATAACACATTCTCAATCTGAGAAAACATGTTCATCATGCACATTGAACCAAATGAGTCAAATGCAGGGCAAAGAGAGACTTATCTCTGGGGTGAGTGCTGGCCTCCTGCCTGCGCACTCTCACGTCTGGTAACAGGAGCAGTTCAATGCTGCAAAGAGACCGTGAGTTACAAATCTGAATGTGTGTTAACAACACACACACACACACCACCATCCATGCCCCAAAGTAAGTGACTCCTCCACAAACAACACTCCTGTTTGCTGCTTTGTACCCATACGTTAGCTTGGCACCCTCATGGTACATACACTGTCAATGCAGTAAGGCAGGCGTATGTGGGCACTCGGGAAATGGAAGACCAATGCGTCAAGATTCACACATGACACAATGGTGCCTGGGTGAGCTGCTACACATGGAAGTTGAGACCAGGGATGTCATTTAGGGGTTGCCAGGGGTCGCAACTGCGACTCCCTTGCTACCCCTGTAGTCTCCCTTGCTACCCCTAAAACAAAAAGAAAAAACACATTTTTTTTTAATGCAAACTCCTAGGCTGTGGCCAGCACCATGTGGCTCTTTGCATCTGGAGTGGCTGGCAAAAAATAAAAAAACGGGTTGCACAAGTTTTACACTTTCTGCAGTAACCCTAAATAAGAAAGAATAGAAATAACAAATAATATGTTTTTTCTGGAATTCTATACAATCATTGCTAAACTCATTCAATGTTTATTTCAGGCACACTTCAGGAGGTGAGTCACTAATAAATACCATAATTCATAGAATTTCGCAGAAAAGTGTCGCAAGCGGCTGGCGCAGAGTGTACGCGTGCGATTGACTGCGCCAGGCACGTGCGCTAAAACCGATTTCCGCGCACAGCGTATTCATGGATTTCAGGCTTCCAAACCAGCTGTGGTGCAGAGAATCGCAGCGACCCTGCAGCAGCGCCAGTAACGCCCCCAAGAACGCCCTCGCGCAAGGAAAAGCCATCAAAATCGCTAAATCATCGCAAAGGGCTGCGCTAACCCTGGACCAGTTCAGCGGGCTGGCAAACAGCAAACGCCAAGTGGGAACGTGTATTGCAGGGGTGCGCGGGAAGTTCCACACGCGACTGGCCCCGTGCAAGAAGGGTACGTGTATTTCAGGGGTGCGCGGGAAGTTCCACACGCGATTCCAGCAGGGTACGTGTATTTCAGGGGTGCGCGGGAAGTTCCACACGCGATTTCAGCAGGGTACGTGTATTTCAGGGGTGCGCGGGAAGTTCCACACGCGATTTCAGCAGGGTACATGCATTTCAGGGGTGCGTGGGAAGTTCCACACGCGAATGGGCCAGTGCGAGCAGGGTACGTGTATTCCATGGGTGCGTGGGAAGTTCCACACGCGATTCCATCAGGGTACGTGTATTTCAGGGGTGCGCGGGAAGTTCCACACGCGATTGTCCCAGTGCGAGCAGGGTATGTGTATTTTAGGGGTGCGCGGGAAGTTCCACACGCGATTGTCCCAGTGCGAGCAGGGTACGTGTATTTCAGGGGTGCGCGGGAAGTTCCACACGCGATTGTCCCAGTGCGAGCAGGGTACGTGTATTTCAGGGGTGCGCGGGAAGTTGCACACGCGATTTCAGCAGGGAATGTGTATTTCAGGGGTTCTGGGGAGTACTACATGTGAATTGGCCGTGTGGGTCCTCCCAGGTGTACGCTCCACAGCCTCCACGGCCCCTGCAGGCAGCCCACACCACGGGGGACTACCCTGCACCCCTGCTCATGTCCCGCAGGCAGCCCATCCACCATGGGCATGCCCCCCAGCCAACCCACATGTCACCTTGCACTACTGATCAACAATGCATGTCTCCCACCACCCCCACCCCCCAGCACTGTGGGGCACCTGCCAGCAGGCCCCCACTCATGTCCAACTCATGTTTCCCACCACCCCCACCCCCCTGCACCGTGGGGCACCTGCCAGCAGGCCCCCACCCATGTCCAACTCATGTACCCCTGCACCCCCACCCCCCAGCATTGTGGGGCACCCTCCACCAGGCCCCCACTCATGTCTCCCACCACCCCCACCCCCCAGCAGTGCAGGGGCAGCCTCCACCAGGCCCCCACTCATGTCTCCCACCACCCCCACCCCCCTGCCACCATGGGCAGCACCCACCAGGCCCCCACTCATGTCTCCCACCACCCCCACCCCCCAGCAGTGCAGGGGCAGCCTCCACCAGGCCCCCACTCATGTCTCCCACCACCCCCACCCCCCAGCCACCATGGGCAGCCCCCACCCCCCCCACTCATGTCTCCCACCACCCCCACCCCCCAGCAGTGCAGGGGCACCCTCCACCAGGCCCCCACTCATGTCTACCACCACCCCCACCCCCCAGCAGTGCAGGGGCAGCCTCCACCAGGCCCCCACTCATGTCTCCCACCACCCCCACCCCCCAGCCACCAGGGGCAGCCTCCACCAGGCCCCCACCCATTTCTCTCACCACCCACACCCCCCAGCCACCAGGGGCACCCTCCACCAGGCCCCCACCCATGTCTCCCACCACCCCCACCCCCCAGCAGTGCAGAGGCAGCCTCCACCAGGCCCCCACTCATGTCTCCCACCACCCCCACCCCCCAGCCACCATGGGCAGCCCCCACCAGGCCCCCACTCATGTCTCCCACCATCCCCATCCCCCAGCAGTGCAGGGGCAGCCTCCACCAGGCCCCCACTCATGTCTCCCACCACCCCCACCCCCCAGCAGTGCAGGGGCACCCTCCACCAGGCCCCCACTCATGTCTACCACCACCCCCACCCCCCAGCAGTGCAGGGGCAGCCTCCACCAGGCCCCCACTCATGTCTCCCACCACCCCCACCCCCCAGCCACCAGGGGCAGCCTCCACCAGGCCCCCACCCATGTCTCCCACCACCCCCACCCCCCAGCCACCAGGGGCACCCTCCACCAGGCCCCCACCCATGTCTCCCACCACCCCCACCCCCCAGCAGTGCAGGGGCAGCCTCCACAAGGCCCCCACTCATGTCTCCCACCACCCCCACCCCCCCAGCCACCATGGGCAGCCCCCACCAGGCCCCCACCCATGTCTCCCACCCCCCCACCCCCCAGCAGTGCAGAGGCAGCCTCCACCAGGCCCCCACTCATGTCTCTCACCACCCCCACCCCACAGCAGTGCAGGGGCAGCCTCCACCAGGCCCCCACTCATGTCTCCCACCACCCCCACCCCCCAGCAGTGCAGGGGCAGCCTCCACCAGGCCCCCACTCATGTCTCCCACCACCCCCACCCCCCAGCCACCATGGGCAGCGCCCACCAGGCCCCCACTCATGTCTCCCACCCCCCCACCCCCCAACAGTGCAGAGGCAGCCTCCACCAGGCCCCCACTCATGTCTCCCACCACCCCCACCCCACAGCAGTGCAGGGGCAGCCTCCACCAGGCCCCCACTCATGTCTCCCACCACCCCCACCCCCCAGCAGTGCAGGGGCAGCCTCCACCAGGCCCCCACTCATGTCTCCCACCACTCCCACCCCCCAGCAGTGCAGGGGCACCCTCCACCAGGCCCCCACTCATGTCTCCCACCACCCCCACCCCCCAGCAGTGCAGGGGCAGCCTCCACCAGGCCCCCACTCATGTCTCCCACCACCCCCACCCCCCTGCCACCATGGGCAGCCCCCACCAGGCCCCCACTCATGTCTCCCACCCCCCACCTCCCAGCAGTGCAGGGGCAGCCTCCACCAGGCCCCCACTCATGTCTCCCACCACCCCCACCCCCCTGCCACCATGGGCAGCCCCCACCAGGCCCCCACTCATGTCTCCCACCACCCCCACCCCCCAGCAGTGCAGGGGCAGCCTCCACCAGGCCTCAACTCATGTCTCCCACCACCCCCACCCCCCAGCAGTGCAGGGGCAGTCTCCTCCAGGCCCCCACTCATGTCTACCGCCACCCCCACCCCCCAGCAGTGCAGGGGCAGCCTCCACCAGGCCCCCACTCATGTCACCCACCACCCCCACCCCCCTGCCACCATGGGCAGCCCCCACCAGGCCCCCACTCATGTCTCCCACCACCCCCACCCCCCAGCAGTGCAGGGGCAGCCTCCACCAGGCCCCCACTCATGTCTCCCACCACCCCCACCCCCCTGCCACCATGGGCAGCCCCCACCAGGCCCCCACTCATGTCTCCCACCACCCCCACCCCCTTGCCACCATGGGCAACCCCCACCAGGCCCCCACTCATGTCTACCACCACCCCCACCCCCCAGCAGTGAAGGGGCAGCCTCCACCAGGCCACCACTCATGTCTACCACCACCCCACCCCCCAGCAGTGCAGGGGCAGCCTCCACCAGGCCCCCACTCATGTCTCCCACCACCCCCACCCCCCAGCAGTGCAGGGGCACCCTCCACCAGGCCCCCACTCATGTCTACCACCCCCCGACCCCCCAGCAGTGCAGGGGCAGCCTCCACTATGCCCCACTCATGTCTCCCACCACCCCCACCCCCCTGCCACCATGGGAAGCCCCCACCAGGCCCCCACTCATGTCTCCCACCACCCCCACCCCCCAGCAGTGCAGGGGCAGCCTCCACCAGGCCCCCACTCATGTCTCCCACCGCCCCCACCCCCCAGCAGTGCAGGGGCAGCCTCCACCAGGCCCCCACTCATGTCTACCACCCCCCCCACCCACCAGCAGTGCAGGGGCAGCCTCCACCAGGCCCCCACTCATGTCTCCCACCACCCCCACCCCCCAGCAGTGCAGGGGCAGCCTCCACCAGGCCCCCACTCATGTCTCCCACCACCCCCACCCCCCAGCAGTGCAGGGGCAGCCTCCACCAGGCCCCCACTCATGTCTCCCACCACCCCCACCCCCCTGCCACCATGGGCAGCCCCCACCAGGCTCCCACTCATGTCTCCCACCCCCCCCACCCCCCCAGCAGTGCAGGGGCAGCCTCCACCAGGCCCCCACTCATGTCTCCCACCACCCCCACCCCCCTGCCACCATGGGCAGCCCCCACCAGGCCCCCACTCATGTTTCCCACCACCCCACCCCCAGCAGTGCAGGGGCAGCCTCCACCAGGCCCCCACTCATGTCTCCCACCACCCCCCTGCCACCATGGGCAGCCCCCACCAGGCCCCCACTCATGTCTCCCACCACCCCCACCCCCCAGCAGTGCAGGGGCAGCCTCCACCAGGCCCCCACTCATGTCTCCCACCACCCCCACCCCCCAGCAGTGCAGGGGCAGCCTCCACCAGGCCCCCACTCATGTCTCCCACCACCCCCACCCCCCAGCAGTGCAGGGGCAGCCCCCACCAGGCCCCCACTCATGTCTCCCACCACCCCCACCCCCCTGCCACCATGGGCAGCCCCCACCAGGCCCCCACTCATGTCTCCCACCACCCCTACCCCCCAGCAGTGCAGGGGCAGCCTCCACCAGGCCCCCACTCATGTCTCCCACCACCCCCACCCCCCAGCCACCATGGGCAGCCCCCACCAGGCCCCCACTCATGTCTCCCACCACCCCCACCCCCCAGCAGTGCAGGGGCACCCTCCACCAGGTCCTCACAATCCCCAATCATGTGCGTAATGGTCAGCCTCCACAGGCAAAAAGCCCTACCAAGTAATCCATTCACCCACATGGAAATGGAAATTACATGTTACACCCCCAATGTTCATGAAGCTAATGAACCCATGTCCGTCACACACAATGGTTGCAATTGAATGGGAAAACACCCAACATGACATGCATGAAACCAATGAGATGATACCACACAGTGAAGTATGAAAACAAAATTGTATTGAAAAAAATAAAGAATGCTAAAGAAAGGAAACAAACTACAATGGGAATGAGAAAAAATAAGCTGCATGTCCGTATTAAAAAAAAAACTGCAAATCAGAATCCAAAAAAATGTTGTCCAAAGTCAAATGTAAAAAAATCACTATGCAATAAAGAACTATGTAAAAAACTAACAAGGGTCCATGAGCCCAACTGAACAAAGGAAACCTACTAAAAAACCTAACTAAAAATCAACTATATACAAAAAGTGGAGCAGTGTCGGTCGACTCCAAATCATAATAAGAAACAAAGGAAACCTAAAACTAAAGAACTATATACAAAGGCGGCGGGCAAGTCCAGCGGCTCACTCCGTGGTGTCCCGGGCCAGGGCATCATCGAACCCCTGTTCGATGTCCCGGAGGCGGTCCAGTTCCGTGGCCCCGAGGGTCCGCAGGGACGACGCCGTGTCCTCCTCCAACCCCCTGCGGATTGCCTCGAGGCACTCGGCCCGCCTCAGGGCCCTCTGCATGGAGTTCTCCGCCCTGACCATTGTGAGCCGCGCCTCTTCCACCCGCCGCCGCTCTGCACCTATGGCGTGGCCCAACCGCTGCCACACGGAAGACACTCTCTGTCCTGGGTCCCCCTGCCCTCCGGCCGATGCCTGCCCCTCCGATGTCGAAAGCCCCGAGCCTTCATGTCTCCCACCATGTTGCTGCTGCTGCTCTGCCTCTGCCCGTGCACTGCCTCCTGCTGCCTGCACATCCTCCGCCGGCTGGGTTGCAGTTGTTGATGTGGCCACCCCTGCTGGACCTCCGACTCCCGACTGTGGCAGGGATGCCTCCTCCACCAGCCTGGCCGCACCGTCAGAGGCAGCTCCACAGGGCACCCAGGTGACTGATGGGTGGGAAGATGGCACAGAGGACGACTGGCGCGTAGGGGGTCCAGTTGAGGAGGGGGTCGGAGCAAGCCCCATCAGACGGAGGAATCCGGCCTGGGTGACCTGTCCCAGCAGGCTGACGTGGTCAACGAGCCATTCGAGATGACGTGCAGTCTCTCCATGAAAAGACTGCAGGTCACCTCGCATGGCCCGTTGACGCAACGCCACACCAGCCAGGACAGGCTCAACCCGGACCTGGATGGCCACGTCCGCAGGCAGAGGAAGGCCAGTTGACGTCAGCTCATCCCCTGCCTGAAAACGGGTCTGGACGTAGGCATCCCTGCTGGTGCAAGATGATGCAGGGACAGGATCGGGGACAGGATTGCACACAGGCACCTCCGCGGCGGCCTGTGCTGCCTCCTGTCCCTGGCCCTGCACTGCACCACTAGCACCAGTGGGATCCCCACCTCCAGACCCCGTCTCTGGTGCTTGCACGGCCTCCTCCTCCACCAAACCCCCCACCAACCTGGATGACTCCGTGCCATTTCCCCTGTTGGGCCCTGTGGGGTCCCAGCTGCCCCTTCTGCTGCCGGGGAGTCCAACTCCAACCTCCGCCTCTTGGACCTCCCCCCGGCAGCTGCGGCCTGGGACGCGGCACCGGACTCCTCACTCCCCGACGAGATGACAACACGGGAGGGGAGCCGGGCCTTGCGTCTCCGGCTGGCGGTCGGATCCCCGCCCCTGTGCTCCACAGCACCTTCTCCGCCCTCTTCATCAGTTGACGCTGCAGACAGGGAGAAACAAAACACAGGCATCAGGGCACTGTACAATGGACACATACACACATGACAGTTGCACATGAGTGGCATTGGCAAACCTCAGACATGTCATCACAATCCCCAACACACATGTCATTGCAACTCGCACACATGAGCCATACCACAGCCATATCGCAACTGCCAGCACCATCCATACACATACAACAGCATCAGCAGCCAAAGGGGAGCCAGACATCACATGCAACACAGGAAGTGCACCAAACATGTACACACACCACCACACTTGCATGCATGTGTACACCTCTGCCAAGTGTCGCACTGTTCAGACGGCCATCCATGTCACACCTGCCAATCAGGCTTCCACATACCGCTGTCACATGCATCCATGTTGCATCACTGTTGCACCCTTGTCAAATACACACACATGCACATGTACACAGTGCTCATGCATGCAGCCGAAAACAACATACATGCGTGACATCACAGACATGTCTACTTACATACACATTCATACAAACATGTGTGCACGCACAACTGCATTTGCCATGCAAGCCTACACACACAAGCACCATCCATGTCTCACACATTACAGCCCTCGCATGTGTCAGCCCGACGGCCCTTTACAACCCCACCCATACTCGACCCCATACTAACAGATGTGCAACCTGCACACTACCGAATAATCACCACACGCACTGCTCACAATCAGGATGCATGTACACTCACCGCTCGACTCCAGACGGGTCTGCTTCTCTAGGACCTGGACGTGGAGCGCTTGGGATATGCGTTCCAGGACCCCCATCTGTTCTTCCGACAAGTGGCCCAGGCGCCCCTTGGCATCCGCTGCCTCCAAGAGGCGCCGGGCCTTGTTCAGGGTCCTGGACCTGTAGTCCTCCCAGCGCTTCCTGACATGTTGTAAGTCCCGGACTGCCACCCCCTCCGCGTTGATGGCAGTCACGATGTCAGTCCAGATCCGAGTCCGTCCTTCCTTGTCGGCGCGGGAACTTCCGAAGAGGGCATCATACTGCCCCATGACTTGCTCCACCAGGACACCAACTTCGGTGGCACTGAAGCTGGTGCCCCTCTGCCTCTCTGGCCGGGGGTTGTCAGTGGTCACAGATGGTGTTTGCCCCGACATGACAACCCCAGAGGCAGGAGTGGGTGGGCAACTGGGTCCTGGGGCTGGGCTGTGGAGCGATGGAATTCCAGTCGGGAGTCTTCGGTTCCAGCAGGGGTGGTCACAGCAACAGCACCCCTGGCTGATGTGCAGGCAGCAAATGGCAGTGCACGTGGGCAGCAGGCAGTCAGGCAGCAGCAGATGGCAGGTGGGAGCGTGCTCGGGGCTCTGGGGGGCAGTAGTTCGGCCTTCTTGGCAGGAGCGTGGTCTTCCGTGTGCTTACGCGTGGCCAGCTTGGTACGGAGTGATTTGGCACGTGAAAATCCTGTACGTCAGCGTGAAAATCGAGGAAAGGCCCTTAGCGCGTAAGCGCGTCAGCACGCATACGCCATTCTATTGGACCAAAGGCCCTCAGCGCGTAAACCCATCAGCACGCATACGCGATTCTATTGGACCAAAGGCCCTCAGCGTGTAAACGCGTCTGTGACGTGACCCGCACGGGTGTTTCCCACACAGCACGTGATGAAAGAGCACACGTGGAAAGACTGCACGTCAGAGTGTCATCGCGTGTAATTGGACAGCACGTCAGAGTCTCATCGCGTGTAATTGGACAAAAGTGCGCGTACACGCGATTGGCCTATGTACGTGTATATCAGGGGTGCGCGGACACTTACACACGCAAGTACGTCAGCGCACCTGTATCCCGGGGTGGCGGGAATTTCCACACGCTATTGGACTGGGTACTGGATTTCAGGGGTACGCGGGTCACACGCTCGCCTACAACACGCGCAACGCATTAATTTGCGCGCTAACAAAATAACAAGCTCAGACCCAGGATGAACATACCGTTCCTAGCAGCAGTGGGCGTGGCCTACCAAAGGAGGAGGAGGAGGATAGTCAGGGTCAGAATATTCACACCCAGAACCAGCCTTTTCGAGATGCCTGATGACCAGGTGCATGGGAGGTACAGGTTTCCACCACACATCATACTGGACCTGGTGAGTGAGTGGGAGGATGACCTCACATCACCCACCCTGTGCTCCCAAGCACTCAGCCCCCTGGAGAAGGTCCTCAATGTACTGCACTTCTTAGCCACTGGATCATTTCAGCGGACAAGTGCCATTGTGGGTGGTGTATCACAGGCCACCCAGTCACGCTGCCTACACCAGGTCTTGAACATCATCACTGCACGCCCATCAGTCCGCAGGCACATATACCTGCCCAGAACACCTGCAGAAAGGCATGCTGCCGCCCTGGATTTTTACACTGTGGCACGATTCCCCAAAGTGCTAGGTGCCATCGACTGCACCCATGTGGCTCTACGTCCCCCCAGGGCATCTGAGCACATCTATAGGAACCGCAAGCACTGGCATTCCATCAACGTGCAGGTAGTATGTAATGCCAAGGGAATCATCACCTCAGTATATGCAAACTATTCGGGTCAACCCACGACAGCTTCATTTACCGAATGTCCACCCTAAACCGGGACCTAGAAGCTGGGCGGCATGGCGATACATGGCTGCTTGGTGAGTATGAATGCCACTGCACATGCATGCATGTCAGATACTGAGCAAGGTCACAACCCCACCAATGATACCAATCACCACCTCCACAGGGGACAGTGCCTAGCCTCTCAGCCCCCACATGATGACGCCAATTCGGAACCCCACCACGCCACCCCAGGTAAGATATAACACAGCCCACATCACAACCCGGGGCATAGTGGAGCGCACATTCGGAGTGCTAAAGTCACGCTTTCGCTCCCTTGACCGTTCTGGCGGGCAGCTGTTGTACGCTCCCCCAGTAGTGTGCAGGATCATAGTGGCAGCATGTGTCCTGCACAACGTTGCAACACGCCGGGGCCTGGCCGTGGACATGGTGGTGCCCCCTCATCCCCAACCACATGCAGAGCCGCTGCGCATGGGAGAGGAAAGGGCACGGGGGGAGGCAGCCCGTACACAGCTAGTGGCTAATTACTTCACATAGAAATCACACCCCTGTGGAGTGCACACTGCCCTGGCACATTCCATCTGACAATCAATGATGACTCAACCTGACACTGATCCTGAATGTCTGGAGAATGAACCGTGAAAACCATATCAGCCTGAGATTGTTCACCTGGAAGTGTCACAATGTGTGCATCCCTACCCACACAGACACCACCAATGCAGTTTTGTGAAGTAACACATTCAAGCAGCTAAAATGAATACCCACTTGCAAAATGCAACAAGAGGACAGTGCCATGTCAGCCAACCCATCCCCAGCACCGCCACACCACACACCGTGCCATGTCATGCTATTTGCAGGTAAACAAAGTAATCCCGACAACATGACACTATTGTCACAATGTAGAGTGTCCCTAATTGAAACTTGCAACACCTGAAATGCTCACAGTAATGCAGGACCAACAACAAACTTGAGCAGGTACTACCATTAACATGACATCACAAATGTTATATATTAGTAGTCTCACCACCTGGAAATGCCTGCACTCCCACCACTACCAACTGTGCAGTGTTGGCGCCATGTAGAGTTGTAGGTGCACTGCTGCCAACATGGACCCCATCTCCAGACTAGAGGGACTTGTGTAGACATGAGGAAGGGACCTGCAAATTGGGAGGTAGACACAGATGATGAGCTACACATCAATGCAACATGCAGTGTACAACACAACAGCAATATGCACTAGGAATGTATACACAGTATTGACTACAGACTGCCCACACAGCTCATGGGAGTCCAACGTCACTGTGTAATTCACTGTCACTTGGGCACACCCTTTGCAAGCCCATGGAAATGGGAAGCAGGAGGGGTGTGTGTGACTCAAACCCAAGCATCTGAACCAAATACATGACAAGCCTGCATGTGCCCAGCCACAATGCTGCGTATGCCCACAGGAACCACAGAAGCCAACAAATTGTCCCAAAAAAATTGGGAAAAAATAATTAAAAATAAAAATAAAAATTAAAAAAAATCAAAAATGGCCATTGATGGGCCCTGGACCCAGGAGGTCCGAGGACAGGATGCACACCAGAACCCACCTGTGTGGGTCCTGGGAAAAAAAAACACCTCCATGGGCTCATGGCCCACACGGCTACCCTATTGTGGGAGTATCACTGCTGTCGCTATTATCACCCTGTGCAGCTGCATCCGGAGGTGGTTGCACTATGGGGGGCAGCCCACACAAGGCCCTAGTCTGCTCCTCCATGGCTGCAAGCATGCGGGTGTGGTAGGTCTGGTTCTGGAGGATGAGTGTGCGGAGGTCCCCATGCAACAACTCACGGGATGCCCGGACCTCCGCCCTCGTTGCCTGCATCTCAGCTGAGAGCGTACGGGTGAGACGCTCCAGCTGCTGTTCTGTCCTTTGGTGTGTTGAAGCCTCAAGCTCAACAAGAGTCATCCTGAGGTGAAGGAGCTCCTGCCTCAGGGCGTCCCTGTGGGCCTGGGACTCAATGGAGATGGCCTCCTGCAGAGTCGCCAGTGCTGCCCGCCTGTCCCTGTTGGACGCCAACATGTCCTCCCTGTGTGACTGGCAGATGGAGTCGGTTGCCTGCTCTAGTCGCTCCATCAGCCTTTCAGGGGGGACAATGGAAGTGGCCACCCTATCCATGGCCTGAGCCATCATCTCGGATGATGCTGCCTGTTGTGTTGCCATACCGTAAATGGATTGCTCCCATGCGGTATTGCCAGGTGGCGTACGGCCACCACGTCGGCGGGCACCACACCTGTCTGGGGCAAGGCGAACTGCGCCTTGCTGTGCCGGCACTGCCTGAGGCTGCAGGACTGCATTCCCCCTCTGATCTGCTGGCCCAGGAACAGGATCAGATGTCGCGGAGTGTGACCCTGCATCCGTAACCACCAAAGGCGTAGCTGCCAACACTGACATCCCCATTGAGGGTTCTGACCCTGGTGCAGGTGGGTGGGACAGAACAGAATCCCTCCCTGGAACACTCACCTGCGACGGCACGTAGGTCTCATCCGAATCAACACCTGAGTACAGCTCGGGGGAGGTGCAGCCAGAGACACCCCTTGAGAGCACGACCTGCAGCACTTGTGGGTTCTCACCCACCACCACACCACGTCCCTCACTGGTGGTTGGTCGGCCCTCGGACCCCTCCTGGGTCTGCACCATCTCCACAACCCCAGCAGTATCAGGTGCGTCTTCCCCTGCAAAGACATAAAAACAAAGAAATGGAAACAGGCATTAGCACCATGGCACACAATGAGGGCTGAGAAGCAAGAGAACCAGTACTTGATTGACACATGTCCCACATGACTAACACCCTCCCATGCATGCACCCTCACTGCATATGAAGGGCAGGGAAATGGCACACACTGATGACACCAAGATGGAAGATGAACACATTTTCTGCATGCTGCCTGGCAGTGGCATCACACATTGGCCTGGGATTGCCAGGTGAAACACACATGCCATCACACAGATGGCATGTACCATTGCTATTGAGTGAAGATGGAGAGGAGGGCAGCACCTATTCATTCAGTCCAGTTCCCGCATGTAATAGCTTTTCTAATTCTAACAGGTCAGATTTTTCACCTGGAGCTGCCAGTCTGAAATGGTCCAATTGCACAGGGACATGTGTGAACAAATGATATCCAGGTAACAAAGTCACTCCACTTTACCATAGCCATGTCAGACATGTGACTAGTGGACTGCGACATACCTAGTAAAGGTGGTGGAATGCAAACAATCTGACTGAATGAACAGTGAAAAATAAGCAACAATGTTGTGGCAAGGTGACACTTCAAGGGCAACTGGCGTGCAGTTGGACTAGATGTCTACTGTTGGCAGAAGGGATACTGCTATGGCCAAATGCAGCTGCGCAGGATGTATTGCATGAAGCACATGGCTGACCCATACGACTCAGGCGCACACACTCTCACCTGGCACACAAACAGAAGCCCTCACACACACACCATGCACATGGATGACACACACATGCATGTGCACTCACCGAACAATGCCTCGTAATCAGCCAGATCTCCCACGCCTTGGATCTGTTCCTCCGTGACGTAGGTCCCAGCGACTGACTCATGTGGAGTGAGTTCCATGTCTACTACTGGAGACCCACCTCCAGTCACTAGAGTTGCGGCATGACTTGAGGCCAGCTTACTCTTTGCCCTGCGCTTTAGGTCATTCCAGCGCTTATAGCAATCATTGGCTGTGCGCCTCACGATTCCAAGGGCACTTACGATGTCCACAACGGTCTGCCAGTGTGCCTGGCGTTGTGCAGGTGTGGTCTTGGATCCTGCAACAATTACCATCTCATTGTCATGTGCGGACACATACTCGACAAGTGCATTCAGTTCGTCATCCGTGAAGCTGGGCTTCCTGGACGGGCCGGACTGTGTAGCCGTGTCTGGGGCATCAGCCTGTGCCGGACGAGCACTCTTCCTCTTCCGGTTGGAAGGTGGTGGTGATCCTGAGTGTCCTGCGCCGCTCTGGACACTAGGGGCAGGAGCCCTGGTGGACTCTGTATCAGGAGTGTGGGATTGCACACTCAGCATGGGAGTTGGTGCAGGCATTGGCTCTAGTGTGATGGTGTCAGGGGGAATGTCTGCAGCATGGACTAGGACCGACACTGTCCTGGCTGGGTGTGTGAGGGCTGGGGTGGATGGAGCCGCAGCTGCCCCTGCAGCCTCTCCGCCCTGCCTACTTGGTGCAGCAGATGACCTTGCTGCCCCAGATGCACGTGGCATGGTGACATCAATGTGCACCAGCACACGTGTCATAGGCCTGCTGACCTGGAAGTCAGCCATGGAGTCAGCCAGGTCTGGTGCCACAATGGGCTGGTCCAACAAGGGCTGAGCATGGATGGTGTCAGCCACATCAGCCTCAACGGGAGGGGGGGGATTATGGGTGCCCTTGACTGGTCCTCCACACATGGGGGGACAGGCTCACCCTGCAAGTAACGACCACGTCCCCTACCGGATCCACCACGGCCACCACTTGTGGCTCTTCCACCTTTGCCACCCTTACGGAATCCTCACCTCCCAGCCATGGCACTGATGTAGATGTGCGTATGGGAGTGGCTGTAAACTATTGTCCTGGGCAATTGGGGGTCAAAGGGGTTGGGTACCAGATGGTAATTGTACCCTAGTGCTCTTGCAAGGCTGATTGTAACCCCTGGGGAAAGATGACGGGTCACGCTACGCACAGGAGCCCCAAAAAAGGAGATGACGTGCACGCAACCCCTCCTAGACCACGTGTGCAGAAAGAAAAACCTGCACTACGCTGTGGCACCCAGTAACACAAGAATGAACGTATGCGTGTCACACGCAGCCTAGAAGGACCTCTGAAGGGGTAGGCTACACACGGGACAAGCACAGATGTTAAATACGTGCGTGACTCACCGTCTGCCAGGTAAAAGAGCGTGAAAAAGGAGCGCGTTTGGTTGGCAACACCCCCGCCAAAAGAAGGTTTGTACGCTGTCTGAGGAGACAGGACAACAGTAGAAGGGAACACTGTTTGAGGGAACAGGCCCAGGTAAACCAGTAAAAGAGAAAAAAGGGAAAAAGCTGTCAGAGGTAACAGGGAATACGAACTTGAAACGCTGTGAAGTAAATCGCGTGTGAAACGACAAGAAGTACAGAATTCACCCACTCGCTCTCCACGAAAAGCACGTACAAGGAAATGGTGTTCTACACGTACCTTTTATACAGGCCCACACATCCAGCGTCACTTACGCGGCGTGTACGCGCTAGGGCCATTTCCACCAATTACACGCGTTGTGACTTCTGCATGTAGGGCCATTTCCACCAATTACATGCGATGAGACTGACGTGCTGTCCAATTACACGCGATGAGACTCTGACGTGCTGTCCAATTACACGCGATGACACTCTGAAGTGCAGTCTTTCCACGTGTGCTCTGTCATCACGTGCTGTGTGGGAAACACCCGTGCGGGTCACGTCACAGACTCGCTTACGCGCTGAGGGCCTTTGGTCCAATAGAATCGCGTATGCGTGCTGACGCGCTTACGCGCTAAGGGCCTTTCCTCGATTTTCACGCTGACGTGCAGGATTTTCACGTGCCAAATCACTCCGTACCAAGCTGGCCACGCGTAAGCACACGGAAGACCACGCTCCTGCCCAGAAGGCCGAACTACTGCCCCCCAGAGCCCCGAGCACGCTCCCACCTGCCATCTGCTGCTGCCTGACTGCCTGCTGCCCACGTGCACTGCCATTTGCTGCCTGCACATCAGCCAGGGGTGCTGTTGCTGTGACCACCCCTGCTGGAACCGAAGACTCCCGACTGGAATTCCATCGCTCCACAGCCCAGCCCCAAGGCCCAGTTGCCCACCCACTCCTGCCTCTGGGGTTGTCATGTCGGGGCAAACACCATCTGTGACCACTGACAACCCCCGGCCAGAGAGGCAGAGGGGCACCAGCTTCAGTGCCACCGAAGTTGGTGTCCTGGTGGAGCAAGTCCTTGGGCAGTATGATGCCCTCTTCGGAAGATCCCGCGCCGACAAGGAAGGACGGACTCGGATCTGGACTGACATCGTGACTGCCATCAACGCGGAGCGGGTGGCAGTCCGGGACTTACAACATGTCAGGAAGCGCTGGGAGGACTACAGGTCCAGGACCCTGAACAAGACCCGGCGCCTCTTGAAGGCAGCGGATGCCAAGAGGCGCCGGGGCCACTTGTCGGAAGAACAGATGGGGTCCTGGAACGCATATCCCCAGCGCTCCACGTCCAGGTCCTAGAGAAGCAGACCCGTATGGAGTCGAGCGGTGAGTGTACATGCATCCTGATTGTGAGCAGTGCGTGTGGTGATTATTCGGTAGTGTGCAGGTTGCACATCTGTTAGTATGGGGTCGAGTATGGGTGGGGGTGTACAGGGCCGTGGGGCTGACACATGCGAGGGCTGTAATGTGTGAGACATGGATGGTGCTTGTGTGTGTAGGCTTGCATGGCAAATGCAGTTGTGCGTGCACACATGTTTGTATGAATGTGTATGTAAGTAGACATGTCCGTGATGTCACGCATGTATGTTGTTTTCAGCTGCATGCATGAGCACTGTGAACATGTGCATGTGTGTGTATTTGACAAGGGTGCAACAGTGATGCAACATGGATGCATGTGACAGTGGTATGTGGAAGCCTGATTGGCAGGTGTGACATGGATGGCCGTCTGAACAGTGCGACACTTGGCAGAGGTGTACACATGCATGCAAGTGTGGTGGTGTGTGCACATGTGTGGTGCACTTCCTGTGTTGCATGTGATGTCTGGCTCCCCTTTGGCTGCTGATGCTGTTGTATGTGTATGGATGGTGCTGGCAGTTGCGATATGGCTGTGGTATGGCTCATGTGTGCGAGTTGCAATGACATGTGTGTTGGGGATTGTGATGACATGTCTGAGGTTTGCCAATGCCACTCATGTGCAACTGTCATGTGTGTATGTGTCCATTGTACAGTGCCCTGATGCCTGTGTTTTGTTTCTCCCTGTCTGCAGCGTCAACTGATGAAGAGGGCGGAGAAGGTGCTGTGGAGCACAGCGGCGGGGATCCGACCGCCAGCCAGAGACGCAAGACCCGGCTCCCCTCCCGTGTTGTCATCTCGTCGGGGAGTGAGGAGTCCGGTGCCCCGTCCCAGGCCGCAGCTGCCGGGGGGAGGTCCAAGAGGCGGAGGTTGGAGTTGGACTCCTCGGCAGCAGAAGGGGCAGCTGGGACCCCACAGGGCCCAACAGGGGAAGATGGCACGGAGTCATCCAGGTTGGTGGGGGGTTTGGTGGAGGAGGAGGCCGTGCAAGCACCAGAGATGGGGTCTGGAGGTGGGGATCCCACTGGTGCTAGTGGTGCAGTGCAGGACCAGGGACAGGAGGCAGCACAGGCCACCGCGGAGGTGCCTGTGTGCAATCCTGTCCCCGATCCTGTCCCTGCATCATCTTGCACCAGCAGGGATGCCTACGTCCAGACCCGTTTTCAGGCAGGGGATGAGCTGACGTCAACTGGCCTTCCTCTGCCTGCGGACGTGGCCAACCAGGTCCGGGTTGAGCCTGTCCTGGCTGGTGTGGCGTTGCGTCAACGGGCCATGCGAGGTGACCTGCAGTCTTTTCATGGAGAGACTGCACGTCATCTCGAATGGCTCGTTGACCACGTCAGCCTGCTGGGACAGGTCACCCAGGCCGGATTCCTCCGTCTGATGGGGCTTGCTCCGACCCCCTCCTCAACTGGACCCCCTACGCGCCAGTCGTCCTCTGTGCCATCTTCCCACCCATCAGTCACCTGGGTGCCCTGTGGAGCTGCCTCTGACGGTGCGGCCAGGCTGGTGGAGGAGGCATCCCTGCCACAGTCGGGAGTCGGAGGTCCAGCAGGGGTGGCCACATCAACAACTGCACCCCAGCCGGCGGAGGATGTGCAGGCAGCAGGAGGCAGTGCACGGGCAGAGGCAGAGCAGCAGCAGCAACATGGTGGGAGACATGAAGGCTCGGGGCTTTCGACATCGGAGGGGCAGGCATCGACCGGAGGGCAGGGGGAACCCAGGACAGAGAGTGTCTTCCGTGTGGCAGCGGTTGGGCCACGCCATAGGTGCGGAGCGGCGACAGACGGAAGAGGCGCGGCTCACAATGGTCAGGGCGAAGAACTCCATGCGGAGGGCCCTGAGGCGGGCCGAGTGCCTCGAGGCAATCCGCAGGGGGTTGGAGGAGGACACGGCGTCGTCCCTGCGGACCCTCGGGGCCATGGAACTGGACCGCCTCCGGGACATCGAACAGGAGTTCGATGATGCCCTGGCCCGGGACACCACGGAGTGAGCCGCTGGACTTGCCCGCCGCCTTTGTATATAGTTCTTTAGTTTTAGGTTTCCTTTGTTTCTTATTATGATTTGGAGTCGACGGACACTGCTCCACTTTTTGTATATAGTTGATTTTTAGTTAGGTTTTTTAGTAGGTTTCCTTTGTTCAGTTGGGCTCATGGACCCTTGTTAGTTTTTTACATAGTTCTTTATTGCATAGTGTTTTTTTTACATTTGACTTTGGACAACATTTTTTTGGATTCTGATTTGCAGTTTTTTTTTTTTAATACGGACATGCAGCTTATTTTTTCTCATTCCCATTGTAGTTTGTTTCCTTTCTTTAGCATTCTTTATTTTTTTCAATACAATTTTGTTTTCATACTTCACTGTGTGGTATCATCTCATTGGTTTCATGCATGTCATGTTGGGTGTTTTCCCATTCAATTGCAACCATTGTGTGTGACGGACATGGGTTCATTAGCTTCATGAACATTGGGGGTGTAACATGTAATTTCCATTTCCATGTGGGTGAATGGGTTACTTGGTAGGGCTTTTTGCCTGTGGGGGCTGACCATTACGCACATGATTGGGGATTGTGAGGACCTGGTGGAGGGTGCCCCTGCACTGCTGGGGGGTGGGGGTGGTGGGAGACATGAGTGGGGGCCTGGTGGGGGCTGCCCATGGTGGCTGGGGGGTGGGGGTGGTGGTAGACATGAGTGGGGGCCTGGTGGAGGCTGCCCCTGCACTGCTGGGGGGTGGGGGTGGTGGGAGACATGAGTGTGGGCCTGGTGGGTGCTGCCCATGGTGGCAGGGGGGTGGGGTGGTGGGAGACATGAGTGGGGGCCTGGTGGAGGCTGCCCCTGGTGGCTGGGGGGTGGGGGTGGTGGGAGACATGAGTGGGGGCCTGGTGGATGCTGCCCCAGCACTGCTGGGGGGGTGGGGGTGGTGGTAGACATGAGTGGGGGCCTGGTGGAGGGTGCCCCTGCACTGCTGGGGGGTGGGGGTGGTGGGAGACATGAGTGGGGGCCTGGTGGAGGCTGCCCCTGCACTGCTGGGGGGTGGGGGTGGTGGTAGACATGAGTGGGGGCCTGGTGGAGGGTGCCCCTGCACTGCTGGGGGGTGGGGGTGGTGGGAGACATGAGTGGGGGCCTGGTGGGGGCTGCCCATGGTGGCTGGGGGGTGGGGGTGGTGGGAGACATGAGTGGGGGCCTGGTGGAGGCTGCCCCTGCACTGCTGGGGGGTGGGGGTGGTGGGAGACATGAGTGGGGGCCTGGTGGAGGCTGCCCCTGCACTGCTGGGGGGTGGGGGTGGTGGGAGACATGAGTGGGGGCCTGGTGGAGGCTGCCCCTGCACTGCTGGGAGGTGGGGGGGTGGGAGACATGAGTGGGGGCCTGGTGGGGGCTGCCCATGGTGGCTGGGGGGTGGGGGTGGGGGGAGACATGAGTGGGGGCCTGGTGGAGGCTGCCCCTGCACTGCTGGGGGGTGGGGGTGGTGGGAGACATAAGTGGGGGCCTGGTGGAGGGTGCCCCTGCACTGCTGGGGGGTGGGGGTGGTGGGAGACATGAGTGGGGGCCTGGTGGAGGCTGCCCCTGCACTGCTGGGGGGTGGCGGGGGTGGTAGACATGAGTGGGGGCCTGGTGGAGGCTGCCCCTGCACTGCTGGGGGGTGGGGTGGTGGGAGACATGAGTGGGGGCCTGATGGAGGCTGCCCCTGCACTGCTGGGGGGTGGGGGTGGTGGGCGACATGATGGGGGCCTGGTGGAGGCTGCCCCTGCACTGCTGGGGGGTGGGGGTGGTGGGAGACATGAGTGGGGGCCTGGTGGGGGCTACCCATGGTGGCAGGGGGGTGGGGGTGGTGGGAGACATGAGTGGGGGCCTGGTGGAGGCTGCCCCTGCACCGCTGGGGGGTGGGGGTGGTGGTAGACATGAGTGGGGGCCTGGTGGAGGCTGCCCCTGCACTGCTGGGGGGTGGGGGTGGTGGGAGACATGAGTGGGGGCCTGGTGGAGGCTGCCCCTGCACTGCTGGGGGGTGGTGGGAGACATGAGTGGGGGCCTGGTGGGGGCTGCCCATGGTGGCAGGGGGGTGGGGGTGGTGGGAGACATGAGTGGGGGCCTGGTGGAGGCTGCCCCTGCACTGCTGGGGGTGGGGGGGTGGGAGACATGAGTGGGGGCCTGGTGGGGGCTGCCCATGGTGGCAGGGGGGTGGGGGTGGTGGGAGACATGAGTGGGGGCCTGGTGGAGGCTGCCCCTGCACTGTTGGGGGTGGGGGTGGTGGGAGACATGAGTGGGGGCCTGGTGGGGGCTGCCCATGGTGGCAGGGGGGTGGGGGTGGTGGGAGACATGAGTGGGGGCCTGAAGGAGGCTGCCCCTGCACTGCTGGGGGGTGGGGGTGGTGGGAGACATGAGTGGGGGCCTGGTGGAGGCTGCCCCTGCACTGCTGGGGGGTGGGGGGGGTGGTAGACATGAGTGGGGGCCTGGTGGAGGGTGCCCCTGCACTGCTGGGGGGTGGGGGTGGTGGGAGACATGAGTGGGGGCCTGGTGGAGGCTGCCCCTGCACTGCTGGGGGGTGGGGGTGGTGGTAGACATGAGTGGGGGCCTGGTGGAGGCTGCCCCTGCACTGCTGGGGGGTGGGGGTGGTGGTAGACATGAGTGGGGGCCTGGTGGGGGCTGCCCATGGTGGCAGGGGGGTGGGGGTGGTGGGAGACATGAGTGGGGGCCTGGTGGGGGCTGCCCATGGTGGCAGGGGGGTGGGGGTGGTGGGAGACTTGAGTGGGGGCCTGGTGGGGGCTGCCCCTGCACTGCTGGGGGTGGGGGTGGTGGGAGACATGAGTGGGGGCCTGGTGGGGGTTGCCCATGGTGGCAGGGGGGTGGGGGTGGTGGGAGACATGAGTGGGGGCCTGGTGGAGGCTGCCCCTGCACTGCTGGGGGGTGGGGGTGGTGGGAGACATGAGTGGGGGCCTGGTGGGGGCTGCCCATGGTGGCAGGGGGGTGGGGGTGATGGGAGACATGAGTGGGGGCCTGGTGGAGGCTGCCCCTGCACTGCTGGGGGGTGGGGGTGGTGGGAGACATGAGTGGGGGCCTGGTGGAGGCTGCCCCTGCACTGCTGGGGGGTGGGGTGGTGGGAGACATGAGTGGGGGCCTGGTGGAGGCTGCCCCTGCACTGCTGGGGGGTGGGGGGGTGGTAGAAATGAGAGGGGGCCTGGTGGAGGGTGCCCCTGCACTGCTGGGGGAAGGGGGTGGTGGGAGACATGAAAGGGGGCCTGGTGGAAGCTGCCCATGGTGGCAGGGGGGTGGGGGTGGGGGTGGTGGGAGACATGAGTGGGGGCCTGGTGGAGGCTGCCCCTGCACTGCTGGGGGGTGGGGGTGGTGGGAGACATGAGTGGGGGCCTGGTGGGGGCTGCCCATGGTGGCAGGGGGGTGGGGGTGGTGGGAGACATGAGTGGGGGCCTGGTGGAGGCTGCCCCTGCACTGCTGGGGGGTGGGGGTGGTGGTAGACATGAGTGGGGGCCTGGTGGAGGCTGCCCCTGCACTGCTGGGGGTGGGGGTGGTGGGAGACATGAGTGGGGGCCTGGGGGAGGCTGCCCCTGCACTGCTGGGGGGTGGGGGTGGTGGGAGACATGAGTGGGGGCCTGGTGGGGGCTGCCCATGGTGGCAGGGGGGTGGGGGTGGTGGGAGACATGAGTGAGGGCCTGGTGGAGGCTGCCCATGGTGGCAGGGGGGTGGGGGTGGTAGGAGACATGAGTGGGGGCCTGGTGGAGGCTGCCCCTGCACTGCTGGGGGGTGGGGGTGGTGGGAGACATGAGTGGGGGCCTGGTGGAGGCTGCCCCTGCACTGCTGGGGGGTGGGGGGGTGGTAGACATGAGTGGGGGCCTGGTGGAGGCTGCCCCTGCACTGCTGGGGGGTGGGGGGGTGGTAGAAATGAGAGGGGGCCTGGTGGAGGGTGCCCCTGCACTGCTGGGGGGTGGGGGTGGTGGGAGACATGAAAGGGGGCCTGGTGGAAGCTGCCCATGGTGGCAGGGGGGTGGGGGTGGTGGGAGACATGAGTGGGGGCCTGGTGGAGGCTGCCCCTGCACTGCTGGGGGGTGGGGGTGGTGGGAGACATGAGTGGGGGCCTGGTGGGGGCTGCCCATGGTGGCAGGGGGGTGGGGGTGGTGGGAGACATGAGTGGGGGCCTGGTGGAGGCTGCCCCTGCACTGCTGGGGGGTGGGGGTGGTGGTAGACATGAGTGGGGGCCTGGTGGAGGCTGCCCCTGCACTGCTGGGGGTGGGGGTGGTGGGAGACATGAGTGGGGGCCTGGGGGAGGCTGCCCCTGCACTGCTGGGGGGTGGGGGTGGTGGGAGACATGAGTAGGGGCCTGGTGGGGGCTGCCCATGGTGGCAGGGGGGTGGGGGTGGTGGGAGACATGAGTGGGGGCCTGGTGGGGGCTGCCCATGGTGGCAGGGGGGTGGGGGTGGTAGGAGACATGAATGGGGGCCTGGTGGAGGCTGCCCCTGCACTGCTGGGGGGTGGGGGTGGTGGGAGACATGAGTGGGGGCCTGGTGGAGGCTGCCCCTGCACTGCTGGGGGGTGGGGGGGTGGTAGACATGAGTGGGGGCCTGGTGGAGGCTGCCCCTGCACTGCTGGGGGGTGGGGGTGGTGGGAGACATGAGTGGGGGCCTGGTGGAGGCTGCCCCTGCACTGCTAGGGGATGGGGGTGGTGGGAGACATGAGTGGGGGCCTGGTGGGGGCTGCCCATGGTGGCAGGGGGGTGGGGGTGGTGGGAGACATGAGTGGGGGCCTGGTGGGGGCTGCCCATGGTGGCAGGGGGGTGGGGGTGGTGGGAGACATGAGTGGGGGCCTGGTGGAGGCTGCCCCTGCACTGCTGGGGGGTGGGGGTGGTGGTAGACATGAGTGGGGGCCTGGTGGAGGCTGCCCCTGCACTGCTGGGGAGTGGGGGTGGTGGTAGACATGAGTGGGGGCCTGGTGGAGGCTGCCCCTGCACTGCTGGGGGGTGGGGGTGGTGTGAGACATGAGTGGGGGCCTGGTGGAGGCTGCCCCTGCACTGCTGGGGGGTGGGGGGGGTGGTAGACATGAGTGGGGGCCTGGTGGAGGCTGCCCCTGCACTGCTGGGGGGTGGGGGTGGTGGGGGACATGAGTGGGGGCCTGGTGGAGGCTGCCCCTGCACTGCTGGGGGGTGGGGGTGGTGGGAGACATGAGTGGGGGCCTGGTGGAGGCTGCCCCTGCACTGCTGGGGGGTGGGAGGGGTGGGAGACATGAGTGGGGGCCTGGTGGGGGCTGCCCATGGTGGCAGGGGGGTGGGGGTGGTAGGAGACATGAGTGGGGGCCTGGTGGAGGCTGCCCCTGCACTGCTGGGGGGTGTGGGTGGTGGGAGACATGAGTGGGGGCCTGGTGGAGGCTGCCCCTGCACTGCTGGGGGGTGGGGGGGTGGTAGACATGAGTGGGGGCCTGGTGGAGGCTGCCCCTGCACTGCTGGGGGGTGGGGGTGGTGGGAGACATGAGTGGGGGCCTGGTGGAGGCTGCCCCTGCACTGCTAGGGGGTGGGGGTGGTGGGAGACATGAGTGGGGGCCTGGTGGGGGCTGCCCATGGTGGCAGGGGGGTGGGGGTGGTGGGAGACATGAGTGGGGGCCTGGTGGGGGCTGCCCATGGTGGCAGGGGGGTGGGGGTGGTGGGAGACATGAGTGGGGGCCTGGTGGAGGCTGCCCCTGCACTGCTGGGGGGTGGGGGTGGTGGTAGACATGAGTGGGGGCCTGGTGGAGGCTGCCCCTGCACTGCTGGGGAGTGGGGGTGGTGGTAGACATGAGTGGGGGCCTGGTGGAGGCTGCCCCTGCACTGCTGGGGGGTGGGGGTGGTGGGAGACATGAGTGGGGGCCTGGTGGAGGCTGCCCCTGCACTGCTGGGGGGTTGGGGGGGGTGGTAGACATGAGTGGGGGCCTGGTGGAGGCTGCCCCTGCACTGCTGGGGGGTGGGGGTGGTGGGAGACATGAGTGGGGGCCTGGTGGAGGCTGCCCCTGCACTGCTGGGGGGTGGGGGTGGTGGGAGACATGAGTGGGGGCCTGGTGGGGGCTGCCCATGGTGGCAGGGGGGTGAGGGTGGTGGGAGACATGAGTGGGGGCCTGGTGGAGGCTGCCCCTGCACTGCTGGGGGGTGGGGGTGGTGGTAGACATGAGTGGGGGCCTGGTATAGGCTGCCCCTGCACTGCTGGGGGTGGGGGTGGTGGTAGACATGCGTGGGGGCCTGGTGGAGGCTGCCCCTGCACTGCTGGGGGGTGGGGGTGGTGGGAGACATGAGTGGGGGCCTGGTGGGGGCTGCCCATGGTGTCAGGGGGGTGGGGGTGGTGGGAGACATGAGTGGGTGCCTGGTGGAGGCTGCCCCTGCACTGCTGGGGGGTGGGGGGGTGGGAGACATGAGTGGGGGACTGGTGGGGGCTGCCCATGGTGGCAGGGGGGTGGGGGTGGTGGGAGACATGAGTGGGGGCCTGGTGGAGGCTGCCCCTGCACTGCTGCGGGGTGGGGGTGGTGGGAGACATGAGTGGGGGCCTGGTGGGGGCTGCCCATGGTGGCAGGGGGGTGGGGGTGGTGGGAGACATGGGTGGGGGCCTGGTGGAGGCTGCCCCTGCACTTCTGGGGGGTGGGGGTGGTGGGAGACATGAGTGGGGGCCTGGTGGAGGCTGCCCCTGCACTGCTGGGGAGTGGGGGTGGTGGGAGACATGAGTGGGGGCCTGGTGGAGGCTGCCCCTGCACTGCTGGGGGGTGGGGGGGTGGTAGACATGAGTGGGGGCCTGGTGGAGGGTGCCCCTGCACTGCTGGGGGGTGGGGGTGGTGGGAGACATGAGTGGGGGCCTGGTGGAGGCTGCCCCTGCACTGCTGGGGGGTGGGGGTGGTGGTAGACATGAGTGGGGGCCTGGTGGAGGCTGCCCCTGCACTGCTGGGGGGTGGGGGTGGTGGTAGACATGAGTGGGGGCCTGGTGGGGGCTGCCCATGGTGGCAGGGTTGACATGAGTGGGGGCCTGGTGGGGTTTGCCCATGGTGGCAGGGGGGTGGGGGTGGTGGGAGACATGAGTGGGGGCCTGGTGGGGGCTGCCCCTGCACTGCTGGGGGTGGGGGTGGTGGGAGACATGAGTGGGGGCCTGGTGGGGGTTGCCCATGGTGGCAGGGGGGTGGGGGTGGTGGGAGACATGAGTGGGGGCCTGGTGGAGGCTGCCCCTGCACTGCTGGGGGGTGGGGGGGGTGGGAGACATGAGTGGGGGCCTGGTGGGGGCTGCCCATGGTGGCAGGGGGGTGGGGGTGATGGGAGACATGAGTGGGGGCCTGGTGGAGGCTGCCCCTGCACTGCTGGGGGGTGGGGGTGGTGGGAGACATGAGTGGGGGCCTGGTGGAGGCTGTCCCTGCACTGCTGGGGGGTGGGGTGGTGGGAGACATGAGTGGGGGCCTGGTGGAGGCTGCCCCTGCACTGCTGGGGGGTAGGGGGGTGGTAGAAATGAGAGGGGGCCTGGTGGAGGGTGCCCCTGCACTGCTGGGGGGTGGGGGTGGTGGGAGACATGAAAGGGGGCCTGGTGGAAGCTGCCCATGGTGGCAGGGGGGTGGGGGTGGTGGGAGACATGAGTGGGGGCCTGGTGGAGGCTGCCCCTGCACTGCTGGGGGGTGGGGGTGGTGGGAGACATGAGTGGGGGCCTGGTGGGGGCTGCCCATGGTGGCAGGGGGGTGGGGGTGGTGGGAGACATGAGTGGGGGCCTGGTGGAGGCTGCCCCTGCACTGCTGGGGGGTGGGGGTGGTGGTAGACATGAGTGGGGGCCTGGTGGAGGCTGCCCCTGCACTGCTGGGGGTGGGGGTGGTGGGAGACATGAGTGGGGGCCTGGGGGAGGCTGCCCCTGCACTGCTGGGGGGTGGGGGTGGTGGGAGACATGAGTGGGGGCCTGGTGGGGGCTGCCCATGGTGGCAGGGGGGTGGGGGTGGTGGGAGACATGAGTGGGGGCCTGGCGGAGGCTGCCCCTGCACTGCTGGGGGGTGGGAGGGGTGGGAGACATGAGTGGGGGCCTGGTGGGGGCTGCCCATGGTGGCAGGGGGTGGGGGTGGTAGGAGACATGAGTGGGGGCCTGGTGGAGGCTGCCCCTGCACTGCTGGGGGGTGGGGGTGGTGGGAGACATGAGTGGGGGCCTGGTGGAGGCTGCCCCTGCACTGCTGGGGGGTGGGGGTGGTGGGAGACATGAGTGGGGGCCTGGTGGAGGCTGCCCCTGCACTGCTGGGGGGTGGGGGGGTGGTAGACATGAGTGGGGGCCTGGTGGAGGCTGCCCCTGCACTGCTGGGGGGTGGGGGTGGTGGGAGACATGAGTGGGGGCCAGGTGGAGGCTGCCCCTGCACTGCTGGGGGGTGGGGTGGTGGGAGACATGGGTGGGGGCCTGGTGGGGGCTGCCCATGGTGGCAGGGGGGTGGGGGTGGTGGGAGACATGAGTGGGGGCCTGGTGGGGGCTGCCCATGGTGGCAGGGGGTGGGGGTGGTGGGAGACATGAGTGGGGGCCTGGTGGAGGCTGCCCCTGCACTGCTGGGGGGTGGGGCTGGTGGTAGACATGAGTGGGGGCCTGGTGGAGGCTGCCCCTGCACTGCTGGGAGGTGGGGGTGGTGGTAGACATGAGTGGGGGCCTGGTGGAGGCTCCTCCTGCACTGCTGGGGGGTGGGGTGGTGGGAGACATGAGTGGGGGCCTGGTGTAGGCTGCCCCTGCACTGCTGGGGGGTGGGGGGGTAGACATGAGTGGGGGCCTGGTGGAGGCTGCCCCTGCACTGCTGGGGGGTGGGGGTGGTGGGAGACATGAGTGGGGGCCTGGTGGAGGCTGCCCCTGCACTGCTGGGGGCTGGGGGTGGTGGGAGACATGAGTGGGGGCCTGGTGGAGGCTGCCCCTGCACTGCTGGGGGGTGGGGGTGGTGGGAGACATGAGTGGGGGCCTGGTGGGGGCTGCCCATGGTGGCAGAGGGGTGGGGGTGGTGGGAGACATGAGTGGGGGCCTGGTGGAGGCTGCCCCTGCACTGCTGGGGGGTGGGGGTGGTGGGAGACATGAGTGGGGGCCTGGTGGGGGCTGCCCATGGTGGCAGGGGGGTGGGGGTGGTGGGAGACATGAGTGGGGGCCTGGTGGAGGCTGCCCCTGCACTGCTGGGAGGTGGGGGGGTGGGAGACATGAGTGCGGGCCTGGTGGGGGCTGCCCATGGTGGCAGGGGGGTGGGGGTGGTGGGAGACATGAGTGGGGGCCTGGTGGAGGCTGCCCCTGCACTGCTGGGGGGTGGGGGGTGTTAGACATGAGTGGGGGCCTTGTGGAGGGTGCCCCTGCACTGCTGGGGGGTGGTGGTGGTGGGAGACATGAGTGGGGGCCTGGTGGAGGCTGCCCCTGCACTGCTGGGGGGTGGGGGTGGTGGTAGACATGAGTGGGGGCCTGGTGGAGGCTGCCCCTGCACTGCTGGGGGGTGGGGGTGGTGGGAGACATGAGTGGGGGCCTGGTGGGGGATGCCCATGGTGGCAGGGGGGTGGGGGTGGTGGGAGACATGAGTGGGGGCCTGGTGGGGGCTGCCCATGGTGGCAGTGGGGTGGGGGTGGTGGAAGACATGAGTGGGGGCCTGGTGGAGGCTGCCCCTGCACTGCTGGGGGGTGGGGGTGGTGGGAGACATGAGTGGGGGCCTGGTGGGGGCTGCCCATGGTGGCAGGGGGGTGGGGGTGGTGGGAGACATGAGTGGGGGCCTGGTGGAGGCTGCCCCTGCACTGCTGGGGGGGGGTGGTGGTAGACATGAGTGGGGGCCTGGTGGAGGCTGCCCCTGCACTGCTGGGGGGTGGGGGTGGTGGGAGACATGAGTTTTTAGACATGAGTGGGGGCCTGGTGGAGGCTGCCCCTGCACTGCTGGGGGGTGGGGGTGGTGGGAGACATGAGTGGGGGCCTGGTGGAGGCTGCCCCTGCACTGCTGGGGGGTGGGGGTGGTGGGAGACATGAGTGGGGGCCTGGTGGAGGGTGCCCATGGTGGCAGGGGGGTGGGGGTGGTGGGAGACATGAGTGGGGGCCTGGTGGAGGCTGCCCCTGCACTGCTGGGGGGTGGGGGTGGTGGGAGACATGCATTGTTGATCAGTAGTGCAAGGTGACATGTGAGTTGGCTGGGGGGCATGCCCATGGTGGATGGGCTGCCTGCGAGACGTGAGCAGGGGTGCAGGGTAGTCCCCCGTGGTGTGGGCTGCCTGCAGGGGCCGTGGAGGTTGTGGTGCGTACACCTGGGAGGACCCACACGGCCAATTCACGTGTGGTACTCCCCAGAACCCCTGAAATACACATACCCTGCTGAAATCGCGTGTGGAACTTCCCGCGCACCCCTGCAATCCACGTACCCTGTTGAAATCGCGTGTGGAACTTCCCGCGCACCCCTGAAATACACATACCCTGCTGAAATCGCGTGTGGAAATTCCCGCGCACCCCTGAAATACACGTACCCTGCTCGCACTGGGCCAATCGCGTGTGGAACTTCCCGCGCACCCCTGAAATACACGTACCCTAATGAAATCGCGTGTGGAACTTCCCGCGCACCCCTGAAATACACATACCCTGCTGAAATCGCGTGTGGAAATTCCCGCGCACCCCTGAAATACACGTACCCTGCTCGCACTGGGCCAATCGCGTGTGGAACTTCCCGCGCACCCCTGAAATACACGTACCCTGATGAAATCGCGTGTGGAACTTCCCGCGCACCCCTGAAATACACATACCCTGCTTGCACGGGGCCATTCGCGTGTGGAACTTCCCGCGCACCCCTGAAATACACGTACCCTGCTTGCATGGGGCCATTCGCGTGTGGAACTTCCCGCGCACCCCTGAAATCCACATACCCGGCCAAATCACGTGTGAGACTTTCCGCGCACCCCGGTATACACGCACACGTATTTTTTGTCAGCGGGTGTCCGTGTTTGTGGGTACCCCTTTGCACGTCATTTGTCCTGGAGGGCCACAGTATAGGACATTCATCATGGCAGTATATAGGTGCTATTTGTTGGCGCACCTTTTGGCGCACATTTCTTACAGCCGCAGAGACGCTACCGCCTGCTTTCTTGTGGCGGTCGTGTTTGTGCCTGTGCGCTGGTTTGAGCATGCGCTTTTTTGCTCTATCCTATTCCATGAATACGTGTTGTAGGCGAGCGTGTGGGCGTTCCACGCACTTGTGCCCTGTACTTCCCCCGTGACGCCCACGTTTTGGCAAGTTGTTCCCCATTCTGAGTGTTACGCCCGTGTTCCGCCTACTTTTGTTGCGTGCGCCGCGCTATGTGCGATTTTCGCTGTGGCCTGTGCGATTTTCGCTGTGACCTGGCGCAAGCAGTTACATGGCCTGTGCGCCAACGTGCGCCGTGCACTTTTTTATCGCACATCTGCTGGTTTTCTCGCGCACGGCCTTCCATGAATCGATGTGCGTTGCTTTTCGTGCGATTTTCGCACTTGCACTGCGATTTTCGCTATTCCACTGCGATTCGCACGTTTTTGCCCACTTGCGCCGCGCTAATTATTCCATGAATCGGCTTGCAAGTCTGTTCTTAAACACCTCTACTCAGCCTTTTATTCTTCTGAAGTTGATAAATGAGTAACAACAGAGGTTGGGTGACATTGTATCTATATTTGTTCTATATAAAGCGCTTAAGCGTAAGTGCTATATAATAACACATCATTGTTTTTAGGGAGAGTTCTCAAATATGGCTAATTTCCCTTACCTAGTGAGTCCCTCAGCAGCTTTGCTGGATTTCTGCGATTTATTTCTTTCATCTGGTAAGAGTGTGAGCCCTTTTTCCCACTCTTACATGTGTTTTGCTGTGTGTGTTTAACATATTTGTGTTCATAGACTGTGGAGCCTCACCTACTCCACAGGCATCATTTTTTTACTATGTGTTACACAGCACCCTCACTGCAGTGACAGAGGGTTGTCTTTTAGACTTCCCAACTCTGACTCCATTTTCTGGGGCTGACTACTGTCCCACAGAACATGTAAAGTTGCCATTAACTTTACTAGTCTCTTTTAAATCCACAGACCCAGTACAAAACATCTTACATGGAGTACTGGCAGGGGTTACTACTTATCCCTTTTTGTCTGTCTCTCTTGGAGCATTGTTTTGCTCCCTTTCCATCAAGACTTGTCTGGTGGCAGTGCTAACTACCCTATTTTTTCTACCCCGGTTATCTTAAATAACCATGGCAATGTTTTAGGCTATCTTGGTAGGCTCGAACTTAAATCCTCTTGACCATATTGTTTTTAATATTGCTCTGGCTGGGTTTAGTCGCCATTTCTTTTTGGAAAAGTCTTTCTCGTGTTCGTCTCTATACGCCAAACCAGGTTTGATTCCTTTGATCACTGTTTTTTCGCGGGCATCTGCACAGATGCCCTCCTTTAGGCACCTGAAAGTCTGTGTAGGCAGGATGTGAGGCAAGGGTTTTAGGACCCCTGCCATGGGTCCCTTGGTAACTCAAGTCACACTCCTGTTTGATTGGCTGGGTGACTGTCCCCACCAGGACAGCCACCCTGCTCTGTGATTGACAGCCAGGCTGAGTGAATGGGGAAAACTGCATAAAAAGCAGGTCTCTGGGTCTGGAAGAGCAGAGTCGCCACTGGAACAAGAGAACCGAAGAGGAGCTGACAGAAGAGGACACCTCCAATGACTGAACAGCCCAGTGAAGCCCTGCTGCAGGTCTGAATCTTCAGACTCCAACGACAGAGAGGATCATCCAAGAATCTTCTTCTCTTCAGCTGGTGAGACCAACCAGTTCACCAAAACTCCAAGCCAGCACCCCCTCTTCTGGTCAAATTTGCTGTGCATAGCTACAGTGGGCTGGATAGCCAGGAAGATCAGACCCTGCTTGGGTTTTAAGGAGCGCAACTATTATTTGTTGCTTTGCTCTGCTGCTGGTTTCTTCCCTGGGTAGGGCAGGACCCTCCAATCTTCCTACTTCGTGTCAGTCTAACAGTCGCTTCAGGAACCGTGAGCCTGCTGTAACTAGCAGGAACGTCCGCCGCAGCTACAGCTTCTTCTACCTTTAATGTACTGTTCAACATCAGGTTGTTCGTTTCGTCCAGCCGCGGTGGAATCCAAGGGCTTGTCCTTCTGCTCTCTTTAAGCTAACTTTTCTGCTGACCAACTTCGTTCTGAACTCTTGGCAAAGACTTAACCGCAAACTACCCTGAACTGTGTGATCTTCAGCAAAATAATTTTGTCCTATTCACTTTGGCCCTAAGCATATTTGACTTGATTCCATCACTGTAGTTCCTCTTTCTAGATTGCCCTGCTTACTTAATTGTTGGTACTGCTCCCTTTCTGTCTAATTTTGTCTTTCCCTCCCTTTTTAATTAACAGAGTGCCATTTTTCTCCCATTTCTTTTTGTGAGCTTAACTTGTCTGCAAACTATTGGGAGTGGTGCAGCGTATTAAGAGTGTGATTTTTGAACTGCTTCACTTTTGTGAAAAGTTATAGAACTGAAGATTAAATAAATGTGTATTCTTTTACTTGGAAACCTTGAGTCAGTGTTTGTTTAAATCATAGTGACTTCTGTCCTTTGTGTAACTTTCTGATACTGCTCACTTGCTCTTGAGATAAGTCTGGCTGCTCAGCCATTGGTACCACTTTCCTGTGTGGTACAGGCTTGTACCAAAGGTGAATTTTTGCTGCCACTTATAGTCCTAATTGTGTGTAGTGTTCCCAAAGTGTACTGCATATAATTCTGCCTAACAATAATCATTTGGCCATGGACGTCTGCTTGCATTCACAGTAATTTGGTAATATGGGCGTATACACACTGATCTTAACGATACATATGGTGATCCATTCTTGTATGAAATGTATATCACATTTTAGTGATATTTTAACCATATTTTGGTAGTGAACTAAGGAACAATGCTATGTGATGCAACTTCCTGTTGTGTTATGGGGTGAAAGGTTGTGCTCCATCAATTCCCGTGTTATCACTTTGGGTTGGGGTCAAATGACATCACTTCCTGTGATGTCATAAGAGGTCCAAGGGTTGTGTGATGTCAATTCTGCTACCCCTGGCCTTTTGGTGAAATGACGTCGCTGGTTGGGAACCAAGCTATCTGGAGAGCCTAAGGTTGGAAACCCGTGCATTCGGCAATGGTGTGATATGCTTGCAATTATGTATGACTACAAAAACAGGGCTTGCGGCTTGTGTGCTGCTAAGTGAGTAGGAAAGAATACGAGGCGTTACTTGATACAACTGTAAAGATAAGCGTATTTTTGTCAAAGTTAAAAACATTCCAAATATTGTCAAAAATGTGCTTCTCAGGACAGTAAATATATGCAGCGAGACTTTTTTAAGTGAAGTGGTAAAGGAAAACACCTGCGCATGTTCTTCAAAGAAGATAATTCCGTTTCAACCTGCTGTAGTTCTTGGCAGGGGCAGCCACACCTGTCTTAGACAACTGTTTTTTTACACAAGAACTCCGCAGGGAGTCCCTTTTTTTGCAGCGGACTGGGACATTTTCACATGCTGGGCATGTCTGCTAATGCTGCTGTCATCTCCGCTGTTTCTCTCATCAGTGCTTCGACTTTGGCTCCATTCATGCTGAGAAGCCAGACTGAATAGTCCACTGCAACGACTAACAGATTCCTATTGATGTCTCCCCCCCCCCCACTGTGTGCAAGACAGCCTCTCTCTGGCTGTGGTTTATCAAGGGTGAAGCAGAAAATGGCTGCCAGGAACATGCTGTTACTGCCGAACTGTGTAATTTTTAATGTGCATCCTCCAGTTGCATTTGCCATAAACAAAGTCCCTTGACCTCTTACTCTTTCAGAAGAACCACTCATGATTATAATATGATATAATTATCATATGCCACATTGCACAGTGGTTTTAACATGTTGGTGCTCAATTTAAGTAAGTATTGCTGAACCCCCAGAAAGGAAAACCTGTGATGTCCTTACTGGACTGAAAGTTATCCCCAAACCCGTCATCTTTCTATTTTTTGTATTCACCTATTTTCAGGGCAAATAATGCTGTAGCGCAGAGCATTTTTCATTTTCATTTGGGGTAGTGCACATTAGAACTGAAGTAGGGCATCAATATCCTGCTCTTCAGACAGTACCAAGGGAACCCCTGAAAATCTCAAGCCCTATAATAGTCCACATGCCTAAAATGTCACGAATGAGCTTTTTTAAACTTTGTGCTATTTTCAGAAATGTGCAGGCCACCTTATTCTCGAACGTGACCAGTTCATTTCAGGCAGGGTTGGGGAGTAGGGCAAACGATGGGTTGGCTATTCCCCTCAAAGACATAGGTGTTGCAAGCATGCTCCAGACATTCATTTCTTTCAGCTCCTAGCACCCACTTGGGAGCTGGGGGCCCTATTTTACAGTGGGTCCGATATCGTGAAATCTGGCGGGAAAAAATGTAAACATGTGTATCCCTGTTTGGGGGCATAGAGATGCAAGTGATACCATGTGACATATGAGGATATGGCATATGAAGATGGATACATTGTCTGAAGGTGTTGTTTGGTTAAGTAAACAACCATTACACTGAACAGGCAGGAAGAGGTGGGTACCACCATGTTGTTTTATGTTATGCTCTTTTCATAAAGACTCAGGTATTTGTTAGTGGAGCTACCGGGTCATGTGATGGTCCTTTAACACCTGGAACCAACATTGCTAAAATCTCCAAAAAGACGCTGGATGGTCTCACTCAGCTAAGTCCGGCACTCTCATTGTGGCTCTATATGAGCTTTGTGCTTTTCCAGTTATTTATAATATATTTGTTGTGAAACTAAGTTAAAACACTTAGATAGTTCTCAGAGGTCCTTGTTGGTTAAAACCATTGTTTTGTTTAATTTGTATAATTTCACAAATTGTTTCCAAAATATGCAGAACTTGCAAAAGTTGCTACAGGAAGCAATTCCTAATACTAAGCATATTTAAATTCTTGTACCTATGTATTCCGGAGCTATTCGCCTTCCTCAGTGCTTAACTATGCCAGGATATACATTGCATATCGAATTCAATAGAAATGTGTACATTATGAAAAAGATTAATATAAAGCAACCAGTGCATACCAGATGTGTCCGTATGGTATTTTCAATAAGGTTGAGATGGAAAAGAAAAAAGGAAGGAAAGCCAGATGCTAACATGAATGTTAAAGATCAACGTTTTCAAATTTAAATTGTCATTTGTTTAGGGATATAATGTACCTTTTGCTTTTAGCCTTATCGCTGGATTTCCAAACGTACAAAAAAAAAGACAGAAGAGAGCAAGATATAGTATTAACTGTATGTACAACGCTTAGCCGTGTAAGTAAAAATTATACGTTGCTGAAATGATATTGATTCACTCGAATGCCATATTACCTTATGTTCTGTGAAGTTGCTGTTTCCTCGTGTATACTAGCTGTAAAAGAATAGATCTCAGATACTTACTATCTCACTAAACCTGAGCGTACTCAGCTTAATGCTAATCTCAATTCTCACCTTAACGTTGCTCTGTCTGCTTGAAAACTGGAACTGCTCGCAAACGTGCGTAGCGCAGCCTTAGTGTTATGTACTTGTTGCCATGACGAACCAGCGAGGCATCACCGAATGGCAGCTTGCGCTGACGTTCCGGTGCCTCGCGTACTAGATCCCCATGGAAACAGAGGAACGGGAAAAGGATTGTACATGTTAACGTTTGTAAAATAAGGAAAATAGTATGTTGAAGTGCAAAAAATGAAACGCTCTGTTGTAGAGTACTAAACATGCGGAGGCAAAGATGATGAACATCATTTTGGATCGTGACGTTATGTTCAAATGAAAACCGTTGTTAGTGTCTAGCCATATGCTTCTGCAATGATATGAAATGAGTTATCACAAAATATGTAACACGTCCTGATATTCCTCACTGTCAACACTATATTAGGTTGGAAACTAAGGGGGTAATTCATAGAATTCAGCGCACAAGTGATGCACGCGGCTGGCGCACAGTGTGCACGTGTGGCAGTCTGCGCCAGCCGCGTGCACCAAAATCCATTTCCGCGCACAGCGTATTCATGGATTTGAACATCCATAACCAGCCGTGGCGCAGAGTGGCGCAGAGATGCTGCAGCAGCGCCAGTTACTCCCCCAACCCTCCCCGTGCGCCATGAACAGCGCACAAAACCCGTACATGGCGCACAGACCAGTGGACCAGCATACAGCCTCCCAACCACGATTATGCCTGTAAAACTCCCTGCGCACCGCTCCGAATACACGCTGCGCGCGGAGAATCGCTCGTGATTGGCCCTGTGCGAGCGGGGTACATGCATTACGGGGGTGCGTGGGGAGAATCACACGTGATAGGCCCTGTGTGAGCGGGTACGTCTATTTCGGGGCTGCGTGGGAAGTTTTACATGCGATTGGCCCTGCGCGAGCGGGGTACGTGTATTTCGGGGGTGCGCGGGAAGTTTTACATGCGATTGGCCCTGTGCGAGCGGGGTACGTGTATTTTGGGCGTGCACCGGATGTTTTACCCGCAATTGGCCCAGTGCGAGCGGGGTGCATGTATTTAGGGGGTGCGCGGGAAGTTTTACACGTGATTGGCCCTGTGCGAGTGCGGTATGTGTATTTCGGTGGTGCGCGGGGAGAATCACACGCCATTGGCCCTGTGCGAGCAGGGTACGTGTATTTCGGGGGTGCGCATGGAGAATCACACGCGATTGGCCCTGTGCGAGCGGGGTACCTGTATTTCGGGGGTGCGCAGGGAGAATCACATGCGATAGGCCCTGTGCGAGCGGGGTACGTGTATTTTGGGGGTGCGTGGGAAGTTTTACCCGCGATTGGCCCTGTGCGAGCGGAGTACGCGTATTTCAAGGGTGCGCAGGAAGTTTTACACGCGATTGGCCCTGTGCGAGCGGGGTACGTGTATTTCGGGGGTGCGCAGGAAGTTTTACACACAAGTGGCCCTGTGCGAGCGGGGTACGTGTATTTCGGGGGTGCGCGGGAAGTTTTACCGGCGATTGGACTTGTGCGAGCGGGGTACGTGTATTACGGGGGTGAGCGGGGAGAATCACATGCGATAGGCCCTGTGCGAGCGGGGTACATGTATTTCGGGGGTGCCCCAACGAATTGGCAGTGTGTGTCCTCCTAGGTGTTCTCTCTCCCCCCTCCCCAGGGCCTGCAGGCAGACCACAACACAGGGGAACACACTGCATCCCTGGCCTTGCCCCACAGGCAGCCCATCCACCCTGGCGAAGTCCCCCAGCCAGCCCACATGTCACCACGCACAAGTGAGCACTGACACATGTCCCCCAGCACCCCCATCCACCCAGCATTGACGGGCACCTGCCAGCAGGCCCCGACTCATGACCCCCAGCACCTCCATCCACCCAGCATTGACGGGCACCTGCCAGCAGGCCCCGACTCATGTCCCCTAGCACCTCCATCCACCCAGCATTGAGGGTCAGGCCCCGACTCATGTCCCTCAGCACCTCCATCCACCTAGCATTGACGGGCACCTGCCAGCAGGCCCCGACTCATGTCCCCCAGCACCCCCATCCACCCAGCATTGAGGGTCAGGCCCCGACTCATGTACCCCAGCACCCCCATCCACCCAGCATTGACGGGCACCTGCCAGCAGGCCCCGACTCATGTCCCCCAGCACCCCCATCCACCCAGCATTGAGGGGCAGGCCCCGACTCATGTCTCCCAGCACCCCCATCCACCCAGCATTGAGGGTCAGGCCCCGACTCATGTCCCCCAGTACCCCCATCCACCCAGCATTGAGGCTCAGGCCCGACTCATGTCCCCCAGCACCCCTTCCACCCAGCATTGAGGGTCAGGCCCTGACTCATGTCCCCCAGCACCCCCATCCACCCAGCATTGACGAGCACCTGCCAGCAGGCCCCGACTCATGCCCCCCAGCACCCCTATCCACCCAGCATTGAGGTTCAGGCCCCAACTCAGGTCCCCCAGCACCCCCATCCACCCAGCATTGAGGGTCCGGCCCCGACTCATGTCCACCAGCACACCCATCCACCCAGCATTGAGGGTCAGGTCCCGACTCATGTCCCCCAGCACCCCCATATACCTAGCATTGACGGTCACCTGCCAGCAGGCCCCGATTCATGTCCCCCAGCACCCCCTTCCACCCAGCATTGAGGGTCAGGCCCCGACTCAGGTCCCCCAGCTCCCCATCCAACCAGCATTGAGAGTCAGGCCCGACTCATGTCCCTCAGCACCCCATCCACCCAGCATTGAGGGTCAGGCCCCGACTCATGTCCCCCAGCACCCCATCCACCCAGCATTGACGGGCACCTGCCAGCAGGCCCCGACTCATGTCCCCCAGCACCCCCATCCACCCAGCATTGAGGGTCAGGCCCCGACTCAGGTCCCCCAGCACCCCCATCCACGCAGCATTGAGGGTCAGGCCCCGACTCATGTCCCCCAGGACCCCCATCCACCCAGCATTGAGGGTCAGGCCTGACTCATGTCCCCCAGCACCCCCATCCACCCAGCATTGAGGGTCAGGCCCCGACTCATGTCCCCCAGCACCCCCATCCACCCAGCATTGACGGGCACCTGCCAGCAGGCCCCGACTCATGTCCCCCAGCACCCCCATCCACCCAGCATTGAGGGTCTAGCCCCGACTCAGGTCCCCCAGCACCCCCATTCACCCAGCATTGAGGGTCAGGCCCCGACTCATGTCCCCCAGCACCCCCATCCACCCAGCATTGAGGGTCAGGCCCCGACTCATGTCCCTCAGCACCCCCATCCACCCAGCATTGACGGGCACCTGCCAGCAGGCCCCGACTCATGTCCCCCAGCACCCCCATCCACCCAGCATTGAGTGTCAGGCCCCGACTCAGGTCCCCACCCAACATGTCGTGAAGATGCACATTCATGGGCCTCATGCCCACCAAAATCCCACTGCACGCCACCCCAGTCTTTAGACACAATCAAGTTTCCCATCCACCTCACACTGAAAGGCCTATTACTATCACTAACCAAAAGTCAAATATGCACATCAACACATGTCCGTCATACACACACACTGGGTGCGAGTGATTGTGTAAACCCACATTGTGACATGCAGTAAACCAAAGAGCAAATACCACACATGGAAGTAAGAAATCAAAATGTATTGTGCACAAAAATAATAAAAATGATTCAAAGCATGTAAATAATCATGAACAAGAAAAAAAGGCATGTCCAAAACAAAAAAAATAATAATGATGACACAATCCAAATGAATCCAAAATAAAGTTTGTCAAATCCAATGGAAACCAAAATCCCAAAAATCCATTGATCCATGGTGAGGGTAAATGATGTAAGGAAAAAAAATCCATTGTCCAACTATGTACAAATATTGCAACAAGGGTCCATGAGCCCAACAAATGAAATGACACCTATATATAAAATCCTACCTAATTTACAACTATATACATAAACGTGGGGCATTGTCCAAGCGTCCCAAAATTAAAAAAAGAAAGGAAACCTATCACTAACTAACTATATATAATGGCGGTGGACAAGTCCTGCGGCTCACTCTGTGATGTTGCGGGCCAGGGCATCATCGAACTCCATGTCTATCTCCTGGAGGCGGGACTCTGTCCTGGCCCCGAGGTCTCGCAGGGATGCACTCATGGCCTGTTCAAACTCCCTGCGAGTTGCCTTGAGGCACTCATCCCGCCTCAACTCCCGACGCATGGAGAACTCCGCCCTGACCATGGTGAGCCGCGTCTCTTCCGCCAGCCGCCGTTCCGCATCTATACGCTGAACCAACCGCAGCCACACGGAAGACACTCCCATTCCAGGGTTCTCCTGCCCTCTGGCCGATGCCTGCCCCTCTGATGTTGATGGCCTCGAGCCATCATCGCTCCCACCTAGAGCCTGCTGCTGCTGCTGTCCATGTGCCCTTTCCGATGATGCCTGCACATCCTCCATCTGCTGGTCTCCAGTTGTTGGGGTGTCCACCCCTGCTGGACCGCCGACTCCCGACTGTGGTAGGGATGGTATCTCCACCAAGCTGGCTGTGTTGGTCAGGCCAGGTCCACAGGGGGTCCTGGTGGAATCTGGGCCCGAAGACGGCAGGGAGAACGACTGGCTCATAGTCTCCGCAGAGGAGGAGAGGTCCGCCAGAGTACGCGACACATGTAGGAACCCACCGACCAGGGCCCCTCCCAACAGTGCCACATTCCAATCAGCTCTTCATGATGGCGTGCGTGCTCCCCCCAGGAAGCACGCATATCATCACGAATGTCACGCGTGTGCAACGCAACACCAATCAGGAGGGAGCCCATACGGTCATGGGACTCCTCGTCCGCAGGTAGGAGAGAGCCAGATGACGTGGGCCTCCCCCGTATCTGCGGACGTGCCTGGGACGGGGTATCCCTGCTGGTGCATGGTGGTGAAGTCACAGGGTCAGGGACAGCAACATGCACAGGCCCCTCCGCAGTGACCTGTGCTGCCTCCTGACCCTGGCCCTGGACTGCACCACTTGCACCAGTGGTACTACCCCCACCAGGCCCCATGTGCGGCTCAGTAGCGGGCTCCTCCTCCTCTGTGGAGACCACCAACCTGGAATTTTCCGCACTGTCTTCCGCCATTGCAAGCCCCTGTGGGGGCTCACACGGCCCTTCCGCTACAACCATAGTGGCAGACGCGGCACCAGTCCCTGTGCTCCCGGATGATGGCAATTCCTGGGAGGGTGGCTGGGCCTTGCGTCGTCGCCTGGTGGAGGCATTCCTGCCGCTTGGCTCCACAGTGCCGTCTCCGCCCTCTTCTTCACTCGACGCTGCGTAGAGGGAGATATAGAACACAAGCATCAGGGCACTGTACAATAGTCCCCTAGACAGGAAGCAATAACACATGAGTGGCACAGTCAAACAACAATTCCATCCTGTCCCTCCAGAACACATGGGTCAATGCACGCAACACACATGCAGAAACAGGCACGGCGCATGCAATCAATATCAGCATCCATGTACAAAGCCCTCCATGGACATAAATGTTGCTTTCAAACTCACATGCATCATGGCTCATACTGATCCCATGCACACGCATCACCGGAGGGTCATGCATCATGGCTCGTACACCACAGACACAGTGGATACAACGGTGCCCAGACTGCATGAGTGAATCTACACATCGTCACGGACATGTGTCATGCATCCATGGCGTTTCAAAGTCACACACACGCTTCTAAGACACACAGACATGCACACCATACATGTACGTGAGAGCACCACCCGTCTCTCACCCCCCTCCCATGTCCAAGAACAGGGACTGGCATGCATTCATGTGTGCATTCCGCATGCAGCTCCCCATGTCTCATTGGAACACATGCACCATCCATGTGGTTCACGCATTACTGGTCTCACATGCATTACCATGATGTCCAGGCGCACACACATCCATACATGGCCTATGTTACACATACAGGCAAGTAGCTGACTACCAGCACACTGCAACATGCCCTGTTTCACACAGCAATGCATGGCCACTTAACGCTCGACTCCAACCGGGTCTTCCTCCGAAGGATCTGGGCATGGAGCGCTGGGCTTAGGCGTTCCAGGACCCTCATCTGGATTTTGCTCAGGTGGACCCGGCACCCCAATGCATCATCTGCCTTCACGAGGCGCCGGGCCTTGTTGAGGGTCCTGGACCTGAGGTCCTCCCAGCGCTTCCGGACGTGCTTGATGTCGCAGGTTGCCACCACCTCCACGTTGACGGCAACCACAACGTCCTCCCAGATCCTCTCCCATCCTTCCTTGTCGGCGTGCGATGGTGTGAAGAGGGCATCATAATGCCCCAGGACATGCTCCACCAGGACACCAACTTCCTTCTCACTGAAGCTGGTGGCCCCCTGCCTCTCTGGCTGGGGGTCGCCAGTGGTCTCAGATGGTGTTTGCCCTGACATGGCGACCCCCTGAGGCAGGCGTGGGTGGGCAACTGGGTCCTGGGGCTGTGCTGTGGAGCGATGGTATCCCAGTCGGGAGTCTTCTGTTCCAGCAGGGGTGGACACAGCAACTGGTCCCCTGCAGATGGCTGACGTGCAGGCACCAAATAGCAGGGCAGTGGGCAGCAGGCAGGCAGCAGCAGATGGCAGCTGGGAGCGTGCTTGAGGCTCTTGGGGGCAGGAAAATGGTCTTTTGGGCAGAAGCGTGGTCTTCCGTGTGTATTCGCGTGGCCAGCTTGATACAGAGTGATTTGGCATGTGAAAAAAGTGCACGTCAGCGCGTAATTTGAGGAAAGGCCCTTAGCGCGTAAGCGCGTCTGTGACGTTACACGCGTGGGCGTTTCCCTCGTGACGGGTGCATAGTGATTCAGCACGTGAAAAAACAGCACGTCCGCGTGTTAATGCGTGTAATCCGAGGAAACGGCCTAAGCGCGTAAGTGACGTGACGCGCGCAAGCATTTCCCTCAGCATGGGTTAAAGGTGAGCAGGTCCCGGCAGTTCGCTGTACGTGCCTTTCATGGAGACCGACGTGTGTGTTGCTACTTCTTGTTGTTTCGCGCACCAGCACTACTTCACAGCTATCAAGGACGTATCTCTTCTTTTGGCGGGTTTATTGGCTATGCGTGTTTTTTATTATCACGCTAGTCTGACGGTGAGTTGCGCACACTATTTTTCCCACTGTGGGTGCCCCTGTGTATCGCGTACCTGTTTTCAAGATCATAGTAGACTGCGTGTCCCACGCGTATGTGTATTTCATGTCCCTGGGTGCCATCGCGTACTGGGGGAGGTTAATTCCACACACATGGGCTGCCGGGGTGCGTGCACGGTTTTACTGCAGTTTTGGGGAGCCGGAGCATTGCGTGACCCGTCACTTCCTCACCGGGGTCACATACAGCCTTGCAGGTGCAGGGTTGCTTATAACATCTTGTATTCCACCCCCTTCACCCCAATTGCCCATGACAATTGTGGTGTACACCTCCCATTGGCACTTCTCTATCTGTGCCGGCACTACTCCATCTGTGCCATGGTTGTGAGGCAACCAAAGGTGAGGGGCGCCTCAGCTGGGTGTACTCCTCATGGCGGGCGTGGTCAGAGAAATGGCCGGGGTGACCAGGGAGTAGGGGGACTCCATGGTGTCCAGGGTGGCCGCAGAGGGGGAAGAGGCAGGGGTGCACCACTTGAGCACAATGATGTGCCATGTGTTGGTGCAGTCATGCCACCACCCCCTGTGGTTCCGAGAGATGCAGCTTCTGCATCTGGCACTGGCGCCCGTGTGACCCGGCAGTCCGTTTTATCGACTGCCATGGGCCCAAGGGTAGTGGTAGCTGCAGGTGCAGCTGTGGACACCACCACCCAGGCACAGGGTCAGCCAGCGCAGGCTGCGTTGGCACTTGAAGAGTCCCTGGAAGATTTCCAGCAGGTCAGGAGGAACAACGTAGGTGCACGCAGGGCTGCCATGACCGAGACACGTGTCCCTGGGGCAGCAATGTCATCTGCTGCCCCGACCAGCCGGGTGTTGGCAAGTGCAGGGGCAGATGCAGCCAACAACACCCCGGTTGTTAGTCTACCAACCAGGACAGTCACGGTCAATGACCCTGGCACAGCGGATGTTGCTGCGCAGGGTCCATTCCAGGGCACCCAGCAGCCACTGACGTAAGTCAGGCCTTCGGTGATCCTTCAACCTGCCACTCCCTTGGTTCAATCCACCGGTCCCACTAGCCATACTGATCAGGGCGGCATTCGCCAGCCAGGGTCCGCGCCACCATCCAAGAGGAGGAAGGTTGCATCTGCAGCACAGGCTGGGACCCCAGACACAGCCACAGCCTCCTGCACGTCAAGGAAGAAGCCTTTCTGCAACCAGGAACTGGACTCCCTTGTGGACTATGTCCAGGCCCACAGACATGACATGCTAGTGGGGCTGAATTGTCAAACTATGGATGCCCATCGGAATACCTACTGGAAGCATGTCGCGGATTATGTGAGTGCATTCGGCCATGAGGTGCGCACAGCTGCTGAGTGGAAGAAGCGTTGGAATGACCTCAAACGCAGCGCTAAGGCCAAGCGTTCCTCTAATTACAGCATGACCCTGGCGACTGGCGGTGGGCCACCACCTGAGGAGGTTGACCTCACTCCACACGAGGCACTTGTTGCGGAGTTCATACCATAGGAATTGGTCAAAGGAGTGGAAGAGATGTAGGACTTTGATGCCCGGTCCAGTGAGTGTTGTTACGTGTATGTCCAGCCCATGTGTGTTTTGCCTGTGTGATGTGTTGTGCTTGACTGGCACTACATGCTATGTGTACATGGTTCTCATGTGCTAGTCATGCAATGCTTCAGTGATGCGTGCTTGCTGTGCAGGATGGTGGACATGTAGAGCAGACGGGGACTGTCCTCATCACCACACTTGCACCCTACTCACATGTCAGTCACCCAGATGCCCCTCCAGTCCATGTTCCTGCTCTCTGACCCTTCTGCATGTAGCCAGGGGTGGTTTTCCTCTCAGCACTGGGACTATGTCATTGCATGACTGACGTGCATGTGTCCTCTGCCTGCATGCAGATACTCCACGTAGGCATGCCCCCTTCCCCTCCACCCCCCCCTGCACCCTAATTACAACATTGCACTGCTATGCATCATCTTGGCATACTGCAATGGCCTATTCAAGCCTCTGGTGTAAATGCTAACTTCCACCAGCCAACCTGCCAGACACATGCAGTGGGGTACATCCTCTGCCCTTCATGCATGGTGTATCACTTGGACTGTGCAGATGGCAGATGCTCTGAAGGGACATGAGTGCCCATTCATGCTACATGTACATTCCATGCATGCCCCTATGTGTCCTTGCCTGGATGATCATTGTAGTATGTGTCTTGTATGAACAACATTTCATGGTATTTCTTCAGCCATCCCATGCCCACTCTGGCCCTGTCCTGCATCACACACATGTTTAGGGAGCCACAGTCTGTGTGGGGCACAGTCCTCCCCCAGTTTCAGGCCCACTGACTCTGTCCAACTGGTGTAGTGGCTTTTGCACACTTGGGTGTACTACTGAGGGTTTTTCATGTGTCCTGCTTACTGTCCCATCATCATCTGCTGTGTTGTCAGTTGACTCAGATTATGCCATTGATGCTAGTCAACACTGCCTGCCAATACACAGGTCTCTGGTCAGCCTTTTGCTACCATGCAAGGCAGCCCTGCATTTTCACTGGGGGGCAGGGGTTTGCTTGTAGCTATGCAACCCATTGCATGCACATTGCACGTGAAGCCTGCTGAACTAGCCCTTCCACTGGCTTCACGATTTTTGATACACATCATGAAGTACTTGTTCATGTAGATAGTGAGTAACTTACACAGGTCCTGCACTGCATCAACTCGCTTCTGAGCCATGTAAAACCGTTCTACATGCCTACTCACTGATGCAATGTCAAATTGAGCAGGCATGCATGGCAGGTTCTCTTTTGTGTGTGACATGTCTGCTTTTTGTGTTGGCTGTCTGTGTGATGTCTATGTGTATGTGTGTCATGTGCTTCTGACATTTGTACTAATGTTTCTTTCTCTCCACTTTTCAGATGATGATGGAATGGAGCCAGAGGATGGTGTTGTCTTTACTTTTCAGGTGTCAGGGGATTGGTGTGGTTTGACATGCTGGGGTGTTCACATGGCCAATGTTCACATGTGATGTGTACAGGGCACTGAGGGTCACTTGATTTCACATGCATATATTGAGTGCATGTCCCTAATGACACACACAGTTGCACGATGATCCACCACACGTACATCCACACTTCCATGGCCACAGGTGCACACAGATTGCATTCTCAGGCATGCGGTGTCCATGCAGCACATGATCTATTGCCACTTGGGTACCCTGTACAAGCGTCATTTGGTGTTAAATTTCATTAGTCTTTTTCATGTGATGCTCAAGGTGTATCTGCAACACTATGGCTGATCAATGTGCTGTGTGCTGAGCAGTGTGTTGCAGAAGACGCACACAGCACACGGGTTTGGGAGTCAGGATTTTGCCATGCCCAGTGTGCATGTGAACGGCATTCTTTGTTGTGTTCATGCTACGACTGTTGGAAAGCATTTGTGTCTGACTTTGTATGTGTGGGAGGTTGTTGGTCAGTCATTTCATCTGATTCCATGTCTGACATCATTGTCTCATGCCATTTTTCATGTATGACATGTCACTTTGTATATTCTTGGTCATGGTTTGGGCTTTTGCTATTGCATTGCATGCAATGTCATGGTGTAGCAGGCAAGGGTGATGTGGTTTGGGAGGGTTTGAGTGACATACCAGGGATTGTGATGGACTGTTTTGCAGGGGGGGTGTGATACACACCTTGCATGTGTTCCTTTTGGTCACACAGGATTGGTTATGTTTAAGTAGCTAGGGATGCACACAATGTAACACTTCCGTGGCAACATTCTCAGGGTGGTAAGGTTGTGACAGTTGACTGTCTCTTTGTCATCATCGATTGTCACCTGGTAGGTGCCAGGACTGTGTGCACTCCGCAGATGTGAGAGTTTAGGTGAAGAATGTGGCCACAAGCTGGGCCGGGCTGCCTCGCCACATGACCTGTCCCCTCCCACAGGCAGCGCCTGTGCCTGTGGCTGTGGATGTGGGGGCACCACCATGTCCACCGGTACCTCCCGCTGTGTTGCAACATTGTGCAGGACACATGCTGCTACGATGATCCTGCACACTACTGGGGGTGCGTATAGTAGCTGCCCACCAGAGTGGTCAAGGGAGCGGAAGCGTGACTTGAGCTCTCTGAATGTGCGCTCCACTATGCCCCTGGTTGCAAAATGGGCATCGTTGTATCTTACCTGGGGTGGTGTGGTGGGGTTCCGGATTGGCGTCATCATGTGGTTGCTCAGAGGGTAGGCACCATCCCCTGGGGAGGTGATAATAGTTGATTTTGTTAGGGTTTGGGTATTTGTCTGTGTGTGACTTGCATGCATGTGCAAAGGCATTTGTACTCACGTAGGAGCCATGTGTCGCCATGCTGCCCAGCTTCCAGGGCCCGGCTCAGGGCGGACATTCTGTATATGAAACTGTCATGGGTGGAGCCAGGGTAGTTTGCATAGACAGAGGTGATGATTCCTTTAGCATTGCATACAACCTGCACGTTGATGGAATGCCAGTGCTTGCGATTTCGAAAGATGTGCTCAGTGGCCCTAGGTGGACATAGGGCCACATGGGTGCAATCTATGGCACCAAGCACTTTGGGGAAGTGTGCTACCCGGTAAAAGTCCTGGACCACAGCCTGCCTTTCTGCAGGTGTTCTGGGCATGTGTATGTGCCTGCGGACTGAGGGGCGTGCAGTGATGATTTCCAACATCTGGTGTAGGCAGTGTGACTGCGTGGCCTGTGAGACCCCCCCACTATGGCAGTAGTCCGCTGAAATGACCCAGTGGCCAAAAATAAAATGCAGGACATTGAGCACCTTCCCAAGGGGCTCAATGCTTGGGAGCACAGGGTGGGGGATATAAGGTCATCTTCCCACTCCCTGACGAGGTCTAGGATGATATGAGGTGGAAACTTATACCTCCCATAGACGTGCTCGTCAGGCATCCCAAAAAGGCTGGTACGGGGAAAAAAATGCGGGCCCTGGCTATTCTCCTCCTCCTGCGGTGTCTGACGATCAGTGCTGCGACAAATGGGGCATTCATCGTAGCTGTATATACGTGTTTGTTGTTTGCGCGTACTTTTATACTGTGCGCGGGGACGCTTTTGCCTGCCTTCGTGTGGCAGATGCGTTGACGCCTATGCGCGTCTTTTGCCATGCGCGGGTTTCCCATTTTCGAATCCATGAATACGGGTTGTTCGCGTGCGTGTGGGCGTTCTGTGTAGTTCCCTGCAGTACTTCCCCAGGTACGCCTTCTTTTTCACGCGTTGTTCCCCATTCCGCGTGTTATGCCCCGTGGCCCGCCCCCTTTTTGGTGTGTGCGCGGACATTTTGCACTTTCCCTGCGCACAGCGTTCGGGATGTTGCAATGACGTGTGACGTGCGCTTCCTTTTTCATGCTTGTGCCAGCTTGTGCCACTTTTTTCGGTTCACATTTATTCCATGAATCGGCCCCTAAGTACATTGTTTTTAAAAAACTTGATGGGCTGGCCACTTGTCTGTGTGTCTGATCACTGTGTGCTAATCTAGGTGTGCTAGTGTTGAGAGAATTCGAAAAATGCATAAGGGAACTTGGAGTGGAGTGAACCAAACCGTAAACCACTTGTTTTTAAAATCAAATTTACATAAGGGCTTCTCTTCAATATTTTGTGTACTTCACAACAATTGTTCATTGTGTTTGTATAACAAAGTGTCTTTTACAGGTAATAAGTTGGTTTGATCTCCTCTTTTTGCATAAGGGTCTCTCTTCAATATTTTGTGTACTTCCAAACACTTGTTCATTCTATTATGTGACCATATTTCATTTACAGGAAACACGCCAATTTGATCTCCTTATTTAGTCCTTTTGGTGTGTAAGAGGATTCAATTCAACACTACAGCTAAGTCAACGCCTAGTCTAGAATACTGAATGAAAACCCTTATTGATATATCTTTATGTCCAGTTCATGCGTTCTGGATGACTACCCCTATATAACACCCCTCTCTTGGAATCCTCCTGACCCCACTGAGCCAAGAAGTAGTTCTGTTTTGCAAGTTAAAAGGTTTAATTGATAATTTAAACAATAGATATATATATCACACTTTAGAATAAATTAATAATTGAATAGCACACTTAATCTGATATGATAAAGATTAACAACGGAGAATCTGGCACTAGCACACTTCTTGATAATCACTAAGGAGTTGACATGAAATGGATAAGATAGCAACAATACTTTTATGGTTTCAAATGGATGCAATGTGGAATGAAATGCAGTAAAGAAAATAACTTGATAGAATTTCAGCAAAGACAATGTAATCACTTTCTTGTACAATACACCCCCCCCTTTTATGCAATGCAAGGAAATGGAAGGATGGCACACAATTCTCAGAAATGCAATTCAAATGTAATTCAGTTCACCCAGCAACTTAGACTACAGAAGTTGAAAACACAGGCCCAAATGCTTTTAAATGTGCTGGCAATGAAGAAAAAAAATATGCTAAAATGCTTTTAATTCCCTCTAGACGTTTAGGGTGAGTGGTATCTAGTTAATATTAGTCCAGGCTCACTCTTGCAATGATTCAGGGATAATTAGCAGGTTAAACGAATTTCTGGCAAATGGAAGGCAAGCAGCAGCAGATTTTTACACGTGAAGAAATTTGCAAATCGCGGCAAAATTCGCGAATGCGTCGGGCGCTATTACAGAAGAACTACTATCAATAACTTTTTGGGGTCCTAGGAAAGCCTAGGATCTCAGCTTCCAGATGGAAGTTACTGCAAGTCTCTAGCACAAACGGTCGCGGAGATATGAGCGATTGAATAAAGGTCGTTTTTCAGATTGAAATTTTAAAATTCACAAAGACAAGTGCAGCTTGCAACTAGCAAATCACAGGTGACAGCTTTACAAATGACAGGTGACAGGAGACAGTTCTACTTAGATTAAAATAGCTTGGATTATATTATTTTAACTAAGAGATTGGTTCTGCACAGTTTTCTAGGTACTCACACTATATTCTTGAGTGAAATGGGCCTCGCCACGGATCTGGTCAGGTTTTAGACTGGACTCTGCACTTCACAGTGATCTGGGTCAGCTCTCTCTGGTTCTGCTAACAGGTCAGCTCTACTCTGCTGGTCTGGTCTGGGTCTGCTCTCTCTCTGGATTCTGGAGATTTGATAGATTTGAAGTCTCTATGTCTGCTCTCTGAAGGTTGATGGAGGTAAAGTATGGATTTTCCCGGCAGAGCTTCCAGCTGCAAATGAATTTGAAGGTCCCTATCTGTCCTGTCTCTCTGCTTTTATGTGTTTTGAAAATGGGTGTGTGTGAGCAGCATCACTAGCCAGCCCCTCTCCACTTATCATTGGCCAAGCTTTCATTTCTCCCCTGATTGGGGGAGCTAAATTGTGTCAGAGTGATGTCATTTTACAGCCTGCAGAAAGTCCACTCCTCCTGTCAACTTGCACACAAATCTAGATTTGAACCAAATACATATTTGCAGAGGTACATATTGTTTTAAAATCATATGCACCCATCATGCATTACAGGAGGTATACCCTGTTCAAACTCTGCTCTTCCTGGGGGCTTGCATTCAGAAATGGCAATATTTTGCACTTTTTAACTGGTTTGCAATCCCGGACATTACCCCAAATTTACACACATGTGCGCAAGGAGTATGGACATTAGTTGATGAAGTGTCAGATTTTTCACATGCACACATTTTGAGTAATATCCTCTTTTCCGCTAAAACCCCCCTGAACATGCCACCGGTTCTAAAAACCTCTTAAAATGTGGGCAGAAAAATCACAAGAATTATGGTGTCATTTATAAAATGTTCACAAGTCCGCTCTATGAGTTATTCATCTTTTTCTAAAACCATATTCTGGCTATAGAGGTGTGTCTTTTCATGTCACATGGTACAGAAACCAGTCTTTCCAGTTTCTGCCAAGCTCAGAGACCCTGCCCCTCCCAGCTTCTGCCAAGAGGAAGCTCCATTTACGACTCCCGCCATAAACCATCTGCCTGGGTCAGGACAAGGCTTTGTTCAGAGCTCCTGTATTCTGTGGGGGCTCCCCTTAATTCAATTATCAGAGAGATGGCATATCCTTAGTGTGGCCAGCAAAAGAAGATAGGCCTGGGAACACAGCTGTGACTCAAGTTTCACTCCTGATGGGAATAGTTGCCAGGCAGAATTCAGTTCCTTAAGCCAGGTTTCAGATAAAATGTCACTTCTGTTCCCCAGTTTTCTGCATTCAAATAAAACTAAACATTTTTACATATGCAGCTAGAATGCTGATTCTAAGTTTAAAACTATGACATTTTAACAATTGCAACCTATGTGACACTCAAAAGTAGGTCACTCAGTCAATTTAAACACTTAGATTCTTAGTGTCTTTCAGTCCAAATTTACTCAAACTGCTGAAATCCACAGCTCAGCCAGTCTTGTTATAAACCTTCAAGTCACTTCAGAATATAACTTTACATTGGATCCACCTCTTAAAATGTCTTTCTTTGGCATGTTTTGGGTTCATTTATTCAGTTTTCTACGAAAAATAAAATCTGGTGTTGTTTTAAAACGCCGGCTTTTTGATAGTGGTGAGTACTGGTACTGCACCCCTTTTTGGGATTTAAGAAAATGAATTCCCAACATTTATGGGTTTGCTTTTGGCAATCAGCATTGCCATTCCCAATGGTTTCAGACTACTGTGTGGGTAGTCCAATGGTGGTTTTAGGCAGCGTCCTTCTGTGCCCATAACATCGGCAAAAATGAGTGGCAGCCTATTCTTCATGCATTTCCCTGTGCATTTTCTGGGAAGCTCTGGCCATCATGATGTTTTCCATGTCAGTACTGCACAGTTTTGAGGTAGGGCTCGGATGCATGGGTAAATACATCCCACAAGCCCCCCTCTTGCGATGGCCATTCTATTTCACGAATGGGACTCGCAAGACCTGGGATGTTTCCTCATCTTCTTCCAATAGATGGCACAGTTCAGCATCTTTTTCTCCATCCGGTCGGATCGATCGGTTCTCCTCGCCGGTCCTGATGGGAAAATTGGGCAGTACCCCGGGCCCGTTGCGTCTCTGCTCCCGGTCTCCGGATCGTCCTCCTTGTCCCGTCTCCAGGTTTTCTTTCTCCTAGGACGACAAAGGAAGAGCGGCAATACCTATTCATGGACATTTCCACCACTGTTGAGATAGTGGGGCAGCATATGCATTTCATCATAACAAAACATTACATTCTTATTTTGAAAAAAAAAACAGTATAACTAAGAGACAGTTTCATGCAAATCACAATATTTTAGAGACTAGATGTGGTATGTTTTATGGTTGGAACTGAATTAGTCTGAGACAGTACCCGCTAGGATTCCAGTGGATTCCTCCAGTTGTTGCAGAGTGTTCCTGGGATGGCAACATTTCAACTGGTTTATGTGGACCCACTTGTCTTCATCCTCTGCCAAAGGACCTTTGGGGATGTGGATTTTGTAGGCCACAGGGGAGATCTTGTCGATGATCTCAAAGGGTCCCTTCCACGTAGGCAAAAATTTCCGCTGTTTTGCCTGGTTCCTTTGGAAGTTGTATAGATAGACCCGGTCTCCCACCTGATATTCCTTCCTGGAAGTTTTCAGGTCATAATGGGTCTTCATGCTATCAGCCGATCTTTCTAGATTCCGCTGAGCATAAGCAAAAGCATGTTGAAGGTGTTTCCTTAAATTCTCCACATACTCATGAGTTGTGGAGGCATTTATTAGTGTCTGCTCTTGGGTCCTGTAGAGCAAATGCTGAGGAAGCACCATCTTGCGTCCAGTCATCAACTCAAATGGTGACATTTTGGTTGCAGATGAAGGGGTAGATCTGATGGCCATTAGGACCAGAGGTAATCGGATATCCCAACTTGGCCCAGAATCTGCCACAAACTTCTTCAATATGCTCACAATTGTCCGGTTATATCTCTCTACTGCCCCAGAAGAAGCTGGCCTATAAGCAATATGCAACTTCCTTTTGACCCCCAGTATCTCCCACATCTTTGTCATCACTTCACTGGTGAAGTGGCTACCTCTGTCTGACTCAATCCTTTGAGGTAGACCAAAACGGGAAAAGATGTGGTTAATCATCAAGGCAGCTGCCGTTTCTGCCTTGCAGTTTGGGGCTGGGAGACATTCCACCCACTTGGTAAACAAGCATGTCACAGTCAACATGTACTTATTCCCCCTAGCCGAGCGAATCACGGGGCCTACAAAGTCGATTTGTAAATCTGACCATGGCAGTGTCATCCCCCTCTTTTGGAGAGGCGCACGGTGCGTGAGGGATGATGGCTGAAATTGTGCACACACAAGACACCCCTTCAAGTATTGGTCGAGGTCCTGCCCCATGTGTGGCCAGTATGCAACCTCTCTTAAGATTTCCAATGTGGTGTGGAACCCCCTATGACCGGCGGTGGCCGCATCATGGGCGTGACTTAACATCAGGCTTCGGAATGAGGTAGGAACCACCCACTGATCGTGGCCAGCTTTGGATTTCCTTACCAGCAAACCGTCTTGGATCCGGAACATTTTTGGACATTTCATCAACTTCCTTAGGTCCTCTTTCCCAATGTAATCGGTATCCGTCAGGGGAAAGTTCTCAGGGTCCTCAAGGTGCTGGTAAAACTTACCAATAATTGGATCCCCCTTCTGAGCGGTAATCAAATCAGCATCAGGGGTCTCCTTACTCCATTGTGCAATTGAAAGGTCGTTGTGAGCATTTGTCTGGGACCTAGTGATAGCAGTGACCTGGATTTCCCCCAACAGGGACTCAATCTCAATTAGATCCCCTTGGATGGCCCCGGTTTTGGCCAGCTGATCAGCTAAGTCATTTCCAGTTTTGTCTGGTCCCTGGAATGACCCTTGATCTTTTTCCAATAGATGGTCATCTCATTCGAGGTGACCAGATCATCAATGTTTTGGATCAACTTCCCATGTTTCAAGGGTTTGTTGTTAGCACATAACATGCCTCTGGTTTTCCAATTAACCAGGTGCTCCACGAACCTGTTCCGTACATAATCCGAATCTGTGATTATGACCAGTTCGGGGAGTTGATGCTGGACAGCAGTGAGGATGGCCTGATGCACAGCCATCAATTCTGCCACCTGACTACTTCGGGGACCAATTTTGTATCCAGCGGAGGGTTCTGGGGACTCATTCACCCATGCATTCCCTACGCCGGCCACTAGTTCTTTCTCCCCGTTGTTGTCAACATGGTAAGAGCATCCATCCACATAGACAGTGGGCATTCCCTCACACTTGTCTTCTTCAAAGACTTTGTGGGGGGAATTAAGGTATGCCTCCATGTTGTCCTTGATTTTTAGACTTTCGTCCTCGAGACAGTTCTCTCTGGCACAATCATGCAAGTCAGCCAGACCTTGCGCGAGGGGACTCTTCTTGTTTTGGCCATATCTGACCTCCACAGGAAAGCCTTGCATTGACAGAATCCAGGAAGTAATTCGGGAATTACTCACATTTCCGGCCCGGATTCTGTCACTTTGGAGATATTGCAGAGGCTGGTGTGGAGTCTCCACTATGATGTGTTCCCCCTGGATAAACGGGCGGTAATTCTTCAATGCCCACACCGTTGCCAGTAGTGCCTTCTCACAATCGTTGAATTTTTCCTCCACAGAGGATAAAGTTTTGCTCGCATAGGAGATTACTTTATTGACCTGGTCATGCTTTTGGTATAATACTGCCGTCAAGCACGTATTAGAGAACCCCGTCTCCAGGAAAAACTCCTTGTTTCTGACAGGGTAAGCTAGGCAAGGCGCTTGTGAGAGGCTTCTATTGAGTTGTCTTACTGCCTCGGCTTGTTCTGGACCCCAGTCCCACTTGACCCCCCCCCTTCAGGAGATGAATCAGGGGTCTGGTGATCTCTGTGTAGCCCTCAATGAACTTTCTGCTGTAATTAGTCAGTCCAAGGAGGCTCCTTAGTTCCCGCAGAGTTGTGGGGTCTTTCAGTTTCTGAAGTGCTTCCACTTTCTTTTCCTGGGGACAGAGACCCTGGGGAGTAATCTCATGCCCCAAGAAATTAACACAGGTTCTACACCACTGTGCTTTCTGAAAGGAAAGTTTTGCTCCGGCGGCCCTCAACTGCGTCAGAACATAACGGATCTCCGCTATGTGTTCCTCCACAGATGAACTTTTGATGAGGACATCATCTACATAAGCCAGGTTACCCCTCGCACCCAGGTCGGGCATGGCCTTATGTAGGAAAATGTTGAACTCATTACCGGAGTTCAGGTATCCGAAGGGAGTCCGGGTCCATGTATACTGCTGGCCCCCAAAGGTAAAAGCCAGCTTGTATTGGTCCTCCCTACTGACCGGCACGGTCCAGTATCCATTGGTCAGGTCTATTGCAGTGGATACCTGTGACCCCTGGATCTGGGCCAGCCCTTGGTCAATGTAGGGCAGAGGCCATCGGGAAGTATGGACCCGTTTGTTGAGCTCCCTAAGGTCAGCACAGAGTCTCCACTGGCCGTTCGGCTTCAATATTCCCAGCACCGGATTATTGAAGGTGCTGTGGACTGGACGGATTATTCCCCGGGACTCAAGGTTCTTAATTATTTCAGTAAGGGACTCCATTGATGCGAGAGGCAAGCGATATTGCTTCACAAACACTGGAGTCATGCCAGGGTCCGTGGGGATTGTTGTTGTGTGGATGTCGGTGCGGCCACAGTCATATGAGTCTACCGCAAAGAGATCTTGGAAATCCACGAAAACTTGTTTCAACTTTTGCTTTTGTTCCAGAGTCACACAGGCATCAGCTAGATTAACTCTCTCTTCCACCATCTGCCTGAAGCCTGGAAAGACTTCTGGTTTGGCTATTTCAGCGGCCTCCTCCAGCTGGGTGGAAGCTGGGTGGAGAAGTCCCTGGTCAGAGTGCTGATTTGGACTGGAGGCTTCAGGTGGGAAAGGCAGCCCTCATGGACCTGGAAAATCACCTCATCCCTCCTGAAGTCACAAGTCACATCTTCCTTACCATAGGGGCAGGAAGTGTACACCAGGAAATTCCCCCCATGCCGGGTAAAAATCCTGTCTGGTGTTGTATTGTCCTCACTGTCACTGTCAAAGCAGTCCTTGGGGATTGGCCCTAACAGTTCATTTCCAAGATCAATGGAGAAATGTCGGTCATCAACCGCCATTCCAATAATGGTGCCTGCGGCTAGAGTAATACTCTTTAAGTCGCTGTTATCCACCTCTATTGGAATGGTGTCATGTTCTATGTTGACTAATGGTGTTGGGTTTACCCCCAACCCTTGCTGTTGGAGAGAAGCATTTAGATGTATGTAAGCATCAGGGTTTTTCAACTCTTGTCCCCTTTTAACTTTCACTTCCAGGGAGAATTGTCGGGTCCTTTCCGGGATGGTGACTTCCTCTTTGATCTGAATTTCAACTGCATAAGGTAGTAATTGAGCTGACCTAAATGCTTTTTCTGGATCATCAAAGCCCATGGGATTATCCGCTAATCGGGACCAAGCTTTGAGGTTTATTAGGTCCAAACTAATGGCAAAGCGATTGAGAATGTCACTGCCTAAGTAAAAGGCAGCAGTGACGTCTCGCACGACCCAACAATTATGGACTATGCTCTTGTTGCCAATGGAGATTTTGAGCATACACCTGCTTGGCAGGAGATGTTTGGAATTAGGCGCTTCCAGGTCCATTTCCCATTCGTCTATCAGTTTGAATGTGGGAATGGCTGGATCTTTTGGGAGTTGGCGGAACATGGCTTCGCTGATGAAACTCTTACCGTTGTTCACACACACTCGAGCGAGAACAGAGTCCTTCCCATCATTTAAATGGACAGGGATGAACCACTGCTCTCCAATTTGCTGAATATCAGCCAGGCTCTGAGCTGATTTCACATCTTTCTGGACTATAGGAGTGGGAGTTTCTGATTGTGGATTAGTATAGAATCTCAGAGTGTTTCCTTCCAGCGTGGAGTACCACTTTAGACTGGAAGGAAGGTTGATTTTCAGAAATAGAGAGGACCCCCCATCACCAGTCTGTTGTCCTACTGCTATTACTGTCACGTCTGGAATTTGGCTATTCTGGAAGTGAAATTTTACTTGGTCAGATTTTTGTTCAACCATGTGGCAGGTGCCGTTTAAACTAACATGGTTGACACTCTGTTTTAATTTTATTGGTCGGCTAGTCTGGGTCCAGAGGACCTTGTTTACGCAATCTATTAGGGGTGACAACCTTCTCAGGAGGTCATTCCCTAGTAAACAAGGGGTGCCCTCTGGGGTCACTACTATGACCGGGTGTTTCACCTTGTGTCGCCCGATCTTAATGTCCAAGTCTGCAGTCCCCTCAACGGGTATTTCCTTCCCGTCAAAGTTCTGCAGTTGTCCAGGAAGCGAGGTGAGAGGAATTTGGTAATTCTCTCCCCTTCCTGCATTCAGTTCGTCAAAGGCCCTTCTGGACAGAAGGGTAGCTTGAGATCCAGTGTCCACCAGTGCCGAGATTGTACCCTGCCCCTGTACTTGTACCGGGGCATAGTATCTTCCCTCCTTCTCCTCAAGGGGGCACAGATAATGTACATTTTTGGACAACTGGTGGGCTAACTTTCTGGTTTTGGACATCGCTAGCGAAGAGATTTGGGCAGAATTCTGTGGAGAGCCTTGGGAATCTGAAATAAAAAGTTGGCAACTGGAGATCAGAGCCATGGTGGGTTCCCCGGGTTCCGGTTCCGGGCCGCCCCCCCCTTTTTGGAGGCAGTCATCAGGATGGGTTTGAACCAGGGGATTTTCTTGCTGTTGGTTCTGGGATGAGATGGTGGGCGGCGGTAGCTCAGTCTCCACATCTCCCCAGTCTGGATTTGCATCCCTAGGGACCCATTTTTCTTTGGGAGGAGTTCCCCCCTCTCTGAAGGAGAAGATCCTTTTCCCAGGATCCTCTGAGGATCCCTCTCCCTCAAATTGGAAGATCTGTACCTCCTCCTCAAACTGTGTCTGTTTGGGTCTTTTGTTTCTCCTACCACCCCTCTGCTCCTTAGGAGGCAGACTTTCAGGGGCAGGAGATTTTGTTTCCGGTTCCTGGGTTTCCCGGGGCTGTTTACAAGTGAGGAAGGAAGCTTCCTCCAAGGCTTTACACCCCCCTTCCCTTTGTGCCTCCTCCCTGGGAACCGGTGAGTTATCGGGGTGCTGCCCCCGTCATTGTTCTGGGGCACCAGGTCCAGAGTTTGGGGCATTCTGTGCCGGCATGCTCATCTGAGGGTTCTGCTGTGCCCTCAGTATTTGACCCAGATCCCGCGCCATGTTTTGAACCTGGCGCTCTAACTGGGAAACCCGCTCAGGCTGATACGGGGCCCTGTTTTCTCCCCTGGGCTGATCCCGGGAAGGGTAGCTGTCCCTCCTCTGGTAATACCCCGGGTTGGGAAGATTTGGGTACCCCTCCACCCTTGGCCTCCCCTCTCCCGGATTAGGTTGTCTGGGTTCAGGGAATTGGGGAAAGAAGGATGGATGATTTTGGGGTTGGAAATTGGGTGGATACCTGGGGAAAAAGTTCTGCCCAGGATTTGGAGAATTTCTGCCCTCCTGTGGGAGGTTGGGAGGGAAGTTCCCTGGGTTAGGTGCTTGGCTGGATCCCCCCCCTTGGGCTGGAGGAGTCCACACATAACCCAGGATGGGTCGATTTCCCTTGTAACGGGGACTTACATAATCAGGAGAGCGAGGGACCCCATTTGTGGGGCTGCCTCCCTGGCTCCCTGTCTGTGACTGGCCCGAGGACCTTCTGGGCCTAGCATTATTAGGTGCAGGTAGGTTTTTAGGCCCCCCCATCTCCAACTCTAAATTGGGGGTGACCTTTACCTCTGCCACCTTGGCAGCAGCAGGGGTGCTGTTGGCTTTGGGGTTTTTCTGGGCATTATTTTTGCTATCTACCGGTTTCTGCACCTCATAGATCCGAGTAGCCTGTTCAATGACCCAGTCTAAAGATCTTTTCTCGTGAAAATCCCTCACGAGCTGGGTCATTATGTATTTGGGCAAGGCATGAAAAAATGTATTAATGAATTCTCTACTGTCTGTGCGCACCCTTCTGGTGGTCTGCGCAAAAGCACGCTTTAACTCCTGCACAAATTCTTGTGGGGCCTGATCCTCCCCACATTGTAAATTGTAGGCTGCCTTGCGAGCCTCTTGAGGATTTCTATGAATGGAAAAATGTTTCAAGATGGCCGCCTTATAGGTGGACCATCTTAAATGATTTTGGTCCTCCAGCCCCGCAAAGAAACTGGAGTATTCCGGGGAGAAGGTCCACTTTACATATTGAATACAGCTTTGGCTGTCCTTCAAATGGAAAGTCTCCATCATTTGCTCAAACAACTCTAAGTGCTCCCAAACAGAATACTTAGCGTTCTTATGGTAAGGCGTGATGACGCTCCTGATCGCCTTAATCTGCTTTAAGGGGTCCTTAAGCAAGGCCCTTTTTGCCTTATTGGCCTTTTTGGTTCGGGTAACCCTTGTCCATTCATCCTCTGACTCAGAGGCACTGCTCCCAGAGGTTCCTGTCTGCTCTTCCAGGTTTTCCCGGATTCTGCGAGCCTGGGAATGGCTGGCCGAATGTGGGGACCTGGTCTCCTGTGTCCTGCGCAGTTCAGAGGAGTCTTCAGATTCCTCCTTGCTGCCAGGATTTGATGGGTACCCCCCCCCCCACTGACCTAACTGGGCAGAGGTTTTCAGGATGCCCTTAATGGGCCTACTCTCCTGGGGTTCCCCATTAAATTGCACTGTGCTGGGGTGCCCATACCCGGATGCCCGCCCCTCCATACCTGGGTGGTACTGGCCTATGAGCCCCATACTTTTGTCTGGATAGTAGTCTGCCATCCCTGTGGCCCGGTGCTCATGTGCGCCAGGGAATATGGGGGTGGCAGAGTCCAGTGACTGAGAGGTAGGAGGGCCTCTGGTACTAGGGCTCCTGAGGTTATGCTCCGGAGCTTCCCTTTCCCAGCGAACCTCATCTCTATCCGCCCCTGCTCCCTGTTGCAATGCAAGAGCCTGCATTTGTGCCTTCAGTTCCTCAGTTAAGGCCTTACTAGACTCTATCAGTCTCTCCTGCATCGCTACCTGTTGTTGGAGCCTATCATTGTGTTGACAGAGGGCCTCATTTTCCCTCTGTGCTTCCTGGTTGGTCCTGGAGAACTGGGCCAGTCTTTGCTGCAGGAGGGTTACCTCCTGGGCTGTGTCCCTATTGGCCTGCTCCTTTCTTGCTAGAGCATCCTCCACCCTCCTGGTGTGCTCTAACAAGTTCTGGCGTTCTTTTTGGAGGTCACCCAGCCCCTGGAGGGCCAAGTGATTTTCTTCTGTTTTTCTTTTTAAATGGCAGACTTCCTGGCCTAAGGCGTCTCTTTCCTGACTAAGAGCCTGCATTTGTGCCGCCAGGTCGTCCCTCTGCCTTTGAAAGGCACCAGCTTTCTGGCGTTCTTCATCAAACTCTGCCTGGGTATCCAGGTCTTTCAAAATCAGTTTGTTGCTCTCTACCTTCACTCTATCTAGATGACTTTGCAGGGTGGCTACCTGCTCCGTGCATGCCCTGTTAAAGTCTAATTGTTGCTCCAGCTTTTTCTGGCTCTGCAGTAAGGAGTCCAAACTGTCTTGGTGCTCCTTCTGCAGGGCCAGAAATCTAGTATCCTGGTCAGCCTTTTCCTGTTGCAGTATATCCATGTCCTCTTTTATTTTAATGATATATTGCCTACTATCATTTTATGACTCCTGGCTCCTCTGCAGCCTCTGCTCAGAAGAGGCCAGATCAGATCGGGCCTTTTCTAATGCCATCTGTTGCCTATTTGCCAGATCTTGGCTTTCAGTGCATTTATCCTGCATGTCTCCCATATATAGGTACAGGTATGCTGCTATCCTGGCAATCTTATTGTGTTCATCTTTGGCTTTAGGAGCCATATATAGTTCACTCAGGGCCACATGTAATGGACCCTGATCTCTCGATAGGTCTGACCCTGTTTCAGTGACCTGTCGCGTGATGGCCTGCAACCAGGCATCCTGGCCCTGTTCAGTCCATTTACCTCTCACAAATAGTTTATGTAAGAGGTGCTCTCTGGCTATTTTCATGTCTACTAAGGTCGTCATTCTAGAGATTGGTCTCTGTCCTGACTTACAGAAGTTTGTATTTTATTTTTGCAAAACAGACCTTTTCCTAAGAGTGTTCCTATGAGGAGTGTTTTACAGCGTAACACAGCGTGGTGATCCGACCGGATATGTGTATCTGGTCAGCTGGCACGCTGTATTAATCTGCACAAGTGATAGATCTAATCCAAATGTCCGGCATGAGCCCCCAATTTGTAAGAGGATTCAATTCAACACTACAGCTAAGTCAACGCCTAGTCTAGAATACTGAATGAAAACCCTTATTGATATATCTTTATGTCCAGTTCATGCGTTCTGGATGACTACCCCTATATAACACCCCTCTCTTGGAATCCTCCTGACCCCACTGAGCCAAGAAGTAGTTCTGTTTTGCAAGTTAAAAGGTTTAATTGATAATTTAAACAATAGATATATATATCACACTTTAGAATAAATTAATAATTGAATAGCACACTTAATCTGATATGATAAAGATTAACAACGGAGAATCTGGCACTAGCACACTTCTTGATAATCACTAAGGAGTTGACATGAAATGGATAAGATAGCAACAATACTTTTATGGTTTCAAATGGATGCAATGTGGAATGAAATGCAGTAAAGAAAATAACTTGATAGAATTTCAGCAAAGACAATGTAATCACTTTCTTGTACAATTCACCCCCCCCCTTTTATGCAATGCAAGGAAATGGAAGGAAGGCACACAATTCTCAGAAATGCAATTCAAATGTAATTCAGTTCACCCAGCAACTTAGACTACAGAAGTTGAAAACACAGGCCCAAATGCTTTTAAATGTGCTGGCAATGAAGAAAAAAAATATGCTAAAATGCTTTCAATTCCCTCTAGAGGTTTAGGGTGAGTGGTATCTAGTTAATATTAGTCCAGGCTCACTCTTGCAATGATTCAGGGATAATTAGCAGGTTAAACGAATTTCTGGCAAATGGAAGGCAAGCAGCAGCAGATTTTTACACGTGAAGAAATTTGCAAATCGCGACAAAATTCGCGAATGCGTCGGGCGCTATTACAGAAGAACTACAAGGGCTATCAATAACTTTTTGGGGTCCTAGGAAAGCCTAGGATCTCAGCTTCCAGATGAAAGTTACTGCAAGTCTCTAGCACAAACGGTCGCGGAGATATGAGCGATTGAATAAAGGTCGTTTTTCAGATTGAAATTTTAAAATTCACAAAGACAAGTGCAGCTTGCAACTAGCAAATCACAGGTGACAGCTTTACAAATGACAGGTGACAGGAGACAGTTCTACTTAGATTAAAATAGCTTGGATTATATTATTTTAACTAAGAGATTGGTTCTGCACAGTTTTCTAGGTACTCACACTATATTCTTGAGTGAAATGGGCCTCGCCACGGATCTGGTCAGGTTTTAGACTGGACTCTGCACTTCACAGTGATCTGGGTCAGCTCTCTCTGGTTCTGCTAACAGGTCAGCTCTACTCTGCTGGTCTGGTCTGGGTCTGCTCTCTCTCTGGATTCTGGAGATTTGATAGATTTGAAGTCTCTATGTCTGCTCTCTGAAGGTTGATGGAGGTAAAGTATGGATTTTCCCGGCAGAGCTTCCAGCTGCAAATGAATTTGAAGGTCCCTATCTGTCCTGTCTCTCTGCTTTTATGTGTTTTGAAAATGGGTGTGTGTGAGCAGCATCACTAGCCAGCCCCTCTCCACTTATCATTGGCCAAGCTTTCATTTCTCCCCTGATTGGGGGAGCTAAGTTGTGTCAGAGTGATGTCATTTTACAGCCTGCAGAAAGTCCACTCCTCCTGTCAACTTGCACACAAATCTAGATTTGAACCAAATACATATTTTCAGAGGTACATATTGTTTTAAAATCATATGCACCCATCATGCATTACAGGAGGTATACCCTGTTCAAACTCTGCTCTTCCTGGGGGCTTGCATTCAGAAATGGCGATATTTTGCACTTTTTAACTGGTTTGCAATCCCGGACATTACCCCAAATTTACACACGTGCGCAAGGAGTATGGACATTAGTTGATGAAGTGTCAGATTTTTCACATGCACACATTTTGAGTAATATCCTCTTTTCCGCTAAAACCCCCCTGAACATGCCACCGGTTCTAAAAACCTCTTAAAATGTGGGCAGAAAAATCACAAGAATTATGGTGTCATTTATAAAATTTTCGCAAGTCCGCTCTATGAGTTATTCATCTTTTTCTAAAACCATATTCTGGCTATAGAGGTGTGTCTTTTCATGTCACATGGTACAGAAACCAGTCTTTCCAGTTTCTGCCAAGCTCAGAGACCCTGCCCCTCCCAGCTTCTGCCAAGAGGAAGCTCCATTTACGACTCCCGCCATAAACCATCTGCCTGGGTCAGGACAAGGCTTTGTTCAGAGCTCCTGTATTCTGTGGGGGCTCCCCTTAATTCAATTATCAGAGAGATGGCATATCCTTAGTGTGGCCAGCAAAAGGCAGATAGGCCTGGGAACACAGCTGTGACTCAAGTTTCACTCCTGATGGGAATAGTTGCCAGGCAGAATTCAGTTCCTTAAACCAGGTTTCAGATAAAATGTCACTTCTGTTCCCCAGTTTTCTGCATTCAAATAAAACTAAACATTTTTACATATGCAGCTAGAATGCTGATTCTAAGTTTAAAACTATGACATTTATACAATTGCAACCTATGTGACACTCAAATGTAGGTCACTCAGTCAATTTAAACACTTAGATTCTTAGTGTCTTTCAGTCCAAATTTACTTAAACTGCTGAAATCCACAGCTCAGCCAGTCTTGTTATAAACCTTCAAGTCACTTCAGAATATAACTTTACATTGGATCCACCTCTTAAAATGTCTTTCTTTGGCATGTTTTGTGTTCATTTATTCAGTTTTCTACAAAAAATAAAATCTGGTGTTGTTTTAAAACGCCGGCTTTTTGATAGTGGTGAGTACTGGTACTGCACCCCTTTTTGGGATTTAAGAAAATGAATTCCCAACAGTTATGGGTTTGCTTTTGGCAATCAGCATTGCCATTCCCAATGGTTTCAGACTACTGTGTGGGTAGTCCAATGGTGGTTTTAGGCAGCGTCCTTCTGTGCCCATAACATCGGCAAAAATGAGTGGCAGCCTATTCTTCATGCATTTCCCTGTGCATTTTCTGGGAAGCTCTGGCCATCATGATGTTTTCGTTGTCAGTACTGCACAGTTTTGAGGTAGGGCTCGGATGCATGGGTAAATACATCCCACAGGTGCAAGGGTCCCTAGACGTTCGATCCAAAAAGCATTCCCTTCTGTCAAGTCTTTGCTGTATGTTTTCATGTGGCTCGCTTTTGTTTATTACATTAAATATGAGGAGGCAGATTTGTGCCAGATTATATCTCTTGTCTGTCCATTGTCTATCCACTGCAGAATGTGCATTCTTATTGCGTATATAAGATCTATGTTCATTGCAGCGCAATTTTGGTTTTCTTTTTGATGGATCCACGTAGTATAGTCCACAGGGACACTTTATTCCATATATTGGGTCTCATCACGACCTTGGCGGTAACGCCGGCGGTATTAGCACGGGGGCTATTAGCGCGACCGCCATAGCCCCCGGCGCTAATAGTGCGGGATCACAAGTTGGGCGGACTTGGAAGTCCCCATTCCCCATTGAGCCCATTCGGGAATGCCCCATTCCCCATTGGGCTCAATGGGGAAATTTCACGCTCATACCGCCGGCGGATTTCCCGCCGGCGGTATGAGCGCGAATACTCGGCGGATTTCACACCAGCTCAGAGCTGGCTTGAAATCCTCCGAGGCCCTGATTCGGCGGACCCTTAAATCCGGCGGTAATAGCGCTACCGCCGGATTTAAGGGTTACCGCCGAGGTCGTGATGAGGCCCATTATGTTTATGTATCACATGTTGCAAAATGTTTGAGATTCACTTTTTCCCCAGTGTGGGGGGGTTTATTGTGTGACCTTTTTGCACGTAACTGCAATTGCTACATTGTAAACATGGGAATGTTCCTTTGTGTTTAGTGCACACTCTTGTGACAGATGGTCTTGTCCGTACCAAACAGTCTCTGAAATTCCTGCTATGTTGGTATGCGAGAGTGGGATAATCTTTAAACAGGTGTTGAAATGTGTGATCACAAGAAAATACCTGCCAATGTTTCATGATTATTGATTTGATCCGGTTACTTTGAGTGAAGAATCTCGACACAAATACCAACAGAGGTTCTGTTTTCAATTTTGTTTGTGCTGCTAGCAATTCTTCTCTATTCTTTTGTTCCACCTTACCCTTTGCTTCCTTGATTTCTTCCTCGTTGTAACCTCTTTTGAGTAACTTCTCCCCCATTCTCTTGAGTTCTACAATGTAATCCTCAGGGTCACTGATGATCTGTTTTACTCTTAACATTTGACTGTAGGGCAGATTGCATATCAAGTTTGGCTGGTGAAAACTCAATCTGTGGAGTATGTTATTACGATCAGTTGTTTTGCTGTAGATGTTTGTTTTGTATCTTTCCCCCGCAGATTGAATGTCCACATCTAAGATTGTATACTTTCTTTAGGAGGTTAATGTCAACGTCAATCCATTCCTTCCCATTCCTGCCCATCCCCTCCTAGACCACAACCCACTGGGATCTCTTTTACTTCCACAGCTGTTTGCATGTTGTGGACTTGAAATAGAACAGATTGCTCAGGTAAGGGTCTCTGCTTATCCTGGGCTTCCCCCAGCCAAAGATACCAAGCATGCAGTAAAGACTGGAGGGTGGTGTCTGTACGCCTGATCTTTATAAGGTGGAGTGGAAGCACAGAGTACCCCCTGCAAAGATTCTCTATAGAGTAGCTATGGACGAGCAATCATGGCTTAGGCTCTTAGGAGGTGAAGCGGGCTGGTTCTTGAAGAACAGTGTAATCCCCAAGCACCCACAAAGGAATGTCCACAGACTATGTTAGTGATAACACAGTTCTTTATATAAATAGGCCCAAGTTATGTACACAATCAAAATAACACACTTGGTGCTCAGATAATCTAAAATGGTAAATATATACAGTTGCTATGTGGTACCACAATTGCTCTATGATTCCATTAAATGTATCAACTTTACTCAGTTCAAATGTCATACAAATCAGTTAATAAAGTGAACCAACAATAGACATAGGAGGAAAGAAGTTTGGTTAAAACAATAGGCAGAATACTGGGCCCCTACCACCAGGCACAGTTCTGTATGAGGATCCCCTCACCTGGGCAAGCTGTAAATAAAGATATACAACAAGCCCAGTCCATATATTGTTCAATATGAGTCTTATTTGCTTCTAAAATAGTTCTACCACACAAATGTACCTGGTATAGCAGAGTTCTATGTCGGGTCGTCGACGGATCCTTCTCGAGTGGCTCCCTTTAAGACAGGATCCATGGATCATCGAGATCCCTTGAAGAAATTGTGAACAATGCCATCGAGGCAGCAGCTTCGGTCCTGGCGGTGCTCATCGATGCTCGGTCGTGGAAGTCCTGCAAAGAGGAGTCATGTGGTGCACCTCGATGACGGTAGTTCGTTGTTGTAAAGAGTCACTGAAGAACTTTGGCCCAGCAAGGGCGTTGGGTCATCCGGCATCTCTGCGGTCTTTGGGTGGCAGAAAACCCACCGGCGAATGTTCCTCAGCATGTCGGCGGTCTTGACTTTCTCCGGTGGGACAAAGCGGTCGGCGGTACTGGCGAGAACGTCCTTGAATTCAAAGTGTCTTAATCAATGGAGTGTTGCGGCTCTGGTCATCAGTGGCTCGGCATCTAGCGGTTCTCACTTCTGGGCAACATAGCTTTGACGGGCCTCCAACGGTTATAGCAAACCTGCGAATTCTGGTCGACACCGGTGTACGGCTGTCCGGTGCTTCTCTTCATTCTCCTTGGCAGCCCCCATCTTCGGTTGACAGTCTTTTGAAGACTGGCTTCCAGGGCACTTCGGTGAAGGTTAGCGGTGCACCATAGTCTCTCGTATCTCCGGAAGAGGTCTCCTAGCCAGGTCCTCTCTTGGATCAGTTTCGACGGCAGGCAGCTTTCCGATTGCGGTGAAGGTAACAGAAGTTAACCTTCTTCTTCTGGCTCGGTTTCGAGATTAAGCATCAGTTTCAACTTCAGCTTCTGAACCATTTCTAGCAGTGAGAGGCCCCCAGATATACTGTTTGGACTCTCATTCATTCTACTGGGTCAAATTCAGGCAACCAATCAAGCAGAAGGAAATTCAGCAGACAGGCAGCCAATCAGGCTCACCGGGCATCCAGGCCATTCTCCTCCCTCTCAGACACTCACAACAAGGAATATGTATTGGGAACAGTGCCCAGCCATTCAGCACTCCACCCTGCATTCATACCAGTTCTGTACAGGGCTGTCTCAGTCTTTGTGTCACATACCAGAAACTAGACACCCATAACAAGAAGTGCACATTGGTCATACACTCCATTCACCCAGGTCCCACCCCAAGGGTGTACCCACAATATACTGTCACTGGGAAGGCTCCATCCAGTCTGGCCTGGATTTACCGAAAAAAACATAAATGGAACTTCCACCCAACAGTCAGTCAGGGGGAAGGGGCAGAGACAGGGCTTCCAGGACTTTGGGAAAAACAAGGTAAGAGAAAGCAAGAGGCCACAGGGGCAATCTTGTCTTCTTTCAGGAATCAACTGATTCCAATGGGAGGGCCTGGGTATCCCAAAATGGATAATACTCAGAGCACCTGTCAAATTCTGCATGGAACTGCCACCAGCCCATACCCTGCTCTGTGGGCCACACACAGGTGCCCAAAAACATGCACTAGGTGTACAGGGTTGTACCTCCTCCCATGAGTGCCATGAGGGTATCCCAAGGGTCTGTACACCAAATCAAAAAGAGGAAGAGCTGCACTGTCAGAAATCCTACATGGACTCCTGTTCATAAAATACCACAGAACACACACAAAAAAGGCTACAGAACAAGGGCATGGAGGCCCTGTCCTTCCAATGTATTTCCAGCATCACAGTCAATCCGCCACCACCCCAGACTGAGGTTATGGTGTCTAATCTCCCACGTGATTGATGCTCTCATCCAGACAGTCAACATACCTTCTGGAAAGGCCATCTGCATTATCGTGACTCTTCCCTGGTCTGTGCTCTTTGGTGAAGTCTAGCCCTTGCAGGCTAATGGACCACCTGAGCAGATGTGGGTTTTCACCCTTCATCTGCATGAGCCAGTTCAAGGATTTATGGTCTGTTTGGACCTTGAAGGTAGACCCCGTAGGTAGGGCCTAAAATGCCCAAGGCTCCAAACTATACACAAACTTTCCTTTTCAACAATAGCCCACCTAAACTCTCTACCCTTGAGCTGTCTACTGATAAATATGTTTGGATGTTCCCTCCCTTTGTCATCTAACGGGGACAAGACAGCTTCAATTCCGGTGTTGCAGGCATCTGTCTGGACGATAAAGGGTTTGCTGTAATCAGGCATACACAACACAGGTGCCCTACACAGACTTTCTTTCAAGCCAACAAAGGCACTCTGGCAGTCTTCTGTTCAATTAACCTTCCTTGGTTTTTTGGGCAAAGTCAGAGCTGTCAGAGGGGCAGCTATGGTTCCATAGTCTACCATGAAGTTGTGATTATACCCAGTGAGGCCCAAAAAGGGTCTCACCCGGGTTTGAGTAGTGGGAGTCTCCCAGTCATGTACATCCTGTACTTTACTGGTTAGAGTTTGGATTTGACCCCCTTCTATCTCACGACCAATATAAGTGACATTCCCCTGAGCTATCTGGCATTTGGTGGCCTTGATAGTGAAGTTAGCCCTTTTCAAGGCATGCAACACTATATCCAAGTGAGTCAAATGCTCCTCCCAAGTGGAACTGTAGACAGCAATGTCATTTAAGTAGGCCACACAAAAGGCCTCCAGCCCACTGAGTGCATGATTGACTAGTCGTTGGAAAGTGGCAAGTGCATTCTTCAACCCAAAAGGCATGACTCTAAACTGGCAGAGTCCCTCAGGTGTTGAGAATGCAGTGTTTTCCTTGACATGGTCTGTCAGAGCTATTTGCCAATAGCTTGAAGTAAGGTCAAAGGTGCTCACAAATTTGGCAGCAACTATGGTGTCCACAAGCTCATTCGCCCTGGGCCATGGGTATGCGTCAGTTTTGGTGATGGCACTGACCCCTCTGTAGTCCACACAGAACCGCTAATCCATGGTACCTGCCTGGGAACTTGTCTTGGGGACAAGGACCACTGGACTGGACCATGGACAGGTTGAGGGTTCAATAACACCCACATCCAACATCTTGGCGACCTTAGCCTGGATGTGGTTCTTAACAGTGTCTGACATCCTGTAACATCTTATTTTGACAGGTACGTTCCACCAGTGTTACTTTTGTGCCTGCACCATGGAGTGAGGCCTGGTGTCAGTGAGAACAGAGCCGCATTATGCTGAGAAAAACCCTGCAGGCTCTATGCTGCTCTGGAGTCAGATCTGGAGAGAGATACACTCCCTCCACTGAGGTCACCCTGAGGGTTGATATGCAGCAAATCAGGAAGGGGCTCACTCTCATCCTCTTCTTGCTCTGAAGCCAGCAAGAGACAAAATCCTTCGGCTCGCCTATGGAAAGTCTTGAGCCTGTTAACATGAAATACCCCAGGGACTCCCATGTCAACCAGATAATTGATTTCACCCGTCTTGGAGATTATCCTGAAGGGTCCAGTGCGCTTATCTGACAAAGTTCAAGGCTTGGCAGGCTCCATCACAAGCATTTCCTGTCCTGGAGTCCAATTCACTTGTGAGGCTTTAAGGTCATGCCAGTATTTGTTACATTCCTGGCTTGCCTTGAGATTTGCTATCGCCTGACCCATCATCTGTATCATCCTCCGTCTGAGGCCTAACACATAGTCCCCCACTTGCTTGGCAGGACCTGGAGTGGTGGCTTCCAATACTTCTCTGATCAAGGCAAGGGGCCCCCTCACCTGGATGGCCAAAGAGTAACTCAAAGGGGCTGAAACCACCACCCTCTTGCGGTACCTCTCGGTAAGCAAAGAGCAGACATGGCAGGAGAAGATCCCATTTCCTCCTTAGGGGCTATTCCAAAGCACCCAGCATGCCTTTGAGAGTTTTGTTAAATCTCTCAATCAGACCATTGGTCTGGGGCTGGCAAGAGGTGGAGAACTTGTAGGTAACTCTCCACTCTTTCCACATTGTTTTCATGTAACTCGACATGAAGTTGGATCTTCTGTCAGAGACAACCTCCTTAGGGAATCCAACTCAGGTGAAAATTCCCAGGAGTGCCCTGGCAACCAACTTGGCAGTAACAGTCTGAAGGGGTAGAGCCTCAGGGTATCTGGTGACATGATCTACCAAGACCAGGATGAACTGATGTCCACCTGAAGTGTGAGGGTCAAGGGACCGACAATGTCAACACCCACCCTCTCAAACAGTGTGCAAACTGATGGCAATGGCTGCAGTGGGGCAATGTCACTGCCTCCAGTCTTGCCAGACAACTGACAAGTTGGGCAGGTCCGGCAGTGGGACTCCACTTCTACTCACATCCGGGGCCAGTAGAAATGGGCAGAGAGCCTTTGGTTTGTCTTCTTGGTCCCAAGATGACCAGCCAAGGGCACCTCATGCGCCAACTGCAGTAAGAAGGGCCTGTAAACTTGGGGTACCACCAACCTCTTGAGGGCACCAGGTCCAGGCTTAGTGGGCTCACTGACAAGGAGCTCACCCTACCAATATATCTGGAATGTCCTATGCACTTCTCCCTGTGCCTGGGACAGGGCCTGTTTCCTCAGACCCCCGAGAGAGTTTCACTCTCTCTGACCTTTACAGAAGTCCGCCCTGGAGGGTCCCCCTTCAGCCAACAAGCATTGATGGTCGGGGTGGTGCTCCGGTTTGAACACCTCTCCCACAGTAGGGTCTTCTGCCTCTTCTCCCTCAGGAGTTGAGTTTGGGTTTACCACTGGATCCAGCCCGTCCGGAGCATGAATATCAATGGGTGTTGTAGGAGCAGCAGGAGGAGAAGGAGCCCCCGTCACAGAGTTGGCCTTCTTGTTCCTCCTTCTTGCCTTAGGCTTTGACCTTGGCTTGGGTACATGACTCTCAGTGAGACCCGGCATCACCTGTGACCTAGTGACAGCAGCAGCAGTCATGGGGAGACCATCAGAGATCAACCCCAAATCTACTAGATTGTTGCCTAACAAAATGTTAGCAGGGACATTGTCCTGAACCAGGACAGGAAGCTTTTCTGTCTTGTCTCCAATCATGAGTGTTACTAAGGCAAAAGGAGATCATTTGGGAGACCCACGATCTAACCTGGTAGTTCTCAGAGGAGCACCTACATAGTCATCTGGCTTGAGCAGGGTCCTGTTCACCACGTGCATGCTTGCCCCAGTGTCTCTCAAGGCAGTAGAATGCTGGCCATTCAAAATGACACTTCTCAAAAACCTTCCTGTGTTCTGTGGGATTGTCACCAGTACTTCTAGGTACTGGTCCCACGCCCCATGGGACACTAGGGAAATCTCTAAAGGAGCACCAAATGTGATTAATGTAGTGGAGGGGAGGACAGTGGCCTCCACCTCAGACATGGGGTAAGGGTAGGTCAGGCTGACAGCCTGGACTCCAAGTGACTTATCTTTACCCTTGGGGTCACCCCTCTTATGGTCCAGAGCCTCACAGTCCCAACAATTCCCAGGAATGTGGGGTATGGTACTGGTACCAGTGGGAGCCTACTTGGCAGCTGGTGGACCACTACTCTTACTCCAACCCACAAAGGACTTATAACCACTAGATTTTTTGGGTCTTACGAGAGAAAGGTTTTGGTTTACCCGACTGTGATTGCTTCTGGGACTCCTCAGCCTTCTGAGAGGTCTCCTTTTCTTTGTCCTTGTCCTTCCCACTGGAATCCTTAGGGGACACCAGTTGGGAAACTCACTTGTCAGCCAGCCTGGCCAGTTTAAAGGGATCTAAAATGTTCTGGTCAGCAACATACTGACGCGGCTCTGGGGAACAGGCTTCAGAAAAATGCTCAAAAAACAAAGGGTGGCACAATTCAGCAAACGTGTTCAACTTGTAACCATCAATCCACCACACCATGTTCATATGTGCAGCACTCACCCAGTCAACACAAGACACATTCTCTCTTTTGTTAAATTCCCTGAACCTTTTAAGGTATTGGGTAGGTGTCTTGCCAAACTTGGCAATCAAAGCAGAGTTCATGCACTCATATTGACCCCTTTCTTCCACACTCAGTTTCAGAATACAGTCATGTCCAGTCGGAGGCACTCTGTTTAACAAACACTTAGCGCAATCTCTTTTATCAACATCATGGATTCCACAAGCCATCTCAAATGCTTCAATCCATTGGAGGATATCAGAACCCTCCACATACACACCAACCAAATCTTTCATAAACTTATTGGCTGGGAACCTGACACTCTCAACTGGTTTAGCTGATGTCTACACTCTAGCATTCTCTCGCTGGATTCTCTGACATTCAGTGTCCTTGTCTTTGAGTATCACGTGTTGTGCCAACTCCTCTTTCTTAAGTTCAGCTTCCGTTTCCAACTTTCTATGTTCAAAGGCCAATTTCATTCTTAATAATTAAAGTTCCAAGGAATTCTCTGACGAAACATTGCTGGAGGTCAGAACAGAGGCAGCAGGAGTGGTGGCATTCCCAGAACCAGATTAATTAACAACCCCATGGGCAGGGGCCTTGATGCATCCCCCCTTCAAGAGCTACACTATAAGTCTGGTAGTCCAGCAGGACAGCTATCAGCTCAGCCCTAGATTTATCTTCAAAGTCTAACTCCCTGGATTCACAAGCACTCTGGAGAGCCTCTAAGCTTATCTGAGTCAATTTGCCATTTGCAATAGATGCCATTGCCTGTAATGTAGCTATCTAGTACACAACTAAACATCAGTTTAAACAAAGTGTAGATATTTTGTAAGTGGCAGGGTTACACATTGATTCATAAAACCATTAGCATCCCACTGCTCCCACCAGTGTAAAGACTGGAGGGGGTGTCTGTCTATACTCCTTCTCTCCATATGGCAGAGTGGAAGCACAAGGAACCCCAGCCAAGATTCTCTACATGGTAGCTATGGATGAGCAATCAAGGCTTAATCTCTCAGGAGGTGATGCAAGCTGGTTCTTAAGTACAGTGCCCACAAAGGAATGCCCACACACTATGTTAGTGAAAACACAGTTCTTTATATAAATAGTCTTAAGTTATGTACACAATCAAAATAACACACTTTGTGCTCAGATAATATAAAATGGTAAATATACAGTGTCTATGGGGTACCACAATTACTCTCTGATTCCATTAAAATGCATCAACTGTACTCAGTTCAAATGTCATAGAAAACAGTTAATAAAGTGAACCAACAATAGACATAGGAGGAAAGCAGGTTGATTAAAACAATAGGCAGAATACTGGGCCCCTACGACCAGCACAGTTCTGTTTGAGGATCCCCCACACCTGGGCAACCTGTAAATAAAGATATACTACAAGCCCAGTCCATATAGTGTTCAATATGAATCTCTTTCCTTCTAAAATAGCTCTACCACACCAATGTACCTGGAATAGCAGAGCTTGACGTCAGGTCATCGACGGATCCTTCTTTAGCGGCTCCTTTTAAGGCAAGAGCTACGAATTGTCGAGATCCCTTGAAGAAATGGTGAGCAGGCAGCTGCTTTGGTCCTGACGGTGCTCGTCGATGCTCGGTCGTGGACGTCCTGCAAAGAGGAGGCGTGCGGTGCACCTCAACGACAGTAGTTTGTTGCTGCAAAGAGTCACTGAAGAACTTTGTGCCAGCAAGGGTGTTGGGTCGTCCGGCGTCTCTGCGGTCTGTGAGTGGCGGGAATCCCACCGGCGGATGCTCCTCAGCATGTCAGCAGCCTTGACTCTCTCCAGTGTGAAAAAGCAGACCGCGGTGCGGGCAAGAGCGTCCTTGAATTCAAAGTGTCTTCATCAATGGAGCGTTGCAGCTCCGGTCATCGGCGGCTCGGCGTCAAGCGGTTCCTGCTTCTGGGCAACAAAGCTTTGACTTGCCCCCAACTGTTATAGCAAACCTGCAAACCCTGGTTGATGACGATGGACGGCTGTTTGGTGCTTCTCTTCGTTCTCCTCGGTGGTCCACGTCTCCGGTTGACAGTCTGTTGAAGGCTGGCCTCCAGGGCGCTTCGGCGAAGGTTAGCAGTGCACAATGGTCCCTCATAGCTCGGGAAGAGGTCTCCTAGCCAGGTCCTCTCTTGGATCAGTTTCAACAGCACGGCAGCTTTCGGATTGCAGTGAAAGTATCAGCAGTCAAACTTCTTCTTCGGGCTCGGCTTTGAGATTAAGCATTAGTTTCGACTTCAGCTTCTGAATGATTTCTAGCAGTGAGAGACCTCCAGATATACTGGTTGGACTCTCATTCATTCTGCTGGGTCGCACTCAGGCAACCAATCACTCTGAAGGGCATTCAGCAGGCAGGCAGCCAATCAGGATCACTGGCCATTCAGGCAATTCTCCTCCCTCTGAGAAACTGACAACAAGGAATGTGTATAGGGAAAAGAACCCAGCCATTCAGCACTCCACACTGCATTCAAACCAGTTTTGGGCAGGGCTGTCTAAGTCTTTGTGTCACATACCTGTCATGACCCTTGCCCCTGGCCCTCACTGGCAAGTCAGCCTGCCGGGCCTTAAAACCTAAAACCTCATCCAAGACTCTCTTGGAGTCAGTCCTGGTGCCTTTGGCGCCAGGCTCATAACCATCATGAAGACCAACATTAGAATGGGACTATTTACTTGGGACTATTTAACTTGGGGGGGTTCAGCCAACATGGAGGCACACACATAACTCTGTTACAAGGAACTGAGCTATGCGGTCTAGTCTTTTGGGTGTGGCAGGCCTGGGACTACTTTGGCTGGACTACTTTGGGTGTGGCAGGCCTGGGACTATTTTACCTGGACTACTTTACCTGAGACTATTTAAAACACACCCAAACAGCAGAACATGCTTTGCGTTATTCTGCTGTGGGCAGCGTAACGCTCGCCGTGTCCAGTTCTTTGATGCCAGCTTACCTGAAACCAAGGACCTGCAGAGAGAGAAAGAACACTACAAAACTTACCTGGAACAGTATCCTGTCTTCAATCCATCGCCGACTTCAGTTCCACTCACCTGAAGGTACTAACTCCATCATCTGGCACAGCATGCATCCTGGAATACCATAACCTGGAAAGAAGAGAAAGAAACACAGCATTAGTAAGCATTTACTCACGTTTCCTTCCGAATGAAGAAAGCCACACAATCCTTACCTTGGTAGTCATCTCCTGGTCAGTATCATTGCTGGAACATTATGGCGCTCGGCGAGGAACATCGCAACCTGCAAGGAGAGAAAAGACACATGTTAGCAATATAAAAGGCGAAACAGCGCCGCACATCGAGCATTACTCACCGGACTGCATCGCACACACCGTGCTTTCGCCTACCGGCCCATGCTCATCTTCAAACTGCATGACAACTCCAAAATACCTTTCCATACCTAAAAGGAAAGAAGCAAGACATTATTATTCAAACTAAGAGGAACATAAGAACTGCATATAAAGACACTAAAGAAGCAAACCTACGGAGTCGCAGCAGGCCTGCATTCCCACAGGGGGGGCTTGCACCAGTGAAGTAACTTGGTCGCTGCTCGCCCCCCACATCTACCACCCCCCTGCCACGAGGAGCAGGACGGAGAATCGATCTTCTACAATATTAAGGTGAGGAGAGGGCCCAAGGGGGAGGAAGGAGTTGGGGCCAAGGGAGGTGAGAAAACATAAAGACAATCTGCTATTGAATCCAGCTCTCCTATACTGCAGACACATCTTTACCCAGAGGCCTTACCAAGGGACATGGAGAGGGTTTGAGAGTGCAAATCATCCAACCAGGGCTGGGTGGCGTCCCCGTGGATACCAGGTCAGCGTAACAATACCAGAGACTAGACACCCATAACAAGAAGAGCATATTGGTCATACACTCCATTCACCCACTCCATTCACCCCATTCAAGGGTGTACCCACAACATACAGTCACTGGGAAGGCCCCAGCCAGTGTGGTCTGGATTTCCCCCACAATACAATTTATGGAACTTCCTCCCAACAGCCAGTCAGGGGGAAGAGACAGAGCCAGGGCTTCCCAGGACTTTGGGAAAAACACGTTAACAGATAATAGAAAGCAAGAGGCCACAGGGGCCATCTTGTCTTCTATCAGGAATCAACTATTCCAATGGCAGGGCCTGGGTATCTCAAAATGGAGGATACTCAGAGCACCTGTCGAATTCAGCATGGAGCTGCCACCAGCCCATACCCTGCTCTGTAGGCCACTCACAGGTGCCCAAAATATACACTAGGAGTACAGGGTTGTTCCCCCACTTATGGGTGCCCTAAGGGTATCCCAAGTGTCTGTTCACCAAACCAAAAAGAGGAAGAGCTGCACTGCCAGGAGTCCCACATGGACTCCTGTGCAGAAAATACCACAGAACATACACGAAAAAGGACTACAGAACAAGGGCAGGGAGGCCCTGTCCCGCCAATGGATTCCCAGCATCACACAAACCCCCTGTGAACAGCTTTTTGCTCCTCTTTCATCCACACGGGCTATCAACATGGACTATCAAGTGTCCTGTTTGTTATGTTCTTTTCTAACTCATTAACATATTTTTGGAGTTGTTTGGGGCTATTTTAGCAGACATTCACTGTTGTATTGTCAGAGTCTCAGCCTGCAGAGGTACAATAGATAGAACACATATTTGATGTCAACCCACAAAAGTAATTTTGCGAGATAGGAATTTGGGAATCATTAGATTGAAATATACCTAAAGACTAACCTACAATGCAAAGTAATTTATATATATTAAAATAAACATAATCAAGAAAAATATTTAATTAAAACTTTTTTTGTGGTTAAATCATTTTTGAAAATCAATTAGAAAAGCACAGTGTCAATACATGAATTGCACACATGGAATTTGAAATCACATCATTGACAAAATATCCCCTGGGACAGACAAACAGAACACATAAGACCAGACTGCCAACACATCAATTACATAACAACATGAAAATGTGTAAACATCACAATATGAAAATCTTATACAGAGTGTTGACTGACATGAAATCCAGTATCAAATAGGTGAGCCACCCACTACACATATTAAAAGTTAGTGCATGCTCTGGTACAACATGACGGCGAAGTATCCATCACATCACCTTCGTCAATCACTCTTCTGAACAATAGTGGGGGAACCAGACCCATACATTCATGCAAGAGAGATGACTTCTTTAAGCCAAAGGCTAACCTTGGGCACAATAATGCACAGTAATACACATATGTTGATGCAACAGATGAATGGGTGTAGAATGGGTGAAGTGGGTGATACGTGTGAAATGGTAGAACGGATGAAGTAGGTGGATGAACGGATGATGTGTTGGAACCAGTGACGTGGGTGGAACCAGTGAAGTGGGTGGAACAGGTGAAGTGGATAGAACGTGTGAAATGGGTGGAACCAGTGAAGTGGATGGAACGTGCAAAGATGATGTATGTGAATGCTGATGCATGGAGAAAGGATAACGTGGGTAGAACGAATGAAAGGAGCAGTGCATAAAATGGTTGGATTGCATAAATTAGCTTGGAATGCATGGAACGGATTGGAGTGCATGGAACGGATTGGAGTGCATGGAACGGATTGGAATGCATGGAATGGATTGGAGTGCATGGAACGGAGTGACTTACATGGAACAGGTTGGAGTGCATTGAAAGGAAGTGCTTTGAGTGCTTGAAATGGTCGTAATGCATGGAATAGTCAGAGTACATGAAATGGATGGAGTACATGGAACTATTGGAGTGGGCCCGATCTCAAGCACCTAAGGTAAACCACCATATCACAACTCCATGCTTACTCTCTTCTTTACACCACCACTCAACTAGAACACAGCGATAGTATGACACCATTCAGTATAGCTTTGCTCATACCATCATTTGCCTCACACTACCCATCACCCCAACTAAACACTGCTGGTTACACACCCTCCAGCCTAGGCATTCTCCTTAGGCCTAACGCAGGCAGAATCGATCTGGATAAAATGTGCCAGAACAAACACATACTCTTGATCTCTCAACCGCCACACCTACCGCTAAGAAGCAGCTATCACACAAATTCCACACCAGCTGCACACATATCCGGTGCTCACACGCACCTTCGACTCTCTCTATTCTCTCTACTGACTTGAACTTTGGTTCCCGAGGGCGTTCAACCTACCAGCACCTTCAGACCATACCAATGGTACATAAGGCGCTATATAAATGCAAAGTAACATAACATAACATAACATATTAAAAGTTGGTGCATGCTGTGTTACGACATGACGGCGAAGTAGCCATCAGATCACCTTCATCAATCACTCTTCTGAACAATAGTGGGAGAAACAGACCCATACATTCATATGCAAGAGAGATGACTTTTTTAAGCCAAAGGCTAACCTTGGGCACAGTAATGTTTTAACCTGGGTCTCCCCCATCCACCCTAAATGTCACAAAGAGGCTATCCAACACACTAAAGCCTTGTGTTTTTTCCAGGTAATTTCTTGGCAGCCATGCATACATCCAGTTTACTCCATCACATCTCTTAGGAGGAGAGGCTAGGAAAAAAGGAAAAAAGGAAGGACACTTTTTTTCAGACAGGTGGAATTTTTATACAACCTCAGGGAGGAAGGATGGATGACATGTGAGAAAAAGAACATATGGCTGAATGACCAGATACAGTGCCTTACATTCAAGGCACAGATATCCCCCAATCTCCACACACAGGTAATGGCCATAAAAAAATGTTTTAAGGGTGAACAACTTTAGGGAAATTTCATTGAAAGGCTCAAAAGGGTTGAATGTAAGGCTCTGGGCATCAGAGAAGATCCCCAGGGGCCAGGTCTGAAGGGGGGCAGCTCTGAAACCAAAACTGGCCTAGACCAAAGATGGCAGACCATTGGGCCCAAAGGCTGGATACAGAGAATGTTTAATTATGCCCTTCCTGTAAGAGCTGAAGGATAGTGAGCATGAGGCTTATCAGTGGCTGATGCCCCTTTCATAGAGCACCACATTTGGAAATGAACCCAATGTCTATCATAGATTTTCAGCGTTGAAGGTATCTTGGCTTTCTGAATCAAGAGTACTACCTACCTCTCGGAGCAGACCCCTTAAGGGTCCAGAACAATTTTTCTTGTAACCCCATTGAACCAATTAGTTGACCAAGGTATCTCCAAAGACATAGCACGACTCCTCCCACAACTATCTGGTGTGACCTCTAACTGGCTTAGTGTCAGAACTCTGCATCTGAACAGGGGATGATGGGTGTCTGTTTTGTGGTCTCCATGTATGTCCATTTCCCTGCCGCCTGCAGGATCCATGCTCCTCATGGAGGAAATGGAGGATCTAGAATTTGTGACATCCTTCTTCTTGGAACTTCCTGACATGTTTGTTGCCATTGAAGGCCCCATGGACTGTCTCCTCCATATAACATCTGTCATTAGAAAGGGATCTTGATTGCAATGGACTTCTGATAAGAATCAGTATGCCAATCTCTTATGTTCAGGTGACGGCAACTATCAAGCGTTGACTCCATAGCCATTACTAACACCTTAACCCCATTGTAGGCTAGAACCAACATGAACTCCACCTGCATCATTGACACTTGTATGATGGGCCTGGGGTCATGCCCCTCATGGATAGTCCGGGAAAGAATCCTTAGGCCTCAGAGGACAGTTCCCACCATATATGAAAAGAATGTAGCTAATTGCCGTCTGTGATAGGGCTTCTTCTGTGTCCTATATACATTTCTATCTTCAGCACCCTGGGAGAGGCACTGGCCAATCAGGATGCTCGGTACGTGGGCTATATTGTCCGGTACAAGCCTGCGTTCTGAGCAGCCTGGTGCTGCTTGCCAGCTCACCTTCCCTTGCCTGCTTCTCCTACCCTCCTACTCCCATCTAGGCACCCATTCAGTTTCCTATGTGGGTGATAAGAGTATGTAACTTTCTATTTTTTAAAATACCTTGTTGTGCAGCCCGAAGAAACAACATAGCAGCACTGGGCCGCGCAACAAGGTAAGTTTTTTTTTTACAAAAAATAAATTAAACCAGCACCCACATAGAAAACTAGATGGGTGCTAACGGCAATATTACCTCCAGTGGTGGGCTGAACTTGTCAGTAATGGCACCGATTCGCTCGGACGACAGAGTTGGCCTGCTGCCTCGGGTAATATCACCCCAGTAGAAGGTCTAATGGCCTCCGCTGGTGCCATTGAAGACATTTGTTCTACGCTCGGGAGAAGAGTATCGATCTGAAGCACTTGTGGCATTGGCTTTTCTTTTTCTTAAAGTGGGTATGGTTTAGCCAAGAACCTAGGAACAGCAACCGTCTAAGATTTTCTCTTAGGGATTTCTTTTACATCCTTGAGTAGGGGGAGGCCAGCTTCCAGGGAGTGTTTTAATTGTGGTGCAGGGACTTTCCCTGCTCCCAATGCTGAGGAGTGAAGGTAGGGGAATGGAGGGTGTGCTTCTGGGAAATCCATATAGCGAGCGACCTGGATCGAAATGGGAGCAACTGGCTCCTTATTTAAATATTTCACCTTGTCCTACTAATGCAGTAAGGACACGGATTCATCCGAGTCAGAGGGGCATGAAGCAGTAGAGGAGGATGAGGATGATAGAAATGTATGCCTTCTACTCTTCACCCTTTTTTTCTTGATGACCTTCCTAAAGAGTACCAGAGAAGCCTCTTCTCTGACAACTTGGAGTGCTTCCTTTTCTTAGTTGGCCTGCAGAGGACGCATTCAGCTCCAGATGCTGACTCTTCTCTATGCATGTTTCCCCATATTTGCAGCAGCGATCACGGTAGCGTCTGCTCCGGTCCTTATCTTGCTCTTTCATAGTTCCACTTCATGCGGGGCTCATTTCCATTGAAATCGTCACTGCTGCCATGGCAACCTGGCTAATAGGCACTCCCTCCCCCCTACTCCTTACCACTGACCAGGACAGACTCCAAACACCCTGGGAATTGCCATTTAATTCTGGTGCATCACTCTTAGCTCTACTTCGATTCGCCTCTCTGCAGAGGCATGACATGACCTTAACAGCGGTGTTGCTTCTTAAACCATGCTTAGTCACCAGGCGGGGGCCGCAGGAAGAATGTCCCAATGATAATGAGTACATTTAAGCCCAACAGGGGGGGCAGGGTTGTAACTATGGGTGAATATGTGCTGTACCCCTACCCTCAATAGGGAAGTGAGATGAAAACAGCAGGCAAACCTCTGTCTGAGTCCCTGCACGAGGCAATACAGAATGTAACTGCAGCTGGACGAGAAGACAGGGGAGGTTGTTAAGTGACCTCAATTCAGCACTCCAACTAAGTCAATGCCGAGTCTGGGATGCCCAAGGGAAGCCCTTAATTATATATATTTTTATGACAAGTTCATGGATCTGGATGATAAAACCTTCTATAACGCCCCTCTCTTTGAATACCCTAACCTCACTGAGCCAAGAAGTAGGTTTGTTTTGCAAATTAACAGATTTATTTGAAAATTAAACACTATATATGTATATATCACACTTTTATCATAAATTAATATTTGATCGCACACTTATGAATATGACAATGATCAATAATGGATAATATTACACTAGCACACTTTTGTAATCACTTAGGAGTTGGTATAGAAAGGATAAGGTAGTTGAGAATGCTTTTATTGTTTCAAGGGAAAAACAATGATGGAAAGAATGCAGCACAGAAATAGACTGATATGGATTCAACAAGAGAGAATCTAATCACTTTCCCCTTGTGGCAATTCACTCCCCCCCTATGCATTATAAAGAGAAGGAAGGAGAGCACACAATTTTCAGGAATACAATCAATGCAATACCAATTCAGTTCCCCCCTTAGCAAGCTTAGAGCAACAGGGATGATTTTAAAACAAGGCAAAAAATACTTTAAATGTGATTTGCAAAGAAGTGAAAATACGCTAAAAATGATTTTAATTCCCTATAAGAGATTCAGGGTAGGTGACAGCTACTATGAATTAGTTCAAGTCTACACTAGCAATGATTCATGAGGGATTGTCAGGTTGAAAATGAATTTCAGCAATGCAAGCAAAAGACAGATATTTTTGACAGGTAAAGAAGTTTGAGCTAGTTTTCAATTAGCTGCACTTTTTCCGAGTGCGTCGAGCGCGATTACAGAAGAACTATAAGGAGTAGAAAGTCTGGTCTTGTTGGAAAGCTTCAATGCTTAGGTTAAAAATGAAAGTTAAATCTCGTTCCTAGCACATGCGGTTCAAAAGATACGGACGATTTAATGGAGGTAGATTCTCAGAAATAAAATAATGATTCAGAATGGCAAATTACACTTTCACAGGTTTGAAATCAGAGAATGGACAAACAATTTCTATGATGCAGTTCTGCACAGGTTAAAATGGTTTGAATCAGATTATTTTAGACTAAGAGATTGGTTTGCACAGTTCTAGCTGGGTACTCACACTATAAATTTGAAATAGGCCGTCAAGATCTGGTCAATTTGGCTGCGGTTCTCTCAACACGGGACGGTCTCTGGCACTGGTTCTGGTCACAGTGATCTGGTCTGGGTCTGGTCTGCGGTTCTGGATCTCTGGTTCTGGTCTCGGCACTGCACAGCGGTCTGGATACAGCTCTGCTTTCTGGGTTCTGGCACAGGGTTCTAGCTAGAATCAAACAGCTCGCCCGGCTGTTGAATAGTTTGGTTAGGTTTCTGGATTCTGAGGCCTGCTCAGAAGCATTCATCTTTTGGACTAGGCCTCTCTGCTGCAAGTTCTGAAGTCTGGATTCTAAGTTCTGGTTCTACAGTCTTCTGGATATTGTCTGGTCCGGCAAAATGCTTCACAAGAAATCAGTTTGAAGTGGAAAGTGAATGTCTCTACCTGGGTCTCAATAACTCCTTTTATGTCTTTTGAAAGTGGGTGGGAAGGCTGACTTTCTATGCCCAACCCCCTGAGGATCCTGATAGGCTAGAGAATCTACCTTCCTCTGATTGGGGAAGAAAAAGATGTGTCATCGTGATGAGGGAGGTTTATGGGTCAGAGGATCCACCCCTTGTTAATTTGCACACACATCTATTTTTGATCCAAATACATATTTATCTATGTACAATTTTTCTAATATTATATGTCCAGTTAACATATTTTCTGTAGCACCAAACCATCCAATCCCTGTCTTTGTAAGATGTCGTGTCCACTTCTGACAGATTTCTGCCCTTTTCATCCAAAACACAACCTCTAAACTTTTCCAGAATTTACAAAAAAAGTGTGCAAGGAGTATGGGCATCAGATGATAAAGCGTCAGATTTTTAACATACAGACATTTGGAGTAATACCTTATTTTCCGCTACTAACCCCCAGATCCTAACACCTCTTAAAATGTGCACAGAAAAATCACAAGAATAAATGATATTATTATATAATTTTGACAATTTCGTACTATGAATTATCCATCTTTTTTAAAATTATGCTCTGGCCCAGAGGGGTGTGGTTTCCCAAAGCACATGGTGGAATTTCTAGTTTGTCTACTTCCTCCAAGTTCAGCTTGCTCACAGAGGCACTGCTCCTCCCAGTTTCTTCCAAGAGGAAGCCATTTGCGACCCCCCTAATTTAATATTTGCCTGAGCCAAGGAAGGTTCATTGTTCTGTTTCCCTTGCAGTCCCAGGTGCCCCCCCTCTGATTCAATCAGATAGGTGTGATCTCCTTTTGGTGGTGCAGCAGAAGGGAGGCCAGACCTGGGAATGCAGTGCTGGGCAAGTTTCCTCTCTGTCGGGGGTTGTTGCCGGGCAGAATACAATCTCTTCAAGCCAGGCTTCAGCTAAATGTCACTTTTGTTCCCAGTTTTTCTTCATTCAAATCAAACTTACAATTTTTACACATGCAGCTAGAACGCTGATTCTAAGTTCAAAACTATGACATTTAAACAGTTGCAAACTATGTGACACTCAACAGTGGGTCACTCATTTATTTTAAACATTTAGATTTTAGTGGCTTTAAGTCCAATTTCACTTAAGCTGCTGACATCCACAGCTCAGCCAGTTTTGATATGAACATTTTTTTAGGCTCTTCATCTTTCCAGATTTTGTATGCACACAAGACTTCATTCTACCAGACGTCTGCTGGTGTTCAGTAAGATTTTTGAATATCTTGCGATGTTTGAAATAGGCATTTTAAGCTTGCATTTCAGAGAAACAAAGGTGATTTCAAAGCGCTTTTTGAGCTACCAGGCACTGCTGTTTTTCCTTTGGCACCATGTTTCACTTATGGCGCTTCTGGCCCATCACGCATGCACTGGTGGGTGGAAGGTTAGGCGACCATTTTGGTGTGCGCAAAACTGCGCGGTTTTCCTGGATTCTGGCGCAAATGTGGGCTTTTCGGCCATCTTGGATTTTCTAAGCCCACATCACCAAATGTTGCAGCATAATAACTTGAACGTGGGTCAAGACACCTGACAAGCCCCCCCGCCCGACTGCACTTTGATTTCGAGTCGAGGGGGAGTCGGGTGCAAAGGATGTTTTGATCCACGTGCTGTGATGTCCGCATCATCTTCTTTCGATTCCACAGATGGCACAGTTCAGCATCTTTTCCTCCATCAGGGTGGATCGATCGGTTCACCTCGCCGGTCCTGATGGGAGTTTCGGGCGGTACCCCGGGCCCCTTGGATCTTTGCTCTCGGTCCCCGGGTCGTCTTCCTTGGTCAGTCTCCATGGTTTCATCTCTCCTAGGATGACAAAGAAAAGCGGCAGAAACATATTCGTAGACATTTCCCCACCACTATTAATGGTGGGGTCAACATATACATTTTATACATCAGGAAACATTTGCATTCAATTTTATAGGCTATATGTGGAATATTTTAGGGTTGGACTTGTATTACTCTGGATCGGCCCCCTCTGGGATTGCAGAGGACTCCTCCAGTTGCTGCAGAGTGTGCCGGGGATGGCAACACTTTAAGTTATTTATATGGACCCACTTGTCTTCCCCTTCCGCCAAACTACCTTTGGGGATGCAGATCTTGTAGGTGACTGGGGAGATCTTGTCTACAATTTCAAACGGTCCCTTCCATATAGGCAGAAATTTTTCGCTGTTTGGCCTGGTTCCTTTGGAAATTGTATAGATAGACCCGTCTCCCACATTGTATTCTTTCCTAGTAGTCTTCAAATCATAATGAGTTTTCATACTCTCGGCTGATCTTTCTATATTCCGCTGAGCGTAGGCAAAAGCACGTTGGAGGTGTTTCCTTAAATTCTCCACATACTGATGAGTTGTGGAGGCATTGATTAATGTCTGCTCTTGGGTCCTGTAGAGCAAATGCTGGGGAACTACCATCTTGCTTCCAGTTATCAGCTCAAACGGTGACATTTTAGTTGCAGATGAAGGGGTAGATCTGATGGCCATTAGGACAAGAGGTAATCGGATATCCCAACTTGGCCCAGAATCTGCCACAAACTTTTTTAAGATGCTCACAATGGTTCTGTTGTATCTCTCCACTGCACCAGAAGAGGCTGGCCGGTAAGCAATATGTAGCTTCCTTTTAACCCCCAGTATCTCCCACACTTTATCATTACTTCACTGGTGAAGTGGCTACCTCTGTCTGACTCAATCCTTTGGGGTAGACCAAAACACGAAAAGATGTGGTTGATCATCAGGGCAGCTGCTGTTTCTGCCTTGCAGTTTGGGGCCGGGTGACATTCCACCCATTTAGTAAATAAGCATGTCACCGTCAACATGTACTTATTTCCCCTAGAGGAGCGAATCACGTGGCCTATGAAGTCGACTTGCAAATCTGACCATGGCAGTGACATCTCCCACTTTTGGAGAGGCGCACGGTGTGTGAGGGATGTTGGCTGAAATTGTGCACACACAAGACAACCCTTCAAGTATTGATTGAGGTCCTGCCCCATGTGTGGCCAGTATGCAACCTCTCTTAAGATCTCAAGTGTTGTGTGAAACCCCCTATGACCGGCTGTGGCCGCATCATGGGCGTGACTTAACATCAGGCTTCGGAATGAGGTAGGGACCACCCACTGATCATGACCAGCTTGGGATTTCCTTACCAACAAACCGTCAAGGATTCGGAACATTTTTGGACATTTCATCAACACTCTAAGGTCCTCTTTCCCAATGTAATCAGTATCCGTCAGGGGAAAGTTCTCACGGTCCTCAATGTGTTGGTAAAACTTACCAATTATTGGATCCCCCTTATGTTTCGTAATCAATTCAGCATCAGGGGTCTCCTTACTCCATTGTGCAGTTGAAAGATAATTGTGAGCATTTGTCTGGGACCTAGTGATAACAGTGACCTGGATTTCCCCCAACAGGGACTCAATCTCTATTAGATCCCGTTGGATGGCCCCGGTTTTGGCCAGCTGATCAGCTAAGTAATTTCCAGTTTTGTCTGGTACCTCTACTTTGGAATGACCCTTGATCTTTTTCCAGTAGATGGTCATCCCATTCGAGGTGACCAGATCATCGATATTTTGGATTAACTTCCCATGTTTCGAGGGTTTGTTATTAGCACATAACATGCCTCTGGTTTTCCAATTAACCAGGTGTTCCACGAACCCGTTCCGTACATAATCCGAGTCTGTGATTATGACTAGTTCGTGGAGTTGATGTTGGACAGCAGTGAGGATGGCTTGATGTACAGCCATCAACTCTGCCACCTGACTACTTCAGGGACCAATTTTGTACCCAGCAGAGGGTTCTGGCAGCTCATTCACCCATGCATTCCCTACGCTGGCCACCAGTTCTTTTTCCCCATTGTTAGCAACATGGTAAGAGCTTCCATCCACATAGACAGTGGGCATTCCCTCACACTTGTCTTCTTCAAAGACTTTGTGTGGGGAATTAAGGTATGCCTCCATGTTGTCCTTGATTTTTTTAGACTTTCGTCCTCGAGAAAGTTTTCTCTGGCACAATCATGCAAGTCAGCCAGACCTTGCGCGAGGGGACTCTTCTTGTTTTGGCCATATCTGACCTCCACAGGAAAGCCTTGCATTGACAGAATCCAGGAAGTAGTTCGGGAATTACTCACATTTCCTGCCCGGATTCTGACACTTTGGAGATATTGCAGAGGCTGGTGTAGAGTCTCCACTATGATGTGTTCCCCCTGGATAAACGGGCGGCAATTCTTCAATGCCCACACCGTTGCCAGGAGTGCCTTCTCACAGTTGTTGAATTTTTCCTCCACAGAGGATAAAGTTTTGCTCGCATAGGAGATTACTTTATTGACCTTGTCATGCTTTTGATATAATACTGCAGTCAAGCATGTATTAGAGAACCCTGTCTCCAAGAAAAACTCCTTGTTTCTGACAGGGTAAGCTATGCAAGGCGCTTGTGAGAGGGTTTTTTTAAGCTGTCTTACTGCCTCGGATTCTTCTGGACCACATTCCCACTTGACACCCCCCTTCAAGAGATGAATCAGGGGTCTAGTGATCTCTGCTTACCCCTCAAATAACTTTCTGCTGTAATTAGTCAGTCCAAGGAGGCTCCTTAGTTCCCGCAGAGTTGTGGGGTCTTTCAGTTTCTGAAGCGCTTCCACTTTCTTTTCCTGGGGATAGAGACCCTGAGGAGTAACATCATGCGCCAAGAAATTAACACGGGTTCTACACCACTGTGCTTTCTGAAGGGAAAGTTTTGCTCCGGCGGCCCTCAACTGTGTCAGAACATAACTGATCTCCGCTATGTGTTCCTCCACAGATGAACTTTTGATGAGGACATCACCTACATAAGCCAGGTTACCCCTTGCACACAGGTCGGGCATGGCCTTGTGTAGGAAAATGTTGAATTCATTGCCGAAGTTGAGGTATCCGAAAGGAGTCCCGGTCCATGTGTACTGCTGGCCCCCAAAGGTAAAAGCCAGTTTGTATTGGTCCTCCCTACTGACAGGCACGATTCAGTATCCATTGGTCAGGTCTATTGCAGTGAATACCTGTGACCCCTGAATCTGGGCCAGCCCTTGGTCAATGTAGGGAAGAGGCCATCGGGAAATATGGGCCCGTTTGTTGAGCTCCATAAGGTCGTCACAGAGTCTCCACTGGCCATTTGGCTTCAATATTCCCAGCACCGGATTATTGAAGGTGCTGTGGACTGGACGGATTATCCCCCGGGACTCAAGGTTCTTAATTATTTCAGTAAGGGACTCCATGGATGCGAGAGGAAAGCGATATTGCTTCACAAACACTGGAGTCATGCCAGGGTCCGTGGGAATTGTTGTTGTGTGGATGTCGGTGCGACCAGAGTCATATGAGTCTACCGCAAAGAGGTCTTGGAAATCCAAGAAAACTTGTTTCAACTTTTCCTTCTGTTCCAGAGTCACACAGGCATCAGCTAGATTGACTCTCTCTTCCACCATCTGCCTGAAGCCTGGAAATACTTCTGGTTTTGCTATCTCAGCGACCTCCTCCAGCTGGGTGGAGAAGTCCCTGGTCAGGGTGCTGATTTGGACTGGAGGCTTCAGGTGGGAAAGGCAGCCCTCATGGACCTGGAAAATCACTTCATCCCTTCTGAAGTCACAAGTCACATCTTCCTTACCATCATGGCAGGAATTGTACACCAGGAAGTTCCCCCCATGCCGGGTAAAGATCCTGTCTGGTGTTGTATTGTCATCACTGTCACTGTCAAAACAGTCCTTGGGGATTCGTCCTAACAGTTCATTTCCTAAATCAATGGAGAAATGTCGGTCATCAACCGCCATTCCAATAATGGTGCCTGTGGCTTGAGTAATACTCCTTAAGTCGCTGTTATCCACCTCTATTGGAATGGTTTCATGTTCTATCTTGACTAATGGTGTTGGGTTTACCCCCAACCCTTGTTGTTGGAGAGAAGCATTTAGATGAATATAAGCATCAGGGTTTTTAAATTTTTGTCCTCTTTTAACTTTCACTTCCAGGGGGAATTGTCGGGTCCTTTCTGTGATGGTGACTTCCTCTTTAATCTGAATTTCAACTGCATAAGATAGCAATTGAGCTGACCTAAATGCTTTTTCTGGATCATCAAAGCCCATGGGACTATCCGCTAATCGGGACCAAGCTTTGAAGTTTATTAGGTCCAAACTAATGGCAAAGAGATTGAGAATGTCACTGACTAAGTAAAAGGTGGCAGTGACGTCTTGCACGACCCAACAATTATGGACTATGCTCTTGTTGCCAATGGAGATTTTGAGCATACACCTGCTTGGCAGGAGTTGTTTGGAATTGGGTGTTTCCAGATCCATTTCCCATTTGTCTATCAGTTTGAATGTGGGAATGGCTGGATCTTTTGGGAGTTGGCGGAACATGGCTTCGCTGATGAAGCTCTTACCGTTGTTCACACACACTCGGGCGAGAACAGAGTCCTTCCCATCATTTAATTGAACAGGGATGAACAACTGCTCTCCAATTTGCTGAATATCAGCCAGGTTCTGAGCTGATTTCACATCTTTCTGGACTATCGGAGTGGGAATGTCGGATTGTGGATTAGTAAAGAATTTCAGAGTGTTTCCTTCCAGTGTGGAATACCACCTTAAACTGGAAGGAAGGTTGATTTTCAGAAATGGAGAGGACCCCCCATCATCAGTCTGTTGTCCTACTGCTATTACTGTCATGTCTGGAATTTGGTTATTCTGGAAGTGAAATTCTACTTGGTCAGATTTTTGTTCAACCATGTGGCAGGTGCTGTTTAAACTGACATGGTTGACACTCTGTTTTAATTTTATTGGTCGGCTAGTCTGGGTCCAGAGCATCTTGTTTACGCAATCTATTAGGGGTGACAACCTTCTCAGAAGGTCATTCCCTAGTAAACAAGGGGTGCCCTGTAGAGTCACTACTATGACCGGGTGTTTCACCTTGTGTCTCCCAATTTTAATGTTCAAATCTGCAGTCACCTCGACGGGAATTTCCTTCCCGTCAAAGTTCTGAAGTTGTCCAAGAAGGGAGGTGAGAGGAATTCGGTAATTCTCCCCCCTTTCTGCATTTAGTTCATCAAAGGCCCTCTTGGAAAGAAGGGTAGCTTGGGATCCAGTGTCCACCGGTGCCAAAATTGTACCCTGCCCCTGTACTTGTACCGGGGCATAGTATCTTCCCTCCTTCTCCTCAAGGGGGCACAGATAATGCACATTTTTGGACAACTGACGGGCTAATTTTCTGGTTTTGGATATTGAGAGAGAAGAGATTTGGGCAGAGTTCGGCAGGGAGTTTTGGGAAACTGAAAAAAAAAGTTGGCAATTGGATATTGATGCGGTTTTGGGTTCCCCTGGTTCCGGTTCTGGGCCGTCACCCCTTTTTGGAGGCAGTCACCAGGATGGGTTTGAACCAGGAGTTTTCGGTATTGTTGGTTCTGGGATAGAATGATGGGCGGCGACAGCTCAATCCCCACATCTACCCAGTCAATGGCTGCGGTTTTGGGTTCCCCTGGATCCCGTTCTGGGCCGCCCCCCCCCCTTTTGGAGGCAGTCACCAGGCTGGGTGTGAACTAGGGGTTTTTCGGTATTATTGGTTCTGGGATAGAATGATGGGCAGCGACAGCTAAATCCCCACATCTACCCAGTCTGGGTTGGAATCCGTTGGGGCCCATTTTTCCTTGGGAGGAGTTCCCCCATCTCTAAATGAGAAGATCCTTTTCCCAAGATCCTCTGAGGATCCCTCTCCCTCAAATCGGAAGATCTGTGCCTCCTCCACAAAATGCGTCTGTTTGGGTCCTTTGTTTCGCCTACCTCCTCTCTGCTCCTTGGGTGGCAGACTTTCATGGGTAGGAGATTTTGTTTCTGGTTCCTGGGTTTCCAGGGGCTGTTTACAAGTGGGGAAGGAAGCTTCCTCCAATGCTTTACACCCCCTTCCCCTTGTGCCTCCTCCCTGGGAACCGGTGGGTTATCGGGGTGCTGCCCCCGTCATTGTTCTGGATCACCAGGCACAGAGTTTGGGGCATTCTGCGCCGGCATGCTCGTCTGAGAGTTCTGTTGAGCCCTCAGCATGTGACCCAGATCCCGTGCCATATTTTGGACCTGGCGATCTAACTGGGAAACCTGCTCAGACTGATACGGGGTACTATTTTCTCCCCTGGGCTGATCCCGGGAAGGGTAGCTATCCCTTCTCTGGTAGTACCCCGGGTTGGGAAGATTTGGGTACCCCCCCACCCTTGGCCTCCCCTCTCGAGGATTAGGTTGTCTGGGCTCAGGGAATTGGTGAAAGAAGGATGGATGATTTTGGGGCTGGAAATTGGGTGGATACCTGGGAAAAAAGTTCTGCCCAAGTTTTGGGGAATTTCTGCCCTCCTGTGGGAAGTTAGGAGGGAAGTTCCCTGGGTTGGGTGCCTGGTTGGATCCCCCCTTTGGGCTGGAGGAGTCCACACATATCCCAGGATGGGTCGGTTTCCCTTGTAGCGGAGAATTACATAGTCAGGGGAGCGAGGGACCCCATTTGTGGGACTACCTCCTTGACTCCTTGACTCCCTGTCTGTGACTGGCCCGAGGGCCTTCTGGGCTGAGAATTATTCGGTGCAGGCAGGTTTTTAGGCCCCCCATCTCCAAATCTAGAATGGGGCAACCTTTACCTCTGCCACCTTGGCAGCAGCACGGGTGCTGGTTGATTCGGGGCTTTTCTGGGCGTTATTTTTATTTTCTATGGGCTTCTGCACCTCATAGATCTGGGTAGCCTGTTCAATGACCCAGTCTAGTGACTTTTTTCGTGAAAATCTCTCACTAGCTGGGTCATTATGTATTTGGGTAAGGCATGGAAAAACGTATTTACAAATTCTTTGCTGTCCGTGCGCACCCTTCTGGTAGTCTGCGGAAAGGCAAGCTTCAATTCCTGCACACATTCTTGTGGGGCCTGATCCTCCCCACATTGCAAATTGTAGGCTGCCTTGCGAGCCTCTTGGGGATTCTGGTGAACAGAAAAATGTTTCAATATGGCCGCCATATATGTTGACCATCTTGAATGGTTTTGGTCCTCCAGCCCTGCAAAGAAACTGGAGTATTCTGGGGAGAATGTCCACTTTACATATTGAATGCAGCTACTGCTGTCTTTCAAATGGAAAGTCTCCATCATTTGCTCATGAAGCTCCAAGTGTTCCCAAACAGAATACTTGCTGTTCTTGTGATAAGGGGTGATGACACTCCTTATTGCCTTAATCTGTTTTAAGGGGTCCTTAAGCAAGGCCCTGTTTGCCTTATTGGCCTTTTTGGTTCGGGTAACCCAGGTCCATTCATCCTCTGACTCAGAAGCACTGCTCCCAGAGGTGCCCGTCTGATCTTCCAGGTTTTCCTGGATTCTGCGATCCTGGGAATGGCTGGCAGAATGTGGGGACCTGGTCTCCTGTGTCCTGTGACGCTCAGAGGAGTCTTCAGATCCCTCCTTGCTGCCAGGATTTGATGGGTACCCCCCCACTGACCTAACTGGGCAGAGGTTTTCAGGATGCCCTTAGTGGGCCTACTCTCCTGGGGTTCCCCACTAAATTACACTGTGCATAGGTACCCATACCCAGATGCCCGCCCATCCATTCCTGGGTGGTACTGGCCTATGAGCCCCATACTTTTGGCTGGATAGTAATCTGCCATCCCTGTGGCCCTGTGCTCATGTGTGCCAGGGGACACGGGGGTGGCAGAGTCCAGGGACTGGGAGAGGTGAAGGCCTCTGGTACTAGGGCTCCTGAGGTTATGCTCAGGTGTTTCCCTTTCCCAGCGAACCTCATCTCTATCAGCCCCTGCTCCCTGTTGCCATGCAAGAGCCTGTACTTTCAGTTCCTCAATTAAGGCCTTACTAGACTCTATCAGTCTCTCCTGCATGGCTACCTGTTGCTGGAGCCTATCATTTTGCTGACAGAGAGCCTCATTCTCCCTCTGTGCTTCCTGGTTGGTCCTGGAGTACTGGGCCAGTCTTTGCTGCAGGTGGGTTACCTCCTGAGTCCCATCTCTACTGGCCTGTTCCTTTCTTGCCAGAGCATCTTCCACCCTCCTGGTGTGCTCTAACAAGTTCTGATGCTCTTTTTGGAGGTCACCCAGTCCCTGGAGGGCTAGGTGATTTTCTTCAATTTTTTCTTTCAATTGGCAGACTTTCTGGCCTAAGGTGTCCCTTTCCTGACTAAGAGCCTGCATCTGTGCCACCAGGTCGCCCATGTGCCTTTTAAGGACCCCAGCATTCTGGCGCTCTTCTTCAAATTCTGTCTGGGTATCCAGGTCTTTCAGAATCAGTTTGTTGCTCTCTGCCTTCTCCCTATCTAGGTGGCTTTGCAGGATGACTACCTGCTCTGCGCATGCTCTATTGAAGTCCAGTTGTTGCTCCAGCTGTTTCTGGCTCTGCAGTAGGGCGTCCAAACCTTCTTGGTACTCCTTCTGCAAGGCCAGAAATCTGGTATCCTGGTCAGACTTTTCCTGTTGCAGGATACCCATATCCTCATTTATTTTAATGATACACTGCCTACTATCATTTTCTGACTCCTGGCTCCTCTGCAGCCTCTGCTCAGAAGAGACCAGGTCAGATTGGGCCTTCTCTAATGCCTTCAGTTGCCTATTTGCCAGATCTTGGCCTTCAGCACATTTGTCCTGTATGGCTCCATATATAAATATAAATATGCCGCTACCCTGGCAATCTTGTTGTGCTCATCCTTGGCCTTAGGGGCCATATATAGTTCACTCAGGGCCACATGTAAGGGACCCTGATCTCTCCATTTATCTGACCCAGTTACACTGACCTGTTGCACGATTGCCTGCAACCACACATTCTGGTCCTGTTCCGTCCATTCGCCTCTCACAATAGCTTATGTAAGAGGTGCTCTCTGGCTATTTTGAAATCTACCAAGGTCGTCATTCTGGAAATTGATTTCCTTCCTGACTTACAGAAGTTAGTATTTTATTTTGCAAAACAGACTGTTTCCTTAGAGCGTTCCTTTGAGGAGTGTTTTTACAGTGTAATACAGAGTGGTGATCCAACAGTATTCATGTATCCTATCAGTTAGCACACTGTATCAAGCTGCACAAGTGGTAGATCTAATCCAGATGTCCCGGCTCGACCCCCCACTCTGTTAAGCGACCTCAATTCAGCACTCCAACTAAGTCAATGCCGAGTCTGGGATGCCCAAGGGAAGCCCTTAATTACATATATTTTTATGACAAGTTCATGTGGATGATAAACCCTTGTATAACGCCCCTCTCTTTGAATCCCCCTGACCTCACTGAGCCAAGAAGTAGGTTTGTTTTGCAAATTAGCAGATTTATTTGAAAATTAAACACTATATATATATATATATATATATATAATTAATATTTGATTGCACACTTATAAATATGACAGTGATCAATAATGGATAATATTACACTAGCACACTTTTGTAATCACTTAGGAGTTGGTATGGAAAGGATAAGGTAGCTGAGAATGCTTTTATGGTTTCAAGGGAAAAACAATGATGGAAAGAATGCAGCACAGAAATAAACTGATATGGTTTTAACAAGAGAGAATCTAATCACTTTTCCCCTTGTGGCAATTCACTCCTCCCCAATGCAGTATAAAGAGATGGAAGGGGAGCACACAATTTTAAGGAATACAATCAATGCAATACCAATTCAGTTCCCCCCTTAGCAAGCTTAGAGCAACAGGGATGATTTTAAAACAAAGGCAAAAATACTTTAAATGTGATTTGCAAAGAAGTGAAAATACGCTAAAAATGATTTTAATTGACTATAGGAGATTCAGGGTATTTGACAGCTACTTTGAATTAGTTCAGGTCTACACTAGCAATGATTCATGAGGGATTATCAGGTTGAAAACAAATTTCAGCAATGCAAGCAAAAGACAGCTATTTTTAACAGGTGAAGAAGTTTGAGCTAGTTTTCAATTCGCGGCACTTTTTCCGAGTGCATCAAGCGCGATTACGGAGAAACTATAGGGAGTAGAAAGTTTAGGGCTTGTTGGAAAGCCTAGATTCTTAACTTAAAAATTGAAAGTTAAATCCCGTTCCTAGCACATGCGGTTCAAAAGATACGGACGATTTAATGGAGGTAGATTCTCAGAAATAAAATAATGATTCAGAATGGCAAATGACACTTTCACAGGTTTGAAATCAGAGAATGGACACACGATTTCTATGATGCAGTTCTGGACAGGTCAAAATGGTTTGAATCAAATTATTTTAGACTAAGAGATTGGTTTGCACAGTTCTGGCTGGGTACTCACACTATAAATTTGAAATAGGCTTTCAAGATCTGGTCAAGTTGGCTGCGGTTCTCTCGCTACAGGATGGTCTCTGGCACTGGTTCTGGTCACAGCGATCTGGTCTGGGTCTGGTCTGCGGTTCTGGATCTCTGGCTCTGGTCTCGGCACTGCACAGCGGTCTGGATACAGCTCTGCTTTCTGGGTTCTGGCACAGGGTTCTAGCCAGAATCAAACAGCTCACCCGGCTGTTGAATAGTTTGGTTAGGTTGCTGGATTCTGAGGCCTGATGAGAAGGATTCAGCTTTTGGACTAGGCCTCTCTGCTGCAACTTCTGAAGTCTGGATTCTAAGTTCTAGTTCTGGAGTCTTCTGGATATTGTCTGATCCGGCAAGTTCTGAAGTCTGGATTCTAAGTTCTAGTTCTGGAGTCTTCTGGATATTGTCTGATCCGGCAAAATGCTTCGCAAGAAATCAGTTTGAAGTGGAAAGTGAATGTCTCTACCTGGGTCTCAATAACTCCTTTTATGTCTTTTGAAAGTGGGTGGGAAGGCTGACTTTCTATGCCCAACCCCCTGAGGATCCTGATAGGTTAGAGAATCTACCGTCCTCTGATTGGGGAAGAAAATGAAGTGTCATCGTGATGAGGGAGGTTTATGGGTCAGAGGATTCTCCCTTTGTCAATTTGCACACAAATCTATTTTTGATCCAAATACATATTTATCTATGTACTATTTTTCTAATATTATATGTCCAGTTCACATATTTTCTATAGCACCAAACCATCCGATCCCTGTCTTTGTAAGATGTCGTGTCCACTTCTGACAGAATTCTGCCCTTTTCATCCAAAACACAACCTAAAGCGTCAGATTTTTAACATACAGACATTTGGAGTAATACCTTATTTTCCGCTACTACCCCCCAGAACATACCACAGAGTCCTAACACCTCTTAATATGTGCACAGAAAAATCACAAGAATAAATGATATTATTATATAATTTTGACAATTTCGTACTATGAATTATCCATCTTTTTAAAATTATGTTCTGGCCCAGAGGGGTGTGGTTTCCCAAAGCACATGGTGGAATTTCTGGTTTGTCCACGTCCTCCAAGTTCAGCTTGCTCACAGAGGCACTGCTCCTCCCAGTTTCTTCCAAGAGGAAGCCATTTACGACCCCCCTAATTTAACATTTGCCTGAGCCAAGGAAGGTTCATTGTTCTGTTTCCCTTGCAGTCCCAGGTGCCCCTCCTCTGATTCAATCAGAGAGGTGTGATCTCCTTTTGGTGTTGCAGCAGAAGGGAGGCCAGGCCTGGGAATGCAGTTGCTGGGCAAGTTTCCACTCCTGTCGGGGGTAGTTGCCGGGCAGAATTCAATCTCTTCAAGCCAGGCTTCAGCTAAATGTCACTTTTGTTCCCAGTTTTTCTTCATTCAAGTCAAACTTACAATTTTTACACATGCAGATAGAACGCTGATTCTAAGTTCAAAACTATGACATTTAAACAGTTGCAAACTATGTGACACTCAACAGTAGGTCACTCATTTATTTTAAACATTTAGATTTTAGTGGCTTTAAGTCCAATTTCACTTAAGCTGCTGACATCCACAGCTCAGCCAGTTTTGTTATGAACATTTTTTTAGGCTCTTCATCTTTCCAGATTTTGTATGCACACAAGACTTCATTCTACCAGACGTCTGCTGTTGTTCAGTAAGATTTTTGAATATCTTGCGATGTTTGAAATAGGCATTTTAAGCTTGCATTTCAGAGAAACAAAGGTGATTTCAAAGCGCTTTTTGAGCTACCAGGCACTCCTGTTTTTCCTTTGGCACCACGTTTCACTCATGGCGCTTCTGGCCCATCACGCTCGCACTGGTGGGTGGCAGGTTAGGCGACCATTTTGGTGTGCGCAAAACTGTGCGGTTTTCCTGGATTCTGGCGCAAATGTGGGCTTTTCGGCCATCTTGGATTTTCTAAGCCTACATCACCAAATGTTGCAGCATAATAACTTGAACATGGGTCAAGACACCTGACATGCGAGAGAGAAGTTACGACAAGAGAAGAAGGATTCATGCATGGAAGGTAAGTTGAAAAATAAATAATTGCAATCGTATACTTATTTGCATGGGACATCTATTGTTTGATAATCGTTTGTTTATGACATGATAGTTTATTTATATAGGGCCTATTCACAATGTGTTTCAAAGCGCTTCAAGGCAAAGGAGGGAACAAGGGAAAATGCAATGACATTCTTACATGTATTGTTATTTGTAGTGTGCAGGAACAAGGTGCCCGCGGGTTGAATTGCTTAGAGGGAGTTTATTGGGAATTACATAAGTATATATATATATATATATAAATAGAAGTGAGTATCTACACAAGCCCCACCGGACTCCACTTCACTCTCCTTCAACCGCCTCTTCAGTCTCGCACTCCGCACGTCACTGGCTTTTTATGGCATGCCATTCTCACGTGGCGAGAACTCCGGTGAGAAACCAGCTAGATCCAATACTCCATTATTGTATCTAGCACCGAGCTCTGAACTTCCTCGTCGAAGCCCAAATGCTCGGCCGCATTCATATTTATGATTAGAAATGTTTGTGAACAACCTTTGCAATCACACTGCATTTGGCTTCTCAGAAACCAAGATCGTTAGTGATTCTGAAAAAAAAGTCTAATCATTCTTGTTGTCATTTGCTATCAATAAACAGAGTTGCTTCCTGGTTTAATTTATGAGCAAAAAAGCCCCATTTAAAAAAAAAAAAAAAAACAAACGCTTTACAGGAATATTTATTGTAAAAAGGAAATACTGTAACTATGTTTATAACCCTCCATTTTGTCAACATAAAGGTTCATTTGTATTCTGTACTTTACTGATGGGTGTTAGGGAGCGAGGCCATACCTACATTTCAAAGGGGAATTCATGCTTTAAGGCAACCATCGCCCTTCTTGGGCAATTTCGTATCGAAAAGGCCACTCTTGAGTGAATTGTGAAAGCCGTTACGCTGTTCGCTTGCCCCACTGATGTGACAAGAATGGTTACAATGACATAAGAGGGATGTAAACTGTCAAAGTGTCTGATATTTCTGCGAGCAGAAGTGCGGATCGGGCTGCCTGGAAACAGTCCAAAATAATAAAAGGTAAAGGTTCACTTCAGTCTGAAGTTCTTAGCCCAAGAATCTCGGCTGTTGTCAGCTGCGCTAGTTTGAAATGGGAAATATAGACTGCATGTATAAAAACGAAGGCTTTAGAAGTACTCCATTTTAGTTTCTATCCAACTTTCGTCGGATCAAATGAAAAAGAGAATTGATTTGGACAAAATGAAGCTCACAAATTACCTAAATATAATTGATCATCTCCACAAGATTTGCTTCATTTCCACAGTTAGCGAGTGCCGTTGGAAAGATTATAATAAGATTATAATAAGCACAATGTGCCTAATTCGGGGAAGCGTTTCAGGGCTGGTGTGTGCCAACTGCCGGCACGGCTGAAGATGTGTGGGTGCCCATATCAACATAATGGTAGGGGGCCCCCTGCACAGAGTAAAAACAGTCTGAGGACGAATGGGGTGCATATATTACAATGGGGACTCATATAAGGTTATTAGCTACCGATTATCATGATACGGCCAGTTCGCAGGGAGCTTAAACAATACATGCCCACTGAAGAGCTATACACCCTTCTTTGTCAGCAAGTGTCTGTGTGGAGGAAACAGTGTTAAAAGGCGACGAGTTGATAACACTTCTGTATATCCCTTCGGAAGTGATGGCCACAAAGGCAACAAGCACATCTTGTAATGCGAGCGTTGCAGAGCACATATTTTATTTTAAGCCCCAGAACGAAAACAGAGACATGTATATATTGCTGTGCTTCAAGGCTACTGACTGGCAATATGAGGACAGTTGTTGGGGGCACTCCTGAGGCTCGAGGCCCCTTTCGTTTGAAAAGTTTGATTGGCCCTGACGCCGTCCCGGGCCAAGTGTCCATGTAAGTCAGAATGCAAATCCTGAATGCTGCAGCTAGGAAGGTTCAGAAAGTAAATGTTCACGCACAGCTGATTTATCATGGACCAATGACTTTTCCGGCACAAAGTAGGTCCTGAGATGAGCTCCAGCCTCCCTGAGTGCATCCCAGATTTAAAAAGGAATGTTTTTGGCAGGCAGCCTGCTGCCTGCTTTTGTTTCGCATGCACCTCCTTGCCCCACTGGTGTCCCTCGTCACAGGGCAGGCACAGGGGAAGTTGTTGCAATAATGACTGCGCTCTTCATTATGTTAGATTCCCTGATAGAAATGCTCCTACACACCCCTAAAACACTGGTGGCAAATTGTGGATTGCATTTGCAGTAATTGGCTCTTTCATGTCGAATCAATGCAAACGCGCACCCTAATGGCACATGGGTGGGGTGCTGATCCTGGCAAGTGCAAGGGGCTAATGCAAAGGTATGTTTCACTTACAAACCTAGGGATGACCTGTAAGCAAGCCCATTGCTCCATGAACCACTTCTGTATTTAAGCCTTCCCTGAGAATTCTGGGACTTGTTGGCACAGAAAAAAGGGGACTTGGCCACTTAAATATGATCCCACAATATATTTGGAATTGGTCCTATTATGGTTCAGCATCTTTAACATGGTCTCATTTGGGGTCCTCCTATCTAAGCGTGTTCCTGTTAAGCATGTATAGGAAGTTGGATTGCACCTCCCACTGCTAAGGCATTGCTCATTTACACAGCAACCAACATGATAAATCCCCTACCCAGAATGAAGGTAGACTCCTCAATGTACTTGAACCCAAGCAATCCGCCAGTGTATATGCAGTCCATCAACATCTTGATGACTTTGAAGGTTTGGGAAATGATGGATTTCGAAGGAAATTGTTGGATTGTTCTGAGCGCAAGATGTAATGCTATGCCTTTTAACCACCCATAGGAGGCGTTAGGTGGTCGCTGCCCCAGTGCAGTGTAATGGAAGCGAAGTGGAGGAGGAACCAGAAGCTTAATGTGCAATTCCTGAGATTGAATAAAACCGAAACCTAGCTATTTATGGAAAAATAACCAATCCGAGGGCTCTCAGGTCCATGGTGTGTCGTGCCTTCTCTCCTGTCCCTGTGCTGTGAGCTCCTGTGCTTGGAATGCCTGTGGGATGCCTGCCTACGAAATGCTGAGTGAGTGTTTGAATGTTCCCTGAGTGTCAGGTGGAAGGGAGGTGTTTGACCGAGAGGCTGCCAGTGGATGTCTCTGTGTTACCTGATGCACTTACCTTATTCCTGTACCTGTAACATGTACCGACACGCCTAAGTAAGGCAGTATCAACCTCTTACAGTTGACTCGAGTGGCTCTTCTCACACGCCGTATGTCTTCTTTTGGCCAGTCATTGTGGCAGTAGACCCAGCACAGTGTTTTACACATGTTGTTGTTTTTCAATGCATATCAGTGCAAAGGTACATGTGTAATAATTTCGGCAAAAATAACGTGCCCATTATGCATATTATTGTGGCAGTACACCCAAGGTGATGTTTTACATATTTTTCTGTTTTGTTGCATATGTGGTGATTTTGGCAAAGTTAACAACATGGTGTTTTAAATATTGTGCTGTTTTTCAATGCATGTCACCTAACAAGCATGTCAATAGTAACCGTGTCTCAGAACATAATATGTTGCATTCACAAATATAAAACATGTGCATATTTTGTTGTGGCGCTCTACCTAACGCGCTATTTTACACATTTTGCTGTTCTATAGAGCTTGTAAAATACGAGGCATTCATACGGCAATATTGAGTCAAAGTATTCTGTATTTCATTTGTACATTCAATTTTCCTCTACATCAACGTTATAGTCAACATCCATTGTTCCTAGATCACTTTTGTTTTGGATAAAGGCAGCGTTTGGATGCATCTTTTTCCGGTCCACAGGGGAACATCAATCTAATCCCAGTTTGCCATAGATGCACCCTAAGTGACACCAGTGTGCAGGTACCTAGGGAGGCTAAACTATCACATTATTCCGTTCTACGGACACATTTACGCCGCAGGTGGGCTGTATATAAGCATTATATCCATCGCTGCTCAGGTCTGCAGAGGTGTTTATTTACATCTCCTTCCCTCCAGTTAGGTGTAATCATTTGCAGTACAAACCATTTAAGGTCCCCGTCTGTATGTCTCCTTTTCATGTAATGTTCAACAAGGGGTTTATCCGATATTTGAAACACTTGTGTATAGGCACGTTATAAATGCAATATCATATCATACTGTATTTTGTATACAAGATCTATGTTCGGATATTTGTGGTTTTACTGTTCGAATGGTTTTCCCAACGTACATAAGTTTGCACAGGCGCTCGATGATGTATATGACCTTTGCTTTTACAATTAGTATGTGTCTTGAGGTGTCATTTAATGCTGCCATACTCAAAAGTGTGTCTGGTCTCAGTAAACTGACAAGCGACATAGTGGCTGCATTTATGGTGTCTGAGTACAGGTGGAAGGCCCCAACTCCTCAGCAGTGACTGTTCTACTTCACATTGTTTAGAAGTCTGTACTAATCTTTCTTTCAAGTTTTGGTTCTTCTTAAATGTGAAAGTTGGTTTCCTCGCTAGGGTACCTGTGTTCTTCAACAAATGCCAATTCTTGCTGATAATACGCTGGATGTTATTACTTACAGGACTAAAAGTCCTATTACATACCAATCTGTTCAATGGCTCTTTTATCTTTGGAGCAAGGCCAATCTCTCTCAGTGTATTGGCAGCTCTCTTTTTGGTTGGCTCACAAGATTTTTGTGGTACCCTCTCTGTAGATGTCTTTTTTGTAGACTATCCAGATGGTTTGAAAATGTCTCTTTGCATGAACAATTCCTGCATACCCAAAGGAATTGACCATACAGTACATTCGTTTTAAGTATTGGTGGGTGAAAACTAGAGAAGTGAAACATGCTGTTACAATCTATTTTCTTCCTACAACGTTCTGTTCTCAGACCCTGGCCTTCTCTATATGTACACAGATCAAGGAAATTATGAGTGACTGTCCCAAGTCATAATAAATCTGATATTCATGTGACATTCTTTTAGCCATTCAAACGTGCAGAGGTTTGAGGCATATCCTGTCCAGATTAACAACATGATGTCTACATACTGACGCCATGGAGGAATGTATTGTCAGAAAAGGGTTTCATCTGAATAATGTAGTCAGCCTCATATTGTGCCATGTACAAGTTGGCCACATCTGGAGCAAAGTGTGCCCCCATACTTACTACATTTGTTTGTTTGGACAGTTGCTGTTTGAATATAAAGAAATTCTCAGACATTGCCAACCTAATGCACTGTAGCATAAAGTTGGTTGGTACTATATCCACTGATCCCCATTGATCTAACACCCCTCACAAAGCTTGAAGGCATTCTATTTGGGGAATTTAAGTATACAAGGCCTGTATGTCCAGTGTGGCCAAAATCACAGGTCCCTCAAAACTGATATCATTGAGTGTACATATCCCATCTGCAGTATCTTTAACAAATGAAATCATGTGCATCACAGAGGGCTTTACGAAATGATCTGCATAGAGCAATAGAGGCAATAGAGGCTCCAATATTGAGTCAATGGCTGACATGATCGGTCATCCCGGTGGGTTGGTGGGATTTGTATGCACTTTAAGCAGCACATAGAATGCTGGAATGATTGGGTGTAACTCATGTAAGAATTGTGTGTATACGCTTTATTGGTCAGTTGATGATGTTGAATATTGGTTGCACTGTAGCAGGCTACAGTATATACGTGGTTTGTAATGTCTTTGTTTTGTCTTGAATGTTTCATAACGTTTGTATAAATATACAAAAAGTTCAATGAACTAAAACGTATAATAAATAAATAAATAAATAAATAAATGGTGCCTCTACACTACAGATTCACCTCTCTCGTTCTGCATGCTGGGTTAGGCTGACAATGACTTACTGTAATCTCTTAGTGGGATTGGATGCCAATTTTTCATAAACTGTTTGGTCCACCAGAAGCAATAGGCATTCTTTGTCATAATCTATGCTATTGAGAATGACAAGCCCTCCAGCTTTGTCAGTTGGATTTATGGTAATCATGTCCTGTTTGCCTAGATCGTTCAACGCCTTACTCTCACATGGGTTTAGATTGTCTGTATAGAAGTAATTCTCTGTTATGGTATCCAGAACCTGTTTGGTGACAATGTTTTCGAAAGTTACAAACTCTTCTGGAATAGTATGGCTAGGAGGACTGAAATTGGATTTAACTTTCAGACCTATTATACTCTCCACAGGGGGATCATTATCTCCTGCTCTGGCCTCTAATTCTTGTTTCGGTAAGTAGTCTTCAAAAAAGTACTTCAGTCTAATGTTCCAGAAGAATCTGTTTAATTTAATGTACGTTTCGAAGGCATTAGCCTTCGCTGCAGGCACACAAGATGGGACTTTGCCAAGAAGATTATTTTCTTTTTCATTTAGTATATGATAGGACAAATAAAACATGGGAATTGTCTCCAACATAACTGGTTCGAGTACCACTATTGGATGCACATCCATTGACCTTCAGACTGAAAGTGCCTCCTGGAATGCCCTATCTGGGTGACCTTTTGAAAATACTGTTTGTGCTGGGGGTGCAATTCGCATCACTTGTGGATGCTTGTGCTCCTTGATCAGTATGGCTGGATGACGCTGACCTTTCAGAGAAGGGCACACATATGTTGCATTGATTGCACCCTCCTGTTTGTCTCTGTTCAATATGCAAACCTTCTCTCAGGAATGGGTATGTTTTTTCTGAATGTAATTTTGGAGATTTTCTTTTACTTCTGTATTTTATTTTGTCAAAGGTGACCTGCTTATATTTAGCAATTTGTTCTTCCAGCTTCAACAATTTCATTTTAGCCTCATGTCTGGTTTGATTTTTCTAATTCAGTCAATTGTTTGCCCTGAACATTGCACTTCTCCTCAGCTGTTTCTATGACGAGAATCAGCCAGTCCCAGCTGCACTTATTTCGTACCCCATTGAAATGACCCAGGGAATGTTTTTCGTTTTCTGCTTGAGGACCTCTACGTCATTCTGTGAGCATCAGAGCATGTTTGGTCCCTGATTGCTCTGGAATAATGTCGGAGCACCCAATAGTCTTTGATAATGCTCTTCTGTAAATGAAACAATATTGACATTCTCCATTTTATGAGTGAAGAATTACCGCTTTCACTAGCAACTGAACCTGATGGCCACGGGCTGCACTAAACCAAATCCCAATTTGGGGGCCATGGGCTTTTTCCCTGATTTTCCCAGGTACCAACAAATATACAATGGCAACATGACCATGGCGATTTTGCAAAGACCTAGAACTACTTGATTTCTTTCAGTACAAACTTCTTCTTTTATTTCATTCACCTTTTATATCACAAATCTTTAAATAACATTACACAAGACAATGTACAGTACAATATACAGTACAAATGTATAACACATTCAAAATGAGTCAAAGGATGGTGACCCCATCACATGTAGGTGACTTTAAATGTATGTGTCCCATTGTTCATCGTCCAGGATGGAAGGAATCTATCACTCTATATGGGTGGTATTTCCTTTGAAGATATTCGTGTGAAGCATTACTTGGCTGGCACTTAATACGGGACCTCTTGGCAATTCTCTTTTCACCTTTACTGTGATTTGACAAATTGAGTACCTTGCGAGACTACATGTATTGGCTGTATTTCTTTTTACGTATATTATTGTGTACCATTAATTCATTGTGTATGGTAGTCCTGAGGAGCTTTCCACCTCTTTAATATTATGAATCCGTGTGATAGTTATGTAACGATTTACGAGATATGTTTTGCAGCTGCTACATTTGTTAAAACGGGACATGGCGTGGCAGCCTGGCTATGATATGACCACCTGACTTCAAAAGGGCCACCTCTATGACAAAGCGCCTGCATGTGGTTGCAAGAGGATTATGGGGCAGTGGCTCCCTCTATATATGTATTGGGTCCTGCTAATCACCATCCGCTGTCATGGAGCTGCAATATGAGTCTGCAGTCACTGATGTCTGTGATCAGGTTGATGGCACTTCTTTGACATCTGACAAAGGGAGTGAGGTGCCATGTCCAGGCTACGGCTTGTCTGAGCCTCTTGGCCTCAACTTCGCTTCACAATAAATGCTAAAGACAACGTCTAGGTGTTGTTATGGGTCTACCTAATGGAACTGGATTCAAGGACCAGCTCAGATAGGGGGTGCAACATGTTACTGCATTTTAGGAACGTGCAACTGGAGGTAAAGACAATATGCATTAGTAACTGCACTACTTCACAGTACATTCAAACTGGAGCAACTCAGAGATGCTGACCTGGGAAGATGCCATGCCTTTTTAATGACTGGCAAGTTTCGTGTGCTACAAAATGCTTTTTGGCATGAAGTAAATGCATGGAGCAGGAAACAATGTAACACAATCTTAACATTCAAACATGTACTCTAGTTTTGAAGCAGGCAACGGGATACCTCTTGATTTACACTAAAGTAGATAAAGAGTGGCTTGTGAGTTGCATTGGTTAGACCGCGGTATTAAGTTTTTGTGCCCTTTTATGAATCTGTAATGTGATGGCACATCACGTTTTGTATTTACTTCTCACAGAATTTCATCCTGTGAAGGTAAGTAAATATCAGAGACATTGTAACCCACCAGAGTATATTTTCAAGGCATTCAAGAATTTCTTTGCTTTAAATCACAATCCAGCCAATTCCCTTTCACCCATCGAAACTGACTGCTCTACCCAATTCTCCTACATTCTGCCCTCCGGATTACGCTATGCAATTTGAAAACATGTAAATACTAGCCTCAGAGAGATATTGTCCAGAGACGGGGCTCATACTCAAGGTACGTTTATTGGGTCACTTACAAGAGCCCTGCACCGGTGCACCCTTTCTTTATTTCTATTCTTCTCCGGAGCTGAACTTTTCACAAACCCTCCCCATCACATAGAGCTTGGTGACCCCAAGTTCTAATAATAATATATGCCCTTTTCACCCCTCTTTTTATAAATGGAACAAACTAAATGTATGCAATAAAATTAATGAGGATAATAAAGCATTTCTGAACAAGTTGAAGTTTAGAATAAAATGTCCAATAATGAACTTAATAATGTAAATATATGTAACAGTGTATTTTAACAACCACGTTTGAGTAACCGATTCCCAGTAACTCACGAACATATCGCCCTAAGCTTCATTACATCACATAATCTTTCCATCTGCTGAGGCACACTAATTCTGAATCTACACTGATTGTCATACCTTCCAACATAAATAATCCCAACTCGGCTCTGCATTTCACTACTTTCTTCTCCATCTTGATGCTTTACTAATGATCCTTCCTGGTATCTCGCATCTTGAGGTCTTAGTGATTGCCTTTCCTCGTGCATGGATACTCTATGCCTCTTCCATCTCTGTCCATCTTCCAACAATGCATGGTGGGAACTACTCCCCATCACCTTTCTTGGTTCATAGAACACAGACTCACCCATGTTTACCATCTTAGGTTTCTTAATCTTTACCCAGTCTCCTTTACGTACTGGTTCCTGGGTGTAAAAACACTGCCTTCCATCATACTTTATTTTGTTCTCTACCTGGTACATCCACACCTTCTCTATAACCTGTCCCTGATCCAATGCCATTTATTCCCCTACACCTAACCATGGAGGACAAAAATCTGATTTCATCTTTCTCCTTCTCATCATCACAAAAGGTGAAAACTCATTCATGGAGTGTGGTGTATCTCTGCATGCCATTATCATCTCCCATAACACTTGCTTCTACAGCAAACGACTTGATAATGCCAGCTTCACATTTTCCATGATTATCCTATTTATTCTTGCTACCAATCCGTTACCTGGTGGATGATACAAAGATGTCCTAAGATTCAGAATACTATGTCCCTCCAAAAACATCTTCATTCCATCAAACAATAGACTACAATATACTTGGGGTATCCCTTACATGCACACACCTCCAACAAGCAATATATCACCACCATGGTAGTCACTGCATTTTTGCAAATTTAACTTCAAACCACCTTGATGTAAAATCAACCAACACAATCAGGTAACAGCATTTTTCATTCATACATTCAATCGGACCCATCACATCAATCCCTACCTTTTCACCCACTTCCATCTGCCCACCAACCGGATTCAATGGTACATAATCTACTCTTCTAGTCTTATCATACTCTGCATATACCTGACAATCCTTGGCTGCAATCTCCACCATATCATCCATTCTTGGCCACCAATAACGCTTCCACAACATTCTCTTGGTTTCAGAAAGGCCGAATTAAGGGAAATGCTCAGGAAGGGTGTCCTTTCAAATGGTCGGACCAAATGAGAGAAGCATTTGTGTGCATCAAGGAGGCTATGCAAAGGCAACCACTTTATACATATTTGAGAAGTGTGTAAGAATATTGTTCACAGTGGATGCCAGTCAGAAGGGAATTGGAGCAAGAGAATGTACCAATTACAATTGTTGCCCGGGCACTCAGCGAGTGCGAAAGGAAGTAATCAGTGATAGCGAAGGAAGCATGGACCTGCTGTTGGGCAGACAGATATTTCTTGTCATTCTTTTGGGGAATCCCTTTTGTAGCAAGGAGTTCCCCATAATCCTTTGGTGCATTTGTTTTGAATTGCTAAGTAGTTGGCAAATACTCAGGAATTTAATTTGATGATTGAACAAGACGGAATGTATGGCAGTCGGTGTAGCTCCTAGACTAGAGTGCATCCTAGCAGATGGAAAGGGTATGTTAGGATTAGAACTTGGGATCACCGAGTTTTATGTGACATGGCGAGAGTGTGGGAAAAGGACTTTACCGGGGAGAGGAGATACAATAAGGGTGTGCCACTGTGGGGCTCTTGTGAGTGTCCCATTAAACCTACCTTGAGCATGAATTACATCCTTGGCACCATTGAAATGATGTCCAAAGTCGGGGGTTCACACTGGCTTTCTGGGGTGCAGCTCCCCAGTGTAGGTTAGGCCTTTGCAATAAACATGGCTCTTTGATGCCAGGATGGATGGGCATCTCCGGGTCAGATCTTCCAGGCCTTGCAGGATGGGTGTTACCTTCCCTCCCAGAGACTCAACAGAGGCATGCATCTTGCCCTTTGTCTCATTCACTGGAATGCAGAAAGGCAGGTACCTGAAATCGGCATAGTGACTCATAGCTTTCTGCCCTCAAAGGTATGACACTGGTATGCTTCAAATCAGAAAAGGCTTTAATAATTATATGAACTCCACACTGCTATACCGTAGGAATGGCTCATATGTTCAATTACCAGCTAGCTCTTTTGGGAGAGTTGACTTTTCAAAGCCCTCAGAAACTGAGGTGAAAAAAGAGAGCTCCACGGCAAAGGCAAGCTTTGCTCCCTTCTCACACTGAGAGCACATTGGGGGTGACTCTTGCTGAGGACCAGCACCTACCATTGTGCTTCAACACATCCCAAAGCTGGAAGAGAAGAAACAGATAGGACTAACCCTGTCCTAGAGACCCTGCAGTAGATATGCCAGCATCCTGATAACCAGAAGATCCAGCTTCTTTATTGTTTCTGTCAAATCACTTTGAGCTACCTTCGAACCATGCTTGATGCCGTTGAGCTAACAGGATACTCTGATGTTGCCGTTAGCACTCACTTGACTTTGAAACACTGTCCTTGCATCAAGAAACTGCTTCAAAACAGAATCACTCTAGCAGAGTCTCATCATCTTTCATGCTCAAGCAGCAGTATAGCGTGCACTCAACTTTGACTAGCCGCATTGAACCAAGCGTCAAACCACCAGGAATTCCTATTGGAGCTCTAACTGCTGCATCACGTCTCACTCACCCACCCGAACCAGTGGCACTCATTATCTTGAAACAGGCTTGATCGCGGAACCATTCCTTGTGATCCATTCAACCTTCATTGCCAATACTGCCTAGAAGCTTAATGGCGCACCTACTCGACCGACTCAATGCTGACCCACTGCGTGGATCAACGAGACTCAACACCTTTGATAATTCCTGCAGTAATGTACAAGACATCAGGAATGCATCCACGGCTTGAACATGACAATAAAAAAGAAAGTGAAGCTGATGGCATCCGTTTTACTACAAAAGGGCTGAGGAAGAAGGCAATTTACATTATAGATGTTGTTACGAAAACCTTTTGAGAAAAATGTGTGAGGAATAATAAGAACCTGATGTTAACTCATAAACAGCGTCCAAAACAACGACAGGCACAATTTTATGTAAAAAGAAATTGTCTGGCTGGAAGAGAATTGGCAGAAAATAATCTGAATGCTCATATTTGTTTCTCTTCAATCCATATTGTGAACTGAGCATATGCCATATTATTTAACATTTGCATGAATAGTGTGTTGCTAAAAAAGAGGAATTATATTTTGCACTAGTTTTGCAGCATCGGTAATCGGTAAAAAAAGTAATTTCTCTAATCCGTTAACACGTTTGCACTATGGCAAATTTGAATCAGATTGTATCTAGTCGTATTTTTGCTTTGTAAAACAAATAAAGTGTGTTATTATTTATTTTCCTAGTGAAACCGTTTTCAGAGAAGATGGATATGAGCAGAACCTTTTTGCTGAATTCATTATTATACAGGCTGCCAAATTGATGCTAAATTCAATCAGTCAATAAACTTTATTCGGATAACAATATCCATAAAAGTACAATGCATACAAATAAAATTAAACAGTTAAAAAAAAAAAACTTTCAACGTAAAAATTTAGCCTACCCCTTCAAATTGAACAGTAACATAAAAACACCCTTTCTACCTTTCTACTTAAGGTGGAGATGTACTTTATATTGATGGCAAAAAGGCCTCTTTTTCCTACATAATCTTCTGATGCATTTTCAACGGCCTTGTTTACAAAGTTCGACAGGTCCAAAGCCATCATAAGGGCTTCCACTTTCAACCAAAAACGAGGTGCTGGCCTGTACCGTATAAACCTTATACCTCTAAAAACCGGAACCAACAACCACCTTCTTAACCCGGTGTAAGTAGGACAAATAAACAGCAAATGTGCCAAATCCTCCAATCCCGCACCACATAGAGAACAGGCAGCATGTGTGCTCAATCCCATTCTCATTGCTATTATTTCCACCAATGGTAGGCAGTTAAAGTTGGCTCGGGTAATCTGACTTCTTTGGGACTTCTTGTGGGACCAGACCAAACAGTCTTTAATTTCGTTAACTGATAATAACATAAAACGTCTATTCGGTGATTCTATTATCTCAGAGGATTCTCTTCCCCCAAGAATCCAAGTTGTCACTTTCTTTCCCATTTCATGACTCCTAACCCAGGTCAGTTGGTTCAACATATCAAAATGCCCTTCCAGATTTTAGTTCTGTAATGTTTGTTTTCTATATCGGACCCATTTGATTTGGTTTGCCCCTTTGTGCTTAGAAATGCTTCTTATAAGGTCCTGGGATAGAGAAGCATTGGGGTTTGACTTGTTGAATTCCCTTCTGGTTCCCATAACCCCAAATTGCTGCACCATATTTTACAACTCCTCTGGTCCTGGCTAGTTAGATCTTTTTAACTATCTTTAATGGTTGTTACCTATGTAACCCCATGAACTTGAAAAATACTCCCTACTAGGCAGTCACCTCACACTGCAAAATTGTTTGTTTACAGGGATTCTCTGGAGGTAAAAGTCTCTGGGGAATGGACTCCCAGATAATCGAACACATTAACCCATGGAATTGTGTTCATCCCACACCACATGTTCCTAAACCTCCCCTTCTTCCTTCTTCCTGTTTGGACCACAGTACATTACTGCAGATTTCTTGGAGTTCAACTGCAGGTCTATTCTTCCATAAAGGCTACATAACTTTTGATCAGATGTTGCAGAGCTATTGGTGTCTGCGCTATAAGCACGGAATCATTCACATAAACTAGAACTGGCAGTGACATACACTCTAGATATGGAACATCCACCTCAGAGTCTATTAGGTTCTTATGCAACTTGTTGATATAGAAAGAAAATAGAATTGGGGAAAGTACGCACCTTTCCTGACCCCGGCCTGCATCAATGTGCAATGACCCTCTGCCCCCAATCTTATACATGGCACGTTATTCTCATGTAGGGTGAGGAGGAGCACCAGAACCCCTGGTGGAAAATGATAGGTTCATGAATGCAAGATACACTGGCTCTTTCTCTATGTGCAGGGAATGTGCAGTAATCAAATAGAGGTTAAGACATTGATCAATAGAGCCCAGTGATGGACGGAATCCAAATTGAACTGGGGATAAGATTGAATTTATCACACTCAGTCGTCTATTATCTTCAGGAGACATCTCCCAAAAATTCGGCAGCTTGAATTTAAAAGTGAGATAGGGTGATATGATTGAGGAGGCTCGCTACACCCTTTCTTAAACATGGGGAAAATTATTGCCTTCTTCCATTCCCCCCGTGACAATGTCCGTCATCATTATTACATTAACCAACCCCGCTAGAATGGGACCCCAGATCTCAATACATTCTTGAATATAATCTACAGGAATTCTGTCCGAGCCTGGTGCTCTTTTTCTTTTTGCCATCTTCATAGCCTTTACTACATCTAAGTAGTCAAATTTCACATGATGGTTCCTCAGTTCTCGCATGATGTTGCACCGGGTAATCCGGTTCTCCCTACTTTCCCTCTCCTCATAGGCTTCTACATTTGTGGCACAGTTATTATACAGTTTTGAGAAATGCCTAACCCAGCTGCTGTCTGGTATCATAGGTCTGGTATCATAATCTCCAGACCCGGAACTTGCACGCAATATGCTGGGGGTTAATTCACAGCCGCCTAAAAACTTTTTATGTTTTTTTTTCCATGTCGGCTGCCTCCAATGATTCACAAGCACAAATGCCTATTTATAGTTTCTGTTTTTCTTTGGCTCTGTTATAAAAAAAAAAAGATCTTGCCTGTGTAGCTTCACACCTGGGTACAACACTACCCTTTAGTAACGAAAAGAGCACCATTCTTGTTGCTCTACACTGCTCATCAAACCAGCATTCGGTGCTCCTTTCTTCCTTCTCAGTGCTCTTTCTAATAGAAAGAACCCCTGAATCCCTCCCATGAGTTCCTCATAATTTGTGATAATTAGTTCTGGCTTCAACGACTCATCCAATAACAACATGCCTTTTTGACTGTTTAGCTTCAGGATTTGGTCCCCTACCCAGGGTTAGTCTGCCAGCACCCATCTCAGGCATTTGGTAGCAATGCCCCTGCAGGTCAACCCTTCTAGGTGATTCATGTTGTTCCTGCATGGTGCTGTTGCTTGTAACTGGACCACCAAAGCCAAGCCATAATGATCACTAAAAAGGGCTTGCTGTATACTAAAATCTACTATCTGACTCCACATGTTTGCTGTAACCATAACATAATCAATTGTTTAGCAGCCTCTTGTGCTCTTGAAGGTCATTTTGCCTGGAATATCATCACCTATCCTGCCATTTAATGATCACATACCCATCTTAACCAACCAGTGCCAGGGTTGCAGGCCTTCTGCACAGGATCTACAGTCTTTCAACATTCTATCTTCTTCTAGCTCATAAAGCCCCTCAGGGGGTCCATTACCCATGTTGAGATTCCGGTCCCCCAACATATCAACAGTACCTCCTTCCTATGCTGTTTCTTCCATAGCCCCTCAACGCTCGTTTGGATTGCAGGGATGGGATTTGGCAACTTTTTTCGGTTATCCTCAGTGGAAGGTTCAGCCATTTTCATTTTAAACCCAGCTATGTTCCAAGATATCATAGATATTTTCCCTACATTCATGCCCACACCGGCTGGATATTGTATTTCCCTAATGCCCCCATGCCACTCTGGCCACAGGATAGATACCCTGTTCTTCAGTGCTTCCATGGTCAGCTGGAGCTCGGGGTAAGATGACCAAGTGGCCTGCTTGCAATAGTCCACACCCATTCATAAAGGGGTAGTGAATTTAACTTAATTTCCTCTGTGGCCCACCCAATGCCCTGTTTCATCCAAGCCGGACCATCAAACCTACTTCAAAGGAGGAACCTCGGTAGTATGCATATATACTTGCTCAAGGGCCTGTTTAGAGGGTTGATACTAGCCAGGCTTGGCCTGCCTCAAACTTCACTCTAAATCAGTTCTTGTCAGGTCAATTATTAGGCAGTTTGGATCAACATTCCTCACCGTATTTCCATTTATCCCACTGACCCCTATGGCGGCACCCCACTCACCCAAACTCACCTCATCAACCAGATTTGTGTACCCTGTATACCATGAGTCATGCAGTGACAGATTTCTGCCTTTATATACTCAAAAACTGCAGTCCCCCACAATGCTAGTGTATTACAACAATTCAAGATACAGTTCTGGAAGTTCAAGTTTGTAAAATTAAAGTGGACATTGCACCCTTGCAAATCATACAGCCTGAGAGGATTCTTATAATGGGGAATATTTTAAAAGAAATGTCCGACACCCCCAAAACCTCTGACAGTGCTTTCACTAATACTCTTTTGTGTGCATTTTTATTTCCGTATGTTAACCCCTTAAAACAGCAGATCAAATGTGTCTCCCTCCAGCCACTGAGAGGGTCTTCTTTGGGCACTTCTTGTTCTGCTCCACAGCCTGTTTGCAGCTTACTTGCTGCCGTGTCCTGGGTTATTTGTTTCCCTGAGGCCTTTTTCCTTTGTTTTTCCCATCTGCATTAGGGATTGGCCCTGCTAGTTCTAATGCTCCCCCAACTTTTATTGTTTGCTTGTGGGAACTTCTGCAACTCAGTACAGCCCTTTGTTCTGTAACTGTACAGGCATTCTCCATGGTGCTTTCTTTGGGGGTTGGATTGTTCCCTGGCAGCTGTTGTGGTTCTGCATGTTTCTCTTGCATCATGGGCATTTGGTATCCAATGGGTTCATGGTGCACTCAGTCTCCGGAGTTCACCCATAGGGAACTTTCCCTAGTTTGCATGTAAAGCATAGCTTTGCTCAGCGTGCAAATAGCTTCCAAGCAGACATCCAGTCTTGCTGCATCTCTCTCGCTTCTGTCCAAATCGAGCCTAATGGCATCCTTCAGTTCCAGAAATGCATCAGTAAGCCTATTCAGGTACTTTGCAAGGAACAATGTACTATCTGTGTTCATGCTTGTGCACTGATGCCCCACTCTATCAAATTTCATATTGCCACCATCAGGGTGCAGGGCTGTGCAATTCTCCTGGAGCGTGGTGGAAGGTTTGGCGAGCTAATACTCCACTGGAGTGCATTCTCTAACACTTTGGATTTTTTAATTTCTTCCGGCCTCTTCCCACCAACCCGACCAGCTTTGGTCACCCACAGGGTCTTTGATGATCTTGGAGATCTTTAGGAGCTCCATAACAGGTTGGCTCCATATCTGTTTCTTTCAGGTCTGGAAACACCGACCTCTGTATTGGATAAACTAACCAAATCCTAGCCTGACTCCAGCACACAGTCGGAAATTAGCTCACACAAATCCAACAAATGTCAGCCAGGACATGAGGGAGAATTAACTGCTCCCATTTTTTGATGTTGGAGACATGTCTCTTGATAGCATTGATCAATGGAATGCTCCAATACTCTCGGGATTGATCTGTCGGATTGGTCAGCCTCGATAGTTGGGGTGTTTGCCCAACTTTGCAAGGATAGCCTGCCTTGCATGGGGTTTGATTTAATTGCCCCTGTGGAGACTGAGTCAGTGTCCCTGGCAGGCTCCTTTATGAAAGAGGATGTCAGCAGTTTATCGGTTGCTGACTGGGTCTCCACTCCGCCGCACGGAACCTGCTCAGCTAGATCTAGAGCAGCCACTTCCTCGACACTGCCATCGCCATCTGGTGTTGGGTTTACCAACTCATACAATTTGTTTGGTTCGGTCCCCCCATTCACTCCCAAATTGCTGTGGCTGCTTTCAATGCCTCTGTGCTCTGTGCCATCCAATTGATTGTGGCCTAGCTGGTTGGATTAAGTCCTGCAGCCTGTGTATTCGCATTGAAGTTTTGCTAGTCACCCGCTACTTGCAGCTGGCTTTCCTAGCTCTAAGTTTTTCCACCATGATGTACTGAAATACCAGGGTCAGTGCCAACTGTCAATACCAATTCCACTTTCAATTTTCCAAATCCAGCAAGGAGAGCAGGCAAGAGAGTGAGCGAAAAATGAGAGCAGTATTTATAGTTTTTACTGCACAGAGCCAGAGGCCATCAATACTGACATACTGTCTTTCTGTCAATCTGTACCAATGAATCAAGGCCATAAGAGCAGTTAGCTGACCAAGACTGGGGCTGAACTGGCTAAACCTGCTAGACCTGGTAATTATAGCACCAATTTATGTTAGAACTTGCCGCGAGGTGCACATTACAATCGTCACAGCAGGCTCTAAAGAAAAGAAAAAGGCTATAACCTACTAGCCTACCAGCCTTTCGCTCCCAGGATCAAGGCTACAGGTTTGCAGTATGACCTTGGTACATCTGTTTTGCCTCAGTTGCATCCTTAGGCCCACCACCTATATCTGTAGTTTTTTTTTAATTTTATTTTTTATATATAAACTACAGCAAGGCGCCTGCCAGTGGTCTGGTGGCTTCTCGGTACCTGGTTCTCAAGGTCCCCTGGACTCCAACTCCACCCCCAGCTCCTGCAGACTGCAAACTTGCAGAGCAAGGTCAGGGTTAGCATTTTTCTTTTTTCACTTTTCTCAGGCTTAGACATAGTCACAGGAACATGATCCACTCCATGGAAGGCAGTGGTCTGTCCTCAATCACTGCAGGCTCAGAAACCAAACAGCTAGAGGAAGGGCCCTAGCAATGCACTCACGCACGTGTTTCAAGCCGCAATGCGTGCTAAAGCCACTTCCGACACAAGCAGAACTACCACACATGAATTCATTTGCTCCTATATTTTGCACAACGTTTTATAAATGTAGCCCCTATATCGATCCAGTTTTCTTATTCCACCATAGATGACATTCGTTCTTCATCTCCATCTAACTTGAGAGTGACCAGCTTTATATCTAGTTGGTTTTAAAGTGTGCAGTTCTTGAGGTATGCTACCATGTCAGAGTAGCAAGCACACAGGTTTTGGATGAAACGTTAACACGCATTACCAAGACTGTGCAGTACTCGCAAAGAGAGTTAGTTGCTTTCAAGTGGAAGAAAGACTAGCCTAAAAAATGAGGTGGCAGCCACAACAGATCACAGCTTTGGCCTAACGAATAACAACTTGTCACCATGGGTCATGACGTCACTATGGGATTTACTACACTAATAACATTATTCATTTTTAGAAGGTACAGTCCCAGTTCGATAAATCGCTCGGTTTCTCGATACCTTCAGGGACATAATTTAGGGGTCGCCAGAGGTCGCAACTGCGACCTCTGAGGGCTCTCTTGCGACCTCTGTGGTCTCCCTTGCGACCTCTGTCTTAAAAAAAAATGAAAGAATGAAAACATTTTTTTTTTTTTTTCGTAATGCAAGCACCATTTTGCTCTTTACTTCTGGAGTGGCTGGCTTTCTTGTTCAGGCCCCTTTAAAAAAAGAAGAAAAAGAAGAACAGGAGTGCTACAAGTCTAACACTTTCAGCACTGACCCTAAATAAGAAACAATAGGAATACCAAATAATGTGTCTTTCTGGAATTCTATACAATAATTGCTAGACTCATCAAAGGTTTATTTCAGGCACACTTTGGGGGCGAGTTACTGATTTAGTCTGTTCTTAAATGCCTCAACTCAGTCTTTCATCCTTCTGAGGTCGATAAATGAGTACCAACACAGGTTTGGTGATAGTGGGTGTACTTTTTTTCTATATAAAGCGCTGAAAGGTCGTGTTCCATCACTTCCCGCGATATCACTTCGGGGCAGGGTTAAATGACATCACTTCCTTTGATGTCATCGGGTTCAAGGGTCATGTGATGTCACTTCCACTACCCCTGGCATTTTGGTGAAATGACGTCCCTGGATACCTTGCATTCAAAATTCGAGCAAATTTCCTGTGGTATTTTTTTTTTTTAATTGTTAATTGCGTACAGTGGAACATAAACATTAGCACTTATGTGTTTCTAAACCCCCTACAAGCATTTTTCAACTTTTGTAAAATGGAGTACAAAAGTAAAGAGTACAACTAGAATGTACTCTTTGCTTTTGCTCCGTTTTCGAAGAAAAGCTAATGCTGCCAACAAATAGTGTTTTTCAGAAACAATGTATAGAGCGGTCAATTACATGCTTGGGGCCACTAACATTAGCTCTTACATGCTGCTGGGCTCCCCGCGAGTAATTTTAAATGTTTGTGAGGGAGGGGTTGAGGAGCAAGTAAAAGTGAGGTAAACTCTCTTTTACTCTTCCATTTTCTTTTGTGTTTCATGACCAAGTAAAGTCCATCTGAAAAATACGTTTTGTAGATGCTGTACTATGAAAGCCACCTGCAGCTGAGCAGGTAGAAAACTGAGGAATCTGTTATTTTACGCCTGCATGAAATGTTCATGTAGGCGTAACACAAAGCAGAGGCCATCAGCATGGCGGAATCTGATCCACACTCCTTCTGTCTCCTCCACTTTCTGTCAGCAAGCAAACATGGACCTGTAAAGGCATTGTGGCTTGCTTTTACAGCTCTAATGTCTTGTCTGGTTTAAAATTAGGCTGGCAATGGAATGCCAGGGCAATGTGACATCCTTAGCAAATGCTAAAAACAGACAGGCCCCGTGGCAATGGCGTCCTTTTACTACTGCTGGAAAATCTCACGCAGGCGTAAAGCCATGTGCTGTTTGATGTTGGGGGAGGAATGAACGGTGGAAATGTTAAGTATGTTACGTGCTCCTTCTCCACCTTCCAATGGATGTAAAACGTCCTGGAGCACAAAAGTAAGGGGTCATTGAACAACACTTGGTTTTTACATCTTACTTTTGCACTACTGTGGAGCTCATTTTGGTGATGGGCATAACATAAGAAATATACATAAAATCCTTGTTTGGGGCATGTTTCTTACATAACACCACATTTGTCTACATTTCTATAGCAGAGAGGAGGGGTAGACCGCAAATTGTGTTTCTGCGGCCCCTTTCCTCTCTGCCATACAAATACTCCCAGCATTTGCACAGGCATGGATTCTCATGCTGGCGCAAATCCTACGGATCCCTATGGGGTCTGCTGGCTTTATGCACCAGCAAAAAGCAGGCGGGCCACATAGGGATCAATTGTAAGCGCAGCCTGGAAAGCATTCATGACAGACAGCATTTATTTATTTGGCCCAATGGTAAAAAATAGCATACATGCTTGTAGGCCAACTTTTTGCCCTGCACTTTTGCGCTCTGGCATGCAAATTACCAAAATTTGGTGGCAGGGACCCACATAAGTGTGTGTCTACTAGTAAAAGGTCCCCACTGCTGAATTACAAGGAACACAAAAATGAGCCACGGTGCTTAGGAGATTGAGTCCATCTGTTTGATTTGAGAAGAACAACTCACTCAGCCCTGATTTCCCCTCTTGAGAAACAGCCCAGTCACTCACTATTCATAAAAACCGTTTGCTACAGTGGAGCTTATTTTGCTCCCGGTTGTAAATTGCCAAGTGGGGTCCTATCACGTTTTCACTTAGGTGCAATCAGGTCCCCTTTAGGCATTTTTAGTCATTTGCACTGCAAAGGTCGAAAGGGAGGAGTACAATGCAGCCAAAATCGCCTTTACACCTGCAGTTTGCATTATGTAGTGCAAATTGAACAAACTCTGCACATTCCTGGGTCACCGGGGTCGTAATGCCCCGGTAATTCCGGGAATCACAGAGGCGGAATAGTAATACGAGTCTGGCGGTAACCTGCTGGTTTTTCCGGCACGATTACCGCCAGACTCGTAATGAGACCCTGTGTCCCCCTCGGCTTTAAAAAATCAGAAATATGCTACAGTGTACAAATAAAGGTGTTATGACAGGCATAACCCCTTTTTGCCTTTCAACAGAAATTTTATTTATGCCCCGGGGACTTGGACAATCAACTCCATGGTCACATTATTTGTGAAAATCTCTGCCATATCCATTTCCACAAAGAATAGTATGTTTGTCTCTGTAGTTAGTTGGAGATACTGTCGAGTTGCCTGTGGTCCAAAAGGATACTTTCCAGCAATACCATTGAGAAGCCAAAGAAAATAGACTATTTGAACGAAGAGCCTTGATTCAGCTCTTAGATATATACCAGTGCTAGTAATGCTTGGATCATATGGAGCATGCTCCAGTTAGATAAGAATGGGATCAGAATGATTGGAGGCCAGCACTCCAGGATCCATAATTATCTCTAACCTCTCCCAGGCAATACACGGAGGAGAAGTATACTTGTGTTAAGTGCATCTACTCTAAATCCCTATTAGCTAAGTCCCACTGAAAGCTGTGATTTATGGTGGGTTCGTAAGGTTAGGTCCTAGGCAGCTGGATGTATGTGTGGCCACGATCTTCCTGAGAACGTATTGTACCTTTGTGTTGCTTTGCTCAAGATATGAACAATTGCCCCTGCACTTAAGCAGACGCCCTTTACTGAATGCTGGTCTTCTTCATTGTTTGTATTGTGACTTAGAGAAACGCTAGCTTGTAATGTTGAAGGAAATTGTTTCTGAGAGGCATACTACAGTGGGGGCATATAACAAAGAATATCCCCACTTTTGGCCAACTTTCCAAATATAATTTTCTGTAATATGCTTTGAATATTAACTTTGATCTACATGCCAGGGCCATCTTAGGTCAGTGCAGGGCACCCACAAATATGATCTCACTATGACCTTCTGAATGGTTCATAATTGGATCACATCTGGCATGGTTGGGTGTGTCTGATTAGGGAGTCTGCTTTGCTGCACAAAAATGTGGGTGTAACCAGAATAACCAGAGGTTTGAATGATCGTCGTTTGACAATGAGATTTCTTCTGGGATCCTATCTTGGATGATGTGAACGGTTGGTGTTGGAAAGTGTATTATGGTACACTGTTTTGTTGATCATTGGCTAAATTGGTGGTGTGCAGAAACTTCGTAGTTTCTTTTACTCCAACACTAGCTTTTTGTTTTCTCCCTGTGGACTTCTCATTGTTTTTTTAAATTATTTTATTGATGTTGGTGCTTTAGTGTGTTTTGGAAATACAGTCTGTTGTTGTGTGATTTTATCAACTCTCCTTTTTTTAAATACTCTTGGAATACTTTCATAGATAAATAGTTTTTGCCAGTTCTTGCTTGGCCTTGTACTAGTGCTGTAAAGTGAGAACCAGAACCCGAAATATCTCCCAGCCATAGCAGGTTTGTGACACACACCTTCAGTTGGTCACATGGCTATGAAGGCCATGAACCATATTAAGCTTGTGTCATGGAATGTTCATGGACTGAACAATGTAATTAAGAGAAATAATGTTATTACAATTCGTGCATTCAATGGAAAGCAATATTGATTTGTTGCAGACGACTCTTCTGTTTGGGAAGAGGCAAATATGTTGATGGGTGGGTGGGTGGTCCAGACTTTTTGTTACAAATCACACTATTAGGGCAAGAGGTCTGTCAATACTCTCTTACAAAATGTAACACTGAGTATTCGGCATCCTGGAAGCAACAAAGTGTCAAGATAATATTGCAAGATGCAGAAGTGCTAACTGCACCCATTTATGCTCTCATGTCAGGTGACACAGAATTTGTCCACGAGACAGTACTAAGTATCCATGACTGCAGCACTGAATTATTTAGCCTGTGAGGTGACTTCAATTCTATCCTGCATCCAATGTGTGAATACTTCAATGGCTGTAGAAACCTTCCCTCATCCACTAGTACAAGAGCCTAAGGCACCCAATGACTGAATTCAATCAGGAAGACATCTGGATGATAGTGCACCCTTTGGACAAAATATATTACTTCCATTTTGCATGGCATCATCTTTAACAATGGGTCATCTTGTTCCTGATACCTGGCCATGTGACGACCAAGTTGCTTCAACTCTAGCAATGGAAAAACATCACTGTCACTGACATGCACTGCTAATACAAAGAGTTCCAAAAAGCTGCATTTATACGATTTTGACAAAATAGAAGAATCAATACTAGTTCTCTTAATAGGGTATCCAAGAAATGGATATAGAAATATTATCCCAGTACTCGAAAATGTTTTCTGTTTGGGAAGTTTTTTCATCAAACACAAAATATGAAGCATGAAACAGTTATCAAACATAGCAAACAACAATTATTATTGACAATATGTAGAAAAAACATGATTTTGTTATCACAGAACAAACAAACAATGTTATAATAGTTTCCTAATGCATAAGAGCGAAAACTCAATAAATACAGAGAATGTATGCAAAAGCTTCTAGTTACAGGTCTGCATGCGTAAGTGACGACTTCATAGTTATTTAGGGATTCAAGTGTTCTAGAAGTTTCTTTTAATCAAATCTAGCATCAACCCGATACGTTTTGGCAAGCCACCTGTAGGGCTTGATGTCATAAGCCTTCCTCAGCATTAATTTACCACTAGGGGGAAGCAGACAAAATAATAAAAATTAAAAATTTAAAAAAGGGTGAAAAGACATTTTTTGTAAGTTTACACTTACAGGATACAGGAATACTTTTTCAATTGCTTACATGGTTCTATTTGTAAGTACTCAATTAAATTGTTCTGAAAAAGACTTACACAAATAATTGGTGGGTAAAGAAGAGGGACAAAAGACCGGTAGGGGCCCTCGTTGGTGCTAATAAGCATAACACAGAGGATAAAGGAAACCAGCCAGTATTTAACTTCTTAATCTGTTAGCAGCAAACAAATGCTGATTTTAGAATATACACCTAAACAATTGATGCATTTGTTTTGAATCTGTATGTATTATATTATTTTGTACCTGATGTTTAAAGGAAGTTCAATATATCCAATGATACGGTGTGCCCATAGATACCGATGCATCCACATCCAATCCAATAGTATAAAGTGCAGCAGAGTTGATTGAGAGTTAACCTGATTTAAAAAAAAAAAAAAGATTTTTGTAATTCGTTTTATAGATACTCCCTAATGTCCATGTCTTCACATTTTAAGTTGCAAATTGTCACATTACCTATTGGCAATAATTTAGCCTTAGATGTTAAAGCCTACCTTATTTTCACGGTAGACACACAACTCTGTTTTTAGCAGCGAGGTTGTAGGTGCTGTTCTGCATCGATTTCAGAATATGCTGAAGTTAGTTTTCCAACTTGCCTACAAGCAGAAATGTATGCTTTTTTGAAATATTTGCCTGTCATTCAGCGTTCGTTCCAAAATCCTGCAGCGTGTTCACCCGCTAAATACCTTGGTTTCGTTTTTGTCCTATGTGCGACTCCTCTCCTTCGGAACATAGTGTTACAATGAATGCTGGAAGGTGAAGCAAGAGAACTGTGTTTGGCTCTATAGTGTAAAGTTATTCGCCATTGGTTTTCTCTGTACTCGAGTTGCATGCAGGCGTCTGATTGGATAAGGCGGCAAAGCCCTCTCTACCTGAAACTAAGAGTTGTCAAGGTGATTAATACACGCGTTACAATGTTTGAAAAATTGTAATGATTGTTGTAATGCAGACTTTGCCTCTTATTTATTTTGCTTTGACACATCTAATTGAAATGAATTGTGACATAAACGAGCAGTTTATGAAAAAGTTGTCGGAATTTCAAAAACTGTTTGGACCTGCATCCATGGCAACGTGTTTACGTGCCTGGTTTAAATTGGATCAGGAAGCCAAGACTAGTATGCGCTTGACTGGATGTCAAGGCAATGGATCTGGGCGGTAGCCTCTACACTTTGTAGACCACTGTGTAAGCCCATCGGCTTGGGTAAAAGTGCATATTCGAAATAAGAACACGTGCTTCATTTCTAATAGTCCGTAATTTAAGCAGACAACATCAGTATCAAAAGAGATGGAATTCCGTACATTGACAACACTGCTTGTAGGTACTTCTAGGTATTTTGGAATCTTCATTAGTATGCTATATTTCATGGGAGATGAACCAATGGGAAAATAACACAGCTTATGGGAATACTTATGGGAATACTTCTGAGCATTTCTTGGAGTTCGAGCTGCTAGGTAAAGGAGCCGATTCATGGAATTAATGTGCGCTGAAATTTTCAGCGCAAGCGTGCGAAAGCGTGCGAATCGCAGTGCCAGTGCGAAAATCGCAGCGAAACCCGCGCACAGCGATTCATGGAAGTCCGTGCGTGAGCAAATTCCAGGATGTGGGCCAAAATTCTGCGTGGCACACGCTGGCGCACATGTCTCCAAACAGCGTGCGCTAAGCGCACAACGAAAACGCACATAGCACGGCGCACACAACAAAAGTAGGAGGAACAGGGGGCGTGACACGCGGAATGGGGAACAACTCGTGAAAATGTGGGCGTCACGGGGGAAGTACAGGAGGCAAGTGCACGGAACGCCCACACGCTCGCCTACAACACGTATTCATGGAATCAAATAGGGCAAACCAGCACACAGGAAAAGACGCGCACAGGCCTAAACACCTCCGCCACACGAAGGCAGGCGGTAGCGTCCCTGGGCATGAAAAAAAAGTGCGCTAACAAAAATCACGTACATACAGCTATGATGAATGTCCCATACTGTGTCCCTCTACGACAAATAACGTGCAAAGGGGTACGCGACAAAAACGGACACCCGCTGTGTGAAAAATAGAGTGTGCGTGTATTTTGGGGGTGCGCGGGAAGTTTCACATGCGATAGACCTTGGGCGAGTGGGGTACGTGTATAACTGGGGTTCGCGTGAAGTTTCATACGCGATTGGATCCGGGTACGTGTATATCTGGGGAGCGCGGGAAGTTTCACCCACGAAAGGGCCTGTGCGAGTGGGGGGGTACATGTATTTCTGGGGTGCGTGGGAAGTTTCACACGCGAAAGCGCCTGTGCAAGTGGGGTATGTGTATTTCTAGGGTGCGCTGGAAGTTTCACACGTGAAAAGGGCCTGTGCGAGTGGGGTATGTGTATTTCTGGGGTGCGCGGGAAGTTTCACACGCGAAAGGGCCTGTGCGAGTGGGGTAAGTGTATTTCTAGGGTGCGCAGGAAGTTTCACACGCGAAAGGGCCCGTGCGAGTGGGGTACGTGTATTTCTGGGGTACGCATGGAGTTACACACGCGATAGGCCCTGTGCGAGTGGGGTACGTGTATTCCTGGGGTTCGAGGAAGTCTCACACGCAATTTCAGCAGGGTACGTGTATTTCAGGGGTGCCGGGGAGTCCTACACGTGAATTGGCACTGTGGGTCCTGCCAGGTGTTCCTTCTACACCCTTCACGGCCCTTGCAGGCAGCCCACACCACAGGGGACTACCCTGCACCCCTGCTCATGTGCCGCAGGCAGCCCATCCACCATGGGCATGCCCCCCAGCCAAGCCACATGTAACCTTGCACTACTGATCACCAAGCATGACCCCCTGCACCCGCACCCCCCAGCAGTTCAGGGCACCTGCCAGCAGGCCCCCACACATGTCCCACAGCACCCCCAGCCCCCAGCAGTCAGGGGCACCTGCCAGCAGGCCCCGACTCATGGCCCACTCATGTCCCCCAGTTCCCCCAGCCCCCAGCAGTCAGGGGCACCTGCCAGCAGGCCCCCACACATGTCCCACTCATGTCCCCCAGCACCCCCACCCCCCAGCAGAGCAGGGCACCTGCCAGCAGGCCCCCACTTATGTCCCACTCATGTCCCCCAGCACCCCCTCCCCCCAGCAGTCAGGAGCACCTGCCAGCAGGCCCCCACTCATATCCCCCAGCACCCCCACCCCCCAGTAGTGCGGGGCACCTGCCAGCAGGACCCCACACACGTCCCCCAGCACCCCCATCCACCAGCAGTCAGGGGCACCTGCAAGCAGGCCCCCACACATGTCCCACTCATGTCCCCCAGCACCCCCACCCCCCAGCAGTCAGGGACACCTGCCAGCAGGTCCCCACACATGTCCCCCAGCACATCCACCCCCCAGCAGCTAGGGGCACCTGCCACAAGGCCCCCACTCATGTCCCACTCATGTCCCCCAGCACCCCACCCCCCAGCAGTCAGGGGCACCTGCCAGCAGGCCCCCACACAAGTCCCCCTGCACCCCCGCCTACCAGCAGTCAGAGGCACCTGCCAGCAGGCCCCCACACATGTCCCCCAGCACCCCAACCCCCAGCAGTCAGGGGCACCTGCCAGCAGGCCCCCACACATGTCCCCCTGCATCCCCACCCCCCAGCAGTCAGAGGCACCTGACAGCAGGCCCCCACACATGTCCCCCAGCACCCCCACCCCCCAGCAATGCAGGGCACTTGCCAGCAGGCCCCCACTCATGTCCGACTCATGTCCCCCAGCACCCCCACCCCCAGCAGTGAGGGGCACCTGCCAGCAGGCCCCCACTCATGCCCACTCATGTCCCCCAGCACCCCCACCCCCCAGCAGTCAGGGACACGTGCCAGCAGGCCCCCACTCATGTCCCACTCATGTCCCCCAGCCCCCCCACCCCCCCAGCAATGTAGGGCACCTGCCAGCAGGCCCCCAAAAATGTCCCCCTGCACCCTGACCCCCCAGCAGTCAGGAGCACCTGCCAGCAGGCCCCCACACATGTCCCCCAGCACCCCCAACCCCCAGCAGTCAGGGGCACCTGCCAGCAGGCCCCCACTCATGTCCCACTCATGTCCCCCAGCACTTCAACCCCCCAGCAGTCAGGGGCACCTGCCAGCAGGCCCCCACACATGTCCCCCTGCACCCCCACCCCCCAGCAGTCAGGGGCACCTACCAGCAGGCCCCCACACATGTCCCTCAGCACCCCCACCCCCCAGCAGTCAGGGGCCCCTGCCAGCAGGTCCCCACACATGTCCCCCTGCACCCCCACCCCCTGCAGTCAGGGGCACCTGCAAGCAGGCCCCCACTCATGTCCCACACATGTCCCCCTGCACCCCCACCCCCCAGCAGTGCAGGGCACCTGCCAGCAGGCCCCCACACATGTCCCATAGCACCCCCACCCCCCAGCAGTCAGGGGCACCTGCCAGCAGGCCCCCACTGTTAGGCGGAAACCTGTGCAGTTCCCTGTGGGATCACTGCAAAAGATTTAGGACTACAGGTGTTTGGCAGTAAACCCACTCGGTAGCTGTCTGTACCACACAGATTCACTTGGTAGCTGTGGCTGAGCAGTCAGAGGTCTCTCAAGAAAAGTTAGGCAGTATGTGCAGTATACAAAATAGGGAAATTTACACAGTAGAACAAGCAGACACGGAACAGAGCTTGGGTGTAAAGATATATAATTATTTATTTATAAAAACACATCTATGAAAAACACACTGGCACTAATACGGCAAACAACTTCAATCACAATTACTATAAGTATCTCACTCCTCTAACAATAGTTCGACAAGTCTAGGTTCACCGGCACCACTTATTTGCAGACAGAGGTGAATGCTTTAACCTAGATGGCACTCTAATATTCATTAGAATGGGAGAGAAAAGGCAGGGTATGAAATCAATTCGGTACCAACACTTTTACGAAACAAATGCAAGGCAAGTAAGGCAGGGTCTACTGTAGATCGCAAAGTTCAGAGGCCATGCCCACTCGGAAGGAGGCAAGGCGATATGTCCCAAAAAGTATCACAGTGGAAATGCACTTCGAGTCTTTGTTGCAAATTGTCAAAGAAAGATTGGACCAGTTCAGAACAGAAAGTTAAGAAGGCTTGGAGGCGACCCAATCGTGAGGCAAGGATTAAGACACCTCACGCTAACCGTCACAAAGGAAGCCAGGCGGACACAGTACCTTATATGTGGAGAGACAGCTCCAGCGGGGGTAGTTGTTCCTGGTGGTGGATTCAAGTCGGGGCTTTGCCAAGAGAAGAGATGATCTCGTCGTCGAAGGAAAGTTGAAGATCGTTGCACCACCAGGGAAGAGACCAGCCGCGGAGTGCTCCATCACAAGGCACCACCTTTTGGTCGCAGTACGGGCTAGTGGCTATCCAGTTGCCGGGGTGCTTAGCACGGGAAATTTGACCACTATGCCCTGGAAGCAAAGAAAAAGCAAAGGGACTGGCTGTTCCCACCAGTCAGGGGAAGAAGACTCTCCAGCAGGGAGATCTCCTGTGTCGTTGGGAAGTGGTGAGTCGGTTCAGCAGGGCTCCACCGGAGGTGTCGTCGTTGCAGGTCGGCTCAGCTTTACCCTCGTCGGATTCTTAGGTCCTGTGGCAACTTCTGAAGATCCAGTCCCAAAAGCCCTGCTTTTATGCAGCAAACCCCCATTCATTCAGCCTAGCTGTCAATCAAAACACGCTAAGTGGTGAGCGGGGTGGCTCACAACTTGGGCCAATCACACCAGAGTGCGACCAGAGTTGGCAAGGCAACTCAGTCCAGGGTGCCTAAACCCCCTCCCACAACCCCTGTGGTACCCAGACAGAATGGCACCACTTTGGAGGGCTTCTGTGTAGAAGCCCGCCAAAAGTGGAACAAAGGGCTCAACCTTTGGTTCGGAGTTACAGAGACGAACACAGACGCCATTTTAAAAACCGAGTTCTGGCAGAACATACCAACCGATAGATTTATTTAAGACAAATAAACCGGTGGTATGTTAGAGACTAACGAGAAAAAGTATTAGCCTCCAACAATGGGAAGAATCCCATAGAATTATATTCGGGGTTGAATATAGCAAGTAGTTTCCACTGCCACCAGCCAAAACTCGACGAGGGGGGACGGAACAGCGGGACAGTGCCCCCTCGAGTAACAGACCCAGGGGCAATCGAATTACCCCTACTAGTACGTCCACAATAGGATGGTTTGTACTAGTTCTGTTAGTAAATTTAGGTTTAGTAAAGCCAATGGTGACTTTACATGCCCTGGGAGACAGTAGTAAGTCCCAGGGTATGGAGTCTATGGTGGGGGTCCTCTAGGACGCCCCAGTGTTACGGCACGGAGGGTGCGGTGTAACACACATAGCAAAACATACGAGACCCTATGGAGTAAAAGACCCCATAGCCCATAGAACACATTGACATTCAAAGGAATTAACCACATTCATGTCGAAGAGTGGGAGAAAAAGAGTCTCACTCTTGGCAGGATGGAAAAAAATCAAACTCCAGAAATCCAGCAAAGCTGCTGGGGGACTCACTAGGTTAGGAAATTCAGCCTAAACAGAGAATGCTCCCTAACACCCCCCCCCCCCCCCAGACTAAGGGACAGGATGATTTAATCCACTCCTGGATGAATCTCATACCTCTAGTCGATGACATACATCCTAGAGAGACCATCAGCATTTTGGTGGTGACACCCTGACCTGTGCTCAATGGTGAAATCAAACCCTTGCAGGCAGATCGACCATCTCAGTAGTGTTGGGTTTTTTCCTTTCATTTGCATTAACCATCTCAAGGGTTGGTGGTCAGTCTGAATGATCAAAGTAGAACCATACAAGTATGGCCTAAACTTGTTCAGAGCCCACACGATAGCAAAGCACTCTCTTTCAATTGTTGCCCACCTTGTTTCAGGATCCTTCGGCTTGCGGCTGATGAAGCAAACGGGGTGCTCCCTACCCTTCCCATCCAGTTGACTGAGTACTGCACCTATTCCTACATTTGAAGCATCTGTCTGCACAATGAAAGTTTGTTGGTAATCAGGAGCTCTGAGTACTGGGGCTTGGCAAAGAGCCTTTTTCAGTTTTTCAAAAGCCTGATTGCACTCCTAGTTCCATCTAACCTTTTTTTGGAAATTTGGGAGAGGAGATGACATTCAGAGGAGAAGCTATGTTCCCATAGTTCTCAATGAAATTCCTGTAATACCCAGTGAGGCCTAAGAAGGCTCTCACCTGGGTCTGAGTAGTAGGTGTTGTCCAATTTTCGATCTTACTGAGCAAAGGCCTTATTTCTCCACCTCCTACCTCATGTCCAAGATAGACTACCTTACTCTGTCCAATTTGGCATTTACTCGCCTTTATGGTCAGATTGGCTCGTCCAAGAGCCTGCAAAACATCTCTTAGGTGGGTTACATGTTCTTCCCAGGAATTGCTGAACACTGCTATGTCATCCAAGAATGCCATGCAGAAGTCCTCCATCCCATTCAGAACCTGGTTTACCATCCTTTGAAACGTAGCAGGTGCATTTTTCAATCCGAAAGGCATTACCTTAAACGGGTATAAGCCAACAGGGGTAGAAAATGCAGTTTTCTCCTTGGCATGGTCTGTCAGGGCTATTTGCCAATAGCCTGACGTCAAGTCAAATGTGCTGAGGAACTTTGCTGAACCAAGTTTATCCACCAACTCATCTGTTCTTGGCAAAGGGTGGGCATCAGTCGTGGTGACTGCATTAAGAGCTCTATAATCCACGCAGAATCTAAGTTCTTTAGATCCGGCCTTTGGTACTAACACAACTGGGCTAGGCCATGGACTAGTAAAGGGCTCTATTACCCCAAGATCAAGCATCTTGCTGACCTCACCTTTGATGTGAGTTCATACGTTTTCTGACATTCGGTATCCTCTGCTTTTGACTGGCAGACAGTCACCAGTGAGTATGTCATGCTGGCCACAAGGGGTCAAGTCTGGTGAAAGTGAGAACAGACAGGCAAACTGATTTAACATAGATTTGCACTCTTCTTGTTGCTGAGGTGTCAGATTTGAGGAGAGATTTACTCCTTTAATTTTTTCGTCTAACGGTAAGCCTCTGAGGAGATCCGGAAGAGCTTCACTCTCTTCTTCTTCCTCTGATGATTCTAGAAGCAATGCTCCTACATCCGGTCTTGAGACATACGCTTTGAGTCGGTTGGTGTGGAAGACTGTCGGAGCCTCCTTGGGATTGCCCAAGTCCACCAGATAGTTGACCTCTCCGAGTTTACCCACAACTCTGAAGGGTCCCATCCATTTGTCTTGCAAGGCCCTCTGCCTTGTTGGGATTATAACGAGAACTAGCTGGTCTTGAGCGAACTCAACCATGTTAGCCTTTTGATCATGCCAGTGCTTGACCAATGCTTGTCCAGCTTTCAAGTTATCGCTTGCTTCCATCATCATGTGCGACATTCTCCTCCGGAGACCTATCACGTAGTCAGTCACTCTGCCTGGCTTGGGGGAAGGAGCACTCTCCAACCCCTCCTTAATCAGGGCCAATGGACCTCTGACGGGATGACCATAGAGAAGCTCAAAGGGAGAATAACCTACTCCCTCCTGAGGGACTTCTCTATAAGCAAAAAGAAGGCATGGCAGTAGAAGGTCCCACTTTCGTTTAAGGGGTTCTTCTAAAGCGCCTATCATGCTCTTCATGGTTCGGTTGAACCGTTCTACCAACCCATTGGTTTGTGGGTGGTAAGCAGTTGAGAACTTGTAAGTAACTCCACAGGTTTTCCACATGGCTTTCATATAGTGGGACATAAAGTTTGACCCCCTGTCAGAGATTACTTCCTTAGGAAACCCGACCCTGGTAAAAATACCAAGGAGGGCCTTGGCCACAGCCAGAGCTGTAACAGTCCTCATAGGAATTGCCTCAGGATACCTAGTAGCATGGTCTACTACAACAAGTATAAACCTGTTGCCTGAGGAAGTTGGAGGATCAAGGGGACCAACAATGTCAATCCCTATGTCGAAATCGAAATAATATTATACCTCCTATCGCATTGTTTGAATGTATGTTGGCCTACGCCAAGTTGTCTAAAAACATTGTGTAAATAGATTCCGCGGCAAGGTCTTGACCTTAATGTATTGTGTAAATCGCCATTTTGGATTTAGCCGCCATTTTAGGTTCTCTTGTAGTGTGGAAGTCACCCTGAACAACAAAATGGAGGCCGAATGACATTACGAGTGGGATTCTGGCCGTTGTGACCTCCGCACACATGAATAAGTAATATGCCTGCAGGCCACTTGTTGGGGTCGCAAACTGAGACCTTGTCCTATCCCTGACCTATGTGTAAATGAACAACTGTATCAGCGGAACTGATCAAATGCATACATTATGGGATTGACCTGGCACCGAACTCTAGGCCTGGTTCCAAGAATGGTTAACCCGCGAGGGGGTTGGCCAGAGCTGGATAAAAAGTATAAAAACCTGAGTATCCCAATGTACGGTCTCTCACACTAACACGGCGAGCTACCGTTGATAGTTCGTTCTGTTACTCTGAGGGCCGAATAGCTATCCGTTTGTCAATTGACTTTTGGTAATTGTTTTATCTTTGAATAAAGCGCTTTGTATGTTCTTTGTAACCTGTGTTGGTGTGTTTCCTTTGGGCTTCCCGGCCTCATATCAATGTTTCTGTTTCCATAGTTGGCGCCCGAACAGGGACCCTCAAGATTGATGCTGGATCATTGAAGGTTGACGCAGACTATCGAACCGGGATCAGAAGGTGTGATTCTGTGGGCCCGACCGATCGAGACGCGATACCTCGGCAGCGCTGCATGATCCGATCCTTGGACGATAGTCGTGTGGTCTGACACGGCTTCTTGACGAGGGTCCAATTTTGAGGCGGGCAGATTTGCCGAAACCACCAAACACAAGGTAAAATTCGTTAGGTAAGTTCTTTGGTAAACCGTACGGTCCTCCTTAGGTTTGGTCAGGTGCAGTCGTGACCCGGCTCTTAATTTAACCCTGACAATTTGAATTTGGCGTATTGTATCTGCAGACACAATTATTGAACCAGATAACACCAATTTTTTGTGAAATGCCTGGGAAATTGTCTAGCTGTTTTAGGGCTCTGTTCTGCAGCGATCGACAATCCTTGGAATTTAGCCGCCTGGCACCACAGGAGGAGTCGCCGGCGTGTACTATGTACTGTAAGTATGGCATTGGAAGTATAGTATTTAATGATTTTTGGCACAGACAGATCAGACATGCCCCCGAATTTCAGTGGCCAATCAACCGTAGTTTCGAGATCCCCCGTATTGAATACTTAGAATTGATCTTGTGAAAGAAAAAGGCTAGACTAGCAGCCTTTGATGTGTTACAGAATTGGAAGAAAGAAGCATTACAGCAGCTTAAAAGTAGGGATAAACATGCACGTCGTCATAAAACAAACGCTGAGAAAGCATTATTATATGATAAAGAAAAGTGGTCAGAATCAGTTAAAAATATGGATAGAGCCTTTTCACTCGGGATCCAGAAAATTTACCCCTCTAAAGATTTCCATGTTTCTGAGGAATTTATTGAGAAATTATTAAATGAACGCAGGCCCGATGCCTCAGCACAACCTCCGTATGCTCCTATTTTGGGCGCTCTGCCCATTCCTGCTGTTGCTCCTGTTGTTACTCCTGTTCCACCTATACAACCTATTGTTCGTAGTCCTTTGGTTGTTGTTCCTCCGCCTATTGCACCGCCCCTTCCCCCTGCACCGATAGTTGCACCTTTGTTAAATTTACCTATACCTCCGTTCCCGAGTGGCCCCGTATTGACCGAAGTTGATTCAGGTGCAGGGTCAAAGATTGTGACTCGTAGTACTGTTTCTGCAGATAAGAAACAGGAATTGTTTGCATGGGCTAAGCATTGCATGGAGAAAGGTGATCAAGCTAATGTTTTTTCGACATTATCTAATTTGAATAGTTTTCCTGAGAAAAATGTTTTTATCGAAGGTTTGGGGACTCATTTGTGTGTGATGTGGGGTAGATTACAAAATTCGGATCTTCCACAAGAGGTGAGAGATCTGAATGCTTTGGCACTTTCGAGGGACACAGAGCAGAAAGTATATGGACATGTTGAAAGATTGTTTGAGTTTAGGAAAGACTTTGAAAAATCACGAGATGAGGATGATAAAGATGTTAGAATATATGTACAGACACGGTTCCTTCCGTGCCGTAGATCGGCACCTGAGGAAGTACGAATTTGTACTAAAGATGCGGTTCGATGGATCTCGGATTCATCGATACCCCCAGACAAAGTGTATGACACGTATAGTCAGTATACAGTAGAAATGCAAAGAAAGGTAATTCAGGTGATCGTACAGCACCTGCAGGAGGAATGTGTAAGGAAGAGGGTTAGTTGCCCCATAGAATTATTGGGGATTTGTAAAAGGGCTTTTTCGCCCGACACTTCTACAGCTGCCTTAGCGCTCGACCTGGCTCTGTTGCTTAGTAAGCGGCCGGAGGTACCTATATCTCAGTTGCCTATGAGAGAGGTTCCTCCGACCTTTGTCCCAAAAGTTGAGATCCCTGCCAACGCTGGGACTGGTGCCCCCGCTGTGGATATCCCTGCACATTATGTATCGCAATTCGTTCATGTCCCGTTTTCACGACAGGAAGTGAACACAATTAGACAATCAGTTCCCGATATTAGGAAAAACCCGACGGGGTTTTACAAAGAGATAGTGTCAGGAACCAAGTTTGGAAACATTGGTATCGATGGCGATTCCGACGATGACCGGTCTAGTCCTCACCTAACATGGCGCCTGACAGGACGCCGGAGCTTATATAATCTGGCTCCGCCCACTTTTCGGAGCGTTGTATCTGTTGTTACACTCTCTCTCAACGCTCCGTCTGTGGATTATTGCTATCCTGTGTTTAACTTATAGTTCTCTTTTCCCCTTGTTCCTTCCTTGTTGTCATTCATTTCTACTTTTCCGTGTTCGCTATAGTTTTGCTCTGCGCACACGTGTTCTGCTGTAAATTCTACTGCGGTACCTTTCCGCTTCTTTATTTCTTTCTTACTTAAACTTGTACATTTCCTTTTACCTGGTTCTCCGGCCGCGAGGGTGCTCGCACACTGTGTTCCGCGTCCGGGAACAGGAGCTTCCTATTTACCTTACTATCGGCTGTCCTTTCAGCCCTTTGGACTGTTGTTTCATTATTCCTCTCTCACGAAAGCGCTGAACTGGAAGCCTCAGCGTTTCGTTAGCCTACTTCTCTACCTTCTTTTCTCTCCCTACGGCGTAAGACCTGCTGGCGTTTGGTTCCATTTCCGTTCCGCCGTGGGGGGTAAGAGCTATTCTAGACTACTTAGGCAGTTCTACTGCCAGCTCAATTGCCTTCTCACTGTGGTTGGGTATAGTAGTCCTTCTCCATTACTTTTCCTACAGCACCCCTTTTCTTCTTTATACCATCCTTTCCCTACCCTATTTTTAGGGTCCTCTACCCTATTCCTCTGTATATATATATTCTTGTCTTTTGGATTCTCAATTCATCAACAACATCATCTACTCTGACATCTTGGAGTTGCCATTTATCGATTGACACCATCTAAGTCCTACCTTCCGAACCCATCTATGGACTAGGGTTTTTTCCGCCTTCGGGCTTTTTCCCTAGAACTGAGGCTGGCCCCCTGGGGTTCCCCGGTGATAGGTCCATCCTTCTGTCAAGGTGGCCTCCGGAGGGGCCAGACCTTATCTTCACGAAAAGAAGACCCGGACCCAGAAAAGCAAGGTTCCAAGGACTAAGGAGAAGCCAAGCAAGGTAGAGACTGATCCTTGTATACATACCTCGGAAGAGACAGGTGAGGAGAAAGGGGAGGTAGACAAGGGATCGGACAGAATACAACGCCCCGAAAATCCTAACATGGCTTCCTTGGAACAATACCAAGAGCTGGTAGCCGCAATGCAAAATCTCACGGTTGAAGTACAAGCCTTGAGGACAGAGAACATATCACTCCGACAGCAGGTAGTCCTGCATAGAGATGACCGTGGAGATCTACCTGCGATGCCCCTTTCCTTTGGCAAGTACAATGGTTACCCGGGAGGAATGAAAGAATTCCTTGATGCCTGTGGTGTGTACTTTGCCTTCCGTACCCATGCCTATGAATCGGCAAGATCCAGGGTTGGTTTCATCATCGCCAATCTCACAGGAAATGCCCTGGCTTGGGCCACCCCTCTTGTTGCCAGAAACGATCCCTCTTTGATTGATTATGATCGTTTTATAGAAGGATTCAAGGAACGTTTTGACAGACCAGAGGTACTATATTCCTCCCTAGAAGCTATTCTTGATGTTGAACAAGGGAACACAGATGTCCAGACGTATATCGCCCGCTTTCAGAGACTAGCAGCGAAGGCTGACTGGCCAGATTCAGCCCAACAAACTATATTTAGGAGAGGGCTCCACGACGAGCTCAAGGATGAGTTAGCTCGCGTAGCCCGACCAGTATCTTGTCAAGAATTGATGACCTTAGCATTACAGATTGAATTCCGATTAACGGAAAGAAGGCAAGAAAGAAGACGATACAGGAACAATCCTCATTCTCCCAGTCTACCAAACCCTACTCATACAACCCGGACCAACGTCCCTTCGGAAGAACCCATGCAAGTTGGAACTACACGGGGACCTCTTACACCGGGAGAGCGTAAACGAAGAAGAGACACCGGATTGTGTATGTATTGTGGTTCTGCCAAACACTTATTGAGAAATTGTCCAGAAGTGCCACCCCGAAAGAAGGAAAACTTCAACCCCCGATCTACAGCAAGGGAAGTCTCGGGGGAAGTGCCAAGTACCCTTGCAACCACTCAGGAGCCATGAACAATTCTGAGGAAAATAATCTGATGGTGTTCCAAGTTAAGTTATGGTTGTCTCCTTCGAGTTCCATTGAAGTACTTGCTATGTTGGACTGTGGAGCTGCAGGTAACTTCATGGATGCTAACTGGGCTATAGAACATCACATAGCTACCAAACCTAAGATAACTCCCATTCCGGTAGAGGGTGTAGACGGTCGACCACTATCATCTGGTCCCATTACCACAGAAACTATACCACTAAGAATGGAGATGAGTCATCACTCAGAATACCTGGTCTTTGATCAGATCAGAGCTGCCCATTTCCCTCTGGTCATCGGTATTCCATGGCTAAGGAAACACAATCCCCACATTGACTGGAAGGCTAATAGAGTGAGCTTCGACTCACTCTTTTGTAAGTCAACTTGTATGGGCTACATAGATTCCTCCACCCATCCTGAAGCAGAACCACTTCCTACCCCAAGCTCCACAATCATAGCCTCAGTTCCGCCTCAATACCACGAATTCTCTGAGGTATTCATAGACATCCAACCTCGTGAACTTCCCCCTCACAGACCAGAAGATTGCGGCATAGATCTAGTACCTGATGCCGTGATTCCTTTCGGGCGAATGTACCCTCTGTCACTCCCAGAAAGGAAGGTCCTACGAGAATATTTGGACTCTAATCTCCAAAATGGGCTTATCCAAGAGTCGAAATCTGCCTGTGGAGCCTCCTTATTCTTTATACCAAAGAAAGACAGTTCCGAACTACGTCCATGTATTGACTATAGAGGGCTCAACAAGGTGACAATCAGAGACCGATATCCTATGCCATTAATCCGAGACATCTTGGAGGCGGTGCAAGGAGCTGTATATTTTACCAAACTGGATCTACGAGGCGCCTACCATCTCCTAAGAATAAGAAAAGGCGAAGAGTGGAAGACCGCGTTTCGCACTCCTTTCGGATTATTTGAATACCGGGTGATACCATTCGGCCTGGTCAATGCCCCCGCTGTCTTTCAGAGGTATATGGACAAAGTATTTGCAGATATGTTGTTTGTCTCGGTGGTGGTGTATCTGGACGATATCCTAGTGTTCTCTCGATCACTAAACGAACACAGGTCACAGGTGAGAAGGGTACTCCAACGTCTTCTTGAACACCAACTATTGGTGAAACCGGAAAAATGCAAGTTCGAGACCACTTCCGTATCCTACCTGGGATTCGTTTTGTCCGGGGAAGGTGTAGAGATGGATCCAGCCAAGGTTAAGGCTATCATGGAGTGGAGAGAACCCAGCACTATCAAGGAACTACAAAGTTTCCTAGGGTTGGCCAACTTTTATAGAAGATTTATACCAACCTTCTCCAATCTAGTACTTCCTCTCACATCTCTGCTCAAAAAAGGAGTCAAGTTTGTCTTGAGAGATGAACAAAGGAGAGCAATTCAAACTCTTAAGGAATGTTTTTCTTCCGCTCCCATTTTGATACAGCCTGATCAGACCATACCATATATCCTAGAGACGGATGCCTCAATAGGAGCGGTAGGTGCTATCTTATTACAGAAGACAGCCGATGACCATGAACATCCGGTGGCATATTTCTCGAAGACCCTTACCAGTAGTGAACGGAACTACTCTGTCTTGGAGAGAGAACTTCTAGCCATCAAGCTAGCCTGTCAAGAATGGCGACATCTATTACAAGGCGCTGCCCATCCTTTCGTGATTAGAACTGACCACCGCAATCTCCGAGTTCTACAACAAATGGAGTGCACCAATGCCCGACATGCCCGATGGGCATATTTCTTCCTACAGTTCGATTTCCTAATAACCTATATCCCGGGCACAGAAAACAAGAAGGCAGATGCCTTATCAAGAAGTATCGGAGACAGTTCAGGGACCTACAATGAACATGATCACCTTTTCCCTAATCTCAAGGTCTTGGCTTCCACGGTCTCATTTTTTCAGGATCTGATACCTCATTATCAGTCTGGTGCAAGACTACCCGCCACAGTCATCCCAGGCAAGGACGGACTGTACTATCATGGTCACGCTCTGTTCATTCCCAACAAGAATCTCCAGAAGCTTGTTCTTTCGTGGTGTCATGATAACCCCTTGTCGGGTCACCCAGGCATCAGAAAGACCTATGAACTCTTACAAAGAGGATTTTGGTGGCCAGGATTAAAGACTGATGTACATCAGTATGTTACCTCATGCTCAATCTGTGCCTCTAACAAATATCGTACCAGTAAACCACTCGGACTCTTACAACAACATACCTTACCATCACGTCCATGGGAACATATCTCTACAGATTTCATCGTCGATCTCCCCCCTTCTGAGGGTATGACGGTGATTATGGTCACAATAGATTCGTTTAGCAAACTGGCCCATTTTTCAGCCTTAAAACAAATCCCTTCTGCTTCTGAGACAGCTATTATCTTCCTCAGAGACATAGTCCGTCTACACGGCTTTCCACAGACCATTGTATCTGACCGAGGACCTCAGTTTACGTCCAAATTCTGGGCTTCACTTTGTCAGGTCTTGGGTATCCACAGAGCTCTTTCTTCGGGATACCACCCCCAGAGTAACGGACAAACCGAAAGGTTAAATGCAACCCTGGAACAGTATCTAAGGTGTTTCTGCAGCAACCAACAGGAGAGATGGTATCATTTCCTTTCTCAAGCAGAGTTCGCCTATAATAACACCCTGCATACCACTATCCAAATGAGCCCTTTTTTATGTACGTATGGATTTCATCCTAAACATCTGCCAGGGTTTGGCTCTCTAGCCACTAAGATTCCAACTCTGGAGAGCGTCTTACAGGATCTTCAGGAGATTCATGATCTCGCCAAGAAGGCACACCAACTCAGTCAACAATCACAGAAGAGATGGGCAGATAGGAGCAGAGCTTCCAACCCTTCATGGAAACCAGGACAACTAGTCTGGTTATCCACTACTTTTCTTCCTCGATGGGTTCATGCTGGTAAATTCTCTCCCCGTTATCTTGGACCATTTCCCATTATCCAACAGGTCAACCCAGTTGCTTTTCGACTCAAACTTCCTGACTATCTCAAAAGGGTTCACCCAGTGTTTCATGTCTCTTTGCTCAAAGAGTACAAGGTAGACCCGTTCCTCAGACCCATCAATAAGAGTCGAGCCCAGGTACGTTCTATTCCAGAAGAATATGAAGTAGCGTACCTAGTGGACTCCAGATACCACCTAGGTCGACTCCAATACCTGGTTCACTGGAAACGCTATCCAGTGGAAGAGAGGTCTTGGGAACCAGTAAGTCATATTCATGCTCCTAGACTTTTGAGAAAATGTCATCGCCTTCATCCGGGCAAGCCGGGGGGTTCACCGAGAGGAGAGGGGTATACTGTCAGGAACCAAGTTTGGAAACATTGGTATCGATGGCGATTCCGACGATGACCGGTCTAGTCCTCACCTAACATGGCGCCTGACAGGACGCCGGAGCTTATATAATCTGGCTCCGCCCACTTTTCGGAGCGTTGTATCTGTTGTTACACTCTCTCTCAACGCTCCGTCTGTGGATTATTGCTATCCTGTGTTTAACTTATAGTTCTCTTTTCCCCTTGTTCCTTCCTTGTTGTCATTCATTTCTACTTTTCCGTGTTCGCTATAGTTTTGCTCTGCGCACACGTGTTCTGCTGTAAATTCTACTGCGGTACCTTTCCGCTTCTTTATTTCTTTCTTACTTAAACTTGTACATTTCCTTTTACCTGGTTCTCCGGCCGCGAGGGTGCTCGCACACTGTGTTCCGCGTCCGGGAACAGGAGCTTCCTATTTACCTTACTATCGGCTGTCCTTTCAGCCCTTTGGACTGTTGTTTCATTATTCCTCTCTCACGAAAGCGCTGAACTGGAAGCCTCAGCGTTTCGTTAGCCTACTTCTCTACCTTCTTTTCTCTCCCTACGGCGTAAGACCTGCTGGCGTTTGGTTCCATTTCCGTTCCGCCGTGGGGGGTAAGAGCTATTCTAGACTACTTAGGCAGTTCTACTGCCAGCTCAATTGCCTTCTCACTGTGGTTGGGTATAGTAGTCCTTCTCCATTACTTTTCCTACAGCACCCTTTTTCTTCTTTATACCATCCTTTCCCTACCCTATTTTTAGGGTCCTCTACCCTATTCCTCTGTATATATATATTCTTGTCTTTTGGATTCTCAATTCATCAACAACATCATCTACTCTGACATCTTGGAGTTGCCATTTATCGATTGACACCATCTAAGTCCTACCTTCCGAACCCATCTATGGACTAGGGTTTTTTCCGCCTTCGGGCTTTTTCCCTAGAACTGAGGCTGGCCCCCTGGGGTTCCCCGGTGATAGGTCCATCCTTCTGTCAAGGTGGCCTCCGGAGGGGCCAGACCTTATCTTCACGAAAAGAAGACCCGGACCCAGAAAAGCAAGGTTCCAAGGACTAAGGAGAAGCCAAGCAAGGTAGAGACTGATCCTTGTATACATACCTCGGAAGAGACAGGTGAGGAGAAAGGGGAGGTAGACAAGGGATCGGACAGATAGAGTCTGTTTTACAGTCATCTGTGTTCACCTTGAGTGACATTGACTTGTTATTCCCTGTACTCCTACCCGTAGATGTATGGAAATAGGTTCGGACAATAGATGATGTGCCGGGTTTGGAGATACGTGGGCAAATATGATTAGAATTGATGGAGAAAGACCAGCTGGTGAGAAACCACCACAGGTAATACTTACTTTACCTGATAGGATTGTCGCTAAACTAAAAACTATAATTCCAGAAAAAGGGATTATTTGGGACAAGCTTACGGCCTGTGTCCAAGGGAAACCTGAAGGCGCCACCGAATTTTTTAATAGATTTGAGCAGGTATTTTCTGACTTCAGTGGACAGGATTTAGGTACAGAGTCGGGGAAGAGGTTGTTCGTGGACAAATTTGTACGTGGATTGTTACCTGACATCCAGTCACAAATTATGTCCTCTGAGAGCACTTGGCAGGCAAAATCTCAATCTGAGGTTTTGCACATGGCTCAGTATTATGAGAACCGTGTTAATAATGAGAAGGAAAACATTGAAAAGAGAAAGGGAGATTTGAAAACCAAAGTATTATTACAGCAAATTGTTAGAAACCCCAAAGGAGGTACGACACAGACTAGAGGTCAGTACGGTCCAAAAGGAAATGCTCCTCTGAGTCCTGTAAATATTAATCAATGTGCTTATTGCCGCCAGGAAGGTCATTGGCGAGCACAGTGTCCTGTCCTTTGCCAGAGGTCAAGCAGTGTGTTTGGGGGTATGGGTAGATGACCTAGGGGCCGCCCTGGAGCAGGGGGCCCTGACAGAGGTCAGCTTTTACAAGATTCTCAGCAACCTTTTTCACAGGAAAATCAGACCTCGAGTATGGACTCGAGAAACATATTTGATCACCCTTCTGCTGCCTACCTTTCTGAAGAGCTTCCTTCTGATGAGGCTCTATTTCATTAGGATTGCCCGAAGCAGGGTTTGGAACCTTCACCTATTCCCGTTAATCAGAAAGGCCCCTTCGTTGAATTATTAGTGGGGAATAGGAAACACCAGTTTTTGATTGACACTGGAGCACAGAAGTGCTCCATTGATCATTCTCGGGTTCCAAACATCCCACTGTCAGGGCAAACAAATGTTTCCGTAGGGTTCTCTGGGGTACCAACTGTCTGTCCGGTTTCTGCGCCGGTATCCGTTTCTTTGGGTCCCTTCACCATTGTCCTTTCCTTCTCACTTCGAACTGTGGAGAGAATTTGCTGGGGTTGAATTTGTTAAAGAAATTGAACGCAGTAATTCATTGTTCTTCGGATGGAGTACGGCTAACGGTTCCACCACAGCAACTTCCTAATTCTCAGTTCTTGATTCGACCTTTACCTCCCGAGTTCAGCATTGTCCCGGAATGTTTGTGGGCGGTGGACGACAATGATGTTGGAGTGTTACAGATTGAGCCTGTTAAAATAGTTCTGAAACATGGGTTGAAACTGCCACGCATCCCGCAGTATAAAATATCAGTCGAAGGTGAACGTGCTTTGAAATGCATTGTCTCCGATTTTGTACATCGTGGGGTGATCGAGGAGATTACAGGTAGTTTGTGTAACAGTCCGATCTTGCCCGTATATAAGAAAGGCGACAATGCAATTCCATACCGGTTCATAATTGATCTTCGTGCTATTAACCGAGTGGTCGCCCCACAATTTCCTATTGTGCCTGATGTGATGACGATATTAACAATGATCCCTGCTACGGCTACTCACTTCAGCGTTGTGGATTTAAAAAACGCTTTCTTTAGTATCCCTATACATAAAGAAAGCAGATATCTGTTTGCGTTCACCTTGGGGGGAGGCTCATTTACATTTACAAGGGCACCTCAAGGGTATACTGAAAGTCCCAGTATTTATAGTAGAGCCTTGAAAGAGCAGCTCGACACCCTTGAATTGCCACCTACTTGCACGCTGCTTCAATATGTTGACGATTTGCTTTTGGCTGCAGATTCTGAGAGTGCCTGTAAAGAAGGCACTGTACTGTTGCTTGTTCATCTAGCTAAAAATGGTCACAAAGCTTCGCTTAAAAAATTTCAATATTGTTGTCAGGAGGTTGCCTATCTAGGCTACCTCCTGTCAAAGGAGGGGAGAAGATTGACACCTGAAAGAATAAAACATTTCTGGAATGTCTGTTCCAAATACACAGAAGGAAGTCAGAACCCTGATAGGTATGGCTTCTTACTGTAGGTTGTGGATCCCGAATTTCGCACTAGTGATAAAACCGATGTTGGCTTTGACGAAGAAGGGCATTTCTCTGCCACTGCCATGGGAATCTGAACATCAACGATCATTTGAGCTTCTCAAAACCGTGCTATGTTCGGCACCGGTTCTGGGTACTCCAAATTATGACAAGGCCTTTGTTTTGTTTGTGCATGAATGTGATGGATGTGCTTTGGCTGTGTTAACACAGGAACACGGAGGGAAGAATAGGCCGTGCGGCTACTACTCCTCCGCCCTTGATCCTGTCGCATGCGCTTTGCCAAGATGTTTGTGCGCTGTCGCTGCTGCTGCCGCGTCTGTAAAACAGAGTGAGGGAATGGTCCTAGGCCATGACTTGATTTTGATGGTACCTCACTCTGTTGATATTCTATTGAACAAAACCCAAACGCAACACCTCACCTCAGCACGGTTAACAAGGTATGAACTAATTCTGTTTGCCCCTCACATCCAAATTAAGAGGTGTTGTGTTCTTAATCCGGCTGAACTCTCACCTTTCCCGCAAAACACTGTTTGCGGTGACGAAGAATTACATGACTGCCTGTATACCACTGAACAAGAAACGAAGGGCAGGATAGATCTCATAGATACTCCTTTGGACAATGCAGAAGGGGAGCAGTTTTGTGATGGCTCCTGCTTCAAACTTTCGAATGGTACATCTACAGCTGCTTATGCAGTTACTACATTGAGCAAAGTTGTCGAAACTAAGAGAATTTCGCATAACTCCGCGCAGGCCGCAGAGATTATAGCGTTGACCCGAGCTTGTGAACTTTCCCAAGGGTGAAGAGTAAATATATATACTGATATTCAGTACGCATTTGGGGTGGCTCACAACTTTGGAAAACTTTGGTCGGATAGAGGGTTCCTGACCTCACACGGGACCAAGATCCAGCATGGCCCCTTGATAGTGCAATTACTTTCGGCACTCTCACTCCCTAAACAGTTAGCGATCATGAAATGTGCAACACATCGCAAGGTCATAGATGATGTGGGCAAAGGGAACGCTTTTGCGGATCTGATAGCCAGACAAACGGCCACAGACCTTAGCACGGATATGTATGCTTTGAGGGAAATGAGAGATGCCTGTATAATGGATGAAGGTATTGGGTCTGTGCGAGATATTCAAACTGATGCCACAATTGAAGAATCTAAAAAGTGGGCTGAAGGAATGGGGAAACTGGATGACGAAGGGTGTTGGGTGGATACATCCGAAGGGAAATGATTGCTTCCTGATTCTTATGTATTGGCAATGGTTACAATGACACACGGTCCTACGCATGTGTGTGCCCAGCAGATCACGAAAATGTTAGAACAGGTTTGGGTAAATGACAAGATTCTGGACACTGCAAAGAGGCACGTCCAGAACTGTATGATCTGCCTGCAGCACAATGTGGGTAAGGGGACAGTGACTCAAGGGGAAGTTTTGGGCCCCCTTCTGTCACCTTTGAGGTCATCCACTTTGATTTTATTGAAATGGAGCGATGCAATAATCTAAAATATGTTCTTGTAATTATTTGTGCCTTCAGTAAATGGGTCGAGGCTTTCCCTGTCAAAGATGCTACCGCCATGACCACTGCAAAGATTATTGTAAAAGAATTCTTTCCTCGATTTGGGCTCCCGAGGATAATCTGGTCGGATAATGGTCCTCACTTTATCGCAGCAGTAATTTTGCAAATATGTGCAGCCCTATGTATTGAGAAACGATTTCATTGAGCTAGACATCCTCAAAGTGCTGGGTTGGTAGAAAGACACAACAGTATTTTAAAGAATAAATTTGCAAAAACATGTGCTGATACCAAACTAAAATGGCCAGATGCTTTGCCTAGTGTTATTAGCTATGTGTACCACACCTCAGACTAGAACTGGGATTTCTCCATTTGAAGTAGTAATTGGGAGACCTGCTAACATTTGGGGTCTCCCGAAACCTAAAGCCCTGAGGGAGGTGGAACATGGATTGCTTGTAGACTACTGTAACCAGTTAACTAAAAACCTGTATTTCATTTACCACCAGGTGCATGCTGCTTTACCTGTACGGTTCACGGGCCCAGGACACGATATACAGCCTGGAAGTTGGGTCCTCGTGAAGGCCTACGAGAGGTCTTCCTGTATCGCGCTGGCGGGGACCTCATCAGGTGTTATTGGTCACCAGGACAGCAGTGCGGGTGGCTGGAAAGAAGAACTGGATTCACGCGACGCACATCAAGAAACTTCCTCACCCGACGCCACACGTTACAGAAGAAGCAGAACCCCTCGCTGATGCTACAGTCTCTGATCTTGGAGTAGCAAACAGCGCTGTGAATGCGTCGGAGAAGTTCTCTGAGCCTGAGGTGCTTGGGGGACAGTCCATTTCGTCTCCGCACTCTTTTGAAAAATCACTTCCGGAAAACACTGTTTTGAGCTCTGCGACTTCCGTCGCCACCGACACGTCGCTTCCCTCAGGAAGTGACGATACTTTGCTTCCGGACCAGACAATTTTCGGTACCATCAGGTACAACCTTCGACCAAGGAAATAGAACTACGGCACGAGTTTCGTGCATCTGGAAAAAAGGAAGTGATTGGAAAATTGTCTTGTTATGAAAAAGTTTTGTTGAACAAAAACGGATTCTGCTGGCTAGGGTTGGGAAGGACTAAGGGCCTCATTCCGAGTATGGCGTTAAGGGATAGCGGCCACCGCTAACGAGAGCGGTGGCGGTAATCCCTTACCGCCATACTCCGAGTTCCCTTAGCGCCATGGTGCTTTTAACACCTGCTTTTAGCAGGCGTTAAATACCATGGCGCTAAGGGACCTTGATGTTAATTACGCCACCGTAATTTACGGTGGCGTAATTGACGCCTTCCCCACTCCCATTATGCCCTATGGGGCAAGAATGGGAATGGGGAAGGGTAAATGGGGATTGGGGAATTACCGCCCCGCCAACCTTGGAATGGGGCGGTAATTCCGCCAACCACCAAGGCGCTGCCGGTCCGGGTACGGCGTCAACCAAGGCGTTAATAGCGCCATTGGTTAGCGCCGTACTCGGAATGAGGCCCTAAGAAATCACACAACCGAAGTGTCGCCAGCAACGAACATTGGGGCCGTCGATCGAGAAACTACGATGCCTGCCACCTTCACCGCTGCTTCCCGTACTGAACTTGTAAATAAGGGGGTGACCAAATCGAACAATGAACAATGTGCCTGGGCCCCGAAAACGTACTGTCGTGTTCTGATAATGATTATTGTTATTTTTGCAACTGCTGCTGTAGGACTTTGGTATTTCGAAGAAATCTATCCTTTGAAACCTTTATTACCGACCAAGATCGTACCAACTGTTTTGACTCCCTCTGTACACCTTCACACTCTGTCCCCTAGAGACACCCAACATAGACTCGAAACATAGACAGAAGTATCATAATAACACCCTGATGATAGTAAAGAATGCTACTCATGCCATTTTTAATAAGAGTAATTGTTGGATTTGTACTCATTTACCGCAACATGGGAACAAGGGACTGGGATGGTATATACATCCTCTACCTTTAACGACTGCTTGCTATGCCTCTCTTAGAGCACTTTTCTTTGGCCGATGGAATGATAGCAACTCAGGAAACTTTGATGGAACTAATCTGAATGATTTAGAGAAACGTGAATTGACTCCCCTGGGATGCTCGCTTTTCGCAAATAGAAGTAAACCTAACGTCGCTTCTATTAGGCTGTCTGACAAACTATCTCTTCCTTTTCAAACTCTGATTTCCTTTAAAATGGCTCCGATAGGCAATAAAGACGCTGTACCTCCTTCTTATTCTATAAATCACAGTCCTGACTCGGTTCCCTTCTGTGTACAGAGAAATGGCACTAGGCCGATGGGAGATTTTGAACCTTGTAAAAACATTGTAAATTTGACTGGGGAAAACAGGCCTCTGTATGTAGGGGGGCCTCTTTATTTTGTTTGTGGTAGTTTAGCATTTCCCTGGTTGCCGAAGGATTGGCAGGGAACTTGTTATTTAGGAATATTGTTACCCGGGGTATTTCTAGCAAGTACATTAGAGATTTCTAAGGCTCGCCCGCGGCGAGACGACAACGGAGATACCCCTGGGCAAGTATTGGGGGACATAGCGAAATCAGTTGTGCCCTTTTGGGGACAAATAGAAAACTCAGAGAACATTAGAGGATTAGCAAGGGTACTGGAGAGAACAATCAACCGGACCACGGACATAATCTACAATATGACCTTAGAGCAAAAGGCAATAAGATTGGTAGCACTTCAAAATCGGATGGCATTAGATGTCATTTTGGCGGAACGAGGTGGAGTATGCAAATTAGTGGGGTCCGCTTGTTGTGTTTTCGTACCAGACTCCTCACCAACAATTTTTAAAGCAATTCAGAACTTACATACTCTCAGTTCTGAAGTCCATATCCCTGTAGGAGACTGGAAACTTACTACTTGGTTCTGGGATTCTTTGCGATTGTGGGGTTGGAAGGTGTTTTCCGTTATTCTGGTTATTTTAGGGATTCTGTTATTTCTTTGTTGCTGTTTTCAATGCCTCCCAAGTATGTGTGGAATGATAGGGGGGTGTTGTGCTCAAGCAGTGAGCGCAATAGGGCATAAAATATATACCCCAGATACAGCATCTAAAGAATTCATGTTACAAGAGGTTTTTATGAATGACCTTATGGCTATAGACATTACAGACAATGATGCGGAATCTATGGATGATAACACATGGAGTTATTTTCAAAAGTATTAGGAATGATGTTTAGCACTTGGCATAGGCCAAAAGGAGAGTCTGTCGAAATTGAAATAATATTATACCTCCTATCGCATTGTTTGAATGTATGTTGGCCTACGCCAAGTTGTCTAAAAACATTGTGTAAATAGATTCCGCAGCAAGGTCTTGACCTTAATGTATTGTGTAATTTGCCATCTTGGATTTAGCCGCCATTTTAGGTTCTCTTGTAGTGTGGAAGTCACCCTGAACAACAAAATGGAGGGCGAATGACATTTCGAGTGGGATTCTGGCTGCTGTGACCTCCGCACACATGAATAAGTAATATGCCTGCAGGCCACTTGTTGGGGTCGCGAACTGAGACCTTGTCCTATCCCTGACCTAGGTGTAAATGAACAACTGTATCAGTGGAACTGATCAAAAGCATACATTATGGGATTGACCTGGCAACGAACTCTAGGCCTGGTTCCAAGAATGGTTAACCCGCGAAGGGGTTGGCCAGAGCTGATTAAAAAGTATAAAAACCCGAGTATCCCAATGTACGGTCTCTCACACTAACACTGCAAACTACCGTTGATAGTTCGTTCTGTTACTCTGAGGGCCGAATAGCTATCCGTTTGTCAATTGACTTTTGGTAATTGTTGTATCTTTGAATAAAGCGCTTTGTATGTTCTTTGTAACCTGTGTTGGTGTGTTTCCTTTGGGCTTCCCGGCCTCATATCAATGTTTCTGTTTCCATAGTTGGCGCCCGAACAGGGACCCTCAAGATTGATGCTGGATCATTGAAGGTTGACGCAGACTATCGAACCGGGATCGGGCGGTGTGATTCTGTGGGCCCGACCGATCGAGACGCGATACCTCGGCAGCGCTGCATGATCCGATCCTTGGACGATAGTCGTGTGGTCTGACACGGCATCTTGACGAGGGTCCAATTTTGAGGCGGGCAGATTTGCCGAAACCACCAAACACAAGGTAAAATTTGTTAGGTAAGTTCTTTGGTAAACCGTACGGTCCTCCTTAGGTTTGGTCAGGTGCAGTCGTGACCCGGCTCTTAATTTAACCCTGACAATCTGAATTTGGCGTATTGTATCTGCAGACACAATTATTGAACCAGGTAACACCAATTTTTTGTGAAATGCCTGGGAAATTGTCTAGCTGTTTTAGGGCTCTGTTCCGCAGCGATCGACAATCCTTGGAATTTAGCCGCCCGGCACCACAGGAGGAGTCGCCGGCGTGTACTATGTACTGTAAGTATGGCATTGGAAGTATAGTATTTAATGATATTTGGCACAGACAGACCAGACATGCCCCCGAATTTCAGTGGCCAATCAACCGTAGTTTCGAGATCCCCCGTATTGAATACTTAGAATTGATCTTGTGAAAGAAAAAGGCTAGACCAGCAGCCTTTGATGTGTTACAGAATTGGAAGAAAGAAGCATTACAGCACCTTAAAAGTAGGGATAAACATGCACGTTGTCATAAAACAAACGCTGAGAAAGCATTATTATATGATATATGATAAAGAAAAGCGGTCAGAATCAGTTAAAAATATGGATAGAGCCTTTTCACTCGGGATCCAGAAAATGTACCCCTCTAAAGATTTCCATGTTTCTGAGGAATTTATTGAGAAATTATTAAATGAACGCAGGCCCGATGCCTCAGCGCCACCTCCGTATGCTCCTATTTTGGGCGCTCTGCCCATTCCTGCTGTTGCTCCTGTTGTTACTCCTGTTCCCCCTATACAACCTATTGTTCCTAGTCCTTTGGTTGTTGTTCCTCCGCCTATTGCACCGCCCCTTTTCCCTGCACCGATAGTTGCACCTTTGTTAAATTTACCTATACCTCCGTTCCCGAGTGGCCCCGTATTGACTGAAGTTGATTCAGGTGCAGGGTCAAAGATTGTGACTCGTAGTACTGTTTCTGCAGATAAGAAACAGGAATTGTTTGCATGGGATTAGCATTGCATGGAGAAAGGTGATCAAGCTAATGTTTTTTCGACATTATCTAATTTGAATAGTTTTCCTGAGAAAAATGTTTTTATCGAAGGTTTGGGGACTCATTTGTGTGTGATGTGGGGTAGATTACAAAATTCGGATCTTCCACAAGGGGTGAGAGATCTGAATGCTTTGGCACTTTCGAGGGACACAGAGCAGAAAGTATATGGACATGTTGAAAGATTGTTTGAGTTTAGGAAAGACTTTGAAAAATCACAAGATGAGGATGATAAAGATGTTAGAATATATGTACAGACACGGTTCCTTCCGTGCCGTAGATCGGCACCTGAGGAAGTCCGAATTTGTACTAAAGATGCGGTTCGATGGATCTCAGATTCATCGATACCCCCAGACGAAGTGTATGACACGTATAGTCAGTATACAGTAGAAATGCAAAGAAAGGTAATTCAGGTGATCGTACAGCACCTGCAGGAGGAATGTGTAAGGAAGAGGGTTAGTTGCCCCATAGAATTATTGGGGATTTGTAAAAGGGCTTTTTCGTCCGACACTTCTACAGCTGCCTTAGCGCTCGACCTGGCTCTGTTGCTTAGTAAGCGGCCGGAGGTACCTATATCTCAGTTGCCTATGAGAGAGGTTCCTCCGACCTTTGTCCCAAAAGTTGAGATCCCTGCCAACGCTGGGACTGGTGCCCCCGCTGTGGATATCCCTGCACAATATGTATCGCAATTCGTTCATGTCCCGTTTTCACGACAGGAAGTGAACACAATTAGACAATCAGTTCCCGATATTAGGAAAAACCCGACGGGGTTTTACAAAGAGATAGAGTCCGTTTTACAGTCATCTGTGTTCACCTTGAGTGACATTGACTTGTTATTCCCTGTACTCCTACCCGTAGATATATGGAAATAGGTTCGGACAATAGATGATGTGCCGGGGTTGGGAGATACGTGGGCAAATATGATTAGAATTGATGGAGAAAGACCAGCTGGTGATAAACCACCACAGGTAATACTTACTTTACCTGATAGGATTGTCGCTAAACTAAAAACTATAATTCCAGAAAAAAGGATTATTTGGGACAAGCTTACGGCCTGTGTCCAAGGGAAAACTGAAGGCGCCACCGAATTTTTTAATAGATTTGAGCAGGTATTTTCTGACTTTAGTGGACAGGATTCAGGTACAGAGTTGGGGAAGAGGTTGTTCGTGGACAAATTTGTACGTGGATTGTTACCTGACATCCAGTCACAAATTATGTCCTCTGAGAGCGCTTGGCAGGCAAAATCTCAATCTGAGGTTTTGCACATGGCTCAGTGTTATGAGAACCGTGTTAATAATGAGAAGGAAAAAATTGAAAAGAGAAAGGGAGATTTGAAAACCAAAGTATTATTACAGCAAATTGTTAGAAACCCCAAAGGAGGTACGACACAGACTAGAGGTCAGTACGTTCCAAAAGGAAATGCTCCTCTGAGTCCTGTAAATATTAATCAATGTCTTATTGCCGCCAGGAAGGTCATTGGCGAGCACAGTGCCCTGTCCTTTGCCAGAGGTCAAGCAGTGTGTTTGGGGGTATGGGTAGACGACCTAGGGGCCGCCCTGGAGCAGGGGGCCCTGACAGAGGTCAGCTTTTACAAGATTCTCAGCAACCTTTTTCACGGGAAAATCAGACCTCGAGTATGGACTCGAGAAACATATTTGATCACCCTTCTGCTGCCTACCTTTCTGAAGAGCTTCCTTCTGATGAGGCTCTATTTCATTAGGATTGCCCGAAGCAGGGTTTGGAACCTTCACCTATTCCCGTTAATCATAAAGGCCCCTACGTTGACTTATTAGTGGGGAATAGGAAACACCAGTTTTTGATTGACACTGGAGCACAGAAGTGCTCCATTGATCATTCTCGGGTTAAAAACATCCCACTGTCAGGGCAAACAAATGTTTCCGTACAGTTCTCTGGGGTACCAACTGTCTGTCCGGTTTCTGCGCCGGTATCCGTTTCTTTGGGTCCCTTCACCATTGTCCTTTCCTTCTCACTTCGAACTGTGGAGAGAATTTACTGGGGTTGAATTTGTTAAAGAAATTGAACGCAGTAATTCATTGTTCTTCGGATGGAGTACGGCTAACGGTTTCACCACAGCAACTTCCTAATTCTCAGTTCTTGATTTGACCTTTACCTCCCGAGTTCAGCATTGTCCCGGAATGTTTGTGGTCGGTGGACGACAATGATGTTGGAGTGTTACAGATTGAGCCCGTTAAAATAGTTCTTCTGAAACATGGGGTGAAACTGCCACGCATCCCGCAGTATAAAATATCAGTCGAAGGTGAATGTGCTTTGAAATGCATTGTCTCCGATTTTGTACATCGTGGGGTGATCGAGGAGATTACAGGTAGTTTGTGTAACAGTCCGATCTTGCCCGTTTATAAGAAAGGCAACAATGCAATTCCATACCGGTTCATAATTGATCTTTGTGCTATTAACCGAGTGGTCGCCCCACAATTTCCTATTGTGCCTGATGTGACGACGATATTAACAATGATCCCTGCTACGGCTACGCACTTCAGCGTTGTGGATTTAAAAAATGCTTTCTTTAGTATCCCTATACAAAAAGAAAGCAGATATCTGTTTGCGTTCACCTTGGGGGGACGCTCATTTACATTTACAAGGGCACCTCAAGGGTATACTGAAAGTCCCAGTATTTATAGTAGAGCCTTGAAAGAGCAGCTCGACACCCTTGAATTGCCACCTACTTGCACGCTGCTTCAATATGTTGACGATTTGCTTTTGGCTGCAGATTCTGAGAGTGCCTGTGAACAAGGCACTGTACTGTTGCTTGTTCATCTAGCTAAAAATGGTCACAAAGCTTTGCTTAAAAAATGTCAATATTGTTGTCAGGAGGTTGCCTATCTAGGCTACCTCCTGTCAAAGGAGGGGAGAAGATTGACACCTGAAAGAATAAAACATTTCTGGAATGTCTGTTCCAAATACACAGAAGGAAGTCAGAACCCTGATAGGTATGGCTTCTTACTGTAGGTTGTGGATCCCGAATTTCGCACTAGTGATAAAACCGATGTTGGCTTTGACGAAGAAGGGCATTTCTCTGCCACTGCCATGGGAATCTGAACATCAACGATCATTTGAGCTTCTCAAAACCGCGCTATGTTCGGCACCGGTTCTGGGTACTCCAAATTATGACAAGGCCTTTGTTTTGTTTGTGCATGAATGTGATGGATGTGCTTTGGCTGTGTTAACACAGGAACACGGAGGGAAGAATAGGCCATGCGGCGACTACTCCTCCGCCCTTGATCCTGTCGCATGCGCTTTGCCAAGATGTTTGCGCGCTGTCGCTGCTGCTGCCGCGTCTGTAAAACAGAGTGAGGGAATGGTCCTAGGCCATGACTTGATTTTGATGGTAACTCACTCTGTTGATATTCTATTGAACAAAACCCAAACGCAACACCTCACCTCAGCACGGTTAACAAGGTATGAACTAATTCTGTTTGCCCCTCACATCCAAATTAAGAGGTGTTGTGTTCTTAATCCGGCTGAACTCTTACCTTTCCCGCAAAACACTGTTTGCGGTGACGAAGAATTACATGACTGCCTGTACACCACTGAACAAGAAACGAAGGGCAGGATAGATCTCATAGATACTCCTTTGGACAATGCAGAAGGGGAGCTGTTTTGTGATGGCTCCAGCTTCAAACTTTCGAATGGAACATCTACAGCTGCTTATGCAGTTACTTCATTGAGCAAAGTTGTCGAAACTAAGAGAATTTCGCATAACTCCACGCAGGCCGCAGAGATTATAGCGTTGACCCGAGCTTGTGAACTTTCCCAAGGGCGAAGAGTAAATATATATACTGATAGTCAGTACGCATTTTGGGTGGCTCACAACTTTGGAAAGCTTTGGTCGGAAAGAGGGTTCCTGACCTCACACAGGACCAAGATCCAGCATGGCCCCTTGATAGTGCAATTACTTTCGGCACTCTCACTCCCTAAACAGTTAGCGATCATGAAATGTGCAGCACATCGCAATGTCATAGATGATGTGGGCAAAGGGAACGCTTTTGCGGATCTGATAGCCAGACAAACGGCCACAGACCTTAGCACAGATATGTATGCCTCGAGGGAAATGAGAGATGCTTGTATAATGGATGAAGGTATTGGGTCTGTGCGAGATATTCAAACTGATGCCACAATGGAAGAATCTAAAAAGTGGGCTGAAGGAATGGGGAAACTGGATGATGAACGGTGTTGGGTGGATACATCCGGAGGGAAATGGTTGCTTCCTGATTCTTATGTATTGGCAATGGTTACGATGACACACGGTCCTACGCATGTGTGTGCCCAGCAGATCACGATAATGTTAGAACAGGTTTGGGTAAATGACAAGATTCTGGACACTGCAAAGAGGCACGTCCAGAACTGTATGATCTGCCTGCAGCACAATGTGGGTAAGGGGACAGTGACTCAAGGGGATGTTTTGGGCCCCCTTCTGTCACCTTTGAGGTCATCCACTTTGATTTTATTGAAATGGAGCGATGCAATAATCTAAAATATGTTCTTGTAATTATTTGTGCCTTCAGTAAATGGGTCGAGGCTTTCCCCGTCAAAGATGCTACCGCCATGACCACTGCAAAGATTATGGTAAAAGAATTCTTTCCTCGATTTGGGCTCCCGAGGATAATCTGGTCGGATAACGGTCCTCACTTTATTGCAGCAGTAATTTTGCAAATATGTGCAGCCCTATGTATTGAGAAACAATTTCATTGAGCTAGACATCCTCAAAGTGCTGGGTTGGTAGAAAGACACAATGGTATTTTAAAGAATAAACTTGCAAAAACATGTGCTGATACCAAACTAAAATGACCAGATGCTTTGCCTAGTGTTATTAGCTATGTGTACCACACCTCAGACTAGAACTGGGATTTCTCCATTTGAAGTAGTAATGGGGAGACCTGCTAACATTTGGGGTCTCCCGAAACCTAAAGCCCTGAGGGAGGTGGAAAATGCATTGCTTGTAGACTACTGTAACCCGTTATTCTAAAAACCTGTATTTCATTTACCACCAGGTGCATGCTGCTTTACCTGTACGGTTCACGGGCCCAGGACACGATATACAGCCTTGAAGTTGGGTCCTCGTGAAGGCCTACGAGAGGTCTTCCTGTATCGCGCCTCGCTGGCGGGGACCCCATCAGGTGTTATTGGTCACCAGGACAGCAGTGCGGGTGGCTGGAAAGAAGAACTGGTTTCACGCGACGCACATCAAGAAACTTCCTCACCCGACGCCACACGTTCCAGAAGAAGCAGAACCCCTCGCTGATGCTACAGTCTCTGATCTTGAGTGCGTCGGAGAAGTTCTCTGAGCCTGAGGAGCTTGGGGGACAGTCCATTTCGTCTCCGCACTCTTTTGAAAAATCACTTCCGGAAAACACTGTTTCGAGCTCTGCGAGTTCCGTCGCCACCGACACGTCGCTTCCCTCAGGAAGTGACGATACTTTGCTTCCGGACCAGACAATTTTCGGTACCTTCAAGTACAACCTTCGACCAAGGAAATAGAACTACGGCACGAGTTTCGTGCATCTGGAAAAAAGGAAGTGATTGGAAAATTGTCTTGTTATGAAAAAGTTTTGTTGAACAAAAAGGGATTCTGCTGGCTAGGGTTGGGAAGGACTAAGAAATCACACGACCGAAGTGTCACCAGCAACGAACATTGGGGCCGTCGATCGAGAAACTACGATGCCTGCCACCTTCACCGCTGCTTCCCGTACTGAACTTGTAAATAAGGGGGTGACCAAATTGAACAATGAACAATGTGCCTGGGCCCCGAAAACGTACTGTTGTGTTCTGATAATGATTATTGTTATTTTTGCAACTGCTGCTGTAGGACTTTGGTATTTCGAAGAAATCTATCCTTTGAAACCTTTATTACCGACCAAGATCGTACCAACTGTTTTGACTCCCTCTGTACACCTTCACACTCTGTCCACTAGAGACTCCCAACATAGACAGAAGTATCATAATAACACCCTGATGATAGTAAAGAATGCTACTCATGCCATTTTTAATAAGAGTAATTGTTGGATTTGTACTCATTTACCGCAACATGGGAACAAGGGACTGGGATGGTATATATATCCTCTACCTTTAACGACTGCTTGCTATGCCTCTTTTAGAGCTCTATTCTTTGGCCGATGGAATGATAGCAACTCAGGAAACTTTGATGGAACTAATCTGAATGATTTCGAGAAACGTGAATTGACTCCCCTGGGATGCTCGCTTTTCGCAAATAGAAGTAAACCTAACGTCGCTTCTGTTAGGCCGTCTGACAAACTATCTCTTCCTTTTCAAACTCTGATTTCCTTTAAAATGGCTCCGATAGGCAATAAAGACGCTGTACCTCCTTCTTATTCTATAAATCACAGTCCTGACTCGGTTCCCTTCTGTGTACAGAGAAATGGCACTGGGCCGATGGGAGATTTTGAACCTTGTAAAAATATTGTAAATTTGACTGGGGAAAACAGGCCTCTGTATGTAGGGGGGCCTGTTTATTTTGTTTGTGGTAGTTTAGCATTTCCCTGGTTGCCCAAGGATTGGCAGGGAACTTGTTATTTAGGAATATTGTTACCCGGGGTATTTCTAGCAAGTACATTAGAGATTTCTAAGGCTCGCCCGCGGCGAGATGACAACGGAGATACCCCTGGGCAAGTATTGGGGGACATAGCGAAATCAGTTGTGCCCTTTTGGGGACAAATAGCAAACTCAGAGAACATTAGGGGATTAGCAAGGGTACTGGAGAGAATGATCAACCGGACCACGGACATACTCTACAATATGACCTTAGAGCAAAAGGCAATAAGATTGGTAGCACTTCAAAATCGGATGGCATTAGATGTCATTTTGGCGGAACGAGGTGGAGTATGCAAATTAGTGGGGTCCGCTTGTTGTGTTTTCGTACCAGACTCCTCACCAACAATTTTTAAAGCAATTCAGAACTTACATACTCTCAGTTCTGAAGTCCATATCCCTGTAGGAGACTGGAACCTTAGTACTTGGTTCTGGGATTCTTTGCGATCGTGGGGTTGGAAGGTGCTTTCCGTTATTCTGGTTATTTTAGGGATTCTGTTATTTCTTTGTTGTTGTTTTCAATGCCTCCCAAGTATCTGTGGAATGATAGGGGGGTGTTGTGCTCAAGCAGTGAGCGCAATAGGGCATAAAATATATACCCCAGATACAGCATCTAAAGAATTCATGTTACAAGAGGTTTTTATGAACCACCTTATGGCTATAGACATTACAGACAATGATGCGGAATCTATGGATGATAACACATGGAGTTATTTTCAAAAGTATTAGGAATGATGTTTAGCACTTGGCATAGGCCAAAAGGAGGGTCTGTCGAAATCGAAATAATATTATACCTCCTATCGCATTGTTTGAATGTATGTTGGCCTACGCCAAGTTGTCTAAAAACATTGTGTAAATAGATTCCGCAGCAAGGTCTTGACCTTAATGTATTGTGCTAATCGCCATCTTGGATTTAGCCGCCATTTTAGGTTCTCTTGTAGTGTGGAAGTCACCCTGAACAACAAAATGGAGGCCGAATGACATTTCAAGTGTGATTCTGGCCGCACACATGAATAAGTAATATGCCTGCAGGCCACTTGTTGGGGTCGCGAACTGAGACCTTGTCCTATCCCTGACCTATGTGTAAATGAACAACTGTATCAGCGGAACTGATCAAATGCATACATTATGGGATTGACCTGGCAACGAACTCTAGGCCTGGTTCCAAGAATGGTTAACCCGCGAGGGGGTTGGCCAGAGCTGGATAAAAAGTATAAAAACCCGAGTATCCCAATGTACGGTCTCTCACACTAACACGGCGAACTACCGTTGATAGTTCGTTCTGTTACTCTGAGGGCCGAATAGCTATCCGTTTGTCAATTGACTTTTGGTAATTGTTGTATCTTTGAATAAAGCGCTTTGTATGTTCTTTGTAACCTGTGTTGGTGTGTTTCCTTTGGGCTTCCCGGCCTCATATCAATGTTTCTGTTTCCACACCTACTCTCTCAAATGGGACTCCCACAACTGGGAGAGGCACTAAAGGTGCCACATTCTTGGAGCCAACCTTACCAGAGGTCTGGCAGGTGTGGCAGCTCCTGCAGTGTTTTTCTACTTCGGCCCCCATCTTTGGCCAATAAAAGTAGAGAGAGAGAGACTTTCCTTAGTCTTCTTGAAACTCAAGTGACCAGCCAAAGGAATCTCAGGGGCTAAGTGCAAGAACTGTGGTCTGTTCTCTTGGGGTACTACCAGTCGTTTGTAGTCTCCAGGTGCAGACTCGGTCGTTTCACTGTAGAAGAGGCCATCTTCCCAGTGCAACCTGTATTTCGCAGGCTCTTGCCTTTCAGCCTGAGCTTCTGCCTGGCGGCGAAGACCTTCCAGATTTGGACATTCTCTCTGTCCCTTACTGAAGTCTGCCCTGCTGGGTCCACCTTCTGCCAGTAAAGACTGCAGCTCAGGATGGTCAACAGGATCCAGATCTCCAATGAGTTCCTGGCCTTCCATTAGCTGTCTCCTTAGCGAAGGCTAAGGAGACAAGCTGGACCCCTGAAGGTTTACCCTTACATCTGGGATCTCCTTTCACATGGTCAGTCGAGCCACAAACAAAGCATTTTCCGAATGCTTTCTGGAATGGTGGCTTGTTCTGGCCTCCTTCTGGTTTGGCAACAGAAGGTACACTATTCTGCTGCGGTTTTCCTTGTGGCTTACCCTTATGGTTTTGTTTGGGGCCCTCTTTGGAATTTGAGTTATTAGAATTCTCCTTCGGTTCTTTTTTAGTCTGTCTTCCCTCATCCTTTTTCTGAGTTGCCCCAGAATCCTTATGAGTCTCCCTGTTGCCAACCCACAAGTCAGCAGCCTTCGCTAGCTTCCTGGAATCCAATTCCTAAGAATCAGTCAAGTGCTGTCTGAGCTCAAGAGAACAGGCATCATAAATAGACTCCAACATAAAAAGATTCTTCATACCCTCATAAGTGTTCACCTTGTAACCCTTAATCCATCCCTCTAAGTTTTTCAACCCTTCACTCACCCAGGTAGCCCAAGGGGTACCATCATGCTTTTTGAGGGTTCTAAACCTCTTAAAGTACTGGGAAGGGGTCTTCCCGAATCTAGCTATCAAAGCTAGTTTCACACTTTCGTACTCTTTCCTATCCTCCTCCCCCAACTCCATTACCACATCAGTTGCAACAGGAGGGAGCCTAGAGAACAACCAGGTAAGTAGCTCATTACCTGTGATGTCTTGAGCCCATGATTGTACTCAAACAAACTCAGCCAATCCAACACATCCAACTATGGTTCATACATACCAATTAATTCCATAGGCATCCAGGGTCTTTTGGGACTGGAACTTCTAGAGGAGCCAGAGACAGAAGCAGTTTCAACAGACAACCTTTTCATTTCTAACTCATGCTTGAGCTCCATTTCTCTGAGCCTAAGAATGTGTTGCATTTCTTGGTGTTTCTGTTCAGTTTGAGCAGTAATCCTTCTGAATTCCAAGTCTATTTTCATTGTATCTAGTTCAAGGACTTGAGGACTTAGTGTGGGACCTGTTATAGGCCCTGTAGGTACAGTTGGTAAGGCTACAGAGGAGCAGGGGAGACAGTTTCGTTAGCCTCTCTTTCCTCTTCAGCCTCTTCATCACTATCATCAGAACTTTGATTTAGATCAACACCATTACTGTTATCTACATTTGCTGGAGAAGTTGGTTCCTCTGAACCCGTACCCAGACTATGGTTTTCCAGCAATCTCGCTATCAGTTCTACTTTCTTGCCTCTTACAGAAAGATTCTCTTGTCTACAGAGAGCTCTCAAACTCTCAGTATTTTCACCTGACAAGGATTCTTGACTGTAAACTTCCATAGTAGACATGTTTTTGAAAGTTGCTTTTTAGTGCTAAGCTTTGTGGTTAGTTATCCTAAAGTGTTGAAATGCACTCTAAACTGTATATTCGATACAAATCCCACCGCTGTACACCAGTGTTAGGCGGAAACCTGTGCAGTTCCCTCTGGGACCACTGCAAAAGATTTAGGACTACAGGTGTTTGGCAGTAAACCCACACGGTAGCCGTCTGTACCACAAAGATTCACTTGGTAGCTGTGGCTGAGCAGTCAGACTTCTCTCAAGAAAGGTTAGACAGTATGTGGAGTATACACAATAGGGCAATTTACACAGTAGAACAAGCAGACACGGAACAGAGCTTGGGTGTAAAGATATATAATTATTTATTTATAAAAACACATCTATGAAAAATACACTGGCACTAATACGGCAAACAACTTCAATCACAATTACTATAAGTATCTCACTCCTCTAACAATAGTTCGACAAGTCTAGGTTCACCGGCACCACTTATTGGCAGACAGAGGTGAATGCTTTAACCTAGATGGCACTCTAATATTCATTAGAACGGGAGAGAAAAGGCAGGGTATGAAATCAACTCGGTACCAACACTTTTACGAAACAAATGCAAGGCAAGTAAGGCAGGGTCTACTGTAGATCGCAAAGTTCAGAGGCCACGCCCACTCGGACAGAGGCAAGGCGATATGTCCCAAAAAGTATCACAGTGGAAATGCTCTTTGAGTCTTTGTTGCAAATTGTCACTGAAAGATTGGACCAGTTCAGAACAGAAAGTTAAGAAGGCTTGGAGGCGACCCAATGGTGAGGCAAGGATTAAGACACCTAACTCTAACCGTCACAAGGGAAGCCAGGCGGACACAGTACCTTATATGTGGAGAGACAGCTCCGGCAGGGGCAGTTGTTCCTGGTGGTGGATGCAAGTCGGGGCTTTGCCAAGAGAAGAGATGATCTCGTCGTCGAAGGAAAGTTGAAGATCGTTGCATCACCAGGGAAGAGACCAGCCGCGGAGTGCTCCATCACAAGGCACCACCTTTTGGTCGCAGTACGGGCTAGTGGCTATCCAGTTGCCGGGGAGCTCAGCATGGGCAATTTGACCACTATGCCCTGGAAGCTAAGAAAAAGTAAAGGGACTGGTTGTTCCCACCAGTCATGGGAAGAAGTCTCTCCAGCAGGGAGATCTCCTCTGTCGTTGGGAAGTGGTGAGTCGGTTCAGCAGGGCTCCACCGGAGGTGTCGTCGTTGCAGGTCGGCTCAGCTTTACCCTCGTCGGATTCTTAGGTCCTGTGGCGACTTCTGAAGATCCAGTCCCAAAAGCCCTGCTTTTATGCAGCAAACCCCCATTCATTCAGCCTAGCTGTCAATCAAAACACGCTAAGTGGTGAGCGGGGTGGCTCACCACTTGGGCCAATCACACCAGAGTGTGACTTGAGTTGGCAAGGCAACTCAGTCCAGGGTGCCTAAACCCCCTCCCACACCCCCTGTGGTACCCAGACAGAATGGCACCACTTTGGAGGGCTTCTGTGTAGAAGCCCGCCAAAAGTGAAACAAAGGGCTCAACCTTTGGTTCGGAGTTATTGAGACGAACACAGACACCATTTTAAAAACTGAGTTCTGGCAAAAAATACCAACCGATAGATTTATTTAAGACAAATAAACCGGTGGTATGTTAGAGACTAACGACAAAAAGTATTAGCCTCCAACAATGGGAAGAATCCCATAGAATTATATTCGGGGTCGAATATTACAAGTAGTTTCCACTGCCACCAGCCACAACTCGACTAGGGGGGACGGGACAGTGCCCACTCGAATAACAGACCCAGGGGCAATCGAATTACCCCTACTAGTACGTCCACTATAGGATGGTTTGTACTAGTTCTGTTAGTAAATTTAGGTCTAGTAAAGCCAATGGTGACTTTACATGCCCTGGGAGACAGTAGTCAGTCCCAGGGTATGGAGTCTATGGTGGTGGTCCTCTAGGATGCTCCAGTGTTACGGCACGGAGGGTGCGGTGTAACACACATAGCAAAACATATGAGACTCTATAGAGTAAAAGACCCCATAGCCCATAGAACACATTGACATTCAAAGGAATTAACCACATTCATGTCTAAGAGTGGGAGAAAAAGAGTCTCACTCTTGGCAGGATGGAAAAAAACAAACTCCAGAAATCCAGTAAAGCTGCTGGGGGACTCACTAGGTTAGGAAATTCAGCCTAAACAGAGAATTCTCCCTAACACCCACTCATGTCCCACACATGTCCCCCTGCACCCCCACCCCCCAGCAGTGCAGGGCACCTGCCAGCTGGCCCCACACATGTCCCCCTGCACCCCACCCCCCAACAGTCAGGGGCACCTGCCAGCAGGCCCCCACACATGTCCCCCAGCACCCCCACCCCCCAGCAGTCAGGGGCACCTGTCAGCAGGCCGCCACACATGTCCCCCTGCACCCCCAACCCCCAGCAGTCAGGGGCACCTGCCAGCAGGCCCCCACACATGTCCCCCAGCACCCCCACCACCCAGCAGTGCAGGGCACCTGCCAGCTGGCCCCACACATGTCCCCCTGCACCCCACCCCCCAACAGTCAGGGGCACCTGCCAGCAGGCCCCCACACATGTCCCCCAGCACCCCCACCCCCCAGCAGTCAGGGGCACCTGTCAGCAGGCCGCCACACATGTCTCCCTGCACCCCCAGCCCCCAGCAGTCCGGGGCACCTGACAGCAGGTCCCCACACATGTCCCCCAGCACCCCCACCACCCAGCAGTCAGGGGCACCTGCCAGCAGGCACCCACACATGTCCCCCTGCACCCCCACCCCCAGCAGTCAGGGGCACCTGCCAGCAGGCCCCCACACATGACCCCCAGCACCCCCACCCCCCAGCAGTCAGGGGCACCTGCCAGCAGGCCCCCACACATGTCCCCCTGCATCCCCACCCCCCAGCAGTCAGGGGTACCTGCCAGCAGGCCCCCAAACAGGTCCCCAGAACCCCACCCCCCAGCAGTGCAGGGCACCTGCCAGCAGGCCCCCACTCATGTCCCACTCATGTCCCCCAGCACCCCCACCCCCAGCAGTCAGGGGCACCTGCAAGCAGGCCTCCACACATGTCCCCTTGCACACCCACCCCCCAGCAGTGCAGGGCACCTGCCAGCAGGCCCCCACTCATGTCCCACACATGTCCCCCTGCACCCCAACCCCTCAGCAGTGCAGGGCACCTGCCAGCAGGCCCCCACTCATGTTCCCCAGCACCCCCACACCCCATCAGTCAGGGGCACTTGCCAGCAGGCCCCCACATATGTCCCACACATGTCCCCCTGCACTCCCACCCCCAAGCAGTACAGGGCACCTGCCAGCAGGCCCCCACACATGTCCCCCTGCATCCCTACCCCCCAGCAGTCAGGGGCACCTGCCAGCAGGCCCCCACACATGTCCCCCAGCACCACCAACCCCCAGCAGTCAGGGGCACCTGCCAGCAGGCCCCCACACATTTCCCCCAGCACCCCCACCCCAAGCAGTCAGGGGCGCCTGCCAGCAGGCACCCACACAAGTCCCCCAGCACCCCCACCACCCAGCAGTCAGGGGCACCTGCCAGCAGGCCCCCACACATGTCCCCCTGCACCCCCACTCCCCAGCAGTCCAGGGTACCTGCCAGCAGGCCCCCACTCATGTCCCACTCATGTCCCCCAGCACCCCCACCCTCCAGCAGACAGGGGCACCTGCCAGCAGGCCCCCACACATGTCCCACTCATGTCCCCCAGCACCCCCACCCCCCAGCAGTCAGGGGCACCTGCCAGCAGGCCCCCACACATGTCCCCCTGCATCCCCACCCCCCAGCAGTCAGGGGCACCTGCCAGCAGGCCCCCACACATGTCCCCCTGCACCCCCACCCGCAGCAGTCAGGGGCACCTGCCAACAGGCCCCCACTCATGTCCCCCAGCAACCCCACCCCCAGCAGTGCAGGGAACCTGCCAGCAGGCCCCCAAACATGCCCCGCCGACAGGTCATCACACTCCAGACCCATGCCCCTCATGGCCACCCAAATCCCACCCCAGTCCAAACACCCCACATTGAATTCCCAAAGTATGATAGAAAATACATAACCAGCATGGCCATGAATCAATGTCCCTCAGACCCACGCAATGGTGACACATGACTGTGAAAAGATCAACATTGGGACATGCACAAAACAAATGAGATAAGACCACATCAGTAAAGTATATAATAAATGTGTATTCAATAATTAACCAAATGAATAAAAGAAACACACACAATAATGGAAAAAATGAAGAAAAAGCTGCATGTCCAAAACATTCAAAAAAAATGTGTGAAACCAGAATCCAAATCAATCCAAAAGCAAATGGGTCCAAATAGTCTCTCCGTCCAACCAAATCCAAAGTGTAAAAATAAGACACATCCATTGATCCATGGTAAAAAAGAAACTTAAATGAAGTGAAATCCAGTGTAGAACTATATACAAAGTACAAATCCAGGGTCCATGAGCCCAACCATTGAATGGAAACCTACAAAAACCCTACCTAATGAACAACTATATACAAAAAGGTGGGGCATTGTCCAAGCGCCCCAAATGAAAAGAAAACCAAAAGGAAACCTAAAACTAATTAACTATATACAATGGCAGAGGGCTAGTCCGACAGCTCACTTCCTGATTTCCCGGGCCAGGGCATCATCGAACTCCTGCTCGATGTCCCGGAGGCGGTCCTCTTCTAAGGCCCCGAGGGTTCGCAAGGACGATGACATCCGGACCTCCAGGTCCCTGCGAATTGCCTTGAGGCACTCGGCCCGCCTCAGAGCCCTTTGCATGGAGTTCTCAGCCCTGACCATCGTGAGCCGTGCCTCTTCCACCCGCTGCCGCTCCGCATCTACAGCATGGCCTAACTGCTGCCACATGGAAGACACTTCCTGTCCTGGGTCCTCCTGCCCTACGGCCGATGCCTGCCGCTCTGATGTCGAAGGCCCCGAGCCATCATGGCTCCCACCTTGCTGCTGCTGCTGCTGTGCCTGTGCCCGTGCCCTGGCTCCTGATGCCTGCACATCCTCCTCCGGCTGGGGTGCAGTTGTTGAGGTGGCCACCCCTGCTGGACGTCCGACTCCCGACTGTGGCAGGGATGTGTCCTCCACCAGCCTGACCGCACGGTCAGAGGCAGCTCCACAGGGTACCCAGGTGATACATGGGTGGGAAGATGGCACGGAGGATGACTGGCGCATAGGGGGTTCGGGTGAGGAGGGGGTCGAAGCAAGGTTCAGCAAACAGAGGAATCTGGCCTGGGTGACCTGTCCCAGTAGGCTGACGTGGTCAACGAGCCCTTCCAGATGTCGTGCAGTCTCCCCATGAAAAGACTGCAGGTCACCTCGCATATCCAGTTGACACAACGCCACCCCACCCAGGACAGGCTCAACCCGGTCCCGGATAGCCACGTCCGCAGGGAGAGGAAGGCCAGTTCTTTTAAGCGGATCCCCTCCCTGAAAACGGGTCTGGACGTAGGCATCCCTGCTGGTGTGGGATGATGCAGTCACAGAATCGGGGACAGGATTACACACAGGCACCTCCGTGGTGGCCTGTGCTGTCTCCTGTCCCTACCCCTGCATTGCACCACTGGCACCAGTGGAATCCCCACCTCCAGACCCCGTCTCTGTCCCTTGCGCGGCCTCCTCCTCCACCAAACCCCCCACCAACCTGGATGACTCCGTGCCATCTTCCTTAGTCGGACGCTGTGGGGTCTCATCTGCCCCTTCTGCTGCCGAGGAGTCCAACTCTGACCTCCGCCTCTTGGACCTACCCTCGGCAGCTGCGGCCTGGAACGCGGCACCGGACTCCTCACTCCCTGACGAGATCACAACCTGGGAGGGGAGCCGGGCCTTGCGTCTCCGGCTGGTGGTGTGATCCCCCCTGCTGTGCTCCACAGCACCCTCTCTGCCCTCTTCATCAGTTGACGCTGCAGACAGGGAGAGATAGGAGACAGGCATGAGGACACTGTACAATGGACTGATACACAAATGCCAGTTGCACATGAGTGGCAGTGTCAAACTTCAGACATGGCATCACAATCTCCAGCACACATGGCATGTCAACTCACACACCTGAGAAATTCCACAGCCATATGGCAACAGCCAGCACCATCCATACACATACAACAGCATGAGCAGCCAAAGGTGAGCCAGACATCACATGAAACACAGGGAGTGCACTAGACATGCACACACGCCACCACACTTACATGCTTGTGTACACCTCCACCAGCTGTCGCAGTGATGAGATCGGCATCCATGTCACATCTGGCAATCAGTCTTCTACATATCAGTGTCCCAAGCATCCATGTGGCATCACTGTTGCACCCTTGTGAAATACACACACATGCACATGTACACGGTGCAGATACATGCAGCTGGAACTGACATCCATGTGTGACACTACAACCATGCCAACTTACATACACAGTCATTCAAGCATGTGTGCTCACACATCTGCATTTTGCATGCAAGCGTACACACAAATGCACCATCCATGTGTCTCACACATGAGAGGACTCGAATTTGTTAGCCTCACAGCCCTGTACATACACATCCCTACATGGCCCTACAAAACCACATGTGCAACCTGCACACTACTGGCACACCGCAACACGCACAGCTTAGAATCAGTATGCATGTACACTTACCACTCGACTCCAGACGGGTCTGCCTCTCAAGGACCTGGACGTGGAGCGCTGGGGATATGCGTTCCAGGACCCTCATTTGATGTTCTGACACGTGGCCCCGGCACCACTTAGCATCCGCTGCCTTCAAGAGGCACCGGGCCTTGTTGAGGGTCCTGGACCTGAAGTCCTCCCAGCGCTTCTTGACATGTTGGAATCTTCGGACTGCCACCCCCTCCGCGTTGATGGCAGTCACGATGTCCGTCCAGATCCTGGTCCATCCTTCCTTGTTGGCGCGCGAACGTCCGAAGAGGGCAGCATTCTGCCCCAGGACTTGCTCCACCAGGACATCAACTTCAGTGGGAGTGAAGCTGGTGGCCCTCTGCCTCTCTGGCTGGGGGTTGCCAGTGTCTCAGCTGGTGGTGTGCCCGACATGGCAACCCCAGAGGCAGGTGTGGGCGGGCAACTGGGTCCTGGGGATTGGCTGTGGAGCGATGGTATCCTAGTCGGGAGTCTTCTGTTCCAGCAGGGGTGGTCACAGCAAATGCACCCCTGCAGATGGCTGATGTGCAGGCAGCAAATAGCAGGGCACGTGAGCAGCAGGCAGGCAGGCAGCAGCAGATGGCAGGTGGGAGCGTGCTCGGGGCTGTTGGGGGCAGGAAAATGGCCTTCAGGGCAGGAGCGTGGTCTACCGTGTGTTTTCTCGTGGCCAGCTTGATATGGAGTGATTTGGCACGTGAAAAAATTGCACATGATGGAGGGACATGATGGAAGTGATGTTTGACAGTGCCACTCATCTGCTATTGCTTCCTGTCTAGGGGACCATTGTACAGTACCCTGATGCTTGTGTTCTATATCTCCCTCTATACAGCGGCAAGTGATGAAGAGGGCGGAGATGGCACTGTGGAGCAAAGCGGCAGGGATGCCCCCACCGGCCGGCGACGCAAGGCCCAGTCACCCTCCCAGAATTTACCATCATCCGGGAGTGAAGGGACTGGTGCTGCATCTGCCACTACGGCTGCAGTGGAAGGGGTGGGTGAGCCCCCACAGGGGCTTGCAACGGCGGAAGACGGTGTGGAGCCATCCAGGTTGGTGGTTTCCACAGAGGAGGAGGAGGCCACTACTGAGCCGCACATGGGGCCTGGTGGGGTGGTACCACTGGTGCAAGTGGTGCAGTCCAGGGCCAGGGGCAGGAGGCAGCACAGGTCACCGCGGAGGGGCCTGGGAATGTCGCTGTCCCTGACCCTGTGACTGCACCACCATGCACCAGCAGGGATGCCCCATCCCAGGCCCGTCCGCAGGTAGGGGGGATGTCCATGTCATCTGACACTCCTCTACCTGCAGACGAGGGCGCCCCTGGTCGTATGGAGAAGGCGCTGATTGGTGTCGCATTGCGCACAAGTGACATTCGTGATGACGTGCGTGCTTCCCGGGTGGAGCATGCACGTCATCACGAAGAGCAGCGTGCCAACGTCCATGGTCGGGGGTTTTGTACATGTGTCGGCCACTCTGGCGGCCCTCTCCTCCTCTGTGGAGACTATGCGCCAGTCGTTCTCCATGCCGTCTTCCGGCCCAGATGCCACCAGGGCCCCCTGTGGACCCGCCCTGACCAACGCAGCCAGCTCTGTGGGGATCCCATCCCTGCCACAGTCGGGAGTCTGAGGTCCAGCAGGGGTGGACACCACAGCAACTGGACCCCAGCAGATGGAGGATGTGCCGGCATCATCAAGCAGGGCACGTGCACGACGGCATCGGTGGATTCCATCAGCCTGCTGTCGTGCTGGCAGAGGCAGTTGCGTCGGAGGCAGCGGCAGGCTCAACGTGGGAGGCATCATGGCTTGGGTCAATCTACTTCAGAGGGGCAGGCATCGGCCGGAGGGCAGGAGGACCCTGGAATGGGAGTGTCTTCCGTGTGGCAGAGGTTGGGCCAGCAGATAGGTGCAGAGCGGCGGCGAGCGGAGGAGGCACGGCTCACGATGGTCAGGGCGGAGAACTCCATGCGCAGAACGCTGATGCGGGATGAGTGCCTTGAGGGAATTTGCAGGGAGTTGGAGGTGGACATGGTGTTATCCCTGCGAGACCTCGGGCCAGAGAACAGGCCCGCCTCCAAGACATTGAACAGGAGTTCGATGATGCCCTGGCCCATGACATCAACAAGTGAGCCGTTGGACTTGCCCGCCGCTATTGTATATAGTTCATTAGTGTTAAGTTTAATTTCTTTTTTCTTTCATTTGGGGTTGCATGGACTGTGCCCCACATTTATGTATATAGTTAGTAATTAGGTAGGTTTCATTGTAGGTTTCATTTATGTCGTTGGGCTCATGGACCCTGGATTTGCTATTTTTACATAGTTTTACAGTGGAATTTTCTCCTTCATCTTTATTTTTCTTCACCATGGAGCATTGGATGTTACGCTTTTCTTTCCCTTTGGATTTGCTTTGTTGGACGGTGACTTTGGACACATTTTCATTTGGATTAATTTGGATTCTCATTTTTTTTATTTATCATTTTTTGGGACATGCTGCATTTTCATTATTATTGGCATTATTGTGTGTTTTTATTTCATTCCCTTCATTTTGACTTGATTACATTTTTGTTTCTTAATTCAATGTGTGGTCTTCTCTCATTGGCTTCATGCATGTCACAATGTGGGTTTTCTCAGTCATGTGTTGCCATTGTGTGGGTCGGACAGACTTGTACTCATGCGCATACTGCTTATTTGTGATCTATCATGTAATGGGGATTTCAATTTGAAGTGGATATAAAGCTTGGTTGGGTGTTTGGACTGGGGTGCTGTGGGGTGGGATTTGTGGGTGGGATTTGTGTGGCCATAAGAGCCAGGGATCTGGATTGTGATGACGTTTTTGGCTGGGGGACATGTGTCAGGGCCTGCTGGCAGGTGCCTGTCAATGACAGGTGGACATGTGTGGGACATGTGTGGGGGCCTGCTGGCAGGGACATGTGTGGGACATGTGTGGGGGCCTGCTGGCAGGTGCCCATGACTGCTGGGGTGTGTGGGTGTTGGGGGACATGTGCGGGGTCTGCTGGCAGGTGCCCCTGACTGCTGGGGGGTGGGGTGCAGGGGGACATGTGTGGGACATGTGTGGGGGCCTACTGGCAGGTGCCCCTGACTGCTGGGGGGTGGGGGTGCTGGGGGACTTTGGTGGGGGCCTGCTGGCAGGTGCCCTGCACTGCTGAGGGGTGGGGGTGCTGGGAGGCATGAGTTGGTGATCATATTGCATTGTGACATTTGGCTTTGTTGGGGGGCATGTCCATGGTGGATGGGCTGCCTGCGGGACATGACCAGGGGTGCAGGGTAGTCCCCTGTGGTGTGGGCTGCCTGCAGGGGCCGTGGAGGGGGTAGAGGGGACACCTGGGAGGATCCACACTGCCAATTCACATGTAGGACTCCCTGCGCACCCCTGAAATACGCGTTCCCCGCTCTGACAGCAAAATCACGTGTGAAACTTCATGCGCAGCCCGGTAATACACGTACCCTACTCCAATCGCGTGTGAAATTTCCCGCGCACCCCTGAAATACACGTACCCAGGCCAATCGCGTGTGAAACTTCCCGCACACCCCTGAAATACATGTACCCAGGCCAATCGCATGTGAAACTTCCCACGCACCCCTGAAATACATGTACCCTGCCCAATTATGTGTGAAACTTCCCCCGCTCCCCTGAAATACACGTACCCAGGCCAATCGCGTGTGAAACATCCCGCGCACCCCTGAAATACTCGTACCCAGGCCAATCGCATGTGAAACTTCCCACGCACCCCTGAAATACACATACCCAGGCCAATCACGTCTGAAACTTCCCGCGTACCCCTGAAATGCACGTACCCAGGGCAATCGTGTGTGAAACTTCCCGTGCACCCCTGAAATACATATACCCAGGCTAATCGTGTGTGAAACTTCCCGCGCAACCCTGAAATACACGTACCCAGGCCAATCACGTGTGAAACTTCCCACGCACCCCCGTAATACACGTAACCCACTCGCACAGGCCCTTTCGCGTGTGAAAGTTCCTGCGAACCCCGTAATACACGTACCCTGCTGAAATTACGTGTGAAACTTCCCGCAAACCCCAGTAATACACATACCCCACTCGCACAGGCCCTTTTGTGTGTGAAACTTCACGTGCACCCCAGTAATACACGTTCCCCGCTTGGCGTTTGCTGTTTGGCAGCCCTGTAAACTGGTCCAGGGTTAGCGCAGCCCTTTGCGCTGAATTGGGAATTTTGATGGCTTTTCCTTGCGCGAGCGCGTTCTCGGGGGCAAAACTGGCGCTGCTGCAGGGTCGCTGCGCCACTCTGCGCCACGGCTGGTTTTGGAGGCTAGAATCCATAAATACACTGTGCGTGGAAATCGATTTTAGTGCACACGGCTGGCGCAGACATTCGCACGCGCACACTGTGCGCCAGCCGCGTGCGCCACTTTTGTGCGAAATTCTATGAATTACTCTGTATATGTTTTTTGCAATGGGTGTTTGAGCTAAAATGTTATACCTCACAAAGTGTTGCTTTTACTGCAAGAACGCTTGGGGAGCTTACAAAGTTGGACATTTCATAAAGGAGGAATGAATTCCTCATTGAGTCCTTTAATATGAGTTTAAATTCGATGGATCCACCTAGAATCTTTTTGAAGTAAGCAGCTAGATATGTTCATTGAATTCTTAACGATGTCAAGGACCCACCAAAGAATGTCATTTGCAGAGTGTTTTTGCTCCATGTATTGGTTGACAAGGGGGGTAAAAGTTGTTTTACACCTGATACGGGACTGGTGTTCTGAAATTCTGATATGTACTGCACAGGTAGTTTGTCCAATATATCTTAATCCGCAAGGGCATTCAATACAATAGACTACTTGTTTTGTTTAGCAATTAGTTCAAGTTGATAACACCATATGTGTGGTCCCCAATTGTACATTCCTTCATCTTTTTTGTAAAGTTACAGACAGTGCATTTACCACAAGGGTAATATCCTGTTGCAGATCTCAAATCCCATAATCCTGTTTTGGATGGCTGTTTGCGGAAACTGGAGTGCACTAATTTGTCTCGTATATTTTGTGCTCTTTTCAAGGCAAATCTGGGCAATGGTTCACTGGGTAAACTTAATTTGACGATTGCCCAGTGTTTGGAACTTACTTTCTTGATTTGAAAGATCTGTGATCCACGTGTTAAAACACAAGTTATTCTGGTGTTTTCGGATGTCTTAATTCTGGGTGTCAAAAGGGAGTCACGATCAGTGAAACGAGCCCGTGTCCTTGATCGGCTAATATGTTTTTTACGATAGTCTCTTTCTTGAAGTCTAACATCTAGATCATCTGCTTATTTATAGAAGTCTGGTAAATGTCTAGGATGGTCACTCGAGTAGTGTAACAAAGTGTTTATCACACTTTCTTTTCTATAAAGGCAACATTTCAATTTTCTTCATGTTAAATTTGCAAGTGTAAAAAAAGATAAATTTATTAGTGTTCCATTGTGAATGGAATGGTATTATCAATTTGAGTAATCCACATAAAAAGACTGCAACTCTGTTTCCACTCCATCCCAAACAAAAATAATATCATCAATGAAATGTTTCCAATTTGAGATGTTTTTGAGGAAGGGATTTCTGTCACATAAGATGTTATTTGTCTCAAATTTGGACATGAACAGAATTGCCAAACTGGGGGCAAAAGCTGCAGCCATAGCAGCGCCCTTGGTTTGAAGGTAAAAATCACCATTGAAATCGAAATTTATTTTGTAAAGGGCAAATCCCATCAATTCGATGATAAAGTTATGCGGGACTCGTTCTTGCAAATTGAATTCAGTAAAGTGTTTTTGCATACATTCTATAGCTTGTTCTTGAGGGACACTGGTGTATAGCGATGATATATCCACCCTGACCAGTCTTTGTTTGGTGGTTTCAAAGACCAGGTTTTCAAAAACTTGAATCATGTCTGTGGTATCTCTCAAATAAGGACATGTTGGGACACTCATAGGCTTTAGGAAGGTGTCAATGAACTTACATAAAGACTCTAGTATAGAACCAAATCCTGAAACAATTGGCTTGCCTGAGGGGCTCACTGCGTTTTAATGATTTTTTGATAATGCATATATGGTTGGTATACAGCCGTGGCTAGTAGTAAAAAAATTCTCCCTCCCTCACTGGAAATCTCACACAAGCCCAGGAAGTCATTCAGGTAGGGGATGAACACCTCAATCATTTTGAATGATGCCCCTATGTAGAAGATTGTTGTTGAGATACATCAGCTTGTTTTGGACAACCTGACAGAAGACATTTCTTGCTCAAAACTCTGGCGAGGCAATTAAATGCTTTAGGAGAGGGTACATGATGGACTGCATAGTGTAAAGAGGCAATCAAAACAGCCTGGGATTAAAATGATAGTAGCAGAAGTAAAAAAGAGGGAACATTATGCTCTGCCTCTGAGGCCCAAAGTTGCATGCTGAGATTAAGAAAAATGAAATACAAACTCAACAAACTACTTTCAGCAGAGGTGGAATGTGTGCTCTTCCAAACTTGGTAGAACTACTTTTAACATAGCAATTAGAGCATCAATTTTCTCACCAACTGGCTTTCATGGGCACACTGCCCATAAATCCTGAAGACATCAACTAAGAGATAAGAAGATTTTACGAAATCCTGTACACATCTGAGATATCCAGGAGAAATTGATTCTTTAAGGAATTTCTGGCACGAACCGAGGAACCATGAATAGAGGATAGCATAAAGGATAGCATAAAGGCAAAGCTCGAAAGCACTATCTCCTTAGAACTGATGTTTGTATCCATATCATGTCTTAGTTCAACTAGAACAACTGGCAGAGATGGATTCGGAACAGAATGTTGTTCCTGCTCAGAATTTCCTTAAATCTTCCAACAGAGGCAGCCTGTTTGGATCTCTAAGACATGCCTTGATAACAGTGCTTCTCAAGTGGAACACGTTCCCAACCTGTTGCAGCAACTATAGGCCAATCAGTCTTATAAATACAGATTGCAGAGTCCTTGGAAAAGTCCTAGTCAGGCATGTGGAAACAATTACCCTGACATTGATCATCAAGATTCAAGCTCAATTTGTCCAATCATGCTCTGTCACAGAAAATATGAGGTGCCTACAACTGGCTGTAAAAAAAGAAAACCATGCTGGGAATCTGGTAGCAGCTATGTCACTCAAAACAGAGAAGATGTTCAACCAAATTGAATGGGACTAACTGTTTACAACACTGAGGAAAATGGGATTTGGCAAGCAGGTCTTGAAACAGATCGATTTCCTGTACTGTGATATGATGATTAGTGAACTCATCAACGGATTAGCTTCTGTCACCCTAAATATTCATCATCACAATGGAATCCCTTGACCTCTTACAGAGCATTAATGAGAATATACAGCGACTGGTATATGGGGATGAACTGCAACCTTTGGCTCTACTAGCGCCACCTACTGGTGGTGGTGAAGAATGCTCAGAGTAGCATTCATGAATAGGTGAAGATCAAACTCTTTTCTGTGAATTCAGGACATAAGGTGGACTAGGAAAAATATGACATTATGCACTGTCTGTGTCTTTCTGGAGAGGCCTATTTGCAGCCAAGGATTTCACATGGTTCTCCACTAAAATGGCACACTTAGATTTATGGATTTTACCAGAAGTGAAGGGAATGATACTACTCTAATTCCAAACGCTGATCCGAAAAATTCATTCAGACCTGGAGATATTCTCAATTCTGAAGCTTTCACCCTGGACAAAGTTAACATTATAAAAATGAACAGTCATAATGAACTACATTCTGTCAATGCTGTCCATTAAGACCCAACAACACCTGTTCAGAGACCTGGACTGCCTGGAGCAGAGGTCTCTCTGGGACAGAAAGCACCCCTTGCTTGATCTGAGGAAATTGCTGATGCCTTAAAAGCTGGGCAGTATAAACAGGCCAAACCTCAGGAATTTTCACTTGGCCTTTACCCTGTGGTATATAGCACATGCATAGATGGGTCATTGGCCCTCATTACGACCCTTGCGGAAATCGACTGACCGGAGCGCCACAGCGTAAATAGCGTTTCCGCCATTGCACGAAGGAGCAAAGTGCGGCCCATTCCGACCCATCGGGCACGAGCACCACGCCACGGCGGAAGTGCAAAGTCCGCGATGGCGGAAATGACCCCAAAACGGCCCACACCGCCGCCGTACGGCGCCCTAGGTGCAATACCGCCACCCCTCTCAGCGGTCACCGCAGTGTGCGCCTACCGGAAAGTACGGTGACCGGAAATATACGGAAACGGAAGCTAAAACATGGGCCCGGAACGGGAAACATCCCGGCGTACACCTATAAAAACACTAAAACCACACAACCACTAAAATCACCACCCTGAAACACACCCCAACCCGTCAACCACCCTAGCGAAACCAAGAAAAATGGGAAAAGCAGCGAAGAAAGCGTGCGACCGCAAGCGGCAGGTCCACTTCTCCCGTGAGGAACTCACCGTGCTAACAGAGACCCTCCAGGAGAATGCTGCCGTCGTCTTCTCCACGCAAATGACCAGGACGGCACTTGCAAACAAGAAGGCCATATGGGCTCTGGTGGCACAGCGGGTAAGTGCGGTGGGGACCGCACCCCGCACCCCACAGCAATGCCGCAAGCGATGGGACGACCTGCGGATACGCGTCCGCAGCATACTCTCTGCCAACCGCAACATCGCCACAGCCACCGGGGGAGGTCCTGAATCACCCATCAAGTTGACCCCCTGGGAAGAAATCTGTGCCTCCACCATCGGAATGGAGAGCATAGAGGGAGTCGGAGGGATGGAGAAAGGAGTGCAGACATCCGAAGAATCAGGTAGGTGGACCAGATAAAACAATGCCAAATCCACACAGTCCATCCATGTGAAGTACCATGCGTCCACATAGTGCAACAGAAACACATGTCCAGGAGAACGTCCACACACATCGGCCTGATAGCTCACGTTAAAACCCACAATAAATACATAAATAATTAAAAACCCCTAAAACACGCACTACACGTGCAGCAGGCACACCCTAACTGCAGGCTGCCAAACAACTGCACCCTCACTCCACACACAAATCAAAGCACCTCCAAGGCCCCGACCCAAATCACCCTCAGGTACCACCCCAATGCATGTGATACAATGCCATTCCAATTCCCACAGACCCATCAATAACCCTCGCCCTCCTTTACTCCACCACAGGGTCCGATCCAAACGACGAGCTACAGGACACCCCTACCAGCACACCTGCAAAGAGGGCCAAGACCAACGGCCAGAGACCCTCCACCTCAGCTGCACGCATCAAGACACGGCAGCAGCACAAATCAGGTGGCAGCACAGAGGAGGGAACATCAACAGGCACCCCAGCAGCCAGCATGCCCACAACACCACCACCACAGGTCCCCCCAATGGATGCCACAGAAGGCACTGCCTCAGGTGGCAGCAGCACCATAGGCGACACCTCATTGATGGCAGCATGCTCGGACACAGAAAACGGGGATGCCGAAGTCAGATCCATCCATGACCTGTCCCAATCCCCCTGTCTGTCCCATCCCGTACAACATGAGGATACCACGCAGGGGCACCCACAAGACGACGACTGGCCATCCCCCACAAGCCCTGTGGCAAGGCAACATGAGGACAACAGCCCCTCTGCGACACCCCCGCAAATGGCCATGGCCCAGCAGAGGCAACAGTCCCTCGACCAGTTGATCGAACAACAGCAGCAACTGGCCACACTCCTCAAGGACCATGCCGATGAATGTGGGGGCACTAAGGCAGACATAGAAACATCAACTGAGACACTTAGGGCAGAAATGGAGAGAGGCACAGAGACGCTAAGGGCACAAATTGAGAGAAGCACCGAGAGCCTGAGGGGGGAACTGCATGCGACGTCCAAAGACGTATGTGCCGAACGTGCCGCAGTGCGCCGTGTGCTCACTGAGCTCTCGCAAACCCTTAGGGACATGCATGGACGTGAGCAGGCAGACACATCATCCGTTGTAAGTTCCGTCCAGGGCAGCCCCCAACGTAGATCTGGAAGGAACCTGCGCTCCACAGGCAGGGGTGCCCCTGATACCCGCAGAGGGGGCTTGCAATAGCGACAGCCCACTGACAATGAGCATCTTTGGACACTGGTGTTCGGGGGGGAGGTAGGAGGGTGGAGGGGGTGTGTTGGGCTCACTTGGGTGGCGGGTCTCGATAGGGTGTTCAACATGATATCACATATGCCATAAACAGTGCACGATCAACCAATGAGATGTGTGGACATTGATCTTTGTGTACTAGGCCATCATAGGCGTACAGTCCATATTGTGCATGTCCCAGACACACACAGTGCCACGAGTCCCGTGTCCATGTATCAGCCACCAGGCGTGAGTGCTAGAAGCATACATCAATGAGATGCTGGCGAATGTCACGGGCCTCCGGTGCCTCGCAGACTCCATGAGGTGCTGCCACATCCCCACCCTCATCATGACCATCATCAGGTGCTTGCAGTTCTGCGTCAGGGGGCATGGGCACATTTCTACGTACGCACATGTTGTGGAGCATGACACATGCCATGACCATCTTTGCAACCTTCTCATGGCGGTACAGGAGTGCCCCGCCAGACCTGCTGAGGCAGCGGAAACGGCCCTTCAGTAGGCCGAATGCCTGCTCAATGACTACACGGGTACGTGAGTGGGCATGGTTGTAGTCCTCCTCATGCTGGTCCCGTGGGTTCCGGACTGGTGTGAGGAGCCATCTCTTCAGTGGATATCCAGCATCACCTGTATGTGGACGAGAAACGTATGATGTGGAATGCCATTGATACGTACGCACACCCCCCCCCCTTCCTGCCAGTACATTGCCAATTCACATACCCCACATCATCATGCATGTAATGAGACTCACCGAGTAGCCAGGATCTGTTCCCTGCGTGTCGCTCCATGTAGCGTGGTATTGTAGAGTTCCTCAAGACCATAGAATCATGGGTTGATCCAGGGAATCGGGCACAACAATGCGTAATGATCCTGTTGGAGTCACACACCATTTGTACATTCAGGGAATGAAATTGTTTTCGGTTGCGGTACTGGGCCTCCATGGCATGTGGGACGACCAATTCAACATGGGTGCAGTCGATGGCACCAATGCAACCCGGTATGCCGGCAAGTGCATGGAATCCCACTTTTGTGTTGGTAATTTCCTGCTCCGAGCGTGGTAGAGAGATGTAGTCGTCTGCGTGCTGCAGGAGGGCATCGAGCACTTGGAATAGTGTCCGTGAGAACAGTGGCTGAGAAATGCCATGCAACTGTCCGACTGTGTGCTGGTAGGTGCCTGTGGCCAGGAAGTGGAGTACAGACACCACCTTCAGTAGGGGTGGGATGGCGGTTGGGCTATCTATCATGCTGACTAGGTCAGCCTGTGTCATGTCCACAATGGCGGCTATGGTGTCCCGGTCCAGACGGTAGAGGGTGTGGATCTGCTCATCAGTGAGGTTGAACGGATGTGCTCGGAGGCGTGGGATTCCGGGCTGCCTGCGTGGTGGTGGTGGCTGTGCTGCTGGGCCTTGCTGGCCCTGCCTTGGCCTCCTCCTCCTCCTGCGTCTCCTCCGTGCGGCTGGTTGTAGTTGTTGTTCGTCTTCTTCTTGGAGTCGGAGCACTTGCAGTGCTATCAGGTCCCCCAGGGCCAACATCGCGAGTCCTGCCGGTAGCATTTCGGTGTGGTTGTGGGAGGAGACTGGCTGTGCAATTTATGTGTTTCCAGGCTGTATGGCCTCCACCTGTGGTGATTAATTCCACCTGTGCAAACTGCTCTCCCCTTTGGCCGAGCACGTCCCGCGCACAACGCTGCAAATCGGGGAATGGTATCTTGCTATTGCAATCATGTATTTGTACCCGATGGCCGTGTAAGATTGGTTGATATGTTCATTCTGCTGTGGTCCCATTGTTTCCCATACTATCTGTGCAGTCGCGAACGGACTTGTGAAGGGTCAGTGGAACGTAGTACTCGAGTAACGGTGGGCCCTCATGCATCACTGTACCGAGTTGCAACGACGGGCGTGGCTTCCCATTTGTGGGTGAAGGCAGTTGCCATTTTCACACACAGCCGCACTCGATGGAATAATTAGTGATTTCAAACGGCCACAGATGCCTTTTCGACGTGATGTTGCAAATGAGGAATTCGAAAGGCGGCGCTTTCGGTTTCCAGCTAGCGGCGAGGAGATGCCCACAGGTCTGACTGCAAATATAACGTTCTATTGTACTATGTCCTTGAGACAGGGCCCATGGCGAGGGAGCAATGATTGATATGAATAGTTTGGGATGCGCAATAGCTACGTGGGCGATGAGGCCGACCGTTCCGAAATTCATGTTACTTCACAACACTGGATTTACGGGCTGGGGCACTGTGGATTTAGCAGGCTGCATTACGCACAGACTCAATGGATGTTTCTAATGTTATGTGAGTAATTATTCAGGCGTTTTGATCCCGGGATGAGGGAATGATGAATGGATGCATGGGCAGGTGATTTGATACAGAGTTTGCCATGTACAGGGCTTCTTGGGATCTATCCGCCTCCCCTACGCTATGTGATGCAGGGCTGCCATAGTGGGACCATCGTCTATCTGGCCTTGTTGAGCCCTCCCTGTCTCGACGCGCCCTCAGACACTTGTGTCCATGCACGTTAACATTCCCATCTGATGGATTCTGTTTTGACAGACGCATGCACAGGTACACTCGTTTGTGATGGTGTTTGCACCTCGATGTAGATGGTCATGAGTCGCAAGTGGTTTTGGGGTGGTGATGATCCTTTTGAGTGGGCTAGCATGCATATGGCTGTGGATTTCGTGTGATCATTGAAGTGAGTTGTTCGAATGCAGTTCTGATGGCCATTCTGTTCTTGTTCTTTTCTTTTGGTTGACAGGTATCTCCTCCCCTTTTGCCACTGCCATCTGTATGCCACTCCTGCAGATGGATTTTACTCCCGACACCTGCTGCTTCGTGTTAATCGGTGGAGCAGCATTACGATCTTATGGGACGATCGCCAATGGCCCACATGCCCTTACGCAGTACTGGTGGCTCGGAGCAACATTTCGGCCTTTCAGCTGGACTAGTGCCTCCCCATTGGGTCGGCCCTGCGGTTCTGTGCGCTTCCATGTTGCCTTTTCGTACGTGAATGTGGCTCTGTGTACCATGGGGGAACAGGGCGACACACAGGTAGTGGCTGGTCATTTCATGCGGATGCAGCCCACAATGGTGATTAGTGTTTTGTAGTTCATGGCCTGATGGCTGTATGGGCTTGGTGACTTTGATGTGCATTAAATTTCTATTCTGATTTGGCCCGTGTAGCTTTTTCCTTTGCAAGTGATGTGGCATATGCCTATTTGGGGGGCGATGTATTGTGAGGAGATCTGCATTGGGTTCCAGCTTCGGGGTTTAGTTGCGTGGTACTGTGCTGGGCGCGTTTGCCTACGAAGCACAGTGAGGTCAGGGATGGGGGCTGCCAATATGACTGTTTGAATGTTGTCATGCTCAGGGGCGGGGGATTGGGTTTTGTGTAACAGATGCCGGTCAGCCAGGTGGACTGGTGGAATGATGTGTTTTTCGGAATATTGCTGGTCACAGGTGCCTGTGTTTGCGTGCGTTTCTTGGTGGGGGACTGTGGTCATGTCCATTGGGATGGCTTCTGTATTCGTGCCATCTGTGCCCTGCAGCTCCCATTGGCCCCTCTTGTGTTTCTTTTGTTCGTTGCCATGCAGGGGTGACTTGTACATTTCAATGGTTGCATTGTGACTTCATTGCACCTACAGGGAGTTGTACTTTGTGGGCAGGGAGCGGTGTACAGGCACTCAGTGGGGCCGTTTACGGTTGATTCGCGATGCCGTACTTCTCGCCATGGCGGAATGGTACATTACGCCATGCCTGATGGCGTTAGGTACATGTCCGCTAGGGTCGGAATTGGCGTACCCTTGCGCCATGGTGGTGTTTGCGGTTTGGCATGGCGCGCGCGCGCGTGCTTGGTGCAGTTAGCTTTGGCGTTCACTACGGTGTCGCTAATGGCTTCGTACTTTCCGGTGACGGGTCATAGTCGCAACGAGCGCTATTCGATGGCGGAATTGCATTTCCGCCATCGTTTTCACCTTTCCGCCAGGGTCGTAATGAGGGCCATTGTCAACTGGATCTTTGGAGTCCACTGCTCTGGAACCACAGGCCCTCATATCTACAAGTGCTCAGCATGAGAAGGAGAGGAACCAGCCAAATGAATTTGTTGGGGACAGGCTGGTCTCGCTGTTGAAGATTCTGAGTACCCAAGCATATGTTTTCCCCAGCCTTGCTTTGGAACCACCCATTGATCAAGATCAATTGTAAGTAAATCGTTTTGACTGATGCATATCTCATGGAGATCTGATACATCACTGCTGTCATAGATGATGAGACATGAACCTCCTATTGAAACCTTTGCCTCAGACATGACTAGTCTGACTGCACATATCTATGGGCTGCTATAAGGGAGCCACCACCTACCAAACTTTGTGCTGGTTAAAAATGCACACACACATTTTAGAAATCCTTCCTTTACATCTCACATCTTGGACTGCAGTCCTCTGAAGGCCGTTCATCCCCACAGCTCTTCAAAGCCATACCAATGGCAGTAGGTGCTATACAAATGCCATGTAACCTAACAAAATATAACATAACAAAAGATAGACTGGATAAAGACTGTTGAGAACGCTCTTCAATGAGTGCCTGAGTTTGGGATCCTTGCTACCTGTTCACATGAAGCATGGCCCTTTATCTGGTTGATCAATGAATGGTCTCATCCAGCTTCTTATATGTATAGGTTGCTCCAAATGTGTGTTTCTGTTTCTGTGTTTCCGGGCCACAAGTTCTTGGAAAGTTAGTGGGGTTTGAGGCCTGTAAGTGAAGCTGTGGCCTGTCAGTAAAATGCACCTCACTTGACTGGAGCAAGAAAGCAAGCAACATCACCATGATAAACAGAGATCACTAGTCACCTGTCCAGGTGCACACTAGTAATTCGATCACAAACAAAAATGTATGGAAGTGCAACAACTCCAGGGCACAATTGGCATTACCTGATCAGGTTCTGTCATAAGACGCTAGACCTCTGGAAATCATATTTGGAAGACATATATTCCAATGAGACTCTCAGTTTTCATATTTGGAGATGATACATTTCTCTGAAGACTGCCATAACAAATGAAAATGTGATACTGCTGAACTGAAACATTAACTTTAGCCTGATTGAGGATGACTAGATAAATGAACTTCTGGCACTCTTAACTCTGGAATAAGCTATTCACAAATGTAGGGGAGGCATTGGCTCATTCAAAGGCAGCTGGGGGCCCGTCCTAGACAAGCATGGATAGAACACATACATTCAGAACCCAGGTACCTCCTGGGACACCAGAATCCACCTTAAAACTGCTGTCCTCCCTCCACTGGATGGCCAAGCAACAACAATCAGCCACAGATTTCATTCCCTTGGACGCTGGACGAGGGAATAAGATTGGAAACATGAACTGTTATGAAATATCTAGCAATACTCATGGACAGTGGACTGACACTAGAACAACAGTTCATCTTATTTCTAAGAAAATTATTCTGCCGCCTATTCTCAATCAGGTGCATATTCCACCCTAAGCTTCCCACACTGAAACCTTGCCATAATCCCACTGATACTGTTAAGAATAGATTATGCTAAGGGCTTATACCTAGGAATGACTGATTACATCATCAAGACATTGCAGCACATCAAAACATGTCAGCACAACCTCTGCTAAGAATAAATAGCCCAGCCTAAGAAGCCTACACTGGTTATCAGTAAAGAAATAACTCACTTCAAAGCATTCTGAATTGTTCACATGTAAATGCATGGCCAATGAGCGGAATCTCTCCAATAAAAAATTACTCACTACTAACCGAGACGATCATTGATCAAGCAGTGATGTACTTACAGAATCAGGGCATATTGAGAAAACAAGTACAGACGGACCACCTTTTCCATCCCCATAGTAAAATGATAGAATTCAGTCCCCAATGAAATCAAGAGGAAAGAAGATCACCTGACATTCCCAAAAAATGTCAAAAACCTAGCTATTCAATACAGAAAGATAGAGATATCCCAAGTTCTCTGATATAGGAAACAAAGAACGAACTGCCACCATGAGGCCACTACCACACATATCGACACCTTCTAAACGTACAGCACACATCAAAACAACACAACAAACCTCGAGAACAAAGGAACACCGACACATAGGGCTAAACCTCTGAAGCTAGCACACTCTACATCCTAAGCCTCACACAACTCCACCATAGAACTCACATTTTATATTGGGAAGGAAAATGCAAATAAAAAAACATACTCAGAAAACGTCATAACATGTTCATATCCAGTAGATCTGCTCATATAATCCAACTAAATAACAACCTCACCCTTCAAACACCTTACTCCTCAAGACACACCTACACACTCTTCGAAACATAAATAGTGCAAAACAAATATTTCGGCCCATCATTACTTAATCAAAACTCTTACCCTATCCAGCCAACTGCTAAAACCTACACAAAACACACAGAATTCCCACCCCTTGTGTTTCCCAGAGGGAAACAGACTTGCGGGAAACACCACAATCCCATAGAAAACCCACCTGTAGTGGCAGCAGTTGATCATGGCTCTACAGGCACCAACAGTGGAGTACAACAACGTGTCTTTTCCTGCTAAACCCCTAATCACTTCCTCTACCTTCTTAATGTACAAATCCACAAAGTGCCTGGAGACCATGAAAATGGCAGCAGGGCTTGGTACAAGTACAAATGACATCACATAACATAACATGTCTTCTGGTACTCAGAACTGTAAGCCATCTTGTATCTGATACACCCTACTGCAGGAGAGACCACCTGTATCCCAAGATTATGGGCCTCATTACGACCCAGGCGGAAAACCATGGTGCTAATAGCACCATGGTCCATGCCGGTAACTTACCGACTCTGCCATGGAGAAAGGGGGAATTACCACCCCATTACAAGGTTGGCGGGGTGGTAATTCCCCCTTCCTCCATGGCCCTACCCCATTCCCATTTTTGCCCCATAAGGCTGAATGGGAATGGGGAAAGCGCTAAGTACGGTACCACAAATTGTGGTACCGTACTTAGCACCAAGGTCCCTTTGCGGGTCCCTACTTTAACGGCTGGTGTAGACCAGCCGTTAAGGTCGGTTCCCGCAAAGGGACCTCGTAATCAGGCGCTAATGGGTTAACGGCGCCGCAGCCTTTTATGGCGCCGTTAACCCATTAGCGCCAGGGTCGTAATGAGGCCCTATGTATTTCTACTTCCTTCAATTCTGCTCATTTCTGCTTTTCAGATAACACCCACCAATATTTATTTTAAACTGTTTCATAAGTCTCTAGGTGATATTGCTACTCATTAAAAAATCTGAATGAAACAATAGGAATTAATTTGAATGTGACATTTTCTTTTTTCAGTGGATATGAGTATGCTTTTAAATGTAAATGTTGATATGATAGTGCTTGTATTAAATATGATACAGTGCCTCCATCACATTGATGATTCAATTTTATGGACAAAAACATTTCACATCACTCATTACCTAGGGCATCACCTTTTTGAAATGTACACAACTTACACGGTTTTCCCAGTGTCAAGGATGCAAAGGGAAAGCAGCTGCAATCATGACAATGTATATGAAAATGTGTGAGAAAAGACACACTCAGCAGTTCTACCATTTCTATAGCTTTTCACCAATATGAATGCAATATGCAGCCTACCATTTAAATCATGAGGAGAGCGAAGATTGATCAGAGTAAGACGTGCTTTGAATTCATATGGCCTTCACTGAATTATTGTCAGTGGTTGATTGATGGAAAACACTAGTTTTCTTGCAATCTACAAAGGGCAAAACCCTAAATATATTTGCATTATTGGGTCAATAGTCAGATGGCATATCCAAAAATGAATAATTATACCCTTAAGGACTCGCTGGAAAAAAATATAGCTCTCTGATACATCTTTAACATGAAATGGTTCCGTCAGTGGCTCAGCAAACTGTAAATTACTTATGTTATGAATACTGTATTCCAGCTCTGGCTTCAATTAGAAAAGTAAAAACAGGAAGTAGATTGTGCGTGGGCTATGTGGGCCATTGAAGCAGGAGAAGGCAGTGCCTCTTCCACTCACTGGGAGCCTCTTCAATATAGATCAAGGGAAAGAGTTTCATGTATGACCAGTGAACAGAATTGGACAGTGAGCCCAAACATTGAACCGGTTATATGATCACCTTTCCACTTGCTACAGAACTATTAACTGGCAGGCTCAGAGTGATCTTTCACTTCTCACCCCATTGCCTCCCTGGAACTCTTCCACTCCCCACATTCTCCTTTAGACCCCAATTTGACTTATTCCCTCATACATCAAAGATACCACGCATGTTATCAACTTAATGAAGGGTATGACATACAATCCTGTAGAACACCTTTTGGTAATTCTGGATGTAGAACATTTGTACACCAATATTCCACAAAGAGAACCCATAGAAATTGTGAACTTTACCTTCAGCCATAGAGAGGAACTACAAAGTTGTGGACTTCACAGAGAGTTCTATGGCAAAAAACATGTTTTTATCTTCAATAATAATCTATTCCATTAGATTAATGGTCCCACCAAGGGAGCTACCTTTGCTCCCAGTATAGCAAACCTATACATGGACTCTAATGTGCATAGTTTTATTGATAATCCACAAAATCAGTTCTTGCACCACATCATTTTGCGGAAAAGGTTTATTGATGATGTCATTATGATCTGGGAGGGAACAATTAATGAACTTTTGCATTTCGTGGACTGGTTAAATGGTTGTACCACATTCATTTCACAGCATAATATGACAAAGAAAACAATTTTTCTCTAGACCTGATCATTTGGAACAACTATCAGATTCTAAAACCAAAACATACACAGAACCTGCTGATTGAAATACATTGTTACACTGGGACAGTTATCACCCTGATAACCTATGACAATCCCTTCCTTATGGATAATTTTTAAGACACAGACGTAACTGCACCACCCAGATTCAATACACAGATGAGGCAGCTAAACTACAATCTAAACTATGTGAGACGGGATACCCGAAATTAGTTATTAGAGAAGCATGAAAGAGAGTCAACAATACACATATTGTAGTTCTTCTTCAGGGTATGAATAGAAAAAAGACCAATCCATCAAGATTACATGTGTGATGATCTATTTTCCCACAGTAATCTATAACGAAATTCTATTAAGAAAATGTGGGATATTATATACCAGAATTCCCAGATTGAGCAACACCCCCTTTTTGCTTTCGAGAAAGGGAAGAATCTATGCCAAGGGGAAGACTCTATGTCAAAATGTAGTCAAAACGTATCTGGGTTCACGGGAAACAACATTAACTGAACTTTGCCGACATTAACTCTCTGCGGTCAATGTACTGCTTGTGACTACAACTCTTACCAAATGTTTAATTCATGTGAAAATTCAATTGGAACTATGGTTCAACTCAAATTGTAATACAAAGAATGTGTTTTACACCATGTACTGCCCGTGTAACTGGATATACATAGATACACAACACAGAATGTTTCCACCCGACTCACTGAACACTGTTCTCGAATTAGGATGGGCACATCATCCAGCAGGCTCATCGAACATGTCAATGAAAAACATCACACAGTAGAAGAATTATGATGGACAGTTATAGAGAAGGAGCAAGCATCACACAGGTAGGGTGATATAAACACGCAACTCAAGAGAAAGGTACTGGGTAACATTGATGGATTCTGTGAGACGTGGATTGAATGACTGGGATGAATTAACTTTCAATCAGAACTAAACATACACAACTATGCCCTGCATTCACATAATATGCCTCTGTTTCCTGTGATGCAAGCTAGGATCACATTTATTTGTTTGTTCCTATGCCTCCTCTGGTATCTTTTGAACCATGCACCCTGAACACACTATTGTGGATGCACCATATCTATACTAACACAGTTTGAAGTAGTTCACCCATGACAACAAAAAATGATTGACATCATCCATTTACTCAGATAGAACACTCAGTGAGCACTTCATGCATCACACCCATGCAGCCAAACCTATCCATGTTTCATCTACATACCAGGGTGAGGAGCCACACTTTCTGTGATACCCTACAGCATGATGATAGGATATTCATGGTACTTATACTTCATCCCACCATACCCAATATCTTTGAAATTGGCGATGCAACGCCGGTATATGTTTGTTTTTTTTCATTATCAACAATTGCGGACGCATTGCCATCAAACCTGTGACTTCACACGCAGGTCCGAGTGCTACTAATACATCAAGTTGATTTACACTGTGCCTGAACAGATAAGCATGTTTATATCTGTTCTGACATCACCTCACCATGATAGCTACTTGTTAGGGAGAATTGTCTGTTTAGGCTGAATTTCCTAACCTAGTGAGTCCCCCAGCAGCTTTGCTGGATTTCTGGAGTTTGTTTTTTTCATCCTGCCAAGAGTGAGACTCTTTTTCTCCCACTCTTGGTTATGATTTGTGGTATTTCTTTGAATGTTAATGTGTTCTATGGGCTATGGGGTCTTTTACTCCCTAGGGTCTCATGTGTTTTGCTAAGTGTGTTACACAGCACCCTCCGTGCCATAACACTGGGGTGTCCTAGGTGACCCCCACCATAGACTACAGACCCTGGGACTGACTACTGTCTCCCAGGGCATGTAAAGTCACCATTGGCTTTACTAAACCTAAATTTACTAACAGAACCAGTACAAACCATCCTATTGTGGACGTACTGGTAGGGGTAATTCGATTGTTGTTCGAGGGGGCACTGTCCCGTCCCCCCTCGTCCAGTTTTGGCTGGTGGCAGTGGATACTACTTTTTATATTCGACCGCGAATATATTCCTATGGGATCTTCCCATTGTTCGAGGCTAATACTTTTTCTATGTAGCCTCGGTCATACCGCCGGTTTATTAAATTAAACTGAATTCACCAGTTGGTATTTTCTGCCAGAACTCGGTTTTTAAATGGCGTATGTGTTCGCCTTTGTAACTCCAAACCAAAGGTTGAGCCCTTTGTTCCACTTTTGGCGGGCTTCTGCACAGAAGCCCTCCAGAGTGGTGCCATTCTGTCTGGGTACCACAGGGGGTGTGGGAGGGGGTTTAGGCACCCTGGACTGAGTTGCCTTGCCAACTCAAGTCGCACTCTGGTGTGATTGGCCCAAGTGGTGAGCCACCCCGCTCACCACTTAGCATGTTTGATTGACAGCTAGGCTGAATGAATGGGGGTTTTCTGCAAAAAAACAGGGCTTTGGGGACTGGAACTTCAGAAGTCGCCACAGGACCTAAGAATCCGATGAGGGAGAAGCTGAGCCGACCTGCAACGACAAGACCACCGGTGGAGCCCTGCTGAACCGACTCACCATTTCCCAACGACAGAGGAGAACTCCCTGCTGAAGAGTCTTCTTCCCTTTGAATGGTGGGAACAACCAGTCCCTTGCTTTTTCTTCACTTCCAGGACGTCTAGTGGTCGAATTGCCCGTGCTGAGCACCCCGGCAACCAGATAGACACTGACCACAGTACCGCACCAAAAGGTGGTGCCTTGTGACTGAGCACTCCGCGGCTGGTCTCTTCCCTGGTGGTGCAATGATCTTCAACTTTCCTCTACGACGAGATCATCTCTTCTTCTGGCAAAGCCCCGACTTGCATCCACCACCAGGACTGGGTGGAGCTGTCCCCCCGCCGGAGCTGTCTCTCCACTTTCAAGGTACTGTGTCCGCCTGGCTTCCCTTGAAACGGTTAGCGTGAGGTGTCTTAAATCCTTACCTTTCCACTGGGTCACCTCCAGACCTTCTTAACTTTTGTTCTAAAACTGGTCCAACCTTTCTGTGACATTTAGCTACAAAGACTCAAAGTGCATTTCCACTGTGGTATTATTTTTTGGGACATACCGCCTTGCCTTTCTCTGAGTGGGCCTGGCCTCTGAACTTTGTGATATACAGTAGACCCTGCCTTGCTTGCCTTGCATTTGCTTCGTAAAAGTGTTGGTACTGAGTTGGTTTCATACCCTGCCTTTTTTTCTCCCTTTCTAACGAATACTAGAGTGCCATCTAGAGTAAGCACTCACCTCTGTCTGCAAATAAGTGGTGCCTTTGAACCTAGACTTGTCGAAATATTGTTATGGGATTGATATACACTTATAGTAACTGTGATTGAAGTTGTTTGCCATATTAGTGCCAGTGTGTTTTTCATAGATGTGTTTTTAGATAAATATTTATATATCTTTACACCCAAGCTCTGATCCGTGTCTGCTTGTTCTACTGTGTAAATTGCCCTATCATGTATACTCTATATGCTGCCTAACTCGTCTTGAGAGAAGTCTGACTGCTCAGCCACAGCTACCAGGTAAATCTGGGTGGTGCAGACTGCTACCAAGTGGGTTTACTGCTAACTCCTGTAGTCTTAAACCTTTTGCAGTGGTCCCAGAGGGAACTGCACAGGTTTCTGCCTAACACTGGGGGCAGCGGTGGGATTTGTATCGAGTATACAGTTTAGAATGCTTTTCAACACTTTAGGATAACTAACCACAAAGCTTTGCACTAAAAAGCAACTTTCTACTATGGAAGTTTACAGTCAAGAGTCCTTGTCAGGTGAAAATACTGAGACATTGAGAGCTCTCTGTAGACAAGAGAACCTTTCTGTAAGAGGCAAGAAAATAGAACTGATAGCAAGATTGCTTGAAAACCAAAGTCTGGGTACTGGTTCAGAGGAACCGACATCTCCAGCAAATGTAGATAACAGTAATGGTGTTGATCTAAATCAAAGTTCTGATGATAGTGATGAAGAGGCTGAAGAGGAAGGAGAGGCTAATGAAACTGTGTCCCCTACCCCTCTGTCTGCCTTACCAGCTGTACCTACTGGGCCTATAGCAGGTCCCACACTAAGTCCTCAAGTCCTTGAACTAGATAAAATGAAAATAGACTTGTAATTCAGAAGGATAACTGCTAAAACTGAACAGAAACACCAAGAAATGCAACAAATTCTTAGGCTCAGAGAAATGGAGCTCAAGCATGAGTTAGAAATGAAAAAGTTGTCTGTTGAAACTGCTTCTGTCTCTGGCTCCTCTAGAAGTTTCAGTCCCAAAGGACCCCGGATGCCTAAACAATTAATTGGTATGTATGAACCAAAGTTGGATGTTTTGGATTGGCTGAGTTTGTTTGAGTATAATCATGGGCTCCAGAACATCACAGGTAATTAGCTACTTACCTGGTTGTTCTCTAGGCTCCCCCCTGTTGCAACTGATGCGGTAATGGAGCTGGGGGAGGAGGATAGGAAAGAGTATGAAAGTGTGAAACTAGCTCTGATAGCTAGATTTGGGAAGACCCCTTCCCAGTATCTTAAGAGGTGTAGATCCCTCAAAAAGCATGATGGTACTCCTTGGGCTACCTGGGTGAGTGAAGGGTTGAAAAACGTAGAGGGATGGATTAAGGGTTACAAGGTGAACACTTATGAGGGTATGAAGAATCTTTTTATGTTGGAGTCAATTTATGATGCCTGTTCTCCTGAGCTCAGACAGCACTTGGCTGATTCAAAGGAATTGGATTCCAGGAAGCTAGCTAAGGCTGCTGACTTGTGGGTTGCCAACAGGGCTACTCATAAGGATTCTGGGGCAACTCAGAAAAAGGATGAGGGAAAACAGCCTAAAAAAGACTCAAAAGAGAATTCTAATAACTCAAATTCCAAAGAGGGCCCCAAACAAAATCATAAGGGTACGCCACAAGGAAAACCACAGGAGGCTAGTGTACCTTCTGGTCAACAACCAGAAGGAGATCAGAATAAGCCACCCTTTCAGAGAGCATTTGGACAATGCTATATCTGTAAGGCTACTGACCATATCAAAGTGGATCCCAGATGCAAGGGTAAACCTGCAGGGATCAGCACAGTCTCCTTGGCCTTCACTCCTGAGGATGAAGTACAGATGGCTAGTGCTCACTTTGAAGCTTTTGCTGAAGAACCCTTGGGTCTTCAAGCAACCGTGTCTATAGAGTCCATGGATCTGGTTAAGTCACAGATAGGGTTGTGTATAACTCCCTACCTGAAAACTCTAAAGTGTATTATATGGACAGTGTTCTTGTCAATGGCCAGGATACTTCTGCCAGGAGAGACACTGGGGCCAGCAGAACAGTAGTGGATGAAAGCTTCTTTCAACCTGAGGATGTGTCAAAAGCACCCAAAGGTCCCACTAAGATGTCTGGAGGCCCTGTCCAAATGGTTCCTATTCTACCAGCCCTCTGTCATGATTCGAGCCCCCTGGAAGCTGTGGGAATGATGGAGGAGGTAATGAGTTGAGTACGCTTCTGGCGAAGTCGGTGTAACGTTCTAGTGTTTCACCCTGACTTCGCGATGACGTGTTTAAAGATGTGTCGAAGCTAGTACTCGGCGCATTGCAACCCTGCTTTCACCGTCGGGTTTACACGCTGCTCGAGTGTTCCGCTTTTTGCCTTCAGTTGTACTTTCCCCTCTAGGCTTTTCGCCTTTGTTTTTCTCCTTCTGCGTTACTCTTAACACTCTTCTGGCATTTCTGCTGCCGTCTCGTCGGTGGTTCGGTGCCGGTCTGCTGGTTTCCTCCTCTCCTCTTCCGCCCTTTTAACTCTGAGTATTTTCATACCTTATCCACGGCTATTCTTGTTCCTACCTGAAGCTTCACGGGCAACTGGTCAATCTTTCTCCCGGGTCCGGTGCATTCTGGGTATCGTAGTATCTACGCTCTCAAGATCTACGCTCTCAAGATCTACGCTCTCAAGATCTACGCTCTCAAGTTCTACCAACAGGATAAGAAGAGTATTTACCCTTTCATTCCATTATCAACCATCAGAGGATCGACATCAGGGTTTTTCTGCAAAGGCTTTTCCCTGAAGTGGGGTGAACTCCCTGGGAGCCCCTACTGCCAGCTTATCGCTAATAGGCAGTGTGGCTTCCAGAGGAGCATACCCTAAAAATTGCAAAGAAAAGCCTAACAACTCCTGGCGAGAAAGATGACAGATTTCCTCCGGAAGTTCCTCAGACGAAGAATCCACAGGTGAGGAGGCGGAGGAGGTGGGTGACTTGGAGGTTGAGAATATATTTACTATCAAACCTGAGACCCTCATTCAGTGTAACAACATGACAGTGAGGATCCCTGTCAGTGTGCAGACTGAGGTGCCTGGGAAAGTCTTGTTGGGGAATGACCTGAGAACTCTAGGAGTAGTGTCACATACCCCCAGGCCTCCCAGTATGGAGAACCAGAACCTAACCAAATTGGCTAAAGAGGCCACCTTAAGGGACCACGCTAAGCCTGTGGGAACCTCTACTGAGACCCCCACTACAAGCCCTGGTGTTAATAAATTGACCTCTAACCCAGGCACATTTCAGGCTAGTGCATTAGGGAAATGGGAGCCCCAACCAAGCTCCATAATTGTCCCCCCAGTTTCAAAGTCTGTGACCCCCCCTGCTTCTGAGGAAGAGGAGGCTAGACCTACTGGACCCTTACCTAGGCCTGATAGAACTGGTAATTCTCAATACTGGTGGAAAACCAGGAAAGAAAAGTCTAAGGCCAAAAACCTTCAGACTGTTGGACCTTCTACTGAAGACCCCAACTCAAATCCTAATATTAGGGGGGAAACTCCTAAAGTAGGTAAGGTTAGATCTAAGAGGAAGGGGAAGCAGGTACATTGCATAACCCCTCCAACCAAGAAGCCTAAGACCCCACCTGCTCCCACAAGAGAGGTGGTGAGAAACCTTGGAGGCCCCTCTAGATCTAAGGGAATCCTTTATAAGGACCCCTTGAAAAAGCCTAACACAGGATCAGAAGTTGTACCAACTTCTGAGGGACTGGTCAACCAGATCCCCTATAGTTTCAAAAAGACTGATGTTCCTCAACGGATTTGTAGGTCATATAGCTTGCAAAGGAAAACCTTTGATCTGACCATAGGACATAGGTGAAGGTGTCACCACCAAAATCCTCATGGTCTCTCTAGGATGTATGTCATCGACTAGAGGTATTCATCCAGGAGTGGATTAAATCCTCCTGTCCCTTAGTCTGTGGGGGGCGAGTGTTAGGGAGAATTCGCTGTTTAGGCTGAATTTCCTAACCTAGTGAGTTCCCCAGCAGCTTTGCTGGATTTCTGGAGTTTGTTTTTTTCATCCTGCCAAGAGTGAGACTCTTTTTCTCCCACTCTTGGACATGATTTGTGGTATTTCTTTGAATGTTAATGTGTTCTATGGGCTATGCGGTCTTTTACTCCATAGGGTCTCATGTGTTTTGCTATGTGTGTTACACAGCACCCTCTGTGCCATAACACTGGGGTGTCCTAGGTGACCCCCACCATAGACTCCATACCCTGGGACTGACTACTGTCTCCCAGGGCATGTAAAGTCACCATTGGCTTTACTAAACCTAAATTTACTAACAGAACCAGTACAAACCATCCTATCGTGGACGTACTGGTAGGGGTAATTTGATTATCCCTGGGTCTGTTGTTCGAGGGGGTACTGTCCCGTCCCCCCTCGTCGAGTTTTGGCTGGTGGCAGTGGATACTACTTTTTATATTCGACCGCAAATATATTCCTATGGGATCTTCCCATTGTTCAAGGCTAATACTTTTTCTATGTAGCCTCGCTCATACCGCCGGTTTATTAAATTAAACTGAATTCACCGGTTGGTATTTTCTGCCAGAACTCAGTTTTTAAATGGCATATGTGTTTGCCTCTGTAACTCAAACCAAAGGTTGAGCCCTTTGTTCCACTTTTGGCGGGCTTCTGCACAGAAGCCCTCCAGAGTGGTGCCATTCTGTCTGGGTACCACAGGGGGTGCGGGAGGGGGTTTAGGCACCCTGGACTGAGTTGCCTTGCCAACTCAAGTCGCACTCTGGTGTGATTGGCCCAAGTGGTGAGCCACCCAGCTCACCACTTAGCATGTTTGATTGACAGCTAGGCTGAATGAATGGGGGTTTTCTGCATAAAAGCAGGGCTTTGGGGACTGGAACTTCAGAAGTCGCCACAGGACCTAAGAATCCGACGGGGGAGAAGCTGAGCTGACCTGCAACGACGACACCACCGGTGGAGCCCTGCTGAACCAACTCATCACTTCCCAACGACAGAGGAGATCTCCCTGCTGGAGAGTCGTCTTCCCTTTGACTGGTGGGAACAACCAGTCCCTTGCTTTTTCTTCGCTTCCAGGACGTCTAGTGGTCGAATTGCCCGTGCTGAGCACCCCGGCAACCGGATAGCCACAGACCACTGTACCATGACCAAAAGGTGGTGCCTTGTGACTGAGCACTCCGCGGCTGGTCTCTTCCCTGGTGGTGCAACGATCTTCAACTTTCCTCTACGTTGAGATCATCTCTTCTTCTGGCAAAGCCCCGACTTGCATCCACCACCAGGAACAACTGCCCCCATTGGAGCTGTCTCTCCACTTTCAAGGTACTGTGTCCACCTGGCTTCCCTTGAAATGGTTAGCGTGAGGTGTCTTAAATCCTTACCTTTCCACTGGGTGGCCTCCAGACCTTCTTAACTATTGTTCTAACACTGGTCCAACCTTTCTGTGACATTTTGCTACAAAGACTCGAAGTGCATTTCCACTGTGGATTTTTTTTTTGGGACATACCGCCTTGCCTCTCTCTGAGTGGGCCTGGCCTCTGAACTTTGTGATCTACAGTAGACCCTGCCTTGCTTGCCTTGCATTTGCTTCGTAAAAGTGTTTTTACTGAGTTGGTTTCATACCCTGCCTTTTTCTCTCCCTTTCTAACGAATACTAGAGTGCCATCTAGGGTAAGCACTCACCTCTGTCTGCAAATAAGTGATGCCTTTGAACCTAGACTTGTCAAAATATTGTTATGGGATTGATATATACTTATAGTAACTGTGATTGAAGTTGTTTGCCATATTAGTGCCAGTGTGTTTTTCATAGATGTGTTTTTAAATAAATAATTATATATCTTTACACCCAAGCTCTGATCCGTGTCTGCTTGTTCTACTGTGTAAATTGCCCTATCTTGTATACTCTATATACTGCCTAACTCGTCTTGAGAGAAGTCTGACTGCTCAGCCACAGCTACCATGTAAATCTGGGTGGTGTAGACTGCTACCAATTGGGTTTACTGCTAACTCCTGTAGTACTTAAACTTTTTGCAGTGGTCCCAGAGGGAACTGCACAGGTTTCTGCATAACACTACTTGATTTAGTTCAAGTATACACTTATATTGTGCTTGCAGATGCCTGCACCTGGCTTCCGACCTAAGTCTCACACTGAAAGGGACAGCTCTTCTCACGTTCAGACCTATTTCCGGACCCTCGCATGTGAGTATAAACAGACACAGTTCATGCTGCTGTCTGCACAATCATATTTGAGATAGCCTTTTTTTAGGCATTACCTGAAAGGAAGTAAATTACTGGGATCCACACTCGATAATAATCGGTTACCATCCGAATATCCGAATATCCTTTATACGCGCATGTGACCTACATTTCATAATACATCATTTCGTTTCTGCACTCACGTTTATAATTCTCACAAACAATTACTTTTAATCAATAGATAAGGAATGACTATATATACAACATAGCATACACGTGACACGGACTAATATGACGTCCCCCTTTTTTCCTCTCATTTGTTTTCATTTGTATAGCTCTCCCTATGCATGCATTCTATCCGGAAAAAGGTGCGGGAGCGCTTCACCAATAGCCATGAACTTTGTGTTATTGAAAATGAAAAAAGAATGGCATCCAGCATGATTTAGTGAACAAGATGTTGTTATAGTTTGAAGCAAACCACTGCCTTGAAACACGTGTCGGTGGATACGGTTGTGTGCAGAGTCCTTTAACTTCACTAATGAATGAGAGAAACTACCGTGTGTAGAGTCATTTAACATCATTCTAAGGAAGGGCATGCTGTGGTGAAAGCAGTGAAAAAGGAAACAGTTGATAACAGAGCCATATGTTGCATACAAGCCGTGCAACTCTGTTTGAAGGATAATGCCACCTTTGAGTAAAACCACTGTTTGCAATGCTATTTGAGTTGCTGTGTAATAAGTAAAGCTATTGTACCACATTTGAGTTAAAGCATTGTATACAATGTTATTTCAGTTATTGTGTCATATGTAAAGACATTGTTTTACAACGCTGACATCAACTGTGATTTATACCAAATGCAATTATCCTTAAACTTGTATTATTTAATTGTTATTTTGTGCTGCAGTTTTCAAAAATGTCAAGCTTTTTTCCCTGAAATTGATGAATACAGTGGTTCAACCCACCTAGTTTTGCCCATTTTTACTTCTGGTAACACTCTTCTTGCTCTTTCTGACCTAAAACACACTAGTGCTCCTTTGTCCTCCTAGTTCTCCTTTACCCCTTTATCCCATCTCCTTTGGACCACCATGCCTCTGTTCGCTCGCCCACTACAAGTGCTGCTTTGCCTGCATAATTTTCTAGCAAGGAGGACAGTGTATTATCGACCCCTACATGGTACCTCTGGAAGACAAGACCAATTGTGTCCTTCTCCAATAGCTCCAGAATGCTGGCACAGAGAGCCTCCATCTTGCACAGAACTCTGGACCCACAAGTTATTATAGTTCCTGATTTGGGTGGAATGTTAGTAATTGGATTGAATATCAGTAAGTGACAATGTCCTGGGCTCATCAGACCACACATCTAACAAAAAGAATCTCTTCTTCCAATCATGGAAGGGGAGCTAAATCATTGACCGGTGAGGAGGTCTGGAAGATACAACTGAAAACCATCAATCCCTACTTATAGCTTGAGCAGTGGGATGAGTATACCTTAAAGATGGATGACTGTGAGGACAGGGAAATGGGGTGCTGGTTTGTGGCATTGTAGCAAGAGTCATGCTGTCAGGGCTCATAGGTTCTGGCTGTGTCAGGCAGTGGGAAACTGCCCTTGGAGGGGAAAACTACACTTCCCAGTGGACTTGGTGGCATCACATTGCCACCTACGTGAGAGAAGGCTGCCTGGACAGCATATTTAGTCTTACCATGGTCTGTGCTGCTTGCTGGTGATTTTGGAATTATGCAGGGAAGTGTGGGTGAGCGGATTTGGTGAGAAACGGCAGAGAGGCAGCAGCCGGAATTCCGGGCACTCTGGGTGTCAGTCCGCTCACAGAGAATGCGGGAAGTTGAAATATGCTGCAGCTGCCAACAGCAGAGGGAGAAGGAGTTGGCTTCTTTACTTACAACTGCTGAAGCAGATTGTGCTGTTCTACTGCACCTGGGGTATCACAGATGGGTCCCCAGGTGAAATATAAGTACACCATTTCATTCTTAAGGCAACAAGGCAAAATTGAGGGGAGCAAGGGCAAATACTCACACCAGTATGTAATGCATAATTTGAGGGACAAAGCACCTTTCAAGAGCCAGTGGGAACATCATTTCATACAAGGGCTCCACTCAGTGGGACATTGCCACTTAATTTGCTATGCTCTCCATGACAGGTGTTGTTATTGTCTACATGTATAGAGTTGCTTCCTTTTCAGTCCTACAGACGTCATTGCATGTGCTTATATGTGCTTGTAAATTGTCTGGCAACCATCTGCTGCTAATTGGTTCATGATTATAGGAACATATTGAGACAGGAGGTCAGGGGTGTTAAATTTGGGAGCTCTTGATTAAGGAAGATCACTCAGGTGTCATGGCCGGTAGGCTATAGGAGACTTTTGAACTACTTTGAATTTGTATGTTTTGTGTCTTCCCTAGGTCCTGCATCACTATCTTTTTACGTTTCCTAATCCTCTTTCCTGTTTCCCTCATTCCCCCTACCTATCCATAACTTCTCCCTAAACCTCTTCCCCCCACTGGCTTCCACGCGGCGATGTGTATTCCTGAAACCAGGCATGCGTGCCATCCTAGGGTGGAGGGTAGATTTTTATTCAGCTTCCATGGTCAGGGTGAAGTTGTGTGTCTTACTCTGAGGGTCTCACGTTAACTAAGAGAAGGCAATATAAAAGTAGAAGGGGCATGTCTAGGTTTTGTCTTTAAGGGCAGACATTATTTCCAGTGTTTGAAAGCACTAGTGACCATATCCTATAATTGGTGACCTAAGAGGTCTCACCTAAAGAACATGTTCTTCAAGACAGGATAATTGTGAAGTTGATAGTTCCCAAAGCCATATGTATCTCCTGGCTGTCATCAACATCAGGGTTCCCAGGGCCAAGGCACTGACAAGTTTGCTTCTAATGAAGAGTCATTGCTTCTTAAGTTTTGGCAGCAGTTACCAACAGTCCCCGATATTTTGATTTATTTCCATTAGATGAATGCGCTCTCAAAAGTGAAAGGATTATGCAGTCAGAATAGTTACTACTAGGAATAGAAAGCTGAAAACCAGTGTCAACCCTGTGGAAGGAGGCCTCTGCCTAGTATCTGGCTGCATCAGATGAAGTGAGGAATGGTCTGCCAGAAATAATCTGGAAAAGAAAGTGTACAAGCAGGGCCAGGGAAAACTGCCTTGAGGTCTTCCAAGGGGTACTTGGTCATAAACCTGGAAACATGGATGCAGTCTAAGTCCATCCTAAGTATACAAGATGCTGCCGGATTGTTGGTAAGAAAAAAGTTGAGGATGCTCATATTGGCCCAATATGTGAAAAACATCCTTCGGGAAAGGTGTGACACTTATACAGGGAAGTTGACAAGCAGGCAGGGAGAGTTTATATTTAGTGGCTGTAACTGACTAGACCATCTGTTTGTGATGAGACAAGAAAGTTGTTTCAAAGAAAATGTTATTTGGGGCAGGAAGAGATTATCTGTTTGTGGGCTATAACTCTGTGCTTACCGTGAGCAATTTGTAAATATATATGTATAGAGAGAGAGAGCGAGAGAGAGAGAGAGTGAGAGAGAGAGAGAAAGAGAGAGAGAGAGAGAGAGAGAGAGAGAGAGAGAGAGAGAGAGATCCACTGAAAGAAATGTGTTAAAGGGGCGTTATGGTTAAGTTGCACTAATAAAAACCTGTGCAATTCAATACAAAAACTTTGTTGAAGAAAGGTTATGGTTACAAGTAAAACCAAAAGAAATTCAGAAATGTTCCAGTTACTAAGCTGAGCAACCATAACTCATGCCACCACCTTGCACTGCTAAGACTAACTCCTAGGACATGAACAGATACATCGCAAATGTAATTGATGATATCACTGATGACATCACATATCTGGGCCACTTGTTTTTGTTCACTGACATAGCTAGGCCTAGTGGTTTTGTTCATTGACAGAATATTAAAATTCAAAAGATGCTATATATCTAAATGTTAACCTTGTATGTTCCTAAAGTACTTTCCTTAGGGTTTGGTCTCAGTTTATGCTGCACATACATCGGGCAATAAGCAGACCTCAAACACACAATTCATTTGTATACATGAACATGAACTTGAATGTTATTAACATGTTCTGGTGATGTTTCTTTCTTCCTTACATTTGTTTTTATTCTATTTTTATTGTTGTTTTGGTCACGAAATTAATCAGTCCTTTCAACATATTTATAGAAAAATGCATTAAAAATAGAAAAAGGATAGAAACCAGATTATTCTCATAAAAGTTGAATTATACATATAATAACTTCATTTCGATCATATATACATTCATTCAATTAATCTAAATTCCTTACTTTAGTTTCCCTGCATGTGGTTGTATGCATTGTGTGTCTTCATATGTATTGTTTGTACTAGCACAAGTGTGCAGTAAGTCTTGAATTGTAAGCTATTTATTGCATGTTTAACATTACTCAGAACTCTGATAATGTAGCATTCATTATTTTACTATCGAAAATGACAAGATTAAAAATATTGTACTTCTATGGTGCATGCTGCAGCCATTGCCTATGTTTATGTATGATTAGGTTCCTATATTAACAACAAAACTGAAATATAATGCATTGTTTAGATGAGCACATTCTTTAATATATTAAGTAGTTCATGATAGATCTCCCGATCACCCCTGACATCTTCTTACCAACATTATAAACACAACCCCTTGTAGGGACTTTTCATCGAAATTAATTTCACATGTTATTTCATCAGTGATGTCATCAATGTCATTTGTGATGTCCTTGTTGATGTCCTGGGTGTTAGTCTTAGCAGTGCACGGTGGTGGCATGTATTATGGTTGCTTAGCTGAACATAACTGGCGAATTTCTGACGTTTTTCGGTTTTACTTTTAACCATAATGTCCCCTTAACAAAGTTTTTTCATTGAATTTCATAGGTTTTTATTAGTGCAACTTAACAATAACAGCCCTCTAACATAGTTTTTTCAGTGAATTTAATGGGTTTTTACTAGTCTATGCTAATTTCCTACAACTTACTAATATCATACTTACCCCACTATAGCAACATTTGTGTCCAATTTACAAAGTTTTACATTAAAACTCTACCATTTCCAACCTTCTTGCATCATTTGTAACACTTCTATATACTGTTTGCAACTTTTTCTACTCTTCTTGCATTTGTTGATGACTGGCAACATCTGAAGTCACAGTGGACTTTACAGACAGTGTCACATTTCATTGTGCACGCAGTATGATGAAGTGTTCGCAAACACGTTTTTACTTCCCAATCGGGTCCATGCTTTGCAGACGGTTTGGAACTTCATTTTCTGCTGATCTAGGAATTTACATGCTCAAAATGTACCCTTGCACAGCTCTCACACCTATTCTTACTCATTATCCATTAACAATCTAGTACAGAGCACATATTAGAAAAACTGCTATTTATCATAAAAATGGCATCAGCTAGAGCCATCCCTCCCCCCCAAGTGCCACCACCACCACCAGGTGGAGGACCTACAGGACAAGAAAATCACAGTACTTCCAAAGACAATGAAGAGGACAAAGAAGATGAGGTAGAGGAAGTGTCTACCTCTAGCACCCAGAGAGAATCATGGTTGTGGCAGTTCTTTATCACTGTTGGGAATGTACCAAAAGCTAAAGCTACTAAAATGAAATGCACTGAGTGCAACTCAGTCGCTGACTACCTGGACAGTACTCCTACGGGACCACTGCCATGTGCACCCACACCAAATCCTAGCACCACAAAGGTCTCAGAATGGTTGTTACTTTCTTAGCAAGTTGTAGGCTGTCTTCCTCCACCTCATCTTCCTCAACCAATGCTGTAACCACACAACCTACTTCTGTGGGAAACAAAATCCCACCAGCTACCTTGCAAGCAATAAAAGAGGCTGTTGATCCATATCTTACAAAGACAACAGTCCTCTGTATATACTACAACACACCACTCTGCAGGAGAGAGCAATTTTAAAGTGCCTTTGAAGCTGTAATTAAGGAGCATGAGAAACACTGTCTCCTACCTTAGATGTAACACACGTGCAACATCTTCACTTGTCCGCCTGCTGCTTCATATTAGTAGTTGGTGCCTCTTCCCTCATTTCCCTCTCCACCTTACTTTCTGACCTCTCCTGCAAAAACATGTTTTTGTTTAAAAAAAAGATTTCTCAAGGAACCACCTTTCACAGTTAAACAATAGAACAAAAAAAAATGTTCTTATAAACCCCATCAACTTAATAAAATAGATATACTCAATAAGATTCTCCAACATTCCCATTAGCATTTTGTGTTATGCTAATGGAAACACTATGGCATTCATCCCACATTCCAGGTGCTGGAACGGGGGATAACAGCCCAGCAGCCAAGTTAAAGCGAGGGAAGATAACAAGGTCTCTGGCCCCTGCAATGGGGTATGAAGGCCATTGGAACCCTGGGTTGACAAAACAGTAACCCGGAGTGCTAAAAGAAAAAGGATTTTATTCCCTGCCGCAGGACGCGTGTGGTGTCCCTCTATAGGAAGGAAATTCCTTTTCCAAGAAGGCCATCATAAAAAGGGAAGGTGGGGTTCTGTACGGAACCCTTCTTCCTTCCTTTTCCATGGCATCCTGCAGGAGGCAAAGAGAAGGAGCAAAAGTGGCAGCAGCACCCACCACTGCCGAAATAAGGTAAGTAGGGGGAGTGTGGGGTGAAAAAAAAAAATGGAAGTAAGGATAGGGGGAAGGTGGCCGTGGGAGAGTCGGTCATCAGGTTGCTTCAAATGCGAGCTTGTACCAGCAGTTCAAGCTTGCTCACCTAGCCACCTCATTGGCTCAATCCCCTGCCCAGAGTCCTAATGGACAATTGTAAACTAGTGATAAATATAAAAGGACAAAAACAATTTTCTGTCGCAAATACCTTTCTCTAACATACAAAAAGGACCATGATCCATGAACCTTTATAACTATCCATGGTCTCAACAGTACCCTTTCCAGGCCATGGATCATTAAAAGACCCCCATGGCATGTGCACACCATCGCACAGGGCAGTCCTTCTAAACTTTTTAATTTTATATTTGTAACACTTCCTCAATGCCCGCTGCCAAACAGTCACACATCCATCCACCAATCACTTCCAAAAACTGCACATATAACCCGATGACCATAGGAAGCTTCCACACACCAACTGCCACTTAATCTTCTACAAATCATTTGCATACACATTTCCCTTATACAAATTAATTGTCCACAATGCTTATACATACACATATGCATTGTCCAGTAAGAGAAAGTCATACATAGAAGGGGCAGTACAAATGGGCAAATGCTCATGAGAACCCAGCAGGGAAATGCCAAGGGATGCAGTAGAAAAGTCCCAAGGGTGGGATGCATCTTAACCGTAACATCCCTTTAATAAAGTTTTTTCTGTCAATTTAATAGGTTGTTATAAGTCAAAATGTTTCATGATATTACATCACTGTATGTAAGTTGTTAATAATTTCTCTTTTTATATTCATAAAAGAACTATAAACCTCCATTAAGAAACATATTTTTTGCAAAATGTACTTATGTCTCTCGTTATCAGCAGCACATGCTGGGGATGGAAATCATCTTTCAAATGCCTATGGCATAAGGCTTCAGCATAACCCCAGCCAAACAAAACCAATCATGTTATTCACTGCACCTACCTGGACCTACCTTGCATCATAGCACAGTGTTCACTATTCCCTAATAATGTAACCAATGGCCAGTGTTCATGGCTTGCAGCCGTAGCCAGTTTCCAAATCAATGGGGCGTAGGCTTCAGCCATGCTGCATTCCCCAATAAGAAAATCAGAGTACAGATTTGAGTTTGCTGAGGGCCAGGCACACTACCCACACCACAAATGTATGTCACTAGCTTTTATACTTAAATTTTTACACTTTTGAAAAATAAAACACAACTTATTTCCAAAAACATGTTTTCAGGTCCTTGCTAATGCTCATCGCGCAAGCTTGTTGTAATCTAGTCGACCACTTCAGGATGTAACTGCAAGCAGAATATATGTTCTCATTCAAACCTCCCACTTCGGCCATGCTGCATGCCCCAATAAGCAACTCATAGAGCATATTTCTCCATGCTAATGGACAATCCCTTTGTCCAGGCTACAATGTTATATCACTGTGTTGTGCACTTACATTTTACACTTTTGAAAAAGATTTAACTATGCACATATTTACAAAACCATACTTTCAAGTTCTTGCTGACTCTTCTCGTGCACATTGCTGAAATCCCATCTAGCACTTCAACCTGTATCCACAAGCCGATTTATTTTTCCCTATTCAAACCTATCCCAATTTTGAAAAACCTTACCACATAGCTGGTCCCTGGTGGCCATGCCTACTTTATCCCCATTGCGGGCCCCTCGTGGTCATGGCCAGTTGCAAGATTGTCCGGGTTATGGCCATAGGCCATGTCCCAGGCAATCTGGCCACTGCTATACTGTGAAAATTTGGCTATACCTCAGTCATCAAAGGTATATATTATTGTTTGTACCTACATTATGACATGACACTTTTCAAAAAATTAAAACTATGCATTCATATCCTTGCCAATGCTCCTTACACGGGTTTGCTGAAAATCCACCCATGTTTTATTTTTTCACAAGTGTCAAAATGTGCGTACATACAAATGTCATATAACTTAGCCCCCACTTGACAAAATCCATTCAGACTTTGCACAAACATTCTAGGTCGGGTAAATAACCTTTCTGAAAACATTGTGTCCACATTCGTCAAATGGCAACAATGTTAAAAGCCATCTAAACATGTTAAGACCCCCTCTTATTTTGCCCCCTCTTGACAAAATCCTACCACACATTGCAGCAGTATTCATATCTAGGTCTACAATCATTTTGCAAACTGATGTGCAGATTTGTCAAATGGCACCACATTATAAGCCTTGAAAATATGTTGGGACACCTCTCTAACTTTGTTCCCACTTGACAAAACAGCACCACTCTTTGCAGAACCATGCAGAGTTAGGTTTGGAATGGGATTCCAAAACTTCATGCAGTTGCATTGAGTGGCAACAGTTATAACCCATGCAAAAACTGATTTTCACCAACCCTGTAATGCACAAATAGGTATAGATGTCCCGCACATCTGCAATGTTTCAGAACATAACATGACTGCCCCTGAGGGTTTGTGGACATCTGGGAAGAAACATGGAAATCTTTGGCTTGTATGGCCATATTCCATGCCATCCTCATCACCTCTCACTTCCCCACAGATTGTTTAATTAGTTTGACAAGTGCCATGTTGGGTTTTTAAAATGTTTCTACCAGTTGGTTCTGCCATGTTGGTGGACACCGGCCACTGTCCGCAAATACAATATGGCAGGCATCTCCAAAAATATGACACACCTCACGCTCTTCACCATCCAATCAGCGGGCATGTCAGTTGTCCATGGACATCACCCCACCCTCTGGACCAATCAGATTCTCGTCCGCGGATCAAACAGGGAAATGAGTCTGCGGACCAAACCCAGGTATCACAAATGTCTGTAATCTTATTTTGCTTATTTTAAAATAAACTACTGGATGGATTTATACCAAATTTACAAAAGCACACTTTCGGTATTAATCTGCTGCTCCTGCTGAATATCTGGTGAAAATCTATCCAGTGGTGTGTGGTGGATCTTCTTGTGTGTTTATGGTAAATTCTACCATTCCTGCACAGTAGGCCAATTCTTGCCTTATACCTGAGGCACTGTAAGTGTTGTCAGGATTATTTCTGCAATTTCTGTGAAGAATGGGCATTTGAAAACACCAACTGCTCTGAGCCATTTGAGTAATTGTTGTGAACAATTGGTGGCAATTGAAAGAGAAGATTCATTGTCACATTAGCATAACAATTTCCTACAGTTGTGTTTCTGAATTTAAATGGACCAGAAAGTTCTGTTTGTGGATCATTTGATGGGCCTGCAGATGTTTCTGCTGGAGAAAAGAGATGTGTGTGTTTCTTTTGTGATGGATGTGCAGTTGATTGTGTATTAGTATTGTTTGATGCAGAATGAGTTTGTTGTTTTTGTAGTGGTATTTTTGGGAAATCTGCTATTGGTTCTGTTTCTCTTATTTGTCTTTAAAAAGGTTTCTTTTTTGAGGTACATTGTAAATATCTAGATGCGGGTGTATAGTGCCCATAGCCTGTTGTATTCCAGGGAGCAAGGAATGTCAGCATTGTCTTTGTTTGCATCAAAGTTAACTAGGAATAGACCATTGAGTGTACACAGACGTGAAAGTGCTACATAACTCATACCTTCTTTAAAGACTGTGCTGTTAATGTCAATCAATGCTTGATCTAGGATTAGACCTTGTGATTTGTGAATAGTGACAACATATGCAAGAGATAGAGAAGATAGCTCTCTGTGTACGTAAATGTCTCTGAAAAGGAGGAAACTTCTTATTGTCCAGCCTTTTTTTTTTAACTTCCGCAAGTTTGACAAAATAAATGCTGACAAACTGCATGTTGTTGTCATGTGAATATGTTTGGAAGCCAGCAACTGTACCAAATAGTTGACTAAACGTTGTTCGACATCAAGACTACATTTCAGAATTACTGTGCAGTTTAGACACAAAGTCAATATATTCTCCAATGTGGCTGTGTTGGAAATACATTTGTCTAAACTATTTAGTTGTGGTGTTGCTTGTTGACATATAGGAAGTATCATGCGGTGCACTTCTAGTTTGTGTGTGGAGCTTATATGCAGTATGGGTTGCATTTATTTTTTAAACATGGTCTCATTGAATTGACTACAGCTTGTAAGGGTTGGAATTAAGGACATACAGTTTAGACTGTGTTGAGTTAATTGGTCCATAACAACAGGAGCAGATGTGTTTTGTCCATATAGTTCATGGATTAGTCTAAAATCTAAGATGGATTTTGCATCTTTAGTAAGCAGACCAGTTCTAAAGTTTTTCAAAATGTTAGCATATTTGAGGTCTGCAGACTGGCACATGTTTTGAATTAGTTCTCTGTAGTGAAATTGTTGCCTGAGATTTACATTTACATTGCTGACATGGGTATTGCAGCATTCGATCTCCGAAAACAATAACATGTTTTCCTCCAAACAGTTCTTCGTAGTTGGTTTTTAGGACTTCTTCCATTCTGAGATGAATTAAAGCCAAAATGAGTTTGGAAACCATGCTTATTTCATCTATCAGGAGCACTTTCATTTTTTTTTAGAATCTTTCGTACTTCAGTAACAGCGTGTGCTGACAATTTGTAGTATTCTAATTTGTTTTGTTGTTCTACGGGAAGAGTAGTGGTCGGTGTAAAGTAACACACCATATGTTCTAGGCAGCTAAACCTGTGGGGGCTCTTACTACTGCCAACATGTTGTTGTTTGTTAAGTTTTGTAGAAATGTGCTAATCATTTTAATTATGTTTTGTGAGAACCATCTTCACCATTTACATACAGGTGCAGCGGATTATAATTGTTACAGCTACAGGTTTCAGTTTCGTGTTTAAAACCATGTTTAATATCTTGCTAGACCTCTTAATTGGTGAGTCATTCATCATTTAGCTGTGATTCCAGAACTGACAAGTCTTCCTCAGATTGTTTATATTGATACATGGTATTTTTTACCTCACTCATGGATATTTCTGCTTCTTTAAGAATGAGTAGTTCTCCAAGTAGGTCTTGGCTTCCTGTAAGGGATGGTTGACTTCCTTCAGGAGTGTTGTTGTCTAGTTCAGCTTCAATTTCTTCCTCTTTTTGGCATTCATTGTTCAACATTTGCTCGTATTGTTTGAAATCGTCATTTGTTATACTGCTTTCATTTGCTTTGAGTGCAGCTTCAAATGAGTCATTGTTACCTAATAATATTTGTTCTTTCCTCCAAGGTTTCATAAGTTGGAGTAGGGCCAGCTAATATAGTTCTCTATGTTGTGGAGATTTAAATGATAACTTTACATGATAAAGTAGACTGGGTTTGGTGAATTTCACTAGGCTTCCTTCAAAAGTTGAAACCGAATATTTACCACTTGTGTCATTTAGTGTGACATTGTTTTTGTAGGTGTAGTTCTGGGCAATGTCATACAGACACATGTTTTCCAAAGCAGTAATTCTGTTTGGGTAGTATGCGTCAAATGCATTGTTTTTTAAAATGTCCTGGCTGTTGCTATCATTTGTGGCTATGTTTTCTATCTCTTGGTAGGATTTTAGTACTCTTTTTTGAGATGACGCTGGTCCAAGTTTCTGCCAGACAATGTGCTCAAATTTGCCATATAAGGTTGTGCCTGTTAAATGGTCTGCTGCTTTGTAGGATTCACATTCGCTATGGGAGTTGCACTTTTCTGAGCGGAGGGGTAGTTTTATTAAAGGTAAACTACAGCATGCCAATGAAGTGATGGTGAAAGTACCTTGATACATTTACAGGGTCAGGAGGACATAATTCTGGTGGTGTTTTTATGTCTGTTCCATTTTTATGTTGGTTTGCAGTGCTTAAGAAGTTGTGCAAGTCATCCATGTGTATTATCCACAACTAAAAGTAATAAACCATGTGGGTGGGTCTAGGTTCCTTAGCATGCAACATACTTTAGCGTGACGTCGGAACCAGTATTCTTTTGTAACATGCACGTTTGCCAAGAGATTTGTGATACTTCACTGCAAAACCTCATCTTTGTCTTTAATTTTTTTAAGCAGTTGGGTAGCTTATATGTTTAAAAAGTTAGAGCCTGTTTTTAATGTGTGTGCAACTCCATAACAAAGAGTTGCTAGTTCACTTTCAAAGAGGAGGTGGAAAATATATGCCTGAATCTGGGGTCTTCAGAATACATTCGTAAAGAGCAATATTCTAATGCACTAATTGTGTGGACCTTACATCATATCTTCCTCCTTTTCCTGTAGGAAAGACTAGAGGAAAAGAACATGCTTCTACACTTTTTTCCCATATGCTCAAAGGGGATCCTTTGGCTTGATGCATTTGATATATTTCTAATGCATCGTCAATTGTGTCTTTAGAGTAAAGTGGTTGAATGTTATAATGGTCTGAAATGTTGGCTGAAGTAACAGGATCTACACGTTGAAATTGGCCAATTTCAGGTGATTCTTGAATAATGTGGATGGTTGGTCTTACGTTTTCCTCTATGTGTATATCTTTGTAGTATTGATTGTTTTCTTTTACATATTGTCGGGATTGTCTAACTTTGTTTAAGTCAACTAGTTGTTGCCTGTCTTTTGTTGGCATACCATTCTCTATTACAATCACTGATTGATCTTGGCCGTTGCAGTCCTAGCGTTGTAACATTTTCTTTTAGATCCATTGGTAAATATACTACTTTGCCACGGATGCCCTTTAGTTACTCGACTAGAGGTAATTTGGCTGATTTTGGATGAAGGCGTATTATAGCTTGAAATGGGTGCACTGTTTGTATTATAAGGCTCTCGTACAAGTTAAGCTATTGAAGAGCTTTTGGAAGTGTGAATATGTCCAAATTATTATTGAGAGCACGTGATGGCATTTGGTTATTGTCAAGCTTTGTGTTGCAGTACGTGCAAATAGTGGTCGAAGTGTGCAGGAGCGGGTGGGAGCGCCGCTCCTTTACTATTTTTTTTTAAGTTTCACTGTTTCTATACTTTTATTTGAAAAAGAAACCGCTCCAGAATGGATTTGATTTCAAATAAAAGTACAGGAAGTAGTCAGAGCTTGCTGCTGTACAGTATACTGCGAAGAGCTGTGGCGGCGCCTGCACATTTAGCAGATGGTCTGTTTTTTCTGAATGTACGGTGTGCTCTCCCTGTCTATATGCAGCTCCATCAGGCACAGACAAAGCACTTTTCATGACACCAATTTTTACTGAGCCTTCCTGTACACGGTGAGGAGTGGAAAACAAGATGATAAGCACTCCGCAGACATATAGTTTGGTCAAACAAACAGGCAACTTCGCCTGGCTGGTCGAAGCTTGGTGATCATGTTACTTGGTAAGCTTTCATTAGACATTTATGCAGAGCATCAGGGAGATTCATTTGGGTATCTTTGCAAAGCAAAACGCAACGCTTGTCTTTAAAATGGAAGTATTTTGTTTTCTTCACAGTAAAATCCTTTTCAGCAGAAGTAAATCTGTGTTGCAAGGGATCATTGCAAGTTGCAAGTGGCTTGGGGTTTGCATGCTAGCCTATAGCAACTGAGAGGGAGATGTTTAGGGTATTATTGTATTCATTTTTAAACCCATTTCCCTATTTCAGGGCACTGCTATTTAATGTATGCCAGGTATGTCATGACAGGATGGCACCAGTGTGCTCACTTACCGACCAAGACTTAATCCAAGGAAGACGTTCATAAAATAATTTTGAAGTTGTTTTGTCATTTTGTGTAAGTAGTGCTGCTTGCACAGTAACCTTGTGATGCTGTTTCTTTCGTGGGGCCCTGTCCTTGAGATTATTAGGCTTCTATGGCCTAAGTTTATTTGGTTATTAGGTAAATGTAGCGTGTTAATGTGCAGCCCAGCTTAGCCATAGAATGCTGGGCTGTCAGCGCCCTTTACAACGTGTCCATAACTGCACAGCATTGCCTATATTTTACATGATTTCTGCCAACAACAGGCCTTGTTTATTTCTTTAAATATATATTTTACAACTGCATCTTTTGCTTGGGATAGCGCTGGGGTAGGAGGGTCCTATATAGCAGAAGATACAACTACCTAAATTTGAGAGGAGGCAAAAACACTATTTATGGGCTTCGGGTAACACTTAAGTTGAAGACTTCAAAAGCAAACAGCCCACAAAAGGCCAAGGGCATGCATGGATTCTTTTGTAACCAAGCAACACTTCGGTTTTGTTTTTGTTTTTTTTTACAGAGAAAGTAATTTTTTCTAACTAGAATACTGTTACTCCAACACTTGTCAATTTTCGGCAGACATATTTGGGCAGCATTTTCAGTTCTGATGTCCCCTTCTCATACTTCTCACCCTTGTCTGTCATCAGTGTAAGCGAAAAGAGAGAGATTTATTTTTGGCGGGTGGGAGCCTATTAACGTTTTAGGACATGCAATGGGCTTGGCGTGTGGGTGACTTGACTCCAAGGCAAGTGTCACATGCCAAAAGTGTGTGAGTTGAGAGATATGCCTTTGTTGTGCCACTTTCCCAAAGTTTGGCAAACATTCATACAATCCCCCTCAGAGTCCCGTGCAGTTGTAAATGGCATCCCGGTCTGCGTAATCTAAACATGTTATAACAAAGGTGCGTCACATTTGTGCTTGTGCCAAATGTCCGGGACGTGCTTCTCCTTAGGTCACACATCGCTACTTCAACTATCCTGTCATGAAGTTGTATGTTTTTCTTTGCAGCAGTACATCAAATCCATCGACCTGCACGGGTCCTATGTATGAGCTGTAATCAAATACCCATGCTCTACAGTAGTTGCACAATCCCACGAACTGCTGCAGCTCCCTCACTGTTTGCGGCAATGGCGTTTTTGATATAGCCTGTGCTCTTTGTGGTGCATTCTTTCTTCCGTGTTGGGATATCAGCTGACCAATGTATAATACCTGTTCCTGACAGTACTGTAACTTTTCTTTGTCTACCTTGTAACCCTTTTCAGCCAATATTGTCAGCATCTTCAATGAGTCCTCCCTGCATTTTTTTTCGCTTGTGCTGCAAATTATTATGTCGTCAACATATTGCAACACTGTGCTTTCCAATTCAATGTTTCCCAAGTCCATCTGTATTACTCTGTTGAAAATTGAGGGTGACTCACAGTACCCTTGTGGCAATCTGGTGTGTTTCCATTTTGTGTTTCTGTACGTGAAGCTTGTCAGATCTTGTGAATCTGGATGCAGGGGTATTGAGAAAAAAGTATTTTTGAGGTCAATCACTGTAAATCGTGATGCCTCTGCTGGGATTCCACACAATATTGTGGCCGGGTTTGCTGCTATGGGGTATTCTGCTTCCACTATGTTGTTCAAGGGCCTGAGGTCCTGGATGAAACGCCAAGACCCCTCTTTAGCTTTGCGCACTGGATATACTGCTGTGTTACATGGTGATTCTGATGGTACCACTATGCCATTATTTATAAGGGCCGTTATTGTTTCATATATGCCCTCATCTGCCTCTTTTGATAGGGGGTATTGTTTCACTCTAGAGAGTATTGCATCTTTTTTCAATTTAATTCTTACTCCCCCTATACTTTTTATACATCCCACGTCATAGGGACTAGTGGTCCACAATGACGTTGGAACTTTTGCCATATCCTCTTCAAAAAAGGGAACTGGGGTGGATGTGGGTGCTTCAAGTGCCATTGCAATTTTCTGTGCCACTTGTTTGTATGTCACTCTTAGCCATATATCTACAATCATCATAAATACCATTTTGGCTTCTTCCTTTTCTTCAGAAAAGAGCTCCTCGTCTGATACCTGGGTGAGCCTGCATCCCTCAGCTAGGGCTACCACTGCCCTCCACGCTCTTCCTTCCCTATTTTGGGCATGTACTGCGATGTAATCAGCAGTTGCTATAATGCTCTCCATGCTCACTGAAATCACCTTTCCTTCTGGTTCATTGTCTGGTGTTTCTGGTCTAAACAAATAGGCTGTCGGCCTCCTCCAGATCTTTCCTTCTATTCCTGGCATCCATGCGAATGCCATGTCTGTTCCGTACTGGAACAGTTTGCCATCTACTGGCTCGGCCCTAATCACTGTCTGCCCACAGTATGCTTGCATAATTTGCCGTGCAGTGAGCATGTTTATTCCAGGAGTGGAACAAATTATGCCGTCCTCCGTGAAGGAGATTGTCATATTCAACCTGCTCATTATGTCTCTCCCGAGTATGTTTACTGGTGAGTCCCTTGAATATAAAAGTGGGACAGACATGTCATAATCCCCTATCGATAAGGGGATGTTATCAGTAAAGGGAACCAACCCCCTAGCCCCAGAAAATCCTTGGGTGTTCATGGCCTCTCCTGACATCTTAAATTCACCTTCCCTTATGCAAGATCGGGTCGCCCCGGTGTCAACAAGGAAGGATAATTTTTTGTCACCTATCGTTACCTCTATGCCTGATTCCTCCGCACTATTAGGTGTTACCGACAGGATGGGACACACCAAGGTCTTCTGTGGGCTGTCCTATTGTGGGTATAATGATTGACCACTTCCGGTGTAAGGGTTGTGTCCCAGGACCGTCTCCCTTCCCAGTTGTGTTTGCTGTAACTGTGTATTGGTAGATGTTATTTTATGGTCTTGAATTTGAGCGGGTTGCTGTACTTGCTGCACTTGAGGTTGTTGTGTTATCGCTACCTGTTGTTGTGGTAGTGAATATGTCTGTGGCTGTTGTTGTGTTACTAGTTGTTGCTGCACATTTCCCTGCAGCAGTGCCTGCTGTTGTTGCTGGCCCTGCTGTTCCATTGTAGGCCCTTGTTGTCCCTGTTCTCCCCATGCTGTTGTGCCGGGTCTCATTCTACATGTGCGTGACATGTGTCCCAATAATCCACAAATCCAACATACCGGTGGTTCCCTGGTCTGCCATTGGAAATTGCCTGAATTGTCCTGGTATACTGGTTGCCCAGTGGGGTAGACACTTCTGAATCCTCCCCCTTGCTGTTGTGTGTTATACCCGTATCCCCTCCCCCTCATCATTCCTCCCCTTCCCCTGTTATAGTTGTAATATCCATCTCCTGGTGTTAAGTATCCTCCTCCCATGTTAGTCGTGTTTCGGTGGGGGTGGTGGCAGCTGTGTGCTATAATCTGTGGTGATTCTATTTGGGAGGGATCTTGTGCAGCCACTACTTGCGTGGGGTTTTGTGTCATTGTTGTAGGTGTAGTTATTAGAGCACCTTCCATTGTGTATTTAGTAAGTTTTTTCTGCACCAATTTAGCCTCTTCCGCTTTTCTATCCTCTTCTTTTTGTTTCATCTTTTCTTGCCATGTCCTACAATGATGTACTATCGTCAGTTGTATTTCTGGCCATGCTTTTGCTTCCATCCCCACTACTTTCTTCAATTGTTTCTGCACTGCTTCTGGGAGCCCTTGTATTAGTATATGATAGAATATTGCTGGTGTTTTGTCCCATTGTTCTCTAGTTTCCATGCGCCACTTCTCTTGAATTTCCTGGATATAATCAACAGGATCTTCGTTCTCACGCATCTTGCGTGATGTTATCGCTCCTATGTCTGATGTGTCTGGGTATTGTACCCTCAGCGCTTGCCATAATGCATGTCTGCAGTTTGCGAATGGTGCCCCGTCATGTGATGTGTTTGTTATTGTGACCCCGGGAAAGCCTGCTCTCTTCCAGATGTCATCTGCCGCATCCCCCATTATTGATATTAGGAGGCCCTTTACATCTCCTACTGCCAGTTTCTGTCCTGCGGTGTGTTTTTCCATTTCATATATCCATTTTCCCGCACCTCCACTTAATGATGGGAGCCTGCACTTTATATTTTCCTTGTCTGCATGCTTCCAAGGGACGTATTGTGGTCTAACCCCTCCCCTCTCCAGAAGTGGCATTAGATTGTGTCCTGTCTGACCCCCTGGGTTCCCCATAGTCGAGTCCGTGTACCCCTCCTCTTCTTCCGTATCATCTACATCGTCTGTTGTATCCATATTTCCCTTGCTCGTAACTGTTTCTCCTCCATCTCTACCCCTTCTTTTATCATTTCCTTTATTTAATGTGGGCGTGTGTATTCGTTCTTCCTGCCTACGTCCAGGGAGGTCTCTAAACCTGCCTGCATAGGGTGTGTGTTCGTGAGGGGCGGGTGCGGGTGTAGGTGGGCATGTTGCACGGGATGAGTGTGGGGTGGTGGAGCATGTTGGACGGGATGATGAGGGTGTAGCTGCACGTGTCTGCCTTCCCGCCATTCCTTGCTCTTCCCCCTCACTTCCCCCCAGTTCTTCCCTTCTTCTGCAGGCCCATGGTGATTCCCTGTTTGTCCGGGTGATGTACAATTTATCTAAGCTTTCCCTTTCTCTATTTCTTCCTTCCTTCTCCATTCCTTCTTCTTCCTCACTACAAAAGTCATCCAGGAGCGACAATCCCCAATCTGTCTTTTTCCCCTAATCATTACTGTTTTTAAGTCTATTAAATCCGTTCCTCCCGTTTCTTCTTTACCAATTGCTCCCCTTTGTGCTGAAGTTGTTGCTACTTCTGTGTCTCTGCGTACATATCTCCTTACTTCACTCTCCCCTCTCCTATCTTCTCTTTCCCCTTCTCTTTTCTCCACTATCTCTCTACCAATTTCCTCTCTTTTCTTTATTAATACCTCCATTACTTCGCTACTCGTCTTTTCCAATATCTCTTCCTCTTCTCTCTTCCTTTCCCATCTCTCTTTTTCCCGCTCTAATATGCTCTCTATCATCATTCCTTCTTCGTATTTCTTGGTCGTTTCTGATAGTACTCTCCTCTTCCATATTTCCATTTCTTTTTCTTTCTCTTCTTCCTCTCTTTTCTTGTCACGCAGTGCTGCTCTGGATACCCTTTCTGCTACTGCTTTTACCCTTTCAGCTTCTTTCTTTCGCTCCTCAGTTCGTTCCCTCATCTTTTCCAACTCATTCTTACTTTCGTTCCTTTCCTGTGCTCTCTCTCTTTCCTCCCACTCAAGCTGCTTGATCAGGGCATTTTGCTCATCCCTTAATTCTGCTAATCGTTCCTCCAAAATCTCTTCCTTTTGTCGTGACAGCTCTTCCTCCTTTCTTTTTCCCCCTTCCCCTTTCATCCCACTCTTTCTCTCATTATCCTCATCCATTTTCCTTACTACCTCTTTCTCTTCTCCTGTTAATGAACCTCGTAATTTTAATAATACCTGCGCAGCTACCCACTCATCATGTCCTATTGCTGCTATTTGTTCCTCGCTAGTCCTCCCCTCCCCTGCGGGCATCTTCGTATAATTTGGCCCCGCCGTACTTGTCTGCTCCCCTCCCGTGTGGCCACCTGTAGCTGTATATGGTGGTGGGCTGTATGCCGGGTTCGAGTACCCCTCAGCCGCCCTTAATTGTTCTCTCACTATTTCTCGTAGTTCCGTTAAAGGATATAACCCCCCTTCCTCTTTTTTCACTACCTTCGCTAGGGGCATGTCGTCGCTCTGTTCCTTTTTTATTTCTTTTTCGTTTATGTTGTTACTCTTTTCTCCTCCCTCTTGTCCGTTCCCCGTGTTCTGTGTGCCTTCACTGTCTTATTCCCCATTCTCTTCTTCCTCCTTAATCTTCTTCTCTTCTTTTGTTTCCCCCACAGTGAACATTCCATTTGGTCCTGGTCGGGACCCCTGGAACATTCTCCATAAATTAAACACCTCCACGTGGTGTGTCAATTTCTTCCCCTTGTATGTGTTATGCAGATGGGTTAATAGTGAGTGTTGGGTATATGGATCGAAACTGCCATTAGGCGGCCATAGTGTCGTCATTTTGTTGTCCGTCCCCTGTGTCCATTCTATGCTGTATTTGATCAGTTTCTCCCTATGGGGTGACAGTGTTTTACATATATGCTGCAGCGGGGTAGTGAGGGTGTTCCCCCGCCCTCCCGATCCTGTCCCGTATGACATAGTAGCACTAAGTTGTTATCCTCCCTCTATATGGTAGCGGGTCTCTTGCTAATAGTTTACGCTATACAATTTCAGATCTTTACCTGGCCCCGTAATTTTGGGGACTTGCGATTGTACGCTAAAACAAAACAGTAAAATATAGCATTTGCATTTATATACTCTTTTCTTCCTTCACCGAACACCGTTACGGCCCCCTACGGCCGAGGCGCACGTAGCCCCCTGCGGCTGCGTGCCCTGTGTGACGTTCTTATACAGCCGTCCCACTTTATTTTACCCCTCCTCCTCTTTCTTCACTTGTCGTGGCCGGCGTTCTCCGTGCGCGGCCACGTCCCCCTCTTCACCTTGCCCCGATCTACTCGTTACCGTTTATCTCCGTCTCCACTCCCTTACCACTATTCTCTTCCCCACCACTCTCCAAAAAAATGCCTTGTATTCGAGATATCCTATGAAAGCCCTACTGGTGACGTCACCGACCTCTTCCAAAACTACCGGTAAGTTCTTTACATATATACATTTTTTTTTTTTAAAGTTTGAAATAAGTTTGCAATCTACCCCGTTAATCCCACATCTGTCCTCTTGTCACGCCTGGAACAAGGTAATCAACAATATAATCAGACTGCGCACGCTGTGTCGCCTCGCGTGTGATACGCCCCTCAACAGGAGGGCTTAACCAGCCAATTATCTTCCGTATTAGGCAACCAGCTAGCTACCGCCTACAGGGAAACGTCATCTATCTATCGAGTTTACCGCTCGAAGAATAGGGATCCTCATCTACTAATTGATCAATAATCACCAATTCGTAGGAAACCGCACACACACACCCTTACAGGTGGTCGCGACCTAGGCCAATCAGTGTCTACGAGCGGCCGCACGTGATGTTTTCGTGCTCCGCCCCCTCCTTTTTCGTAACGTAGCGGACTGCTCTCGCACTTGTCCAGCTACCATTCACTGCACCGTCAACACTAATTTATCAAACCTTCGCCGCGCACCTGTGTAAAACCTCCCACCTCCCGTATTCTATTTCTCCCCCCTCCATCACAATTTCACATTGCTTGTTGGGTGTAGCATACTCACCAAGTTCTCTTGATGCGGGGCCGCTCGATCGCGTGCACCCCTCCAAGCGGCTCGCCACCTCCCCTCGTCTGGACCACGTCTGGACACTCGCCAACAGTGGGCGGGATACTTCTCAACAGGCTCCCGAAGGCCAATATCCGGATTGCGCTGTCCGGTCTTCTCGCAGTTCCGCGATGGTCCCGTAGTCCTCAAAAGGGGGCAGCGCCAGAGGGGGCCGCGCCGCCGGTCCTCCTCGCAACGAGAGCACTCAGAAAAATAAAAATAAAAAGCAGATCTTAAACAGATCTCAGCAGTGCCTCCAACTTTTCGGGGGAAAAATTCTCCCGGGGGTCGGCTGGGCCGTCCGCGGACCTCCGGGCAGGGAGGCCCCAACTCCTCCCGCGTATCCCAAAAAAAAATGAGTATGAGACGCACACAAGAAGCAAGGTGGTTCTGCTGTTTATTGAACAATGGCAGGGTTGGGTCTAGGATCGTACGCATCCGTCCTGACTCTCGAAATTGAAATTCGTGGGGCTCGCAGGCCCTTTTTGCCTCAGTATGACGCGCTACTTGCGTCACCTGGGAAAGTTAGCAAAAAACCTATCGCCACTCTGGATTGGTTCCTTGAGTGGTAGGGTTAGTATAGCACACGTATAGAGGAGATTATTAGTGGTTAAGGGTCAGTCAGGTGGTATACTTGGGTTGTCCCTTCTATTAGATACATGAAAATTGTTACACGAAGACCCCTGATGATTGGTTAATGTTAGTGGCGTCAGTGATGAGTGCCCCATGTTCTGATTGGTCCACTCGCGAGCCCCCCAGCCTGGGACCATCGTTGTTCCCAGCTCGCGGCGTACCTGTCATTTGCAACAATATGTAACTATGTGTTTATGCAGACAGTGCATGGATTAGCTCATATGCTTGAGAGCAGACTATTCCCACCGCTGTAGGTGACCATTGGGTCATTTCATTGTTGCAGCCTGTGTCCCAGGCGTGGGACCCAGGCGACTTCTCCTTCGTGGGGCTTGGTCATGTGAGGAGAGATCGTGGTTGAGGCAGAATTCTGCACATTTAATATTGTATTTTCCACTGTGTCTCTGGCTTAGTTTACAGGTGTGGCCTGGCTTCGGCTTGTGGCATGCGAGTTGCAACATTGCCCCCTTGGCTGTCAGTTCTCGTTGGGCTCATTCTGCAGGGTCAGCAATTGTACTCTTGCTCGTTCAATGTTCGTGGAGGCTCTTGCTTGCGGCCTACTTGGGCCTGGTGCATATGTGTTTATTTATTGTTGAATGGTTCAGTCGAGTTCGTCCATACCGCAGGTGTCGACTTGAGCAGGGCAGCCTGGTGGACAGGCTGGTGTGCACATCCATATGTTCCTGTACCAGGGTATTTGGTCGTCTGGTAAATAGGCAAATTCATCTCGTGGCGGGTGTCGGGGTCGCGATCCTCTAGGCCAGGGGCGCGAGGGGATTGGGGGGAGCCTTTTCTCCCATTCTCCCACTTCACTAAGATAATTAAATATTGCTGCATTGGACGTTGCACTCCTAGAGTATGCACATTTTCTTTTAGATCTAATGGTAAATAAACTACTTTTCCACGAATGCCTTTTATCAATTCAGAGGGAGGTAATTTTACTGTTTTTAGTTGAAGGTGTATTATTGCTTGAAATTGGTGAATTGTTTGAATTACGATGCTCTCATATAAATTAGTTTTTGCAAGGGGTTTTGGTAGTGGGTATAATTCCAAATTATTTGTGATAGCACGTGAAGGAGTTTGGTTGTTATCAAGTTTTGTAGTGCAGTAACTGCAAAGTATTAGGGGTCACTTATTTCGTATTTGTTTTCTGCTACAAGGCAGAGAGCTAATTCAAACCATTTAGAATCTTCATTGTCTTCTTTTTTATATGATAGGTCTACAGTTTTCGTGTTACGTTTATAAAAAGTTCTGCGGCAACATACACATACATGGTTTGGTACTTCAGCTGATGTACTTTTAAATGTTACTATTTCTTTTTTGTATGTGTTTAGCAAAAGGTTGCCATGTGTAGAATTGTTGCTATTTTGGTTTAAAGCTATTTCATTCTGTAAATGGCTTTCACTTCCAAAATATTTTTTCTGCATATAATCAATTTCTTGAAGTAGGTCTTTCGCTGTACCATGTAGAAGAATGTTATTTAAATTTGCTAGTGCTAAAGCAGGACCTTTAGCATAGTACAGTTTATAGACTAGATTTCTTATAGTTGAATGATGTGTTGATATTCTTTTGATATCATGGAAGGTGTTTTACAAGTAGGTCCTGTTATGCAGGCCAATGAATGTCCTTGTAGTCCTGTGTATTTGCGCACTGGACAGGTATCCATGTTTTGCAGTAGTTTAATTTTGATTTTGTCTTTGCTTTTTACATATTGATTGAGGAATTGGCGTAAAGACTTGAAAAATTGTTTAGGAATGTTACATATTGACGTGCATGGCCATTTGTACAGTAGACGTTCTGATTCAGTTGAATGGAGGGGTAATTCTAAGTTTTCAGGACATATTTTTGTAAGGAAACTTCTTGTTCCATTATGGTATTATTAACTTTTTCATAACCTCGACCATTGCTATGTATGGCAATTGTATTTGTTTTTGTTTGTACGCTTCTTCATTAAAGTATGGTTCTGTGCTCGTAGTGTGACTCCATTCACCTCCGCAGATACTTAAGAAGTTCTTTCTGTTGACATTTCGTTTATTGAGAAGTCTTTTTTGTAATTTAGTTATTAGTTTTGTTAGTGGTTTCATTTTGTTTAACACTAAAATAAATAACTTTCTTTTGAGAAGAATTGCACTATGTATCAACGCTTCTAAAATTAATTTAAGCATTGAACCTGATTTATCTCCTGTTTTATAAGATTTTGAAGGACTTTGTGACGGAACATTTTGGTTAAAATACTTTTCTTGGTATGCTTACTTTGCACTAGATTAAAATTTAAAGAAGTAATTTTATCTGTAGTGATAACTGATTTTCTGTTAATTGTTTTTGGTTTGTTTTACATTTTGATAGAGAAGGCAAAGTTTTTGTACTTGAAACTTCTTGTGTTTCACTAAATGACTGTATTAGCTGTTTTGTTAGAACTTTTTTTACAAATTCTGCTAGAGATGGATGCTTATGTTGGACACTTTTATTTTCATTTGCTCTACTTCTGTGTTGCTTTCTACGGACTTGACTTTTGGTCGGCATTCTTTAGGGTCTGTTGAAAAAAATAAAGAAGGTATGGGTTGGGGTGTTCTGCAATGTATGTGTGCTGTGTGCATGAGTGTTTGAGTAAGATGATGTATGTAATGGTGTCTGATTGTGCATTGGGAACTACAACTAGTAGGGATGTGTATTCTTCAATTAATATGTTACTAAACTCAGTTTCAGATGACAGAAAAAAATAAGCTAGTGGTGTGGAGAAGTACAAATAGTAAATCTAATGTATACAATAAAAACTGTTGTTTGTTCTATAATATGAAAATTCTTGCGGTTGAGTTGGTTAATTTGTGTCTCCAAAAGTAGGAGTTTGTGCGCCATTCTGGCTGCAAATCGCTGTTTAAGACATGGGGATTTTTGGACAGAATGGTGCACAATCTCAATTTTTAGGCACAGAAATAGCATGAATTAATTTTACAGTATGTTTGAGTAATAATACAAATATTATGGTGATATTCTACTTACCTTTTTTCTAAAATGAGCAGTTTAATTCTTAGTTCTTCTTTGTTCTTGAAATTCGGCTGCTTCTTTTCAGGAGAATGGTCTTCGCTGCAATTGTAAAAGAAACAAATTAGTAATTGTGTTTGTATATAGCATTGTTTTTAATTTAGATATTGATTTTTATTTCTGTAACTAAGCTGTTCTAGGTAATATTGCCTTAATGTTATGCTTAAATTAAAGTAATCAAATAAATAAATAAATAAATGTAATTGTATAAGTATTATTTTTTGAGATTAGAACATAGAGTGTGCATGCATGCAATTTTGTTTCAATATATGTAGTCTATAAATTTCATTTCAAAAATGTTAGTTTAACATGATTTGATAGTGTGTGTATTACGAATGTAAATAGTATAAAGGTTTATAAGTGATAGTTGATTTTAGGAAATTTGATAGTGTGTGTATTAAGAAAGTAAATAGTATAAAGGTTTATAAGTGATAGTTGATTTTAGGAAATTGGAAAAAAGACAGTAGATTCATTTTACAGATTACACAAGCTAAAAGTAAGTTTGAAAATGTGTTCATGTACTGTACAGAAAATAATCATACCTGTAGTTTGTGTTCATGCATATGGATATGCATGGAGCTGCAAGTATTTAATTTAAATATTAGGGCACCTGGCTAAACCCTGAAAGGCCCAGGTAGGTAAACTTGAATGAACAAAACAAATTGTTCAGGGTGAGAGGTCCCTCAACTCCCAAATATCAAAATGTATATATGTAACTACACAAACATTATTTCACATTGGTGTATTTTAATAATCTTGAAATAGGGTACCAAGGGGTATTCTAGAGAAACAATACAAATGAGTATGATCCGTGCCAAAAGAGGATCTTAATGTAGAAACATACAACAGCAACAGATTATTGTCAGAGCAGTTGTGCAATGAAGACAGAAATCAACAATCATTGACATAACGTAAAAAGAGTCACAATAACAACAGTGTTTGAACTGTACACTGTTCATGTGAAGTATAGTCGTCGACACAACAGTGTTTCGGCCTAAAACAGCTGTAAAGTGCAGCTAGGTGAGCAGGCCTTCATCAGGACGTGTGGAGAAATGATAGTAGTCCCGGGATATCTATCAGGGGTTAATCCATTGCCAAGGTAAGATGGGTCCATGTTAAGTACAGGAACCAAGCGGCCATTTTGCTGCACCGTAAAAAACCAATAACTGTCTGGGGTGCCTCAAGTGGTAATGGGTATCTTTTGCGTGACACTGGCGGGATTGAATCAGTCAGCGTGGGTTATCTTCCTCGTGTGTCTGTACACGACTTTTAACAGTAGTCGCTGTTGCTAGCGCCGGCTAGCGTCTCATCGGCAATGGAAACGGTGAAAGTGACAGTGGAGCTGCAAGTAGAAATCTTGGAGACTTGTACAGTATTTCTTGTAGATGGTGCTTGCCAATGATATGACACTTGTACTCAGAGAGATTCACAGTACATTTGCAGTGCTGATCTATGATGATGCAGTTAGATGTAGAGGTCTTGAATGTGATTGGTAGATGGTCATGTGATTTCTTTGCTACATCCGATGAGGGAATGGCACAGAGAGTGAAGTGGAAATGGTAGAAGGGCTGTTCATGTTACGATATGTTCGCGGACATGGCGGTAGTTCGCAGACATCGGGAGTTACATCTGGGGATTTTTGGGTTCAGAAGTCATGCAAATGAGAATGAGCAGTGAAAGGGATTGGTCAGGAAAGTTTAGTGGGTGTGTTGTGCCCGGAAAGAGTTTCTCAGATACTCTTTTTGCTGAGAGAACAACAGATAGCTATGGCTGTGTGTTTCAGAAAACAGATTGTTTGGATTTTGGGAGATTTTGTCATGATGCTACCTCCAAGGAGCCAGGTCCGACCCAGCAACCCCAGAGGCAGGCATCATTTCCCCCAGGGGAGTGCCAGCAGGCCCAAGCTGGGGCCCTTTGGACGCAGTCCTGGCTCCTTAGGCGCCAGGCTCATGTTGGACCCCTGTCCTGGCGCCTTAGGCGCCAGGCTCATAAAGCTAGACATGTGTTCAAGTGTTTTAATGTGCACTTACCTGATGCAGACCATGCTGCCACATCCAGGCCCTCTTGAGGCCTGAATGGAACTACTTTACCTGTGGGATTACTTTCCACCCGGGTGTGGTCGGGGAAGGATACATACCTGATCGGAGGAAGGATACACTTTTGGAACTTCTTCCAAAGCTATTTAAACCACACAAGATCAGCAACTCATGCTTCGCGTTGTTCTGCTCCTCGCAGCTGGACGCTCACCGTGTCAGCTCCTGCATCTGGACTTCAGCCACGCCTGTCAGCATCCTGGGTCACCTGCAAAGGGAGACAAGAGACCTTACCAGCTAAATCTGCACCACGGAGACATCACCGACTATCCTGAAAGGGAAGACATTATTTTTAAAAGCATTTCGTTATGATCGCTGCAGCGCTGCATTTCACTCACCTTTCCTGGGTTCCACCATCTTCAGCAGCGATCATCCGGATACACAGCCACTTCCCAGAGCCTAGAGAAAAAGACAAGAATAAGAGGTGAGAGAAGGAAGGGAATAAGACTTACCTGTTGGGTCATTCCCATTTCATTTCGGGTCTTGCCGCTTCCAGGCATGTTCCGGACCCCGGCCCCTATGGGGAAAAAAGACAAAGACATTGAATGAGCATATGCAAAGACAGTTCCCGAGCGCTCATCCAGAACTAACCTGTCATTTACTGGAACTGGAACTGCACGTTTCACTTCGGGTCGGTGCCATATCTCCGGCATTCCGAACCCCGGCCCCTAAGGGGAAAAAAGACATAAGCATTAGCGCTTGCTGCAAAAAGACAATGAACATTATTATTAAGCTTGGACTTTTGAACTTGCAACTGAACTTTTACAGAGCCTTACCGGAATAGTCAAGCTTACCTGAACTCCCATCAATCCTCAATCCAGTGAAGTAACTGGGTTTCAACGCGCCCCTGCATCAGAAGCAGGATGGAGAGCTCATCCTTCCTGACCCTAAGGTGAGACTTCACGGGGAATCGTGGAAGGGTATCGTGGAGGGTTGGAAGAGAGTGGGAGGCTTGAGCATAACTCAGTCAGTAGGTAATACTCCCTTTTCACGCACAGGGGAATATTCGTGCAAGCCGGAGAAGCCAGAGTAGAGGGCCCTTCCTGTCCATCTTCAGAGTCCTGCGCTTCACCATTGAAGAAGCATCAGCACTCGAAGCCAGACCTGCGCCTCCGTGGGAATCAGGTGAGCATTACAGAATGCGAAGCCTACCCACAATTTCCCATCCGGGCGCTATGGAGACTTCCGAGACTGACCAGCTGGCCAGGCTTTTGGGGGAATTACGGGCGGAGGTGCACTCAGCCCGCCAGGAGACTAAAGCTCTCAAAAGAGAACTGATCTTATCCAAGGAAAGAACAGATGACCTAGCCAAAAGGTTATTACAGGCCCAGGCAGGGCACACTCCTTTACCTAATTCCGGGGACATTTCCACATCAATGGGTTTGAGTAACCCGGTACAAATTAATCTACCTGGACACATGCCTTTGGCCCCGCCTGAATGTTTTGCGGGGAATCCCAAGAAATATGCTGTCTTTATGAACCAATGTCGTTTACACTTTCTATGCAGACCCAGAGCCTTCCCTAACGACCAGACCAAGGTAGCCTTTATACTATCTTACCTCAGTGGCAGTGCTGCCGATTGGTCTATTCCATTGGTAAATCAGGATGATCCCATTCTCCAGAATGTTCAGGGCTTCCAGGCCAGCATGGAAAGATTGTTCGCTCGACACTCTCAAGGACAGGCCCTTGATAACGAACTGCTATCCTTACGACAAGGTAATCAGGATCTTCTGTCCTACATAGCCACCTTTAACAGACTGGTTGTAGAAACTGGATGGCCAGAAAGCAAAAGGATCACATTGTTTCATCGAGGCCTGCGCGGAGAGCTTAAGGATGTTCTAGCTCAGATAGTAAACCCACCCCAGGTCTGCGCAGACTACATTGACTTGGTGGTTCAACTTGATCACAGACTTCAAAATAGAAAAGCAGATCGGTTCAAGTATGAAAACCAAGCACTGATCAAAACCCACGCTAACTCCAAGAGTACCGACATATCTGAACCTATGCAAATCAGTGGTGTTAAAGGACCATTAACGCAGAAAGAACAAGAGAGAAGGCGGCAAATGCAACTCTGTCTGTATTGCGGAACTTCCGGTCACTTTCTTCGAAATTGTCCAGTTAAACCACTTAAGAAGGTGGTTGGAGCTACTGATAACAAATTAGTGACACCTGATTCGGGAAACGACCTAGCCCGGCAAGCGTAGGGGTCCGCTTGCCGAGCTTGAAAACTAACTCTTTGACCTCGCATTTTGTCATGCCAATGGTGCTCGTGGACCCAAAACAGCCTCAGCAGTTGCATGCTATAAAAGCATACATCGACAGTGGAGCCATTGGAAATTACATAGACTGTGAATTGGCTTCCAGGATTAAGCTTCCTCTCCGCCCGAAAGTAACCCAAGATGTCATTACTACAGTAGATGGAACCGAAATAGCCTCAGGGCCTGTAACGCAATCCACTGTTGAAGTGACACTGGTGGGTCAGGATGGACATCGGGAAGCAATCGTGTTTGATGTGATCAAGGCCCCACAATTTCAAGTAATTCTTGGAATTCCTTGGTTAGAAACACATAATCCCAGAATTGACTGGCGAGCAAAGAAGATAAGTTTTCCTGATTGTGAACCAACTTGTTATCCAAGAAATCCAGCTAAGGGTCTAGCCTCAGCAACTTCCACCCCTGTACAGCTACCGTCAGAATACCAAGAATTCCAAGACGTTTTTCAGAAAGAAATGGCTAACATGTTACCTCCCCATCGGTCTTATGATTGCCAAATCGATCTGGTACCCAATGCTCAGGTACCTTGTAGTAGGATTTATGCTCTTACGGAACCAGAGAACCTGCATTTGTGTCAGTATTTAGATCAGTACCTAGCCAATGGTTTTATTCGCACGTCCAAGTCTCCTGTCTCTTCAGCTCTGTTCTTCGTGCCGAAAAAAGAAGGCGACCTTAGAACGTGTATAGACTATCGCGCCCTAAATCAAATAACGATTAAGAATCGTTATTCTCTGCCCTTGATCCCTGAGCTTATCGACCAGGTGAAAGACGCTTGTGTGTACATCAAGTTAGATCTCCGATGAGCTTATCACCTGGTGCGCATAAAAGAAGGCGACGAATGGAAGACTGCATTCCGCACCAAGTTTGGGCTCTTCGAATAACAGGTGATGCCCTTCGGTTTGTGCAATGCAGCTGCCGCCTTTCAGTACTTTATGAATGATGTTCTTCGGGAACTTATCGATGTCTGTGTCATTGTTTACATTGACGACATCCTGGTGTACTCTTCTTCAGAGTCTGATCACAGAAAACATGTTAGGGCAGTTCTTGAGAAACTGCGCCAGCACAGACTATTTGCAAAACTCGAAAAATGCGTTTTTCATACCACAGAAGTTGAGTTTCTCGGATTCATCCTGACACCTCAAGGAGTCCGAATGGACTCGCGAAAGGTGGACGCCATCCTCAAATGGCCTTCTCCAAGCTCGGTGAAGGGAGTTCAGAGCATGCTCGGCTTTGCCAATTTCTATCGAAGATTCATCCCGGAATTTTCCCGAACAGTCCAACCCATCACCGCTCTCCTAAAGAAAAACAAACGCTTCGAATGGACTCTTGAGGCCGAACAAGCCTTCCAGGACCTGAAAACCAAATTCACCTCTGCACCTGTATTGAAGCACCCGCACCCAGATCTCCCATACATAGTGGAAACCGATGCATCCAGTTCGGCCATGGGAGCTGTCCTGTCGCAAAGAGACCCAAAAACTAACCAACTACACCCAGTGGCCTTTTGGTCCAGAAAATTTTCTCCTCCTGAAATCAACTACGCAATTACCGATAAAGAGTTACTGGCCATCAAATCTGCTTTCAAGGCTTGGCGTCACTACCTTCTCGGGGCAAGACACACCATCACCGTAATTACGGACCACAGAAACTTACAGTATTTAAAAACGGCCAAAGCTCAATCTTCACGACAACTCCGCTGGGCTCTATTCTTTGCGGAATTTGATTTTGTAATTACCTATCACCCTGGCTGCAAGAATGGAAAAGCGGGCGCCTTATCCCGGATTGGCATGGAAGAACCTAATTCAAGCTTAGAACCTGTGCCCATCGTACCTGAACAAAGAATCTTAGGCTTAACCTCATTGCACACTATTGAGGACATCCAAACGCAAGTAAAACAACTTCTAGACTCTTCAAACTTACTGGAATGGAGTCAGAAGGGTCCTCATTACACAGTTAAGGATGACTTACCCTACTTCCAGGAGCGGTTGTTTCTGCCAAGTAAAGAATTGCAAGAACTTGTTATTGCCCATCATCATGAATCTTTAATGGAAGGACATCCTGGATGTCCTTCCATTAAAGATTCATGATGATGGGCAATAACAAGTTCTTGCAATTCGCTAAAACGGAGGAAAAAATTAAACGTCACTTCTGGTGGCCTACGTGGAGAAAAGACATAAAGTGTTTTGTTCTGTCTTGCGGAATTTGCGCCCAAAACAAGGCTCAAAAGAAAAGGCCAGCTGGCCTACTTCAACCCTTGGATATTCCACCGGCGCCATGGCACACCCTGTCAATGGACTTTATAACCGACCTGCCTCCTTGTGCTGGTTACAACACAATCCTTGTAATTGTGGACCTATTCACCAAAATGGCCCACTTTATCCCTTTAAAGGGTTTGCCTTCTGCTTCCACCTTGGCCAAGGAATTCCTGGAGAATGTAGTTCGCATACATGGTTTCCCTTCCATATTAGTCTCGGATCGTGGAAGTCAATTTATCTCCCATTTTTGGAAGAAGTGTTGCCAACTAGCACAAATAGATGTGCGGTTATCCACCAGCCACCACCCCCAGACCGACGGACAAACCGAGAGAACCAATCAGACTCTCGAACAATATCTTCGGTGCATGTTACACCAATCCGAGTTAAATTGGAAAGACATCCTTTGGATTGCAGAATATGCATACAACAATTCAGTGCATTCTGGAACCGGACAAACCCCCTTTTATACTTTGTATGGTCACCATCCTCTGACCTCTGACCTAGATCCACCTCTGACCCTGGAAATGCCCGCAGTAAATCATCTGCATTCCACAATAACCCGAGCCTTCAAAGAAGCTGCAACTCATTTACAGCAAGTCAAGAAAAAGTATAAAGAAAACTCAGATTTGCACCAGAGTAAAACTCCGCCTTACCAAGTAGGAGACCAGGTATGGCTAGCAACTAAACACTTATCCCTCAAGGGCCCGCGAACCTTCAATCCCAGATTCATAGGACCTTATCCCATCTAGGCTATAATCAACCCAGTGGCCTTTAAACTGGATCTACCGTCCAACATGCGTATACATCCAGTTTTTCATGCATCACTTTTGAAGCCCGTACAACCAGGAACCCGATTGTCCAAGCCTCCAGATCCAGTTCAAATTGAAGGGGAATTATAATTCGAAGTTAAAGACATTTTAGACTTCAAGGTAGTAAAGTCGAAACTCTTCTATCTTGTTGGCTGGAAGGGATATGGACCTCAGGAGAGATCGTGGGAGCCTAGTAACCATGTCCACGCACCTCGATTAGTACAAAGGTTTCACCGGAGATTTCCGAACAAGCCAAAACCCCCGGAGGGAAGAACCTTGGGAGGGGCCTTGAGGGGGGGTACTGTCATGATGCCTACCTCCAAGGAGCCAGGTCCGACCCAGCAACCACAGAGGCAGGCATCATTTCCCCCAGGGGAGTGCCTGCGGGCCCAAGCTGGGGCCCTTTGGACGCAGTCCTGGCGCCTTAGGCACCAGGCTCATGTTGGACCCCTGTCCTGGCACCTTAGGCGCCAGGCTCATAAAGCTAGACATGTGTTCAAGTGTTTTAATGTGCACTTACCTGATGCAGACCATGCTGCCACATCCAGGCCCTCTTGAGGCCTGAATGGAACTACTTTACCTGTGGGATTACTTTCCACCCGGGTGTGGTCGGGGAAGGATACATACCTGATCGGAGGAAGGATACACTTTTGGAACTTCTTCATAAGCTATTTAAACCACACCCGATCAGCAACTCACGCTTCACGTTGTTCTGCTCCTCGCAGCTGGACGCTCACCGTGTCAGGTCCTGCATCTGGACTTCAGCCACGCCTGTCAGCATCCTGGGTCACCTGCAAAGGGAGACAAGAGACCTTACCAGCTAAATCTGCACCACGGAGACATCACCGACTATCCTGAAAGGGAAGACATTATTTTTAAAAGCATTTCGTTACGATCGCTGCAGCGCTGCATTTCACTCACCTTTCCTGGGTTCCACCATCTTCAGCAGTGATCATCCGGATACACAGCCACTTCCCAGAGCCTAGAGAAAAAGACAAGAATAAGAGGTGAGAGAAGGAAGGGAATAAGACTTACCTGTTGGGTCATTCCCATTTCATTTCGGATCTTGCCGCTTCCAGGCATGTTCCGGACCCCCGCCCCTATGGGGAAAAAAGACAAAGACATTGAATGAGCATATGCAAAGACAGTTCCCGAGCGCTCATCCAGAACTAACCTGTCATTTACTGGAACTGGAACTGCACGTTTCACTTCGGGCCGGCGCCATATCTCCGGCATTCCGAACCCCGGCCCCTAAGGGGAAAAAGATATAAGCGTTAGCGCTTGCTGCAATAAGACTATGAACATTATTATTAAGCTTGAACTTTTGAACTTGCAACAGAACTCTTACAGCGCCTTACCTGAATAGTCAAGCTTATTTGAACTTCCATCAAACCTCAATCCAGTGAAGTAACTGGGTTTCAACGCGCCCCTGCATCAGAAGCAGGATGGAGAGCTCATCCTTCCTGACCCTAAGGTGAGACTTCACGGGGAATCGTGGAAGGGTATCGTGGAGGGTTGGAAGGAAGTGGGAGGCTTGAGCATTATTCCGTCAGTAGGTAATACTCCCTTTTCACGCACAGGGGAATATTCCTACAAGCCAGAGAAGCCAGAGTAGAGAGGCCCTACCTGTCCATCTTCAGAGTCCTGCGCTTCACCATTGAAGAAGCATCAGCACTCGAAGCCAGACCTGCGCCTCCGTGGGAATCAGGTGAGCGTGACAGAACGCGAAGCCTACCCACAATTTCCCACCCGGGCGCTATGGAGACTTCCGAGACGGATCAGCTGGCCCAGCAATCATTTCTCTGCATAAAGGTAATCTGTTAGGTTATGAACACTTTTTGCTACTACTGCTGTTTTTTTCTTTCTTCAATTTCCTTGTATATACTCATATTTGTATATGGTGTTGTCTCTTTGTGTTTTGTCTATAATAATGCAATTATGTAATAAGTGGGTTTTATTATCTACTTATCACATGTTTCACAGTATGCAAAAGTCTAATAAGAAAACAGTTATCATTTCACTATTCAACATGACAAGTTTATGAATATTGCACCTCCATCATGAATGCTGCACACAATGCCTATGTTTCTATATGAGCACCTTAGTATACTGGATGGACGAATTAGCACTTGATATTTATTCCAATAATCCTTGACACTTTTTTTATTAACATTACAATAATAAACCCTTGTACAGACTTTTCATGAAAGATAAATGCACATGGGATGTCATCAGTGATGTCATCAATTACATTTGTGATGTCATCTTTGATGTCCTGGGTGTTAGTCTTAGCAGTGCACGGTGGTGGCGTGAGTTATGATTGCTTAGCTTACCATAACTGGCGAATTTCCGGAACCAGTTGGGTCATTCCCATTTCATTTCGGGTCCTGTCGGAATGCCAGGAAGCGGCAGGACCCGAAATGAAATGGGAATGACCCAACTGGTAAGTCTTAGAAGTGTGAGTGTGAGTGAAATGCAGCGCTGCAGCGATCGAAACAAAATGCTTTTAAAAATGATGTCTTCCCTTTCAGGATCGTTGGTGTGATGTCTCTGTGGTACAGCTTTAGCAGGTAAGGTCTTCTTTCTCCCCAATTCTCTCTAATCTCCCTTTGCAGTTGACCCAGGATGCTGACAGGCGTGGCTGAAGTCCAGATGCAGGAGCTGACACGGTGAGCGTCCAGCTGCGAGGAGCAGAACAACGCGAAGCATGAGTTGCTGATCGGGCGTGGTTTAAATAGCTTTGGAAGAAGTTCCAGGTATGTATCCTTCCACCGATCAGGTATGTATCCTTCCCCGACCACACCCGGGTGGAAAGTAGTCCCACAGGTAAAGTAGTTCCATTCAGGCCTCAAGATGGATGTAGCAGCATGGTCTGCATCAGGTAAGTGCACATTGAAACACTTGAACACATGTCTAGCTTTATGAGCCTGGCGCCTAAGGCGCCAGGACAGGGGTCCAACATGAGCCTGGCGCCTAAGGCGCCAGGACTGTGTCCAAAGGGCCCCAGCTTGGGCCCGCTGGCACTTCCCTGGGGGGAATGATGCCTGCCTCTGGGGTTGCTGGGTCGGACTCGGCTCCTTGGATGTAGGCATCATGACACTGGAAGAGGATGGGAGTGTGGATGCCACGAAAGGGAATACCCGCATGGGATGAGGCAGTAGCAGAGGAGGCAGAGCATAAAAGATTGGGTGAATTACAATATTTGTTACTTAAGTAACAAAAGGGGGGACTGTATGGGAGGAAAGGTCTTTTTAGGGCCACTCCCCCTCTTCCTACCCACTTGCATACAATGCTCATCCCGTGACTGCCCATGCACCTGTGGCCAGAGATGCCGGACAGCTGCAAAATGACACATATGGATGCAATGCTCAATCAGAGGTGCTGGACAGCCGCTAAATGACACATACGGATGCAACGCTCAATCATTGGGCAGATTACTGACTCCATTTTGTACTAAACACTGACTACAGTTTGTAAATGCTAAAACAGGCCTCATAGCAAAGCCAGCCTGCAGGACTGCAGCTCTCCCCTGACACCGTACACAGTTAGCCAGTTATTTCCCCTACCTCATCCCCTATGTGTCCCTGCAGCAGTCATGTTCTCACGGTAGACTAGGCACGAACAAGCTACACGTTAAACACTGTATCTCTCACCTTCCTCAGTCCATCAATGACCTGTGAATGACGGGCAAGAGCTTGGGCCTGGAAAAAACAATTCATCTCCACAAACATGTCTCATCACTTGCAGAACCGACCTTTAAGACATATACTGTGGATAACCCCCCAACCTCACACCTCTTTTCATGTAGCAGATACACACCCCATGACTGTGTGCCATCCTGTTTCACCCACAATGCTAATCCCCTCTGTGAAAACTATAAATCCCCTCTTGTGGTTGTGTACAAGAGGGCTGATCCTATAAACTGTAACAGAATTATCATTTATTAAAATTTCTAAATCACCTGCCATGAAAATGAAATTATGATCCAAATGCTGATCTCCTATAATGATGACTACACCTCGTTCTCTGATATGATCTGATATGATAGTTTATTTATATAGCGCCTATACACAATGTGTTTCAAAGCGCTTCAAGGAGGGAGGGGAACAAAGGAAAATACAGTTACATTCAGCAAAAGTCCTTGAAGCAGTACAGAATGTAAAAATAACTATCATAATAGGCCTGTCGACATTTCTGATAGTGCAAGTGCATAGAACAAAGTAAGGCAAGAGGTAATGGATAGGAGGAGAACAAAGCAAGCAGTAACATTACTATGTCTGACGACAATTTACGCAGTGAAGGTGGTAACAAGAGGAGGGGTGGGAGGGGGGCAAGGGTACGGAGGGAAAAGGAGAACAAGGCACGATACTGAACAAAAATGTCGGTGACAAATTTGAAAGTAGGGGAGGGGGGAAGGAAGAGAACAAGGGGGGGAGGAGGGGGGACAGACAAGCTGCTATCGAGAGTCACGGAACAAAAGATAGGAGTAAGTGCTAGGAGGGGGAAGTCTGAGAGGAGGGAGAAGGAGTGGGGAGTAGGAGAGGTAGTGGAAGAGGATGGATGTGAGGAGGTGGGAAGGGAAGGAGGCAGGAAGGGGGGTGGAATGCAGAGCAAAGAGGGTGGAGCAGGCACTCAGGGGGGAAGGGGGCACACAGGCACTCACGGAGGGCCAGGAGGGAACACAGGCACTCACGGAGGGGCAAGGGGGGAACACAGGCACTCACGGAGGGGCAGGGGGGCACACGGGCACTCACGGGGGGCAGGGGGGCACACAGGCACTCGCGGAGGGGCAGGTGGGCACACGGGTACTCACGGAGGGGGAGGGGGCACACGGGCACTAACAGAGGGGCAGGGGGGCACACAGGCACTCACGGAGGGGAAGGGGGGCACACGGGCACTCACGGAGGGGCAGGGGCACACAGGCACTCACGGAGGGGCAGGGGGCACATGGGCACTCACGGAAGGGGGAGGGGGGGCACACAGGCACTTACAGAGGGGCAAGGGAGCACACGGTCACTCAAGGAGGGGCAGGGGGGCACACAGGCACTCAAGGAGGGGGAGGGGGCACACGGGCACTCACGGAGGGGCAGGGGGGCACACGGGCACTCACGGAGGGGCAAGGGGGGCACACGGGCAATCACCGAGGGGCAGGGGGCACACAGGAACTCACAGAGGGGGAGGGGGGCACACAGGCACTCACGGAGGGGCAGGGGCACACAGGCACTCACGGAGGGGCAGAGGGGGCACACGGGCACTCACGGAGGGGGAGGGGGGCACACGGGCACTCACGGAAGGGGCAGGGGGGCACACAGGCACTCACGGAGGGGCAGGGGGGTACAGAGGCACTCACGGAGGGGCAGGGGTGCACACAGGCACTCACAGAGGGGCAGGGGGACACACAGGCACTCACGGAGGGGCAGGGGGGCACACAGGCACTCACGGAGGGGCAGGGGGCACACAGGCACTCACGGAGGGGCAGGGGGGCACACAGGCACTAACGGAGGGGCAGGGGGGCACACAGGCACTCACGGAGGGGCAGGGGGGCACACGGGTACTCACGGAGGGGCAGGGGGGCACACGGGCACTCACAGAGGGGCAAGGGGCACACAGGCACCCACAGAGGAGCAGGGGGGCACACAGGCACTCACGGAGGGGCAGGGAGGCACACAGGCACTCACAAAGATCAAAGATCCTCGCAAATGTATGACATGTTAGGTGACTCGTTTGTTATGATGCAAAATGTGTGGTTCACATGCTCACTGGTTTTTCAATATTATGTATATCACAAGTATGTTCAAATGGTATAAGACTCTCATCTGTACAATATAAACTGTGAGGCCCAAGGCTAATGTAAATAGAACCATTCTGCAGCACGATGCCCACGGTAATTGCGAAGGCATAGCCCACAATGTAATCAAAGCCTGCTTATTATTTGTTATAAATGAAGTGGCAATAACATGTTTTTATTCTATTCCAATGAGTCACGTATGATCCCACTAATCAAACTGGGCCAAATTCAACGAACCACAGGGCCTTCCCTCCCCTTTCCAATAGCACTGTGCACAACAGCACATACTCAGCCCCCACCATTCTCCCCCCTCATGATGGTATGATGGCAAGTGGCCCTTGTCTTACTGATGCCTTAATACAACAAGTGTAACCGCTCACCCTTCCGCTAAGCCCGCACCAAGTATCCACCCTCCCTTGCCCCCTGACATATGATGTCTCCACAAACCTGCCTTGCACTCCTAGACTCCATTCAAAGAAATATAGGCTACAAGCCCCCTCACCCCACCGCCTTTTGATGTAACAGTTGCATGCCCCCATCTGTGTGCCACCCCTGCTCACCCCAGACCACTAATCCCATGTGTGGCAATATATTCTCTTCACACGAACAAACAATAAACCATTCTCTCATGGGATCTAAGGGAATGTTTGATGAATATGTTAATGAAATATTGTGAATAGATTAGGCAACTGGACCCATGTAGTCTCACGTTTATCATCCAGGTCAAATGTCTAGTAATAGAATTCTTACATGTCAAAATATATAAATAAACATTCAAGGTATGTGTGGCCACAAGGGCAAATGTTAGACAGTCTATATCTTCACGATTTCGACATTGCCTGACCCTGCACCCACCCAGATGAGCCCAGCAGACCTGCATGCTCCGCGAAGAAACCAGTTCCATGTCAGCCAATCCGGGAACACCAACCCTTCAGCATTGATACAGTCCTATCCCCTTCATCCAATGACCACAATTCAATGTATCCCCTATAGCACACATCATATATGACATGATTTAGTAATATAATGTGCTTGCCCTATTTTGCTTTTCGATAAACTTTACTTTTTACTTTCACACCCACTTGGTCTTGGTCTCATTCCCTCCTGGGGTGTGTCCATTATTGACTCTCATTGGGGAGTTTTCACTGCATTTTTGGGGGACACTCACTTTCAATACCTCAACAAATAATATCACATATTTATACTTTTCATTAAAATGTCCCATTATCATGAGAAGCAATGACAAATCACTTGTACATAACCTTATATTACATGTTATACCTAAATCAGAAAACAGTGAGCAAGAATTTGCACCACTCTCCTCATATCCAAATTCGAGTCTCACTTGATATTATGATGAGATCTTAAACCATAAATGATTGAAAATGGAGCTAAAACTAAGAAATAAGGAGAGGTTGGGTATTTAAACTGAATTAGTCCACATTTGTCTGTCAGAAACTGAATCACAGTGATCTTAAAGACCACCACATTTCCGTGCAGCATGTCCCACCATATAAAGTCTGAATCAACTCTCTCTATATCAAACAAACATTTTCAAAAACTGGAAATGCAATTGCCACTAATTGTGTCACACTCCAGCAGAAGATGTCTAAGAGTTTCTTTAACTTTGTCACTCTTACAGAATCTTCAAGGCACAAAACCATGGAACTTCGGCTCTCTAATCTCCATTATTTCTCCGGTTTGCAAACCATTCATCTAAATCTCATGTAGGCGTTCCGCTTCACCGTATCCAGAAATTGCAACAAGTAAGATCCCAGAGTGCCCAAGCACTCACCGTTCAATACCAATTGGTAATAAAGTTTGAAGTTGGTCACAGTATCCATTGTATTGGTCCAGTCTGCGTATTGCAATAGGTGTTTTACGCACATGGGATTATGCAAAAGAGTTTCCCTAGTTGAAGCAATTTTTTCTAAGGAGTTATGACATACGATACTCAGGTATGACATCAATTGAGAATCCAAATTCCCAAGTCCTAATCTACTTCCTAAAGTACAGGATCGACTGTTTCCCGTCTCCATAACACGTTTTCTATAAAGAGATAAACGCCTCCATTCCACTACCCTAGCAAGAGATTGGAGTCTAATTCATACCTTTAGGGCGCTGATATCTGTTGTATACCATTGGAGATGTTATTGTCGCTCATTTCTTCTTTTGGGAGGTGCTCCTCTAATCATTGTTAACATTGTGTGCTTGCCATTTCTGTGAGAAAAAAAAGGCTTATGTCTTATAACACATGTTGATGTAATGAAAGCTAATATAACAAAAATAAATACATCACACTTACTATTTAGTGAGAATGTGTTGTCCAATAATGTTTCTTAATCTGTATGCAGACTTATATGAAGTGCACAGTTATGGTTTGTGATTGGTGCATTCCATTAAAATGTGTGTTATATAAAAAAATGAAATTAGTATTTTTAACGTGATTGTTTGTACAAAAAGGTTTATTTGCATATTGTAAACATTGGTTGTGAATTTAGGTATATCTGTTGGTTTGGTGGTTAATGTAGTACATCTTTTATAGGTCTCCCCTATGATTATGAGCATTGTAAGTGGTGCCCGACGTCCGTGGACTACTGCTCTGTCTGCAGACTCTATATCTGCCATATTGGGGTGGGGGTGTATAATATAGGGAACATGTAGCAGATTAAAGAGTCACTTGTAAAAACGTATGGAATTCAACATTGTTTAAAGACGTTATGGTTAAGTTGCACTAACAAAAGTTCATGAAATTCAGTGATAGAAACATTTTAAAGGGATGTTATAGTTACAGGTAAAACCAAATAACCCTTGAAATTCACCTGTAATGGTACACTAAGCAACCATAACTCGCGCCACCTCCATGCACTGCTAAGACTAACACCCAGGACATCACTGTAGATGACATCACAATTTGGGAATGTTCCTGATGTGTGGCAGATTCCATGTAATATGATGGGTGCTCACCCTCAGTTGATCACCTTTTTGTGGCAATGGAAGAACACTATGCACATGTGGAGTTACAAGGAACCATTCAGCCATTTCTCGCTTCAGATTCAGGCAGTATGATAGTTTAAACTGGGAACTAAGAACATATCAAGCAGTGCAGTTCAGGCAGTGTGGTTACAAGAGGACAGATGCCCTCAGTGCTGAAGGTCTGTGTTTCTCCCAGGTCTGGCAAGGCAGGAAGGTTAAGTCAGTTCATAATTTCACCTTAGTCTGCTCGGAACTGGAAGGAACTGAGCAAGGCCACAATATCAGGACAGCTGAGCTTCTGTGGAGTTTAGTCCAGGCGCTGTACTATGTTCCTGCTTCACCCAAGTGACCCCATGTACATTTCTCTTGCATTTTTCGCAGCATTATTTGAGAAAGAGGAGACACCCTCGCAGCCTACTCCCTTGACCCTGCACTGACACAAAATCCAGTTTCCATGAGAATAAACACAGATTTCAAGTAAGAGCGACAAAGGCTACTTTTATTGTTTTAAACAAAATAGAGTCCTGCAAATAGTACCTGCACCCAGTTTGTACATACATCCGCATTTTCTGTCCTTATATTGCAAACTGACAGGGTTTGCACTCACTAATTGCTGTACAGAAATGATTTCGTTTTAGCTATAAACGGTGTGATTAATCTTTATAGAATTCCGCAAATAACGAAGCAAGAGGTCTGTAGAGGTTCTCCCAAAGCGACAACTGTGGTTTAAGAAAGCTTTAAATTGTATGTCCCGTTTCTATTGCACCTTGGCACATTTCTTGGAGTGTTGGTGTTCTCATTGCTTTCCTATGGACCTTTCAAGGCTCTTTGGAAAATAAATACTTTTCTTAAACGAGAGGCCATTCCTGGTCGTTCATGAAGTGTTTAGCCGGTATAATTAATTCAGTATATGTAAAGGAAGTTTATCAAAGCTGTGACAATCAGCATTAGGTGGTGGGGTGCTAATATTCAGGGAGCACTCAACACCATAGTATGCACAGCAAATTGCTAAGAGTACACATGACATGCTGGTTGCAATGTACTGAGGGTTAGGTGCTGAAGAATATGGTGGTTCACGAATGTAAAGAGCATACTCATATAATTTTGAGTTTCTGTATATGGACTCAGTGCCTAATGAGGCCATGAAAGGTGCCAGACACACATTTCCAGAAAACGAATATCAGTACAGAAAGATCTATATGTGTAGGAGCAGTTGTGTTGGGGGACTGTTTATTATATGTTTCCTAAATCCTATATTATGCCTGGGTGTTTGTGACTAATCATTAGGAATAACCTTGTTTACTACAGGCTGAAGTGAAACTCTCAGCCATTAGCATTCAGTGAGTGACCCTCATGTGCACGTTTGCCCTTTGCATGTCTTTGCATTCTGGGCAGATGTATGCTTTGTAGAATGTGAACTAACATTTGCATTCCCTTAGTTTGCCTGTGCAGGATGTCTAAACTGGAATGAATACAAAGTCTTGGGTACTTGGACATTGATCTTTATACACACCCCTGGGGCACAGCACAGAGACTCTAATAGACAGCTGATGTCTCTGTTATTAACTGCAAGTCGAACACATCATTATTTTGTATGCTTGTGTTCAGGAGGCCTGAGCTATAAAATGGCCATATAAGCCAAATAAAACAATCACGAGAATTATGATATGTAAAGCATATTGAGTAGCTATGCATATGAATCCTGATATCTACCACAAATCAAATGGAGGACAGAGTGTTTTATGTGGGAAGAGGATGGCATCAGATCTCACTTGGGAGGTTTTTACTAGAGCTGCACCTAACCTCGGCTTTGAGCAGGTACTCAGCAGAATTCCAGTTGAAAAACGATATTCGGCTCTTGCTGAATATTTTGGGCCTCATTACACGGAAGGCGGTAAGGGTTAACGGTCACCGTTAACCCTTACCGCCTTACTACGAGGTCCCTTTGCGGGTTGGTGCTTTAACGCCTGCTGTTTAGCACACGTTAAAAACTAACCCGCAAACGGACCAGGGTGCTAATTACGGTACCACAATTTGCGGCAGCGTAATTAGCGCCTTCCCCATTCCCATAGAGCCCTATGGGGCAAAATGGGAATGGGGAAGGGCAATGGGGGAAGGGGGAATTACCGCCCCACCAACCTTGGAATAGGGCGGTAATTCCCCTTTCCACCAAGGCGGTGCCGGTATTTTACCGGCATGGACCAAGGTGCTAATAGCGCCTTGGTCCTCCGCCTACCATGTAATGAGGCCCTTTGTCTTTGTGTTTGAATGCAAAATGACAATTCGGGAAAATATGGAGTGCAGATCGCAAATGAGAAAGGAATTAAAAAAGGTCTGACAGCATTTCTCGTTCAATATCAGAATAAGACACATATGTATGTGTACTGAGGAGAGGAGATGATAAGGATGAGTGAAAGGTGAGCAGTATTTTCTTCCCAAGGAAAATTCCTATGGAAACCTCAAGAGTTCACACTAGTTAGAGGAGGCCAGAAGGGCGGAGGTAGACATGTCAGGCAAAGCCACGTGGTCTCTCAAGGGAACTTCATGATGAACAATCCCCCCAGTAGTTCGTCTGTATGGCAGTCTGCTAGAGAAAGTATAGGGGCATAGGTGTTAGGACTGTTTTGGCCATAGCCAGAGCGCTGTTGAAACGTCTGCCAGTGTTTGGAAAGTGGAAGATTCCCCAACAGGCTGGCCTGTAACAGCTGCATGTTATATGTAGCTGTTAGATGTCAGGCAGTGCAAGAAGTGTTCAACATTTTTTAACTCATATTGGCGTTTTGGGGGAACATGCTCTACATGCCAGTATGACCAACCGGAAATGTGTAAGAGATAAGAACACTTTCTTTGTGGACAGAGATCGTGAGTGAAAGAGACTGAGCACTATATCTATTGCAGTTGTGGGATGGAGATTTAAGGGTGAGAGACATGGGCCTCATTACGAGTTTGGAGGTATTGCAGAGGTAACTCACTTTGCACGCTAACTAGAGTTTACAATATGCGAGATTCACATTGGCAATTGCAGCCTAGTGCTTTGCATTTGTGAAGGCTGACACTTTGAGTAGCACTGGATGTGTATATTCAATATCCTTCCGTACATTAGGTCCCTGTTTTAAAGTGTGTTTTTAATGTTTGGGATATCATTTCTTAACTAAAACTATTATGCAGTCTAATATTCGGCTTTGGCCGAGTACTTGAAAATCTATTTGGTATTTGGCCAAATATTCAAGATGCAATTCGGTTCCCCTCCAGTTTTTAGTGGGAACATGCTGTTCGGTCTCTGAACGGGTTAAGTGTCCTGTGCAAGGGACTGCCACAACTTGGAGGTTCTTTTAAGTGATTTTCTAGGGCCAAATGTGTTAAATATATAAATAAACAGTTACTACAATTATTTGTATGCCACTTTCATCAGACATTCCGTGCAGGATGTACGTCACAAAAAAGGGGGTTCTAAAATGTTATCCTGGAGGACATGTTTATGAGATTTGAAATGATAGTTTCGAAATGTTATCCTGGCAGACAGGCGACAGAGGAGTGGCTGAGGGTGAGGAAGCTTGTGTTGTTGGTGATCGTTCCCTGATGTAGTAGAGGTTGCATCTGTAACATTGAGTATTTGGGTCTGGTGGGGGAGCAGGTGGACAGGAGCCAGGAGCAATATAGAGCATCTGGCTCTTTTCACTTTCCCTGTCCAGGGCCTGGGTCACGATACAGGACCAATTGGAAGGAAAACACATGCAGAGAATAGGGGAAGTGACTGGGCCTGTGCTTATATGTGGAATGGTTGTGAGGGGATATCGTCCCCAAGGACATGGGGGGTGTAGGGGTCATGGTATGAGAGGGATGCTGCAGTAATGCGGAGGAACAATGAGACAATTCCAGGCAGGAGTTGCATCACTGAACTGGGGTGAGGTTGTGCATGGGGTGGTGGTGTGTTGAAGCTCTGATGGCTCAGAGTGAGATAAGAGGAGGCCCACAGATATGTTGAAGCTGTGTATGTTGATGGGGAAATGGTAAGCTTGCAGGCTGGGTTGGAATGGATTTGGGTGAAGTTGCCTTCAGCCCTTGGGGCTATGTATGGGGGACAGGAGAGGCTAAAATGTACCGTTCGTTGGACATTAACCATAACAGTAGAATGCATGCCTTTTGCATGATATAGAACCATAACAAAATTGGGAACTGAAAAGTCTCTAGTTGTTTCTCCTGATTTATACTTTTTTTTTTTTTTAAATATGTGCTTCAGCAACACAAGGAGGGTGATGTGGGCAACTGTGCTCTGTTTGTGAAATTGTAGTGCAGTGCTCCTGCTCCATTTCGACACAGACTAGATGCATACAAAATGTCTCTTTATTTTTCTAAGGAATTAGGCATCCAATGTCAATTGGATCATCTGTTGTAGTTTTGCGTGCAGCACAATTGGTTGCTGCAAAACAGGTACTGATTTGACGGGAATTGCTGAGTGCATTGTTTTCCTGAGATCTGTAAACCCCAGCGAAACTGGATCAATCTGACTGGAGCTGGCACTTTCAAATACCAGGAGCCACCTTTTCTCTTGGGCAGAATGCAGGGCCAGAGAAAGTTGAGAGAATAAATTTTGTGTTAATGAATGAAAGGCAGAGGAGATATAAGGCAGCGGTATGTTGAACTGGACATTATGCTTCAAACCTTGTGTTGCTTATGGCAAGGGATAGATATGGTGCATGTGTGCACGGCACACACGTAGTATGGATGATGAAGTACTTTACAGCTTGGAAAGTGATGAGGGCACGTCATGGTTCACAACTAATTGAAGGTCTGCCCTGTCTTGCTCTTATTTTCAAGCAAATATATTTCCTAGGGTGAGCCTTACATATTATGCTATTTTCTGTTACTGGGATGTATACCATGCACCACTGCCATTTCCATGGTCTACAGGCACTCTGGCAGATCTGAAGAAGATGTGGGTACGTTAGATGGCAGAAGATGTAGTATGATTTAGTTTGTTTTTGAGTACAGTGGCTGCAGATTATAAAAGCACACCATTTTTTTTCTCTCACTTGAAAATGCCTCACTTACAGGAGACCACATTAGATACTTGATTGATTAACTTAATTAACAAATACTAACACCGATTCTAACCAAATAACATTATAATGTGTTCTCCATGTGTAAAAATGAGGCAGGCTGAGATTCATTTTGTAAACGTGCATTTAGATTTTTTTTTCTTTGCTCTGTTCACTGCCTTTGCAGGAAATCACTCCGCATACCAGGAAATCAGTTAGACACAGTTGCCTACGGTAAAAGCGAGCTATTGTTGAGGAAGGAGGACATGATATTGTGAATTTGATTGGTGACACGTCAGCCTGGGGGATGTAACAGAGGTTTCTTGGGGATAGCTCTGAGAGAATGAATGGGAGAAGACATTTTGCAGAGTTGCAGTGAGGTGGCATTTGCTGGGCTGCTATGAGGAGCTGCACTACTGACCTTCAGAGACTGGGGTTTCCTAGTCACTCGGCACTGGCTTGAGAACTGCAGATTGCAGATTGAACTGCATGTTCTCACTGAGTGCTTTATAGAAAAAAAAAGAAAGCCATGTGTCACTGCTCGGAGGTGACAAGCCAGGAGATTTTGCGTGCTGAAAAGCTACAAACAACTGGTAATTATACAAATGGAGTAAGATTACTGTGACTGCCGCACAAATGATCTACTATCAGGCAGCAGAGTAGCGATAGGAAATCCCCCTGTGTTTAACTGCCACGTTATAATGTTGCAAGGCAAATGATGTAATTTTTCTCTCTTGTTGCAAATGTAAAGTGAAATTTGTGGTATTATTGCATTTGTTTCTCTTATGTTTATTTCAGAGAGGATTGTCTCACAAGAATGGTAATGTTTCATTTTGAAATGAAATTGTGATAACACACAGTCTGCCTAAGAGTGTTCTTGCTTCTGTTTTTCATTTGGTGCCTCTAAAAATAAATACTCTGCAAGAGAGGGAATGATGTTTAATGTGCCAAGTTTCCTATACAGATGAAGCAATGTCATGAGCAATTATAAATAGCTGTATGCGTGATTCCACTCAAGGTATGTGTGTGTGGCTTCTGAGTGGAATATAATACAATAGTCTGCTGAGCGTACATAAATCAGCAGAGAGAGGCCTCCGGAAACATAATCTCACTAATGTAAATAAATTAGTGATAATACCACATGTTATTGTGAATACTTTATGGAAATATAGTTCACTGGTATAGATAAATCAGTGATAACAGCCATAGGTCGCACTCTATATGAAAATGTGGTGTTTCTGAATAATGCAGGGCCGAGGTGATCACACAAACAGACCAAGCAAGAAGAAGGGGGTTTTGTATATTAGGGCCACAAATAAAAAAGAAAGCTATGCTCATCACTATACCACAACAAAATGCATACCAACAAAATGTATTTGTGTACTGAAATAATGCATCATCACTATACCACCATAAAGCCAAACCCAATCTAAATGCAAGGAGTAGTTATTGCTAAATTACCTTTGTTTTGGTGGTAAGAAAATACAGCTAGGCCCCAAATTTACATAAAATACCCTACAAAGACCGTCATAAACTTAAAGGTTGGCACAGCTATACAGACAGTTACCTGGGTGTAAGGAGAATGCACATAATTGCATTCTTCCCTTTCGTTATCACAGGCTTCAAGTTCCAGAAACACAAACCTGGTTCCCCATATTAAGGATCTTGGTATACCAGTTTCACTAGGAAAAATGCACTACATCTTTACACTTGGTGAAACATGACTGGCCAGAAGAGATATGGTGCACTATGACAAACTTGTCCTGCCATCCCTCAACGTAGCAATATAGCCTAATGTAGATTTGGCAGCCAGAATCATGTTCTGCCCCACTGATCTTGCACAGCTTACCTGCAACTAGCACTGGCATTGTTCTACGGTTATGATATGTCATAATTATGCATGACAATGAACAGTGCATGGGGCTGTAGCAAAGGTTGTGAATGGAGGAGTTCTATTCCAACATGGCCACTATTCGAAAGATAATGTAATTCACTCCCCAACAGCCACCCTTTCTCCGTGGACTAGAGCTCCCTGTTCACAAGTCACCTTATACCATCTCTATGAATGTAATGGTCTATCCACTACTTCCTAGCACATTGTGATCCCTGCTCTGCTCTGACCAAACAGCGTTCCTTTAATCCTCACCAAACAGTCCTCTAGGTTCGCTGCCCTCCCAAAGACTTTGATGATGAATCACGCTAACTTCCCCTAAGTCAACTTAAACATAGTCCACCTTTCAATAGACCTGGTGGTGTTCTGCTAAAGGTTAGATGCAGGAGTCAATCAGAAAAGGCCTTAATGGATGATAACCTTAAGGCAGGATACTGTGCTGTGAAGGGTGGGGGTCGTGTTCCTGGTACACCCTCCCTGTCTCCTGCTCATTTGCATCTCAAATCCTATATTTTGGAATGGAAGATGCCCCCCCAAAGGATGAAGCAGTATTAATGGCATAATTTTCTGCAGGTAGTGATACATAGCATTCTCAACCTGTTTCGGGAATGTTCCCTTCATTAGGAGTGGATATTACAGTTTCTCAAAATCTATTTTGAGATCCTCCAGGCACAGCCTCCACTGCTGTGAAGAGCATTGTGCTGATTGGCCCTTGGTTTGCCTACCCAGCCTATTGGAAGCCGGCAGACGTAAGCCGGCCCTTCCTGGAAAGGCCCTGAGGGTAAGGCCAACAACTGCCCAGAGACTGCCCGAGCTGACCAGAGGCCAGGGCCAGACCCCCTGCTCCTGCATACTGAGACTGAAAGTATTTTATGAAGCCTGGAACTTACCCACTCTACCTAACGTTCAACTTGTATTTACCTTGTATTTTACTTGTATTCACCTTATTGCAGCCCACAATGCACTACTGGACTCAGGTGCGCCTTTACCACATATCAATGGAGTAGTGAGTACCCTCCAATGACATCCACATTGCACCTGACCCTGCACTCTGCATCCTCTTGTACACCCACACCACCACACCATCGCACTATCCTCCCAGCAAAATTGAATCTAGGTGAACCACTGTCTATGCATTTGAACTGCTGCATTTTAGGCTCCCATTGCAAAATTGAATCTAGGTGAACCACTGTCTATGCATTTGAGTTCCTGCATTCTAGGCTCCCACTGCAAAATTGAAACTAGGTGAACCACTGTCTGTGCATTTGAATGGCTGCATTTTAGGCTCCCATTACAAAATTGAATCTAGGTGAACCACTGTCTATGCATTTGAATTGCTGCATTCTAGGCTCCCACTGCAAAATTGAAACTAGGTGAACCACTGTCTATGCATTTGAATGTCTGCATTTTAGGCTCCCATTGCAAAATTGAATCTAGGCGAACCACTGTCTATGTATTTGAATTGCTGCATTTTTGGCTCCCACTGCAAAATTGAATCTAGGTGAACCCCTGCCTATGCATTTGAATCGCTGCATTTTAGGCTCCCATTGCAAAATTGAATCTAGGTGAACCACTGTCTATGCATTTGAATTGCTGCATGTTAGGCTCCCATTGCAAAATTGAATCTAGGTGAACCACTGTCTATGCATTTGAATTGCATTTTAGGCTCCCACTGCAAAATTGAATCTAGGTGAACCACTGCCTATGCATTTGAATCGTTGCATTTTAGGCTCCCACTGCAAAATGAATCTAGGTGATCCACTATCTGTGTATTTGAATTGCTGTAGCCGTATCTGTATTTGCATTATTGCTTTTTTGTACTTAGTCAATGCCGCGCCCTTACAAATACTGCATCTAGAGTACTCCTGTATTTGCAGTTTGAACCCTGCACTCAGCTACAACACCATGCCTCCTAAGCACGTTAACAAACCCTGGCCAACTGACTGCCACCTGCAACGCCAGACACAAAACACTATACCTTGCAATACCCTCGAGAAGAGTGGCAGACTTTGCTCAAGACTTGCAAAACTCTATGAACCATTAGCTAGAACCCAGGCATCCTCTAACAAACAAACAACTAAACACTGGCCCACTGGGACCACTGCCAACAGCCTCCTCTCAAAGACCCAAACTACAGCTAGTCACACCTTACCCGAGATAAAAAAAACCTAGCCTCAAGGGCAGCCTAATAAACTCTAGATCTCTAGTTGCACACTCTACAGAGATAGCAGACATCATCCACTCTGAACAGCTAGAGCTCCTAGCAGTCACCGAACTTGGCTACACTCCGCAGCAGGACCCGCCCTCTCACTGGCCATACCAAACGGATATACCATATTGAGATCAGACAGAACCGATACTTGGGGTGGAGGCATTGCAATCATAACGAGAAACAATCTACCTTGCAGAATAGTGCCATCCCCGATCATCAACTCATGTAAGCTCATGACAGCCAAACTAAACATAAATAACACCCAGACCCTCACAATATACTTGGTCTGCAGACCTCCAGGCCCCATTGGGACCTTTGAAGACGACATATCAAATATCATCTAGAACAACCTAAAAAATTCCTCTCACGTCCTACTATTAGGCGACTTGAACTTAGGTTACAGTGACCCCAAAGACACACATGCATCCAATGTGGCTAGTATCCTAGCGGAACAAGGATTTACCCAAAGAGTGCTCACCCTCTAACACAAAAAAGGCAGAACCCTGGACTGGGTAGAATACTACAACTGCAAATTCACAATAGCCTCTATATCTGTCACCGGGGTCGGTGATATCTTCGTCCGAAAGTGTAGTTTCTGAAATCTCCCTCTCCCCCGACTCCTCACCTTCTTCTTCCTTCCAAGAACCCTTCTTTTCTTTTCTTCGAGCTGACACCTTTTTTTTATGAAGATAGGGAAGACCCCGGAAGGAAGCCACCGTGCCCCCCCCCAAGAGGGGAGACCAGGGGGCCCCACCCCCGGGATCGACCAAGAGGGGAAAAAGCCCTTAGGCACAAAAAAAACCTGTATTATAGTTGGGTGTCTTGTAGGCGTGGAACCAGGAATACTTGAAAGGTAAGAGCTGGTGGAAAGTGTCTGGAGGCAACACGTGGAGTGAATACTCCAGAACTCAGGCAGTCCAGTAAGCGGTCCGAGGATCTGGTACACATGCTAGGAGTGGAAGTAACTAATACAGCAAGCAAAGGCAGTCCAGGGGAACAGGCCGGAGTCTGGTACACGGGAGGGCACAGCAAGCAATACTGAAGGTAGGTGAGGGAAGAGCGGAATGAGCTGAACAGACAGAAGAAAAAAGAGGTAAGTGAAGATGGGAAGGAGGGAGGGTAAGCAAGTTGGAAGGAGGGCAAGGGAGACGGGTGAATGAAAGCAAAACCAAGGGAGTGAGAGAAAGGCAGATAGGACTAGAGGAAGGAGGAAGGAAGAACAGAAGGGGCCGGACAGGGTACGAGGACCCGACCAGCAGACAAGCGAGAGACTCGGAAGAAAGCCACAGGCAGCAAGCAACTCAGCTAACAGACGACACCGGAAGCGTTGCGACGCATCCGTGACCCGGAAGTGGCCGGTTAAAACACCGGGCCGCGGAGCGCCCAACCAAAAAGAATCAGAGGAAGGGAAACCAGGAACCACGGGGCGTGCCCGAAGCGAACGGAGCTAAGTTCCGCGTCGCCAGCGGCTCCATAGATGCCAGGAACTCGGCTGTATGACAGTATGCCCCCTCCTATAAGCTCCTCCCCCTGGTTTCCCTGGATGAAAGAAGTGGTACTTGCGAAGTAGGACAGGAGCATTAATGTGTGTGATGGGTTCCCAAGAGTTTTCCGAGGAAGGGTAGCCCTTCCACTTAACCAAATATTCTAGCCTGCCCTTATGATACCTGGAGTCACAGAGTTGGGCGACCTCATATTCAGCTCGAGTGGAACCCTGAGAAATCAGGGCCTGTCTAACCTGTCGTGCCCATGTGTCAGCATGAAATGACTTGAGTTGGGAAGCATGGAAAACAGGGTGGACCCTTTTTAGGTTGTTGGGTAGCTTTAAGCGAAAAGCCACAGGATTGATTTTCTGTATGATCTCATATGGCCCTAGATACTTGGGAGATAACTTGGAGGGATGTACCCAACGAGGTAAATATCTAGTGGAGAGCATGACTTGGGTACCCACATCCCATCCTAGTACAGGTCTACGATGTTTGTTGGCTTGAATGCAATACCGGGCTTGGGCTGACTTAAGGCCTTCCTCTACCTTCTTGTGTGTCTCTCTAAGGAGGGAGAGGGAAGAATCTACTTATGGTATGTTAGTAGAAAGGCCCGAGACAGGAATAATGGAGCGAGGGTGAAAACCATAAGTACCGAAAAAAGGACTGAACCCCAGAGCGGCATGTGTGGAGTTATTGTAAGAGAATTCAGCTAGAGGGAGTAGCGTGCACCAGTTGTCTTGTTGGGAGTTGATAAAGCACCTTAAGTACTGTTCCAGGGTTCCGTTCAAGCGTTCAGTTTGCCCATTGGATTGTGGATGGAATCCAGAGGTGAGAGCTCTTTCGATACCTAGTCTGATACACAGGGCCTTCCAGAACCGGAAGGTGTACTGACTACCCCGGTCTGAAATTATCTTGTTAGGTAGACCGTGTAACCGGAATATGTCTTGGAGAAACACTTCCGCCATCTTGGCTGCAGTAGGGACGCCAGGCAATGGGGAGAAGTGAGCCAATTTGGTAAATGAATCCACTACTACCATGACACAGGTGCATCCTTCAGACAGGGGTAAATCTACTATGAAATCAGTATAAATCGTGCTCCAGGGACCTTTGGGTACAGCATTTGGTTCCAGTAGACCAATTGGTCGTTTACGGGATGACTTACTCCTCAGACAGACGATACATGACTGAACGTACTGCTCTACATCCCTTCTCATTGTAGGCCAGTAGAAATGTCTTTGAAGATAGTCGTGAGTGCCAGCCACTCCCCTGTGTCCTCCTAGTTTGGAATCATGACACCAGACAAGTGCGGTTTTACGAAAAGCCGGAGTGGGTAGATAAAGTTTTCCTCCTACAAGGTAAAGGCCGTTCCTGATTTCATAGGCCAGATCTTTAGAGTGTCTTTCAACTTCAAAACGACCTCTAGAATCCTCCTGTACCTGCTGAAGGAATTTAGAAATAATTCCAATAGTCCTGGACTGGGGAAACATCCGTTCAAGATGCGTCTCTGACTCTGGCAGGTAATCACTCCGGCGGGAAAGAGAGTCGGCTACAACATTCGTTTTGCCACGGATGTCGGTTATGTGGAATTCGAATTGGGCGAAGAAGTGAGCCCATTGGGCCTGTCGAGTATTGTAGCACTCGAACTGTTTGAGAACCTGTAAGTTCTTATGATCGGTCCTTAGGGTGAACGGGAACCTTCCTCCTTGAAGCAGATGGCGCCATTCTACACAGGCCGCTTTCATGGCTAGAAGCTCTCGCTCAATGACCGAGTAGTTCCTTTGACTGGACTTTAGGGTCTTCAAGAAATAAGCCACCGCATGTTCTCTTGAAGTAGCACCGCCCCTATTGCGGCTGAAGAAGCGTCCGTCTCTAGAACGAAGGGTAGATCTTGGTTTGGTTGTTGTAAAATGGGTGCTGAACAGAAGGCTTCCTTAAGATTTCCAAAGCTGTCTTCCGCCTGCGCTGTTCATTTGAATGGAGTTGCAGACTTCTTTAAGAGCGAGGTGATGGGTAGTATCTTTTGAGAGAAATTAGGGATGAATCTCCGGTAGAAGTTTGCTAACCCCAGGAATTTCTGTATCTCTTTGACTGAGGTGGGTGAGGGCCATTCAATGATGGAAGACACCTTTTTAGGATCCATGGAGATACCGTGGTCTGACAGAATGTATCCTAAATAAGGAATGGAGGAGGCAGAAAACACACATTTGGCGAGCTTAACAGACAACTGATTTTTCTGTAGCCTTCTCAATACTTCCCTGACATGTTCCACATGGTCTTCAGGTGTACGAGAGTATATCAGAATGTCATCTAAATAAACCAATGTGGTTTGGCACAGGAGATCGGAGAATAGTCATAAATCGTTGGAATACCGACGGGGCGTTTACCAACCCGAACTGCATTACCTGGTATTCAAAAAGTCCGAAAGGAGTCCGGAATGCTGTCTTCCATTCGTCTCCTTTCTGCACCCGGAGTAAGTGATAAGCATTCCTCAGGTCGAGTTTGGTAAAGATGGTAGCACCCTGTACAGCTTGTAGGATATCGGTTATCAATGGCATATGATACCGGTCTTTTATGGTAACCTTGTTAAGACCGCGATAATCTATACACGGCCTCAACTCCTTTGAATCCTTTTTTGAGATGAAGAACAGGGATGCCCCTGCAGGGGACTTTGAAGGCCTTATGAGCCCGTTCTCCATGTTGCTGTCCAGGTATGTTCGGAGGTATTGTTTTTCTTCTAATGACAGTGGAAACATCCTACTGAAGGGTACCAATGCACCTGGGGTGAGATCAATGCAACAGTCTTCAGGCCGGTGTGGAGGGAGCTCGACGGGTATCTTTTCAGTTGCCACTTCATTAAACTCCTTCAGGTAGTGTGGGAGACAGTGCACCGTTCTGACTTCGCAGCTATTTGTGGTCTTGACGGTCTCGAATCTTGGTTCTGGCAAGCATTCCGATTTGCATAGTGAGGACTGAAAACTAAGTAAGTTTCTAGACCAGTCAATACTGGGGTTGTGTCTGCGTAGCCAACAGATACCCAGGATAAGAGGGAAGTGAGCAGCCCTGATGATATCGAATGTGATACTTTCGGTGTGTTGTTGGATGGACAAAGTAAGTGCTTCAGTGGTGTGAGTGATCAAACCCGAGCTCAAAGGTTCGCCATCCACTCCTTCCACTTTTTGATCTTCTCGTTTGGCTATCCTCTTGACTCCATGTCGTTCTGCCCAATGGGTATCCATGAAGTTCCCTGCTGCTCCACAGTCGAGTAGGACTAAAGTGGTTACTTCCTTGGGGCCTACTCTGAGAGAAACTGTGACCACCATCAACCGGGAGTCCTCAGATGTTTCTGTAGAGGATACAGAAAGAGGTGCGTAGGGACTAAGAGCAGCCCCTCGGTAATGCGTCCCAATGTTTACCAAGGGCGAGCGTTTCCCGACCTTCTGGGTGGTACTTTCGGACAATCTCTTAATAAATGTAATGAAGATCCGCAGTACATACACAAGGAACCCTCCATGGGCCGTTTCCTTTCTTCTGGTGTGAGCGGGGCTCTGGTGGTTCCAATCTGCATGGGTTCTTCTTTAGTTGTCCATTGGAAGGGTACAGATGCAGGTGAGTGAGTCTCCACGAGAGGGGGTACACTTAGCCTGGTCTTCTTCTTTTCTTGACGTCTTTCCGTCATTCTGAAGTCAATTCGGAGGGTAGCTGTCAGGAGTTCGGCGAAAGACACCGGTCTTTCTATTCGGGCTAGTTCGTCCTTCAATTCCTCCCTTAAACCTTGCCAGAATATGGCATACTGAGCCTGTTCCTGCCAAACTGCCTCAGCTGCCACCTGTTTGAAAGTGGTGATGTATGTCAGTAGATCAGAATTCCCCTGACGGATGTCAAGGAGGTCCTCCGAGGCCAAGTATGTACTCTCTGTTTGCAAAAAGGTTTGTTGAATCAGGGCCTTAAAGACATTGTAGTCCTGTAAAACCGGGTCTGGCTGGTTTACTAGAGGGCTAGCCCAAGCCAGGGCATTCCCGGTCATGTGGGTGATCATAAACCCCACCTTGGCGTGGTCTGAGGCAAAGGTCTGAGGGCGAAAGGAAAAATGAAGATTGCATGCGTCCAGAAACTCCTTAACCTTCTTTGGGGATCCATCGAACTTCCCCGATACTAGGGGAAGTGGAGGTAACTCGGTTAAAGGTCTTTCTCTGTCTGTCAGACGCTGTTGAAGGGTGGCGTTAGCTGTTTTAAGGTTCTGCATCTCCAGACTTAGACTTTGTACAGCGGCTACGAGTTCTTGTACCTGCTGTGGGGTGGCCATCTCTTTTAGGGGTCGCAAACTGTTACCGGGGTCGGTGATATCTTCGTCCGGAAGTGTAGTTTCTGAAATCTCCCCCTCCCCCGACTCCTCACCTTCGTCTTCCTTCCAAGAACCCTTCTTTTCTTTTCTTCGAGCTGACACCTTTTTTTTATGAAGATAGGGACGACCCCGGAAGGAAGCCACCGTGCCCCCCCAAGAGGGGAGACCAGGGGGCCCCACCCCCTGGATCGACCAAGAGGGAGAAAGCCCTTAGGCACAAAAAAACCCTGTATTATAGTTGGGTGTCTTGTAGGCGTGGAACCAGGAATACTTGAAAGGTAAGAGCTGATGGAAAGTGTCTGGAGGCAACACATGGAGTGAATACTCCAGAACTCAGGCAGTCCAGTAAGCGGTCCGAGGATCTGGTACACAGGCTAGGAGTGGAAGTAACTAATACAGCAAGCAAAGGCAGTCCATGGGAACAGGCCGGAGTCTGGTACACGGGAGGTCACAGCAAGCAATACTGAAGGTAGGCGAGGGAAGAGCGGAATGAGCTGAACAGACAAGAGGAGAAAAAAGCGGTAAGTGAAGATGGGAAGGAGGGAGGGTAAGCAAGTTGGAAGGAGGGCAAGGGAGACGGGTGAATGAAAGCAAAACCAAGGGAGTGAGAGAAAGGCAGATAGGACTAGCGGAAGGAGGAAGGAAGAACAGAAGGGGCCGGACAGGGTACGAGGACCCGACCAGCAGACAAGCGAGAGACTCAGAAGAAAGCCACAGGCAGCAAGCAACTCAGCTAACGGACGAAACCGGAAGCGTTGCGACGCATCCGTGACCCGGAAGTGGCCGGTTAAAACACTGGGCCGCGGAACGCCCAACCAATAAGAATTAGAGGAAGGGAAACCAGGAACCAGGGGGCATGGCCGAAGCGAACAGAGCTAAGTTCCGCATCGCCAGCGGCTCCATAGATGCCAGGAACTCGGCTGTATGACAATATCCCCCCAGATTTGGACAGATCACCACCTCATAACCTTTACCCTATCTACTGCCAAACCCACCCTGGCACACACACCTCCAGCGCCACCCATTCCTACTCGGAACAAAAGAAACATCACCTGTCACAAACTGCTACCCCTCATCCTCCCGACACTCAACGATATCCCGGAAAACCTGGACCCCGAAGCTATGGTTAAAGAATTTAACCACATCATGACCACATCTCTAGACTCTATTGCACCACTCAAACTTAGACAAAGCAAACCCAAAGCCCACCTCAATTCATGGTATACCCCATACCTAAAATCATTGCGCAAACAAAAAAGGCATTGTGAGACATCCTGGCGAGCACAACCTTCTGACGAAAACAAAGCCAACCACAGCTCCATCACAGCCGTATACAAAAAATAAATCATCCTGGCTAAACGCGAAACTCACAATGCTAGGATTGCCCAAACTAACTCTACCACAAAGAACTCTTTATCATCCTCAAAGAGCTAGAAGCACCCATCCTGGTGCCAGACAACTGCATCAAAGACCAACTCTGGTGCTCCAACATACAGCAAGCTCTAGCCAACAAAGTCACTACCCTACGAACAAAAATTGCCAAGAAAAAAGCCACACTCGCCGGAAACAAACCCATTAGCATCAACCTAGATCAACCAAGTAACCATACCAATCACCCCAAATTTAAGTTCTCCAAAGTCACGATAAAAGAAACAGAAAATACCATACTATCTCTCAAACCCACGAACTGTCAAGTCGACCTATACCCCGATCAACTTCTAAAGGATGCAGCTAAAGATCTGGCCCCCTTCATCACAAAACCTATCAACTCATCCTTCTCCACCAATACCATCCTATCCAACCTCAAAGAATCATGGGTGCTTCCTCTACTGAAAAAGCAGTCCCTAGACCCACTAATACCCACCAATTACCGTCCGATTACTACAGTGCCTTTTCTCTTAAAGATCTTAGATAAAATGGCATACTCCCAGATACAAAAATACTTAGAAACCAACTCTCTACTAGGAACCAGGCAATCAGGCTTCCGAACCCAACATGTGACAGAAACTGCCCTTTTAGACCTCAAGTCACAGATAGACGAACTCCGGGATAAAGGGAAATCAGCCCTTCTTCTACTTCTGGACTTATCAGCCGTCTTCGACCTGGTCGACCACAGGGTCCTATGCAGCCACCTGGACTCGGCAGCTCACTTCTCCAAAGAAGCTATAGCATGGATACAATCTTTCCTAACCAACAGGACTATGAGAGTCTTCTCTCCTATCGCCCCAGGGATCCTGTGTCTCACCCACCCTCTATAATATCTTTACCAAGCCCCTTTTTCGATAATCTGGACCTCCTGGGTGTCACCTACACTAACTATGCAGATGACACACAGATTCTCCTACCGCTTACCGGTGATTATGACAAGGATTTGGCCTTGGTGAATAGGATATATCTCATCACCCAGGCATGGATGGCCACCCACGGTCTATACTTGAATGATGACAAAACAGAGATCATCATCCTGGGCACTCCCTCGACCCTCAAAAAACTCAGCCCCGAATACTCAGCATTCAACATCGAAAATAATATTATTACTGTTGCCAAGGAGGTTAAAACTCTGGGTTTCTATCTGGACTTCACTCTCTCCTTCAACAAGCAGGTCAATGCCTTGGCCTCGGCCACGGCATATACATGCAAGATGATTAGAGCTGGCAAGGCCTAGCTGTCTCAGGACAGTTGCATCACCCTAGCCAGAGCCCTCATCTTATCCAGGCTGGACTACTGCAACGCTCTATACATAGGAGCCAGTAAACAAACCATCAAAAAAATCCAACTCCTACAAAATAATGCGCTGAGAGCAGCCCTAGGAATCACTAAGAGAGAACATATCTCTAAAACCAGAAGAGCCAACAACTGGCTCTCCACCCTTGATAAAATAAAACTAAAAACTGCCTCACTCACCCACAAATGCTTGCACAATGCAGCACCCTGTTACCTATCCGACAGATTCACTTTGAAGCCTACCACAAGAATCACCAGACTGGCCAACACCAACTACCTCTGGCTCCCCAGATACAAACGCGTCAAAATCGGAGGCAGCAGCTTCCAGGTCAAGGCAGCACTCCTATGGAACTCGCTACCATCCCCTCTAAAAATCGATCAAACCTATCACAAGTTCCGTTAGAGCGTCATTAGCTCAAAGATGCAGACATCTAGGCATATACTCTGCTGACTTTAGCCACACCTCGCTTTACATTTCAGGCACCATCCGCACCAACTACTTTGTATAACCATGCATGCCTTAATGTACCTGCCTGTATATATTGTAAACCTTATTGTGCCCACATGTAACCAATTGGCACCCACACACAAATGTATTCTACATGTTGTAACCAAGCTTTGAATAGCCTTATGCCTTGTGCCTGAATACCCTCGGGTCTGGAGCGCAGTACAAATAATAAACTAAACTAAACTAAACTAAACTGTGTCTTTCAATCCTCAGTAGACACATTCAAGGGTTTGGAATTGGTCAACATTCCTGCAAATTGCTGTATACCATTACAATACAACGAACTGTCTGGTCTTGGGGGAGTAATGAATATGAGGCTGTATTCTGTAGCATATATGAGCTATTTCGGTTCAAAGATAGTTTTCCCATTAAGCGCTCTGTGATTTTATCACTGATTCATCTGTCCCTTGGCTTAATGTCGTCAATACTGAAGACATTTACTATACTGAGTTTCTTGAAACAAATGGAGTGTTTGGTACATAAATGCTTTGTACAGCCCATTAAATTGCCAGCCTAATTATAGACCATGCAGATCTTTTGTGGAGGATGGGATTTGACATCTATGGGGAGGTGTCATCCTCTCCTCCTTCTATGAGGGAGCGTATGTGGCAAAATCATTATAAAACATTTTTAAAGAGAGAGGTAGGTAGATCCCTACAGAGCAGATTAAGATACCCAGTGAGAACTGGGGCCACAGTGAATGGGCCTGTGTCAGGCACCACAGTCTCCACCACCAGACATAGCGGTTGCCATGACACATTGCATAGCATACACGGCACAGCAGACTATGTTTCTCGGCTTCCGAAGCAGGCAGCACAAGTACCAGCTCAAGGAATGTTTGGAAACCAGGGATTTAAGCCCTAGTGTTCCATGTCCTCACGCTCCTCAACTGTGGAAGCAGCGATGAGTAGCTTCACTTGTTCACTTGTTTTTAGCCTTCTTCTGCATTGCTTTGACAAATTCTTTTGATGCCTGCTTCTTGCTTCCCGGACTGCCTTTGATCACAGACTTTAGAAGGATGTCTGGACATGCATAACAGTATTTGACCTTGGATTTTCATCAATGGCTTGCATTTTGGAACTCCCCTTTCTGGGTGTTGATTCTTTGGATTGTTTTCATGGAACTTTCTCTGGGATCTTCTGTTTGTTGGAACTGCATTGTGCACCACAATCTTGGATCTTCTCCCATGTGACTATATTGGCCCTTCCTATCATCAGTTTAGTAATCTTGTGTCACCCGTGTGCAGGTCAATGTTCATTTCATTCAATCTGTTTGTGTGTTTGTTTCCTAATGTCCTTAGCTTAGCTTAGCGGGAGAAGCACGACCGTGGAAACAAGGGCGGCGCAACTTTTTCACTGTTTATGCTGTGATTCTTCGAAATTCTACTTTGTGCTCAGAGCACACGTTACTGGTACTATTCTGCACTGCACCTTTAAGAGACTTCTTGGTGGATGGACACGCCTCCCAGGAAGTAGCAAACAAAACTCGAGCCCACAACCCTTGCAGCGAGAATCCCGACCGCAGAGACAGCGGCACAACTTTTTCACTGTTTATCCTGTTTGTGCTGGAGGTGCTGCATATAGAAGGTCCAAGTTGCAGCCATAACGCCGTAGGTGTAAGAGTGAAATTGATCACTCGCAGCTCATAGGAATATGGCGGGACACTCTTTGAAGGTACTTTCATTTCCAATTTCTTATTGGAATACCCTGGTGATTCGCCCGCCAACTTTGGGGATTGCTCTGTACATACTTGACTGCATTCTGTGACCCAAGCCCTGTACCCACTGAAGCTCTTGCTATTGACATTGATTTTGCCAATGGGGCGATTGCTTAGCCTGAGGGAGTTTGGCAGCAGTCGTACTGTCATAGCCCTCTGTTTGCTCTCCTCTGCTATCCCAGCTTTTTCTATGGACATATTTTGTGCAAGTTGCTTGGTAGGCGGCTCGGCAGCGCCTCTTTCAAGTCTTACTGTAGAAATGCCTGGAAAAGATGCTCGACGAGCTAAAACGGTGGGTGCACGTGGCAAGAAACTTTATGGGCTCCATTCCGGGAAGCAGAATGCAGCTTGCTTAGATCAGACGATGCACTCACGCAATAAAGGGGATAATGATCTAAGTACCAAGGATGCACAATTACCACAGAAAGGACTCCTAGATGCCTTTTTTCCTGCTAAAGCACCTGCCATTGAGCTAGCCCCAGACACTCTGTAGCCTAGTATCCACTTCCCCGTGATGGAACGCAGCTATCAGCCCCTGGATTTGGACATGACTCCTACTTCAGCTGTGCTACGCGCTGCAAGATATCTCTGCCCCCCCTCTTGGGGAGTGAGACAGGGAAGTGCTATCTAACAAAGATCAATTGAGCAGGCTAGTAGCTGGAAAAACGACCTAGGAGGGGGAGATTAGCCAATCCCTTTTGGGGCCCCCAGTGGACCTAGCAGTAGGGACTGAGAGACCTCTCCCTCTGCTCCAAAGGAGCCTTCTCAGGAACCATCCTCCAAGGCCTCCCGTCTCTCAGCTAGTCCCAACTTGGTGTTTGATTCAGCAAATCCATCTTTAGAAGCCTCAACAGAAGAGTTCAGCACGCATGACACCTCAAACATGACTCAGAGCCATGCAGTGTTTAGCTTTGCTGTAAGAATTCTTCTGAAAATGTCTGCCACTATTTATGAAGACCTGAAACTACAGGGGACAGCAATTGCAGTGCTACATAAACTATTACTTGTGCCAAGTAACCCTATGGCAAACACCATTATAGATCTAAGGGGAAAAGGGATACAAACCCCAACGATCATCACTACTGAGGTGCCAGGCACTGCTCCTCCCCCTATGGTTAAGGCAACTATTTTAGCACCTGACACCGCTGTTCTATCAGCTGGCAGCAAAGATGCTCCCCCTAACACAGGCCACCTTTCTAGGAGGCAGGCCAGAATTGCAAAAAAACAGCAGGTGAAGGATCTTGGACAGCCTCAATTGAATCTACCCACCTTGGAGGATAACCCTCGTGTGGACTCACCACCTTTGAACTCTACTCTTCGGCTTGGCAGTAATAATATTTCAAAAAAACAACACAAGCGAGCAGCTCGTCGGAAAAGGAGATCTGCCCAGACGGTAGGTACTCTAATGAGTTGGTTGCTGGATGAGATGTCGGACAAAGTGCAATCTGCACCGGCTGGTCAACTGGTGCCCTCTGTAGGCCAGCAGGCCAATTCTTCCATACATGGCCTGGTAAGAGCTCAGCAGGCCCAAGATCAGTCTTGTCCAGACCCCCGGACCATAGCCCCTGTGCTTAGTGACAATCAGGTGCCTATTAACAAGGTTGATCCAAAAATGTTGACTATCTCTCCAGTGAATTGCAGTAAAACTGGTAGCCAGTTAAATCGTCAAAGAAAAAGTGGTTAGGGCGGGCACCGCTGAGTTTCTTTTTGCATTCGTATGGCTACTAGTTAATTAGAACAGGCGATTAATGGCGTCACCAAGTAAACCAGTATACACTATACTGGGTGTACCGAAGAGTTGCATAAATGTCTGATGGGAAAGAATTGCCATCAGACCTTGGGTCGCCAATTGTAGTGAAGACTACTGAAGGAAATTAAATTCATTCATATTAAGTAAATAGATACGTTGTAGAAAATTGTGCCTGAAGGCACAAAAATGCTCTTGAAAAAAATGTATCCAAAACAAAACTTTTAGTAAATTGATTCTTTACTTCATTTGTTAAGAAGAAGCAGAAATGATGTGCCAATGCATTTCGGACCTATACTTGGTCCTTCATCAGGGCGAATTTCTGTAGTACAAGGAAAAAACATACACAGAGAAAACAAGAAAAAACAGTCATAACGAGTATTTACATAAACCAATTTCATTGCTAGCCACAAATGACCATCTCAAATAAAACCAAAATCTGCATTTATATCTGTCCTTGTCACTATTTCATCATAATAATGTTACTATTATCCTCATAATATTTCAATGCATATCAAGCGTTGAGTTACGCCATAATTTTGCAAAAATTCAGAAATATCGGAAATAACTTAATAGTTTCTATATGCAATCTCGAGAATTCCGAGAGTACCCAGATGTGTATCTGTGAAACATTCTAGTGTAATCATTTTAATGCGACCCAACATCTTGCATCATCATACAAACAATAGTCATCCCGTTTAAGAATGCCAATTTATGCTTACTACATTGTAATGGTAAAGAAACACATACCTGCTTGTATATATTGCTGCATTAAAAACTATTGTGGCGCGTGCGTTACTAATCTTGTTGCACGTGCTGTTTATTAGAGGTCTTCATTCCAATGTAAATCCACTTATAACAATCCCATCTGTAAAGCAGGTAGGATGATGCAGTGGTAAGATATCTAAAACGTACCTAATATTATTTAAAGGAAACTAATATAACACTGTGAAAGCTTACCTCATAACATGCTAAAGCTATCTTCATACTATAGCAAGATGGTGATGGAAGTCATTAGGGCTGCCAGTAACGTTGCTGTAAGCTAGGTACGTGTATGCTTACACTCCATGGAAAAACCAACAGAGCGCAAAGAGTCCCGCCTGTCGAACAAAGGAAATCTAAGTGTCAAAATGGTATTTACTAACTAGCCTTACACACTAAAATGGGCATAGATACACATTAATGATTAACCTACCCCGTAGTGTCGAGTTGAAAGCAGAGACACAGTAAGACGCGGTTTTAATCTGGCCGCGAGCTGTTAGTGAATAAGTACGAGCGTTGTCATGGAGACGCTTTTGTTAGACGCGTGACGTGGTTACGTGATCTTACGCTGATGTTAATCAGAGTCATGGCAACGAGTCAATGCTGTCTGTTGCTAAAGAGATGTGTATACAACAGCAATTACAAAAAACTAGGAACTCTGGGCTACTAGCAAGGAAAGCACCAGCGCGAAGTTGCAATTGCAGTGAAACAACAGTAATAAACTAATAGAGCGCGGGCGTTATCTGCAAGTACTCATTATGCAATGTTTACCTAATGGCGTGACAGTGCTCTTGTGTTGATATATACAGTGGCAACTAGACTACGAGGTGTAAAGCACGGCTGATAATAATTAGAGTAACTATGATACTGTCAAAAATGTGCGTGGGTGCATACACAGTCTACAGTAAACAGTTACTTTTTTTTGCAATACTTATGACAGAATAAAATAAAATCAGACAAGGTAATAAACAAGATAAGTAACTCTAATGGGGTTACCTAAACCGTGCATTAAGCCACGGAAGTTGTTATACAGATATAATAGGAAATAAATTACAAAAATTACAGAATAGTGCAGATCAAATAATAAACATTGCATGACATATTCAAAACATCCAAAAAACCATCCTGATTTTCAACATGTGAGTACTAATGAGTTAAATGCAAATGTTACACAAGTATGTCTATCCAAGAAGAGACGGACTACACGAGTAATCAAAACTAAACCAATCATTACTTGCAGTTACAACGCTTGATATGCATTGAAATATTATGAGGATAATAGTAACATTATTATGATGAAATAGTGACAAGGACAGATATAAATGCAGATTTTGGTTTTATTTGAGATGGTCATTTGTGGCTAGCAATGAAATTGGTTTATGTAAATACTCGTTATGACTGTTTTTTCTTGTTTTCTCTGTGTATGTTTTTTCCTTGTACTACAGAAATTCGCCCTGATGAAGGACCAAGTATAGGTCCGAAATGCATTGGCACATCATTTCTGCTTCTTCTTAACAAATGAAGTAAAGAATCAATTTACTAAAAGTTTTGTTTTGGATACATTTTTTTCAAGAGCATTTTTGTGCCTTCAGGCACAATTTTCTACAACGTATCTATTTACTTAATATGAATGAATTTAATTTCCTTCAGTAGTCTTCACTACAATTGGCGACCCAAGGTCTGATGGCAATTCTTTCCCATCAGACATTTATGCAACTCTTCAGCCAGTTAAATCGTACCACTCTCTTGGCTTTGTTTCGTAAAATACGATCCCTTTGTATACTTAATACCAGTGACTTTGATTTTATAGAACCTTTATGTTTGCCTGGTCAAAAGTTCACTAAAATTCACTGTTGCTTGCCTGAAACTGCATCCCTCATAATTTACACCAGTCATCACTTGGTCATTTGGGATACGTGTTAGACTCCCCTCTCCCAAATGAGACGGCCACCCCTGTTGTCCTAAGTGCAAGTGTGTATAACAATACCACTCCTTCAGCACCCCCCCCTCAACCATTGACTAAATTCAATGATGAACAAGGGTGGGAGTGGCTGCAAGGAATGTTTGCACAAAGGAAAGCAGCAGTGTCATTGGCTAAATAAGAGGGTTTCCCGGGACTTGACTGTCACATGAGATTATTATGTTGCAGGAAACATGAGTCAAATTTGACATTGAATTTGATGGCTATGTCCTTTTCCAGATCTTGTGTATTATCCCCCGGGTGAGCTGCTCTTTGAGGCTATAGGTGACAAACGGGACTCACTACTTACAACTTGTTGTGTGGGAAAAGAGCCTCCTCCTGTGCTTTTATGTGGAGATCTAAACGCCAAATGCGTTGACCCAGGGGGCTGTGGGAAATATGCATGTGTCTCTGAGGTTTGCAATATGCCATTAGTCAAGACCAATAAAAATGGGAAACTGTGGTTAGATTTCCTGAAGGAATGGAAATGCACAATACTTAATGGGCGCACCGTTGGAGATTCCCCAGGCCAGCTGAATTGAGCATGCGGGGTCCAAGTGCACTGTGTTGAACTATAAGGCTGCTACTGAGTGCCTTTTGGGTCAGGTTTTGCAATTATCCATCTCTTTAAATGCCTATAGTGACCATGCCACCTTAACCTTGAGTATGGAGGGAAGTGGGGGAGGCAATGTGCTGATTGCTTGTAGAGAGGTGGTCCTAATCACCCAGGAAATAGGATATAGTGGACACAGTATAATATTGACAAGATGAACACCCTTGCCTTTCCCTTGGGCTTTGGGATCAAACGGGCGCTCTGGGGTAAAAATTTGGACACATTGAAAATTGGATCCTGCAATTAACCCAAGCCCTTGAAAAGGGCAGTTCTGTCCCGGGTATAAGATGGACGGTGGGGGGAACCTCTATTTTTGATGTCAACATCCGTAACCATAAGCGCTCTATGCCCCGAGATATTCAAGCTCTAAGATCGATTGCTTTCCCCCCTGCAGATCCTATCCTGATTGGGGCTAAGATAAAAGCCATAAAACCAAAGTATTGTTCCTGGCTACGCTTCTATCGCCAATCAGTGCAAAGAGGGAAGTGGCAGAAGTTTGTGGAGAGTTTGTGTAGCAAAGACAGCCATACAATATGACACTTCCTTGCCCAGGCTGTGGGAGAGTAGAACTTGAGAATTTGTAACCCTATCCCTGGGGAGAAATGGGCTGTATTTATCTCAGACACATTTTGTAAGGCAATGGCAAACACTCCTGGTTCTATGCGCGGGTTCATACCTGCCCCCTCCCCATGAGCCACAAAATAGTGAAACAGACCATCTTAAAATTAAAGACATCTAATGCACCAGAACCAAATGGCCTAGCAAATTCTGTTCTCAAGAAGGATCCTAATAACTGGGCCCAAGTCCTGCTTACTCTCTTCTCCTGTGTCTGTAGAACCCGCTCAGTGCCATCGTCATGGAAACAGTCTTTCCAGTAAATAAAATGGGAGATCGGGGGAACATGGCAAATTATCAGCTACTTTCAATGCTAGATGTCATGAGTAAGATCTTTACGACACTATTTCTTAAGGAATTGGAGACCTGGGTTTCTACCAACCAGATCCTAAGCTAAGCACCGACTGGCTTCAGACCGGGCATGAGCACTACAATATCAGAGTGCTCAACCAACTAATTAAAAACACTCTCAGTAGCAAAGAGGCCATCCTGTACATATCTTTTATTGACTTTCGCAGCGCCTTTGACCAAGTGGTGTGGGACACAATATGGTCGAAACCTATAGCTGTGAACTGTCCTAGTTGGCTCCTACACATTCTAATAGCCTTTCATAGCGATAATTCCACTAAGGTCTGGCTACATAACGAGGAGGGAATGTCCGCCCCTATAAATATCAATATGGGCGTAAAGCAGGGATGTGTGGCAGCGTCCATGCTTTACAATCTGTACATTGCCGACCTCCTCCCCTGTATGGCTTTAAAGTCCAACTGTTCACCGAAGCTAGGTGACTCTCCAATTGTAGGCATGCTTTATGCCGATGATCTAATTCTATTTAATCGTACTCTATCCGTGTTAAATTTTAATGTTAATGTTAAAGGTATTTATATAGCGCACCGTCACCAACAGAGTTGGTCTCCAGCCGCTCAGGCGTATCTGTAAACAAAAGGTGGGGGGATGGGTTGGTGGGTGAAGAGGGCATAGGAAAGTGAGAGGTGGTGTACTGTTGGCCTCTTCCGTTTGGTTTTCACCGTGCGCTGAGCTTGGAGTGCATATAGGGTCGAAGCGAGTCCTTGCATGCTGTTGTTGCAATCTATGGGCCTCATTATAAGCATGGCGCTCCCGTAATGAAGGGTGCTGGTACGGGACTGGCACCGTACATTACGGGATGCCGTATTACGAGGTCCCCTTACGGGACCCGCTAAGGACGTCTGATAGGGGGTCCCGCGAGGGGACCAAGGAGCTCATAACGGGCCCGTTATTAGCTCCCTCACCATTCCCATTGAGCCCTATAGGGGCTCAAATGGGATTGGGGATTGGTTCTTTCAAAGAGGAATTACCGGGTCCTCCAATGCTGGAATGACCCAGTTATTCCTCATTGAAGGATCCCGGAGCTGGAACAAGGTATGGAGGCAGCCATGCCCGTATTAAGGGCATGGCTGCCTCCATACTAGTAATGAGGCCCTATCTGTTGATTGTGTGTTGGTGTGGTAAAGTCTGTGTGGTTTGCTGCGAGAGAGGTGGTTGTGTGCGTTTTTGTGTGAATTAAGTATGCAGAAATGCGAGGTTTTGGATAGTGGGGTTTATGTCTTATAATCCTTGTAGTTTAGTAATGTATCAGGTTGTCATACTGGGTAGGTATATTTTATGTTGGTGTATTGATTGTCTAGTTTCTGAGGCGATACCATGGCGGATTTCCAGCAGATAAAAGACCTTTGTATCCCAGGTTTGGCAAATGTTTCCTCTAGTATAGTAGTGGTGGTATATTATCATTCACTAGCTCAATTATATCTATTTACTGTCGGTAGTCTATTAGTGGTATATTTTCTCTTCCCTTTCATGAGTCTAGTTTCAGGGGTAGTGGTGAGGCTAGCCTCCAGATAAGTTATTGAGCTTAGTAAACCCAGGGGGTGGGCATGATCCCTACTAGGTATCGGAGTTTTATTATCATTCCCACTCTTTCCTATCTATTTACTGTCAGTGGTCAATTGCTGTCTGTGTCCTTAAGGTGGCCAGGTGCTACCACTGGGTCATACCTTGCTCTCCCTTCCAATTGATCTGAGGGTATTCTTGGTATGGGTCAATTTGGTTTGTCTATTAATTGATAAGTGGATAAGTTGCAGATCCGTATATCCTTATTTTGTAAGGGTTGATGACTTAGGGAATCAGGGTAGGATCTTCTCTCGGCTTAGTTCCCCTCTGTATGTCCTAATGGGCATTATTTCTGGTTATGGATGAAGAGCCATGATTTCAGGAGTTTCCTGAATTGTAAGTGATCTCTTGTCTTCCGTATGTTCTTTGGTAGTTTGTTCCAGGCTTTTGGGGTGAGGTGAGAAGAAGAGGGTCCTCCAAGTTTTCTCTTGTTGTATGATTTGGGTTCCAAACAAATGTCGCTGCTGGATCTGAGTGGCATTGTAGTGTGATGTACGTTTAGTTTTCTTCTGAGGAACTCTGCACCTTGGTTGTTGATTGCTCTGAGGGTTATGCACATTGATTTGAACTTGATCCGCTGTTTGATGGGTAGCCGGTGTAGCGTTTTTAGCGCTGGTGTGATGTGTTCTCTTCGAGGTAGTTTAAGGAGCAGTTGACCAACACATTTTGTATGTGTTGGAGATTTTTTAGGAGTCGTTCAGGCATGCCTCGATATATGCTGTTGGCATAGTTTAATCTGGACATGATGAGGGCGATGACGGCAGTTGTTTTGTTGGTGAATGAGAGTAATGGTAGGATCCATGCTAATTGAGCTGCTAGACTATGCATCCCAGCTAGGCTTAACCATCAACCTAGATAAAACCAACCATTGCCAGACAGGGGCCAAGCCACTCTGGTATTGAAACCACTTTGGGCATGATTGCCATCACAGAATCCTACCCCTTTTTGGGGCTGGACTTCGATGCCCTGCCCAATTATGTTGCGATGATTTACCACAAAAAACGCTGAGCGAAATTACTTTTCGCTGGCCATGCAGGATTTAAAAAAGTTAACCAGCTTGGAGAGCCACTATTTCCGAGCGGTCTTGGGATTAGGCCCCTCATGCTCTATGCAGTATCTACGTTTAGAGCTGGGCCTTACTTCTCTAAGAGCCATGGCCCTGCGTGCGAGAGATGCATTCTATTTGAAAGCGTGCTCAGACCCTACATGTAAATTGCTTGCACTGGCCGGTGACAGCTATGATGTAGAGAGGCACCCACGTGGGCATAACTTTTAACAGCTGGATTAATCTCTTTTTTTAGAGATCGAATGGCCCTATGCAAAAACGACAGAGATGCCTTTTATCCATCTGAAAAAATCATTTGAGCATAAATTAAACAGATGGGATTGGTGTGAGAACTATACCAATCTGTTCAAGCTAAAGGGTTATGAGGCTATATCCCACGTCATTCACACTATCAGAAGCCGCAACTTTAATTGTTGCTCTGCCCGGATCCTGAAGTGAGACAGTTCATTCTAAGGCTGCAGATAAATCAGCTCCCGGTGCTGGCTGTTATAGGCCCATGATTGGGGGTGCCATTGGAACACAGGATGTGTTGAATCTGTGAGTCTGAAGGAGCCTTGGAATCAACCAGACACGTTCTTACGCTATGCTCTAAATTAGGCCCGATGCATATGTGTCTGTTTGGGAAATGGGTCCACCGATATGAGGCAATAACTGGGGAGCTATTTTTGTTTAAACTCTGAATCTATGGCACTTAAGCTCGCTCTGTTTAGGATGTGGACCCATGGCAAGTCTTTTCCCTCCTGAATTAAGGCCTGGGTTGGGCTACCGTAATTTCAGATAAACCATCATAGGCAGTACCTGATTCTGTACCACTCTAGCAGGTGGGATTTTGTAATTTGCACCTGGCTGTGATGTTGTTTTGTGTATTATAATAACATGTGGTCTGTATTTTGATGACGTGGTCTGAATCTTGCCTATTTTGCTTATGTTAACTATATGAAAATGCTATAATTAAGTTTCTTATGTAGGTTTTATGTACGTTCTTATGTCTGATTTTATGATTATGTTCGTGTAAAGTCCACATTTTGGATTACATCACAATTAACTATTTATTATTATTTGTTGGTCAGTTGGTTTCTCCGTCTACTGGCCCAGACCTGCTCATCATACACAACAGGTGCAAGTAAGGGAAAAGAGGGAATTGTATCAATAGGGGAACTGTTGTTTCACGCCTCACTTCATTTTGTGAATCTTTCTTTTACACTTGGACAGAGCGGGATGGCACACCTCTTTGCCTTCCTTTTACCCAATCAGTTAGTATAGTTAGTTGCATCCCTCCCTGGCTGGCAGATTGGGAAGAAGGCCAATCAGCTCACCTGGTTCATTTGGTGCCTAACACCCAGGCTCCCTAGGGTGCTCCAACCACTTGTGCAGCAGAGACCCTAAAATGAGTCCTCTCTGTCTCACATTTTTATCACAGCATGCAAGCATCGTAAGCACTTCTCTTGAAGCAAAGATGCTTCAGACTTTTTTCATAAATATGATATGATATGATATGATCGTTTATTTATATAGCGCCTATAAACAATGTGTTTCAAAACGCTTCAAGGCAAGGGAGGGAACAAGGGAAAATACAACCACATTCTTACAGGCCATGAACAGTAAGGATGTGAAATTAACTATTGTACTCGGCCTGATGACATTTCAGATAGTGCAAGAGCTAAGAAATAGATAAGGAAGGGTGGGGGTGAGTGGGAAGGAAATGGAAACAGACAGGCGACTACCATACTAGGCCTGACGACATTTCTGGTAGAGCCGGAGAAAAACAAAAGGTGAGGGAGACGGGTGCAGAAAGGGAGGGGAGGAACAAAACAAGCGACTATCATACTAGGCCTGACAACATTTCAGATACTGCTGGAGGGGTGGTGGGGAGGAAAAAAACAGTATTGGGAGGGTGGAGGAAACAGACGAGGTTGCTATCATATTAGGAACATGGACAATTCTGATATAGTAAGTGCATAGAAGAAAGTAAGGGGAAGAGATAGGAAAAGGGAGAAGGGAAAGGAGGAGAGAACAGAGAGTAAGCAGTCAAAAAGAGTGGAGCAGCAAGAGTGGAGAGCAAATACAATTGCAGAAGTCAGTAGTAACAAATAATGTTGCAAGGAAGGATACAAGATGAAGATGGGAGAACCATGATTCAGGGCCACCATGAGTACAAGATGCAAAGGAAGTCCAGCAAGAGAGTTGAGAAAGAGTGACGCACCGTGAATGATATATTTCTGCTGCAGGATATTTGGCTTATTAATCCAAGTGAAATTGATGGACACACTATTGTTGGTAGATTTGCCACAAAAGGGAAATTTGGGCACACTATGGGTCAGGGGTCTTTTAATAGGTGCTGGTAATGATTTACCTGTGCATGAATTGAAGGGAAGGAATGTTTGCACGTGTCTTTTGCTGGGGAAGATTGTGTTCACATCTGGTAAGAATGTAAGGTGTACTTTGCTTGTAAACGTACATGGTCCTCCGGAAGGGATGTGTGCTAATTTGATCACGACGTTTATCGTTAGGGATTACTATCATGAGTATGGTAGTATTCTAATGATGTGGGGGGAGAGTACTTCAATGCCCATCGTGATGATGATGATGGTGTACCCCACTCTCTTGATCTGCCCTGTTGCATCTGCAAAACCCAAATGTAACATTCAAAGATCAATCAATTCACAGCCATGGAATACCCCTCCTGCAAGAAAAACATCTCCATCTAAAGACCAAAAAAAAAAAAAGAGGTCCAGCAATAACATACATCTTGAAACCAAATATTATTCGAAAATTAAATATGGCTGATCAGCCTTTTCAAATATCTCAACAAAACTCTAGAACTCATTCAACAAGAGAATACACACAATAGACGAACATATGATCTTCAGGAAATCACAGAAAACATGGCTGTTTCATTTGCCAATCTAACTTACCAAAAGACCCATAGTCCAAGAGCAGCATGCAGTAATAAGTCAAAGAAATTACAGGACAAAGTACCAGGGCTTGGCTCGGGATTCCAAGGCCACGAGATGCAACCGGATTAGCCTACCAGTGAAGGAGAGCCTGAACACCATTAACCACAGCACAGCCGGTTACAGTTTAGACAACAAACAACCTTTGCAACAATGACTCAGCTCTAGGCCCAGGTTCAAGGATCACACCTTCTCCTCACTAACTTTACTAAAACCCTCCATTCTCCTGAAAACGCACCACACACAGACCAACTATGCTACACGCATACAGTAATCACAAAAGCCACACCCACACTGGCTGCAACAAATGCTGTTCTAGCTAGCTTAAATCATGCTTGCTTTACCATGGTTGGATGCCCATTAAATGGCATGCCACAGTCAAAAAATGTTTAGACTTGCTGCACCACAATCTAGTCTAGGCAACCAATAATACGTACCATGCTTGCTTTGTCATGTTTGCATATCCATTAAACATGGCAGGCCACAGTAAAAAATCGCTAGGTTTGTTGTGCCAAGATGACAATGTAGCCACATATTAACACTTATCATGCTGCATAATTATAAATGCTCAGTAAAAACTGTCATGCCACCATAACATATGGCTAGATTGGATGCCCCAAAATGCCAGTCTATGCATGTAATAACATTTATTATGCTTGCTTTATCATGGATGAATAATTAAATGCCATAGTAGTGCCCCGTCCCAAAGGCCCTCTCCCCTGGATGTCACCCCACCTACCAAAATCATCTCCTAGGTGGCCGCCCCAGAGCAAACACATATGCGCACACTTTCACACAGCACTCACTCACTCACTCACTCACTCACTCACTCACTCACTCTCACTCACACCGTGCACTCGCTCATTTGAACACATATTACATAACACATAACACACATGTGCATGCATGCACGTATACATACAAACATACTTCATAAACATCCAACATTCCCACATGAACACACACACAAACACTTACAAAAAATATTTTTTTCATTTTCTTACTTGCTGTCCAGAATTCATCTTCCCTGAGGGACACGAGCCCTCCGGCTCTCACGCTCCACCACGTCACACAGAAAACAGGAAGCAGGGAGAATGTCTTGGTTCCTGACTTACGCAGTTGACCTTCATCCTTTGGCACATCACCGGATATTTTCTTTCTGAAGTCGGAGTGAATGATTTTCAAACAGGTTTATTAGGTGTTATGGTTCATAATACCTTTCACCATACAATCACATCCAATATACATACACTTAGGCTAGTTATAAAACAATCATAATAAATGACATCCATTAAAGACACACAGTAGAAATTATAGTATCAAAAAGGGGAAAGCATATATATAGTGTAGCATTTATGAATATGAAATCAAAGAAAACATCCCAAATAACAATAAATCCTAAATGTATCAAACACTAAAGTGCTTTTCCAATGAAGGTAAACTCATGTCATAGTTATCTTTTAAAAAATCATTAAACATATTTTCCATAACTTAACTTTAATATGGGTTTGAATAAAGTGCAAGTACATGTGTAATATTCAGAATGTCTTGGGCCACTGCAACGACGGAAGGTAATTATCTAAGAAGCTAGTTTTTTTATTTAATAAAGCTAAAATACCAGAAGATGATTTCCCTCTTGCGATTTTCACTTTTAAGACAAATTTGAATTTCAGATAACATCTTGCACAAGTCTATTAATACATTAGTTTGAAAAGCGTGAAACAAATGGTTCCATACAAGTTATAGGGTAAGTAGTGTAAACTCCTGGACAAAGGTGAAGAGATATTTGTGTCAGAGCAATTTAAAATCCTCAGAATGAATTAAAATGATCTTGATTGAATTGTAGGTCTCTTTTTGTCAAAACATGCAATAACGCTTCGCACTTGGAAATGTTCCATCTCGGCACCTAAGCCAGGCCCCAAGTGTAAGCAACATCTTATTTTAAATGCTCTTAGAAGGATCAATGGACATAATGAGACATAGTTTGTAAGAGACCCTCAAATAGCGTGGAGGTTGGTATAATCATTATGAAAATGCTAAGTGAATAATAAATCTCTAATTATTTGCCAGTCTCGTTCAAAAAGTGTTTCTTCACTATGGATGGGCAACTGATCAATAGTTCTTTATTTGCATTGTTTTTTTGTAACACTGATTTGGATTGAGTATAAAATAAATTGATCTCCGTAACTCTTTGCCTCAGTAAATTCAAATTGATGTCTAGATCTAAAGCGCTAACCAACAGGTCTGAAATCTTTCCATAAAACTGTAGCTTGTAGAGATGATAGTCCAAACTCCATCCTTATAGGGGCAATCAATAGTGATATACAGTTTTCCACATATACCTTTCTATTCTGCACCGTGCTACCCCACTCTTCATATCTGTTAGGTCAAGGTTTTATGTTAACGAAACAATAATTTCATCCTGATTTGATGTAATGGCTGGAACATACGATAATGTACAGAACCTGCACATAATGATTTTTATTTGGAATCTTATGGGTTTTGCTTTGGCTGTTAATTTATCCCACAATATTTTCTCAGAGTGCTTCTCAGTTTGGAAGAATTCTAAATAGCAAATGTATTGTACTCGCTCAAGTTTCTTCTCATCAATAAAGCAAGAGAATTGAGGACAGTTTGCCTTCTTAGAAAAATATAGTACTTTTGATTTCTCTGCTTATATATGAAGATTATTGTTTTTAGTAAATGCTTGTCATTCCATGAAGAATTCCCACTGAGCACTGGACTGCCGCCATAGGACAGAAATGCAATGCAGCACAGCAGCCATTTTATGACAAATGAGATGTAGCTGTATTTATGGCAATACTTCTCTGAAGGTCCCCTTGATAAACTTGTGATGTCACTTGTGTTGCACTTTTACTTAGTTTCAGGACCCGAACACTGTCCGTAGAACACCCGCGCCCATGCACACGTCTGTTACTCTGCATTTGCTGTCCAGTGGGCACCCATTTCCCTCGCGGATGTGTTCAGGGTGTCATCATGTCACCGTACTCAAGCTGAGCATGTGGACTAATTTGCGCAGTTTGTCTGCTTCCGCAACATTTCAAAAGAACGTATACAAACATGGGAAATTATTTTACAGTATAAAATCACCATTTCACATGTCCCATACAATGGCCCTACATTTGAATGTATTCTTTAGAATTTTTGCAACGCTTTTGAGTGATCAATATGGTCATGAGCTGCACCCATCCACCCCTATAAATGGTAACCCCCCGAGCTCATCATCATTGTGCTTCTGGCTGTAGCAGATTGAGTTGTTCCATTAGTTGACTAATCCTTATGGCATCCATGGCTACTGTTGCTTCATTAGCCTCTGCACCACCCCCAAACCCTCCACCGCCACCACCTCCCCAAGGGCCTGCAGAGGGAAATACAGGTGAGGATGTAGAGATCGAGGAAGAAGAGAATGAGGTGGAGAAACTCCCCACTACAAGCACTCGTCAGGAGTCGTGGGTGTGGCGGTTGTTTTCAGTTTTTGGGAACGTACCAAAAGCACTTGCGAACCTGGTCAGGTGTAACCAGTGCCAGTTGGTGCTGAGTCGCGGGAGACCTGGTGCGTACAGCTTTGGTACAACAACCATGAAGCGACACCTAACTTCATTCCACAGTGCGGACATTCGCAAGGTGGTGCCATGTGAAGAACGTAGTAGATTGAGTTCCTCCACAGCATCCTCTGTCTCCGATCCTCTCACCACAAGAGACACTCCTGTGGGGGAGCACATCCCCCCAGCTGCCTTACAAGCCATTTGCGATGCTGTTGACCCTTACCTTTCGAGGGTCACAATATTGTGTATGTACTGCGACGCAGTACTCTGCAGGGGGGCGAGTCTTTGAAGTGCTTTTGAGGCTATGGTCACGGAGCACCAGAAGAACTGCCCCTTACCTAAGTAAAGCCCACCCTACATCTTTCTCTCTTCACCTGCCCTTTCTTATCCCCATGGTTGGTGTCCCTTCCTTTGCCCTCCTCTCCTAGTGTCATGTGCTCAAAAGCAATAAACTGGAAAACAATAACATTTACAAAAAAGGCTCTTTTCAGAGCCGCCTTTCTCAGTTTAACAATAGAACTATCAAGTGACCGTTGTAGGCCCATGTGCATTTTTCAAAAAGCCGGCGGACAGTCGTAGGACGCACAAAAATGGAGGGTGCATGCAGAGCAAATCCAATGCGCTTTTCACTGGGAGTAAGTGGTGGCTCTGAAAAGAGACTTTCGGTGGTGTTTTGTGTGTTTCAAAAACTAGATTGGAAAAAACAGATTGCCAAATAGGTGACTATGAATCCGAAAAAGGTTGCAATGCATTTTGTACATTGCGAAGAAAAATCTGATTGCCAGCATATGTGAGATGGACTCCATCTCTGCGAAAAATGAAAGTGCTGCAAAACAATATGTTTTCATTGTGGAATGAGGACATGCCAACAACTCTTAGAAAGGCACAAACAGCCTTATTGACATTGCGCCTCGCTTTCTCGATTTGCGGACCAAATGCAGAAGAATGCAGCCATATTAGTCTTTGTGCAATACAGGAAAAAACTATTTGGCAATTTGGAAACATGACCTTCATAAGTCCCTCCTTCATTGCAAATTGCAAAAAAATTCCAGTGACATGGCCTAAACTGTTTTCTTCGCAATGAATGATAAGTATATCAGGATGACACTCTGTCTGTAAAGTAGCACAGAGAGGTACCAAGTCCAGCCACCCCATTCCACACACGCCATGCCAGTGCACTTCCACATGAGGAAATCCAAGATCTGCAGTTAGACTGCAACTTTCTGCATGCACCTTCAACCAATGTATCCATGAGTCTCCCAAAATCCAGATTATCTGTTTTCGAGCACACAGAGCCATGGCTGTCTCGTCTCCTGTCAGGGAAAAGACCTTCTCACAAAATTTCTCAGTTCAGAACACACCCACTGAACTTTACTGACCAATCCCTACCATCGCGAATTCTCATTTGCATGCGCCTCCACCCCAGAATCCCCGTTGGTAATACGCGCGCTGCCTGCAAACTACCTCCATGTCCGTGGACACGTAGAGGATCAGAGTGTGACAACTGTACATTTAAATATTATTCCCCTTTAAGGTGGACTCTGAAAAGAGCCGTTTTTTTTTGGGCAGATGCCTTACAGACACCTGTTATTTTATTTTTTTAATATATTTTTTCTTCTTACTTTACACCTACAACCATTACAGAACCTTCTCCAAAGCAAGCCCTACATTCCAAAAAAACATGGCATTTCCCAAAGAAGATAAACGCAACACCATCTGCTTCAAAATTAGCCACATTACTGGGAACAATGTTCTCGTGGCTGCAGAAAAACATGCCTGCTCGTAACATGAAAGCATGCATGCCGTGATTGATGTTACACCTCCCAATACTTTGATCAGGACAAAAAACAGAACTGTTGTCCCATTTTTCTCTAGGGAGTAAGCCAGAAAAAATTACTTTCGCATTTGGAAAGATGTTCATGACTGCTTGAACCAACTGTTCCAAATCTTCCAACAAAGTACGTGAACTCAAGTAGCCCAAATGGCAAGCACCGTAGTGCAAAAGTACCACGTGGGGAGTGGTCATCCTACGCATGTCTCTGCAATTGCTGCAACATTGTGATCATTCTGAGCGCTCCACACCACCTCCACTCCTCTTACATCAAAATTGTGTGCAACATGCCAACTTTCAGCATAGTGCTGTAAACCATGGACAAACATATCTCCAAGCACCAAAACCTTGACCCTCTCCACCTCTGCCATCTTCAGTATACGCACAAAAGAGCAATGTGAACATATTATTGGCTGATGCCTACAGTACCCTTTCCATGCTAAATTTGCTGTAGAACCCCTTATGTGACACTCCTTACCCACCGACAAGCGTTGTCTACCTGCGGCACGTAACTCTTAGCCAGTCCTTCTACCCTTTCCACATCGCTCGCGAATCCATTCACTCATTGGACACAGCTAAGCAGTCACACAACCATCCACCAACCACATTCAACATCTCTACATCTAACTCTGTCATCAAAATGTTGCTCTTCAAATGTACTATTGATCACTCTGAATGCAAGTCACATATCATTGCAAAGAACCTACTTCAAAAACTATTTTGCAAGTGTTGCAGATTTCTACGTACAGCTCCTTGCATGCGCACATGCATGAGTATAAAGTACAGGTATGCATATTTTAATCAGAGAACATTTGCAACCCTTATGATTTCATTTAAACAAATTAATGCCACTAAATCTGCATAGCCAATATATACCAACGCTCCCCCTTTAAGTGCAAGCTGTCTGATTTTTTTATTGACAAACCGCACAACTTCTTACTGTCTCCCGCATAACCTATACATGCGTTACAACGCTCCCTATTTAGCGTGAAACTCGATTTTCCATTAAAAAATGTCACCATTTTGACTGTGTACCGCCTACATTAATGCTACTTCCAATGTGATCGTATGAGAAAAATAAATGCTCCCGATTGCTGTGGTGACATCTCCCTCAGAGGGTCTCCCTATTTTTTGGATTCGTACTTATAATATGAAAGTAGTGACATTTTTCCCATCTACTTTAATGACCTAACACTTACAAACCTCTATGCTATTGATAGCACAGCTTAAAAAAAAACAAGGCATTTTCATAACCTAAAAATTGTGCTAATTTCTGAATCACGTGCAACTAACATACTGCAAATAACATATAAAGGTAGCACATAGTGAAGTGAAATGCACACATGCACTGTGTTGAGATATCAAAGGAGAATACTCTGACGAAAGATACAAAATTAACATGTACAGTAACATCACTGCTTTAAACACACAAAGTTACTAACTTTTTCTTTTTACAATCGCAGTGAAGCCTACTCTCTTGAAAATCAACAGCATCTACACTGCAAACAACATAGCCGAAGAAACCTAGTCATTCCGCTAAAAAAAGTAAGTACAGTACTACCTTTATATTCTTACTGTTCCTCAAAGAGACTGTGTGGGTTATTTATTTAATTTGCGCACCAAAACAAACATTGATTTCTGAACCATTCTACCCACAAATCCCCATTTATTAAAGAAAGAATTACAGGCAGAATGGCTCACAAATCCATGTGTTTTTGGAACTCAAATAACATACAGAAGCCTTAGAATGTTAGTACTGGAAAACAAATAGCTGTTTCAATTTTATACCATTACGTTTACTATTAATGCTTCTCCTCATCACTAGCTCACTTTGTACTCTCATCTGAAGCACATAGTAGTAGTATACAAAAAGAAAAATAGCCTTCCCAAATAATTGTAACAGCCCAATGCACATTCACACACCACCACAAAGAGCTTCCCCATCAAACTCAAGTCCATAGAAAGGAACGCAGAAATAGAGCAAATGAAAATAAACGTGTCCAAAGTAAGAATCCATGTGTAGCAGAGTTTGTCGAGAACGTTGGAACAAAACAGGTAATACAGTCGTTTAGCGAAACAAAGGCAGCATCAACTACCGAAACTTAACCTCCTCCATCAAAAAATCGGCTACCAGTATTTCTAACAATGCTCCTATTAATCCTGATATAGTAACACGTGAGAGGCATTTGTGGCAAAGTAGTTTATTTGCCATTAGATCTAACAGAAAATTTACACACTCTAGGAGTGCAACGTTCAATAGAGCATTCTTTAATAGTTTTGCTAAATGGTGTACCAACAAAAGAATTTGGCAACAACTGGTGGATTTACATAAAGTTAGACAAGCTTTGCAATATCTAAAAGAATAAATATTGAAGAAAGCTTAAGGGAAACAACTGAAATAATTCAAGAGTCATCAGAAACTGGACAATTTGAACTTCTGGATCCTGATGCAGCATCCACTCCTTTGGACCATTACACAATTCATCCATTGCATTCCAATGAAAGCATAGATGATGCACTAGAAACTTACCAAATGCGACAAACCAAAGGGTCACCAATGAGCATATGGGAAAAAACTATAGAAGCACATGCTTTTCCACTGCTATTTCCTACTGGCAAAGATACGATGATAGACCCACTCAGATTATGGCATCAGAATACCGCTAATTACAAAAGTATTTGCAATATCCCAGATTTAGACAAAATGTGGAATACATATTCCACCTACTCTTAGAAAGTGAACTAGCAACCCTATGTTACGGAGTTGCACACATTTTGAAATCTGGAACCCACTCTCAAAATATGTCAGTTACGCAATTAATACAAAAAGTACAAGAAAAAGAAGAGGTTTTACAATCAAGTACAAAAAATCTGTTTGCAAAAATGTGTGGTACAAAAGAATACTGGTTCTGATGGCACAGAGTTGTACGTTGTATGATCAGAAACCTTGGACCACCGACTTGGTTTGTTACACTAAGTTGTGCAGAATATGCATGGGAAGATTTACATGAGTTCCTACACATATCAAACAACAACAAAACCAACATAGATATATTAAACACCTGGAGAACATTGCTCTCTAGATCCAGTTAATGTGCCAAGATATTTCCATCATTGTTTCATTGCTATTCTACACTTTATTTGCAATAAAACGGTTCCTCCCCTCGGAGAAGTGCAACACTTCTTTTGGAGAAAAGAACACCAAGTGAGAGGAGCACCACATATTCACATGCTTTTATGGATTAAAGGTGCACCTAAATTTGGTTGTGACAGTGATGCCACTGTTTTGCAGTTTATCCAAAAATATGTAACTTGTGAAATCCCTTCACAACAGACACATAGTGACCTGCATGGGCAGATTTTACAATTTCAAAGACACAAATGTGGCAAATATTGTCGTCACAATTACAATTACAAAAGCAAAGTGAAATACTACACCAAATGCCACTTTGGTTTCCCTAGACCAGTTACAGAAACAGGTGAAGTGAATAACTTCATGTCTTCAGTCCGACATAGTGTTAAAGGTAAATCACCTAACAACACGTATTACATACAAAGAACAGAAGAATCAAAATATATCAATGATTACAATGCAATCATTGCCCTCTTATGGAATGCAAACATAGATAGCAGTACATTGCAGACAATTCCACTGCTGTTGCATGATATGTTACAGCCTACATAACAAAAGTAGAAAAAACAGAACTTCAAACCCTCTGGGATGACCTATCATCAGACAAAACACTATCTCAGAAATTGTACAGCCTAGGCATAAAAATGCTCTCTCATAGAGAATGTGGCGCCTATGAAGCGGCAGCTCGTTTAACTGATACTGCTTTGTATGGAAAATCAGACAACATATTATGGCTAGGTCTTGGTCCTGCTAAATCTAGAAAAAGAGTTCTGAAATCATATGAGGACATAAAACAATTGCCAGAAATTATCCCAACAGCCAAGACATTTTAAAAAAACAATTTACTGGACACATACTATCCGAACTGGAGTAGCACTTTGGAAAGCATGTGTCTATTCCACATAGCTCAAAACTTTGCATACAAAAATGATATAAAACCCGATGAAAGCAAAGGTAGATATATTGTGACCGATTGTGAAGGCAGTTTAGTGAAACTTACCAAATGAAGCTTAATTAATCATGTCAAATTGTCATTAAAACCTCCTCAGCAGAAAGTTCTATATTACATGTTTCTGCTACAACATTTTAAACCATGGAGAAAAGAGGAAGAGATACTAGATAACTATGACTGCTATGAAGATGCTTTCAAAGCAAATGAAAGTGCTATCACCGATGTGAACTTTTCACAGTACAAAACAATGTTGCACAATGAACAGAAACACGAAGATCTTCAGGCCCAACTAGATAAGGACACGTCCGACACAGTAGTCAACCTTCTGTAACAGGAAGCCAAGAACCACTAGGACAGCCACTAATAGCAAATGAGGCAGAATTAGCTATGACAGAAATGGAAAACACCATGTGTCAATATCAAGAAGATATAGAAGACTTAACTATAGAACAAGGAAAACTTAACAAAGATCAGCGAACCAATTTTGAAGATGTAACAAAACAAATTGCACATGGTGTACAACACAAAGATAAAGAATGTACCTGCCAAAATTACAAACCTATACTGCTGTACATCAATGGTGAAGCTGGGTCAGGAATAACATTCTTAATGAAAATCATCAGCAAGTTCCTTCAACAAATGACAAACTGTCAGCTGTTGTAACTGCCCCCACAGGTTTAGTTTCCTGCAACATAGGTGATGTCACTTTACACCTATTACTACTCCTTCCAGTAGAACACCAAAACAAATTAGACTATTACAAACTTTCTGCAGAAGCTCCATTGGAACTACGGAGAGTATTAAAACAAATGAAAATGCTACTAATAGATGGAGTGAGCTTTGACAAACTTTCAGAAGTGAAAAGGATAGGGCACTCAACTGCTCGATTCCTTCTCTTCAAAGAAATGTATGTACGTAGAGAACAATTTTCTCTAACTTTTGCATATGCAGTCACCATTCATAAATCCCAATGTCTTACCCTAGACAAAGCATTGATAGATATAGGAAACACAGTCTTTAAAGAAGGCATGAGCTATGTAGCACTATCATGCTTATGTACACTTGACGGTCTCTTTCTAATCAACTTTGATGCAAGTAAACTGAACACTGATATTCCTTGCATTTTAGAATACAATAGACTGCTTTCACTGTACACCCCCCCCATCTGAAACAATATCCTGTTCCAGAAAAAGTAAAACGTGGTAAAAGAAAACTAATTCAAACAGAAATGCAACAGAATCTGACGGCAAATCCTCCTTCAAAGAAAACAAAAGAAGCTAAAAGTTCATCAATTACCACAAGCAAAGAAGAACTTATTAGGGAAAGTAAATCAGGTACTTCTTCAAAGAAGGAACAGAAACTCAGAAAAAAGCACTCAGAGACAGACTGGTGTAAGTTGCTATGCAAATGTAGCAATGAATATTCTATTTCAATTGCCACCAATTGTTAACAATATGTATTTACACAGTACAGACCAATTGTGTTTGCAATTGTTAGTCCTTCATAGAAACGCAACAAACAATCCTGACAACACGTACAGTGTTCACGGAATAAGACAAGAATTGGACTACTGTGCTGGAATGGTGAGATTCACTATAAACTCACAAGAAGATCCACAAGAATTTCTAATGTGCTTACTACAAGTACTGGAAAACAAAAACATACCTATAAATGAAATCTTCCAGATTTCATAACTGTGGAAACATAAATGCACTCTCTATAACAATGTGATACAGGAACAAATCCCAAATGTGTGATTTGTGTATGTATCCATACCTAATTGTGAATCCATTCCCTGTCAGCAACTTGTACAGAATGCAAACCATGGCAGACTATGTACTATGTGCAATTCAGACAATCACTCCACCTTACTTATACAAACACATAGTAACTACATAATACTTATACTTCTATGTTTATAATGCAGATGGTACCAAAAACAACTGCAAGCTGACTGGATTCACACACGGTCAAGTGTCACTTGGAAAGAAAACCTTTAAAACAATAGGTATAATCTACCACGCAGGAGCTACAACCAATGCAGATCACTAGACTGCATACATTAAAAATAAATGTGGATGGTCCGAATGTAATGATAACACCATTACTCTAAAGCAGAGATTGCCAGCTAATCTTACAAATGCGTACGTAATCTTCTTAAAGCCAATATTTACAAACTAATGTGTACCAAAAAATCAAGTAAAAGACTATAAACAGTTGGCATACACCAACAGGTATCTAACTGCCCAAGAGTGTATAACAACCACACAGATAAATGAATACCACAGATCAATAACAACAAATGCACAGTTAGAATACGCCAACAGGTGTCTAACAGTTGTTCAAAATCTCCAACAAGGCAACAGACATAACATTAATCAGAAAGAACAAGGAAACACTCAAAGAAAACAAAGAAATAGATTGTAGCATAGCAAATAAAGTTTTTTTTTAATCCGACAAGGATTTTTTTTCCCCCAGACCCAACGATTTGAAAACCAAACACAGAAACTGAGCAAAATGCACAGTACACTGGTTTGTAAACTAAATATGAGGGTTAAAAAAAAAAAGCTAAACTGTCTATTATACAATGTAATAAGTCTTCATAAAATAAAAACACTAACCTGCTTTTTTCTTTTATCACAGAAATTAAAAAAGGATATTTCCGCCAAGTACTAAAGTCATGTAAGAAATATATGGATTCTGAACAAAGTAAACAGTAAGTATAATTACAGTCATGTCATACATATTCAAAACTACACGTCTAATCTACAAGTGTAACCTTCGGCCATGCACCCAAGACTGCAGCCCCCACAACCACCTGAGTGGTTGTGGCCAGAGGCTAGACTCCTAGCTGTATGTCCACAGATATTGCAATGTATGGGTATGCAGTAGCTTATAACTCAAGTGCTTATAACTTTGTTATAACTTAAACTCTTTGTTGTAACTTATAACTCTACACACTCCCCACAACCATCTGATCTATATGCAATACTACAGGTGTATCCATTGCTGTAACATGCTGCGGTGGTTGTGGCCAGGGCCTACAGTCTTGGAAGTATGGCCTACGGCCATGCATCCAAGACTCTAGCCCCTGGCCACAATCACTGCAGTATGTCACACCCATGGCGGCGTACACATCAATAGCACACCCATAGAATTAAATAATTTAATTACGCCATGTACTCAATTTCAAAGTTCGCTAACACCATGCGTGTCCTTAGAACATTTTCAAGTTGCCTGCGCACAGCACAGACTGAAATACTACCCTTATGACAACCCTCATTTTCTGTACTTACAAACATCCCGAACAAGGCGGGCATAGGGAATACATCATTAACACCTCCCGCCTGAACAAATACAGTTTTTCACCCATCTCTTACTGTCTGAACCTCCCCAAGCACTCTGACACAGCAAAACAGTTTTCGAAATAGCATTTTGCTGCTGGTCACCGCTGAGCTGTCGGCGGATCCTAGATGTCGGGTGCATACAAACAATCTGACGAAGAACACGGCTCACTGCAGCCAATCGGCAGAGACGTCGCGTGTCTGAGGTCATGACGCCAGCCCCTTAGCCAATCGGTATCTTGTCCGCAGAACGAACGGAGAAGTGTGACCGCGGAGCAGACATAGATGTCACTAATTTTTTTAGACCTACTTTTTGGTCATTTTAAAGAAAATTTGGTGAAAATCCGTCCAGCGGTTTGGCCTGTAGCCATGTGCAAAGTTTTTTCCGCCTTCAGTCTATGGGGAAAAAAGATGTTTTGGGACCCCCCTATAACTTTGCCCCCCCCTTCCAAACCTCACCAAACTTTGGGAAGAAATTCAGAGTGGCCCATATACTTTTTTTTAAAAAGGTTTGGTGAGGATTCGTCCAGGGAGAGCGAAGTTATAAGCCGCCCAAAAAGTGCTCTTCCTATGGAAACACCAACTTAACCATAACTACACGGCCACTAGCGTGGCCATGTAATATATATATATGTATATATATATATTGCATATTAGTGACTAACCTCCTGTAGACAAAGAACTGCCTCGAACTACCAGGCTGCTGAGACTCTTAAGCCTATTGAGGTCCAACATGGAGCCTGTTTTTTTTTCTTCGTGTTAGACACATCACTGGGTGAGCATACTCCTACTTCCCATTGACCATCATCTGCCACTGATTCCCCGCCATTATCTGCTGGACCTAGTAATTGAGGTTATTCCATCTCTTTTTCTTGCATCACTCTATGTTGGGTGGAAACAGTGCTGAACCTGTCATTGATGCAAGTGCACATAACAGACTAGTGCTGTTTTGGCCCTCAGATGTCCAAATAGTCAGAGGCCTGCTTTGCAACTTTAACCTGCCTTGCTCAGCTAGTGGTGCCTTTGGTGGTGGATGGCTGTAAGCTCTAGAGTAGACCTGGATGAACTTCAGAAAAGCGCCTTCATGGGACCCTGACATCTTTCTGGGGTGATTCGACCTATTTCACCTCTGCACTGCAGGATTTTTGAAGAGATCATATCCGAGGTAAAATTTCAAATCTCAGGTCTAATCTCTGGTTTTATAGAGCCTCGACTTTTCTAAGACTCTATAAAAGGCCCAGCGTATTTTCTGGCCACAGAGATGTCTTATTGGGAGTGAACATCGGGAACAACAAGCCTTTGAAGTCCACTTTTCCTGATGAAAAAACGTTAGTGCACATTATTTATATAAAGCATACATTACACAACTTGGCATTGTATAGTGTTCTGCTGAGGTTTTGTGCCTACTGCCTTGCTGTTGTCGACAGTTACATTTAAATCTCATTATTTAGTGTGGTCTTGTGTTCACTGTAGTACTACATAATTTTGGCCACTCGCTATAAAACAACTATAACTCACTTGTCTTTGGCAAATATATTGATTATATGCTTTAACCCAAAAATTGAAATACATATTGATAAAAGGACATGTTCGATTGCTGGGATGGTCCAGATGATAGCTCAGTGTGTTAGTCACTTGTTACTGAAATCTGTATTCACTTGCCTGATAAAACTTCCAAATCCCTACAAAAGCAGATTTCACCTTTCCTCTCTCTGAGTTTGATAGGTTTAAGCGCATAAACTATGGTGATTATAAAACCTATTGTGCTATAAAACAGCATAATTGCATCCGAAAGCACTTGTTATAAAAAAAAGTAAAGTAGCAACGGTATGTTGCAGGTTCAGAGCTCGATCCCACCAAGTGAGGGTAGTACACACTGAAAATCCATCCTGATGAAGAGACAATTGTGTTAGTATAGAGGAATAAGTATGTAGCCAAATTTGAGACAGTTTAGCCACATTGTTTAAGATTACATGACGACTTTGCCGCTGGACGAAACTGTGATCCTGGACAGATCATGTTATCTCACTGTAAAGTGTTGTTCTGTCTTCAGTTAAAAGTTTTACCATCACACATTTGTATGCTATTGTTAGGTCAATTACAAGCTCTTTCTCTTCATGTAGGTGATTTCAATTGAAGGTGTCCTAGGCAGGAAAGAGCCAGCCACATGTCAAAGTCTCTTGTAAACCAATTTTCAGATCAGCATATTTGACACAAACAACAATATGCTTTTTTAGACAGTTTCAAATGTTATTATTCATACCATGGGTAACAAACTGTAGCATTGTTGCAAACATGAATATAAATCGGTGATCTTATGACGCAGTTTATATTTGTACACATCTTAATCTCTGAACCACAGCAGTACAATCCTTATGCAATATCTAGCCTCTCGTCGATTACTTTTGGGGTATTTTTAGACTTTCTTTTTTGACTGATGAAATAAAGGCTCTATCATTATCCTTTTACTTAAGATGTTTTATGTGAATTTTAGTGAAAGTAAAGTCATGTTATTATATCGTAGAATGTGTGTACTTTAAAAATCGGATCAACTAAAGAGCATTGTGTTCAGTTTATGACAGTTAGACATTCAAATATTTGCAGCATAATGCTACATGACAAGCAAGTGCCAGAATTGCAGCATTGGCTCAAACGTCAGCTGTACCACTCAACCAAAGAGAGTGAGCTGAAAGTGCAACCTCCTCTCTTGCTCTAAGTAGATGCTTCTTGTTGTGAGGCAATGCCTATGCATGCATTTGTACTGGCAATATCTCCACTGAGACTTGTGAGGGGGGTTGTGGAACATGACTTGGAAGATACTTTCAATTGATGACCCGGATCTATGGCTCCCACCGTGCACACGACATGTACTGCTGCAAGTATGAAAATAGCATAAATACCACTCTCCATGCCGCTGGAGCATTTGGGTCCTGCTGATAGGTTATTTCAATGCGTTATTATTCATTGACTGGTGTATCAGCTGCATCCTTGAATGTCTGCTGCTTCCTCCCACAAAAATCACACAGGCGTGTATCTACAAAAAGTTACATGTTCCTCTCAGAAGTCACCCAATGGCACACATGTACACTCCTTTGAAGGGACTGACACTAACTGGCATATCACCTGCCTAAGCAAATCTCTGCTCCTCCTCCCCCAAATCGGGTGAATGCGAGCTTCACACAAACTTCCCTAAGGTTTCTCAGCTTCTCGTTGCAGGCATAGCCCAAAAACAGATGTCTCAAACACTTCCATAGATGAACACTGACTAGTGTGTCACCCAAATCGCTGCTCCTCCTCCCTCTGAAATCCAGGGAAGGCGACTCTCCCACAAGCTTCCCTCGGGAATGGTGATTTTTCCATAAACTGTCCTCGGTAAACCAAGTGCCAGGGTGGACTGTTTATTTATTTATTTACGTATTTTTTTTTCAAATTGTCCCCTAAAGCATTTCTGGTACTGTGTGGATGTGTAAACAGTAATTCGTTTTTCCACATGTGCACTGTTCCGGTTTCCTATTTTTCAGTGGAGTGGTTAGTTTGGTCCTTTCCAGATTACTGCATGCAATAACCTTCATTATCAGACGCAGTTATTTCTTCAAGAATGTTGTCAAACCCACACACTTTATTTATGTTTACTTTAGCAACACACTTTTGAAAAATGTATTCTTAATTGTGCATGGACCGAATTTAACAGTCAAATTGATAAAAATTTAAAATAACCGTTATGAAATAGGAGGCAGGAGAACATTGAAATTGTGGTGAGATTGAAGCATTATAATGTAGTGTAGGGATAACACTGGAAATTCGTAAGACAGCACACTGAGAAATCTGTCTGTCTGTAATGTCATTTCTTATTCCTTGGAGACCCATCCCATGCAATCCCAGTACTGCAATGTTATTCTCAGTCTTCTATCTGTGAAGGGGGACCAGAGACTTGAGGGGGTGGGAGAGGACTGCTTTCATGTGCTCCCCAAAAAAAAAACATTGGGTTGTTCCTGTCTCAGATCATTGTGACAATTTGTCACAGGGTGAGTCCCAAAAAGCCTGCACTTAATTTTAGCTGGTCACTGTATGATCATGTATTGGACTTGTTATGATGAGCTCCCCCGGGGCCCTGCTGTTGTACTCATCCATGGTGGAACACAGCCTGCGCATTCCAGATAAGAATGTGATTGTTGGAAAAGGTCAGTTGATGAAGATTGGGGAATGGCTGATCAAGAGCGAGATTGATATGGTGAGGCCCCTAGCCATGTTCAACACAAAAAGGAGTATCGTCTATGTGGATGCTCTTGATACAGGAATTGGTGCTGTGCTGACACAGGTTGGACAAGATGGTTGTGAGATGATTGTGACACACGTCTCAAGGATGTTGAGAGGAGCAGAGATAAATTACTCTGTTTTGGAGAAGGTGGCCCATGTGTGTCACACAGGGGGGTGGAGAAGGTTTGTATGCAAAATTCACCATTAGGACGGATCAAAGGCCATTAAAGGTGATTTTCAAAGCGAAGGGTCTGGAGAAGGTGTCTAGGAGGGTCTCCTGCTGGGTGGCCAGAATGCAGGGGCAGAAATTCAGTATGGAAGTGATTCAGAGAAGAGAGAAGGCCTTGGCTGATCATGTGTCCAGGCTATCTGGGAGTGAGGAAGGTGATGGTGTGGGTTCTGTGGAGGAGTCAGCTACTGATACCGTGTTTGTGATACATGATGTTGTTGTGACCCATGGAGAATTAATAAGTGCCTTGAGGGAGGAGGAGGCGCTCAGGAGAGTTGTGCATTTTGTCAATGAAGGTTGGCCAGAGAAGAGATTACTTGAGGGTCGAGGAGAGAGGTTTGTGGGAAGTGGGATCTGAATTGAGCATCAAGAATGGCATTCTATACAGGTAGGGCAGCGTTGTAGTAGCAAGGAACCTGAGGAGGAGGTTGGTAGAAATGTCCCATGAGGGATGCATCAGAGTTACAAAAACCAAGGCAGTGTTGAGAAATGAGTATTGGTGACATGGGTTTGATCGAGATGTAGAAAGATTGTTGGGAAAGTGTTTTCAGTGTGAGATTTCGGGTAAGAATGTTGTGGCCCATTAGCAACCAAAGGTAACAGTAGATGTACAGGAGAAAGTGTGGTGTGATTTGGCATTGGATATTCGGGATGTTGTTGATGTAGGTTGTGAACGTAGAAACGTCATTGTGATTATTGTTGATCTGTTTTCTCGGTGGACTGCGTTCAACATTGTTGGGGGAATTACGTCAGCAACAATGGTGGAGTTTTTACAGAGTGTGTTTGAGAGATAGGGATTGCCCACGGTAGGCAATTCTTTGGAGGATATTTTGAAGAATAGCTTAAGTGTTGTGGGGTCAAGCACAAAAAAACAGAAGCTTATCTTCCCAAAGCATATGGTTTGGTGGAGAAAGTGAATTGTTTTGTGATGGAGGCTGTGCAGATGGCGGGTGCATGTGGTTGAGATAAAAAGGTTACAGTGAGAGATAGGTTTTACTATATTTGACTGGTGCCCCATGCGTCCATATGTGTGAGCTCTTTTGAATTAATGTGGGGAAGGAAACCCAACTCAAAAGTGTCAACCCCATGGTTAGATAGAGCATGTGACAAAGATTGTGTTGTGGAAAAGAATGGAATTGAAAATGGATGAGAAGAAAAGTGAGTGGGTGAAGAAGGTGAATAAAAAATGAAAAATCAGGCAGGAGAAGTATGGAGGTGTCAGTGGGTGATTGAGTTTGCATAAAAAAGGGGTTGTGAAAATGAAAGGAGGTCTATTATGTTCTAGCCCAATGCAAGTGATGGAGGTTTTGAGAGGAGCAGTGAAAGCGTGTGCAGGACAAGCATGGGATTTGTCAAGAGTGGCACTGATTAAATGTGTGTGAAACACATGACGGCTCAGATGCATCCCATCTCCCAGCCACAGGAAACATAGGGCCTCATTAGGACCCTGCCGGCCACGTAATGAATGGTGCCGGTAAGGGTCCGGCATCGTTCATTACGGGCCACCCTGTTACGAGGACTGCTGTGGGTCCGGCTAAGGAACGTCTGGTCAGACCAGGCATCCTTAGCGGGACCCGCTAACACTCCAGGATGCCAACAATGACGGGCCCGTTGTTAGCATTCTCCCCATTCCCATTGAGCCCTTTGGGGGCTCAAATGGGAATGGGGATGTACCGAGTCCGGGTCCCATGAAAGGGATTTACCGGGCCCTCCAAGTTCGGAATGGCCCGGTAAGTCCCCTTTTGCAGGACCCAGACCTGGTACCTGGTATGGGGGTAGCCATGCCACTTGAAGTGGCATGGCTACCTCCATACTCGTAATGAGGCCCATAGTATCATCACAAATAGAATTTCTAGCACCTCTGTGTATTGAGCTGTCATTTCAAATAGAATGTTGATGTATATACTTCCGTTGTTATGAGATCTTATTGAAAACTCCAAATGTTGTTGTATATAGTTGAGGGAGGGAGATGTGTTATGATGATCTCCCCCCTGGGCCGTGGTGATGTACTCCACAGTGGAACCTCCATGGTGGAACGCAACCAGCACATTTCAGATAACAATGTGATTGTTGAAAAAGGTCTGTTGGTGAAGATGTGGGCACAGGCTGAGTGCTGGGGATTTGGCTGTAGGAACTTAACTGAATAAACCTTGGATGTCAATCTACCTTTAATAGTGGTGTTGCATCTTTTCAGGACTCTCAATTGATTTCCTGTATTTGTATATTATATATTGTAACAGTTCTATTGCAATGATGAGCCAACTGGCATCAAATATACTCAATCACCCAAAAAAGCATTTCACTCCCATGCTTTCCAAAATGCGGGCATCCTCCACTCTTGATGTCACCCCAGAATGTTACACTGATAAGGACTTGAGGTTCTGTTGAACCCCTTCTGCCCTCAGATACAGAGTGTAGTTACTGAAGCAACCAACTGTCCATAGGGAAGGGGCATCATGCTTCTTATGGAGAGAGCGGAGTCAATTGTGTTCGACAGAACATAATACATATGTAGAAAGGCCAAAGTAAAGGGAAATAGAGAAAAGAAAGGAGAAACAAAAAATAAAGAGATAGGGGCAATATATGGGTAAAGGAGACAAAGGTGGGACATTGGAAATGTAAGAGCTGACAAGGACTATTTGGAAAATGGAAGGAAAGAATAAAACACTAAGATGGGAAAAGTAATGCTTGAGATATGATACGAGGCTTGGCAGACAATAAATGTATAGAGATAAGACAACAAATGCAGAGATAAGGGAATGATGCTAGGGAAATATTTTTGAAAATTCATTTGTCTAACGCATGACATGCTCCTAATTTATCTGATGTAGCTCCTCCCCTTTTCATCTGCAAGCGCACATGTGGGACCGCAACGTTGAATGACTACACCTTTGTTTGTGACAATTTGGCTATTCTTCTCTGCAGAGCCTTTCACTCTCCAAGATGGCCAACCCTTCCTGGGGTTAAGGGCCAACCATTGCCAGCCTGCAGCCCCTTTGTGATTGGCTCCATCTCTCCATTTTAAGCTAATCAGAGAAACTGGCAGCTAAAAGTCGGCCTCTCCAGCCAAGGCTCAACATGTAAGGCCCTGTCTGTGTGTCTGTGCCGAGGAGGGCCTAGAGGTCCTTCTCTGTACTTGCCCTCCCCTTTTAAAACTTTGATTCGGCCTCCAGACTTAATTATTGCTGCCCCATGACCTCAGACCCATGGACCACTGCGCTCCCTGCAGACCTACCAGTGAGTGATGGCTAAACTCTCCCATTACCTGCTCCACTAACTGAACTAATTCATGCACCTATGTTCTCTGCCTTCCTGCCTCCCTTCCCACATCTAATCCTACTTCATCTCTCACTGCATTTGCATTTAAGCCCCTATTTTTTAAAGTGGATTTTAGCCGTGTGTTTGCCTTTTTCATCTGGGCACCTCTTTGTATTGTATTTGAGCCACTATCTTTGAAAAGTCACTTTCCTTTAGGACTGCGTTTTGTCTTTTTTGTCTGTTAGGCCACCTGGCGAGTTTATTTGAACTGTGCAGTGCACCCACTCTTCCTCATTCCTCATTCCTCTGCTAAACTTTGCCACCCCTATGGCTCTCACCAACTCACCCATCTTCTCTAACTGCTACACTATCACCTATACTCCCTCTCTCACGAAGTCCGGAAGGAGAAAGCACAAAAAGGACATCTTGAGTGCAAACCCTGGCCTTCCCATCGTAGACACCTATGTCAGCGCTTCTTCCACAGGGGTCTTCACTGATATACTCTTCTCTGTCCCCTCTCCAGATGTATGGAGCCCTCATCTCATCTCTACTCTCTCCTTTCACATCCTCTCCCATTAACGGCAGTACCAAGTGGGAAATCCTTTTGGCCGGCTTCTCATCTTCACGTTGCTTCGTTAATGTCTACCACACAGGCACTTTCTTGGTTCAGGGTCCTCATCTCAACCTCCTTCTCTTTGAATGGATCCTGCTGTCTCTCATTAACTTCCTTCCTTCTCCTGCCTCTCCTCCCACTACTCTCTCTACCCATCCCCCTCCTACTAGTGTACCGAGCCCCTGAACTCACCTAGAAAGCTTTCAAAGGCAGAGGCCTCCTTCATCTGGGTACTCTTATTGCCTGCTCAGCCAACAAACACTCTGCTGACATCTGCCCCCTTCTTTAAGAAATTGACCTCAACATCCTAGCTCTTACTGAGACATGGTTCAATGCCAGCTCAGTCCCTGCTTTTGACTCCCTCCTCCCTGATGGCTTCAAGATAATTTCCAAGCCTTGACCTCACTGTGCTGGCTGTGTGGTTGCCTTAATCTTCTCTGAGTGGGTTCCTTCTTCCATCTTACCCACCCAGCCCTACTCTTCCTTTGTGAGCCTGGTGTGCAAGTTGGGCCTCTCACCCTTCTCCACCCTTACCATTGCCACTATATACCAGCGTCTTGGATCTACCACCTTGTTCCCGTCTTAATGGGCTGATTTTGGTTCTTCCTTACTTTCATCCAACTGAAATCTCTTCCTCTTGGGGGACTTCAACATCCAACATATATTGCCCAAGCCCCCGTAACATGCGGTGCAGCTTGTAATGTGTTTCTCCTTCCTGATGGATTGTACCTACTGGTCTTTACCTGCAAATATTGCCCAAGCCCCGCATAACACGAGGCGCGGCTTGTGATGTGTTGCTCCTACCTGATTGACTGTAATGTACTGTGCACACTGATTTTATCTGCATATATTACCTATGCCCCCGTAACATGAGGCACGGCTTGTAATGTGTGTCTCCTTCCTGATGGACTGTACCTATTGATTTTTACCTGCATATATTGCCCGAGCCTCCTGTAACATGAGGCGCGGCTTGTAATGTGTTGCTCTTACCTGATTCACTGCAATGTGCTGTGCACGCTGATTTTACCTACATCTATTTGCACCCCCGTAACATGAGGCGCTGCTTGTAATGTGTTGCTCCTACTTGATTGACTGTACCTACTAATTTATACCAGCATATATTGCCTAAGCCCCCCGTAACATGAGGCGTGCTTGTAATGTTTTGCTCCAACCTAATTGACTGTACATACTGATTTTTGCTTGCATATATTGCCTAATCCCCCAGTAACATGAGGCACGGCTTGTAATGTGTTGCTCCTACCTGATTGACTTAACCTAACCATGTACATTCCGCTAAGCACTTATGTAACCAAGTAAGACTTCTGTAACAGTGCCACAATGCCTCACAGCTGTCTGTGTGCTTTATAAATGTAAAAAATAAAATAAAATAAAATACTGTGGTCAGGTTAGAAAAATGGCCAAGCCACGATGCCTTTTGTTCTGTCCCATGGCCATTTTGTCCCTTGCCTTCACCCAGGTCGAGAAACCCAGGTTTTCCTTATTTGGCATGCAGCCTCCCGCGAAAACCCATCTCTTTCGCAGGCTTCTGCATGTCATGTGTGTGTGCCCAGGAAGCGGGATTGGGACTGTCTGGTCCCAATCCACACTACTGGTGCCAGGAAATCTGGAAGGCCTGAATGACTGAGACCACTGTGGACCATGATTGGTCCACGACTGGGATGCCTGCAAGAGAACAGATCTTCGATTGGAAGTGCTTGATTTTGTTGCAAAGCTGATCTTGCATAAGAGAAGGGTCTCTGCATTCATACCATGTCAATCACCTGAGTTCTCATGGAACTATAGAAGGAGACACATCTCCTGCATGAAGACATGGACTCATGTAACTGCCGGAGATGCTTTGTAAGGTTTTGGCACCTTTCGCCCTATGCTGTCCCATCAGACACCTGCTTTCTTCATTGATCAAGAAGGCCTGCCAAGGCCCTTGACCCTTTGGAGTAGTGCGAACAACGACTCTCGGCACCCCCTGCTTACCCACAGAATGAGCACCTTTGTTAGTGTTTCTGGGCATCCAGTGAACTTTCCAACTCTACCTCAGGTTCTCCCGCAGAACCACTGCCATCTTGAGTGCATGCAGTCCCGTGCATTCTCCTGCAAAGTTTTGCAGGCCTAGCTTCTCTGGATCACAAATTAGGATAGTATGTAATGCTGCCCGCATGTGTGATTCCTGCATTGCTACCTGGCAGTGACGGTCACTGTAGATCCCTTGCTATTCCGCTCTCCTGTACCCTGAAGTCTGCTGCACCAGAATATTCTTCATACCTCCTTCGGAAGATGATGTGCCATCACGGACAATCGTTTACTCTCACTGCCGCTGAGAGCCGGAGCGCCGCAAAACTGCAAAACACGAACCTACTAGCAACCTCGACTAAACTGGCAAAGATTGGTCCGGACTATGCTGAGGGTCGATGAGTACTTGTATCACTTACCGGTGGTCTCCTGGCACAACCAATCACTTTTACTCATGAGCATCTCTTAAAGGTATTCGATCTTGGCTTGTTTAGCCTGCACTCCCCAGATATTCTTGCATTTTGAACACTGCTTTGCTGCCAAAGGCAGAGGCTTTTCGAATAGTGGGAACCATTTCTTCATCGCCTCAAGCCCCTTCCTCACTTGCTATAGCCCTCCCAAGAAGACCCACTTTTTGTTTCACCTGCATGATCGTGCCTTTTACGCTCAACTGTACTGTTGAGCACAAGGCTCTCCTATTCTTAGTGCCGAACCTGAAAGTTAGGGAATGACTCATAAGAATTGTCTCATGCTCTTAATATGTAAACTCTCCCCTCTCTTTTCAGGTTCTTGCTGCATTTTACCATAGAATTGCATTAGGAAACCTAATGTATATATTGTATAGTAAAAGGATTTTGTGTGATAACTGTTTTCGTATTGTAAAGGGGGACCCAGTGTACCCCCAGCTTTGACATCTGCAGACTGAGGCACTGGAGACAGGATAAGGTGGGAGACGGATGCTCGGATGTTTCACAGTAATCTTTAATACAGGTTCAGAAGACAGACTGGAAGGTACCGTGAACTCCCACAATCAGCTTGCTTATTTAGGCTTTTTCCGGGTGATGCAATATTTTATGCAAATTAAGGATACATCACCCATTGGCTCTCTTAACTAGCATATAAGCCCTGCTAGTCTGCAATTGGCTAGGTTGCTTGTCTTTATCGTCCATACTTCTCTTCAACTCCAACCCTGAAAAAGCGATGTGTTTCTTTTAAACACTCCTACCTCCTAAACAATTTCTACTGCATTTTCTCCATTTCTAATATAACAGGATGGCTTCTCCTTTCTTTCTTTTCGCACATCTTTAACTTATCTTTAAATACATGCTGGCTGATGTCGGGACTTGGTGTCATGAACCATTGGACGCATCCTTTCTGGACTTCCTGGTCCCTGATTTATAGGGGCTTGCACTCAGCAGTACTCCCAACATGGCCGCCGAACGTGGAATACTATTTACTAGTTTCTGCATCGTACGCATTACGTTCGATAAAGCGGACACGTCCCCACGGCCCAGCACGTCTCAACGCTACTGCTTGCCATGGCTAGACTTGTGCTGCCGTAGTTCGCTTGTGTTTTTCCTTTGATTCTTGGTTTTTGGTACCCCTATATTCCTCCTCCTTCATTCCCCCTGCTTTTTACTCCTCCTTGCATCCCGGATCTCCGTGCACTCGTCTTCCGTGTGCACTCTTCGCTGTTTCTTGGATTTCCTCGGACTTCCCGGACATCTGAACGTTTCCAGGATTCGGAACGCTGAACGCACGCTGGAACCCGAGGACCTGCACGTTGGGTTATACAAGACCCGAACTGTACGAAAGAAGACTCCATCGAAGAACTCCAACAAACAATAAAGGCAGGTGAGAAGGGGGAAACCTGTGACAGATTGAGACGCCAACAAACTGATACGGATACGGACATGGAGGCTGCAGTTCAAGGCCTCATGCGCGGCATGCAAGAGTTAACCACAGAAGTTCAGAATCTCAAAGCTGAGAATGCTGCATTAAAACAACTAGTCCTGTCACGTGATTCCGCTACCAAGGAAAGTGTATTGCTGGGCGGAGTAGTGGATAAATATGATGGCTCCTCAAAGAACCTTTGTGGCTTCCTAGATTCATGTTTAGTGCACTTCACCTTTAAGCCCTACTACTTTTCCACCCCCAGGGCAAAGGTGGTCTTTATGATTTTGCATCTCTCCGGGAATGCGTTAACCTGGGCTACGCTCTTAGTTAATTCTGGAGATGCCCTCCTGGATGATTATGATGGGTTCGTACGGGCTCTAAAGTCCATGTTTGACCGCCCAGAAGAGGTATATAGTGCCCAAGAACGTCTATTGGATTTCCAACAAGGGTCCCAGGACATGCTTACCTATGTAACACGCTTTAAGCAACTGGCCAAGGAAGCAGATTGGTCCCCGGAGGACTGTTTTACTCTATTCCGGAGAGGACTAAACAAAGAAATAAAAGACGAGCTAGCCAGGGTAGCTCGCCCAGGTTGCTTCCAGGCCCTTATGGACCTCTCTTTACCATTAGACTTTTGAATCCAGGAAAGGAAGGCAGAAAAGAAGAAAACAAAGATGCCTTACCAAAAGACCTCTATAGAATCTCCCTCTAAACCCGAGCCTACTCCTGCCCGACCATAGACCCTGAACCCATGCAACTGGGGGCCTTCCGTGGACCTATATCCCCGCAAGAAAGATTGCGACGGATCCACACCGGACTGCGTATGTAATGTGCCTCAGATAAACGTCTTGTGAGAGAATGTCCTTTGGTCCCTCCACGGCGTTCAGGAAACGCCAGCTCCCGATCCTAGATGGAGCACAGCTTCGGGAGAGAGATGTTTGCTCCACATCAATTCCATCCTTGAACTCTCCTGAACAAAACAACCTTGTGATCTTGCAGACCTTTCTATCACCATCCAAGAAAAAAACTTACCCCATTCTGGGATTTTTATAGATCAGGATTGGGTCACTACCCACCACATTCCATATGAAACTCGAGACATCATGCAACCTGTAGAGGCCATCGATGGATGACCTCTCTCTTCAGGACCAATCACCCTGCAAACCAAAGAGATCCAGCTCTCGATAAACCATCATCAAGAAAAGATCAAGTTTGACATCATAAAGTCTGCCCATTATCCAATGGTACTGGGTATGCCCTGGTTACAGAAGCACAACCCATATATCAACTGGGCAGCAGGATCCTTGTTTCTTGGCTCCGAACATTGCATGTCTCACTGCCTATCCCTGGATTCCTCATCAAGATCCTCTGAAGGTACACTGACAGACCAGCAAGGCTCACTCACTGTCTCAAATATTATCCAGGTCCCCACAGCCTATCAGGACTACACTGATGTGTTTTCAACTGCCATAGTTGAAGCCCTACCCCCTCACAGACCTGAAGACTGCGCTATCGATACTGTACCCTCGGCAGTGATTCCCTTTAGAAGCATGTTCATCCTATCAGAACCAGAGAAAAGGGCCCTCTGAGAATACTTGGATACCAACCTAGAAAATGGCACCATACAACCATCCAAATCCCCAGCGGAAACTTCGTTGTTCTTCGTTCCCAAGAAGGATACTAAGGAGCTTAGGCCTTGTCTTGATTATCGTGGTCGTAATCAATGCACCCTCAAGGACCGCTACCCATTGCCCTTAATCTCAGATATCCTGGAAGCGGTGAGAGGAGCCGTAATCTTCACGAAATTGTATCTCAGAGGTGCCTACCATCTGATTCATATAAAGGAAGGTGACAAATGGAAAACAGCCTTTAGAACACCCTTTGGCCACTTTGAATACCTGGTCATGCCCTTCGGACTCGCCAATGCCCCAGCGGTCTTCCAACGTTTTATGAACCGGGTGTTCTCCGATATGCTGTCCCTCTTCGTCATAGTTTACCTGGACGACATACTGATATACTCCAAGGACCATCTTTAGCATGAAGAACATTAAAAGGCAGTCTTTCAACGGCTATGTGAACATAAACTCTTGGCTAAACCTGAGAAATGCCTTTTTCGTGTCTCTACTGTTCACTATCTCGGATTTGTCCTTAGTCCAGAAGGAATTGGAATGGACCACTCAAAAGTAAATTCCATACTATCCTGGCCTGTTCCAACTACTGTGAAACAGATTCAATCCTTCCTGGGGCTTGCCAACTTCTACCGGAAATTCATACCTTCCTTTTCGGAGATAGTTCAACCGATCATTACATTGTTGAAGAAGGATACTCCCTTCCTCTGGGCCGCAGCCCAAGATGAAGCGTTCCAACGTTTGAAGTCGGAGTTTACACAAGCCCCCATCTTGGCTCAACCTGACATTGATCGACCTTTCCTAGTGGAGACTGATGCCTCTAACTATGCCATCGGAGCAGTCTTAAAGCAGGAATTCGAGGACAAGTTAGAACACCCCATCGCTTATCTTTCGCAAACCCTAACTTCTAGCGAGACCCATTATTCTGTTCTGGAAAAGGAACTGTTTGCCATCCGTCAAGCCTTCAGAGAGTGGCGTCATCTACTCCTGGGAGCTAAACATCCTGTTCAGGTCCATACGAATTATCAGAATCTCCAAGTCCTACAATCCATGGAATGTAGGACTAGTCATCAAGCCTGTTGGGCCTTCTTATTTGCCCAGTACCAGTTACAAATCCATCATGTAGCCGGAACACACAACATAATTGCTGATGCCTTATCGCGACGTCCTGACTATGAAACTCTTGAAGATTGATCCTTCCCAAAGATATTTCCCCATACAATTTTCGTAGTCCAAGCAATCACTCTCCTGGAAGACATTCGTATTCAAACCCAGTCCTCTGAGATCTGGAAGGAATTTACTGGGAAGAATCGATGGAATGTTAAAACCAAGGGCGGGTATTTGTTCAAGGACAATGGCCTGGTCATTCCCACACAGAGACTGCGACAAAGGATTACAAGCCTCTGTCATGATACCCTTAATTCAGGACATCGTGGCATTACCAATACTCTCCGATTAATACAAAGACAGTTTTGGTGGCCAAAAATGAAACCTGTCGTCCAGCAGTACATCCAAGCATGTGCAGTTTGCAATCAAAACAAGCATGATAACAAGAGGCCGGCGGGTCTCCTACTCCAACCAATGCTACCAACAAGGCCCTGGGAATTTATTGCTACAGACTTTATTGTGGAACTACCACCTTCCAGGGGATACACAACTATCATGGTTACCATTGATTTATTCACTCTCGTGGCTCATTTTATACCCTTGTATAAATTACCATCTTCCTCAGAACTTGCCGGAATCTTCCTGGAACACATATTCCGACTTCATGGACTCCCTTCCAAGATCATATCAGATAGAGGTCCTCAATACATATCTCAATTCTGGAAACAATTATGCCGTATACTAGGAATCCAACATTCCCTCTCCTCAGGTTATCATCCACAGACCAACAGAGCTACAGAACGTGTGAACCAAACCCTGGAGCAGTATCTTCGTTGTTTCACCACCAAGGTCCAGGACGATTGGTCTCTTTTCATACCTGTGGCTGAATTTGCCTACAACAATTCGGATCACTCGGCTGTCAAAACCAGCCCCTTCTTCTGCAGCCAAGGATTCTACCCATTGGTTCTACCATTCCTTCTCCCACATCATACACCAGTTCCTACAGTCGACTCCTGGATTGAAACCCTCATCAACGTACACAAGGAAGCCAAATAACACCTCGAAAGGGCCCGAGCTAACACCAAGCACTATGCGGACTCCAAAAGAAGACCAGGACCTTCCTATGCAGTGGGTGATAAAGTCTGGCTATCCTCGAAACTAGTGCCTCGACACTTACAACCTAATAAGTTGGCTCCTCGGTACTATGGCCGTTGTTCCATAATGGTAATCAGTAACCCATTGGCCTTCCGACTCAAATTACCAGACTCCTGGAACAGGATCCACCCATTGTTTCACACATCTCTAATAAAACCATACGTCCAGACCTCACGGTCTGCTCCAAGATCTACCCCTGTGGTTGTCGACGACAGCTAGAATACGAAGTATCCCGAATATGTGACTCCAGGTACAGACGTGGTCAGCTACAGTATCTGGTGGAGTAGAAAGGCTATCCACCCAGTGAACGCACCTGGGAACCGGTCTCAAACCTAAACGCCCCCAGGCTACTTCAAAGGTACCAACTCATATACCCGGGCAAACCCGGAGGAACAGGCCTTCGGAGGAGGCATGCTGTCATGAACCATCGGACGCGTCCTTTCTGGACTTCCTGGTCCCTGATCCATAGGGGCTTGCACTCAGCAGTACTCCCAACATGGCCGCCGAACGCGGAATACTGTTTACCAGTTTCCGCACCATACGCATTACGTTCTATAAAGCGGACACGCCCCCGCGCCCCAGCGTGTCTCAACGCTACCGCTTGCCGTAGCTAGACGTGTGCTGCCGTAGTTCGCTTGTGTTTTTCCTTTGATTCTTGGTTTCCGGTACCCCTATATTCCTCCTCCTTCATTCCCCCTCCTTTTTGTCCTCCTTGCATCCCGGATCTCCGTGCACTCCTCTTCCGTGTGCACTCTTTGCTGTTTCCTGGATTTCCTCAGACTTCCTGGACATCTGAACGTTCCCAGGACTCGGAACGCTGAACCCTGGAACCCGAGGACCTGCACGTTGGGTTATACAAGACCCGAACTCTACGAAAGAAGACTCCATCGAAGAACTCCAACAAACAGCAAAGACAGGTGAGAAGGGGGTAAACCTGTGACACTTGGTCTGAGGTTATACAATGTATACATCTGCCTGTGTCTGGCATTGCCCTATATTCTCATGGGCTTTATATTCAAAAAAAGAATAGTATGTGAAAGGAAACTTTCCTCTATGGTTGACATAATCAGGCCAAAGAGTCATGTGGTCTCTTTCTTTATAACAAAAATAATAAATGACAAACAAACAACATAACAAATTCAACATTTTCTTTTCTTCAAAAAAGGTTGTCTTCTTCATCGCCCCCTTCTGTGTTATTGGTACATCTATAGCTGAAGAAGATAACGCTGGTCTGGGTTCTTGCTTTCTGCAGAAAACCGAAACAAAGGCAAAGTCATATTGGGAAGGGCAGAGTGGTTAGGTTTTTTTCCTAGCATAGACCCTTGCTCCTTCCTGCCAATCAAAAAGATTTTGGGGTTAATTCATGGATTATTTGCGCCAAAAAAAAACAGGATTTGTGCGCCATTCTGCCCGCAAATCCCTGTTTAACAAATGGGGGTTTGCGGGCAGAATGGCGCACAAATCCCGTTTTTTTTGGCGTAAATAATCCATGAATTAACACCTTACTGCGGTCATTTCTTGACTATTTCAGCCCACTAAAATGTAAACCTACTTTTCTATCCCCAAGGATATGTCGGTGAACATAAAAACTATTTATCATTAGTGTAGCAATCAGGCCTGTCTTTCTATTAGTTTTTTATCTACCATGTTGAAAATGTATCTGTACTTTTGAAGTCCTCCTTCTGCTAGCGTGGGACCGCAGACTTCTTCTGTCTTTGCTGTGCTTTATTCTGTTGAGACATAATTGACATATTCTGCTGCATTTCTCTTGCCGCTTGCCTGCTTGTCACTTCACCTACACCAATCTTACCTATCCCTGTTATTTGGAACCCAACACTGTTCCGATTAAATGTATGGAAATTTGACATATATGAAATACATTGTTATGTCTATCCTAAATATTTCTATACATTTGCCAAATATATCCTTTTGGCATTTTGCCATTACCAGAATTACAAATGCTTACTCCACCTTCTATCCAAAATCATGTTTACACCTGTCTTGGGAAAATGCTATATATTTGAACAGCTGTATCCCCTACTGCTTACTAAAGATTAATAGTGTGTACACATTTTTGCAGTTTGAACTGATACTTACCTCTTTCTTCTTTACCTGTGCACTAAATATTTACTTTTTTCATAATATAATATTTCTTCCAATTATGTTTGCTATTCACTGCTAAGGTCATGTAGATATTCTTCACATTCTCCAAGGATAATAATAATTTTCATCTGTAAAACGTAAATCACCCTCATCATATACATTTAAACAACATTGTGGTACTTACTGTCATATGTTCTTTAGTCTAGTACTATAAAAAAAATCTCATATTATCAAATCAATCTTAACCTCCATACCCCTTTGGCCCTTCATGAATCACTGTGTCTCTTTTATTAAAATGCACTACATTATTCAAATATAACCAGCACCATCCATTGTGCCCTTTTGTTCACAAATCTGGATACTTTATCTACTTATGTTTTTCGCTGTTTTTTTAATATCCCTTTATTTATTTATTTATTTATTTATGTTTTTATTTATTTATTTCATGAAATTGCCGTCAATCATTTGGTTTGTGCTTATTACTCCTGTGCTTTTATCCCTATCTATTTATGATTGGCCTACGTTAATTAGTCTAATTACAACAGAAGCCCTCATGTGTTTCATATTATAATTCCTTACATGTGTACACTTTTATTTTGTTCCCCTATTTGTTTTAATAGACCCATGTCATAGAGGCCTATGGTTCACAGAGATGATACTTGGCACTCTGTCTCCAAGTCTTCTGAAGTTATGCTGAGCAGTGCTGCATCATTTGTCATGCATTCATGAGAATTCCTTTTCCTCTTCCAGTGTGGGATGCTCCTAAAAAACACCACTTCACCATATGTTAAGTCCCATCCAAATGTGTGGTCATCAGTGACGCCAATCAACCTAGACACTTCTTTGAGAACTACCACTCTCCTACCTAGTCCGCTCTTATTGTCCATTCCTCTGAGCACTGATATTTTCTTTTTTACTATGACTGCTCTTAACCCTAGAGGGATTATCTGTCCCCCCCTTTGTTCAAAGGTGTCTATGGTCTCTGACTCCACTAAAACACCTCACAGAGCCACTTGCCCTGTGCATGCCAATATAAATTCACCCGCGTTCAAATGGTGTATCCAAAAAGTGGAACACACTATTCCTTGATCAAATAAATAAAATCATCATGTTAAGTTTTGTCATCCAATCCCTTTCCAAAATATTTACCTTGTGTCTGTCGCAAATACAAAGATCAATTCTGCCACACTCTACTACATATACTGATAATTCATTAATAAGGATGGAACTCAGCTTGTTTTTCCAAAACATCCCTGATCACTCATGACAATTCCCACCATTAAACACCTTTCCTCCTTCATTCATGGACTACCACGAGCAAAGATCTTGCCTCCTACTGTCACATTTCCTGGAATTGGCGAGGCTTTGCTCATCTTTTGAGGCCTGAGGGCTCAGTTGACTTATTGTCCAAACACAGCTGTATCTGTCTCCAAGAAACTTGGTCACTCGACCACCTATTATTTGATGGCTTCGTTACATATCAGTCATTTGCTAAAAGGGGTGACAAGGGTCGCGTTAATACAGTTATATCAGAAAGATACAATGTAAAGCTGAGGACTACCTGTTGGTGGTAGAGGTTGATTTTGTAAATGAAGGTGGTCTGTGTAGATTCCTATTGATTAACCTCTACAACCCCCCAGGTGCTGTGATAAGAAAACCTTTATAAGAGGCAATTCAGGATCTATTTTCTTCTTGGTTACTAAGGCCTGGTAATATTGCGGTAGTGGTTGTGGGGGATTTTAACTGCCATATGACAGGCAACCTCCTTGTATCTCCCAATCCTGACCTTAGTGCAATATGTCTGATGTCCCATGGAAGAAGGGAGGGGGAAGGGTTAGGCTGGCTGCAACTGTTCGACTCATGGGATCTTACCATGATTAATGGTCGCACATTGGGAGATCGGCCTGGTAAACACACTTGGACTAATGGCACATTGTTCAGTACCCTGGACTACATATTTATGTGCCCCGAGATGCAGTCCAGAGTTGCTGACATGATTGTAACTCCCAATAACTGGAGAGATCATGCGTTGCTTCTTTGCTCTCTCCGCCTCCCTTCCCCTTCCACCTCCCACTCTAATATTGGCAGTATCCAAACCACTTGCTCCGGCACCAGAATGGTTTGGTCAGAGAAGAACATAAGAGCGGCCTCTGAAGCGCTTAAATCGGCTGATGTATGGGATCTTCCTCCCTTCGATCTCATGACAGCAAATGATATAGAAGACTGGATTCGGGGATTCGCTGGCCTACATGCCACAATAAAAACTAGGCACATGATAAAGCCTGAGGGCAGAATTCTCCATTATAACAAGGGAATCCGGGAGCCCAAGAGAGGATATAGAGCTGAGATACGGGGTCTCAAGAACATGAACTTAGGGGGAGCTGACTACTATGAGAAAGTTAGAAAAGCTAAATACAGATATAGAGCCTGCATTAAGAGCATCAAAATGTCAGAGAGAAATAACAGACATCAACGTCTCGTACAAACTATCTGTTCTAGAAATTCTCGTAGTATATGGTCACTCCTAAACGAGAATAGAGAGAAGGTTAATGGACCATTAGCCAACCCTATTGGCGAAGAAGTATGGATAAAATTTCTATTAGGGCGTAACTCTGGAGAGGCGGAGGCTCCTAGCATATCTCAAGTGAAGGCTCCCTTCCCCCCGCCTTTCGATGTTTCAGCGGAAGCCATTCACAACAAAATAATCATCTCTTTAAGGCCTCTAGAGCCCCCGGCTCTAATGGGCTGGCTAATGCAGTAATTAAGAACTACTCTGCATTTTGGGCATACCTCTTTTCTATTCTCTTTAAAAAGATCTTAGCTCAGGGGACTATTCCCCGCTCCTGGCAAATGGCTATTCTCGCCCCAGTGTTCAAAAAAGGTAGCCACATAGATCCTAACAACTACAGGCTCCTTTCTATGCTGGACATCACTGGCAAACTTTTCGCTGCCTTACTGCTTAGTGAGCTGCAGAAGTGGGTGGAACAAACCAACATACTCAGCAGATTTCAATGTGGTTTCCGGCGAGATTTCTCCACCTCTCACAATCTTTGGGTGATGGACATGCTTTGCACACGGGCACTTAGCAAGGGGCAGCCCCCACTTTATGCACTATATATAGATTTCAAGGCTGCCTTTGAGTCTATCCCTAGAGCAAGACAGTTGCACCATAATACTTCTGCGTGCCTCAGACTAAACCAGGAAGGCAGTCTGACTAGACAGGTGACCCAGAATAGGGGGGTAAAGCAGGGATGCGTAACTGCACCACTCATATACAATCTTTATGTATACGACATCCCTGCAGCACTTGCCGAAGCTAACAACTGCCCTCCAAAAATCGGTGAGGCTCCCTGCACTGTCCTAGCATGCGCCGACGATCTGGTTGTATTTGGCAATACCACAGCTGGACTCAGGCGTTCTGCGGTCACTTTATGGGATTACGCTAGGAACAACGGCTTGACTATAAACCTAGATAAGACAAAGGTACTCAGATTTACTAGGAAAAGAGCATCCCGAGTCAACTTGTGGGTACATAATAACCATATACTTTATGCTCCATCCTATAGGTATCTTGGAGTGGATATTGAGCCGTTGGGCAATTATCCCTTGTGCCGGCAAGGACGTATAACCAGGGCTATGCAAGTAATAGCATTAATATCATCGTTCACAAACAAGCAGGGCGGCTTTACCTTGTGGGGGACTAGACACCTATACATTCAAGTGTTTGCGCCCATGATTACCTAAGGACTTGAATCTCTTCTCTCTTTCGATCTTGCCTGGCTGCAAGTGATGGAGGGTAAATTCTAGCGCTGGATACTGGGATTACCTCTGAGTGTCCCAATGGCCCTGATTAGGCTTGAATTTGGCCTTCCCTCACTCAAAGCATTGGTACTCAAAAGGAGGGCAGAATTCTATCTTAAAATGAGGGGCAGCCCTTCCAATCCGTTATTGGCTGTGATCCATCAAGAAGTGAGCAAAAAACACACCACTTCTCCCCTCCTGAAAGACATGACCAAATTTCTTATGGGGATACGTTGGACGCACAGAGGGGAGATTGTCTCTAAGGAAGTGCTAGGAGCACTCGGCAAAAAGGTGTACCTGTGGAACTGGTTAGAGAATTTTTCACATCTAAGCAGCTTAAAGTCCTATCATTTTGTAAAATATAGACTCTATACTTTTATGCAACCACAAGCATTTCTGTATCTCTGTCCCACCAAAAGGCTCAGACGTTGCATTATTTTGTTCCGACTGGAGCAATTACCCTCCATTTATAACGTAGGAGCCAGGGAAAAGATTCCTGCCAGTGAGCGAGTTTGCCGATTATGCAAATCCCCTGAATGTTTGGAAACAGCCAAGCATTTGTTGACTGAATGTTCGACTGTGGAGCGTTCAATCTCTAAATATCTCTAAATATCTTGGGGAATTTGTACACGATCCTCTAACCATCTGCGAAACATCATTCTGGCTGCATGCACCTGTTTATTGCATTGTACAATGTTTGGCAGCAGATTGAAAAACACCTGGGCTCTTTGCTTTGATTTAAAACATCTAATTTTGGTGGGTTAAAGATTGCTTGTGTCACTCTGATCAGTTAGGGGTGTCACATCTATTGCACCCTTATTTCGACTCCAAAGTAGGATAGCAGTGAGTGAGAGGTCTAATGTTTGCATATATGGCTAAGACTGTGCTGACGAGAAGGCAAAGATTATAAGTCATACACAACTGTTCTTATCTGAGTATTTTGTTTTTCCTTAGGTCCTAATATTTTAAAGAAAGTTTGTTTGTTTTACTACATATCTTCATCTGTTTCTGATATCTGTTGATTTGTTTCTTTTAATGAGTTAATATTAATGTATGTAATGTGTATTATGTGTAAAGTTTGAATTCATTTTCAATCTGTATCACATTAAAGAATTCTTATTACTACTGTCACATTAACACTTGGCTCCTCTTGGGGCTAGTGTCATTAATAATTCTGAGCACATCAAGTAGCCCTGTGAGCTTCTTTGTTGTGGTTGCATGCATACTCCTTTTTCAGTGAATGGATTTCCTCCTACCACATTGGCAGCTCCTGTCCTGGGTGTCAATACATGTCCTATGTTTACATATTGCTGAATCTGCATGGGGGCTTGCTGCAATTTCCATTGTAGGGAATTTATTTTACACTTGCTCTAGCAGCTGTACCTGTTGCACTCTCAGCGCTCATGTCAGATAAAATGTCTGATCCTGGGCAAACCCTTCCCTAGTTTGTGAGCTATATACTGGATGATAAACTGTCCACCCCATCTTGAAAACTGTCGATTTTGTACATACCCTTGGCTCCTACATGTGCGCACAATGTGCTCTGTCATCCGACAAATCTAACTTAGAGGAAGAGCTCTTCTAAATAGCCCTCCTTGATTATATCCTCCTTGCACATTTTGGTTATCATTCTGCATATTCTGAACTCTGCATTAAAAACACCCCTTTCTCTATTTCGTGGCATACACCCATTCCCTTCTTGGTCCATTTTGCACTGATTATTCGCCTGTGATGTACCCACTGCTTGTCGCATTCCCAGTCCTTCTCCACTCATCAATATTGCCCCTTCCATGTCATATTTTAATAATTTCTGCTGAGCTGACTTGGCTTTCTCAAGTTTTTCTAGCATCATCTTTCTTTTTATTCTTCTCCTACAACAGCTAACAGTGATTGCAATATAGTCACTGTATATCAGGTCAGTTTCACGTTCCATTCCCACTTGCTTCCCAAGTGCCCCTGCTCCTGCTCAAACAATCCCTGACATAAAATGTGGAAAAATACTGTCACTGTTTTCACTCCGAGTTATGTGCTACAAGAATTCAGTGTTCCTGAATATAAGCAATCGGATCTTGATCTTCTTTTATTCATTTCCTTCAAAAGACCAGCTATTCTTAAATTCCCCTTTAAATAAAACATAATGGGCCTCATTATGAGGATGGAGGTAACCATGCTGCTTTTTGAGGCATAGCTATCTCCATACCGGGTACCGGGTTCCCTGAATGGGGACTTACTGGGCCATTCCAACCTTGGAGGGCCCGGTATTTCCCCATTTAGGGAACCCGGATCTGGTGCATCCACATTCCCATTCAAACCCCCATAGGCCTCAATGGGAATGGGGATGATGCTAACAATGGGCCAGTCAATGACAAGCCCATTGTTAGCATCATGGTCTTCTTGCGGGACCCGCTAAGGACGCCTGGTAGGGTCCCGCGAGGAGAACTCGTAATGGGGCGGTAGAGGGATAATGGGGCCGGCATTAAAACCGGCCCCCTTGTCCCTCTACCGCATACCTCGTAATGAGGCCCAATGTCCCCCATCTAATACTCTATTTGTAAAACAAAGCATCCTGTGTTTGTGTGTGTGATCTCATTGTAATAATGCAGTGCTTCTTCTGACTGCCTATATGTGTCCTTAAATACATTGGGCCTCATTACACGGATGGCGGTAACCATGGTGCTACTAGCGCCATGGTTGCCGCCGGTATTTTACTGAGTCCGCCATGGTGAATGGCAGAATTACCGCCCTATTCCAAGGTGTGTGGGGGCGGTAATTCCCCATTCACCATGGCACTTCCCCATTCCCATTTTTGCCCCATAGGGCTCAATGGGAATGGGGAAGGCGGTAATTATGGTACCGCAAATTGTGGTACCGTAATTACCTCCAAGGTCCCTTTGCGGGTCCCGTCCTTAACGGCTGGTAAAATCAGCCGTTAAGGTAGGGTCCCATAAAGGGACCTCGTAGTAAGGCGGTAAGGGTTTACCGGCACTGGTACCCTTACCGGTACCGGTAAACCCTTACCACCATCCGTGTAATGATGCCCATTCTCTATAGTTCATTGATTGCCTATACTTCCATAAAAATAGGTGTGTGTGTGTGTGTGTGTGTGTGTATGCATCTCTTCTCATGTGCATGTATGTATGTGCATGTGTGTATTAGTCCCCATCTTCTTGTAAACATATAATAAGAAAGATTCTATCCTTGATCATCTTTATTTTTTCCACAATAATTTTGCCAGGCTTCCCTTATTCTTCTTTGTCATTGTCTCAGCCTGTTTTACTCTCTTTTCATAAATACATTTTATTTGAATAAACCCCTGCAAAAAACCCTAAATAGTATATTCCTTATTCTTAGAAGTCAGATCATCAATGTGTGTACTTCTATAAAAAATATTTTTTTAACCTATTTTCACAATCCAACTGTTTAAATGTATCATGCCCCTTACATGTTTTGTGTGTGTCTTTTGCCTCAGTGCGGTTTGCAAGCACTTCCCCTGATTGCCCATTGCATCCTCATTAGAAATAAAAAATGATTGTTTTCATGCATTTCCAATGTTATTGCCAAAAAAGGTGTTTTTTCTTATTTATTCTTGCTATTCCCTATAAATATTCACTGTGCTTAGTTCAATATCATCTACAAATACATTAACCTAAGTTTTACTGTAGTTTGCACTCATGATTACATTTTTTCCCTCGGCGACACATTTTTTCAATTTGTGTGATCCTGGGGACATTTTTTTCCTTTTCTTCTCCAAATGCCCCTACATTGCATAGATATAATGTATGGTGGGGGAAACATTTTCCCCTTCTTGGCACCCCTCCAATGTGCTATTTCTTTGGTGCACATTCCTAAACATGCATATATAACATCCCATGACTGTGCATTGTATTGCAATACATATCCCATTCCTTCTTTCTATCCCCAACTACCAATATTTTTTACCATTCGGATTACCTGCAGCACTCCTGTGTGTTCATTTTGCAATCTGTCTTTCTTCCTCATAGCGCACTAAAAACCCTTTAATAAGCATTTGTTCCTCTCTCCTTCTTATCTTATACAATTTGCCAATGCATGTCCCAGGACCCATGTCATTTCCAAATGTCCCATCCATCCTCTACAAGGGACGGTTAATTGCCTAACATAAAATCAACAACTTAGGGGCGCTCTTAGTGTGTGCCCATCAAGGAAGCATCCATCACAATCCCACAACATGATCAACTCTTCCCCCAAAAATAAGAATTAATTTGTATAGACCTAAACAGTGACTCAATGGGGCCCCCCAGCTCATACACATACAATAAACGGGGAAAAGCCTCTAACACAAAAACAATATATTCAAAACTAGATGCAACTATATATATGTATATATATATATTTATATATATAGCTCTTCTGACAGAAACAACCAATTTTTCAAAACGACACAAATAAACCTCTAAAGATGTTTCTTGCATGCTTACTATGCATATTCTTTATTTATTCTCTGGTTACAATATGAATATAAATACACATGTTTCTGTCATTCCTTGTCAACACACACAACAGACTGCTCTTGTCTGTATAGAAAGCTTAACTCACTGCTGTGTTGACTTAAAAAAACTACATTTTTTTCTCAAATTCTGTGTACCTTTAAATTCCTGCAACCATCAATTATTCTCCTCACTCTGCCAACTTCTTATCACTTAACTTTAAACAAGAGCTTTAACCACTGTCAGCTTGGCTTTGACTATACGTCTTCATTGTGCACTGTCAGCACTAGCCTTTATTAGCTGCATATCACAATTAAAAATAGTCATATGTCTATGAAATGTCACTTTTAAACTATGTAATATATCTTATTTTCTTGGCTTTCTGCTGGGAAGAAAGAATCTAATGTCAGTTTTTGCCTCAATTTGATTTTTTTAATTTTTATTTTTTTATTTGTTTCACAGATTTACATGGTTTTCCTTATTTTAAACCTTTAATCTGTTGTAGACAAAGTTTCCATTTTTTTGTCTACCACCTTTCTGTAGTTCATCCAACTTTGTTATTCGAATTTGATTTAATACCCCTAAATTCCTTCCTTTTTAATTGCATGGTTCCCTGCTTAAAGCAAGATTAATTTCTCTCACATGTCATGAATTCGGTGCTCTTCGTTTACATCAAGCGCTGTGCAGTTTTCTATCATTCAAAGCAATGTAGAATCTTAAAGCTGTCAACTATGTACACATATGCAAATTAACCCTGCAGATGCCATCCCTTGCCTGCCTCAAAGGGTATAAAAATGGTCAATTCTGACTGAATTTCATAATTTTGCCTGTTTTTGTATTTCCATTACATTTTAAATAATACGCATGAGCATGCTCATCAATGATTTGCTAACACCTATCTTTTTTCACTGATCCCTTCCTACATTTGAAATTTTGCAAATCACTTTTCTTGATTTATATCTCATTTTTATACTCATTGTCGTTCCTTGACACTTTTAATTACAAAATAGACACATTAGACAGACAGACAGACTAGTCGATTTCACATTTATCTCCTCAGCGCTCCTCCCTGCTATCTCTTGCCCCTAAAATACCCCAATTGGAATTTGAATTGTCTCCTCTCACATATCTCTATGTGCACAGCATAGTTTACCCACTTGGGTTTTTTGAGACGACCCCTTCTAAAATTCCTTGAATTAGGACTGTGGGCTTCTTATGGAATGTTCCTCGTCCAAAATAATTTAAAGAACACTTCTCTGTTTATTCTAAACAACCCCTGTTACTTCTTACTATTACCACATTACTTATCTTAACCCTTTAAGTGCCATGGGTATTTCCCCTCAGTGCCAGGGCCTTTTTTGGTGATTTCGGTATGTGGCCATTCAATGCCTTGCAACTTTTTTGTTACATGTGATATCTTGGCCAAATTTGGCTCCTTTTTTTTCCCACATGTAGGCGGTTGTAACGCCACCCAACGCCACCCAGGAATCCTAGGTTGCTCTAGGGGGGTGAGAGAAAATAAGCAAAAAGGGTGAAAATTTTGTTTTTTTTCAAAAAATGCCAATAAAATGATGTACAAAGAAGCCTGTGGTTATTTCCTTGTAAGAGCTAGGAACAAATGGTTTGCTGTGCTGAGTTCCCCAGTTTCCTGGTTTTCAAGAACAGGTTGAGTGGAAACGATAAACAAATATATTGATGTGGTTATCAACTGTTTTGTGAGAGGTAGGCGATTTTGGCCATTTTTGCCAATTGGACATCAATGGACGGAATGGAAGAAAAGGGTAGGAAAGCCGAATTGGAGGACAGAAAGGCATATATTTCTGAAACGTAGACAAAATTCCAAGTTTAGGAAGGGGTGATTTGCATAGGTCAGGCAACAACTAGGTAGGGGAAAATGCCATAGATTGGGGGAAAAGCGGGAAATTGACTGAAAAAAAAAGGTATGTGTTGGACATGGTTGGCTTGGTACGGCAATGGCTTCTATGAATTTTGAGAAAAGCAATGCTCCGCTACATTCCCTCGACTCTTGCAGTTAGGAAAGCACACATTTTTTGTAGTGTTTTACAAAACAAGCAATGCCACAAGCCAAACACTGAGCCATGGTACACAGGAGGTTTATGCTCATGGCCTGAACAGACGCATTTAGCATGTGTAAATCGGGAAAACCAATGTGGTGAGGAATGGCAAGCATCCATTTTTTTGAAAGAGCACAGGTAGACCTTTTCAAGGGTAGGTGACTTGTGCAGGTTACAAAAGTGTATGGTGCCTAAAGCAGCGACTAAATGTAGGCCACATTTGGGAAATGAAAGGGTTGTGTGGCAAAGGGCACCAACAAATGGGTCAGAACATTATGAAAACCACACAAACACAACACATGTTATTCCTTGCTGCGTTCCCACAGGTGTCCCGATGAAAATGGTACCTCACATGTGGGGGTGAACCTACCTGGGTGCCAAGGGGAAAGCCTAAAACACAGGTAACCCCAAGTCTTTTCCGACACCTGAATTTGACACTTTCTCCATACAAGCACAACATACAGATATGGGCCTCAGGTGTCCAAGCCACCAAGGAAAACAGGGAAACCCATGCATTTCCAAAAAGAGGAAACCTGTGGGAATCCGCAGAGGTATGATTTGCGCAAATCGGCCCAGAATGTATTACCCAGACACCCCCGCAAAGTCCGAAATGTGGGGAAGAAAATGCATTTTCCGCACATTTCACTCGGTTCACCCATCGAAACACACAGCCAACAACACATGGCCTACCGTCCCGTGTTCCCACAGGTGTCCCGATGAAAACGGTACCTCACATGTGTGGGTGCACCTACCTGGGCACCAAGGGGAAAGCCTAAAACACAGGTAACCCCAAGTCTGTTTCGACACCTGAATTTGACACTTTCTCCAGACAAGCACAACATACAGATATGGGCCTCGGGTGTCCAAGACACCAAGGAAGACAGCGAACCCCATGCATTTCCGAAAAGAGGACACTGTTGGGAATCCGCAGAGGTATGATTTGCGCAAATCGGCCCAGTATTTATTACCGAGACACCCCAGCAAATTCCGAAATGTGGGGAAAAAAACACATTTTCCGCACATTTCACTCTGCGCACCCATCGAAACACGCCGCCACAACACATGGCCTACCGTCCAGTGTTCCCACACGTGTCCCGATGAAAACAGTACCTCACAAGTGTGGTTGCACCTACCTGGGCGCCAAGGGTAAAGCCTAAATCACAGGTAACCCCAAGTCTGTTTCGACACCTGAACTAGACACTTTCTTCAGACAAGCACAACATACAGATATGGGCCTCGGGTGTCCAAGCCACCAAGGAAAACAGGGAACCCCATGCATTTCCCAAAAGAGGACACCCCTGGGAATTCACAGAGGTCTGCCTTGCGCAAATTGCCTTTTATTAGCCACAATCCCCGACAAAGTGTGATATTTGGTGGAGAAAAAACACAATCTTCACTTTGTCTGGGGTTCTGGGCAATAAATTCTGGGCCGCTTCACACAAGTCAGACCTCTGTGCATTCCCACGGGTGTCCTCTTTTGTGAAATGCATGGGGTTCCCTGTTTTCCTTGCTGGCTTCGACACCCTAGGCCTAAATCTGTAGCTTGCCCACATGAACAAATTGTGCTGTGGTGAAAGGCTTGGGTTTACCAGCGGGTTACCCATTTCCTTTTGCGCCCCCAGTAGGTGCACACACACATGTGAGGTACCCTTTTCATCGGGACACCTGTGGGAACGCGAGAAGGTATGACATCTGTTGTTGGCGACGTGTTTCGGTGAGTGGACACAGGGAAATGTCTCTGAAATTGGCTGGAAATGAAGAAAATTCTCCGACATTTCGCTCTGGGCACCCACCGAAACACACAGCCAACAACACATGGCTTGAAATACAGCCAGAGATCGAGGGGGAGAAAGGTGAAGACTCACCTTAAATTTTCACTGCAGCAGCCCGAAATGGCGCTGCGGTGAAAATTACTTTCAGTTTCATGCCGACGTGCATTACGCACGCCAACATGAAACTGAAGGTAATCCAGCCCCCTGGCAGTGAGGGGGGACCTCCCCCTCACATAGCCCGGGTGTTGGATTACTGTTTTGTGTGATCCCTGCTATGCTCTGCAGGGATCACACAAAACAAGGTGCCAAAAAGGACGAGCTATCTCGTCCTTGTCACTGTGCATGCACTTCCAAGGACAAGATATCTCGTCCTTGGCACTGTAGGGGTTAAACTGCCCATTGCTCTTCTAAACTACCACATTACTTTTTTAAACTACTAATACTTTCGATTACCACTGGTTAATTTGGATTACATTTTTTTCAAGACCACTGATTACTTTTTGGATAACTTTTTTAAGACCACTGATTGATTTTCTGATTACCACAAACCTCTTAATTATATACATATTACATGTTATTTTCTCCCTCTTTACCTCAGTCCCCCATAATACATACCAAAATCCACAAATGTCAAAGTGCGCCATCCATCATTCATGGTGAAAGTCATGGGAGACCTCTTCTGGCAAGATGGGAGCACACTGCAGATTCATTTACTCACTCTGCCATTCTCCCAAGCATCTTCCCATCTCTGCCAGCATGGGCTTCTGGATTATTGTCCCTGGAAAATATTCAGGGTCCCTCAAAGTGGTCGCCATATGTAAAGGGGGACCGACTGCACCCCCAGCTTTGACATCTGCAAACACAGGCACTGGAGACAGGCTAAGGAGGGAGAGGGACACCTGGATGTTTCACAGTTATCTTTAATACAGGTTCAGAAGACAGGCTGGATGGCACCGTGAGCTCCCACAATCAGCTCGCTTATATATGCCTTTTCAGGCTGATGCAATAATTCATGCAAATTAAGGATACATTCCCTATTGGCTCGCTTAACTAGAATATAAGCCCTACTAGTCTCCAATTGGATGGGTTGCTTGTTAATCACTAAGGGCCTCATTACACGGAAGGCGGTGATCCAGGGTGCTGTTAGCACCCTGGACCATGCCGGTAAATTACCGGCACCGCCTTGGCGGTAAGGGGATTTACCGCCCCATCCCAAGGTCGGTGGGGCGGTAAATCCCCCTTCCGCCATTGCCCTTCCCCATTCCCATTTCTGCCCCATAGGGCTCTATGGGAATGGGGAAGGCGCTAATTACGGCACCGCAATTTTGCGGTGCCGTAATTAGCTCCGAGGTCCCTTAGCGGGTTGGTTTTTAACGCCTGCAAAAAGCAGGCGTTAGAGCACCAACCCGCTAAGGGACCTCGTAGTACGGCGGTAAGGGTTAACGGTCACCGTTGCCATTAACGGTGACCGTTAACCCTTACCGCCGTCCGTGTAATGAGGCCCTAAGTCCACATGACTTCACCTTGGCAAGCATTATTTGACTGACAAATAATCTAATATGTTTGCCTGAGACTCAGCCAGAACTCATTATGAATCCTTAGATGTCTGCCATGGAGCAGCCCTTTTTAGATCCTCCAGACCTGCCAAATTCATTGGAAGGCTATACCATGCTTACTTGTTGCCAAGTAAGCAGCTGTGTGTTCTAATTGGTAGCTTTTCCAGTATTTTATCTGTTCTACTATCCATCATTGTCTACTTTTTCTGCAAAGAAATTCTAAATATACAGTACCCAGCCGCCCGCCAAAGAATATTCTAGATTCACAATGAGTCATCCCTTTTGACACCTGGACCCAAAGCCATTTTGTTTTTAACATCCATTTCAGAATTAATTTGAACATGCTTAGCCTAGAGACTCGGACAAGCTACCAAACGGCGAATGAATCTACTTTTGTACATAACTTATTTGCTGTGCAGTTTTCAGACTACATTTTCAACAATTATGATGTATATGTAATCCCTGAGACACCCACCATTGCCTGGGTTATTCTGATCCCAAAAATATATGTCACTCTATATGTACCTTTTGTCTTCAGAAAGCAGTATAATTCTGATTTTTTTGATACTGGAACTGCTGTCTCCAAACTCAGGTCTGGGTCCAGGTTCCTCAAATGAGGACTTACCGGGTCATTCCAACCTTGGAGGACCCGGTAATTCCTCATTTGAGGATCCCAGACCCGGTACTTCCCCATTCCCATTCGAGCCCCCATAGGTTAATAACGGGCCAGTTGTTAGCTCCCTGGTTTCCTCGTGGGACCCGCTAAGGGTGCCTGGTTTTACCAGGCGGCCTTTGCAGGTACCGCGAGGAGACCTTGTAATAGGGCGGTAGGCGGGTAACGGCGCTGGCACCATTACTGGCACCGTTAACCCCTTACCGCCCATCTCGTAATGAGGCCCTTAGTCTTGACCGCCTGCCATGCTACCTAGATTGGTCTGGCTTGTCCAGAAGGTTACCCTGTTTTACTTAACCGAGGGTGGCTTCCTAAACCTCTGCTTACCAGGTCAAAGTTTAGAAGTCCATTTTAACAAATTGGTGTACAGCGGTGGGATAAGATCGAAAGTACCCAGTGTTAAGCACTGGTACGTTACCCAGGTTATACTTACATGAGAGACACAGTGTTCTTAGGTTAAAGTTCAATTTAAGCCACCTGCCTTTACTTCTAATATGGAAGCAATTATGGACATTGCTTTGAGAGCCTCTAGATCTGAGACACTAAGAAAGATTTGTACTGAAATGGGCCTATCAGCCACTGGTACTAAATCCGAAATGATCCAAAGGATCACATATTGGCCGGAAATGTGTATTCTGTCTTTATCCTCCTATGATAGTGCAGAAGATACTGGGGCCAACCCAATTACCAGTAGTGTGTTAACTAATGATTTTATTTTAATTTAAATGTTTTTATTTTTATTTTTATTGGCTTAGTCAAGCCTTTAAAAAAAAGCAACATACGTACGCATCAACTCATCTGATCACTATTAAAGGAGCAAAAAAGTTCAATTTCATGTGGCAGAGAGTGAGAAGATCCTCATCTGAATGCTTTACAGATAGCAACACCACAGATAAAAGGTTCCATCAGTCTTCTCTTTCTATGTCTGTGGTTGCTAAAGGTTTTTCCACTTCTGCAGCAAACGGATTAAAGCAAAAGTTATTTGTTTGTCCCCACTGTCAAACATCGCCTCCCACCACTTTTCTACACTTGGAGTTCAATACTAATAATATTATCAGAGGTCCCAAGTGCTGCGTCCTTCGCGCTTGAAGTGCAGTGCAGAAGAGCGTTAGATGTTTTAGGGTTTCTTCTTTCTGCTTGCAGAATCTGCAGTTTATGTTCCTGTCGCCTATTTTACGAAACGATTTTAACCAAACTTTGGTTATGAGTGCATTTAAACGAAAGCGCATTTACAAGTTTCTGCTGTTGTTGTCTGGAAAAAGCTCCATGTATCTTTGTAGGCTGTTAAGATCTCTAGATTCAATGGGAACATCTTTAATAAGTCTGCTATTCATTCTTTTGTTCCCAGTTACAATCCAGTCCAGTCTCCACACTTTCGTTTTGGCTAAGTTTGGATACTTGTGCAGTGTTTTTGCATCTATTTCATAGAAGTCCAAGATGGCCTCACATCGATTGCTCCATAAAGTCAGCAGCAATCAGGGTTGCCAGTCCCAGGATTATGCAAAATTTCAAACTGTGGGACCACGTCTTTCATTGTTGTTTTCAGAAACAGGCTAAAGATGTTCCAGCTGATACGTGCGTTAATGGAAATTAGGTTTAACTCATAGCGGATGCACGCTGTAGAACTTCCCTTTGGTAACTGTAGCACTTTTACCCAGAATATATTTTTAAGGGTTGACCACAGCTTGTCTGAGCACCCAAATGCATTTTTGGCTCCAAATATTAAAGATGGCATCACTTTCTGGCAATAGAAGTTTCTCACCGGTTTTAAGGAGAATTTATTTTACTTTTTATTCAGTATACTTGCTTGACAAGCAAATTGTCGACATTTTATTTTGGCAATCTCTGCCCAAGGGCCATCGTTTAGATTTGCATTAATTTGCATGCCCAGGTATCTTGTTTTCATTACAGTACTTAGTGTCTCCTTTCCCACATGCCATTTGAAGTTTTTGTTTTTGGAAGCTTTTTGATTTTGCAGTGTTAGTACCTTGCTCTTCTTTTTGTTTATGTGTAGGCTGTTAGTTCTTACATAACTTTCCACTGCTTCCATTTTTCGCTGTAGCCCAATCGGTGTGGCATCCAACAAGATCAGATCATCTGCATATAACAACCAACTTATCAAGGACCAATGCATTTTTGGAGAGAATGAGTGGACACCTTAAATTGCTCTACCGATGTCTGATAAGAATAGATTGAATAGGATAGCAACAAGGGGACATCCTTGTTTTACACTGCTAAGCGTATTGCTCACCGCCTTAAGGGTGCCCACCTGGTCCAAGCGAATCTTAACGTTTGTTGCAGTGGGCAGATCTTTGCTTGCTGCTAGCAGACTTGGAGGGCAGTCCCACATCTTCAGCTTCGGCCGCAGTAGTTCCCAGTCTATGCTGTCAAAGGCGTGCGAGAAGTCAATGAACGCTAGGTACACCTTGTTTCCAGTTGTTATTGCTTCTATTTTGAGAAGGTTTATTAGAAGGAGATTCAAACCGCACCCAACACCCTTCACAAAGGCAGCCTGTCTCGGGTCCGTGTGATTGGATTCCGCGGCCCATTTCACAAGATTTTGTTGCAGAAGAGTTGTGTACACCATCTCCAGAAAGTCCAGAAGAGCTATTGGACGATACTCCTTTGGATTTGCTTGGTTCCCTTTCTTAAATATGGGATGGTAATAGCACTTTTCCAGAATTCTGGGGTTATGTAGTTGTTAGATATTCTGCTAAATAGCTCAAAACATAAATTGGCTAATTTCTCCGGATTTATTTTTATGGTGTAGTTGGTTAGGCCGTCTGGACCAGGGGTTTGTGAAGTACTAGCCTTTTTGATTATGTTCAAGATGTCATCCCTATCAAAATTTAGATCCCAGTGCTCAAGTTTTGGTATGGCGGGCTCCTTCCATTCTCCCTTTTTCATATTCCCCGGAAGTGGGGCAAACATCCAGCCACGTTTCCTGTAGGCATACCACGTCTATCCCACCCAGCCAGTCTTCCTGAGACAAATGTGAGAATCCCCTAGTATTCCATGTTCCAAACGTGTGCACCTGCTGCTGTTTCCTGACTTGGCATTAACTTTGAGCCATTCTACTCAGCACTTCGGCCAGCCAGCACCAGTTTGTTTGGCTCATCCGCTTCATTTTTGCAATGTTGATCTTCGTTGGTGCCTGCCTTGGTTGCATTACCACAAGCTATTGTCATTTGGATTTGTTCACCACTATGCAATGTCTGTTGTATCTGGTTCGTTGTCTATTCTTTTTGGGAGTTTCATATTGTTCAGGTTTTGTGCAGTTTCTATAGGACTCCCAAGTGCCCGGCCGCCATGTGCTTTATTTGCAAATTGTCTCACTGGGGGAGCAGTACTCGGTAAGTTTTTTGATTCTTTGCTTTTTGAAGTGTCAAGTACTTCCACTATGTCAAATCCCAATGACATGAGGGCAGGCGCTGCGTCTGTGATGATATTTAAAATTATTTTGGATCTGAAATGCAGTATCACTTTATCATTCTGCTCCTCTTGCACACATTTGACTGTTTTTAGGTCATCAGATTGAATTGTCCTAAGGCACGGCACACAATGGAAAAGGCGTGGTACATTGTTGCGGTTCATTATGAGATCATCACAGCTCTCAATGTGTTCGAGCCTTACTCTGTAAGATGTTTATACATTCCATCTGTCTCTTGCTTTCAATAGATTTGAATGCCTTTGTCCTTTAGCATTTGCGCCTCGTAGATGATCTCTCTCGGAGCAATAAGTCACTGTGGATCTAGTTTTGCTCATGCCCTGAGTGTTTGAGCTATCTCGGAAGTTGCCAAAAGATCTCTTCTCTGCCGCCAACTGTGACTCACAGTTTCCTTGTCCTCTTATCCTCGCCCTTACTTTATTCTGTGTAAGAGCTTATTTTTCTCTCCTTTCTTTTAATGTGACAAAAGTTGGACTTGGTGTTTTTGTCGTCTCTCCATCGGCCTGAGGTCGAGCTTGTATCAGCAAGCAGATTCTAGTAGGGGCTACTGATTTGGGCACTTCCGCTAGACCACCAGTCTTGTCTTCTGTTGGTTGTATGGCAGTGTCTAGGGTTCGTACATTTAGCTCTGCTGCATCTTGCTCTACGTAATCTTCGTATACTGACATATCCATAAGGTCAATTATTGTTTCATCTTGGCCACCGGATTCATCCAACTGGTTCAAAGGTTGTCCAGAAAGTGCATGAATACTTTTCCTAGTTTTTGCCAATATCTCGGTTTTGGTGCTGTGATTAACAGTGACATTCATGGTCTTGATATTGCGCAAAAACCTTCTTGAGTCGTTGCATCGGCGTGACTTTTTCATACTTGAATTTTTTGTTTTTTTTGTTGCATTTGTTATTTTTTCACGGCTTTTCATTGTTCTTGGGTTATTGTTACCCTTGAATATGGCAAATATGTCATTATGAGTTCCTTCTTCCATAGGAGACTTTGCCGATTGGTCCACTTGAGGTGCACTGCCGCCTTCAGAATCAGTTGATGTTGTAGCTATTTGTGGATCTAGAATGGCAGGATTGCCAGGCACCATGGTGCTTTCCAGGACACTGGTAAAGCAGGCGATTGTCATTTGGATTCCCTGGAGGCACTGTGACACTACACTAAGTTTAGAGGCTAATTTAGTTTTTCCAGTTAGGCCTTCTGTTGCTTTCATCGTCTTTGGGACTTCCATGTTGGTGTGACACATTTGCTCGTCTTGCCGGCTTTCTCTTTGGGAGGTCTCTTGTTGTGGAGGATTTACCGTTTCTGCGGCCCGCACCTGAGGTGTTACATCTTGATCTCCTGTTCTGCTGGCATGGCCCAACTCACAGCATACGTCTCCCATGCCTCCATGCCCCAAATTGTGGGCATTTGTTGCTGCAACGGTGTCTCCTTCTAGCATGGATGAAACTCCCTGCGTTTGCACGCACAGGCATGCTCGGCTCTCCTGGTTGCTCGACAGGCCTGTTGTAGATTTCCTGGGCTTTAGGAGGCTCAGTGCCTCTTTAGTGATTTCTGCGAATATTGTTTTTTCCATTCCATTGTTTTTCTTTTGGTCAGCAAGAGTGTTTAAGGAGGCCTCTATCTTTCTGTTTAAGTCGCGATGGATCTGTTTAGATGTTATACTTTCCATTTCCAGATTTATCAGTTTAGAGTTTATAAGGGCCACCATGGTTGTTAAGTCCTTGACATTGCCATTAATTTGCTCACATGGTTTTATGAACGGTGCAATTGAAATGGCCATCGATGACATCAGTATGGGTTGCAGTTCTTCAATGAGTCTTTCCCCCAAGTCCATTTGAGGCTCATGGTCCCTCGAGTGGTAAGTGCGTTCCATAATTGACAAATCTGTTGATGAAGACTCAGATGATGAGGATTTAGATTTGTTAATGCCACATTTTGTGTTTTTGAACTGGAGTGTCTTTTGCTCCTGTGTACCGTCTAGTGTGTTGGAGTTTTTAACTTGGGAACAAATGATTTCGGGTGACAAGCTGTTTCCAATCCGTCTACGTTTAACTTGACCAATTTTCCATTTTGTTGGTGTCTCACCACACAAGGTTTCTCTCAAGACATCAGCGATACTTATAGTGGCTTCTATTAGCGGTGGTTGTGCACTTAGTCCGCACCGCCATGTTTACTGGCAAAGTTACAGGTCTTATTTATTTGCGACAAGTCATATAGTATTTTGTTGACCATGTCTAAGGAGTTTCTTCTGTTACTATCATCAGTTTTGTTCTCCCTGCTGCAATTGTCCAGGAGAGCGTGATGACAGGCATGTCAGAAGACTTTGGGGTTCATTCCGAGTATGGCGTTAGGGGGTTAACGGCACCGGTAAGGATGCCGGTGCCGTTAACCCCCGACTGCCGCATTCCGAGGTCCCTTAGCGGGTCCCACTAGGGCCGGCTGGTTTTACCAGCCGCCCTTAGTGGGACCCGTTAAGGTACTATGGAGCTCATAATGGTCCCGCAATTTTCGGACCGTTATTAGCCCCTTACCCATTCCCATTGAGCCCTATGGGGGGCTCAAATGGGAATGGGTAATGGTTTTCGAAATGAGGATTTACCGGGTCCGCATAGGTCAGAATGCCCGCTAAGTCCCCATTCCGACTACCCGGACCCAGACCCGAGTTTGGAGGCAGCCATGGTGATAATAGCACCATGGGTGCCTCCAAACTCGGAATGACCCTCTTTGTCTTTGTTTGCAGGGGGCGTGTCAAAAATGTTAAGAGGAAGGTCAGAGTGCATAGGAGGACTCTCTTCCATTGCACATCCATCAGGTCTGTCAGTTAAGGATGTTTCCGCATTCTCTGAGCAATTTGTCTGCAGCCCGCCGTTGTCAGTGTGTAGTCTCGGCTTGGACTGAGTATGCCATGCCAAAATCCTCAATGGCGGTATAATTGCCTCAAACACCCCCTCCCCCTCTGATTGTTCGAGGGTGCGATTTCCTCACTCTGAGAGATGGAGTAGGCTGGCTCACTCACACTTGCCCGGCCCGACCCCCATAAACCAGCGATAGGAGAGAGAGCAACCAGCTCTCCACCGAGTTCACCACCACACATGCCAGCATCCATGGACATGCCCTCCAGGTGCACAATGGGCGAGCACATGCCTGCGGGACAGCTCGAAAGATGGCAAGGAGCCACAGCTGCAGCCGGTGAGGATGTAGTATCGGGCTCGGGGCGGCACTTGAGGGTGGCTGTTGGGGATGTTGGGGGGTCTTGTGTTTTGCGTGGGGATGTGTGCACAAGCCTTCCTAACCCCTAGCCTTGACCCAGACGAATGAGCAAGGTCTGGATTCATATTGATGGCAGTTACTTGGTTAGTCTCGAAGGATCCCAAAGTGGTGCTTGGAAGTTTGGTGGATGACACAGAGTTCCAGCGCCGCATTTGAAGTCTTGTCTGTGGGTGGAGGGACCGCTCCCCTCGTGGTCTGACATTATGCAGCCAGTTATCTGGGAGTGAGCATTCCATCCTCATGGCCCTCACACCCAAACACCAAAACACACTGCACCCACCGCGCGCTCCGCGTGTGTTGCAGTCTGTGCACTGCAGCCTCCAGGCAGCAGCAGCAAGGCAATGGTAGAAAGACTCCTGGGAACAGAAAACAGACTGCGTAAGATTCCTGGGCAGCCCCAGGCTCACCAAAACACACTGCACACACCCTGTGCTTTTATAAGAAAAGCCAAGATGATGATGATGCGTCTTCTGTTTCACTGGCCGCCTCTGGGGTTGAGGCCATGCATGGCTAAGCTGGATTTGGAGAGGTCAGAGAAGCAGAAGGACAGGGACCACTAATTGAAGCTTGCTAGATTACAGAACACCTATGGTTCCATTAGAGGCTCTGGTAATGGGTCTGGCCCCCTCCTTTTATCCAAGATTTCCGAAGGATCTGCTTAGTGTATATGATAACAGGAAGACATTATGGACTGTTGACTGTATGTGTGTATGCTTGTGAGGTACAAGAGGTAGTGGATGCTGATAAGAGTGCATGGTTGCTCAGTTGACTACCCCGTTCTGGCTGCAGTGCTATTATAGATATGTCAAAGGCTGACAGAAAAGACTTTGTGAAATTGAAGTAAACTCTGGTCTTACAGTTTGGGAAGACTACTGCCCAATACTTGAAAAGATTCAGAGAATACAAAAAGAAAGAAGGTAATATTTGGCTTTCTTATGTTGCTGATTGTTTTAAAAAACTTGATTGGGCGGGGTGGAAGGATACAAGATGAGAACCTTTGAGGGTATGATGTATTTAATCATGCTTGAACATATGTTTGCTTCTTGTTCCCCTGAACATAAGCAGCACTTGGTTGACTCTAAGGAGATAGATCCTATGAAGATATCCATTGCAGCAGATTTATGGGTGTCACACACAGTGTCCCATAAAGACAAGCCTGCTTCTGGTAAGCAGGATGAGGGGAACAAAAACACAAAGATACAGAGGGTGTCAGACCTGAAAAAGCTTCCTCTCAGAAGGGCCACTCAAAGTTTTAAAAGGGTAAGTTACCTCAGAACAGTCAGAGTAGTGGGAATAACCCTCCCATGCATAGCTCAGGTTACTGTAAGCCTCCCTATGTACACAGACCCAGAAGATCTTGTGTGGCTTGTGGAGCAAGTGACCATGTGAGGGGAGACCCCAGATGTAAGGTTAAAACCTTGGGGGTCCACTCTGTGAGTCTGGCTTCCCCTCTTATGAAGAAAAAGACATTATCACATGGGCATCCTTCTCCACGGATTCATTCCCCAGTGGGAAAGAATTTGAGGTAGTCTTAGTTTCCCTGGGTTCCTGGGAGCCAAAAGTTTGAGAGGCTTATGCTAGGATACCTGACAGCAGCAATCACTACTTTAAAGACAGTGTGCTGATCAATGGAGTAGACACTCCTGCCCTTAGGAATAGTGGAGCCAGCAGAATTGTGTTGAATGCCACTGGTCAACCAGGAAGAGCTTCCCAGAGGACCTCTGATGCACCCCAAGTTAACTGATTGCCCTCCTCTCATGTTTCCAGTAATGCTTATAAATCTAACTATCAACAGTTCAGTAGTGAGGATTCCTGTAAGCATACATAGGCAAGTCCCTAGAAATGTCCTGCTGGGCAATGACCTCAGTGACCTAGGTCTTGTGGGAGACACAGCAGAGCCACCCTGCACAAGGTCATAAACAAGAGCTGCCCTGGCTAAGTCCAAGGCTGAGCCAAATCCATAGGGGGAAATCCAAGGCTAAGGGAGTTAGAATATCAAAAAGAGGGAAAGAGAATATTCCCCCAAACTCACCTACCACTGAGGTGGAGGTAGTTGGCCAAGCACCTGAACCTCACGAGGAAAAGGTGCTGCCTGAAATACTCAACCCCCATGACCATCCTAAACTCCAAAGTTTATTGGCTGAAGGTGCTCCTGACAGAGAAGAGTTCAGTAAGGGCCAATGTGAGTGTCCATCTTTGGAAGACCTAAGTAGACATTCTTTTTCCTAGCTTGAGGGTGCACCTCCTGGGAAGCATAGGATATATTGGCAAGGTGGGCTCCTGTACAGAGAGCCCACAGAGTCTAATGAAGGAGACCATAGGAGGTTGGTGGTCCCCCTTCAAGTCAGACCCTTCCTCCTGCAACTGGTGCATGAAGTCCCAAGTGCTGATCACCTTGGGATCAAGAGAACCAAGCAAAGGTTATCAATGCATTTCTACAGGCCCAAGATGGGGGTGCAAGTAGGCGGCCATTGCATGAGTTCTACAACTTCCCAGATCTCTGGGAAGAGTGGTTCAACAAAGAGAGAGAGGGGGGGGGCACAACCAAAGTTAATTGTTGGTTCTTTCGGGTTCGACTGAGGACCCTATTTTGATTAATGTCTCTTTGTGCGTACAATTATTATATGTCGAACTTCTGATGCAATAGGGTATGGTCTTTAGGGTACCAGAGACCATCAAGCTACCATCCAAACAAAAAGGCATGTTGTTGCCAGCAGGACCCCCTTCTTGCACTTCTGACAGGCTAAAGCCCTGAAAATGTTTTTCAAGTGTAGAACAATACTACACCATAAATTAAATGAAGGCAATACCACAGCAGCAACCACGTTATAAATAATTTTAAATATAAAAAACTTCAACGAAAAAACTTCAAAAAAGCAACAAATGGAATAGTTTTGGGGTGTTGGATGCACCATTATTTATCAAAAGAAACAATGAGTGAATGGAGGCTCAAAATTAAAAAAGTTAACAAATGTAGAATTCAATAAAAACTATGTTTCCTAAATCCAACAGTGATCTGTCAACATTCAATACAATTAGGAATGACAGTTACAGTCACTGGTATTCTGGCTGTTCATTGATCTAGACCTGACACTCAATCATAGTGTTGCATGGAAAAAAGATACATCCAAAACAGTTTAAACAAAATTCACAATGTCCAAATAAGCTGAAATTGTTGTTAGAGAAACAACTTTAGGCAACACATTTTGGAATCTGTGTCCATCTTCAGGGCATTTGAGGCTAAATGTTCCAAATGTGTTCAACGTACAGTGTAACCTGTAGATACAACAGGTAAATGTGCTTAGTCACATGTTTCATTAGATCAAGGTCCAATTACTTTTTTTTCTATCGTACATAGAACCTACATCAAAGTACTGAGGTCCAGTTGTTAATTTTTACCAACTGTACTACATAGGGACACATTGAAAACTCATCGATAATGTGTAACAGATGTTGATATAGAAGACAGTAAAATGCATTCACTCACCCAACTAACCCAGTTGGTGGTCCCCCTTCAAGTCAGACCCTTCCTCCTGCAACTGGTGCATGTAGTCCCAATTGCTTGTCACCTTGGAGTCAAGAGAACGAATCAAAAGTTATCAATGCATTTCTACTGCCCCAAGATGGGGGGGCAAGTAAAAAAGCAAATGCAGGAGTTGTGCCACTTGCCAGATATCTGGGAAGAGTGGCTCAACAATCCAGGCTTCATTGGTGCCACTCCCTGTTGTGGAAGTGCCCACTGAGAGGGTAGGAAACAACATTGTTGGTCCCCTTGACACTTAGACATCCTCTGGCAATAGGTTTATTTTGGTTCTGGTCTACCATGCCACCAGATATTCTGAAGCCATCCCATTGAAGACAGTGGCCCTCATTACGACCCAGGCGGTAAGTGATCGAAATTACCGCCATGGCGTAATGAGCGTTAACGCCATGGTCCGATGGCGATAAGAGCGCCATATTACGACCCATCGCGCACGAGCATTACGCCATGGCGGTAATGTAAACTACGCCATGCCGTAAACAGCCCTTACCGGCCTCGTTAACAGCGCAGGGTGACCTACCGCCACCCATCATTGCGCTGACCGTAGTCAGCGGTCACCGTAATTAGCGGTGACCGCAATTAGGTGGAACCGGAAATAGCGTAATCGCGGCGGAACGGGAAACAGCACAGCGGCCATCTTAAAAAACACAATCCATTGCCATCCTACCCAACCACACCACAACCAACCCTCAAACCCTGACATTCCCATAACCCACCCATTTCCTCAGCCAACCATGCCGAAAGTTGTCAAGAAGGCATGTGACAGGCAGCGGCAGGAGCGCTTCAGTCGTGAGGAACTGCAAATGCTTGCAGACACGCTCCAGGAGAAGGCCGATGTTGTCTTCTCCACTGAGATGACCCGGACAGCCATAGGCCGCAAAAAGGAGGTGTGGGAACTTGTGGCACAACGTGTCAGTGCTGTTGGAACCACCCCACGCACCTCCAAACAGTGCCGCAAGAGATGGGACGACCTGCGGATCAGGGTCCGGGGCATTATGTCTGCCAACCGTAACCTGGCCCTGGGAACTGGCGGGGGAGCACACTCCCCACTGAAGATGCAGCCATGGGAGGAGACATGTGCCTCTCTGATTGGCATTGAGTGCATCGAAGGTGTCGGCGAGATGGAGAGAGGGGCCCCGACATCTGGAGACACAGGTAGGTGCCTCATATCCAGCCTTGCAAGACACCCTGATACACTTGCACATGACAATCACAATGTGGCAGACGCAACACATCAGCAGATGAGCCACACCCAGCGCACATGCAGCATGTACACTGTACAGTAGGCAGACACACACCTGCATGCAAAACCGAACCTAAAGGGAGGCAACCTATATGTCACGGGCTACTAACTCCACCATCTATCCATTACACTCTTCACAATGCCTGCTCAATGTCCGCTGAACCATCAATAACAGTCACCCTCCTCTGCTCCACCACAGGCTCGCAATCGGACACTGGCAGGGATGACAGCACCAGCACCCCAGCCAAGAAGGCCAGGATAGTGGGAGAAGGGAACCATGCATCCACCTCTGCTGGACCCAGGCAGAAACCACGCCAGGCTGAAGAGGCCAGGGCAGCAAAGTCCCCCGAGGAAGGGGTCGTGACAGCGCCTGCAGCCCAACAACAACCACTGTTGCCCACTGAGGGCAATGTGTCAGCAGGGAGCAGTACTGTTGGGGAGATTGCAGCCATCGCTGCTTGCTCCGACAGTGATGTGGAGGATGACACTGGACTTGACCACAACACGCAACTGCACTCACCACACCTATCCCCAATCAGCCATCATGGAGATGACACCCAGGGCCCATAGCCAGCTAATTCATGGCCAGCAACTCCAAGCCCAGTGGGAGTTGTGGAAGATGGGAGTAGTCCCATTGGTCCCCCATTGGCACCCTCCATTGGGCCAGAATTCCAGCTGTCGCTGGAGCAGATTGCCAACAGGCAGGATGCACTGGACACACTCCTCACGCAGCATGTTGCAGAATGTGGAAGTGCCAGTGCAGCCATGGAGAGGAGTGCTGATGGCATCAGGGCTGCCATCCAAACTGCCAGCAGGGACATATGCACCGAACTTGCTGCAGTGCGGCAGATGATGAGCCAGCTCATCCAGACAATTGTGGACACATGCCGTACTGAGCAGCCCGGTACATCCTCAGCTGCAAGTTCAGCACAAGCCTCTCCCGTCCGCACGTCATCCAGGACCCTGAGGAGCACAGGCAGGGGGGCCCCAGGTTCCGGGAGAGGGGGCAGTCAATAGTGTGCTAAACTATACACACTTCACCACGGGCACTGTCACATGTTTGCAGGGTGTTCAGGGGGGAGGGGGAGGGGGGAATTGGGTGTGTTGGAGTGTTCAGGGGGGAGGGGGAGGGGGGAATTGGGTGTGTTGGAGTGTTCAGGGGGAGTGGGAGGGGGGAATTGGGTGTGTTGGAGTGTTCAGGGGGGAGGGGGAGGGGTTCTGTTATACCTATTCAGAAGAACAATACACTTTTTCTTTTCTCACAAACGAAATGTGTGGACATTGCTCATTGCGTATGTGTGCTTTATTGTTTTACAGTCCACAGTGTTGACATACCAGACACACACAGTGCCCCAAGTGCCATCCATATGTTACACACTCGCTGTGTGTGCGAGAAGTATCGGTCAATGACATTCTGACGCATTATATGCCCCTCCTGTGCATCGCTGCCTCCCTGAGGTGCTGCCCCATCCCCATCATCATCATCCCCATCATCAGGTGGTTGTGGTTCTGCGTCAGGGGGCAGAGGCACGTTTCGTCTGATGCACATATTGTGTAGCATGACACATGCCATGATGATCTTTGCAACCTTCTCATGGCGGTACAGGAGTGCCCCGCCAGACCTGCTGAGGCAGCGGAAACTTGCCTTCAGTAGGCCAAAAGCATGCTCTATCACCACACGGGTACGTGCATGGGCATGGTTGTAGTCCTCCTCATGCTGGTTCGATGGGTTCCGCACTGGTGTGAGGAGCCACCTCTTCAGGGGATAGCCCGCATCACCTGTAAAATGTGAGAAAAGAATGTGTCAGGAACGAGATTGATATGTGAACATGACACACAACCATGCCTTGATTCTGACTGTTACTGTGCACCAATTGGAGTTGTGGTTATGGATTTACACTGTGCAACCAGTATGTGTTCATGGCTCTCATGTACTGTTTTGCATGCAAAAACACAATGCAGGGGGGACGATTGCCTTGTGAGTGGCCATCCACTGTGTACGTTCAGGCCGTCATTCATGTGACCTTGCACGTGTCCTGTGAGCTTGAAGCTCACATGATAGCAACATTGATGTCTGGCTCATTATGACCCCAGTGAGCATTACTGGTGTCAATGGGGACAGTTTGTGGGTCTTGTAGTGGTGCATTGATGTTCCTGTCTGTCATGTGCCTCCTTTGTGCGCAGTTGTGGGGGACAGGCCTTTCAGTAGTTGGTGCATGGTGACGTGCATGTTTGTGGTTTTCTTTAGGGTCAATGCGGTCACAATTTGCACAATGCACTTGCTGATGGTTGTGTCGTTTTTGGGATGCACTTTCATTCACATGTTGGGATGATTAGGTCAGGCATGATGTGTACACTACTCTGTTGACGTCAGTGCTGCCACAGGGAATGATCTGGCTACTGCTAGTTGCACCCATGTGACGTATGCATCACCCCCCTGTATCTGCCAGATGAAATATGCATTGGTACGTCATTCAACACCCACTTTGCATTTCCAAGCTCATGACATTAGACTCACCGAGTAGGTAGGATCTTGGGCCTGCATGTCGCTCCATGTAGCGTGGTATTGTGGAGTTCCGAAGGACCATAGAATCATGGGTTGATCCGGGGAATCTGGCACAACAATGTGTGATGATCCTGTTGGAGTCACAGACCATTTGCACGTTGATTGAGTGGAAATGTTTACGGTTGCGGTACGGTACCTCCATGGCATGTGGGACCACCAATTCAACATGGGTGCAGTCAATGGCACCAATGCAACCAGGTATGCCGGCCAGTGCATGGAAACCCACTTTGGTGTTGGCAATCTCCTGGGCAGACCGTGGTAATGAGATGTGGTCATCTGTGTGCTTGAGGAGGGCATCGAGCACTTGCATCAGTGTACGCGAGAATAATGGTTGTGATATGCCATGCAAGTGCCCCACTGTGTGCTGGTAGGTGCCTGTGGCCAGGAAGTGGAGCACGGACACTACCTTCAGTAGGGGGGGGTGGCAGTGGGTGTTTCAATCATGCTGATGATGTCGTTGTGTATCATGTCCACAATGGTGGTGATGGTGTCCCGGTCCAGTCGGTACAGGGTGTGGATCTGCTCAGCGGTGAGGTTGAATGGGCTGGCTCTGATGCGTGGGATTGGGGGCTGCCTGCGTGGTGGCATTGGCTGTGTTGGTGGGGCTTGCAGGGCCTGCCTTGCCCTCCTTCTCCTCCTGCATCTCCTCTGTGCAGCTTGTTGTTGTTGTTGTTGTTGTTGTAGTTGCTGTTGTAGCACTCGCATTGCTATCAGGTCCTCCAGCCCCAACATTGCTAGTCCTATTGGTATCATTGTGGAGTGTGACTGGGTGTGGGAAGGGGTGGGGTGTGCTCTTTTTGTACTTCCTGAGTCTGTATTGCCTTCGCCTGTGCTGTTTCTGTGCACCTGTGGCAGCTGCATTCACTTTACATGGCCCTTTACGGTTGGTTCGCGATGGCGTAATTAGCACCATGGCGGTAAGGTACTTAACGGGCTGGGTGATGGCGTTAGGGGCATGTCCGCTTGGGTCGGCATTCGCGTACCTTTCCGCCATGGCGCTAAGTACGGTGTGGATGTTCGCGTGCGCGCGCCCTTGGCGCAGTCAGTGGCAGCGTTAGCTACGATGCCGCTAATGACATCGTAGTTTACGGTCACGGGTCGTAATCGGCCCTAGTGGAAGACGATGGCAGTAATCGTTTACCACCATCGTTTTTCGCTTTGCGCCAGGGTCGTAATGAGGGCCAGTGACTGTCTAGTCAGTTGCTAAAGATTTGCTAGGCATATTTACTAGGTTTGGCTTCCCTAAAGAAGTTGTGTCTGACAGAGACAGCAACTTCAAGTCTAAGTATATGCAAGCTATGTGGAAGGAGAATGGAATCACATATACGTTTTCTTCAGCTTATCTCCCACAAGCAAATGGCTTAGTTGAGAGGTTTAATAGAACTCTCAAAAGCATGATTGGTGCTCTGGAAGAACCCCAAAGGAAAACATGTACTCTTTTCCTACAGAGATGTACCTCAAGAGGGGGTTGGCTTCAGCCCATTTGAGCTTCTTTTTGGTCACCCTGCAAGGGGACCACTGGTCATAGTCAAGGAAGGGTGGGAACTCCCCACTCCTCCTGTCACTACCAATGTAGTGGACTATGTGTTGGGGTTAACGAAGATAATGGTCCTCATTATGGCTCAGGCCAGTGATAAGTTGAAGGCTGGTCAGGCATTGGTCAAACATTGGCCTGACCAGAAAGCTTTACTTGTTCACTTTACCCCAGGTCAAGAAGTCCTGATCATGAACCCTATAAGGCCTTCATCCTTGTAGGATAAATGGTCAGGCCCTTACACTTTTGTGGAGCAGCTGGGTGAGGTCAACTATTTGGTGGAACTTAGAAGGCCAGCACAGGTGCCAAAAGTGCTACTGGCATCTGATATGGAAGAGGAGGAATCAGAACCTCTCACTGACCTATTCCAGAATGATCCTTCAGATGGCTCCATTGAGGGCGCCCAAGTGGCCCCTCACATGACTTCTGACCAACAAGGGGAAGTAAGAACTTTGCTGAGGCAAAGTTCTTACTGAGTTCTTGTTCTCACTAACTCCAGGTTTGACACCTTGATGCAAACATGAGACAGACACTGGGAGAGTGTACCTACCAATAGTAGGGGTTACAGAACGTCAGATAAGGTGTGATCCTACATCAAGAATGAGGTCAACAAGATGTTGGATCTTGGGCTGAATGAGCCTTCCAGTAGTCTATGGTCAAGTACAGTGGTCTTAGAGCCGAAAGCTGGTACCTCTGAACACCAGTTCTGTGTGGACTACTGGGCTCTGAATGCTGTCACCAAGACAAATGCTCACCCCCTACCTAGAACTGATGAGCTGGTGGATACCTTGAGTGCTTCCAAGTACCTCAGCACATTTTACCTCACTGCAGGCTATTGGCAAATAGCCCTAGCAGAGCATGCCAAATAGAAGACAGCATTTTCAACTTCAAAAGGCCTTTTCCAGTTCGGGTAATGGCCTTTGGATTGAAAAATGCACCTGCCACTTTTCAGAGGCTTGTGAACCATGTTTTAAATGGGATGGATGAATTCTGCTTAGCATATCTGGATGATATAGCAGTCTTCAGTGCCACCTGGGAGGAACATGTGGAACACCTTAGAATTGTGTTACAGGCTCTTCAGAAGGCCCAGTTGACAATAAAGGCCAGCAAGTGCCAGATTGATCAATGATCAGGTGTCTACCTTGGACATGAAGTAGGTGGAATTTAGCCTCTATCCAGTAAAGTACAAGCAGTACATGACTGGCCTACCCCCACTACACAAACTCAAGTGAGAGCCTTCTTGGGACTCACTGGGTACTACCAAAAAATGGCAGACTATGGCACAATAGTTGCCCCTCTGACTTCTCTCGCCACCCAAAAGAAGCAGAAAAAGTTACCTTGGTCTGAGGAGTGTGAGAAGGCCTTTAATGGCTTAAAAGACTCCCTGTGCCAGGCCCTTGTCCTCCAGGCACCTGACTACAAATGTGCTTTTGTTGTGCAGATAGATGCCTCTGACACTGGGATAGGTGCTGTACTATCGCAGATAAGTGAGAAAGGCAAGGAACACCCGATTGGATTCCTTAGTCGCCAGCTTAAGGACAGAGAGCTCAGGTGGTCCACTCTGGAGAAAGAATGTTTCTCTGTCGTGTAGGCCCTAAGGAAGCTGAGGCCCTACCGTTATGGGACCCACTTCACTGTGCAAACTGACCATAAGCTCTTAAAGAAGCTGATGAGCATGAAGGGGGAGAACCCAAAGTTTCTCAGGTGGTCCATAAACCTGTAGGGGTTTGACTTCACCATTGAGCACAGGCCAGGTGTCCAACATAGCAATGCTGATGGGTTGTACAGAATGTTTAACCAACCTGAACATGAGGCCTATCCAGGATTTGATTAGTCCCCCCTGTCCTTAGTCTGTGAAGGGTGAGTGTTAAGAAAGATTTCAATTAAGTGTGATTTTCCCTCCAGAAATGGACCCCCCAAACGTTTTGGTTTTGTTTGGCTATCCTATCCTGACTATTGCCAGTGGAGCGCAGCCTTCAGCTGTACCCCCCTGGGGTTTTGCCCAATTGTTAAGGGGAAACTGACACATCCTTCAGACTGTGAGTACTGGGAAACAATGTTTCCCTTAGTCGTTGACTATGTAGCCATTTCTTGGTAACCTTTTAACAGTGCACAATGTAACTTCCAGTACCGTGTGCTGGGGTCCTTTTTTTCATGGCTCTAGACACCCTCTGAGGATTTTTTGGTGATTGTACAAGTGTGCATGGGACAAACCGATGGCCCCATTTACTTTTTATAGGGTTTTACTTTTTCCTGAATCACATTGCGTTTACTGCGTTTGGTTCAAGACTGTGGCCAGGTCCAAAAATGGCAGAGCCACAAAATCTTTTTTTCTGTCCCATGGCCATTTTGTCTCTTGCCTTCACCCAGGTAGAGTAAACAGGGTTTTCCTTATTTGGGCATGCAGCCTCCCGCAAAAAACAATCTCTTTCGCAGGCTTCTGCCTGTCACGTGTGTGTGCCCAGGAAGTGGGTTGGGACTGACTGGTCCCAATCCACACTACTGGTGCCAAGATGTCTCGAGTGCCTGAATGACTGAGACCACTGTGGACCATTATTGGTCCATGACTGGGATGCCAGCAAGAGAGTAGATCTTCCATTGGAAGTGCTTGATTTTGGCAGAAAGCTGATCTTGGATAAGAGAAGGGGCTCTGCCTCCATTCCAGATCAATCACCTGAGTTCTCATGGAATGGCAGAAAAAGCCAAGTCTCTCGCACAAAGAAACAGACTCATGAATCTGCCAGAGATGCTTTGGAAGGTTTTGGCACCGTTTGCCCTCTGCTGTCCCATCGGACCCCTGCTTTCTTCTTTGATTAAGAAGGCCTGCCAAAGGGCTTCAACCTTTTGGAGTAGTTGGAACAACTACCCTCGGGGCTCCCTGCTTACCCACCAAATGATCCCCTTTGGAAGTGTTCCTGCTCCATCCAGTGAACTGTCCAGCTCTACCTCCAGGTATCCTGCAGAACCGCCGCCGTCTTGAGTGCAAACAAAAGACTTGTGATATTACTTGTTTGTTGTCCTTTGCATTCTCCCACCAAATTTTGCAGGCCTAGCTCCTTTGGGTCACAAATTAGGAGAGTGTTTAACACTGCCCACATCTGTGATTCATGCATCACAACCTGGTGGTCAAGATCATTGTAGATCCATTGCTTTTATGTTCTTCTGTGCCCTAAAGCCTGCTGCAGCAGAATTTTCTTCATACCTCTTTTGGAAGCTAAGAAAAGCCAACTGTTCCCTCACGGATGATCGTTATCCCCCACAGCCGCTGAGAGCCAGAGCACCACAAAACTGCACGATGCGAACCTAATAGCAACCTCGACTAAACTGGCAAAGTTTGGTCCAGACTGTCCAGAGGGTCAGTGAGTACTTGCATCACTTACCGGTGGCCCCCTGGCACAACCAACCACTTTTACGCACGAGTAGCCGTAAAAGTATTCGATCTTGGCTGGGTCATCCTACACTCCCCAGATATTCTCGACTTTTGAACACTGCTTTGCCGCCAAGGACAGAGCCTACTCGAATAGTGGGAACCAATTCCTCTTCATCTCAAGCCCCTTCCTGACTTGCTACACCTGGGCGATCGTGCACTTTTATGCACAACTGTACTGTTGAGCACAAGGCTCCCCTCTTCTTAGTGACGGCCTCGAAAGTTAGGGAACGACTCTGAAGAATTGCCTAATGCTATAATTGTGTTAACTCCACCCTCTCTTTTCAGGTTGTGGCTGCATTTTACCACTGAATAGCTTTAGGAAACGTAATGTATATATATTGTATAGTATAAGGATTTTGTGTGATAACTGTTTCCGCATTACTAAAGTAATTGGTGTCTATTGGTCCGGCCGACAATAAATGTATGGATTCTTTTTTTAAAATACACTTGTCTAAGAGTAATTTGTGGTTTGTTGCTGTGTGTGCTCATTGCGGGATTCTGAACACTCTCACCCCCCTGAGACTTAGGGCCTCATTCCGAGTTGGGCGGTAAGGGTTAACGGTCACTAGTAAGGAACCCGGTGCCGGTAAACCCTTACCGCCCAATTCTGAGTTCCCTTAGCGGGACCAGGGCGCTAATAACGGGCCCGCTATTTGCGGGCCCATAATAAGCACCTTCCCCATTCCCATTGAGCCCTATGTGATTGGGGAATGGTTGGTTGAATGGGGACTTACCGGGTCCCCATTCAACCAGACCGGACCCAGACCCGGGTTTAGAGGCAGCCATGGCGCTAATAGCGCCATGGCTACCTCCAAACTCGGAATGAGGCCTTTAGTCTTGACTGGCTGCCAAGCTACCTAGATTAGTCTGACTTGTCCAGAAGTTTCCCCTGTTTCACTAAACCGATGGTGACCTCCTAAATTTCTGCCCACCATGTCAGAGTTTAGAAATCCATTTTAACAAACAATGACCAGCTTCGATCCATGAAGAGAATGGGCACACAAACACTATCATGAAGTGGTAGCCCTGGCACACTTGGATCATGTTGATATAGTCGATATGGAGATGTTTGAAAGACCCAATTGGCCTGGGTATGGCTCCCCTCACTACACGTAAAGTATGTCATCCAGTGAATTTCTTGCAGGTGACTCAGTTCTCCATAAACGCAGTTATATGCTTAGGCATGTTCGGACATAACCAATCATCCCCAATGTGAGCAGCAAGTACTTCTTCACCCATGTGGGTGGGGTGGTGCAATTGTGCAAGCACAATTTGTGATAATGCTATTGAAGTACTAGTTTGCCTGTTCTTTCATGTCACCACAGAGCATCCGTTTGAGCGATCGAACACCCACTTCTTACCTATAAATCTTTCTCCTCTGTAGGAGCCCTTCCCTGGAAATACATTATCTGTGTGAATGGTAACATATTATAGCCTTCCCTTATTATCATGTTGCGTACACAAATAAGTGTGCTTGATAGGTTATCTAAGTCTGTTATCCCTGGAAAAAATGCTTCGTGCTTTGCCTACGCTTCTGCTGCTTCGTTGCCGCGGGAGACTAGGACCTCCCACCTCGGATGGGCCTGGCACTTTTTGACCACTATTGCTGCTGGGAGTTCAAGCACATCTACGAGCCTACCCGTGTACTATACTGGAGAACCATCAGCATGTCTAAAGCCCCTCTTCTGCCATCATGACAGCCCAGATTGTATTGTAGACATCTCGTAGGCCAAATCTGAATACATTGTGATGTTCTGGTCTCTGCGTACTTCTTATGCCATTATGAGAGCCACTAATTCTGCTGCTTGCGCCAAAAAATATGAAGGCAATCTTGTGCTGGCTATTGTTTCTGCTGTACCATCTGCTTTAAGTTTTACCATCTACGTCCCCATGCGACTCTCCACTGCTGTATGGTCTATTGTTGATGACCCGTCAATATAAAGCATTTTGCCCCCCTCAAATGGCTTCTCCCCCACCTTGGGAAGGTCATCATACGGCCCAATGTATGTAGTGCAGTCGTGTACATAATCTCCATCTTCTACTGTCTCAGCTAAAAATGTTTCCGGATTGACAATCCTGCACCTCACTACCTTGATTGCTGGATTTGAGATGATCACTTTGTATCCAGAAGCTCTCAGTGTGGTCAACGTGCTCTTGGGTCTTTCGAGAATTGCAAAGAGGGCTTGCTCCACATTAAGTGTGGTGCTATACCCCGAGCTAGTACGCTCTGACTACTCTACCGTGAATGCAGCAGCAGACAGAGCTTGCTCACACAGGTAATGCCCACTTATCACTGGGTCTAGATATCCTCTATAATAAGCTAATGGTTTGTGCCCTAGGGTTGCCTTCTGTGTGAGTACCGCAGTCATCACCACTTTGTTGAAGTTTAAGAACAAATCAAATTTATCATGATATGGGATCTGTAGTAGTGTAGCTGTGCATACTTCTTTCTTCATCTCTTTTAATACTTCAGTCATTTCATTTGTCCATACCAACTTATCAGTCCCTTTCTCTGCCTCCCTACGTCCACTAAGCAAGGGTTGTGTGTATGTGCTATATTCAAACACCCAAGCTCGGCAGTAATTGCAAAGGCCCGGAAACTGTTGCATTTCTCTCTCTGTGGCTTGTTCTGTAGTTACTTTTCTCCCTTCCTGTGATATCAACTGTCCTATGTATAGCACGTCTTCTTGGCAATATTGTAATTTTGTCATGTCCACATTGTAACCTTTCTCTGCCAATGCTGTCAATAAATATACTGAGTCATTTCGACACTGTTCTCATTTACTAAGATTAAGATGTTGTCCACGTATTGTATGACTGTGGTTGCTATCTGTATATTGCCTAGAACAATATGAAGGACTGTGATAAAGATGGAAGGTGTCTCACAGTATCCTTGTGGGAATCTTGTGGGTTTGCACTTCCGGTTTCTATATAGGAAGCATCTTTAGTCCTGTGATTCCTCATGAAATGGTATAGAAAAGAAAGGGTTCTTCAAATCTATTACTGTGAAGTGCGTAGCTTCCATTGGGATGCTGCAGAAAATTGTTGCTGGATTTGGAACTAACAGGAATTCTGCTTCGACAAATTAACGCTATGATAGCCCTGTTGTCTTTTTCACAGGATACACTGTGGTATTACACTGCGATTCGGAAGGCACAAGAATGCCTTGCTTCACTAATGCCGCAATCGTTTCATAAATGCTTCCATCAATAGGGGATACTGTCTTGCCCTTCTTAGAATAGCGTGTGGTTTAAGCTTTATCTTGACCGCTCCTATCCCTGTAATCAGACCCACGTCATAGGGAACATTAGTCCATAAGAATCTGGGTACCCATCCTAAGTCTTCTTCGCGGAAAGCTGGTGGCAGGTTTCAGAGCACAGACATTCTCTGTGGTACTTCCCTGTAATGTTCTTCCACCCAATCTGTAATGCTTATGTAAAACACCAGTTTGTTATCTGATCAGTTGTCCTGGAATAGCTCTGCATCTGCCACATCATTCAACGTGTATACATCCCCTACTGAAATTACAGTCCTCCATGATCATCCTATTTCATCAGTCCCATGCAGTACTATCCTCTTGTCTCTTACTATAACTGCCTCAAGTTCTATTGGGATCACTTTTCCTTTTTTCTCATCTGAAGGAACCTCTGGCCGGAATAGGAATTCATTTGGTATGCATAACAGTCTACCCTGTATCCTTGGAACTCATGTAATTAATACTTCTACCCCATATTGCTAACATTTTGATGTGGTGTAAGGTACTTCTGCAAGCAAGTCCTGAAATGCAGGCTAATGAATATCCTCGCAGTCCAGTGTAATTGCACACTGGACAGGAGTCCATGGTTTGCAAAGTTTTTATTCAAATCTTCTCTTTTACTTTTACATAGTGTTTGAGGAATTGGCATAAAGATTTGAAGGATTTTTTCCGTACTTTACACATTGAGGTGGAGGACCATTTGTAGACTGGACAGATTGGTTCATTGGAATGAAGAGTTGATTTGAAGTTCATACCCCCGGCCACAGCTACGTATTGCAATTGGTTGTTTCTGCTTTTGTTTATATACCTTTTCATTGAAATATGTTTCTGTGCTGATTTTATGAATCCAGTCACCTGCACAGAAGTTTGTAAAGATATCTATGTTGACATTGTGCATGTTTAGAAGTGCTTTTTGTAGTTTGCTGATTAATTTTGTTAGTGTTTTCATTCGGTTTAAAATGAATATAAACAATTTTCTTTTGAGAAGCATTACGCTGTCAATGAGAGCTTTCATGATTAGTCATCTGTGGTAAGTTTTAAGGGTTTTCTGCTGGTTTTATAAGATTGTGAAGTACTCTACGGTGGGAAATATTTTGGAAAATTAATTTCTTGGAATGGTTAACTGTGGCTATGTTACCATTGGTAGATGTAGTGGTAGCGCTATTTGTAGTTTTATTCTTCTTAATATATTTATTTTTATTTTTACTTTTGGGAGAGGGGCCGTTGTTTTTGTTTGATGATACCTGGTTCAGGTTTGTTGCTGTATTAGCTGTTTAGTTTGAGCATTTGCTATACATTCTGCTGGAGGTGGATGAGTATTTTGCATGCTTTTAGTTTCATCTTCTCTACTTTTTGGTTGTTTTCTGCAGTGGTGCTTTTTAGTAGGCATTCTGTTCTGTATGTTGGAGAAAAAAGGAAAGTGTGGGTTTGAAAGATGTGCAATGTCTTTGCATACATTGTGATTGAGTGTGTGAATATCAGGGCAGGCATAAATAGAGGGCTGTGTGATTGTGCTATGGGCTTTTAGTTCTGGTTGGGAAGGTTGTAAGAGTAGCTGTGTGTGTGGTTGTGTGAAAGGCTTGGTTCAGTGTGTAAGATAGAGTACTGTGCACAAACAAGTAAGGACATTAAAATGTTTTCACAATACTAGTGGGTTTTACGATAGTGGTGTTCAGATGAGAATACAAAGAGTGTACTTGCTGAGGTGCAATGACTAAGAGTGAAGTAAATGCTATTGGTTTGGAAATAATTATGTAGGCTACATGCTACTATATGGCTACACTGAACTGTATGAGTAACAGAAAGAATACTACTACTACAATGCACTTACTTTGTAGGATGTGAAGAGTAGTTTTCTTCCATTTTGTATCTTCAAGGAGAGATGTTGCTGTCTTTCAAGAGGCTGTTCTTCACTGCATTTGGGAAAGAAAAAAATGAGTGGTTATGTGTGGTAATGGCAAAGAAATTGTAATACAAGAAGACATTATTTTACAGTGTAGAAGGAGACGTTGGGAAGAAGAGTTAGTAATATTCCACATGATTATGAGTATAGTTGTAACACTGCTGTTGCTACAGACGGGTTGTCACCAGATTCCTAATAATTGTTTGTCAGCTAGGTTCCCAGTGTCACTAGGACATTACAGGTCATGTTGGCCTGGAAGTTAGGTGGTGGAAAATGTTAGTCTGTATTTGTGTGCAGTTGCATAGCACTGTATGGGAATGGGGACATGGGAGCAGCAGCAACGTCGGTAATGGGGCCGGTGGTGCTGTGATAAATATGCCCTACGGGGCTGGAGTTTTATAAGTGTGGGAGTTGTTGCACTATTTGTATTACAAATGTAACACTGCATGTCTTAGTATGCAGAGAAAAATTGAGAAGCCAAGAAGCATGTACAGATTAGAAAGGAGAATGTTAGTGCGTGCAATTTCATAAACTTTGGCACACATGTATGCTTGGTACGTGAGTGTTGTTGCAATATGTTGGAGAAATCGTTTCCATTTTTTTTCATTTATTTATTAAAAATAACACACATCATTGCTGTTAATGTACACATGCATTTATTTGGTTTCCTTCAAATGGTGCTGACATTAATAGTTTTAAATGTATTGGATTTTGGCATTTTTCAATGTATGTACATGCCATGATTTAGTAACACACCAAAAAATAAGTCGGATTACCCCTCTTTCCAATGCCCGAAAGTTTGAGAAAAGACAAGTGTATACAAACTTAAAACAAATACAGTTTGTTGTTATGCTATGTAGAACCCAAACAACAGAGGTAAGATCAAAAAACTATTTATTGGATATTGTATATGATTAAAAGAAAGGCACATAGTGCCACAAATACAAACAAACAATTGCTGTTGTAAAGGAATATTCTAAAACCTTTTAGACAAAAGATATGTTGTATATAACAAACATAACCAAAAAGGGTATGCGCAAAACAAGTTGTACATTCGTGACTACTTTGTTTGCATTAGTAATCCCACATACAATTAGTATGGGTATTATAGATAAATGTCGACATGTTTCGGCCTTATAATACTTTAGACACTATCCCTAGTGCCTTGAATTCATTCTTTGGGCCATCTTCAGGACATAATTTCTTCCACACAGGTCAGTCAATGACTCTATACCCCACTTGATATTCAACGTGGTAAATTCTACAAAAACAAATAAAACATATACAATATATCAAGCAGACATTTTAAATTGCATGGGTTCAGGTTACAGACAATTTAGCATTTGGGTTGTACAATACAACGAAAGGACCAAAACATAACATAGTCACAACAAAGAACACTTTTTCACTCATAATTCAGTATGGCAGGCAAAGTAAGGTGATCTGTTATGACTTCAGATACATATCACTATTTCTAAACTCAGCAAATGACAAATCCTTGCTTGTTCTAGAACTTAGATGAGTTATTTCATTATATTATTCATTCTTTTTACTAAAACACATCACATCTTATACAAATCAAGACACGGGATGCTTGGGTCAGTTTTCACTCGCATGTACTTGCATCCGTCTATGGCTACAGGATAGCCCATAGCTTTGTGACAGGTAGAACATGATGCATGGTTTCAAGTTGTTAAAAGTTGTTGACAAAATGGTTTATAGAGAAATCATTACATATCCATATTCAGTTGAGTCCTACTACACTGACCTTAACAAACTGGAACAAAACAGAGGTCATTTTACAGGACGACCTCAAAAAAATATATATGTGAGCTTTTCTAATACCTCTAATTCAAGTTCGGGAAACGATCCAGACATTTCTATTCCCTCTACATCTGCTAATACCAATGGCCAACCTCCGGTTTTTTGTGGGAGGGGCAAACGCAGCCACAATTGGCAGCAGGGACCACCAAGAATGCAGACCCGCAATTGGCGGGGGCCTCCTCCGACTTGGTGATCCCGGTCTTTAATCTTTCATCACATGTCCTTACTACTTTGGAAATTAACATCTTGAAGAATGGGCTCAGCTTTGTTCCCACCATGCGAGCCTGTGATTTTGAGACACAAATCGAACTGCAAAGATTTTTTCGTTTGATACGTCTCAAATATTTCTTTAATGATTCTCCGCCCTCCATGAGGGAGACCAGTGTCACCGGGTTAAAACCCCCTTCTACTTTTTGCCCTAACTACTGTATGGTTTCACCAGCTGTTCTAGCTTTTGAGAACAAAGTGTTGGAAGATACTATGGTTCTTTTGAAAACCAAGAACCATTCCAGGGACAACATGTCAAGAGACGAACGAGATGCGCTCAAATCCTTACAGGGTAATTCCTCCTTCCTTATCAAACCCGCTGATAAGGGGGGAGGCATAGTTCTGTGGGATACTGCTTTAAATGAAACTGAGGTCCAGTCACAACTGAGTAACCATCTATTCTACAAAAAACTAGACCGTGACCCCACCCCTAGAATACGAGAGGAAATTAAAAGCCTAATGGACCATGCTTTAGGAGAGGGTTGGATCACAATAGACGAACACAGTTTTTTGATTAATAAAAACCCTACTGTTCCTGCATTTTATTTGTTACCCAAAATGCATAAGAATATTCTGAATCCACCAGGAAGACCCATTGTGTCTACCCTTAATTCCATACTTGAACCCCTTTCCATTTATACAGATTGGTTTTTAAGACCCTTTGTTAGGAAAATGAAATCATTTGTAAAAGATACGACCAGTATGATCAACCATCTGACAGATCTAGTTATTACTCAAGAAGACCTTCTTGTTACCCTAGATGTCACAGCCCTGTACACCAGTATACCCCTGGGAGAATGTTTGAAAGTTATGGAAATATATCTTAACAAACGGACAACCACTCGGGAGGCAGTACCAACTAACTTCATTCTTGAATGTATACGTCTGGCACTTACCGAAAACCTTTTCCTATATGATGGCTCTTTTTTCCGTCAGACCCATGGCACTAGCATGGGTGCGACTTTCGCACCCGACTTAGCAAATTTATTCATGGACTCATATGAGATAGCCACCATCTACCATGTAAATAACCCTTTCAAAAACAATTTGTTTCAATGGTTTCGGTATATAGACGATGTTTTTATGCTTTGGAGATGTGATACAGCAAGTTTGAATTTGTTTTTGGAATGCCTTAACAAACAAAATTAAAGTATCCAATTCACTATGGCTGCTGACATTTCTCAAATTCCCTTTCTAGACCTCTTGATCAAAAAAAGCTCTGATGGACACCTTGTTACCACCCTGTACCGGAAACCCACTGATAAAAATACATTGTTGAAATACAATAGTTTCCATCCCATGGGTCTCTGTGATAATTTACCTGTTGGCCAATTTTTAAGGATAAGACGTAATTGCACGTCCATGACTGATTTCATCAACGAAGGAAAAGATCTTAAACTTCGTTTGAAAGCTTGCGGGTATCCTAGTCGGATTATCCATCATGCCTTTAAGCGAGCTCAACACGCAAACCGGGAGAGTTGCCTGTACCCGCAGGGGAAAAGTAAAGATGACAAAATCACATGTGTTACAACATATAGTCCTATTAGTCATGATCTCCGAAGGATAGTGAAAAAAAACTGGCACATCCTTAAAACTACTGAATTCAATCCAACCACTCCGAGATTTGCCTTTAAAAGGCAGGAGAACTATAGGGACCTTCTGGTACACACATATCCCAAAAAATAGTCTGTCACACCCCATTCCACCCTTTGGAATCTTCCCCGTGTGACTGGCCACTTTAAATGTGGACAATGCTCGGTATGCCCCCTTACTAAAAATATCTCTTCTATTGATTTAAACGGCAAACTGTGGCAACTCTGCTCTTTTTCTAATTGTGCGACTGACTGGGTGGTGTATGGTATCAAATGCCCCTGTGGTTTACTATATGTTGGCAAAACAACTAGGCCAATTAGGCAACGTATCTGTGAACGCAGATCCTGTCTAAAAAATAAGGTGGCCAATAAACCGCTTGTAGCCCATTATGAATCAAAACAACACAAGTACACAGAACTGTTCTGGTTCGTAATTGAAAGAATTGAAAACACCCCGAGAGACGGTAATAGAGACAAAAAATCAGCACAATGTGAGCAACGATGGATTTATACTCTTAAAACAGCCCAACGGGGCTTACATTTATCGGTTGAATGGAACACTCTGTTATAGCTGCTGCCGGTTGTACAGCCACGTGAGTGCGGATCTTGTATCCATGTGCCGGAGTCCATCCAATAAAAACCCCTTCCTGCCTCAAATAATCAACAAAAAATTAACAACCATTTGGTTACACCTTTGCCCTGCCGAGTTGGCCACCAATTGAGCTAGGAGTTGATAGGTGACCACCCTAACTAGATAGAGCTTCTGCATGGTCCCCTGTGTAGATTTGGGGCCTCCTATTCTGCTTGACCACTGTACCTGGTTTGCACCACATTTAACTGGTTAATACTCTGACGTGTGGTCACAAGAGGACTCTACTCCACAGTGTCTTGGCACTTTTGTTTCATTCATTGTATTTTATATAACACACCGCTGAGTGTCCTACCTAGCTGATAAAACAGGACTAACACTGCTCAATAAATCTAACTAGTTTAGGTTATTTGATATGCGGAATAATTTGGTTAGCTCTAATAATTGGTGCCTGGGCTTATATGCTTGAATCTCGGCCCTTGTGTGTCCACACATATGAAAATTATGTACAATATGCTCATCATTTAGTGCCACTAACACGTGTATTATTTTTGATACACGTGCTTATTACGAGATATATGGTGTCCCTGCAGGCTTTCTTCCTCGCAAAGCGTTCACAGCTGTTTGCACAGCTACGTGTCAGTTCATGTGTCACGTGATTTCTGCAGTAACTTTAAACACTGCGGCCGGCGGCGGGTTAGCCTTTTTTTTTGGCTTCAGAGCAGCCACAAGCACCATCAGGTGAGAGCCTGCTTCCTCTCCCTGCCCCGTTAGGTGCCTAGGCACACTGCATTAATTGACTACAATGTAGGCGTATTACAACCAGGCTTTCGGTAAGGGGAAATGTTTTGTTTTTTAGAGTCTGGATGCATATTTGGCAATCGTACATCCACGACTGTTTTTGGAGAGGCGTTTGCCTCCTGATCTCGCTAATTATCAACACTCGAGCTTCTGCAGCCTAACATGGGCTGACCCAATGTTTTGTCTGGGTGAGATAAGACAATCAGTTGATCTTGCAAATGTAAGTTGAGTCAACTCTCGTCTGCCTTAACCGTTCGGGGCACACAGGTTTTGATCATGTAACACACCCGATAAAACAAGTGATCTTGTCTTTTCGTTTTTTTCCTTTTTGTTCCCTGGAAGTTACCCAATCTCGTGGGAACGTGCCGTGCTGTAGCCCTCGACTCAAAGCACAAGGTGTCCAGTCAGCTTTCAAATAAGCGGGCGTTGTTTTCCTGCGCATAACCTAGAAGTATTACATTCAAGTAAGTGAGTTGTTTTCCCAGAGGGTGTGAGTGGGTATTTGATATGGACCCGGTTCCTTCGTAGGTCAATACACATTCTCTTGGCTTCTGTTCCCCTCGCTGATAAACTCATGGATGCTATTTTTGGGTAACAAATAAAAACCAATATCTTACCTAGCCGCACATTCTGTTGACATGTCACAGAGCTGTGCAACAAGTGTTATTCAGAATGAGTGATGCTTGGAGCACCGACCATAGATAAGCTCTTTTCTCCTACAAACCATTTTGTCAACAACTTTTAACAACTTGAAACCATGCATCATGTTCTACCTGTCACGAAGCTATGGGCTATCCTGTAGCCATAGACAGATGCAAGTACATGCGAGTGAAAACTGACCCAAGCATCCCGTGTCTTGATTTGTATAAGATGTGATGTGTTTTAGTAAAAATAATAAATAATTAATATAATGAAATAACTCATCTAAGTTCTAGAACAAGCAAGGATTTGTCATTCGCTGAGTTTAGAAATAGTGATATGTATCTGAAGTCAGAACAGATCACCTTATTTTGCCCGCCATACTGAATTATGAGTGAAAAAGTGTTCTTTGTTGTGACTATGTTATGTTTTGGTCCTTTTGTTGTATTGTACCACCCAAATGCTAAATTGTCTGTAACTTGAACCAATGCAATGTAAAATGTCTGCTTGATATATTGTATATGTTTTATTTGTTTTTGTAGAATTTATCACGTTGAATATCAAGTGGGGTATAGAGTCATTGACTGACCTGTGTGGAAGAAATGATGTCCAGAAGACGGGCCAAAGAATGAATTCAAGGCACTAGGGATAGTGTCTAAAGTATTATAAGGCTGAAACATGTCGACATTTATCTATAATACCCATACTAACTGTATGTGGGATTACTAATGCAAACAAAGTAGTCACGAATGTACAACTTGTTTTGCGCATACCCTTTTTGGTTATGTTTGTTATATAAAACATATCTTTTGTCTAAAAGGTTTTAGAATATTCCTTTACAACAGCAATTGTTTTTTTGTATTTGTGGCACTATGTGCCTTTCTTTTAATCATATACAATATCCAATAAATAGTTTTAAGATCTTACCTCTGTTGTTTGGGTTCTACATAGCATAACAACAAACTGTATTTGTTTTAAGTTTGTATACACTTGTCTTTTCTCAAACTTTCGGGCATTGGAAAGGGGGGGTAATCAGGCTTATTTTTTGGTGTTTTGCTCTTACAATTAATTCCCTTTAAGTTCTGATCCCCCGAAAAACAAAAAAAGTGGGAACTTACCTGATTTAGGTTAGAATGCTTTAGTAACATACATCCAGTTTTCATTCTGAGTGTGCATTGTGGGATTTTTAGTGCAGCTTTGTCTTTGGGTGAAGTCGTTTTAATAGTGACAGAATGGAAGCAGAAAATAACAGTTTGCACATTAGAATGGGCGATATTGGCAAGCATGCATGTCTTGGTAATATATTGACGTTTCACACGGGATGTCGTACTTAAACATGCTGTGGAAATGTTTCAAATGTGGTTTTCTTTTGTTTTACAAAAGAATCAGAGAGTGCTGGTAAAATTCCAAATTTGTGTTTTGAAACTGTTATGAAAATGGTCATTAAAAATAAAAACTTTCTAAGCACACAACATTGTAAGTAACTGCCACTCGAGGCCAGGAAATGGGATAAACGAGAGCATGATTATAGAGTTGGAAATGTAATTTCAAAAATATATGCATACCTGTAATTTGTGTTGATAGATGCAGATGTGGATGAATCTGGAAGAAATCTTGGAAAGTTGTACAGTAGTTTGTGAGGCAGGTGCTTAGGAATAACAGGAGGCCTTTACTCTGAGTGTTGAACAGTACATCTGAAGTGTTGAACTAAGATGACAGAGGTAGATGTAGAGTTCTTGGATGTGATTGGTGATGGGTGTTTGACTGCTTAACAGTAGCCAATGAGGAAGTACTGCAAAGAGTGAAGTGGAAAGGGAAGAAGGGCTGCCCTGTGTTATGGAGTCCACAGACACTGTGATAGTCCGCGGACAGGGCGTGCAACATCCAGGTCTTCTCGGGATGCCTGGCATGGAAATCGGACTGTGCAAATTAGCCAATTAGGTGTTCAGGTTGTGCTTTATAGGAAGAGAATGTAATACTTTTTTCATTGATGTGTGTAGTGAATATGGCTGTGGTTGCAGAGATGTAGGGAGTCAGTGTGTGTATGGTGGGAGATTGCTTTGTGAGTGATCTGCAGAGATATGCAGAGTTAAGTGGAAATTTGGCCAACCTTGGATTTGAGGGAGTTGACGCTTTCTGGTGTGGTATGCCTGGCTGCAATTTGCAAGGTGTGCTTGCACTTTGTCGAGATATGGACACTTTTTCATACTCCAGATGTTCTTGTGGTGCACTGTGGAGGACTGCATTTGGGGTACATTAGCGCAGTAACTTTGCAGAGTGTACTGAAGGACTTGCTAAACACACTAATGCTGCTTTTTACATGTGCAAAGGTGCTGTTTTCTCACATACCACCTTGAGCACTATGGAACTGCCCCAATGTCTTCTGTCTTCAGCAAGATGCATGAAGGTGTCTTGTGAACAGAGGCATTTCTTCTTTTTTGTGTAGTGTTGGTATGTACTCTTTTGAGAATGAGAATATTACTTCTCAGAGTGTGAATTATTTTGCTGCAGATGGCATTTATTTGTCAAATATTGGAAATGTTGTTCTCCTTTATATTGTAAGGAATGCTTTGAAGAGGTTCATGTAACCCTGTAAGGAAAAAAAAACAAGAGAAAATCCAAAACAAATGATTAAAAAGGTGTTTGCTTTCAAGTCCCTTAAAAAAAGTCTCTTTCCAGAGCCACAACTAAAGAGAAAATACTCCTACTGTGTTTAATTTGTCTCCCCACTCCCTTGAACTGTACAATATGTCCATGGACACTGCAGTAGTCCACAGACAGCACATGCCACATCCGGGGCTTTTGAGGATGCCAGACATGGAAATGGGACTGTGGAGCCCAGGGGATTGGACCATAAGGTTTCCTTGTTGTGATATGCAAGGAGAGAGTGTATTAGAAGGTCTGTTTGCTGAGAGGAGTGCAGATGGCTATGACTGTGTCTTTCAGGAGACAGAGTCTGGATTTTGGGGGACTCGTGGATCCATTTGTTGCAGGTGTATGCAGATCTGTGTGCAGTGGCTGAAAATCTTTGATTTCATCATGGTGATTTGAAGCGGTATGGAGTGCGCTGCATGACATGGTTGGACTTGCTCCCATTTTGTGTCAATTTTGTCATGTTCCAACATCCGGACATTGGGCCTCATGACAACCCAGGCGTTAAGGGTTTAACGGCGCCGTCGGCGCCGTTAACCCTTAATGCCTGATTACCATTTTAACGCCTGCTTTTAGCGCTAACCCACCTTGGTGCTAATTACGGCACTGTAATTTTCGGTGGCGTAATTAGCGCCTTCCCCACTCCCATTATGCCCTATCGGGCAAAAATGGGAATGGGGAAGGGTAAATGGGGAATGGGGATTTACCGCCCCACTCACCTTGGAATGGGGCGGTAAATCCGCCATCCACCATGGTGTAAACAGAGTTTACACCATGGTGGTAAAGTAGGGAACTTACCGCCTGGGTTGTAATGAGGCCCATTATCATTGTTCATTGTGGAGGGAACAGTTTAGGCCATGTAACTGCAATTTCACTGCAGTTTATAATGAAGGAGACATTTGGAAAAAAGATGGACATGTTCCCGAACTCCTGACAATTTTTTTCACGCATTTCCCAGAGACAGCTGTGGTTGCGCTCCACTTCATTTGGTCTGCAAATGAAGAAAGCAAGCCTCAATGACAACAAGGCTGTTTGTGCATTTTTGAGAGATGTTGGAATGACATCTTTCGATAATGAAAACATTAAATTTCACAGCACCCAATATTTTTTGCAGAGATGGTGTACCTCTTACTGATGCTGGTAATGACCTTTTTTTGTAAAATATCCTAAATGCTTTGGAGCCCTTTTTGCAAATATAGCAAGCATTTTGCAGTAGGTGTTTCCTACTTTACCTTAAAACATTGAAAGACACCTTTAAAAACAAAAATTACAAAAAAGGCTCTTTTCAGAGCCACCACTTTTTCACACAAAAGAGTGAAAGGTTTAGATACTGTTACCCCCTAAATTTGTTAATGTCCACAACCTACCGTGCTGTCCGCGGGCTTCGCAGGATGCATAGGGGCTGCACCTTTTTTAGTTTTTCTATTTGTGAACTGTGAAAGTTGGCTCTGAAAAGAACTGTTTATTTTTTTATTTTTTGTGTTTTATGATTTGTGGGGCTTTTTATACAGGACACACAAGGGAGTGAAGTGAACCAACCACAGGGACAAAGTGGCAGGTGCGGAGAGGAAGATGTTGGGTGGGCCTTACTTAGGTAGGAGGGACTGTTTCTCGTGCTCCCAGACCACAGCCTGGAAAGCACTTCAGAACTGCTCCCCCTGCAGAGTGGTGTGTCACAGTGAATACAGAGCACAGTCACCCTCGAAAGGTAAGGGTCAACTGCGTCATGTATGGCCTGCAAGGCATCCTCAGGGATACTCTGCCCCACAGGAGTGTCTTTTGCAGTGGCAGGAGCGGATGATGAGGATGTGACAGTGGATGTCAACCTGCTCACCCCTTTGAAAGGTACGACCCTCCAAACTGCTGCCTTGTGGTTCGACCTTAGGTGTCGCTGCATGGAGGTGGTCCCGTAGCTATAATGATAATTATAATGATGTGTAATTTATATAATGCTTTAATCCAAAGCGCATCCCAGGCTTTCTGTGACTGAGTAGACATTTAACGCACACGCTTTGGGTACCCCTAACTGTGGTAAAAAGCATCCACACCCAAGACTCACGCTGGCTGCTTGTGACAGGAATTTCCACTACTTCATCATCTTCATTTTCTTGATCCCCCTCTACATTACCAAGCCTGTTCCCATATCCAAGCCCTCCAAATGGTGGTGGTGGTTATCAGGCAGAATCCTTACCAACAGTACAAAACCAGAAACAACAATCTGTGGCAGGCGCTCAGTCCTGGACAGCCAGTAACACAATGAGAAGCTGCAGTTGGGTGTGTCCTTTTATAGTGGTGCTCTCCGTGGGCCGTGCAACTGTCCGCGGACACTTCAAGCCTCAGCTGGGGCTCAAAAAGTCACAAAACATCACTAGATCGACCAAGACATGGTCTAGGACCTCTGCAAGGGTGAAAGTTTCAATTTAATGCACTCTGGATTGGCCAGAAATGCACTTTTTAACTGTCCAGAGGTAAGGACAGTGTTCGGGGATACTTCCGACGCTCAGCGCAGGTGCAGTCACATGGTCTATTGTGCAGGATACGATGTGCGCATGCGCCCAGGTTTCTGCAGGACAGGGGTGGGCTCCCCAAACTAATTAAAGTGTGACATGTGTGAGCGGACAGTTCTGGACAGGCGCAGTGTTCGTAGGACACAGAGGATCAGATGCACATGTGCCCAGGTGTCAGCAGGACAGAGGTGGGACCCCCAAACTAATTAAAAGTGCATGATGACTTTACAGACATCTGTGGACAGCTGTTGTGTTCAGAAGGCACAGGGGGTCAGGTGCACATGCACCTAGGTGTCCGCAGGACAGGAGTGGGACCCCTAAACTAATTAAAAGTGCCTCATGGTTTTACAGACATCTCCAGACAGGAGCTTTGTTCGGAGGGCACAGGAGACCTGATGTGCATGCGTCTAGGTGTCTGCAGGACAGGGATGGGACCCCCGAACCATATAAAGGTGCATCGTGATTTCGCGCTGTTCGGAGGCACCTCCATTTTGTGTCTTCTTTTGTACTTTATATATCTGTTGTACTTTAAAGTACATGACTTTGTTCGCTGCAGGATATAATAACGTAAGGTAACCCCCATGCTTTTGGGCAGTGTGAATGCTGCTGTAGTCCACGGTCAGTCGCGCTGTCCATGGACTCATTGGCTATCGTGTTGAGGCAGGGGGGTCAGTATGATGTAAGGGACATGTAGAATAATTAAGGGTATTATGGTAAAATCTTATGAAGTTCAGTGAAGAAACTTTGTTAAAGGGACGTTTTGGTTAAGTTGTACTAATAAAAACCTATCAAAATCAGTGGAAAAACTTTGTTAAAGGAATATTATGGTAACAATTAAAATGAAAACCCCCAGTAATTCACCAGTTATGGTAAGCTGAGCAACCATAACTCACACCACCACTGTGCACTGCTAAGACTAACACCAGGACATCAAACATGACATCACAAATGTCATTGGTGTCATCATTAATGACATCACATGTGAAATTAATTGTGTTGAAAAGTCCCTACAAGGGGTTGTGTTTATAATGTTGGTAAGAAGATGTCGGGGGTAATCGGGAGACGTTTCATGAATTACGTAATCTATTAAAGAATGTACTGATCTAAACAACATTCTATTGGAGTGCTGTTCTAAATACAGGAACCTAATCATACATAAACATAGGCAATGGCTGCACTATGTACCAAAGAAGTGCAGTATTTATAATCTTGTAATGTTGGATAGTAAAATAATGAATGCTACCTTATTAGAGTTTTGAGTAATGTTAAACATGTGCTAAATATATAACAATTCAGGACTTACTACACACTTGCGCTACTAGAAACGATACATATGAAGACCACAATGCATACAAATCAGAGGCATACACAGGGAAACCAAAGTAAGCAAGAAAGAAACAGCATAATCAGAAACTGTTAATAACATAGAAGTTTATCTTCATGTATACAAATGATTTGTGTGTTTGAGGCCTGCTTATTGCCACATGAATATGCACCATGAACTGATATGATATGTGATATGATATTTTATTTATATACACTGATACACAAGGGTTTCAGAGCATAACCAGGCAAAGGGAGGGGAACAGGGGTTAACAAAAAACAATGGTGTTACTAGGCCCAGTGACATTAAGAACGCGCAAGTGCATGGGAAAGGGAAAAGGGGGAAGTGCTTGGAAGGGGGAGAGGTGGAAAGTGTGGAACAGAGGAAAGAACAGAATAAATAAATAAGTAAAATTAATAAATAAATAAATATAGGTGTTAGTGCAGCCAGCAAGTGGCAAGTGCTGGGTTAATCAGATAGGGTTTATCTTGATATGTGCAGAAGAGAAGTGAGTAGGGGCTGTATGGGTACAGATGCATACCCCAGGGCAAGTGGAGGCTCGGAGGCAGTGCAGGAGGGTGGCAGGGTGAGCAGATACCTGGGCCCGAAGGACAGAGGGTGGCCAGGTGCATGGTGCTGGGGAGAAAACAGATCAGCAGGGGAGAAGAGGGATAAATGCAGATGCAAAGAGGAAGGTCTTGATGTGCTTCCGGAACCAGAGATGGTTCTCCTCAAGTTTCAAGGTGGCAGGGAGGCTGTTCCAAATGGAGGCCCCAGCCGAAAACAGAGATCTACCCCCAGCTTGTTTCTTTGAAAAATGACTGACCCTGAGGGAGTTAGAAGCAGAGGAGAGAAGGGCTTGGGAGGGGAGGTATTTACGGAGGGGTAGTTGAAGGTATGTTGGACCCAGGCCCCAGAAAGCTTTGTGGTCAATGCAGAGGGTTTAAAATGTAATCTGTACGTCCACTGGGAGCCAATGGAGGGATTTCAGAGCTGGAGTGATACGATCCCTGGGCTTGAAGCCAAGGATAGGTCTTGCAGTCCTGTCCTGTCTGGATTAGTTGTAAAGGGCAGAGAAAAGGAAGCAGGTAGATTTAGAAAGAGGCTGTCACAGTAGTCCAACCTAGAGAGAACTAGACATTGTGAGACAGTAAGCTTCTGAGGGAAGGAGAGGAAAGGCAGAGTACCTCTAAGGAGGTGCAGTAAAAAGTTTGACTTTTTGGAGATGTCAGAGATATGTGCGAAGAAGGAAAGCGTGGAATCAAAGATGGCCCCAAGGTTTTTGGCCTCGGAGGTAGGGGTAGGAGGAGGGGCAAGGGATGCCAGCCAGAGAGACAAGGGAAAGAATGGTGGAGGTGTACCTATGAGGGGGATCTCAGTCTTGTTGGCATTCAGACAAAGATCTTTGGCGACACACCAATTTTGAATGGCAATTAGGCAGAGATGAGGGAAGGAGACGAGGTGGCTGAGGGAAGCTTGAAAATGAGTTGGGCGTCATCAGCATAGCACTGGAAATTTGAGCAGAAAATGGAAATGCAGTAGGCGAGAGTTGCCAGGTATTGGCTGAAAAGCCAGGGCGAGAGGTTACACCCCTCGGGAACACCACAGGTAGAAAGGGAGATTGAAAGAAGACAGGAAGGCCCCAAGTTGTACCTGAGAGTGTCAATCAGAGAGGAAAGAGGTCAGCCAGGCCAGAGCCTGATCAGTGATACCCAGGTTGTCACAGAGACGGTTGAGCAGGGTGGTATGGTTGACCATGTCAAAAGCAGAGGAAAGATCAAGTAGGCTGAGGACAGAGGGAGTGTTAGAGTCAATTTTGGAGAGCAGGCCTTCACGGATGTTAAGGAGAGCAATTTCCGTGCTTCTGACAGCTCTGAAGCCAGATTGGTGATCATGGAGAGAACCGACAGAATCGGAATGGAGATTGAGCTGAGCGATGGTGAACTTTTCAAGGGGTTCACTCAAAAAGGGAGTAATGGAAATTGGGCGTTAGTTAGCCGTACACAAAGGATCTGCTCTGGGTTTCTTAAGGAGAGAATGCACAAGGGAGTGCTTCAGAGTGGGGCTTGGAGATCCAGAGGCAAAGAAGAGGTTGCAGAAATCGGCAAGTGCCTAAGAGAGAGTATGAATGTGGTCCTTAATGGTTTTAGAGCAACAGGGATTAACCTCTTTTGATGAGGCTTTCATAGATCAGACTTGTCTAGCGACCTCATCAGGTGAGAAAAGAGGAAAGAAGGAGAAATATGGTGGGGGGTAAGTGAAGGAGGGTATGCAGGCAAAGAAGGGGGAAGAGGAGAGGGAGCGGAAGAGAGGGTGGACAAGATGTCCTGGGTTTTAGAGATAATGTGAGAGGCGATGGGATTGCAATGAACCTGGGAGGTGAGTGGAGGGGTGGAGACTGCAGCAGGGTTGGCCAGCTCCTTGCACATTTTAAAGAGTTTGGCTGAGTTGTTAGATTCAGCAGATATACTGGCTTAAATGTGGACTCTCTTCTTGGTATGGACAGAGAGTCAGTATTGCCTTTGGAGCAGGAGGCAGGCCAGTTTGTCAGAGGATGAACAAGAAGCCCTCCAGGAGATGGAAACATGAGAGGAGAGGAGGAAGTGATCACTCCAGCAGAGAGGGTGGTGAGGGGAATAGAGAGGGGGAGGCCAGAGGAGATAAGCAGAGTGAGTCGGGCCAGAGGGGAGGATAGAGAGGGAGAGTGAATCACAGAGGTCGCGAAAGAGTGCAGATGAGGAACAGGGAGAATCGAGATGGAAGTTGAAGTCACCAAGGAGGAGGAGTTGAGTGGTTAAGGCAGGAGGGAGCAGGACAGGTCTGCCCACTCAGAGAGAAATAAGTATATTTAACCATGGGGCCAGTAGAGAGTAGCAACAGTAAGAGAATGGCTAGGAGAGAGAGGGAGTCTGCAGAAAAGGCATTCAAAAGAGGAGTAAGTCTGAGTGGGGATGATGGAGGCCAGAATCCACTCAGGGATGATCAGGGCTACACCCCCTCTAGGTAGGGTGGATCTGGGGGTGCAGAGGATCTTGTAGCCATCAGGTAGGAGAGTGTCAAAGCTTGTGACAGAGCTGGCTGTGAACCATGTTTCGGTAAATGACGAGAAAATATATAAGTGTGTCAGGGAACTGGCACTGGAGAATTGCTTACCCCTCACTACTCTAACCTCAGAGATGGGTTGGAAAACTTATGGTCACACATATATACATTTACAAAACAGCATTCATCTGTGCAGACAGCAACTGTAGGCAGCCACACGCGTGAGCATACATGAAAGTAATTTTAATTGGGGATGTCAAACATATTAGAAGACAAACAGACTAATACATCAACAGGTAAAAACGCGCACAAAAAAAAAGTACAGTATTTTGTGTTAGGGAAAATAAGGCAAGGCTACAGGTAACAAAAAGCCAGAAAGAAAACGAACACAAAAGATGAGGCAACTTAATATACTTTCTAATCCTAATACACAAGTTATACAAAATGGCTAAAAGTAGACATTTGATGAGATAAAAAATGTCGACATGTTTCGGCCAGTAATCAGATGGGACAGTTTCTCAAGTGTCCATACAGAAGATAAATGTAGTGGCCATCTTCAGGACAGGACATTTCTTCAAGATGAGCCTTATGAACAACTTACTATTGGCATCAAAGATTTCCGAGTGTCGCCAGGTAGGTCATACACGAAACTGGAGGGAAACTCTAATAAACATCATTTAGGCATCCAGTGTGGGACTCAGAAAGACGTCGTAGCGTCAGATTCGCAGAGTGTCCTTTTAACACAAAAGAACGGCGTCAATCCCAATTCGTGGTGGGAAGATGCGGCAAGAAATTAATACCGGCATTCGAACACGGGTGAAATTAAGCCCGTGTAATCGGGGACTTGCTGTCCAATTCCTGTGCAGTCGATCTCACACTACTCGGTTATGAACCGAACGATCCTCTTGCCACAGCCGCGATGCAGCAACTATGTTTCGGTAAGACTGAGGACATCAAGGTCATGTTCTTCAAGGAGGTAGCAGATGTCAGAGGAGTATTTGACAGCAGAGCGAGAGTTGAGAGTGGCAAGATGAAGAAGGTCGCCAACCTTAAAGACCTTCTGGGGAGGGGTACATATCAGGGGTACGCCCTGCAGAGGCGTGTAGGGAGCTTGGGGTAGGGCAGAGGAGGAAGGAAAGGAGGACAAGATAGCCAGTGGAGGAGAGTTGGGTTCAGCTGGAAATGAGAGAAATTTCATAAGGCAAGGGAACCTCCTATAAAAGAGGAGGAGATTGGCCTGAGGTCCTTGCACCATGAAAGTGCCATTTAAATAGACATTAATGATGACTCTGGAGTTGTCAAAGGAATCCATGACGACTTCCCAGCAGCGGGTGCCACCATTAATGGGAGAGGAAGAGACAGGACAGAGCAAAGAGATCATGTGAGGAGTACAGAGATCTGGCGAAGGAATGGCAAAGAGGATTTCAGTGAGGGTATGTCTGTCAGAGATGCTAGTATTTGTATTTGTATTTATTTATATTGAGCACCTAACCGAGAGGTAACAAGGCGCAGAGGCATACAGAGGATTGCGAAGCTTAGTTACATACATACAGTAGCGAATTGGGTCCTGCTAGGTTACAGCACTGGAACATCCAGAAGCACTGAGGGCTGAAGAGGCAAATGGTTATAAGAAATATGCAAAATATACAGTCCTTTATACAGCAAATGCAGGGAGTATCCTGAATTGTAACTGCCAAAATCAGTTGGCATCAAGTGTATACATAATTACATTCATTTGTAGTGTGGCGCAGCCAGGGGCGTTATATATCATGATCCTTGAGCCAATTGATAGTCTAAGCTCTGAATTGAGAATAGGGGAGGTCCTCCCTACAGGGAGGTGGAAGGGAGTTGCAGAATTGTGCTGCTTTTACAGGAAAGCTATTCCCTCCAGACATCATACGTTTAAATCTGGGCACAAGGAGGAGATTGGAATTGGCCCTTCTTGAAGGTTGAGATGAAACTGGTCTGGACAATCTAGTTATAAGGTATTGAGGGGCTGCTTGGTGGAGACATCTGTGAGTCAAGGAGACGAATTTAAGGAAGATTTTATCTTTAGTAGATAACCAATTGACCGATCTTCTAGTCTCAGAGATGCGGTCCTTCTGCGGGATACTAAGGGCCGCTCTTAGGGCATTATTTTGTAGGATTTGAATTTTATTCGAGATATATTTATTGCAACCTATATAAAGTGCGTTGCAATAGTCCAACTTGGACAAGATCAGAGCCCTGGCTAGACTAATGCATTTGGAGGGTGAGAGGAATGGTTTGGCTGCTCTGATAAGTTTGCATGTGTAGGAAGTGGCAGATGCCATATCATTAACTTGTTTTTTGAAGGTGAGTGTGGAATCTAGGTAGAAGCCGAGGGTTTTTACCTCCTTGGCTACGATGATCTTATTGTTGTCTATTACTAGCGAGGTGTAATTTTGGTCTAGTTTGTTGAGATTGGATGATGAGCCTAGAATGAGGAGTTCTGTTTTATCATCATTCAGGCAAAGACCGTGTGAGGCCATCCATGCCGGGATGATGAGGTACACTTTGTTGACAAAGGCCAAATCCTTATCTGAGGATCTGGGTATCATCGGCATAGTTAGTGTAGGTGATACCCAGACCATCTAGATCATCAAAAAGGGGCTTCGTGAAAATGTTGTACAAGGTCCGGGAGATGCATGACCCCTGAGGCACGCCGCAGGTAATAGACGTTGGGTCGGCCGCTGCTAATGGGGAGAAAACTCTCATTGTGCGGTTGTTAAGAAAGGATTGGATCCAGTTGATGGCCTTGTGAGAGAAGTGGGCTGCCGTTTGTAAGTGATTGCATAGGATCTCATGGTCAACCAGGTCAAAAGCGGCTGAGAGATCAAGAAGTAGCAATAGTGCAGTCTTACCCTCATCTCTTAGCTCATCAATCTGGGCCTTGAGGTCTATGAGGGCAGTCTCAGTTCCATGTTGAGGCCTGAAGCCAGATTGTCGGACTCCTAGAAGGTGGAAGTGTTCGAGGTAATGTTGGATCTGTAGATATGCTATTTTATCGAGGATTCTAAGCAGGAATGGTACTGTGGTGATGGGGCAGTAGTTAGTAGGAGTGAAGGGGTCTAGGTTCGGTTTTTTGAGAAGGGGGAGGACCTAGAGAAGGGGAGGACCTAGTACTAGGTGTCACCTATTATAGATGTCAGCAATGAGGAGAACTGGGTTGGGGCCAGGATATCCTTTTTAAATTTCTTTTTACCCAACTTAGTGAGAATGGACAGATAATTGATGGAGAAGAAGTTAGAGTTGATAGGAGAAACAGATAACATCATGGGCAGGTAAAGTGAGGAGGCAGTTGGAGAAATATGCAAGTACAGCAGTATGGAGCTGTCACTGGACTAGTAGGTTAACAATTTAGGGCTAAAGGTTAAATGAAAAACGCACCCAAATTTGACTTTCAAAAACACTCCCAAATTTGACTTTCAAAAACACACCCAAATTTGACTTTCAAAAACACACCTAAATTTGACTTCCCAAAAACACACCCAAATTTGACTTTCGAAGGTAAATGCTAAGGCACCATGGGTAAAAGAAATTAGGTATGAGTTAGAGGAGAGTCCGCGAGTGAGAGCATTAGAGAGTATAAAAGGGAGATTAGTTGGAACAGGCTAAGGGGAGAGTAAAGCACCATGAAGGGAAAGGCCAGGGTAACAGAAGGAGGGTACTAATCCATGGAGAAGGAAGTAATAGAGTCTTGGTAGTCCAGATTCATTGCTGCGTGAGCTGGCTGCACCAAGGGAAGGCCAGGTTGTGGTAGTATTTTCATGTAGCATTCTGGTAGCGGACTGGGAAGCAGACAGGGGCCTTAGAAGTGGGCCTTTGGTAAAGGGCCCGGCTAAAGCCTACCAGCCCCCTATTGGTAGTTAAGAGGCACACACAATCCAATCATGATCCAAGATAGATGTAAGGCACCACAATACAATCAGTCCAAGGCAGGAACTAAGGTGATGGCCATCCTGATGAAAGGAGTCGAGTTCAAGGGCTCAAAGCATGCAACCAAAGCAGGACCTTGCGTTTGGATGAGAAGAGCAGAAAGATAATCAAGCAATGCCGTGGGTTATGGTAAGTGGGCCAGCTAAAGCTGGCCTGTCCCCTATTGGTAGTTAAGAGGCACACACAACTTAATCACGGTCCAGGATAGTAGTAAGGCAGCTCAACACAATCAGTCCCAGGCAGGAACAAAGGTGATGGCCATCTTGAAAGGAGCCGAGTTCAAGGGCTCAAAGTATACACCCAAATGGCAATCAGATGATCACTTTAGTCATGGCAAAAGGAAGATCGGCAGCTGATACCAAACCCTGAGGAAAGTACTGTAAGAACATATGACAAGGTTAACGTTAACGTCTACATATATAGCACCTTTTGAATGTTTATATTCTGACTGTCAGTGAACAAAACCACCTGGCCTAGATATGTCAGTGAACAAAACCATGTGACCCAGATATGTGATGTCATCAGTGATGTCATCAATACATTTGTGATGTCATCTGTGATGCCCTGGGTGTTAGTCTTAGCAGTGCACGGTGGTGGTGCGAGTTCTGGTTGCTCAGCTTACCATAACCGGCGAATTTCTGGGTTTTTTCGGTTTTACTTGTGACCATAATATTCCTTTAATAAAGTTTTCCCACTGATTTTGATAGGCTTTTATTAGTACAACTCAACCATAACGTCCCCTTTACCAAGGTTTTTTCACTGAATTTCATAAGATTTTTTCAGTGCAACTTAACCATAATGTTCCTTTGACAAATTGTTTTCATTGATATGCTATATAGACAAATCCCCACTGTAATCATCTAATGTCTGCCTGTAACACCCCCTGATGTACATGCCAACGCAAATGCTGGAGATTTCTAGGGAGCAAAAAGCTGATGAGCTCCATAGGAATCCATTGCAAATGTCAACTGCCATGCATCCATGGCAGGCAGCATTTAGTTCATTTGTATGGCAGACTTCAACAGGGCAGAGTACAAGCATGTACGCTGATTTTTTTGATAACCTATATTTCACTCCGCTTTGCAAATGAAGAACATTCGGTGGTGGTGGCCTGTGCACTCAGAAGTGCAAACCTGCTGCCAGATTACACAGATAATCAAATGTGAGCATCTTGTGTGCAAATATTGCCATCTAATTAAACAGAAGCCGCTAATTAAGTCAGTGATTCAACTGACACAGATATCAAGATGATGGCTTCAGAGGGAGTGGGAATCTGCCATTTCCCCGACCGGCAGAACAAAGAAAGTTTGATTATTGTATACAGAATCACGATATTGCACATCCGTCCTAAATGCATACTTTGCCCCAAAAACAATGAGGGGGTGAGCGAGGCACAGAAGGAAGGAAGGGGAGGGGTTGGCAATGTTGTACAAAAAAGTAATTCCTCATTTAGAAAAAAAGATGCCACCATTCTGCAAGTTGTGATTGGCAGATGTGGGAAAGTTCATTTAACTAGAGGAAGTTGAAGCTCAGTCTCTTTTGTCACACAAAGGTAAGTTGTTTTTTTCATATTTTTCTATTTCTTAAAATAATGTATGGAAAGTGTCACACATTGACGAAGTGGATACTTGACACAAGGATATTAAAGTGGAGTTCAGTCTGAAAGAGCAGAGCCCTCGGAGGCACTGTTCAAGGTCAAGTGATCTTGAATGTTTCTAGTAAACTTACCAAGAGAGTCATAATCAAATACCAAGTATACATTATGAAAATAAAATGTATGATTCGAATACCTTAATGCCTTAATTGTAAGATTCATTCACAAGACCTAATTATTTTTAATTGTTAGGATGGATAATTTTGAGTTAAACAACTAGTAAATGCTCTATTGGGTACGAAAGGAAGGAGAAAGTCAAGGCAATCCTCCGTCAGCTTTCTTCCTGATGACATTTCTCATGCAGACACAAATTCAAGCAGACAAGCACCGTGAGCCAGCTGCCATGTACTGTCAACCTGAATGCCTTTTTAATGAACGGTAAAGTTGTAAGTCAGCCTTTAAGGCAACTTTTTAAAGCGCATGCCACAACAAGAACGTCATTTGGACCTCACTTCCATCACACACAACAACAACAATTGGTTGTTATGTTAACGCGGTGTTCTTACATGCCCCCGAGGAATCTGTCTTGCTGTTTGCTTAATTGCTTTGCTGGGTAATTCGTAAAGATCATTTTAGTCTACTCAATTAACATAGACGTGTTAGTGCTGTTACAACACTTATCTGGTGACTGGCAAGGTGTTCATCTTCTTCTAAATTACTGAATGCGTGGGCGGACGCACGGTGTAAACCTTTGCTTCAACATTTTTAGTTTAAACCACAGGGAACTAAGGGTTATGTTAACCGAAAGACAGTGGGTTACGGCATTCAACTGACAATGCATATTTTGTGATTTTATCTGTATGCATTCCGCATCTTTCAGCACTCCAGCACAAACATTGGGTTTACTATTAGCATTGCTGTTAATTTCTTAGCATGCAAGTTTCTGGGAAAGGATGTGCACAGAGGGAGCCTAATTATTACCCTTGGGGTGAGGTAAAACAGTGATATGTAATCACTTTTTTTGATGGTAAAGGATTCACTGTCATGCCAAATTCCACAATTGAAATTAGAGTGGAGGAGTTACCTCCAGGGTTTAGCTGGTGGTAAATCCTCCACTTAACCTCTTATCAATGGAGGAATTACTGAATGCAGAATTGCTACTTGAGGTAATTCCTTCAAAACACTCGTGGAATCCAATTGAATGTCAACATCTGGATTAACACTGTGATTCTACCACTTGTAACTGGACAGCTTTCACTCGATTACAAGTGTGGTATTGTTAAAGGTAATCAAGTTTGGTGCTGATTCCTCGATTTTCCACCAAATCCATAATGAATGTTAAATGCTCATGACACCAGTACATGGGCAGCAGAGCAGGCACCTAGATTAGTGGGTTGCAATGCTATGCATCATTGTGGGCCTAGGTACATGATTGGAATGCCTGGCTCATGATGTTATTCCCAGTAATTTAAATTATTTATCTGGCATGTGATGTGAGTACATGATGTATACATAATGTGAGTACATGTGATGCGAGTACATGTTATTGGATGGGACTATATGGTATGTTATGTGAGTACCTGGTATTTGATGACAAATGATGAAATACGATGAAAGTACCAGCTCGTTGCATGCCAATGCCCACCACCTGATATAAGTTCCTTGACACTGAATGTCAGTAGTTTATGTATGCTCTAAGACGTGGGCATTTGACAATAATATTTGCTATCAGATATGAGGGTGAGGCATTTATGGCAATACCTGGGATTACAATGCAAGTTTCTCGATACATTGTGGACATATATGGCTTATGCAAATAATATCTGGTATTTTAGATCAGCCAGAGGTATATAATGTGAATAGCTGTCATTTGAAAGCAATGAATGGTATCTTATACAAGGATCTGAATTTATTTGTGATTATTCAAATATGGTGTAAATATCTGGCAATTAGTAGTAACACCTGGCAACACTCTTGAAATGATAAGCATAGCTGATATTTGATGGCAATATCTGCTGCATGATATGAGTAACTGTCATTTGAGGTGAGTATCAATCATTGTGTAATTACATGGACATTTGGCGAGAAATACCTGGCTTACGTAGGCTAACTCCACAACAACCAGACATAGAAAAAAACAACCTGCTATGGAAGAAACCCAGTCCACCCTTTTTCGAGACAAACAAGAGCTTAATTTTGTATGCAAAAGAAAAATGGTGACAATGTTATAATAGGTCCACTGCCACAGAGCTCTCTCTCCTCATCAAAATGGAGTTCACTTTATAAACACACAAATCGTCACTCCTGACGCATTCAATATACTGTATCATTCCCCACCCTGATTGGCTGCCGTCTATTAACATGCTAATGGTTACATATAGCCCCCTTGCCAATTGCTCGTGACATCTTCTCTGCCATCTTCTCCGCATGAGGGTGACAAGCTCTTCACCTCGAAGCGCTGCAACGTAATTGGTTAAACTTAAATAGCAACACCCTATCCTCACTCCTAACCAGGAGAGGTTCACCTGGTCGTCACCATTAATTCGGCAGATAACTTTGATATCAGCACACAAGGCAACTTTTTTCTCATCCCAGACACGTAGGCACCCCCATCATGCCTCCCAATTGTAGTCTTATGATTTGGCATCACACTTTGCTCTGCCTGGTACGAATCATAGACCTTTTTGTTCTCTGCTACCCCCTGTATCAGTTCCCCCTCCCGGATAGTAAACATGGTATCCCAATAATCCAGCTAAGTCATGAAGGATTTAAAAGCACTATTCCTGTGCATATGGTAGTTCAAATAGAATGAACATCCTCCTGAGCAGGCACTAGTGCCCTAGATCTCAATTCCTATTCTAAACTCTCTCAGGATCTCTGCCGTGGCCCCAACGAGTGTGGCCTTCGAACTGGGCTACAACCCATCTCCCATCCAAATACTCAGATTCCTACCTAATTATTCAAAAAGCTTAACTTTATATGTGGGTGTACATGCACGTTCCTTGCTACACATGAGAATTGGAATGTGACATTCAAGCAAGAAATTAGGCCTTGTTGTTCTGTGTCTTCAGCTTAGGTGGGCAGAGTTAATTGAGGTCACAAGTACACAATAGCAAACTTTTGAGACAAAACCTTTTTTTTATTTAATATGTCTTTATTATAGCTACATGTGTTTAGGGCTTGTAACTGGAGGGACAGCTCTGAGTACGTCATAGCTATGGGCTAGTAATACATGGTACAAAGAGGGGTCTGCCCTGACGTCTTTAGTATTGAGGTCTACTTATTAAATTTAGCAGGCCTAGATTTATTCTATCATGTCACAAACTAGCAGAGACATTCTGGATGTAGTAATACTCATTAGATTTGAGAAATACAGACAAAAATAGATGTGAAGGGTACAGCTTTTTTATTTATTTTGCTGTTAATGCATTTCAAAGTCAGGCATTTGTTATCTTTCTGCAATTTTTTAAAATAAATAAATAAAAAAGGATTCAGTACATTAAGGGTAGTTAATTTCACAGATCCTTGATGTAACTGAGTAAACAATTAAGTTGCATTGATACAAAGCTTAAAACAATGTAGTGCTTTGAAAAACAATGTGTAACCACCACCTATAGTGACAAGTGATAGTACAGGTACATAATACAAACTCCAACTAAATAGACAACAATAGATGGTATCACAGTTGGTTGTATGTAGCCAGGCTAAAGGGTGACCTAACACGTGGTCGACGTCTAGATCTAAATCAGCAGATTGGAAGGATCCGGTAGGGAATGGAGTGCTGGTCCTTAGACGTTTCGGCAAGATGCCTTCATCTTGGGCCTGGAGAAAAAAGAAAGTAGGGGCAGGGCTCTATTAGTGCCTGAGGTGGAAGTTTAAAAATTGAAGAACATGACATAAAAATCCATAGTTGTGGTACACCACAGTTAGTATTAGGATAGTAGCAAGGGAAGCACGGGACTAACCTGGGGGGTAGCCAAGTTGAGTGAAACTTTGGATGCTGTTTCGCTGGTGTGGAGCAGGGTATCAATTGGTCCTTGCTTGTAGGGAGCAGCGTCAAGCTGCTGTGGGCTAAAAAGGTAAGAATACAAATACAAACACTAGTAGTCTAGCCTTTGGTACCCAGTGTTAGCCAATAAGATGTGTCCATGAACTGGGTAGGGGAACAGGTAAATGAGGAAAGTATGAGCTCACCTCATTCAATATGCTCACAATGCGAAGTCAATGGAGGTGGATGCCGGCTGTGAGGTTGGCATTTCTGGAGGTTAAAGGGGGCAAGTGGTAAGAGCTAAGATCCCAAGCTGGTAGCCCAAAAGTCACTTTCCTGGTAAGGTGAGAGCTTAGTTCCCAAGCTGTATGCCCAGAAGTCATTTTCCTGGTGAATAGAAGAAATAGAAAAAATGGCATGGATACAATAAATAATGGGACAAGGGGTGTCACGAATGGCCTGGTGGAGGGGGCTCGGTATAGAGTTACCTGGATTTGTAAGTCCGTGGTGAATAGCAAATAATCAAACGGAGCCGCGGTTGCGAGGTGCTGCATGGGCTACGTGTTTAAAAGAGTGCAGCCAGATCCGAGCTGTGTGTGGTCGGGCAGGACGCGCATGCGCAAGGAGAGTAGTGTAGTTGAAGGTGCGCAACTGCGCATGTGTGGTCGGGCGAAGCGGTGTGGCTTCTGTGCGTGCACGGAGAGTAGTGTGTAAGTGCTGCCCCTGTGCGCATGGCTATGAGTAAAAAGGGTCTTGTTAGTGTTTGGATGGCGTTGTTGTGGCCATGGGAACCCGAGCGCGTGATAGTGATACACACCCTCGGGAAATGAACAGGATCTATATGTCTGTGTCAGACTGAATGACCTGTATGTATGGAAATGCCCTCTAGTGCCGCAGTTCTGCGCGTGAAAATGAGCAAGATGTCAAAGTTGTTACACCTCGCCCTCGGCCGCGCCACGTTTCCCGGGTTCTGCCTCGTTGCTCTCGTATGAGCAAGAACAATTGGGGAAATCCAGGTAACACCAAAATAAGGGACAGGAAAGTGATCGCCCTTCATAAAGGGTTACGGCGCCGGCATGCGCCCTTCTTATCGCGCTGGCAGCTGCCATGGCAAATTTCTACACGAACTACAGTATCCAGAAAACCTGTTACGTTGTAGTTCTCGGCGTTGAGAGGGGAGCCTCATTTTCAAACGATACGCCTCTTGTTGTTATTTATTCCACAGCGGCATACAGAACGCTGCTTCTGTTTAAAGTTACAACCGGCATACTTTCCGAAGTGCTCTCCCTGTATCTTGAATTGTGAAGCCCTTGTTTTTCCCGTGTACCGACCCTGCTTGCACACGGACTCCTTCTTCTGAATCTTCGATTGAACTGTTTTCTGACCACCCGTGTACCAGACCCCTTGCCTGCTTCCGGAACTCTTGGACACTGATTCTGCTGTGCTTCGTGACCGCCTGTGTACCAGACCCCTGCCTGCTTCCTGGACTCTGAGATAGTAACTACTCCGGTAAGAAAGACTCTAATTGTAATCCCATCTTCTGTGGAATTCGACTTCATTCCTAAGTGCATCTTTTGAACGCTTTGCTGTGGTGCACCATCCCGAAACCAGTGCGACCCTCGTTCCGTTCGGGGATAGCTACCTTACTAACCTCCCTATTATTTATTTTATACTTTCGTTGTTTCCCAGGACTCTTTACGTCAATCCTATTTCCATCAGGGGTAAAGTATAGTTTTTCTTGGTTTTTCCATACTGCAGAATAATATATTAGCCATATACTAAGGCCTCTCTACTTTATAGGTTACTCCGGTTCCTTTGGCTTAAGGGGAGATTAAACCAGGTACTACTAAAGGGGAATAGTCTTGGGAAAAAACCAGTTTCATTATTGGCAGATTGTTTAACTTGTTATCCTTTCCTTTACAGCCTGGGTTTGAGACGGTCTGTTCTCCCCGCTTTTTTGATCGATCGGTCCCCTTGTCTGTACAGTTCAGCAGGTGGTCATATCGGTTTAAAGAGTTCATTCCCTCACAGAGAGGAGGCTTGGGTGGAGGCTCCAACCCTAGCTCCTTCAAGCAACTCCCCAGCAATAGAGGTCCGGCCTGTTTACGTACTCTCCATTCCGGTGAGTAACAGAAACAGAAGCCATGGAAGAAGTTGATCCTTTAACCACCTTGGTTCACTTGGTATCTGAACTTCGTTCTGATATGACAGCCGCACATAGTGCTATCCATCAAAGGATCAACACTTTGCAGAGTTTCCCAAGCCCCCACACCCTGGGGGTGGATACGTCTGCTGCTACGGCATCAGGTTCAACCGGGCCCATACCCTCTGCCTCTGGCTTTACGACTACCCCGGTGCTTATGGCTACTCAATTCCCACTGGCCCCCCCAGAACGATTCTCTGGGGATCCTAAACATTATCGCACGTTTATCAACCAGTGCAAATTACATTTTCTCTGTCGGCCCACTGCTTTCCCTAATTCTACAACGAAGGCAGCCTTTGTTCTCTCTCATCTTGGGGGTACCGCAGCCGCTTGGGCTAACCCGTTACTGGAATCTAATAGTTACGTCCTTTATGACTGTGATGCTCTCATCACGGCCATGAACAGAGTATTTGACACCCGCTATAAATCCCAGGCTACTGACCTGGAGTTCCTCAATCTGCGTCAAGGCACATCCTCTTTGTTTACATACCTTACTAAATTCAATCAGTTGGCAGCTGAAACTGATTGGCCGGAGGAGAAAAAATCAGCCGTGTTTTACAAAGGGTTGTCAGATGAGTTAAAGGACGTTTTGGCCACAGTACCAGTGGTTCCAACCACTTTTGGTGAACTGTTAGACTTGGTATTACAAATAGATGCTAGAAGAACCGAAAGAAGGGGTGAACGCAAGTCACCAGCCCCTGTTACTCTGCAGGTGGAACAGTCTTCTCCTTCTACTTCGCTTCCAGAACCTATGCAGATCGGGGCAGTAAGAGGTCCTTTGACTTCTGCACAACGGGATTATCGCAGAACGCATAATTTATGCATGTATTGCGGATCTGCTGAACACCTCTTGAAGGATTGCCCTAAGAGACCTGTCAAAAAGCCGGGAAACGCCAGAACCCGGCGATAGACAGGGTCCCTACGCCGGGGGTGCTTTCCTTGGACTCTCATGGTGCTGTTTCTGTTCCTGTTAGCCTTCCTGTGGTATTTACCACTGAAGATAGTACCTTTTCTTCATTGGCGATCATTGATTCCGGGGCCACCGGGAATTATATGGATTACGATTACGCCACAAGTAAGAACGTTTCGGTTGTCTCTAAAGCCCAACCCGAGGCTGTTCACGCTGTGGACGGTACATCCTTGGTCTCTGGCCTAGTCACACAAAATACCTCCTTAATTCATATGAAAACCAGGGAAGGACATGCTGAGTCGATCTCCTTCGATCTCATTAAAGCCCCTCAAGTCCAGGTCATCTTGGGCATCCCTTGGTTGCAACATCATAATCCAGCCATCGACTGGACAAGAAAAACGGTGCAGTTTCCTTCCACTGAGTGTAACGAAAAGTGTTTCCTAGACACTAGTGTGTCCTCTGAGTCTTCTTGTCAAGCCTTGGTAGCATCTATGTCCATGATTGGAGCCATCACTAAATCTCCCGAAACCGAAATCCCTCCTGAATACAAGTCTTTCTGTGATGTGTTTGACAAGGGAGGGGCAGACCAATTGCCACCTCATAGGCCTTACAACTGCCCAATCGATTTACTGCCAGGTGCTAAGGTCCCGGCGGGTAGGGTCTATTCCCTTACGGTTCCAGAAGATAAGGTATTAAAGGAGTATATTGACAAGGCATTGGCCACTGGGTTCATTAGACCTTCCAGGTCCCCTGCGGCTTCTCCGCTCTTTTTTGTTTCAAAAAAGGAGGGCGACCTCCGCCCCTGTATTGATTATCGGGCATTAAACGCGGTGACGGTAAAAAATCAATATCCCCTCCCGCTCATTTCAGTGCTCTTAGACCAGCTCGGTTCTTCTGTAGTCTTTACCAAGCTGGATCTTAGGGGTGCATATAATCTCGTTCGAATGCGAAAAGGGGACGAGTGGAAGACCGCATTCAAAACACGCTACGGACTGTATGAATATTTGGTGATGCCGTTTGGTCTCTGTAATGCCCCGGCCACCTTCCAGGCATTCATGAATGATATTTTCCATGACTGTTTGGATCAGTTTGTTGTAGTATATTTGGACGATATCCTCATATATCCACCCTGCAGCGAGGAGCACACGAGGCACGTGCAAATTGTCTTGCAACGGTTGAGGGAAAACCACCTATTTGTCAAAGCTGAAAAATGTGTCTTCAACTCCACTGAAGTGGAGTTTCTTGGTTACGACCTGACTAGTAGGGGTATAAGAATGAGTCGCTCTAAAGTTAGGGCTGTCTTGGATTGGCCTGTTCCTACATCGATTAAAGCCTTGCAATCCTTTTTGGGGTTCTCGAACTTCTATAGGCGCTTCATCCGTTCTTTTTCTTCTATATCAGCGCCGTTGACGGCTTTGACCAGCTCTAAGAAATCCTATCAATGGAACCAGGAGGCACAAAGAGCCTTTGACACCCTTAAGGCAGCCTTCACTTCCGCCCCAGTGTTACAGCACCCTAATCCGTTACTCCCATTTTTGGTGGAGACCGACGCCTCTGGCTCGGCTATTGGGGCGGTTCTATCTCAAAAGTGTCCAGATTCAGGGAAAGCCCATCCGATTGCATTCTTCTCAAGAAAATTGACGCCCTATGAGCGCAACTATCCAATCACAGAAAGGGAACTCCTAGCCATAAAAGACGCTTTTTCCGAATGGCGGCACCATCTTTTGGGGGCTCGACATCAGGTCACAGTTTTTTAGGATCATCGGAGCCTTTTGGCATTTAAATCAATGAAATGTCTTACTGCACGACAGGCTCGTTGGCATCTTTTCTTTTCCCAGTTTTATTTCACAATCACATATCGACCGGCCCGATTGAATACTTGTGCAGATGCTTTGTCACGCATTGCCTTCCATTCTGACAACAAAACCTCTGACAAACCGCTCTTGTTACCTGGTAACGTTGTTTGTGCCTGCACTCCTCAACCTAGCCTGCAGACTTTGATTTCGGATTGGGTCTCCGCGCATAAAGAAGAATGTGAGACTCTCAATCTTGATGTGGTTCAAGGCCTACCCTACATCCAAGGACGCTTGTTTGTGCCTCCAGGACAGGCACGATTACGTGCTCTAGCCTGGTCTCATGATTCCCTATGTGCGGCTCATCCGGGTCAGCAAAAGACGCTGGAGGCATTACGCCGTTGGTCCTGGTGGCCTACCATGTCAAGGGATGTGATTGACTATCTGGCATCCTGTTCTGTATGTTCCCAATGCAAGGTCTCCCGTTCTAAACCTGTGGGTCTGTTACGCCCTCTCCCTGTGCCTCACAAACCATGGTACATGGTTTCCATGGACTTTATTGTGGATCTACCTCCTGTGAAAGGTCTTGACACTATCTGGGTAGTAATTGATTATTTCACCAAGATGGCGTTGTTCATTCCCTGTACAGGTCTGCCTTCTGCCCCTGTTTTGGCTTCCCTTTTTCTCCAGAACGTTTTTCGGTTCTTTGGATTGCCTGCCATCCTGGTTTCGGATCGTGGCTCTCAATTTACATCACGTTTCTGGAGGGCTTTGACTGCTTCATTGGGTATTGACGATCGGTTCAGTTCTGCTTATCATCCTCAGACGGACGGGCAAACCGAAAGGGTAAATGCCACCCTTGAACAATTTCTCTGGTGTCTCTGCCTTCGTATCCAAGCATCATGGTTGACGATGCTTCCCTCTGCTGAATTCGTTTATAATAATTCCATGCATACCGCCTCAGGGGTCTCCCCGTTTTTTGCCCTATATGGTTGCCATCCACGATCATTACCGTTTGATCCTACGCTTCCCATTGATAACCCGGCGGCTCGGGACTGTGTAAGGGAATTGGTGACGACCCGTAGTACGGTTCGCTCTCATCTGCTTCTAGCTCAGGCCAGGGCAAAGAAAAATGCTGATCGTCACAGAAAACCGGCACCTAATTACAAGGTGGGCATGAAAGTTTGGTTGTCCACCCGTAATTTGCGGATTCCTGGCAAACGCTTGTTGTTACCTAAATTCGTGGGTCCTTTTCCCATTACTGAGATTATTAATCCGGTGGCTGTACGCCTTTCTTTACCTACCTTGTGGAATCAACATCCGGTATTTCACGTATGTCTCCTGAAGCCTTGTCCACCCTCTGTTCGGCTGCCCGATCGCCCTCCTCCGATTCAGGTGGATGGGGATGATGAATACGAAGTGGCGGACATCCTGGATTTTCGTCTCCGTAGGGGGCGCCCCTTTTATTTGGTGGATTGGAAGGGTTACGGTCCCGAAGACAGGTCCTGGGAGCCCTTGTGCAATATACATTCTCCGGCTCTCTTGCCCCGTTTCCATGCACAGAGGGGGTCTGCGCCGCCTTTGGGGGTGGATGCTGTTACACCTCGCCCTCGGCCGCGCCACGTTTCCCGGGTTCTGCCTCGTTGCTCTCGTATGAGCAAGAACAATTGGGGAAATCCAGGTAACACCAAAATAAGGGACAGGAAAGTGATCGCCCTTCATAAAGGGTTACGGCGCCGGCATGCGCCCTTCTTATCGCGCTGGCAGCTGCCATGGCAAATTTCTACACGAACTACAGTATCCAGAAAACCTGTTACGTTGTAGTTCTCGGCGTTGAGAGGGGAGCCACATTTTCAAACGATACGCCTCTTGTTGTTATTTATTCCACGCTGCTTCTGTTTAAAGTTACAACCGGCATACTTTCCGAAGTGCTCTCCCTGTATCTTGAATTGTGAAGCCCTTGTTTTTCCCGTGTACCGACCCTGCTTGCACACGGACTCCTTCTTCTGAATCCTCGATTGAACTGTTTTCTGACCACCCGTGTACCAGACCCCTTGCCTGCTTCCGGAACTCTTGGACACTGATTCTGCTGTGCTTCGTGACCGCCTGTGTACCAGACCCCTGCCTGCTTCCTGGACTCTGAGATAGTAACTACTCCGGTAAGAAAGACTCTAATTGGAATCCCATCTTCTGTGGAATTCGACTTCATTCCTAAGTGCATCTTTTGAATGCTTTGCTGTGGTGCACCATCCCGAAACCAGTGCGACCCTCGTTCCGTTCGGGGATAGCTACCTTACTAACCTCCCTATTATTTATTTTATACTTTCGTTGTTTCCCAGGACTCTTTACGTCAATCCTATTTCCATCAGGGGTAAAGTATAGTTTTTCTTGGTTTTTCCATACTGCAGAATTATACATTAGCCATATACTAAGGCCTCTCTACTTTATAGGTTACTCCGGTTCCTTTGGCTTAAGGGGAGATTAAACCAGGTACTACTAAAGGGGAATAGTCTTGGGAAAAAACCAGTTTCATTATTGGCAGATTGTTTAACTTGTTATCCTTTCCTTTACAGCCTTGGTTTGAGACGGTCTGTTCTCCCCGCTTTTTTGATCGATCAGTCCCCTTGTCTGTACAGTTCAGCAGGTGGTCATATCGGTTTAAAGAGTTCATTCCCTCACAGAGAGGAGGCTTGGGTGGAGGCTCCAACCCTAGCTCCTTCAAGCAACTCCCCAGCAATAGAGGTCCGGCCTGTTTACGTACTCTCCATTCCGGTGAGTAACAAAAGTAAGTGTACAAAAAAGCGTGATTATAGCTGAAGCCATCCATAAGAGCGTGATGTTAGATCTCTAAGGAAATGGACATGATCTGAGTGTCTGTGTAAAAATAGTTAGCCTATAAATAGTGTGGAGTGCCCTGAGTAAACTAGTCCCGGAAGCGGGGGGGTGACATGGGGCTGGGCTAACCTGGATGTAAACCGTAAATGCCAGTCAAGTAGGGATGGAAAAAATGGAAAATCAATTACAAAGATATGGAGGCCTCTGGTTGAGGAATGGATGGCCTCTGGGTAATGGGGAGCCTAAAAAATGGAACAGGAGGGGGCTACCAATGCTGGGGGTCCCAAATGGCTCCAAGGCGCTACATGCAAGAGCTGATCCCTTATGTGGGTGGTCCAGAAGATGGGAATGGACGAAGCTGGGTTATCTGTGGTACCCCGTGGGTTCTGTTTCATTGAGCCCCTCTGTACTGCTTTTCAGTTTGAAGATCCACCAAGCCTCTTTGTGATTAAGTGAATTGATGGCATTGCTGGTGTTGGGTACCGAGTCTGCTACCCACCACAGGATGTCATCTGGTCCATGATGATTTTCTGTATAATGTTGGACCATAGACGCTGTTAGGGATTTACATCTAATCCGAGATCATTGTTCTCCTATTCTTTTGTGGAATTGGCGAGTGGTTTGACCTACATAACAGAGACCACAGGGACACTCAATTATGTATATCATGTTAGCTGTTTTGCAGTTTGTGAACTTTCTTAGTTGCCAGTCTTTTTCCCCGATCTTGAAGGAATTCATTTTTTTGGTGAATCGGCACACTGTGCATGTACCTCAAGGGTGGTGGCCCTTTATTTCTCGCATGTTCCATATTGTTGATCTTTGCGTTTTGTTCTCTAATCTGTCATGTGTCAACATGTCTTTGAAGTTTTTTGATCTTTTGAGCGCCATCCTGGGTACTTTTTCGTCCGGCAGGCTTAATTGTACTAAAGGCCAGAATTTTCTCAGTATGCCTTTGAGTTTAGTAGTGTCAGGGCCGAAGGTAGACACGAAGGTGAGGGTATCATCATGGTTAGTGCTCATCAGTTTAGGTGTTAGCAGGCTTTCTCTGGGTGTATATTTCGCTCTTTTTGTGGTTTTCCTGATGAGTTTTTTGGGGTATCCTCTGCCTTGCAGTTTACTTTGTAGAACCTTAGCGTGTTTGTTATATTGGTCCAATTCTGTGCAGTTACGTCTTAGCCTCAGAAATTGGCCATATGGGAGATTATCCCATAGGTTCCTCGGGTGATGGCTGTTGTAATGGAGCAAGGTGTTTCTGTCTGTCTCTTTAGTGAAGAGGTTGCATATCAGGGTCCCGTTCTTGTCTGAGATGGAGAGGTCCAGAAAATTGATAGTAGTGCTGCTGCTTTGCATGGTGAATTTTATTTCTTGTGTCTTGGTGTTGAGCCAATTGAAGAAATCGGTAAGGCTGTTCTTGTCGCCTTTCCATGTTAGAATGACATCATCTATATATCTATACCATGAGGTAATTTTGTCTTGAAAAGGGTTAGAAGTGTTGAGGACGCAGAGGTGTTCAAATTCAGCCATAAATATCACCGCCAGGCTAGGAGCGAATGCTGCTCCCATGGCTGCAACAAATGTTTGCAGGTAGAAGTTGTTGTCAAATGTGAAGAAGTTGTTGGTTAGAGCAAGTTCAAGGAGTTCCACCATAAAGTAGCACTACTATCAATTTTCTGGACCTCTCCATCTCAGACAAGAACAGGACCCTGATATGCAACCTCTTCACTAAAGAGACAGACAGAAACACCTTGCTCCATTACAACAGCCATCACCCGAGGAACCTACGGGATAATCTCCCATATGGCTAATTTCTGAGGCTAAAACGTAACTGCACATAATTGGACCAATATAACAAACACGCTAAGGTTCTACAAAGTAAACTGCAAGACAGAGGATACCCCAAAAAACTCATCAGGAAAACCACAAAAAGAGCCAAATATACACCCAGAGAAAGCCTGCTAACACCTAAACTGATGAGCACTAACCATGATGATACCCTCACCTTCTTGTCTACCTTCGGCCCTGACACTACTAAACTCTAAGGCATACTGAGAAAATTCTGGCCTTTAGTACAATTGAGGCTGACGGCGCTCAAAAGATCAAAAAACTTCAAAGACATGTTAACACATGCCAGATTAGAGAACAAAACGCAAAGATCAATGATATGGAACATGCAAGAAATAAAGGTCCACCACCCTTGCGGTACATGCACAGTGTGCCGATTCAGCAAAAAAATGAATTCCTTCAAGATCGGGGAAAAAGACTAGCAACTAAGAAAGTTCACAAACTGCAAAACAGCTAACGTGATATACATAATTGAGTGTCCCTGTGGTCTCTGTTATGTAGGTCAAACCACTCGCCAAATCCACAAAAGAATAGGAGAACATCGATCTCGGATTAGATGTAAATCCCTAACAGCTCCTGTGCTCCAACATTATACAGAAAACCATCATGGACCAGATGACATCCTGTGGTGGGTAGCAGACTTGGTACCCAACACCAGCAATGCCATCAATTCACTTAATCACAAAGAGGGTTGGTGGATCTTCAAACTGACAAGCACTACCGAGGGGCTCAATGAAACAGAACCCATGGGGTACCGCAGGTATCCCAGCTTCGTCCATTCCCATCTTCTGGACCACCCACATAAGGGATAAGCTCTTGCATGTAGCGCCTTGGACCCATTTGGGTCCCCCAGCATTGGTAGCCCCCTCCTGTTCCATTTTTTAAACTCCCCATTACCCAGAGGCCGCCCATTACTCAACCGGAGACCTCCATATCTTTGTAATTGATTTTCCATTTTTACCATCCCTACTTGACTGGCATTTACGGTTTACATCCAGGTTATCCTAGCCCCATGTCCCCCCCGCTTCCGGGACTAGTTTACTCAGGGCACTTCACACTATTTATAGGCTAACTATTTTTACACAGACACTCAGATCATGTCCATTTCCTGAGAGATCTAACATCACGCTCTTATGGATGGCTTCAGCTATAATCACGCTTTTTTTTACACTTACTTTGACATCTTGCCCATGTTCACGCGCAGAACTGTGGCACTAGAGGGCATTTCCATACATACAGGTCATTCAGTCTGACACAGACATATAGATCCTGTTCATTTCCCGAGGGTGTGTATCACTATCACGTGCTCGGGTTCCCATGGCCACAACAATGCCATCCAAACACTAACAAGACCCTTTTTTACTCATAGCAATGCGCACAGGGGCAGCACTTACACACTACTCCCTGCACACGCGCAGAAGCCGCACCGCTTCTCCCGACCGCACATGCGCAGTAGCGCACCTTCAACTACACTACTCTCCTTGCGCATGCGCGCCCTGCCCGACCGCACACAGCTCGGATCTGGCTGCACTCTTTTAAACACGGAGCCCCTGCAGCACCTCGCAATCGCGGTTCCGTTTGATTATTTGCTATTCACCACCGACTTACAAATCCAGGTAAATCTCTACCGAGCCTCCTCCACCAGGCCATTCGTGACACCCCCTGTCCCATTATTTATTGTATCCATGCCATTTTTTCTATTTCTGCTATTCAGCAGGAAAGTGACTTCTGGGCATACAGCTTGGGAACTAAGCTCTCACCTTACCAGGAAAGTGACTTTTGGGCTACCAGCTTGGGATCTTAGCTCTTACCACTTTCCCCCTTTAACCTCCAGAAATGCCAACCTCACAGCCGGCATCCACCTCCATTGACTTCGCATTGTGATCAGATTGAATAAGGTGAGCTCATACTTTCCTCATTTACCTGTTTCCCTACCCAGTTCATGGACACATCTTATTGGCTAACACTGGGTACCAAAGGCTAGACTACTAGTGTTTGTATTTGTATTCTTACCTTTTTAGCCCACAGCAGCTTGGCGCTGCTCCCTACAAGCAAGGACCAATTGATACCCTGCTCCACACCAGCGAAACAGCAATCCAAAGTTTCACTCAACTTGGCTACCCCCCAGGTTAGTCCCGTGCTACCCTTGCTACTATCCTAATACTAACTGTGGTGTACCACAACTATGGATTTTCATGTCATGTTCTTCCATTTTTAAACTTCCACCTCAGGCACTATTAGAGCCCTCCCCCTACTTTCTTTTAGGGAGACCTTCTCCAGGCCCAAGATGAAGGCACCTTGCCGAAAAGTCTAAGGACCAGCACTCCATTGCCTACCGGATCCTTCCAATCTGCTGATTTAGATCTAGATGTCGACCACGTGTTAGGTCACCCTTTAACCTGGCTACATACAACCAACTGTGATACCATCTATTGTTGTCTATTTAGTTGGAATTTGTATTATGTACCTGTACTATCAATTGTCACTATAGGTGGTGGTTACACATTGTTTTTCAAAGCACTACATTGTTTTAAGCTTTGTATCAATGCAACTTAATTGTTTACTCAGTTACATCAAGGATCTGTGAAATGAACTACCCTTAATGTACTGAATCCTTTTTTATTTATTTCTTTAAAAAATCACAAAAATAGAACAAATGCATGACTTTGAAATGCATTTGGAGCAAAATAAATAAAAAAGCTGTATCCCTCACATCTATTTTTGTCTGTATTTCTCAAATCTAATGAGTATTACTACATCCAGAATGTCTCTGCTAGTTTGTGACATGATAGAATAAATCTAGGCCTGCTACATTTAATAAGTAGACCTCAATACTAAAAACGCCAGGGCAGACCCCTCTTTGTACCACATGTGTTTAGGGGTCTGACTAATTGGAAACAACTGGGTCTCCTCAGCAAGCTTGGTTATCAATGGTAATATTATATGATCAAGCCTGAAACTAATGTTGGAAATGAACATGTTTCAAGGCTAAGGGCAATAGAGAATTACGTACAGTTTATCAAGACCACACAATTGCCTAGAAAATGGCTCTAAGAAGGCTAATTAGATCCAATGTTTGATGACTGACACACATGGGTACGTGGCAGGGCAAGTCTTACAAAGAAGAAAAATTGGGCACTTATTAACATGGCCAATGGGAAGACATCACATGATGTGGCATTGAAGTACATTCTTTAGGTTTAAAAGGTGTGCAAGTTTTATACTTTGGTGACATTATAAGAAACTGGACGATTTTGCAGGTGTTCGTTATTAATCTTCAGAGTCCGAGAGGCAAAAGTTTGCGGGTGGTGAGTAAAACACCTGCTCTCCTACACCCGCACCCCTCTGCTGATTGGGATCCCACAGTAAAAAAGTCAGTTTTCAGCACTGGTGATTCATCTATTTTAAGCCGACACATTGAAGTATGAGGCCTCTTTTCCCCAGTTTGGGTAGTGGCTGCCCCTCTAGCACAGGACTGCCCTGCTGACGCCCTATGACGGCACATCTGGTTTATGCTAACATTGTTATGGGCAGGTCCAACTGAAGATGTGTGGGGGCCCATTTCAACATGATGCCCCCCACCCCCACTTGCTTAGAGTGGAAAGCATTCAGAGGCACCTTTGGGAGGCACACATTTTAATGAAGATAAAGATATGGTTAATAGCAGCCAATTATCATGAGACGGCGCGCCAGCAGGGAGCTGAAACACTGAATGCACGCTGAATAGCAATCAATCCATCTTCGTAAGCAAGTGGCTGATGTGGAGGAACTGGTGTTAAAAGGTAACTATGTGATAACACTTCCAGTTTCCCCAATGGAAATCACAGCCGGACGGGCTTCAGCTAATGCAGCTTGTAAGACAAGCGCTGAAAATTTGCAGACGGTAAACCCCAGTACATATCTGATATTTAAAGGCATATATTGTCGTGTTTTTAGACTGCTGACTGGCAATATGGAGGCAGTTGCTGGGGGCCCCCCTGAGGCTCGAGGCCCATTTCATTTGAAAAGGTTGAAAGACTCTGACGTCATCCCTGGTTATGGGCGTGAAAAGGGGGTTGCAGTTTGGTGAAAGGGCAGTGCAAGGGTCTACAGGACTGTGGCTAAACTCTGTCTATCTATCTCTCTCGCTCTCTGTCCCTCTGTCTCTGTCATCTCTCTCTCATGACTTAACACAACATTATGTTGTCTGCTTTACTCTACTTCTTCCCCATCTCTTTACTTTTCCTACTACTCTTTTCTTCACCTACAGTGCTTTCAAACGGTCTAATACTGGCACCAAGCACCATAAAAACAGAAAACATACCATACAATTTTCCTAGATAGCAGTGCCTCTAAGAGTTTGTAAGTGTTAGGTAAAGAATGTGACCCCTCCCAAGCCCTACAGGTATTCAGCAACAGCCTTCTTTGTGGACATCGTTGGTCATTCCCATAGGTCAGGCATGCTGCCCCACACCCCACCCATTTTTACTTTGGGCTATTAGGTCGCACTTGTGGCACACATAAACCAAGACTATTGAATTAGAGTAAAGCTAGGGAGAAATGGCATTTGAGGAGGGACACACAAATTATAGGTGCTGTTTGGTTATTTGCCCACCCGTTGACTTCCCATGGCCATGCTGACCCTGTGGCCATTCCCACCCAGTTCCTACCGCTCCTCGCCTAGAACAACCTCCCCATTGGAATTCTTTGAGCTCTGTTCTCAAGCCTTACCATAAAACGTTGTACTCAATGTGCCTGACATTGCTTTTTTTTCAAATCCGACTTCTGAGAGTTAAAAACATAATTGGAGCTGTAAATGGGCCACTGGTGTAATAAAAATGTATTGACCATATCTGCTGTCAGCCGCTCGATTTATTAGCACTGACTGATTTCCTGTTAAAAACAATCATTGGCAAAGGCAACAGTTTGGGCTTTTTTTTAAGTATTAGGCATTCGCCAGGCACTGCTTTACGATACCCAGGTACTTACACCATTTTGCAGGTGCTGCCATCGATAGCCAGTTAATACTACTACAGCAGTGCCCAGCAAAAGCCTTTTCCATGTGTAAGAAAAATGCCAGAAGAACAGTTGGCATTGCCAATGCTTGAAAAGATTAGCAGGCCGCACACCATTAGAGCCTAGTGTAGACTGTGGAGCTCTTATGCGGAATGCATTAGAACTAAAATCTTTTATTTTTTCCAGAAAATGTGAAGTTGATATTCCTGGGTGTGTTCTGCTGCTGCATGCTACTGAACGTTTTAATAGGTGAGTGAATGACAACAAAGCAGGGCTTTAATGCGCATATGCAGGGCTTTATCCTCTAGGAGTAGAGTACAGGTGCTCTGCTAACTGCAGGACTGGCTTTGGAATAATACTATGATATTTACATGTCTGTCTGTCACGTGCACCCCCATTTCATGTACAGCTGACAAGTTTACGCTAATGGAAGGCACAAGCTATAAACTTTTCAATTGGTTATATCACTCCTTGATTGCTGATTATAAGATGACCCCAGATCTATCCTTGTGTGAGAATACTGCTCGCATCCTCAGTGCTTTCGACAGCTTTTTATAATTTGAGTGGGCTTTGAGTGAGTTTGTGATTGTGGTTTTGCGTGTTTGCTGATGCAGGTTTCCCCCATTTCAGACATGGTAATGATGGACTTGAGAAACCTTCACTCGAGAATGTGGTGTGTGCATTTGGGGCCGCTGTTTTAGCCTCTCATTGTGACACAGCGCGCCATTTACGGTTGAAGCGGCCATGCAGCAGGGATGCTGGGTCCTCCACAGAGTCGACATTATGCTCTGCCCCCTGGGGTCTCACACCTGTTGACCACGCTGGATTCCTCACAGGGTGGCAGGGATTGTCTGCTGTGCTGCGGCACCATGAAAACATTGTATTTCCACATTGCAACTTTCTCGCTCAGAGTTTCACAATTCATTTTATTTTTATGTTTGCAGATTCCACTGTCTCTGAGAGACTGGGAAGGGGTGGGGCAGGGCACAAGGTCCTGCTCACCTTTTGATTGCCTGGCGATTGTTAAATCCATCTCTGAATGCAGCATTGGTTCATGCTGTGAATGTCACACACATGCAATGTATTCCAATTGACACTATTACAAAGCAATTGCTAGTCTTCCCCGAAATTAGCTCCTAAAGTTTATGTGTTCCCTATTAACTACTTCAGCCCATAGGTTCTCCCTGCCCCCTACACTGCCCTCTAGGCATGCTCTGCATTTTATTATATTTTCCGCAATCTGAATCATTTGGGAGGGGTGGTGATCTGAATATACATCCCAACATTCTCCCCTTTAGTTAGTCATTTGTTAACTAACCCAGCTAATTCCCTTCTTATATAATCATCATCCTTGGGCACCCATACATTACGTACATGACCCACGCTTACCCCATTTTGAGCATATTTTTTCTGGGTTAAATATGAGGTAATCTGAATCCCAATCCCCTGATAAATCAACCTAGTGCTCCACATAATTCTCTTAGTCTGCAGGGTCTGGTGGGGGTGAGGACAAAGTCCCCGGGGGTCTATAGGTCTTTACATTCTCACCATTTGTGGTTTATTTGGATCCTCTATTTGAGCCTGCCCATACTTTGTACCTGGGTGAGCCATTCCTGCCCCAACTGTAACAATCCTCATTGCACTGTTCTGGATAGTCTTTTCACAGCATCAAAGCATCATCTGGAACATGCAGAAACACCAGCAGGAGCACCACAATTGGAACCAATATATTCACCACTGCCCCAAGCCAGATGGTGCCCATGAAAACAACATATCAAACCAATCTTCTGCCTACACACCTGAATCACTTTCCATGTCAGTCTGTAACTTGTGCAGGGCCACTAGGATGTGTGTCAGGAACTCATTAAAAAAACAATTTGGTGGTATATGTGCAACAAGATAACCCTATCTTTCTGCACATGAGGCCTTCCATGGCTGTCAGGAGATCCAGGACATATTGGTTTTGAAGCGTCATCAAGCGGATTGCCCTCAACCCTCTTGATAGCATTTAAACCTTTCTTGTTTGTTATCATTCGCAAACTGGATCACTTCCCTATGGACAATCTGCAACCACTTGGCGTTTGCTGCAGCCTGGATGCCTGGAACTAAGGGCGAAACAAAGAATACCTCCGTCTTTGTGAACAGCCGGTATTTGTCTGCAAACGCTTTGACCAAGTTTGATGAATCTTCTGACAAATAATTTCTCCTCCTCTGCTGCTTCAACGACTGCTTGTTTCTCGTTGTTTTTCGGGGGGTTGGATGTAAGTTGAGATAGATTGCAACACTCCGTGCTTGGATGTTATTGTCGGATTAGCTTCAGGCACCACTAGGATAGTTGAATGCAAAGCTGTTAATGCACACGTGTCTCTCCAGCAAGGAGGAAGATGAAGGTATGCTTGTTGACCGCATAACCAGTACAAGTCCGTTAAGGCTGCAATTCCTTTTTCAAGTTCCATGTCTTGTTGCCCTTTTTGGTTACTTCCTACAGGAACAGTTCCATGCCCTCGAAAACAGAACTGATATTTTTTCTGTTGAACCTTTACTGGTGCTTCTCGTGCTTCGATTCAAGTTAGTTTTGGTATGTATGCAGTCCACATTGCAAAACAGATCTTGTGTACATTCCATATCACTTCTTCTCTGAACCCTGACAACCCCCTTGCTGCACAGCTCACCACCACCTTCTCCAATCTGTTTGACACAAACAGTATTCTATCCACTTTTAACTTGGGCCGTGTATTGCACTGGGGTGAACTGTTGTCTTTAGCACACTTCTCTTCATCCTTGTCCATTAGTACAACTAGCACTTTGTGCCCCTGGAACAGACTGAAAACACGACACAGCACTAAATGCACCAAACACTGGGCTTCCAAGGGCAATATTTCTTGGGGTGCTAATATTTTGGGTGCCCCAGACACACGGGGGGGTGAGGGAGCTGACATAACAACTCCTGTTATATCTCTGTTTACCCACCGAGTTAATGTGGCAGTACCATATATTACTGAATTTTGGGTGGTGCATATCATACATTGTATTGAACAAAACATCTTTTAATTGGCTGTATTTGTTCTCCTCATCTACACCCCTTTTAAACTCGCAACCTTAAAAGCAATATAATTGTGTCATGTATCTTTATTTGTTTAAAAAAGATTTCAGTAGTCGTGCAGTCATCACTTGATGTTGGAGCATGAAAGAATTGAGTAGTTTCACAACCCCCTGTGTTACACCTCCACCCTCCCTTTATATGACCTAACCATATAACTTCACTAGATAAATATAAAAATGAAGCCAAGAAAAATCCACACATAAGAGGGAAAAATATTCTTCTACACAAAGCATAAAAATCCCTAATGTTGAAACTGTTAAAAAAAACAAAAACTGACAAAAATATTACTTTACTAAATCATTGAAGTCAAATGTCCAAGCAATGTTTAAACACTAAAATGCAAATGACCTGAGAAAAACATAACACAGATATCATTTTTAGAGAAAAGAAAAATGTCAGTTTTAAAAACATTCGGATAGAATGCTAGTTGGGGAAGGCAGTGTTTGTGGTGCCTTCCTAACATCAGACAAATGGACCCAATAATGTAAGTATTTCACTTTGACTGCAAGCGGAGTAGCATACACCACAGTGTAAGGGCCGTTATACAGAGGCTCACTCCACCTGCGGACAACATTCTTAACGTACACTTTATCACCAGGGAACAATTGTAATAGTGGCAAGCTTGCAGCACCACTGCAGTGCTATTTTCGCCTTGTTCTGTTCAACATTGAGCAATCTTTTAGAAAGGTATCTAATACACTTTGTTTACTGAGTTAAATGCAAATGGAACTCATCCCCCAACATTGATGCTGCCCTTTGAGCATCAGATGCACTGAGCTTGAGAAATAATGGCATGTGCATACATCTCCCTGTCACTATTTTGTGTGGGGAGAGGTGATGATACTTAAAGGGCTGGGTCCCCAAACTGCACAGGGCTAAAAGGAGGCAATTCACCCAATTTCTCTATAATGTTGCACAAAGTTAGATAGTTTGGTTTTCAATAAACCACTCATCCTCTCCACAACACTATTGGCTTGGGGTGATACATGGAACATATCTTGTGTTTCATTCCCAAAGGATCTGCAATTTCCTTGAACAGCTCGTTAAAGAAGTGAGTGTCGTTGTCACTTTTTAAGCATATTGCACACTCCCCATTGGGGAAACACTTCTCTCACCAAAAACTTGGTGACAAATTTGGCATCAGAATGTGCACGTGAACCAGCCTCAATCCAATGGGGGAACGGACAGACCACAACTATGAGTTAATGTAAAGTATTACATCTGTCACCCATATCTGCAAAGTCTATGTGTAGATCCCGAAAAGGGACAATTAGATGAGGCCAAAGTTCCTCCAATGTTTTTAATGTCTGCCCAGTACTATTTGCCATGTAAACCACATAATTGGATGTGAACATAAATAACAATTCCTGTTTATTGGATACCTACCAACATATCTGGAGCAATATGCTGTTTGGACATGTGAATGGGGTAGAGGAGCTGGTCAAAGACCACTTACGCCAAATCTTGGGGCATCACCACCTTCCCTGTACTAGTCTGTCTCCACACAAAATCCGTTGCTCTGCGCACACCCCCTTTTCTGCCAAACCAACTTCTCACTTTGCGGTGCCTGACCTATTAATCCGGTAACAGGGAGTGCAGTATATGGAACCTGCCATTGTAACTGTATTTTTATGAATTCTGGATACTGGGGAATTTCTGGTACCGGAAAATACGCAGCCAATGTTGCTGCCATGTCCGCTGCTTCATTCCAGAGGGAGATGAAATCTGCACCACCTCTGTGGGAAGCACATTTGACAATTGCAGCGAGTGTGGGTTGTGCCAAGGCCTCGATCAATCAGTCCAACAGAGCTGCATGCTGTACTGGGGACCCATCTGCTCTACGAAATCCTCTCCTCATCGATCTAGAAAACCCTGAATGAATGGTGGTGGTTACATAAGCTGAATCGGAATAAATCATAACCCAACAACCGCATGACACCTCAAGCGTTTCAATGAGAGCAACCAGTTCTTATGTTTGAGCCTAATAATGTCCTGGCAAACTTTGCAGCAAAGAAACCTCATACTCCCATCAATTGATCATACCACTGCTGCCTCAGTATGTGTCTGGCCTGTATCCGGTCAATAATTGAAGACTTGTCAACAAAAAACACCTCTCCGTAATCTAAAGCATAGTCACATGCATTGGGGATGTTTTGGGGATGCTTTGAGGATGTCACCCTCAGGACCCTCATACATAACACTGTCATGCACTTCGTCATCATCAACAATGGGTTCAGTCAAGAACATAGCTGGATTCACTGTCTTACAATGAACAATGGGCTTGAGAGAATCACTTCATAAGCAGAAGCCCTCTGTGTAGGCAGTGTGGATTTAGACCTTTCCAGTATTGCAAAGACAGTGTTTTCGACATACAATGTCAATGAACATACCATGACAACATTCACAGACTTCTCAATGGCCAAAGTAGCAGCAGCCAACTCCTGTTAAAATGGGAACTGTCCCTGCATAATGGAATCCAGTATGCCACTGTAATAGACTAGGGGTTTCTGACCAATGCTGCTGTGTTGTGTCAATACTGTTTTCATCATTTGACCATCAGATTGTGTAAAAAGATACAACTCTTTTGTAAAGTCAGCAGTTGCCAAAACAGGAGTGGAGATAAAGTTTTTCAGCTCCTGAAAACTGTTAACCATCTCATCAGTCCAAGCAATAGTATTGTTCATTTGTTGTGCTTCTTTGATTTCCTGGAGTAAGGATTGAGTATATTACAAACAATCTGCAGTAATTACAGAAACCCAGAAATGTTTCCATATCCTTAAACGTCACTGGCTGAGGGGCAGCATGTACTGCTGCCACATGTTCTGGAGTCAACTTTTTCACATTTACAGAAATCAGTTGACCCAAATACAACACCTCCTGTTGACAGTACTGCAACTTTTCCCTCCTTATACCCTTTGTAGGCCAACAGTCGTAACAAGGCAATAGAGGCTTCCCAACACTGCTATTGAATGATCATGCTAGGGACGTCAATGTTTCCTAAATCTTCACGTAAAACCCTGTTAAAAATACTCAGGGAGTCACAATACCCTTGGGGAAGCTGAGTGTGTTAGAATCCGCTCCGGCAGTCGCTGTGAGATACTGGGAGCCTGGGTGTACGGCCACCAAATAGAAGACATTTTTCAAATCCACCATAGTAAAACTGGTGGTCTCAGCAGATATATTGCACAACATTGTAGCAGGGTTTGGAACCACTCGGAACTCTACCAGAACTACATCAATGTTGGGGTGCAAATCCTGTATCATCCTCCAACTAGCCCCCTTTGATTTCTTTATGGGTTAGATGGCGGTATTACACAGTGAATTAGATGGTACTATAATGCAGTGATGCATTTAGGCCATAATGGTGACATAAGTCACTTCTTCTGCTGCCTTTGATAAGGGATACTGTTGAACTCTGGGCAAAACAGCACCAGGTTGAATTTCATATGTTTTTACCAGTTCTTTCTTAATTTGCTACAAGTTCATTATATTATATTCACCTCCAATGTAGCAGCTCTCAAGTCTGTGAACAGAAGGTGGCATTGACAAAGCACAGGGGAGAACACAAAGTGTTCTAACCATCAACCAACAAGCAGTTATACATAAAAGAACATTACATATATTCAACCCTCATCTTCGCACCCTGAAACACTTGTGTATAGGCGCGTTATAAATGCCATGTCATATGATATTATATCATACTACACCCAAATATACCTTTTTGTAGAAATGTTATCTTAAAAATGTAGAAAGCATTTTCTTCCATTTAGCACACAATATAATGGAATGTACCAAGCATAAACCATAACTGTACACCTAATAGTATCACTTCAGTACAACTGTTCAAAGAAACTCACATACACCAAGCTCTTATAGAATTATCCCCATCAAAATCCCAAAATATAAATGAAAGATGCTTTGATGTAACTTCACTCCTTTCCTCCCCTGATCCTTGCTGTGAAGAAATTCCAAATTCTCCCATTGATGTTTCCCATTCCGATACACCATCTCTTTCATAAATACATTTATTTTTGATACTATAAATATCTTGTATATTGTTCTGTTATATAAATCCCCAATTAATAGTCTGTGGACTAGACAACTATTGGGGGACACATCTGTTTTGAGAACAGACACCCCAGACAGTCCAGGGTGTCTGTTCTCAAAATGGGTGTGTCCCCAGACAGCGTGCGGTGTCCGCACATTTTTGGTTTCACATAATGCATTATTAGTTAGTCTAGGGATAGCGCGCCAGTTCTACGGACAGTCATGGACATGCGCCCTGCATCTCTCGTCTGATGGGAGGCGTCCTCTACACAGGCAGTTTAAAACTGCATTTCCAGACAATTTAGGGTGTTTCAAGTTGGAAGGTTACCCTCCAGGAGCACCTAGACCCAATCTTAGTTAATCAGACAACTTTTTATAACTTTCCAAGACCTATCTTCGTCTTGGTAGTATGGATACAGTCACAATATCCACGGATGGTTCCTCTGAAGGGACACACTGATTACTTTCCGTCATTCTCAATCTGGCAGTCCAGGAGAGAGAACCTTCCTTGGAGAGTTATTTAGGACACCTTCTTGGAGGCCTCATCTGGCATCAATGTCATCTGTTATGGCCATCCCTCCTCTCCAGCAACCACCACAACAACCTGGAGGGCCTGGAGAGGGGAACAAGCACAGAGATACAGATGTGGATCATGAGGAAGATGAAGATGAGGTTGGGGAAGTCCCTATCTCCAGCGCCCAGAGGGAGTCCTGGCTGTGGCGGTTTTTCACCACCGTTGGTGGTGCTCCAAAGGCTTTGGCAGTTAAAGTGAGATGCACTGAGTGCCACGTCGTACTCAGTCACACAAAACCTGGGCTGTACTCCTAGAGAACCACATACATGCGCTGCCATACCAAATCCAACCACCCGGGTGTAGGCTGACGGCCTCTATCCCATCTTCCATGATCGCTCCTGTCACCACAAAGAATATTCTTTGGGCAAAGGATCCCAGTGTCTGCCTCGCAGGCCATACAGAATGCTTTTTGCCCTTACATTTCTTGGGTTACATTGCTATCTTTCTACTGAGAAGCACCGATCTGTAAGGTGAAGCAGTTTCATAGGGCTTTCAGGGCAGTGGTCAAGTAGCAAGAGAAACACTGCCACCCACCTTAAATGTATGGTCCTCCCAACATCTTCCCCTGTCCACCTGCCCTTCCGTCTCTGTGGTTGGTTCCCCGTCCTTCCTTCCCTCCCCCACCTTACCTTGCCTCTCCTACAAAAAACAAAAAAGCCCAAAAAATGCAAAATGAAAAAAAAAGGTTCCTTTAGGAGCTACCTTTCACAGTTAAAAAACAGAACACAAAAATAAATTCACAGCACCCTTTGCAGCCTGCATCATCCGCATACAGCGAGGTAGTCCACGGACATCTGGAAAATACCAGGTGTGGGGTGGGAATTTAACTCATTTTAATTGTTTTTCATTCAAAAATTGTGGCTCTTAAAATAATCTTTTTTTTCTCTGTATGGCTTTTATATATTGTTTTTAATTATTTGGTGTTATGTACCCAACTAACAATTATTTGACTGAACTCAATTATTTTTTCTAACTTTAACAAAAAGTGCTTCTATTTTTTTTCTGTTTTTCCGTTTTTTCTACTTCAAGTAAAGAATACTTCAATCCATATTCTGTATGTTCACAAAAACTGTTTCGATGCATTTAGAACATTTTACAAGAAAAATCTGATTGCCCACATCAGTGAGATGCATTCCATCTCTTCAAAAAAATGTTGCCAATATCAAATTTTATATTTTAATTATGGAAAGATGTCATCCCAACATCCTGCAAAAAAAGCACATACAACATTATTCACATTTTGCCTTGCTTTCTCAATTTGTGGGCAAAATAAATTTGAAAGTATCCACATTGTCTCTGAGCCATCTGTGAATGCATTATTTTTGAATGTGGAAACAGTTCCATCAACTTTCCAAATGTTTCCAAATGTTTCCTTCATAGCAAAATGTAATGAAATTCCGGTAATTTAGATCAAACGGTTGCCTACACAGTGCACTGTGATGATGGTTTGATTCTTTAAGTTAACCATATTCTCACAAAATGGGAGGAATTTTGCTGCCCACTTCATTCCTCAAACTCTGTACTATGAAACTTGAAATTCATCAAATCCAAAATTGTCAGACAATCCACATTGCTCAGAATACACATTCAACCAATGGATCCACAAATCCCCCACAATCCAGACAACCTGCTTCCTCAAAGCCATAGCCATAGCCATCTTCACTCCATACAACAAACATAACTCTTGCTACACATTCTTCTGCACACCACACACCACACCCAGTAAAACTGATTGGCTCATCCCCCAAATGTCCACGGACATTTGCGACTGTCCGCGATCTCCACAGTCCCCTTTCCATGCCAGGCTTCCTAAAAAGCCCCGAATGTGGCACGGTGTCCGTGGACGGCATATTCAATTGAAGGGGTGGAGAGGTGTACACTTAATTTAAACAATTTGTTCTACAATGGTGGCTCTTAAAAAAACTTTTTTTGTGGGGGAGGTTCAGCGTCATTCAATTTAATTTCTTCTCATGTTTATATTCAACACCTACTAACAAATACTTTCCATAGCACTCCACATTTTCACATTAAAGTTGTTCACATTAACTTTTCCAAAGAAAGATTAACATTCAAAAGATAAATGTAATTCCCAACATTATTTAAATCCATTCCATTGCTCCAAAAAATGATTTACACAATCCAACATGGTATTTTCATTTGGAAAATATGCCATGCCTAAGCCATTTGAAAATCACATCCACCATCATTAACATAGTGCCTAGCTTCTTCCATTAGTACATAAAACACATTTGGACATCTCCATATTTCCATTGGATTGATTTTAGAAATAAATAGCCTTAGCATATGGAAATAGTTCCTTTAAGCTTCAGAACATATCCTTTAATGCAAACTGCAAAGATACTGGAGTAACAGAGCCCTCCGTAACAAACAATAATAATATCTGGACATTGGAATTGAGCCTAACTCCGACAAATAGATAATGAACACACCCAGTTTAGACCAGAAACTGCATACCACCAAACTTCCACTCCCTACAAATCAATATTAGCAGAGATTCCACAAGATTCAGTAGAACCTTTCAAACAATTCATCCAACAATCTCCCACCACCCACACAATAATCTTCTTCCTAGCAATAGCCAAAGCTATCTTCCCTGCAAACAACAAACAAAACACCTGCTACCCTGTCTTCCTGTCAACCACAACCTCAACACCTAATTGGCAGCTAAACCCCACAGTCCCCTTTCCATGCCAGGCATCCTTAAAAGATCCAGATGTGGCATGTGTGATTAAATGACTACTGCAGTGTCTGCAGATGGCGTAGCACAGGGCAGCCCTTTTACCCGTTTACTTTTATGTTTTTAACACTCCCTCATTGGCCGCTTTCAAACAGTCAGACACCCATCCACCAATCACATTAAAAAACTCTACATGTTATCCTGTGATGTCAGTTAAACACTTGAGATGTACTCCTGAACTCACAGCCAACTGGATCAACAATAACTGAAAAACTCTCCAAGATTTCTATTTGCACATTCAACATCTGAATCTAACAAGACATATTACAGGTATACATATATTTGTTTAAGTATTTTTGACAACTCGTGTACAAATCTATATATGCAGGGTTCCTGCATATATAGATTTGTACACCTGTAATAAGCTTCTCAAAAAGTATAGTTTCTTTTTAACCACTCTATCAAATGCCATGTATTGCAGCATTTAGCACCTACTCACATAAGGTGGCAGTTAGTTACAATGCTGTACGTTTAAAAATGTTTATGTTTAGAAGATTTTTCATAAATGTACAAAAATGCATATGTGCATTTATAGCAGCACCTAGTGTATTTATTTTTCTAAAAGGCAAGCAAAAGCAGATAAAAGAGATGTTTACAACATTTTCTAGGTGACACTTGGTGTGTGCACGTTTAATATTTTGGCAGTACATGCATACTTGCCAAAATGACCCATTCCAAACTATAGCTGCTTATCATGTCTTGGTTTCTTTTTTTGCATTCTTTGACTTCTAATACCGCTTGTCCCATTACCCAACTCATACTACAAGTCCCAGAATGCAAAATAAACTAACCAGGCTTAGACTGCAACATTAAAAAGCATCACCTTTTAATTAAATGAAAAATGGAAAATACTGAGCATTTAAACAATGGGCCTCATTACACGTTGTGTGGTAAGGGATTAACGTTACCGGTAAAGGAATACCGGTATCGTTAAATAACCATGCCAATTACGACCCGGGTTACCGCTATTAGCGGCACCGCTAAGTACGGTGCCACTAATAGCGGCTAGTTCGCAGGCGCGCGAGCCTTCATCCCGTAAATAGCAGCATGGCGCTAATAGCACACCATCACAAGTCATGCGGACATGCTAATAGCCCTAATAGCCCCTTACCGGTATGGCACTAATACCGGCATCGCAAACCACCCATTAAGAGAACTGAGCAGTGTTCCCACCTGCCACAGGTGGACACAATCAGCACAAGTGGAGGCAATGGAGACTGTGGCAGCACAAAAGGAGCACACCACACCCCTTCACACACCCCTTCCCACACCAAGATGGTTCCAATACTAGCAGCATTACATGGGCTGGAGGACATGATTGCAGTGCAGCAGCAACAACAACAGGCAGCACAGAGGAGACGCAGGAGGAGGAGGAGGAGGAGGAGGAGGAGGGCAAGACAGGCGCAGCATGCACCAACAGGGCACCTAGTAATACCACAGAGGCTGCCACCAATCCCCAGGGTCCGAGCCAGTCCATTTAACCTAACCCCTGAGCAGATACACACCCTGTACCGTCTGGACCGGGATACCATCACCAGCATCTTGGACATGATACATGACGACATTGTGAGCCTCATACACATCAGAATTGCCATCCCCCCTCTACTGAAGGTGGTGACTGTGCTCCACTTCCTGGCCACAGGCACCTACCAGCATACAGTGGGGCATATGCATGGCATCTCACAACCAGTATTCTCATGCACGCTGAACCAGGTTCTTGATGCCCTCCTGAAGCATGCACGTGAACACATACTCCTGCCACTGTCTGCCCAGGAGATCGCAAACACCAAAGTTGGCTTCTATTCACTGGCAGGCACCCCAACTTGCATCGGGGCCATCGACTGTACCCATGTGGAATTGGTCGTCCCACATCACAATGATGTAGTCTACCGAAACAGAAATCAATTCCACTCTATCAATGTCCAAATGGTATGTGACGCAAACAAGATAATCACACATTGTTGTGCCCGATTTCCCATATCAACCCATGATTCAATGGTCCTGCGGAACTCAACCATACCACGCTACATGGAGCGGCAAGCCAGACAACGTTCGTGGCTACTTGGTGAGTAGCAGGGCAAGCACATGGCAGTGTAATTTTGGGGGAGAGATACATACTCCAACTGGGTGTGATTGGAGGGAGAGATACATAGTCAAACTGGGTGTGATTAGGGGGGAGATACATACTCCAACTGGGTGTGATGGGGGGGAGAGATACATACTCCAACTGGGTATGATTGAGGCGGGAGAGATACATACTCCAACCGGGTGTGATTGCGGGGGAGAGATACATACTCCAACTGGGTGTGATTGGGGGGGAGAGATACATACTCCAACTGGCTGTGATTGGGGGGGAGAGATACATACTCAAACTGGGTGTGATTGGGGGGGAGAGATACATACTCCAACTGGGTGTTGACAGTTGTCCGTAGGACAAATGGACATACAGATGTACGCCAATGTCCATCAGGGAAGGCCACAATGTACTTGAGAAGAACCCACATGCAATCTGAAGCTGCACAACATTGAGAACAATCCAAGTTTCCAAATATTACACATCCATCCACATCCACATTGCACTTCATGCCACACAACATAATACATAAATCAGCAACATGGCGTCAAGATAGTAATACAGACTTAGCGCAGCACAACATCAATACAGCAATGCGTCCTTGAATGCATGCAAAGGGATCACCCCTAGCCATAGCACTGAACCACACAACTATAACACCACTGAAGTGATGCTTCACAGCATGGCATCATCGATGTCGGAATCGCAGTACACTAGCAGTGTGGTACCAAATTTGCCTGGCCCAAAGGACACCTAAGACCTGGCCTCACCCAGGACATGGCAATTACTGTCGGAGGCATGAATCGGGCATGTCCACTTGCAGGGTCGAGATCACCTTTGCACATTGCAGTCACACAGATCGTCTGCATGCATGCTGGAAATCGTGGATTTCAATCACAATGCAAAGTCGATTTGTGTGATATCTACAGGCCGCACTTGAGGTGAACAGTAACAGGTCCCCATTCTTCCCCCCATACAGGTGATGCTGGCTATCCCCTGAAGAGGTGGCTCCTTACCCCTGTACGCAACCCACAGAACAGGCACGAAGAGGACTACACTTGTGCACATACCCGTACCGTGATTAAGCAGACATTTGGCCTTTTGAAGACACGGATCAGGTGCTTAAGCAGGTCAGGTGGGGCTCTCCTGTACGGCCATGAGAAGGTGGCCAAGATCACCATAGCATGTGTCAAGCTGCACAATATGTGTATCAGATGGAATGTGCCACTGCCCCCTGACGTTGAAATTCAACCACCTGAGGATGATGATGGTGATGAGCACGGAGGTAACGGGGATGCTGGTCATGCAAGAGGCAATGCCCAGGAGGGACGCGATGCGCGACAGCATCTGATCAACCAAATATTCAGAGACACATGGTTTAACTCTGTAGGATGGATATGGGTATTAGTGCACTGGTGTCTGTGGTGGATCCTGTCACCAATAAGGTACACATACACAATGACGAAGTCCAAGCCTGTGTTATAACTAGTCACCAGGGTATTAAGGTATAATGAGATGAAAAAATGCATGTGCCCAACTATCCCACCACCCTTTCACCCACCCCTCCACCCACAACACTCCAGAAACACCCTTCCCCCCTCCCCCCAAAACACTCCCAAAACACCCTTTCCCCCTCCCCCCACAACGACCCCATGTGTGCCTTGCACAATGTTGGTGTCCTGCTGCACACGTGCCAGCTAGACACTGCTGTTCCTAATTCCCATTGCCACCATCACCATTACGAGGTTGGGATGATGTGCGCCTCGTGGTGTGCATGGAGCGGCAGAGGGGGCTTGTCTGCCTTGAACTCGCTCGCAGATGATGAGGAGGCTGTCTGTCCCTGTGGTGGTGGTGGGAACTGGCGGTCCATCGCGTCCGCTAGGCGTGTGAGGACCTGCCTCAGTTGGCCAATCTCCACGTACAGCCTGTTGGTACCTAGCAGTCTCCGTGATCTCCCCCCTGAGACGGGCAGCCTCTTCCAAATGCTGCCCAACCAGCACTGTAATGTCCTCCTGGCGCTGCTCGTGGTGTGGCTGCTGCACCTACCTCTACGTCCCGGACATCAGGTGAGGCCACCGGTGGGTTCCAGAACCCTCCCGTGTTCTCTTCGCCAGACTGGCCATGGACACTGGATCCTGATGTTGGCCGTGGAGTTGCTTCTGGGCTTCCTGGGGTGTTGGGGGTGTGCATTTGCATGGTGAACTCTATAGGCTCCTCCACATCTGACAGCGGCGCTGTGGCTGATGCCTCACCAGTAGAACTTGTGGCAGCGGGGGGTGGGCCCTCTGTGGGTGTAAACTGTGGTGGGGGGTTCATATCAGTGTGTGTGGCAATTGTTGCTGGAGTAGACTGCGGTATTGGTGCAGTGGCGCTCTTGCGATGTTTGCCCCTCTGTTGGGGCTCACTCCTCTCTGTGCTCCTTGATGTGGTGGGGGTGTCCACTGTCTCCTGTGCCCTGGGTTTTTTTCTTGGCAGGGGGAGCCTGAGTCGCAGTGGCAGGTTCTTCACTGTCTGTATGTGAGCCTGTGGGGGACAAAGAGGGGGATGGCTCACAGGCAGTATGCTGCGGACCCGGAGGCGGAGATCGTCCCACCGCTTCCTGCACTCCCTGATGATGCGGGTATGGTGCCCACCACACTCACTTTCAGGGCGACCTCTGCCGAGATGGCCTTTTTCTGGATCAGGGCTCCCGCCGCATGTCGTTGGCAAATACCACATCAGAGTTTGCTGCAAGGGTCTCTGTCAGCATTATGAGTTCCTCGTTCGTAAACTTCTCTTTATGCTGGCGGTCAGTGTTTTTTGTTATGGCCTTTGGCATGGTGAGGGGATCCTTGTGGCTTTGGGATGGCACAGTTGTCGATAAAGGTCCAGGGGGCAGAGGATGGCAATGGATTGTGTTTTTAAAGATGGCCAACGTGCTCTTTCACGTTCCTGTGCAATGACGCTATTTCAGGTTCCGCTATTTAACGGGGACCGCTAATAGCGGTGACTGCTATTTGCGTGCTGCAGGAGGTCGGAAGTGCTATCAGCACTTTCTTCGATGCCGCTAAGGGTTTTTTTGGGGTCTTTAATGGCATGGCGGTAGGGTCATTTCCGGCATGGCGCTTTGCTCGTGTCCGCGTACTCGTAATGGTACGCAATTAGCGGCCTCTTGCCTAGGCGGACACGTTAATAGCGCCATGCCGGTAAATGCTGTTTTTTACCGCGTACCGTGTAATGAGGCCCAATGTCTTTTTAGGAGCATTATCGCTACAGTTACAAAATGCACATATACATTTACAGCGGCACTGGGTGTAATGTCTTTCTAAAACAAACAAAAAAGCAGGTGCAAAACAATTCTCCCAACATTTGTAAGTGCCACTTAGTTTGTGGAGGTTCAATATCTTCACAGTACATGCACACTTGCTACCAACATCAGTTCCAATCTGCATTTTCTACACATCTCCTCCATCTGCTTTTCTTTTCCAAAGAAATTACACACAGTGCTGCTATAAATGCATAGCTACATTTTTAACCTTTCATCAAAAAGCTCCTAAAAAGATTTTTTTTATACAGTCAGCATTTTCATTTTACATTCCATATTAATGTCACACTTTCCAACCTCACTCATTACATCCCTTACACTACCACTATTATCCACCTACTAACACACATGTTTATATCACAAAAGTATCTAGATACAACACTTCATCATACATATAAAGTACTCTTCATTCACAATCTGTACTATAAGACACCAAACAATACTACAACAATCCACCATTGCATTACCACCATCCACAGTCTTCCTATTCCTTAAAAACACTGTGACACATTACCAATGCATTGCACTACAAACACAGAACTGCCTGCATTAAAATGAGCAGCACAAAAATAACCTAGATATACACTGTTTTATCACACCCATTTTTGCCCTGTTAACTCTAATGTGCCAAACAGCAGTAATCATACTGCAATTGTTCTAACATAGTTAAAACATGTTAGAACACCACCCATAACACAACTTCAACAATTCCTCCTTCCTCAATAAATACCAAATGAGATTACTTAAAGTACTTCACCATTGCAACATATACCCACTAACTTTCTTTTACAATTACAGGAAAGAAGAAGATTGCTAAAGACAGCTACTGAAAAAGACCACTCTTCACATCCTACAAAGTAAGTACATTAATATACAATGTATAACTTTTTAAATGTAACAATGTATTTGCACTATATTTTAGTCGAGAGTATTTCTTTTGAATCAACATTTATTTCACTCTTACTCATTATATTGCAACTTTAACACTCTGTCTATTCCCATCTAACTTTCACCATTACAAATCCCACTGTTGTCCTCAAAACATCATAATGTCCCTACTTATTCAATCACACCACCACTCACTAACCCAAGATCATCACACCTGCACAGTATCTTACCCATACTACCTTCCCAACTATACATATCATACCACTACACAACCGCAACCACTTTCTTCATCTTTAACATCACACCCACACATCCATCCACAATTTCTACATGTACATTCCACAACTTTCAAACTCACTTTCATGTTTCCCAACAGACAGAACAGATTCCCTTTAAAAAACCAACTCTGTAGAAAACAATGAAAATATAGATCAGATAAGAATAAAAGCAAGCCATACAGTCATCAACCACTCAAACAATTTAAAGAAAACATTTAAAAAAATGCTTTTAACCTCACTCAGCAAAACTAAACCAGCGACTACTGAAAAAGTAAGGCCCCTCTTTCAAAAACTAAAAGTATAAAAAGATGTATAAACAAAAGCAAACATACAAATGGCCCTAACACTATGGGCCTCATTACACAGTATGCGGTAACCATTAGCGCCATGGTTGCCGCTGGTATTTTACCGTGTCCGCCATGGTGGATGGCGGAATTACCGCCCTACTCCAAGTTGAGCGGGGGCGGTAATTCCCCATTCATCAAGGCACTTCCCCATTCCCATTTTTGCCCCATAGGGCTCAATGGGAATGGGGAAGGAGCTAATTACGGTACCGCAAATTGCGGTACCGTAATTAGAACCAAGGTCCTTTTGCGGGCCCATTCCTTAACGACCACTAAACCAGCCGTTGAGGTCGGGTCCGGCAAAGGGACCTCGTAGTAAGTCGGTAAGGGTTTACCGGTAGCGGTGCCCTTACCGGTACTGGTAAACCCTTACTGCATTCCGTGTATCTGCCAATGTTGGCATAGCCACAGTAAAGCAATTCCAAAAAGTTTTTTTTACAAAAAATGTTCCACCACACAGGTATTTACAATCATATAAAGACAGCCAAAAGGTCATGATCTACCTTTAAATACTACTGCAGATGACTAATCCTCGAATCTCTAATTGACAGCACATTTCTGCGAAAGAGAAAGTTGTTTGTATTGATTTTAAACTGAATGAAACCCCTAACTAAATTAATCAATACGTTTAAAAAAGTACTTCTAATGTTGCACAATGTCAATATAGATACCTTTTCAAACTTCTGTAAAGGTGAATGTATTCACACAAGCAGCATAGAACCATATTTCAATGAAGAGGCTTATAAACGAGAACATAAAAAAAAATTGCCATAGACAGTGCTGGTAGAGTGTATGAAATGGTAAGAGACACCAGTATGGCAAAATAAACCTTTATAGATACAAAATCCACAACAAACTTTCAACCAAATCTTTCTTTCACCCAAACAAACCGTCCAGTGTACAAATGAACATGCAACTCATTGTGTAACATATAACAATAATCATTCAAATGTCTATGACAATTCCTCAATCACTATGTGAAACTAAAAGACAAAAGTAGAATATAAACGTTGCAAGCCATGGACTCCTGTCTAGTGCACAGCCACACTGGACTACAAGAACATTCATTAGCATGTATTTCAGGAACTGCTTGGAAAAGCACCTTCCACCACATCCAAATGTTAGCAACACAATATTCCTCTATATGGCATATTATGCATTGACTATACTATGAAAATGGTCCTGTTCTAGAACTGCTAAATGTAAATAACTTTCTCCTACATGGAACTGCCAAAGAACCCCTTCGAAATATAGAGCACATGCAAAGTAAGCAAAGAAAGCAAAGCAAAGAAAGTCTGACCACAAACTAACTAACCTCCTAACAAGCACATACAAAAAAGAAATAGCTATGTTTGAAAACACATCTGCTGAAATACCACTATGTGTCTGTTGTTGCAGTTCTTTTTTATAAGAAAAGCACAACAATAATAGATATGGCCTACAAAATAGAGGACAATGAGGAATCCAATGGTTCCAATTAGCTTCATATCTAACAGCAGAAAATAAATACAAAATACCGGACCCTCAATAGTTTGCACGTACCGCAATACAAAGCTTGACAATAACCAAATGCCATCATGTGCTGTCACTAATAACTTAATTCCCAATTCCAAAGGCTCTTCAACAACTTAACTTGAATGAGAGCATTATATAACAAACAGTACACCCATTTCAAGCTATAATATGCCTTTAACTGAAAACGGCAAAATTCCCTTCATTTGAGTTACTAAAAGCCATCTGTTGTAAAGTAGTATATTTGCCAGTAGATATTAAAGAAAATGTAGACATTTGCAGAGCACAACGGCCAATAGATAGATCTTTGATTGTGCTAGTTAATGGTGTACCAACAAAAGACAAAACAATTTGGCAACAACTTGTCGACTTAAAGTTAGACAAGCTGTAAGTGATTTCAATCCGGCACTTCACCTAAGTCAACGCCTAGTGTGTAATGCACAACTGAAATCCTTATTTATTTATTTGTGTCTAAAAGTTCTTTTATTCTGAACGATGTATCACTTATATCACACCCCTCTCTTGGAACCCCCCCCCGGCCACACTGAACCAGGAATCAGGCTGGTTTGCAAAGTTAAAATATTTATTTTTGTATTCACAATATAATCACACTACGTTTAATGGGTCTACAATAATCACCAATGGGGTGATGTAACACTAAGCAATCTCTGTAATCACAAGGAGTAATAATGAGCAAAAACAATGCAGCATTGAATTAATACTTTTGCGTGTTTGTTCAAATCAAATAGCAGTGTGGTTACTAACTCCCCCTGCACAACCCTCAACCGCCAAACAGGCAATATAAAGAGATAGGAGGAGAGAGAGCAGGTATTCAGGAATGCAAAATTCCAACAAAGTGTCAATCCCAATTTCCCCCCAGAAACACAAGAGAGAAACAAAATTGATTGGCAAGCTGTCAAATGGTTTCAAAGTTATCTGGAGAATGGATTGGGGAAAAACAATAAATATGGTTTAAATCACTGACATTTTTTAAATTCTAATGGGAGCCACTTTATATTATTACAGACAAACACTAGCAATGATTTAATAGTAAGAAGTAATGTGAAAACTTAAAACTGAGGTTGGGTGCAATTGAAAGCAGTTGTAAACGTGACAGAATTTTACCTAAAACAAAATTTGCAGCAAACTTTTCCATGCACGGTAATCATGATTGTGGGAAAACTATAAGGATTTTGAATGAGATTGTTTTGATTCTAGGGAAAGCTGAGAATGTTAGCTACAAGCAGAAGTTGACATTTTGTTTCTATCATATAATTTGAGAAAGATATGGACGTTTTTGTGGAGGTCGTTTTTCTGAGATAGGCGCAAGAATGGGAAAACAGGGATACACTTTTAAAAGACAAATGGGATTTCTTTTACACTAGGTTATGACTATAGAAAAAGATAATGCCACTCATGAATCCTGGCCAGGTACCCTTCACGTGGTGGATAATCAATTTCTTTCTGGGATTCAATTTATTTGTTCCCAACCCTAATGCTTATGAATTAAAAATACAAATGAGAGACTTAACGCAAGAAAGTTCTGACAATTCAACAGTACTCCTACCAATATCAGGTTCTGAAGACAAGATGGGATGGATTTAGATAGAGATAGACTATGGATCGTACATATACTAGTGACACAGTCCTATACTATGGATAGTCACTATATATGTATGAACAGAACCGTCAGGAATTCTGGTCTGTCAAGATCAGGGATCCAGCTCAGAAATTCTGCTGGGCACATCGGACGGGACAGGCTACTGGGCACACCAGACTGGACTGTGTCTGCAATGGCTCTGGTCACAGCTATATGGTCACAGCACGGCATAGCACGGCACAACAGGTTTGGGTCTTTTGATTCTGGTAATAATTATTTTAGCAGGAAAGCAGTTGCAGCACAGCCCGGCTGTTTCTTTTGTTCCCCTTAGGATTCTGGGGTGAATTATGGTATCTGGAATTTGAAGGCCTAGCTGAAAATGGTTCAGCTATAGAATGGGCCTTTCTGCTTGCCAACTTTCTGGAGTTTGGAGCAAGGAAGATGTCAAGTTCTCGAACAGGGTGCTCCACCAGCAATCCGTTAGTGGGTGAATCTGTGTGTCCTTCTAAGTCCTCAACTGTCTCTATTTATGCTTATGCTAAGGGGGTGTGTATGCTGGCTTATCCTGAGCACGCCCCCTAGTCAGGCTATTTGCTAGAGTCTCCTCTCTCCCTTGATTGGAGGAGAAAACAGGGTGTCACCATGATGATGTGGTTTTATGAGTCAGAGAATCCTCCCCTAATCTACTTTTAGAACAATACATATTTACCAATGTGCAACCTCTACAACAATAACAGATATAGATCACATATTTTGTGGAGCAGATACTCTTCCAAGCCCCGTCGCTGTAGGATCTTGGGTCTGCTTTTGACAGAATTTTGCCCTTTTTGTCCAGAACACATGGCCCAATTTCGGAGCAAATTTCCACAAATCTCTGCATTCTATATGGGCATAAGCGTGTGAAGTTTCATGCTTTTGACATAAATACATTCGGTATAAAACCATAATTTCCTCTGTTACTTCCCAAAACATAGCACAGAGTTCTGGTGCCTCTTAAAATGTGCAGCCAAAAATTAGATTCACACGTCTGGGGTTTACATATTTTTCACAATTGTGCACAATAAATGATCAGTCTTTTTAAAAATGTGTTTTTGTCCTTGTGAATCAACAAATGGTTGTCTGTCCCCGCCTCCTTCCTCTTCTTGCAGCTCATGAGCAATCTTCTCCCAGTTGCTTCAGGCAGAGGCCATTTACGATCTTTCCTAATTAGCATCTCCTTTAGCTGGAGCAAGAACATTGTCTTCTTCCCCACTGCAGCCCAAGTTCTCCTCCCACCCCTTAATCATCACATAGGTGTGATATCCTGGTGGAGAGAGCAGAAGGGAGATGCCTGGCATTTTTGGGGGAAGTTGTTATACTGGTTTAGCTCTGAGTCAGGCTTAAATTCAAATGTCATTTGGTTGCAAATTTTTCTTGGTTTAAAATAAACTTTCTAATTTCCAAACAAGCAGCTACAACACTTATTTCATATTCTAAACCATGAGATTTAAATAGTTACAACCTAGGTTACTCTCAATAACAGGTCACTTGGATTTCAGACATTAGATTTCAGTTGTATCATGCAACTTTTGACAGCTGTAATACAGGTGGCCACAGGCACTGCACCCAGATTTTGACAGATCCCACAGGCAGGAACTTTAGCTGTGGATGTTTTTATGACAAAATCAGCTTTTCAGGATACTTCAATTTCACAATGATTTCTTGAACTCTGTGAATTGTGACACCCAGCAAGAATATTGGATGTTTGTGGGTGTTTTGTACTGGCATTCGCCTGTTTCAGCAACCAAGAAAAAGGATTTAAATGCAAGATTTTGGGTTTCTTTCAGCAAGCACTGCTTTTCCCTCTGTGCTCCATTTTTACTAGTTGTGAAGCCCAGGGACATGTTTCCGGAGTGAGATTTCCATTCAGCCACTGACAACATGCATTGTAGATTTGAAAGCCATCTTTTTGTGCTTTGTAGAGCACCATTTTCATAGGTTTTGGCGCACAAGGATTTTACGGCCATTCTGATATTTCTGGCACCACCAGGACACAGGGATGTCGTAGGGCAAAGCATAAGTGGGTTAATACATCCCATAAAGCCCCCCTCACAACTTGAATTTGACCGCCTGTTAAGAGGAAGTCGGGAGATTGGAATGTTCAGTTTCTTCTTTTTGGTCCCAGTAGAAAAATACGACTGCTTCTCCCATCAGTGCTGGATCGACAGGTTCTCCTCGACCTTCTGGATGGGAGTATGGAGCGATACCCCGGGCCCCTTGGGTCTTTCCTCCTGGTCCCAGAGTGTTCCTCCTTGGTGCTTGGAATCCATGGTTTCAGTATATGATGACAGAACAAAACAAGGTTACAGACATTTCCCCACCACTATTCATGTAGTGGGGCTAATGCATACATTTGACATACAATTGACAATCTTTCCTGCCTGTAATTATTACTGATTTTAACAGGTGGAATGGTTTTACAGTTGGAATTTTCTAGGGATCGGGAATGTCCCCCTCTGGGTCTCCAGATGAATCCTCTAGTTGCCACAGAATATGACTATGATGGCACCACTTCAGCTGGTTGATGTGGACCCACTTATCTTCCCCCTCTACCAAACTTCCTTTGGGGATTCAGATTTGTAGGCGACTGGTGAGATTCTGTCTACAATTTCAAAAGGACCCCACCAGCTAGGAAGAAATGTGCACTGTTTGGCCTGGTTCCTTTGTAAATTGTACAAGTAGACCCGGTCTCCTACTTGGTATTCTTTTCTAGTAGTCTTAAGGTCATAGTGGGTCTTCATACTGTCTGCAGATCTTTCTAGATTCTGCTGAACATAGGCAAAAGCATGTTGAAGGTGTTTTCTCAGATTCTCAACATACTCATGAGTTGTGGAGGTATTTATCAAGGTCTGCTCTTGGGTTCTGTAGATCAGATGCTGGGGAAGCACCATCCTTCGTCCAGTCATCAGCTCAAACGGCGTCATTTTTGTTGCAGAAGAAGGGGTAGATCTGATGGCCATCAGGACAAGGGGTAGTTCAATGTCCCAACTTGGCCCAGAATTTGCCACAAACTTTTTTAATATTCTCACAATTGTCTTGTTGTATCTCTTAACTCCACTACTAGAGGCTCGTCGGTAGGCAATGTGTAGTTTCCTTTTGACCCCAAGTATCTCCCACATCTTTGTCATTACTTCACTAGTGGAGTGACTACCTCGGTCTGACTCAATCCTTTGGGGTAGTCCAAAATGCGAGGAGATGTGGTTGATCATAAGGGCAACTGCTGTTTCTGCCTTGCATTTTGGAGCCGGGAGACATTCCACCCATTTAGTGAACAAGCATGATATGGTCAACATGTAATTGTTCTGCCTAGAGGAGCGAATCACGGGCCCGAAAAAATCAACTTGTAAATCTGACCAAGGCAGTGTCATCCCCCTCTTTTGGAGAGGAGCACGGTGTGTGAGTGATGTTGGCTGAAAATGTGCACACACAAGATACCCCTTCAAGTATTGGTTGAGGTCCTGCCCCAGGTGTGGCCAGTATGTAACCTCTTGCAAGATTTCTAGTGTCGTATGAAACCCCCGATGACCGCTGTGGCCGCATCATGTGCGTGACTTAGCATCAGGCTTCGGAATGAGGTGGGGACCACCCACTGGTCATAGCCAGCTATGGATCTCCTCACCAACAAACCGTCTTGGATTCAGAAAAGTTTTGGACATTTCATCAACTCTCTGAGGTCCTCTTTCCCCATGTAATTGGTATCCATCAGGGGAAAGTTCTCAGGGTCCTCAATGTGTAGATAAAACGTATCAATAATTGGATCCCCTTTGTGAGCCGTAATCAAATCAGTATCTGGGGTCTCCTTACGCCATTGTGCAGTTGAGAGTTCATTGTGAGCATTTTTCTGGGACTTAGTGATAGCACTGACCTGGATTTCCCCCAACAGGGGCTCGATCTCAAGTAGATCCCCTTGGATGGCTCCGGTTTTGGCCAACTGATCAGCTAGGTCATTTCCAGTTTTGTCTGGTCCCTCAACTTTAGAATGACCCTTGATCTTTTTCCAATAGATGGTCATCCCATTCGAGGTGACCAGATCATCAATATTTTGGATTAGTTTCCCATGTTTCAATGGTTTGTTATTATCACATAGCATGCCTCTGGTTTTCCAGTTAACCAGGTGCTCCACAAACCCGTTCCGTACATAATCCGAATCTGTGATTATGACCAGTTTGTGGAGTTGGTGTTGGACAGCAGTGAGGATGGCTTGATGCACAGCCATCAACTCTGCCACTTGACTACTTCAGGGACCGATTTTGTACCCAGCGGAGGGTTCTGGGGCATCATCACCCATGCATTCCCTACGCCGGCAAACAAGTTATTTTTCCTCGTTGTTGTCAACATGGTAGGAGCACCCATCCACGTAGACAGTGGGCATTCCCTCACACTGGTCTTCTTCATACAATTTGTGTGGGGAATTAAAGTATGACTCTATGTTGTCCTTTATTTTGATACTTTCGTCCTCGAGACAGTTTTCTCTGGCACAATCATGCAAGTCAGCCAGACCTTGCACGAGGGGACTCTTCTTGCTTTGGCCATATCTGACCTCCACAGGAAAGCCTTGCATTGACAGAATCCAGGAAGTAATTTGGGAATTACTCACATTTCTGGCCCGGATTCTGTCACATTAGAGATATTGCAGAGGCTGGTGTGGAGTCTCCACAATGATGTGTTCCCCCTGGATAAACGGGCGGTAATTCATCAATGCCCACACCGTTGCCCGGAGTGCCTTCTCACAATCGTTGAATTTTTCCTCCACAGAGGATAAAGTTTTACTCGCATAGGAGATTACTTTATTGACCTTGTCATACTTTTGATATAATACTGCAGTCAAGCATGTATTTGAGAACCCTGTCTCCAAGAAGAACTCTTTGTATTTGACAGGGTAAGCTAGGCAAGGCACTTGTGATAGACTTCTTTTGAGTTGTCTTACTGCATCAGCTTGTTCTGGACCCCACTCCCACTTGACCCCCCCGCTTGAAAAGATGGATCTGGGGTGTTGTGATCTCTGTGTAATCCCCAATGGACATTCTGCTGTAATTAGTTAGTCCAATGAGGCTCCTTAGTTCCTGAAGAGTTGTGGGGTCTTTTATTTTCTGGAGTGTTTCCACTTTCTTTTCCTGTGGACAGATACCCTGAGGAGTTATCTCATGCCCCAAGAAATTTACACGGGTTCTACACCACTGTGCCTTTTGAAAGGAGAGTTTTGCTCTGGCAGCCCTGAACTGTGTCAGGACATAACGGATCTCTGCCATGTGTTTCTCCACAGTTGAGCTTTTGACTAAAACATGATCTACATAGGCCAGGTTACCCCTTTCAGCCAGGTTGGGCATGGCCTTGTGTAGATAAATTTTAAATTAATTGCCGGAGTTGATGTATCCGAAGGGAGTCCGGGTCCATGTGTACTGCTGCCCCCGAAGGTAAAGGCCAGCTTGTATTGGTCCTCCCTACTGACAGGTACAGTCCAGTACCCATTGGTCAGGTCAATGGCAGTGAATACCTTTGACCCCTGGATCTGGGCCAGCCCTTGGTCAATGTAGGGAAGAGGCCATCTGGAAGTATGGACCCGTTTGTTGAGCTCCCTTAGGTTGGCACAGAGTCTCCGCTGGCCGTTTGGTTTCAAAATCCCCAGCACGAATTATCCCACGGGACTCAAGGTTCTTAATTATTTCAGTAAGGGACTCCATTGATGAGAGAGGCAAGTGATACTGCCTCACAAGCACTGGAGTCATGCCAGGGTCAGTGGGAATTGTTGTTGTGTGGATGTCGGTGCGACCACAGTCATATGAGTCCACCGCAAAGAGATCTTGAAAATCTAAGAAAACTTGTTTCAATTTTTGCTTTTGCTCCAGAGTCTCACAGGCATCAGCTTGGTTGACTCTCTCTTCAACCATCTGCCTGAAGCCTGGAAAGACTTCCGGTTTTGCTATCTCAACGGCCTCCTCCAGCTGGGTGGAGAAGTCCCTGGTCAAAGTGCTGATTTGGACTGATGGCTTCAGGTGGGGAAGGTAGTCCTCGTGGACTTGAAAGATCACCTCATTCCTCCTGAAGTCACAGGTCACATCTTCCTTACCATAAGGGCATGAAGAGTACACCAGGACATTCCCCCCATGCCGGGTGAAGATCATGCCTGGTGTTGTGTCAACATCGCTATCACTGTTAAAACAGTCCTTGGGGATTGGTCCTTATAGTTCAATACCTAAATCTATGGAAAAATGTCAGTCATCAACTGCCATTCCAATAATGGTGCCTGCGCCCAGAGTGATACTCTTTAGGTCGCTGTTATCCACCTCTATTGGAATGGTGTTGTGTTCTATGTTAACTAGTGGTGTTGGGTTTACCCCCAACCCTTGTTGTTGGAAATGCGCATTAAGATGAATAAAGGCGTCAGGGTTTTTCAGTTTCTGTCCTCTTTAAATTTTTACTTCCAGTGAGAATTGTCGGGTCCATTCTGGGATGCTGTCTTCCTCTCCAATCTGAATTTCAACTGCATAAGGCAGCAGTTGATTTGACCTAAATGCTGTCTCTGGGTCATCAAAGTCCATGGGATTACCCGCTAATCGGGATCAGGCTTTGAAGTTTATTAGGTCCAAACTAATGGCAAAGCGATTGAGAATGTCACTGCCTAAGTAAAATGCGGAAGGGACATCTCGCACAACCCAACAATTATGGACTATGCTCTTGTTGCCTATGGAAATTTTGAGCATGCACCTGCTAGGCAGGAGATGTTTGGAATTGGGTGTTTCCAGGTCCATTTCCCATTTGTCTATCTGTTTAAATGTGGGAATGGCTGGATCTTTTGGGAATTTGCTCAACATGGCCTCGCTGATGAAGCTCTTACCATTGTTCACACACACTCGGGTGAGAACAGAGTCCTTCCCTTCATTTAACTGAACAGGGGTGAACAACTGCTCTCCAATTTTCTGAATATCAGCCGAGCTTTGAGCTGATATCTCATCTTTCTAGACTATAGGAATGGGATTTTCTGATTGTGAATTTGTAAATAATTTCACAGTGTTTCCTTCCATTGTGGAATGCCACCTTAGACTGAAAGGAAGGTTGATCTTCAGAGATAGAGAGGACTCCCTATCACCAGTTTGTTGTCCTACTGCAATTACTGTCATTTTTGGGATTTGATTATTCTGGTAGTGAAATTCTATTTGATCAGGTTTTAGTTCAACCATGTGGCATGTGGCGTTTAAACTAACATGGTTGACACTCAATTTTATTGGTCGGCTAGTCTGGGTCCAGAGGACCTTGTTTACACAATCTATGAGGGGAGACAACCTACGCACGATGTCATTCCCTAGTAAACAACTATGACCGGGTGCTTCATCTTGTGTCGCCCAATTTTAATGTTCAAATCCGCAGTGCCCTCGATGGGAATTTCCTTCCAGTCGAAGTTCTGAAGTTGCCCTTTTTGACAGAAGGGTAGCTTGGGATCCAGTGTCCACCAGTGCCAAAATTGTACACTGCCCCTGTATTTCGACCGGGGCATAGAATCTTCCCTCCTTTCCTCAAGGGGGCAATGTTAATGCACATTTTTGGAAACTGGTGGGTTAATTTCTTGGTTTTGGACACTTACAAAGAGTTGATTTGGGCAGGATTCTGCTTGGAGTCTTGGGAATCTGTAAACAAAAAGTGACAACTAGAAATCGGGGAACTTTTGGGTTCCCTGCTTCTGATTCTGGTCTGCCTCCCCCTTTTTGGAGGCAGTCACCGGGATGGGTTTGAAGCAGGGGATTTTCGTGCTGGTCATTCTGAGTACTAATGATGGGAAGTTCTAACTCGGTCCCCACATCTACCCAGTCTGGATTTGGATCCTTTGGAACCCATTTTTTTTTGGGAGGAGTTCCCCCATCCCTGAAGGAGAAGATCATTTTCCCAGGATCCTCTGAGGATCCCTCTGCTCCAAACTGGAAGATTTGTACCTCCTCCTCAAAATGAGTCTTTTTAGGTTCATTATTTCTCCTAACCCCCCTCTGCTCCTTGGGTGGCAGACTTTTGGGGGTAGGGGACTTTGGTTCCGGTTCCAGGGTTTTCCAGGGCTTTTCACAAGTGGGGAAGGAAGCTTCCTCCAAGGTTTTACACCCCCATTCCCCTTGTGCCTCCTCCCTGGGATCCGGTGGGTTGTCAGGGTTTTTCCCCTGTCATTGCTCTGGAGCACCAGATCCTGGGTTTGAGGAATTCTGAGCCGCCATGCTCATCTGATTGTTCTGTTGAGCCCTCAGCATGCAACCCAGATCCTGTGCCATGTTCTGGACCTGGCTCTCTAGTTGTGACACCCGCTCTGGCTTGTACGGGTCCTCATGTCTCCCCTGGGTTGATCCCGGGAAGGGTAGCTATCCCTTCTCACAAAATACCCTGGGTTAGGGAAGTTTGGGTACCTCTCCACCCTTGGCCTCCCCTCTCCAGGCTTGGGCTGTCTGGGTTCAGGGTAGTGGGGAAAGAAGGATGGGTTGTTTTGGGGGTCGAAATTTGGCAGGTACCTAGGAAAGAAATGTTGTCCGGTATTTGGGGGATTACTGCCCTCCTGGGGAGGAGGGAAGTTCCCTGGGTTTCCTGCTGTCTGGTTGGATCCCCCCCTTGGGCTGGAGGAGTCCACACATAACCCAGGATGGGCCTATTACCCTTGTTACGTGGGCTGATGTAGTCAGGGGAGTTAGGGGTCCCATTTGTGGGGTTTCCTCCCTGGCTCCCTGTTTGTGATTGGCCCAAGGGCCTTCTGGGTTTGGGGATGTTTGAGTTCTGTGCAGGAAGGTTTTTAGGCCCCCCATCTCGAGATCTAAAATGGGGACAACCTTTACCTCCGCCACTTTAGCAGCAGCAGCGGTGTTGGTTGTTTTGGGGCTTTTGCTACTGTGTTTGTTTTCCAACGGCTTCTGCACCTCATAGATGCGCGTTGCTTGTTCAATGACCCAGTCTAGTGATCTTTTGTCATGAAAGTCCCTCACTAGCTGGGTCATAATATATTTGGGGAGAGCATGAAAGAAGCTGTTTACAAATTCTTTACTGTCAGTGCACACCCTTCTAGTGGTCTGCGCAAAGGCATGTTTTAACTCTTGAACAAATCCTTGTGGGGCCTGGTCTTCCCCACATTGTAAGTTGTAGGCTGCCTTGCAAGCCTCCTGCAGATTCCTGTGAATGGAAAAATGTTTCCCGATGGCCACCCTATAGGTGGACCATCTGGAATGATTCTGATCCTCCAGCCCGGCAAAGAAGCTGGAGTACTTGGGAGAAAATGTCCACTTTACATATTGAATACAGCTTTGGCTGTCCTTCAAATGGAAAGTTTCCATCAGTTGTTCAAATAACTCAAGGTGCTCCCAAACCGAATATTTTGCATTCTTGTGATAGGGCGTGATGATGCTCCTAATGGCTTTTATTTGTTTCAGGGGATCCTTGAGCAAAGCTCTCTTGACTTTGTTGGCTTTTTTAGTTCGGGTCACCCTGGTCCACTCATCCTCTGACTCAGAGACACTACTACCAGAGGTGGCCATTTGGTCTTCTAGGCTCTCCCGGATTTTGCGAGCTTGGGAATGGCTGGCAGAAGGTGGGGGCCTAGTTTCTTGAATTATGTGGCGCTCAGAAGAGTCTTCTGATTCTTCCTTGCCCCCAGGATTGGGTTAGGCCCCCCACCCACACTGTCATAGCTGGGAAGAGGTTTTCAGGATGCGCTTAGTGGGCCTACTCTCATGGGGTTCTCCACCAAATTTTACCATCTTATCTCTGGGTGAGTTATATTTTTGAGGATCCATTTCTCTGATCCTCCCCACATTGGAGTCTCCCTGATCAGAGAAGATGGCCCTAGCGCTTGGGAACCCATACATAGATGCCCGCCCATCCATTCCTGGGAGGCGCTGATCTATGAGCCCCATATTCCTCATTGGGTTGAAGTCTACAATCCCTGCGGCCCTTGGCTCATGTGAGCCAGTGGACATGGGAGTGGCAGAGTCCATGGAGTTGAAGAGATGAAAGTCTCTGGTGCCAGGGTTCCTGAGGTTATGCTGAGGTGTTTCCCTCTCCCAGCGGACCTCATCTCTCTCAGCCCCTACTCCCTGTTGCAATGCAAGAATCTGACCCTTCTGCTCTTCTATTAAGGCCTTACTGGTCTCTATTAATTGTTCCTTCATAGCCACCTGTCTATGGAGCCTGTCATTTTTCTCACAGAGAGCCTCATTGTCTCTCCGTGCTTCCTATCTAGTTTTGGAGTATTGGGCCAATTTTTGCTGCAGGAGGGTCACCTCCTGATTCTGATCCTTCCCAGCCTGATCATCCTTTGCTATGGCATCTTCCACACTTCTGGTGTGCCCTAACAGTTTTCCGTAGTCCTTTTTGAGCTCACCCAGTCCCTGAAGGGCCAGGTGATTTTCTTCCATCTTGGTTTTTAAATAGTTGGCCTCCTGGCCTAAGGCATCCCTTTCCTGAATCAGAGTACCCCTCTGTGCAGCCAGGTCGTCCCTTTGTTTTTTTAATACACCCGCTTTCTGGCGCTCTTCATCAAATTCAGTTTGATATTCCAGGTCTTTAAGAATTAATTTATTGTTTTCCTCTTTTAATTTGTCTATGCGGTTCTCTAAAGTGACCATCTGTTCTGTGCATGCTCTGTTAAAGTTCAACTGCTGTTCTAACTTTTGTTGGCTCTGTAGTAGAGAGTCCAATCTTTCCTGACACTCTTTTTGCAGCGCCAGTACTTTGGTATCCTGCTCTATCCTTTCTTGCTGCAGGATATCCAGATCTACTTTTACTTTCATCAGGTACTGTCTGGTTTCATTCTCTGATTCTTGGCTCTGTTGTAGCCTTTGCTCTGCAGAGTCTAAATCAGTTTGGGGGTTTTCTAGTGATTGTACTTGCCTTTTTGCCAAATCTAGGTTTTCGGCATATTTTTCCTGTATTTCTCCAATGTGTAAGTATAGGTATGCCGCTATTTTGGCAATTTTACATTGCTCTTCTTTTTCCCTAGGAGCCATGTACAATTCACTAAGTGCCATGTGTAATGGACCCTGATACTGCCATATATCTAATTCTGTGGCAGTGGCTTGTTTTTTAATTTCCTGCAGCCAAACATTTTCATCCTGCTCTGTCCATTCACCCCTGACAAATAATTTGTGCAGTAGGTGTTTTGCCATATTAATTTCTACTGGGGTCGCCATTCCGGAAATATTAATTTTCTTCTGATTTACAGGAATTATTTTATTTTTTCAAAACAGATCAAATTCCTTAGAGCGTTTCTATTGAAGGGTGGTTTTACAGCGCAGTGCCCAAAAGGGTTTATGTACCCCGTCAGTTAACATGCTGTATTAGACTGTCACAAGTGGTATGCCTAATTCAGAAATCCCGGACGAGCCCCCAATCTGTAAGTGATTTCAATCTGGCACTTCACCTAGCGTGTAATGCACAACTGAAATCCGTATTTATATATTTGTGTCTAAAAGTTCTTTTATTCTGAACGATGTGCCACTTATATCTCGCCCCTCTCTTGGAACCCACCCGGTCACACTGAACCAGGAATCGGGCTAGTTTGCAAAGTTAAAATATTTATTTATGTATTCACAATATAATCACACTATGATTAATGGGGATACTTGTTAGGCGGAAACCTGTGCAGTTCCCTCTGGGACCACTGCAAAAGATTTAGGACTACAGGTGTTTGGCAGTAAACCCACTTGGTAGCAGTCTGTACCACACAGATTCACTTGGTAGCTGTGGCTGGGCAGTCAGACTTCCCTCAAGAAGAGTTAAGCAGTATGTGGAGTATACAAAATAGGGCAATTCTTCACAGTAAGACAAGCAAACACGCAACGAGGCTCAGTGTAAAGATATTAAGGTATTTATTTATAACGAAACATCTATCAAAAACACTATTGCACTATCACGGCAAACAAATCAAACACAATTACTCTACGAAGAAGAAACGATCAATGCCCCTAGCAATATTTCGACAAGTCTAGGTTCTACCGGCACTACTTATTTACAGACAGAGGTGTATGCCTCAACCTAGATGGCACTCTAATATTAGTTAGGATGGGAGAGAAAAATAAGCAGGTTATGAATGCAACACAGTTCAATAATTCACGGGAGAAATGCAAGGCAAGAAGGCAAGAACCACAATAGATCATAAAGTTCAGAGGCTAGGTCCACTCGGAGAAAGGCAAGGCGATATGTCCCAAAAGTCTCTAGAGGAATTGCGTTCGAGTCTTTGTAGCAAATTGTTATCGGCAGATTGAACCAGTTCAGAACAATACGTGAGAAAGCTTGGAGGCGACCCAACGGAAAGGAGAGGATTAAGACACCTCACTCAAACCGATCGAAAGGGAAGCCAGGCGGACACGGTACCTTGTTGTGGAGGGGAGCTCCGGCGGGGGCAGTTTTTCCTGGTGGTGGATGCACGTCGGGTCTTTGCCAAGAGTAGAGATGTTCTTGTCGTCGAAGAAAAGTGAAGTCCGGTGCACCACCAGGGAAGAGACCAGCCGCGGAGTGCTCCATCACAAGGCACCACCTTTTGGTCATGGTACAGGGGTAGTGGCTATCCGGTTGCTGAGGTGCTCTGCACGGGCAATTCGACCACTGCGTCCTGAGGCGAATAAAAAGCAAAGGGGACTGGTTGTTCCCACCAGTCAGGGGAAGAGACTCTCCGGCAGGGAGATCTCCTCTATCGTCGGGAAGTGGTGAGTCGGTTCCGCAGGGCTCCACCGGAGGTGTCGTCGTGCAGGTCGGCTCAGTGTTACCCTCGTCGGATTCTTAGGTCCTGTGGTGACTTCTGAAGATCCAGTCCCAAAAGCCCTGCTTTTATGCAGAAAACCCCCATTCATTCAGCCTAGCTGTCAATCAACACATGCTAAGTGGTGAGCGGGGCGGCTCACCACTTGGGCCAATCACTCCAGAGTGTGACCGGAGTTGGCAAGGCAACTCGGTCCAGGGTGCCTAAACCCCCTCCCACACCCCTGTGGTAACCCAGACAGAATGGCACCACTTTGGAGGGTCTCTGTACAGAGCCCGCCAAAAGTGGAACAAAGGGCTCAACCTTTGGTTTTAGGAGTCACAGAGACGAACACAGACGCCATTTTACAAACCGAGTTCTGGCAGAAAATACCATCCGATAAACTTATTTAAGATAAGTAGACCGGTGGTACGTTAGAGATTAACGAGAAAAAGTATCAATCTCCAACAATGGGACGAATTCCAATGGGGTATGTTCGGGGTCGAACATAACAAGTAGTTTCCACTGCCACCAGCCAAAACCCGACGAGGGGGGACGGGACAGTGCCCCCTCGAATAACAGATCCTGGAGTAATCGAATTACCCCTACTAGTACGTCCACAATAGGATGGTTTGTACTAGTTCTGTTAGTAAATTTAGGTCTAGTAAAGCCAATGGTGACTTTACATGCCCGGGGAGACAGTAGTCAGTCCCCGGGTATGAGTCTATGGTGGGGGTCCGCTAGGACGCCCCAGTGCTACGTCACGTAGGGTGAGGTGTAACACACATAGAAAAACATATGAGACCCTATGGAGTAAAAGACCCCATAGCTCATAGAACACATTGACATTCAAAGGAATTACACACATACATGTCCAAGAGTGGGAGAAAAAGAGTCTCACTCTTGGCAGGATGGAAAAAAAACAAACTCCAGAAATCCAGCAAAGCTGCTGGGGGACTCACTAGGTTAGGAAATTCAGCCTAAACAGAGAATTCTCCCTAACACTCGCCCCCCCCCCCCCAGACAAAGGGACAGGAGGATTTAATCCACTCCTGGATGAATCTCATACCTCTAGTCGATGACATACATCCTAGAGAGACCATCAGCATTTTGGTGGTGACACCCTGACCTATGCTCAATGGTGAAATCAAACCCTTGCAGGCAGATCGACCATCTCAATAGTTTTGGGTTTTCCCCTTTCATTTGCATTAACCATCTTAAGGGTTGGTGGTCATCTGAATGACAAAAGTAGAACCATACAAGTACGGCCTAAACTTCTTCAGATCCCACACGATAGCAAAGCACTCTCTTTCGATTGTTGCCCACCTTGTTTCAGGATCCTTCAGATTGCGGCTGATGAAGCAAACGGGGTGCTCCCTACCGTTCCCATCCAGTTGACTGAGTACGGCACCTATTCCTACATTTGAAGCATCTGTCTGCACAATGAAGCGTTGGCGGTAATCAGGAGCTCTGAGTACTGGGGCTTGGCAAAGAGCCTTTTTCAGGTTTTCAAAAGCCTGATTGCACTCCTCGTTCCATCTAACCTTTTTAGGAAATTTGGGCGAGGAGATGACATCCAGTGGAGAAGCTATGGTCCCATAGTTCTCTATGAAATTCCTGTAATACCCAGTGAGGCCTAGGAAGGCTCTCACTTGGGTTTGAGTAGTCGGTGTTGTCCAATTTTGCACAGCTTCAATCTTACTGAGCAAATGCCTTATTTCTCCACCTCCTACCTCATGTCCAAGATAAACTACCTTAGTCTGTCCAATTTGGCATTTACTCGCTTTTATGGTCAGATTGGCTCATCCAAGAGCCTGCAAAACATCTCTCAGGTGGGTTACATGTTCTTCCCAGGAATTGCTGAACACTGCTATGTCATCCAAGTATGCCATGCAGAAGTCCTCCATCCCATTCAGAACCTGGTTTACCATCCGTTGAAACGTAGCAGGTGCATTCTTCAATCCGAAAGGCATTACCTTAAACTGGTATAAGCCAACGGGGATAGAAAATGCAGTTTTCTCCTTGGCATGGTCTGTCAGGGCTATTTGCCAATAGCCTGACGTCAAGTCAAATGTGCTGAGGAACTTGGCAGCACCAAGTTTATCCACCAACTCATCTGTTCTTAGCAAAGGGTGGGCATCAGTCTTGGTGACTGCATTAAGAGCTCTATAATCCACACAGAATCTAAGTTCTTTAGATCCGGCCTTTGGTACTAACACAACTGGGCTACACCATGGACTAGTAGAGGGCTCTATTACCCCGAGATCAAGCATCTTGCTGACCTCACCTTTGATGTGGGTTTGTACGTTCTCTGACATTCGGTATCCTCTGCTTTTGACCGGCAGACAATCACCAGTGAGTATGTCGTGCTGGCCCCAAGGGGTCAAGCCTGGTGAAAGCGAGAACAGAGAGGCAAACTGATTCAACATAGATTTGCACTCTTCTTGTTGCTCGGGTGTCAGATTGGAAGAGAGATTTACTCCTTCAATTTTTTCATCTAAAGGTAAGCCTCTGAGGAGATACGGAAGAGCTTCACTCTCTTCTTCTTCCTCGGGTGATGCTAGAAGCAACGCTCCTACATCAGGTCATGAGACATACGCTTTAAGTCGGTTGGTGTGAAAGACTGTTAGAGCCTCCTTGGGATTGCCCAAGTCCACCAGATAGTTGACCTCTCCGAGTTTACCCACCACTCTGAAGGGTCCCATCCACTTGTCTTGCAAGGCCCTCTGCCTTGTTGGGATCATAACGAGAATGAGCTGGTCTTGAGCGAACTCAACCATGTTAGCCTTTTGATCGTGCCAGTGCTTGACCAATGCTTGTCCAGCTTTCAAGTTTCGCTTGCTTCCATCATCATGTGCGACATTCTCCTCCGGAGACCTATCACGTAGTCAGTCACTCTGACTGGCTTGGGGGAAGGAGCACTCTCCAACCCCTCCTTAATCAGGGCCAATGGACCTCTGACGGGATGACCATGGAGAAGTTCGAAGGGAGAGTAACCTACTCCCTCCTGAGGGACTTCTCTATAAGCAAAGAGAAGGCATGGCAGTAGAAGGTCCCACTTACGCTTAAGGGGTTCTTCTAAAGCAGCTATCATGCTCTTCACGGTTCGGTTGAACCGTTCTACCAACCCATTGGTTTGTGGGTGGTACGCTGTTGAGAACTTGTAAGTAACTCCACAGGTTTTCCACATGGCTTTCATGTAGTGGGACATAAAGTTTGACCCCCTGTCAGAGATTACTTCCTTGGGAAACCCGACCCTAGTAAAAATACCAAGGAGGGCCTTAGCCACAGCCAGAGCAGTAACAGTCCTCATAGGAATTGCCTCAGGATACCTAGTAGCATGGTCTACTACAACAAGTATAAACCTGTTGCCTGAGGAGGTTGGAGGATCAAGGGGACCAACAATGTCAATCCCTACTCTCTCAAACGGGACTCCCACAACTGGAAGAGGCACTAAAGGTGCCACATTCTTGGAGCCAACCTTACCAGAGGTCTGGCAGGTGTGGCAGCTCCTGCAGTGTTTTTCTACTTCGGCCCCCATCTTTGGCCAATAGAAGTAGAGCGAGAGCCTTTCCTTAGTCTTCTTGAATCTCAAGTGACCAGCCAAAGGAATTTCGTGGGCTAACTGCAAAAACTGTGGTCTGTTCTCTTGGGGTACTACAAGTCGTTTGTAGTCTCCATGTGCAGACTCGGTCGGTTCACTGTAGAAGAGGCCATCTTCCCAGTGCAACCTGTATTTCCCAGGCTCTTGCCCTTCAGCCTGAGCTTCTTCCTGGTGGCGAAGACCTTCCAGAGTTGGACATTCCCTCTGTCCCTTACTGAAGTTTGCCCTGCTGGGTCCACCTTCTGCCAGTAAAGACTGCAGCTCAGGATGGTCAACAGGATCCAGATCTCCAATGAGTTCCTGGCCTTCCATTAGCTCTTCCTCAGAGTCTAATTCTACCACACAGGGTTGTACCTCCCTCTCAGCCTCGGCTGGAGGTGGAGTTACGGGTGTAACTTTGGACAACCGCGGGGAAGTCCGTGTTGGCTGCACTGGAATGTTGGCTGCTGGTTTCGGGATAGAAGTATTAGGTTGCCCTTTCGCTTCGGATTTCTTGGAGACAGCGGCCGACAATTCCAGTGGAGCAGGAGTGATTTCTTTCTTCATCATCTCCTGGAGAGTACCACGCATGGTCCTCTCTCTTGCGGGTCTGGTTAGCTCCTGTAACCGTTTACTAGGAGGTCTGGGAGTATGCGATACAACTCCGAGAGTTTTCAAATCGTTACCCAACAGTACGCGTCCTGGTACCTCACTCTGTATGCTGACAGGTATCTTCACAGTCATGTCATTACACTGGATGAGAACTGGTAATTGGGGAAGCATCTGCACAGGCCCTCCAGCTAACTTGGTGAGGCGTTTTGGTGCCTTAGCAACATCCTCAGCCTGAAAAAACGATTTATCCACCACAGTTATGCTGGCCCCAGTGTCCCTAATGGCAGGAGTCTCCTGGCCATTCACCTGGACACTGTCCTTATAATACTCTTTAGTATTATCGGGGATAGAATTATAGACATCTAAATTCTGTTGTTACCACAACCCCAGAGATACTAAAGAAACGCTGGCTGAGACTCCAATGGGTTCGTCAGCTAGCAGTAAAAAGTTTCCACTTGCCATTTGGACTTCCTCCTCTGGAGCGAAGGCTAAGGAGACAAGCTGGACCCCTGAAGGTTTACCCTTACATCTGGGATCTCCTTTCACGTGGTCAGTCAAGCCACAAACAAAGCATTTACCGAATGCTTTTTGGAATGGTGGCTTGTTCTGACCTCCTTCCGGTTTGGCACCAGAAGACACACTATTCTGCTGTGGTTTTCCTTGTGGTTTACCCTTCTGGTTTTGTTTGGGGCCCTCTTTGGAATTTGAGTTATTAGATTTCTCTTTTGAGTCTTTTTTAGGCTGTTTTCCCTAATCCTTTTTCTGAGTTGCCCCAGAATCCTTATGAGTAGCCCGGTTGGCAACCCATAAGTCAGCAGCCTTAGCTAGCTTCCGGGAATCCAATTCCTTTGAATCAGCCAAGTGCTGTCTGAGCTCAGGGAAACAGGCATCATAAATAGACTCCAACATAAAAAGATTCCTCATACCCTCATAAGTGTTCACTTTGTAACCCTTAATCCATCCCTCTAAGTTTTTCAACCCTTCACTCACCCAGGTAGCCCAAGGGGTACCATCATGCTTTTTGAGTGTTCTAAACCTCTTAAGATACTGGGAAGGGGTCTTCCCGAATCAAAGCTAGTTTCACACTTTCGTAATCCGTCTTATCCGCCTCCCCCAACTCCATTACCACATCAGTCGCAACAAGAGGGAGCCTAGAGAACAACCAGGGAAGTAAATCATTCCCGGTGATGTCCTGGAGCCCATGATTGTATACAAACAGTTTTAACCAATCCAACACATCCAATCTCGGTTCATACATACCTACTAATTCCTTCGGCATTCAGGGTCTTTTGGGACTGGAGCTCCTAGAGGAACCAGAGGAGAGAGAAGCATTTTCCATAGACAACTTTTTCATCTCTAACTCGTGATTAAGTTCTATTTCCCTGAGTCTTAACTCAGCTTGCTTCTGCTCAGCCTGGGCATTCATCCGTCTGAACTCGAGCTCTTGGTTTCGTTCAGATTGAGCCAAGAACCGTTTGTGTTCTAATTCGAGCTTCATTTTTTCAAGTTCAAAATAAGCAGGGTTACTTGTGGGACCTGGTATATGCCCCGTAGGTACAGCTGGTAAGGCAGGTAGAGGAGCAAGGGAGACAGTTTCGTTAGCATCTCCTTCCTCTTCAGCCTCTTCATCACTATCATCAGAATTATGATTTAGATCAACACCATCACTGTTATCTACATTTGCTGGAGAGATTGGTTCCTCTGAACCAGTACCCAGACTTTGGTTCGCCAGCAATCTCTCTATTAGTTCTAACTTCTTGCCTCTTACAGGAAGATTCTCTTGCCTAGAGAGAGCTCGCAAACTCTCAGTATTTTCACCTAACAAGGACTCTTGACTATAAGTTTCCATCGTAGACATGTTTTTTGAAAGTTGCTTTTTAGTGCTAATTTTTGTGGTTAGTTATCCTAAAGTGTCGAAAAGCACTCTAAACTGTATACTTGATACAAATCCCACCGCTGTACACCAGTGTTAGGCGGAAACCTGTGCAGTTCCCTCTGGGACCACTGCAAAAGATTTAGGACTACAGGTGTTTGGCAGTAAACCCACTTGGTAGCAGTCTGTACCACACAGATTCACTTGGTAGCTGTGGCTGAGCAGTCAGACTTCCCTCAAGAAGACTTAAGCAGTATGTGGAGTATACAAAATAGGGCAATTCTTCACAGTAAGACAAGCAAACACGCAACGAGGCTCAGTGTAAAGATATTAAGGTATTTATTTATAACGAAACATCTATCAAAAACACCATGGCACTATCACGGCTAACAAATTAAACACAATTACTCTACGAAGAAGAAACGATCAATCCCCCTAGCCATATTTCGACAAGTCTAGGTTCTACCGGCACCACTTATTTACAGACAGAGGTGTATGCCTCAACCTAGATGGCACTCTAATATTAGTTAGGACGGGAGATAAAAATAAGCAGGTTATGAATGCAACACAGTTCAATAATTCACGGGAGAAATGCAAGGCAAGAAGGCAAGAAACATAATAGATCATAAAGTTCAGAGGCCAGGCCCACTCGGAGAGAGGGAAGGCGATATGTCCCAAAAGTCTCTAGTGGAATTGCGTTCGAGTCTTTGTAGCAAATTTTTATCGGCAGATTGAACCAGTTCAGAACAATACGTGAGAAAGCTTGGAGGCGACCCAACGGAAAGGAGAGGATTAAGACACCTCACTCGAACCGATCGAAAGGGAAGCCAGGCGGACACGGTACCTTGTTGTGGAGGGCAGCTCCGGCGGGGGCAGTTGTTCCTGGTGGTGGATGCACGTCGGGACTTTGCCAAGAGTAGAGATGTTCTTGTCGTCGAAGAAAAGTGAAGTCCGGTGCACCACCAGGGAAGAGACCAGCCGTGGAGTGCTCCATCACAAGGCACCACCTTTTGGTCACGGTACAAAGGTAGTGGCTATCCGGTTGCCGAGGTGCTCTGCACGGGCAATTCGACCACTGCGTCCTGAGGCGAATAAAAAGCAAAGGGGACTGGTTGTTCCTACCAGTCAGGGGAAGAGACTCTCCGGCAGGGAGATCTCCTCTGTCGTCGGGAAGTGGTGAGTCGGTTCCACAGGGCTCCACCGGAGGTGTCGTCGTGCAGGTCGGCTCAGCGTTACCCTCGTCGGATTCTTAGGTCCTGTGGCAACTTCTGAAGATCCAGTCCCAAAAGCCCTGCTTTTATGCAGAAAACCCCATTCATTCAGCCTAGCTGTCAATCAACACATGCTAAGTGGTGAGCGGGGAGGCTCACCACTTGGGCCAATCACTCCAGAGTGTGACCGGAGTTGGCAAGGCAACAAAGACGCCATTTTACAAACCGAGTTCTGGCAGAAAATACCATCCGATAAACTTATTTAAGATAAGTAGACCGGTGGTACGTTAGAGATTAACGAGAAAAGGTATCAATCTCCAACAATGGGACGAATCCCATAGGGTTATGTTCGGGGTCGAACATAACAAGTAGTTTCCACTGCCACCACCCAAAACTCGACGAGGGGGGACAGGACAGTGCCCCCTCGAATAACAGATCCAGGAGTAATCGAATTACCCCTACTAGTACGTCCACAATAGGATGGTTTGTACTAGTTCTGTTAGTAAATTTATGTCTAGTAAAGCCAATGGTGACTTTACATGCCCAGGGAGACAGTAGTCAGTCCCCGGGTATGGAGTCTATGGTGGGGGTCCGCTAGGACGCCCCAGTGCTACGGCACGTAGGGTGCGGTGTAACACACATAGAAAAACATATGAGACCCTATGGAGTAAAAGACCCCATAGCCCATAGAACACCTTGACATTCAAAGGAATTACACACATACATGTCCAAGAGTGGGAGAAAAAGAGTCTCACTCTTGGCAGGATGGAAAAAAACAAACTCCAGAAATCCAGCAAAGCTGCTGGGGGACTCACTAGGTTAGGAAATTCAGCCTAAACAGAGAATTCTCCCTAACAATACTATAATCACCAATGGGGTGATGTAGCACTAAGCAATCTCTTTAATCACAAGGAGTAATAATGAGCAAAAACAATGCAGCACAGAATTAATACTTTTGCGTGTGTGTTCAAATCAAATAGCAGTGTGGTTACTATTTACCCCTGCACAACCCTCAACCCCACAATCAGGCAATATAAAGAGATATGAGGCGAGAGAGCAGGTATTCAGGAATGCAAAATTCCAGCAAAATGTCAATCCCAATTTCCCCACAGCAACACAAGAGAGAAACAGAATTGATTGGAAAGCTTTCAAATGGTTTTAAAGTTATCTGGAGAATGGAATGGGTAAAAACACTAAATATGGTTTAAATCACTGAAATTATTTAAATTCGAATGGGTGCCGCTTTATATGATCACAGACAAACACTAGCAATGATTTGATAGTAAGAAGCAATGTGAAAACTTAAAACTGAGGTCGGGTGCAATTGAAAGCGGTTTTACACGTGACAGAATGTTACCTAAAACAAAATGTGCGGCAATGTTTTCTGTGCATGGTAATCATGATTGTGGGAAAACTATATGGATTTGGTTGTGGTTCAGTGGAAAGCTGAGAACGTTAGCTACAAGCAGAATTTGAAATTGTGTTTCTATCATAATATTTGCGAAAGTTATGGATGTTTTTGTGGAGGTCATTTTTCTGAGATAGGCGCAAGAATTGTAAAACAGGGATACACTTTTAAAAGACAAATGGGATTTCTTTTTGTAACGCTCACCTGATTTCCACGGAGACGCCAACCTGTTCTGGACTGCTATGACCTCTTCTAAGGTGATGCGCAGGACTCGGAAGACGGACTGGACCGGTCCCCCAAACCTCACCTGTCTGGCCCGTAGAAGAATCCTTCTGTAGATGGAAAAGGGGATTAACTGTCTGCTGGATAATGTGTCGGATTCCCCCCCTTCCCCCTCTCACACTCCTCAAACCCCCTCCACGATTCCCTGTAGAGTCTCACCTAGAGTCTGAAAGGACGAGCTCTCCATCCTGCTTCTGATGCAGGGGCGCGTTGATTTCTAGTTACTTCACTGGATCTCGGGTTTGGTGAGTATTGAACTCCGCTTGACTTTTCCGATATGAGGCCGTAAGTATTCAGTTGCAAAAGTTCAAGCCTTAATTGTCCATTGTCCTTTTCTCTATTTCAGGTGCAGGATGAAGAATCCGCGTAGAGGAATGGATTCGCCGAAGGTAAACTCTGGTGAGTCTTTTTGGTGGATGGTTCCCTTAGTGATCTTGCTTTCACCCACTAATGCGTGTGTCTTTTTCCCCTTAGGGGCCGGGGTACGGAAGTGCCAAAGAAGCAGCGCCGACCCGAGGTGAGGAAAGATTGTCCCAACAATAATCAGGTAAGTCTTAAGGTGGAAGAATCAGGCCTTCCTCAATCTGTTCCTTCCCTCACCTTTGTTTTGTCTCTTTTTCTCCTTAGGTGCTGAAAGGCGACGGATGGTGCCAATGGTGGCTGAAGAGCCCGAGGGCGCCTCGTGAAGGTGAGTGGAACGCGGTGCTGCAGCGAGCGATGCGATGCGATGCGCTTCTAAAAATAATGTCTTTTCTCAGGATCGTCGGAGTGATGGTTCCGGACTCCGGATGGAGGTAGGTAAAGTTCAATTATTCACCTTTCTCTCCTTTCCTTCCTTTTCAGGTGTTCCAGGTTGCAGGCGGGCGTGGCTGGAGCCAGGATGCAGGAGCAGACACGGTGAGCGTCCAGCTGCTAGATGCAGAACAACGCGAAGCGTGAGCTGCTGTCTGGGCGTGGTTTAAATAGCCCCCAAAGTAGTTCCAGGTAAGTATTCTTCCTCAGCCACGCCCGAGTGGTAAAATAGTCCCATAGGTACAATAGTCCCTTTCAGACCTCAAGGAGGTCTGGATCCTGCAGCATGGTCTGCATCAGGTAAGTCCATCCAAGCACTCCCATAATGAACCTGGCGCCTATGGTGCCAGGACTGATGCCTTCTATGAGCCTGGCGCCAAAGGCGCCAGGACAATGTCCAAAGAGCCCCTATAAGGGGTTGCTGGGTCCCTCCCTGGGGACATGATGTCTGCTTTCGGGGACGCTGGGCCTGAACTGGCTTCCCGGGAGTAGGCAGCATGACAGCACTCTCCCCCAAGGCCCCTCCCAAGATTGTTCCCTCTGGGTGTTTTGGTTTGTTTGGGAAGATCCGGTGGAATTTCTTAATTAATCGAGGTGCATGTACATGGTCACTGGGTTCCCACGACCTCTCCTGAGGCCCGTATCCCTTCCAATCGATTAGATAGAAAAGTTTTGACCTTAACATCTTTGAATCTAAAATGTTCTTCACCTCGAATTAAGGTTCTCCATCTATTTGAATGGGTTCTGGAGGCTTGATTAGTCTGGTTCCAGGTTGCACAGGTTTCAAAAGTGACACATGAAAAACAGGGTGAATTTGCATGTTAGCTGGTAAATCAAGTTTAACGGCCACTGGATTGATTATGGCCGTAATGGAGTAAGCCCCCAGATATTTTGGATTAAAAGTTTGAAGTCCCTTGAGCGATAAGTGCCTGGTAGCCAGCCATACTTGGTCCCCAATCTGGCACTGAGGTGCTTCACTCCGATGCAGGTCAGCATTCTTCTTGTATTTTCTCTTGGCTTGTTGTAAATGTGTAGTTGCTTCTTTGAAGGCTTGGGTAATTGTAGAATGCAGATGGTCCACTACGGGCATTCCGAGGCCTTGAGGCGAGTCGAGGTCTGAGGTTCGAGGGTGATACCCATATAAAGTATAAAAAGGACTTTGCCCAGTTCCAGAGTGTACCGAATTATTATATGCATATTCGGCTATCCAAAGAATGTCTTTCCAGTTACTTTCAGATTGCTGCAACATACACCGTAAATATTGCTCAAGGGTCTGATTCGTCCTCTCTGTTTGACCATCGGTCTGAGGGTGGTGACTAGTCGATAATCTTACATCGATTTGTGCCAATTGACAACATCTACGCCAAAAGTGGGAAATGAATTGGCTAGTACAGACGGGAATCCATGTAAACGAACAATATTTTCAAGGAATTCTTTGGCTAGAACTGAAGCTGAAGGTAAACCTTTCAATGGAATGAAGTGGGCCATTTTGGAAAATAAATCCACAATAACAAGAATAGTGTTATATCCTGAACAAGGAGGTAAGTCCGTAATAAAATCCAATGACAGGGTGTGCCAAGGTGCTGGCGGAATGTCTAAAGGTTGAAGGAGACCGGCTGCTCTTTTCTTTTGGCCTTTATATGGGCGCAAACACCACAGGACATCACAAATGATGTAACATCTTTTCGCCAAGAAGGCCACCAGAATTGTCGTTTCACCTTTTCTTCTGTCTTGGCAATACCGGAGTGCCCCTCTATTAGTGTATCATGATAACGAGAAATAACAAGCTCTTGTAATTCCTTGTGTGGTAGAAATAAGCGCCCTTGGAAATAAGGTAAATCATTATTCATAGTAAAGTCAGATCCCTTTTGTACCCAATCCTGTAAGTCTGTAGGGTCCAGAAGTTGTGTAACTCTAACTTGAATGTCTTCAAGCGTTTGTAAAGAAGTCATGCCCAAAATTCTCTGTTCGGGAATTATCGGTACAGGTTCTGAGTTAGTGTCAGTTTCTCCCATTCCTATTCGGGATAGAGCGTCCGCTTTGCCATTCTTACAGCCAGGTCGGTAGGTGATTACAAAATCGAATTCCGCAAAAAACAAAGCCCAACGGAGCTGTCGAGATGACTGAGCCTTGGCGGTCTTTAAATACTGTAAGTTCCGGTGGTCGGTGATCACCGTAATGGCATGTCTAGCGCCAAGTAGATAATGCCGCCAGGCTTTAAAGGCGGATTTAATGGCTAACAGTTCTTTGTCAGTGATTGCGTAGTTAACCTCGGGTGCCGAGAATTTTCTGGACGAAAATGCAACGGGATGCAGTTGGTTAGTTTCGGGATCTCTTTGAGACAGAACAGCTCCCATGGCTAGGCTGGATGCGTCAGTTTCGACGACATAAGGGAGATCTGGGCGCGGGTGCTTCAATACAGGTGCGGAGGTAAATTTAGCTTTTAGTTCCTGAAAGGCCTGCTCGGCTTCTTCAGAACATTCGAAACGTTTATTTTTTCTTAAGAGCGCAGTGATGGGTTGAACCACATGAGAAAATTCCGGGATAAACCTGCGATAAAAATTGGCAAAGCCAAGCATGCTTTGAACACCTTTCATGGAGCTAGGCGATGGCCATTTGAGGATAGCATCCACTTTTCGTGAGTCCATGCGGACTCCTTTAGGTGTCAGGATGAAACCAAGAAACTCGACTTCTGTGGCATGGAAAACTCATTTTTCAAGTTTAGCAAATAGTTTGTGTTGACGCAATTTCTCGAGAACTGCCCTGACATGTTTTCTATGATCAGATTCCGAAGAGGAGTACACAAGAATGTCATCGATATATACGACAACACAAACGTCGATGAGTTCCCGAAAGACATCGTTCATGAAGTATTGGAAGGCAGCCGGTGCATTGCACAATCCGAAAGGCATCACCTGGTACTCGAATAGCCCATATTTTGTGCGCAAGGCAGTTTTCCATTCATCGCCTTCCCTTATTCGCACCAGATGGTAGGTCCCCCGGAGATATAACTTGGTGTATATGCAGGCATCCTTCACCTGGTCAAGGAGTTCAGGGATCAGAGGCAAAGGGTATTGGTTAATAACAGTTATCTGGTTCAATGCGCGGTAGTCAATACAAGTTCTGAGGTCGCCTTCTTTTTTAGGCACGAAGAATAAAGCAGAGGATGCAGGAGACTTAGACGGGTGAATAAAACCATTGGCTAGGTACTGATCTAGATATTGTCGTAAATGAAGATTCTCGGGTTCGGTAAGGGCATAGATCCTGCTGCAAGGGGGTTGTGCACCGGGCAATAGATCGATCTGGCAATCGTACGACCTGTGAGGCGGTAGAGTGTTGGCCTGTTCCTTTTGGAAGACATCTTGAAATTCTTGCTATTCTGGCGGTATTTGCAAAATGACAGGGGTTACTGTAGCTAGGCCAATATTTGGATTTCTTGCATAACAGGTTTGTGCACAATCTGGAAAGGTTATCCTCTTTGCTCGCCAGTCAATTCGAGGATTATGTGCTTCCAACCAAGGGATTCCTAGAATTACTTGAAAGTGCGGAGCCTTGATTACATCAAACACAATTGCCTCCCGATGTCCGTCTTGACCCAACAATGTCACTTCAGTAGTGGAGTGTGTTACCGGCCCAGAGGCGATTTCGGTTCCATCCACTGTGGTGATGACATCCTTACTGGTTTTAGGGCAAAGAGGGAGGTTGATCCTGGAAGCCAATTCACGATCCACATAGTTTCCTATAGTCCCACTATCGATGTATGCCTTAATGGCATGTGACTGCCCAGGCTGCTTCGGATTTACGAGGACCATTGGCATGATGAAATGCGAGGTCAGAGAGTTAGTTTTTAAGCTCGGCAAGCGGACCCCTACGCTTGTCGGGCGTGGTCGTTTCCCGACTCAGATTCCATCAGGTTCTTATCAGCGACTCCTACCGCCTTCTTAGACGGTTTTATAGGACAATCTCGTAAAAAGTCTCCAGAAGCCCCACAATAAAGGCATAATTGCATTTGTTGTCTTCGTTCACGCTCTTTTTGAGTTAAAGGTCCTTTAACCCCTCCACTTTGCATAGGTTCAGTAACATCGGCACCCTTGGGGTTAACATGGGTTTTGACCAAAACCCGGGTCTCAAACTTGGACCGATCTGCCTTTCTGTTTTGAAGACTGTGATCTAATTGGACCACCAAGTCTATATATTCAGAGCAGTCTTGGGGTGGATTTACGACCTGGGCCAGGACATCCTTAAGTTCTCCACGTAGACCTCGATGGAATAACGTGATTCTTTTATCCTCCGGCCATCCAGTCTCCACAATTAACCTATTGAAGGTCGCGATATAGGCTAAGAGGTCCAGGTTACCCTGTCGTAGGGATAGAAGCTCGTTGTCCAGGGCCTGTCCCTGAGAATGCCACGCAAAAAGTCTTTCCATGCTTGTCTGGAAGGCTTGAAAGTTCCGAAAAGAATTGGGTCATCTTGAATAACCAGTGGAACTGACCAATCCGCAGCACTGCCGCTGATATATGATAGTACAAAAGCGACCTTGGTTTGGTCGTTAGGGAAGGCCCCAGGTCTGCAGAGGAAGTGCAATCGGCATTGATTCATGAATACGGCGAACCTTTTGGGGTCCCCGGCAAAACGTTCCGGTGGGGCCAGTGGCATATTTCCAGATAGATTAATTTGCACAGGGTTATTTGAAACCACTGGGGCGGAATTACCCCCAGAACCTGGTAAAGGAGTTTGACCAGCCTGACCTTGTAATAGCTGTCTGGCAAGATCATCAGTTCGTTCTTTAGATACAATTAACTCTCTCCTGAGGGCATTTGTCTCCTGGCGAGCGGAATGAACTTCAGCCCGTAATTCCCCCAATAGCTGGGCCAGCTGGTCTGTCTCGGAAGTCTCCATAGCGCCCGGGTGGGAAATTGTAGGTAGGCTTCGCGTTCTGTAACGCTCACCTGATTCCCAAGGAGACTCCGACCTGTTCTGGACTGCTATGACCTCTTCTAAGGTGATGCGCAGGACTCGGAAGATGGACTGGACCGGACCCCCAAACCTCGCCTGTCTGGCCTGTAGAAGAATCCTTCTGTAGATGGAAAAGGGGATTAACTGTCTGCTGGATAATGTGTCGGATTCCCCCCTTCCCCCTCTCACACTCCTCGAACCCCCTGCGCGATTCCCATTTGAGTCTCACCTTAGAGTCTGAAAGGACGAGCTCTCCATCCTGCTTCCGATGCAGGGGCGCGTTGATTTCCAGTTACTTCACTGGATCTCGGGTTTGGTGAGTATTCAACTCCGCTTGACTTTTCCGATATGAGGCCGTAAGTATTCAGTTGCAAAAGTTCAAGCCTTAATTGTCCGTTGTCCTTATCTCTATTTCAGATGCAGGATGAAGATTCCGCGTAGAGGAATGGATTCGCCGAAGGTAAACTCTGGTGAGTCTTTTTGGTGGATGGTTCCCTTAGTGATCTTGCTTTCACCCACTAATGCGTGTGTCTTTTTCCCCTTAGGGGTCGGGGTACGGAAGTGCCAAAGAAGCGGCGCCGACCCGAGGTGAGGAAAGATTGTCCCAACAATAATCAGGTAAGTCTTAAGGTGGAAGAATCAGGCCTTCCTCAATCTGTTCCTTCGCTCACCTTTGTTTTGTCTCTTTTTCTCCTTAGGCGCTGAAAGGCGACGGATGGTGCCAATGGTGGCTGAAGAGCCCGAGGGCGCCTTGTGACGGTGAGTGGAACGCGGCGCTGCAGCGAGCGATGCGATGCGCTTCTAAAAATAATGTCTTTTCTCAGGATCGTCGGAGTGATGGTTCCGGACTCCAGATGGAGGTAGGTAAAGTTCAATTATTCACCTTTCTCTCCTTTCCTTCCTTTTCAGGTATTCCAGGTTGCAGGCGGGCGTGGCTGGAGCCAGGATGCAGGAGCAGACACGGTGAGCATCCAGCTGCTAGATGCAGAACAACGCAAAGCGTGAGCTGCTGTCTGGGCATGGTTTAAATAGCCCCCAAAGTAGTTCCAGGTAAGTATTCTTCCTCAGCCACGCCCGAGTGGTAAAATAGTCCCATAGGTAGAATAGTCCCTTTCAGACCTCAAGGAGGTCTGGATCCGGCAGCATGGTCTGCATCAGGTAAGTCCATCCAAGCACTCCCATAATGAGCCTGGTGCCTATGGTGCCAGGACTGATGCCTTCTATGAGCCTGGCGCCAAAGGCGCCAGGACAATCTCCAAAGAGCCCCTATAAGGGGTTGCTGGGTCCCTCCCTGGGGACATGATGTCTGCTTTCGGGGACGCTGGGCCTGAACTGGCTTCCCGGGAGTAGGCAGCATGACACTTTTACACTAGGTTATGACTATAGAAAAAGTGAATGCCACACATGAATCTCCATCAATCCTGCCCAGAGACCCTTCACGTGGTGAATAATCAATGTCTTTCTGGGATTCAATTTATTTGTTCACAACCCTAATGATTATGAATTTAAAATACAAATGAGTGACTTAACACAAGAAAGTTCTGACAATTCAATAGTACTCTTAACAATGTCAGGTTCTGAAGACAAGATGGGATGGATTTAGATAGGGATAGACTATGGTTGGTACATTTGCTAGTGACACAGTCCTATACTATGGATACTCACTTTATATGTTTGAACAGAACGGTCAGGAATTCTGGTCCGTCAAGATCAGGGATTCTGCTCAGAAACTTTGCTGGGCACACCGGACTGGACTGGGTCTGCAAAGGCTCTGGTCATAGCTAGCTGGTCACAGCACGGCACAGCACGGCACAACTGGATTGAGTCTTTTGATTCTGGTAATAATTTGTTTAGCAGTAAAGCAGTTACAGCACAGCCCGGCTGTTTCTTTTGTTCCCCTTAGGTTTCTGGGGGGAATTCTGGTTTCTGGAATTTGAAGGCCTAGCTGAAAATGGTTCAGCTATAGAATGGGCCTTTCTGCTTGCCAAGTTTCTGGAGTCTGGAGCAACGAAGATGTCAAGTTCACAGGGTGCTCTGCCAGCAATCGCTTAGTGGGTGAATTAATCTGTGTGTCCTTCTAAGTCCTCAGCTGTTTCTATGTATGCTTATTCTTATGCTTATGCTAAGGGGGTGTGTATGCTAGCTTATCCTAAGCATGCCCCCTAGGCAGGCTATTGGCTAGAGTCTCCCCTCACCCTTGATTGGAGGAGAAAACTGGGTGTCACCATGATGATGTGGTTTTATGAGTCAGAGAATCCTCCCCTTGCCTTTTGAACATAGAATCTACTCTTAGTACAATACATATTTACAAATTTGCAACCTCTATAACAATAACAGATATAGATCACATATTTTGTGGAGCAGATACTCTTCCAAGTCCCATCGCTGTAGGATCTTGGGTCTGCTTTTGACAAATTTTTTGTCCAGAACACATGGTCCAATTTCAGAGCAAATTTCCACAAATGTGCGCATTGTATATGGGCATAAGCATATGAAGTGTCATGCTTTTGACATAAATACATTTGGTATAAAACCATAATGTCCACTTTTACTTCCCAGAACATAGCACAGAGTTGTGGCACCTCTTAAAATGTGCAGCCAAAAATTAGATTCACACGTCTGGGGTTTACATATTTTTCACAATTGTACACAGTAAACTATCAGTTTTTTTAAAAATGTGCTTTTTCTCCTGAATCAACAAATGGTTGTCTGTTGCTGCCTCCTTCCTCTTCTTGCAGCTCATGAGAAATCCCCTCCCAGTTCCTTCAGGCAGATGCCATTTACAATCCTTCCTAATTAGCATCTTCTTGAGCTGGAGGAAGTCCATTGTCTTCTTCCCCACTGCAGCCCAAGTTCTTCTCCCACCCCTTAATCATCACATAGGTGTGATATCCTGGTGGAGAGAGCAGAAGGGAGGTGCCTGGCCTTTGTGGGGAAGTTGTTATACTGGTTTGGCTCTAGGCAGGCTTAAATTCAAATGTAATTTTGTTGCAAATTTTACTAGGTTTAAAATAAACTTTCTAATTTCCAAACAAGCAGCTACAACACTTATTTCAGATTCTAAACCATGAGATTTAAATAGTTACAACCTAGGTTACTCTCAATAAAAGGTTGCTTAGATTTCAGACATTAGATTTCAGTTGTACAAGTTTAAATTCTATCATGCAACTTTTGAAAGCTGTAATACAGGCGGCCGCGGGCACTGTGCCCCTATTTTGACTGATCCCACAGGCAGGCACTTTGGCTGTGGATGTTTTTATGACAAAATCCAGATTTCCAGGATACTGCAATTTCACAATGATTTCTTGAACTCTTTGAATTGTGACAACCAGCAAGATTATTGGATGTTTGTGGGTGTTTTGTACCGACATTCTGCAGTTTCAGCAACCAAGAAAAAGGATTTAAATGCATGATTTTGGGTTTCTTTCAGCAAGCACTGCTTTTCCCTCTGTGCTCCATTTTTATTTTGTGAAGCCCAGTGACATGTTTCAGGAGTGAGATCTCCGTTCGTCCAATGACAACATGCATTGTAGATTTGACAGCCATCTTTTTGTTCTTTGTAGAGTGCCATTTTCATTCGTTTTGGCGCGCGCAAGGGTTTTGTGGCCATTCTGATATTTTGGCACCACCAGGACATAGGGATGTCGCAGGGCAGAGCATAAGTGGGTTAATACATCCCGCAAAGCGCTACAATATCTGAAAGAAAACAATGAATACTAAAAAGATATAAACATAGAGAAAATCTTAAGAGAAACCACCCAAATACTTCATGATTCACAAGAAAATGGCCAATTTGAGCATGTAGACCTTGTTACCGCAGCTAACATTTTAGACCAGTATAAAATTCACCCACTACAATCCAAAGACACCATTGAAGATGCATTTGAACCATATCAAATGCGTCAAGCCAAAGCATCGCCAATGAGCATATGAGAAATAATTGTAGAAGCACGTTGTTTTCCTCTGCTCTTTCCTACTGGAAAAGGAGGAAGATATGATGAAAGGTCCACCCAAATTAGTGCATCAGAATTACACTTTTATGGATGCATTCTGAAGACATCAGATTCAGACAAAATGGAGAATACATTTTCCATCTCCTGTTTAAAAGTCAAATAGCAACTCTATGTTATGGAGTTGCACAAGCATTAAAAACATGCTCTAATTTGTTAAACATGACCGTTACGCAACTGTTTTACAAAATAAACCACAAATATGAGGTTTTGCAGTCAAGTATCACAAATCTCTTGGCATACTTGTGTGGTATAAAATAATACTGGCCATGTTGATGTACATTGTATGCTATGGAACCTATGTGCACAAACATGGTTTGTTACTTTAAGTTGTGCAGAGTACACATGGGATGACTTGCCCAACTTCTTACGCACTGTAAACCAAAATAAAGAGCGAATAGATATAAAAACAATAGGAGGACTCTGTTCTCTTGACGCTGTCAATGTATCAAGGTACTTTCACCATAGCTTCATTGCCATGCTGCATTTCATGTGCAATAAAGCTATCCCTTTGTTCCGTGAAGTGCAACCCTTCTTTTGGAGAAAAGAAAATCAATCCGTAGGAGCACAACACATCCATATGCTTTTGTGGACAAAACATGCTTCCAAATTTGTCCAAGACAATGATGGCACTGTTTTATAGTTTATTCCAAAATACATTACCTGTGCCATCCCTTCAGAAACTACACATGGTGACCTACGTACACAAACCCTACGCTTACAAAAACATAAGTGTGGCAAATACTGCTGACGTAGGTATAGAAAAAAAGGTAAATACCAGATTATTGATGTCATGGTCTATGGCCACAACCAGTAAAATTTAATTAAACCATATAACAAGTACGAACAATATATCTTCAAACAATAAAACTGGCCCTAAACACCTTGCAAATGAAATGATGCTTGCAGACACTAAAATTGACTGCGGACTTAGCGGCATCTGCAAACCCTTTTTCCGCCTATAAAAACAGCTCCATATCATTTCTACTTCACTACCCTACCCTTTCCACACCCTCTTTCAGCCATCAAATAACCCCAGATGTGTTTTCCAAACTGTTCATTCATAGCACTATCCGCAGAGTACTGCAGTGTCCGCCGACAACCGCGGCATCTGCACACACTTTTTCACCTTTAAAAACAGCTCCATATCACCTTTATTACACCCCCCCTGGCCATGACCCAGATAATCTGGCTACTGCCCATGGCCACAGGCTGCATACCTCAGTCCCCAAAGGTGTATCACTATTTTTTGTACCACCATTATGACACATTTCAAAAAATAAAACACAGACACATTTGCAAAAGCATGCTTTCGGGTCCTTGCCAATGCTCCTTGCGCATGTTTACTGCAAATCCATCCATGATTTATTTTTTGAAAAGTGTCAAAATATATACACAAAGTAGTTATATAATTTAGCCCCCACTTGACAGAATATATTCAGACTTTGCACAGACATTCAGTGTTAGGTCTGTAATCTTTCTGAAAACATTTGTGCGGAATAGTCAAACAGCAACAAAGTTATAAGCCATTGAAAAATGTTGGAATCCCCATCTAACTTCCCCCCTCTTGACAGAATCCCACCAAACTTTGCAAAAACATTGAAATCTGGGTCTAAAATCTAAAATCTTCTTTCAGACGTCCGTACAGTTTCGTCAAACGGCAACAAATGTATAAGCCTTTCAATTATTATTAAACCCCCCTATAGTTTGTCCCCCCTCTTGGTGAAACAGCACAGAATTTTGCAGAACCATTCAGTCAGATCTACAATGATATTGCAAGATTTCATGCACTTTCATTCATTTGCCCCAAAGTTATAAACTATCCTAAAACTGCTTTTCACCGACCCTGTAATGTAGAAGTATGCATGGATGCCCCTCGAACATCTGAGATGTGCACAGACTTTGTAGATGAAAAACACTCGATATTTCCCTTTTTATGGCCATATCGCATCCCGTCCTCATCACGCCTCACCTCCCTAGAGATTGTTTCATTTGCTTAACAAGTGCAATGTTTAGTTTTTTCATGTTTTTACTGCAAAGTTTATGGACAATGGAAGCTGTTTGTTAAACCAACATAACGTCAGTTTCAAAGTTGTTGACGCAAACATAAATACAACGTTTTTAAAGCTGCGGTTTTATTTCTAAGTTTTCCGGGCTCCTCCAGCCCGGAAAATTTAGAAAAAAAAACACAGCTAGTGCTTATTTTTTAAAAAAAATAAATAGCATTTACCGAGATGCAGCTGCAGCTTTTCTGCCTGTAGTCTCCGGTCTGCGTCCTGAGTCCCGGCACCAATGAAGGAAAAGCCACCCAGTGGTAGCTTTTGTTTACTACAGCTGGCTGGCTTTTCCTTCATTAGTGCCGCAAAAGCAAAAGCCAGCACAGGCGGGCATCCATTTGCTCCCGTGTGCTTGCTTTTGCAAATTTTGAGCTTGAATTGCTCAAAATTTTACATAGGGACTTGAAGAAAAAAAATGGCAATTGTTTTTTTTTAAATATTGCCTATCTATTTTTTAAATAAAAAATGTTGGGCAAACCATTCCTTTAACTCTTGGGAATTTCATAATGGGGCTACTATCTACATCTAAGCTTGGGGGGGGATCCAAAGCACAGAAGAGCAGCGTTATGCATGAAGATGAGAAAGTACTATTTAGTACTGTGGAGATGTTGCTATTTTTCATAGATATTATACATATTTAAATTCTCCCTCTTGAATTATCACTTATCCCAAAGCAAATCAATGAACACATTAATTTTACACACTTTCCAACTCAAAATCTCACTCCTTGTCATCTATGGTTGTGCCTTTTCTTTATGGGATGTCCAATGTCTTCTGTGGTTTTCTGCATTGATTTTGCATGTCACTGAACACTAACGTTCAATTTTACTTTCCATTGCTGTACTTTAAGTTGTGTTTGTGAGATGATTGATGACCTGAATAAGGAAGATGGTGAGTGAACTGTGGCCCATCCCAAATCTCTCCTGTCCTCTCTTTGCAGGATTCAAGGGAATTCCTCAGTCAACTACTGTGCTCTGCAGGACTCGGGTTGACAAAGGGAGACTATGTGAGTGATAATTTACAATTGCCCTTGACTGAGCAGAGTTGTGTTCTGTGGAGTATTATGCCAAGTGTGTATCTATTGTACAGTACAGTGAGGCATGCCTCTTAACTGACACTCATTTGGATGGAGGGTGTCATTTGGTTTCAAAGGGATCACCCACAAAAAGTGTAACCTTAGGTGGTAAAAAAAGAAGACTTACATTCTATGCAGCATTGATAAGCACTATTTGTCTACAGTTAGGATGTTTTTCTGTAGCATTTGTAGAAATGGGGCTTTGTTATCAACACAATTCCACACTTTTGGGAAGCAGAACTGGCGCTGGTTTAAGGTGACCCATGCCAATGTTTGGCAGACTCCAGAAATTGTGTTGTTTGAAACAGACAGCAGGACGGTGGCCATGGAAGATGGAATCTGCTGAGGAGCCTGCAACAACTCACCTACTTCATCAACTGGCCCTGAAATGGATGGAGCTGAAGAATCGACCCATTGTATGCCATTGTGGGTGCTGAGAGCCATGAGTAGGAGGACTGTTGTGGTGTACTTGTACTCATGGGGCAAAGGCCTGGGTGGAGCCGTCACTGTGGTGGTAGTAGCAACATTCCAAAATATAACATGGGTTAATCAGTCCCAAGACATAAGCAAGCATCGTTCAGAAGGGATGGACGATAGAATCTATGCCCTCAGCAGACTGAAAGCTAGTTTGGTTCATATCCACAAATGAGGAGTGGCAGAGACAGTTTCCCTTGTGCCATTCAGTGTGGTAATACAAATGATCCCAGAGATGCTAGCGGAAGACCTCTCGGGATGGTTAAGCTCCAATTTGTTGAGGCTAGAGCACTGGACAGCTGGGGGTGGCACTAGGTAGACAATAGCTGTCAAGTCACCCTGTCCCATGCAGGACTTCTTGACCATTCATGTTCCTTTTCATTCCACAAATCTCAGGTCTATGTGAGTGGGTGAGGAGATTTTTTTAGCACTGCTGGTGCCCTGGACCACATGACCCAGACCAAGTGGCACTTCCTGGGACATCTACTGCACCGTTGCACCCACCTGGACCTTCAGCTGCTCGGCTTACTTAGCCTTTACCTCTGCGCCCAGGCGTGTCGGTCCCCACCTGCTCTGGGGAGCATGTCAGAGCATGGAGGAGCCTGTCCTGCTCCCACAACACACATCTGTTGCACAGGGAGACACTTCACACATACTATCAGCCAACCTGGCAGCAGACAAATGAGGAGACAACTGTGACAGGTGCAACTGAGTCTATCTTGGCTGCCCGCTGTGGACTTACGGCATGTTTGGCACAGTTTAAAGACCAGAGGGTCTCAGACTATCAACCACTATGGCAGGGCTGTGTGGCCATGAGGTTGTGTCTGCCTTATGGTCAACATCCAGGGTCTGGGGCAAAATCTGCCATACACAACCAAGTGCCACTCTCACTTTCCTGACTCCCATGAGTTGGATCCTGCCACTCTGCGGTTGGCTGGGCCAATCCATTCTGGTCTGCTAGGCTTACTGGAAGAGCAGGTGAGCAGGTACAAGTGGAGCTAGGTCACATGGCCTAAGCCCCACCCACCTTAATATCCCTGCCTCTTCCTTTCTGCTCATAACTCTTAGATCAATGTCGTTTTTCATCTGGGTGTCTGAAGTAAAGGGCGGATGAAGAAAAGGGCAATTCCTGTTTGGACCCGTTTGGAACGGGAGGACCCATGGCACAAATCCCTGCTCAGAAAACAGGTAAGCACATGCCAAAATGTGTTTTATCACTCTGTCCCCAAAGGCCATTCCCACGATCCCAGGGGACGCCAACATCAACAACATTGCCCCTCCTCAAAAGCACGGAATCCGAAATGCAGCAACCTCATCCAGATCACCCTCAAACCCATCAGCAGCCCCTCCCTGTCCACAACATGGAAATTGATGCTTGCCAACATCTGCATAACCTATCACCCATGCAGCACACATTGCCAACCTCATCACTTCACATGACCTTGATGCCATCTTCATCACTGTGACCTGGCTGACAGCCACCTCCACCCACTTGCTAGAAGTCCTTATCCCAACAGCTTCAGCATCCAACACAGAGACCAATCGATCAAGACAGTCATAGGCCTAGCAGTCATCCACAAGACAATGTGGCCCTGCACCAGACTTGATGTCAACAACATGAGCTCCTTTGAAGTCCTCTCCTGCCACTTCCTGCTCTCCCTGACAGACACAGTCACCTCCTAACTCATCTACAGACCATCCAAAACCAACACTGCTTTCATCATAGACTTTGCTGACCTAGTCACCACCATGTTCCTCATGTGCGCTAACAAGATATTCCCAGAAGACTTCAGCCCTCCATGCAACAAGGCCAGCAAACCATTGAAGGAAGCTCTCCACTGCCTTCTTGACAACCTTAGCCTCACACATCACACAAAAGACCCAATGCAGGAGAGAGGATAACATCCTCTACCTAATCACAACTGCACTGCCTTCTGTCCACTAGAGCTCTCCACTGCAGCTTGACTGGTCTGACCACATGGCATGGCCCATGCAATTTTTCGGCATTCACGCTTGGAAGTCCAAGACCATTGGAGCATTGCAAATGGGTACCCAGTGCACAACCCATTCAATAGACTGCTTTCCTCTGTGCCAGGGTGACGGGCCATCATATGGCAATGGTGTCTGGGGCTGGGACAGGCATTTATGTGCCTAGAGTCAGACAACCTGCACAATCACAAGATCCAACTGTGATCAATGTGGAACATATGGATTTGGATCTGAAATTGCCATGACTGCTGGCACCAGACTTGACCTCCAATGAGTCATTGTCTAAAGATGTGATATGCACATATTCCAATCACAGGCCCTCAAAATAGTCCTGTGACATGGATTGAAGTCACTACTTCCCTGAATTGGAAGTAGGTAATTTTAATGCCTGCTGCCTACCTTGGATGGGGTAGCTGGTTCTCAGGCTCCCTTTCTGTATTTGAATCTTGATTCACCCTTACCTGTAAAGAGAATGGAAGGCACAGGCAGTGCCAACGAAAGGTGACAGGGCAGACATCACAATATTGGGCTCATTACGAGTTCGACAGTAATCCAGTGGTGCTAACAGTGGACTGCTGCTGATCTTGTAACAACGTTTTCGCTGCCTGAGATCCCGGTGCCACCGGGACACTACAAGTGCCGGCGGCCCGGGATATCAGGTAGCAGAAAGTATAAGTCCCCATTCCCATGGTGTCCCGTAGAATGGGGACATGGAAGCACTAGCACCCCTAAAGGCAGGCTTGTAGTGTTGCAGCCTGGAAAGGGTGCCAGTACATTGCTACCGGCACGCCACACTTGTAATGAGGCCCAATGCATAGTTGCACTCACGGGGAGGTACAAACTGACCAAGCATAGCTACAGTTACCAAAGCAGCTGTGCTCAGCCACATTAGTCTAGGTCTGATTAATGCACGCATCCCAGGAGGTAAGCATTTGTTGGCATGTATGTGCTGTACATACACCACAATAATCCAAGTAACACACACAGCCATCAAAGGGTACATCACTGACTCAACAAACCATTTGCATTGTCACCGTACTAGCAATGTGTACAAACATGTGTATGGATCAATTTATGAGACAGGAATATGCAAATGGCAGGGTCTTCCCGGTAGCTGCATCTGCTGTAGGGTGGCAATGGGGGAGGCTTGCACCCACCTTGTCTCAATCTTCAGGCCCATGGGGACAATTGTAGGTCAGAAGCAACAGTGCATGCACCCCCACAACACTTGGGGTGGACAGGTCAACCACAGGCTGTGCCTGCCTGCCCCAGGGGTGGTGGTGGAAGGTGAAAAATCAGAACTCAGTAACTGATCAATTACTGGAAGAGAAGGGAACTTGTTGCCAGAAGACTATGTTAGAAACACTAGACACAGGCGTATGTCTGGCCTGGGCTGTGGACACAAGGCAGAGCATTGATGACAAGCATACAAGATCAGCACACCCAATTTCCTCGGACCCGGAGGCCTGAGGATGCGGGGAGGGAAAGGGACAGCAATGAGGAGGTGAAGGGCTGGAGAGGGACCATTTGAGTGGGGAGGATGATGGAAAGGAAGAAAGAGGATAAGAGGGACTGGTGAGAGAAGAAAGAGAGTAACAAATGGAGAGCTGGGGAGCAGAGAGAGAGAGCAAGAGAGAGGGAGTAGGAAGCAAGGAGGAGATTAGCTGGTGACAAGATGAGGGTAGAGAAGGAGGCTGTTTGAGAGGGTTAGGGCTGAATGGGGATGAGACACAGGCAGACACAGTAGGAGAAGAAAAGAATGAAGCAGGGTAGAGAAGCCAGGAGGCCAACTGACAGTAAAACAGAGCAAGTTGGGGATGAAGGCGGAACATAGGGGTGGAGGGTGAAAGACAGACAGGGAAAAATAAGGGGACTCCTAAGCTTCACAGCCCCCAACCAACATGGTCAACACACCACAGCAGGCAACCCAGAAAGAGACCCAGGTCCTCAGTCCCCACATATGTGGCACCCCCAACCCAGAGTCTGCCACAGATACCCACCCCCCTGTTGGACACAACAGTATATGGACAGTTCATCACTCCTCAGCTGTCGCTTCCCCCTCATTCAGAGCCCACCCACAGAATGTTCTGTTCCCGACAATGGTGTGGGAATCATAGGGCGTAGTGCAAACTCTTGCGTAGACAACAGATGAACAGATGCTGTGGGGAATGGACAAAGTTTCCTAGAAATTCATCCTCAACATACAGTCACATACAGTGCAGTCACTTGCAGTGCAAGATTGGGACAACAATTGGAATGCAATACATTGAAGATGTGAAAACATACAGACAAAAAACAGTTATGTGTACGTGTGGAACACAGGTAAAGTCTGTCAGGGGTGTACATTTGTCCTCTCTCTCTCTTCCTCTCCTCTTCCTACCTCTACTCCCCTCTCTTCCTCTGGCCGTTCTGTGGCCACCTCTCCTCCCTCCTCCTCTGCCTTTCCTCTGATCTCCCTAGACAAGGTTTCCAGACAAGTCCAATCTATGAAAGTCTCATCGAAACAGGTTCTCCCCTGTTCCTCTAAAACCATCAAGGACCAAATCGACACCCTGGCTCCTTCTTTGGCTGACTCTTGCAATGCAACCACTCCTTCACCAGTGGAGTCTTCCATTCCACCCTGAAGCACTCCCTTGTGCACTCTCTTCTTATGAAACCCTCCTGCCCTGCTAACCACTGCTCAATCTCCATCACTCTTTTCTTGGGCAAACTCTTGGAAAAGCTGGCGATCACCCAGCTTAATCTTCACACTGAAGTGGTTGGTTGTCTTCATGACCATCAGTCTGGCCTCAGAGCTGCCAGAAGCATGGAAACTGCTCTCCTGAACATCCATGAAGACCTGCTCTCCAATCTTGACTCTAATATCCCCTGTGTCCTCACCTTACTTGATCTCTCTTCTGCCTTTGACACAGTCAACCATGCCATCCTGCTCAACCGTCTCCGTGATAACCTGGGTATCACCTATCAGGCCCTGGCGTGGCTTGCCTCTTTCCTCTCCGATTGAACCTCCCTGGTCTCTTCCGCCACCTCTTCTCCTGCTCTCATCTCTGACTGTCTGTCCACTACCCAGGAGTGGTGTGCCACCAATGATCTCTGCCTTAAAGCCAGTAAGACGGAGGTTCTTCTCATCGGCACACCTGCTCCTTCCTTTCCTGTCGCTCTCTGGACGGTCTCTCTTGGCCCTCTTTCTTCTCCCACCCATGAGGCTAAAATCCTCAGGGTCATCTTTGCCTCCACTCTCTCCTTCTCTCCTCACATCTCTGATGTCCCTAAGAAGTCACACTACCAGCTGCACTTCTTCAGAGGTATTCTTCCTTTCCTTTCCTTCCCCCAGAAGCTCACTGTCTCCAGTGCTCTGGTTCTCTTTAGGCTGGACTGCTGCAACAGCCTCTTTCTAAATCTGCCTGCTTCTACACTGCGCCCTCTGCAACTCATCCAGAACAGGACTGCAAGACTTGTCCTTGCCCTTAAGCCCAGGATTGTATCTCTCCAGGACTGAAATCTCTGCACTGGCTCCAGGTGGCTGCGAGGATTAAGTTTAAAACCCTATGCATTGTCCACGAGGCCTTCTGGGGCCTGGGGCCTCATTACCTCCAAGTCTCTCTTCCTAAGTATCTTCCTTCTCGAACTATTTGCTCATCCGCCTCCCACTCCCTCACGGTCGGCGCTTCTCCAAGCAATGAGTTGGTGGAAGATCACTTTCTTCAGCTGGGGTCTCCCTCTGGAACAGCCTCCCTACATCCCTGAAACGTGAGGAGAACCATCTCCGGTTCCGGAAGCACCTCAAGACCTTCCTCTTTGCTTCTGCTTTCTCTCCTCATCTCCCCTGCAGAACTCCGGAATGAAAATGTACTGGTCACCTGGCTATCTTGTGTTCTCAGTCCCAGGTCCCTTCCCGAGCCAGATGCACACCTTCACTTGCCCCCAGGCATCCCCTGCACTTGGGGGCTGTTTTCTGTATCCCTACAGTCCCCATCAGCTCTTGACACTTGATGTCAGCCCTTACACTGCACTTGCCACTAGTTGGCCTCACATTTACCTACTGTTTTTATTTATTCTATTTATTTCTCTCACTGTTGATCCTATGTATTGCACTTCCCCCCCACCCCTGCACTTGCGCAATCTCAAAATCACCTGCCATAGTAAGATTGTTGTCTCCGTCTTCCCTCTCTTCCCCCTTTTTTGCCTCGTAGTGCTTTGAAACACTTGTGAATAGGCACATTATATATACCATATCATATCATATAATTTAATTTAATTAATAATTTAGCATTGATATAGCGCTACAAACCCTCAGGCAGTTGCGCACTGCTTATTATTACCCACGGTGTGTGGTGCTCATTTATTGACCTCGGAAGGATGAAAGGCTGAGTTTGGCCTTGCCGGGATTCGCACCAGCTTCAGCAAGCCCTGCACAGATGTCAAAGCGAGCGATCTACTTGCTGTGCTATCAGACTAGATATCATAAGAATTTGTCAGGCAGTCTAAATATAGATGGTTCAAGTGCTGTGGAGTGCAAGGAGACATTTGTGTAGGATGCCTTGCCATCCATATGTAAGTCAACTGATGTACTCCCATTGGATAGGCACCATGCTGTAAAACAAAACTGGATTCCATAAAAACCACCACAGGCATGGCATGGGCCAGCATGGTGCCCCCAGAAGAGTACTCTGTGCTAGTACATTGCATGGGGTCTGGACTTTGTCCAGCTTTGGGAAGGAAAGAGCCAGGTATTGATTGCCTTCTGGAAGGAAAGCTGGTCCTCCACTTGTCAGATGCTGAGTGGGAGGGAGTTTCAAGGTGTGAGGGCCTGAACGGAGGATGAGGTTCCTCCAATTAAAGTGAAATTGAAGGAAGGGAGCTTTTTGGCAAGATTGTGTGCCGTATCCTTGGGAAGACTACATCAACATTGACCTCCTGGCAATAGGAACCCAACATTTGGTATAAGTCTGTACTACACAGGTTTGTAGTGTGGTTTAGCAGCCAGGCTTATCTCAAGAGGGGTCAATGTGAGCTGTAAGGTTGTAACACAGAGTTTCACAGTGACATTTGTTCATATAAATACTTAGGTTCAAGGTTTCTTGATTAAACAATTATTAATTTATTGAACAGTCAGTTATATAAGCCTTCTTCAGAAGGGAGCAAAACTTCTAACAATTATAATGAAGATTATTAAGGCTAATTGCGCTGGTAGTCTTGATTCTATTAAAGACAGAGATGCGAGCGTTATGCTTAACTCTTTATTGCCACTTCAAATAGCAGTAACCTTTCAACATACCATCTGTTATTTTATTTTTTATTTTATTAATCGGAAAAACACCAAAGAACAGGTCAGAAAACTATTCTGACCTGGGACTACTACTACCCACAAGTCCCCAGATTCCTGGTAGTTTCAAACTGTGTCCTAAACACCAATTCAGTGCCAGCTCAGTCCATGCCTCACTTCCTGCTCTTGCCACTTCCTCTTCTTTGATGCTCAGAAAATGAAAAACAAACGATAACTCCATTCAACCTCTGCAACCAAAACTGAACTCTCTCCGAACTCACCGACTCCAATACATCGGCCCTGTCAGATTCGAACTTTATCCTCTTCAACTTCTCTTAGCCTCGTCTCCTAAAGCCCAAACCAAAAAAAAACATCATCAGGGTGGGAGTATGCAAAAGAACATAGTCATATACAATGCACAATACACAGTAATAAATGTACTCAATATCAATCCCCCCCTGCGTACCAGGGTGGGATAATGCTTGCCTCAGTGTGTTTAATAGAATCAAGACCGGAGGCAAGCATTATGCTTGTTAAAAGTTTTCTAAAACAACTTTAGCCACAGAAGCCACAGGTTTAAAATAGAAAGTCTTAAATGTGGATTCTGAGGACCAATCTGCGGCTTTCAATATATCCTTCAAAGAAGCATCTGCAGCAAACGCTTTTGGACGCCATTGCTCCTCTAACTGAATGCACCCCAAAGATGCCCAGATCTATCCCAGCCCAACACATTACCTCTCTAACCCACCTAGCTATGGTGGCTTCTCTATAGCATGAAAAGCGTTCCTACGTACAATTAACAACTGATGCATTCCTGCAGGTCTCACACTCTGTGTCACTCTCTCATATTCCTTAATGTATTACGTCACACACAACTTGGGCTCTCCTGGGAAATATGGGTATGAAATGACCTTGGATGTGCTCTTAGTTCTTTGAGCTACTTTGAAAGCTATACCCTCCGGATAGATCACTTTCCTGTCAATGTCCACTGTGTTCACATCAGACACTCTCCTACAAGATACCTAACACAACAACATTGCTAACTTGCCCGACAAACGCTGTTTCGACAGGAGCGCATTATCCAACCACTGTTTAAATGAGCGAAAAATTGCTTCGACATCCCACATCACGGAATACCTAGGGATCAGTGGTTTTCGCATTTTAACTCCCTTCAACAGTCTGACAACTGCCGGGTGCTCCCCAACAGCCGACCTTCAAGTCGTTCATGCCCCGCTGAAATTGCCGATCTATACACCCCCAGCGTACAAAAAGCCTCCCCTCCAGTTGACATCTCCGCTAAGAAATTCAACACATGAACTACAGGTGCTGAAACGGGATGAACACGTTTTTGCTCACACCACTCTTCCCACTTCGCCCATCATAGCTCCTAATAGTGGATTGTGGGATGTTTCGACCCACTAGTCCAGGCCCTGCAACAGTACTGTGCAAACATTCTGCTTGCAGCAGAAACATCAGAATGGCTGCCGGAAAGCATGCTGCTCGCTAAAAATCACCAGAAAGTGCGCAGTAAAAATCTGAAAAATAGGCCGCTATCCACTTTTGCCTATGTCAATGGGAACACAGGAGACCACTGCAAAAACCCATCATGTGGCTGCCCACAGAGCAAAATCATTGCAAAAGAAACACAGAGCTGTTTTAAAAACATGTTTTTCCCTGACTGTCAAATTTGCAAAAATCATGGCTCACAATCCACCCAAAAAGAACCAACCTCCTTGTTGGGTGCTGAACATCATTCTACTTCAAGAATCCACATAAATACAATATCCACAGAAGTATATATTATCTGAACAAAGTCCACTTTTGAAGATTTCTTGCTGGAAGAAATCTGTCAAAAATGGGTGTAGTACCGTTACTCACCTCTGTCAGAAGCCAGCGATTTAAAACCTGTCAGGTGTAAAGTTTTACATTGAACTCAAACTATGCCAAAGAAAGACTTGCTATCAGAAGCCTAAGAGGTGGATACAATTCAAAACTATATTTTAAAAGGGCTTGAAGTAAGAAATTGGTTGATGTATTTGTTAAAAATGTAAGTTATATTTTAAGACAAGTCAATTTCAGACATTGGGTTTAAAAGTTAAAGTTTCCCACACTGGGCTTCAAACACATTCCACACCTCCTCCCTAAACAAAGGAACCTGTTCTCCTGTGCTCTGCTAAGAAAATGGCAGGCTGGTGTGAAAAGGAACTGGGAGGGGCACCCTGTTGCTCTGAGTACAGACAAAGGGCTCCCTTAAGCTGAATGGGAATGCTAATTTGGGGCATCAATAGAAACTGCCCTGGCAGGAAGACAAGCCATGTGACTCTCTGACTCAGCCAAGATCTTGGAGGTGGGCCAGAATGAAAATGTGACATTGGATTAAATATATGTTTAAGGAAAATACTTCTAAAATATTGTACCAAACTGACAAAAATTTGAAACTTAGAGATTATTAAAATGAAAAATGTGCTCACAGTTTAGAAGTAATTTGGAATCTGTACGATGTTCTGAGAATGAACCACAAAAGCTTTTAATATCGTGGCTGTTGTGGTTGTGCTAGGAACATGAAAAATTACAGAAGTATGACCAGATGGTATGTGCATGCATATGTACAACATTGTACAGATTCGAAAATGTGTAACCCACCAAAAGCGTAAAAAAACTGTCATTTGTGAACCGAAACCTGTAGGCACATGGGACTTGAAAAGAGACGTGCCTTAATTAATCTGTGATATGTATATGTAATATGAACAAGTTGTGCATTTAGGAAATATGTTTTTTACGAAAAATAGATTTTCTAAGTAAAAGCAAAGGGGAGGTTCTTCCCTAGGTTGTAAATGGCAGCATCACTATGACACATGATGACACACTGTTCCCTTCTAAAATCAGAAGACATGGAATTCTCTGACCTATCAGATCCTTAGAGGGTTGGGCATAGACAATCAGCCTCCCCACCCACTTTGGAAAATGGATAAATAGGGACTGTTGAGGACCCACACACACTCTTTCTCACTCCTCAACTGATCCCCTGGTGAAGCACGCTGCAGGAAGAACCAGACATCAGATCCAGACTCTAGAACCAGACTCTAGAACCCTGAAGCAGAGGCCCAATCCAAAAAGCTGAACCCTTTTCAGCAGGCCTTTAAAAACCTTGCAAACCTGATTTTAACCCCTAAACTTCCAAGGGACACCACAAAATCCAAAAGCTTGGCTGAGCTGTTTTGCTGTTCTAGCTAGGAACCTCGTGCTAGAACCAAGATCCAGGCCCATAGAGCAGAGCTGTACCCGGAACCAACCCGTCAGATCCAGTCCAAGAGGCCGCGCAGACCAGAGGGCTTTGCTGAATGCAAAACCCAGTGCCTAATCCTGTCCGGTGGCGAGTGAAGTCCAAACCCTTGACCAGATCTTTGATGGGCCCATTCCATTCCAAAGCCATCGGAGTGAGTATTTAGTATAGAACTGTCCATAGTCATCTCTTAGTTTAAAGTAACCCTATTCAATCCATTTTAACCGATCCAGAACTGCATTATAGAATCCTGTGTCCATCCTGAATTCTTCTCATTATATAGTCTGTGATAATTGAAGCGATAATCATCTGTGTGCTGATATTTTCTGAAGAAATTCAAGTGTCCTGGCGCACAGCAATCACAGCGGAAGGCGCCCTGTTCTGGTGGTTGTCCATTTGGGTATCTTGTACTTTCATAGCCCCTTAGTATCCATCTTGGTTCCTAATCTTTAAAGCGCATCTTTCATTTTGAATCTTGACTCTGTTTCTGAAAAATCTACCTTCACTAAAACCTCTGTAACTTTTGAACCGTACATCCTAGAAACAAAATTTAAACGTAATTCAGCTTTCAAACAAACCCAAAATGACATTCTAATTCCGTATAGTTTTTCTGTAATCGCGTTTCCCACACGCGGAAAAGTTGCATTTGGCTCAATTTCACCCCATGTAAAAAAACAGCTATTTCTTGATTTCAACTTCTGAATTTCGTTTTCCATCTGCTAATCATTCTATAATCATTGCTAGTGTTGACCTGACCCAATCCAAAGCCACTCTCACTAGTTCTGAATCCCTTTTAGCAAATTAAAATCATTTTTAGCATTTTCCCATTCATTGCAAATCCCATTCAAAAGCATGTGTCCTGTTTAACATCATACCTGTTCTCTCTAAGCTTGCTTGGGGAATTGGGATTGAACTGCATTGTTGATTGTTATTCCAGATACCTGTGTGCCCTCATTCCATATCTTCATATTGCATGTTGGGGGGAGTGAGTAACAACAGGGGGAAAGAGTGATCATTTTGTCTTTTGATTGAAGTCATATCAAGTTAATTTCTGTGTTGCATTCTTTCATATCACTGCATTTCCTCGAACCACACAAAGTATTCTCTGCTACATTATTCTTCCTATTCCTACTCCTAATTGATTAAAGAGATTGTTGATATTGTAATATTACCCATTGCTGATCATGGTTCATATTCATAAGTGTGATATTCAGATATTATTCATATTCATAAAAGTGTAATCTATATATTGTTCAATTCTTCAAATAAATCTTTTAATTTGCAAAACAAACCTATTTCTTGGTTCAGTGAGACCGGGGGAATTCAAAGAGAGGGGAGTTATACAAGGGTACATCATCCAGAATTAAACAAACTTTGACATCAAATTATATAAATAAGGGTTTCCATTGGGCATCCCATACTAGACATTGACTTAGTTGGAGTGCTGGATTGAAATAACTTACAGATTGGGGGCTCGTCTGGGATTTCTGGATTAGACCTACCACTTGTGCAGCTTAATATAGTGTGCTAACTAATAGGATACTTAAATCCTGTTGGGCTAACATGTTGTGTTACACTGTAAAAGTACCCCTCAAAAGGGAACCCTCTAAGGAAACAGTCTGTTTTGCAAACATAAAATAAAAAAAACTTCTGTAAGTCAGGAAGGAAATTAATATTTCCAAAATGGCGACATTGGTAGACATCAAGATAGCTAGAGAATACATTTTACATAAGTTATTTGTGAGAGGTGAGTGGACTGAGCAGGACCAGAATGTGTGGTTGCAGGCAATCACACAACAGATCACTGCAACTGGGTTAGATATCTGGACAGATCAGGGTCCCTTACATGTGGCCCTGAGTGAACTATATATGGCCCCTAAGGCCAAGGATGAGCAAAATAAGATTGCCAAGATAGCACCATATCTAAATTTATCTATTGGAGCCATACAGGACAAATATGCTGAAGGCCAAGATCTAGCAAGTAGGCAACTGATGGCATTAGAAAGGGCCCAATCTGATCTGGACTCTTCTGAGCAGGGGCTGCAGAAGAGCCAGGAGTGAGTCAGAAATTGAAAATAGGCATTATATAGTTAAAATAAAAGAGGATATGGGTATCCTGCAGCAGGAAAAGGCAGAACAGGATACCAGAATTCTGGCCTTGCAGAAGGAGTACCAAGAAAGTGTGGACTCTCTACTGCAGAGCCAGAAAAAGCTGGAGCAACAACTGGACTTCAACAGGGTATGCGCAGAGCAGGTAGTCACCCTGCAAAGCCACCTAGATAGAGAGAAGGCAGAGAGCAACAAATTAATTCTGAAAAACCTGGACACTCAGGCAGAGTTTGATGAAGAGCGCCAGAAAGCTGGTGCCCTTCAAAGACAGAGGGACGACCTGGCGGCACAGAGGCAGGCTCTTGCTCAGGAAATGGACACCTTAGGCCAGGAAGTCTGTCACTTAAAAAGGAAACTGGAAGAAAATCACCTGGCCCTCCAGGGACTGGGTGACCTCCAAAAAGAGCATGATAGATTGTTAGAGCACACCAGGAGCGTGGAAGATGCTCTGGCAAGGAAGGAGCAGGCCAGTATAGACAGGACTCAGGAGGTAACCCTCCTGCAGCAAAGACTGGCCCAGTACTCGAAAGCAACCCAGGAAGCACAGAGAGAAAATGAGGCTCTCTGTGAGAATAATGACAAGCACCACAGGCAGGTAGCCATGCAAGAGAGAGTGATAGAGACTAGTAAGGCCTTGATTGAGGAATAGAAAGCTCCGGTTCTTGCATGGCAACAGGGAGCAGGGGCTGATAGAGATGAGGTTCGCTGGGAGAGGGGAAAAACCTGAGCATAACCTCAGGAACCCTAGTACCAGAGGCCTTCATCTCTCCCAGTCCCTGGACTCTGCCGCCCCCATGTCCACTGGCGCACATGAGCCCAGGGCAACGGGGATGGCAGATTACTATCCATTCAGAAGTATGGGGCTCATAGAACAGCACCTCCCAGAAATGGATGGGCGGGCATCTGGGTATGGGTACCCAAGTACTGTGAAGTTTAGTGCGGAATTCCAGGAGAGTAGGCCCTCTAAGGACATCCTAAAAACCTCTGCCTAGCTAGGACAGTGGGAGAGATACCCATCAAATCCTGGGAGCAAGGAGGAATCAGAAGACTCATCTGAGCGCCCCAGGACACAGGAGACTAGGTCTCCACATTCTGCCAGCCATTCCCAGGCTCGCAGAATCCGGGAGAACCTAGAAGATGAGACGGGCACCTCATGGAGCAGTGCCTCTGAGTCAGAGGATGAATGGAGCAGGGTTTCCCGAACTAAGAAGGCCAATAAGGCAAAAAGGGCCTTGCTTAAAACAAATCAAGGCAATAAGGAGTGTCATCACGCCTTATCATAAGAACGCTAAGTATTCTGTTTGGGAGCACTTACTAGCAATGTGTACAAACATGTGTATGGATCAATTTATGAGACAGGAATATGCAAATGGCAGGGTCTTCCCGGTAGCTGCATCTGCTGTAGGGTGGCAATCGGGGAGGCTTGCACCCACCTTGTCTCAATCTTCAGGCCCATGGGGACAATTGTAGGTCAGAAGCAACAGTGCATGCACCCCCACAACACTTGGGGTGGACAGGTCAACCACAGGCTGTGCCTGCCTGCCCCAGGGGTGGTGGTGGAAGGTGAAAAATCAGAACTCAGTAACTGATCAATTACTGGAAGAGAAGGGAACTTGTTGCCAGAAGACTATGTTAGAAACACTAGACACAGGCGTATGTCTGGCCTGGGCTGTGGACACAAGGCAGAGCATTGATGACAAGCATACAAGATCAGCACACCCAATTTCCTGGGACCCGGAGGCCTGAGGATGCGGGGAGGGAAAGGGACAGCAATGAGGAGGTGAAGGGCTGGAGAGGGACCATTTGAGTGGGGAGGATGATGGAAAGGAAGAAAGAGGATAAGAGGGACTGGTGAGAGAAGAAAGAGAGTAACAAATGGAGAGCTGGGGAGCAGAGAGAGAGAGCAAGAGAGAGGGAGTAGGAAGCAAGGAGGAGATTAGCTGGTGACAAGATGAGGGTAGAGAAGGAGGCAGTTTGAGAGGGTTAGGGCTGAATGGGGATGAGACACAGGCAGACACAGTAGGAGAAGAAAAGAATGAAGCAGGGTAGAGAAGCCAGGAGGCCAACTGTCAGTAAAACAGAGCATGTTGGGGATGAAGGCGGAACATAGGGGTGGAGGGTGAAAGACAGACAGGGAAAAATAAGGGGACTCCTAAGCTTCACAGCCCCCAACCCACATGGTCAACACACCACAGCAGGCAACCCAGAAAGAGACCCAGGTCCTCAGTCCCCACATATGTGGCACCCCCAACCCAGAGTCTGCCACAGATACCCACCCCCCTGTTGGACACAACAGTATATGGACAGTTCATCACTCCTCAGCTGTCGCTTCCCCCTCATTCAGAGCCCACCCACAGAATGTTTTGTTCCCGACAATGGTGTGGGAATCATAGGGCGTAGTGCAAACTCTTGCGTAGACAACAGATGAACAGATGCTGTGGGGAATGGACAAAGTTTCCTAGAAATTCATCCTCAACATACAGTCACATACAGTGCAGTCACTTGCAGTGCAAGATTGGGACGACAATTGGAATGCAATACATTGAAGATGTGAAAACATACAGACAAACAAAAGTTATGTGTACGTGTGGAACACAGGTAAAGTCTGTCAGGGGTGTACATTTGTCCTCTCTCTCTTCCTCTCCTCTTCCTACCTCTACTCCCCTCTCTTCCTCTGGCCGTTCTGTGGCCACCTCTCCTCCCTCCTCCTCTGCCTTTCCCCTGATCTCCCCAGACAAGGTTTCCAGACAAGTCCAATCTATGAAAGTCTCATCGAAACAGGTTCTCCCCTGTTCCTCTAAAACCATCAAGGACCAAATCGACACCCTGGCTCCTTCTTTGGCTGACTCTTGCAATGCAACCACTCCTTCACCAGTGGAGTCTTCCATTCCACCCTGAAGCACTCCCTTGTGCACTCTCTTCTTATGAAACCCTCCTGCCCTGCTAACCACTGCTCAATCTCCATCACTCTTTTCTTGGGCAAACTCTTGGAAAAGCTGGCGATCACCCAGCTTAATCTTCACACTGAAGTGGTTGGTTGTCTTCATGACCATCAGTCTGGCCTCAGAGCTGCCAGAAGCATGGAAACTGCTCTCCTGAACATCCATGAAGACCTGCTCTCCAATCTTGACTCTAATATCCCCTGTGTCCTCACCTTACTTGATCTCTCTTCTGCCTTTGACACAGTCAACCATGCCATCCTGCTCACCATCTCCGTGATAACCTGGGTATCACCTATCAGGCCCTGGCGTGGCTTGCCTCTTTCCTCTCCGATTGAACCTCCCTGGTCTCTTCCGCCACCTCTTCTCCTGCTCTCATCTCTGACTGTCTGTCCACTACCCAGGAGTGGTGTGCCACCAATGATCTCTGCCTTAAAGCCAGTAAGACGGAGGTTCTTCTCATCGGCACACCTGCTCCTTCCTTTCCTGTCGCTCTCTGGACGGTCTCTCTTGGCCCTCTTCCTTCTCCCACCCATGAGGCTAAAATCCTCAGGGTCATCTTTGCCTCCACTCTCTCCTTCTCTCCTCACATCTCTGATGTCCCTAAGAAGTCACACTACCAGCTGCACTTCTTCAGAGGTATTCTTCCTTTCCTTTCCTTCCCCCAGAAGCTCACTGTCTCCAGTGCTCTGGTTCTCTTTAGGCTGGACTGCTGCAACAGCCTCTTTCTAAATCTGCCTGCTTCTACACTGCGCCCTCTGCAACTCATCCAGAACAGGACTGCAAGACTTGTCCTTGCCCTTAAGCCCAGGATTGTATCTCTCCAGGACTGAAATCTCTGCACTGGCTCCCGGTGGCTGCGAGGATTAAGTTTAAAACCCTATGCATTGTCCATGAGGCCTTCTGGGGCCTGGGGCCTCATTTCCTCCAAGTCTCTCTTCCTAAGTATCTTCCTTCTCGAACTATTTGCTCATCCGCCTCCCACTCCCTCACGGTCGGCGCTTCTCCAAGCAATGAGTTGGTGGAAGATCACTTTCTTCAGCTGGGGTCTCCCTCTGGAACAGCCTCCCTACATCCCTGAAACATGAGGAGAACCATCTCCGGTTCCGGAAGCACCTCAAGACCTTCCTCTTTGCTTCTGCTTTCTCTCCTCATCTCCCCTGCAGAACTCCGGAATGAAAATGTACTGGTCACCTGGCTATCTTGTGTTCTCAGTCCCAGATCCCTTCCCGAGCCAGATGCACACCTTCACTTGCCCCCAGGCATCCCCTGCACTTGGGGGCTGTTTTATGTATCCCTACAGTCCCCATCAGCTCTTGACACTTGATGTCAGCCCTTACCCTGCACTTGCCACTAGTTGGCCTCACATTTACCTACTGTTTTTATTTATTCTATTTATTTCTCTCACTGTTGATCCTATGTATTGCACTTCCCCCCCACCCCTGCACTTGCGCAATCTCAAAATCACCTGCCATAGTAAGATTGTTGTCTCCGTCTTCCCTCTCTTCCCCCTTTTTTGCCTCGTAGTGCTTTGAAACACTTGTGAATAGGCACATTATATATACCATATCATATCATATAATTTAATTTAATTAATAATTTAGCATTGATATAGCGCTACAAACCCTCAGGCATTTGCGCACTGCTTATTATTACCCACGGTGTGTGGTGCTCATTTATTGACCTCGGAAGGATGAAAGGCTGAGTTTGGCCTTGCCGGGATTCGCACCAGCTTCAGCAGGCTCTGCACAGATGTCAAAGCGAGCGATCTACTTGCTGTGCTATCAGACTAGATATCATAAGAATTTGTCAGGCAGTCTAAATATAGATGGTTCAAGTGCTGTGGAGTGCAAGGAGACATTTGTGTAGGATGCCTTGCCATCCATATGTAAGTCAACTGATGTACTCCCATTGGATAGGCACCATGCTGTAAAACAAAACTGGATTCCATAAAAACCACCACAGGCATGGCATGGGCCAGCATGGTGCCCCCAGAAGAGTACTCTGTGCTAGTACATTGCATGGGGTCTGGACTTTGTCCAGCTTTGGGAAGGAAAGAGCCAGGTATTGATTGCCTTCTGGAAGGAAAGCTGGTCCTCCACTTGTCAGATGCTGAGTGGGAGGGAGTTTCAAGGTGTGAGGGCCTGAACGGAGGATGAGGTTCCTCCAATTAAAGTGAAATTGAAGGAAGGGAGCTTTTTGGCAAGATTGTGTGCCGTATCCTTGGGTAGACTACATCAACATTGACCTCCTGGCAATAGGAACCCAACATTTGGTATAAGTCTGTACTACACAGGTTTGTAGTGTGGTTTAGCAGCCAGGCTTATCTCAAGAGGGGTCAATGTGAGCTGTAAGGTTGTAACACAGAGTTTCACAGTGACATTTGTTCATATAAATACTTAGGTTCAAGGTTTCTTGATTAAACAATTATTAATTTATTGAACAGTCAGTTATATAAGCCTTCTTCAGAAGGGAGCAAAACTTCTAACAATTATAATGAAGATTATTAAGGCTAATTGCGCTGGTAGTCTTGATTCTATTAAAGACAGAGAGGCGAGCGTTATGCTTAACTCTTTATTGCCACTTCAAATAGCAGTAACCTTTCAACATACCATCTGTTATTTTATTTTTTATTTTATTAATCAGAAAAAACACCAAAGAACAGGTCAGAAAACTAATCTGACCTGGGACTACTACTACCCACAAGTCCCCAGATTCCTGGTAGTTTCAAACTGTGTCCTAAACACCAATCCAGTGCCAGCTCAGTCCATGCCTCACTTCCTGCTCTTGCCACTTCCTCTTCTTTGATGCTCAGAAAATGAAAAACAAACGATAACTCCATTCAACCTCTGCAACCAAAACTGAACTCTCTCCGAACTCACCGACTCCAATACATCGGCCCTGTCAGATTCGAACTTTATCCTCTTCAACTTCTCTTAGCCTCGTCTCCTAAAGCCCAAACCAAAAAAAAAACATCATCAGGGTGGGAGTATGCAAAAGAACATAGTCATATACAATGCACAATACACAGTAATAAATGTACTCAATATCAATCCCCCCCTGCGTACCAGGGTGGGATAATGCTTGCCTCAGTGTGTTTAATAGAATCAAGACCGGAGGCAAGCATTATGCTTGTTAAAAGTTTTCTAAAACAACTTTAGCCACAGAAGCCACAGGTTTAAAATAGAAAGTCTTAAATGTGGATTCTGAGGACCAATCTGCGGCTTTCAATATATCCTTCAAAGAAGCACCTGCAGCAAACGCTTTTGGACGCCATTGCTCCTCTAACTGAATGCACCCCAAAGATGCCCAGATCTATCCCAGCCCAACACATTACCTCTCTAACCCACCTAGCTATGGTGGCTTCTCTATAGCATGAAAAGCGTTCCTACGTACAATTAACAACTGATGCATTCCTGCAGGTCTCACACTCTGTGTCACTCTCTCATATTCCTTAATGTATTACGTCACACACAACTTGGGCTCTCCTGGGAAATATGGGTATGAAATGACCTTGGATGTGCTCTTAGTTCTTTGAGCTACTTTGAAAGCTATACCCTCCGGATAGATCACTTTCCTGTCAATGTCCACTGTGTTCACATCAGACACTCTCCTACAAGATACCTAACACAACAACATTGCTAACTTGCCCGACAAACGCTGTTTCGACAGGAGCGCATTATCCAACCACTGTTTAAATGAGCGAAAAATTGCTTCGACATCCCACATCACGGAATACCTAGGGATCAGTGGTTTTCGCATTTTAACTCCCTTCAACAGTCTGACAACTGCCGGGTGCTCCCCAACAGCCGACCTTCAAGTCGTTCATGCCCCGCTGAAATTGCCGATCTATACACCCCCAGCGTACAAAAAGCCTCCCCTCCAGTTGACATCTCCGCTAAGAAATTCAACACATGAACTACAGGTGCTGAAACGGGATGAACACGTTTTTGCTCACACCACTCTTCCCACTTCGCCCATCATAGCTCCTAATAGTGGATTGTGGGATGTTTCAACCCACTAGTCCAGGCCCTGCAACATTACTGTGCATTGCTTGCAGCAGAAACATCAGAATGGCTGCCGGAAAGCATGCTGCTCGCTAAAAATCACCAGAAAGTGCGCAGTAAAAATCTGAAAAATAGGCCGCTATCCACTTTTGCCTATGTCAATGGGAACACAGGAGACCACTGCAAAAACCCATCATGTGGCTGCCCACAGAGCAAAATCATTGCAAAAGAAACACAGAGCTGTTTTAAAAACATGTTTTTCCCTGACTGTCAAATTTGCAAAAATCATGGCTCACAATCCACCCAAAAAGAACCAACCTCCTTGTTGGGTGCTGAACATCATTCTACTTCAAGAATCCACATAAATACAATATCCACAGAAGTATATATTATCTGAACAAAGTCCACTTTTGAAGATTTCTTGCTGGAAGAAATCTGTCAAAAATGGGTGTAGTACCGTTACTCACCTCTGTCAGAAGCCAGCGATTTAAAACCTGTCAGGTGTAAAGTTTTACATTGAACTCAAACTATGCCAAAGAAAGACTTGCTATCAGAAGCCTAAGAGGTGGATACAATTCAAAACTATATTTTAAAAGGGCTTGAAGTAAGAAATTGGTTGATGTATTTGTTAAAAATGTAAGTTATATTTTAAGACAAGTCAATTTCAGACATTGGGTTTAAAAGTTAAAGTTTCCCACACTGGGCTTCAAACACATTCCACACCTCCTCCCTAAACAAAGGAACCTGTTCTCCTGTGCTCTGCTAAGAAAATGGCAGGCTGGTGTGAAAAGGAACTGGGAGGGGCACCCTGTTGCTCTGAGTACAGACAAAGGGCTCCCTTAAACTGAATGGGAATGCTAATTTGGGGCATCAATAGAAACTGCCCTGGCAGGAAGACAAGCCATGTGACTCTCTGACCCAGCCAAGATCTTGGAGGTGGGCCAGAATGAAAATGTGACATTGGATTAAATATATGTTTAAGGAAAATACTTCTAAAATATTGTACCGAACTGACAAAAATTTGAAACTTAGAGATTATTAAAATGAAAAATGTGCTCACAGTTTAGAAGTAATTTGGAATCTGTACGATGTTCTGAGAATGAACCACAAAAGCTTTTAATATCGTGGCTGTTGTGGTTGTGCTAGGAACATGAAAAATTACAGAAGTATGACCAGATGGTATGTGCATGCATATGTACAAAATTGTACAGATTCGAAAATGTGTAACCCACCAAAAGCGTAAAAAAACTGTCATTTGTGAACCGAAACCTGTAGGCACATGGGACTTGAAAAGAGACGTGCCTTAATTAATCTGTGATATGTATATGTAATATGAACAAGTTGTGCATTTAGGAAATATGTTTTTTGGGAAAAATAGATTTTCTAAGTAAAAGCAAAGGGGAGGTTCTTCCCTAGGTTGTAAATGGCAGCATCACTATGACACATGATGACACACTGTTCCCTTCTAAAATCAGAAGACATGGAATTCTCTGACCTATCAGATCCTTAGAGGGTTGGGCATAGACAATCAGCCTCCCCACCCACTTTGGAATATGGATAAATAGGGACTGTTGAGGACCCACACACACTCTTTCTCACTCCTCAACTGATCCCCTGGTGAAGCACGCTGCAGGAAGAACCAGACTTCAGATCCAGACTCTAGAACCAGACTCTACAACCCTGAAGCAGAGGCCCAATCCAAAAAGCTGAACCCTTTTCAGCAGGCCTTTAAAAACCTTGCAAACCTGATTTTAACCCCTAAACTTCCAAGGGACACCACAAAATCCAAAAGCTTGGCTGAGCTGTTTTGCTGTTCTAGCTAGGAACCTCGTGCTAGAACTAAGATCCAGGCCCATAGAGCAGAGCTGTACCCGGAACCAACCCGTCAGATCCAGTCCAAGAGGCCGCGCAGACCAGAGGGCTTTGCTGAGAGCAAAACCCAGTGCCTAATCCTGTCCGGTGGCGAGTGAAGTCCAAACCCTTGACCAGATCTTTGATGGGCCCATTCCATTCCAAAGCCATCGGAGTGAGTATTTAGTATAGAACTGTCCATAGTCATCTCTTAGTTTAAAGTAACCCTATTCAATCCATTTTAACCGATCCAGAACTGCATTATAGAATCCTGTGTCCATCCTGAATTCTTCTCATTATATAGTCTGTGATAATTGAAGCGATAATCATCTGTGTGCTGATATTTTCTGAAGAAATTCAAGTGTCCTGGCGCACAGCAATCACAGCGGAAGGCGCCCTGTTCTGGTGGTTGTCCATTTGGGTATCTTGTACTTTCATAGCCCCTTAGTATCCATCTTGGTTCCTAATCTTTAAAGCGCATCTTTCATTTTGAATCTTGACTCTGTTTCTGAAAAATCTACCTTCACTAAAACCTCTGTAACTTTTGAACCGTACATCCTAGAAACAAAATTTAAACGTAATTCAGCTTTCAAACAAACCCAAAATGACATTCTAATTCCGTATAGTTTTTCTGTAATCGCGTTTCCCACACGCGGAAAAGTTGCATTTGGCTCAATTTCACCCCATGTAAAAAAACAGCTATTTCTTGATTTCAACTTCTGAATTTCGTTTTCCATCTGCTAATCATTCTATAATCATTGCTAGTGTTGATCTGACCCAATCCAAAGACACTCTCACTAGTTCTGAATCCCATTTAGCAAATTAAAATCATTTTTAGCATTTTCCCATTCATTGCAAATCCCATTCAAAAGCATGTGTCCTGTTTAACATCATACCTGTTCTCTCTAAGCTTGCTTGGGGAATTGGGATTGAACTGCATTGTTGATTGTTATTCCAGATACCTGTGTGCCCTCATTCCATATCTTCATATTGCATGTTGGGGGGAGTGAGTAACAACAGGGGGAAAGAGTGATCATTTTGTCTTTTGATTGAAGTCATATCAAGTTAATTTCTGTGTTGCATTCTTTCATATCACTGCATTTCCTCGAACCACACAAAGTATTCTCTGCTACATTATTCTTCCTATTCCTACTCCTAATTGATTAAAGAGATTGTTGATATTGTAATATTACCCATTGCTGATCATGGTTCATATTCATAAGTGTGATATTCAGATATTATTCATATTCATAAAAGTGTAATCTATATATTGTTCAATTCTTCAAATAAATCTTTTAATTTGCAAAACAAACCTATTTCTTGGTTCAGTGAGACCGGGGGAATTCAAAGAGAGGGGAGTTATATAAGGGTACATCATCCAGAATTAAACAAACTTTGACATCAAATTATATAAATAAGGGTTTCCATTGGGCATCCCATACTAGACATTGACTTAGTTGGAGTGCTGGATTGAAATAATTTACAGATTGGGGGCTCGTCTGGGATTTCTGGATTAGACCTACCACTTGTGCAGCTTAATATAGTGTGCTAACTAATAGGATACATAAATCCTGTTGGGCTAACATGTTGTGTTACACTGTAAAAGCACCCCTCAAAAGGGAACCCTCTAAGGAAACAGTCTGTTTTGCAAACATAAAATAAAAAAAACTTCTGTAAATCAGGAAGGAAATTAATATTTCCAAAATGGCGACATTGGTAGACATCAAGATAGCTAGAGAATACATTTTACATAAGTTATTTGTGAGAGGTGAGTGGACTGAGCAGGACCAGAATGTGTGGTTGCAGGCAATCACACAACAGATCACTGCAACTGGGTTAGATATCTGGACAGATCAGGGTCCCTTACATGTGGCCCTGAGTGAACTATATATGGCCCCTAAGGCCAAGGATGAGCAAAATAAGATTGCCAAGATAGCAGCATATCTAAATGTATCTATTGGAGCCATACAGGACAAATATGCTGAAGGCCAAGATCTAGCAAGTAGGCAACTGATGGCATTAGAAAGGGCCCAATCTGATCTGGACTCTTCTGAGCAGGGGCTGCAGAAGAGCCAGGAGTGAGTCAGAAATTGAAAATAGGCATTATATAGTTAAAATAAAAGAGGATATGGGTATCCTGCAGCAGGAAAAGGCAGAACAGGATACCAGAATTCTGGCCTTGCAGAAGGAGTACCAAGAAAGTGTGGACTCTCTACTGCAGAGCCAGAAAAAGCTGGAGCAACAACTGGACTTCAACAGGGTATGCGCAGAGCAGGTAGTCACCCTGCAAAGCCACCTAGATAGAGAGAAGGCAGAAAGCAACAAATTAATTCTGAAAAACCTGGACACTCAGGCAGAGTTTGATGAAGAGCGCCAGAAAGCTGGTGCCCTTCAAAGACAGAGGGACGACCTGGCGGCACAGAGGCAGGCTCTTGCTCAGGAAATGGACACCTTAGGCCAGGAAGTCTGTCACTTAAAAAGGAAACTGGAAGAAAATCACCTGGCCCTCCAGGGACTGGGTGACCTCCAAAAAGAGCATGATAGATTGTTAGAGCACACCAGGAGCGTGGAAGATGCTCTGGCAAGGAAGGAGCAGGCCAGTATAGACAGGACTCAGGAGGTAACCCTCCTGCAGCAAAGACTGGCCCAGTACTCGAAAGCAACCCAGGAAGCACAGAGAGAAAATGAGGCTCTCTGTGAGAATAATGACAAGCACCACAGGCAGGTAGCCATGCAAGAGAGAGTGATAGAGACTAGTAAGGCCTTGATTGAGGAATAGAAAGCTCCGGTTCTTGCATGGCAACAGGGAGCAGGGGCTGATAGAGATGAGGTTCGCTGGGAGAGGGGAAAAAAATTAGCATAACCTCAGGAACCCTAGTACCAGAGGCCTTCATCTCTCCCAGTCCCTGGACTCTGCCGCCCCCATGTCCACTGGCGCACATGAGCCCAGGGCAACGGGGATGGCAGATTACTATCCATTCAGAAGTATAGGGCTCATAGAACAGCACCTCCCAGGAATGGATGGGCGGGCATCTGGGTATGGGTACCCAAGTACTGTGAAGTTTAGTGCGGAATTCCAGGAGAGTAGGCCCTCTAAGGACATCCTAAAAACCTCTGCCTAGCTAGGACAGTGGGAGAGATACCCATCAAATCCTGGGAGCAAGGAGGAATCAGAAGACTCATCTGAGCGCCCCAGGACACAGGAGACTAGGTCTCCACATTCTGCCAGCCATTCCCAGGCTCGCAGAATCCGGGAGAACCTAGAAGATGAGACGGGCACCTCTGGGAGCAGTGCCTCTGAGTCAGAGGATGAATGGAGCAGGGTTTCCCGAACTAAGAAGGCCAATAAGGCAAAAAGGGCCTTGCTTAAAACAAATCAAGGCAATAAGGAGTGTCATCACGCCTTATCATAAGAACGCTAAGTATTCTGTTTGGGAGCACTTAGAGCTCTTTGAGCAGATGATGGAAACTTTCCATTTGAAAGACAGTAGTAGCTGCATTCAGTATGTGAAATGGACATTCTCACCAGAATACTCCAGTTTCTTTGCGGGGCTGGAGGACCAAAATCATTCAAGATGGTCCACATATACGGCGGCCATCTTGAAGCATTTTTCTGTTCACAGAAATCCCCAAGAGGCTCACAAGGCAGCCTACAACTTGCAATGTGGGGAGGATCAGGCCCCCCAAGAATTTGTGCAGGAGTTAAAGTGTGCCTTTTTGCACAGACTACCGGAAGGGTGCGCAGGGACAGCAAAGAAGTTGTTAATTCTTTTTTCCATGCTCTACCAAAATACATCATGACCCAGCTAGTGAGAGATTTTCATCAGAAAAGATCACTAGACTGGGTCATTGAACAGGCCACCCGGATCTATGAGGTGCAAAAGCCCATAGACAACGAAAATACTCAAAAAAGCCCCAAAACAACCAACCCCCCTGCTGCTGCTAAGGTGGCAGAGGTAAAGGTTGCCCCCATTTTAGATTTGGAGATGGGGGGGCCTAAAAACTTGCCTGCACAACAGAATAATCCCAAGCCCAGAAGGCCCTTGGGCCAGTCACAGACATGGAGCCAAGGAGGTAGTCCCACCAATGGGATCCCTCACTCCCCTGACTATGTAGGTCCCCTCTACAAGGGGAACAGACCCATCCTGGGTTATGTGTGGACTCCTCCAGCCCAAGGGGGGGATCCAACCAGGTACCTAACCCAGGGAACTTCCCTCCTATCTTCCCCCAGGAGGGCAGAAACTCCCCAAATCCTGGACAGAACTTCTTCCCCAGGTATCCACAGAACTTTCAACCCCAAAATCATCCATCCTTCTTTCCCCAATTTCCTAAGCCCAGACAACCTAATCCTGGAGAGGGGAGGCCAAGGGTGGAGGGGTACCCAAATCTTCCCAACTCGGGGTACTTCCAGAGAAGGGATAGATACCCTTCCCGGGATCAGCCCAGGGGAGAAAACAGACCCCCGTATCAGCATGATCGGGTGTCACAGCTAGAGTGCCATGTCCAAAATATGGCACAGGATCTGTGTCGCATGCTGAGGGCTCCGCAGAACCCTCTGATGGGCATGCCGGCACAGAATGCCTCCAACTCTGGACCTGGTGCTCCAGAACAATGAAGGGGGCAGCACCCTGACAACCCTCCGGTTCCCAGGGAGGAGGCACAAGGGGAAGGGGGGTGTGAAGCCTTGGAGGAAGCTTCCTTCCCCTCTTGTAAAAATCTCCTGGAAACCCAGGAACCGGAAACAAAATCTCCTGCCCCTAAAAGCCTGTCACCCAAGGAGCAGAGGGGGGGTAAGAGAAAAAAAGGATTCAAACAGACCCATTTTGTGGAGGAGGTACAGATCTTCCAATTTAAGGAGAGGGATCCTCAGAGGATCCTGGGAAAAGGATCTTCTCCTTCATAGATGGGGGAACTCCTCCCAAAGAGAAATGGGTCCCAAAGGATTCAAATCCAGACAAGGGTAGGTGTGGGGACTGAGCTAGCGCCGCCCATCATCCAATCCCAGAACCAACAGCATGAAAATCCCCTGGTTCAAACCCATCCTAGTGACTGCCTCCAAAAAGGGGGGGCGGCCCAGAACCAGAACAACTCAAAACTTCTGCCATCTCTAGTTGCCACCTTTTTCTTTCAGATCCCCAAGACCCAGCACAGAATTCTGTCCAGATCTCTTCTCTTTCAGTGTCCAAAACTAAAAATCTAACCCACCAGTTGTCCAAAAATGTACATTATCTGTGCCCCCTTGCGGAGAAGGAGGGAAGATACTATGCCCCGGTTCAAGTACAGGTTCAGGGTACAATTTTGGCACTGGTGGACACTGGATCCCAAGCGACCCTGCTGTCCAAAAGGCCTTTGATGAACTGAATTCAGGAAGGGGGAGAAATACCAAATTCCTCTCACCTCTCTTCCTGGACAACTTCAGAACTTTGATGGGAAGGAAATTCCTGTCGAGGGGACTGCGGATTTGGACATTGAGATTGGGCGACACAAGGTGAAGCACCCGGTCATAGTTGTGACTCCAAAGGGCACCCCTTGTTTACTAGGGAATGACCTCCTGCGAAGGTTGTCACCCCTAATAGATTGCGTAAACAAGGTCCTCTGGACCCAGACTAGCCGACCAATAAAATTGAAATAGAGCGTCAACCATGTTAGTTTAAACGGCACTAGCCACATGGTTGAACAAAAATCTGACGAAGTAGAATTTCACTTCCAGAACAACCAAATTCCAGATGTGACAGTAATATCAGTAGGACAACAAACTGGTGATGGGGGGTCCTCTCTATTTCTGAAAATCAACCTTCCTTCCAGTCTAAGGTGGCATTCCACACTGGAAGGAAACACTCTGAAATTCTTTACCAATCAACAATCAGACATTCCCACTCCTATAGTCCAGAAAGATGTGAAATCAGCTCAGAGTCTGGCTGATATCCAACAAATTGGAGAGCAGTTCATCCCTGTTCAGTTAAATGAAGGGAAGGACTCTGTACTCGCCGGAGTGTGTGTGAACAACGGTAAGAGCTTCATCAGCGAAGCCATGTTCCGCGAACTCCCAAAAGATCCAGCCATTCCCACATTCAAACTGATAGACCCAATTCCAAACATCTCCTGCCAAGCAGGTGTATTCTCAAAATCTCCATAGGCAACAAGCGCATAGTCCATAATTGTTGGGTCGTGTGAGACGTCACTGCCGCCTTCTACTTAGGCAGTGACATTCTCAATCGCTTTGCCATTAGTTTGGACCAAATAAACTTCAAAGCTCGGTCCCGATTAGCGGATAATCCCATGGGCTTTGATGACCCAGAGAAAGCATTTAGGTCAGCTCAACTGCTGCCTTATGCAGTTGAAATTCAGATTGGAGACGAAGTCACCATCCCAGAAAGGACCTGACAATTCTCCCTGGAAGTGAAAGTCAAAAGAGGACAGAAATTGAAAAACCCTGATGCTTATGTTCATCTAAATGCTTCTCTCTAACAACAAGGGTTGGGGGTAAACCCAACACCATTAGTCAATATAGAACATGACACCATTCCAATAGAGGTGGATAATAGCGACTTAAAGAGTATCACTCTAGCCGCAGGCACCATTATTGGGATGGCGGTTGATGACAGACATTTTTCTATTGATTTAGGTAATGAACTGTTAGGACCAATCCCTAAGGACTATTTTGACAGTGACAGTGATGACAACACAACACCAGACAGGATCTTTACCCGGCCTGGGGGGAACTTCCTGGTGTACACTTCCTGCCCTTATGGTAAGGAAGATGTGACTTGTGACTTCAGGAGGGATGAGGTGATTTTCCAGGTCCATGAGGGCTGCCTTTCCCACCTGAAGCCACCAGTCCAAATCAGCACTTTGACCAGGGACTTCTCCACCCAGCTGGAGGAGGCTGCTGAGATAGCAAAACCAGAAGTCTTTCCAGGCTTCAGGCAGATGGTTGAAGAGAGAGTCAACCTAGCTGATGCCTGTGAGACTCTGAAGCAGAAGCAAAAGTTGAAACAAGTTTTCTTGGATTTTCAAGATCTCTTTGCGGTGGACTCATATGACTGTGGTCACACCCACATCCACACAACAACAATTCCCACGGACCCTGGCATAACTCCAGTGTTTGTGAAGCAATATTGCTTGCCTCTTGCATCAATTGATTCCCTTACTGAAATAATTAAGAACCTTGAGTCCCGTGGGATAATCCGTCCAGTCCACAGCACTTTCAATAATCCGGTGCTGGGGATATTGAAGCCAAACGGCCAGCGGAGACTCTGCGCCGACCTTAGGGAGCTCAACAAACTATTCCATACTTCCCGATGGCCTCTTCCCTACATTGACCAAGGACTGGCCCAGATCCAGGGGTCACAGGTATTCACTGCAATAGACCTGACCAATGGATACTGGACTGTACCTGTCAGTAGGGAGGACCAATACAAGTTGGCTTTTACCTTTGGGGCCAGCAGCATACATGGACCCGGACTCCCTTCGGATACATTAACTCTGGCAATGAGTTCAACATTTTTCTACATAAGGCCATGCCCGACCTGGGTGAGAGAGGTAACCTGGCTTATGTAGATGATATCCTCATAAAAAGCTCAACTGTGGAGGAACACATAGTGGAGCTCCATTATGTTCTGACATAGTTGAGGGCCGTCGGAGCAAATCTTTCCTTTCAAAAGGCACAGTGGTGTTGAACCCATGTAAATTTCTTGGGGCATGAGATTACTCCTCAGGGTCTCTGTCCCCAGGAAAAGAAAGTGGAAGCCCTCCAGAAATTGAAAGACCCCACAGCTCTGCGGGAACTCAGGAGCCTCCTTGGACTGACTAATTACAGCAGAAAGTTCATTGAGGGCTACGCAGAGATCACCATACCCCTGATTCATCTTCTGAAGGGGGGGTCAAGTGAAGTGGGAATGGGGTTCAGAACAAGCCGAAACAGTAAGGCCTAAGGCAACTCAAAAGAAGCCTCTCACAAGCACCTTGCCTAGCTTACCCTGTCAGAAAAAGGAGCTCTTCTTGGAGACAGGGTTCTCAAATACATGCTTGACTGCAGTATTATACCAAAAGCATGACAAGGTCAATAAAGTAATTACCTATGCGAGTAAAACTTTATCCTCTATGGAGGAAAGATTCAATGATTGTGAGAAGGCACTCCTGGAAACGGTGTGGGCATTGAAGAATTACCGCCCGTTTACCCATGGGAACACATCATAGTGGAGACGCCACACCAGTCTCTGCAATATCTCCAAAGTGACAGAATCCAGGCCGGAAATGTGAGTAATTCCCGAATTACTTCCTGGATTCTGTCAATGCAAGGCTTTCCTTTGGAGGTCAGATATGGCCAAAACAGCAAGGTCTGGCTGACTTGCATGATTGTGCCAGGGAAAACTGTCTCGAGGACGAAAGTCTAAAAATCAAAGACAACATGGAGGCATACCTCAATTCCCCACACAAAGTCTTTGAAGAAGACAAGTGTGAGGGAATGCCCACTGTCTATGTGGATGGATGCTCTTACCATGTTGACAACAACGGTGAAAAAGAACGTGTGGCCGGCATAGGGAATGCATGGGTGAATGAAACCCCAGAACCTTCCGCTGGGTACAAGATTGGTCCCCGAAGTAGTCAAGTGGCAGAGTCGATGGCTGTGCATCAAGCCATCCTCACTGCTGTCCAACATAAACTCCATGAACTGGTCATAATCACAGATTCGGATTATGTACGGAACGGGTTCGTGGAGCACCTGGTCAACTGGAAAACCAGAGGCATGTTATGTGCTAATAACAAACCCTTGAAACATGGGAAGTTAATCCAAAATATTGATGATCTTGTCAACTCGAATGGGATGACCATCTACTTGTAAAAGATCAAGGGTCATTCCAAAGTAGAGGGACCAGACAAAACTGGAAATGACTTAGCTGATCAGCTGGCCAAAACCCAGGCCATCCAAGGGCATCTAATTGAGTTTGAGTCCCTGTTAGGGGAAATCCAGGTCATTGCTTTCACTAGGTCCCAGACAAATGCTCACAATGATCTTTCAACTGCACAATGGAGTAAGGAGACCCTAGATGCTGATTTGATTACGGCTCAAAAAGGGGATCCAATAATTGGTAACTGGCGCGCATCCGGAAGTGCCTGCGAAGTGCGGCTGTTGGGCTGTGTTCGCTGCTTCGTTGCCCTTGGATTCTCTTCCCGCAGTGCCGTCGGCAAGAGGAAGGACATGACTTGAATTTTGCGCGTAACGCGCACCTTATTGGATTGAAGTGGACCTTCACATTGTGTATTTGCTGAGGACTCTGCACCCAATACTTTAGTGTCCGCGGGTTTCCCGCGGGTTTTGTATGTTGGGCAACCCATTGATGTTACTCTCTTCTCTTTCCCCCTTTAGCCACGCCCCCCTGAACCCGCCCGCTAGCCCGCCCACAAACTCACCGATCACTTCCTTATTTGCACTCGGACCCGCGCATCCGGCGCGCGCATCCGGAAGTGCCTGCGAAGTGCGGCTGTTGGGCTGTTAGGCGGTAAGGTGGCTTGGTGGTGGGTTACCTTTTGTGGCCCTCACATAGATTATCAAATATTGCTGAGAGGGGGTTATAGTGAGCTAAAGTGGGGTGTTTTGTATTGCCCTTTATTTCCTAGCCTATAATTGAAATCAGAACTGTTTTGGTCATGGCAGAGGGGCTTCGCAGTATAAAAAAAAAAAGAGTCCCAAACTAATCCTAAAAAAACAGAGGCGGACTTTAATGTAGTAAAATTGTGTGCTGCAATGCCCTTAAATCAGCCTGAAAAAGAGATGAACGAAGAATATAAACCTCTGCTTGACTCCAATTATAGCAGTACATTGCCGTCTGAAAATCCTATAATGGCCCTAAAATCAGAAAGCAATGTTGAGAATAAAGTTATTCTCACTCCTGCCTCTTTTGAATATAACAAAAATCAGGAATGGAAAAATAGATCGGATTCTAAGAAATCTGCTTCTTTGCCAACGAAATACACGACAGAGAATTCCCAATGTGATGATTTACAGAAATCTAATAAGGATGTCCCTGTCGATATAACCCCTGAAGACCATGAGGAACAAATTCTCTTGGAAAATCGGTCGGTGTATATCGACAGTGCGACTCCCAAAACTACTTTGGCCGGAAAAAACATGGATTCCAAAATTAAACCAGTATACATGTCGGTCAAAGAAGTGAATGAAAGTTCCTCAAAGGATTGGGAAATTGTTGATTGTAACTCTGATCAGAGTCTTGACAGAGATGAAATAAAAAAAATAATGGGAATTGAGCAATTTGATATGTGTACTGCAGATGTCTCTATATTAGCCCCGGCAATTGAAATAGAATTAGGCAAACGGATTCGTCTATCCAACGAACCCTCAACTCCAGTTAATAGAAGTAAGTATGGGATTGAGAATGTGTTCCTATTTAATAATCCCCAAGCATACACCTACTCTGTACCTTCACACTTTAGTGCACAGAAGGAAGCACGTATTCTTGGGGGAATTAATACTCTGAGTAATAACAACATAGGAGGGCCCCCCTTGATGGTAAATAGCTCCCCGATCCTGGAACAACCAACGATCCCTACTAGCCAATATCCTTCTAGACATGAAGGAAATAGTGTACCTAGTCTTGATTCCAACAAGTCTACTCACTGTAAGACTCATCCACAGCCTAACTGTCCTACCGCTGAACAAGGAAAATGGAATGCTGAACTGCAGCACTCCATCGAATCTTTTCCGGTCATGACCAGAATTCTCAATTTACTTGATAAAGGCCATGAGCAGACCCATGAGGCAATAAAATTCCTACAGATTCAAATGTCTGACCTCACGAGTTCTCTTGGCAAAATGGAGGGCATGTTATTTGCCTGCCATATGTTTTCATCCATCTTAAACAAAAAAGATTTGATGGCCCATGTTCAAACTATAGGCACTCAAACTAAATTGTTCTCAGAAGTAGTGACAGAAGAACCATCCATTAAATTAGAAAACAGTAAGGTTGTGAACCCAAAGGTAGTGAACTTGGAAAACACCAGTGAACCTAACCTTGCTGTCTTGACTATCCTTGTAAATGAAATGGCAACTAATCTTGCCATACTTTCCAAGTCAATTATCAAGGAACCGCTGATGACTCCGTGTGTAGAAGAAAGAGTTCCTCCAGACAGTCCTTCAGCTTTAACTGATCTTATTGATCTCACTGGAATAGATCATATCCCTCAGGAAACAATTGAAACACATGATATTGAGGAGGTGCATTATCAAACTCCTCCCATTGCCCTTACTAGAAAACAAAGAAGGGCTTTGGCACGAGCTCAAAAGAAAAATCTTCTTGCCAAATTACAAAAGGGAAAACAGGACAAAAAAACAAAGAACCAATCACGTGACAAAAATGATTCTCATAATACACATATTAAAGATATTTGTAATCTTTCAGAGGGAGATAACATCATCGACTTAAATCAGTTGAGCGAGGAATCTAAGGCCCTGTTGAATCTTCCAGAGCCAGATTTGAATACTGTAACTACCAAAGTCCCCTGTAAATCTCTACTAAAAAACAAAAAAATTAAAGAAAACGAGGACTTGTTTAATGAACCAGTTTGGCAAGAATCTAACAAATCGCGATCTAATGCAAACAAGGGAAAGGATAAAGAGGAGAAAGGACATATTGACCTCGGGGTGGTGGCTAACTCAATAGCTGGGCCCCCACACTGCGTTCAAACTGACCTTTCCAAATATTATCCAATGTTGAAAATTAAAAAAACTGCGAAAGTGATTTTGGGTAAAGCTAATGGACAAAGAGAAAATAAAATACTCACTTGTCCTAATCATCCAACTGAATCCCAAAATAAAAATTTGGAGGGTGTAAGTTCAAGCGAGCCGGCAGAAATAACCTCAGATAATAATGTTGACCCTAGTAAACAACTAATTACTCATGAAACTGAGAACCTAGTTCATCAAAATACTAGCCCAAAGTTACCAATCTTGAGTTTGCAACGTCCACAAGCCAATGAGCGCTCCAAATTGACCAATCTGAAATCCATTACGGATAATCAGGAATCCCTGACTAACCATAATTATGGCGACCTAAAATCTGCTATAACTATGGGCTGGGAAAGCGATAAAGCTCGCTATGGTAAGGCTCGCTTGAACCGCACCTTTATGATGACTGTTTTTCAGGATATCCCTGCCCTACGAAATATTAGATCTGACGACATAGATTGGGTGAAATTGGCTGATATTAATAATAATCGAATGATTTGTAAATTTATGTCCCCTTTTATTATGAAGATGTTATGGGATCACTCTGACGACTTGGCATTTATTGGTTTAACTGCATCATTTTTTCATCTTTTGACGATGCACAAAGTTACCTAGAAACTACTCCCCTGAGCGTCGAAAGTGTCACTGATAATGTAACCCAGGGTACTCCTGTAAATATTGATGCTAATACTATGAAACAATTCATGTCATTCATGTCTGCCTTAAAGGAGATGTCTTGGAGAGACCCCATTAACACCACGCAAGCAAACCAACAAAAGGCAATGAAACACTCGTAGCCCACTCCGACTTCACATTATTTCGTGGAATTCTTGTGGCATAAATAACTTCAAAAAATGGTATCATCTAAATCAGCTCAATCGACCTGATCTCATCTTTATTCAAGAGACCATGCATCAATCCTCCTTCTTTATAGATGGATACTCAGCATATATTCAGATTGCAAGGCGAGGCAGGGAAGGTCGTCCTTCTGGCGGCCTGGCTATACTGGTTAATTCTGCCCTTCAATGCTCTTTGGAAAAGATTAGCAGTTCAGATTCCATCTTAGCAATCATTATGAAAGATGATTTGGATCCCTCTATTATTCTTTTATTGGTATGTATTTATTGGAATAAATTGTCTACATCAATTGTGACCATTATTGAGGAAATGCACGATGTATTAGAAAAGGGACTGATATCATACCCCACGGCGAGAATTATCGTAGGTGGTGACTTCAACTGCTACTGCTATGAAATAGGTGTTCATAAAAATGCAATTAGGGAAAAGCACTCAATTACTTCCCAAAAGCTTGGTACTATATGGAATTCTTTTTTCCTTGAATGGGATATTCAAACTCCTTACTTCGCTCTAGACGATTATTCCTATACATGGACTAGAGCAAATCTCAATTCTCTCATTGATTATTTTTTCATCTCTTCGAGTCTATATTCGAATATAGATGCCCTTAAAATTATTGATCCATTTCTAGGAGACCATATGATTATTTCCATGCAGATGAATATTCCTTTGGCTTGTTTCAAAGACAATTCTTTTCTTTCTCTAGTTGAAACCGACCGGCCCCACCACACAGTGTGATGGAATCCTAAAGTGTGTGCAATATTTATTCGGAATCTAGAATGTGATCCTGGTATCTTCTCACATCAATCACCATCTAGCCCTTCACTCATTGATTTAGATCATCTAAATTCTACTAGAATTCAAATCCACCTACAAGCTATGCTTCATTCAAGGGATAATCACGAAAAAGTTATCCAGGTTCATGCGCACAAATTTAATAATCAAGTTGCTCATTTAAAATCGCAAAAAAATCACGAAATTCGTCAGATTAATAGAACCTTTCTCTCTGACTTCGCTCGTGATAAATTGATCAAAGCAGTCAGACAAAGATTCCGTAATAAATTAAATTGGCTAAAAAGACATCTTCTCTATGCAGATAACCAAAAATGATTCTACCATCTACTAAAGCACGACTCTAGGAAAACCTGGAATACTCTTCGCTCTATCACCTCGGAAACCACAACTAATTTTGATTCTGTTATCTCCGCCGAAAATTGGGTATCGTATGTAAAACTCAAATATACCATGCCCGAGCACTTTCACTTCCTAAAGGGTAGTGAACCATGCTTGGAATTTGATTTTTCTTCATTATGGTCCATAGAAGACATCATAGATGCCATCGGTCGATTGAAGCCTTCTAAAGCACCTGGTCCCGATGGTATTCCATCTTGTGTGTATAAATCGAACCCAGTATTTTGGGCCCATATCCTTAAAATCAAATTTGATCTGATTTTACAAACAGGACATATCCCCATAACATGGTCTTCTGCGTTAGTTATTCCAATTTATAAAAAGGGCTCTCCGGATTGTCCCTCTAATTATCGCCCGATTGCCTTAACTGACTCCTCTTCCAAAATATTTTCCATTTTACTTATTCAACAACTACAAACTTACATGAACGAAAAAAATATGTTGTCTATTTATCAGGGAGGATTCAGAAAACTCATTGGTTGTCAGCTAAACGCCACAATTCTCTCTCATCTTCAGGCTCATTCCTTGGCTAGTCACTCAGGGCCAATTTACATGGCTAGTTTGGATTTGACCGCAGCATTTGATTGTGTTATTCGTGAAGTCTTGTGGAAAAAAATGATCCATCTTGGTATTCCGACTAAATTAGTTGCTTTGATTGCAATTCTCCACAAAAATACAAATTATCGCATGCGACTCACCAAGGAAGGAGCCCTGACTGACCCCATTCCTACTGAGATCGGGGTGAAACAAGGCTGCAATATGGCAGCGATATTGTTCAATTTGTATTTGTTAGGATTGGACGAGAAATGGATTGCTGGGGAATGCTATTCTGTAAAGTTTGGTTCTCTGAACTTAGATTGGTTAGGCTTTGCTAATGATTTGCTATTCTTTGATCGAACGCCCTTTGGTCTCCAACGAAAGTTGGACTTATTCTTGGAATTTGCTTTCAATCATAATCTTACGCCTAATCCAACGAAAACTTTTATATTGATTTTTTCCCAAAAAAAATTAGGATGTCATCGTTACTCTTGGCATATAAACAATGTCAAAATTGAATACTCTCCGATGCTTCGCTATTGGGGATATCCGTTAGCTGATCAATATTCAATTACAATGTGGAAAAACTATCTTAACCAAAAAGTTAGGGGGCTGACATCTCAGATGAAAATTATTCATCAGAAATATTGTATGTTCTCCTTAATACCTTTAATTCAATTTTATCTGCAGAAGGTTGAACCAATTATTCTATACTCCCTGGACATTTGTACATATGATTTAGATGCCTACCTAAATATCTTACAGGGGAAATTATGGAAAACAGTCCTGGGACTATCACTGTCGATCCCTAACGTGATGATTTGCCATGAATTAAACTTACTACAATTATCAGTAAAACACACATGGCGTAAAATTATCAATCTAACCAAGATCTATAATCCACCGAAAAATACTCTTTATGTTAAACTGAATCAACTACTGAGTGAATCTTATATCAAATCACTCAATACTTACTCGCTCAAACTTACTAAAATATTACATCTTATCAATGAAACGCCGTTATCCATGAGTATGGGGTACCAAGCCAAAAACTAAAATTTCAAAGATTTTTTTGGTGTATAATGCTGGATGAAATGGGTAAATATACCTCCTTCACAGAATACAATGAAGTTCGCGGTAGATGGGGAATCCGAATAAAATATCTCTTACAGTTCCCTTCAGCTCGCTCAAGAAATATTTATATGCGTTTTCGACTCAACCAAATTCACACCCGCGAACGACTCAAACATTGGACTGGTTATTTAAATAGCAACTCTGATACTAGTTGCCGTTTCTGTAGAAATTGCATAGTACTAGAAACCCTTAAACACTTAGTGATTAGCTGTCCATTCTTTGAAGACCATCGCATTCAATTTTTTGAGTACTTCTACTCTAATTGTGTAACCACAAAGGAACTCTTATGGAAACGTTGTATGGAAGGTTTTAGCCAGAATCTTATTCTCCGCCTAACTAACTTGCTGGCATTTATAGAATCGAAGTTGCCAGAAGATTTGTAGGCCAAACAAAAAACGAGTAAATCCTACTATTAGATCGTGTAGATGGGTGAGAATGAACATTTAATATAATCATATCAAACAGCATTATTATGACCTTTAGGTAATCACATAAAGTCCTGAAATGTAACCTTATTCTTTGAATGCTAATTGGATATTAATTGGATGTTGTTTCAGAACTTTTTCGATAGTGTTTATGTCTCTATTTTCTTTCAATTGTATTTCTTAATTTTTTTAGTTTTACTAATCAAATGGAAATTCGGTATTATCATTTTTTTTTTGTTTATTCAAAATGATGTCAAAGTTTGTTTGTTAGGGTAAGCCTTCTCTTCTTTTTAAATTGTCAAGGTGTAATGTTATGTCTTAAATTATTGGGGCTTAGTATCTCTTATTTTAATGTTAAATCTATTTGTAAAGGTTTTTACTTCAATAAACCAAATACAAAAAAAAAACAATTGTTAAGTTTTATCAACACATTGAGGACCCTGAGAACTTTCCTCTGACGGATATCGATTACATAGGGAAAGAGGACCTCAGAGTCCTTCAGATACATTAACTCTGGCAATGAGTTCAACATTTTTCTACATAAGGCCATGCCCGACCTGGGTGAGAGAGGTAACCTGGCTTATGTAGATGATATCCTCATAAAAAGCTCAACTGTGGAGGAACACATAGCGGAGCTCCATTATGTTCAGACACAGTTGAGGGCCGTCGGAGCAAATCTTTCCTTTCAAAAGGCACAGTGGTGTAGAACCCATGTAAATTTCTTTGGGGCATGAGATTACTCCTCAGGGCCTTTGTCCCCAGGAAAAGAAAGTGAAGCCCTCCAGAAATTGAAAGACCCCACGACTCTGCAGGAACTCAGGAGCCTCCTTGGACTGACTAATTACAGCAGAAAGTTCATTGAGGGCTACGCAGAGATCACCATACCCCTGATTCATCTTCTGAAGGGGGGGTCAAGTGAAGTGGGAATGGGGTTCAGAACAAGCCGAAGCAGTAAGGCGTAAACCAACTCAAAAGAAGCCTCTCACAAGCACCTTGCCTAGCTTACCCTGTCAGAACAAGGAGCTCTTCTTGGAGACAGGGTTCTCAAATACATGCTTGACTGCAGTATTATACCAAAAGCATGACAAGGTCAATAAAGTAATCTCCTATGCGAGTAAAACTTTATCCTCTATGGAGGAAAGATTCAATGATTGTGAGAAGGCACTCCTGGAAACGGTGTGGGCATTGAAGAATTACCGCCCGTTTACCAAGGGAAAACACATCATAGTGGAGACTCCACACCAGTCTCTGCAATATCTCCAAAGTGACAGAATCCAGGCCGGAAATGTGAGTAATTCCCGAATTACTTCCTGGATTCTGTCAATGCAAGGCTTTCCTTTGGAGGTCAGATATGGCCAAAACAGCAAGGTCTGGCTGACTTGCATGATTGTGCCAGGGAAAACTGTCTCGAGGACGAAAGTCTAAAAATCAAAGACAACATCGAGGCATACCTCAATTCCCCACACAAAGTCTTTGAAGAAGACAAGTGTGAGGGAATGCCCACTGTCTATGTGGATGGATGCTCTTACCATGTTGACAACAACGGTGAAAAAGAACTTGTGGCCGGCATAGGGAATGCATGGGTGAATGAGACCCCAGAACCTTCCGCTGGGTACAAGATTGGTCCCCGAAGTAGTCAAGTGGCAGAGTCGATGGCTGTGCATCAAGCCATCCTCACTGCTGTCCAACATAAACTCCATGAATTGGTCATAATCACAGATTCGGATTATGTACGGAACGGGTTCGTGGAGCACCTTGTCAACTGGAAAACCAGAGGCATGTTATGTGCTAATAACAAACCCTTGAAACATGGGAAGTTAATCCAAAATATTGATGATCTTGTCAACTCGAATGGGATGACCATCTACTTGTAAAAGATCAAGGGTCATTCCAAAGTAGAGGGACCAGACAAAACTGGAAATGACTTAGCTGATCAGCTGGCCAAATCCCAGGCCATCCAAGGGCATCTTATTGAGTTTGAGTCCCTGTTAGGGGAAATCCAGGTCATTGCTTTCACTAGGTCCCAGACAAATGCTCACAATGATCTTTCAACTGCACAATGGAGTAAGGAGACCTCAGATGCTGATTTGATTACGGCTCAAAAAGGGGATCCAATAATTGGTAAGTTTTATCAACACATTGAGGACCCTGAGAACTTTCCTCTGACGGATATCGATTACATAGGGAAAGAGGACCTCAGAGTGTTGATGAAATGTCCAAAAATGTAACCTTGTCTATCGGAATTGCCCTGTCATGGCCCAGGGCTCTCAGCCCAACCTCTTCTTCTTGATTGGCGTCTTCCGTCTTGAGGAACAAAAATCATACAAAATCCTGCAGCTCATAAAAAGTGGAGCTAAATGCCCTAAACAAAGGAACCTGTTCTCCTGTGCTCTGCTAAGAAACTGGCAGGATGGTGTGAAAAGGAACTGGGAGGGGCACCCTGGCCTGTTGCTCTGAGTGCAGACAAAGGGCTCCCTTGAGCTGAATGGGAATGCTAATTTGGGGCATCAATAGAAACTGCCCTGGCAGGAAGACAAGCCATGTGACTCTCTGACTCAGCCAAGATCTTGGAGGCGGGCCAGAATGAAAATGTGACATTGGATTAAATATATGTTTGAGGAAAATACTTCTAAAATATTGTACCGAACTGACAAAAATATGAAACTTAGAGATTATTAAAATGAAAAATGTGCTCACAGTTTAAAACTAATCTGGAATCTGTGCGATGTTCTGAGACTGAACCATGAAAGTTTTTAATATTGTGGCTGTTGTGGTTGTGCTAGGAACATGAAAAATTACAGAAGTATGACCAGATCGTATGTGCATGTATATGTACAAACTTGTACAGATCCGAAAATGTGTAACCCACCAAAAGCGCGAAAAAAATGGCATTTGTGATCTGAAAGTCGTAGGAACATGGGACTTGAACCGAGACAAGCCTTAATTAATCTGTGATGTGTATATGTAATTTGAACAAGTTGTGCAAATGGGAAATATGTTTTTTGGGAAAAATAGATTTTCTAAGTAAAAGCAAAGGGGAGGTTCTTCCCTAGGTTGTAAATGGCAGCATCACTATGACACATGATGACACACCATTGCCTTCTCAAATCAGGGGACAGGGAATTCTCTGACCTATCAGATCCTTAGAGGGTTGGACATAGACAATCAGCCTCCCCACCCACTTTGGAAAATGGATAAATAGGGAGTGTTGAGGACCCACACACACTCTTTCTCACTCATCAACTGATCCCCTGGTAAAGCACCCTGCAGGAAGAACCAGACTCCAGATCCAGACTCTAGAACCAGACTCTAGAACCCTGACGCAGAGGCCCAATCCAAAAAGCTGAACCCTTTTCAGCAGGCCTTCAAAAACCTTGCAAACCTGATTTTATCCCCTAAACTTCCAAGGGGCACCACAAAATCCAACAGCTTGGCTGAGCTGTTTTGCTGTTCTAGCTAAGAACCTCGTGCTAGAACCAAGATCCAGACCCATAGAGCAGGGCTGTACACAGAACCAACCCATCAGATCCAGTCCAAAAGGCTGCACAGACCAGAGGGCCTTGCTGAGAGCAGAACCCAGTGCCTAATCCTGTCCGGTGGCGAGTGAAGTCCAAACCCTTGACCAGATCTTTGACGGGCCCATTCCATTCCAAAGCCATAGGAGTGAGTATTTAGTATAGAACTCTCCATAGTCATCTCTTATTTTAAATTAACCCTATTCAATCCATTTTAACCGATCCATAACTGCATTATAGAATCTTGTGTGCATCCTGAATTCTTCTCATTATATAGTCTGTGATAATTGTAGCGATAATCATCCGTGCGCTGATATTTTCTGAAGAAAGTCAAGTGTCCTGGCGGAGAGCAATCAGAGCGGAAGGCGCCCTGTTCTGGTGGTTGTCCCACTGGGTATCTTGTACTTTCATAGCTCCTTAGTATAAATCCATCTTGGTTCTTAATCTTTAAAGCGCATCTTTCATTTTGAATCTTGACTCTGTTTCTGAAAAATCTACCTTCACTAAAACCTCCGTAACTTTTGAACCGTACATCCTAGAAACGCAATTTAAACGTAATCCAGCTTTCAAACAAACCCAAAATGACATTCCAATTCCTTATAGTTTTTACGTAATCGTGTTTCCCGCATGCAGAAAAGTTGCCGTGAATTTGCATTTGGCTCAATTTCATCCCATGTAAAAAAACAGCTATTTCTTGATTTCAACTTCTGAATTTCGTTTTCAATCTGCTAATCATTCTATAATCATTGCTGGTGTTGACCTGACCCAATCCAAAGCCACTCTCAATAGTTCTGAATCCCATTTACCGAATTAAAATCATTTTTAGCATTTTCCCATTCATTGCAAATCACATTCAATAGCAATTGACCTGTTTAAAATCATACCTGTCCTCTCTAAGATTGCTGGAGGAATTGGGGTTGAACTGCATTGTTGATTGTTATTCCAAATACATGTGTGCTCTCATTCCATATCTTCATATTGCATTTTGGGGGGAGTGAGTAACAACAGGGGGAAAGAGTGATCATATTGTCTTTTGATTGAAGTCATATCAAGTTTATTTCTGTGTTCCATTCTTTCATATCACTGCATTTCCTTGAACCACACAACGTATTCTCTGCTCCTATTCCTACTCCTAATTGATTAAAGAGATTGTTGGTATTGTAATATTACCCATTGCTGATCATTGTTCATATTCATAAGTGTGATATTCAGATATTATTCATATTCATAAAAGTGCAATCTATATATTGTTCAATTATTCAAATAAATCTTTTAATTTGCAAAACAAACCTATTTCTTGGTTCAGTGAGACCGGGGGAATTCAAAGAGAGGGGAGTTATATAAGGGTACATCATCCAGAATTAAACAAACTTTGACATAAAATTATATAAATGAGGGTTTCCATTGGGCATCCCATACTAGGCATTGACTTAGTTGGAGTGCCGGATTGAAATCACTTACAGAAGGGGGCCCATGAGTCTCTGATACAATCTGCAGCTTCTCACGAAAGACTTGGCAAATCCTATCATCTCCTGAAATCCTGCACGCCAGCAGCTGTAAGGCTCTCAACTGAACTAATGGGTGTTGCTGACCTCGCGATCCTGGAAACCATGCTTGCGATTTCGTGAGCGGCGCTGCCAACACCAACTCTGCTCGCTCTCAACGTACCTTCACTAGCATCCTCATGAACATAATGAATGGGGGAAAGGCGTACTGAAGGGCGCCCTCCCAGCTGTGTAGAATTGCATCTGTCCCCAAGGCTCCGGGGTCTATCCTCCAACTGTAATACTTCGGCACTTGGCATTCAACCTGGATGCAATCAGATCTATCTCTATCTGACCCCACAGCTCCTGCAAGCGAGCAAAAACTCACCTGAGCAACATCCATTCGCTCCAATCCGCCAGATACCTGGAGTTCCAGTCTGCAATCGCATTCTGCTTCCCTGGGAGATACTGTGCCGCTATCATTATCTCTGCAGGCAATAATGCCAGAAATATTTCGCTATCTCTGCTAACATACTCAATCTCGTTCCTCCCAATTTGTTTATATAACGTACTGCTGATATATTGTCCAATCGCAGCCGAATACAAAAATTCACTCGATCCTTGGTGAACTCCTGAACCACAAAGGAGCCTGCCAGTAGCTCCAGGCAATTCATATGAAGTTTTAACTCTTCCGCTGACCAACGCCGTCCTGTCTGAAGCTGACCACACCTGTCTCCCCATGTAACGCTCACCTGGCTCCCACGGAGGCGCTGGTCTGGGTTGCTGTGGCCTCTTCAAGCATGATGCGCAGAATTCGGACCACCGATTGAACAGGACCCCCAAATCTTGCTTGTCTGGCCCATAGGAATATCCTTCTGCAGATGAGAAAGAGGATTAACTGTCTGCTGAATAGTGTGCTTGCTCCCCCCTTTTCCCCTTCGTTCTTCTCTGACTTCCTCCAAAACCCCCTGTTTAAGCTTACCTTATGGTTTGGAAGGATGAACTCTCCATCCTGCTTCTGGTGCAGGGACGCGCGTTCGTCCAGTTACTTCACTGGTTTTCAGAATGGCGCTGGCAAATCCACTTGACTTTTCTGCGCGATACGCCGTAAGTATGAAGATGCAAAAGTTCAAGTGTGAGCCTCCTTTTATGTTGTTTTTCCTAACCTGTGATCTGTCCTTTATTTCAGGTGCAGAACAAAGGCGATGCGTTGAGGGGTTAAATTGCCGGTGGTAAAATCAGGTGAGTTAGTGATGAGGGCGACCCCTCTAAATGTCTTTATAATTCCCCAGTAATGTCTTTTGTACTTTCCCCATAGGGGCCGCGGTGCGGTACCTGCCAAAGATGCGGCGCCGACCCGAGATGTGGAATGGTTCTCCAAGAAAAGCCGGTAAGTAATATGGCTGATAAGTCGGCTTTCCTCTTGTGTTCCCTTGCTCACCTTTTGTCTCTTCTTCTCTCCCCTAGGTGCAGAGATGTGGCGACCGGTGCTGAGAGCCGCGATGGAGCCGGGCGGCGTCTCGGGAACAGGTGAGTGAAGCGTGGCGCTGCAGCGAGCAATGCAGTGCTTTTAAATGGAAGTCTTCCTTCAGGAATGCTGGCGTGAAGATTCCGGATGCAGGTAAGAAGGTTGAATAAGTTCTTGGTTTTCACCTTTCTCTTCTCTTATTCCCTTACAGGTGTTCCAGGTTCGAGGTGGGCGTGGCTGGAGTCCAGGTGCAGGAGCAGACACGGTGAGCGTTCAGCTGCTGGGATGCAGAACAACGCGAAGCACGTGTGGCTGTCCGGGCGTGGCTTAAATAGCCTTGGAAGAAGTTCCAGGTGAGTATTCCTCCACAGCCCCACCCAAGTAACAAAATAGTTCCTTCAGAAAAATAGTCCCTCCTAAGCCTCATTTGGCTTGGTTCTTCATGCAGCATGGTGTGCTTCAGGTAAGTGCACCAAACACTTCCCCTTATGAGCCTGGCGCCTATGGCGCCAGGACTGATGTCAAACATGAGCCTGGCGCCAACGGCGCCAGGACAGAGTCCAAAGAGCCCCTATAAAGGGCCACTGGGCTTTTACCCGGGGGCGTGATGCCTGCTCCCGGGGGTGCTGGGCCTAGCCTGGTGCTCCGGGGTATGCATCATGACACCCCAGCCCAGTCTGCAGGCGTCTGATTCTATCACTAATCCTGGCACATCTCCGAAGATGGCCCTGCCATTCCAGGCTTCCATGTTCTGAAGCTACCACTGCAGCTCTACTCTCCCTTCCTCGTCCAGCAGTACCAACTGATGATACCGCACCCCACCTTGCAGGTTTTTGATCTTTAACGTCTGGAGCTATCTGTAGGGCAGAGGCCTGGGAAAGATCACCTGAATTGACGCTGCTAACAGCCCTACAATCCGCGCCAGGCATGGAAGCGGAATGTGAGACTTCCCTAGCGCTTCTCTCAACTCCTTCTTTACATGCTTTATCTTCTGTTGTGGTAGTTCCAGCGTGGCTTTCCTGGTATCCACTATGAACCCCAAAAACTCTATCCGCTGTTGCGGACAGAGCTCCGACTTGTCTCGATTGATCAGAAAACCGAGGGAGGAAATACCCAGATCACTTGATCCTGCAAGACTGATTTGCTCTGAGCGAGTACTAATATATCGCCCAGATATATGATAATTCTTATACCTCTGTTCCTGATAGCCTCCGTCACCGGTCTCATCACTTTCGTGAATGCCCAAGGTGCTGATGCCAGACCAAAGGGCAGGCATGCGAAATGCCAACTTTGCCCTTTCCAAAAAAAACTTAGATAGTCCCTGAACTCCTGCGCCACCGGAATGGTCAGGTAGGCATCCTTCAAATCTAACTTCGCCAGCCAATCCCCTTTGTGCAGCAGATCCCTCAGAAGATGGATACTTACTTTCTTGAAGTGCCTGTAAACTAGCCATCTGTTCAATTCCTTTAGATTGATAACTGGCCTCAATTTCCCTTTCCTGTTAACCAGGAACATATTGCTGTAGAACCCCTGACTCCTTCAGGGACACCCCTCTATCACTCCTTTCTCTGCAAGCTCCATTAGCTCCTTCTGGAGGAGGGAGTCTTCCTCTGCTGACATTCTCAGTCTTACCGGGATCTGACTCTGATACGGGACAGCCACAAACTCTAAGCTTAGACCTACTACTGCTTGTAATAACCAGGTATCGCCTGATATCTCGTGCCACGCATTCAAATGCAAAGCAGTCCGCCCTCCTACCCTGGGGTAACACTCACTCTGCGCACTTACCGGCAGGGGCACACTGTTGCCGGAAATTCCCTCGGCCTCTTCTGCCACAGAATCCTCTCCCTCCGGGAAGAAGGAGTCTTGCTGGCAATTCTCCCAGTATCTTGCTCTGGGTCTTTGAGGTCGCCTTGTAAAAGATCGACCGCTGCTCAACCTCTCTGGCAGCCGGTCCTGGCAAAAACCCGTCTGGGAAATATTTTGCAAATAGAGTAATTCGCCTTTTCCAAAGCCGTATATGTTCCCACAAAATGAGACATCTCTTTGGCAAATGCTTCGCCAAACAGCATTCCTTTGGCCGCCTCTCCAGCCTCCTATCCTGCGAGGTCTCCTAATATACTGTAAATCTTTAACAATAAACTGTGACATCTCTCCACTTACAGGGCGCAGCTAGCGTTCCCCAGAAAACAGACAGCCCTCTGCGCACAGCTGGCTAGGTATGAGGATCCACCGGCTCCCCGGTGTCCCTAGCCCTTTCCGATAAATCCATTATTTTATCAATGGGACCCGCTATATCCAAAACCTTATCTTGACAGGCCTTCCACGCTCTGTCCACGCCTCTCCTGACATCTTCTGTGGCCTTGGTAACAAACTTGACCATTTTAACATCCAGCTCCAGGGTCTCCATTACTTTCCCCGGCAGATCCGGTCTGGGGAATTCCGCCCTCATCCTAAATCTCACTTCCCTCTCCAGGGGTTTGCAAATTCTCTGTGCCATGTAATGGGCGACCCTGGGGGAAGGCATCCACTCCGAGGATTTCGGGTGTCTGATGCAATCCGGATCAAACATATCATCCAGGTCATCTGTCGGGTCTTTGCCCTCATTGTCCACTTTCTCTTCCTCGATGAGGCTCTCCTTGACCTCATCTTCCTCTTCTTGTGAATATTCTTCACCTTCTTCAGTGTCCCCTGTATTTACCACCCATGAGGTAGGGGGTCTGAGGTTTGGCACTGTTGCCCTTCCCAGAAACGCTGGCTTTAGCTTATCGAAGGGACCGAAAACCTCGCGGGGCTTGGTCTGGGCCCCTGACATGTCACACAGGGGGGTAGAAGAGTGGGGGCTGTTCCAGGTCTTGTCAACCCCCTTCTGCACTGGCCCTAGCTTCCTATGCCGGCCCAGTGATGTGCCCTCCCCAGGGCTGATCTCTCTCGATCTTTTATGTGAGGCTTTCATTGCCAGGAGGGACTCTAGCGCATCCAGGTGCTCTTCGATGGGTCTGACACCCTGGGACACTGCCACTGTCAGTGAATCTCCAAGAACCCTTTTAAAACTTAGAGACAGATCCCTGTCTCCCTCCCACTCCTCATCATTGTAATCTGGAGTGGTGCTTCCCTCCTGCATGTTCATAAGGGAAAATATTCTGTCTTGTTCCTTTTTTATTTTATTTTTTATGAACATCTTTGTGCCTTAATTGCCAATGCCACGCAGAGAGCAAGACTGAGACGCTCTGAGCGCTTACAATTCCCCTGGATGATTCGTGGACTAATCTGCTTTGATGTACGAGCGTGCTTAATGCAGCCAAGAAAGCCCTATGGCTCTAGAAGGGGGAGCCCCGGTCACCCAGAGCGAGCGAGATAACTCGCGGCCCCAGAGCTCTCCCATCTACCTAAAGGCTCCTGCCAAATTCCGGCCGAACACCGCGCTCACGTGGGCCCACTCTCTCCCACGGTGGAATGACCACAAACTCACGGTACTATCTACTAAGAATATTATGAATGAATGTATACATGTAACCTTTATGTGTAAAGCTTTATAGACCATAGACACTATGTTTGTGCATCCAACCAACACTGCAGACATCCATTAAGGCAAGCTCCCGCTCAAACTAATCCCACAACTAGGAGTAGAGGAAAAAGGTGACTTATTTGCTGATGAAGCAGCAAAGAAAGAGGAAGAGGCAAGGGCAGGATGTGAGGCATGGACTGGGCTGGCACGGGATTGGTGCTTAGGAATCAGTTTGAAACTATCAGGACTCTGGGGACTTGTGGGTAGTAGTAGTCCCAGGGCAGAGTAGTTTTCTGATCTATTCTTTGGTGTTTTTCTGATTTAAAAAATAAAAATAAAAAATGAACAGATTGTGTGTTGAAAGGTGGCTGCTATTTGAAGTGGCAAAAAAGAGTTAAGCATAATGCTCGCCTCCGGTCTTGTCATAGAATACACTTCAAAACACAATCTTAGTTTCTCTAAATCAGATGGCACACAGACATGTCCGACACCCTCAGGTGACTTAAATAGCCAGAACAATGTGGACATTGATTTATCACTGGTACATTTAGAGCAATACTGAGTTTCATGCAAAGGTTAGATATGAGAATAAAACAAAGGTTAACAAATAATTCATAAACAGCTAAGTACATTTTCAACCTTCCAATGTCAAGTACATGTAACCCTTTCCTGGGGGGAAAGGTAAAGGCACAGAGTCAGAGGTAAGTAGAGTCTCTCAGGGAGCCAGGACAACCACGGTTAGTTGAGAAATGTCTAGGTAAGCTGAAGATCTTCTTTGCAGGTAAGTAAACGTCTTGCACAATGTTTTTAGAAAGGTTTGTAGAAATAAGATTCACTTGAAGGGCCACAAGCTGGGAGGTGTGTGAGGGGCAAAGCTGTAAGAAACTCTGCAAGGGCAACCACAAGTCTCAAATGAGAGTAAGTAAGGCTACACAACAAGAGGTACGTCCTCTTAGGTTTACAGTACCTTTGGTTGAAAGAAATGGTTCCAGCTGGCTTCAGGGCCTTAGTCGTGGGGACAAGAAGGATGATGGCTGGGGTCTTCTGCACTGCAGCATGAAGGTCAGTGGCAGCAATGGGCAAACTTCAATTCAACAGAACTTCGCGGATTCAGCTCATCGTATCTAACAGCAAATAGCAACACCATGGTTCTCGGATACCACTTCGGACTTTCTCTGCATCTGGGGTCCACCACTCTGTTGAGGGGGCTCAGACTTGGTCAGTCCTGTTTCAGGGAAGTCCGGAGGATCTTCCTGGAACTCGGGTCTGACTTAAAAACGATCCACTTGGTTTGGTGTTTCTCTCCCTGGTATTTCCTTTCCAGCAGCAGTGGAAGTACAGCAAGCTTTGAGAAGATGTCCAAACGAGTTCACTTTGGGGTTGATTGGTCCCACCAACCCAAAGGGAGCAGTCGTACTTGCAGGGCTTCTCTAGTCGAAACAAATTTGAAGCTTTAGCACAGCAGCAGAGCTTCACCGGGCAAACCGACGGTCCAGGAATTGCAGCAGCCGTCTCTTCCAAGTTCTTCTTCAGATTCCTTCATCCAGTGGTCGACTCTGCCTTTCAAGCCAAAAGCCTCACCTTTTATGCAGATTTCTCCCATTCATTCCAGCCTAACTGTCAATCACGCAACAGGGTGGCTGTCCTTGCTGGATAGCCAGCCGGCCAATCACCTTTGCATGCATTCCTGTAAGCAAGGGGATTAAGCACAGGGAGTTTCGGGCACCACCCTCACTTCCTGCCCCTGCCAGACATAAAGAGCCAGAGGCGGACTTCACTCATGAATCTCGCTAAAGGCAAAATGAACAAAGGGACCAAACCTGGTTTGTGGTTTGGCGCGCAGAGTGAATCTCAGGAAGGACCTTTCCAACAAGAAATGGCAAAAAAATAAGACCGGAGCAATTTGACAAAATGGGCACACATTGATGCCTTAATTCAGCTGTGAATGCAGCCCACAGTAAAAACACACAACAGTAGTAAAAAGTAAACCACTGCCACCAACCATTAATTGTAAAAAAGGTAACATAAAAATATTACAAGAGAAACTAGACAAAGGAGATACTAAGTAACCCCCCCAGCACCCCATGGTAAGATAGTGTGTGCTGGGTCTAGAAAGTTCCACAGTGTAAGTAAAGTCAATTTCACTTCACTACTCTTTGAGACAGTAGTTTCACCAAAATAAGGTATTTAAACCTTTGGGAAATCTAAGAGACTTCCCCCTGGCACTGCACTGAAGGTGCTGTGTGTCACAATGCAAAGATGATGCCTATGGAGTTTGTCAGACTCCAAAGTCGCAAGAAACACAGAAAACACATAGAATTAAAAGTACAAAGTCCCAAAGTTCAGCAAAAGAGCTGAGGGTCTCTAAGGTGGGAGGAATTTAGCACTAAACTGAAAATTCTCTGTGACACTCATCCACCCAGACAAAGGGACAGGAGGATTTAATCCTCAACAGTATGGATCTCCTGTTGTAAGTCGATTAAATGGCCTGTTGAGTACACCAGCAACCATTTTTAGCCATTAATATGGCACTTTTTTATCAGGTGTTTTGATTTGTAAGCTATTTGACCTACAAATACTGTGGGTACATCTATCTTATTCAATATATAGGAGATCTGAGTTAACAATCCCTCAAAAGTTGTGACAACTTCTGAACGCACAATAGGCTTTTTCAAGGGGTCCATAGAAAAGAATCCCTTAAGCCTCTCCAATTGGTACACCCTAGTTGTCTGTCCAAAGACCACCTGCCTTCTACCAACCCTAACTTAACTCAAAATCCTATACTAACTAACACACCTTGCTCCACTACAGCGAGAAATATCAGACTCTGTACCAGATTAACTAGACTCCACAATCCAGAACATTACACAAATCATGTCCCCTTATAGGGAAATATGCCACTGCCAAAACTAATGTCAGCAATAAAAATAACGCCACACCTTCTACCCACACACCCAAGACCAGCGATCCCACCAACATTAAATTACGCCAGGACCAATCCACCACCATTCGACCCCTCAACAAAGTGAGCCAGGACAAACCCCCTTCCAATCCTCCTATCAATAATACAGCCAACATTAAGGGTGCTCTAATCAATGCTAGATCTCTGGTGGCACATGCTATTTGAGATAGCTGACCTGATCCGGGCTGAAGATTACAACTTCCTTACAATAAAAGAGTCATGGCTACGGGACCTGCTTTCTTACTTGCAGTACCAGAAAATTACACCATTTTTAGAGCAGATAGGGTTGACTCTAGAGTGGGAGGTATAGCAGTCATCGCCAAGTCAAACCTTGCAATGATGCTTGCCCCTTCTCCATCGGTAAAATCTTGTGAACTTCTCACTATTAAATAACCCATTTCCGACTCACGAGCTTTTACATTACATCTTATTTAGAGACCTCCAGGCCCCATTGGCTCATTAAAGGGGGACTTCTCAGTAATATTATCTGACAACACCAAGGTGTCCTCGCAAATGTCACTGTTGGGGGACCTCAACCTTGGTTTCAACGATCCGACCGACCAACAAGCACTAGCTATAGCCAACATGCTCACCGAACTTGGCTTTATCCAAAGAGTGACACAACCCACCCATGACAAAGGTAGAACCCTAGATAGGGTGGCAGACTTCAATTGCAATGCATCCATAACTTCCATCACCCCGCAATTGTGGACAGACCACTTCCTCCTTTCCCTCTGCAGCAAAAGCCCCTACCACTAAGCTCCCTTCTATAGCCCCGCCACTCCTCACCAGGAATAAAAGGAACATTAGGGTGGATAAGAGCTTACCACACTTAATCCCCACCCTCAACTCTCTGTCAGACTCATCTGACTCTGACACTTTAGTAGATGAGTATAATGCCACCATGACCAAAGCCCTAGACCACTAAAAATGAGAAAAAGTAAACCTAGAGCTCACTTGAACTCCTGGTTTACTCCCCAACTCAAAACGCTGAGATCCGAAAAAAGAACATTTCAACTCCTTTGGAGACATACACCTACCAAGGATAACAAAACTAACCTAATCAATATCTCTGCCCTATACAAAAAAGAAATCATACGCACTAAACAGGAAACGTATAACAACATGATTCACCAAGCCAGTTCAAATACCAATGAACTCTTTGTGACCCTAAGGGAAATGGAAGCCCCCATACCACCAATAGACAACTGCTGTAAGGACAAACTCTGGTATGCCAATATCCAGAATGCACTATCAAGTAAAATTGCCCTTCTCCAGAATAAGATTGCACACAAAAGGGTGAACTTACTCAACCCAACTTCACAGGCCAGCACCTCTACGCAATCCTCTAAACTGCCCCAATGCTTCAGATTCACTCGAGTTTCTATCCTTGAGGTAGACAAAATGATTTAATCCCTCAAACCCTCAAATTGTCAGGGAGACAGCTGCCGAGCCCAGATAATCAAAGATGCCACTAGAGACTTCGCATCCTTCATCTCCAAATGAATCAATGCTTCTTTCTCATCTGGCAACGTCCCCAGTAATCGAAAGGAGTCATGGGTCCTACACCTCAAAAAAAACCAATCTCTAGATCCATCCGTTCCCACCACCCATCACGACAATACCCTTCCTCCTTAAGATCCTTGACAAAGTTGCCTACCTTCAAATACAGAAGTATTTAGAGACTAATCTCCTATTGGGAACCCGCCAATCAGGCTTCAGGCCTCATTGCGGCACCAAAATGGCCCTGATTGATCTTAAAACCCAGAACGATTAACTTAAAGACAAGGGAAAAATAGCTTTGCTACTGCTCCTTAATCTTTCTGCCACCTTGAATTTCGTGGAACATAAAGTGCTCTGTAAACAACTAGCCTCAACTGCCCAATTTTCACAGGAAGCTATAACATGGATCCAAAACCTTTTTGAATAACAGGACCATGAGAATCTTCTCGCCTTCAGCGGATGCCGACCCGATTTCGATCACTTTTGGTAAGCCGCAGGGTTCCTGCGTCTTGTCAACAATGTACAACATATTCACAAAGCCATTGTTCGATGACTTGGACCATCTGTGTGTCACCTACACTAATTATGCAGATAACACCCAGATCCTCATACCACTCTCCAGGGACTATGTCAAGGACTCAGCTCTTGTAAATAAAATGTATCTAATCATCCAGGCATGGATGGGTGCCCATGGCCTATGCTTGAATGACGGTAAAACTGAGCACCTCATACTTGGAACCTCACTCAATTTGAACAAACCTAATGCCAAACATACCTCCTTCAACATAGATGGTAACCATATCAAAGTGGCAAAAGAGGTAAAAACTTTAGGCTTTTACCTAGACTCAACTCTCACAGTGGGCAAACAGGTAAATGCTATGGCCTCGGCTACAGCATACAGCTCCAAACTGATAAGAGCTTGCAAACCATTTCTCTCCAATGACAGCTGTACTATCCTTGCCAGAGCCCTTTTCCTATCCATGCAGGATTAGTGTAATGCCTTGTACTTGGGCACAAGCAAGCATATCATTAATAAGATCCAAATCCTCCAAAATAATGCTCTCAGATCTGCACATGGCATACCCAGAAGAGAACATATCTCAGAGTTGAGGAGAGAGACCAAACGGCTGTCCATCAAGGACAAACACATGCTTAAAATCATCTCACTAACCCACAAATGTCTCAACAAAGCTGCCGCTCCACTTTACCTCTGGGAAAGAATCAAAAGAAAAACATCAGTACACCCCACCAGGACTGCTAACTTCTCCTGCCTGGTTGTTCCCAAATTTAAACTAAAAACTGGGGAGAGCGGCTTCCCTGTTATGGCTGCAGAGCATTGGAACGCCCTCCCTCCACCCTTGAGAGAGGACCAAACCTTCCTAAAATTTAGGCACAATACCCTAAACTGGCTCATAACCAAGGATCACTAACCCCCCCCCCCAATGCTTGACCCCTACCTGTAACATACTGTATAATCCATCTTGATGTATATAACTGTACTTGTATTTAAACACTGTAAGTTCTTGTATATTGCTGTGACCTCTGTATGTATATAAACACTGTAATTTGTGTATTATTTTTGTACATCTTGCTGCAACCTCTGTAACTCATGCCTAAAGTACACCTTCTAACCTTATGATGATTGCGCCCAGATACCCTTGGATTTGGTGTGTCATAAACATAATAAAGAAACAAACAAAAACAAAAAGCTAGAAGGGTCTCCATGGTTCCTCACCACCTCTCTCACAAGAGCAGGGTGTATGCTTCCACTACTTCTGAGATCTCATTTTACCTGCCTTAGAGGTTTCCATCCTAACACTAGGATTAATACTGGAGTCTTCAACAGAAGATCCAACGCTATTAAAGTGTTTAGCCTTAGACCTATCATTTCTGGTTTTCCACCACCTTTGAGAATTACCAGTTCACACAGACCTAGATAGGGGTCCTATTTGTCTATCCATCTCTTCCTCAGAAGCAGAGTGGGTCGAAGACTTTACAATTGGAGTGGCAATGATGGAACATGGTTTGGGATCCAATTTCCCTAATATTCTAGTCTTGGATTTACCTTGGTTAGAGGTTAAGTTACTAACACAAGTACTTACAGTGGGGTTCTCTGTAGAAGGGCCCACAGGCTCAGGGTGGTCTCTTAAGGTTACCTCCCTAGCCAATTTGGTGTGGTTCCGTTTCTTCCTACTGGGAGGCCTGGGGCACCTCATTCCGAATACTGACCTGGATCCTCCCTGTCATATTGGTACACGGTATGAGAGCTGGTAGAATTGGAACCATTTGGACAGGTCGTCCAGCAAATCTAGTAGGACCTCTGGGTGACTTGGCAACATACTCAGGCTTGAAATAGTGTTCATTCACAACTGATCTGCTGGCCCCAGTGTCTCCCATGGCAGGAGTCCCTGACCATTTACAAGAACATTGTTCATATAATACCCTTTGGAGTCATCTGGAATGGAGCTATACACATCCATATTCTGCTTCTTACACAGAACCAGGGGCTCTAAGGATACACTGGCTTGAACACCAAAGGGTTTGGTTCTTCATCCAGTAGGTGAAAGTGGGTACTAACCAATTGTACTTCTCCCTCAGGGATGAAGGCTAAGCAGGCAGTGCTGGCCCATGCAGGTTTACCCTTGCATCTGGGATCCCCCTTCACATGATTGCTAGGCAGAATCATATGCAGTACTATTTGGGAACACCACACACAATTAAGACTACAAGTAGAAGTACAAATTCACCTTTGGTACAAGCCTGTACTACATAGTAGAGGGGTAGCGATGGCTGAGCAGCCAGACTTACCTCAAGAGTAAAGTGAACAGTCTCAGAAGTTACACAAAGGACGGCAATTGCTATGGTTCAAAAAAACACTGACTCAAGGTTTCTGAGTAAAAGAATTTACATTTATTTACACAATAATTTGTAAAACAGTTCAATAAGTAAAGCAGCAGAGAAATCACCATCTTAAAATACTACTCAACACCCAATCAATTCTGGACAAGTTAAGCTCAAAATGAATTGTGAGCGAAATGGCATTCCAGCAGTTTAAAAAGGGAGGGAAAGACAAGGTTATACAAAATTAAGCAGCACCAACAAATAAGTAGGCAGGGCAATCTAGAAAAGGCTAACTACAATGAGGATTCAAATCAATAGGCCTGGGCCATTGTTAATGGTTCAGAGTCTTTGCAGAGGATCACACAGTTCAGAGAAGTGTGCGGTTAAGCCAAGAGTTTGAAATTAAGTTGGTTGGAAGAAACATTTCTTAAAAGAGTAGTGAAGGACAAGCCCTCGGATTGGTGAAAGATTTAAAACACTTTCACTGCGATCGGACGGAACTAACAACCGGGTTTGAACAGTACCTTAGAAGAAGAAGAATGCTGTAGCTGAGGCAGAAGTTCCTGGCAGATCCTGCAGGCTCACAGTTCCTGAAGCGACTGTCGGACTGACACGAAGGAGGAAGACTGGAGGGTCCTGAACTGCACGGGGAAGAAACCAGCAGCAGAGCAAAGCAATGAATAAAAGGTTTGCTCCTTAAAACCCCAACAGGGTCCGGTCCTCCTGGCTATCTGGTTCACTGCAGGGAGGCCTTGCTTGGTGTTTGGTGAAATGGTTGGTCCCACCAGTCAAACGAGGAAGATTCCTTGCAGATCTTCTCTGTCATCGAAGTTTAGGAGATTCAGACCCGCAGCAGGGCTTCACCTGGAAGTTCAGTAGTTGCAGCAGTCCTCTTCCTTCAGCTTCTCTTCGGTTCTCTCGATCCAGTGGTGACTCTGCCTTCCAAGTCTCAGAGACCTGCTTTTTATGAAGTTTTCACACATTCGTACATCCTGGCTCTCCATCACACAGCAGGGTGGCTGTCCTGGCAGGACAGTCACCTAGCCAATCAAACAAGAGTGCGACTTGGGTCTCCAAGGAGACCCTGTGCAGGGGGTCTAAAACCCCTCTGTCACATCCTGTCTACCTAGACTCTCAGGTGCCTAAGGAGGGCTTCTGTGCAGAAGCCCGCCAAAGGACGGTGAACAAAGGAACCAAATCTGGTTTGGCACGCAGAGTAAAACATGAGAAAGACGTTTACAAAAAGAAATGGCAAATAAACCCAGCCGGAACCAAATAAAAGTAAATGGGGTGCAGCGGATTTCCTTTCGAGGCTACTAACATAGCCTAAAACAGTACCAAGGCTATTTTCATAGACTGCGGTAGGAAAAATATGGTAGATACCACTGCCACCAGCCAAATCTTAAAGAAAGGGGAACAAAATAATGTTCCATGACAGACAAAAAGGGATATCTATTAGCTCTTTGCAGTACTCTATGTAAGATAGTTTGTACTGGGTCTGTGAATTTAAAAAGACTAATAATGTCAATGGCAACTTTACCTGTTCTGGGAGACAGTAGTCAGCTCCAGAAAATGGAGTTTAATGTGGGATGTCTGAAAAAGACGACCCTGTGTCACTGCACTAAAGGTGCTGTGTGACACAGTAAAAAGATGATGCCTATGGAGTAGGTGAGGCTCCACAGTCAGTGAACACAAAAAATTTTAAACACACATGTAAGAGTGGGAAAAAAGGCTCACACTCTTACAAAGTGAAAAAAAGAGTCCTAGAAATCCAGTAAAGCTGCTGAGGGACTCAGTAGGTAAGGGAAATTAGCCATTCTGGAGAATTCTCCCTAACCCCCCCCCCCATCCCCAGACTAATGGACAGGAGGATTTAATCCACTCCTGGATGAATCTCTTCACTCTACTCAGTTATGAACATCCTAGATAGACCATCAGCATTTTGGTGGTGACATCCTGACCTGTGTTCAATGGTGAAATCAAACCCTTGCAGCCAGATAGACCATCTTAGTAGTGTTGGGTTCTCCCATTTCATTTGCATTAACCATCTCAAGGGCTGGTGGTCTGTCTGAATCACAAAAGCAGATCCATACAAGTATGCTCTAAACTTCTTCAGAGACCACACAATGGCAAAACACTCACACTCTATGGTTGCCCACCTTGTTTCAGGTTCCTTCAGTATACTACTGATGAAGCAAATGGGGTGCTACCTACCTTTCTCATCCAGTTGACTAAATCTGCACCTATACCTGTATTGGATGCATCTGTCTGCACAATGAAGGGTTGGTGATAATCAGGAGCTCTTAGGACTGGAGCTTGACAAAGGGCTTTCTTCAGGTTTTCAAAGGCTTGACAGCACTCCTCATTCCATCCTACCTTTTTAGGGAATTTTGGAGAGGAGACCATATTCAAAGGAGAAGCTATGGACCCAAAGTTCTCAATGAAATTCCTTCAGTACCCAGTGAGACCTATGAAGGTTCTCACTTTGGTTTGAGTAGTATGAGTGAGCCAGTTTTGTACAGCGTGTACTTTGCTAGGCAATGGACTTATTTCACCACCTCCTACCTCATGACCAAGGTAGACCACTTTGTCTGACAAATTTGACATTTGCTTGCCTTTATGGTCAGATGGTCCCGCTCAAGAGCCTGCAAAACATATCCTAAGTGATCAACATTTTCTTTCCAAGTAGGACTGAACACTGCAATGTCACCCAAGTATGCCATGCAGAAGTCCTCCATCCATGTAGCAGGTGCATTCTTTCATCCAAAAGGTATAACCTTAAACTGGTAGAGGCCTGCTGTGGTTGAAAATGCAGTTTTCGCCTCGGCATGGTCTGTCAGGGATATTTGCCAATAGCCTGACGTCAGATCAAATGTACTGAGGAACTTGGCTGCACCAAGTTTACCACCACTTCATCTGTCCTTGGTAAAGAATGGGCATCGGTCTTAGTGACTGCACTTAGAGCTCTATATTCCACACAGAATTTCAACTCCTTGGATCCTGCCTTTGGTGCTAGAACAACTGGACCAGACCATGGAATTGTAGAGGGCTCTATAACCCTGAGATCAAGCATCTTGTTGACCTCTTCCTTTATGTGGGATCTTACATGTTCTGACATTCTGTAACCTTTGTTTTTCACAGGTAAACAGTCACCAGTTAGAATATCATGCTGGCCCCAAGGGGTCAAGCCTGGTTAAAGTGAAAACAGGGAGGCACACTGCTTTAACAGAACCTTGCACTCCTCCTGTTTTTCAGATGTCAGATTAGAAGAGAAATTAACTCCTTCTATGTTCTCATCTGAAGGTTGGCCTCTGAGTAGATCTGGTAGAGTTTCACTCTCCTCCTCCTCTTGAGCTGAAGCTAGAAGCAAAGCTACCACTTATGGTCCCAGGACATATGCCTTCAAATGGTTGGTGTGAAAGACTCTGCGAGCCTGCTTAGGTCTGCCTAAGTCCAACAGATAGTTCAACTCTCCAAGTTTGTCCACAACCTTGAAGGGTCCTATCCATTTGTCTTACAAGGCCTTCTGCCTGATTGGCACCATGATTAGTACAAGCTGGTCTTGAGTAAACTCAACCATGTTGGCCTTCTGGTCATGCCAATGTTCAACCAGAGCCTGACCTGCTTTCAAGTTATCACTTGCTTCTGCGATCATGTGTGACATTCTCCTCCGGAGAACTATCACAGAGTCAGTCACTCTGACTGGCTCTGGGGAAGGAGCACTCTCCAACCCCTCCTTAATTAGGGCCAATGGATCTCTGACTCGATGGCCATAGAGAAGTTCAAAGGGACTGTATCCAACTCCCTCCTGAGGGACTTCTCTATAAGCAAAGAGAAGGCATGGCAGTAGAAGGTCCCACTTTCTTTTAAGGGGTTCCTCTAAAGCACCTATCATGCTCTTCATAGTACGATTAAACCTCTCTACCAGTCCATTTGTTTGTGGATGGTAGGCTGTAGAGAACTTGTAAGTGACACCACAGTTTTTTCCACATGGCTTGCATCTGGTGGGACATAAAATTGGATCCCCTGTCGGATATGACTTCCTTAGGAAACACTACTCTGGTAAAAATACTAAGTAGAGCCTTAGCCACAGCCTGAGCCGTAACAGTCATCATAGGTAATGCTTCAGGATACCTAGTAGCATGGTCTACTACAACCATGATAACCCTGTTTCCTGAAGACATGGGAGTGTCAAGGGGACCATTAAAGTCAATGCCCACCCTCTCAAAAGGAACTCCCACCACTGGGAGAGGCACCAAGGGTGTCACATTCTTGGCTCCACTCTTGCCAGAGGTTTGGCAAATGTGACAGCGCCTACAGAATTTGTCAACTTCTGAACCCATCTTAGGCCAGTAGAAGTATAAAGAGAGACTTTCCTTGGTCTTTTTGAAATCAAATGACGAGCCAAAGGTATCTCATGGGCCAACTGTTGGAACTGGAGTCTGTTTTCTAGGGGCACACCAAGTCTTTGCAGTCCCCAGAGATAGACTCAGTCGGTTTACTGTAGAAGAGTCTTCCCAGTGCAGCCTATGCTTCCCAGCTTCTTGGCCATCAAGCTGAGAAGCTGCCTGTTGTCGAAGACCCTCAAGAGTAGGACACTCTCTTTGTCCTCTGCAGAAGTCTGACCTGTTGGGTCCACCTTCTGCCAGTAATTACTGCAGCTCAGGATGGTCAGCAGGATCCAGATCTACAACTAGTGTTATGTCTTCTTCCAGATCTGACTCTTCAGAAGCTGGCTCAACCACACAGGGTTGTACATCACACTCAGCCTCAGCAGGTCGAGGAGTCACAGGTGTGACTTTGGACAATCTTGAGGATGTCCTTGTTGGTAGCACAGGGGGGATATCTGCTTTCTTCTTGGAGGTCTTGGGTTTCCCCTTTGCCTCTTTCTTTCCGGAAATAGCAGTGAGCAATTCCTGTGGACTGGGGATGATAGCTTTCTCTATCAATTCTCCTGGAGAGCCTCTCAAGGTCCTCTCCCTTGCAGGCCTAGTGAACTCCTGTATATTTTTACTGGGAGGCCTGGGGGTACTAGACACAATTCCAAGAGTGTTCAGGTCATTACCTAACAGGACCGTCCCAGGCACTTCACTCTGCACACTAACAGGTACCTTGGCAGTCATGTCATTGCACTGGATGAGAGCTGGTAACTGGGGAAGCAATTGTACAGGGCCTCCAGCTAACTTGGTTAGGTGTTTGGGTGTCTTAGAAACATCCTCCACCTTGAAAAATGATTCATCAACCACAGTTATGCTGGCTCCAGTGTCTCTGATGGCAGGGGTTTCCTGGCCATTCACAAGAACACTATCTTCATAATACTCTTTAGTATTATCTGGGATGGATTTATAGACATCTAAATTCTGTTGTTCCCACAAACCCAGGGACACTTAAAACACACTAGCTGAGATTCTCATGGGTTCATCAGCCAGTAGGTGAAAGTTTCCACTTGCTATATGTACTTCTTCCTCTGGAGAGAAGGCTAAGGAGACAGTGTGGACCCCTGAAGGTTTACCCTTACATCTGGGATCCCCTTTCACGTGGTCAGTTGACCCACAGACATAACATTTCCCAAATGTCTTGATGAATGGGGGTTTGTTCTGACCTCCATCTGGTTTGGGTCCAGATGGTACACTAGCCTGATTTGGGTTCCCTTGTGGCTTACCCTTATTGTTTTGTTTGTGGCTCTCTTTTGGATTGGAGGTATTAGAATTCTCCTTGGTTTCTTTCTTTGGCTGCTTTCCCTCATCCTTCCTCTGAGTTACCCCAGAATCCGGGTGAGTAGCCCTGTTGGCAACCCACAAGTCAGTAGCCTTAGCTAACCCTTTTGGATCTATTTCATTAGAATCAGCCAACTGCTGTCTGGGCTCAGGAGAACAGGCATCATGAATTGGCTCCAACATAACAAGATTGCTCATACCTTCATAAGTGTTTACTCTGTAACCCTTAACCCAACCATATGAGTTATTCAAACATTCACATACCCAGGTAGCCCAAGGGGTACCATCATTCTTTTTGAGGGTCCTAAACCTCTTAAGGTACTGGGAAGGGGTCTTCTGAAATCTAGCAATTAAAGCTAGCTTCACACTCATAATCCATACTATCCCCCTCCCCCAACTCCATCACAATGTCAGATGCAACAGTGGGTAGCCTAGAGAAGAGTGAAGGAAACAACTGATTCCCTGTCTTGATTCCCATGGTTGTACTCAAAGACCTAGAAGATTCTGGGTGAGAAGCATTCTCAATAGACAACTTCTTCATTTCTAAGGTATGGTTTATCTCCATTTCTCTGAGCTTGAGTTCTTGATGCTTTTGTTCAGTTTGAGTATTAATATGCTTGAATTCCAATTCAAGCCTCATCTTTTCTAGAGCAATGAATTCAGGACTAGGTGAAGGACCGAATGAGGTCCCAGTGGACAAAGGCTGAGGTTTCTGAGCAGGTAGAGGAGTAGTAAGGCCTACATTGTGAAACCCATCTGCCTCATCTAACTCATCCATAATAACTGATACATTATCATCCTCATCATTTTCCACATTTGCTGGAGGGTCAGGTATTTCAGACCCACTCTCCAGATTATGTTTATCTAAAAATCTTTCAATTCATTCTAACTTTTCGCCTTTCACACAAAGATTCCTTTCTCTACACAGATTTTTCAGATAATCCACAGTGTAACTATGGAGGGTCTCCTGACTGTAGCTTTCCATATCAGACATGATTAAAATGTGCTTTTTATGGATGTTTAACCTTGTGGTTAGTTGATCCAAGTTAATAGCAGCACTCTAAGTGTAATTACTATACTTTATCCTTACCACTGTACAACAGTGTTAGTCAGAATCAAATGCAGGAACACCACATACAATTAAGACAAGTACCTCCACCAACCCAGACATAGACTTACCTCTATTAATTACACCTTTGCTCAAACCCAATACAAAATATATACTTATAGGAGACCTCAACCTAGGCTCCAATGACCCTCTAGACAACAAAGCCGCAGCTTGCCACAAGGCCTTCTGCAAAATGCAATTCACACAACTAGTGAATGCACCCACCACTCCAAAGGCAGAATCCTTGATTGGATACTCACACTTAACACCATAGTAGCCATAGTAGATATTCACAATATGCCTTGGACAGATCACCATCTAATTCATTTCAACATCAACATTAATTCAGACCTAACAACTAAAGCTCTGAAGCAAGCACATATCCAAGTCAGAAACGCACGTTAACTCACCCCTGAGAATCTCAACCCACTCCTCAGCAAATTGCTCAACTCCAAACCACTTACCCCCTCAGATACCACTAACATCTCTGACCATTACCACCAATGCCTAAAAATTGCAGTTGACAAAGTAGCCCCATTCAAAACGAAAATATCCAAACCTAAACACAGCTCCCCTTGGTTTAGTGACGAGCTTAAAGAACTCAGAAGGGAAAAAAGAGCTTTAGAACACTTAACTAGAAATAAAACATTTCCCTGAACTCCAAACGAAACTACAACAATTGTCCAAAACTTACAAAAGTAGTATGCTCACCCAGAAAGCAGACTCTCCTAACAACCGGATAGCTAATGCAGCCTCTAACATGAAATAACTATTTACCATTATCAAAGAACTCGAATCCTCCATCCAACCTATCAGCCCCTATCATCATTAGCTTGGTGCAACACCATCCAGGATTCATTATCCTCCAAAGTGAATACACTCCAAAACAAAATAGCTGCCCAAAAAAGGCTCCTCAAACCCACCACCACCCCATCCCAACAGCCTGATGCCAACCCCAAACCCAATGTATCGGAATTCCAATTTAAACAAGTCACTAAAGAACAAGTTCTTAAAACTATAGCCTCCCTCAAGCAAAAGTGACAACTTCCCTGCTAAAGTAGTCAAAGATTGCGATGTAATATTAGCCTCCATTATCACTAATTTTATTAATGAATTCTTCAAATCCAGCACAATACCAGCATCCATTAAATCAGCATTGGTCACACCCCTGCTCAAAAAACCCACACTAGACCCCACCATCCATACCAATTACAGGCCCATAACAACCATACCCTTCCTCCTCAAAATCATTGATAAACTAGCCTACTCCCAAGTTCAAACTCATCTAGAACAGCACCAACTACTAAGGGACAGACAATCTGGCTACCGGCCCAGTCACAGCACCGAGACTGCCTTCCTTGAATTCAAAAAAACAAAAAACAGATGGATTCTATTAGGAACTTTGGCAAACTGGCCATACTACTACTGTTGGATCTCTTAGCTGTGTTCGACCTAGTCGATCACAATAAATTATGCAACACCCTCTCCACTAACTTCCGATTCTCTAAGAAAGCCACAAGCTGGATAAAATCCTTCCTCTCAGACCGTACCTAAAGAGCTGCTCTAGGAGAAGAAGCAGCTGATCCCATCCCAGTACCTGTGGGAGTACCACAAGGATCCTGCCTCTCCCCATCGCTATATAATGCATACACCAAGTTACTCATTGCGGCACTAGACACCATTGAAGTCACATATACCAATTTTGCTGATGATACACAAATACTTATGCCCTTCTCAGGCAGTCTTGAACAAGACACTGCCTGCATCAACAAAATCTATTCCCACATCCAAAACTGGATAGCAAATAATAGCCTCTGCCTGAATGGGGAAAAAACAGAGATTTTCATAGTCGGCTCGCCAGCCAAACTTAGTAAACTACCGCCTGATTACACCTCCATCCTGTTAGATGGCACCCACATCACCATCTCACACAAAGTCAAAACGTTAGGAGTCTACCTAGACTTGAACCTCACCATGAAAAATCATATTAACGCACTTGCCTCCTCCACTGCATATACAGCCAAGCTTATTACCTTAAGCAAACCCTTCCTCTCCACACAAATCTGCCTAACGCTCGCTAGAGCCCTAATACTTACAAAACTAGACTATTGCAATATTTTACCGCGAGGCACCTCAATTAAAAATGTATCCAAATTACAACTTTTGCAAAACAAAACCCTTAGAGCTGCCCTCGGCATCAACAGAAGAGAACAAATCTCTGAACACAGAAGAGACGCCCACTGGCTTCCTATAAAAGCAAGCATCCTCCACAAAGCACTCACCACAATGCATTAATGCATTTATAACGCAACACCAACCTACCTAAACCAAACCATATCCCGCAAAGCCACTGGGAGAACTCTTAGATCCAGCAACAACACACATCTCCACATCCCACGTTTCACCACCACCAGAGCAAGCAAGTCTAGCTTCCCAATAGCAGCACTGTGCATTTGGAACACACTCCGCACCCACCTCACCAACGAGCCCTCCTTCCACAAATTCAAGAAGCAACTAAAAACTTGACTATTCAATAAAAACAAACTTACCAAGAAAACCACAACCTCAACTCAACACGCATGTTATTGTAATAAGACTATGCCAACCACAATATATGAATATGAAGTAAATAATCCTGTCATTGTAAAGTAAGTTTCTAAGCTTATAATACTGCAAATGTATGTTCAAGATGTATGTACGCCATGATACCTAAGGGTTTGGCTGTGTAATCAAATGCAATAAATAAATAAATAAATAAATAAATACATAAATAAATAAATAAAGTGCAAGTAAAAATTCTCCTTTGGTACAAGCCTGTAGTACACAGTAAAGTGGTAGTGATGGCTGAGCATCAAGACTTATCTCAAGAGTACAGTGAGCAGTATCAGAAGTTACACAAAGGACAGCAATTGCTATGGTTCAAACAAACACTGACTCAAGGTTTCTGTGTAAAAGAATATACATTTATTTACACAATCATTTGTAAAACAGTTCACTAAATAAAGCAGCAGAAAAATCACAATCTTAATATACTACACAACACCCAATCAATTCTAGACAAGTTAAACTCAAAATGAAGTGTGAGCAAAATGGCACTCCAGCAATTTAAAAAGGGAGGGAAAGACAAGGGGCCTCATTACGACTTTGGAGGTAGCCATGGCACTATTAGCACCATGGCTGCCTCCAAAATTGTGTCCGGGTCCGGTCTGGTGGAGAGGGGACTTACCGGGACATTCCGCCCTAGGCGGACCCAGTAAATCCCCATTCAAAATGCCATTCCCCATTCCCATTTGAGCCCCTATAGGGCTCAATGGGAAGGCGCTAATAAAGGGCCTGCTAATTGCGGGCTGTTATTAGCTCCAAGGTCCCTTAACGGGACCTGTAAAGAACGTGTGGTCAGACCATACGTCCTTTACGGTTCCCGCTAAGGGACCTCGGAGTTGGGCGGTAAGGGATTACCGGCACCGGTCTCCTTAACGGTGCCTGGTATCCCTTACCTCCCACCTTGGAATGAGGCCCAAGGTTATTCAAAATTAAGCAGCCCCAACAAGTTAGTGTCATGCCCACCTGCCCAGGAACACAAGAGTGGTATTATCAAGTGTAGGGAGCAGTGGACATCATGGGTCACGTACGTCCATTTGGGACATTTATACAAGGGGGGTCTGGTTGGACACAGTCCTGGCGCCTCTGGCGCCAGGCTCATGGAAGGATTTAAACAGGACATTTCCATTATGGGCAGAAGTGCTAAGAATGAACAGGAACTCTTTTATTATGAGCAAGAATACTCTCATTTGTGTAACTAGTCCGGGTGTGGTCTCTATCTACATCTGCATCTGCACGTATGTTAAGAAGGATTTCTGAACTCTGTCCAGGAGGGGCAGAGGTTCAGAAGGCCCACCTAGTTTCTTGGAACAGGGTAACCTTTGGACAAACCAGACCAATTAGGGTAGCTATGGCAGGTCTCAGGAGGGGTGAGAATGACTAAAGGACCTCAATGAGCACACAGATGAAGGACACTTACAAATTAATCCAGACAGGTGTTATATTAAAAATATAGACACATTTATTACAAGGCCTTTCTAACATAGACAATAACAAAGAATCACAGTAACACTAAGTAAACCAATACATCACACTCAATACATTATACACACAAGACCAGGGGGGTCCGAAGCGATGACTGTGTGGAATATGTCGACAACCTAGATGGGAAGGAAACAGGCAGTGCAGTTAATCTTTAGGCCCAGTTCAACATCAATTATTCACCTAACTAAGAGGCAGTCCAAGTCCTAAGAAGAGAGAAGCCTTGTGCTCAATAGTACGTGTAATGCAAATGCACACGGTTGTTCCAATGGGCAAAACAGGGTCTTTTCAGGGGTCTCTAGCAGCCGGGAAGATGGATAAGGCGATGAAGAATAAGTTCCCACTATTCAAGAAGGACCTCCACTCGCAGGCAGAGGCAGTTTGAGAGTTCGGGATGGAGGTGCTATTGCGCAATAGCGGTGGACAGGAGAGGGGCCCCCAGGGGCCATTCATGCGTACCAATGGGCTCTTGAGCTGTGGGCCACCGGTTGGGGTATTGATTACTCACCGGTCCCTGATGCAAGAAGACCCAAACTTTGGCACGTCAGTCCAATTCGCTTGCATGTTCGAGTGCGGCAAAAAGGATGTCTCAGCACCTTTTAGTTCCTGAGATCCAGCGATGATTCCCAAACGGGACAGTGGCAATTTCTCGGCTCTGGGTGGATGAATTGCCCCAGTTTCACTGCAGCAGGCTTCAGGGGCAAGAGGGTCACAAATGCAGCAGACTTGCAAAGGTTGTTGCCGCAGCAGGGCAACACGGTAACCGCGTTTACTCCGGTCCAGGCGCACTCGTCTCACTTCAGATCTGGGAATGCCAAGTGTACAAAATTCGGTGTGACGTGCCGTGTACACAGCGCTAGCAGTATACCAAGTTTCGAGGGCCCCCTCGAAACGACGGCGGAGACAGAGCAAAGGCCCTGTGTAAGCTGGTCAGACCACTGGTTTGCCCAGGGACAATTCTGAGCAAGCTTTCTTGCAGGTTTTGGTGAAGGTGCCGAGAATAGTTGGTCCCGCTATTCCAATGGGTTGAAGCGTCTTCACAGACCTTCTGGGACGACCAGATGCAGAGTGTCCCACGGGACGACAGCGGGCTCAGGGTGCCAAACCTTTCAGCGGGTCACCAGCAGTTGCTCGACTCAGCTTCGTAGTTGCAGGATACTTGGATCCTATCTATTGTTCAGTGAGAACTCAGGAGATCGACCTGGTAGTGGTGTTTTCAGCCTCCTCTTACCCAAATTTCCCTTTGCGGCAAAATGGAGAGGACCCCATGGGAGATCTGCTGACAAACACACACTCCATACGTGGACCAATCACGGACCACGGTGGTCTCAGGCATTCAGGACACTACAGACTCTCTGGCACCCAAGATGTGTATTAGGACGAGACATCCCAGCCCACATCCTGGAGGCACACACACAAGGCATGCAAAAGCCCATGAAAGCATTGGGATTCTTGGGAAAGTGCATGACCAAATAAGGACTGGCCCAGGTCGACTCGACTTGGGGAAGGTGAAGGGGCAAGATGGCCAAAGGACAGGATAAAGAACCTCGTGGCATGGCCATTTTGGACCCAGGCCACCTATTTGTGCGAAACACAGTGAACGCAGTTAACATGGCAGGAAGGGGTTTAAAATAATGCAAAACGATAGCTGCCACCAGTCCTGTCCATGACACATCTGCACAGTTCATAAAAAGTCCAGCGAGAGTATCTAGGGACTTTGGAAATTACTATAGACCCAAGAGTGCTGTATGGTGAGATACATTACACACTTGTTACATGTTTCACAAAATTTGCACCTTGAGAAAAGGACTAAGGGAAACAAAAAGTCTCCCAGTACTGACTGTCTTAAGGGCAGTCCGTTTCCCCATAAAACGTTAGTGAAAGCCCAGAGGAGTGCAGCTGAAGGCTGTGCTTCTCTGGCAAAGTCAGTCAATGGTGTCTAAACAGCAGCAAAAAGTTTGAGGTTTGACACATGGAGGGAAAATTGCATACAACTATGAAATCTTTCCTAACACTGTTCATCTTCTAACTTCTAGGAGTGGCAGGGTGTGGCATGCAGAACTTTTCTAAGGGGCGTGGCCTTAAGAGCTGAGCTATAAAAGCCAGCGCAACCCCAAGGCACACGCTTTGTGTTATTCTGCAACTCCTTGCAGCGTAACGCTCACCGTCGCCTGAGATTCATCTTATCTGGAATTATCCTGCCATCTGCATCCGTGCTTGTCACTAGAGAATCCTGCTCTTACCTGAATGCTTTGTCCTGGCACCACGGCTCACCTGCAAACATCTCGGAGCGCAGACATCATCTTCCTGGGACTGCGGCTCACCTGCAAACATCTCGGACCACAGACATCTTCTTCCTGACAACAGGCCTCACCGGCAAACACCCCGGAATGCAGACAGCATCATCCAGGCACCGCGGCATGACGCACTCCATCCAAACTCTCAGCAGCTGCAAAGAAAAGGCAAAAGACAAGGTTAGACACTTAATAGACATTACCTTAAGGGCTTGCTGCCATTAAAACCTCGTGCCTTCTCTAAAGCCATCACTCACCTGCTGCTGAACATTGCGATTGCATCCATCTTCCGCTCAGCCGCGTTCTGTGCCTTCACAGCCATTGTTAGGGTGCATATCCACTTATTTGGGAGAAAACAGAGAGAAACGTTATTCAATGCAAAACATCCACATTGAGAGCAATAACATCAAGACATTGAGAGGGAAAAGACAAAGACATTGAAAGAAAGCAGAAAGAAGGGAAAAGAAAAAGACATTGAGAGAAAGCAGAAAGAGGAACTTAGTCACAGCCGGACTGGACTAGTACTCAGGAATCAGTGAAGGAACTAGATTCCACCAACAAGCGCCCCTGCCAGAAGTAGCAAGACAGAGAGCTCATCATTCACATTAATCAGGTGAGCCTTATGGGCACTACGAGCCCACAGAAATCGCACCTTAGGTCGAAGGGGTTGGGAGATACCATAGTCATCTACCAGCACATTCACATTTTCCCATATCCACGCAGCAGCAGTGCCACCAATTGTCGCTGCCCATAGCTGATCCGGAGGGGACGAAACCAGAAGGTGAAGATCTAACACCGGGGAGGGCTGCAACCGTGCCACAATACCTCCACAGAGACCAGGTGAGCGTAACAGAATGTGAAGATCTGTTGGCCCAACTACTAGGGGAATTACGGGCTGAAGTACATGGCTCACGACAAGAGACCAGTGCATTAAGGCGGGATCTTATTGTAACTTGGGAGAGGACTGATGATATAGCAAGGCAGGTGCTGCAGGCAGAAGCAGGACAGGGTCCCTTGCCTGGGATAAGCCACGCTGCTCCACCACAACAATCCACACCGGTTCAGGTAATCCTTCCAGGGGCAGTGCTCTTAGCCCTGCCCAAATGCTTCAATTGGGACCCAAACAAGTTTGCCATATTCATGAACCAATGTCGTCTACATTTCTTACGAAGGCCAGGAGCCTTCCCCAATGATCAAGCCAAAGTGGCATTTGTGCTTTCATATCTAGGGGGTAATGTGGCAGAGTGGTCAATGCCATTAGTAACCCAAGATGATCCTCTGCTTCAGAACTTTGGGGGTTTCCAACACGAATTGGAGAAATTGTTTGCCCGACATGCGCAGGGACAAGCCCTGGACAACGAACTACTGTCACTCAGACAGGGAAATCAAGATCTACTAACCTACAATGCATCTTTCAATCATCTTGTGGCTCAAACCAACTGGCCAGAAGGGAAAAGAACTGCACTCTTTTATCGAGGGCTGCGTGGGGAGCTTAAAGATGTGTTGGCGCAAGTTGTGAACCCACCTGAAGGGTGTGCAGACTACAGAGACCTCATAGTGCAACTTGACCATAGGCTGCAGAATAGGAAAATTGATCGAGCCAGATCAGAACGGAGGACCGTTTTTGTGCAACCCTGCGAGACCCACACCAAAACACATGAACACTAGAACCAATGCAAATCGGTGGGTTATGGAGTCCGCTAACCAAGGCAGAAAGAGAAAAAAGAAACAACAACTTTGTCTATATTGTGGGAAAGCAGGCCATTTCCTCCGAGACTGCCCAGTCAAACCTCCCAAGAAAGCGGTTGGGGCAACCAATAAAAACAATGATGAAGAAGAAGAAACACCAGACTCAGGAAACTCAAATGCCCGAAAAGCGTAGGGGTCCACTTGTCGAGTGAGAAAAAGGAATGCGCACATACCTCACATCTAGTCCTTCCGGTACTTTTGGTAAATCACAAACAACTGTCAAAAATACATGCCTTGGAGGCATACATTGACAGTGGGGCAGTAGGAAAGTACATTGACCAAGATCTGACAACATGGATAGGCCTTCCTCTTCAACAAAAGCAGAAATCGGAAAATGTCACAGCAGTGGATGGATCTCAGTTATCATCCGGCCCGGTGACACAATGCACCAAGAAAGTCAAGCTTCTGTTGCAGGATGGACACCAAGAAGACATCATCTTTGATCTCATCGGTGCTTCTCAGTTCCAGATGATATTGGGGATGCCCTGGCTAGAGACCCATAATCGTAAAATTGACTGGCAAAAACGAGTTCTGACCTTTCCTCAAGACTGCACCGACAACTGTTACACCAAAGACGTCATCAAGCAAAGACCCAAGAAGAGTATCGTGCTGGGCCTTACTGGCACCTTACCATCTGAATATCACAGTTACCAGGATGTCTTCTAAAAGAACAAGCAAACATCTTGCCCCCGCACAGATTGTTAAATAGACCTCGTATCCGGAGCCCAAATTCCCTGCAGCTGGATTTATGCCTTAACAGAGCAAGAAAACCAACACCTTAAAACTAACCTGTATCAGTATCTGGCAAATGGTTTTATCCGCCCATCTAAGTCTCCTGCCTCCTCGCCCCTCTTCTTCGTGCCTAAGAAAGAGGGGGACTTGAGGACCTGTATTGACTACAGAGCGATCAACCAGATTACCGTAAAAAAACGCTATCCCTTGCCACTTATACCCGAGATCCTGGATCAAGTGAAACACACTCAGATTTACACCAAGTTGGATTTTGGAGGGGCCTACCACCTTGTAAGAGTAAAGAAAGGAGACGAATGGAAGACGGTCTTTCGCACAAAGTATTGCCTCTTTGTATACCAAGTCATGCCTTTTGGGTTATGCATCGCCCTTACAGCGTTTCAATTCATTTTGAATGATGTACTCTGTGAGTTATTGGACATTCGCGCATTAGTCTACATAGATTGCATTCTCATCTACTCCAATTCCAAGGAAGAATATGTCGGTCATGTCTGAGCAGTTTTGGAAAAGCTTCGACAACACCAATTATATGCCAAGCTGGAAAAATGTTTCTTCCATGGGATTGAAGTCGAATTTCTTGGTTTCATGCTCACACCACAGGGAGTACATATGGAAACACGGAAAGTTAACGCAATCCTCCAGTGGCCCTCACAAACTTCTATGAAAGGAATACAAAGTGTGCTTGGCTTCGCTAATTTCTACCGTCGATTAATTCCTGGGTTCTCGCAAATTGTTCATCTGATCACTTCATTGCTGAAGAAAAACAAGAAATTTCATTGGTCCACAGAAGCTGAAGAAGCCTTCCAGAAATTTACCACAGCACCGGCTCTTCGACACCCCTGTCCAGACCTACCATACGTAGTAGAAACTGATGCTTCAAACATAGCTATGGGAGCGGTGCAATCCCAAAGAGACCCGGAAACCGGACAGTTACATCCGGTCGCATTCTGGTCCTGCAAATTATCGGCTCCCGAACTGAACTACATAATCACGAATAAGGAACTACTGGCAATCAAAGCTGCCTTTAAGGCACAGAGACATTATCTCCTTGGGGCACGACACATGGTCACCATCATCATGGATCACCGTAACTTACAATATTTAAAGACTGGCAAAGCACAATCCTCACGCCAACTTCGTTGGGCACTCTTTTTCCCAGAATACGACTTTATCATTACCTATAGACCTGGAGTGAGGAATGGAAATCAGATGCAATATCACGCATGAGTGAGGAAAAAGTGGTCTTTACAGCATCCAATCCCGTGGTCATCATTCCTGAAGAACAAATTCAAACCACAATCGCTGTTACCACATGTGTAGATGACTTAAAAACCAGTTTACAGCCGCAGATGACTCAGGTAAAACAACAGGAGTGGCTTTTAAAGGGAGACCGGTACACAATAAAGAACAATTTACCATATTTCCAAGGACGGTTATATATCCAGGACAAGAAACTGCAAACTCAAATCATTGCAAACTACCATGATTCCTTAGTGGAAGGACACCCTGGAATAGCCAAGACACAGGCTAAGGTAAATCAAAACTATGGGTGGCCCACTTGGAGGAAAGATGTTGCCTGATTTATTACAAACTGTGGTATCTGTGCACAGCACAAATCTCAGAAGCAACACCCTGCAAGGTTACTATTTCCGTTATTGGTTCCACCAGCACCTTGGCATACACTATAAATGGACTTTATCACGGATCTTCCTCCCTGCAATGGTTACAACACCATCTTAGTCATCGTAGATTTATTCTCGAAGATGGCCCATTTCATCCCTCTGAAAGGACTTCCAATTGCATCCACTCACGCCACTGTGTTCTTGGAACAAATTGTCCGGTTACATGGATTTCCATCTATCTTGACATCGCATCGTGGGACACAATTTGTTTCCGCCTTTTGGAGAAGGTGTTGTGTGATTGCCAAAATCGACCCTCCAGTTGTCCACTAGTCACCGCCCTCAAACCGATGGACAAACCAGCACACCAATCAGACGCTAGAACAATATTTAAGATGTATGCTTCAGCACTCCGAAAACTCCTGGAAAGACATACTTTGGATAGCCGAGTATGCCTAGAACAATTCAGTTCATACAAGCACTGGACAAACCCCATTCTATACTCTACATGGGAGACACCAACGGACATCAGTGTTTGATCCACCTGACATGTTGGAAATGCCAGCAATAAAACCTTACACAAATCCATCATTGAAGTTCTGGAAGAAGCAACAGAACAATTGAACAAGGCCAAAGAAAGGCAAAACTGTTTGCTGACTGGCACCGAAAAGAAGCTCCCAATTACCAGATTGGAGATAAAGTCTGGTTAGCATCCAGACACATACGTTTGATAGGACCACGGGCCTTCCGCCCCAGATATCTGGGCCCCTATACTATCAAAGCAATAATCAACCTTGCTGCCATGAAATTGGAGTTACCTTCGCTCATGTAAATCCACCCTGTATTCCATGTTTCACTCATTAAACCCATGAAAACAAATACACGGATTGTTTCTCCGCCAGAGCCCGAATTACTAAATGGGGAACCCGGATACGAAATTAAGTCTATCTTGGATGCCAAGGTGGTTCGATCCAAACTGTATTACCTAATAGACTGGAAAGGATACGGACCCCAATACCGAACCTGGGAACCCAGCGAATATGTTCATGCCCCTCGATTGGTTCATATTATCTGGTATTATCCTGCCATCTGCAACCGTGCTTGTCACTGGAGAATCCTTTCATGCAGAACTTTGCTAAGGGGCGTGGCCTAAAGAGCTGAGCTATAAAAGCCAGCCCAACCCTGCAAAGAAAAGGCAAAGGACAAGGTTAGACATTTAACAGGCATTACGTTAAGGGCTCGCTGCCATTAAAACCTTGCGACGTCTCTAAAGCCATCACTCACCTGCTGCTGAACATTGCGGTCGCATCTATCTTCTGCTCAGCCGCGTTCTGCACCTTCAAAGCCGTTGTTAGGCCGGATTTCCACCTATTTGGAAGAAAACCGAGAGAAACGTTATTCAATGCAAAACAACCACATTGAGAGCAATAACATCAAGACATTGAGAGGGAAAAGACAAAGACATTGAAAGAAAGCAGAACGATGGGAAAAGACACAAGACATTGAGAGAAAGCAGAAAGAGGAACTTAGTCGCAGCCGGACTGGACTAGTACTCAGGAATCAGTGAAGGAACTAAATTCCACCAACAAGCGCTCCTGCCAGAAGTAGCATGACGGAGAGCTCATTATTCACATTAATCAGGTGAGCCTTATGGGCCGGTACGTGCCCATAGAAATCACACCTTGGGTCGAAGGGGTTGGGAGATACCACAGTCATCTACCAGCACATTCACGTTTTCCCATATCCACGCAGGAGCAGTGCCACCAATTGTCACCGCCCATAGCTGATCTGCAAGGGAGGAAACCAGAAGGGGGAGATCTAACACCAGGGATGGCTGCAAATATGCCTCAACACCTCCGTAGAGACCAGGTGAGCATAACAGTAAGTAGGCAGGGCAATCTAGAAAAGGCTTACTACAATAAGAATTCAAAACAATAGGCCTGGGCCAATGTTAATGGTTCAGAGTCTTCGCAGAGGATCACACAGTTCAGAATAGTTTGCAGTTAAGTCTTTGCTAAGAGTTCAAAATGAAGTTGGTCGGAAGAAAAGTTACTTAAAAGAGTAGAGAAGCACAAGCCCTCGATTGGTGAAATATTTAAAACACTTTCACTGCAGTCAGACGGAACGAACAACTGGGTTTGAACAGTACCTTAGAAGAAGAAGAATGCTTTGGCTGAGGCAGAAGTTCCTGGCAGATTATGCAGGCTCACGGTTCCTGAAGTGACTGTCGGACTGACATGATGGTGGAAGACTGGAGGGTCCTGCACTGCCCAGGGAAGAAACCAGCAGCAGAGCAAAGCAATGAATAAAAGGTGCACTCTTTAAAACCCAAACAGGGTCCGGTTCTCCTGGCTATCTGGTTCACTGCAGCAGTGCACAGAAAATCCGACCAGGGGAGAGAGGCCATGCTTGGTGTTTGGCAAACTGGTTGGTCCCACCAGCTCAAGGGAAGAAGATTCCTTGCAGATCTTCTCTGTCGTCAAAGTTTCGGAGATCCAGATCCGCAGCAGGGCTTCACCGGGAGGTTCAGTAGTTGCAGCAGTCCTCTTCCTTCAGCTTCTCTGCAGTTCTCTCGATCTGGTGGCGGCTCTGCATTCCAAGTCCCAGAGACCTGCTTTTTATGCAGTTTTCCCCGATTCACATAGCGTGGCTGTCAATCACACATCAGGGTGGTATCCTAGCAGGACAGTCACCTAGCCAATCAAAGAAGAGTGCGACTTGGTTATCCAAGGAGACTCTGTTTAGGGGGCCTAAAACCCCTCCCTCACGTCCTGTCTACCTAGACTTTCAGGCGCCTAAGGAGGGCTTCTGTGCAGAAGCCCGCCAAAGGATGGCACACCAAGGAATCAAACCTGGTTTGGCGCGCAGGGTAAAACACGAGAAAGACCTTTACAAAAAGAAATGTCGAATAAACCCAGCCAGAACCAAATAAAAGTAATTGGGGTCCAGCGGATTAAAGATTGAGGCTATTAACATAGCCTAAAATAGTACCAAGGCTATTTTCATAGACCGCGGTAGGAAAAATATAGTAAATACCACTGCCACCAGCCAAATCTTAAAGAAAGGGGAAAGACATAATGTTCCATGAGAGACAGAAAAAAAAGGGGTAACTATTAACCCTTTCCAGTACTCTATGGAAGATAGTGTGTACTGGGTCTGTGAATTTAAAAAGACTAATAAAGTCAATGGCAACTTTACATGTTCTGGGAGACAGTAGTCAGTCCCAGAAAATGGAGTTTAAAGTGGGAAGTCTGAAAAAGACAACCATGTGTCACTGCACTAACGGTGCTGTGTGACACATAGTAAAATGATGATGCCTATGGAGTAGGTTTGGCTCCACAGTCTATGAACACAAACATGTTAAACACACAGCAAACGCATGCAAGAGTGGGAAAAAAGGCTCACACTCATACTAGGTGAAAAAAATGAATCCCAGAAATCCAGCAAAGCTGCTGAGGGACTCAGTAGGTAAGGGACATTAGCCATTTTGGATAATATTCCCTAACAAGGAGGAGTTGGTTAGCTGTCAGGCAGTGGTTGTACATCTGTGAGACAAAAGGTAATGTCCGGATGCGGAGATGCAGGGTCTTGTGGATCTTGGAGATGATCTGGGTGTCATCTGTGTCATTGTAGCAGGACAGGTCAATTGACCAGAAAAGGGTGGGGAGTGGGCTCTAGTACAGGTTGAATAGTAGGGAGGTTGGGAGTGACCCTTTGGGACCCTGTTGAAGTCAGTGCAGGGGGAAGATGAAGGGTGGTAGAATGAAGATGTGTGACCTGTCAGTGGTGAAAGAAGTGGACCATCTCAATGCAGAATACGTGATGCCTAGAGAGCAGAGCCTGTCCAGGAGTATTCTGTCATTAACAATGCAAAAAGGCTGGCAATGGTCCAAGGAGGATAACTGCAGCACAGTCTTATAAGGTCCGCTGCCCTTTTTGAAAGTGCAACCACAAACCCAAAGCACATGCATGGATGATCAAGGCGACATGCACAGAAACAGACATGTGGGCGGTAGGAAAAATATAGTAAATACCACTGCCACCAGCCAAATCTTAAAGAAAGGGGAAAGACATAATGTTCCATGAGAGACAGAAAAAAAGGGGTAACTATTAACCCTTTCCAGTACTCTATGGAAGATAGTGTGTACTGGGTCTGTGAATTTAAAAAGACTAATAAAGTCAATGGCAACTTTACATGTTCTGGGAGACAGTAGTCAGTCCCAGAAAATGGAGTTTAAAGTGGGAAGCCTGAAAAAGACAACCATGTGTCACTGCACTAAAGGTGCTGTGTGACGCATAGTAAAATGATGATGCCTGTGGAGTAGGTTTGGCTCCACAGTCTATGAACACAAACATGTTAAACACACAGCAAACGCATCCAAGAGTGGGAAAAAGGCTCACACTCATACTAGGTGAAAAAAATGAATCCGAGAAATCCAGCAAAGCTGCTGAGGGACTCAGTAGGTAAGGGACATTAGCCATTTTGGATAATATTCCCTAACAAGGAGGAGTTGGTTAGCTGTCAGGCAGTGGTTGTACATCTGTGAGACAAAAGGTAATGTCCGGATGCGGAGATGCAGGGTCTTGTGGATCTTGGAGATGATCTGGGTGTCATCTGTGTCATTGTAGCAGGACAGGTCAATTGACCAGAAAAGGGTGGGGAGTGGGCTCTGGTACAGGTTGAAGAGTAGGGAGGTTGGGAGTGACCCTTTGGGACCCTGTTGAAGTCAGTGCAGGGGGAAGATGAAGGGTGGTAGAATGAAGATGTGTGACCTGTCAGTGGTGAAAGAAGTGGACCATCTCAATGCAGAATACGTGATGCCTAGAGAGCAGAGCCTGTCCAGGAGTATTCTGTCATTAACAATGCAAAAAGGCTGGCAATGGTCCAAGGAGGATAACTGCAGCACAGTCCTATAAGGTCCGCTGCCCTTTTTGAAAGTGCAACCACAAACCCAAAGCACATGCATGGATGATCAAGGAGACATGCACAGAAACAGACATGTGGGCGGTAGGAAAAACATAGTAAATACCACTGCCACCAGCCAAATCTTAAAGAAAGGGGAAAGACATAATGTTCCATGAGAGACAGAAAAAAAAGGGGTAACTATTAACCCTTTCCAGTACTCTATGGAAGATAGTGTGTACTGGGTCTGTGAATTTAAAAAGACTAATAAAGTCAATGGCAACTTTACATGTTCTGGGAGACAGTAGTCAGTCCCAGAAAATGGAGTTTAAAGTGGGAAGTCTGAAAAAGACAACCATGTGTCACTGCACTAAAGGTGCTGTGTGACACATAGTAAAATGATGATGCCTATGGAGTAGGTTTGGCTCCACAGTCTATGAACACAAACATGTTAAACACACAGCAAACACATGCAAGAGTGGGAAAAAAGGCTCACACTCATACTAGGTGAAAAAAATGAATCCCAGAAATCCAGCAAAGCTGCTGAGGGACTCAGTAGGTAAGGGACATTAGCCATTTTGGATAATATTCCCTAACAAGGAGGAGTTGGTTAGCTGTCAGGCAGTGGTTGTACATCTGTGAGACAAAAGGTAATGTCCGGATGCGGAGATGCAGGGTCTTGTGGATCTTGGAGATGATCTGGGTGTCATCTGTGTCATTGTAGCAGGACAGGTCAATTGACCAGAAAAGGGTGGGTAGTGGGCTCTGGTACAGGTTGAAGAGTAGGGAGGTTGGGAGTGACCCTTTGGGACCCTGTTGAAGTCAGTGCAGGTGGAAGATGAAGGGTGGTAGAATGAAGATGTGTGACCTGTCAGTGGTGAAAGAAGTGGACCATCTCAATGCAGAATACGTGATGCCTAGAGAGCAGAGCCTGTCCAGGAGTATTCTGTCATTAACAATGCAAAAAGGCTGGCAATGGTCCAAGGAGGATAACTGCAGCACAGTCTTATAAGGTCCGCTGCCCTTTTTGAAAGTGCAACCACAAACCCAAAGCACATGCATGGATGATCAAGGAGACATGCACAGAAACAGACATGTGGGCCAAATCACTTAATTAGCAACATTCACCAGCACTAAACATCAACAAATCACAAAATCCATGCAAACCCTACGTGTGCCACTGCATGCCCCTCTTGAGGTGCAAGTGTCACCAACCATGAACACGATTGACAGTGCACATCCTTAGTTGCCAGCAGAGCTGTTCTGCTGTGCTTCCTTCACCACCTAACACTGTGCCTCTGCATTGGGGATGGAGAGACAGTGTCCGGAAGAGGTTATGGGACTAGGGTGGGAAAAGGGTGCTGGGTTGTCGTCTTAGGGCTTGCGGATAATGGATGAGCAAGATACCTGTAACAACACAGGACATTGGATTGGACCAACAAAAGGAGACTGCACATATGTAAATCAATCTGTATTGTAATCTGTACCTGAATGTGCAAAAAAGAAGGTGGGTGAGGCGCGCACTCCCGGTCCTGGTCAATTGAACCTGTTGCAAAAAATATAATAAGTAGCTGGGTCAAATCCCAAAATGGACAAATATTCACAGGGTTAGATCCCTTCTGCTGCAAATCAGGTACTCAGTAATAACAGGGTTAGATCCCTTGCTGTAAATCAGGTACTCAGTAATAACAGGGTTAAATCCCTCAGCTGCAGTTCTGTGGTCTGTAGTTGTTCTCCTCCTAGCGCTTTCATATCTCAAATAATCATCAGGGAGGCTGTTGAGCAGGTGTGTCTAATTAGACTCAAAGGATTCTGGTAGCTGTAGTGAAAACGTTTTTTTCTGTTCAGGTGACCAGCAACCGACACCCCTCCAAATCACAAGTCCTTCCCAAATTTGGGGGAGGGGAGAGAACCATCTTTATGATTCTCCAAAGTGGGGCACAGTCACCCCGTGGCGCTGCCTCTGGAGCCCGGGACTCCCATAGCATTCAGTACAAAAAAGAAGGTGGGTGAGGCGCGCACTCCCGGTCCTGGTCAATTGAACCTGTTGCAAAAAATATAATAAATAGCTGGGTCAAATCCCAAAATGGACAAATATTCACAGGGTTAGATCCCTTCTGCTGCAAATCAGGTACTCAGTAATAACAGGGTTAGATCCCTTGCTGCAAATCAGGTACTCAGTAATAACAGGGTTAAATCCCTCAGCTGCAGTTCTGTGGTCTGTAGTTGTTCTCCTCCTAGCGCTTTCTTATCTCAAATAATCATCAGGGAGGCTGTTGAGCAGGTGTGTCTAATTAGACTCAAAGGATTCTGGTAGCTGTAGTGAAAACGTTTTTTTCTGTTCAGGTGACCAGCAACCGACACCCCTCCAAAGCACAAGTCCTTCCCAAATTTGGGGGAGGGGAGAGAACCATCTTTATGATTCTCCAAAGTGGGGCACAGTCACCCCGTGGCGCTGCCTCTGGAGCCCGGGACTCCCATAGCATTCAGTACAAAAAAGAAGGTGGGTGAGGCGCGCACTCCCGGTCCTGGTCAATTGAACCTGTTGCAAAAAATATAATAAGTAGGTGGGTCAAATCCAAAAATGGACAAATATTCACAGGGTTAGATCCCTTCTGCTGCAAATCAGGTACTCAGTAATAACAGGGTTAAATCCCTCAGCTGCAGTTCTGTGGTCTGTAGTTGTTCTCCTCCTAGCGCTTTCTTATCTCAAATAATCATCAGGGAGGCTGTTGAGCAGGTGTGTCTAATTAGACTCAAAGGATTCTGGTAGCTGCAGTGAAAACGTTTTTTTCTGTTCAGGTGACCAGCAACCGACACCCCTCCAAAGCACAAGTCCTTCCCAAATTTGGGGGAGGGGAGAGAACCATCTTTATGATTCTCCAAAGTGGGGCACAGTCACCCCATGGCGCTGCCTCTGGAGCCCGGGACTCCCATAGCATTCAGTACAAAAAAGAAGGTGGGTGAGGCGCGCACTCCCGCTCCTGGTCAATTAAACCTGTTGCAAAAAATATAATAAGTAGCTGGGTCAAATCCCAAAATGGACAAATATTCACAGGGTTAGATCCCTTCTGCTGCAAATCAGGTACTCAGTAATAACAGGGTTAAATCCCTCAGCTGCAGTTCTGTGGTCTGTAGTTGTTCTCCTCCTAGCACTTTCTTATCTCAAATAATCATCAGGGAGGCTGTTGAGCAGGTGTGTCTAATTAGACTCAAAGGATTCTGGTAGCTGTAGTGAAAACGTTTTTTTCTGTTCAGGTGACCAGCAACCGACACCCCTCCAAAGCACAAGTCCTTCCCAAATTTGGGGGAGGGGAGAGAACCATCTTTATGATTCTCCAAAGTGGGGCACAGTCACCCCGTTGGTTGCTGGTCACCTGAACAGAAAAAAACGTTTTCACTACAGCTACCAGAATCCTTTGAGTCTTATTAGACACACCTGCTCAACAGCCTCCCTGATGATTATTTGAGATAAGAAAGCGCTAGGAGGAGAACAACTACAGACCACAGAACTGCAGCTGAGGGATTTAACCCTGTTATTACTGAGTACCTGATTTGCAGCAAGGGATCTAACCCTGTTATTACTGAGTACCTGATTTGCAGCAGAAGGGATCTAACCCTGTGAATATTTGTCCATTTTGGGATTTGACCCAGCTACTTATTATATTTTTTGCAACAGGTTCAATTGACCAGGACCGGGAGTGCGCGCCTCACCCACCTTCTTTTTTGTACTGAATGCTATGGGAGTCCCGGGCTCCAGAGGCAGCGCCACGGGGTGACTGTGCCCCACTTTGGAGAATCATAAAGATGGTTCTCTCCCCTCCCCCAAATTTGGGAAGGACTTGTGCTTTGGAGGGGTGTCGGTTGCTGGTCACCTGAACAGAAAAAAACGTTTTCACTACAGCTACCAGAATCCTTTGAGTCTAATTAGACACACCTGCTCAACAGCCTCCCTGATGATTATTTGAGATAACAAAGCGCTAGGAGGAGAACAACTACAGACCACAGAACTGCAGCTGAGGGATTTAACCCTGTTATTACTGAGTACCTGATTTGCAGCAAGGGATCTAACCCTGTTATTACTGAGTACCTGATTTGCAGCAGAAGGGGTCTAACCCTGTGAATATTTGTCCATTTTGGGATTTGACCCAGCTACTTATTATATTTTTTGCAATAGGTTCAATTGACCAGGACCGGGAGTGCGCGCCTCACCCACCTTCTTTTTTGTACTGTGTACCTGAATGTGGGTTTAACCATGACTGTTGACTTCACTGCGCATGACCAAATGTCCAGTTCCCAATTTCAATAAAGCCTCAAGAGGGAAATGTACCATCACTCAAGGTGACAAAACTACAAATGATGAGTCCATCTTGGACGGGGGTAAAAATGAGCTATAGTCCAACCAGGACGAGGTAAAAAAAAATAGATGAAAGTCCATCTTGGACAGGGGTTAAAGAAATTGAGTCAACCGTAGATGGAGAAAATACTAAAATGAGGGTGTAAAATAAATGTCTTAACCCTGAGGGAGTCCACATAAGTGAAAAAAACAGAAAAATACCCCCTCCATGGGCTCATGACATCATGGAAAAGGTGGGAGAGGTGGCGTGGGTGGCCTGTCACTGACATGCCTATGAGGAATGTTGCCAAAAATTGCCTTTTTTGCTGCTCATCTGCATCGATGATCGAGCAGGCTGCTTATTCTCATCAAGCAGCCTGCGCTGCTTTATGCCTATGATGGATTGCACCACACGTTGCCTACAAGGTTAGCCCTGCAGGCTCCGGAATCTCCTTGCATTGCCTCTTTACAGATTAAGATGGCCTCCGCCATCTCAGACACATCTGTGCCCAAAACCTGAGGCCAGGAGAGCCCGCCTCTGATTTCAATTGGCCTGCCGAGGACTTATCAACGAATAGGGGATCCGGCAGATTTGAACCGGCCCCCAGCACTAAGGCTCAAACCAAGGCCCCTGTCTGGGCTGAGGTGGGCCACTCCCCACCGCAATGTGGCCAATCTGATTACCGTTCTGCAGTGGCCTTGCTTAACTTCCATCCGGCACCTCCATTGACCTTTAACCCACATCCCTTGCTATCACCAGATTCTCGTCCTCTGCTGGACGCCTTCATCTCTGGAGACATCCCTATTACTAAAACAGTCACCACTCCCTTCTCCTGGTCTGACCACACTCTCCTTTCCTTCCACCTGGGGCCCATTGGCCCTCTGCACAAGCTGCCCCCCTACACTGGCAGCCTCCTTCGCCATCATTCGACTGATGAAACAAGTGTCAGATGCTGCTTTCCCCTTCACTTTCATCCCCTCCCACCCCTGCCTTTGACTCTTCCTCTGTGTATGTCCATGCTAACCTTCACCTCTTCATCTCTAACAACCTCATCATCCTTGCCCCTGTCATGAGGATCCACCTGAAGTCAGCCTTGAAGAGCAAGGTATGGTACGATTCCGATCTAGCTTCTCTGTAATGTAAGTGCAATGTTGCCGAACGGAAGTGGCAAACCCCGAGTTCATCCTCTGACAAACCGGCCTGTCGCCTATAAGAAAGGCAATATCGCTTCTCAATCCGCTCCAAAAATAGGGCCCACTTCCAAGCCGCATCTCTGGAGCCACTAATAACAGGGCTGAACTATTCAAAATCTGCAAGGAACTCGTCAATCCAACTGCAGTCTCCACCTCTCTGTTCTGCTTTGGCCTCCCATTTCACATCAAAAACTCAGAACATCCTGTCCTCACTCTCTACCACCCCCTTCTCCACTCCCCCTCCTCCTCCCCTGCCTCCTCTCCCTCCACTCCCCTTCTCTGCCCCTCTCTCCTCCCTGCTACAAATAGCAACTGATGGGGTCTCTAAAGTTGTCTGCTCTATTAAGGTCTAATCCAACCAGGTATTCCCCTGATCTTCTAGAACCATTAAGGACACCATCTCCTCTCACACCACAGCTCTCAGCGACCTGTGCAACCACTCATTCACCACTGCTCCTTCCCTCTATTCCTCAAGCATTCCCTTGTGCACCTTTTCCTAAAAAAGCTGCCTGCTGACCTCTCCTGTCCGGCGAACTATCGCCCTATCTCCATCACCCCCTTCTTTGATAAACTCTTGGAGAAGTTGGACCTCCCCCAATTGATCCTTCAAACCAAACATTCTTGCTGCCTCCAGGACCATCAATGTGGATTCCTGGAAACCAAAGGCACAAGAACTGCTTTCCTGAACACCCGTAAAGACATGCTTGCAAATTTTGACTCTCCTGCCATTCCCATTCTTCTTGATCTCTCCTCTGCCTTTGTCAACCCTTCTATCCTCATAAAATGGCTCTGTAATACCCTCTGCATCATGGACCTGGCACTGGATTAGTTTCCTCACTAATCTCCCTTCCCAACTGCAACTGGCCCCTTTATCCTGCACCACCTCACTCTCTACCTGCAGAATCCCCCAAGGCTCTATCCTATTGCCATGGCTCTTCAATATCTATCTTGCTCCTCTTAATCACCTGATCTCCTCCTTCTCTAGTAATTTCCAGTATTATGCTGATGACACACAGCTTTCATTCAAACTCCCCTCTACTACCTCCTCGTCCTCTCTCATCGCTGTTTGACTGACTGCCATCCAGGTGTGGTGCGCAGCTAACAATCTCTATCTTAATGCCAGTAAGAAAGAAATCCTTTTCATTGGGGCTCTTGAGCCTTGCATCCCTCCTAGCCTCTAGCTGCCCTCCTTGAGCACTTTGCCCTCACCTGTGAGTCCAAAAACCTTGGGGTCATCTTTGACTCCTCTCTCTACTTCATCCTTCACACCTTGGACCTTGCCAAGTAGGTCCCCTCCCAGCTTCACCTCCTTAGATGCATTCTTCCTTTCCTCACTTTTCCCCAGAAGCTCAAGTCTCTAGAGCACTGGTCCTCTCTAGGCTGAACTACTGCAACAGCCTCTTCCTCAATTTCCCCATCTCCTCCCTATGCCCCATTCAGCTAATTCAGAATAGGGTGGCAAGTCTTATCCTTAGCCTCAGTCCCAGGGACCATATCTCTCCAGCCCTAAACCCTCTCCAGTGGCTCCTGGTGGCAACAAGGATCAAGTTCAAGACTCTCAGAATTATCCACAAGGCTTTCTTGGGCCTGAGACCATGCTATCTCCAACTTTTCCTCCCAAAATACATCCCTGCTAGAACTTTCTCCTCTAACTCCAACTCTCTGCTTGTCAAACGATTCTCCAAACAGAGAGCGGGGGCAGGGGTCTCTCTTCAGCTAGTGTCTCTCTTTGGAACATCCTTCCTATCCCTCTTAGTCTTCAGCGGGACATCCTTAAGTTCTGGAAAACTTCTCAAAAAGTAGCTTTTTTCTACCTCTTTCACTCTTTCCCTTTCCTACTTCCACTGAGAACGGGTTTCCAGGCCTTCTACCCAGTCTACACCAGAACCCCCCAGCCCTCAGCATTGCCCTTGCAGGCCCTCCTGTGCACTGCCCTTGTAGGTCCCTTGCCTGCCTGGCTAATGTGCATCGCCCTTGGGTTTCCTCCGCCTTAACACTTGGCCAGTGGCCTCCTCCCTTGCTTCCTGTGGCACTTCCCTCCCGGGGTCCCATCATCACTTATCCATACCCCACTCCCTTCCTTATGCCTTGCATTTCTCTTTGCACTTGCTTGTCCATATGCCAAAAGGCCTAGTAGGACCACAATTGTATATTTACTTTTGTTGTCATTGTTTTTCACCCCCCTGCTCGGTTCCCACTTGCCTTGTGGCACCTGGAAACACCATTGGTTGTATAGGTGCCTAACAAAAGCTCAATAAATAAATACAATAATTCCTGTGGTGGATCCTCAGGTAGTGGTTATGGTGTATCCTCTCCATGTCATGCCAAAGCCTTGTCTTCATTGGCTAGGGCCACTCATGATACAGATGCATTCATGAGTACCCCAATGGTGGTGAGGTCCCGACAAACCACCTCACAAGTAGTCACAGAGTCCTCATGTGTGCTCACACATGAAGCATCCAACTGCCAGCAGAGTGTCTGCCCCAATATTTCCATCTCTAGGTGGTGGATGTACCTTGTAGCCAAAAGCTCATCATGCAGTGACGCATCCATCAAAGTCTCAGTGTTACAGTGAATGTGTGTTCTAGACAACAACATCTCCAGCTACAAGCTTCATCTGTGGGCCACTGCATCTCTATGCAGGGAATCCCTCAGAAACAGATAAGCCTGCTGGCTTTTGATTTTGGCCCCCGCACCCAGTCTGTGTTGGAGCCTTGCGGCTGCATCTTTGCATGTGGTGTTCTCATCAAGGTGTCCGTCAACCGCTGATGGTCCAGAGAGGCCAGATGCTGTGCATCAAGTACTGCTGTTGAGGAGATGTTGTTCTAAGACAGACGATGCAGGTCCCTGGCCATCTTCTGTAGGACCTCAACATGTCAGATGTTTGCACCTAGCATCTGCTGCTTCCACTCCGACTGTCTGTCATTCACACGTCCACCAGGTATGTGGGGACAATGAGGATGGGATGACGGGGTCCAGGACCATTGCAGTGATATCCATTTCATTGGCTGCAGGTCTTCAAACCTATATTGGACCGCAGTCTCTGCTGCTGATTCCAACCAGACAAAAATAATTTGGCAGCCATAACCACTGTGGATGCAGGGGTTACCACTGACCGGACCCATGTCTCTGCCTCGATTCCTTGGACTAAACGGCCCCATCCAGACTGACCTTTAGGGAAACCTCATGTCCCTCAGTGAGTCCTCCACATCCAATTCAGCAGCTTCATCTTAAGAGTTTGAAGAGTCAGGTGAAGGGTCTGCACCAGGGGATTCTCAAGGGGCTTGAGACCTCAGCCTCCACTGGTGGTCTGTCATGCGTCCTCTTCTTCTTCCTCCTCCACCACCCCATCTGCTGCTTCACCACCCCCACAATGCCAGACAACAACATTATGAGGTATGAGTACCTGGCAGAACAAGCATATGTGCATTGCAATGCATAAAAACATGAAATGGCCAGCCACACATATATCACACATTCTAACTGAGCATACTGTGACCTGTAAGGCACAGATGAATGGCGTTCAGTGACCTTTGCATTCATGCCAGAGCATATCAGGCCATGAGACATGGATCAAGATTACATACAAGCACACAACATGATTGAACATGATTCCCACCAGTGGAATGGTGTCTGTGCATGATCAGTGAGCCCCTACTCTACACCAACCTTATCTTATTGCAACATGTGGAAGTCTACCTGTACATCTGCTGACCCAAAATTGCATGCAGGCAAATGTATCGCCATGATCTACCCAACCACCATTGCAACATTGCCCCCCCTACACCAGATTTGTGGTTGGTCACAAACACATGCAACTAAACCATGTGTGAGGACAGTGCATCATGGAAATGTCCAGTGCATGCTTACATGGCCACTGCTGCAATGACACTCAAAATGTGGAATGCACTGCACTGAAACACATATTGTCCATCAGCATTTTCCCCTGTCTGTAAAACAGCCTCATGCATCTTTGCACTGACATTGTCACTCATCCTTGTCCACCAGCAACTGGACCCAGGGAATGGATGACTATGACATCATCCACTCCTTGCATTTATACCCTCTGAGAAATGATTTACATTCACAATCAACTATATGCATGCATGACACTGTGAATGTGTCCAATGAGATGTGTCTTGCATGCCAATGCCACAAATGGGTGTATTGACACTGCAGTGAAACCCCCTATACAGTGATGTGCACTGTATGCTTCCTTTCCTCTCCTACCCCCAGAAGCTTACTGTTTCTAGAGTTCTGGTTCATTCTAGGCTGGACTATTGCAACAGCTTCTTTCTAAATCTGGCTGCTTCTTCTCTCTGTCCTCTACAATTCATCCAGAACAGGACTGTGAGACTATTCCTTGCCCTCAAGCCCTGGGATTGTATTTCTCCAGCCCTTAAATCTCTTCATTGGGTCCCAGTGGTTGCAAGGATTAAATTCAAGACCCTTTGCATTGTCCACAGGGTTTTATGGGGCCTGGATCCAAAATACCTTCAACTCTTCCTCCATAAATACCTTCCTACTCAAGCTCTTCGCTCCTCCATCTCCAACTCCCTAAGGGTCAGTTGCTTCTCCAAGCAACAAGTTGGTGGTAGATCTCTTTCCTTGGCCAGGGTCTCCCTCTGGAACAGCCTGCCTGCCATTCTGAAACTTGAGGAGAACCATCTCCACTTCCGGAAGCACCTCAAGACCTTTCTCTTTGCTTCTGAATTCGCCCTCCCTCTCCCCTGCCGATTTGTCTTCTTCGGCAATGTGCACCTGGTTTACCCTCTGATTTTTGGCCCAGGTCCATGCCCACCCAGCTGCTCACCCGCACTGCCCCTGGCAACCCCTACTTGTGTCTGTATCTGTTACCCTATAGTCCCCTTACCCGCACTTACCAGACACCCCTTGTCTATGCTCAATACCTGCACTTGCCACTGTGCTGGCTGCACTACCTTTTGTGTTGTTGTATCCCGTCCTCAGCACATTCCATTTCTCCTCTCTGCCTTGCACCTTCCCCCTTCCCTCTCCCCTGCACTTGGGCATTCTCAATGTCACTGGGCCTAGTAAGATTGTTGTTTGGAAGCGTACACAGTAGCATTTCGGCAGTGCCCATGTTTGGCTGCCAACTTTATGAAAACATATGTGAGCATCTCATGCAAAAATATAAGTACATACTGAAGCATACATGGCACTCACCTTATCCGGAGACAAGCCTTCCATGCTAGCCACCTGTGCAGTGATGATAAGCCAAGGGGCAACCTTTTCAAATCGAGTACAGCTCCTTCTCCTGTAGTGAACCTCCCCTCCTCCAGTGGTCAGGGCAGAGGCCAGGTTCTCACTGAGCCTCTCCTTGGTCCAATGCAGGAGGTCCGCCATCCTCTTCTGGACCTGTCTCGCAGTGCACCTCTCCATGCTTAAAGCATTTATGAGATCAATGACCTCCTGCCACATCTTTTGAAGCTGAGTTGTAGTAAGGGTACTGCCAGCCAAAGTTTACAGCAACACATAGTTCTCCTCTGCATACCCCATGAGGATTTGCATCTCCTCATCGGTGAAGCAATTCTTCCTCAGTTGCCCCTCTCCCTTGACTGTGCCTGTTCATGATGTGTGGTGAGTCGTCCTGCTCTGCAGGATGTCCCCTCCTGCCCCAGGTGGGGCACTAGCAGTCTCTACAGTCTCCATCTCCCGTCCTCTTACCATCCTCATCCACAACCTCTCCCTCTCAGCAGAGCCTTCCTACTCATTGTGCAGTCAATCCTAAATGCCACCGCCCAAAGAAAATAGGCTATATGATGCAGAACATAGATGAGTGGTTCTAGAGGCAACCACACCCGGCGATATGGGAACACGATGCATAGAGTACTCCGTAAGGCTCCCACAAAAGGGCTCTGCAGGGCACCTCACAAAGGAAAATGCAGTTCACAATGCTTACAGGGCTCCACAATGCACCCCATAAAAGGAAATGTGGTGCTTGTAGAGTATAGTCACCCCAACAGAATAAATGGTATGATATGTGTATAGGCACAGTCACCCTCAACAGAAACATTGGGTTTGTGATGCATATAGCAACCCCAAATAAAGAAATGCGGTACACGGTGCGTCCGGTCACACCAACATAAAAAAGGGGTACATGATCCATAACTTGAAAGCAACAGACTCACAAAGCACCTCCAAATGTGTGTCTGCAATATTTAATCCTCCGTCTCTGTACCCTCTCACACACAACTGGGAATGTGCGTCACACCGCTTAAATCACCCTGTCCCTGCTGTGGGCTGTGTGGGCATGCTGCGTGCAGTGATTAGCATGTAATCTATGCACTAAGGCCCCTTACTCTGTAAACCTCGCTGCGTTGTGAATAGATGCAACACTGACCTTGCTTCTGCCTCTTTGACCTTTTCTTTGCCTCCTCCTGCCCCGTATTTCCTCCAAACTTCACCATCTGCTGCTGGCTGCTAGTGTGTGAGTGCCTGCTGCCCACCAGTACTGCCTTGCAGTGCCTGCTGTTCCCCCATTGCCTGTTCTCCTGTGGCTTACCTATAAGGCCCTGTGACCATCTCATCTGTTGCCTTGGGACTTCCACCTCTCTGAAACACCACCACAGCGCCACAAGCACATCACCAGGCTCCAGCTAGCCCACACCTGCCCAGGTTGCCCTGTCTGCTCTATCCTGCTCTACATCTAGCAGCACCCCCATGGTGTTAATCTAGAAAATACCCTACCATAGCATAGACAGTATATTATGTTGGCTGAAAACCATCCGCATCATATGCCCAGCACCTCCAGTACAGAATCGTCAGCATAACCATAGAGCGTCCATTTTGTACCAACAGAATTCGCCATTTTGCTTTCTCTTGCTTTTCTGTTCAAATGCTTTGCAAAAATGAATTCTATTTTGTTCTGCACCTGCACAGAGTGAGGCCACAAGTTACATGTTGAGAGACTAGCCCAGACAGAAATACATTGCTTTCCTCCCTCACGAGTCCTTGAAGGCGAGCAGAGAGGCATTTAATCACCAAGCAGGTGACAGCTGGTCTCGCTGAAACTGCAGAAACTGTAGAAATAGACAGCTAAAGACATGAATTATACTCTTTCACGGACCCCCTTACTGGGCCCCTTTAGATCAAGCTGACCCTTAGCACACAAATAGAAACGATAAGATAGCATGCTTTGGAATGTGTCTCTCCTACGAACACAGCTCGCTCACATAACAAGAGAATTCGGTTCTCTGTAACAAAGAATAGTGTCTGCGCCTTCGCAGATTGCAAACTGTTGCTGAATAAATGTCTTAGAAGGTGTCATACTCGTCATAATTGTCAATCACCGAACCCTTGCTAAAGAAGATACATCATGGGCAGTTTTGATGTGTCAGTGACTGATAATATGATGATCTTTTTGTATATATGTGACTGTTGTAGAATGCTCACTCTCTTGCATCCCACGAGGTCTGGGTGACACACGTGAGACACGTGAGATCCAGTTGGCCGACTGAGACTATTTGCTTTGCAATAAACCCTAGATTTTGGGAATTGAACCTCGTGTCTGGCGTATCAGTTTGTGTATGGTGATTGTGCCTTGTATCCATGCGCAAGGGTCTTCAGGGCCCGTCAAAAAAATGGTGCCCGAATAGGGACCTTCCCCCATTTGCTCCATCATGTAATTTGAAATTTGAAGAAGGCTGAAAAAACGAATCGAGGACGAGGCCATCGAACTGGGATCGAGAGGTGTTCGGGGCGCCCCTGTGAAAGTGATGAGAGACTCCTTTGCAGATCTGTACACAACCGGTCCCTGATCAACACATCCGCCCAGAGAGCAAGAAGGCGAGGGTCCCGAAATGAGGCAGATTTAGCCAGATACGCAGAAACAACGATCCTTGGTTACGTCTGTATATCGACAAATTGCGCCTTGAGAGACGAGTTGATTGATCAGATGAGTCGTGCCCCGATTCTTAACAGCCCTGATATTGTTTAAGAGTTGCCCCTTGCAAGATCAAACGCCCGGGGTAAGGTACGAATAAGATCAAACATGCCTGGGAAATTGTCTTCCTGTCTAGTGGGATTTTTCCACTGCGGTAGAGAATCTTTGGAAACTGGCCAGGCTGCACCACCAATAGGGTCATCAGCGTTTGAGATGTATGAGAAGTATGGAGTATGGGCAATAATGTTTTGTGAAATTTGGCATAGGCAGACCAGACACATAGGGCCTCATTACACGGATGGCAGTAGGGATTTACCGGTACCGGTAAAATACCGGTACCGGTAAATCCCTACCGCCTTACTACGAGGTCCCTTTGCGGGTTGGGGGATTTAACGCCTGCTTTTTGCAGGCGTTAAAATCCAACCCGCTAAGGAACCTCAGAGCTAATTACGGCACCGCAAAATTGCGGGGCCGTAATTAGCGCCTTCCCTATTCCCATAGAGCCCTATGGGGTAGAAATGGGAATGGGGAAGGGCAATGGCGGAAGGGGGATTTACCGTCCCTCCAACCTTCGAATGGGGCGGTAAATCCCCTTTCCGCCAAGGTGGTGCCAGTATTTTACCGGCATGGGCCATGGCGCTAATAGCGCCATGCCTCACCGCCTACCGGGTAATGAGGCCCATAGAAGATTTGCAATGGCGAAAAAATTGTAGTTTTGAGATGCCACGAATAGAGCATTTGGAATCAGTATTGCTGCGCAAGAAAGCAGGCCCTGCGACATTTGACGTCATTAGAGACTGGAGGAAGGAAGCTAGCCTCTGTTAAGAAGTAGAGAGAAACATGTGCATAAGCACAAATCTAATGCAGATAGAGCACTAGAACAGGAAGAAAAACAGTGGGATGAGGATATCAGAAGGGCAGATAGGAGCCTTCAATTGGGCATAGAAAAAATATATCCTCAACAAGAGTTGCATGCATTAGATGAACTAATCAATAAGATTTTAAATGAGAAAAGGCAAGAACGCCCCAAACGTAAGATTGACACAATTGCATCAGTGCCTATTGCTCAACCAGAACCCATGTTGCCACCCACCCTTCCAGTTGTTCCATCCCTGAACACAAGATCCCACTCCCCCCTCCACCTACCGAGCTTGAATCTGCAGCTATCAGAGATGGCAGCGTTGGAGAGGCGGGGCCTGCACAAAGCGTGTACGCTAGAATAACCCGGAGTGCGGTCAGCAGGGAAAGGAAGGTTGAGTTGAAAGAACAGGCAGCAATAATATCGAAGGAAATGATGAGGCATCGGCGCTGGGGTCGATGTATGATTATAAGAAGCTATGTGAAAAACAGGTATTGTTGGAATGCATGGGAGAATATCTTATGGAAAGATAGAAGCAATTAACTGCTATGATGCCGCCGGAGAAGTTGTGGGATTTGAATGCCTTTTCACGATTTAGAGAAAGTGATTCAGAAATGAAGGAGCATGTGGACAGGTTATTCCAGTTTAAAGATGAACTTGACGAATAATATTCAGACATGTTTTCTGCTCCTGGGTTTCGATACAAAGAGGTAAAAAAGGGTGACGAGGGTCAGCAACATATGTACAGCGGCGTTTTTGCCTGCCATCAAAATACCGGTTAGTGAAGAAATTAAAATATGTACGTGAGAAGCGCTTAGATGGATTATGGATGCTAGTATTCATATAATAGAGGTGTATGATACGTTTGAACTGTTCACAATAGAGATGCAAAGGAAAGTATTACAAGTAATGGTTGAATATTTGCAAGATAAATATGTTGAGAGAAATGATTGCTGCCCCGCTAAGTTAATGACAGTATATAAGAGAGCGCATTTGTCCGCAACTGGAAAGACTGCTCTATCCCTTGATCTAGCTATAGTACTTAATAGAAGGGAGAAAGGAGGGGAAGCTAGTGCAATATTTTCAATGAGAGAAGTCCCTCCCACTTTTGTGCCAAAAACAGAAACCCCAGGTGCTGATGGAGCTCCAGCGCAGGTAACAGAGGCACATTACACAGCACAATATGTACATGTCCCTTTCTCTAGACAAGAGGTGAATAATATAAAACAAACAATCCCTGACATAAAAAAGAATCTGGCGGGATTCTATAAAGAAATTGAATCGTATTTGAAATCGGCAATTTTTAATGAGCGATAATGACCTATTATTCCCTGTAATTCTCCAAGCAGATATATGGAAGCAAATTAGGAATGTAGATGATCATGAAAGTTTGGGTGCTACTTGGGAAAATTTAATAAAAGAGGATGCGAACAGAAAAGCTGGTGAAAAGCCATCGTCAAATATGTGAGCGTTACCAGCACTAATAGTACGGAAATTGAAGGTTGTAGTGCCTGAAAGAAGAATTATATGGGACAAACTAACTGCATGCGTGCAAGGAAAAGATGAGTTGGCTACGGACTATTTCAATAGATTTGAAGAAGTGTTCACAGATTTTAGTGGTCAAGATTTAAGCACTGAACCTGGGAAAAGACTATTTGTTGACAAATATGTGAGAGGGTTGTTACCTCAAATCCAAATTTGATAATGGCATTTGAAAGTGCGTGGCAAGCAAAATCACAGAATGAGGTATTACACATGGCCCAATACTATGAACATAGAGTAAATACAGAAAAAGAAAAAGAGGTGAAAGATAGAGTGAATCTAAAAGCAAGAGTGTTACTACAGCAGGTAGCGAATAATAATAGGGGTAGAGGAAATGCACAAGGAAGAGGGAATTACTCCAACATGCATGGAGGTCCACTTGGACTAAATCAATGTGCATACTGTAAGGAAGAGGGTCATTGGCGAGCACAGTGCCCACATTTGCAGAATAGAAATGGGAATGGCCCGAGACGACAGAACAGAGGTCGCCCGGGGACACAGGGGCAAATTAGAAACACTGTTATGCCACAAAACCAGAATAACCAAGGAAATAATAACCAGTATCAGAGCCAGAATCAAAATCAGCAGAATGGAACAGGAGATGGAAATGTTTTTGATACTCAATCAAATACATATTATTCTGGTGACTTTACATCAGATGATGTATTGTTCCACTATACAATAGACCATCACTTGGTTCCGGAGGTACCACTGTCAGGGCAAAAGAATGTTTCAGTAGGATTCACAGGCACCCCAGTAATTAGCTCTGTGTCACAGTCAGTGCCTATAACACTAGGACCATTCACTGAGTCTTGCCCGTTTCTGTTGACACAAAATTGCGGAGAGAATCTATTAGGTTTAAACTTGTTGAAAAAACTAAGTGCAATTATTCATTGTTCTCCTAATGGAGTGTTTTTGACGATTTCACCACAGAAAATGCCAGTTTCCCAATTCTTGTCCAGACCCCTGTCAACAGAATTAAGTAAGGTACCGACTTGCATATGGGCGATGAATGATAACGATGTTGGTTATTTGAAAATAGAGCCAGTGAGAGTTGTTTTGAAAGAGGGAGTAACATTGCCGCGTATCCCCCAGTACACAATTTTGGTGGAAGGAGAGAAAGCATTGAACTGCATTGTTTCTGATTTGGTTAAAAGAAACGTGATTGAAGAAATTACTGGTAGCACTTGTAACAGTCCCAATTTTCCAGTTTATAAGAAAGGAGGTAATGAAATACCATTCCGTTTCATAATTGATTTACGCTCATTGAAGAAAGTAGTTGATCCCCAATTTCCGTTGGTCCCAGATGTCACTACCATTTTGACAATGATTCCGGCTTTGGCTTCATATTTTAGTGTAGTGGATCTGAAGAATGCATTCTTTAGCATTCCTGTACACCCAGATAGCAGATACCTATTTGCTTTAACACTAGGAGGATGTTCTTTCACATTCACACAAATTCCACAAGGTTACACTGAGAGCCCAAGTATTTATAGCTGAGCATTAAAAGAACAACTATATATGCTACAGCTACCAGTGGGTTGTGTACTATTGCAGTAAATTGATGACTTGTTGATTGCTGCTGACTCAGAAGACATTTGCAAAGAGGGTACCGCCATGTTGTTAACACATTTAGCATTACATGATCATAAAGCTTCTTTAAAAAAATTCCAGTATTGTCAAAAGGAGGTGGCCTATTTGGGCTACCTACTTTCGAAAGAGGGAAGAAAACTGACACCAGGAAGAATAGAGAGTATCTCTGCTATGCCTATTCCAAAGACACAGAAAGGAGTCAGAACCATAATAGACATGGCTTCATATTGCCGGCAGTGGATAGTGAATTTCGCAATGATTGTAAAACCAATGGTTGCATTAACAAAAAAGATGTTGCCCTACCTTTGCCATGGAATGAGGAATGTCAGAATGCATTTGATCTGCTCAAAGTTGCTTTGTGCTCAGCTCCAGTTTTGGGCACATCAAATTATGAAATGGTTTTTAAATTATTTGTGCAAGAGAATGAGGGTTGCGCGCTAGGTGTATTGACCTAGGAACAAGGCGAAAGAAATAAACCATGCGGTTATTTTTCTTCTGCGCTGGACCCTGTAGCATGTGCTTTTCCGCGTTGTTTATGAGCTGTCACCGCAGCTGCTGCGTCAGTAAAACAAACCAAGAGAATGGTGTTGGGGCACGCTTTAATTTTGATGGTGCCCCGAACAGCAGACATTCTTTTGAACAGAACGCAGACGCAACATCTCACATCAACTAGTTTGACTAGATATGAAATTGTCCTGTTTGCACCGCATATTCAAATTCAGAGGTGTTGCGCTTTGAATCCTGCAGAATTAATGCCCCCTCCCAATGTAGAAGTTGGTGAGAATGAATCACCTCCCCATGATTGTTTAATGGTTACTGAGGAAGAAACAAAAGGGAGAATTGATCTAACAGACACCCCACAGAAAGAGCCAGATGGAGAACTGTTTTGTGATGGTTCCTGTTTTAAATTACCTGATGGCATGTCAACTGCTGCCTATGCCATCACGACAATAAAGAGTATTGCAGAGAGAAAAAGAATTCCATATAATTCAGCACAGGCAGCAGAGATAATAGCATTGACAAGAGCATGTGAAATTTCTGAAAATCTAAATGTAAGCATATATACTGGCAGTCAGTATGCATTTGGGGTGGTGCACAATTTTGGCCGACTCTGGGCTGAGAGGGGTTTCCTAACATCACATGGAACTAAAATCCAACATGGCCCTTTGATAGCGCGATTGTTGTCTGCACTTACGTGTCCAAAGCCACTGGCAATAATGAAATGCGAGGCGCATAAGAAAATAACATGTAACGTGCGAAAAGGAAACGCATTCGCAGACAAAATTGCAAAACAAACTGCCACTGATTTACACACGAAAATGTTGATAGTACAGTCAGAAGAAGTGTCCTGCATGAAAGAAAATGGGATTGCCACAGTCAAAGAGATGCAGGCGGAAGCACCTGCTGATGAAATAAAAGGGTGGGCTAAGGGCTCCACAGAAATATATTTAGAAGGTTGCTGGGTGGACAAAGAAAGTAGAAAGTGGATGCTGCCCAACTCTTACGTAACTGCAATGGTCACCATAGCCCACAGCCCCACTCACATATGTGCGAAAAAGATGATTCAGCATCTGGCTACAGTATGGCAGAACCCGCACATAAGAAAAAATGCTGAGAGACTAGTTCAGAATTGTATGACGTGTTTGCAACACAATATTGGAAGAGGAACAGCCACTCCAACAGGTAGTTTTGCCCCCCCCCCTCAATGCCCTTTGAAGTTATTTATTTTGATTTCATAGAAATGGAAAGATGTCAGAATCTGAAATACATCTTGGTGGTAGTATGTGCTTTCAGTAAGTGGGTGGAAGCATACCCGCTAAAGGACTGCACAGCAATGAGCATGGCAAAAATGATGCTAAAAGAATATTTTTCCCGATTCGCCCTGCCACGGGTCATATGGTCAGATAATGGCCCGCATTTTGTTGCCGCCGTAATATTACAGATTTCTGCATGTCTTCAGATTGATAAATGATTCCATTGTGCCAGGCACCCGATGAGTGCCGGGCTTGTTGAATGCCAGAACGGCATATTGAAAAACAAAATAAGCAAGATATGTTCAGGGAGTCAATTAACATGGATATATGCATTACCTTTAGCTTTGTTGTGTATGCGCACATCTGTGCAAGCAAGAACTGGACTCTCCCCATACGAGATCGGGATGGGGAGACCTGCTAATGTTTGGTGTGCGCCGCAGCCCAGGCGCTTGAGTGAAGGCGAATACCCTGTGTTTAGTACATATTGTAACATTTTAACGCAGAAGCTTTGTTTGATTCATCAGCAGGTGCAGGAGGCTCTTCCTGTCAGATATACAGGCCCGGGGCATTGTCTGCAGCTGGGAGATTGGATCCTGGTAAAAAAACTTTGAGGGGAAGTCATCACTTGCATCAAGGTGGCGTGGCCCTTACCAGGTACTCCTGGCAACGCAAACTGCAGTCTGTGTTGCTGGTCGTAAGGCGTGGATCCATGCCACCCACACAAAAAGAATTCCATCGCCATTGAAAGAACTGCCTGATCCGGGAGACCAGAAAGAAACAGCTGCCTCCGACTCAAAAGACACCATTGCCAGTTCTCTGCCACAAATTCTGCGTGAGCCTGAAAGAAAGCCTGAGAGGTTTGCTAAAAAGGAGAAAGGGCAAAATGTGCCCCAACTTTGCCCAGCTGAATCTGCATCGTCACAGGCTGACATAAAGCCTGCATCATCACTTGTTGCATCACAGGCTGATACTGAGCCTACATCTGAAAGTGCATCTGTGCTGTTCATTGATCACACAGTACCTGGAGCGATAAGGAACAACCAACGTTCTCAAAATGGAAACTGATCTGATCTGCACATCTTGTTGTTGCCTCTATTACCATCATGGATGAATTGGGAATCGGAGGCCTAGGGAATTGGAGCGAGGGGGCTGTACCAATCTGGGAGCTCTGGAACGCGGCTTCCCGGTGCTATCTTTGAAAATAAAAATCCATTTGTTGATCACCCCGTGTGAACAAGCGGGGCGCTAATGGTACGAAGGCAATTGATGTTTGCTCTGGTGTCTTTTGAGCAATGTGAAAGAGCACGATAATCTTGCCTTACGTTTAGCAATCGAGGCTGCCGAGAACTGTCCTAAACACTTTGTTAACATTTTCAAATTTGTTAGTGTTCAACGGGTGCTGCTGTGAGAAGTATTCACGACGAACATTGTTGGAGAATAAGAGTCACGCATGATGCCCATACCTGTTTCTGCCCCCTCCTTCACCAACGCTGATGATGTAATAAATATAGAGACTATAAAGAAAAATAGAAAGAATAGCTATAAGAAAGTAATGTTAATGCTTATGACATTTCTGGGTATTCTATGTACCATTATCCCAGTATTATGGTATCTGGAGAGTGTGCACCCATTAAGTTCTCTTTTGCCTGCCAGAAAAGCATCTGTCACAGACAGTCCAGTCCATGTACTGTCTTATACTCTCCCTCCAATAGAAGAAAGACACAGGGAAGGTTATGGTAATAACACATTGCTTTTGATTATGAATATGACTCAATCTTGAACAAGACTAACTGCTGGGTCTGCACACATTAGGTATGTACAACCATTACCCCTTAATACAGCATGCTATACATAAGTGTGCTCTTTTATGGAAAGTGGAATACGAGTGACACAGGTCAATTAGACAAAACAAACATAGAAGAATTTGAAAAAATGGTTATGAAACCCGTAGGTTGCACCATATTTAACAAAGCAAGATTAATAAAAACCAGTAGTAACACCAGTAGACATACTGTATGTGCCTTATAAGTCAACTGTAATCATGTTTCACATGAACCCAGTAGGAAACAAAGATGCAGTGCCCCCCTCCTATTCAGTAGGGACATTTGATAGATGCACGAATATTGCAGTACTTGAGCGAGAAGAAGAACCAATATATGTAGGTGACCCTGTTTATTTTGTATGTGGAGAAAAAGCTTATCCCTGGCTACCTAGAAATTGGGGGGGGGGGCATGTTAGTTAGGGATCCTCTTCCTTGTGGTAATCCTTTCCCGAACAAAAGATATGTCGAAATTATCTAGATCAAGGTCTCAGCGGGATGATGAAGCAGGATTTATTGCAGGAGACATCAAAATCTTTCATACATTTTGCGGCCAAGAAATAAACTCTTATAATATAAGAAGATTGTCAAGAATTTTAGAAAAAACAATAAATGGAACAACTGATATACTATATAATATGATTCTAGAAGAGAAGGCAATTAGATTGATGACACTTCAGAACATAATGGCTCTTGACATAGTTTTGGCTGACCATGGAGGTGTTTGCAAAATCGTGGGGTCAGCGTGCTGCGTATTTGTAAGTGATTCGACCCCTACGATTTTTGAAGCAATAAAGAAGTTACACATTCTGAGCTCTGACCTTCACACTCCAACAGGTGGCTGGGAACTGAATATAGGTTCCTGGTTTTGGGAGTTACTACGCTCATGAGGATGGAAACTAGTTGCAATTTTAGCAACGATACTCAGGATCTTTCTGACATGTTGTTGTTGCATACACTGCTGCCAATTATTTGCTATGAAATAAGCAATAAATGCATACACATGATAACAGAGAAGAGAACTCTCAAAGTGGATACGAATGTAAATATTGAAACACAAACTATGAAAGAGTTTATGTCAATTGATATCGATGATGACGATTACAGTAGTATGTATAGTTCAGAATTAGATACATGGTCACAGGAAGATGTGATGTATGGTTGATGCGTTTGGCTTACGGCCAAGAGGAGGGTTTGTTAGTCTAGAAAATACCCTACCATAGCATAGACGGTATATTATGTTGGCCGAAAAACAACTACATCATATGCCCAGCACCGCCAGTACAGAATTGACAGCATAACCATAGAGCGTCCATTTTGTACCAACAGAACTCGCCATTTTGCTTTCTCTTGCTTTTCTGTTCAAACGCTTTGCAAAAATGAATTCTATTTCATTCTGCCCCTGCACAGAGCGAGGCCACAAGTTACATGTTGAGAGACTAGCCCAGACAGAAATACATTGCTTTCCTCCCTCACTAGTCCTTGAAGGCGAGCAGAGAGGCATTTAATCACCAAGCAGGTGCCAGCAGGTCTTGCTGAAACTGCGGAAACTGTAGAAATAGACAGCTAAACACATGAATTATACCCTCTTTCACAGCCCCCCCTTACTGGGCCCCTTTAGATCAAGCTGACCCCTAGTACACGAATAGAAACTAGAAGATAGCATGTTTTGGAATGTGTCTCTGTTGTATAATGCTTGCTCTCTTGCGTCTCATGAGGTCTGGGTGACACACGTTGCGAGACGTGAGATCGAGTCAGCCGACTTAGACTATTCGCTTTGCAATAAACCCTAGATTTTGGGAATTGAACCTTGTGTCTGGCGTATCAGTTTGTGTATGGTTATTGTGCCTTGTTTCCATGCGCGAGGGTCTTCAGGGCCTGTCAATGGCGCCCAGGCAGAGTGCTGTCAACTTCACCACCACTGAAGTTTGCATCCTGGTGGATCGGGTTCTAATGAGTTATGATGCCCTCTTCAACCGAGCAACACAGCTTGGAAAGGAAGGGCATCTGAGGATCTGGGAACACGTCACGTATGACATCAATGTGGGGGGCCGGAAGACCGCAAGGAAGTGCTGGGAGGACCTAAAGCACTGGAGCAATAATAAGGTGATGTCAGCACCTGAGGCAGGTGCCACATGGAGGTGCACCATGTTGGCTGCCATAACATATCAATCCATCAGCTTTGGTTCCTCAAGTGGTTCTACCACACCTAGATCCTTGAGTGGCAAGCACGTCTGGAAGCTGCTGGTGAGTACCATGGGATGCACTGCTACACATTGGGCCTCATTACAACCCAGGCGGTGGACCATGGTGCTATTAGCACCATGGTCCATGCCGGAATCCGCCATGGTGAATGGTGGAATTACCGCCCCATTCCAAGGTTGGCGGGGCGGTAATTCCCCATTCACCATGGCCCCTTCCCCATTCCCATTTTTGGCCCATAGGGCTCAATGGGAATGGGGAAGGCGCTAATTACGGCACTGTAAATTACAGTGCCGTAATTAGATCCTAGGTCCCTTCGCGGGTTGGTTTTTTAACGCCTGCTAAAAGCAGGCGTTAGTGCAACCCACAAAGGGACCTCTTAATCAGGCGTTAAGGGTTTAACGGCGCCAACACCTTTTACAGCGCTGTTAACCCCTTAACGCCTGGGTTGTAATGAGACCCTTTGTATGTATGTTGTGCATTGGCATGCATGATTGCAGGTACTCCCTTCTGTACAGAGCATGTGTGTTGCACTGATATACACTGCCAGGCAGTCTCCTGCCAATGCTGGTCATGTGTGGTGGCAGAAATATGTAAAGTGGACAAGCGTAGGTATGTGCATTGTCAGTTCTTGGTGAGTTGGTGCACTAACAGGCATGCAATGTGAGTTGATGGCAACTCGTACTGTGACAGGTACAGATGACATAACACAATATTGGGGGAATGTGAGGGACATACATTCACAACAGCTCTATGGGTTGCTAATTTGCAAGTGAAGATTGCATCATTCAAGCTCAGCAGCTGAGACTGACACATGTGAATGGATGTCTGGAGATGTCATGTTGGTGCATTGATCTCTCTGGGACGGGAGTGTGATTTCTCAGCTCACTTCATGGGGAGCCAGAGATGATGTGTGACCATGCTATTTGTGTGGGTTGGGAGCAACAGCATAGGTGCTTGTACGTCAGCAATGTGTTCCTGTGCGTGTTTCATTCTTACAGGTAAAACTGTCAGGGGTGCATGTTGCTACATGTTATTTGGTGGACTGCTCTGTGGGTGCATTGCGTGGTGCATGGCCCTTGTCTGGACACAGAGCAACGCCTCTATCGGTTGCACATTTTCAAGTGAAGATTGCATCATCCAAACTCTGCCGCTGAGAATGACACATGTGTATGGATGTCTGGAGATGTCATGTTGGTGAATTGATATCTCTGGTATGGGAGTGCTATCTCTCAACCCAATGCATGGGGAGCCAGAGATGACGTGTGATCATGCCATTTGTGTAGGTTGGGAGCAACAGCATAGGTGCTTGTACCTCAGTAATGTGTTCCGGTATGTACTGCATGCTTACAGGTAAAACTGTCTGGGGAGCATGTTGCTACATGTTATTTGGTGGATAGGTGTCCAACCAGGTGTCTTGAGATCCCTCCACCCACTCGCATGGCCATGGTGTGTGTAATGAAATCATGACAGGTTTGTGGGGTCATGCATAAAACCGAGTTGCTTGACAGCTATGGTGTTCCCAGCAGTGCACCATAAATGCCTGATGGATCCATCAGACCACTTATGCTCCCATGCATTCAGTGGTTGGCCACCCTACCAAGGGACCCACTGCCCACCCCTCTACCCATTTGTCCTGCCTCCCGGGGCGTCAATGCAGGGGTGTGTGGTCTTTGCCAGGAGGCCAGTGCCATGTGCTGCATGTGCCCATCATGATCCTTTCAACTGCTTGATAATCGGATAGTGGACCTTGGGGATGCATGTTAGATCCAGAAGACTGTCCAGCTCTGGAGGTAAAGATGGGCTATGATCTGGAATGTACTTCTGTTGTGTCCATGAGGAGGCATGACACATTTGTCCAGTCCTCCTCCTCTGTCACCCAGAGTACACAGTTTACAAACAGCCATAGTAGACTTCCTCTTGTCTACTGTTGATAGTGTGTAAGAGCCCTGTCTGCCCTCCACTTGGTACTCATTGACACAACTGAGCGCCGCACACCTAGAGGGCGGACAAGGGCCATGCAGCACGCAATGTGCCCACAGAGCTGTTCCTGCTGGGGGTGCTCATCTGAGTGGGCAAGTACTTTTGCAGCACACCAGGGTGCCTGGCCATCAGATGACCCTCAATGGCTAACACAAAAGCAGGACATCCTTTCTGTCTTGCTCCCTGCATTACACAGTTTAATTTTGCACAGTTGGTTGATCTTGAGTTTGGCTGTTTTTCTGGCCATGAAGACTGGCATTTACATGCCACCTGCTTTAGGATGGTGTCGACTTGATGGCATACCCCTCAGGGAGTGCCACCTTACATGGGTGTCTCTTCCCTACAAGCAGTGTAGAGGCAGAATGGGCCATCAATACCCCAGTGGTCATGTGAGAGTACAGGGATGCTAGCCAGGATACAGGGTCTGCCCTACACATACTGGGTGTGGTCCCACTTGGGCCATGCCCTTGCACTTCTCAGCTGAGCACATTTTTTCAGCTGCAAGCCTAAAGTCAGTTTCACAGGGTGGCAGCCAGTGGTGTTGGCATGTGCAGAAGCTGCCCCCTTCTCTCAATATTAGTGTCTGGGCCTAGGATCTTCCTCCCACCCATCTAGCTGGACTATTAGTGCATGCATGACAAACAGCCCCGCCTTGCAGCATTGGGCCAACCACTGACAATGTGTTCACAGATCCAGGCCAGTGGGAGTGAAACTCATCAAAGGCCAGCCCCCTGGGCTCCTGTCATCTGGCTACTTACCAAGACCTGGGGTGGTGGACTGCTACATTAGGTCATGTTACTTAAGTGGATCATCATTACATGTCCAGGGGTCTCTTGGTCACATTGAGTGATGTGGGAAGCCCACAGTGCTCGGTGCCATTATCTCATCTGACAGCAGACACAGAGCATGTGTCATTAAGTGGCCATCTTCCCAGCATCACTCATGAGTCACAAGTCATTTTGATGGGGCTCAGACCAAAGATGCTGCTAAGCCACTAGCGGACTGTGTTGGTGACTAAAGGCCAGACCCTGAATGGTGGCATTATGGCAGGCACTGCCTCATGGTCATAAGTCAATCTGTTCCTGCAACCAGTTTCTTTGGCAGGCCCAACTGCCCATGTGGCTGGGCCAGGCTCTCCAGATGGCCTAAGTCCCAGCTGGCCAAGTGGTGTCCCACATTTGACCTCCATGGACCCCACTCTATGCAAGCATTGTAGCCTGTGATAAGTGTCTCCTGTGTGACAGACATGTGGCATGGGAGTTTGAGGGGCTCCTCTTTGCTGGTACCGGGACACCATAGCAGGTGTATTACTACAGGTCTGGATGCTGTGGGAGTGGCTGAGCAAGGACAGCAGTTGAAGGTCCAACCTGGACACAGACAACAGTATTTGTACCCCAGAAGAGCTAGTGTGGCTCCATAAGTCATTTGGTATCCCCAGCCCTCTCAGGAGGGTGGTGCTCTAGTGCATCAACACACTTGTTTGCCACTGTGTAGGCCATGGCTGTTATGTTTCCCTATTCCATGCACGACTCCTCATAGCCATCCTGTTTATAGCCTTTCCCACAATGCATGTCTATGCAGCAGACAAGGTCATGATGTGAGACATGCACTGGTGTTGTTAGTGAGACATGTGCACAGGTGTACTTCCCATGACCCTGGCTGCAGATTACAGTTGAGTCACTTTGGCATTGGTATTGTGCCATGTCATGATTTCTTACAATGTATTTGTGGCTACACGTCAATGTACTGGGTTGACATGTGCATGTGTCATGACTGTGACTCATCATTGTCCCTACATTTGTGTGTCTGTATTCATGCCAATTGATGGCATAGTACTGTTTGTGCTGTGAATGTCACACATGCATTGTCACAGTTGGTTGATGCCTGTGTTCTCTGTCCCATTTCCACAGTTGCTGCAGCTGGTGAAGAGGGTGGATCCAGTGTTGTGAAGCAGAGATGCAGGGACAAGGCCTTGGTAACAGGTGCAAACACCAGCAACTCACTGATTACACCTCCTCTTCTGAGACCGATGTGGCTGGGGAAGCACCAGTACCATCAGGCGAGGCTGCTAAGGGTAAGTCCCAGAAGGGTATTATGGTGCGGACACCTCACCAGCTGTGGGACAGGGTCCTGCCACACATGGGCCATCGAGGGTGGAGGACTTTCTGGAATCATCATGGATGATGGGGGTGGGGTGGAGGTAGAGGAGGCCACTGAAGCCCAGCCCACAGGTTCAGGTGGGGCATTGATGAGAATGTTCAGGCTGCCACCCTGGCACAGGGACATGAGGATGTTCAGTCCACTATGCAGGGTTCTGCGCAACCTCCTGTCCCTGGGCCACCTGATCCATCAGTGACCACATTCCTGGATGCCTCCACCGAGGCTGATGCCCTGCTTCTGGCTGATGTGTCCATCCACAATTGGGTGCTGCCCCTGCTGGCTGGGTACATGAGGCAAACCGCATCTATTTGTGATGCTTTTCACACTTTTGCCAGGAGCTAGTACAGCATCACAATGAGATGTGCTGCTTCCTGGCCCAGCTGGCAACTGTGCTTCACTCGGGTGGTGTCTCTGGGCTAGACAGTGCAATTCCCCCCTCCTTCACTTCCTCCTCTGTGCCCCAGTCATCCTCCACTGAGTATTCTGTGCCACATACTACCACAGCCCCATGGAACCTTTCCCACCACCACCGCCCCGGTCTGGTTGTGCCAACATCCCTGCTCGAGGTGGGAGTCCCAACAACTCCGCATTAGGTGGTCACTGTGCCTGCCCAGGCACCTACACAGGAACAGGCATTGGAGGGACAGCTAGCAGTTAAGGACAGTGCAGGTACTGTAACCCCCAACACGTGTCATCCAGTCAGAGGGGGTACCTACACAGAGTGCACTCTTCCAGGCAGCAACAGATGAGCATTGTAAGGAGGCAGTTGATGCAGGGCTATTCCATCCCGAGTAGGCAAAGAAGCACACATTTGGGAAGCATATGGCAGGAAGGAAGGAGGGTGCCTACGGGAGGTGGTGTGCATCCATGCACAATATCAGAGGCAGCTGATGGTGGAGATGCAACGGGCTAGGTAGGCAGCCATTGTGAGGTCCAGGCCTGAGGTTGAGGAGAGACGTACAGGGAGGCGGGCAGCCATCCTGGAGGATGCTTGCAGGGATGCATAGGAGGCATAGAGGCATATGTCTGAAGGGTTGCTAGCCCTCCAGGCAAGAACAGAGGCCCTCCTACAGGCAGAGGATGCAGAGAGTGACTTAGACCTGGTGGAAGCATTGCCGGTCATAATATAGGTGTAGCCTGCTGCCAGCGTACATAGTTCTATATTGTTAGGTTTCATTTTGGACTCTTTTTATTTTAATCCCTGGACATGTTTACCCTTGCCCTTATTTTAGAGTTCTAGTGTAAATATGTTTAATACAAGTTTAGATAATCTTGATAGGACGCTTATTTCAGTCTCTTTGTCCATGTGCAAATTCACTTTTTCCAAGTTCTCCAAGTGCATTTGTTCTGTGACTGTCATGAGGGTTTCGGCCTGACTGTGTGTGTCATGTTGTTACTGTGATGTTTGCTTTGGGGCATGTGTTCCCAGTGTGTGATGTATGTTGGATACATGCTCGATTACCATGGGTAGTCTCTTGTAGATGTGAGGAGATGAGGTTCTTTGGGATTGATGTATTTGATAGCTTTGACATGCACATGTGTTGCTTGCCTACTTGCATGCTTCCCATTACATGTTATGTTATGTTATTTTTCTTATACCGCGACAAAGCCCGTAGGCATCCAGGTGCCGAGAGACAGAAGACGGCGGCTACCAGTGAAGAGAAATGTGCTAATAGAAGAGGTAAGTCTTCAAGAGTTTCCGAAACATAAATAGGTCCCCGGTTTTACGCAAAGTAGCTGGCAAGGCATTCCAGGCCTTGGCACCTTGGATATGAAACGCTCTGCCAAACCCGCGGTTTGTTTCGCGCGGTGATGGGCAAGTAAGAGATCTGCTGATCTGAGTCTTCTTGTAGGTTGGTAGACATTTATAACATCTTTCAGATAGCTTGGTGCAGTCCCATAGATACATTTATGGCAGATGGTAAGTAACCTAAACCAAATGCGAGCCTCAACAGGAAGCCAGTGTAGTTTCTTTGTGGCAGCAGTAATTGGTTCAGAACTTTTCATCTGAAAGATGATGCGGATGGCTTTATTTTGTACTTTCTGGAGTTCATAAAGATCAGCTTTACTTGCCCCACATAGGAGTGCATTTACACATGGTAAAATGACAGCTCTCACAAGTTTAGTGAGGTTTTCGATGGAAACAAGTGGGGCAACCTGTCTGAGCACTTTGAGATGGTAATTGGTGCTCTTTTAGCTGTAAAGTGGGCATCACAATCTAAACTACTCTCCATGAACTTACCTAACGTTTTAACTTTCTGCATGACTTTTATGTCACTGCCATCAATCCTAAAGCCTGAGTAAGCCTGGTCCAGTTTAGTTAATGCCTGGCCGGGTCCAAAATGCATAAGCTCAGTCTTTGATGAATTTAGGCTGAGCCAATTGGTAGACATCCTCTTTTTTATTAATTGATACACCATGTCCACCAAGTTTTTGTCAGTATCATGATTACCAGTGATGTCAAGGACCAATTGAAAATCATCTGCATAATTACAAAAGAAAATCTGACAGAGTTCCAAATCATTACAGAGGGGGAGGATATAAATATTAAACAATAAAGGGGAGAGACAGGCCACCTGTGGAGCTCCACAAGTCAGTAGTTGTGGTTCAGAGGCACAGTACCCCCAATATACCTAGGATCGTCAACCCTCTAAAAAAGATCTCAACCAAGCTATGACATTTGCAGAGAGGCCCCCGACCGACTGCATTCTGTCAAGAAGGATGTTATGATCAAGCAGGTCGAAGGCTGCTGATAAGTCCAGGAACATCAGCAGCCTCGACCTACTTTCTTCCAGCTTAGAAAGCATAAAGGTATGTTGGTCTAGAAGGGCACTGTCAGTGCCATGGTAACTTCTAAAACCTGACTGCTTAGTATGAAGTATATCAGCCATTTGTACATGGTCCTGCAGTTGGATGGTTGCTATCTTGTCTGTAAGTTTGAGTAAAAACAAAGTATTCGTAATTGGCCTGAGGTTTGCAGCATCAGAAGGATCTAATCCAACTTTTTTTAATAATGGTGAAACCGCAAAATGTTTAATGGCTGGGGAATTTTGCCTAACCGAAAAGAGGCATTGGCGAATCTACATAGAAAAGGCACAAACTGCTCTTTGTGCTCCAAAATAATTTTGGATGGGAGAAGTTCACCAGGACAATTAGTGGGAAGCATAGATTTCAGTATATTTATCATTTCCACTACAGTGGTTTCCTTAAAAATAAAGCCGGGGGCGGATTCAGTTTTAATGGCAGTGTTAGACATGAAGTCTTGTTTCGTATCAGTCAATTGTGTGTCAGATGATAGCGTCTTATTAGGTAGCAATGTGGACTTGACTGTAGAAAGTGAAGAGGTCAAGGTTTCCTGCTTAATTTTATCCTGGGCTTTGCGTAATTTATCCGCAAATGCTTTCTGTACTCGATCACAGTCCTCAACAGTGGGTTTAATAGAGGAACCACAAGCGGTAGGTTTTTCCCAAGATCTAAAAAGGTGGAAGAGTTCCTTAGACTGTTCCCCTGTGGAACTAATTTGATTATTAAAGTGGGTTTTCTTGGCCTCAAGAATTTCTAGTTTGTACATTACAGGCATGTTGCTGAATTATGTACCTGGTGTGCATGCATGTGTGATAGTTGTATGCTGTGGTTCAGTATATACCACATTGCTCCCTGTGTTCTTGTGTGTTTGGTGTTGTTGTGTGTTATACATGGCATTCATTGGATTGATTTAGAGATGGGCACATATGTTTCACAACTAGGAATAGGGCCACCTGGCAGCTGGAGGTGGCATTGGCTGTTTACCTGACTCCATTCATGTGCAGGGGCTCTGTGTGGTTGGTGTTGGTGTGTTTGTGTTGTTGGAGTGATGTGTTTTGTTGTGTGTGTAATGTGTGCATACAGGGATGGTTGTGGTCATGTGTGAGAAATCTATCATGATAGTGTTTGGGGTCACTCATTGGGGATGGATACTGCCTTGTTCATGTGTATTACTACATGATCCACATGGTTTAGTTTTGTGTTGTATCTGGTGAGAGCTCATGCGACTCTGCACATTCGCTACTGGAGGTTCACTGTACATTGAGTTCCTTTCTGGTCCACTGATGTGTAGGTGTTATTTTGGCACCTGCTTATCAATGAGGATGTGCCCACTCTTCATTCACTGGTATCGGTATTTAGCATTGTGTACTATTTTTCAGTTTCATTGCTTTATTTATAACCCCAATATAATAATAGCCAAATTTCCTATATAACTGAATATATAAATAATTCTGAGCTGGCATTCCATAAAAAGAGAACACAGTTTCAAAAGGAAAGGCTTTCTGTGCTTTAGAAACAATAAGAGTAAACAAGGCAGGAGTAGGATTCCTTGCCAGATTATCGCCACTTGTATAATCTGAATAAGAGTATGAAGAGGCATGTGGGAGCAAGTACTGTATATGAAGTAGTGCTTGGGGAAATGCACAATAAACTGTCCTACAATAAAGGGTCTCTCCTACAGATATAAGCAGATATTTCCATTTCAGAACATTTGGGGACACCTTTACAGAAAAACATGAAATGGTATAATTGTTTTTTAAAGAAAATCATTGTGGGTGTTTAGAAGGGATGTGGCCTCACTGTGGATATGTGGGTTAAACTCATCACTTGTGCCATCAATATTCAGTAGCTGTATCCCTTCCAGAGCATGTCCACCCACACACTTCTACAATCTCCCACTGCCTGCTCTCATATCATGCTTCACATCTGCCACTCGAATGCTGCTGATTCACGTGATTGATTAATCTGGCTGGCTGGACACATTATCCCTCTCCTTTACGTGCACACTCTCGGACGCCTTCACAATACCCAACCACAAGCCTGTTCTATTTGTGTCACTCACATGGACTTTGCCACCTCTGCCTACCTATCTACCTACCTACCTTCCTTCCTTTGTACAGACTGTAATGCACACCGGCATTCCGAATGACTCAGAACAATCGCTGATTGCTCAGACTTGGGTCCTCCAAGGGCATTCACCTACAGCGCTTTGAAGCCATTGCAATGGCATAATGGCACATTGATATTCAACATTACATTCCATGGCATTACTATGTCACAAGTACATGGAGTGGTCAAAGTGTAGCTGGTGCAACTGTGCTGTTGATTTACAACTGAGTGTGATATACCAGGTAGTGCTGGAAGGAGCTACAGATCTGGATTTAACAGGAGTGCTCCCAGTTGTTCTTGTTGGAGGAGGATATGTGGCAGGATTACTTTGTGTTGGTGACAGGCAAGAGGAGTTGAGTTAGGTTATTGGTCAACATTAGACTGTTAGTGCTGCAAACTAGGAGGACGCTTCAGGGGTTTGGGGCAGATTTCAGTGGGGTTGGTGAGAGGTGGGAGACTAGCAGGGGATAGAAGGGTAGTGGGAGGAGATCAGTGGGGTGGTGGGTGGTGTGAGGACTAGAGGGGGCTGCCTGGGGTAGAGGGACAAGGTCAGTGAGGGTGGTGCGATGTGTGAAGACTTCAGGGTGCTGCCTGGGGTAGTGTGCCGAGGTCAGTGGGAGTGGTGGGATGTGTGATGATTTAAGGGGGATGCCAGAGGGAAGTGGGCCGAGGTCACGGAGGGTGGTAAGTGGTGTGAGTACTTGAGGGGGCTGCCTGGGGTAGTAGTCAGTGGGGGGTGGTGGGTTGGGTGTGGACTTGGGAGAGATGTCTGGGGTAATGGCCAAAGGTCAGTGGGCATAGTGTGAGGTGTAAAGATTTGAGGGGGCTGTCTGGGGTAATGAGTCAAGGTCAGTGGGGGTGGGGGGAGGAAGGCAAACTAGCAGTGGCTGCCTGAGTTAGTGGGTGGAGAACAGTGGGGGTTGGTGGGTAGTGCAAGGACTTGAGGGGGCTGCCTGCAGTAGTGGGCACAGGTCAGTGGGGGTGGTGGGAGGTGTGAGGACTTGAGGGTGCTGCCTGGGGTAGTGGGTGGAGGTCAGTGGGGGATGTGGGAAGTGTGAGGACTTGTGGGGCAACCTGGGGTAATGGCTGGAGGTCAGTGTGGGTGATGGGTGTTGTTAGGACTTGATCGGGCTGTCTGGGGCAGTGGATAGTGGTCAGTGGGGGTAGTGGGAGGTGTAAGGACTTGAGGGGGCTGCCTGCAGTAGCGTGAAAAGATCAGTGGTGGTGGTAAAAGGTGTAAGGATGTGTGGGGACTGCCTTGGGTAGTGCACCAAGGTCAGTGGGAGTGGTGGGTGGTGTGAGCACTTGAGGGTGCTGCCGGGGGGAGTGGGCTGAAGTCAATGAGGGAGGTGGGCGGTGGGAGTACTTGAGGGGGTTACCTGGGTTAGTGGGCTGAGATCAGTGGGGGTGGTGGGAGGAGGGCAAATTAGCAGGGGCTGTCTGGGGTAGTGGGCCGAAGGTCAGTGGGGGTGATGGATGGTGTGCAGACTTGAGGGGGATGCCTGGGGTAGTGGCTGTAGGTCAGTGGGGATGGTGGGAGGTGGGAGGAACTGAGCTGGCTGCCAGGGGCAGTAGGCAGATGTCAGTGGGGGTGATGGGGAGTGGGGTACTTGAGGGGGCTATCTGGGGTGGTGGGTGGAGGTCAGTGGGGGTGATGGGTGATGGGAGGACTTGAGAGGGCTTCCTGGGGTAGTGGGTTGGTGGAGGTCAGTGTGGGTGGTTTGAGGTGTGAGGACTTGAGTGGGCTGCTTAGGGTAGTGGGCCAAGGTCAGTGGTGGTGGTGTTAGGACTTGAGGGGCCAGCTATGACTTAGGGATGTAGGCCTGCAGTTTGGGTGCCTTGAACCCAGGGGTGATGGTCCACTCTTTTGCTGGTGTTGCTGACTTATATTATGGGGGACAGGTTGCAGATTCTCAGGGTGCTGGCTTGTGTTGTGAGGGGTGGTCCACAGTTTTGCCAGAGTGCTGGCTTGAGTTGGTGGGGACTGGTTGCAGTTTTGCTGGGGTGCTGACTTGAGTTATGGGGGGTGTTTCACAGGGTGCTGACTTGCGTTGTGGGCGACGATCTGCAGTTTTGCCGGGGTGGTGGCTTCAGTTACGGGGGACATTCTCCAGTTTAGCAGGGTACTGACTTGCAATCTGGCTGACGGTCCACATTTTTGCGAGGGTGCTGCTTTCAGTTATGGGGGACAGTGTGCATTTTCACAGCTTGCTGGCTTGCATTACGTCTGATGGTCGGCAGTTTTGCTGCGCTGCTGCTTTCGGTTACGGAGCCGCAGTATTGCCAGGGTGCTGGATGGTGGTGCAAAGGTAGGCACAAAGGTTGTTTGTTGGCGCTGGTGTTTGCTTGACTGGTGGACGTGTTGTGGGCGTTCCAGGCACAACTCATTGCTGTTTACACTGCTGGTTACTTGGCAAACAGCGCTGAACATTTTGTACGCACAAGTAGGTGCAATGTTCTTTGTGGCGCAAACTAGTTAGCGCTGACTCAGACCCCCACAAGCAGAGGATTAATGTCATACAACTACTACAATACAGCCGTGTTGTGATCAATATAATACAGTAAAAGCTCTGTTATCGAGCCCCCCCATTATTAGGAACACTCTATTAACCATTAGCTGCATTTCCGTTAATAATACCGTTTATGCTTATACAAATGTTGGATGCCAAAGTTCTGAAGCAGGATAACCAAGAATCACAATAGCAAATAAGACAGAAAGCGCAGTTATATGGGCTTTTTGAGTTTACTGTTTTTTTTTTCGTTTTTTTTCTCCAGAAGGTCCCCACAGGTGCTGGTTAATGAAGCTTATATTGTACCTGCATGCCCACAAAAACCTTCCTCACTAACCTCCATATCGTTTAACCTGCATAATCAGAAACATTTGCATAATGATGCAACTTGTACAACTGCTTATACAGAGGTTTGCAGACACAAATCCCATTATATTTCTCTTACCAATAGTAGCACAACCCAAGCTCAAAAGCCTAGCTCCCCCAAAAGTGTTTTGCTGAATGGAGGTCTCACCAGTTGAAAATGCAGTAAAGTTAACAGTTGAATAACCTATTCTCAAATGGATATGTTTTTATAAGTAACATGATACATTTTAACTTTGTGCCACTAAAAATATCCAGAATCAATAACTCAGAGAAGTGAATAAACACAGCATGAACGGTTTATCATTCGAGTCAATAGATTAGGGATGAGCAGTTTCTGAAAGTCGTTTGAGTTGCAAATTAGTTTTTTTTTTTAGCACAATTGGGTCACAAGGATAAAATGGACCTCAAATAACATAGGTTATCTCGGGATCTGTGCCAGTGGCAAAATGTACCATCCTATTGAAAGTAATCTCTGGTGCTCATTGCAGCTATGTGGGGCATTGTTTCGGCAAAAGTATGAGGATGCCTTGGATTGCCTTGATGAAATGTACTCTTGATAAATAAGAAAATGTTCAGTCGCTTCAAAGCCTCACCAGGGGCTGGATCATAAACAAAGTTGTGAAAATATATATGGGGGCTGTCCTTGGTTGTCCGTCAAGTGCATTAATTCCAGAGTTTAGGATTACTCAGTGGGTGCAATTCATTGGGAGGGTCTGTTGACTGGTCGATAGTGTCCGATAAGACTTGAGAGCATGCAGCAAAAACATGAGTGGAAGAAGAAAGTGCTATAAGCCACTCTTCTGAGGTCAAAGCAGGCTTCAGATCTCACAGACACATAAAGTGTGTCAAGTCAATTGATTCTTTATGAATCTGTTTTAAATGATTTCAGAAGCCTTCTCTTGGTTCTGGTCACAGACAACAGAGAGTGAGGGCTTGACTGTGCTTGGAGGGATCCCAGTGAAAAGTAGCTGCAGTCTTGAAAAAGCTCAAATCAAGAGGCTGAGAATTGTGTGTTTGGATGGATCAATGGTGATCTCTTTTTTATGGTGGTTCTCTAGAGGCCATAACCCATCAACAAGGGGTTTACTATGTAATTTCAAATACATGCACTTGCTAAAACTGATCATGATAAACCACAGTTAGATCTTTAAATATGGTGCTTATACTTACCTGGCAGGGTAGACACCATGATCACTAAGGTGGTTCTCCCAGGGTGAGGCTCATTCACTGCACACCGGATGTGCTGACCCCTGCGATGTGCCCAAATGCGGGATACTCGACTGCATAATTTCTGGTAGTGGGGGACTGCGTTCGCGCTTTCCCCTGATCTTTGGTTTCAACAAATAGAACTAAATAAATAAATATGGTGCTTATTGGGCTGAGGACTTGAAACCAAAGCCCTCGAGCTCACAAGGGTCTATATTAGCCACACCAGTACATATATTGAAGTAAGATGCAAACGATGACATGAGGCATATAGTCTCTGTAATTGTCCTTTATTGTATGTGACAGGAACACTCATTTAGGCAAGTAGTAGGCGGTAAGTGTAGGCAAATGAAGGGCAGAGACACGGGACATCCAACACCATGGGGAAGAAGGCTGACAGTGACAAGCTGACACTGATAGAGCACTGGTGGCAGAACACTCAGGGAATCTTCCGTTTGAGGACGTGCAGAACCCGGGCACCCAGGGTTCCATTCAACCACAGACAAACAGGCCAGGTAGGACATAACAAATAGTACTTGGCATGGCCTACAAATCTTAGTTCTGGTGTGTAATTCTATGCTTCAATGAATAGATCCAGACAGGTTTTGTGATGAGGCCCAGGCCAGGTAAAAGGAACGATCCATCTTCTGATATTTAAGTCAGGATTTTAACTAACCAAAGGTAAAGAACAACTCATCTCTGTGTTCTTCCCTACAAGGAAAACTAATTTCCATGGTCTGTATCCTACTTTCTATACACACACGAAACATCCTATCCGGCTGTTGACTTTCAAATGTCCCATGTTCACCAATCAAAGGTTAGCAAATTGAGAGTTATTTTTATGAACGTAAAATCAGACAAAATGATTCAGCAGTCGTATTGGGAAAGGACAAATCAAGACTAAGGTCCTCATTACAAGTCTGGCGATAACCCTGCCGGTGCTGCCGGTGGTTGCCGCCGGACTTGCAATATTTACCGGCGCCTGACTTCATGGAAACACTGTGGCATTACAGCCCCGGCAGTCCGTGAAGTCAGGCACCGGTAAATTGTCAATCTCCATCCCCATTTGAGTCACATAGGACTCAATGGGAATGGGAATGACGGAAGCACCGTTATCGGTGCTTCGGTGAAAGTCTGTGGGAAGGTGCAGTCCTGCCCGCCAGGTCTGAACCTGGCGGGTGGGATGACACCCGCCTGAAGGCTCGGAGTGTGCCGGTCCGGTAACAATGGTGCCGGTAGGCTTACTGGCACCGTTGTAACCGGACCGGCAAACTACGAGTCTGCAGGCGGGTGTCGTCCCGCCCGCTAGGGTCTGTAATGCCACAGTGTTTCCATGAAGTCAGGAGCCAGAAAAATGTGCAAGTTCAGCGGCAGCTTGCCAGTTGAACTGGCACGGCTACTGCTGGAGTTGTAATGAGGCCAAAGTTTATTGCCTGGTTGCAAAAATCATAGACATATAGCATTCTATTAGCCCACTGCACAAACTAATAAACCAACCCACCTTCAGGATGCCTTCCTTTATATCCCCTCATGGCCTTGGCCCTTTTGATACTTGTAATATCCATCTGGGCCTTCCCACCCCATGGTACAACAAGTGAAACATTGCATATATTCTTAATCTGTCGTCTGTTTCCATCCATCCTCCCGTAACCACATGGTTCTCCGATTCTAGTGAAGTTGCTGCGTTCTGACAATATCTTCTGTCATCTTCCTCAGTTGAGGGGTGTGGGGCCGACGCCAACTGACGCACATCGGCCAAGAATAAAGTCCCATTGTCCGATCAGGTTTAGCCCAGTATACTCCAAGATGCAGGTACAGGTGACCTTCACCCACTGCACCTGAAAGCTTCTAAAAGCCTTGCCTCTGCAGTCTTTCAGCACATGTCTGTTTTAGAAGAAGCCCTTCAGGCAAGTGTTGCCAACAGCCAGTAGGTAGTGATTTCCCTATCCATTGTCCCGTATAATAAAAGGAAAAATAAAATCTCTTGGATGCATAATTAAGCATACCACTATAGGTATAACATTCTGTTTCTGTACTTCTCCCATATCGTGGTTTATTTTTTATTTATGATCATAATCATCCAATAGCATTTATGATGACTTTTACAATAGAAATCAGACTACCCCTACCGGGGTCATCAGCGTTAACCGTTTGGAGCTGAGTAACTCAAATGTCACGATTCCTACAAACTCCAGTTTGATTAAAATGTAACTTTTCCTCTCCTTGTGATATGAACGCAACCTATGATCCTACAGTTCTTAGCACAACCATCCCACAGGTCACAAGACAGAAAAGGGTTATCTAAGGTACTGGTTTCGAGCCTTTAGCAGGTCATAGCAACAACTGAAATTTGAAACAATATCATATTTGATGCCACTCCAAGTTCGTGGCATCCCTATGGTAATGCTATGGAAATACCACAAAACTTGGTTCCCCTTACGGCCACTCAGTCTGGTGGAATTATTGCTGGATTTGGGTATGACTGTATCCCTTCTGCCCACAGTTGCCAATTAGGCCCACATTAGTGCACTTTACCTTGAACTGTCATCTTGCAACTACATTGTTCAGATTTTGTAAGTGTTCATTCAGGCTGATTGTTTCCACTGTCCCATTTTTGCTATGCATTATTCTGCCCTATTGCAACGTATGTGATATGCTTCGGTCATTGTTTACAGCCCACACTGGGCCACTATTTTTACCTGGTTATGTTAATGATTAGACCATTCAGGCCGATGGAGTATTGGGCTGCAGACATTTTTTGTTAGGGCCTGTTTGCATGTGGAAGATGACAGATGTTTCCTGTAATGTTAAACCATTGATCAGCCCACAATGACTGTGTTATTGGACACTGGATGTGTTTCGGTGTGTGGCACATGCATATTTTGCAACACTATTCAGCATCAATCTTCGCATCATGTCTATGTGACATGGATGTGTGACAGTACTCATTCACTGACATATTGCTGTAGTTTTGTAATTTAACGTGACTATGCTACATAACATCTGTGTGGTGGTATCTGTCATGTATGTGTATTGGACATGCCACTCACAGCCTGATGTGTGATGCCAGTGCTACCCAACATGCTGCAAATGTGTTGCTTTTCCATCTTTCTCTCCCCAGTGTCTGCCTTTTTGACTCCACTTCCAACTCTTTGACAGTGCATGCATGGCAGGGTTATAGTCATGTGGGACATCTGTAAATCATGTACTGGATCTCTGGCTTGTCACGGCCTATATGTGTGCTATGGTGCTCATGCCTGTTTCCATTTGTTGTCTTTCATGTTTTTGCAGGTGATGACACACTTGGTGCTGTTGAGGTTGAGGAGATTGTGCAGACCCAGGAGGAATCTCAGGCACGACCGGGCACCAGTGGGGGACGTGGTGTGTTGGTTGCTGAAAACCCAATGTTACTGCAGACCATACTGTCCAAGGGTGTCTTTGGGTGCACCTCCCCAGACCTCTATTCAGGTGCTGAGTCGGATGATGAGACTTATATGCCATCACAGGTAAGTGTTTCTGGCAGGGATTCTGTTCTGTCCAACCCAGCTGGACCAGGGGTAGAACACTCTATGGAGTTGTCAGTGTTGGTAGCTCCGCCTTTGGTGGTTACGGATGCAGGGTCACACTCAACAGCATCTCATCCTGTTCCTGGGCCAGAAGATCAGAGGGGGAATACAGTCCTGCAGCCTCAGGCAGTGCCAGCACAGCAAGGTGCAGATCACCTTGCCCCAAACAGGTTTGGCGCCCGTCGATGCGGTGGCCGTGCACCAACAGGCAATACTGTATGGGAAAACTCCATTTACCGTATGGCAACACAACAGGCAGCATCAGTAGAAATGATGGCTCAGGCAGTGGAGAGTGTGGCCACTTCCATTATCCCCCCTGAAAGGCAGATAGAGCAACAACAGCAGGCAACAGACTCCATTTGCCAGTCACACAGGGAAGACATGTTGGCGTCCAACAGGGACCGACGGGCGGCACTGGAGACTCTGCGCGAATCCATATCAGTAGAGTCACAGGGCCACAGGGTGCAACTCCTTAACCTCAGGCAGAATCTGTTTGAACTTGAGGCTTCCTGAAATTTTAGGACAGAACAGCAGCTGGAGCAGCTCACACGTTCGCTCTCAGCTGAGCTGCATGCAACACGTGAGGAGATCCGGGCATCACACGAGGCCATGCTTGCAGAAATGCAGGCAACCTGTGATGTGCTGCATGGGGATCTCTGCACTTTAATCCTCCAGAATCAGACCTTCCAGACCCGCATGCTTGCTGCCATGGAGGACCATACCAGGGCTTTGCGTGGGCTGCCTCCCATAGTGCCACTGCCTCCTTATGCAGCAGCAGAGGATGAGCACAGCGACAGAAGTTCTGCCACAATGGCATAGCCGTGCAGGCCATGAGCCCAAGGAGGTTTTTTTTCTTTTTTTGCAACATCCACGCAGGTGGGTGTTGGTGTGCACCCTGTCCTCGAACCTCCTGGGTGGCTTCCCCCACCCCCTCTGGCCCCCACATGGCCATTTTTGATTTTTGATATTTTTTTAAAGTGTGTTGCCTTGTGTGGCTCCAGTGGGTCTCCACTGTATTCCGGCTGGGCACATGCAGGCTTGTCCTGAGTTTGATTTAGAGGCTTGGGTTCGTGAGACACACACCCCTCCTGCTTCCCATTTCAATGGGCTTGCAAAGGGTGTGACCAAGTGACAGTGAATTACACAGTGACGTTGGCCTCCCATGAACTGTGTGGGCAGTCTGTAGTCAATACTGTGTAGACATCCCTAGTGGATATTGTTGTTGTATTGTACACTGCATGGTGTATTGATATGTGCTTGTGCATCCATGTCTTCCACCTAATCTGCAGGTTCCTTCCACATGTCTTCACAAGGCTGTCTACTTTGCAGATTCAGTTCATGTTGTATGCAGTACACTGAGACATTTGCGTGGCAGCAACACTCTACAGTTGGAAGTGGTTGATGTGCTGGCGTATTCAGGTTGTAAGACTACCACTACTTGAACTTAGTACTGACATGTTTTTGCATTTTTCCATGGCGTGTTGCAGCATTGTGTTGGTGGTAAGTATTTGGTAATGTGTTCTGTTAGTTATACATTTCTGGGAGCATATTGTGTGTGGGCAGTTTCCATTAAGGACATCGTACGTTGTGACACTTGTGTCAGGTCTTGTGCATTGCTTTGTTTGCTTTCACATTGCATGATATGCCATGGTGTGTTTGGTGGTGGAGCTGGAGAGGGGTTGGGTGACATGGCGCTGTTCTCATGTTGTATTTAGCAAGGGGGTAATGAATTTAGCAGCATAGATGTTTGTCTTTTGATGACACAGCATTGGTGGTGTTTGGGTAGGTAGGAATGCACACAATATAACACTTCCAGGTGACCAATCTCAGGATGGTACGGTTGTGACAGTTGAGTGTCCCTTATGTCATCATCATTGATTGTCAGCTGGTATGTGCCAGGGCTGTGTGCACTCCACAGGGGTGTGATTTTATGTGAAGTAATTAGCCACCAGCTCAGTACGGGCTGCCTCACCACGTGCCCTTTCCCCTCCCATGTGCAGCGGGCGTTCATGTGGTTGGGGATGTGGGGGCACCACCACGTCCATGGGCAGGCCCCGGCGTGTTGCAACATTGTGCAGGACACATGCTGCCACTATGATCCTGCACACTACTGGGGGAGCATATAACAGCTGCCCACCAGAACGGTCAAGGGAGCGAAAGCGTGACTTGAGCACTCGGAAATTGCGCTCCACTATGCCCCGGGTTGCAATATGGGCAGTGTTGTATCTTACCTCGGGTGGCGTGGTGGGGTTCCGAATTGGCATTATCATGTGGGTGCTCAGAGGGTAGGCACTGTCCCCTGGGGAGGTGGTGATGGGTATCATTAGTGGGGTTGTAACATTACTCAGTATCTGACATGCATGCATGTGCAGTGGCATTTATACTCACCAAGCAGCCATGTATCGCCATGCCGCCCAGCTACTAGGTCCCGGTTTAGGGTTGACATTCTGTAAATTAAACTGTCGTGGGTGGACCCTGGATAGTTGGCATATACTGAGGTGATGATTCCCATGGCATCACATACTACCTGCACGTTGATGGAATGCCAGTGCTTGCGGTTTCTATAGATGTGCTCAGATGCCCTGGGGGGAGGTAGAGCCACATGGGTGCAATCAATGGCACCTAGCACTTTGGGGAATTGTGCCACCCTGTAGAAATCCTGGACGGCAGCCTGCCTTTCTACAGGTGTTCTGGGCAGGTATATGTGCCTGCGGACTGATGGGCATGCAGTCATGATGGCCAAGACCTGGTGTAGGCAGCATGACTGCGTGGCCTGTGACACCCCCCCCACTATAGCAGTTGTCCGCTGAAATGATCCAGTGGCCAAGAAGTGCAGTACATTGAGGACCTTCTCCAGGGGGCTGAATGCTTGGGAGCACAGGGTGGGTGATGTGAGGTCATCCTCCCACTCACTCACCAGGTCGAGTATTATGTGAGGTGGAAATTTGTACCTCCCATACACCTGGTCATCAGGCATCCAAAAAGGCTGGTCCAGGGTGTAAAAATTCTGGGCCTGACTATCCTCCTCCTCCGGTATCCCACAACCACTGCTGCTAGGAACGGCATATTCATCTTGGCGTCTGAGCTTGTTTGTTGTTTGCGCGCACTTTTATGCTGCGCGGGTCCACGTACGCCTGCTTCTTGCTGGTGTATGTGTTTCCGGAGTAGCGCGTCTTTTTTGGCATACACATTAGCCCCGTTCGATTCCATGAATACTTTTTGTAGACGCACGTGTGGGCGTTCCGCGCATTTGCCTCCTGTACTTCCCCCGTGACGCCCACATTTTCATGCGTTGTTCCCCATTCCACGTGTTACGCCACCTGTTCCGCCTACTTTTGTTGTGTGCGCTGCGCTATGTGCACCACGCAGAATTTTAGCGCACATCCAGGGATTTACACGCGCACGGACTTCCATGAATCGCTGTGTGCGGGTTTTGCTGCGATTTTTCGCACCTGCACTGCGATTTGCATGCGTTCGCACGCTTGCGCCGAAAATTTCAGCGCACATTAATTCCATGAATCGGCCTGTAAATCATATACATCATCAAGATACGAGAGCCAATAAATTACCAATCATTTTATAACATCAGAAACAAATTATTAGAAGATCACCTAAAAAATAGTCAAATAGATGAAAATCCACATATTAAAATACATAAAGAATAATCTCCATACACTACTTCTAATCTTGCACGAAACAGAGACAACTGCACAGCAACAACCTCAGATTCTTAGATGTCGTGCAGTTTTAAAGGTGAGCACCCACCACCTCAGGGGTAGGGAGTAGGGAATACATGTAAACGAATTCCAAGTAACTGTAGTCTCCACAGGAGGTTAGAAATGTCAGCAGCTAGTCTGGAATGGTTTGGCCTCATCAACTATGTAACTGAATAAACTGTACTTTTTACATTAATTTTTGTTAAGTTTCCAATCATCCAGCCATAATGTCCTTATAATAACCTAAGGGGTAACAATCAGCATATCAATATAAGCTTCCAAGGAGCTCAGGATCTCTAAACAAAGCGTCCCGCATGCAGTCATGCTGACATAATTCTCACTTAAATGACAGTGATTGAGAATGGCGTGTTTAAGTATCCTTCTCCTCACTCCTGCTCACACCCACCAATTAAAGTACAGGTCAGTGGCCTTCACTCACCTCAACAAGTACACCTTGGGCAAGGCCCCTTGCTGTGGCCTGACAGGCCAAATGCCAAAGAGTAAGGCGCCTGCCAACCAACAACAAAGTCCACAGTGTGCAGAAGCTAAGTCCCTCTAATCAAATGTGCATCTTAAGAAGGGAGACCGAGAGGACGTGGCAAATCATTGCCTAAGTCAAGCAGAAGGGAAGTGAAATCTATAGGTCCACTTGTCTCCTGCCTCCTACAGACAAGAGCTCATATAACCTTGCTTTTACTGTACCTGCACCAGCCCCAGGGAATGGCAACACTAACCAATCCATATGGGCTCACAGATAAAGCATTTGGGTGGAATTCAGTTAGGGTTAGCTACCAGCCATGATCACTGTGAAACAGTCAACCAAATGCCCCAGCACAAAGTCAATGCTGGAGGTTGGAGGATGAGACTCGTGTGAGACTTTTTTTCCCGGGACTGTCTCCCAGTCCATGATTTAGGCCAGGAGGCAGTGTATGAAGGATCACCAAGGCACTCCACGTTATCCCCACCGTCATTTGCATATCTAATCCTCCTCTCTCAAAAAATCCAGGGCAAGCTGGGAAGTACAATATATGGGTACAAGGGTAGGGGGTGGAGAAAATCGAAGAAAACACCAGAACTGTCTGTACTTGCAGGTATTAGTAAATAATTCAAATGGTCCCAAAGCTTGTGTTCCATGGATAGGGCACGCAATTATATAATCTGCTCAACCCACATTTCTGGTGCCTGTGGGTGTGTATATGAACTTAGAAATCATGGCATGCAGAGGTTGTGGTTAGGGGGAATATGAGTCCTGCATAGAAGGTGGAAAGCATTCACCACTGGTGAAATAATTCCAGTGTTGCAGGCAAACCTTTACAGGCTCAGATTGTGGAGCCAGGAGACGGTATTCCGGCAAAATCTTGTCATATGAGCAAGCCATATTTCACACAGGTCATATGAGAGAGGCCCAGAATTACATGGTGGAGTGTGGAGTAGAGCATGGCAGTGCATGATAAGCTGCATAAAGAAGGGAGAGGAGTGGTAAAGGTGCAGAGAGAAGAACGAGGAGAGCAGAAGGTGGGAAGAGAAAAGAGTGGAGGGGATGTGATAAAGAGTGGGAAAAAAAAGTCTAAGTGGTCGAATAAAGGATTATTCAAGTGAAGCAGCAAAGAGATTGAAGAGAGTTAGAAGGAAATGGCAAAAAGAGAACAGAGGGAGTAGAAGAGATGATTAGAATATAACTAGATCAAATTGTGTGCGCTAGGAAGGTGAGAAGAAAGAAGAGGATAAGGAGGGAAACCAGCCCAAGAGAGGGGCAGGGGCAAAGGAAAAACTCCATATCCTGGGACCCTGCTTCAGTTCTTGAATTGGTAACAAAAGATTTCAAGGGGATGCAGGTCTGATGGGGACAGCGATCAGGCATGTTACCACAATCAGGGGAACTTCATACAACAGGGTTTGATAGATTGGGACGAGTCTGACACCTGATCCTCATTTAGATGGCTCATAGTACTAGAGGCGGAGGTTCCAGGTAACGTATGAATCTTGCACTGGTGCCCACACCTTGCCTGCATCTTCTAAAATAATGTCTCGCCTTAATAATTTAGCAGTGCCTGCCATTCCTGGGATGACTTTACAGACAACAAATGATAAACTGTATATGATGTAGGATTATGTATGTTGGCCAAACTAGAGAGCGCTCCAATCAAGCAGCCATATTGTTGCCACACATTTGGCACTATCTAAGTGGGTTCTCGAATTCGATGAAGCGTATGTTTGCGCTATGAACCGAGTGCTTCTCATTTTTTATTTTACTATATTGTTTAAAACACAGACCTAGCTGGAGAGGAGAGCACTGGAGAGTTGTACAGGGAGTGGGCAGCCAGCGTTTAATCTGGCACCTTTTAACAGCAACACACTACTGTGAATTGTGGCCTGTGCATCCATGGGGCTTAATCCATGGTCAGGTGTTGTTGAAAACGCCACTTTTTGAGAGAAATTGCAGAAACTGGAGAATTGTGGGTGCATTCCGAGCCAATAAGGAGAGAAAGCTCCTGAGGGTGTGTGCATGAAAACAGAAGGATTGTTTGCAGGTCCTCTCTTTGCAGTTGTGATTTGAGCCAGCTGGTCAATTTGCTGCGGTGGGAGCCTGTACCACCAGATATGTGGAGCTTAGCCACCAAGTACACCAGGTGTGATACTCATGACTGCTTTCTAAATGATACATGCAGTCTTGGAGAGTATCCTGGCTTGGAGAGGAAACCAATGTAGTTCAGGTGATTTGTTGTATTTTCGTGCCCCAGTATCAAGGCATGGTGGAATGGTTTAATGGGAGCCAATTGAGTGGCACTGTTGGGTATTTTGTGTAGGTAGATTTGGGGCCTGGCGGTATTTTCTTACCGCCGAAAAATAATTTAGCAACAATCACTCCTTGTATTCAGATTGGGCCATGTACAACAATAATACAGTGGACATGCATTATTTCAGCACACAGACATGCGTGGTTGGTATTCGTGTTTGGTGGTATTTTGGTGAGCATAATTCCTTTGTTTTATTTGTGGCCCCAATATCCAGAACCCCTTATTTTTGTTTAGATTTTTCGTGTAATCACTGGAGAGACCTCAGGCTTGCATTTCAGGAACACCACATTTTCATTTTTAGTGTGCCACCATGGGCAATTTCTCTCTGTCTTATCTACGGCAGCGAGCTATCATGTGGTATTTTTTACTATCTTATATACGGTAGTGAACTATGTCCCGGGCAAAAAAAAATAAGCATACATGAAACAACATTTTAAATTCAATGCATTTTCATTCTGCACACCGACCATGAGCTTCCATTAATTTTTTTTTAACTTTTTATATTATTTATTTATTTACATATATTTCAGTGTTTATGTGCCATTATAATAATCAACTTTTTAACTTCTCTGTCACTGCCTCCTGACTGTACCCAATTATTTTATATTTTTTTGTGTTCAAGGGACTTTCTGTTGTATTGTGTGCATCAGTGGGCAGTAGCCCCAGGGCTTTCTATTTCTAAATGCTCAAGCCGCCTGATCTCGTGTCTGGGATGGCATGGCTTGATCTGATTTACATGGACAAACTGCTCTATCGCTGTTTCACCTTCATTCTTCAAAATTGTATACACTACAGGAGAGATCTTATCTATAATTCGAAATGGCCCCTGCCAGGCTGCTAGAAATTTAGAATTTTTCTGTTTACTTTTTCCAAAATGAAACTTGTACACCTGATCCCCAACACTGTATTCTCTCACTGATGTTCTTTTATCATAGTATGTTTTAGCACTGTCAGCAGCCCTTTCCAGATTTCCCTGCACAAAAGCAAATGCATGTTGTAAATGCTTCCTCAGTTCATCAATGTACTCATGAACTGTGGATGCACTCACAAGTGTCTGCTCATGTGTTTTGTATAGCAGGTGTTGTGGTAACACCATTTTCCTACCTGTCAAGACCTCATGGGGGCTAACACCTGTTGCTTTGGCAGGAGTGGATCTGATTGCCATCAAAACCAACGGTAAACTTATATCCCAGCTGGAACCTGCTTCTGCCACGAATTTCTTTAAAATATCCACAACAGACCTATTGCTCCGTTCAACTCCACCTGAAGAGGCTGCCCGATATGCGATATGTAGTTTCCTTTTCACACCCAGTATTTGCCATACCTTACTCATTAGGGGACTTGTGAAATGACTTCCTCTGTCTGACTCAATTCTTTGTGGCAACCCAAACCTTGAGAACACATGGTTCACCAGCAATGTGGCTGCTGTTTGCGCACTACAATCTGGTGCAGGAATACATTCAATCCACTTCGACATCAAACATATCACACTTAAAATGTAACGGTGTCCTCTGCTCAACCTTTTTAAAGGGCCTACATAGTCTATTTGCAACTCTGACCATGGGAGAGTTAGGCCTCTTTTCATCAATGGTGCTCTATGAATTGGTGAAGCAGGTTTAAATTGGGCGCATACTAGACATCCTCTAGTATATAATTCCACATCTTGAGACATATGTGGCCAGTAAGCATAATCTTTTAGTATCTCCAATGTTTTTTGTGAACCTCTGTGGCCTGCAGTTATTGCATCATGTGCATGTTGTAGCATTAGCCCTCTGAATGAAAGGGGTACCACCCACTGTATCTGTCCTGTTATGGACTCTCTAATCATGAGTCCATCTTGTAATCTAATTCGTTTTTTATTCTTTAATAGTACCCTCAACTCTTCTTTTCACATACAATCATTTTCTGTTAAAGGGTTTTGTTCAGGATCTATCAAATGATTATAATAGATTCCCAAAATTCGATCATTCTTTTGTGCCTCAATCAAATCGTGGTCTGGCGTGTCAGGGCCCCATTGCACCACTGGTTGATCTACCTCCTTTGGTGCTTTAGAACGTGTTACTGCATCAATCTGTATTTCACCCAGTAAATCATCAATAGGTAGCAATTCTCCCATCACATCCCCAATTTTAGCCAGGTGGTCTGCCTTATCATTTCCCTCCTTATCCTCTCCTGGTGTTTTTAAATGCCCACACATTTTTCTCCAGTATATTGTTAGATCATTCTCTGACACCAATTTGTCTATGGCTTGTGTCATTTTTCCATGTTTAAGTGGCTTTTTGTTGTATGTAATCATTCCTCTTGCTTTCCAGCCAGGTAAATATTCCACAAAACTATTCCGTGCATAGTCAGAATCAGTCACCAGGACAATTTCACTGAACTTTCTATCAACTGCAGTAGTAATTGCTTTATAAATGGCTGCCAATTCCGCCACTTGACTGCTCCTAGCTCCAATCCTCATCCCTATACTGGGGACTCCTTCACATTTCAACCAGACATTTCCTATTCCTGACACTAATTGTTTATTACTGTCATTTTCAATGTGAAAAGCACAACCATCCACATATACAGTTGGCAAATCCTTGCATGTTTTTTCATCAAAAGCTTTGTGTGGTGATTGTTCAAATTCCTGCCAAATGGGTTCCACTTCCATTTCATTTGAGATTTGTTCAGATGCGCAGTCATGTAAGTCAGCTAACCCTTGAGCAATCGGGCTCTTTTTATTTTGTCCATATCTCACTTCTACAGGAAAACCTTGTAATGCCAGCGTCCATGAAGTGATTCTGGACTGTGCTAGATTACTTGACCTAATTCTTTTACTCTCTAAAACTGCAAAGGTTGATGATTTGTTTCAATAATCACCTTTTCTCCCTGAACAATGGGGCGGAAATGTTGTAGCGCCCACACAGTGATTAATAGGGCCTTTTCACATTCATTAAATTTCATTTCAACTTGGGAAAATGCCTTACTTGCATAGGCAATTGTTTTGTGATTCAAATCATGTTTTTGTGATAACACTGCTGACATACAATGTTCAGAAAAACCTATTTCTATAAAGAAATCCCTACCTTTTATGGGATATGCTAAACATGGTGCCTTTACCAGACATTCCTTCAGTTTAGCCACTGCCTCAGACTGCTCTTTTTCCCGGTCACGGTGTGACATTCATTTATGTTACTGTTTTGTGATTTTAGTTTCTTAGGCCTCAATGGTTTTTTGGTTAAGGACCACAGCACTCCATTCACCCCATCTATGTGAGGAGACAATCTTTTCAGGCAATCTGTCCCCATCAAAAATGGAATTTCACAAATAGATGTGATCAATACCTCTTGTTTCATTCTGTGCTTTCCTATTTTTATGTCAACCTCAGTTACACCTATGATGGGCACCTCCTCCCCATTAAAGTTATGCACTGGACCTTGATTTTCCTTCACCGTGATCTGACTCTGTGGGGGTCTCCCTTCATTGATACTCTTTACCAGCTCCTTGGACATAATTGTGGCCTGTGCACCAGTGTCAATCATAGCAAATGTGTGGCATTTTTCTTCTACAGTGATGGGTGCATAATATCTGTCCTCAACTTCCTCTAATACACATAAGAAGTGTGAATTCTTACTGATTTCAGGGCTCACCTTTCTCAGGCCTTTTTCACTTTTGGCTAAGCACATTGGTAAATGGAAAGACATTTTTCCCTCCTTTTTACCCATTTCTGCGCGAGAGACTTTATTCATTTCTCCATGATCAGAGGTTTTTTGGAGTGTGGCCACTGTTCGCCCATCCATCTGGGTAACATCAAAGACCACATTACAACCTTCCAACTGAACATGTGTAACAACATCATTCAGCAATTTGTCATTGTTTAATTCCGTGCATTTGTGATCATTTAGTGTGATACCAGCCCTTTCAGCTTCTTCAAAAATGTGTGGCTCAAAATGTCTTCAGGTGATTGACCCGTACCCTCCTTTTGAGTATTTCCTTTTTCTACCTGTGTTTGGTCATTGTTTTGCTTGCCCAGGGAAGGAGCTATAGCATCCCCACTTACTCCCTGTTCACTGGCATTCCTCATGCATGAGTCATTTTTCTTAACTCTGTCTCTTTGTTCTTTTGGAATTCCAGGTGTTTCTTTTTTATTTGCACAAATCTTCAATGTTTGATTTAGTTCTAGGTTAAACCGTACCTCTTTTTTAAAAGTATTTGCATTTTCTGTTACATGTTCATCTATTGGTGCTTTCACTTTTAAATCATTAGGCATCACAGAGTCATTATGCAAAATTACATCAGGGCAATCTGTCTTTTTGGCACTGCAGGTGCCGTAAGTACTTAGTCACTTCTCAGAAGCCCCCGTTCATTGCTAGGGCCATCAGCCCCCTCTTTAGATGGTTATTTTTGTGCTGTATAGAGCTTTCCTATTTGCTCAGCTAACATTTTCACTTGGGCCTCAAGGCACTGGAACCTTTCCATCTCTCTAGAATCCTCTTTCTGTGGCCTAGGTCGATATTGGTTGTTTTCCCCCTGATTGGATCTATTCTGATACCTCTCAGGTGATTGATGTCTGTTGGGATGGTTTCTGAACTCTTGATTCATTTGTGGAGGAGAACGGGGTGCACCCATCCTTTGATTATAGTCCCCTGGTGGGGAATCATTGTACTGACGTGGATTGTAGTTCATGTTTTGCCTCATGTCCTGTCTCTCAGATTGTGGGTACTGGCCCCTATGTTGATTTCCATTATCAGTAAATCGATCCACATATCGGGGTCTATCCTGATTACCATATATCATGGTGTTGAGATCAAATCTGCTCTGTGTCCCCAAGGACTGGTAGGGACCATCATTTATTTGATGTTGATTTTGTCTCTGGTTATTGTTCATATCTGCCATATCAGGCCGATATCCTACTCGGGGTCTGTCCCCTAAATACCTAGGGCTGATGTAGCTCTCCCTATTACTAGGATCATGTGATTGGAACATTGGTACAGGAAAGGGCGATCTTTGTTGATTACCCCTTTGTTCAGGTGTCGCATTATTTTTACCTTGGCTTTGAGCAGACTCAAGGGACATTTTGGCTGACCTGATTTCCATTACTGTGGCTGAGAGTTCTTTAGATTTAGGTCTAGTATCTTTCATTTTATCACTTTCTCTACCCTGACAATCGAGTACCTCATATAGTTTTGTGCTTTGATGTACAATCCATTCAAGGGACTTGTCACGGTTAAATTCACAGACCAATTGGGATATGATGTCTTTCTGTAGCCCATGGAAGTATGCAGTTTTAGACTCATTGGAATTTGGGTCAAAAGATACATCAAAGCGAGAAAATGCTCTTTTTAAGTCTTGTAAAAATTGGCGAGGGGATGTATTAGGTCCAGCAGTGATTGTGTAAGCGACTTTCTTTGCCTCCTGCAATGACTGAAAAGGAGAAAAATTATGCCAAATTTATTTTTCAAACTCCACCCATGTCATATTCTGCTGTTCATTTAATCCCCTTATGATGCTGGCCGTCGGGGCATCTAAAGTTAAATGAAAATATTGTCTGTACTGTTCCTTAGGTATCTGGAGTGCTTTAAAAATGTCATGCACCGCTTCCAAGTGATCCTCAATGCAGCATTCACCTCCCTTTTCAAATGGTTTGATCAGGGCTTTAATGGATTTCATTATTTTTATGGGGCTACTGTTGCAATGCATGGAATTGCACTGTTTTGTGATTCAATCCTGTTTTCAGGTGTAAGAGATTGGTGGCTGCCCACAATGGGAGTATCAAATCCCCCAAGGGCGCTGCAACCAAGTTCAGTCACCGGCCCAGTCACTGGAGCACTAGCTCTTTGGGCAGAACTAGAATTCACCTCCACTCCATTGAATGTGGTACCCTGCTGCCTCTCCTGGGACCTGGGAATGCACATTTGCTGTTCTAAGTCCTTACACTTTTTAAGGAGTCTGTTTGCTTCATTTTGCAAATAGTTGTTTTCATCACTCATCTTATTAATCACCTCCTGCATGTCGCACATTTGCATTTGGCATTCATTGAACCCTTTATTTCTCTTGTCTCTTTCTTGAGTCATTTTAATCATTTCTTGTTCTGCACTCTGGAGATCACATTCTTTTTCACAATGTTCTTTTTGTAAAATCTGCATTTCTGAAACAACCTCATCTTTATCCTGTCTAATGTGGTCCACTAAGGCTTTTAAGTGTACCAATTCTTGCTCACTATCCTCAAATTGTTTCTTGCTTTTGGATAACTGAGCATCAAAGTCTCTGCATTTTAATTGCATGTCTTTTTGGCATACATCCAATTCTGCTCTTAACATTTCCTGATTTTTACTTGCCCGATCTAATTCAGTTTTTAACCTGTTAATTAGCTGGGTATCATTTTCCTGCATTTGCAGGGACCTATTCAAAATAAACCATATTTTGCCGCATAGCCGTATTAAACCGTCTTTCTCTGCACTTTTATCGGCTGCATTCAATAATCTTGTAAGGCAGACCTGAATTATGCTGCCTTCTGCAAATATATTGTCTAGTTTTTCTTTCTGCACCTCACCCTGAATGCGGTCACGCCATTCTAAGGTACTGTTCGACGACCACGTCCCATGTGCAAACAACTTTGCCTCTAAATATTGCACTAGGTCTGAAAATGTGGTTTCCCTTTGTGACATTCTGAAATTCATTTTTAGTGGCACACTGCTGTTATAAAATGGGTTCCCTTTAATGTGCAAATGGCAGTGTGAGACACGCTTGCCACGCCCAGTAGGTACTCTATGATCACTTTCCCGGCCTGCAACGCACCATAAATATGTTGGGTATTTTGTGTAGATTTGGGGCCTGGAGGTATTTTCTTACCGCCGAAAAATAATTTAGCAACAATCACTCCTTGTATTCAGATTGGGCCATGTACAACAATAAAACAGTGGACATGCATTATTTCAGCACACAGACATGCGTGGTTGGTATTCGTGATTGGTGGTATTTTGGTGAGCATAATTCCTTTGTTTTATTTGTGGCCCCAATATACAGAACCCCTTATTTTTGTTTAGATTTTTCGTGTAATCACTAGGGAGACCTCAGGCTTGCATTTCAGGAACACCACATTTTCATTTTTAGTGTGCCACCATGGGCAATTTCTCTCTGTCTTATCTACGGCAGCGAGCTATCATGTGGTATTTTTCACTATCTTATATACGGTAGTGAACTATGTCCCGGGCCTCCCTTTCTGCCGACTCATAGACCTCCGGTAGACTACTACACACACAGTTGGTTATAATTGCTCATACTGAATTACATTGTGCACACATCTGCAGCCAGATCTTATGTTTAGCTACCATGAAAATGACAATTGCACTGTCTAAACATCTCCCCACATCATCAGTACTGTATTTGTAAATATAAAACACACCACCCGTCTGCTTTCAGATATTTTTGTGTACTATAAAAGTTGCATTTAAACACGATCTCACTCTTTACAGAAATAAATGAAATAGTACAGTAACAGCATTATCTGTGATACACTCACTGAAAAGAGAGTGGCGGAGACAAGAACTCAATTTGCAACATTAAACACGTGAGTAATGCACAGGAATCTTCATTCCTACACTGACTGAATATTCTCGTACACACTCAGCCCCCACACCTCAGCGAGATAATTACCAGGCTTATTCAGCATGTAACTTCTTTGGCTGTTCGCCTTCTGAAGGGGTTCACCCAGGAAGGACAAGCTTCTGCTGTCACTCGAACTGGTGCTTGTTGACTGGAAAAGCCAGTATCTGCAACCAAGTTGAATCTGCTTTAGGAATCAGGCATCCCCAGCTGTCAACCCCGTCCTTCTTCGAGCTGTGTCAAAATGTCTCTGCCATTCTTCCCCCAGATTCCCCCGTCACAGCCTCTAACATGATGCTTGATGTGACGTGCTCCAATCAGAATCAATCATGTTCTATCCTCCTACTTTTAACAATGGTTCTTCTTGTACAGTTGCAACTGTAACAAGCTGATTTCCTGCTTATTCAAAGTCTTTGCCTCCTGCAGTTACTGTGGGCAGAGCACAGAAAGGTAAAGAAAAAAAAAACTTTAATGTGTGTTTAAAACTGATTTTCAGAGAATGCCTCTTTTTGCAGTGAAGACACATCTTTTATTAATGAGTTATAATTATTAGTCTTGTTAGTGAGATTAGTTTGTTAATTACCAAATGTGTCTCTTGCAACATAGGCATTTCAGGTGAGAAATGGTGTGCATTTTGAAGGTACAGATGTGTGCTTTTAACTGTGAAAAATGTATCTGCATTTTATATGTAAAAATCGTTTTTGACTGAATAACCTGCCCTTACTTATATGTCCATGTTACACTGGCAACACATAGCTTGAAACAACTGCATCATAGCAATGCACCAAACCCATGCAGTGGCGCCGCATAAAAATGCTCAATAACACATGTCTTGCTGTACCACATTATATCAATGCACCAAACCCATGCAGTGGCGCTGCACTTAAAAAAATAAACATGCTATACATTGATCCTGTGCAGTGGTGCTGTACTCTGTGCTCCCAAAACACGCTAAACACTCCTACAGCACAAAGCCCCCTAATAGGAGGGCATTTCCCACCTCCATGTGCAAGACCACAAGTGCCTACACTACATTCCAGAAGTCCTGAGAAGGGATGAAGGGTTTCATTTTGCGAAGGGTAGAGATTTGGTGCAAGGCCGTTTGGGGCTTCTTGGATATGTGTGTCTGGAAGGAAAGGCTGTTGTGAATGACGAAGTCTAAGGATTTAGATGAATCCAAGAGTTTTGGGCCATATCCTTCTATGTGCAAATTATTGAGCTGTTGTTGAACAAGATGTAGTTAAGCAAAGGGGACCGATAAGAATGAATTCTGGCAATTTTGAATTGCTTAGGTTTGAGTTGGGAAGCACGAGAAGGCTGCGTACCTGGTTTCTTGGTCTTTGATCTTGCCGAGGTCGCCGGTCTGGAACCAGTCGAAAGACGAGCTTGTGGCACGAGAGACCAGCCTCTCCGCCACCCAAAACTGATACTGGGTGGAGGATGGGCCGATTCCCAATGTCACGGAAAGCACTCTCCTGATTAACGTGATGAAGGGACTGTGCAAGCACAGACAGGAGAGGCTACAGTCTTGTTGCCGATCACGGCCAAGGATGGAGTCCGATGGAATCAAGTCCAAAAGCACGTGAACTGAAGCGGGGGTCAATGATTCCGGCGTGGCAGATATATTCTTAGTCCACAGGAACGGATTTAGAGGGTAAGGCTGGACAGGAATGGAAGGAACCAGGCTGGAACAGATCCAGGTAAAAGTATGTCGGCAGGCCCTGAGTTGAGTCTGGTAAGTTGCTGACAGAGCCAGGGGAACCCAGGTAGAGTATGATGGCAGGCCCAGGGAGAACCCAGGTAAAGTATGCTGGCAGGCCCAGGGAGAACCCAGGTAAGGTATGCTGGCAGGCCCAGGGAGAACCCAGGTAAGGCATGCTGGCAGGCCCAGGGAGATCCCAGGTAAGGTATGCTGGCAGGCCCAGGGAGATCCCAGGTAAGGTATGCTGGCAGGCCCAGGGAGATCCCATGTAAGGTATGCTGGCAGGCCCAGGGAGGAACTCAGATGAGTAGCAGGCAGCCCAGAGTGGACTCAGGTAAGTTGCAGGCAGCCCAGGGTGGGCTCAGGTAAGTAGCAGGCAGCCCAGGTAGAAATGCTCACGGAACAAAGCAAACCGCGTTGAGACGCGGCTTGCCTTGATCTGCGGCTCCTTTTATGGGTCGCCGGCGCCCATGAGGCTTGAAACGCAAGCCGCTTCACCTCCGGGCGCCGGCGTACTCAAAGCGAGTCCTGGAAGGCAAGCCCTTCCTAGGACTCGAGCCCAGTCCACGGCGCATGCGCGGAACCGAGACAGAGGTCTCCCGCGCATGCGCCGTGGCCCTCCGGCCCCGACACCCAACACTCTCCCTCTGGCGAGCCCCCAGGCACGGAAGCGCGGGTAGACTCGCCAGGAGGTGACGGGGAGAGCGGGCGCGGCGGACCCCGGTCTCCAACGTGGCGTGACAATCGTGGAGACAAATGATGTCCTGTGGGCTTTTTACTCTCATGTACTTTTCATCTCATGTGATTTTAGCTTCTTCTCTCTTTGCGAAGACAATGGTACAGCTGGTGCTGCTGTTGTACTCTTCATGCATGGCCTTTGTCCATTTTGGCTGCTCTGGTGTGTATTCATTAGTAGTTAAAGAAAAAGAAACAAACAGCCCTACTACATAACCGCTGGCACTAATGAAATTGCCAATGCAGAAGAACAAAATACTGTCCAACCTTAAAATCTACTATGGGGGGATAGCGTAGGAGGTAAATACATACAGAGGTAAGTACCATAGCCATAGAAATACAGTCAGAATAATTGTATTACTGCCAGTAATTACTACTAAGCACTAGGAAACTAAGCAACAAATAACAAGCTTCCTTTGCCAGAATTTACTGCCCAAACTAAAGGTCTCAAAAATGTTAGCACCCATAAATAGAATTAAGAATGTATCATCTGCAAATATTACATACAACAACATGCATTAGGGGCGACATGCCAGGCCACGGAATCTAAATATACGACTAGCTATATTTTTTACTGAAGGGGTAAATATGGCTGCAAGCCTCGTTCTTTTTCAGTATAGTGTACCTGCTGGTAAACATCTCAATTTCTGTTACAGCAGCTGGTGGCGTTGATATTTACATAGAGGGTATTTCCCTCTGGTGGTAATGTCATACCACTGGCGGTAATGTGTAGTGTGTATGCTACCCGTGGTATTCCCTAGAAGAGGAGTAATACCAGCGCAGGTATAATTGACAGTCTGCTGTCAGAATGTCTATGTTATATAGCTCAAGTACTTATAATTTACCGTGTGTTATGTGTCTTCCCCGAAGCAAAAGTGATGGTATCCTCTTGCAACGGCAGACAACTGTGTTCTTGGAATAGTAAAAATATTGCTTATGCATGCAGAGAATATGCATATATTACACCTTAACATGAGTATAAAGGCAACATTGCAAACATTATTAAACTTTGTAAATCCCTGGGAACGTGCACGTTAACTCCACAAATCTAAATTTGAAATTAAGTCGAATGCTATCCTTGGCGGTATTCATTTTCAATAAACACACACATATTGCTGGGTTAAGAATATCAAAGATACAGCTGACAAAGTTAATGAATAATTGTATCACTGTTATAGTAGGGTTGCAAATGAATGCAAATACAAGGAAAGGAAGGCATGCAGCATGCTGATAAGAAGACCTGGAGCGAAGAAGGCTACACAAGCTGATTTAGCAGCCAGGGGAAGAACAGAAGGCTCCAACAGCCAACCACCAGCTATGCAGGATTCCTGAGCTGGAATACAGATAAGCCTAGGTCTAGACGGATGATGAGAGACAACACGCAAAAACGTGTTTAGCTCGAAGCATCATTTTCAGTTTACACGGAGAATTTGCGCTGACACACAAGATTGTTATCGGCTGATGAAGAATAGTGCTTTTAACACTTCCTGAGCTCCCCTACCTAGCCCATCTGCCTTCTCCCACCAGCCCCATATACTGCACAGAATTCTCATGTAAATAAATGTCAACCAAAATTAAATTGGGACCAAACTGTATGCAGAGATGCACTTTAGGTGAGTATTTAAGCTACTGACTATGTGACTGGAGAAACAACTCAAAGTGTACAGGAGAAGGAGATGGGAGCCACATGCTCCTTTGAGTCTGAGAATAATGATGCTGATGAGCGAGATAAAGTTGCCCCATAAGATTCCAGGGCAGTCACTTGCAATCCTAGTTCCTATATAATGTGTACTTAGATGTTCCTCTTAAGCCTATCCCGATCCCCAGTAGGTTTGTCATTATTTGCCACGTAGTATGACTTCCCCTCTGCTGTATTTTGAGTATACAATCTAGTTTTTATGAAAAGATAATTGAGAGAAATTGAGTGTGCGCCCACTGATGTTCGTTGTAACTCCCTGTTTTAGATAGTTGATAATAAAACAGTACTTTGCCATCTTCCTAAATTGGTTTGGTTATTTGGACTCAGAGTTATTCTGTGAACCCAACCATTTCATGCATGTTCCTAAAAGGCCATAAACTCACGTGCTGGTGGTGCAAATGTTTCAAACAGATACAAACTAGTTTGTCTCCAGAGCTTTGGACTATTGGGCATCCTCTGCCATTAGCTGGAAGATTGCAGTGTTTCCTGTGGAGAGCGGCCAAAGGGAAATAAACTTGCAAGAAGAACCAAGATGGTGGGCAGGTGCCCCTTTGAAGAAATCCCTTCCCATTTTCCACAGGCGCTGTGCGAATGGAAGGCAAAGTGGTTGGATTGGAGGAGGAGTCCATACCGAAGGCCTCTTGTTGATCAATGAATGGTGAGTAGACTAAGGGGATAGGCAAATGAGGGACGGGATTGTCATCATTTTGATTAACGGGAATAATTGTAGAGATAAGAGAGACTGCCTAGTGGTTCCCGATTCAAGGGAATCAGAAGGAGACATTTCAAATCCCAATGAGGGTAGAGTGAAATATAAAATGCGTAATTAGGATTACATGTTTGACTAGTATGAATATTGGTTGTTGAGTAAACTATCAAAGAGTGATAGAGATTGTGAAAAATTGAAGAAACTTGAAGAGCAACAGTGATTGAGTTATAGCAAACAGTTTGGCACACATCTAGAAAATAAATACACCAATCAAGAGAATAGATATACGATTGGTGGACCTTACTCATATTTGTTGTTTTAAAATGTTGTAAAGTGGTAATTTAAGCCAAGGTATAAGGTTTATTTAACAGTCTGTTAAGTATCAACAGTCAATTGAGACTTGTCATCATGGGGGATACTCCTCTAATTCACCTATGCAAGACACTGCCAAAGCATATGGCCAAGCTCAAACAGTACAGTGCAGAATTTTTTAAAGGGCATGGCAGATAAAATTTTCATGCCGTGGCCACAAGGGGGATCATTGTCAAGAGCGGTATTTCAACACATATGATATGATATGATATGGCATTTATAACACACCTATACACAAGTGTTTCAAGGCACGACGAGGCAAGGGGGGGGAAACAGAGGGAGGACAGACAGCGAACCTACTAGGCCAAGTGTCATTCAGATCGTGCAAGTGCATGGGAAGGGGAAAAGGAAAAGTGTGCGGGGGAAGGGAGAGGGGAAAGTGCAGTACATGGGAAACAGTGGAATAAATAAGAAAATAAATAAACGGCCAGCTTGTGGCAAGTGCAAGGAAGTGCAAACAAAGTGCTGGTAGGGGGACTGTAGGGATACAGAACAATGGTCCCCAGGTGCAGGGGTTGCCAGGGAGGCAGTGCAGTGGGCAATTGACGGGGCCTGGGCCAGCGATCAGAAAGGGTGGCCAGGTAACCCGGGCAGTTTCAGTCAGGAAATCAGCAGGGGAGAGGGGGAGAGAAAGCAGAGGCAAAGAGGAAGGTTTTGAGGTGCTTCCGGAAACCAGAGATGGTTCTCCTCAAGTTTCAGGGAGGCAGGAAGGCTGTTCCCAGCTGAAGAGGGTAATCTGCCACCAACTCGTTGCTTGGAGAAGCGACTGACACTGAGGGAGTTGGAGGCAGATGAGCAAAGAGCTCGAGAAGGAAGATATTTAGGAAGAGAGTGTTGAAGATATTTTGGCCCCAGGCCCCAGAAGGACTTGTGTACAATGCAGAGGGTTTTGAACTTAATCCTCGCAGCCACTGGGAGCCAGTGCAGGGATTTCAGTCCTGGAGAGATACGATCCCTGGGCTTGAGGCCAAGGACAAGTCACGCAATCCTGTTCTGGAGTAGTTGCAGAGGGCGGAGAGTAGAGGCAGGCAGATTTAGATAGAGGCTGTTACAATAGTCCAGACGAGAGAGGACCAGGGCTCTGGAGAAAGTGAGCTTCTGGGGGAAGGAGAAGAAAGGAAGAATACCTCTAAGGAGGTGCAGCTGGTAGTGTGACTTCTTAGAGACGTCAGAGATGTGAGGGGAGAAGGAGAGAGCAGAGTCGAAGATGACCCTGAGGTTTTTAGCCTTGCAGGTGGGAGTAGGAAGAGGGCAAAGAGAGGCCGGCCAGAGAGCTGCAGGGAAGGAGGGAGTGGGTGTGAGTAGAATCTCAGTCTTACTGGCATTAAGGCAGAGGTCATTGGCGGCACACCACTCCTGGATGGCGGACAGACAGTCAGAGATGAGGGAAGCAGAGGAGGAGGCCGAGGGTAGCCTGAAAATGAGCTCGGTATCATCCGCATAGCACTGAAAGTTGGGACAGAGAGCGGCGATGCGGTGGGAAAGGAGTGCCATGCATTGGTTGAACAGCCAGGGAGAGAGGTTAGATCCCTGGTGGACACCACAGGTAGAGAAAAAGATGTCAGAGAGAAGGACCCAAGTTGGACCTGGGAGAGTTGATTGCAGAGGAAAGAATTCAGCCACGCCAGAGCCTGACCAGTGATACCCTGGTTATCACAGAGACGGTTGAGCAGGATGGCATGGTTGACAGTGTCAAAGGCAGAAGAGAGGTCAAGCAAGATGATAATGCACGGGGTATTAGAGTCAAGGTTGGTGAGCAGGTCTTCACGGGTGTTCAGGAGAGCAGTTTCCATGCTTCTGGCAGCTCTGAAGACAGACATATGGTCATGAAGACAACCAACAGACTCAGTGTGGAGAATGAGCTGGTAGATGGCCAGTTTCTCCAGGAGCTTGCCCATGAAGGGAGTGAGGGAGATTGGGCAATAGTTAGCTGGGCAGGAGGGGTCTGCAGAGGGTTTCTTAAGAAGAGTGTGCACAAGGGAGTGCTTCAGGAGGAAGGGAAAACTCCAGTGGCGAAGGATTGGTTGCAGAAATCAGCCAGGGCAGGAGCCAGGGAGTCGATGTGGTCCTTGATAGTTTTGGAGCAACAGGGGTGAACCTGTTTTGACAAGACTTTCATAGATCGGACTTGTCTATAAACCTTGTCTGCAGAGAAAAGGGGAAAGGCCGAGAAGGAGGGAGGAGGGGTGGCTGAGGAAGGTCCAGAGGAAGAGCAGGGTGTAGAGGGGGGAGGCGAAAGGAGGAGAGTGAGGACAGGATGTCCTGAGTTTTAGAAATGAAATGAGAAGCCAGTGCTGTGCAGAGGGCCTGGGAAGGGACAGGAGAGGTAGAGACTGTGTCAGGATTGGCCAGTTCCTTGCAGATTTTAAAGAGTTCATCCAAGTTGTTTGATGCCGCAAAGACACGGGCTTGGATATGGGCTCTCTTCTTGGTGAGGACGGAGAGCCGGTATTGCCTTTGCAGCAGGCGGCAGGACAGTTTGTCAGAGGATGAACTTGAAGCACGCCATTTCTTCTCGGCCACCCTACACCTGCGTTTTAGGGTGACGAGGTCTGAGTCATACCAGCAGTTACACTTGGCTTTGGGCTTCAGGCGGATTCTCATGACAGGGGCAAGGATATCAAGAGTATCAGATATAGAAGAATATAGCGTGGAGAGGACTGTGTCAGGGTGAGAGTCAGCCAGAGGGGGAGGAGGGAGTGAGAAGGTGGCGGCAAAAGCCTCAACTGACACGTGTTTCATGGGTCAGATGACCGAGAAGGTGGGTGGCAGTGATGGAGGTGGCTTGGCCAACCGGGTGGGGAGGTTGAGGTGGGATGAAAGGAGAAAGTGATCACTCCAGGAGAGAGGAGTGGAGAGAGGGATAGAGAGGGGAAGGTCAGAGGAGATCAGAACATCCAGAGTTTGTCCTGCAGAGTGAGTCGGGCCAGAGGGGAGAGTGGTGAGTGAGAGAGATTCGCAGAGGTAGCAAAGGAGTACTGAGGGGGGACAGGAGACATCCAGATGGATGTTGAAGTCTCCAAGAAGGAGGAGTTGAGTGGCTGAGGCCAGGAGTGAGGAGGACAGGTCTGCCCAATCAGAGAGTAAGGAAGAAATCTGACCAGGTGGCCGATAGATAGCAGCCACGGTAAGGGAGTGGCTCGGGCAGAGAGAGAGCCTGCAGACGAGGCATTCAAAAGAGGAGTGGGCCTACGTAGGAGTGACAGAGGCAGGAATCCACTCAGGGAAGATATGGGCAACGCCCCCACCAGAGCGGTTGGGCCTGGGCACGGAGAGGATCTTGTAGACATCAGGAAGGAGCGTCTCAAAGCTGGTGATGGAGCTGGCCGTAAACCATGTTTCAGTGAGAACGAGGACATCGAGGTCAAGTTCTTCAAGAAGGCGGCAGATATCAGAGGAATGTTTGACAGCAGAGCGGGAGTTAAGAGTGGCAATGTGGAGAAGGTTGCCCTCCTTGAAGGACTTCTGGGGAGGGGTACAGCTCAGAGGTAAGCCCTGCAGAAGTGTAGAAAGGGAGGGGAAGGCAGGGTAGCCAAGGGAAGAGGAGAGGGGACAGCAGGAGAGGAAAGGAAGTTGATGAGGTGCGGAAAGCATCTATCAAAGAGATGAAGGTTGGCCTGAGGGCCTTGGACCAAAACTGTCCCATTAGAGTAGACATTGATGATGATCTTAGAGGATAGGATGAAGGCCAGGAGGGCATCCCAGTGGGTGCCACCATTAATGGGAGAAGAGGAGAAGGGAGAGAGCACAGAGATGTCATGATATCCGCCCCCGGGGAGCCGATTCAAGCCCTGCGTCCCGGAAAGTGGACATCCAGTCCCCAAGGAAGGACCCAGCAACCCCATATAGGGGCCCTTTGGACAGTGTCCTGGCGCCTATGGCGCCAGGCTCATAAAAGACATCAGTCCTGGCGCCATAGGCGCCAGGCTCATTATGGCAGTGCTTGGGTGCACTTACCTGATGCAGACCATGCTGCAGGATCCCGGCCTCCTTGAGGCCTGAAAGGAACTACTTTACCTGTGGGACTAATTTACCATCCGGGCGTGGTCGGGGAAGGATACATACCTGATTGGAGGAAGGATACATACCTGGAACTTCTTCCAAGGCTATTTAAACCCTACCCGAACAGCCACACGTGCTTCGCGTTGTTCTGCATCTAGCAGCTGGACGCTCACTGTGTCTGCTCCTGCATCCTGATTTCTGCCACGCCTGCCAGCATCCTGCATCACCTGCAAAGGAAGAGAAGAAGAGAACAGAAGAAGGAAAAGTCCTAACCTGCTAAATCCGCATCCCGGAGACATCTCGCCAACAATCCTGAAAAGGAAGACTTTTATTTAAAAGCTCATTGCGTCGATCGCTGCAGCGCTGCATTCCACTCACCTTTTCAGGGCGCCTCCATGTTCAGCAGCGATCATCTGGATTCACAGTCACGCCCCAGCGCCTAGGGAGAAAAAGACCAGAACAAAAGGTGAGAGAGAGAAGGGAATAAGGAAAGCTAAATCTCCATGTTAAGACTTACCAGTTGATTCATTCCCTCTTCATTTCGGGTCCGTGCCGCATCCTGGCATTTCCGGACCCCGGCCCCTAAGGGGAAAAAAAGACATCAGCGTTAATGAGCGAATGAAAAGACATTACCAAAAAACGCTCATTAAAGACTTTTTTGGTAATTAAAGACTTACCTGATTTCTACAAGGATTTCACCTCTCATCTCAGGTCGGTGCCTGTTCCCCGGCATTCCGTACCCCGGCCCCTATGGGGAAAAAGACACTAGCATTAGTACATTAATGCATGGACACAAGGGGAACCTCTTATCAAAAAACTTACCTGGAAGCCAAGCAAGTTTGGTTCTCACCAATCCGAAAATCCAGTGAAGTAACTGGATACCAACGCGCCCCTGCATCAGAAGCAGGATGGAGAGCTCGTCCTTCCAGACCCTAAGGTGAGACGCTACGAGGAATCACAGAAGGGTTTTGAGGAGGGTGAGAGGGGAAAGTGGGAGGCCGATTGCATTACCCCGCAGACAGTTAATCCCCTATTTTCACCTACAGAAGGATACTTATGCGAGCCAGACAAGCCAGATTTGGGGGCCCGGTCCACTTCCGAACCCTGCGCATCACCTTAGGAGAGGTCACAGCAGCGCAAACCAGGCCAGCGCCTCCGTGGGAGTCAGGTGAGCGTTACAAGAGATCATGTGCGGAGTCCATAGATCTGGTGAAGGAACGACAAAGAGGATGTTGGTGAGAGTTTCCTTGGAGGAGGCACTGATGTAGGTGTCAGGGATAGGGAGGCCTGGGTTGGAGACCAGGATGTCCTTTTAAAACATCTTCCTACCAGACCTAGTGAGGAGAGCAGGATAGTCGATAGAGAAGCAGTTGGAAAAGATAGGGGAGACAGAGAGCACGATAGAGTAGGTGGGAGAGGAGGGGGGTGTCCCAGGGGTAGACAGAAAGACAGCGAGAGGCAAGTGAGTAGAAATATGAGACAAGATGACACCACTCAGGAAGCGAGTGCAGAAAAAGCGCAGGACATTCTAAGACAGGAGAGAAGACATAACTAAAATTGAGATTCCTAAAGAAGGAGAAACGGCCTAGGTTTCACAATGCAATTTAGTCTTGCAGATACAAGCAAATTTAAAACCAGTGGAAGCCACCTAAATTTGAGAATCTTAAAAGAGGTAGAAAAGGCCTAGGTTTCACAATGCAATTTAATGGTGCAGATACAAGCAAATTAAAACAATGCAATTTAATGGAGCAGCTACAAGCACATTTTAAACAGTGGAAGCAACCTAAGTTTGAGAAATCTAAAAGAGGGAGAACAGGCCTAGGTTTCACAGTGCAATTTAGTGGTGCAGATACAAGCAAATTTATAACCAGTGGAAGCCACCTAAGTTTGAGAATCCTAAAATGGGGAGAAAAGGCCTAGGTTTGACACAGTGCAATTTAGTGGTGCAGATATAAGCAAATTTAAAACCAGTGGAAGCCACCTAAGTTTGACAATCCTAAAAGAGGGAGAAAATGACTAGGTTTCACAGTGCAATTTAGTGGTGCAAATATAAGCACATTTTAAACCAGTGGAAGCCACCTAAGTTTGAGAATCTTAAAAGAGGGAGAAAAGGCCTAGGTTTCACAAGGCAATTTAGTGGTGCAGATACAAGCAAATGAAAACAATGCAATTTAGTGGAGCAGCTACAAGCACATTTAAACCAGTGGAAGCTACCTAAGTTTGAGAATCCTAAAAGAGGGAGAAAAGGCCTAGGTTTCACAATGCAATTTAGTGGTGCAGATACAAGCAAATTTTAAACCAGTGGAAGCCACCTAAGTTTGAGAATCCTAAAAGAGGGAGAAAGGGCCTAGGTTTCACAATGCAATTTAGTGGTGCAGATAAAAGCACATTTAAAACCAGTGGTAGCCACCTAAGTTTGAGAATCCTAAAAGAGGGAGAAAAGGCCTAGGTTTCACAATGCAATTTAGTGGTGCAGATACAAGCAAATTTAAAACCAGTGGAAGCCACCTAAGTTTGAGAATTCTAAAAGAGGGAGAAAAGGCCTAGGTTTCACAATGCAATTTAGTGGTGCAGATACAAGCACATTTAAAACCAGTGGAAGCCACCTAAGTTTGAAAATCTCTTGCCTAGGTATCACAATGCGGTACTAAAGGCCGGTGGTTTATGCAGGTCGAACTGCAGAGGAGTAGCCACTAGTGAGTGGAGGGAGGGATGAGCAGGAGGTCAGAAGGGAGGTGGCTGGTGCCTGGTGTCCGCTGCGGACACCTGCAGACACCAACAGGGGATCCACCAGTAGGAGCCACCCTTGGCCTGGAACCCTTAGCCGTGGGGCTGCCGGGCAGAGGCTGCACAGGGAAGGACAGTGAAAAGGGAGGGGAGGCCAATAAGGGGGGGTGGGTGGGTTGGGAGGCGGGCGGGCAGGCGGGAAAGAGGAAATGGAGCAGGAGGAGGGAGGCAGGGACAGGGAACACACAGAGGGATTAGACAAGTCAATAAAATATAGAAACACAAAACAAACACACTGATTCAGGCAGCAATAGAATGGAAAATTTGGCTGCACTCACCCTGCTCGGCTGGATGGAAGTGGCGAGCGAGGGGAAGCAGCAAACGACCTGGCCTAGGCACAACGGGCCCAGGACGCATACAGGGGGGTGGGCGGGTTTGGATTCGGGCGTGCGGGCGGGCGGGCGGGTCGGAGGAAATGGAGCACACATACTTGCCACAAGTATGTGCCATGACCACATACTTGCACACTGTGTACACAGGGAAGAAATTAGAGAACAAATCAGCGATTTTAGAGCTTTGGAAGATGTATCAAGAGGAAAGAGAAGACCCGCCGCCAGAGGAGTGGATGCTTAACCAGCACAAGAGAGAAGGCATTGAGCCCCTAGCTCCCCTTACCTTGCTTGAGGCAAAGGGTGTTGCTACGGAAGAGGCAGGAGTATATCCTTCAAAGGAATTGAAAGCAGTGGTGGGCTATAGTAATCCAATATATGAACCCCCCGCTTACATAGTGATGATAGTCCGGAAGAGAATAAGAGAAAGGAAGAGATTTATAAGATCATCCAAGACAAGGAAGAAAAGAGTGAGCTGTTGAATTTGTTGACAGAAATGGACAGGGATATTAAGAGATGGAAAGGAGAAAAGGATAAGGTTGGCGAGGTAGCGCTTGTGCAGAATGAATGGATGAGAGGTAGATATTACTCAAGATAGTCGGGAAAGGTATCAAGGAAGTTAGGCAAAGAGAAGATAAGGACAAACAAGAAAGAAAAGATAAGGAATGAGAGAAGCGAATGAAAGAAGATGACCAGAAACGGAAACACAGGGGGCGACAAGAGCAGATATACAAGAAGGAGAAAGAAGGAGCAAAAGAAAATTGAAGAACAGGCAGAACAACAAAGAAAGTACGATAGTAGACAAAGAGCGATAGAAGAAAGAGACAGAAAGGAAAGAAAGAGCGAAGAGGAGGAAGCACAAAGACTAAGGGGCAAAAGATTACAGAGACAAAGGGAAGAAAAGGAAAGAAGGGAAGGAGTAAGGAGAGGAGAAGAACAAAGGCATGGGGAAGAAAGGATTAGAAGGGATGTGAGAAAGTGAAGGGAATTAGATGAAGAAAGGTGAGGTTTTGAGGCCAGTTTCATTGTAAACAACAAATTAGGCCGAGCACAGAAATGCGATGGGACAGAGTGGAAGAGATTCTTCCAATATAGGAAGTAATACCAGCAGTATCTAGAGTAGCACTAGAAGAAGAAAGAGATGATGCTGAACGCATTGGATAAAAGATCGATAAGGTCTCTCAACAGTTAAGACGAGGTACCGAGAATGGAACTCGAGGGAATGTTGCTCGATTCCCAGTACCTCAATCACGAGGTGAGGTGGGAAACCTCTTCAGTAATGAACGTCGAGCATTGTCTTTGAGCAGACTGAACTTAGACAAGGGTGAGGGAGATGATAGTCACACGAGTTGGGGCATAGACACATCAGACAAGGAAAGTCTTGGGACAGAAGGAGGGAGTGCATGCACCCCTGAAGGAAGCCCACAGATGGATAAGGAAGTGAGATGGTTGGATCTGGAACAGCCTAAAGATCGAACGCCAGATCCCATAGCAAATCCTGAGCATCCCCCAGGATGATCTCATAGTGAGAAGGGAGAGTCGCCACCATATGTAAGCAGGTTAAGGTCATTGCCGAAAAGGAGACCTACAGGGACGATTATCTATGCCATGGATAGAGCAATAGTGGGATCCGCCTATGAGATGGGGTTTACACAATTTCCCTTATCAGAGAAAGGCTGAGCAAGATGGCAATACATTCCATGGCCACAAATGGACAAGGACAATTTAAAATGCAAACTCCCTAGTTTGACTTTGGGTGCTGGGGAATGAATATACAAATTAGCAAAAATGACAGGAGTACATTCTCAGGCCATACGGGACATAAAAGGTATCCTAGCAGCTATTCTAGGAGAGAGAGAGGGATGATGACATATGGACGAGAGCAGGCTATTCAAGTGTGACTGCACAGAACCCATCGCATGATGGAGCAACATTTAGTAATTGTAGAGCAGATGTTTGGAGGACTCTCAGAATAGAGTATCCAGACACATCAGATGTGGGTGCAATTATGGCATGTGAAATTAAGGAAGATGAAGACCCTATTGCTTATATTCATGATATTCAGGAGAAATGGCAGCTTGAAACTTGCAAGCCATGGGAAAAGACAGTGACATTATTTTATCATATTTTATGTCAGGGGTTGCCTGAGCCAGTACAGAGGCAGATGAAGGAACAAGTAGGCAGGGCTGAAATGGCCTATGGGGAACTCTGGAGATTTCCTGGTAGGACTCTGCACCCTGGGCCTCATTTGTGTGGTAACCTATATTATTTCTACATTTTCTCATAGGAAAAGGGTTGGGCTTGCTGGAAATGTCTAATATGAGGCCACTATGAACATTATTTCCAGGGCATTTTTGGCTCACAGTCCACACCTGCAAGTAGGGATGGAAGTGAAGTCACAGGCTGAGATACATTTGGCAATAGTACATCATTGTTGGTTATTACAAGAGAAAAACAAGAAGAAAGATGAGAATAGAAACATTGAGAAAGCTAAATTAGTTCAGAAACAGTGGTCAAAATGTGCCATAGAAGGGGCGGTACTGACAAGCGGAGAAGGATTCGGAATGCCGGAAGCAATGGGTGCATCACAGGCAAATAATTAACACCCGATGGACCAAGGTGGATATGAGATTATGCCATGAGGCAGAGGTATGGGTTATAGAGGACAAGGAGGTGGATTTCAGAATAACCAATCTGGGTTTCAAAGTATACCAAATTAGAACCAGAATACTCAGGGAGGATATAATCAAGAAGGAATTAACAGAAGAGTTCCCCCAGTATTTTGGAATTGTGCAATGACAGGATATATTGCGTGGATATGTGGAAGCCAAGGGAATGTACAACATTGCCAATTGTCCACAGGGGGGACAGTTTATCCTCTACGATATGTCACATAAACCATAGAGGGCTTTCCTCAAGACCACTCATTTTATCAGACACAAGTGCCACGAGTACAACAGGTAGAACAGCAGGGACACGTACAAATGAATCGGCCAGAAGGGCTGTCAAAACAAGCCCCTATTCAGACACAACAGTATGCAAACACAGGACAAGTATTGAGACCAAGAATAGGAGGTGTCCCTGTGGTAGGAGGAAATCCTTTCACAGGGATGGGGATGAACTTGTTTCCACAATAGGACAGCTAACAGGGTGACTGGATGCGTTCAGTACTATCTGTGACACCAGACCCCCAAGAGGAACCAGGTGTATATGTGACGATAGGAGGCAAATCCTTTTCTTTTATTATAAACACTGGAGCAACTTGTTCGTGTAAGCGAGAAGGAAAATATCCAATGTGAGGTATTGCCATAAATGTTCAAGGGTTCTCTGGAGCTATGAGTCGAGTTCCTTTGACTGATAAATTACCAGTCTCCATAGGAGAATGTGACATGTCCGGTTGTTAGGCAGAATCATATGCAGTACCCTTTAGGAACACCACACACAATTAAGACTACAAGTGACAGTACAAATTCACCTTTGGTACAAGCCTGTACTACACAGTAAAGAGGTAGCGATGGCTGAGAAGCCACACTTTTCTCAAGAGTAAAGTGAGCAGTATCAGAAGTTACACAAAGGACAGAAATTACTATGTTTGAAACAAACACTGACTCAAGGTTTCTGAGTAAAAGAATAGACATTTATTTACACATCATTTTCAAAACAACTCACTAAGGTAAAGCAGCAGAAAAATCACACTCTTAATATGCTACACACCACCCAATAGATTCTGAACAAGTTAAGCTCAAAATGAAGAATGAGCAAAATGGCAAGAAAGACAAGGTTAGACAACAATTAGGTAGCACCAACAAGTAAGTAAGCAGGTCAATCTGGAAAAGGCTACTACAGTGAGGAAATCAAATCAAGAGGCCTGAGCCAAAGCCAATGGACCAGAGTTTTTGCAGAGGATCACACCGTTCAGAGTACTTCGTGGTGAAGTCTTTTCCAAGAGTTTGGAATGAAATTGGTCAGAAGAAAAGTTACTTTAAAGAATATAGAAGGACAAGCCCTCAGATTGGTGAAAGATTTCAAACACTTTCACTGCGGTCGAATGGAACAAACAACCGGCTTTGCACAGTACTTTAGAGCAGAAGAATGCTGTAGCTGAGGCAGACATTCCTGGCAGGTCCTGCAGGCTCACAGTTCCTGAAGTGACTGTCAGACTGACAAGAAGGAGGAAGACTGGAGGGTCCTGCACTGCCCAGCAAAGAAGCCAGCAGCGAGCAAAGCAACAAATAAAAGATGCGCTCCTTAAAACCCAAGCAGGGTCCGGTTCTCCTGGCTATCCGGTTCACTGTAGCTGTGCACAGCAAATTATACCAGAGGAGGGAGGCCTGGCTTGGAGTTTGGTGAACTGCTTGGTCCTACCAGCTCAATGGAGAAGATTCCTTGCAGATCTTCCCTGTCGTCAAAGTTTGGAGATTCAGACCTGCAGCAGGGCTTCACTGGGAGGTTTAGTCGTTGTAGTGGTCCTCTTCCTTCAGCTTCTCTTTGGTTCTCTCCATCCAGTGGTGATTCTGCCTTACAAGTCCTAGAGAGCTGCTCTTTATGCAGTTTTCTCCCATTCACACAGCCTGGTAGTCAATCACAGAGAAGGGTGACTGTCCTGGCGGGACAGTCACCACAGCCAATCATACAGAGTGCGACATGGGTCTCCAAGGAGACCCTGTGCAAGGAGTCTCAAGCCCCTCCCTCACATCCTGTCCCCCTCTGACATTCAGGCACCTAAGAAGGGCTTCTGTGCAGAAGCCCGCCAAAGGACGGCAAACAAAGAACCAAACCTAGTTTGGCACGTAGAGTAAAACACGAGAAAGACCTTTACAAAAAGAAATGGCAAATAAACCGAGCCGGGACCGAAATAAAATAAAAGGAGTCCAGCGTGTTTAAAGTTCGATGCTACTAACTTAGCCTGATACAGTACCAGGGCTATTTTCATAGTCCGCAGTAGGGAACAAATTATAGATACCACTGCCACCAGCCAAATCTTAAAGAAAGAGGAACAAAATAATGTTCCACGAGAAACAGACAAAAAAGGATAACTATTAACCGTTTCCAGTACTCTATGGAAGATAGTTTGTCCTGGTTATGTGGATTTAAAAAGACTAACAAAGTCAATTGCAACTTTACATGTTCTTGGGGACAGTAGTCAGCCCCCGAAAATGGAAGTTAGAGTGGGAAGTCTGAAAAAGACAACCCTGCATCACTGCACTAAAGGTGCTTGTGACACACAGTAAAAAGATGATGCCTATGGAATAGGTGAGGCTTCACAGTCCATGAACACATACAAATGTACAACACGTAGCCAAAAACACATGTAAGAGTGGGAAGAAAATGCTCACACTCTTACCAGGTGAAAAAAATATATCCCAGAAATCCAGCAAAGCTGCTGAGGGACTCAGTAGTTAAGGGAATTTAGCCATTCTGGAGAATTCTCCCTAACACGGGTTCGTTGTTATATTCACGACAAGCACCAGTTAATATTTTGGGAAGAGATTTAATGACAAAACTGAGCATGACAATTTCATTTACCGATCAATAAATAGTGTGCTCCACTCCAGGAATACACTATTTAAATGTGAATGAGATTGTACTGGCGTTCACAGGGCAAGTTGTTAGTCTAGGCCATTCAGTAGATCCAGAGATTTCTCTTTATTGAATTTACTGATGCATTTTACTGACGCGGCTGCATGGCTTGGTGGGAAAGATTGTGAGGATACCTGATTAATTTCTGTTTAGACCACCAATACCTATGAATGAGGATGGTGGACATACTATTCCTATAGAGTGGGAAGCAGCCATAGTAGAGGATGAGAATAGGCCATGGAGAACAGTGATAGCTCTTGAGGAAGGGTACAGATTTCCTGACATAACTGATGATGATATGTTCTGGGAAGATCAAAGTGATGATGAAGTAGTGTTCTTCATCAGAATTACATACTGGATAACGCTAGAGAAAATGGAAGTGCCACAGCGAATGGCGATAATGCGCCAATGACCAGCATTCTTCCAAGAGTATCTTGAAAAGGTGCTGAGTGCCTTATGGACCACAGGACCTTATGATCTAGGTTTGTTGAAGGTGATAAGCAAGGTTAAAATAAAGCTTAAGCCAGAAGTGATTTTACCTTGAGCAAAACAGTTCTGCATGTCTGAGAAGGTGATGGAGGTATATTTCAGACTATTTCAGCGCTAATGAATCAAGGGATTCTGGTGCCATTAGAATCATTGTGTAATACTGCAGTGCATCCGATTAAAAAATCATGGAGGTGGTCATGGAGATTTATCCAGGATATGAGACCTCTTAACCAGATTGTAGATGCTGAGTTTCCTTTAGTTTGGAATCCGGCGACAATATTGTGTAGTATACCAGTGGAAGCTCGATATTTCACAGTGATCGATTTGAAAAGTTCATTTTTCTCGATCCCGTTTCTCAAGGACACCCAAGACTTGACTTCATTTACGTTTTGCCAAAAGAGACTGAAACATACCAGGCTGCCTCAAGGGTACTGTGAGTCCCCATCAATCTTTATTAGAGTCCTACAGATGGATCTTGGCAATATTGATCTTAAAAGCGTGGTGATACAGTACGTAGATGACATACATTTGCAGCACTGCAAAGGATGAGTTCAGGCATAACTCTATCCAATTAATAACTTTTCCAGCAGACAAAGGATATAAAGTAGATAAGGTGAACTTACAATAATGTCAATAAGAGGTGTTATATAGGTTTGTTGATTTTGCATGAAGGAAAGAAAGTGACACGTGAGAGAGTTGAGGCACTTATGAAATCCTAAAAACCAAACACAGTGAAATAGATGCAACAGTTTTTGGGTTTATGTAACTATGTAAGAACCTGGGTGTTTGATAAGAGCACATACACAAGATCACTTCCAAAAGCATTAAAGAAAGCACAAGTTAGTAAAACAAAACTAGAATGGACTGAAGAAATGGAGGAAGGATTTGAAGAGTTAAAAAAAGCAATTTGCACAATCCCTGTTTTAGGAATTCCCAATTATGCTGAGGAATTTTATTAGTTTTCATACACAAATAGGACAGTTATGACAGCAGTGCTTACACAAATAAACACATTGGGGTACAAACATTTGGCATATTACAGTGGGATTTTAGACCCAGTAATGAGAGGGCACTTCCCTTGCAAACAATTTTTGGCAGCTGACTCATTCGCAATTGAGAAGTCCACAAGTATTGTCATGGGCTGCTCTATGATCCTCTTCGTGGAGCATGCTCTATTTGCTATCCTAGAGAAACCCAAGGGCACGCTGACACCCCAAAGAGCTTCAGTTTATGAGGCAATGATTTCTAACCCAGCGATTAAAAACATAAGATGTGAAATAGTGAACCCTGCTACGTTCATAGCTGAGCCAGTAGAAGAAGGCAATCATCTGCATGAGTGTGCCAATTATGTTGATATGTATTTATTTATTTACTTATTATACGCCCAAACTTTTGGGTGTCACAGGTTTATGATGATATACCCTGTGGGAAGTAGAATGCTTTAGCGGGAGGGGAAGTTCTGATTTTTTAGGGTTCTTCAAAAATTGATCAGACCAGTGGGGAAAGGCATTCAGGTGCAGCAGTAGTAAGACACATATTAAATTGAGCGTTTGAAGTAGTAGCAAGTGCAAGGCTACTGTTTCATTTTGCAGTGCAATCAGCAGAATTACTAACGCTTATTGTCACACTTGAGAAACATGAAGGGCAGGAAGAAACGGTGTACAGTGACTCTGCCTATGTGACGTCAACCGTAGATGCAGGATTATCTCATTGGAAAAGTTGGAGCTACCTCCATGCAGATGGCTCTTCAGTGCAGCATGCATCCTCATTGGATAGGTTCATTAAGGCACTACAACTCCCAGTAGAATAGCGGTCATTAAATGCGTATTGCATACTAAGCAAACAGATTTTATTTCTTGGGGGTCGAAGCCATAGATGTAGCAGCAAAAAGGGTTGCATATTCTTCAGAAATTTCAAGTTTTGATACTGAAAGTAAAGAACATTAATGTACAACAATGTTAGTACAAGAGGGATATAATAAGTTGCCAATAACCCAATTAATAGAGATTCAAGGAAGTGCACCACAGGAAGAGCAAGAATTATGGAAACAAATGGGGTGTTCTTTATCCCCCATGGAAGCTTTATGGTGACAGGACAGTGATGCCAGTAACTTTGTTGAAAGTCATGCACAAACAGCTGCATTAACTCACACATGTAACCAGAGACAGTCTTGCTGCTACGATTGCAGAAAACTGGTTCATCCCTAATTTGTTGGAACATGTTGCACTGTTTATGGTGAATTGCATCGTGTGTCAAAAGTTTACTGCTGGGCACACACTGAGAACGATTAGAGGAGTAAAACCTCAACAGCATGGTCCATTTCAGCATCTACATATCAAAAAATGTTGATGTGCTGCAGACCTATAATGGATATAGGTATCTATTAGTGGTGGTGTGTCCATTCTCTAGGTGGATCAAAGCCGGTTCATGTACACACCCTGATGCCATTGCGCAGCTAAGATTTTAGTGTGCAAAGTGTTCCTGGGGTGAGGTGTGTGCGAAGTACTAAGATCTGAAACTGGGCTACATTTTGTCAATGAGCTATTTAAACAGATAGGGCTTCTATTAAACATAAAGCACAAGTTTTCTTCTGCTTATCGCCACAAGCAAACAGGATATGTGAGAGACTCAACTACCTCCTCAAAGAAAGGATTGCCAAAATTAAATTGACATTGCTGTATTGCCTACCCCTAGCCTTATATGCCCTTCAAGATCTGCCAGGATCAGCCCTCCACCTCAGTCTGCACAAACTGGTGACAGGGCATCGCTTGAGAACACCCCTTAAACCCTCACCTAGGAATAAGAGTGATGCCCAGAGTATAGCTAAAGCTTTAGGTGATGAGATGCATGAGTATTTGACATGTATGACCTCTAGTATTTCTTTCATTTCAGATCAAGTCAAGCAACAGGGAGGTCTAAGAACAAAGAAGAAAATAATTCGGCAACCAATCCAAGTGAACTATTACCACCACCCAAATTATTTGTTAGGGACCTAGTGTAAATTAACACTTTTCCCAGGAAGTGGCATTAGCCACATTTTCATGGCCCTTTTATTATCGCAGAAAAGTCCCCTTCCACTGCCAATGTACAAGGAAGAAGAGCTTGGCTGCACATGGGTGATGTGAAGATCTATAAGAGTGAGACCTTCCTTCCCACTGTTACCGATCCAGAAGCAAGACACGAAGAAGAATGATCACATGTGCAGACCTGATCAATGACGAAGAAGAAGGACAATAAAGCAGCAAGTGATTAACACATGATTTATTTTGACGGGAATTCCATAGACACTCCTTACAGATATTTTATTAGAGAGTGCAAAGACTTGCAGAGAATTCCAGGAATTTTGAAATTAGATTTTAGAAATACATTTTGAAGCAGAAAATAATGCATCAGAGTGAAGCCTAAACGGCAGTTCTTAATCAAAAATTGGAAACAAAACCAGTATCCAGATACATTTAGTGGAGAATATTTGTTTTAAGTGATCAGACATATGGTACCTACTGATAGTGATGTTCATTGGCTTGTGCTTGCTGTCTTTGTGTTCATACTTCAATGTTACCCTGCTCTTGTTAGAAGTGACGTTAATATTCACACTTTCTTGCAGGATCCTAAAAACGGTCCAGTGATAGGAAGACTCCTTATTGCTATAATTGAGCACATTTTATAGTTACAAATATAAAGAAGCTTGATGATTGTATTCAAAATTATTAATGAAGAAAATCACATGTAGAGAATGATCAAATTCAACAACAAGTAAGGTGGCACAAGAGATGGATGCCCAGATTCTTATGTATAATATATATGTGCATGGTTATTCTCGTTGTCTTTCTGGCCCACATCTTTCGCAGTCTTTATCATCTTAGCACGTCCACTGTAGAAAAGGTCCCTATGGTTCTCCCGTTATGAAAACCATACATGAAACAATTTGTGATTACTATAGGTATTTTAGGAGACACAACATAGATGCAGTGGATGATAGTGAAGGGATAGATACCTATCTAGATAACAAAGCGCACATGGGGAATAACATGTGATATCAACACATGAAAAAAGTAGGGGAATAAACATCTAAGGGGGTTGCTACGTTTGCACCCTCATCCACTATGCATTGAAAACAGGAAGGAATTTCATTGCACGAGAGGTTCCAGAGCAAAATGCAAAGTGTCTCAGTCATCTTGCAACATGTACTAGCCGAGGACAATTTCAAGGAATTTGGGCGACTATGCGATGGAGATCAAAATGGTTGTTTCCATACCAGTATGACTATATGAAGACACTACAATTGGAAAAGGTGCCTGGATGGAAGAGTAAGATGGTTGTGTATCCTGCTGCAGGACAGGATGAGGTGATCATTGAAGAAATTAAGAGAATTAATTGCCCTGATGTGGCAGAAATAGCCAGATCAGCTGGATGTTGGGAACAAACCCAATTATTGATCTACGGATGAGTGAAGTCCAAGAAGGGATGAGGAGAAGGAATGATGTCCTGTTCAGCTCATTTGTTGAAAACAGATTACATACAAGAAGTACAGAAGGTGAATGATGGATGTTTCAAGTCATGGGCCAAGCACACCAAACTGTTTACATGGGTAGAAGATGAATCAGGCCCACTAGTTGTAATCCCATTGGTTAATGCAACACTATGTTTCTGAAGACACAGAAAGAATCACATGGGGTATAGCAAAAAATGCAAAACCACAGTTGATGTTCCTAGAAGGGGAGAAGGGACAGCCATCCTTATGGATCGATATTGGGCTTGTGGAACTAGAGCTTATATGATGTTACCCAAGGATTGGGAAGGAATATGTTCCTTGGTGCTGATTTATGTTCCAGCATTAGTGATTCCTCAAAGTGACCTGGACATTGTTGAATTTCAGAAGGTGGATGATATTTCTCCCATTGGAGAAAAAGAAGATTGCTTGAACTGTTCCGTCCGACAAAAAAGAACATTATTTCTCAGCCAAATCAATAAAAGCATATGACTCCGTTCTTGAGGAGCACAGGTTGTTCAGCAAGACTGCCACAATGCTGACGGTAATATTCATGCCACCGAACCAAACAGTGGCAAACGCCAAGTGGATACAGATCACTAGGTGGGAACTTTAACAGACAATCAATACTACAATAAAGGGATTCAAAGCCATTATGGAAGAGCTAAGGGCCATACTACGGATGACCCTCCAGAAAAGATATGTCCGTGATATGATCACAACGAAAGAAGGAGGAGTTTGCACCACAATTGTGCCATCATGTTGCACATTCAAACCTTCTCACGATGAACAAAATGGGACCCTGACAGAGGTCATAACGTTGTTGACAGACCTGCATAACAAGATGGAAGATTAAATGGATGTCATTGAAGATGACAGTTGGTTTGCCTCCTTGATCTCATGGATTCCTCACTGGTTGCTGAATACATTCAAATTCTTTGGAGCAATATTGGTGGTGGTGATGTTTGGATTCTGTGCAGTCAAGATAGTGATTGCCCAATGCAAGAAAACAGCAAAGAAAGTTGTGGGAATTAAGATCATGATCGATATCAAATCTGATTCTAACAGCAAGGAGCTGACTGATGAATCTGTCAGGAAGTACATAGAGGCCAGCATTGCAGCACCTAAAGGAACGAAGTTCCTGTATCCGAAGAATCATAATAAGTATGTGGGAGATGGGTCTATGTACCCCAAATGGACAATGTTACTACATGAACTGAAGTGCAGATGAATATGTCAAATAAGCTGGCACCCTGAGGGGTCTGATGAAGATATGGACACCAAAGAAACACTACTTCAAGAGAAAATATCAGGATGTGGAGAAAATTGAGGAGGTGGTCGACCAGAGGAGGGAATGTAGAGGAGCAGTTGCATGCCTCTGCAGGAAACCCTGCCCCCTTACTCCCATGTGTTGGAACCGGAGATTGTGCAGTGTTTGACACCAGTATTTGTGCCAATACCACAGTGTATATTTGAAAGAAGATACCCATTGGGACAACCCTACCAAATGTAACATGAGAAAAGAAACAAAGGAAGAAGCCTGTGACCTCATAAGAGAACATGAACAACGTCTCAGCATACTGTCTAAATAGAAAGTATGGATCCTACAGAAAAGAATTACGAAGTAAAGAGTCAAGTGAACTTTTAAAAATGAAAAAGAAGATTTCACAAGCATGAAGTGCTACCTAGAATTAACTGTTCTATAATTGTACAGATGCTGAAAAGTAAGGTAGACTAAGTAATCATAGAAGCTGGCTATGTGTATTGAATAGAATGCCGACAAAGTCACCATTGTATAGAAGCTGGACATCAGTATCACACATTTAGTAAGCCAGGACCCATGAAGAAGAAAGGGAAACTTGTGTCACAGTAAGAATACACTGAATAGTGAAGTTGCACAGCGAGGTTGTCTGGTCTGAAGTCAAAACTGAAGCAGCCAAGGTTGGTTATCTGTTCTAGAAAGGAGTGTGAAGGCTGAACCATCTCTTGTTAAGGTGCAAAGAAAGAACACCAAGAGTGCAAAGTTTTATTGATTTAAGACATTTAAAACCTGCAAAAGGGATCAAATCGTGGTTTCCTGTCATGTGAGCCAAGGATGAAAATACTACAAACTTGGAGTTCTAGAACAACGATAATGCGTGCCCGCACTCTCATGTATTCTCAGAGACAAGGATACTTTGCAAGGCCAAGTTCATAGACATCTTCATGCCAGAATGTGTGGGTGATAGAGATGCTGGGCTAATTGGGTAGGGAGATAGAGTCAGGCTCCATCTCCTTGAACCTGGGTCTGGGCTTATGTGCTGCTAAATGAACCGAATGTTCCAGACATGGCAGATGCATGCCAACCAATTGTAGTGCTTCATATAACAAAGGACCTTATAGTTTGAAGACTTAATGTTTTTGAAAATAACATGTTTTAGAGGCAGGCATATATTGTCCACCTGACAGTGGGCAGCCAATTACAATCCTAGTTCCTATTTAATGTGTTCTTTGATGTTCCTCTTAAACCTATCCCAAGCCCCAGTCGGTTTTTCATTATTTGCCAAATAGTACGACATAACCTCTCAGGTATTTTGAGTATATAATGTTGTTTTTATGAACAGATCGTTGAGAGAAATCGAGTGTTCGTCCGTTGATGTTCGCTGCAACTCCCTGTTTTAGATAATTGATAATAAAACAGTACTTTGCCATCTTCCTGAATTGGTCCAGTTATTTGGACTCAGAGTTATTCAGTGAACCAATCCATTGCATGCATGTTCCTAAAGGGTCAGAAGCTCAACACCTCGTCAGCTTAACGTAGCATAGATTGCTTTCATTCATGTTTGATGTCAAGCATTATTCAATACCTTCTTATCCAACTAAATACAGTGCCGTCAAACGAAATCTCTAACACATGGTTCAAATACAGTGTAATTAGTGCAACACGAATTAAACACCAATTAGAAAGATCATGAAGGAAGAATTATGGCCTCAAAGTAAAACATCCTTATTTAAAGCATTTTAAAACCTTAATTTACAGTGCCAATAAAGCACACTTACAGCTAACATATAAATACTTGCCAAGACGTTTTCTTTTGTATCATGCAGGAACTGAGACATCCTGTTTCTATACAATCTCCATTCATGCCCTCTCTAGCACTGTGTGTTTTTTATTTATGTGCTGCAGAACTAAAAAGAAATCATCAATATTTGCGAGCCCATGAATTGCAAAGTAATCACATGTTTGAATTCATTAGATGTTGAGCACCACTGTTCAATAGCTTGACACCTGACCATGGTTATTCTTTGGTCTTTAGGAAAACAGTTCCATCTGCCCTGAAAATCAGCTTCCCCATCTATCCCACTGGAACTTCAACCTCTGTACCTAACACTCCAACTCCCAACACGAAAAAAAATGTATTTATGATATTTAAGGTACTTAGCCAGACAGTTCCATTTAAACTAAAAAAAAACATCAGCTATAAAAAACTGAAATAGTTCAGGCTGATCCAATTGACCTGAGAAACTTCCTGCCTATTTCTAATTCCAATACTTGGCCAACCTTCTGGTGCATATTGCAACCCAGGAACTCAAGCTGATTGGTAAAAAAAGCACAGGCTCAATTTTGCCTTGACATTGGTACAGCATCAGTGGTGGGCAGTATTATTCATCACCTTAGACAGGATGGTGATTTCCACAGTGTCTGTGCCTTAATTGTATGTGATTTCTCTAATGACTCCTACTGCAGCCTGTCCTGTGTAACATCTTCATCCCCACTCCCTCTTGTAGTGTTCTTCCACATGGCTCAGAGGAGTGTCCTCGTTATGTAACAATCTTCACCTCTTCCAGCTGCTCCTGGCAAATGGTGATGAGCTAAGGGGTTGTTTTTCCATGTGCTTGCACTTTTCTTCCATCAAAGTCAGAGGAGTGTCCATGGTCATGTGACCAACTCCTACTCTTCTAGATGTTCCCTCCAAATGGTGACAAGTTAAGGGTTTTGTTTTTGTTCACCGCGTACAGTGCTCTTCCATCAAGCTCACAGGATTTGCTCTGATCACGTGGCCAGCTCTGCCTCTTGCAGTTATTGCTACCAAATATTCACTACTAACAAGTTTGTTTTACCCTCACTTGCAGTTTCTTCTTCCAAGCTCTGTTGAGTGGCCATGGTCACATGGTCATCTCTAAGTCCTCAGTGTTTCCTGTCAAATGATTACTGCTTAATGCCTGATGACTGTTACTTGATCAGAGTGAATTGCCTAGCATTTCAGTGCTGGACTGCCCCAGGGCAAGACAAAGACTGATATGTTTTGGATAGTTCTCCTCTGTGAAAGATAGCGAGCTAAAGAATCTGGGTAAGGCTCTTATACCCAGGACTAATGTCTGGGAGAGGGATGTCCCAGGACACCACTTGTTTTTTGAATAATTTAAGTAGCTTTGGGTCTCACCCTAAGATACTAGGGGAATCCAGATGTGGACCCCTTGCTCACTATTCTTAGAGAGGCACAGCTCCATCCTACAGATAAGGTCGAACCAGACTGAAACATGTGTATGGGATTGCTGTTATACTCTTGTTCAGAGGAGAATTGCCTAGCATTTTGGTGCTGGACTGCCCTAGGGCAGGACCAATACTGATATGTTTTGGATATTTCTCCTCTGTGAAAGATAGTGAGCTAAATAATCTTTGTAAGGCTCTCGTAACCAGGACTAATTTCAGCAGAGGGACTTCCCAGGACTCCCCTTGTTTTTTGCATAATTTAAGTAGCTTTGGGTCTCACCCGAAGTTACTAGGGGAATCAAGACATGGGCCCCTTGCTCACTATTTTTAATGAGGCACAGCTCCAACCTACTAATGAGGTCCAACCAGACCGAAACATGTGTCTGGGGTTGCCGTTGGTACTCTTGTTCAGAGGAAAACTGCTGAGCATTTTGGTGCTGGACTGTCCCAGGGCAGGACAAAGACTGATATGTTTTGTATATTTCTCCTCTGTGAATGATAGTGAGCTAAAGAATCTGGGTAAGGCTCTCGTAGCCAGGACTAATGTCTGGCAGAGGGTCTTCCCAGGACCTGTCTTGTTTTTTGCATAATTTAAGTAGCTTTGGGTCTCACCCTAGGTTACTAGGGGAATCCAGACAAGGACTCCTTGCTCACTATTCTTATGGAGGCACAGCTCCACCCTATTGATGAGGTCCTACCAGATCGAAACACGTGTCTGGGGTTGCTGTTGTTACTCTTGTTCAGAGGAGAATTGCCTAGCATTTTGGTGCTGGACTGTCCCAGGGCAGGACAAAGACTGATATGTTTTGGATATTTCTCCTATGTGAAAGATAATGAGCTAAAGAATCTGGGTAAGGCTCTTGTAGCCAGGACTAACGTCTGGCAGTGGGTCTTCCCAGGACCTGTCCTGTTTTTTGCATAATTTAAGTAGCTTTGGGTCTCACCCTAAGTTACTAGGGGAATCCAGACATGGTCCCCTTCCTCACTATTCTTAGAGAGGCACAGCTCCACCCTACTGATGAGGTCCAACCAGACCGAAACACATGTCTGGAGTTGCTGTTGGTACTCTTGTTCAGAGGAGAATTGACTAGCATTTTGGTGCTGGACTGCCCAATGGCAGGACAAAGACTGATATGTTTTGGATATTTCTCCTCTGTGAAAGATAGTGAGCTAAAGAATCTCGGTACGACTCTCGTAACCAGGACTAATGTTTGGCAGAGGGACTTCCCAGTACCCCCCTTGTTTTTTGCATTATGAAATGCAGGGCCGTGTATGTTAAAGGCATACATGTTAATGATCGTTAGGGGGGTGAAGTCAAACTTGCCTATAACAAAAACATATCTGCCCTTCAGATCTCGTCTGTGTCCCAATAGTTTAAACCTGCGGGATTTCTGAGTTAGTGTAACAACTCTTCAAAAACACCTCATAAATTGGACAAAAATGATGTATAAAATCAGGTTCAGCCCCAGGGCTTGGAGAAAGTCTTGTTAACCACACCAAAGAAGTGAGTCCCTTGAAGCAAAATAATGTTGACCCCACGTGGCTCAAACTAAGCTAGTATTCTCTGAACCTTCAGGGGAAGGTTAAGAACCCTAACTTTCCAGCTCATTAAAGTGTCCAGCTCATTAAAGTGCAAACATCTAAATGCACAGCCTTGGGGCCTGTCCAATGGGATAAATCCACAGCGACCACTGACAAAACCTTTGGGAAGACAAAAGGCCACACTGGTGAACTGCTAGAGGTGCGATATGTCAACCTATTTTAAATTGTATAACAAAACTCCAGAACAAAATCCAACCCAAACTCACCCACACTGCCAGTCTCCAATCAGCAGTGAAAAACCCCACTGTAGTCTGGAAAACACTCCAAACTGTAAATATTGGCAACCACTTGCGGTGTCATGGAGCCACAGTTCCTGCTGGCCCATACAGAGGGGAGAACGGCAGGTGCTTAGTACATTTGGACCTGGCGTGCAGAGCGGCACCCGCAAGCACAGCATGCTGCATGCACCAGCACCATTCACGAGTGGTGCCGGTGCATGCAGCTTCCCCATTCCCATTGAGCCCTATAGGGCTCAACTGGGAATGGGGAAGAATTCTTTCCAGTGCCCTGGAATGGGCAATTACTGGGTCCACCGGGGTTGTAATACACCAGTAATTGCCCATTCCAGGGGACCGGAAAAAAATGACTCCGGCAGCAGCCCTGCCTGTATTACAGGCACGGCTGTCCGCCAGGGTCGTAATGAGGCCCAGTGTCTTACTACACCATTCTTCCATAAACAGTTCCATGTTGTTCTGTTGGATGGATTCCGGGATCCCAATGACTTGTACATTACTTCTTCTACATCTGATCTCTAAATCTTCATTCGTAGCACTTCTTGCTTCCCACTGTATATTTTAAAACAGTGATGGTCTACTAGGCTTGGCTTTTAACCATGAACATTGGTACGTTTGAAAAGTAACCAACCACAAGCTATGGCCTTTGGTGCTGGCCAGGGACCCCAGCCTTTGGCAGGGCCAAGTCCAAGGCCTAAATTGTTTATTAAGGTGATCAAGGTTTTCATGAGCTAACTTATAAATGATGTTGTGCCTAATTCCATTATTGTTTTACAAAGGTAGCGGGCGCCCCTCTCTCGCAAGAACAGACATGATAATCTGTTCAGTGGTTATTAACCACTTGAGAGTTCGCAGCCACTGCTTTTACTCACTGTGCCTTTCACAGATGGGAAATATCCATTTGCATATCAGTCTTTGTCCTACCCAGGATTATTGATGTAATCAGTTATATACAATGCAATTAGTGTTGTCACCAGAAAGGACATCAGTAATGTGATTTGTAATGTCATCTGTGTTCCCATGCATCATGTAATTAGTGATGTCATCAGTGTTGTGATCTGTGATGTCATAATGGTGGTCATAGTCTGCGCAACAGGGGGGTGCGAAGTTAAGGTGGCATTAGCTGAATTTCCAGGGCATTTGTTGCATTAAGTTCTCACCTTAAGGTCCCTGCACCTAAAGTTTTTTGCTTGAATTTCAAAGGTTTTGTTTCAAAGTATTGCTCACCTTAACGTCCCTGCACCTAAAGTTTTTTTCTTGAATTTCAAAGGTTTCATTACAAAGTATTGCTCACCTTAACATCCCTGCAACTAAAGTGTTTTCCTTGAATGTCAAGGGTTTTGTTATTCCATAGATTTTAGAACACTTCCATACCACTAGCATAGTCTTCGGCCATAATCAGTTGGCATAGCCTTTGGCCATACCCACTGTCCATTTTAAAATGCTACCATACCACTAGCCATTGCCGTCGGATTGCAGGCTTTTAGAATTCACAATGTTTCTAGGCAATGCGCAGTGAGATTACATTATTTGCCATGGAGCACACACTTTGGTTAAGCAGCATTCTCCAAGCAGTACACCCATTTTCGGCACCATCATTATGGCCCGGTCCGAGTTGGCATGCCCATTCCACTGCAGCGCCCATTTTGGCTTGCCCTTTTCGGTGCGAAAGCCATTCCGGTGCTGTTATTTTAGCCTAAGGGATGTTTGGATCTGGCTGACAATGCAGCCACGTCTAAATGCCCTCATGCTAAATAAGATTGCCGGACTGCACTGCAACAAACCTCACTACCTCCCACTTGTGTTGCTTTTCTTTTAATTAAATTAAATTAGTTAAATAAATGTAAACAAAAAAAAAAAACATTCAGTCTTGAATCCTGGTCTACTAGAGTTAATATACATCCTTCAACCTTGGTCTGCCAGAACTCAAAGCCCAGCATTTCACCACTAGGCCACAATTACTAGGTGCTTGATGGGGCAAACATTCACAGTTAGCCTATAATTTAACATGTTCAGTGATAAAAGGCTAGGTATGAAACTTGTGAAAATCCAAACAATAACATCATTGTAGCATAATGGTTAAGTGCTGTGTCTCACACTCCTGTAAGCCAGGGTTCTCAGATTGCAGTGTTCAGAATAAATGAGATTTTTTTTTAATTTTCATTTTGTCTGTTTTATGAACATGTGGATGCTGTGTGTTATGAGCTATTTATACCTAGAAAACACACAGCATTCATTACCGTGGAAAGTTGGCCATCCATGCAGTAACCGGGACAGACCCTGCTAGGTTTCAAAGCAAGGAAGGATCCATCCCCCTTAGGCCATTCTGATTTAATTGTCCTTCTGATGCGGAGGGGGCATATTTTAGGCAACATGTTTTAGTGGCCGACCCCTTCCTCACTTTGATGCTAAGCCGGGTTTGTCCCAGTTACTGTAGGGATGGAAAACCAACTGTTGCTCTAAACATGCCTAATTTTTTTATTATTGACTGGGAGACTACAAATACCAGAATGTAATTCAGCAAAAGACAAAACATTGTTTCTGTGTGCAAAACCTTCAAAGACTGATAGTATCACGGTTTAAAAAAAAGTAAATAATTCAGCTGCCCATTCGGTCGCCCATCCATGCAGTAACCGGGACTGACCCTGCTTAGTTTCAAAGCAAGAAAACGGTCATTCCTCTAAGTGGTTTTATAAGTTTGACTCATTTATTACACAGCTTGGCCTGAGGAGGCTGGCCCCTTCCTCACTTGTAAGCTAAGCAAATCTATTCTGGTTACTGCATGAATGGGGGACCTGGATGGCAATTGAATAGCTAGCTATGGGCAGTAATTTTTCACCCCTGACTTCACTATAGTAATAAAAATATCTTTAAAAAAAATGTAACTGTGGGTACTGATCTACACATAACAGCGGTTATCCGTAGTCCTTTGTAACCTCGCATATAGCCTTGAACATTGGCAAAACAGCTGGAAGAAAATGCTCCCAGGCCATAACCAAGTGTCCCCCTCATCTGTGGCAGCTCCCCACATTCCCCAGATGGCCTCCTCACCTCCCCTGCCCTGTCCCTTTCACCCCAGAGCACACACTGCTTCTGTGACGCAGTTTGCTTAAGGAAGCTGCCTGTTCACGGCTATAGCCAAGGCTACAGAAACGTTTGTGTTGCAAACACAGTCCCTGGACCCCCACCAACTCCCAAATTTGACTCAGTGCTTTCTAGCCATCCCACCACCTCTACCCTGATGGCATGTGTATGTTTTATGAGCAGCAAATAGCTTTTTACTGCATTTCATTTTCTCATAACCTCGATTATAGCCCTGAATATCTCTTGCATCGAGAGTAAAACAAGATGGCGGTTATTTCATTTCTGAAAACCATGATCCTGCAATGCACCATGGGAGAAATAACTATTATTTTTAGGGCAGTGTGCCCCCCCCTTCTCCTTCAAATTTCAAAATAACTATGGCACAGAATAACCCCCAAACCATGCATGGATAGCAAGCCAACGCTCGTGCCCAAGTTGTTTCGTGCAAGGTTGAAATCCGTCCAGTGGTTTATGCTTTGCTTTGGCAAAAATGTTCCTTTTTTGTCTATGGGAAAATTAATTGGAAGTGGGTCGAACTTTTGGAACAAAAATACTTTATTGACACTTAATAACTGTTTTTCGACTAATCTTTACAAAACTATGCAGTCTGGAGCTGGAGGAGGGGGGGGGCAGACTTCTAATTACTTTTGACATTTCTGCCAAATCCATTATGTGAATCAAAAGTTATTAACAATAGAATTTTTAGGGGTTCCTATGTGTCTCCGACTCACCTTAACTATAGGGCGGCAACCACTGTCCTAAAATATATGCATATTTATATGCTTGTAAATCATGATTCTTTGGACATTTAATGGTGTAGTCTAAAACATTGGCACTGTGTCAAGTTTTCAAATTTTAGTAGTACGCCTAGCTCTACCTTAGTGAAATCATTGCAAATGTACACAATTAATTTGCATGATTTTACATTATACTTACAGTAGATTGCATGTCGTCACACTTTTCATGTCATAGTTAACATTGAAAATGAATTACATGTGCATTCTTTACCACACATTCTACATACAACAGGCTTCACTAACATTGCAAATGGAGAGACAGGTCTATATAGTGAGAGGATTATAATCCTAATAGAAAAGAGCAGGCCAGAACCCTTCTGGAAAAGTACATGTGCTCAGTAAAACAGATTGCTGGTTGTTCTTCTGCACGTAGGCTCTCTCCAATAGTTTGAACCCCCACCTTTGACATTGATGTGTTTTATATATTTATTTTTTGGCCGAAGAAAATACCCCTAAGCAGCATCGCCTAATGGTTATATGTGAATGACAAATGAGCTCAATATATTACGATTGCTCATTATAACCCTTTCTAAGCCCTATCTAATTTTAGACTTCCACTTACCTCAAATTATGCGTCCTTTCATGGCACATTTGCATTATCCTGCAATTACTGCAAGGCATTGATTTCCATGTCTTATTATTGTCTTATGTGAACTTTGCATTTTAACACAATCCATCCAATGGTCTATCCTTGTTTTGAATTGACGCTGTATAAAGTTGATGCACTATCGGAACTGTCCAAAATTTGTTTTTCAATCGATTTGGAAAGATTAAAGAAGGTGATCTTCTAAGCCACCAAAAATGATTAGTCATGAGTTATACGGTTGGCTGGTTTTCAGACAGGCCTTGTTTCGTTCTCTCTTTGTGGTGTTAGGCGCTTCCTCTTGAGCACTGATAAATGAGACGCTCCAATTACTTGACTTTCTGGGCCATCTTAAATCCATTAAATCACTTACACTGTTTGCATAAAAACGAAACTAAATATAATGCATTCAGACCTCTTTGTTCACACACGAGCCTTCTGTTTCCCAAGTAGCTTATACCATCGTCATTTTGTAAAGTATTTTCTAATAAGTCGTTTCAGATTCATGGATTTTTCAGTTTTTAATTACAGTTTTCCTTTCATCTGGCCTTGTTAGATTCTTTAAGCTCTTCGGCCTAAGCAGACAATGTTGTTTAGAATACAACAGCCATTTTTCTGCTTCAGGCTTCCTTTTAACAGGAGTGCTTTCTTGAACCAGTTGAAAACAATTGGTGCGTGTCACATATTGATTTCTTTTCTTTCTGCGTGGGTCTAATTGAATGATAGTTTTACAGTTGAAATTTAAGACGTTATCTATTTAGCAGCCTTCAGAGACACTGTTTAATTTTGTTTTCAGGAGAATTGTTAAAGACTACAAATGCTCTCAAGAGGAATAGTAATTATCCAGCTGGCGGCATGTCAAAATACTTCCAATCAGGGCTATGCATCAACAACCTGAATTTCTATCCTTGCAGTCTAAGTTGAAACTGTCTCAAATGTTGCTGTTATTTGTATACCCTGAAGAATTATGAGGATGTTCAGCTTGGAGCCAAGAGTGCCAATCAACTGAGAAGCTGCATAACTGTCCAGAGAGAGGCATATTATGGCTCTCCTTACGAGTGTGCCAGTCCAGTAAAAATGCCAGGAAAAATACTGGTAATACCGAACCGAGCAGTTTTACCTGGCCCCCAAACTCTGAGTGGGTATTACCGGTGCCAGCGATTGCTGCATACCCATTCTATGGACTTCTCCATGGAATGGGAACTTATTGCCGTTGCTGACACCCGTAATATCCCCGTGACACCGGGATATCAGGCGCCAGTAATGGTAAACTGGGTTTACTGGTAACCCGCCGGTAGTGCAGGTGGGTTACCGGCAAACTCGTAATATGTTAGTGAACTGTCATTGGGACTCATTAAATGGTTTGGCGGACTTTCATTTTTTCAATACCGCAACACTCAAATACCATTGCTACATGTGGTCATCATGTGGTAATGGGAAGGGTCTGTACGATTCTGTGTCATGCAGACACTTTAGTAATTCCCCCATTGTGGGTCCCTGGACTCCATGGGGAAATGCATGATTACTGCATGCAGGATTATCACATGTGGTAATATTACATACGGTATTGCTTTGCTGCATTGGTAACTACCGCGACACAAAAACAAGTGGAATTGAAGAGTTTCGGAAAGAAAACTCATATTTTGGCAGAGCAGTTAAACCTGCAGTATTTCCAGATAATGGAAGTCTTACCACAACAAGCTATTAATAAGGCTCTTACTAATTGGATTCTTAATTACTATAATTACTATACATCAAATTAATGAATGGAGAAATAGTTATGGAGACAATTATCCGCTTTAGTTCATTTATAATATGCGGGTTGTCATTGCCAGTAGCACGTATTTGCTATTTAATCGGACAAAATGGCCCTCCGAGTGATTAAAATCAGCATAATTTCGCTTGCAAAATGTTAGCCTTGCAGGGGCAGCCATGTCATGAACAATAGACCCAGTTCACAATTCTCTGCTCTGCGATGCTGGGGTAAATGATTTGACATTTGTTCCTGAACGTTTGCCACTGTCCCAAAACCTACGTCTGGAAAGAACAGGAGCAAAGTGCTATAAGATAATGAAGTGCCTTGATATTTGTGTGTGAATCGGGGTGCTCCAACTGTGTTTGCGGTGCCCCTCTTTTGCATTGTTCAGCCTTCGCCATTCCCTCAGACAAACCCATTTTGAATATACAACATGGGTTATTGTGGAGGTACACACAATGTACGAACCTCAAGTCACTTATCTGCGCAAATTGTACACACATCACAATTTGCATGCTATATGTCTATGCCATGTTTCAAGCATAACTTCACCTGTGCTTGAAAAAATGTTGGGTGAATATCTTTTTGCCAGTAGTTCAATTAAAATGAGAATACGAGTATTCACACCATGTACCTCATTATGTGTTTGGTGCGAATTGTGTATTAGCTGAAATGACTGCCAAAATTGGCTACCGTTACTGCCACTCGGATGCCAATGCAGTGTAAATCTACATTTTATAAGTCAATTGGACTTCATGGGGATTCTGGCACAATTACTGTGAGCAGCAATTTCGCTGAGGTAATTCTGCAAATATTTGGATGCAAAGCAGAGGAAGCACCGCCAGCTTTTTGCTGGAGATGGCTCTCCTTCTGTATCTCCTAATTCAGAATTGGGTGCTGCAGTAAAATTAGCAGTAATTCCATTACCACTTCTGTCTCGCAGAGTACAAGGGTGAGAAGTGGCTAAACCACCCAATCAGCACTCACATTTCTACAAAACAAGAGTGATCCCAAACTTAAAGGTAAAACAGAAACAGTTAAGCGATATATCTCCTTTGCCTCTTTTGGACGAAGGCAGGCTATACTCTTAAGAGGGGGGTGAATGTGAAACAATTGCAACCCATCAAAAGTATCACAGTCCAAAATAAAGGGATGTCCAATCAATGTTTTTATTAAAGAATGTATACTTCAATTAAACTCAGCATATGCAATAATAATTAAATAGTGAAACACTACACAAATCTCACCCATGTGGGAAGAACACAGACTATGCAAAGACAGAAAGATGCAGCACTCCGGGGAATGAAACAGGTGGAGAAAGGCAAACAATGACCACATTGTTTTTAAATTATATGTTCTGTTGTGAATAAGTTACCTAAATAGTCCCCAGGGCCAAAGATGAACTGAGGGGGGAGTTATCACTCAATAATACATTTTGTTTTTCTTAGCAGTCCGACCACAGTGAACCAGATTTCTCAGTGCTGTTTGTGCGATTCTAAGCAGGCTTGAATGTGGCTGTCATGTTGTTCCAGACATGGAAAGGGTGTCAAGCTGGGGTCGAGAAAAAGGTTTGGCACAGCATTCAAACAAGTGCAGATTGTGAGGGCCACCAGGGTTGGGTCGACAGTGAAGATGATGATGACCTTATGCACAGTTGCAGATGGGCGGTTTGATGTGGGATTAAATGATGGGTGGATCGTGAGGGCCACCAGGCTCAGTTCAACAGTTTGTTCGATGGAAAAGATGAAAGAAATTGGATGCTCAGTTAGAGACATTCAATTGGATTTGCCATTCTATACATTAATGAATGAGTTAATCTCTTATAACACGCTTGATACCAGAGATCAGTCTCTAAGCACAGGACATGGATATGAACCTATGTTGCTCTGTGTTGTCTTGCTTCCAAGACACACGCATACCCCTAAACTATGATCAAAGTTTGATGAGGCGTCTATTTGCCTGTCATTGTGGATTAGATAGAGGCTAGCAGATCAAAAGTAGTTTGAGCATGAAAATCTGGCCAGTTGCGGTTGCAAACCACATTGCGAGTGTAGTAGAGTGGTTCCAAGATCGGTTGAGTGCAGCTCCAGATGGTCCATTTGGTTTGATGGATTTCGAACAGGCTGAACTCATGGCTTGCTTGTAGCGGTCCAATAGTGGGAACACAGGGACCCTGACTGTATTGGGTCTCAGGTGCTGTGAATCCCAATCCATGGGCTCAGGAACAAGATTTGTCATTTTCTCCAGGTCCTAAACACAGGAGAGGCTGGCACACACCTGCATGGGTCATTCAGCATGGTGAGTCCTGGGTATCAGTGTGGCTGTCAGTGAGGCAGGTCTTGCTCCAGCAGCAGGTCGCCTCCAATGTGCCCTGAGAACGGTTAGGGGGCAGAGCATACCTCTGCCTTGGATTAACCAATTCACCTTAAAACTGGAGGAGTTTGAAAAGTACTGCTCCCCGCAAATGGTCCAATTGAATACTATTCAAGGTTTGAAGTCCAGAGAAAAGTCAAAGGACGAGTGGGAGACTCCCTCTTCATTATGCACAATCCTACAGGTGATTGGGCAAAAGCAAGCCTCTGTTAAGGGGTTAAAACTCTGTCCTTGAGACAAGTGCTCTTTGCCTTCTGACGTCATACCCAAAGTGCACTGTGCTAAAGGAAGCAGAGGAGACAGGAAGGAAATAAAGATGTAGAGAGAAACAATTTGGAGGAATCTTCCTCAAACTATGCTGAGATCCCTTGGTCTACACTATCTCAGCCCCCTTCCCTATCCATAGCATCAAAGGTCCTTTTGATATGTAGCACCCTGGAGTGAGGCTAGTCTTTTGGAATGGGTGTACCCTTTGAGTTCTGTATTCCAGGATAGCTCCTGCTGTGAGGCTGTGCTTCTGGAGATAATTGTTACCAGAACTTATAAAGTATCAAAGGAGAGGCCCATCTGTTCAGTCTCTTGCCCTGCAACCTGTCAGGGCAAGGCGGTCTCACCAGAATACACATAAAACTTCCACAGCTGAGTTGGGCTCACAGTGCTGACACACGTATGATATCAATTGTTTGTGGCTATAATAAGTAGAAAAGATACTAGCCACAATACTGACAACTCACATATGGCTAATATTAAAGCTTTACAGAGCAGAGGGCTTGGGCACCACAATTCAATATAATTACTTTTTTTTTGCACAGTCACCTGTTAGGAACTTCAGGAAATTACTGACTACATAACATCTGGAAACCCCACCCCTTTCCCCAGATTTCAGCAAAAGTGCAAATTTGGGTGTGTGTTTGTGGTTTTGTCGCTTTGCGTATGTTCCCTTTACTATTCCACACAGTTTCACCAATCTGCACCAAATGTTGCACAGTCACCTGTTAGGACCCTCCAGATGGTACGGTCTACATGACATTTGGACACCCTACCCCTTTTCCAGATTTCAGACAAATTGAAAATGTGGGTGTGGGTTTGTGGATTTGTGGCTTCGCGTATGTTCCCTATACAATTCCACTCTGTTTCACCAATCTGCAACACATTTTGCACAGTCGCTTGTTAGGGCCCTCCAGACATTACTGGCTACATGACATCTGGCCAACCCAACCCTTTCCATGGATTTAATCAAAAGTCAAAATTTGTTTGTGGGTTTGTGCATTGGCAAAACGTTGGCGTATGGGAGGCAAATGGACCTGAGAGGTGAAGGAGAAAGCAGGTATCATTCCAGAAAACATTTTAAAAATAATAAATAATCATAAAATATAGTTAATTATTCTTTTGAACTTTCTTATGGAGCCTTCCCTAAAAGAGTATAGCTACCTTAAGGTATTTCTAACAAATAGTACTTAGGAGGAAATGGAATCCAAGGCAACGCCGGGTATATCAGCTCCTAGTATATATAAGTAAAATGTATTAGGTTAGAAGGTGCTTCCCAGTATCCACATTGCACAATGTAGTTAATTGAAATAAGGGAAAGAACAGAGGAAGATTCCTCACAACTGGTTGCACTGATATAGCCTGTGCCTTCATCATTAGATTTGGTTCTTCAGAAAAATTAAATAACATATTTTTTTTTATTTTTTTTTTTATTACTTGTATATAATCTGAGAGCAGATTTTTACAAGAACTGGTTTCGTTCGAAGCGAATCCGCTTTGCGTTGCGGACTATTTGACAGTAGAGTGAACCACAGTCTCAAGTTTCTGTGGGTGAGGGATCAACGGCCACGCTGATTTTTATCTTTTCAATTGCAAATTCCAAAAGTTTGGCTGCTGCCGTGTGCCATCGGGTCTTTTCGCCGTTGATAATGCGGTTCCACCACATGTCTTCATTACCCGCAAAGGAGGTGGTTGTCAGAGGACTGAAGTAGGCGATTCTGGGTTGGTGCAGGGCAGGGCAGCACATCAATAGATGTCTTATCGATTCGGTCTGTTCAGAGTTTTGGCAAAGTCTGCAGGATTTTACTTTTGATCTCGTTCTGATAGCTAGAATTTCTTGCGTCGGTAACACATTCAAACGGGCTTTCAAAAAGATTCTCATAAGAGATTTACTGGGGTATCTTTTGCAGTAGGCCATTGGTTCTTTTAGCTTGTTCGTATTCATTGGCAGGTGGACTAGAAGTTTATTAGAAGTAGCTTTGTCAATAGTTGTAATCCAGTCCCAGCAATCGAATTTAGTTTTGATCCTGGTTGGGTTGTTCATCAGTTCCTCTTCCGTACAGGCAATTTGGTGGAGTTTTTGTTTTTGTTCTTTGGCCCACTTATTCATAAAGTGGTTTTTGCCTTTTCCAATTTCTTCAGCTATCATGTGGTAAATTTTCAGGCTATCTGGATGGATGACTTTCCTGTATAGCTGTAGAGTACTGTGGTCCACCACTGCTTTCAGGGATATGAGGCCGAGTTCTCGTCTGATCGGCGCTACCAATGTAGAATTAGGGAGTCCTAGAACTGCTCTCCAGATTAAACCTTCAAGTCTTGGCCAGAAATGTAAGGGAATTGAGGGTGTGGCGTCCATGCCGTACGTCAAAGAAGGGATGATTTTTGACTTGTAGAAACTGATTGCTGGCTGAAGTGAAAATTTACCGTATTTTCGATCAACAGCTCTTAATTGGGCGGCTAGGTTCTTTGCCTTGGCCCAAAGGGTCGCTTGCATATTCCGGGAATTCTTTGTGGTATCGAGTTGGGCTCCTAAGTATTTGAATGAGTCGACCACTTCGATTTTTGTTTCGCTTAGATGCCATCGAAAAAGATCTTTCTTTTTACTCCCTGGTATTTGCAAGATCATTATTTTTGTTTTCGATTTGTTAATCTCCAGGTTATTATCCGTGATGTAAGTTGAAAGGTTGTTTAGTTGACGTTGCAGACCGACCTGAGTTTGATCAAGTAGGATCAGGTCGTCCGCGTACAGAAGTCTGGGAACTCTTATAGAGCCTATTTTTGGAGGAAAAGACATTATTTGTTCCTGGCTGTCTTTGAAGTCTCCGAGGAAGGATATAAACAGGGCGGGGGCCAAGGGGCAGCCTTGCTTCACTCCACGAGAGGTCGGTATGGACTTCGAGGTGAGACCTTGATTGTTTAGCCGAACCTTTATGCTGGTGTTCGTGTGGAGACTGATTATAGGTTCCAAAATGCTTTCCGGGCAGTGCCATGTCCTCAATTTCGACCACAGTTTTGACCTGTCCACTCTATCAAAGGCTTGGGACAGGTCGACGAATGCTAGAAAAATCCGAGGAGCACCTGTCAAAACTCTTTCCTTCAGTATGTTCAAACACATTGTTGACGCTAGTGCTTGCATTTTTTTGAAATCCTGTTTGCAGGAAATCGAAGCACGTAGAGGCAGAAGTCCATTTCTGGAAATGTAGCAGAAGGAGTGAGGCGAACACCTTCCCGATAACGTCGAGAAGGGCTATTGGCCGATAGTTCAGGGGGTCATCTCTTGCGCCTTTCTTAAAGATTTGGACGATCACAGCGTTGGTCCATGAGTCCGGAATCGTTCTTCTATCCTGGCAGACTTTGAAAATTGAGCTGATAAGAATCGACCATTCGTCCGGATGTTGTTTTAGGTCACAGTTCGCTATGCCGTCGGGCCCAGGCGCTCTTGATGACTTCAATTTCAGAATTATGGACTTGATGTCGCTAATATCGGTCTGGTCCACCCATGTAGAGACCCCTGTACGCTTTGATTCTTCGTCGTTACCTTCTGCTGAGTGAAATAAGTTCGAGAAATAGGTGGCCCATTTTTCTTCCGGTACTGGATTTATCATGTGCGAATTTGAGAACTTATTAGATTTGTTGATAAGTGACCAAAAGTCGTGCGATTTTTTGTTTGAGAGGGCCTTCAGCATCTCTTCGGCGTCCAGTTGGTATAACGCACTTCTTTCGTTTCTCAGCCATTGCTTGAAGTTTCGTGTTTCTACTTTGAGGGCTTCCCAGTGTATTGGTAGGTTCAATGATACTGCCACTCTTTTCAATTTTCTGAGGAGTTTCCGTTTAGCAACCAGAGTCACATTGTACTTATGGGTGAATTGTATACTTCGGGTGTTGGAGGTCTTCCTGGGTTTTTTGAAGGCCAGCAGGAGGGGAATATAGCTCGATCTGGCCACTCCGTTTTGTAATGCCGGATCTGATGTCAAGCTGACAAATTGATCTGTTAGCTTACGAATATCTGGAGCGATCAGTCCAAGACGAGTTTGTTGCGAATTTGTCTCGATTTGAGGTTCGTAAATTTGCAAAGTGGTCTCTTTATTTCTGCAGATCAGGTTCAATAGATTATGATCACTGTATTTTGTTTTAATGACGTTAAAAGAGACTAGGTTCAAATACACTGGATCAGAGACAAAGATATAATCCAGGGTAGCTGATGACGAGCCACGTTCCCAAGTTGGTAACAAGGTTTCAGGATCTGTTATAGTAGCTGAGTTGAGGAGATTTCGGGATTTCATAGCAGCACTCCATGCGAGACCCCTGTCCAAAGCTGAGCCATTACAGAGAACTTGTCTTTCTGGAGCATTAACTGTGAGGCAGTTCGCGTTAAGGTCACCGCAAATCACAATATTAGAGGATTTATATTTGATGGTGATTTCATCAATTATGCTAGACACTTTCTCACACAAGTTCACAGTAGAGGTCTTTTGGGGGTTCCAGTAGATGTTGATAATTACTACCGAGTCCTGTGTTAAGGGCTGACGTAATGGGGTTTCAGTGTTCCATGTGGTCAGAATAGCCAGGATTTCATAGCAACGGGTGATGACTTTTGAGATGGTTATACCGGATCCATTGCGGGTTGCTGTTAAAAGACCCGACGAAGGACGACCCAATGGTCCTTTAAAAGCTGGGGATATTTCTACGCAATAACCGTCAAGGGCCGGTTTTTCACATAACCACGTTTCTTGAAAGCATATGATATCGTAGAGACTCAAGTCCAGGCTATCAGACTGAGTAAGATGAACGTGGCCTCTGGTGTTCCATGAAGCTATACTTATGTTTGTTCTAGAGGGTAATTGCTGAGATGGTTTGGATGTGGGTAACATCACCTTAACGTCCCCCGGTGGTTGCTATCTCTTCACCCCTGGAGTCAGGACACTGCGGAACCAATTCCATTTGTTTGACTTGGCTGGTTTTTCGGGCTCAATCGGGGTCTGCTTTGTGGTTTTACTTGAAGTTCTTTCGTTCGGCAGAGCTTCTTTGCTGGCTTGATTTCTCGGTCGTGAAGTTGGAGAATGTCCGTGGTGCCGTTCGGAATTGTATTTTTGTCTGCGATCTTCACTGTGCTCTACTCTCTCAGCTCTCCTTGAAGTTAATCTTCCGCGTGTTGTTGTAAGGTGTCCTTCAGCTGGTGATCTGTTGTTCGTCGAGCGTTTTTTGGGTGGTGATATTGGACTTCTGCCCCTTCTCACTGATCGATAAAGGTCTTCTGTGCGTGACTTAAATCTATAGTTTTTTTTCGGGGATGCTCTGTGTCTAACTTTTGAGGGTTCTTTAAAGTTCGAGGGGGGCAACTCTTAAAGGTTAAAGCCCAGTAGGGCTAGTTCAGCAAAGATGTCATGCTGTAATTCGTCCAGTGCAGATTTTTTGATATGTAGATAGGCCTTCGCTAGATTCTTTCTATGGTATGGTTCGATCAGAGTAAAATCGGCCGATTGTAAGTTCTGTAGAGTTTTCACCGTTTTGAGTGTTCTCAAAACCGTGTTTCGGTTTAAGATCATGTAGCGATCATTGATGGTTTTTTGTTCGATTTTGAAAAGACGGGTCGAGGGAGAGGACTCCCTGCTTACATTGACACGGTTCTCCAGTCCGCGTCTCGATGCACTCGGGTTTCGGTTGGTATGGCTTGATACTGGTGATGATGCTGTTTGTTGATTCGAGGTCATTGTAACCAAAGAAGGTTTGGTGAGTTTATGGTCAGTTGTAATTGGCGTGGTGGCTGAAATCATTTCAGTTCTAAAGTCTTGGTTCAGTGGTGGTCCTTCAGTAAGGTCCAGGTTTTGAGTTATGTTCATCAGTGAACTCTGAGCCAAGAATTCGTCAGTAGATTTTGGGGAGGAAGAGATGCAAATAACCAAGTTATTTGGGCTAGGTTTTAGCTGTGATGTGGTTGGTTTTTCTTTTGATGACTCTTTTTGTTTTGTTCTCGCTGCCATCAGAGGGTCAAGAGCCGACACTGTTTGTGCGTCGTCGGTGGACGTTGCATTAGCCGTAGAGATTTTCAGCAGTGGTTTACTATTAGTGGTGAGAATTGTCTTTTGTTGGTTTTCCTCTGATCTCTGATGTTTAGCTACTACTCGATTTGATTGGGTGGACTGTTCCATTTGGCTTTTAAAAATCAGGGCTGGGTGAGGAGCATACGCCACAGCTTCTGATTGAGCCTCTTTATCCAGTGCTGCTGGTGAAGTTGCTTTAAGACAGTTTAAGAGCTCTTCTAGTCTGCTCAGCTTTGAGTCCCACGTCGCACTCTGCTCTCTATTTCTTTGTTCAAGGGCTGTAATAAAACCTTCCACAAATATAATTTTGCTATGCATCATTGCAGTGAGAACATTGCTGACCTTCAGCGAGTTATAGCTTTCCGAATGGGGCTAAAGCTATTGTGATTGCGGACATGATTATTGGTAAATCAGGTTTTTTCGAGGGCGATAACTTGGATTCCGCAGTTGTGATTTCACTCAATCTTCTATTTTTTGGTGGGGATCTGGGCCGTGGGGTGGATTGGAGCGATGGGACTGATGGTGGTAAATAAACATCTGTTTGAGATGAAACCTCGTCAGGAATGAGGTGATCAACCGAAGGCCGAGTTGGACAGGACATCAGCGGTGTACTGTCTCCCAAATTACGCGCTCGTATGGGAGTAGAGAAAATTTGATTGTCGTATGGTAGTCCAGGATCCTTAAGGGATGTAGACTTGCTTACTTCAGGGGTGCTGGTTTCCAAAGCTGAGATGTAGTGGGTGCCCCTTGAGTTTGTGCTCTTTGGATCGGCTGTCGCTCCCTGTAATTCGAGGGCTTTGTTCACGGGATCGCCCGAGGGCACTACATTAGTGCAGTTTGCTACTTTCTTTTGTGGGTCGGGAGACGCTCTCTGTGGTTCAAGATCTACATTCACTTCTTTACACCGGGACATCTCATTGTTTAGAATTGTCGAAACTTTTGTTGGTGCCGGTTCAGATCTGGGCGGACTAAGAGGCTCTCTTAAACCCATTGGTTGGTTTTGAGATGGTGTTTGGGTCCGGGCTTTAATGAAGTCCCAGGCATTAATTTTCTTGCTTTGCTCATAGGCGGGAGGTCCTGGATGGCCTCCAAAATTTCAGCGTCTGAAAGTTCTTTCGTCTGGTCCAATTTTCTTTTATATTGTTTGTTTATGAAGTCTTTCAGGGCAGTGGACAGAAGAGGGGCTGGTAGAGTTGACTTCCCTGCTTTCTTTGCTTTATTTATTTTTTTAATTGTATTTGTTTTGGACTTTTTGTTTCTTTTATTGGTTTGTTTGAAAGCTTTTTTGGGGTCTGAGGTTTGTGAATCCGGCGTGAGGTCGGCCTCTAAGTGGATGTTGGATTGATCTGACCACTTTTCCGTAGAGAGAAGGGTAGAAGTGTTCCCCGATATCAAAAGGGGGGACTTGGGGGTGACATTCGACGCTGCGTCTGCTGTTTCAGCATAAATCTGTGTGGGTATATGATCTCAGTCCGATGGTGGGGGGGCCCGAGGGGCCAAGTGAGAGGCGCTGTTGCTTTGCCCTTGGTGTGAGGCATGGACTTGTGCCGCCACCGCAATTGTCGTTGTGGTCGTAGCTAAAACTACGTCCGTTGGAGAGACCTTCGTAGGGCCCTCCAAATCGGGCCGCGTAGTTGGAGCGGCGATTTGGTTTGAGTGTGCGTGGGGAACCAGCGCCGTACTGATGCTCGGGCGCGGCCCCGTAAGCGCCAGCGTCGAGGAGCGGCCACACTCGTTGAATGGCCCCGGCTTTGCTGGAGTCGACTCGCTCCTGGAGAAGGAAACCCCGTAGCCCTCGCCGTAGACGGGCAGCACAGGAGCCAGGGCCCGCCGTCCTCTGACAGCCGGGGCCGAGGTGTCCCTCGTCTCGTTGAGGAGACGGTGAGGCAACGCCTGCCAGGCGGGGGATGGGCTGCAGACCGGGCTGGAGCGGGCCGCCGGGACGAAGGAGATCTGCTGAAATGCTGCATCAGACAGCACCAGACCGTAAGTCCTTAGTGCTGGGGAGAACGCGGGAAGGATGAGGGCTGATGGTTCATCCGCGTTAGTAGTCGTTGTTATTTTCGTCAGCCCAGACTTAAACAGTTCGCTGGCTGAGTTGTATGTGGATACATCGAGAGTACTTGAAGAGTTTGGAGAATCATTAGATGGCTGATTCGAAGCACTGGGCGCTAGGCGCGTGGCGCCAGAAGGGTCCGCAGAGTTTGGGTCCTTTCTGTTCATATGGATTGTTGTCCGACTCGGTAGAGGCGCAGAGCTAGCCATGTTCCTTGTGGGCGTAGAGCACGGGGGGAAGGTGGTGGTTTCCTTCAAGGGAGGTCGGTGCTCCTTTAGTTTTTTTGAACATGGTATTGGTTTGACGCTCTTGCTGTCAAGTGATTTAGAGGAACTCCGTAGTACTAGCAAGGTGGCCTCTGAGATGTGATCTGTTTCGGACTGTGCAGGAAGAGTGTCACACGGGTCAAGGAGCTCCATGGCTCCTGCAGCAGACTGCAGACGACTGCTCACCCTCTGCTCACGCTCCGCACACCGCTCCGTGGTAGTGTAGAGGTTTTAAACACTCCCAGTAGAAAACAGGGTGAAAAGACTGCCAACTGCAGACGACTGCTCACCCTCTGCTCACGCTCTGCTCACCGCTCCGTGGTAGTGTAGACGTTTTAAACACTCCCAGTAGAAAACAGGGTGAAAAGACTGCCAACTGCAGACGACTGCTCACCCTCTGCTCATAACATATTAGTATCAAATGATTTATTGATCACGGTTATGCCCATATTTTATTGTTCACAAACCATAGTACACAGAGGCAGATGAGATTTAGACAATGCATTTTGGATGACTGAATCCTTAATCAGAGCAGACTCTGGGCCTTATTACAATTTTGGCGGCATTTCCAAAAAAGTGGTAATGCAGTGGGAACAGCATTACCACTGCATTACTGCCGCATTATCACACAGCAGAACTATGGGTTTGGAGGTAAGGTGGAGGAAAAACCTCCAGCAAAATGCCACATGTGGAATTACCACCAGTGATAATTCTGCTGAAATCCTCATGGAGTCATATGGACTACAATAAATGGGGACTAACACGGCCTACCACCACTTCTAATCCAGCAGTAAATCCACTGGACCAAGTGACAGCAACAGTAAATCTGTTTCGTGATATTTAGTTGGATTTATGAAATACCACAAAACTTGTAAAGTAGCTCTCTATGTGGTAGTGTTATGATATAAACAGGTCTGTTGTGCCAATGTTGAAAAACACAAAATCACAAAAAGAGCAAATTGAATAATTGTACAGCTGTAATGCGAGAGCAAATCATTGTGCTCATGATAAAAAGCACAGAATCAAAATGAGAGCTAGTCAGGAAGCTGGACAACTCATGTGTACAGATAAAAAAGGTATTCAGGATTTCAGCATACAAAGCGCCATATAATGTAACTTGTGAATGCCAAAAACTATCAAAGTCTCTTTGGTATGGAGCACCCTGGTGTGAAGCTAGTCCTTTGGAATCCGTTAATCCTTAGATTCATGTTTCAGTGGAAAGTGCCTGCCGAGAGACTTGTTACCAGACTTCAAAAAGGATCAAAGGAGAGGCCCATCCATCTAGTCTCCTGCCCTTAAACTTGTAGAGTCAAGCTGTCTGACCAGAATGCACATAACTCTTCTGCCGCTCAGCAGGGCTCATAGTGCTTACACTTGTATGATACCAATTTGGCATGGCTTTAATAAGTATGAGAGATACTAGCCACCATATCTCAAAATCAGGTATTACTTATATTTAAAGTTTATAACTGCCACCAGGTAGTAACTCTCATAGATGTGTGGTTTGGGAACAGATGTGTGTTTTGTAAATGCAGCTCCTGCGGTGAAGTGGCTTGGCTGTTACTGCAGTTGTCAAGGGGGCACCTATTACCCCTGAACCAACTCTGTGCCACTGGAGAGCAAGCACTGCTCATCAGGATACTGATACAGCAGGGCATAGGTGTACATTTTGTTCTTGGCATGTAATTTAGGAAAGGGAGATCTGCTTAGGAAATTGAAAGGAAAGGAACCCAAAAACCACCTGTAAAAATAATCCAAAAAGGTCAAATAATCACAGCACCTCTTTGCAAGGTAAAACAAATTTTAATACATGCAAAAAGGTCTCAAACAGGCCTGCAGAACTGAACTAACTCAGAGCTTATCTTATCTCAATATTTTACAGGTTATGTAGTGGAGAAACTGCAAATTAACAATGCTATGCATAATGAGGAGTACAACATTATCCCTCCGCCCTTATTTGCTACCCTCTGTAGAACATGCTAATCCCCCCTTATAGTCCCTACACTGATTGGCCACATCTAATCAAAATCAATTGCCCTAAACATGTGGTCCCCTACAACATCAGGTCCAAAATCAAGTGCATGATTGGTGGCTTCCCATTATTGATATATTCGTAAATTGAGACCATCACATGATGTGCACCCCCAGTTCCACACACGATCAAAGTAAACTGGTGAGGCCAACTCTGCATTAATAGACAATACGCTTTCTAATCAACCGAGAGACTGTGGCACACACACAAGATGTCTCCCCGACCTTGTACTTAATGTATTGGCATCATCCCTCTGCTCCTATTATCCCAAAACAAGGAACATTCCAGACACATCGTCTCCCTTATCTCCTTTCAACTCCAGGTGCCCAGTATTGACGTGACCTGGGCACCTCTATTGGGTCTGAATTTTTGGGATTTATTTGATTTTGGTGATGTAGCAACTTGTAATTCATATGGGATGACCGTTCATTGGGGGGGGGGGGAGGCAGTAGTGCTCTAAATCTTCATCTTGGCCCTTGGCATGACAAAAATGTATGCCCTGTGTTCATGACTTTGTCCTTCCAAGGGTGCATCCCTACCAGCTCACATACCATTCACACCCCATTCAAACTCTACAGATGGACAGAATTAGCATTTATCTGTGTACCATGGGTGCCTCTGACCTCTGCTTCTTTCCTGGGTAACAGGAAAGGGGACTGGTTTTCGGAGGTGAGCTTACGAGCTGCAGCTACAAATCACAACCTGTGTTCTATTCTATTCAACGTGTGCTAGACCTTAACATCCAAAATGATGACACTCCTGCCATGTTAAAATATCAACCTCGCTCCTACCACAATACTTTGCAGTCTCCATCTTCCACCTCATTTGGTATTTCCCGCACATCATACTACACTACATTACTAGGAATACAAAACCTAAACACTTGGCCAATATGCTGCCCTATCTATGACTTCTGCCACCACAACAATAATTCATGTTGCTGCACTTGCTGTAATTTGCTTTATGTGAATATCTAATATGTGTCAAACCTAACTAAAACAATTTGTGTGCTTCTGCAGTTCAAACTAACCTGATCCCATGTTTCATTCTATTAGGTTTTTCTCAACCAAAATTGTTTTGCCTGGTGGGGACACTGTACGTGTATCCCAACATTCCCCCTGTAGTGAACACTCCATTAACTAATTCTGCTTCCCCTTCCTCCTATAATCATCATCCTTAGGTACCCATGCCTTGCACACATTTCGTAACCCGTCTCCCCATTTTTGCATATGCTTCTGGGGTACCAGTCATGAAACAGCACCCCCATCTCTTGCTAAATTTCTCTTGGTCTGGTGGGGCCTGGTCATAGTTCCCATGGGTTCAAGACCCTGCTATATTTTAAACATCATTGGCCTCTCAACTGCATCCCATCTATCAGCCTGGGTGGACTTGTGTTTTGTCAGAGGACGCGCTCTGCCCACCCTTATTGATGCCATCATCATGGGACTCTTTTGAAACATCTTTGTGCTACACCTCAGGAAAATCTGATACGAACAAACAAGCATAAACAAACAAGCACGAGCAGAAAAACCATGAGCGGAACCAGTATTTTTACTGCTATTTCTAATCACGATGAGGCCCATGAAAACATAGAATCAAACCAATCATCTGCATTCACTCCGGCTTCATTTTCCATAGCATTCCCCAAATTTTGAAGGACACCTATCGCATGAGACAAAGACCCATTGTCTGCATCATTTGGAGGGTACATACAGTAGGACAGATCAATTTTTTGCATATACCCCCTTCCATAGCCGTGAGCAGATCCAGAAGAAGGGTCATTTCTGGTGGGTCATAAACCAGATAGCCCTTAACTCTTCTTTATTTAGTTAAGGACCTGCTCTGTCTGGTTCAATATCTGAAGGATCTCCCATCTGGTTATCTGCACCCACTTTGGTAAATAGGTGATATTGATATGGAATCCCTTTTAATATCTCAGAGGAGTCTTTGGATAAATAGTTTGATCTCTCATGATGACAAATGCTTGGTGAGAGAGGGGCACACCTATCGGATGGGGGCTTAGTTGGTTCTGGGGCCAGCACATTTATTACTGACAAATGAGAATCAGAAACTACTAAAACCACAGAGTGTAGGGTGGTCAGTGAGCATACACCCCTCTGTAATGGTGGGAGGTTTAAATATGCAAATTGTCCACACACCCAGTACACATCCATCCACAACACGGTACTTTCAGTCAGTTCAGGGATAAACAATGTTATATTGTACGGCCTTCATCAACTCATCATTTCAATCGTCGCATGTACCGACATCCCTAAAAGAAGCCTGGGTCAATCCCCTCCTAAAAAAAACATTGCTCGAACCATCTATCCAAGGAAATACCATCCCATCACAACCGTCCCCTTTCTGTTAAAGATACTGGACAAAGCAGCCTACCTGCAGGTTCAAAAATGTATTGAAGACAACCACCTCCTTGGGCTACGCCAGTCCGGCTTTCGCCCTCGACATGGTACTGAGACGGCACTACTTGACCTAAAAAATCAAATAGATGACCTAAGAGACACGGGCAAACCAGCTCTCCTCCTGCTTCTAGACCTCTCTGCGGCCTTCGATTTGGTTGAGCATAAAACGCTATGCCACCATCTCACAGCCTCAGCCCACTTCTCAACCAAAGCGTGTGACTGGATCTCCTCATTCCTTCAGGAGAGGGTAATGAAGGTCTTCTCAGACTCCGCTAACGCGACACCCAACCCCATCAAATGCGGAGTCCCACAGGGCTCCTGCATAGCCCCACACTGTACAACCTCTTCACAAGACCTCTTTTCAGGATACTTGACTCCCTGGGCATCTCATATACAAATTATGCAGATGACACACAGGTTCTCATCCCCCTGTCAGGTGACTACGCTACGGACCTGGACACACTCAACAACATCTACGCCACCATTCAATCATGGATGGCTGAGAATTGGCTCTGTCTAAATAGTGACAAGACCAAACTCCTGCTTGTTGGCTCCCCATCAACACTGGGCAAACTTGATACTAACTACCAATCATTCACCGTGGATAATATTCCCATCAGAGTTTCTCAAATGATCAAAACACTCGGCGTGTATCTCGAACCCAGCCTCACCATGGACAGACAAGTCAATTCCATCGCCTCCTCCACAGCATATCACTCCAAACTCATCAATGCCATCAGGCACTTCCTATCACGGCAAAACTGCATCCCAATAGCCAGAGCCATCATCGGTTCCAGACTGGACTATTGCAATGCCCTGTTCATTGGAACCTCCCAAAAAAACATCGCCAAACTCCAGATTGCCCAAAATAATGCCTTAAGAGCTGCCACTGGTACCTCATGCAAGGAACACATCTCGGGGATCAGGAGGCAGGTAGACTGGCTTCCCATCAAGGAAAGGGTGGTCTTCAAAACACTGGCCCTTACACATAAGTGTCTTCAGGATCAGGCTCCTTCCTATCTGACACAGAGGATAACCAGACAAACAGTCACCAGACCCTCAAGGGCAGCCTATGCTAACCGCATCACTGTCCCACACACGCGCAGAGTGCGTGCAGGAGGCACCAGCTTCCCCACTATGGCGGCAACCTTATAGAACAACCTCTCAGCTCAGATTAGATCAATCGACTCACACACAGCCTTCTGCAAGGCCTTAAAAACCCAGCTCTTTGTCTAAAGAGCCCTTCATATTAGGTCTCCATTACTACTGTATCACCATGTATAGGATACTATCTGTTTTGCCACCTGCTACCTAGACAAGAATATGAGTAACCAATTGTAACGATCAATGTGTATCTTCTGTAACCATGCAAATGTATCTAAATGAATGTATTTAAGTATACCTTCTGGGGCCGCTTATTGTAACCCGCAAGCAAGCCTTCCTAAAATGTCCTTATAGCTCCTCGTTGCCTGTGGGCTGTAGTGCGCTCTACAAATACTAAATAAATAAACAAATAAAAATAAATATTACACTGACTGTTTGTTCCTATGTGTATGGTGACAAATCCTCAAAAGCAAAAGGAATACTCTGCTAGCCTCTATACGTTAGCAGCTTTTTCGTTTAGCTTGATCCCTGTCAATTTTGGTACGTAGTTAACTCATGTTCTGCCACAGTTCTGATTGATGCGTGCCACCACGTCTTCAGGAAACCCCAGTAAGCCTCCCACGGCACAGCTCACTACTCATGCCACATATCCATTGTGGGAAAACAATATTTCCTCCATCTTCAACAATGGGCATACCTTACACCGGGCTTGATCTTTCCTCTTGGCACATTCTTCATCATCTCTGTCCATGATTAACGCTTGGAGAGTGTGCCCTTGGAAGAGGCTTTGTACTCTCCACAGGGTAAAGTATACCAAAGACTGGGCTATAAGAGGTGGCATTTTGTGAGGTATAAACAGCTTGGGTGCACCCATTGCATGAGGTATCAAAAAAGCATGTAGAGTGGCTCTCATTTGACATCTCCCTCCCCACTTTGCACATTTGATTATAGCACATGTTGTCTGATTTGGGGTGGTGCACATCAGCCACATGGTGGAAGATGACCCCTTTATATTGGTTATACTCTATCTCTTCTTCACTTTACTGACTAATTCGTGATATACCCAAATTTTTATAATTTTCAGAGACATCTCTAAACCCCCTATAAAATAATCACAAACAGCACTATACAATCTACAATGAAAAACAACATATACAACATAACATATATATTAAATGACATCTGCAGTGTTGAGCATGCAGAGGGCGAGAGAAAACAGACACCAACTCAAATGAATGCACATTTTTTATCATGGTAAAGGGATTCATCTGATGCAATATCAAAGAAGTGTGCTGCAAAATATACTTTAATCATAGTCAGCAAGTCGGTCAATCTTGTGAGAATGCCAGGTACCTTCTGAATGGATAGGTGGCCTAGATTCTGCAGTTTTGTCCAACTTTTGTCCTATCTCTCTCTGACCCTGTCTCATGTAACTACTTGAATCTTTGGTGTTCTCTCTTCTTGGCACTTTTCTAGAATTTTCTCGCTCTCTGGATCTTTTTCAACTGGCTTTTGCCCGGGCCAGGGCACTGAGTCAGCCTTAGTTTCTGTTATGGATGATCTGACTCGATTGTTGAACAGGGTGGGGTGGGGGCCCTGATTATGTTAGATCTTTCAGCGGCTTTTGATACCATCAATCAACCTACCCTGACCATCCGGCTCATTTCAGTGGGCATCTCTGGCCAAGTGCTAGTCTGGTTTACTTCTTTTTTGATGGGCGCTCTCCATCTGTTTCTCTTTCTCCTTTCTGTTCTCAGTTGATCTCTCTGCTTTGTGGGGTTCCCCAGGGTTCTTCACTGTTTCCCACTCTGTTTAATCTCTATATCCAACCGCTTTTGTGTATAATTCATGCTTTTGTTTTTTTTTGTATTCTTATGCCGATGATACACAGTTAATTGTACGATTAGATCTTAGTCAACCCGAAACTGCGGCTCGTCTTCGAAACTGTCTTCAAGCCATTGGCGACTGGATGGCTTCTAACTGACTGAAGCTCAATGGTGAAAAAAAAGGTGTTGGTGGTTGGGGCTTCATTTCCTTCACCGTTTTGGACCCCGGAGTGTTGGCCAGAGAGTCTTAGCCTGTTTCCCCTTCCAGTGTCTTCACTTAAAGACCTTGGGGTAAATATCTCTGCCTCATTATATATGACTGACCAAATTGCTTGTGTTTGTCAAAAATCCCATTACAAACTTTGGACTCTTCGGAAAGTCTTGCCCTTCATTCCCCAGATGCTCCACTCTCCAGTGGTCTCTTCATTAGTTATTAGTAACATCGATTACTGCAATGCTCTCTAACTTGCCCTTCCTGGGAATCTGATTCACCACCTCCAGCTATTGCCGAACTTGGCGGTGAGGGCTGTTCTCTGCCTCCCCTTTGGAGCCCATATGTCTCAATTTATGCATCAACTCCACTGGCTCCCAGTGGAGCAATGGATCAGATTTAAGTCTCCGTGCCTGGTCCACAAGGCTCTTCACATCCTGGGTGCTGAGTTTCTTCAGGCCAAGTTCTGCTTTTACAAACCTGCTAGGCCACTCTGTTCCCAGGCTTTGAGGACTATTCAGCCCCATAGGGCTAGGTTTGTCTGCCTAGGTGGCCGGGCCTTTTCCATAATGGCTGCTAAAGCTTGGAACAGTCTTCCTTTTGCCCTGCGTAATATTGAGGCTCACATACCATTTCGTCGGGCTTTGATGACGTTTCTTTTCTAACTTCTATGGAACTCTATTAGGTTTGATCTTACCTCGCTTGCCTCAGCGCCAAGATGCCTTCGGGCTTCTGTGCACTTTACAAATGTTATTAAGATAAAATAAGATAAGAACTCCTTCAAATGAACAGCAAAGGGGGTATCAAAGACCACACTATAGGGGCCCTGGAACTTCTGTTCTTCCCAGCGGCGCACTATATACCAAATATAAATTGTGTCCCACAGAAAAGAATGTGGCAGTGGCAGGTTCAGTTCATCGGTCAGTGATGCTGTAGCAGTATCTTCTCTTCAGGGAGGAATCTGGCAAAACAGAAGTTTTATACATTTTGTTAACTCATGCAAATACCCATAAAACTCCTCCCCCCGAATGTCCTTCTGCCCTGTGAGCATCTGATGTCAGGTGTGTAGGAGTAAGAGGTGTGTGCATCCTTCTCCAGTTGCAACACATTATCCTGTGCAGGAACAAGTGAGTGAGGTCTGAGGCTAAACAATGTGTTCTGAAGCTAAACAAAGCCAGAGGGAGATATTGCACCCTGTTCCTCCCTAACATTACCCATATTTTAGACAATGTATTCTTCAAAAGTCTGTTCATGTTGGCGTCAGGATGATATATTGAGCACAGTTTGTGCTTTATCCCCAATAGGGACACTATTTCTTTAAAGAGATTATTTAAAAAAGTGAGTTCCTTTATTAGATTTTAGGACCTCACACAACCCCAATGAGGAAATACCTGTGCAGAAGCCAGGCTCAACACAACAGGAGAACGGACACACAATAATAATTACTGCACCTTTTTACGATAGCCACAAGGTCGATGGTGAAGCTCCCGGAATGGCCCAGTGGGACGGGGCAATGTGCCATGCAATGTCCTGGGCATTTGGCCAGTGTTGTAGAGATGACATGTTGTGTAATTTGCTACAAACGTGTTGATGAATTCCTGTAAACTGAGGACAAACCAGTCCTCCTGAATGTCAGAAGCAATATACTGTTTAGAAACAAGTGCCGGGTAGTGCAGCTGCTCAAAAGCACCCGTTAAAAATTCCAGTGGCATTACTTCCTCACCAGTAATATTTTGCCTCCAAACCAAATCTGTGGGTGACTGTGAGCAACCCTGCTTAATCCAAAAGTCTGACTCGTCCGGAGGTACCTGACTCTGTAATTCAATTATTTGTGTAATCAGTACTACAGTGTATGGCGTTGCTAACTGTAACTGTTGGTTTGTCACCTCAGTGTATGCGGTGACACCTGGATCCCTGTGATACACCGCATCATTGGCAGCCGTATCTGCTGCGTCATTACTAAGAGAAACAGGGTCTGTATTCTGGGTGTGGGTGGAGAATTTAATGACTGCTACTAGCTTTGGGTGGGACAAATCGTAAATTAATCTCTCTAACAAGGCTGCATGCTGTAAAGGTGAGCCAATGGATCTCTGACTTCCCCTCCCTTTCTATCTAGACAAGCCTAAATGTACCATGGAGGTAACATGCACAGACTAAGAGTAGACGGTCAATAAGCATCCCTGGGATGCTTCGAATGCTTCAATTAACACAATCAGTTTTGCGGCCTGAGCTGAATAGTGTGGGTACACCACTGCTGCACCTGCATATCTCTGGCCCATCTCCTGATTGATTGTCTAAGACCCATCAATGAAGAGGACCTCCCCCCTCCTGAACTGCATCCTCTCTAGCTCTTAAATTGTCTTCAGGACCCTCATAAATTACACAATCATGCACTTCCTCTCCTCCCTCAATTGGCATTGTGATACACATGGCTGGGTTTACTGTAAAACATAGCACAATGTGAATGGATGGGCTTGAGAGAATCACTTGGTATGCTGTGGCCCTTTATGTAGTTAAAGTAGATTTGCATCTTTCAAGAATTGCAAGCACTGCATGCTCTACATATAATGTGACCGAGCACCCCATAGTGACTTTTGCTGATTTTTCGATGGCAATGGCTGCAGTGACAAGTGCCTGCTCACAAGGAAATTGACCCTGTATTACTTAATCTAAAATGCCACTGTAATATGCTAGGGGTTAGTGTCCCAGAGATGTGTGCTGAGCCAATACAGCAGTCATTACTTATCCATTAGAATGTGAGAATAAATAACATTCTTTCGTGTATTCAGGGGTTGATAGTACTGGTGCATTGCCTTTGGCATCCTTAAGCTCCTGGGAAATGTTCACCTGTCCATATAACTGACCCTTTCCTATATGTGCCTCCTTATGTCCCTGCAGTAGGGGTTTTGTGTAGATGGAATAGTCAAAAGTCCATGTTCTACAATAATTACACAATACCAAGAACTGTTGAATTTCTTTCACTTCAGTGGGCGATGGTGTGTTCTGTACTGTGGCTGTTATTTCTGGTGTTACTCATCTCCCTTCAGTGAATATAATTTGTCCCAATTACACTACCTCTTTCTGACAGTACTGCATTTTGTCCTTATCCACTCTGTATCCTTTGTCTGTGAGCAATTGCAGCACTGTAATTGAATCCGCTCTACAAAATTCTTCTGTTGTGGTGCACAGTAAGATGTCAAAGATGTCATATACATACTTAATGACTGCACTCAGTTCATGTATATTGCCAAAATTCATGTTTAATACTCTTTTAAAAATACTGAGGGACGCAAAATATCCCTGAGGGAGTCTAGTGTGTTGGAAAAATCGCACACAGTAAGTAAATGCAGTGAGGTAATGAGACTTAGTGTGCAATGGAAAGAAAATAATGCATCAATTACAGTTAGTGTGTGGCATTAGTTGGTATATTACAAGGGATAGGGCTGGGTTTGGTAGAACTGGGAACTCAGCCTCAACAATGTTATTTAACCGGTGTAAATACTGAATCTTCCTCCAACTTGACTCTTTTGCTTTTTTTGACATGGTATACAGCTCTGTTGCATAGGGATTCTGAGGGTGCTGTAATGCCCTGCTGCCATAGTGCAACAATTGTCTCATATATTCCCTCATCTGTCTCTCTTGAAAATAGGTACTGTCGCATTCTGGGTATCACTGCTAGATGTTTCAACTTGATACATACTGCCCCTATGCTCTTCATGAGTCCCACATTATGGAGTTGTCCGTCCATAAAGTGCTTGGGACCTCTAACAAATCCTCCTGAATGTGTGCAGGCATGCATTTAGCAATAAGTCTAGAACAAGGGACGTTCCTATGCTGATTCATTATTTGACATGAGATACAAACCTTCAAGGTCATTTCACCGTCATTGTCAGCATTCTCAAACAACTGCCCACCTGGCACCCCACTGAGTGGTTGAGCTGGGTCAATGCACAAAACTGTGTGCCACACACCAACCTCCTCATTAGTCCCTATGAAAGCTAGCTGATAATCCACAATCAACACTCCCTCCCAATCGAGGATAATAATGGTACCTGGAGTATGATCTTTGGGCTTTGCAGGCGAAAAGAAAATCTGACAGCACCCTCCATGATATGATATGATATGATATGATATGGCATTCATAATGCGCGTATACACAAGTGTTTCAAGGCGAGGAGAACAGAGGGAAGACAGAGACAACAATCCTACTAGGCCAAGTGTCATTCAGATCGTGCAAATGCAGGGGAAGGGGGAAAGAGGAAAAGTGCAGAGTGGGAAGGGGGTGGGGACAGTGCAGTACATGAGGAAGCAGAATAAATAAAACAGTAAGAGAAGTAGGGCCAGCTGGTTGCAAGTGCAAGGGTAAGTGAAAACATCAGGTGTCAAGTGCTGGTGGGGGACTGTAGGGATACAGAAAACAGTCCCCAAGTGCAGGGGGTGCCAGGAGGCAGTGCAGATGTGTAACTGGTGGGGGAGGGGACCTGGGCCCAAGATCAGAGGGTGGTGCGGTAAACAGTACAGTTTCAGCCAGGAATTCAGCAGGGGAGAGGAGGAGAGAAAGCAGAAGCAAAGAGGAAGGTTTTCAGGTGCTTCCGTAACCGGAGATGGTTCTCCGCAGGTTTCAGGGAGGAAGAGAGGCTGTTCCAGAGGGAGGCCCCAGCCGAAGAAAGAGATCTACTACCAACTCGTTGCTTGGAGAAGCGACTGACCCTGAGGGAGTTGGAGGCGAAGAGCAAAGGGCTCGAGAAGGAAGATATAGGAAGAGAGAGTTGAAGGTATTCAGGCTGCAGGCCCCAGAAGGCCTTGTGGATGATGCAGAGGGATTTGAACTTAATCCTTGCAGCCACTGGGAGCCAGTGCAGAGATTTCAGTCCTGCAGAGATACGATCTCTGGGCTTGAGGTAAAGGACAAGTCTCATAGTCCTGTTCTGGATGAGTTGCGGGGAGCAGAGATTAGAGGCAAGCAGATTTAGGAAGAGGCTGTTGCAATAGTCAAGCCTAGAGAGAACCAGAGCTCTAGAGACAGTGAGCTTCTAGGGGAAGGAGAGGAAAGGGAGAATACCTCTGAGAAGGTGCAGCTGGTAGTATGATTTCTTAGAGACTTCAGAAATGTGAGGAGAGAAGGTGTGGAGTCCAAGATGACCCTGAGGTTTTTATCCTTTCAGGTCGGAGCAGGCAGAGGGCAAACGGAGGCCGGCCAGAGAGTGACAGGAAAGAAAAGAACGGGTGTGCCGATGAGGAGAATCTCAGTCTAACTGGCATTAAGTCAGTGATCATTGGTGGCACACCACCCCTCGATAGCAGACAGACAGTTAAAGATGAGAGACGGAGAAGAGGTGGCCGAAGGAAGCCTGAAAATGAGCTTAGTGTCATCCGCATAGCACTGAAAGTTGGGGCAGAGAGCAGCAACGTGGTGGGCAAGAAGTGCCAGGTATTGGTTTAACAGCCAGGGAGAGAGGTTAGACCCCTGGGGGACACCACAGGTAGAGATAGAGATAGAGGAGAGGAAGGACCCAAGTTGGACCTGGGAGGGTCGATCAGAGTGGAAAGAGGTCAGCCATGCCACGGCCTGACCGGTGATACCCAGGTTATCATGGAAATGGTTGAGCAGGATGGCATGGTTGACCGTGTCAAAGGCAGAAAAGAGACCAAGTAAGATGAGGACACAGGGGGTGTTGGAATCAAGGTTGGAGAGCAAGTATTCATGGATGTTCAGGAGAGCAGGTTTTGTGTTTCTGGCAGCTCTGAAGCCAGACTGATGGTCATGAAGACAACCTACAGACTCAGTGTGAAGATTAAGCTGGGAGATGGCCAGCTTTCCCAGGAGTTTGCCCAGGAAGGGAGAGATGGAGTTTGGGTGATAGTTAGCCAGGCAGGACGGGTCGGCAGAGTGTTTCTTAAGAAGAGGGAGCAAAAGGGAGTGCTTCATGGGGGATGGGAAGACTCCTATGGTGAAGGAGTGGTTGCAGAAGTCAGCCGGAGAAGAAGGTAGAGCGTCAATGTGGTTCTTAATAGTTTTGGAGGAACAGGGATGAACTTGTTTGGATGAGACTTTCATAGATCAGATTTGTCTAGAAGTCTTGTCTGGGGAGAACAGGGGCGAGGGAGGAGAGGTGGCTGATGAAGGGCCAGAGCAAGAGCAGGCAGTAGAGGGGGGGAGGGGGAGAGGAAGAGAGAGAGGACAGGATGTCCTGAGTTTTAGAGATGAAATGAGAAGCCAGGGCTGTGCAGAGGGCCTGGGAAGGGACAGGAGAGGTAGAGATTGCAGCAGGATTGGCCAGTTCCTTGCAGACTTTAAAGAGTTTGGCTGAGTTGTTAGATGCCACAGAGATGCAGTCTTGGATCTGAGCTCTCTTCTTGGTGCGGACAGAGAGCTGGTATTGCCTTTGAAGCAGGCGGCGGGCCAGTTTGTCAGAGGATGCACCGGAAACACACCATTTCTGCTCAGCCACCCAGCACTCGATAGCTTGTTTACAATACCTGCCACCCAGCTTAACAACACAGTCACTCCATACATAAACAAATCCGGGTGCCATGGTATTCCTCTAGTGGCATATCACTATACAATGCTCGTGCAATAACCAGTACTCTAGCATAACAAATTCTTGGAGTGGAACACACTACCCCTTCTTCTGAAAAGAAAATGGTTATGTTCAACTTACTTAACATATCTCTGACTAACAAGTTCACTGGAGTTGCAGTTGGAAACAATAGTTGAGCTAAAGATTCTTTGTTACATAAATGAAACCATTGCCCAATAGAACCTTTCTGTGTCCATTACTTTTTCTGATAAGGGGGTGCACCCTTCCTTTATGCATGATTTTGTCAAACCTGTGTCAAATGATATGTTGCCTATCTCTACACCTACCAGGGGTTCCTCTTTTGAGTCGGCAATAACGGTTAGGACTGGACATGCTAAATCTCTCTGTGGGCTGTCCTAATCTGGGTGGGTGTTTGATTCTGGGAACAAAACAGGGTAACTGCCCACCACGCTCGCCCCTCAATATTGTGTCACTGTGCTATGTTGTAAGGCATTTTTATCCCATACATGTGGTCTGACTGTTGTGTTTGTTGATGTGTGAACATATGGCCGCTATTTAGTGCTGGCGGCTATCCCTGCTGCTGCTGCATCTGTTGTGGTAATGGCATCTGATACTGGAACTGGTGCTGTAATACCTAATAGGGTGCCGGTGTGGGCACCGTGCCTTATGGGGCACTTGTAGCCATCATCCCATACTGCTGTGGATATGTGACTGGGGCAGTTGTGGTGCCGGGATATGCATGAGGAGCATATGCAGTTGCATGTCTACTCTTACACTCTTGCACAAAATTGCCCATTTTGCCACATGACCAACACGGCCCTAGTACACCAAATCTGGGCCCCATCCTACCAAATACTCCTCCTCTACATCCTCGTAATCCTTGAATGCCCCCTCTTCCTCTTGAATAAACCCCCCTAGAAACTCACCCTGGTATCCTCCCTGGTACCATCTGTTGTCTGGATTGTATTCCAATCCTCCAGCCCATTCAGGCACCACCCTTGTCTCCACTGGCACCATTCGCAGTTCTACCTGTGATCATTGATCCTTCTATACTCAACTTCGCTAATTTCTTCTGTACTAACTTCACTTCAGCTTTCTGCGTGTTATCCACTAGTTCCTTTTCCTTCTCCAGTCATCGTTTGCAATTATGAACTATCATTGCCTGAATCTCTGCCCATTGCTTAGCCTCAATCCCTACTACCGTAACCAAATCTTTCTGCACCTCCTTTGGGAGTCCCTTCTTCAACATGTGATAAGATATTGCTATAGTCTTATCCCATGAATCTCCTGTCTCAGCCCCCCACAGCTCCAGAATCTAATATGTATCATGTTGGGTTATCCTCATCCTACATAGTATGTGTCAGAATAGAATGTCTGTCCGGTGTATCAAAATATGTGTTTCTTAAGGTGGCCCACACTCTAGCCTGACAATCGTTAAAATGTGCCCCATCATGATTGCCATCGCCCATCCGTACCCCTGGATATCCTGTCTTTTTCCTATTGTTGTCTGCTTGATCCCCTATTACTGTGGCAAGCAAGATTTTCATGTCTCCAACCATTAGTGTGATGCCTGCTTTCTGTTTCTCAAGTCGATATATCCACTTGCCTGCTCCTGCAGCGAGTGATGGCAGTGCCTTGATCAAATGATTTCTATCCATATGTGGCCAGGGTACATACTGCACTCTGCCCAGAACTTTATGCAACAATGGAAACTGTGCTCTCACCTGCTTGGCTGGTAATTTTCTCAAACCTCACTTCCCTTTCACCACTGCCATGTGACCTGATCACGCTTTCACCCTCGGGCACACAAAATCTATACTCTTGTTGTCACTCTGGGTGGCAACTTGTCCCTCTGCTCTTCATCTGTTCCCCAGTCCTCCTCCTCTGCTACTCCTGCATCAGCATCTGATCTAATTGACTAATAATCTTAACTCCATGCTGGCCATGATTCTCCTCGATACCCTTCATCATTGCGACCGGTATCCTCCATTTCAATATGCACATTCCTAATCGCAGTACCATCGATCGTAAATAAAATATCCATCGCTCACCATTCATCAGTGCCTATTAGCGCTCTTCGCCCCTCTCCCCTATCTAACCTTACTTGCGCAAGCTCTGCTTCTGTCCTTCGAAGAGCTGTTTCTAAATCTCTTTGTGCCCTATTCGCTGTCTCCATAACTAATGGGTTGCACATGGCATTCACTGGTGGGGGCTGCAGGACGTTTGCATTGGTTGCAAGCACTATCTGTGATGGGAATGTGTGGGGTACATACTCTGGGTTAGTGTAACCTGCTGCTGCTTGCATTGGGTAGCATCCCTTTGGAGGCAGCGGGCTTTGGGGTTTGTAGGAGTATCACCATACTCAGTTGCTACGCCATGCATAGGGGTGACACAGGGCGCTTGTATTACAATTTCCCCCTTTTATGGTCCTCAGGGACATCTTCCAAATCCTTGACCATCTTCCACAGTTCCAAAACACCTTTTCTAGTTCTCTTGCCCTTATACTCTGCTGCTAAATATGTATAAATAATAATAATAATTTAGCTTTTATATAGCACTACAAACCCGCAGGCATCTGAGCGCTGCTTATTATTACCCACGGTGTGTGATGCTCTTTTATCGACCTCAGAAGGATGAAAGGCTGAGTTTGGCTCTGCCGGGATTCGAACCTGCGTCAGCAGGGTTTGCACAGATGTCAAAGCGAGCGCTCTACTCGCTGTGCTATTGGGCCGGCTTCCATGCTTACATGTTGCCCAGAACATCTTTACCATTTATTCTTCTTCAGGCCATGGCTTGTACATCCCTCTTCTCATGTTTGCGACCCACTCTTTGCAGTATTTCATAATTTTCTCTCTATACAGCAGGCGCGCGGTACACATGCATTAAAGTGGGGTGAGATAACTCATTATTATGTGAAGTTCGAACCTATAACAATCCATTGCTTTTTAAATACTGACCCAACCTCGCTGACCTCCCTGCTTTCTCCCAAAACTGCCTGCACTTCCCATCTTCCCCATCCTCTCTTTGCCCCACACACCACACACTTAATACCCCACACCACTCATCCCACAACACAAAACACAACAATCACCACCCAACATCACATTCCATCCAAAAAAAACACCTTAAATCACAAATAAATACTAATATTGATAATACATTTATTGATTGTTTATTTACTATGCGCTTATACACACGTGTCAAAACACAACCATGCATGGGAGGGGACGACATAGGGAAGACAAGACAAATGATCTTAATAGGCATGGTACATTCAGATTGTGCAGGTGACCAGAACAGGAAGTGTATGGGCGGCAATAGGGACCAAGTGTGCCCAGTTCCGTCAGAACATGGGTTAAGTGCAGAGAGATAACACTCTCATGTGTCGTAACTGAAGTGCAGTAGTGCTGCGGCAAGTGCAAGTCCCCTGGGCAAGTGCAGGAGACTGGCGCGGAAAGCTTGGGACCTTTGAGGCTCTGAAGGTACACCAGGCAGCCAGTCAGCGAAACAGAGCAGAAGTAGAGGAGAGAGAACGAGAGAGCAGAAAAAGGTGGTTAGCACAGGAGAGGGAGAGATACGGAGGAGGTGAAGAGGAGTTTTGAGGAGTTTCTGGAACTTAACGAGATTTGGCTCAAGATAGAGAGAGGCAGGGAGGCTATTCCAGAGGGAGGCACCTGCAGTGAATAAAGATCTCCCCCAAGTGTCTGCTTGGAGAAGCGGCTCAACTGCAGAGAGTTGGAGGAAGACAAGTGGAGGGCTCGGGAAGAAGAGTATTTAGGAAGAGAGTGTTTCAAATAGAGTGGGCTCAGGCCCCAGAAAGCCTTGTGGACAGTGCAAAGTGTCTTGAACATAATCCTTGCAGCCACAGGGAGCCAGTGAAGAGATTTCAGCACTGGAGAGAATCAGTCCCTGGGCTTGAGGCCAAGGATAAGCCTTGCGGTTCAGTTTGGGATAAGTTGAAGGGGACGCAGGGTAGAATAGAGAATGTTGAGAAAGAGGCTGGTGCAGTAGTCCATCCTAGAGAGGACCAGGGTTCTGGAGATGGTGAGCCTCTGGGGGAAGGTGAGAAAGCTAGAATACCTCTGAGAAGGTACAGTTGGTATTTAGACTTTTTAGTGATGTCTGCGATGTGAGACAAGAAGGAGAGAGTGGAGTCAAAGATGACCCCCAGATTATTTGCCTCATTGGTAGGTGGGGGCGCAGAGCCAAGGGAGGCTGGCCAGAGAGAAAGAGGGAAGGCGGGAGCAGGGGACCCGATGAGGACAATCTCTGTCTTACTGGCATTGAGGCAGAGGTTGTTTGCAGCACACCATGACCAAATTGCGGACAGTCAGGTATGAGTGAGGAAGAGGAAGAGGCCGAGGGTAGCCTGAACAAGAGCTGGATGTCATACACGTATCACTGAAAGTTGGAGGTGAAGGTAGCTATCATACTGGCTAGGGGGCCATGTTGCTATTGAAAAACCAGGGGGATAGGTTAACTTCATGGGGGACACTGCAAATAGAGAGAGTGATAGGGGAGAAAAAGGACCCCAGTACCACCTGGGATGGGTGGTCGGACAGAAAGGAAGTTAGCTATGCCAGGGCCTGATCAGTGATTCCCAGGGTATCATGGAGACGTGCGATCAGGGTGTTGTGTTTCACTGTATTGAAGGCAGAGGAGAGGTTGAGTAGAATGAGGACAGAGGGAGAGTTAGAATCAAAATTTGAGAGCAGATCTTCACAGGTGTTCAGAAGAGCAGTTTCCGTGCCTCTGGATGCTCTAAAGCCAGACTGGTGGTCATGGAAGCAACCAACAGATTCAGTGTGGAGGGTAAACTGAGAAATAGCCAACTTCTCCAGGAGTTTGCCCAGGAAAGGACTGATAGAGATTGGGTGATAGTTTGCCAGAATGGGAGGGTCAGTGAAGGTTTTTTGAGGAGAGACTACACCAGGGAGTGCTTAAGAGCAGTGGGGAAAACTCCAGTGGTGAAGGAGAGGTTGCAGAAGTCTGCCAAGGCTGGGGCGAGGGAGTCAATGGGCCTCATTACAAGTAAACCAGTCCGGAAACAACGGTGGCGGTAAATCTGCAGCCACCGTTACTTCTGGTCTGGCTGATTCCGAGTCCTGCGGGCAGGAGTAACACCACCCGCCTGCAGGTGGACATGGAAACACCGGCTTTGTCATAGACGGAACCAGTGTTTCCATGGTCCCCATCCCCATGGAGTCCTATGGGACTCCATGAGAATGGGGATTTACAGAATTCCGCCTCCGGAATTACCAGGTCATCGGATTTGTAATGCCCCAGTGATTCCAGCAATCACAGAGGTGGAATGGTATTACGGGTCCGCCAGCAACCTGCTGGTTTTTCCTGCACGGCTACCGCCAGACTCATAATGAGGCCCAATGTTGTCCTTGATGGTTTGTTTTGGAGGGACAGGGGTCCACCTTTTTGGAGGAGGATTTCATAGACTGGACTTGTCTAGTGACCTCCTCAATGTGTACAGGGGAGAGAGAATAGAAAAGAAGGGGAGGGGTGGGGGTGACCAATGGAGGTACAAGAGATGTTGGTGCATGAGATGGTGAGGAAGAGAGTGAGGATAGTATATCCTGCGTTTGTGATGTGAAGTGTGCAGCCAGGCCCGAGAAAAGGGCCTGTGTGGGTGCAATGGTGGAGGAGGCTATGGTAGGATTGGCTAGTTCCTTGCAGACTTTGACAAGTTTGACCATGTTATTGGATGCCGCAGAGATGCCTGCTTGAATAAAGACGCTTTTTTTGGATCAAATGCAGAGTCTATTTTGCCTTTGAAGGAGATGGCAGGCCAGTTTGTCAGAAGGTGTGCCCAAGGAATCCCATTTCCGTTTGGGTGCCCTACACTTGCGTTTAAGGGCAGCCAGATCGGAGTCATACCAAGAGTTGGACTATTTGGTAGGCTTCAGTCAAACTCTCATGAGAGGGGCAAGAATATCAAGAGTGTTGGAAACTGGGAGGTTAAAGTTACAGAGAGCCGTGTCAGGGTGGGAGTCAACAGCATGAGTAGGAGCAGATACTGTTGAGGCAAAGACAGCTACTGACACTTTTTTCATGGGTCGCATGACCTTTTAGACAGGAGGCAGTACCGAGTTTACCGATGCAAGAGGAGAAGAGAGCTTCGAGTGAGAAGAAAGGAGAGAGTGATCAGTCCATGAGAGAGAAGTAGTGAAAGGGATAGATAGAGGAATTTCAGTTGAGATGAGAGCATCCAAGGTGTGGCCAGCGGTGTGCATTGGGCCAGAGGGTAAGATGGAAAGAGAGTGAGAGAGAGTAGCAAAGATTGCAGAAAGGTCCTCAAGAATCAGGTGAGTCGAGATGGATGTTGAGATCACCCAGTAGAAGGAGTTGAGAAGAGGAGGAAAGGAGACTGGAGGCCAAGTCGGCCCATTCTGAAAGATAGAGAAAGGGCTGACCATGGCCGATAGAAGGTGGCCTGCAGGAGTGAAGAGCTAGAAGAGAGCAGACCAGGCACTCGAAGGATAAGTAGGCCGGAGTGGGAATGACAGACATATGGATCCAATCACGGAAGATCATTGCTATTCCCCCACCTGGTCTGTTTGGTCTAGGCAGAGAGAGTATCTTGTAGCCTTCTGGGGGAAGTGTGTCAAATCTTGTGACAGAGCTATCCTTGAACCAAGTTTCAGTGAGGGCGAGTACATCAAGATCCAGAAGTTCAAGGAGGTTGCAGATGTCATAGTAGACTTTGACAGCTGAGCGAGTGTTAAGCATGACAATGTGGAAAAGATTGCCCTTCGTGAAAGACTTACGGGGGGAGTAGGGGACAGAGGTATCCCCCATAAGTGATGAGAACACCTGATGGACAGAGGTAGACCGGGGCAGAGGAGCCAAAGCCAGCAAGGGAGCCTGGACCTCAGTGGTTGAGAAGGGAACCAGTGCGGGAGAGGCTGCAGGGGTCAACGGAGCACCAGATTTGGTATTAGTGGGTGGCAGGTTCACCATAGAGGAAGAGGCTGATGAGATTGTCAATGTGGGGGTTAGTGTCAAGGAGGCTGTGGCGAGGGTAGAAGGGTGGTTAGGAGGTAGCAAGGGAACTGAGGTAGGCACAGCTGGCAAGGGATGCCAAAGGAGCTGGTGCAGAAGGCGAAGCAAGGTTGATAAGTTGAGGGAGAAGCCTATCAAAGAGTAGAAGGTTGAGTTGAGGACCCTGTATCATGATGGACAATTGCGGTAGATATTGATGATGACCCTGGAGATATATATATATATATATATATATATATATATATATATATTCAGTGAAAAAACTTTGTTAAAGAGACGTTATGGTTCCAAGTAAAACCGAAAAACCCTTGAAATTCGCCAGTTATGGTAAGCTAAGCAACCATAACTCGCGGCACCACCGTGCACTGCTAAGACTAACACCCACGACATCAAAGATGACATCACAAATGTCATTGATGACATCACTGATGGCATCACATGTGTATGTACTTTTCATGAAATATGTGTACATGGAATTCTTATTATAATGTTGTGAAAAAAGTGTCAAGGATCATTGCAATAAATATCATACCCTAATTAGTGCATTGAACGATGCATTGATATAAATAGCATTCTATTATGGGGTTCTATCTAGTATACTAAGCTACTCATGCAGAAACATAACATTGTGTGCAGCGTACAAGATGAAGGTATAATATTTGTAATGTTAATATGTTGAATAATGAAATGATAATTGTTTTCTTAATAGATTTTTGTGTACTGTGAAATATGTAATAAGTAGCTAATAAAACACATGTATTACATAATTGCATTACTATAGACAAAACACAAAGACACAAGAACACATACCAATATGGGTAAATACAGGGAAAGTGAAGTTAGCAAAAAAGCACAAGTAGTAGCAGAACAATTCATAACTTAACTGATTATTTTCATGCAAATAAATGATTGATCTGTTTCAAAGCTGCTATTTACCCTATGTATATGTATCACTTGATGTGATTGGACTCTAAGGAAAGTAGTGAGAGTACAATGCATGCAAATATGACCATTTACAGGGAAATTACAGCCATAAAAAAACAGCAGAACTGTCAGAAAGTGCTCATAAGTCTATTGATTATCTTTATGCACAAAAAGGATTGCTGTCTTTCAAGCTTGTATCTTCCCGTATGTATATGTTTCATATGATGTGACTGGACTCTAAGGGAATTACTGTAAGAACCTACTTGAAGGATACGTCTACAAATAAAATACAATTTTTAGTTTCTGACTGTTACTGAAGAAAACCATGTGGCCTAGATATGTCAGCAAAAGAAAAAAGAGTGAGCCAGACATGTGATGTCATCAGTGATGTCATCAATTACATTTGTGATGTCATCTTTGATGTCGTGGGTGTTAGTCTTAGCAGTGCACGGTGGTGGCGCGAGTTTTGGTTGCTTAGCTTACCATAACTGGTGAATTTCAAGGGTTTTTCGGTTTTATTTGGAACCATAACGTCCCTTTAACAAAGTTTTTTCACTGAATTTCATAGGTTTTTAGCAGCGCAACTTAACCATAACGTCCCTTTAACAATGTTTTTTCACTGAATTTCATAGGTTTTTAATAGCGCAACTTAACCATAACGTCCCTTTAACAACGTTTTTTCACTGAATTTCATAGGTTTTTAGTAGCGTAACTTAACTAAAACGTCCCTTTAACAACATTTTTTCATTGAATTTCAAAGGTTTTTATTAGTGCAACATCACCATAACATCCTTTTCAATAGATGAAGACCACTAGCTTCTTAGGTCCTCAAAGTGGGCACCCCGGGTGGTAAAAAAAAAAGATTTTCGTTCCTACCCGGTGTAGGAAGGAAAATCTTTTACCAATATGGCCACCATGGAAAGGGAAGGCGGGGTGTATAAAGAGAACACAACAGAGCATGAGCGGGGGGTGGGGGGGAATAGGGTGACACGTGGGCATGAGCGAGGGGTGGGGGGAACAGGGCACACGGGGCATGAGCAGGGGTGGGGGGGAATGGAGGTAGACACGGGGCATGAGCGGGTGGTGGGGGGGAAAGGAAGGAAACACGGGGCATGAGCGGGGGTGGGGGGAACACGAGAGAGACACGGGGCATGAGCAGGGGGTGGGGGGGAACAGGGGAGACACGGGGCATGAGCGGGGGTGGGGAGGAACACGAGGGAGACACGGGGCATGAGCAGGGGGTGGGGAGGAACAGGGGAGACACGGAGCATGAGCGGCGGGTGGGGTGGAAAAGGAGGGGGACATGGGGCATGAGCGGGGGGTGGAACAGGGGAGACACGGGGCATGAGCGGGGGGTGGAGGGGAACAGGGAAAACACGGGGCATGAGCGGGGGGTGGGGAATAGCACAAGGGAAACACAGGGCATGAGCGGGGGGTGGGGGGAACACGAGGGAGACACGGGGCATGAGCGGGGGATGGGGGAACAAGGGAGACACAGGGCATGAGGGGGGGTGGGGGCAACAGGGGAGACATGGGGCATGAGCAGGAATGGGGAGGAAAGGAGGGAGACACGGGGCATGAGCAGGGGTGGGGGGAACAGGGGAGACAAGGGACATGAGCAAGGGGTGGGGAGAACAGGGAAAACACAGGGCATGAGCAGGGGGTGGAGGGGAACAGGGGAGACATGGAGCATGTGCGGAGGGTGGGGGGGAAAAGGAGAGAGACACGGGGCATGAGCGAGGGGTGGGGTGGAACAGGGGAGACACAGTGCATGAGCAGGGGGTGGGGGGTAACACAAGGCAGACACAGCGCATGATCGGGGGATGGGGGAACAGGGGAGACACGGGGCATGAGCGGGGGTGGGGGGGAAAGGAGTGAGACACGGGGCATGAGTGGGGGGAACAGGGGAGACACGGTGCATAAGCGGGGGATGGAGAGGAAAGGAGGGGGACACGGGGCGTGAGCGTGGGGTGGAGGGAGGAGGGGGACACGGGGCATGAGCGGGTGGTGGGGGAAAGGAGGGAGACACGGGGCAGGAGCAGGGGGTGGGGGGGAACAGGGGAGACATGTGGCATGAGCGGGGGGGGCGGGCGTACAGGACGGAGACACAGGGCATGACCGGTGGGCGGGAGGAACATGAGGGAGACACGGGACATGAGCCGAGGGTGGGGGGGTACATGAGGGAGACACGGGGCATGAGCAGGAGGTGGGGGGGAACAGGGGAGACACGGGGCATGAGCGGGGGTTGGGGGGTAAGATGAGGGAGACACGGGGCCAAGCGTGGGGTGGGGGGAACAGGAGAGACACGGAGCATGAGCAGGGGGTGGGGGGAACAGGGGAGACAAGGGGCATGAGCGGGGGGTGGGGGGGAAAAGGAGGAAGACACGGGGCATGAGTGGGGCGAGGGGGGGAAAGGAGGGAGACACGGGGCATGAGCGGGGGGGTGGGGTAGAAAAGGGGAGACACAGGGCATGAGCAGGGGGTGGGGTGGAACAGGGGAGACACAGGGCATGAGCGGGGGATGGGGGAAACAGGGCACACACAGGGCATGACCGGGGGGTGGGGGAACAGGAGAGAGACATGGGGCATGAGCGGGGGGTGGGGAGGAAAGGAGGGAGACATGGGGCATGAGCAGGGGGTGAGGGGGGGAAGGAGGGAGACACGGAGCATGAGCGGGGGGTGGGGGAACAGGGGAGACACGGGATATGAGCGGGGGGTGGGGGAACAGGGTAGACACGGGGCATGAGCGGGGGAGGGGGGTAACACAGGAGACACGGGCATGAGCGGGTATGGGGGTAACACAAAGGAGACAGAGGGCATGAGCGGGGGGTGGGGGGTAACAGGGGAGACACAGGGCATGAGCACGGGGGTAACACTAGGGAGACACGGGGCATGCGCGCTGGGTGGGGGGTAACTTGGGAGACAGGGCATGAGCGGGGGGTGGGGGGGAATAGGGGAGACACGGGGCATGAGCGGGGGTTGTGGGGAAAGGAGGGAGACACGGGGAATGATCAGGGAGTAGGGTGGTACAGGGGAGACAAGGGGCATGAGCGAGGGGTGGGGAGAACAGGGAAAACACGGGGCATGAGCAGGGGGTGGGGGGAACAGGGGAGACACAGAGCATGAGCGGAGGGTGGGGGGGAAAAGGAGAGAGACACGGGGCATGAGCGGGGGGTGTGGTGGAAAAGGGGAGACATGGGGCAGAGCGGGGGGGTGGGGGCAACAGGGGAGATACAGGGCATGAGTGGGGGGGTGGGGGCAACAGGGGAGACATGGGGCATGAGCGGGGTGGGGGGAAAGGAGGGAGACACTGGGCATGAGCAGGGGGTGGGGTGGAACTGGGGAGACATGGAGCATGAGCCTGGGGGTGGGGGGGAAAAGGAGAGAGGCACAGGGCATGAGCAGGGGGTGGGGTGGAACAGGCGAGACACAGGGCATGAGCAGGGGGTGGGGGAAACAGGCAAAACACGGGGCATGAGCAGGGGGTGGGGGAACGGGAGTGAGACACGGGGCATGAGTGCAGGGTGGGGGTCGAACAGGGCAGACACGGGGCATGAGTGGGGGGTGTGGGGAAAAGGATGGAGACATGGGGCATGAGCGGGGGTGGGGGGTAAAGGAGGGAGACATGGGGCATGAGCAGGGGGAGGGGGGAAAAGGAGGGAGACACGGGGCAGGAGCAGGGGGTGGGAGGTAACACAAGGGAGACACGGGGCATGAGCTGGGGGTGGGGGGTAACACAAGGGAGACACGGGGCAAGAGCGGGGGGTGGGGGTAACAGAAGGGAGACACAGGGCATGAGCGGGAGGTAACACAAGGGAGAAACGGGGCATGAGCGGGTAGTGGGGGGTAACACAAGGGAGACACAGGGCATGAACGGGGAGTGGGAGGTAACAGGGGAGACAGGGCATGAGCAGGGGGTGGGGGAAACAGGGCACACACGGGGCATGAGTGGGGGGTGGGGGGAAAAGGATGGAGACATGGGGCATGAGCGGGGGTGGGGGTAAAGGAGGGAGACATGGGGCATGAGCAGGGGGAGGGGGGAAAAGGAGGGAGACACGGGGCAGGAGCAGGGGGTGGGAGGTAACACAAGGGAGACACGGGGCATGAGCTGGGGGTGGGGGGTAACACAAGGGAGACACGGGGCAAGAGCGGGGGGTGGGGGTAACAGAAGGGAGACACAGGGCATGAGCGGGAGGTAACACAAGGGAGAAACGGGGCATGAGCGGGTAGTGGGGGGTAACACAAGGGAGACACAGGGCATGAACGGGGAGTGGGAGGTAACAGGGGAGACAGGGCATGAGCGGGGGTGGAGGGAACAGGAGAAGTACAGGGGGGTGGGGGGAAAGGAGCGAGACACGGGGCATGAGCAGGGGGTGGAGGGGTAACATGAGGCAGACACGGGGCATAAGCGGGGGGTGGGGGGGAACAGGGCACACGGGGCATGAGCAGGGGTGGGGGGAACAGGGCACACGGGGCATGAGCGGGGGTGGGGGGAACAGGAGAAGGACACGGGGGGTGGGGGGAAAGGAGGGAGACACGTGGCATGAGCGGGGGTGGGGGTAGCACGAGGGAAACACAGGGCACTAGCGGGGGGTGGCGGTACAGGAGTGAGATATGAGGCATGAGCGGAGGGTGGGGGGAACACGAGGGAGACACGGGACATGAGCAGAGGGTGGGGGGCAACAGGAGACACACGGGGCATGACCGGGGGTGGGGGGGTACACGAGGGAGACATGGGGCATGAGCTGGGGGGTACATGAGTGAGGGAAACACGGGAATGAGCGGGGGGTGGGGGGAACAGGGTAGACATGGGGCATGAGCAGGGGGTGGGGGGGTAACACGAGGGAGACACAGGCATGAGCGGGGGCGGTGGGGTGGAACAGGGGAGACACGGGGCATGAGCGGGCGGTGGGGGGTAACACAAGGGAGACACAGGGCATGAGCCGGGGGTGGGGGGTAACACAAGTGAGACACGGGGCATGAGCGGGGGATGGGGGGTAACACAAGGCAGACACAGGGCATGATCAGGGGATGGGGTAACGGGGGAGACACAGGGCATGAGCGGGGGTATGGTGGAACAGGGGAGACATGGGGCATGAGCGGGGGGTGGGTGTAACACAAGGGAGACACGGGGCATGAGCGGGGGGTGGGGTGTAACACAAGGGAGACAGGGGGCATGAGCTGGGGTCGGGGGTAACACAAGGGAGACACAGGGCATGAGCGCGGGGGTTGTGGGGGAACAGGGCACACACAGGCATGAGGGGGTGGGGGAACAGGGCACACACAGGTCATGAGCGGGAGGTTGGAGGGAACAGGAGAAGGACACGGGGCATCAGCGAAGGGTGGGGGGAAAGGAGCGAGACACAGGGCATGAGCGGGGGATGGGGGAAACAGGGCACACACAGGGCATGACCGGGGGGTGGGGGAACAGGAGAGAGACATGGGGCATGAGCGGGGGGTGGGGGGAAAGGAGGGAGACACATGGCATGAGCGGGGGTGGGGGTAACACGAGGGAAACACAGGGCACTAGCGGGGGGTGGCGGTACAGGAGTGAGATATGAGGCATGAGCGGAGGGTGGGGGGAACACGAGGGAGACACGGGACATGAGCAGAGGGTGGGGGGCAACAGGAGACACACGGGGCATGACCGGGGGTGGGGGGGTACACGAGGGAGACATGGGGCATGAGCTGGGGGGTACATGAGTGAGGGAAACACGGGAATGAGCGGGGGTTGGGGGGAACAGGGTAGACATGGGGCATGAGCAGGGGGTGGGGGGGTAACACGAGGGAGACACAGGCATGAGCGGGGGCGGTGGGGTGGAACAGGGGAGACACGGGGCATGAGCGGGCGGTGGGGGGTAACACAAGGGAGACACAGGGCATGAGCCGGGGGTGGGGGGTAACACAAGTGAGACACGGGGCATGAGCGGGGGATGGGGGGTAACACAAGGCAGACACAGGGCATGATCAGGGGATGGGGTAACGGGGGAGACACAGGGCATGAGCGGGGGTATGGTGGAACAGGGGAGACATGGGGCATGAGCGGGGGGTGGGTGTAACACAAGGGAGACACGGGGCATGAGCGGGGGGTGGGGTGTAACACAAGGGAGACAGGGGGCATGAGCGGGGGTGGGGGGTAACACAAGGGAGACACAGGGCATGAGCGAGGGGGTTGTGGGGGAACAGGGCACACACAGGCATGAGGGGGTGGGGGAACAGGGCACACACAGGTCATGAGCGGGAGGTTGGAGGGAACAGGAGAAGGACACGGGGCATCAGCGAAGGGTGGGGGGAAAGGAGCGAGACACAGGGCATGAGCGGGGGGAACATGGGAGACACGGTGCATGAGCGGGGGTGGGAGGGAAAGGAGGGGGACACGGGGCGTGAGCCGGGGGTGGGGGGAGGAGGGGGACACGGGACATGAGCGGGTTTTGGGGGGGAAAGGAGGGAGACACGGGGCAGGAGCAAGGGGTGGGGGGGAACAGGGGAGACATGTGGCATGAGCGGGGGGTTGGGGGAACAGGGCAGACACGGGGCATGAGTGGGGGGGTGGGGGTACAGGAGGGAGACACGGGGCATGAGCGGGGGGCTGGGGGTACAGGAGGGAGACAAAGGGCATGAGCGGGGGTGGGAGGAACATGAGGGAGACACAGGACATGAGCAGAGGGTGGGGGGGTACACGAGGGATACACGGGGCATGAGCAGGGGGTGGGTGGGAACAGGGGAGACATGGGGCATGATCGGGGGGTGGCGGGGTAACACGAGGGAGACACAGGGCTGAGCGTGGGGTGGGGGAACAGGGAGGACACAGAGCATGAGCAGGGGGTGGGGGGAACAGGGGAGACAAGGGGCATGAGCGGGGGGTGGGAGGAAAAGGAGGGAGACATGGGGCATGTGTGGGGGAGAGGGGAAAAGGATGGAGACACGGGGCATGAGCGGGGGGTGGGGTAGAACATGGGAGACACGGGGCATGAGCGGGGGGTTTTGGGGAACAGGGGAGACACAGGGCATGAGCAGGGTGTGGCGGGGAAACAGGGCACACACAAGGCATGAGCGGGGGGTGCGGGAACAGGAGAGAGACACGGGGCATGAGCGGGGTGTTGGGGGGGAAGGAGGGAGACACGGGGCATGAGCAGGGGGTGAGGGGGGAAGGAGGGAGACACGGGGCATGAGCGGGGGGTGGGGGGAAAGGAGGGAGACACGGGGCATGAACAGGGGGTAAGGGGGGAAGGAGGGAGACACGGGGCATGAGCGGGGGGTGGGGGAAGAGGGGAGACATGGGGCATGAGCGGGGGTGGGGGAACAGGGGAGACATGGGGCATGAGTGGGGGTGGGGGGTAACACAGGAGACACGGGGCATGAGCGGGGGGTGGGCGGTAACACAAGGGAGACACGGGCATGAGTGGTGGGTGGGGGGTAACAGGGGAGACACAGGGCATGAGCAGGGGGTGGGGGGTAACACAAGGGTGACACGGGGCATGAGCGGCGGGGTAACACAAGGGAGACACAGGGCATGAGTGGGGGGTGGGGGGTAACAGGGGAGACAGGGTATGAGCGGGGGTGGGGGTTAACAGGGGAGACAGGGCATGAGCAGGGGGTGGGGGGGAACAGGGCACACATGGGGCATGAGCGGGGTGTAGGAGGACCAGAAGAAGGACACAGGGCATGAGCGGGGGGTGGGGGCAACAGGGGAGACACGGAGCATGAGCGGAGGGCGGGGGGGAAAAGGAGAGAGACACGGGGCATGAGCGGGGGTGGGGTGGAACAGTGGAGACAAGGGGCATGCGCGAGGGGTGGGGAGAACAGGGAAAACACGGGGCATGATCAGGGGGTGGGGGAACAGGGGAGACACGGAGCATGAGCGGAGGGCGGGGGGGAAAAGGAGAGAGACACGGGGCATGAGCGGGGGTGGGGTGGAACAGTGGAGACAGGGCATGAGCAGGGGTGGGGGGAACAGGGAATGAGCAGGGGGTGGGGGTAACGGGAGGGAGACACGGTGCATGAGTGGGGGGTGGGGGGAACAGGGGAGACAAGGGCCATGAGCGGGGGGTGGGGGGAAAAGGAGGGAAACATGGGGCATGTGTGGGGGGAGGTGGGAAAAGGATGGAGACACGGGGCATGAGCGGGGGGTGGGGTAGAACAGGGGAGACACGGGGCATGAGCGGGGGGTTGGGGGGAACAGGGGAGACACAGGGCATGAGCGGGGGTGGGGGGGAAACAGGGCAAACACAAGGCATGAGCGGGGGCTGGGGGAACAGGAGAGAGACACGGGGCATGAGCAGGGGGTTGGGGGGAAGGAGGGAGAAACGGGGCATGAGCAGGGAGTGAGGGGGGAAGGAGGGAGACACGGGGCATGAGCGGGGGGTGGGGGAACAGGGGAGACATGGGGCATGAGCGGGGGTGGGGGAACAGGGGAGACACAGGGCATGAGCAGGGGTGGGGGGTAACACAAGGGAGACACAGGCATGAGCAGGGGGTGGGGGGTAACAGGGGATACACAGGGCATGAGCAGGGGGTGAGGGGAGAAAGAGGGAGACACAGGGCATGAGCAGGGGGTGGGGGAACAGGGGAGACATGGAGCATGAGCGGGGGTGTGGGGGAACAGCGGAGACACGGGGCATGAGCGGGGTGGGGGGTAACACAGGAGACACGGGGCATGAGCGGGGTGGGGGTAACACAAGGGAGACACGGGCATGAGCGGGGGGTGGGGTGGAACAGGGGAGACAAGGGGCATGAGCAGGGGGTGGGGGGGAACAGGGGAGATACGGAGCATGAGCGGAGGGCGGGGGGGAAAAGGAGAGAGACACGGGGCATGAGCGGGGGGTGGGGTGGAACAGTGGAGACAGGGCATGAGCAGGGGATGGGGGAACAGGCAAAACACAGGGAATGAGCAGGGGGTGGGGGTAATGGGAGGGAGACACGGTGCATGAGTGGGGGGTGGGGGGAACAGGGGAGACAAGGGGCATGAGCAGGGGGTGTGGGGGGAAGGAGGGAGACACAGGGCATGAGCAGGGGGTGCGGGAACAGGGGAGACACGGGGCATGAGCGGGGGTGGGGGGTAACACAGGAGACACGGGCATGAGCGGGGGGTGGGGGGTAACACAAGGGAGACACGGGCATGAGCAGGGGGTGGGGGGTAACAGGGGAGACACAGGGCATGAGCAGGGGGTGGGGGGTAACACAAGGGAGACACGGGGCATGAGCGGGGGGTAACACAAGGGAGACACAGGGCATGAGTGGGGGGTGGGGGGTAACAGGGGAGAAAGGGCATGAGAGGGGTGAGGGTTAACAGGGGAGAAAGGGCATGAGCAGGGGTGGGGGGGAACAGGGCACACATGGGGCATCAGCGGGGTGTAGGAGGAACAGAAGAAGGACACAGGGCATGAGCGGGGGTGGGGGCAGCAGGGGAGACACGGGGCATGAGCAGGGGTTTGGGGGAAAGGAGGGAGACACGGGGCATGAGCAGGGTGTAGGATGGAACAGAGGGAGACAAGGGGCATGAGCGAGGGGTGGGGAGAACAGGGAAAACACGGGGCATGAGCAGGGGGTGGGGGGAACAGGGGAGACACGGAGCATGAGCGGAGGGCGGGGGGGAAAGGAGAGAGACACGGGGCATGAGCGGGGGGTGGGGTGCAACAGTGGAGACAGGGCATGAGCAGGGGGTGGGGGGAACAGGCAAAACACAGGGAATGAGCAGGGGGTGGGGGGAACGGGAGGGAGACACGGTGCATGAGTGGGGGGTGGGGGGGAAAAGGATGGAGACATGGGGCATGAGCGGGGGGTTGGGGGAAAGGAGGGAGACACGGGGCATGAGCAGTGGGTGGGGGGAACAGAGGCGACACGGGGCATGAGCGGGGGGATGGGGGCAACAGGGGAGACACAGGGCATGAGCGGGGGGGTGGGGGCAACAGGGGAGACACGGGGCATGAGCGGGGGTGGGGTGGAACAGGGGAGACAAGGGCATGAGTGAGGGGTGGGGAGAATAGGGAAAACACGAGCATGAGCAGGGGGTGTGGGGAACAGGGGAGACACGGAGCATGAGCGGGGGTTGGGAGAGAAAAGGAGAGAGACATGGGGCATGAGCGGGGGGTGGGGTGGAACAGGCGAGACACAGGGCATGAGCAGGGGGTGGGGGAAACAGGCAAAACACGGGGCATGAGCAGAGGGTGGGGGAACGGGAGGGAGACACGGGGCATGTGTGGGGGGTGGGGTGGAACAGGGCAGAGACAGGGCATGAGTGGGGGTGGAGGGGAAAGGAGGGACACATGGGGCATGAGTGGGGGTGGGGGGAAAGGAGGGAGATATGGGGCATGAGCAGGGGGTGGGGGGTAACATAATGGAGACACGGGGCATGAGCGGGGCTGGGGGGTAACACAAGGGAGACACGGGGCATGAGCAGGGGGTGGGGGGTAAAACAAGGGAGACACGGGCATGAGCGGGAGGTAACACAAGGGAGAAACGGGCCATGAGCGGGGGGTGGGGGGTAACACAAGGGAGACACGGGGCATGATCGGGAGGTGGGGGTAACACAAGGGAGACACGGGGAATCAACGGGGAGTGGGGGGTAACAGGGGAGACAGGGCATGAGCGGGAGGTGGGGGGAAACAGGGCCCACATGGAGCATGAGTCAGGGTGGGGGGGAACAGGGCACACACGGGGCATGAGCTGGGGGTGGAGGAACAGGGCGCACACGGGGCATGAGCGGGGATGGGGGGGAACAGGACACCAACAGGGCATGAGCGAGGGGGTGGGAGGAACAGGAGAGAGACATGGGGCATGAGCGGGGGGTGGGGGGCAAAGGAGGGAGACACGGGGCATGAGCGGGGGGTGGGGGGAAGGAGGGAGACACGATGCATGAGCGGGGGGTGGGGGAACAGGGGAGACACGGGGCATGAGCGAGGGGTGAGGGCACAGGGGAGACACGGGGCATGAGCGAGGGGTGGGTGGTAACACAAGGGAGACACAGGGCATGAGCAGGGGGTGGGGGGGTAATACAAGGGAGACACAGGGCATGAGCGGGGGGTGGGGGGTAACACAAGGGAGACACGGGCTTGAGCGCGGGGGATGGGGGTAACACAAGGGAGACACGGGTCATGAGCGCGGGGGATGGGGGGAACAGGCCACACACGGGGCATGAGTGGGAGGTGGGGGGGCAGGGCACACACAGGGCATGACAGAGGGTAGGGGTAACAGGGGAGACAAAGGGCATGAGCGGGGGTGGGGGGAATAGGGGAGACACGGGGCATGAGCGGGGGTGGGGGAGAAATGAGGAAGACACAGGGCATGTGCGGGGGGTGGGGGGAACAGGGGAGACACGGGGCATGAGCGGGGGGTGGGGGGGAATGGAGGGGAACACGGGGCATGAGCAGCGGGTGGGGGGGAAAGGAGGGGGACACGGGGCATGAGCCGGGTGTAGGGGGAGGAGGAAGACACAGGGCATGAGCAGGGGTGTGGGGGGAACAGGGGAGACATGTGGCATGAGCAGGGTTGTGGGGGGAACAGGGGAGACATGTGGCATGAGTGGGGGGGAGTGGGTGGAACAGGGCAGACACGGGGCATGAGCGGGGGGTGGGGGGAGCACGAGGGAGACACGGGCCATGAGCAGGGGTTGGGGGGGACAGGCGAGACAAGGGGCATGAGCAGAGGATGGGGGAGAACAGGGGAGACGCGGGGAATGAGCGGGGGTGGGGGGAAGGGGAGAGAGACACGGGCAGGAGCGGGGAGTGGGGGGAAGGGGAGAGACACACGGTGCATGAGCGGGGGGTGGGGGGGAAAGGAGGGAGACACAGGGCATTAGCGGGGGTGGGGGGAAAGGAGGGAGACACAGGGCATGAGTGGGGATGGGGGAACAGGGCACACACGGGGCATGAGCGGGGGTGGGGGGAAACAGGGGAGACAGGGCATGAGCGGGGGTGGGAGGAACAAGGCACACACGGGGCATGAGCGGGGGTGGGGGGAACAGTAGAAGGACACGGGGCATGAGGGGGTGGGGGCAACAGGGGAGACACGGGCATGAGCGGGGTGGAGGGCGAAAGGAGGGCGACACGGGGCATGAGCAGGGGGTAAGGTGGAATAGGGGAGACAAGGGGCATGAGCGAGGGGTGGGGAGAACAGGGAAAACACGGGGCATGAGCAGGGGGTGGGGGGAACAGGGGAGACACGGAGCATGAGTGAAGGGTGGGGGAAAAGGAGAGAGACACGGGGCATGAGCAGGGGGTGGGGTGGAACAGGGGAGACAGAGCATGAGCAGGTTGTGGCGGGAACAGGCAAAACACGGGGCATGAACAGGGGGTGGGGAGAACAGGAGGGAGACACGGGGCATGAGTGGGGGGTGGGGGTAACACAAGGCAGACACAGGGCATGATCAGGGGATGGGGGAACAGGGGAGACACAGGACATGAGCAGGGGTTATGGTGGAACAGGGGAGACATGGGGCATGAGCGGGGGGTGGGGTGTAACACAAGGGAGACACGGGGCATGAGCGGGGGGTGGGGTGTAACACAAGGGAGACACGGGGCATGAGCGGAGGTGGGGGGAAACAGGGCCCACATGGGGCATGAGTGAGGGGTGGGGGGAACAGGGCACACACGGGGCATGAGCTGGGGGTGGGGGGAACAGGGCACACACGGGGCATGAGCGGGGGTGGGGGGGAACAGGACACAAACAGGGCATGAGCGAGGGGGTTGGGGGAACAGGAGAGAGACACGGTGCATGAGTGGGGGGTGGGGGAACAGGGGAGACACAGGGCATGAGCGGGGGGTGAGGGAACAGGGGAGACACGGGGCATGAGCGGGGGTGGGGGGTAACACAAGGGAGACACAGGGCATGAGCAGGGGGTGGGGGGTAATACAAGGGAGACACGGGGCATGAGCAGGGGGTGGGGGGTAACACAAGGGAGACACGGGGCATGAGCGCAGGGGGTGGGGGGTAACAAAAGGGAGACATGGGTCATGAGCGCGGTGGATGGGGTGGAACAGGGCACACACGGGGCATGAGCGGGGGGTGGTGGGGCAGGGCACACACGGGGCATGAGCGAGAGGTAGGGGTAACAGGCAAAACACAGGGCATGAGCAGGGGGTGGGGGGAACAGGAGGGAGACACGGGGCATGAGTGGGGGTGGGGGGGAACAGGGCAGGCACGGGGCATGAGTGGGGGGTGGGGGGGAAAGGATGGAGACACGGGGCATGAATGGGGGTGGGGGAAAGGAGGGAGACATGGGGCATGAGCAGGGGGTGGGGGAAAGGAGGGAGACATGGGGCATGAGCAGGGGGTGGGGGAAAGGAGGGAGACATGAGGCATGAGCGGGGGTGGTGGGAAAGGAGGGAGACATGGGGCATGAGCGGAGGTGGGGGGTAACACAAGGGAGACACGGGGCATGAGCGGGGGGTGGGGGGTAACACAAGGGAGACACGGGGCATGAGCGGGGGGTGGGGGGTAACACAAGGGAGACATGGGGCATGAACAGGGAGTGGGGGGTAACAGGGGAGACAGGGCATGAGCGGGAGGTGGGGTGGAACAGGCGAGACACAGGGCATGAGCAGGTGGTGGGGGAAACAGGCAAAACACGGCATGAGCAGGGGGTGGGGGAAACGGGAGGGAGACACGGGGCATGAGTGGGGGTGGGGGGGAACAGGGCAGACACAGGGCATGAGCGGGAGGTGGGGGAACAGGGGAGACATGGGGCATGAGCAGGGGGTGGGGGAAAGGAGGGAGACATGAGGCATGAGCGGGGGTGGTGGGAAAGGAGGGAGACATGGGGCATGAGCGGGGGTGGCGGGTAACACAAGGGAGACACGGGGCATGAGCGGGGGTGGGGGAGACACGGGGCATGAGCGGGGGGTGGGGGGTAACACAAGGGAGACACGGGGCATGAACGGGGAGTGGGGGGTAACAGGGGAGACAGGGCATGAGCGGGAGGTGGGGGGAACAGGGCACACACGGGGCATGAGCTGGGGGTGGGGGGAACAGGGCACACACGGGGCATGAGCAGGGGTGGGGGGGAACAGGACACAAACAGGGCATGAGCGAGGGGGTGGGGGGAACAGGAGAGAGACACGGTGCATGAGTGGGGGGTGGGGGAACAGGGGAGACACAGGGCATGAGCGGGGAGTGAGGGAACAGGGGAGACACGGGGCATGAGCGGGGGGTGGGGGGTAACACAAGGGAGACACAGGGCATGAGCAGGGGGTGAGGGATAATACAAGGGAGACACGGGGCATGAGCGGGGGGTGGGGGGTAACACAAGGGAGACACGGGCATGAGCGCAGGGGGTGGGGGTAACAAAAGGGAGACACGGGTCATGAGCGCGGTGGATGGGGGGAACAGGGCACACACGGGGCATGAGCGGGGGGTGGGGGGGCAGGGCACACACGGGGCATGAGCGAGAGGTAGGGGTAACAGGCAAAACACAGGGCATGAGCAGGGGGTGGGGGGAACAGGAGGGAGACACGGGGCATGAGTGGGGGTGGGGGGGAACAGGGCAGGCACGGGGCATGAGTGGGGGGTGGGGGGGAAAGGATGGAGACACGGGGCATGAATGGGGTGGGGGAAAGGAGGGAGACATGCGGCATGAGCAGGGGGTGGGGGAAAGGAGGGAGATATGGGGCATGAGCAGGGGGTGGGGGAAAGGAGGGAGACATGAGGCATGAGCGGGGGTGGTGGGAAAGGAGGGAGACATGGGGCATGAGCGGGGGTGGGGGGTAACACAAGGGAAACACGGGGCATGAGCGGGGGGTGGGGGGTAACACAAGGGAGACACGGGGCATGAGCGGGGGGTGGGGGGTAACACAAGGGAGACACGGGGCATGAACGGGGAGTGGGGTGGAACAGGCGAGACACAGGGCATGAGCAGGTGGTGGGGGAAACAGGCAAAACACAGGGCATGAGCAGGGGGTGGGGGGAACGGGAGGGAGACACGGGTCATGAGTGGGGGTGGGGGAGAACAGGGCAGGCACGGGGCATGAGTGGGGGGTGGGGGGGAAAAGGATGGAGACACGGGGCATGAATGGGGGTGGGATGAAAGGAGGGAAACATGGGGCATGAGCAGGGGGTGGGGGGAAAGGAGGGAGACATGACTCATGAGCGGGGGTGGTGGGAAAGGAGGGAGACATGGGGCATGAGCAGGGGTGGGGGGTAACACAAGGGAGACACGGGGCATGAGCGGGGGGTGGGGGTAACACAAGGGAGACACAGGGCATGAGCGGGGTGTGGGGGTAACACAAGGGAGACACGGGCATGAGCGGGAGTAACATAAGGGGGAAATGGGCCATGAGCGGGGGGTGGGGGGTAACACAAGGGAGACACGGGGCATGAGCGGGGATTGGGGGGTAACAGGGGAGACAGGGCATGAGCGGGAGGTGGGGGGGAATGGAGGGAGAGACGGGGCATGAGCGGGGGGTGGGGGGGAAGAAGGGAGACACGGGGCATGAGCGGGGGGTGGGGGAACAGGGGAGACACGGGGCATGAGCGGGGGGTGAGGGAACAGGGGAGACACGGGGCATGAGTGGGGGTGGGAGGTAACACAAGGGAGACACAGGGTATGAGCAGGGGGGTGGGGGGTAACACAAGGGAGACAAAGGCATGAGCGGGGGTGGGGGGTAACACAAAAGAGACACGGGGCATGAGCAGGGGTGGGGGGTAATACAAGGGAGACACGGGGCATGAGCGGGGGTGGGGGGTAACACAAGGGAGACACGGGGCATGAGCGGGGGGTGGGGGTAACACAAGGGAGACACAGGGCATGAGCGGGGTGTGGGGGGTAATACAAGGGAGACACGGGGCATGAGCGGGGGTGGGGGGTAACACAAGGGAGACACGGGGCATGAGCGGGGGGTGGGGGTAACACAAGGGAGACACAGGGCATGAGCGGGGTGTGGGGGTAACACAAGGGAGACATGGGCATGAGCGGGAGTAACATAAGGGAGAAATGGGCCATGAGCCGGGGGTGGGGGGTAACACAAGGGAGACACGGGGCATGAGCGGGGAGTGGGGGGTAACAGGGGAGACAGGGCATGAGCGGGAGCTGGGGGGACAGGGCACACATGGCGCATGAGTGGCCGTGGGGGGGAACAGGGCACACATGGGGCATGAGCGGGGGGTGGGGGGAACAGGGCACACACGGGGCGTGAACGGGGGGTGGGGGGAACAGGACACACACGGGGCATGAGCGGGGGGGAACAGGAGAGAGACACGGGGCATGAGCGGGGGGTGGGGGGGAATGGAGGGAGACACGGGGCATGAGCGGGGGGTGGGGGGGAAGGAGGGAGACACGTGGCATGAGCGGGGGGTGGGGGAACAGGGGAGACACGGGGCATGAGCGGGGGGTGAGTGAACAGGGGAGACACGGGGCATGAGTGGGGGTGGGAGGTAACACAAGGGAGACACGGGGTATGAGCAGGGGAGTGGGGGGTAACACAAGGGAGACAAAGGCATGAGCGGGGGTGGGGGGTAACACAAAAGAGACATGGGGCATGAGCAGGGGTGGGGGGTAAAAGGGGAGACACAGGGCATGAGCGGGGGTGGGGGGTAATACAAGGGAGACACGGGGCATGAGCGGGGTTGGGGGTAACACAAGGGAAACACAGGGCATGAGCGCGGGGTGTGGGGCGTAACACAAGCGAGACACAGGTCATGAGCGGGGGGTGGGGGGGAATAGGGCACACATGGGGCATGAGCGGGGGGTGGGGGGAAAGGAGGGAGACACGGGGCATGAGTGGGGGGTGGGGGGAACAGGGGAGACACATTTCATGAGCGGGGGGTGGGGGGAATAGGGGAGACATGTGGCATGAGCGGGGGGTGGGGGGAACACGAGGGAGACACGGGCCATGAGCGGGGGGTGGAGGGAACAGTCGACACAAGGGGCATGAGCAGAGGGTGGGGGAGAACAGGGGAGACACGGGGCATGAGCGGGGGGTGGGGGAAGGGGGAGAGACACAGGGCATGAGCGGGGGGTGGGGGGAAGGGGAGAGACACACAGGGCAGGAGCGGGGGGTAGGGGGAAGGGGAGAGACACACGGTGCATGAGCGGGGAGTGGGGGGGAAAGGAGGGAGACACAGGGCATTAGCAGGGGTGGGGGGAAAGGGGGGTACACGGGGCATGAGTGGGTGTGGGGGGGGAACAGGGCACACACGGGGCATGAGCGGGGGGTGGGGGGAAACAGGGGAGACAGGGCATGAGCGGTGGTGGGGGCAACAGGGGAGACATGGGGCATGAGCGGGGGTGGAGGGCGAAAGGAGGGAGACACGGGGCATGAGCAGGGGGTAAGGTGGAATAGGGGAGACAAGGGGCAAGAGCGAGGGGTGGGGAGAACAGGGAAAACACGGGGCATGAGCAGGGGGTGGGGGGAACAGGGGAGACACGGAGCATGAGTGGAGGGTGGGGGGAAAAGGAGAGAGACACGGGGCATGAGCGGGGGGTGGGGTGGAACAGGGGAGACAGGGCATGAGCAGGGGGTGACGGGAACAGGCAAAACACGGGGCATGAGCAGGGGGTGGGGGAACGGAAGGGAGACACAGGGCATGAGAGGGGGGTGGGGGGGAGAGGATCGAGACACGGGGCATGAGCGGGGGGTGGAGGGGAAAGGAGGGAGACACGGGGCATGAGCGGGAGGTGGGGGAACAGGGAAGACATGGGGCATGAGCGGGAGGGTGGGGGCAACAGGGGAGACACAGGGCATGAGCGGGGGGTGGGGGTAACAGGGGAGACACGGGGCATGAGCGGGGGGTGGGGGGGAAAGGAGGGAGACACGGGGCATGAGCGGGAGGTGGGGGAACAGGGGAGACATGGGGCATGAGCGGGAGGGTGGGGGCAACAGGGGAGACACAGGGCATGAGCGGGGGGGTGGGGGTAACAGGGGAGACACGGGGCATGAGAGGGGGTGGGGGGAAAAGGATGGAGACACGGGGCATGAATGGGGTGGGGGAAAGGAGGGAGACATGCGGCATGAGAAGGGGGTGGGGGAAAGGAGGGAGATATGGGGCATGAGCAGGGGGTGGGGGAAAGGAGGGAGACATGAGGCATGAGCGGGGGTGGTGGGAAAGGAGGGAGACATGGGGCATGAGCGGGGGTGGGGGTAACACAAGGGAAACACGGGGCATGAGCGGGGGGTGGGGGGTAACACAAGGGAGACACGGGGCATGAGCGGGGGGTGGGGGGTAACACAAGGGAGACACTGGGCATGAACGGGGAGTGGGGGGTAACAGGGGAGACAGGGCATGAGCGGGAGGTGGGGTGGAACAGGCGAGACACAGGGCATGAGCAGGTGGTGGGGGAAACAGGCAAAACACAGGGCATGAGCAGGGGGTGGGGGGAACGGGAGGGAGACACGGGGCATGAGTGGGGGTGGGGGAGAACAGGGCAGGCACGGGGCATGAGTGGGGGGTGGGGGGGAAAAGGATGGAGACACGGGGCATGAATGGGGGTGGGATGAAAGGAGGGAGACATGGGGCATGAGCAGGGGGTGGGGGAAAGGAGGGAGACATGAGGCATGAGCGGGGGTGGTGGGAAAGGAGGGAGACATGGGGCATGAGCAGGGGTGGGGGGTAACACAAGGGAGACACGGGGCATGAGCGGGGGGTGGGGGTAACACAAGGGAGACACAGGGCATGAGCGGGGTGTGGGGGTAACACAAGGGAGACACGGGCATGAGCGGGAGTAACATAAGGGGGAAATGGGCCATGAGCGGGGGGTGGGGGGTAACACAAGGGAGACACGGGGCATGAGCGGGGAGTGGGGGGTAACAGGAGAGACAGGGCATGAGCGGGAGGTGGGGGGGAATGGAGGGAGAGACGGGGCATGAGCGGGGGTGGGGGGAAGGAGGGAGACACGGGGCATGAGCGGGGGTGGGGGAACAGGGGAGACACGGGGCATGAGCGGGGGGTGAGGAAACAGGGGAGACACGGGGCATGAGTGGGGGTGGGAGGTAACACAAGGGAGACACAGGGTATGAGCAGGGGGGTGGGGGGTAACACAAGGGAGACAAAGGCATGAGCGGGGGTGGGGGGTAACACAAAAGAGACACGGGGCATGAGCAGGGGTGGGGGGTAATACAAGGGAGACACGGGGCATGAGCGGGGGTGGGGGGTAACACAAGGGAGACACGGGGCATGAGCGGGGGGTGGGGGTAACACAAGGGAGACACAGGGCATGAGCGGGGTGTGGGGGGTAATACAAGGGAGACACGGGGCATGAGCGGGGGTGGGGGGTAACACAAGGGAGACACGGGGCATGAGCGGGGGGTGGGGGTAACACAAGGGAGACACAGGGCATGAGCGGGGTGTGGGGGTAACACAAGGGAGACATGGGCATGAGCGGGAGTAACATAAGGGAGAAATGGGCCATGAGCCGGGGGTGGGGGGTAACACAAGGGAGACACGGGGCATGAGCGGGGAGTGGGGGGTAACAGGGGAGACAGGGCATGAGCGGGAGCTGGGGGGACAGGGCACACATGGCGCATGAGTGGTGGGTGGGGGGGAACAGGGCACACATGGGGCATGAGCGGGGGGTGGGGGGAACAGGGCACACACGGGGCATGAACGGGGGGTGGGGGGAACAGGGAAGACATGGGGCATGAGCGGGAGGGTGGGGGCAACAGGGGAGACACAGGGCATGAGCGGGGGGTGGGGGTAACAGGGGAGACACGGGGCATGAGCGGGGGGTGGGGGGGAAAGGAGGGAGACACGGGGCATGAGCGGGAGGTGGGGGAACAGGGAAGACATGGGGCATGAGCGGGAGGGTGGGGGCAACAGGGGAGACACAGGGCATGAGCGGGGGGTGGGGGTAACAGGGGAGACACGGGGCATGAGCGGGGGGTGGGGGGGAAAGGAGGGAGACACGGGGCATGAGCGGGAGGTGGGGGAACAGGGGAGACATGGGGCATGAGCGGGAGGGTGGGGGCAACAGGGGAGACACAGGGCATGAGCGGGGGGGTGGGGGTAACAGGGGAGACACGGGGCATGAGAGGGGGTGGGGGGAAAAGGATGGAGACACGGGGCATGAATGGGGTGGGGGAAAGGAGGGAGACATGCGGCATGAGAAGGGGGTGGGGGAAAGGAGGGAGATATGGGGCATGAGCAGGGGGTGGGGGAAAGGAGGGAGACATGAGGCATGAGCGGGGGTGGTGGGAAAGGAGGGAGACATGGGGCATGAGCGGGGGTGGGGGTAACACAAGGGAAACACGGGGCATGAGCGGGGGGTGGGGGGTAACACAAGGGAGACACGGGGCATGAGCGGGGGGTGGGGGGTAACACAAGGGAGACACTGGGCATGAACGGGGAGTGGGGGGTAACAGGGGAGACAGGGCATGAGCGGGAGGTGGGGTGGAACAGGCGAGACACAGGGCATGAGCAGGTGGTGGGGGAAACAGGCAAAACACAGGGCATGAGCAGGGGGTGGGGGGAACGGGAGGGAGACACGGGGCATGAGTGGGGGTGGGGGAGAACAGGGCAGGCACGGGGCATGAGTGGGGGGTGGGGGGGAAAAGGATGGAGACACGGGGCATGAATGGGGGTGGGATGAAAGGAGGGAGACATGGGGCATGAGCAGGGGGTGGGGGAAAGGAGGGAGACATGAGGCATGAGCGGGGGTGGTGGGAAAGGAGGGAGACATGGGGCATGAGCAGGGGTGGGGGGTAACACAAGGGAGACACGGGGCATGAGCGGGGGGTGGGGGTAACACAAGGGAGACACAGGGCATGAGCGGGGTGTGGGGGTAACACAAGGGAGACACGGGCATGAGCGGGAGTAACATAAGGGGGAAATGGGCCATGAGCGGGGGGTGGGGGGTAACACAAGGGAGACACGGGGCATGAGCGGGGAGTGGGGGGTAACAGGAGAGACAGGGCATGAGCGGGAGGTGGGGGGGAATGGAGGGAGAGACGGGGCATGAGCGGGGGGTGGGGGGAAGGAGGGAGACACGGGGCATGAGCGGGGGTGGGGGAACAGGGGAGACACGGGGCATGAGCGGGGGGTGAGGAAACAGGGGAGACACGGGGCATGAGTGGGGGTGGGAGGTAACACAAGGGAGACACAGGGTATGAGCAGGGGGGTGGGGGGTAACACAAGGGAGACAAAGGCATGAGCGGGGGTGGGGGGTAACACAAAAGAGACACGGGGCATGAGCAGGGGTGGGGGGTAATACAAGGGAGACACGGGGCATGAGCGGGGGTGGGGGGTAACACAAGGGAGACACGGGGCATGAGCGGGGGGTGGGGGTAACACAAGGGAGACACAGGGCATGAGCGGGGTGTGGGGGGTAATACAAGGGAGACACGGGGCATGAGCGGGGGTGGGGGGTAACACAAGGGAGACACGGGGCATGAGCGGGGGGTGGGGGTAACACAAGGGAGACACAGGGCATGAGCGGGGTGTGGGGGTAACACAAGGGAGACATGGGCATGAGCGGGAGTAACATAAGGGAGAAATGGGCCATGAGCCGGGGGTGGGGGGTAACACAAGGGAGACACGGGGCATGAGCGGGGAGTGGGGGGTAACAGGGGAGACAGGGCATGAGCGGGAGCTGGGGGGACAGGGCACACATGGCGCATGAGTGGTGGGTGGGGGGGAACAGGGCACACATGGGGCATGAGCGGGGGGTGGGGGGAACAGGGCACACACGGGGCATGAACGGGGGGTGGGGGGAACAGGACACACACGGGGCAGGAGCGGGGGGGAACAGGAGAGAGACACGGGGCATGAGCGGGGGGTGGGGGGGAATGGAGGGAGACACGGGGCATGAGCGGGGGGTGGGGGGGAGGAGGGAGACACGTGGCATGAGCGGGGGGTGGGGGAACAGGGGAGACACGGGGCATGAGCGGGGGGTGAGTGAACAGGGGAGACACGGGGCATGAGTGGGGGTGGGAGGTAACACAAGGGAGACACGGGGTATGAGCAGGGGAGTGGGGGGTAACACAAGGGAGACAAAGGCATGAGCGGGGGTGGGGGGTAACACAAAAGAGACATGGGGCATGAGCAGGGGTGGGGGGGTAAAAGGGGAGACACAGGGCATGAGCGGGGGTGGGGGGTAATACAAGGGAGACACGGGGCATGAGCGGGGTTGGGGGTAACACAAGGGAGACACAGGGCATGAGCCCGGGGTGTGGGGCGTAACACAAGCGAGACACAGGTCATGAGCGGGGGGTGGGGGGGAATAGGGCACACATGGGGCATGAGCGGGGGGTGGGGGGAAAGAAGGGAGACACGGGGCATGAGTGGGGGGTGGGGGGAACAGGGGAGACACATTTCATGAGCGGGGGGGTGGGGGGAATAGGGGAGACATGTGGCATGAGCGGGGGGTGGGGGGAACACGAGGGAGACACGGGCCATGAGCGGGGGGTGGAGGGGACAGTCGACACAAGGGGCATGAGCAGAGGGTGGGGGAGAACAGGGGAGACACGGGGCATGAGCGGGGGGTGGGGGGAAGGGGAGAGACACACGGTGCATGAGCGGGGAGTGGGGGGGAAAGGAGGGAGACACAGGGCATTAGCAGGGGTGGGGGGAAAGGGGGGTACACGGGGCATGAGTGGGTGTGGGGGGGGAACAGGGCACACACGGGGCATGAGCGGGGGGTGGGGGGAAACAGGGGAGACAGGGCATGAGCGGTGGTGGGGGCAACAGGGGAGACATGGGGCATGAGCGGGGGTGGAGGGCGAAAGGAGGGAGACACGGGGCATGAGCAGGGGGTAAGGTGGAATAGGGGAGACAAGGGGCAAGAGCGAGGGGTGGGGAGAACAGGGAAAACACGGGGCATGAGCAGAGGGTGGGGGGAACAGGGGAGACACGGAGCATGAGTGGAGGGTGGGGGGAAAAGGAGAGAGACACGGGGAATGAGCGGGGGGTGGGGTGGAACAGGGGAGACAGGGCATGAGCAGGGGGTGGCGGGAACAGGCAAAACACGGGGCATGAGCAGGGGGTGGGGGAACGGAAGGGAGACACAGGGCATGAGAGGGGGGTGGGGGGGGAGAGGATCGAGACACGGGGCATGAGCGGGGGGTGGGGGGGAAAGGAGGGAGACACGGGGCATGAGCGGGAGGTGGGGGAACAGGGGAGACATGGGGCATGAGCGGGAGGGTGGGGGCAACAGGGGAGACACAGGGCATGAGCGGGGGGGTGGGGGTAACAGGGGAGACACGGGGCATGAGAGGGGGTGGGGGGAAAGGAGGGAGACACGGGGCATGAGCAAGTGGTGGGGTGGAACAGGTGAGACAAGGGGCATGAGCGAGGGGTGGGGGGAACAGGGGAGACACGGAGCATGAGCGGGGGGTGGGGGGGAAAGGAGAGAGACATGGGGCATGAGCGGGGGGTGGGGTGGAACAGGCGAGACTTTGGTGAAAAAAATTCAGAGTGCAAAGTTTGGTTAGGATTCGTCCAGGGGGAGCAGAGTTAAAAGCCGCCCAAAAAGTGCTCTTCCTATGGAAACAGCAACTTAACCATAACTACACGGCCACTACCGTGGCCATGTAATGTATATATTACATGGCCATGGTAGTGGCCTTATAGTTATGGTTAAGTTGCTGTTTCCATAGGAAGAGCACTTTTTGGGCGGCTTTTAACTCCGCTCCCCCTGGACGAATATATATATTACATGGCCACGGTAGTGGCCGTGTAGTTATGGTTAAGTTGCTGTTTCCATAGGAAGAACACTTTTTGGGCGGCTTTTAACTCCGCTCCCCCTGGACGAATCCTCACCAAACTTTGCCAGGTCCAGGGGAGGCAAAGTTATAGGGGGTGTCCCAAAACTTCTTTTTTTCCCATAGACTGAATGGGGGAAAAACTTTGCGCACGGCTACAGAGGAAACCGCTTGATGGATTTTCACCAAATTTGCAGCAGGAGCAGCGGTTTGGTCCCGAAAGCGTGCTTTTGTAAATTTGGTGAAAATCCGTCTGGTAGTTTTCTTTAAAACGATCAAAAAGTATGTCTCCAACTATTAGTGATATCTATGTTCGCTCCGCGGAGACACTTCCCTGTTCGCTACGCGGGCAGGACACTGATTGGCTAATGGGCTGTTGTCATGTCAGCGGACACGTGATGTGTCCGTCGATTGGCTGGAGTAAGGCGTGATGTGCGTCAGATTGTTCCGATGCACCCGCCATCTTGGATCCACCGAAAGCGCGGCGGCGAACAGAAGCGAAATGCAGTTTTGGGGAGTGTTTTGGTGTGCAAGAGTGCTTGGGGAGGTTTAGGGAGGAAGAGATGGGTGAAATACTGTATTTGTTTAGGTGGCGGTGTACTGATGTATTAGCTATGCCCGCGCTGTCCGGGATGTTCGTAATTACTGAAAATGAGGGGTGTTCTAAGGATAGTATTCCGGTCTGTGCTATGCACAGGCACGTTGAAGCTGTTCTAAGGACACGCGTGGTGTCTGCGGACATTAAAATTGAGTATATGCCGCAGTTAAAGTTTTTCAATCTATGGGTGTCATACTGAGTTATAAGTCACCATGGTTGTGATATGCTGTGATGGTTGTGGCTAGGGCCTAGAGTCTTGGGTGCATGGCCGCAGGCCGTAGGCTGTAGGCCATACACCCAAGACTAGGCCCTGGCCACAACCACCACAGCACATCACACCTATAGATCACACCCATAGAATCGAATATCTATTAGGTGGTTGTGGGCAGGGCTAGAGTCTTGGGTGCAAATTGAGTATATGCCGCACCTAAAATGTTTCATTCTATGGGTGTGATAGTGAGTTATAAGCCACCATGGGTGTGATATGCTGCAGTGGTTGTGGCCAGGGCCTAGAGTCTTTGGTGCATGGCTGCAGGCCGTAGGCTGTAGGCCATATACCCAAGACTTTAGGCCCTGGCCACAACCACAGCAGCATATCACACCCATAGATACACCCATAGAATCGAATATCTATCAGGTGGTTGTGGGCAGGGCTAGAGTCTTGGGTGCATGGCGGCGGCGAACAGAGGCAAAATGCAGTTTTGGGGAGTGTTTTGGTGGGAAAGAGTGCTTGGGGAGGTTTAGGGAGGAAGAGATCGGTGAAATACTGTATTTGTTTAGGTGGCAGGTGTACTGATGTATTAGCCATGCCCGCGCTGTCCGTGATGTTCGTAATTACTGAAAATGAGGGGTGTTCTAAGGATAGTATTCCGTCTGTGCTGTGCGCAGGCACGTTGAAACTGTTCTAAGGACACGCGTGGTGTCAGCAGGCTTTCAAATTGAGTATATGTCGCAGTTAAAGTTTTTCAATCTAAGGGTGTCATACTGAGTTATAAGTCACCATGGTTGTAATATGCTGTGGTGGTTGTGGCCAGGGCCTAGAGTCTTGGGGGCATGGCCGCAGGCCGTAGGCTGTAGGCCATACACCCAAGACTCTAGACCCTGGCCACAATGACCACAGCATATCACACCTATAGATCACACCCATAGAATCGAATATCTATTAGGTGGTTGTGGGCAGGGCCTAGAGTCTTGGGTGCAAATTGAGTGTATGCCGCAGTTGAAATGTTTCATTCTATGGGTGTGATAATGAGTTATAAGCCACCATGGGTGTGATATGCTGCAGTGGTGTGGCCAGGGCCTAGAGTCTTGGGTGCATGGCCGCAGGCTGCAGGCCGTAGGCCATATACCCAAGACTCTTGGCCCTGGCCACAACCACCGCAGCATATCACACCCATAGATACACCCATAGAATCGAATATCTATCAGGTGGTTGTGGGCAGGACGAGAGTCTTGGGTATATTACAAGACCAAAGTTATAAGTACTGAAGTTATAAGGTAGCATGGGTGTGATATGGTGCAGTGGTTGTGGTTGTGATATGCTGCAGTGGTTGTAGCTAGGGCTTATAGTCTTGGGTGCATGGCCGCAGGCCGTAGGCTGTAGGCTATTCACCCAAGACTCTAGGCCCTGACCACAACCACTGCACCATATCACAGCCATAGATCACACCTATAGATTTGAATATCTATCAAATGTTTGAAATTATACTTACTGTTTCATTTGATGAGATTCAATATATTTTTTACACGAGTTTGGTACCTGGAGGAAATATTCATTTTCAATTTCTGCGATAAAAGAAAAGAGAATGTTAGTGTATGTATTCTATAAAAACTTATTACATTGCATGATAGACATTTCAGTTTCTTTTTGGACCCTCATATTTCGTTTACAAACCAGTGTACTGTGCATTTTGCTCAGTTTCTGTGTTTGTTTTTCAAATCATTGGGTCTGTGGGAAAAAAAAATCCTTGTCAGATTAAAACCCCCCTTTTTTAATGCTACAGTCTATTTCTTTGTTTCCTTTCAGTGTTCACTTGTTGTTTCTGGTTAATGTTCTATCTGTTGGATTGTTGCAGATTTCTGAAGCAGTTAGATACCTGTTGGCGTATTCTGTCTATTTTTTGTTACAATTTAGTGATATTCATGTATCTGTTTGGTTGTTATAGAACCTTAGGCCAGTTAGATACCTGTTGGCGTATTCTAACTGTTTATTGTTTTTTATTAGAATTTTTGTTAATGTTGAAGTACAGAGTAGTTATTAAATTTTGGTTTTAAGAAGATTAAATAAGCGGTTGAAAGATTTGCTGCTAATCTCTGCTTTAGAGTAATGGTACTATCATTACATTTGAACCATCAATATTTCTTTTTAATATATGCAGTGTAGTGACCTGCATTGGTTGTGGCTCCTGCGTGGTAGATTATACCTATTGTTGTGAAGGTTGTCTTACCAAGTGATACTTGACCGTGTGTAAATCCAGTCAGCTTGCAGTTGTTTTTGGTATCATCTGCATTGTAACGTAGACGCATTAGCATTACGTAGTTACTATGTGTTTGTATTAGTAAGGTGGAGTGATTATCTGAATTGCAGGTAGTACATAATCTGCCATGGTTTGCATTTTGTACAAGTTGCTGAAATGAAATAGATTCACAATTAGGTATGGATACATACACGAAACGCTCAGTAGGGATTTGTTCTTGTGTCACATTGTTGCAGAGAGTGCATGTATGTTTCCACATGTATGAAATCTGGAAGATTTCATTTATAGGTATGTTTTTGTTTTCCAGTACTTGTAGTAAGTACATTAGAAATTCTTGTGGATCTTCTTGTGAGTTTATAGTGAATTTCACCATTCCAGCACAGTAGTCCAATTCTTGTTTTATTCTGTGAACACTATACGTGTTGTCAGGATTGTTTGTTGCGTTTCTATGAAGGACTAACATTTGCAGACACAATTGGTCTGTACTGTGTAAGTAAATGTTGTCAACAATTGGTGGCAATTGAAATAGAATATTCATTGCTACATTTGCGTAACAACGTACACCAGTTACATTTGAAAATTTGAATGGACCAGATAGTTCTGTGTCCAAGTTATTTTTTCGGAGTGTGTGTTGCTTCTTTGAAGTACCTGAGTTACTTTGAGTAATAGGTTCTTCTTTGGTTATGGTAATTGATGAAGTATTAGCTTCTTTTTCTCTCTTTGGAGGATTTGCAGTCAGATTCTGTTGAATTTCAGTTTGAATTAGTTTTCTTTTACAACGTTTTCCTTTTTGTGGAACAGGATATGCTTTTAGGTGGGGGGTGTATAGTGAACGTAGTCTATTGTATTCTAGAATGCAAGGCATATCAGCGTTGACTTTATTTGCATCAAAGTTAATTAGAAATAGACCGTTGAGTGTACGTAAGCGTGATAGTGCTACGTAGGACATGCCTTCTTTAAAGACTGTGTTACCAATATCTATCAATGCTTTGTCTAGGGTAAGACCTTGGGATTTATGAATGGTGACTGCATATGCAAGAGTCAGAGAAAATTGTTCTCTGCGTACATACATGTCTTTGAAGGAAAGGAATCGAGCTGTTGAGCGCCCTATCCTTTTTACTTCTGAAAGTTTGTCGAAGAGAATATTGACAAACTGAATGTTGTTGTCACGTGGGTATGTTTGAAAGCCAACAACTGTGCCCAGTGCTCCATTAACTAGTCCTTGCTCCACGTCAAGGTTACGTTTAAGAATTACTCTACAGTTTAAGGATAATTTTAATATTTTCTCCAACCCATCTGTGTTGGAGATATCATTTTCTATGGTATTTGGTCTTGTTGTGGCTTGTTGGCACATTGGTAGTATCATACCATGTAAGTCCAGTTTGTCTGTGGAGCAAATTTCAATTATTGGTTGCATTTCTTTTTTTAACATTGTTTCATTGAATTTGGAACAGCTTGCAAGTGTTGGCATTAAGGTCATAAAATTGAAATTTTTGTGCGCTAATTGTTCCATAACATCAGTAGCACATGAGTTATATCCATAAAGTGCATGGATGTGTCGGTTTTTTAATATTGTGCTTCTTGAGATAGTACACCAAATCTAATACTTTTTAAAATGTTGACGTAGGTCTGCAGATTGGCGCATGTTTTCTGTTAATTCTTTGTATTGGAAATGTTGCCAAAGGTTGACATTTCCTATGCTGCCAACAGTTTTACGGCAGAGTTTGTGTCCTAAGGTTTTAAAAATAGGTTCACCTTTCACTGGTTTCAATTGAAGAAGGTCTCCGAAAACAATAATGTGTTTTCCTCCAAAGAGTTTTTCGTAGTTTGTTTTAAGTACTTCTTGCAATCTGAGGTGAATCAAAGCCAACATTAGGTCGGAGACCATGCTCACTTCATCTATAAGTAGCATTTTCATTTGTATTAATACTCTGCGTAGTTCCATTGCAGCTTCTGTAGAAAGTTTGTAATAGTCTAATTTGTTTTGGTGTTCTACTGGAAGGAGTAGTAATCGGTGTAAAGTGACACCGCCTATGTTGTAGGCAGCTAAACCTGTGGGGCAGTTACAATAGCTGACAGTTTGTTGTTTGTCAATTTTTGAAGGAACTTGCTGATGATTTTGATTAAGAATGTTTTGCCTGAACCAGCTTCACCACTGACGTATAGCAGTATAGGTTTGTAATTTTGGCAGGTACATTCTTTATTTTCGTGTTGTACACCATGTTCAATTTCTTTTGTTACTTCTTCAAAAATGATGCGCTGGTCTTTGTTAAGTTTTGATTGGAGTACAGTTAAGTCTCCTGTATCTTCTTCATAGTGACACATGGGGCCTCATTAGGGCTTTGGCGGTAGCCAGGCCGCTATTGGAGGCATAGCTGCCTCTAAAACCGGGTCCGGGTTCCCTGAATGGGGAATTACCGGGCCATTCCGAGTTAGGAGGGCCCGGTAATTCCTCCCTCAGGGAACCCGGACCTTCCCCATTCCCATTCTAGCCCCCATAGGGCTCAATGGGAATGGGTGCAGGGAGCTAACAACGGGCCGATTACGACCAGCCCATTGTTAGCTCCCTCGTCCCCTTGCGGGACCCAGTAACATTTCTGCATCCATTAGCGGACCCCGTTACCCCATTCCACCTGACTCGTAATGAGGCCCCTGGTGTTTTCTACTTCTGTCATAGCTAATTCTGCCTCATTTGCTATTAGTGGCTGTCCCAGTGGTTCTTGGCTTCCTGTTACAGATGGTTGACTACTGTCGGAAGTGTCCGTATCTAGTTGGGCCTGGAGTTCTTCTTCGTGTTGCTGTTTATTTTTCAACATTGTTTTATACTGCTTGAAGTTCACATCAGTGATAGTGCTTTCATTTGCTTTGAAAGCGTCTTTATAGCAGTCATAGTTATCTAGTATCTCTTCTTCTTTTCTCCATGGTTTAAAAAGTTGTAGCAGGGGCATGTAATATAGTTCTTTCTGTTGAGGAGTTTTTAATGACAATTTGATATGATTAATTAAGCTTCGTTTGGTAAGTTTCACTAAGCTGCCTTCACAATCTGTCACTCTATATCTACCTTTGTTTTCATCTGGTTTTATATTATTTTTGTATGGAAAGTTTTGGGCTATGTGGTATAGACACATGTTTTCCAAAGTGGTACTCCTGTTCGGGTAGTATGTGTCTAGTAAATTGATTTTTAAAATGTCTTGGCTGTTGGGATCATTTTTGGCTATTGTTTCTATGTTGCCATATGATTTGAGAACTCTAGATCTAGCAGGACCAAGTCTTAGCCATACTATATTTTCATATTTTCCATACAAAGCAGTAACGGTTAAACGATCTGCAGCTTCGTAGGTGCCATATTCTCTATGAGAGCGCATTTTTATGCCTAAGCTATACAATTTCTGAGATAGTGTTTTGTCTGATGATAGGTCATTGCAGAGGTCTAGAAGCTCTGTTTTTTCTGCGTTTGTTAAGTAGGCTGTAACATATCATGCAACTGCAGTGGACTTTTCTGCAATGTACTGCATATCTATGTTTGCATTCCATAAGAGGGCAATGATTGCATTGTAAGCATTGATATATTTTGATTCTTCTGTTCTTTTTATGTAATACGTGTTCTTAGGTGATTTACCTTTAACACTATGGCCCTCATTACGACCCTGGCGGAAATCGAAAAACGATGGCGGAAATGCAATCCCGCCATCGAATAGCGCTCGGTGCGACTATGACCCGTCACCGCAAAGTACGAAGCCATTAGCGACACCGTAGTGAACGCCAATGCTAACTGCACCAAGCACGCGCGCGCGCGCCATGCCAAACCGCAAACACCACCATGGTGCAACGGTACGCCAATTCCGACCCTAGCGGACATGTACCTAACGCCATCAGGCATGGCGGAATGTACCATTCCGCCATGGCGAGAAGTACGGCATCGCGAATCAACCGTAAACGGCCCCACTGAGTGCCTGTACACCGCTCCCTGCCCACAAAGTACAACTCCCGGTAGGTGCAATGAAGTCACAATGCAACCATTGAAATGTACAAAGCACCCATGCATGCCAACGAACAAAAGCAACACAAGAGGGGCCAATGGGAGCTGCAGGTCACAGAAGGCACGAATACAGAAGCCATCCCAATGGACATGACCACAGTCCCCCACCAAGAAACGCACGCAAACACAGGCACCTGTGACCAGCAATATTCCGAAAATCACATCATTCCACCAGTCCACCTGGCTGACCGGCATCTGTTACACAAAACCCAATCCCCCGCCCCTGAGCATGACAACATTCAAACTGTCATATAGGCAGCCCCCATCCCTGACCTCACGGGCTCAGTAGGCAAACGCGCCCAGTACAGTACCACGCAACTAAACCCCGAAGCTGGAACCCAATGCAGATCTCCTCACAATACATCGCCCCCCAAATAGGCATATGCCACATCACTTGCAAAGAAAAACGCTACACGGGCCAAATCAGAATAGCAATTTATGCACATCAAAGACACCAAGCCCATACAGCCATCAGGCCATGAACTCCAAAACACTAATCACCATTGTGGGCTGCATCCGCAAGAAATGACCAGCCACTACTTGTGTGTCGCCCTGTACCCCCATGGTACACAGAGCCACATTCACGTACGAAAAGGCAACATGGAAGCACACAGAACCGCAGGGCTGTCCCAATGGGGAGGCACTAGTCCAGCTGAAAGGCCGAAATGTTGCTCCGAGACACCAGTACTGCGTAAGGGCATGTGGGCCATTGGCGATCGTCCCATAAGATCGTAATGCTGCTCCACCGATTAACACGAAGCAGCAGGTGTCGGGAGTAAAATCCATCTGCAGGAGTGGCATACAGATGGCAGTGGCAAAAGGGGAGGAGATACCTGTCAACCAAAAGAAAAGAAAAAGAACAGAATGGCCATCAGAACTACATTCGAACAACTCACTTCAATGATCACACGAAATCCACAGCCATATGCATGCTAGCCCACTCAAAAGGATCATCACCACCCTAAAACCACTTGCGACTCATAACCATCTATATCGAGGTGCAAACACCATCACAAACGAGTGTACCTGTGCATGCGTCTGTCAAAACAGAATCCATCAGATGGGAATGTCAACGTGCATGGACACAAGTGTCTGAGGGCGCCTCGAGACAGGGAGGGCTCAACAAGGCCAGATAGACGATGGTCCCACTATGGCAGCCCTGCATCACATAGCGTAGGGGAGGCGGATAGATCCCAAGAAGCCCTGTACATGGCAAACTCTGTATCAAATCACCTGCCCATGCATCCATTCATCATTCCCTCATCCCGGGATCAAAACGCCTGAATAATTACTCACATGACATTAGAAACATCCATTGAGTCTGTGCGTTATGCAGCCTGCAAAATCCACAGTGCCCCAGCCCGTAATTCCAGTGTTGTGAAGTAACATGTATTTGGGAACGGCCGGCCTCATCGCCCACGTAGCTAATGCGCATCCCAAACTATTCATATCAACCATTGCTCCCTCGCCATGGGCCCTGTCTCAAGGACATTGAACAATAGAACGTTATATTTGCAGTCAGACCTGTGGGCATCTCCTCGCCGCCAGCTGAAGACCGAAAGCGCCGCCCTTCGAATTTCTCATTTGCAACACCACGTCGGAAAGGCATCTGTGGCCGTTTGAAATCACTAATTATTCCATCGAGTGCGGCTGTGTGTGAAAAAGGCAACTGCCTTCACCCACGAATGGGACGCCCCGCCCGTCGTTGCAACTCGGTACAGTGATGCATGAGGGCCCACCGTTACTCGAGTACTACGTTCCACTGACCCTTCACAAGTCTGTTCGCGACTGCACAGATAGAATGGGAAACAATGGGACCATAGCCGAATGAACATAACAACCAATCCAACACGGCCATCGGGTACAAATACATGATAGCAATAGCAAGCTACCATTCCCCGAATTGCAGCGTTGTGCGCGTGACGTGCTCGGCCAAAGGGGAGGGCAGTTTGCACAGGTGGAATGAATCACCACAGTTGGAGGCCATACAGCCTGAAAACACATAAATTGCACAGCCAGTCTCCTCCCACAACCACACCGAAATGCTACCGGCAGGACTCGCGATGTTGGCCCTGGGGGACCTGATAGCACTGCAAGTGCTCCAACTCCAAGAGGAAGACGAACACCAACTACAACCGGCCGCACGGAGGAGACGCAGGAGGAGGAGGAGGGCAAGGCAGGGCCAGCAAGGCCCACCAGCACAGCCACTACCACCACGCAGGCAGCCCGCAATCCCACGCCTCCGAGCACATCCGTTCAACCTCACTGATGAGCAGATCCACACCCTCTACCGTTTGGACCGGGACACCATAGCCGCCATTGTGGACATGACACAGGCTGACCTTGTCTGCATGATAGATAGCCCAACCGCCATCCCACCCCTACTGAAGGTGGTGTCTGTACTCCACTTCCTGGCCACAGGCACCTACCAGCACACAGTCGGACAGTTGCATGGCATTTCTCAGCCACTGTTCTCACGGACACTATTGCAAGTGCTCGATGCCCTCCTGCAGCACGCAGACGACTACATCTCCCTACCACGCTCGGAGCAGGAAATTACAAACACGAAAGTGGGATTCCATGCACTTGCCGGCATACCGGGTTGCATTGGTGCCATCGACTGCACCCATGTGGAATTGGTCGTCCCACATGCCATGGAGGCCCAGTACCGCAACCGAAAACAATTCCATTCCCTGAATGTACAAATGGTGTGTGACTCCAACAGGATCATTACACATTGTTGCGCCCGATTCCCTGGATCAACCCATGATTCTATGGTCTTGAGGAACTCTACAATACCACGCTACATGGAGCGACACGCAGGGAACAGATCCTGGCTACTCGGTGAGTCTCATTACATGCATGATGATGTGGGGTATGTGAATTGGCAATGACCTGGCAGGAAGGGGGGGGGGTGTGCGTACGTATCAATGGCATTCCACATCATACGTTTCTCGTCCACATACAGGTGATGCTGGATATCCACTGAAGAGATGGCTCCTCACACCAGTCCGGAACCCACGGGACCAGCATGAGGAGGACTACAACCATGCCCACTCACGTACCCGTGTAGTCATAGAACAGGCATTCGGCCTACTGAAGGGCCGTTTCCGGTGCCTCAGCAGGTCTGGCGGGGCACTCCTGTACCGCCATGAGAAGGTTGCAAAGATGGTGATGGCATGTGTCATGCTCCACAACATGTGCGTACGTAGAAATGTGCCCATGCCCCCTGACGCAGAACTGCAAGCACCTGAAGATGGTCATGATGAGGGTGGGGATGTGGCAGCACCTCATGGAGTCTGCGAGGCACCGGAGGCCCGTGACATTCGTCAGCATCTCATTGATGTATGCTTCTAGCACTCACGCCTGGTGGCTGATACATGGACACGGGACTCGTGGCACTGCGTGTGTCTGGGACATGCACAATATGGACTGTACGCCTATGATGGCCTAGTACACAAAGATCAATGTCCACACATCTCATTGGTTGATCGTGCACTTTTTATGGCATATGTGATGTCATGTTGAACACCCTATCGACCCGCCACCCAAGTGAGCCCAACACACCCCCTCCACCCCCCTACCTCCCCCCCGAACACCAGTGTCCAAAGATGCTCATTGTCAGTGGGCTGTCGCTATTGCAAGCCCCCTCTGCGGGTATCAGGGGCACCCCTGCCTGTGGAGCGCAGGTTCCTTCCAGATCTACGTTGGGGGCGGCCCTGGACGGAGCTTGCAACGGATGATGTGTCTGCCTGCTCACGTCCATGCATGTCCCTAAGGGTTTGCGAGAGCTCAGTGAGCACACGGCGCACTGCGGCAAGTTCGGCACATACGTCCTTGGCCGTCGCATGCAGTTCCCCCCTGAGGCTCTCGGTGCTTCTCTCCATTTGGACTCTCAGGCTCTCGGTGCTACTCTCGATTTGTGCCCTAAGTGTCTCAGTTGATGTTTCTATGTCTGCCTTAGTGGCCCCACATTCATCAGCATGGTCCTTGAGGAGCGTGGCCAGTTGCTGCTGTTGTTCGATCAACTGGTCGAGGGACTGTTGCCTCTGCTGGGCCATGGCCATTTGCGGGGGTGTCACAGAGGGGCTGTTGTCCTCATGTTGCCTTGCCACAGGGCTTGTGGGGGATGGCCAGTCGTCGTCTTGTGGGTGCCCCTGCGTGGTATCCTCATGTTGTACGGGATGGGACAGACAGGGGGATTGGGACAGGTCATGGATGGATCTGACTTCGGCATCCCCGTTTTCTGTGTCGGAGCATGCTGCCATCAATGGGGTGTCACCTATGGTGCTGCTGCCACCGGAGGCAGTGCCTTCTGTGGCATCCATTGGGGGGACCTGTGGTGGTGGTGTTGTGGGCATGCTGGCTGCTGGGGTGCCTGTTGATGTTCCCTCCTCTGTGCTGCCACCTGATTTGTGCTGCTGCCGTGTCTTGATGCGTGCAGCTGAGGTGGAGGGTCTCTGGCCGTTGGTCTTGGCCCTCTTTGCAGGTGTGCTGGTAGGGGTGTCCTGTGGCTCGTCGTTTGGATCGGACCCTGTGGTGGAGTAGAGGAGGGCGAGGGTTATTGGTGGGTCTGTGGGAATTGGAATGGCATTGTATCACATGCATTGGGGTGGTACCTGAGGGTGATTTGGGCCGGGGCCTTGGAGGTGCTTTGATTTGTGTGTGGAGTGAGGGTGCAGTTGTTTGGCAGCCTGCAGTTAGGGTGTGCCTGCTGCACGTGTAGTGCGTGTATTAGGGGTTTTTAATTATTTATGTATTTATTGTGGGTTTTAACGTGCGCTATCAGGCCGATGTGTGTGGACGTTCTCCTGGACATGTGTTTCTGTTGCACTATGTGGACGCATGGTACTTCACATGGATGGACTGTGTGGATTTGGCATTGTTTTTTCTGGCCCACCTACCTGTATCTTCGGATGTCTGCACTCCTTTCTCCATCCCTCCGACTCCCTCTATGCTCTCCATTCCTATGGTGGAGACACAGATTTCTTCCCAGGGGGTCAACTTGATGGGTGATTCAGGACCTCCCCCGGTGGCTGTGGCAATGTTGCGGTTGGCAGAGAGTATGCTGCGGACGCGTATCCGCAGGTCGTCCCATCGCTTGCGGCATTGCTGTGGGGTGCGGGGTGCGGTCCCCACCGCACTTACCCGCTGTGCCACCAGAGCCCATATGGCCTTCTTGTTTGCAAGTGCCGTCCTGGTCATTTGCGTGCAGAAGACGACGGCAGCATTCTCCTGGAGGGTCTCTGTTAGCACGGTGAGTTCCTCACGGGAGAAGTGGACCTGCCGCTTGCGGTCGCACGCTTTCTTCGCTGCTTTTCCCATTATTCTTGGTTTCGCTAGGGTGGTTGACGGGTTGGGGTGTGTTTCAGGGTAGTGATTTTAGTGGTTGTGTGGTTTTAGTGTATTTATAGGTGTACGCCGGGATGTTTCCCGTTCCGGGCCCATGTTTTAACTTCCGTTTCTGTATATTTCCGGGCACCGTACTTTCCGGTAGGCGCACACTGCGGTGACCGCTAAGAGGGGTGGCGGTATTGCACCTGGGGCGCCGTACGGCGGCGGTGTGGGCCGTTTTGGGGTCATTTCCGCCATCGCGGACTTTGCACTTCCGCCATGCCGTGGTGCTCGTGCCCGATGGGTCGGAATGGGCCGCACTTTGCTCCTTCGTGCAATGGCGGAAACGCTATTTACGCTGTGGCGCTCCGGTCAGTCGCTTTCCGCCAGGGTCGTAATGAGGGCCTATGTCTAACTGAAGACATGAAATTGTTCACCTCACCTGTTTCTGTCACTGGTCTAGGGAAACCAAAGCGGCATTTGGTGTAGTATTTCCCTTTGTTTTTGTATTTGCGACAACAATATTTTCCACATTTGTGTCTTTGAAAATGTCCAATTTGTGCATGAAGGTCATTATGTATCGTTTGTGAAGGGATTTCACAAGTGACACATTGTTGGATGAAATGCAAAACAGTGGCATCACTGTCCTGACCACATTTAGGAGCATCTTTAATCCATAAAAGCATGTGGGTATGTGGTGCTCCTCTGGCTTGGTATTCTTTTCTCCAAAAGAAGTATTGCACTTCTCCGAGCGGAGGAACAGTTTTATTACAAATAAAGTGTAGCATAGCAATGAAATGATGGTGGAAATATCTTGAAACATTAACAGGATCTAGAGAGCAAAGTTCTCCAGGTGTTAGTATATCTATGTTTGTTATATTTTTGTTTGATATGCGTAGGAAATTATGTAAATCTTCCCATGCATATTCTGCACAACTTAATGTAACAAACCAAGTGGGTGGTCCAAGGTTTCTGATCATGCAACGTACATCTCTGTGATGTCAGAACCAGTATTCTTTTGTACCACGCATGTTTGCAAACAGATTTGTAATGCTTGATTGTAAAACTTCATATTTTTCTTGCACTTTTTGTATTAATTGTGTAGCTGACATATTTTGAAAGTGGGTTCCCGATTTCAATATTTGTGCAACTCTGTAACATAGAGTTGCTAGTTCACTTTCAAAGAGTAGGTGGAATATGTATTCCACATTTTGTCTAAATCTGGGATCTTCAGAATACATTCGTAATGAGCGGTATTCTGATGCTGTTATCTGAGTGGGTCTATCATCGTACCTTCCTCCTTTGCCAGTAGGAAATAGTAGAGGAAAAGCACGTGCTTCTATACTTTTTTCCCATATGCTCATTGGTGATCCTTTGGTTTGTCGCATTTGGTATGTTTCTAGTTCATCATCTATGCTGTCTTTAGAGTGCAATGGATGAATTGTACAATGGTCTAAAATATTGGATACTGCAGCAGGATCCGAAAGTTCAAATTGACCAGTTTCTGGTGACTCTTGAATTATTTCAGTTGTTCCCCTTAAGTTTTCTTCAATATTTATTTATTTGTAGTACTCATTATTGTCTTTTAGATATTGCAAGGCTTGTCTAACTTTATGTAAGTCCACGAGTTGTTGCCAAATTTGTTTGTCTTTTGATGGTACACCATTTACTAAGACAATTCAAGATTTCTCTATTGGACGTTGCACTCCTAGAGTGTGCACATTTTCTGTCAGATCTAATGGTAAATAAACTACTTTGCCACAAATGCCTTTTGCCAATTCAGAGGGAGGTAATTTTGCTGTTTTTGGTTAAAGGTGTATTGAAATGGGTGTACTGTTTGAATTATTATGCTCTCATATAAATTGAGTTGTAGCAGGTGTTTTGGGAGTGGGAATAATTCAAAGTTATTTGTGAAGGAGTTTGGTTGTTGTCAAGTTTTGTAGTGCAGTAACTGCAAAGTATTAAGGGTTCATTTATTTCATATTTGTTTTCTGCTAAAAGGTAGAGAGCTAATTCAAACCGTTTGGAATCTTCATTGTCTTCTATTTTGTATTTTATGTCTATAGTTTTTGTGTTACTTTTGTAAAAAGTTTTGCGGCAACACACACACACATGGTTTGGTACTTCAGCGCATGTACTTTTAAATTTTAGTATTTCTTTTTTGTATGTGTGTAGTAGAAGTTTGACATGTGCGGAATTGTTGGTGGTCTGTTCTAAAGCTATTGCATTTTGTAAGTGGCTTTCACTTCCAAAATAATTTCTCTGGATACGGTTGATTTCTTCTTGTAGGTCTTTGAGTGTACCATGTAGAAGAGTGTTATTTAAATTGGCTAGTTCTAAAGCAGGATTTTTAGCATAGTACAGTTTATAGACTAGATTTCTTACAGTTGAATGATGTGTTGATATAATTTTGATATAATGGAAGGTGCTTTTGCAAATAGGTCCTGAAATGCAGGCTCCTAAATGTCCTTGTAGTCCTGTGTATTTGCGCACTGGACAGGTATCCATATTTTGCAGCACTTTCATTTTGATTTTGTCTTTACCTTTCACATACTGATTGAGGAACTGGCGTAAAGATTTTAAAGATTTGTTGGGAATGTTACACATTGACATGCACAGCCATTTGTATACTGGACATTCTGGTTCAGTCGAATGGTGTCACAAATCTCCGGTTTGTCTGCAATGTCTAGATCACTTCCCAAATCAGTATCTTCCCCCTCCTCCTCACCTGAAGAAATGACCTTCTTAACCTTCTTCTTTCTTTCTTTGCCGTAGGATTTCTTTTTATTTAAATATGGTATACCGCAAAACGCCACAATGGTTGTCGGAAAGTACCGAAAACCAGTGGCCCCGGATCCGCGATAACCGGAGGGGAAAAAGCCAGGTAGGCAAAAAACCCCGAGCCTCCTTGATGCCGGAGAATGGAGTCCAGATGACTGTCAGAGGAAGAGGTTGGTCTTCGAGTATCCACGAGAACCAGGTAGTTGGTGCAGACTTCACCCGCAATGGAATAGAAGTTGCCTGCATACGAGGCGGACCAGTGAAAGAGAAGGAATGAGGTCCGAGAACCCAGAGAGAAGCCTAAGGTGAGTACCAAGGGAGAGGGAGGCAGAATGACGGGACAATGCCGGGATCCGTAAAAGCAATGCGGACACTAAGAGCCAGATAGAACAGAGACGGGAGCCAGAGAAAGAGGGACCGTCCGCCGGAAGGAACTGGACGGAAGAAACAGAAGGAACGAGAGGAATGGGCAGAGGCCCAAGGCAGGACAGGGGGGCTCAGCAGAGTCAAGTGAGAGCACTAGCGTATTAACAGCAGTGAGGAGCTAAGTTGCAACGCGAGTTGCTCGCGGAGTGGGAGCCCTGATAACCCTGGCGGCGGCCATCTTGAGAAAGACCAGCGCGCAGCCTGGCGTTGTGGGTTGAACGTGGCGGAACAGTTCAATGGCGGCCGAGCCTCCATCGAAACCAATGCCTTGTGAAAAAGGGGCGCATGACAAATGGAGAGGTGATTCTGAGTTTTCTGGGAATATTTTTGTAAGCAGTGTTTCTTGTTCCATGATGGTATTATTAATTTTTTCATAACCTCGTCCACTGCTATGGATGTCAATTGTGTTTGTTTGGTTTTGTTTGTATGCTTCTTCATTAAAATATGGTTCTGTACTTGTGGTGTGACTCCATTCACCTCCACAGTTATTTTTGTTGACATTGCGTTTATTGAGAAGTTTTTCTTGTAGTTTAGTACTTTGTTTTGTTAGTGGTTTCATCCTGTTTAACACTAAAATAAATTACTTCCTTTTGAGAAGGATTGCACTGTCTACAAGAGCTTCTAGAATACATTTTTTACGATAGGTTTTAAGGGTTGTGCATGATTTTGCTCCTGTTTTTATCAGATTCTGAAGGACTCTGTGGCGGAACATTTTTGCTAAAATACTTTTTTTGGTATGGCTACTTGCCACTAAATCAAGATTTATAGGAACAGTGTTAGCAGTAGTGTTAGCTGAATTCTTGTTAATCACTTTCTGTTTCATTTTACATTTTGATAGAGGAGGCAAAGTTTCTCTACTAGAAGCTTCTTTTGTTTCGTTAAATGACTGCATTAGCTGTTTTGTTTGAACGTTTTGTACAAACTCTGGTAGAGATGGCTGCTCATTTTGGACACTTTTATTTTCATTTGCTCTATTTCTGCTTTGCTTTCTACGGACTTGCTTTTTGGTAGGCATTCTTTGGGGTCTGTTGAAAAAAAAAGGTATGGGTTGGTTTGTTTTGCAATGTATGTGTGCTGTGTGCATGCGTGCATTATTTTGATGGGAAAGATGTATGTGGTGGTGTGTGAATGTGCATTGGGCAGTTTCAATGAGGTGTGAAGGCTATTCTTCTGTTTGTATGTTACTACACTGTGGTTCAGATGAGAGTGGGAAGTGTTCTAGTGGTGAGGAGAAGCATTAAAACAGTTCTTTGTTTTGTAGTACTAATATTCTAATGTTTGAGTATGTTATTTGTGTTAAAAAAACAGGGACTTGTGTGCCATTCTGCCTGCTAATCTCTGTTTAATAAATGCGGATTTGTGGGCCGAATGGTTCAGAAATCAATGTTTTTTTTGGTAGGCAAATTACATGAATGAACCACACATTTGGCCTCATCACGACTTTGGCGGTAACCCTTAAATCCGGCGGTCGCGCTATTACTGCCGGATTTAAGGGTCCGCCAAATCAGGGCTTTGGCGGATTTCCCCCCAACTCTGAGCTGGGGGGAAATCCGCCGAAAATTTGCGCTATTACCGCCGCCGGGAAATCCGCCGGTGGTAAGAGCGTGAAAATTCCCCATTGAGCCCAATGGGGAATGGGGCATTCCCGAATGGGCTCAATGAGTAATGGGGATTAACATTACCGCCGAACTCGTGATCCGGCGCTATTAGCGCTGGGGAGTTCGGCGGTAGGGCGAATACCTCCAGCGATAATACCGCCGGCGGTAACGCCCAAGTCGTGATGAGGCCCATTGTCTTTGAGGAACAGTAAGAATATAAAGGTAGTATTGTAGGTACTTTTTTTGTGGAATGAGCAGGTTTCTTCGGATATGTTTTTTATAGTTTAGATGCTGCTGTTTTTCAAGAGAGTGGTCTTCACTGCAATTGTAAAAGTAAGAAGTTAGTAATTTTGTGTGTTTATAGCACTGATGTTAATGTGCACGTTGATTTTTATGTTTTTGTGGTAGTATTCTTGTTTGATATTTGAACATAGTGTATGCATACATTTCATTTGACTATGTGCAGTCTTTATATGTTATTTACAGTAAGTTAGTTGAACATGCTTCACAAATGAGTAGAATTTTAAGTTCATGAAATTCACTTGATTTTTTAGAGCTGTGTTCTCTATAGCAGAGAGGTTTGTAAGTGATAGGTCATTATAGTAGATGGGAAAAATTTGAATAATTTCATATTATAACTAGACATGCGAACAATCGGGAGCACCTGAGAGGTAGATTTCACCACAGCAATCGGGAACATTTATTTTTCTCATACGATTGCATTGGGATGAGCAATAATTTAGGTGGGAGACAGTAAAAAATTGCGACATTTTTCAATGAAAAATCGAGTCTCGCGCGTAAATCGGGAGGGTTGGCATGTATGTATAGGTTATGCGAGAGACAGTGCAAAATAGTGCGATTTTTCAATGAAAAATCGTGAGTCTCGCGCTTAAATCGAGAGTGTTGGCATGTATGTATTGGCTATGCAGATTTAGTGGCATTACTTTGTTTATATGGAATCATAAGAGTTGTACATGTACTCTGAATAAAATATGCATACCTGTACTTTGTAATCATGCATGTGGATATGTATGGACCTGTGAGTAGAAATCTTCGAGACATGTACAGTAGTTTTTGTAGTAGGTGCTTTCCAATGATATGAGACTTGTATTCAGAGTGATCAACAGTACATTTGATGTGCAGAACTCTGATGATGGAGTTAGATGTAGAGGTCTTGGATGTGATTGGTGGATGGTTTGAAAGGGGCCCCTAGGGGTCCCTCGTGCTATGGAAACAAGGCAATGACCATACACGAAAAGATGCGCCAGACACAAGGTTTCAAATTCCCAATGCTAGGGTTTATTGCAGGCAAAAGATAGTATCAATTGGCCAATTCTGATCTCACGCCCCACAACGTGAGTTTCCTAGACCTCGAGGGACGCAAGAGAGCGAATTACGTACATCAGTTACATATATACAAAATGCATATCATACAATCAGCAAAGTCATGTTCAACACCCCTCTTTACTAAATTCCTTTGAACTCGGGATGACGATGGACATATCCGACGAGTATGACAATTATCATGCTTTCAATGTCTATTCTAGTAACAATGTGCAATTTAGAAAGTGCGGAGGCATCTTTTAGAACACGGTGGTTCTGTTCTTGGAAGCAATCTGTACACGAGGGAAGAGCCACATTCCAAGCTTTGCTATCTATGAGGTACTATTCGTGTCCTGGGAGCCGACACGTTCTAAAGGGTTTTGCGAAGGGGGGCCATAAGAAAAGCATAATTCAAGCCTTTAACTGTATTATTCTAACATATTCTACCATCGTACAAGACTGGCTGGCAGCTGTGAAGTGATTAAATGCCCTGCAGCTTCCTCCCAAGGCTACAGAGAGGGAGCGTGGGCATTCCTCTCTGGGCTACTCATGAGGAGTTTCAGCAAACTCTTCAGTCCCGCGACCTTGTCCTTTCATATTCAGACAGCAATGTTAACAGTTGAGCAGAGTAAGCAGAATCTGCAAGAATTGCAAGCTGCAAAGCAGTTTTTAGACAGAAAGCAATGAGCAATGGTTAACAAGCAAAATGGCGATTCTTGCTACATTTAAAATGGCCGCTCGTTGGTCAAGCATAGCAGTTTATATTTCTATAATTCGGTGCATAAAACGGTTGGCCCACGGCCATCAAGGTACGTCTATCATTCAAATGAGGGTATTCATTTTTCCAGATTGACAAACCCTCCTTTTGGCCGTGTGCCAAACGTCTTATTTATTCATTGTATCCTCCTCTTCTGAGGAGGAGTCTGGGGTATCTATATCTAAATCATCTCCATCATTAATGTCTATCGCCATGAATTGTTTTACTATTTTTGTTTCCTCAGTGTCTCTGTTATTCCGGCCATGCGTTTGTTTTCCTCTCAACACCATGTGCATACATCCCTTAGTACATCCATCAGTTATTTCAGTGCATATTATTGGTAAGCATTGTATGCAACAGCCGCATGTTATGAATATCCCGAATACCATCATTAGTATCGAAATTAACTTCCATCCCCAAGACCGCAATAATCCCCATAACCAGGATTCTATCCCCCAACCCCCTGCTTCAGTAGAGAGTGTGGAACTTATGACATGTAATTTCCGGATTGCTTTAAATATCGTACGGGAGTAGTCATCTATATACACACAGCATGCAGTTTTTACCAGACTGCAAACTCCCCCACGATCAACTAATATTATATCGAGAGCCATCCTGTTTTGAAGTGCCATCAGTCTTATTCCTTTTTCTTCTAACGTCATATTTAATAAAATATCCGTTGTGGAATCTATTGTTTTTTGTAATATTCCAGACAGTTTCCTTATATTGTAAGAGTTTTCTATTTGGGACAAGAACGGTATAAATGATTTGGCTATATCCATTGCTATCATTCCATCCTCACTACTCCTTTGAGTTCTATCTTTTGTTCGTCTTGCTACTTCTGCTGTCTCCAAGAGGAACACTCCTGGAAACAGTAGACCTAGGTAGCATGTACCTCCCCAGTTCCTAGGTAACCATGGATATGCTTTTTCTCCACATATAAAATAAACAGGGTCTCCCACGTACACGGGTTCTATTTCATGTTTTAAAACTACTGTGTTCAGGCAGTTGCTAAGCGTTCCTACTTTATAGGAACCCTTTTTCTGTAGACATAGGGGAGCAGTTTTGGGGCTGTGATCCACTGTATAGGCAGTGGGCACAGCATCTTTGTTCCATTCATCCCTCATCCGAAATGTCATTACTGATGTTCTTTCTGCTGGCGGGGTTGGTCTATTCTGCCTATGTAATCTATCTAGTCTTGTTATTTTCCGTGTATTCTTTCTCATGGGTTCTAGTGCAAACACGCAAGCTTTTTGGAATATGGAACAACCCACAGGTCTCATGATTACTTCCTCAAATTCATTCATATTGGTCTCATCTAGCTGACCCGTATTACTCTTGTTCCATTTCCCAAAGAACATTGCACTTAACGTTACTTCACAGGAATAAATCAATGGCAACGGTTGTGCATACCAGCCTATCCCTTTCCCACCGTGCTGTGGTAAATGGGCGCAAACTCAGCAATTTTTTTCTTTAACACCGCATGGGTCATGTTCATGATGAGCAACAATGTATTGTTGCCGTATCCTTCTCTATGTCTCTCTTCCATTGGGGGCAAAGTACTAGTGATTACATGAACCAGGCTTTCAGTAGCTGCTTTTGGCAAAAATGTTTCTAATGGGTGTACGTACTCAAGGAACCATAGTGTAATAGCTGTTATTGTTGGTACTGTCATACTTAAAAAACATAGGACCAATGTCCAAATCAGTACCTTAGTCCTTTTACCATGCTTTTTCCTTAAATTTACAGTCTCTAAATTTATTATCTTTTCAGCGGGGGTGCAGGAGGAGGCTGGAACCGGTCTTGACTTGTTCTTCATCGTCCTTCTTCTTGCTGGCGAAGTTCGTCGTGAATGTCTCTCGTTCTTGATGCCAGAAAAGTTCAACGAAAAATGTCACAGTTCAATTCTGCCAGCCTTTTCACAGCCTGGATCATTTATCCACTCCTGAGCAAGATTAGTTGTTCTTTCTCCCACTGCTCAGACGATTTCTGAACAGTTCTTTATTGATAGAGTACCATGTGCATCCAGCTTGTCCCACTCTGGCTTAGGACACATGTACTCTATCAGCCTTAGTACTTATGTGCGTCCAGCTTGTCCTGCTCTGGCTCCTGACACATGTACTTTTATAAGCGCACCGAGGAGCCGTGAGTCTTGAATTGCCCGACTTGCACAATTCTCACACTTCTCTCCTCTACGCCCCTGGTTCCTACTCCGTCCGTGATTAGAACCAAAGGCCAAAAAGAAAAGCATCAAAGATCTGTGGATCACTTTGCCTGTCGAGGCCGCAGATTATATCGATTCACTCCTGCTATTGTATGATCCGTGAATAGTGCCATTGTATTTCCAGTATCAGGCTCAGTGTCAGCCTGTGGCACAATGATGGACAGCGATGGGCGTCGTGGCAATGATGTAGTTTCTTTCTCTGGCTTTGGTGCATTCGGAGAGAACTGGTGGGCGCCAAAGGAGTACACGCGTTGTTTCTGCTCGTGTTTGAAATGCAGGATTTGTGTCGCTCGGCAGTGATGTTGTTTCCGTTAAGCAACGTTGAGGCACTTTTCGCCCTTCCCCCTTACTGGCAGCCTCCTCAGACTCTGTTTCGAATTTCACTTCTCGTTTGCGCTTTGTTTCAACTTTCACTTCTCGCTCAGGCTGATGCTGTGGCACTGGACTGACAACACTTTCTTTCGTTTCCGAGACCGTTTCCTTTCTCTGGTCATCGGAAGTTGTCAGCAGTCCTGGGAATCTTTTGGCATGTGTCGCATGGATCCATGCCTTCCGTCCGTCCACTCCGATGGCCGTCTGTGTTGCCAAAAGTACTTGATAGGGGCTGCGCCACCTGGGTGCTAATGCTGTCTTCCGTTCAAAGTTTTTGATTAACACCCAGCTCCCAGGCTCCAGTGAGTGCCCCGGTAATGTATATCGCATCGGCAAGGCCTCCTGCACCTGCTGATGAATCAAACACAACTTTTGTATTAAAAGTCCACATTAAGTGCTTAACAAAGGATGCTCGACCTCACATAATCTTTTGGGCTGCGGGGCGCACCACACATTTGCTGGTCTCCCCATTATAATCTCATAGGGGGAGAGCCCAGTCTTCGCCTGCACAGACGTGAGCATACACAACAGCGCTAGGGGTAATGCATCCACCCAACTCAACTTGCTCCCAGCGCAAATTTTCGCTATCTTTGACTTCAGGATTCCGTTGTGTCTCTCCACAAGCCCGGCAGAACTGGGATGCCTGGAACTGTGGAATCGCTTCTCTATTTGCAGACCTGCACAGATCTGTAGCACTACTGCGCCCACAAAGTGGGGGCCGTTGTCTGACCACAGGACACGGGGCAACCCAAACCGGGAGAAATACTCCTTCAGCATTACTTTTGCTGTGGACATGGCAGTACAGTCTTTTAAAGGACATGCCTCCACCCACTTGCTGAATGCACAGATTACCACTAACACGTATTTGTAGTTCTGGCACCTTTCCATTTCTATGAAATCAAAATGGACCACCTCAAACGGCATAGAGGGTGGGCCCTAACTACCTGCTGGAGTCACGGTTCCCTTCCCTAAAATGTGTTGCAGGCACGTGATACAATTCTGCACTAGCCTTTCTGCATTCTTTTTTATGTGCTCATTCTTCCATACTGTGGATAAATGCTGTACCATTTTCTTTGCGCAAATGTGGGTAGGGCTATGCGCCATTATAACCATTGCAGTTACGTAACAATTTGGCAACATCCAGTTCTTTGTTTCCTTGTCCACCCAACATCCTTCCAAATCTAACTCAGCAGAGCCCTCAGCCCACCCCTGAATCTCTTTGGTCGTGGCCTCCGCCTGCATTTCTTTGACTGTGGAAACTCCATTCTCTATCATACAAGGTACTTCCTCAGTCTGTACTGTCATCATTTAATTCCCCAAATCTGTGGCTGTTTGCTTCGCAATCCTGTCTGCAAACGTGTTTCCCTCTCCCATGTTACTTTCTTATGCGCCTCGCACTTCACTATAGCTAGGCGCTTTGGAAACGTGAGCGCAGACAACAATCGCACAATCAAAGGGCCATGCTGAATCCTGGCTCCATGTGATGTCAAGAAACCCCTCTCAGCCCAAAGTCGGCCAAAATTATGTACCACGCCAAAGGTGTACTGGCTGTCAGTATAAATATTTACGTTCAGATTCTCAGAGAGTTCACAGGCTCGGGTCAGTGCTATTATTTCTGCGGCTTGTGCTGAATTGTAGGGGATCCTTCTGCTTTCTACAACTCTCTTTAGGGTAGTAATTGCATATGCAGCCGTTGATGTGCCATCAGGTAATTTAAAACAAGAGCCATCGCAAAATAACTCCCCATCTGGCTCTTTTTGTGGGATATCACTCAAATTAATCCTTCCCTTTGTTTCTTCTTCAGTGATCATTAAACAATCATGGGGTGGTGATTCGTTGTCACCAATTTCTGCTATGGGCAGTGGCATTCATTCTGCAGGATTCAATGCGCTACACCTCATAATTTGGATGTGGGGTGCAAATAAAATGAGCTCATATCGTGTCAGTCTAGCTCAGGTGAGGTGTTGCGTCTGCGTCCTATTTAATAGAACGTCTATAGCATGCGGCACCATCAGAATTAAAGTGTGCCCCAAAACCATTCCTTCCGTTTGTTTCACTGACGCATCAGCCGCTGCGACGGATCGCAAACATCGTGGTAGTGCGCGCGCTACAGGGTCCAACGCGCAAGTAAAATAGCCACACGGCCTATTTCTTCCACTTTCTTCCTGTGTCAAAACCGCCAGTGCACATCCTTCACTCTCACTCACAAATAGTCTGAAGATCTTTTTATAGTTGGGAGTGCATAAACTGGCGCAGCACACAATGCAACTTTCAATTGCTCAAACGCTTTCTGACATTCCTCATCCCACTGTAAAGGCATCTCTGCATCCTTTTTAGTCAATTTTATCATCGGCTTCACAATCAACGCAAAATTAATGATCCACTGCCGACAATAAGAGGCCATGCCTATTATAGCTCTCACTCCTTTTTGAGTTTTTGGAATAGGCATACTAGAAATACTTTCTATGCGTTCTGGTGTTAATCTTCTTCCTTCTTTCGAAAGTAGGTATCCCAAATAAGACACCTCCTTTTGATTATACTGGAATTTCTTCAAACTTGCCTTATGACCATGAGTCGCTAAATGTGTCAAGAGTAATATAGTACTTTCTTTGCAGATCTCTTTCGTGTCAGCAGCTAATAACAAGTCATCTATGTACTGCAAGAGTACGCAACCTTCGGGTAGTTCTAGCATGTCTAGCTGCTCTTTTAGCGCTCTGCTGTAAATGCTCGGGCTTTCTGTATATCCTTGTGGAATGCGTGTGAATGTGAATGATCAACCTCCTAGATTGAACGCGAACAGATATCTACTGCTTTTATCCACTGGGATGCTAAAGAATGCGTTCTTCAAAATCGACTACACTAAAGTATTCTGCTGTGGCCGGTATCATTGTCAGTATTGTTGTGACATCTGGGATCAAAGGGAATTGTGGGTCTACCACTTTGTTTAATGCGCGGAGATCAATTATGAAACAATAGGGTACTTCATTGCCTCCTTTCTTGTAAACTGGCAGGAATCGGGCTGTTGCACGTGCTACCTGCAATTTCCTCAACCACCCCCAATCTCACCAGGTCAGTAACAATGCTTTTCAATCCCTTCTCACCTTCAACAGAAATTTTATACTGGGGAATTCGTTGTAGTGTTACACCTTCTTTCAGAGTTATTTTTGCTGATTCTATTTTTAAGCATCCTACATCCTTATCATGCATTGCCCACAGACAGGTTGGTACTCTATTTAACTCTTCTGGCAACTCTTTTGACATAAATTCCGTCACTGGTGCATCGTGAGGCCACATCGTGAGGAACACCCCGTCTGCCGTACAATGTATGACTGCCCCCAATTTTCTCAACAAATTCAATCCTAGTAAGTTCTCTCCACAATTTTCTGTCAGAAGAAATGTACACTGCTCTGTAAATGGTCCTATTGTAATTGGGACAGCTTCGGACATGGGGTTAATTACTGGTGTACCTGTGAACCCTACAGAAACATTCTTCTGCCCCGACAGCGGTATCTCCGGAACCAAGTGGTGGTCTATCGAGCGCTTCTGTGCCCCTGTATCTACAAGGAAACGGTGCTCCTTATTCCTGACTCATTTCTATGTAAGGTCCTCTCTTATTCACGGGAATAGACACTGGTTCCGACCCCTGTCGTGGGCTGTCCTATCGCGAAAATAACACATCGTCCGATGTGTAGTCACCGCTACTGCTATAATACGTGTTTGGTTGTGTATCAAAAATATTCCCATTTCCCACTCGATGTCCTCCACTCTGATCATTTCTCTGTTGGCCCTGCTCGCCCTGATTTTGGTTCGAAACACTTTGGTTCAATGTCTGGTTCTGTTGTGCTTGGTTTTGGCCATATTTGGTTTGAGTACCTCCATTGGTATATCCCTGCTGCTGCTTCATGTTACTTCTGCTTGGGCCGTTTGACCCCTGATGTCCTCTATGAGGCCTTCTCTGACCAAACCCACCTCTATTCTGTAGGTGCGGGCAGTGCGCTTGCCAGTGTCCTTCCTCCTTACAGTACGCACATTGATTTAATCCCAATGACACCCCATGCATATTATTCAAATTTCCCCAGCCTTGTGCATTACCTCTACCTCTACTGTATCCAATGACCTGCTGCAGTAACACCCCTACTATTGTTTGCATCGCTTCCTTTCTCATCTCCAATGGGTAACCATTACATATCTCACTTACTTCTTTTACTGATGTTCTTTTGTTCGACATCCATCGCATTGTTTCCCCTACCCATACCTGCAATCTTTGTTTATCGCCTATCTGTCCCGGTAACGGCAAATGATTTGTACCAACTGGAAAAACTCTCGGCCATGATTTTTTCATATTCAACCTTGACGCCTCCTTCCTACCTTTCTTAATAAACTCTCTACTATACTCAGGTATAGCAAACATTTCAGCATATCTGTCTTCCATTTCATTTTTTACTTCAATCAGTTTGTGCACATGTTTTCTTACATCCTCATTTCTTTGCTCACTGCGTGCTAACTTATTCAAATCTAACAACCGCTGTGGCGGTAAATTCCCAAGTATCTTTTTCCATTCTCCCACCAGAATTTCCCCCATGCATTCCAACACTACCTGTCTCTCGTCTCTTCTTCGGTACCCATACAATGAGGCCAATGCTGCCGTCTCATCATTTCCTTCTATGTACATTTCTGCCTCTTGCCGTAATTCAATCTTTCTCTCTTTGCTGATTGCCCTTCAAGTTACCCGTCCAAATCCTGTTCCTTCAGCCCCGCCTCTCGCCTCCCCAGTCTCAATCTCGACTTCGGGAGGGGCGGATGGTGCTCAAAATGTCTCTAGAGCGGGAGGTGCGGATGGGACAAGTGACACAGGTGGCATCTGTGAAGGGCCTTGCTGGGTGCTGGGAAATTGAGTGTCCGCGGTCTGCGCTTGTGGGAGTGCTCGTGCTGTGGGTGGGGCTTGGGTTAACGCTTGCGTGAGGGGAAGTGCTCGGGCTGCGGGAGGGGGTATGAGAGCTATTGGTTGGGCCTGCGCAGTCACTGCTGGCGTGTTTGGTTTCGATTCTGGTTTTGGGCCTCGACCCGTGTTAGTTAACAAATGTTCCATTAATTCATCTGCTATGTGTAGTTCCCGCTGCGGGTATATTCTGTCTATGTTCATCTGGTCCCGTCTCCCTTCCCGTCTTAGACTCTCAGTCCACTCCTCCTCTTCCTTCTCTTCTGCTATCTCAAGCTTCGTTTTGTGCCTAAGCGCATGCTTCTCTCTACTCCTTAATCGGAGCATCGCTTCCCTCCTCCAATCTTTGACGGTCTCAAAAGCTGCAGGTCGCGCTTTCTTTCTAATCAGCACCCTCTCTAGGTTATCTATTCTCCCCACCTCAAAACTACCATTAATCGGCCACTGATGGTCGGGTTGCTTTCTAGTTTGCCTATGCCAAATTTCACAAAATATTATCGCACCCACACCATATTTCGCATACATATCATAAGCCGGCGTTCCCCCAGGCGGTGCACTTTGGCCATATTCCAAGGACTGTCTACCGCAGCTGAAAAGCCCCGCTAAAGTGGACAGTACTCCAGGCATGTTTCTTTAACCTTCCCCTTTGGTTAGCCACTTTTACCTGGACGTTTGAGTTTGCAAAATCAACACTCTACCAAAAATCAGGTTTCTCTTTGAATCGGGGAATGACTCACCTGATAGAACAAGTCGCCTGTTCTAACGCAACCTTTCCCCACGTCGTGTCTGCGCTTCTCTGGCTTCTGCCTCATCTCAGGACCCTCGCCTCCTATTCCCTCTGGCCCGGTACATCGATCAGGGATCAGATGTGTGCAGATCTGCGAAAGGAATCTCTCCTCTCTTCTACAGGCACCCCGTACACTTCTTGATCCCGGCTCGACCGTCCCGTCCTCGCCGTTCTTCCGCCTTTACTCCGTTACAACGTATACGATGGGGCAAGTGGGGGAGGGTCCCTATTCGGGCGCCATCTTGAAAGGGGCCCCTAGGGGTCCCTCCTGCTATGGAAACAAGGAAATGACCATACACGAAAAGATGCGCCAGACACGAGGTTTCAAATTCCCAATGCTAAGGTTTATTGCAAGCAAAAGATAGTATCAATTGGCCAATTCTGATCTCACGCCCCACGACGTGAGTTTCCTAGACCTCGAGGGACGCAAGAGAGTGAATTACGTACATCAGTTACATATATACAAAATGCATATCATACAATCAGCAAAGTCATGTTCAACACCCCTCTTTACTAAGTTCCTTTGAACTCGGGATGACGATGGACATATCCGACGAGTATGACGATTATCATGCTTTCAATGTCTATTCTAGTAACAATGTGCAATTTAGAAAGTGTGGAGGCATCTTTTAGAACACGGTGGTTCTGTTCTTGGAAGCAATCTGTACACGGGGGAAGAGCCACAATTCAAGCTTTGCTATCTATGAGGTACTATTCGTGTCCTGGGAGCTGACACGTTCTAAAGGGTTTTGCGAAGGGGGGCCGTAAGAAAAGCATAATTCAAGCCTTTAACTGTATTATTCTAACATATTCTACCATTGTACGAGACTGGCTGGCAGCTGTGAAGTGATTAAATGCCCTGCAGCTTCCTCCCAAGGCTACAGAGTGGGAGCGTGGGCATTCCTCTCTGGGCTACTCATGAGGAGTTTCAGCAAACTCTTCAGTCCCGCGACCTTGTCCTTTCATATTCAGACAACAATGTTAACAGTTGAGCAGAGTAAGCAGAATCCGCAAGAATTGCAAGCTGCAAAGCAGTTTTTAGACAGAAAGCAATGAGCAATGGTTAACAAGCAAAATGGCGATTCTTGCTACATTTAAAATGGCCGCTCGTCGTCAAGCATAGCAGTTTATATTTCTATAATTCGGTGCATAAGACGGTTGGCCCACGGCCATCAAGTTACGTCTATCATTTAAATGAAGGGTATTCATTTTTCCAGATTGAAAGGTTGTGTGACTGCTTAGCTGTGTCCAATGAGGGAATGGAACCGAGAGTGATGTGGAAAGGGCAGAAGGGCTGGCTAAGAGTTAGGTGCCGCGCGGACACCGCGGCTGTCCGTAGGTAGGGCGTGCATACAGGGTTTTCCAGCAAATCCAGCATGGAAAGGGGACTGTAGGGATCAGCCAATCAGATGTTGACATTGTTGATTTGTCTAGAAAGAGAGTGTCTGTAGTGAAGATGGCAGAGGTGGAGAAAGTCAGGGTGTTGGTGCTCGGAGATATGTTTGTCCATGGTTTACAGGAGTATTCTCAATGCAGGCATGCGGCAAACAATTTCGATGTTAGAGGAGTGGAGGTGGTGTGGAGCGCTGTGACTGACTGCAATGTAGAGGCAATCCTCCAAGTTTGTAGAGATATGCGTAGGATGAACTGTCCCCATGTGGTAGTTTTGCACTATTGTGCTTTCCATTTGGGCTACGTGAGTTCCCCTACTTTGTTGGCAGATTTGGAACAGTTGGTTCAAGCTGTAATCAACATCACTCCAAATGTGAAAGTAATTTTTTCTGGATTACTTCCTAGAGCAAAATGAGAAAACAGTTCTGTTTTTTGTCCTGATCAAAGCATTGCTAGGTGTGCAATCAATCGAGGCATTTGTGCTTTCATGCTAAGAGCTGGTATGTTTTTCTGTAACATTGAGAATATTGTTTCGAGTAATGCTGCTTATTTTGAAGCATATGGTGTTTCTCTATCTATTTTGAGAAATGCCATGTTCTTTTGGAATGTAAGGGTAGCTTTGGAGCAGGTTATGTGAAGATTTTAGGAGTAAAGTAAGAAGAAAAAACCCCCCAAAAAATACAAAATAACAGGTGTCTATCAGGCATCTGCAAAAAAAACAAAAAAAACTGCTCTTTTCAGAGCCCACCTTAACGGGGAAATGGGGAACACTATTTACATGTACATTCACCATGCTCAGATCTTAAACATGTCCGCGGACATGGCGGTAGTCTGCGGACACCGCGTATTACATACAGGCATTCTGGGGTGGAGAGGCATCCAAATGAGAATGAGTGGAGCTAGGGACTGGTCAGTAAAGTTTAGTGGGTGTGTTGAGTAAGGAGAGATTTAGGGGCCGATTCATGGAACAAATGTGCGCCGAAAATCCCAGCACAAGCAGGCGCAAGGTGGCGCAAGCGTGAGAAAGCAAGCGCACGCGCACGCGTGTGATTCAAGGAAGGCACTGCGCTTGTTTCCCACTAGTTGTGCGCCAAATCCCTGCATGGCGCACGCGGGCACACACATAATCAAACGGTGTGCGCTACGTGCACAGCAAAAGCACATATAGCGCGGCACACACAACAAAAATGGGCGGAACAGTGGCCGTAACACGCGGAATGGGGAATAATGCGTGAAAAAGAAGGCGTAACTGGGGAAGTACTGCAGGGATCTACACGGAACGCCCACATGCACACGAACAACCCGTATTCATGGATTTGAATACGGGAAACCCACGCATGGCAAAAGACGTGCACAGGCGTCAACGCATCCACCACACGAAGGCAGGCAAAAGCGTCCCAGCGCACAGTACAAAAGTGCATGCAAACAACAAACACGTATATACAGCTACGATGAATGCCCCATTTGTCGCAGCACTGATCGTGGGACACCGCAGGAGGAGGAGAATAGCCAGGGCATGCATTTTTTCACCACGGACACGCCTTTTTGGGATGCCTGATGACCAGGTCTATGGCAGGTATAGGTTTCCACCCCGTATCATCCTAGACCTGGTCAGGGAGTGGGAAGATGACCTTACATCCCCCACCCTCTGCTCCTAAGCATTGGGCCCCTTGGAGAAGGTGCTCAATGTCCTGCATTTTTTGGCCACTGGGTCTTTTCAGCGGACTACTGCCATAGTGGGGGGGGGTCTCACAGGCCACGCAATCACGCTGCCTACACCAGGTCTTGGCAATCATGACAGAGCGCCCCTCAGTCCGCAGGCACATATACATGCCCAGGACACCCGCAGAAAGGCAGGCCGTTGTCCAGGACATTTACAGGGTGGCACACTTCCCAAAGTGCTTGGTGCCATAGATTGCACCCATGTGGCCCTACGTCCACCTATGGCCACATGGGTGCAATCGTCCACCTAGGGCCACTGAGCACATCTACCGAAACCGCAAGCACTGGCATTCCATCAATGTACAGGTGGTATGCGATGCAAAGGGAATCATCACCTCTGTCTATGCAAACTACCCTGGCTCCACCCATGACAGTTTCATATACAGAATGTCCGCCCTGAGCCGGGCCCTGGAAGCTGGGCAGCATGGCGACACATGGCTCCTAGGTGAGTACAAATGCCCGTGCACATGCATGCATGTCACACACACACACAAATACACAAACCCCAATAATCACAACCATTGTCACCTCTCCAGGGGACAGTGCCTACCCTCTGAGCAACCACATGATGACGCCAATCCGGAACCCCACCACACCACCCCAGGTAAGATACAACGTGGCCCATATTGCAACCAGGGCCATAGTGGAGCGCACATTCGGAGTGCTCAAGTCACGCTTCTGCTCCCTTGACCGCTCTGGCAGGTAGCTATTCTATGCACTCCCAGTAGTGTGCAGGATCATTGTGGCAGCATGTGTCCTGCACAATCTTGCAACACGGCAGGACGTACCGGTGGACATGGTGGTGCCCCAACATCCCCAACCACAGGCACAGATGCTGCCCATGGGAGGGGATAGGGCACGTGGCGAGGCAGCCCAGACCCAGCTTGTGGCCACATTTTTCACCTAAACTCCCATCCCTGCAGAGTGCACACAGACCTGGCACATACCAGGTGACAATCGATGATGACAAAGAGACAGTCAACTGTCACGACCTTACCACCCTGAGATTGTTGCCATGGAATTGCCACATTGTGTACATCCCTAGCTACTTAAACACAAGCAATCCTGTGTGACCAAAAGGCACACATGCAAGGTGTGAATCACACAGACCTGCAAAACAGGCCATGACTATCACTGGTATGTCACTCAAACCCTCCCAAACCACAACATGACATGGCAAGCAATAGCCATACACCAACACAGTACCAATAAGGTACACATTGCCATGTGAAAAATGTAAATTTGCATCAGACAATGATGCCTGACATGGAATCAGATGAAATGACTGACCACAACCTCCCGCCCAAAATAAGTCATACCCAAATGCATTCCAAAAGTTGTAGTTGTAACATAACAGTGAAAGCCTGTCTACATGCACAATGTGCATTGCAAAATAAACACTGCAGCTTCTGTGTGCCAAGTCCACCTCCTGTAATACACTGCTCAGCGCACAGCACAGTGAACAGCCATTGTGTGTGATGCACACCCTGAGCATCACATCTAAGCGACAAACTACATCAAAAAGCAAATTAGGCATGTACAGGTTCCACAATTGGTCATAGAACATGTGCTGCAGGGACACAGTGGGCACCAGAAGGCAAACATAGTGTACACCTTGACATGGAAGTGTGGTTGTACATGTAGTGGATTATAGTGTGAGTGTGTGGGTCAGTAGGTACATGCACTCAACATATGCATGTGCAATCAAGTGACCATCAGTGTCCTCTACACATCACATGTGAACATTCACCATGTGTATACCCCAGCATGTCAAACTACAACTATCCCCTCACAGCTGAAAGGTAAACACAACAAATGAACAGCCATTGATCAGCAGAATACATCATGTACATAGGATACCACAATTACAATGTCAGGGTGCTCATCACACTGCAGGGTAAGGCAACTATCAACAACAAACTCCCCCCCTCCCTCACAAATCACCACGACCCACTGCACAACTGCACCTGGGTTATTCAGCCTTCATCCTTTAATTTCACCTGGCCACAAGATCACCCTTCCCCTATGTCACCATCTCCCACCTTGTGTGTAAAAAGTTGCCAGCACTCTCAGAGTCCACCTTGATTTGCAAAAGCACCAAATCCAAGAGAACTCAAAGCAGGCCAACACAGAAGCCAAGCAAATAGCCTGCAGGCAGTAAAACAAACCAGAACAGCCTCCAGTAGATGACTTGAAGTAGCAGTACGCCACAAAGGCCAAGTACTACCACAATGATGTTAACAACCAAGGTAGCACAGTAAAACAATGTCACAACAGGATGTGTACCATGTGTGGTACATAACATAGAATGATGCACCACAAACTGATGTTTACTGTCACAGCTCCCGTGTACAGGCGCAGGAGTGGCACAAACCAATCACCCCCACTGTGGTCTGGGTGCCTGCAAGGTCAAATTCACAAAGGCCTCTGAGACCCTGGTGGGGAAGGAGGGTCAGGGATATGCAGTCGGGACAGGCAATGGCATACTGGATAACTGGAATGAGGGGCAGGAGAGGGGAGTAGGAATGACACAGGAAAGTAGGGAATGCACAAAAATGTAGTACTCACATTAACACATACACAATTAGACAAAACTTGTTCATCATGCACATAGCAGCAAATTACTCAAATGGAAGTCAAAGAGAAACTTATCTCTGGACTGAGTGCTGGCCTCCTGCCTGTGCACTCTCAGGTCCGGTAACAGGAGCAGTTCAATGCTGCAAAGAGAGCCACAGTTAATAATCTGTGCATGCCCAAAACACACAAACACACCACCAAATATGCCCCAAAGTAACAAACTACTCTACAAACAGACAATCTTGTGTGGATGCTTCGTACCCATACGTAACATTACCCCTGTGATGGTTCATACACAGTCAATGCACTAAGTCAGGCACCGCTGGGTGTGTGGCAAATGGAACACCCATGTGTCACGATTCACACAACATGCAATGTTCCCTGGGTAAGCAGACAGACGCATATAGCAAGGTATGACTTCAGAACAACTCGTGTACCACCATGACCAAAATAAAGTAGGCAGTGCATGTTTCTAATTCTACTTCGAAATGTAATGCACTGCACCCGAGTCTGTCCCTTGCTGTCTGTCTCTGTGAGCTGCTTCTTTCCATGTCTCGGAATGCTACATGGCTAATACAAGTGCCTCAATCGCCCATGGTGGACCAGAGGGTATGTGCCACTGCCCCTGCAGGTGCCCCAGACAACTTACCCATCAACTAGCCATCAGTCCACTAACACATCTGAGCTGTATTGTGCGCTTCAACACCAATAGTTGTCCAAGCTCACCGTCAGTGCTGCTACTAAGCATGCATGTGCAACTGGCCTGGTGGAAGGTTTGCTGTGTTGTGACCCCCCTGTGCTGCTCACCTTGCCTGGAGTCTCTTGAAACACATCAGCAGTTTTAGGATGTCTGATCGCAATCCCTGTGCCTCTGCTTGAGCACACATGCGCATGTCAGCACCACCAAACGTGTCCAGATTCCAGACGTCCAATGGCCCATGTCTGCTGGCAAAGGTGGTCTGGAGGCTCATCCCCCTGCAGAAAGGCCAAAAAACACATGATTAATGCTTTAGATTCATCTGTGTGTGTCTCTTCAGGCATTTCATGACTGCAGCATGTCAGAGACGTACATCAGAAATCACACCATCAGTCCGTCTTTCACAGCCAAAGTGTGGAACACACTATCTACGGCAGGAATTGCAACAAGCACATGTACAGTAAAGATAAGAAACATACTACACAATGCATAGCAATGAATGTACACATGAATCATGAAACACCCCATCTAGCAAAAGAAGAACAGTTGTCAATTTCACCCCAATCATCCCCACTAGGGGTGTTAACACAAGTTCCACAGCAGCAGACATGCCACATATATGACAGTCCAAAGCCCTTGTGTAATAGGCTGTTACACCGAACCATCCTTGCGAGCCCATGGATAAGGGAAGCAGGAGTGGCATATGTTAGTCAAGGACCCCAAGCAGCAAACACATACACAAGACAAGCTTGAAGGGCCCAGCTGGAACAGACAGTGGATGCTTTCAAAAGCCACAAAGCACCACACCGTCACATGAAAGCACTATAGACAAGCAATTTTAAACCATATTAACTAATTACACTAACTATGAAAAACCTACATTACCTATTTAAACTAACTATCAAACAGAAACTTAACTAACTAAACTAAAAAAAAAATCAAAAATGGCCACACACGACCCGGGGGGGGGCACCCAGGAGGGGGAGGTACAGGGTGCTGCTCAACACCCACATGCGATGATGCTGAGTCAAAAAGAAAACTCCATGGGCTCAACACCTGCACAGCCCGACCTATGTGGGAGATAGATTGTCGTCCGAGTCTGGCTCTTCCTGGAAAGGAGGACGTGGCACAGGAGCATGACCACGCCTAGCAGCAGCTTGCCCCTCGTCGGCAGCAAGTCTGCTGGACGGATGAGCCTGGTTCTGTGTGGCAATGACACGTAGGTCTGCATGCAGAACCTCCCGTGATACACGTGCTTCCTCTTGCAAGGTAGCACGTGTAACACAGAGTTCCTCCTGCAAAGCCTGGCTGGACAACCGCTGCACCTCCCGGCAAGCATGTAGCTCAGCCGAGATGGTACACTCAAGCTGTGCAAATCTCTCTTCTGCCCGCTCCCTCTCGGACATCAGAAGGACACCCTGAGTGGATCTGAGGGAAGCATACTCCTCCCTCAGGGCCTCCATGTGTGCCTCTGCGTGAGCAGCAATTGCTTGACGCAGAGACGACATTTCAGCCTGCGTTCCCTGTCTGAGGCCGCCATGCCCAGCCTGAGCGAGCGGGCCGTGGACAGTGCCGCCTGCTGCTGGAGAAGCATCTGCCTATCAGGGGGGAGCACGGATTGGGCCACACGCTCCATGCTCTCAGTGCTGTTCTCCATTGTTGCCCCCTGGCGTTCAGAATTGGCAGTCATGTCTTGCTCCCACTCAGTATACAGCAGTTGGGCGCGGTGACCGCGTTGCTGGGCTTGACCCCTGTGGGACCCAAGGACCGGGTGTCCTCGTTGTGTTGGCACCACTCATGGCTGCACGACTACATGTCCCCGTCGACGTGATGTCCCAGGCAAATCAGTGACTGGTGTGGAGGGTGACCCTGCATCCCGATCCACCACGGCGGAGGTTCCAAGACTGTCTGACCCCTCAGTGCAGGTGTCGCGGACAGAGGAGTGTCCACATCAGAATCACTCACCCCTGACATATGGACCAGATGCTCATCCAACTCGAAATGGTCGTCAGAGTGTTCATCAGGGCTGGACTCATAGGCAGCCAGAGACAAGATGGACTGTGGCACTTGTTTTTTTTTTTTACTGAATATATATATATATATATATATATATATATATATAGGTTTACATCCTTCCTCAGTCTTCTCTTCAAAACGAAGGAATTTACCTCCTTACTACCCCTTGTTCCAGGTGAAGGGATCCCAGACCAACCATGTAATGATGTAATGGGCCCACACAACAAAATCACATTTATTTACAAATCGTGTAGACCCTTACTCTATCCCCTTGCCACAGGATGAGGATATTTACCTCCTCACACTCCCTTTTCCTGAGTGGAGGGATCCCAGGTCCTCCATATAATGGACCTCAACATTAATTTTAATTCTGCAGCCTTGTCTTTGCTCTACAATCAGAGAACTTCCTGTTTACTCTCTCTTCATCTCTTTCCTCATACTAAATGTTCTGACATTACCTTATATGAAACCTCTATATATCACCACCTGGCTTTCTACACTCCATCCATTCACCAACAAATCTCTCCTCACATACTCAACACTTATTGTTTTCTCCCACAAAGGTGCACTTACATCTGTGCATTCTCCTGAGCTCCTCCGATAGTGGGTCCCATCAATGGCAGCAGAATCATCTGGGAGCAGTGCCCTTCTCCAAAGAGCAGGCAGGCCTTCTGCACTTGAGGATGTGTGGCTGGGACAGCCAAAACCCTCACAGAGAGTCTGGGATTATGTCAGGGTCACCAAATTGAAAGGAAAGCAACACAAAAATATCCCATAGAAATTATCCGAAAAGGTCAAATCATCACCGCACCTCTTTGCAAGGGAAAACAAGGTTTATTTTGTAGGCAAAAAGGTCTCAGATGGTCCAGTAGTACCAAATTGACACAGAGCTTGTCTTATCTCAAGAGGTCACAGGTTATATAGTAGAGAAACTGCAAATTTAAAATACTATGCATAATGATGAGTACAACATAATCCCTCAACCCTTATTGGCTCCCACCTATAGGACATGCTAATCCCCCCCATATAGTCCCTAGACCGATTGGCCACATCTAATCTAAACCCATTCCCCTAAACACATGGTCCCCAAAGTCGGAATTTTCCATGCAAGTACTTGAAAACCAAGTACATGATTGGTGGCTTCCATTATTGATATATTTGTGAATTGAGACCATCACGTGATGTGCACCCCCAGTTCCAGATGCGATCAAAGTAAACTGGTGAGGCCAACTCTTCATTCATGGACAATACGCCTTCTCATCAACCCAGATGCTTTGGCACACACAAGCTGTCACCCCGACCTTGTACTTTATTTATTGTCATCACCTCTGCTCCTATTATCCCAAATCACGGAACAATCCAGACACATATTCTCCCTTATCTCCTTTGAACTCCAGGTGCCCAGTATTGACGTGACCTGGGCAAGTCTCTTGAGTCTGATTTTTGGGGATTTATTTGATTTGGTAGTGTATCTACTTTTAATTCAAATGGGATGGCTACTCATTTGGGGTGCAATAGTGCTCTAATCCATCTTGTCCATTGGCATCAGAAAACCTTATGACCTGTTCTCATTAATTTGTTCTTCAAAGGCTGCATCCCTACTAGCTCACATTCCATTCCCACACTATTGAAGCTCTGCAGCTGGGCACAATTAGCACTTATCTGTGTATCATGTGTGCCTCTGACCTGGGTTTCTCTCCCTGGGAATGGGAAAGGGAACTTGTTTTTGGAGCTGAACTAACAGAGCTGCAGCTTTACATCACATCCTGCGTTCAATTATATTCAATGTGTGCTAGGCCATAACATCCAAAATGGCAACACTCCTGCCATGTTAACACACTGACTTAGCTCCTACCACAATACCTTGTTATCTCCATCTTCCACCTAATTTGGTCTTTCCCGCACATCACACTGCACTACATTACTGCAAATACAAAACCTAAACATCAAGCCTATATGCTGGCCTATCAATGGCCTTTGCAACCTCAACATTTTTTTTTTTTATTGTAAAACATCAGTTCAATATATTCTATCAAACTTTTGTTACATTAATTTCAGAAAGAATTAACTCTCCACTCCACACCAATAGATTGTAGACCAAGATCGATGTTATCAAAAGAGATAAAAGATACAAAAGAAATCAAGATTAGATCAGAAACAGTTCATAACAAAAAGAAAATAGACACAGAAAAGAACAGCCTCAGCAGATTCATAAGATCGTATTTGTCGCTCAGATTGAGACTAGCTGTAAAGATGCGTCGAGAAAATTAATTAGACCACAAGAGAGCTTTATGTTATGGCCTGCTACAACATGCTCCCACCAGTCATCAGGCATATAAAGTTGAGGTTTAAATTCACTTAAATGAAGTTCACGCAGGTTAGTCAACGTTGGGCATGTGGTGACTAGATGTGTTAGGGACTCAACTTCATATGATTTACAGAAACGACAGGTGTTAGTTGTTGCCTCTTTGTTCTTACATAGCCAAAGCATTTTGTTGGTGTTTAAGGCATTCAATCTGAATCTAAGGAACTGTGACCTGTGGTGATGAGATGGACAGTTCGTAAGATATTTGGGTTGCAGATGTAATTTCACCAAACCTCTGATGGTTGGCAGGGAAGATTTGAGTGCTAGGCGATTATTATAGGTTGTTATCCAGTCCCATGCAGCTAGCTTCTTTTAGGCATGTTGGGGACGACAGAGTAGCTCTTCTTCAGATATGCCAGCATCTTCCATAATTACATGTAATTTGAGTTTCCATGATGATATTAAGGAAGAGTCATGACCATCTTCTTCATTCTGAAAGATTTTGTATGCAGGAATGGAAGAACCAAGCGACATTTTGCGTAAAGTGGATAATGATTTCCACACAATTGTCATGTAGATTGAATTTAGGGCTGGTTCATATCTCAGAGCTGACATTGAAATATAGTTAGGAAGGCCTAGCACATGCCTCCAAAACATGCCTTCTAATTTTTGCCACAGGTTATGGTTGACATTCCAGGCTGATTCGCCACCGAAGGTAAGAGTAGGAATTACCTTCTGAAGGTAGAACATTATTACAGGAGTTGTTGAAAATTTTCCGTTGTCCTTGTTAATTTTTGCGCCTTGGATACTCAGATTTTTTGTTTTGGTTACCAGGTCGCTAATCCAGGCGGCTTCACAGATTGAATCGTTTACCATTACGCCCAAGTAGCGAATTGACTTGACAACAGTTAGGGCCTTTTTTTCGATAAACCATCTGTAGCACTTATCCTTCTTTGACATGGATCGGCCAATACTCATGATCTTGGTTTTTTCAGTATTTAGCAGCAAGTCATTAGCAGTTAGGAACTCGTGTAGACGAAGAATCAGGTGTTGTAATCCAATTTGGGTTTGGTCAACCAACACTATGTCGACTGTGTAGACCAAGTATTTAACAGAGCATCCATTCAGCTTTGGCGGGAAGCAATGGACAGAATCTAGCCACTTTGGTAAATCAGCAAGAAAGAGTTTGAAAAAATCTGCTGTTAGTGGGCATCCTTGTTTGACCCCTTTAAATGTTCTTATTTATTTGGTGAGATCGCCTTGTGAATTCACTCTAATTTGGATGGAAGTATTAGAGTGCAGGACGATTATGGGGTCTAGCAGCATTTCTGCGCATTGCCAAGATCGTAATTTGGCCCATAATTTAGTGTGATTAACAGCATCAAAGGCTTAGCGGAGATCATCAAAGGCAAAGAAGATTTTTTTCTTGGCCTCCAGTGCTGACAATTTTAAGATTGACAAAATTGTGAGGTTTACATCAACGCCCACTTGGCTCGTGAAGCCCGTTTGGTGACAATCGACTATGCCCGCAGAAAGCGCCCAATTCACCAGACGTTGTCGCAGAATGGAGCCAAAGATTTTCCCAATTGTATCAAGAAGGGCGATCGGGCGATAGTTCGCTGGATCAGCCCGACAGCCCTTCTTGTATATGGGCACCACAATTGCTTTTGACCAGGAGGATGGGAGTTCCTTGCTGTTTGTGATCTGAAGAAATAGCACGTTGATAAATTTGGCCCACAATACTTTGTGCTTTTTAAGCATAAGATTTGAAATTTGGTCGGGACCAGCGGCTCGCGAGTTCTTTAATTTGGAGATCAAGCTTTCAAGCTGTTCGCTTGAAGGTGTTATGTCCCAAACGGCAGGTGTCACTATGGTTTGCTTCGGGGGCTCACACACCGGCTATTCATAGATGGCGGTAAAATAATCTCGCCATTTACTGCTTGGGATTTCATTAGAAATTGATGGAATAGATTTCGAGGAGCCCATGTTCAGGATTGCCCAAATTTCACGTGTGTTCTTGGTGACAAGGAGTTTTAGCATTGTTTCTGCTTGACTTTGGTCAATTGCAATTAAGTGCAATCTTAGCCAGTTGCGATAGATCTTACGTCGATCCTTAACTTTCTTTGCCTTTGCACAAGAATTGCTGAGCTCTCTTTTAGTTTGCCGTAGGTCCTTCCTTAATGATTTTTTGCTAGTGCTATTTCAGCACTGTAAAGGTGTTTTGGAGAAGACCCAAGCAGTCTTGAGTTAGAGATTTTCAAGGTATAGGCACTCAGCAAAGGGGCGTATTCTACGGTATGCAGCGCTTTTAAACTCTTGCTTAGAGATGCAATTGCTTTGCCATTTGTGACCAACCTGTTACCTGCGGCATTTGTTTGTAATTGAAAAGGATATTTTTCTGACGCACAGGAGTGAGCTTCTAGCCAAACAAGCCGTAGCAGATCGTGGTCGCTGTGTAGTATCGGCTGCACATTAAGAGAAATAGCTTTGTCGAAAAGGTCCATCGAAGCCCAGATGTAATCTAGGGTATTTGAACTGCACATACTGTGGCAAATCGGATTAGGAGGATAGTCGCCATTAATAGATCCATTCATCATTTGACAATTGCGTTGAAGGAGATCGCAAAACCAAGTTTGACCTCTACAAATGACTTCATTATCGGGAAGCCGAGCATTTGTCCTCGTGGCAGGATCATATCTAAACCAACTACAATTAAGATCGCCACATATTAGCACAGAGACGTTGTGATAGGCTAGAAAAGTTTAGTCGATTTCTGTCAATACTGCATCAATGAAAGATGAAGCTGAAATCATCGCACGATTCCAGTATCCATTGATTATCAGCAGGTTTGAAGTGTTGTTAGACAATGGGCCTCATTACGACCCAGGCGGTAAGTTACCGGCTGGGCCGTGACTTTACCACCATGGTGTAAACTACGTTTACGCCATGGTGGTTGGCGGACTTACCGCCCCATTCCGACCTTGGCGGGGCGGTAAGTCCCCAATCCCCATTTACCCTTCCCCATTCCCATTTTTGCCCCATAGGGCATAATGGGAGTGGGGAAGGCGTTAATTAGGCCACCGTAAATTACGGTGGCGTAATTAACTCCATGGTCCCTTAGCGCCATGGATTTTAACACCTGCTAAAAGCAGGTGTTAAGTCCTCCATGGCGCTAAGGGACCTCGTACTCAGGCGGTAAGGGTCGGCGCTGTTTACGCCGCCGTAAAACCCTTACCGCCTGAGTCGTAATGAGGCCCAATGATAGTTTAACCAATGTACTTTGAACAAATGGATTAGGATTGGAATAAGCTACTAATGACCACCAGTTCTGTATTTTTAGAAGGGTCATCAGGCCGGAAAAGGGGCGACCTTTGGTATTTTTACCGGCTGGATTTATCAGAATGGTAAATCCATCACAAGATGGTGGGTCGCGTAGACAAGTTTCCTGTAAGCAGATAACAAACACGTTCTCCAGAGATTCTTGAAAGGTGTTGAAAAGATGCTTAAATCCATGCGTGTTCCATGAGAGTAAGATTAATTCCTGCTGAGCGGAATTGACTCGTGGTTACTTTCTGGGTCCTTTATTGAATCTTCGCTCATTTGTGGCCTTTTCTTCAAATGCTTGATGCGTTGTGGCGTTGCGAATGTCTGAAGAGGGCGCTAGAGATTGACGCAGGGCAGATTGTTGATTGATCTTGCGAAGCTCTTCATTATCATGGTTTGCCTTGAAGGATGAAGGGGATCTCATAAAAGCGGGTTCAACAGTAAGATCAAAATCATAGAGCAAAAGATCCTCATTTGCCTGTAGTAGCAAGTTTTTCACAGCTACAGATGGTATATGGAGAAGAACTTGGTCGGATGATAATTCCATTATGTATTCCACGATTTTGATATCATCTGAGGAGATTGCTCGTAGTGGTGGGATAGATGCAAAAAGTTTCAAAATATTTGCTTGATTCAGATTAACTTCGTTGCTGTCCGAATGAATGTTTTGAAGACAGAGTTTCCACCTGCAAGATGTTTTTGAGAAGTTTGTGGGTGCGGAGGCTCGAAGAGGTTGCAGCGAGCTAGATTTCAACTGATTCAGAGTTTGTTTAAGATTTAACTTTAAACTTAGAATTTGTTGAGGAGCCTTCTTGATGGTGGCAGTGGGCTTTCTTGCATTGGACCCAGAATACAGCTTTCTCGGGATTCCAGTGGAAACTGATCTTTCCATCATCAGGGGCTCAATTAGGGTAACCCCAGGGGCCACACCAGAGACATCATTAGTATTGTCAAAGGCGACTGAATAGGTCGATAGATTGCATAGATCAATGGAAGAGTCAGGCGTGCCGTTGTTGGTGGAAATATCACTTGATCCTACTCACCGGCGTTTAGCAGAAATCTTTACAGGCTCTGGTAGATCTCCTGAACCGCTCAATGGACAATTTGAAGCAGTAAAGACTGCATGGATTGGGTTGACTTTCCCATCAAACAGGCTTATCTTTTTTGGGGTTGTGATGTTTCTTATACATTTTTTTACATGTTGTTGTACTTGTTTTGGTGGTAAGCTTTTTTTCTTGAGTTGCGTGGCTTGATTTACAGAAGCTCTTTGAAGCTTAATTTCAAGACTCGATGTAATAGTTTTTGCAGGGCCTTTAAATATATCAAAGGAGTTCCCTGATAAGGAAACATGATCGGATGTTTGGACTTGAGCTGGGATCTCAATTGTTGTAGGGTTGTTGATTTGAGCCACAGCGAGTTCTATGATCGTGGTAGAGTCTGGGCCTCCATGGCCGACTGCTAAATTGCTCGCCATGGGGCCAGACTGAACCGTGTTTTTAGCAAGCACGGCTGGAACCTCTGAACCATGTAGATGTTGACTTCCAAGCAGATTGTCACGGTTATTGGAGGTTTCCAATGGAAAAGATTTAGCATTCTTTCGCATCCATTTTACTGATTCAAGCAAGCCATCCATCAGGGAGTCGTTTTGGCAGTGGTGGCGAGCTGCTAAATCGCTCAACCTGTCTTGCCATCTCGCTGAATTTTTAGCGTCAGACTCCATTTGGACTTGCAAAAAGCCTGAAAATTGCTCGTTTGTCTATTTTTGTTGTTAGGTTGAAAAGAACAGCTCCTTGGTCACTTATTGTCCCTGTCAGTGATTCAAGGAGTTTTGAAAACAGAGCTAGTGCAACTGCAGAGGCAGCAAGGACATTGTTATGTATTTGCGTAAGGGCTTCAATGGAAATGCCCAATGATTGTGGGACGAAATCATGAGACGTCAAAGAACACACTGAGCTTTCAAGGTTGTATTGCGGATTTAAGGAACTAAAATTTCCAGTATGGACTGGCTCGTGAGTGACAGTTCTGGAATGAGCCAAAGAAGCTTGAGGAGTACTTAAGTTCATCGAAGAGTTCACACCCATGGAGGGAGTTGAGGAGGTACCCCTTGCTTTTAGCTCAGCAACTCGTTGCAAGCGACTATCACGAGCAATCGCACTCCGCTCAAGGTGAGTGTGAGGTAGTTGAGATTCCTGGACAAGAGAATGAACTGCGCAGGAAGGAGGAACCTCCGAAGATGGTTCATTTAAGTTCAACATGGAAGGTTGACCAGGCTCCGGCGCTTGGCAAGCTAAAGTACTGTTGTTGTCAAATTCAAAGTCATCGATCGCGGACTCTGAAGAAGTGCGACCAGCTATCTTCATCACATTAGGATTGGTTAGGGAGCTTGGAAGTGTAGAGACAGACGAGGAGCATTGAACAGGTTCAAGGTGCCTCGATAAATTTTTACTTGCAGATGATGGGATCTGAGATGAAGACAGAATTCCAGAGACGGTAGCAGAAGTCGTGTTTGTTGCAGGAGAGAAAAGCGCTCCCGTCGTTGTTGATGAAGATTTTGACAAAGGGCAGCTTGAAGATTTCATCTGCTGCAGAGTAGCCCTATCAAAGGGAGGGAAATATGTAGCAGAAATGGGCATAGAAGACAGAGGAGCCACCAAATTTTGTTTAGAACTCAATGAAGAGGCCAGTTGGATATTCAGCAGAGAGTTTGAAATCCTCAGGAGTTCCTCGTTGCTGATCGAGTGTGGCAGAGTCCTTTTATCAGAAGACAGAGCAATGTTTTGGGTAGTTTCATTTAATTTGACAGCATCAGGCGCTGTGGAGGCAAATGAGGCCAACTCGAAGGAAATTGCAGAACTAATGGGGGAGGAGGGCTGTTTCGGCGCCACAATGTCAGATGAAGGACAGGGAATGAGCATGTAGTGGGTAGGTGGATTGTCCAAGAATTGTTGCTGAAAGAAGGCCTGATTGTCTAACAGGCAAACCAAGGGAACAATAGAAGCGCTAGCCGGAACAGCATTGACGACGCCACAGGTGATAACATCAACTGCCACAGCATGCGTTCTAGAGGACTGTTCGTGAATAGCGGCTCGATTAGGGTCGGTATTAGTATGCAAAGAAGAAATGGCTTGGACTGCAGAAACAGCAGAACATGTGGATAAAGATGAAATTAGGGGCGCAGATACCTGACACTGTGCACCAGTTTGCAACGCTAATGAAGGCTGCAGCGAAGCGGCACCCAAAGTCAATGTTGGAACATTAGTGGAATGTAAAGCCAAAAGAGCCCATCCAGTGGCTTTGCTTACCTTGTCCCCCGTGGCTGCCTTCATCGTGGACCAGGGATTTGGCAGACGTCGCAGCTGAGCAGAATTTTTCCGCGTCTGCGGTCCCTCTGCAGATAGAGTCATATCGCAAGAATCCGGACAGAGAAGATGAACAGAAAGGAGTCAGAGCAAATTTAGCGGGCTGAAAACGGGCTGGGACCCGGGTCCTTAGCTTCGCCAACCAGAGCCAAACAGCGGCTCAACAGCGCTGTGGTAGACACGCTGTAGAATCACGAAGCACATCCGTTTCCTCCGCACAGGGCTTCACGCCGCAAGGGTGCAGAGCCCTGGATTTTATTTCCGGGTCCAAGGAGCAGGGGGCCGTGGCTTCCTTCCGCACTTCAGGTTTCAGGTGTTTAAAGAAACGAAAACGCTTCACCTTCTCCTTATCCTTCGATAAGCGGTAAGCAGCGATGCAGGGAAGTTTGTTGGAAAAGTATTCAAATGTTCACAAAGTGTACACAAATATCAATTGCCTCAGTAAGGATAGATATCCAGAGCCACAGCGGCTCAACAGCGCTGTAGTAGACACGCTGTAGAATCAAGAAGCACAACCCTTTCCTCCTCACAGGGCTTCACCTCAACAATACAACATTTTCTTGCTATTGCTGTGTTGCTATATGTGAGTATCTAATACATGTCAAACCAAACTAAAACAATGTATGCGCTTATGCAGCACGAACTTCAATCTGCTCCCAAGATGTTTCATTCTAATAGATTTTTCTCAACTGTAATAGTTTGGCCTGGATGGGATGCAATACGTGCATCCCAACAAGATCACCCTTTCTGAGATGAAATACCCTGCATCATTTTATTAATAAATAAAAAAAAAAAACAAGGCTTCAACACCCTTATCAGATGGCCTATCCTCACAGTCATTTTGATGTTAGTTGGCTTTCTAGAGAGCCCCATAACATGGTGAAGCTTGTGGTAGTTGGAGTAAAGACTCCGACCTGTATTTCCCTGACATGTGTAGCACATGCACATAACAATGAATTTTGTTATGTACTTGTGAAGACATAACCTGGAGGAATCAGTAGATATTTTATACAACGGAACTAAAGGGAGTCAACGTGGAACACTTTGGAGGGCTTTGGGGTAGTAACTTCGGAAAATACACATTATTTGTTTATTTATTTATTTCATTTATTGACCACAGTGCTGGTACACATTAGGGACAACTAGGCATGACACAAGGTAAGCAAGACAGGCTGACAGTAGGTAAGGAGGAGTCTTAGACAAATGTATTTAACAACAAGGTTTTCAGACTTTTTCTAAAAGTTAAATATGAAGGCTATTCTTGGATGCAAGGTGATAGGATATTCCACAGAGTAGGTGCTGTGACACCAAAGCTAGCTAAACCGGCTCTTTTTCTAGTGTATCTTGGTGTGGCTAAAGCTAGGGTGGTAGAGGAGCGCAGGAAGCATGGTTCCGATTTTTGGGACATGCACTGGTTGAGGAAGGCAGATGCAGCGTTGTGGATGCACCAGTGTGTAATTGATAACATCTTGAACTCAATGCAGGCTTTGATGAGCAGCCAGTGGGCCTCTTGCCTCACTTGAGATATATGATCAGTTTGCTACATTCCCCAGGCAGCCCAAAGGGAATTGGTTTGGATCAATTGAAGTTTGGAAATGATGTTGGTGGAGGTACTAGAGAGGATTGTGTTGCTGTAACACAATTTGTTTTATTTTATTTATTTTATTTTGTAATCTCTAAAACATGCTAAATTGAGGGACATCGAGGCGCTGTACATGACCTGAAGTAACACATACAATAGGCATAAAAGTGACATAGTTGCTCTAGGTAAAGCAACAAGTTTTTTTTTGTAGAAAGGCCAATAGAATTTTTCTGCTCTCAGTGACTATGGAGGTAGTAGTCGGGATGCTTTGGTTCTGGAGAATGTCTGGATGAGATGGGGTGGGAACACTTGGAGAGATATTTGTGGGTGTTGGTCAGTGTTTTGAATTTGATCCATTCTTGAATGGGCAGCCCCTGCGCTTCTTTCCTTGCGTAGGAGATGTGCTGCTGTTTGGGAATGTTCAAGGCCAAGCAGAGGGAGTTGTTTTGGATCACTTGTAGTTTGTGAATGTTGCACTGGGAGGTAACGGCAAACAAGGCGCTGCAGTAATCTAGCCTTGCTCCTATGACTGCCCAGGCAATGATGAGGCAGTTGTCAGTGGAGAGGAAATGGCTGCAGGCATTGATCAGTTTGATGGTGTGGTGGCAAATGAGGAGATACCTTTGACTTGGCATGTGAATGAAAGAGAGGCATCTAGTTAGACTCCTAGTGCTTTTACAGATTGTAAGACTGGGATGGTGATGCCGTCTATAGAGAAGGAGGCGTATTGTTTGTCAAGTTTTTTAAGAATTGATTGATTAAGCAAACTATTAGTAGCTCAGTTTTGTCCTCATTTAGACACAAGACGTTTGTTGCCATCCACGCTTGGATGGTCTGATAAACAGAGTTGAGCTTGTCAGATTCTATGGTGTAGTTGCTAGATAGTGGGAAGAGGCTCTGGTTGTCCTCAGCATAGTTTTTGTAAATTATGCTGATGGTGGTCAAACAAGGGTTTGGAGAAATGGTTGTAAATTCTGGTGGAGACACAGGATCCTTGGGGGACGCCACAAGTGAAGGGTTCTGGTGTAGCACTTGCGTTTTCCGGAAATACTCTGAAAGTTCTGTCTTTCAAGAAGGAGTCAATCCATTTAGAGGCTTTCGGAGAGAAGTTATCAGTTGTGGAAAGGTGTTGGCAGAGAATGCCATGGTCTACCTGCTAAAAGGCTGCTGAGAGGTCACAGAGGAGCAGGATTCTTTGATTTCATCTAGGTTGTTTTTCAAGTCCAACAAGGCTGATTCTGTGCCGTGACCCAGGCGGAAGTCAGATTGACGGATGCCCAGGATGTGGTTTGTTTCGCGATATTGCTGGATTTGAATGTAGGCAGCCCTGTCAAGGATTTAAAGGAGTAATGGGACAATGTGGGATGGACTGGTAGTTTAAGGGGGCTGTGGGGTCCAGTGTGGTCTTCTTTAGCAGTGGAAGAACCCATTCCTCTTTGAGGTTGGATGAGACCAGACTTGAGGACAAGGAGGCATTGATGAAGGTGGTCATAAAGGGAATCAGTTCTTCGGTGCCGTCCTTGTTTAGAGTGGCTAAGCATGTGTCACCTGTACATCTGCTAGGCTTTAGACCTTTTATAAGGTGCTGACCTTGTCCTCAGTGACCATCTTGCAGACAGAAGAGCGGAGGTCTGGTGAGGTGGTTGGGTGGCAGGCAGAGTGGGCGGGTAGATTGACCATGCTGGTGGCAATTTCTCTTTGCTGTATTTTTGAGTGGAGTGTGGCTATTTTTCCTAAGAGGACGTTTCGTTTCTCAATGCACCATTATTTGTGTTTTGTGAGGTCGGGATTGAGGGTGGAGGAGGTTTAAAGCTCGGGTAGGATGGTGAAAATCTCTTTAGGTTTGGAATTGGCATTGGCGATTCTTGTGTTGTATGTGGTGGATTTGGCTTGAAGGATTGCTTTCTTGTGGATTTTTGTGGCATTGGTGAATTTGGCTTTGAGGGTTGGCGCCGGAGTCTTTTTCCAGGAGGCCTCCGCAGAGCATTTTGTGGTGTGGAGAGAGCCAGGAGGTGTGGAGTAAACCATGAGTTTCGGTGCAAGGAAGGTTTAGTTTTGCAGGGTGCTGAGGGCACAATGGCGTCAGCTTTCGTGTTTTGGCATAGAGGATGGCCAGTCTTTCTGGGTCAGTGTGCAGGGGGTGTTTTGCCTGTAGAGGGATGAGCAAGGGCAGGATGCAGTCTTTTGTGAGCTTGCGCTTCAGCTTGGAAATGACATGGAGGTCCGTCCAAGAACAGGGCAGGTTGGAAAGAATTGAGACTTGACAATTTAGTTTGACGAGCCAGTCCACTGTGTGTCCCTTGGAGTGTGTGCGAGATGTGATGCCTTGTTTAAACCCTAGGGTGTTGACGGCATCTGCAACAGAGTTTGTGTTGGTGTAATTTGGGTCAGGTAAGCCTAGGGCGAGGTTTCCTAGCAGGTTGATTCTGGAGGTGGGTTTGATGTTAGAGGACATTAGTGTGTCAAGTCTTCTTTGAATGATAAAAGTGGTCCAGAGGGGTGATAAAGGAGGTGCAGAGTGATGGTGTTGATGTGGGAGATTTAGAGTTTGATGGATAGGATGTCACAGTTTTGTGTTTCTTCCGAGTCAAGTTTCCTGATGGCAAGGGTGTCTCTGGTCATCAGTGTGACTCCTCTGCCTCTGGAACCTAGTCTGTTGCAGCATGCAATAGGGTAGCCTGAGGGGATGCTGATTTAGAGGGAGGGGCCAGATGTGGTCTAGGTTGTTGGACAAGGTAAGGTTGTGGATGTCCAGGGGGTGGGCTTGGATGGAGCAGGCATTGATTAGTGCACAGCTAAGTTTAGTCATTGAGGGGTTGATGGCTGGCGTGACCAGGGTGCTGCTGATGGCAGTGGTTGGTGCAAGACTAGGTAGAGCAGTAGTGGGGCTGCTGATCGCAGTGGGCAGGCCGAGGCATGGAAGCGCAGAAATGGGGCTATTGTGTGAGGTGGTCAGAGCCAGGATGGCCAGTGCAGCTGTGGGGCTGCTGTTGGCAGTGCTGGTCAGTAAACCAGGAGTTGTGGATGGAGAGGGACTAGGTTTCTTGTAGTAGTGGGGTGGGAAAGTGGGTTTTTGTTTTGTTGTAGAGGGGCTGTGTCCAGAAGTTGTGGGGTTTTAAGCATATGAGGGGCAGTTCTTCTAATAATGCAGTCAGGCATTGCATACTTTGCAGTGAAGAGTGGGTGTGGCAGCTGATGCGAGCATTGTGACATGAGGTGGGTCGAGGGATAGTGTTTGAGGTGTGAGAGGTTGGTACTGGTGTGGACCAGTAACTGAGAGTGAGGGCGACAAGGGTAGCTTTTGCGAGGAGGTGTTAAGTATGGGCGTAAGCACAGGCAAAAAAGGTGTGCAACTGTAAAGTATCTGGTATTGAAGCACGTTCCTTGCTGGTGGTAATGGTAAGAAGCACTTTTGGCCCAGACAGGCCCAGACAGGTGAGGGCCTTGAGACTGTCACTTTGGAGAGTACCACCGACTTCACCTGCCGGTTCAGTTATATTCCCCAATAAGAAGTAAGCTGAAGGTAATGGGGAGGTGCCATTGAGCTTCCAGCTCTAGCACGAACATTGCAACACTGATCGGAAGGGTCTCTCGAGTCTGGAGTGATGGTGGCGGCCATCTTTATGGTGAGCTTGAGCTTTCTACCATCTGTAATTGGATTTGAGTCGGATGTGTACAGAGCATTCCCTGAGGGGCTCATGGTCTTCAGGAGTGGTTCAATCCACCTTGGGGATGTTTCTTGGGCACAGACAGGTGAGGCCCTTGAGACTGGTCCTTTGTAGGGGACCACCAACTTCGCCTGCCGGCTCAGTTGTATTCTGCATTTAGAAGTGGGTGTAGGCAATGGGAGGTGCCATAGAGCTTCCAGCTCTGGCATGAATGTTGCAGCGCTAATTGAAAGGGCCTGTCGAGCCCAGGGTGAGGGCGGCCACCATATTTAAGGTGAGCTCATGCTCCCTACCTTCTGTAACTAGATTGGAGCCTGATGAGTTCAGAGCATGTACTGATGGGCTCATGGTGGCAGGGGATGTTCAATCCACTTTGGGGATGTTTCTTGGGCTCAGATAGGTGAGGTCCTTCAGAGTGTCCCTTTGGAGGGTACCACCAGCTTCATCTGCCGTGTCAATTGTATTCCACATTTAGAAGCAGGCTGCTGGCAATGGGGAGGTGCCATAGAACTTTCAGCTCATGTAAAACCCAAGGCTACTGATCAGAAGGACCTCTTGAGCCCGGAGTGATGGTGGAGGCCATCTTTAAGATTAGCGTGCACTCCCTACCTTCTGCACCTGGATTGGAGTAAGATGAGTACAAAGCATGCACTGAGGGGCTCATAATCTTCAGTGGTGGTTCAATCCACCTTGTTAAGGTTTCTTGGGCCCAGACAGGTGAGGCCCTTGAGACTGGCCCTTTGGAGGGGACCACCGGCTTCACCTGCCGGCACAGTTGTATTCCATATTTAGAAGCGGCCTGCAGGCAATGGGGAGGTGCCATAGAGCTTCTAGCTCTGGCACGAAAGGCATACCATTGATCGGAAGGGCCTCTTGAGACCGCAGTGACGATGGTGCCCATCTTTAAGGTGAGCTTGCGCTGTCTACCTTCTTTAACTGGATTGGGGTCGGATGAGTGCAGAGCATGCACTGATGGCTCTTGGCCTTCAGGGGTTGGTTCAATCCACCTTGGGGATGTTTATGGGGTCCAGACAGGTGAGGCCCTTGAGAGCATCCCTTTGGAGGAGACCACCGGCTTTGCCTGCTGGCTCAGTTGTATTTCACATTTAGAAGCAGACTGCAGACAATAGGGAGGTGCCATAAGGCTTCAAACTCTGGCATGAATGTTGCGGCACTGATCCGAAAGGGTCTTTCGAGCCCAGAGTGATGGTGGCAGCCATCTTTAAGGTGATGTTGAGCTGCCTACCATCTGTAAATGGATTGAAGTTGGATGAGTGCAGAGCATGCACTGAGGGGCTCATGGTCTTCAGGGGGGTGGTCCAATCCACCGTGGCAATGTTTTTTGGGCCCAGACAGGTGAAGTCCTTGATAGTGGCCCTTTGGAGGAGACCACCGGCTTCACCTGCCAGCTCAGTTGTATTCCTCATTAAGAAGCAGGTTGTAGGCAATGGGGAGGTGCCATAGAGCTTCAAGCTCTGGCATGAACATTGCAGCACTGATCGGAAGTGCCTCTTGAGCCTAGAGTGATGGTGGTGGCCATCTTTAAGGTGAGCTTGTGTTCCCTACCATCTGTAATTGGATTGGAGTTGGATGAGTGCAAAAGCATGCGCTGATGGGCTCAGGGTGTTCAGGGGTGGTTCAATCCACTTTCTGGATGTTTCTTGGGTCCAGACAGTTGAGGCCCTTGAGAGAGGCCATTTGCGGGGGGACTTCCGTCTTCGCATGTGAAGGCAAGCGTCCCCAACCAGCACGATCCTCCCCGCAATGAGAGACAATGAAGGACTCTCCCAGGATGGGAATAAGGCCAAGACAAAGTGCGGGTGAGCGTAAATGGGAGTTTATCAATCAGAATAGGGCAAGCAAAGAACTCTGCAAACTCTGAGAGTGCTCTGTCTGACAATAGCAAAGACAGGCGTATATATTTACAAAAAACGTCATCAGAACCTACATACTATAGGGGGCACAAGTTCAATGGGATTGGGTGGCGACGACTAGCTGTAGGTGCTGCTGCGATGTGGTTGGCCTTGGCTGGAGGACGTCACTGGTCAGCCTCGTGGGTTGGGCTGGGCCTGGCAGGTCTGCTGGGTTCATCCGGGCGGTGTCGTTGTGCCACTGTGGCCAGTGTCAGAGATGAATGTCTTTTCCTGGCTTATTTGCCCTTGGCCATGCACACCGCAGTCGTTCAGTTATTACAATATTATCTTCGTTAGTAAATCTTTCAATAGGTTATTCTACAGGTTAATGCAACACAGGAGGAATGCACCTTGAGAGGGGTTTGATGGCGATTCATCAGTACATGGTTACCAGTGTCCTGTTGACCGGGTACCATAGGTCGTGGGGCTAGGTCTCAGGGCTTGGGACAGGCGGTACATGTCTTTCTATCTTGTTAGATGTTGTTATGAATGTGCTGCTGTATGTTGCCATAGTATTGGGTGTCCTAATTTTACAGGGGCCATAAACCTAAGGTGATCCGGTGGGTTGTGGGGTTTAAGAGAGGGCGCCTTTGGATTTGTGTATTCAGGCGGAGGTTTACTACTGGGCTGTAAATAATGCAGGTGGCGGGCCGTGGCCTTGGGTGCTGCAGAGGGGACTACAAATCTTTGAAGCGGCTCCAGCCTAGTTGGGGGAGGTGGAGCAGCGCGGCGCGGGCCTCTGCTCTCTCGTCTGGCAGGCTCCACTGGGTGGGAGGGGGAATGGCCTTGCATATACTCACAAAGGCATCTTCCTCGTGTGCTGCCGATTTGAGGTGAAAACATCATAAACATTCACATAACATACAATACTAATTGAGTCATTTCAAAGCTCACATCTTAACATTGCTAATGCCTCTCGAATATAGCCAGTCCAAGCACATTATTTGTACACTATGTTTTAACAACTACAACATTGTGTTATATGCATATACATTTGCAGTAAGTGAGGTAGTAGTGAGGTTGGTGGAGCACATAGAAAATGACTTGCCACCGTACATGACGGTAGTGGCACATAAGGGGCTTGGACTTACACACATGGAGGGTGCATTCTCGCGTGTCCTTCACATGAGCCCTCAGTATGGTTGCATTTGTCTTTCTTTGCACTCTAGCAGCATTAGTTCGGTTATGGCGCGGGACCGTGGGGTGCAAGAACAAATAACCCCCCGGGACGCTTTTATTATTTGCACACAACTGCAGGGGTGTGGGCGCTTCATTGCTAATGCCATGTGAACATGTATTCTGTCATATCTGTACGTTTTACAAATTTTCTAATCAAAGGGGTTTGTGGAGAAAATGCACGCATTGCAAGTAGTTTTGGCATTAGTATTTGGGAACTTTTGCTTTTATCCGAGGGCCATTTTACAGTTCTCTTTTTCACCCAGGCTTCGCTGGCCGGGTCATGCTGGGAGCAGTGATACACTGCGGAAGGTGAAATGTTACAGTGTTGGTATTTTACACTAGCTCATGTCCGTCTTGTTCGTGGGAACGGGCTCACAGCGGATCTGCCAGGGAGCTGCGGCCACAGGGATAATTGAAACTCTCCAAAGGTGGGGGCCGCGCTACAGTGCGCAGAGCTCACACCATCTTTATTAGACAAAATGGTTTCCGAGGCCTAGCTAAATTCAATACGTTTGGGCAATGTCTTCAGCAGGTAAGCCATCCACCACCTGGGCCTTGGTGGTAAGGAGGGGACGCCCGATGAGCCATGGCCCTCACCTGGGGAAGGGATGTAGGCAAGGGGGGTCTTTTGGACCAATCCTCCCCTACATTTGCTAGCTCAGTAGTTTTTCAGCTTTTAGAGGCAGGCTGCAGGTAATGGAGATGTCCCATAGAGCTTCCAGCCCTGCCACAAATGTGGTGTCACTGATCAGAAGGACCTCTCGAGCCCAGAGTGATGGTGGCAGCCATCTTTAAGGTGAGCTTGCTCCCCCTACCTTCTGTAACTGGGTATCAATCCAACTTGCGGATGTTTCTTGGGCACAGACAGGTGAGGCCCTTTACAGTGGTCCTTTGGAGTGGACCACAGGCTTTGCCTCCTGTCTCAGTTGCTGCCAATGATGACCCTGGCTAGTGTAAGGCAGTTATCAGAGGACAGAAATGTTCTGCTGAGGTTGATGAGCTTGGTGCAGTACGCTGCTTAGGAGGCAAAGGTCTTAACATGTTTTTGGATGGATAGTTCTGCATCTAGGTAAAGGCCCAGCGTTTTCACATGGCTGGAGGCACCAGTTGTATTGCCATTGACAGAGAAGGAAACAAAAGCCGAGTCCAGGAGTTTGAGCCGATACGGGGAGCCCACAATGAGAAGCTCTGTTTTATGATTGTTTAGAGAAAGATGGTGGTCAGCCATCCAAGCTTGGGTGATACTGTAGACCCAATTGACATTAGCAGAGTCTATGGTGTGGTTCCCAGTGCATTTCAGTAAGATTTGCATGTCATCAGCAAAGTTTGTGTAGGGAATTTCAAGATTGTCAAAGTGATCAAAAAGGGGCTTAGTGTACATGGTGTAGAGAGTGTGGGATATGCACAAGCCCTGCGGGACACTGTATGAGATAGGGATGGGGTCTGTTGATTCAGAGCTAGCGAAAACCCTGGAGCAACACTCACTGAGAAAGGATTTGGCCCTACTGGCGGTTTCATTGGAGAAGTTTCATTTAGAGGTGATGTGCTCCCAAAGGATGCTGTGATCAACAAGATTGAATGCTGCAGAGAGGTTAAGTAGGAGGGGTATGGTGAGTTCTCCAGCATCACATAAGCTGTCGAGCTGGATCTTGAGGTGAAGGAGGTCAGTCTCTGTACGGTGTTTGGGTCTGAAGCCAGATTGGTGTGAGCCGAGAAGGCTGTGGACCTCCAAGTGGGTTTGGATTTGGGTCTAGGCAGTGCAAACAAGACATTTAAGAAGGTATGGTACTGTGGTGATTGGGTGATAGCTAGTTGGGAGGGTGGGGTTAAGGGAGTTTTTTTTAGTAGGGCTGTGACCCAGGCTTCTTTGCTTGCTTTTGGGACAGAGCAAGGGTCAAAGGAGACGTTAATGAATTTGAAGACAATAGGTGAAAGGGGGTCAGTGCACATTTTCATGATGTGCGAGGGGAAGATGTCGCCTTTGCTGTTCGATGATGCTGGATGATGGTTGGGAGGATGTCAGAGGGTGTGATGGGGGTGAAGTGGAAGGGGGAATGGTGATCATGGTGGAATCTGCTTGGTGAAGCAGAGATGCGTCCTCAGTGGAGACCATTGATTTCTTGAGAATAGTTGTGTCTCTAAGATTGTGGGTATTGTTGGCCAAAACTGATTGGATGACTGTGCACCAAGCTTTGTCTTTCGGGAAGCTGGTGGTGTGAGGTGCTGGGCATTCAAGTCCCTTCAAGATTTTGAAAAGATCCCTGGAGATGACTGTCCTAATTCCAGTGTTATAGATGCTGGATTTTGATGCGATAATGGCTGCTTTGTAGATCTTGGCCATAGTGAGCAAGTCCTGTTTGTGTGCTATGGAGGGGTTCTTCCTCCAGAGGTGTTCCTGGGCCTGTTTTTGTCTGTGGAGGGTGAGTAGTTCTTCTATAAACCATTTGTGTTTGATGGACTTTTTCTGGAGAGTGTATTTCAGTTGTGCCTGGTGGTCAAGTGTGTGTAAGAGTGTGCTGTGTAGGCGGTGAGGGTGGTTTTGAGGTCATTACTATCTGGCAGTGATGCGAGGAATTGATGAAGGGGTAAATAGTGGGTTCAAGCATCTCCATGGTGAGTTTTCAGGTGTGTCTCAAAGTTATGAGGAGGTGCTTGGTGGCTTTGCATGCAGGCACAGACTCATGCTGTAAAAGGAATATGATCAGGGAATGCTCTGTCCAGGATAGGGGGTCAATGATGGTGTGTGTTTAAGTTCAGGATCCAGTCAATGATCCGGCGTTTGGTATGAGTGGGGATGGTGATGGCTTCAGCGAAGTTCATCTCTTGTAGTGTAGCATAGAGGGCAGTGGCCTTGGTGCTGGTTGTGTCATTAAACCCAAAATTAAAATGATAAGCATTGTGAGGTGATTAGGCTGGTGGTAGAGGAGTAGGAAGTTAATGGTGGTTTGGGGTTTGGTTCTAGTTTGGTAAACAGAAGTTTGTAGGACAACATTTAAAGCAGGAAACTAGGCACAGTAAGATAAAACTAATTCAAATATGTATTTACCCAAACAAGCTATGTCAAAGACATAACATTTTGGCAGTCACATGTCAAGCACATCCTCAGATATTTGAACAATGCAATCATATGCCTGTCATAAAACACATATTGTAACCCCACATGTGCATTTGCTGACATCATGATCCATATGCAGATTCAAATGTCACATATGTATGTGGTGGATTTACACAAAGTATCATCAAAAGCTTGCACTTTTCCACCGCAACTCCATCTGCTTCACATACAAAACCCTCCATATGTGGATGAATATCCTTCTAGTTGATGCAACTCTGTTTGTGTTGCAGTGCCACATTTATTGGGGTGTTTGGAGTACCTTGCTTATTAGGATTGAATGGAGAAATATTGTGAGGAAAGGGATTTAACACATAATCATACAAACATAAAATGCAAATGCTTTTAAAAGAATTATGAAAAACAGGCCAACTGGGAAAACTGAAACAGAATGTTTAAAACAATTAAAATATCTAGTTGATAGAAAATGGTAAATGTATCACAGTGCAAAGAGGTGGTTATTTGATGGTTAGTTGCAACATAAAATACATTAGAAATTCCTTGAAAACTATGATCCCTTCCTATAGGGGCAAGGTGGAGCTGTCCATTTTATTTGGTGTAGAAGTATGGCCTAGTTGGGATATTCAGTGGCTACACAAGGCAGAGGGAAAACTATGGTGAAGTTGATAAGGCCTCACTAACAAATTTAGACACATTGCATTACTTACTGTACAGCGGAAAACTTTGATTTCCTAAGGAACATTCTTTTATAGGGATGTTGAAACAGATAGTCTTTCACGTCAAGGACAGAATTAGAACTTGCATGTATTCAAATTGCTTAATTATGTTAGAAGACATTCAGATAAAGTTTTTATGTCATGTAACATATGTTGACTTTAAGAGAAAGGTGAAGGTGGCCTTGGGTACATTTAATAATCTAGTAGATTGTACACATGTGGAGGGGCGGATGAGTACAGCAAGGGAATGCCTTTCTCAAATTGTCATGTTTACAATGTGTCAATTCCATCTGCAGAGAAAAGTGACAACTTTCTGAAATGTAAATGTAAACATCTTCTGACAGGGGTAATTGTAGATCATTGGACAAGTATTCCCTACTTAGAATAATTTTGTTGGTTTTGTGGGTGGAAATAAAGGTGCCATTGAAGCGATGCAACATGTAATAATTCCATAAGAAACTCTAGTGGAAAGTAGATAGCACTTTGTTGAGGTATTTGTAAATTTTTTGCTCTTTCCACTCAGTGGCAATCCCTGATCTAATGGTCCCTTGTAATCATACCCCAACATTCTGGGACAAGAAACAGGCTGCATTTATAGTAAAAACTCAAATGTATTTAAATGAAAGAAAACCAAAACAGGTCTTTATGAAGGAGATGTCACTGCAATAATATACATGAATGTTGACAACTTGTTCACACAAATAGAGTTGCTCTGTCTGAGACAAACTCATTAGGAGATGGAACACACAAAATCAATCCTTAAGCCATTTAATTATATGTCTAGATATCAATCTTCAATCATGCAAAGTAATATCCAATTGATATAATGTACTTTATTAATAGCATTGCGGGTTATCGGCCAGTGTGTTCAAATGTGTTACACGCCATCAATATCTTTATAATCAATCACCAAAAACATGTTCTTTTTTTGTTATTATTAAAGTGGTTTGGCCTAAATTAAACCTTTCACTTGTGCATTTTATTTTCTTCGGTATCAAAACAAGTAATGGTTTCTGAGAAATGTTGCATAGAAAAATATTATTTAGGTACAGATATTTACATCAGTTGGCCCCATGTGTGAATGTGGGGTTGTGCGTTTCTAGCATATGAATGGAATTACAATACACTCTTTGATAGGTTACCTTAAAACTTACAGTCATGTGCTTGGAAAACTATGCTGTCCATTTAGAATGCACAAAGTTGATGTATCTGCTCTAAGTTTCCACCCCAGAATCTAACGTTCTTAAATGACAACAAACACTTCGACCCAGTCCCCTTAAATTACTTCAATAGATTTAGTTAGGGGTCCTCTCTCACCAACACAAACTCACTGGTGCCACCGTAGCATTCAATTGGGAGTGCATCTTCTCTACAGGAATGAAATGCTAAAATCCCTTTGACCTACCAAATTACTTTTTAAATAGCTATGACTTTCACAGGTGGCAGGTTATCAGGCAATGCTCTATTAACTACAGACAATGCGCATTCAAGCCACAGCCTAACTGTGTAAAACTGCTGGGTAAAAATGAATTGGATTTATTTTACAAAGATCTACAGTTTATATGCACTGGATTGCTATAATTTGTACTCCCGGCACATAGCACATACAATGTTACTGGTTGTTATCGACATCAAAAGCTCACATTGCTTAAATACAGTGAGAAAGCACAGTGCACTCCCACTCCATATATTAAAGTATTCCATTGGAAATTGTAGCTCCCCTATTTGCATCACCTACCCAGTTCCCTCCCACTCCAGCAATTGAGCAGGACAATGATTCTAGGGGACGTATCTAATTACATTTGAATTATTTAAGGCAATGAGCCATAATGAGTCCTCGTGAGCTTTCGAAACTCCCATTCAACATCTCCACCCTCCTGCTACAGATAATAGTCTCCTCATGGATAGGACCCCTTTCTCCAGGCAATATTGAGGCTCATCTCTCATACAGTTGATACAGGTATTATCCGTGTGGTGCAGATTTTGGTTCCAGAATGAGCTTTGTAACCCTTTGTGTCTCTGCTTTTAGCATGGGTGACATCCCCATGATTTGTCATCCTAATGTCATATTTTTTGATTTGCAATCATAATGTGTATGCACGTGAAAGTTAGAAAAAAGATGGCAGTTGTATGCTCTTAATACATTTGAATGCAACATCATTTGTATTCCATATTTCTTTGTAGCAACATGCTACATTGATGGAATATAGATTTATGGGATCCCCAGCACTCATCAATGTTGGGACACATTGCTTAAATGTGTGCAAAACATTTTCATTAAGTTATTTTGATTATTAACACTTTATCAACTATTAAAACGCATAGCAATTCAGATTTGGACAGATTTCATAGAGAAGAATCTCTGGCTCACAAGACATGTTTCTCTTTCTTTCTATGTTATATGGTTTGATTGTATGAGCAACATAATGTTTGAATGCATGAGTAATGTCGATTCCAATTAGCCCATTATATTCGTGCAAACATCTTGCAGCATTACGTTTCTTTTCTTAGAATTTTGAAACTCTGTGTTCAGCATAATAATGAGTCATGCATGTAGCTCTAAGAGGGTTATTTTCCATTACTGGACATCATGCCGGCTTTATTGCCTTAGATGGTGTTAAAGATGACACTTAAAGTAGATCAATGTGTCTTTGAAGCTGGGCACAGGTTTCACAGGCTGGATCACTGTGAATAGTTTTAATTCTTATTAGTCCGAGCACCAGAAGGATTCAACCTTGGTGAAATTTTAAAGAGGTATTTATAAGTATGTCCTCTTCGAAATATCTCACAAGTGTGGGGGTATCCCTTTAACTCAGAAACTCAGAAGCCTTTCAAGATGACCCTTTATTCTATGAGCCTAATGTGTTTTCACAAGGCAAACAAACCTTAATTACTCCAGATGGCCCAGCCAAGTCTCCAGTGAAACTTAAACCTACATCATTAGCATTACCAAAGTGGAGTTTTACTTGTGGTCAATTCAGCAAGAGAAACCACAGAACAAGCATTGGCTAAGCTGTCTCAAGACACCATGGTGATGTGTCTATGCATGAAAGGGGCATTCACTTCTATTGTATTGATGAATTGTAATCCATTCTTATCAAATAATGTATAATGTCTTCAATCCATTGTGTTCAACATATCTTACCCAGAAAACACATTTAAATTTAAAACAAAATGTAATCTTTTCAGTTATTCATGATTAACTACTCAAGTGCTCCATTTGGAACACTTTGCTTTTCTGGTTCTCACATATTTATTTTTGCCATGAACTATTAATATTCTGACCTGCATTTTCTTTTCTTCATGACCATCCACCTGATAAATGTCAAAAGTGTTATTTTTATAGGAAATCCTGCAGAACCTTCTAGGTGGGCTTACGGTGCATTCTTGCATTACAGTTCAGTAATGTTCCTGATGTGTGCCAAAATGCATGTCATTTGGCAGGTGTTGTCAATTTCATGAAACAACATCTATCTGCTTGCTTTATCAAAATAATATTTCTCCTTAAAATTAATCTCATGCAGCGTACTTGAAAGAAGCAGTGCAGTATGCTTTTCTTTTGCTTTTTTCGAACATCAAGTTTTAGTTGAATTCTTATGATTTTCATTTTTCTTCAGAACTTCCTAAGGAAATATTATTTCGAATGAACCAAAAGAACTGGTGAAGATCTATGGTTATTTTGATTGAGACTGAAATTAACAAATAATTCTCTGTCGGTTTTAGCTTTTTGGAAAATCCTCAGAGGTAAAGTTAATCAAAACCAAAGGGAACTGATTTTGGTCTTCTGCCCAGACTCGAATAACTAAAAGTTTGCTATTGCTTTTAATTAGTAGTGTCATGTCGCCATCACCCCTGTTACCTGTATAGGTGCCTCTAGCCCGCTTGGCATCTTGAACACCGTCTGGTTGGCCCATTCACCAACATGTGACATCCAAGATGGTGGAACAGAATGCTACATGCCACACTCAAGATGGGGACAGTTCATAATGCACATGCAGAGGACAGCTACTGGCGCAACAGGAGATATATAGTGCCGCCAGACTTTATCACCCTCGTGAGGGTGATAAAGTCTGGCTCAAGAGTTCACCTGTGTAGATACTATACGTCATCTTCTGTTTTCTTCTTCCTTCCTTCACGTGCCTTCCTCTTGCTTCCTGGCTCCTCCTTGCTCGGGGTCCCTGCTCCTGATCCCTGCTTCCCCTATCTTCCATTCTCCAGCAGTCCTGCCTTCCTGCTTGAATACCCTTTCTCTCCTTAGCTTGTTGCTTCTTTGGTCAGGCTGTTGGCATGCACCATTGGGTAGCAGAGGCTTGCATTCCATGCTTGAGACTGCCAGCAAGGTTTTTTTACTTCAAGAGTTTTTTGCTGGGTTGTTACCCCAGGCTGTACCAGCCGCCTGTTCTCACTAGGTGGCTTGTGCAGTTTGGAGAGGCTTCTGCAGTGCCTGCTTTACAGACACCTTCCTTCCACAGGCCTCCACACTCAGGTGCGTTTTTGCGCCTGATAGTTTTCGACACCATGCACCAAATACAACAGCTTATCACTCTAGTACAAGCCCTCACTGAGGTACAGACCCTATAGGCAGAGAACACAAAGTTACAGAAGCTCGAGGAGTCTCCCGGCTTGGGTGACTCCTCTTGCCATTACTAATTCAACAGGTGCTTGATAGTTATTCTGGGTTTGTCTATAGACTTAGTGCTATGTTTGGATGGTCTGACCTGAGACACTCCACGCAAGAATCTTTACTAGATCTGCATCAAGTATCAAGTGATGTTCCGACATATGTCATACGATTTAAACAATTAGTGGCTGACAATGCTTGGACAGATCCCACCTTCACTAGACATCTTTGTATAGGACTACAGGAGGAATTGAAAGATGAGCTGGCTCATATGCTCCGCTCTAACAGTATGTCCGAACTTATTAGTATAGTATTGCAGATTGAATTCTGACTACAAGAAACATTGTCTGAGTGGAAATAAAATGTGGTGCAGTAGTGAGGACAGAACTGCCTTATCCAAGAACCATGTTATGTTATGTTACTTGGCATTTGTATAGCGCCTTATGTATCACTGGTATGACCTCAAAGCGCTAGTACGTTGAACACCCTCGGGAACCGTAGTTCAAGTCAGTAGAGAGAGAGAGTGTCATACAGTGCGTGGGTGCACCAGATATGTGTGCAGCTGGTGTAATGGTTGGATGATAGCTGCTTCCAAGCAATAGGTGTGGTGCTGAGGAAATCAGTTGGATGTGTTCCCTCATTTTGGGGGACACCCAGACTGGGTTCTGGCTGCGTTAGGCCTGAGGGACGCCTATGGCAACAGCTAGCCGGAATGTGCTCAGCTAGCTGCCTTTTATTAGGGTGAGGAGGTGATCATGGAGTCGTGTTCAAATGTGAACAGCTAGGCCAAATTAACAGGGGTATAGCTGTGTTCTGGTTGAATGATGCTCTATAGTAGAGAGTAGGCGTAGTGGTGTGATATGATGGTTATCAGTATAAGCGCCTGACACCAGGCATGAGAGCAGGACCGTGGGGAGGTACATAGCGATATACATATATATAGCGACAGGATGGATACAGGTATATATGGGATACAAATATATGTGGGGAAACAGGTAGATAGCATATATAGGGGATACAGATATATGGCAACAACATGGTGAACAGGTGTTACTTCCATCTGCTATATCCGTGATATCTACACCGTCCATGACATCCACACAATCCCTAACATGCAAACCGTCCCTGACATCCACACCGTCCGTGACATCCACACCGTCCGTGACATCCACACCCTCCGTAACATCCACACCCTCTGTAACATCCACATCCTTTGTAACATCCACACCATCCGTGACATCACACAATCCGTGACATCCACACCATCAGTAACATCCACACCATTCGTAACATCCACACCATCCGTAACATCCACGCCATCCGTTCCATCATTTCCATCCGTTCCATCCGTTCCATCACTTCATCCGTACCATCTACTCCATCCATTTTGTCCACTCTGTCCGTTCTGTCACTCCATCCGCTCCATCAACTTCATCTGTTCCATCCGCTCCATCCACTCCATCCAATCCATCTATTCCATCCACTCCATCCGTTCCATCCATTCCATCCGTTCCATCCATTCCATCCGTTCCATCCATTTCATCCGTTCCATCTGTTCCATCCACTTCATCTGTTCCATCCACTCCATCCATTCTATCCACTCCATCTGTTCCATCCACTCCATCTGTTCCTTCCACTCCATACGCTCCATCCATTCCATTCGTTCCATCTGTTCCATCTGTTCCATTCAGTCAATCTGTTTGAGTCATTCTATCTGTTCCATCCACTCTATTTACTCCTTTATTTTTTCTACTCGATCAACTCTGACATTCTGATTACTGTGTCTATTCACTCCGTTTACTCTATCTATCAACTCTGTTCTGTTCAATCATTCTATCTAGCACCAATTAGGACAGCTTTGTTGTGTGTTTTGTCATTCAGTTTCTGGGGGGTTTGGACATATCTTTGGGTGGTCATCAGTGTTAGGGGAAGAGCCACATTTTCAGAAGTTTGCGGAATGACAAGTAGTCTTTGGTGAGTCGGATGTGGGGTGGAAGCGAGTTCCATAGCGTGGGGGCCAAGGCTGAGAACGAGGATCCTCCCATTGTTACTGAGTTGGTGGTTGGTATCACTAAAAGGAAGGCGGAGCTTGATCTTAGAGTGCGCGGTGGGTGGTAGGGTTTTAGCTTGTCTTGCAGGTATAGAGGGCCGTTCGTGTGCACTGCTCAGTGGGTGATGCATAGGGTTTTGAAAGAGGCCCTTCATCCAACTGGGAGCCAGTGAAGAATTTTGAGAGCTGGAGAGGTGTTGTCTCTTGGGCCGAGTGCTAGTAGCATTTTGGCAGCAGCATTTTGTGCTCTTTATAAATTAATGAGGTGGTATGCCCGGACTCCGAGATAAACGGAGTTAACGTAGTCCAGCCTCGACATTACAATAGACTGAACAGTGGCAAGTCTGTTAGGAAAGGAGCGGTAGGGAAAAATTTGTCTAAGAATTTTGAGGTGGTAATGACAAGATTTAGATACGTTGTTGATTTGGTGAGAGAAGGTTAGGTCAGAGTCTAGAGTGCATTCAAGGTTTTTTTACTGTGGCCGAGGTGGTTGGTGGATTTCCCATGGATGTGGGCCACGGTAAAGGGTGGGGGAGAATCTCAGTGTTTCCGCACACCATGATTTCAGAGTTAGTGGGGTTTAGGAGGAGGTGGTTTGTAGTCATCCAACGATCAATGTCAAGGAGGCAGGCAGCGAGGTCGGGCTGAGAGTTGAAGTCTGAGTTGAGGAGTTTGTTTTAGGATTATTTGAGTGTCATCGGTGTAGTTATAGCACAGTATATTGTGCGGATGGATTATTCCAGGGAGGGTGGACATATAGAGGTTGAACAGGAGAGCTGATAGGCATGCTCCTTGTGGTACTCCAGTATTGACTGTCGAGCGGCGGAAACAAAGGTGGACAGGAGGGTTATTTGTTTCCTGTTGTTAAGGTAGGAGGCTATCCATTTGAGAGCGTTTCCATGGATTCCTAGGGAGTGGAGGTGGTCAAGTAGGATTGAGTGGTTAATTGTGTCGAAGGAGGCAGAGAGGTATAGGAGGATTACTGCAGCCCAACCTGCAGTGTCCGCTGTGATCTTAAGATCGTCCCAGATTAAGGTCAGAATGCTTTCGGTTCCGTGTCGTGGTCTGAAGCCTGATTGTGCCGGGTCCAGGAGGTTGTTGGATTCGACAAAGGCGTTTAGTTGGGAGTATGCGGTTTGATTGATGAGTTTTGCGAGGAACCTGGTGTTTGAGATGGGGCGGTAGTTTTTGGGGGTAGAGGGGGTTGAGTGATGTTTTTTTTAGAAGAGGCTTGACATGTGCAATTTTTAAGGCGTCAGGGAAGATTACTGAGCTGAGGGAGTCATTTGGGATGGTTCTTGTGTGCTAAACCTGCGCAGGAGGATGAGAATATTTCTTCGAGGACTGAGGTGGGGCATGGGTCAAGGGAAAAGCCAGATGGTTTTCGAGCAGAGAGAAGGTCAAGAAATGTGTCTATCGAGATTGGTGTGAACGAGTCAAAAGTGGGTGGAGTTGTCCTTGCCGTGGCAGGTGGGGGCTGTGATTGATAGGGCAGACGGACAAAGTGGCAGTGAGAGGAGGGCCAGTTTGTTGTTAAGTGAAGTTGTTCTGTCGAGAGCAGTTGTGTAGAAGTGGCGAGAGAACGAGTCGCAGAGTGAATGAGATGGGGTGGATTGGGTTCAGATACAGGTAGGTTTGATGAATTCAAGAATGATTTTGTGGAGTTCCTTGCTGCGGTTTCCACAGTTGAGAATTCAGGAGTTATAGTGGGCTTTTTTAGCTTTTCGGATTTCAGCTTTGTAGTGGCGATGGTGCAGGGCGAACGTGGGTCTACTCAGATTGGTTTTACTTTTCCGCCATTTGCGTTCGAGGGATTTATTCAGTTGTTTCGCAATCTTCAGTTCTGGTGTAAACCATCTGGGATAAGGACCACGGCAAGGAGAGGATTGACAAGTGGGGGTCAGCAGGATTAGTGAGATATTGTGCCAAGAGTCAAAGGAATCGATGGTTAAGGGTTGATTATGTGGGATGGTTGAAGGAGGTCTTTGAAGCAGGGCTTCGGCTAGGTCAGGGAGGATCTTTAGTTTCTTCCAGCATTTGTGGCGGAGGGGGGCAGCTGGCTCAAGGATGGGCGTGGGGGCAAGGGAGCGGATGGTGAAAGGGACAATGAAGTGATTAGACCAGATGAGAGGTACGGGGGGGGGTTAGATGTATCTGGTCGTGGGAGCTGAAGATGGCATCAAGGGTGTGCCCTTTATTGAGAGTTGGACGTTTCATGTGTAGGTGGAGGTTAAGGGCATCAAGGCAGTCGACCAGTGAGTGGGTCATGGGGTTGGTGGGACTGTCTAACCATATATTGAAGTCCTCTAGAAGAGTGAGAGAGGGGTGGTTTACTTGGATGGGGGCTATAGAGTCACAGAGGTTGGTTGTGAAATGTCTGTCATAGCCAGAGGGTCTGTAGATGATTAGGAAGCTGTGGGAGAACGTCAGGGGTAGTGATAGTTTGACGAGAAGGGATTTGCAAGAAGGAGTGCTTGTCTGCCAGTCGACGAGTGAGACAAAGAAGTGTGATTTAAAAATGATTGCTACTCCACCTCCTCTAGAGGGTCTGTTGAGTGGGATGAGGGAGTAGTCGAGGGGGGAGGCTTCATGAACAACAGGGGCAAAGTCATTGGAGAACCAGGTTTCCGTGATAAAGACTAGGTCTGTATTGTCAGCTGCAAGGAGGTCAAAGATACTGTGTCTGTTTTTTGCTACAGACCGGGCATTAAAAAGGATGCAACTTACTTCAGAATGGGGGGGTTGTCCTGTAGGTAGTAGGGGTGGTGCTGGGGGGAATTGGGGGAGTGGCGGGGCGGTGGCGGGTCGGGGGTAGGAGGGAGAGGGAGGGGGTAGGGTGGCAGTGGGATTTGGGAGTTGAATGATGTGAACCGGTCGATGGAGGTTGGGAAGAGTAGGCGGGCGGAGGAGGGGTGGGCAGCGGGTTGACGGAGTTGGGTGGGTGTGTGCGGGTGCGCAGTTGGGCAGAGGGATTTGGGGCTGGGGATTCAAGGGTAAATCACATGGGGCTAGGGATGCTAGGTGTGCTGGGTGAGAAGTCGAGGGAGAGGGGTTGGAAGTGGGGTGAGGGAGGGGGGATGGTGGTGATGGTGGGGGGTGAGAGACTGAGGGGATGGGTCGAGGTAGGAGGGATGGGAGTAGTGAGAGATTGAAGGGGACAAGGTTTGTTTTCTCTTTTTCAGTGGTTTCAGTGCAGTTGGTGTGTGTGAGAGGGTGGGGGGTTCGGAGGGCGATGGAGATGCAGCCACTATTCATGTCAGGGCAAGACGTGCAGTTTTTAGGGAGGGGAAGGGATGGTGGGTGGATGATGTTAGTGGGAGTCAACAGGGGGAAAGGGCAAGGGGTGTGGGGTGGAGGTGGGTCTGCGCGGGTTAGTGGGTGGTTCAGTTGTGGGATTGGGGGCAGACTCTTGGGTAAAGAGGGGTGATGAGGGGGGAGTATGCTCAGAGGGGGTGGGTGGAAGGGACGGGAGAAACAGAAGTGGTTAGCACGCCATCAGGCTCCTCTGGCTTGGGAGTTGGATAGGGGGTGTGGTGAGATCATGGTGGTGGGTGGGATAGTTTGAGATGGGAGGGGAAGGCGTTAAGGGGAGGGAGGAGAGAGGCGTGCCAGAGTGAAGCTCTCATTTTGGATTTAGCTGAGAGGGATGGAGTCATGGCGAGGCACAGGGGGAGTTAAGGCTTGGTTGTAGTATCAAGAAGCGGATTTCAACACAGTGGATTCACAGCACAGTGAAATTAATGGGGTATACTTAATATTGCTTGACCTTAATATGTAGCTGCTCAATTCAATACAGTAAAACTTTAGTGGACGCTCAATGTTGTTTGGGCACACTTTCTAGATGCAAGATTCAACACAGTGACAATTTTGGGAAGACACAGTGAGATTCTTAGGGCACACTCAATGTTGTTGGGCACAGAATCTATATGCAAGATTCAGCACTGTAACACTTTTAGGGCACGCTATCTGGATGTGAGATTCAGCACAGTGGAGCTATTAGTATTTTTACAACGGTAGCGGGCGCCCCTCTCTCGAAAGAACAGACTTGATAACCTGTTTAGTGGTTATTAACCACTTGAGAGTTCGCAGCCACTGCTTTTACTCACTGTGCCTTTCACAGATGGGAAATATCCATTTGCATATCAGTCTTTGTCCTGCCCAGGGGCAGTCCAGCACCGAAATGCAATGGCAACTCCAACCTGAACGAGAGTACCACCAGCAACCCCATACACGTGTTTCACCCTTGTTGGGGATCATCAGTGAGGTGAAGCTGATGCCTCTCTAAGCACAGTGAGAGGGAGACCACGTCTGGTTGCCCCCAGGAGACCTAGGGTTACCAATCCCAGGTTCCTTGAAAAATAGTTTTACAACGGTAGCGGGCGCCCCTCTCTCGAAAGAACAGACTTGATAACCTGTTTAGTGGTTATTAACCACTTGAGAGTTCGCAGCCACTGCTTTTACTCACTGTGCCTTTCACAGATGGGAAATATCCATTTGCATATCAGTCTTTGTCCTGCCCAGGGGCAGTCCAGCACCGAAATGCAATGGCAACTCCAACCTGAACGAGAGTACCACCAGCAACCCCATACACGTGTTTCACCCTTGTTGGGGATCATCAGTGAGGTGAAGCTGATGCCTCTCTAAGCACAGTGAGAGGGAGACCACGTCTGGTTGCCCCCAGGAGACCTAGGGTTACCAATCCCAGGTTCCTTGAAAAATAGTTTTACAACGGTAGCGGGCGCCCCTCTCTCGAAAGAACAGACTTGATAACCTGTTTAGTGGTTATTAACCACTTGAGAGTTCGCAGCCACTGCTTTTACTCACTGTGCCTTTCACAGATGGGAAATATCCATTTGCATATCAGTCTTTGTCCTGCCCAGGGGCAGTCCAGCACCGAAATGCAATGGCAACTCCAACCTGAACGAGAGTACCACCAGCAACCCCATACACGTGTTTCACCCTTGTTGGGGATCATCAGTGATTTCCCATCTGTGAAAGGCACAGTGAGTAAAAGCAGTGGCTGCGAACTCTCAAGTGGTTTATAACCACTGAACAGGTTATCAAGTCTGTTCTTTCGAGAGAGGGGCGCCCGCTACCGTTGTAAAACTATTTTTCAAGGAACCTGGGATTGGTAACCCTAGGTCTCCTGGGGGCAACCAGACGTGGTCTCCCTCTCACTGTGCTTAGAGAGGCATCAGCTTCACCTCACTGATGATCCCCAACAAGGGTGAAACACGTGTATGGGGTTGCTGGTGGTACTCTCGTTCAGGTTGGAGTTGCCATTGCATTTCGGTGCTGGACTGCCCCTGGGCAGGACAAAGACTGATATGCAAATGGATATTTCCCATCTGTGAAAGGCACAGTGAGTAAAAGCAGTGGCTGCGAACTCTCAAGTGGTTTATAACCACTGAACAGGTTATCAAGTCTGTTCTTTCGAGAGAGGGGCGCCCGCTACCGTTGTAGAGCTATTAGTATTGCTTGGCACTATCTAGATGCAAGAGTCAGCATAGCGAAACTATTTAGGGCACACTCAATGTTGTTGTGCACACTTTCTAAATTCAAACTTCAACAGAGTAGAAAAAACTGTGGGGGACGACACAGAAGGAGAAGGCCGTCAGAAAAGGCCAGCACTCCTCTTTGCAGCTCTTCACTGCTCGTCTGCCGCCTGCCTCAGAGCCATGCAACACCTACAAGGTAAGGAGTCTGGTACCTACCCACTCCATTCCAACACATGCCCTACCTCTAGACTACATAGACTACAAGCTCGCACACATGAGCCCATACTCAAATCCCAGCCACAATCTATGAGTGGCCGTAATGCTCGCCTACGGTCCTGAATCCAGATCCCAGCACTGTATGTAAGAACACCTCCTGCCATCCGACGAAGCTCCAACCAAGTATTAATCACAGTCCCTATCACATCGGACATTAACACAGAGGGCCCCAAGCCCACACCCATGGCCCACGCCACCAAGACCAGAACCTTACAACTCTCTTCCCCCTTTTCAAACCTCAATGTACAGAATGCTACACTGCCTGTATCTGCCACCCCTGAAAATGCAACATCCAATGCAAGTGTTGCAATGTCACAATCTTCTACCCCCATATGTATTGTGAATGTACCGAATGCTGACTTAATTATGCCTACCATCCCTGAAAATGGGACCCCCAATGCAAGTGTTGAAATGCCACCATCTTCCACCCCCATATGAATTGTGAATGTCCTGAATGCTGCCTTAACTATGCCTACCACCCCTGAAAATGGGACCCCCAATGCAAGTGTTGGAATGCCACAATCTTCTACCCCCAGTTGGATTGTGAACGTACGGGATGCTACCCTACCTGTGTCTGCTTGCACGCCCACACCTGCCAGTACCCCCCCAGTCACCACAGAACCCCATCTCAAATGCACCATGATCAACGCCAGGTCCATTAACGCCCACGCCCTAGACAGACATGACCTCATTACCACCCACAACCTTGATCTGCTCATGATCACCAAAACCTGGTTGCATGAAGCCTCAGGCCCCGCACTCTCTCTCGCTCTCCCCCCTGGCTACTCTATCACCAGACAAGATCGCCCGTCTAAAGGTGGCAGTGTAGCGTTAATTTGCTAAAGATTGCATGTCCGTTAGAAAGATAGAGAAATCCATGAATAACAACAGTGACTATCTTCAACTCAAACTCAGCCTCTCTCCCCACTGCACTATCACCATACACCCAGTCTATCGTCCACCAGGCCCCCTTGGTGACTTCCAGGCCTCTCTCATCCACCTCCTCTATGACAACCTCAAAAAACCCACCAAAGTCATCCTCCTCGGGGACGTCAACATAGGTCTTTATGACACCAAGGACCCAGCAGCCAAATCACTCACCTCAGCCCTTGAGACACAAGGGTTCAGGAACACCATCTCTGACCCTACTCACACTTTAGGCAGAATACTGGACTGGTTCACTCAGCATAACTGCCCACTCGTCTTCTCTGGCAATACTGCCACCCCATGGTCTGACTACCACACTATCACATTCAGCATCCCCACCACCAACTCCTTTACTCCACAGCCCCTGCCACCAGCCCTTGCAAGAAGCTCCCGCCAACTAATCAAGGAAAGACTACTACCCTTCCTCCAGGGCCCAGCCTTCAGACGACCTTTCTCCTCTGACCCAGAAACCCTTGCGCTAGCCTATGATGTTGCAATCAAATCAGCAATCAACTCCATAGCCCCGCTCAAACCCCGCAAATCCAAACCCACCACCCACTCCAAAACCTGGTTCACGCCTGACCTCATTGTACTTAGCATGGAAAAATGGGCCACCCTTACACAAGTCAAACTTGACTTCAAAGCCTGCCCAAAAAGTACAAGAAGGCAATCACCTTAGCAAAGGCTAAATCCTTTGAAGCCAGAATCTCTGAAGCGATATCTAATACAAAAGTAATCTTCGCTATCTTCAGAGAGCTAGAGACTCCCACTCCTGCCCCCCAGAACTTCACCAAAGATAAAGAATTTTGCAATGAAATTCAAACAGCCATGCAAAACAAGTTGAGCTCTCGCATACCAAAATACAATCCACAAAACTAACGCTCCCCAATACTCCCATCTACAACCCCTCCCCCTCCCTGGACTCCCCCCCCCCCCATTCTCATTCAAAGCCATACAGGAGCAAGACATGATCAACCTCATGAGGACCATTAAACCATCCAATTGCAAGGGGGACTCTTGCCCTGCCACTATTATTAAGGACTCTTAATAAACCCTTGCACCATTCCTGACCACCTTTGTCAATGCCTCTTTTGCCACAGGGAAAGTCCCTTCCCCCCTATGCTAGACCCTACCTCTCCTAATAACCACAGGCCCATCACCACTGTCCTGTTACTACTCAAAATACTGGACAAAGCATCTTACCTGCAGGTGCAACACTTCATTGAAGAAAACAAACTCCTAGGACTATGTCAATCTGGCTTTCGCCCAAGACACGGGTCTGAAAGCGCACTACTGGACCTAAAAAAACAGATGGACGATGCCAGAGATTTGGGAAAACCAGCACTACTCTTACTCCTTGACCTCTCCATGGCATTCGTAGACCACACCGTCCTATGCCACCACCTCTCTTCCACTGCCAGATTCTCCCCCGATGCCACAGCCTGTGGATTGCCCCAAGTATCCTGCCTCTCACCAACGCTCTATAACATATTTACTCATCCACTCTTCCTCATCATTGATGCTATGGGTATCTCCTACACCAATTACGTGGATGATACTCACATCCTCCCCACCCTCACTTGCAACTATAACACAGATTCCATTACTCTCAACAACATCTACAACATCATCCAAGCTTGGATGGCAGACAACGGACTGTGCCTCAACTCTGACAAGACAGAACTCTGCTTGGTAGGATCCCCCGACACACTACAAAACCTTGACACACAATTCAGCCATTTCACCATTGACTCCATTAAAATTCCAGTTTCAGACTCAGTCAAAACACTCAGAGTCTACTTGGATTCTAACCTATCCATGAACAGACAAATCAATGTAATTGCCTCCTCTGCAGCCGACCACGCCAAACTAGTCAACGCAGCTAGGCCTTTTCTCTCTAGAGAGAACTGTATCAACATAGCCAGAGCCATCACTGGCTCAAGGCTAGACTATTGCAACATACTCTTCCTAGGACTTGGAAAGACTTCAGGTCATCCATAACAACGCGCTGTGCGCAGCCCAGGGCATCTCCAAAAGAGAACACATCACTGAGGCCATGAAATCAGCTCACTGGCTCCCTATAAAGGAAAGGATCATATTCAAAGCTCTGACCCTGACCCACAAGTACATCTGTCTTACCACACCTGACTACCTATCACAAAGGATCCACCCAGCCACCTCCACAAGACCAACCAGATCACCCTACGCCAACATGCTTTGTGTGCCCTTGGTAAAAAGAACTAGAGCAGGTGGCTCTAGCTTCCCCTACCTTGCAAATTCACACTGGATTGCCCTACCTCCTACCCTCCAAGGCGAGGTATCCCTCATGTCTTTCCGCAAGACCATGAAAACGGTGCTTTTTACTTAATGTGGAACAATCATCATCAGCCTAGCCTGACTAACCTCTAATGCACTTTTGTATTTTGTTGCTCTTACCATGTGACTGTGACTCTGACAATGGGCCTCATTACGACCCTGGCGGAAATCGAAAAACGATGGCGGAAATGCAATACCGCCATCGAATAGCGCTCGGTGCGATCATGACCCGTCACCGCAAAGTACGATGCCATTAGCGACACCGTAGTGAACGCCAACGCTAACTGCACCAAGTACGCGCGCGCGCCATGCCAAACCGTAATTAGCACCATGGCGCAACGGTACGCGAATTCCGACCCTAGCGGACATGCACCTAACGCCATCAAGCACGGCGGAAAGTACCATTCCGCCATGGTGAGAAGTACGGCATCGCGAACCAACCGTAAACGGCCCTACTGAGTGCTTGTACACCGCTCCCTGGCCACATTGTACAACCCCCCGTAGGTGCAATGAAGTCACACAATGCAACCAGTGAAATGTACTAGTCATCCATGCCTGCCAACGAACAAATGAATCTCAAGAGGGCCCAATGGGAGCTGCAGGGCACAGATGGCACGAATACAGAAGCCATACAAATGGACATGACCTCAGTCTCCCACCAAGAAACGCACGCAAACACAGGCACCTGTGACCAGCAATATTCCGATAATCACATCATTCCACCTATCCAACTGGCTGACCGGCATCTGTTACACAAAAGCTAATCCCCCGCCCCTGAGCATGACATCATCAAAACAGTCATAATGGCAGCCCTCATCCCTGACCTCACTGGGCTTCGTAGGCAAACGCGCCCAGCACAGTACCACGCAACTATACCCCGAAGCTGGAACCCAATGCAGATCTCCTCACAATACATCGCTCCCCAAATAGTAATATGCCACATCACTTGCAAAGAAGAACACTACACGGTTCATATCAGAATAGAAATTTAATGCACAACAAATTCTCCAAGCCCATACAGCCATTAGGCCATGAACTCCAAAATATATTTCATTATTGTGGGCTGCATCCGCAATAAATGACCAGCTACTTCTTGTGTGACGCCCTGTTCCTTCATGGTACACAGGGGCTACATTCCCGTACGAAAAGGCAACATGGAAGCGCCTAGAACCGCAGGGCCGTCCCAATAGGGAGGCACTAGTCCAGCTGAAAGGCCGAAATGTTGCTCCTAGCCACTAGTACTGCGTAAGGGCATGTGGCCCATTGGCGATCGTCCCATAAGATCGTAATGCTGCTCCACTGATTAACACGAAGCAGCAGGTGTCGGGAGTAAAATCCATCTGCAGGAGTGGCATACAGATGGCAGTGGCAAAAGGGGAGGAGATACCTGTCAACCAAATGAAATGAAAAAGAATAGTATGGCCATCAGAACTACATTTGAATTACTCACTTCAATGATCACACCAAATCCACAGCCATATGCATGCTAGCCCACTCCAAAGGATCATCACCACCCAAAAACCACTTGCGAATCATAACTATCTATATCGAGGTGAAAACACTATCACAAACGAGTGTACCTGTGCATGCGTCTGTTAAAACAGAATCCATCTGATGGGATTGGTAACGTGCATAGACACAAGTGTCTGAAGGCGCGTCGAGACAGGGAGGGCTCAACAAGGCCAGATAGACGATGGTCCCACTATGGCAGCCCTGCATCACATAGCGCAGGGGAGGCGGATAGATTCCAAGAAGCCCTGTACATGGCAAACTCTGTATCAAATCATCTGTCCATGCATCCATACATCATTCCCTCATCCCGTAATGAAAACGCCTGTTTCCATACTCACATAACATGTGAAATTTCCATTGAGTCTGTGCGTTATGCAGCCTGCAAAATGCACTGTGCCCCAGCCCGTAATTCCAGTGTTGTGAAGTAACATGTATTTGGGAACGTCCGGCCTCATCGCCCACGTCGCTATTGCGCATCCCAAACTATTCATATCAATCATTGCATCCTCGCCATGGCCCCTGTCCCAAGGACATTGAACAATAGAACGTTATATTTGCAGTCAGACCTGTGGGCATCTCCTCGCCGCTAGCTGAAAACCGAAAGCGCCGCCCTTCGAATTCCTCATTTGCAACATCACGTCGAAAAGGCATCTGTGGCCGCTTGAAATCACAAATTAATCCATCTAGTGCGGCTGTGTGTGAAAATGGCAACTGCCTTCACTCACAAATGGGACGCCCCGCCCGTCGGTGAAGCTCGGTACAGTGTTGCATGAGGGTCCATCGTTACTCGAGTACTACGTTCCACTGACCCTTCACAAGTCTGTTCGCGACTGCAAAGATAGTATGTGAAACAATGGGACCATAGCCGAATGAACATATCAACCAATGTTACACTGCCATCGGGTACAAATACATGATTGCAATAGCAAGATGCCATTCGTCGAATTGCAGCGTTGTGTGCGGGACGTGCTCGCCCAAAGGGGAGTGCAGCTTGCACAGGTGGAATGAATCACCACAGGTGGAGGCCATACAGCCTGAAAACACATAAATTGCACACCCAGTCTCCTCCCACAACCACACCCACTCCGAAATGCTACCGGCAGGACTAGCTATGTTGGCCCTGGGGGACCTGATAGCACTGCAAGTACTCCAACTTCAAGAAGAAGACGAACACCAACTACAACCGGCCGCACGGCGGAGACGCAGGAGGAGGAGGAGGGCAAGGCAGGGCCAGCAAGGGCCGCCAGCACAGCCACTACCACCACGCAGGCAGCCCGCAATCCCACGCCTCCGAGCACATCCGTTCAACCTCACTGATGAGCAGATCCACACCCTCTACCGTTTGGACCGGGACACCATAACCGCCATTGTGGACATGACACAGGCTGACCTTGTCAGCATGATAGATAGCCCAACCGCCATCCCACCCCTACTGAAGGTGGTGTCTGTACTCCACTTCCTGGCCACAGGCACCTACCAGCACACAGTCGGACAGTTGCATGGCATATCACAGCCACTGTTCTCACGGACACTATTGCAAGTGCTCGATGCCCTCCTGAAGCACGCAGACGACTACATCTCTCTACCACGCTCGGAGCAGGAAATTACCAACACTAAAGTGGGATTCCATGCACTTGCCGGCATACCGGGTTGCATTGGTGCCATCGACTGCACCCATGTGGAATTGGTCGTCCCACATGCCATGGAGGCCCAGTACCGCAACCGAAAACAATTTCATTCTCTGAATGTACAAATGGTGTGTGACTCCAACAGGATCATTACACATTGTTGTGCCCGATTTCCTGGATCAACCCATGATTCTATGGTCTTGAGGAACTCTACTATACCACGCTACATGGAGCGACACGCAGGGAACAGATCCTGGCTACTCGGTGAGTCTCATTTCATGCATGATGATGTGGGGTATGTGATGCGGCAATGACCTGGCAGGAAGGGGGGGGGTGCCTACGTAGCAATGGCATTCCTCAAAATTCCTTACTTGTCCACATACAGGTGATGCCGGGTATCCACTGAAGAGATGGCTCCTCACACCAGTCCGGAACCCACGGGACCAGCATGAGGAGGACTACAACCATGCCCACTCACGTACCCGTGTAGTCATAGAACAGGCATTCGGCCTACTGAAGACTCGTTTCCGCTGCCTCAGCAGGTCTGGCGGGGCACTCCTGTACCGCCATGTGAAGGTTGCAAAGATGGTCATGGCATGTGTCATGCTCCACAACATGTGCGTACGTAGAAATGTGCCCATGCCCCCTGACGCAGAACTGCAAGCACCTGATGATGGTCATGATGAGGGTGGGGATGTGGCAGCACCTCAAGGAGTCTGCGAGGCACAGGAGATGCTGACGAATGTCAGGAGGGCCGTGACATTCGTCAGCATCTCATAGATGCATGCTTCTAGCACTCACGCCTGGTGGCTGATACATGGACACGGGACTCGTGGCACTGTGTGTGTCTGGAACATGCACAATATGGACTGTACGCCTATAATGGCCTCGTACACAGAGATCAATGTCCACACATCTCATTGCATGATCGTGCATTGTTTATGGCATATGTGATATCATGTTAAACACCCTATCGACCCGCCACCCAAGTGAGCCCAACACACCCCCTCCACCCTCCTACCTCCCCCCCGAACACCAGTGTCCAAGATGCTCATTGTCAGTGGGCTGTCGCTATTGCAAGCCCCCTCTGCGGGTATCAGGGGCACCCCTGCCTGTGGAGCGCAGGTTCCTCCCAGATCTACGTTGGGGGCTGCCCTGGACGGAACTTGCAACGGATGATGTCTCTGCCTGCTCACGTCCATGCATGTCCCTAAGGGTTTGTGAGAGCTCAGTGAGCACACGGCGCACTGCGGCAAGTTCGGCACATACGTCTTTGGACGTCGCATGCAGTTCCCTCCTCAGGCTCTCGGTGCTTCTCTCCATTTGTACTCTCAGGCTCTCGGTGCTTCTCTCCATTTGTACTCTCAGGCTCTCGGTGCTACTCTCCATTTGTGCCCTAAGTGTCCCAGTTGATGTTTCTATGTCTGCCTTAGTGCCCCCACATTCATCGGCATGGTCCTTGAGGAGCGTGGCCAGTTGCTGCTGTTGCACGATTACCTGGTCGAGGGACTGTTGCCTCTGCTGGGCCATGGCCATTTGCGGTGGTGTCACAGAGGGGCTGATCACCTCATGTTGCCTTGCCACAGGGCTTGTGGGGGATGGCCAGTCGTCGTCTTGTGGGTGCCCCTGCGTGGTATCCTCATGGTGTACGGGATGGAACAGACAGGGGGATTGAGACAGGTCATGGATGGATCTAACTTCGACATCCCCGTTTTCTGTGTCGGAGCATGCTGCCATTAATGCAGTATCACCTATGGTGCTGCTGCCACCAGAAGCAGTGCCTACTGTGGCATCCATTGGGGGGACCTGTGGTGGTGGTGTTGTGGGCATGCTGGCTGCTGGGGTGCCTGTTGGAGTTCCCTCCTGTGTGCTGTCACTTGATTTGTGCTGCTGCCGTGTCTTGATGCGTGCAGCTGAGGTGGAGGGTCTTTGGCCGTTGGTCTTGGCCCTCTTTGCAGGTGTGCTGGTAGGGGTGTCCTGGAGCTCGTCGTTTGGATCGGACCCTGTGGTGGAGTAAAGGAGGGCGAGCGTTATTAATGGGTCTGTGGGAATTGGAATGGCAATGTATCACATGCATTGGGGTGGTACCTGAGGGTGATTTGGGTCGGGGCCTTGGAGGTGGTTTCATTTGTGTGTGGAGTGTGGGTGCAGTTGTTTGGCAGCCTGCAGTTAGGGTGTGCCTGCTGCACGTGTAGATTTTTAATTATTTATGTATTTGATGTGAGTTTTAAAGTGTGCTATCAGGCCTATGTATGTGGACGTTCTCCTGGACATGTGTTCCTGTTGCACTATGTGGGCACGTGGTACTTCACATGATTGGACGTTGTGGTTTTGGCATTGTTTTATTTGGGACACCTACCTGAATCTTCGGATGTCTGCACTCCTTTCTCCATCCCTCCGACTCCCTCTATGCTCTCCATTCCAATGGTGGAGGCACAGATTTCTTCCCAGGGGGTCAACTTGATGGGTGATTCCGATCCTCCCCCGGTAGCTGTGGCAATGTTGCGGTTGGCAGAAAGTATGCTACGGACGCGTATCCGCAGGTCGTCCCATCGCTTTCTGCATTGCTGTGGGTTGCGGTCCCCACCGCACTTACCCGCTGTGCCACCAGGGCCCATATGGCCTTCTTGTTCGCAAGTGCCGTCCTGGTCATTTGCGTGGAGAAGACGGCGGCAGCATTCTCCTGGAGGGTCTCCGTGAGCACGGTGAGTTCCTCACGGGAGAAGTGGACCTGCCGCTTGCGGTCGCACGCTTTCTTCACTACTTTTCCCATTTTTCTTGGTTTCACTAGGGTGGATGACGGGTTGGGATGTGTCTCAGGGTAGTATTTTTAATGGTTGTGTGGAATTTGTGGTTTTATAGGTGTACGGCGGGATGTTTCCCGTTCCGGGACCATGCTTTTACTTCCGTTTCCGTATATTTACGGTCACCGTACTTTCCGGTTGGTGCTCACTGCGGTGTCCGCTGAGATGGGTGGCGGTATTGCACCTAGGGCGCCGTACGGCGGCGGTGTGGGCCGTTTTGGGGTCATTTCCGCCATCGCGGACTTTGCACTTCCGCCATGGCGTGGTGCTCGTGCCCGATGGGTCGGAATGAGCCGCACTTTGCTCCATCGTGCAATGGCGGAAACGCTATTTACGCTATGGCGGTCCGGTCGGTTGATTTCCGCCAGGGTCGTAATGAGGGCCAGTGAAACTATTAGGGCACACTCAATGTTGTTGGGCACACTTTCTAAATTCGAACTTCAACACAGTAGAACATTTTGTGGGACGACACAGTGAAACTATTAGGGCACACTCAAAGTTGTTGGGCACACTTTCTAGATGGCAGATTCAACACGGTGAAGCTAATAGGGCATACTCAATGTTACTGGGCACACTCTCTTGATGCAAGATTCGACACAGTGAGGCTATTAGGGCACACTCAATGTTGTTGGGCACACTTTCTAAATTCGAATTTCTACACAGTGTTGGCTACAGTATCTAGGTGCAACATTCAACACAGTGGGCCTCATTACGAGTATGGAGGTAACCATGGCGCTTTTAGCGGCATGGCTACCCCCATACCGGGTACTGGGTCCGGGTTCCTGGAATGGGGAATTACCGGGCCATTCTGACCTTGGAGGGCCGGTTATTCCCTTTCCTGGGACCCGGACCCAGTACATCCCCACTCCCATTTGAGCCCCCATAGGGCTGAATGGGAATGGGGAGGATGCTAACAACGGGCCCGTTAATGACGGGCCTGTTGTTCGCATCCTGGTCTGCTAACGGGTTCCGCTAAGGACGCCTGGTTTTACCAGATGTCCTTAGCGGGACCCGCAAGCAGACCTCGTAATGAGGCGGTAGAGGGTTAACGGCGCCGGCAGCTCTACCGGCACCGTTAACCCTCTACCGCCTTCCTCCTAATGAGGCCCAGTGAAGCTATTAGGGCACACTCAATGTTGCTGGGCACACTCTCTGGATGCAAGATTCAACACAGTGACGCTACTAGGGCACACTCAATGTTGTTGCGCACACTTTCTAAATTCGAATTTCAACACGGTGTTGGTTATACTATCTAGATGCAGGATTTGGCACAGTGACGTTATTAGGGCACACTCAATGTTGTTGGGCATACTTTCTAAATTTGAATTTCAACACAGTGTTGGGTACACTATCTGGATGCAAGACTCGACACAGTGATGCTATTAGGGCACACTCAATGTTACTGGGCACACTTTCTACATGCAAGATTCAACACTATGAAGCTATTAGGGCACCCTCAATGTTGTTGTGCACACTTTCTAGATGCAAGACTCAACACAGTGAAGCTATTAGGGCACACTCAGTGTTGCTGGGCACACTCTCTGGATGCAAGATTCGACACTGTGATGCTATTAGGGCACACTCAATGTTGTTGGACACACCTAAATTCAAACTTCAACACAGTAAAAAGTTCTTTAGGAAATGACACAGTGACGCTATTAGGGTACACTCAATGTTGTTGGCCACTCTTTCTAAATTTGAATTTCAACACAGTGTTGGGTACACTATCTAGATCCAAGATTCAACACTGTGAAGCCATTAGGGCACACTCAATGTTGCTGGGCACACAATCTAGTTGCAAGACTCAACACAGTGATGCTATTAGGGCACACTCCCTGTTGTTGGGTGCACTATCTAGATGCAAGATTTAACACAGTGAAGCTATTAGGGCTCATTCAATGTTGCTGGATGCATGATTCAACACAGTGAAGCTATTAGGGTACACTCAGTGTTGCTGGGCACACAATCTGCATGCAAGACTCGACACAGTGACGCTATTAGGGCACACTCAATGTTGTTGGGCACGTTTTCTAAATTCAAATTTCTACACTGTGTTGGGTACACTATCTCGATGCAAGATTCAACACAGTGAAGCTATTAGGGCACACTCAACATTGCTGGACACACTCTCTATATGAAAGATTAAACACAGTGAAGCTTTTAGGACACACTCAATGTTGCTGGGCACACTCTCTAGATGCAAGATTCAACACAGTGAAGCTATTAGGACAAACTCACTGTTGCTGGGCACACTCTCTAGATGCAAGATTCAACAGAGTGAAGCTTTTAGGGCACGCTCTATGTTGCTGGGCACACAATCTAGATGCAAGACTCGACACAGTGATGATATTAGGACAAATTCAATGTTGTTGGGCACGCTTTCCAAATTCGAATTTCAACACAGTGTTGGGCACACTATCTCGATGCAAGATTCAACACAGTGAAGCTTTTAGGGCACGCTCTATGTTGCTGGGCACACAATCTAGATGCAAGACTCGACACAGTGATGATATTAGGACAAATTCAATGTTGTTGGGCACGCTTTCCAAATTCGAATTTCAACACAGTGTTGGGCACACTATCTCGATGCAAGATTCAACACAGTGAAGCTATTAGGGCACACTCAACGTTGCTGGACACACTCTCTAGATGAAAGATTAACACAGTGAAGCTTTTAGGACACACTCAATGTTGCTGGGCACACCCTATAGATGCAAGATTCAACACAGTGAAGCTATTAGGACAAACTCACTGTTGCTGGGCACACTCTCTGGATGCAAGATTCAACACAGTGAAGCTATTAGGGTACACTTAATATGTAGCTGCACAATTTAACACAGTAAGAGTAGTAGGGCTTTCTGGAGTGACGTGGTTGCTTCAGCCATACCCGTGCCACACTTACTTTTCTTGGTTGGTGCTGGTTGATGGCAGCCCAATGACTTCTTGCTTCTCCTACGGATACCTGCAGATACGATCTGGAGCCACCTCTGTAGTAGCCGCCCTTTGCCTTGGGGTCCTTAGACGAGGGGCTGCCAGGCAGAGGGTGGCCTTATGCGGGTCTGTTTTGACTTTTAGTCTAGCCAATCACAGCACGGTGGGCGGGGAGGGAGGCGGGAGGGAGAAGGGAACCAGAAAGGGGAGCGGTGGGAGAGAAGGGGCAGAAATGGGGATACAGGCATTTGGGTGGCTAAATTGCTTCCAAAAGGGGGTCGGACGGCATAGATTACGCTAGGTACACTCACCTCAGTTCACAAGGAAATGAGTGGACAGGGCCTGCAGGAGTCGGTAGACTCAGTCAGCATGGTGCTTCAGCCAATCACGGCACAGTGGACGGGGATTGAGGCATGAGGGAGAAGGGAACCAGGAAGGGGAGCGGTGGAAGGGAGGGGCACAAATGGTGATACAGGCACTTGGGTGTCTAAATTGCTTCCAAAAGGGGGTCGTAGGGCGCAGATTACACAAGGTACACTCACCTCAGTTCATGAGGAAATGAGGGGACAGGGCCTGCACGGGTCAGTAGAATCAGTCAGCACAGTGCTTCAGCCAATCACAGCACGGTGGGCGGGGAGGGAGGCGGGAGGGAGAACGGAACCAGCAAGGGGAATGGTGGGAGAGAAGGTTCAGAAATGGGATACAGGCATTTGGGTAGCTAAATTGCTTCCAAAAAGGGGTTGGATGGCACAGATTACACAAGGTACACTCACCTCAGTTCACAAGGAAAATGCTCGGGTCATAGATGATGGTATTCCCATGAGGGTTATCTGGAGATATTCTAGATTGCCAAAGGTGTACTGACTGGATAAGTCTCCTGGAAAGAGGCGTTTCACACATTAGGTGACCCAACGGGTGCATTTCAATTACAAGAGAATATTGGTATACTCTGCCTGGAGAGCAGGAAGACAGCTGTAGAGTTTGTGTGAGAACCTGGTTATTGTTATGTGTGCACGGTTGTCCTTCTACCTGTATTGTAAACTTAGCTTGGTGACTTCACCCATAGGTTTATGCATAGGACGGAGAGTTTTCACGACGAGAAGCTAGCATTGTGAATTTGGGATTGGCAGACGAGGTGAACCAGTGGTGGTGCGAGGAAGGCACATGTGCAGGATTGTGGTGTTGTGCCTGAGGAGGCAGCGATTGTGAAAGTGGGGCGGTGTGCAGAGCACACCTGATAAAGTGCAGAGCCAGAGAGGCTCGTAGAAAGTGAAAGTATTATTGGTGTCTTGTAACCCCTATATTTTGAACAGCGGATTATCAAAACCCTCAACCTGAGGTCAGTTAAAACGGTATTAAAATATATCAGGGCACTAGCGGGGGAGTTACCCCACTGAAACACTTGTGTAAAACACTACCACCTTATAAAGAAAAGTTTGTAAATTTAGGATAGAATGGTCCAAAAGTACACAAGTTAAATTAAAAAAGCCATGGCCACCTTGTGGAAGTTTCTCCAAAGACGTGCAGCAATCGCTACTGACACACATACAGGGCGCTTACAAGGGGATGAAATTGACGAAATGCATGGCCATATTCGAGTTGTGGCGCATGTTTCAGGAGGTAGAGGGGGACACCGCGAAGCGTCAGTTGATGCTAAGCCAGCAGGAGGGGAAAGACCCAGAGGCCCATCCCTCCGCACCTCCACCTGCCCCTCCAAGTGTAGTATCTGATGACACAGACGATGAGCAGAGAATGTATCCGATGAGAGAACTCAGGGCAGCAGAGGGGTATTCAAATCTGACATAGAAACCGCCACCATACACTAAAGAGGACAAGCAGAATTGTACAGGATAGCCACCAAGTAACGAAGGGGCGAGCAGTGAGGCAGAGCAGCGCGCAAAGGAGGAGTACAGAGGAATCAGAGCCTATGCAATTGAGCAATGCCTTTCGTCCCCTAACCCCTGACGAAAGGTCCAGATGACATAATCAAGGTCTCTGCATGTATAGTGCCTCTCGTGAGCATTTGGTCAAGGATTGCCTGATAGCCCCTCCTAGGCAACCGGGAAACACCAGCTCCCAATTGTAAAAAAGGTGCAGCAAAGTGGGAGTTTACTAACAATGTATGTCCCTTAGCACCCATTAATAAAACCGATCTCTAAATGGTAGTACTGGCCATCACCATCATCCACGAGACATTGAGTATACTAAACATTGCTACATTATTGGACTGTGTTGCAGATGGTAACTTCATGGATGATGTGTGGGCCAACACAAAGCTCCTTCTGCGTTTGGATAAAGTACCAGTAAAAGGGGTTGACAAACAGCCTCTGACATCCAGGCCTATTCATGAACAAGTTACACCCATGGGGGGATTGCAATTGTATTACAAGAAAAAAAGCAGTCCTTTGACTTTATCAAAGCAGCCCACCATCCAGTCATCCTGGGATTGCCATGGCTAGTGAAGTATAATTCATACATCAATTGGGCCGCCGGGTCCTCTTTCTGGGTTCTGAATACCGTAATCCTACCTGTTTCTCCTTTGGTTTTTCAGGACTACAAACGCCTTGTGTAAATCACACTTTACAAAATGCAGCCACTATTCTCCCGATGATTGCATCGATCCCCACTCAATATCAAGAGTTTAGGATGAGCAATGTAAGGATCTACCTCCTCACTATTCTGAACATTGTTCTATGGACCTCACCCCTGGGTCTCAAGTACCATTTTGCCTCATTTATGTTTTGTCCGACTCAGAGAAGGAAGCCTTATAGACTTACCTGCAAAGCAATCTGCAGAACAGACTCATTACCAAGTCCAAGTCCTCTGTCAGGGGTTCCTTTTCTTCATGCCTAAAAAGGTTTTGAAGGAGCAAAGACCCTGCTTGGACTATCATGGACTTAATAAACCCACCAGAAAGGACAAGTATTCCTTGCCCCTTATTAGTGACATACGGGAAGCCGTCCGAGGGTCACCATTTTCATGAAGATGGATGTCCGGGGTGCATGCCATCCCATCTGATTCCGATATGAGCTGGGAACAAATGGAAACAGCCTTCTGGACACTTTTTGGCCATTTTGAGTAGGCAAACACTCCTTCCATTTTCCAACGTTATATTGACCATATTTTCCCTGACATCTTGATCCATACTCTTATAGTTTATTTGGATGATATCCTGGTCTTCTCGATGAATGCTCAAGATCATGAGAACCACGTAAAGGAGGCATTGCAATGTCTTCGATGTTATCATCTCCTGGCCAAACCTGATAAATGTGCCTTGCATCAACTTTCAGTTTCCTATATGGTTTAAATTCTCTCAAAAGATGGCACCGACATGGACCCTACAAAGGTGCAGGCCATTCTGGAATGGCCAAGTCCCACTGATGTACACAAGCTACAATGCTTTCTGAGAATTGCTAACTTTTACAGGAAATTCATACACAATGTTTACGCCATCGTACAGCCCTTCTCAAGAAAGGGACACGTTCCTTTGGGTTACTGAAGCCATGAAGTACTTTGAGCAGCTTAAACAAGTTGTATTGATGGCTCCTATGCTTTCCGACACAAGGAAACCGTTTATTGTGGAAACAGGTGCCTCCACTACTGCCACTACTGCCATGGTGAGAATGTACTATAGGAATTTACTGGCACCTCAGAAGATGGAATCCACCATTGTCATCAGGCCAGGTGGGCATATTACTTTTTCCAATTTGTCTTACTCATAACATACATTCCCAGATCCAGGAACATATTGTGGTCAGCCAGAAGAAGGACGCTGACACTGTAAGGACATTTTACCAAGTGTTTTATTAAAGAATAAATAAGGCCTATTTTTCCCTGTGAATATGGGGTGTTCCCTACCTACTTTACTAACTGAAATGCCTGTCAGTCGTGAGTAATAGTCCAAATAAATCAGTCCACTGTCCAAGTGTAACCTAGCTGGCTCTACCACTATAATAACCAACTCAGTTCAGGAGAATGTCTCCCTTCTCCTGAATGCTGTGTCTTGGCCAAGATGCTTTTTTGGATTTTAATGTTCTGTTTAGTAGTTCATACGTAAAAAGGTCTCTTGTAACTTGTTGACTTAATTCCTGTGACTCCGTCAGGGCATTGTCCATTTCTCCTTCCACTCTCTTATGTGGTTTCTTTGTCCTATTAAGAATCCTTCCCTCAGTCTTTTAGGGCTCCAGGTTCTCTTGTATATTACCTTTCTCTCTTGATTGGTGGTTGATTCTCAAATACTTATCATTCACCTCTTCCCAAAGTGCTCTTCTATATGCTTGATTAATCCTTGTGACCCCACTAGGCCTTGGTTCCCAAATATCTCTATCTCCTTCTGCTTATTTTTTGGGTATTGTGTAATCTTTCCCTTTTCCCACTGTAATAGAGTTCCAGCTCTATTTCTCTCACTCTCCATGGTTTTTATATTTCTCAGTATCCCATTGACACAGTTTTGACTTATCAGTTTATTTCCCACTCTTCTCTCATGTGTACTGAGACAAGATTCTCTCCATTTATAATAACTCCCTTTAGGTGATCCGGTAGAACTGTTTCCCTTATTACCTTCTGCACTGTGGGGTAATGTCTCCGATACCTTAGGGGTTTTCTTTCTTACTCTGCTTCTTGGCTGATCCACGTTTCACTCTCTGCAGTGTCTGCTACATATGTGGTCAGCTCTGGTGCCACATCAGATCTGTTTAGGAGTTGCTTTCTCCCAAGGGTGGTGTTGGCATCGATGCCCGGGCCGGCCACTCACAATGGTTCTCACGTGATCAGGCCACCACTGAGTTCTTTACTCAGGGTCCCTTAGATTTCTCCTCTTCTCGCACGCCAGCTTCTCAGCATTTCTCTCAGCATTTCTCACCCTGTCGTTTCTGAGCCTTGGGGAGAAGGGACACATTCCCTTGATTCATCACAATACTTACTGATGCTCTTTCCTGCTAGCACATTCCTCAATCAACTGTTATCCATCCTGAAAGAATCTTTCCAAAGAATACATTCCTTCTATTGGTCGATCCTTTCTTACAGCAAGTAAAACATGCTCAACAATCGGACACCACAAGAGAGAATAATTCCTAACTTCAGAAGAAGAATCTGCATGAATTCCATGACTTTTGTTTCAAGGGAATCAATTGCTTATTCCTACTCTAGCACTCTGTAGACGGATCCTATGAAGGTGTCATAACAGACTTGTGTTTGGCCAAAAGGCATAAAGGCTACTTTTGACATTGTATTATGACACTTCTGGTGGCTGCATCTTGTGACTGACATGATGTATGTCTCTGCTTGTATGATCTGCCAGCAGATGAAGGTACAATGTCATCCTCCTCTTGTCCTACTCCACTCCCATGAACTATCTGGGATTACTTGGCAGCACATATCCACATATTTCATCATAGACCTGTCCCCTTCCTCTGGACACACTACCATAACAGTGAGATAGTATTCAATGACTAAGCATGCGCATTTCACTCCATTTCCTCACTCTCCATTGGCACCTGAGATGGCTAAGAAGTTTCTTCATCACATATTTCAGTTGCATGGGTTGCCATCCACTATTGTTTCTGATCATGGCAAACAGTATACGTCATGTTTTGGTCTGCCCTCTGCAAGACTTTGGGGAATCAAAGATCTCTCTCATCTGGCTACCACTCTCAGACCAACGGTCAAACCGGGCATCTGAACCAAACCTGGGAACACTATTTGCATTGTTTCTCTACTGCAGCACATGACAATTGGTGTGATCTACTTCCCCTTGTGAAATATGCATATATCGACATGACACACTCTTCTACAGCATGGGCCCTTTCCTGTGCACATTTGGCTATCGCCCATAGACCATTCCTTTTCTTGTTCCTCCTGACTCTGATTTACCTGCACTGGATGAGCATGCTGACAGGCTGCATGAAGGCCCTTGACATGCCTTTGCCAGTCTTCAGGATGCTTGGAGTAAGATGTGTCACTTGGTGTGTGCATTGTCCAGGTTTCTACCCTCTCATGTGTGTCCTTCCAAGCTAGGTGTGTTGGAGCCTTCAAGATAATGCACCATCTCAAACCTGTGGAATTGTGTCTCTGTCTTTCTCCTTCCTAGTCCAGGATACATCTGTTTTTTTTTCATGTTGACCAATTGAAGGCCCATGTTCAGGACTGCTTTGGCAGGAACAATTTTGGACCGCCAGCTCCTGTCCCGCCTGATTATGAGGTGGCACAGATCTACAATTCTCGGCTTTACCGTGGGAAACTTCAATACCTGTTTGAGTGGAAGGGCTACAGTCGCTGTGACCATTATTGGGAATAGTGTGAAAATATACATGATTCATCCCTCCTGAGCTCTTCCATACTACAGACAGCAAGCAAGGTTTTTTCCCCCAAAGGTTTTCTCCCGGGTTGTCACCCCAGTCTGTTCCAGCCTCCAGAAGGATTATGCAGTTTGGAGAGGCTACCACAGTCTCCACTTTACAGATACCCTCCGTCCACTGGCCTCCACACGCAGGTACATCTTTTCACATGATAAGCAGACACTCTATTTATTGAAGACAAAATTGTGTTCAATAGAATATCTCTTGGTATATGTATGGTATTCATTATGAAGTGTTCTCATTTATTTGAAGTAAATCGGTTGATTGAATTTGATATAACAATACATTCGTAATAATTGCATTTTTTTTAAAAATCACAAAAAGTGAAAATTACCCTTTTGAAACAATATTGGGTAAAATAGTACTCTTGCTTGTATGAATGCGGCTTTTAGGCATGTTTCTCCCTGGTGGTTCCTCTTCTACAATTCATGTTTAGATCTGAAGTCGTTTATGATCAGTTTCTCAGACAATGGATGAATTTGCTGCTCTGAATATAAGTCAACCCATATCCACACCCAAGACAGTCAAATGTTTTTTTTTTTTTCCCTCGCCCTTATCAAAGTATTTTCTGTTGAGTTAAACATACAACTATCCATAGAACATGTTAAAATTGTCTACTATGCTGAGGACATCACCTCAATTGGCAATACCTCAATAATGCTCTTTTCCATTTTTGATGAAATATCTAATAGTCCTATTCCTTCTAATTCCATTGCAGCCTTTTAAGGGCTTTGTATCACCCAGGAAGACTCCTTCGACACCAATACTCTGAGCTGTAGGATTGCCAGATCTTACTCTGTTGATCTGGAACCTAAAGTCATTACCACCACAAAACAACCTGAGGAGGTTGATTAATGGTCCCTTGTTTAGTCTTAGTCACTTCCACCAGAACAGGCAGTAAAAACGTTGTCACTTCACTAGATGTATGTTTTACAATAAATGAAAGAATTTAGCTTACACAATTTCACACTTTCTACGTGCACTGACTAATTCCTCTTTTGAAACAACCGTGTTCACTGCACAGCTGGTCAATGCAGTGTTCAACTACCAAAGAAGACCTTTCTTGGCCCTTAGAAATCCTTCAATGCTTGAATTTCTAATATTCCATGTCCAGAAAATATGCTGGAATATATTGACATATATTGTGAATATTAATTGATGAAATGTGATACTCGCTATTAAATTATGCAAGACCAGAATGATATTTAACACTGAAAGATCAATAAATGAATACTAGACTGGTAAAACAATGTAAAAACAATAGGCACCAATAGTTCTTCTCTAAAGAAAACATGTATTTTTGTTGCCATCACTAAAAGAAAATGTGACTCCAATGTGTTCTTCATATTTGCTGCCATTTGAAAGAGAACATGGTTAACTGTGTAACGTGCATTTTTATTTTACATGAGGAAACGATAATAATGTAAAGGCAATTATAAAGTTTGACTTGGTATAATAGATTGCATCATGTCTATTGATAGAATAACCTATCTTTTGACTGCTATTATAACCAAAACAGACTTAAATTGTACATGTCCCCTTCATTAAATATTACAGAGATGTATGTCAGTGTAAGTGTGTATGTAACTTTTTTTAACTCAAACAGTCTGCTTTTATGCATTGGCAGCTTTCTTGAAACCATCAGGGTCCAGGCTCCATCAATATACCACTTTGATCTATGTATTGGAGATGAATGACCCATCTTTATTTATTGGAGACAATACACACTATTTCCAAACTATGAGAGACATATATAAATGAAAGTAATTTACCCTGGAAAGGACAACACCCATGGTCTTACATTTTTAAGATAATCTGAAAGTCAACAATTTCAGTTTCTGGTGGGCCAATAAGTTCAATATTAAAAGCAGATGCCAAGGGCAGGTCATCAATCTTTAACCTTGGGGAGTATTTTGCTTAAAAGAGAACAGGGAGCATTACAAGTTTGCAGGCATCCTGCCGGTAATTTTGGCACGATAAAGGCAAACTTACCGACCATTTCCACTGCCTGATATCCTGGTATTACTGGGATATTACAGGTAGCAGAAAGGGCAGTAAATCTCCATTCAACGGGACTCCATGGAGAGAATTGCCAGAATGTCTGGTACCGGTAATGTGCCAGAAATACTGTCTGTTTTGTGCTAGTGGGGGCCTGATTTACATACAGCTCTGTACTGTATGTAAATCAGTGAACCCCCACTGTCAAACATGTAGTTTGCCAGTACAGGAACATTTCTGGTTCCGGAATTACCAGCAATTTTACTGGCAACTTTCACAGACGTGCAAACTTGTAAATGTGTTTCTGTTCCTTTAAGGTACCTATTAAAATCATCCTTTTTTGAAATAGTGCCTCTATCTCATAGCAGACAGATTCTGTTGAAACAGGGACAAGTCACAAAAATGAAATGCAGCTTTAAAATGTTTAGCTAAAACAATGCCTTCTAACTGACCATTATTATCAATTGTAATTTCTGAACCATTCCAGTCCAAATAATGTATACAGATCAAGAATCAGCTGAAAACACAGATCAACTGTATGTAAAACAATATATTGAAATGTTTGATTTATACATTAGTTGCATATGTTAATAACTCCATCATGCATAACGGGACACAACAAAATTATACTTTCAGATTAAGAATATTCTTATGAAATGTAACATCTCATTTTCATTAATGGCACATGTCCATGTAGAGAATATTTTGTAAAATGAACATTCAGGATCAATGTTCATTTCACTTAGAACGGAGAGACTATGGTCCTAATTCACAGAAGTGTTTTATAATTGGCAAAACCCCATTGGAAAACACTGTGTGAATTAGGCCTTATGTTTTCACTATCAACTTTTAATTCATGCAAACTCACTGGGCTCATAGAAGCAAGGAGGAGGGCTTTGGCGGGTGTTAGAAAGTAAATGGAACCTATCACAGGCTATGTCTAGTCCAAACTGCGGGGTGAACTTGATTCTATTAATATAGTGCAATAGTCAGGCTCTGCTGTCTCTGCAATTAAACAAAAACACCAATCCAGAAAAACCAAAACCTTTAGAATTATTTTCAAACAATCCTGCATTACGACATATGTCAAAACGTTGTAATTCCAAGCTAGGATTGAATGCTTTGTTTCAGATGTAACATAAAATTTAGTAACAAAGAAGTGCTTTTTGGACTACTTCTCGGGGTCACACACAAAGGCATCTCTACAAACAGAGCAAGGGAAAGAAAAGGATGGATAAGTCATATGGAAAAAGAGAGGCTCATCTGTGTCATTGAATACGCCACTTAACATTGTGTGGTGCTGCAGGAAAAGGCTACACCTAAGTAGAGGGTGCTAAGTTGTAGAGGAGCCTTCTAATAAAGAAAATGATTAAAGAAAAGAAGAGTTGCTTATTTGGAGATTGGCAGCAAGATGTCCAATGCCGTGTTTTTTGCAGATGGTAAGGCATAGATTGCGACATTGAGAAAGAGAGAGAGAGAGAGAGAGAGAGGGAGAGAGAGAGCGAGAGAGAGAAAGGGGGGGAGAGAGAGAGAGAGAGAGAGAGAGAGAGAGAGAGAGAGAGAGAGAGAAAGGGAAAAGGTGGGTTGGAGATTTAAAAAATAGGGAGATAGCGAGACGGAGAAAACAGAGAGAGAGATTTAGGGAAGAAAGAGAGAGAGCTAGGAATTGACATGGAAATCGAAGGACATAGAAAGGAAGAAACAGAGACAGGATTCAGACGGAAATTAAAGGGCAAAGAAAGGAAGAGGTGGGTAGAAACAAAGCGAGAGAGAGCGAGAAAGAGAGAGACCAAAAAGGACAAGAGATGAAACTGATTGAAAATAACCTTCAGTTCAAAGAGTGGAGCGGTAGATATGATGTAAACTCAATGGATTTCTATTGCACCATCCTATGGAAAAAAGCGTAATGTGTTAGTCAGACATACAATAAGAGAAATGTTGACATTTTACTTTTAAAGGAAGTGGACAAAGAACACATGGGCATAGACGAAATACTCAAACCAAACAAGTGATGCTGAAAAGAAGTATAGAGCATGCATCCAGACAAGACTTCATCACAGAAGGGGAATACAAAGGGGAGGGAATGGGCTGTCTTCTATTAAGACATATAGTAGCCAAAACCCCTTACAATCCTCTCGAGCTTCAAATACTTTTAAAAGTTAATATTCTATTGAAATCAATAATTGCCCATAAAAGTCATCCGAGCATAATAAATGTATGTTACATACCACAGCAAATCCCTTTGTCTTTCTTTTCACGTTTCCTCCAACTGTCTCACAAATAAGATACAGCCCTTCCCTCACAAAGAGCTATGAATTTATGTTCTAATTAAATTAAATGATTTAATGCAAAGTGACTTTATATGCCCATTAATCTCATGCTACGCTTCCCTATTTCTAGAGCGGGACAAGCTGATCTAAGAACAATAGAAAGTGGCAGAATAAATGAAGACAATACAATACATCTTTTAAATAACTTGAAAGATGTAGACCGGAAGAGCACGACACAGGAAAAGTAATACATTGGACGAATAACATTATAAGGTTTTTGTGGTTGCATGCTACTTGCATTTTCAATAAAAAATGTTCCTAGGTATCTATAGTGCTTTAAGCCTATAATTCCAGCAAACATTAATGATTTATAACAGATGCCTGAATATTTTCATTCAAATGGAACAATACACTTTCATCAGTTTGTTACCCCATTGAACGTACAAGTTTCCCAAACATCACTGCAGGCGGATTTATCATGCACGGGTTTTACAAGGAACCCCCCACACACCCTTCCCTGACAGTGCACAATTCATATTGTTGGGATTGGTGACACTGGGAATCAGAATTGTCAGCAGCGATTGCAGAGGGACATCTTTATCAACTATTATCAAAGTTATAACCTTGAAAGTAAAAACTACTGTCCTGATACACAAGATGTCATGCCCAATGACCCAAAATCGGTGCTCTTTCTAAATGTCACACATACTGAAAGCACCTTGTGACATGTAAGCAAACACACAACCCAATGCCAAAGGTTTAAAAAAGAGAGACACAAAAGGAAGATTGAAAGGCTCAGGAACATAATCTGGAATGGAGCACACGCACACACACACACGCACGCACGCACGCACGCACGCACACACACACACACACACTCTCTCTCTCTCTCTCTCTCTCTAATGTCTCCCTCCACCGGACCCACACACACATCGGCACTGACACACAAGTTATATGACATGACATCTCTTCAAAAGGAATACCCATTTATAGATTTACATCGTAACAAATAGTCTTAATTGTGGGATCGGATATACACAGAACCAATATTAATACATCCACAAGCTTACAACAAATATGTACTGGAGCGCATATCGACACAACACAAATGACCGCAGGTAACCAGGAACACACAGACTGTGGCACATGCATGCACATACACTGGTCCATGTTTATACACATAACACATTGTTGGGAAGGTTTACATAATGTAATTGGGTTTTATGTGTGGACTGCACCATACTTACATTCTTTCAAACGCGTTGCTCTGTGCTGATACCTTTGTAATGATTGCTAATGCAAGAGAACTCTATGCACAGGTAGGCATGTCCAGCACGAGAACCGAGAAATACATATCTGAGTCCACCACCCCCACTGCATCCCGCTGTGGAGGGACGAAGACGAGAATGTTTAACCATTGACAACTGCAATGCAACACAACTCAGTTACCACATATTCTTCATAGTCTGTAGACAGTGACTTGAAATCTGTAACTGCTTGGGTTTAATACATGGCTTGACCTTCATGTGGTTACTTCTCGAAGAGAAGGGGGTGCTTATGTGGTTTAGATGGAAAGGCCAGGACCTCTATGGAACCTATAAATGCATGGAATTCCTGAACTGAAGAGTGAGGCTTGAGGAAATACATGTCTGGCTATGCTCTCGCACAAACACATGTCTGTGTGGGGAAGGCGTAGTAGACTGGCCAAGTTTATAAAAATGTCGCGCAAAAATACAGTCTACAGATTCAGCATGGCCGAGCGCCCACCCGCCCAGGCGATCAGAAAGAACTACATTTACCAGCCACCCATATCTATCTTACGGGTCCGAAATTACATGTTTTCTGCATTTCATTATGGTTCGGTGGCATTCCCATCAAGAGATGGATCGGCGGAGCTATATTTTATGCAGCGATCTATGTGAAGGGTGCATTGATGCTATGCAGATTGAGGTCGGAACACATATCTAAACATGCTCATGGAGAGTTACCACAACACGTGCCTGGATCCAGCTGTCCTATACAAGGGTGGTCTCTACGAAAAGCCAACATGTTTGGAAGTCCAACAGGAACTTTGTATATAGTGTGTTTTTTTTGGCTTGCCTTTTACAGTGCCCTTAGTCTGGGTAAAACCAAGACTGCATTTGATCTTTGGAAATATGAGCAAGCAAGCGTCCACCATCCCTTTCCAGTATCGCCTACAGAGGTTGTTTTCCTTTTGGCACCTGAGCTGACATACAAAAAATCTACAGAAAACCTATCCATGTTTGGTATTGCTGACACACCTGGGGAGGAAAAGAAGCTCAGTGGCAACGCGTTCATCTTGGATGCAAAACGACGCAGCGCACCAAAGATTAGAATCGGGATCCCGTGCTTAGAAACCACTATTTTTTTTATCAAGCGTGTTATAAAAGAACAATTATGATAACAATGATATGCTTCTTTTTTTTAAGGGGCCTGAACAAGAAAGCCAGCCACTCCAGAAGTAAAGAGCCACATGGTGCTGGCCACAGCAAAAGGAGCTTGCATTACAACCCCCCCCCCTTTTTTTTCGTTTTTTTGTAGAGGTCGCAAGGGAGACCACAGAGGTCCCATTTGCGACCTCTGGCGAGCCCTAAATGACGTCCCTGTTACCTTCGCTTATATATAGTATTTCAAGACACCCAATATTATTTATTTATATTTTTAAAGCCGTGGGCATTGAGGCGCTGTTACACAAATTGTTTGTTTTTCTAGTTGCGTAATTGTTTTTTTTGTTGTCTTAGTTGCGTATTTATAACGTGCTTAAATACCCCCAAGGGTTTCTAAGCGTGGTCCCGGGGATCGAACTTGTGTTGCTTCGTGCTGAGCTATCCTCCCGGGACAAAATTAGCACAACCTTACTCTGACAGCAATTCTATGAATTAATTCTAAGTGAGAAAAACAACTAAATATTTAAAACTTTTGTTTAAAAAACGTTTTAAAACCTTCACTTGTCCTTCCATACCTTGCTATTGTTATTCTGCAGTGCACAATACGATATCACGCGTAAAGGGGTGAATTACTGTGATTGTTTATGCTGATAAGAGGTGTAAGTAATATTCGATTGTGATTATTGAAGTTCTAAGCAGAGGCTTGTGCCAGTCAATATCCCCCACACTTCAGCACAAATACAACGGAACACAAGCAGGCTTCAGGGTATACTGCAAAACAAAAAAGGCACACGTGATTCTGTGACATCAAAAAGGACATTTTGACTCTGAAGTATTCAACCCCGGAACGGGTGATACATTGAGATGCAGGGTAAATGCTAAACAGGTCTAAGATCTGGAACACATGTATAATATTTTGGCTGGAATCCTCGTAATTCAAGTTTCGCAAAATCATCTATTGAAAGGTACACAACTATAATACTTAGCAACGACAAGTAGGTGTTTGCAAATGCCTGATATGGCAATAGCCTCATGAAGCCAGTATGGTCTAACAGATGGAGGTAACAGCCTAGTAAAGAAAGTGCCATGTGAGGGCTGCTGCTCTAATGCACCCAGGACCCCATATCGTTATCGTCATTAGCATCCAGGCAAACATTCAAGGGTAGTAATGTTTGTCTGAGATCGAAGAAGACTAGCCCGCTGCCTGTTTAAATAGTTCTTTAGGATTAGGATTAGATTTCATTTTTTACTTTTATTTGTTTTATTTCCCTGGACTATTTTTACTTTCCCTCCATTTCATTGTCTGTATAGTTCAATTTCATACAGGTTTAGAAACTTTTCATTCTACACTTCATGTAGTTGTTTTGTTTGTCTACACATTTGAATGTTTTAATGTTCTCCAAGCGCATCTGTTCATTGTCGGTCATGTGTATTGTGCCCTCACTATGTGTGTCATGTTGATGCTGTGAGGTTTGCTGGGGGAGGGGTGCACATGTGCCTGACATGTACAAGTGACAGCTTGAAGGTGCACTGGATGATTTTCAGATTCCATTCCATGTGCAGGTGCACTGGGTGTTTGACATCATTGTGTTGCTGTTGTTGAAGTGAAGGCTTCAGTTGTGTGTGTGATGGTGTACATAGTGGTATGGTTGTGGTGATGTGTGGATGTCTTCTGATGGTTTTTATAGTCTCTCATTGGGGATGGATTGCCACCTGTGCATTTGTATTGCCATATGTTGCACATGTTTTAAATGTGTGTTGTATCTGGTGTCATCTGTATTGCCTCTGCACATTTGCTACTAGAGGTGGAGTTTATTTTGCGTTAAATACATTCCAGGTCCACTGTTGTTCAGGTGTTTGCTTGACACATGCTTGGGATTGTATATGTGCCCACATTCCATTCACTGTTGTGGTATTTGCCATTGTCACTGCTGCGGTGAGAAGTGGCCTCACTGTGGATGGGTGGCCTGGACACATCACTTATGCATTTGACATTTCATTGCTGTGTCACTCACATGTCATGTCTGTTGATTATGCTAAAATTTATTTCAGAAAATTTGTGTTTCAAATATAAAGAAACGTATTACAAACAACTAACTGGAACCGCAATGGGAGCAACCATGGCACCATCATATGCGAATACGTTTATGTATGATTTTGAAACTAGGGTCATCATCAATCACCCACAATGGAGCATAGACTTGAAAAAGTGGTATCGATATATCGATGATATATTTGGGATTTGGTCAGGCAGTCGAGAAGAGCTCAACACTTTTTTACTGTATCTGAACAACATCGACAACAGAATACAATTTACTATGGAAATAGGCAATCCAAATATTCATTAACTAGACGTCCAAACAGCGATCGATGGCTCTAGGATTTTAACAAAATTGTACTCGAAACCCACCGACAGAAATAACCTCCTTCACAGAATGAGTTTTCATCCACCAAACATCCTTCGCAATTTACAATTTGGCCAAAAGTTGCGAATTAAAAGGATTGTAAGCGATCCAGTAGAATGTGATCAGGAATTGAACAAACTACACATGAAACTTAAAGAGAGAGGATACCCTGAGGATGATCTCCTAGCTACCAGGACCAAAACAGACACGCAAGATCGTACACAACTGTTGTCCAAAAAACCTGAACGTACGAGTCCAGAATTGGTCTTTGTTACAAAATACTCCATTCAGAGTAGATAAATCAAAGACAGTGTGCTTAAAAGATGGAATATACTACAGAACGATCAGAGGACAAAAGAACTGCTTGCACAACCACCAGTGTTTGCGTACCAAAAAAGCAATAACCTACAAAACCTATTGGTCAACACACACAGTAAGAAATCCAAACAAAAAGCTGCTGACAAATACCCAGGGACATATCCATGCATGAGTTGTGGCAATTGCAATAACATTATTAAAGGACCATATATATCGCATCCAAGGACAGGAGAGAAAATCCAACTCAAACATCAAGCCACCTGTTTGTCAGAGAACGTTATTTACGCTATCAAATGCCATGTGCTAAGTATTATGTCGGCGAGACCGCACAGAAAATATGAGTATGTATCAATGAACATAAATCCTGCATCCAAATTTACAACAAAACATCAGCAGTGGCAAGACACTTTGTCAAAAGGGACACACAATAGCACAGCTCAGATTTACAGTGCTAGAAGTGATCCCCACCAAAGGACAGAATACGAACATGAAAAAACTGAGAGCCCAGAAAGAAGCGTTTTGGATAGAAAAGTTAGGGTCCCTGACACCGGAAGGGATGAATGAAGATTTCGATTTGAGTTGTTTTTTTATGAAGGATTCACATTATTTGTGTTCAGCTCCAGCATTATATGTTTATCAGCATTACGTTGTCCTTATCCATTTGTTTTCTATTTTTTATTTTTCAAACCCATTAACATACTGATAAGCATTTCAGATTAATATGAAGCATTTCTTATTTTTTTGATCAGTTCAATTCCTCCTTCTTCTGCATAATGTTCTTGTATTTTTAAATGTTTTATTTTTTTAATAATTTCTTCTTTGAATTATGTATCTTCTATTATATCTGTTTATTTCCTCATATGATTTCTTTCTTTTTTCTTACTATTGATTTACATCACAATTAGATGCATGCTCTCAGATTGACAGGGTAATTCATAGAATTTCGCACAAAAGCGGCGCATGCGGCTGGCGCACAGTGTGCGCGTGTGAATGTCTGCGCCAGCCGCATGCGCTAAAATCGATTTCCGCTTACAGCGTATTCATGGATTTTCGAATCCAAAACCAGCCGTGGCGCAGAGTGGCGCAGCAACCCTGCAGCAGCACCAGTTACGCCCCCAAGAACGACCCTAGCGCAAGGAAAAGCCATCAAAATCCCCAATCCAGCGCAAAGGGCTGCGCTAACCCTGGACCAGTGAACAGGGCTGCCAAACAGCAAACTCCAAGCGGGGAACGTGTATTACTGGGGTTCACGTGAAGTTTCACATGCGAAAGGGCCTGTGTGAGTGGGGTACGTGTATAACTGGGATTCGCGGGAAGTTTCACACGCGATTTCAGCAGGGTACGTGTATTTCGGGGGTTCGCGTGAAGTTTCACACGCGAAAGGGCCTGTGCGAGTGGGGTACGTGTATAACTGGGGTTCGCGGGAAGTTTCACATGCGATTGGAGCAGGGTACGTGTATTACGGGGGTTCGCAGGAAGTTTCACACGCGAAAGGGCCTGTGCGAGAGGGGTACGTGTATAACTGGGGTTTGCGGGAAGTTTCACACGCGAAAGGTCCTGTGCGAGTAGAGAACGTGTATAACTGGGGTTTGCGGGAAGTTTCACACGCGATTTCTGCAGGGTACGTGTATTACGGGGGTTCGTGGGAAGTTTCACACGCGAAAGGGCATGTGCGAGTGGGGTACGTGTATAACTGGGGTTCGCGGGAAGTTTCTCACACGCGATTTCAGCAGGGTACGTGTATTTCAGCGGTTTGTGTGAAGTTTCACACGCGAAAGGGCCTGTGCGAGTTGGGTACATGTATAACTGGGGTTTGCGTGAAGTTTCACACGCGAAAGGGCCTGTGCGAGTGGAGAACGTGTATAACTGGGGTTTGCGGGAAGTTTCACACGCGATTTCAGCAGGGTACGTGTATTACGGGGGTTCGCGGGAAGTTTCACACGCGAAAGGGCCTGTGCGAGTGGGGTACGTGTATAACTGGGGTTCGCCGGAAGTTTGTCAGACGCGATTTCAGCAGGGTACGTGTATTTCAGCGGTTTGCGTGAAGTTTCACACGCGAAAGGGCCTGTGCGAGTGGGGTACATGTATAACTGGGGTTCGCGTGAAGTTTCACACGCGAAAGGGCCTGTGCGCGTGGGGTACGTGTATAACTGGGGTTCGCGTGAAGTTTCACACGCAATTGGAGCAGGGTACGTGCATTAAGGGGGTTCACAGGAAGTTTCACATGCGAAAGGGCCTGTGCGAGTGGGGTACGTGTATAACTGGGGTTCGCGGTAAGTTTCACACGCGAAAGGGCCTGTGCGAGTGGGGTACGTGTATAACTGGGGTTCGCGGGACGTTTCACACCCAATTTCAGCATTCATTACGTGATTTTGCTGTCAGAGCGGGGTACGTGAATTTCAGGGGTGCGCAGTGAGTCCTACACGTGAATTGGCAGTGTGGGTCCTCCCAGGTGTTCCCTCCACAACACGCACGGCACCTGCAGGCAACCCACACCACAGAGGACTACCCCCCACCGCTGGTCATGTCCCGCAGGCAGCACATCCACCATGGGCATGCCCCACAGCCAAGCCACATGTCAGCTTGCACCCCCACCCCCAGCAGTCAGGGGCACCTGCCAGCAGGCCCCCACACATGTCCCCCTGCACCCCCACCCCCCAGCAGTCAGGGGCACCTGCCATCAGGCCCCCACTCATGCCCCACACGTGTCCCCCTGCACCCCCACCCCCCAGCAGTCAGGGGCACCTGCCAGCAGGCCCCCACTCATGTCCCACACATGTCCCCCTACACCTCCATCCCACTCCCCAGCAGTCAGGGGCACCTGCCAGCAGGCCCCCACTCATGTCCCACACATGTCCCCTCCACCCCCACCCCCAGCAGTCAGGGGCACCTGCCAGCAGGCACCCACTCATGTCCCACACATGTCCCCCTGCACCCCCACCCCCAGCAGTCAGGGGCACCTGCCAGCAGGCCCCCACTCATGTCCCTCACATGTCCCCCTGCACCCCCACCCCCCAGCAGTCAGGGGCACCTGCCAGCAGGCCCCACTCATGTCCCACACATGTCCCCCTGCACCTCCACTCCCCAGCAGTCAGGTGCACCTGCCAGCAGGCCCATACACATGTCCCCCTGCACCCCCACCCCCCAGCAGTCAGGGGCACCTGCCAGCAGGCCCCCACACATGTCCCCCTGCACCCCCATACCCCAGCAGTCAGGGGCACCTGCCAGCAGGCCCCCACTCATGTCCCACACATGTCCCTCTGCACCCCCACCCCCCAGCAGTCAGGGGCACCTGCCAGCAGGCCCCCACTCATGTCCCACACATGTCCCCCTGCACACCCACCCCCCAGCAGGCAGGGGCACCTGCCAGCAGGCCCCCCACACATGTCCCCCCCGACAGGTCATCACACTCCAGACCCATGCCCCTCATGGCCACCCAAGTCCCACCCCAGTCCAAACACCCCACATTGAATTCCCAAAGTCATGATAGAAAATACATAACCAGCATGGCCATGAATCAATGTCCCTCAGACCCACGCAATGGTGACACATGACTGTGAAAAGATCAACATTGTGACATGCACAAAACAAATGATATAAGACCACATCAGTAAAGTATATAATGAATGTGTATTCAATAATTAACCAAATGAATATAACAAAATCACACAATAATGGAAATAATGAAGAAAAAGCTGCATGTCCAAAATATTAAAAAAAGATGTGTGAAAGCAGAATCCAAATCAATCCAAAAGCAAATGGGTCCAAAGAGTCTGTCCGTCCAAACAAATCCAAAGTGTAAAAATAAGACACATCCATTGATCCATGGTAAAAAAGAAACTTAAATGAAGTGAAATCCAGTGTTGAACTATACACAAAGTACAAATCCAGGGTCCATGAACCCAACCATTGAAAGGAAACCTACAAAAACCCTACCTAATGAACAACTATATACAAAAAGGTGGGGCATTGTCCTAGCACCCCAAATGAAATGAAAACCAAAAGGAAACCTAACACTATTTAACTATATACAATGGCAGCGGGCTCGTCTGACGGCTCACTTCCTGATTTCCCAGGCCGGGGCATCATCAAACTCTTGCTCGATGTCCTGGAGGCGGTCCTCTTCCATGGCCCCGAGGGTTCGCAGGGACGATGACATCCGGACCTCCAGGCCCCTGCGAATTGCCTCGAGGCACTCGGCCCGCCTCAGAGCCCTTTGCATGGAGTTCTCCGCCCTGACCATCGTGAGCCGTGCCTCTTCCGCCCGCTGCCGCTCTGCATCTATAGCATGGCCTAACCACTGCCACACGGAAGACACTTCCCGTCCTATGTCCTCCTGCCCTCCGGCCGATGCCTGCCCCTCCGATGTCGAAGGCCCCAAGCCATCATGGCTCCCACCTTGTTGCTGCTGCTGCTGTGCCTGTGCCCGTGCCCTGGCTCCTGCTGCCTGCACATCCTCCTCCGGCTGGAGTTCAGTTGTTGAGGTGGCCACCACTGCTGGACGTCTGACTCCCAACTGTGGCAGGGATGTTTCCTCCACCAGCCTGGCCGCATGGTCAGAGGCAGCTCCACAGGGTACCCAGGTGATACGTGGGTGGGAAGATGACACGGAGGAGGACTGGCGCATAGGGGGTTCAGGTGAGGAGGGCGTCGAAGCAAGGTTCAGCAAACGGAGGCATCCGACCTGGGTGACCTGTCCCTGTAGGCTGACGTGGTCAACAAGCCATTCGAGATGACGATAGTCTCCCCATGAAAAGAATGCAGGTCACCTTGCATGGCCCGTTGACGCAACGCCACCCCACCCGGGACCGGCTCAACTCGGTCCCGGATAGCCACGTCCGCAGGGAGAGGAAGGCCAGTTGTTGTAAGCGGATCTCCTCCCTGAAAACGGATATGGACGTAGGCATCCCTGCTGGTGCGGGATGATGCAGTCACAGGATCGGGGACAGGATTACACACAGGCACCTCCGCGGGGGCCTGTGCTGCCTCCTGTCTCTGCCCCTGCACTGCACCACTGGCACCAGTGGAATCCCACCTCCAGACCCCATCTCTGTCCCTTGCGCGGCCTCCTCCTCCACCAAACCCCCTACCAACCTGGATGACTCCGTGCCATCTTCCTTCGTCAGACCCTGTGCGGTCTCAGCTGCCCCTTCTGCTGCCGAGGAGTCCAACTCCGTCCGCCTCTTGGACCTACCCTCGGCAGCTGCAGCCTGGGACGCGGCACCGGACTCCTCACTCCCTGACGAGATCACAACCTGGGAGGGGAGCCGGGCCTTGCGTCTCCGGCTGGTGGTGTGATCCCCGCCGCTGTGCTCCACAGCACCCTCTCCGCCCTCTTCATCAGCTGACGCTGCAGACAGGGAGAGATAGGAGACAGGCATGAGGACACTGTACAATGGACTGATACACACATGCCAGTTGCACATGAGTGGCAGTGTCAAACTTCAGACATGGCATCTCAATCCCCAACACACATGGCATGTCAACTCACACACATGAGCAATTCCACAGCCATATGGCAACAGCCAGCACCATCCATACACATACAACAGCATGAGCAGCCAAAGGTGAGCCAGACATCACATGAAACACAGGGAGTGCACTAGACAAAAACACACGTCACCAAACTTACATGCATGTGTACACCTCCACCAACTGTCGCAGTGATGAGATCGGCATCCATGTCACATCTGGCAATCAGTCTTCTACAAATCAGTGTCCCAAGCATCCATGTTGCATCACTGCTGCACCCTTGTGAAATACACACACATGCACATGTACACGGTGCAGATACATGCAGCTGGAACCGACATCCATGTGTGACACCACAACCATGCCAACTTACATACACAGTCATTCAAACATGTGTGCTCACACATCTGCATTTGGCATGCAAGTTTACACACACATGCACCATCCATGTGTCTCACACATGAGAGGACTCGCATGTGTTAGCCTCACGGCCCTGTACATACACATCCATACATGGCCCTACAAAACCACATGTGCAACCTGCACACTACCGGCACACCACCACACGCACAGCTTACAATCAGTATGCATGTACACTTACCGCTCGACTCCAGACGGGTCTGCATCTCAAGGACCTGGACGTGGAGCGCTGGGGATATGCATTCCAACGCCCTCATTTGATGTTCCAATAGGTGGCCCCGGCGCCCCTTAGCATCCGCTGCCTTCAAGAGGCGCCGGGCATTGTTGAGGGTCCTGGACCTGAAGTCCTCCCAGCGCTACTTGACATGTTTGAATTTGCGGACTGCCACCCCCTCCGCATTGATGGCAGTCACGATGTCCGTCCAGATCCTGGTCCATCCTTCCTTGTCGGCACGCAAACCTCCGAAGAGGGCATCATACTGCCCCAGGACTTGCTCCACCAGGACACCAACTTCGGTGGCCCTCTGCCTCTCTGGCTGGGGGTTGCCAGTGGTGCCAAATGGTGGTGTGCCGACATGGCAACCCCAGAGGCAGGTGTGGGTGGGCAACTGGGTCCTTTGGTCCAATGTAATCGCGTGCGTGTGCTGACATACTTACGTGCTAAGGCCCTTTCCTCGAATTACATGCTGACGTGCACGATTTTCACACGCCAAAACACTCCGTGTCAAGCTGGCCACGCGAAAATACACGGAAGACCACGCTCCTGCCCTGAAGGCCATTTTCCTGCCCCCCAGAGCCCCGAGCACGCTCCCACCTGCCATCTGCTGCTGCCTGACTGCCTGCTGCCCACTAGCCCTGCTATTTGGTGCCTGCACATCAGCCATCTGCAGGGGTCCAGTTGCTGTGTCCACCCCTGCCGGAACAGCAGACTCCCGACTGGGATACCATTGCTCCACAGCTCAGCCCCAGGACACAGTTGCCCACCCACGCCTGCCTCGGGGGTCGCCATGTCGGGGCAAACAGCATCTGAGACCACTTCCGACCCCCAGCCAGAGGGGCAGAGGGCCACCAGCTTCAGTCAGAAGGAAGTTGGTGCCCTGGTGGAGCATGTCCTGGGGCATTATGATGCCCTCTTTGGAACATCACGCACCAACAAGGAAGGATGGGATAGGATCTGGGACGACTTTGTGGTTGCCAACAACGCGGAGGGGGTGGCAACCCACAACATCAAGCAAGTCAAGAAGCACTGGGAGGACGTGAGGTCCATGACCCTCATAAAGGCCCGGCGCCTCATGGAGGGGGGCCGGGGCAGCATGAGTACCATCCGGATGAGGGTCCTGAAACGCGTAGGCCCTTCGCTACACGGCCAGATCCTTCAGAGGCAGACCCGTCTGGAGTTGAGCGGTAAGTGGCCAAGCATTGCTGTGTGAGACAGGGCATGTTGCAGGGTGCTGGTTGTCTGATACTTGCCTGTATGTGTGACATAGGCCATGTACGTATGTGTGTGTGCAGGGACATCATGGTCATGCATGTGAGACCAGTAATGTGTGAACCACATGGTTGGTGCATGTGTTACAATGCAACATGCGGAGCAGCATGCGGAATACACACATTAATGCATGCCTGTCTCTGCTATTGGACATGGATGGGGTGTGAGAGATGGGTGCTGCTGTCATGGACATGACTGGTGTCCATGTCTGTGTGTCTGACTTGCGTGTCTGTGACTTGTAAATGCCATGGATGCATGACACATGTCTGTGACAATGTTCAGATTCACTGATGCAGCCTACTCATCCTTGTATCCACTGTGTCTGGGGTGTACGAGGCCAGATGGATGAAACTACGGTGAAGTGTGTGCATGTGATAGGCATGACCCATGATGCATGTGAGTTTCAAACCAGCATTGTATGTTTCAAGAGTCCCTTGGACATGTATGCTAATGTTCATAACATGCGCCATGCCTGTTACTGCATGTGTTTTGCCTGCACTGACCCATGTGTTGTGGAGGGACATGATGGAAGTGATGTTTGACAGTGCCACTCATCTGCTATTGCTTCCTGTCTAGGGGACCATTGTACAGTACCCTGATGCTTGTGTTCTATGTCTCCCTCTACACAGCTATAAGTGATGAACAGGGCGGAGACGGCGCTGTGGAGCAAAGCGGTGGGGATGCACCCACCGGCCGGCAAACGCAAGGCCCAGTCGCCCTCTCAGAAATTAACATCGTCCAGGAGTGAGGGGACTGGTGCTGCGTCTGCCACTACGGCTGCAGCGGAAGGGATGGGTGAGCCCCCACAGGGGCTTGCAATGGCGGAAGACGGTGTGGGGCCACCCAGGTTGGTGGTTTCCACAGAGGAGGAGGAGGCCGCTACTGAGCCGCACATAGGGCCTGGTGGGGGTGGTACCACTGGTGCAAGTGGTGCAGTCCAGGGGAGGGGCAGGAGGCAGCACAGGTCACCGAGGAGGGGCCTGTGCGTGTCACTGTCCCTGACACTGTAACTGCACCACCATGCACCAGCAGGGATGCCCCATCCCAGGCCCGTCCGCAGGTAGGGGGGATGTCCATGTCATATGACCCTCCTCTACCTGCGGACAAGGGGACCCCTGCCCATATGGAGAAGGTCCTGATTGGTGTCGCGTTGCGCACGCGTGACATTCGTGATGACGTGCGTGCTTCCCGGGGGTAGCACGTACATCATCACGAAGAGAAGCTTGCCAACGTGGTCCAGTTGGGAGTGTCCATTGTCGTTTTTTTTCTCCATGTGTCGGCCACTCTGGCGGCCCTCTCCTCCTCTGTGGAGACTATGCGCCAGTCGTTCTCCATGCCGTCTTCCGGCCCAGATTCCACCAGGGCCCCCTGTGGACCTGCCCTGACCAACGCAGCCAGCTCGGTGGGGATCCCATCCCTGCCACAGTCGGGAGTCGGAGGTCCAGCACGGGGTGGACACCCCAGCAACTTGACCCCAGCAGATGGAGGATGTGCCGGCATCATCGGGCAGGGCATGTGCACGACGGCGCCGGTTGCATCGGAGGCAGGCTCAACGTGGGAGGCATCATGGCTCGGGGCCATCTACATCAGAGGGGCAGGCATCGGCCGGAGGGCCGGAGGACCCTGGAATGGGAGTGTCTTCTGTGTGGCAGCGGTTGGGCCAGCAGATAGGAGCGGAGCGGCAGCGGGCGGTGGAGGCACGGCTCACAATGGTCAGGGCGAAGAATCCATGCGCAGGGCGATGAGGCGGGCTGAGTCCCTCGAGGGAATTTGCAGGGAGTTGGAGGTGGACATGGGGTTATCCCTGCGAGACCTCGGGGCCAGAGAACAGGCCCGCCTCCAAGACATTGAACAGGAGTTCGATGATGCCCTGGCCCATGACATCAACAAGTGAGCCGTTGGACTTGCCCGCCGCCATTGTATATAGTTCATTAGTGTTAAGTTTCATTTCTTTTTTCTTTCTTTTGGGGCGCATGGACTATGCCCCACATTTTTGTATATAGTTAGTAATTAGGTAGGTTTCATTGTAGGTTTCATTTATGTTGTTGGGCTCATGGACCCTGGATTTGCTATTTGTACATAGTTTTACAGTGGATTTTTCTCCTTCATCTTTTTTTTTTTCACCATGGAGCAATGGCTATTACGCTTTTCTTTCCCTTTGGATTTGCTTTGTTGGACGGTGACTTTGGACACATTTTCATTTGGATTAATTTGGATTCTCATTTTATTTATTTATCATTTTTTGGGACATGCTGCATTTAGATTATTATTGGCATTATTGTGTGTTTTGATTTCTTTCCCTTCATTTTGACTTGAATACATTTTTGTTTCTTACTTCAATGTGTGGTCTTCTCTCATTGGTTTCATGCATGTCACAATGTGGGTTTTCTCAGTCATGTGTTGCCATTGTGTGGGTATGACAGACTTGTACTCATGCGCATACTGCTTATTTGTGATCTATCATGTAATGGGGATTTCAATTTGGAGTGGATGTAAAGCTTGGTTGGGTGTTTGGACTGGGGTGGCGTGGGGTGGGATTTGGGTGGCCATAAGAGCCAGGGATCTGGATTGTGATGACGTGTTGGCTGGGGGACATGAGTGGGACATGTGTGAGGGCCTTCTGGCAGGTGCCCTGCACTGCTGGGGGTGGGGCTGCTGGGGTACATGTGTGGGGGCCTGCTGGCAGGTGCCCCTGACTGCTGGGGGCTGGGGGGGCTGGGGGGCATGTGTGGGGGCCTGCTGGCAGGTGTCCTGCACTGCTGGGGGGTGGGGGTGCTGGGGGACATGAGTGGGACATGAGTGGGGGCCTGCTGGCAGGTGCCCTGCACTGCTGGGGGATGGGGGTGCAGGGAGACATGTGTGGGACATGAGTGGGGGTCTGCTGGCAGGTGCCCCTGACTGCTGGGGGGTGGGGTTGCTGGGGTTCATGTGTCGGGGCCTGCTGGCAGGTGCCTGTCAATGCTGGGGGGTTGGGGGGGGCTGGGGGACATGAGTGGGGGCCTGCTGGCAGGTGCCCTGCACTGCTGGGGGGTGGGGGTGCTGGGGGACATGTGTGGGACATGAGTGGGGGCCTGCTAGCAGGTGCCCCTGACTGCTGGGGGGTGGGGGGGCTGGGGGACATGAGTGGGGGCCTGCTGGCAGGTGCCCTGCACTTCTGGGGGGTGGGGGTGCAGGGGGTCATGCGTTGGCGATTAGTAGTGCAAGGTGGCATGTGGCTTGGCTGAGGGGCATGCCCATTTTTATTTATTTATTTACATTTATAGAGCGCACTGCAGCCCATAGACATCGAGGCGCTATTACATGAAGGCGTAAGCAGCAAGATTGTGTAAACATAGGAAACAAAGGTACTTAGTTACAGAGAGAGGAGCGGAACATAGTTACAAATGATGTTCGTGAGCCTGTAGATATAAAGGCAGGAAGGTTTAGACAAACAGCCTGGTTTTTAAGGCTTTTCGGAAGGCTAGGTGAGAGTCAATCCCCCTGAGGAGCGAAGGTAGGGCGTTCCAATGTGAGGCTGCTAGGGCTGAGAAGCTCGAACCGCCCACACGTACTCTACAGGTTTTGGGAGTAGAAATCAGGTTGGTGTAGGCAGATCTGGTGGGCCTGGCCGAGGAGGGTCGTGAAATTCTCTGGGCAAGGTAGGGGGGAGCAAGGTCATGGAGGCATTTATGGGTGAGGGAGAGGATTTTAAAGATGATCCTCTGCCTAATGGGCAGCCAGTGGACCTGCCTCCTAAGGTCAGAAATGTGGTCTTTCCTGGAAAAACCTGTAGCGGCCCTGAAGGCGTTGTTCTGGGCAAGCTGGAGTTTGGCGATGTTTTTTCCGGAGGTCCCACCAAGGAGTGCGTTGCAGTAGTCCAACCTAGATCCTATGATGGCCCTAGCAATAGTGAGGCCATTTTGAGAGGATAGGAAGGGTCTTGCTGCGTAGATGAGTTTGGAGTAGTATGCTGAAGAGGAGGCTATGGCATTGACATGCTTATCCATGGTGAGATTAGAGTCGAGGTAGACTCCAAGAGTCTTGACTGATTGGGATACCGCAATCGGTATGTTGTCGATGGTAAAAGAGGTGTATTGTTTGTCAAGGTTGCCTAGAATGGTTGGTGACCCAATAAGTAAAAGCTCGGTCTTCTCGCTATTGAGACAAAGCCAATTGTCAGCCATCCAGGCTTGGATGGTGGCGTAGATGGAGTTGAGGGTGTTTTTGTCCAGCTCATAGTCACCTGTAAGCGGGATGAGTACTTGGGTGTCATCCGCATAATTCGTGTATGAGATGCCCATAGAATCAAGGAGATTGAAGAGAGGACGTGTGAACAGGTTGTAGAGGGTGGGTGCTATGCAGGAACCCTGGGGCACCCCACATTTGATGTGACTAGGAGATGCACATGCTGAGTCCGAGAAGACTTTCATGGCCCTTTCCTGTAGGAATGAGGTGATCCATGTGCATGCTTTTGGGGAGAAGTTGGCTGCTATAGAGAGATGGTGGCAGAGTGTGTTGTGATCAACGAGGTCGAATGCTGCTGATAGATCAAGGAGGAGCAGGAGTGCTGGTTTGCCTGCGTCACGAATGTCATCCATTTGATTTTTTAGGTCAAGTAGGGCCCCATGGTGGATGGGCTGCCTGTGGGACATGACAAGGGGTGCAGGGTAGTCCCCTGTGGTGTGAGCTGCCTGCAGGGGCCGTGGAGGGTGTAGAGGGAACACCTGGGAGGACCCACACTGCCAATTCACGTGTAGGACTACCCGGCACCCCCAAAATACACATACCCTGCTGAAATCACGTGTGAGACTTCCCGCGAACCCCAGGAATACATGTACCCCACTTGCACAGGGCCAATCACATATGAAACTCCATGTGAACCCCAGTTATACACATACCCCACTCGCACAGGGCCTATCACATGTGAAACTTCCCACGCACCGCCGAAATACATGTACCCGGATCCAATCGCGTGTGAGACTTCACGCGAACCCCAGAAATACACATTCCCCACTCGCACATGGCCAAACGTGTGTGAAACTTCACGCAAACCCCAGAAATACACGTACCCGGATCCAATCGCGTGTGAGACTTCACGCGAACCCCAGTTATACAAGTACCCTGCTCGCACAGGGCCAATCGCGTGTGAAACTTCACGCAAACCCCAGTTATACAAGTACCCCGCTCGCCCAAGGCCTATCGCGTGTGAAACTTCACGCGAACCCCAGAAATACACGTTCCCCACTCGCACAGGGCCAAACGCGTGTGAAACTTCACGCAAACCTCAGAAATACTCGTACCGGGATCCAATCGCGTGTGAGACTTCACGCGAACCCCAGTTATACAAGTACCCCGCTTGCCCAAGGTCTATCGTGTGTGAAACTTCCCGCGCACACAGCGGGTGTCCGTGTTTGTTGCGTACCCCTTTGCACATCATTTGTCCTAGAGGTACACAGTATGGGACATTCATCATAGCTGTATGTACGTGCTTTTTGTTAGCGCACATTTTTTTCATGCGCAGGGACGCTACCGCCTACCTTTGTGTGGCGGACGTGTTTAGGACTTTGCGCGTCTTTGCCCGTGCGCTGGTTTGCCCTATTCGATTCCATGAATATGTGTTGTAGGCGAGCGTGTGGGCGTTCCGCGCACTTGCCTCCTGTACTTCCCCCGTGACGCCCACATTTTCACGCGTTGTTCCCCATTCCGCGTGTCACGCCCCATGTTACGCCTACTTTTGTTGTGTGCGCCGCGCTATGTGCGCTTTCGCTGTGTGCGCTGAACAGGATTTCAGCGTACATCCATGGATTTCCACGCACACAGACTTCCATGAATCGCTGTGCGCGGGTTTCGCTGCGATTTTCGCACTGGCACTGGGATTCGCACGCTTTCGCTGAAAATTTCAGTGTACATTAATTCCATGAATCGGCCTCTTAGCGTACTTCCACATTCACTACACTACTCATACCAGTCTAGAACACCATCTCAAGATGGCCGTTTCGTTTTCCACACACACAACACAGTGCGCACCTAATCTTGTCCGCATTCTGGTTCCCATAGTTACCTTCCAAGACTTAGCTAGTTTCAACCTGCACGCGAGTGGTTGCAGCGTTCTGCCGCTTTTCAGAGCCGTGCAACAGACATTCAGGTAAGATTCTCTCCAGATACGGCTTTGTCCGCTTGCCATTTATGAAATCATACCTTCTGACAGTTCTCTGTCATTTTACAGACTCGTGATCAGGCTTATATTGACACGGACACGATCGTCTCCGTGATAGGAAACTTTTCTATTCGAGCAGTACACACGCGAGCAGCAGGTCAGTTACCTTCCCTTTTCCACTTTGCCACATCTTCATTTTAAAAGCGTAATGCTTGAAAAGCATCTTAACATATATAGACACATCCTCATTGCTGTTTATTTTTTCCATTGTTTTTTGAACTTTGATGAATCCTTTGATGATGATGATCTACTTAAACACCTCCTTCATGATACTTAATTGGTAATGTACATTTTAAAACGTTACATGCACGTTTATGGATGATTTCCTTCATTGTATATATTGAATGATCTTCCTTTGCTGTAACATGTTAACTGTTTCATTACTTGCAAAATGTTGACAATGCAAAAACTTTGTAAGTAGATTTGACCACAAGGCAGCTTGTAGCTATATGTTCACAGGCCCTAAGGAAGGGTGTTTAACCCGAAATGCATAGGCCTCTAATGTGACATTTCAGCCTCAAAATTATAATACCCACAGAGGGTTTAAAGCTTATGAAACTAATAAGCAATGAATATAAATATATTTTTGATTTATAACCACAGTGAATAATTATTGTAACCACGAATATTGAAATGTAACCACTTTTTGAGTGGCCTACGGGTGTGCAGCCCACACCGCTGGCTTCAGGGCCAAGGTCTCTTTTTTTCACTCACATGTCATGGTCATCACCCACACACATCTGCAGTCACACACTACCTGCCCTCAGGTCATGCACAACCTCTGCCACTGGAATGCAGATGATTCCCATGATTTCTGTTTCAGTTTTTTGGCACACATTTCCTGTCTCTCTGCGTCACACACTCTCTGACTGGCTTTCCATCACCCATACAAAAGCCTGCCATGTTTTTGTCCCTGACAAGGACTTTGCCACCCCTACCAACCTGGCTACTTTTGCACAGGTTGAAATGCACCCAGTCATTCTTTGTGGATTGGCACAATCTATGAATCTGTGTATGTCTGTCCTCCACAGGCAATCACTTGTAGTACTTTGAGACCATTGCAATGGCGCATGGACACTATACACATGCCACTTTGCATTGCATCTCCGTGTCACATGTACATGGGGTGACCGCAGAGTAGGTGGCGCAACAGTGTGCTGTCCAGTTTAGGTGATGCAGGTTCTGATCTACCAGGGAGTGACAGGAGATGCTCCAGTCATGGATTCAACAACAGTGCTCCCAGTTGATCGTGTTGGTGGAGGATATGTGGCAGGTATACTTCATGGTGGAGACAGACCAGAGAGATTGAGGTAAGTTGCAGTTCCACATTGGACTGGTAGGATGGCAGACTGTCAGGGGACTTCCTGGTGGAGCGGTGGAGGTGAGTGGGACTGGTGGGTGGTGTCAGGACTTGAGGGGACTGTCCGGGGGTAGTGGTAGAGGTCAGGGGGCTGGTGGATGGTGTCAGGACTTGAGGGAGCTGACTGGGGGTAGTGGCAGAGGTCAGGAGTCTGCAGGGAGGGGGTGTTCTGACAGGGGGCTGCCAGGGGTAGTGGCTAAGGTGACGGTGGCTGGTGGGGGGTGTCAGGACTTGAGGGAGCTGCCCGAAGGTAGTGGTGAAGGTCAGTGGGGGGGGAGTTGGTATGGGGTTGTCCTGTCAGTGGGGTGCCTGGGGTAGTGACAGAGGAGACGGAGGCTGGTGGGTGGTGTCAGGACTTGAGGGGGATGCCCAGGGGTAGTGGCAGAGGTCAGGGGTGTGTGGGGAGGGGGTGTAGTGTCAGGAGGCTGCCTGGGGTAGTAGCAGAGGTGAGAGCAGCTGGTGGCATGTCTTGATGGGGCCGCTATGACTTAGTGATGTAGCCCAGCAGTTTGGGTGCCTAGAGAGTAGGGATGACAGTCTGATGTTTCACCAGGACGCAGCCTTAACTTACGGTGGGGGACCACGCATGCGGTTTCTATGGGGTGCAGCCGTGACTTACGGGGGACTGTGAGCAGTTTTGCCAGGGTGCTGGATGATGTGGCAAAGGTTGTTCTTTGGCAAAGTTTTTTGTTTGCATGGGGGCGTGTTGTGGGTTTACCAGGAGCAACTCGGTTTTCTTTGCACAATGGCTTACTATACACTTTGAAATTCATGAATGCGCGGAAAACGCAATGAAACTTTTGCACGCAGGTTGGCACAGAGTTGATTTGGGTGCACACTACTTTGTCAGGTCGTTGTGCCTATGAACCGGGCTAAGATTCTACCTGTGAGTCCATTCGTACAATCGTACGTAATTTTACCACCAGGTGCTAATAGTTTTATAAACAGTGAGAGGGGCTCCTGATAGCAACAGATATGTGCCTCTTCACAACGAATGGCAGTTGATTTCGTCTCGGGGAATGACTTGAGAGTGTGCTTCTAGCACTGGAAAGCAACTCCAAAAAGTACATTTCTTAAAGCAACTAAAGATGACTTGCAACCTGGATCGGATTTTCGGCCCAATGAGATTGCTCAGAAAAGGAAGGCTATATCTGCAGGAACAAGACACTATTACGAGCTGTCTCATGTTTATTTACAGTCGTTCCAAATGCACACTTCCAGTTACCAACATGTTTTAAATGTGTTCATGGCCACCATTTATTTATTTTTATTTATTTTTTGGGAAACAGGTAAGCACTTATCACCACTTTATCAAGAAACAAGAAACATTACAGTCAGTCAGTCAACAAGTTTATTCGGATTCCGAAGAAAATCCATCAAACACAAAAAAACATCATACAAAAACAATTACTTTCAATATTCCAAGAAATAACAGAATGCACCCCATCAAAAATCATTGAGGAGGAAAATAAATAAAACTAGGAGCCCCATTATCATCAAGAAGTCCCCCATTACAAGGGCCTATCCCCCAAGGAACCTGACCCATGACGTCCCAAAGGGGTGAGGTTAGCACCAGACAGGGGGGAGGGTCTCATAGTTAGCCTCGGGGGGCACTCAAGGACTATTAGAGGATGACTACTGATTAGAATACCACTCCTAGGTGACCAACTAGTCCCCCCACGTTGTCCTAGGACCGCCCTTGCCACTCCCAAGTCCCAAAATGCAAGTTCCACAATGTCACCCTGCTGATTGTCCACTCTTGGCATTCTGCGACACCCTGCCAAGGATTCCCTGGACACAAAAGAGCAGCCTCTTACGGACCGCAGCCAATGTAAACTTTTGTTGAGGAGGGCATCCCTTGACTCCTTCCTGTCCCTTGCCAACCTGGGTACGCCATGCAAGTACATGGTAGCTTGTCCGGTCCGGCCTAGGACATAGGGTGGAGGTAACCTCTCTCTACGCCACGAGCCATAGGCTCTCCCCTCTCCAGGAATGAGGCGTTTTGGGCCCGATTTGCTTGGTGCAGTGTCCTCCCGAGATGTAGATTTTGCCTTAGATTGGGGCACCCCATTGGACACTCTAGGCTCGACACGAATACTGGGGTTGATACCCTTGGCTGCTTGTAGATTCCCAAGCACCATGCTAGAGCAGGGTTCAGTGAACGTGGGTGACACAGGGGCCTGTTCCTGATGGTGTGCCAGGGGGTGGGCCAGGGGTGTGACGATGGGCCCTTTGCGAGCTATTAGAATGTTACAGGGCTCCCCCTCGCACTGCTTTTCCCCCTGCATTCCTATGAGGACTGAGAGCAGATTTTTGATAACTGCCAACTCAGCCAACACTTGGATGCATACACAATTGCACACCCTGGCTGTGGAGTCACCCCCAATTGAGGGGTCGGTGGCTGGTTTTACAGCGGAATTGGGGTCATCAGGTTGTTGCTTCGGAGCCCCGAGTAAGGATAGATGAGAAAGCGAGCTGACTGAAGGGCTTAACGATGACATATAATCGCTCCAGAGACTGCTATGGTCAGAAGATATATTCAGCGGGGGTATGTCAATAGGCGGACTGCAAAGATGCCGGCTGCCCTCGTTGAGTGAGCAGACAGGGGTTGAGCTGGACGGGCCCACCTCTGTGCAAGGGCCAGGGTTAGAGCAAGGGACTGGGATGGGGACCATGCTGAGGGTTCCGGGGGTGGGATTTGGTGGAGGACAGCTGCTTTCCAATGTTACAGTCCCGGCCGCTTCCCACTCTTGTTCCCCCTCTTGCTCTTGCTCGAAACAGGATTGGCCGGATACAGAAATCCCAATTAAGGCACTGGGTATCGTGGGGAACTGAGGTGTAGGGAGCTCGACCTCATCGGAGTTCTGGAGGGCCGAGTTGGGGGGTTTGACTGTATGACACTGTTGGCGCTGCCTCCTGACAACCAGTATCTTGCGATCCGATTTAGGACCGTTAACATGGGGAGCAGACGTGAGGCCAAAAGGGGGGGGGAGGAGGGGCAAAACAGAGGGAGCTTTCCTTGGCTCAGCATGAGACTTCAAGGACCTTAGAGACTTTAGGAGAGTCATGGTCGGCGATCTCTGTCCCCCCTTGGCAGCAGTTGGATTTGAGGTTGCTTGATGACTGTCTCTTAAGTGGCTTCGTGTGGTACTTACTCGTGGTCCTCAGTTTTCTGAATTTACAAGCCGGACCAGGCAGGTCTCCCGCCGCAGGCCAAGCCTTGCCCCGCCGCGTACTTCACCTCGGCATGGTCCAGCACAGATCGTTGAAGGCCAGTCTGTCTAGCCCCCCCACTGATCCGCGAACACCCTGCGGGCCGCAAACACCCGCGCCCTTTCTCCCGCGGGCTTCACCCTAGCGGGTGCAGGAGGCGAACAGAAGTAGTGGAGGGGGCGTGGCTTCTGTATGGAGGCCCTCCTGGGCCAAGCGAAACACCCTGCGGGCCGCAAACACCCGCGCCCTTTCTCCCGCGGGCTTCACCCTAGCGGGTGCAGGAGGCGAACAGAAGTAGTGGAGGGGGCGTGGCTTCTGTATGGAGGCCCTCCTGGGCCAAGCGAAACACCCTGCGGGCCGCAAACAGCCACGCCCTTTCTCCCGCGGGCTTCACCCTAGCGGGTGCAGGAGGCGAACAGAAGTAGTGGAGGGGGCGTGGCTTCTGTATGGAGGCCCTCCTGGGCCAAGCGAAACACCCTGCGGGCCGCAAACACCCGCGCCCTTTCTCCCGCGGGCTTCACCCTAGCGGGTGCAGGAGGCGAACAGAAGTAGTGGAGGGGGCGTGGCTTCTGTATGCAAACACCCGCGCCCTTTCTCTCCCCGGGCTTCAACCAGGGATGAGTAACACGCAACATCCTCCTCCCTGAGGTAGGTCTCCCTTGTTGCCTAGATAGCTTGCAGGGAGGCCCCCATTTGCAGATTTGCCTCCTATGCTGACCTGCAAGTGTCCTCGAGGATGGCAGTCTGCCTACTTGCTCACCTCAGTGCCGCACTGGCCACCAACACTGCTGCATCCCTTGCCAGCTGTCTCTCTGCCACCAGCTGGCTCTGGTACCTCAAAACACGAATGACAAAGCCTTCATGGCCCTCCTTTGGTCCTTGTCTGTGCACCAGAGACTTCCAACACTGTATGCAAAACAGTCTCAACCCTTCTTCCCATCCCAAGACATCATTAATTACTAAAAGGTGAGGGCTCTACCTATTCTTCCCTCTATTCCATTATTAATATTTGTACAATCATACTTTTAATTCACATCTCTGTTGTTTTTTAACTTTTTAGATGAACACTTTTACATCTAATAATCTTCATGTTGTCCTGAAGAAAGCTCGGAGCCCCTGAAAGCCATTTTTCATCTAGAAGACTTCAGTGTTTGCAATAGCTACATCCGAGCTAGAAACACCAACCTGTGTCGACTGTTAAAATGTGTTTGGGATTTGTTACTACACATTAATTCACCCTGTTGTATTTAATATCTACGATAAGATATGATAATAGAGACAGGGATTAGGATTTCTGCCAAAATGCTATAGTTGTGTATACTAAAAAGCAAAGGAATTAGTTACCTGGCGAAACTAATTGGGGTCACGTAATGTGATGTGTTCGTGGTGGTCCACGGATGGGCACCGGCAATTCAGTCTAGTTGTAGATCTGTAGGTGGATTAATAACCATCCGGTCTTGGGCATGCACTTAATTGGCTTGTTTTGGTGCTGGGGCACCGGTAGGTGCTAGTGAATCATCCTAGAAAAGAGCACACAAAAGTGTATTACTGAAGCGATTTTAAAGCCAAAAAAGCGTGTCTGGTACAAGTTGTATAACTTAACATAGTTTGTGAATTATGTGGCACAGGGTGTGCATTAAATTACTGGCAGTGTTGTTAAGAGGCTGAAAATACCAAGAGTAAAAAGAGAGACAAAGTCAAAATTTTGTCAAATCGAGCGTAGCTGATTTAGAAAATGTATTAGTTGGAGAAGTCAGTGCGGAACAAAGCTGGAAGCTAATTGAGCTATCAGGTAGCTAGGGACGCTCGACAGTCTCAGGCCGTGTTGTTAGGCAGGGTCTGAAAGTGACTAGTTCGGAAAACGAATGCGCCGGGGTACGTAACAAAGATGGTGAAGGCAATATATGCTGAACATTAAGAAATGAAGCCCGAATATTAAGCTGGCTGATCAATTGTAAAATGTGAGCGGAACTCACCTTACTGAGTTCTAAAAGCTGCGATCGTAGTGCTACAAGTGTCCCACCTCCCAATTAAGACCAGGCCGTGGCACTGCGTGGACAGGATGCACCCTCACCACCAGATGATAATAGAATGCAGGATGGCAGTCACAGTCCACCCATGCCATCTCAACCACCTCTGCCGTGATGTGCATGAGCCCATGGAGGGATGTTATTATATATTTTTTCCATAGGTGGTGTACTTTTTTGGTCCACTTGCATGGACATGGACACACACCCTTCCTCTCCTCCCTCCAGGGTGGACATTCCCCCGCTCCACTCAGTCCAAGATGTACACTTTTTTTTTTGTACATATCCAGGAAGGTATTTTTTATCTTTTTGCCCCCCTGTTCAGGATGGACACAGTGTTCCCATTTGTTATAACCCTGGCAGGATGTATGTATTTTTCATTTTGTTTTTGGTTAACCCTGTCCGGAATGGACATTTATATTGTTTTTTCAACCTTGAGAGATGTGTTGTGGCCCTGTCAAGGGATTTATGAGTTAAGTACTGGACAAGCAGCCATTCACAGTGGTGCCAACTGACATGGTTCACTTGACTGCCACACAATGACACGTACAGGTAATAATCGTTTAATAGACTTCTTGAACATATGTGCAGTATGCGTGATTTGATTGTATGGCTGGTGAAAGGCAATGTCACATGTTGTTGCAGTGATTCTGATTTGTCCAGTGATGATACTCCATGAGAGGTACACCCTGCACCGTTTCATCTCCCTAGTCCCCATGTCCTCTGCTGGTCAGTGGCCCCGGATTCACAAATGTGGCAGAACAGTTTCCGGTGGAGGCAATGAGGGAATCACATCAGTGCTGCTCTGTCAGCAGGTCAGATTGATCACTGTCAATCATGTAAATGTTTGTTTTAGTTTTGTGTGAGATCTGAGGACATCCTCACATCTACTCCCCTTGGGTCCTCTTCTCAGATGCCCTGGGGAAGGCAGACGCTCTTGGATCCCGACCATGGGGTTGAAGAAGCAAGGGAGGATGACCTGGGTGGAGGGTCCTGGAGTTTGGGAATGAGATGTCCTCAGGCGAGATGCAAAATTCCACGTTTCCTTTCAGGAAGAACCACCAGAAAGATGGTGAAGAAGAGAGGTGTCAAGGGTGAAACAGGCAGGACTACTGAGAACCAAACTGACCCTCCAGCGGCCTTTATGGGCTATTGTAAGACATCTCCCCTCATTTCCCAGACTTTACTTATGACAGTACTGGGACGAGGAAGAGGCAACTAGGAGTAATGAACAGAAGTATCTCTTTTTACCACTCTGGAACTGGGACGAGAAAGATGCATGCAAGGTACCGTGAAGCTCAGGCATGTCTCTTTAACTACAGAAAGACATATCCAATTGAGAAAGTACACCTGCAACCTGTCAAGTGGTTACAGGTGTATAAGAAGAGATGCAGAGAGCAGCAAGTAGACAACCAACAGGGAGGCCTGTGTGGGAGATACCAGCAGGGGACTCTGCATGTGAGGAGGCAGCTGTGGTGGGACCTGAGAGGAAGCCAGGACACTAACAGAAGTCCCAAAGGACCTGTGGAGCCCAGGGCAAGTTGAGCCGTTAGGCTTCCACAGGTGTGGGAGCCTCCGTGGTCAGGAGAGCAGCTGGAGATGCAGAGAAGGAAGAAAGAAGAAAGGACGCTGTCCACATCCATGAAAGAAGAGCAACGCTGCTGGTGTGCCCAGGGAGGCATCCACAGGGAAGGATCGGGGGGCGAGCAGGGCTCGCAGTGACTGACTGCCAACTAGAAAAACAGAAAGGAAGCAGCGAGGCCTCTAGAAATGAACGCTGAGGACCAGTGAGCGCAGCAAGGTGGCGCTGCAAACCGGGGCGCTCCAAGGGGTTACGCATAAGCCATATTGAATACAGAACTGAATGAAAACGTGACGAAAACCTAAATCACGCATATTGAATACCAATCTGAATTAAAACTTTGCCAACAAAGCTATTAGCTGATGAAAGTGAAAAGGGAGTGTGCCTTTTTGAAAATAATCTACAAATTAAGAACTCACGTATGAAAGAGCATGACAGAAAGGTGGGTAATAAAAGAGACCACCCCAGAGTGAACCTTATGAATGGATATAGTGTGGTAAGGCCCAAGACTGGCATGGGATGTGATACATGTAATGGCAATGCCAAGAGGCTAATCAGGAGAAGCCAGGAGAGTGTGAGCCTGCGCGTAAAACCAAGAGGCCAACAAGGAGAAGCTAAGTGAATGTGGATCTGTACACAGGGCCAAGTACAGAAGAATCTGTGTGGACTGAAGAGCCTATGGTTCCTGGTTGCGCGACCTGTGATGGGTGGTATTGGTGTGGTCTGACAACTGCACCTAGACCAAATTGAAAAAAGCCAGAGACATTATGAAACTAACCAAGAAGAAGCATTATAAGTGAACAATTGCTGCAATACAGCAGGAGGGTCAAGTTGAGAGACTGAAACAAGTACATGTTGCTATGTAGAAGTCTAGGGGAAGGGAACCCTGAGGAGCCTCAAGACCCTTTTTCTTTGAATTGTGTTGCTTGGAACTTGGGGAAGGGAACCCAAGGCTTGTGTGGTACTGTATTGCCTTGAACTTGGGGAAGGGAACCTCAAGGATTTGTGTAACTGGTTTGAACTTGGGAAAGATAATCTTAAGACTTTTGCGGAACTTGGAGAAGGGGAGCTGAAAAGGAAGTAAAAAGCTGGAAGCAGCTCAGAACTTTGGTTTGATCACCATATCTTTGATTATTGGCATCCCTACACAATGTTTAGCTTCAGTTTTGAGGACATAGAAAGACTTTTAAGTTGAGTTCTTTGACTCAGACTTTACTTGGTTTCATTCAGGTAGGGAAATCCTACCTCAGCATAGGGCAATTTAGGCCTTCAACCATCATGATATTTGATTTAATAAGCCACTTGAGTTTGAACGTTGAATATGTTTTCTATGTCTTGCTTCATGATGCCTCCACGATGTGCACCACAATCTTTGCATGGATCCTCTCACATTTGATTATCTGCAGGTTAAGCACTTTTGTCACAGTGAATGTCAGTACAGATGTGTGTTTGTCCACATGCATGTGTCTGTATGTCCACTTGAACATCCATGCGTGTGCATTGGTTTTATGGTTGCACTTCCACAAATGACAGCTGGCTCATGAGAATGTGCAGCACTTATCATTCTTCAGTCATTGGCAGTATTTGACACATTCTCCAACAACATCCTCACATACAACCTAAATTCTCTGTACATCTGGACTCTGCATTATTATTGTTTACATCTGGCCTCACTGACGTTATGATGTATTTTTACTACCACCCTTCTCCCTCCTGCCCAATGTGTCCTACAGGGTCCTGCAGGTGTACCCCCTGTACACACTCCTCTTCAACCTGTGTCAGAGCCCACTCCATACCCTTACCTGCTCACATGACCTTCCCTGCTACAACTACACATCTTACACACACATCCATTCACAGATCTCCAAGACCTCAGCTGCTCCCCTTCATGACCTTGCATCTCGAGACGCATATCTTCCCATATGTCTCCATGCAGTCCACAGGGCAGGTTTGGCACACTTAGTGCATCTAGGTTTGTACTTGTTTCCACATGCAGACCCCTGACTGCCTTTTCCTGTTTTTCCCATTCAAGTCACGTGTTCATTGTTTTTTTCTGTATGTTCTCTTTTTTTTTCATTACTCGTTTTTCTAATCTAGCACTATGAGTGACTGCAAGGTATGTGTCGGCACTTTGTGGGTGAATGTATGTGGTGCATCGTCCCATACCCACAGCTTCTGTTCATCTGTTGTCCCTGTAGGTGTTGTCAGTACAACCTATGATCCCCGGCCCCTTCCTGGGAATGTCCAGCACAGTGTGTTTGGTCTGTTGGAGGGGGAGGCAACAGCTGGAGATTTATGTCATGTCCATCAACTGTGGGGTCCAACAGGGGGGCTGATGGGTGGTGCAGCGTCGGGGGTTGTGGTTGAACAAACTTATTGGTGTGGATGTTATGAACATGGGCCTCTTTCTGGTGTGAATGCCATGATGTGTTGAGCATGTTGTTTTTGTGATGAGAAGCTGAGAATTGGCCTTTCACAGGTGGTATTTGTTTCCCAGTCTGCCATTCTCCGTCACCCCTATTGTGCTTCTTCACCCCCATCATGTGCTATTTTTCCATCAATGTGTCTTCCAGGCTCGCAGACCATGATGCCTTTTTTTACTGTCTTTCTGTCTCTGTTTTCCTCTTTTCACCCCCTTCTCTCTGCCCTCACCAACTCTTACAGCCGCCATCTCTCTCCTCATCTCCCCACCAGCCAGACTCATCCTTGCTCCACAATTCCACTCTCTCTCTCCCCACTCCACAGCTACACATGAATCACTCTGTGTCCTGTCTCCCTCTTGTTCTCTGTCATACTTCAAATCAGCTCCCACTCATGTACTTCCATTCCCCAGACCTTCACCTCCTCACTTGGTGTTCCTTTCCCTCCCCTGCATTCATGGGTGACCCAAATGCACATGTGACATCTGAGAGTGGGTGTGCAGAACTTGTATGCTTGCAATCAATGGCCTGACTTGCGCCTGAATCGCAGGGCTGATTGACACCTGTTTCCATAGTGCATGCTGTGCTTTGGTTGAAATCTGCTTGCTTCACTGCCAGTGATTGCTCTGCCAATGAGTTTCAATGTTGTTGTATTCATTTTTGCTCACACTCTGTGTTTTGTCACTGGGTGGACCATGGCGGTCATGTTAACTTGCATTCTTTGTAAGTTCAGAATGTTGTTTCATTGGGAATGCTGTAGATGCGAGACAGGCTGGTACCTTGCTCGGGTAAGTTCAAGGCACTCAGGGGGACATGTTGTGGTGTCATTGGTGGCAGAGAGGCTTTCAATGTGTGAGGTGTTTTCCACTGCATTGGCCTGAGGTGAGCGGGCTCGGCTTCATAGGTGCAGGGACACATGCGGTTGGGAGGCTGGTGAGTCATTGCTTGCATTTTTGTATGTGTCATACCTGCCACATGGTATCCCATTCACTCACCTTTTCATGGCGTGTCTACCCACGCTGGCAGTCCACTCCTAGTGCTTTGGCTCTGTATGGAGATGCACTCTCCGGAATACTCCACACCCAGCACAGCATGGCAGGACATGTGGGGGATGCCCTGTTTGTACGACTGTAACTGGGTAGATGTCTCAACCCTGGAGACAAGGCACACACCATAGGCCTGATGGCATCCCCCACATGTCCTTTTTTGCTACTGATGGGATCATCCGGCGGTGCAGTGTCTCCTGCAGCCTCCGCCGCGAGACACTGCACCGCCGGAAGATCCCATCGGTAGCACCACGGACCTGCACTAGGTACGACTGTGCTTTATGCACAGATGAAGACCCCATCCTGTGGAAGTGGAATTTCCCACTTCGTATTTTGAGCCACCGTGCTCTTCGGATTTGATGGCATAGGATATTTCTCCTCCCAAGACACTCCTGTCCTGATAAAGGCCTAGACCATTAGAGCTCACCCAGCTCCATACAAAATGGCCGAAACACTGTCGTGTTGACATGTTGTATATGTTTGTTGTTCAACTGTTTACAATGCCCTCACCTAATGGGCCACCCACCTGTTGATGATTCTACTAAATTCTCTAGCCTCCTTCCCAAGGAGCCCATAGAGAATGAACACACATAAGAATTAGATCATCTCAAATACTAACGACTTGATTGTCCTAAATCAGGTACTATACTCTGTATGTTCTCAATGTTGAATGTTCTATGCTTTGTGAAAACAACAGTGTATTACTACACCCACTGCTCTTAAAATAAAATTGTATTGCAGTAAACAGATTTTGTGATAATTCTGTGTCCACCCACGCATGAGGTGACCAACCCAGGGTTATAGTAGTGGTCGCTCTATAGCAGATAGTTCTACCTGACCTTGCTCATTTGTTTGTTTGATATGAGGAATTACTGGGCCATCCCGACCTTGGAGGACCCGGTATTTCCCCATTCAGGGAACCCATTCCCATTCGATCCCCCGTAGGTCTCAATGGGAATGGGGACCATGTTAATAGCGGGCCCGTTGTTAGCATGCTGGTCCTTTAGCGGCTCCCGCTAAGGGCGCCTGGTAAAACCAGCCGCCCTTAGCGGGACCTGCTAAAGGACCTCATAATGCAGCGGTAAGGGGTTAATGGCACCGGCACCATTACCGGTGCTATTAACCCCTTACCGCCAAGGTCATAATGACCCCCCATAATGTTGCAAGCCTGGATACAAGATGAAGATGGGAACAGCATGATTCAGGGCCACCTGAATCATGCTGAGATATTCCAAGCAGAGATATTCCATTGGGGTGGACTTAGCTGAACCGAAGATGGTACAGCAAAAATGGCCATCAAGCTTATTTAGCCATTCCAGGTCCCTGATTGTCAAGGCTTCTAGCCCATACAAAACTGTGGGGCAGAACCATTGTTTATACAATACTAGTATGCCCTGCATAGAGTAACCTGTATGTTGATCTGCAAATGTATGGTTTGGGAGAGTAAATTGCTTGCCTTTCCTAAACTTCGCCTCTTTAATAGACCTGTCTTTTTTAGAATTGGACATATTTAACCCCAGCCATCGATAAGTATTTGTGTATTCAATGTTCCCCAATGTAGTGTTCATTACTAGTCTATTATCTTTCTTCGTAGTTATCAGCATCACTTTTTTTAACTCAAATTTACAGTTAGGTTGTTATCGCAATCATAACGATCCAGTTCATTTAAGATTGCCCTCATACCAGAGAAGGTTTGGTCAAATAGAACAAGATCATCTGCATTTAGAACAACAACCACAGGATTACTACCAACTTTAGGGGCGGGGGGGCACCTTTCTTCCACATATAATTGTGCTGGCAAGTCCGCTATATAAAGATTAACAGGGTAATTCATGGAATAAATCGAAAACTAGCGCTTGCGCATGAAAACGGACACAAGCACCCGTTTTCACGCGCATATGTATTCATGGAACACATTGCGCGTGGCTTACCTGAGACCTGCGTTGAATCCACGCCAGGTTAACACATAACTACGACACCACGAACGCCTTGCGCAATACGGCCAACAAAGGTACACACTGTCCAATGCACACACCTAAAAATGGGATGGGAAACATGAAATGAGGAACAACACGCAAAAATGTGCGCGTTACGGGGCAAGGACCGCAGTAAAATCCTCGCAATGCCCACACGTACGCTATCAACACGTATTCATGGAATTGAACAGGGCTCACCAACGCGTCGCAAAAGATGCGCAAACCCGGAAACACGTATGCCACGTGAAAGCAGGCGGAAGCGCCCCCGCGCACCAAAGCCAATTCATAAAAGTGCACACAAACAACAAACGTGTGTATACAGCTACGATGAATGTACCATTTCTCGCAGAAGTGATCATGGGACACCGCAGGAGGAGGAGGAGGATAGCCAGGCCCTGCATTTTCTTACACAGGACCAGCCTTTTTTGGGATGCCTGATGACCAGGTCTATGGCAGGTTTAGGTTTCCACCTCATATCATCCTAGACCTGGTCACTGAGTGGGAGGATGACCTCACATCACCCACCCTGTGCTTCTAAGCACTGAGCCCCTTGGAAAAGGTGCTCAATGTCCTGCATTTTTTGGCCACTGGCTCATTTCAGTGGACAGCTGCCATAGCTGAGGGTGTCTCACAGCCCACACAGTCATGCTGGCTACACCTGGTGTTGGCAATCATGACTGCATGCCCCTCAGTCCACAGGCACATATACATGCTCAGAACACCCGCAGAAAGGCAGGCCATGGTCCAGGACTTTAACAGGGTGGCACACTTCCACAAAGTGCTTGGTACCATTGATTGCACCCATGTGGCCCTACGTCCACCGAGGGCCACTGAGCACATCTTTCGCAACTGCAAGCACTGGCATTCCATCAACATGCAGGTTGTATGATATGCCAATGGAATTACCACTTCTGTCTATGCAAACTATTCAGGGTCCACCCATGATAGTTTCATATTCAGAATGTCACCCCTAAACCAGGAGCTGGAAGCTGGGAGCCATGACAACACATGGCTCATTGGTGAGTACACATGCCTGTGCACATGCATGCATGTCACACACCGATAAATAGACAAACCCAACTAATGAAAACCATTATCACCTCCCTAGGGGACAGTGCCTACCCTCTGAGCACCTACACGATGACACCAATAAGGAACCCCACCACCCCACCCCATGTAAGATACAATGCAGCCCATATTGCAACCAGGGCCATAGTGGAGCACACATTCGGAGTGCTCAAGTCACGTTTCCGCCCCCTTGACCGCTCTGGTGGACAGCTACTATATACATTCCTGGTAGTGTGCAGGATCATTGTGGCAGCATGTGTCTTGCACAACGTTGCAACATGGCACGGCGTACCAGTGGACATGGTGGTACCCCCACATCCCCAACCACATCCATGCCCACTGCGCATGGGAGAGGAAAGTGTATCTGGCCAGGAGGTAGGAGGTGCAGGGTGGATATTGAGAATCAACAAAAAAAAACCTCCATGGGCTCATGGCCTGCACGGCTAGCCTATAGTGGGAGTACTGTTGTCGCTGTCGTCACCATCTGGTGCAATATGAGAAGGGGTGGGTAGTACGGGAGGCTGACCACGCGTAGCCCTGGCATACTCTGTTAGGGAGATTTCTCACACAGTGCTAAATTCCCTCTACCTTAGAGCCCTCCAGCTCTTTTGCTACATTTTGGGGCTTTGAAAGTTTAATTTTCAACGTGTTTTACTTTTGTGTTCATTGGTTATGGAGTTTTAAAACAACTCCATAGGCTTCATCTTTTTCTGTGTGTCACACAGCACCTTCAGTGCAGTGGCACAGGGTTGTCTTTCAGACTTTCCCAGGTTTAAACACCTTCTCTGGGACTGACTACCATCTCCCAGAGCATGTAAAGTTAAATTGACTTTACTAGTCTCTTTAAAAGTACTGACCCAGCACACACTATCTTCCTGTAGAGTGCTGGAGGGGGTGCCTAGCTCCCCCTGAGTCAAAACACTAATGTAACAGAAACATTTTACCTTTCCTACTTCAAATGGCTGGTGGCAGTGGTTTAGATCAAACTACCATGATTTTTCCCGACCTCCAACAACGGTAGCTAAAAATCGGGTCAGCCATGTTTTCAATATGGCACCCAAGACCTATCTGTAAAAACAGACTCCGGTCATCTTTTTTCACCATTTCGTTTGGGAAAGGTCCTTCTTGTGTTTGTCTCTGCGCGCCAAACCAGGTTTGGTCCCTTTGTTTGTTGCCCTTTGGCAGGCTTCAGTGCTGGAGCCCTCCTCTAGGGCCTGAGTGTCTGGGGTGCACAGGATGTGAGGGAGGTGCCCAAAACTCCCTGTGCTCAGTCTCCTAGGAGACCTGAATGCATTCTGGCATGATTGGCCGGCAGTCTGTCCAGCAAGGACAGCCACCCTTCTGTGTGAGTGACAGCCAGGCTGGAATGAATGGGGGAAAATGGTTTAAAAGCAGGTCTCTGGGATTTGGAAAACAGAGTCGACCACTGGAACGAAAGAACCGAAGAGGAGAAGAGGGAAGAGGACTACTGCAACTCCTGGACGACCGCTGAAGCCATGCTGCAGGTTCGAATTGCCTGAAACTCTGATGACAGAGAAGACCTTAAAGGTTACATTCTTCCCTTGAGTTTGGTGGGAACAACCAACTCGCAAGCCACCTGGACACCATCCTATTCTGGTCGAATTTTCATCAGAGTGCTGTTGAAAACCAGATAGCCATAGGGTAGGAAACCAGCTTGTGGACTTTAAGGCACTCACACCTTAAACCAGGGGAGTTGCTAGGTCTGGAAAAGACCCGGGGCTAAGCTGATGTCGGAACTGTTGGGACTGGGGGCTAGCTAGTCTTTTGGCTGTAGCTCCTGAGATTCTATCCGGGGCTACAACCAAAAGATCAGGGGCTATAGCACCCGTAAGCCCCCCCTAGCAATGCCCCTGCCTTAAACCGATGTCTAACTACAGCTTTTGGCCTCTTCCCTGGGCAGTGCAAGAACCCCCCAACGTCCTCCTTCTTGTCCCCACGACTGAAGCTCAGGAACAGTGAGATCTGCTCGAACTGCCAGGAGCAACATCCTCATATACAGCTTTCTTCATTGACAAGGTACTGTGCAAAGGTGGTCCGGAAATCTTTTCGGCCATCGAGAAAGTGCGTGAAACTTTCCTCAACTACGAAGGCGTGTCCTTCCCTTAACATTCGTCAAACTTTTCGCCTAGCCAAATCCTTTAAAAATCTGTGGCTAAGACTTAACCGTTATTTACCAGAACTGTGCAATCCTATATAAAAGACTCTGAACCATTGAATTTGGCCCAGGCCTATTGAGAAGAATTGCTGGTTGTATTTAACTGAAGCCCTTTGCCCTGCCTATGAATGTATTTGGGCTGTCTATTCTTATAACCTTGTCTTTTCCCTCCTTTATTAAGTATGCAAACTGCCATTTTGCTCACACTTCATTTTTGAGCTAAGCTTGTTCATTTACTTACCAGTTCGATTGTTGTGGTGTATTAGTGTGTGATAATGAGCTGCTTGTGCTAGTGTAATGTTTTAGAATTGACTGAGTAAATAAATATCTTTTACCAAGAAACCTTGAGTAAGTGTTTACTTGAATCACTGTATTGGTTGGTCATTTGTGTAACTTGTTCTACTGCTCACTTAAACTCTTGAGATAAGTCTGGCTGCTCAGCCATCGCTACCACTTTACTGTGTAGTACGGGCTTGTACCAAAGGTGAAATTCCGCTTTCACTTGTAGTCCTAGTTGCCTGTAGTATTCCCCAAGGGTACTGCAGATGATTCTGCCTAACATACTCCACCATGCCAGCAAGCATGCAGCTCTGAAAAGGTCTGGTTCTGCAGAATGATGGTCTGGAGGTCCCCATGCAGAACCTCACGTGTAGCACGGAGTTCTGCCTGCGAGGCCTCACGTGTTGCACAGAGTTCTGCCTGCAAGGCCTCACGTGACACAAGGCTCTCCTCATGGGTTGCCTGGAGCTCAGCTGAGATGTTGTGTGTCAGCTGCTCCATCTGCAGTTCCGCCCGTGTACTTTGGGCCACCTCAAGTGCACCGAGCATAGCTCTGAGGGAGGTGTTCTCTTCTCTCAGGGCATCCCTGTGGGTCTGTGCCTCTGCAGCTATGGCTGTGTGCAGAGCCCCCAGTTCAGCCCATAGGTCCCTGTTGGCGACCAACATGTCCTGCCTGTGTGAGCGACACATGGACCGCATTGCCTGCTGCTGGAGCTCCACCTGTTTTTCAGGCGGGAGAATGGAATCGGCCACCCTTTCCACGCCCTGAGCCATCATCTCACAAGCTGCCCCCTATTGCTGTGCAATGGCATACAAGGAATTCTCCCACACAGTATTACCCAGTGGCGCACGGACACCATGTTGCCGGACACCACACCTATCAGGCTCAAGGAGACCTGGTCCTTGCTGTGCTGGTGCTGCCTGCGGCTGCAGGACTGCATTCCTCCTTTGGTCTTCTGCCCCAGGAACAGGAGCAAATAGGGTGGAGCGTGACCCTGCATCCGTAAACGCCACAGGCAGACATACCAACACTGAATGGCCACTTGAGGGGTCTACCCCCACTGCAAGTTTGTCGGGCAGAACAACATCCATGCCAGAATCACTCACCTGCGACAGCACATATGGTTCAATATCTGATTCGGCACCAGTGCATAGAGATCCTCAGAGGTGTGCTCAGAGAAACCCCTGGCCAGGATGGTCTGTAGAACCAATGGATGTTCATGGGCTACCACACCACCGCCTCCACTGGTGCCTGGTTGGGCCTCTGAACACTCCAACTCCTCCTCCTCTGCTTCCAGTGCCTCATCACCTCCACAAAACAAAAAGAAGACATGAACATGCATGTCAACAGCATATACGACACACATAGCTAATACAATATTGACATCAAACACATGAATCTGACATATCACACATGACACAAACTCAGGCATGCACGCAGTGCCAACCAAGTGACAGGGGAACCTCAAGCAGACATGGATGAGTGTACAATGTCAAAAGAACACATGTGCTGTATGGTGCATAGCACCTGCATCACCCACAAGCCTGTGAGTGGAATGGACCTTCAACACACATGACAGATGTCAAAACACAGATGGCACGTAGCATAGCCATGGCAGAACTGTCAACCAGCCCCAGATGGAAGTTAAATACTACTGTCCGTGATCCTTGTAAAATGCATGTCATCAGACAGTACAGGCGTCGGAGGTCATACCAATGCTTCGAGCAATCATCGGCTGTGCGCTTCTCACATCCCAAGGCACTAATACAGTCCAAAATGCACTGCCAGTGGGCCCTATGCTGAGCAGGCGTAGTTTTGCACCCTGCCATCACCAGCATGTCGCGGCCGTGTACTGACACGTAGCCCACAAATGTGTCCAGTTCCACATCACTGAAACTTTGCTTCCTTGAAGTGTGGGAGGCCTGAGCTGTGCCTGGGGTCCCAGCATGTTCCGCTCGAGGACGCTTCTTCCTCTTGGGAGGTGGTGCAGACCCTGAGTGGCTTCTGCCACTCTGGTCAGTAGGGGCTGAAGCACAGGTGGACTGGCCACTAGATGCAGGCAATGGCATGACAACTGAAGGTCTGACTGGAGGCATTGGCTGCTGGGTGCTGTCACCAGGACCCAGCGCCACAACTACCTCAGTGCCAAGCTCCGGGACCAACACAGTCCTGGCTGGGTGACTCAGAGCCGGGGTGGTGTCAGGTGCAGCTGCCCCTGCATCTTCCACACCATGGCTGGTCAGGGCAGCAGATGACAATGCTGCCACAGAACCACGTGACCTTTTGAGACAACCTTCACCAAACGTGCCTTGGATTTTGTGACATGGAAGTTAGCCTGTGAGTCATCCCATGCCTGTTCCGTAACTAATCTGGGCCTGGCTAGCTGACCCAGAGCTGGGGTGGTGTCAGCTGCAGCTGCAGCTTCCACACCCTGCCTGCTCATGACAGCAGATGGCACTGCTTGTTAGGTCTGACGGATGCTGGGGATTGCAGCATCAGCTGCATCTCCCTGACTTGCTTGGGGGGCGGGCATACCTGTCCCTGCATGGGCCTGGATACACTGCCCTCGTGGACCACCCTGGCCATGTCCCCCACCTTGGCCACCCCGGCCACCCTGTCCATGTCCCACAGAGTGGCCACCTATTGGAGGTCACCCTGCTTTGCCCCTCTTACCACTTGGTGCCCTCCCAGATATGGCACTGATGTACTAGTGCAGAGAGAGGGGCAGACAACAATTGTCCTGGGCAATTGGGGTGAATGGAGCAGGGTATGTGATGGAAAACGTACCCCTGTGCTCCTGCAAGGCTGTCTCTAACCACTGGGGAAAAATAACAAGTCACGCAACGCTCAGGCACCCCAAAAACAAAAATAAACATGCATGCGACCCCTCTGTAGCCCACATGCATAGAGTTAACGTCACGCAGTATGCTGTGGCACTGAGAAACACAAAAAATGCATACACATGGAACACGCAGGCTACTATGGCCTAAAAAATGGGGTACGCGAGACACAGGGGCAACCACAGTGGGAAAAATGCATGCACGACCCACCGTCTGCCTGGAAAAATGAAGAAAAAAACATGCACGTGTGCGCGTCGGCAACTCCCCTGCCAAAACAAGAAGTACGCACTGCCACAGTAGTGAGCAAATCGCGTGTGAAACCACAAGAATAATATCACGCGTCGGTCCCCAAGTAAAGCACATATAGTGCACTGGCGTCCTACACAGACCTTTAACCTCTACTGAACAGCAACGCCCAATGTCCCATGTGCGTCACATAACTTATGCGCTTAGGGCCTTTCCTCTGATTGCACGCTAACACGCTGTTTCCACACATGCAGAGTCACTCTGCATCCGGCTGGCCACGCTAAAGCACACAGAAGACCAACGCTCCTGCCCAAATGGCCATTTACCTGCCTCAGACACCCCGAGCTGCATCCTACGTGCAATCTGATGCTGCCAGCCCACTCTATGTGCCTGCTGCCCACGTGCCCTGCAATTCGGTGCCTGCACATCAGCCATTGCCAGAAATCCTGTTGCTGAGACCACCTTTGCTGAGCCAGAAGACTCCCAACTGCCATTCCATCACTCTACAGTCCAGCCCCAAGACCCAGTTGCCCACCAACACCTGCCTCGGGGGTTGCCATGTCGGACCAAGCAACATCTGAGGCAAGTGGCAACCCCCCAGCAGGGAGGCAGAGGGCTGCCAGCTTCTCTTGCAAAGAAGTTGGCATCCTGGTCAGCAAGTCCTGGGGCATTATGATGTACTCTTCCCTGGACCATCGCTACTCAACAAGGAAGGATGGAGAAAGATGTCTGAGTGGACATCGTGGGTGCCATCAACGTGGAGAGGGTGGCACCCTGCGACTACAAACATGTCCGGAAGCTCTGGGAAGACTTCAGATGTCGGACCCTCAACAAGGCCCAGCCCATCGTCGAGTCTGGTGATGGAGTGGGGCACCGGGGACGGTTGACCAACAATGAGATGAGGTTCCTGGAGCCCAGCGCTTTACGCCCAGGTCATGGAGTTGGAGCTCTGTCTGGAGTTGAGTGGTAAGTGTCCATGTGTTCTTGTCCAGCGTAGTGCATGTTGAGGTGTGGCTGAAGTGTGCACCTTGGCCTTATGTCTGAATGCCTCATGTGCAGATGTCTGTGTGCATGTGAGTCCAATCAAGCGTGTTCAACATCAATGGTGTCTGTGTTGCAATGCGAGGTGTGCATTAGCATGTAACAATGCACACATGTTTGCATGCCTGTGTCTGCACTTGGCCATGCGAGAGGTGTGAGACATGGATGCTTATGTCACCTTCATGGACATGCATGGTGTACATGTGTGTGTGTCTGAGTAGTGAGTGTGTGACTGGGCAACTCCATGGATGCATGACACATGTGCATCTCAATGCATGATTGACTCATGTGGCTCAGTTGTCCACAAGTGCACTGTGACGGGAGGTCTACATGGCCTGATGCATGACTGTCAGGTGATGTGTGTGCATGTGATGTGCATGTGCCACGATGCTGTGATGGTCAGCCCCTATTCTGATGTGTCTTCAGTGCCTTGTACATGGATGTGAATGTTTGTTGCATGTGGTATGCATGTCCGTGCATGTGTGTTGCTTGCACTGACCTGGGTGTTGTGGAAGGTGATGATGTTTGAGATGTTTGAAAGTGTCATTCATGTGCATTTGCTTTGTTTCAAGCAGACATTTATTCAGATGCTTGTGTTCAATGTCTCCCTATCCACAGTGGCGATGGAGGAAGAGGGCGGAGACGGCGCTGTGGACCAACGCGGCAGGGATGTCTTTACCAGGCACAGATGCAGAGACGCAAGGCCCAGTCATCCTCCCAGGTTACATTTTCTGGGAGCGAGGGGACTGGTGCTGCGTCCACAACAGTGGCCGCAGCTGCTGAGGGGAGGTCCAAGAAGGTGAAGTTGGACGTGGGCTCCTCAGCAGTGGGAGGGACAGGTGAGCCCCCACATGGACAATCCGATGCAAAAGACGGTTCAGAGTCATCCAGGTTGGTGGTGGACAAGGGAGATGAGGGGGCCGCATCAGACCAGCATATGGGGCCTGGCGGGGGTGATGAGGTGGGTCAACTAGTGCAGTCCAGGAGCAGGGGCAGGAGGCAGTGCAGGTCACCACAGAGAGGCCTGTGCCTGCCTAATCCTGTCCCTGATCCTGCGCCTGCATTGGTATGCACCTGCGGGCATGCCTCAGGCCAGACCAGTCCACAGGTAGCGGATGTGTCCACGTCAACAGACCTTCCACTACCTGCGGGCAAGGCAATCCGTGACAGGGTGGAGTGGTAGGCAGTATCTCGAGGCGCACATGTGCCATTCGTGATGATGTGCAGGCTTCCTGACGGGTGCTTGCACATCACCACAAAGAGGTCTGGGCCCTCATGAACTGTCTAGCTCTCATTGTCGCAGGTTTGCTATGTGTGCTGGCCACTGCTGCAACACTCTCCTCCTCTTCCTCCACTATGTGCCAGTCGTCCTCCCTGCCGTCTTCCAGGCCAGATGCCACCAGGGCCCCCTGTGGACCTGTCCCAACCACGGCGGCCAGTCTGGTGGAAACCACATCCCTGACATAGTCAGGAGTCGGAGGATCAGCACAGATCGTCACCCCAGCAACAGGACCACTGACAATGGAGGTAGTGCAGGCACTTTGCAGCAGGGCACGTGCACGACTATCCCGGGGTTGTCATCATTCCGGAGGCAGTCCTGGAGGCGCATGCACAGGCTTATTGGCAGTGGCAGGCTCTACGTAGGAGGTGACAGGACTCGGGGCCATCAACATCAGAGGGGCAGGTATCGGCCATCGGGCAGGAAGGAGACGTGGACCTTGGCACAAGGTTGTCTTCCGTGTTGCAGCGAACAGGCCAGCAGATTGGTGCAAAGTGGCAGCGGGCATGACTCACCATGGCCAGGGTGGAGAACACCTTCTGTCGGGCAGAGAGGCGGGTGGAGTTCCTCAAGGAGACTCGCAGGGAGTTTGTGACTAGTACAAGGGAGTTCCTGTGGGCCCTCAAGGAGGGAGCACAAGCCCGCCTTTGGGATATTGATGCAGAGTTCAATGATGGCCTGGCCGAAACTCTTGGGGGAAATGGTGAGTCATAGGACAAGCCTGCTGCCTTTTTAAATAGTTGTTCAGTGCTAGGTTTCCTTTCTTCTTGTTATGATTTGGAGTCAATGGACTTTGCTCCACATTTTGTAAATAGTTCATAATTATCTAGGGTTTTTTAGGGTGTATTTATCTTTTTCTGGATCATGGATACTCGAACACTGTACCTAGTTTGAGACATTTGCTTTTTTTTTGCATTTGTTTACACCATGGAATAATGTTTTTTATTTGGTTGCTATTGGACGACATCCTTGGATATGGACCACTTTTTGGAGTTTACACTTTTTTATCATACCATTCATTTTATTTTTCTATTTATTTTTCATTTTCATTGCTTTCTATTTCATTTTCATGGTTGTCTTTCAGTTATCGTGGATTTTACTATGTAATACATTTATATTCCTTGTGATCAAAGTGGTGTCTGCTCTCAATGGCTTGGTGCATGTGTCACTCTTCATTGGCTCTGTTACCTGTCCCTGCTGTTGATCAATGTTGGTCATGTGTGTGCAAACATGCATGTGAGAATGTGTGATTCCCATGGCATGGGGCATGTACTGGGGAGTAGGACCAATGGATGGATGTTGAGTTGCAATGTGGGGGGGGGAGCTTGTGGTGGCATTTTAGTGGATATTCGCTACATGATTGCATGTTGGGACAATGTGTGGGGGGGACATGGGTCGGGGGCCTGCCTGCAGGTTGCCGTCACTGGTGGGAGGACATGGGTCGAGTCCTGCCTGCGGGTTGCCGTCATTGGTGGGGGTGGAGAGACATGGTTTGGGGCTGCCTGCAGGTTGCCGTCATGGGTGGGGTCGGTGGGACATTGGTCGGGGCCTGCCTGTAGGTTGCCATCACTGGTGGGGGCAGGGGGACATGAGTCAGGGCCTGCCTGCAGGTTGCCCTCACTGGTGGGGCTGGAGGGACATGGGCTGGGGCCTGCCTGCAGGTTGCCATCACTGGTGGGGGGACATGGGTCAGGGCCTGCCTGCAGGTTGCCGTCACTGGTGGGGTGGGGGGACATGGGTCGGGGCCTGCCTGCAGGTTGCCGTCACTGGTGGGGGGACACGAGTTGGGGCCCGGCTGCAGGTTGCCGTCACTGGTGGGGTTGGGGGGACATGAGTCGGGCCTGCCTTCGGAGTATAGTCCCATGAGAGCTGTCTGCAGGGTATGGACCCCCATTCCTTGTGGTGTGGGCTGCCTGCGGGGTATGGTCATGGGTGTTGGGGGTCCCTTGTGGAGTGGGCTGCCTGCAGGTATGGTCACGGGTGATGGGGGGCTCCCTTGTGGTGTGTTCTGCCTGCGGATATGGTCACGGGTGATGGGGGGTCCACTCCACAGCCAAATCGCGTGAAAAGGCCCTTGCATGCTCGCGCCAGCCAAATTGCGTGAAAAGGCCCTTGCTTACCTCCGCAAAATCACGTACCCCGCTCGCGCCAGCCAATTCGTGTGAAAAAGCCCTTGTGTACCCCGCAAAACCACGTACCCCACTCGCGCCAGCCAAATCACGTGAAAAGGCCCTTGCATGCTCGTGCCAGCCAAATTGTGTGAAAAGGCCCCTGCGTACCCCCGCAAAATCGCGTAACCCGGTCGCGCCAGCCAATTCGCGTGAAAAAGCCCTCATGTACCCCCGTGAAATCGCATACCCCACTCGCACCAGCCAATTTGTGTGAAAAGGCCCTCACGTACCCCCGCGAAATCGCATACCCCGCTCGGGCCAGCCAGATCATGTAGAAAGGGTTGCATGTGCTGCCATGAGCCGGGAACATGGGCTGCCTGCGGGTATGGTGACGAGAGTTGGGGCGTCCCATGTGGTGTGGGCTGCCTGCAGTGTATGGTCCCATGTGGGCTGCCTGTGGGGTATGGTCATGAGTGTTAGGGGGTTGCTTTTGGTGTGGGCTGCCTGCGGGGTATGGTCCCATGTGGGCTGCCTGCAGGGTATGGTCACAGGTGTTGGGGGGTTCCCTTGTGGTGTTGGCTGCTTGTGAGGTACGGTCACAGGTGTTGGGGGGTTCCCTTGTGATGTGGGCTGCCTGCGGGGTATGCTCACGGGTGTTGGAGGGTCCCATGTGCAGTGGGCTGCCTGCGGGGTATGGTGCCATGTGTGCTGCCTGCAGGGTATGGTCACCGATGATGGCGGGCTCCCTTGTGATGTGGGCTGCCTGCGGGGTATGTTCATGGGTGTTGGGGGGTCCCTTGTGGTGTGGGCTGACTGCAGGGTATGGTCACAGGTGTTGGGGGGTCCCTTGTGGTGTGGGCTGCCTGCGGGTATGGTGACCGGTGTTGGGGGGGTCCCATGTGGTGGTGGCTGCCTGCGGGGTATCGTCCCATGTGGGATGCCTGCGGGGTATGGTCATGGGTGATGGGGGATCCCTTGTGGCGTGGGCTGCCAGCGGGGTATGGTCACGGGTGTTGGGGGGTCCCTTTTTGGTGTGGGCTGCCTGTGGGGTATGGTCCCATTGGGGCTGTCTTCGGGGTATGGTCTCGGGTGATGGGGGGTCCCATGTGGTGTGGGATGCCTGCGGGTATGGTGACGAGAGTTGGGGCATCCCATGTGGTGTGGGCTGCCTGCAGTGTATGGTCCCATGTGGGCTGCCTGTGGGGTATGGTCATGAGTGTTAGGGGGTTGCTTTTGGTGTGGGCTGCCTGCGGGGTATGGTCGCATGTGGGCTGCCTGCAGGGTATGGTCACAGGTGTTGGGGGTTCCCTTGTGGTGTTGGCTGCTTGTGAGGTATGGTCACAGGTGTTGGGGGGTTCCCTTGTGATGTGGGCTGCCTGCGGGGTATTCTCACGGGTGTTGGAGGGTCCCATGTGCAGTGGGCTGCCTGCGGGGTATGGTGCCATGTGTGCTGCCTGCAGGGTATGGTCACCGGTGATGGTGGGCTCCCTTGTGATGTGGGCTGCCTGCGGGGTATGTTCACAGGTGTTGGCGGGTTCCCTTGTGGTGTGGGCTGACTGCAGGGTATGGTCACAGGTGTTGGGGGGTCCCTTGTGGTGTGGGCTGCCTGCGGATATGGTGACCGGTGTTGGGGGGGGTCCCATGTGGTGGTGGCGGCCTGCAGGGTATCATCCCATGTGGGATGCCTGCGGGGTATGGTCACGGGTGTTGGGGGGTTCGCTTGTGATGTGGGCTGCCTGCGGGGTATGCTCACGGGTGTTGGAGGGTCCCATGTGCAGTGGGCTGCCTGCGGGGTATGGTGCCATGTGTGCTGCCTGCAGGGTATGGTCACCGGTGATGGCGGGCTCCCTTGTGATGTGGGCTGCCTGCGGGGTATGTTCACGGGTGTTGGGGGGTCCCTTGTGGTGTGGGCTGACTGCAGGGTATGGTCACAGGTGTTGGGGGGTGCCTTGTGGTGTGGGCTGCCTGCGGGTATGGTGACCGGTGTTGGGGGGGTCCCATGTGGTGGTCGCTGCCTGCGGGGTATCGTCCCATGTGGGATGCCTGCGGGGTATGGTCACGGGTGATGGGGGCTCCATTGTGGCGTGGGCTGCCAGCGGGGTATGGTCACGGGTGTTGGGGGGTCCCTTTTTGGTGTGGGCTGCCTGTGGGGTATGGTCCCATTGGGGCTGTCTTCGGGGTATGGTCTCGGGTGATGGGGGGTCCCATGTGGTGTGGGATGCCTGCGGGTATGGTCACGGGGATGGTGGGCTCACTTGTGGTGTGGGCTGTCTGTGGTATATGGTCACGGGTATTGACGGGGTCCCATGTGCTGTGGGCTGCCTGCGGGGTATGGTCATGGGTGTTGGGGGTCCCTTGTGAGGACCCAGTGCACAACCTTGCTTGAATCCCCTGCTTATAGGCAGTACCTCTCATAAAGACCCTCTGTTACCCAAACGTATTCTAAATCGCATGAAAAGGCCCTTGCGTGCTTGTGCCAGCCAAATCACGTGAAAAGACCCTTGTGTACCCCCTCGAATTCGCGTACCCCGCTAGCGCCAGCAAATTTGTGTGAAAAAGCCCTTGTGTACCCTGCAAAACCACGTACCCCACTCGCGCCAGCCAAATCGTGTGAAAAGGCCCTTGCATGCTCGTGCCAGCCAAATTGCATGAAAAGGCCCTTGTGTACCCCCGCAAAATCATGTACCCCACTCGCGCCAGCCAATTCGTGTGAAATAGCCCTTGCGTACCCTCTCAAAATCGCCGAACTTGCTCGCGCCAGCCAATTCGTGTGAAAAAGCCCTTGTGTACCCCTGCGAAATCGCGTACTCCGCTTGCACCAGCCAAATCGCATGAAAAGGCCCTCGCGTGCTCATGCCAGCCAAAACCCCTGAAAAGACCCTTTTGTACCCCTCGAATTCGCGTAGCCCACTCGCACCAGCCAATTTGCGTGAAAAGGCCCTCACGTACCCCCCCCCCCCCGCGAAATAGCGTACCCCGCAAAATCGTGTACCCCGCTCGGGCCAGCCAGATTAAGTGTAAATGGCCGCATGTGCTGCCATCAGCCGCGAACATGGGCTGCCTGCGGGTATGGTTGACTGGTGTTGGGGGGTTCCCATGTGGTGTGGGCTGCCTGCGGTATATGGTCCCATGTGGGCTGCCTGTGGGGTATGGTCATGGGTGTTGTGGGTTTGCTTGTGGTGTGGGCTGCCTGCGGGGTATGGGCCCATGTGGGCTGCCTGCGGGGTATGGTCACGGGTAATGGGGTGCTCCCTTGTGGTGTTGGCTGCCTGTGAGGTATGGTCACAGGTGTTGGGGGTGTCCCTTGTGATGTGGGCTGCCTGCGGGGTATGGTCACGGGTGTTGGAGGGTCCCTTGTGGTGTGTGCTGCCTGTGGGTATGGTCACAGGTATTGGGGGTCTCATGTGGTGTGGGCTGCATGCGGGGTATGGTGCCATGTGGGCTGCCTGCATGGTATGGTCACTGCTGATGGCTGGCTCCCTTGTGATGTGGGCTGCCTGCGGGGTATGTTCATGGGTGTTGGGGGGTCCCTTGTGGTGTGGGCTGACTGCAGGGTATGGTCACCTCTGTTGGACAGGTCCCTTGTGGTGTGTGCTGCCTGCAGGTATGGTGACAGGTGTTGGGGGGTCCCATGTGGTGTGGGCTGCCTGTGGGGTATTGTCCCATGTGGAATGCCTGCGGGGTATGGTCACGGGTGATGGGGGCTCCCTTGTGGCGTGGGCTGCTGCGGGGTATGGTCACATGTGTTGGGGGATCCCTTTTTGGTGTGGGCTGCCTGTGGGGTATGGTCCCATTTGGGCTGTATTCAGGGTATGGTCTCGGGTGATGGGGGCATCCCGTGTGGTGTGGGATGCCTGCGGGTATGGTAACGGGCGATGGGGGCCTCACTTGTGGTGTGGGATGTCTGCGGGGTATGGTCACGGGTGTTGGGGGGGTCCCATGTGGTGTGGGCAGCCTGCGGGGAATGGTCATGGGTGTTAGGGGGTCCCTTGTGAGGACCCAGTGCACAACCTTGCTTGAATCCCCTGCTTATAGGCAGTACCTCTCATAAAGACCCTCTGTTACCCAACAGTATTCTGGCTGAAATGTTAGTATGTAATGCAATGATAACTTGTAGTAGCCAAGCAGGGCAACCCATTCTTCTCATGTGTGCCCATAGTGTCTCCCGGTTCACCTGGTCAAACGCTTTAATGGCAGATGTCGTTTACTGTTAACATTTCTGTTGCACTAGAGTGAAGCATTTGCATCATGACAGTGAAATGTTAAGGGAAGTAATTCTACCTAAAAGATTCAAATGGTGAGCACAGGATATGATGTTAATGGCTTTATCCCATCCAGGCTTTGCACAACAGAAGAATAAGCACTTTTATTTGCAAATAAAATACATGAAGTCCCTGCGTTCCATTGTATTGTCAGTATCATTTATTGATTGTTTTACAAAGCGTGTCCTTTTTTTGTGAATTAGCTAATTGTATACCCATTCCTGATGGATGTAATGGTAGAATCTAAGTCAACATCTGAAAATGTCACATTCAGTTGAGAAAAAAAGCCTAAATTCATTCCATGATACTAATTACGAATTATTTTACCTAAATGTGTTTGGAAATGTCATTTTAAACGATTATGGGTCAGTCAGATTCAAGATGGGAATGGCTGCCCTTTCAATATGGGAGAACTACAATGCCTACTCCACAGGATACATGATAAACGTGTGTGAACAGTTGTATTAAACGTAAAGTCATCAAGAGGCCCAAGGATCAGGTTGACATTTCTAAATATCAATAGGGACACCATGACTATCGGGTATCTGTAGCCAGTGTTGTCTCCTCAAGATATCAATCTCTTCCTTCAAAGTAGTAAAGGAAACCTCATCTGGGAAGCCAAAACATATTGGGTCAGTGTTGTTTCATACATCTACCAATACTGAAAGCCATTATTATAATATTTAACTTATAAATTCAACAATTCGTTTTTTTTTCATTTAATCTGTGAAGGCAATATGTTTTAAGTGGCATTCAATGAACTTTCACTGTGTGGCTTTATGAGAGATTAATGACTGTCATTACTATGGTCATTATTTGACCAGACAGGTATAATTTCCTTAGGAGTGAATCATACATGAAGTGGATCGCACTCAAGGCAGAAGTATGTAATCGATTTTGCGATGTCATGTGTGGATGAGTCGAAAGTAGTGTTGTTTTCTGTGGAAGGCTCCAGCCTCCCATTGTCAACTGTGCATGTCTCTCTGATAAGTACTTACCTATCCTCCAGAATGTCCTTTATCCCGAAGTATCCCGCCACCAGTTTCTTAGGGCAAGAGTACAGGTTTACGTGATTCATCTCATACATAATGTTGGGTGATCTTATATCTGGGAAATCAACACTGTTTTGAAGAAGATAATCCATACAATATTGATCAATAGGTGTCATGTATTATACTTCATATGATATTTTAGAAAATACATAATAAACTGTATATTAAATGTTTTGTAAAGGAGGACACTAAATTTAGTGAAATGACATATTTACCTCATAACCCACCCAACTATGCTTTTATTTAGAGATGCCTGCTGTAGTTAGGTTAGCTTTTTGAAGGAGTTTTACTTCAGCCATTTGATATATCATGATCCCAACAGCAATGTAGCGACACTCTTCACTTTTACTCTCCACTTTGTGAGAGATAAAAAGCTGCCTGCAAATTATGCTTTTTAGGCAGCGTCTTATAATGGATTCCTATGGAATCCACCTGGTCTTCAGCAGCCGTAAAACCAGATGCCTTTCCAAGACAGAGAAGAAAGGCAAAGCACTGATGCAAACTTTGCTTTGCTGCCCTCCTATGCCTTCGAAAGGAATGTTTTGGTTTTTATTTTCCACTCTGCTTATTTGAAAATGAGCCTCTGCCTCTTTTATCTTTCTTAGGAGCAGGTTGCTTGAAGGACAGGATTCATATTCAAGATGGACATTATTTCATAAATGAACACTTCCTTCTTTATACAAATCCGTCCCTTTTCATTACACCTAAATAGTACCTCAGACACCTATTTAGCAGTAATTACTCCACCCGCAATGCAAATTCCCCCAGGATAGAATAGGTATTATTTTTATTTTTTATTAATTTAGTGTGATAAAGTTCAAATGAACTTCTCACATCTTTCAGTTATCTAAATTCTAAGAGTAGGTATTGGATAATGGTCTATTTGGCAAGGTAGTTTATGTGTAGTTCGTTTTTTATAATCTGGCTTGGCTTGCTTTTTTTGTGCCCCAATGCTTTATTCCACAATTGACCCCACCACCTCACAGAATTACGTGACAATGGGCCTCATTCCGAGTATGGCGGTAAGGGATAGCGGCCACCGGTAACGAGACCGGTGGCGGTGATCCCTTACCGCCATACTCCGAGTTCCCTTTGCGCCCTCGCCCTTAACGCCTGCTTTGAGCAGGTGTTAAAGTCGAGGGCGCAAAGGGGCCTCCAAGCCAATAAGGGTGACCGTAATGAACGGTCACCGTTATTTGCATCTTCCCCATTCCCATATGAGCCCTATGGGGGCTCATTTGGGAATGGGGAAGAGCCTTGGTGAATGGGGAATTACCGCCCCGCCAACCTTGGAATGGGGCGGTAATTCCGCCATCCACCAAGGCGCTGCCGGTCCGGGTACGGCGTCAACCAAGGCGTTAATAGCGCCATTGGTTAGCGCCGTACTCGAATGAGGCCCAATGAATGGAGTCCATAGTTTAGCTCCAAAAAGAATCTCAGGTGCTAACTTTTTGATATGTTTTTAGAAGTCGCTAAAGTATATACCTCCAATATGGTAGGTCAAAGCAGATTAGCAGTGCCATTAAAAGTTAGCATGTATATGCAGTGTCCTCTTTCCGTATAGCGCAACATTGCTCATTTTCAAATCAACACTGTCATCCTTTTGCATCCCTCACAACTTCCAACTGATTACAAGCCACATTTCTTTCAGGCAGACGTTGTGAAAATGCCAAACCTCTTGCACATAGAAAAGACATCTCTAATTAACAGAGTTCATCCAGAAGATTGCTGTTGTGAAACATTTAAACACATGTGTAAATAGCGTCCAGAACACAGGATCTTTAATACAGAAAGCGTCATCTCCGAACAATGATGTACTCTAAATATCAGGTCATTCACCCATTTGGAGCAGTTCCTAATTTAAGGTTGGGGAAAAGATGGTGATGTGTTAATTCTGGATTCCCTATCCACCAAGTGTTTTGTGGTGGCACTCTGAAATCATGTTCACACTTAAGGAAAGATATCAATCTTCCCAAAAAAGAAGTAAAGCTCTGTCTATGCCTTCCAAATGCTGTGCTATCGTATTGATATTATCATTCTTGGATGATATCAGCCATGCAGAAAAGGAAAAATGATGCAGTCCTTCTACTTTCAGAAAAGACACATTAAATAGCATTTTCTAGAATTAAAACCTTTCTGGAACTGACTTGCCTGCATCTGCTCGAGAAGTGCCTCAACACATGAAATCGAGAGCTGCATCTGAGGGTTGAACCAATAGTACAAACAGATCATAATAGATAACTCTTAAGGTCAATGTGAGCATGTCAGACAGATTAAGGCAACAGCAAATCTGTGTCAGCTAAACTGTATTGGACACACCTCTGTTTGCACTGAGCAGAATATTTAGACCCAGACAAATGATGCAAAAGTATCAAAGAAAAGGCAATTTAAAGTGACCTTATGATCCAGTGCTGCAAAATGTTATCAGGATGAGAGGACAGCTGAGAGAGCACCATCCCTTTAATAAGAAGAGCCATTCACCTTGATTCAAGAGCTACTTAATTCAGTGATTTAACAAGTCTTACATTTCTCCATCCAGGCCAAATAGTTAATACTAATGACCTTTCAAAAGTGTAAAGTTCCTCTGGTGGATGACAGGCTGTCAGCAATGATGAAATTGATTGTCATGTGCAAAACGACATTTTCATCAAGAGTTCTGTATTCATGTAATCTTGGTTTGTGGCCTATCTTCCCTGACTCTTAATATGTCTGAGGTGTCCGCAATATTGTTGATATCTTTTACATTAAGAGTAGGTTTAAATTCGATTCAACTGCTATGAGTTACACTTGATTAGCAACATAATCACATTATTCTTAATACAGTTTAGAATATTTGTTATCAGGAATTCCTAAACCTTATTAAACATGTGCCTCGTTTGTTTCCTTGGTGTATTCGTATGCCTTTCAGATTAGACAGGATCGTTATCTGGCAATAGGACTGTATTAGTTTCAAGCAATTTCAAGTTGTTATTTCGGGGAAATTATATTGCACTTCTTAAAGGTATTTGATGTTAATTGTCTTTATTGTGATATTAAAACCTGCAGTAACATATACATTACAAAAATTAGTTAATTGGCCAATTAATATGACAGGATAGCATCCAATATCACCGACAGAACCACACTCAACTCAGCTGCATGCAATTTCTCAACAACTGAGATGCCATGAAATGTTCACCATAAAAGTTAGGCAAAATCTATCAGCACTTGTCAGGTTTTTCAGTTTAAATGCAATGACAGGAATGTGGCCCCGCGATCAAAGCATATCCCTGGCCCTCAAACCCTACATGTCATTGAAACCACTTGGTCCACATTCTTATCACACACTCTTCCATCCAGTGAACTAGACTTGTGCCAAAAATGCTTCCAGAAAGCCCCACAGCTCAATATGGGAAATGGGCACAAGGCAGAGGTAAATACCATAAATCAACACGTGGTGGTCTTCAATCACCAACACCAGTCCATTAGGGCATGCTTTAGATAATTTCAATAAATTGACCTCATAAGAAATCACTGATCAACAACCACAGGCTCGTAGGAGAAATCACAGCATGGACGCCACGCCTGCACTGACCGGCATTGTGCTGAACTACTGTGCCTGAGTCATAGGGGATCATTACGAGATGGGTGGTAGCCATGGTGCTATTAGCACCATGGCTGCCTCCCATACCGTGACCGAGTCCGGTGTTGTTCAATGGGGACTTACCGGTGTAGTCCGACCCTGGCGGGATCGGTAAGTCCCCATTGAACAAACCATTCCCCATTCACATTTGAGCCCCCACAGGGCTCAATGGGAATGGGGAGGACGCTAATAACGGGCTCACGACTTGCAAGCCCGTTATTAGCGCCCTGGTCCCTTAGCCGGACCCGTAAGGGAAGTGTGGTCAGACCACACGTTCCTTACGGTCCCCGCCAAGGGACCTTGGAATAGGGCGGTAATCCCTGGTTATAATGACCCCCATAGTATCTTTTTTTAGATGCATCATGCTGCAACTGTGTCTCCAACCTGTAATAGTTTGTGTTTCAAGTTTGTGGACGGGTGGCCTTTGGCCAAATGTTTCTAAAAAATGCAATCAAATTGAATGTAATCAAAATGTATCTGCCTTGCATTAATGATGATTCTGCTATTACAGTTAGCCAATACCACCACATTCTAGTTGTTATTTTTGTGTGCAAAACTTGTCATACTTTGCTGCATGCCACATGTGCATATTAGTTAGGAAATAGGCATAATTATGTAGGGTGGATGACTCTCCTGAAGCAGATCACTGGAGAAGAAAGGCCTGTTGCTATTTGTTGTTGTTTAAAAAACATATTTATTGAAGCGTTTTGAGGAAGATCGGGTTGTCCCGCATTAATTAATCTCATAGGAATATGAGTAAATAAAGCGCAACATGAAATGTAACAACTCTCGAATAATTAGCCTTTGTCAAAATCAGAAGGGACATCTGTATTATGAAAATGAATGCATTGCTCCACACAGCAACCGGAAGAATGTGGTTCTCAGGGAGCATTATATGTATACGGGGCATCAGCTGATGTTCCACTGAGAGGTCATGAGTAAAGATAGGACTAGTGTGTGAAGATAATTGGGAGCGGTTCTTTATCTGTTCATTTATTTTGAAAAAAAAATATGTCTGCATATTTAGGTATCTGCAAACTTTGTTGTGACTTTCTACTCTGTGCATCCTAATTTGTATAATGGGCATCAGTCGTGTTACAGACTGGCCACAAACTCTGATTTAAGACTGGCTTATTTAAACTGGACTTCTTTTTGTTTAAGTGCACTTCTGATTTATTTTAGTGAAGTGGTGCTACATGGCAAAATGAGATTTGGCACCTAGTCAACGCTAATTGTCACTGGATTACATGTTCCATCTGTTATATGTAATTTAGCAGCACTGTGGCATTAATTTGCACCATACATCGCAGATCATGTATTATAGCAAAGTAGAATGATGTTTCTTTGTGTCACTTTGGTTGCACAGTCATAAAGAAGCAATGAGATTGTGTGGTGGAAAACATCATTTGGGGTAGACATTTCTGTGCACATTCCAGTCTGTCTCCACTGATATCCAGGCCCCTGCAGGGTGGGTCATGCCAATTTCCCCTTGAAAACAGCAGGGGGCAGTGCCTCAACGCCCTGTCCCCATCTAGTCAGGGTCTCTGTGGTATCTCCTCTGTACTAGGTTGGCCCATCCCGCTATCAATGATGTCAGCGCAAGAGAAGTAAGCAGATGATGGTGAGTGAAGGTATGTCATGCTGCAGCCTCCCTATACTTCTACAGCACCCACATGGATACCCCTTCCCCAGCTGTGTCTGGTGCCTTTTAGAGCTGATGCACTAGGAAGAAAATCATCTGAGCAGCATCCTTGGTCATCCTGAAGCTGAAGTGTTCGGGCTGAGAGGTCAGGCAACTGTGAGAGCAATCCCTGGTATAGAGTCAGTGCCTTGACTTTAGAAATACATTTCAGTCAATTGGATGAGCGGCTCCCATGCTGGACGATAGCAACAGTCAATCTCCCTGGGGCACAGTTGGTAACCACACACGTACCTTGGACCTTGTGGCAACAGAGTATTAATTTCAATACCATAGGAATTAAGATCAAGATATACTAGAGGCCAGGACCTGTATATCTTCATAGCCTACAACATACACTATAGTCTCGGGAGGATAGCACAGGGGCAACGTTCTCGCATTGTAAGCACGACAACAAGGAGCAACACAGTTTCGGTCCACACTTAGAAACCTCTGGGTATTAAGTGAGTTATGAATAATGTATCCTATCACATCATACAAGAAAACCTGGACACTTAAGCCATTTGAGTGAAGGCCTCTCACCTCTAGAAAACCCTGAGTCATGCTTTACAGTCAACATCCTGAGTCACATGATTCACAAAGAAATCAAAACATTGCTATCAAAAGAGGCCCACAAAATATCTTCCCTCTTTAAGATAGACCCGCCATCCACACTGTCTTGGAGGAATTCTTCAAAAGTCCTTTTCTTCCATATAATGAATGGGACGCTCTGCTATATGCTGTCATGGTCATGACGCTAGATTCATGTTTTTAATCCTTCTCTCTGAGCACTGCAAAGGGGCTATCAGGTGACATATCTGAGTTTCACACAACTACATTAAACACATTAACTCATTAACTCGGATTATACGCCCACACAATTTCCCACAATTCTGATGTCCTCTACTTAAACATAGTGGTAGTTTGGTATTCACTGTGAAACCTCACATGGTTCATAAACTGCTTCAAACAGAAGGGCACCCCGCCTAACAATCCCTCAATACTAACAATGAGGTCAGAGGATGTCAGTTCTACTTGCCAGTCAGAAATGGACAGGTTTGTCAGTAGCAAGCCTTCCCCTGCTTGCTATTTGAATACTTACCACATTACTACAAGCAATATATATGGCACTGGTGAAATTATAATCCCGTTTCTGAAAGGCTGCCTTCCCACAGAACTGCATATGGCACGGATGCTCACCTTAACTGCACTTTTTCAGGGCGTGGACTTCTAAATTTCAATGATATGAAACCGTCATTCATCCAACCACATGTTATGAACATATTGTATGACTGTCAAAAACACATTATGGAAGGGGAATTGGAGAAGATAGATACCAAAATAGCTAACACATTTTTCCAAAAACGTACAAGCACAGAGATAGAGAGTTCCCTCTTTACTTCTTTTGCAGCTCTGGGTGACCTTGCACAAATTAGATGGTGCCCAATTTCTGGGAGATTTGATTTTAGGGAATACCATCAACCAATGACAAGATTTCTGCTTTAAAACAGCAATGGGTGTTGTCTTGCAATGCTCTTTCGTGTATCACCCATTTTCTTGCTGATGGAGAGTCTTATGCAAGAGGACTGAAGAAGAGCTTCCAGTAAATAAATGACTGTTGCAGAGGTTAGTTGTGATGCTATGACGTCATTGTGAGTATAGAGGGATTGTTCTCCTGCTGAAAACCTACGTCTGGAAGCCCTTAAAAGTAGGACAGGTAGTGAAGATGTTGCATTGTCGTTATCTCTCAAGCTATTAACTATTTACCTCCTCAATCATTCGGTGTCTTAGAGAGCAACGAGTAGAAATACTCCAATAAGTATCTTGATGCCTTGCTTAAAGTACAAGGAGGTCTATATTGACACCATGGCCCTAAAAATCCATCCTGCCATGTTTGACTCCAGTGTAGGTTCGCTCTGAGCAACAACAACAAAAAGTTTTTTTAGAAATCACTTCTTCCACAAGTTCTTGTTGCTTCACATAGGGCTCCTGTCTAGCCCCCTCAAAAGCACAAATGCATCTTCAAAGGAATTGTTGACCAGTGACACTGTGAGAGAACATCATGTTGCAAAAAAAGCAACAAACGTTTAATTAAGATTCCCCGCTTTCACTGATCACATGCACTATGGTGCTGCTTTTCCTTTCAGGCAGAACAATTCTGGACCTCACTTCCTCACCATTGACAGCTTTCTTTCATTTAGGAAAAAAAAACTAAAGCCACTTGTGTTCTGCTGCTCTTTCTAACCTGACAGTTTATTCTGTTTCATGTATGGTCAATGTTGGGTGCACTCAGATGCCTTATAGGCCATGAGTGCCATACAGATACTCCAAATCACATAATTGAGAAGAGCTGCTTACTCCAATATGAACAGTTTGCTTCATTTTCTGTCCACCCACAGTTTGCTTACCAATGCTGGGATTTTCATTCTCTCTGCCCCTTTCAAAGAATGAGCATTGGCCCCGCTGCTCGAAGACCATGGAACCATCTACAGACATTTCCTGCGATCGGATCCAACTCTAGTTAACTGAGCCACATACTTTCTACTATGTCCAAAATTAACATTTGCCAAATGAACCATCCTCCTGGTGAATGCTGTCCTGGTCCATCAATGGCCTGCTCTGACCCTCAATATGACCCATCTATAGAGACTGAAAGGATTTCCAGTCATGTGTCCACCACAACAATCTTAAGTAGGCTTATATACCAAAATGAGTATCCTTAGGCCTTCTATTTAATTCCAATTGAAAGGCTCATTTCTTATTGTTATTTCGACTCATTGATTTATGTTGGCCAATGCCCATAAAATGAATGCAATATACCTAAATATCACGTAAGCAAAACTATATACAGCCCCTGAAATATCAGAAGCAGTTGATACAGCTGTATATTTAAAACACGGTTGTTGCAGATATATTGCAGAAAGTTAATTAATTTAATTTAACGCAGTGTTGTTGAGCATCCTTCACAGATGACACTATTTCAGTTTGACAAGGTTTTGTCATTAGACTTCAGATAGATTGTATTTCAAATTCTATCAGATTGTTCCTGTTTCAGCACCAACACCATGAATTGTACTGATGCAATTACTAAACGTTTTAATGTCCATTACTATCTTTGTTGGGATCTTACATTCTTTATCTCTCTTTTACATGTGTTTATGGCAGCCCTTAAGACCCCTTACAGGGTAAAGTCTTGAGAATTTACAAGCGTTCTACAAGAAAAGTGTGTCTTGCATGAGCTTTGTTCTGTCCCTGAGGACCAAACTCGCTGGGTTACCTATCAATCCGTCCCCAAAATATGCCCCCTGCCTGGGAGTTCTCACCAGAAAGCAGTTGCTTCAGGAGATCTGCTTAAGAGAAAGCGAATGGTTAACATATGCCTCCGTGCAGAAACACTTCAAGCCTCACATTATGTGTACAAGCAGTCCAAATGGGTATGTGTGTGTTTTTGTATTTGTTTTGATTTACAGACATTTTTCGGGTAGGGTGTGCATTGCCACACTTGAAAATAGCAGAGTGCCTAACTTGCATTACTTGCTTGAAGTGTTTCATAATGAATCACTATGCCGGACGTTTTTCAAATATAACATGATATGGATATTCGTGTAGTCTCAAAACGCTATTGAAATGTATGCAAATGTACAGGATTGGGGCTCTTGACGGGATATGCTACTGCTGGACCTGGGCTGGTGCTTCCCCACTCAGCCCCGCCCACATAATCGTCCTGCCACCCTCCCCCAAAACAAAGGAGGCGGGCAGAGAAATTTAAGGGCATTCAGTTCAGTAATGACAGTACATATCTTGAACCGGGAGACACTCAGTTATAGTGCACTAAACTTGTATGCTTACATCAAATGCGATTTCTCTATTTTCTTCCTCACATAGTGCCATGTATGAATTCTTCTTTTGAGGGTGCACAGGCTAGACTTAAATCTCACATTTAAGATTCTTCAGAGGGTTGATTCCCCAGGTATCAATGTGGTCTTGCATTGATCATTAGCGTTTAAACTCACATTAACAGGGTAATTCATAGAATTTCGCACAAAAGTGGCGCACGCGGCTGGCGCACAGTGTGCGCGTGCGAATGTCTGAGCCAGCCGCGTGCGCTAAAATCGATTTCCGCGTACAGTGTATTCATGGATTTTAGCCTCCAAAACCAGCCGTGGTGCAGAGTGGCGCAGCGACCCTGCAGCAGCGCCAGTTACGCCCCCAAGAACGCCCTCGCGCATGGAAAGGCCATCAAAATTCCCAATTCAGTGCAAAGGGCTGCGCTAACCCTGGACCAGTTTACAGGGCTGACAAACAGCAAACGCCAAGCGGGGAACGTGTATTACTGGGGTGCGTGTGAAGTTTCACACGAGATTTCAGCAGGGTACGTGTATTATGGGGTTCGCGGGAACTTTCACACGCGAAAGGGCCTGTGCGAGTGGGGTACGTGTATTACGGGGGTGCGCAGGAAGTTTCACACGCGATTGGGCTGGGTACGTGTATTTCAGGGGTGCGCGGGAAGTTTCACACGAGAATGGCCTGGGTACGTGTATTTCAGGGGTGCGTGGGAAGTTTCACACGCGATTGGCCTGTGTACGTGTATTTCAGGGGTGCGCGGGAAGTTTCACACGCGATTGGGCCTGGGTACGTGTATTTCAGGGGTGCGCGGGAAGTTTCACACGCGATTGGGCTTGGTACGTGTATTTCAGGGGTGAGTGGGAAGTTTCACACGCGATTGGGCTGGGTACATGTATTTCAGGGGTGCGTGGGAAGTTTCACACGCGATTGGGCTGGGTACATGTATTTGAGGTGTGTGCGGGATGTTTCACACGCGAATGGGCATGGGTACGTGTATTTCAGGGGTGCGCAGGAAGTTTCACACGCGATTGGCCTGTGTACGTGTATTTCAGGGGTGCGTGGGAAGTTTCACACGCGATTGGGCTTGGTACGTGTATTTCAGGGGTGCACGGGAAGTTTCAGACGCGATTAGGTTGGGTACGTGTATTTCAGGGGTGCGCGGGAAGTTTCACACGCAATTGGCCTGGGTACGTGTATTTCAGGGGTGCGCGGGAAGTTTCACACGCAATTGGCCTGGGTACGTGTATTTCAGGGGTGCGCAGGAAGTTTCACACGCAATTGGAGTAGGGTACGTGTATTACCGGGCTGCGTATGAAGTTTCAAACGGGATTTTGCTGTCAGAGCGGGGAACGCGTATTTCGGGGGTGTGCGGGGAGTCCTACACGTGAATTGGCAGTGTGGGTCCTCCCAGGTGTCCCCTCTACACCGTCCATGGCCCCTGCAGGCAGCCCACACCACAGGGGACTACCCCACACCCCTGGTCATGTCCCGCAGGCAGCACATCTACCATGGGCATGCCCCCCAGCCAAGCCACATGTCACGTTGCAATATGAACACCAACTCATGTCCCCCAGCACCCCCACCCCCCAGCAGTCAGGGGCACCTGCCAGAAGGCCCCCACACATGTCCGCCAGCATCCCCACCCCCCAGCAGTCAGGGGCACCTGCCAGCAGGCCCCCACACATGTCCCCCAGCACCCCCACCCCCCAGCAGTGCAGGGCACCTGCCAACAGGCCCCCACTCATGTCCCACTCATGTCCCCCAGCACCCCCACCCCACAGCAGTCAGGGGCACCTGCCAGCAGGCCCCCACACATGTCCCACTCATGTCCCCTTGCACCCCCACTCCCCAGCAGTGGAGGGCACCTGCCAGCAGTCCCCCACTCATGTCCCACTCATGTCCCCCTGCACCCCCACCCCCCATCAGTGCAGGGCAACTGCCAGCAGGCCCCCACTCATGTCCCCTTGCACCCCCACCCCCAGCAGTGCAGGGCACCTGCCAGCAGGCCCCCACTCATGTTCCCTTGCACCCCCACCCTCCAGCAGTGCAGGGCACCTGCCAGCAGGCCCCCACTCATGTCCCCTTGCACCCCCACCCCCCAGCACTGAGGGGCACCTGCCAGCAGGCCCCCACACATGTTCCCCAGCACCCACACCCCCCAGCAGTGCAGGGCACCTGCCAGCAGGCCCCCACACATGTCCCACTCATGTCCCCTTGCACCCCCACCCCCCAGCAGTGCAGGGCATGTGCTAGCAGGCCCCCACTCATGTCCCAATCATGTCCCCCAGCACCCCCACCCCCAGCAGTGCAGGACACCTGCCAGCAGGCCCCCACTCATGTCCCCTTGCACCCCCATCCCCCAGTAGTGCAGGGCACCTGCCAGCAGGCCCCCACTCATGCCCCACTCAAGTCCCCTTCCACCCCCACCCCCCAGCAGTGCAAGGCACCTGCCAGCAGGCCCCCACTCATGTCCCACACATGTCCCCTTGCACCCCCACCCCCCAGCAGTGCAGGGCACCTGCCAGCAGGCACCCACTCATGTCCCCCTGCCCCCAGGTCATGACGATCCTCAATCATGGCCCTTATGGCCAGCCTCCCCAGCCCAGTTCCCGGTTTAAAAGGTATGTATAGGACGTCATTTCCTTGTATGTGCTTTTCGTAGAGAGCGAGTGGGTGAATTCTGTACTTCTTGTCGGTTCAGACGCGATTTACTTCACAGCGTTTCTAGTTCGTATCTCCCTGTTACCTCTGACAGTTTTTTTCTGATTTTCTGTTGGGCCTGTTTCCTCAAACAGCGTTCACTTCTTCTTTTGTCCTGTCTCCTCAGACAGCGTACAATTCTTCTTTTGGCGGGGCGTCTTTTTCACGCTCTTTTTCCAGGCAGATGGTGAGTCACGCACGTATTTACCAACTGTGCTTGCCCCGTGTGTCGCGTGCCCCTTCAGAGGTCATTGTAGGCTGCATATAACACGTGTATGCTTTTTTTGTGTTTTTGGGTGCCACAGCGTAGTGCAGGTTCATTTTTCCATGCACGTGGTCTTCGAGGGGTTGCGTGCACATTATTGTTTGTTTTTGGGGTGCCTGTGCGTTGCGTGACCCATCATCTTACCCCAGGGGTCACATACAGCCTTGCTAGTGCACTAGGGTACGAATTCCATCTAGTATCCTACCCATTTGACCCCCAATTGCCTAGGACAATAGTTTACTGCAACTCCCATACGCACAACAACATCAGTGCCATGGCTGGGAGGCGATCAAGCGGTAAGGGAGGCAAAGGTGGCCGAGCTTCAACAGGGGGGTGTGGTGGGCGCGGTAGGGGACGTGGCCGGGATTTGCAGAGTGCCCCTATCCCCCCATGTGTGGAGGACCAATCAGGGACACCCATGCCCCCCCCCATGGTTGAGGGAAACGTAGCTGACACCATCCCAGCTCAGCCCTTGTTGGTCGGGCCCATTGTGGCACCTGACCTGGCACAGGAAGACTCCCAGGCTGACTTCCAGGTCAGCAAGTCAAGGCCATGTGTGGCGGTGCAAGTTAGTGTCACCAGGCCACGTGGATCTGGGGCAGCTATGTCATTTGCTGCCCCGAGTAGGCAGGGTGGGGAGGCTGCAGGGGCAGCTGCAGCTCCATCCACCCCAGCTCTGACTCTCCCAGCCAGGACAGTGTCAGTCCCGGTCCATCATACTGACGTTCCCCCTACCAACATCACACTCCAGCCAATGCCTGCACCAAGTCCTATTGTCAGTGTGCATTTGCACACTCCTACTACCCAGTCCACCAGTGCTCCTGCCCCTAGTGACCGGAGCGGCGTAAGCCACTCACGATCCCCACCAGCTTCCAAAAGAAAGAGGAAGAGTGCTCGTCCACTACAGGCTGATACCCCAGACACAGCTACGCAGTCCGGCATGCCAAGGAAGCCTAGCTTCAATGATACCGAACGTGATGCACTTGTGCAGTATGAGTCCGCACATGACCGTGAAATGTTGGTAACTGCATGGTGCAAGACCACACCTGCTCAACGTCAGGCACACTGGCAGACTGTCGCGGACATCATAAGTGGCCTTGGATTTGTGAGGCGCACAGCTGGTGATTGCTACAAGCGCTGGAATGACCTTAAACGCAAGGCAAAGAAAAAGCTGGCCTCAAGTCATGCCGCTACTCTGGTGACTGAAGGTGGGTCTCCACCAGAGGACATTGAACTCACTGTACATGAGTATGTTGCTGGGACCTACGTCACAGAGGAACAGATCCAAGGTGTGGGAGAACTGCCATATTACGAGGCATTGTCCGGTGAGTGCACATGCATGTGTGTGTGATCCATGTGTATGTTCTGTGTGTGTGGGGTTCGGATTGAGTGCCAGGTGAGGGTGTGTGTGCCTGAGTGGTTTGGGTCACCCATGTGCTTCATCCAAAACATTCTGCGCCCCTGGATTTGGGTATTACAGTATCCCTTCTGCCCACAGTAGACATTTTGTGCAACATCACGCCAGTTGCCCTTGAAGTGGCATCTTGCAACAAAATTGTTCCGTATTTTTCAGTGTTCATTCAGGCTGATTGTTTGAATTCCCCCATCCACCAACTTGAGGACAGAACAGCAGCTGGAGCGTGTCACACGTACGGTCTCAGCTGAGATGCAGGCAACTCGGGAGGAGGTCCGGGCATCACGTCAGGTGGTGCATGGGGATCTCCGCACTATAATCCTCCAGAACGAGACCTTCCACACCCGCATGCTTGCTGCCATGGAGGACCAGACTAGGGCTTTGTCTCACATAGCACTCCACCTCCTGTGGTGGCAGCAGCACAGGGTGATGAGAGCGACCACAGCGATTCTGATTCTCCCACGATAGCGTAGCCGTGCAGGCCATGAGCCCATGGAGGTTTTTTTTTTTTCCCAACATCCACACAGGTGCTTTTGATGTGCACCCTGTCCTAGGACCTCCGGTGTGGCCTCCACCAACCCCGCCGGCCCCCACATGGCCATTTTTTATTTTTTATTTTTTATTTTTTGTTACAGTGTGTTGCCTTGTGTGGCTCCCGTGGGCATCCACTGTATTCCGGCTGGGCACATGCAGGCTTGTCCTGAGTTTGGGTTAGATGCTTGGGTTTGTGAGACACACACCCCTCCTGCTTCCCGTTTCCATGGGCTTGCAAAGGGTGTGCCCAAGTGACAGTGACATACACAGTGATGTTGGACTCCCATGAGCTGTGTGGGCAGTCTGTAGTCAATACTGTGTAGACATTCCTTGTGTATATTGTTGTTGTATTGTACACTGCATGTTGTAATTATGTATGCTTCTGCTTCCATGTCTCCCTCAAAATGTGCAGGTTCATTCCTCATGTCTTCATAAAGCTGTCTTCTTTGGAGATGGAGTTCATGTTGTATGCAGTACACAGACAAGTTTTGAATCCTGCAAGACTACAGTTGGAAGGGGGCGATGTGGTGGCATATTCAGGTTGTAAGACTACGACTACTTTAACTTAGTACTGCCATGTTTTAGTTATGTTTGAGCTTGTGTAGCTGCATCGTATTGTTGGTAAGTATTTTGTCATGTGTGTTAGTTCAACATTACTGGGAGCATATTGTGTGTGGCCAGTTTCCATTAGGGACACTGTACTTTGTGACACTTGTGTCAGGTTTTCGGGATTGCTTTGTTTGCTCTTACATAGCATGACATGCCATGGTGTGTTGGGTTGTGGTGCTGGGGAGGGGTTGGGTGACATGGCACTGTTCTCATGTTGTATTTTGCAAGGGGGTAATGCATTTAACAGCATATGTGTCTATTGATGACACAGCATTGGTGGTGTTTCTGTAGGTAGGGATGCACACATTGTGACACTTCCAGGTGACCACTCTCAGGCTGGTATGGTTGTGACAGTTGACTGTCCCTTGTGTCATCATCGATTGTCAGCTGGTATGTGGTAGGGCTGTGTGCACTCCACAGAGGTGTGATTCTAAGTGAAGTAAGTAGCCACCAGCTGCGTTTGGGCTGCCTCACCCCGTGCCCTTTCCCCTCCCATGCGCAGCGGGCGTGCATGTGGTTGGGGATGTAGGGGCACCACCATGTCCACCGGCAGGCCCCGGCGTGTTGCAACGTTGTGCAGGACACATGCTGCCACTATGATCCTGCACACTACTGGGGGAGCGTATAACAGCTGCCCGCCAGAACGGTCAAGGGAGCGAAAGCGTGACTTGAGCACTCCGAATGTACGCTCCACTATGCCCCGTGTTGCAATATGGGCTGTGTTGTATCTTACCTCGGGTGGCATGGTGGGGTTCCGAATTGGCGTCATCATGTGGGTGCTCAGAGGGTAGGCACTGTCCCCTGGGGAGGTGGCGATGGGTATCATTAGTAGGGTTGTGACATTACTCAGTATCTGGCATGCATGCATGTGCTGTGGCATTTATACTCACCAAGCAGCCATGTATCGCCATGCCGCCCAGCTTCTAGGTCCCGGTTTAGGGTTGACATTCTGTAAATGAAACTGTCGTGGGTGGACCCTGGATAGTTGGCATATACTGAGGTGATGATTCCCTTGGCATCACATACTACCTGCACCTTGATGGAATGCCAGTGCTTGCGGTTTCTATAGATGTGCTCTGATGCCCTGGGGGGACATAGAGCCACATGGGTGCAATCAATGGCACCTAGGACTTTGGGGAATTGTGCCACCCTATAGAAATCCTGGACGGCAGCCTGCCTTTCTGCAGGTGTTCTGGGCAGGTATATGTGCCTGCGGACTGATGGGCGTGCAGTCATGATGGCCAAGACCTGGTGTAGGCAGCGTGACTGTGTGGCCTGTGACACCACCCCCCACTATGGCACTTGTCCGCTGAAATGATCCGGTGGCCAAAAAGTGCAGTACATTGAGGACCTTCTCCAGGGGGCTGAGGGCTTGGGAGCAGAGGGTGGGTGATGTGAGGTCATCCTCCCACTCACTGACCAGGTCGAGTATTATGTAAGGTGGAAAGCTGTACCTCCCATACACCTGGTCATCAGGCATCCAAAAAAGGCTGGCTCTGGGTGGGCAAATTCTGGGCCTGACTATCCTCCTCCTCCTCCTGCGGTATCCCACGACCACTGCTGCTAGGAACGGTATGTTCATCCTGGCGTCTGAGCTTGCTTGTTGTTTGCGCATACTTTTATGCTGCGCGGGTCCACGTACGCCTGCTTCCTGCTGGCGTACATGTTTCTGGATTAGCGCGTCTTTTTTCCAGTGTGCGTGTGGGCGTTCCGCGCATTTGCCTCCTGTTCTTCCCCGCCCACCCCAGTAATACACGTACCCCGCTCGCCCAGGCCCAATCGCGTGTGAAAATTCCCACGAGCCCCTGAAATACACATACCCCGCTCGCCCAGGCCCAATCGCGTGTGAAACTTCCCACGCACCCCCAAAATACACGCTATTTTTTACACAGCGGGTGTCCGTGTTTGTCGCGTACCCCTTTGCACGTCATTTGTCCTAGAGGGCCACAGTATGGGACATTAATCAGAGCTGTATATACATGCTTTTTGTTAAGGCGCACATTTTTTTAATGCGCAGGGACGCTACCGCCTGCCTTCGTGTGGCGGACATGTGTTGATGTACATAGTTGACTTTTGGTTTGTGTCATGAGATTGCCATTTTACTGCTGGGGGGTGGGGGTACAAGGGGACATGAGTGGGGGCCTGCTGGCAGGTGTCCTGCACTGCTGGGGGTGGGGGTGCAAGGGGACATGAGTGGGACATGAGTGGGGACCTGCTGGCAGGTGCCCTGCACTGCTGGGGTGTGGGGGTGCAAGGGGACATGAGTGGGACATGAGTGGGGCCTGCTGGCAGGTGCCCTGCACTGCTGGGGGGTTGGGGTGCTGGGGGACATGAGTGGGGGCCTGCTGGCAGGTGCCCTGCACTGCTGGGGGGTGGGGGTGCAAGGGGACATGCGTGGGACATGAGTGGGGACCTGCTGGCAGGTGCCCTGCACTGCTGGGGTGTGGGGGTGCAAGGGGACATGAGTGGGACATGAGTGGGGCCTGCTGGCAGGTGCCCTGCACTGCTGGGGGGTGGGGGTGCAAGGGGACATTAGTGGGACATGAGTGGGGGCCTGCTGGCAGGTGCCCTGCACTGCTGGGGGTGGGGGTGCTGGGAGACAGTGGGACATGAGTGGGGGCCTGCTGGCAGGTGCCCTGCACTGCTGGGGGTGGGGGTGCAAGGGGACATGAGTGGGGGCCTGCTGGCAGGTGCCCTGCACTGCTGGGGGGTGGGGGTGCAAGGGGACATGAGTGGGACATGAGTAGGGGCCTGCTGACAGGTGTCCTGCACTGCTGGGGGGTGGGGGTGCTGGGGGACATGAGTGGGGGCCTGCTGGCAGGTACCCTGCACTGCTGGGGGTAGGGGTGCTGGGGGACATGAGTGGGGGCCTGCTGGCAGGTGCCCTGCACTGCTGGGGGGTGGGGGTGCTGGGGGACATGAGTGGGGGCCTGCTGGCAGGTGCCCCTGACTGCTGGGGGGTGGGGCTGCTGGGGGACATTAATGGGGGCCTGCTGGCAGGTGCCCTTCAGTGCTGGAGGGTGGAGGGGGTCATGCATTGGTGATCAGTAGTGCAAGCTGACATATGGCTTGCCTGGGGGGCATGCCCATGGTGGATGGGCTGCCTGCGGGACATGACCAGGGGTGCAGGGTAGTCCCCTGTGGTGTGGGCTGCCTGAAGGGCCATGGAGGGTGTAGAGCAAACACCTGGGAGGAGCCACACTGCCAATTGACGTGTAGGACTCCACGGCACCCCCGAAATACACGTACCCTGCTGAAATCACGTGTGAGACTTCCCACGAACCCCAGATTTACACATACCCAGGCCAATCATGTGTGAAACTTCACGCAAACCCCAGGAACACACGCACCCCACTCGCACAGGGCCTATCGCGTGTGAAACTTCCCGCGAAAACCAGATTTACACGTATCCAGGCCAATCGCGTGTGAAACTTCACGCGAACCCCAGATTTACACATACCGCGCTCGCCCAAGGCCAATCGCGTGTGAAACTTCCCGCGCACCCCCGAAATACACGCACATGCTATTTTTGACACAGTGGGTGTCGTTGTTTGTCGCGTACCCCTTTGCACGTCATTTGTCCTAGTGGGCCACAGGATGGGACATTCATCAGAGCTGTGTATACGTACTTTCTGTTAGCGCCCATTTTGGCGCACATTTCTTTCATGCGCATGGACGCTACCACCTGCCTTCATGTGGCGGACGTGTTTAGGCCTGTGCGCGTCTTTGCCTGTGCGCTATTTTTCCCTATTCGATTCCATTAATACGTGTTGTAGGCGAGTGTGTGGGCATTCCGCGCACTTGCCTCCTGTACTTCCCCCGTGATGCCCACATTTTCACGAGTTGTTCCCCATTCTGTGTGTCACGCCCGGTGTTATGCCTACTTTTGTTATGTGCGCCGCGCTATGTGCGCTTTCGCTGTAGCCGTAGCGCACGCCGTTAGATGACCTGTGCGCCAGCGTGCGCCACGCAGATTTTCAGCGCACATCCCAGATTTTACTTGCGCACGACTTCCATGAATTGATGTGCGCGGGTTTCGCTGCGATTTTGGCACTTGCACTGCGATTTTCGCACTTGCACTGCGATTCGCACGGTTTCGTACGCTTGCGCGGGAATTTTCAGCGCACCTTAAGTCCATGAATCGGCCTGTCAGTTAAAAGCAATTTCACTGAAATTGGTTTGAGTGAAATCCCACCCCATAAGTACTGCTCTATTTACAAGATAGAGGGCCTGATTTATAGAATGTGTTGCACGCTGAAAGGTTATTGCACATTTTTCAGCGTGCAAAACCCCATTTTGCGATTCATGGAACGGACTTTGCGTGCATATCTGTGGCTCATGTCTCTACGTGCAGTCAAACGTTGTGCCCAACACTCAGCGCAAAGTGTGGGACGGGCCTACGCAACTAAATAAAAAGTGGGTGGAATATGCATATTCTCCATTTTCCCAGAAAAATGGGGAAGAACAAGGAAAAACATAACCGAATGTATGGATTTCACAGTGCAACGTCACACCTGGAAAAGTCAAGCGCAAACCTTGTGATCTCACTGCCACATAATAGTACGCAAAAAGTACAACACACAAAGGAAACAACATGTATAAAGCACGCAATGCACACCATTCGAATGTCAGTGAGCCACAATGAATGCAGGAATACTGGGAGCCATCGTACATGGACACAGATGGAGGAGGAGGATGCAGAGACCCTGGAATTTCACAACATGCACCACACTGTTTGCAATGTCAGATGACCACGTGTATGCAAGGTACCGGTTCCCACCCCATGCCATACCATACCTGGTCAGGGAGCGGGAACAAGACCTTGCATCACCCACCATCTGCTCCTATGCCCTCACCCCCCTGGAAAAGGTGCTGACAGCACTCCATTTCATAGCCACAGGCTCCTTTCAGTGCACCACTGCCATAGTTGGTGCCATATCTCAGGCCACACAATCCCGCTGTCTGCACCAGGTGTTGGCCTGCATATCATCACATGTGTGTGTGCACAGGCACATACACATGATGCGCACAGTGCAAGAAAGGCAGAGAGTGTGCCAGGAGTTCTATGTTGTTGCACACTTCACACGTGTAGTATTCAGAGCCATTGATTGTTCACATGTTGCGCTACGTCTGCCCCCCGATTGATGGTGCACATTTACCACAACCGGAAGCATTGGCATTCCATCAATCTTCAGGTCATCTGTGATGGAAACTGAGTCATCATGCAAGTTGATGCCAATATTCCTGGTAGCACACATGACAGCTACATTTACTACCCGTCAACACTCCACTGGACTCTGGAATCGGAAACATTTGGCAACACCTGTCTCATTGGTCAGAATAAACTATCACACACATGCATGCATTCACGTGACACTGTGAACAACAGACTTTGACAATAAACGCCAATAACAACCATGTGCACATTTGCAGGGGACTGTGCCTACCTGCTATCAAAATTCCTGCTCATGCGATTCAGGAATCCTGACAGACCAGCTTAGGTTAAGAACAATATAGCACATATAGACACTAGGGGCATAGTGGAGCACACATTCAGGTTGCTTAAGTCACGTTTCGGCTCCCTTGACCACTCTGGTGGGGTATTGCTATATGCCCTACCAGTAGTAAGTAAAATGATCATGACAGCATGTGTCCTGCACAATGTAGCCACATAGCGTTGCATAACAGTTGATATGCAGGAGGGTCCCTTCAGCCACAGGCACCACCCTTGCCAAAGGGCACAGGGAGAAGCAGCATACAATCAGTTTGTGCAAACATATTTCACATGAAACTCTGCCACTGCAGAGCACACAGAGTGAAGCCACTCAATGATGAATTGCAGCCAATCCTACATGCTCATTTCAACACCCTGATAATGTGTGTCTGGGTAGGCAAACTGTGCATTGCAATAGCCATAAAATCAACAGCAACAAACACTGACACAGTCATAGCAACTGTAAACAACAGTGTCCATGTTGCACACACCAAAGCACACAACACAAGCAATGAAATCCACGTTTCCATGGCCACCACCCACAATAGTGCATGCAGACCCACAACAGCACACAGAAGACCACAGGTGGAAAGGCACAGCACAAAATGAAAACCACAACCAACACTTGGGTGATCTGCCCTGGCCACCCTATGCAAAATACAGTTTGAGTGTCCACCCCATTCCCTCACAACAATAAGGCCCCCAATACACATCTACATACAAATAGTCATACAGAATGAGAACATTGCAGGTTCACTAGAAGAAAGATGCACATCTCACCTCATGCCTTTCCTCTTGTGAGCCTGCTGCAGCTTTACCCTGGAATGTGTCCTTCCTCCCGTCTGGAGGCTTAGACACCAGTCTACTCTGCTGATGTGTTGCTGTCAAGCCCACTTGCGGAAGTGACACAACTTCACCCTTACCACAGAAGCCAAATGGAAGTTGACCCTCCACCCTATGTTGGCATGGATTTCTTGTTATGACAAACAGGGCACCGTGTGGCAGCCTACAGGGGGGAGGAGTGTTGGGAAGAAGTTGTGGATAGGAAGGGGGAGTTAGGAACACCAGAAAGAGGTTTAGGGAATGCAAATGGTTGGGTAGGGAAAGAAAGGAAAACACATACATATGTAGTCCAAGTAACATGTATTAATCTTGCTAAACATACCCTGACTTGGATGCCCCAGTCTACTCTCAGTCTTTCATGACAACTTCTGCCCACCTATGAAGCCAGTAAACCCTTCCTTAATCAAGGGCCTCGGTTCTCAAGCTTTCAATCCCCTATTCCCCAGTTTTCAGTACACTAATACCTACATAACATGACCAGAAGCAGATGGTTACATGACAGTGTAACACACACATATAAGCACATTAACTGGTCTAATAGAGACTCAGAAGCAAGCAGCACAAGCACATGTGGCACAGTACAACATAGCAGTGTAGTAATGAGTTTAGCAGCAACACAGATTCTTTATTGACGTTCTCTGTGTGAATTACACCTCCTCACTGTCATGGGCCATACTCCGTGTGAGCACCTAGCATGACCGACACAGAGAAAATGTTCCACAAGCGTGCCATCACCTCACCCACTCTCCTGCTGCTCCCACTCAGCTCAGTGTCCACACCTGCCCTGCCCTTGGCCCAAGCATGCATAATTCCACATAACGAGCAAGCAGCATGGGCCAAGACAGACTTAAGAGGCCGTAATGGCAGCCTCCTCCCTTATGTCCTGTCACATGCCCGCCACCCAGCCTGATGGGAACGGTAGATTCCCCAGAAAAAAGAAACAGGTTACTGCTGCCTGACACTGTCAGAACCTGTTGGCCCTGCTATCATGACTCCTGCCAAAGCACACAAGTCCAGCACTCCACTTCCCATTCCTTACAGTTGCGTGCAGCCATCCCACAGCACTGTTCTCCAGAAAATCAGCAACATCTTCCCTCGCAGAGTGCATCAGTACACAAAAACAACACATGGTCAGAGCAGGTAAGACATCAATGCACTCAATGACACTGCAACATGTGCTGCCCTGAGCACCATGCAACACATGCAAGAAATAACTCTCCAGCCACCCATCAAAATGTGTTCATGCATCCATGCAGCAACACCTGCTCACCTCGGGCCAATGCAATTAAAATACCCCACACAGTGACAGCTTCCCCACTCTTGACACCTACACAGCCTGCCCCCCTGAGTGCCATGCACTGATGGACAAGGTACCACTTAAACCTTGTTCTTTTGAGGGGCAATTGGCTGAAGTCAGAATTACACTGAGAGGATGCCCAAGTAGAGATCACTGAAAGGTTGCAAAGCCAGTGTCCCCTTGGAAGCACTCCCAATGCCACGATAAGGCATCCCCTGAATAATTTGACATCAGGGCAGTGTAGTAAACACTGGTAGGGGAGCCGATGATGGAATGTCCAAGACGACAGAATGAAAACTTCTCATCAATTGCAGTGAAGACAGGATCTGGCAGAAGGCAGCTGGGCAAAGAGACAAGAGTCATAGAGGACGGAAGGGCACAGAGGGAGCTGCCAGAAAAGAGACAAACAGACAAGAGAATGGAATGAGAAAAAGAAGGAGACTGGCACACAAAAGGGAGCAGGGACTAGCAAGAGGAAGGGAAGGTAGAGTTTAGAGGGACTGGACTGAACGGGACCAATGAGCCGGGAACTGAAGGAAGCATTAAGATGCAATGAGCAGCTGTCAACAGATAGCAAAATATCTGCTGATGTACTGTGCATGGTACATGTCCCCATGCTAAACAAACCCGGCCAATGGCGTGTGCCTGGTGTCTGGGGTGAACATGGCATCCCCCTAATGGCCTACAGTGCTGTGCTGTGCTGTGTGTGGATTTGACCCAGGCAGCACACCCAGAAGGGACAGAATGGCCAGGTGTGGGTTGCCAATGTGGGTAGACATGCCATGAAATGCTGAATGAATGGGATGCTGCATGGCAGGCAAGACACATGCAAAACTGCAAGCATTCACTCACCAGATTCCCATCACCATGTGTCCCTGCACCCATACAGCTGGACCTGCTCACCTCAGCATAGCTCAACAATAAACACCCCACAGTGACAACATCCCTCACAACAATCAAACCACAACCAGCGCCCACCTGATTGCCATGCAAAAACAGCAAGCATAAACTCACCAGCCTACCATCATCATGTGTCCCCGCACCCATGAAGGCTGACCCACACACCTCAGTCCAAGGCAATAGAAAATCAAACCGCACAGTTACAGAATCCCTGCCACCAACGACTCCACAACATGGGCCCCCTGAGTGCCTGCACAAGGCACCCACCTCTCTCGTATCCACGACATTTCACCTGAAGCAACATTTTAAGCTTGCAAAGACAAGCATTGCATTAAAGAAAAGAAACTGGACAGCCTTGACAACTCCCATAATGAACAAGGTAACTGCATGGACCACCTAATGTCAACGTCCATAAGTCCAAACAATAGAGCGTGGGCAACTATCAAACTAAGAACATCAAAACTCCTTGACAGACAAATAGCTTCCAGTGAAACAAACATATTCCAAGAACAGCACAACATGCAATTTGGAAACAGGTGTCAGTCAGCCCCGGAATGCTGGCACAAGTCGGGCCATTGATTGCAGGCATAAAGGTACTGCACAACTACTGTCAGGTGTCACATGTGCCTTTGGGGGCACCCATGGATGCAGGGGAGTAAAATAACACCAAGTGAGGAGGTGAAGGTCTGTGGAGTTGAAGTACAAGTGTGGTAGATGACGTGAAGGATGACAGAGAGCAAGAAGGAGACAGGACACAGAGTGATTAACGTGTAGCTGCGGATAGAGAGAGAGGGATAGGGGAATTGTTATGCAAAGAGGAGTCTGGTGGGTGGGGAGATGAGGAGAGAGATGGTGGCTGTTGCAGTGGGTGAGGGCAGAGAGAAGGGGTAAAGAGAGGAAAACCGATGCAGAAAGACAGGAAAAGGGAGGCATAGTCTGAAATCCTGGAAGACACATTGATAGAAAAATAGCACATGTTTGTGGTGAAGAAGGACAATAGAGGTTGAGGGAGAAGGGCAGACTGGGAACCAAATGCCACCTGTGAAAGGGAAATTCGCAGCTCCTCATCCCAAAAACAACATGCTTAAACCACCATGGATGTAAACCAGAAAGAGACCCATGTCTGTAACATCCACGCAAATAAGTCCCTTCAACCACAACTCCAGACTGTGCAGAAACCACCAACCCCCCATTGGGCACCACAGTAAATGGACATGACAATACTCTATAGCATTTGTCTCACCCTCCAACTGACTACACACCTTGGAGGAGACATTCACAGGAAGGGGACGGGTATCATAGGGTGCACTGGCAGCACCTACACGGACAACAGATGAACAAAAGCTGGGGTGAGTGGACGATGTACCTCATGCAAGTGTCCACAATGTACAAACACATACCATGCAGTCACTCACAGTGCTGGATTAGAACAACAGACAATGGAAACAAAAAGTCATGCAATACACTCAGGAGGAGAGAACATACTGAAAACAATCATGAACAAGTGACTTGATTGGGCAACATGGGTAACGTTTGTCAAGGGTCCACATGTGTAAACCAATACAAACCTAGATGCACCAAGTGTGCCAAAACTGCCCAGTGGATTCAATTGAGAAAAATGGCCAGATATGTGTTTCCAGAGGCAAGACCATGAAGGCCATGAAGGGGAGCAACCTTGGGTGTGTAGACCTGTCAATGGCCTTTTGTGAGGTGTGAACTTGTAGCAGGTCATGTGAGTGAATAAGGGTGTGGAGGGAGCTCTGCACAGGTCAAGTAGTCTAGACAGGGAGTGCACCTGTAGGGCTCCTTAGGACACATGGGGCAGTGGGAGGAGAACTGTAAGGATATTTGGCGTGTTACAGCACAGAGTACAGCACTACTGCACAGGTAGCAATTTTTTTTTTTGATGCAGCACCACCACATGGGTGTGGTGCATTGCTATATGTGTTGCCAGATTAACATGGACATATATGTAAAGACAGGCTATTCAGTCAAAAACAATTTTAACATATAAGATGCAAATCTATTTTTACAGTTAAAAGCACACGTGCACATTCAAAAATGCACACTATTTTTCACCTGAAATGCCTATGGTGCAAGAGACACATTTGAAAATTAATAACTAACCTGATTAATAACTAACCTGACTTATAAAACTGCATTTAACATAACCCACTAATAAAAATGTGTCTCCACTGCAGAATTAGGGATACTCTGAAAGTGAACTTTTAAACGCACATTCATTTTTTTTCTTTTTCTCTGCTGCTCTGTCCACATAACTACAGGAAGCAAAGGGCTCGAAGGAACCGGAAATCAGTTGGTTACAAATGGTTACTGTAGAAGTGAGCCATTGTGTAGTGAGGGAGGAGATGGCATGATTGATTCTGATTGGAGCAGCGTCATAGCAAGTATCATGCTAGAGGCAGTGATTAGAGTTTTGCTGAGGGAGCTTGAGGAGAGGGGGAGGACAATCGAGATTTGGCAGAGCTGGGAGAAGGACCTGTTTCCTGGCTGAAGCATTCCTGCTGCAAAAGCTGAGAATTCCAGGCAATAACCCCGGTTTGAGAACGAAAGACGCTTGTTTTCACTGGGGTTAATCTTCAAGGGAGACAAATTCAGAAAGAGAACAGCTGGAGAAAACTCATGCTGAACAGATAAGGTAATTACAGAAGTGTGGGGGCTGAGTGTGTACGAGAATATTCAGTCAGTGTAGGAAAAGAGATTCCTGTGCTTTACTCACATGTTTAATGTTGCAAATTGAGTTCTTGTCTCCGCCACTCTCTTTTCAGTGTATCACAGACAATGCTGTTACTGTGCTATTTTATTTATTTCTGTAAAGAGTGAGATCGTGTTTAAATGCAACTTTTATAATACACAAAAATATTTGAAAGCAGACGGGTGGTTTGTTTTATATTTACCAATACAGTGCTGATGATGTGGGGAGATGTTTAGACAGTGCAATTGTCATTTTCAAGGTAGCTAAACATCAAATTTGGCTGCAGCCGTGTGCACAATGTAATTCAGTATGAGCAATTATAACTAACTGTGTGTGTTGTAGTTTGTCGGAGGTCTATGAGTCGGCAAAAAGGGAGGCCCGGGACATAGTTCACTACCGTATATAAGATAGTGAAAATACCACATGATAGCTCGCTGCCGTAGATAAGACAGAGAGAAATTGCCCATGGTGGCACACTAAAAATGAAAATGTGGTGTTCTTGAAATGCAAGCCTGAGGTCTCTCTAGTGATTACACGAAAAATCTAAACAAAAATAAGGGGTTCTGGATATTGGGGCCACAAATAAAACAAGGGAATTATGCTCACCAAAATACCACCAACCACGCATACCAACCACGCATACCAAATACGCATGTTTGTGTGCTGAAATAATGCATGTCCACTGTATTATTGTTGTACATGGCCCAATCTGAATACAAGGAGTGATTGTTGCTAAGTCATTTTTCGGCGGTAAGAAAATACCGTCAGGCACCAAATCTCCACAAAATACCCTACATATTTATGGTGCGTTGCAGGCCGGGAAATTGATCATAGAGTACCTACTGGGCGTGGCAAGCATGTCTCACACTGCCATTTGCACATTAAAGGGAACCCATTTTATAATAGCAGTGTGCCACTAAAAACGAATTTCAGAATGTCACAAAGGGAAACCACATTCTCAGACCTAGTGCAATATTTAGAGGCAAAGTTGTTTGCACATGGGACTTGGTCGTCGAACAGCACGTTAGAATGGCGTGAACGCATTCAGGGTGAGGTGCAGAAAGAAAAACTAGACAATGTTTTTGCAGAAGGCAGCATAATTCAGGTCTGCCTTACAAGATTTTTGAATGCAGCCGATAAAAGTGCAGAGAAAGACTGTTTAATACGGCTATGCGGCAAAATATGGTTTATTTTGAATAAGTCCCTGCGAATGCAGGAGAATGATACTCAGCTAATTAACAGGTTAAAGACTGAATTAGATGGGGCAAGTAAAAATCAGGAAATGTTAAGAGCAGAATTGGATGTATGCCAAAAAGACATGCAATTAAAATGCAGAGACGTTGATGCTCAGTTATCCAAAAGCAAGAAACAATTTGAGGATAGTGAGCAAGAATTGGTACACTTAAAAGCCTTAGTGGACCACATTAGACAAGATAAAGATGAGGTTGTTTCAGAAATGCAGATTTTACAAAAAGAACATTGTGAAAAAGAATGTGATCTCCAGAGTGCAGAACAAGAAATGATTAAAATGATTCAAGAAAGAGACAAGAGAAATAAAGAGTTCAATGAATGCCAAATGCAAATGTGCGACATGCAGGAGGTGATTAATAAGATGAGTGATGAAAACAACTATTTGCAAAATGAAGCAAACAGACTCCTTAAAAAGTGTAAGGACTTAGAACAGCAAATGTGCATTCCCAGGTCCCAGGAGAGGCGGCAGGGTACCACATTCAATGGAGTGGAGGTGAATTCTAGCTCTGCCCAAAGAGCTAGTGCTCCAGTGACTGGGCCGGTGACTGAACTTGGTTGCAGCGCCCTTGGGGGATTTGATACTCCCATTGGGGGCAGCCACCAATCTCATACACCTGAAAACAGGATTGAATCAGAAAATAGTGCAATTCCATGCATTGCAACAAGTAGCCCCATAAAAATAATGAAATCCATTAAAGCCCTGATCAAACCATTTAAAAAGGGAGGTGAATGCTGCATTGAGGATCACTTAGAAGCGGTGCATGACATTTTTAAAGCACTCCAGATACCTAAGGAACAGTACAGACAATATTTTCATTTAACTTTAGATGCCCCGACGGCCAGCATCATAAGGGGATTAAATGAACAGCAGAATATGACCTGGTTGGAGTTTGAAAAAGAAATTAGGCGTCATTTTTCTCCTTTTCAGTCATTGCAGGAGGCAAAGAAAGTCGCTTACACAATTACTGCTGGACCTAATACATCCCCTCGCCAATTTTTACAAGACTTAAAAAGAACATTTTCTCGCTTTGATGTATCTTTTGACTCAAATTCCAATGAGTTTAAAACTGCATACTTCTATGGGCTACAGAAAGACATCATATCCCAATTGGTCCGTGAATTTGACCGTGACAAGTCCCTTGAATGGATTGTACATCAAAGCACAAAACTATATGAGGTACTCTATTGTCAGGGTAGAGAAAGTGATAAAATGAAAGATACTAGACCTAAATCTAAAGAACCCTCAGCCACAGTAATGGAAATCAGGTCAGCCAAAATGTCCCTTGAGTCTGCTCAAAGCCAAGGTAAAAATAATGTGACACCTGAACAAAGGGGTAATCAACAAAGATCGCCATTTCCTGTACCAATGTTCCAATCACATGATCCTAGTAATAGAGAGAGCTACATCAGCCCTAGGTATTTAGGGGACAGACACCGGGTAGGATATCGGCCTGATATGGCAGGTATGAACAATAACCAGAGACAAAATCAAGATCAAAGAAATGATGGTCCCTACCAGTCATTGGGGAAACAGAGCAGATTTGATCCCAACACCATGATATATGGTAATCAGGATAGGCCCCGATATGTGGATCGATTTACTGATAATGGAAATCAACCTAGGGGCCAGTACCCACAATCTGAGAGACAGGACATGAGGCAAAACGTGAACTACAATCCACGTCAATACAATGATTCCCCACCAGGGGACTATAATCAAAGGATGGGTGCAACCCGCTCCCCTCCACAAATGAATCAAGAGTTCAGAAACCATCCCAACCGACATCAATCACCTGAGAGGTATCAGAATAGATCCAATCAGGGGGAAAACAACCAATATCGACCTAGGCCACAGAAAGAGGATCCTAGATAGATGGAAAGGTTCCAGTGCCTTGAGGCCCAAGTGAAAATGTTAGCTGAGCAAATAGGAAAGCTCTGTACAGCGCAAAAACAACCTTCCAAAGAGGGGGCTGATGGCCATAGCAATGACCGGGGGGCTTCCGAAAAGTGACTAAGTACTCATGATAACTGCAGTGCCAAAATGACAGATTGCTCTGATATAATTTTGCATAACGACTCTGAGATGCCTAATGGATTAAATGTGAAAGTGCCAGTAAATGAACTTGTGACAGAAAGTGCAAATACTTCTAAAAAAGAGGTACGGTTTAACCTAGAGCTAAAAAAAACAGTAAAGATTTGTACAAATGAAAAAGAAACATTAGGAATTCCAAAAGAACAAAGGGACAGATTTAAGAAAAATGACTCATGCATGGGGAATACCAGTGAACAGGGGGTAAGTGGGGATACTATAGCTCCTTCCCTGGGCAAGCAAAACAATGACCAAACACAGACAGAAAAAGGAAATACTCAAAAGGAGGGTACAAGTCAATCACCTGAAGAATTCTTTGAGCCACATATTTTTGAAGAGGCTGAAAGGGCTGGTATCACACTAAATGATCACAAATGCACAGAATTAAAAAATGACAAAATGTCGTCTCTGATGTTACTCAGATGGATGGGCGAGCAGTGGCCACACTCCAAAAATCCTCTGATCATGGAGAAATAAATAAAGTCTCTCGCGCAGAAATGGGTAAAAAGGAGGGAAAAATGTCTTTCCATTTACCAATGTGTTTAGCCAAAAGTGAAAAAGACCTGAGAAAGGTGAGCCCTGAAATCAGTAAGAATTCACATTTCTTATGTGTATTAGAGGAAGTTGAGGACAGATATTATGCACCCATCACTGTAGAAGAAAAATGCCACACCTTTGCTATGATTGACACTGGCGCACAGGCCACAATTATGTCCAAGGAGCTGGTAAAGAGTATCAATGAAGGGAGACCCCCACAGAGTCAGATCACAGTGAAGGAAAATCAAGGCCCAGTGCATAACTTTAATGGGGAGGAAGTGCCCATCATAGGTGTAACTGAGGTTGACATAAAAATAGGAAAGCACAGAATGAAACAAGAGGTATTGATCACATCTATTTGTGAAATTCCATTTCTGATGGGGACAGATTGCCTGAAAAGATTGTCTCCTCTCATAGATGGGGTAAATGGAGTGCTGTGGTCCTTAACCAAAAAACCATTGAGGCCTAAGAAACTAAAATCACAAAACAGCAATATAAATGAATGTCACACCGTTGCCAAAACAAATGATGCTGTGGAGGTATATCTCCAGAATAGCTGCATACCTAGTGTCACTGTTATATTAATGTGTCAAGACAAAATGCAGAGCGACAATGAAAAACTACCTGTACAAATATACTTGGACCCAAGGAAAAATTGGCAGACTGCCATAGATGAGCACACAATACGTTTTTATTTAAAAGAGAAAACATGCAAACAGAATATTGCTCCTAAAACAGATTCAGAAAAACACATTACCACTCTGGCAGAAATACACATGGAAGATGAGCAACCATGGGTTCATGTTGGTATAAATGACTATTTTAAAACAATAAAAGCCACTTTAGCGCTTGGACATGAAAGGAGTTTCATTAATGAGAAATTGTTGCAAAAAAAAATGGAGAGGGAAGAAATCCCGAGATTTAGGATTAAAAACCAATATGTTTCTGGGTTGGACAGTCCAGACTTTGAAAACCGAATTGCAGGCAGATGCATGCTTAAAATTAGCATTGGGCAGAAAACAATTTACCATAATGTATGGATAGTGAGTGGAGCACAAAATGAATTTTACATGGGCAATGACATCATGCACAGAATGTGTACGGTGTTAGATTTCCTTAATCAAAAAATATGGTCACGCCTAGGTGGTCTGGCACCTGAATTTGAAGACAAAAGAAGGGCTTATCATTGTGCACAGCTGGTTCCTTATGCAATCGAATTACAAATGAGGAAAGATACTATTATGCCTGCATTTACAAAACAGTTTGCAATAACACTGAAATGCAAAAATGGACAGCAGATGAAAGGCTCTGATGCATTTGTATGCCTGAATGAATCCATAAAACAGCAAGGCCTGGATTATGAATACATTCCATTGGTAGATATTGGTGAAGGATCTGTAAAAATTATGGTAAATAATAAAGGTTGTCAGGATATTCATTTAGAGGAAAACTCCCCATTAGGAATAGCCATACAAAAATCACATTATACGGCAGATTTAAATAACATGGTGATTGGAAATATTCCTGAAAAGTATGTAGATGCCAAGGGTGAGTTGCCAGATCACCTAGACTCTCAGCCCAAAGGAATATTTAAAATTCATTCTGTGTATCCTTATGATTCAAATGAGACAGTGTGCTGCCATCAAGAGGATTGCATATTATTTAATTTAAATGAAAATGAAACAGAAAATCAGCCCATTGAAGTGGAAGCTGATATGCCAAAATATTTAAAAGTGGCAGCTTTACAAAAAGACACAGCCACACAGTTAGAGGAAAGCGCCGAGATTCCCTTACCAGAAGATTTTCCAGAATTTTCCAAAATGGTAGAAGAGCAGATCTCCTAAGCGGATGCGTGTGAAAGCAATGAGGATAGGGACAATCTGAGGGAGATATTTATGGAGTTTAAGGATGTACTTGCAAAAGATGCTTATGATTGTGGTTTAACTGATTTACATGTGGCCACACTACCAGAAGGGTGTAGCAGAAATCCAGTGTTTGTACGCCAGTATAGACTACCGCTGGCATGTTTAGAATCATTGGCAGAGATTATTAAAAATTTGGAATCGCGGGGAATCATCAGGCCCATTCATAGCACATCCAATACACCTATTTTAGGTGTGTTAAAGCCAAATGGTCAATGGCGGCTATGTGCAGACTTGAGAGAGTTAAATAAAAGAGTACCAGTATCTAGATGGCCACTGCCATTCATTGATCAGGGCCTAGCTCAGGTACATGGTTCAAATGTATTTACCACATTAGATCTCACCTCTGGATATTGGTGCGTGCCATTGGCAGAGGAGATACAACATTTATTTTCCTTTACATTTGACAGGACTCAATATGCCTGGCTTAGAGCTCCGTTCGGGTACATCAATAGTGGGAGTGAATTTGGCATATTTTTGAGAAAGGCCATGCCGGATGCAGCGGAAAGAGGAACAATAGTTTATGTGGACGATGTCCTGATAAAAAATGAAAGCCTGAAAAGCCATTTTGATGAAATAAGACATGTACTTGGCCAATTGCAGAAAGCAGGCGCCAAAGTATCTTTGCAAAAAGCACAATGGTGCAAGAAAAAAGTGAACTTTTTTAGGGCATGAAGTGACTGAACATGGGCTAAATCCACAAAAGAAGAAAATAGAGGCCATACAAAGATTAAAAGATCCTAAAAATGTGAAAGGAGTAAAATGTGTATTAGGGATGACAGGCTATAACAGAAAGTTCATTGAAAATTATGCAGAAATCACTCAACCATTGACTAAACTGCTTAAACTGAATACTCCCTGGAAATGGGAAAAAGAGCAGTCTGATGCAGTGGCTAAATTAAACGAATGTCTTGTAAAGGCACAATGTTTAGCATACCCCATAAAGGACAGGGATTTCTTTATAGAAATATGTTTTTCTGAACATTGTATGTCAGCAGTGTTATCACAAAAACACGATTTGAATCACAAAACCATTGCATATGCAAGTAAGGCATATTCCCAAGTTGAAATGAAATTTAATGAATGTGAAAAGGCCCTATTAACCACTGTGTGGACGCTACAACATTTCCGCCCCATTGTTCAGGGAGAAAAGGTGATTATTAAAACAAATCATCAACCTTTGCAATTTTTAGAGAGTAAAAGAATTAGATCAGGTAATCTAGCGCAATCCAGAACCACTTCATGGACGCTGGCATTACAAGTTTTTCCCGTAGAAGTGAGATATGGACAAAATAAAAAGAACCCAATTGCTCAAGGGTTAGCTGACTTACATGACTGTGCAGCTGAACAAATACCAAATGAAATGGAAGTGGAAACTAGTTTGCAGGAATTTGAACAATCACCACACAAAGCTTTTGATGAAAAAGCATGCAAGGATTTGCCAACTGTATATGTGGATGGTTGTGCTTTTCACATTGAAAATGACAGTAATAAACAATTAGTGGCAGGAATAGGAAATGTCTGGTTGAAATGTGAAGGCGTCCCCAGTATAGAGATGAGGATTGGAGATAGGAGCAGTCAGGTGGCGGAATTGGCAACCATTTATAAAGCAATTGCTACTGCAGTTGATAAAAAGTTCAGTGAAATTGTCCTGGTGACTGATTCTGACTATGCACGGAATAGCTTTGTGGAGTATTTGCCTGGTTGGAAAGCAAGAGACATGGTTACATACAACAAAAAGCCACTTAAACATGGAAAAATGATACAAGCCATAGACAAATTGGTGTCAGAGAATAATTTAACAATATACTGGAGAAAAATTTGTGGGCATTTAAAAACACCAGGAGAGGATAAGGAGGGAAATGATAAGGCAGACCACCTGGCTAAGATTGGGGCTGTGATGGGAGAATTGCTACCTATTGATTATTTAATGGGTGAAATACAAATTGATGCAGTGACACGTTCTAAAGCACCAAAGGAGGTAGATCAACCGGTGGTGCAGTGGAGGCATGACACGCCAGACCAAGATTTGATTGAGGCACAAAAGAATGATCGAATTTTGGGAATCTATTATAATCATTTGATAGATCCTGAACAAAATTCTTTAACAGAAAATGATTGTATGGGAAAAGAAGAGTTGAGGGTGCTATTAAAGAACAAAACACGAATTAGATTACAGTATGGACTCATGATTAGAGAGTCCATAACAGGACAAATACAGTGGGTAGTACCCCTTTCATTCAGAGGACTAATGCTACACCATGCACATGATGCCATAACTGCAGGCCATAGAGGTTCACAAAAAACATTAGAAATACTAAAAGATTATGCTTACTGGCCACATATGTCCCAAGATGTGGAATTATATACTAGAGGATGTCTAGTATGCGCCCAATTTAAACCTGCTTCACCAATGCATAGAGCACCATTGATGAAAAGAGGCCTAACTCTCCCATGGTCAGATTTGCAAATAGACTATGTAGGTCCTTTAAAAAGGTCGAGCAGGGGAAACCGTTATATTTTGAGTGTGGTATGTTTGATGTCGAAGTGGATTGAATGCATTCCTGCACCAGATTGTAGTGCGCAAACAGCAGCCACATTGCTGGTGAACCATGTGTTCTCAAGGTTTGGGTTGCCACAAAGAATTGAGTCAGACAGAGGAAGTCATTTCACAAGTACTCTAATGAGTAAGCTATGGCAAATACTAGGTGTGAAAAGGAAACTACATATCGCATATCGGGCAGCATCTTCAGGTACAGTTGAAAGAAGCAATAGGTCTGTTGTGGATATTTTAAAGAAATTCGTGGCAGAAGCAGGTTCCAACTGGGATTTACGTTTACCATTGGTTTTGATGGCAATCAGATCAACTCCTGCCAAAGCAACAGGTGTTAGCCCCCATGAGGTCTTGACAGGTAGGAAAATGGTGTTACCACAACACCTACTATACAGAACACATGAGCAGACACTTGTGAGTGCATCCACAGTTCATGAATATATTGATGAACTGAGGAGGCATTTGCAACATGCATTTGCTTTTGTGCAGAGAAATCTGGAAAGAGCTGCTGACAGTGCAAAGTCTTATTATGACAAAAAGACATCAGTAAAGGAATACAGTGTAGGGGATCAGGTGTACAAGTTTCATTTTGGAAAAAGTAAACAGAAAAATTCTAAATTTCTAGCAGCCTGGCAGGGGCCATTTCGAATTATAGATAAGGACTCTCCTGTAGTTTATAAAATTTTGAAAAATGAAGGTGAAACGGCAATAGAGCAGTTTGTCCATGTAAATCAAATCAAACCATGCCATCCCAGACATGAGATCAGGCAGCTTGAGCATGAAGAAACAGATAAAGTCCCTTGAACACAAAAAGAGAAAATAAATGGGTACAATCAGGAGGCAGTGACAAAGAAGTTAAAAAGTGGATTGTTATAATGGCACATAAACACTGTAATATATATAAAAATATATAATATAAAATAAGTAAATAAATATATATAATGGAAGCTCATGGTTGGTGTGCAGAGAGAAAATGTATTAAATATTGAATGCCGGATTATATGTGCTTGTTTTCTTTTTAACTTGTGTTTAATTTCAGAAAAAAAAAAAAAAAAGAAAAAACGAAATATTTTTACCAAGCATGTTTTATTTTTGGCAAAAGGGTGAAGTTAGTATTGTGCTATGTACTTAATTTGTTTATTTTCTATTTGATTTAGAAAATTAACATTATTTGGTCGGAGGTTCCGGGATCAGAGCCCACGGGAGACGATGGAGTCCTGGAGCCCACGTGGACGGATTCCGGGAAAGCCCCAAAGAGGGGTGAAGACCAAGGCTGCAAAGCGATCAGCATTGAAGATGATACCGATGATATGGTTAATGATGATGATATTTGGAGGGATCTTCAAGAATTCAGAAGCACAGGTTGTCATTGAACCTGGACCAGCATCTGGTATCGCGGTGGAAGAGGCACCAGGATTCATCATGAGTGATAGAAGGATGATTTTCCAAAATATATACATACCATTGAATCCTGAGATTTTGGTTGAAAAACACTTGAACAATACCGGAATTAAGATTGAACAGACTAAAGAGTGGCTGGAAATAAGAAAAGAGGACACTAAGCAGTCAATAAGAGATATATTAATGCAATTGGAAAAAACATTTGTGAATTCAGCAGACATTAAGAAGAGGAGAGGAAAGAGAGGTGCGTGGATGCTCGCGATATCATTGGTAATGTCTATAGTTCGAGCCATAATAGGTACCACAATATCAACAGCCAATTCTATTTCGGTAGGAACACTGAGTACTAAAGCGCAACAACTGAGTATTGACCTAGAAATAATACAAAAAACATTAGATGGAATTAGAGGGTGACTGGATGAACAAGTAAGATTCATAAATGAAACTCCAATCATTCTAAATGAACAAGCGGATGTAATGCAACGGGCGACTAAAATAATACTTAAGCATGACAGAACTTTAAATGAAATATTGAACATAATGTGTCCTGTTGATAGACTATTAACGAATTATATGAGAGAAGTTCAAACTGCAGTTTCACAATTGATTCAAGGACATATCCCCTTGTATTTTGTTTCGCAGGATATTATTCGTCAAATGATAGAAAGATTGACCAGGAGGGAAATTGATATAATACAGGTAAAAATTGCATTCGAAATGGGTAATGCAATGCCGTTATATGTGGACTTGGAAAGACTAGAGATCAGATTTTTGCTATGCATCCCAAATGTAGCCCCAGAACTTATTTATCAAACGAAGTGGGTACACAACGTGGGATTTTGGCAAGAGGACAAATTTATTAAGATTAAGACTCCAGAAGTGGTGGCATTTCAGTCATGGGAACCTGAAGTTTATTTAATACCAAACCTGGAAACATGTGTAAAATTTAAAGAACAAAATTATATGTGTCCAGGTAAACCGTTTGTTCCTGATGCCACAGATGCTATTTGTGGTTTGAAATCTGACCCAAGTATATCAGAGGGATGTGAAGTGATTATTAGCAATATGGGGAGTGAAGAAATGGCACAGGCTAAGATAGTCAGAGGTAAATGGTTGGTCAGCACCTGTTTAAAGAACATGACGGTAGTACATTTAAACCATGGAACATACGTGGTTAAACAGATGAAATATAATGTTTTTTATTTACAGGTTCCAAAGGATACATTTGTGTCAATTGGGGGGTTAACATTGTTTCATGTAACAAATGATGTTTGGGAAAGCCAAGTGGAAAATATCGATTTTTTTCAAAGGGATACTTTTCCAATAGATCCGGATGTGGAATATTTATTGAATCACAAAGAAAGACATGTTATAAAAATGAATTTGAGAAAAAACAATATTACAATTAGTAATCTGGGAATAATAGAAGTGGAAAGATTTAATTGGGGAACCTGGGGGGAACGCTCAATAGTGGGTTTGGCTGTCCTGGTGCTAATCATGGGTGGATGGTTGATTGTGCTATCAGTAAAAATGAAAATGTTACTGATTTTACTAGCTACGTCAGGAAGAGAAAGATATCCCAATACACATGCATTTTAAAAGAAAAAAAAGAACAAGTTGTTTTTAGGAATTGGCTTGGATCGTAGCCAAGTTCTAAAAACAAAAGGAGGGTATGTAAGGATATTTGGCGTGTTACAGCACAGAGTACAGCACTACTGCACAGGTAGCAATTTTTTTTTTTGATGCAGCACCACCACATGGGTGTGGTGCATTGCTATATGTGTTGCCAGATTAACATGGACATATAAGTAAAGACAGGCTATTCAGTCAAAAACGATTTTAACATATAAAATGCAAATCTATTTTTACAGTTAAAAGCACACGTGCACATTAAAAAATGCACACTATTTTTCACCTGAAATGCCTATGGTGCAAGAGACACATTTGAAAATTAATAACTAACCCTATTAATAACTAACCTGACTAATAAAACTGCATTTAACATAACCCACTAATAAAAATGTGTCTCCACTGCAGAATTAGGCTTACTCTGAAAGTGAACTTTTAAACGCACATTCATTTTTTTTCTTTTTCTCTGCTGCTCTGTCCACATAACTACAGGAGGCAAAGGGCTCGAAGGAACAGGAAATCAGTTGGTTACAAATGGTTACTGTAGAAATGAGCCATTGTGTAGTGAGGGAGGAGATGGCATGATTGATTCTGATTGGAGCAGCGTCATAGCAAGTATCATGCTAGAGGCAGTGATTAGAGTTTTGCTGGGGGAGCTTGAGGAGAGGGGGAGGACAATCGAGATTTGGCAGAGCTGGGAGAAGGACCTGTTTCCTGGCTGAAGCATTCCTGCTGCAAAAGCTGAGAATTCCAGGCAATAACCCCGGTTTGAGAACGAAAGACGCTTGTTTTCACTGGGGTTAATCTTCAAGGGAGCCAAATTCAGAAAGAGAACAGCTGGAGAAAACTCATGCTGAACAGATAAGGTAATTATAGAAGTGTGGGGGCTGAGTGTGTAGGAGAATATTCAGTCAGTGTAGGAAAAGAGATTCCTGTGCTTTACTCACATGTTTAATGTTGCAAATGGAGTTCTTGTCTCCACCACTCTCTTTTCAGTGTATCACAGACAATGCTGTTACTGTGCTATTTTATTTATTTCTGTAAAGAGTGAGATCGTGTTTAAATGCAACTTTTATAATACACAAAAATATTTGAAAGCAGACGGGTGGTGTGTTTTATATTTACCAATACAGTGCTGATGATGTGGGGAGATGTTTAGACAGTGCAATTGTCATTTTCAAGGTAGCTAAACATCAAATTTGGCTGCAGCCGTGTGCACAATGTAATTCAGTATGAGCAATTATAACTAACTGTGTGTGTTGTAGTTTGTCGGAGGTCTATGAGTTGGCAAAAAGGGAGGCCCGGGACATAGTTCACTACCGTATATAAGATAGTGAAAATATCACATGATAGCTCGCTGCTGTAGAAAAGACAGAGAGAAATTGCCCATGGTGGCACACTAAAAATGAAAATGTGGTGTTCTTGAAATGCAAGCCTGAGGTCTCTCTAGTGATTACACGAAAAATCTAAACAAAAATAAGGGGTTCTGGATATTGGGGCCGCAAAGAAAACAAGGGAATTATGCTCACCAAAATACCACCAACCACGCATACCAACCACGCATACCAAATACGCATGTCTGTGTGCTGAAATAATGCATGTCCACTGTATTATTGTTGTACATGGCCCAATCTGAATACAAGGAGTGATTGTTGCTAAGTTATTTTTCGGCGGTAAGAAAATACCGTCAGGCCCCAAATCTCCACAAAATACCCTACATATTTATGGTGCGTTGCAGGCCGGGAAAGTGATCATAGAGTATCTACTGGGCGTGGCAAGCGTGTCTCACACTGCCATTTGCACATTAAAAGGAACCCATTTTATAATAGCAGTGTGCCACTAAAAACGAATTTCAGAATGTCACAAAGGGAAACCACATTGTCAGACCTAGTGCAATATTTAGAGGCAAAGTTGTTTGCACATGGGACTTGGTCGTTGAACAGCACGTTAGAATGGCGTGAACGCATTCAGGGTGAGGTGCAGAAAGAAAAACTAGACAATATTTTTGCAGAAGACAGCATAATTCAGGTCTGCCTTACAAGATTATTGAATGCAGCCGATAAAAGTGCAGAGAAAGACTGTTTAATACGGCTATGCGGCAAAATATGGTTTATTTTGAATAAGTCCCTGCGAATGCAGGAGAATGATACTCAGCTAATTAACAGGTTAAAGACTGAATTAGATGGGGCAAGTAAAAATCAGGAAATGTTAAGAGCAGAATTGGATTTATGCCAAAAAGACATGCAATTAAAATGCAGAGACTTTGATGCTCAGTTATCCAAAAGCAAGAAACAATTTGAGGATAGTGAGCAAGAATTGGTACACTTAAAAGCCTTAGTGGACCACATTAGACAAGATAAAGATGAGGTTGTTTCAGAAATGCAGATTTTACAAAAAGAACATTGTGAAAAAGAATGTGATCTCCAGAGTGCAGAACAAGAAATGATTAAAATGATTCAAGAAAGAGACAAGAGAAATAAAGAGTTCAATGAATGCCAAATGCAAATGTGCGACATGCAGGAGGTGATTAATAAGATGAGTGATGAAAACAACTATTTGAAAAAGGAAGCAGACTCCTTAAAAAGTGTAAGGACTTAGAACAGCAAATGTGCATTCCCAGGTCCCAGGAGAGGCGGCAGGGTACCACATTCAATGGAGTGGAGGTGAATTCTAGCTCTGCCCAAAGAGCTAGTGCTCCAGTGACTGGGCCGGTGACTGAACTTGGTTGCAGCGCCCTTGGGGGATTTGATACTCCCATTGGGGGCAGCCACCAATCTCATACACCTGAAAACAGGATTGAACCACAAAATAGTGCAATTCCATGCATTGCAACAAGTAGCCCCATAAAAATAATGAAATCCATTAAAGCCCTGATCAAACCATTTAAAAAGGGAGGTGAATGCTGCATTGAGGATCACTTAGAAGCGGTGCATGACATTTTTAAAGCACTCCAGATACCTAAGGAACAGTACAGACAATATTTTCATTTAACTTTAGATGCCCCGACGGCCAGCATCATAAGGGGATTAAATGAACAGCAGAATATGACCTGGTTGGAGTTTGAAAAAGAAATTAGGCGTCATTTTTCTCCTTTTCAGTCATTGCAGGAGGCAAAGAAAGTCGCTTACACAATTACTGCTGTACCTAATACATCCCCTCGCCAATTTTTACAAGACTTAAAAAGAGCAATTTCTCGCTTTGATGTATCTTTTGACTCAAATTCCAATGAGTTTAAAACTGCATACTTCTATGGGCTACAGAAAGACTCATATCCCAATTGGTCCGTGAATTTGACAAGTCCCTTGAATGGATTGTACATCAAAGCACAAAACTATATGAGGTACTCTATTGTCAGGGTAGAGAAAGTGATAAAATGAAAGATACTAGACCTAAATCTAAAGAACCCTCAGCCACAGTAATGGAAATCAGGTCAGCCAAAATGTCCCTTGAGTCTGCTCAAAGCCAAGGTAAAAATAATGTGACACCTGAACAAAGGGGTAATCAACAAAGATCGCCATTTCCTGTACCAATGTTCCAATCACATGATCCTAGTAATAGAGAGAGCTACATCAGCCCTAGGTATTTAGGGGCCAGACCCCGGGTAGGATATTGGCCTGATATGGCAGGTTTGAACAATAACCAGAGACAAAATCAAGATCAAAGAAATGATGGTCCCTACCAGTCATTGGGGACACAGAGCAGATTTGATCCCAACACCATGATATATGGTAATCAGGATAGGCCCCGATATGTGGATCGATTTACTGATAATGGAAATCAACCTAGGGGCCAGTACCCACAATCTGAGAGACAGGACATGAGGCAAAACGTGAACTACAATCCACGTCAATACAATGATTCCCCACCAGGGGACTATAATCAAAGGATGGGTGCAACCCGCTCCCCTCCACAAATGAATCAAGAGTTCAGAAACAATCCCAATCAACATCAATCACCTGAGAGGTATCAGAATAGATCCAATCAGGGGGAAAACAACCAATATCGACCTAGGCCACAGAAAGAGGATCCTAGAGAGATGGAAAGGTTCCCTGTGCCTTGAGGCCCAAGTGAAAATGTTAGCTGAGCAAATAGGAAAGCTCTGTACAGCGCAAAAACAACCTTCCAAAGAGGGGGCTGATGGCCATAGCAATGACCGGGGGGCTTCCGAAAAGTGACTAAGTACTCATGATAACTGCAGTGCCAAAATGACAGATTGCTCTGATATAATTTTGCATAACGACTCTGAGATGCCTAATGGATTAAATGTGAAAGTGCCAGTAAATGAACTTGTGACAGAAAGTGCAAATACTTCTAAAAAAGAGGTACAGTTTAACCTAGAGCTAAATAAAACAGTAAAGATTTGTACAAATGAAAAAGAAACATTAGGAATTCCAAAAGAACAAAGGGACAGATTTAAGAAAAATGACTCATGCATGGGGAATACCAGTGAACAGGGAGTAAGTGGGGATACTATAGCTCCTTCCCTGGGCAAGCAAAACAATGACCAAATACACACATAAAAAGGAAATACTCAAAAGGAGGGTAAAAGTCAATCACCTGAAGAATTCTTTGAGCCACATATTTTTGAAGAGGCTGAAAGGGCTGGTATCACACTAAATGATCACAAATGCACAGAATTAAAAAATGACAAATTGCTGAATGATGTTGTTACACATGTTCCGTTGGAAGGTTGTAATGTGGTCTCTGATGTTACCCAGATGGATGGGCGAACAGTGGCCACACTCCAAAAAACCTCTGATCATGGAGAAATAAATAAAGTCTCTCGCGCAGAAATGGGTAAAAAGGAGGGAAACATGTCTTTCCATTTACCAATGTGTTTAGCCAAAAGTGAAAAAGACCTGAGAAAGGTGAGCCCTGAAATCAGTAAGAATTCACATTTCTTATGTGTATTAGAGGAAGTTGAGGACAGATATTATGCACCCATCACTATAGAAGAAAAATGCCACACCTTTGCTATGATTGACACTGGCGCACAGGCCACAATTATGTCCAAGGAGCTGGTAAAGAGTATCAATGAAGGGAGACCCCCACAGAGTCAGATCACAGTGAAGGAAAATCAAGGCCCAGTGCATAACTTTAATGGGGAGGAGGTGTCCATCATAGGTGTAACTGAGGTTGACATAAAAATAGGAAAGCACAGAATGAAACAAGAGGTATTGATCACATCTATTTGTGAAATTCCATTTCTGATGGGGACAGATTGCCTGAAAAGATTGTCTCCTCTCATAGATGGGGTGAATGGAGTGCTGTGGTCCTTAACCAAAAAAACATTGAGGCCTAAGAAACTAAAATCACAAAACAGCAATATAAATGAATGTCACACCATTGCCAAAACAAATGATGCTGTGGAGGTATATCTCCAGAATAGCTGCATACCTAGTATCACTGTTATATTAATGTGTCAAGACAAAATGCAGAGCGACAATGAAAAACTACCTGTACAAATATACTTGGACCCAAGGAAAAATTGGCAGACTGCCATAGATGAGCACACAATACGTTTTTATTTAAAAGAGAAAACATGCAAACAGAATATTGCTCCTAAAACAGATTCAGAAAAACACATTACCACTCTGGCAGAAATACACATGGAAGATGAGCAACCATGGGTTCATGTTGGTATAAATGACTATTTTAAAACAATAAAAGCCACTTTAGCGCTTGGACATGAAAAGAGTTTCATTAATGAGAAATTGTTGCAAAAAATAATAGAGAGGGAAGAAATCCCGAGATTTAGGATTAAAAACCAATATTTTTCTGGGTTGGACAGTCCAGACTTTGAAAACCGAATCGCAGGCAGATGCATGCTTAAAATTAGCATTGGGCAGAAAACAATTTACCATAATGTATGGATAGTGAGTGGAGCACAAAATGAATTTTACATGGGCAATGACATCATGCACAGAATGTGTAGGGTGTTAGATTTCCTTAATCAAAAAATATGGTCACGCCTAGGTGGTCCGGCACCTGAATTTGAAGACAAAAGAAGGGCTTATCATTGTGCACAACTGGTTCCTTATGCAATCGAATTACAAATGAGGAAAGATACTATGATTCCTGCATTTACAAAACAGTTTGCAATAACACTGAAATGCAAAAATAGACAGCAGATGAAAGGCTCTGATGCATTTGTATGCCTGAATGAATCCATAAAACAGCAAGGCCTGGATTATGAATACATTCCATTGGTAGATATTGGTGAAGGATCTGTAAAAATTATGGTAAATAATAAAGGTTGTCAGGATATTCATTTAGAGGAAAACTCCCCATTAGGAATGGCCATAAAAAAATCACATTATACGGCAGATTTAAATAACATGGTGATTGGAAATATTCCTGAAAAGTATGTAGATGCCAAGGGTGAGTTGCCAGATCACCTAGACTCTCAGCCCAAAGGAATATTTAAAATTCATTCTGTGTATCCTTATGATTCAAATGAGACAGTGTGCTGCCATCAAGAGGATTGCATATTATTTAATTTAAATGAAAATGAAACAGAAAATCAGCCCATTGAAGTGGAAGCTGATATGCCAAAATATTTAAAAGTGGCAGCTTTACAAAAAGACACAGCCACACAGTTAGAGGAAAGCGCCAAGATTCCCTTACCAGAAGATCTTCCAGAATTTTCCAAAATGGTAGAAGAGCAGATCTCCTTAGCGGATGCGTGTGAAAGCAATGAGGATAGGGACAATCTGAGGGAGATATTTATGGAGTTTAAGGATGTATTTGCAAAAGATGCTTATGATTGTGGTTTAACTGATTTACATGTGGCCACACTACCAGAAGGGTGTAGCAGAAATCCAGTGTTTGTACGCCAGTATAGACTACCGCTGGCATGTTTAGAATCATTGGCAGAGATTATTAAAAATTTGGAATCGCGGGGAATCATCAGGCCCATTCATAGCACATCCAATACACCTATTTTAGGTGTGTTAAAGCCAAATGGTCAATGGCGGCTATGTGCAGACTTGAGAGAGTTAAATAAAAGAGTACCAGTATCTAGATGGCCACTGCCATTCATTGATCAGGGCCTAGCTCAGGTACATGGTTCAAATGTATTTACCACATTAAATCTCACCTCTGGATATTGGTGCGTGCCATTGGCAGAGGAGATTCAACATTTATTTTCCTTTACATTTGACAGGACTCAATATGCCTGGCTTAGAGCTCCGTTCGGGTACATCAATAGTGGGAGTGAATTTGGCATATTTTTGAGAAAGGCCATGCCGGATGCAGCGGAAAGAGGAACAATAGTTTATGTGGACGATGTCCTGATAAAAAATGAAAGCCTGAAAAGCCATTTTGATGAAATAAGACATGTACTTGGCCAATTGCAGAAAGCAGGCGCCAAAGTATCTTTGCAAAAAGCACAATGGTGCAAGAAAAAAGTGAACTTTCTAGGGCATGAAGTGACTGAACATGGGCTAAATCCACAAAAGAAGAAAATAGAGGCCATACAAAGATTAAAAGATCCTAAAAATGTGAAAGGAGTAAAAAGTTTATTAGGGATGACAGGCTATAACAGAAAGTTCATTGAAAATTATGCAGAAATCACTCAACCATTGACTAAACTGCTTAAACTGAATACTCCCTGGAAATGGGAAAAAGAGCAGTCTGATGCAGTGGCTAAATTAAAGGAATGTCTTATAAAGGCACCATGTTTAGCATACCCCATAAAGGACAGGGATTTCTTTATAGAAATAAGTTTTTCTGAACATTGTATGTCAGCAGTGTTATCACAAAAACACGATTTGAATCACAAAACCATTGCATATGCAAGTAAGTCATTTTCCCAAGTTGAAATGAAATTTAATGAATGTGAAAAGGCCCTATTAACCACTGTGTGGGCGCTACAACATTTCCGCCCCATTGTTCAGGGAGAAAAGGTGATTATTGAAACAAATCATCAACCTTTGCAATTTTTAGAGAGTAAAAGAATTAGATCAGGTAATCTAGCTCAATCCAGAATCACTTCATGGACGCTGGCATTACAAGGTTTTCCCGTAGAAGTGAGATATGGACAAAATAAAAAGAACCCAATTGCTCAAGGGTTAGCTGACTTACATGACTGTGCAGCTGAACAAATACCAAATGAAATGGAAGTGGAAACTAGTTTGCAGGAATTTGAACAATCACCACACAAAGCTTTTGATGAAAAAACATGCAAGGATTTGCCAACTGTATATGTGGATGGTTGTGCTTTTCACATTGAAAATGACAGTAATAAACAATTAGTGGCAGGAATAGGAAATGTCTGGTTGAAATGTGAAGGCGTCCCCAGTATAGGGATGAGGATTGGAGATAGGAGCAGTCAGGTGGCGGAATTGGCAACCATTTATAAAGCAATTGCTACTGCAGTTGATAAAAAGTTCAGTGAAATTGTCCTGGTGACTGATTCTGACTATGCACGGAATAGCTTTGTGGAGTATTTGCCTGGTTGGAAAGCAAGAGGCATGGTTACATGCAACAAAAAGCCACTTAAACATGGAAAAATGATACAAGCCATAGACAAATTCGTGTCAGAGAATAATTTAACAATATACTGGAGAAAATTTGTGGGCATTTAAAAACACCAGGAGAGGATAAGGAGGGAAATGATAAGGCAGACCACCTGGCTAAGATTGGGGCTGTGATGGGAGAATTGCTACCTATTGATTATTTAATGGGTGAAATACAAATTGATGCAGTGACACGTTCTAAAGCACCAAAGGAGGTAGATCAACCGGTGGTGCAGTGGAGTCATGACACGCCAGACCAAGATTTGATTGAGGCACAAAAGAATGATCGAATTTTGGGAATCTATTATAATCATTTGATAGATCCTGAACAAAATTCTTTAACAGAAAATGATTGTATGGGAAAAGAAGAGTTGAGGGTGCTATTAAAGAACAAAACACGAATTAGATTACAGGATGGACTCATGATTAGAGAGTCCATAACAGGACAAATACAGTGGGTAGTACCCCTTTCATTCAGAGGACTAATGCTACACCATGCACATGATGCCATAACTGCAGGCCATAGAGGTTCACAAAAAACATTAGAAATACTAAAAGATTATGCTTACTGGCCACATATGTCCCAAGATGTGGAATTATATACTAGAGGATGTCTAGTATGCGCCCAATTTAAACCTGCTTCACCAATGCATAGAGCACCATTGATGAAAAGAGGCCTAACTCTCCCATGGTCAGATTTGCAAATAGACTATGTAGGTCCTTTAAAAAGGTCGAGCAGGGGAAACCGTTATATTTTGAGTGTGGTATGTTTGATGTCGAAGTGGATTGAATGCATTCCTGCACCAGATTGTAGTGCGCAAACAGCAGCCACATTGCTGGTGAACCATGTGTTCTCAAGGTTTGGGTTGCCACAAAGAATTGAGTCAGAAAGAGGAAGTCATTTCACAAGTACTCTAATGAGTAAGGTATGGCAAATACTAGGTGTGAAAAGGAAACTACATATCGCATATCGGGCAGCGTCTTCAGGTACAGTTGAAAGAAGCAATAGGTCTGTTGTGGTTATTTCAAAGAAAATTGAGGCAGAAGCAGGTTCCAGCTGGGATTTACGTTTACCATTGGTTTTGATGGCAATCAGATCAACTCCTGCCAAAGCAACAGGTGTTAGCCCCCATGAGGTCTTGACAGGTAGGAAAATGGTGTTACCAAAACACCTACTATACAGAACACATGAGCAGACACTTGTGAGTGCATCCACAGTTCATGAATATATTGATGAACTGAGGAGGCATTTGCAACATGCATTTGCTTTTGTGCAGAGAAATCTGGAAAGAGCTGCTGACAGTGCAAAGTCTTATTATGACAAAAAGACATCAGTAAAGGAATACAGTGTAGGGGATCAGGTGTACAAGTTTCATTTTGGAAAAAGTAAATAGAAAAATTCTAAATTTCTAGCAGCCTGGCAGGGGCCATTTCGAATTATAGATAAGGACTCTCCTGTAGTTTATAAAATTTTGAAAAATGAAGGTGAAACGGCAATAGAGCAGTTTGTCCATGTAAATCAAATCAAACCATGCCATCCCAGACATGAGATCAGGCAGCTTGAGCATGAAGAAACAGATAAAGTCCCTTGAACACAAAAAGAGAAAATAAATGGGTACAATCAGGAGGCAGTGACAAAGAAGTTAAAAAGTTGATTGTTATAATGGCACATAAACACTGTAATATATATAAAAATATATAATATAAAATAAGTAAATAAATATATATAATGGAAGCTCATGGTTGGTGTGCAGAGAGAAAATGTATTAAATATTGAATGCCGTTTTATATGTGCTTGTTTTCTTTTTATTTTGTGTTTAATTTCAGAAAAGAAAAAAAAAAAAAAGAAAAAAAAAATATTTTTAACAAGCATGTTTTATTTTTGGCAAAAGGGTGAAGTTAGTATTGTGCTATGTACTTAATTTGTTTATTTTCTATTTGATTTAGAAAATTAACATTATTTGGTCGGAGGTTCCGGGATCAGAGCCCACGGGAGACGATGGAGTCCTGGAGCCCACGTGGACGGATTCCGGGAAAGCCCCAAAGAGGGGTGAAGACCAAGGCTGCAAAGCGATCAGCATTGAAGATGATACCGATGATATGGTTAATGATGATGATATTTGGAGGGATCTTCAAGAATTCAGAAGCACAGGTTGTCATTGAACCTGGACCAGCATCTGGTATCGCGGTGGAAGAGGCACCAGGATTCATCATGAGTGATAGAAGGATGATTTTCCAAAATATATACATACCATTGAATCCTGAGATTTTGGTTGAAAAACACTTGAACAATACCGGAATTCAGATTGAACAGACTAAAGAGTGGCTGGAAATAAGAAAAGAGGACACTAAGCAGTCAATAAGAGATATATTAATGCAATTGGAAAAAACATTTGTGAATTCAGCAGACATTAAGAAGAGGAGAGGAAAGAGAGGTGCGTGGATGCTCGCGATATCATTGGTAATGTCTATAGTTCGAGCCATAATAGGTACCACAATATCAACAGCCAATTCTATTTCGGTAGGAACACTGAGTACTAAAGCGCAACAACTGAGTATTGACCTAGAAATAATACAAAAAACATTAGATGGAATTAGAGGGTGACTGGATGAACAAGTAAGATTCATAAATGAAACTGCAATCATTCTAAATGAACAAGCGGATGTAATGCAACGGGCGACTAAAATAATACTTAAGCATGACAGAACTTTAAATGAAATATTGAACATAATGTGTCCTGTTGATAGACTATTAACGAATTATATGAGAGAAGTTCAAACTGCAGTTTCACAATTGATTCAAGGACATATCCCCTTGTATTTTGTTTCGCAGGATATTATTCGTCAAATGATAGAAAGATTGACCAGGAGGGAAATTGATATAATACAGGTAAAAATTGCATTCGAAATGGGTAATGCAATGCCGTTATATGTGGACTTGGAAAGACTAGAGATCGGATTTTTGCTATGCATCCCATATGTAGCCCCTGAACTTATTTATCAAACGAAGTGGGTACACAACGTGGGATTTTGGCAAGAGGACAAATTTATTAAGATTAAGACTCCAGAAGTGGTGGCATTTCAGTCATGGGAACCTGAAGTTTATTTAATACCAAACCTGGAAACGTGTAAAATTTAAAGAACAAAATTATATGTGTCCAGGTAAACCGTTTGTTCCTGATGCCACAGATGCTATTTGTGGTTTGAAATTTGACCCAAGTATATCGGAGGGATGAGAACTGATTATTAGCAATATGGGGAGTGAAGAAATGGCACAGGCTAAGATGGTCAGAGGTAAATGGTTGGTCAGCACCTGTTTAAAGAACATGACGGTAGTACATTTAAACCATGGAACATACGTGGTTAAACAGATGAAATATAATGTTTTTTATTTACAGGTTCCAAAGGATACAATTGTGTCAATTTGGGGGTTAAGATTGTTTCATGTAACAAATGATGTTTGGGAAAGCCAAGTGGAAAATATCGATTTTTTTCAAAGGGATACTTTTCCAATAGATCCGGATGTGGAATATTTATTGAATCACAAAGAAAGACATGTTATAAAAATGAATTTGAGAAAAAACAATATTACAATAAGTAATCTGGGGATAATAGAAGTGGAAAGATTTAATTGGGGAAACTGGGGGGAACGCTCAATAGTGGGTTTGGCTGTCCTGGTGCTAATCATGGGTGGATGGTTGATTGTGCTATCAGTAAAAATGAAAATGTTACTGATTTTACTAGCTACGTCAGGAAGAGAAAGATATCCCAATACACATGCATTTTAAAAGAAAATAAAGAACAAGTTGTTTTTAGGAATTGGCTTGGATCGTAGCAAAGTTCTAAAAACAAAAGGAGGGTATGTAAGGATATTTGGCATGTTACAGCACAGAGTACAGCACTACTGCACAGGTAGCAATTTTTTTTTTGATGCAGCACCACCACATGGGTGTGGTGCATTGCTATATGTGTTGCCAGATTAACATGGACATATAAGTAAAGACAGGCTATTCAGTCAAAAACGGTTTTAACATATAAGATGCAAATCTATTTTTACAGTTAAAAGCACACGTGCACATTCAAAAATGCACACTATTTTTCACCTGAAATGCCTATGGTGCAAGAGACACATTTGAAAATTAATAACTAACATTATTAATAACTAACCTGACTAATAAAACTGCATTCAACATAACCCACTAATAAAAATGTGTCTCCACTGCAGAATTAGGCCTACTCTGAAAGTGAACTTTTAAACGCACATTCATTTTTTTTCTTTTTCTCTGCTGCTCTGTCCACATAACTACACGAAGCAAAGGGCTCGAAGGAACCGGAAATCAGTTGGTTACAAATGGTTACTGTAGAAATTAGCCATTGTGTAGTGAGGGAGGAGATGGCATGATTGATTCTGATTGGAGCAGCGTCATAGCAAGTATCATGCTAGAGGCAGTGATTACAGTTTTGCTGGGGGAGCTTGAGGAGAGGGGGAGGACAATCGAGATTTGGCAGAGCTGGGAGAAGGACCTGTTTCCTGGCTGAAGCATTCCTGCTGCAAAAGCTGAGAATTCCAGGCAATAACCCCGGTTTGAGAACGAAAGACGCTTGTTTTCACTGGGGTTAATCTTCAAGGGAGCCAAATTCAGAAAGAGAACAGCTGGAGAAAACTCATGCTGAACAGATAAGGTAATTACAGAAGTGTGGGGGCTGAGTGTGTACAAGAATATTCAGTCAGTGTAGGAAAAGAGATTCCTGTGCTTTACTCACATGTTTAATGTTGCAAATTGAGTTCTTGTCTCCGCCACTCTCTTTTCAGTGTATCACAGACAATGCTGTTACTGTGCTATTTTATTTATTTCTGTAAAGAGTGAGATCGTGTTTAAATGCAACTTTTATAATACACAAAAATATTTGAAAGCAGACGGGTGGTGTGTTTTATATTTACCAATACAGTGCTGATGATATGGGGAGATGTTTAGACAGTGCAATTGTCATTTTCAAGGTAGCTAAACATCAAATTTGGCTGCAGCCGTGTGCACAATGTAATTCAGTATGAGCAATTATAACTAACTGTGTGTGTTGTAGTTTGTCGGAGGTCTATGATTTGGCAAGAAGGGATGCCCGGGACATAGTTCACTACCGTATATAAGATAGTGAAAATACCACATGATAGCTCGCTGCCGTAGATAAGACAGAGAGAAATTGCCCATGGTGGCACACTAAAAATGAAAATGTGGTGTTCTTGAAATGCAAGCCTGAGGTCTCTCTAGTGATTACACGAAAAATCTAAACAAAAATAAGGGGTTCTGGATATTGGGGCCACAAATAAAACAAGGGAATTATGCTCACCAAAATACCACCAACCACGCATACCAACCACGCATACCAAATACGCATGTCTGTGTGCTGAAATAATGCATGTCCACTGTATTATTGTTGTACATGGCCCAATCTGAATACAAGGAGTGATTGTTGCTAAGTTATTTTTCGGCGGTAAGAAAATACCGTCAGGCCCCAAATCTCCACAAAATACCCTGCAGAACAGTGGCAGTAAGATTACATCATAACGATCAGTATAGCAAGTGGTGAAAAATCAAAAAAAACAGTCCAGATGTACAGGGAATCCAGGGCATGAATGAGGAGGTTGATGTAGACTGCGTAAACCACTGGCAATGGCTCAGGTGAGATAAATTCTGCATATTCCCATTATTTGACTGTCCATTGCGTAAGTGCAACCTGAAAAACAATGCACATGCATGGATGTTCAAGGGTAGATACACAGACATGCATGTGGAAAAACAGACATCTGCAGTGACATGCACAGTGACAAAATAATTAGACCCGCAGAAAATCAAAAGTGTGAGAATGCATGCATAGAATGTGATCGTCACTAATACAGACATTAAACAATTGTCACTGCTCAGCCTTACCTGCTGACACATCCACCCTGATGTGATTCCCTCATCGCCTTCACTGGAATCTCTGTAAATGCAGGGCCGGTCCCTCACAAAGTGCATGGGGACTATGGAGGTGAAAGGGTTCAGGGTGGACCTCTCATGGAGTGCAGTCTTTGGATGAATCAGGATCAAGGATCACTGCAACAATATATAACATAGTATGTTACCAGCCATAGTTGCAAACATGCATACTGTGCATATGTTCATAAAGTCTGCTAACCCATTGTTACCTGCACATGTGATCCTGTTGTAATCAAGTAAACCATGGCAGTTCACACCACTGTGCATGGCTGTATGTCCAGTACTTCACTCATGAATCCCTTGAGAAGGCAACAACACATTTCTCAAGGTGGGAAAACAAATTAAAGAAGTCCATCCTGGACAGAGGAAAAACAGCATATGCCTCCATTCTGGACAGGGTTATACACTAATCAGAACAATGTGTCCATCCCGAACTGGGATGTAAAAAAAAAAAAAATTCAGATCACAAAAAATAAAGTGCATCCTGAACTTGGGGCAAACATATATCCACATGAGTGCACCACAAGAATCAACACAAAAACAAAATAAAACAAAATAATACCCTCCATGGGCTCAGGGACATCACAGCAGAAGTGGTTGAGGTGGGTGATGGGTGGCAGTGGATCTGGTCCACGCAGTGCCAAAGCCTGGTTTTCACTGGCTAGGGCCACCCATGACACAGATGCTTGCACCAGCATACCAAATGTGGGGAGGTCACAATGCACTTCTTCCTGAATGGACACAAAGTCAGTATGTGTGCTCAGTCGTGACACCTCAAGGTGCTAGGACAGCATTTGCCTCAAGGTATCCATCTCTCCTCGGAGCTGGATCTTTGTGGCTGAGAGTTCCTCATGCATTGAAGCCCTCAAGCTCTCCATCTCACAGTGATTGGAATTGCAAGATGCCAGCATCTCCTGCTTCAGAGCCTCTATATGTGCCTTAACATCTGCATTCAGGGAGTCCTGCAGATACTTCAGACCAGTCAGCCGGCCCTTGATGTTGGCCTACATTACCAGTCAATGGGAGAGCATTGAGGACTGCATAAATCTCTGGGCCGCTGGTGTGGACATGTTCTCAGCCAGGGGAATGTGATGCAAGGGACCAGGCCCATTGCTGCGGGATCCCTGTCATTTCTGCAGGTATGCAAATCCTCTGTTGGACATCAGTCCCAGAATCTGACACCAACTAATGGGAGGGAGATCCTGTAGCCGTAACCACCGCAGATGTAGGGGCTCACCATTGACTGGCCTCGTGAAGCCTGGTGCATCACTGCAGACTCAACAGACCCATCCAACCTGCCCATTGGGGTAGTGTCCTGTTCCCTCAATGAGTCATCCAGAGCTGCTTCTGCAATATCACTTGCAGTGTCAGAAGAGTCTGATGAGTCAGGAGCATGGCTAATTTTTCTCTGTAGCACCAGTGGATGTTCATGGCATAGGACACCAGGTCCTCCAGTGGTGAACTGAACCTCCTCCTCTTCATCCTCCTCTGCATCTGATGCATCATCACCTGCACATAGACAGACAACAACATAATGAGTCATGAGTACCTTGGCAAACATTCACATGCGCATAACAATGCAAAGACGATACAAAATGGCTGGACATCGACCTTTTTGGATCTCCACAATTACAGGTCGAGTGATAAACTAAACACTGAACTGTTCCGCAAACCTACCGACAGAAACACCCTGCTACACTTTGCAAGCTACCACCCAGAGGGTTTAAAGTATAATCTACCTTATGGGCAGTTCCTGCGGATCAAAAGAAATTGCACAGACTGCACCAACTTTGAGAAACACGCCACTGATCTTCAAACACGTCTATCTGACAGAGGCTACCCGAAGAAAGCAATCGAGAACGCAAAGAAGCGGGCCACCAACACGGACCGCAACATATGTCTCACAAAAACAACTAAAAAAGAACTAGACAGACAAGTGTGCGTCACCACCTACAGTCCACTGAACAACCTCACCAAAAAAACAGTCAGACAACATTGGCCCCTGATCAAAAATGTGGGTTCTCTTCAAAAAGCCCCACTGTTTGCATGTAAGAAGAACCACAACATCAAAGAAACGCTGGTACACACCTTCATCGAACCAGCCAAACAGACTAATACCTTATGGAATCTACCACCCACTCAAGGACACTATCGATGTGGTAAATGCACAGTGTGCCAATTCACCAGAAACTACAAAAATATTCCTCCACAACGAGATCAAATGGACTCTACAGGACCATACAAACTGTAACACCAAACAGGTTATTTACATCATAACCTGCCGATGTGGACTCCTCTACGTGGGCAAGACCATGCAACCAGTCAAGACCAGAATCTGCGAGCACCGCTCGTGCATAAAGAACAGAGTACCGGACAAACCCCTTGTTGACCATTATGTCCGCAAGAATCACACCATCATGGACTTAAAATGGGTTGTGATACCAAAAGTCTCCTCCAGCAAAAGAGGTGGTAACATTGACAAAACCTTGACCCGCCTTGAACAGAAATGGGTGCATAAATTGGACACTGTGAAGAAAGGGTTAAATATTACTGTAGAGTGGAAGCATTTTCTGTAAGAGCACCAGCTTCACATGTTTTTCCCACTCAATGCATGACTTGTGTTGCCTTACATTTGTGTACCCTTAGCAGCATGGACTTCTGGTCTGACCTTTTGACTAACGAATGGAACTGGCTCAGACCATGAACAATAACGTGTTTGTGCACACCGTCTTTACCACTCACTGCATGATTTGTGTTGCCTTAAATTATGTACCCTTAACAGTACTGACTCTGATCTGACCTTTGACCAACAAATGGAACTGGCTCAGACCATGTACAATCATGTGTTTTCATCACAATGCTCCATTATTACATGTTCTTACAGATACATGTTCCAGCACATTGTTGTCATACCCATGTACCTATAGATGTGGAACGGCCATGACACCAACTGCAGTCCTGTGAGTATCATTCCAGAATTACGCTTGTCACAGTCAACACGAGCATTCAACCCATGTCAAGTGTTAGTCGCCCTTCGCTTTTGCCTGCATCCGCAGGCATCCCTTTGCCTCCCCCTAGAATGTGCAGTAGTGCACACCATTGTGTCAACAGATACCTTCTAACAGCACCAGTGGTCCATGATGCGATTTTGGTCCCATCCGAATCCACACCCCACAGGCATATCCATGGGCACCCCAACCGGGAACACCCCAAATGGACGCCTATATGTTGTGCTTTCTGCTTACTCATTCCCCACACGGTGTGCCATTAATGGATCTCGTGCATGCCTACAGACTCGCGACTGCAGCTGTTCACCTTCTGACCTTGAGGTAAGCCTACCCGAGCTTTAGATTAGGCACAGAGCTCCTAATGATTCATCCTTACACACGGCCACGCACAACTTCCACCTCATTTGTACCCACGCACCTTTGGATATTATTATTCATGATATGACTCACGCTGGCATTTTTATGATATTTTACTATCCCTACGGACCCCGGACCAGCACTTTTGGCACTAGTCCCAGTCAACGCACAAGCAACACCCCCATTGATCAGTGCGCTTTTTATAGTTGCACGTGCTAGCAGCTTTGTTTATTTGGATTCATTGTATAGCAAGCATGCAACAACACAGGCTAGACTTAACCAACTCCCATCATGCCTGTTTCACCACACTGTGTGCCGCCTAGACATCCACGAGACCCTGGCACACATTTTTTGATTGAACCTCGTGTTCATTTTATCCCTAGTCTTCCACCCTGGTGGACCGACACAGCGTCACTCAGCGCTTACCTGGCGCTACATCCAGCCTCAAGTCACCTTTAGGTAAGTCCCTACCTACTAAACTGCATTTCAATTAAACAGCAGAAACTGGCAATTACATGCCACCTGTCCTTCCTATTCTCCACAGGAACCGGCACACCTAGGACTTTGAACTCCTCTCAGTGTACAGTGACACTGCCTCCACCCGAGCCACTGCGCTCCCAAGACCTGGTAAGCACCGGCTCTTTCCTCCCATGACTCGTGTCACTTTCTCACTGCTAGATTCTACCTTCTTGTTCTCACTCCTAATACCATCCTGTCTGTCTACTCCAACAGACCTCTACAGATTCCGCCACCCCCGAAATCATCTTGTCCTGAGGAAGGCCATTCCACAAGAGCTCACTTAGCTCACCTCCTGGCCGAAACACTATTGTGTTGACTTTTTGTATTTTTTGTGTTGTCTTTGTTCAACCCCACATTGTTCTGACGAATTGTCCACCGATAAATGTGCTATCACATCACTAAATCCTCTGGTCTCCTTACCAAGGATACCCTTGTGGACATGGAAGCAACAGATTGATACCACAAATATTTTGCATTTGTACCCTACAAACTGGTTACTCAACCTAGAAAATGTACACTGGCTGTTGTATCTTTTGACCTAGATTTACGTGTATTGAAAACACCTGCTGCAATCTAATTAAAACGCTATTGCAGCCCCATAACTGTTTTGTCAAACATTTGCCACAACTATTGGTACTAGTTCAATACCACCACTCATAGGTGGTTTTTATTTAGGAGTGGGTTCATCTGGTCTTCAGCAGTAAGACTCCCATTCCCTTACTCAACTTTGTTCTACTCACAATGTATCTGTACCCATACAGCCCCCTTTTTTCTTCCTGCACTTATCAGACCTACCCTGTCTGCTGCCTTAAACCTAGCACTTGCAAATTGCTGGCTGCACTACCACTGTTTGTTGCCTTCATTATTTATTTATTGTTATTTATCTGTTTCTCCTCTGCTTCGCACTTTCCACTTCTCCCCCTTTCCATGCATTTTTCTCCTCCCCCTCTTCCATGCACTTGCGCATTCTCAATGTCACTGGGACTAGTAATATCACTGTTTTGTTCTCTCCTTTTTCCCCTTCCTTGCCTTGTTGCGCTCTAAATACTTGTGTATGAGCGCGATAGAAATAAAACATCAATATCAATAGTAGAATGGTGTGTTGCTAACATTTTGATGTGATGGAAAGTGCTTCTGCAAGCAGTTTCGGAAATGCAGGCTAATGTATGTCCTTGCAGCCCTGTGTACTTGCGCACTGGACAGGAGTCCATGCTTTGTAATATTTGCATTTTTAATTTGTCTTTGGCTTTGACATACTGGTTGAGGAATTCCTATAAAGATTTGAAGGATTCTTTGTGTACCTAACACATTGAGGTGCACAGCCATTTGTAGACGGGACAGATTAGTTTGGTGCAATGGAGAGGGGATATTCTTTCAATCAGTGTTTCTTCTGCCATAATGGTGAAGTCTATCTTTTAATGCCCTCTGCCACTGCTATGTATGGCAATTGGGTTAATTTGCTCTTGTTTGTTTGCCTCTTTGTTGAAATATGGCTCTCTGCTGGTTGTGTGAATCCACTCACCTGCACAGAAGTTTGCAAAGGTATCTATGTTGATATTGCGTATGTTGTGAAGTACTTTTTGTAGTTTACGCATCAATTTTGTTTGTGGTTTCATTCTGTTTAAAATTAATATAAACAATTTCCTTTTGAGGAGCATTGCACTGTCTACGAGAGCTTCCAGGATTAGTTTTCTGCAATAAGTTTTAAGGTTTGAGCATGATTTATCCCCTGTTTTTATAAGGTTATGAAGGACTCCCTGGTGGAACATTTTTTGTAAAATGTTTTTTTTGGAATGCTTGCCTGTTCCTACGCTAACATTGGTAGATGCAGTATTAGCACTACTGGTAGTTTCAATCGTCTTAAAACATTTCTTTTTAGTTTTACATTTTGGAAGAAGGATCACACTTTGTTTCCTGCTACCTGGTTCCGTTTTGTTCAGTGATTGTATTAGCTGTTTTGTTTGAAATCTTCGTACAAACTCTGCTAAAGGCAGATGGCTATTTTGCATGCTTGTAGTTTTATCTGCTCTATATCTGCGTTGTTTTCTACTAAGTAGCTTTTTGGTAGGAATTCTCTTGTGTCTGTTGGAGAAAAAAGGAAAGTCTGGGTTTGGAAGGTGTGCAATGTATTTGTGTGCACTTTGCATGAGTGTCTGAATATGAAGGTAGGCATACATACAGGGGTGTGTTATTGTGGAAAGGGCTGTTACTTTTGGTTGGAAAGGTTGTACTGGTATGTGTGCGTTCCCTGTGTGAAAGGTTTGCTTCAGTGTGTATGACAGTGTACTGTGTCTAAAGAAGTAAGGACATTGCAATGTTTTCACAAAACTAGTATGTGTTACCATACTGATGTTCAGATAACAATACAAAGAGTGGACCTGCTAAGCTGCAATGAGTAAGAGTGAACCAAGTGCTGTTGGGTTGGATCGCATTTTCTAGGCTACAATACAACAACACTGAACTTTCTGAGTAAAAGGCAGAACACTACTACAGAACTGCACTTTTTTGGATGTGAAGAGGAGGTTTCTTGTGGGTTTTATCTTCCAGTAGAGACGTCACTGACTTTTCGGTGGCTGTTCTTCACTGCAATTGTGAATGAAGGAATTTAGTAGGTATGTGTGTTAATGGCACAGTAATAGCATTGGAAGAACACATTAGTTTAGATTGTTGGAAGATTTGTTGGCAGGAAGAGTTAGTGTGTGTGTCTAATTATACAGCACTGCGTAGGAGTGGGGACTTGGGAGCATCAGCATCATTGCTATGGGGGCCAATGCTGTAGTGATAACTGTGTCCTATGGGGCACACTTTTGCAAGTGTGTGAGATGTTGTTGCACTACTTGCTTTTTACATGTATTAGTGCAAGTCCAAGGAGGGTGAGAAAAAGGGCAGAAAGATGTACAAATTGGAATGGAGAATGTTACTGTGTGTGGAATTGAATTATGTTTCCCACACATAGATGCTTGCTACATGAGTGCAGAAATCCTTTCCTGTTCTTGCTTTTATTTATTCAAATGTACAGATAGCACTGTTGCCAATGTACAAATGCATTTCTGTGCTTTCCTTCCAATGGTGAACTTTGGGAAGTTTGCAATGTATGTACTTGCCTTGCTTTGCTACCATATATGCAGTTTCCCTTTTCTGTGTGCATTCTGGGCATTTAACATAGGATCTGTCACTTGAATTTGCTGCACAAATGTTCCCAATGTGGTTTTCTTTTTTTGTTTTACAACAACAGAGAGAGTGCTGATAAAAGTGAAATATGTGGTATGCAGCTGTTCTGCAAGTGGGTATTAAAAGAAAACCTTTAAAGCAAAGAGCATTTTAAGTAACTGCCACTTGATGTCATGAGATGGTACAAATGAGAGTACAATTATTTAGTAGGTTATGCAGGGTAAGTGGCAGGCAGCCTGTTCCAATGCATTTATGATAGCGTTGCAAATGTACTCTACACAATACATTCATGCCTGTGATTGGTAGATGGTTGTGTGACTGCTTAACAGTAGCCAATGAGGGAGTGCTGCAAAGAATGTAGTGCCAAAGGAAGAAGCCCCCCCCCTGTGGTACGGGGTCCGCGGACAACATGGTAGATTGTGGATAGGGCGTGCCACATTTGGGGCTTCTCAACATGCCTGGCATGGAAATGGAACTGTGGGGATTAGCCAATCAGGTGTTCAGGTTGTGCTTTACCGGAAGGGATGGTAATACCATTTCACATTGCTTTGTTGGTTTTGTAGTGAAGATAACTGGTGTTGGAGAGAGGGAGAGACTTATTGTATGGATAGTGGGGCATTCAGTTGTGTAAGATCTAGAGAGGTATGCCCAAACAAGAGGTGTTTCTGGCCTGCATGCTTTGTGGGTACAGTCTGGTTGGCCGCAATTTGCAGGTGCTGCTTGCTCTTTGCAGAGACATGGGTACTTTTGGTAGTCCTGATGTTTTGGTGGTTCAATGGGGAGGAGAGCATTTGGGCTACATCACTGTTCCAAGTCTGGTTCCTTTACTGAAGATGTTGGTGGAAGAATTGATGCTGCTTTTCCCACCTGCAAAGGTGATTGTTTCTGAAATCTTACCTAGAGCACAATGGAACAACCCCAATGTCTTTAATTCCTAGCAAAATGTTGGAAGGTGCCTTGTCAATAGAGGCATGGGTATAGTTTTGCGACGTGCTGAGATATCTGTTTTCTGTATCGACAACATTGACTCCCTTAGTATGCACTATTTTACCCCAGACAACGTTTTGTTGTCCATTCTTGGAAAGGGTTTTTTTTTTTTTACGCAATCTAAGGGATGCTTTGCCGAGGTTGATGTAAGGCAGTAAGAAGGTAAAGAAGAAAACCCCCACAAATAATGAAAAACAAAAGGTGATTGTTTAGTAGCAACAAAAAAAAGAAAGACTTTTTTCAGAGCCACCACAATAAAGGAAATCTCATACCCTCGGTTAAATCTCCCCACCCCCTTCGATTGGCCAATTTATCAGCGAACACCACAGTAATTCGCCGATTGCATGTGCCGCATCTGGGACTTTTAAGGATGGCAGCATGGAAATGGGACTGTGGAGGCCAAGGGATTGTTCAATTATGTTCCCTGCGTGTGGTGTGCAGGGAGAGAGTGTGGCCGAGGCTCTGTTTGCTGAGAGGAGTGCAGATGGCTATGGCAATGCTGTGTGTTTTAGAAGGCAGAGTGGATTTTGGGGAACTCTTGGATACGTTGGTTGCAGGTGTATGCAGAGCACTGTGAAGTGTTCATTGGGGAGGGAACAGTTTAGGCCACGTTGCTGGAATCTCTCGGCAGTTTGCGATGAAGGAGGAAATTGGGAAAGTCATGGAGATGTTTCCAAACTCTCAAGTAATTTTTTGCGCATTGCCCAGAGACATATGTGGCTGCGCTCTTCTTCATTTGGTCCGCAAATGGAGAAAGACAGATGCAATGTCAACAAGGCTGTTTGCGCATTTTTGCGAGATGTTGGTATGTCTTCCTTCCACAATGAAAACAGTACATTTCGTAGCACCAATATTTTTCGCAGAGATGGCGTCAATCTTACTGATGCTGTCAATAACCTTTTTGTGCAAAATATCCAAAATGCTTTGCAGCTATTTTTGCAGGAATAGCAAGCATTTGTGCAGTAGGTGATGGCCACTTCAAACCTTCCAAGAACAACAACAAAAAAATAAAAAAAGGCTCTTTTTAGAGCCACCATTTTCTCCCGGAAAAGAATGTAATGTTTTTGATAGGGCCACCCCAAACATTTTTTAAAAGTCTGCAGACTACCACACTGTCCGCAGACTTTGCGGACATGCACAGGGGCCTTGCGCCATTTCATTGCCACTTCCATTTTTAAACTGTGAAGGTGGCTCTGAAATGAGACGTTTTTTGTGTGTTTTCTTTTTTTATATATTTTTTGCCATTTTTTAACAGGACACACAAGGAAGGGAATGGAAGAGAAGGGAAGGGGGGTAGGGAAGGGCCACCAACCACAGGGACTGTCATGACCTACAGAACACGCCCCTTTTGGACTTCCTGGTCCTTGTCTCAACGGGGCTTACACTCCCTGGTACTCCCAACATGGCCATCCACTGTGCAACACCTTCCTCGCTCTATACGTTGGACGTAGCGTGTTCTATTAATAGACCACGCTTCCCACGGCTCCGCGCATCTCAATGCTATTGCGAAGTAGCGACCAGACGTGTGCTCCTTAGCTCGCGGTATTGTTTTCCTTGGTTCTTTCCCATTCAAACCCATTCCTAGTCCCTTTCCTTCCTTTCTTGATTCCTGGACTCATGTGCTGAGTAGCACACTCTGTACATTTCCCGGATTCCTGGATCTTTGCATCCCGGAACTTTGAACGCACGCTGGAGTCAGAAGAGACTCGTGCAGCCTTATTCAAGACCCGATCCGTCCGCAAGAAGGCATCGACCAAGAAATCCAGCAAAGATTGAACTCAGGTGAGAGTGAGAAAGGGGGAACTGCTCGACAGTTTGAGACGCCACCTGACCGAACTCGATTGGACATGGAAGTGGCCGTCCAGGACCTGATGCATGGCATGCAAGATCTATCAACCGAGGTGCAGAATCTAAAGGCGGAAAATGCCGCTCCCAAACAATTAGTTCTATCCCGTGATTCTGCTACAAATGAAAGTGTGTGGCTGGGCGGCATAGTGGACAAATACGATGGGTCGGCAAAAACCCTTCGCGGATTCCTGGATTCATGTTTGGCCCACTTTACTTTTAAGCCTTACTACTTTTCGACTCCCAGGGCTAATGTGGGGTTCATAATTTCCCACCTTTCAGGAAACGCCTTAACCTGGGCTACGCCCCTCGTTACCTCTGGCAATGCTCTCCTAGATGACTATGATGGGTTCATACAAGCCCTTAACACCATGTTTGACCGTCCAGAGCAGGTCTACAGTGCCCAGGAACACCTGTTAGACTTTCAGCAAGGATCCCAGGATATGCTCACCTATGTAACCCGATTCAAGCAATTAGTCAAGGAAGCTGATTGGTCCCCTGAGGCGAGTTTTACCCCTTTCAGGAGAGGACTGAATGAGGAGATTAAGGATGAGTTGGCCAGAGTGGCTCGCCCAAACTCATTCCAGGCACTAATGGTCCTTGCCATGCAAATAAATTTCTGTATCCAGGAAAGGAAGGCAGAGAAGAAGAAATCCAGAGGTAATCCTCTGAAAGTGTCCATGAGAGTACCACCAAGACGGATACAAACCCAGGCTCAGTCTCTGAACCAGAACCCATGCAGATAGGAGACTTCCGTGGACCTTTATCCCCGCAAGAAAGGATGAGAAGGATTCCAAAGGGGTTGTGCGTGTATTGTGCCTCAGACAAACACTTGGTTAGGGAGTGTCCTCTAGTCCCTCCTCTGCGTTCGGGAAACGCCAGCTCCCGATCCTAGATGGAGCAGAGCTTCGGGAGAGAGATGTTTGCTCCACATCAATTCCATCCTTGAACTCTCCTGGACAAAACAATTTGGTGATACTACAGGCCTTCCTATCACCCTCAAAGAATAAGACCTATCCCATTCTGGCATTGGTAGACTGCAGAGCTATGGGAATTTTCATTGATCAAGATTGGGTTGTTAGTCATCATATTCCATACGAGACACAAAGCACCATGCAGCCGGTGGAAGCAATCAACGGAAGACCCCTCACTTCAGGACCCATAAGCCTGCAGACAAAAGAGATCCAGCTTTCTATAAACCATCACCAAGAGCGGATTACATTTGACATCATTAAGTCAGCTCATTACCCCATGGTTTTGGGTATGCCCTGGTTACAGAAGCACAATCCGTATATCAATTGGACAGCAGGATCACTATTCCTAGGCTCAGAGTTTTGTATGTCCCACTGTCTATTCCTGGATCTCTCCTCAATACCCCCTAAAGAACCACCAAGAGACCAGCAAACACCATTCATGGTTTCCAATATCATACAAGCCCCAGAGGCCTATCAGGGATATGCTAATGTATTTTCAACTGCCATAGTCCAGGCCTTACCCCCTCACAGACCTGAAGACTGCACCATAGATACAGATCCCTCAGCAGTGATTCCGGTCGGCAGAATGTTCATCCTTTCCGAACCTGAGAAAAAGGCCCTCCGAGAATACCTGGATACCAACCTTGAAAACAGCACCATAAGACCCTCAAAATCTCCAGCGGGTGCTTCGTTGTTCTTTGTTCCCAAGAAGGACATCAAGGAACTCAGACCTTGCCTTGACTATCGTGGCTTAAATCAATGCACCCTCAAAGATCGGTACCCACTGCCCCTGATCTCGGATATCCTGGAAGCTGTGAGAGGCGCTGTAATATTCACGAAGTTGGATCTCCGGGGTGCCTATCATTTGATCCGTTTCTGGGAAGGAGACAAATGGAAAACAGCCTTTAGAACACCCTTTGGTCACTATGAACATCTAGTCATGCCCTTTGGAATAGCTAATGCCCCCGCAGTTTTTCAACGTTTTATGGATAGGGTGTTTTCTGACATGTTATTCCTCTTCGTCATTTTCTATCTGGACGACATATTGATCTTTTCCAAGGATCCTCTAAAGCATGAAGAACATGTAAAGGCAGTATTGCAACGACTCTGTGAACACAAACTTTTAGCCAAACCTGAAAAATGCTTGTTTCACGTTACTTCTGTTCACTAGCTAGGATTCATCCTTAGCCCAGAAGGAATTGGTATGGACCCTTCAAAGGTAAAGGCCATACTGGCATGGCCCGCTCCCACGTCTGTGAAACAAGTTCAATCCTTCCTGGGGCTTGCCAACTTCTACCGGAAGTTCATATCTACCTTTTCCAAGATTGTTCAGCCGATCGTTGCTCTCTTGCAGAAAGACACCCCCTTTATCTGGTCTACACCGCAAGATAAGGCATTCCATTCCAACGTTTAAAGACAGAGTTCACGCAATCCCCCATCTTGGCCCAACCCGACATAAATCGACCATTCCTAGTGGAAACGGATGCCTCTAACTACGCCATAGAAGCGGTCTTGAAGCAGGAACTTGAGGATAAACTTGAACACCCCATTGCTTACCTTTCACGAACCCTGACTCCCAGTGAGACACATTACTCCGTCCTGGAAAAGGAAATGTTAGCCATCCGCCAAGCCTTCACTGAATGGCAACATCTACTTCTGGGTGCTAGATATCCAGTTCAGGTTCACACGGACCATCAGAATCTTCAAATTCTACAGTCAGTGGAGTGTAGGAACAGTCGTCAGGGACGTTGGGCCTACTTCTTTGCCCAGTAGCAGTTCCACATCACTCATGTTCCAGGATCACAAAACCTGATTGCTGACGCCTTATCTCGATGTCCTGACTATGTAGCTACTGAAGATAGGGCCTATCTTAACATGTTTCCCCACACGATCTTTGTAGCTCAAGCAGTCAATCTCCTGGAAGAAATTCAAGTGCAAACCCAATCCTCTGATCTCTGGAAGGATATTTCAAGGAAGAATCAATGGAACCTAAGAGTTAAAGAAGGATATTTAATCAAGGACAATGCACTGGTCATTCCTACACAGAAATTACAACAAAGAACAATAAACCTCTGTCATGATACCCTTCACTCCGGACATCATGGCATTACCAACACCCTCTGTCTCATACAAAGACAGTCTTGGTGGCCTGGAATGAAGACCAACGTACAGCAGTACATCAAAGCTTGTACTATCTGTAGTCAAAATAAACATGATAACAAGAGACCGGCGGGTCTTCTACTGCAAGCTACACTGCCAACAAGGCCATGGGAATTCATTGCTACAGACCTCATTGTGGAATTACCACCTTCCCGAGGATACACAACCATCATGGTTACCATAGACTTGTTCACTCATATGGCTCATTTTACACACCTGTGTAAGCTACCATCCTCGTCCGAGCTTGCTGGAATCTTCCTGGAACACATATTCCATTTGCATGGACTTCCTTCCAAGATCATATCTGATCGAGGACCTCAATACGTCTCTCAATTCTGGAAAAATCTCTTTCGCATTTTGGGAATCCAACGTGCCCTCTCATCTGGTTATCATCCCCAAACCAACGGGGCCAGAGAATGTGCTAATCACACCCTGGAGCAGTATCTTCGATGTTTCGCCACCAAGCTTCAGGATGACTGGTCGCTCCTGATACCCTTGGCTGAATTTGCCTACAACGATTACGATCATTCAACACTTAAGACCAGTCCCTTTTATTGTAGCCAAGGTTTCCATCCATCGATTCTACCCTCTGTTCTCCCTCATTCTACACCAGTACCTACTGTCGACTCCTGGATAGAAACCCTCATCAACGTACACTAGGAGGTCAAAGAAAACTTAGAGAAGACCAGAACACAGACTAAGAGGTATGCGGATTCCAAAAGAAGACCAGGCCCTTCTTATGCAATTGGTGATCAAGTCTGGTTATCCTCGAAATTACTACTCCGACATCTACGGCCAAACAAGTTGGCCCCTCGGTACTATGGTCCATTTCCCATCAAGAAAATTATCAATCCAGTTTCATACCGGATCAGACTACCAGACTCCTGGAAGAAAATTCACCCAGTATTTCACACATCCTTATTAAAACCCTACACCCAATCCTCCCGGAAATCCTGCCGACCTCCTCCTCTGCTGATCGACAACCAATTGGAATACAAAGTATCCCGAATATGTGACTCCAGGTATAAACGGGGTCAGCTTCAATACCTGATTGAATGGAAAGGATATCCTCCTACTGAAAGAACCTGGGAACCACATTCTAATCTCAAGGCCCCTCGACTGCTCAGAAGATTTCACCTTTTACACCCGGGCAAACCCGGAGGAACGGGTCTTCGGAGGAGGCATGCTTTCATGACCTACAGAACACGCCCCTTTTGGACTTCCTGGTCCTTGTCTCAACGGGGCTTACACTCCCTGGTACTCCCAACATGGCCATCCACTGTGAAACACCTTCCTCACTCTACACGTTGGACGAAGATTGTTCTATTAATAGACCACACACCCCGCGGCTCTGCGCGTCTCAATGCTATTGCATAGTAGCGACCAGACGTGTGTTCTGTAGCTCACGGTATTGTTTTCCTTGGTTCTTTCCAAGCCAACCCCATTCCTTGTCCCTTTCCTTCCTTTTTTGATTCCTGGACTCGTGTGCTGAGTAGCGCACTCTGTAAATTTCCCGGATTCCTGGATCTTTGCATCCCGGAACTTTGAACGCACGCTGGAGTTGGAAGAGACTCGTGCAGCCTTATTCAAGACCCGATCCGTCTGCAAGAAGGCATCGACCAAGAAATCCAGCAAAGATCGAACTCAGGTGAGAAGGGGGGAACTCCTCGACAAGGACAAAGGGGCAAGTGGAGAGAGGAAGATGGTGGGTGAGCCTCATTGATGTAGGGTGCACTTTACACTTTACACTTAGCAAGCCCCACCCATCTGGTGCCTTCCTGTTTGCTGCTCTTTTTCGTACTTTTTTCCTTTGCAGATGGGGAGCAGGTGCATGTGCATCTGGCCTAAGCACCACTCACCTTCTTAACCCTGCCTCTTCCTTCCTGCTCTTAACTCTTAGATAAAGGGTGTCTCTTGTCCAGGCATCCAAAGTGAAGGGCAGACAGAGAAAAGGGCAATTCCTGTTTGGAACTACTCAGACCAGGAGGATTGAGGGCCCAAATCTCTGCTCAGACAGCAGGTAAGCATACACCAACATGTGGCTACTCCCACTGTCCCCACCGGCCATCCCCTTCCCTCTGGCCCCCCCATGATGTTCCCTTGTGCCCCCCCTTCTCGCACACAAGTGTTGCCTGTTTTGCTTGATTCTTCTACCCTGCCCCGCCAGCCCACCTCTGCTGGAGTCTGTCCTGATACATTCTGCTTTCACCATCACCGTCGTGTGGCCAATGCTGGATTTGACTTTTATGGACTTCATTCATTCATAGTGCATCACCCTTTTTCATGGTGGCCCTGAATCATGCTGTTCCCATCTTCATCTTGCATCCAGGCTTTCAACATTATGTGCTACTACTGACTTCTGCAATTGTATTTGCTCCCCCTTCTTGCTTCTCCACTCTTTTGACTGCTTACTCTCTGTTATCTCCCCCTCTCCCTTTCTCCCTTTTCTTATATCCTCCCCTTACTTTCTTCTATGCACTTACTCTATCAGAATTGTCTCTGGACCTAGTATGATAGCAACCTCGTCTGTCTCCTCCCCCCTTCCCTTACTTGTCCCTTCCCCCGCCAGCACTATCTGAAATGTCTTCAGGCCTGGCACGATAGTCACTTGTTTTGTTCCCCCCCCCCTTTCTGCACCTCTTTCCCTCACCTTATGTTTTCTCTGGCTCTACCAGAAATGTTGTCAGGCCTAGTACGGTAGTCACATGTCTGTACTCATTTTCTTCCCACTCTCCCCCTCACTTCCTTATCTATGTCTTAGCTCTGAAATGTCGTCAGGCCAAACACAATAGTTAATTTCACATCCTTACTGTTCATGGCCTGTAAGAATGTCATTGTATTTTTCCTTGTTCTCTCCCTTGCCTTGAAATGCTTTGAAACACATTGTGTATAAGCGCTATATAAATAAACTATCATATCATATCACTTTTCATTGTGCTCCTGGACCATAGACTCGAAAGCACTCTGGAATTGCTCACTCCTGCAGAGTACTGCATCACAGCACACACACAATACAGTGACCTTTGAAAGGTAAGGGTCTACTGCAGTGCGTATGGCCTGCGATGCTGGCTCAGGGATCCGCTGTCCCACAGGAGTGTCCCTTGTGGTGACAGGAGCAGATGTAGAGGGTGCTGCAGAGCAACTGAACCTACTATCTTGTACAAAGGGGACCACCCACCAAACTGCTGCCTTGTGGCCGACCTCAGGTGCTGCTGTATGGAGGGGGTCCCATAACTATACAGCCCAGGTTTGCCACAACTGAGTACCATTTTGCACTCATTGCAGCAAACCTTGCCCGTATGAGCCTTGGGTACCCACCCAATGGTGGTAAATAGCCTCCACACCCAAGACTCACGTTGGCAGCTGGTAGTGGGGACATCCACTACCTCATCCTCCTCTTCTTCTTGCTAGAACATTGCACCATCATGCCTGTTCCCATCTGCAGCCCTCCAAAAAATTGTGATGGTGGTGGTGGGGGTGATGCTGAAGAGCCAGCATCAGCAGAAGCAGCAGCAGCAGCAGAATCAGCAAAGGATGCCATTATTGAGCAGGAAACCAGCAAGCAGCAATTTGGCTCAGTGCTCTGTCCAAAGTATGTGGCCTTTTATAGGGGTGCGGGGAAGTGCTTCATGGACAGTCGCATGCTCTGCAAACACTTTGCACCCCAAGCTGGGATGAAAATATTGCAAAAAGTGTCTAGATCGCCTGGGGCATTGTCTGGTACATCTTCAAGGGTGAAGTTTCACAGTAAAACACCTTGGATTGCTCAATAAATCACTTTTTGTGTATCAGGGGTCCAGACATTGTTCATGAAAAAGGACCGACGGTCAGCATGGGTGTGGTCACATGGTGACGTTGTGAATGTAAGCGATTCAGACGGCTGTCCGTGGCCCACCTATTGGACAGGATGCGATGTGCGCATGCACCTCTGTGTCTGCAGGACAGGGCCGGGATACCCAAACTAATTAAAAGTGTGACACATGCTGCAGACCTTGTGGACATGCACAGTCTGTAGGACAGAGGCGGGATCCTCAAACTAATTAAAAGTACACCACAACTTTATGGACTTTGAGGACAGCCGCAGTGTTTGGAGGGCACAGGGGATCAGATGCGCATCCGCCAAGGTGTTCTGCTGTTGCTATGTTGCACTTCTCCCATTGCCAGTTGATTCTCAGTGTATATGCAAAGCAGCACTGAGGTAATACTAGATGTCATGCGTGTTAGTCTTAGCAGTGCACGATGGTGGCCCGAGTTATAGTTGCTTAGCTTACCATAATTGGTTTTCGATTTTACTTGTAACCATAACATCCTTTTAACACACTTTTCCACTGGTTTTGATAGGTTTTTATTAGTGCAATGTAACCATAACTTTCATTTAACAAAGTTTTTTCACTGAATATATATATATATATATATATATTCTATGGCAATCTGACTTTCTTTTGGTTACATTAGATGTTGTTTCTCTTTATACGTGCATTACTCACTCAAAAGGTATACAGGCAGTTAAAAGATTTTTGTCAACAAAATCTTTGAGTTTTCGCGAACATTCCATTATGCTTTTAGATATGCTGTCTCTCATCTTGACCCATAACACTTTCATGTTCGATTCCACATATTACAATCAAATTTGTGGGACGGCCATGAGCACAGCAGTAGCTCCAACTTTTGCTAATTTATACATGGGCGCATGGGAAGAAGATCTCTTTTCCAATGATGACTATAAAGAACACACAGACAAAGTAATTATGTGGCAAAGGTATATTGATGATTTATTCATCATCTGGAGTGGGACGAGTGTGGAATGGACACATTTCTTTCATATTCTGAATAAAAATCAGCAGAATTTAAAATTTACGGAACAACGTAGCAAAACAGAAATAGTCTATTTAGACATAAAGGTGAAAATCATTGAAAACAGTATAACCACAGAGTTGCATAGAAAAGAAACAAGTACCAAAACATTATTACACGCAACAAGTGCGCACCCACAATGTCTCAAAGACAGCATTCCATTCGGTGAGTTCTTGCGAGTGAAAAGAAACAGCAGTGAGAAGGAAGTATGGGAGACAAATGCCAAAAAAACTGTGGCCAGATTCCTAACCCGAGGCTACAAAAGAACAGTTATAAATAAAGCCTACAAACGGACTTGTGACAAAACCCACAAAGTAATCTTGGCCAAAAAAAGTACACTCAGGGATCAAACAAAAGATCAACTGCACGAAAATTGCTCACTCAGATTCATCACCACATTTAATTCTGGAGCCAAAGAAACAAAACAAATTTTAAACAGACATTGGCACCTTTTGAAAAGAGATCTGGATATCAGCCCGCATTTGCCGACACATGTCACTGTGACCTATAGAAAACCTCCATCTATACAGAATAAACTATCGCCCAGCATGTTCCAATCAACTAAAGAGAGTATGAATACCTGGCTAACCACTAAAATAACAGGCTTTTATAGCTGTGCCAAATGTAAAGCATGTTGGAATGGAATACACATGAAGGCTTTCTCACACCCTCGAACAAAGAAAGAAGTTAAAATCAAACGAGACTTGAGATGCTCCACACAATTTGTCATTTATGTGATTACCTGTGCCTGCAAGTTATGGTACATTGGCAGCACCAAGCTGGAAGCCAAATTACGAATACTGCAACATCTACGTGCCATTAAGAACCATGATATGACGTAACCACTTGCAAAACACTTTGAAGAAGTTCACAAAAACAACATTAGTTCCTTTAAATATTTTGTCATTGACTCAGTGGGAGTTCATCCCAGAGGAGGAGACAGACTCCAAACTATAAGACAATTGGAATCCAGATATATAGTAGATTTCAATACTAAATATCCGGGAGGTCACAATCGTGACCAAGAACTATATGTATTCTTGGGTTCCCAATAATTTAAGGAATTCAGACTACTTTAACAATCATCATTATTATCTAGTTGTTTGGGTGTATTCACATGACAACTTGGGTATATACGTGAGCGTCTGTACTCTCTGAATTCTCTGGACTTTCTAATTTTTCTACCTTTCTGTATATCTATGTTGTTTTGAAAATCTGGTGTGCTTATACAACAAGTTAAGGTTTCTAGAATATTATGCCTGATGTGGATGCTTATGCATCCCTTTGCGGTTCTTTCTGCATTGATTCATCATTGTCTATTTTAATTCTCACTGTGTGCGGCACTAGCATTTTTTATTTTAGCACACTTTTCTGAAATGAGAGACTGTTTACAATTTTAGAAATAGTGTATTGTTTTTTATGAATATGTAAACTAAGGTATTATCAATTGTTTGTATTATATGGAAGCAGAAGTTCACCTAACACACAGGATGGTTAAATTACAACATACAGGTACCCGAATGGGTCGGATGCTGCCCACACTATTGAACCAGATCAACTGTTATGTTTTTAAGAATATTTACAACATATTTTACATCTCATGGATTACTAAGGCTTTTGCAGTATTTTCATGTTAAGTTGATCTGATATGTGTATATTATATTGTACCATGGATGCACCCGCAAGGGCCAAATACAGCCTCAAGCAATAACACTAGGCGCCCGCAAGGGTAACATACTGCCTTTTTGCTGCATCAGATCAATTCACATATAGCCTTATGATCACGGCTTAAACCATATGAGGTTTTAACATTTGCACTTTACAAGTAGCACCTTATTGATAGCACTTTGCACTTTGGTAATTAAAAATCCTCTGATGTTTACAATAGCACACAAGCACTTTACTATTTATGATATATTTATGATTTTTGTATTAATGTTTATAATGTGTACTCTGTAAACTCTTGATAGTAAATTTCGGTTCAAGCTAAGATGTTGTGTTGGCTCACTTCAGCTGTTAAACAAATTTGGTGAAACAGAAAATTATGAAGAACTGTTTCCCTCTAACCATGTTGGTAATGGTGATAACCATCATGCCAAACACATTATTTTAAATTACCATTTTAAAATAACATTTCCATGTAAAAACGTCCACCCTTAACCCACTTGGGCTAATAGGTAATCAGGACGAGAGCGAGGACCAAAATCATTTAAATAGTATCAAAATAATATTATTGTAATTAACAGCACACACCTCACCAAGTGCTTTAAAGTGAGAGGCCACACAGTTCCAATATGGCCACCTCCTTGTCTAACAATCATCACTGCATTTAAGTAGTAAACATCAACAATGGAGGCATACACTATTCTCTATAAAATCTCAGTCCTCTCTCTCTGTCACATACCAGAAGAAGCCCGAGTAGGGTGAAACGCGTCGTTTTTTCTGTGCATTGAAGACCTCTTTGTCCTCCTTGTCTATGCAGTTTTAATCAATAAAGGACACTTTAATTGCATATTTCACAAAAGTTGGCAGGCGCTTCTCTCCAGAGAGAACATGGCATGATAACCTGTTCTGAGGTGAGAGTTTGCAGCACACACTTTTTGCTCACTGTACCTTTCACAGATGGGAAATATCCATTGGCATATCAGTCGTTGTCACGCCCACATGGGCAGTCCAGCACCGAAATGCTATGGCAATTCCTCTCTGAACAAGAGTACCGACAGCAACCCCATACACGTGTTTCAGCCTTGTTGGGCCTCATCAGTGAGGTGAAGCTGTGCCTCTCTGAGCACAGTGAGCAGGGAGACCACGTCTGGTTGCCCCCGGGTAACTTAGGGTGACCAACCCCAAGTTCCTTACACATATTTCACAAAAGGTAGCAGGCGCTCCTCTCCAGAGAGAACATGGCATGATAACCTGTTCTGAGGTGAGAGTTTGCAGCACATGCTTTTTGCTCACTGTACCTTTCACAGATGGGAAATATCCATTTGCATATCAGTCTTTGTCCCGCCCACATGGGCAGTCCAGCACCGAAATGCTATGGCAATTCCTCTCTGAACAAGAGTACCGACAGCAACCCCATACACTTGTTTCAGCCTTGTTGGGCCTCATCAGTGAGGTGAAGTTGTGCCTCTCTGAGCACAGTGAGCAGGGAGACCACGTCTGGTTGCCCCCAGGTAACTTAGGGTGACCAACCCCAAGTTCCTTACACATATTTCACAAAAGGTAGCAGGCGCTCCTCTCCAGAGAGAACATGGCATGATAACCTGTTCTGAGGTGAGAGTTTGCAGCACACGCTTTTTGCTCACTGTACCTTCACAGATGGGAAATATCCATTTGCATATCAGTCTTTGTCCCACCCAGAATGGAATGGAAATGCTAAATTGTATGTAAGTTTTACTTTGGATGATTTTAAACACAAAGTAGTCAAATTATAATTCAGTGACAATATTGGTGGGTTACATTGTATTGTGTGTTGTGTATGGTATATTGCAAAGACATGCAATTAGAACTTGTGTGTGTAGTTTGTTTTGTTGTAGCGATATTGGCAGTGCAGCATCAAGATGGGTGTAGCGCAGTAGTGGGTTCAAACAGGTTTGCAAAAGCATAATTGAACACTAATATTTAATTAAAATTCTGTGTATCTGTTCTTTTATTGGTTTTTTTAGCTCTTTGATAGCAGCGTCAGCATTAGTATCCCATTTCGAGCTCACCATACTCCGTAGCAGTAACGTGTACAGCAAACTGAAGAGTAATTTGCACATTCTTGTGTTTGAGTTATCATTGTTTGACGTCCGTGTTTATCAATAGTTGTAACAGGGGCCCAAATTGATGGTTAAAATGATAAACTGTAATAGGACTGGTTACCGAGACACGTTTCTGTTATCATTTTTTTAAACAGCTAGATCTTGACTTTCTGCGATTGTCATGGATTCCATATACCAACTGACGTTTATTTTTAACCATCAGCTACATATACACGTCAGTGGTTGGATCACAATGAAGGTATTTTGGGATGACTGACACAGGCCCATATGCCCGCACGCCGTACCAGCGATAAGAAGCAACTTCATACCTTTTGTGGTGGCCTAGCGGAAGTTCATCCCAAAGTCTTCACAGTGCGTCCAATCCGTTTTTAAATCCAAAAGGAATACTGCGTGACTCACGATAAACATTTGTGGATCGAGAACGAAGAAAACAATTACCTATTTGCTTGCATATGTAAGTCTCCGGATGTTCTCAGAGCGCTTATTGTGAAATAAAACTACTATACAAATTGTACAATTTGGTATTTCCTTTAAAAGTATGGTTTTATATTCAAAATTGTGACGCGCTGTGTTGTGAGATGATGTGTGTTGATATTCCGGGTTCTGTGCCAAGTAAATTATCACGTAGGTGATGATTGAGTGTGTTTTACTACGCTGTATAGTCATTTTCTGGAGATAGGTGGAGCATATCACTAGGTTTGGTGATGTTGGACTCAGGGGTGGGGCATATGCATTAGTGCCGCCAGGGCAGTCCACGTTGGGCGATGCGGGAACGGATAAGTATATCATAAGATGGCTGTGCCCTGCTGCCTGATTTCATATGTGTGAAAAAAAGTAAAATTATTGTAGGTTGCATAGGAAATGTTTGTACGATCGATCAATGTATGCTTAGAAGTACATGCCCGAACACTTGGGAAAACAATATTTCTGAGTGCACTATAATTTTAATAGATCAATTCTTTGCTGCATTCGCTGCAGATGATTTTCTAAGGTCTGTTTCTGTATTATTTTTTATGTCTGTATGATGTGTTTAAACATTTTTTGGGGGGGAATGTACACATAAAGTAATGGGTAATAATTTGTTTATATAGAGAAGTGTGGTGTCTTCCATTAAGAGGGCCAGTCTTACAACTGAGTGTACCCCAGGCAGAAAGCATAATTAGCGACCCTCACCACAACAAAAAATGACAACAACATAAGTTGGGTGCAGATGAGCACAGACCCTCTTACTATAGTATTTCGGGGGTGTAATTCAGGGTGGGCTATGTTTAGAATGAATAAACTAATTACACTTGCATTATCTTCTCTGCAGAATATTCCCACCATACAATGCATTATTCACCAACATAAATATGTTATCCATTCTCTGAAAAACTGGTTATAAAAAGAGGCATGCTAGTATAACTTCAATTCTACAGTTCACTATACAAATGTGGACCTTGCACCAACTAAATGTAAGGTTAGTAAGATGGAGAGAGGTAAAAGGTATGGGTAAATCATATTGCTTGGCATACTGTGATACAAGCATCATCGCAGGTGTTTGATGGGTTCAATGTCCACATACCTTTATAATGCGCAGGCATTTACAAAAGGAATGCCACCGAGTTGTAGGTTGAGGGGGTGCACACTGTGAGGCTTCTTAGCAGACTTCTGCTAAGAATTTGTATAAAACAGACTATGTTGGCATTTTCAAACACGATAAAGGAGGATTTCTGTGCTATAAAGGAAGTTGTTTCAATGCATAAATACACACATGCTTCCAATCACTGTATCAGTAACTAGTCTGCCAAACATTGGTTTCAGTCCGATATGCTTCACGCTACATGTAATGTTGGTCTTCCTATTCTGCTGTCCAGTCAGTGCACTTTTGAGCCTTGCTTGCATTTCAAAACTCACTGCCACTACTTGATGTCCAAGTACATAGCTGCCATGTGAGCCACTAAGAGCCATTCCTGGCTTTTCTCGTTGCATGATTGGATTTGTAGTTTCATGTTTCTAGTGCTAATTATGGTCCTACAAATTCTAGCATGTAAAGTCAAAAGCAAGAACAGGCTCATTTTATTGGGCATGATATGGGAGCACTTGACAGCTATGCAAGTGTTCATCAAAAACTCATGCTCCCGGCAGGTTTTGCGACTGCTCTACATACTCTGCTATGCCCAGTCGTGTGCTTTTAAATGTTCCTGTAGCAGAGGTGTTACCATGTGTTGGCTTTTAGGTAAACTAAAGCATGTTTGCACCCTATATTATTGAGAAGACTGTCCCTTATTTCTGAGAACACCTCACGGTGGCCACAGTAGTGACACTTTCAGCAAATGGTTATTTTTTTAAGTCCTATCAGTTTAAATTGAGGTTCTTAGGGTTTTCAATTCCGGTTATACATGCATGGTAGTACATATTCTTGAAGGCACAGATATCTAAGTTAAGTGCTATGAGACGAGTGACAAGGCAGGTTCAACTTGACTGGGACCCAGTCCTGCTCCCCAGACACACGTGTGGTCTGGTGCTACATCCCAAGTCTCTCCACAGCATTTTACTCCTATGCCACAGGCGCCCCTGGGTGTCTGAAGGTTCAGCATAGGCACCAGAGTTTTGAAGTGTGTCAAGTTAACATTTGTCTGAGAGTGTGTGTGTGTGTATTGTGTGTGTGTGTGTGGGCAATGCCGGTCTTTGCATCAGGCCATGTCTTTTTTAAATGTCAAAATTAACTTGCAGGATTAAAAGCACTTCTTTTAATCCTTAGTGTTAATTGTACTTCCCATTTTCACCTCGTTCACACTCCCATTCACACCTGCTGGTGGTGGCGCCCCCTGGAGGCTGGCACATCAGGCAGCCGACTGCATGACCTGATGCAAAGACCGGACCTTTAATTAGTATCAATGTTTTCACTTATTTCATCACAAGGAACATTTTCTTCCAGCCATTCTAAAGTAGTAGACATTTCTGTGTAAAAAGAAATATATATATATATTATTTTTACTATACCTAATACAGAAATCTTATGAATATATAAAATCACTGTAAAAAACATTGTTAAAGGGGCGTTATGGTTAATTGCGTTACTAAAAACCTATGAAAATCAGTAAAAAAAACATTGTTAAAGGGATGCTATGGTTAGAAGTAAAACCGAAAACCCCCTGAAATTCACAAGTTATGGTAAGCTAAGCAACCATAACTCACGCCACCACTGTGCAGTGCTAAGACTAACACCCAGTACATCAAAGATGACATAAAAAATGGTAACTTGTCCTTTGTTCAAGGCTCCTGCAGTGTCATGATCGGTTATAGTCCCATGAGAAATGGATGTAGATGACCAGCGGCAGATCAATAAACATCAGTTGGTCATCTCAAATGTCTCAATGTTTTGGCTCCATGATGTGGGAATTTGGGGGTTGGACAGTGATGGCACAGAGGTGGTCAAGGTTGTGTGGCATGGTTTGTAGGACCCAATCATTTCAGGGTAATGTATGTCCCACTATAGGGGACTGACCTAGCTCTACCAATTAGCCTCACTTGGAGGACTAACCTAATGGAGCAATGTGGTTTGATGCTAATTAGTTTGCATGATTATAAAAGCTTCTGTCCTAGGGGGTGTATCTTTGAAAGCACTTTTCATGCAGTTCTGTTCCACATTCTGTGTGAATTTTGCTTTCCCAGCTGCGCCTGGACCCAGAATAAATTGTGTTATTTCTTGTCTGGTGTACACTCCTTTTTGGATAATTTTTGTAATTTGTATTGGTGAGTTCTGAGGCAACCCGCTGTCCATTTTTTGGATGCTCGTACTGGGAGATCAGCGTTCCTGAGCAGAGGTGCAAATTCCAGCTTTGCTCCTGGAGGAGTGCAGGACAGAGTTTGCAGACCAGTCCTAAGAGCTTGACACTGAGGAGGCCGAGCAGATGCCGAATTTGCAAAGGTCTGCCTGGTCGAAATGCTCCCTGTGCTCGGAAATAAGTAGTGGCCTTTAAAGGAAATCTCTGGGGTGGAGAAGACTCGAGAACCTAGGAAGACGGATACGTGAGTGTACCCGTGAATGATCACGCATGGGGAGGGATTATATTTATGGTGTATAGGACCACACCCTCAAGAGGTGGTGGGCGATTGGCCATAGTTGTCATACATTTTAGGTCCACTTACCCGATAGGGAGTGAGTGGGCGGTGGCACATCTGCTGTAGAGCTGAGGGTTGCATAGTAAGTGGCAGACCTTGTTAGACTAGAGTTGCACATAGTACAAGCAATTAGTATAGTTGCACCATTTTCTATTTACAGGTTAAGGAGTATTGAAGTTATGAAGAGAAGGAGAAAGGGCATATGCATTTGTGTTTTGTTGAAACAGTAGTAGTTTGTTGTGATAATCGAAAGTTAATGTGTTTTATGTTTGTTATGGCTGTGGAAATCGTGGAACGGCTGGAACTATATGTAAATATGGGAGGATCGGGTAAATGTTTTTGAGACATAAGTAAGAGGGGCCAGAATAGAAGCGGGGAGAAAGAGTACTTTAAACATTAGGAAAAGGGTGCAATAATGTCATCCTATTATATGGACTCACCCCTTGATCATATGTGCAAGAAATTGCCCCAATATCACAATAACATATTAAAATATCACTTTCAGTGGATGAATGACAGGGTGGGAAGTGTTATCAGCAATGGCTCGGAGAAGGAACATTTCAAAAGGATATTATTGACAGTATGTATTCATATCTGTTAGCAACATATAAAGGTGCAATGCTTAAAAAGAGACAGGACATTTTAGGTCTTTACAAAGAAACTAAAGTAGAGAAAAGAAGGGATAAGGGGAAGAGGAGAAAGCTAGTGCTCCAACCCATCCATATGCATTGTTTCCATTATTAAAGTCGGCTGCAGGATATACACATTCTAGGCGGGCGTCTCGAGACAAGGAAAAGAAAAATAAGGCAGAGGCAGAACCTCATTTGGAGGATAAGGAAGAGAAAGGGAATAAGAAATACTTAGCAGACATTAAGAAAAGCACACACCAGCAACTGGACTCAATGTTTAGAAAAGCGGAAAAGGTAATGGAGAGGGAGATCGAGACAAAAGGGAAGGAACAGGGAAAAGGAGATGACCTGCAGAGATGGAGATTATGACATATACAATTTTAAACTGAAAAATGAGGACAGGACATGGAAGAGGCTGAGCCAGACACGACAGAAGGTGATAATGCTGCATCAGATTGGGAGGACAGCAGTGACAATGACAGTCGGGATGACAAATTCAACCCTTGCGATTTAACAAGTAGAGGTAGAGGAAGGAGGCAAACATAAGGGGAAGAATAGGGAAGAGAGGAACACACAGGGAACTGGGGAACTAGGCTTCGAAGCAGAAAAGCAAGGATTGAATTAGCAAAAATACTGTAATAAGTACTTAACCCCAGAGCACAAACTCAGTAGACTTTTCTACAGAAGGCACAAGGTGAAGTACATTACAGACCCTGGCAGACAATGGATAGGGATAATTGGGTCTACAGTTTACCTTCACTAATGGCTGGGGCCAGCAAGTGGATATATGTATTTCAGAAGGAGACAGCGGGGATCCCACTGGCCATAGGAGACATCATGGGGGTAATTCATAGAATTTAGCGCACAAGTGGCGCACGCGGCTGGCGCACAGTGTGCGCGTGCGAATCCCTGCACCAGCCGCGTGCGCTAAAGTCCATTTCCGCGCACAGCGTATTCATGGATTTTAGCTACCAAAACCAGCCGTGGCGCACAGTGGCGCAGCAACCCTGCAGCAGCACCAGTTACGCCCCCAAGAACACCCCTCGCGCAGGGAAAAGCCATCAAAATTGCCAATCCAGCGCAAAGGGCTGCGCTAACCCTGTACCAGCATGGCAAGCGGGGTACGTGTATTACTGGGGTTTGCGGGAAGTTTCACACGTGATTGGCCCTGTGCGAGCGGGGTATGTGTATTTCTGGGGTTCGCGGGAAGTTTCACACGCAATTTCAGCAGGGTACGTGTATTTCGGGGGTGCGCGGGAAGTTTCACACGCAATTTCAGCAGGGTACGTGTATTTCAGGGGTGCGCGGGAAGTTTTACATGCGATTGGCCTGGGTACGTGTATTTCAGGGGTGCGCGGGAAGTTTCACACGCAATTTCAGCAGGGTACGTGTATTTCGGGGGTGCGTGGGAAGTTTCACACGCGATTTCAGCAGGGTACGTGTATTTCAGGGGTGCGCGGGAAGTTTTACATGCGATTGGCCTGGGTACATGTCTTTCAGGGGTGCGCGGGAAGTTTCACATGCAATTTCAGCAGGGTACGTGTATTTCAGGGGTGCGCGGGAAGTTTCACACGCGATTTCAGCAGGGTACGTGTATTTCGGGGGTGCGCGGGAAGTTTCACATGCGATAGGCCCTGTGCGAGTGGGGTACGTGTATTTCGGGGGTGCGTGGGAAGTTTCACACGCAATTTCAGCAGGGTACCTGTATTTTGGGGGTGCGCGGGAAGTTTCACACGCGATTTCACCAGTGCACGTGTATTTCAGGGGTTGGCGGGAAGTTTTACACGCGATTGGCCTGGTATGTGTATTTCAGGGGTGTGCGGGAAGTTTCACACGCGTTTTCAGCAGGGTACGTGTATTTCGGGGGTGCGCGGGAAGTTTTACACACAATTTCAGCAGGTTACGTGTATTTCGGGGGTGCGCAGGAGGTTTTACACGCAATTTCACTGTCAGAGCGGGGAACGCATATTTCGGGGGTGCACGGGGAGTCCTACATGTGAATTGGCAGTGTCGGTACTCCCAGGTGTCCCCTCTACCCCCTCCACAGCCCCTGCAGGCAGCCCACACCACAGGGGACTACCCTGCACCCCTGGTCATGTCCCCCTGCACCCCCACCCCCCCAGCATTGACAGGCACCTGCCAGCAGGCCCCGACACATGTCCCCCTGCCCCCACCCCCCAGCATTGACAGGCACCTGCCAGCAGGCCCCGACACATGTCCCCCAGCCCCCCCCACCTCCCCATCATTGACAGGCACATGCCAGCAGGCCCCCACTCATGTCCCCCTGCCCCCCATCCCCCAGCATTGACAGGCACCTGCCAGCAGGCCCCGACACATGTCCCCCAGCCAACACGTCATCACAATCTAGATCCCTTTCTCTTATGGCCACCCAAATCCCACCCCACGCCAACCCAGTCCAAACACCAAACCAAGCTTTACATCGACTCCAAATTGAAATCCCCATTATATGATAGATCATAAATAAGAAGTATGTGCATGAGTACAAGTCTGTCAGACCCACACAATGGCAACACATGACTGAGAAAACCCACATTGTGACATGCATGAAACCAATGAGAGAAGACCACACATTGAAGTAAGAAACCAAAATGTATTAAAGTCAAAATGAAGGGAATGAAATCAAAACACACAATAATGCCAATAATAATCAAAATGCAGCATGTCCCAAAAAATGAAAAATAAATAAAATGAGAATCCAAATTAATCCAAATGAAAATTTGTCCAAAGTCACCGTCCAACAAAGCAAATCCAAAGGGAAAGAAAAGCGTAATATCCATTGCTCCATGGTGAAGAAAAAAAAAGATGAAGGAGAAAAATCCACTGTAAAACTATGTACAAATAGCAAATCCAGGGTCCGTGAGCCCAACGACATATATGAAACCTACAATGAAACCTACCTAATTACTAACTATATACAAAAATGTGGGGCATAGTCCATGCGCCCCAAATGAAAGAAAAAAGAAATGAAACTTAACACTAATGAACTATATACAATGGCGGCGGGCAAGTCCAACGGCTCACTTGTTGATGTCATGGGCCAGGGCATCATCAAACTCCTGTTCAATGTCTTGGAGGAGGGCCTGTTCTCTGGCCCCAAGGTCTCGCAGGGATAACGCCATGTCCACCTCCAACTCCCTGTGAATTCCCTCGAGGCACTCAGCCCGCCTCAGCACCCTGAGCATGGAGTTCTCTGCCCTGACCATTGTGATCCGTGACTCCTCCGCCCGCTGCCGCTCCACACCTATCTGCTGGCCCAACCGCTGCCACATGGAAGACACTCCCATTCCAGGGTCCTCCTGCCCTCCGGCCGATGCCTGCCCCTCTGATGTAGATGGCCCCGAGCCATGATGCCTCCCACGTTGAGCCTGCCGCTGCCTCCGACGCAACTGCCTCTGCCAGCACGACGGCATCTAGGCTGATGGAATCCACTGACGCCGTCGTGCACGTGCCCTGCCCCATGATGCCGGCACATCTTCTATCTGCTGGGGTCCAGTTGCTGTGGTGTCCACCCCTGCTGGACCTCCGACTCCCGACTGTGGCAGGGATGGGATCCCCACCGAGTTGGCTGCGTTGGTCAGGGCAGGTCCACAGGGGGCCCTGGTGGCATCTGGGATGAAAGACGGCATGGAGAACGACTGGCGCATAGTCTCCACAGAGGAGGAGAGGGCCGCCAGAGTGGCCGACACATGTACAAAACCCCCGATCATGGACACTCCCAACTGGGCCACGTTGGCACGCTGCTCTTCGTGATGACGTGCGTGCTCCCCCCGGGAAGCACGCACGTCATCACAAATGTCACGCATGCGCAACGCGACACCAATCAGGACCTTCTCCATACGGCCAGGGGTCCCCTCGTCCACAGGTAGAGGAGTGTCAGATGACATGGACATCCCCCCTACCTGCAGACGGGCTTGGGATGGGGCATCCCTGCTGGTGCATGGTGGTGCAGTCACAGTGTCAGGGACAGTGACATGCACAGGCTTCTCCACGGCCACCTGTGCTGCCTCCTGCCCCTGCCCCTGGACTGCACCACTTGCACCAGTGGTACCACCCCCACCAGGCCCCATGTGCGGCTTAGTAGCGGCCTCCTCCTCCTCTGTGGAAACCACCAACCTGGATTGCTCCACACCGTCTTCCGCTGTTGCAAGCCCCTGTGGGGGCTCACCCACCCCTTCTGCTGCAGCCGTAGTGGCAGACGCAGCACCAGTCCCCTCATTCCCGGACGATGGTAAATTCTGGGAGAGTGACTGGGCCTTGCATCGCCGGCCGGTGGGGGCATCCCCGCCACTTTGCTCCACAGCGCCGTCTCCGCCCTCTTCATCACTTGCCGCTGTGCAGAGGGAGACATAGAACACAAGCATCAGGGTACTGTACAATGGTCCCCTAGACAGGAAGCAATAGCAGATGAGTGGCACTGTCAAACATCACTTCCATCATGTCCCTCCACAAAACATGGATCAGTGCAGGCAAAACACATGCAGTAACAGGCATGGCACATGCAATGAACATTGGCATTCATGTCCAAGGGACTCTTGAAACATACAATGCTGGTTTGAAACTCACATGCATCATGGGTCATGCCTATCACATGCACACACTTCACCGTAGTTTCATCCATCTGTCCTCGTGCACCCCAGACACAGTGGATACAAGGATGAGTAGGCTGCATCAGTGAATCTGAACATTGTCACAGACATGTGTCATGCATCCATGGCATTTACAAGTCACAGACACGGAAGTCAGACACACAGACATGGACACCATACATGTCCATGTCAGCAGCACCCATCTCTTACACCCCATCCATGTCCAATAACAGAGACAGGCATGCATTAATGTGTGCATTCCGCATGCTGCTATGCATGTTGCATTGTAACACATGCACCTAACATGTGGTTTACACATTACTGGTCTCACATGCATGACCATGATGTCCCTGCACACACACATACGTACATGGCCTATGTCACACATACAGGCAAGTATCAGACAACCAGCACCCTGCAACATGCCCTGTCTCACACAGCAATGCTTGGCCACTTACCGCTCAACTCCAGATGGATCTGCCTCTGAAGGATCTGGGTGTGGAGTGCTGGGCCTACGCATTCCAGGACCCTCATCTGGATGGTACTCATGCTGCCCAGCCCCCCTCCACGAGGCGCCGGGCCTTTATGAGGGTCCTGGACCTCAAGTCCTCCCAGCGCTTCTTGACTTGCTTGATGTTGTGGGTTGCCACCCCCTCCGCTTTGATGGCAACCACAAAGTCGTCCCAGATCCTATCCCGTCCTTCCTTGTTGGCGAGGAATGTTCCGAAGAGGGCATCATAATGCCCCAGGACATGCTCCACCAGGACACCAACTTCCTTCTGACTGAAGCTGGTGGCCCTCTGCCCCTCTGGCTGGGGGTCGCCAGTGGTCTCAGATGGTGTTTGTTCCGACATGGCGACCCCCGAGGCAGGCGTGGGTGGGCAACTGGGTCCAGGGGGTTGGGCTGTGGAGCGATGGTATCCCAGTCGGGAGTCTTCTGTTCCAGCAGGAGTGGACACAGCAACTGTACCCCTGCATATGGCTGATGTGCAGGCACCAAATAGCAGGGCACATATGCAGCAGGCAGTCAGGCAGCAGCAGATGGCTGGTGGGAGCATGCTCGGGCTTCTGGGGGGCAGGAAAATGGCCTTCATTGCAGGAGCATGGTCTTCCATGCATTTTCGCATGGCCAGCTTGATACGGAGTGATTTGGCATGTGAAAAAATTGCACGTCAGTGTGTAATTCGAGGAAAGGCCTTTAGTGCGTAAGCGCGTCAGCACACGTACGCGATTTCATTGGACCAAAGGCCCTTAGCGCGTAAGCGCGTCTGTGACGTATCGCACACGGGCGCTGCCCTTTCACGTGTAAAACTTCCCGCGAACCCCAGGAATACATGTACCCTGCTGAAATCGCGTGTGAAACTTCCTGCGGACCCCTGAAATACACGTACCCAGGCCAATTGCGTGTAAAACTTCCCACGCACCCTTGAAATACACGTACCCAGGCAAATCGCGTGTAAAACTTCCTGCGCACCCCTGAAATACACGTACCCAGGCCAATCGCATGTAAAACTTCCCGTGCACCCCAGAAATACACGTACCCTGCTGAAATTGCGTGTGAAACTTCCCGCGCACCCCTGAAATACACATACCATGTTGAAATCGCGTGTGAAACTTCCCGCGCACTCCTGAAATACATGTGCCCTGCTGAAATCGCGTGTGGAACTTCCCACGCACCTCTGAAATACATGTACCCTGCTGAAATCGCGTGTAAAACTTCCTGCGCACCCCTGAAATATACATACCCAGGCCAATCGTGTGTAAAACTTCCCGCACACCCCCGAAATACATGTACCCCACTCGCACAGGACCTATCGCGTGTGAAACTTCATGCAAACCCCAGGAATACACGTACCCCACTCAGTATATACGTGCTTTTCATTTGTGCACACTTGTAATGCGCATGGACGCTACCCCCTGCCTTCGTGTGGCGGACGTGTTTAGGCCTGTGAGTGTCTTTGCCCATGCGCTGGTTTGCCCTATTCCATTCCATGAATACGTGTGGTTCGCGTGCGTGTGGGCGTTCTGTGTACCTCCCAGCAGTACTTCCCCAATTACGCCTTCTTTTTCATGCGTTATTCCCCATTCCGCGTGTTACGCCCCCTGTTCCGCCTACTTTTGTTGTGTGCGCTGCGCTATGTGCGCTTTCGCTGTGCGCTTAGCGCATGCTGTTTGGAGACGTGTGCGCCAGCGTGCGCCATGCACGGATTTGGCGCACAACCAGTGGGAAAGTAGCACAGCGCCTTCCTTGAATCGCACGCTTGCTTTCTCACGCTTGGGCCTCCTTGCGCCTGCTTGCGCTGGGATTTTCGGCGCACGTTTGTTCCATGAATCGGCCCCAAAGAGTTTGTCAGTCTTGTTTTTGGAACAAAGTGACAAGATTTGGCAGCAAGCAGGGTATACCGGGGTAACATTAAGCACCAACATACAAGAAGGGCACCCTTTAACAATTATCAAGCACATGTGTGGAAGGCTCCCAGAGAGCTATATCCAGATAAGTCCGAAATGGGATCAATATTAGCACATAAAGTGAAGCCAGACGAGGACCCTGCAGAATACATACGATCAATACACGAAATGTGGTTGCAAGAGAATAAACAATCATGGGATCATAAAATACCTTTATTGTATCACATTCTAGTGATGGGGCTCTGCACAGATGTGCAGGCTTCAACAGAAAAATTGGTAGGGATAGAAGTAAAAGGATGGCCCGAGATACAGGTGACTATTTTACATTATTGTAAAAGAAAACAGGAAAAAGAAAAGGAGGTGGTATATAACGCAGTAAAAGCAGAAAATAAACTAGTAGAACTAGAATGAGTAGAAATCAACGAGTGGAAATCATATTTGTACAATCCTGACATTTGATTCCCTCATTAAATAAGCTAGTAGTGCACAGGCCACACAAGGAGTAGATAACATACAGCTGGGCGGCATTGCATGAAATTCCCATACCAAAGTACCGGGAGGATTGTTTGGTTTCTTATGTGTGAATAACACTAGCAAAATGAGATTGTTCCTCCACAGCTACAACACAGCAAGAGCAAAGACAGTCATCAGGAAATCCATGCCAAAGGCTCTGGTTATTAACCAGCAATCATATTTTTGTTAGTAAATGTTAAATACCTTTGCATGGACACCACATTACTTACAATCACATGAGCTCTGTTAGAATGAGTCGAGAGTTCCTTCGTTTCCTGACTCTCCTTGACTAGTGGTTTAAAATGTCCTTGTAAACACTCTTACATGCATGACTCATGAAATCTTCAGGTGGAAACAGCGTTAACACATTCATCTGTGTCAAACAACATTTAATACAGTGAAACCAAGGGATTCTCTTCCAAACATCTCTGTCGATAAGGGTTTTGATGATTTGTTGGGTCACCACTGCCATAGGAATCGACCAAATATGGAGCCAATGGAAATGTGGAGCCATTCGCCATTCATCTTCTATAATTCTGGCCCCCACTTCTACATGGACAGCAAATGTAGGGGCTGATCCTGGGAGACCCAATAATGTTTTAAAACATTTGTTTTCTTAGTTTTAAGTAGTAGAACATTCTCATGGCCCCATAATGCGGTATCACACACTTTCATTATCATTGGGAATGGTTGCATATGGCAAAACTCCATAAGACTGAATCGCCCTTCTCCCACCAATGATTGGCTCATTTTGATTTTCTGTTTATTTATATGGGCATGACCAGACATAACTATAGAGAAACAGATTCCTAAATAATCAAAATCATTGACCCTCCCAATTACCATTTCATTACATATCATAAAATCCACTATAACTTTCTATCGCCACGTTACACTTACCATAACAGCAGATTTTACAGTATGGATTTTTAGGTCCAAATAAGTCATACATTCAGAATACACCTGAATCAGCCTCTGCAATGCTTTGGGAGTTTGAGCGATGAGCAAAGTATCATCAGCATATGCTAATAGAGGAAATGTCTTATTGCCCACTCTTTGGTAATCAGTATTTGAGTCGACAAGGGCTTTGTAGAAGCCATTGATATAAAGGGTGAAGGGAACAGAGTAAATTCACATCCCTGGCAAACTCCGAAATTAACATCAAAGAAGATTGTGCATTGCCCCTGCTCCCCAAAGTGCGCACGTGCCTGAGTGCCCATGTGAACTAACCTAAGTACTATCAATATCTCCATCAGGCAACCCATGGACACAAGCATCATCCAGAGCTTGTTTTTCTTTACCTTATCAAAGGCGGTGCTCAGGTCCATGAATGACAGATAGATAGGTTCACGCATAACAAACACTGAATGTGCCAATATTAGATAAAGATTAAAAGACTGACACCACGTGCCCATCCCTGTTCTAATCATATATGAATATAAGATAATATGGAATTATTGGAGATACACTCCTCTAGGTGATGTAAAAATACAAAGATCTTGAATGGTGTGCCCAATGAAGATATCAGTCTATATGCAGTTGGGTTTGCCCATTCACCCGTTTTAAAAATATTTTAAATAGTGTCTAATTTCAATGAAGGGGGACATTCTCCAGTTTCTAGAATGGCATTAAAAGTGGATGTTAATAATGGGGCCCATAAGTGCATTGATACTTGGTAAAGGTCTGTAGGGACAGCATCAGGGCCTGGTGCACGATTAGATGCTTGACTTAGTATTCCATTGTATATTTCATTCAGAAAAACGTTCTAGCAAGCAACAGAGTCAGTGTTAACCTGGAACTTGGTGGAACCCTGATAAAGATTACAAATATTCTCCACACAGGCCTTGCAATCCACATACATCCCTGTTTATTTCCGATCCCTTTGTATCTTAAATCCAGATTTTAGACTTTTCTGATTTGAGAATATCCCTGGCACACATAAACTGTTCTAGTATTTTCACAATAATTAAGAAGTTATTAATTGTTTTAGAAATAAGGGCATCTGACTAATAATACTCCACTTATTGAATGCATCAGCCTGAAGAAGAATCGTTCACTATTCGAAAACGCACCAGACTAGGAATACAGATACCATTTGGATTAGTGACGATTCATAATAATTTGAAATTTATATACACTCAGATCATTCACATTTCTGGTGGTTTTAAGTAAGCATGAGCAAACTGGTTCAAGCAAAAGTCAAACCACTCTGATTTCAGCAAGTTCGAGCATGTCAAACTTTTCAGGTGTTTCCTGAGGTTCTAGCTAGGGGATTCAACAGGTCCTGCTCTTGCATCTATGAAAAGGAATGCATGTAGAACTTGGGATAGTCAGTAGTCACCGTTTGAAGAGGCAGGAGCAAATCAAATGAGCTCTAGGTAGGGAAAGGAACTTGCCTAACAGGAGGGAAGTGTTGGATTTTAGTGTATAGGTCAGGCTATAGTAGATAATTGGGCCTAACTAGTATTACGATAGCTGGCCAGATAGCACAGCCATTGATATCTGTGCGCAGCCTGCTGTGGCAAGTTTGAAACCCGGCATGGTCAACTCAGCCTTTCATCTTTCCGAGGTCAATAAATTGAGTACCACTCTATGGGATAATAATTTCCTCTCTTATGTCAGCGCTCTGAGACCTATGGTTTTGTAGCGATATATAAGAAAAACATTATTATTAATATTTTAAGGAACTAGGTTAGTACTTTGAGTGGAAATAGGGGTTGGGGCACATATTTGGGGGCTTTATGAGGATCACACTAAAGCATTCCTAGGAACATGTTACTGTTGTAGGAAGGAGAGACCATGCCAAAAGCATTCTTAGGCACACAATATTTTTGGATGTGGAAAGAAGGTATGCTAAATCATTCTTTCTTATGGGCATATAAGAGCATGTCAAACCATTCTGGGCACATATCACTTATAGGCAGATGGTTAAAGCACAACAAAGCAATATTGAACACACTTAAGTTAATAGGTTTGGGGGAGCTTGCCAAAGCATTCCTAGTTTCATGCCATTTTTGTAGATGAACAGAGAGCATGCCAAAGCATTCTTAGTCAAATGACAATTTATTAGGAGGAGGGGAGCATGCCAAATCAATCTGAGATGCATTTAATGGTGGGTATAGGGCATGCCAAACCATTCTAAGTCACATCTTCATTTTTTTATTAGGGGAGAGAGAATGCCATGTCACAAGGCACAAATCATTGGTGTGAATAAAATATTCCAGAGCAATCTTAGTCACACATTCATTTTACAGGATGAGGAGAGAGCAAGTCACAGCATTCTTAGGTACACATCATTTTGTAGGAGGGAAGAGAGTAGGCCAAACAACAATTAGTCATATGTCATTTGAAAGGTGACAAAGAGCACACCAAAGTATTCTTGGTCATATGTACATTTTATGTGCAGATGAAAAAGCATCCAAAAGCATTCTTAGGCATACAACATTTTGGTAGGTGACTAAAGAGCATGACATCTTTTATTGAACTGTATTTAACACACTTTTTCATAGGCAGAGGAGAGCAGGCAATTCTTTGTCACATGCAATTATACATGTTGAGGCAAGTACACTAAGGCAATTTTAGTCACACTTCATTTTATAGACAGAGGAGAGCAGGCCAGAATATTCTTAGACACAAATTCCTTCTATAGGAAGAGTGAGCATGCCAAAACCTTCTTAGGTGCACGTTATTTGTATAGGCGAGAAGAGAGAACATTACATTATTCATAGTCACCAGCATTTTTTAGGTGGTACAGAACTTGCCAAATCATTCTTAGGAGCATGTCATTCTTGAAGGTGGGACTAGAACATGCTAAGGCATTCTTAGCAACACCTTCATTTTACAGGCAAAGGAGAAAGCACAGGTGAAGACATAAAGGAGCAAACCAATGCATTCTTAGGCATGCTTAATTTTAATAGGTGGGTAGAGAGCATGCAACATGTTTTTTAGTCACATGTTCATAAATCAACACAATTTATGCAGGTGGAAAGAGAGCACATCAAAGCCCAAGCATACTTAGTTAAACATTAATGTTATAGACTGAGGAGAGAACACTCCAAAAATTGTAGTCACACTAGTTATTATGGTGAAGAAAGTGCATGACAACACATTCTTAGTCACACTCCCATTGTCTAGGTAGTGTAGAGTACACCAAAATGTGTTTTATGCACATGTCTTTTTTATTTTTATTTATTGTGCATTAGCCAACAAAAAAACGTAACTTTTTACACACAGCAATACAACTTACTATTTCCATTACATAAAAGCAAAACATTAAAAAAAACTATTTTCCAAATTGCAGTCAATGGAAGAAAAAAACAATTGTTTTTAGACTAACCGAAATGAACATGAAGGAATGAAACCAGATACATATTAACCAGAATCTCGGGCACTGTTTAGGTGCCACACAAGTCCAGTTCTCTTTTTCCTATTAAATTCAATTCTTTGAGGAAACGTACCACCTCCATCGTGAGAAAAGGTTCATTTCCTGAGGAAAGTCTTTGCCAAAATGTAAATGAGTCCAATAGTCGAGCGCCATATGTAAATCTCAAGAATCTTTGAACTCTCTGATATAATGTCCCTGTGCATTCAGACAACAGATTAAAGGCTGACTGTATTTCCATTTCATCGCACCTGTCACATATATTCGATGCATAGTTATCTTTGTCTCTAGTGTGCTGGATTTCCAGAGTAGGTAAAATATTGAATCTTAATCTCAAGTAATTTGATCGCCTAAAGCGGTCAGGACATTTCTTCAGGTATGCTGGTAAAGAGGCTCTAAGTGTATTTGTTATGGCACTGTATGGGCTTGTAAAATCCAACGTCTTTCCCTGTAAATCTGGTCTCATTACCACTTGGATCCTTGCAGGTAATATTGGGTGCTGGGAAACATGGAGCATGTGCAGTGAAATGTGTGCATTTGACTGGCTCTTGAGTGATGTAGTTTATTTTTTGATCTTTGCAAATATATTGTCCGAGGCTGAGTTTGTCACATTTAAGAGAATCGCTGGTTGCAGCAGAATGAGAGGTGAAGTAAAGCAGGTAAAAGACAGCTCCTACCGGCCAACTCCAGGGAGCAGCCATGATGGGCGTAACTGCTGAACCCATATGCATGCATTGGTATTGGCCGAACCCCAAACCCTCTCCCTTAATGATAGGCTCACAACATGTGTCAAGTGTTGGCAATAAAAGGCCGTAGGATTTTATTGTACAGATATGAGTTATGGCAAATACACAATATCACATATCATGATGCTATCATACTTTTGGGCACCGGGTCCTGAGGTTACCCCCTCTGACCCAAGCCGCCTTCTTGTGTCCCACGACTTGTTGTGGGCACCGTACAGTGCCTTCTACTTCTTTTTGTTCTTCTCCCCTTTTTGTAGGGTGGGCGGGTTCTGTGGTAAAGAAGCAAGAAGATATGGAAGACACTGAGTAAACAGTGTACCTCCTGTTTGCTTGGGTCCCCGTTCAAGGTCCACAAACAGATTGTGTTTACTCTGAGCATGCTGCTCATCTTTATAGGACCCAGGGAGGCCCTGGTTCTTTGTTGTGTATGTGGTGGGGGCTGCTGTTGTCGCAACCCCCGGCCGGATAGCCGACTGTCTGGCTCCCTGGTGGGGGCAGATCTTTTGAACCTGGGCCATGCCTGATGGTCGTTTTCCTTATGGTGCATAACACCTTGCTGTTTGGAGGAAGGGTGAGATGACTGTTATCTCCTTACCCTTCCATGGCATGTGCTGCCGAGACTGCATGTTTCCGTAGCTGGGGGGAGGAGAGGAGCAGGCACAAAGAAAGTTGGGGCTGCCCCTCTCTCAGCTGCCGATGGTAACAGCAGTTACCCTGCCTCGCTTGTGGGATGCCCATGCAGCATTGCCCAGTACCTACTGTCAGACTGCACCTGGCACCAGACCATGCACATGTCATTTTTGCAGGTGGAAAGGGAGCATGTCAAAGCAATTTTATCAATCAGTAATTTTAAAGGCAGAGGAGCGCACACATCAACATATTATTTGGCACACATAATTCTAATAGGTGAGAAGAGAATACACCAAAACATTCTTAGTCACATGTTCATTTGATTGGAAAAGGAGAGAGCATGCCAAATCATTAATAGACACACATCATTTTTGTAACTGGGAATAGACCAAGCCAAAGCATTCTTAATTACATGTTTATTTTCATAGGTTGTGTCGGAGATCATGCCAAAGCTGTTCTGTACTCTGCTAATTGTACTACAATCAAGTTATATATACATCATGTGTGAATCTGCTGCTGTACACAAACATGGTAGAGGATTGGGTAGGAATATGTGCAGGAATGTATCTGTTTGCTATTTAACACCTGCTGCAGAGGAGGCAGTGTTCAATGCCAGTGGAGAAGCCCAGACAGTATGTAGGTATGTGCACTAGCATGCCATCCAACCAATGGTTACAGATATCTTCCTCTGCAAAGAACAGTGGAATCTGATTTAAGTGAAACAATAGCATTGGTAAGAAATGTAATTCATCAGCAATAGTGGAGGAAAATCAAGATGAGAAAGTTAGTCCACCATATCAGGCACAAGCGAGGAAATACATGACACCACCTCAAGAAGGAAGAGAACAATCAACAGATTATGAACACTCTTCATGCAGATTTTTGATCTCTGATTTCCATGGAATCAGAAGACAATGAAGAGTATGACAAGGATTATGCTCCATCCCATGATTTTAGATTGACACTTGGGCACCTCTTCCGTTATGATTCCACGGATATCAAGTCTAACTTTTAAGCAGAGCAAGAGGGTGCGTACATTGATGAAGCCGCAGTCTGGCGAAGGCCGTTGGCAAAGGCCGACGCCGCTCTCTGCAGCTCCGCTGCGAGGGCCTCACGCCAGGAATCCCCCCAGGAACCACAGCTGCAGCCCCCACCCCGCCGCCATTGGGATGCACGCGGCCCGGCCCGCGGTGCACATGGAGGAGCAGAGCCCCCCCCACACAGCGCGACTCCGCACAGCAGGTCCCAGCACAGCTGATCTGCCTGCCACGCCCGCCAGCCCCTCCTCTCCTGCTTTAAAGGGAGAGGAGGCAGACCGGCAGGCGAAGCCGCAGTCTGACAAAGGCCGTTGGCAAAGGCCGACGCCGCTCTCTGCAGCTCCGCTGCGAGGGCCTCACGCCAGGAACCCCCCCAGGAACCACAGCTGCAGCCCCTACCCCGCTGCCATTGGGATGGAGGAGCAGAGCCCCTCCCACACAGCGCGACTCCGCACAGTTGGTCCCAGCACAGCTGATCTGCCTGCCGCGCCCGCCAGCCCCTCCTCTCCTGCTTTAAAGGGAGAGGAGGCAGACCGGCAGGCGAAGCCGCAGTCTGGCGAAGGCCGTTGGCAAAGGCCGACGCCGCTCTCTGCAGCTCCGCTGCGAGGGCCTCACGCCAGGAACCCCCCCAGGAACCACAGCTGCAGCCCCCACCCCGCCGCCATTGGGATGCACGCGGCCCGGCCCGCGGTGACATGGAGGAGCAGAGCCCCTCCCACACAGCGTGACTCCGCACAGCTGGTCCCAGCACAGCTGATCTGCCTGCCACGCCCGCAAGCCCCTCCTCTCCTGCTTTAAAGGGAGAGGAGGCAGACCGGCAGGCGAAGCCGCAGTCTGGCGAAGGCCGTTGGCAAAGGCCGACGCCGCTCTCTGCAGCTCCGCTGCGAGGGCCTCACGCCAGGAACCCCCCCAGGAACCACAGCTGCAGCCCCCACCCCACCGCCATTGGGATGCACGTGGCCCGGCCCGCGGTGCACATGGAGGAGCAGAGCCCCTCCCACACAGCGCGACTCCGCACAGCTGGTCCCAGCACAGCTGATCTGCCTGCCGCGCCCGCCAGCCCCTCCTCTCCTGCTTTAAAGGGAGAGGAGGCAGACCGGCAGGCGAAGCCGCAGTCTGGCGAAGGCCGTTGGCAAAGGCCGACGCCGCTCTCTGCAGCTCCGCTGCGAGGGCCTCACGCCAGGAACCCCCCCAGGAACCACAGCTGCAGCCCCCACCCTGCCGCCATTGGGATGCACGCGGCCCGGCCCGCGGTGCACATGGAGGAGCAGAGCCCCTCCCACACAGCGCGACTCCGCACAGCTGGTCCCAGCACAGCTGATCTGCCTGCCGCGCCCGCCAGCCCCTCCTCTCCTGCTTTAAAGGGAGAGGAGGCAGACCGGCAGGCGAAGCCGCAGTCTGGTGAAGGCCGTTGGCAAAGGCCGACGCTGCTCTCTGCAGCTCCGCTGCGAGGGCCTCACGCCAGGAACCCCCCCAGGAACCACAGCTGCAGCCCCCACCCCGCCGCCATTGGGATGCACGTGGCCCGGCCCGCGGTGCACATGGAGGAGCAGAGCCCCTCCCACACAGCGCGACTCCGCACAGCTGGTCCCAGCACAGCTGATCTGCCTGCCGCGCCCACCAGCCCCTCCTCTCCTGCTTTAAAGGGAGAGGAGGCAGACCGGCAGGCGAAGCCGCAGTCTGGCGAAGGCCGTTGGCAAAGGCCGACGCCGCTCTCTGCAGCTCTCCGCTGCTCGACGGCGCGCAAGGCGCTATTATGCTGCCCCACACAAGGTAAGGCCACTTGCCTTAATATCTGCATGTCCCCCCCATTATGGGGGAAGGCCCTCCCTACTACTTTGCGCACAGTTCCGTGCAGCTTCAGAAACGCACGACTCCGGTCGCGCACCCGCCCCACTATCACCTACACCCCGAATATAGTAGACCGTAACCTAAAGGTAGGTCTCAGATGTTTGCCACCGTCACGCAGGCACAACTCTAACTCGACCTACCCGGATGACACTCTTGTGCCCCACAGGCCTGCCTGCACCATGGCACCATTGTACACTGAAGCCATTGCACCTCATCTCCGCCCAAACTCATCAGACGCCCAAATCAAAAGGCCCATTACTAACACTGTCGCGGAACTACCATCCACGCCCAGGCCAAGTGATGCTTACAAGCCCAATGTTGCCACTACTGTCTCTGCTGCACTTATACCTCATGTGGATTATGCGGTACATAATCCACATGAGGTATAAGTTATGCCTAGTGATGCCCCATGCCAAATGTTGATTTTGTTGACACTGTTGATACTGCTGCCCTTATGCCCAATGTTGTTTCTGCATTGCCTGTTATGCCTAGTGCTGACACCACGACCAAGTCCAAAAACATACTACCCCCTATCCCTGACCCACCCACTACCCCCCCAGACCACCCACTTCCATCACACCTCCAACGGTCCACACCCTTAGTTGCGCCCTGCTCAACGCTCGCTCCGTACCTGCCCACGCCCTCGACATCAACGACCTGATCATTAAGGGCAATCTTGACCTCCTATTCCTCACAGAAACCTGGCTCAATGAAAGTTCAGGCCCGGCACTATCTCTGGCTATTCCGTCTGGGTACTCCATATTCAGGAAGGACCGCACCTCTCAGAGAGGTGGTGGCGTGGCCCTCATCGCCAGGGAATCCTTTGCTGTTAGGGAAATGGCAGGGCAACTTGACCACAATAGTGACTACCTCCCACTCAAAATTAATGTTTCTCCTAACTGCACCATAACTGTGCACATTGTCTACAGACCTCCGGGTCCTTGCACTGACTTCCATGACACCATCATCTTCGCACTGTCCAACAACATCAAAAAGACTTCCCAGGTCATACTCCTGGGCGACTTCAACCTGGGGCTCAATGACCCCAAGGACCCCCATGCCAAAACCCTCAAGAATGCCCTATCCACCCTGGGCTTTGCGCAATCTGTCTCTGACTCCACCCACATCAAAGGGCGCACCCTCGACTGGATCAGTCAACATAGCTGCTCACTACTTGTCACGGAAAACACGCCCATCACATGGTCTGACCACCATTACATCCAATTCAACCTTCGCACCAAAAAGAGACCAACTCACCTCCCGCCCCTTGCCCAGCTACTCTCGCCAGGAGCTCCCGCCAGCTCACAGTCGAGAATTTAGCACCCTACTTCCGCAACCCGGCCTTGCAGGCCCCATTCTCCAACAACCCAGAAACCCTAGCCAACACTTTCAAAGAAGTCATCACCCAAGCAGTTGACGCCGTTGCGCCACTGACCCTCAAAAAAGCCAAGAAAACCAAACACGCTAATTCATGGTTCTCCAAAGAACTCCTTGCGCAAAAGAGGACTGCCCTCTCCACCTGGAAAGCTAACCCTTCAGAAACCACCAAAAATGCGTTCAAAGCCATCTCTAAATCCTACAAAACTAACATCAACCTAGCTAAAGCTGCCTCCTTCAACGCTAGGATCTATGACGCCAAATCGGGGTCAAAGGAAATCTTCACCATATTCAGGGAACTGGAAAAACCATCCTCTCCTCCTCCCGCTCTCATCAAAGATGACAACTGGTGCAATAGCATTCAATCCGCAATGCTAGACAAGCTTAACACTCTTCAAACTAAAATTTGTGGCCACCAAAAAGCCCTTTCCCGCCTCATAGCTAACCTGCATAGTCAACCCACCACACCCTCCACCACTAATCCCTCTCCATCTTTTGACTTCAAAGATATTACTGAGCACGAAGTCATCGCCCTGCTCAAGTCCATCAAACCTTCCAACTGTAAGGGAGATGCTTGTCCAGCTAGTCTCATTAAAGACTCAGCACAGATCCTAGCTCCATTTCTCACAGCATTCATTAATTCATCCTTCCAGTCCGGCCACGTTCCAACGGGACTTAAGGAGGCCTGGGTACGCCCACTCCTCAAAAAACCCTAGCTGGACCCAACGATCCCGGGGAACTATCGACCTATCACCACTGTACCCTTCCTGCTGAAAATCCTGGACAAAGCAGCTTACCTGCAAGTCCAAAAGTTCCTTGAAGAAAACCGTCTCCTCGGCCTGCGGCAATCTGGCTTCCGCCCACGACACGGTACCGAAACGGCTCTCTTGGACCTAAAGAACCAAATGGACGATCTAAGAGATGCAGGGAAACCTGCTCTCCGTCTGCTCCTGGATCTATCCGCCGCCTTTGACCTGGTGGACCACAACACCTTGTGTCACCATCTAGCTACCCAAGCTAACTTTTCCCCCAAAGCTTGCGAATGGATTACCTCCTTCCTCCAAGAAAGGGCCATGAAAGTCTTCTCCGACTCAGCCTGTGCCACCCCTAGCCACATCACCTGCGGTGTGCCTCAGGGCTCATTTATCGCGCCCACGCTTTACAACCTCTTCACGAGGCCACTGTTCAGCATCCTTGACTCCCTGGGCATATCGTATACAAACTATGCGGTGACACCCAGGTCCTCATCCCACTCACAGGCGATTACCTGGCGGATACTAAAACTCTTACCACCATCTACTCCACTATCCAATCATAGATGGCAGATAACTGGCTATGCCTTAATAGTGAAAAAACCGAACTCCTCCTCATAGGAGCACCTTCCACGCTGGGGAACCTAGGTGAACAGTACACTTCCTTCACTATTGACAACATTCCCATCAAGGTCTCCAAACATGTGAAGACACTCGGAGTCTACCTAGACTCCGACTTGTCAATGGATAGACAGGTCAATGCCATTGCCTCCTCCTCAGCCTATTACTCGAAAGTCCTCAACGCTGCCAGACCTTTCCTGTCACGCCAGAATTGCCTCACCATTGCTAGGGCAATAATTGGATCCAGGCTAGACTACTGTAATGCCCTACTCGTTGGGACCTCCAATAAGAACCTGGCCAAACTTCAGCTAGTTCAAAATAATGCACTTAGGGCGGCCACAGGCACCGCGAGAAAAGACCACATCTCAGATGTCAGAAGACAGGCACACTGGCTTCCGGTGAAAGAGAGGATTGTTTTCAAAACACTCGCCCTCACCCACAAATGCCTCCATGAACTTGCTCCACCCTACTTGACCCAAAGAATCACCAAGCACTCTGCCACCAGACCATTAAGAATGTGCTATTCCAACACGATTGTCACGCCCAAATCACGCAAGGTGCGCGCTGGTGGTGCCAGCTTTCCCACTCGGGCCGCCACCCACTGGAACGCACTGCCACCTCACATCAGAATGATTGAATCCCACCAAGCCTTCCGCAAAGCTGTTAAAACCAAGCTCTTTGTATGAAACGTACCTGAATGCATTCTGTTACTGTATTATGAATATCATGCCTCACCTGCAACTATGCCTGTAATTTTGTATCCATAAGACCTCTGGTCTCATGCATATCTGCTGAATTAAAAATCCAACACTTACTTGTAACAGCGCCTCGATGTCCATGGGCTGCAGGTGCGCTATACAAATGCGAATAAATAAAAATAAATAAGAAGTCATTGAATTGTAATGTTCAATCACTGTGCAGACCAAGCAAGCTAAATAGTCTCTGTGTGCATCAGTGTGCAGTCGTTTCCAAAGAATGTCCAGAAAATTCCGCTTGTGGTAGTTGGTGAACTTTGCAAAGTTACATCAACACCACTGTCATGTCTATCAACAGAGTCAACATAGCGCACAAAGCAAAGTTAACTTATCGACCACAAGGAGGAGGAGGCTAGGTAAGGGCCCCTCTCATCTCTCAAAACTGTTTTTTGTGTGTAGAGTTAGTTCATAGCTGAAAATCAACAACCACTTTTGTCTACCTGTTAAATATACAAAACAGCATTTTGCTAGGTAAGCTGAGAATCAACTTGGGCACCTTTTCCCTGTGGACCCACATGAGATGGCATAATCCACAGGTATGGTAAACAAAAAAAGTGACAGTTTAGCCTTCCACCCCTCTACTGAAGGCAATTGAATCTTTGGCATCACCATCCTGCATCATTACACCAGAGAATTACGCAAATATATCTTTTTCAGAATCTCTTTCTGAACACTATCTTTGCCAACTGGTCCTTTGCCGTGCAGACAACTTGTTGTCCCTCCAATGCACAAGCCCACAGTACCTGAGGCTTTTAAGCATGTTATGAAATATCACAAAAAAAAAAACATAAAATTCTTTGCCTCTTCAGTGACAAATTTGGTGTAATGTGGGAACATACATTTGCCACCCTTCTCCTTTGTGGAAAACTGGGGATTCAAATGGCTCATTGCTCTTGTTAATCCCCACTGTACATTTCTGAGTTGGCACTACTTCATGCACAGTGCAGTCTCACGCCTCTACAAACATGTGCTAGAAGCAATGGGAATGCAACTGGACAACGCAGAGGGTATGAAAGTCCATCTGACAATAGACATGTGAACCAATACACAAAACACAGATTTCAAGGCCATCACCGGCTACATGGTCACCTTCACTGATAACTTTTGTCATAAAGGTCTAGGAGAACAGCCACCAAATGACATCTGCCAGCAAACACCTTGGATGTAGGACGGGGTTGACAGCAAGCCCTACAGTGGATTAGATCTCTGTGGTCTAGTAGTAAGCTCGGTGACCACATAAAATGGGTCTAATATTGTAGCTGCCCTGAGGATAGCCCAGGTCCTCCATCTTGTGTTGACCCACTTCAAAATCCACTACTTAACACTAGATGAGATGATTAGTGTGGCCCAGACTGTGTGTGCGCAGTTTAACCACTCCTGCACTGCCTGACATGTGTTAGGAAATCTACAGTCATGCCACAACCTCTCTTTTAATCAGGTGAAAACGGAAAGCTGGTTTGAGATAAATATAAGACTTCATATGCAAGAATGTCTGCAAAACCAGTGATATGCAGTGACCAACTACTACAGGGAGCGACAGGGTGGTACCTACACCTAAACAGTGGCAAAAGTTGAATAATGTTTGTTCTTTTCTTCAGCTTTTTAAAGAGGCAACCCAGTGGTTTAACCTGTACAGTACTTCACTCTGCGAGGAGCTGTGACTTGTGTAGGCGTTGCACATAGAACTATCCAACTCAATGAAAGAAAATGAGGCAGAGCAAATGGCGATGAAACTGCTCTCAACTTTCCGTCACTGTCTACATATGTATAGCATGAAGGAGATTACAGAATATGTCCTAGCATATTTGTATGACCCATGGTTTAAAGTCAATGTGGCAACGTTTATGCAAATAGAGCATGAGACCGAGAATGAGGATAGCAGAGCAAGCATGCCCTAAAAAGATGTCTATAAGGCTGGATGGAACAAGAAGTGTGAGACAAACGCCAGAGAACAACAACCCAATACTTATCTCTGAAGATTATGATGGTGGGCACACTAGGAGCAAGACTTGGGAGCACACACACAAGAGAATCATATGAGGTCAACTTTATTTAAAGTTTATTTGTTCCCTCCATTAATTTTAATTTCTCCTCAAGGTAGATTGTATTTATGCTTAGTTTCTCTTCCCTTTAAAGCTTTGTTACATTAGAGATTTCCTTAAATTAAAGTTTAGTTACGTTTACTTTTTCTGCTCAATGTGCAGCTCCATCATTATACAGCCCTATTGACACAGATATTCTATTCAGTGGAAGTTCTGTCTCAATTAACAATCAACCAAGACTCCTATGGTCAAATTCGCACTCAGGCTCCAGGACTTAACCTAACACAAAGATTCCATGAACCTGGTGGCTTTGACCGAGTCTATTTGGCTCAAGCTACTAGTGGTGTTCAATTCCTGGCTTTCAATTTCTTTAGCCTATTTAACTGTGGCATTTTACTTCCTGGAGGTTATAACATAGTCTGTGTTGGTCCACTTACCAGCTGCGTTATGTAGCAGTACTGCACTCTTAAACTGGCTCAATATATTGGGCTTTTATTTTCTGAAATCCCCTATTATTTTTGGATCGTACCAGTGACACACTTCTCCCCTTTTCCTACCCTCTATTTCAGTCACCTACATTATGGTAGGATGCTACCACCCTTGCTATGTTGTCTAGCGCCCCATGACTTGCAGATGTGCAGACGTGCCTGCATGCCTCTTTATTCCATCTCTCCTCCTGTGCCCAAGTGCCCTACACCCTGAAATCCACCATCAGAAGACCATGCTGCTAATGATGATAAAGCCACGGTATTGCTCATTGATGGTGCCTGTGAGTCAAGATGTGCTGGCCACACACTGGCAGTGGAAGGGCATTTGTGCTGGCTCAGATTAGTTGATGCATATGGAATTAATTATTGCATGACTGGCAATGAGGTGCAATGACCTTTGGCACTAATGTGTTGCTGCCATCAATGCTGGAGGGGGCTGATGCACTAGTTGACTCTATGTCATGTGACATGTGCTCATTGTGCACACTCTTGTACGATGTGGGGTGGTGCGTGGTCATCGAGTATGTTCACAAGGTGTTCATACTTGAATCAACCCAATGTACTTTTTTTTTGCAAAGGATGTAGATGACACTGTTTACCTTCAATTGAGAGTCTATCTCTCTAGAAAGCTGATGCACCATCAGACCCATGACCAGATATGTAGGGATTTCATGGGTGGGAATGACTTTTGACTTACTCTCATCCACTTTAGGAAAGCTCAAGCCTGCATTGCCCCACTCTGCTACACTTATTCAGATACATTAGCAATTGCTTACATCACCTCCTCCTGAGCCATCTCTTTAGGGAATACCTCTCACTCATGTTCCAGGGCGTGTCTGTCTTCTGCAGCTCTGCCTTCTGCTCCTGCTCTTCGACCTCCCTGCACATCTGTAGATATCACTCCTTGTTGCTGCTGCTACTGGGGTACTACCACCTCCCCACCAATGTGAAGACCTGCACTTTGATCTTCATGCAAAAAAAATTCAATCGCTCACTATGTGGCCTATCCCTCCACTCCCCTAGGTGTAAGTAAACTGTCTTTGCTTTTTTCAATTATATGGGCGACCCAAAGGGAATAAGGAAGTAGTAAAGGTACAAGAGTAACTTTTTGGATTTACTTTTCTTCGGGAGGCACAAACTAAGGTAAAAATGAACAGGAAAGAGTACAACTTTTTTGGCTTTTAAAATGTTTCCTTTTTTTTAAATAAGTGATGAAGGTTAAAAAATGGTAAGGCAAGTGTTAAGGTAAGGTGAGGGACTAAAAAACACACGCAAACAGGCAAGGGAAAATGAAACACCCAAAAAAAGAAACATGATAAAAAAAAAAAAAACTCCTTCAATATTTCCCCGAAATCTACTTAATCTCACTAAAAACAAGCCAACAATGCTCAAACATAACACCACACTGTTCGCCTGCCCTGCACTTCTCTCTCCACAGCCAAACAAAATCCACAGTGCAAGCAAAGTAAAGCACACGTGAGCTAGGTCTTTTATAGGCGCTCAAACCTTTCTTAGAAGACTCAACTGATTGTCTGGTCATGTGTCTTTCTCACATGTCTAGTCTTCCGATTTTTCTGTGAGACTTGTACCCTGACTCGAGACCCAAATACTTGCAGGTCACTAGCAGGGATGTTCGAGCATCACCAGAACAGACAAAACTGTGCTTAGTATTAAGTATTATACTATATTTTGTGGAATAAAGTAGATTGAGGGATGACTAGTGGGCACTGTTTCTGCACTTTGCATGGAATAAACTTTCTGCCCTGAAGGACGAGGTCATCAGATAAGGGCAACTGCGAATGTCCTCATGCAGTGGTATTCAGAATACTTACTAGCCATTGGGCCTCATTCCGAGTACGGCGCTAACCAATGGCGCTATTAACGCCTTGGTTGACGCCGTACCCGGACCGGCAGCGCCTTGGTGGTTGGCGGAATTACCGCCCCATTCCAAGGTTGGCGGGGCGGTAATTCCCCAATCCCCATTTACCCTTCCCCATTCCCATTCTTGCCCCATAGGGCATAATGGGAGTGGGGAAGGCGTCAATTACGCCACCGTAAATTACGGTGGCGTAATTAACATCAAGGTCCCTTAGCGCCATGGTATTTAACGCCTGCTAAAAGCAGGTGTTAAATGCACCATGGCGCTAAGGGAACTCGGAGTATGGCGGTAAGGGATTACCGCCACCGCTCTCGTTAGCGGTGGCCGCTATCCCTTACCGCCATACTCGGAATGAGGCCCATTGTTTAATTGTTCCATGTAGTTGCTATGGCATCACAATATTTTACTTTTTTGGGATGTGGAGGTTATCAATGTGTACAATGAAAAAAACGGTGTTTTTAAATATTCTTCTTCAAGCTGACTACTTTCTACAACCCGTCTTTTCCACCACCTCATGCAGTAATGTGCACATAATGCTAAAACAGAATAAAAAAAGTTTACCGCTCAAGAAATGTCATGTCTGTACTGTGATTTCTGTGCATGCCTTGTGAAGCATGGTGTGACTTCTGCGAGGGATTATCAGTAGGGATGAAAACAAACAATGTCTTTTATTTAATCCAAGAATACATCAGTCGACTCGGAAATGACAAGCTTTGATCAGCATCTCATTTATATTCAAACCCTTTTTTTCTGTTTTACATGACTCATACTGTGTTTGTTTTAGAGTATGTGTCTATTATGATTGCCAGTGGTAGGAATACATTACAAGTACTCTAAAACAAATGAGCGACACTGTGGGTTAATTTTGGCAGGTTCCTTATTTGGACTACATACAGACCAACTATGCTACTCACGCACAGCACCAATTATTCTTCCATTCAGAAGTCGAACAGCACAGTACATCTCTACAGCCACCTTGCATACCAAGGTATAACGGCACTGTGACAGACTTGGCTCTTGCCTGGAGAAAGAAAAACACCTCTGTGCTGAGTGAAATAAAACCTGAAAACAGACTGGCATGCACAGCTCAGGGTGCTTCTGGTGTGCATGCACCACCACCACAACAGCAAAGCTATCCTACATTTTCAATCTCTTCCCTAGACCCTAACATTTCCCCGTGTTTCAGATCTGTCACAATGTCTGGAGGCAATAAAATTGACAGCGGTGCATGGGATACATCCTTCTGAATAAAATAGGTTTAGAATGTATTTCAATTGTCAACAGTTCCTTTTTCTCTCATAAAGCAACACTTATCAATATTGCAGTATTGCAGTATCTAATCACATTTTGTGTTGTGTTTTCTTACTTATTCCGTGTTGCATTCACCATTCCTTGACTCTTTTTTCGAAATACACATTATCATGTCCTTATATTTGTGAAAGTGATCAATATTGATTGAACCATGCGGAGTACAGATAGACCCGAATATAAAATGGTATACAATTGCTGCTAAAATTAACCAATCTTTGATTAGTTGGAATAAGATCAATTGCAGGTAGTAACAGCTGAACGTCCACTTGATTATGAGTTTGATTTATTCCCGATTCCTGGAGGGTGTCACAGCCATGTTTTCAGGGTGAGCTCCCCACAGCACGCCGGCAGTCAGCAAGTGTCTTATATATTCACTGCTTAAAAGTACCTTCCGCAAAAGTCAAACTGACCCTGAGCTTCTCTCCCCTCATCTCTTATATCAGATCAGTTATCCAGAACCTTTTGCATTCCTACAGTATTAAGACCATCAAGGTTACTCTGTGCGTTCCAACCAGACATGACAGGAATCCATCAAGGATGATCATTTTGGACTTCAAGGCAAACCCCTCAAACATACTGGCACCACATAAATAATTTAATAAATGTGCATGAAAGGAAATCTGCCGACAGTGAAATATTACAAGTGGCATGATTACTGCAGGTTCTGCAGCATACAGCTATATAACATGTGCTGGTATCTTATCCATTGATCATTTGGTGAAGGTTTCCAGAACACTCTGCTACCTGGAACAGACTGTATCACACCAAAGTTCAGCACAAGCTTATGATTGACACAACATGCAGGCTGATTAGAGAAAGTGAAGACATGGGTCAATGTTTCTTTGTCATCCAAATTAGGGAGAAGTGAGGTGTTTGCTTATTGCCTTTTTTCGTTTTATATCTTGGGTTTATGTCAGCATTTAGAATATATTCAAACAATGTTTAAGGATTGTAATTTAGAGAATATATTAATTGTGTTCATGGGTAAGGCATACCAACAAGGTTTGAGAATGTTCATGGTTTATGATCATTCATACCTTTGTAATACATACATACTAGACGTATGACACAAGGATACTTAGAATGTACAATCACATGATTCAGGAACTATGCTCCTAATAAAGATATAAATATCAAAATTCAATTTTTTAATTTGTTTTGAGTATTATGGTTAACAGAACCCAGGACATTGTACTTAAGTGCTTTTTTGTTATGTTTCAACATGGTGCATCTTTTTCAGAGATGTACATTGTGCTTCGTTTCTGTGGAGCACACAAACCCATACTCTGAATTTATAAGGTTTTGTTTTACGAACTATATGGTTCTATAGGTTCATGTATGTTCTGTATAACCAGACTGTTGAATATTTGCTTAAGAGATGACCATTTTAAATAAAATATAGTTTGGACATATGTAAATCAATGAAGAGGGGCATGGCAGGCAGCCGCCAAGATAGCTGCTTAAATAATTTCTGCTAACCAGGTAAAAAGTAAGGGCCACAGAATGTAATTGTCCCAAGAAAAAATAAATAAAGTTGCATTCAAACAATAGAACTAGTATGATAGCAGCTCTAGCAAAGTGAATTAACAACGATGGAGGTTCTGATATGTGACCAGTGCTGAAGCAGCTTCCAGAGGTTAAGTGTTGTTGGCCAGAGTACTATTTATTTATTGTTTGCTTGTTAGGCGCTTATACAGCAAGTAAAATAATGTTTCAAAGTACCCACAGGGCGAGGAGAGGGAACACAGGAATGAAATAAATTACAAAACACTATATTTAATAAGAGCAGTGGAGGGAAAAAGGATGAAAGGACAAACTTACTATGCCTTGTGAGTATTCAGAATGTGCAAGTGCACCAAGGAAGAGATCAGAGGGGGTAAATGCTCGGGAGTCAGAGCTCAAGGGTGAGCCACAGATGAAGTATGTGGGGGTGATGAGTGCTATAGGGCCTGGAGTCACGTTAGGTGTAAGTGCAAACCTCTAGGGCAGAGGGTGTTCCAAGGCAAGTGCTGAGGGTAGACAGGAGTGGGGCTGGTTGGGTGTGGGAGGTCAAGGGCCCTGTGGATGCATGAGGGCCCCAGACACCAATCACACCAACTGTGGGGTTAGCAGAGGAGAGATGAAGGGAAGGAGGAGATAAAGAGAAAAGTATTGAGGAGCTTCTGGAATTCAAGAAAGTCCTGCTCAAGGCACAGAGGCAGGGGGAGGCTGCTCTATAGGAGGGAGCCAGCTGAGGAAAGCGATCAACTACCTACCCTCTGTTTAGTGAAACACTTTACACTCAAAGAGTTGGTGCCAGAGGAACGTAGTGGTCTAGAGGGAGTGTATTTAGTGAGATAAAGTTGAAGATAGAGTGGTCCCTGGGCCCAGACAGCCTTGTGGATGATGCAAAGGGATTTGAATTTAATCTGTGCAGCAACAGGGAGCCAGTGAAGGCTTTTTAGGGCAGGAGAGATGCGGTAACTAGGCCTGAAGCCAAGGAAGGATAAGTCTCGCTGCATGATTCAGGATTAGCTGGATGGGTCGCAGAGTGGAAGAAGGTAGATTCAGGAGAAGGCTATTGCAATAGTCAAGCCTAGAGAGAACCAGGGCTCGGGGAACATTGAACCTCTTGGGGAAAGTGAGAAAAGGGAAATTCCTTTGAGAAGGAAGAGCTCAAAGTAGGACCTCTTGGCAATGCCCTGAGTGTGAGGAAGGAAGGAGAGAGAGGAGCCGAAGATGACTCTGAGGTTTCTGGCTTTAGAAGAAGAACCACTGGGAGAGCCCACGGAGAAAGGACAGAGTGAAGGGAAAAAGGAGGGAGCAGGGGACCTAATGGGAAGGATGTCAGTTTTACAGGCATTGAGGCAGAGGTCATTGGAGATGCACCAGGACTGGTGAGGACTTGTTGCAGGTGCAATGATGTGCTGTGAGGAGAGCGAGTTCAGTTGCTTCATCATAGGCTCCAACATGAGCGATTGATCAACGACTCATGGAGGTTGATTGTTTTCATGGAACAAATATAAATCACTCTGATGACATGATCATAAATGTAGTAAGTGAACTATGACAATGGCGACCATCTTTGAAGGTCTAACACTTCCTTGATACATGCACTTTAAAGCAATGTAAACGGTGCAGTTTCTTTCCTGTGGTATTACAAAGTGGCAGCTGAATATTACTGAGCTAATGAGCTCTGTAAAATCTATAAAATGTTAAGCTTAATTTAACTTCAAGAATTAAGTCATACAACATTGAATACAATGGTAAGGGCACCGGTGCCGGTAATCCCTTACCGCCCTACTACGAGGTCCCTCAGCAGGTCCCATCCTTAACGTGTGGTCAGACCACACGTTAAGGACGGGACCCACTGAGGGTCCTCAGAGCTAATAACGGTACCGCTAATAGCGGTACCGTTATTAGCTCCTTCCCCATTCCCATTGAGCCCTATGGGGGCTCGATTGGGAATGGGGATTGGTAATTGGCATGGAGACTTACCGGGTCCTCCAGGGTCGGAATGTCCCGGTAAGTCTGCATACCACCTACCCGGACCCAGAAGGCAGTCAGGGGTAGCCATGGTGCTGATAGCACCATGGTTGCCTCCTACCGTGTAGTGAGGCCCCATATATCCTGTGAACTCAAAAACATAATGAGGCTATAATAGGATTAATTATTAACCAAATAGAGGACTTTCATCTGTGCAAAATCTGTTTCCCCTCAGAATTGCAGAAAGGCAAAGCTTTATTTGTGAAGAAGGGGACAGAAAAGCCAGCCCTTACAACACAATGGGCCTCATTACACGGTAGGCGGTAAAAAATGTGATTTACCGTCATGGCGCTATTAGCGTGTCCGCCATCGTAGGAGACCGCTAATAGCGTTCCATTACGAGTTAGCGGACACGCGCATAGGGCTATGCCGGTAAATGACCCTACCGCCATGGCGCAAAAGCACCTTTCCGGCTCCGACCGAAGTGCTGATAGCACCTCCGCCCTCATGCTGCACGCTATTAGCGGTCACCGCTGTTAGCGGTCACTGCTATTAGCGGTCACCGTAAAAGACCGGAACCGGAAATAGCGTCATCGCACCGGAACGGGAACGGGCCCGGCGGCCATCTTTAAAAACACAATCCATTGCCATCCCCTGCACTCAGGACCTGCAGCAACACCACGACTGGCAAAACCACATCCCACAAGAACAAACAATGCCCAAGGCCCTAAAGAAAGCCGTTGCGCGCCAGCGCAAAGAACGCTTCTCAAACGAGGAATTGAAAATGCTGGCAGACACCCTGGCTGCAAATGCAGACGTAGTGTTCGCTAGCGACATGCGGCGCCCTGCACTTCTGAGAAAAAAGGAAATCTGGGCTGAGGTGGCGCAGAAAGTCAGTGCGGTGGGCTCCACCCCCCGCACCGTAAAGGACGTGCGCAAGCGGTGGGATGATCTGCGCCTCCGTGTACGCAGCATTTTATCGGCCAACAGGAATCTGGCCATGGGCACAGGAGGCGGAGGTGGATCCCCGATGAAGATGCAGGAGTGGGAGGAGACATGTGCCAGCACCATTGGCATAGAATCCATCGAGGGAGTGGGCCGAATGGAGTGTGGTGTGGCAACAACGTCAGACGGAGGTGAGTGACCACGCAAAACACAGCAATGCTAAGCATGAGTCCCTCCCCCAAATGTGAAATGGGAATTAGCTAATGGATGGGGTCATCACACACATGTACACAACCCTGCATATATGCCGTGCACATCCCCACACAACCACATGCATGCAGCACCTCACACACGTGTCACCCTGACACATGTCCGGATGACCCACCCATCTGGCCAACAACCTGCAGGCCCAAACTAGATGTCCAAATCCAAAGAACTGCAGCAACAACAACATATGCATGATGCACGTTGACCCATCACTGATGCTATCCCTGTCTTGCTCCCCCACAGGGTCACATTCTGACAGTGAGGAGCTGGACTCTGCAACGCAGGCCCCACCACCCAAAAAGCAGGCCAAGGGAAAGGATGCAGGCACCAGGCCCAGTACATCGAGGGGCACTGGGATATCTGGAGTGGCCCAGCGTTCAAAAGCCACACACGCAACGACCACACCAAGGGTCGAAATGCCATCCGACACTGTGGCAGCACCCCCACCACCCACCCCCATCACTCAGGAGCCAGTGCCAGAAGGCACGCCATCCACAGCCAATAGCTCTGTCGGGGAAGCAGCAGCCACGGCACCTATGAGTGATGTGGACGACCCATGTCTGACACCGGAAGGGCAGCGTACACCCAGCACCCAGCTGTCCCCACTCCACAGCCCATGCAACACATCCAATGGCAGCATCCATGAGGTGCATGCCGGAGATTCAATGGATGGGTCATTCAGTCCCGTGGCGAGCTCACCTGATGTCGGCCACATGCAGCAAGCTGCGCCGAGGAGTAACAGGGGCAGGGCCGCAGACGACACCATGAGCCTCATACGCCAGCGCCAGGAGGAGCTCAATGCCCTGGTTGCCCGGCAAGTGAGCGAGGCTGCCTCGACCAGGGAGGAGATCCGGGTGTTGTCAAGGGACATGAAAGCTGCCATGGACAGACACACGACGCGCCTATGTGACGAGATGGCCGCTGTGAGGCAGGTCCTAACGCGCATTGCTGAGGCGATGGAGAGCATGCGTCACTCACAGGGAGCAGATCAACCAGCCACCCCCTCGTCTACTAGCTCCGACCAGACAACCATCCTGCGCAGGTCCAGCCGGTCCTTGCGGCGGTCAGACTCACAACCCCCCAATGGTGGTAGTGGAGGAGGGAAGTAGGGCCAGCCTGTCCCTGTTGACACTTGGGAACTAATGCAGCACTGATGTGCACACCATGTTCGGTGGAGTTGTGGGGGGAGGGGGGTGAGGGTGTTTGGGGGAGTTGTGGGGGGAGGGGGGTGAGGGTGTTTGGGGGAGTTGTGGGGGAAGGGGGTGAGGGTGTTTGGGGGAGTTGTGGGGGGAGGGGGGTGAGGGTGTTTGGGGGAGTTGTGGGGGGAGGGGGGTGAGGGTGTTTGGGGGAGTTGTGGGGGGAGGGGGTTGAGGGTGTTTGGTGGAGTTGTGGGGGGAGGGGGGTGAGGGTGTTTGGGGGAGTTGTGGGGGGAGGGGGGTGAGGGTTGTTGGGGTGGAGGGTACATGCACGTTTGAATGACATAATGCTCAATACACACGTAATGGCATGGATAATCACATGACTGGACATTGATCATTGTGTATGTGTGCTTTATTGTTGAAGGGTGCACTGTGTTTATGTCCTCCATACACCCCGTGCCCTGAGCTGAACACCAATTGCACCCTCCTAATCCATGTGCATCAGAAACAATGGTCTATCAGGTGCTGCCGCACAGCACGTCCCTCATGGGCATCGCCACCTGCATGACCTGCAGCCCCCTCTCCTCCATCCTCATCCCCGTCATCATCCTCAGACGGTGGTCGCAGTTCTATGTCAGAGGGCATTGGCACATTCCGTCTGATACACATATTGTGAAGCATGACACATGCCATGGTGATCTTGGCCACCTTCTCATGCCCGTACAGGAGTGCCCCGCCCGACCTGCTGAGGCACCGGAAGCGTTCCTTCAATAGGCCGAATGTCTGCTCGATCACCACGCGGGTACGGGTGTGTGCATGATTGTAGTCCTCTTCGTGCCTGTTCTGTGGGTTCCGCACAGGGGTAAGGAGCCACCTCTTCAGGGGATAACCTGCATCACCTGCATGGGTGCAACAATGGGTATGTGTAAGTGTCTACATAATGTGGAGCGTGCACATATCACACAAACAAACATTGCATATTCAACGACATCCACAGATCCAAGCACGCATGGCAATCAGGGTAACTGCAATGTGGGAAGGTGAGGTGGTCCTTGCAAGTGGACATGCACCATGCCGCATACGGCAGGGATTGCCATGTCCCGCCTGAGTTTAAGTGATTTGTGTTTCCTGGCCCTGGCAACGTTAGTGCCACACTGCTAGTACACTGCCATTCCTTAGTTGATGTCCCCATGCTGTTTGATGGCAATACAGTGGTGGGGTACGGGTGTGCCTCACCACAATGGCTACAGGGGATCCATTTGTATGCACTCATGTGCGCGGACCATTTCTGATGTTGTTCAGCGTACATTTCAGTTGTGATTTTGATATGCATGTTGCTGATTTGTGTAATGGGGGAATGGTGTGTTGTGCGGTGTGCATGTTGTTTGGAATGGCCTGTTTGGCGTAATGGATTGATATGTTTGTCGAGGCACTCACTTCCAGCATGTGGTTTTGTCTCTGGTCCATTGTGGGCTGCCTCACTGTACAGTGATGCAAATATGTATGTCCATTCTTCTCATGACACCAGTTCACGCCCAGTTGGAGTATGCATCTCCCCCCCCCATTCACGCCCAGTTGGAGTATGCATCCCCCCCCCATTCACGCCCAGTTGGAGTATGCATCTCCCCCCCCACTCACAATCCACATCACACTGACATGTGGTCGGCCTGCTACTCACCAAGTAGCCACGAACGTTGTCCAGCATGTCGCTCCATGTATCGTGGTATTGTCGAGTTCCGCAGGACCATTGCATCATGGGTTGAACCGGGATATCGGGCACAGCAATGTGTGATGATCTTGTTGGAGTCACATACCATTTGGACGTTGATGGAGTGGTATAGCTTTCTGTTACGGTACACTGCCTCATTGGCATGTGGGACCACCAGTTCTACATGGGTACAGTCGATGGCCCCGATGCAACTTGGGATGCCTGCCAGTGAATGGAAGCCAACTTTGGTGTTGGAGATCTCCTGGGCAGTCCGTGGCATGTATATGTGTTGACTTGTGTGCTTCAGGAGGGCATCGAGCACCTGGTTCAGTGTGCGTGAGAATACTGGTTGTGATATGCCATGCATCTGACCTACCGTATGCTGGTAGGTGCCTGTGGCCAAGAAGTGGAGCACTGTTACTACCTTAAGTAGAGGGGGGATGTCAATGAGACTCACAATGTCGTTGTATATCATGTCTACTATGGTGGTGATGGTATCCCAGTTCAGACGGTACAGGGTGTGTATCTGCTCAGGGGTTAGGTTGACTGGACTGGCTCTGATCCTGGAAATTGGTGGCTGCCTCTGTGGTATCACTAGGTGCACTGGTGGTGCTTGCTGCGCCTGTCTTGCCCTCCTCCTCCTCCTCCTGCGTCTCCTCTGTGCTGCCTGTTGTTGTAGCTGCTGCACTGCAATCATGTCCTCTAGCCCATGTAATGCTGCTAGTATTGCATCCATCTTGGTGTGGGAATGGGTGTGGGGAGGGGTGTGGTGTGCTCTTTTGTGCTGCCAGTCTCCATTGCCTCCACCTGTGCTGATTTTGTCCACCTGTGGCAGGTGGGAACTCTGCTGTGCTCTTTTAACGTGTGGTTCGCGATGCCGGTATTAGCGCCTTGCCGGTAAGGGTTCTTTGGGTCTACTACATGCCGGTATTGCCATGTACGCATGGTTCGTGATGCCGTGATATTAGCGCTATGCCGCTATTTCCGGTCTGAGAGGGTGCGCGCTCACGGACTTGCCGCTAATAGTGCCACCGTACTTAGCGGTGCCGCTAATAGCGGTATGTCCGGTTCGTGATTGGGGAGGGGATTTACTGATACCGGTAATCCCTTACCGGTAACGGTATGTCCCTACCGCCTACCGTGTAATGAGGCCCAATGTGAATAGTGCTTTAAATGCTTTATTTCTTTCATGTTTGCAAATTCTATTGAACGGTTGGCAAATTAGGGTGTTAAAGCAAAGGAAAAAAATGCCCTTCATTGAATTAATATGAGGGGAAACCATTCTAGCAGAGAATTATATATTACAACTTTACATGGATAATATCCGAAAAATCCAGTCACTGATGACCAAACCAACAATAGCAGTAGGAATTCAGGCGGCAACAACCACCTGTTTTGACAAGAAATGCAGAGAGTTTAAGAGAAGCCAGAAAGAGATATAGGGATATATTAAATGCTGAAACAGAAGCCTACCATGCAAAAAAATGAAAACCCTGCCGGAGGCACGTAGTAATAAGGACAGTGCCACACGTTGTCAACTGATAAAACATTGAACAAAAGGAAGAGAGAAACATAAGAAAGGGAATATCATGGATCACAGGTGGGCTAACCACTTTAAGGCCCTATATACCGACATGGCTAAGGAAGGTAAGGTAAATATCACAGACAAGAGTAGATTGAATATAGCCCATATGCCATTGCTATTTGAGGTGAATGAATCCCTGGGTTCAGATAAAATACCTATGGACCTATTATAAATTGAGCCCAGAATATGTGCGCCATATCTGACCTGTCTTTTCAATGCGATTTTAGCATTGAATAAGGTGCCCATCACAAAGACAAAAGCAGACATTTTCCCCATATACAGGAAAATGACTGCTAATGTTCGATCAATCTCTTTATTAGACTCAGGAGGGTACATGTTTGCAACGGGAAATACTGACCCACTTAGAGGCATTTGTAGAAGACAACAAGGTCATACATCATTTGCAAGCAGGGTTTGAGACAGGAATTAGGACCATAAACCAATATCAAGACTTATCCTGTTATTGAAAACTACACAGCCCTACATATTATGACCTTATATCTGTTGTATATTGACCTGAGAACAACATTTGATTGCATGTCATGTAGGCTACTTTGGAATCTTCTAAGATGTCTGGGTGTGAAGTCAGCCCTTCCATCGGATATACTACTATAAAGTTTACAAAGCTACTGTAAGGTGTGGAGTACATGGAGAAAAAATTACCTTTTTAAAATAGACAAAGGTGTATGGCAAGGATACGTGCTGGCACCAAAACGTTTCTGCATCTACAACTATCAATTAATAACTAATTTACGCATAATTGATACAGATGAACCCTCCCTTGGCAAGGTTAAATGTCCTATCCTGATGATCGGAGATGATGTGGTCCTTATATCAAGAGCACCAGGCCTGCAGAAACAATTTACAAAATTCAGTAAAATCCATTACAAACACTTTTGCAGAGTGGTTACAGAGTGTTCTGTTGCTGTGTTGGCGTGCTACTCTGTTGCAAATTTGTTCTCTCTTTCTATCATTTTTGAGGCCGATCCTCTTTCAAGTCCATTACAACACTTCCTGTATAGCTGAGCATTAACAGAGTGTTCTGTGTTAAGGGTCCAAGGTTTGGACTTGGGCTTGCCCAAGCTCAGTGGCCCCTCCGTTTGGTGTAGTTCTTCATTGGCTTTTTTCCTGGACGTCATTCAAAAAGCAACAGGCAGCAAGAAGAGCACCATCACCTCATCATTCAGCTTCGTTTTACGGTGTGAGAGAAAAAGGGGTTTTGGGGGGGCGCTAATGCAACATTACAACAGCTAATGATGCTAGTGGAACTTTTTGAGTTTAGCACTTACATTTTTTTTGTCGCGCCACACTGCACTTAAACTCTTTTCAAACTCACAGTGACTAGGCAGTTGAGAATTTCATTTCCCTTTGAGTTGTATACCTGAATTTAAGTACAGGAAACGACCTACCAACAGTAGTTTTGTTTCCTTTGACATTGCATTATTGTTAACATCACGCATACGAGAGGCTTTACTTAACCTTGGGTTTGCACCAACAATCAATTCCTAGTACATACTTTCAACTTTGATTAAACACGCATTTAGAGATTTCAAGGAGCCTGCGGGGCTAGTCCCTTTGATCCTCAGAAACAACTAATAAAATTATGCGTGGTAAATCCAAACGGTATCCAATGTAGAGCGCTGATCCCCAGCTTGCTGGAAACTCCACAGGACACAATGGTACTCACCACGCAGAGTCCCCTGGCATAATGACAAAGGGAAAGATTCCTACATTCTTACACCAACAGCCACTCAAACTGTTTAGCCCTGTGATTAAGGAGGGCTGTGCGGTGTCTGACAACACCCTAATAACTATAAATGAAACGCTGGAAAACCTGGATAATCCATCCAGTGAGTGGAATTTCAGGTAACGTTCTTACAGAAGTCGAACCCCAAGCAAACACCATCATTTCTGAGGCCTGCGTGAGCCTGGAGAATGAGATGAAAGTGTTAGAATGTCTGTGAGAATGACTCTTTGTATCTCTGGGTCTGTTCACAACTCAAGATGCATCTACTGAGGTGATACCCGACACACTCAGATCCGACAGCAAAGGAATAAATGACTCCACAACATCAAGAGACCTCAGTTCACTTCCCTTCCAAGGAAATGACTCAATGAGTAATGAATCAATGGAAGGCGGATCTACATCTTTGGCTGCCTTAAATACGGTGTGAGAGAAAAAGGGGTTTTGGGGGGGCGCTAATGCAACATTACAACAGCTAATGATGCTAGTGGAACTTTTTGAGTTTAGCACTTACATTTTTTTTGTCGCGCCACACTGCACTTAAACTCTTTTCAAACTCACAGTGACTAGGCAGTTGAGAATTTCATTTCCCTTTGAGTTGTATACCTGAATTTAAGTACAGGAAACGACCTGCCAACAGTAGTTTTGTTTCCTTTGACATTGCATTATTGTTAACATCACGCATACGAGAGGCTTTACTTAACCTTGGGTTTGCACCAACAATCAAATCCTAGTACATACTTTCAACTTTGATTAAACACGCATTTAGAGATTTCAAGGAGCCTGCGGGGCTAGTCCCTTTGATCCTCAGAAACAACTAATAAAATTATGTGTGGTAAATCCAAACGGTATCCAATGTAGAGCGCTGATCCCCAGCTTGCTGGAAACTCCACAGGACACAATGGTACTCACCACGCAGAGTCCCCTGGCATAATGACAAAGGGAAAGATTCCTACATTCTTACACCAACAGCCACTCAAACTGTTTAGCCCTGTGATTAAGGAGGGCTGTGCGGTGTCTGACAACACCCTAATAACTATAAATGAAACGCAACCCAACAAGGAAAACCTGGATAATCCATCCAGTGAGTGGAATTTCAGGTAACGTTCTTACAGAAGTCGAACCCCAAGCAAACACCATAATTTCTGAGGCCTGCGTGAGCCTGGAGAATGAGATGAAAGTGTTAGAATGTCTGTGAGAATGACTCTTTGTATCTCTGGGTCTGTTCACAACTCAAGATGCATCTACTGAGGTGATACCCGACACACTCAGATCCGACAGCAAAGGAATAAATTACTCCACAACATCAAGAGACCTCAGTTCACTTCCCTTTCACGGAAATGACTCAATGAGTAATGAATCAATGGAAGGCGGATCTACATCTTTGGCTGCCTTAAATATGGTCTTGCAATCTTTCATTTGTCTCTAGGACACCGTATTTCATGCAATATGACTAAACACACAATATTTGAATGAGATAAAATCACTTCTGACCAAAGAACCTCACCTCTGTGTATTGAAACTTAGCGATAAATCTGCTAATCTTGACTCGAACAAGCTGCCACCAAGGGATCGAGATGTGACGGATACCCTGCACAATGAAGACAGTGCAAAATCTTCTACAGAAAGAAGATCATATGATACTTCTTCATTAACAAAATCCCTACTAGAAAAAAAGCTATCTAAAATTCAATCAAATGAGAAAGTTAAAATGAACGTAACATCACATGCACAGGGTTAAAATCCCGATACAGATTTGGCAATGAGAAATCAAGCATGCAATATTCCAAAATGAGTAGGGACACTACTTAGGGTAGGTCCCAGGAATGTTGGATTGGAATAACAAAGAAACACCAAAAACTAAAAGAATCCTGAAAGTAAATCCCATCAGAAGTCTTACCCCATTAATTGACTTAACTAAAAACAAATGTCAAAAAACCAAAGCATGCACTTACCAAAGCCAGTATAACTAGGAGGAAGATCTAACAGATTCAGAGGTGTGTAAAACGATGAGAAATCATCAACAGGACAAACTGCCTAAAAAGAGACTGAGTATTTCCTAATTTTCGAATCTACACGTGACATTGATCACAACACTGCACCTAATAGATGCAGACTGCTAGTGCTTCTTAACTCCATTCAACAACTGAGCTCAATCTCATCGGCAGACATTAAATAGGTACTTTTTTATTATTATGAACATTTAGGGAAATGTGCAGTAGATTTCCATTCAAAAATGGTGGAAAACGTATAATCGATCGACGGGAAGCCAATTTACTTCAAGTATTTGAATGCTTCTATGCACGTGAACAAGAAGAAGTAAAAGGCTTAGCCCAAGTTAAACCAAGGATTACAATAACACGCCATTTTGACTCGAACAGTAAGCGAGATGCTGCCCGGAATCATGTACCGTCGAAATGGGGTTGACTTTCTTCAGTCTTGCCAGCCACAGTGCAATGCAGACTAGGCTTTTTTTAATGCATGGAATATTATAAGTTGAAACTCCTGAGGATATAACTCCTTTTTGAATGGGCAAAAGAATGAGATGTGGGATAAATCTTACCTGATTTTTTTGCAGGAAACATTGCTGAGGTCAACGTCTGTATGGGTTGGATTTACTGTTGTGTCTAAGTTTGCGAAAAAATTGTATTAGACGCAGGCCAATGGGGGACCTATTACGGCTGTAAAGGTATCAAAGGGACTGGGTGTGACTAAATTAGCAACCAACTCAGATGCTACATTGATCATAAGGATCATTGATACAACAAAACTTCTAGGAGTTCCTTGGCTCTTGTGATCAACAAATATTTCAACCCATTCAGTGCATCTCTTAAGGAGACTTTGAATGAAAATTGAGGACACCTTGGTTTGCTGGTCAACTGATAATCCACAAGCAGGTATCGTGATAGCAGGGGATTTTAAATGTAAATGTTTGGTAAATGACTTTGATTGGAAAGATCTGGATCATGGGAGGGGACTAACGGCTGTCATGCATAAACAGGAAAAGTTATAAACAGAAAGGTTTGGTCGAAATTTCTCTCCAGATGGGCATTTACACAAACAAATGTATTACATGACGGGGGCCTTAGAGAAGAAGTGACATGTTCTAACACCTTTGCAACATCAGTGATCAATTACATGTTTGTGAAAACATTTGAATTGAAGCAAATTGCAGCACTTAAAATTTTTAAATACTAGCGATAATGCAATTCTTCAATTAGCACTGACAATCAACGGCGTTGTGGAAAATACATTACTAATGTCAGAAAAACATTGGCATCTAACACGGGAAATATGGTTGCCCAATACTGTTTGAACTGAAGAGATGTTAACTCTGGGCTCCTAGAGTGGTGGACTAACCTGTGTAACAGCAAAAACCAATTACAAACTCCCCCAGAAAATGTTCCAAAGCTGCTTACTAGACAAAAAATAAATAAGGGATAGAAAGATGTTTAAACAAACACACACTCCCATTCATTCAAAGAGGCTTAATTATGACACTGCGATCCAAACCCGTAAATGTATATTGCGAAAAGATGTAAGAAAAATACGTAAAAGTTTTGATATGAAGTGGGAGGAGAAAGGCAACCATAAAAAGATCATAACACTACAGTATAAGAATTGGTGTAAATCATATAAAATACACACATTTTGATACCAATCCAGACTTGCTGTATAACATTTTCAAAAAAAAAAGACACACACGCCATTTGGAGGCCGATTCATGGAATTAAAGTGCGGTGAAAATTCCTGCGCAAGCACGTGAAAGCATGCAAATCACAGCGAAAACCACGCACAGCAATTCATGGAAGTCTGTGAGCATGTAAATCCATGGATGTGTGCTAAAATCCTGCGTGACGCATGCTGGCGCACACGTCTTCAAACAGCGTGCGCTACGCGCAGAGCGAAAGCACACATAGCAAAGCGCACACAACAAAAGTAGGCGTAACACGGGCATAACACGCGGAATGGGGAACAACGCATGAAAATGTGGGCGTCACGGGGGAAGTACAGGAGGCAAATGCGCAGAATGCCCACATGCGCGCCTACAATACGTATTCATGGAATCGAACGGGGCTAAGGCATGCGCCAAAAAAGACGCGCTAGTCCGGAAACACATACGCCAGCAGGAAGCAGGCGTACGTGGACCCGCACAGCATAAAAGTGCGCACAAACAACAAACAAGCTCAGACGCCAAGATGAATATACCGTTCCTCGCAGCAGTGGTTGTGGGATATCGCAGGAGGAGGATAGTCAGGGCCAGAATTTTTACACACAGAACCAGCCTTTTTGGGATGCCTGATGACCAGGTGGATGGGAGGTACAGGTTTCCACCTCACATAATACTCGACCTGGTGAGTGAGTGGGAGGATGACCACACATCACCCACCCTGTGCTCCCAAGCACTGAGCCCCTTGGAAAAGGTGCTCAATGTACTGCACTTCTTGGCCACTGGTTCATTTCAGCGGACAAGTGCCATAGTGGGGGGGGTCTCACAGGCCACGCAGTCACGCTGCCTGCACCAGGTGTTGGCCATCATGACTGCATGCCCATCAGTCCGCAGGCACATATACCTGCCCAGAACACCTGCAGAAAGGCAGGCTGTCGTCCAGGATTTTTACGGGGTGGCACACTTCCCCAAAGTGCTAGGTGCCATTGACTGCACCCATGTGGCTCTACGTCCTCCCAGGGCAACTGAGCACATCTACAGAAACCGCAAGCACTGGCATTCCATCAACGTGCAGGTAGTATGTGATGCCAAGGGAATCATCACCTCAGTATATGCCAACTATCCAGGGTCCACCCATGACAGTTTCATTTACAGAATGTCAACCCTAAACCGGGACCTAGAAGCTGGGCGACATGGCGATACATGGCTGCTTGGTGAGTATAAATGCCCCTGCACATGTATGCATCTCAGATACTGAGTAATGTCACAACCCCACTAATAATACCCATCAACACTTCCCCAGGGGACAGTGCCTACCCACTGAGTCACCCACTTGATGACGCCAATTCGGAACCCGACCACACCACTCGAGGTAAGATAAAACACAGCCCATATTGCAACCTATATGACCGCTCTGGTGGGCAGCTGCTACACGCGCCCCCAATAGTGTGCAGGATCATAGTGGCAGCATGTGTCCTGCACAACGTTGCAACATGCCGGGACCTGCCGGTGAACATGGTGGTGTCCCCACATCCCCAAATACAAGCATGCCCGCTGCGCATGGGAGGGGAAAGGGCACGTGGTGAGGCAGCCCGTAGGCAGCTGGTGGCTAATTATTTCACCTAAAAACACACCCCTGTGGAGTGCACACAGCCCTGGCACATACCAGCTGACAATCAATGATGATGACATAAGGGACACTCAACTGTCACAACCATAACAGCCTGAGATTGGTCATCTGGAATTGTTACATTGTGTCCATCCCTACCAGCCGAAAGACAACCAATGCTGTGTCACAAAAAATGAGTTTGAAGGGGAGTCAAAAAGGCAGACAATGAGGACACCAAGATGGAAAAGCAACACATTCGCAGCATGTCGTGTTGCACTGGCATCACACATCAGCCTGTGAGTGGCATGTCCAATACACATACATGACACATACGTCATGTAGCATAGTCATGGTAAATTAGACAACTACAGTGATATGTCAGTGAATGAGTACTGTCACACATCCATGTCACATGGACATGATGAGAAGATTAATGCAGAATAGTGTTACAAAATATGCATGTGCCACACACTGCAACACTTCCAGTGTACAATAAGACAGTGATTGTACGCAGATGTACACATCAATGGTTGGTCACTTCAACATGACAGGAAACAACTATCATGTTCCACATGCAAACAGGCCCTAAAAATAAATTTCAGCAGGCCAATACTCCCTTGCCCTGAATGGTCTAATCATTAACATAACCAGGTAACTAAAGTGGCATAATGTGGGGTGTAAACAATGACAGAAGCATGTCACATGTGTGGCCTTAGGGATGAAAAACGCATATGAAAAATGGGATAATCTAAACAATCAGCCTGATTGAACACAGAAAAAAATCAGAACAATGTTGTTGCAAGATGATAATTCAAGTGCAACAGCAGTAATGTGGGGCTACTGTGGGCAGAAGGGATACTGTCATACCCAAATCAAAGGCACATGAATGTATTGGAGGAAGCACATGGGTGACCCATAACACTCAGGAGTACAAACCCTCACCTGGCACTCAATCAGAACCCATCACCCAAACAACATACACATGGATTACACACACATGCATGGGCACTCACCGGACAATGCATCGTAATCAGGTAGCGCTCCCACGACTTGGATCTGTTCCTCTGTGACGAAGGTCCCAACAACAGACTCATGTTCAGTGAGTTTGTTGTCCTCTGGTGGAGACTCACCGCCAGTCACCAGAGTAGCGGCATGCGTTGAGGCAAGCTTGTTCTTTGCTCTGTGTTTCGGGTTATTCCACCGCTTGTAGCAATCATCAGCTGTGCGCCCCACAAATCCAAGGGCACTTATGCGGTCCGCAATGGTCTGCCAGTGTGCCCTACGTTGACCAGGTGTGGTCTTGCACCCTGCAGTCACCACCATTTCGTGGCTATGTGCCGACACATAGGTCACAAGTGCATCAAGTTCGGCGTCATTAAAGCTAGGCTTCCTTGACGTGCCGGGCTGTGTAGCCGTTCTGGGGTCTCAGCCTGTAGTGCCAGAGCACCCTTCTTCCTCTTTTTCAAAGGTGGAGCGGATCCTGAGTGGCTTGCGCCGCTCTGGTCAGTAGGGGCAGAGGCGCAGGTGGACTGGGTACTGGGAGTGTGCGAAGGCACAATAACCATAGGTCTTAGTGCAGGCATTGGCTGAAGTGTGATGTTGTCAGGGGCAACGTCAGTTTGATCGACCAGGACCGACACTGTCCTGGCTGGGAGACTCAGAGCTGGGGTTAATAGAGCTGCATCTGCCCCTGCAGCCTCCCCATCCTGCCTACTTGGGGCAGCAGATGACATCGCTGCCCCAAATCCACGTGGCCTGGTGACACAAACTTGCACTGGCACATGTGGCTTAGACTTGCTGACCTGGAAGTCAGCCTGGGAGTCATCCTGTGCCGGGTCAGGTGCCACAATGGGCTGGTCCAACAAGGGCTGAGCTGGGATGGTGTCAGCCACGTTTCCCTCAACCATGGGGGGGAGCATGGGTGTCCCTGATTGGTCCTCCACACATGGGGGTCTACGGGCACCCTGCAAATCCTGGCCACGTCCCCTACTGTGCCCACCACGCCCACCTTTTGGAGGTCGGCCACCTTTGCCTCCATTACCACTTGGTCGCCTCCCAACCATGGCACTGATGTTGTTGTGCGTATGGGAGTTGCAGTAAACAATTGTCCTGGGCAATTGGGGGTGAAAGGGGTAGGGTACTAGATGGAATTCATGCCCTAGTGCTCTAGCAAGGCTGTCTGTGACCCCTGGGGGAAGATGACGGGTCACACAATGCACAGGCACCCCGAAAACAAAAAAGTAATGTGCACGCAACCCCTCTTAGACCACGTGCATTGAAAAATGAACCCGCACTACGCTGTGGCACCCAGAAACACAAAAATAGGTGTACGCATGTTACAGGCAGCCTACAATGACCTCTGAAGGGGTACGCGACAACCGTGGCTTGCACAGTTGGTAAATGTGTGCGCGACTCACCATCAGCCTGGAAAAAGAACGTGAAAAAAAGCGCATGTTCGCGTTGGCAACACCCCCACCAAAAGAAGAATTGTACGCTGTCTGAGGAGACAGGACAAATGAAAAAGTGAACTCTGTTTGAGGAAACAGGCCCAACAAAAAAAATTAACGCTGTCAGAGGTAACTGGGAGTACGAACTTGAAACGCTGTGAAGTAATCGCGTGTGAACCGACAAGAAGTACAGAATGCACCCACTCGATCTCTACACGCAAAGCACGGACAAGGAAATGGGGTCCTACACGTACCTTTTAAGGCGGCCCACGCGTACAGCGTCACTTACGCGTGTACACACTAAGGCCCTTTCCTCCAATTACACTAGCTGACACTCGGATGTGCAGTTTTTGGACGTGTACGATGAACATGCACCCGTGTTGATGGAAACGTCCGTGCGCGTCATGTCACAGACACGTAGGCCCTTTCCTCGGATTACACACATTCACACGCGGACGTGAAGTATTTTCACGCGCCATGAGCCACTATGGCCACATCACGAGGGAAACGCCTGCGCGCGTCACGTCACAGACTCGCTTACGTGCTAAGGGTCTTTGGTCCAATGAAACCGCATACGTGTGCTGACACACTTACGCGGTAAGGGCCTTTCCTCGAATTACATGCAGACGTGCAAGATTTTCACGTGCCAAATCACTTCGTATCAAGCTGGCCGTGCAACAACACACGGAAGACCACGCTCCTGCCCAGAGGCTGAATTACAGCCCCCCAGAGCCCCGAGCACGCTCCCACCTGCCATCTGCTGCTGCCTGCCTGCCTGCTGCCCACGTGCCCTGCTGTTTGCTGCCTGCACATCATCCATCAGCAGGGGGGCAGTTGTTGTGACCACCCCTGCTGGAACTGAAGACTCCCGACTCCACAGCCCAGCCCACGGACCCAGTTGCCCACCCACACCTGCCTCTGGGGTTGCCATGTCGGGCACACCAAGATCTGGCACCACTGGCAACCCCCAGCCAGAGAGGCAGAGGGCCACCAGCTTCAGTGCCAGGGATGTTGGTGTCCTGGTGGAGCAAGTCGTGGGGCAGTATGATGTCCTCTTTGGAAGTTCTCGCGCCGACTGTGAATGATGGACCAGGATCTGGATGGACATCGTGCCTGCCATCAACATGGACGGGGTGCCAGTCCGCGACTTCAAACATGTCAAGAAGCCGGAAGGACTTCAGGTCCAGGACTCTCGACAAATCCCGGTGCCTCTTGAAGGCATCGGATGCCAAGGGGCGCCGGGGCCACCTGTCCGATCACCGAATGAGGGTCCTGGAACGCATATGCCCAGCGCTTCATGTCCAGGTCCTTGAGAGGCAGACCCGTCTGGAGTCGAGCGATAAGTGTACATTCATACTGATTGGACGCTGTGCATGTCGTGGTGTGCCAGTAGTGTGCAGGTTGCACATGTGTTTTTGTAGGGCCATGTATGGATGTGTATGTACAGGGGCGTGCGGCTGACACATGCGAGTCCTGTCATGTGTGAGACACATGGATGGTGTATGTGTGGGTAAGCATGCAGGCCAAATGCAGATGTGGGAGCACACGTTTGAATTACTGTGTATGTACGTTGGCATGGTTGTGGTGTCACACATGGATGTTTGTTCCAGCTGCATGTATCTGCACTGTGTACATGTGCATGTGTGTGTATTTGACAAGTGTACAACTGTGATGCAACATGGATGCATGTGGCACTGACATGTAGAAGGCTGAATGCCAGATGTGATATGGATGGCGATCTCATCACTCTGACAGTTGGTGGACATGCACACACGCATTTAAGTGTGTTGGTGTGTGTGCATGTGTTGTGTACTCCCTGTGTTTCATGTGACATCAGGCGCACCTTCGGATGCTGATGCTGTTGTATGTGTATGGATGGTGCTGCCTGGTGCAATATTGCTGTGGAATTGCTCATGTGTGTGAGTAGAAATGACATGTGTGTCAGGGAGTGTGATGCCATGTCTGAAGTTTGACACTGCCACTCATGTACAACTGTCATGTGTGTATCAGTCCATTGTACAGTGCCCTGATGCCTGTGTTCTATCTCTCCCTGTCTGCAGCGTCAACTGATGAAGAGGGTGGAGAGGGTGCTGTGGAGCAAAGTTGCAGGGATCGCACCACCAGTGTCACGACCCTCAGCCCTGACCCTCACTGACAAGCCCACAAGCCAGGTGGGATCAGGGCTCGGATCTTTAATAAGGCCAGACTTCCACTTTTCAATCCCTCTTGGGGCCAGTCCTGGCACCTTTGGTGCCAGGCTCATCAGTTGGGAGAGGCATCTGCTTAAGGGACTATTTTATTAAGGCTTTCAGCCAAAATGGAGGCATCCACATAGCTAGGTTCCTAGAACCAAGCTATGCGGTCTACTGTTTTGGGTGTGATGGCCTAGGGACTATTTTACCTGGACTACTTTACAGTGGCTATTTAAACCACACCCGAACAAGAACACACGCTTCACGTTACTTTGCTTCTAGCAACGTGACGCTCACCGTTTCCAGCTTCTCTTGAACCCGACGAATTCCGGACCTGCAGAAAAAACAAAGAAACTTTGTTAGCAGCAGAATCTTACCTGCAATCTTCATCCATCTCTGCTCACAGCTCCTGGGCAACTCTGTTGGAGGAGTTCGCCGCCCGAATCAAGGGACCAGAGAAAAGGAGAAAGACCTTATTAACGGAGGCACTAGAGACATTACAACCATAAAAGCGCTTAAGGAATTACCTGGCTGGCTACTTCTCAACCGGCACTGCTCCGGAAACCCCATCTGCGCTGGGTACTCTCTGCGACCTACAAAAGGGACAAAAACAGGTCAGTGAGTACAAGGCATCGCTGCGCTACGCAAAGCGCCTCCTTACCGCATCATAGCGCTATAGCGCGCCATCACCTCCCAGTGAGAACCAGCACATCCTATTCTCTGAGTGGACACTCCACGCCCCTAGAGGGCATAAAAGAGACATTAGAACAGACAAAAGGCATGCAAGAAATACGACGCCATTAATTGCAATAAGACCTACCTGAAAGAAACTAAAGGGGCTGCAGTCAGTGAAGTAACTGGACCGCCAGCGCCCACAAAAGCCAACGTGCCCCTGCCCAGAGAGCAGGAGAGAGAGCCCACCGATTCCGGCAACCAGGTGAGGGGCTGGAAATATAAGGAGGTGGGGGATTAAACTGCTTACCTCGGCCGCCCAGTCCTGACATAGTCTTCATTTTCCAAGCAGAATTCTCTCGACACTGAGGCCACAGGGGAACCATCAGGAAGGGCATCAGCGACCAGCTGGCTGGGTGGCGTCCCCGTGGATACCAGGTGAACGTAACAGAACACGAAGCCTCACATAAATAATCCACCTGGGCGCCATGGAAACATCAGAAATTGACCAATAGGCCCAATTGTTGGGGGACCTTCGTGCTGAGGTTCATTCAGCTCGACAAGAGACTAATGCACTCCGGAGAGACTTAATAGTGACCAGGGAGCGCACCGACGAAATCAGCAGACAATTCTTGCAATCGCAAGCAGGGCAGACTCCTCTGCCTGGGGGAAATCCGCTGAAGCAAACTCCTGTTTCCCCATCTCATGCCCCCACACCAGTACAGATCACGCTGCCTGGAACAGTTCCCCTATCACCACCAGAAAGGTTTTCAGGGGACCCACGGAAGTATGCAACATTTATAAATCAGTGTCGCCTTCATTTCCTTTGTCGCCCTGGGGCATTTCCCAATGACCAATCTCGGGTAGCTTTCATCCTTTCATACTTGAGTGGAAGCGCAGCAGATTTGTCAGTGCCGTTAGTGACCCATAACAATCTGTTGTTACAGGACTATGGGGGGTTCCAGAGAGAGATGGAAAAACTGTTTGCTCGCCATACCCATGAACAAGCAGTGGATAACAAACTTTTCTCCTTCCGGCAGGGAAACCAAGACTTGTTAACATATATTGTAACCTTCAATAGACTGGTGGCTGAAGTCAGGTGGCCAGAGAACAAAAGAACCACGTTATTCCATTGAGGCTTAAGAGGTGAATTAAAGGACGTCTTGGCCCAGGTAGTTGATCCTCCCAGAGACTGTACCGAATTCATAAATCTAGTCGTGCAGCTAGATCATCGTTTGCAGGACAGAAAAGCAGACCGGTCCAAAGCAGACTCACGGATAGTTTATGTTCGGCCTAAAGACAATGCACCACGGGGGGCAGACAACACCGTAGAACCCATGCAGATCGGAGGATTACGACCTCCATTAACAAATCAAGAGCAGGAAAATAGGAGACAACAGCAACTTTGTTTGTATTGCGAAAACCAGGACATTTCCTGAAAGACTGACCAATTAAACCCCTTAGGAGAACAGTTGGGGCCACAGAAAAGGATGAAGGTAAGGAATCGGAAAACTACCAAGCTCGGCAACCGTAGAGGTCAGTTTGTCGAGTGATGAAAAAGAGCCACTGACCTCACACTTTGCGATACCCGTGATCTTAATAAATCATCAACAATCGTCAAAGATGCATGCCGCAGAAGCGTACTTCGACAGCGGAGCAGTTTGGAACTATATAGATCAAGAGTTGGCAGCAGAGATGGTGCTCCCTTTGTGTTCTAAATCTACCAGGGACAAGGTGATGACCGTGGATGGGACGCAAATCGCCTCCGGGCCAGTAACCCAGTGCACAGCAGTAGTAACCTTGCTGTGCCAGGATGGTCATCGGGAGTGTATTTCATTCGATCTAATAAAGGCACCTCAATTCCGGTTGATACTAGGGATGCCATGGTTGGTTGCTCACAACCCTTTGATAGACTGGCGGGCACGAAAATTAACCTTCTCCAGCAACTGCTCCATAACCTGCTATTCCCCTGACCCGAAACCCGACTCCTGTGGCTCCAAAACTTCCAGTATTAAAGCCTCTACCTTGGGAGTAACTAATACTTTGTCAGATGAATATCATGACTTTCAGGATGTATTCCAAAAAGACCAGGCTAACACATTGCCGCCGCATAGGCCTTATGATTGTCAAATCGACTTTGTTCCTGGGGCCCAAATCCCATGCGGGCGGATTTACGCTCTCACCGAGCCAGAAAACCTTCACCTGAAAACCTATTTGGACCAGTACCTCGCAAACGGCTTCATCCGCCCATCTAAGTCTCCAGCAGCCAGTCCTTTGTCCTTCGTACCAAAAAAGGAAGGGGACTTGAGGACCTGTATTGATTATCGTGCAATGAACCAGATAACTGTGAAGAACCGCTACCCCTTGCCCCTTATCCCGGAAATGCTAGACCAAGTCAAAGATGCCCAGATCTATACCAAATTAGACCTTCGGGGAGCATACCACCTGATCCGGGTCAGAAGTGGAGATGAGTGGAAAACCACTTTCCGTACCAAATATGGCTTGTTTGAATATCAAGTCATGCCCTTTGGCTTGTGTAACGCGCCTGCAGCGTTTCAATATTTCATGAATGATGTCTGGAGAGAACTGATTGACGTTTGCGCCTTAGTATACATAGATGACATCTTGATCTTCTCAGCCTCAAAACAAGATCATATCAGGCATGTTCGTTCAGTCCTCACCAAGCTCCGCCAACATCGTTTGTACGCAAAGCTGGAAAAATGCTTTTTTCACGTCACCGAAGTAGAATTCCTCGGTTTCATCCTTTCGCCGAAAGGCATAAGAATGGACGTGCATAAAGTGGACACAATTTTAAAATGGGCATCACCACCATCTCTGAAGGGAATACAGAGCATGCTAGGCTTTGCAAACTTTTACCGCCGGTTTATTCCAGACTTCTCTCAGGTGGTGCACCCGATCACGGTATTGCTACGAAAAAGCAATAAAAAGTTCGCTTGGACTGAGGAAGCGGAAAAAGCCTTCCAGGAAATAAAACAAAGTTTCACCTCTGCTCCCATCCTGCGGCACACCCATGTCCAGACCTCCCTTATGTCGTAGAGACCGATGCTTCCAGTATGGCGATGGGAGCGATCCTGTCACAGAGGGACCCAGAAACCGGCCAGCTGCATCCTGTGGCCTTCTGGTCGAAAAAGTTTTCACCTCCGGAACTAAATTCCGCTATCACGGATAAAGAACTCCTAGCCATCAAGTCCGCTTTTAAGGCGTGGTGGCACTATTTTCTGGGAGCTAGACACACCATTACAGTGGTCACTGACCACCGGAACCTGCAATATCTCAAAACAGCCAAAACCCAGTCTTCACGCCAGTTACGGTGGGCCCTCTTCTTCGCCGAATATGACTACGTAATCACCTTTCGACCTGGGGTCAAGAATGGGAAAGCTGACGCCTTATCTCGAATGGGTATTGATGAAACAGTGTATACAACTCCAGACCCGGTACCCATCATACCTGAAGACTAACTGTTGGGCATCACAACAACCTTATCACAAGCCAAATTACGGGACACAATTCGTCAGTCAATGAACCCGGATGCTTTCCTTGCATGGCAAACTCAGGGCGAGCAGCATTGCATCAAGGAAAAGTTACCTTACTTTGGAGATCGGCTATATGTACCCTAGAAGGAGTTGCAACAGCATATCATTTCAGATTATCATGACTCCCTGATTGAAGGACACCCTGGAATCTCTAAAACGTTAGCCAAGGTAGAGAAGAACTTTTGGTGGCCTTCCTGGCGTAAGGACATTGTTCAGTATGTTCAATCATGCGGCGTCTGCGCACAAAACAAATCACAGAAACAGAAACCATCGGGTCTCCTACAACCACTGGACATCCCTCCCGCTCCATGGCACACTCTTTCCCTCAACTTTATCACGTATCTGCCACCAAGTCAAGTCTTTAACACCATTCTTGTAATCGTGGATTTGTTCTCAAAGATGGCACATTCTATTCCTCTTAAAGGCCTCCCGGACGCATCCACTCTAGCAGGAGTATTTCTGGAAAACATTGTAAAGCTGCATGGCTTTCCATCAGTTCTGGTCTCCGATCGAGGCAGCCAATTTATATCCAATTTTTGGAGAAAATGTTGTGCGATGGTTCAGATTGACGTCCGGCTATCCACCAGTCACCACCCCCAGACAGACGGCCAAACTGAGAGGACCAACCAAACCCTCGAGCAGTATTTGCAGTGTATGCTGCACCATGAATTAAGAGATTGGAAGGATTTACTGAGGATAGCCGAGTACGCATATAACAACTCCGTACATTCTAGCGCAGGCCAAACTCCCTTTTACACCTTGTATGGCAGACATTCACGTACGTCAGAACTGGACCTTCCTACCAGCTTGGAAATGCCCGCAGTAAAGACTCTTCATACAACCATCACTCAGGCGTTCAGAAAGGCAAAGGAACATCTTATTCATGCCAAAGAAAAACAAAAGCACTTCGCCGAGCAGCATCGGAAAAAGGCTCCAGACTATCAAGTAGGAGACCAGATTTGGTTAGCCGCCAAATACGTCCCATCAAAGGGGCCCGGACCTTCCAACCTCGATATTTGGGACCCTATACCATCAAGGCAATTATCAACCCAGCCGCTGTCAAGTTAAATCTACCACCTAATCTACAAATCCATCCAGTAGTCCATGTATCCCTCTTAAAACCAGTACAACCCAGTACACAGATCAAAGCACCACCTCAACCTATACTAGTAGATGGAGAACCAGAATTCAAAGTCAAAGGCATCCTGGACTCTAAGTACTCTAGAGCCAAATTGTACTATCTCGTCGACTGGAAAGGATTTGGGCCTCAAGATAGGTCCTGGGAACCCAGTGAAAACATTCATGCACCAAGTCTGATCGAGAAGTTTCATCAAAACTTCCCAACCAAACCTGGACCAGGGAGAAGACGCACCTTGGGAGGGGCCTTGGTGGGGAGTGCTGTCACGACCCTCAGCCCTGACTCCCACTGGCAAGCCCACAAGCCAGGTGGGATCAGGGCTTGGATCTTTAATAAGGCTAGACTTCCACTTTTCAAGCCCTTTGGGGCCAGTCCTGGCGCCTTTGGCGCCAGGCTCATCAGTTGGGAGAGGCATCTGCTTAAGGGACTATTTTATTAAGGCTTTCAGCCAACATGGAGGCATCCACATAGCTAGGTTCCTAGAACTAAGCTATGCGGTCTAGTGTTTTGGGTGTGGAGGCCTAGGGACTACTTTACCTGGACTACTTTACAGTGGCTATTTAAACCACATCCGAACAAGAACACACGATTAGCGTTACTTTGCTTCTAGCAACGTGACGCTCACCGTGTTCAGCTTCTCGCGAACCCGACAAATTCCGGACCTGCAGAAAAAAACAAAGAAATATTGTTAGCAGCAGAATCTGATCTGCAATCTTCATCCATCTCTGCTCACAGCTCCTGGGCATTTCTGTTGGAGGAGTTTGCCGCCCGAATCGAGGGACCAGAGAAAAGGAGAAAGACATTATTAACGTAGGCACTAGAGACATTACAACCATAACAGCGCTTTAGGACTTACCTGGCTGGCTACTTCCCGACCGGCACTGCTCCGGAAACCCCATCTGCGCTGGGTACTCTCCACGACCTACAAAAGGGACAAAAACAGGTCAGTGAGAACAAGGCATCGCTGCGCTACACAAAGCTTCTCCTTACCGCATCATAGCGCTATAGCGTGCCATCACCTCCCAGTGAGAACCAGCACATCCCTTCCTCTGAGTGGACACTCCACACCCCTAGAGGAGAAAAAGAGACATTAGAACAGACAAAAGGCATGCAAGAAATATGACGCCATTCATTGCAATAAGACCTACCTGAAAGACACTACAAGGGCTGCAGTCAGTGAAGTAACTGGACCGCCAGCGCCCACAAAAGCCAACGTGCCCCTGCCCAGAGAGCAGGACGGAGAGCCCAACGATTCCGGCAACCAAGTGAGAAGGGAACCTGGAGGGGCTGGAAATATAAGGAGGTGGGGGATTAAACTGCTTACCTCGGTCGCCCAGTCCTGACATAGTCTTCATTTTCCAAGCAGAATTCCCTCGACACCAAGGCCACAGGGGAACCATCAGGAAGGGCATCAGCAACCAGCTGGCTGGGTGGCATCCCCGTGGATACCAGGTGAGCGTAACAACCAGCTGGAGACGCAAGGCCCGGCTCTCCTCCCAGATTGTCATCTCTTCGGGGAGTGAGGAGTCTGGTGCCGTGTCCCAGGCCGCACTGTCGAGGGTAGGTCCAAAGGGCGGAGGGTGGAGATGGACTCCTCGGCAGCAGAAGGGGCAACTGAGACCCCACAGCACAGGCACTGACGGAGGAAGATGGCATGGAGTCATCCAGTTTGGTGGGGGGTTTGGAGGAGGAGGAGGCCGTGGAAGGGACACACACGGGGTCTGGAGGTGGGGATTCCACTGGCACAGTGCAGTGCAGGGTCAGGGACAGGAGGCAGCACAGACTGCCGCGGAAGTGCCTGTGTGTAATCCTGTCCCTGATCCTGTGACTGCATCATCCGGCACCAGCAGGGATGCCTACGTCCAGACCCGTTTTCACGGAGGGGATGGGCACACAACAACTGGCCTTCCTCTCCCTGCGGACGTGGCTATCAACGGGGCATGCGAGTTGACCTGCTGTGTTTCCATGAAGACACTGCACGTCATCTCGGATGCCTCTTTGACCGCGTTGACCTACTGGGACGGGTCACCAGTGCTGGATTCCTCTGTGTGCTGGACCTTCTTGCGACCCCCTCCTCACTTGAACCCCCGACACGCCAGTCGTCTTCCATGCCATCTTCCCACCCATGTATCACCTGGGTACCCTGTGGAGCTGCCTCTGACCCAGCGGCCAGGCTGGTGGAGGCCACATCCCTGCCACAGTCGGGAGTTGGACGTCCAGCAGGGGTGGCCACCACGACAACTGCACCCCAGCCGGAGGAGGATGTGCAGACAGCAAGAGCCAGGGCACAGGCACAGGCACAGCAGCAGCAGCAACATGGTGGGAGCAATGATGGCTCCGGGCCTTCAACATTGGAGGGGCAGCCATCGGCCAGAGGACAGGAGGACCCAGGATTGGAAGTGTCTTCCGTGTGGCAGCAGTTGGGCCATGCCAAAGATGCGGAGTGGCAGCAGGCAGAAGACGCACGGCTCACAAACGTCAGGGCAGAGAACTCCATGCAGAGGGCACTGAGGCGGGCCAAGTGCCTTGAGGCAATTCGCAGGGAGTTGGAGGCCAACATGTCATCGTCCCTGCGAAACCTCGGGGCCATGGAAGAGGACCGCCTCAAGGACATTGAGCGGGAGTTCGATGATGCCCTGGCCCGGGAGATCCAAAAATTAGCCGTCGGACTAACCCGCTGCCATCTTAAATAGTTAGTTAGTTAGTGTTAGGTTTCATTTTGGTTTTCATTTTTTTTTTGGGGTGCTTGGACAATACCCCACATTTTTGTATATAGTTCTTCATTAGTTAGTGTATTTTTGTAGGTTTCATTTGGACAGTTGGGCTCATGGACCCAGGATTTCATCCTTTTAAATAGTTGGAGTGTGGATTAGTCGGCATTTTCTTTTTTGATTTTTCCATGGAGAAATGGATTTTACTTTTTAATTTCTGTTTGGAATTGCTTTGTTGGAAGGAGACTTTGGAGACATTTTTGATTTCATATATTTTGGATTATGATTTCCTTCTCTTATCATTATGTGACATTCTGCATTATTTTCCTTATGTCCATTGTTTGGTATTTGATTTTCTTTCACCACATTTTTTGTTCAATACATTTGTTCCCGTTCTTCAATGTGTGGTATTCTCTCATTGGTTTCATGCATGTCACGATGTGGGTTTTCACATTCACTGGCACCAATTGTGTGTGTGTGACGGACATGTGTTGATGTACATACATGCCATTTGGGTTGTTTCATGTAATGGGCATTTGAATGTGGGGTGTATGTTATGCTTGGTTGGTTATTGGGAAGAGGTGGCATGCCGTGGGATTTTGGTGGCCATGAGGGCCATGATTGTGGGTCATGTTGACATGTTGGGGGGGAATGAGTGGGGGCTTGCTGGTTGGTACCCCTCACTGATGGGGTGTGGGGGTACTGGGGGACATGAGTGGGACATGAGTGGGGGCCTGCTGGCAGGTGCCCCTCACTGATGGGGTGTGGGGGTGCTGGGGGACATGAGTGGGGGCCTGCTGGCAGGTGCCCCTCACTGAAGGGGGGTGGGGGTGCTGGGGGACATGAGTGGGACATGAGTGGGGGCCTGCTGGCAGGTGCCCCTCACTCAAGGGGGTTGGGGGTGCTGGGGGACATGAGTGGGTGCCTGCTGGCAGGTGCCCCTCACTGATGGGGGGTGGGGGTGCTGGGGGACATGAGGGGGGGCCTGCTGGCAGGTACCCCTCACTGATGGAGGGTGGGGGTGCTGGGGGACATGAGTGGGACATGAGTGGGGGCCTGCTGGCAGGTGCCCCTCACTGATGGGAGTGGGGGTGCAGAGGGACATGAGTGGGACATGAGTGGGGGCCTGATGGCAGGTGTCCCTCACTGATGGGGGGTGGGGGTGCTGGGGGACATGAGTGGGGGCCTGCTGGCAGGTGCCCCTCACTGAAGGGGGTGGGGGTGCTGGGGGACATGAGTGGGACATGAGTGGGGGCCTGCTGGCAGGTGCCCCTCACTGATGAGGGGTGGGGGTGCTGGGGGACATGAGTGGGACATGAGTGGGGGCCTGCTGGAAGGTGCCCCTCACTGATGGGGGGTGGGGGTGCTGGGGGACATGAGTGGGACATGAGTGGGGGCCTGCTGGCAGGTGCCCCTCACTGATGGGGGGTGGGGGTGCTGGGGGAAATGAGTGGGGGCCTGCTGGCAGGTGCCCCTCACTGATGGGGGGTAGGGGTGCTGGGGGACATGAGTGGGGGCCTGCTGGCAGGTGCCCCTCACTGATGGGGGGTGGGGGTGCTGGGGGACATGGGTGGGATATGGGTGGGGGCCTGCTGGCAGGTGCCCCTCACTGATGGGGGGTGGGGGTGCAGGGTGACATGAGTGGGACATGAGTGGCGGCCTGCTGGCAGGTGCCCCTCACTTATTGGGTCGGGGGTGCTGGGGGACACGAATTGGCACCTGCTGGCAGGTGCCCCTCACTGATGGGGGATGGAGGTACTGGAGGACATGAGTGGGGGCCTGCTGGCAGGTGCCCCTCACTGATGGGGGGTGGTGGTCCTGGGGGACATGAGTGGGACATGAGTGGGGGCCTGCTGGCAGGTGCCCCTCACTGATGGGGGGTGGGGGTGCTGGGGGACATGAGTGGGGGCCTGCTGGCAGGTGCCCCTCACTGATGGGGGATGGGGGTGCTGGGGGACATGAGTGGGGGCCTGCTGGCAGGTGCCCCTCACTGATGGGGGTGGGGGTGCTGGGGGACATGAGTGGGGACCTGCTGGCAGGTGCCCCTCACTGATGGGGGGTGGGGGTGCTGGGGGACATGAGTGGGGGCCTGCTGGTAGGTGTCCCTCACTTATGGGAGGTGGGGGTGCTGGGGGACGTGAGTGGGGGCCTGCTGGCAGGTGCCCCTCACTGATGGGGGGTGGGGGTGCTGGGCCTGCTGGCAGGTGCCCCTCACTGATGGGGGATGGGGGTCCTGGGGGACATGAGTGGGGACCTGCTGGCAGGTGCCCCTCACTGATGGGGGGTGGGGGTGCTGGGGGACATGAGTGGGGGCCTGCTGGTAGGTGCCCCTCACTAATGGGGGGTGGGGGTGCTGGTGGACATGAGTGGGGGCCTGCTGGCAGGTGCCCCTCACTGATGTGGGGTGGGGGTGCAGGGGGACATGAGTTGGTAATCACTAGTGCAACGTGCCACGTGCCCTGGCTGGGGGGCATAGCCATGGTGGACGGGCTGCCTGCAGGACATGTCCATGGGTGCAGGGTAGTCCCCTGTGGTGTGGGCTGCCTGCAGGAGCCGTGGAGGGGGTAGAGGGGACACCTGGGAGGACCCACACTGCCAATTCACGTGTAGGACTCCCCGCGCACCACACTGGATACACGTAACCCGCTCTGACAGCAAAATCGCATGTGAAACCTCCCGCGCACCCCAGTAATACACGTACCCCGCTCACACAGGGCCAATCGCGTGTGAAACCTCCCGCGCACCCCAATAATACACGTACCCCGCTCGCACAGGGCCAATCGCATGTGAAACCTCCCGCGCACCCCAGCAATACACGTACCCCGCTCGCACAGGGCCAGTCGCGTGTGTTAGTTCCCGCGCACCCCAGTAACACATGTATCCCGCTCGCACAGGGCCAATCGCGTGTGAAAGTTCCTGCGCACCCCAGTAACACACGTACCCTGCTCGCACAGGGCCAATTGCGTGCAAAAGTTCCCACGCACACCAGTAATACACGTACTCCGCTCGCACAGGGCCAATCGCGTGTGAAAGTTCCCGCGCACCCAGTAACACATGTACCCCTCTCACACAGTGCCAATCGCGTGGGAAACTCCCCACACCGGGGTGTACATGTATTCGAAGGGGTGCACGGGAAGTTTTACTGGCGTTTTTGTGGTTTGGGGCCTGTGCACCATGTACAGGATTTGTGCGCTGTGCATGGCGCACAGGGAGGGGTTGGGGGCGTAACTGGCGTTGCTGCAGGGTCGCTGCGCCACTCTGCACCACTGCTGCTTTTGGATGCTAAAACACATGAATACGCTGTGCGCGGAAATGGATTTTAGCACACGCGGCTGGTGCAGAAAGTCGCACGTGCACATTGTGCGCCAGCCATGTGCGCCACTTGTGCGCTGAATTCTATGAATTACCCTGTTGGTTGGTATTAAACAACAAAGATCAATCACAGGCAGTTGATCAATCGAGTGGGGTAAGCTAGGTTGAACATTTTTTTAAGTAAATATAATGCCGATAGCAATGGACCTTTAGGAGTGGACGGTTCCTTCTCCCAATCGCCACCTCACGCTTTTGATCACTTTGACATAGAAATAATAATCAGTAAGTTAAAGAACTTGAGAGCAAGTGGCCCCGATGGAGTAACTAATGGAATATTTAAGAACAATCCTGTCCTTTGGGCAGACATGTTGTTTCATATGTTCAACCATGTAACATCAGATTACATTTGTCCCGTGCCCTGGTTGGATTCTATACTTGTCCTCCTTTTTAAAAAGGGGAATCGAGCAGAACCATTGTGATATAGAGAAATTTCCATTATCAACACCTCATCAAAAGTCTTTGCCATCCTGGTACTCAAGGAACTAACATCTTGGGCAAATAAGATCAATTTAGTCAGCCCAGTGCAGACTCGCTATAGAAAGGACGTTGGCACCATAATTAGTGGCTGAGCATTGAAGGCTTGTCTGTCAGAGGTAGGGTATCACTCTGGGTGTAATCTATACGTAGCAGCGATAGATCTACCCTCTGTGTTTGACAACGTCAATATTTCTAGACTGTGGTCCAAACTACTGAAATTGGATATCTATCCCTCTTTGTTAGCAATGTTCCAACTGTTTTACTCCAACAACTTCACAAGAGTGAAATTGAACATCTTGGGGGAATTATCAAGAAAAATCCCATTGAAAAAAGGTGTATGTCAGGGCTGCGTGCTGGTCCCCACACTTTTCAATTTCTATCTGGCGGATTTTTGGCAGGCAAGCAAAGAGTGGGGAGGATGTGTGCCCACGTGGCCGGGACTGAAATTGAGGTGCATTGCATATGTTGACGATACCCTCCTTATGGATTATACCCATGCAGGTTTAAAACAACAACTTGATGGGGTAGATAAGTACTTGAAAGAAAATTCACTGAAAATAAATACTGCTAAATCTTACGTAATGGTCAGTATCACAAAGAAAAAAAAATACAGGGATTACACATGGAAATTGAACAACTCCATTATCAGCGAGTCCATACGATTCAGTACTTAGGCTATTAGATCGTAGTAAAGAAACAAAGCAAAATAGAAATCGCATCATGTTTGTCACTCTTAAAAATGATAAAGTGACGACATACCCGAACCATTGAGTTACCAGTCTTGGTATGAGGACGGACTTGAACGAGCTGGTCAGCTATGGAGAAACAAGCCCTTTATAACTATACAAGAACTCGAGGACACACTCAATATAGGCCCATTATCTGTCTTCCAATACTTAAAGCTGAAGGGGGTAATGTCACAGGAGAAATGGAAGGACCAGTTACAGAGGGATCTCACGCCCTTCAAAAGAATTCTGGACACTTGCACCAGCTCCAGAGGCCTGATAAGCTCTATGTATAATGCCTTGATAACAGTCAACATAGCCCCCTAGATCAATCTGAGGAACAGATGGGAAGCCGATTTGTGTAGACCCATCCCTGAAGAGATATGGTTGTGCATATGTAGACAGACGGCCAAATCATCAATATCATGTCAGTATAAACTCCACGCACTCAAACTTCTCTACAGGTGGCAGTACGACCCGCTCAGACTTGCTAGAATGTATCAAGGAGCCAGCCCGCAATGCTGAGAGGCTGTGGCCAAAATGCAAGTTATTGGCACATGTGGTGGGGCTGCAAAAGGTCCAGGCTTATTGGGATGAGGTTCTCAGTTGGATCAAGGATCTAGATGAAGAAGAAAGGGAGACACACCCCCTACTGGTCCTCTTCGGTCTAATTGAAGAAGAAGAAGCAATTCTAAAAGCCCCCAAGATGATTTTGGGGCTCCTGCTGGCTGCAAGGGCCTGTTTTACAATGGCCTGGAAAAGACCAACCCTCCCCACCAAGGTGGAATGGGTGAATGTCGCCCGAAACATCTTTAGAATGGAGAATCTGACCATTGCCCTACATGGACATGGTGCCTCTAATGAAAACTAATGGGCAGGCTTCCGTGCAAAATACATCACATGAGAGACTGTGTGCATAACGCTCCAGTATGATCCCAATGAATTATCTGATACCTGTACATGTGACAAGCTGTTTTTGTTCATCACGAATACTCATGCCTATTGTTGCCTCTTGATCTCTGCAAAAGACTATAATATGAACCAAGAGAGCAGATCCTGTTTTCATTTTGGACACAGATAGAACGGGGGGGGGGTTGGTATTTTGAGATGTTCCTGTTACCATTTTAAAACATATCACGCTCCTTTGCTGCTTCTTTCGCATTACATGTTTTTCCTTTTTGTTTCTGCTCTCAAGAGAATTGTGCAATTTTCAACTGTAAAACCAATAAAATTGAAATTAAAAAAAAAAATGATAAAGAGCAAATTGTGTGCTTATTCTTTGATTCCGCTAATAGAGTATTATAAAGCAAAGGTTTTGCATTTCGTCTTTTTGGGTGGGTACTAAGGAACATCTCAAGTAGGACGTTTTTTGACATGCTTGAAGCTAAAATCCTAAAACAGGTGTTGGGGATTCCAGTTTCAGCCCCTATGAGTGCTGTCAGATTGGAATTGGGCCTTACATCTTGGTGGGTCCAGTATATTAGTAGAGGTCTACCTGTGATCCATACTCTGGACAAAACAAGTCACAATTCCTTGGGGTTTTATTTAACACCAACCAATTTTTCACAAATTGAAAAAAAAGATGTACAATTTCACCATTATGATTGACCTGGATGGTTCAGAGTCAGAAAAAGTTTTGAAAAGCTAGATAAAAAGGTGGGATACATCTATTGATCCCTTGGATTTGAGCCATTTAAATCTATACTTGGGTAAGGTACTTGTGTATCTACCATCAATCAAAGATCTTATTTAGCAAAATGTTGCAGTTCCCATTATCGTGACTGATATTTAAAATTCTGGCTCAACTGTCTGCTTATGCTGTAGGTTGTGGGTCCCAAGTTGGGTGTAACCCGTGACCTTCACAAATGCAGAATGTGTGAACCAAACTCTATTGAGTCCCTATTCCATCTAGTGATGTTGTGCCCATCATTTTCCAACCACAGGGTACGCTATTTTGAACAGTTCACTCACCCAACATTTGCAATGACATATGGCACGGATCTATGATGTCCTCACAACTGTCACTATTTATAGCTCTGGTAAAAATGCAATTTGAGATCTTTGCAGAAATTAACAGAGTGACAGAGCAAGGAATTCAGGATTTAGTCAAAGTACCCAGCGAGTATAACGCTTGATATATTTTGATTATAATCATAAGTACTAATAAAGAACACTATTATAGTATTGGTCAATCTGTGTTTTTCTTGTCCATCTTTGTGTTTGTTCTCTTCTCCTCTATGTTTCCTTATATTCTTTTCTTTCTCTTTTTCTTCTGTTCTTATATGTTTGTATACTCGAGTAAACTTTATTTATAATGTGACAAAAAGTGCAATGATTTTATAGGTTGAATCAAATGTGTGAAATGTTAAAACTGATGTATAATAAATGTTCCTTTATGGTTTGTGTAAATGTACAATGTGTACAATAAAACACAGTAAAAATTCATACAAAAATAAACAAAATAAAAAAGAATTCAGTAATTTCATGAATGGTAACATGATATAGTTTAATAACCACAAAATAAACAATGGTGATTACTAAAAAAAGAAAAAAAGATCCTAAGGCTGGCATATCCCGTCAAGGGAGAAACAATAGAGTAGGTTGATACCCATCATTATCCTGGAATGGGAGTATCTTCCTGAAGTACTTGGGAAAGAAAAATTGAGAAAGTTGGGGTGGCCCTTGCAAGTTATAGTGTGGTGCTAGGAACATTTGTGCGAGCGGGTGGGGGGCAGTGCAAGTGTCACAATACAAGCATATACAATGCAAGCTAGATAGGGAGCCATGTAGGGACCCGAACTATGAGGTCATATGAAAGCAAATTTACTTTCAACAGTTGAAACAATTTAAAAAATTGAATAGGGTTCCCAGAATTAAATCCAAGCTAAATCCTAGTTTCGTGAAAAACAAAATTTGTGAACTACAAACTAGTACACTTACTTTCTAATATACTGAGTATTTTGTGATAGTATACTTATTAGACAACCAGCAAAGGGGTTTGACAAATTTCTTAATTGCCCAATGTGCAAATATGCACTCAACAATGTCCAGATTTGTCTTACTAAGGACAATTATGAGATTAACTATTGCCGCAAGTACGTGATTTACATAATTGTATATGTAATATGTTGTATTTGGGCAGTACAATCAGAGAACTGATATACAGGATTGAAGAACCCCAGAATATGTTGGCATCATCAGACGGGAGACTTACATTGCAGGAACATTGGCGTCAGAAACACCAAAATGTTAATGATGTGTTATTTATATAGCGCCTTAATCCAAAGCGCTTTACAGAGCACATATTTACATGCAATATCACCTAACCGAAATTGGTACTCATTTATCGACCTTGGAAGGATGAAAGGCTGAGTTGACCTTGCCGGTATTCGAACCTGCGACCTGCAGACCACGTTCAGATCGCAGCAGCGAGCGCTCAACCCGCTGAGCTATCTCACTGGTTTATGACAATAAAGAAGGAATAAAGAAGGAATTAAATGTATAGGAATCAAGCAAATACTGAAGGATCAACAATGGGGAGACTGTGAGTGGATTTTAAGACAAGAAGCAAGAATGATATGTACCTTACGCAGCAAACAAGACAAACATACATTTCAGGTAAATCAACAAAAAAAAGTATGATTGCCTCACGAATGTGAAATAATATGGAGATGTCCTGTAAGAAGTAAAATAGATATTTTATTCTCTGTTTCAGTAATACAGTTTTGCCATATGAAACAATTTCAATGAAACTACCTTTCAAATGGAATGCCATGGCAGAAATATGAATGAAAAATACATTTGGATGTGTTGGATGGCAATCCAGTAACTAATACCGGGTAAATTAGCAATAGATAAAGTAATTACAATAATCAAATTAAGAACTAAATGGAGCATAAGTGTACCCATGAATTTTATTTTTGGTTACAGTAACATCAGTTAAAAATTATAAATTCAGTACACATTACCTGATGTGAACAGAAATGTATCTTACATAGGAAAGACGTTTTTAAAGGATATTAACAGTGACCAGAAAAGTAACTTATCCATTTTACACATCGACAATGGATATCAAGTTTGATTCTCCATTCTTGGTTCTTGCTTTTCTTTTTTCTTTTTCCACACATATGATATTTCATTTCTGAATCGTTCTGAATAGACACAAATGTACCATCTATTCAAGAGCATTAAAGGAACTATGAATTTGAGAATTAAAATTACAAAATGCAAAATTAGAATTAAGAATAGCTGAAATTATGTAACTTTTTTTGCTTACCTTTTCTTTCTTGTTTCTCTTTTGTCTACTTTAGCTGGATGAATTATGAAATACACTTGAATGTCAATTTGTTAGATATCAAGTCCTTTGTTTAGAAAACTCAAAGTGTTTTGTGGCAAGTTTTGACAAAGTTCTTTGACATTTTTTTGTTATCTCTAATATGCCTAGACAAAGCTTATAATGTGAAACATTTCCATGTTCACCAGTTGGTTAATGTCAGCATGAGTTAGATTTCTTTTGTACTAGACTTAATTAAATGTGAAACTATAAAGGAATCATTTATTATTTAAGTGATTGGATACTAGCAAAAAGTACCCGTTTTCCAAACGAGTTCTGTTGACAGACATGATAACACTCTCATCAATTGCTGAAAATCAATGATCCTGTAGGCTGCTGCTCAGATTTGCATATCGCTTGGTGCGCTTTGCACCCTGAAGTAAATTGCACTGAGAATGTGGCCGGCTGACATATCCCGGAGCAGGTGTTGGGGGAGGCGAGAGTTGTTATGCTGCTGCATAATGGGACCTTCTGCGTTCACTCCCTACCTGTCGCCTCTCCCTGGAATGGTGAAGTTCGTTGTGGTGCATTGTGGGGCAAATGTCTCCGAAATCAAGCATCGTATGGCCTTGAAACATGATTTTCAAGCATGCACATGTTTTTCCTTGTGTCGAGACAGGTCCTTCAATTACCATATTGATGTTGTGCCAATTTCCGGTGACTGTCTCATGTTTGAAGGTGTTGAAATCCAGTGAAAGAGGTAGACTGTACAAAAATCATGTAGCCAGTACAGTCGGGAGGTTCACAATAGGTAATTATGCACAATGTGGTGCCGATTGGTGAAAATGTGTGGAATTGTACAAGGAACAATGTTTCGCTAAGCAACAAACTGTCAAACAAATGTTTACTTTTATTAATATAGATTACCTAATAACAAACCGGCACCAGAATACAAAATTACACTTCATATAGCTCTTGGTCTGTCGAGTGTTAACAGTTCCAACTCTGGAGATGTGCAGCTGACATGGAAACAGTACTTGGGCAGGTATGACCTTCAATTATAGACCATAATTTAGGTAGGCACAATATTCTCATAATACTAATTGGGCTTCAGCAATTGAAAATGGTTTTCTCTGAGACATATTAGGTCTACCAACAACCACACCCACATTCCCATTCTTAATGGATGTACACCTACATGATATAGCTCGTGAAATTAGGTGTAAGCCTCTGCTTTACTGGATAAGACTTTGTGGTACTCATAAGCTAGAAAAATATAGGAATGCAGTGAGGGTCATTCTGTCCCAGGAGGGAAGAAGATCACTGCCATGGTGCCTGCACATTGAGAACTTGTGTCATGGAATTAATCAAGCCGAGGCATGGATAATGCCAGAATGATTCTCGCGGATAACAATAGCCTCCCTTAAAAAGGCAGTCAATTCGCTAGAAGATGCAAAGACACCAAAAAAGTACAGAATTCAACTTTACTTTGCAGGTATTGCAAAGAGGAAATTGGAGACTGGCTTTCAAAGGTACCTTGTCCTGCTTAAGCCAAAATGAATCTAGTATTTACATATTAAGTTCTGGTTAGACCCTCTCCAGTTGGCAGAAAGACGATATGTATGGGACCCACGAGTCTCTGACAAATGCTATCATTGTTTGAACAATTCAAGAACACGTTTTACATATCCTTCTAATATATCCAGTGTATCTGGACATAAGAATAATATATTTGAGACCCACATTCTTAAGTGCTGGGATTAGAAATACATCGGAAGCTATGATCATGTTTGGAAGAAGCAGTGATAATTTGATGACACATGTTGTAGCAAAATGCTTACACAGGGAATGGTTGAGGAGACAGCATCTCCTTAGCCTTGCTCCATGATTTCATGAGTTTATTAATAGTCTTTTTACGATATTTACCTTTTAATATAGCATCAACAGGCAGCATATGCATTTTTAATTCTGTATTACTCTAACAAGGAATTTATTGTATGTATTGTAAATGTGTTCTATATACCTATGAGATTCCGTTGAGATGGTATTACTAAACTACAATAAAAGCAAAGAAATGCAAAGTTGTTTTCATCAAACTTACACTGTTCCGTTTTGCTATCAAGACAGAACTTGCATGATCATATGTTAATATGTTATTAACTATCAGGAGTTCAAGGCTCATATGTTTCCATTAATAATGAAGTTAAACTCAGATAAGGTTGAATTTGAAAATGTAACACCATAAACAGAAAACACAAATCTCTCCTATTTATACTATGGACTTATATGTATTTCATTAAATGGCACCACAAGTGTTATCAAAAGAAAAAAAGATTTTACAACATTTGAAAACAAAGTGGTCAGACATATCATAAAAAGCAAATCCTACGGAAATAGAAGCTGCCAATCCACAAAGAGACTGAGAGGGCAATCTGGTATAAAGTTGTGTAAAATTAGGTGACCAACAACACCGACCATTCTAACATCCAGACATGGCTCTCTACTATGGAACTTGAGGGATTCACACCCTAGCTTGCCCCCTGTGCCAAGTCCCTTGGGTTCAACATCGACAGACACCTCACATTTAAACAACACATAGCAAGGACGACACAAACAGCTTGGTAAAAACATTCTCTCCTGCGGAAAATCAAGCCCTTCATCCGAGAGAACAACTTCAGATCTGCTTTGTAAGCCTTGGTCCTCTCCCACGTGGATGATGGTAATGCCCTTTAGCAATCCTGAAATATATCCTGCATGCTGCAGAAGTTTCATTAAAGTACTCTGCAAATATACAACCACATCATAATGAGCCTCATCGAACTGCACTGGCTCCCACTGCAACCCCGTGTCATCTTCAAACTCTGTTACATCATCTACAAGGCTGTCATCCTGAAGTCCCCAAGTTACCTCAATCAGAATCTCAACATCTCCAGAGTACTGCGATCTACCAGAAGTAAGGAAATGTGCAGATGTGAATTACAACAGTGCAGGAAGAAAAGAACCAGAAGACATGCCTTATCTGTCTACATTGCAAGACTCTGAAACCTCCTCCCCATCAACATCTGACTTGCCCCATTATTTCTACAGTTCAGGAAAGAGGTCAAGACCTTCCTCTTCAAGGAATTGGTCCCCTTGACACCTAGGTCCACACATCCCTGCAGAGAGCACCCTACCTGAGACTCAGTGAACTGTGCCCCACTGTCTACCCCCATCCTGCCAATTGCCCACCCTCCCCTCTTAGCTTCCTGCTTCTTTTTCCTCTGCTTCTCTTACTGTGTTCTTCCCCCTATGATTTTAAAGCGCTATGTTGCTTTCCAATGATAGGTCTATGCTCAATAAACACCCTAAAAATTATAATAACAATAAAAGATAAAGTCAGGAAACGTGGACTAGCCATTCTATTTTACAAATCATTTATCTAGGATGTTCTTAAAACATGGCACTAAGGGAAGGATTATTTTAGATAAAAATGTGCATTAATATAATAAACCTGTCATCAGAACTCGGCCTGTTTACGTACCAAACAGTGCAAATTAGAGTGTTTTATCATGCCCAAAGAGAATATTCTTGGAAACTGGCAATCCTCGCAAAATATTGTGGAGAGATTGGAAACTGACCTGCATGCCAGTACTGGATCATTCTTGGCGACCAGATGTATAGGCTAGCTGAGAAATGGGAATGCATAATGACACATTTCAAGACTACCCGTTAATTGAACCATAGCAGATTAAACAGCAAGAGAGATTACACATATACCTCTTGTGTTCATGGCACCTGTACCTGAATATGTGTTTTGGTCATTTGTTCAGAGAAAAGACAAGGAATTGAGCGGGCACCGCTAGTTTATCTTGATTTCAAAAATGAGTTTTCTGGCACGCTAGTACTGTTTCTAGGGTGCAGCCCATTAACATGTGCTACCGTGTGTCAGCACAAAAAATGAACTACATGAAAAAAAGACCTAGGCAATATTGTCTGCGGTGTGGGCCGCACACCCTTATATCCCGTTGGGATTTTTTAAATGTTAAAACATCTCAATGATCCAGTTGAAAATTGTTTGGTTCATAAGTAGTGTGATTTATTCGTACATTTTCAAAAATGAGTGTGTTGTTGCTTTTCTATAAGCAAACATAATTGAGTGGCCAATGCATTTCGGACCATGTAGTCCTTCATCAGGGCCTTGTCTAATCAAAATAATAGCCCAATTCCATAACAAGCATCAGTATTGATCATAAATGTGACCAAAGTAAATGACAAATAGACAAGCATAATTGTAAAAATAACAAACGTTCCAAATTGAAAAACGTCACAAATTAGAAAAAATGCATTGTAATAGACAGGGTACTGTAAGGATATTTGGCGTGTTACAGCACAGAGTACAGCACTACTGCACAGGTAGCAATTTTTTTTTATGCAGCACCACCACATGGGAGCGGTGCATTGCTATATGTGTTACCAGATTAACATGGACATATAAGTAAAGACAGGCTATTCAGTCAAAAACGATTTTAACATATAAGATGCAAATCTATTTTTACAGTTAAAAGCACACGTGCACATTCAAAAATGCACACTATTTTTCACCTGAAATGCCTATGGTGCAAGAGACACATTTGAAAATTAATAACTAACATTATTAATAACTAACCTGACTAATAAAACTGCATTTAACATAACCCACTAATAAAAATGTGTCTCCACTCCAGAAATAGGCCTACTCTGAAAGTGAACTTTTAAACGCACATTCATTTTTTTTTCTTTTTCTCTGCTGCTCTGTCCACATAACTACAGAAAGCCAAGGACTCGAAGGAACAGGAAATCAGTTGGTTACAAATGGTTACTGTAAAAAGGAGCCATTGTGTAGTGAGGGAGGAGATGGCATGATTGATTTCTGATTGGAGCAGTGTCATAGCAAGTATCATGCTAGAGGCAGTGATGAGAGTTTTGCTGGGGGGAGTTTGAAGAGAGGGGGAAGACAGTCGGGATTTGGCAGAGCTGGGAGAAGGACCTGTTTTCCTGGCTGAAGCATTCCTGCTGCAAAAGCTGAGAATTCCAGGCAATAACACCGGTTTGAGAACAAAAGACGCTTGTTTTCACCGGGGTTAATCTTCAAGGGAGCCAAATTCAGAAAGAGAACAGCTGAAGAAAACTCATGCTGAACAGATAAGGTAATTACAGAAGTGTGGGGGCTGAGTGTGTACGAGAATATTCAGTCAGTGTAGGAAAGGAGATTCCTGTGCTTTAATCACATGATAATGTTGCAAATTGAGTTCTTGTCTCCGCCACTCTCTTTTCAGTGTATCACAGACAATGCTGTTACTGTGCTATTTTATTTATTTCTGTAAAGAGTGAGATCGTGTTTAAATGCAACTTTTATAATACACAAAAATATTTGAAAGCAGACGGGTGGTGTGTTTTATATTTACCAAAACAGTGCTGATGATGTGGGGAGATGTTTAGACAGTGCAATTGTCATTTTCAAGGTAGCTAAACATCAAATTTGGTTGCAGCCGTGTGCACAATGTAATTCAGTATGAGCAGTTATAACTAACTGTGTGTGTTGTAGTTTGTCGGAGGTCTATGAGTCGGCAAAAAGGGAGGCCCGGGACATAGTTCACTACCGTATATAAGATAGTGAAAATACCACATGATAGCTCGCTGCCGTAGATAAGACAGAGAGAAATTGCCCATGTTGGCAAACTAAAAATGAAAATGTGGTGTTCCTGAAATGCAAGCCTGAGGTCTCTCTAGTGATTACACGAAAAATCTAAGAAAAAATAAGGGGTTCTGGATAGTGGGGCCACAAATAAAACAAGGGAATTATGCTCACCAAAATACCACCAACCACGCATACCAACCACGCATACCAAATACGCATGTCTGGGTGCTGAAATAATGCATGTCCACTGTATTATTGTTGTACATGGTCCAATCTGAATACAAGGAGTGATTGTTGCTAAGTTATTTTTCGGCGGTATGAAAATACCGTCAGGCCCCAAATCTCCACAAAATACCCTACATATTTATGGTGCATTGCAGGCTGGGAAAGTGATCATAGAGTACCTACTGGGCGTGGCAAGCGTGTCTCACACTGCCATTTGCACATTAAAGGGAACCCATTTTATAATAGCAGTGTGCCACTAAAAACGAATTTAAGAATGTCACAAAGGGAAACCACATTCTCAGATCTAGTGCAATATTTAGAGGCAAAGTTGTTTGCACATGGGAATTGGTCGTCGAATAGCACGTTAGAATGGCGTGAACGCATTCAGGGTGAGGTGCAGAAAGAAAAACTAGACAATATTTTTGCAGAAGGCAGCATAATTCAGGTCTGCCTTACAAGATTATTGTATGCAGCCGATATAAGTGCAGAGAAAGACTGTTTAATACGGCTATGCGGCAAAATATGGTTTATTTTGAATAAGTCCCTGCGAATGCAGGAGAATGATACTCAGCTAATTAACAGGTTAAAGACTGAATTAGATGGGGCAAGTAAAAATCAGGAAATGTTGAGAGCAGAATTGGATGTATGCCAAAAAGACATGCAATTAAAATGCAGAGACTTTGATACTCAGTTATCCAAAAGCAAGAAACAATTTGAGGATAGTGAGCAAGAATTGGTACACTTAAAAGCCTTAGTGGACCACATTAGACAGGATAAAGATGAGGTTGTTTCAGAAATGCAGATTTTACAAAAAGAACATTGTGAAAAAGAATGTGATCTGCAGAGTGCAGAACAAGAAATGATTAAAATCATTCAAGAAAGAGACAAGAGAAATAAAGAGTTCAATGAATGCCAAATGCAAATGTGCGACATGCAGGAGGTGATTAATAAGATGAGTGATGAAAACAACTATTTGCAAAATGAAGCCAACAGACTCCTTAAAAAGTGTAAGGACTTAGAACAGCAAATGTGCATTCCCAGGTCCCAGGAGAGGCGGCAGGGTACCACATTCAATGGAGTGGAGGTGAATTCTAGCTCTGCCCAAAGAGCTAGTGCTCCAGTGACTGGGCCGGTGACTGAACTTGGTTGCAGCGCCCTTGGGGGATTTGATACTCCCATTGGGGGCAGCCACCAATCTCATACACCTGAAAACAGGATTGAATCACAAAATAGTGCAATTCCATGCATTGCAACAAGTAGCCCCATAAAAATAATGAAATCCATTAAAGCCCTGATCAAACCATTTAAAAAGGGAGGTGAATGCTGCATTGAGGATCACTTAGAAGCGGTGCATGACATTTTTAAAGCACTCCAGATACCTAAGGAACAGTACAGACAATATTTTCATTTAACTTTAGATGCCCCGATGGCCAGCATCATAAGGGGATTAAATGAACAGCAGAATATGACTTGGTTGGAGTTTGAAAAAGAAATTAGGCGTCATTTTTCTCCTTTTCAGTCATTGCAGGAGGCAAAGAAAGTCGCTTACACAATTACTGCTGGACCTAATACATCCCCTCGCCAATTTTTACAAGACTTAAAAAGAGCATTTTCTCGCTTTGATGTATCTTTTGACTCAAATTCCAACGAGGAGTTTAAAACGGCATACTTCTATGGGCTACAGAAAGACATCATATCCCAATTGGTCCGTGAATTTGACCGTGACAAGTCCCTTGAATTGATTGTACATCAAAGCACAAAACTATATGAGGTACTCTATTGTCAGGGTAGAGAAAGTGATAAAATGAAAGATACTAGACCTAAATCTAAAGAACCCTCAGCCACAGTAATGGAAATCAGGTCAGCCAAAATGTCCCTTGAGTCTGCTCAAAGCCAAGGTAAAAATAATGTGACACCTGAACAAAGGGGTAATCAACAAAGATCGCCATTTCCTGTACCAATGTTCCAATCACATGATCCTAGTAATAGAGAGAGCTACATCAGCCCTAGGTATTTAGGGGACAGACCCCGGGTAGGATATCGGCCTGATATGGCAGGCATGAACAATAACCAGAGACAAAATCAAGATCAAAGAAATGATGGTCCCTACCAGTCATTGGGGACACAGAGCAGATTTGATCCCAACACCATGATATATGGTAATCAGGATAGGCCCCGATATGTGGATCGATTTACTGATAATGGAAATCAATTTAGGGGCCAGTACCCACAATCTGAGAGACAGGACATGAGGCAAAACGTGAACTACAATCCACGCCAGTACAATGATTCCCCACCAGGGGACTATAATCAAAGGATGGGTGCAACCCGCTCCCCTCCACAAATGAATCAAGAGTTCAGAAACCATCCCAACCGACATCATTCACCTGAGAGGTATCAGAATAGATCCAATCAGGGGGAAAACAACCAATATCGACCTAGACCACAGAAAGAGGATCCTAGAGAGATGGAAAGGTTCAAGTGCCTTGAGGCCCAAGTGAAAATGTTAGCTGAGCAAATAGGAAAGCTCTGTACAGCGCAAAAACAACCTTCCAAAGAGGGGGCTGATGGCCATAGCAATGACCGGGGGGCTTCCGAAAAGTGACTAAGTACTCATGATAACTGCAGTGCCAAAATGACAGATTGCTCTGATATAATTTTGCATAATGACTCTGAGATGCCTAATGGATTAAATGTGAAAGTGCCAGTAAATGAACTTGTGACAGAAAGTGCAAATACCTCTAAAAAAGAGGTACGGTTTAACCTAGAGCTAAATAAAACAGTAAAGATTTGTACAAATGAAAAAGAAACATTAGGAATTCCAAAAGAACAAAGGGACAGACTTAAGAAAATTGACTCATGCATGGGGAATACCAGTGGACAGGGAGTAAGTGGGGATGCTATAGCTCCTTCCCTGGGCAAGCAAAACAATGACCAAACACAGACAGAAAAAGGAAATACTCACAAGGAGGGTACAAGTCAATCACCTGAAGAATTCTTTGAGCCACATATTTTTGAAGAGGCTGAAAGGGCTGGTATCACACTAAATGATCACAACTGCACAGAATTAAAAAATGACAAATTGCTGAATGATGTTGTTACACATGTTTAGTTGGAAGGTTGTAATGTGGTCTCTGATGTTACCCAGATGGATGGGCGAACAGTGGCCACACTCCAAAAAACCTCTGATCATGGAGAAATGAATAAAGTCTCTCGCGCAGAAATGGGTAAAAAGGAGGGAAAAATGTCTTTCCATTTACCAATGTGTTTAGCCAAAAGTGAAAAAGACCTGAGAAAGGTGAGCCCTGAAATCAGTAAGAATTCACATTTCTTATGTGTATTAGAGGAAGTTGAGGACAGATATTATGCACCCATCACTGTAGAAGAAAAATGCCACACCTTTGCTATGATTGACACTGGCGCACAGGCCACAATTATGTCCAAGGAGCTGGTAAAGAGTATCAATGAAGGGAGACCCCCACGGAGTCAGATCACAGTGAAGGAAAATCAAGGCCCAGTGCATAACTTTAATGGGGAGGAGGTGCCCATCATAGGTGTAACTGAGGTTGACATAAAAATAGGAACGCACAGAATGAAACAAGAGGTATTGATCACATCTATTTGTGAAATTCCATTTCTGATGGGGACAGATTGTCTGAAAAGATTGTCTCCTCTAATAGATGGGGTGAATGGAGTGCTGTGGTCCTTAACCAAAAAACCATTGAGGCCTAAGAAACTAAAATCACAAAACAGCAATATAAATGGGTCACACCGTTGCCAAAACAAATGATGCTGTGGAGGTATATCTCCAGAATAGCTGCATACCTGGTGTCACTGTTATATTAATGTGTCAAGACAAAATGCAGAGCGACAATGAAAAACTACCTGTACAAATATACTTGGACCCAAGGAAAAATTGGCAGACTGCCATAGATGAGCACACATTACGTTTTTTATTTAAAAGAGAAAACATGCAAACAGAATATTGCTTCTAAAACAGATTCAGAAAAACACATTACCACTCTGGCAGAAATACACATGGAAGATGAGCAACCATGGGTTCATGTTGGTATAAATGACTATTTTAAAACAATAAAAGCCACTTTAGTGCTTGAACATGAAAGGAGTTTCATTAATGAGAAATTGTTGCAAAAAATAATGGAGAGGTAAGAAATCCCGAGATTTAGGATTAAAAACCAATATGTTTCTGGGTTGGACAGTCCAGACTTTGAAAACCGAATTGCAGGCAGATGCATGCTTAAAATTAGCATTGGGCAGAAAACAATTTACCATAATGTATGGATAGTGAGTGGAGCACAAAATGAATTTTACATGGGCAATGACATCATGCACAGAATGTGTATGGTGTTAGATTTCCTTAATCAAAAAATATGGTCACGCCTAGGTGGTCCGGCACCTGAATTTGAAGACAAAAGAAGGGCTTATCATTGTGCACAACTGGTTCCTTATGCAATCGAATTACAAATGAGGAAAGATACTATTATTCCTGCATTTACAAAACAGTTTGCAATAACACTGAAATGCAAAAATGGACAGCAGATGAAAGGCTCTGATGCATTTGTATGCCTGAATGAATCCATAAAACAGCAAGGCCTGGATTATGAATACATTCCATTGGTAGATATTGGTGAAGGATCTGTAAAAATTATGGTAAATAATAAAGGTTGTCAGGATATTCATTTAGAGGAAAACTCCCCATTAGGAATGGCCATACAAAAATCACATTATACGGCAGATTTAAATAACATGGTGATTGGAAATATTCCTGAAAAGTATGTAGATGTCAAGGGTGAGTTGCCAGAACACCTGGACTCTCAGCCCAAAGGAATATTTAAAATTCATTCTGTGTATCCTTATGATTCAAATGAGACAGTGTGCTACCATCAAGAGGATTGCATAATATTTAATTTAAATGAAAATGAAACAGAAAATCAGCCCATTGAAGTGGAAGCTGATATGCCAAAATATTTAAAAGTGGCAGCTTTACAAAAAGACACAGCCACACAGTTAGAGGAAAGCGCCGAGATTCCCTTACCAGAAGATTTTCCAGAATTTTCCAAAATGGTAGAAGAGCAGATCTCCTTAGCGAATGCGTGTGAAAGCAATGAAGATAGGGACAATCTGAGGGAGATATTTATGGAGTTTAAGGATGTATTTGCAAAAGATGCTTATGATTGTGGTTTAACTGATTTACATGTGGCCACACTACCAGAAGGGTGTAGCAGAAATCCAGTGTTTGTACGCCAGTATAGACTACAGTACTAGACTATAGAATCATTGGCAGAGATTATTAAAAATTTGGAATAGCAGGGAATCATCAGGCCCATTCATAGCACATCCAATACACCTATTTTAGGTGTGTTAAAGCCAAATGGTCAATGGCGGCTGTGTGCAGACTTGAGAGAGTTAAATAAAAGAGTACCAGTATCTAGATGGCCACTGCCATTCATTGATCAGGGCCTAGCTCAGGTTCATGGTTCAAATGTATTTACCACATTAGATCTCACCTCTGGATATTGGTGCGTGCCATTGGCAGAGGAGATACAACATTTATTTTCCTTTACATTTGACAGGACTCAATATGCCTGGCTTAGAGCTCCGTTCGGGTACATCAATAGTGGGAGTGAATTTGGCATATTTTTGAGAAAGACAATGCCGGATGCAGCGGAAAGAGGAACAATAGTTTATGTGGACGATGTCCTGATAAAAAATAAAAGCCTGAAAAGCCATTTTGATGAAATAAGACATGTACTTGGCCAATTGCAGAAAGCAGGCGCCAAAGTATCTTTGCAAAAAGCACAATGGTGCAAGAAAAAAGTGAACTTTCTAGGGCATGAAGTGACTGAACATGGGCTAAATCCACAAAAGAAGAAAATAGAGGCCATACAAAGATTAAAAGATCCTAAAAATGTGAAAGGAGTAAAAAGTTTATTAGGGATGACAGGCTATAACAGAAAGTTCATTGAAAATTATGCAGAAATCACTCAATCATTGACTAAACTGCTTAAACTGAATACTCCCTGGAAATGGGAAAAAGAGCAGTCTGATGCAGTGGCTAAATTAAAGGAATGTCTTGTAAAGGCACCATGTTTAGCATACCCCATAAAGGACAGGGATTTCTTTATAGAAATAGGTTTTTCTGAACATTGTATGTCAGCAGTGTTATCACAAAAACACGATTTGAATCACAAAACCATTGCATATGCAAGTAAGGCATTTTCCCAAGTTGAAATGAAATTTAATGAATGTGAAAAGGCCCTATTAACCACTGTGTGGGCGCTACAACATTTCCGCCCCATTGTTCAGGGAGAAAAGGTGATTATTGAAACAAATCATCAACCTTTGCAATTTTTAGAGAGTAAAAGAATTAGATCAGGTAATCTAGCACAATCCAGAATCACTTCATGGACGCTGGCATTACAAGGTTTTCCCGTAGAAGTGAGATATGGACAAAATAAAAAGAACCCAATTGCTCAAGGGTTAGCTGACTTACATGACTGTGCAGCTGAACAAATACCAAACGAAATGGAAGTGGAAACTAGTTTGCAGGAGTTTGAACAATCACCACACAAAGCTTTTGATGAAAAAACATGCAAGGATTTGCCAACTGTATATGTGGATGGTTGTGATTTTCACATTGAAAATGACAGTAATAAACAGTTAGTGGCAGGAATAGGAAATGTCTGGTTGAAATGTGAAGGTGTCCCCAGTATAGGGATGAGGATTGGAGATAGGAGCATTCAGGTGGCGGAATTGGCAGCCATTTATAAAGCAATTGCTACTGCAGTTCATAAAAAGTTCAGTGAAATTGTCCTGGTGACTGATTCTGACTATGCACGGAATAGCTTTGTGGAGTATTTGCCTGGTTGGAAAGCAAGAGGCATGGTTACATACAACAAAAAGCCACTTAAGCATGTAAAAATGATACAAGCCATAGACAAATTGGTGTCAGATAATAAGTTAACAATATACTGGAGAAAAATTCGTGGGCATTTAAAAACACCAGGAGAGGATAAGGAGGGAAATGATAAGGCAGACCACCTGGCTTAGATTGGGGCTGTGATGGGAGAATTGCTACCTATTGATTATTTAATGGGTGAAATACAAATTGATGCAGTCACACGTTCTAAAGCACCAAAGGAGGTAGATCAACCGGTGGTGCAGTGGAGTCATGACACGTCAGACCAAGATTTGATTGAGGCACAAAAGAATGATCACATTTTGGGAATCTATTATAATCATTTGATAGATCCCTAACAAAATTCTTTAACAGAAAATGATTGTATGGGAAAAGAAGAGTTGAGGGTGCTATTAAAGAACAAAACACGAATTAGATTACAGGAAGGACTCATGATTAGAGAGTCCATAACAGGACAAATACAGTGGGTAGTACCCCTTTCATTCAGAGGACTAATGCTACACCATGCACATGATGCCATAACTGCAGGCCATAGAGGTTCACAAAAAACATTAGAAATACTAAACGATTATGCTTACTGGCCACATATGTCCCAAGATGTGGAATTATATACTAGAGGATGTCTAGTATGCGCCCAATTTAAACCTGCTTCACCAATGCATAGAGCACCATTGATGAAAAGAGGCCTAACTCTCCCATGGTCAGATTTGCAAATAGACTATGCAGGTCCTTTAAAAAGGTCGAGCAGGGGACACCGTTATATTTTGAGTGTGGTATGTTTGATGTCGAAGTGGATTGAATGCATTCCTGCACCAGATTGTAGTGCGCAAACAGCAGCCACATTGCTGGTGAACCATGTGTTCTCAAGGTTTGGGTTGCCACAAAGAATTGAGTCAGACAGAGGAAGTCATTTCACAAGTATTCTAATGAGTAAGGTATGGCAAATACAAGGTGTGAAAAGGAAACTACATATCGCATATCGGGCGGCGTCTTCAGGTACAGTTGAAAGAAGCAATAGGTCTGTTGTGGATATTTTAAAGAAATTTGTGGCAGAAGCAGGTTCCAGCTGGGATTTACGTTTACCGTTGGTTTTGATGGCAATCAGATCAACTCCTGCCAACGCAACAGGTGTTAGCCCCCATGAGGTCTTGACAGGTAGGAAAATGGTGTTACCACAACACCTACTATACAGAACACATGAGCAGACACTTGTGAGTGCATCCACAGTTCATGAATATATTGATGAACTGAGGAGGCATTTGCAACATGCATTTGCTTTTGTGCAGAGAAATCTGGAAAGAGCTGCTGACAGTGCAAAGTCTTATTATGACAAAAAGACATCAGTAAAGGAATACAGTGTAGGGGATCAGGTGTACAAGTTTCATTTTGGAAAAAGTAAACAGAAAAATTCTAAATTTCTAGCAGCCTGGCAGGGGCCATTTCGAATTATAGATAAGGTCTCTCCTGTAGTTTATAAAATTTTGAAAAATGAAGGTGAAACGGCAATAGAGCAGTTTGTCCATGTAAATCAAATCAAACCATGCCATCCAAGACATGAGATCAGGCAGCTTGAGCATGTAGAAACAGATAAAGTCCTTTGAACACAAAAAGAGAAAATAAATGGGTACAATCAGGAGGCAGTGACAAAGAAGTTAAAAAGTTGATTGTTATAATGGCACATAAACACTGTAATATGTGTAAAAATATATAATATAAAATAAATAAATAAATAAATATATATAATGGAAGCTCATGGTTGGTGTGCAGAGAGAAAATGTATTAAATATTGAATGCTGTTTTATATGTGCTTGTTTTCTTTTAACTTGTGTTTAATTTCAGAAAAAAAAAATATATATATTTTTACCAAGCATGTTTTATTTTTGGCAAAAGGGTGAAGTTAGTATTGTGCTATGTACTTAATTTGTTTATTTTCTATTTGATTTAGAAAATTAACATTATTTGGTCGGAGGTTCCGGGATCAGAGCCCACGGGAGACGATGGAGTCCTGGAGCCCACGTGGACGGATTCCGGGAAAGCCCCAAAGAGGGGTGAAGACCAAGGCTGCAAAGGGTTGTCATTGAACCTGGACCAGCATCTGGTATCGCGGTGGAAGAGGCACCAGGATTCATCATGAGTGATAGAAGGATGATTTTCCAAAATATATACATACCATTGAACCCTGAGATTTTGATTGAAAAACACTTGAACAATACCGGAATTAAGATTGAACAGACTAAAGAGTGGCTGGAAATAAGAAAAGAGGACACTAAGCAGTCAATAAGAGATATATTAATGCAATTGGAAAAAACATTCGTGAATTCAGCAGACATTAAGAAGAAGAGAGGAAAGAGAGGTGCGGTGATGCTCGCGATATCATTGGTAATGTCTATAGTTGGAGCCATAATAGGTACCACAATATCAACAGCCAATTCTATTTCGGTAGGAACACTGAGTACTAAAGCGCAACAACTGAGTATTGACCTAGAAATAATACAAAAAAAATTAGATGGAATTAGAGGGGGACTGGATGAACAAGTAAGATTCATAAATGAAACTGCAATCATTCTAAATGAACAAGCGGATTTAAGGCGACTAAAATAATACTTAAGCATGACAGAACTTTAAATGAAATATTGAACATAATGAGTCCTGTTGATAGACTATTAACGAATTATATGAGAGAAGTTCAAACTGCAGTTTCACAATTGATTCAAGGACATATCCCCTTGTATTTTGTTTCGCAGGATATTATTCGTCAAATGATAGAAAGATTGACCAGGAGGGAAATTGATATAATACAGGTAAAAATTGCATTCGAAATGGGTAATGCAATGCCGTTATATGTGGACTTGGAAAGACTAGAGATCGGATTTTTGCTATGCATCCCATATGTAGCCCCTGAACTTATTTATCAATCGAAGTGGGTACACAACGTGGGATTTTGGCAAGAGGACAAATTTATTAAGATTAAGACTCCAGAAGTGGTGGCATTTCAGTCATGGGAACCTGAAGTTTATTTAATACCAAACCTGGAAACATGTGTAAAATTTAAAGAACAAAATTATATGTGTCCAGGTAAACCGTTTGTTCCTGATGCCACAGATGCTATTTGTGGTTTGAAATCTGACCCAAGTATATCAGAGGGATGTGAAGTGATTATTAGCAATATGGGGAGTGAAGAAATGGCACAGGCTAAGATGGTCAGAGGTAAATGGTTGATCAGCACCTGTTTAAAGAACATGACGGTAGTACATTTAAACCATGGAACATACGTGGTTAAACAGGTGAAATATAATGTGTTTTATTTACAGGTTCCAAAGGATACAATTGTGTCAATTGGGGGGTTAACATTGTTTCATGTAACAAATGATGTTTGGGAAAGCCAAGTGGAAAATATCGATTTTTTTCAAAGGGATACTTTTCCAATAGATCCGGATGTGGAATATTTATTGAATCACAAAGAAAGACATGTTATAAAAATGAATTTGAGAAAAAACAATATTACAATTAGTAATCTGGGGATAATAGAAGTGGAAAGATTTAATTGGAGAACCTGGGGGGAACGCTCAATAGTGGGTTTGGCTGTGCTGGTGCTAATCATGGGTGGATGGTTGATTGTGCCATCAGTAAAAATGAAAATGTTACTGATTTTACTAGCTACGTCAGGAAGAGAAAGATATCCCAATACACATGCATTTTAAAAGAAAAAAAAAGAACAAGTTGTTTTTAGGAATTGGCTTGGATTGTAGCCAAGTTCTAAAAACAAAAGGAGGGTATGTAAGGATATTTGGCGTGTTACAGCACAGAGTACAGCACTACTGCACAGGTAGCAATTTTTTTTTATGCAGCACCACCACATGGGTGCGGTGCATTGCTATATGTGTTACCAGATTAACATGGACATATAAGTAAAGACAGGCTATTCAGTCAAAAACGATTTTAACATATAAGATGCAAATCTATTTTTACAGTTAAAAGCACACGTGCACATTCAAAAATGCACACTATTTTTCACCTGAAATGCCTATGGTGCAAGAGACACATTTGAAAATTAATAACTAACATTATTAATAACTAACCTGACTAATAAAACTGCATTTAACATAACCCACTAATAAAAATGTGTCTCCACTGCAGAAATAGGCCTACTTTGAAAGTGAACTTTTAAACGCACATTCATTTTTTTTTCTTTTTCTCTGCTGCTCTGTCCACATAACCACAGAAAGTCAAGGGCTCGAAGGAACAGGAAATCATTTGGTTACAAATGGTTACTGTAAAAAGGAGCCATTGTGTAGTGAGGGAGGAGATGGCATGATTGATTTCTGATTGGAGCAGCGTCATAGCAAGTATCATGCTAGAGGCAGTGATGAGAGTTTTGCTGGGGGGAGTTTGAAGAGAGGGGGAAGACAGTCGGGATTTGGCAGAGCTGGGAGAAGGACCTGTTTTCCTGGCTGAAGCATTCCTGCTGAAAAAGCTGAGAATTCCAGGCAATAACCCCGGTTTGAGAACGAAAGACGCTTGTTTTCACCGGGGTTAATCTTCAAGGGAGCCAAATTCAGAAAGAGAACAGCTGAAGAAAACTCATGCTGAACAGATAAGGTAATTACAGAAGTGTGGGGGTTGAGTGTGTACGAGAATATTCAGTCAGTGTAGGAAAGGAGATTCCTGTGCTTTAATCACATGTTAATGTTGCAAATTGAGTTCTTGTCTCCGCCACTCTCTTTTCAGTGTATCACAGACAATGCTGTTACTGTGCTATTTTATTTATTTCTGTAAAGAGTGAGATCGTGTTTAAATGCAACTTTTATAATACACAAAAATATTTGAAAGCAGACGGGTGGTGTTTTTATATTTACCAAAACAGTGCTGATGATGTGGGGAGATGTTTAGACAGTGCAATTGTCATTTTCAAGGTAGCTAAACATCAAATTTGGTTGCAGCCGTGTGCACAATGTAATTCAGTATGAGCAGTTATAACTAACTGTGTGTGTTGTAGTTTGTCGGGCGTCTATGAGTCGGCAAAAAGGGAGGCCCGGGACATAGTTCACTACCGTATATAAGATAGTGAAAATACCACATGATAGCTTGCTGCCGTAGATAAGACAGAGAGAAATTGCCCATGGTGGCACACTAAAAATGAAAATGTGGTGTTCCTGAAATGCAAGCCTGAGGTCTCTCTAGTGATTACACGAAAAATCTAAGCAAAAATAAGGGGTTCTGGATATTGGGGCCACAAATAAAACAAGGGAATTATGCTCACTAAAATACCATCAACCACGCATACCAACCACGCATACCAAATACGCATGTCTGGATCCTGAAATAATGCATGTCCACTGTATTATTGTTGTACATGGCCCAATCTGAATACGAGGAGTGATTGTTGCTAAGTTATTTTTCGGCGGTAAGAAAATACCGTCAGGCCCCAAATCTCCACAAAATACCCTACAGTACCCACATACATGAAGATAAAACATACATGAAAATGAGAGAAAGAAAAAGAAAAAAGATATAACTTCTTCATTAGATAAGCACGTATTTTACCACAGTATACTGTTTCGCTATCATGTTTAAAATATGGTTATCACCTTGTTAAATTACATGCTTAGTGTTTGTGATGGCGTGCATTAACTAGTGAATTCATGCTCCTCGTGTCAGAATACATAAATGTGCCTCTACAGCAGGTGTGCTATATACATCTATCTTGTTAGAATAGATATCGAACTAGTGTCTAATATTAAATTGTTAAATTATTTGTGAGCACATGTGAAGAGGTAGCAATATAGTGCAAGCAGCGGTATTACACGAGAATCTAACCTTTGAAAATGATGTACAGGAACGAAAATCTTTCCGTTTGCAAGTGCGGCGTGGCCGCTATGGCTACGATACGAAGTAGACCTGTGTAAAATAAAGTAACGTTTCCTAATTAAAGAGTGACCCAATTACGGAGTCCTAATCAGCCTTATCTCTGTTAATGAGACATACCTTCAATAAATGTGGAAGCTGTCTAACGCTGACTTGTTGCGGTCTGCTGTCTCCTGGCTAATTAAACATGAATCATTGTTTTGGGAGCGAGGCTCCGGTTACTACAGTAACCGCCACGCTCAACAAGGACACTTGTCCATGCGAAGGACGCCATTTTACAAGGGGCACTAAAATAGCTGATGAAGCTACAAGTAAAGATGTCATTGTTTAATTCAATAGCAAATACACAATCGACTCAATCTGCGTATGTGGTGACATTAACGTGCCCTATTTGTCCAGAGGTGGGGAGAGGATTGACAAGATGGTGGGTCTAAAGGGACGCACAAACATGAGGGTTTTGGCTTGGCTGGTGTTAATGGAAGCCACTGACTTGCATATAGTGAACGGTTATGGTGAGGTTGACTGCCCCCCGGCAGCAACTTAGACAAATGGGGTGTATACCTCTACTTTGGACTATCTGTTTGTCTGCCCCAACCTAAACAAACGGGTCACCTCTATAAGAACATAAGAATATATCCTAAAAAATACAGCAACCACACTTTGAGATTGTCCATAAGAAATAGAGAGACAATTTTGCAAAATGATCTATGGCAGTACCCTCTGGAAGTCTCTAACGGATATAACAGATTGATAGTGAGATGTTATGGGGAAGATCTTTTGGGGGGCTGCTGCTAACTCACCTGCAAAAATGGATAGCGGTTTCAGGTAGATCCGACCCCAGACAAACAGGATTCACAAAAGGTGTGGGGACTGACCTGAATTAGTTTCTATTAAACATCCTCAAGGGCAAATCAATTGGAAAAGAGATGCAAACTTATATGGCCTTTATAGACCACAAAAAGTTGTTTGACAGTGTAGACAGGGAATTGCTCTGGAGAAAAATTGAGGAAGAGAGGTGTCCGGAGACTCTGTTATTCACTATAAACAGACATTAATTTAAAAATTAGGCTTAACACCTAAGGTCTCCTATTTCATTCTATCACCCCACAAAGGGAGCAAAAACAAGGTTGTCCACTTGCCCCGACCCTTTTCAACCTATTTATGTCCGACCTACCTGTTACTGTGGAGGGGGGGAATGACTTTCCAACAAAAATTGGCAAAGATGATTGGCAGGTAATTATTTTCTGATGACATCGTTCTTCTGGACCAGACCCCGAATCGACTCCAGCGAAGCTTGAACACATTGCTTACATCCATGAGGGAAATTGGCCTAGAAATTAACCCCAAGAAAACCAAAATCATGGCATTCGGTATTAAAAATAGTTGGTCCGGACACAAATGGTTTCTGGAAGGGATCCGCTTAATAGAAACCCAGTCACTGACATATTTGGGGGCCCACGTTACCAACATAAAGTACAATGGTCCCATGCTCTTGACCTTAAAAAAGAAGGTCTACATGCTGACATCCCAAGCAATATTGCTCCATAGGAGATTTGGAAAATTCTCTTTAGAACCAGCAATTACTTGTTGAGGCTAAGATGAATCCGCTATTGATTTTTGGTGCATAGTAGTTTCTCGTTACATCTCATAAGTTATGGGCATCACTAGAAGGAACCTTTTGGAGAAAGCTCCTAAAACTGCAGAATTTGATAGCGAATTCAGTAATTATATATGAGTTGGACCTTATTTCACTGTACGGGAAACCAGTATGGAAGTTGCTATCTTTGTATCGTAAATGTTTACTGGTGCCTCCAGCTTCCACATTTGAAATTCTTAGTAAAGAAATGGATATAATGGAACCTGGCATTCTGGGACAATGGGAGTGGCGTTGTAGAGCCTTGGTAGAATCACTAGACTCTACATCAAGGTCCTGATGACCAACCCCGGTACAATAAAGAAGAACATCTGGGAGAGAGACTGGATTTAAACCCTAAAGGCCAGAAACACCCATCAAATGCAATCAGGTCTAGGCAAAGAGTCCAAGGCCTATGGTATAAGGTAGCCATATCTAAAGTTCTTCCCGTGGTATAGGAACTAGTTCATGAGACTAAGATTTAACATGTTCCCTACCAACAAAATCTTGAAGATATAACAAATGCGAAGGATTGTAGATTTTGTAGATTTTAAGGACAAATAGAAACACTCTGGCATGTTTTGATAGGCTGTAGGGGGTTGACAGAAACTAGAACAAAGCACTTGTGAGACTGTTTTATAAAACAAAAGGTAATGTAAGGAGGCCAAACGCTTCTGGTTGAGCCTCATGGGTAGCGAAGATTTTCTCATGATTTTTGCGGCAGTACAGTTTCTGAAGGAAGTGTTTCATATGTAAAATAGGGGTGGCCTAAAATTGCTGAATGTGTGCCACTTTCTATGTTTATTTGTCTTTCTTCTATTTTTTCCCCTTGTGACGGGAGGGAGTGGCACAGATTATGGGCCATTTGGATGAAACTGCATGCAATTTATGTTGTAAGGTTTTAAGAGGTTTTGATAAAAGTTTGTAACAAACTATGTAATCAATAACAAATTTAAAAAAAGGAACGCCAGGGCTTCTAAACCCTCACTAGATGGAAATCCTTCACAGTTACCCTTTCAAGTGTATGTTTAAGTGCAACGGGTATGTATGCATGCAGCAAACCGAATTTCACACATATTTACATGAAACTACTGTGGCAGTTATGATGAGGTGTTAATCATAATTTGCTGTGCCTGTTAAGGGACTGGCAATGAACAACAAGGGCAAGCAGTCTCATTAGGGTAAACAATGGAACAGTCAAAAGCAAAATTATGTAGATTACTGGAATGCAGTTCGATGCACAACACTTCCCTCTTTCTCTCCCTGTCTCTCACGTCCACTTCTGTCTCTCTGCCTTTCCACCTCTCATTCTTATCTCCAACTGGCACCATTTCCCCATATTCATCTAATTTCATAAACTAACCTAAGCCGCTAGTATGGGAGTTTGACTGTTTCTAGAATTAAATCATAACCACCCTTTCCTAACTAATGCACACTTGGTGAGATTATTTGAAACCACCAAATCCTTTTTGCGCATGTTGTTTCTTTTAACATTTTAATTATGCGCTGGAAATAAGGTCGCTGATACAAGTGGGACATGGGGCCTCATTCCGAGTATGGCGCTAAGGGATAGCGGCCACCGCTAACGAGAGCGGTGGCGGTAATCCCTTACCGCCATACTCCGAGTTCCCTTAGCGCCATGGTGCTTTTAACACCTGCTTTTAGCAGGCGTTAAATACCATGGCGCTAAGGGACCTTGATGTTAATTACGCCACCGTAATTTACGGTGGCGTAATTGACGCCTTCCCCACTCCCATTATGCCCTATGGGGCAGGAATGGGAATGGGGAAGGGTAAATGGGGATTGGGGAATTACCGCCCCGCCAACCTTGGAATGGGGCGGTAATTCCGCCAACCACCAAGGCGCTGCCGGTCCGGGTACGGCGTCAACCAAGGCGTTAATAGCGCCATTGGTTAGCGCCGTACTCGGAATGAGGCCCATCAAATCCAAGAGTTTTAAAGATTCCATTATTTTTCTCATCAAACCGTATTGTGTGCTTCAGTTTCACATTGATTACAATCTTATTGAATTCGAGGGTAAATAATCAGCCGTCATCCCAGCCCTGTCTGCCTAATGCAGGTGTGATGTCATTAAATTCCCCAAGCAGACGCACAGCGTCGAACCCTGAGTTCACTCATGTTATTTCTTCCCTCCATTGACAGCGTAGCGTACCATAAGGATACCAGCAGAAACGCCTGACACACCCATGCATTAGGACGGCAAGATTTAACGTGGCTCAAGCATTAGTTGCATTACGTGTCTGGTAATATATGTTAAGTGCCGGGCATTACCACACTGATGGATGCAGCTGCGCGATGACATGTTTCATTATTTTGGGCTATAAAGGAAGGTGATTTCAAGCAGAAAGAATGTCTCAGCGCGCGCGCCTTGTTATCTCCCGCTTCCACGCACGTTGCAAAGTTCATCAAATTGGGACGTTCGACACGTGTCAGCAGTTTATTTTTATGGATTGTTATAGCAGTTAATTGGTCATATTAAATGTGCAAATATGATGTTATTCCTATGTATAAAGGGCTTTATGTGTTTCACATTCTGCTTGAAAATAGCCTTGTGACCAGTTGTCTTGGCCACGCTCCCTGATTGCAGGCTGCTCTAGGGATGAGTTCCCTGGCCACTCTTACTTCACAGAATGCTAGTGGTCTCCCGCCCTGCATTTATCTCCCTGCATTATTCCTACACTATCTCTGCCAGGGTCGTTTCTTCATCCGCGCGCTGTTACTGTTTCCACGACTATTGTTAGCACGGTGTTTCATGAATACTCTTCCATTTCGAAATAAAACATGACTTTTGAAGGATGCTCTTGATGCTCCCCCTAAATGTGATATCATTAAAGTCATTCTAAGGACTCAGTCATGCTCAAGAAATGGCGGTCCCCTCTTCTGGACTTCCTTAGCTAGGAATGGAACCGAGTCTTCATATGCCATCGTCCTCTATTCCCTGCAGTGTATTCATATGCAGCGTTTGAGCAAATGCTGCAGTTTAGCCAAAGCAACTACTATCACACCAAGGCCACTAGAAAATGCAAGGCTCCCGGTAAGGGACAGCGAGACCCAGAGCTGCGCAAGCATTCACCAGAGCAATAATCCAATGTAGGCACGGGTTAACTTTCGGGTGGCCAGAAACCTGATCCACCAGATATAAATTATAGCAGAAAGAGCATTTGGAGGATATCTCAAATTCTCTCATGCCAGCCATTCCAACTCTCAAGACGCTTGACTGGCTAAAAGTTCACTAAAACATCAGGTTAAAAAATATGATCATAATCCCAAAATTATTGCAGAGCCACCCCCGCCACCCTAGCTGGCTACAAAAGATGATCTGCGTTTTCCTCCCTGCATGGCAGCTCAGGTTAGATGAGAAATCACTGTTGTGGGTTCCAGAACATGGAATGCCAGTTTGTTCTCCATCAGAGAAGGGACCAACATTGCCACTGTGATGTTGCACGGCACCATGCACCTGGCCACCCTCTGATCTCGGGCCCAGGTCCCTGCCCACCCAGCAACACACCCGTACTGGCAACCCGCACACTTGGGCCTGTATCTTCAACCCTAGAGTACCCTTACCTGCACTTATCAGATGCCCATTGTCTGCACTTCAAATCTTGCACTTTCCACCTTGGTGGTTGCACTACCAGTTGTTGTTGATTTATCTCTTGCTCAGTACTTTCGACGTCTCCCTTCGCCCATGCACTTCCCCCTTCCCTCTCCCCTGCACTTGCACATTCTAAATGTCACTGGGCCTAGTAAGATCATTGTTTGGTCCTCCCTTGTTCTCATCCCTTGCCTTGTCGCGTTCTGAAACACTTGTGTATGAGCGTTATACAAATAAAATATTATATCATATCATACCAAATTGCAAAAATACGGCAAAACATCAGTTTAATGGAGAATAGAGACATGTCAACAGAACTGATTATTCACCTCAGTGCTTGAATGTATATCCCACCAGTAAAATGGTGTTACATATAATAATACATTATAGTTTAGCAAAGGTAGCGGGCGCCCCTCTCTCGAAAGAACAGACTTGATAACCTGTTCAGTGGTTATTAACCACTTGAGAGTTCGCAGCCACTGCTTTTACTCACTGTGCCTTTCACAGATGGGAAATATCCATTTGCATATCAGTCTTTGTCCTGCCCAGGGGCAGTCCAGCACCGAAATGCAATGGCAATTCCAACCTGAACGAGAGTACCACCAGCAGCCCCATACACGTGTTTCACCCTTGTTGGGGATCATCAGTGAGGTGAAGCTGATGCCTCTCTAAGCACAGTGAGAGGGAGACCACGTCTGGTTGCCCCCAGGAGACCTAGGGTTACCAATCCCAGGTTCCTTGAAAAATAGTTTAGCAAAGGTAGCGGGCGCCCCTCTCTCGAAAGAACAGACTTGATAACCTGTTCAGTGGTTATTAACCACTTGAGAGTTCGCAGCCACTGAAAGGAACTTGGGGGCAACCAGACGTGGACTCCCTGCTCATTGTGCTTAGAGAGGCTCAGCTTCACCTCACTGATGATGCCCAACAAGGCTGAAACACGTGTATGGGGTTGCTGATGGTACTCTTGTTCAGAGAGGAATTGCCATAGCATTTCGGTGCTGGACTGCCCTTGTGGGCGGGACAAAGACTGATATGCAAATGGATATTTCCCATCTGTGAAGGTACAGTGAGCAAAAAGCAATGGCTGCGAACTCTCATTGTGGTTAATAACCACTGAACAGGTTATCATGCCTTGTTCTTTCGGGAGAGGGGCGCCTGCTACCTTTTTTGTAATTTTGAAAGGAACTTGGGATTGGTCACCCGAGGTTACCTGGGGGCAACCAGACGTGGACTCCCTGCTCATTGTGCTTAGAGAGGCTCAGCTTCACCTCACTGATGATGCCCAACAAGGCTGAAACACGTGTATGGGGTTGCTGATGGTACTCTTGTTCAGAGAGGAATTGCCGTAGCATTTCGGTGCTGGACTGCCCTTGTGGGCGGGACAAAGACTGATATGCAAATGGATATTTCCCATCTGTGAAGGTACAGTGAGCAAAAAGCAATGGCTGCGAACTCTCATTGTGGTTAATAACCACTGAATTATCATGCCTTGTTCTTTCGGGAGAGGGGCGCCTGCTACCTTTTTTGTATATAATAATACACGCATACATGATGTATGCTTACATGTGCACTGTTGTGGTCATTGGTATCTGAACTCTCTCAAGTTTCTTTCATGAGATGCCTCCTCATCATTGCTGTATTTGGAAGCAAGAAAGCCTCCTGGTTATACCCATTCATATTGATCCTTTTCCCAAAGGTCTTGCCCATTCTTTTCCTATGAAAAACAAGGGTAGACCATAAAGGTCAAGACATGGGTTAGCGGTCCCTGAAGCAAAACAGATTTCCCCCACTCAACACATTATAATGATGAAGGTGATGTTTGTGATCATGACCAAAAGGAATTTATTGGCACCTGATCTTTATGTGTATGGTGTTCATGCCTTGTGAACCGCCCATGGGCATCAAAGCGCATTGGTGTGAAGCAGAGGGAGACTGAAGAATTACAAAAAAAGGTCCTTCATGTCTTGGCTCCCTGAGGGCGAGTGAATGTACACCATTTTATGCATTTATTTTAGGCAGCTGTAAGTGCGTCCACGTAGCGTGTTGTGGATTACCATCAGCAACTTGGATAACATACACACTTTCACCCGGAGCCAGAGTGGTCTCCTCAAAACTGGGCAATATGGTTGTATCTGAAAATATTAGATACAATTCTAGTGGTAGAGGTTTGTTGCACTTGGGGCCATTACAGTGTGCTCAGTTTGGTGCCTGCCGGTAGCACATTGCAGTAGTCTAATCTGGTGACAATTATGCAGTGTGTAATATATGCCCAGTGAGTTTCAGATAGCAGAGGTCCATGTTGTGGCGAACACATTAGATGATCACTTGTGGAGCACACCAGATTATTAACATGTTGATCCATACATAGTGTGGAATCTAATGTACAGAGATAGAGACGCCAGAGATATTCATGGGGGAGTGTCTATTGAAATACGTTGACATCAAATTTGGAGAGGATACAAGTACATGCTCCATTCAGTTTTGATTCAGTCATGACCCGTTTTCTTTCATCCATTTTTCCACCTGAAACAGAATGATATGGATACATTGCGTTTAGTCGTCCTAGTCATTGAACATCTTGAAGATGATCCGTGTGCCCTCCACATAATTGTGAAAGACTTCCCCTCAACTGATTAATACATCTGGCAGAGGTTTGCTGTATATGTTGAACAATAAAGGTGAAATGCATGTGCCCTGCGTGCAACACGTTACCAGTTCAAGTGTGAACATGGGGACATCAGATCTGACCCCACATTCTATTTTCTAAAAAAAAAAGCTACCCAGTACAAATCACTCCCTGGCACCCACAACACCTTTTGCATATGCTGTAGAAGAAGGGTGTGGTCATGGGTGGTAGAGGCTGCTGATAGATCTGTCTTGCCATGATCAAGTTCTGTGACAGGTTCACTTTAACTGGGCGAGTTCAGTTCCTGTTAGGCCAGAAAATGAATTGAACACATCCAAGGAGATGACGCTTCTCCACGTGACTTAAGATTTAAATGGTAGCTATCTTCTCAAAAATCTTTTTAAAAAAGGTTAGTTTTAAAAATCTCTTTAGTAGGCTGGCATCTTGCGAACTAATGTGGGTTTTTGATAGGGGGTGTATCCCAAGCTTGTTTTATTTCATCTGGAACTTTATAATCTCTAACTTAAGTGTTGATACAACCCACGCACATTGGACTTAGTTATTATAACATTGTGAAATGTTTTGTGAACACATGGAACCTTTTATTTTTAAGCATTGTTTGCGATAAATCCACTTTTATTACAAGAAGTGTCACAGTCCATTGTCTTGCCACCAACATGTGTTTAACATTTGGAAGTTGGTGGTGTTATGCCACCTTCTCCCGTTCTCCGGGGCAGCATATTTTAATAAACGTATGCCACTGTAAAATCAATCACAGCTAATTATCCTGAAAAAGAAATGGAAGAAATGAAAGAAATCATTCTGTCTCTTATATCCATGGGCAATCTATTTAGGTTATTGTACATTTCTAACCCATTTTAAGCCCAGGAGCTGTTTAAGCCGCACACACCCTAGCTTTCATGTATGATTAAGTGATGACTTCACATACTTCATATCTCATTATTACCTTAGTCTCTGCAAAAGTAACATTAAATAATAATGGCCACTTGTTTTGAAAAAAATCCCTTATTTTCCACTTTCTCTGGAATATTAACCATGTGACAAATCTATGCATTATCCGCTAAGAAGGGATAAACAGAGATCAAGAACAGAGACACATAGGGTCTCATTACGCGGTAGGCAGTAAGGGATTACCGGCACCGGTAAGGGCATTGTTGCCGGTAATCCATTACCACCCTATTCCGAGGTCCCTTAGCGGGTCCCTTCCTTAATGCCTGGTTTTACCAGGCGTTATGGAAGGGAGCCGTTACGGGACTTCAGAGCTAATAACGGTACCGCAAATTGCAGCACAGTTATTAGCTCCATCCCCATTCCCATTGAGCCCTATGGGGGCTCGAATGGGAATCGGGAACAGTTCCCGGAATGGGGATTTACTGGGTCCTCCAAGGTTGGAATGACCCGGTAAGTCCCTATTTCGGGAACCCGGACCCGGAATGAGGTAAGGGGGTAGCCATGGCGCTAATAGCGCCATGGCTACCGCCTACCGCGTAATGAGGCCTATAGACTCTAAAGAAGACATGAGGAGGTGAAACAGAAATAAACCACGCTCAAAAGGCACAGTAAATGCAAAGTGAGGCACAGAAAACCAAATGTCTAACTCAAGAGGCCTAAAGAAACAAGGGTTCAGGTAAGTCTCAGATACACTAGTAGGAAAAGCAGAGTTACAAACCCACATGTATCTCTGCAAACACAGACAATAAGTGGCAGAATGTCACTGAAGGAAGCAGTGAGTAAAATATATAGCTGTATCATCTTCAACACAATGAATAGGAGGAAGGAAGAAACTAGAGTAAATAGCAACATGTAAGGGCAGATTTTCATTTGTATGCACAATGCCTTCTCCATGGGAGTCCCACAGCACTTTTTGCTGGAATAGTGGATTTTTGGTGTTACCATGAATGAGTGGGAACCTTGTTCCACACTCACCCATTCTTTTACCCTATCATTTTCGATAATTTGCATTTCTTATTATACATTTTTCTTCCAGGTTTTATGGCATCTGTCTTTTGACTTTTGCATCACACATCATTCTTTGTGCGCTGTTGCTGGGAGCACTTTGGGCTTTCCTTTTTGTTTTCAGTTATAGGGGAATAGTTTTATCCTTCATATCTTTTATATTGTGAGGTCAGCACACCCCACCTTATGTGGAGTGCTGGGGGGTTACACTGTATTCCATTTCTCACTGCTCCTGTAACGTTTTGATTAGAGTGACATGCTAACCTGAATGGTTGGGGGCAGTAGTTTATATCCTATGACCTTTTGTGCAAATCTCACTCCCAGGCTGTACTCACTGTTGTGGTATTATAGGCATTGACGCATAATGGTGACTGTGATCTTTTATCACCATTTCTTGTTTACTTGTTCCTTCTTGGTCCTTTCTCTGCCATGCTGAGTGGTGTAAGTCCTGATTTGACTTTTGTCTTCAATGGAAACACTTTGTGAAGCCCTCTAAGGCTCCAGTTTGTCAGTGAGGACAGGAAGCAGGGGAGGACTCTGAAACTCTGCTGTTCTTTGTCTTCTGCTGTGACTACATAAACTCATTCCCAAAAGGGGGGCTGGATGTCCTGAAAGGGCAGCCACCACCCACAGTTTGAATGGTGCATGGATGGAGATTGGGTGGGTTCCTGCATAAGAAGCATAGGTCCTGAGGATGAAGACAAGCTGACCCCTGGGACACTGAAGTACCAATGAGTAGGAAGAGGACAGATGTCCAAAGCAACTTCCAGATGAATGGAGATGCCCTCGCAGTAACTCCTGTCAGACCCCTTTTTTCTAAGCATCAGAAGAGCCCCAAAAAGGATGACTCTCTCCCTTAGACTAGTGGGTGCAGTCAGAGTGAAGACAACCTGCATTTTGAGCCCTCCATTGACAAGCTGTACCCTTGACGAGCAGCAAACTACTAATAAGCTGGGATCTGTGGCCACTGTAAAATGCATTGGCTTCTGAATATCAAATTCTCCCATACCTTTGATGTATTCCTTTCAGAACTCCAGAGCCAAGATTCCGCTCCTTGGACTCCTCTCACTAGAGTGCGAATTACCGGGTCCCCAAGGTTGGAATGACCCGGTAATTCCTCATTCAAGGAACCCGGACACGATTTTGGAGGCAGCCATGGCGCTAATAGCACCATGGCTACCTCCAAACTCGTAATGAGGCTCATTGTGTGTTATTGTACTTACCTTTCTGAAGAATGACTTTACGTTAGTGGATATATAAAACCATTATTTTTGAATAACGTTTAGTGTGTTAGTGTGTGTTTGGCATGTATGTGTACTCTAAGTTCTTTCTACAACCCTTTTAACCCTCCCAAAAAAGGCCTGGCTGCTCAGCCATTGCTACCTACAAAATGTGTGTGGTTCACGTCTATACTAAGGGCCTCATTACGAGGTCGGCGGTAAGTGATTACCGGCACCGGTAAGGGCACAGGTGCTGGTAATCCCTTACCGCCCTACTACGAGGTCCCTTAGCGGGTCCCTTCCTTAACGCCTGGTTTTACCAGGCGTTATGGAAGGGACCCATTAAGGGACTTCAGAGCTAATAACGGTACCGCAAATTGCAGTACCGTTATTGGCACCCTCCCCCTTACCATTGAGCCCTATGGGGGCTCAAATGGGAATGGTGAATGGCTTTTTCAATGGGGATTTACCGGTCCCACAAAGGTCGGAATAGACTGGTAAATCCCCATTGAACGGGACCGGACACAGTACCGGTATTGGAGGTAGTCATGGCGCTAATAGCGCCATGACTACCTCCAACCTCGTAATGAGCCCCAAAGAGTTGGAGCCCTGTTTACCAAGTGTGAGGGCCTCATTATGAGTTTGGAGGCAGCCATGGTGCTATCCAAACTGGGCTCCAATACCGGGTTCCTTCAATGAGGAATATCCGGGCCATTCCAACATTGGAGGACCCAGTAATTCCTCCTTGAAGGAACAATTCCCCATTCCCATTTGAGCCCCCATAGGGCTCCAGGGGAATGGGGAGGGAGGTAATAACGGGCACATTATGAATGGTCCGTTATTAGCTCCCTCTTCCCCTCGCGGGACCCGGAATGGACGTCTGGTTTTACCAGACATCTGGTCCGGGTCCCGCAAAGGGAACCTCGTAATCGGTGCTCATGTAATGAAGGGTGCCGGTCCCGTGCCAGCACCCTTCATTACGTGAGCGCCAGGGTCGTAATGAGGCCCTGAGTCTGTACTAGTCCTACAATTGGTGGACCTTTGTAAAACTCCCTAACAACTGGTGTTACAGCGCTGACATTGATGTAGAGTTGGATACACTGACTCTTGGGGATACCTGTGTCCAGAGAAACCACTAGGTGTTGGTTCAACAAACTTTGTGTAACTTAACTTATCAATTGTAATATGGAAAACTATAAGCAGGAGGCTCTTGTAGCTCTTAACGTAGAAAAAATGTAAAGAACTGTGTAAAGCAAAGAACCTCAACTGTAAAGGAAACAAGAATGATTTGATCTAAACATTGTTGAATTACCAAAGTTCAGTTAATGGGCCTGTCACTCATACTTCTAATATTAATTTAAATGAAGATATGGGTGAAAATTCTGATTTAGAAGAACATTTTCCTTTTGAGGGTGAGGATGTAGAGCTGGAAAAGCTCCCATTACCAATTACTAGACTATCTCCAGTACTCTCCCCCATACCCACATCTCCCTCTACCAAGGCTTCTGGAGTACGTAGGTTTGGAAATTGAGAAACTGAGAATTCAACTGGAGTATAGAGAACTTGACCTCCAAGAGAAAGAAATGAGAATGTATCATGAGTTAGCTCTGAGAAAATAGTATCTTTACTGCTCTTCACTTTCAGGGTCTTCCCTGTCTGATGGTATCAACAAACCAAAGTTTCCTAAAGACTTGGTTAATCAGCTTGATGTGAGGAATTATATTTTTGACTGGCTTACACTTTTTGAATTTGATTGTGAAATGCTAAATGTGTGTGAGCGAGCAAGTACCATGGGTTATTTCTAGGTTTCCCCAGAATAGATGTGATGTGATAGATAGAATGTCAATGCTGATGATAGAAAAAACTATACACTGGGGAGACAAGCTCTCATAGCTAGATTTGGGACGACTCCTTCCAAATATCGAAAAACCTTTGCAGAACATAAGGAAAAATATGGTGTGTTGTGGACCCACTGGGTCTGTGAATGTCTGAAAAACGTACATGGTTCGATTGAAGGCTATAGGGTGAGGACATTCAATGGCATGAAGAATCTCTTCACATTAGAAAGAAATGTTGTTGTCAGTATCCTAGACTTGAGACAGCATTTGGCTGACTCAGAGGATCTTGACCCCAAGATGTAAGCACTAGCTCCTGACATGTGTGTGGCTAACAGGGCCACTCACAAAAAGGAGGAGGGCAACAAGCATAACATTGAAGAAGAATCCCAAAATAAATCACAATCCAGTGAGGCCCACAAAGGTAATACGGGTAAACAGCATGGAAAATACAATAGGGATAGTGGACCTTCTAGGGCCAAACCAGAAGGAGGTTTCCAGAAGCCCCCATATCAGAAAACCTTTGGTAAGTGTGTGGTTTGTGAGTCTTGGACCATGTGCAAGGGGTACACCCTTAGGAACCCCCTCTGTTGCCTTAGCATTCCTATAGGATGGTGAAACTACAGGGAAAGAGGCATTCCTTCATTCTCTGGGCCAGTAACCCTATGGAGTTCAAGCCAGAGTAGGTTCTATGCCCTTACATTCCCTGGTCCAGAATCAGGACGCCACCACACCATCCCAGAAAACACGTGAGAGTACATCAAGGAAGGTGTCCTCATTATTGGCCAGGAGACACCTGCAATTAGAGACAATGGGGCTAGCATCTCAATTGTGAGTAAGTTTTTACTCGACTCAGAGGATGTAGCTAAGGCACCTCTAGTCCCCATTAGGTTTGCTGGAGGCTATGTCCAGATGCTCTCTATCATGCCTGTTAAAATACAGTGTAACAACATGACTGTCAGTATACTGGTCAGTGTCCAAGCAGAAGTGCCTGGCACAGTGTTGTAAGGCAATAGCCTTAAAACGTTAGGTGTTGTCTCCCACACAGCTGAGCCCCCTTGTAAAAGGATAAGAGCCCTTACCAAGGAAGCCAGAGAGACCATCTTAAGGGACCTCTCCAAAGAGACTAAAGGTAAACTCTGCTTCTTTGGAGGACAGAAGGGCCTTAAACCCAATGTTTCCACTAGGGACAAACACCCTAGCCCCAAAAGGCATCAGATCACTTCAGTGACCCCACCTTCAGCACATGCTCAGGTGATGGTACTCCCAGAAGTCCCACTTACACTAGTGGAGGTAGTTAAATCATGTGTCAAGAAGTTAGACCTTCCTGTAATCCATGAATATGAGAAAAACCCCTCTCCTTCTAAAAATGAAGACAGCAACCTCTAGAAAAGAAAAAACAAGATCCAAGAGGAAAAGGGAGCCAAAATAATGCCATTCTACTAGACCACATTTAATGAAATCTGTACCCCAGCCTGCTCCTGCCAGAGAGCTTGATAGGAATCATGGAGACACCTCTGGATTATTAGGGCCTTCTACATTGGGTCCTGTCAACAAGCCTAACTTAGGTTCAGGAGAAGAAACATCTCCTGATGGTCTGTTAGTTCAGACTGCCTCTTATCAAATTAAATAACTTCTCAATAATAGGTGTAGGTCTTATAGCTTGTAAAGGCTTATACTGAAAATGGAAAGCATAGGTCAGGGTAGTCATAAACAGATTGCTGATGGACTCTACAGTAGGTTAAACTGACTGGAACAGGAGATCCATCCAGGAACGATTAAATACTCCTGTCCCTTAGTCTGGGAGGGGCCAGTGTCAGAGTAGGTTTTCATTGTTATTCACAATCCCCTCTAACAGGGATTCCCCAGCACCTTTTGCTTGACTACTGGATTGTTGGTCTTTTCCCCTGACTGAGTGGGAACCTTTTTTCACACTCACTCATTGTGTTAGCCTATCTGTTGGGATGCTTTGTATTTCTTCCTATACATGTTTCTTGGCGTTACAATTTCATCCAAGTTGTATGGCATCTGTCATTTGACTTTTGCATCACACAGCACTATCTATGCATTGTTGCTAGGAGCCCTTTTAGCCCCCCTTTTTATTTCTGTTATAGGGGATTGTTTTATCCTTCTTTCCTTTATATTTTGAGATCATCACGCCCAACCTTAGGTGGAGAAAGGAAGGGTTAAACTGTATCCCCTTTCTCACTCTCCTGAATTTCTTTAGCTTACAGTGAAAAGCTAATCTGAATGGCTGGTAGCAGTGATGTTATCCTTCATACTTGTGTGCAATTTTTACTCCTAGGCTGTGCTCACGCAATAGCCTCACATGCCAGATGCATTGATTACAAGTGAAGTACATCATCACCTGCTCAGATGCTGCCATGACATATCAAATAGTGCAACTTCAAAAGCCCAAATCCTGCCACCTTGCGGCACGTTAATACTTGTCATCATATGCAAAGTACAGTATCACAGGTCCAGGTGTTGCCATATGCCAAGTGCTGCCTCAGATGTCCAAATGTGGCCACTGTATGCAGCCTTCAGAACTGAGTTATTAGGACAACGATACACACACATCAGGGAATGAAGCATTGGCTTGCAGGATCCTTAATCTCCACCTGCACCCCCCTGCACAAACCTCTACTTCACTTCTTTCCAAATGCATTCCAACCCTAATCTTCTTCAACTCTACTTATATGGTATTGCCACCTGTGTGCAACCGAGGTGGTCAGAAGGCCAGCTATACTCTACAGTACCTGAACAGAAAATAAATAAAAACCTCGTAAAGTTGATTGGTATGCAAGGAAGAGAAAACTGAATCTATCAGCAGAACTACAGGCTATAAACGTAGGTGATGAGCAACATACTCATCACCAGACACACTTCACCAGGCAAGACAACAAGTCTTTCTCAAGAGTCTTCAACTGACAACAACCTGATGGCATTTACTTCAGCCAGAATGTGTAACTAGGATATCATGCTGCAATACTTGTCCAATAGGTAAAATCAGGGTGCAACACTCAATGTGAGAAAAACAGATCCACAGGGTGCTCAGCTGCACTGATCCTTAATGCATGATTTCATTTCCAGAGTGCCTCCTGCAGAGTGTGCCTTGATGCTTGTTGCTGCATATTTTGTACATTAAACCCTGCTTTTTTACAGAAGTGCACAATCATAGCGGCTGTGTACTGTAATTATAGAGAAGCCTGCTCTTCTCTCTTGCAAACCACTGATCTGATTCCTGCACTGTTCTTCTGGCCCATCCAATGCTGTCATCACAGCCAATTGTGATCTTCTGAGAGTTGTTTAAGAGGCCCCCTGCCAGCAATAGAAGAACGTCTATCACACCAAAATGCACAACATCTATACACTGTTGTGTGGTGTGTCAATAGTGTATGGAATTCAACTGGATTAACAGCAAATAGTTTAACAGGTTATGCACAATCTACTTTAGATTATGAAAAGGTGAAAAGCAACACTCACCTTCCGAGAGGATGGCAGTATCTACAAGGAAAAAGCACTTCAATTCATACATTAATGTATACTGCTTGTTGTCTTCAGCAGTAACAACCTGTGGGATGAATCGTAATCTTCTCTTGTGTACCCGGTCTGATGATTTATTTCTGCATTTAAGCAATGGTGCCCTACATGCAAGTTAAGGTTTATGCTGTCATTTTAGCTCAATAAATCCACCGCAGCTCTTTGGGAGTGTGTTTATTTTGCCACTGCAACCACTATCCCAGGGCCATAGGTTGCAAGGGCAGTGCCAGGGGAAACCAGCAGTAACAACTGCTACTCCTAGCAAAGCCCAAATGACGTCCCTGGTCCCACAATGTATTTCTGTAGTGAGCACGGAAGGAAAATAGTCAAGCAGAAATAAAGGAAGCCTGAATGGAAAGAAAGCCCTAAATCAAAGCAAAAAACTACAGAGGTATCAAGAGTAAATAAGCAAAATGCTGTAATAGTAGTGGGGTAAAGTTAGGGTTTCAACAGCGCATCGAAAACAGAGAGGTGGACCGTCAGCACAGAAAACACGAAAGGAGAAATTACCAAAAAGCTGCAAGAATAGCACACAGAACAAGTTTTTATGATTCTGGAAGGAATGGAATAGCAAAGAGCTGGGAACATGGCGAGGGAAGTAGAGAAACAAGGGAGCTGGGAGCTAACAGTGTATAGGGAGGGCGGGCAGTATGATAGCAAGGTACAAGTAATCATGGAGGTGAGATCAGATCATCCCTGCACAAATATGGTGGGGAGTGGAGGGTGGGTGGATCTAAGTGTTAGGGAGAAGCCATTCATTGAAGAGGAAGCTCCTGAGCTCTTTCTGCAATTCTAGAAGTGAGGGCTTGAGTCTAATGTTAACTGGGGGTTGAGTAACAAGGTGTAGAGAGAGAAGGCGTGTCTTCTTTTTTTTTTTCCTTCCTGCACCAGCAGAGTTCAAGTCTGCTCATGTCCTTAATTCTGGTGGATCGTAGGCCTCCAGAGATGCTTTTTGAGTGAGATAGCTTCGGGACTTCCGGTTGAATGCCTTGAAGATGATACATACTTGTATCAGGAGCCAGTGCAGTACGATGAGGGTTGGGGTGATGTGGTTGAATTTGCTGATTCATGTGATGAGACATGTAGCAGCATCTAGGATACATCTCAGGGGTGCCAGGTAAGTCACCATCAGGCCTTTGAAAAGGGCATTGCCACTGTTTAGGAGAGCAGGTCTGAAGTTGCTTTCAAGGATGCTTTCTGGGATGAAGGGCTTGATTTTCTGCAGGAGAGAAAGCTGATACCAAGCTGTTTAGGCCTTTCTTACTATGTGCTGGTTGAAGAAGCAGTGTCTGTCGATGTCAAACCCAAGGTACTTGAATCTGGTGGCTAGCTGGGGTGTGTACCCCTCAAAGTTTAAGGCAGAGAACCGTGTCTGGATGTCAGGTGTTCAATGTTGTTGGTCAGCAGTAGGAATTCTGTCTTGGAGGGAATGAGCTTCGGCTAAGCACTGGACAGTCAGGACTGGATCCATGTGAGGGAGGCCTTGAGCCTCTGGATATCTTCGATGGAAGGTACCTTAAGGTAGAGCTGTTTGCCATCTGCATATTGGTGGATGTGAATGTTGTGTCGAGCTACAAGGGTTCTGAGCGGTTCCATGTCCCTATTGGCAATCACAGGGGAGAGGATGGATCCTTGAGGGACTCCACAGGTGATGGGTAGAACTGGTGATCTAGAGGAATCCACTTGTACAAATTGGTAGTGATTATCACGGTATGTTTTCTTTTTTTTTTAAACTTTTATTTTTATCGGCAGAGGTTCACAAGGTACAAACATAAGGCAACAAGCATAAGAGACATATAAGACATAGAGGTGCTTACAGGCTGCCTTGTAAACATTACAACAGTGATTACAATGTTTTGCGAGTAAAGGAAAAAACCTGAGGATATCAGTGGTGGCCGGGGACAGACAGGACTCCGACCCGCCCTCGGACTGATTATTGAGATATGTGTTAAATTCATTCCAAATGTTCTTGGGACGAGACTGGGCCGGCAGCATGGACAGATAGTCCTCCTCGCAATTCCGCGACCATGTTAGCAGGCCCAACCACCTCTGCGGGGTCGGGGGAGAGGGACACCTCCAACACTGGAGTATGCACTTCTTGGCAATCATACAACTAACATTTAAAAACTTTTTCAGGCGTTTAGTTTCATCAGTACTCCAGACCCCAAATAGGACTGCAAGGGGATCGGGAACAATAGTGGTTTCAGATACTGCACTAAGTGTCTTTAGGACCCCGTCCCAGAAACTGAACAAGTTCTGACAGGTCCAGAACATATGTAGATGATCTGCGTCCGCGGCCCCGCAACGTGGGCACAGGCGCGTCTCAGAACGAGCAAACCCCGAAGTCCTGCGCGGTGTATAATATAGCCTATTAAGGAGCTTATATTGCATGGCCCGGAAGCAGAAGTTGAGAGAGACTTTTTGGGTGTGGAGACACATGCTCTCCCATAGCTCATCAGTTATCTCTAGACCCAGTTCGTCTGCCCATTTGTTGCGAGCACCAAGGACCGGAGTAGAAGGGGCGTCCTGCAGGATATGATATAGTGATGAGATGACGCCCCGTGCACCGCCCGAGTTAGCAATGTACGCTATAGCCGGGTTGTCAGGGGGCTCGTCAGGGAAAGAGGGCCACCTAGAGCGGAACGCTGCGCGGAGCCTGTAGTACTGGAGGGTCTCTAAGGGGGATCTAGTGTGACCCGGCTTCCAAGTCTGGGGGTTTATGAATTTGCCCTCTGGATAGAAGTCCGATAGTGCCCTATACCCCAGAGCCTCCCAGCGGCGGGCCAAGGCAGCGTCCAGCGTGGGCTCTAACCCGGGACAGGCCCATACGGGCAGCCACTTGTAGTACGGGGAGGTCCCCTCTGATGAGCCCAGTATGCGTGTCCAGGCAAACATGGTCGCAGCGATGGGATCAACTGGGGAGTCCGGGGCGTAGTGTCGCTGTAACACTAGGGACATTAAATTAATGCCGGCAGTTGCCAACCGTTCCAGCTTAACATGAGGGCGCACCGGGGCGCCAGGGTACCAATGAGTGGCATATTGGCCTTGGGCCGCCAACCAGTATGTAGCAAAGTCAGGAGCAGCAATACCCCCTCGTCTGTATGAGAGTGCCATGTCAGTCCACTTCTTGCGGACCGCACCTGAGTGCCAGAGGAATTGTGCGCAGAGTGTGTGCAACTTAGTGAAATATGTCCTCCCAGGCCAAACGGGAATGTTACTAAAGGTGTAAAGGAGCTTAGGGAGCAGAATCATCTTAATCAGTGACAGTCGACCTGCCACGGACAACGGGAGAGTGCGCCATCGTGAGATTTTAGCCTCAACCAACTGCGCCAACGCAGAATAATTATCGGTGAGTAGGGTGGATTTAGTAAGGGATACATGTACGCCCAGGTATTTAATGCCTTCAGGGGCCCAGCGCAGGGGATATTCGGAGACGGGCTGTATGGTGGATTGAGTGAGCGGGAAGATCTCCGACTTGGAGTAGTTAATCGTAAAACCGGAATGGGTGCCAATGCGGGTGACATCTCGCAATATGGGATTGAGGTGAGTTGTGGGATCTCTGATATAAAGTAGGACGTCGTCTGCGTAAAGGGATATAATTTCAGGCTCCTCTATCAATCTTATTCCCTTATGAGAGTGTTTTGAGCGGACATAGTCCGCCATTGGTTCTATCACTAGTGTGAAGAGAATTGGAGAGAAGGGGTAGCCCTGACGGGTACCTCTAAATAGCGTGAAGCCCTCGGATGTCAGTGAGTTAATTCGAACCCGCGCAACGGGAGAGGTGTACAATAGTCTAATAAACCCTATCATGTTTGGGCCAACACCCATTGTCTCGAGGACCAGCCACATGTATTTCCAGGAGACCATGTCAAAGGCTTTCTGGGCGTCCAGCGTAACCGCCACCGCCTGGGCGTTCTGATTTATGCGGGACATGACATTGAACAATCTCCTGATATTGTGGGAGGTGGACCTGCCCGGGACGAAGCCCGCTTGGTCCTCATGCACCAGGTACGTCATGATTGGCAAAAAGCGATTGGCAATGATTTTAGCGAAGATCTTTGTGTCAAGATTCATGAGGGAGAGAGGTCTGTATGACCCGCACTCATCTTCAGGCTTACCCGGTTTGAGCAGCACCGTGATGACCGCTTCATGCATGGAGGGGGGAAGGATGGAGGCCCGGAGAGCCTCATTCCATACCTCAAGCAACCGGGGGGCCAGAATAGCTATGTGCTCCTGGTAAAAGTCTGCGGTTAGCCCATCCGGGCCGGGCGCTTTGCCTTTGGGCAAGTCGGAGCTGGACGACACTATCTCGTCTAGCGTAATCGGGGAGTCTAGCTGGTCCCTGGTCTGCTGGGAGATTTCTTTAGTGGGGATCTGCTCAAGGAGCTCGCGCATACGTTGCTCAGTGTGTTCTACGGGTCTGGAATAAAGGGAACTATAGAATACTGTAAATATGTCTAGAATTTCCCGGTCCGCCCACCGAGCCTCACCATTCCGATCTTTGATAGAAGAGATCTGTGTTCGGCCCGTCTCCCCCCTTACAAGTGTCGCAAGCGTTTTCCCGGGCCTGTCGCCCTCCCCATACCTCCTGGCGGCCTGAGGGCGGCTGAAGTAACGGACTTCGGAGGTGGCCAGTTGGTTATATACCTGAAGTTCATCAGAGATTTGGGCAAGAATGGTGGGGTCAGAGCCGGTAGTGTTGAGCTGCTCAAGTTGTTTCAGTTTGGTCTCAGAGCGCCCCAGAGCAGCCCTAATGGCCCTCAGTACCCCGGCCTCCCGGGAGATGGACATGCCCCTTATGTATACCTTGAAGGCCTCCCATCTGATCGCAGCAGTCGTGTCCCGAAGTGAGTTAAGTTCAAAGAACGATCCGATGTCAGCTAGTATTTCGGACTTAAACACAATGTCTTTTAGGGCTTCGGACTTGAAGCGCCAAGTGCTAGCTGTTGGAGCAGGAGTGCCCAGTCTTAGGGATAGTGTGATTGGAGCGTGATCAGAAAGCGTGCGGGCCAGGATGCCCGCACCCTCCACCCCGCCCATTAACTCGCTGGAGGCCAAGAACAGATCTATCCTGGACGAGCTGTCGTGCACCGATGAATAGTAGGTATATTCCCGCTCCTGGGGATGGAGAGTTCTCCAGGCGTCACAAATATTGAGCGACTGCATATGGCTCCGTAGCCTGCGCGCCGCGCGAGACAGTGCTCTGTGACCCGTGGCAGTTCTGTCCAGAACAGTATCCAATATTAGGTTCAGATCCCCTCCCCATATGATATGCACCCCCACAAATCCCAGAAGTATGGTGGCAATTGTGTCAAAGAATTCCGGAGAGTCCACGTTGGGACAGTAGGTGTTAACGAGCAGATATTCCCTGTTGGCTAGTGTGCAGTGCAATATAACGTAGCGGCCTTCGGGGTCGATGTAGCTTTTATGGAGCCCACACTTAATTGATTTGTGAATAATCGTGAGAACCCCCCTAGATTGCGTGGAATAGGAAGTGTAAAATCTAGCGGGCCCCCATGACGGGGCAACTACCCTTGGTATAAGTCCATTGGAGTGTGTCTCCTGCAAGAGCAGGATTTTACAGTTATGCCTGTTGGCATATGCCATAATCTTGCGGGCTTTGGTGTGGTTGCTCAACCCCCGGACGTTCCAGGACATTATGACAGTAGACACTTCAGTGGTAGCCATCCCCATCTACAATCTTCATCCTTAATGAACATCCCAACACAAATGACCATGTGAGCTCCCCAAGTAAAAACAGCGTGTGCGCTTGTGCCACCTCAGAATGCACCCCGCGAAACCCCTTATGCCTTTTTGAGAAACAACCCCAATTCCACCCCCCACCCGCACCACTAAACATGAATCAGTAGTGTAAACATCACCCACCCCTGAAAGCGCGCAGATGGGCCAACACCAACCTGGCCCACACTTCCCCAAGGCCCAACGGGGGCCAACACATACCAACAAAACAGAAGAGAACAGTGCAATCGCAATGGGGTACGCCGTTGCCACGCACTAGCACGCTTAGAGCCAAATGGCTCTGTTGCAAAACGAACAGTGGCAATAGACTCATAACGCAACCCCAGACCCACAAGGCGGGAAGCCGGGGATCGCGCACGAGCCTCTGCGGCTCTCGTGACTACCTCAGCAGTGTCGACAGTTATATAGCACCCACCGCCTGTGTCCCAGAGTGGGGCACTCGACCAGTCACAAAGAGGCAAGAAATCTACCATTGTGAAATTAGAAGAGGAAGAATAACAATAGGGTAGCAAAATATTGTTACATTGGTTTCGCATAAGGCAACATAGAGGTCCCCAGAAGGATGGGCGACTGAACACCGTGGCCAGGGCAGTCGGCAGATACATAGACCGTCCCAGAGGGGGAGCTGGCCCCAAATCAAATTTCTGGGTCGCAAGCAAGCGCCACGCCTACAGCAGGTAGCATGATAGAGTGTCCCATCGTAGCCAGCCACCCGGGCATACCCCGAAACAGCGTGCACTGAGCGAGGCCCAGCTCTATGACATAGAAAATGTGCGGGTGATAACAGGGCCAGTCACCGCCCCCCAAGACAACCAGCCACCGAGGGATACCGGCGTAAAGGACAGGTCTCGGCAGTGTGAGAGCTAGGTGGCCAGTACCAACAGTTCGCGACTGACCCCCGCCACAGGCGAGCGCCGCCGGGAGCCAGGGCGACTCGATGAGCCGAACAGTGTAAACGGTAATAACTTGTAATTACAGAATCAACAAATGTAGTCAATAACCTCACTCCATGACACCCAACTATCATTCATCAGCGATGGCATCTCCAGGGCCCTGAAGCGGTATCTGCATCTCAATAAACTTTACCGCCTCATCAGGGATGTGGGTGATTTTGAGTCTAGCAGGAAACAGAATGGCATATGGGACTTTGCGCTCCCTGAGCATCTTCTTGACGCCAAGGAACTGACGCCTCTCCTGCTGCACAGCCATTGAGAAGTCCGGGAAAATTCGGATAATATTGGCCTCCAACCGCAACTCCCCCTTCTCACGTGCCAGGCGGAGGATAAGGTCTCTGTCACGATAATTGAGAATCCTGGCTATGATGGGCCTGGGGCTATCTCCAGGCCTGGGGCGCGGAGACAGGGCCCGGTGAGCCCGCTCGACGGTGAAGTAGGGGGAGAGGTCAGGGTCACCAAGCAGGCCCTTGAGAAGACGTTCGACCGCATCCTCCATTCGTCCCCTCAGGGCAGTCTCCGGGACCCCAACGATGCGCAGGTTGTTTCTGCGAGAGCGGGATTCTAAGTCATCGCATTTTGCCTTTACACCCTTCATGTCGCGCGATAAGGCAGCCACAGTGTCTTGTAGTGTGTGTATCTCGTCCTCGTTGGTGGATATCCGGTTTTCGGCCTCTGTGATTCTAGAGCCAGCCTGATCGACGCGTGTTTTGAGTGAGGCCACGTTAGCATTGATATCGTCAAGCTTTTCATGAAAAGAGGCGAAGTTTTTGGCCATCGATTCCATCATGGCAGTAAGATCAGGAGCTGCAGCCACGGGACTCGGGTCGGCGTCGGGTTCCTCAGGCGTAGTCGACGCCTGGCCCACCTCGGATCGGGGGACCGCCTTTGTAAATTTGTCCATGGCCCCCCCCTGGCGCTACTCTTGGAGCGATTTGACATGATCCGGATCAGAGAGTCAGAGAGGGAGATATCGAGATGAGATTAGCCAGGAACGGGCACAAAGGAGGCAGCCGAACGGGTCCGGCCAATCCAGGAGGGCCCAGTTATAAACTTGGTGTAGGGCCTACCAGCGGGACCCCAGTGCAGCTCCCAGCCCAAGGAAACAGTTCATAGTCCAGCAGAGATTGGGAAGATAGGGAGGTGTAGCTGAAGGACGGGATCACCCGTATGTGTAGATGGGGTGCCGCGAAGCCAGTGAGTGGGGTCCGGTCAATGAAGCCATGCCGCTTAAGGTGAGATTGCCCAGTTGCGCCGCGTGATCGGGGCAGAAGCGTAGGAGGTCCGCCAGGCGCGACGCAGGTCACCCTCCCAGCAGGATGAGGCGTAGTGTAGAGGGCGAAAATTCAGGAGGGAGTCGAGGCTCCAGGCGGCGCGGTGGAGGAAGGCCCCCACGGGGAGGGCCGCGCGCCACTGGGCAGGCGAGGCCCGCTGGCAGAGTGGGCAATGCGCGGGGAGTCTGGGCCCCCACAGGCCCTCCCGAATGCAGGCGAAAATCCCCCGGTTCTCACCTCCAGCCTGCCGCGTCCCCAGGCCGCTCCAACTCCAGGCCAGGTCACTGCAGCGATCACCGAGGAAGGGACACCTACAGGAGCGGCGATGGCGGAGGGAGCAGGGCTCCGCCGCGGCAACACTTCCGGCGGGCACGCACCACGTCCAGCCCCGCGGCGCCGATCCTCAGCGGGAAGGGTGGGCAGGTGAAGGTGAAGGGGCACCAGGCAGCAATGAAGAGGGGCCGCGTTTGGGACCCAGGCACGGGTCAGCGGCGCCGGAGACGGCGGCCGGCACCCTCCAGGGCCGCGGCGCAGGCAGGAAATGCCGACGGCCCAGGTCCGCGCCGCCTCGAGTGCGGCCCGAAGGCGGAGTGATGGCACCCGATGTCCGATTTCCTCCGGGATTCGGTGTGGGATAAGAGCACGGCAGCAGGCGCACACGGATCGAAGCAGGGTTGCCAGATCGGCCACAGAACCGCAGATGTGAGCGGATAAGCGGCGGCCAGGCGCGGAGCTCAAATACTAGGCAGCCATCTTGCAGGCTGCTCAACAGCGCCCCCCCATCACGGTATGTTTTCAACCATCTGAGGAAAATCCTGCTGATCCCCATGCATCAATGCAGATGGTCGGTAAGTGTCTAGTGGTCTACTGTGTTGAATGGTGCTGAGTGGTTAAAGAGAACCAGGAGTCAAGGATGACCATCATTAAGGATTTTAACGGCATTGGCAATCACCTTGATTGTGGCCATTTCTGTGCTTTATCTGGGTCTGAAGATTGGTAGGACTAAAGGAGGTTGTCAGCGTCAATGGGCCTCATTATGAGGTAGGAGGTAGCCATGGTGCAATTAGCACCATGGCTACCCCCTTACCGCATTCCGGGTCCGCGTTCTCGAAATAGGGACTTACCGGGTCATTCCAACCTTGGAGGACCCGGTAAGTCCCCATTCTGAGAACCATTCCCCATTCCCATTTGAGCCCCCATAGGGCTCAATGGGAATGGGGATGGGGCTAATAACGGGCCTGCTAATAGCGGGCCCGTTATTAGCTCCCTGGTCCCTTAGCGGCTCCCGCTAAGGGACCTCGGAATAGGACGGTAAGGGTTCACCAGCACCGGTCTCCTTACCGGTGCCTGTTAACCTTTACCGCCCACCTCATAATGAGGCCCAATGTGTTGGAGGAGTTATGTGGCAACTGCGTTATCAAGTATCGTACCCAGGCTGGGAAGATGGGTGATGGAGTGGTAGTTGCTTAGGTCATCAAGTTTCAGTGTTAGATTTTTGAGAAGTGGGAGAATATGTCTAGGTTGAGGGGAAGGTGCCTTGAGGTAGGGTGCTTTTGATTGTCAGGAAAGGTAGGAATGCTCTAGTCAGAATGGTCTTGAGTATAGCGACAGGGAGGATTTCATCTGCGTACAATGTGGCCGTGAGGTATGCTAGAGTCGTATTGAGACATGGTTCCAAACGAATTACTTTATGAAATTTAAAAAAAATATATCTCTCTCCTAACCTTCTGCTATGATGAAGGTTCTCTAGTCCAACAAATAATAAAATAGTGCTTGTTAGAATGTCTTACAAAAGTATACATCCCAGCCTACATCCAAATCTATGCTATCATACTAACTGACCCTACTATTAATAAAGGAAAACAAAATGTGTCCTGGAGAAGGTGTCCTGCTTCCAGTTCTTGTGATGTTCTTTTTGATACTTGAACTCCTCACAAAGTGCATCTCTCTGGTCTTTGTCTGCTTGTAAAATCCATATGTTTCTCGGCTCCATATTGAAACAAATTAGATTTCCAACAGTTGGACGTTAAGATCTTCAGGTTTTGCAGTGATATATTTTGGCACACCTGCATTTGGCAATGTCATTTGTTTTGCATGCTAAACCTGACTGAAATGTGAGATGACCTTCTGAAGCAAAGTTACTATTTCTTTCACAAACTGAAAATGTCTGATTATCACACGAAGGTGAATTACATTCGCAGAATAGAGGACGAGCATTGTCTTGACAATTCATAAGGCAGCAAGGACATTCGTTCTATTTTCTTACTCAAGAAAGCACTATTGGAAATTGAATGCAATGGAAATGAATGACATTTCTTGCATCCCTGAACCATGAATGAATCCTACAGGTATCACATGGGGATATGTCTCAAAGAGGCTGCACTAACGGAAAATGGTTTGCACCCTTCATGTGGCTGAGTGTTTTCGACCTGCTTATATGTTGCTGAACTGGCATTCAAATCCATGATGTTAGGACCAGTATCTAGACCATTAAACACAAGACCACTTGAAAGTCTTGTCAGGATACCTGTGAAATTTCCTGTTAGGATATTACTCTTCAGAAAATTATTAACTACAGTTTGTTTAGGTTTCAAAGGTATGCACCATTTAAACTTTGCTTGCAGCACTATAGGAAATGAAATGCTCCTTCGCAAAGGCACATTTCTATTGCTGCTGGGGGGGTTGGAGTTGAGAAATATCTTCCCACTACCACCCTTCTTCACTCTCCTTAATAGTCCTACACGAAACCACCAGCGGGCATCGCTGTTGGGCTCCTCAGTAAATAAAATCCATTTCATTTCTACCACTGTTCATCTGGGATTCAAGCTGGATGAACCCCCTCAAATGCGGGTGAAGAGAAATTTGTATGTAAACGTGTCTAGGACTAGTGCTTAAGTAAACATCTAGTTTTAGAAGAAACTGTTTTCCTAGTATTATAAACAAATCCAAATGATGGCACTGTTTTGTTACATTGTCACTTGGTGTTACTCACCGCTCCGCAAGTAGGTCCGGAATTCAGGATTAGAAGACCTTGGAAACAATGACAATACAGGAATTGATGTCAGCCTCCAATGTTCCAAGTACACTGAATACAATGATTCAGGCTTCCTCAAAGAGGGGCTCTTTTCCACAATGTACCTCTCTGCTATTTCAATCTGAACAGGCAGAGGTGTCAATGGAATAAAAGAGCGGGGAGAACACACACCGCCAAACCAATGCTGAAAAGGAATACAAAGAGGATTAGCAGTGTTGAGTAGAGCTAGTAATGTATTCAAACAACAGTAGTGGAGAAAAATATACCTAGATAAGGAATGGAATGGAGATTCCCCTGGAATGGGACTGTGCTACAAAGGAAATTAGCCCAATTATGAGGAGAATATGATATGAATGGATTCTATCTATAGGATAATTAACCTCAAACAACAGACCTGAATGGTAGGAATATCAAGGATAAATGTAGTCCAGATGTAGAAAAATGGCGGGATAAAATAATAAACAGGTAAGTTAGTACAGGGTAATACCCTGGGCGGCACGAGGGTCGCACTAGAGCTGGGTTGGTGCAATCTCTGGAAAGCGTCACAATATGCACTTAGAAAACAGTTCAGAAGAATGATAATCCATAAGATTCCAAATGTTCAGCAAACTGGAAAGGTCCAAGAACTCCCAACAGGGATAGTAATTATGAGTGGATCAGTAACGAATAGGTGGTGCTGACAGGCAATCAAAATAACAGGAAAAGCAAGTGTACCTTGGTGTGTATAGTAGGCACAGCCTCCGGAACAGTTGAGATGTCCCGGGATACTCTTTTACGAGTAATTGCAGGAAGGAGGTAGGAGCTGGGTGAACAATCCAGTCACGGACCGTGTTGATCCCAGGAGAGATGAGCGTAATCAGGAAGAGAGAGAAGGCAGTCCAGGGGCGGTCCAGGTCAGTATCGTAGCGATCGAGGAAACAATGCCGAATCAGAAGAGAAAACAACCCAGGAATCAGGAGAGGGTCGAAAACCAGGTAATCTATCAGGAAATGTGAGTAATACTTCACAAACACAAACGGACGTAACCGTGGCGGCGAGCAAAGCTCAATTAGCAGCAATGAGCCCACGGAAGCCGGCAGTTTTATCCCGCAAGGGGGCGTGGCTTGCACACCCGTTTCCTACATGCAAGGTGTGTCAGCTGATATGGACTGTGCCAGAGCTTGTACAGGCACCATGGCAACCTGTAGCTTGTCCACAAGGAATTTTGCGAATGTGACGTGCTTTGCAGGGGAACCATTTTCTGCCGAAGCGTAACACTTGGTCAAATTACAGCATTTTGCTGGCATGGGTGTTTTAATGTAGCAGGACGTCTGAGTCAGTACTACTGCATGCCACAGGGAAGCACAACAGCACCTCAGAGGCAAAGGAGCGTCCATGTAACTCACTGGGAAGAGCTTTGGAATCTCATTAGCACAGTTGGGGTCTGAGCCTGAAGACAGGCAAAGACCTCCGATGGAAATCGCAGTATCTTGTGTTCAAACCAAACTGGACCCAAACACTAAAACAAACATGTTTGTGTATTGACATGGATATGTGACTTGCATTTGTGGATAGTAGGAAAACTGGTTCTGTTATTTAAGATATGCACGTTACATTATACGTGCTTGCTTTCAGAAGTATTAGGGCTATTTGGATTTTTGGAGCATAGCTATCACAAATAAATTGTTAATTTGGGATGTGCCCAGGTTGCATAACCTTTACACTGGTGCTAGAAATTGTGCAAATGCATTTAGTACATGATGAGCCTAGATTTAGCTGGGCCTGCCCATTGACAGAACATTGTTTTGCAGATCTTTAGGAACACAAATGCCCCAAGTCCTGCAAAGAACAGGTAATTTGGGTTTTTGTGGCAGTCATTTGTTATGGCTATTTGGCTTACTCACTACGGCACCATCTGCAAACACCATGAACCTAGCTATCTTGTTCAGGCACACTCATTTGTTGTATTCAGGTTTCTCATGTTTATGTACTGTGGATGATGGTTTCCATAAATTTGATTTTCACACCGGTTGAAGGGCGCTCGGCCAATCGGGTGGCTGGGAACAAGCAGATCTGTGAGTAATTGCCATCATTCTCCCAGCCACCTGCACCCTTTCCGCGTGTTCCGGCATTTACCTTTGTCTTTTTCCATTGCCCACCACCATGTTCTATCCTGCTCTCAATCCCTATACCCCTTGATGCCTCCCACAAGGTCCCTCCACTTGACCTAGCTTCCATCAATGGTGCTTCCTCCTCCCGCCTCCCACACCCGCTCTCCATATCCTCACCGCAAAAGAAATAGAAGAGGTTCTTGTTTTCTTTGGTGGGAGATGGGCTGCATGCAACATGCACAGTGCACATCTTCCATAATAAAACATAAAAAAAAACTATTTTCAACACGGAAAAAAGAACCCAAGGCTGTGAATATCCTTCATCACTTTTTCGGGATGGTACAGGGCAGGTAACAGCCCTGAGCCCTCACTTTAATTGGGTCTTCCTTGAGCTCAGGCTGCAGGCCATTTCGGACCCTATTGCCTCCAAACGTGGGGATTATAGATGGAGTGAAATTAGTTCTTTTCAGGATTTTGGAGCTATGAAATTGGCATATTTGGAGCTCCTGTTCCGGTGTTCCCAAAATAAATTGACTTCTCTTACTTTTTATTAAATCAAATAGCGTTGTGTTTCCGTAACTGAAGTCTGACTCGTCATGCCCGTTAGAGTTTTCAAAGCTGTGGCTTTTCTTGTCTGTGGGTTTTGGTGCAATGCAGTAAGGTAATTGTTCTCTGTTTTATTTTCCAAATGTTTTCCCTGTGGGAATTCCGATTCCTTGCAGCTTTTGTGATTTTGCAAATCTCATGTTGTGCTGTTTTTAGTTATCAGAGTCTACGTTCAATTCTGTGTGTGAACATTATTCTTGTATCCAATGTGCACTGGTTGCATCCTTCCGGATATTTCAGTTTCTGCTATAGTCTTCCTGCTTCTTTTAAGGTATGGTCGATTGTGTCTTAGTTTTGGATGTTTCCTCTTCAATTATTTGCATAGTTCTATAAATTGCCACTATTGAGGTGTATCATTTTCCGACATGCATAGCTCTTGCCACCAGTCAGAAGAGCTATGCGTGATATAGCATATCTTTGATCCAGGTAGAGGAGAAACTGTTTGTTCTGCATTTACTGTATTGATGCTAGTTCTTTTTTGTTTTTGTTTAAATAATGTATTATTAAATACATTGGCATAGATGGCTCAATATTATACAGAAATATTATAGTTAAAACAAATTATCCAATACCATTTGGTAGAGTAATATAGGCCTAACACGCCAAACCAAACAGGATACCTCACAATTCATAAATACAACATGTATGCAATATTTCAGAATATGCAAATAAATGTGTATCATATGTGTTATAATGAATTATAACAGACATGAGAAGACATACAAGGCAGACAGGATGAACAGGAACGAATGGGAGGGAGAGGGATACAATTAACTTACTGTCACAAATTAAGGGCCCGTGGTGTATGTTCTACATTTTCAATAAACGACCTCCATTTCAATTCATGCTTGCTTAGTAAGAGTGGGGAAGAGGCATTGCATTTTTCCATTCTGTGAATATTACAAATAGAGTTCCACCATTTTTTACAGGGCAGTTGTTTAAGGTTTTTCCTATTCGAGGTAATAGTTTGGATAGCTATTAAAATGAAGAGCTCAAACAAAAATCTTTTATTCTTACAATTAGCTGGTATGATGGCTGCACTTCCCAGGTACAGGAATGATATACAAAGTTCTTGTCGTAAGTGGAAAATTGATTTCAGCACACCCCATATAGCATTCCAAAATGTTTTAACATGACTACAATCAAATATTAAATGTCTAAACGATCCTATCATGCACACACAGCTCCAACAATTTTCATCAAGTGAAAGACCTCATTTGAATAGAGTTGATGCAGTAACAAAGGCTCTACGATGGAAACAATAAAGAGCTTGGAACAAACTTGCTGAAACAGTCACTTTAATAATTTCTTTCCATATCAAAGGCCGTCTTATTTGAGAATGTATCAAAGAACACTCCAATTTCCATTCCAATTGACATTTCCATGGAACAATATTATCGGATTTAGATATAAGAACTTTGTAAAATAAAGAGGCATTGCAGTTTTGATTAAGCGTATGTTGCATCTTGTTATCTTGAAACATATTATCATGATGTAGTAATAACTCATAATGAACCATAATCACATCAACGAGATCCAAATATCGATGCATAAAAGTTCTTGCAATGTAACATTTATTTACTATCTCATTAAAGGTTAGAGGTATCCCCCTGATAAACAGTTGTCCTACAAATGTGATGCCATGAGAGAGCCAAGGTTTCCAGCATATGGTTTTCTTTTTAATCTTAATTAGTGGATTCATCCGAATATATGGAGATATAAATGGAGATGTTTTAGAGATATATGGTAGTAAATATGATCTAAGATAAAGGATAGAAGTATTGATACTACCACAGGCTATAAATCTGTTGGATTGTTTGATGTATGGACAATCTGCTAGAATGTGGGGGGAACCATTGCTCTCTCAAGAAGAAGCCAATTTGGTAGATTCGCCAAGGTGGGCACATACCAAAGTTGAGCCTGACACAGAACAAACACTGTATGGTATTTAAAAAAAAAAATCTGGTAGACCAACTCCACCCTCAGTTCTGGAGGATTTAAGTTTATATGCTGAAACTCTATGCTTTTTCTTTCCCTAGAGGAACTTAAGAATATATGAGTCTAGAGATTTAAAGAATGTAGCAGGGAGGGAAATAGGAAGCATGCTTAGCAAATAAAAGATGTTTGGGGCAATTAACATTTTGATAGATTCCAGCCTTCCCCGCCAAGAGAAAAACGGAGGAGACCATGAGCTAGTGATTTCTTTGACTCTGGTCAGGATATGTGTGGTATTTTCTTTTATAATATCTTTTATAGAAGGGGTTATTATAATACCTAAATATTCTATCCCTGTGTATGTTCAGTGGTAATATCATGGACTTCTCAATAATGAGTTTGTAGCCCGAAGCTGAGGAGAATTGTGAGATAGTATTAAGTAGGTGATTCAGACAAGAGTCTGATACATGTATAAGGAGTAAAATGTCATCTGCATATGCAGCCACTTTTGCATGGATATGATCATTGTGGATTCTAACAATGCTCTCATTCTGTCTGATCGCTTCTAAAAAGGGTTCTATAACCATGATAAAAAAGGAGCTTGGATAGTGGGCAATCCTAATGGTTTCCTCTTCTTAAAGAGAGAAAAAGGAGGATAAATGTCCATTGATAAAAACTGCTGTTTTGGGGTCAGAATATAGTACTTTTATTATTGAAATAAAGGAATCTGGAAGACCGTGCCATAGAAGAGCTTTTAACATAAAGTCCCATTCCATCCTATCAAAGGCTTTCTCTGTGTTGAGTGCTATAGCTGCGTAGGGATTGGTGGATGTTTTAATTATGTTGATGATATTCATAAAGAGTCTAATATTTGCTGAGGGTAGTATGCCTTTGACATAACCCACCTGGTCACTTTTAATTAAGTTTGGGAGAAAGGGATTTAATCTATTCGCTAACATTTTTGCTAGAATTTTGCCGTCAGTGTTAATAAGGGATATAGGTCTATAAATATGGACTAATTGAGGATCTTTATTTGGTTTAAGGAAGACCGTTAACATTGCTTCTGAGAAAGAGCCTGTGTCTTTTGCCTTAGAAATGAAAGATGAAAAGAGTTTGTGGAGTTTCAGGGTTACTGGTTCATTGAAATGAGCAAGAAAATCTACCGGGAATCCATCTGGTCCTGGGGATTTTCCTTTTTTGAGATCTTTTATTGCTTGGTAGATTTCATTAACTTGCAAAGGTGCATTTAGAGTCTGGAAATCAATAGAGGCATAGGAATTGTGATGTATATTTCTGAGGAAATTAGAGGCATAAGTACTGTTGGGTAGAGATTCTGAGGAGTATAATTTCTGATAAAAAGTAGTAAAAGACTGGAGGATTTCTTCATCTTTAAAAACTCTATTTCCATTATGATCTTTTATAACAATTATGTTGGCTTTATCTTATGCTTTAGGTATGAAGCTAATGATTTGCTTGATTTTTTGGACAAATGGTACATTTTTGATTTATACTTTAAAAGATTAGCACATGAGTATTGAGCAATCAAGTTATTTTATTGAATTTTGAGCTTAGTCATTTGCGTAAGAATTGAGCTGGCATTAATAGGAATGTATTCTTTTTCTAAAAGTTTAATTGTTTTAAAAATGTCATTAGATTCTTGTTTAACTTTTTTCTTTTTACGAGCTACATAGGATATAATATGTTCCCTTAATACCGCTTATGAATAAACTTTACAAAAGAATTGTATCTTAGAATGGTAGAGTTAAATCTCCATCTATTTTGTTGTGGTGTATTATGTGAGTTAGATAGTTTGATATGAACAAGGGCGTGATCAGACAGCAAAATGGGTTCTATTGTAGTGTCTAACAGTCTATTAGTCATAGATGTGGCTATAAAAACATAGTCAATTATTGAAAACAAGTTATGTGGTGAGGAATAGAAAGAATATTCCAAGTCCGTTGGATGAACCAGACGCTACGAGTCAACAAGATCTAATTCATAAATAAAGTTGGTGCATTGTATGTGGGAGTTCCTATTCTTAAAGCAAACATTTGACTTTTTTTCAAGAAGGGGTCAACAATCTCATTACAATCTCTGCATACTATGAGGTTAGATGGACAGGTTTTAAGTAAGTGATTTCTTAATTGCATCCAAAAAGAGGGGTCGACATTAGTAGGTCTATATATATTTAATATAGAATATTCAACAGAGTGAAAGAGGAGCTTGACCAGCAACCACCTGCTCACATCATAAGACTCTGTTGAGATAACATTACATTGGAGATGTTTACTGATAAGTGTAATAACCCCATTTTTCTTTCCACAGGCTGCACTCGTAAATACTTGCCCAACCCATAACCGTTTCAACTTGGCAGCTTCCAATTGGGATAGGTGGGATTTTTGTAAACATGCAATGGCCGGTTTAGTTCTATTAAGATGGGAGAGCACTTTTTGTCTCTTTTCAGGGTTATGGAGACCTTTAACATTCCACAATGTTATGTTAAGCGACACGGGAGGCATTTAAAAGAAAATGATAGACCCAATAAACATATATGTGCATATATATATGTATTCAGTGAAAAATCTTTGTTAAAGGGACGTTATGGTTAAGTTGCGCTACTAAAAACCTATGAAATTCAGTGAAAACACTTTGTTAAAGGGACGTTATGGTTCCAAGTAAAACCGAAAAACCCTTGAAATTCGCCAGTAAAGCTAAGCAACCATAACTCGCGCCACCACCGTGCACTGCTAAGCCTAACACCCAGGACATCAAAGATGACATCACAAATGTCGTTGATGACATCACTGATGACATCACATGTCTGACACCCCCTTTTTCCTTTCCTGACATATCTAGGCCACATGAGTTTCTTCACTAACAGTCAGGAACTAAAAATTGTAAATGTACTATATTTGTAGACTTATCCTTCAAGTATGTTCTTACAATAATTCCCTTATGGTCCAGTCATATCGTATGAAACATATACATAGGGGAAGACACAACCTTGAAAGACAGCAATCCTTTTTGTGCATTAAAATTATCAGTAGAGTTATCAGCACTTTCTGATAGTTTTGATGTTTTTTTATTACTGTACTTTCCCTGTATATGCTCATATTTTTATATGTTGTACTCACACTATTTTCTTTAGGGTCCAGACACATCATGTGATATATATAGATAGGGTAAGTAACAGCTTTGAAACAGAGCAATAATTTCTCTGCATAAAGGTAATCAGTTAGGTTATGAACACTTTCTGCTACTATTGCTGTTTTTTTTCTTACTTCAATTCCCTTGTATATATTCATATTTGTATGTGGTGTTGTCTCTTTGTGATTTGTCTATAATAATGCAATTATGTAGTAAGTGGGTTTTATTACCTACTTATCACAAGTTTCACTGTACGCAAAACTCTAATATGAAAACTGTTATCATTTCACTATTCAACATGGCAAGCTTATGAATATTGCACCTCCATCATGTATGCTGCACACAATGCCTATGTTTCTACATGAGTACCTTAGTATACTGGATTGAAGTTAATAATAGAATGCTATTTATATCAATGCATAGCTTAATCCACTGATTAGCACTTGATATTTATTCCAATAATCTTTGACACTTTTTTTTATTAACATTACACTAAGAATCCCTTTTCATGAAAGGTAAATGCACATGTGATGTCATCAGTGATGTCATCTTTGATGTCCTGGGTGTTAGGCTTAGCAGTGCACGGTGGTGGCGCGAGTTATGGTTGCTTAGCTTACCATAACTGGCGGATTTCAAGGGTTTTTCGGTTTTACTTGGAACCATAACGTCCCTTTGACAACGATTTTTCACTGAATTTCATAGGTTTTTAGTAGCACAATTTAACCATAACGTCCCTTTAACAACATTTTTTCACTGAATTTGATGGGTTTTTAATAGCGCAACTTAACCATAACGTCCCGTTAACAAAGTTTTTTCACTGAATTTCATTGGTTTCTATTAGAGCAACTTTACCACAACGTCCCTTTAACAAAGATTTTTCATTGATTTTCATAGGGTTTTATTAGTGCAACTTAACCATAACGTCCCGTTAACAAAGTTTTTTCACTGAATTTCATTGGTTTCTATTAGAGCAACTTTACCATAACGTCCCTTTAACAAAGTTTTTTCATTGATTTTCATAGTTTTTTATTAGTGTAATGTAACCATAACGTCCTTTTCAATGGATGAAGACCACTAGCATCCTAGGTTCTCAAAGTGGGAACCCAGGGTGGTAAAAAAAAGATTTTTCTTCCCAAACCGGAACGCCTGTGGCGTCCCGGTGTAGGAAGGACAATCTTTTACCAAGATGGACACCAAGGAAAGGGAAGGCGGGGTGTATAAAGAGAACACAAGAGGGCATGGGTAGGTGGGACCAGGAGGGAGACATGGGGCATGAGAGGAGGGTGGGGGGGTAACAGGAAAGAGACACGGGGCATGAGCGGGGGTGGGGGGTAACAGGAGGGAGACATGAGGCATGAGCGGGGGGTGGGGGGCAACAGCAGGGAGACACGGGGCATGAGCAGGGGGTGGGGGGTAAGAGGAGAGAGACACGGGGCATGAGCAGGGGGTTGGGGGCAACAGCAGGGAGACACGGGGCATGAGCGGGGGTGGGGGACAACAGCAGGGAGGCACAGGGCATGAGCGGGGGGTGGGGGAACATGAGGGAGACACGGGGCATGAGAGGGGGTTGGGGGAACAGAAGAGAGACATGGGGCATGAGCGGGGGGTAGGGGGCAACAGGAGGGAGAAACGGGGAATGACCAGGGGTTGGGGGGGCAACAGGAGGGAGACACGGGGCATGACCAGGGGGTGGGGGGCAACAGGAGAGAGACACGGGGCATGACCGGGGTGTGGGGGGCAACAGGAGAGAGACATGGGGCATGACCGGGGGGTGGGGGGCAACAGGAGAGAGACACGGGGCATGAGATGGGGGTGGGGGTAACAGGAGAGAGACACGGGGCATGAGAGGGGGGTGGAAGGTAACAGGAGAGAGACACGGGGCATGAGCGGGGGGTGGGGGGCAACAGCAGGGAGACACGGGGCATGACCGGGGGATGGGAGCAACAGGAGAGAGACACGGGGCAGGAGAGGGGGGTGGGGGGTAACAGGAGAGAGAAACGTGGCATGAGCGGGGGATGGGGGAAACAGCAGGGAGACACGGGGCATGAGCAGGGGTGTGGGGGGAACACGAGGGAGACAGGCGGCATGAGAGGGGTGTGGGGGGTAACAGAAGAGAGACACGGGGCATGAGCGGGGGGCAACAGGAGGGAGACACGGGACATGACTGGGGGGTGGGGGCAACAGGAGCGAGACACGGGGCATGACCGGGGCATGGGGGGCAACAGGAGAGAGACACGGGGCATGACCGGGGGCTGGGGGGCAACAGGAGAGAGACACGGGGCATGAGCTGGGGTGGGGGGCAACAGCAGGGAGACACGGGGCATGAGCAGGGGGTGGGGGGAACACGAGGGAGACACGGGGCATGAGCGGGGGGTGGGGGGCAACAAGAGGGAGACACGGGGCATGAGCAGGGGGGTGGGGGGAACACAAGGGAGACACAGGGTTCGAGAGGGGGGTGGGGGGTAACAGAAGAGAGACACAGGGCATGAGCGGGGGGCAACAGGAGGGCGACACGAGACATGACCGGGGTGTGGGGGGCAACAGGAGGGAGACACGGGGCATGACCGGGGCATGGGGGGCAACAGGAGAGAGACACGGGGCATGACCGGGGGGTGGGGGCAACAGGAGAGAGACACGGGGCATGAGCTGGCGTGGGGGCAACCGCAGGGAGACACTGGGCATGAGCGGGGGGTGGGAGGAACACGAGAGAGACACGGGGCATAAGCGGGGGGTGGGGGGCAACAAGAGGGAGACACGCGGCATGAGCGAGGGGTGGGGGGAACACGAGGGAGACACGGGGCATGGGGGGTGGGGGGCAACAAGAGGGAGACACAGGGCATGAGCGGGGTGGGGAAAACAGGAGGTAGACATGGGGCATGAACGGGGGTGGGGGGAAAAGGGGAGACACGGGGCATGAGCGGGGGTGGGGGGGAACAGGGGAGACATGGGGCAGGAGCGGGGGTGGGGGGAACAGGGGAGACACGGGGCATGAGCGGGGGGTGGGGAGGAGCACGAGGGAGACATGGAGCATGACCGGGGGGTGGGGGGCAACAGGAGGGAGACACGGGGCATGACCGGGGGGTGGGGGGCAACAGGAGAGAGACACGGGGCATGACCGGGGTTGGGGGGCAACAGGAGAGAGACATGGGCATGAGCGGGGGTGGGGGGCAACAGCAGGGAGACACGGGGCATGAGCGGGGGGTGGGGGGAACACGAGGGAGACATGGGGCATGAGCGAGGGGTGGGGGGAACACGAGGGAGACACAGGGCATGAGAGGGGGTGGGGGGTAACAGAAGAGAGACACGGGGCATGAGCAGGGGGCAACAGGAGGGAGACACGGGACATGACCAAGGGGTGGGGGGCAACAGGAGGGAGACACGGGGCATGACCGGGGCATAGGTGGCAACAGGAGAGAGACACGGGGCATGACCGGGGGGTGGGGGCAACAGGAGAGAGACACGGGGCATGAGATGGGGTGGGGGGCAACAGCAGGGAGACACGGGGCATGAGCGGGGGGTGGGGGGAACACGAGGGAGAGACAGGGCGTGAGCGGGGGGTGGGGGGCAACAAGAGGGAGACATGCGGCATGAGCGAGGGGCGGGGGAAACACGAGGGAGACACGGGGCATGGGGGGTGGGGGGCAACAAGAGGGAGACACGGGCATGAGCGGGGGTTGAAGGGCAACAGGAGGGAGACACAGGGCATGAGTGGGGGTGGGGGGAACAGGAGGGAGACACGGGGCATGAACAGGGGTGGGGGGGAAAGGGGAGACACGGGGCATGAGCGGGGGTAGGGCGGAACAGGGGAGACATGGGGCATGAGCGGGGGCTGGGGGGAACAGGGGAGACATGGGGCATGAGCGGGGGGTGGGGGAAGCACGAGGGAGACATGGGGCATGACCGGGGGTGGGGGGCAACAGGAGGGAGACACGGGGCATGACCGGGGGGTGGGGGGCAACAGGAGAGAGACACGGGGCATGACCGGGGGGTGGGGGGCAACAGGAGAGAGACATGGGGCATGAGCAGGGGTGGGGGGCAACAGCAGGGAGACACGAGGCATGAGCGGGGGTGGGGGGAACACGAGGGAGACACGGGGCATGAACGGGGGGCAACAAGAGGGAGACACGCGGCATGAGCGAGGGGTGGGGTAACACGAGGGAGACACTGGGCATGGGGGGTGGGGGGCAACAAGAGGGAGACACGGAGCATGAGCGGGTGGGGGGGTAACAGGAGAGAGACACGGGCATGAGCGGGGGTGGGGGGAACAGGAGGGAGACACGGGGCATGAACGGGGGGTGGGTGGAACAGGGGTGACACGGGGCATGAGCGGGGGGTGGGGGGAACATGGGAGACACGGGGCATGAGCGGGGGGTGGGGGGAACAGGGGAGACACAGGGCATGAGCGGGCGATGGGGGGAGCACGAGGGAGACATGGGGCATGAGCGGGGGGTGGGGGAACAGGGGAGACACGGGGCATGAGTGGGGGTGGGGGGAAACAAGAGAGAGACACAGGCATGAGTGGGGTGGGGGGGTACAGGATGGAGACACGGGTAATGAGCGGGGGGTGGAGGGATACAGGAGGGAGACACGGGGCATGAGCGGGGGGTGGGGGGAAAAAGGGGAGACACGGGGCATGAGCAGGGGGTGGGGGGCAACACGAGGGAGACACAGGGCATGTGCGGGGGGGTGGAGGGAACAGGGGAGACACAGGGCATGAGCGGGGGTGGGGGAAACAAGAGAGAGACACGGGTAATGAGCAGGGGGTGGGGGGATACAGGAGGGAAACACAGATAATGAGCAGGGGTGGGGGGAATGGGATATCCGCTCCTCGGTCCTCCGCAGGCCACCGTGTACCGATGGCCGGCGTGTCTCCTGCAAGTCTGCATTAGCCTGGGATGTTCAGGAAGTGTAATCCTCATGAACCTCACACAGCCCCATTGGAGTCCCCGCTGTCCTCTGATCTTATTGCATCGGAATTTTCGCTTGTGACGTTGTGATAATCACTTGTGAAGTCTGAAGTCACTGCAGAGCTTGCCACAGATGCCAATATACGAACAATAAACTAAGATGGCGGGCATCTCTGAAAATAAGATGCACTGCACGCTTTACTGTAGCCAATGGGAGAGCACGTCAGATGTCCGCGGACATCACGCAAGTCGCTTGCCCAATCCCCGTCCTGTCTGCGGAGCGAACAGGGAAGTGAGTCCACGAAGCGGACACAGATATCACTAATTTTTTTCACTTACATTTTTGTCTTTTTTTTAAAAACTTCTGGACGGATTTACACCAAATAAAAAAAAGCACACTTTCGGGACCAAGCCGCCTTTCCTGCTGCAAATTTGGTGTAAATCCGTCCAGCAGTTTGGGCTGTAGGCGTGAGCAAAGTTTTTTCCCATTATGTCTATGGGAAAAAAAAAGTTTTGGGACCCCCCCTATAACTTTGCCCCCCCTGGACCAAACCTCACCAAACTGTGCAAAAAAATTCAGAGTGGGCCATATACTTTTTTTTGCAAAGTTTGGTGAGGATTCGTCCAGGAGAAGCGAAGTTATAACCCGCCCAAAAAGTGCTCTTCCTATGGAAACAGCAACTTAACCATAACTACATGACCCCTACCGTGGCCATGTAATTCAAAATATCAAGTGGAAATGCAAGTCAGATGATAAAACTAACTTCAACTTCAGCCAAGAAATGCCCAAGCGCTCACAACCATTTATTGACTTCTAAAATTACTTTATTATATCAAAAACGTGCAAAACATCATAAGCATACGTTACAGGTTCTGGGCAGACCAGATGTTGTGCAGCACTCACCCCAACTGGTGGAAAAACGCTTGGGCATTTCTTGGCTGAAGATGAAGTTAGTTTTATCATCTGACTTGCATTTCCACTTGATATTTTGAATATTTAGAGCCTAGCCCGCTCCAGCCCATAAGCCCCAGCTCAATTAAAATTGTTTTTATTACATGGACCACTCTGAACATTTTGCAAAGTTTGGAGAGGTTTGGTCCATGGGGGGCAAAGTTATAGGGTGGGTCCCAAAACTTTTGTTTTTTCCCATAGAGATGATGGGAAAAAACTTTGTGCACGCCTACAGCCCAAAGCGCTGGACGGATTTACACCAAATTTATGGCAGGAGTGGGGGCTTGGTCCCGAAAGCGTGCTTTTGCAAATTTGGTGTAAATCCGCCCAGTAGTTTTTTTTTAAAATGACAGGATTTCAAATTACTAAAGAGAAAAACATGCTTCCAATGTATGTGAAAGTTAGTAATATGTGCTCTGTGTGAGTAGAACGCTGTGTTTCCTTCAGTTCAGCGTTTACATGAGGAGCGGTGGTTGTGTATTGAAACGAACGTGCTTCCCAGGCAGTATGGGGCATCTAGAATGCCTCAGCCTAACAGCTGACTGGACGTTGTGGCTTCTTTATCAAAGCAAGTCTGGTGACGCGCAGGTCGCGCCTCCGGAACTACGCATTACTTTCTAGACTCCCTGTTTTATGAAATATAAATGTTCACCACACCCAGGATGATGCCGGAACCTTAAGATATGGAAAACAAAGTTAGTTCAGCTGCCCACAGCATATAGGTAACGCAGAATGCATTATTTGTAAAAGTCGAGACTGGAGCTCCGAAATTAAGCTTCTATCCGTTGCGGCGCTAAGCCACGCCCCATTGATGCTGGTTCTGATGGACTCCATATTCACAGTTTCTATATGAACCAGCAATCTACTTGGGTCATAGTTGATGCATGTCTCATGGTCTGCATTTGAGGAGTGTTGGTTGCGTACACTGTTGTTTCATGAAAGTGAATTACTTTGTGATGAAGCAATTTAAATATGTCTGTTTGAGGGTAACAGGTATAGGAGTCGGTGTGAGGTGTTTAAGCTGGATGTGAGGGTGAACCTGCATTCTTACAAATATAAAGAAAAAAAACAAAAGCCATCAAGGTTTTGCATCGAAGTGAATTACCAAAAGGTAATTCACTTCGTTGTAATGATGTACAACCATTGGTTGAAGAGTATTTACTGCTTTCTATAACCTAACCTTATATGGGTTAGACTTGGATGCGGAGGGTGGGGGCAGTTGTAATGCTTGATTTACTGACCACTTATATTTATTATGACGTGTCTTATCCTTCCTCTCCACAGTCCTATATTCCAGCACTCACACCTGGCTTTGTGGTGGGTTGGTTACTACACACTTTGCAGTGGCAAGCAGGACACGATATTTGTATCCCCATCTGTTTTGTGGACTCTATATGCAAGGTCTATGGTGAGGAAGAGTAAGATGTGTCAAAAATAGATTACCGGTGAGTATCTGAGGAATGATAAATGAAAAATGAAATTGGACTGCACAAGGTAATACTATATCAGATACCACATATGATGAATATGCGTGGTTACGAGTTTCTTTTGATCATGTAAGAAAACAGACATTACCCAGAAACTCACTTCCTCCCCAACATATAAGAATCACTCAAGCCATAAAAACACATCCGGATCTTCCCTACACACATATTTATCAATTGATGACACTTTGTAAAGGTTATGTGTGGACATGTCATTGAAGTTGGGTTTTTGACATTTTCGTGCTGGTCTACGTGGACTTTATGGGATGAAGCATCATCTTGTCTGTACCATTACCCAAAAAGTATGGCTTACACATTCCCCCTGTCTAGATGAGAGTTTACCCCGCATATACATGATTCGATATGCAGCCATTCTGCATGCATACCTGTCGTATTTTTTTACCACAGGATAGGTGGTAAATCATGGTTACTTTGGCACCTGCGATAATGTACACTCTGCAAGACACAATCTATGATGACCTTGTAATAAAAGAGAAACACCGTCATTATGAACGTTTGGAAAATAATTGATAAGTCGGTTGTTATATTTGTTCTTACTCCATAAAAAAAAAAAACCTTTAGAGATAAGGAGATACGGGTAATAGCACATGAGTCAATCATAAATAAAATAATTGTATTGCAACTGTTCAATGAAACCATCAGTCGTAATTAGTTGGCCTGTTTCGGAGTGATCGCAAAAGAACTGTATTGACTCATTGCACCCAATAAAGAGCACACTTTGATTATGTATTTAATTAAACACAAATAAGATTACATTTAAACAAAATGTGAGAATTAACTGACTTTGCTAATGGATTTATGAATTTATTATTTGGTTCTGCGCCTCAGACAATGTGTAATGCTGTCGGCGTTTTAAAGTTTTGCATTAACACGTGGCTGTGGGTTACTTGTTTATTTTCCTCTGGAACTCAATCGATCGATGGGCTGGCAGCAACATAAGACAATGATAGCGAGCACACAATGACAATGATCCTTAAGGTTAATGGTGTGGTCCATAGATAATGCATATTTTTCTACCCCACTGAGAGGAGCATGATCTGTAACTGATGGAAATGCATTTACTTATTTATTTCTATATTGGGTTGTTTATTTAAAGAGAGGTGCAAAAAGGGAGATTGTGGTGCTGGGAGGAGGGAGTTAACCATTTAGAGAAAGATACAAAAAGCAAGAGAGTCAACTTCGTGTGAGATATGTGAGTGAGGTGAGCGAGAGAGAGAAAGAGACAGAGTGTGCATATGTGTGTGTGAGAGAGAGAGAGAGAGAGAGAGAGAGAGAGAGAGAGAGAGAGAGAGAGAGAGTAAGTAAGACCCATGGAGAAATAAGAGATACATAAGTTGGTACGGAGATCGAGAGGAAGACATATTTACAAGGCAAGGTTGAGGGAGGACTAAAGTGGCAAGCAGAGAGAACAAAGTAGAGTGTCAAGCTAGAAAGGAAAGAGAGATAATGTTGTGAGACAAAGAAAGAGTACAAAAGGAGAGAGTGATAAAAACAGACAAACAAAAATATAAATAAGTACATTCATATGCTAAAACCATGTTTTTCGTTGTATGTTAAGGGTTCTACCTATAAAAAGCATAATATACAGATTTGTGAAATTCCACCATTATGGTTATTAAAAACAGGCCAGATTCATGGAACTGTGCGCAGAAATCTTGCTTGTGCCGCCCGGCGAGAAACACTGAATTAGTCTGCACGCAGAATGAAAAATGTGCCCCACGGATTCATGGAATTTACAGCGCAAAGTAACTGTAATCGCCAGTCACAGTGGAACACCCCCAAAATGGGCACACACAAAGCATAAAAAGCCAGACACAGCTACTGTTGTGCGCTCCCCAGGCGTGAATACACGCTCCCTCGAAACACTGCATGGGGACACACGCAGGCAGGCCTGCATCTCAGGGACCCTGTGCGGGGTCCCCATAACAAAAAAATCGTAACTCAGTAATTACTCTGGAAATCTGCTTGCAAACCCCCGTAAACCATTCCTTCACCAAGCTAAACTACATAGGTGCATCCCTAAGTTAGATGGGAACCCTGGTTGGGTACACGCACCCCTACATCCGACATGCAACCCCACCTCTGCAATGCGATTTCTAGGGGCAAGTGTACTTACTCCTGCCTTTGGGTGGCGAATAATATGAAGGACTTGTGTGGCCATTTCCCAGGCAAGAGGTTGCAGGATCGAATCCATGGATACGTCTTTTGGTGCCAATTTGGGGGCATGTTAGGGACTGCCGGCAGGCCGTCCTCGGAATGCCCCTTTTTTTAGCAAGTTCTTCCCCATTTTTGGTGTACCGCCCACTTCCCAGCCCTCGATGGAAGCGATGCCCCCGCTTTGCATGGAGTTTTGCAGAAGACCCTTGATGGCTTGCAAAGATGTGCTGAACCTGTGCAAATTCCACACAAATCCAGGAAAAGTACTGCACATTGGATTCCATGAAACGACAAACACGGATTTGCATGCAGTTTGGTGAGAAAGTACCCTATTTTCCAAGCAAATAATTCCATGAATCGAGCCCATTGTCTCTCACATTACAAAATAAACCTTAATGTATATCACAACACTATATAACAACCCTCACGTTCAATAGAAGCCATCAGGATTATGCCATTGTTAATGCGAGTGTTACAAGGTAGTGATGTGGTATGAGTTATGGTCCCATTTGACTTTCAAGAGACTATATTTATGCTTATAAACACATTATTTACAGTCATTTAATAAACATAACAGAGGTATTAAACACATGTGTAGAATATAATTATTATGGGTCATAAAGTGATTACTGTTTTTTTAGGGGAGAGCATACATTCATGAGTCATAAAGATTGTGGTGAAGGGTGCAGATATTGTGAAGGGTATCGTTGTGTGAATGATTGTGGTTTGTGATGGAGGCTCCTGATTGTGGTTTGTAATGGAAGCTGCTAATTGTGATGAATGGTATCAGTATTGCACATGGGCGTGGAATCTGGCATAGGGTGTGGATTTTGATAGAAGGTTCTAGGTGGCATGGGGACAGTGTCAGAGAGAGAATATGGTCGCATAGATTTATGGTGAATATGCGTGTCTCCTTTGGGTATGATGGTGGGTATGCATGTATTTTGGTACGAATAGTGGCATATACTGATGGTAGGTATGTGTGTGGGTAGATCCAAGAATCCATCTCATGCTGCAAATATTGTCTTTTTCAATGCTTGTAATATGAGTTTTCAGTCGTATGTTAGTATATCATTTTACACTTCATGAAACAAAATATTAAGCTGTGGCAATGTATTTGTTAAGGAAGGACTGAAGTATTGGTTTTGGCAATGTGTATTAGATGAGATTCGGTAGTATGTTCTTATATCAAATCTCACTTTACAAAACGAGATAGGAATCCATGTCTATTTCTTTCTCAAGGAAGAACGGTGAACCCCAAAACTATTGCCTATGCGAGTGCATGTTAGATGAGTTTCCATTCCTGTGTTCATACGTATGTAACCTTATTTACACTTTACAAAACCAGGTACCAATCTTCAACCATTTCTTTGTGAATGAAGACGAATATGCACACACATGTATTCTTTGACAGTGATAGTTGAATTAGTTTTCAATGGTATGTCCATTTGATTGGATAGTTCATTGCACTTGCAGACATTTCTTTGGCAATCAACAACTGCAAATGCCAAAACCATTAGCATTGCCAATGTTTGTTAAATGTGTTTTCATTCATTTGTTTGAATGTTCATATCATATATGATATTGAACTTAAAGAAAGGAAACACACATTTGCGACCATTGTTTGACAATAAACAATCATAAAGCCCAAAACAATTCCCTTTGCATCCTTTTATACTTCTATGTTCTTATGTTAGTGTAGCACATTCGACTTTTAGAAATGAGTTACAAAGTTGCTTTCATTTGTTTGGCAATGGACAACTGCCAATGTCACAGCTACAGGATTTAGCAATACTTGTTAACTGAGTTAATATGAAGCTATGATAATTTGTCTGTCAATGAAGAAGTACAAACGCAAAACTTTTGGGTTTGACAGAGCGCGTTCTTTGTATTGATTCATTGTTTTATTCCAATGACAACCGTAATTCTGAAGTTAACATGAATGTTGTATATGTATTAATGTGCCTGTTTAATTTCTTGTGTAAATGCTTTGTTTGTATTGAGTCATTGGTCGCATTAATTCTATATGAACTAAGAGAAGAAGTTACAATTATTTAGGAAAGATAAGCCCCTTATCTTCTTATAAAGGCATGGTAGATTGTTGGGCACTTTATCTGATTATATAAAGTCAGATTTGGCAATTCTAGCGGGGGTGCAATATAACCTATGTACATACCTTTATTGTATCATTGATAGCCAGGCATTACAACACACATTTTTATCCAGCCCACACATTTACATTCATTGGTCTTCAATTATTTCAATTCTCATGTCTTAGTTCAATGTCAGCTGGGCTGGGTGCATTGCCATGCCTTTTTTCCTTGTACTTTAGCATAGGTTTTGGATAGACATCCTGAAGTGCATTCCATGTTGATCATTCCATCAGCAGTAATATAACTGGGTTGTGGCTTAACCATTTCTTTCTAAGTATATCTCACAGTCTATGATGGAAACAGGTACATTGGGTATCTTGGGTCATATTTTAAACTTGTGATATAAAGGATCTAATATCAACACATTTTATGAATGAATTTAAGTACATTAATTATCTGCCAGGCTCTCAACAGTGCAGCATTAACCGTGAGATCTAAGCCCTGTATATTTCAGCATGATAGTTGGGGTAAAAAAGGTGATCATCATTTAGTATTTTCCCAATTGGTTCCATGTCCATTATGTGCAGTCGTCTTGGTATTTAATTGGGTATCTCCTGCTTGTTACTGCTAAGTCCGCCCATGTGGCAACATTGAGCCTTTCTCTCTGCCAATATATCATAACACCTGCCTGTGCAATGAAGTTATACAGTTTAAAGTCCAGAACAGCCAACTCACTCCTTGAGTTTTGTTGAAGAAGACATTGCCAGTTTCTTGTACATTGAACCTCAGTTGCTGCATATTTATTACTACTGGCCTATAATCTCAAAACGCTCAGTGAAGAATACTAAAGCTAGGATTCATGAAACCACTAGAGATGTCCGAATGGCATAATGCATACTAATCACAGAATTTTGAACACTTGAGTAATGGTTATAATCTTTCTTGTGGAGATTAGCAAACCGCTGTAAATCCACACGTTCATAATAGTCAATCAGTTCCTTATCCTTTTTCAGCTGATTTGCGTATCAATTTAAATTCTCCTCTGGTGCTGTCCATGTTAAGATACCAGGCGGTGTTAAAATGTACCACCCATATAGTTATCTCTTCTATATCTCGGTTTAATGATCGTACAAAGTCATCAAAACATTCTAGCACATTCTGTTCAGGAGTATAATGGTTATAGTGTGCACTTTGTGCGTTTATAGCACTGCATACCTAAATATACTGGCCATCCAGAATCTGAACTGCCTTGTTTTGCAAACAATTTAAACCCTTATGGTCCTTTTAATTAAGGTAACACATCGTACGCTGGATGGGATGGAGAATAACTCTCACACCAAAAAAGAAGACTGAGTCAGGAAGTTGGATGATTGTTTTATTCTCAATTGTCTAAAACAGGGAGCACAACATACATCAATGGACGTCTCACAGCATGGTCTCATCGTATTTCATAGCAGAAACTCATCATACCTTACATCATAATATGTGGCAAACTACGAAAACCTACATGGGATTGCGATTGGACTAAGGGGAGTATCTAAGTATGCTTTCTATAAGGGATTGGATTGTGATTGGTCTTTTATAGTCAGGTGGGCAACTCATGCCCTCCCTTCACGCAAGTCATCTTTGACAGTGATTAGATACACAGCATATCATTGGCTCTCAAACTATAAGGCTCTTCATTATATGGACTTCTACAATTGATTGGCAAGCGTGTACCCTTCTGGAACATTAGATTCTCTAGCAGCACATAAGCTGGTACCCCAGGTGCCGGTGGATGGACTTAAATGTGTTTCCCCACCCAATTACCCCACCATCTCCCATCACTCATGCTGTCTGCCATTCACATTGTTTTTGAACTTGTCCTTGTGATTGTTTCTTGCTCCTGGGAATATAAGTGTGAGTGTGAGCATGTTCTTATCAAGGTTCAGACTTGCATGCTCAAATGTATTTCCATCTTGGACTCACGCGATCAGAGACCGTGAATCGACCCATTTTATAGCCTTTAATTGCCCAGAATAAAGAAACTTGGCACTCAGGTGTTCTCTCTTTAAAACTTAACAAGGGATGCCTCAGCGTTCTTACATTCACTGTTCTTCAAGGACTGATAACCAGTTTTGGCTGCCTTAGTCTTTGACACCAGGCCACGTAGTCTTCCTTTGGTCACTCTTCGAGCCTCGGCTTATTTCTTTGCTGTGACACACGCACACAGCTATCAATCCTCCTTTCTCCATTGGTTAAGCTTACTAAAATTGTGACATCAAATGTCCAGATTTTACATATATAGATGTATATAGATATAGCCAGCCTTCACAACTACTTAGTCTACTTGCATTACAGCATCTGTACAGTGATAAAACAACTTGCATTTTCTGCAGTACTTCATAACACGTGCAATCGTCATTCCGTACATGAAAGTCTTCTTGATTCTTTACTTCACCATCAGATTCTATAAGGTCTATGCCTTCTCTTCTTTGGTCATCCTTCTGAGTGTGTTGCGCTCATTTCTTAAGACATCACCAGCCTCTCCTTTTCACATCTTCACACTTCTACGGGGCTCTCCTTCAGGAGACCGTCATCTCTTGGGGGATACATGATATAGGGTATTCTCATCGGCTATCTTGTCTCAAAGGCTTTTCATGGAATAGGTACCATTAAAGGAGCTGTGCATGTCACAATGTCCAGCTTGCAACATATTGGCAAAATAGGGGCAGGACTTCCTGCAGAGGCATTCAGCTGCTCCTCTACAGATTGAGTGATTTATGTATAATAATTCCCACTCCTCTGCCACACTGGGAATACGTGTAGAAATGTCTACACGTGTACCATCTCTTAGCAATACCATTAACTTTAGCACCCCATAAGTATGTTTCCTGAATACAAAGAGCATTCAAATTATCTTGGCCACTGTATGCTAGCACTATCCTCATTTGCTGAACATTATTCAAGCCCTGAACATTCCAGGTCATTACTTTAGTTATCTGTGGCCCTCTATTTCAGCCCTAACATATTCTTCCTACATTATCAGGGCAAACAAGTATTGCTGGTACACAATGTCACTGTATTCCCTTTCTCCCACCTGAGCTTATCACATGAACATCTGGTCATTTTAAAATATTGCATAATCCCCCTCTCACACTGATCACTCCATCTAGTCAGCGAAATCGCCCTTTGCAACATTTTCTCAACAGAGAAGCAACCTTCTGTGGTCAACCATTTAGGTAGGCCCACGGTGCTCAACCCTGGCTTGCACAAACCAGCCTGATAAATACTCAAAGAATTGTATAACATAATATTCTGATTTTATATTCCATCTTGCCAATAATTTCGGGCGAAATGACACTTTTTTTAACCTTTTAATGGGATATATAAGGAGTATAGTAACAGATTTATAATGAGTCTCTGATTTACACAGTGGAACCAATGCACAATTTAAGTATGGCTTCTCGATGTCTCAGAAAAGAGTGTTGCTTGATTAGGGTCTGCATAAAAATGAGATTTTCCAAATAATACATATTCTTAGCTTTGCTGGGAGAACCATTCAGTACGATATCTGTTTATTTATTAAAATGCTTTCTGACACTATCAAATGATTTCCATGCCTTTTGCACCCAGAGCTAAAGTCTGCAATTTCATACTTTGGTACTGTATGTCTCCACTTTCGTCTCGCACCACTTGTGGTAAAATTTTGCAATGTTTGTAGTTTCAAAACTTCAATATTATCACCTTTTTGTGTGGAACACCCTTTAGGATCTGAGCCTACGGTATATTTAGCCATTAAAACAAATTGTTAAAAAAAGAAGCTTCTGGTAATAATTTTGATCATGTTTTTTCCAGGTTGTCTTCCATCTTCCCTGTCTTTGTGGCTTCTTCTATTTCAATAATGATGACCTTAAAGTGGCATGGTTGGCCTTCCAACTGCTATACTCCATCAAACAGCTATTTAGATTCATTTTCCATTTTTCAAGTGTCTTAGATATATTTATGAGACATCTTCTGCAACTTTGTTCAGACTCCTTTCGACTGCCCTTTTACTCCCTGCAATCTCAGATAACCTCACCTGAATATAATCAATGCATGATGCAATCCCTTCAATGTATACAAACAACATGTTGCGCCAGGTCTACAATTCTGTATAAGGATCTTGTTAAATGTGATCTGGAGTTCATCTCATTCTTGTGAGTGCTTTGTGGACTTCCCTATGCTTGCCTCTATTTTGTTAGGCTCATAGGCAAACTAACAAATGTTATCAGAGTTAGCCTCTTTTTTCTTTCTGCTGCGTTTAGACATTATAGTGTACTGTTGGATAACTGCATGCCTGCATATGCTTTGAAGTGTTTTATGGTGAGCTATGTGTCTGCATTTGTATTTGTTTAAGGAACAGGGTTGTGCATTTTGATCAGAAATAATATAATACAATTAAAATAATACATTTACAGATGCTTATGCATTCCCACAAAAAGGCCCTTTACAATAGCACAAAGATTAGAACAAATGGTGAGCCAGTATGTTAGGTTGTAAATAAAAAGTGGGATATATGCCAGACACAAAATAACAAAAACAAAACAAACAGAAATATACATTGCTAAAATAGAAAGTGCTTTAAAGAAAAGAAAAGTACAATATAAATCTGAAAAATGACATTACTACTTGTCAATGAAGGGAGTGCTCGGGTAATATAGGGATGATGGGGAGAGGGTACAGAAGTTCCCTTTTTAGCAAGTAAGTGAATTTTAAGACAAGCTTTGAAGAGATCCACCGTTGGTGATTGTGGTCCAGTAGAGCCGGGCAAGTAGGAATGAAGAGCAGAAGTAAGAGGAGGCCCAGGATAGGCATCAAACAGTGAGGATTTAGTGCAGAGGGCGAGCGGAAGGAACAAGATGGCAAGTACATGGATATACAATCAGAAAGGTACTGAGGAGCAAGACCATTCTTAGCTTTGTAGAATTTGCCTAGAGGGAGGAATTAATTGAGAGGCAGGTCAAGGAGCAGCTTTAGCAGCAATCAAGCGTGTTGGGCATAAATGTGGAAATTAGAGTTTTCGTAGATTGGTGAGGTAGAATGGGAGACATTTTCTGAAGGTTGTGGAGATTTATACTTAGAGCTGGAGCAGTAGTAGTGAAGAACTGTTGCAGTCGGAGGCTGCTTGCTATCAAAGAGTTTCCAAGACTACATCATGTCCTATCTAAAGCTTATCACCTGTTAGGCCTGAAGTGACTGCACGATGCCGGGACCCAAACCAAATCACTGGAAGGTCACATGCTGACTCTAATTGGGGCTTGCAACCATGGCTCAACCCAGATAACTATTGAACTGCTGCCTGATTGATTGAATATCAATGCACCCATGATCATCATTTTGATGACTGTTGTCCGTCGACTCGAATCGCTGAAGCATCACTCACTGACCCCTGCCGCAAGCTAAAGGAAGAGTCAGCAAGCCCAACTGCAAAGCATTCCTGGGCCTGTCCTAACCTGCATCCTTGAGAGCTGCCCTTCCGAAGCACAGAGAGACCTCATCACCCTTACTCGACTCCCACTTGCTGATTGTACCCCAGTGATCTAATGTGCCCGAACTGATCTTGATCTACTTGCATAGACTTGTGACACCGGCTCTGACTGTATCAGCCCAACAAGAACTGGGTCCAGTTACTGTTGACTCTGAACTGCACCCTCGGCCCATTTGGGCCCTAGAGACTGGTTAGGTCAAGATTATTCTTGTTTTGATCCAATATATCCCTTGTGTGGCTAATGATTTACCTAGCACTCCTGGAACTATACTCAGAGTGCTACTTTCTCCAGTCTGTCACATCTTCTCTCTTCCTTTGGGGTGGGCTTTTTTGCAGTATTCCCTTTTTTGCAGATACTGTGTTTGGTTAATGTATACACATGTGTATAGAACCTTCATTGGACATTCCCTTTATTTTGGACTGTGATATTCTGCTGTTTGTATCACTTCACACCACTCTTAAGGGCATTGCCTTCCCTCTGCCCACATTACCACAAAAGGCGAATGAGGTATATCTCTTAACTATCCCTGTGTTGGTGTTATGATTGCATTGTGTTTTGGTTTGTAGAAGTGGGAGGGCTGAGTGGCCATTTTAGACCTACTAATTCCTCCTGCGGTGCAGAATTGAATTAATCAAACTAGGTAAACTGCTGCAAACTAATACAAAAGTTAAAATGGTGGGGATACGGGGTAAAATGGGGGATTGTACTTGGACAAAGTCAAGCAAATAGGAAGGAAGGGAGGACGTTAGGAAAGTCTTATGCAGCTTTCAGAGAGGCAAGAATTGGACAAAGGGACTATTAGAGTAGCTCGTTGGGGTGACAGGTTGGGAGAGGTGATGATGGTGTGAGAGTTTGGGGGAGCTATATTTAAAAAAGGTAATTAGCATATTTCTTACCAAATTCGATTGTGTGTTGCCCTATGCTGACAATCGGTGCAGAGAATCCATTTTCGCAGATTGTGCTATTTATTTGTCAACATGCTAACATGACAATCGTAATGAAGATTGCATTATAAAAAGACACATTGCACTTGAACTGCAGGTTGCAATTTGAAGATCCAGACTTCTTTTTCCTCAACACCCATGCACCAAGGAGGAGTGACAAATAAGAGGATGTTTTGATATCATCATTTGATACACTTTATATCTAAATCAAAAAAATATTTTAAAAAACATTCTGTTGAATTATTTAACCAGCAGCTTGGATCTTATTGTTATTCATGAATTGTATGAATGACGGTAATGTTGAGCAAGATAAAGATTACAGGAGCATGCATTGCTGCTGCAAAGCGGTAACACTAATGGTGAAAAGCAGGAGGAGAATTTGAAAACAGACACACAAGCAGAAATAGTATAAACTGACACTGCTTTTTACAGCCTCTTTAAAACACTGACTTATAGTCATGTAGATAGTTTATGCATCATCATGTGCCTCTTACAAGAACACAACCACCACCAATGTGTTCAGGAGAAACCAGTGTGAGGATTGTTAATCAACAACGAAATCCGAAGTGTAGCGGTTCTTCACACAGCATGATATGATATGTTATTTATAACGCGCTTAATACCAAGAGGTTTCTAAGCACGGACCCGGGGATAGAACCTGTGTTGCTCCATGTTGCCTTGCTTCCAAGGCGAGCACATTGCACTTGAGCTATCCTCCTGAGACACAATGCAAATGATTCTGTCCACTTGTACAATAAGCTGGAAATCGGTTTGCTGAGGAAAGTCAGGGACTGCCTTTGGTACCACATCTTTGATGACCTATTTAATGCACTACCATGAAGAGACATGGGAAGAATTTGAATTTCTTGATGTGCATTTTTACCCATACCAAATGCCAAGCATACCAGCACAAGTCCACACAATTACATGCAGCAATATTACTGATGCTGCTTTGTTTGGGACACTAAGCGTCTCCCCTAGCATGACAGTGATTCTTATAATTAGAATCCCATGTGTCAGGGCAGTGTTGTTGCCGCATATCATCATGGTCATAACTATGTGACCAACAGCACTTGCTCTATTCCGAATCCGAATTGAGTAGCAATCTTATGGCCACAGTAGGACAGATTCTACAGCTGTCAAAGTGCTCAAGAATACATCTTATTATGGACATGTGGACTAGTGGTGAGAACATTGCTTGCATAGCTATCACTGCACACTTGGTAGCCTTTCCATTCTCAAACCAGGCAAGAGGGTTCTTAGAATAATGCAACGGAGCAGCACATGCTTGTCTGACACCAGGCAATACTTTGCATGCAAGGATCTCAGGTCAAAAGCCACAAGTGAAATGATGATATCTGGGTGAAGATGGAGGATTTAGAAGCAAAGCAGATAAAACATTGTAACTTGAAGTTGGGCTTTGCCACATAAGATAATGGAGTGAATGACATTACTGCCTTAAGAAATGCTAATACTATGTAAATCCCCTGCTTTGCACATGACCTACACCTGGTCGTTTCACACTTTGTTAACAGCTGTCAACCTGTAAAGGAAATGGTCACAGTGACACAGAGTATCAGCTCACATTTCAGCCGGCATTATCATGTGAAAGAATGCCCTGCTCCAATTACAGATGTAGCACAATTGGCCAGTGCATAACCCGAACACTTCAGTGGCCAATCACTCGAACTTCTCTTTGTACATGATGGAGAGGATGCAAAGCAGTGTAATACCATCTCAGATTAATGCAACACACACAGAAGGGCACGAGATGGGATGATCTGTGCATCGACCTTTGAAGATGTTTCCAATAGGGTTAGCCATCACAGCGTGTCAATCATTTTGATTCTCCTTCAGGTATGCCTGCTTTAAATAAACCTTTCCAAGATGGCAAAGGCCCATGGGTTGTCAGGCGAGGATTAGGAGGCACAGCTGTTAGGGCACCTGCTTACAACCCTGTGTGATGATCCATGGGCAGCTGAAAGTACCTGCTAGCTTCATTTGTGCACTCACGTTTCAAGGTAGGTGAAAGTGGGCACTTGTAGTCACTTTATTTTAGGGGAGGAGGATTTGCAAAACATATCACAAGGGAGGGGGCACTGTGAAGGCATGCAATGATGCATTGCTGCAAAGTTTGCAAATGGAGAACAGACACATACCGGGAAAAGAGCTGCAAGTGCTAAAGGTTTTCCAAAAATCCAAGGAATATACAGATTGACAGCACCAAGGGCCACAATATCAAGGACATCAAAGGAAATCTTGACTAGTTCTGGAATAGAACATGCAGAGGAAATTCTGTGGGGACCCTTTTCATGGACTCTGACATCCTAAACACTGATAATGCCTCAACAAGATCAGAAAGTGGACCATCAGCTGCACAGAAACCTGATGCCTATCTACTGGACGTTTCACCCATGGGAAGGGATGGAGACCGGTTACAGCCATTGAACAGCAAGCTGTCCATGTGCCCTGTGTGACCTGCAAGAGTTGCACTGTGATCCCTAAGCTATCTACAAAAGTCTGCAGTGGGAAAGAGTTTTCAGTGCAGCCGGGGATATGTCATCCAAATGCAAGAGAGACCCATCAACACTGCTTGGCAACTTTGAAGATGATAATGATGTCAACTTGTTACCCTGTCCCGCTGCTTCATGTCAGACACTAAGAAGTGGAGCATGGCTGTTTTCTAATCCATATATTTGGGAAACATATTGCTCTAGTAGTAACTGAGATGCCAGTACCATGAACACGTGCTGATTTGCTGATGATGAGGACCTTACATTATTTTTTGTCAGTAGAGTGTTATTGTACAACTGTTGTAACAGCCATCCAAATGTCCTCATCCTGTTCCATACACTTAAGCAACTCCTGCGTGTGTGAGAGTCTTCCTGATAAGAGAGTCACTCGCCATGAATGCCTTATTCCCCCCATGCAGCTACCAATAGGAGGGAAGGATGGTGATGTAGCATTGTCTTTCAATTGCAACCTCAACTGCCTTGGGTTGTCACTCCCACCAGATGGTAGGCACCTGATAACCAGTGTAGAATGTGCCTGCATTCCACATGAGCCAGTTGTGTGAATTCTGCTTAATTGGGGTGGCATATAGTTTCCAAACAGTGTGTGGGGTGTATCGTGCAACACATGGATACTGGTGCCCGCAGTTACTAGGTGGCACTGGCAATGATTCTGCAGGGTCGACTGGTACAGTGGTCACCACTTCTTTGCATGGCAAGCCCAAGAATGTGCTGGTGCACACTTGCCTTTGGAGGTGCAAGCACCGATATTGTGGCCAGTGCTAGAGGCTGCGCTGGCCTCACAGTCAACAGGGACCTCATTTAGGGGTCTCCAGAGGTCGCAACTGCGACCTCTGAGGTCTCTGAGGTCTCCCTTGCGACCTCTGTGGTCTGTCAAGCTACTTGGCTGTGGCTCTTTACTTCTGGGGTTGCTGGCTTTCTCGTCCAGGCCCCTCACTGACCCTAAATAAGAAAGAATAGGAATACCAAATAATGTGTCTTTCTGGAATTCTGTACAATAATTGCTAGGCTCATTAAATGTTTATTTCAGGCACACCTCAGGGGGTGAGTCACTGATTTAGTCTGTTCTTAAACGCCTCACTCAGCCTTTCAACCATCTCAGGTCGATAAATGAGTACCAACACAGGTTGGGTGATATTGGGTGTATATTATGTCTATATAAAGCGCTTAAGCGAAGTGCTATATAATAACACATCATTATCATTTGATCATGGACATCTGCCTGCATACACAGTAATTTGGTAATATGGGCCTACACACACTGATCTTAATGATTCATATGGCGATCCATTCTTGTATGAAATGTACATCGCATACTAATATCGTAAGTACATTTTTCGTAGTGTACAATGCTATGTGATGCCACTTCCTGTTTTGTCAACGGGTGAAATGTCGTGGTCCATAGCTACCCGCGATATCACTTTGGAGTGGAGTCAAATGACATCACTTCATGTGATGTCATCAGGGGGTCAAGGGACGTGTGATGTCACTTCCGCTACCCCTGGCATTTAGGTGAAATGAAGTCCCTGACAGTCAATGGGGGCAAGAGTGATTGTGGTAGTGTCATGAACACTGAAAAGGTCATTGTGCTACCAGCAGATGTGATCCTGTATGGCTGTCGTTCCTGGCACACTGCCTTTGATTATAGTTCCCCACTTCACCCTTTTACATGTTGTAAAGGCTGACATCTGGGATATTGTGGGTTAAAGGGAATCATGGCGATCAATGAGATTTTGATTAATCCATAGTCATCCTTTATTTCACACTTCTTCCACTTTAAGAAAGTGTACTTTTTTGTGTAGTTGAATAAATTCCTTTTCAGCACATAATGTTATTTCATAATATATCATTTTGAAAGCCTAAATAAAGAAGTTAGAAAATGTCTTATGTATAGCATGTTGATACCCCTCATTCAGAAGAGTTTTTATTTGTAAAATATCTGATTTTATAAAATGTAAGTCAGAGCATTTTTAAGTCATCAAAAGATGTGATATTCCATTTTAATGTATTGTCTACAGAAATATATCATTGTATTTCTGTTTTCAAATTATTCATTTTGCATACATTTAAATTATACTAATCTGCGAGCATCTTCCCCCTTTGCTTGGTGGGTTCAATTTACTTATTTGTGTCTGAAAAAAATGTGGGTGTCGTTGACGGTGTATCCTCTGTGGCCTCTCAGAAAAAAATGTGCACGTGCATGTTTTCCAACTTGACTTAGTGGCCTGATGTATGGTCTTGTGCCTGAATTGTAATTCAGGTGTTCTGGGCTGCAGATCATTTGTAGTCTCACAGAAACAAAAGGTATTTGTATCTTCAATTTTACTTCACTGACCTAAATATGCATTTCCCTGCCTGAGAATAACATGTATGTGTTCCAGGATGAATTTCTTGTATTGGACTCGGACAAAAAAAGTGTGCGTATTGTGATTTTTATTGGTTGCCTTATTCAAGACTCTTCCAATCTATTGGCGCCAAGGGGCTCGAAGATCCCCAACTGGGGATGGACGGGCCTACTTGAAACAGCTTTCATAAAAGAGATGACAGTTACAATTATTCAAAGCGTGTCTTTCATACAAGGGATAACTTAATTTTTAAGGCATGTCTTTTGTACAAGTGCCGGCTCTTAACATATTTTGAGAAGTTCCTTTGCAGACAGGGATGAGCGCAGCTGAGACCGAAGGTGTCTGTGTACCATTGAATAAATAGCTCATATAATGAGTTGTATGTGTTACGCACTAGAGATAGTCACACGGGTATTACTATGCCACTCCAAAAAATGTAGTCGAACATAATTACCTTTGAAATGGGTATCAATACAATAGCATGTATTACAGTGTTTAAAGATGGAAGGAATACAGCAGAAACCAATATATAAACTGGGAATTATTATGATTTTATATTTTATTTTTATTTGGCTAATATTTTGGTGGGTGTTTTTTTTATTTTTTACTTTTTGTTTGTGTTGCATGTTTTTGTAAGAGAAGGATGAAAACTGGGGAGTGCAAACTCGGACAAAACAAATGACAAAAGAGAATCACTGTCCTTGGCTTGCAGGGGCCGGGGGTGGGGGATGTTCTACTATGTGGCGGCATTATATTTCTTAAGGTTTGCCTCCCCAGCACCACCCATATCCTTCATTGTGATGCCAGGTACAACAGCATGGCAAATACGGCAGAGTTAGGAGAAAAAATCCCAGAAGAGATTGTGGTCCCTGTGGCCTTCAAGGGGGAAAGGCGTCTATGTCAGCTGCTGCTAGGCTGTGGAAGCGGTCGGTGCAGCTGCCGAGGCACCTGAAGAGACATCAACACTCTAGTTCCTGCCCAGGTGCCTCAGCATTCCAGAGAGGCCAAACAGAGCTGTTTTTCCCTGCATACCATCTCCCCACAAAGATCAGACAACACCATGGTGACCTTTTCTTTTGGGGGCGGGGGCCGCCGTGATGGCAAATAGTAAAAAGCAGCTGTGCCAGAAAAAACCCCATTGCCCTGTTCTGGCTTCTGGTGGAGGCTGCTGCATCTCAAAAGTCTGAGGCATTGACTGCTGCTGCTGCTGGTGATGCTCCTGAGTCAGTCCTAGGTGCTCTGCTGGCTTATGGGAGTGGAAGAAAGTGGCGCTCTCCTGGTGATCCTCCTGAGTCAGTCCTAGGTGCTCTGCTAGCTTATGGGAGTGGAAGAAAGCGGTGCTCTCCTGGTGATCCTCCTGAGTCAGTCCCAGGTGCTCTGCTAGCTTATGAGAGTGGAAGAAAGCGGCGCTCTCCTGGTGATCCTCCTGAGTCAGTCCAAGGTGCTTTGCTGGCTTATGCGAGTGGTAGAAAGTGGTGCTCTTCTGGTGATCCTTCTGAATCAGTCCTGGGTTCTCTGCTGGCTTATGCGTGTGGAAGAAAGCGGCGCTCTCCAGGTGATCCTCCTGAGTCAGTCCTAGGTGCTCTGCTGGCTTATGCAAGTGGAATAAAGCAGCGCTCTCCTGGTGATCCTCCTGAGTCAGTCCTAGGTTCTCTGCTGGCTTATGGGAGTGGAAGAAAGCGGTGCTCTCCTGATGATCCTCCTAAGTCAGTCCTAGGTGCTCTGCTGGTTTATGCGAGTGAAAGAAAGCAGCGCTCTCCTGGTGATCCCCCTGAGGCAGTCCTAGGTTCTCTGCTGGCTTATGGGAGTGGAAGAAAGCGGTGCTCTCCTGATGATCCTCCTAAGTCAGTCCTAGGTGCTCTGCTGGTTTATGCGAGTGAAAGAAAGCGGCGCTCTCCTGGTGATCCCCCTGAGTCAGTCCTAGGTTCTCTGCTGGCTTATGCGATTGGAAGAAACAGAGCTCTCCTGGTGATCCTCCTGAGTCAGTCCTAGGTGCTCTGCTGGCTTATGGGAGTGGAAGAAAGCGGCTCTATCATCCCCACTGCTCTCCCAGTCCCTTTCCCTGTCTCCATATTTCAAATGCAGTTAACGCACACACACACCAACCAGCCAGTCCCCCCGCCCCCCTCTTTCTCTCTGCTGTCTCTCTCTCTCTATATATATATGTCTCAGTGTGCACCCAAAGGCAACAACAGGAAGCAGGAGGGTTGGTATTCAATTTCACTTTCTCTTGCTTGATTGAGCTGACTCGGCACTGCTGGAGTTACTAGTGTCCTATGGATCGAAAAACATCATGCTGATTTAATTCAGTACGCCTACTCAAAAAAGGTGTAATTCCATTCCAGTTATGGAGATCAGCTGCCCCAAAGAGGACAGAGCTAATTCAAATTGCGTATTAGTTGCATTGGACATTTACAGACTCAATTCAGTTCCACTCTCAAGCCATTACTTATTTGCTATTTAGATTTAAACTGTTTTGAGGTGGCTTGGGATTTGAGCCATGGCTAGACACCAACAACAAAAAGCAGTTTACGTCTCAAACAGGGACGTCATTTAGGGGTCACTAGACGTTGCAAGATCGACCACTGCCGATTGGCCAGCGACCTCTGTCAATCTCTTGCGACCTCTGGCATTCGTCCAATCAGAGGATGAGTGGGCGTGGCCACAGGCAGCTACGAGCACAGTGCTTCTGGTCCTCCATTTTGCATGTGTTTTTCACCAGAAGAAGAGAGACCGGAGTCCGGATGTGCGCTCTTCCTGAGAAGACCAGCTTCTAACACATGGGTAGGGTGGCAGTGGCTGTGTCTGTGTGTCGACTGGTGGCCGAGGCTCGAGGTGTGTGTGTGTGTGTGAGCTGCCTGCTGCTGGGTGGGTAAGTTGAGCTGTAGGGTATTTTGTATAGATCAGGGGCTAGCAGTATTTTCTTACCGCCAAAATGAAAATAATTCAGTAATAATCACTCTTTGCATTCAGATTAGATTTGGTATATAGTACTATAGTATACATACATTATTTCAGCACACTAATACATTTAGTGGTATACATTATGTTGGTATGCGTTATTGGTGGTATTTATGGGTGAGCATAAATCCTTTGTTTTATATATGTGGCCACAATATCCAGAACCCCTTATTTTTGTTTAATTTGTTCGTGTGATCACTAGAGAGACCTCAGGCTTGCATTTCAGAAACACCACATTTCCAATTGGAGTGCCACCATGGGCTGTTCTCACTGACTTATCTACAACAGCAAGCTATATGTGGTATTTATCACCAACATATTTACTTTTGGTGAGCTATGTCCAGGGCCTCTCTTCCTGCCGACTCAGAGATCTTCGGCAGCCGGCTATTTCATCTTGTTATTATTATGTTCCATTCAGAAAACACACACACACTCATATACTGAATGGATTTATGCACACAGCTACTGCCGTGTCTTATCTTTTAGCAACTTTTAAAAATGACAATTGCACTGTGCAAAGATCTTCCCATATTACCAGTGTTATAATGATAGATGCACAAAGGACAAGATAAAATGAAACACACTTCCTGCCTGCTTTCAGATAATTCTTTTGTATTATAAAACTTGCATTTCAACACAGGCTTACTTTTTTTTTTACAGAAATAAATGGAAAGCTCACAGTAACAACATTATCTATAACACAATGAAAGGAGAGTGGTGAGGAACAAGAATTCAATTTGCAACATTAACATGTGGTTAAAACACAGGAATCTCCTCTCCTACTCTGACTGAATATTTTCGCACACATACGCACAGCTCCCACACTTCAGCGAGATAATTACCAGGCTTGTTCAGCATGTAACTTCTTTGGCTGGTCGCCTTCTGGAGGGGTTCACCCAGCAAGGACAAGTCACTCAAACTGGGACTTGTTGACTGGAAATCCCTGCCTCTTTAGCAGTATTGAATCTGCTTTAGGAATCAGGCATCCCCAGCTATTAACCCAGTCCTTCTCCGAGCTGTGTCAAGATGTCGTCCCCCAGCTTCTTCCCCGAGATTATACAAGAAAACTCTGGTTACCGCCTACCAAAGGATCCTAACCAATGAAATTCTATCATGCCCTATCCACCCTCTGCGCACAATAGAAATCTTTTACAGTAAGCCTTACAGTAAGTATCCTTGCTTCCTGCAAAATACTGTGGACAAAGCAGCACAGAAAAAACAAGAAGAAAAAATAAATCTGCACACAGTATGAAATGAGTTTCAGCCTGCCTCATTTTGCAGTGAAGAACACAATATATTATTAAGAAGTTAGAATCATGTTAGTACGGTTAATTATATTAGTTCATTAATCTTCAATTGTGTCTCTTGCAACATAGGCATTTCAGATGAAAAGAAAAAAAGAAATTGTGTGCATTTTGAATATGAAAAATAAAATGCGCTTTTAAATGAGAAAATGGTTTGTTTTTAACCTGTGTAGCCTGTCTTCATTTACATATCCATATGTTGCACTGCCAACACATTGCTTGAAGCCATTGCATTAAACCCATGCAGTGGCGCTGCATAAGAAAAAATGCTCAATAACACATGTCTTGCTGTATCACATTATATCAATGCATCAAACCCATGCAGTGGCGCTGCACTTCAAAACATGCTATACATTGATCCTGTTCAGTGGTGCTGCGCTCTCTGCTCCCAAAACACGCTAAACAATCCTACAGAGCCTGGCCTGGCTGCTGCTCTGGCGTAGGTATATGCATGGTCAGTGGTGCCCGGTGCCGGTGGCCGTGCCTGCCCTCGCCTGCGCCTGCAGGCCTCGCCCACCGTGGCAGGATGGAATTCATTAGGCAAAATCTCTGACTCCAGCACTACAAATTTTGTAGTGCTGGAGTCTGAGATTTAATTTTGACTAATGAATTCTATCCCGCCGCTGTGGGTAGAAGGTTAATGGGCAACACATGTATCCGGGCTCCATTTAGGCTTGGGCGGGCGGTGTCGGAAATGGACCCAGGCGCTCCCAAACCCTCGTGTTTAGAAGAATGAGACATATTCTTACATACGAGAATGGTGCACACAGGTGCCCTCCCCGTGGACCACAAGGAGGGCACCTGTGTGCGCCATTCTCGTATTTAAGAATATTTCTTGTGGCCCCAAACACATATCCGAGCAAACACCAGTGGCCCATGCCCCCATGTTACACAAACAGATAAAGGGCATAGCCGAGACAAAACGTGTTGCATTGACCATTTACATTAAGTACTCCACATGGGCAGAAAACCCACTAAAAGGCATGGCATTTATATATTTTTTCTGTGGATTCCGATTTCCTGTTTACTGTGATGCATGCCTATTATCAAGGAGCAGAACTGGATGAGCTGATAAAACATTTTTTAACATGTAGGCTACTTAAGAAGGAAATGTGCAGAGAACAGAAAATACCTCCTCTATAAACTCCAAAAAATGATTCCAACAGACGTTAATATTGGCTGCTTCAAACGAACACAACAGATATTATGGGGATATAACGTCTACGTGTGGGAGTGCTATAAGTATCACTGCATGGACAACAAAAGATTGCATAGTATGGTTTGAACTCTAGGAGTATCCTGTATATCTGTGTGGAGTGCATAGTCGACCTGTGTATTTGTCTCATTCCAAATAATTTAGACAGTGGAACACATTGTGCAAAACTTACTAAAAAAAATAACCCCCCGCCCCTCTCCAAAAGAGCACATACATTTTTCATGTAATACTTCATTTTGATTCCTTCTGACTTCCAAGATGTAAAAAAAATTAACATTACCAACACAATGGGCCTCATTACAACCGCGCAAAATCCGTGACGGCGGTAAAAACGTTTCCGTGTCCGCAAGGTTGCGGAAAAACCGTCCGATTACACGCTGTCGGTCGCGCGCACCACACGGACTCGGAAACGTTGTTACCGCCGTCACGGAAAACCCCACGGAAATGGAAATAACGAAGCCACAAGTGGCGCAAAACCCGTTTCCGCCTCCGCCACCACGGACACGGAACCGGAAATACCATGATAGCCAAAACAGGAAACAGAGAGGGGGCCATCATATAAAAGCACAATCCATTGCCATCCAGAGCCAGCACAAGCACAATCCTAACTCTGAGAAGCCAAAAGGGACCACCAGCATGTCTGCCAGGATTCCTGCTCAGAGGCAGCGCAAACAGCGCTTCAGCAAGGCGTAGCTAACCGTCTTGGTGGAGCACATTGTGGGCAATGCTGAGATGCTGTTCAGCGCCGACCAACGGCGTGCCACACAGCAGCTGAGGAAGGAGGTGTGGGCCGAAGCTGCACGCAAGTGCACCGCCGTGGGCGTGGCAGTGAGGAGCGTGAAGGACTGCCACAAGCGTTGGGACGACCTGAGGCTGAGGGTACGCAACCTCATTTCCACGCACCGCCAACGGAGCAGTGGGACAGGCGGAGGACCCCCTTCCCCACTGAGGCTGCAAGCATGGGAGGAGCGTTGCAGCAGCGTCCTCCACCTAGAGGGAATCCATGGGATCGGGCAGGCTGAGGCAGGGGTGAGCCCACCTGCAGATGCCGGTAAGTGCCCAAACATGAATGCCACATGTAAATATGCAGTTGTGAGTACTGGGCCAAAGGACCCATTAACAACCCCCCCCCCCCAGGCAGTGCATGTGTGGGCCAAAGGACCCATTAACAACCCCCCCAGGCAGTGCATGTGTGGGCCAAAGGACCCATTAACAACCCCCCCCCCCAGGCAGTGCATGTGTGGGCCAAAGGACCCATTAACAACCCCCCCCCCAGGCAGTGCATGTGTGGGCCAAAGGACCCATTAACAACCCCCCCCCCCCAGGCAGTGCATGTGTGGGCCAAAGGACCCATCATGATCCGTATGGCAACCAATATCACTGAATGCAGACACCAGCAATCAGATGCATGTGACAAACACTATTCAATGTACAATCTTAATGACGCATGTGATGCACCCATCTGCCACCACAACAACACTAATTGCATGCCCTTTGTGTCCCCACAGCCGTTTCAAGTGACAGTGATACTGCACAACAGGCCAGCCAATCTGCATCGGCAAGTACACTAGCCACCGCCACCACACAGGTGGATGCTGCCGGCAGTTCTGCACCTCTGGCCACATTACCAGCCACTACAGATGTGCGGCACACCACCACCACCGACATCCCCACCGTCTTCACACTGGCTGAGTCTAGACAGGTGCCATGGGAACCTATCATGGACACCCAACACAACACCGAAGGCAGCAGCACTGCAGAGGGAGCGGCCTGCAGTGATAACAGTGCCCCGCAAGAGCACTCGGAAACGGGGCCACAGGGGGAGATGCCCACATTGGAAGACCTGGGCTCCTTCCATGAGCTGGGGTTCAGCCCCACTTCACTGGGGAGTCCCATGAGGTCGCCCACCCCATCCATGGCCGAACTGAATGCCCGCATGCAGCTGATGGAGGACCAGCAGGCTACCCTCACCCAGCTGGTGGAGAGGCAGCTAGAGGAATCCAGGCTGCAGAGGGAGAGCTACAGCGCCTCAGTGCGTCGCCTGTCGAGGTCCATTGGACGCTTTGCGAGCACCACAGTGACCCTTGCACGCCATGTGCGTGAGGGCAACGACCACACCTCCAGGCTTGTAGAGGCCATGTTGGTTGGCCAACAGGCAAATCTGGCACGGATGCCCTCAATCCCAGATTCTGGCCCATCAAACACTACCACCCCATCCAGCTCCACTACTGCCAGTCCAAGGAGGCGCTCGAGTAGGCTAACGGGTCCTTCGGGCAAGGTTGCACAGGCACAGAAGCGCACACGGAAGTGATGGCATGTGTGTGGGGCAGTGCAGGACACATGTGGACTACAAGGGTGTGAGAGGGGTGGGCACGTTTGGGTGGTGGGGTAGGTAGTTTTGGGGGTTTGGACAATGGGCTCTGGGTGGGGGTGGGCACGTTTGGGTGGTGGGGTAGGTAGTTTTGGGGGTTTGGACAATGGGCTCTGGGTGGGGGTGGGCACGTTTGGGTGGTGGGGTAGGTAGTTTTGGGGGTTTGGACAATGGGCTCTGGGTGGGGGTGGGCACGTTTGGGTGGTGGGTGGCCCCGGGTGTACAGCTTCCCTAACCAATGCACCTTCTTCCCTGTTGTTATCACATCAATACATCACCATTTCAAATCAAGACATACATGTGTGGACATTGATCATTTATTTTGCAGTGCAACTATTAATTCATTGTCGTCACCATGTTTGTGCATTTCTGTGAATGTGCTGTGACTCAAAAGTAAATGCGAATCAGGGCATCCCGTGCTCTCTGGCCATCATGTGGACCCCCAGGGGGAGGCGGTGCCATCCCATCCCCATCTCCATCCCCATCCCCATCTTCCTCATCTGCGTCTGGTGGCATTGGGATGTTCCTGCGCAGGCATATATTGTGCAGCATGGCACATACGAGCGTGATTTTGCCCGTCTTCACTAGGCTGTACAGCAGTGATCCGCCAGATCTGCTCAGACAGCGGAAACGGGCCTTCAGCAGTCCAAATGTCCTCTCAATCATTCCACGTGTGCGGATATGTGCCCTATTGTATGCCTCTTCATGCCTGTTCCTTGGTCTCCGTACAGGTGTCATCATCCATGGCGTGAGTGCATATCCTGCATCACCTACATGGGATGTAGATGGGGGAACATGTCAGTGTTTGTGGCATCATGTCCTCATCTGCTGCTGTGCATTCGTGTATCATCATTCATTCATGCATATGTACCATGCAGTGTATGGAGGTATGTCTTGGGCATCACGAGGTATGTCGCTGACTGCATATGGGCCTACACATTAACTTGCATGTTTACTGTGCCCTGCGGGTGACATTTGATTGTGTGCATGTCATGGTGCAGTGCTGTCCACACATGGCAGAGTGACTCCACTGTACGGAAGTAGTAAATACACGTCGTCTCATTTACACGCCTCTCATGCTTTTTACGGCAGTGTTTCAATTGAGGGTGGGTGTCTGCAGTGGCACAGGGTTCATGGGACAGTGACGGGATTGGCTGTGGCAGCGTGTGCACGGGCACATTGTGGTGCCCTGTCATGTCTTCCTTCGTGATGTTTGACATCCGCTGTGTATTTGGTAGATGGAAGGGGGATGATGCATGTGCGGTCACAGCGGCACACTCACAATGCTCATTGGCCTAGACACACACACACCACTCCGACAGGGTTGTAGCATCGTCAGCTGTACTCACCCAATAGCCATGTGCTTTGTCCGGCATAGCGTTCCATGTACCGTGGCAACGTGGAATTCCGCAGTACCATTGAGTCATGTGATGAGCGTGGGAAACGTGCGCAGCAGTGTGTAATCAGTTGCATGGCATCACAAACCATCTGGACATTCAAAGAGTGATACTGTTTCCTATTGCGGAACACCGCCTCAATTGCATGTGGTACTGTCAGCTCGACGTGGGTGCAGTCAACTGCGCCTATGCAATTTGGCATGCCTGCTATGGCATGGAAGGCCAACTTGGTGGCAATGACCTCGGGGAGGGTGCGGGGTAGGGCTATGTGTTCCGACACATGGCGCAACAGGGCATCCAGTACCTGTACCAGGATTTTTGAGAAACACGGTTGTGATATGCCGTGCAGCTCACCAACCGTGTGTTGATAGGTGCCAGTGCCAAGGAAATGCAGAACTGAGACAACCTTCAAGAGGGGGGGGATGGCGGTGGGGGTGTCAATTAGGCTGCTGTTGTTGTCCACAATCATGGCGGTGATGTGCAGGATTGTTGCGCGGTCCAGCCGGTATAGGGTGTGGATCTGTCCTGGGCTGAGGTTCCAGGGTGAGGCCCTGATGCGTGGTATTGGTGGCTGGCGGCGGGGTCGGGCTGGCTGGGCAATGGGGTTTGCCATAGCTGCAGGGTTGGCTGGTTGCCGCCTGCGCCTCCTCCGCCTACGCCTCCTCCTCTGCGCCATTACTGCCACCATGTGCAGTGCTGCCTGTTGGTTGAGTGAGCCCAGTCCCAGTGCTACTAGACCTGCTGCCTGCATGGTTCTGTGTTGTGTTGGGCTGGGTGTGGCCCTTTTGTAGGCTCCCAGTGGCCTGCTAGGTCCAGCTGGGCTGATTTGGTGCACCTGTGCCCTGATTCAGTTCAGCAGGCAGTGTATAACGCCATGTTCGCGGCGGCGGCGGTTCCGCCACCGTGATCACGGTATTTACGCCATTTTTTCCCGGTATTTCCGTGTCCGCGCTAGTTGTGATGCTCACGGTGTTTCGTGTTGACGGTAACGGAGGGGTTTCCGTGCAGACGGACTTAACAGGAACCCTATTTCCGCGGTGGCGGTTTAGGGTGGTGCTATTACCGGGGCCGCGGGTCATGATTGCGCGGACATGGAAACGGTGCCGGTATGGTTTTACCGGCAGTGTTAATTCCGGACCGGAGTACTTGTAATGAGGCCCAATATATTGACTTTAAAAGGATGATTTGCTAAGTCTGTTCATCTGGGATTTCACACATCTGACTGCAAGATACACGCAGATCTCTGAAGCAATTGATGAACTCACTAAGCTACATTACTGTCAAGGTTCAACACACTATTTTCCAGCATATGGGAAAATATAAAAATAAAAGGTTCTCTTAAAGGACAGTACATTTTCATAAATCCATGAAATTTAGTGTGGATATAGCAGAATAGCTTGCCCAGATAAAGAAGGGTAATATTCTGTATGGTATTTTTAAAATATGTATTTATTGTTGGCTTGTTAGGCCTGTTAACCTGCCTTCGAGTCAGAATCTTCGCCTTACATGAGGAAAGGCATGCACCATTTGTTCTGCAGCCAAACTCATTTGCCATTGAAGCAGCAGCACCGAACATATCTGTCAAGCCATTGTTCTGCTCAATCTTGTAAGAAACTACATTTTAAGTCTTATGATCAGAGTGAAGGAAGAGCAACTGTTGGGCATTGTCCCCAAATCTATACAATAGTAGTAATTGTTGGAATGTGTACCATATGTAGAGGTGCGGGTGTAGAGGACAATGAACATGTAGGAACAGAAACCTAGGCATATAAAGAGTGTTGGTGAGTGTGGGAGTAATCCATTCTTGTATGAAATGTCACAATACACTGATATTGTAACCATATTTTTCTTAGTGTACTGAGGGGTAATGTTTTATGAGGACACTTCCTGTGAAGTCACGTGGGAGGCCTGGTCAAATGACACCAGGTCCTATGTCACATGGGGGCTGTTAGGGAGAATTCTCTGTTTAGGCTGAATTTCCTAACCTAGTGAGTCCCCCAGCAGCTTTGCTGGATTTCTGGAGTTTGTTTTTTTCCATCCTGCCAAGAGTGAGACTCTTTTTCTCCCACTCTTGGACATGAATGCGGTTAATTACTTTGAAGGTCAATGTGTTATATGGGCTATGGGGTCTTTTACTCCATAGGGTCTCATATATGTTGCTATGTGTGTTACACTGCACCCTCCGTGCCGTAACACCGGGGCGTCCTAGAGGACCCCCACCATAGACTCCATACCCTGGGACTGACTACGGTCTCCCAGGGCATGTAAAGTCACCATTGGCTTTACTAGACCTAAATTTACTAACAGAACTAGTACAAACCATCCTTTTGTGGACGTACTGGTAGGGGTAATTCGATTACCCCTGGGTCTGTTATTCGAGGGGGCATTGTCCCGTCCCCCCTCGTCGTGTTTTGGCTGGTGGCAGTGGAAAACTACTTGTTATATTCGACCCCGAATATAACTCTATGGGATTCTTCCCATCGTTGGAGGTTAATACTTTTTCTCGTTAGTCTCTAACATACCACCGGTTTATTTGTCTTAAATAAATCTATCGGTTGGTATTTTCTGCCAGAACTCGTTTTTAAAATGCCGTCTGTGTTCGTCTCTGTAACTCCTAAACCAAAGGTTGAGCCCTTTGTTCCACTCTTGGCGGGCTTCTGCGCAGAGGCCCTCCAAAGTGGTGCCATTTTGTCTGGGTACCACAGGGGGTGTGGGAGGGGGTTTAGGCACCCTGGACTGAGTTGCCTTGCCAACTCAAGTCGCACTCTGGTGTGATTGGTCCAAGTGGTGAGCCACCCTGCTCACCACTTAGCATGTTTTGATTGACAGCTAGGCTGAATGAATGGGGGTTTTCTGCATAAAAGCAGGGCTTTTGGGACTGGATCTTCAGAAGTCGCCACAGGACCTAAGAATCCGACGAGGGTAAAGCTGAGCCGACCTGCAACGACGACACCTCCGGTGGAGCCCTGCTGAACCGACTCACCACTTCCCAACAACAGAGGAGATCTCCCCGCCGGAGCGTCTTCTTCCCCTGACTGGTGGGCACAACCAGTCCCCTTTGCTTTTTCTTCGCTTCCTGGGCATAGTGGTCAAATTGCCCGTGTTGAGCACCCCGGCAACCGGATAGCCACTAGCTCATACCGCGACCAAAAGGTGGTGCCTTGTGACGCAGCACTCCGCGGCTGGTCTCTTCCCTGGTGGTGCAATGATCTTCAACTTTCCTTCGACGACGAGATAATCTCTTCTAGTGGCAAAGCCCCGACTTGCATCCACCACCAGGAACAACTGCCCCCGCCGGAGCTGTCTCTCCACATACAAGGTACCGTGTCCGCCTGGCTTCCCTTGTGACGGTTAGCGTGAGGTGTCTTAATCCTTGCCTCTCCATTGGGTCGCCTCCAAGCTTTCTTAACTTTCTTTTCTGAACTGGTCCAATCTTTCTATAACAATTTGCGACAAAGACTCGAAGTGCATTTCCACTGTGATACTTTTTGGGATATATCGCCTTGCCTCTCTCCGAGTGGGCCTGGCCTCTGAACTTTGCGATCTACAGTAGACCCTGCCTTACTTGCCTTGCATTTGTTCGTAAAAGTGTTGGTACCGAGTTGATTTCATAGCCTGCCTTTTCTCTCCCATCCTAACGATTATTAGAGTGCCATCTAGGTTAAAGCATTCACCTCTAAATGCAAATAAGTGGTGCTGTTGAACCTAGACTTTCGAACTATTGTTAGGGGGATTGATTTACTTATAGTAATTGTAATTGAAGTTGTTTGCCGTATTAGTGCCAGAGTGTTTTTCGTACATGTGTTGTTATAAATAAATACCTATATATCTTCACACCCAAGCTCTGTTCTGTGTTTGCTTGTTCTACGGTGTAAATTGCCCTATTTTGCCTATTTTGTATACTCCACATACTGCCTAACTTTTCTTGAGAGAGGTCTGACTGCTCAGCCACAGCTACCAGGTGAATCTGTGTGGTACAGACAGCTACCAAGTGGGTTTACTGCCAACACCTGTAAGCCTAAATCTTTTGCAGTGGTCCCAGAGGGAACTGCACAGGTTTTCCGCTTAACAGGGGTGTGTTCAACTGACGTCAATTCCTGTGATCTCACTCGTGGGGGCGTGGTGCTGTGATGTCACTTCCGCTACCCCTAGCATTTTGGTGATATGACGTCCCTGGTCTCAAAACATTGTGAATCACTGTAAACTGGTTTGAAAAATGAGCAAGGTGATTTTAGAAAAGCTTGTCCAGGAGTGCTAGCCAACCAACTAAACAAAAATCATCAGAATTCTTTGAGTGAAATATTTATAATTGAAGTAGTGCCAAGTCTTGTCACACCACCAAAGCGCCCCGAAGTGATATTTGCAGTGAAATCCCCATCTTTAAGCCGCATTGTATCTCAATAGCTAAACCGTGAAATGGCAACATCTTTTGTAAATGGTCATAACAAAAGGCTGCAGACGAATGTTTCAACAGTTTGGGAAAGTCATAGAGTTTTCAAAAGATGAATGGATCAAATTTAGTTAAATTTGGAAATGTATGAATTCATTATCTTTCAAATGGGGGTCTTTTTACCATAACTGTTTCTCTTTGCCCAGATTAGAATACGACCAAACCGCTAGACCCGCAGAGGAGCTCAGCTATGCCGGGTTCCCTTTAGATGAGGAATGAAATACTAATATTATGCTAAAAATGTATGAATGTGTCAAGCCTAATGATGAGGTACTCGGCATGTTTAAATGTGAAATGCTCGAAGCAACAGGCCCAGGGAGAGATGGCATTGGGCTGATGGAACCGGCAGGAAATGTGATTACCTCTCCATTCGCTGAATTATTTAATTTCTTTTGACTACTGACATTTTAGCATCAGGGGAAAGATTGCTTAAGTTCAGCATTATGTGCAACAGGGATATTTCACTGACAGGACATTCCGTAAGATATCTCTGCTGACATTACATTTGAATACGTTGATTAGCAAACCCAGGAGAATCAATTTTTGTGACAGATTTTATTTTTATTTTTTTAAAAATCTTTTTTCCATTCCATTGGAAAGCAAGATGTTATCTTTGAAAGGGTTTCAATAATAAGCCTTCACTACAGTGCCTGTCCATTGTTTGGAGATGAGATATTATCGTGCTAATCCTTCCAAAACTTGAAAAATATACCCACATTCAGAATGAAGTCACTGAAAGTTAATTCCGACGTTGCTGCGCATCGCACATCGTACTGGTGATATGTGTTGTTGACAAGTGAACCTATGGTCCGGATTTACAAAAGCGTTTTCCATTAAGAAAATCTCAATAAAAACCCCATTTGTAATTCAGGCCCATAACGAGGGCTTTAAGTGGGCCGGGGCTCACATTAATCCAGACAGCCACGACAACCACTTTTATTTGTACTTTCCATGCATCCTGCGCACTACCGGTGATGTTGCACTATGCTATTACTTAGGTGGTGTATTTATTTTGTAAAATTCATAGACTGCTTGACACACAAAGCCCATAACTGGCTTTATGTGTCAAGCAGTCTATTGTACAAAACAAAATTGTGCACCTATGATATAGCACAGTGCGCTGCAACAGTGGTTTGTCAGCGGCAGGGCTTGGGTTGGCTTCTCGAGCACAGCAACATAAAAAAAGCATTTTTCTTTATTGATCCGTCTTGGGGCTTCAAACACAAACTCTGCTGATAACAGGCCAGTGTCACATCACACTGTGCTATTTCATAGGTGCTGGGTTCCACTGGTTTTATTCAATTGACTGCTTGGCAATTAAACAACATAGTGCATTTCGACACTGGCTTGTCAACGGCAGCGTTTGGCTGAATTCCCAGCATAAGACAATAAAAAAAGCGTTACTCGACAGCATTTCTTTGTTATTAGTCGTGTGCTGGGGTCACTTCCGGCCATGCCTATAATTTAGGCCACACTCCTACTTTGCAGCCCCCCTCGATTTCTCACCCCCCTTCAAGCACTGCCTCTAGTCTTCACAGTCACCATTGTCCGAGCACCAAGAAGCCATCATAATTGAAAGACACACTACAAAAGGACCAGTTATGTTACATGATATGAGACTGCTGGATTCGGTGACATGCAGTTTGCATGCAGGGACGTGTAGTTTCACTTTTACAAGTACAAACGACGGCTCTGTATAAGCGTGGAAATTGTGTTTTGTCAAAATGTCAGGAATGAAAATGGAAATTTGATGATTTGGCGGGTTGACAATAATGAAGTAGGGCAGTGCAATTTACCTGCATGTGAAATACATAACAGAATGAAAATGACCCATATTTTGTGGACCTTTTATTTTGCACAATGTGTCTAATACGGAGAAAACAAAAACAAGGTTAGAAAACAGAAAATAAAGAGAGAGCTTAATTGTGGGCCTTGTTTGAACACATTTTTATGAAATGTTTTGATAGAAAAGATACATTAAAGCATCCATTGATAGTACATTCTGAGATGTTGCTGGCAGAGCGACCTGCAGGGCCAATAGCAGGGTTTATTTATTTATTTATTTTCAGAGTAACACATTCTTCTCTAACACCAGTGATACAACTCGGGTTTTAAGCATGGATGTGTCTTGTGTATGGATTTGGAGGCGTGTACCTAAGCCAGGGTGAAGGCACACCCTGCTTAGGAGTGATATTTGACTGGGATGTGGTGTATTTGCTATTAAAATAACATTTTCTGACGAAAGATAATGCTACTGGCACAAGTGTAATATGTATCTCGTTAAGAAATGTGTGTATGATTGATGTGCTTAGGAAAGGGTGGTGGAATGTTTGCTGAAGCTCAGCTTACTTTATCTATATTCTTCAATACTCCATCACCATGTCTTCCTGATAACCTTCATTAATCAACTGAGAAAAGCCTTCACCCAACATAGTAATCCTATGCCCGCTATAGTAATCCTATGCCCGCTTACCTATAATAGTAACGAGAATGCAATTTCACGCATAGTCCATCTTGCATGTTTTAAATAATTCTATTATTTTCAACTAGACCCTCCTCTACCCAGTGTAAGGGACCAGTATACATCATCTGCATTCTATTCTTCCCAATCCATTTATTATTATGCCCATGGAGGTTGCAATCTATGGACTGCGAGGTGGAAGAGCAGGACAATGACTAATGAGGATTACTGGTGAGTAATCATGGCATTAACTCCACATCCATCCACCTCCTTGCAGTCTTGCTAACGGATGTCCTAAGCAAGGGTCTTAGCTGTGATCCTAAATACAAGATACTGTGTGCCTAATTCTGAGCTCCTGATAAAAGTCATGTGGAACGCAGAAATGTTTTCCTACAGTTTCTGACACCACCATTCTGGGTGGACGTATTGGAGTTGAGATGTTGTGCTTTCCTGCAGCAAAAGCTATCTCGTTGTGGGAGAAACATGTGCTCCAGTGCACTACAAGCATTTATTTAACTATTGAGGGCCAGATTGTGAACTAGTGTTAAAGGAAGTGAACAGAGCAGACATTCTCCCCTTCAGTTTTCTGCACCACCGTTCTAAGGTGAGTGGAATCATTGGAGAGGAGGTGCATGTTTTACAGCCCAAAAAGATGCTTAAATCTATCCTTTTGATATAAACATGTGTACCAGTGGCACTGCACGCATTTCTTAAACTGCCACTTTTCTAATTTATGAATGTTTTAAGGACATTTTCTTAAGCTTTCATTAAACTAAAAAAGTGATGCCATAGTCTAGGAAATGCTATTTGAATAAAGGGAAAAAGTGTTCAGTAGAGTTAAATGGCACCTCACGGGTGTTGTTTAACTGGTTTTACTCATGTGACAGGCTTTTGGAAGGAGAATCCCCTCGCTGTGCCTGCTCTGCATTATCGATGTTTGCTAAGGCTGTTGTCAAGCTGTAAATCAGTTACATACTAAAGTCAATGCTCGGATACTGCGCCACCACATTTTAAGAATATGGTCCTTTTAAGGAAAGTGTTAATCCTTCATGGAAAAACACTTTCCTATTTTTGCCTGCACCTCAGAATCAGGCCCCAGCACTTTTCTATTTTGTGAAAGGGTCCTTAAGCTTTCAGCAGTTAAGAAAAGGGGTGCTGCAGTCTGGGAAGTGCTATTTGTATAAAGGGAAAACGTGCGGTGGAGGTCAAGGATACCTAACAGGAATCGTAATTTAACTCAAACTGGTTTTTGACATGCAAATGCTGGGCTCTGCCAGGCAAATCCCCTCATAGTCCCTACCTTGCAATCCTGGTGGTTACCAGGGCTGTTGCCAGGCCGTGAATCAGGCACATGCAAAAGCCAATGCGTTCATGTCCCTGCGACACATTCTTTCTGTGTTAGAATATGGTGCTTTTAAGTAAAGTGCTCCTCCTTCATGGGAGAACACTTTCATATGTTTGCATTTAACTCAAAATCGGACCCTGAGACAGTAAGGGGCTCATTTAAATTAAGCTTGTATTTTGGCAGCGAGGAGCTGGTACGTATTGAAATACATGTGGGTGGCTCTCCACTGCCAAATGTTTGTCATTTGTACTGCAGTATGCAAATGTGCAGGTAAAAAGGTGGCGTACACATGTTTAAGCCGCCATTTCCCATTCACGTTTTCACTCTGCCATGCAAAGTGATTTAATGCTGCCTGGCAAGCAGCGCTCATAACTGCAATTAAATGATGCCTGACATTCTGACATGTCAGCATTACATTGTTATTGTACACAATGTATCCTTTTGAGGTCCGCCTGCTTTAGGCTGGTGCATAAAGCAGGATGAACCCATTGGACTCCCCAGCATTTGAGGCAGCATGAAAATGCATGCTGGTGCAAATGCTGGATCAGTTGTATGGTGAAAAGGAAGGGAGGCGGCTAAAATGCAAGTTGCATTACGGCCCTACTCTCTGCCATACAAATGAATGAAAACGGGGCATGACATAAGAACCATGTGTAAAAGCCTTACACAGCTCAACTCATCTCATCAACCCATCGCCGATAAACTGGTTGATGTATGCCGATGATCTGGTAATTCTAGATTAAACTCCGATCAGCCTCCAACGTAAACTGGACGCGGTCCAAAAAAAACTAAACATGAACAGCTTGACGATCAACCCAGCAAAGACCGAAATTTTGGTGTTTGAAAACCTAAGAATGTGTCAAAAACAAATGCATTCAAAACAAGTGTGGTCACTAAATCATGTTGATCTCCGGACGTCAAACTCCGTAAAATATCTAGGCATGATTTTGAACTCGAGTATCTGTGATGACCCGTGGGTGACTGAGTCCAAGAGGAAATGCGGCCAGCTGGCATGTCAGGCCCTTGTAATCCATAAAAAATATGGGCGCTTTTCAATACGACCACTGAGAAATTTTTATGAGCAAAAAGTGTTCCCGATTCTGACATACGGTGCTGAAAATGCCTTTGGATGCCCACCGACACATTGGGCTTCATTGGAGCACATGTTTTGGTCCAAGGCGTTAAGCCTTCTGATAGGAATCTCTACTGCATGCATAAGGTATGAACTTGCTCTGGTATCGCTGCATGCCAGGATTTGCTGGAACCAATTAGCGTTGTTCCGGAAATCTAAAGCTGAAGAGGGAATCCTCCAATTCAAGATCTTTCATCATGCGGGAGACAACGGCCCAGACATTTTGTCTCAATGGGTGAAACGAGGAGACGATATACTAACAATCCACAACATCAGTCTAAAAACCCTCCACTCAAACCCGACAGCAGCGAAAGTGAAGATATGGCGCAACGATTGAATCAACACAGGTAGCGAGCGCCTGCTCGCTAGCGCTATGAAAGATGCCCCCGCGGAAGCGAGAAGCTACAATGTATTGCAACCATACATGAATCGCTTCCCAAAATCAAAAGCATGTAGGCTATTCATGTTATTCAGGCTGAATGCATACAAAATGAAAGACCGCATCAGGCTTCGAGCAGGAGTTACCGACCCAAACTTTACCTGCCGCTTCTGTTGCAAGGAGCAGGAATCCCTCAAACATCTTGTGTTATTCTGCCCCTCTCTAAAAAATGAAAGGTCCATTCACTTGGGTCAGTGGTATGGAAACCATCAATCAGTGAGTGCATAGGAGTGGTGGCAGAATCTGTGGAACGGGATGGATCAGGAACTAATTATGCCCCTGACCTCATTTTTAGCAGTAATGGAGGAGATGATAAAACTGATCCATAGTCATTGACCAAAAAGTAAACATGGGCCGACTGCATAGTGGGAAAATCACTTTGGGGAGTGGTCCCCTGTTAACATTGGAAGGTGCAGAAGGGAAGAAGGTATCAGGGGCATTATTAAGATGTAAATGTTAAATGTTGTTTTGTTTTGTTGTGTAATATTTTAAAGGTTTGAGTTGAAACCAATAAAATTACAAAAAAAAATACACAAGGCTTTTACGCATGTTTCTTATGTTACACCCCATGAACATGAGCCCCAAAGAGTGCAAACTCAGGAAAATGTTCCTGCATATCAGTGAACAGCCTTGCATTCCCATACAGGAAATGAATACACCATGGCATAAAAGCAGAAGAAGGTAAACTAAGAGTAAGGTGCTCATGATGGATCCTGAGTTGATCCATGGTGGATGCAAGGGTTGGGGGCCAGATGCAGGTGTAAAGGCAATTTTCACATTCTGGTAAAAGTGTAAAGCAGATCACTGAGTGTATGCTGTGTGTTGAAGTGGTTTACAGGGGCTAGGTGCATAGTGTGGCACTTTTGATGTGTGATACATGGTGTGGAAATCAGTGTGGTTGGATTGGTTTTCAAGTGCGGAGAGGGTTCTATGTGTTTTCCTAGTCTCCTTTTTAAATGTGTTTATGTACTTTTTGTTGAAATGAATTCAGCATTTTTTTTTTAAATGGGATCCTCCCCATGCTCCTCTCTAGCCCCCCACACACCCTTACACCTCACACCCCCACCTCCATACCTCCATACACAAATTACACTGCCCGCGGTAGCGGCCGTGCAGTTATGGTTAAGTTGCTAAATCCATAGGAAGAGCACTTTCTGGGCGGCTTATAATTTCGCTACCCCTGGACGAATCCTCACCAAACATTGAAAAGTATATGGCCCGGTCTGGATATTTTTTTGCTAAGTTTGGTGAGGTTTGTCAAGGGGGGGCAAAGTTATAGGGGGGGTCTGAATATTTTTTTTTTCTCCATAGACTGAATGGAGAAAAACTTTGTTCATGCCTACAGCCCAAACCGCTGGATGGATTTTCAGCAAATTTGCAGCACTAGCAGCGGCTTCATCCCAAAAGTGTGCTTTTTCTAAATGTGGTGGAAATCCGTCCAGTATTTTTTTTTTTAAAGCACCAAAATGTAGGTCCAAAAAAATCAGTGATATCTGGGTCCGCTTCACAGACTCACTTCCCTGTTTGCTCCGCTGACAGGACTCTGATTGGCTTGAAAGACACTGCCATGTCCACGGACACATACCGTGTTCCCTGATTGGTTGGAGTGAAGCGTGAGGTGCGTCACATTTTCACGATGTGCCTGCCATGTTGGATTTGTGGATATCCGTGGAAAGCGCAGCTGTGATGGTGGTGTCGGCTGTCACCGCGGCAGGCTGCGGACATAATAACCAATGGCCGATTGTTGGGTATTTTATTATGTTATGATGTATTGCTTTTGGTTATTAGTAGAGTATTTGGTGAAGAGGGCATGCATTGAAGAGTTTGTGCATTGGCTGCAATTACTGCTTTAGTATGTTAAGTGAAGTGGATAGGGCTTGAGGTGGTTGTGTTATATTTTTGGGTTGTAGTCGGTGGGTAGGTGTTTGCTTGCATAGGTGTGTTATCCTGTGGTGGTTGTGGCCAGGGCCTAGAGTCTTGGTTGCATGACCAGAGCATAACACACCCATACAAGCAAACATTTTGACAGTGCTATGTGGGTTAGATAGGGGGTATGTTCTCAAGAGTTTTCCACTGGCTGCCAGTAGTGTAATACTATATGTAGGAAAGTGGACATGGTGTGTGGTAGTTGGTTTGTTGGACTGTGTTCAGAATGTTGGGTGTATGGTATTGTATCGCTGGCTACAACTATCGTAGTGAAATACAGGTATTGACTGAATGTTGTGACTCCAATCATTGAATACTTACTGTTTGTATTGTTGAGGCTGTATGCATTTTTTTTGCATGGTATGGGAAAATGTAGGGGACATTGTTTTTTCATTCTCTGTGATAAAATAAAAGATCACATGTTAGGGTAGGTAGTTTTTAACGGGTTATTGCATTGCATAGCAGACATTTGTGTAACTTGTGGACCCTCATAGTTAGTACTTTACAAGTCCTATGCTTTAAACCAGTGCACTGTGCAATGTGATCAGTTCTTGTGTTTGTTTGTATAATCATTGGGTCTGTGGGGAAAAAAAAATCCATGCAGAATAAAAAAAAAAACTTTCTACGTTTTTTTGTTGTAATATGGTACATTCTTTTTTCGGTGTTTGATTGTAATAGGAGAAATTGAAAAAGTGTATGTTTTTTTGTTTGGAAGTGGTGGTACTATTGTCGCAGTTAGATACCATTTGGCGTAGCTGTTGATAGTTTTGAAGTTGTTCAGGGTATTTTTATACGTAATAAGTGTTGCAGGGTTTCCTCAGAAAAATGTATGTTGCAGTATCCTGATTGGAGTTAGATACCAGTTGGCGTATTCTAACTGTTTACAGTTTTTCACTTCTGCAGGGTATGTTTTCAAGCATGTTTTATCTTGTTGATGGATGTATATTTTCACTGTTAGATAGCTGTTGCCTTATTCTATTCGTTTGTGGATTTAAAGGATATTGAGGACATATTTTAGGCTCTCATACACAGATTAGTGAATACATTTTTGTTTTAAGAATTTTAAGTAAGTATTTACAAGATTTGCTGGTAATCTCTGTTTTAGAGTAATGGAAGTATCATTACATTCGAACCACCCACATTTCTTTTTAATGTATGCAGTATAGTGATCTGGATTGGTTGTGGCTCCTGTGTTGGAGATTATGCCCACCGTTGTGAAGGTTTTTTTTGCCAAATGATACTTGCCCATGTGTGAATCCAGTCAGCTTGCAGTTGTTTTTGGTACTATTTGCATTGTAACGCAAAAGCAATACTATTACGTATTTGCTATGTGATTGTATATGTATGGTGGAACGATTATCGGAATTGCAAGTAGTACATTATATGCCATGGTTTGCATTTTGTACAAAGCGTTAATTAGGGACTTGTATTTGCATTACATGGCTGCAGAGAGTACATGTATGTTTCCACATGTATGAAATCTGGAAGATTTAATTTATAGGCCTGTTTTTGTTTTTCAGTACTTGTAGTAAGTACATTCGAAATTCTTGTAGATCTTCTTGTGTGTTTATAGTGGATCTCACCATTCCAGCACAGTAGTCCAATTCCTGCCTTATTCCAGAAACACTGTAAGTGTTGTTAGGATTGTTTGTTCCATATCTGTGAAGGACTAACATTTGCAAAAATAATTGGTCCTTCCCGTTAAAGTAATGTAAAGACTGAATGGAGACAAAATGGAGAAAGAATTTCTGGTGTGCCTACAGCCCAAACAGCTGGACAAATTTTCACCAAATTTACAATAGGAATAGCGGGTTGGTCCCAAAAGCATGCTTTTGTAAATTTCGTGAAAATCCGTCCAGTAGTTTTTTAAAAAAAGATCAAAAAGTCGGTCTAAAAAAATAGTTATATCTATGTCTGCTCCCTGGATACACTTCCCTGTTCGCTCCACGGACAGGACACCGATTGGCTAATCGGCTTGAATCATGTCCTCGGACACGCAACATGTTTTCTGATTGGCTGGGATGTGCTGGCCATATTGGATCCGCCAACATTTGTGGACAGTGTGGCGTGGAAGTGAGCATAAACCTAATTTTGGGGAGTGTGTTGGTGTGTAGGAGTGCTTTGAGAGGGTGGGGGAGTAAGAGATGGGTCAAATGCAGTATTTGTTTAGGTGGGGGAAGGCCTTGATGTGTTTGTGGTGTTCGCGGTCACCGTGGTTGTCCGAGGACATTCCAAACACTGGACGCACTATTGGCTATTTTACTTTAGTATGATGTTGGTTTTGGGTCGTTAGTAGAGCATTGGGTGAAGAGGGTGTGTATTGAAGTGTTTGTGCGTTGGTTGTAATTATTTTTTAGAATGTTAATTGATGTGGATAGGTTTTGAGGTGGATGTATTATGTTTTTGGGTTATGGTCATTTAGTAGGTGTTTGCTTCTATGGGTGTGTTATGCTGCGGTGGTTGTGACCAGGGTCTAGAGTCTTGGGTGCATGGCCACAACCACCGCAGCATAACACACCCATGCTACCAAACATTTTGAATGTGGTATGTGGGCTGCTTAGTGGATATTTTTTTCAAAAATGTTACTACTGATTGGCTGTAGTGTAATAGTGATTATAGGATAGTGAGATGATGTGTGTTTGTTTGTTGGATTGTGTTCAGAATGTTGGTATTGAAGACTCTAGGTGTTTTGGGTTGTATTTATTGTTGAGGTGTTCATTTGCATGGCTGTTTTATGTTGCAATGTTTGTGAGCCTAATTATTATATACTTAGAGGATGATTCATGGAATTAATGTGTGCTGCGCAAGTGTGCGAAAGCGTGCGGATCACAGCGCAAGCACGAAAATCGCAGCACAAGCGTGCGAACGCTGCGCACATCGATTCATGGAAGTCCGTGTGTGTGTAAATCCTGGGATGTGAGATAAAATCCTCCGTGGCGCACGTGGGCGCACACGTCATCAAGCGGCATGCAGTACGCGCACAGCAAAAGCGCACATAGCGCGGCACACACAACAAAAGTAGGCGGAACACGGGGCCTAACACGGGGAATGGGGAAAACGCGTGAAAATGTGGGCGTAATGGGGGAAGTACAGGAGGCAAATGCGCGGAACGCCCACATGCACGCCTACAACACGTATTCATGGAATCGAACAGGGGAAATGCATGCACCAAAAAAGACACGCTAATCCGGAAACACGTACTCCAGTAGGAAGCAGGCGTACACAGCCCCATGCAGCATAAAAGTGCGTGCAAACAACAAACAAACTCAGACGCTACAATGAATATACCATTCCTCGCAGCAGTGGTCGTGGGACATCGCAGGAGGAGGAGGATAGCCAGGCCCAGAATTTTTACACCCAGGACCAGCCTTTTTGGGGCGCCTGATGACCAGGTGTATGGGAGGTACAGGTTCCCACCACACATAATACTCGACCTGGTGAGTGAGTGGGAGGATGACCTCACATCACCCAACCTGTGCTCCCAAGCACTGAAACCCTTGGAAAAGGTGCTAAATGTACTGCACTTCTTGGCCACTGGTTCATTTCAGCAGACAAGGGCCATAGTGGTGGGGGGGTGTCACAGGCCATGCAGTCACACTGCCTACACCAGGCATTGGCCATCATGACTGCACGCTCTTCAGTCCGCAGGCACATATACATGCCCAGAACACCTGCAGAAAGGCAGGCTGCCGTCCAGGACTTTTACAGGGTGGCACACTTCCCCAAAGTGCTAGGTGCCATTGATTTCACCCTTGTGGCTCTACATCCTCCCAGGGCAACTGAGCATATCTATAGAAACCCCAAGCACTGGCATTCCATCAACGTGCAGGTAGTATGTGATGCCAAGGGAATCATCACCTCAGTATATGCCAACTATCCATGGTCCACCCACGACAGTTTCATTTACAGAATGTCACCCCTAAACCGGGACCTAGAAGCTGGGCGGCATGGCGATACATGGCTGCTTGGTGAGTATAAATGCCTCTGCACATGCATGCATGTCAGATACTGAGTAATGTCACAACCCCACTAATGATACCCATCATCACCTCCCCAGGGACAGTGCCTACCCTCTGAACACCCACATGATGACGCCAATTCGGAACCCCACCACACCACCCGAGGTAAGATACAACACAGCCCATATTGCAACCCGGGGCATAGTGGAGCGCACATTCGGAGTGCTCAAGTCACGCTTTCGCTCCCTTGACCGCTCTGGTGGGCAGCTGCTAAATGCGCCCCCAGTAGTGTGCAGGATCATAGTGGCAGCATGTGTCCTGCACAACGTTACAACACGCCAAGGCCTGCGGGTGGACATGGTGGTGCCCCCACATCCCCAACCACATGCACGGCCACTGCGCATCGGAGGGGAAAGGGCACGTGGTGAGGCAGCCCGTACGCAGCTGGTGGCTAATTACTTCACCTAAAATCACACCCCTGTGGAGTGCACACAGCCCTGGCACATACCAGCTGACAATCAATGATGATTACATGAGGGACAGTCAACTGTCACAACCATACCAGCCTAAGATTGGTCACCTGGAAGTGTTCCATTGTGTGCATCCCTACCTACTGAAAGACAACATAGCTGTGTCATAAAAAGGCACACATTTATGCTGCATGAATGACTACCCCCTTGCAAAATACAACATTAAAATAGTGCCATGTCACCCAACCCCTCCCCATCTCAGGTACCCAACACACTATGGCATGTCATGCAATGTGAAACCAAACAAATGAATGCACAACACATGAGACAAGTGTCACAAAGTGCACTGTCCCAAATGGAACATGCCACAGACAATATGCTCCCAGTAATCAATAACAAATAGCACACATGAACAAATACTTACCAGCAGCACAATACAGCAACACAGGATGAAATAGGGCCAAAATATGACAGTACAAAATCAAAGTAGGGAGCCACATAAGGCAACACACTGTAAAAAAAAAAAAATCAAAAATGGTCATGTGTGGGCCGGGGGGGGGGGAGGGTCACCCAGGAGGTTCGAGGACAGGGTGCACATCAACAGCCGGATGTTGCAGAAAAGAAATACCTCCATGGGCTCATGCCCTGCACCGCCTCGCCAATGTGGGAGAACTGCTGTCGCTCTCTTCAACCTCTGCTGCTACATCAGGAGGTGCCGGTGCTATGGGAGGCAGCACCCCAAAAATACACGTACCCCGCTCGGCACAGGGCCAATCGGCTGTGAAACTCCCCGGGCACCCCCGAAATACACGTACCCCGCTCGCACAGGGCCAATCGCGTGTGAATCTTCCCGTGCACCCCCAAAATACACATATCCTGCTCACACAGGCCCAATTGCATGTGATTCTCCACGTGCAGGGGTATACGTGTATTCGGAGGGGTGCGCGGGGAGTTTTACAATTGTTTTCGTGGTTGGGGGCCTGTATGCTGATCCACTGGCCTGTGCGCCATGTATGGGATTTGTGAGCTGTGCATGGTGCACGGGGAGGGGTTGGGGGCAGAAATGGCACTGCTGCAGGGTCGCTGCGCTACTCTGCACCACGGCTGATAATGGATGTTAAAATCCATGAATACGCTGTGCGCTGAAAAGTATTTTGGCGCATGCGGCTGGCGCAGACTGTCACACGTGCACACTGTGTGCCAGCCGCGTGCACCACTTGTACGCTGAATTCTATGAATTACCCTCTTAATGTTTCATTTGTTGAGGCTGTATGTAGAGTTTTGGCCAGGCCATGCAGTCAAGATTGTAGTGTTTGGCAACAAGTGCTGAAGTATAAGATACCCATGGAAGCAAACATTTTGGATTGTGGTCTATGGTCAGGTGTTTGCATGAATGGGTGTTATGCTGTGGTGTTTGTGAGTCTAATCAGTATATACTTACTGTTTGATTTTTTGTGGTTGTATGCAGTTTTTTCATGACATGGGTAGTTTGGTGCAGACATTTTTTTTAATCACTGTGATGAAAGAAAAAATCAAATGTTAGTGTAGGTAGTTTATAATGAGTATTTCATTGAATAGTAGACATTTCTGTATTTTGTCGACCCTCATAATTAGTACTTTAGAACTAATATAGTTCAAAGCAGTGTACTCTGCAATTTGCTCAGTTCCTGTGTTTGTTCATTAAATCCTTGGGTCTGTGGGAAAAACATCCATGCTGGATTAAACTTTCTACGTTGTGGTACAATATATTTATTTAATTGATTTCAATAGGAGGAATTGAATAGGTGTATGATTTTTGATTTGGAAGTGGTGGTAGTATTGTTGCAATTACATAGCAGTTAGTGTATTCTATTTGTTTATTTCTTTATCCATTTTAGTGGTATTTATCTATCTCTTGGCTTGTTGCAGATTTTTGGGGCAGTTAGATACCTTTTGGCGTATTCTAACTGTGTATTTCTTGTTTGATTTTAGTGGTATTCATTTATCGGTTTGCTTGCTGCAGTATTTTGGGGCATTTAGATATTCTGTTGGTGTATTCTAACTGTTCATAGTTTTGAAGCTGAAGTTTTGTTTATGTGCATACACAGTTTAGTTATTAAATTTTGGTTTTAAGAATATTAATTATGTGTTTACAAGATTTGCTGGTAATCTCTGTTTTAGAGTAATTGTACTATCATTACATTCGAACCATCCACAATTCCTTTGTATATATGCAGTGTAGTGACTTGTATTGGTTGTGGCTCCTGAATGGTAGATTATACCTATTATTGTGAAGGTTTTCTTACCAAGTGATACTTAACCATGTGTGAATCCAGTCAGCTTGCAGTTGTTTTTGGTACCATTTGCATTATAACACAAAGCATTACTATTAAATATTTACTATGTGTCTGTATTTGTAAAGTGGAAAGATTATCGGAATTGCAGGTAGTACATAATCTGCAATGGTTTGCATTTTGTACAAGTTGCTGAAATGGAATGGATTCACAGTTTGGTATGGATACATACACAATGCGTTCATTAGGAACTTCTTCTTGTGCGACATGGCTGCAAAGAGTGCATATATGTTTACACATTTATGAAATCTGGAAGATTTCATTTATATGTATGTTTTTGTTTTCTAGTACTTGTAGTAAGTACATTAGAATTGTTTGTGGATCTTCTTGTGTGTTTATAGTGAATTTGACCATTCCAGCACAGTAGTCCAATTACTGCCTTATTCGAGAAACACTGTAAGTGTTGTCAGGATTATTGGTTGCATTTCTGTGAAGGACTAACACTTGCAAACACAATTGGTCTGTTCCGTGTAAGTAAATGTTGTCAATAATTGGTGGTAATTGGAATATAATATTTTGATTTGGAAGTGGTGAATATAATATTGATAGCTACATTCAAACCAGTTGTATTTGAAAAATTGAATGGACCTGACAGTTCTGTGTCCAAGTCAGTTCCTCTGAGTGTGCGTTGTTTCATTGAAGAGGTAGCTAGATTGAGCACTGTTTTTTTCTTTGGTTGTGGCCCTTGATGAAGTTTTAGCTTATTTTACTTTGTTTATAGGAATTGCTGTGACTTCCTGCATAGTTTGAGTCTGAAGTAGTTTTCTTTTACAATGTTTTGCTTTTTGCAGAACAGGATAGGTTTTTAGATGGGGGTGTAAAGTGAACGCAGTCTATTGTCTTCTATAATGCAAGGAATATTAGCATTTACTTTACTTGCATCAAAGTTGATTAGAAATAGTCTGTCAAGTGTACATAAGTGTGATAGTGCTACATAGCTCATGCCTTCTTTAAAGACTGTGCTACCAATATCTATCAATGCTTTATCTAGGGTAAGACCTTGTGATTTATGAATGGTGACTGCATATGTTAGAGTTAGAGAAAATTGTTCTCTGCGTGCCTATGTGGAATATTTATATCCACGCCAATTCTCCACACTGCACCGAATAGGGAAAGAAAACTGCCAAAAATGGAGGCAATAACCCCCGTGCACACTAAATCTGCAAAATTTTACATGGTTCACAAACCACAAAAGAGCTGAACACCCTGCCACACACACAGGCAATGTTGGTGTAAAAACAGGAATCACTGCTGTCATCTGTCATCTGTCAATCTGTCATCTGTAACCTGTCACCTGAAACAAGGCCACAGAAGGGCAAAATCTGAAAATACCCTTAAAAATTTAGTAAATTTCCCAGAGAATTATGGAAAGGAAACTGTGCTGAAATCATGGATTCTCCAGGCAGTCAGAGGAATCCAGGCATGTTTGATTAAAATTTAGAACTCTTTATCTGAGCAACCTAAAGAGGAACAAATCTGAAAATTGGTAGACATTAAACTCATTTCAGCCTTGTGATTTCAAGACATTGGGGGTCATTACGAGGTTGGAGGTAAGGGATTACCGGCACCGGTAAGGACACCGGTGCTGGCAATCCCTTACCACCCTATTCTGAGGTCCCTTAGCGGGTCCCTTCCTTAACGCCTGGTTTTACCAGGCGTTACAGAAAGGGACCCATTAAGGGACTTCAGAGCTAATAACGGTACCGCAAATTGCGCTACCGTTATTAGCTCCATCCCCATTCCCATTGAGCCCCATGGGGGCTCGAATGGGAATGGGGAATGGTTCCCGGAATGGGGACTTACAGGGTCCTCCAAGGTTGGAATGATCCCATAAGTCCCTATTTCAGGAACCCGGACCCAGAATGCAGTAAGGGGGTAGCCATGGTGCTAATAGCACCATGGCTACCTCCAACCTCGTAATGACCCCATGGATGAAACGTGTACCATTTATGGAACCAAAGTTATGAAAAATGTCTTATTGTAGTATGACGATCAATGTTGTAAACCTAAAATTGTAGGTACATGATCCACTGATCAGCGCCCAGAGATGTACCAAATTAGAAATGATTACTCCAAACCGTTATAGTTGAAATTGATAAAAATCCGTAGAATGACCAAGACAGCTCGCACAAGAATGGGGAGTGAATGTGAATGTAGACAATCAAATATAAAATATATGTGTCCAATATTATTATGGTACATAATATTAGAAATGTACATGTGTGCAAAAGTTATGTTTTGGTAAAAATCAAGGTGGGAGTTCTAAATCCTGTCATAAAAGATGACAGCTCTGTTCATACCGCCAACCAGGACAACGCACATGCCTGTAGCCACACACACACATGGGGATGTGTTTTTGAAGTTCTGCTCATGCCATAAACTTTGTATTGGATAAATATAGGAGTTTCACTACACATAGACACACTGGGGGTCATTATGACCCAGGCGCAAAGGGATACCGGGCACCGGTAATGACACCGGTGCCGGTAATCCCTTTGCGCCATATTCCGAGGTCCCTTTGCGGGTCCTTCCTTAACTCCTGGTTTTAGCAGGCATTAAGGACGGAGCCGCTAAGGGACTTCAGAGCTAATAACGGTACCGCAACTTACGGTACCGTTATTAGCACCCTCCCCATTCCTGTTGAGCCCTATGGGGGCTCAAATGCGAATGGGGAATGGTATGTTCAATGGGGAGTTACCGGTCACGCAAAGGTCGGACAAGACCGGTAAGTACCCATTGAACCAGGGCGGACACGGTACCGGTAATGGTGCTGGTCATGGCGCCAATAGCGCCATGACAAGCACCAACCTCGGAATGAGGCCCACTGCTTCCAGAACCCATCCAGATGTCTATGCAGTACCTTATTCCAGAACTCTTCATCTTGTGGCTGACTCCAGAATTTTTGATGATCCAGATTTCTTTGCAGAATCCAGACTTACCATTGCTGAAGTAGTTTGAGCCAATTGCAAACCTCCAGAACTTAAAAGAATAATTCTGATTCAGCTTGGCTCGCTACCATTAGGGCTTGCCAGCTGAGACTTGCATCCTGTCATCCTGTCATCTGCTGTGTCCAGTAACTAGAAGGGCCCATCCTAATCCAGCCTGATGCGCAGTCCAAAATGGATCAAAACCGCGCCGCTGATCCAAATCCCTTCAGAGGTGACCTGCAGCCGGTAGACCTGATCCAACCTATGACCAGAGCTGACGGTCCAGTTTAATTTCAAAGGACTGTAAGTATAATAGGAAGAACAGTGACCCATAGTATATATGCATTGTATTGTCCCAATCTCAACCCATCCTAAATTCAGAACCCTAGTATTATTTGAATCCTTCTTGCGCTGATTTTCTCACCTGTGTTACAAAACCATAACTTCTAAGTGATTTTGAATAAATAAAGTAAATCCCAGAAATCAAGTATCCACCCCGGACTGCTTGCGCTGGCCATGTAGCTGTGAAGTTTTGTGTGTGGCATGCTCGTTTTCATAGTCATTTATATAGTGGAATGCAACCCATCAGTCATTTTTAACACCAAATTCCTGTTTTCATTGTCACACCTATTTTGCAAAAATGCCTCTCACTAAACCCACTATAACTTCTTCAGTTTTAAAGATAGAAACACATTTTCAACTCTCACTGATGATACCTAAGATCCTTAGCTACATCCACAACTAAAAACTGCATCACGGAGCACTGTATTTGACCTGTTTTTCTCCAATATTGCATAGTAAAAGTTTGCAGCGAATTTGCAATTTTAGTCAAAATTACATGTGTCTTTTGCCCATTTCAAAATGTTTCTTCCATCCCATCCTGATCTGAAGTGTGTATTGTTGTTTATATTCTAGCTCATGTGTGTTAGGACTTGTTTAGTGTTGCTTTCCTTAGACCTTTTCTCCATTTAAGCATTTTTGCAACCTTTTGCATTATTTTACAAAGCCATTTTCACCTGTCAGTTTAAAAGTGTCATTTGCCAAAACAGATTTCCTCTCTAGTTTTGGGAGGGAAGATTGCCTATAAACTCTAGAACTTGTCTTTCATTCCTGAATACCTGCTGGTTACTCACATTGGTGTAGGATTGCTCATTTGTATTTAAACAAAACTTTTCAGGGGGAACTATTAACCTAAACACAATCTGTGCACAAAGAAAACTGTTCTTTTTCCTGTATTTCTATTCTGCATTACTATAAGTGAATTCAATTGCTTTGCTTATTTTTGAATTGTATTGTCACCCTTTGGGTGATTGCTGACCCATATATATATATATATATATATATATATATATTAAACTTATGTGTGATTTGAATATTAAATAAATAAATACATATTTACCTTTACAAACTAGCCTGATTCCTGGTTCAGTGTGAGCTGGGGTGGTATTTTGTGACAGGTGTGATATGATTGGTATATCATTCAGACAAAAATAAATAAGGGTTTCATCGCACGCTACATGCTGGGCGAGACCTGGGTGAGTGCCTGATTGAAATCCCTTACACATACATGTCTTTGAAAAGAAGGAAGCAGGCTGTTGAGTGTCCTATCCTTTTAACTTCTGATAGTTTGTCAAAGAGAATATTGACAAACTGAATGTTGTTGTCACGTGGATATGTTTGAAAGCCAACAACTGTACCAAGTGCTCCATTAACTAGTCCTTGGTTCACGTCAGCATTATTATGCAGTTTAAAGATAATTTTAATATTTTCTCCAAACCAGCTGTGTTTAGAGTTTTCCAAGGTGTTTAGCCTTGTTGTGGCTTGTTGACACATGGGGTAGTGTCATAACATGTATGTCCAGTTTGTACTATTAGTTGCATTTCTTTTTTGTTAACATTGTTTCATTACATTTTGAACAGCTTGCAAGAGTTGGCATCAAGGACATACAATTGACATTTTTGTGTGCTAATTGTTCCATGACATCAGTAGCACATGAGTTATGGCTATAGAGTCCATGGATGTGCCTGGTTTTTAATATAGATTGTGCTTGAGATAGTACACCAACTCTAATACTTTTTAAAATGTTGGCCTATGTGAGTTCTGCAGACTGACACATATTTTCAGTTAATTCTCTGTATTGGAAATGATGCCAAAGGTTGGCATTTCCTATGCTGCCAAGAGTTTTATGGCACAGTTTGTGACCTAAGGTTTTAAAAATAGGTTCACCTTTAACTGGTGTTAATTGAAGAAGATCTCCGAAAACTATAATGTGTTTTCCTCCAAAGAGTTCTTCATGGTCCATTTTCAGTACCTCTTGTAATCTGAGGTGAATGCAGTCTAACATTATATTGGAAATCATGCTTACCTTATCTATTAGACACGTTTTCATTTGTTTGAAAACTCTGCATTGTTCCATTGCAGCTTCTGGAGAAAGTTTTTAAATGTCTAATTTGTTTTGGTGTTCTACTGGAAGGAGTAGTAATTTGTGTAAAGTGACACCGCCTATGCTGTAGGTAGCTAAACATGAGGGGGCAGTTACAACAGCTGACAGTTTGTTGTTTGTCAATTGTTGGAGGAACTTGCTGATGATTTCGATTAAGAATGTATTGCCTGAACCAGCTTGACCATTCACATATATATATTACAGACTTAGGCCCTCATTCCGAGTGGGCGGTAAGTGATACCGGGCACAGGTAAGGAGACCGGAGCCGGTAATCCCTCACTGACCTACTATGAGGTCCCTTAGCGGGTCCCTTCCTTAAAACCTGGTCTGACCAGGTGTTAAGGACAGGACCCGTTAAGGGACCTGGGTGCAAATAACGAGCTTGGCATACACCGGCCCATTATTTGCACCCTCCCCATTCCCATTGAGCCCTATGGGGGATGAAATGGGAATGGGGAATGGTTTGGTGAATGGGGACTTACCGGTCCCGCCAAGGTCGGACTGGACCGGTAAGTCCCCATTTCACCAATCCAGACACGGTACCATTATTGGTGGTAGTCATGGCGCAAATAGCACCATGACTACCACCAACCTCGTAATGAGGGCCTTAGTCTTATTATTTATACTCACATATAGGTTTATAGTCTTGGCAGATAAAATCTTTACTTTCATGTTGCACACCATCTTCAATTTATTTTGTTACTTCTTGGAAAATGCTACACTGCTCATTGTTTAGTTGTGATTTTCGTACAGCAAAGTCTTCTGCAGATTCCTCATATTGACACATGGGGCCTCATTACGACCCGTGCGGTGTCGGAATAAAGGGGGCCGGTTCAGGACCAGCTCTCTTCATTCCGACAGGGATGATTACAAGCTTCCCAATGCAGGACCTGGATCGCACGAAGGTGTGCTTTTCGGGTCCCGTGAGGGGAAGAAGGATGTAACAATGGGCCAGTTGTAATCTGCCTGTTGTTACCTCCATCCCCATTCCCATTGAGCCCTATGGGGGCTCAAATGGGAATGGGTAATGGTTCCTGCAAGGAGGAATGACCGGGTCCTCCAATGTTGGAATAACCCGGTTATTCCTCATTGCAGGAACCCTACTGCCAAACTCGTAATGAGGGCCTATGTCTTGTTTGTGAAGGGATTACACAAGTGACATATTTTTGGATGAACTGTAAAACAGTGTAAAAAAGTCTTGACCAAATTTAGGAGCATCTTTAATCAACAAAAGCATGTGGATGTGTGGTGCTCCTCTGGATTGGTATTCTTTACTCCAAAAGAAGTGTTGCACTTCTCAGAGGGGAGGAACAGTTTTCTACAAATGAAGTGTAGCATAGCAATGAAGTGATGATGGAAAAATATTGATACACTTACAGGATCTAGAGACCAGAGTTCTCCTGTTTTTTATATTTATGGCTATTTTGTTTTTGTTAGCTATGCGTAAGAATTTGTGTAAATCTTCCCATGCATATTCTGCTCAACTTAATGTTACAAACCAAGTGGGTGGGCCAAGGTTTCTCATCACACAGCATACATCTCTGCGACGTTGGAACCAGTATTCTTTTGTACCATGCATGTTTCCTAAAAGATTTGTAATGCTTGACTGTAAAACCTCATCTTTTTCTAGCACTTTTTAGGTAATTGTGTAGCTGACATATTTTGAAAATGGGTACCTGATTTCAATGTATGTGCAACTCTGTAGCATAGGGTTGCTAGTTCACTTTCAAAGAGAAGGTGGAATATGTAGTCCACGTTTTGTCTGAATGTGGGGTCTGCAGAATACATCCGTAAAGAGCAGTATTCTGAAGCTGTTATATGTGTGGGTCTATCGTCATACCTTTATCCTTTTCCAGTAGGAAAGAGTAGAGGAAAGGCACATGCTTCTATACTTTTTTCCCATATGCTAACTGGTGATCCTTTGGCTTGTCGCATTTGGTAAGTTTCCAGTGCATCATCTATGGTGTCTTTAGATTGTAATGGTTCAATTGTATAATGGTCTAAAATATTGGAATCCGTAGCAGGATCTAGAAGTTGAAATTGACCAGTTTCTGATGAGGCTTGAATTATTTCAGTGGTTTCCCTCAGGTTTTCTACAATATCAATTTCTTTTTAGTATTCATTGTTGTCTTTTAGATATTGCAGGGCTTGTCTAACTTTATTTAAGTCCACGAGTAGTTGCCAAATTCTTTTGTCTTTAGTAGGTACACCATTTACTAAGATAATTAAAGATGGATCTATTGGATGTTGCACTCCCAGAGTGTATACATTTTCTTTGAGATCTAATGGCAAATAAACTACTTTGCCACAAATGCCTTTCACTAATTCAGAGGGAGGTAATGTTGCTGTTTTTGGTTGAAGGCGTAGTATTTCTTGAAATGGGTGCACTGTTTGAATTATGATGCTTTCATATTAGTTAAGTTGTTGCAGGGGTTTTGGTAGTGGGAATAATTCCAAGTTATTTGTGATACCACTTGAAAGCTTTTAGTTGTTGTCAAATTTTGCAGTGCAGTAACTGCAAAGTATTTATGGATCAGTAATTTCATATTTGATTTCTGCTATAAGATAGATAGCTAAATGGAACAACTTGGAATCTTCATTGTCTTATATTTTGTATGTTATGTCTACAGTTTTTGTGCTATTTTTATAAAAAGTCCTGTGGCAACATACACACATGGTTGGGTACTTCAGCAGATGCACTTTTAATATTTAGTATTTCTTTTTTGTATGTGTGTAGTAGAAGGTTACAATCTGTAAAGTTGTTGCTAGTTTGTTGTAAAGCTATTGCATTTTGTAAGTGGCTTTCACTTCCAAAATATTTTCTCTGGATATGCTCTATTACTTCGAGTAGTTCTTTGGCTGTACCATGTAGAAGATTGTTATTTAAATTGGCTAGTGCTAAAGCAGGACTTTTGGCATAGTATAGTTTATGAACCAGATTTCTTATAGTTGAATGGTGTGTTGATATCATTTTGATATGGTGGAAGGTGCTTTTGCAAATATGTCCAGAAATGCAGGCCAATGAATGTCTTTGTAGTCCTGTGTATTTGCGCACTGGACAGGAGTCCATATTTTGTAGTAGTTTCATTTTGAATTTGTCTTTGCCTTTCATAAGACTTGAAAGATGTTTTGGCTATGTTACACATTAATGTGCATGCCCATTTGTAGACTGGACGTATTGTTTCAGTGGAATGGAGAGTTGATACTAAGTTTTCAGGGGATATTTTTGTGATCAGTGTTTCTTGTTTTGTAATGGTATCATTCATTCTTTCATACCCTCGTCCACTTCTATGTATGGCAATTGGGTTTATTTGCTTTTGTTTGTATGCTTCTTCATTGAAATATGGTTCTGTACTTGTGTGACTCCATTCACCAACAAAGATGTTTGTGAAGCTATCTTTGTTGATATTCCTTTAATTGAGAAGTCTTTTTTTGTAGTTTAGTACTTAGTTTTGTTAGTGGTTTCATTCTGGTTAAAATTAAAATAAATAATTTCCTTTTAAGAAGGATTACACTGTCTATGTGAGCTACCAGGATTAATTTTCTACGGTAGGTTTTAAGGGTTGTGCGTGATCACTCTCCTGTTTTTATATGGTTTTGGGAAACATTTTTGTAAAAAATGTTTTTGTTATTTACTTGTTGCTAAATCAAGATTTATAGGTGCAGTGTTAGCATTAGTGGTAGCTGCAGTCTTGTTAATCACTTTCTGTTTCGTTTTAAATTTTGAAAGAGGAGGCAAAGTTTCTGTACTCAAAGCTTGTTTTGTTTCACTGACTGACTGTATTAGATGTTTTGTTTGAACTTTTTGTACTCATTCTGCTAGAGGTGGATGCTTATTTTGGAACTTTTATTTTGATTTTGTTTACTTTTGCATTGCTTTCGATGGAGTTGCTTTTTGGTATGCATTCTTTGGGGTCTGTTGGAGAAAAAAAGAAACTGTGGGTTGGGATCTTGTGCAGTGTATGTGTGCTTTGTGCATGAGTGTCTGAGTATGATGGTAAGGATGTATGTAGAGGTGTGTGATTGTGCAATGGGCTTCTACTTCAGGTTAGAAAGACTATTCTTGCATTTGTGTTTACTATACAGGTGTTCAGATGACAATACATAGTGTGCAGCTGGTGAGGGGAAGCACTAATACTGACTCTAATGTTGCAGGGTTAATACAATTGTTTGTTCTACAATACTAGAATTCTACAGTGTTTGAGTAACAGTTAGAACATTATGGCAGTATTGAACTTACTTTTTTGGATGGAAAGTGTAGGTTTCTTCTGAGTTCTGGTTCGTTCTTCAGACACTGCTGGTTTTCAGAAGAGTGGTCTTCACTGCAATTGTGATAGAAAGAAGTTAGTAAATATGTGTGTTAATAGCACTGTTGTTAATGTAGACATACATTTCTTTGTTTTGCAGTAGTAGTGCTTTCTGATAACTGTGCATAGCATGTACATGTACTTTCCTTTGCCTATGTGCATTCTGTATATTTTACTTAGAATCTGTTAGTTGAACGTGCTTTAAAAATTATTACAATAGTAAGTGCACACAGCACACTAAGTTTCTTAAGGCAGTATTATGGGATGTTAGCAGATAGGAGATAGAAGAAATGATCATATGTTTTCTTTGCTATTTTTACAGGGTAAATGGCAGGAACTGTAGGGAAAAGCATGCAATGTATGCATTTGTGAAGGTGTGGGAAATAAAGCAGAAGGATTTGATGGGTTCCGCAGCTTATTACTCTGCAGGTGATTACAAAACTACTGGGTGGTCATGTGGTGCTTGCAGATGGGAGAGTCTGAAATAAAGAATGGTTTGCAATGAAGGATCTGGTACTTGTGTTGCAGACTGAAGGGAAGGGGGAGAGGTTGTTTGTATTGCTTTACAACACTGTACATAGTTGTACATGATGTGATAGACATGACTGCACCTGTGCATAGTTGAATGTTGCTGTACATTCTAGAACGGAATGGGCAACGAGCTGGAATGAGAGAGCTGTTATATTGGAAGAACAGTTGTAGAGGCAATGGTGTTGTTTCAGCGTTAAGCCTTTAAAATGATATTGGCTATATGTGAGCATAAATAAAGATACATGTACTCATCCAGGCTGCGTCTCATTTTATAACACACTAGAATTCATTCTTTTATAATTATACTGTTATTTGTCCCATCTTTTAACATGAAATTACACTTTGTTAGATAGCTGTGTGTGTTTTGACTGATTACTATTATAATCATTTCTAAAGGAAGTACAAATGATAGAATGTATGTTAAATATGCAGAATGTATAGAAAGGAAATTGTATGTACGTCCTATGCTCTATAATGCATTAAATGCTATTATGGTTAAAATGTGGATAAACAGGTAGCAGTGGTTACAGACATTATGGAATGAGTGAAAAAAATAATAGTTTGCACATTACAGTTAGTAATATGGGTAAATAAAAATGTGGAGAGCAGGCACGTTTGCAAGTGACACTTGATCATGGCAGATGGGAGAAATGACAGTAAGCTTTTTTTATAGGTTTTACAGGGTACGTGGCAGTTACCCCATTTATATGCATTTATATGCATTTATAGTACATGTACTGTCCAGACAATAGTCATACCTGTAGTTTGTGTTCATGCACGTGGATGCAAGACATGTTGGAGAGTTTACTTGTAGTTGCTGTAGGTGCTTTGCAGTCACAGCCCAATTGTATTCAGAGTGATCAACAGTACATCTAAAGTGCTGAATTGTGATGATGGAGTTAGATGTAGAGTTCTTGGATGTGATTGATGGATGGTTGTGTGACTGCTTAACAGTAGACAATGAGGGAATGGTGTAGAGAGTGAAGTGGAAAGGGTAGAAGGGCTGCCCAAGAGTTACGCACTCAGCGGACACCGCAGCTGTTCGCGGCCGGTGCGTGCCATATCCGGTGTTTATCAGCAAATCCAGTAGGGAAAGGGGATTGTAGGGATTAGCCAATCAGGTGTTGAGGTTCTGCTTTGTATTAAGAGGTTGAGAGGTTGTGTGTAGTGAAGATGGCAGAGGTGGACAAAGTCAGGGTGTTGGTGCTTGGAGATATGTTTTTGAATGGTTTGGAGCAGTATGCTAAATGGAGGAATGTGGCTGACAATTATGATGTAAAAGCAGTGGAGGTTGTGTGGAGCACTGTCCCTGGTTCCAATTTTCAGGCAACGCTAGAAATCTGTCAAGATATGGCTATGGTTAACAGTCCACATGTGGTTGTCCTGCAGTGTGGTTCTTTGCATTTGGGCTATGTCAGTGGCCCTACTTTGTTGGAAGATCTGGAAAACTTGGTTCAGGCAGTAATGAAAGTACTTCCAAATGCCAAGGTTATTTTTTCTAGTTTGGTACCTAGGGCAATATGGGACAATAGTTCTTTTTTTGTCCTCAGCAAAATGTTGCTAGGTGTTTAATCAACCGAGGCATGTTTACTTTTATGATTAGAGCTGGCATATTCTTTTGCAACAATGACAACATTGATTCTGGTAATGTTGTTTACTTTAAAGCAGTTGGCATGTCTTCATCTTTTATGCTGTTTCAGAACATAAGGATTGCTGAGGCAAAGCTAATGTGAAGATATTTGGAGGAAAATAAGAAGAAAAAAATGTACAAAATGAAAGGTGTTTCTGAAGAATCTGCAAAAAAAAAAAAAAAGATTCTTTTCAGAGCCAACCTCAAAGGGGAAATGGGGCACACTATTTAAATTTTCATTCCCCACTCTCAGATTTTTTGATTTTTCCACAGACACTGCGGTTGTCCGCGGACAGCGCATAATACATACAGGAATTATGAGGTTGAGAGCCATGCAAATGAGACTTAGGAGAGCAAGGGATTGGTCATTAAGGTTCACTGGGTGTGATGTGTAAGGAGAGACTTTGTCAGAAAGCCTTTTTCCTGAGAGGAGAGCAGATAGCTATGGCTGTCTGTTTCAGAAAGCAGATTGTCTGGATTTTGGGAGATTTGTGAATACATTGGTTGGGGCTGCATGCAGGTTGCTGTGGAGTGGCTGCACATCTTGGATTCCCTCATGTGGAAGTGCACTGGCATGGAGTGCATGGAATGAAGTGGCTGGATTTGGTACCTCTTTGTGCTACTTTGATGGCAGAGTGTCATCCAGACATTATTATTATTAATTGTGGAGGGAACAGTTTAGGACATGTTTCTGGAATCTCTTTTGAATTTGCAATGAAAGAAGGACTTGGGAAAGTCATGGACATGTTTCCAAAGTCCGGAGTAATTTTTTCTCGTATTGCGCAGAGACAAATGTGGCTGCGTTCTTCTTCATTTGGTCCACACATGCAGAAAACGAGACACAATGTCAACAAGGCTGTTTGTGCCTTTTTGAGAGATGTTGGCATGTTCTCTTTTCACAATGAAAATATTATGTTTTGTAGTACACACATTTTTCGCAGATATGGAGTATATCTTCCTTATGCTGGCAATCAGATTTTTCTGCGAAATATATAAAATGCATTGCAACCTTTTTTGAAATTACAGCAATCCATTTTGCTGTAGGTGTTGACCATTTGAAGTTTTCGAAACATAACACAAACCACAAAAAGGCACTTTTCAGAACCATCAATTCCTCCCAGAGAAAAGTGCAATGGTTCTGACAGGGCAGCACCCCAAACATTTTAGAGGTCCATGGACTGTCCGCGGACTTTTGCAAATGCACAGGGCCCTGTAGCATTTCATTGACACTTCTATTTTAGAACTGTGAAAGGCGGCTCTGAAAAGAGACTTTTCTTTTTTTTTTTTTTTTTTTTTTAAAGACGACACACAAGGAAATGAAGGGAAAGGAGGGTAAGAAAGGGACACCAACCACAGGGATACGAAAGGGCAGATGGAGAGAGGAAGATGCAGGGTGGGCCTAATTCAGGAAGGTAGCAGTTCTTCTCATGCTCCCGGACCACAGCCTCCAAAGCACTAAAAGGCAGTACATGCACAATAGTGTGACCCTCAATGTCATCTTTGATGTCCTGGGTGTTAGTCTTAGCAGTGCACGGTGGTGGTGCGTGTTATGGTTGCTTAGCTTACCGTAACTGTCAAATTTCAGGGGTTTTCTGGTTTTACGTGTAACCATAACGTCCCTTTAACAATGTTTTTTCACTGAATTTCATAGGTTTTTAGTAGCGCAACTTAACCATAACATCCCTTTAACAAAGTTTGTTTTACTAAATATATATACATAAATCACTGAAAAAAAGTTGTTAAGGGGACATTATTTTTCAGTTGAACTAATAAAAACCTATGAAATTCAGTGAAAATACTCTGTTAACAGGATGTTCTGGTTACAAGTAAAACTGAAAAACCTCAGAAATTCACCAGTTATGGTAAGCTAGGCAACCATAACTCGCGCCACCTCCCTGATCTGCTATGACTAACACCCAGGACATCAAAGATGACATTACAAATGTCATTGATCACATATTTAATGATGTTAGTGGGCAGCATAGCCAAATGTACATGGTCAGCATGGTCATAAACTTATGTTACGCAGAACAAGGAACTAAAGCACAAACATCCACATCAAACGCAAAGGTTTATATTTCTTTGCAGAAATGATATACACATTTTATTTTGAAGAAAACAGAAATAGTGGGCAAAGTAAGAAATACTTTTCATTTTCCCACAATGATGAAAACATTCACTTAAGTCCACAAAAATTTTGTTAATTTTTTTTACTACAGTTCATAGCTACTGATCGTCGCAGTGTTCACATTTTCACCGAAATTATGAACTGTAATCTTCTACTGCCAAATCCAGTCTTCGATCCATAAATGCAAGTCTTTGCATTTTCCACCAAAAATGATTTTCCATAAGCGCTGATTAATCTGTGCACATGGCACTCCATTAGAAGGAGAAATTGTTGCTTTAAAATTGAATGAAATGCAACACTTTCATATCCGCACTTTTCTAGATCCTATGTTGCTTCTTGTTAGTGCAACCGCTAAAGGAAATATTGTTGTCTGGACATCGTCGCAAATAATTGTTAGCACATTACCCTTGTTGATAATTATTGTCCAAACACTGTTGAAAAAGCTATTTACCGGTAGACTGAACCCATGACACGCACACAGTGGGAGTATATAACTATGTGGAATGAATAACAGAAAAACATATTTCAGTAAGCACTTTACAATTCAATATACAAATACATTCTTATTTTGGCTATACATTAAAGTTCACGTAACATGTACGACGTCCACACTTTGCGGCAAATTCAACATCCAACCGTCACAGTGTTTATCAAATTGCAGACAATACACGTTACACACTTCAATAGCTTTCACTTAAAATGTTGCTCTCATTGCGTTTTGCAAATCCATTTGTTCAATATTGTACAGTACAAACTGCTTCACAACACAGCATTCTGAAATAGAAACTTTACTTTCCGATGTTTGCTTTTAATACAGTGATCTTATAATTTCTTTGCGGATTGTCGACACATTTTCTCCCACATATTCTTAGTCCACAATGTCACTCTTCATGTAGCTTTCACAGCATGCCCGACTCCTTTCGATTCTCAAAACACATGCCACAACAATTAACACTGTTACTGGCAAATAGTGTTGTATAAAAGCAACCAAGTATCTCAAGTAAACCACATATCACAATATTTACTTCCATTTCATGGGTACCAATGCTCGTGCTTACAATACATTTACATTTTCTTTCAAAAATAACCTTATCTGCGGTGCACACACGCACATATGTCCCTATACGTCTATATATGATATGATATGATATGGCATTTGTAACACGCCTATACACAGGTGTTTCAAGGCACAACGAGGCAAGGGGGGAAACAAAGGGAGACAGACAACGATCCTACTAGGCCAGGTGTCATTCAGATCGCGCAAGTGCAAGGGTAGAGGGGAAAGGGAGAAGTGTAAGGGGGAAAGGGAGAGGGGAAAGTGCATTACAGGGTCAATAGCATAAGGAAATAACAATGGCCTACTAGTGGCAGTGCGAGTAAGTGCAGATAAGTGCTGGGAAGAGGGGCTGTGGGATACAGACACAGTCCCGTAGTGCAGGGGGTGCCAGGGAGGCAGTGCAGGGGAGAGTGGCTGGGCCAAGGACCGAGAACGGCGAGTGGCCCAGTTGCAGATTAAGTGCAGTTTCAGTTACTTTAGCAGGGGAGAGGGGGAGAGAAAGCAGAGGCGAAGAGGAAGGTTTTGAGGTGCTTCCGGAACCGGAGATGGTTCTCCTCAAGTTTCAGGAGGCAGGAAGGCTGTTCCAGAGGGAGGCCCCTGCAGCGGAGAGAGATCTGCCACAAACTCGTTGTTTGGAGAAGCGGCTGACCCTGAGGGAGTTGGAGGCGGCTAAGCGAAGAGCTCGAGAAGGAAGATATTTAGGAAGAGAGAGTTGAAGGTATTTTGGCCCAAGGCCACAGAAGGCCTTGTGGACAATGCAGAGGGTTTTGAACTTGATCCTCGCAGTCACTGGGAGCCAGTGTAGTGATTTCAGTCCTGGAGAGATACGGTCCCTGGGCTTGAGGCCAAGGACAAGTCTCGCAGTCCCGTTCTGGATGAGTTGCAAAGGGCGGAGAGTAGAGGCTGACAGATTTAGATAGAGGCTGTTACAGTAGTCCAGCTTCGAGAGAACCAGGGCTCTAGAGACAGTGAGCTTCTGGGGGAAGGAGAGGAAAGGAAGGATACCTCTGATGAGGTGTAGCTGTTAGTGTGACTTCTTAGAGACGTCAGATATGTGAGGAGAGAAGGAGAGTGTGGAGTCAAAGATGACCCCAAGGTTTTTTGCCTTGCAGGTAGGAGCAGGAAGAGGGCCAAGAGAGGCCGGCCAGAGAGCTGCAGGGAAGGAAGCAGTGGGTGTGCCGATGAGTAGAATCTCAGTCTTACTGGCATTAAGGCAGAGGTCATTGGCGGCACACAAGTCCTGGATAGCAGAAAGAAAGTCAGAGATGAGGGAAGGAGAAGAGGAGGCCGAGGGTAGCCCAAAAATGAGCTGGCTATCATCCGCATAGCACTGAAAGTAGGGGCAGAGAGCGGCGATGTGGTGGGCGAGAAGTGCCAGATACTGGTTGAAGAGCCAGGGGGAGAGGTTAGAACCCTGGGGGACACCACAGGTAGAGAAAAAGATGTCCGAAAGGAAAGACCCCAGTTGGACCTGGGAGGGTCGATTGGAAAGGAAAGAGGTCAGCCACACCAGAGCCTGACCAGTGATACCCAGGTTATCATGGAGACGGTTGAGCAGGATGGTATGGTTGACAGTATCAAAGGCAGAGAGAGATCAAGCAAAATGAGAACACAAGGAATGTTAGAATCAAGGTTCGAGAGCAGGTCCTCACGGATGTTCAGGAGTGCTTCTGGCAGCTCTGAAGCCAGACTGATGGTCATGAAGACTGCCAACAGATTCAGCATGGAGATTAAGCTGGGAGATGGCCAGTTTCTCCAGGAGCTTGCCCAGGAAGGGAGTGATAGAGATTGGGCGGTAGTAAGCTGGGCAGGAGGGGTCGGAAGAGGGCTTCTTAAGAAGGGGGTGCACAAGGGAGTGCTTGAGAGGGGATGGGAAGACTCCAGAGGTGAAAGAGTGATTGCAGAAGTCAGCAAGGGCAGGGGCCAAGGAGTTGATGTGGTCCTTGATCGTTTTGGAGGAACAGGGGTGGACCTGATTTGACAAGACTTTCATAGATCGGACTTGTCTCGAAACCTCGTCAGCAGAAAAAAGGGGAAAGGCAAAGAAGGGGAGAGGAGGGGTGGCTGCAGAAGGGCCAGAGGGAGAGCATGGAATAGAGGGGGGGAGGTGATAGGAGGAGAGTGAGGACATGATGTCCTGAGTTTTTTAAATGAAGTGAGTGGCCAGTGCTGTGCAGAGGGCCTGGGAGGGGACAGGAGAGGTAGAGACTGCAGTAGGGTTGACCAGCTCCGTGCAGATTTTAAAGAGTTCGGCCAAATTGTTAAATGCCACAGAGATGCGGGCTTGGATGAGGGCTCTCTTCTTGGAGAGAACGGAGAGCCGGTATTGCCTTTGGAGCAGGCGACAGGCCACTTTGTCAGAGGATGCACATGAGGCACGCCATTTCCTCTCTGCCACCCTGCACTTGCGTTTAAGGGTGACGAGATCCGAGTCATACCAGGAGTTACATTTGGCTTTTTTTTTTATTTTTTTTTTTTTGCGTTTAATTGTTTTACAATTTTTGCAAAAACTTTCTGTTGGCTGTTGTTTTTCCGCCAATTATATTGCGAATCCTTGGTTGCTGAAATTAAAATTCTCCCTGTTTCTATATTTCTTTCTTTAAAATCCATGTTTTTCTGGTTTTTTTTTTTTTTTTTTTTGTTTTTCTTTGTTTACTCTCGACTTAGTTTTTCTTCCAGTTTTAGACCTTCGAAAAATTTAGCTGTTGCTACTGTCAATGTTGTGGATTCTCCACTCATTAGCATGTTCCACCAGTCTTCATCACTGGTGGTGAGATGTTTCATTTTGTGTGGTCGTAGGTAGGTCGTTCTGAGACTATTTGTACCTGGGCAGTAAAGAAGTAGATGTTACATTTGGCTTTGGGCTTCAGGCGGATTCTCATGACAGGGGCAAGGATATCAAGAGTAGCAGATATAGCAGAGTGGAGAGTGGAGAGGGCTGTGTCAGGGTGGGAGTCAGCCGAAGGGAGAGGAGGGGGTGAGAAGGTGGCAGCAAAAGCCTCAACTGACACGCGCTTCATAGGTCGGATGACCAAGAAGGAAGGTGGCAGTGATGAGGGTGGCTTTGCCTGTGGGGTAGGGAGGGTGAGGTGGGAGGATAGGAGAACGTGATCACTCCAAGAGAGAGGAGTGGAGAGAGGGATAGAGAGGGGAAGGTCAGAGGAGATCAGAGCGTCAAGAGTGTGCCCTGCAGAATGGGTCAGCCCAGACGGGAGGATAGAGAGTGAGAGAGGGTCGCAGAGGTCGCAAAATAGTCCAGAGGGGGGACAGGAGGCATCCAGGTGGATGTTGAAGTCTCCAAGAAGGAGGAGTTGAGTGGTTGAGGATAAGAGTGAGGAGAGGTCCGCCCACTCAGAGAGAAAGGAGGAGATTTGACCAGGTGGCCGATAGATAGTAGCCACGGTAAGGGAATGGCTAGGAGAGAGAGAGAGTCGGCAGACAAGACATTCAAAAGTGGAGTAGATCTGTGTGGGAGTAACAGTGGCAGGAATCTACTCAGGGAAGATAAGGGCCACACCCCCCCCAGCACGGTTGGGCCTGGCCACGGAGAGGATCTTGTAGCCGTCAGGTAAGAGTGTGTCAAAGCTGGTGACAAAGCTGGCCGTGAACCATGTCTCAGTGAGACCGAGCATGTCAAGGTCCAGTTCCTCTAGAAGGCGGCAGATATCAGAGGAATGTTTGACAGCAGAGGGAGAGTTAAGTGTGGCAATGTGGAGAAAGTTGCCATCTTTCAAGGACTTCCGGGGAGGGGTACAGATCAGAGGTACGCCCTGCGGAGGGGAGGAGGGAAAGAGAGAGGGGGCAGGGAGGGAGGGTGGAGGCAAGGTAGCCGAGGATAGAGGAGGGGGGACACCAGGAGAGGAAAGGAAGTTGATGAGGCACGGGCAAGTTCTATCAAAGAGGTGAAGGTTGGCCTGAGGGCCTTGGACCAAGACGGTTCCATTAGCATATACATTAATGATGGCCTTAGAGGAGTGGAAGGAGGCCAAGAGGACATCCCATCGGGTGCCACCATTAATGGGAGAAGAGGAGAAAGGAGAGAGCACAGAGACCATATGAAGGGTCCATAGGTCAGGTGAAGGCACGAAAAAGAGGATGTCAGTGAGAGTTTCCTTGGATGAGGCACTGGTGTAGGTGTCAGCGATAGGGAGACCTGGGTTGGAGACCAGGATGTCCTTTTTAAACTTTTTCCTACCAGATTTAGTGAGGAGAGCAGGTTAGTAATATAGTAATGTGCCCCCCTGTTCTGAGCTATAAGAAGCATTACCTCAGCACACAGTTGAAGCGGCAACATTGAATGTATCATCAAAAATAGAACTTTGTCAGAAAGAGCTGCCGGTAGTGTGTTTGCATGGGCCGGACAACGTTGTCGATAATAAAAGGATCTTCAATTTCATCCTTAAAGCAAACACCAATGCCACCTACAAAGTGCCATTGTTCTACACACGTTCAGCTGCTAGGTAAAAGTAATGGAAAGATGATGAGTAAGTGGATCTAGGTCACCTGGCCCAAGCCCTGCCCACCTGGTGCCCTTTTTTACCACTTACCAAGCCCCACCCACATGGTGCCTTCCTGCTTGCCGCTCTTTTCCCTACTTAAGGAGCCCTCCAGCCTCTTTTCCTTTGCAGCTGGGGAGCAGGTGCAAGTGGATCTAGGTCACCTGGCCTAAGCCCTGCCCACCTGGTGCCTTCCTTGTTGCCGCTCTTTTTCACCACTTAGCAAGCCCGCCCACCTGGCGCCTTCCTGCTTGTTTCTCTTTTCCCTACTTAAAGAGCCCTCCAGCCTCTTTTCCTTTGCAGCTGGGGAGCAGGTGCAAGTGGATCTAGGTCACCAGGCCTAAGCACCACCCACCTTCTTAGCCCTGCCTCTTCCTTCGTGGTCTTAACTCTTAGATCAAGGGCGTCTCTCGCCCGGGCGTCCAAAGCAAAGGGCAGACAATGAAAAGGGCAATTCCTGTTTGGACCTGTTCAGACCAGGCGGACCCAGGGCCCGACCCCCTGCTCAGATATCAGGTAAGCATGCACCAACATGTGTTTGCACCCTCTGTCCCCACAGGCCATCCTGACCCTCTGTGGTTTCCCCCGTGATGTTGCCTTGTGCCCCCCTTCTCGCACACAGGTGTTGCCTGTTTTGCTTGATTCTTCTACCCTGCTTCACCTATCCCCCTCCAGCCTACTTCTGCAGGAGTCTGTCCTGCTCCATTCTGATTTCACCATCACTGTCTTGGGGCCAATGCTGGATCAGACTTTTATGGACTTCATTGATTCATGGTGCGTCACCTTCCTCAACTCTCATGCTGGAATTACCTTGCAGCTTGGACTCATAGTAGCCCTGAATCATGTTGCTCCCATCTCATCTTGTATCCTGGCTTGCAACATTATGTTTTACTACTGACTTTTGCAATTGTATTCACTCTCCCCTCTTGCTTTGCCACTCTTTTTGACTGCTTACTCTCTGTTCTCTCCTCCTATCCCTTCTCCCTTTCCCTTTCTCCTCCCTTTACTTTCTTCTCTGCACTTACTCTATCAGAATTGTCCCTGGATCTAGTATGATAGCAACCTTGTGTACCTACTCCCACCTCCCCTTACTGCCCCTTCCCCCAGCACTATCTGAAATGTTGTCAGGCCTAGTACGATAGTCGCCTGTCTGTTTCCATTTCCTTCCCACTTTCCCGCTCCCTTCCTTATCTATCTCTTAGCTCTTGCACTATCCGAAATGTCATCAGGACGAGTACGATAGTTAATTTCACATCCTTACTGTTCATGGCCTGTAAGAATGTCATTGTATTTTCCATTGTTCCCTCCCTTCACTTGAAGAGCTTTGAAACATGTTGTGTATAGGCGCTATATAAATAAACTATCCTATCATATCATATCATATCATATCAAGGGCCAGTGCTGCGAAATAAGGGCACCAAATGTAGCTAGAAGGCACAGGAACATATGCAATGGCTTTGGGGACCCATAGGGTGAGTACAGCGGTATTGAAGCTTTGCAATATTGATACAGCATAATAAGTATAGAACACCAGCAGTGGTTGGTATCCCCCTTTTACCCACCTAAGTTCCTATTTTCTTGTCCTCCCCCTTTTCTTTACCCACACTACACAGAGGGGACCACCAGGGGAACCATGAGGCAAATAAGGATCACACACCATGGTGCCAAAAGGGCCCAGGTGTAAATCTGCAGAACAAGAAAGGAAGGGAAGTAAGTGCGACATAGGAGGAAGGGGGATATCACATCCATATGAAAAATTGTCAGCGCCAGCCGGCCGGCATGGACCCCAGCACCAACACCAAATTAATGGCCAGAAGACACAAAAAGCAAACAAAAGGAGCCCTGTCAGCAAGGTTCTCCAATTGGCACAGCACTCTGAACGGAACGCATAGAAGCCGTTCTGCAAAGGCACACAACGTTTACTTTTTCACCCAACCCACCAACCCGGAAAAAGAAGAAGAAAAAAACAAAAGACGGACACAAAAAAGAATCACAGGACAACAAACATTGTCACACAGTCGTGGGAAAAGAAGGCGGAATGTGCCAGGGGGACACCCATTGGTCCCCGTGCCCAAAAAGACTTTCCCATGTTTTTATGCATGCTTTTATGAATAAAATGTTATTATGATACATGTAAGTGTACAATAAAATCCACAGCCTTTTATTGCCAACCCTACCAACAATGTGTCAGTAGTCTTTGGACAAACAACCCAACAAGGTTGGGAGTGAGGGTAATAACACGAGAGGCCCAGGGGGCTTCGCTGCTCCTCAGTTTATGGGGTAAGGTCAATAGGCCTAGAACAACATTCAATGGACTCATACATATGTTCATTGCAGAAACAACATCTTCAAAGGAGAGTCTGTAGACACCAGAACTGCAGTGTCCATTTGCAGAATAGTCACAGTGCATAAGACACCTTTCTGGGGCAAATGGTGTACCACGCCTTCAACATCTCCATCCACCCTCCCCCTTGAGAGCACACCATCACATGTGCCAACTGCCATTGATACTAGACGAGGGAGTATGTAAGGGTAAGGCGAGTACCATTTACCAATGCATGTGTTATTGCACACCGTTATGTAACAATACGCTTATATGTTTAAACGTGTAGGTCACTTACAGAAGTGTCTCACAACTGTTTCCCTGCAACTATTTGTAATATCTGTATTTTTTTCTGTCATCCAGTATGTTTTTTGTTTTGTTCCAGTGACTCAATTTCATAATACTTCATATTACAAACACTTTGTACTCCCACTACATCACGGACAATTACTTTACACATATTGCTACTATGGTCATTTTGGCCTTACTCATACTACATTACCTATATGTGGAATAAACATACTACTACTGTAGTCATTGTGCCAAGTGTACATATTCTGGGGGGCATGGCAACACTACAATTAACTGCATAACAAGTATGTATCATACACTATCAACTAATCAACCTATAAAAACGGCTCTACATTACCTTTATGTCACTTTTCTACCATTTCAATGCCCTCTTTCAGCCATCAAATAACCCCAAATCTCTTTCCCAAGCTGTCCTCAGAACGCTGCACGTAAACTACCCCACTGGTAGCTACGGCACCTGCCCACCCTTTTCAACCTACAAAAATAGCCCCAAATCCACCTTTTTCAGCCCATCTTTCCACCACAAATAACCCTAAATGTGTTTCCCAGACATTTTCAAGGTTGAAGGCATCTAAAAAGGTTGAGACCCCCCAATAATGTTGCTCCTTCTTGAGGAATTCCCATCAAACTTTGCATAAACATTCATATCTAGGTCTACAATCTTTTTGCAAACTGCTGTGCAGATTTGTCAAATGGCACCACATTTATAAGCCTTTCAAATATGTTAGGACCCTGCCTCTAATTATGTGCCCTCTTGACGAAACAGCACCACACTTTGCAGAACCATTCAGAGTCAGGTCTAGAATGCAATTCCAAAATTTCATGCAGTTTCATTGAGTGGCGCCAAAGTTTTAACCCATCCAAAAACTTCTTTTCACCAACCGTGTATTGCTCAAATAAGCATTGACGCCCTCGAACATCGAATATGTTTGTGAATATCACACGACTGCCCTGGACTTTTTGCAGACAATTTTATGGCTTTTTAAGGCCATATGCCATCCCATTCTCATCACCCATCACCTCCCCAGATTTTGATTTGTTAATTTGAAAAGTGCAATGCTGTGTTTTTTATGTTTTAACTGTGATGTCCGCAGACACGGCACCTGTTTGTGGATCCGAAATCTGACGCACCTTATGCGCTTCACCAAGAGTTTGTCCCATATCTGTGAACATCACGCCCACCCCTGGGCCAATCGGGGGCTTGTCTGCAGACCGAAGAGGGAAGTCAGTTTGAGGACCAAACCCAGATACCACAAATTATTTTCAGCCTACTTTTGTGTCATTTTAAAAAAAGAACCACTGGATGGATTTACACCAAATTTACACAAGCGTGGTTTCAGGACAAAGCCGCCGCTCCTGCCACAAATTTGGTGCAAATCTGTCCACCGGTTTGGGCTGTAGACGTGAACAACATCTTTTTTTAGATTGCATCAATGGGAAAAACCACACATTTTGAAAACACCCTATAACTTTGCACTCCCTTGATGAAACCTCATCAAACTGGCACGAGTTATGGTTGCGTAGCTTACCATAACTTGCGAATTTCAGGGGTTTTTCGGTTTTACCTGTAACCATAACGTCCCTGTAACGATATTTGTCCATTTAATTGCATACGTTTTTGCTAGTGCAGCATGACAATAACGTTCCTTTGACAAGGTTTTTTTGCCAGCTAATTTCATTGGTTTTTAGCAGAGTATGCTAAGTTTGTAAAGAAGGACCCTCCAACATAGTGAAACTGCTAGCAGCATGGTAACGCAGACAGCAGTCGCAAACTATGCATCTTGTTGAGCACATTGGGTGGCATGCAACCTGCTCAGGAAGGCACCTGCTCTCTTACATAGTGGTGGCAATCACCAAACGCAAAAAATGTATGAAAACACCACAAACAGCAGCATGCCAAAAAATGGCAAGACAAAATGGAGTAGGTGTTGAAAATGTATACGTACAAAGCAAACAGGAGAAAGACATTGGGAGGACACCATAAAGGAATACATCAACAACAGAATTAAAGTCTCCTTTAACCAATCGGCCCACACTGCTACTGTACATGGGAACAAATAAGTAAGGGGCAGAGTAACAACTGGCAAGAGCTGACAGCAAAACATCGGTACAATGTAGTAAAGAAGCTCAACAGTCTGTAATGATTGCACTGGTGTTGCAGTATGCAATAGCACATACGTGTAATGTGTGTTTTTGGAAACGCAGCAATGGCAAGGACGTTCGAGTTGCAGGAAAAAAATGTCCCTCATAACAGAATGATTTGTACAGTAACCCCATTGGTACGCACTGTAGTATGAAGCGTAGATGATGTACTATATATTCCTACATGTACAGCAGGCACATTGTGTTTTCCGTAAGAAAACATATTGGAAAGGAAAGCAAAAGAAAGGAAGGCAGTAGAATCTGCAATCCTTGCACAACACCATTTGCGCATAGCAAAGGAAAGAAATTGCGCAAATAGCAAAAAAAAGAGGCTGGAAGGCAAAGGGAAGAAATGAGGAACAATTGTGCCCCCTTACAAGGTGCGTAACTGAAAAGTGAACAGGTGAAATCAACTACCCCTTTCACAATCTGCTCAATTAGAGGTCAACAGGTATGGTGCTTACTCTATCTGAAACCACTTAAAATAGAAAGCATGACTTCAGAAATGTTTTGCATTTCACATATTTTATTCATGAAACAATACAAAAATAGTTAAGAGCAATAGTTTGCCTTCATAACTTTAGCACTGTAATTTAATTTCATATACACATTTAGTGCAATCTGTGAGGTTACTACATGACAAATCTGTTGTTCATATACAGATATAGGAGCTGGTTTATTAACTTAGTATAATATGAAGCCTTAAGATAAATTGTGTTCAAACAAATGTTTTGGACGAAATGAAATGGCTGTGCCACACCTGCATGTATACTCCTTCACCATGTCGCAGACCGCCACCCCCTTAAAAATGTGTGTCATCGGAGGCATGAGGGTCACACAGCAATCTCTTCCTTCCCTAACAAACAAGTTCTGGAAATCCGCATTTCCCCACAATAAGTATAGAATTCTGCTACCCCTTCCCTTCCCTTCCCTAATGGGTTCTAGAAAGTGCAAAAGTGAACATTAATAATGATAATGTTGCTAAATGTTTGGGTGATATACTTTTTTTCCTGAAATTGTGCTCAGACTCAGCAGCACACAGTCCTCCTTGGAATGCTTGCAAATAAGCAAAATATATAAGTGTCCTACGGAATACCCACAATCACAATTGACGCATCCGCACGACGACAAAAGGCTCTGCATGGCTTCATGTTGTCCACCACCTGGCAATGTGTGTGGCAACAGGCGTTTGTGCGTACTGCAAGTGCAGGCTTGTGTATATGCGCCTCTGTGTCCTGGTAACATCAGCACTCTGCAGCATGTGCAAAGAAACGTTAGTGTGGTCAGGGCATGCACCCACGTCCTACAGATAGGTATGCACAGTGGCATACCGGTCAAGTGGCACAGCGAGTAGAGCGCTCGCTTTGACATCCGTGCAGAGCCTGCTAATGCAGGTTCGAATCCCGGAAGGGCCAAACTCTGCCTTTCATCATTCCGAGGTCGATAAATGAGCACCACACACCGTGGGTAATAATAAGCAGCACTCAGATACCTGAGGGTTCGTAGCGCTATATAAGGGCAAAATTATTATTATTATGCAAATATAAGTATCCGAGGTGGTGCACCCTATAAGTAGACAGCATCTTCCCAAAATGGTCAGTGCAAGTGTTGCACACTATTAGTGTGTTGAAAATTGGAAACAGTGTGCATAGTGCACCCAGCCACATGCACACAACGCAGTCCACCCAAAACCCGTGCAGCAGACAGTCAACCAAAATCATACATGACAACATTCTGTGTCCAAAAATGTGTAGGGATGTAAAAGTTTCAACAATCATACCTACCATTTTGATGACATAACGGGAAATGATGCCACATCAACTTCACGCAACAAAATGACAGTACGTACCATCACAGGAAATTATTTCACATTAACTGGCACCTTATGACATCACAGGAAATGACCTCAGTGCCATATGGCCTTCAAGAGATCACAGGAGCGCAGTGCCTGGTGGGCTCCATCCCATATCCTCTGACCCATCATGATAAAGAGAAGTACCAAATGAGTGACTTGTACATAGTGTCACCAGTTTGTTCCTTGGCACAACACATTTTCCCCTTGAAACATATTAACAACAATGTAATTCAGCATTCACTTTTGATTTTTAGAACTCAATCAAACCTAGTGAACAATGTATAAAATGAAGACATGTACTAGGTCTATACAAATTAACCATTTTAATAGGTCTTTGTAAAACTAGTGTACTCAGTAGGTAAATGCATTAACTGTTTAAATAGCAAAGAGTACCTTGACATCAAACAGATTTTGTTTTGTAGAGGCCGAACAAAGGCTATAGTTTTGAATAAAAAACAAGTGTATTTGGTGTTACAAACTGTAATGTTACACTGAAATTTAAAATAGTAAGCATCACAGAAATTGAGCCAAAATGTGAGCAAACATACAATATATGGTTCCAAAATCAGGGGAGCTGGAAGCAATATACATGCAACTTGTAGCAGAGAAGGGCCTGCCCAGCCTGACAGTCAACAGTTGGCAGGAGCTACATTTCACGCCCACAGCAACTACTGTCAAACCAGCACAAGTATGTCAATGTGGGACGATCTGTAATTGTATGAAACATCAACATCAAAATCATTCCACAAAACAGTCCTTAGTTATTCACGAATAAGTCCTCTAGACGTGTTTCACCACAAAGTGTGGATCTTCAGGAGGTGCAAAGAACTCTTAGGTTGATTTATCGTACATATGATTTCCCAGCTCCTTTTATAAGTTGACCAGACAAGTTATCAATGCTTTTTGTACTAGTTGAATGGAATGGGTTTCATAATGCAATGTTTCTTTGATGGAGAGGAAGAAGGAGAGACTTCTTTCCTTGGTGGCCATGAGCAGGAGAGTCTTTGCTAGGGCAGTTTATACTGTAAAGTGGCTTTTCTGTTTCACATTGAATGTAATCTTGTGTGTTCGGATTGGCCAAAGAATAGGCTTGTCTGTAAGGTCTTCGTAAAATTACATCACTATAACCAAGAGCCAAGTATCCCTATGTAAATAACACACATCCATGTAACTAAGACAATGGGCCTCATTACGGAGCTTGCACTGACGGAATGAATGGGGTGGGTACGGGACCGGCCCCCTTCATTCCATCAGGGCTGATTACAAGCTTCCCATCGCGGGACCCGGATCAGACCCCTGGTAAAACCAGGCGTGTTTTCCGGGTCCCGCGAGGGGAAAAAGGAGGTAACAACGGGCCAGTTGTAATTCGCCCGTTGTTACCTCCATCCCCATTCCCAATGAGCCCTATGGGGGCTCAAATGGGAATGGGGAATGGTTCCTGCAAGGAGGAATTACCGGGTCCTCCAATGTTGGAATGACCCAGTTATTCCTCATTGCAGCAACCCAGTAAATGAGCACAGTTTGGTGGCAGCCATGGAGCTAGTGGCTCCATGGCTACCGTCAAACTCGTAATGAGGGCCAATATCAGGGAACAACACCTCAAAGCACTTGGGCTGGTAGTGCCCATTGGAAATCCTAATGATTAAATAAAAAAAGTAAAGAAAACATAATATATCACTCAGTTTCCTACACATGCAATGTGATTTCACAAGGAGCAGATACAGTAGTGGGGGGGGTTGTGCAAGGTGCATAAAGGCCCAAAGAACACATCACTGACTTTCATAGACAGTCACTCAGACCTCACAAGGTACACATACACTGGTGGGTGTCTGTGCGAAGTGCATTAGCGACTTTCATAAGATATCATTCAGTTCTCTATACATTCAGTCATACCGCACACAGTACACAAACACTGCAGGGGGCCTCTGAATATTCTTCAGCAGTATGCCACAAATGCATGTCACATGCCTGGGTAGGCTGGGGTGCAAGAGTGTCTCTTGAAACCATGTCTAGAACAAATTGGGTGTACTTTCCACAATGGTGGAATGTCTGAAAGTGGTGTGCTACAGTGTGTCTGTAACTACCACCAAGTATTTCACTCTGGCTGAATATGCACAGTAGTGGAGGAATTTATGAATGTCCCTTCCTGTCACCCACACCCGCAACATGAACAGTACCCAAATTTCCCAATGTCATAGGTAGTTTGCAGAAAAAGGGAATGTACGCACGTGCATTTACCCATGAATGGCGACGGCCTTCGCCAAATGAAGCTGAAACATTACTTCTTCCCTATGCAGTGTCTTCTTTGCAGCACAGCAACATTGCATACTCTATATGTCTCCCCTATATACAATTCCAATATGAATATTGACATAGATTTACATAACGCTTATTGACTCTGTTGTTTGACATGTTCTTTGCAAATTTGATGTACATTTCTCAATTCACCGACTTCTTGTACATCATTGTGTTCTTATTTAAAAGTAAAAAAAAATATTTAAACTTAAAAAACTTGCACACTCTTCCACAATTAACATTCAAGAGCTCTCCATGTAACAGATTTACTTGTTTACAACAGCCCTCTGTGTACACACTGCAACGACAAACTTACTTTTGCATTCCCTGTGCCTGTACAGTCCCATTTCCATAGCCGCTATCCACAAAGTCGCCAGATGTGCCTTTCCAGCTGCTTAACAACACCATTGCCAACTTGACCAGGCAACCACACTAACGGTGTGCGTGCACACTCAGTTTGTGTACAAAATCCGGACTCTCTGACAGCGGCAAAGCATATGGCTGAGCAATGTATGCAGTACTTTTTGGAAAGGGCAGGCTTACAAACACATCGCTATGTTCCATTGCACATGCATGCATGTTTCCGAACATATACGGCTGCTTTCGGCATGAAAAATCTCCACAACAATCTGCCCAAAAGGCACACTGTAGAAGTGCTGTGTAATGCGTTTGCACCTTTTCTGAGCAGCGTAGTACGGCTCCTAGGTGTGCCTGCTCACCTACAGTGTGTCTGCAACTAGTACCAGCCATGTGATTGTGCCTATGCATGCACAGTAGTTGCAAAAATTATGCACAGGCCTTGGTGAAACCCACACCCGCAGCAGCGATAGTCGCCAATAGCGTAATGTCATTGGTAAGTTCCAGAAAAAGGGAGCATTGCGTGTGCGTTTACCCAAGTTCAGCTGCGGCCTTCCCAAATGAAGCACAAAGATTTCTTGTAGCATTTCCAGTTTCTTCTTTGCAGCATGCCATCATTGCATACTGTTGAAAATTTCCACATGTTTCCACCAATGACAATGAAGACATTTGCATGTAACAGTATCAGTTCTGTACAATAGACCTCTGCGTAAACAGATATGTTTTTGTGCAATGCTTATGGCTCCATAGCCCAATTTCCATTGTGCCATCCCGAAAATGTCATGCTGCGTGCAAGCGTGGGGGTATAACGTGCAACCATAGTAGGAGAAGTGTGTTGTAAGGGGCAGCTCTTAAAAGAGGTTTTGTAGTATTTTGTATTGTAAAGGCTTCTAGAGGAAGACCTTCTTTTCCTTTTTTTTTATTTTCTGTTTCCTTGTGAGGACATTGGTGAAGCAAACTCTTCACCACATCTTGTAGAGGGCAAACAAAACAGCAGTTGAAAAAAATCATAATTTCCACCACTAATTAGGTCATTGTTGCAGAAGAACATCTCAGAAGCAGACAAAAAAGTATTCATGCTTCTGTTGATGAGGCACCTTCCTGCGTCTGGCTGAGAACAACACCCATGATCAGTGGCCCACACTCTTCGTGGTACTAGCAATGAAAACATTACCTTGGCAGTGGTGGAAAAGCCTCTTCACTAGCTTTAGCAACCTCTTTAGTCGATGGAACAAGCCTAAACAAGTTATGGAACCTGTGTGCATGCCGACGTAGTGGATGACGATTACGTCGCCGCTACCTAAATTTGGCAGGTGTTTGCAAAGTGTATCCATGTCAGCGAAACTGCACTCGTACACACCGTTCAACAATGCAAGCATTCCTTCCAATCCGAAATTCCCAGCAAAGTTTCTTTCCAGGGCATACTCATGCAGATGTAGTAGAAAGGCATCACCTATACACAACACAATGGGCCTCTTTACGACTATTGCGGAATGGGTTAACGGAAGCCGCTAATGGTGGCAGAGCTGTTAAACCCATTCTGCAATATCACGAGTCCCCCACGCAGGACCCGCGAGGGGACCTGCGAGGGGACCTGGGAACTAACAACGGGCCAGTCATAATCAGCCCGTTGTTAGCTCCCACACCCATTCCCATTGAGCTCTATGGGGGATCAAATGGGAATGGGGAAGGTCCGGGCCCAGGTTCCCTGTAGCAGGAATTACCGGGCCCTTCGAACTCAGAATGGCCCGGTAATTCCCCATTCAGGGAACCCAGACCCGGACCCGATTTTGGAGGCAGCACTTGCACCCAACCGACCACACCATAAAGCAGAGACTCAATGACACGTGTTCCACTTACCGTAATGCAGCAACATACCAGTGTGTTGAGCAATGCTACCCTCTTCCAATCAAAAAACATTTGAAGCATGCCAACCAAACAAGACAGTCTTCACAGCTTTCAGCCTGCTCACACCACTGCAGTACGCGCATAGAAGCAATGGTGCAGACTGCGTGGCAACACTTACTAATCAGCGCAATGGACACTACACAAGCATAAACAAGAAACATTTGCACCAGGACCTCTTCCATATGTATGCTACATGCAACCAACATTATTTGCACTGCAGCCAAATGAGACACAAAGAGCAGCAATGTGGCACCTACTTTGACCCAGTGCACTTCCCTTTTGAACTGGTGCACATGACATGCAACCACATTTTTTTGCACTGCAGCCAAATGAGACACAATAATCAACAATGTGGCACCTACGTTGACCCAGTGCAGTTCCCTTTTGAACCAGTGCACATCATTTTCTGTAGAACGGCTGCAGGCATGCAGCCAAGGGCCTATGGACTTGCCTCACACAGCACACCATAGTACACGCTATGTTTACATCATGTGTCTTGCAATGCACTCCCCTTCAGCAAATGTGCATGCCACCGGATACCGCTGTGACACCACCGTCTTCTTGTATATATGGATAGATATCAGGTGAAGGTCCTCTCACTCCCACACCCTTTCCATACTTTCTTCCCACCACCAGATGCTGTACACTGTTACTTTCAAATCCTTTTCCCGCCGCATTGTCTTCCAATACAACAGGCCGCCGACATGGAGCACTGTTCACACATCACGTCACCGCACACCACAGTGCGAGTAAACTGTTGGCTGAGCTGCAAACAGCAAAATAGGATGGCGGAGTGGTTCCACATATGACTACTTTGAATACGCACACTGCTACATACAAAAGGCCCAGCCATGCACACAGCACTGTAGACCCTTGCCACAAACACTGCAACACTGTCCTCCGATACACCATGGCAGCGTTTCCCGAAACCTTAGATGCACAGCACTCTTTCCTGTTTGCAGACAGCACGGCGTACCACAGGCCAATGACACATAGGTCCACAGAGCAAACTGGAAAATTGGTCCGCAGAGCGGACCCAGGTATCACAAATTTTTGGAGACATACATTTCACTGTTTTGCTAAATAATTACTGGTGCGATTGCAACCGAACACAATAAAGCATGCTTTCTGCCCCAAACCCCCACTCCTGACGCAAATTTGGTGAAAATGTGTCCAGCCTTTCGGCAGTAGCCGTGCGCAACTTTTGGAACCCCCTTATAACTTTCCCCCATGCACACAACCTCATCCACAAATTCAGAGCGGGCCATTTACTTTATTTGCAAAGTTTGGTGAGGATTCGACCATGGGCAGCGAAGTTATAAGCTGCCGGAAAAGTGTTCTTAGTATGAGTTTAGCAACTTAACCATAACTACACGGCCACTACCACGGGCTGCGTGATATTACAGCGGCCACTTAGTTATGGTTAAGTTGATAAACCCATAGGAACCCATAGAAAGAGCACTTTTTGGCTGGCTTATAACTTCTCTGTCCCTGGACGAATCCTCACCAAACTTTGCAAAAAAATTATATAGCCACTCTGATTTATTTTTATTTTTTTGCAATGTTTGGTGAGGTTTGGTCAAGGAGGGGCAAAGGTAAAGGGGGCGTACCAAAATGTTCCCATAGACACATAGGGCCTCACAACATGGTAGGCGGAGGACCAAGGTGCTATTAGCACCTTGGTCCATGCCGGTAAAATACCGGCACCACCTTGGTGGAAAGGGGAATTACCGCCCTATTCCAAGGTTGGTGGGTGGTAATTCCCCCTTCCCCCATTGTCCTTCCCCATTCCCATTTTTGCCCCATAGGGCTCTATGGGAACGGGGAAGGCGCTAATTACGGTGCCGCAAATTGCAGTACCGTAATTAGCACCCTGGTCCCTTTGCGGGCTGCTAAACAGCAGGCGTTAAAGTACCTACCCGCAATGGGACCTCGTAGTAAGGCGGTAAGGGCTAACGGTCACCGGTACCATTACGGGTGACCGTTAACCCTTACCGCCTTCCGTGTAATGAGGCCCATAGACATAATGGGAAAACATTTCTGTTGTGCCTACAGCCTAAATCGCTGGACGGATTTTCACCAAATTTGCGGCAGGAGTTGCGGCTTGGTACCAAAAGCGTGCTTTTGTTAATTTGGTGTATAGTCGTCCAGTAGTTTTTTTTTTTTTTAAATGACCAAAACATAAGACAAAAAAATTAGTGATATCTATGTCCGCTTCGCCGACACACTTCCCTGTTCGCTGCGCGGACAGGACACTGATTGGCTTATCGGCTTGCGTCATGTCCGCGGACATGCAAGGTGTTCTCTGATTGGCTAGGATGAGGCGTGAGCTGCGTCACATTGCTTCAATGTGCCCACCATATTAAATCCGCAGACAGCACAGCTTGAAAGTGAGCATAAATCTAATTGTGGGGAGTGTGTTGGTGTGTATGCGTGCTTTGAGAGGGTGGGGAGTAAGAGATGGGTCAAATGATGTTTTTGTTTAGGTGGGAGAAGGCTGTGATGTGTTTGCGGTGTCCGCGATCACCGAAGTTGTCCGCGGACATATTAAACAGTGGGCGCATTACTGGTTATTTTAGTTTAATATGATGTTGGTTTTGGGTCATTAGAAGAGCATTGGGTGAAGAGGGTATGTATTGAAGAGTTTGTGCGTTGGTTGTGATTATTTTTTAGAATGTTAATTGAAGTGTATATGTTTTGAGGTGGATGTATTATGTTTTTGGGCTGTGGTCATTTGGTAGGTGTTTGTCTATATGGGTGTGTTATGCTGTGTTGGTTGTGGCCAGGGCCTAGAGTCTTGGGTGCATGGCCAAAGTGCCGTAGGTCTTTGGCCATGCACCAAAGACTCTAGGCCCTGGCTACAACCACCGCAGCATAACACACCCATGTTACCAAAGATTTTGACTGTGGTATGTCGGCTACTTAGCGCATATGTTTTCAAAAATGTGTGTACTGATTGGTAGTAGTGTAATAGTGTTTATAGGTTGATTTTGTTTCACTTAATGCCGGTATTAGCTGTTTTGTCTGAACTTTTTGTACAAATTCTGCTAGAGGTGATGCTTTTTTGGAGACTTTGGGGGTCATTACAAGTTGGGCGGTAAGGGATACTGGGCGCCGGTAAGGAGACCGGTGCCGGTAATCCCTTACTGCCTAATTCCGAGGTCCCTTAGCGGGTCTTGCTAAGGGACCAGTGTGCTAATAACGGGCCTGCTATTCGCAAGCCGTTATTAGCACCCTCCCCATTCCCATTGAGCCCTATGGGGACTCAAATGGGAATGGGGAATGGTTGGTTCAATGGGGACGTACCGGTCCCTTCAGGGTCGGAATGCACCAGTAAGTCCCCATTGAACCAGACCAGTGCTGGACCCAGTATTGGAGGCAGTCATGGCGCAAAAAGTGCCATGGCTACCTCCAATCTCGGAATGAGGCCCTTTTAGTTTGATTTTGTTTACTTTTGCGTTGCTTTCTAAGGAGTTGATTTCTGGTAGGCATTCTTTGGGGACTGTTAGAGAAAAAAGAAAGTGTGGGTTGGGATCTTGAGCTGTGTATGTGTGTTTTGTGCATGAGTGTCTGAGTATGATGATAAGGATGTATCTAGAGGTGTGTGATTGTGCAATGGGCTGCTACATCAGGTTGGAAAAGCTATTCTTGTATTTTTGTATTACTATACTGTTGTTCAGATTACAATACAAAGTATCGAGCTGTTGTGGGGAAGCAATAATACTGAATCTAATGTTGCAGGGTTAATACAATTGTTTGTTCTAGAATACTAGAATTCTACCGTGTTTGAGTAACAGAACATTATGGCTGTTTTGCACTTACTTTTTTGGATGGAAAGAGTAGGTTTCTTCTGAGTTCTCCTTTGTACTTCAGACTCTGCTGCTTTTCACAGGAATGGTCTTCACTGCAATTGTGAAAGAAAGAAGTTAGTAAATATGTGTGTTAATAGCACTGTTGTTAATGTAGACATGGATTTCTTTGTTTTTGCAGTAGTAGTGCTTTCTGATAACTGTGCATAGCATGTACATGCACTTTCCTTTGCATATGTGTATTCTGTATATTTCATTTAGAATCTATTAGTTGATTGTGCTTTAGAAATTAGTACAATAGTAAGCGGACAAAGCACAGGCAGTGTTATTGGATCTTAGGAGATAGAAGAAATAATCGTATGCTTTGTTTACTATTTTTAGAGGGTAAATGGCAGGAACTATACGGAAAAATATGCAATGTATGCAGTATTTGATGGGGTCAGCAGATTATTACTCAGTATGTCATTACCAAAGTACTGGGTGATTCTGTGGTGCTTGGAGATGGGAGAGTCTGAAATAAAGTAAGGGTTGCAAGGAAGGATCTGGTGCTTTTGTTGCAGACTGAAGGAAATGCGGGAAGATGTTTTATGTCTTGCTTTACAACACTGTACATAGTTGTAGATGATGTGATAGACATGACTGCACCTGTACATAGTTGAATGCTGTTGTAAATTCTAGAACGGAATGGGCAACCAGCTGGAATGAGAGAGCTGTCTAGATTGGAAAAAACAGTTGTAGAGACAGTGGTGTAGTTTCAACTATGTGCCTTCAAATTATATTGGCTATCTGTGTGCATAAATAAAGATGCATCTACTCATCCTGGCTGCGTGTCAATTTATAACACACTAGAAATACTTTTTTCCATAATTATACTGTTATTTCTCCCGTCTTTTAACATGAAATTACACTTTGTTAGATAGCTGTGTGTGTTGTGTCTGATTACCATTATAATCATTTGTAAAGGATATTGAAATGATAGAATGTATGTTAATGTTAATGTATGCATAATGTATAGAAAGGAAATTGTATGTACATCTTATGCACTATAATGCATCAATTGCTATTATGGTTTACATGTGGATAAATAGGTGGCAGTGATTACACAAATGATAGAATGAATGAAGAAAATAACAGTTTGCACATTGCAGTTAATAATATGGGTAAATAAAAATGTGCAGAGCAAACAACTTTGCAAGTGACACTTGATCATAGGAGATGGGAGAAATGACAGGAAGCTTGTTTTACAGGTTATACAGGGTAAGTGGCAATTACTCTGTTTACATGCATTCATACAAGAGATGTACATGTACTGTGCAGAACAGAACATATTCATGCCTGTAGTTTTCGTTCATGCATGTGGAAGTGCATGAATCTGCAAGTAGAAATGTTGGAGAGTTTACTAGAAGTTGCTGTAGGTGCTTTGCAGTCACAGCCCAATTGTACTCAGAGTGATCAACAGTACATTTAAAGTGCTGAATTGAGATAATGGAGTTAGATTTAGAGTTCTTGGATGTGATTGGTGGATGGTTGTGTGACTGCTTAACAGTAGCCAATGAGGGAATGGTGCAGAGAGTGAAGTGGAAAGGGTAGAAGGGCTGTCTCAGTGTTACGCGCTCCGCGGTTCAACACGTCTGTTCGCGGACAGGGCGTGCCACATCTCAGCAAATCCAGCATGGAAATGGGACTGTAGGGATTGGCCAATGAGGTGTTGAGGATCTGCTTTGTATTGAGAGAGGCTGTGTGTAGTGAAGATGGCAGAGGTGGAGAAAGTCAGGGTGTTGGTGCTTGGAGATATGTTTGTGAATAATTTGGAGCAATATTCAAAATGTAGGAATGTGGGAAACAATTCTGATGTAAAAGGGGTGGAGGTTGTGTGGAGCACTGTGCCTGTTTTCAATTTGCAAGCAATGGTAGAAGTTTGTCAAGATATGGCTAGGGTTAACTTTCCACATGTGGTTGTCCTGCACTGTGCTGCTTTGCATTTGGGTTATGTCAGTGCCCCTACTTGGTTGGAAGATCTGCAAAAGTTGGTTCAGGTAGTAATGAAACTACGTCCAAATGCCAAGATATTTTTTTCTGGTTTGATACCTAGGGCAATATGAGACAATAGTTCTGTTTTTTGTCCTCAGCAAAATGTTGCTAGGTGCTTAATCAACCGAGGCATGTCTGCTTTTATGACTAGAGCTGGCATGTTCTTTCGCAACCATGACAACATTGACTCTGGTAATGTTGATTACTTTAAAGAAGATGCCATGTTTTTATCTTTTATGGGAAATGCCATGCTGTTTTGGAACATAAGGGTTGCTTTGGAGAAGCTAATGTGAAGATTTTAGGAGGAAAATAAGAAAAAGAAGTACAAAATAAAAGGTGTTTCTGAAGCATCTGCAAAGAAATACGAAATAAGTCTCTTTTCAGAGCCAACGTCAAAGTGGAAATGGGGCACACTATTTAAATTTGTATTCCCCACGCTCAGATTTTACGATTTATCCGCGGACACCGCAGTTGTCGGTGGACAGCACGTATTACATACAGATTTTTTGAGATTGAGAGGCATGCAAATGAGACTTAGCAGAGCAAAGGATTGGTCAATAGGATCTACTGGTGTGATGTGTGATCAGAGACTTTGTCAGAAAGTCTTTTTCCTGAGAGGAGAGCAGATAGCTATGGCTGTGTGTTTCAGAAAGCAGATGTCTGGATTTTGGGAGATTTGTGGATAAATTGGTTGGAGGTGGATGCAGATCGCTTTTGAGTGGCTATACATCTTGGATTCCCTCATGTGGAAGTGCATTGGCATGGAGTGCGTGGAATGAAGTGGCTGGATTTGGAACCTCTTTGTGCTACTTTGGTGACACAGTGTCATCCAGACATTATTATTATTCATTGTGGAGGGAACAGTTTAGGACATGTGTCTGGAATCTCTCTGCAATTTGCAATGAAAAAAGGACTTGGGAAAGTTATGGACATGTATCCAAACTCCAGAGTGATTTTTTCCCGTATTGCGCAGAGACAAATGTGGCTGCGCTCTTCTTCATTTGGTCCACAAATGGAGAAAGCAAGGCGCAATGTCAACAAGGCTGTCTGTGCCTTTTTGAGAGATGTTAGTATGTCCGCTTTTCACAATGAAAACATTATCAGGGTAATTCATAGAATCCAGCGCACAAGTAGCGCACGCGGCTGGCGCACAGCGTGCGCCTGCGATAGTCTGCGCCAGCCGCGTGCGCCAAAACCGAATCCGGCGCACAGCGTATTCATGGATTTTAGCTTCCCCAGGCAGCCGTGGCGCACAGTGGCGCAGCGACTCGCTGCAGCGCCAGTTACGCCCCCAGGAACGCCCCTTGCGCTGGGAAATCTCATAAAAATCACAAACCAGCGCAAGGGGCTGCGCTAACACTGGACCATCACGGCAAGCGGCCCATGCGATTTTCAAGGGTGCGCGGGAAGTTTCACACGTCAAATCCCAGGCTACGTCCATTTCAGGGGTGCGCGGGAAGTTCCACACGCGAATAGCCTGGCCGCGTGTATTTCAGGGGTGCGTGGGAAGTCCCACACGCGAATAGCCTGGGCGCGTGTATTTCAGGGGTGCGCGGGAAGTCCCACACGCGATTACAGCAGGGTACGTGTATTTCAGGGGTGTGCGGGAAGTTCCACACGCGAATAGCCTGTCCGCGTGTATTTCAGGGGTGCGCGGGAAGTCCCACACGCGATTACAGCAGGGTACTTGTATTTCAGGGGTGCGCGGGAAGTTCCACACGCGAATAGCCTGGGCGCGTGTATTTCAGGGGTGCGCGGGAATTTCCACACGCGAATAGCCTGGGCGCGTGTATTTCAGGGGTGCGCGGGAATTATCACACGCGAATAGCCTGTGCGCGTGTATTTCAGGGGTGCGCGGGAATTTCCACACGCGAATAGGCTGGGCGCGTGTATTACAGGGGTGCGCGGGAAGTTTTACACGCGACTTCAGCAGGGTACGTGTATTTCAGGGGTGCGTGGGAATTCTCACACGCGAATTGGCTTGGTACGTGTATTACAGGGGTGCGTGGGAAGTTACACACGCGATTAGGCTGGGTGGGCCCTCACAGGTGTACCCTGTACACCCTCCACGGCCCCTGCAGGCAGCCCACAAAACAGGGGACTACCCTGCACACCTGATCATGTCCCCCTGCACCCCCATCCACCAGGGGCACCCTCCACCAGGCCCCCACCCATGTCTCCCACCACCCCCACCCCCCATCCACCAGGGGCACCCTCCACCAGGCCCCCACCCATGTCTCCCACCCCCCCCCACCCACCAGCACTGTGGGGCACGTGGCCAGGAGGCAGTCAGGCAGCAGCAGATGGCAGGTGGGAGCGTGCTCAGGGCTCTGGGGGACTGTAATTTTGCCTCCTGGCCAGGAGCGTGGTCTTTCGTGTTTGAACGCGTGGACAGCCTGATAGGGAGTGAATCTGCACGTGAAAACCCCACACTCAGCGAATCGCATGAAAACCCGTCACCAGCATATGTGCGTCTATAGTTACCTGCACGTGCAGTGTCAAAGCGTGTGATTGGTGAAAATGGATCTACACGCAGGAGTGACAAAGCGTGTGATTGGTGAAAATGGATCTACACGCAGGAGTGACAAAGCGTGTGATTGGTAAAAAGTGAGCTACACGCAGGAGTGTCAAAGCGTGTGATTGGTGAAAAAGGATCCACACGCAGAAGTGACAAAGCGTGTGATTGGTGAACATGGGCCAAGCACGTACACGCCGTAAGTGACGCTGTACGTGTGGGCCTGTATATAAGGTAGTGTTGAACACCATTTCCTTGTACGTGCTTTTCGTGGAGAGCGAGTGGGTGAATTCTGTACTTCTTGTCGTTTCACACGCAATTTACTTCACGGCGTTTCCAGTTCGTACTCCCTGTTACCTCTGACAGCTTTTTCTCTTTTTCCTCTTGTACTGGTTTACCTGGGCCTGTTCCCTCAAACAGTGTCCCCTTCTACTGCTGTCCTGTCTCCTCAGACAGCGTACACATCTTCTTTTGGCGGGGGTGTTGCCAACCAAACGCGCTCATTTTTCACGCTCTTTTACCTGGCAGACGGTGAGTCACGCACGTATCTAACTTCTGTGCTTGCCCCGTGTGTAGCCTACCCCTTCAGAGGTCATTCTAGGCTGCGTGTGACACGCATACGTTCATTGTGTTACTGGATGCCACAGCGTAGTGCAGGGTTTTCCATCAGCACACGTGGTCTAGGAGGGGTATTGTGCACGTTCCTTAACTTTTCTGGGGTGCCTGTGCGTTGCGTGACCCGTCATCTTTCCCCAGGGGTGTCATATAGCCTTGCCACTGCACTAGGGTACGAATACCATCTGGTACCCAACCCCTTTGACACCCAATTGCCCAGGACAATTGTGCACACCGACTCCCATACGCACAATAACATCAGTGCCATGGTTGGGAGGCGTGCAAGCCGTAAGGGTGGCAAAGGTGGCCGAGCCACACGTGGTGGCCGTGGAGGATCCACTAGGGGACGTGGTTGTGACTTGCAGGGTGCCCCTGTCCCCCCCAGTTGAGGGTCATGTGGCTGATACCAACCCTGATCAGCCCTTGTTGGACCAGCCCATTGTGGCAGCAGACCTGTCCGAGGGTGATCCCATCGCTGACATCCAGGTCAGCAGGTCCACTGCACGTGCACCGGTGCACATTGGTGTCATCAGGGCACGCGCATCTATGCCAGATAGGTCATCTGCTGGCCCCCGTAGCCAGGGTGTGGCTCCATCCACCCCACCTCTCATACACCCTGCCAAGACTGTGTCGGTCCTAGTTCATGCACCTCAGATCAGGCCTGACCCCATCCCACTACCCCCAATGCCTGCACCTACTCCCATGCTGAGTGTGCAATCCCACACACCCAGTACTGAGTCCACCACGGCTCCTGCCCCTAGTGTCCACAGCGGCGTAGGACACTCTGGATCCCCACCCCCTTCCAAGCGCAAGAGGAAGAGTGCACGTCCGGCACAGGCTGATTCCCCAGGCACGGCTGCACAGTCCGGCCCATCAAGGAAGCCAAGCTTCACAGACGCCGAACTGAATGCACTTGTTCAGTATGTGTCAGATCATGATAGGGAAATGGTCATCGTTGCAGGGTCCAAGACCACACATGCCAGACGCCAGGCACACTGGCAGACCATTGCTGACAGAATAAGTGCCCTTGGAGTAGTGAGGCGCACAGCTAGTGATTGCCAGAAGCGCTGGAATGACCTTAAGCGCAGGGCAAAGGATAAGCTGGCCTCAAGTCATGCAGCAACCTTGGTGACAGGAGGTGGGTCCCCAGCACAGGAAATAGAACTCACACCACACGAGTCCGTAGCTGGATCCTACGTCACCGAGGGACAACTCCAAGGTGTGGGAGATCTCCCTGATTACGAGGCATCATCCGGTGAGTGCACATGCATGTGTGTATTATCCATGTGCATGGTGTGTGTGTGTGAAGCATTCATGTTGGGTGCCTGTCAAGGGGGTGTGTGGCAGAGTAGATAGTGGCACCCATGTGCCTCATCCAGTATGTTCAGTGCAACACCATCTGCCCACAGCACTATCCCAACTGGCAACAGTGCACATATGGCCCTACACCATGGAAGTTGCCCTTGAATTGTCATTTTGTCACTACATTGTTGCTCATACTCCCCTGTCTATTCATCTGATGTCTTACATACCATTCCTATACTTTCCCCCAGCCAATCAAGTTTCATCTTCACATGCCTGACATGCAATGATACCACATGCTAATGCGTCCTCTGTATATAAATGCCTACCAACATGCTGTCATACTGTGGATGTTGCCTTGACATCCACCTCCTACCTGTGTGCTTTGGTACCGTCTGGTTTCGAGCCCCATTCCCTCACACTCCATGCTGCTCTTCATGGTCTATCTTCCCTGACTTCTACAGTTCAGACCATCGTGCCCTACTCACGACACCTGCTTGCTAACAGTCAAATGAGGGCACCCTGCCCTCCAATGCGACCCACCCTATTGCTGACAAGTGCATCTGAGCCTACTCAAAGCCAACTCTCACTGACATCTGCTCATACATGCCTTTGCCTGTCCCATAGACCCTTCACATGGTCCCTGTCCTCTCTCCTTGCTCCTCTTCCACCATCAATGGTGGGACCCGTTGGGGTGTACTCCTGGCCTCCTTCCAACCCTCAGAGGCCACAATTGATGTGCATGGTAATGGGAGCATCTCAGTCCAAGGCCCTTAGGCCAACCTCATTCTCCTTGAGAAATGCTAGCCACATCTCATCAACTTCCTTACCTCTCCTGCTGTCCCCCCTCCTCTCTCCTCATCAATCCTGCACTGCCTCCCTGCACCCTCCCATGATCCTTCTCCGCCTCCCACTCCAACTCCTACACATGCTGCACCTCTGATCTCTAGCACTCCCCGTAAGTCCTCCAAGGCTGTCAACCTCCTCCACAATTACACTCCTTTCACTGCGGCTGCATCAGGCATTCCTCCGATATCTGTCACTTACATGAGGTTATGCACCTTGACATCCTTGGTCTCATGGAAACATGTCTGACGGCCTGCTCTGTCTGCATCCTTCACACACTCCTACCTGATGTTCAGGAGACCCTCTCCTTTGCCCGCCACTACTGTGCAGGGGGGGTGTGCCCTTGGCTTCCCTGAGGGTATTCCTGCCACTGTCACTCCTACTTAGACCTACTCCACTCTGGAATGGCTTGTGTGACGTCTCTCTCTACCACACCTTGACATTCACAAACTGTGCGTACTGTGTCTGGGAAAACTGGTCAAATGTACTACTTCCTTTCTGAGTGTCCTCACCTCTCCTCCTCACTCATGTCCCCAGACACAGAAATCCTCTTCCTTGTTGCTGTACGCATCCACCTGCATGCTTGTTGACCCCCCCACGTGACCTTTCTGTGACCTCAGCAACTCCCTCTCACCCTCTAGACTCCTGTCTGCCCCTACTCATTCTGCAGGGCACACTCTTGATGCTCTGATCTCATCTGACTTTCCCCTCTCCGTCCATCTCTGCACTCCTCTCTCCTGGAGTGATCACATTCTCCTCTCCTCCCAGCTCACCCTCACCACACCACAGGCAAAGCCACCCTCACCACTGTCACACACCTTCTTGGTATTCCAACCCATGAAGTGTGTGTCAGTCGAGGCTCATGCTGCCAAAATCTCCCCCCCATCCAGCTCCCCCTTAGGCTCACTCCCATCCTGACAGGGCCCACTCCATGCTCCACTCTATGTCAGGTACACTGGATGTCTTTGCCACGGTCATGACCACCTGTCTGAAGCCCCATGCCAATGCAGAGTCCTGGCATGACTCGGATCATGTGAACCCAGACCACAGGTGCCGGGTGGCAGAGAGGGAATGTCCTGCATCATGCTCATCCTCTGGCAAACTGGCCTGCCACATGCTCCAAAGGCAATAGCGCCTCACCCTTCTCACCAAGATGAGATCCCCAATCCAAGGGCACATATCTGCGGCATGTGACAGCTCTGCAGGACAGATAGAAATCTGCAAGGACCTTGCCGAGCCAGATGCAGTGTGTACCTCCCCTGTCCCCTCCGAGCCCACAGCACTGCATGATTGTCTCTGTACCCCTATAGGCCACCCCCCCCAGCACTTGTCTGCGCCTAACACCATCTGCCCTTGACGTTAAGTCCTACTTACCTTGTACAGCACTTCCAGCCGCCACTTCCCCTTGCACATCATTGTGCCACCCACCCCTGCACTTGCGTGACATGAATGACACCAGCACCAGTAGGATTGTTGACTGGCATCCCCTACTGCCCCACCACCCCTCAGTGCTCCGCTCTACCTTCATACATTTCTGGACCGGTGCTTCACGAATGCTATATGATTCCTTAACAGGTGATGGGGAGGTGGAATCTCATTGTTTACTGCATTTTGTTGATGTAGACAAGGCACTGTGCATCGTGGCCAATTTGGACTAGCAGATCCATGTACAACATGTCAACTTATTGATGTGATGATGCAATGTCAGGACCAGAGTGGTAGAAATCCTAAAAAGTTGCCCTCCTCTCCCTCTTCACTTGGTGGCTATGTCACATGCCATGTGTGTGATGGCATGTGCCTTTGACATGGCAATCACCGGCCAATGTGTGATGGCAGTGCTAGGCAGCATGGTGAGCAGGCGTTGCTCTCCAATCTGTACATTGTATGCCCTGAGCCTCCCCTACAGACCCAGTGATGGTGAATGCATAGGAGGTCTCCCAGTCATGTGGGACATGTGTCGTAGAACTACTGCCTCTGTTGTTCATCAGCCCTTGTTGCATGCCATGGTGCTAATGCCTGTTTCCATTTTTCTCTTTCATGTCTTTGCAGGGGACGAAGCACTTGTTGATGCTGGGGATGTGGTGGTTGAGCCGTCCCAGGAGGGCAACCCGGGCCGACCTTCCACAAGTGAGGGACGTGGTGTGTTTGTGGGTGAAAACCCACAAGTGCTGCAGGTCGTGCTGTCGAGGGGTGTCTCTGGGGGTTCCTCCCCCGAGCAGTATTCAGGTGTAGACTCGGAGGATGACACCTATGTGCAGTCGCAGGTGAGTGTTCTTGGGAGAGAATCTCCTCTGTCCGACCCACCTGCAGCCGGGCCATTGCCCTCAATGGGGATGTCAGTGTCGGCAGCTCAGCCTCCGGTGGTTACGGATGCAGGGCCACACCACACAATCTCTGATCCTGTTCCTGGGGCTGCAGATCAGAGAGGGAATGCAGTCCTGCAGCCTGAGGCCTTGCCGGCACAGCAAGGCGCAGTCCGCCTTGCCCCAGGCAGGTGTGGTGCCCGTCAACGTGGTGGCCGTATGCCACCTGGCAATACCGCTTGGGAGCAATCCATCTACGGTATGGCCAACCAACAGGCAGCATCATACGAGATGATTGCACAGGCCATGGATAGGGTGGCCACTTCCATTGTCCCCCCAGAAAGGCTGATGGAGCGACTGGAGCAGGCTACAGAGTCCATCAGCCAGGCACACAGGGAGGATATGTTGGCGTCCAACAAGGACAGGCGGGCGGCACTGGCGACTCTGCGGGAATCACTTTCCATGGAGTCCCAGCGCCACAGGGAAGGCCTGAGGGAAGAATTCCGTCACCTCAGGTCGACCCTGTTAGAGCTTGAGGCTTCATCCCATAGAAGGACAGAGGAGCAGCTGGAGCGTCTGACACGGACGCTCTCGGCCGAGATGCAGGCAACTCGTGCGGAGGTCAGGTCATCCCGGGAGTTACTGCATGGGGACCTCCGCATGATTATAACCCAGAACCAGAACTACCAGACCTGCCTGCTTGCAGCCATGGAGGAGCAAACTCGTGCTTTGCGTGGGCTGCCTCCCATTGTCACACCATCTTCTGAGGCAGCTCCCCCACCTCCTGAGTCAGCTGCAGGGTCTGGCCAGAGCGATAGCGACTCATCTCCCACAACAGAGTAGCCGTGTGGGCCACGAGCCTATGGGGTGTTTTAGTTTCCCATGATCCACACAGGTGGATTGTGGCGTGCATCCTGTCCTCGGACCTCATAGGTGCCCCCCCCCCCCCCGCCGGCCCTTTCATGGCCATTTTTTCTCAATTTTCTTTTTTCTTTTCCAAGAGTGTTGCCTTGTGTGGGTACCTGGGCATACACTGTATTGTGGCTGGGCACATGCAGGCTTGTCCTGAGTTTGGTTTAGATGCTTGGGTAGCAGACATCCACACCCCTCCTGCTTCCGTTTACATGGGCTTGCAAAGGGTGTGCCCAAGTAACAGCAAATTACACGGTGACATTGGACTCCCATGAGCTGTTGGCCAGTCCATAGTCAATACTGTGTAGACATTCATAGTGTACATTGTTGTTGCACCTAACTATGCATGATGGTTTGATATGTGCCTCTACTTACATATGTTGCTCATGTTTTGCAGGTATTTCACACAGTTCTTCACACGGGCATACTCTCTGGAGTCAGACTACATGTCGGTAGATGTGCACTGACACTTTTGCGTGGCGCCATCACTGTACATCTGGACGGTGAGGACATACCAGCAGAATCAGGTAATGAGACTACCATTGATTACATGCATTGTGTCTTGTTTGGGTGGGCTTCAAGGTGGGTTGGTGTGTAATTTGATTGAAATTACTCTTACACAGGTGTGTAGTAGTGGCTCCAGCGCGGTTAGCTGTTCAAGTGCGGCTATGTTCCATTTGGGGCACTGCTATTTGTGACACCGGTGTCATGTTGTGATGGCCAGTTTGTTTGCTCTCACATACCATGACATGGTGTCCTCAGTGGCGGGACTGTGAAGGGAATGGGTGACATGGCAATGTTGTCATGTAGTGAATCGCCTGTGGCAATGCATATTTGATTGATGGAGTTGTGTCTTCTCGTTGTGATGCATTGCTGGTGTATGTGTAGGTAGGGGTGCACACATAGTGACACTTCCATGTTAACAATCTCAGGCTGATGTGTATCTGACAGTTTATTGTCGAGTAATTTTGTGACATTGTCAGGTAGTGTCATCATTGATTGTCAGATGGTATGTGCCAGAGCAGTGTGCACTAGCCAGCACTGTGATTCCTAGGTGAAGAAGTTGGCCACCAGTTGCGTACGGGCTGCCACCCCCCGTGCCCTTTCCCCTCCCATGCGCAGCGGGCGTGCATGTGGTTGTGGATGTGGGGGCACCACCATGTCCACGGGCAGGCCCCGGCGTGTTGCAACGTTGTGCAGGACACATGCTGCCACTATGATCCTGCACACTATTCGGGGAGCATATAACAGCTGCCCGCCAGAACGGTCAAGGGAGCGAAAGCGTGACTTCAGCACTCCGAATGTGCGCTCCACTATGCCCCGTGTTGCAATGTGGGCTGTGTTGTACCTTACCTCGGGTGGCGTGGTGGGGTTCCGGATTGGGGTCATCATGTGGGGGCTGATAGGGTAGGCACTGTCCCCTGCGGAGGTGGTGATGGGTGTCATTAGTGGTGTTGTGTCATGACCCAGTATCTGACATGCATGCATGTGCAGTGGCATTCATGCTCACCAAGCAGCCATGTATCTCCATGCTGGCCAGCCTCCAGGTCCCGGCATAGTGTAGACATTCTGTAGATGAAGCTGTCGTGGGTGGACCCGGGATAGTTGGCATATACTGATGTGATTATTCCCTTGGCATTGCATACAACTTGCACGTTGATGGAATGCCAGTGCTTGCGGTTTCTATAGATGTGCTCTGTTGCCCTGGGTGGACGTAGAGCCACATGTGTGCAGTCAATTGCACCAAGCACTTTGGGGAATTGAGCCACACCATAGAATTCCTGGATGCACGTCCGCCTTTCTGCATGAGTCCTGGGGAGATATATGTGCCTGCGGACTGATGGCCGTGCAGTGATGATGTTCAAGACCTGGTGTAGGCAGCGTGACTGCGTGGCCTGTGACACACCACCCACTATGGCACTTGTCCGCTGAAAGGATCCAGTGGCCAAGAAGTGCAGTACATTCAGGACCTTCTGCAGGGGGCTGAGTGCTTGGGAGCACAGGGTGGGTGATGTGAGGTCATCCTCCCACTCACTGACCAGGTCCAGTATGATGTGTGCTGGAAACCTGTACCTCCCATACACCTGGTCATCAGGCATCCCGAATAGGCTGGTTCTGGGTGTGAATATTCTGGCCCTGACTCTCCTCCTCCTCCTCCTTTGGTAGCCCACTGCCACTGCTGCTAGGAACGGTATGTTCATCCTGGCATCTGGCTTGTTTATTGATAAGTGCGCAAATTAATGCCTTGCGCGTGTTCTAGGCGAGCGTGTGACCCTCGCACCCCTGGAATCTAGTTCCCACTCCAATAGCGTGTGGAAATTCCCACGCAGCAGGCATACAGGTGCGCTGACGTACTTGCGTGTGTAAGTGCCCGCGCACCCCTGTAATACACGTACATAGGCCAATCGCGTGTATGCGCACTTTTGGCCAATTACACGCGATGTAATACACGTACATTGGCCAATCGCGTGTACGCGCACTTTTGGCCAATTACACGCGATGTAATACACGTACATTGGCCAATCGCGTGTACGCGCACTTTTGGCCAATTACACGCGATGACACTCTGACGTGCAGTATTTCCACGTGTGCTCCGTCATCACGTGCTGAGTGGGGAACGCCCGTGCGGATCACGTCAGACGCGCTTACGCGGTGAGGGACTCTGGTCCAATAGAATCGCGTATGCGTGCTGATGCACTTACGCGCTAAGGCCCTTTCCTCAGATTTCACGCTGACGTGCAGGAATTTCACGTGCCAAATCACTCCGTATCAAGCTGGCCACCCGAAAACACACGGAACACCACGCTCCTGCCCAGAAGGCCGAGTTACTGCCCCCCCAGTGCCCTGAGCAGCCTCCCACGTGCTATCTGCTGCTGCCTGCCTGCCTGCCTGCCTGCTGCCACCGTGCCCTGCCATTTGGTGCCTGCACATCAGCCATCTGCAGGGGTCCAGTTGCTGTGTCCACCCCTGCTGGAACTGAAGACTCCCAACTGGGATTACATCGCTCCACAGCCCAGCCCCAGGACCCAGTTGCCCACCCACACCTGCCTCTGGGGTTGCCATGTCGGGCACTTCGACATCTGGCACCAGTGGCAACCCCAGGCCAGAGGGGCAGAGGGGCACCAGCTTCACTGCCACCGAAGTTGGTGTCCTGGTGGAGCATGTCCTGGGGCAGTATGATGCCCTCTTTGGATCGTCCCGCGCCAGCAAGGAAGGACGGGAGAGGATCTGGGCCGACTGTGTGGTTGCCATCAACGCGGAGGGGGTGGCAACCCGCAACGTCCAGAAGATCAAGAAGCGCTGGGAGGACTTGAGGTCCAGGACCCTTGTGAAGGCCCGGCGCCTCGTGGAGGGGGGCCGGGGCCGCATGAGTTCCATCCAGAAGAGGGTCCTGGAACGCGTACGCCCAGCGCTCCACGCCCAGGTCCTTGAGAGGGAGGCCCGTCTGGAGTTGAGCGGTAAGTGTGCAAGCATTACTGTGTGAGACAGGGCATGTTGCGGTGTGCTGGTTCTATGATACTTGCCTGTATGTGTGACATGGGCCATGTATGCATGTATGTGTGCAGGGACATCATGGTAATGCATGTGCGACCAGTGATGTGTGACCCACATGGTTGTTGCATGTGTTGAAATGTGGCATGGGGAGCCCTATGCAGATTTAGGACATGAGAGCATGCCAGTCTCTGTACCTGGACATGGATGGGGGTGAAGGATGGGTGCTGATGCCAGGTACATATATGGTAGCCATGTCTGTGTGCCTGACCTGCGTGTCTGTGACTTGTGCATGCCATGGATGCATGACACATGTGTGTGACAATGCACAGATTCTGTGACGCACCCAACTAACCCTTGTTTCGCCTGTGTTCGTTGTGTTTGGGGCCAGATGGATGTGACTGAGGTGAAGTGTGTGCATGTGATATGCATGAGCCATGATGCATGTGAGTCACATATCATTGAATGTTTCAAGAGTCAATTGGACATGCATGGAAATGTGCATGGCATGCACCATGCCTGTTACTGTGTGTGTTTTGCCTGGACTGACCCATGTGTTGTGGAGGGACATGATGGAAGTGTACTTTGACAGGGGTGCTCATCTGCTATTGCTTCCTGTCTAGGGGACCATTTTACAGTAGCCTGATGCTTGTGTCCTTTGTCTCCCTCTACGCAGCGGCTAGTGAAGAAGAGGGCGGAGACGGCGCTGTGGAGCAAGGCGGCGGGGATGCCCCCACGGCTGCAGCGGAAGGGGTGGGTGAGCCCCCACAGGGGCCTGCTACGGCGGGAGACGGTGAGGAGCCATCCAGGTTGGTGGTTTGCACAGAGGAGGAGGAGGCCGACACTGGTGCACACATGGGGCCTGGTGGGAGCATCCCTGCTGGTGCAAGTGGTGCAGTCCAGGGCCAGGGGCAGGAGGCAGCACAGGTCACCGTGGAGGTGCCTGTGCATGTCGCTGTCCCTGACCCTGTGAGTGCACCACCATGCACCAGCAGGGATGCCCCGTCCCAGGCCCGTCCGCAGGTAGTGGGGATGTCCATGTCAACTGACTCCCCTCCACCTGCGGCCGTGGGAACCCCTGGCCGCGTGGAGCAGGTCCTGATTGGGGTCGCGATGCGCACGGCTGTGATTCGTGATGACGTGCGTGCTTCCCGGGAGGAGCACGCACGTCATCACGAAGTGCACCGTGCCGACGTGGCCCAATTGGGATCGGCCATGTTTGGGGGGTTCCTGCATGTGTTGGCCAATCTGACGGCCCTCTCCTCCTCTGTGCAGGCTATCCAACGGTCGTTCTCCTTGCCGTCTTCCGGCCCAGATGCCACCATGGCCCCCTGTGGACCTGCCCCGACCAATGCAGCCAGCTCGGTGGGGATCCCATCCCTGCCACAGTTGGGAGTCGGAGGTCCAGCAGGGGTGGACGACACAGCAAGTGGACCCCAGCAGATGGAAGATGTGCCGGCATCATCGGGCAGGGCACGTGCACGACGGCGTCGGTGGTTACCATCAGCCTGGATGCCGTCGTGCTGGCAGAGGCAGTGGCGTCGGAGGCAGCAGCGGGCTCGACGTGGGAGGCATCATGGCTCAGGGCCATCAAGATCAGAGGGGCAGGCATCGGCCGGAGGGCAGGGCAACCCTGGCATGGCGGTGTGTTCCGTGTGGGAGGAGTTTGGCCAGCGGATAGGTGCGGAGCGGCAGCGGGCGGAAGAGGAGCGGCTCGCCATGGCCAGGGCGGAGATCTCCATGCATCGGGCATTGAGGTGGGCTGAGTGCCTCGAGGAGGCTCGCAGGGATTTTGGTGAGCACATGGGGTTGTCCCTGCGAGACCTCGGGGCCAGGACAGAGTCCCGCCTCCAGGACATTGACATGGAGTTCGAGGATGCCCTGGCCAGCATCACCAAGTGAGCCGCAGGACTAGCCCGCTGCCTTTGTATATAGTTTTTTAGTTAGTTAGTGCTAGGTTTCCTTTATTTATTTTTATTATTTTGGACCGCTCGGACAATGGCCACTTTTTTGTACATATTTATTTTATTAGTTAGTATTAGGTTTCATTTGTGCTGTTGGGCTCATGGACCCTGGAACATTCCTGTATATATTGTTATATTTTGGGAGATACATTTTTTAATTTTTTTATTGTTTACACCATGACGTAATGGTTTTTCTTTGATTTCCTACTACATGGTTTTGCTTTGGACAAATTATATTGATTTTTTAATCCTTTGTTTTTTGGTTTATCATTTTTGTTCTCGGACATGGACCTTTTATTTACTTTGCCACATAGTTGTATGTTTTATTGGTTTACTTGATTTGTGTTTTTAATACATTTTTATATTATCTTACACTTGTGTTATTTTCTCTTTGGTTTCTTACATGTCATGATATGGGTTTTGACATTCACTTGCACCCATTGTGTATGTGTGTGTGACAGACATGTGTTCTTTTGCATACTTGCCTTTGGGGTTGTGTCATGTGATTGCATTCACTATGTGGGTGCATGCAATCCTTGCCTGGGTGTTTGTGCTGGGTATGCTGGCCATTACTGCCATGATTGTGTATCGTCAGGACCTGGGGCCAGGGGGACATGGGTGGGGGCCTGCTGGCAGGTTCCCCACAGTGCTGGGGGTGGGGGTGGTGGGAGACATGGGTTGGACATGGGTGGGGGCCTGGTGGAGGGTGTCCCTGGTGGATGGGGGGTGGGGGTGGTGGGAGACATGGGTGGGGGCCTGGTGGAGGGTGTCCCTGGTGGATGGGGGGTGGGGGTGGTGGGAGACATGAGCAGGTGTGCAGGGTAGTTCCCTGTGGTGTGTGCTGCCTGCAGGGGCCGTGGAGGGTGTACAGGTAATGCCTGGGAGCACACAGCCATATCGCGTGTGGAACTTCCCGCGCACCCCTGAAATCCACGTACCCGGCCATATCGCGTGTGGAACTTCCCGCGCACCCCTGCAATCCACGTACCCTGCCATATCGCGTGTGGTACTTCCCGCGCACCCCTGAAATCCACGTACCCTGACTAATCGCGTGTGGAACTTCCCGCGCACCCCTGCAATCCACGTACCCGGCCATATCGCGTGTGGAACTTCCCGCGCACCCCTGAAATCCACGTACCCGGCCATATCGCGTGTGGAACTTCCCGCGCACCCCTGGAATCAATGTACCCGGCCATATCGCGTGTGGAACTTCCCGCGCACCCCTGCAATCCACGTACCCGGCCATATCGCGTGTGGAACTTCCCGCGCACCCCTGAAATCCACGTACCCGGCCATATCGCGTGTGGTACTTCCCGCGCACCCCTGAAATCCACGTACCCGGCCATATCGCGTGTGGTACTTCCCGCGCACCCCTGAAATCCACGTACCCTGACTAATCGCGTGTGGAACTTCCCGCGCACCCCTGCAATCCACGTACCCGGCCATATCGCGTGTGGAACTTCCCGCGCACCCCTGAAATCCACGTACCCAGCCATATCGCGTGTGGAACTTCCCGCGCACCCCTGGAATCAACGTACCCGGCCATATCGCGTGTGGAACTTCCCGCGCACCCCTGCAATCCACGTACCCGGCCATATCGCGTGTGGAACTTCCCGCGCACCCCTGAAATCCACGTACCCGGCCATATCGCGTGTGGTACTTCCCGCGCACCCCTGAAATCCACGTACCCGGCCATATCGCGTGTGGTACTTCCCGCGCACCCCTGAAATCCACGTACCCTGACTAATCGCGTGTGGAACTTCCCGCGCACCCCTGCAATCCACGTACCCGACCATGTCGCATGTGGAACTTCCCGCGCACCCCTGAAATCCACGTACCCGGCCATATCGCGTGTGGAACTTCCCGCGCACCCCTGAAATCCACGTACCCTGACTAATCGCGTGTGGAACTTCCCGCGCACCCCTGGAATCCACGTACCCGGACATATCGCGTGTGCAACTTCCCGCGCACCCCTGCAATCCACGTACCCTGACTAATCGCGTGTGGAACTTCCCGCGCACCCCTGAAATCCACGTACCCGGCCATATCGCGTGTGCAACTTCCCGCGCACCCCTGCAATCCATGTACCCTGACTAATCGCGTGTGGAACTTCCCGCGCACCCCTGAAATCCACGTACCCGGCCATATCGCGTGTGCAACTTCCCGCGCACCCCTGCAATCCACGTACCCTGACTAATCGCGTGTGGAACTTCCCGCGCACCCCTGAAATCCACGTACCCGGCCATATCGCGTGTGCAACTTCCCGCGCACCCCGGTATACACGCACACGTTTATTTTTTCTCTCAGCGCGTGTTTGTGGGTACCCCTTTGTACGTCATTTGTCCTGGAGGGCCACAGTATTGGACATTGATCATGTCTGTATATAGGTGCTATTTGTTGGCGCACCTTTTAGCGCACATTTCTTGCAGGCGCAGAGACGCTACCGCCTGCTTTCTTGTGGCGGTCGTGTTTGTGCCTGTTTGTGCCTGTGCGCTGCTTTGAGCGTGCGCTTTTTTGCCCTATTCTATTCCATGAATACGTGTTGTATGCGAGCGTGTGGGCGTTCCGCGCACTTGCCTTCTAAACTTTCCCCGTGCCGCCCACATTCTTCCCCATTCCGAGTGTTGTGCCCCATTTTATTCCCCATTCCGAGTGTCCCGCCCTGTGTTCCGCCTACTTTAGAGCTGTGCGCTGCGCTCGGAGTGATAGCGCAGTGGCCGTGGCGCACGACGTTGGTTGACCTGTGCGCCGGCCTGCGCCGCGCGCTTTTTCAGCGCACGTCCTCTGCTTTTCTTGCGCACGGACTTCCATGAATCGACGTGCGCTGGTTTCCCTGCGCTTTTCGCTTATTTTCGGCGCAGCGCACGTATTGGCCCCTCTGCGCCGGGATTTTCGGCGCACATTTATTCCATGAATCGGCCTGTTTGTTTTGTAGTACACACATATTTCGCAGAGATGGAGTACATCGTACTTTTGCTGGCAATCAGATTTTTCTGCAGAATATACAAAATGCATTGCAACCTTTTTTTGGAATGACTGCAATCCAGTTTGCAGTAGGTGTGAAGTTTTTTAAACACAAAAAAACACCACAAAAAGGCACTTTTCATAGCCACCACTTCCTCCCAGAGAAAAATGCAAAATAAGCGAACTCCCTTAGTGCCCAATCCCGACTAGTTTTGTTCCCCTTAGGCCTTCCCCCTGTTTGATGAGAATATTGCTGTATAAAAACAGTTTGTAACATGTTTACTGCAGAGCGCTCTCGGCGTGAGCAGAGTAGATTCGACTTGCCCTATTTTATATACAGCTTTCTGTATCTCCAGCACTTGGTCTTGGTCTCATTCCCTCGTGGGATGCATTATTATTGACTCCATTGGGAGATTTAACTGTTCTCTTGGGGGGTCGCTCACTGACATTGGCAACCCCGGCGTAGAAGCATTCCTTTCCATCCTTCTGACACGAGACGTCCCCCTGCTTTGACCCAGAGCGTGCTCCCTCAAGAGCTACCCACCAATGGCAACCGGTACACCTAGACCTGCGCACGCAGTAGGGTGAGAGGGTTCGGATCCCCCTTTACAAAACCCACTGTACCACTCGCGTGGTATTTGAGCGAGGAGCGGCGCACTGACCGATCAGTCCAGAGGGTCTCGGATCAAGACGGACATGTGAGTATTAAGTGTGGGTGATATTGAAAGGTGGGTGGGAGTCAGATTAGAGGGTGTATATTTTTAAACTGTATATTTTGGGTGAAAAAGGAGTGAAAAATCTGTAGCACTAGGGTTCTGGGCCATTTCTTTTTCTCTATATTCCATCCTACTCTCACACTATCAAATATGGCCATTAGGACTGTAAAGTGAAAGGTGAATAGAGGTTAAGGGATCCTATCTCCATTGGGGGGTGGAAGGCGGCACTGCATAGTACCCTCTCGACTAGTACAGGATATATCAGTGTGGGAAAATTGAGGAAAAAGAGGATAACGTAGGGGTCTCAGAGATAGACCCGGAGTAGTATTTAGAAACGCTTTTTTCCATACATATTGTTAATGTTTTTGTTGTATGTGAAGTATGTTAAGTGGTGGTCCTTTATGAAAAAGAGTGTTGTTTTTGTGTGTAAGTATTAATGAATATGTTTGACACTGTATGAAACGTGATGACACCCCTCGCGCATATTTGTAAGACCCTGTCAGGGTATGCAGAAAAGATCAATAAGTACCACGACCAATGGGTTGTGGAGCTGAAGGGAGAAGGGTTACCCCAAGTCTGGCCAGAGGGAGGGTCCTTTGATAAAGCGGTACTAGACATGGTCGCTACCTGCTTGTCCATTAAATATAAGGGGGAAACATTTGCAGAACAGAAGAGAGATATTGGACTTGTGGCGCCTGTTTGAGGAAGTGCCCCTGGAAAAACGCAACGAGAATAAAACGTCTTCCCTGTCAACAACTGGAAGTGAAGGGCCGATCACACAGAGCGAGAAAATGATAGAAGTAACACGTGTATACCCCTTATTGTCAAAACCAGTACCTGCATAAGGATAAAGTGATCCCGAATATGTAGCACAACCCACAGCACCTTCCACAGTAAAACCATCTAGCACGGCACCACACCCTTATGAGAGCCAAGGGGTAACTAGACAGGTAAGTACCTCCACCTTCGATATTGAAAAGTTTACACAGGACCTAGACTCACAACTAACAATGGCCCAAACTGAGTTATCCCGTCTAAGAGTTATGGGAGAACAAGCGGGGTCACTCAGCCCCTGGGGAGAATGTGATGAAATGCCCCAGTCAATTGTAGGGGCAGGGGAAGATGGATGGAAGAAGGGAGAGATATTATTCTGAATAAATGACACCCCCACACGAATCATAGAACTAAACGCAGCTGACAGTGAACGTGAGGTAGAAGAGGGAGGGGTGGCGTCAGACCGTGAGGAAGAATATTATAGTGACTTAGAGGAGCAGGAAGAAGAAAGAAGAAGGCTGGGATTTGCCACTGGTGGGGCTTCTTTTGGAGGGGGGTTGCATCCCATGGAAGAATGGAGAGGGAGGCTCAGGAACTGAACAGGGTGCATAGCTGTGATCAGAAAGACAGGGAAGAAGATACATACTAAAAGGGGGTGGGAGAAGTTCACAGTTGCCATAGGAGGGCAGGGAGGCCAAATTACATACCATGGGCTCAAATGGACAAGGCCAACTTATTCAAACAGCTACCCCCACTGTCAGGTGGCGCCAGCAAGTGGATATATACATTTGAGAAACATACAGCAGGAGTGGCCTCGGCGGTGGGGGTTGTTAAAAGCCTGATGGTATCCGCAGGAGGAGACCAAGCCAACAGGGTCTGGGCAAAGGTGGGGTTCCCCGGAATAACATTAGACTGTGACCTCCATGACGGGGCCTCGTTCAACACAGTGTGAGCACGTATGTGGGATGCATTGCGAGAAACATTCCCAGACATTACAGATTTACAGTCAGTAATGCAATGTACAATGAATGATGAGGAAGATGCAATATCTTTCAGTCTCCGGGTGTAGGACATGTGGAGGGCCGGAACGGGGACGGCCTGGGACCAATCATCGTCCCTGTTCTACTTCATTATAAAAAGGGGGCTCCCGAAAGAGGTGCAGAATGCTGTTGATAAAATAGCTGGGATCAAAGCAAAGGGATGGCCTGAAATTCAAAGCATCATAGTGTATCACTGTAAGAGGATCAAAGAGAAGGAAATGGAGATATCCCAGATAGCCCAGCGGTGGTTGGCAGACAAAGCTAAATTAGTGCAAAGTAAACCGTTGAAGGTCAGTGCAGTGGCACAGCCAACATGGCAGGAAGGGAGCGGGAGGAGGAAGACAGCCAGATGGGAATACCAAGGCAAATGGTGGCCAATTGGACATGTAACAGCCAGGATCAGTGGTCAGGGGAAAATTAATATGAGGGGCCACAGTGGTTATCAAGAGGGGGGAGGGGCAGTAGAGGAGGAGGATTCAGGGGATCAAGAGGAGGAGGTGCGGGATATGGAGGGCCTTGAGGGAGAATGCAAGGACAATGTTGGAATTGTGGGAGATGGGGACATTTTATGAGAGAATATCGTAGCAGGCCTAGTAACCCCTATCCAAACGAACACCAGACTGGACACCCCCACCCAGGGAGCCCCTATGGGCTACCGATGGGCAGGAATAGACGAGACAGCCAGCCCGACCCAAGATACATGAATAAGTGCCCAACGCCCACGCAAAATACGTCTCGACACCCCCAGTGCCATGACAATACTACCCCCATGTGCAGTAACGCTCACACCACTAGAGCAAATGGTGCACCAACAACCCTATATAGAGGTACAACAATGGTAACAGGAAATGTTTTTGATGTGGATGAACTCCCATGGCATTCAGCATAGGACAGCCCACAGAGAACACTTGCGTGTCCAGTACTGTCGATGACCCGAAACGCAGCAGAGGAACCACTGGTGGGGGAGGCGATAGGAAACAAACAATTAATTTTTATGGTGGATTCGGGAGCAGAAAAATCATGCCTCAAGGAAGGCAGGATCCCGCTTTCTAATTGGACCTTGGAAACGCAAGGATTCTCTGGAGCAGTGGCCAAGGTTCCATACACTGAAGAGCTAGACATAACAGTGGGGGGAAAAACCATACGTGCGCCCCTGCTGTACTATGAAGAGACACCCATTAATTAGCTGAGGAGGGATCTTCTCAACAAACTCAACATGACCATATCCTTCAATGATAGGGGGATAGTGTACTCTACACCAGGTATATGTGCGATCCGCACCATGTTAGTGATTCACACACACAATAGAATTTCCCTCAAACACGTGGCATACCTGTTAACCCAGACATGTTCTTACAAGGATTGAGAATACTTGCGAGGGTAGTACCAGAATTGAAAGTAAAAAAATGGTGGGTTCCTTCAGAATTCGTTTTTCGCCCAATCACGGACCCAGAAATAGTGCTTGGATCCATAGTATCCATCAACATACGTGCAGTACAAGAGTCATCCCAAAGAATAACAGTAATAGCAATGAATATGCAGGGGTGCCAGTGGAGGACAGTGCTGTGCATCAATACCAATACAGCCCTGCGAGACATGACAGATGAGGAACTTTTTTGTGACACAGAGGACGAAGGCGAAATAGTGATGGAAATTGGAATCCCCTCTGATATCATGTTCCAAAGAAGTTAAGTGCCACTACCCCTAGTAGCAGTGCTTAAAGCTCCACCAGCCTACTTTGAGGAAGATAGGTCCCAAGTATCATAGCAGCTGTGGACCACAGGACCACATGATGTAGGTTTACTGCACAAAGTGACCCCAGTGAAAATCAAGCTCAAACCAAGGGCCATTTTGCTTCGAGTGAAACAATATCCCCTATCTAGAGAAGCTGAGGAAGGGATAAAAGACACACATTATGCACTAATGACACAAGGAATAATAGTGCCATCTAACTTGCCCTGTAACACTTGCATCTACCCAATTAAATAAACTAAGGGAGGGGCGGGGAGGATGATCCACACCTACGCCCCCTCAATGACGTAGTACAGAACGAGTTCCCCCTAGTCCTGAATCCTGCTTCAATTCTATGCAATATCCAACAGAGGCCACTCACTTCACGGTGGTGGACCTAAAAAACGCCTTCTTTTCAATTCCACTTGACCAAGGTTCATGGTACCTGACAGCATTTACACAAGGGGGGGAGATATGAGCACTGTAGCTTGCCCCAAGGGTATTGTGAAAGCCCCAGTATTTTCAACAGGATATTACATGAGGATCTTGGGAACATATACACAACGAGTCCCATAATTCAGTATGTTAACGATTTGTTATTCTGCAGTAAGGATAAAAGAGAGTGCAGAAGGGACTCTTTCAATTTGCTAACACACCTTGTGCAGAAAGGGTACAAGGTAGACAGACAAAAACTGCAATACTGCTCGACTGAAGAGTTATACTTAGGTCAATTGATATCCAAAGACGGTAAAAGAATCATACCTGACAGGGCAGCCACAATAAAAGCAGTAAAAGAGCCCAATACAATAAAAGAGATGCAAAAGTTTCTCGGCGTGTGTAATTACTGCCGTGCATGGCTATTGGATTATGCAGCATTCACAAAGCCCCTTTTGCAGGCATTAAAGGAAGCACAGTGGGAAAACACACATTTACAATGGACACAGGAAATGCACACTGCTTTTGACAGTCTCAAAGAACTGATATCCATTGCCCCGGTTCTTGCGACCCACAATTATGAGCAAGAGTTTTATTTGTTCTCACAATGTAAAGGCACACTCACGACAGCTGTACTGACACAAAAGACATCCTTGGGTCACAAGCCCCAAGCATTCTACAGTGGAACACTAGATGCAGTAATGCTAGGACACTTTGCATGCGAACAGGCTCTCGCAGCCATCGCGTTCACAATAGTAAAAAGCTCTACCATTGTGATGGGATGCTCTGTCACGTTGTACGTGGAACACTCCCCATTTGCCATCCTTGAGAGATCGAAAAGCACACTAACCATTCAAAGAGCCACAACATATGAATTGATTATTTCCACTGCACACATTCATATTGAGCATTGCAAAAGTGTAAACCAAGCCACATTCATCACAGAAGCATGTACAGTAGAAGACATGCAACAGCACAACTGCGATACATACACAGGAGATGATGGTGACATGCCCAAAGCACACGAAAACACACTGTCAGAAGGAGAAATATACTTTGTAGATAGGTCAGCCGCTATAGATTGTAAGATGGGAGAAAAGCATGTGGGAGCAGCAGTAGCGAGGGTGGAGGACGGGGAGTTTGAAGTAATTGTGCAAAAAAGATTACCACCACATTTTTCCACCCAAGCAGCAGAACTGGTAATGCTCATAGAGGCGTTGCAGACCGCAAAGGGTTGCAGAGTAACAATCTACAGAGACTCTGCCTACATGGCAACAACAGTACATGGAGGGTTAGCAAGATGGGGGAGATGCGGGTTCTGAAGGACAGATGGGTCCCCAGTTCAGCACGCAGCACTACTAGGAGAACTAAGTGATGCATTAAAGAAACCTACGCTTATAGCAGTTGTGAAATGTCAGGCCCATACGCGAAGTGATGATGTCATCTCATTGTGGAATGCCATAGCAGATGCTGCCGCAAAGGATGCCTCCTATTAGCCAAAACCCCTGACAGGTGAGTACATATTATAAAAGGCAGTGGAGGACACACAACCAGAAGGGTTTAAATCATTACCAGTCCCCCAGATCATTGAGCTTCATCAAGACGCACCTAGCGAAGAAAAGGAGATGTGGGTAAAAAGGGGGTGCAGCAAGTCATCCATGGACCTGCTATGAAGGCAGAATAACACTGGCAAGGTAGTGATGCCAGCAAAATTACTAGAGGTTGCATTTAAACAGTTACACTTCCCAGCTCACAATGTAAAGCAGCACATCATTGCAGACATACAGGACAATTGGTTTTCCCCCGGAGTACAGGAACATGTAATCAAGCTGATAATAGAATGTATCACCTGCTAAACATACAACTCCAGCATGACATTAAGGACCCTCAGAGGAACATTTCCAAAACCCGAAGGGCCCTTCAGAGAACTACTAAAGACGTGGAAGAGTCTCTCCAAGGGGTTATTCACCCAAGTACAGGTCATTTGGCTGTGTTCGTGCTGGTAGAGAGATTCCCAGAAACCCCCCTTATTTTGCATAAATTAACTTTGGGTTTCACCCTAAGTTAACAGGGCGATCCTGACATGGACCCTTTGCTCACTGTTCTTAGAGAGGCACAGCTTCACCTCACGGATAATGCCCAACAAGGCTGAAACACGTGTCTGGGGTTGCTGTTGGTACTCTTGTTCAGAGGAGAATTGCCTAGTATTTTGGTGCTGAACTGCCCCTGGGCAGGACAAAGACTGATAAGCAGGGAAATTTCTTCTCTGTGAAAGGGACAGTGAGCTAAAGACTTGGTAGAGTCTATCCTAGGGGATATTCACCCAAGAACTGGTCATTTGGCTGTGTTCGTGCTGGTAGAGAGAATCCCAGACCCCCCCCCCCTTGTTTTGCATAAATTAACTTTGGGTTTCACCCTAAGTTAACAAGGCAATCCAGACGTGGACCCCTTGCTCACTGTTCTTAGAGAGGCACAGCTTCACCTCACTGATGATGCCCAACAAGGCTGAAACACGTGTATGGGGTTGCTGTTGGTACTCTTGTTCAGAGGAGAATTGCCTAGTATTTCGGTGATAGACTGCCCCTGGGCAGGACAAAGACTGATATGCAGGGACATTTCTTCTCTGTGAAAGGGACAGTGAGCTAAAGACTTGGTAGAGTCTCTCCCAGGGGTTATTCACCCAAGAACAGGTCATTTGGCTGTGTTCATGCTGATAGAGAGATTCCCAGACCCCCCTTGTTTTGCATGAATTAACATTGGGTTTCACCCTAAGATAACAGGGCGATCCAGACGTGGACCCCTTGCTCACTGTTCTTAGAGAAGCACAGCTTCACCTCACTGATGATGCCCAATAAGGCTGAAACACGTGTATGGGGTTGCTGTTGGTACTCTTGTTCAGAGGGGAATTGCCTAGTATTTCGGTGCTGGACTGCCCCTGCGCAGGACAACGACTGATATGCAGAGAAATGTCTTCTCTGTGAAAGGGACAGTGAGCTAAAGACTTGGTAGAGTCTCTCCCGGGGGTTATTCACCCAAGAACAGGTCATGTGGCTGTGTTCATCCTGGTAGAGAGATTCCCAGCCCCCCCTTGTTTTGCATAAATTAAGTTTGGGTTTCACCCTAAGTTAACAGGGCGATCCAGATGTGGACCCCTGGCTCACTGTTCTTAGAGAGGCACAGCTTCACCTCACTGATGATTCCCAACAAGGCTGAAACACGTGTATGGGGTTGCTGTTGGTACTCTTGTTCGGAGGAGAATTGCCTAGTATTTCGGGGCTGGACTGCCCCTGGGCAGGACAAAGACTGATTTGCAGGGAAATTTCTTCTCTGTGAAAGGGACAGTGAGCTAAAGACTTGGTAGAGTCTCTCCCAGGGGTTATTCACCCAAGAACAGGTTATTTGGCTGTGTTCGTGCTGGTAGAGAGATTCCCAGACCCCCCCCTTGTTTTGCATAAATTAACTTTGGGTTTCACCCTAAGTTGACAGGGTGATCCAGACGTGGACCCCTTGCTCACTTTTCTTAGAGAGGCACAGCTTCACCTCACTGATGATGCCCAACAAGGCTGAAACACGTGTATGGGGTTGCTGTTGGTACTCTTGTTCAGAGGAGTATTGCCCAGTATTTCGGTGCTGGACTGCCCCTGGGCAGGACAAAGACTGATATGCAGGGAAATGTCTTCTCTGTGAAAGAGACAGTGAGCTAAAGACTTGGTAGAGTCTCTCCCAGGGGTTATTCACCCAAGAACAGGACATTTGGCTGTGTTCGTGCTGGTAGAGAGATTCCCAGACCCCCCCGTTGTTTTGCATCCATTAACTTTGGGTTTCAGCCAAAGTTAACAGGGTGATCCAGACGTGGACCCCTTGCTCACTTTTCTTAGAGAGGCACAGCTTCACCTCACTGATGATGCCCAACAAGGCTGAAACACGTGTATGGGGTTGCTGTTGGTACTCTTGTTCAGAGGAGAATTGCCTAGTATTTCGGTGCTTGACTGCTCCTGGGCAGGAAAAAGACTGATATGCAGGGAAATGCCTCTCTGTGACAGGGAGAGTGAGCTAAAGACTTGGTAGAGTCTTTACCAGGGGTTATTCACCCAAGAACAGGTCATTTGGCTTTGTTTGTGCTGGTAGAGAGATTCCCAGACCCCCCCGTTGTTTTGCATCCATTAACTTTGGGTTTCAGCCAAAGTTAACAGGGCGATCCAGACGTGACCCCTTGCTCACTGTTCTTAGAGAGGCACAGCTTCACCTCACTGATGATACCCAACAAGGCTGAAACACGTGTATGGGGTTGCTGTTGGTACTCTTGTTCAGAGGAGAATTGCCTAGTATTTCGGTGCTGGACTGCTCCTGGGCAGGACAAAGACTGATATGCAGGGAAATGTCTACTTTGTGAAAGGGACAGTGAGCTAAAGACTTGGTAGAGTCTCTCCCAGGGGTTATTCACCCAAGAACAGGCCATTTGGCTGTGTTTGTGCTGGTAGAGAGATTCCCAGAGACCCCTGCCCCTTGTTTTGCATAAATTAACTTTGAGTTTTACCCTAAATTAACAGGGCGAGCCAGACGTGGACCCCTTGCTTACTGTTCTTAGAGAGGGACAGCTTCACCTCACTGATGATGCCCAACAAGGCTGAAACACATGTTTGGGGTTGCTGTTGGTACCCTTGTTCAGAGAAAATTGCCTAGTATTTCGGTGCTGGACTGCCCCTGGGCAGGACAAAGACAGATATGCAGGGACATTTCTTCTCTGTGAAAGGGACAGTGAGCTAAATACTTGGTAGAGTCTCTCCCAGGGGTTATTCACCCAAGAATAGGTCATTTGGGTGTGTTCGTGCTAGTAGAGAGATTCCCAGACCCCACCGTTGTTTTGCATCCGTTAACTTTGGGTTTCAGCCAAAGTTAACAGGGCGATCCAGACGTGACCCCTTGCTCACTGTTCTTAGAGAGGCACAGATTCACCTCACTGATGATACCCAACAAGGCTGAAACACGTGTATGAGGTTGCTGTTGGTACTCTTGTTCAGAGGAGAATTGGCTAGTATTTCGGTGCTGGACTGCTCCTGGGCAGGACAAAGACTGATATGCAGGGAAATGTCTACTCTGTGAAAGGGACAGTGAGCTAAAGACTTGGTAGAGTCGCTCCCAGGGGTTATTCACCCAAGAACAAGTCATTCAGCTGTGTTTGTGCTGGTAGAGAGATTCCCAGACCCCCGCCCCCTTGTTTTTCATAAATTAACTTTGGGTTTCACCCTAAGTTAACAGGGCGATCCAGATGTGGACCCCTTGCTCACTGTTCTTAGAGAGGCACAGCTTCACCTCACTGATGATGCCCAACAAGGCTGAAACACGTGTATGGGGTTGCTGTTGGTACTCTTGTTCAGAGGAGAATTGCCCAGTATTTCGGTGCTGGACTGCCCCTGGGCAGGACAAAGACTGATATGCAGGGAAATTTCTTCTCTGTGAAAGGGACAGTGAGCTAAAGGCTTGGTAGCGTCTCTCCCAGAGGTTATTCCCCCAAGAACAGGTGATTTGGCTGTGTTCGTGCTCATAGAGAGATTCCCAATCTGCCCCGCCCCATTATTTTGCATATAGACTATGCAGATATGGGAGATCGCTGTAATGGGGCTCGATATTTGATATTTGTTGTATACCCCTTCTCTCGGTGGCCCCTGTGCTCATCCAGATGCACGGTGTCTATCCAAATTCTTAGTACGAGAGGTACGATAGGTGTTCCCTCGCTGGGGTATGCGAGGGAACTCATTTGTGAATTACATGTTCAAACACATCACAGCAATGCTAGGTATAACCGACAAGCTCTGTACGATTTATCATCCATAATCGAATGGTGTCGTGGAGAAAATGAACGGGTTGCTCAAGAGTAGATTGTCAAAACTGTGTCATACACTCAAGAAGAACTTGTATTGTTAACCCCTAGCGCTTTTTAGAATGAGAAACCAACCTAGCAAGGACCACCACCTGTCACCCCACAAGATTGTGACAGGGAGAAGGATGCACACAGCCCACTCTCCCTTACGCAGGCAATCATATGCGCACCAAAGTGCTGCAATTCTAGGAGAAGGTTTTCATGAGTACCTCAGAAATTTGACAAGAGCGGCTTTAGCCATAGCCAAACAACTAGTGCCCCCGTTCACACAGGAAAATGCCATTGACACAGTAACCCCAGCCACAGATAGCCCTGACTGCCAGTTGATGACAGGCGACATGGTATACGTGAGGAGTTTTGTGCAAAGATGGAACGGGCCAAGATTTTCCAGTCCATACAAAGTAACATACTGCACTCCCACCTCGGTTAAGGTTCAGGTCCTGAAGTACTGGGTACATTTGTCAGATGTTCGTAGAGCCCATGGGAGCATAGACTGCACGGATCACAAAGGTAACAGGGATGAGCATAGTACCCAAACGTGGACAATGGGAACTGTGAGAATCTAAGAACAGGTGTCCGGGATGACACAAGAGCATAGAACACATTAATGAAGAAGTGTAAATAAATAGTTCCTCCAAGCATTGGTGATATGCGTGGCAAGATGAAATAAGAACAACATTATTTTCTCTCTCTCTCTCTCTCTCTCTCTCTCTCTCTCTCTCTCTCTCTCTCCTTCCATTTTTTCTTTCTTGATTTCACAGTTAAAATGTATATAATAATAGATTTTTCTTCCTCAGCAGTAAATTCAATCAACAGGGATTTGCCCCCCTCGGTTCCCCTCATCCAGACTTGGGGTGTGGGAGAGGAAAATGGAAGGACACGAAAAACAAAAATATTGATGTCCCTGTAACTCACCTATGAAAGTGAAAGAAAAGAAAATGAAAATAGGAAGAGCTGAGTTTAAGTGGGCGAATGTATGATAAGTAAAACACAAAAAGGTGATATACATGATTAACAAATGCTCATATTTCATTTATTAGGAGCTACAATGGGCATGGACGAGGCCCTCATGGCAACAACTAATAGTGTAGATAGAAATAGAAGAAGGAGATATGTTTATCCTAGTTATTCATATGAGTGTATGTTGTTTGTGTGTGCAGTATTATTGTTTTACACATTATTTGGCCTGTTCTTGTATTGAAGTTGATATAGGCCTACGAGGCCTAGGAGGACCATGAAAGCCAGTACAATAGGATGACACCTAGTACAGCGATGCAAGCCACCCCACAGTACCCATATGTGAATAAATTGGATTTCAGTGTATACACAATGAACAAACAAACTCCTTCAGAACTCACGTGGGTGCAGAATCACCCACATCCAACAACCATGCCTGTTCCTGAAACATCAACGGCAAAAGATCCAACCACTAGATAAGGGGGTAATGATGACAAACAAATGGCCATCGCTTATTATGACATATATACACAATGGGAGGATTGGAGGGTGACAAGCAGACCCAAGGAAGTGAGGGGGGTGGGCCTAGAAGGAAGAAGAGGGGAACACAACAGGAAAGATGGGAAGAGTATTATACATTTGGGTTAGACACAGTTGATGATCCCATCACCCCCACCTGACAAACAAATTGTATGCAGACATGAGCAGCACGGCAAAACAAACAACTTACGAAAGTTGTTATGTGTGCTCACAAATACCTCATGCCTGGGGCACAGCCAAGGTGTTTCTGCCACAAGAAATTCCATTTGCAGAGGCCCAATGTCTCCCACACCTCGCACTATGCCGTATAAAAAACATTTTTCAAGCACACACAGTTTTGTTAGAACTTTTGCAGAACGAGCGGACATGTTACTCATGGCCGTAAGGTGTAATTTGTGTAAAGGCAAAAAGAAGAAATACTGTGTAAGGCAGAAGCACTCCGAGGGCTGTCTGAAGAAATTCTCTCATGGGTACAGAAAACATGCACTCCCATATGGACCGAACACATAACTAAATTCACTTGGGTTACTGTCATCGAGAAACCCCTCAAATTGCTAAAGGACAATAGCTATGAACTGTGTTTCCATGGAGAACGGAAAAGGAATATGGGGGGAAAATAAAAACTGCAACAAAACTCTCATAATACCTGACATGAAAAAGGGAACAGCTGCAATGATGGACACATATTGGGTTTGCGAAAACATGGCATACCTGCATCTCCCACAATCATGGAGAGGCACATGCTCCCTGGCAACGCTGCATTCTGCATCAATGGTGATCTCAGAAAGCCATATTCATGAAGGAAGCACACAAGTGGCAGCCCCAAATGAGCCATCACCCATGCCACCTGAAGATGTTCCAGTGTATGCCATGTACAAAGAAGGTGGTCAAAATCGGCTGCTAAGGAAGAAGCGATCCGTGAACTACATTTCAGCCAAATCATTAGAGCTCTTGGCCCAAATACTGGATCGATTCCGGTAGTTCAGCTCCGTAGAGACATTTTTTGCTTCCCTCGTTTCCAGCATCCAGGCGAGAGAAAATGCCAATTGGTTACAGATCACAAAGTGGGAGCTCATTCAGTTGGCCAACGACACTGAAGAAGGGTTCAATGTCATCAAGGTGGAGCTCAGAGCCCTGAGATTAATGACGATGCAAAACAGATATGTGCTGGACTTGTTAACAGCAATCGATGGAGGTGTTTTCCGAAGAATCAGGAGCGCATGTTGCACATATGTACCTTCTGCAGATGCTGAAAATGTTTCCCTCTCACACGTCATAGCAGCAGTGCACGAACTCAGAGAATGGATGAAGAACGAAGGAGGGGCACAGCCCATCACCTTGTTTGATCATCTTTTTTCGTGGGTATCATCCTGGCTAGGAATGACGGTAAAGCTCCTCATTCAACTCATCGTCTTTTTGCTCCTCATTTTATGTGTGTGCCAATTGGGACTTCGATTCTGCACAAATGCAGTGCCAAATGGTACGATGATGATGGTGACAATGGGTCGTGCAAATGGTGTGGCACAAATCAAACATGAGGCAGAGGTGCAAACAGGGGATATTTCAGAGCCCAAATATAGAATGACTGCCATATACAAAACAGAGCGGATAGTTTTTATCACACAACCATAAAAGAACCTAGAGAGTTACAATGGTATAAGGAAGTATGGGTGGACCTGTAGGGTGAGGGAGGGTGCATTTATATGACCTGCACACCGATGAATATGCTAGAAGGGGGAATAGCCTCAGAACAGTATGCAGGGCATGGATGCCAATAAAAGGGACACCTGCATGGGATGAGGCAGTAGAAGAGGAGGAACAACATAAGAGATTGGGACAGCTACAGTATTCATTACTTAAGTAACAAAAGGGGGGAATAAGTGGAAGGAGAGGACATTTAAACCCCCCCTCCCCTATTCCTACACTTCCTGGGCAGGCCCAGTCGCAGCTGCTTTGGGTTCAGGGCCCCGGGCCCGCAGCACCTGTGCGGGAACACCCCTAGGAACTGTGACCCCCTTGTAGCACCCCTTACAACAGCATAGGAAGAGACGTGGATGAGACTCCATTTTGTAAGTCACTGACTCCATTTTGTAATGTTAAAACAGTCGTGAAGTTACAGAAACAAACACAGGTCTGCAGCTCTCTTAGCCAGGCGCTCACTGCAAGCAAGTTCCTCCCCCCACCTTCACACCCTTGCCGCCTCTGCAGTTGTCCGGTTCCCATGAGAAGGCTGGCAGCAAGAATGTAACAACATCCACACTGTATCTTCTGTCTTCCGTCTTACCTCAGTGACCAGATACAGCCCTCAGCAGGGGCCAGAGCAGAAGCTATCTGTCTCTATAAAACTGCCAGACACCCCCACAGACCCTGGCCATAAAAAAACATAATCCCCATGCCCCTTAGGATAGAGTCAACTGCTAGGAATGGCCCTTGAGTTCATTTGATCGTTTGTGCTCCAATATAGACAGAGCCAACATGCCTTTTGCATACAGGATTGCATAAACCAAATGGGGTCCAATGTGTATACGAGTGAACAATATTATATATATAACCATAGACACTTATGTTAAACCTTAACGTTGAACGTATGATGTATATTAACGAGGGACATACGAATGCTCATTGAAATTAATTGCAACCATGTAATGTACAATCAATAGATAATTGTACACACCAACATTAAGCTACCTCATTTTTCTAAGTGCATAAAAACAAATGTAATGTATGTGTAATATCGTGTATATTGACAAGCCACAATCTCCACTAAAGTTGCACAAACAAGCTCTTAATTATGAATTGCCTTTTTCTCTATAAATATAAAAGACGGACATTGATTCGAGCACGTGTTTTTGTTTGATATACTCTTCTGTTTTTCTTTGTTATGATAAGAGGGTTCTACGTTATTTCGCTGCAGTATTTTTCATCGCAGGTTTTTTCATCGCTGTTTTTTTCTGAAAAACTCATCCTTTTTTTTTTTATTCCCTTACACCCACAACCATATATTTAATTTTTTAACCCCCCCCCCCAAAAGAAAAACGATGAGTTTTTTTTCGAAATAAAAACGGCGATGATAAAACACGCAATGAAAAATACTGCAGTGAAATGTGTGTATACTGATAAGAGTGCCTAGTCAAATAGAAAATAGAGTATGCTTCAACCTAGTACGACTCGTGTGTAACACAGCACGTCACGTGTAAAAAGCTTGTATGTAAAATTGTGCTCTTCTAAAAGGTCTTGTTTCTCTGCACAACAAGGAACCGTACCACAAAGAAGTCTTGATTCCCTCATGTCCATCAAAGTGTCAAATAGGTCAGCGAAGAGTTAATGATGCTTTGGACATTCGATCAATGAACCCCCACAATGAAATTTATACCGACAATGATGTGTGCTTTCTGTGACCCAGTCATTTCAGCTATATATTTAGAATCCTCTTTGTTGTTACCAGGTGGACACACCAGACCATACAATGACCCCATGAGCTATACCCCCAAGTAGTATATTCTCAATTGTTTAAACAGGTCAAGCGCAGTATTTAACAGATGAAGCCTGTTTTATGACCGGTAATAAATAACAAACCTCTGAACTATGCTTCTACAAGTATTAAGATACAGGTCTCTGAGGTCACCGGATGAACAAATCATGGTAGTGAATGAATGGGAATGTGTGGCCACAAGGGCACATGTTACATGAGTAGGATGGCACAGGAAACCTAAGTGTCAACACAGCATACCAACTCGATGAGCCCAGCTGACCAATTGAACCGGGATACAACGTCATCTTACCACGTGCCTTCGGACCAACCGATTACCTCTGACCCTATGGCATCTATAAGTGACCTCCCTTAGTAACCAATCACGACTACTTTTGTGCCCCTTAGGCCTTTCCCTTGTTTGATGACAATATTGTTGTATAAAAACAGGTTATAAAATGTTTTCTGCAGAGCGCACTTGGCCTGAGCAGAGTAGATCCTGCTTGCCCTATTTTAGATAAAGCTTTCTGTATCTCCAGATCTTGGTCTAATTCCCTCCTGAGATGCGTTATTATTGATTCCATTGGGAGATTTAACTGTTCTCTTGGGGAGTCTCTCACTTACAATGTATATAAAGAGAATCCTAGTAAACATTTATCAAATTTATATTATCTATATTCAATGAAAAAACTTTGTTACAGGAACATTATGGTTAAGTTGATCTACTAAAAACCTATGAAATACAGTAAAAAAATGTTGTTAAAGGAACGTTATGGTTAAGTTGCGCTACTAAAAACCTGTGAAATTCAGTGAAAAAAACTATGTTAAAGGGACATTATAGTTTCAATTAAAACCGAAAAACCTCTGAAAGTCGCCAGTTATGGTAACCTAAGCAACCATAACTCGCGCCACCACTGTGCACTGCTAAGACTAACACCCAGGACATAAAGGATGACTCACAAACATCATTGATGACATCACTGATGGCATCACATGTCTGGCTCCCTCTTTTTTCCTTTATTGACATATGTAGGCCAGTAACAATCAGGAACTAACAATTCAAATAAAAAGTATTATATTTATAGACAAGCTTCAAATATGTTCTTACAGTAATTCACTTGGGGTTCACTCATAGCATATGAAACATATACATAGGGGAAAACATAGACTTGGAAGACAGCGATGCTTTCTATGTATGAAGATGATCAGTAAGGTTATCAACACTTTTTATAGTTCTGCTGTTTTATTATTACTGTACTTTCCCTGGATACTTTCCTTAGGATCTAGTCACATTATGTGATAGTTATACACATGGAAGTAGTAGCTTTGAAGCAGCGCAATTATTTCTGTGCATGAAGATAATCAGTAAGGTTATGAAGATTGTTTGGTAATACTACTGTTCTTTTGTTCACTTCATTTTCCCTGCATATGCTCATATGTGTTGTTGTCTGTTTGTGTTTTGTTTGCAATTATGCAATTATGTAGTAAGTGGGTTTTATTAGCTATTTATTAAATGTTTTATAGTATGCAAAACTCTTATAAGAAAGCATTTATCATTTTACTATTCAACATGGCAAGATTATTAATATTGCACCTCCATCATGTATGCTGCACACAATGCCTTGTTTCTACATGAGTAGCTTAGTATACTGGAAAGAACTTCATAATAGAATGCTATTTGTATAAATGCACTGCTTAATGCACAATGTACCTCATGATATGTATTCCAATGATCCTTGACACTTTTTTATCAACATTACAATGAGAATCCCTTGTACAGACTTTTCATGAAAAGTAAATGCACATCTGATATCATCAGTGATGTCATCAATGACATTTGTGATGTCGTATTTGATATCCTGGGTGTTAGTCTTAGCAGTGCACAGTGGAACCATAACGTCCCTTTAACAAAGTTTTTGTTTACTGAATATATATATATATATATATATATATATATATATATATATATATATATATATATATATATATATGTATATATATATATATATATATATATATGTATATATATATATATATATATATTCAATGAAAAAACTTTGTTAAAGGGGCGTTATGGTTAAGTTGCGCTACTAAAAACCTATGAAATTCAGTGAAAAAACTTTGTTGAAGGGACGTTATGGTAAAGTTGTGCTACTAAAAACCTATGAAATTAAGTGAAAAAACTTTGTCAAAGGAACGTTATGGTTCCAAGTAAAACCGAAAAACACTTGAAATTCGCCAGTTATGGTAAGCTAAGCAACCATAACTCGCACCACCACCATGCACTGCTAAGACTAACACCCAGGACATCAAAGATGACATCACAAATGTAATTGATGACATCACTGATGACATCACATGTGTATGTACTTTTCATGAAATATGTGTACAAGGGATTCTTATTATAATGTTGCGAAACAAGTGTCAAGGATCATTGCAATAAATATCATACCCTAATTAGTGCATTGAACGATGCATTGATATAAATAGCATTCTATTATGGGGTTCTATCTAGTATACTAAGCTACTGATACAGAAACATAACATGGTGTGCAGTGTACAAGATGAAGGTATAATATTCGTAATGTTAATATGTTGAATAATGAAATGATAATTGTTTTCTTAATAGATTTTTGTGTACTGTGAAATATTTAATATGTAGCTAATAAAACATTACTATAGACAAAACACAAAGACACAAGAACACATACCAATATGGGTATATACAGGGAAAGTGAAGTTAGCAAAAAAGTACAAGTAGTAGCAGAAACAATTCATAACTTAACTGATTATTTTCATGCAAATAAATGATTGCTCTGTTTCAAAGCTGCTATTCACCCTATGTATATGTATCACTTGATGTGATTGGACCCACAGGGAAAGTACAGCCATAAAAAAAAAAAACAGAACTATCAGAAAGTGCTCATAAGTCTATTGATTATCTTTATGCACAAAAAGGATTGCTGTCTTTCAAGCTTGTGTCTTCCCGTATGTATATGTTTCATATGATGTGACTGGACTCTAACAGAATTACTGTAAGAACCTACTTGAAGGATACGTCTACAAATAAAATAAAATGTTTAGTTTCTGACTGTTACTGAAGAAAACCATGGGGCCTAGATATGTCAGCAAAAGAAAAAAGAGTGAGCCAGACATGTGATGTCATCAGTGATGTCATCAATGACATTTGTGATGTCATCTTTGATGTCCTGGGTGTTAGTCTTAGCAGTGCACGGTGGTGGCGCGAGTTATGGTTGCTTAGCTTACCATAACTGGTGAATTTCAAGGGTTTTTCGGTTTTACTTGGAACCATAACGTTCCTTTGACTGAATTTCATAGGTTTTTAGTAGCGCAACTTTACCATAACGTCCCTTTAACAAAGTTTTTTCACTGAATTTCATAGGTTTTTAGTAGCGCAACTTAACCATAACGTCCCTTTAACAAAGTTTTTTCATTGAATTTCATAGGTTTTTATTAGTGCAACTTAACCATAACGTCCCTGTAACATTTTTTTTTTACTAAATTTTAAAGGTTTTTATTAGTACAACGTGACCATAACATCCTTTTCAATAGATGAAGACCACTAACATCTTTGTCATTATGTCTGCGGCGTCTCGGTGTAGGAAGGAAAATCTTTTACCAAGATGGCCACCATGGAAAGGGAAGGCGGGGTGTATAAAGAACACAACGGCGCATGAGCGGGGTTGGGGGGGCACAGGGGAGACACATGGGCATGAGCTGGGGGTGAGAGGGAACAGGGTACAAACGGGGCATGAGCAGGGGGTGGGGGGAAAAAGGAAGGAAACACAGGGCATGAGCGCTGGTGGGGGGAACATGAGAGAGACACGGGGTATGAGCAGGGGGTGGGGAGGAACACGAGGGAGACACAGTGTATGAGCGGGGGGGTACAGGGCACATACGGGACATGAGCGGGGGTGAGGAGGAAAGGAGAGAGACAAGGGGCATGAGCAGGGTGTGGGGGGAAGACGAGGGAGACACGGAGCATGAGCGGGGGGCGGGGGTTAACACGAGGGAGACACGGGGCATGAGTGGGGGGTGGGGGGAAACAGGAGACAGACACGTGGCATGAGCAGGGGGTGGGGTCAACAGGAGAGAGACACGGGCCATGAGCGGGGTTGGGGAGAACAGCAGACAGACACAGGGCTGAGCGGGGGGGTGGGGGGAACAGGAGACAGACACGGGGCATGAGCGGGGGATGGGGGGAACAGGAGACAGATACGGGGCATGAGCAGGGGTGGGGAGAACAGGAGACAGACACGAGGAATGAGCAGGGGGTGGGGGGCAACAGGAGACAGGAAACAGACACGGGGCATGAGCGGGGGGGTGTGGGGGGCAACAGGAGAGAGACACGGGGCATGAGCGGGGGGTGGGGGGCAATAAGAGACAGACACGGGGCATGAGCGGGGGGGGACAGGAGACAGACACGGAGCATGAGCGGGGGGTGGGGGGCAACAGGAGACAGACACAGGGCATGAGCGGGGGTGGGAGGAACAGGAGACATGAGCGGGGGGTGGGGAGAACAGGAGACAGACACAGGGCATGAGCGAGGGGGTGGGGGCAACAGGAGACAGACACGGGGGTGTGGGGGGCAACAGGAGAGAGACACGGGCATGAGCGCGGAGTGGGGGGGTACAGGAGACAGACACAGGGCATGAGCAGGGGGTGGGGGGCAACAGGAGAGAGACACAGGGCATGAGCGGGGGGTGGGGGGGTACAGGAGACAGACACGGGGCATGAGCAGGGGTGGGGGGCAACAGGAGAGAGACACGGGGCATGAGCGGGGGGTGGGGGGGTACAGGAGACAGACACAGGGCATGAGCAGGGGGTGGGGGGCAACAGGAGAGAGACACAGGGCATGAGCGGGGGGTGGGGGGGTACAGGAGACAGACACGGGGCATGAGCGGGGGTGGGGGGCAACAGGAGAGAGACACGGGACATGAGCGGGTGGGAGGAACAGGAGACAGACACGGGGCATGAGAGGGGCGTGGGGGGCAACAGGAGACAGACACGGGGCATGAGCGGGGGGTGGGGGGCAACAGGAGAGAGACACGGGACATGAGCGGGTGGGGGGAACCGGAGACAGACACGGGGCATGAGCGGGGGGGCAACAGGAGACAGACACGGGGCATGAGCGGGCGGTGGGGGGTACAGGAGACAGACACGGGGCATGAGCGGGGGTGGGGGGCAACAGGAGAGAGACACGGGGCATGAGCAGGGGGTGGGGCGAACAGGAGACAGACACGGGACATGAGTGGGGGGTGGGGGGAACAACAGAGACAGACACGGGGCAGGAGCGGGGGGTGGAGAGCAACAGGAGACAGACACGGGGCATGAGCGGGGGGTGGGTGGCAAAAGGAGACAGACACGGGGCATGAGCGGGGGATGGGGGGCAACAGGAGACAGACAAGGGGCATGAGCGGGGGGTGGGGGGCAACAGGAGAGACACGTGGCATGAGCGGGGGTGAGGGGCAACAGGAGACAGACACGGGGCATGAGCGGGGGGTGGGGGGAACAGGAGACAGACACGGGGCATGAGCGGGGGGTGGGGAGAACAGACACGGGGCATGAGCGGGGCGGTGGGGGGCAACAGGAGACAGACACGGGGCATGAGCGGGGGGGTGGGAGGAACAGGAAAAAGACACGGGGCATGAGCAGGGGGTGGGGAGAACAGGAGACAAACACGGGGCGTGAGCGGGGGGCAACAAGAGAGAGACACGGGCATGAGCGTGTGGGGGGAACAGGAGACAGACACGGGGCATGAGCGGGTGAGGGGAACAGGAGACAGACACGGGGCATGAGCAGGAGGGGTGGGGGCAACAGGAGATAGACACGGGGCATGAGCAGGGGGTGGGGGGAACAGGACACAGACATGGGGCATGAGCGGGGTGTGGAGAGAACAGGAGACAGACACGGGGCATGAGCGGGGGGAACAGAAGACAGACATGGGGCATGAGCGGGGGGTGGGGGAAGGGGAGAGAGACACGGGGCGTGAGCGGGGGTGGGGGGAGGGAGAGAGACACACGGGGGTGGGCGGGGTGGGCGGGAGGGAGAGAGACACACGGGGCGTGGGCGGGAGGGAGAGAGACACACGGGGCATGTGCGGGGGGTGGGCGGGAGGGAGGGAGACACACGGGGCATGAGCGGGGGGTGGGCGGGAGGGAGAGAGACACACGGGGCATGAGCGGGGGGTGGGCGGGAGGGAGAGAGACACACAGGGCATGAGTGGGGGATGGGCGGGAGGGAGAGAGACACACGGCGCATGAGTGGGGGTGGGCGGGAGGGTGAAAGACACAAGGGGCATGAGCGGGGGTGGGCGGGAGGCTGAAAGACACAAGGTGCATGAGCGGGGTGGGCGGGAGGGTGAAAGACACAAGTGGCATGAGCGGGGGTGGGCGGGAGGTAGAAAGACACGGGGCAAGAGCAGGGGTGGGCGGGAGGGAGAAAGACCCGGGCAAGAGCGGGGGTGGGCGGCAGGGGGAAAGACACAGGGCAAGAGCGGGAGTGGGCGGCAGGGGGAAAGACACGGGGCAAGAGCAAAAGCGGGGGTGGGCGGGCGGTTGATAGACACGCGGGGCAAGAGCGGGGGTGGGCGGGAGGGAGAAAGACGCGGGGCAAGAGCGGGGGTGGGCGGGAGGGAGAAAGACACGGGGCAAGAGCAGGGGTGGGTGGGAGGGAGAAAGACACGGGGCAAGAGCAGGGGTGGGCGGCAGGGGGAAGACACGGGGCAAGAGCGGGGGTGGGAGGGAGGGGGAAAGACACGGGGCAAGAGCGGGGGTGGGAGGGAGGGGGAAAGACACGGGGCAAGAGCGGGGTGGGCGGGAGGGGGAAAGAGAAACGGGGCAAGAGCGGGAGTGGGCGGGAGGGGGAAAGAGACACGGGGCAAGAGCGGGGGTGGGCGGGAGGGGGAAAGAGACACGGGGCAAGAGCGGGGGTGGGTGGGAGGGGGAAAGAGACACGGGGCAAGAGCGGGGGTGGGAGGGAGGGGGAAAGACACGGGGCAAGAGCGGGGGTGGGCGGCAGGGGGAAAGACACCGGGTAAGAGCGGGGGTGGGTGGCAGGGGGAAAGACAGGGGGCAAGAGCGGGGGTGGGAGGAAGGGGGAAAGACACGGGGCAAGAGCGGGGGTGGGAGGGAGGGGGAAAGACATGGGGCAAGAGCGAGGGTGCGGGGCAAGAGCGGGGGTGGTCGGGAGGGAGAAAGACATGGGGCAAGAGCGGGGGTGGGCGGGAGGGAGAAAGACACGGGGCAAGAGCGGTGGTGGGCGGGAGGGAGAAAGACACGGGGCAAGAGCGGGGGTGGGTGGGAGGGAGAAAGAGACGGGGCAAGAGCGGGGGTGGGAGGCAGGGGGAAGACACGGGGCAAGAGTGGGGGTGGGAGGGAGAAAGACACAGGGCAAGAGCGGGGATGGGAGGGAGGGGGAAAGACACGGGGCAAGAGAGGGGGTGGGTGGGAGGGGGAAAGAGTCACGGGGCAAGAGCGGGGGTGGGCGGGAGGGAGAAAGAGACACGGGGCAAGAGCAGGGGTGGGAGGGAGGGGGAAAGAGACATGGTGCAAGAGCGGGCGTGCGGGGCAAGAGCGGGGGTGGGCGGGAGGGTGGTAGACACGCGGGGCAAGAGCGGGGGTGGGCGGGAGCATGATAGACATGCGGGGCAAGAGCGGGGGAGGGCGGGAGGGTGAAAGACACGAGGCAAGAGCGGGTGTCGGCGGGATGGAGAAAGACACGGGGCAAGAGCGGGGGTGGGCGGGAGGGAGAAAGACACGGGGCAAGAGCAGGGGTGTGCGGGAGGGGGAAAGACACGGGGCAAGGCGGGGCAAGTGCGGGGGTGGGCGGGAGGGGGAAAGACACAGGGCAAGACGGGGCAAGAGCGGGGGTGGGCGGGAGGGAGAAAGACACGGGGCAAGAGCGGGGGTGGGCGGGAGGGGGAAAGAGACATGGGGCAAGAGCGGGGGTGCGGGGCAAGAGCGGGGGTGGGCGGGAGGGTGATAGACACGTGGGGCAAGAGCAGGGGTGGGCGGGAGGGTGGAACAGGAAAAAGACACAGGGCATGAGCAGGGGGTGGGGAGAACAGGAGACAAACACGGGGCGTGAGCGGGGGGGGCAACAAGAGAGAGACACGGGCATGAGCGTGTGGGGGGAACAGGAGACAGACACGGGGCATGAGCGGGAGGGGTGGGGGGCAACAGGAGATAGACACGGGGCATGAGCGGGGGGTGGGGGGAACAGGACACAGACATGGGGCATGAGCGGGGTGTGGAGAGAACAGGAGACAGACACGGGGCATGAGCGGGGGGAACAGAAGACAGACATGGGGCATGAGCGGGGGGTGGGGGAAGGGGAGAGAGACACGGGGCGTGAGCGGGGGAGGGAGAGAGACACACGGGGTTGGCGGGGTGGGCGGGAGGGAGAGAGACACACGGGGCATGTGCAGGGGGTGGGCGGGAGGGTGATAGACACGCGGGGCAAGAGCGGGGGTGGGCAGGAGGGAGAAAGACGCGGGGCAAGAGCGGGGAAGGGCGGGAGGGAGAAAGACACGGGGCAAGAGCAGGGGTGGGCAGGAGGGAGAAAGACACGGGGCAAGAGCAGGGGTGGGCGGCAGGGGGAAAGACACGGGGCAAGAGCGGGGGTGGGAGGGAGGGGGAAAGACACGGGGCAAGAGCGGGGGTGGGACTAATAAAAGCCTATGAAATTCAATGAAAAAACTTTGTTAAAGGGACGGTATGGTTAAGTTGCGATACTAAAAACCTATGACATTCAGTGAAAAAACTTTGTTAAAGGGACGTTGTGGTAAAGTTGCGCTACTAACAACCTATGAAATTCAGTGAAAAAACTTTGTCAAAGGAACGTTATGGTTCCAAGTAAAACTGAAAAACCCTTGAAATTCGCCAGTTATGGTAAGCTAAGCAACCATAACTCGCGCCACCACCGTGCACTGCTAAGACTAACACCCAGGACATCAAAGATGACATCACAAATGTCATTGATGACATCACTGATGACATCACATGTCTGACTCACTCTTATTTCTTTTGCTGACATATCTAGGCCACATGGTTTTCTTCAGTAACAGTCAGAAACTAAACATTTTATTTTATTTGTAGATGTATCCTTCAAGTAGGTCTTACAGTAATTCTGTTAGAGTCCAGTCACATCATATGAAACATATACATACGAGAAGACACAAGCTTGAAAGACAGCAATCCTTTTTGTGCATAAAGATAATTTATAGACTTATGAGCACTTTCTGATAGTTCTGTTGTTTCTTTTTTATGGCTGTACTTTCCCTGTGGGTCCAATCACATCAAGTGATACATATACATAGGGTGAATATCAGCTTTGAAACAGAGCAATCATTTATTTGCATGAAAATAATCAGTTAAGTTATGAATTGTTTCTGCTACTAGTTGTGCTTTTTTGCTAACTTCACTTTCCCTGTATATACCCATATTGGTATGTGTTCTTGTGTCTTTGTGTTTTGTCTATAGTAATGTTTTATTAGCTACGTATTACATATTTCACAGTACACAAAAATATATTAAGAAAACAATTATCATTTCATTATTCAACATATTAACATTACGAATATTATACCTTCATCTCGTACACTGCACACCATGTTATGTTTCTGTATCAGTAGCTTAGTATACTAGATAGAACCCCATAATAGAATGCTATTTATATCAATGCATCGTTCAATGCACTAATTAGGGTATCATATTTATTGCAATGATCCTTGACACCTGTTTCACAACATTATAATAAGAATCCCTTGTACACATATTTCATGAAAAGTACATACACATGTGATGTCATCAGTAATGTCCTGGGTGTTAGTCTTAGCAGTGCACCGTGGTGGCGCGAGTTATGGTTGCTTAGCTTACCATAACTGGTGAATTTCAAGGGTTTTTCGGTTTTACTTGGAACCATAACGTTCCTTTGACAAAGTTTTTTCACTGAATTTCATAGGTTTTTAGTAGCGCAACTTTACCATAACGTCCCTTTAACAACGTTTTTTCACTGAATATATATATATATATATATATATATATATATATATATATATATATATATATATATATATGTGACTTCCTTACTATTCACACTCTGAATATGTAATCAGATTTCTCTGCACTATATATCAATGCCCTTTTTTTGTTTCTTTATTTCTGCCTGAGGCTCATAATGTATATGTACTAGAAAGCTTGCAGTCAAACCTATGAGTTAGCTTAATTAAAGCCTTTGTTGTATAAAAGAAATAACAATACTCACTGTGTTATATTTTTTGGTTGCTCTTAACACCTAACTGGATTTTATAATTCAGTGTGTGACACACTGTGTGTCAAGGAGCCCAGTCATCATCTAGGGCAGTTTAAAAACATGGCGGTTGCTAGATCCTGCTATGCAATGTTGGCAAGGTTAAAACCAGAGATGTCATTTGAGGTCATAGCTGCAGCCCCTGAGGTATCCCTTGCTACTTGCTACCCCTGTGGTCTTCTTTGGCACCCATAAAAAAACAGAATCTTTTTTTTTTCATATAAGTTCCTGTGTTGTGGCCAGTGTCATGTGGCTCTTTGTTTCTGGATTTACTGGCTTTCTTGTTCAGGCCTCTTAAAAAAACATGGGGCACCACAATTGTAACACTTTCAGCACTGACCCTAAATAAGAAAGAATAGTAATAACAAATCATTTGTCTTTCTGGAATTCTATACAGTGATTGCTAGACTCATTGGAGGTTTAGTTAAGGCACACTTCAGGGAGTGAGTCACTGACTTAGTCTGTTCTTAAACATCACAATTCAGCCTTTCATCCTTCTGAGGTCAATAAAGGAGTACCAACAAAGGTAGGGTGGTGCTGTATGTATATTTGCTCTATATAAACCGCTTAAGCATAAGTGCTATAGAATAACACATCTTTATCAGGTGTCCTTGGACGTCTGTTTGCATTCATAGTAACTTGGTAATATGGGCCTGTGCACACTGATATTAATGAACCATATGGTGATCCATTCTTGTATAATATGTATATCACACTATAGTGTTATCGTAACCATATTATTCGTAGTGTACTTAGGAACAATGCTATGTAGTGACACTTCATGTTTTGTGAAGGGGTGCAAAGTGATGTTGCATCACTTTGGGGTGAGGTCAAATGACATCACTTTCTGTGATGTCATCAGAGGTCAAGGGTCATGTGATGTCACGTGCGCTACCCCTCGCAGTTTGGTGAAATTACGTCCCTGGTTAAAACTGAAAACTGTTCTGCAACCCATGAAAATGCTAATCACATGCAAGCATGTGGACAAACAAAAACCTGACTTTTCACACAATAAGTCTAGTCATATGTATGAATTGATTTGGGTATTTCCAACACACCAACGCCCCTTCGGTTGCCGGTATAGTCACTCTAAAATCTAAAATAGTGATACTTGAATTCGTATTTTTACTTTAATCATTAGTTGTAATATATATGAAAGAGCCCAGTATATCCTTTATGAAAATGTATGCCTAATCTATATTATTCATGATGTGTTAAGGAGCTATAAACAGTAGTAGAAGTGTATCAAAAAAAGTAGAGGAGCTGTGACCCCGGCAGTGGACAGAGTTGGCAAGAAGGGAGCAACTTGCAACACATTTTTCAAGAGTTGCAGCCACGCTGGTTGACAGCCAATTCAAATGAAACAGATCTAATCTTAACTGGAACTGCTATTGGGTGCTATAAAGTGGAGAAGTGTTAAGAAAGTAGTGGAACTGTTTACAATAAAAAATAAAAGTAGTCGAACACCGCCCCCGACCGTTCCCGCCCACTTCGACCATTGGTTAAAAATGACAAAAAAATACATATTCTTCATTGACATATTTCTGCAGCCATCGAGACTGCTCTCCCTTTATTTTAGGTAGTTTGACACATCGTAAATATATATTGATATGCCGGGGAGTAAACTCTGCGAACATACTGCAGTCTATTAAGAAATTCCTGAAGTGTTTAAGTGCCCGCCATAAATCCCTGCAACGGCTGTCTTCTAAATATGATCAAATGTAGCGGCCTACCATGCAGAAACATAATGAGAAACTCTGGGGTAAAATCAATTAAGCAAATGAATGACTCCAGGTTACACCACACTGAGTCTATTAATTTGTTTTCTCTCCCAAAAACATTACTACTTTGAAAAATGACAGAGCGTTGTTTATTTTGCTGTGTCTATGTCTGCAGGGAAATCGCGAATTTGTCTGTGGTGCATTTTCTATTTATTCTGATGGAAAAATAAGAAAGTTACTGACTCGGAGAGATGGCGGCCATGCAAGACTACAGATGCTGGGCTTCTATGACAGAGTGAATGGCAGTTTCTGTACTCAGTGGTAACGTTCGGGAATGATCCTGTCTTTGCAACTAGGACAAAGAAACACGACAAATGAAAAAGCTACCCATATTTCCGAACCTCTGCACACTTTCCGAGCTGTATCAGCCTCTTAAACAATACGGTTGGACTCTGTGTGAGTGTGATTGAACAAACTGCAAACGTGGATTCCAGGCAGTGGGTTTCTTAACAACGAAGTGCAAAGGCTATTCTGTGGTCAGAAAATAACACATCAGTGAAGTGGTTAAAATGCGCGGGTTTCTTCTTTCAACTTGCTCATGTGTTCTCTGAGCCCCTGCCCCCCCCCAACACCCTATTTGTCTGGATGCCTTTTTTTAGTTGGTGGCCACAAACTATAAAGTATTGCAGTACAACCTTGAAAGAACTCGGAAGTTTATAGAATGAAGTACGCTGTTGAGGACATTTTGAAAACGGGGACACATTCTAATTTGGTCTGGTATGTAATTTAACTAATCCGAGAATGTTCCCGAAAACAGATTTGTGGGGTTCGTTGGTGGATTGTTGCGTTTCACTTCAAGGCCCTCTGTCTAAAATGGTGAGCTCTCAGATCGCCATGTTCTGTTTTGTAAGTTGTATGTGACACCCTGCTGGGACTGAATACACTCCAAAGTGCAGCTTCCACTATCTTCCCCTTCCTTCTCCCTCAACACTATCAATACCAGACAAGCAAATGAAGGTCCTGCTGTAAAGTGAAGCTTAAAAGAAGTCATACCAGCAGGGACCCTTGAACCTGAAAGAACGATGAAGAGTGCTCCACTGTTCTAGAATGGCCCAATTACTTACCAGTAACTTTCATTACATGAGTCCTTGTGTTTTTCGCCACAGTCCTTACATCAGGTGTCAGATCCCAAGAATGACTCTCCCTATCACCCTTTCCAACTAAGAGAGGAGAGACCCTGCACTGTCCAAATAGCTTCTCTATGTTCAATAATTTATCTTTTAGAGCATGCTTAATACCAGAGATCCGTCTCTAAGGAAAGGACCAGGATTCAAACTTGTGTTTTGCTGGTTTGGGGCTATTTGACCTAAAACATTTGACCTAATCACATTTGATCAAATTTATGTGACCTTTTTTCGGTCTAACATGCAGCAGGAGAACTACCGCAAGACCCCCGCCCCCCACTTCCACTTAACCTAATCTGTACCCTTACCCACCCCATATATTTAATTATATTTGACTGAAACAAAAAGTTACAAAACATTGATCAAATGTTTTAGGTCAAATGCTTTTAGGTCAATTATACTAATACCGTTTTGATATGTGTTGTCTTGCTTCCAAGGCAAATGTTTTGCCCCTGAACAATACTCGTGGCCCGTTTGTTGATTATTGTTTTTCTCATGTGGCCTATAAGAACTACTCCCAACACACCACTCCTCGTTTAAATACCAAGCTGGCACAGTATAGGGTGAGGGGTGTGGGATTGCAGGACTGTGAAGTGGAAGAACAAGACTCAGTGTGATGAGGATTATGGGTAAGTAATCAGTACTGACTTGAGAACCTTCCAAGCAGCATCCCCACAAGTAGACTGGGATGTACACTGAGCTTAAATAGGGAAGAATCTCATAACAACAATATTAGAGCCTGTTTCCTGTAGTTGAAAACAAGGCAGAGCTAAATAGCTCTGGACTCATAGGCCCATAAACCTGGTTCACTAGGAGGCCAGCACAATGGTGGCCTGAGCTGATCCAGAAGAGAATGGATCCCTGCCTGCGCAACAATTCCCCTGAGACCAGAACCAGAGTGCTACTGCTGCTGTCTTCCCCTGCAGACACAGAAGAGATAAGCTGGAAGTAGGAATCATGCTAAGCACACCAGCTTTGCACTGGGGCATGCCGCTGTTGCCTTGGAGCAGCACAGGTGAAATGCAATGTTAGTATGTAATAAATACAATGTTGAAGAATAGACCCCAGCCTGCTTAGCCGTGCTAGACGAATCACAACACCGAAGGTGAGTTAATTCTGAAGTAAACCTAAACACATAAAAGCAGGACCTGATATACAGCTAGTACTTCAGGGAAAATAATTTGGGATTAATGACCTGTTACATGACAAATAAGTGTCCCTACACAGATTTAGATTTACAGCGGTCCTATTCTAGACATATAGGCTCCCCTACACAAGTCCTTACATTTGTCTGAAATAAATGTACACTGCTGCAAACCACACAATACAACATTTCAGAGTCCCTAAGAAGGAGACTCTGCAATGGCAAATGGAAGAATTAAATATGCCCTGGAAGAGGAAATGTTTAGGAGCATAAGCAACCATATAGATTAATTGCAAAAACTTTAGTTAAGGTCATCAGATTTAATGCAACAAAACCCTTGAAATTCAGCGGATATGAGAAGTGATGATCATCTTAACTTGCCGTCCCCCTGTTGATGACCCCTAGAATCTAATAATGTGTTATGTATATAGCACTTACGCCTAATCACTTTACATAGAACACATATACTGTAATGGTTTATTGAGAGGCCACCCTCAATACGGGGAGTTCCTTCCCTCCCCACTCAAGGTGTCATGCAACAAACTGGTTAATGGATTATTTTATTCAGCCCTATTTCAGATGCATATCATGCTCATTGGATCGATCCCCCTGAGCTATCAATTAGCCAAGAACTAGGCTGGTCTACAGGAAATTACAGGGCCTGTGGTAGTGGCCCTCTAGTTATGGTTAAGTTGTTCAACTCGTAGAAACAAAACGTTTTCGGCGGCTAACAACTTTGTTCCACCTGGGTAAATCTTGACCAAACTTTGCAAAAGACCTATGTGGCCCACTCGGAGGGTCCCAAAATGTGTGGAAATCCTAAAAGACGCGAGGGAAAAATAAATGTGCTTGTGCCTACAGCCCAAACCGCTGGATGTATTTTCACCAAATTTGTGCCAGGAGTGGTGGCTTGGTCCTGAAAGCGTGCATTTGTAAATGTGGTGTAAATCAATCCAGTAGTTTTTTTATAAAACGGCCAAATAATAATAATAATAATACGAAGAAGAAGAATAATTTGCATTTATATAGTGCTATGAACCCGCAGGCATCTGAGCGCTGCTTATTATTACACACGGTGTGTGGTGGTCATTTATCGACCTTGGAAGGATGAAAGGCTGAGTTTGGCCCTGCCAGGATTCAAACCTGCGTCGGCAGGCTGTGCACAGATGTCAAAGTGAGCGCTTTACTCGCTGTGCTACCTGACAGGCTAAAGTAGGTAATAAACGTTAGGTAAAAAAGAATTGTGAAATCTGTGTCTGGTCCACTGACTCACTTCCTGATTCAGGATCCGCAGACATATCTGGGCACATCAGGGGGTGGCGTGCTGTCTGTAGACATTGCACGCGCCCGCTGATTGGATGCTCAAAAACGTGAGGTGCGTCACATTTTTTAAACGGTCACCATGTTTAATCAGCGGCCAGCTGCCATTAACCCCGGATAAAGCAGTGGGGAAAACATATGGAAAACACATTTGGGGTTATTTGGTGGCTGTAAGAGGGCCTGAAAGGGTGGAGGAGTGGTGTAAAGATCATATGGAGCGGTTTTCCTACGCCAAAAAAAGGGCATGCAGGTGCCGCTGAGTCCGCATTCAATTTTGGAGTCTGCGGACATCATTTTAGTTGCAGAAGGTTCAGGGTGAGTTTTGTTTTTAAAGATGTATTGTCCGTACTTGTTATATGGTTTAATTATATTGTGGTGGTTGTGGCCAGTGGCCAGATTCTTGGTGGCATGGCCAAAGCCATGCCTGTAAGAATCTGGCCACTGGCCAAACACACTAAAGTAAAATGTGTATAACAATTATCGGTAATGTAGTGGGATCATACAGGATTTGTAATATGGTACAATGATACTTCGTTGCATACAATAATAATGCTGGAATCTGGTTCTTTTTCTGTGGAAAAAAAACAGTATAATTTGTTAAGCAGGATAGTTTAAAGGCTTTAATTGATTACAATTTTACATATACATTTGCTTTTTTTGGACCCTCCTACACAATACATTTTATCTACTATGTTTGGTACAACATTAGTGTGTGATACACTGTTGTTGTATTGACATGAAATAATAACTGGGTCATTGGAAAAAAATCCATAGAGGCTTTTAAAAAAAACTATTATAATTATGTGATTGTAAGGGCAATAGTATGTTTGTTTGAAATGTGTTGTAATTAAGGGACGGTTTAAAGTAGTTAGATACCTCTTGGCATATTCTAACAATATTTGACTTTATAAGATGTTTTAATGTAACAAGAACTTTGATGGCGTATTTGAATTGTATTGCAAAGAAGGCTATTTTAAAGTAGTTAGATACCTGTTGGCATATTCTAACTATCTTGACTTTTAAAAGTACAATTGGAGTATTATGGACGTAGTTAGAAACCTATTGGTGTATTGTAACTGTGAATTGTACTATAGTTTAGTGACTACTCTTGGGTTGAAGGAATATTAAGTAGGCATTTGTTAGATGTACTAATAACCTATGTTTAGGAGTAACAGAGGTGTTGTTTACTTGAAACAAACCACTTATTTTTTGACATATGTAGTATCGTGGCCTGAAGTGGTTGTGGCACCAGTGTGGTATATTATGCATACTGTTGCGAAGGTTTTCTTGCCAACAGATACTTGGCTGTGTTTAATGCTAGTGAGCTTACAGTTATGTTTGGTACAATTTGCATTGTACCTTAAAATAATTACTATGACATATTGGCTATGTGAGTTTATTTGTATCCTGGAACAATTGTCTGAATTACAAAAAAGGCATAATATGCAATGATTTGCATTCTGCAGAAGCTGGTGAAATGACATGGATTTACAATTTGGTATGGATACATATACAAACCGTTCATTAGGGATGTGCTCTTGTGAAACATGATTGCAGAGAAAGCATGGATGTTTCCAGGTGTATGAAATCTGGACAATTTAATTAATATGGATGTTTTTGGTTTGTAGTGCTTGTAGTAAGTACATTAGGAACTCCTGTGGATATTGCAGTGTGCTTCTGATAAATGTTACAATTCCTGCACAGTAATCTAATTCTTGCCTTATACCTGAGACACAAGTGCTGTCAGGATTATTTGTGGCATGGCATATGAAGGACAGGCATTTGCAAACACAACTGGTCCAAGCCGTTTAAGTAAATGTGAACAATTGGTGGCAATTGAAAGAGAAGACTGATTGTTGCATTTGCCTAGCAATTTACTCCAAGTGTGTTGCTGAATTTAAATGGACCAGAGAGCTGTTCCTCTGCATCCTTTGTGGACCTGGAGTTATTTTAAAAAAAACTTTCTTTATTGTTTTCATATAGCAGTTAATAATTACAACACACCCAGTGAAAAAACAAAAACACCCCCACCTTCCACCCCCTTTACAACTGAATACAGCACGATACTTTTAACCATTCTAATACAACCATTAGGCATGATGGTATGTGACAGGGTTCTCTCCTGTATTATATGGATATTAACAGCAATACATCTCTGTCCCTCATATTCTTATAATAGTTTGGCATAGCACATGTAAATCCCTTAGCCCACCAGGTCCCAACTGTTGTCCATGTTAAGCTTTTCACTACAATTTATTCCGTAGATTTTTATGGGGTGAGGTACCCCCAGTACTGGGGCTTCCTCCTAGAGTGGGGGAGTTATGCATCCTCTCAGCGTTGTCGTTTTTAAAAGGGCCCCAGTAGTCCATTGGTCTGCTGCTGCTTGGCAGCTGTGCTGCATATTGTGATTCTCTTTGCTCACACATATTCATAGAATTCAGCCATCTCTGAAAGCATGGTGCTCTGTGCTTCCCCCAAGTCCTAGCAATTAGAGATCTAGCAGTTACTGAGACCATCCTCAGCAGTTTCCTTTCTGCTCGAGAGCCACCCTCAACCATTGCCAACAACCGCAACTCAGAGGAGTAGTGCCTTTGAGTGGTTAACATTTGAATCATCGGGTAACTAGAGGGACAGCCCAAATAGTGGAAGGACAAAGGGTTTGAGCAAATTATGAAACAGGGGGGAGGGGGACGAGCTGCCACATATATGTTTGTATTAATTCATTAATTCATGTAAGACTTTTACAATTTATAACCAATTTCTTTGGTTGGGGCTTCCTTTCATCCGCCCATACACATTCTCACCAAAGATGACTCTCTATCAAATACACGCAAGAGAAAGTACCTTGTTTATCCGAAGAGGTATACATGGATCTGTGACAATGGCACCATGAACAAATGATAGACCACACCCTTAGGCTCCAACAAGAGAAACACAGAAGGCCGTGTACTCCAGCCATTAGTATATTCAGTAATAATACATTTACTCCGGTCCTGATGCCCTTAACAAAACCTGTTTGCAGGGGGTCGTTACAACCTTTTTGTAGGCTCCACTTATGGAATTGTCCAGGAATATCGTATCGTACAATGTTCCAATCACAACGAGGAGGGCGATCGGTCTGTAGGTTTTAGGGTTTTCCCATTCTCCTTTTTTAAAGATTGGTACCACTATCACCCTCCTCAATGAGCTTGGAATTTGATGCATTAGGGTGACCTGAGAAAGCAAAGCATGGATGAAACTCACCCATTCTTCAGCATATTCTTTCGACATAACATTGTTTGTTTGTTTGTTTGTTTGTTTATTATTTATAGCGCGCGCCAGACCCGAGGGTAACCGGGCGCGTTGTTCAAGGATACTTTAAACTTTACAGGTTACGCATGTTTACAAGTAGTGGTTATACGTCGTCGTAGAAGTTACATAATGCAGGACAGTAAGGAGAATATACATTGTGCATAATATATACATATACATATATACATATAACATAATATATACAGGAAATATGCAGTAGGAAGATAGAGAGTAAATAACTATGTACATAGTACGTTTGTAGAACAGTGGTTATATTGGTGTAGGGCAGGACTATCGGTCATTTTCTTTGATCCAATTGATACAGTTAGATCTGAAGAGAGCGTAGGATTGGGTAGATCTCAGGCCAGGCGGGAGGGAGTTCCAAAGCTGGGCAGCTTTGACCGGGAAGCTGTTTCCTCCGGCCGTACTTAGTTTAAATGGGGGTATCACTAACTGGTTAGAGTATGCTTCTCTGGAAAAAAAACAGTATAATTTGTTAAGCAGGATAGTTTAAAGGCTTTAATTGATTACAATTTTACATATACATTTGCTTTTTTTGGACCCTCCTACACAATACATTTTATCTACTATGTTTGGTACAACATTAGTGTGTGATACACTGTTGTTGTATTGACATGAAATAATAACTGGGTCAGATCATCGAACAAGGGCTTCGTGAAGATGTTGTACATAGTGGGGGAGACACAAGAACCTTGTGGGACTCCACATGTGATGGATACAGGGTCAGCAGCAGCAGAAGTAGAGAAGACTCTCATAGTTCTACCGGTTAGGAATGATTTGATCCATGCGATGGCATGTGTGGAGAAATGGGCAGCTGTTTCTAGGTGGGTGCAGAGCACATCATGATCCACCAGGTCGAAGGCTGCAGAGAGGTCCAGTAAGAGGAGTAGGGCCATCTTTCCGGAGTCTCTCAGCTCATCGACCTGAATTTTAAGATCGATGAGCGCGGTTTCAGTTCCGTGCTGAGGTCTGAAGCCTGATTGTCTTGTGCCTAAAAGGTGGTGCAGCTCCAGGTGTTTTTGGATCTGCAGGTAGGCTACCCTGTCTAGGATTTTTAACAAGAAGGGTACCGTTGTGATGGGCCTGTAGTTAGTCGGGATGGATGGGTCCAATGTTTGTTTTTTTAGGAGGGGGAGGACCCAAGATTGCTTGAGGTTATCTGGTACAGTGCCTGATGCAAAGGAGGCATTAATAAGTTTAGAAATGAATGGGGAGAGGTCTCTGGCCGCGTCTTTTATTAGTTGGGCTGGGCATAGGTCGCCTCGGCAATTGGATGGCTTGAGTGAAAGTATTATCTTTTCGGTTTCAAGTGTAGTTACTTTCGAGAAGTTAAATTTATGGTCTAGTTTAGTGCTGATTGGTGGTTTGCCTCTTAGGTTAGTTGAGGGTGGAATATTCTGTTTCTTTATCTCAATTTTTGTTTGGAGTGTGGCAATTTTGTCGTTTAGTGCTTTTTGGATGTTCGAGCACCATATTTTGTTTTTGTCACAGTTATCATGGACAGGAATAGGGTTTTCTAGTTCCTTTAGTATAAGGAATAGTTCTTTCGTTCCAGATTTGGCCTGCAGTATTCTGTTATTGAAATTCTCTCTTTTTGCTTTCTTTATTTCATTTTTGTAAATCTTGGAGGCATTGATGAGTGTAATTTTATTTGTCTCTGTTGGGGTTAGTCGCCAAGCAGATTCGCATTTACGTTTTTCAAGTCTTAGAGATTTGAGGTGAGGAGTGAAACAGGTATTTAGGTGGGCTCTGGGCTTACTCTTTCTCAGTTTCAGTGGGGCAATAGTATCTAAAGCTGTAGCCATGGAAGAGTTGAATTCGTTTACTAGTGAAGAGGTGTCCAATAAGTCAGGTAGAGAGTTTAGTCTGGGGAGGATGAGTGGTAGCAGTTTTTCTGTAGTTATAAGTTTTTTGTTTCTGGTTGGCAAGGGGGGAGCCAGAGCAGTTTCAATGGGTAGGGCCAAGTTAACATTTAGGAGGAAAGTTATCAGTGCATGATCAGTCCAGATTTGTGGAGTGATATCGACAATCGTTGTATTGCAGTTATAGTCAGCAACCCAGTCAAGTATACGGCCTTTTTCGTGTGTTGGTTGTAGGATTTTTTGGGAGAAGCCTAGTTCTGAGATGGCATTAGTGACATTAGTTGCTTGCAGGTCTTTAGGGTCATTGTAGCCTAGGTTTAGGTCTCCCAGAAGGATGGCTTGGGATGAAGTTTTTAGGTTGTTTGAGAGGATCGTGGAAATGTCCTCCTCGAACGTGCCAATAGGGCCTGGTGGTCTATAGATAAGGTGAATAGTAATAGTTTGAGAGGGAGATGCGAGGAGTTTAGCCGTTAATGATTCGCAGGAATTAGTCGTTGAACTTGATTCAGTTTTTAGGGTGAGATTATTTTTAGCAATGATAGCTAGGCCACCTCCTCGAGAGTTGACTCTGTCTTCTCTAAGTATGGTGTAATTATGGGGTAAGGCAAGCATTAGGGCAGGTCCTGCAGCTTGGTGCAGCCAAGTTTCTGTTATGGCGAGGATGTCATAGTTTCCTATTTGAATGAGATCCGCAATTTCGGTAGCGTGTGCTATTAGTGACCTGTCATTAATAAGGGCGCACTTCAGTTGGATGTTCGGCTTTGCTGTGGCCTGGGTGGCATTACTTTTCTTTTTAGGTATGCTATTATTAGCATTGGGCTGCTTATTTGGGCGGTTATTGCGATGGAGGTCAATTTTTATAGGAGGAGTGTTTCGGATGTTAGTGTTACTTCTATTGCAAGAGGTATTGTGTCTAGCTAATGGTTCGTAAATTTTAGGTAGTCTTGAACGTAGTTTTGCGTTTCTACTTGCAATATCACAGGGAAGGTATGTTAGCGATTGGTGGGTAATAAGTGAATGTGAAAGTTGATGGCTGGGCTCTAGGGGGGGAGTTAAGAGTCCTTCATCCACGGGCGGTATGCCCTGTATTGTAGGCCTCGGATGGTGGTTTACTTTAGGCATTGTGGTCCAAAAGGCTGACAGGTAAATAAAAGTTAGTATCATTATGACCTGGTTTTAGGCGCGGGCAGTTGGTTTGCAAGAGTCAGGTACCTCTAGGCTAGACGGAGCAATCATATGTAGGCTAAATGCAATCAGAGACAGGCTAAATGCAGTCAGAGACAGGCTAAGTCCTAGGCGACCATAGGGCACAACACAGTTCAAATGTAGTCTGGGGGCTACCATAGGGCACAGCACAGTTCAAATGTGGTCTGGGGGCGACCATAGGGCACAACACAGTTCAAATGTGGTCTGGGGGCGACCATAGGGCTCAACACAGTTCAAATGTGGTTTGGGGGCGACCATAGGGCTCAACACAGTTCAAATGTGGTCTGGGGGCGACCATAGGGCACAACACAGTTCAAATGTGGTCTGGGGGCGACCATAGGGCACAACACAGTTCAAATGTGGTCTGGGGGCGACCATAGGGCTCAACACAGTTCAAATGTGGTCTGGGGGCGACCATAGGGCACAACACAGTTCAAATGTGGTCTGGGGGCGACCATAGGGCACAACACAGTTCAGATGTGGTCTGGGGGCGACCATAGGGCACAACACAGTTCAAATGTGGTCTGGGGGCGACCATAGGGCACAACACAACTCATATGCAATGGGGTTGTATGTTGGCTGGAGTACATCAAAGTATTTGAGTGCGAGGCTGGATGTGGATTGGTCAGCCCATACGAACCAGGAGCACGCAAGTCATTCAACTTTTGAATATGTCTTTGGATATCAGGGCTCGATTTCTGTGGCATACAGATTTTTAAAATGTTTTGTCCAGCCGCCTTTACTTATTGCATTGGTTCATTTTCCAATGTAGGACCCACTGATTTTATCAAAGACCAAAAACCCCTGGGATCTTTGGTTACAAGGACATTAAGCATGGCTTCAGAATAATTTTAATAGGTTAACGGTCTGATAGAGAACAACCAATTTTTGTATTTCTTCTTTTTCTCTGAGAGATACTTCTTCATCTTTTTGTGACTTAAATTTATTTGCCACTCCTTGGAGCCTTCTAACCTCTTTTCTTCTCAACAATACTTCCTTGTTGAATGTATGCAGATGGCTTACAGTTGTTTTCTTTTGTTTTCTTCCAATTAGTCTGATGTAAATCATGGAGAAGTATATATTCAACTGTAGCACCAGCCTGACTAAAGTCCCTTGACTTTATGTTGCCATTGTAGAATTTCAAGCGAGAACCACCATTGCATACTGCCACTGTCCCAAGCATTTTTTCTCGAGTGTTAAGGGTTGGAATCCACCAGTCCAGGAGTAATAAATGATGGTCACTGTTAGTGGTTTTCACAACTTTCAATGTGTTGATCAGCGGTAAAAAATTCCTGGGGACAAACATGTAGTCAATAACTGATGAACGGTCCATGCTTTCCCATGTCGGGTGCGGCTGTATGTCTCATCGGGTGACGTCCATCAGAGAATTACACATACCCCCCCTCATGTATCCGGCATTCCCACAAGACTTGTCGTGACCAATATTGTGATCAATCAGACCTGGTGTATGTTGGATTATGTACGCATCATCAATCAAGTCTGTAATGTTGTCTATGAAGGTTTCATTTGCAATGAGCATAGGCTTCCAGTTAACAGAGATTAAGACCAATTTTACTGGTATCCCTTTTAACTGGCCCACGTCCTCAGATTCACAGCTGATGAGAAGTTCTTTAGACAAGAGGCTGGATGAAATTGTATCAATAAGGTTCAGTGGACTTCCCGATTTAACTGCTGTGATGAGGCCGGCAAACGGGAATCCTTGGTTTCCTTTGGAAGCAGGACTCAACAAGATTTCAAAACCATCCATGATGGGAGTCTCCCTCAGCCACGTCTCCTGCAAACAGAGTAGTTCAAATTCCCCCAGGTTTACTTAACTTGGTTTAATAAGATGAGTAATGCCTCTCGTATTCCAGGAGGCTATTTTTAATAACGTCAACCTTGACATGTCATGCCCTTTCTTTGGTACCAAAGATGATATATTTTTAGGTCGGGTGAGTGGCTAGAGTTTATCTAGAAGCATTCATGCTCTTGACAACCATGAGCAGTCTGACGTTTTATTTCCTGCTGCTGGGGGCACTGGCACTGTTGTTGTGTTTTTTTACATGGCAGAGCATAGGTTCCAATTTGGTGGTTCCACTATGTTTTTGACCCAATCCAACCAGAACCCTTCCTATCTGTAATAGATCAAGATAAATGTCGGTAGTGTATGGGTGACAAACTGTTGTAGAAATTTCCAACCTTTCGATGTCTGCTGTGTTAAATTTATTCTTTGCTGAAGATTGGTATAATGCTTGTTTAGTCTCCGGCTCCAGGGCCCTAATAGCTGTTAAATCAAAGCCCAGCATTAATAGATTTTCTGTCGCTTCCAACAGCATGTTCTTCACCACTGGCGAAGTGATGTGAAGATAAATCGAGTCAGTGCGACGATTCGTCTCCGAACTCAATGATCTTCAGATCCTCAGATGTTAATTGCCTCAGGTTTGCAATACAATGCAGCAACTCCATTACCGTTCTACGGTTAAGTATCAGGTTATCCTCTCTGTCCAAGATTCTTTCAAGCTTGAGAGAACAATCTTTTGGATTTTTATTTTTCAACTGTGGTAATCGACTGATATTTTGATGGTTTATGATAGGTCGATCCTTCATACGCTTCGATTGAACCATTACCTGATCTCTTTTGGGGTTGGACTAACAGTGATTTGAAGATCCCAGCTCGTTTGACCCTCCCCGGGGGCTGTTGAGACATTGAGGTCATCATCCGATGCCGATGAGGTCCATCATGGTAGTCAGTGGCGTTTTTCTGCTGACTTGTTCCTGCCCTTTTTTTGACTTTGGAGAATTTGTACGAAAAATTTCCCTTTTTGAGTTTTGATCCCTAGCCAGCCTTCTCCTTTTTTCTGACATTGTTAGGAAAAGAGTTGGTGCAGAGATTCTCAGTGGAGTACCTTGCCGGGAAGTGATGTCTGCTAGTGCGGCCTGAGGCTCTACCAGCTTGCTTATTTGCAGTTGGCTGTTAGCTTTCTCATCCATCGAATATGTTGAGAGTTCCATTAAAGTTTGGAGATTCTGGATCATCTCCCCCTTGACTGATACACAAACTGGAAGTGATGTCCCATCAACAGACCATGCCACATGACCCGGGGAGCCCGGGTGTCTGTTTACTCTCAAACAAGTTCTTCTTGGGGCCGGTTTTGGGGCTACCCTCTTGACAGATTGGTCTTTCGAAGAAGGTAATTTTGATCTTGTTAGATGAGTATGTGTTTAGCTCAATTTCACCACCTGGATTCACCTTTTTCTGGGGGAAGATTGCATAAGCCTGGTTTTATGAGGCATTGCAATCTTCCCCGTAGCCTAGATTTCTTCTGCTTCTTCATTGCGACAGATGCAAGGCTGACTTCTTTTCTCCACGAAAGCGGATTATGTGGCCTTGGATTGGGATTTGCAGCGTTCATGTACTTGATCAGTTTGTCCCTCGTTAGATCCACCAACGGCGAGGCATTTAATGTGTGTGTAGTTTTTGAAAAGGTTGCTCCCCCCTACTATGCTCTTTCAGAAGCTTTTCTCTGGTAGGTTCATAAAGTGGAAGGTCTTGTTCAGAGTGCTGTTCATTCGCAGTAACAAAGCCCACCAGAAAGACCAGTTTGGTGTGCATCATCGCAAGTAAAGTTGTGTGGTCTTTTAATGCATCAATTAGATGTTCATAGAGTTTCATGAACGGCGACAAGACGATGGTGATGGTTGACATAATGGTGAACAAATCCAACTTTTCTCTCCTTGATGACGCATTCAATTTGGATGAACAGCGAGGCTGCTCGTCTCTATTTTTGTTAGTATCCATATGGTTAGGAGTCTTCTGCGGAGGCCCCTCTTTAGAGATTTCCAGGTTTCTCTTGTTGTTTAGGAAAGTTTGCTCAAGTTACATCTCATTAGTATTTTCACCCCGCCAGTTTGACTTAGATTAAACATGTCAGGCTCCATCAAGGCAAGCGTTCATTCAACATTTATCTCTGTGGAAGGCGGAGAGGTTGAGACATCCACCCCCATGAACAAATCCTCTTCCTGACCGGTAGTGCATGCAACATTTTAATCAGAGGTCACATGAATTGTTGCAGATTCCCAAATATTAGTGCTCATTTGATACTCTCTGGGACAATTAGAATGATTAGACAAATCTACCTCCCCGATTTTTGAACACAGGTTTAAGTCCTCTGTTACCGGCTGCTCATCACTAGATGTGAGTTTCTGCATTGTGAGGGATTGTTTCGCGTTTGACATCAGTGGGTCTTGCATCCAAATTGTCTTCAAAAAAGGAGAAACATTATATGGAGTTGCAGATTTGCAATTTAGAGTACTGTACTTTTGATTACCCGAGTGCTCCTTCAGTTGCATACCACAAAATCCCACGCCCTCCAGAATTTCAGCATCATATAAGTCCCCCAATGATGTGTCGTTTTGAGGGGGACGTGTTTTGTCATGAAAAATGAAGACACTGTAGAACAAAGTCTGCAACTTCTTGTGGGGATTTTATGGTACACTCGAGGTTTGTCCACCTTTTTACCCGTGTTAGCAGCAGGGTTCATAACACTGGAACATCTTACATACCCAAAACATGCAACTTGCTTTCACAACTTTGCTGCTGACAAGGATTTTTTTTTGTTAAAGGTTCCAGTCCCCTGTTGCCCGTGATGCAGCTCCTTGCATGTTCAGTGTATTACAATCCATCAAAATTATGTTTTTTTTCCGGTGGGCAGCAAGCCTAAAACTGTCTTGGGCAAATGTGTTTGATTTAGGGGGAGGGAATGCATCTGTACAGCAGGTAAAGCAGCACAAACTTGCAATGCACATGTATCCGCTGGTGAGGGGGAAATGTGTCGTCTTTTTCAGAGTGCTCCTTGTGAACTTGCTCAATCACTGATTGCATGGCAGCCGGGCTGCAAGGCACCGCTGATTGAATTGAATTGATATTGATATAGTGTTTCAGAGTGCGATAAGGCAATGTAGAGGAACAGGGGAGAACAAAACAACAATCTTACTAGGCCCAGTTACATTGAAAACGCGCAAGTGCTTGGGAAACGGAAAAGGGGAAAAGTGCACGGAAGGGGGAAGAAATGTAAAGTACAGAGCAGAAAAGAAACAGATAAATAATAATAAATATAATAAATACAAAATTAAGGAAATAAACGGTGGTAGTGCGGCCAGCAAGTGGCAAGCGCTGAGTATAGCCAACAGGGTATGTCGGATAAGTGCAGAAGAAAAAGGAAGAAAATACATGGGGTGGGGGACTGTATGGGTACAGATAAAGACCCCAGTGTAAGGGGTAGCGTGGAGGCAGTGCAGGAGGGTGGCAGGGTGAGAAGGTACCTGGACCCGGAGGACAGAGGGTGGCCAGGTGCACAGTGCAGACAGAAAAACAGATCAGCAGGGGAGAAGGGGGGCAAAGGCCAAAGCAAAGAGGAAGGTCTTTTGGTGCTTCCAGAAGTGGAGATGGTTCTCCTCAGGTTTCAGAGCCACAAGGAGGCTGTTCCAGAGAGAGGCCCCAGTCGAAGACAGAGATCTACCCCTAGCTCGTTTCTTCAAAAAAAGACTGACCCTAAGGGCGTTAGAAGCAGAGGAGCTTAGAGCTCAAGAGGGGAGGCATTTATAGAGGAATAGTTGAAGATATTTTGTACCCAGGCCCACGAATGCCTTGTGGACAATACAAAGGGTTTTGAATTTAATCCGTGCATCCACTGGGAGCCAAAGAAGGAATTTCAGAGCTGGAGAGATACAATGCCAGGGCTTGAGGCCAAGGACAAGTCTCTCAGTCCTATTCTGGATTAGTTGTAAAGGTTGAAGAGTAGAGGCCGGTAGATTTAGAAGGAGGCTGTTACAATAGTCCAACCTAGAGAGAACCAGAGCTTGGGAGATAGAGAGCTTCTGGGGAAGGAGTGGAAGGGCAGAGGAACTCTAAGGAGGTGAAATAGGAAGTTTTGTTTCTCAACTGCTAAGCAGAATGTTTATCAAACTTCGCTAAGCCTGCGTATAGATAAGGCACAATATCCAAACTTAGTGGCCCTGGGCTACGTGTTTGCCATTGGTCGCTAGGGTTTGCAGCTGCTGCAGCATGCTCACATATTGCGCTTCCCCTGGTGGAAGGCATTGAAGTTTCACTACAAAGCCCCGCGGGGCGACCTGCAATCTGCTCACTTCCAAGGAAAGTGTGCCACTCCCAGTGCCATCCCGCCCCTGTACAGTGTCTGCCACTGGTAAGCTAGGGGCTATCATGTTCAAAGTTGATGACAATTCACTGAACATCGCACGGTCGGTCTCAATTTCATCACAAGCAACAGCATACAGAGCCATCACAGGAGGAGAGCAGATCTCGATGCTCAGGGTTGCAAATTTATAAGACAACCTAGCCGTCTGTGCTGTAAAAAGCTCCAGAGACTTCGCTGAGCAAGACAGGGAGAACTATCAAGGACAACATTGCCTCCCTTGCTCCAGCCTTGGCTGATTTTTGCAGTCACTCCTTTGCCACTGGCTCCTTCCTACTATTCCTCATGCGCTCCTTGTGCACCCTCTCATCAAAAAGCCTTCTGCTGACCACTCCTGCCTAGCCAACTACCACCCCTTACTTTAACTTTTCTTTAATTAATTTATAACGTGCAACCAGGGACCCGTAGGCTTAAGGGCCCACAGATAGACAAAGACAAGCACAAACAAACATAGCAAATGGCATACAACCAGAAGCCTAAAGTAGACATCAGATTAATAAGGAGAGTTCAGGAGAATAGCAATGTTTTTCTCCTAAAAACATCAGTTGACTTTAAGTCTCTCAAATCCAGTGGAAGTGCTGCATTCACAAAAGCACCTTTCATGGCTTTATTGGTGTTACATATGGGGGGTTTCAATTGATTTGAATTGTTCGATCTGAGGAGTCTTGTGCTAGATTTCTCAATAAGATGCTCCTGCAGGTAAGATGGCATCACTCCCACATGACATTTATGTGATCAGCAATAGGGGATACAATAATCTGGATTCAGAGGGAGCCAATGCAAGTTCGGTCTGGCTTAAGAAACATGATTTCTCCAGCTAAGGCCTGTGACTACTCTAACCGCACTATTTTAGATCACCTGTCGGCGGTTGCATTTTGACTTTGAGATGCCAATCAAAAGACTACAGCAGTAGTCCATTTTTGATCCTATTATGTATGGCCTTGGCGATAGTTTCCGCATTAGTCTGAGAAATATATGGCCGAAGATGGACTAGCAATTTTATATAGTAAGCAGATGATGAAACCAAGCTGCTAACATGCACCTTCACATTTAGATGCTGATCAAGTATATTGCCTAAAGTCTTACCTTTCTTGTTTCGGCAATTTTACTTTAAGCAATAGAGAAACAGTCATAAGTAGATCCTAGTTTTTTAAAAAATCATATTCTGGGTGCCGACCACCATGAGTTCTGTCTTGTCTTTATTCATGGCAAGGTCATTCTGCAACATCCAATCTTGAATAAGATTATACACGCTATTAATAAGGATGTTGTCATCTCCATGTGATCCAGTAAAATGGATGACACATTGTGTGTCATCTGCAAAATGTGTCAAGTCCACACCATTCTGCTCCAAATGATCAAAGAAAGGGACCTTGAAAATATTATAGAGGGAGGGGGAAACACATGCACCCTGAGGAACACTTTATTAAACTATACCAGGCTATGCCTCAGCATCTCCACAATAAACTGTACACTGGGCCTCATTATGACCCTGCCGGTCCGGTAGGCACTGTTGTAACTGGACTGGCAAAGTACAAGTTTGCAGGCTGGATGCCCTCCCGCCCACCAGGTCTGACCTGGCGGGCGTAACGGAACCTGCTCGCAGACTTTGATGGTAGCACCGGGAGCATTATTAATGGCGCCGGTGCTACCGTCCTCCCTATTCCCATTGAGTCCTATAGGATTCAATGGGAATGGGGAGTTACATGTTACGACACCTGGTTTCACGGACCACCAGGGCTATAATGCCCCGGTGATTCTCTAAAGCCAGGCTCTGGGAAAAAAACACAACTCCGGCGGCAGCCTGCCATTTTTACCAGCACAGCTCCCGCCGGAGTTGTAATAAGACCCACTGTCTATTACTCAGAAACGAGGATATCCTCAAGCCGCATCGTCAGAAATATTTCTAACATCCCTCAACCTGGTGACTAAGATGGAGTGCTCGACCAGGTCGAAAGTCACAGATAAATCCAACAACATAAGGAGAGAGGCCTTTCCATACCATTAAGAAGCCTGGACTTCAACTCCAATAGTCCCATCTCAGTCCCATAACCTTGTCTGAAATGGACTGATATTTGTTAAGAATTGAATATTTGTTTAAGTGGGCTGAAATTTTGACATAGATCATGCGGTCCAGGATCTTTTGAAGAAAAAGAGTGTTGGTAACGGGCGGTAATTTAGAGGCATTTTAGGACACAATCCCGTCTTTTTTAAAAACGGGGTTATCCAAGCCATTTTTTATGACCAACGGAACAGGGTTTTTCTAAAAAAAAGGCATTCACACATTTACAAAGGGGATGAATAAAAGAGGGTGAGCAAGATTTAATAATCATCGATGAGAACGGATAGCCTTTACATTTAGTTGGTTTGAGATGATCGATAATGCTAGCCAATTTTGATGCTGAGATGGGAGATAACCAAAATTGTTTCTAGTTTCTAGTCCTGCTGTCCTTATCCTGTACATGAGGGGTTTCCTGTTCTCTGAGGATCTTAAATGGTTCCTTGACTTCATACTGAGAGTTCAGAATTCTCCTATTATGCATTTGTTTCTTAGCATCAATAACAGCTAATTTATTTATTTTTCCACCACTTTATATGCTGTCCAGGTCTGTAAATCCTGGCAGTACTTCAGTGCAAAGAAATGTCTGCTTCTAGAAGCTTTATGTTTTTTTTTTTTAAATCAAGAGTGAACCACAATTTATTATTTCATGTATCTTTGAGGTGTTTCATTTTTAAGGGTTCTAGGGTCTTGGTAATGTCCCCAAAAGAATGTAAAAGGAGGTTAGGCATTTCCTATGCTGATTCAGATTTTATAATATCTGGAATCACTGTAATAAGCAGGGGTCTAATCCGATCTAGGGTAAGTTTCCTAACATTTCTAACTAGGACTGCTTGATTGCAAGACCCTGTCTTTTTTATGGGAAGGTCACTATTGATAGTAAAGTGATCGGACCAAGGACACACCAAGACTTTATGATCATTTGTTGTAATATTGTAAGTGGCAACTCAGTCAAGAGTATGCCCCTTGCAGTGAGTAGGTTATCTGACCTTCTGCTCAAAGCCAAGGTTATTCAACAAATCTTCAAATCCATTAGCTATTAAATCCATATCATGCCGCAGACAGAAATTAAAGTCACCCAAAGCCAAACATTTGGTGTTGGTTTTAAGAAGAGGTAATACAAGGCTAGTTATTAGTGTCAGAAATTCAGACCCTGCAGGGGGGATCTGTATAACAGTAGTAAGTTGATAGTAGTTTTTTCATTGATACCAATTTTAAGAAATTTCAACTCAGTTCCAGCAACAGCATGACAATTGACCTCCCGCATAACTAGGTTTGATTTAAAAATTAGAGCAACCTCCTCACCTCCTCCCTCTATCTCAATTACCCCCTTCCTGGGAAACTTCTTGAAGAAGCTGGTCATCTTCCAGCTGATCCACCCCAATGAATCGGTTGGTTGCTTCCACAACCACCAGTCTGGCTTCAGAGAAGCTAGGGGCACAGAAACAACTCTCCTTCTGTTCTAAGCCTTCTTTACCTTTTCTCTGCCTTTGAGATGGCCAATCATGCAGTCCTTTTAAATTGGCTCTGTGATACCCTAGGCATCCGAGGCCTGGCACTGGACTGGTTGACCTCCTTTCTCTCTCACTGACCATCCCAGGTTCAACTTGGTCATTTTCTTTCCCCCATCTGACTCTCCACATGCAGCGTCCCTTAGGCCTCTATTCTCTTGCCGTGACTCTTCAACATCTGCTTTGCCTCTCTAGCCAATTTGATCTTCACCTTCTCTCATCACTTCCAGTTTTATGCATATGACATGCAGCTCTCCTTCAAGCATCCTTCCACTACCTCCTCTCTTCCTCTCTTATTCATCACTGTCTGATTGCTATTTAGACATGGTTTGCTTCTAACAATCTTGGCCTTAACACCAGTAAGACTGAGATCCTTTGCATTGGGACCCTAGCTCCCGCCTTCCCTCCTACTCTCTGGTTGACCTCCATGAGCCCACTCCATTCACCCTCTTGTGAGGAAATAAACGTCAGTGTTATCTTTGACTCCTCTCTCTCCTTCTATCCTAACATCACAGAATTGCATGCAGCGGTGTCAGCTGCATACAGATGCAGAACTGTGATTGCCGGCTGCTTCATAATGCAACTGCTCACAGTTCAAATCTTTTGTCATTATGTAAAAAAAAAGTAAGTGGGTACCCAAAGACTGAACAGAGTGTATTCTCCAGTGCAAAATAGCTTTGCACTGCAAAAATAGACTTTGCACCGCTCTGTGAATCAGAGTGTTTGTTGGCAGTGCAAAGCACATAATTCAGGCCTTTAATGTCAAGATAACTAAATGTTTTATTTTATTTTTTGGTTATTTATAATGCACCTAGACACCAAAAGGTGTTTTCAAGGTGCAACAAGACCTGGGGTGTTGGGGGAGCAACAGGGATGAAAAAGGAAAACGGTCCTACTACGTCTTGTGTCGTTAAATTCAATGAACATACTTCAGTTGAAGTGACTCTATGTTTGCAGTGTAAATCAACTAAACCTCATAGACACCATCTTTTTACTGTGTGTTACACAGTACCTTTAGTGCAGTGACACAGAGTTGTCTTTTTCAGACTTCCCACTCTTAAACTCCATTTTCTGGGACTGACTACTGTCTCCCAGAACATGTAAAGTTGGCAATGACTTTATTAGTCTTTTTAAAAGCACAGACCCAGTACAAACTATCTTATATAGAGTACTGGAAAGGGTTAATAGTTATCCCTTTTCGTCTCTTTCTCATGCAACATTATTTTGTTCCCCTTTCTTTAAGATTTGGCTGGTGGCAGTGGTATCTACCCTATTTTTCCTACCGCGTTCTATATAAATAGCCTTGGTACTGATTCAGGCTAAGTTAGTAGCCTCGAATTTAAATCCACTGGACCCCATTTACTTTTATTTTGTTCTGGCTGGTTTATTCACCATTTCTTTTTGTAAAGGTCTTTCTCGTGTTTTACTGTGCGCGCCAAACCAAGTTTGGTTCTTTTGTAAGCCGTCCTTTAGCGGGCTTCTGCACAGAAGTCCTCCTTAGGCGTCAGAATGTCTGAGGGAGACAGGATGCGAGGGGGGGGGTTGAGACTCCCTGCACAGGGTCTCCTCAGAGACCCATTTTTCACTCTGTACGATTGGCTGTGGTGACTGTCCGGCCAGGACAGCCACCCTGCTGCGTGTTTGACAGCCAGGCTGTGTGAATGGGGGAAAACTGCATAAGAAGCAGGTCTCTGGGACTAGGCAGGCAGAGTAGCCACTGGATCGAGAGAACCGAAGAGAAGCTGAAAGAAGAGGAAGACTACCACGAGTGAACCTCCCGGTGAAGTGCTGCTGCGGGTCCGAATCTCCAAACTTCGACAACAGAGAAGATCTGCAAGGAAGCTTCTTCCCTTGAGCTGTTGGGACAAACCAGTTTGCCAAACACCAAGCAAGGCCTCCCTCCCCTGGTCGAATTTGCTGTGCATAGCCGCAGTGAACTGGATAGCCAGGAGGACCGGACCCTGTTTGGGTTTTAAGGAGCAAACATTTTATTTGTTGCTTTGATCTGCTGCTAGTTTCTTCCCTGGGCAGTGCAGGACCATCCAGTCTTCCTACTTTGTGTGAGTCTGACAATCGCTTCAGGAACCATGAGCCTGCAGGATCGGCCAGGAACTTCTGCCTTAGCTACAGCCTTCTTCTTCCTTTAAGGTACTGTTCTAACCCGGTTGTTTTCTCTCTCCAACCGCGGTGAAGGTGCTTGAAATCTTTCACCAATCCAAGAGCTTGTCCTTCTCTACTCTTTTAAATAAATTTTCCTTCAACCAATTTCGGTTCGAATTCTTGGCAATGACTTAACCGCAAACTACTCTGAACTCTGTGATCCTCTGCAAAGACTCTGAACCATTAACATTGACCCTGGCCTATTGATTTGAATCCTCATTGTAGCAAGCCTTTTCTAGATTGCCCTGCCTACTTACTTGTTGGTGCTGCTTAATGTTGTATAACCTTTTCTTTCCCTCCCTTTTAAATTGCTGGACTGCCATTTTGCTCATACTTCATTTTGAGCCTAACTTGTCCAGATTTGATTGGGTGTTGTGTAGTACATTAAGAGTGTGATTTTTCTGCTGCTTTATTTAGTGAACTGTTTTACAAATGAATGTGTAAATACATGTATATTCTTTTACTCAGAAACCTTAAGTCAGTGTTTATTTGAACCATAGTAATTTCTGTCCTTTGTGTAAGTGTTGATACTGCTCACTTTACTCTTGAGATATGTCTGGCTGCTCAGCCATCGCTACCACTTTACTATGTAGTACAGGCTTGTACCAAAGTTGAATTTGTACAGTCACATGTAGGCTTAATTGTGTGTGGTGTTCCCAAAGGGCACTGCATATGATTCTGCCTAACACTGGTGTACAGCGGTGAGGATAAAGTATAGTGATTATACTTAGAGTGCTACTATTACCTTGGATCTAACCACAAGACTAAACATCACTAAAAGGCACATTTTAATCATGTCTGATATGGAAAGCTACAGTCAGGAGACCCTCCTTAGTTATACTGTGGATATTCTGAAAAATCTGTGTAGAGAAAGGAATCTCTCTGTGAAAGGCAAAAAGTCAGAAGTAATTGAAAGGTTGTTAGAGAAACAAAGTCTGGAGAGTGGGTCTGAAATACCTGACCCTCTAGCAAATTTGGAAAATGATGATGATGATAATGTGTCTGTTATTATGGATGAGTTAGATGAGGCAGATGTGTCTCACAATGTAGGCCTTATTGCTCCTCTTCATGCTCAGCAACCTCAACCTTTGTCCACTGGGACCCCATCAGGTCCTACACTCAGTCCTGAATTCATTGTTCTAGAAGAGATGAGGCTTGATTTGGAATTAAAATGTATTAATGCTCAAACTGAACAAAAGCATCAAGAACTTAAGCTCAGAGAAATGGAGTTGAATCATGCCTTAGAAAAGAAAAAAGTTGTCTATTGAAAAAAATCTCTCCCAAAGTCTTCTAGGTCTTCCAGTCTTAAGAGACCCTGTATGCCTAAAGAAACTATTGGTATGTTGAGGCTAAGCTTGATATTTTGGATTGGTTGGCAATGTTTGAACACAACCATGGGATTCAAGACATTGCAGGGAATCAGTTGTTTCCTTGGCTCTTCTCTAGGCTACCCACTGTTGTATCTGATGTTGTGATGGAGTTGGGGGAGGTGGATAGAATGGATTATGAGTGTGTGAAGCTAGCTTTAATTGCTAGATTTGGGAAGACCCCTTTCCAGTACCTTAAAAGGTTTATGATCCTCAAAAAGCAGGATGGTACCCCTTGGGCTACCTAGGTATGTGAATGTTTGAAGAACTTAGATGGTTGGGTTAAGGGTTACAGAGTAACACTTATGAAGGTATGAGAAATCTTGTTATGTTGGAGTCCATTTATGATACCTGCTTTCCTGAGTTCAGACAGCACTTGGCTGATTCTAAGGAGATAGATCCAAAGAAGTTAGGTAAGGCTGCTGACTTGTGAGCTGCCAACAGGGCTACTCACAATGATTCTGGGGCAACTCAGAAGAAGGATGAGGAAAAGCAGCCAAAGAAAGATAACAAGGAGACTTCTAATACCTCTAATCCAAAGGATGGCCTCAAACAGCAACATAAGGGTAAACTACAAGGGAAACCGAATCAGTCTAGTGTACCATCTGGACCCAAACCGGATGGAGGTCAGAACAAGCCCCCATTCATCAAAACATTTGGGAAATGTTATGGTTGTGGGTCAACTGACCATGACCATGTGAAAGATGGATCATGGATCCCAGATGTAAGGGTAAACCTTTAGGGGTCAACACTGTCTCCTTAGCCTTCTCCCCAGAGGAAGAAGTACCTACGGCAAGTGGAAACTTTCACCTACTGGCTGATGAACCCATGAGAGTCTGAGCTAGAGTTTCTTTATTGTCCCTGGGTTTTTGGGAACAACAGAATTTAGATGGCTATAATTCCATCCCAGATAATACTAAAGAGTATAATAAAGACCGTGTTCTTCTGAATGGCCAGGAGACCCCTGCCATCAGAGACACTGGAGCCAGAATAACTGTGGTTGATAAATCATTGTTCAAGGTGGGGGATGTTGCTAAGGCACCCAAACACTTAACCAAGTTAGCTGGAGGCCCTGTGCAAATGTTTCCCCAGTTATCAGCTCTCATCCAGTGTAATGATATGACTGTCAAAATACCTGTTAGTATTCAGAGTGAAGTGCCTGGGAGAGTCATGTTGGGTAATGACCTGAAAGCTCTTGGAGTTGTGTCTAGTTCCACCAGGCCTCCCAGTAAAAGGAAACAGGAACTCACTAGGCCTGCAAGGGAGAGGACCTTGAGGGGCTCTCCAGGGGAATTGTGTAGAGAAAGCTATCACCCCCTCTCCACAGGAATTGTTCGCTGCTATTTCAGGAAAGAAAGATGTAAGGGGAAAGCCAGGACATCCAAGAAGAAATCAGATATCACCCCTGTGCTACCAACGAGGACATCCCCAAGATTGTTCAAAGTGACACCTGTGACTACTCCACCTGCTGAGGCTGAGTATGAGGTACAACCCTGTGTGGTTGAACCAACTTTTGGAGAGTCAGATCTGGAAGAAGACATAACTCTAGTTGGAGATCTGGATCCTGTTGACTATCCTGAGCTGCAGTCTTTACTGGACGAAGGTGGACCCACAGGGCAGTCTTCAGCAGAGGACAAAGAGAGTGTCCTATTCTTGTAGGTCTTCAACAACAAGCAGCTTCTCACCTTGATGGGCATAAAGTTGGAAAGCATAGGTTGCACTGGGAAGATGGCCTCTTCAACAGTGAACCGACTGAGTCTATCCATGGGGAATGCAAAGACTTGTAGTGCCCCTAGAAAACAGGCTCCAGTTCCTACAGTTGGCCCTTGAGATACCTTTGGCTGGTCATTTGAGTTTCGAAAAGACCAAGGAAAGGCTCTCCCTATACTTCTACTGGCCTAAGATGGGTTCAGAAGTTGACAAATTCTGTAGGAGCTGTCACACTTGCCAAACCTCTGGCAAGAGTGGAACAAAGAATGTGGCACCCTTGCTTCCTTTCCCAGTGGTGAGAGTTCCTTTTGAGAGTGTGGGCATCGACATTGTTCGCCCCCTTGACACTCCCACATCTTCAGGAAACAGGTTTATCCCAGTTGTAGTAGACCATGCTACTAGGCATCCTGAAGCAATACCTCTGAGGACTGTTACGACTCAGGCTGTTGCTAAGGCTCTACTTGGTATTTTTACCAGAGTAGGGTTTCCTAAGGAAGTGATATCCGACAGGAGATCCAGTTTTATGTCCCACTACATGCAAGCCATGTGGAAACACTGTGGTGTCACTTGCAAGTTCTCTAAAGCCTACCATCCACAGACAAATGGACTGGTAGAGTGGTTTAATCATACTATGAAAATCATGATAGGTGCTTTAGAGGAACCCCTTAAAAGAAAGTGGGACCTTCTACTGCCATACCTTCTCTTTGCTTATACAGAAGTCCTTCAGGAGGGAGTTGGTTACAGTCCCTTTGAACTTCTCTATGGCCATTCAGTCAGAGGTCCATTGGCCCTGATTAAGAAGAGGTTGGAGACTGCTCCTCCCCCAAGCCAGTCAGAGTGAGTGACTATGTGATAGGTCTCCGGAGGAGAATGTCACACAGGATGCCAGGAGCTAGTGATAACTTAAAAGCAGTTCAGGCTCTGGTCAAACATTGGCATGACCAGAAGGCCATCTTGTACTAGTTATGGTGCCAACAAGGCAGAGGGCCTTGCAGGACAAATGGATAGGACCCTTCAAGGTTGTGGGCAAACTTGGAGAGGTGAACTATCTGGTGGATTTAGGCAGACCTAAGGAGGCTCCCAGAGTCTTTCACACCAACCGTTTGAAGGCATATATCTCGAGACCAGAAGTAGGAGTTTTGCCGCTAGCTTCAGCTCAAGAGGAGGAGAAGAGTGAACCTCTACCTGACCTACTCCGATGACAACCTTTGGATGAGAACATAGAAGCAGTCAATCTTTCTTCTAATCTGAACTCTGAACAACAGGAGTAGTGCACGGTTCTGTTAAATCAGTTTGACTCCTTGTTTTCACTTCCAGCAGGCTTGACCCCTTGTGACCAGCATGATATTCTCACTGGTGACTGTCTACCTGTGAAAAGCAGAGGTTACAGAATGTCAGAACATGTAAGATCCCACATCAAAGGAGAGGTCAACAAGATGCTTGATCTCAGGATTACACAGCCATCTACAAGTCCATGGTCTAGTCCAGTTGTTCTAGTACCAAAGGTAGGATCCAAGGAGTTGAGATTCTGTGTGGACTATAGAACTCTAAATGCAGTCACTAATACTGAGCCCATCCATTAGCAAGGACAGATGAACTGGTGGATAAACTTGGTGCAGCCAAGTACCTCAGTACATTTGATCTGACGTCAAGCTACTGGCAAATATCCCTGACGGACCATGGCAAGGAGAAAACTGCATTTCCAACCCCAGCAGGCCTCTACCAGTTTAAGGTTATGCTTTTTGGATTAAATAATGCACCTGCTACATTCCAAAGGATGGTCAATCAAGTTCTAAATGGAATGGAGGACTTCTGCATGGCATACTTGGATGAAATTGCAGTGTTCAGCCTACTTGGAAAGAACATGTTGATCACTTAAGATATGTTTTGCATGCTCTTTAGCAGGCCCATCTGACCATAAAGGCAAGAAAATATCAAATTGGTCAGAGCAAAGTGGTGTACCGTGATCATGAGGTAGGAGGAGGTGAAATAAAGCCATTTCCTAGCAAAGTACAAGCTGTACAAAACTGGGCCACCAATACTACTCAAACCCAGTGAGAACCTTCCTAGGTCTCCCTGGGTACTACAGGAATTTCATTGAGAACTATGGGTCCATAGCTTCTCATTTGAATGTTATCTCCTCTCCAAAAGTCCCTAAAATGTTTAGATGGAATGAGGAGTGCACTCAAGCCTTTGAAAACCTGAAGAAAGCCATTTGTCAAGCTCCAGTCCTAAGAGCTCCTGATTATCACCAACCCTTCATTGTGCAGACAGATGCATCCAATACAGGTATAGGTGCAGTCCTTAGTCAACTGGATGAGAAAGGTAGGGAGCACTCTATTTGCTTTATCGATAGGAAACTGAAGGAAGCAGAAACAAGGTGGGAAACCACAGAGCGTGAGTTTTTTGCCATTGTGTGGTCCCTGAAGAAGTTTAGACCATACTTGTATGGATCTACCTTTGTGATTCAGACAGACCACCAACCCTTGAGAAGGTTAATGCAAACGAAAGGGGAAAGCCTGAAACTTCTAAGATGGACAATCTGCCTGCAATGGTTTGATTTCACCACTGAGCACAGGTCAGGATGTCACCACCAAAATGCTGATGGTCTCTCTAGGATGTTTTTAACCGATGAGAGTGAAGAGATTCATCCTCCTGCCCCTTAGTCTGGGGGGGGGGCGGGCATGTTAGGGAGAATTCTCCAGAATGGCTAATTTCCCTTACCTACCGAGTCCAACAGCAGCTTTGCTGGATTTCTAGGATTTATTTATTTTACCTGGTAAATGTGTGAGCCTTTTATCCCACTCTTACATGTGTTTTGCTGTGTGTTTAACACGGTTGTGTTCATATACTATGGAGCTTCACCTACTCCATAGGCATCATCTTTTTTACAGTGTGTTACACAGCACCTTTAGTGCAGTGACACATGGTTGTCTTTTTCAGACTTCCCACTTTTAAACTCCATTTTCTGGGACTGACTAGTGTCTCCCAGAACATGTAAAGTTGCCATTGACTATTAGTCTTTTTAAAAGCACAGACTCAGTACAAAATATGTTACATAGAGTACTCGAAAGGGTTAATAGTTATCCCTTTTTTGTCTGTTTCTCACGGAACATTATTTTGTTCCCCTTTCTTTAAGATTTGGCTGGTGGCAGTGGTATCTACCCTATTTTTCCTACCACAGTCTATGTAAATAGCCTTGGTACTGTCATAGGCTGAGTTAGTAGCCTCAAACTTCAATCCGCTGGACCCCAGTTACCTTGATTTGGTTCCGGCTGGTTTTATTCGCCATTTCTTTTTGTAAAGTTCTTTCTTGTGTTTTACTCTGCGTGCCAAACCAGATTTGGTTCCTTTGTTCGCCGTCCTTTGGCAGGCTTCTGCACAGAAGCCCTCCTTAGGCGCACTGAATGTCTGAGGGGGACAGGATGGGAGGGAGGGGTTTGAGACTCCCTGCACAGGGTCTCGGAGACCCATGTCACACTCTGTATGATTGGCTGTGGTGTCTGTCCTGCCAGGACAGCCACCCTGCTGCGTGATTGACAGCCAGGCTCTGTGAATGGGGGAAAACTGCATAAAAAGCAGGTCTCTGGGACTAGGAAGGCAGAGTCGCCACTGGATCAAGAGAACCAAAGATAAGCTGAATGAAGAGGACTACTACCACGACTGAACCTCCCGGTGAAGCCCTGCTGCAGGTCCGAATCTCCAAACTTTGACAACAGAGAAGATCTGCAAGGAATATTCTTCCTTTGAGCTGATGGGACCAACCAGTTCGACAAACACCAAGGTCTCTCTCGCCTGGTCGAATTTGCTGTGCACATCTGCAGTGAACCGGATAGCCAGGAGGACAGGACCCTGTTTGGGTTTTAAGGAGTGCACCTTTTATTTGTTGCTTTGCTCTGCTGCTGGTTTCTTCCCTGGGCAGTGCAGGACCCTCCACTCTTCCTACTTCATGTCTGCCCGACACTCGCTTCAGGAACCGTGAGCCTGCAGGATCTGCCAGGAAGTTCTGCCTCAGCTACAGCCTTCTTCTTCATTTAAGGTACTGTTCTAACCCGGTTGTTTCTTCCCTCTGACCGTGGTCAAAGTGTTTGAAATCTTTCCCAATTCGAGGGCGTGTCCTTCTCTACTCTTGTAAATAAGTTTTCATTCAACCAACTTCGTTTCAACTCTTGCCAAAGACTTAACCGAGAACGACTCTGAACTGTGTGATCATCTGCAAAGACTCTGAACCATTAACATTGGCCCATGCCTATTGATTTGAATCCTCACTGTAGCAAGCCTTTTCTAGATTTATTTTTTTATTTGCATTTATAAAGCACACAAGCTGCCCTCGGGCATCATGGCGCTGTTAAGAATACTTGCTTAGTCACATAAGTGCATGAGGTCCGAAAATGGTAGCATGAAAACATGAAAGCCAGCCCATCTTGAAGGGTGGCAACAACAGGTAATGGAAGTGACAAAATCGGTGGCATAAGACATGAGAGCCAACCCCGTCATGAAGGGTGGCAACAACAGGTAATGCGGGTGACAAAATCAGTGGCATAAGACATGAGAGCAAACCCCATTTTGAAGGGTGGCAACAATAGGTAATGCAGGTGACAAAATCGGTGGCATAAGACATGAGAGCCAACCCCGTCTTGAGGAATGGCAACAACAGGTAATGCGGGTGACAAAATCAGTGGCATAAGACATGAGGGCCAACCCCGTCTTGAGGGATGGCAACAAAAGGTAATGCGGGTGACAAAATCGGTGGCATAAATCATGAGAGCCAACCCCATCTTGAAGGGTTGCAACAACAGGTAATGCGGGTGACAAAATTTGGTGGCATAAGACATGAGAGCCAACCCAGTCTTGAAGGGTGGCAGCAACAGGTAATGCAGGTGACTAATTCGGTGGCATAGGACGTGAGCGCCAACCCTTTCTAGAAGGGTGGCAGCAGCAGGTAAGTAAGGGACAGAGTAGGCTAAGTGGAGGCAGAAGCTACGCACGCGACCAGAGGGGGGAAGGGGAGAAGTACACGCTACACAGGCGACCAAGGGGGGGAAGAGGGGAGAACATATATTGCACTGGCCTCCAAAGGGGGCTGTGGGAGGCAAACGCTACATAGGTAACCAAAGGGGGGCTGGGGATGAGAACATACATTGCGCAAGTGACCAGGGGGGGATAGGGGGAGGAAAATGCTACATAGGCGTCCAAGGGGGGCTGGGGGAGGCAAACGCTACACACGCGACCAAGGGGGGGCTGGGGGGAGGCAAACGCTACACAGGTGACCAGGGGGGGTCTGGGGGAGGCAAACACTACACAGGTGACCAAGGGGGAGGCTGGGGGGAGACATACATTGCGCAGGCAACCAGGGGGGGGGGCTGGGGGGAGGCAAACGCTACACAGGTGATCAAGGGGGGCACGGGGGAGGCAAACGCTACACAGGCGACCGGGGGGCTGGGGGGCCTGCCTACTTACTTGTTGGTGCTGCTTAATTTTGTATAACCTTATCTTTCCCTCCCTTCCGTCCCTTTTAAATTGCTGGAGTGCCATTTTGCTCACACTTCATTTTGAGCCTAACTTGTCCAGAATTGATTGGGTGGTATGCAGTATTTTAAGAGAGTGATTTTTCTGCTGCTTTATTTAGTGAACTGTTTTACACATGAATGTGCAAATGAATGTATATTCTTTTACTCAGAAACCTTGAGTCAGTGTTTGTTTGAACCATAGTAATTGCTGTCCTTTGTGTAACTGTTGATACTGCTCCCTTTACTCTTGAGATAAGTCTGGTTGCTCAGCCATCGCTACCACTTTACTGTGTAGTACAGGCTTGTACCAAAGGTGAATTGGTAGTGTCACTTGTAGTCTTAATTGTGTGTGGTGTTCCGAAAGGGTACTGCATATGATTCTGCCTAACAACCTTACAAAACTCATGAAATAACAATGGCATGCACTTAACTGCAGTCTGTAAATGACATGAGAATGAAAATGAGATAAAGATAAACAGTATCTTAAGAGTCAACAAAAAGCAATGTCCAAAATGACCCCGAAGGTTCATTGTAAGATCTTTGTTTCTATGTGTATAAGCTACACAGGACTTCCAGGATGGTGTTTCTCAGTGATTGTTCAGCTGTCTCTTCTTTTGTGAGTTTTCCTGCCAATGGGAATTCCTCTCTGCCCACTGCCTTAATTTATGTCTGTTGAGGTGACTTTGCTCCTGTGTTGTTTTGATGTGTTGTATATGTTTTCCTGATGGGGATGTGGACGAGTGCATTGGTGTGCTGGGCTCCACTCCTCTTGGGGTCAGGTTAGGGGATTTTGGGGTGCAAGGCACTGCACAGTTGGGCCCCACCTGAACAAAATAAATGCAGACCTCTGCTAGCCTAGGTACAGCCACGAAAAATGTATAAAGACTACAATATATATTAAGGACAAACATCAGTAGGTAGCTGTACATAAAAGGTACACATGCCCAAGCATTATGAGAGAATTGAGATTATCAGTCTTAGACAATGTAAATGTGCTGAAACTTGAATCAGCAGACAGATTAGGAGACATGAGAAAGGTAGCATAGCAACGCATAGATAGAGGATATGGATTAGAAGTTACCAGTAAAGTATGCATATCTGAGAGAAGACTTTAATTGGAAGAGGGCTATGGTTTTCAAGTGACATCGCCATTGTTGATCAAAGACTCAAATGACGATGTGTTGTGCAGTTTATCAATGGTCACTAATATTATATATGACGGAACACTATAGCTAGTAAAACCATGACTGCGACTTTTTTTGAAGAGTATACCACGAGAACTAAATAACTCCTTGTTAAACGGGATATTATATTATGCCTCCTTTATTGTATATGTTGGCCTAAGCCCAGTCGCTCTGCGAAGAAATCCGCGTTGCAAGGTTCCGACCTTAGATCGACCTAGCCACCATTTTTGGGAACATCCGCCATTTTGATTTCTGTTTCAAAGTCACTCTGTGTTCTAAAATGGTGGACAGTGTTCTCCTGCTCATTACCTTAGCTGTTCTGACCTTTACATAAGTTAATGCCTGAACTGCCTATAAGCTAAATGCTAGGACCGTGTAATGAGACCTTGCCCTATGTTTGACCTATAGATCGAGGATTACCTGCGCCAACAAGTCCAATCCATGGGCATACATTGAATACGATGTTGTTTAAATACTGAATGTGAACACTTGTTGAACTACATTGTATAAAACGTGTACTAAGGCTTACTGTCAAATTCGAAGATACACTGTTGCCATTGTGACTTGTTTTGCAAACTAGAAGTAGTCCAAATGCATATAGTTGGACTAACTAGAGGCGAACTCGGCACAAACCCTAGACCGAGAATAATTAACCTGCAGAGGGGCCGGACATTGCGATTGAAAACTGTATAAAAGACGCAAATGTTTAGACGTCCAGTACCTCTCACTTCTCACACCGAAAGGGCTAGTATTTGTTGTGATGTACTGAAGGCCAGATAGCTATCTGATACTTTGTTTCTTTGTAAACTGTACAGTTATTTGAATAAAGATCTGAGAATCTTTATAAACCTGTGATTGGTGTATTTCCTTGTGTGGTACTCAGCCCCGATATTTCTCTTTTGCTTTTACAGATGGCGTCCGAATAGGGACCCTCAAGATTGATGCCAGCTCGTTGAAGGTTGACACGGCTATTGGACCGGGATCGGACAGTGTAAAAGGGGGCCCCTTTCTTGGATGAGACGCAACACCTCAGCAGCGCTGCTCGACCCGATCCCTGGATGGTGAGCCCACGGTCAGAGTCGGCATCTTGACAAGGGTCCGTATATCGAGGCAGGCAGATTTGCCGAAATCACCAACTACGAGGGATCTTAGTTAGAAAATGTGTATTCCAGGCGGACCTCCTTAGGATTTGATCAGGTGAGTCGTGACCCGATTCTTAAGCATCCTGATAATTTGTTTTGGCGTATTACACTTGCAAGTGCAATTATTGACCAGGTAACACCAGTATTCTGATATGCCTGGGAAATTGTCTGCCTGTTTCAGGGCGTTATTCCGCAGTGACAGACAATCGTTGGAATTTGGCCGACCGGCACCAATGGAGGGGTCGCCGGCACGTAGTATGTACTGTAAGCACGGCATTGGTAGTATAGTATTTAATGATATTTGGCAAAGACAATCTAGACATGCTTCCGAACTTGAGTGGCCAAGCAATGGTAGTTTTGAAATTCCTCGTATTGAATACTTAGAATCCATATTATTGAAGAAAAAGGCGAGACCTGCAGCATTCGATGTATTACAAAATTGGAAGAAAGAAGCTATACAACAGCTTAAGAGTAGAGAAAAGCATGCGCGCCGTCATATGACGAACGCCGAAAAAGCGTTGTTATATGACCAGAGTAAACAGTCAGAGTCAGTTAGGAATATGGATAGGGCTTTTTCACTTGGTATCCAGAAAATGTATCCTTCTTTCATGTATCCGATAAACTTATCAATAAACTTTTAAATGAACGAAGGCCTGGTGCCACTGCGCCACCTCCGTATGTTCCTCTTCCTGCTTTTATTCCTCCCCCGCTGCTCCTCTTGCTCCTCCTATTGCTCCCCGTAATATTCCTCTTCTTCCTCGCATTGTTCCTCCTCTTGTCCTTGCTCCTCCACCTTTGCTTGCTGCTACAGGTCTGGTAGGCTTGCCTGCCGCACCCGTGATAGTACCTTTGTTTCCAGATGTTTGAGATTTGCCTACTCTCCCTCTTCCAAGTGGTTCTACACCGCTTATAGTAGATCAGGGAGCGGGTTCAAGGGTTGTAACTCGTAATACTGTATCTTCAGAGAAAAAGCATGAGTTAACTGCGTGGGCTAAGCGTTGCATGCAGAATGGTGACCAAGCTGATATTCTTACCACACTTCATAATTTAGACAATTTTCCTGAGAAAAACGTTTTTATTGAGGGATTAGGAATTCATTTATGTGTAATGTGGAACAGACTAAGTGATCCAGGTCTCCCAGAAGGGTTAATGGATCAGAATACTTTAGCATTTTCTAGAGATACTGCGGAGAAGGTAGAAGAGCATGTTGAGAGGGTTTTTGGGTATAGAAGGAATTGGAAGGGCTAAAGAATGAAGATGTAGATGGCGATAGCTTGGATGTTATGTTCGTACAGAAACGGTTTTCTCCTTGTCGAAAGTCGATAAATGAGGAGACACGAATTTGTACGAAAGATGCGATTCGGTGGATCTCAGATACATCGATAACTCCCGTTGAAGTGTATGACACGTATAGTCAGTATACGCTGGAAATGCAGAGGAAAGTGATACAGGTAATGGTAGAATAACTACAGGATGAGTGCGTAAAAAGAAAGATTTGTTGTCTCGCAGAGTTATTGAGTATTTATAAGAGAGCTTTTTAGTTTGACACTTCTTCAGCTGCTTTTGCGCTTGATTTAGCTCTATTGCTTAGTAAGCGTTCGGAGTTGCCTAATTCTCAGTTGCCTATGAGAGAGGTTCCTCCGACATTTGTCCCAAAAGTTGAGATTCCTGCTGATGCTGCAGTAGGTACACCTGCTCGCGATTTCCAGCACACGATGTGTCACAGTTCGTTCACGTCCCGTTTTCGAGACAGGAAGTGAACACCATCAAACAATCTATTCCCGATATTAGGAAGAACCCGACAGGGTTTTACAAAGAAATAGAGTCTGTCTTACAATCCTCAATATTCACCTTAAGTGATATTGATCTGTTGTTTCCCATTCTCCTGCCTGTTGATTTATGGAAACAGATTAGGACTGTGGATGATGTAGCAGGGTTAGGAGATTCATGGGATACTATGACTAGACTCGACAGAGAAAGACCAGCTGGTGAGAGACCACCACAGGTAATACTAACCTTGCCTGATAGAACAGTTACAAAATTGAAGACTATAATTCCTGAAAGAAGGATTTTTTGGGACAAGCTTACGGCCTGTGTCCAAGGGAAATCTGAGGGTGCTACCGAGTTCTTCAACCGGTTCGAATAAGTATTTTCACATTACAGTGGGCAAGACTTAAGCACAGAGTGTGGGAAAAGGTTATTCGTGGACACATTTGTGCGTGGATTGCTGCCTGACATCAAGTCACAAATCATGTCCTCCGAGAGCACTTGGCAAGCGAAGGCTCAGTCAGAAGTACTGCACATGGATCAGTACTGTGAGAATCGTGTCAATAATGAAAAGGAAAGAGTTGAAAAGAGAAAGGGTGACTTAAAGACAAAAGTACTATTGCAACAAATTGTTAGAGGCCCTACAGGGGGTACTTCGCAATTTAGAGATCAGTATGTTCCACAAGGAAATGCGTCATTGTGTCCTGTAAACATTAACCAGTGTGCTTATTGCAGACAAGATGGTCATTGGCGTGCACAATGCCCGATCCTCCAGCAAAGGTCAAATAGCACATTTGGGAATATGGGTAGATGACCCAGAGGCCGCACAGGGTTAGGGGGTCCTGGTAGAGGTCAGTTTTCACAAGATTCACAGCAACCTTTTTCACAGGACAATCAAGCATCAAGTGTGGATAATAAAAACATTTTTGACCATCCTTCTGCCTCTTACCTCTCTGAAGAACTTCCTTTTGACGACATTCTGTTTCGCTAAGATTGACCGAAGCAGGGTTTGGAACCAACCTCTATTCCCGTTAATCATAAAGATCCCTATGTTGAAATGATAGTGGGAAATAGGAAACATCTATTTTTGATAGATACAGGGGCACAGAAGTGTTCCATTGACCATTCGCGGGTTCCAAACATTCCACTGTCAGGGAAAACTAATATTTCTGTAGGGTTTTCTGGCACACCAGTCGTCTGTCCGGTTTCTTGAACGGTACCTATTACTTTGGGTCCATTTATGGACCACTGTTCATTCCTTTAGACCACGGATTGTGGAGAGAATTTGTTGGGGTTAAATCTGTTGAAGGAATTAAATGCAGTAATTCATTGTTCTTCTGATGGAGTGCGTTTGACGATTTCACCACAGCAATTTTCTGCCTCCCGATTCGTAACCAGACATTTTCCGCCGGAATTTGGTAACGTTCTAGAGTGTTTGTGGGCAATCGATGACAATGATGTTGGTGTTTTGCAAATTGAGCCCGTTAAGATTATTCTGAAACATGGAGTAAAGTTGCCACGTATTCCCCAGTATAAGATCTCGGTAGATGGTGAGCAAGCTTTGAAATGCATCATCTCTGATTTTTTGCATCTAGGGGTGATTTAGGAAATTGCAGGTAGTTTGTGCAATAGTCTGGTTTTGCCCGTGTACAAAAAAGCCGATAATGCGATTCCCTTTCGTTTTATTATTGACCTACGTGCCATCAATAAGATCGTTGCTTCACAATTTCCCATTGTGCCTGATGTGACAACAATATTGACTATGATTCCGGCTTCAGCTACTCACTTTAGTGTTGTGGATCTAAAGAACACCTTCTTTAGTATCCCTATACATAAGGACAGTAGATATTTGTTCGCGTTCGCTTTAGGGGTTCGCTTGTTTACCTTCACCCGTGCACCACAAGGTTATACGGAAAGCCCTAGCATCTATAGTAGGGCTTTGAAAGAGAAGCTCCATACCCTTGTGTTGCCCTCTATTTGCACACTGCTTCAATATGTCGATGACCTGCTTTTAGCTGCTGACTCAGAGAGCGCTTATAAGGATGGCACTGTGTTGTTGCTTATTCACCTAGTACAACATGGACACAAAGCTTTGCTTAAAAAATGTCAATATTGTTGACAGGAGGTCGCTTATTTAGGCTATCTCCTGTCAAAGGAGGGAAGAAGGTTGACGCCTGAATGGATAAAAAACATTTCTAGCATGCCTGTCCCAAATACACAGAAGAGCCTTCTTAGGAATGGCTTCTTACTGTAGGCAGTAGATCCCGAATTTCTCCTTAGTGATTAAACCAATGTTGGCTTTGACGAAGAAGGGCATTACTTCGCCATTGTCGTGGAACGTGGAACACCAGCAATCATTTGATCTGTTCAAGACTGCATTGTGCTCGGCACCAGTTTTGGGCATACCAAACTATGAAAAGGCCTTAGTGTTGTATGTGCATGAATGTGATGGATGTGCTTTGGCTGTATTAACGCAGGAACATGGAGGGAAGAATAGGCCACACGGCTACTTTTCTTCCACCCTTGATCCTGTTGCATGCATTTTGCCAAGATGTTTGAGAGCTGTCACTGCTGCTGCTGCGTCCGTTAAACAGAGCGAGGGAATGTTCCTAGGCCATGCTCTAACCCTGATGGTACCTCACTCTGTAGATGTTCTATTAAACAGAACACAAATGCAACACCTCACCTCCGCACAATTAACAAGATACAAATTGTTCCTGTTTGCACCGCATATCCAATTTAAGAGGTGTTGTGTTCTTAATCCGGCTGAACTTTTACCTTTCCCACAAGGTACTGCTTGCAGTGATGAAGAGTCACATGACTGCCTTTACACTACAGAAAAAGAGACCAAAGGCAGAATCGATCAAAAAAACCCTCCTTTGAACAATCCACTTGGGGAGCTGTTTTGTGATGGCTCCTGTTTCAAACTCCCGGATGGTACATCCACAGCTGCTTATGCAATCACAATATTGAGCATGGTCGTGAAGACCAAAAGAATCACGCATAACACTGCGCAGGCCGAAGAGATCATAGCATTGACTCGAGCTTGTGAACTTTCTGAAGGGCTTACAGTAAATATATATACTGACAGTATGTATGCCTTTGGGGTGGTTCACAACTTCGGCAGACTTTGGGCAGAAAGAGGGTTCTTGACCTCACATGGCACTAAAATCCAACATGGCTCCTTGATAGTACGGTTACTCTCAGCAATTGCACTCCCTACTCAGCTAGCTATTATAAAATGTGCAGCGCATCAGAAAATCATAGACAATGTAGGAAAAGGGAATGCTTTCACTGACCAGGTAGCCAAACAGACTGCCACTGATCTCCCTTCAGAAATGTATACTTCAAGGGAAGCCACAAATGCTCGTACTTTGGATGAAGGTATTGACTCCATAAAGAATATTCAAGCCAATGCCACGTTAGAAGAATCTATTAAATGGGCTGAGGGCTTAGGAAAATTGGATGATGATGGGTGGACAAAGTTGAAGGGAATGGTTATTGCCTGATGCGTATGTTATGATGATGGTTGTTATGGCTCATGGTCCTACCCATATATGTGCTCGTAAGGTCACTAAAATGTTGCAAAATGTGTGGGTAAATGACAAAATCCCTAAGGTAGCTGAACGCTTCGTTCATGGGTGTATGATTTGTTTACAGCACAATGTGGGAAAGGGCACATCAACTCCTAGGGGTAGTTTTGGTCCAACTTCTGTCCCCTTTGAGGTGATTCATTTTGATTTTATTGAAATGGAGCATTGTTATAACTTCAAATACGTATTAGTTGTCATCTGTGCATTTATCAAATGGGTTGAAGCCTTTCCCGTCAAAGATGCCACAGCCATGTCCACAGCAAAGACCATGCTAAAGGAATATTTTCCAAGATTTGGTTTGCCAAGAGTCATCTGGTCGGACAATGGTCCACATTTTATCGCTCCTGTAATTCTGCAGATATGTGCGGGATTACAGATCGATAAACAATTCCATTCAGCCAGACACGGACACACACAGAGTGCTGGACTAGTAGAAAGACACAACTGCATCATCAAAAACAAGCTCGCTAAGACGTGTGCCGGCACGAAACTAAAATGGCCGGACGCGTTACCGATCGTATTATTGTCCATGAGGACGACCCCTCAAACTAAGACTGGGCTCTCTCCCTTTGAGGTGGTCATGGGTAGGCCAGCTAACATTTCGAATATCCCAAGGCCCCGTTCTTTGCGCGAGGTCGATATTGTACTTCATTCAATTATTGTGGCCAGTTAACTAAAAATCTGTATTTGATTTATCACCAGGTGCGAGAGACTTTACCTGTAAAATACGAGGGCCCCGGCCACAGCATACGGCCGGGTGACTGGGTCCTTATGAAGGCATTCGAGCAATTTTCTTGCCTTGCACCTCGTTGGTGGGGCCCACATCAGGTCCTCCTGGTCACACATACGGCGGTGCGGGTAGCAGGAAAGAAGAATTGGATCCACGCGTTGCATATCAAGAGGATTCCACACCCTGCGCCACATGCTACAGAAGATACAGAACCCCTCACCAGTACTGCAACCAATGATCACGAAGCAGTAAACAGCATTGAGAGTGCATCAAAGACTCTCCCTGAGGCCGTGGTGCCTGGGGAAACAGCCATTTCACCTCCACACTCTCCAACAGTGTCATCTTTAGAATTTGTTCTGGATCTTGCATCAGATCCTGCTTTAGATTTGTCGCTTCCAACGGGAAGTGACAACACATTATTCACAGATCACTCAGTACCAGGGATCACAAGGTACGATCTGCGTCCAAGGAAATAGACCTACCGCACAGTTCGGCTGTGCCTTCAAAGAAAAGTCATCAAGGGCTTGTCTTTTTGGCCCGTTCATTTGTGTACAAGGGGATTCTGTTGTCTAGGGTTTGTAAAAAGGACTAAGAAGACGCTCGGACTGGAGGTTGCCAGCAAAAATACATCGGTGCAAATTGTTTGAAGAATAATGCCTGCAACCGCTCCCGCTTGTACGGAAAAGATAAGAGACTGTGTGACCAGCTACGGAAACAGACATTTGAATGTGTGGGCCCCGAAAACGTATTGTTGTTTAGTGATAATGTTGATTGGTTTTACAATAGTCATTAGGATTTTGGTATCTGGAAGAAGTATATCCGCATGAAAATGTGTTACCCACTGAAAATGTACCCACTGTTTCTACTTCTTTCGTGAATCTGCATACTTTATCTCCTAGTGTTAGTCGATCCTCTGCACACCAGAACACTGCTAACATCTCTGCACAGCAGAACACTGCTAACATCTCCAAAACACCTTCCTGGGGTTCCCACACGACTCCCTCCAGGGTTCGAGACTCATGTGATTTGGTTTACCCAAAGACCCGAAAGTTCCGTACCAGGTACAAGGGTTGTAGCCCTTCCCGCATTGGCAGTTGCCATGGAGAACATACAGCAGAAGGGGCGGCGGAACACCTCCGCGTCGATTGTTCATTTGCTCACGTGATTCAGAGCGGCGTTTCCCACGTGACCTTGATGGACGTCACAGGACCCCGAAGCGCACAGTTTATAAAGCCTGATGCACGGAGCACTCATCGCTTCTCAGCTGTCTTCAGACCCTGTTTGGCGCTACGTTTGATAACTTTTGGTTTACCTTGATCTTGGAACTCTCACCTGGACTCCCTTGGATTATCCTTTTGTACCTTTGCTTGGAACTGCTTACCTATTGCTGAATTTCGACACGACCTCCACCTGTCTTCGGATCATCCCTTGGTATTTTGTTGGACTTCTACGCCATTGCCCTTTTGGGAACTCAAGTTACGCCCTCAGCTCTACAGGTGGCTTATCCTGGATCCACGCTTGTCTGCATTCCCTCTTGTTCTGGGGACCGCCTCTCATCTGAGTCTCGAACCTCCCTCCTAGGTTTCCCGGGTTTTCCAAACACTGGATAGGTAAGACTATTCAGATCCTTTGGTTCTTGTGATATATTGTATTTGCCTGGTACTTAACCTCGTTCTTTTTGCAGCAGCATCGGTGTTCCAGAGGTTTCGTGGATCCGTGAAGTAACATCTCCCACCTGTGGCCCCAAAGGTCGCACAGCGGGTTTCTTTTGGTTTCCCTGTGCGTCACTTGGGGACGGAGGTCTCAACGGTCTACACGACACTCAAGTCAGAACAGACTGAGAAGCCATATAGTCGTGTTAGATAATGCAGGAGTCCACAGAGGAACCCATAGCTGCTTTAGTTCAGGCAATTACAGTATTAAGGGCAGATATGGCCGCCGCTAACATGGTGATTCACCAAAGGCTAGATTCCATACAGAGTGTCCAGCATTCCCTTCCTGCAGACTCTGAATTCGGGGATGCTGCCACTTCAACCACACCTCCTCCGTTGGCAAGTACCCTAGCTCCAACTCCGGTGGTCCTCCCAACCCCTTCTCCTTTGGCCGCTCCTGAACGTTATCAAGGCAACCCCAAGAAGTTCAGGTCTTTCATCAATCTGTGCAAGTTACACTTCCTGTGTAGACCTCTGGCCTTTCCTAATTCCACTGCTAGAGTGGCATTTGCCCTTTCCTACCTGGCCGGAACGGCTGCTGCTTGGGCTAATCCTTTACTGGAGAACAATAGCCCGGTTCGCTATGATTTTGATTTGTTAGTTATAGAGATGTCTCAAGTCTTTGACACCCGACACAAGGCACAGTATAGGGATCTGGAGTTATTAGAGCTAACCCAGGGTAGAGGGACCTTGATAGATTACATCACCCGCTTCAACCAATTGGTCGCCGAGACATCATGGCCAGAAAGCAAGTGGGCGGTCATATTCTATAGGGGGTGGAATAATTCCATGAAAGATGCCTTAGCAGTGATTCCTTCCGTGCCCACTCAGTATCAGGAACTAGTGGATCTTGCCCTGCAGGTAGATGCACGTTGATCAGAGCGCACAGCTGAGTTGGGTCTTTCTCATCCTACAGCTGTCAGTACTCCTGTTTCCAGCACTGAGGAACCTATGCAAGTGGGAGGTTTACGTAGCCCTATCACGACATCCGAGAGAGAACGTAGGAGGGTGGATAATGCATGCTTTTACTGTGGTACCACGGGACATTATGTTAAGGAATGCCCTCGTCGCCCCAAGAAGTCCCAGGTTTTTCGGACAGCTCGACCTTAGATCCGGAGACCAGGTCGAGTTTCCAGTCCTCATCTCCGGGTACCACTCTTGCTTTTGCTCGTGTCTAGCCAATCTTTGTACAGGCCACTCTTTGTCCCTCTACGGGTATTTCTCATGCAGTCACGATCATCATTGACTCTGGTGCCACTGGGAACTACATAGACATTGCTTTAGCCCATTCTCTCAATCTACCTTTAGTGGTAAAAACCCGACCTGAATCGGTTCAGGCCGTAGAATGCACTGCACTAGTCTCTGGTCCCGTTAGACACCAAACTGCTCCTCTATTATTGACCATACAAGACATTCACACAGAGATGCTAAGTTTTGACTTGATCACCACACCTCAATTCGGTATCATATTAGGAATACCATGGTTGCGTGAACACAATCCTCTGATTAATTGCCAAACAGGCACGGTGCTCTTTGAGTCTGATATCTGTCAGAACTATTGTCTCCCAACCCATCAAGAAACAGATACTCCTTCCCGGGCCTTGGGAGCTCTTGCGCAACTCACATTGAATGATGGTGGATCAGAGGTTGTGAATTCCCACACCGTTGGAGGGGTAGTTACTGGGATTCCCTCTGAGTACAAAGCATTCGAGTCAGTTTTCGATCGCGGTTCTTCCGAGGTGCTTCCTCCACACAGACCATATGACTGCCCGATTGAACTAATCCCGGATTCTACCATTCCTACGGGCAGGATTTATTCTCTGTCCCCCTCAGAAGAACAAGCTTTGAAACAGTATGTATAGAACGCCCTACAACTAGGACACATCCGCCCCTTTACTTTACCAGCTGCAAGTCCCATCATCTTTGTACCTAAGAAAGAGGGGGACTTACGTCCTTGTGTGGATTACCGGCATCTTAACGCCATCACAAAAAAGGATAGGTATCCAATTCCATTGATCACCCCTCTTCTCGACCACTTATCCCATGCCTCCGTTTTCACCAAGCTGGATCTTCGCGGCGCATACAATCTAGTGCGCGTTTGCGAGGGCGATGAGTGGAAAACCGCCTTTTGCACCCATTACGGCTTGTATGAATATCTAGTCATGCCCTTCGGTCTATGCAACGCCCCGGCAACATTCCAGCGTTTTATGAATGACATATTCAGGGACATTCTGGACGTATACATGGTTGTTTATTTGGACGACATCTTGATCTTTTCACGGAATCTTGATGACCTTGTAAAGCATGTTCGGGAGGTCTTATCCCGTCTGAGGGAACATTAATTATTTGCCAAACCCGAGAAATATCAATTCCATAAAACGTCTGTTGAGTTTCTGGGCTTTCACATTACCCCTGGGGCACTATCCATGAACGAATCCAAGGTTAAGGCAGTCCTAGATTGGCCAGTTCCTCAGACACTCAAGGCCTTGCAGGCCTTTTTGGGCTTCGCCAATTTTTACAGGTGCTTTATTTTGTCCTTTTCCACAATTGTGGCCCCACTTACGGCTCTGACCAGCCCTCAAGTACCCTATCAGTGGCAAAAGGAACATCAGGAATCCTTTGAGGCTTTGAAAAGCGCTTTCACCACCGCACCGATTCTCCAGCACCCCAATCCGGATCTTCCATTCATAGTCAAGGTGGATGCCTCTTCTTTTGCCCTCGGTGCGGTGTTGTCTCAGACATGTCCTACGACAGGCAAGTTGCATCCAGTGGCATACCACTCCCGCAAGTTTTCCAATACTGAGACCCATTATACAGTAACGGAGAAGGAAGTTCTGGCTGTCATGGACGCCTTTCGTGTCTGGCGCCATCACCTCCTGGGGGCTAAGCATCCAATCACTGTCTACTCCGATCATCGGAATCTACAGGATCTGGCTTCCTTAAAGTGCATCAATAGCAGACAGGTCCGGTGGCATTTCTTCTTTTCCGCCTTTGATTTTCACATTACTCATCATCCTGGAATCACTCATGGAAAAGCGGATGCCTTGTCACCGGGTGGAGTCGAGTTGCCAACCTTCCCCGATACTGTTCTTGGTAAGACTCATGTGATTTGTCTCTGCACTCCCTCTCTGTCACTCTTGGATTCTGTGCGAGCATGGACGAGCAATCATTCTGACCAACTGCGGGATTGGGATCCTGTATATTGTGATGGTTTGCCTTTCGTGCATGATCGCCTGTTCCTTCCCACGCCTGACACCCGTAACCTGGCCCTTGAATGGTCTCATGATGCCCCCTTTAATGCCCATCCCGGCCAGGAGCGTACTATGGATCTCCTAAAGCGCTGGTGCTGGTGGCCCTCTATGAAGCGCGACGTGGAATGCTATGTCAACTCTTGCTCTGTTTGCGCTCAGGCCAAACATCGAAGAGGTCGTCCAATTGGCCTGCTGCTTCCGCTTCCGGTACCCCCAAGACCTTGGCATACACTGACTATGGATTTCGTGACCGATCTCCCCAAGGTACGGGGTTTTGACACCATCTGGGTGGTGGTGGACACATTCACTAAAATGGCTTGCTTTGTTCCTTGTAAGGGGATTCCTTTGGCCCCGGTCCTGGCTGAGTTGTTTTTTGAATCTGTGTTCATGTTGTTTGGGCTTCCTTCTGTCATTGTTTCCGATCGTGGGTCGCAGTTCACCTCTCGTTTTTGGAGATCTTTGACTAAGCTACTTGGCATCGATACCAGGTATTCTTCGGCCTATCACCCTGAGACTGATGGGCAGACTGAAAGGACAAATCAATCTATGGAGCAGTATCTTCGGTGTCTTATCCTGCAGCAGCAGTCCTCCTGGTTGAGTGCTTTACGGCTTGCCGAGTTCGCATACAATAACGCGGCTCACTCTGCTACAGGTTTTTGTTTCCTTTCTATGCCCTCTATAGCCAACACCCCAGGGTCTTGCCTGTCCCTGACGCCTCTGTCTCTTTGAATCCTGCAGCCACGGCCTGTCTTAGGGATCTGTCTGCTGTTCATGCTAGTACTTTGATCCATCTTACTGAAGCAAAGGCCTCTATGAAGTCCCGTGTTGGCAGCAAGCGCTTGGCTGCTCCTCCCCTTGCGGTGGGTTCCAGGGTGTGGTTGTCTTCCCGTTACCTTCGCCTGGTGGGTTGTCGGAAACTTCTGCCTCGCTTTGTTGGCCCGTATGTGATCTCCCAGGTTCTGAATCCAGCGGCTTTTCGTCTGGTTCTCCCGAGTTCTTTGCGAATCCATCCTGTTTTTCATGTCTCTCTCCTCAAGCCATGTCCTGATTCTTCCTGCCTTCGGGCCCCAGTAGCCCCTGTGTCCCTGGCCTCCCCTGATGTTTTGGAAGTGTCAGCTATTTTGGGTTCCCGTTGGTTTAGGGGTAGGCTCCAGTATTTGGTGGATTGGAAGGGTTATGGACCGGAGGAGCGTTCTTGGGTTTCCGCCTTGGATGTTAACGCTCCTCGGTTGGTAGCCCGGTTCCATAGGTATCACCTGTCCTGCCCACGAGGGCGTGGGCCGTTGGAGGGGGGGCTATGTTAGACGATCCTCTGCACACCAGAACACTGCTAACATCTCTGCACACCAGAACACTGCTAACATCTCCACAACACCACACGACTCCCTCCAGGGTTCGAGACTCATGTGATTTGGTTTACCCAAAGGACCGAAAGTTCCGTAGCAGGTGCAATTTACGTGCTCGGTTGTAGCCCTTCCCGCATTGGCAGTTGCCATGGAGAACATACAGCAGAAGGGGCGGCGGAACACCTCCGCGTCGATTGTTCATTTGCTCACGTGATTCAGAGCAGCGTTTCCCACGTGACCTTGGTGGACGTCACAGGACCCCGAAGCGCACAGTTTATAAAGCCTGATGCACGGAGCACTCATCACTTCTCAGCTGTCTTCAGACCCTGTTTGGTGCTACGTTTGATAACTTTTGGTTTACCTTGATCTTGGAACTCTCACCTGGACTCCCTTGGATTATCCTTTTGTACCTTTGCTTGGAACTGCTTACCTATTGCTGAATTTCGACACAACCTCCACCTGTCTTCGGATCATCCCTTGGTATTTTGTTGGACTTCTACGTCATTGCCCTTTTGGGAACTCAAGTTACGCCCTCAGCTCTACAGGTGGCTTATCCTGGATCCACGCTTGTCTGCGTTCCCTCTTGTTCTGGGGACCGCCTCTCATCTGAGTCTCGAACCTCCCTCCTAGGTTTCCCGGGTTTTCCAAACCCGGATAGGTAAGACTATTCAGATCCTTTGGTTCTTGTGATATATTGTATTTGCCTGGTACTTAACCTCGTTCTTTTTGCAGCAGCATCGGTGTTCCAGAGGTTCCGTGGATCCGGGAAGTAACATCTCCCATCTGTGGCCCCAAAGGTCGCACAGCGGGTTTCTTTTGGTTCCCCTGTGCGTCACTTGGGGACGGAGGTCTCAACGGTCTACACGACACTCAAGTCAGAACACCTAGGGACTCTCAGCACAGAGTTATCACAACAACACTCTGCTACTCATTATGAATGCTACACATGCCTTTTTAATAGGTCTAACTGTTGGGTTTGTTCACATTTACCGCAACACAGGGCTAAGGGGCTAGGTTGGTATATCCATCCTTTACCTTTAACAACTGCTTGCTATGCTTCTCTTAGAGCACTATTCTTTGGCCGATGGAATGATAGCATCTCAGGGAACTCTGATGGGACGAATTTGAATGATTTTGAAGGACGTGTTCTGACGCCCCTGGGATGCTCACTCTTTGTGAATAGGAGCAAGCCAAATGTTGCTTCTATTAGGCCTTGTGACAGACTTTCCCGTCCCTTTCAATCTTTGATCACTTTTAAGATGCTCCTATAGGCAATAGGGATGCCACGCCTCCTTCTTATACTGTTAACCACAGCCCGATTCAGTTTCTCTCTGCATTTAGAGGAATGGTACTCAGTCAATGGGGGATTTTAAGGGTTGCGTCAATGTTGCGAATTTGACTAGTGAGGACAGACCTTTGTATGTAGGCGAACCTGTTTACTCTGTTTGCGGTAATGTAGCATTTCCATGGTTACCCAGGGATTGGCAGGGAACTTGTTATTTAGTGATTCTGTTACTCGGGGATTGCCAGCACTGTAGAAATTTCAAAGGCTCATCCACGACGGGACGAGAATGGCGATACTTCAGCACACGTTCTGGGCGATGTAGCTCAATCCTTGTGCCATTTTGGGGGCAAATAATGAACTCAGAAGATATCAGGAGACTAGCGAGAGTACTGGGGAGGACCATCAACCGGACCACTGAAATTATCTATAATATGACGTTAGAACAGAAAGCAATAAGATTAGTGGCACTTCAGAACCAGATGGCATTAGATGTCATCCTGGCTGAACGTGGTGGGGTATGTAACTTAGTGTGGTCCGCTTGCTGTGTTTTGTGCCAGATTCCTCCCCAACAATCTTTAGGGCGATCCAAAATCTGCACGTCCTTAGTTCAGAAGTGCAAGTTCCCGAGGGAAACTGGGATCTTAGCGCTTGGTTCTGGGACCTCCTACGATCTTGGGGATGGAAGCTACTTTCAGTCTTGCTGATTATTTTAGGTATTCTGTTGTTTCTTTGCTGCTGTATACAATGTCTTCCTAGTATATGTTCGATGGTAGGAGGATGTTGTGCACAAGCGATGGGTGCACTAGGGCACAAAGTATACGCCCCAGAGAAGATCTCCAATGAATTTGTGCTGAAAGAAATCTTAGTTTCTGACCTCATGGCAATGTATATCTCCGATAGTGATTATGGATGTAAGGACATTGAGACGTGGAGTTACTTGAAAAGCGACTAGAAGTAGTATTAGCGCTTGGCTTAGGCCAAAAGGAGGGTTTGTTAAACGGGATATCATATTATGCCTCCTTTATTGTATATGTTGGCCTAAGCTCAGTCACTCTATGAAGAAATCCGCGTTGCAAGGTTCCGACCTTAGATCAACCTAGCTGCCATTTTTGGGAACATCCGCCATTTTGATTTCTGTTTCAAAGTCACTCTGTGTTCTAAAATGGTGGACAGTGTTCTTATGCACGTAACCTTAGCTGAACTGACCTTTACATAAGTTAATGCCTGAACTGCCCATAGGCTAAATGTTAGGACCGTGTAATTAGACCTTGCCCTATGTTTGACCTATAGATCGAGGATTACCTGCACCAACAAGTCACATCCACGGACATACATTGAATACGATCTTTAAATACTGAATGTGAACACTTGTTGAACTACATTGTATAAGACGTGTACTAAGGCTTAATGTCAAATTTGAAGATACACTGTTGCCATTGTGACTTGTTGTTATGCAAACTAGAAGTAATCCAAATGCATATAGTTGGACTAACTAGAGGCAAACTCGGCATGATCCCTAGACCGAGAATAATTAACCTGCAGAGGGGCTGGACATTGCGATTGAAATCTGTATAAAAGACGCAAATCTTTAGACGTCCAGTACCTCTCACTTCTCACACTGAAAGGGCTGGTATTCGTTGTGGTGTACTGAGGGCCAGATAGATATCTGATACTTTGTTTCTTTGTAAACGGTACAGTTATTTGAATAAAGATCTGACAATCTGTATAAGCCCGTGATTGGTGTATTTTCTTTTGTGGTACTCAGCCTCGATATTTCTCTTTTACTTTTACATCCTAAGGGTTGACAATTGTGAAATATTTAGGGACTGTGACTTTTGACAGTTTGGACAGACTTCAGTTCAGGGGCCAAGTTTAGATTTGAGTTCTGTATGCAATGTCTGCACTTGACCACTTTATGTTTGAGTTCTTATGTTGTAGCCAAGTGCAATTATTTGTGAATTTTTTACTTTCATGAACTTAAATAATGGCTTGCTATGTAGCCCTGACTTGGAATGTACACAAATCACATAATAACCCAACATGGTTATATTTTAAAAATATACTTAACACAAACATATTACGCAAAAGGAGAGTGATTCTGTCTTCCTTTTCTCCATCATCAAGGTGTGGTATACAAGTACCAGAATACCAATTGATTTGAGCCTAACATCGTTCAACTGTTTTTTACCACTATATCTGAAAGGTTTAAATAAACCCAGCAAACACACTTGCGGGTTGTTATTCATCATGTTTAAAAGAACATTTGAAAATGTGCAAAAAGCAAACCTTTCTTTTGTATTAAATAGGACACTTGCAAATATGCTGTAGTGTTGTGCCATTTGGTCGTCTCTCTTCTGTCTACAATCCTCCCACTCCAAGGGCCCACTTGAAAAGAAAGAGCAGCTGATGAGCTAAACAATGACTCCAAAATGTGAGTAGGCAAAACCTTTCACAGATGACAAAGCATAGTAAAACGTGAGATAAGTTGATTAGTCTGGTGTCAAAGCTAGTCCATGTGCCTCAACACTTTGGGTCCACAATGTCAAATTTGTTTGCATGATCACCTCCCCTGATTAAAACGTTATGGTCTTCACTGTGGGTGATTCCCACATGTTATAACCCTCGTTTGCAGTAACCCAGCTCTAAACATGTACCATACTAATGGTACATTCATTTGTTTAACTATTGCAATTGGTGCAGGTCTTTTGCTTTGTAGGTGTGACCATCACCAACATATAGATGCATTCAAGTGTGGTAGCCTGAGGAAGGAAAAGCTGAGTGTGCCGATCTGGAATTTGGTGGCGTGATCTTGTGTACAAACACAGATCGCTGCCATGTGTGCTTAACACAGTGAGCTATGTTCTAAAACAGCGAGCCATTCAAATGTGTTAATATGCATTTCATTTTTGGTTATTGCCCTTGATCCGTCTATTCCCCACAAATAGATGAACACTCTGCATGAGTTGACCTATAGTTAACACATGTGATGCATGTTCTACAATGAACACAGAATGAACTGTGCTATATGTTGATCAGATCGAAATGCACTTGTCAAGAACAGCCAGGCAGCGTATTCACGCGTTTAGCAGCACACTATGCAAACCCATAGCACGTTTCTTAAGGTTTGGAATAAAAGGGTGCTGGCTTTTTTGAATTAAGTAAACATGTGGGGAGGGCCTCCCAAGTTGGTGGCCATATGCATTTTCCATTCCATAAAGACGTCTCCGTTTGGGCTAGCAGTTCTTAGGTTGCTTTACTCACAGTACTTAGCAGTGTTCATGTTCAGGTTGTCTCCTTGCAGCAGAACCCTGACATATTGCATATTGTCTATCTTCTCTCTTTGTTTGGGTGGTGCTTGTATCTCTTCAACCTCTTTGTCTGCTCTTCAGACAGCCTTTCAGAAGGGGTTCATTCTTCAGCTTGTTTTCAATTTGTGTGTTGCTATTTTGAGATGTTATTATGTATTATTTATTAATTAATATTTTATTAAGCACCCAATACTGGAGACCAGTCTCTAAGTGTGGGACCAGGTTTCCAACCTGTGTGTTTCTCCACTTTGTTTTGCTTCCAAGACACACACGTTGCCCCTGTGTATTCTCCCGACCCTGTTAGGAGATTGGTACTTCTTGAGTCTGTTTCTGAGAGGTTATTTAGAAGCTTTTCTGGCCCAGACAACAAGTCGTTGTGTTATAATTTTGTATCTGCTTGCTGGATGGTTGGCTCTTTTTTGGATTCTTGTGAGTGAACTCTTTTATTGCAGGACTTCAATCTTTCACCTATTTTAGTTGTCTAAATGTAGATCCATTAAATGGTTCGTGCTGTACACATTGCAGAGCCACTATTGTGTAAGGAGTGCATCAAGGATTACTTCCCTGGAGTCTTCATTACGCTGAGTCCTTCACGCCTCTGCATTGTTCTGATTACAATGCCCCACTGCCTGTTCTGCAACGTTAAGCTACCTCACGGCTCGATGCTTGGTAGTATACAGAAGGTTGGGAGTCAGAAGTTACTTACTATAGGACCCAGGGGAAGTAGGGTACTGAGAAAAAAACAAAAAGTACATTTTTAGTAGACAAGCCTGTCCGGTTGATTGGAAGGACCCCATTGTGTATGAAGTATAACAGGGATGAAAATGACTTGATGTAATGAAGGTTACAGGAAAATATGTCGGGTATTATGTTCTAGTCTGTCTATCTTATCACAGTATATACACTATAAAGTGAGTCCTCATTCCACAGAGAGGCAACTCACTTGCGCCTAAAATTTTAAAAAATGAGTTCCTTCTCAAATAAGGTATGTGGAAAGCTTTGTATCCATTGTTTTATCTCCTAGATTAGAATCCTCCCAAACTAATGAGTTTTAAGACTCTGTGGATAATCAGGACTGAGATGGCACTGACTGAAAATTATTTCAGTTTTAATAGTCAATTGTACCAACAGGTGCATGGTACAGCCATGGGGTCCTTGGTGGCCCCATCAGCTGCCAAACTCTTTGTTGAGTCTTTTGAGCATCAGACAATGAACAGCACCTCAAACCCCTTCTGTTTGAAGTTGGGGTTCTTGCGACGCTATATTGATGACATCCTCACCATTTGGGATGGACCATTGACTTTGTTAGAGGAATTTATGAACAGGCCAAACAGTCAAAACAAGTTTCTTAAATTTACCCACACACAGAGTAACTTGGAGATTAATTTTCTAGATGTCACCATTTGGTTTGACACGGATCGGAACATCCTCCGGGTGAGACCATTTAAAAATCCAACAGACCAAAATTCTCTCCTGGCTTTTGACAGTTGTCATCCACGTCATACCAGGGAGAACCTCCCACTCAGACAATTTTTACGCCTGAAGAGGAATAGCTCTACTAAGGCTATTTTTTGTCTGAAGCCCACATTTTGAGCTCGACATTGAGTTTCTGGCAGTAACCTAGAAGAATAGTGAAACGGGCGCTTAAAAGATCCACTAACAATAATCGCAAAGCACTCCTTGAACATCGTGAGAAGCCAGAAGATAAGCAAGGGATTGGTTTGTAGGTACATTCACCCCATATCAAATCAGATAATCAGGATGATTAAGAATCATTGGCATATCCTGATGGGTGGAGATTGCCCCCTTAAACCACCATTATGTGCTTTTAAGAAAGGGGCTAATCTTAAAGATCATTTAACCAAGAATGATATCACAAAAACTTCGCAATCACAAAGGAGTGTGGGCAAATTGTGGGGCCTTCCGAAAGTCTCCGTGCATACACCTTGCGGTCTCTGTGTCAACTGTGGTTTGACAAGTAGAAGTACCCAAGTTGACCTGGGACTAGAGAGACCTTGGTTGCAACAAAGTTTCACCAATTGCAATACTAGTAAAGTAGTGAACGAAATTTGGTGCCCATGCAATAAGATCTACATTGGGATGACTGTGTGTAAGATAAAAATCAGAATTTCTGAGCACAGAAGTTGCATCAAAAATAAAGTGCAAACGGCCCCACTAGTGAACCACCTTATAATGCTGGATCATACGAGCGAGGAATTAAAGTGGACAGTGCTGATGCACATCTGACCTTTTAAGTTTGGTGAGTCGGCAAATAGGAGACTATTTGCTAAAGAGCAATGGCTGATTTTTCTGTGTGATTCAACCAATTTAGGACTTAACGAACAAGTGAAATGGCATAACATTTCTTAAAGCTTTGATCCCCATTTCTGCTTTAGGGCACGCCAGGTATGTATATCAGGGTGCCCTTAACAGTAAGGTTCCACAAGGTTCTTGTCAATTGTTGTTGACCTAATGAACAGCCTCAGCATTGATATTTAGTAAATAATGTTGCAGGTTGTATGAGCAAATACCTGTTATATCAGTGAGCACAGCAATTTTGTGTCCTGGCTATCATTGTAGGTATACATCATTGTAACTTTCCATCAAACCGAAAGGATCACACACGGATCCTGAGAATAGTAGCGATAGGACAAATTGCACCACATGGTATAATTATTTGCAACCTACGAAGAAGTGGGCAGACACTTTAAATAGTGTGTCATCACGCCACCGTTTAGAGTCAGATGACTGTTCTCTGCACTGGTTACGTATGTTGGATGAGAAGGGAATAACATAATTACTCATTAAGTTTGTCCTTGTTTTTCTTCTGATTCTTGCAGCAAACCTTTTCATTGTGAAGTGTTCTGATTGCCATCATTCAGCAGTAATCCTTTTAATATATAACGCAAGAGATTTTGCATTGTTAAAACTTTAAAGGTATATTAACGCGGATTGCAGCATTGTATTGTACTAGCGATTAGTGTATGATACCTAGTAAAAATAGGGTGACGGCTGAGTTGATGCTGTTTTCCCTTTTTTTAGGCTAACATTGAAAGTTAGATGACCGCCAACAGCATTCTACAATGCGCAGTGTTTACTGATGACGTGTGGTATATGAAAAGGCACGCAGATTGGCTGCTCACTTGCTCTCGCAAAAAGGATGCAGATTTAATATGAAAAACCATGTAAGCTTTTTGTTTTGTCACCCGTAATTATGGGCAACTTGTATCGGTGCTGAAGTTGGAAATGCCTTGTAATAACAAGATAGCATGAAGGTTGTATGGTCTATCTCAGCATTAACTGTGATTAATTTAGTTGAGTTAGTTGACTGAACGTTTCAGAAGTATAGTACCCACACGATTGTGCTTTGCCAAATAAATATCCCTAAGAGGTCATTTAGTAATGATCTATATGGGCGATATACAAATTGCATGTAAGGGACCATCTTAATATAATGATTTGTTGTGATTGAACTGTCCGGGACTCACTAACCAGTCGACTTGTATTTTGTGTTGTTTTAGCAGATGGCAGTCTACAGTGAAGACACATCTACCTTCCCGTTGAATGGCTAAATAGTCAGCATTCTTACAGTGAGCCGACAGGAGGAGACTATTGCTCCTTGCTGCTTTGTTTTTTGTTGTAAAGATATTAGTACAGCGTGAATGATGGCTTTATTTTCGTGTTGTTCGTTCTAGTGGTCGAGAAGATCATCTGTTCTTTCATTGTTTGGAAAGAAAAGAATATACTCAAGCCGTTATACCTGCTTTGTTGAGTTTCCCTGATGAAGTTCTTGCTAAATTCATATTTATGAGGATAGAACGAAACATGTTGGACCTTTATAGCACTGTAATGCGTAACAGTGTTGTGTACTAAAGTATTATGGAAATTGAGAACCTAGTTGGCTACGCCAATAGGATTTGCTCAATAAAGTCATTATAAGAATTTAGGGTGCTAACTTTATTATCAGGAGTCCTCTTGTTTGTACCCGACATCAGTGCATATTATTGTTTACAGTTAGTTTTTGGTAAAAAGATCAAATATGTGTATGATCGTATTTTAACTTGTCCAAATAAAAGTCTGATTTGCACTTTATAAGGCACTTTTGCACTTTGAACAACCAATGTATCATTGCTTTTCTGTCTTTCAAAAAGTTTTTATGTGATTTCTAACAATTTGCTTTGATGAAATAAAATTGTGATATTTTAAAGTTGTTAAAGTTGTTTATTTGGAGTGTGTACGAAGCCCCATATTTGATAGCGGACTGCAGCATGAGATCTTCTTCATTCACAGAAACAACAACACGAGGGCCAAGAGATTCTTTTAGTCTAGAAGCAAAACGCAGGGTATTATGAGGATGAATCTCGTGGCCATTAAGCTAACTCTATTGTCTTTCCTTTGGTTGTGTTGTGACTAACCAGGATTTTCTGTTTTGTTGGCATCTGCTGACCAATCTCTAGCCTGTCATGATACAAAAAGTTACCTGGTGTTTTTTTGTTTACAGCTTAGTGTATTCTTTTGTAAATTAGTTTCCCTTCCTAGGTAAGTCCTTTATTCAGTAACATTGATTGCAGCATGTGTCACCAATGGCACGTTCAGCGACCCTTTTCTGCTTGCCATTAAAGGAATAGTGCACTCAGAAATATTATTGTCCCAAGGTGTTTTTAAGCATACGTTGATCGATCGTACAAACATTTCCTATGCACGTTACCGTAGTTTTCACTTTTGTACACATGCAAAATCAGGCAGCAGGGCGCGGGCAATTTGTGATAATCTGATCCGTTGCCGCATCACCCAAGCAGGACTGCTCTGGCGGCACTAAATCATATCCCCCGCCCCTAAGCCTGACATCACTAGACGCGTACCGCCCATTTCACAACGCCAAAGCATGTCTCGTGTCAACGTTCTCTGCACTTCAGCAAATGACGTGTCACTATGGAAATGGCAGGATGCCTCTTTCCTGAATAAGTATAAACAGACCACTTCACAACAGACAACATCAGATTTTCTTTTTCATTCCTTTCACTGTCTTTTTTGGAGTATTCTGTGCCTCATTTCTGTGCTCTGAACAGCTACCGTTGTTGCTTGTAGCCCTTGTGAAAAGATACCAGTACCATTACTATATATTATTTTCGTTTCTCCCATAATGGCAACAATACAGCCCTACTAGTACGAGCTCGGAATATTCTGAGGCAGAATTACTTGAAAGAGAAAGATGCAGGAACGATGGAGCTTCGGACAACAGTTGGGTGGACGATTCAACAGATCAAGAGCCTGAGCCTAGTCACATGGACGGCGTTTCCACCTGGTGCACCTACAATCGATGCACGCTAATGCCAACCGAGGAGCAGAACTGCTGCTGCTGCCGAGAAAACTCTGGATGCGTGTCCTACATATCGGAAGGCTAGGCATGGGCGCAATGTGTTACCAAACTGACAGACTTCAGGGCAGCCTGCCTCACACAGTCCGTGTTGAGTATTATGATGATGCTTATGCACAATCTTCGCGCAAAAGTTCGCCCTGGAAATCCAAGTAACGAGTAAGTGTTCTTTAGTTGTGATGTTACTTAGGCCACTACTATTTCATGGTTGACTCCTATATTGTCGTAACTTTAATATATCAATGCCAGACGACTTTAGTCTTGCAATTATCTAGTAATAGTCGTATAATAGTTGTTCAATATTGTACAGTGTCTAGGTAGAATTTGTACTGGTAACAATGTCATTGGATACACAAATTGTCATTTGCAACTAATGTTTAATACACTTATCTTGGTAATTTAAAAACAGTGTGTATCTTTCTCTTTCACAGGTGGTACAGGCTGGTGGCCTATCGTTCATGGTGGCTTCATGAGAGGCTTGGACACCGCGTTCGACAAGTAATACCCACCTGTGTCGTTGGTGCCATTAGAGAAACTTTCCCCAGTGACAGCGATCAGTACAGGGGATTTTCCCACACTGTGCTGCAACCAGAAGTTTTTAATGTGTAGTACATTTTTGCCATCAAAATCAGAAACAAAATGAAACACAACAGTACTTTTATCAATGGTTGTTTCAGTGTTTCAGTGAATCAAGTGTGTCTCCATTCAGCAGTGTTCCGGGCCTTTCCTGCATGCCTCTTGCCCATCCACCCCCCCTTTATTATCAAAGGCAATTGGCACCAGTGGATGTGCACTGCCAAAGTGGGCTGGCAGGGGTGAGAACGGCCAAGGTGCGAAACACCATGTACACTTCAAATGTATCTTCCACACAGGGGCCATTGTACACATGGCTTCCAAGACCCAGTGTCTCCAGACAGGCTTGCATGAAGCAAGCAGCGCCTCTGCAATCCACATAAGTATGTCTACATTCAGCAGTGTTCCAGACCTTGTCTGCATGTCTCATGCCCATCCATCTCCCCTCCACTATCAATGGCAGTTCACACCTCTGGCCATGCCCTCCCAAGGGGGCTGGCAGGGTGGGAACGGCCAAGGTGCCAAACACCATGTAAATTTCAAAGGTATCTTACGCGCAGGGGTCAATGTTCACATGCCCTCCTCTGACCCCACGTCTCTAGGCAGGCTTCCCTGAAGGAGGCCACACCCTTGTAATTCAAATAAGTGTGTCTCCATTCAGCAGTGTTCAGGGCCTTGTCTGCATGCCTCATGCCCATCCATCCCCCCTCCACTAACAATGGCAGTTCACACCTGTGGCCGTGCCCTCCGAAGGGGGCTGGCAGGGTGGGAACGGACAAGGTGCCAAATACCATGTACGCTTCAAAGGTATCTAACACGCAGGAGTCAATGTTCACATGCCCTCATCTGACCCTGTGTCTCTAGGCAGGATCCCCTGAAGGATGCTGCGCCCCTGCAATCCACATAAGTGTGTCTCCATTCAGCAGTGTTCTGGGCCTTGTTTGCACACCTCATGCACATCCATCCCCCCTCCACTATCAATGACAGTTCACACCTGGTGCCGTGCCCTCCCAAGGGGGCTGGCAGGGTGGGAACGGCCAAGGTGCCAAACACCATGTATACTTCAAAGGTATCTTCCGTGCAGGCGTCAATGTTCACATGCCCTCCTCAGACCCCGTGTCTCCAGGCAGCCTCCCATGAACGAAGCCGCGCCTCTGCTATCCACATAAGACCACGCCATATACACGTCATTCATTCACATACAAACCCCTTTTTCAAATTCTTTATAAACCACTTGATATTTTTCATGAAAACATCTTTGAGCACTGCAAGTCAACTTATGAACGTGCTATCTGAGAACTTCTGTGACCACTGCGATTCAGCTCATTGTCATGATACCTGTGAACATCTCCCTGAACTACTGCCACTAACTATCCTGCTTGCTGAATCTAACTGTTTGTTGGTCAAGGTAAGGGCAGGTCACCTAATCATATCTCCTTGATCTCTAAATTTCTATATATTTCGAATGAACGTACACAGTAGTGTTATGTTAATTCATCTCATTACCATTGACTTTATTTTAATTTGGAATGTTATCGATATATATCAACTGTCATCAGTGTCAGTTGGGATCCAATTGCATCCTTTGCGGACCGTGTCTATAAGCATGTTTCCTTTTGATGCACAATAGTACATTCAAGGGATGATTAACATGTTCTGATTTTCGTCACATCAATGAATTGTTTATGAAAGTTATCCCATAATACAGCCAGCCATGCTACACTGCTTTTGCTGCGGTGACCAAACCATAGCTTGCATAGAAGAATGTATGATATAATTCCTTCTTTCTCACATTTTTATGTATAGGAATTTTTAAAGTTGACAATTTTTTTGCAGACTTTCCAACAATACCTGCATGTGCGATTTTTGGTTGCCCTTATCAGACCCATGAGAAATCTGAAGGCACTACAATGCATGTATTCCCAAAGACTATAGATCAAATAGCAGAATGGGTCAGATATTGCGGATTTGCACTGGAAGAGCTTGAAAGTAGAGTCAAAGCAGTCTTGCAGGACCCAAGGGGTGATCAATTCCGCATCTGCAGCCTGCACTTTACCCCAAATATGTACTACCCATCCATGTACACCAAGAAGAACCGACTCAGAACGACTCGTAAATTGTTCCCAAATGCAATTCTGACTCTATTTGTTTACAGGCCGGCTCAGGTGAGTCACAGTTCCGGATTTAGCTGTAGCCCTTGGGGTAGTGAACAGGTAACTAAATGGACGGATTGGTGTCATAGGTGTAAATGTCCCCTATAATACTTTTCATATTCACAAGATTGAATTGCTTTTTAAATAAAGACCATTTTGCTAAACATCTGTCCTTGGTTTTCAGAGCATCTTAGAAAACGATTTATGGGCACAGATAACTATGCTATAGTGTCCTTTGAAATAAGCATAATCTTTTCGTAATCTGTTTCCTTAGATGCCAATTTTTAAGATTAGCATTTCTAAATCAAATCAAATGTTCCCATTACAACTCCATGAATATGCACTGTATATAAAGTAGCAAGATTCAGCATCCATGTCTTGCCTGGACTCAACAACCACTTGGAGCGCGTATCAGGTAGTCTTACTTAGCTATTCAGTTCCGGAATTGTTTTATGCATGGAATTTGAGGTAATCTGATCATATTTGCATATAGTGTCATTCATTTACACAATGATTAATTCGTGGTTTACTATTGCTATGTACCAATGTCTGCATCACAATGTGTGTGTTCAATTTCAATGTTTTTATCCATACTAATACAAGTTATGTGTTACAGGGAGATGCTGAAACTTCGACTACAATTACATCATCCCTCATAGTTGATCCAGTGCCAGAGGTATGCATACTGACAGTTCCCTCATATGAAAGAAAGTTGTTCCTAGATCTGATACTACTAGACAGTGACAATATTAGAAACAAATAGTTTTTGCAAATTGCTTGAGTGCAACATTTCGAACAGTGTGCTTCACACAGTCAACTTTGATCGAATAAACTAACCATCAATTAGGTGAAATTTGAAATGTATATTTTGACTAAATGAGGTACATGATGTACAAGTTTATCTGTGTAAGCCATGTGTGCGAAGGAATAATTTGATTTCTAATACAAATGACTTATTTTAAATGGATACTCTTTTCTAGGGATATAGAAGACGAGGCACATGGATCTGAGTACGTGGACCAGCTTGCTGTTGCTTACGTTCCAGTAAAGAAGGTTTCAAAGAAAAGCAAGAAAGATAAAGTTATTTACAAACAATTTGATTTTTAAACAGTGTTTTGTGCTGGCGCCTTCATAACATGCTTTTTTTAATGTAAATTTTCCAATACTGTATGTCGGATTTACATTGAACACCTTTTTCCTACCTGTCTTCTAGTTGCAATATGGTCTACGAACTATGCAGACACAGACAGCGACAGAAATGAGAGATTCTGCTTGCCAAACTGATTTCGCCATGGAGCAACTATTAATTGAGGTGGAGCGTGTTTAAATCAATAAGCAAACTTGAGATGCTTTAGCCCAATGGCCAGAAAATGAATTTAATGTGACCGGAGAAGCCAGCAAAGTGTTCTTTGACCATTGCTACAATGTGACTGCTTCACCAGATGAAGATGAAACTGAATGTATTGAAGATGCTTTTGAATTAGTCACAGACCACTTGACACAATCGACACCCGACAAAAAAATGCCACCCAAAAATCAATCGACATTGATGATTTCTCTGATTCATGTTCAAGTAAAAGACGCTAAAATGACAGAGACTGAAGCATCAATACAATTGACCGAGGAACTAGACAAAGATCTCGACTACAGTATGTCCAGTTTGGCTGATATGTCAACCACAGTTCAGTGAGAAACAACATTAAAGCAGGATGGCAGTCTAATAAAGGAGGACAAATACATAGGGCCTCATCAGGAGTCTGGTGGTAGCCCTTAAATGCGGCGGTAGTGCTTTTACCCCCGCATTTAAGGATCCACCAGATCATGGCTTTGGCAGATTTCCCCCCAGCTCTGAGCTAGGGGGAAATCTGCGGCAAAATTGCCAATTTTCAGCGCAATTACCGCCGGCGGTAATAGTGCAAATTTTCCCCATTGGGCCCAATGGGGAATGAGGAATTCCCGAATGGGCCCAATGGGAAATGACAATAACCCTTCCGCCAAACCTGTGATCCCAAGCTAATTCCATCAATGGAAAAAAAAAAGGTTCAGAAAGTTTTTCACAGTGGTCCCAGTCTTTCAGCAACCATCTTTGGTGGAGCTCCAAAACTTGTAATGGCTCTGTGGAAATTCTACTAGAAAAATGGCGGTCACTAATGCACCACTGTTCCAACGTTCACTCTTGGACAACAGTTCCACCAATGTGAACATGGCCCTTTGTCGCTGGAGCAGGAACGGAAGAAGAAGTGGTTGATTCCATCTTCACCTCCACACAAAGCCCTTGAGAAGATTGTGTTTGATAAAACTCTATCAAGAGATCTGAAAGGACTCACATAATTCTGTCACATGGGAGATTTGGAGGTGTTACACAATATGTGCCTAAAGTTCAGGACAAAGAGATTGCATTTCTGCATACAAGGGATGAAATATAGGAAATTATTAGCGGTATTAGCGCATAACAAGAATGTAGGCCGTGAACAATTGAGGACTGCAGGACACTTTGGGATGCTTCGCTACACTATGGCCTTAACGAAAAGAAGCAAAAAATGGCTGGTCAAGCCAATATATGAAGAAATGGAATTCGATTTTGTGAAAGATCTTATTATTAATGTTTTGGTGGTGCATAATCACGGCATTGCGCCCGATTTTGTTACGAGTACACATACATTGCCAACGTGCCCTGTCCACCTAAAGCAGAACTTGTGGATCAGTTCACTACCCGGTTCAAATTATTACCATCTGTATTTTTTTAATCAACAATGTTTTTATGAAGTCTCCAAATAAAGCATCCAATTTCTCTTTTAAAAGGTATCCTCTTTGTCCAATTTTTTTCAACTAGTACCATTTTTACAATTTACATACATGTAATGCTGTGCTTTCACAGTTTACAGTTTCGTTGAGCTACTGTGGGGCCTTCACTGATCGTGGGAGGGCCAGATGGATAACAGTGTGAAAGAAACTTTGGTGTTCGGCAGTTGCCTTACCGGACAGTTGGCCAAATAGCTGAATAACTACTCGTCCCACAAAAGGGATGAGACCTAGGCCACATACGATATTCGGCACGCAAGAAGTGCTGACTGTGAACAAACCAGCTCATCAATGTGAGTTGTTGGTGAGAAATAGAAGCACTCTGACCAATATATTCATGGGGGCATGTGTTGGGAGTCATTTCTAATGTAAGGACGGGGTCGGTCAGTTGAGCCCCCGGCCACCATACATTATATGTGAAAGTGGCATCCTGATCTTGCACTCACGGTGGGTGTCTCCTTTGCCAATCTACTGCCATGGGGAAAGAGGACCTGACATAAGCAAAGGTGGGGCTATTGCTAGTACCCTCGACTACAATTTTGGAGTAGGGCGCATTCTGTCATTGCAAAGTTTCCCCTACCCCTCAGCAGCGCCACGAACAGCGAGCAATGACAGCCCCACATTTTTCCTCCTGTGCCTGCGCTTCACAATTCCAGTTCTCCTGGATGCGGTGAGACAAGATGTTGCAAACTAAGAATGTATCTTCATTGTGAGTGAAGGTCACCAGCTTTGAAATTTTGTTTGCGAGCTGAGGAAGCCCACGCATCGCACACAGTATAAGGTTCAATTGTTTTTTGACCTTGAGAGAAAGGGACCATTCCGAAAGGAATTGAATTAAAGGAGGGGTGTAATAACTTAAGATATGTTAAGGTTCTCCATTCCAAAACTGAACTAAGGAACATTTAAGTTCAATTCATGAAAAATCGTTGATCCGAACGGAGTCTGCGTTACGGTCTATGTTACGCCAATGGAATTGAAATGCCGAATATAATGTAAATTTGACTTTCGACGATATTATACCCGAACGCGTCATCTTCTCATTAGCTGACCATTATTGCTGGGTTACTTTGTACTGGTTTGTTCTTTTCTGGCATATTGCAACGAAACGCAAGTACAACCTTTGTGTGTACTGGTCTTTCTACCGGGCACATGGGCAGTCCAGCATCGAGATGCATGTAGACCACCACTCGGTACCCCCAGGTTGAACGCTAATATTTCATTAAAATGCCACCTATGTGCACCTCGAATTGTAGCATCAGCATCCACATCCCATTTAGAGCTGAACATACTCCATTGCACTATCCTCCGAAGAAAATTGTTCACATTGTTTCACGTCTGTGCTTATCGTTAGTTTTAACACAATGCCGAATTAATAAGTAAAATCTAATAAAGATCGGCTACTGAGACATATTTCTGTTATGTTTTCCAAACAGGTACACCCTGCCTTTCTGCGATTGTCCTGGATTCAGATACCAACTGATGGCTTTTTCAACCGGCCGCTGCATATACACATCAATAGCTGCATATCTTTGACTCTTTTTTGGGACGATTGCGAAGGGCCGATATGCCCTTACGCGGTACCAGTGATTAGGAGCAACATAACATCCTTTATAGTGGTCTAGCGCCAAGTTGATGCACAAGCCTTGCAATTCACTGTGTGACCAAAGCACTTCTTTTACCCAAAACGAACACCTTTGCCCTCATTAGGACCCAGGCGTTAAGGGGTTTACGGCGCTGTAAACGGCGCCGACCCTTAACGCCTGATTCCAAGGTCCCTTTGCGGGATGGTGATTTTAACGCCTGCTTTTTGCAGGTGTTAAAACCCATGCCGCAAAGGGACCTTGGTGCTAATTACGCCACCGTAAATTACGGTGGCGTAATTAGCGCCTTTCCCCATTCCCATTATGCCCTATGGGGCAAAAATGGGAATGGGGAAGGGTAAAATGGGAAATGGGGATTTACCGCCCCACTCACCTTGGAATGGGGCAGTAAATCCGCCATCCACCATGGTGTAAACGTAAGGGTACGACCCAGGCGGTAACTTACCGCCTGGGTCGTAATGAGGGCCCTTGTGTACCCAAAAGGAACACCGTGTGACTCATGATAAACATTTGTGGACCGGGAAAAAAGAAAAAATTACCTGTTTGATTGAATATTGCAATCGCCGGATATTCTCGGAGCGTTTATTGTGAAATAAAAGTACTTTACAAATTGTACAGTCTTGCTATTTCATTTTAAAGTACAGTTTTATATTCCGAATTGTGATGCACTGTGTTGTGAGACGATGTGTGTTGATTTCCTGGTTCTGCATCACATCATGTAGGTGATGACTGGGAGCATTTGGCTACGCTGGCCAGTAACGTCATGGAGAAATGCGAAGAATATCACTAGGTTTGGTGATATCAGGCTTAGGGGCAGGGGATATGATTTAGTGCTGCCATGCCAGTCCTGCTTGGGCGATGCAACAACGGATCAGATTGTCAGAAAATGGCCGTGCCTTGCTGCCTGATTTTGCATGTGTACAAAACTGAAAAACTACAGTAAGGTGCATAGGAAATGTTTGTACGATCAATCAACATATGCTTAAAACACATGCCCGAACCCTCGGGACAATAATATTTCTGAGCGCACTATTCCTTTAAATGCATTTCTTTTATGAAGAATGCTATTGGTCTTTGCTGGGTCAGCCCCTGTTCCATAAAATTGCCATCATCCAGATTATAGGCAGTACTGGTTCTGTGATCCGTCTGGGATAAGTGCAGTACTCGCTAACGACTGTGCTCCAGTGGATCACCCTTATTATCTAATTACCATGGGGGACCTGATCAGGATAAGACATTGGGCCTCATTACGACCCAGGCGGTCCAGAAATAACGGTGGCGGTAAACCCGCCGCCACTGTTGTTTCCGGACCGCCTGAGTCTGACCCCTGCAGGCGGGAGGTGATGTTCCCGCCAGGTCTGACCTCCCGCATGCAGGCGGACGAGTAAACACCGGCAGCATTACGAGATGCTGCTGGTGTTTCCATGATCCCCATTTCCATCGAGCCCTACAGGACTCATTGGAATGGGGATTTACACCATTCCGCTTCCGTGATTCCCGGAAACCCGGGGTTGTAATGCCCCGGTAATTCCGGGAATCACAGAGGCGGAATGGTAATACGAGTCCGGCGTTAACCAGGCGGTTTTACCGCCTTGGTTAACACCGGACTCGTAATGAGGCCCATTGAGCCCCGATCGGTATGTGGAGAAAGCAATATGTGTGCATGGAGGTTTTCATTAGAGAGCACCAAAGAGGATTGATTTATTGATCTCAGTGTCCTATTCCTTATAAAAATTGACATTTCTATTATAACCCCCCTGTCTTTAATTCCCAGTATTTAATGCCACTGCTGTACCTCTACATGCTCATGAAGGTTAAGCAGATAATGCTTAAAATTATGTTTCCATTGGTTTCATGCTAAATTAAAACGACGTTCGTTTTTGGTTCTATATGAAAAGAACTTTTTTAAAGTGTCTCAAGAGAAAAAGACTGATTTACATTGACCGACTTTCTTTTGCTCGGAAAACCAGCATTGTAAAGGTCTTTAGTCTTGTGTTTTTCCTTGCTTCAAAAAAATATTTGGGGGGTTTAACCACCTGAGCCCCCCAATGTTTCTCCCTCTGCCCCACTCCTCCAAACCAAAACACATACATACACACACACCAACACACATAAACCATGAATCCCCATTTCTCAGCCCCAGTCCTCAAACCCCCTAGTGCCCCAAACCAAAACACATACATACTCACAACACACACACCAACAACACACATGCACCCACACGCTTATCCGTTCTCCTGGTCCTGCGCTTCCGGGTCCCGCAGAGCCTGTCAGTCCTGCGCGCACTCATGTGCGACAGAGACGTGACAGTTTGATTTAGAAAGATCCTTGTACAAAGATCTTTTCACTTAGGAACGGTTTTTCATTACAAGAAATTATAACTCAGTGGTTTATGGGAAGGTGGTTTTGTAGGTCCAGAACTCCTGGGTTCTTGCCATCTTTTGTGAAATGGCAAAAGTTCTGTGACCCCAGACACTTGCAGCCTGATTCATGTAATTATTTGCGCCGAAAACGCAGATTTGCGCGCCTTTCTGCCCGGAAATCCCTGTTTGAAGTATAGGGATTTTCGGGAAGAAAGGTGCGCAAATCTGCATTTTCAGCGCAAATAATTCCATGAATCGGACAGTTTATATATCACCCTGTCCCTCATTTTCCTTTCTGCCCAAAACAGAAAAAAACCTTAAGAAAGTCTTAGGTGGAAATGTACTTAGTTAAACTTGAGCTAGAAGCTGTCAGTAGGTAAAGTCGGGTCTCGGTGTGCCCAAGGCCGTCAGCTTCAGTCAAAATGACGAAAATACACGGAAGCATTGCAATCCACACCAGTGGGGTCTAATATGAGGTAGCTTTTTGCCATACAATTTAGTGGTCCTGAGCCAAAAAAGTCCCTCTAACAAAGACGAAGGCCACTCACCACACATTAGAGCCATGTTGGTAGGGACCCTAATGTGATTAATTCACATGTAGGGCAGGGGAGAAAGAAAAGCCCCACTTGGAGCTTCTCACTGCATAGATGGTACATATCCCGGTTGCTAACATTGTTTATTTAGTGATGATCACGAGTGTATGAAAGAGACTAACAGCATGATCCTTGGATAGAGTGTGCAGAATCTGGTTTAGCAGCGTACCGAACGACAACAGCCCTTCGCCAGGACAACTACCTTGTTATTCACCTCATCAAGTGGGTAAGAGACTGCAATCGAAAGCACATAATCAAAATCTGCTGTTTTTCATATAAACCACATGGACATTGACTTTAATTAAGTGAGACAATGGGGGTAATTCATAGAATTCAGCGCACAAGTGGCACACGCGGCTGGCACACAGTGTGCACGTGTGACAATCTGCGCCAGCCGCGTGCGTCAAAATCCATTTCCGCGCACAGCGTATTCATGGATTTTAACATCCATTACCAGCCTTGCCGCAGAGTGGCGCAGCGACCCTGCAGCAGCGCCAGTTACATCCCCGACCCCTCCCCGTGCGCCATGTACAGCGCACAAATCCCGTACATGGCACATAGGCCAGTGGACCAGCATACAGGCCCCCAACAACAAAATCGCCTGTAAAACTCCAAGCGCACCCATCCGAATATACGTACCCCACTGCGGGGAGAATCACACGCGATTGGCCCTGTGCGAGAGGGGTACGTGTATTACTGTGGTTCGCGGGGAGATTCACACACGATTGGCCCTGTGCGAGCGGGGTACGTGTATTACTGTGGTTCGTGGGAAGTTTCACACGCGATTGGCCCTGTGCGAGCAGGGTACATGTATTACTGGGGTTCGCGGGAAGTTTCACACGCGATTGTCCCTGCGCGAGTGGGTTACGTGTATTACTGGGGTTCGCGGGAAGTTTCACATGCGATTGGCCCTGTGCGAGCAGGGTACGTGTATTACTGGGGTTCGCGGGAAGTTTCACACACGATTGCCCTGTGCGACCAGGGTACGTGTATTACTGGGGTTCGCAGGAAGTTTCACACACTATTGCCCCTGTGCAAGCGGGGTACGTGTATTGCTGGGGTTCACAGGGTGTTTCACACGCGATTGGCCCTGTGCGAGCGGGATACGTGTATTACTGGGGTTCGTGGGGAGTTTCACACGCGATTGGCCCTGTGCGAGTGGGGTACGTGTATTACTGGGGTTCGTGGGGAGTTTCACACGCGATTGGCCCTGTGCGAGCGGGGTACGTGTATTACTGGGGTTTGTGGGAAGTTTCACACGCGATTGGACCTGTGCAAGCGGGCTACGTGTCTTACTGGGGTTCGCGGGGAGTTTCACACGCGATTGGCCCTGTGCGAGCGGGGTACATGTATTACTGGGGTTCGCTGGGAGTTTCACATGCAATTTCGCTGTCAGAGTGGAGTACGTGCATCCAGTGGGGTGCGCGGGGAGTCCCACACGTGAATTGGCAGTGTGGGTCCTCCCAGGTGTGCCCTGTACCCCCTCCACAGCCCCTGCAGGCAGCCCACACCACAGGGGATTACCCAGCACCCCTGGTCATGTCCCGCATCCAGCCCATCCACCATGGGCATGCCCCCCAGCCATCCCAAATGTCACCTTGCACTAGTGATCACCAACTCATGTCCCCCAGCACCCCCACCCCCCAGCAGTGAGGGGCACCTGTAAGCAGGCCCGACTTATGTCCCCCAGAACCGCCACCCCCCAGCAGTGAGGCTCAGGCCCCGAATCATGTCCGCCAGCACCCCCACCCACCCAGCAGTGAGGAGCACCTGCCAGCAGGCCCCGAATCATGTCCGCCAGCACCCCCACCCACCCAGCAGTGAGGGGCACCTGCAAGCAGGCCCCGACTCATGTCCCCCAGAACCCCCACCCCCCAGCAGTGAGGGGCACCTGCAAGCAGGCCCTGACTCATGTCCCCCAGCACCCCCACTCACCCAGCAGTGAGGGGCACATGCAAGCAGGCCCCAACTCATGTCTCAGAGCACCCCCACCCACCCAGCAGTGAGGGGCACCTGCCAGCAGGCACCGACTCATGTCCCCCACAACCCCCACCCCCAGCAGTGAGGAGGACCTGCCAGCAGGCCCCGACTCATGTCCCCCAGAACCCCCACCCCCCAGCAGTGAGGGGCACCTGCAAGCAGGCACCGACTCATGTCCCCCACAACCCCCACCCCCAGCAGTGAGGAGGACCTGCCAGCAGGCCCCGACTCATGTCCCCCAGAACCCCCACCCCCCAGCAGTGAGGGGCACCTGCAAGCAGGCCCGACTCATGTCCCCCAGAACCACCACCCCCCAGCAGTGAGGCTCCGGCCCTGAATCATGTCCGCCAGCACCCCCACCCACCCAGCAGTGAGGAGCACCTGCCAGCAGGCCCCGAATCATGTCCGCCAGCACCCCCACCCACCCAGCAGTGAGGGGCACCTGCAAGCAGGCCCCGACTCATGTCCCCCAGAACCCCCACCCCCCAGCAGTGAGGGGCACCTGCAAGCAGGCCCTGACTCATGTCCCCCAGCACCCCCACCCACCCAGCAGTGAGGGGCACATGCAAGCAGGCCCCAACTCATGTCTCAGAGCACCCCCACCCACCCAGCAGTGAGGGGCACCTGCCAGCAGGCACCGACTCATGTCCCCCACAACCCCCACCCCCAGCAGTGAGGAGGACCTGCCAGCAGGCCCCGACTCATGTCCCCCAGAACCCCCACCCCCCAGCAGTGAGGGGCACCTGCAAGCAGGCACCGACTCATGTCCCCCACAACCCCCACCCCCAGCAGTGAGGAGGACTTGCCAGCAGGTCCCGACTCATGTCCCCCAGAACCCCCACCCCCCAGCAGTGAGGGGCACCTGCAAGCAGGCCCGACTCATGTCCCCCAGAACCGCCACCCCCCAGCAGTGAGGCTCCTGCCCCGAATCATGTCCGCCAGCACCCCCACCCACCCAGCAGTGAGGAGCACCTGCCAGCAGGCCCCGAATCATGTCCGCCAGCACCCCCACCCACCCAGCAGTGAGGGGCACCTGCAAGCAGGCCCCGACTCATGTCCCCCAGAACCCCCACCCCCCAGCAGTGAGGGGCACCTGCAAGCAGGCCCTGACTCATGTCCCCCAGCACCCCCACCCACCCAGCAGTGAGGGGCACATGCAAGCAGGCCCCAACTCATGTCTCAGAGCACCCCCACCCACCCAGCAGTGAGGGGCACCTGCCAGCAGGCACCGACTCATGTCCCCCACAACCCCCACCCCCAGCAGTGAGGAGGACCTGCCAGCAGGCCCCGACTCATGTCCCCCAGAACCCCCACCCCCCAGCAGTGAGGGGCACCTGCAAGCAGGCCCCGACTAATGTCCCCCAGAACCCCCACCCCCCAGCAGTGAGGCTCAGGCCCCGACTCATGTCACCCAGCACCCCCACTCACCCAGCAGTGAGGGGCACCTGCCAGCAGGCCCCGACTCATGTCCCCGAACACGTCATCATGATCCACAATCATGGGCCTCATGGCCTCCCAAATCCCACCGCACGCCACCCCTGTGCAAATACCCAACCAAGTATCCCACCCCCCCCACATTGAAATGCCCATTACATGATACAACCCAACTGGCAAGAATGCACATATACACATGTCTGTCACACACACAATAGGTGCTGGTGATTGTGAAAACCTACACAGTGACATGCATGAAACAAATGAGAGAATACCACACATCAAAGTAATAAACCAAAATGTATTGAACACAAAAAGAATGTAATCAAATGAAAACATGAAAAAAATGTTTGAAAAAAAGATAAAATGCAGCATGTCCAAAACACAAAAAGAAAAAGATGAAGTCTGAATCCAAATAAATCGAAATGAAAATGTGTCCAAAGTCTCTGGCCACCAAATCAAATCCAAAGGAAACGGAAACAGGAAAATCCATTGCTCCATTTTGAGAAAAATAATAATAGATAAATCCACTGTTCAACTATGTACAAAGAAGTAATCCAGGGTCCATGAGCCCAACGAATGAAATGAAACTTAGCAAAAAAACTACCTAATAAAGAACTATATACAAAAAGGCGGGGCATACTCTAGGCACCCCAAATGAATGAAAAAGATAAAGGAAACCTAAAACTACAAACTATATACAATGGCGGCGGGCTAGTCCGACAGCTCACTTCCTGATTTCCCAGGCCAGGGCATCATCGAACTCCTGCTCGATGTCCTGGAGGCGGTCCTCTTCCATGGCCGTGAGGGTTTGCAGGGACGATGCCATGTTGGACTCCAACTCCCTGCGAATGGCTTAAAGGCACTCGGCCCACCTCAGTGCTCTCAATTGGAGTTGTCCGCCCTGACCATCGTGAGCCATGCCTCTTCTGCCCGCCACCGCTCCGCATCTATACGCCGGCCCAACCCCAGCCACACGGAAGACACACCCATTCGAGTGTTCTCCTGCCCTCTGGCTGATGCCTGCCCCTCTGATGTCAATGGCCCCGAGCCATCATTGCAGCCACCCAGAGCCTGCTGCTGCTGCTGCTGTCCATGTGCCCCGTCCGAGGATGCCTGCACATCCTCCATCAGCTGGTCTCTAGTTGTTGTGGTGTCCACCCCTGCTAGACCGCCGACTCCCGACTGTGGCAGGGATGGGATCTCCACCAAGCTGGCTGTGTTGGTCAGGCCAGGTCCACAGAGGGCCCTGGTGGAATATGGGCCGGAAGACAGGAGGGAGAGCGACTGGCGCATCGTCTCCACAGAGGAGGAGAGGTTGGCCAGAGTGCGCAACACATGTAGGAACCCACCGACCAGGGCCCCTCCCAACAGTGCCACGTCGCGACGCTGCTGTTCGTGATAGCGTGCGTGCTCCGCCCAGGAAGCACGCAAGTCATCACGAATGTCAGGCGTGCGCAACATGACAACAACCAGGACGGAGCCCATACAGTCGTGGGACCCCTCGTCTGCAGGTAGTGGAGAGGCAGATGATGTGGCACTCCCTCCTACCTGCGGACGGTCCTGGGACGGGGCATCCCTGCTGGTGCATGGTGGTGCAGTCACAGGGTCAAGGACAGCGACATGCATAGGCCCTTCCGTGGTGACCCATGCTGCCTCCTGACCCTGGCCCAGGAATGCACCACTTCCACCAATGGTACTAACCCCACCAGGCCCCATGTGCAGCTCAGTAGCGGGCTCCTCCTCCTCTGTGGAGACCACCAACCTGGATGTCTCCACACCATCTTCCGCCATTGCAAGCCCCTGTGGGGGCTCACCCAGCCCTTCAGCTACAGCCGTAGTGGCAGACGCGGCACCAGTCCCCTCACTCCCGGATGATGGCAATTCCTGGGAGGGTGGCTGGGCCTTGCGTCGCCGCCCAGTGGAGGCATCCCCGCTTCTTGGCTCCACAGCGCTGTCTCCACCCTCTTCTTCACTTGACGCTGCGTAGAGGGAGACATAGAACACAAGCATCAGGGTACAGTATAATATTCCCCTACACAGGAAGCAGTAACACATGAGTGGCTCTGTCAAATGTCACTTCCACCCTGTCCCTCCACAACACATGGGTGAATGCACACATCACACATGCAGAAACAGGCACGGCGCCTGCAATCAACATCAGCATCCATATACAAGGGCCTCTTTTAACCAAAATGTTGCCTTCAAACTCACATGCATCATGGCTCACACTGATCCCATGCACACACATCACCGAAGGGTCATGCATCATGGCTTGTACATTACAGACACAGTGGATAGACACAGTGGATACAATGGTGACCGCACTGCCTGAGTGAATCTACACATCATCACGGACATGTGTCATGCATCCATGGCGTTTCAAAGTCACACACACACTTCTCAGACACACACACATGTGCACCATACATGTACATGAGAGCTGCACCCATCCTTCACCCCCCCATGTCCAAGAACAGAGACTGATATGCATTCATGTGTGCATTCCGCATACAGCTCCCCATGTTGCATTGGAACACATGCACCATCCATGTGGTTCACACATTACTGGTCTCACATGCATGACCATGATGTCCCTGCACACACACATCCATATATGGCCTATGTCACACATACAGGCAAGTATCAGACTAACAGCACACTGCAACATGCCCTGTCTCACACAGCAATGCTTGGCCACTTACCGCTCAACTCCAGATGGGTCTGCCTCCGAAGGATCTGGGCGTGGAGCGCTGGGCCTACACATTCCAGGACCCTCATCTGGATGTTGCTCATGCTGACCCGGCCCCCCTCCGTGAGGCGCCGGGACTTGTAGAGGGTCCTGGACCTGGAGTCCTCCCAGCACTTCCGGACGTGCTTGATGACGTGGGTTGCCACCCCCTGCGCGTTGATGGCAACCACTGCGTCCTCCCAAATCCTCTCCCATCCTTCCTTGTTGGCGCGTGATGTGCCGAATGAGGGCATCATAATGCCCCAGGACATGCTCCACCAGGACACCAACTTCCTTCTCACTGAAGCTGGTGGCCCTCTGCCTCTCTGGCTGGGGGTCGCCAGTGGTCTCAGATGGTGTTTTCCCCGACATGGCAACCCCTGAGGCAGGCGTGGGTGGGCAACTGGGTCCTGGGGCTGGGCTGTGGAGCGATGGTATCCCAGTCAGGAATCTTCTGTTCCAGCAGGGGTAGACACAGCAACTGGACCCCTGCAGATGGCTGACGTGCAGGCACCAAATAGAAGGGCATGTGGGCCACAGTCAGACAGCAGCAGATGGCTGGAGGGAGCGTGCTTGGTGCTCTTGGGAGCAGGAAAATGGCCTTTTGGGCAGGAGCATGGTCTTCCACGTGTTTTCGCGTGGCCAGCTTGATATGGAGTGATTTGGTACGTGAAAAAAGTGCACGTCAGCGTGAAATCCGAGGAAAGGTCCTTAGCACGTAAGCGCGTAAGTGACGTTACGTGCGCGGGCGTTCCCCACAACACGGGTGCATTGTGATTCAGCACATGAGAAACTGCACGTCACACGTGCTATTGGAGGAAAGGGCCTTAGCATGTAAGCGCGTAAGTGACGTTGCACGTGTGGGCTGGCTTAAAAGATACGAGTATCATGCTATTTTCTTGTACGTGCTTTTTGTGGAGAGCGAGCGGGCGTTTCTTGTACTTCTTGTCGGTTCACACACGATTACTTCACAACGTTTCCAGTTCGTACTCCCTGTTTCCTCAGACTGCGTTCTTTTCTTCTTTTGGCGGGGGTGTTGCCAACGCGCACACGTGCGTCTTTTTCACGTTCTTTTTCAAGGCAGACGGTGAGTCACGTACATATTTTCCAATGTGATTGCCCCCATGTGTCGCGTACCCAGGCTGCGTGTAACAAGCGCATGCTTATTTTTGTGTTTCTGGGTGCCACAGCGTAGTGCAGGTTCATTTTTCCACGCACGTGATCTACCAGGGATTGCGTGCATGTGTACTTTTGTTTTTGGGGTGCCTGTGCATTGCGTGACCCATCATCTTCCCCCAGGGGTCACATCCAGCCTTGCTAGAGCACTAGGGTACGAATTCCATCTAGTACACTACCCCTTTCTCCCCAATTGCCCATGACAATTGTTTATTGCAACTCCCATACGCACAACAACATGCAGTGCCATGGTTGGGAGGCGACCAAGCAGTAAGGGAGGCAAAGGTGGCCAACCTCCAAAAGGTGGGCATGGTGGGCATGGTGGGTGCGGTAGGGGACATGGCCAGGATTTGCCTGGTGCCCCTGGAGCCCCGTGTGTGGAGGACCAATAGGGGACACCTATGCCCCCCCCCAATGGTCGTGGGAAACGTAGCTGACACCATCCCAGCTCAGCCCTTGTTGGACCGGCCCATTTTGTCACCTGAACCGGCACAGGATGACTCCCAGGCTGACTTCCAGGTCAGCAGGACAAATCCACGTGTGGCGGTGAAAGTTGCTGTCACCAGGCCATGTGGATCTGCGGCAGCAATGTCATCTGCTGCACCAAGTAGCCAGGGTGGGGAGGCTGCAGGGGCAGCTGCAGCTCAATCCACCCCAGCTCTGAGTCTCCCAGCCAGGACAGTGTCAGTACAGGTCCATCACACCAACGCTGGCCCTGCTGACATCACCCTGCAGCCAATGCCTGCAGCCAATGCCTGCACCAAGACCTATGGTCATTGTGCCTTTACAGGCTTCTAGTACCCAGTCCACCTGTGCTTCTGCCCCTACTGACCAGAGCGGCGTAAGCCACTCATGATCCGCACCACCTTACAAGAAGAAGAAGGGTGCTCTTGCACTACAGGCTGAGACCCCAGACACGGCTACACACTCCGGCACGTCAAAGGAAGCCTAGCTTCAATGACGCCAATCTTGATGCACTTGTGGCCTATGTGTCGGCACATAGCCACGAAATGTTGGTGACTGCAGGCTGTAAGACTATGCCTGCTCAACGTAGGGCCCACTGGCAGACCATAGTGGACCACATTAGTGCCCTTGGACTTGTGAGGTGCACAGCTGATGATTGCTACAAGCGGTGGAATGACCTGAAACGCAGAGCAAAGAACAAGCTGGCTTCCAATCATGCCTCTACTCTGGTGACTGGCGATGGTTTTCCACCAGAGGACGACCAACTTACTGAACATGAGTCTGTTGCTGGAACCTTCATCACAGAGGAACAGATCCAAGGCATGGGAGACCTACCAGATTATGAGGCATTTTCCGGTGAGTGCCCATGAGTATGTTTCTTGGGTGATGTGTAATGATTGAGTACCAGGTCAGGGTGTGTACTCCTCAGTGGTATGGGTCACCCATGTGCTTCCTCCAAACCATTCACCAGCCTTGGGTTTGGGTATGACAGTATCCCTTCTGACCACAGTAGCTAATTAGCGCCACATCACTGCAGTTGCCCTTGAACTGTCATCTTGCAACATCATTGTTCTGATTTTTCAGTGTTCATTCCGCCTGATTGTTTCAATCTTCTTATTTTTGCTACACATTTTTCTGCCCTAATGCCACATATGTGACATGCTTCTGTCATAGACTACAACCCACATTGGCCCACATGTATTACCTTGTTATGGGAATGATTTGACCATTCAGGCTGATTGAGTAAGGGCCTGCTCACATTAATTGTTGGGCCCTGTTTGAATGTTGAACATGACTGTTGTTTTTTGTCATGTTGAAATGACCAACCATTGATGTATCCATCTGCCTGCCATCAATGTATTATTGCACACTGGATGTGTTGCAGTGTGTGGCACATGCATATTTTGTCACACTATTTTGCACATGGATGGGTGACAGTACTCATTTACTGACATATGGCTGTACTTGTCAAATGTACCATGGCTTTGCTACGTGCCATCTGTGTGCTGGCATGTGCCATGTATGTGGATTGACCATGCCGCTCACAAGCTAATATGTGATGACAGTGCTATCCAACATGCAGCACATGTGTTCATTTTCCATCTTGGAGTCCTCAGTGTCTGCTTTTTGCCTCCCCTTCCAACTCATTGACAGTGCATGCATGCCCGGGTTATAGTCATGTGGGACATGTGTAAATCATGTACAGGATCTCTGTCTTGTCAGGCCTATGTGTGTGCTATGGTGCTCATGACTGTTTTCATTTGCTGTATTTCATGTTTTTGCAGGTGATGATGCACTTGATGCTGGTGAGGTTAAGGAGATGGTGCAGACCCAAGAGGGATCTCAGCCACGACCGGGCACCAGTGGAGGACGTGGTGTGGTGGTGGGTGAAAACCCTTTGTTACTGCAGACCATACTGTCCAGGGGTGCCTCTGGGTGCACCTCCCAGACCTCTATTCAGGTGCTTAATCGGATGATGAGACATATGTGCTGTCGCAGGTGAGTGCTTCTGGCAGGGATTCTGTTCTGTCCAACCCACCTGCACCAGGGGTTGAACACTCTATGGGGATGTCAGTGTTGGCAGTTCCGCCTTTGGCGGTTATGGATACAGGGTCACACTCCACAACATCTGATCCTGTTACTGGGCCAGCAGATCAGAGGGGGAATGCAGTCCTGCAGCCTCAGGCAGTGCCAGCACAGCAAGGGGAAGATCGCCTTGCCCCAAACAGGTGTGGTGCCCGCCGACGCGGTGGCCGTGCTCCACCAGGCAATACTGTATGGGAAAACCACATGTACGGTATAGCAGCACAACATGGAGCATCGGTTGAAATGATGGCTCAGGCAATGGAGAGGGTGGCCACTTCATTCTCCCCCCTGAAAGGCAGATGGAGCTCCAACAGCAGGCAACAGAGTCAATTTTCCAATCAGACAGGGAGGACATGTTGGCATCCAACAGGGACCGACGGGCGGCACTGGAGACTCTGCGCGAAGCCATATCTGTAGAGTCCCAGGGCCACAGGGAAGCCCTGAGGTTAGAACTCCATTTCCTCAGGGAGAATCTGGTTGAACTTGAGGCTTCCTGAAATTTTAGGGCAGAACAGCAGCTGGAGCATCTCACATGTTCGCTCTCAGCTGAGCTGCAGGCAACTCGTGAGGAGATATGGGCATCACGAAAGGCCATGCGTACAGAAATGCAGGAAACCAGTGAGGTGCTGCATGGGGATCTCCGTACTATCAGCCACCGGAACGAGACCTTCCGCACCCGCATGCTTGCTGCCATGGAAGACCATACCAGGGCTTTGTGTGGGCTGCCTCTCATAGCACTGCCACCTCCTGATGTAGCAGCAGAGGATGAAGAGAGTGACAGCAGTTCTCCCACATTGGCGTAGGCATGCAGGCCATGAGTCCATGGAGGTATTTTTTTTTGCAACATCCACGCAGGTGGGTGTTGGTGTGCATCCTGTCCTCGAACCTCCTGGGTGGCCTCCCTCCCACCCCCTGGCCCACACATGGCCCTTTTTTATTTTTACAGTGTGTTGCCTTGTGGGGCTCCCGTGGGCATCCACTGTGTAATCCAGCTGGGTACATTCAGGCTTGTCCTGTGTTTGAGTTAGATGCTTGGGTTCCTGACACACACACCCCTCTCTCTTCCCCTTTCCATGGGCTTGCAAAGGGTGTGACCAGGTGAAAGTGACTAACACAGTGGCATTGGGCTCCCATGAGCTGTGTGGGCAGTCTGTGGTCAAAACTATGTGGACATCCCTAGTGGGGATTGTTGTTGTATTGAACACTGCATGGTGTATTGATATGTGCTTGTGCATCCATGTCTTCCTCCTTATTCACAGGTACCTTCTTCATGTCTTCACAAGGCCGTCTCCTTTGCAGATGCAGTTCATGTTGTATGCAGTACGCTGACACATTTGCCTCACAGCAACCCTCTGCAGTTGGAAGGGGTCGATGTGCTGGCTTATTCAGGTTGTAAGACTTGCAATACTTTGATTTTGTACTTGTTACGCTCACCTGGCTCCCACAGGGGCATCGGTCGGACCCGGACAGCTGCGGTCTCCACTCACGTGATGCGTAGTGCAGCGATGACTGACTGGATCTGCCCTCCTAATCTTGTATCCTTAACTCATCGAAATATTCTCCTGCAAGTGGAGAGATGGATTTAGCCACTTGTGAATTCAAGTGATGGCACCCCCACAGTCCTCCCCAACTAATCACCTCCGAAATGCCCTCATAGCAATCTCACCTTATATTCTTGAAAGATGAGCTCTCCATCCTGTGTGGATTTGCAGGGGCGCGTCGATTCCAGGTATTTCACTGGTTTGAAGGCTCGGGAGAGTTCCGGAGAGTATTGACTCTGAGGTTCATGGTGAGGACCAGTAAGTATTAAGTTCATAGAGTTCAATATGTCCGATGTTCACTCTTGTTCCACCCTTCCTTTCTTGTCTTGTAGCTGGCTCATGAAAAGATGCTCTTGTGGGTGCTGGTGGCGCTCAGGTAAGAGTCTGTATTACACGGCGCTGTCCGGTAAATGTTGCACGTGGAAAACGTGTTGTTTTGTCTCTCTTTACAGATGCGGCACGTGAAAATATGGAGAGTCACAAAAGGATGCCTCCGGTGGTAAATCAGGTAAGTCTTTGGTGGTAAGAATTATATTTGTTGGTTCCCTCGGCTCACCTTGTGGTTTTCTTTTGTCTCCTAGGTGCCGAAATTCGGCGAAGAAATGATGGAGGCAGCGCCAACCCGAAGGATGCTGTGAAGACTTGTGAGTATGGCACGGCGCTGCAGCTCGAGGTGCGGCGCGTGCAGAAATGATGTTCTTTACAGGACTGGAGACGAGATGGATCCAGAATCAGGTGTGGACTAGAAATAAGTTTGTTTTCTAACCTTGTCCCTTTCTTTCCTCTTCGTTTTAGGAGCTCCGAATTCAAGGCGGGCGTGGCAGAAGACTGGATACAGACTGCAGGCACGGTGAGCGCTACGCTGCTGGATGCAGAATAACGCAAAGCGTGTGTTGCTGGTCGGGCGTGGTTTAAATAGCCTCAAAAGTAGTCCCAGGTAAGAAGTGCCTAGAACCACACCCGAGTAAAAAATAGTCCCTGTAGAAAAATAGTACCTTTCAGCCTTCATGTTGGATTGGAGTCATTTGCAACATGGTCTGCCTGAGGTAAGTAATGACTACGAGCCTGGCGCCTTAGGCGCCAGGTCTGATTTCTACTATGAGCCTGCCGCCTAAGGCGCCAGGACTGAACCCAGATAGCCCCTAGCCGGGGCTGCTGAGGTTTTACTAAATGTCTAGATGCCTGCTCCCGGGGCTGATGGGCTTGGTCCGGAAGCCTGGGGGTAGGCATCATGACAGTACTGTCATATTTTGGCCCTGTTTCATCCTGTGTTGCTGTATTGTGTTGCTGGCACGTATTTGTTCATGTGTGCTGTTTGTTATTGATTACTGGGAGCATATTGTCAGTGGCCTGTTTCCATTTGGGACAGTGCACTTTGTGACACTTGTGTCATGTGTTGTGCATTCATTTGTTTGGTTTCACGTTGCATGACATGCCATGGTGTGTTGGGTAGCTGAGATGGGGAGGGGTTGGGTGACATGGCACTATTTTCATGTTGTATTTTGCAAGGGGGTAGTCATTCATGCAGCCTAAATGTGTGCCTTTTTGTGACACAGCATTGGTTGTCTTTCAGTGGGTAGGGATGCACACAATGTAACACTTCCAGGTGACCAATCTAAGGCTGGTATGGTTGTGACAGTTGCCTGTCCCTTATGTCATCATAATTGATTGTCAGCTGGTATGTGCCAGGGCTGTATGCACTCTACAGGGGTGTGATTTTAGGTGAAGTAATTAGCCACCAGCTGCGTACGGGCTGCCTCACCATGTGCCCTTTCCCCTCCCATGCGCAGCGGCCGTGCATGTGGTTGGGGATGTGGGGGCACCACCATGTCCACCCGCAGGCCCCGGCGTGTTGCAACGTTGTGCAGGACACATGCTGCCATTATGATCCTGCACACTACTGGGGGCGCATTTAACAGCTGGCCACCAGAGCGGTCAAGGGAGCGAAAGCGTGACTTGAGCACTCGAATGTGAGCTCCACTATGCCCCGGGTTGCAATATGGGCTGTGTTGTATCTTACCTCGGATGGTGTGGTGGATTTCCGAATTGGCGTCATCATGTAGGTGCTCAGAGGGTAGGCACTGTCCCCTGGGGAGGTGATGATGGGTATCATTAGTGGGGTTGTGACATTACTCAGTATCTGACATGCATGCATGTGCAGAGGCATTTATACTCACCAAGCAGCCATGTATCGCCATGCCGCCCAGCTTCTAGTTCCCGGTTTAGGGGTGACATTCTGAAAATTAAACTGTCATGGGTGGACCCTGGATAGTTGGCATATACTGTGGTGATGTTTCCCTTTGCATCACATACTACCTGCACGTTGATGGAATGCCAGTGCTTGCGGTTTCTATTGATATGCTCAGTTGCCCTGGGAGGACGAAGAGCCACATGGGTGCATTCAATGGCACCTAGCACTTTGGGGAAGTGTGCCACCCCGTAAAAGTCCTGGACGGCAGCATGCCTTTCTACAGGTGTTCTGGGCATGTATATGTGCCTGCGGACTGAAGAGTGTGCAGTCATGATGGTCAACACCTGGTGTAAGCAGCGTGACTGTGTGGCTTGTGAAACCCTCCCCCCCCCCCACTATGGCAGTTGTCTGCTGAAATGAACCAGTGGCCAAGAAGTGCAGTACATTGAGCACCTTTTCCAAGGGGCTCAGTGCTTGGGAACACAGGGTGGGTTATGTGAGGTCATCCTCCCACTCACTCAACAGGTCAAGTAGTATGTGAGTTGGAAACCTCTACCTCCCATACACCTGGTCATCAGGCATCCCAAAAAGGCTGGTCCTGGGTGTAAAAATTCTGGGCCTGGCTAACCTCCTCCTCCTGCGGTGTCTCACGACCACTGCTGCGAGGAATGGTATATTCATCGTAGCGTTTGAGCTTCTTTGTTGTTTGCACGCATTTTTATGCTGCGCGGGGCCACGTATGCCTGCTTCCTGCTGGCGTACGTGTTTCCGGATTAGCGCGTCTTTTTTGGCGCACGCGTTTCCCCTGTTTGATTCCATGAATACGTGTTGTAGGCGCGGTGTGGGCGTTCCGCGCATTTGACTCCTGTACTTCCCCCGTAACGCCCACATTTTCACGCGTTGTTCCCCATTCCGCATGTTACACCTTGTATTCTGCCTACTTTTGTTGCGTGCGCCGCGCTATGTGCGCTTTCGCTGTGCGTGTAGCGCACGCCGTTTGATGACGTGTGCGCCCACATGCGCCACGCAGGATTTTAGCGCACATCCCAGGATTTACATGCGCACAGACTTCCATGAATCGATGTGCACAGCTTTCGCAAGGTTGCGCTGCGATTTGCGCGCTTGCACTGCGATTCGCACGCTTTCGCACACTTGCGCGGCGCACATTAATTCCATGAATCGGCCTGAATATTTGCCGACTGCAAAATGGAGAAAGAGAAAAAAACTTTTGCAACCAAAACAATGGAACTTTCTCATGGGCGTGCTAACCCGTTGTTTCAAACCCCCTCAAAAGCTCATATGATTTACATATCTTATCATTTAAAAACTGTGTCCACCTGTAAGAAGCATTTTCACTAATGTTTACGAACACCAATCGTCCCCCGTAGCTCTCCTTTGTTTACAAATGCGGGTTGGCAATCATTTCCTTGCGAAATGGCGCCAGAATGTATAGAATTTTCTCGAAAGAACATTAATGCAAAGCTCTAATGTCGGATGTTACGGATTTTACGGTGTTGAGATAGTGTGAATTTACCTTGTAGACCTTCGTAAAACAAGAAAAGAAAAAATTCAGCATGGACTTCTGCCTAATTACAGCATGCAACTAAAGCACAGTGACGCATCATTAAACTGTGTTTTACCTGGCCAATATTGGGATAATAAAGGTAACGTCCCCAGAGAAAGAAGTTGTAAAAGTACAAATTGCAATTATTGAGCTTGAGCAAGTTCACACAGAAAATGGCTCATTAGCTTAAAGAAGTACTCTTGCAGCGTATGCGGAGACCAGTAAATGAACATGTTCGCCATTATAAAGGACTGTGTCAAAAATATACTTCGCCGCAACCAGTCTTGCGTTAACTGCGCTGACTCCCCTCAGGAAATATTGATGTCATTATGTTTCCGCTTATCACCCTGCTATTGGCCTTGCCCTTTCAATAGTGCCACCCTTTTACCCAGAAATGTAAGCACGGTGGAGCTGGCTAGGGCACCCCCCACACACATGTACATCGAACGGAAAAGATGGCAGCAAGAACAAGTAATTGGGCCCTTATTCACAGATCGTTTTCCAAAGGGGGTTCCCAATATAACACGCTTCAGGCCCTTAGACTGCAGAGATGCCATGTTATCGAGGAGTAAACAAGCTCAAAAGGGGGAGTCTAAGCGAGGGCTGAGAGGTACATGTTATCCTTTGTTATTTATGCTTGTGGTTGGGGTTTTTCCATACATTTCTAAATGTGAGGATAAAAGAGACATTTGCGCCCGGCTCCCAACCTGGGAGGAGCCCCCACTTGATTGCTTAATACAAATAATTGAATATACATGTTTTACAAATCATAACACATCATGATGTTGTACTGTGAGCCAATGAGGTTACCGGATCTGCTGCCTGGCTGTGGTTGACTATAAAGTTCCAATTTGATAAATTAAACCTATACTGCTTTCACAGTAGTACAATTTGCACAACTAGTGCAGTGTCTTAACCTCTCTTTGAGGAACACAGTAATCCCATGCAATTACCAAAGTAAAAACGCAGGACAATAGGCTGGACTGCCATGATGGCTCAGTGTGTTACGTACTTGTAGCAGAGATCCGTGGTCGTATGCCAGATCACAGCTCCAGATTTCGACTTGCCCTCTTTCTGAGGTGAACACATTTGGATATAAAAGCTTTAGTGATAGTAATATCTGCAAACCAACATTGCTACACAAGATGGGTCACTTCTGAAAACTAACATGGCACCAGTAAAGTGCATGTCTAGAGTTCTGTCCCTCCAATCATGGGTTGTAAAAACTTCCTAGCCACCCGTAATCAAGGGCGGAATGCATTAATCAGGGGAGCTGGCTAGGAAGCCACATTTGAGACAGGGAGTCAACATGTCGATATGCATTACCGAACCGTGCTGCCAGATGATAGCGGGAGCCTTAACACACCATCTTATCTCACTATATAGCACAGTGCTCTGTTTGGCGAAAAGATTTTCCTTCTCATATTCTGGTGGCATTGTTTATAGTCAATTCCATGCTCATTCTTTTCATGTAGGGCATTTGAGTTGAAGCGATCCCAGAAAGCAGAAAGTCAAGCAAATGCCAGGGGGCTCTTCTGGCAAGCTTATTTTGATGTATGTTGATTTAACATAAACATGGTTTTCTCTTGTCCACAATGTCAAACGTTCTTTACATCATGGATACAAATCTGCAAGTAGTTGTTAAAAGATCCGACACGTGAATTGAAATTATAATAATTCCTTATGATAGGTGTATTTAAATCTTCAAAATGAACAAGAAACACTGATGTGACATGTTTTAGGCTCATATCTATTACTACTCTGGTACTTGTAGACTTCTGATTATTATGGAGAACATAAAGCTAGAATCAACCTCCTTTTGCATAACACATTTCTTTATGGATTTGTTTATAAACATTATGTCATGTTGGTCAGTCATGTGGTTTGTGTACTTTTCAATTCAGGCCGGAAAACAGGCATATTTTTAGTTCATGAAATGCAACGGAAATATCACATCAAAACCACCGTCATCTTCTAATCTCAGTCTATGGCTGGAAACATGCACCTTCTTTTAACTTCTAATCTGTAGTTTCTATCTGTGCTAAGTATGTGTTTTACCCTTATTGCTTCCAGTCTGCCTTTCTCTGTCCGTACTTGAACACTTGTATATTCTGGGTTCTAGGTCTGTGCTTTGGTATTTTTACTTTTTATGTGGCTACTGGTATGTGATCTGCATCTATCCTACTGTCTCATGGCTGCAATTTCTAATGTGTCTTATCCCGATGCTAAAACACATGTACATAATTGTGGACTGCTAATGTTGTCCTTACAAAGCCACTTGTTCATATGCCTCATTCCAAAACGGGTGAAGGGGTAAAGGCGGCTGAAGAGTGTTCCTATTCAATTGCTGTCAGGCAACATATCAAGCTATGGTTTTTGATCGTGATAAAGGGTAGAGCGCAACCAACGATTCATGGGACCCTTGATTCCTTTTTTCATCTGGGCGGGGCCCGTTATCCCTGAAGATGGCCCTGGGAGAAAGTGTTTCAGGGAGAGCCCCTAAAAGCTCAAGCGATAATTGCACAACTATATGTTATGTTATTTTAACACAAAAGTGCACTCTTCTGCAGCATTCTTGAATCACTGAAAACTCACGAGCAGTCATGCTCTACACGAAGTAAACAACATGTGTAAAAAGCTTGTGGTAAAATGGTACACATCCTTTCTACTGTACTCCATATTCCCAGGGATGTTTACAGCAAATATGGGGCACGGGACAGAATTCCAGCTTCAGCCAGCTCCATCCACTCAACCATACATATTTCAATGTGTTTATGCATGCATGACACTTTTATACTGGAACACATGCATTGTATTTCTATCGAATCCGCCTGCTTTTTAAAAAGCAACGTGTTTTCGTTGTGGCGTTCAACAGTCGGGAATTATGACGTAGAAGCGATTCGTAAGGAATCCATTGAACATTCTGGCTGGCATTTGTAATGTCAGGCAGCACTTACTCAGTGTGTACTATGAAGCACAAGAATAAGGCAAAATGGCGATTACATGGCAGTTGAAAAAATCTCTTGGAAGTGCAAACATAGTCGGTCCCCTTACGTCAATGTATAAGGACTGTGAAAATGAGCCATTTCATGGAAGGGAACATCACTGTATTCGGACTGTAAAATCTGCTTTGCAGTATCTGTCTCAGGTGGAAATTAATCGATTAATAAAGCAATGAGTGCTGTTGCGTGCAAACTGCCAACAAAAGGTGTTTCATGGTGTTATCTAATTTGTTGCATGAGGACATCACTGGCCGTGCACATGTGGAAGCTATCCTAGGGAATCAGCCACACCTTTATTTAGTTAAGCAAAATACCGTAGGCTGTGAACTACTTTACAGGAAGCATGCATGTCTCGTTATTGTGCAGGTAATGGAGAGATGTCATGACTACCCTAAGACCGAGAGTGCACTTGCCATGATCAGACTCCTCAGAAACATGGGACCTGCATTCTGAAGTCGTCAGCATGACTATCAGGTGCACTCAGTACAACGGATGCCACTACCCGGAAGAAGTGAACCAAGAAAGCAGCAATGGTACCAGAGTGGTCCTGCTGAATGAGTGCTACCCTCATAGACATATAGACCACCATTGGCAAGGAAGCCCCAAAGCACTGAGAGAAGAACCTCTCCTTTGGAATGAGAATTGTAGTGAGGTCAGTGCACTGACATGGAGAATTGGAAATAAATCCAATGCAATCAGAGAACTGACAGAACCTCACTGGCAGTGCCGCTGGTTGAATAATACCACTAAAGAAAGACTTACAATCAACAGAGTCCCAAGATGCATTTGCACATTATTCCCTGATGAAATCCATACAGTAGAGACCGTCAGAGGATTCCCCATCTGACCTTCAATGCATTTTCCTCAATCCCTTGTTCTTTGAGTTTCCGATGTGTCACACAGTGTTCAGTTCACCTTAGTTCTGAGATGGGAGTATTTTTAATCCTTTAGAAAAATTAGAGTAACATGATTTTTTTTTAAAACAGCACTTTAGTATTTCTTATTAGCAAACGAGGGAAGAAAAAATACGATTTAATTAAATATTTGTTTTCTGCACTCAGTAAGGACCATGAATTATTATTATTATCATTATAATTATTATTATTATTATTATTATTATTATTATTATTATTATTATTATTATTATTATTATTATTATTATTATTATTATTATTATTATTTTAAAATGTTTAGGGCCTCATTAGATTAAATAACACAATCATAAAGCACGTCTGTGTTTCGTGTGGTGTTTATGCCTTTGGCCTGAATACAATAAAAATAAGCATTGCAAATGGCAAAAAGGGACCTGCTTTTCTCAAACTCCCTTTTTAAAAGTCTTTGCCTAATTTAAGGGAAAACAACAGAGGGGGTACTCTGCACATCTAGAGCATGGGTGATATCCTATTTCCAAAAATGTGCTCACCTCTAGCTCTCCTTTCCTCTGCCTTTTTCTGTGGACTGTCCCCCTCATCTGCTGTAACGCCATTAAAAGTAGGATCAGAAAACCATATGGGTGGGGGAGGACTTGGCAGGTAGACACGTATACTGATCCATGTTTTGTTGCATTTGTTCTGACATTGTTTACCCACATATAGTGAATTTGCAAGTTTGCTTTGGAAAGGTTGCTGGTACCGCTGCGAGACGATCCGTTACTGGACTTGCCGGCGAAGTGACGAAGTGTGATTGACTTTTGCCTTGCACCAAAGACGTGCTGCGGTGAAACCCCACCCCCAGCCAACAGGAAGCTATTTACTGCAAATGCACACGCTTTGCGCGCGCGCTTTGCAAGTTTGCTTTGGAAAGGTTGCTGTTACGGCTGCGAGACGCTCCGTTACTGGACTTGCCGGCGAAGTGACGAAGTGTGATTGACTTTTGCCTTGCACCAAAGTGAGAACTCTTGTGACTTTTGCGAGCTAAATTGTGTAAGGCAACTGCTTAAGCAACTGCTTAGGTGAACTTTACCAGTGCACTCACGGTAGTTTGTCTCCCTCTTACCCTTAGGACGTGCTGCGGTAAAACCCTGCCCCCAGCCAACAGGAAGCTATTTACTGCAAATGCACGCGATTTGCGCGCGCGCTTGCAAGTTTGCTTTGGAAAGGTTGCTGTTACCGCTGTTAGAGCGGGTATAGCGGGTTGTGGACTGCGGAGAAAGATCCTTTGTTTGTATCCAATCTGTTACCTTGTTAACCACTACTCTAATAAACGTGTTGAATGAAAGGTATTACTTATACACTGACGTCTGGGATGCCAGCAAATATTGTAATCACAAGAGCCTTTGTGAACCTTAAGCCCGCAACCCTTAAAGCCTCCCCCATTACTGCTCTTAAAAAGAAATTAGGAGGTTCACCTACTATGACTCCCGTGAGAAAGACCTCTACTGCTGATATACGAGGATTTTGCTCGTTAAGGTGCGATTCAGATTTATTTATTTCCACGTGTGCTGAAAATCAACCTTTGAGTTCTGTAAATATGGGAGGAGGGGCAATTGCACTGCACGTGGTTTCTGTTAATTCAAATGCATCGATTTCAGACACTATTATTGTAAATGAGATATGCTCAACACAACGTGACTCTGAGGGAATTGAGGAGTGTCTGTTAATCGATTTAACTACACAAAATCCTGTTTTATCGTGCCAAGCCGACTTAGATCGTATTACTGAGGAAGCGGATAATGAGGGTGAGAATAAGGATATGCAGTAGGAGATTGAAAACATAACTGTTACAAATAAATCTAATTTGGATGATTCTATTGATAATGTTGTGGAAGATAATCCTGCTTTGTCTGAATCCCCCATTGTTAATGATAGAACCAAGGGTAATGATGGTAGTCTATACGACTCTCCCAGCCTTTTTGACCACCATACACAGTGCCCTAGAGATTTAACATCCTCCTTTGTCTACCCTACACCTTGCGCACCATACAAAAGGTAGCCCCGAGTTTGGGAAACATAGATGGTAATGGTGGACAAATTGTACATGGCTCACTGGTGGAAATAACGTTGAATGCTATAAACAGCTCGATTATGTCCCTTTTTAAATTGTTTGAGTCCTTGGATGCAAAAATAAGTCGACAGGCTGAGCAGATTGAACTGATTACCCAGAACCTAGATAAAATATCTAGGTACATTGACATGGGTGATAATAATTTATCCAAGATAATGAAAGATACCAAAAACAGAGACTCTGCACAAGTGACATCTGATGTAAAAGTGAGGAGTAAGGTTGAGAATGTAGTGCCGATCTTACCTGTTTTTGAGGCTATTATATGCCCTGTCTTACCCAGTGATGATGAAGTGCACTGTTGTCCCTCTAATAATGAGATTGTGACAGTGGAAAGTTCTATCCCTACTAAGGTGAATGAAGATAAAACTGATGTAGATAACCGAGAGAATGAGATTGGTGTGTATAATATGTTTGATTCAAGAATCAATGTAAGACCGAAAACTAATACAATAATTAATACTAAAAAGAAAACTAAGAATCAAAAGCAGGCTTTGCGACCAACAAAGGCCGCTACTAATCAATTTCTAAAACGATTACAAATTACCACTAAAAGTAGAGCTGTATTGGGAGGAGGATTAAAGAAAGCCAATTATAGTAATTTAAGACAGGCCAGAGAACCGGTAGCTAGCCAGCCTGTGAATGTTGTACCCCATAACGACTACGCACCACTTGATGATTTAGTGGCTTTGCTTGCAAAAAAAGTGATTGAGGAACAACTACGGCTGCAACGAGCTGCTGATAACATCACAACTCATGAAACTCCTAGCATTCCCCTGGCTAGCACTGCTTTGATAAATTACCAAAAGAATGATGTTATAACAAATATTGCAAGTTTGAGCCCCCCCCCCAGCGAGAGAGCCTTCGCTGGACATATTAAAAGACATCAGAGAGACCATACAGAACTCGGTTGATGAGTACCTAAAATGGAAACAAGATCAGACTCTTGCGACAAACACTTTAGTGGAGAGGGGTAAAGTGTCATTTAATAGCAAAACGACAGTGTGCCCATCTGATCCAATACAAAATACTGAGAGAAATTTGGAATCAAATCAACGATTTGAGATGGAACGGCAGAGTGGGGGTGCAGGAAAGAAATGAAAACATGCCCTGGACCCGAAACTATACCATAGATTCATTCTGAAATGTCGCCCTTCTCCCCACATATCTTACGATTTAAATAGAACAAGTGTGTTGATGATATTTGAAGATACTGAAGAGCTAAGAGATATCTCTTCAACCGATATTCAACAAGTTGAATTTCTTCACGAGGAGAGGCTTGACGCTGTCCGATTGTGGATTTCATCCAATCTTGTCGGAAATACTATATGGCAAGCTAGGATGGAATTGTTCACAATGGGTTTCCTGTTAGCAGTTGATCCTACAACCCTACCAACTAATATGAATTATGAACAAATACAAGATCCAAATGATAATGTGACTACTAGATCCTTAAATGTGTACCATAAGCAAAACTCAGTAGATCAAAACAGGATGGTAGGAGGCTTGGAAAGAAATGAATATAGACCCAATGATAAAAGATCATAATACAAGGAGTGGCGGGATGATACACTGACCCTAGCGAGTTGGAATACCTGTGGTCATGGCCATCTCTCTGTAAAAGATAGCAATGATCTTAACAACTATGATGTAGTTGCCCTACAAGAAACGTGGCTGGTGGATTGCCCGGTATGGAATAATCATGAAATAGCCTTTCTGGCAGCTAAATCAAATAAGAAAGGACGTCCATCCTCTGGGCTACTAATTGCCACCAAAATGGGGAGGGGCCTGTCAATTATGCCTTGGGCAGCCCCGAACATATTTATGCAATTAGTAAAAATGTTTTACCCTGGGGGATGTTTGGCTATCATTAATATCTACCGTAACCCGACAGCTATCTCAGATAAGACTTTCATTAAAGAACTGGAGAATTTCTTTAACATGATTCTTATGACCCCCGAAATAACAAATGTTATTCTTGTGGGAGATCTAAATATGCAATGCCTGAAAGCTAAAAAAACGCAAAAGGGCTCCATAAATGATATATGGGCGGATGTGATGTGTGATCGTAATATGATGATGCTTAACGGTGTGATACCTGGCGATATACCCTCTAGTGAGACTTGGCGTAGAGGTCTTAGTAGCTCTACGATTGATTATATTTATACGGACAAAGCAATGTTTCAAAACATTGCCTCATTTAAGGTGATAACACAGACTGCGAGCGATCATCACATGTTAACCTTGAAATGGAACTGTAACAAAGAGCCAATAAATTTAGGAAAAGGGTGGTATGCTACCAATCTGTTGACAAATAACTCTAGAATACGGTTTAGGTGGAATGAATCTACACTGAATGAATTGAATAAAGAGCTGCTGGGTGAACAGGCGGGGAAGAGTAGGGTTGAAGAACCTTATAACGTCACACTCCAAATGTTCAAACTGCATTCCTCAACACAAACTCATGTGTATTTTGCACCTAGACATAGTGCTGACGAACAGGTTCAAAAATGTAAAACCTTATTGAGACGAGAAAAGAGAATGGCATTATCATTGCCGGTGAATATCAGGTTTGAAGTCATCCGCTCTCTTCAACGTGCACACACGGCTTGGATCCATACCCGTAGATGTATCCTATACCAGTCTGATGGCGAAGAAATGCTTAAGGTGATTATGTCAAAAAACACAGCCCAAATTTGGGCTCTGCTTAATGTTGCTAACCATCTGAAACAGGGTCTGGTCCAGATTAACGGTGTAACTGAAACACTATGGATCAATTACTATACAGAACTATATGCTGACCCAGAGGTCAGACAAAATAGCCCTGTGATAATATGTAACAGCATGAATTTACTACAAATATCTAGAGAAGATATATTAGGATATATCCACAGAGCGTCTAACTCAAGAGCCCCAGGACCCGATGGGTTAACCAACTATATGATGAAACAGCACCCGGAGCAATGGGCTCTGATTCTGTATAACATCTTTACCCATGTCCTACAATCCAACTGTATTCCAAAGTCTTGGAAATCCTCTGTGGTAGTGCCCATCTTTAAAAAAGGTGACAGGTCTAAACCAGATAATTACAGACCGATCGCGCTGTTAGATATACTTGGGAAAATCTTTTGTAGGTTAATTTTAAGGGACTTTAACAATTGGGCAAGAACTTGTGACAAGCAAGATCCGCATCAAACAGGGTTTATACCTGGCATGGGGACTTCTATAAATCTGCTATCAACAACAGCTTTAATACAGCATCATAACCTCCTGAAACAACCTCTATTTTTTGTGTTCGTCGACTTTAGAGCGGCGTTTGACTCAGTGGTTAGATCTATATTATTTGACAAACTAGCCCGTGAAAAGTGCCCTACATACTTAATTAATTTGATAGGTACGTTACACTCAGAGACCAGCATACGAGTGAGGCTAAACTTACAAGGCTTACTAACCACGAATATTACAATCCATAGAGGGCTTAGACAAGACTGCATACTTGTGGCGACTCTGTTTAATTTTTTCATCTCCGATATATGCAAAGCCTTTAAAGAAGTTATCTCTAATGCGCCAAAATTAACAGGCAAAGCACTGCGGCTCTGCTATACGCAGACGATTTGGTGTTGATTTCGAAGACTCCCCGTGGCCTCCAAAACCTGCTTGATGAACTTGCCAGATATGTCACTGAGAATATGGTAACTGTGAATATGAACAAAACAAAGGTAATGATTTGTAATCCAAACCCAAGTGGTGCCCTATATAAGAAACAAACAGCATTAAGGTGGTGTTTACAAGAGCATACACTAGAAATAGTCTCACAATATACTTATTTGCGAGTTGTTATTGATGGACCGAGTAATAAAGCATCCCTACTAAGCCTTAACCAGAAGCTGGATATGATGATCTCACAAGCCTCAATTATCCAAGCCAAATATGGTAAATTTACTATCACACCCCCCATAACATACTTCAAACAGGAAGTGGTCCCGGTACTACTTTATGGAGCGGAAACAAAACCATGTATAATGGGAAATAGATGGCTGCGTTTTGAGAGTAAATTTTGGAAACGCATTTTGGGAATACCAAAATGCGTACCTATGGCTTGGATTAGGAACAAATTAGGGCTAATATCATTGCATGCACGTTACATCTGGCAAATGGTATCATTGTTCAGAAAATGTATTTTGTCTTCTGGTTGGCATAAATTGATCAATACCCCTGCTGATTACGTGTTCACAACTAATGATCAGTATATGGTGAAATGGCTGTACACTATAATTGAAGCTTTGGCGGAAGCTGATCTCTCTCTTGATGATCTCCTTACAAATCCAGGTAGAGCCAAAACTAAGATATTTATGTATGACTGGTTATGTACGAGAGAGATATGCTTGAAGTATCATGATTTCCCCAAAAATGCGTACCTGCAAAAAAGGTATAGCGTAGTGGAACCATATTTACGAAGATCACCATCAACTGATCATAGAAGACAATTTTTGAGAATACGGTTTAACTTATGTGAGACGAGGGATCTGAAAGCTAAACGTAAAATGATAATGAAGGAAGATAACTTATGCCGCTTTTGTAAGATAAATGACCAACCTGAAACCCTACGCCATCTTCTTACAGAATGTCAAACCCTTAAACAGAAACAGGAGCTGTACTTTAAACCACTGTTATATGAAAACACCCAAATTACAACAGAGTCTCTTTGGTGGGTGATTTACTGTGGACATACAACTCCTTTAAGACTTGCTACAATTGCTCTTGTGAAGGTTTTGAGACTGGATATTGATCAAGAATTGACAGAACCAAAGGTATAACCACTGTGGTAACCATTAGTGAGGGTTAATGAGGGAAGAGTAGGATTGGATGAGCTTTAGTTATCTTAGTTTAACATGGATAAACAATACATACAAATACCGAGGTAAAAGAGTGTACTTATTGATATTGATGAATGCCTAGCTAGTTTTTTTTTATAGCTGAAATGCTAAGTACATATATACATACATGTGTCAGAATCATGGAAATCGGTTATGAGTAGATTAAAATTCTTTGAACAGGTATTTAGGGAATTTGCTGAGAACAAAACTGCATGGATAACGAAGATTTTTTTTTTTTCTTTTTTAGAAGTGAACTTATGGTTAGGAGGAGCAAGTGGAGATTATGTTGGTTGTTTAAGTGATATATGATGTAATTAACTTATTATCGGTTGTTATCTTTTGATGCTACTTTCATTTACCATGTCTCTCTTTTTATTGGGTTATATATATGTCTATGTATGTATGTATGTGTGTACTTTTTAATGTGTACCTTTTATGTGTACTTTTTTATAGTTTTATAATTTTATAAATATGAATATGAATATGAAATATGAATGAAATATTGTAAAGTTGATTCAGTTCAGCTATAACAATAAAAAAAAAGAATTACAAGTGCACAATGTTTACACTCCTTTTTTCAGGCCATTGGCAACTCAAGAGTAACAATCAAAGGAGGACACCAAAACCTCTTTCGAGTTTTGTATCTGGCTGAGTACCTTAACCGGGATCCCCTCTTGAGACCAATCGCAAGGAAGACAAAAACAAAAGTCCATATATTTAAAACATATACATACATTTCCAGTTGTATCTGTAGTGAACACCAGTCTCACATCGGCTAGTCCAACTCTGAGGCGCTGGAGGGGGTGACCTACCTAAAAGTGAGGTAGTAAAAGGATGGTAAAGGGCGGGTGTCACTCTTTAGTCCTCATCAAACCAAAGGATCAGTCTCATACAAATAATGGACTCACCCAGCATCACCAATTCATATCTAAAATACACATTCTCAATGTTATTGCATAAGCAATAAAAATACATTGCTGTGCATTTCAAACCTAGCATAAACAGGTAAATTTTATCAACAATCTCTTTTTCATATACAATATTATACATAACAGATTGAACATTCTCTACAAAGTCGCCTGACTTTGTTAACACCAGCGTGGATCATCTGAACACATATATCACGCTATGTTTTTCTTGCCCAACTGGTCCAAGTTTCTGTCCTGTTTGGCTTGAATATGTCGGACATTCCTCAGGGGCAAACATAGAGTGTATGGTGAGATGTTTACTGGTAGATTCCAGTTCTCTCCTGAGGATCCCTGCAGGGACAAAGGCACACTTTCAGTACACTTTAATGGCCTTCTGATTCGACATAAAAATATTAACTCTTCCCCTCGGGGTTAAAAGGTGTAACTTTTTTATGAAATACCTGTGTGGTATTGCTTTGTCACATTTTTGGCCCAGCTGATAGAGTTAAATGGCCACCACGCTGAAATAGGGCATTTAGCCATCATTACGGAGCGTGATGACTTCATGGACGTTGAACGGCTGCAAGGTAAAGGTAAACACACTCAGAACCCCGTTAGAGGCACCAAATGCCAAGATAAAGCTCCCAAACTCGGCCTATGCGGGAAAGGACTCTCCCCTAACTAGCATAATGGGGACACTGTAAACCTATCACTATACCCCACGCCTTTGTTTACTAAATGATCTCAACCAATTCTGCGACCTAATTTCCATTGTCCCACTAAGGTGCAGATGGATACACATGTTCAAAACAAATACATATTTGATACAAACATATACATGTATTTTTCTTCTATCTTTCAGGTATAACTCAGGGAGCTCTCATTTCAATATGAATGAAAGGAGAGCTCCCTTTAGTTAGGCCAGACCCACCTGATTGTGACTTTCACTACTCTATTGAAACACTCTACCACCCCATTTCTGATATACCACACTATTATGCAACAATATGGCAGTTGCCTTAGCATATTCTTGCATTTTATTGGATTTGAACTGATCAACACTTCAGACCGCCTTGTCACTAAATCAGTACCACACAATAACTAATCTGACCACCGCTATGAACTGGATCCAAAAATTCTAATCCTACCTTTTCCCATGGTACCGTAGGAGTCTCTGGCATGACCATCGGACACATTATTTTTCACTCATTCTACAAAAGATACATTCTCTGATAGCTCTTTCCACTTGTCTATCTAAACCAGGCCGCCAGTATTCACTTCTGATGTGCTGTTTGCTCTTTGTGATCGCTTGATGCCCTTCATGAGCAAGTTCTATTAACCGTTCTCTCAATTTCTTAAGGGGTATTATTCTGTCACCTCTCTTGAGTGCCTCAACATCCAGATAAAGTTCTTCTTTGACTTGTCATTTGGCATCCAGGAATACTTCATTCAATGTTCTTTTATTCCATGAATTCTCTCGAATTACCTCCCTTATTACCATCAGATCATCATCATCCTCCATAGCTTCACGCCATTCTGATTCTGGTATCGCCTGCTGATCAATCATCATGACCTGGCCACCTTCATCTTCTTTGTTTTGTTCTTCCTTGCTCGTTGGACATGAGAGGCAGTCTGGTGTGCAGCTGCTTACTTCTGGTATATGTATGGTTAGAACTGCATGTTCCTGTAATTCCACTTGCCATATTCTGATTCTATTTGCTACATTGACCCTTGATTGGCATGATTTCAATCAATGGTTTGTGATCTGTAGCTACCGCGAATGGTACATCCCTTATGAAGGATCATAACTTCTGCATGGCTCACTTAATTGCTAACAGTTATTTTCTTTCTTGGTGTAGGTCTTCTCAGCCCCTTTCAACAATCTCAATGAAAAAGCTATATTGTACTCTCTACCATCTTCTCTTTGGTTAGTGATGCCCCCAAAACAATGTTGCTGGCATCAGTGGTTATGATAGTCTTCCTTCCCTGCTTGTAATTATCTAAGTCTGTGGCTTGACCTATTGCGCCCTTCAACATTTAGAATTCCCTGTCACATTCATCGTTAAATTCAAATGGGGTGGCCTTTTTCATTATTTCCCTAGGGGCATCATTTTGTTGGGACGATTAGGCACACATTTGGAATAATACTCGGCGAGAAACGATGAAGGACAGTGACTTTTTCTTTTTGTTGACACACAACCTGCTTCCAATGGTGTCGATCAGATCCTTTTTTGATTCAATGTCCTTTTTCAGAAATCACATGACTTAGCACTTGATGTGGTCCCTGTTCATCTTGCTTAATGTGGGAAAAGACTCTGCTAGTTTTGCCATCACTCTTCTGAGTCTGTCATGGTGTTCCTCAACTGAGTTGCCAGATAAGAGTATGTCATCTTGAAAAAAACAGTACACCTTCTTTACCATTAAATAGTCAATACATGATATTTTGGAACACCTACGAAGCCGATAGCAAATGGAACATCATTCCTACATACATATTTAGCCCTTAAATGGTAATAAATGCAGTTAGTACTTTGGATTTTCATGTAATTTAACTTGGTGGTATGCCGCAGTCAAATCCAACGATAAACATTTCTTTGCTATTCCTATTTTTGGCAACATTTTATGGATGTTGGGAAGTAGATGCCAGTGGATACCGGTGTGTAGTGAAGCATTTGTTGAGTGCTTTAAGATCCACGCAGATTCTTAATTTTCTGCTAGCCTTTCTAACCATTTCTATGCATGGCACCCAATCGGCTGCCTCAGTCCTTTCAATCATTCCTTGCCTTTTCAGATCTACAAGTTCTTGCTTTACTTCCTTCCTCATGGTGATGGGTAGGTTTCTTAAATATTGGGCCACTGTAATGCATCTTTGTTTCACTTGTATTCAATGCGCAAATGCCTTGAGACAACCCAGCAGGGGACCGAATACTTTCTCCACTATTGCACTTTGATCAGTGTACATCTGAACAGCTTCTTCTGCATTAGGATTCAACCTAACTTCTAGTTTCTTTTGGTGTGACCAGCTGAGCTGGGGCATAGTCATTACATACATCTTCTCTTGAGCTGTGTGCCATTTTAACCGAAACTTTACTTCAAACCAGACTTTCATATCAATACGTGCACCACTGTAAGCTATTGGTCTGATGTCTACTTTGTGTACATCTTGACCTTTAAAGAGACTGTTGAACTTGTCTTCTGGAAGGAACAAGTATTTTGCCCCCATCATCATAACCACAGGCTTCCCATTCACATATACTACTGCTGTCTGGCCATCAGTTTCCTACTCGGAGCTCGCCACCATGCAGACACTTTCCTCTTCACAAGGACTTAGGCTAAGATCTTCCCCATAGTTGATGAAGTCTGTGGCTCTGCAACACTTTGCGAGATGGTCTTTTCTGTTGCATTTCGTACACATTATGTGTTGTGCCAGACATGCAGTAATTACTGGCCCGCTGCTGGTTGCTGGTGCATCTGTAACATTCTTGTATCTACTGCTGTGATGTTCATCTACTATGCATCTGTGCAGAGCCTCTTCTCACTCTGTCACGGAAATTACACCCAGCATGAGAATTCCTACCCCCTCTGGTACCTGTCTGCTGGTAGTTAATGGATTCGGCCTCCTTTTGAGTTGCTTATAAGGAGGTAGCAGCCTCCTCATTACTTTCAGAGTGTGTTTCTGCTTGTTTAATGGTGGTTTGTTTATGTCCCTCTGTCAACGTCTTTGCACATACCTCAGTATATTCCACCACGTATGCAATGCTCAGGACCTCCTCTAGGGACGGATCATACTTTGACCATAATTTGTCCCTCACTTTGCTGTTCCTGCATTTTGGCAGCAATTGGTCCGTCAACCGTTCTTCCATTTGGCGGATGAAGTTGGACATTTTAGGAAAACCTCCGACTGGTGTTATCCCCTTCTTCCTGCACGTTTTCATACTGTTCTTTGCCAAAGGTTTCCAAGCAGTGCAAAAATAGTGCTTTCCTTCTCTCTGAACTATATAGATGGTGTTGCAGACTACTGTGGCATAATGTTTGAAGGGTTTCTTCATCTGTCCGATGGAATGTGTGGTTTGCCTGCCTCCACTAGGAATGTCGAGGGAGGGCTGATATTTTGTATGTCTAGTTTGTGTTGGCCTGGTTCATTTTGCAGCCATCTTTCCTTATCTTATGTTTTCCACCCAAATTGTTCCTAACCTGTTTCTTCTTAGCCCTCCTGTGTCTGATTTATTCATAATATTTTTTGTCTCGTGCTAATCACCATCTGGCCAGTAGAGGCGCTGTGCACGCACCAGGTGATGAATGTGCTTACAACATCTGTGTGGGGTGGACTGGGTCAACGCAGACTGATGTGTTGAAACCCCCACACAGCTCAGTTGTACGCCAAGCGCTCTTTCGCTGAGTGGGTTGTATCTGTCATTTTTTTACACTCTACCTTCTGGTGCACCTCGAAATCACAGAAGATGCAGTCTCCAATACCACTTTGCTTCCATTCATCATCCCGGGGTGGTTGCTCCGACGTCTGCTCCAAGCACTTCCCTAACCACGGAACTTGGGCTGGCTCCCACTCGTTGCCACTTAGCAGTGAACACACGTGTAAGGAGGTGAGTGATTACTTATTTATTACATATTTTTGTGTTATGGGTAAGGAACTACAACATGTGCTGTACTCCTGCTCTTCCTCCAACTATCTTCCCTTCCTCCTGCTGTATGCTGTATTCGGCTCTCAAGCGGTGCGTCAACACACCTCTACAGTATCATTTCTGGAAACAGTGGGAAAACCAAAAATATACAGTTTGGAAAACGTACTCAGATTCAGGATGCATGCAATCCACATGTCCTGCCGATACCATATATGTAATCCATAGAAATAGTGGCCCCAATAAACTCTGAATTCCTTTGCCTGGGTTGAACAAATAATGTATGCAAGTTGAACAAGGCAGGGAAGATACAGCATGCCCTTGTATTACTTGAAATCTGTATTCTGCTATTTAAAATGTAATTCTCTCAACTTAAAGACATTTTAACACATCTATACAATCAAATGCAATAGTGGCCTTTATGCACTGGACAGCAAATATCTTCCTGTTCACCAGGGTCGATTCTCTGAGCCTGCTGCTGTAGGCAGGCTCTGTTGAGCAGAGTTCCCAAGAATATTCCCTTCTGTGGACTCAACAAATAGATCCTTTTAGCCACGAAAATCTTTCTGATGTGGGAGGTCTGGGACCTTTTACTGAACAGGGAGATAATAAGAACATACCTTTACTCCCAGGGGGGCTCAGACAACGTTTTCTAGTGAGGCAAAGGGACACGGGGCTCTGCCTGGATATCAACCTGAGGGAGATTAACAGGTTTGTACTGTATCAGCACTTCAAGAAGGAGATGATAGCCATGTTGAGCCCAGAGATAAAGGCAGCCCAGATGATTGGATGGCAAGGTTTGACCTCAAGGACACCCTCGTGGTTCTACATTTTCAGAAACACAGACAATTCCTCCAGTTTCAGTTGCATGGTTTCCTTGATCAGTTAACTATTCTTTCTGCTAGGTTGTCCTCAACTCCTTGGTTTTCACCAAACTGTTGTGGATTGTGATAGCTTTCCACAGTTCCTGGGATGTCAGACTTCTCATTTTTCTGAAAGACACTATGATCATGGTCAAATCCTGCCAGAGGATACAGGCTCAGGTGCCCTTGTCTATCAGTCATTTGCAATGTCTGGCCTTTGTCAAAACATGTCAGATATTGAGTCAGGTTCTTGCACAGACCGTGCAATTCCTGGGGTTTAAATCTATGCTGAGCCATTGGACCTTAATGTCAATAAGCTGGGCAGGACCCAGTCCATGTTGCTCGTGGAAATTTCAAAACAATTTTGTGAGTTTGGTCTGTTTTCTCACATGAATGTTTAGGCTGAATCCATTCTGGACACTTTGAAACTTTTGGTAGATTGGTGCAATCATCAGTGCAGTGAGCGGATCCTAGCACCTTGAGAATTAACAGATCCCCTTTTCTGAACGTCCAGAAGAGGTGGGTTCCTTTTCTAAATGATGTGCTTGCAAACCATCTCAGTGCCCATATTCTGGTGTTTTTCAGCTGGAGACCAGATCTGTTTGCCAGGGTAACAGATATGTGTTTTCAAGACTGGGTTTAGGCATTCACTACCCGTTCTCTCCCTTTGACGTGAAATCCCAGACTTGACTGCATGCACAAATGCAGGTAACAACACACACTAGTGACCCATTCAGGCTCAAGCATGGTACCATTGGCTCCAATGATGATCGTGAAGATCCCAGTTGTGTTACCTTTGTTGAGGGACATTCTGCTAGAGACACTCTTCCACCCTAATCATGAGCTTCTGGGCTGCTTCTTTCAATGATGGCTTAGAAGGATTCAAGAGCTGATATGCTGACAAAGAGCTTTCAGAGGTTGCTTTAGGATTGAGGCAGTGTTCTTGTACCCTTAGCACCATCAGGTCCTGCTACCCTTGAAGGCATTAGGATGCCCTTACATGTTTATTATCACAGGGGGTATACATTGTTTACCCAAAATGGTTAACAGGTGCTCTTAATTTACTGTGAACACTTATAGGTCAGCTATTTCAAGTAGGCGATAGGCAGAACCATATGCAGTACCCTTTGGGAACACCACATACAATTACGACTACAAGTGACAGTACAATTCACCTTTGGTACAAGCCTGTACTACACAGCAAAGTGGTAGCGATGGCTCAGCAGCAATACTTATCTCAAGAGTAAAGTGAGCAGTATCAATAGTTACACAAAGGACAGCAATTACTATGGTTCAAACAAACAATTACTATGGTTCAAACAAACACTGACTCAGGTTTCTGAGTAAAAGAATATACATTTATGTACACATCAGTTATAAAACATTTCACTATTATCAAGCAGTTGAGAAATCACGATCTTAATACACTACACCGCACTCAATAGATTCTGGACAGGTTAAGCTCAAAATAAAGTGTGAGCAAAATGGCACTCCAGTAATTAAAAAGGGAGGGAAAGACAAAGTTAGACAAAAGTTGAGCAGCACCAACAAGTAACTAAGCAGGGCAATCTAGAAAAAGGAAATATAGTGAGGAAATAAAATAAAGAGGCCTTAGCCATAGTCAATGGAACAAAGTCTATGCAGAGGATCACACAGTTCAGAGTAGTTCTCGGTTAAGTCTTTGCGAAGAGTTCAGAACAAAGTTGGTCGGGCAAAAAATTACTTTAAAAAATTGAGAAGTACAAGCCCTCGTATTGGCAAAGCTTCCAAGCACTTTTACAGTGGTCAGACGAAACAGGCGACCGGATTTGAACAGTACCTTAAATGGTGAAGAAGGCTGTAGCTGAGGCAGAAGCTCCTGGCAGGTCCTGCAGGCTCACGCTTCCTGAAGCGGCTGTCAGACTGACATGAAGTAGGAAGACTGGAGGGTCCTGCACTAACCAGGGGGAAGAAACCAGCAGCAGAGCAAAGCAACACATAAAAGGTGCGCTCCTTAAAACCAAATCAGGGTCCGTTCCTCCTGGCTATTTTGTTCACTGTAGCTCTGCACAGCAAATTCAAAACAGAGGAGGGAGGCCTGGATTACAGTTTGGCAAACTGGTTGTTCCCACCAGCTCAAGGGGAGATTACTTGCAGATCTTCCCTGTCATTGAAGTTTGACGATTCGGATCCGCAGCAGAGCTTCACCGAGAGGTTCAGTCGTGATAGAGGTCCTCTTCTGTCAGCTTCTCGTTGGTTCTCTTGATCCAGTGGTGACTCTGCCTTTTCAGTCCCAGAGACCTGCCATTTATGCAGTTTTCCCCCATTCACACAGCCTGGCTGTCAATCAAACAGCTGGGTGGCTGTCCCACCAGGAAAGTCACCACAGCCAATCATACCAGAGTGCGACATGGGTCTCCAAGGAGACCCTGTGCAGGGAGTCTCAAACCCCTCCCTCACATCCTGCCCCCCTCAGACATTCAGGCACCTAAAGAGGAATTCTGTGCAGAAGCCTGCCAAAGGTCGGTGAACAAAGGAACCAATTTGGTTTGGCACGCAGAGTAAAACACGAGAAAGACTTTTACAAAAAGAAATGGCGAATAAACCCAGCTGGAACCGTATAAAAGTAAATACGGTCCAGCAGGTTTAAGTTCGAGGCCACCAAGAAAGCCTAAAACTACACCAAGGCTATTTAAAATAACTGCAGTAGGAAAAATAGGGTAGTTACCACTGCCACCAGACAAATCTTAATGAAAAGGGAACAAAACACTGTTCCATGAGAAACAGACAAAAAGGGATAACTATTAACCCTTTCTAGAACTCTATGTAAGATAGTTTGTACTGGGTATGTGAGTTTAAAAAGATTAATAAAGTCAATGGCAACTTTACATGTTCTGGGAGACAGTAGTCACTCCCAAAAAATGGAGTCGGAGTTGGGAAGCCTGAAAAAGACAACCCTGTGTCACTGCACTGAAGGTGTGTGTAACTCCCAGTAAAAAGATGATGCCTATGGAGTAGCTGAGGCTCCACACTCTATGAACACAAAAAAAATGTTAACCACACACAGCAAAACACATGCAAGAGTGGGAAAAAAGGCTGACGCTCTTACCAGGTGAAACAAATAAATCCTAGGAATCCAGCAAAGCTGCTGAGGGACTCAGTAGGTGAGGGAAATTAGCCATTCCGGAGAATTCTCCCTAACAGTGGGCTTGCCCAGGAAGATGGCCTTCAGGTGGGGGAGAATCCATTGATTTGTTGTCTCCTCAGGGGCATTAGTCTCAGCATACCCCTTCAGTTAAATGTTCAGGCCCGTGTGAAAGTGTATTATCTTTGTTCAGGGAGTGTCCAGATAATGGGGATTTATGATTGCCACCACTTTAAGCCAAGTTGGTTATGCTCATGTTCCTGGAGTGTATCGGGAGTGTGTAATGGTTTGGATCGCTTAGGCTGGACCATTTGTTACAGCATCCTATATCTTTTACTGTAGACCTGAGATTTGATCCAATCTCATTTTTTCCTTTGCTGTGTGAATTTCCCAAAAATGTGTATGCTACCTAACGAGTAAGAGTGCCATATATTCCATTAATGAAATTCCGACCCTCCAATGTAACTAGTAGGAATGATTGACATTGTTTTCCTCTTTTCCATTGTCTTTGAAAATGAACACACATGGCTGTGAACTTGAAGTTTGTGATGCTTACAAAGTTCTAAAAAGTGTAGAACGGCCTTTTAATCTAAGCCATACATGGCACAGTACCACCCAGGAGCCATGTTTGGGAGTTTAACTGTAGTCCAAGTTATTCAGAAATGTATTGTCTTTGCTTTAAAGGGTTGTGGTATTTCAGAAATTGCTTTATCAACCCAATACAGTCAGCACTCAAAGGTATTGGGAACCACCTACATCGTTTTGCCCCAATTCCATCTGATTAGTGCAGTCTAACATTGTTAAGGTTAGGCTATATTTAGCAAAGAGCAACAATGTTATGATGGGTTAAAATGGATATAAAAACACCTACTCACTCAAATGTGAATACAGAAAAGTCAATTTCAGCCTATCTATACATGCCACGGTGCCACTAAGTAGCCATCCCTCGAAGTGATTTGTTGGTATGTAAATTAGCTGAAAAAAATGGCTTGTAAATTCAGTAGAAATCTTTGCGTATAGGCTGCACTTTGTCACGCATAGCTTTATCAACTAATGCACACTGTGCTCAGGTAAGGACTGCCTTTTATTTCATTCCATAAGCTCTCCCTATCCATTTCTTTCCATCTCTACATAGATGGATTAAGTTTGTGAGGACTCAGGCGTGCGTTGACAGCTCCCTTTTTACAACACTTTCATAATGGGGGTGATAGCATCCAAGGCCTGTTCCTAGGATGGCTCATTTGTCTAATGAACAAACATTTTAGAACTCGTATTGCAAACCTGTTTTGCATGCTTCAATGGCTGTGTTTGAGGGTTGCAGGTGACTTGTTCGAAATACAAAGGATCGAATGCCTTTTTTTCGACAGCAAAAGTGCAGAAAAAAAAGCTTGGAATGCTTTTTTTGTATTTTTTTTATTTTTTTTAAGGGGGGTTCCCCCTGATCCTCTGTTTTCTTTTTTTTTAAAAACTTTTTTATGCATACTAAACTAAAAAATATATAAATAAATAAATAAAAAAGCATTCCATTTTCTTTTCCGGTCCTTTTGGTTTTGAAAAAAAGGGCATCTATCCTTTTTTTTCGAAACTATGACTGGACACCGTGATTGAGCATCTTTGAACATGAATAATCAGATTCCTCCTTGCCATTGCATAAAATGTCGATTATTCCTAATAGTTATGAATGTGAGTGACAAGGCCGATAGTCTGGCCTTATCAAGAGAGGGTAGCAGAATCGGCTCCAAAATCAAGGGGAGGGGTGGCATTCGAGGAAGACGGAATTCTCGCCCTTCTGCCTTGAGCCAGAATAATATACTGTAATTTACCCAACTCATACACCTTACATTTGCCAGATAAAACTGGTCAAGTTCTACCTGTTTTTTGGTGAACCAGAGGAATTAGCTTTTCTTTGCCCGTCGAGAGAGCAGCAACTTCAGGAGGGGTAATTCAACCCTACTTTAGGGAAATCCAGCATTGGTCTCCACATCATGGTCTGGTCCCAGGTGTGCAAGGGCTTACATCATGGATCTGCTGCAATCCTGTCTGGATGAATGGGTGGGGATTAGCCCTCTCTTAATACATTGCCTCTACAGACCTTCATGTCCTGTGTCCAGACAGAAGACCAGTATTGGCCAGGGACAGAAGACAAAACCCACAAAGAGAGGAAGATAAAGGGAGGAAACAGGAAACATGATGTGTGGGTTACACGGGTGAGGTCAGAGGAGGAGGTGGAGCCAAAACAAAAGTCCAGGAGGAGGAAAGAGCAGAGTTTGGAATGGAGTTGTGGACAGAATTAGGCATTGTGGTTTTGAAGGAGGATACAGTGGAGTGGGTGTTCATGTGTGTATAACATTGTGTAGAGGCACATAGTGTAAGGAGTGGCAGTGAGTTGGTTGGTACAGAGTGGACGGGGATGTGTGAGTGGTGGTGGTTGTTAGGCAGAATCATATTCAGTACCCTTTGGGATCACCACACACAATTAAGAATACAAGTGCAAGTACACATTCATCTTTGGTACAAGCCTGTAGTACACAGTAAAGTGGTAGCATTGGCTGAGCAGCCAGACTTATCTCAAGAGTAAAGTGAGCAGCATCAGAAGTTGCACAAAGGACAGCAATTGCTATGGTTCAAACACACACTGACTCCAGGTTTCGAAGAAAAAGAATATACATTTATGTACACCATCAGTTATAAAATAGTTCACTAATATAAAGCAGCAGAAAATCACAATCTTAATACACTACACACCACCCAATGAATTCTGGACATGTTAAGCTCAACATGAAGTGTGACTCCAGCAATTTGAAAAGGGAGGGAAAGACAAGGTTATTCAAAATCAAGCAGCACCAACAAGTAAGTAGGCAGTGCAATCTAGAAAAGGCTTACTACAACTAGGATTCAAATCAATAGGCCTGGTCCAATGTTAAAAGTTCAGAGACTTTGCAGAGGATCACACAGTTCAGAGTAGTTTGCGGTTAAGTCTTTGCCAAGAGTTCAAAATGAAGTTGGTTGGAAGAAAAGTTACTTAAAAGAGTTGAGAAGAACAAGCCCTCGGATAAGCAAAAGATTTCAAACACTTTCACCGCGATTGGACGGAACAAATGACCGGATTTGAACAGTACCTTAGTAGAAGAAGAATGCTGTAGCTGAGGCAGAAGGTCATGGCAGGTCCTGCAGGCTCATGGTTCCTGAAGCGACTGTCGGACTGACAAGAAGGAGGAAGACTGTAGGGTCCTACACTGCCCAGGGAAGAAAACAGCAGCAGAGCAAAGCAACAAATGAAAGGTGCGCTCCTTAAAACCCAAACAGGGTCCAGTCCTCCTGGCTATCCGGGTCACTGCAGCGATGCACAAGAAATTTGACCAGGGGAGGGAGGCCTTGCTTGGTGTTTGGTGAACTAGTTGGTCCCACCAGCTCAAGAGAAGAAGATTCCTTGCAGATCTTCTCTGTCGTCGAAGTTTAGGAGATTCGGACCCGCAGCAGGGCTTCACCGGGAGGTTCAGTAGTTGCAGTAGTCCTCTTCCTTCAGCTTCTTTTCGGTTCTCTTGATCCAGTGGCGACTCTGCCTTCCAAGTCCCAGAGACCGGCTTTTTATGCTGTTTCCCCCCATTCACAATGCCTGGCTGTCAATCACACAGCAGGGTGGCCGTCCTGGCAGGACAGTCACCTAGCCAATCAAATAATAGTGCGACTTGGGTCTCCAGGAAGACCCTGTGCAGGGGGCCTAAACCCCTCCCTCACATCCTGTACACCCAGACACTCAGGCACCTAAGGAGGGCTTCTGTGCAGAAGCCCGCCAAAGGACGGCGAACAAAGGAACCAAATCTGGTTTGGCGTGCAGAGTAAAACACAAGAAAGACCTTTACAAAAAGAATTGGTGAATAAACCCAGCCGGAACCAAGTACAATTAAAAGGGGTCCAGCGGATTAAAGTTTGAGGCTACTAACATAGCCTAAAACAGTACCAAGGCTATTTTCATAGTCTGTGGTAGGAAAAAAAATGGTAGGTACCACTGCCACCAACCAAACTTGAAGAAAGGGGAATTAAATAATGTTCCATGAGAAACAGACAAAAAGGATAACTATTAACCCTTTCCAATACTCTATGGAAGATAGTTTGTACTCAGTCTGTGAATTTAAAAAGAAAAATAAAGTCAATGGCAACTTTACATGTTCTGTGAGAGAGTAGTCAATCCCAGAATATGGAGTTTAAAGTGTGAAGTCTAAAAGACAACCCTGTGTCACTGCACTAAAGTTGCTGTGTGACACACAATAAAAATATGATGCCTATGGAGTAGGTGAGACTCCACAGTCTATGAACACAAAAAATGTAAAACACAGAGCAAAACACATGTAAGAGTGGGAATAAAGGCTCACAGTCTTACCGGGTGAAAACAAAAAAATCTTAGAAATCTAGCAAAGCTGCTGAGGGACTCAGTAGGTAAGAGAATTTAGCCATTCTGGAGAATTCTCCCTAACAGTGGTGGGAGTACAGTAGTAGTGGGGGGGTGGAGAGTAGTTGAAGGAGGTGTGTAGAATTGATTGAAGGAGAATAGCAATGGTCGCAGGAGAGTAGTAGTGAGAGGAGAAGAGTGGTAATAGTTGGAGGAGTAGAAGGAGAGTAATAGTCATGAGAGGAGGGGAGTAGTAGTCAGTAGAGTAGTAGTGGTGGGTGGTGAGTAGTAACAGAGAAGGGAAGTAACTAAGCGTGGAGGTGAGAGGTAGGAGGAGTGAGACATCAGAGGGACAGAAGTGTGGATGGTGGAGTAAGGTGCAGACGGAGTAAGAGTAGTGAGGAGAAGGTACACAGGTGTATGTGATCAAGTCTGAATCCAAAAGAGCAACTGCAAGGCACTCTTTTATTCCCCTACAATACAAATAATCAGATAGTGTAGGGAGAGCTAAGGATTGCCTGGTGGAGAGTAGAGAGTCAACATCCTTGGGAGTTATCCATAGCCTAAGTCAGTGAACAGACCATAGGGTTTATAAGTTGGTAGCATTAACATTGGGTTACGGATACCTGTTTTACGGAGGAGATACCAACAGAGACAAGAGAAAGAGGGATGGCCTGATGTCCCACACATATCTTGATAAAGACCCATTAACTGTATTTGAGACTCATGGTGGTGTATGTGCCGTCATTGACACAACACAATGTTGGAATTTTATTAATGGCATTGAGGTAAGGTTTATTCCACCCATCTTTAGCCTCCCATACATTTTATTGCATTGTTTTCCAATGACAGATAACTTCAGAGCAGCCCAGATTTTATTCTGAGGACTTCAAACTGGTCGTCTGGGTGCTGTGAAGGACCCAGAAGACCACTTCTGTCTTGCTTTGTGAAATTAGCATCTTGAACTCTACAGTGCAGCCATCACAAAGATGACTAGGGGCAAGGCATGGATGATATTATAGAACTTGAAGAGGGGTGATAGTTTGGATTTGGGCCCTTGGGGGTTTCATGGGAACTGTAGTTGATGTATATTTTCTTTCTAATTACATCATACAATAAAGGAAAGTAGAATGCATAATACTTTCCAACATGCCATTAATTGAATTCTGACAAAGAATAATCGACAATGCTTTGATCTTTTCCATTGTCGTTTACAGTCAACATATAGCACTGTCAACATGAAAGTTGTCTTGCTTACATAGTTCTAGAAAATGTAAAATTAGCCATTTCATCCAAGCCGCTCATGCCACAGTGCCACTCAATCGCCATTTAAGGAAGTCTCCCTATAGTTCCAAGACACTAAGAAATGCATAGCGGGTATTGTTAGTTCGGAAGCAAGGTGTCTGCTCCAGAAAATTACATTTGCTTTATAGGGCTATGATATTTCATAAATAGTTTTATCAAACAGAGACAGCCAGCTCTCAAAGTAACAGACTACCCCATACCTTGTTTTGCTTTCAATAGGGATTACTGGTGAAGTATGGACTGACAGTGTTAGGGCTGGGGTATAATAAGCAAATACCACCACTATGTTATGGTGGGTTTAGGATTGCAGACAACCACTTAAGTATATCGCCCTCGGCACATTCCAACAAAAGAAACAATCTTTTCATTCAGGGAAGCCTTGCTTCTCCAGAACTACATGGGACTATCGGTCCTCCGACCAGTCACCTTCATGCAAGGTTCCATCATACTCTAACATTGACTCCTGCAGAATTAAGTCACAATCCTACAGAGGCACCAGCGCTGATGTGGCTCCTTGCAAGCCAGGGGCAAACTGTCTAAACAAACCTGAACTGCTCTGGAACCAACCTTTCCAATGTCCCACCCCTAGTGGGAGAAGACTGTTGCATTTCATCAAGGAATGGCAGAACATCACTGACAAATGGTTGCTGTCACTCATCCAGGAGGCCCATACGTTGTAGTTCATCAAATGTCCACCAACCCTTCCTCCGGTGCAGAAGGTGGAGAAGCCCAAACATCTGCTAATGCTGGAGTGATTAGTTCATGTTAAAAGAAGCAATAGAGAAAATTTGAGCCAAACAACGGGGAGACTGCTTCTACTCCAGGCACTTCACAGTAAGAAAGGTACAGAGATTGTAGGCCCATAGTGTTAGGAGAGAATTCTATATATAGCACCTTCCCCTCCATTTTTATGGACCCCCAAAAGTTATGCTTTTTTAAATTTTTGAATCTAAACTGAACTTTTTGCAGTGCCGTGAAACCTTCAGCTTCATTACACTGGCCTTTTCTAATGTGTCATTTTTCGCTTAGTCATGTTACTTTGTTGCCACTTTTGGTCAATTTTCATTTTACAATGCAGCAGAATGGGGTACACCTTTTGTTTTACCCTAGACTAAGATTCAGAGGGTTTTTTGATTACTTTAGGTGTTGCCAAAGGACAAGCTGGCGGTAGCAGTTACTTTTTGCTATTGTTTAGTGTGTTTTGTTTTAGCCTCACCATGTTTACCGTGTTTGGCTACCTACCGTAGTTAGCATCCAAACATGGCTGTGCCACAAGATTTTTCGTTTGTCACTTGGCCAACTTTTCACTAACACTTCTCCCTGACCTATGAGGACAGAAAAATCGTTACATGGATGTCCAGTGCCTGGGACAGCTCAGGCTTTTCACAGGCTATTGCAGGGTTATGTTTGTTTGCTACCAGGAAGTGGGTTGTGGCTGTCTACTCCCAATCCACAAATGGGTTTCAGTGTGTCTGAATGATATACATGAGCTGTGCCACTAGTGGTCCTGATTGGACTACTGCTAGTATGTGTGTGGGCCAGATCTTAGATTAGCTAGTGGGAGTTTTGGCTCTTACCTGCCTTTTGGAAAAGATTACCCCTGAACCCATTCCAGAGAGATCCTGGAAGAGTCTTGAAGGAGCCAAGAATCCTGTTGAGCTGCAAGACATCTAAGGAGACCATGGACCCATTGCAAGAAGGCCTGGTGAGCAACTTCCGCTGCTGTCCTGGAAGACCCCTGTCTTAAAGGTGATCTCCAGATTCCTACAAAGGAGCTTCGACCCTTGGGTTGGTGGGACCAATCACTCTTGATGTCAGCTCTAAGCCCTGTGAAGAAGAGCCTGCAGAAGTGCCCCTGGATCACCCAGTGGCTGGTCAGCTCAGAGCCTGGGCTACTGTGCTGCAGATGTCACCATTCTGGGCTGAGGCCTGGAACTTGGAGATTCACCGATTATGCTGTAGGAGTCGTCTCTACCAAATTGTATGGTGCCAGCATCAAGGGGACCCAAAATAGGAGGGGATGTCCGACCATGAAAGTCGTGTCCCTCTGCGTTGCCTTGCATCAGTGGCCTTCATTCAAAACAGCTTTCCTGCCCCCAGTTCTATGCTGAGAGGGACCTTGCATTGAGTTTGTTGCATTCTCAATTCTGGAGCCCTTGCACCAGCATTTTACGCTGACCGGGGAAGTGCTCAAACCTGCAACCCCTGGGCATCAAGAACTGGAGCTGAGGCTGGTAAAAGTGACATTCGACCATTGTCTGCAGACCTGCCAAGTCTGAAGAAGAATTTGAGTAGGGGGGTGAGTTGTAACAGTACTTGCCTGAACCCCTATCTCCCATTATAACATTTTCCAAACTTTTATAACAGTTTGGCTTTGCTACTGCTTGCTTGCCAAGCCTTCCAAAAGTGGGGGACACTTTTATTCATTAGAACAACTTTTCCTCTACCGCTTGGAACTCTTCTTTGGACCCCAGATGCCCTCCACTAATTTCCGTCATCTCACAAAACTGCATAATAATATTTACCTTCCTTTGCAGGGGTTTGTTATGAATTTTACCCTGCTCCAGTGATTGTGTATATATGTTATGTTATGGGTTCTTCTACCACACAGTGTTGCCACTTACATGGTTTCTTGCCGGTCTGGTGGATCTGCAATGCAAGGATGTTGGCAGGGTTTGTTATTGAGATTGAGTGGGAGTAGAGCAAGAGATTTTTGATGTGCTGTTGGCAGCTTCAGTTTGGTTTGGAAAAACCGGTCACTGAGCGTTAGTGCGTTTTTGGTCAGTAGCGGTCATGTGGTGTCAAGGTGAGATTGTGTATGGTTTGGATTCATGTTGGGTGTTGTAAAGTGAGTGCGGTTTGTGGTGCAGTGGGGGTATGGTTCCATTTAGTTCAGAATTTGAGGGTGAGTATGCAGAATTGGGATTTTCTAGTGTGGTTTGTTAATAGCAATACATTTCCTATCCCAAAATCTCCATCTAAGTGTGACACATTAATGTTCCCAACAACCCATCTATGTGTGGTGGATTTCCTACCCCCAGCAAATCATCTATGTACTGTACATTTCCTACCCCAAACAATCCATATAAGTGTGACACATTAGTGTTCCCAACACTCCATCCAAGTGCGGGGCATCTCCTACCCCTAAAACAATCCATCTAAGTTTGGTAAAACCTCCTACTCCCAAGAATCCATCTAAGTGCAGTACATTTCTTACCCACAACAATCCATCTAAATGTGGTACATTTCCTCTCCCCATAATCGATTTTAGGGTGCAGGACCCAGCACTATACAGAAGCTATGCTATGCCCATTTCATGGTGCCATAGGGAGCATTAAGGCTAACCCATATAGTTAGACCAGATTACGGAACATGGCTAATCTAGGCAAACAGGTTAAGTGGACATATGGGTATTTTACAAAATTAGGTGATATTCAACAAAAGGCTAATGTAAATATGAGTAGACTTCAAGCAAGTAGGTATAAGATATTGGGTAATAAGATTGGTGGTCTTTTACTGGAGTAAAGTAATGACTGTACTCCCCTCCCAGAAAACACTAATCCGTCACTACTGGTTGTCTGTGGCAGGCTTGCCAGGAGAACACAGACTGCAGATCCTTACTCAGGAACTGACTGTCCTTTGCCTTGCGGCCCTTAGCTGATGGCTGCCCAGTTAGGGCTGCCCTGGAAGGTCGATTTAAAATGGCTTTGCAGCCCGATCAGGGTTTGAATTCAGGCTCGGAGGTGGGATCTCAACCAACTAGGAAGCAGGCAGGGCAGTGAGTGGGGAGGGTGGGAAATGCAGAGGGTTGCAAAAAAGAATATAAACATAAAATTCCATGAGGGGTGTGTGGCACTGGTGAGAAGAGGTGGAGGCAAAGTGGCTCCCGGGTGCTAGACCGAGGGGGATAGCCCCTCATGTTTCTTTTTCTGCCCTGTGGCTTGAATCAGGTGTCAGAGGGCTGGCTGGAAACAGGAGCTCTACGGAACATGAAGGTGGAGGAAATGGGGAGGGTGGGAGACATGCAGCAGAGGGGTGCAAAAAAAATAAAAAAATAAAAATAAAAATCCATGAGGGGTGAGGGTGGTGGTCAGGGGCATGAGAACTTACCCTGGGCAGAGATGGAGGCATATGTATCATTTAAATATTCTTGTGTGATAATATTAAATGCTAGTATTCATTTTTCAAAGCAGTATATGATCATATAGAAGTATTTTTATAACTGGTTTGTCTAAGTGTGTCCCTTGACTTTTCACTGTGTACTCATTGAGGACTCCTTATCAGGCACACCCCTCCTGAGACTTGACCACTCGCTTTCCTACCTTGCACGGGTGTGGATACAGCTCCCAAAACTATCCCTTTCACTAAAATAGCTGTCCACCAGGCCAGAGTATAGTAATCCAGTCCTAACACATACTAGACCTTCAGGTCTTAAGCACATTCTTGAAAGCTCAAACTTTCAGAATGGTAACCCTGCAACAGCTCCTATGCAAACTGCAAGAAGGGGATTTCCTATTGGTCCTGGACTTGGAGAATGCCTACCTCCACATCCCTATTCACCATAAACACTGCTTCTACCTGCGTTTTGTCATGGCAGTATGCCATTACCAGTTTAAGGCTTTACCCTTTGGAATATGGTCAGCCCCAAGCATTTTTACCAAGTGCCTAACACTGGGTGGCATATCAGCGCCAAGCGGCTGCTCACATTTACCTGTACCTAGACGACTGGCTGGTGCGGCCAGTGTCATACACCAGGTCAGCACAACACACAACTCAGACCGTTCAATGCTTGCAATCACTAGGATTTTTAAACTATCTGAAATCCTGTCTTATCCGATCTCAGCAAGATCTCTACTTAGTGGCATGCATCAAAATTCTCTCTTGCAGGGCAACCTTATCGGAAGAGAGGATTCAAGCCCTCCTTTCCAAGGCACAGTGACTCTGCAAGCTGCTGACCTGCAGGGCATGATGTCTTCTTGAAATCCCCACCTGCAATGGTGCATGCAACCTCTTCAGGAGATCCTTGATGCATGTTGGAAACCAGTATCCATTTCCTTTGAAGACAAGATCATGCTGATTCAACAATTCGGGAAGGCACTGGTTGTCAGTTCTTGCTCACCTTGTTCAGGGTGGTAGACATTCATGGTAGCTGCATGACAGGGGCCTTTGATATGCAAAGCTTTCTCCTCTTCTGTTCAATCTTCTAGAGCTGCATGCTGTCTTTTGGGTGCTCAAGTCATTCCCCCTTCCAGTCAGTGGTTGAGTGGTACAGATCTTTATAGACAACACCACGACAATGTTTTATGTATGCTGGCTGGGAGGCACCTAGTTTCTGTCAGCGAAGCAAAGACATTGTGGCATTGGGCACAGAAACACCACTTGTTCCTCATTCCTTTTCACCTTCCAGGTGTTCAAACCACCATGGCCAATTCCCTAAGCAGGGAACTCTGCTCCTGTCATGAGTGGAAGCTGCAGGAATCTCATCTCCAGGAGATTTTCTGTTGGGGGACTCTGGAAATCTACCTTTTTGCCCCCTACAAGAACAGAAGGTGAATGGCCTTTGCCATCAGGTTCCCACATCTGGAGAACTTGGGGGATACCTTCACCGTCACTTGGGAGGGGACGTTCCTGTATACCAAACCCCCAACAGGGCAGTGGCGCATTTGTAAGTGTTTTCAGACAACATCAGTGCAAACTGATCTTAGTGGCACCTGCCTGGCTGAGACCATTATTGTACTCAGACCCCCTCACTGTCTCCTCTGTTGCCCCGAGGAGACTTCTCTGCAATCTGTTTTCAAGAAATGACCATTCGATCCTCCATCATGACCCAGCATATCTAGGCCTGACTGCATGGCTCCTGTGCTTCGAGAATTTGACTGTGTCCCACTGCTGCGACAGCAGAGACATTCTGGTGTTGGCCCATGCCTCATCTATGCTCACCTGCTACAAGAGCAAATTGAATTGTTTTAATACTTGCTGTAGACCATAGAGCCTTGACCCACATGCTAGCTTAGCACATTTCTCCATCAAAGTGCACCTGGCAGCAATATCCCATTAAACCCGCTCTGCTTCCACACATTCTCTTTGGTCTAACCGTCTGGTAAGAGTTCCTCAAGGGTCTGTTTTGTTCTTTTCTGCCTACCGGAAGCCCAACTCCTATCTGAGATCTGAATATAGTCCTGTCCAGACTCATGAGGCCGCTATTTGAGACATTGCACAAGGCGTCACTCAAGTTCCTCTTTTGGAAGACTTCTTACCTTGTCCCCATTACATCAGTGTGAAGAATGGGTGAGATCCAAGCATTTTTCTCAAAGGAACACTACCCGACTTGATATGAGTCCAAGATGGTTCTCTGCACTAATCAGTCATTTGTGTCTAAAGTTCCTTAAACATCCCATCTCAATGAAACAGTGGTGTTGCCGGTCTTCATCAAAGCCCCACTTTCTCCTGCAGAGCACTCAGTACTTCAAAGCATGTACGTCGTCTAAGGAATGTAACATGTCTCGCTTAAAATCATTGCTGAGATCGCTCAGCTCTGTGATGTTTGGCTCCTCTGGTGTAGGAGAGGCACTCTCCCAAGTTTACAATTGCCAGGTGGATTTGTTCCTGCTTTTCTTTCTGCCATCAGCAAGCACACTCAGGGCTCATTCGATCAGAGCATTAGATGCCACTATGGCATTCCTCTATGGGGTTCTATGATGAATTTGATTCTGCCTTGCAGGATTAGAAGGGTGAGCAGGGACAAAATGGCTCACTCAGCCATCACACTTCTACAAACCAAAATGCAATGCAATCATAAAGGTGAAACAGGGACAGTTAAGACATACTTCCTTCACCTTTATTTTTTATTTATTTATTGCTTTGGTTTATTTACAAACCTTTACAATATCACAAAATACAATATACAATATCACAAGATTTATAAAACAATGATTGTACAGAAAAAAGTTTAAAAAAGAATGCATAAAAGTACCAAACTTTGAATACAAGTTAATACTTTTTGTAGCAAAATTTTCGTATCGTAGTAAACTTACATTATGTTTTCAGAATAAAAGAAAAACACAGATGAGAACATTTTCCTCAGATCCAGATCTGCGTAAATCAAAACAAATAAAATCTTTTACCCAGGTTAACTCAAGTCACAAACATTTCTCAAAAAAGTTGTCACAGATATTTTTAAACGTATGCAATTATCGTAGAGCATTCTGTACCATATGAAGTCTCTTTGCACTTCATGTATAGAAACTAAACATTTTGAGAAGTACTTTATCCTCTGAGTCTTTAAACAGGGGCAAACCAATAAAATGTGCTGGAGAGTTTCAACAACATCAACAGTCTTGCAGTACCTGCACCATGGATCACCTTCAATTGTACGATTTCTAATGCATTGTACTTGTTTAGTAGACAGGACATTAAAGCGAAAGCGCATGAAGTCACTACGCAACCTCTTGCTCGGGTATTTAAGCAGATAACCTTCCATATCAGCTTGCCATTTCCAGATTTGTACAATTTTGAATCTAGAATTGTAGTTTTCGTTGTTTGCCAATCAAAGCCCATTATACTGAATTTCACTTTGCCCGGCTTTTTGCATAATGAGATCATAGATAAACCTAGCTCTTTCAGACAGGTCTCACTTTCAACTTTTAGTGCATTCATGAAAGGATTCAATGGTTCACAATAAGCACATTTGTACAATGTTTCGTCCTTACTAGTTTTACATTTTTTCCAGAGGCATAGTCTCTTCCAGACCGCATAAGAAGAAAGTGAGTGCAGACCCAGTTTGTATCTTATTAAAGCTAGAGGTATGCATTTAGGCAGAAACCCTAACACAGCTCTCCAGAGTTTTCCTTCAATAATGGTCAAATATGTATGTAGTTCATTAGTAAATAGTTCAATTCCATAGGTTAAACGTGGTATGACCTTTTCAATGTAAAAGTCCCTCAGCGGAACTATCGTAATTTTTCCAAATTTGTTGTCAATAGCCCTCAGCTGTCTAATGGCTATGTCTGATTTCAGACTCAACTGACATTTTATCTCCTTCACCTTTTATGTACATGCAGGCAGAGGGCAGGCTATACTCCCAAGAGGGGTGTGAAGGTGAGACCAACACCGCATCACAGTCCAAAATAAAGGGAATGTCCAATCAAGGTTCTATAGAAACATAAATACTTTAATCAAATACTCTATCTGCAAGTAGATCAAAAATATTTCTGTACAGAAACCCACCCCAGAGAAAATATCTAGAAGATAAAACACTGGAGAAAGTAGCACTTTGGGCTTAGTTCCAGGGGTGGTAGGTAAAGAGGAGGTTTGGGGGGTAGTTCACTGTCACAGTACCTGATTTTGGTTCTTGGTGGGCTGATACATCAGACACAGGTTTAACGTTGATACAAGCTGATCCAGCGCAGATGGGCACGTAGGATTGCGTCTGCCCTGGCAGCAAGTGGGCGTCAAGCAAGGTCAAATGCAGGTGCTCTGCGCGGTTGAACGGCGGAAGTTCAAGTGCTGCAGGTGAGGGTGTTCCCAAGAATGCACCAACATTGGCCCGGCTGGGCCTGGCTTTAGCTGCTGGCAGATGTTGGTGAGTGACAATGCAGTGGGTCAAGGGAGCGGTCATGAAGTGGTGATCAAGGGGGTGTCTAGGTGCGAGCAATGAGACAGCAGGACTTGGGTGAGCTTGTCCGAACTGTGTAGTGACCTCCGGGTAGGACTGATGAATGACCCTCCAAAGATTGCGTTTGGTTTCACATGTTCAGCGGACGCGTCATACCTGGCGGTTGATGGGCTCTGATAGGACACGATTTTGTGTCAGGCGGATGGAGATGCAGTGCAATCATTCGGCTGTTTGGAGGAAGGCAGATACCAGCACCAGCGCCTCCCCTCTCATTCAGGATGTGGAGAACACTGAGTGACTGGTTTTTGGCGTGTGAAAATGGAGCTTTGGCTGGTGTGGCTCTCTGGGTTGCTGTGAGGCTGTCACAAAAGGCTGAAGGCCCGAATACTCTACTTCAGGGTCTGCTCTTCCCGCATAGCAGATCCATCACAGATTGGTTGGTCCAGGTCCCCAGCACTAGTTACGCCTGATAGTCCCATACCATCTATGGGAACATAATCTTGAATTCCCACAACTCAAGCAAGGACATGCACAAAATAATTTCTGAATTCAAGTAACCAGGTTCCTCATCCATCCCCCACTTAACTCTCAATCTCTATGCAATGCCTTTTCTGAACATGTTCATAACATCGCTATCGATAGACCTAGTGGACCTAGTGCCATCCTCTGTAAAATAGCAATTATGCCCCTGCCCCCTCCCTGCCATCCTCTAGTCCCCTGCCCCAACTCCATCCTTCTCCTCTTTACCCCCATCTCCCACCAGGATCTCCTCATTCTCTAAGCACAAGACTGCCCGTCAGGCTCTCCTGAAGATCCATGCCCGTCCACATTCCTCAAGAACATCTTAACATCAAACTGTGCAGGCAGAATTGCACGGTCAATCCTTAATCAATCTCGCACCTCAGTAATCTTCCTAGGAGCCTTCATAACCTCTTATATCAAACTTGTCCTCAAAAAACCCATGCTCGACCCACTCACTTCCCAGAACTACTGGCCCATTTCCAACACTCACTTCATGGCCAAACTCATGGGCCGCACAGCATACAAGCAGCGTGTGGTTATCGCCCATGGAATGTGCATCTGTCAATGTATGGGATTACACCAGAATCATTTTGGGTCCAAATAACCAGACAAACTCAAGAAGATGGCATATTGCTGTTTTATTAGCAATTATCTAAAACAGGGAGTTTACAACAAACATCAAAGAATGGACGCTCATTCTCTCAGTGATTTCTGCATGAAAAACTATTATATACTCTCTCTGTGCATCAGAATGATGTCACACTATGTGGCAATAGTGAAACACCTATCAAAGGTTGGGTTTGGTTAAGGGACACATCTGAATATACAATCATATAGGAGCTACGTTTGTTATTGGTTGTCCGATATCAGGTGGACAACTCATGACTACTTCTTTAAACATGCAATTTTAAGCAAATCAGTAACACAATGTGTCATTGGTTGCTCAAGTTATAAGGTCCTTCGTTATATGGAATGATACAATTGGGTTAGCCTGCTTGTGTCTTGTCTGAAACATTTGCTTCAATTAGCAGCACAAAAGCCAAGACCCAGGTGCAAGTAGATAGGACATGATGCAGCCCTACCACCCAATTAGCCTAACATCTCTCACCACCCATGCCTTCTGCCATGACATTTTCTTTGTACTTGGCCTTGCAGAGTATTATTGTCCTCAGAATGCAACGGGAGTGAGGGCACTCCCTATCGTGTCTGGAACTCCAAGTTCAATTCCTATTTCCAGCCTCGACTCACGTGACAAGAGACCACAGTTCTGTTTATTCTGCCAGCTTTTAAATGCTTTAAGTGAATGAAGACATGACATCCTTTGTCTTCTTTCTGCTGCTTAACGTGAGAAGATTCATCCTCCGCATACATGTTCCTCTTCAGTGCAGATAGCTGACCTCTTCAAACAATCTTGGCTAGAGCGGTTTGGTCTAACATGGCGACATCAACATAGTTGGAATTGGATATTTGATTCAAACGAAATTCAATAGATTTCAAAAGGTCGCGTCTCACCGGAAAGTGGGTTAAGCCAAGGAGAACCCATTTGATAAAGTAAAGGTATGAAAAATCCTGGAAAGAGACTAAGCCCAATATTCAAAAGGTTGTTTTTGTTGTATTTTCAAAGTGCCCATTGGTGATGACACGTGTTTCAGTCTCCCTTAGACCTTTCTCAAATCAGGGCTATTGATTAGTCATAACACCATAAGTATTAACAAAAACAATGGGTTGTGTACCACAAAAAACATAATATTCACACATAATTACATATAAAGGAGTCCAAGCAAACAATTGCAAACGAAAATATTGAACCGAAATCATGACAATTGCAAATGTATGGAAATAAAATTGCGAAAGAGAATTGAAAAAATTAAAAGCCAGACAAAAAGAGGGATTTGGGAAAGGGTGGTAATAAAAGGGTAATTTTTGCAAAAAAATTATACAAAAAACACTTGTTAGACAAAGTATTGAATCATTGCTATGGAAACAAGAATTGAAATCACTGATACACTCACAGTTACTATTGCAGTAGTTTTACCTTGTATTGCTCTAGTGCCCCTATTTCTTCTGGAATAGTACCGCCACAATAACCGGGTTATATCCCTACAGGTATAAAAAATTGACAATGTAGATCGTTGCTATAGCAGTAGCTAGTCATATCCTATAATTATTATGCATTCATTATTTTTAACATAGTTCATTAGTGCCCGAAACGGCTTACTGTCATTAGTCTAAGTAAAAATATTCTCATGTGCAATAATGCTTGTGATGTGCCTCGTATGGAGCAGGAAACATGAAATAAAAGTAAGCGCATGGTGTCGTGCAAGTGAAACCCATGATGGTACCAGTAGCGGCTTGTTATCTCATTTGCATTAAGTATGCTCCAGGTAGAACCAATCTGTTCACTAGGTACTGAATCATCTAAGCGTTAGGAAACTTGAGTGTGAAAATGCGTGTGAAGTGCCGCGTTCGCTACAAAGGAACTGGAGTGAAACTACGCGTGTCTTGCCGTGCGAGTGAAACACGTATTGAGGGTGAACAGGGCTGTGAATTCGTAGACGGTCTCTTACTTTTGATAATAGTAGCGCGTATGATCGCGTACTGCACTGAATCTCGAGGGGGCGCCATTAAGCGTCCTCTATGTGTGTATATAGCGTTACCATGGGGATGGTCAAAATGAGTCAGTCCTATTTCCCTGACAAGTGCAATGTAAAGCTGGCGGCTATGATTGAGTGTAGTGTGCTACGTTGAATAATGCAGTTGGATCGATAACTCATAGAGTTATCTGCATCACAGAAGGTCGGTGTAGTGTGAAATTTACAATTGTATTATTTTACTTATTAGAAATTATCCATATTAATTAGAGAAGGCATTGAGTTGCGAGCGCATGCAATGGTAGCGCGTTGTTACATATTCTGAGATAGTGTGCACAGTGTCTAATCTCAAATAATAAAGCCACATGTATAAATAACTGCTTTTAACCGCTATCATTGGGGTTGGTGATTCATTTAGTGATCAAGTCATTATATTAGCAAAAGCATATTGTCTATGAGTAAGTCTGATTGCATCTCAGAGTAGATTTAAATGCAAAGAATACAAAAAATGCGTGATTTGGCCACATTAATGTTCTACAAAAAAGACACCATTCCGTTATCAGTGTTGAGGCCGAATACTGTAGTATTAAGTTTGCAAATTATCTTGGCTTTCATTTGTCTAAGTTTCTTTTCTTTGTCCCCCCCACGTCTTCCTACTGTCACTCTTTGGAGACCAATGAATTGAATTTCTGCGTTATTATCCATTTGATGTTTCTCTTGCCAATGGCATGCAAGCGGCAGTCTGGGATCCTGGCTGCCAATTTTTGCTAGATGCTCTCGTATTCTGGTCTGGAGTTCTCTGATAGTGCTGCCTATGTACACCAATTTACACGCACAGATGATTGCATAGATAGCTGACCTCGACTTCTCAGTTCTTGACTTCTGGCCAGACAGCTTCTCAACGCAGCTCCAACAACCTGCTATTTTACTGCGACACAGCCTTCCATTTTCTCGCCATGGTTCTTTGGCTTAATCATTTCATGATACCAATGTCCAGTTTCTGTACAATGGAGGCTCCGCCTGCATTCTATTCACTACTTGTAGCTAGCCTATACAATGACTTGATCAATCTTGTGTTCAGCGTATTTATATTCATTAATCTTCTGATTTCTGAAGCACTTCCTAATGTGTAATCTTCTTTTTTTACACTTTCAAGGTTCACTTGATTCTTTATTTTGTCATTTCTCCTCTAGGATCATCATTTAATTCAGTATTTCAGGCCTTTGTGCACACTTACTTATGCTGTCATCAGTTCATTTTCTTAGCTCTTTCTCATATTTTTTAAGGGAGTTCCTCCTGCAGGCTGTCATAATCTTGTGGGTACATTCGATATGGCTGTTTAAAGGATACCGTCTTCCAAATACTCACTGCCATATTGATACAATAGCTGGCATTAGACAGGGCAAGTTTAACAAGATATTTTCAAAAGCTTTTTTCCCATCCTTTTTTTCTAGATTTTCTGGTGATATTTTCAGAAACGTTTTTCTAGTGAGAAAGTTATTTGTTTCCTATTATCATACTATACCGCTTGCTAAAATCGCCTTTGGAAATTGCACAGTGATCGCACACAAGACTCTTGCAAATACTTGTGTTGATACTTGCATGAAGATGGAAATGCACAAAATATATAGTATTCCAAGCCTCTCATAGAATTTATATATGGCCAAATTCTACATTTCATAGTGCCCTTAATCCACCCTGAAGGGAAACTATGCCAGCTCTGCCTATTAATATGATTTTAACTATGCTATCATATCCTGGGGGTGTTTGCAATCCCAGCCAAAATGGCCAATAGCCTCTTAGCTCCTGAGCACCACAACTAATCTGGCCCAAATCCTGACCTTCTCAGGTACACCATGGCAACAATCAAAGTGGCATTGGCTGCAACATCACCTGCGGCACATTCCTGGAAGGTTTTGTGGTCCCTACCTGTGATTTGGCAGAGTTGGTAGCCAGGTTGTGGAAGAGGAGCTGTGCCTGAAGTGGCGACCAGAGTGAGGCACATCAGTGGCACAGAGGGCTTTGAAGGGGCCTTACCTGGACCGGTGTGAAGAAAGTACCCTCACTAGCTATCAGCACTTCTCCAGACTTGCCCCGCGAGAAATTGGAAAAAGGTGTCCTTGAGCAGAGAAGTGGACATCTGTAGTGAGTGGTGGCTGGGTTCAGTGATGGTGGCTGTGGTGTGTGAGAGACGTCCCTGTCGGGTGCAGAGGTTGCATTACACTGGGCACACCATTGGTGCCTGGAGTTGGCAGAAGGGTTTGCACCACAGCCAGCATCCTGGTGGGTGACAGTGGAGATCCGTAGAAGGATCTGGATGGCCAAGAAGAGCGGTGCTGAAATGGAGAGCACAACGCTGAAATATAACCCCTTGGGACCAAAGTGATCCATTTGAGAGCACAGGGAGTAAGTGGCAAAGCCGCCGTTGGAGGAGCTGTGAAAATGGAACAGCATGCAGCATCAATTAGGAGTTCCATGCTTTGAGGGACTTGGAGCAACCTTGGATCCATGTGGTGTGGGGCCTTGGGAAGTGTTTTCCTGGGAGGTAGGTGCTGTTGCAGAGAATTGCAATACAGGGCAGCTTGTCACTGGACTGGTTTTCTGCCCTGGATTGCCATATGGAGGTACCTTTGCACTGCAGTCTGAGGTCTGGATCTCGTGGTGCATGCTATCCCCGCTCTCTAGGCCTGGGGTGGGAGGGTGTTGACTGCACACAACTTAGTGACTTTACTGTAGTGGAAGTCTGGTGGCTCTGAGGGGGAGATTTTTAGATGGTGGAGCCTGGCATTTGTTTGCTGACATGAACGGTAAGGGAAGGCGATAGGGCAGTGTGGACGCATAGTCATGACATTGAATACATTAACACAACAGCCCAGTGCTTGTGCATCAAGGGTGTATGGCAATTGCATCATCATCCATGTATATGAAGTAGTTGTGGTCTCTTTAACCAACCTCTGTCATTGAAAGTGGTGCCACCTTGATCTGATCTAGTAACATTACACAGCACACTGCAAGATAATTGTGGTGAATACTGAATGGACTGTTGGTAGTGGAGGCTGGACATGGTGTGCTTTTAGATCACTGCTGCAGTGAAATAGGTTGCTGTAGCTGATGATCAGAGGTTAGACACTTGAAGCTGCCATGGCTAGTCAATAAGGGGGTTACCGCTGTGAGTTCTTGAGCCCTGTTGTGCTATTGCTGTCTGGAGAGGAGAAGTAGTGAAACTGGTGCATATTTGTTCAATTCTCGGAGATGCAGCTGCAAGGATTGTAACAGATGTTGTTCACACCCGCTGAATTTTATGTAACAGCAAGTCTTGTAAAGAGTAGTGGTGCTACACAGAGGCTAGGGCTGGGGGCACTGTATTATGTCTAAGTCAAGGAAGGTAGGGAAGCAACAGACAAAACCTCAATTCGAGACCCCCATTCAGGTCAAGAATCACAGAACAATGGACCAATGGAGGAATCTCCAAGTGCAAGTCCTCAGTCTTCATCTCTGGATTCTAATGACGTTTTCAATGACATCAAAGCCATGTTAAATCAGCTGCAGGCTGGTATCCAGTTGCTGGATGGGAAGACGGATACTTCAACGTGAAAGTGGACCACATGCAGGTTCACTTGAACAAACATGGAGAGAGGCTAGATGAGGTTGAGGGTCGAGTCTCAATGGCTGAGGATGAGTCCTCAGCAGCATCAAGGGAACTTTGTCAAGTCAAGAAGGCTCTTAACAAATTGGCTGATAAGCAGGAGGATCTTGAGTCACAGTCCAGAAGAAACGATCTAGGAATAGAGGAAATCCCTGAGTTGGTGGACTAGCACTTCATGGAATCCCTGGTTGAAGCAATCCTGCGTGAATCACTGGGTGGGGAGGACTTTTAGGCAGACATACATCAACGTAAAGAAGCAGCTCAGGGAGAGGGGCATGAAATATGCCATGCTTTTTCCCCGCAAAACTCAGGGTGGAGCACAAGGGGGCGAGTATTGTTTTTTCAAACCTCAGTTGAGGCTAATGCCTTTTCTGATTCATTGCCAAGAGGTCCGAGATGCAGGGGGAACAATGAGCTAGGTGGTGCATCCCTGCGATGTATCCTGTTGACCAACAGTTAACAGCAGCCATACGGCAGTTATTGTGTTGTTTTAGTGGGAGGTGGTGGGTGAATGGTGCAAAACTTGGTTGGGGTGCTGAGATAGCTGGGTGCTGGAGCAATCCTTGTGCGGAAGCATCTGACAGTCACAGGTTGTGAGAGGGGAGATAAATAGCAGGGTGGGGTTACTGGTGAGAGGAAGGGGTGGATTTGGAGTTTTGTTTTGTTTGGGGGGGCAGTGACTCTGGGGATCACCATCAACCAATGATTGAGTTTTCTTTGCTGTGAGATGTGGTTGGATGTTGATAGTGAATGTGCATTGCAATGCCCAGAGCTTGGTACGGATGGTTGTAGAAAAAATGGCTAAAGCACTTAAATGCATGTCATTGAATATTAGGGGTCTGAACTGTAAATCTTAGTCCCACACAGTTTTATTGTATATCAAGTGTCATCAGATTTATATAACGTTCCTTCAAGACACTCATCTGACTTCATCAGGAGAGGCAGTATTTGGACACAGATGGGGCTGTTATTGTTATTTCTCTTCTTACTCTTCATACTCTAGGGGAGTTTGCATACTGTTGAGTAGCTCAGTTGGCTTTAGACTGAGAGAGGTAATTAAGGACCAAGAACAGAGGGTGCTGTTGGTGATGGTGGTTCTGCATGTCCTGATGGTTGCCTTAATTAATTACTAAGTTCCAAATCCAGATATAATTGATACACTGGAGTGGATAGCTCAACAGCCCGATGAAAGCTCCTCAGAGGTGGTTATACAGATGAGCGATTTCAATGCTTTGATGGAGCCGGACATAGATAGGAATTGGTGGCGGGGTCCATAGACCATTGTTGAAGTCAACCTACAAGTTAGCAAAGATGTTCTGGGCCTCGAAACTGAATGATATTTGGACAGCAAGACATTGAAGTGAGAAGGGGTATACATTTTATTCCACAGTTCATCACTCAGCATCCTGGTTAGACGTTTTTTAATTTCAGAAAATATAACAGGTTGGGTGTTTGAGGTTACAATGTTGGCAAGCATACTGTCAGATCACGTGCCAGTGATGCTGGCCTGGATGTGCCGGTGCGTCTGGGCATGAGGCTAAATTGGAGGTTTAAGAGCAAAAGTTTATCCTATCACATGTTTTGGACGGAGATAGCACGGGTCATTGATAACTTTATTTGGACTATGTGGGCTTGGGTGCCTCATATTCCACTCTAAGGGAAACCTTTGAATGCATAGGGAGTGAGGAGTGCATCTCCAGGGAGTCTGGGATACTGAAACGGTGCGTAAAGAGCTAGCGGATAGAGAGACGCACATTTAGCGCTTGCAGGTGGGCGCAGAGTGTGTGGGAGACACTGTCATACAAATGGAATTAAAGTGGTGCTTTATTGGTGTGCAGAGGAGGAGAGGGAGTGGTAATGCCAGCCCATTATAGAGCAGGATATTCACCAAGCAACTAAATCATTATCGGTCGGGAGGGCCCCGGGGCCCGATGGCTTCACAGCCAAGTTTTATAAGCATTTCGTGGCACCACGATTAGCACCTTTAATGCATACATTTGTGAAATCATATCAATCAGGATTTATACCGGGGTGCTCTACTTCTTATGGCCTGTGCTGGATGTCAGGGTTACTCTCTGCAGTTCGGCAGGGGGATCCGATTGTAGCAGCACTGCTGGACACTGAAAAAGCATTTGATTCTGTTGAATAGCCCTTCCTATTAGCAGTGTTTGAAAGGATGGGAGTGGGAGAGGGGTTCATCCCTATGGTGCCACTGCTCTTTATGTTCCCTAATGCAAAAATTAGGGTGAATGGCCACCTTACCTCAGTCATCCCGCTGGAGAGGGTGGCTAGGCAGGGGTGTCCTCTATCGCCCTTGCTGTTCACCTTGTTGATAGAACCATGGATTGAATTAATTAGAGATAGGCATGAGCACCGAGGGACACAGTTCTATAGACATTAGGTGGTGAAATCTCTTTATGCAGACGATATGGTGATTTACATTAAAAATCCACCGGATAGCCTACGGCCGATTATGACAGATGTGTTAAGATTTGGGGACTTCCCAGGATTAAAAATCAATGTGACAGAATTAATACTTTTTCAGCTTACTGATTGCGTAAGGTATTGTGATGATGATTTTGGGTTTCAGTGGCATATGGTCCATACCCGATATCTGGGGATAGACATTGCACTTTCCTCTGAGGTCTTATATCAGAGTAACTTCCAAAAGGTACTGGAGCACACTTGGATGGCGATGGATAGGTGGATGGTGCTGCATCGCATGGGAGGATTTCATTGGTGAAGATGATTCTGTTACCTCGCTTCCTTCATGTATTTCTAAGTGTACCTCTGGCGGTACCAAAGGTGTATTTTTGCAAGGTGCAAACTGAGGTTTCACAGTTTATCTAGGCAGGCAAGCAAGCGTGCAGGTCTTGGAAGAAATTAATAGCGCCCCCAGACAAGGGGGGTTTATCTCTGTCTGATTTTGAGGTGTATAATGCGGCAGCTCAAGCGGGGTTCCTGGCATACTGTTTCATGAAGGTGATGTATAAACAGCATGTAGAGGTGGAGAGGGCTCTGGCAGTGCCATCCTTGTCACGGGCGGTTGTGCTGACAGCTCCCAGTCAGTCATGTAAGGTAGAGAATACGGCAGAGCTGACCTGTAGTTCCTGGACTAGGATTTAAAGGAAACATAAGGGTGAGGTTTTATTCTTACCTAAACTCCTGATTATTCATGTCCCAGGGATACCGCTGACCAGTGAGATTGGATTTGTATGATGTATGAAACGATTGGGCATCTCCTGTTTTTGGGATCTTTTTCCCGAGGGACAGTTTCGCCCAGTGGAGTGGTTATTCAACAAGGGGAGGTTATGCCTCTGGATTTGTTTTTATATTTCATGTTAAAGGATTCCTTGAAAAGTCTGTTTACCAGGTTTCCAAATGACCCTGAGGTGGTGCCTATATTGGATGAAATGGTAGGAGAGGTAGATATCAGAAAGATTGTGTCCAAGCTCTATAGTAAAATGCAGGCAGCCAGAGTGGGATGGGTGGAGTTATCCCATAGGAAATGCGTGATATCCCTGGGGAAAGTGGTGTCTGATGAAGTATGGAAGTATTGTTGTATACAAATGAGGAATATTGCACTCAACAGTAGAGTTAAGTTGATCCATTTTAAGTACCTGCATTAATTTTACTATACCCCTGCATTGTTACAGAGGTTTTTTCTTATGTTACACAGGTGTGTGTTCGATGTTCAGCCATGCCAGCAGATTTCATGCATGTAGCATAAATCTGCCCTCCAGTGTCATGATTCTGGGAGTTTTTTTGATAAGCTGAGTAACACAGGGGAAGGGGGTGAAACCTGACCCGGAGGTGGCCCTACTAGGAAATACCAGACATATTACTGGGCGGATGTGGAAAATGGGAGGGTTATTAATGCTTCTAGCTAAAAGGAGAGAGGCAATGGTGTGGTGAAGGTTGAAACGTCTTACTCTGGTGGGGTTGAAAGGGGACATAATTTATTGTAACAAAATGGAAATGGAATATGGAAGAATGGTACATCCGAGTGCTAGACCTAAAGATATTTGGGACCCTTATGAAAATCTTCTTTCACAGGCTCTGGAGAATATGCCCAACTCTGTAGAGGGCACACCCTTAACGAGCATCCACAATGGTCATGTGAAACCTTAGTGCAGACCGCTCTAATGCGGATTGAATTAGTATTTACTGGTGGGGAGGCAAACAAGTATTGGAAATTGACTATTTGGGCATGACAATATGTTGATAGGCGCTCTGCATGTGTATATGGCATTGAGGAATGACTTTGAAATGTGATGTGGGGGGAGGGAGGTGGATTTTGTTCTGTAAGGTTGCTTTTGAAAAACAATTAAAAGAGTTTACAATTTTTTTAAAAAAAACAGTTATTTTATCCATGATGCAGAGCAAATAAAATTATTGCCTTTTTTATCACGAGGAGATGCAAAATACATGGAAAGAACAACATTTCCCAGCCCATCACAAACTCTCAAACTTCTCAATTGCTGCTCTTTCATCGGCCCATATTCGACCTGAAAGCAAACATCCCCTCGACCCCTTCATATCATTTTAAGTGTATTGTGGTTTCTTCTTCTCGCCTGAATGCTTTTTAGAATGCCTCACGTCAGTGAAATACGAAGAAGGAACCGCGCTGTCCACCTAATAAAAAAATAAAATAAATACCTAGTGGATTTTTACCAACACAACACAAGGCAAATCTACACGTGCGTGTGCCAGTCGTGAAACAAAGGAACAAAGGTGAAGCAAATCCTTGCAGTGTATTGGGCTGTGCAACTTTTCAATGACTATTCATTGTCTCTAAGGGAAATCCAATTAAACATGCAAAACAAACACGTTTTCTGTCAAACGTCAGGCAGGGCCCAGGTTCAAAGATCTGCCCCCACCAGGGGGTCAGACAGTCGGCTATCCGGCCGGGGGCTGCGACAACAGCAGCCCCCATCACATACACAACAAAGACCCAGGGCCTCCCAGGGTCCTATAAATGAGAGCAGCATGCTCAGAGAAAACACAATCTGTTTGTGGACCCTGAACGGGGACCCAACCAAACAGGAGGTTCACTGTTTACTCAGTGTCTTCCAAATCTTCTTGCTTCTTTAGGAAATCTTTGAAGTTCGCTGTACATCGCAGTGTCTTTTTTCTTCCTGAACATTGTAGTGTTCAAAGCATTTCATGCAGCTTTAACAAAGGAAGAAACAGGTGAGCCACCGCGCTGGGGCTACGAGGGAGGATAAATAGACATTTATGTCCGAAAAAGATACAATTTATTACAGTGGACCGGAACCCCGCGTTAAACGAAGACGGGGCAAGATAACACAAGCCAGTCGTAAACTCGGGCAGAGTTACAAGCCAGCTTGGGAGCTTGCCACTGCTCGACAGCCACGCAGATCTGGCGAACAAAGTTCCAAGCTCGGCGGGCCCAAAGACTGCAGAATTTAAAATAATTTCTGTAATATTTCAGGGCGACCTCACAGCGAACCAATTATTTAAAACTAGTAAATCAAGCCTGGGGGCTGCCCAATTTTTCTGAACCCGGGCAAGAAGGCACCAGTCAACAGCTGCCCAGCACGGGCAACAAATAGAACAGGCGAAAAGATCTCACCGACAACAACGTTTTAACCCCTTGATAAAACCCTTTTCTTTTCCCCATAGCCAGCATAGAAAAACATGGGGCCCAAACGGAAAACACGGGCACCCCCAACACCGGCACAGAAGCCCAAATCACCACAACTGCTAGCAGTCATTGAAGCGGCAGAACACTACTGATGGGCATGGGTTAGAGAAAACATGTACGGCCTACCCAGGGAAGGAATTACCAACCCACCCAGCCACGACGAGGTTTCTGCACCATTAAAAAGGAGAAAAATATCTGAAGACACCAGAAAAGGTACCAAAAAATTGTCAAAACTATGCGAAAATGTAGCAGAATTACAGCAACTAATGGTAGAAATAAGGGGGAAACAGACGCCGCTCACAAGGGAACCCGGGGCCTCAAGCCCCTCCATCGCAATAGAACCTACTATAACGGTTGTCAACGCACCCGTAACACTACCGATAGCAATCCTGCCACAACAAGTACAGCAGTTGCCAATAGCGCCCACAACTATAAATACAACAGCCTCCACAACTCCAGCAACTGATCCAACAGGTGCCCTAAAAGCATAGACAACACCAGGCACAGACAACACGGGCGCGAAAGGGACACACGGCAGCAATGCAACTGACATTGTAACAATCTGCAATGCGCAATTAGAACAAAAAATGAAATCTTTCCAAACAGAGATATTAAATAGATACAAAAGATGCCTGGCATGGAACATTGATACCACAATCAAAGAAGCCATATGGTCCAAGGAATTTATAGAAATGTTTTCCCTAATAGAAGCACAGCGCAAAGGGAAAGACGCTTTCAGAGACCTCCAAAAAATAGAAGAAAAATCTATTGCCAGAAACGCCCAGGTCGAACAAAACTGGGACAACTGGTTACAGGCCTTTGCCATTTTAGCAATAATATATGAAGAAAAATTCCCCATGGATGGTAGGAAGATCTGGGCATACGTTGATAAAATAAGGGAAGTAAAAGTAACGCAGAAGGGGAAGACATGGCTCGCATATGACATCAGATTTAGTAGGAGCATGTCAGAAAGGATGGCCATTGAATAGGATGAAGTCCAGAACGATTTATACACCCTCAACGCCGAACCTCCTTAGGAAGAAGATACCATGCATTTTTCTTCCAAAAATAGCAAAAATTCACAAGTAAACAAATCCCATGACAATGATGAGTCCAAACAAGGGGAGCAGCCCTTTCGGAGGACCCAGCCTTGGGCGGCTAAAAATAATGCCCACAGACAGAACAAACAGCAGGCTGTCAAATCCAACATCCCATGCAGAAATGTTGGGAAAAACCAGTGTACATGGGGTGAAGAATGCTGGTACAAACATGCCTGCACAAACTGCAACAGCGACCATGCAGCAAGCAACTGCACCAGACTACCAGCCTAGAAAGAATGATATCCCAGTTTTAGCACCAGGACAAACGCCCATCAACCCGGGCAATTTTAGGGACGCCCTAAACAGCTACCCAGACAAAGAAACCATCAGGATAATATAGCAGGGTTTCACCAAAGGGTTTGTCATCCCATTTAAGGGCACTGGGTCACAATACATCGCGATTAACCTAAAGTCAGCCAGGGACAACCCCCAGATAGTGGAAAGCAAAATCAAGAAAGAACTGCAACTGGGCAGGGTAGCAGGTCCTTGGGACGACATGCCCCTAAAGGACTTTTTAATATCTCCACTAGGCCTGGTCCCTAAAAAAGAACCCGGGAAAATGAGACTAATCCACCACCTATCCTACCCTAAAGGCCAGTCTTTAAACAACGGCATCCCACACACAGAATCCGCTGTATCTTACACGCATTTCCAAGAGGCGGTAAGGCTCACACAAGAGTGCGGCAGAAACGCCTTGATGGCTAAACTGGACATCGAATCTGCTTTCAGACTACTGCCAGTCCACCCAGATTCACAGCAGTGGCTAGGTTTCACTTTTAACAATACATTTTACGTAGATAGATGCCTCCCCATGGGGTGCGCAGTATCCTGTGCACTATTTGAGCAATTAATTTCCTTTTTTCAATGGGCTTTCCTAAAGCAGAGACCGGGGACAAAAATAGTACATTACTTAGAAGATTTCATGGTCATAGGGCCACCAAACACCGAGGAATGCAGCCGGGCTTTAGCAAAACTGGAGCACACGGCCGCTCAGTGGGGAATTCCCCTAGCGAAGGAAAAAACCACCAAACCAGACACAAACATAATTTTCTGGGCATCAAAATAGACTCAGCAAAGGGGCTCTGCAGAATTCCCAAAACAAAAATATCAGAACTCCTGGCTAAAATACAAAACCTGATAATGAGAGAAAAGGGGACTGTAAAGGAAATACAATCCTTATTAGGCAGCCTCAATTTCGCATCCAAAATAATACCTCAAGGGAGGATATTTTCCAGAAGCCTGGAGTTCAAAATCAAATCACTCACCAAACCCCACTTGCATATCCGGCTAGGCAGAGAGGTGAAACAGGACCTGGAAACATGGGGAAAATTCCTCAGAGATTTCAACGGATCTTTACTTTGGCGAACGCCTTTAAATACCCGGTCAAACAGGGTCCTATACACCGACGCAGCTGGGAGCAAGGGGTTTGGAGCCATACTAGACTCCGAATGGGTGGCAGGACACTGGCCCATTTCATGGCAAACAGCAGGGTGGACAAAAAACATCACCCTACAAGAAATATTCCCCATCTGGCTAACATTACACATCTGGGGCAGGCGACTAGTGAACACAGAACTTTTGATCTGGTTTGACAACATGGCTGTAGTGGGCTCCATAAACAAAAGTTCTACGAAAAGCCCTTTAGTATTAAAAGTTTTACGAGCCATTACAACAGTCACACTATAAGGAAACGTTATACTCAAAGCGAAGCACATTTCAGGGGCAGATAATAACATTGCCAATGCCTTATCTCGTTTCCAGTGGACAAGATTCTGAGAGCTAGCGCTGCATGCCCAAGAACAGATGACGCCAATACCAGCAGAATGCTGGGCAATAATGGGAAGACAAGAATAACGGCATCAACGCCAATGCCAGAGAGCACAGGCCGGGATGCCCAACAAAAACCAGGCACCTCTAAAACGGGTGCCAACAACACATTGGCATCAACGCCAGCACCAGAGAATGCGGGCCGGGATGACCAATACAAAGCAGGCACCTCTAAAACGGGTGCCAACAACAAATTGACATCAACGCCAGCACCAGAAAGTGCAGGCCGGGATTACCAATACAAAGCAGGCACCTCTAAAAGGGGTGCCAGCAACACATTTGCATCAACGCCAGCGCCAGAGAGCCCAGGCCGGGATGCCCAACAAGAATCAGGCACATCAACAATGGGTGCCAACAACCTCACAGGCTTCCTAACGGAGATGGCAGAGAGGGCGGTGGCAAGCACCACTGCAACACAGTACAGTAGGTGTTTGAAAACAGTATTTAAAGCCACAGGTGGAAACCACGTAGAACTAATAATGATTAAAGATATAGAAGTATTTTTAAAACGGGCCCGGGAACAAGGTTTCAAAAGGGACTGGGCTAAAAGACACCTGGTGGCAATTTCATACTTTACGAAAATACGGGGCGATTCAGACCCCACCCAGAACGCCCTCATCTCTTATGCAATGAAGGGATGGGGCAGAATAGAGGGTCCGAAAGTGGACACCCGCCGACCCCTTGATTTCAGCAAACTGGTGCAGATAGCAAGCCATTTAGAAGCCATATGTTGGGACCCATACGAGATAATGTTATTTAAAACAGCCTTTTTCCTAGCCTACTTCGGGGCTTTCCGGGTAGGAGAACTCATCGCGTCCAGCACAAATTCCACAAACGGCCTGGGCGTCATGGAAATCAGGGTGAGACAGGAGAGTGTTAACATAGAAATGCAACAGTCGAAAACGGGTGCAAAAAGAACCATCAATATGTGTTGCATCGATGAGGCAACAAATTGCCCAGTTTGCATCACCAACCTCAATTACACACAACGACCCAAAGTGGGGGGGGGAGTTTTTTAATCCACAAGGATGCATCGGCCCTAAACCGCTACCAATTTAAAGGAGTGCTGATAAAAGCAATCAGCAGAGCAGGGTGGGATCCCAAACAGTTTGGCACGCATTCCTTCAGGATAGGTGCCGCCACTGCAGCATGGCAAGGAGGTTTAGCTCCCCAACTACTAAAAAACATAGGGGGATGGAAGTCAGACTGTTATAAAAGATATATCAGACCAAAATTGATATAGCAATCCGCCCTAAAATGTTCTTTCTTTTCCCTACCTCCCACCACCACAGAAACAACAGGCGAATCGAGGACCACACTCCGATCAGCATGGCTAGTTGGTCACTCATTCGTTTTCAGGACAGGCAGAAGAGACCAAAGAAGGGCCACCTTTCAGAAACACCATTACTTCATGGTGGGGATACCGAGGGTTACGCTGGGCTGACGTCCACGAAACACTAGCAGAACTGGTGGCATACAGGGACCCCCCAGAATTCCTGATCATCCATCTAGGGGGCAACGACCTAGTTAACACAGCTAGACGCATCCTATGTGAAGAAATCTGCTCCTCCCTAGCAGGCATTTCGCACAGCTGGAGGAGGACGGACATATACTTCTCAGCCATCTTACCAAGAAAGAAATGGCTAGGAGCCAACTGTTACAAATCTATAGACATATCCAGAAGAAAACTGAACAGGACAATAGAGAGATTCTGTATGACAAGAGGACTGGGTTTCATAAAACACCCAGCCATTACACTAGGCAACCCAGACCTTTTTCTCCAAGACGGCACCCATCTGTCTAGCCAGGGCATGGAGCATTTCTTTCGGGAAATCAATACAACTCTTGCTCACAGGGACTGTCTCTAGGGCATACTCTTGAGGGAACAGGGTCAGCCGGTAACCTGTCTGCGTGTGGCAGCACGAGTCCGAGGGGGTAACCTCAGGACCTAGTGCCCAAAAGTATGATACCATCATGATATGTGATATTGTTATTGCCATAACCCATATCTGCACAATAAAATCCTACGGCCTTTTATTGCCAACACTTGATACAAGTTGTGAGCCTATCATTATGGGTGAGGGTGTGGGGTTCGGCCATTACTAATGCATGCATATGGGTTCAGCAGTTATGGGCAATGCTGCATGGGCATCCCAAAAGCGAGGCAGGGTAACTACTGTTACCATCGCCAGCTGGGAGAGGGGCAGCCCCAGCCTCCCCGCGCCTGCTCCTCTCCTCCCACCCAGCTACAGAGACACGCAGTCTCGGCAGCTCAAAAGCCACGGAAGAGTAAGGTGCTAACAGTCATCGCACCCTTCCTCCAAAGAGCAAGGTGCTAAGCGCCATAAGGAAAACAACCATCAGGCAGGGCCCAGGTTCAAAGTTCTGCCCCCACCAGGGGGTCAGACAGTCGGCTATCCGGCCGGGGGCTGCGACAACAGCAGCCCCCATCACATACACAACAAAGACCCAGGGCCTCCCTTGGTCCTATAAATGAGAGCAGCATGCTCAGAGAAAACACAATCTGTTTTTGGACCCTGAACGGGGACCCAAGCAAACAGGAGGTTCACTGTTTACTCAGTGTCTTCCAAATGTTCTTGCTTCTTTACCACAGAACCCGCCCACCCTACAAAAAGGGGAGAAGAGCAAAAAGAAGTACAAGGCACTGTACAGTGCCCACAACAAGTCGTGGGACACAAGAAGGCGGCACGGGTCCGAGGGGGTAACCTGAGGACCCGGTGCTCAAAATTATGATACCATCATGATATGTGATAATGTTATTGCCATAACCCATATCTGCACAATAAAATCCTACGGCCTTTTATTGTCAACACTTGATACAAGTTGTGAGCCTATCATTATGGGTGAGGGTGTGGGGTTCGGCCATTACTAATGCATGCATATGGGTTCAGCAGTTATATCTTATCTATAGAGTAAATAGTGCTCTACACCAGTGCTCTGGTAGTCAATAGATTAGGAAAAATGTGTGGCTCCTAGATAATGTATTACCTACTTAAACTAAGCGGATTTGGCAGCAACCTATTGACCTAGGGAAGGGGAAGTCAGGATTGCAGTATTTGGCATTTGGAAATGAACAATATGGTCGTCTTCAAATTACAGAAAAACTTGCACTTGTTAGCGCTGCTTCTGTAGAATCCACAAGGCAAGAACCGTGTCAGTGTGTCTTTTAAGCTGAAGCCAATAGACTGGTTGAACACCTCGTAATTCATCCATTGATTGGTTTGTGAGGCGATGGGTGATGAGAGTTAGCGGGTACTGCATCTCAAAATCAAACAATATGTCTATGGGAGAGGGGCCTAGACGTTTGGTGTTTCCCCGTGCTGTTTCCACTGGAAAAGTTGGAAGAATGGATGATCACTCTTCACCCATTTCAGTATCGGAATACCACTATACACAGAAATATTCTGAGGACCCAAGATTATGTACAACTATTCAGAAAATGTATCAGAGTACTTTTTCCACTCTTTGCTATTCTGTAGCTCATAGATTAAAAACTGGAAACTCTGCAAGTGAGATGAAAACGTAAAAGAAAAAAAGGACAGCAAATATCCCTGCAAGCATGTGTGGAACAAAAGAATGCTGGCACAGGTGCCATTCAGAGGTGAGGTGAATGCTGTGAAACCTGGATCCTACCTTTAGTTTGTAAATTCTACACAACAAAAATCTAAAAAAGAGTTAAAAAAATAAAACGTATTATCAAGTAAATATGTATGACATTCACTTGCACAAATCCCATCGAGTTCAAATGAGTGCACTATATCATTTAAATGTATGATACATGAACGTATACAGACATTATAATAAAGGTACATTTCCGGTTGCCAACAAGCGAACATAGGGCGTTTATTACTCTGATTCTCGCATGCATGGAACTTGCTAGAAATGGTGGTCGTGCCCATATTTCATCCTTCTCTTTAGCTGCTAAAAAATATAATGATGCGTCCCTTGGTAGCCTTCACCCCATTGCATGTGGCATTTGAATGAAACCTTTACATCTAGTTTCTCTATACAGGGAGAACAGACAAAAAGAAAGTGTAGTAATCATAGACCCAGCTCTTGGCAAAAAGGATAAAAACAGGAAGCCTTATCTTTGCCATTCCAGGTACAAATGACTTATTCAACTTAATGAAGGCAAACCTTGCACTCGTGGTATAAAACTGTTGATTAAGCCTAACATACCATAAAGTAGTAACTCTGAATTATTTTTCAAGTACTTACAATATACTGGGCCTGATTCATTCTTTCCGACAGGTCCATGCTCACTCTACTTGGCTGAAGCCCCTGCATACGCATATTTGTGCTAAGCGCTTTGAATCCTCAAGCATGGCTTCTGGGCAGAGAAGCCAACCCTCCCAATCAATAGCAGAAACATTTTCCTCAAATACGGTAATATACATAATTGTGTGCTATCCTTTGAGTCATGCAGCAATAGTCTAGCCAATATAGCATGCTCATACCAAACCTCTCCATTGCATAGATTGGTGCAGACTTGGTTAAATTAAAACTTTCCCACAAAATGCATTGTCAATACTGGAGTCACAAGTTCTGGTGGCCCCACATTTCTGCTTTGTAATGGGTCAAAGACTGTACTTTAGCTATGTAGGCATCAAATAGTATATCTACGAGTTGACATGCAAAGTGCTTCATTAAGTGCCTGAAACCCTCTCACCACACGTGGAATTGTTCCTGTCTGCCTGGCAATGTGCCCTTTACCATTAAATCCTGAAGTAAAACATACCCCACATGTGCCCTATGTGACCTTCTGATTTGAAAGACTACTGATTTTTTTAATTGTTTTTTAAAAATGTTATTGTTAATTTAGATTGTAAGAAACTTTTATTACATTTCAATTTCATTCCATTAACAACACAAGGAGAAGAGAAAACGCAACCCATAGAAAGCACCGAAACACCATGCCAGCAACAAAGTTGTGTTCCTTTTGTTTTTATCACAGAATGTCTTGTTGCAGTGCTTTCACCATGTCTGCCACTCAGGCGGCTTTGTGTTTAAGAAAGTTCACACTGTATCCATTGTTCTAGTAGTTACGTTTGTCTAACTCGCTCCTTTCGGAAACCCAGAATTTGATCCAGGAAGTTAATTATTGCACAGGTGTACATATAGTTACTGCCTGACAACATTTCCAAAATCTTTGGTCCGAACATCGCCAAGAAAATACTCCTTTGTGTATTTAGAGCTGTACACGCAATGGTCAGATGTTTTATAGATTCTATGTCAATTTTACAAAAGAGACACTGATCATCCAAAATTTCCGCTTGATGTCTCATATAGATAATTTCTTTTGTCGGATATAAATTCAATCTCAGCCGCAAAAACTGATTGTGATGATAGGTAATCTCACCAAATATTTTGGGATCTTATTGATCGCTCAAGCTTCACAGCTTAGATCTAATGATGACTTGAATTCGACTCATTTTCAGATGGTTTCAATCCAGTCACTGTCACTCAGCTTTTTCTTCACTGCACAAGGGTTTGTTTTAAGTGTGTCAGGCTGAAGGTAATCCAAATGATCTTGACATTTCCTGTGCATTTATTCAATAAGCCGGTGTATGACTACAGTGTCGTTAAGCTTAATATGCGATATGGTTTAGCAGATGAAGTCATTATCGCTTTTCAATTACATTCTTTTCCATAACACAATTTCTTGCAGTGATCGCAGCCCCAGATCATAACAAATTGCTCCAATTGGGACATATCTTGGCAGACGCAGGACCTTTCTCCAGAAGAAGTAGCCTTCTAACACATTCCATAGTGTCCAACTTAAATCTAGGCCAGCTTCACTTCCAAAGGTTATGGTCTCTCTGACCTTTTGCGTGTAGAACATAATCACTGGTTTAAGTGTGAATTTTCCATATTTTGCGTTTAATGTATCCCACTGTAGGGCTAAGCTTTTCATCCTTGATTTCAAGTCTTGCATCCTGTGTCACTCTCTTTATTAAAAAGGATGCCTAGATAATGGATAGAGTCTGTACAGTCAAGTTCTTCTTCTCCTGCCTTCCATCTGAAGTCTTTGGCTCTTTTGTTTCGGTTTGAGCCGAATGACATCATTTTAGATTTTTTTTTTTTACATTTATTTCCTGCTCGTTTTTTCCTAAGTGCTCTTCAAGGTGGTGAATTTGCCTCTGAAGCCCAATGTATGTGGTATCCAGGAGCACCAGGTAATCGGCATATATGACCCATGCTAGATGATTCCCATTTATTTGTGGTGGAAAAGCGTTGCTGCTCTTCAATGCTGCTGGTAAGTCTGCTAGATATAATTTGAAGATTAGAGCAACAAGGGGACAACCTTGCTTGACACCTTTTTTGGTTTTTATTTCATCAGTCACATCGCCTTCTGCGTTAGATCTGGTACGGATAGAAGTTCCAGTGTGTAATGCTACAATAGCTTCTAACAAATCTAAAGGATAATTACACGTTTCCAATTTGTTCCACGTGATGGAATTGTTGACACTGTCAAATGCCTGGCGCAAGTCGATGAATGCCAAGAACAAGCTTTTTTCCCATTTAGGACTTCAAGCTTTAACAAGTTCAGCAGTAGGTGATTTAGTTCCATCCCCACTCCTTTGGTAAAGCCGGTTGGTCTCACATCTATTATACTCTGATTATATACGAGTCTTTAATAGCTTAAAGTCTCTCCTCCTTTTGTTTCTTTCCTTCACAATCTTCTCACTATAAGGATGCTTTTTTAAATGACTGTCCTGTTTAAAGCCAGACTTTGTTGTTATGTGCGCTGCTCAGAGTGGTAAGTAATTTCGGATTCTGGCACCCTGTTTGTTCCATTCATTGAACTTGACTGTTAATTTGGAATCTCTCTGATTTATTCATAAATTATTTTTCCCTTGGTTTATACTTAACAGGCCAGGATGTTGTTTTCCAATTTTATTTGGCGCCAACATCCAAGTCATATTTAGGGCGTTGTGATCGCTATTAACCATGCTAGTCAATTTTACCGTTCTTATATTATGCAGAAAATTCCTTGATGTACATATGTAGTCTAGTGTTTTGGAACATCCATTTCTATGTCATGTTGGTCTTCCTGGGACATCTCCATTAGTCTGGCCATTCAACATTACACAGTTTCTTATTAACATTTTATGTACCCATCGCTTTCCTCGCTGATGAATTACATTTGACATGATCGCCATCTGATCCCTTATATTTCCTTCTATGTCAAGGCATGTTATGTTCAGATCTCCGGATACAATTTTGTGTTTTTTTTAAATATTTGATAGCACACTCGTCTATGAAGTTGACTACTGATGAAATCAGCTTTCCTGAGTAGATAATTGCTGGATTCCAGTAAATGTTAATTATCAGCAGGCATTCCGCGTGATTTATATCCCCGGGGATAGTGTCACACACACTCTTGTACACACACCTGACAATACTGCCACTCCTGCCCGTGCTCACCATGCCCAAAACTCTAGAATCACTATAGCTCGCCCCGCTCCCTCTTTACCATCTCATTTCCCCTTCACATCTCGGCACTCATGTGGGCCCTCTGATGACTCGCGTGCACTTGCACGCCTCAGCCGCAACAGAACGCTCTCCAGGTTGCATCCTTTCTTGCATTGGCAGCTTCCTTGGCACCTAGGTTACCGGCAGAACGCTACTATGCTTCCGCATGACCAGTGCTGTATACTCACGTGACCCGGAAAACCAATCACGTGACGCGGCAGCACGTCATGTGATGGGAAGTAATGCCAGAACCGCGAGTATTTAAACGCGGCTTTCCGTGGACTCGTTGCTTCACAGCTGTTCTTTGCAACCTGTTTGGCGTTACGTGTTCCTTTGGATTTCTTGACTTTTCTGGATTTATTTTTGACCTCGGCCTGTTTACTTGGACTTCGCTTGGATTATCTTGCTGGCTTTGTTACTTTGGATCATCCTCTGCATCGAACTTGGACTGTTCATTGGATTGCAAAACGATTTGCCTTTTGCATCTGGCCTTCCTTGGAACTTCTTGCTTCAAGCTTCACAGTATCAAATCACGTTCTTGTCATCAGGTGGTGCTCATGCCATTTTTGGGACTACTGTCTATCTGCCCACGTGAGTCCCGGACCCCTATCTCATAGGTTCATTACATTCCTCCTGATCCCTCTGGTAAGATCTTTTCACATTATTTGGTACTGTCATTTACTGTCATTTGCTTGGTACCTAATCAGTATTTTCTTGCAACGGATTGGGGTCCCAGAGGTTCGTGGTTCCGGAGTTGACCATCTCCACCTGTGGCCTCAACGGTCGCACAGGGAGTGACTTTGAGTTCTCTCTGTGTGGCATTTGGGGACAGAGGACTCTTCTGCCTACACAATATTCAAGTCTCAACAGATAGCCTGTGGAGTCGTTCCCTGAAAAAATAGTTTTGGATTAGTTGTGTTTACTAAAGTTAAGTTCACATTGTTTTTTATCATAGTAATTAGCCCTGAAAATGGCCTACCTAGCTGATTTTTCCCTGCTGCATTAAGTAAGATTGAATACCGTCATTCACTGGTACTTCACGTAGCCAGGTTTCTTGCAGGCATATTATGGTATGACCATCCTTGTTCACCCGTCCTTCTTTAAACTGATGCATAAATCTTTGTGTTCCAAGATATTAGGGATCCTTCCTCCTTTTTCTGTTGCTAATTTTGATTGAAGTCTTACTCTTTTTGTAGTTTGAAAGTTGCCTCTTGACATGTGTTTCCCTCTCTACTAGCCGCTCTTCCTTTGTGTCTTGTTTTTAATGAATTCATTTAAGGTCAAGTCATTGAGTGCAATCAACTTTATTGGCTGTTCCATATCGTCTTGTTTATTTAAGCCTCAATGGTAACTTGCTAACTCATATCCAAAAGAGAGCAAAGAGTTTTTTGCATTAAGTAGAGTGCTTTCATTAATTTGTGAGGATACATGTAGGATTACCCAGTCTGAACGGGATTCGGTCACATAATTGACAATATCAATATCGTTAGTCAACAGGGTCCTCAATGATGGAACACAATGTAACAGTTTCATAATATTTTGCATATTAAGATTCATTTAATTTTTCATCTAAAGAAGGTTTTCAAATTGTAATTTCCTAGTCGCTCACTGTCTCTAGGATCCTGCATAGCAATCTTGCTTCTGCTTTGCACCCTTTTTTTCTACTTGAGCTGATGTAAATTTTGGATTTATGTTAAGAAGGGGACTATCCCTCTTATCACTCTTCTCTCCAACGTCTTCACAGTCAAGATGTATTTTTCTGCTTTTTGTTGGTGCGTCTCCCCCCCTTAATCTCCTCAAGTCCCTTGTGGAACTACCACCCTCCTTCCCGTGAGAGTAGACTATGAGGTCTTCAGTCGGCTTGTAATGCCAACTGAGTTTGCTTTTGTGAGCATCTTTCATTCTCTTTGTCATCCATTCTCGGCCTCTTTTTGCTGTTTGTCATTGGTTCTGATTTTTGATGTTGTTCATTCACTCTTTCTTGCAACATTTTATTATTTCCTGGACCTTTTTGGTACTTATTCGATGAAATAACGCTACTGGCATTGGGGTGGTGAGATTTTTAATGAATGCCCTTGAACAATTGGTTTTACTTTTCTTTATGAAGTTTGTTTTAGCCCCATTACCTTTAACTGGGGGTTTCACCTGACTTTGAATGTCTACATGTGTCACTGGCAGTTTCTCCTTCTTTGTGGACTTTTATAAGATACCATAGGTATGGGTATCGGTAGGCTTGTTAACTGAAAAAGGATTTTCTGATCTACTTCTATCAGCACTTTTAATTTGATTTTTCTTTTGCAGATCAGCATGATTTTTTTGGAGCCAGTCACTGATAGCAATTCTTCATTTGCCATCTTCACCTGTGCATCATCCCTCTTGTTGTCTTTGACTTCGTATATTTTTTGATCTTGCGGGCCATTTGAACAAACATCCATGAGTAATTGCAGAGCTTTAGAGGTTATATGCAGCTTCTCCCAACCTAACATCTTGATAGGGATCCTCTCTTCACGTTCTGTTCCTGTTGTCTCCATGTTATGTTAATTACATCATTTAAGTTTTTTTTTACATTCTTTGTTGTCAGCTTTGTTTTTGTCACTCTTTTTATTGCAGTTACATTCTCGCTGCCCTTCAACATGGACCATTTTCTGAAAGTTGTGTCTCATCCATTTAGTTCAGTCAATCACTGTCTTCAGTAGATCATTTTTTTTTCTCTCATCTCATTTCTTGCTAGGTCGCTTAGCCTGTTGTGCCATTTGGCAGATGTTTCAGCTTCTACATTCAATCTGTTTTGGATGTTTACCACAAAGGTTTCAAGGAAAATTAGCTTTGAATGGATCATAGCTACAATGGTATCATAGTCTTCTAGGGTATCATTTAGAGACTCATAGGGCCTACTAGCTCCATGGCTGCCTCCAAACCGGGCTCCTTTTCCGGGTTCCTGCAATGGGGACTTACTGGGCCATTCCGACATAGGAGGACCAGGCAAGGCCTCCTTGCAGGAACCATTGCCCATTCCCATTTGAGCCCCCATAGGACTCAATGGGAATGGGGATGGAGGTAACAACGGGCACATTATAAGTGTCCCGTTGTTACCTCCTTCTTCCCCTCGCGGGACCCCGAAAGCACGTCTGGTTTTACCAGGTGTCCGATCCGGGTCCAGCGATGGGAACCATGTAATCAGCCCTGACGGAATAAAGGGGGCCTGTCACGTACCGGCCCCCTCCATTACGTGAGCGCAAGCCTCGTAATGAAGCTAATAGAGTTTAACAAAAGGGGAGATCGTTATTCTTGTTGCAGCCATTACATTATTATGGATTTGCGACTGTCAGCTGAATCAACTGCCTCTGTCGAGTGTTGTTCACTTGTTTGACATGGAACATTCAAACATGGTGTAGGCGATGTTCTCAACTGCAAACCATGCTCTGAACTTGAATTAGCGTGGGAATTTGATAGTCAACAAACCGCCTCTCTGCCTTTTTCAGGAGTACTTGTCTTTAGTCTACCTCTTCCATGTAAATGTACATTGTGCCCTCCCCCTCTTGCTCTTAACAGGTCTGCACTACTCATGTAGGTTAGTGCTGAGGATCCATGCGTTTTTTGTCTCGGTTTCTTCGTGTAGCGCTGGAGTGCCACTACCTTCATTCAACCATTCTCTTAACATCAAGAAGTCTGATTTAAGACATTCCGCCAGGCACACCTCTCTCATCACCATCTCATGATAATTCAGTAGCGAGTTCTTATTTGTCTCAGTCTTGTTTACACACGTTGCATTGGTCAGTATTGCTTGTTCTTTCCCATCGCAAGCAACATTTGGTTTGCCATCCTCTTCCAACTTATTTGATGTCCACGATAGGTCCACAGCAGATGGTAAGACTGCAGTTGTGGCATCTGAAATATTCAGCAGCAGCCTGCTGGTGTGGCTGTTAGATGTCATATTAAAAAGTCAGCAACCTTGGAAAAGTCCCTTACCTTCGAAGCAGCTTGATCACCATTGACTATACATGAGGGCAGAGCTCCCTTCCTAGCATTATTCACAAGCTGCACTCATGGCTTTTGGATCAGCGCCTCTTGATTCTCCTTTAGTGTGGTAGGACTGTCAAAACTATCAGCGAGTAACTCAGAAGATGACTCACACTGTATAGACTTTATTAGTTTACAGCCATCATGAATTCTGTAAGCTTCCAACAGATCTGTGACTGTGATGTCCAGTGTTATTTCAGGCAAGCTTACCCATTCTACTAGGGTTGGGCTCCGTGCATTTTCAATAGCGGATGTATTTATTGTATCATTTCTTTGGTGTTTGGATGGAGACAATAGGTTTGAAGAATGTGGTGGTGAGCGAGACTCGGGAAAGAAGCCAGAGAGGGGGAGTTTGTCAGGGCATACAGTTTCAGCTTGTGCTTCAGCGCCTGTCACCGCACCACTCACCTCCTTCATGGTATCACCCTGCAGCACCTTATTTCACCTGTCTTCCATTAGAAATTGCAGCAGTTGGTGTTGCGTTCATGTGCCCGCCCCCTCTGGTACTGCCGAGGTTGCCTTCATCGTCTTGGTTACTCAATTCCACTGTCTATGCAGTGGAAACAGTGGAAGTGGAAACAAGTAATGTCTTCAAGCCTGTAACTCTCAGCAGGCCCCCTGCTGTCACTGGGCGGTTCACGCTACTCTGGTTCGACTGGGTCAGGCTGGATTCGGCTGTTGGACTCTACGCGTGGGCACTGCATGCCACACGATCCTTATGAGGATCTTCCTTATTAAAGGCACACACACCTTTCCTGAGCAAAGATCAGGCCTCAAGCACACTCAGCACAATCAGTCCTTGAGCACACTGAGCACAAACACAATATTCTGCCGGTTAGCTGGGTCAGGGACTCGGCTGCCGGACTCTACACCACTGATGTATTTGTAATGTTTATTTTGAGTAATTTATGTTTCTGAAAAGTAGAACAATCATCAAATAAGGCCATTTATGGCCACAACCATTTACACTTTTTCTAACTATCCTTATATGTTGTTATTATGTAAGTTAAAAAAGATTGGGGTAGGGGAACACCTCTGCCTAAGTACTCTCTTAAGTGGAATAAGGGTCATACTCTTACCATACTCTGTCATACTTTACTATTACTCATGTTTTCATTTGAATAGAGACCAAGATATTGAGGAGGCCCAAGGGCATGCCCGTCTCCTTCAAAATAAACCAAAGGTGCTATGAATTATCAAGGTCGAAGCCAATTAACAGATCCATGAAGGCCAGATAGATTAGTGACCCACTCAATGTATCATTTTTTGCTGTAAAAAAATAAAGATTTATAACTTGATTAATTGAACCTAAACCTGCATAAAGCTCAATTGTGTATCAGCTGATATACAGGCCGATTCATGGAATTAATGTGCGCTGAAAATTTCCGCGCAAGCATGCGAAAGCGTGACAATCGCAGCGCAAGTGCGGAAATCGCAGCGAAACACGCGCACAGCGATTCATGGAAGTCCGTGCGCGTGTATGTCCATGGATGTGTGCTAAAATCCTGCGTGGCGCACGTGGGCGCACACGTCATCAAACAGCATGCGCTACGCGCACAGCGAAAGCGCACATAGTGCAGCGCACACAACAAAAGTAGGTGGAACACGGGGCGTAACACACGGAATGGGGAACAACGTGTGAAAATGTGGGCGTTACGGGGAAAGTACAGGAGGCAAATGTGCGGAACGCCCACCCGTGCACCTACAACACGTATTCATGGAATCAAACGGGGCTAAAGTGTGCGCCTAAAAAGACATGCTAATCCGGAAACACGTAAGCCAGCAGGAAGCAGGCCTTTGTGGACCCGCGCAGCATAAAAGTGCGCGCAAACAACAAACAAGCTCAGACGCTATGATGAATATACCGTTCCTCGCAGTAGTGGTCGTGGGATACAGCAGGAGGAGGAGGAGGATAGTCAGGGCCAGAATTTTTACACCCAGAACCAGCCTTTTTGGGAAGCCTGATGATCAGGTATATGGGAGGTACAGGTTTCCACCTCACATAATACTCGACCTGGTGAGTGAGTGGGAGGATGACCTCACATCACCCTACCTGTGCTCCAAAGCACTGAGCCCCTTGGAAAAGGTGTTCAATGTACTGCACTTCTTGGCTACTGGGTCATTTCAGCGGACAAGTGCCATAGTGGGGGGGGGTGTCACAGGCCACGCTGTCACGCTACCTACACCAGGTCTTGGCCATTATGACTGCATGCCCCTCAGTCCGCAGGCACATACATCTGCCCAGAACACCTGCAGAAAGGATGGCTGTTGTCCAGGATTTGTACGGGGTGGCACACTTCCCCAAAGTGCTAGGTGCCATTGATTGCACCCATGTGGCTCTACGTCCTCCCAGGGCATCAGAGCACATCTATAGCACCCGCAAGCTCTGGCATTCCATCAATGTGCAGGTAGTATGTGATGCCAAGGGAATCATCACCTCAGTATATGCCAACTATCCAAGGTCCACCCATGACAGTTTCATATACAGAATGTCAACCCTAAACCGTGACCTAGAGCCTGGGTGGCATGGTGATACATGGCTGCTTGGTGAGTATAAATGCCACTGCACATGCATGCATGTCAGATGCTGAGTAATGTCACAACCCCACTAATGATACCCATCATCATCTCCCCAGGGGACAGTGCCTACCCTCTGAGCACCCACATGATGACGCCAATTCGGAACCCCACCACACCACCTGAGGTAAGATACAACACAGCCCATATTGCAACCCGTGGCATAGTGGAGCGCACATTCGAAGTGCTCAAGTCACGCTTTCGCTCCCTTGACCATTCTGGTGGGCAGCTGCTATACATTCCCCCAGTAGTGTGCAGGATCATAGTGGCAGCATGTGTCCTACACAACATTGCAACAAGCTGGGGCCTGTCGGTGGACATGGACATGGTGGTGCCCCCACATCCCCAACCACATGCACGGCTGCTGCGCATGGGAGGGGAAAAGGCACGTGGTGAGGCATCCCGTATGCAGCTGGTGGCTAATTACTTCACCTAAAATCACACCCCTGTGCAGTGCACACAGCCCTGGCACATACCAGCTGACAATAAATGCTGATGACATAAGGGACAGTCAACTTTCACAACCACACCAGCCTGAGATTGGTCACCTGGAAGTGTTACATTGTGTCCATCCCTACCTACCCAAAGACAACCAATGCTGTGTCATTAAAAGACATACATTCATGCTGCATGAATGACTACCCCCTAGCAAATACAACATGAAAATAGCGCCATGTCACCCAACCCCTCCCCCTCTCCGCCACCCAACACACCATGGCATGTCATGCAATGTGAAAGCAAACAAAGCAATGCACAAGACCTGACACAAGTGTCACAAAGTGCACTGTCCCAAATGGAAACAGCCCACAGACAATATGCTCCCAGTAATCAATAACAAACAGCACACATGACCAAATACTTACCCCCAACAACACAGCATGAAACATTGCAAAAACATGACAGTACAAAGTCAAAGTAGTGGTAGTCTTACAACCTGAATAAACCAGCACATCGACCCCTTCCAACTGCAGAGTGTTGCTGCCACGCAAATGTGTCAATGTACTGCATACAACATTAACTCCATCTGCAAAGGAGACGGCCTTGTGAAGACATGAATAAGGTACCTGCAAATTTTGATGAAGACATGGATGCACAAGCACATATCAATTCACCATGCAGTGTTCAATACAACAACAATACCCACTGGGTTTGTCCACACAGTATTGACTACAGACTGCCCACACAGCTCATGGGAGCCCAATGTCACCGTGTAAGTCACTGTCACTTGGTCACACCCTTTGCAAGCCCATGGAAACGGGAAGCAGGAGGGGTGTGTGTGCCACAAACCCAAGCATCTAACCCAAACTCAGGACAAGCCTGTATGTGCCCAGCCGGAATACACAGTGGATGCCCACGGGAGCCACACAAGGCAACACACTGTAAAAAAAAAAAAAAAAATGGCCATGTGGGAGCAGGGGGGGGGGGAGGCCACCCAGGAGGTTCGAGGACAGGGTGCACACCAACACCCACCTGCGTTGATGTTGGGGAAAAAAAAATACCTCCAGGGGCTCATGGCCTGCACGGCTATGCCATTGTGGGAGAACTGCTGTCGGTCTCTTCACCCTCTGCTGCTGCATCAGGAGGTGGTGGTGCAATGGGAGGCAGCCTACGCAAAGCCCTGATATGGTCCTCCAAGGCAGCAAGCATGCGGGTCTGGAAGGTCTGATTCTGGAGGATGATAGTGCGGAGATCCCCATGCAGCAACTCACGGGTTGCCTGCATTTCTTCACGCATGGCCTCGCATGATGCCCAGATCTCCTCACGGGTTGCCTGAAGCTCAGCTGAGAGCGAACGTGTGAACTGCTCCAGCTGCTGTTCTGCCCTAAAATTTTTGGAAGCCTCAAGTTCAAGCAGAGTCTCCCTGATGTTATGGAGCTCTACCCTCAGGGCTTCCCTGTGGCCCTGTGACTCTATTGATATGGCTTCTCGCAGAGTCTCCAGTGCCAACCGTCGGTCCTTGTTGGACGCCAACATGTCTTCCCTGTGTGATTGGCAAATGGAGTCTGTTGCCTGCTGTTGTTGCTCCATCTGCCTTTCAGGGGGGATAATGGAAGTGGCCACTGTCTCCATTGCCTGAGCCATCATTTCAACTGATGCTGCCTGTTGGGTTGCCATACCGTACATGGAGTTTTCCCATACAGTATTGCCTGGTGGCGCACGGCCACCGCGTCAGCGGGCACCACACCTGTTTGGGGCAAGGCGATCTGCACCTTGCTGTGCTGGCACTGCCTGAGGCTGCAGGACTGCATTACCCCTCTGATCTGCTGGCCCAGGAACAGGATCAGATGTTGTGGAGTGTTCCCTGCATCCGTAACCGCCAAAGGCGGAACTACCAACACTGACATCCCCATAGAGTGTTCTACCCCTGGTGCAGGTGGGTTGGACAGAACAGAATCCCTGCCAGAAGCACTCACCTGCGATAGCACATATGTCTCATCATCTGATTAAGCACCTGAATAGAGGTCTGGGGAGGTTCACCCAGAGGCACCCCTGGACAGTATGGTCTGCAGTAACAAAGGGTTTTCACCCACCACCACACCACATTCTCCACTGGTGCCCGGTCGTGGCTGAGATCCCTCCTGGGTCTGTACCATCTCCTCAACCTCACCAGCATCAAGTGCGTCGTCACCTGCAAAAACATGAAATACAACAAATGCAAACAGTCATGAGCACCATAGCACACACATAGGCGTGACAAGACAGAGATCCTGTACATGATTTACACATGTCCCACATGACTATAACCCGGGCATGCATGCACTGCCAATGAGTTGGAAGGGGAGGCAGAAAGCAGACACTGAGGACACCAAGATGGAAAAGCAACACACTTGCTGCATGGTGTGTAGAACTGGCATCACACATTAGCCTGTGAGTGGCATGTCCAATACACATACATGACCCATGCCAGCACACAGATAGCATGTAGCATAGCCATGGTACATTAGACAACTACACCGATATATCTGTCATGATGCCTACCTCCAAGGAGCTAGGCCGGGCCCAGCAACCCCAGAGGCAGACATCATTTTCCCCAGGGAAGTCTCAGCGGGCCCAAGTCGGGGCCCTTTGGACTCAGTCCTGGCGCCTTAGGCGCCAGGCTCATAGCGGACCCCAGTCCTGGCACCTTAGGCGCCAGGCTCATAGAAGAGGATATGTGTTTAAGTGCTTGGGTGCACACTTACCTGATGCAGACCTTGCTGCTTCATCCAGGCCCTCTTGAGGCCTGAATGGGAATACTTTACCTGTAGGACTACTTCACCACCCGGGTGTGGTCGGGGAAGGATACATACCTGATTGGTGGAAGGATACATACCAGGAACTTCTTCCAAGGCTATTTAAACCCCACCCGAACAGCCACACATGCTTCGCGTTGTTCTGCACCTAGCAGCTGGACGCTCACCGTGTCAGCTCCTGCATCCTGACTTCAGCCACGCCTGCCAGCACCCTGGAACACCTGCAAGGGGAGAAAGGAAGGGAATAGGAGAAGAAAAGCCCTTACCTGCTAAATCTGAATCCCGGAGTCATTTCTCCAATGGCCCTGAAAAGGAAGACATCATTTTAAAGGCATTTTGTTTCGATCGCTGCAGCGCTGCATTTTACTCACCTTTGCAAGGCGCTTCCATCTTCAGCAGCGATCTTCCGGATTCAGCTACGCCCCGGCGCCTAGAGGAAAAAAGACAAGAACAAAGGTGAGAGGGAGAAAAGGAATAAGGAAAGCTCAGTTTCCTTTTAAGTCTTACCTGTTGGATTATTCCCACTGCATTTCGGGTCCTGCCGCTTCCTGGCATCTCCAGACCCCGGCCCAAATGGGGAAAAAAGACAAAGACATTGAATGAGCGAATGCAAAGACATTACCTGAGCGCTCATCCAGAACTGTTTCACTTCGGGTCGGCGCCATATCTCCGGCACTCCGAACCCTGGCCCCTAAGGGGAAAAAGACATAAGCATTAGCGCTTGCTGCAATTAGACAACGAACATTATTATTAAGCTTGAACTTTTGAACAGAACTTTTACAGCGCCTTACCTGAACAGTCAAGCTTACCTGAACTCCCATCAATCCTCAATCCAGTGAAGTAACTGGGTTTCAACGTGCCCCTGCATCAGAAGCAGGATGGAGAGCTCATCCTTCCAAACCCTAAGGTGAGGCTTTACAGGGAATCGTGGAGGAGGTATCGTGGAGGGTTGGAAGGGAGTGGGAGGATTGAGCATTGTTCCACAGTTGGTAATACTCCCTTTTCACGCACAGGAGGGTATCCAACGAGCCAGGGAAGCCAGAATAGAGGGGCCCTTCCTGTCCATCTTCAGAGTTCTGCGCCTTCGACGCCGCGCCTCCGTGGGAACCAGGTGAGCGTTACAGAACGCGAAGCCTTACCACAATCTCCCACCTGGGCGCTATGGAGACTTCCGAGACAGATCAGCTGGCCCATCTTTTAGGGGAATTACGGGCAGAAGTGCACTCAGCCCGCCAGGAGACTAATGCTCTCAGAAGGGAACTAATCCTATCCAAGGAAAGAACTGATGATCTGGCCAAAAGGTTATTGCAGGGCCAGGCAGAGCACACTCCTTTACCTGTTTCCGGAGATATTTCTACAACAATGGGTTCGAATAACCCGGTACAAATCAATCTACCTGGACACATGACTTTGGCCCCGCCGGAACGTTTTGCGGGGGATCCCAAGAAATATGCCTTTTTTATGAACCAATGCCGTTTACACTTTTTATGCAGGCCCGGGGCCTTCCCCAACGACCAGACCAAAGTAGCCTTTGTACTATCTTACCTCAGTGGCTGTGCTGCCGATTGGTCTATTCCATTGGTAAATCAGGATGATCCCATTCTCCGGGATTTCCAGGGCTTCCAGGCCAGCATGGAAAGATTGTTCGCTCGACACTCGCAGGGACAGGCCCTTGACAACGAACTGCTATCCTTACGACAAGGTAATCAGGATCTTTTGTCCTATATCGCCACCTTTAATAGACTAGTTGTGGAAACCGGATGGCCTGAAAATAAAAGGATCACATTGTTTCATCGAGGCCTGCGCGGAGAGCTTAAAGATGTTATAGCTCAGATAGTAGATCCACCCCAGGCCTGCGCAGACTACATAGACTTAGTGGTTCAACTTGATCACAGACTTCAAAATAGAAAAGCAGATCGGCTCAAGTATGAAACCAGAGTACCTATCAAGACCCACGTTAACTCCAAGAGTACTGACGTTTCCGAACCTATGCAAATTGGCAGTGTTAAAGGACCATTAACGCAGAAGGAACCGAAATAGCCTCAGGGCCTGTAACGCATTCCACAGTTGAAATCACTCTGGTGGGTCAGGACGGACATTGGGAAGCAATCGTGTTTGATGTGATCAAGGCCCCACAATTTCAAGTACTTCTTGGTATCCCTTGGTTAGAAACACATAATCCGAGAATAGACTGGCGAGCAAAGAAGATAACTTTTCCTGATTGTGAACCAACCTGTTACCCAAGGAATCCAGCTATGGGTCTAGCCTCTTCCACCCATGTACAGCTACCATCTGAATACCAAGAATTCCAAGACGTTTTTCAGAAAGAGCAGGCTAACACCTTACCTCCCCATCGATCTTACGATTGCCAAATCGACTTGGTGCCCAATGCACAACTACCTTGTAGTAGGATTTATGCTCTTACTGAACCTGAGAACCTGCATTTGCGGCAGTATTTGGATCAATACCTGGCCAATGGCTTCATTCGCCCATCAAAGTCACCAGTCTCTTCCGCTTTGTTCTTCGTACCTAAAAAGGAAGGAGACCTTAGGGCCTGTATTGACCACCGCGCCCTAAATCAGATAACGAATAAGAATCGTTACCCTTTGCCCCTGATACCTGAGCTTATCGACCAAGTAAAAGATGCTCGTGTGTACACCAAGCTAGATCTCCAAGGTGCTTACCACCTGGTACGTATAAAAGAGGGCGACGAGTGGAAGACTGCATTCCGCACCAAATTTGGGCTCTTCGAATATCAAGTAATGCCCTTCGGTTTGTGCAACGCACCTGCCGCCTTTCAGTACTTCATGAATGATGTTCTTCGGGAACTTATCGATGTTTGTGTCATCGTTTATATTGACGACATCCTGGTGTATTCCTCCTCAGAATCTGATCACAGAAACCATGTTAGGGCAGTTCTTGAGAAATTGCGCCAGCACAAATTATTTGCCAAGCTCAAAAAATGCGTTTTTCATACGACAGAAGTGGAGTTTCTCGGATTCATCCTGACACCTCAAGGAATCCGAATGGACTTGCGGAAAGTGGACCCCATTCTCAAATGGCCCTCTCCTAGCTCTGTGAAGGGAGTGCAAAGCATGCTTGGCTTTGCCAATTTCTATCGAAGGTTCATCCCGGAATTTTCTCAAACTGTTCAACCCATCACAGCTCTCCTAAAGAAAAATAAACGCTTTGAATGGACTCTTGAGGCTGAACAAGCCTTTCAGGACCTGAAAACCAAATTCACCTCTGCACCTGTATTGAAGCACCCGCGCCCAGATCTCCCTTACATCGTGGAAACCGATGCATCCAGTTCGGCCATGGGAGCTGTCCTGTCGCAAAGAGACCCAGAAACTAACCAACTACACCCTGTAGCCTTTTGGTCCAGAAAATTCTCTCCACCTGAACTCAATTACGCAATTACCGACAAAGAACTACTGGCTATTAAATCAGCTTTCAAGGCTTGGCGTCACTATCTTCTCGGTGCAAGACACACCATCACCGTAATTACGGACCACAGAAATTTGCAGTATTTAAAGACGGCCAAAGCTCAATCTTCGCGACAACTCCGATGGGCTTTATTCTTTGCGGAATTTGATTTTGTAATTACCTATCGCCCTGGCTGCAAGAATGGTAAGGCAGATGCCTTATCCCGGATAGGCATGGAAGAACCCAATTCGAGTTTAGAACCTGTGGCAATCATACCGGAACAAAGAATTCTGGGCTTGACTTCATTGCAAACCATTGAGGACATCCAAGCTCAAGTAAAACAGCTTTTTGACTCTTCTGCCTTACTGGAATGGAGTCAAAAGGGTCCTCACTACACCGTTAAGGATGATTTACCCTACTTCCAAGAGCGGTTATATCTGCCAAGTAAAGAATTGCAGGAACTTGTCATTACCCATCATCATGAATCATTAATGGAAGGACACCCCGGTATCGCGAAAACAGAAGAAAAGATCAAACGCCACTTCTGGTGGCCTTCTTGGAGAAAAGACATAAAGTCATTTGTGTTGTCTTGCGGAATCTGTGCCCAAAATAAGAGTCAAAAGAAAAGGCCAGCCGGCCTACTTCAACCTTTGGACATTCCACCAGCACCTTGGCACACCTTGTCAATGGACTTTATAACTGACCTGCCTCCTTGTGGTGGTTACAACACGATTCTCGTAATAGTGGATCTATTCTCCAAAATGGCCCATTTTATCCCTTTAAAAGGATTGCCGTCAGCTTCCACCTTGGCCAAGGAATTTATGGAAAATATAGTGCGGTTACATGGTTTCCCTTCCATATTAGTCTCAGACCGTGGAAGTCAATTTATCTCCCACTTTTGGAAGAAATGTTGCCAACTAGCACAAATAGACGTGCGGTTATCCACCAGCCACCACCCCCAGACCGATGGACAAACCGAGAGAACCAATCAGACTCTCGAGCAATATCTGCGGTGCATGTTACACCAATCCGAGTTAAATTGGAAAGACATCCTTTGGATTGCAGAATATGCATACAACAATTCAGTGCATTCTGGAACCGAACAGACTCCTTTTTATACCCTGTATGGTCACCATCCTCGGACCTCTGACCTAGATCCACCTCTGACCCTGGAGATGCCTGCAGTAAATCACCTACATTCCACAATAACCCAAGCCTTCAAAGAAGCTACAACCCACTTACAGCAAGCCAAGAAAAAGTATAAAGAAAACGCTGATTTGCACCGAAGTAAAACTCCTCCTTACCAAGTAGGAGATCAGGTATGGCTAGCAACTAAACATCTACCCCTCAAGATTCAGCGAACTTTTAATCCCAGATTCATTGGGCCTTACCCCATCAAAGCTATTATCAACCCAGTGGCCTTTAAACTCGATTTACCATCCAACATGCGGATTCATCCCGTTTTTCACACATCTCTTCTAAAACCAGTACAACCTGGAACCAGACTGTCTGAGCCCCCAGGCCCTGTCCAAATTGATGGAGAATTAGAATTCGAAGTGAAAGACATTTTAGATTCCAAGATAGTTAAGTCGAAACTCTTCTATCTTGTTGATTGGAAAGGATATGGACCTCAGGAAAGATCTTGGGAACCCAGTAACTATGTTCACGCACCACGATTAATTCAACAATTCCATCAAAGATTCCCGCACAAACCAAAACCCCCGAAGGAAAAGACCTTGGGAGGGGCCTTGAGGGGGGGTACTGTCATGATGCCTACCTCCAAGGAGCCAGGCCGGGCCCAGCAACCCCAGAGGCAGACATCATTTTCCCCAGGGAAATCTCAGCGGGCCCAAGTCGGGGCCCTTTGGACTCAGTCCTGGCGCCTTAGGCGCCAGGCTCATAGCGGACCCCAGTCCTGGCGCCTTAGGCGCCAGGCTCATAGAAGAGGATATGTGTTTAAGTGCTTGGGTGCACACTTACCTGATGCAGACCTTGCTGCTTCATCCAGGCCCTCTTGAGGCCTGAATGGGACTACTTTACCTGTAGGACTACTTCACCACCCGGGTGTGGTCGGGGAAGGATACATACCTGATTGGTGGAAGGATACATACAAGGAACTTCTTCCAAGGCTATTTAAACCCCACCCGAACAGCCACACATGCTTCGCGTTGTTCTGCACCTAGCAGCTGGACGCTCACCGTGTCAGCTCCTGCATCCTAACTTCAGCCACGCCTGCCAGCACCCTGGAACACCTGCAAGGGGAGAAAGGAAGGGAATAGGAGAAGAAAAGCCCTTACCTGCTAAATCTGCATCCCGGAGTCATTTCTCCAATGGCCCTGAAAAGGAAGACATCATTTTAAAGGCATTTTGTTTCGATCGCTGCAGCGCTGCATTTTACTCACCTTTGCAAGGCGCTTCCATCTTCAGCAGCGATCTTCCGGATTCAGCTACGCCCCGGCGCCTAGAGGAAAAAAGACAAGAACAAAGGTGAGAGGGAGAAAAAGAATAAGGAAAGCTCAGTTTCCTTTTAAGTCTTACCTGTTGGATTATTCCCACTGCATTTCAGGTCCTGCCGCTTCCTGGCATCTCCAGACCCCGGCCCCTATGGGGAAAAAAGACAAAGACATTGAATGAGCGAATGCAAAGACATTACCTGAGCGCTCATCCAGAACTGTTTCACTTTGGGTCGGCGCCATATCTCCGGCACTCCGAACCCCGGCCCCTAAGGGGAAAAAGACATAAGCATTAGCGCTTGCTGCAATTAGACAACGAACATTATTATTAAGCTTGAACTTTTGAACAGAACTTTTACAGCGCCTTACCTGAACAGTCAAGATTACCTGAACTCCCATCAATCCTCAATCCAGTGAAGTAACTGGGTTTCAACGCGCCCCTGCATCAGAAGCAGGATGGAGAGCTCATCCTTCCAAACCCTAAGGTGAGGCTTTACAGGAATCGTGGAGGAGGTATCGTGGAGGGTTGGAAGGGAGTGCGAGGCTTGAGCATTGTTCCACAGTTGGTAATACTCCCTTTTCACGCACAGGAGGGTATCCAACGAGCCAGGGAAGCCAGAATAGAGGGGCCCTTCCTGTCCATCTTCAGAGTTCTGCGCCTTCGACACTGCGCCTCCGTGGGAACCAGGTGAGCGTTACAATATCAGTGAATGAGTTCTGTCACCCATCCATGTGAGATAGACATGATGAGATGAAAAATGCTAATAGTGTAGCAAAAGATGCATGTGCCACACACTGCAACACATCCAGTGTACAATAATACAGTGATTGTAGGCAGATGTACACATCAATGGTTGCTCACTTTAACATGACAGCAAACAACTATCATGTTCCACATTCAAACAGGCCCCAAAAATTAATGTGAGCAGGCCAATACTCAATCAGCCTGAATGGTCTAATCATTCAAATAACAAGGCAACCAATGTGGGCCAATGTGGGGTGTAATCAATGACAGAAGCATGTCACATATGTGGCATTAGGGCTGAAAAATGCATAGCAAAAATGGGAGAATTGAAACAATCAGCCAGAATGAACACTGAAAAAATCTGAACAATGTTGTTGCAAGATGACAGGTCAAGGGCAACTGCAGTAATGTGGCGCTAATTGGCTACTGTGGGCAGAAGGGATATTGTCATACCCAAATCCAAGGCATCATAGGTCTTGGTGCAGGCATTGGCTGCAGGGTGATGTTGGCAGGGGCAACGTCGGTCTGATGGACCTGGACCGACACTGTCCTGGCTGGGAGACTCAGAGCTGGGGCGGATAGTGCTGCAGCTGCCCCTGCAGCCTCCCCACCCTGCCTACCTGGGGCAGCAGATGACATTGCTGCCCCAGATCCACGTGGCCTGGTGACAACAACTCCACCACCACACATGGCTAAGACTTCCTTACCTGGAAGTCAGTCTGGGAGTCTTCCTGTGCCAGTTCAGGTGCCACAATGGGCCGGTCCAACAAGGGTTGAGATGGGATGGTGTCAGCTACGTTTCCCACAACCATGGGGGGGCGGGGCATGGGTGTCCCTGATTATTCCTCCACACATGAGGGTCTAGGGGCACCCTGCAAATCCTGGCCATGTCCCCTACCGTGCCCACCACACCCAACTTTTGAAGTTCGGCCACCTTTGCTTCCCTTACCGATTGGTTGCCTCCCAACCATGGCACTGACGTTGTTGTGCATATGGGAGTAGCAGTGAACTATTGTCCTGGGCAATTGGGGGTGAAAGGGGTAGGGTACTACATGGAATTCGTACCCTAGTGCTCTAGAAAGGCTGTCTGTGACCCCGGGGGGAAGATGATGGGTCACGCAACACATAGGCACCCCGAAAACAAAAATGAACGTGCATGCAACCCCTGGTAGACCACGTGCGTGGAAAAATGAACCCGCACTATGCTGTGGCACCCAGAAACACAAAAATAAGCGTACGTGTAATACATGCAGCCTGCTACACGCAGCCTACTATGGCCTCTGAAGGGGTACGCAACACACGGGGCAAGCACAGTTGGTAAATACGTGCATGACTCACCGTATGCCTGGAAAAAGAATGTGAAAAAGACACGTGTGTGCGCGTTGGCAACACCCCCGCCAAATGAAGAATTGTACGCTGTCTGAGGAAACAGGACAAAAGAAGAAGTGAACGCTGTTTGAGGAAACAGGGCCAACCAAAAAATTGAATGCTGTCAGAGGTAACAGGGAGTACGAACTTGAAACGCTGTGAAGTAATCGCGTGTGAACCGACAAGAAGTACAAAATTCACCCACTCGCACTCCATGAAAAGCACGTACAAGTAAATGTCGTCCTACACGTACCTTTTAAACCGTCCCACGTGTACAACGTCACTTACGCGTGTATGCGCTAAGGCGATTTCCTCCAATTACACGAGCTCACACTCGGACGTGCAGTTTTTGCATGTGTATGATGAACATGCACCCGTGTTGAGGGAAACGCCCTTACGCGTCACGTCACAGACACGCTTACGCGCTAAAGGGCCTTTGCTCCAATGAATTTGCGTACGTGAGGTGTATTCACGTGCTGATTCACTATGCACCCGTCACAAGGGAAACTCCCGGCACGCGTCACGTCACAGACGCGCTTATGCGCTAAGGCCCTTTCCTCGAATTACACGCTGACGTGCAATTTTTTCACGTGCCAAATCACTCCGTATCAAGCTGGCCACGTGACAACACACGGAAGACCACGCTCCTGCCCAGCAGGCCGAATTACTGCCCCCAAGAGCCCTGAGCACGCTCCCACCTGCCATCTGCTGCTGCCTGCCTGCCTGCTGCCCACATGCCCTGCTATTTGCTGCCTGCACATCAGCCAGGGGTGAAGTTGCTGTGACCACCCCTGCTGGAACTGAAAACTCCCGACTGGGATACCATCACTCCACAGCTCAGCCCCAGGACCCAGTTGCCCACCCACACCTGCCTCTGGGGTTTCCATGTCGGGCACAACACCATCTGGCACCACTGGCAACCGCCAGCCAGAGAGGCAGAGGGCCACCAGCTTCAGTGCCAGGGAAGTTGGTGTCCTGGTGGAGCATGTCCTGGGCAGTATGATGCCCTCTTTGGAAGTTTGCGCGCCGACTATGAAGGACGGAGACTAGGATCTGGATGGACATCGTGACTGCCATCAATGAGGAGGGGGTCGCAGTCCGTGACATCAAACGTCAAGAAGCTCTGGGAGGATTTCAGGTCCAGGATCCTCGACAAGGCCTGGAGCCTCTTGAAGGAAGCGGATGCCAAGGGGCACCGGGGCCACCTGTCAGACCACCAAATGAGGGTCCTGGAACGCATAAGCCCAGCGCTCCATGTCCAGGTCCTTGAGAGGCAGACCCATCAGGAGTTGAGCGGTAAGTGTACATGCATACTGGTTGGACGTTGTGCGTGTCGTAGTGTGCCAGTAGTGTGCAGGTTGCACATGTGTTTCTGTAGGGCCATGTATGGATGTGTATGTACAGGGGCGTTAGGCTGACACATGCGAGTGCTCTCATGTGTGAGACACATGGATGGTGTATGCGTGGATAAGCATGCAGGCCAAATGCAGATGTGGGAGCACACATGTTTGAATTACTGTTTATGTACGTTGGCATGGTTGTGGTGTCACACATGGATGTTGGTTCCAGCTGCATGTATCTGCACTGTGTACGTGTGCATGTGTGTGTATTTGACAAGTGTGCAACTGTGATGCAACATGGATGCATGTGGCACTGACATGTAGAAGGCTGAATGCCAGATGTGACATGGATGGCAATCTCATCACTCTGACAGTTGGTGGACATGCACACATGCATGTAAGTGTGTTGGTGTGTGTGCATGTGTTGTGTACTCCCCGTGTTTCATGTGACGTCAGGCTCACCTTCGGATGCTGATGCTGTTGTATGTGTATGGAGGGTGCTGCCTGGTGCAATATTGCTGTGGAATTACTCATGTGTGTGAGTAGAAATTACATGTGTGTTAGGGAGTGTGATGCCATGTCTGAAGTTTGACACTGCCACTCATGTACAACTGTCATGTGTGTATCAGTCCATTGTACAGTGCCCTGATGCCTGTGTTCTATCTCTCCCTGTCTGCAGCGTCAACTGATGAAGAGGGTGGAGAGGGTGCTGTGGAGAAAGCGGCAGGGATCACACTACCAGCCGGATGCGCAAGGCCCGGCTCCCCTCCCAGATTGTCATCTCTGCGGGGAGTGAGGAGTCTGGTGCCGCATTCCAGGCCGCAGCTGCTGAGGGTAGGTCCAAGAGGCGGAGGTTGGGGATGGACTCCTCGGCAGCAGACGGGACAGCTGAGACCCCACAGGGTCCGACGGAGGAAGATGGCATGGAGTCATCCAGGTTGGTGGGGGGTGTGGAGGAGGAGGAGTCCTTGGAAGGGACACACACGGGGTCTGGAGGTGGGGATTCCATTGGTGCCAGTGGTGCAGTGCAGGGGCAGGGACAGGAGGCAGCACAGGCCGCCACGGAGGTGCCTGTGTGTAATCCTGTCCCTGATCATTTGACTGCATCATCCGGCACCAGCAGGGATGCCTACGTCCAGACCCGTTTTCAGGGAGGGGATGGGCGCACAACAACTGGCCTTCCTCCCCCTGTGGACGTGGCTATCCGGGACCGTGTTGAGTCTGTCTTGGCTGGGATAACGTTGCGTCAACGGGGCATGCAAGGTGACCTGCTGTGTTTTTGTGAAGACACTGCATGTCATCTCGGATGCCTCTTTGACCGCGTTGACCTACTGGGATGGGACACCAGTGCTGGTTTCCTCTGTGTGCTGGACCTTCTTACGACCCACCCCCTCACCTGAACCCCCTACGCGCCAGTCGTCCTCCATGCCATGCGGGGCAGGAGGACCCAGGATTGCAAGTGTCTTCTGTGTGGCAGCGGTTGGGCCACGCCACAGATGCAGAGCGGCAGTGGGCGGAAGAGGCACGGCTCACAATGGTCAGGGCGCAGAACGCCATGCGGAGGGCACTGAGGCGGGCCAAGTGGCTCGAGGCAATTCGCAGGTAGTTGGAGGCCAACATGTCATCGTCCCTGCGAACCCTCAGGGCCATGGAAGAGGACCGCCTCCAGGACATTGAGTGGGAGTTTGATGATGCCCTGGCCCGGGACATCCAAAAGTGAGCCGTCAGACTAGCCCGCGGCCATTGTAAATAGTTAGTTAATGTTAGGTTTTTGGAGGTTACATAGACATATTCCCATGCGCCCACACTTTACCAAGCAAGGAAGACAAATGACTCACTTCTTGGTGTTCAAACTAAACTTTGGTGTTTTTATTAGTGTGTTAGGGAGAATTCTCTGTTTAGGCTGAATTTCCTAACCTAGTGAGTCCCCCAGCAGCTTTGCTGGATTTCTGGAGTTTGTTTTTTTCAATCCTGCCAAGAGTGAGACTCTTTTCTCCCACTCTTGGACATGTAGGTGTGTGTAATTCCTTTGAAATGTCAATGTGTTCGATGGGCTATGGGGTCTTTTACTCCATCGGGTCTCATATGTTTTTCTATGTGTGTTACACCGCACCCTACGTGCCGTAACACTGGGGCGTCCTAGCGGGCCCCCACCATAGACTCCATACCAGGGGACTGACTACTGTCTCCCCGGGCATGTAAAGTCACCATTGGCTTTACTAGACCTAAATTTACTAACAGGACTAGGAGAAACCATCTTATTGTGGACGTACTAGTAGGGGTAATTCGATTACTCCTAGACCTGTTACTCGAGGGGGCACTGTCCCGTCCCCCCTCGTCGAGTTTTGGCTGGTGGCAGTGGAAACTACTTGTTGTGTTCGACCCCGAGCATAACCCTATGGGATTCGTCCCATTGTTGGAGATTGATACTTTTTCTGTTAATCTCTAACGTACCACCGATCTACTTATCGTAAATAAGTTTATCGGATGGTATTTTCTGCCAGAACTCGGTTTGTAAAATGGCGTCTGTGTTCGTCTCTGTGACTCCTAAACCAAAGGTTGAGCCCTTTGTTCCACTTTTGGCGGGCCTCTGTACAGAGACCCTCCGAAGTGGTGCCATTCTGTCTGGGTTACCTCAGGGGTGTGGGAGGGGGTTTAGGCACCCTGGACCGAGTTGCCTTGCCAACTCAGGTCGCACTCTGGAGTAATTGGCCCAAGTGGTGAGCGTTCCCGCTCACCACTTAGGATGTGTTGATTGACAGCTAGGCTGAATGAATGGGGGTTTTCTGCATAAAAACAGGGCTTTTGGGAATGGATCTTCAGAAGTCGCCACAGGACCTAAGAATCCGACGAGGGTAACGCTGAGCCGACCTGCACGACGACACCTCCGGTGGAGCCCTGCGGAACCGACTCACCACTTCCCGACGACAGAGGAGATCTCCCTGCCGGAGAGTCTCTTCCCCTGGCTGGTGGGAACAACCAGTCCCCTTTGCTTTTTATTCGCCTCAGGACGCAGTGGTCGAATTGCCCGTGCAGAGCACCCCGGCAACCGGATAGCCACTACCCCTGAACCGCGACCAAAAGGTGGTGCCTTGTGACGGAGCACTCCGCGGCTGGTCTCTTCCCTGGTGGTGCACCGGACCTCATTTTCTTCAACGACGAGATCACCTCTACTCTTGGCAAAGACCCGCCGTGCATCCACCACCAGGAACAACTGCCCCCGCCGGAGCTGCCCTCCACAACAAGGTACCGTGTCCGCCTGGCTTCCCTTTTGATCGGTTCGAGTGAGGTGTCTTAATCCTCTCCGTTCCGTTGGGTCGCCTCCAAGCTTTTCTCATCCTTTGTTCTGAACTGGTTCAACCTGCCGATAACAATTTGCTATACAGACTTGAATGCATCTCCACTAGAGACCTTTTGGGACATCGCGCCTTCCCTCTCTCCGAGTGTGCCTGGCCTCTGAACTTTACGATCTATTGTGATTCTTGCCGTCTTGCCTTGCATTTTATCCGCGTGGAATTGAACTGTGTTGATTTCATGACCTGCCTATCTTTTTCTCTCCCGTCCTAACTAATATTCGAGTGTCATCTGGGTTGAGGTATACACCTCTGTCTGAAAATAAGTGATACTGGTAGAACCTAGAGTTGTCGAAATATTGCTAGGGGGATTGATCGTTTTCGACTTCGTAGAGTAATTGTGTTTGATTTGTTTGCCGTGATTTGCCTTAGTGTTTTTCATAGAGGTTATGTTTTAAATAAATGCCTTAATATCTTTACACTAAGCCTTGTTGCGTGTTTGCTTGTCTTGCTGTGAAGAATTGCCCTATTTTGTATACTCCACATACTGCTCAACTTTTCTTGAGAGAAGTCTGACTGCTCAGCCACAGCTACCACGTGAATCTGTGTGGTGCAGACTGCTACCAAGTGGGTTCACCGCCATCACCTGTAGTCCTAAATCTTTTGCAGTGGTCCCAGAGGGAACACCACAGGTTTCCGCCTAACACTGGTGTACAGCGGTGGGATTTGTATCGAGTATACAGTTTAGAGTGCTTTTCGACACTGTAGGATAACTAACCACAAAACTTTGCACAAAAAGCAACTTTCAAAAACATGTCTACGATGGAAACTTACAGTCAAGAGTCTTTGTCAGGTTTAAATACTGAGAGTTTGCGAGCTCTCTGTAGGCAAGAGAATCTTCCTGTAAGAGGCAAGAAGTTAGAACTAATCGAGAGATTGCTGGCGAACCAAAGTCTGGGTACTGGTTCAGAGGAACCAATCTCTCCAGCAACTGTAGATAAAAGTGATGGTATTGATCTGAATCGTAATTCTGATGGTAGCGATGAAGAGGCTGACGAGGACGGAGAGGCTATCGAAACTGTCTCCCCTGCTCCTCTACCCACCTTACCAGCTGTGCCTAAGGGGCCCATACCAGGTCCCACAAGTAACCCTGCTTATTTTGAACTTGAAAAAATGAAGCTCGAACTAGAATACAAACGGTTCTTGGCTCAATCTGAACGAAACCAAGAGCTCGAGTTCAGACGGATGAATGCCCAGGCTGAGCAGATGCAAGCTGAGTTAAGACTCAGGGAAATAGAACTTAATCATGAGTTAGAGATGAAAAAGTTGTCTATGGAAAATGCTTCTCTCTCCTCTGGTTCCTCTAGGAGCTCCAGTCCCAAAAGACCACGGATGCCGAAGGAATTAGTGGGTATGTATAAACCGAGATTGGATGGGTTGGATTGGTTGAAACTGTTTGAATACAATCATGGGCTCCAGGACATCACCGGGAATGCTTTGCTTCCCTGGTTGTTCTCTAGGCTCCCTCCTGTTGCGACTGATTTGGTAATGGAGTTTGGGGAGGCGGATAAGACGGATTATGAAAGTGTGAAACTAGCTTTAATAGCTAGATTCGGGAAGACCCCTTCCCAGTATCTTAAGAGGTTTAGAACCCTCAAAAAGCATGATGGTACCCCTTGGGCTACCTGGGTGAGTGAAGGGTTGAAAAACCTAGAGGGATGGATTAAGGGTTAAAAAGTGAACACTTATGAGGGTATGAGAAATCTTTTTATGTTGGAGTCTATTTATGATGCCTGTTCTCCTGAGCTCAGACAGCACTTGGCTGATTCGAAGGAATTGGATTCCAGGGAGCTAGCTAAGGCTGCTGACTTGTGGGTTGCCAACATGGCTACTCATAAGGATTCTGGGGCAACTCAGAAAAAGGATGAGGGAAAACAGCCTAAAAAAGACTCAAAAGAGAATTCGAATAACTCACATTCCAAAGAGGGCCCCAAACAAAACCAGAAGGGTAAGCCACCGGGAAAACCACAGCAGAATAGTATGCCTTCTGGTGCCAAACCGGAAGGAGGGCAGAACAAGCCACCATTCCAGAAAGCATTTGGTAAATGCTTTGTTTGTGGCTCGACTGACCACGTGAAAGGAGATCCCAGATGTAAGGGTAAACCTTCAGGGGTCCAGCTTGTCTCCTTAGCCTTCGCTCTAGAGGAGGAAGTCCAAATGGCAAGTGGAAACTTTCTACTGCTATCTGACGAACCCATTGGAGTCTCAGCCAGCGTTTCTTTAGTATCTCTGGGGTTGTGGGAACAACAGAATTTAGATGTCTATAATTCTATCCCCGATAATACTAAAGAGTATTATAAGGACATTGTCCAGGTGAATGGTCAGGAGACTCCTGCCATTAGGGACACTGGGGCCAGCATAACTGTGGTGGATAAATCGTTTTTTCAGGCTGAGGATGTTGCTAAGGCACCCAAACGCCTCACTAAGTTAGCTGGAGGGCCTGTGCAGATGCTTCCCCAATTACCAGTTCTCATCCAGTGTAACGACATGACTGTGAAGATACCTGTCAGCATACAGAGTGAGGTACCAGGACGCGTACTGTTGGGTAACGATATGAAAACTCTCAGAGTTGTATCGCATACTCCCAGACCTCCTAGTAAACGGTTACAGGAGCTAACCAGACCTGCAAGAGAGAGGACCATGCGCGGAACTCTCCAGGAGATGATGAAGAAAGATATCACTCCTGCTCCACTGGAATTGTCGGCTGCTGTCTCCAAGAAATCAGAAGCGAAAGGGAAACCTAAGACTTCTATCCCGAAACCAGCCGCCAGCATTCCAGTGCAGCCGACACGGACTTCCCCGCGGTTGTCCAAAGTCACACTCGTAACTCCACCTCCAGCCGAGGCTGAGAGGGAGGTACAACCCTGCGTGGTAGAATTAGACTCTGAGGAAGAGCTAATGGAAGGCCAGGAACTCATTGGAGATCTGTATCCTGTTGAACATCCTGAGCTGCAGTCGTTACTGGCAGAAGGTGGACCCAGCAGGGTGGACTTCAGTAAGGGACAGAGAGAATGTCCAACTCTGGAAGGTCTTCGCCACCAGGCAGAAGCTCAGGCTGAAGGGCAAGAGCCTGGGAAACACAGGTTGCACTGGGAAGATGGCCTCTTCTACAGTGAACCGACCGAGTCTGCACCTGGACACTACAAACGACTTGTAGTACCCCAAGAGAACAGACCACAGTTCTTGCAGTTAGCCCACAAGATTCCTTTGGCTGGTCACTTGAGTTTCAAGAAGACTAAGGAAAGGCTCTCTCTCTACTTCTATTGGCCAAATATGGGGGCCGAAGTAGAAAAACACTGCAGGAGCTGCCACACCTGCCAGACCTCTGGTAAGGTTGGCTCCAAAATGTGGCACTGTTAGTGCCTCTCCCAGTTGTGGGAGTCCCATTTGAGAGAGTAGGGATTGGCATTGTTTGTCCCCTTGATCCTCCAACCTCCTCAGGCAACAGGTTTATACTTGTTGTAGTAGACCATGCTACTAGATATCCTGAGGCAATTCCTATGAAGACTGTTACAGCTCCGGCTGTGGCTAAGGCCCTCCTTGGTATTTTTACTAGGGTCGGGTTTCCTAAGGAAGTAATCTCTGACAGGGGGTCAAACTTTATGTCCCACTACATGAAAGCCATGTGGAAAACCTGTGGAGTTACTTACAAGTTCTCAACAGCTTACCACCCACAAACCAATGGGTTGGTGGAACGGTTCAACCGAACCATGAAGAGCATGATAGGTGCTTTAGAGGAACCCCTTAAGCGTAAGTGGGACCTTCTACTGCCATGCCTTCTCTTTGCTTATAGAGAAGTCCCTCAGGAGGGAGTAGGTTACTCTCTCTTCGAACTACTCTATGGTCATCCCGTCAGAGGTCCCTTGGCCCTGATTAAGGAGGGGTTGGAGAGTGCTCCTTCCCCCAAGCCAGTCAGAGTGACTGACTACGTGATAGATCTCCGGAGGAGAATGTCACACATGATGACGGAAGCAAGCGATAACTTGAAAGCTGGACAAGCATTGGTCAAGCACTGGCACAATCAAAAGGCTAACAGGGTTGAGTTCGCTCAAGACCAACTCGTTCTCGTTATGATCCCAACAAGGCAGAGGGCCTTGCAAGATAAGTGGATGGGACCCTTCCGAGTAGTGTGTAAACTCGGAGAGGTTAACTATTTGGTGGACTTGGGCAGTCCCAAGGAGGCTCCGACAGTCTTTCACACCAACCAAATAAAAGCGTATGTCTCACGACCTGATGTAGGAGCGTTGCTTCTAGCATCATCCGAGGAAGAAGAAGAGAGTGAAGCTCATCCGGATCTCCTCAGAGGCTTACCTTTAGATGAAAAAATTGAAGGAGTAAATCTCTCCTCCAATCTGACACCCGAGCAACAAGAAGAGTGCAAATCTATGTTGAATCAGTTTGCCTCTCTGTTCTCGCTTTCACCAGGCTTGACCACTTGGGGCCAGCACAACATACTCACTGGTGACTGTCTGCCTGTCAAGAGCAGAGGATACAGAATGTCAGAGAACTTACGAACCCACATCAAAGGTGAGGTCAGCAAGATGCTCGATCTCGGGGTAATAGAGCCCTCTACTAGTCCATGGTCTAGCCCAGTTGTGTTAGTACCAAAGGCCGGATCTAAAGGACTTAGATTCTGCGTGGATTATAGAGCTCTTAATGCAGTCACCAAGACTGATGCCCACCCTTTGCCAAGAACAGATGAGTTGGTGGATAAACTTGGCGCCGCCAAGTTCCTCAGCACATTTGACTTGACGTCAGGTTATTGGCAAATAGCCCTGACAGACCATGCCAAGGAGAAAACTGCATTTTCTACCCCCGTTGGCTTATACCAGTTTAAGGTAATGCCATTCGGATTGAAAAATGCACCTGCTACGTTTCAACAGATGGTAAACCAGGTTCTGAATGGGATGGAGGACTTCTGCATGGCATACTTGGATGACATCGCAGTGTTCAGAAATTGGGAAGAACATGTAACCCACCTGAGAGATGTTTTGCAGGCTCTTGGACGAGCCAATCTGACCATAAAGGCGAGTAAATGCCAAATTGGACAGAGTAAGGTAGTTTATCTTGGGCATGAGGTAGGCGGTGGAGAAATAAGGCCTTTGCTCAGTAAGATTGAAACAACATTGCAAAATTGGACAACATCGACTACTCAAACCCAGGTGAGAGCCTTCCTAGGCCTCAGCGGGTATTACAGGAATTTCATAGAGAACTATGGGACCATAGCTACTCCACTGAATGTCATCTCCTCGCCCAAATTCCCTGAAAAGGTTAAATGGAACGAGGAGTGCAATCAGGCTTTTGAAAACCTGAAAAAGGCTCTTTGCCAAGCCCCAGTACTCAGAGCTCCTGATTACCGCCAACACTTCATTGTGCAGACAGATGCTTCCAATGTAGGGATAGGTGCCGTACTCAGTCAACTGGGTGGGAAGGGTAGGGAGCACCCCGTTTGCTTCATCAGCCGCAAGCTGAAGGATCCTGAAACAAGGTGGGCAACAATCGAAAGAGAGTGCTTTGCTATCGTGTGGGCTCTGAAGAAGTTTAGGCCGTACTTGTATGGTTCTACTTTTGTCATTCAGACTGACCACCAACCCTTGAGATGGTTAAGGCAAATGAAAGGGGAAATCCCAAAACTATTGAGATGGTCGATCTGCCTGCAAGGGTTTGATTTCACCATTGAGCACAGGTCAGGGTGTCACCACCAAAATACTGATGGTCGCTCTAGGATGTATGTCATCGACTAGAGGTATGAGATTCATCCAGGAGGGGATTAAATCCTCCTGTCCCTTTTTATTAGTGTGTTAGGGAGAATTCTCTGTTTAGGCTGAATTTCCTAACCTAGTGAGTCCCCCAGCAGCTTTGCTGGATTTCTGGAGTTTGTTTTTTTCCATCCTGCCCAGAGTGAGACTCTTTTCTCCCACTCTTGGACATGTATGTGTGTGTAATTCCTTTGAAATGACAATGTGTTCGATGGGCTATGGGGTCTTTTATTCCATCAGGTCTCACATGTTTTTCTATGGCCCTCATTACGACCCTGGCGGAAAGGGGTTTACGCCAGCGTAAACTTCGCCGACCCTCTCCGCCTGAGTACGAGTTCCCTTAGCGCCATGGTGAGTTTAACGCCTGCTTTTTGCAGGCGTTAAAATCCATGGCGCTAAGGGACCTTGATGTTAATTACGCCACCGTAATTTACGGTGGCATAATTAACGCCTTCCCCACTCCCATTATGCCCTATGGGGCAAGAATGGGAATGGGGAAGGGCAAAATGGGGATTGGGGACTTACCGCCCCGCCAAGGTCGGGATGGGGCGGTAAGTTCGCCAACCACCATGGCGGAATTGCACCCTTACCGCCATGGACCATGGTGCTAATTGCACCATGGTCCTCCGCCAAGGTCGTAATGAGGGCCTATGTGTGTTACAGCGCACCTTACGTGCCGTAACACTGGGGCGTCCTAGCAGGCCCCCACCATAGACTCCATACCTGGGGACTGACTACTGTCTCCCCGGGCATGTAAAGTCACCATTGGCTTTACTTGACCTAAATTTACTAACAGGACTAGTACAAACCATCTTATTGTGGATGTACTAGTAGGGGTAATTCGATTACTCCTAGACCTGTTACTCGAGGGGGCACTGTCCCGTCCCCCCTCGTCGAGTTTTGGCTGGTGGCAGTGGAAACTACTTGTTGTGTTCAACCCCGAGCATAACCCTATGGGATTCATCCCATTGTTGGAGATTGATACTTTTTCTCGTTAATCTCTAACGTACCACCGATCTACTTATCGTAAATAAGTTTATCGGATGGTATTTTCTGCCAGAACTCGGTTTGTAAAATGGCATCTGTGTTCGCCTCTGTACAGAGACCCTCCGAAGTGGTGCCATTCTGTCTGGGTTACCTCAGGGGTGTGGGAGGGGGTTTAGGCACCCTGGACCGAGTTGCCTTGCCAACTCAGGTCGCACTCTGGAGTGATTGGCCCAAGTGGTGAGCGTTCCCGCTCACTACTTAGCATGTGTTGATTGACAGCTAGGCTGAATGAATGGGGGTTTTCTGCATAAAAGCAGGGCTTTTGGGACAGGATCTTCAGAAGTCACCACCGGACCTAAGAATCCGACGAGGGTAACACTGAGCCGACCTGCACGACGACACCTCCGGTGGAGCCCTGCGGAACCGACTCACCACTTCCCGACGACAGAGGAGATCTCCCTGCCGGAGAGTCTCTTCCCCTGGCTGGTGGGAACAACCAGTCCCCTTTGCTTTTTATTCGCCTCAGGACGCAGTGGTTGAATTACCCGTGCAGAGCACCCCGGCAACCGGATAGCCACTACCCCTGAACCGCGACCAAAAGGTGGTGCCTTGTGACGGAGCATTCCGCGGCTGGTCTCTTCCCTGGTGGTGCACCGGACTTCATTTTCTTTGACGACGAGATCATCTTTACTCTTGGCAAAGACCCGCCGTGCATCTACCACCAGAAACAACTGCCCCCGCCGGAGCTGCCCTCCACAACAAGGTACCGTGTCCGCCTGGCTTCCCTTTCAATCGGTTCGAGTGAGGTGTCTTAATCCTCTCTGTTCCGTTGGGTCGCCTCCAAGCTTTTCTCATCCTTTGTTCTGAACTGGTTCAACCTGCCGATAACAATTTGCTATGCAGACTTGAATGCATCTCCACTAGAGACCTTTTGGGACATCGCGCCTTGCCTCTCTCCGAGTTGTCGAAATATTGCTAGGGGGATTGATCGTTTTCGACTTCGTAGAGTAATTGTGTTTGATTTGTTTGCCGTGATTTGCCTTAGTGTTTTTCATAGATGTTCTGTTATAAATAAATGCCTTAATATCTTTACACTAAGCCTAGTTGCGTGTTTGCTTGTCTTGCTGTGAAGAATTGCCCTATTTTGTATACTCCACATACTGCTCAACATTTCTTGAGAGAAGTCTGACTGCTCAGCCACAGCTATCACGTGAATCTGGTGGTGCAGACTGCTACCAAGTGGGTTCACCGCCAACGCCTGTAGTCCTAAATCTTTTGCAGTGGTCCCAGAGGGAACTGCACAGTACAATTGTAGTGCCCTCTGATTACACGTGTTTCGACGACTTGCTCGTCTTTTTCAAATCAGGGCTAATCAAATGTTGTTTCCCATTCCCTTTCACACAAATAACACATATCCATTGTATACATGCATTTATATTAAACATAATAAAAAGAAATTGCCATTTTAGGGGCGGGGTGAAGGGTAGGAGTGATACGGGTAGTAGAGAAACAGATATAGGGGGAGCAAATAAAACACAAAAGTTGCACAAGGTTAGTTAATTTGACTCAACATACATTCAACATACATTGATAATTGTCTTTTACTCCTCATTTCATATGTACAAGTTAGCATAATCCCATCAGAAAAGAAAGGTTTGTATGGTTTTAGGTTCATAAAAAGGAGTTAGCTTACCCAATAGTGCGGGTTTGAGAAAGTATAATTTCTGTCTTTCGACTAAGTTCAAGGGTTAAATCCCAGGACATCTGGAAAAGGTCAAGGAAAACTGATTCAGAATAAGGTGCAAACCAATATCTTAACGAAAAGTGCTGGCATTAATAGAGTTCATGGTTTTGCTGATCACATGCTGTGCTGAATCTAGCTTCCCATTTGTGGTTCTGTGGCAGAAGTAAAGCAGACAAGGGTCTCATACTTCACTACATCTAGGATTACTTAATCCGCGACTTCAAAATGAAACTCGAGTTTCATGGCGTTCGCGCCTTCATTTCGTGCCCAAAAACGCTGTTTACTTTGACTGGTGGTGCGTAGGCACAATATACACAGCTTCACGCGGTAACGCGGGTTTAAATAGTGTGTTGCAGTCCCCCTTTCCGCTTGTTTAAATTGTGTGTTACAGTCCCCTTTTACGGAGCCCCTCTTGCACGCTTACCTTAAATTTCAGGTCTCGTCCAAATAAGTCCTCTTCCTCCCGGCGTCTCTCCCGTACTCATCTATCAACAGATCTGTTGCTTAGCAACATAATCCTGCTACGCTCTAAGCTACGGCGGCCATGTTTGGCTCTAAAGTTCTTTTTTGTTTTATATTGAACTCTAAATACTGTGTATTTTGCGAATTCCGGAGTTGCTATTTATTTGTAGTTAAATAAAACCACTGTATGTTAATTTGCTAATTGTCACGGGACAAATTACCGCACTTTTTTTCGCACTTTCTATTGAAGTCTAAATTGCATTATCATCAGAAAAAAACGTCTTTTTGGTTTTAATTTTTTTTTTGGGGCGCTTGGACAATACCCCACATTTTTGTATATAGTTCTTCATTAGTTAGTGTATTTTGTAGGTTTCATTTGGACAGTTGGGCTCATGGACCCAGGATTTCATCCTTGTAAATAGTTGGAGTGTGGATTTGTCGGCATTTTCTTTTTTGATTTTTCCATGGAGCAATGGATTTTACTTTTTCATTTCTGTTTGGATTTGCTTTGTTGGAAGGAGACTTTGGAGACATTTTTGATTTCATATATTTTGGATTCTGATTTGCTTTTTTTATCATTATGTGACATTCTGCATTGTTTTCCTTATGTCCATTGTTTGGTATTTGAATTTCTTTCACCACATTTTTTGTTCAATACATTTGTTCCCGTACTTCAATGTGTGGTATTCTCTCATTGGTTTCATGTATGTCACGATGTGGGTTTTCACATTCACTGGCACCCATTGTGTGTGTGTGACGGAAATGTGTTGATATACATACATGCCATTTGGGTTGTTTCATGTAATGGGCATTTCAATGTGGGGTGTATGTTATGCTTGGTTGGTTATTTGGGCAGGGGTGGCGTGCCGTGGGATTTTGGTGGCCATGAGGGCCATGATTGTGGGTCATGTTGACATGTTGGGGGGGCATGAGTGGGGGCCTGCTGGCAGGTGCCCCTCACTGCTGGCGGATGGGGGTGCTGAGGGACATGAGTGGGAGCCTGCTGGCAGGTGCCCCTCACTGGGGGGGGTGCGGGTGCAGGGGGACATCAGTGGGGGCCTGCAGGCAGGTGCCCCTCACTGCTGGGGGGTGGGGTGCAGGGGGACATGAGTGGGACATGAGTGGGGGCCTGCTGGCAGGTGCCCCTCACTGCTGGGGGGTGGGGGTGCAGGGGGACATGAGTGGGACATGAGTGGGGGCCTGCTGGCAGGTGCCCCTCACTGCTGGGGGTGGGGGTGCAGGGGGACACGAGTGAGGGCCTGCTGGCACTTGCCCCTCACTGCTGGGGGTGCAGGGGGACATGCGTGGGACATGAGTTGGGGCCTTCTGGCAGGTGCCCCTCACTGCTGGGGGTGGGGGTGCAGGGGGACATGAGTGGGGCATGAGTGGGGGCCTGCTGGTAGGTGCCCCTCACTGCTGGGGCGTGGCGGTGCAGGGGGACATGAGTGGGGGCCTGCTGGCAGGTGCCCCTCACTGCTGGGGGGTGCGGGTGCAGGGGGACATGAGTGGGACATGAGTGGGGGCCTGCTGGCAGGAGCCCCTCACTGCTGGGTGGTCGGGGTGCAGGGGACATGAGTGGGGGCCTGCTGGCAGGTGCCCCTCACTGCTGGGGAGTGGGGGTGCAGGGGGACATGAGTGGGGCCCGGCTGGCAGGTGCCCCTCACTGCTGGGGGTGGAGTTGTAGGGGGACATGAGTGTGGGCCTGCTGGCAGGAGCCCCTCACTGCTGGGAGGTGTGGGTGAAGGGGGACATGAGTGGGACATGAGTGGGGAACTGCTGGCAGGTGCCCCTTACTGCTGGGGGGCGGGAGTGCAGAGGGACATGAGTGGGACATGAGTGGGGGCCTGCTGGCAGGTGCCCCTCACGGCTGGGGGGTGTGGGTGCAGGGGTCATGAGTGGGGTCTTGCTGGCAGGTGCCCCTCAATGCTGGGGGGTGGAGGTGCCGGGAGACATGAGTGGGGGCCTGCTGGCAGGTGCCCCTCACTGCTGGGGTTGGGGGTGCAGGGGGACATGAGTGGGGGCCTGCTGGCAGGTGCCCCTCACTGCTAGGGGGTGGGAGTGCAGAGGGACATGAGTGGGGGCCTGCTGGCAGGTGCCCCTCACTGCTGGGGGTGGGGGTGCAGGGGGACATGAGTGGGGGGCTGCTGGCAGGTGCCCCTCACTGCTGGGGGGTGGGGGTGAAGGGGACATGAGTGGGGGCCTGCTGGCAGGTGCACCTCACTGCTGGGGGGTGCGGGTGCAGGGGGACATGAGTGGGACATGAGTGGGGGCCTGCTGGCAGGTGCTCCTCACTGCTGGGGGTTGGGGTGCAGGGGGACATGAGTGGGGGCCTGCTGGCAGGTGCCCCTCACTGCTAGGGGGTGGGGGTGCAGGGGGAAATGAGTGGGGGCCTGCTGGCAGGTGCCCCTCACTGCTGGGGGTGGGGGTGCAGGGGGACATGAGTGGGGGGCTGCTGGCAGGTGCCCCTCACTGCTGGGGGGTGGGGGTGAAGGGGGACATGAGTGGGGGCCTGCTGGCAGGTGCACCTCACTGCTGGGGGGTGCGGGTGCAGGGGGACATGAGTGGGACATGAGTGGGGGCCTGCTGGCAGGTGCTCCTCACTACTGGGGGGTTGGGGTGCAGGGGGACATGAGTGGGGGCCTGCTGGCAGGTGCCCCTCACTGCTGGGGGGTGGGGTTGCAGGGGGACATGAGTCGGGCATGCTGGCAGGTGCCCCTCACTGCTGGGGGGTGGGGGTGCAGAGGGACATGAGTGGGACATGAGTGGGGGCCTGCTGGCAGGTGCCCCTCACTGCTGGGGGGCAGGGGTGCAGGGGGACATGAGTGGGAAATGTCACACGCACCCCAGAAATACACGTACCCCACTCGCACAGGGCCAATCGCGTGTGAAACTCCCCACGAACCCCAGTAATACACGTACCCTACTCGCAAAGGGCCAATTGCGTGTGACACTTTCCGCGAACCCAGTAATACACGTAACCGCTCGCACAGGGCCAATCACGTGTGAAACTTCCCACGAACCCCAGTAATACACGTACCTCGCTCGCACAGGGCCAATCGTGTATGAAACTCCCCGCACTGGGGTGAAAATGTATTCGGAGGGGTGCGCAAGGAGTTTTATAGGCATTTTCGTGGTTGGGGGCCTATGCTCCATGTACAGGATTTGTGAGCTGTGCATGGCGCACGGGGAGAGGTTGGGGGCGTAACTGCTGCAGGTTCGCTGTGCCACTCTGCACCACGGCTGGTTTTGGATGTTAAAATCCATGAATACGCTGTGCGCGGAAATGGATTTTAGGTCACGCGGCTGGCGCAGACTGTTGCACGCACACACTGTGCGCCAGCCGCATGCGCCACTTGTGCGCTGGATTCTATGAATTACCCCGATAGTCTCTTTATTGAGACATTTCATAAGTCCAACATACAGTAAGCATTCACATATCTTCGATGTCCCATCGAGTAGTGATATCAGACGATAAGAGCTTGGCGAGCATTTATTTCCCTTCATATAGTGCAAAAAAACTATTGCGTGATTCCAGCTATTATTATTGAGTTCAAAACAACATTAAGTATTGGAGTCCACACATCTGTGTTGTATTTAAACAGATCAACAGGAGTTCAAACAGGAAGTGGTGGTATTGCTCCCTTTACTATACTATTAGGAGAAATCATATCCAAAGCCATTGAAGTATTTTGGAATCCATTAGTTCCATACATTTTTGAAAAGTTATCCATTCGTGCTTGGGCTGATACACTAGTCTCCAACTTGCTGTTTACATTTAGGTTCATCACTTGTGCTACCAGCTGCCAAATTATTTGGCAATTTGATGAACATGATGATGTGTCTAGCTCCCACGTTCCTAAAACCAGCTCATCTTTGACACTCTTACTGCCTTGAGCATAGACTTTCCTTTGGCTCTTACCAAGTCACCATGTCCTTTCCTCTGTCTCATTACTAACTACAGCTTGTTCCTGCCTACTCTACAGTGTCCATTCAATCACATCTGATTTTTAATTTGTCAACCCTTTGCTGGGAGATATTCAGAGTATGGCTGGGATGATCTGGTGGATTGTATCCTTGAATATACCCATGGTAAATGTGGGTAGACCACATAATGCCAGCTGAACTGTGTGCATTGGTTAATGTTCATGGTTCACACTTCTTCCACCATCATTGCTTGACAATGCTTAATTTCAACTGCAGAAAAGACAATGCTGCTCTGAGTGTTGTGACACTTTTGTTTGGATAAAAGTATATTAAGCTCATGGAACACTTTCTATTCGCATGGTATGGGTGAAACATGCTCCCAAGTTTGGAAACGATCCATACAGTTCTATCCTGGTGGAGTACATGATGTTCAGTTCCTATGGAAGCAGTGTTATGAGTGAAAGTATGGCATTTTAAATTGTACAAGTGTGACAGATGTTGACACACAATCTACAAGAGCAAAATTACATTTTACACAAAATGTGGATTTGGTGTCAGGCCATCTGTTCTTCGCAATGTCACTGGCAATACTTCAACTAATACATACCAGCTCAAGTCAGATGAACAATCTCAGTTCATTAATGACTACAATTCTCTTATGTCTCTGCTGTGTAATGCAAACATTGTTGTGCAATTTACATTTTGTGGCAGGTTACATATTATTTGGCACATGCTAAAAATAGTAAAGCAAATGAGGTTTGGACTGATTATCAGTAGATAAGACATAGAGGCAGGAATTGTTTGAGAATGTGGTGCGAATGAGGTCTGGGATAGACCAAATAGTACTCTTTTTTATGAATTTTGAATGAACATCATGTTGTTGAGCGCATTGGTCCTGCAATATGTTTTATTAATAGTGCCAAGGTTCATCCGTTTACTGGCATACTGGGCCTCATTACGAGGTTGGAGTTAGTCTCTGTGCTATTTGCGCCATGACTGCCTCCAATAACAGTACCGGCACCGGTCTCCTACAATGGGGACTTACCGGTGTAGTCCGACCCCTTACCGGGAAGGGGGAAGGCGCTAATAACGGTACCGCAATTTGCGGTACCGTTATTAGCTCTGAAGTCCCTTAGCGGGTCCCGTCCATAATGCCTGGTAAAACCAGGCATTGAAGGAGGGACCCGCTAAGGGAACTCGTAGTAGGGTGGTAAGGGATTACTGGCACCGGTCTTCTTAACTGTGCCCGGTATCCCTTACCGCCCTACTTGTAACGAGGCCCACTGTGTCCATGTCAGCAGTATCCTTAGTCTGCTGGAGGAAAGAACATGAGAAAGGAGAAGATAGAAGAAAGGAAGAGGGGGAGACAGATGCTGCACAAAAGGAAAGGGAAAGATGCAGATGTGAACACATGTTTTGTGCTAGCATAGGAAACATAGAATATAGTAGAATAGCACAGCCAGAGAGCAAAACCATGACATAGGTTAGCAAACCAAACAAATAATAATGTATCCCAGATAAAAAAAAGAACTACAAAGGTAGAATCTATCAAATTAGGCTGTGTGATTCACACACAGACACACACACCCTTGCATTAGATATGGTTTGGATCAATTTCCTAATATTGGTAGAAGTCCTCCTCCCCTTAACAAAACAAGATTGATTCCAATGAATCAAATTTGGGAGCAAATTCTCCAGTGCCAGAGCCAAAACTTTTGCTAAAATGTTATTGTTGGTATTGATCAAGCTAATTAGCCTGTAGCTTGATGGCAAAGTCTCATATTTACCCCTCTTTAAGAAAACAGAAATCATTGCATGTCTGGTAGTGGGTGGCAAACGGCCAGATATCAATGAAGCCTCAAACATATCCTTAAGCAAAGATAAAGCTGAATCATGTAACAGTCTATAAAATTCCATCTGGAGTCCTTCCGGGCCCGGGGACTTCCAATAATTACATTTTCCAATCGCAATTTAAATCTCCTCTACTGTGATGTTTCCCTCAAGCTTTAAAGAGTCAGTCTGACTCAATTCTTTAAGTTTTATATCCCGTAGAAAACCTACACCATCTCCATGGACACCCTGTTCGTTTTGTTAGAGGGCACTATAAAATTTATGAAAGAATTCATTGATTCTTGCCAGGTGAAAAATACCTCTAATGGTGAATTTAAATGCTTCCCACACTGTCTGCACACTTTCTTCCCCATTGCAATTTTCTTTCATGAAAAACTCTATCTCTGCCGTGAGTTTCTCCACCAAACCCACATCATGCATAAGAGAAGTATTCATTCTCCAACTGTAAGTTCTATTTATCACATAATCCAACTTCAAATGCATATTGTTGAGGAATTAGCCAGTATTTAGTTATGCATTAATGTCTGTTGTGTTATTTCAAATAAGAAAACGTTTTGCTTTTAAATGAGAGACCTTCATTTTTATATTCTTAGTTTGGGGTCAGGTACTCAGCTGGTTTGTTTTGAAAGCTTTGTTAGTTAGGTAGAAACTCAGTTTTCCTTTGTGTTATGATTCGAATTTCAAAACATTGTTGCCTTTATTGTTTCCTCATTTTTAAGGAGTTTGTTTGGGAAGGCAGTTTTTTGTTAGGGTACCTTTGATATTCTGGTTAGGACACCATTAGTTCTTCTGTTTCTAGAACTTATGCTGCACCTGCAACACACTCAAAACATTTTTGAAACGGTACCCCTAGCTGAAATTAGAGCTCATCTTTGGCTCCACTCAAGCCTAAGAAGGTAAGATGATCATTCCTGATATAACATGTCAGCACAAAGTGGAAAACATGTGCAGGGCATGCCACAAACATTGTGTTACCCAGCCTACCTGCAGCACTGATAATGGAGCCTGTGTCTGCTGCCACCAAGCCCAATGCTAGTTGACAGAGTTTTAGTAACTCTCTTGCATGACATTTACTTTGCTCTTCTGCAGTTCCTACAGCAGAAGGTCAAAAGATAGTCTGCCCTCCCTATTTCTACTTATGTTAGGATAGCAATTGCACAAATCTTGATAGTTCCTAAGCTCCTTTATATGTCTCAAAACATCCCCGTCTAGCCAGGCTCTATGTTTTCTAAACAATTCTGCTCTGTTGGTATCCCCCCCATTCCCTTATATCATAATAGAGAGAATGTCAGTTCACCCATACTCTCTGCAAACCACTCTCCTATAACTGTGAGCTGTGGGTACTCATAAATTGGATCCGGCCAATTGCACACTTGGTGCATGAAGGAAACCTTGCAAGCATATGTATTTTCAGTTTCCATATACACCTGAACTGGGTCTGTGTGTTGTGGGGTGTAACAGAATTGGGCCCAACTTGAGACCAGTCCATAGCGACAATTTGGTCCAGATTGGGTGTTGGTTTCATGTTCGATATGTACCCAGAGGGAGTATTTGTTTCCTGGGAACAGTTTATCAGTAAAGTGGGGAATTGATTTCAGTTACTATTCCAATACCCTAGGCTATGAATGTCTTTTAGAGCATGGTCTCCGCAATGTCCTAAGGAACCTGTTAACACACCCATAAAACACTACATTGTGAACTCTGTGGGCTCCTGTAGAATTGCATCTATGATATACAAAATGCCACATGAATCCGCCCCAGTGGTTCAGTCCACAAGTAGATGTAAATGGTAGAGAAACCTGGTAATAACAATACTTCTCGCTGTCAATACACTCAAGAGGTGGCACTCAACTCGTATTTAAAATTGATACAATTCAAAATACTTCAACAAGGTTATATGACTCCTGATCCCTCTAATAATACCAAAAATGCCAAACCGGTGGGGCTGATTTTATCCCCCTAATGTGGTTGTCCCCTAGTAGTTTATTTTTGGGAACAATTGACACATTGGGATCCCACATACTACTTATTGCTATAACCCTGGACCCTTTGTGCCATCTGCTGGGTAAAAAGTGTGGGTTGTCTACGGCTGATGGTAAATTACTGTCAATGTGCCTGATGACATTGTATTCTGATGCACTTGACTGGTACCACTTGTCCTACCTCCCAGAAATGGTTAAGAGACTTAACTTGGTGTTGTGAGATGGAACTCACGTATTGTGCATCTGTTGCTCTTGACCAATGTCCCAGGAACATTTGGGCCCCATTAAAAACATTTCTATGTGACCGGTCCGAAAATAAAGTGGCATAATATTGATGGACATAGCCTACTGCTTGCGTATTTATCAGCTGCTGGGGATGGGTGACGATGTTGTTTTCATTTACTCCTATTTTGTGTTTGTCATCTTATTTGTCCTTTTCAACAGACTGGTATCTGTGACCTGTTTGAGTGGTATCTGTGACCTGTTTGTTTTATTTTTTTCTGCACTCCTAATAGGAATGTAATGTACAAAACGCTGTGGTGTGAACATTAAATATATAGACACAAGATCAACCACGATGAGCATGGATAAGACCGAATGGGCTGAATAAATCGGCCAAAACCATTATTAAAAGCATTCCATGAATCAGAAAATTTAAAGTTGTCTAAAGCAATGCTGAATTCAGCACTGCTTAGTAGGTACTGAAATATAAAAGAAGTGACTGGTTATGAAACTGGATGAATTAAAGTCTAAGTTCCTTCCGTCATTATTCATCAAATTTAGGGTAGGCATTCTTCCTCTAGCTGGAAACCACATGTCTGGTATGCTGGCACTTCTGACAAATGCTTCCATTACAAATCCTCACAGGAATGTTTCTCTTTACTATGCCCACTGTGTCTGGATGTAAGAAAAATGTACTTGAGACGCTGGCTCCTAAGAGCTGGAATAAGATCTATATCAGAAGCAATGTCTGTGTGTGGCTGATCTGACGATGTTTTAACTGTTTACGTTGCCTCAAAATATTTTCACAGAGCTTGGGTAGGGAGTAACCAATTCCTAAACAAAGCTCCATGAACTATGAATTCTGCATGCTTTACCTATGTTGTCATGTTTCGTTTTTAGTGCACATGAACTAGATCTTAGTATAGAAGGAATATTTTAACACTGTGATTTTAGTCATTCTTATGACCTTTGACCGTATTTTTCTCTTAAAGGTTATAATTAATCCTTTTGAAGTTGTATTGTGTATCGATTTTGCAATTAGTTTCTGCAGCCATGTATTTTGTACGATTGCATACTTGTGATGTTCTGTCAAGAAAGTATGAATAAACTATAAACTGCAATGCCCACCACCAGTGATCACCACCATCGCCAACAGTTGTCCAGAACCCTCAATTATATTAGTGCTCCCCAAAACAATTCAACTGCTTGTTTTGTGTGAGTGTATGTGTTCAAACCAGCTGCTCAGATGGAAATTCCTCCTCTGACCTACTGCTCACTCAGTGTGCTAAAGCAGGTGGAGAGTTGTGTCACAAAGCCAATACACCTGCTAGTAATTCCCACTGCCTTTGATCACCAACACTTCCAACCATTCTTTTCAGTACCCCTTCATTTCTTCTGTTTGTATAAACAATTCAACTGCTTAATATTTGTCTGAGTATGCCCATTCAAACAAGCAGGCCCAGTACAAATTCCTTGTATGCCTTACGGCAGACTCAGGGTGCTCAAGCAGGTGATATGTTGCATCACACAGCCAATCATCCTGCCATTAATGTCCACTGTATGTGGTCACCACCACCTCCAACAATTTTTCCAATATCCCCATTTTCTTCTGTACCCCCAAAACAATTCAACTGTATGTGTCTGTTTGAGTGTGCCATTTCAAACAATCTATTCCAGCAGAAATACCTCCAGCATCCTAATTGTCGCTCAGTGTGATCAAGCAGGTTGTGTGTTGCATGACACAGCCAGTCAATCTGATGCTAATGTCCAAAACCTTTGATTACCACCACTTCCAACAATTGTTCCCAGACCCCCATTTTTACTTTTTCCCAAACTGTTACACTGCTTGTTTCGTGTGTTAGTGTGCCATTTCAAAGCAATTCTTCTTCTGTCCTACTGCTCGAGCAAGTGGTGTGTACCATCACACAACCAATCAACTTGGTACTAATGCCCACTGCCTGTGATCACCCCTACCACCAAAAAATTAATTCAGGATATAGTGTTCTGTTCTTTCAGTGTTTGAATGTGCCCATTCAAACAAGCGAATAGTGCAAAATCCTACTCCGTTCTGCCGCTTATGCGATGTGCTTAACAGGTAGTGTGTTACACGACACAGCTAGACAACATGATACTAATGCCCACCATCTGTGATTAACACCACCTCAAACACATTTTCCAACACCCCCAAATATTTTTCTATTCTAACAAAGCAATTCAAATGCTGTTTTGTGTGTCAGTGTGACGATTCAAAGAAACTGTTCCTCCTCCATCCTACTGCTAACTCACTAGGGTCAAACAGGTGGTGTACAGCGTCACAAAGTCAGTCAACCTGACACTAATGTCCATCACCTATCACCACCTTCAACAAGTTTTATAGCACCCCAATTCTTGTTCTGTTCCCTGTGGTGAACCAGAAGTAAGACATGGACCAGAGGGAATGATTCAAGGATAACCTTTATTCAAATTAAAGAAAATGCCTCACTAGCCCAATTGCTAAAAGGGGGTTCCATTCCTAACAACTAAAAACGAAGTTGCTCATCAGGATGTCAGAAAACTTAAAATCACTTCTCCACACTAACCTGTCCAACTAACTAGCCCTACCATGGGAGATAAAATGGAGAAAAAAAAAACACTGGCGGTCATCCACACCTCATGGTGGTCCCTCCTCCTGCGGACAAATTTCAGAAGGAAGGGTTAATCCCAGGACATGGTTCCTGGCTTGGCACACCACAGTGGCTTAAAAAAAAAAAGAAATCTGAAAGTTCAGCATCCAAGTATGTCTCAGTTCCTCGGGTTACAAAGTCACTTAGTTCCTGAAAATCTTTAAAGTGTTTAAAGAGGATCACTCAGTTCAACAAATGTTTCAGTATGAGAATCCAATGAGGTACTCAACCTAGCCCCCTCCAACAATGCTGCATCCTAAGGCCCTACTCGCTTCTGGGTGAGCCACAGATAAAGTGCAAGGATTGTTGAGTGCTGTACGGCCTAGAGCCGTGTTAGGTGTAAGTGCAAACCTCCAGGGCAAGTACTGAGGGGTAGACAGGAGCTGGGCCGATTAGGTGTGGTGGGTGTGGGAGGTCAGGGGCCCGATGATGCATAAGGGCCCAAACACCAATGACAGCAACTGTGGGATTAGCAGAGGAGAGAGGAAGGTAAAGAGAACATCTTAAGGTTCTTCTAGAATTTAAGAAAGTCCTGCTCAAGGAGCTGAGGGAGGGGGAAGCTGTTCCATAGGCGGAAGCAAGATGAGGAAAGCGAATGTCCACCTGCCCTCTGTTTAGCTGAATGCTTTACACACAAAGAGTTGGTGCCAGAGGAACATAGTGGTCTAGAGGGAGAGTATTTAGTAAAATAAAGTTGAAGATAGTGTGGTACCCTCGCCCAGACAATCTTGTGGATGATGCAGAGGGATTTTAATATAAACTGTGAAGCAGCTGGGAGCCATTGAATACTTTTTAGGGCCAGAGAGATGCAGTCGCTGGGTTTAAGGCCAAGAATAAGTCTTGCAGCCTTATTCTGGATTAGCTGGAGGGGTCGCAGAGTGGAAGATGGTAAATTCAGGAGGAGGCTATTGCAATAGTCAAGCCTAGAGAGAATCAGGGCTCAGGTAACATTGAGCCTCTGGGGTAAAGTGAGAAAAGGGAGAATTCCTTTGAGAGGAGGAGCTGAAAGCAGGACTTCTTGGTAATATCCTGAGTGTGATGGAGGAAGGAGAGAGAGGAGTCGAAGATGACTCCAACGTGTTTGTCTTCAGAGGAAGGTGCAGGCAAATAGCCCAAAGACGAAGGCCAAAGTGTAGGGAAGAGGGAGTGAGCAGGGGTCCTGATGGGAAGGATCTCAATTTTATAGGCATTGAGACAGAGATCATTGGATGTGCATCAGGACTGGAAGGCGGATAGGCAGTCAGGGATGATGGAGGGTGCAAGAGGGTCAGCATGAAGTTTGAAAAATAGCTTTGTGTGATCTGCGTTACACTGGAAGTTGAAGGACAAGGAGAAGATGAGGCATGCAAGCAGAGCAAGGTAGATGTTAAAGAGCTTAGTGGAGAGGAAAGAACCCTGGTGGACACGATAGGTGGAGAAGGAAGTAGGAGAGGAGAAGGGGTCCAGGATGACTTGGGTAGAGCAGTCAGTAAGGAAGGATATCAGCCAGACCAGTGCCCATTATGAGATACAAGGGGTATCATCGAGTCTGTGTATGATGATGGAATGGATTTAAGTCACCAAAACCTTTAATTAATTAAATTAGATCACCCAAACCTGCTGAGAAGCAGAGGACAATGACATTCTTGCAGGAAAATGTGTTGATGACAGATAACCTTTTGCAGGATAACATGTAAATGCATTAGGGTATCTACTTCAACTGACAAAGGTAAATAGCCAAACATTATTTCAAGCCATTACCCCAAAAGGTAGATCCAAAAAAAATGAGTTGCTTTGCCAGTGCTTGTTTCAGCACTTACAGTATATGCTAATGCAAAGATGGAGACTATTGCAACATACTAAAAAATCTCAGGGTAGGCAAACTCAAAGAAAAGGCCAACAAAATGCTTATGAGTAGACTATTTTCTAATCTTTATACTGATAACGTTGCATTATTAGGCAATTTTTCAAATGAGTTAAAACACAGTCTGCCTCATGTTCACTCCATGCAAAGTCCAATGGTAAAATGTTAAAAACAACACCACCAGCTCATCACTGCATTCAAAGATGTTGACCAAATCTAAATACATGACTTGATTAGCAAAGAGAATGACGAAGTAGAAAATAGAACTGTTGGATATTATAGAATTTGAAACGTTTGTAATAAATTAGAATAATAATCTATCTCAATGTTAATTTGAAGCATGGATTGTTCAATGATGCTATGGGACATGTAGTAGTTGTCTAAAAACATAGCAGTAATTAGTACAGTGAGGTGAAAGAAATTCTATGTAATGGCTATAAAGAGGTGCACATTATTGAAAGGGCACATTTTGGTTTCCAGCTACTAAAAGATGTTTATAGCTATAAAACAATTACCCATCAAAACTGCTCAAAAGTCTTCCCAGATGGAATGAACCATGGTACATACATTACGACGATTGTATATAACTGATGTTGACCAGTTAAAGAAAATATGCCCACAAATGGTCTATAAAGGAATATGACAGACCATGCTTCACATATATTATGTATCACATTTCCCTCCAATGGATATCCCCTAAAAAGAATCTGACCTCAAAAAGACTAAAAGTACAAAAGAAAAAACAGTGGCATAATGTAATAGCACTGTAAATGTAAGATTATATGCACAAAATAATTAATCTAAACAGAAACTTGATAATGTCATGCTTTTACAGATCTGCATACAAGCATTCACAAACAATATGGGAGTTACTATGCAATTTGCACAGTAATTTAAAGTCTACAAATCTGGCCTTCAATCCAAAAATTCCAAAATTCTACACAAAGCCAAGCCAGTGTACCTCTTTGAAATTCTCATTACACAAATATATTAAAACCCATCAACTATATATACATAAAATACAATGTGCAATGCCATTGACCATTGACTGCAATGATTACAATTCCTGAATAATGAGATATGTATTGAATATGGTTATTTAAAATGCAACTTTCTAAAAGTGACCTATACCAAATAATCATTGTCAATTTCAACTTAAAAAAATAATGCTCCTCCAGTCAAACAAATCACTTCCAGCCTACAATACTAGTTCGGATCTTGCTTAAAAGAAGATTATGTGCCCTGTGACCTGGAGTGGTTTGAATAGAACACAGGGACAGTTGTAGGATTCCAGATTTTGAAAAGGGGTAAAAGAGCACATATAGTGTGTGGCAATGTATGTGGGAGGGAACATGAATGAGTCTGGAGAGCCCCAAGTCACTGTTACCATGAAGTCAGTAACCTGACACTTTTCCTTCACACTGATTCAGGAGTTGAGGTCCCCGGTCATTGGTTATCTGTTGAGTTAGCCAAGGATGAAATAAGGTCACTCCATTCAGTAATAAAGGTGGGATTATTGTCAGGGGGATGATAGGAGTTATTTATGTGAACATAATTGTTCATGCTTCTATGCAATTGTATGGCAAGGTGTGTGAAAGGGATGTAATGGATTTACTTTCAATAGTATGCATTGAGTCTCACAGAGCAAATCCATGCTATTGCAATTCTTTTTTTACTTCATGTTTTTTGTTACTGGGACATTTGAGTTTGTTGTAACCAATGTATTTAGTATTGTGGTATAATCATACTTGAACCATTTTGTACTCATAGGTATAGATGTGGGATTTTCTGTTGGTGAGCTGTTTTATATTTGATACATTCTTCTTTACAGAGAATGTCTTATTGCAATTAATGAGCTGCTTGTTGAAATCTAGCTTTGGGTTATCCTCTCCTAGATATTCCTTAATTTCAGATGGTGCACTGGTTTACTTGTCGTTTGAACTTACTCATTGCCAGGGATAGAATGTATGTGCTCTGCATGTGTCTTTCAGTGATAAGGGTCAATGCAGTAGGATAACTGTAGGAGTTCCTTTCCTACTGTACTACTGTGAGTTGTACACATTAGTTGACTTGGTTTTGACTTTGGTCTCCATATCAGATGTTTCTGTTAAGATTGTCTGAGTATGGTGACAGTTGCATTAATGGTGACCTCTTTGCAGGAGAATCAATGTTTAGAGATGATGATAATAAAATGTGCAGTGAACTAGAATAGTATTGATGTCTTTGTTTGGATCATAACCTGCCCTTTCCCATACAGGCTGATGATACATGTTCCTGAATGTGGGTATTTGGCTGGAAGTGTGTGGGCTTCATTGACCTTCTCATTGGACAGGATAGTAAACATAGTGTCAACAAGATGTGGCATTTTATTTTTGGAGTTGGAGTGAAAGAGAAGATCTTTTGTTTGACTCATGTTTTCATGCAATAGCAGCAATGAGCGTAAATAACATTATGATGTTTTTGTATTTTGTTTCTTAGTTTTTTGCAGTACATGATTTCAGGCATCTCTGGATGGAGGACTGAGAGGTCAACTTTTTAATTTGTAGATGTGTGCACTGTACCTGGTGATTCTATATGTCAATGAAATTGAAACTGTACGCATATCACAGTTGCATTAAGATATTCAGTAAGGGTACCGCGGGTACTCCCCACCATTGAACCCATGTAGCGCACTGAGACAATAGGCACCAGGTTTTTATGGTGGCCACTGCTGAGGCCATAGGGTGTCAGATTCTGCAATTAATCATGATATAATGTGTAATAAAAGTACTTGTGGGTAAATTATATTAGCAATATCCACACTCGGTATGATTTTAAGAATAATAGTGCTTTTTGCAAATGTGCACAAACTCCCCAATAACAATATACCATTCGGATTTTTGGGGGGAAATTGTGTAAAGTTCAATCTGGAAAAGTGTGATCAATGTTATAGAGCAAAGCCTAAAATGTCAATTCCCAAAATTTCAGCATGTGTGAGAAGTTACAACTATCGTAACCCAGATCCCCCCATTGATGCATATGTTTATCCCATTGTTAATCTCTGCTGTGATATCATGTACGTGCTCATGATCTGAATAACGTGGGGGGGGGGTATGAGTGAAGAAGGTTGTTATTTCCCACAACTGCTGAATTTCATGTTTTTTTTGCAATAAATCAGATCATCTTAACTTTTAACTAAAGATTGTTCACTGAATTATAAGACTTGTGTTATGCTTCATCATCTCTAGGGCCCACTGGACATGGACTATGACCTTAGCCACTGACCTTGTATCACCAATTATTATAAAAGACCAATGGCCATTGCCCTTGGCCTTTAGCCATGGCTAGTGGACCCAGCCTATGTCCAAGTGCCACATCCCCCTGCCTAGTAAATAATCAGATGTCACTGCCCATGGCCTTCAGCAATGGCAAGTAACCATATGCTTTGGACGAGCTCACTATCAACTTTGCAACAATAAGGAAAATAAGACAGCAACAAGTTAGCTATGCCTTGACCCATATCTACCTGCCCATAGCCAGTGGGTTGGGACTTCCGTTGAGACCCACATTCCCTTCACTCAGCCATGGCCTAAATACCCCTGACTGGTAACTTACCAGATCCCACCTCCCTCGCTTAGCTCATGTATATATATTTAATTTAAAATTACTGTACAATAACAGCAAAAACAACTGTCATCGAGGAAAAAAAGATGATGGGATACCACCATTATGGGAAAAGGCTCGACAATTTAGCATTCTTCGCCATCCGACATGCAGCTCTACAGACCTAGCACCCTACTTTCTAGACTGCCCTTTTGTAAATCCTCCCTGATGTCCTCCTATTTATCGCTTTCATTTTCTGTTTCAAGTGATGTATTTTTTTTCGAGAAATTCTTGCAACATTTCTGTGGAATTCCTGCAGAAACTCAACAGGATTACCTTGGTAAAATGAAAACCAGCCCACCTCTATTAATCCGCCTACACAATATATCCTTGTTCGCACTATCCACCTTTACCGTTATGGATGAAGTTTCCAATTTCTCTGCTCCAAATATCATTTTGAGTACTATTATTTTTCAGCTTCCCTCTTGATTACCGCAGGAATTGCTTTCATCGGGCAAACAAAATTGTCTGTAAAGCCTCACTGATGCAATGCACCATGGGAGATACATATATGTTTTTGGGGACCGCGGCATACCGTTTTCTATTGAACTATTTCAAAACTACTGCACGGTTTTAGCTTAAAGCAACAAAAGGACAAGTCTACTTTGTGCCCAAGTTGTTTCTTATTTGGTGCACATCTATCAAGCGGTTTTCGTGCTGTGTCTGGAATGGAACCACCTTTTGCTCTAAGAGAAAATGAAAAGTAGTAGGACTTGCTTTCGTAAAAAATGGTGCACCATTTAACAAAGTTCCCCAAAAATATTGAGTTCGGAGGGGCCACTGGCAGCCATTGTATGGGAAAATGACATCCAGGGGGTCAAGGGTTATTAGGGGCCTGCCAACAGAGGATTAATCTTTAGGGTACGTTAACTAATATCTTGTCACATAATAACCTATGAAATGCTATGACTTGTAGAATGGGTGTTGCAAACATTACCGCAAAAAAAACAAAAAAACATAACCTGCTTACTGGAATATTGCACATCATGGTAAATGAATACTGACCTATCAATGTACCAATTTTTAATTTAGTAACCAGAGTTCTTTCTTCCCTAATCATACTCTTGTATCATTCAGTGAAAGAAATTATCATAGGCTGTACACCATTCATTCGTCTACAATGCACTAACTTTGTAAAGTAATGGAATGTAGCAGATGTAACAGGATGTGACACATCCATGCATGGAACATGAGGAAAGAGAAGCTGAAAGCTTTTCAAATGCATATATTCTTTCAAACTACACCCTTAGGAAGTCAGACAGCCTTTAAGAATTTCTCAAGTGGGACTATTTTTATACTAATATTACAGCACTGTGAACAAAATGATATTTTATTATTCAATATTGCAGTGGATCTCACATTTCTCTAGAGATAAGAAAGTATCATCTTGTAGTGCTTAGCAGGATGCATGCGGAATCCAAGCAGAAAATGATCTGTAAATACAGAAAACACATTGTTGTTCTCCAATGATTTTAATGCTATTATCTCCGCTGTCCGGTTTATATGCCAGCACCAAATGAACACATTGTTTACAAAGGCCTGCTTAGAAAACTTAAGTTTAGAAAAGAAAAACATAGATATGTAATTATAAGGGAGGTGGTTGTTTCTTCCCTCACTCATGTGGCAACCTTCTGGAGTCCAAATTCTTACAAGGATTTCCAGGCTTTATATAATCAGTGGAGAGCAAGAGTCATGTCAATTATTAATAATGGTTTACGCCTCCTGACCAAATTGACCTACCGTTGAGAAAGGGGTGCAGAGACAAGACAATAAAAATCGAATATTGATGGCCATGGTTGGTCTAACAATCTCCAGATCTCCAGATTGGTATGATTGTACCTCAGGGTGGAGCCTACCTCAAATCAGAGTTAACTCTAATAACTTCCTCTGTGGGGTTGCCTGACAAATGATGCTGACACCGATACGAGCTTCAATGTGACAAACATTTAAAACCACCCTATTGTCTCCTCCGCAGATCACCCCATGTTTGTTTCTTTACTGCAACCTTATTCTAATGTTAATAATATGTCAGAGACAAGATGGCAATCCAGTTATTGGTTTTAGTCCCAGAGAGGTATTCAGGGAGATAGCCTTAAACTTGCACTCTTTTAGTAGCACTATTGTGTGCCTTACATCCTATCTACAGAAAACGTTCACTTACTCAGAGGATCTTTTTGGCTCTGTAATGGAGAGTGGTGGATATATAGCAGAGTGACCGAGATAAATGAGTTGTCCCCTTTCTACCTACTTCACCTTCTCCTAGATGGAAATGTAGGTGGGGATCCTGGAGCATTGAAGCTATGTGAGCTCATGATGTTGCCAACTCGCAAGAACATCACTTGAGCAGTCCTCGTTCTCCCATTAAATTATCGTGATGATGGTTTGAGTAGGATACAGGACAGTCATCTTGGAGAAGTACAGAGGTTGATTGATTTGGGAATTCAAAGGGATCTGACTGAAGATAGTTGGATTAAAGCTATTTCCCATTTTTCCCCAAAATTCAGGAAGTTTGTATTAATGCATTTGATGATTTAGTGCTTTTGGATGCCAGAAGGTTAGATCCTTTCTGTTCTTATGGTGAATACAAGATATAGGGTAGATGAGCTTACACAATCCCAATGCTACACTCTCAAGATTAGGTAAGATGATTCCATAATTATGAAGGCAGCTGAAGGGGGCACCTTGTATCCTGCCATTACCCAAAACTGTACATTGATATTTTGATCGCAGCAGCAGAGACATGCCCAAAACTGTTTCCAAAGCAAAGCACAAGTGGACATATCCATGAATTCAATTTGGATTTCTCTTAGGAAGAGTGGAAAGGCTCTCCATGTCTTTTACATTGAATTGTCCAGACAACTTCAATACAGTCAGCCTTAATTTCAGGCAGAGTTTTGTTAAACCAACACACTTATATTTTTACAAGATCCTGAGTATGTTTTACTTTGCTCTCACAATCAAACATTTGGGTGGAAAGTATCAGCAGGTTTGGAGTGGGGTGGGGGCAGACACATTGCCACACAAACCAGTATGTAGTTTTTTACATAGCAACTTAATTTTACTTAAGTTATTCGACCACAGACTGAGGAAGGACTTCCTCTAGTCAGCCAGGATTCAAACTTGCAAACCGTAGGGCTGCCTTCATGGCTGGGGCAAATGCTATCCTCTCTGAGCTATCACACAGACTGTATAGATGTTGGCATAATAGAATGTGATACAAACTGTGCAACTAGAGAATTAAATGGAATCTTATTTACAGATTGGATGTTAGCCAGCAGGAAATCTGTTACCCATATGAATACTGAGGATGACTGTTATTCTAAAAATAGCTGCATACTTCCAAACACCTACATATTTCTCTGCTATTGCAATCCTACCTTCCCCTGATCCTTCCCCTCATGGCTCTCCTTCCACCCTTCTATCCCTACCCACCCAATTATCTTCACCTTTCTGGAATCCTAGTGTTGATTGTGATGTGATTCCTAATCGAACATTTCACTCTTCTTCCCATCACTGTCCCTTGTTCTTGAGTGTTTTCAGTTCATATTCTGCTCTTTTCTCCTTTTGGCTAAACATTTCTGTAATTCACTACCTCTGCCCTTATGATCGTGCCTATTGTTGCTTTTTTCCGTTCCCGCTGGAAAGGTCGCATCTTCTCTGCACACTCCTCATTTGTTGCCCCTCATGTTGTATGCTCTTTCTTAATCATATACTGCTGTTAATATTTTTAATTTTGCGGAGCAGCATGTTTGGCAACAATTCTCCACTAAGCCAAATACAAGTACACATAAACAAACAAACAAACAAACAAACAAACAAACAAACAAATAATATTTCTATTCAGGAAACATTTGTCCAAATTGACCATGATTTCATGTCATTTTTCTTTTAGACAAGAACTAGATAAAACAGTTACATGCTGTAATGTTCCTGCACACATATGACTCTGTGACAAGAGACCTTTGAGAAATATTGGTTCGGTTTATGATTACACAACTTTTCAGTGTCTTCCTCCATGCTGGGTAGATAGCTTTCCAGGAAAAGGCAGCATATCAAAGCTCTGCAGTTTGGCTTAGCTCGTCAAGTGGCACGGCGAGTAGAGCACTTGTTTGGACATTGGTGCAGAGCTTGCTAATGCAGCTTCGAATCCCGGCGGGGCCAAACTCAGCCTTTCATCCTTGTGGGTAATAATAAGCAGCGCTCAGATACCTGAGGATTTGTAATGCTACATAAATGCCAAATTATTGTTATTATTAATTCAGACAGGGGTGTCAGGTCTTCAATATTTTATTCTTTGTTGGGACTTAATATTCCAAAGTGTTTTGTTTAAAAACTTGATCTCCGATCTAAATGGAAATTCTGTAAATCTACAAAGCATGAAATCACTCATTTTGCATTTGAATGTTAAAGGCATGGTTGGGAAGCGGATGGACTTGGTGAGACGAATCACCTTTAACAACATGGATGTACATCCTCTGTGTCAGCATCTGGAAATCCCACAATGGCACCACGTGTCACAGATGTCATTAAAATACTATAGCGTCACCAGCAAGTTTCATGGTTTCGATTGAAATGTACAACAAACAGAAGGTGTCTCGATTGTTCTTTTCTTAATGGCTAGATCGTTCAGCAGAGAACAAACAAGTCGTTCAATAAGGGCCACAAAAAAAGCTTTGGGAAAGTGGTGCAAGGGCTGTCCCTCCCTACCTCACCCCCCATGGAATTCCCTCCATAGCCCTTCTGCACAAGCCCCTGGTTAGCACGACCGCTTGGCAACACCTAATGTCTAGTATATGCCTTGTACTGATGGTGTTCTCCCTAACAGTGGGCTCACTTACTTCCTCAGGGACCAGCTTACTGGCTCTAGACTATTGTTTGTTAGTTCTAATAGGGTGGTGTATGTATCTGCTGCTGGGCCTTAACAACATCTATCCGCTTACAAATACTCCCCTCCTTTGTCTCGCCTGTTTTTCTGCCCTCCCTCCTACCACTCTCCCCTCTCCACTCTACTGCTACTCTACCTTCACCACACTACTACTACTCTACCCAAACTACCACTACAACTACTCTCACTACTACTACTCTCACTAGTACTGCTCGCACTTCTACTGTTCTCACTGCTACTACTCTCACTTCTCCACACTTCATTCCATTGGCTTCCACACTACTAGTCCTCATATCCACCCTATGATGTTACACCTCCATCTGTACTACTAGTAACACTCCTTCTGCACTACTACTGTTCTCATTTCCCATACAGCTGGGGACGTTGTGCCCTGCTCCCCATTCCATTACACTTCACGATACTCACACCCACTTCTCTCCTAACACTCACTTGCTCTCACTCAAACAACTACCACTTTTTTCTCTGACACTTTCTCTATCTCTCTTACTCTCTTTCCATTTATACGCCATCTCCCAACTTCCAACATTAAACTCCACTACAATCAACTAGTACCACTCTCTCTCACAAATGCCTCGCATTTGCTAAACGTTGCTGCCAACTCCCCAACACTCTGCTACCCTGCCCGTCCTCCGCCTTGTTTCTCTGGTCATTTTTAGCTCCTCCTGCGACCACACCTGTACAACTCAATGATGTGGAGATGATGATTCAATGTATTCCTCACTCCACCATGAGCTGCAGCCCTCCCCTGCCACTCTGCCCTAATTGCTGTGTGCCTTTTCACCAGGCGTTGGATTACACAGGTGAGAGGCTTTAAAACCACTCTAAACCCTTCCTCCTTTTCCTGACAGTGGGCCTCAATACACGGTATGCTAATAGCGCCATGGTTGCCGCCGGTATTTTACCGTGTCCGCCTTGGTGGATGGCGGAATTACCGCCCTACTCCAAGGTGAGTGGGGCGGTAATTCCCCATTCACCAAGGCAGTTCCCCATTCCCATTTTTGCCCCCATAGGGCTAAATGGGAATGGGGAAGGAGCTAATTACGGTACCGCAAATTGCGGTATCGTAATTAGCATCAAGGTCCCTTTGCGGGCCCGTTCCTTAACGGCTGGTAAAACTAGCCATTGAGGTCGGGTCCCGCAAAGGGACCTCGTAGTAAGGCGGTAAGGGTTTACCGGTACCGGTGCCCTTACCGATAGGGGTGAACCCTTACTGCATTCCGTGTAATGAGGCCCATTCTTTTATATTTCTCTGTCATGTGGCTTGAAATTCATGTTGCTTGTTTGGTGGGTTTCCTATTTTTCTCTTGGTGCTGGTCACTGTTGGGACATGGTGCTGGTTTGCAATCCATAGGAATTGCTGCATTTTGGGTCTTCTCTTTGTTCGCTGCTGGTCTAGATTTTCCTGGCTGCTCACCATTGTATTGTGTAAGATGGATTCCTGAAATAGTAAAGAATGCATGATGGACAGTAACAGTATTTAGGGGGGGCATTGGGAGATAAAGAGTGGTACTAGGTTGTCATGATACGCCTATCTGCAGGCCCAACGTGGGCTGACCCACGCCACACACACTGTAGTTGAAAGATCTCCAAGGCCATGGGCTAGCCTGGTTAATGGCTAGGGTTGGAGCCTATGCCCTCAGCAACAGGATGCCAACATAACACAATGCTGAAAAGCCAACTCGTGCATCAGCATGAAAACCCATGAGATTTGGACATCTCAGGGGTTCTGCTAAATCTCCTGCTTTTTTACCATCTCTGCTACTTATGCCAACTCTCCATCGGGCACATTCTCAGTGTGTTACTGCAGAGCCAGTAAAGTATTCACTGCTACTACATTATTTTTAAATATCAGACTTACCTGTTCAGACTTATCTGCATGATTACAGCCCCCTGCCACCACTTACCTGTGTGGCTCCTACTGGAAGCCAATACTCACTTGTTTATGGATTCTGCATTCACTGTAGGACTTCAGGAACCCACACCACAGAGCACCTGCACCCAGCATACCATTGAGAGAGACATAAGAGCCCTTTCCACAAAACAGGCCCAGAAATGTTTTTTGCTAACTCCAGGGACTTTGCATGACCCTTAGGAGAAAATAGAGAAAAAAGAGGATATCAGTCACAACAAATTTACAAGGACATTGGGCCTCATTATGACATCGGCGGTAGCCATGCCTGTAATAGAGACGTGGCTGCCGCCGGTGTAATTCTGGCACCTGCTGGCCCGATAATTGCCCATTTATGGGCGCCATAACAAAAGATGCTCCCCTTTCCCATTCGGCCCCATGGGGCCGAATGGGAATGGGGAGGGTGGATGCACCGGCATCGTTTATAAGGGTGCCGGTGCATCCGACATGCTTTGCTCACGGGTGCCACTCTACCCGCTAGGTCCCACCTGGCGGGCAGAAAAGCACCCACGAGCACAACTCATAGTTTGCCGGTCTGGGAACTACGGTACCGGCAAGCTTAATGAGGCCCATTATCAAAGCAGCATGAATCAAATGTCACCCCAATGATGCTAAAACGTTGAATATACTTTTTTCAAAGCACATCAAATCTCTCTCTCCAGAAATTCTTTTAAAAGATTTTCTGTGTTTTGGACTTGGCTCCCTAGCATCCATTATCTGTTCAAACATATTTTCATTCAATATTGGATTTGCAGAAATGTGCATCAATTCTATAGCTCACAAACGTAATATACTCACAAACTGTTGTATTCACAAGTGGATGACTGGTCTTTGGTTTTCAAGATTGTCCACTCCTCCTTGACTCCTGTCCCCAAGCATTTCCTCCTGCATCTCACTTCCACAGTCTGTCTCACCTCTTTCTTTCTCATTTCAGCAGCACGTTTGGCAACCTCCGCGCTTGCTAACGTATCCTCCTTCAGTGGGTTGGATGGGCTCTTTGTCTCTGAGTTTGTTTCAGTGCCTCTTCACAATGTTTTAGATATGCACCACGCTCACTCCATTGTTTCTCTTGCTACTATCTCGGACAGCCTAGCTCTGTGCAAGTCTCCTCCATCAGCAAAGCCGTCAGTTGGCTTTTCTTTCTCTATCCCTACTAACTTGTTGTGGTCTTTGTTGACTTCCCTCATGCTCATATGTTCACTGCTACTTTCCATATATGATGTACTCTGCAATAGTGCAATAGCACCTTTTGCTTTGTAGCGTTAGTCAGCTACATGCCATAGTAATCTTGTGACTGCCTCTCAGGCGGAACTTGGGTATTAGCTTCTCTACTACTCCTTTCCAGCATGCTTCTGTCTGCCCCTTATTATTCTCTCTCTCTCGCTCTCTCTCTCTTTCTCTCTCTCTCTCTCTCTCTCTCTCTCTCTCTCTTTCTCTCTCTCTCTCTCTCTTTCTCTCTCTCTGTTTCTCTGTCTCTATTTCTCCTAGTGGCATCACTACATCCACAGCTGCCAAGTTTCCCAGTTCCTTGCAGAATCTTTGAGCCTGCCCTGTTTGTTTTTCACACTGCATGCCAGGACATGTAGGCGCACCCTGGCAATGGGAAAAACAAAAATACAAGTTCCAGCCTGCAACTAGAAGCAAAAAGCAGTGCTGGCTCGAGGTGTCATGCATGAAACTGGGGTCCTTGGCAAGGAGGGTCGGGTGGCACTCGTGTCCATTTCTGCAGGTGGGCACTCATGGCTGGGGAAAGGGGGTTGCAGCAGATGGGGGTTGCCCCGGGGCTCTAGCCGTGAGATTTTAGGCACTTAGCTCTTAAAAGATGTCTAGGGCACCCAAGGGCAGGGGCAGCACATGGGTCATCTGGTCTGACTGCAGATAGCCGGTTGGGTCCAGCTGAGGGGTCACATTATGTTCTGTATTCATACTGAAAATTGAGATCAAGCTTGCTTTTGCCCTTCTACTTTGCAGGATGATTCTGTCCTCCCTGAGCTCGCCGCATGACACCTGCTCTACAATTTGACAGGTGTACCAGCCCAGTCAAACTCCCCACCTGCCACTGTCCCCAGAGAGGGTCATGCCGAGTGGGTGACAGGCACTTGGAGCCAGAAGCGAGAGCCCCATGGTGCTCACCCTGTCACTCCGGGTAAGTGAAAAAATGATGAATAGTTGTATTTTACTGGCCAACTGAGGGCCTCCCACTTATCCTACACCTATCATGCCTCTTCACAGTGCCAGACTATAGTCAAGCTCAACACAGTATTCTTTCCCGGCTGATACTGCCAAGCCCATTCCCTTAGCTGTGGTGTCTCTATATAGTCAGTAAGGACATTTGGAATCTCATTTATGCATCACTAATTAGATTACAAGGCATTTGGCTACCTTATCAGGGTCATAGTTACTCCCTCCGTTTACCCAAGCTTTGACATTTAGAGAACTGGGCAAAAAATCACATTGCATAAACACCCGCCACTGCCTTCACAATGCATTTTTAAATTAAACAGTCAAATTCCTCACAATCAGATTTCCCAGGTCAGCTGCTAGGCATCGGCTGAGGAGAATGCTGACTTCAAACCCCGGGAGGGGAACAGAGAGAGGCAACCACCGCAGCAGGGTCGATCCACAGGAAGTGTCTGCCTCGCATCTGGAATTGGCACTGCCCCCCTGTGTGGAGACACCTCGTCCAGCCGCAGTGCGTGCCCAGAACCGCTTCACACCCAAATCTGACCGAAAGAGCCCTTAGAGCCAATCCTTATCCTGAAGTTACAGATCTGACTTCCCTTACCTATATTGTTGTAACATGCCAGAGGCTGTTCACCTAGGAGATCTAATGCGGTTATTGGTATGTGCCGCATGAGATTTACACCATCTTCCCCGGATTTCCAAGGATGAGCAAGAGCTCACCAGAAGCCATGGGGACCATCACGCTTTCCAAGTCTCAGATCCTCCTCTCAAGACAAACACGTTGCAGGGTTACCTGCTTTCACAAAGAAGAGAGAACTCTCCCAAGGGATCCTGCTGGCTTCACAGGAATCGTTTGTGTTACCGCACTGGACACCACGAGGGCACCTGTCTTCACCATTCAGGGTTCAGGAATCTGAACCAGACTCCGTTTGGATCAGCTGAGGGTAACAGGTAACCTGTCCCTTCTGAATGGTGCTTGCCCATCTCTTAGGACAGATTCACCCATGTTCAACTGCTGTTCACATTGAACTCTTCTCCACTTCAGCCTTCTATTATTTCCTTTGAATATTTGCTGCTACCAGCAAGATCTACACCTGTGGTGGCTCCAGTCAGGCCCCTCCCATTGCTTCTATGTGCAACACAGCGGCTCTCCCACTCTTAGTGGCTTGGCCCCCACTGCTCTCAGTGCCGGCGATGGCCGGGTATGGACCTGCAAATCCAGCACCATCCATTTTCAGAGCTAGTAGATTCAGACGGTGAGTTGAAACACACTCCTTAGCAGATTCTGACTTCCATGGTCATCCTTTCCCTGTCTATATCAACCAACACATTTTCAGGGGTCTGATGAGCATTGGCATTGGGTGCCTTAACATGGCATGCATTTCATCCAGCAGGGCCAGTTCTGCTCACCAAAAGTGACCAACTGGGCACTCACATTTGATGCCTGGCTCCACACCAGAGAGCCAGGCTACGTAACCATTTAACCATTTAAAGTTTGAGACTAGGTTGAGATAATTTCGGCAACTCCAATCATTTGCTTTACCATATAAACCTGGGGTTTCTGACCAGCAGCTATCCTGAGGGAAACATTTGGAGGGATCCAGCTGCCAGGTGGTTTGATTAGTCTTTTGCCACTATTCCTAGGTGACTATGGACCTCCACCGGAGTTTCCTCTGGCTTTTCCCTTCCCAGGCATAGTGCACCATCTTTCAGGTCCTATCACACACGTTCATGCTCCACCACCCCGATAGAGTGGGTGAGATGACCATGTGGCACCCCTGCCGTGACTCTGCAATGTCATCAAACCTCAGCCAGCGTGTGCCAGCCCTCACCTTCATTGGCACAGGGTTTCATCCGCCCACCGATTTACGCACTTGTTAGCCTCCTTAGTCATGATTTCAAGATGGGTTGGGTATGTGAGGCTCTCTACCCAGTGGCGTGGTGTGTTCAGTGCACACTGAGAACAGTCTACCCCATTTGATGCCCTGGTGACCCTCGAGAGGGGTGGAACGGTTGCCCGAGGAGGGCGCAGTGGTGGCCAATCTCCCTCGGCCTCACAGACACTGCTGCCAGGGATATGTAACACGCTGCCAGAGTGGAAAGCCACCTTCCACCTGGGGCCTTTCCACCCAATCCAGAGGTGGTTGTAATGCACCCTGCGGGAGCAAGGTGCACCCAGGTTGCAGTCACACAAGGGGTTCAGCCATTCTAGGTGGCTGACCTTCCTACTGTGTTTAATCCTCCATGCCTACACGTTAACCTTTCAACGGTTTCATGCCTTCTTGAGCCCTATCGTGAAAGTTATTTTTAACGTTTCCCTTACATAACGTGTTATCTATCGGTCTTGTGCATGGATTTAGCTTCAGATGAAGTTTACCGCCTGCTTTGGGCTGCATTCCAAAGAAACCCCACTCTGAGAAGTTCAGAGTCCGGCACGCTGGGGGCTGCTACTGCTCTAACGCCATCCGTAGCATGAGCCTGGATCAGTCGGTCTTCTGTACGCCACATTTCCCGCACCCGCCACCAGGCAGGGATTCTGCGCTGGGCACTTTCATCTTCACTCGCCGTTACTGAGGGAATTCTGGTTAGTTTCTTTTCCTCCATTTAATAACATGCCTAAATTCAGCGGGTCGTCCCATTTGATCTGTGTTTGCAGTCAAGGATTGAGAACTTGTGCGGCTGGCATTGGGCCTGGGGCTGTCAGGGGGTTGCCCCAGCCCCCATCTCCTGGGCGAGGTTTCTGTCTGGTCACGGTCATGTGGCCTGCATTCCAGGGCTGTCCCACGCAGGCATTTGAGGGAAAACGGCAAACAGTCGCACGCTGTATGGCCAGCTACCCTGAGGGAAGTGCATCAGGTTTTTAGGCCACTGCCACCACTAGCGGGGCACACAGGGCCTGTGGCAGTGCTGATCGGGGTCTAACCTTAGGGGGACAAAGGGAACAGGGTATATGCAATAGCCCAAGCGGCACCCCAGGGAGGCTCCCGGGGGTGATTGGCATTCAATCGATCCACAGACCGGCATAGAGCCAGGATGAACCTGCAGCCGAAGGTGCGTTTGAAGTGTTGATGATCATTGTGTCCTGCAATTCACACCAATTCTTGCAGCTAGCTGCGTTCTTCATTGACGTGCAAGCCGGGTGATCAACCGCCAAGAGTCACAGGTAACTGTTTTCCACATATCTGCGCGTACCTGCCAGTGCAGGAGAGGCTGGGGGGAGGAAGCATGGCCTGTCCAACCCATGGTGCGAGATGGCCCGGCACCTCATCTAGATTCCCCACTTGGGAGTTGGCCAAGTGTTAGGCAGAATCTTATGCAGTACCCCTTGGAAACACCACACACAATTAAGACTACAAGTGCAAGTACAAATTCACCTTTGGTACAAGTATGAATTACACAGTAAAGTGGTAGCGATGGCTGAGCAGCCAGGCTTATCTCAAGAGTAAAGTGAGCAGTATCAACAGTTACACAAAGGACAGCAATTACTATCGTTCAAACAAACACTAACTCACAGTTTCTGAGTAAAAGAATATACATTTATTTACACCTCAGTAGCGGAGCTCCAGTTTACACCTTACACTCTACATAAGAATAAATATGCAATATAGTCTCAAATGCTCTAAAAACAGAAGCCTCCATTGTCACTCCCTGTACCTCCCCCTGACCCCGCCGCCCACTCCTCCTTGATATTCGTAGCACAACCTTCAAGGTTTGCAGTCTAGTTTTTCTATAGGACCGCAACTGGAAACTTGAACACTTCATCACCTCCACAACTACAGCTGCTAGGCTTACCAACCTGAACCTTCATAAAAATCTGTCCTCAACTCACCTTTCATTCTACCAAAACACCACCAATTGATCATCAGCAGGTTGAAATACCGCTCCAACCTTCTCACGGTGCTCCTCTCTGCCGAGTTGAAACCTCTTAACAATGCATTTAACTTTCTACCATCAACAACCTCCAATGGCCCTTGACAACCTCCTCTTTACACCCGTTAGCAAGCCATGCAAAAGAGATCGTTATCCAATGATTTTTTATCCTGTGTTTAAATCCATCCAGGGAATAAGCCCCAACATATTTCTAGTCTCTCTTGTGTGTTCACCTTTCACTGTTTCCAGTCCCCCCCCTAACCGGCCGCCGTGTTAATCTGACTGTCGAGTTAATATTGATTTCGTGATCACAGTAAATGAAAATGTGAGCTTTGCCTTTGTTTGCGTTGGGGTTTCAACTTCGCCAGCCTGAGGATGTATTTCATGCTTAAACCCCTCTAAGAGTTTGTTTTTCACACTAGGAGACAGCAGCAATATGAAATGGGATTGCTCAACAACAACAACAACCTGTAGGAAGTTTGGATTGAAAGTGTTTTTTTTATTATAAACTCACACTTTATTCTTTTGTTAATGGGAATTCAACAATGTTATTATTATTATTTTTTTTATGTTACCTCAGACTACCATCTGACCACTCCCGTGCACGACGAGTGAGTGAGTCCTGGGGAGAAGACGGTCTGGCCTTTTTATGATGAGTGTCATGCAAAGAGGGATTGAGAGGAATCAAAATGTGCCTCGTGTTCCTTTGTTAATGCTCTAGATGTACTACCAAATAACATGTGAGATAAAGCACACCCTTTGTGTTTCGATGTGTATTACATAATTCAATAAATTGTAGCTTATGAAGCTCACTGCAAGGTCATGAATGTTAAGGGCGCGGGGGAGAAAACAGTGACTCTGGTATCAAAAAGTCAGTATTATAATGGGGAAAATGCTCTAGATGTACTCTGACAAAAACCAACAGGTTCACAGGGCGTTTGCTGTGGTCTTGGCTGAGCGTGGGGATTCTCCTGAGCCTCTGTTGAAAGACACATTTCTTACTATGATGTGACACGGTTACAGGTGTCTTTTCGGGTGTGATGCTGAATACAACAGGTATGGGTTGGTGTGTTTGGTGGGGGGAGTTTTTCGGATCCGCACTAGCAGATATAATGAAGCAGACTGGAAATATGAATGACTCATAAAATGAAACACGGGAGCCGGAATCATAGTCTACCCTCTTTATTTCTCATATCAAGACTGGCACGCAAGGTGATAATCCTGCCTCTAACTTGCAAGCGTCGGCTTTACCCATAACAGGAATGGAAAGGGGACAGATGGAGCCTGTCCTCTGTGTCCTGCAGTGCGTTGTCATAGAGAGAGGACACTACAAATCCCCCTTGCTCAGTAAACAACTTGGGGCACTCAAACCATTTTTCAAACCATCTAGACAGCTTGCAAACTTCCCTTCAAGAGGGGCTCTGAAGGGGGACAGTGCTGCTGTTGTGATCACTCTCACTGCCACCTGTGTCCATGTTTCCTTCCATGAACTCAGAGTCTGCATCAGACGAGTCCTTACGCAATTCCCTAGTGTCTGTTCAACTTTGGCATCCATCTGTGGAAACCAGGCTTTGGTTCTGAGTTGTCTCTTAGTAGATATAACTCCACGGTGCAATAATTTGCCATGCCTAAGAATGATCTGACGGCAGAGACGGAGGTTGGTGTGGGAGCTTCTACTAGTGCTTGCAGCTTGTCTGGATCTGGTTGGAGACCTCTGTGTGAAACAATGTGCCTAAAGAATTTGAGCATTGATTTGCCTAGCTTACACTTGTCAGTGTTTAAAGTTAGGTTTGCGCCTTCGACTGCCACGCACTCTCTCCTCAGTGTGTCATTGTGTGCTTCTTGTGTCGCTCCAAAAATCAGAACATCATTGCTATAGTTCAAACAATGAGGAATATGTTTAAATACCTAGTGTTTCTCGTTTTGAACAATCCCTGCAGCAGAGGATACCCCAAAACGAAGACATTTATACCTGAAGAGTCCTAAGTGTGTGGAGAAAGTGGTTATGTAACGAGAGTCCGGATGAAGTTCAAGCTGATGATATCCTTTGTTTAAGTCTAGCTTGGAAAAGACTTTCCCCCCATGCAACAAGTGCATCTTATTGGTCATCCGGGGCACCAAGTGCTGCTCTCTTTCTGTCACAACGTTTGGTGCCCTCATGTCCACGTGGATGTGAATGCTTGTGTTTTTTCCTTGTTTGGTACTGGCACAATGGGAGACACCCAGGGGATGGGTCCTGATGCTCGTTCGATGATGTCTTGGTCTAATAGAGACTCTGGCCCTCATTACAATCCCGGCGCTAAACCATGGTGCTATTAGCACCATGGTTGGTGCCGGTGTTGTAACGAGTCTGCCATGGTGGAATGGGGATATACCGTGCCATTCCAAGGTTGGCGGGGCGGTATTTCCCCATTTCACCATGGCCCTTCCCCATTCCCATTTTTGCCCCATAGGGCTCAATGGGACTGGGGAAGGCGCTAAGTACGGTACCGGAAATTGCGGTACCGTAATTAGCACCGAGGTCCCTTTGCGGCACCCTACTTTAACGGCTGGTAAAACCAGCCATTAAGGTTGGGTCCCGCAAAGGGACCTCGTAATCAGGCGTTAAGGTTTTAACGGCGCCGACCCCTTTTACGGCGCCGTTAAACCCTTAACGCCAGGGTCGTAATGGCCCCCTGTATCTTGTCCTGCACATGCTTCTGAATATTGAGTGGTATTCCCCAGTAATGTTGTGCTATCGGTTGAACATGAGTGTTGATATGCAGCTTGATTTGCTTCCATGTTAACTTTCTGAGACCTTTGAATAAGGGTGGGAACATTTTTTGTCATCATTTCTTTCAGGCTGGTCGTGTATGCTGACATAGGGCCTCATTACGACCCTGGCGGAAGACCATGGTGCTATTAGCACCATGGTCCATGCCGGTAAGTTACCGACTCCGCCATGGAGGAAGGGGGAATTACCACCCCATTACAAGGTTGGCGGGTGGTAATTCCCCCTTCCTCCATGGCCCTTCCCCATTCCCATTTTTGCCCCATAGGGCTTAATGAGAATGGGGAAGGCACTAATTACGGTGCCGCAAATTGCGGCACCGTAATTAGCACCAAGGTCCCTTTGCGGGTCCCTGCTTTAACGGCTGGTCTACACCAGCGGTTAAGGTCGGGTCCCGCAAATGGACATGGTAATTAGGCGCTAATAGGTTAACGGTGCTGCAGCCATTTACTGCGCCGTTAACCCATTAGTGCCTGGGTCGTAATGAGGCCCATAATCTGATACATCACATGCACCAGGTCCATCTGGATGGACGACCGGAAGCTGAGGATGCTTCCACCTGGGACTTCACAATTGACTACATATATCGTGACCTTCAAGCTCTTTTCTTTATTTGTACACGTAGCCTTGAACATCCCCTTGCAGTCAAGCAGTGTATTTGTGCCATATGGATATATGTCAATGCCTGCCTTCTTTAGTTCTTTCTTGCAGTTGAGAGACTAGTAGGTCTCCTCGTTGGTCACATTAACCATGCTCTGGTGTCAATGAGGAATTCACGACTGTGCCCATTTATTTGCAACAACAGGGTCGGGCTGCATTGAGTTGCTGTGGCATTTCCTATGGCATGTACTTAGCCACTTTCCTGGTCACTGCTAGATGAAGATGAATCAGACTCATGCCGCCATCTCGGTGAAGCTTTCAGATATCTTATTTTCTGTCACGGCGCTCTTCTCTGAGATTCACTCTTGTATCTTGCATGCCCAGTGTCTCCTCTTCTGTCGTCATGTTGCCTGTCCCTGTGAGCCGAATCCCTTTTTCTACTGTGCAAGCTGTGTCTGCTGGGCGCTGGAGATCGGCATGTTCGTGAGCAAGAGCTTTCCTGCCTTGGGTGATGGCTTTCCCGCCATATAGTGTCTCATTTGTTCTCAGCTTTCTGGAAGAAGTTGATGTTTTTGTACTCCAATTGAAAATGGTTTTCACCTCAGCACTTGTCGCAGTTGTTTCCTACAGCCAGGCACGGGGCGATGTGTGGGAAGTTGTATCCACACCAATAGCATTTCTTCTGTTCTTGGTTGTGTTATGACATGAGCACAAGGCATAGGGATGCTGTTGGGGTGGTGGTCTGTGTGATTTTGATGTTGCTTAGTGATTCCGTCTGCAGGGACATTGTGGAGTCTGCTCTGGCGAGTTGTAGAATTTCCTCTACAGTCCTGCTTTTCTGCAATTATTTCTTTCCTTTTTTTTTTGTTTTTTGGTTCAGTTGACCCAAGTCAAATTTTTCATGAAATACATAAAATTGGGAATAAGTCAATCAAAAATGATAGCAAGCAAGGCAACAAAAATAAAATAACAGTAACGATAAGCAAGATAATTAAAACAGTATTTCTCACCAATGATGCAAGATTCATACATAGAGATATAGCAATCAATGCACGAATAGTTCATATCTGCATATCTATACATCACTAGAGAAACTTAACATGTCTTGGTCGTCTAATTAGATGTCACCTGAACATAATTCAGTCGCACTGAGTCTAAAAAATTGATTGTTGAAATTTCCAACGCAATTCAATTTGCACAGAATATGAATTGCCAAAAAATATCTGTGTCAAGAATCTTGAAATGCCTAAATTATCTTTTCAAAAAAAAGTTTACTTAACATTTAGCTCTGTGCATTCAGTAATTAGGTGTTTTAGTGTCTCACGTTGACCTACATGTTTACAAAAACGACAAATATTCTGTTTTGTATCGATAATTCTCCATCTTGCCAATACATCGTTTGTTAACCACAGAATAATTCTTATTTGCATGATGGCATTTCTGAGCTTATATGATGGAAATTTTGCTAAGTAAGATTCCAACGTGAGATAGCTTTTATTGTTAAATGGGTTATTTTAAAAATCTTTGTACATTAGGCATGATTCTCGCGCTCTCATCCAATCAGCTTGTAGCAATTTCTGCTTAGCGCAAGTTGGATTTCCTAGCAAAAGCTCCATTTAAATATCTTCATCAGACAATATTTTTGTAACAGCGGACTTGCACACATTTATAAACTTGTGATCAGCGTTAGATACATGGAAGTGGAAGTTTTCCACAGTGCACGTGCCTAGGGCATTTAATAACATCTGCAGACCTTTCTGAGTTTTTGATAGAAACACCAGGTCATCTGCATATAATAACCAAGGTATTAACTGTGTTCCCCGTTTAGGAGCATCCGTTAAAACATTGATGAATTTTTCATTTAAAATTTGAAATAAAAATATTGAAGAGGGCTGAAGCCAGGATACAACCCTGTTTCAGTCCTCTATAACCAGATATTGAAGTAGAAAGAGTGCCATCCAATGTCAATCATATCTGGATAGAATTATCGGTGTGTAATAGTTTGACAAGAGACATTACAGTTGGAGGACAATTTTCTCTGACTAACTATGTCATCAAAAATTCTTGGAAACAGAGTCAAACGCAGATCAAAAAGCTACAAAGGCAAGATAGAGCGGTTGACGCTGCGCAAGACAATGCATTTTTAAAGCCGTGATAGTCTTCAGATTAACTGCCGTGCTCAGACCTGGAATGAATCTTGTTTGGAAGGGATCGTGACTCAGGGATTTCGTTGTCCGCTCTTTAAATTCACAAAGAATAAAGCGGTCAAATATTTTGCAGGTGCATCAAGCAAGGCGATTGGCCTATAGTTCAACAAGCACTGCTTGTCGCCCTTCCTGTAAATCAGAACAATTACGGATTTTTGCCAGTCGGGCGATTTACACCCTGCAATGGCTTGTTATTTTAAGGCTTCATATGTGGAATAGCGGCGCAAAGTCGCAATATTTGTCCCTTTTTCTCAGTCTCATGACAAAGTTGTCCATGCTTTCCCCTTTGTCTTGTGTAGAGGTGTGGTAAATGTGGCACTCATAATCTACATTATTCAGCAGGGCAAACTAATTATTCAACGAGTCAATTATGCCCCGGGAAGTGTCAGTTGAATTTTCTGGCATTTCAAATACAATGTCTCTCACAATGGGGCCTATCGACTACAAGAGATTGACACCTGTTGCATCAATGTAGATATTCAATTCCCTGAGCCATCTGCTCCACCTTGGTGCCAAGCTGATTGTATCTGAAATGTCAAATGGTTGTATGGCCTGCAGTTGTAAAGATTCATGTCCACCCTCCTCCCTAGGCACAGGATTGCGAGGGGATGACCCTGCCGGTGGGCTTTGGGAACTGCTGCTCGCTTCATTGTCCGACATGATGATCAGGTTCTAGTGCACATGATTTAAAGTAAGGCTCAATTTAAGACAGTGTCCGTCGATGCCAGGTGCCACACATGTGTAGTCCTGTAGTCAACACTGTCTGCGTAGGCCGAGGATCATAGGGACTTCCAGATCACGTGCTCTCCTTAGGTTGAATGTATACATGCAGACTCTTAAATTTCATCTGTGGTGATGCACTTAAATGTGAAATGTAGCTGTCTCTGAGTAACAGGTCTCAGTTTTCCTCTGTGGCTATGCATGATGCATAGGCATGTAGAACATGAGCTGTGCGCAAACACTGTATGTGCTAGCCAGTTCCCAGATTACAGCTGCTTAGGCGCACCTTTGTGCGATTTATATGATATGATATGGCATTTATAACCCCCCGAAACACAAGTGTTTGTGTATAGGCCCCTGGAGCCTGGGGGACCTGCAGTGTCAGCCAGGCCTGCCGATACACAGGAGGTATGTCTGTTTGAATAAAAGACGCCGTGCGATTACGAGGCACGGTTGCCCATCAAGCGGGAAAATGACACGCTGTGCCAGTGTTCCACCTCTGCAGCCTTTTGCAGTTCATCGGGCCTCGGGAGCAGGAGACCGGTACACGGACCCAGCAGGTAACGTTGTCCTTCCCACAAAAGACGCTCAGTGGATGACTCTCCTGATCGGCAATGTCGGGTCCGCATGGTCAGTGGGATTTCAAGGAGAATAGAAATATTAATTTATTTATTTATTTATGTGATTTGTTGTATGTTTTTATGTGAGCGCTCTGATGCCTCCGGGCTTTCTGCACTCTACAAGTAAACATTACAATGCAGTACAAATTAGCCAAATTCAGACACCTGCCTCCAAGCTAGGAAAAGCATTTATTTTGGTGTTTTGTAACACAATACAGGATTGAAATATTCCACTTCAGACCACACAAACTTGAGTGGTGGGCATGTTAGCAGGAGATGCAAGAAGCAGGACGTTAAGTATTAGCTGTGTTTTATGGAGCTTCTGGGAATATGCTAGGTACGTGTTTCTATGGGGCGGAGGAGGGCAGGATGGCACCTTTGGGTTGCCTCGAGTGTTTGAGAGTAGTGTGAGCCGGAACCAAAGGGTGTGTATAAGAGTGTGTAAGTGTGTTTTTCTGTCTGAGTTTCTCTGAATTATTAGGGTCAGGAGAGAAGCAGAACATCAGGTATCGATGGGTCCATGCATGTATTGGGCAGCAGTAGGCAAGTATGATGCACTGGTGTGAGGGGGGTTTGGGTCAATTTAAAAAGTACTCACATTTAGTTTAAACATGACAGTTTTAATGTGCAGTCATCTTTACTGAAAATGTGTATCTCATTTTGTACTTGAAAATTGCAAAGCCAAAATTAGTACCCTGTTGCCATGTTTTCTGCTTAGCACGCTGTTGTGATCGGGCCCTTCCTGGGCTTTACTAGATATCAAATCCTTAATTTACTCACGCACCTTGTGCCCCTAATGTATCCCTGTCCCTTTGTATTTTGTCTCCCTTCCGCCACTGCCATTTCCATTTTCAAATCAATTATACAACTTCCTCGTTCTCTGTAACTATTTTCTGCGACATATTCCCTCATTACAACCTTGGCGGAGGACCATGGTGCTATTAGCACCATGGTCCATGCCGCTAAGGTTGCAATTCCGCCATGGTGGATGGCGGAATTACCGCCCCATTCCAAGGTGAGTGGGGCGGTAATTCCCCATTCACCAATGGCCCCTTCCCCATTTCCATTTTCGCCCCATAGGGCATAATGGGAATGAGGAAAGGCGATAATTATGGCACCGTAAATTACGGTGCCGTAATTATCGCCAAGGTCCCTTTGCGGCATGGATTTTAACGGCTGCAAAAAGCAGCCGTTAAAAGCCATCCCGCAAAGGGAACCTTGTAATCAGGCGTTAAGGGTCGGCGCCGTTTACGGCGCCGTAAACCCATTAACGCCTGAGTCAGAATGAGAGCCATAGTCTCTGCAATCCACGCTTTCCAACATGGCTGCCAGACACCATCTAACGTCCAAACAAAGTGAGCAGTCTAATGTTTTCCGTAATGCAACACGCTGCCATTTGATGGACACGTCAGCGTCAACCGTCGCTTTTCTCTGCCGCTGCCAGCCATGTCACCAACCCTATTACCTAGAAATGCACGTTGGATACTAATAGCAATAAATCCCTTGATGGGGCGAGGGTGGGTCATACATGTATTGCTTATATAATGTTGCAAAGAAAGCCACACAATTGACATAAAATATGAAATTCTGTGCCACTAAGTTTCTTATTTATGCTGCAAAATCTTCAACTTAATGCTGCAATAGCCTGGGGGTTGTTCTGGTTAATGCTTTGAGCAATGTGACAGCTTCAACCGCAACTATGGGCCTCATTACGAGTTTGGCAGTAGCCGTGCCGGTAAAACCAGCACGGATGCCGCCAAACTGGTGAAATTACCGGCACCCGGCAATGGGGACATACGGGGGCATTCTGACCCCGGCGGACCCAGTCCGTCCCCATTGCCGTGTGCCGTTATTCATTACTCCCCATTCCCATTGAGCCCTATAGGGCTCAATGGGAATGGGGAGGTCAGATGCACATGCACCATTCATGAATGGTGTCGGTGCATCGCCGAGTGCTGCTCGCGAGTGCCGCTCGGCCTGTCAGGTCAGGCCTGACAGGCAGAAAGGCACCTGCGAGCACAACTCATAGTTTGCCAGTCCGGTAGTAACAGCGCCAGTAGCTTACTTATAATGAGGCCCTATGTCTTTTGCATATATAGAAGTCCCGCAAAGGGGCTTCACAGAACCATCTATTATTGCCTCTACTACAAAGAATATCATGTACACGAATAATAAAGAGGTGCGACGTGCCACAATCTTTAGGCCAATTTGCAGGTTTAGACCAGAAGCACACACTTGACTAGCAATAACATAGCTATGCAATTTGCTCTTATGTTGAAGAGCGCCAGCATTTTCCTTGGAAAATTCCATTCTTACCTAGTGACCTCTCTTGTACACTGTGTATAGGGCATCCTTCTGTTCGTATTGCGCTCCTCTCTTCTTCTGACATTATCCAGTTCAATTGCTACAGCTTGATCTTGTATATGATTTTTTCTCCTTTTGCTATAATCATTACTGCGTCATCAGCAACATCAAGGTCAGCAGGCTGAAAGACTGAGCGGACACAGCTGACTGGAATATCCAATTGATTGTATTGGGTTGACAACAAACATTTCTGAGGGTAAGGTGGTACGAATCTCTGGTTGGATTATTTAAAAAAAAATAATGTGTGCTGCTCTCTTTCAAATGAGACATGCTAATAGAACATGAAAAGGATATAACTATGAACATTAATATTTTATTTTTATTTTTTATTTTATTGTTTAAAGCATGCACCTAGCTCGGAATCAGCGCAGCGCTGTGCTGAGTGTGGGTAGCCAGCATTTGGACTGGAATCTTTTAACAGTAGCGCAGTATAGTGACCTCTGTGTGTCCGTATGTTCGTCCATTGGTACATCCACATTAAACGATAATTGTGATACCAAAAGCCATTGCTTTCAATTCGGCCAAGTGCTTCCATATGGCGCTTCATCGTTAGTATTTCTAAGTATATAATCAGCAGAAATGACTGTTGCCCATACCGAAAGATATGTATTTCTTATCTACCTCGGTATAATGCAATGCCTCATTACAAAATGAAATGCATCATTGCAATTCAAGCGTGTGCCGCTCTGCAGAATACCCCTTATCTCTACAATATGTCCTACATTCGCCAATGTATCATTCCACTGAGAACTGTTTAGTATATTAAAGTCGATGGATACGTGAGGCAATATAAAAGTCCAAAGAACAGGCACTTATAGCACTTATAGTAAAAGGGAAACAAGCAATGTAGTTGTCAAGGTAACAGGTTGGTCCTCAGGCAAGGAAACTGGAATCGATAAACAGCAGAACTCTTTCGGTTTAAACTCGTGGCAATGGCAGCCTGGTTCTCGGGAAAATGCACATCGGATGTGCAGATATTAACTCTATTAACTCATCTAATGGGCAACCTTAGTAGAATGCACGATCAACATCCACAGCGGTAGATGCTTATCACTTCGACTTTATTAATGAAAAATGCTAATTTGTGCTAAATGAACAGAACTGTAAAGTTTACCTTCGCCCCAATGTCCGAGTCATGGGTGTCAAAAAGCTTCCTTTAATGCATGTTGCTAGGGAAACTACTGCATGATATAAACTAATGCAGCCACTCGACCACCTAAGCATTTACAAATGTATTTTCTTGATAAAACCTATCATGCCATAAGAGTATGATTTATTGTCCTCCACTATATTTCATTAAACACTGTATGCTGATCCAGTGTCAACAAGAATTAAAGGAACAGTCATCTAAAGCGCGAAAATTCTACACCAACATCTGTCTAAAATTAAGAAGCAAACAATGTCTAGATTTTCTAGCGTTTGCACCGCTGCTAATAATTGAGCAAACACAGCACCTTTTCTGCAGCTTGTGTAATATGGAATGGCGGAAAGATGTTTGTCCCAACAGGTATTTCAGGAAGAAGTTTATAATGGAGTGAAATGGATTTGTCCATTGCTCCCTCAGTCTGATAGGGAGTAGAAGACATAGGGGCAGATTCATGGCAAAGAGCGCATTAATCCTGCAAGTGCCGTGCCCCGAGAATGATGCTGTGTGAGCCTGCGTGCAGAGTAAAACTTGTGCGCCCCATGTATTCATGGATTTTTCTGTGCAAAGTAACCCTATACGCAAGTCGTGTCTGGAACGCCCCAGACACGCCCCCACGCAAGGCAAAACCAGCCAGAACAGCTACATTTGCATGCTCCCCAGGAGCAAATACACGCACCCTTCAAACAAAGCATGGAGTCCCCCGCAAACAGGCCCGCATTTCAGGGACCATGCAAGAGGTCCCCCGTAACAGTTATCAGCACCCCAACAACATGCGTACGATGGATTGTAACTTGGATAACATTTTGAAAATCTGCATGCAAACCCCATAAACCATTCCTGCTCCACACTACACTGGTTATGCGCACACATAAGTCTGATCAGATCCCTGGCTGCATACACACACCCCTAAATCCGAAATGGAAACCCTCCTGCGTGCTGCAATTCCTATGCAAAATTGTACATACTCCTGCCTTCGAGTGGCAGAGAGATAGAGGGATTTGCGTGGGCATTTCACAAGCGAGAAGTTGCGCAGACACATGTATGAAAACGCTTTGTTGTGCGCATTTGTGGGTGTGTTATGGTCTGCCTGCAGCCCGTCCCTTGTAACTCCCACTTTTTCCCTTGTTCTTCCTCATTTTTCAAGTTCCGCCCCCTGCTCCGTCCTTTGCGCAGGCCTCGCCCACACTCTGCTTGGTGTCTCGCGCAAGGCACTCAACCTCTCTCAGAGACATGCTAAGCCTGCGCTAACTCCACACAAGTTACAAAAAGTGCTGCACAGTCGATTGCATGAATCAAAAAACAGGGTTTTGTACGCAGAATGGTCCGCAAATCCCTGATTTTCCACAGAAATAACTCCATGAATCGCCACCATAGGCCTAACTTCAAATGTAGTCACAAATAATTTTAAACCAAGAAAATGTCTTGCTTTTCTGATCATGTATTAAGGACCAATGCAATGCATCTACACTTTTCCAATGTGAAAGTTGGGACTTTGCTTGAGGCTAAATCTGATTCTTTTTATGACACATAGCAAACATTGTTGAAAAACCTTTATGTGATATGTAATGGGGATAATCCTTTGGGTTCCATTCTGTATTACTTATGTATATTGCAATCTTGATATTGATTGGGAATACAACTCTGTTTTCTAATCGGTGTTACTGATCTATATTGCTCTATTGATATTAAATAGAGAAACTCCTCCTTGCTCCATTCTGTATTACTGATGTATAATGCTATATTGATATTGATTGGGGATAAACCTCTGTGTTCCAGTCAGTGTTACTGATGTATATTGCTATATTGATATTGAGTGGGGAAACAACTCTTTGTTGCATGCAGTGTCACGGATGCATATTGCTATATTGAAATTGAGTGGGGAAACACCTCTTTGCTCTATGCTCTTTTACTGATTCATATTGCTATATTGATATTCAAATGGGAAACACCTCTTTTCTCCATGCTGTATTACTGATGTATATTGCTATATTGATATTGAGTGGGGAAACACCTCTTTGTTCCATGCTGTTACTGATGCATATTGCTACTGAAGCAATAGACCTAGGGCCCTTTAAGACGAGGTAGCAATACTTAGAGATAGATTGGGATGCAGAATTTACTCAAACATCAATAATCAAACCGACTCAGGAAGTTGGCAAAACTTGTTCTGTTTCATTTTCAATTATATAAAACAGTGATTTACAACGGACATCAATGGACGTTCGCTCGATTCCTCTCATCGTATATATTATAAAAAACACATCTCTTAGAGTCAAAACTTGTCATCACTGATGTCACACTACGTGGCAAACTACAAAAGCCTACTTGGGGATGTGGTAGGCTTACAGTGAACATCTAGGTATACGTTGCATAATGACGGGGGAAGTGATCGGGTCTCTACTGTCAGGTGGGCAACTAAGCCCATCCCAAGTGCACGTAATCTTCCGTGTCACACTAATACTCGACACTTTATTGGTTACACACATTATAGGGCTCTTTGATACGTAGCCCTCTACCATTGGTTTGGCACCCTTGTACCCTTCTGGAATATTCCACACGCTAGCAGCACATAGGCTACCATACCAGGTTCAGGGATGGTCAGCGTGAACATGCCCCCCCCCCCCAATTAACCCAACATCTATCATCACTCTTGCAGTCTGCCAGCCAATTAAGGCTTTTGAACTTGACCCTGCAGAAGCCCTCTGTGCTAGGGAATAAAAGGGAGTATCTTCTTGGTTTCGGTGTAGCTCGACCAAATGTCTATTTTGATCTGACCATGTGACTGGAGACCACGTTTTCAAGCTTCTTGCTGCATTTAATTCTATTAAATAATGAACTTTTGACACCTTCAGTGTTTTTCCATTCCACCGCAAACAGATGTTTGTTTCTAACGTTCATGTTACTATTGAATGGACAACCAGGTTCATGGTGGCCTCAACTTCTTGGTGTTGGGCCAGCCAAGCCTTTCATGAATTTCTCATCTTCCATCAGTAATTTTCCAACTGCGCTACACTGAAAAAATCTTTCCAGTCACAGGGTTTCAGGTCCTGCTAAAGTGCATCATGGAATATCCAGGTTCTATACCTTCCTATGTATATACATTGGCACATCGCTGTAAACTATTCACTACGTAGCCAGCCTTAAAATCACATTGTCTACTTGTGTTACTGCATCTGTACAAGTGTAAATTGATTTGTATTTTCTTCAGCATTTCTGTAGCATGAGCATCTTCACCTTGAGCCCGAAATGTTGCTCATTTTTGACACCTCCTCTTCAGATCTCATAGAATGACTATGTTCGTTTGCCTCATGAACCTTTTCCAGGTGCATCAGCTCTGCTTCGCATGATGTCACAAGTCTTTTCTTTCACTCATTTTCACACTTCATCTGGGACTTTGTCCAAAAGGCCATTACTCCTTTGTGAATGCATTTAGGGTTTTCTCAATGGATATCTTGTTTCCAGGATTTTCTGCGGTACAGGCATCCTCACTGGTACTGCACATGTCTCAATCTATGGCTCCCAACATACAGGCAGCATTGGGGCAGAGCTTTTGGTGGGGGTACTTGGCTCCTTCTCTACACTATATTGAAATTGAGTGGGGAAACACCCCTTTGTTCCATGCAGTATTACTGAAAAATATTGTTATATTGAAATTGAGTGGGGAAACACCTCTTTGCTCTATGCAATGTTACTGATGTATATTGCTATAGTTATATTGAGTGGTGAACCTTCTCTTTGTTCCATGCAAGGCTACTGATGCATCTTGATATGTTGATATTGATTGGGGATACACCTCTTTGCTCCATTTTGTACTACTGATGTTTATTGCTATATCGATATCGATTGGTGATAAACCTCTGTGTTCCATTCTGTGTTAATGATGTATATTTCTATGTTCCTTTTGAGGGGGGAAACAACTCTTTGATCCATGTTGTATGACTGATGTATGTTGTTATACTGATATTGAGTGGAGAAACACCTCTTTGCTTCATGCAGTGTTACTGATGCTTATTCCTATATTTAAATTGAGTGGGGAAACACCTTTTTGTTCTATGCTGTGTCACTGATGCATATTGCTATATTGATATTGAGTGGGGAAACACCTATTTTCTCCATCCTCTATTACTGATGCATATTGCTATTTTGAAATTGAGTGGGGAAACACTTTTTTGATCCATGCAGTGTTACTGAAGCATATTGCTATATCGAAATTGAATGGGGAAACACCTCTTTTCTCTATACTGTTGATGCATGTTGCTATATTGATATTGAGTGGGGAAACACCTATTTTCTCCATGCAGCGCTACTCATGTATACTGCTATATTTAAAATGAGTGGGAAAACACTTCTTTCCTTCATATTGATATTGATCAGGGAAACACCTCTTTGCTCCATGCAGTATTACTAATGTATATTGTTATATTGATGAGTGGGGAAACACCTCTTTTCTCCATCCTCGATTACTGATGCATGTTGCTATATTGATATTGAGTGGGGAAACACCTATTTTCTCCATGCAGAGTTACTCGTGTATACTGCTATTTTTAAATTGAGTGGGGAAACACTTCTTTCCTCCATATTGATATTGATTAGGGAAACACCTCTTTGCTCCATGCAGTGTTACTGATGCTTATTCCTAAATTGAAATAGTGTTTGGAAACACCTCTTTGCTTTATGCTGTGTCACTGATGCATTTTTCTATGTTGATATTGAGTGGGTAAACACCTCTTTTCTCCATCCTCTATTACTGATGCATATTGCAATATCAAAATTGAGTGGGGAAACACCTCTTTGCTCTATGCCGTGTTACTGATGCATGTTGCTATATTGATATTGAGTGGGGAAACACCTCTTTGCTCCATGCAGTGTTACTGATGCTTATTCGTATATTGAGATAGAGTTTGGAAACACCTCTTTGCTCTATGCCGTGTTACTGATGCATGTTGCTATATTGATATTGAGTGGGGAAACACCTCTTTGCTCCATGCAGTGTTACTGATGCTTATTTCTATATTGAAATAGAGTTTGGAAACACCTCTTTGCTCTATGCTGCGTTACTGATGCATGTTGCTATATTGATATTGAATGGGGAAACACCTCTTTGCTCTGTGCCGTGTTACTGATGCATGTTGCTATATTGATATTGAGTGGGGAAACACCTCTTTGCTCCATGCAGTGTTACTGATGCTTTTTCGTATATTGAGATAGAGTTTGGAAACACCTCTTTGCTCTATGCTGTGTTACTGATGCATGTTGCTATATTGATATTGAGTGGGGAAACACCTCTTTGCTCCATGCAGTGTTACTGATGCTTATTCCTAAATTGAAATAGTGTTTGGAAACACCTCTTTGCTCTATGCTGTGTCACTGATGCATTTTTCTATGTTGATATTGAGTGGGTAAACACCTCTTTTCTCCATCCTCTATTACTGATGCATATTGCAATATCAAAATTGAGTGGGGAAACACCTCTTTGCTCTATGCCGTGTTACTGATGCATGTTGCTATATTGATATTGAGTGGGGAAACACCTCTTTGCTCCATGCAGTGTTACTGATGCTTATTTCTATATTGAAATAGAGTTTGGAAACACCTCTTTGCTCTATGCTGTGTTACTGATGCATGTTGCTATATTGATATTGAATGGGGAAACACCTCTTTGCTCTGTGCCGTGTTACTGATGCATGTTGCTATATTGATATTGAGTGGGGAAACACCTCTTTGCTCCATGCAGTGTTACTGATGCTTTTTCGTATATTGAGATAGAGTTTGGAAACACCTCTTTGCTCTATGCTGTGTTACTGATGCAAGTTGCTATATTGATATTGAGTGGGGAAACACCTCTTTGCTCCATGAGTGTTACTGATGCTTATTTCTATATTGAAATAGAGTTTGGAAACACCTCTTTGCTTTATGCTGTGTTACTGATGCATGTTGCTATATTGATATTGAATCGGGAAACACCTCTTTGCTCTGTGCCGTGTTACTGATGCATGTTGCTATATTGATATTGAGTGGGGAAACACCTCTTTGCTCCATGCAGTGTTACTGATGCTTATTCGTATATTGAGATAGAGTTTGGAAACACCTCTTTGCTCTATGCTGTGTTACTGATGCATGTTGCTATATTGATATTGAGTGGGGAAACACCTCTTTGCTCCATGCAGTGTTACTGATGCTTATTTCTATATTGAAATAGAGTTTGGAAACACCTCTTTGCTCTATGCTGTGTTACTGATGCATGTTGCTATATTGATATTGAATGGGGAAACACCTCTTTGCTCTGTGCTGTGTTACTGATGCATGTTGCTATATTGATATTGAGTGGGGAAACACCTCTTTGCTCCATGCAGTGTTACTGATGCTTATTCGTATATTGAGATAGAGTTTGGAAACACCTCTTTGCTCTATGCTGTGTTACTGATGCATGTTGCTATATTGATATTGAGTGGTGAAACACCTCTTTGCTCCATGCAGTGTTACTGATGCTTATTTCTATATTGAAATAGAGTTTGGAAACACCTCTTTGCTCTATGCTGTGTTACTGATGATTGTTACTATATTGATATTGAGTGGAGAAACACCTCTTTGCTCCATGCAGTGTTACTGATGCGTATTTCTATATTGAAATATAGTTTGGAAACACCTCTTTGCTCTATGCTGTGTTACTGATGCATGTTGCTATATTGATATTGAGTGGGGAAACACCTCTTTGCTCCATGCAGTGTTACTGATGCTTATTTCTATATTGAAATAGAGTTTGGAAACACCTCTTCGCTCTATGCTGTGTTACTGATGCATGTTGCTATATTGATATTGAGTGGGGAAACACCTCTTTGCTCTATGCCGTGTTACTGATGCATGTTGCTATATTGTTATTGAGTGGGGAAACACCTCTTTGCTCCATGCAGTGTTACTGATGCTTATTTCTATATTGATATTGAGTGGGGAAACACCTCTTTGCTCTATGCCGTGTTACTGATGCATGTTGCTATATTGATATTGAGTGGGAAACACCTCTTTGCTCTATGCTGTGTTACTGATGCATGTTGCTATATTGATATTGAGTGGGGAAACACCTCTTTGCTCTATGCCGTGTTACTGATGCATGTTGCTATATTGATATTGAGTGGGGAAACACCTATTTTCTCCATGCAGAGTTACTCGTGTATACTGCTATTTTTAAATTGAGTGGGGAAACACTTCTTTCCTCCATATTGATATTGATTAGGGAAACACCTCTTTGCTCCATGCAGTGTTACTGATGCTTATTCCTAAATTGAAATAGTGTTTGGAAACACCTCTTTGCTCTATGCTGTGTCACTGATGCATGTTGCTATGTTGATATTGAGTGGGGAAACACCTCTTTTCTCCATCCTCTATTACTGATGCATATTGCAATATCAAAATTGAGTGGGGAAACACCTCTTTGCTCTATGCCGTGTTACTGATGCATGTTGCTATATTGATATTGAGTGGGGAAACACCTCTTTGCTCCATGCAGTGTTACTGATGCTTATTTCTATATTGAAATAGAGTATGGAAACACCTCTTTGCTCTATGCTGTGTTACTGATGCATGTTGCTATATTGATATTGAATGGGGAAACACCTCTTTGCTCTGTGCCGTGTTACTGATGCATGTTGCTATATTGATATTGAGTGGGGAAACACCTCTTTGCTCCATGCAGTGTTACTGATGCTTATTTCTATATTGAAATAGAGTTTGGAAACACCTCTTTGCTCTATGCTGTGTTACTGATGCATGTTGCTATATTGATATTGAGTGGGGAAACACCTCTTTGCTCTATGCCGTGTTACTGATGCATGTTGCTATATTGATATTGAGTGGGGAAACACCTCTTTGCTCTATGCAATGTTACTGATGTATATTGCTATATTTATATTGAGTGGTGAAACTTCTCTTTGTTCCATGCAGGGCTACTGATGCATCTTGATATGTTGATATTGATTGGGGATACACCTCTTTGCTCCATTCTGTACTACTGATGTTTATTGCTATATCAATATCGATTGGTGATAAACCTCTGTGTTCCATTCTGTGTTAATGAAGTATATTTCTATGTTCCTTTTGAGGGGGGAAACAACTCTTTGATCCATGTTGTATGACTGATGTATGTTGTTATACTGATATTGAGTGGGGAAACACCTCTTTGCTCCATGCAGTGTTACTGATGCTTATTCCTATATTGAAATTGAGTGGGGAAACACTTTTTTGATCCATGCAATGTTACTGAAGCATATTGCTATATCGAAATTGAATGGGGAAATACCTCTTTTCTCTATACTGTTGATGCATGTTGCTATATTGATATTGAGTGGGGAAACACCTATTTTCTCCATGCAGCGCTACTCATGTATACTGCTATATTTAAAATGAGTGGGAAAACACTTCTTTCCTTCATATTGATATTGATCAGGGAAACACCTCTCTGCTCCATGCAGTATTACTAATGTATATTGTTATATTGATGAGTGGGGAAACACCTCTTTTCTCCATCCTCTATTACTGATGCATGTTGCTATATTGATATTGAGTGGGGAAACACCTATTTTCTCCATGCAGAGTTACTCGTGTATACTGCTATTTTTAAATTGAGTGGGGAAACACTTCTTTCCTCCATATTGATATTGATTAGGGAAACACCTCTTTGCTCCATGCAGTGTTACTGATGCTTATTCCTAAATTGAAATAGTGTTTGGAAACACCTCTTTGCTCTATGCTGTGTCACTGATGCATGTTGCTATATTGATATTGAGTGGGGAAACACCTCTTTGCTCCATGCAGTGTTACTGATGCTTATTTCTATATTGAAATAGAGTTTGGAAACACCTCTTTGCTCTATGCTGTGTTACTGATGCATGTTGCTATATTGATATTGAGTGGGGAAACACCTCTTTGCTCTATGCCGTGTTACTGATGCATGTTGCTATATTGATATTGAGTGGGGAAACACCTCTTTGCTCTATGCAATGTTACTGATGTATATTGCTATATTTATATTGAGTGGTGAAACTTCTCTTTGTTCCATGCAGGGCTACTGATGCATCTTGATATGTTGATATTGATTGGGGATACACCTCTTTGCTCCATTCTGTACTACTGATGTTTATTGCTATATCAATTTCGATTGGTGATAAACCTCTGTGTTCCATTCTGTGTTAATGAAGTATATTTCTATGTTCCTTTTGAGGGGGGAAACAACTCTTTGATCCATGTTGTATGACTGATGTATGTTGTTATACTGATATTGAGTGGGGAAACACCTCTTTGCTCCATGCAGTGTTACTGATGCTTATTCCTATATTGAAATTGAGTGGGGAAACACTTTTTTGATCCATGCAGTGTTACTGAAGCATATTGCTATATCGAAATTGAATGGGGAAACACCTCTTTTCTCTATACTGTTGATGCATGTTGCTATATTGATATTGAGTGGGGAAACACCTATTTTCTCCATGCAGCGCTACTCATGTATACTGCTATATTTAAAATGAGTGGGAAAACACTTCTTTCCTTCATATTGATATTGATCAGGGAAACACCTCTCTGCTCCATGCAATATTACTAATGTATATTGTTATATTGATGAGTGGGGAAACACCTCTTTTCTCCATCCTCTATTACTGATGCATGTTGCTATATTGATATTGAGTGGGGAAACACCTATTTTCTCCATGCAGAGTTACTCGTGTATACTGCTATTTTTAAATTGAGTGGGGAAACACTTCTTTCCTCCATATTGATATTGATTAGGGAAACACCTCTTTGCTCCATGCAGTGTTACTGATGCTTATTCCTAAATTGAAATAGTGTTTGGAAACACCTCTTTGCTCTATGCTGTGTCACTGATGCATGTTGCTATGTTGATATTGAGTGGGGAAACACCTCTTTTCTCCATCCTCTATTACTGATGCATATTGCAATATCAAAATTGAGTGGGGAAACACCTCTTTGCTCTATGCCGTGTTACTGATGCATGTTGCTATATTGATATTGAGTGGGGAAACACCTCTTTGCTCCATGCAGTGTTACTGATGCTTATTTCTATATTGAAATAGAGTTTGGAAACACCTCTTTGCTCTATGCTGTGTTACTGATGCATGTTGCTATATTGATATTGAATGGGGAAACACCTCTTTGCTCTGTGCCGTGTTACTGATGCATGTTGCTTTATTGATATTGAGTGGGGAAACACCTCTTTGCTCCATGCAGTGTTACTGATGCTTATTCGTATATTGAGATAGAGTTTGGAAACACCTCTTTGCTCTATGCTGTGTTACTGATGCATGTTGCTATATTTTTATTTCGAGTGGGGAAACACCTCTTTGCTCCATGCAGTGTTACTGATGCTTATTTCTATATTGAAATAGAGTTTGGAAACACCTCTTTGCTCTATGCCGTGTTACTGATGCATGTTGCTATATTGATATTGAATGGGGAAACACCTCTTTGCTCTGTGCTGTGTTACTGATGCATGTTGCTATATTGATATTGAGTGGGGAAACACCTCTTTGCTCCATGCAGTGTTACTGATGCTTATTCGTATATTGAGATAGAGTTTGGAAACACCTCTTTGCTCTATGCTGTGTTACTGATGCATGTTGCTATATTGATATTGAGTGGGGAAACCCCTCTTTTCTCCATGCAGTGTTACTGATGCTTATTTCTATATTGAAATAGAGTTTAGAAACACCTCTTTGCTCTATGCTGTGTTACTGATGCATGTTGCTATATTGATATTGAGTGGGGAAACACCTCTTTGCTCCATGCAGTGTTACTGATGCTTATTTCTATATTGAAATAGAGTTTGGAAACACCTCTTTGCTCTATGCTGTGTTACTGATGCATGTTGCTATATTGATATTGAGTGGGGAAACACCTCTTTGCTCTATGCCGTGTTACTGATGCATGTTGCTATATTGATATTGAGTGGGGAAACACCTCTTTGCTCCATGCAGTGTTACTGATGCTTATTTCTATATTGAAATAGAGTTTGGAAACACCTCTTTGCTCTATGCTGTGTTACTGATGCATGTTACTATATTGATATTGAATGGGGAAACACCTCTTTGCTATGTGCCGTGTTACTGATGCATGTTGCTATATCAAAATTGAGTGGGGAAACCCCTCTTTGCTCTATGCTGTGTTACGGATGCATGTTGCTATATTGATATTGAGTGGGGAAGCACCTATTTTCTCCATGCAGCGTTACTCATGTATACTGCTATATTTAAATTGAGTGGGGAAACACTTCTTTCCTCCATATTGATATTGATTAGGGAAACACCTCTTTGCTGCATGCAGTGTTACTGATGCTTATTTCTATATTGAAATAGAGTTTGGAAACACCTCTTTGCTCTATGCTGTGTTACTGATGCATGTTGCTATATTGATATTGAATGGGGAAACACCTCTTTGCTCTGTGCCGTGTTACTGATGCATGTTGCTATATTGATATTGAGTGGGGAAACACCTCTTTTCTCCATGTGTGTTCCTATTGCATATTGCTATATTGATATTGATTAGGGAAACACCTCTTTGCTCCATGCAGTGTTACTGATGCTTATTCGTATATTGAGATAGTGTTTGGAAACACCTCTTTGCTCTATGCTGTGTCACTGATGCATTTTTCTATGTTGATATTGAGTGGGTAAACACCTCTTTTCTCCATCCTCTATTACTGATGCATATTGCTATATCGAAATTGAGTGGGGAAACACCTCTTTGCTCCATGCTGTATTACTGATGCATGTTGCTATATTGATATTGAGTGGGGAAACTCTGCTTTGCTCCATGCAGTTTTACTGATGTATATTGCTATATCTAAATTGAATGGGGAAACACCTCTTTTCTCTGTGCCGTGTTACTGATGCATGTTGCTATATTGATATTGAGTGGGGAAACACCTATTTTCTCCATGCAGAGTTACTTGTGTATACTGCTATTTTTAAATTGAGTGGGGAAACACTTCTTTCCTCCATATTGATATTGATTAGGGAAACACCTCTTTGCTCCATGCAGTGTTACTGATGCTTATTCCTAAATTGAAATAGTGTTTTGAAACACCTCTTTGCTCTATGCTGTGTCACTGATGCATGTTGCTATGTTGATATTGAGTTGGGAAACACCTCTTTTCTCCATCCTCTATTACTGATGCATATTGCAATATCAAAATTGAGTGGGGAAACGCCTCTTTGCTCTATGCCGTGTTACTGATGCATGTTGCTATATTGATATTGAGTGGGGAAACACCTCTTTGCTCCATGCAGTGTTACTGATGCTTATTTCTATATTGAAATAGAGTTTGGAAACACCTATTTGCTCTATGCTGTGTTACTGATGCATGTTGCTATATTGATATTGAATGGGGAAATACCTCTTTGCTCTGTGCCGTGTTACTGATGCATGTTGCTATATTGATATTGAGTGGGGAAACACCTCTTTGCTCCATGCAGTGTTACTGATGCTTATTCGTATATTGAGATAGAGTTTGGAAACACCTCTTTGCTCTATGCTGTGTTACTGATGCATGTTGCTATATTGATATTGAGTGGGGAAACACCTCTTTGCTCCATGCAGTGTTACTGATGCTTATTTCTATATTGAAATAGAGTTTGGAAACACCTCTTTGCTCTATGCTGTGTTACTGATGCATGTTGCTATATTGATATTGAATGGGGAAACACCTCTTTGCTCTGTGCCGTGTTACTGATGCATGTTGCTATATTGATATTAAGTGGGGAAACACCTCTTTGCTCCATGCAGTGTTACTGATTCTTATTCGTATATTGAGATAGAGTTTGGAAACACCTCTTTGCTCTATGCTGTGTTACTGATGCATGTTGCTATATTGATATTGAGTGGGGAAACACCTCTTTGCTCCATGCAGTGTTACTGATGCTTATTTCTATATTGAAATAGAGTTCGGAAACACCTCTTTGCTCTATGCTGTGTTACTGATGCATGTTGCTATATTGATATTGAGTGGGGAAACACCTCTTTGCTCCATGCAGTGTTACTGATGCTTATTTCTATATTGAAATAGAGTTTGGAAACACCTCTTTGCTCTATGCTGTGTTACTGATGCATGTTGCTATATTGATATTGAGTGGGGAAACAACTCTTTGCTCTATGCCGTGTTACTGATGCATGTTGCTATATTGATATTGAGTGGGGAAACACCTCTTTGCTCCATGCAGTGTTACTGATGCTTATTTCTATATTGAAATAGAGTTTGGAAACACCTCTTTGCTCTAGGCTGTGTTACTGATGCATGTTGCTATATTGATATTGAGTGGGGAAACACCTCTTTGCTCCATGCAGTGTTACTGATGCTTATTTCTATATTGAAATAGAGTTTGGAAACACCTCTTTGCTCTATGCTGTGTTACTGATGCATGTTACTATATTGATATTGAATGGGGAAACACCTCTTTGCTCTGTGCCGTGTTACTGATGCATGTTGCTATATCAAAATTGAGTGGGGAAACCCCTCTTTGCTCTATGCTGTGTTACGGATGCATGTTGCTATATTGATATTGAGTGGGGAAGCACCTATTTTCTCCATGCAGCGTTACTCATGTATACTGCTATATTTAAATTGAGTGGGGAAACACTTCTTTCCTCCATATTGATATTGATTAGGGAAACACCTCTTTGCTGCATGCAGTGTTACTGATGCTTATTTCTATATTGAAATAGAGTTTGGAAACACCTCTTTGCTCTATGCTGTGTTACTGATGCATGTTGCTATATTGATATTGAATGGGGAAACACCTCTTTGCTCTGTGCCGTGTTACTGATGCATGTTGCTATATTGATATTGAGTGGGGAAACACCTCTTTGCTCTGTGCCGTGTTACTGATGCATGTTGCTATATTGATATTGAGTGGGGAAACACCTCTTTTCGCCATGTGTGTTCCTATTGCATATTGCTATATTGATATTGATTAGGGAAACACCTCTTTGCTCCATGCAGTGTTACTGATGCGTATTCGTATATTGAGATAAAGTTTGGAAACACCTCTTTTCTCTATGCTGTGTCACTGATGCATTTTTCTATGTTGATATTGAGTGGGTAAACACCTCTTTTCTCCATCCTCTATTACTGATGCATATTGCTATATCGAAATTAAGTGGGGAAACACCTCTTTGCTCCATGCTGTATTACTGATGCATGTTGCTATATTGATATTGAGTGGGGAAACTCTGCTTTGCTCCATGCAGCGTTACTCATGTATACTGCTATATTTAAATTGAGTGGGGAAACACTTCTTTCCTCCATATTGATATTGATCAGGGAAACAACTCTTTGCTCCATGCAGTTTTACTGATGTATATTGCTATATCTAAATTGAATCGGGAAACACCTCTTTTCTCTGTGCCGTGTTACTGATGCATGTTGCTATATTGATATTGAGTGGGGAAACACCTCTTTGCTCCATGCAGTGTTACTCATGTTTACTGCAATATTTAAATCGAGTGGGGAAACACTTCTTTCCTCCATATTGATATTGATCAGGGAAACACCTCTTTGCTCCATGCAGTATTACTGATGCATATTGCTATATTAAAATTGAGTGGGGAAACACCTTGTTGTCCATACAGTGTTACTGAAGCATATTGAGTGGGGAAACTCTGCTTTGCTCCGTGCAGCGTTACTCATGTATACTGCTATATTTAAATTGAATGGGGAAACACCTCTTTGCTCTATGCTTTGTTACTGATGCATGTTGCTATATTGATATTGAGTGGGGAAACACCTCTTTTCTCCATGTGGTGTTACTCATGTATACTGCTATATTTAAATTGAGTGGGGAAACACTTCTTTCCTCCATATTGATATTGATTAGGGAAACACCTCTTTGCGCTATGCTGTGTTACAGATGCATGTTGCTATATTGATATTGATTAGGGAAACACCTCTTTGCTCCATGCAGTGTTACTGATGCTTATTCGTATATTGAGATAGAGTTTGGAAACACCTCTTTGCTCTATGCTGTGGCACTGATGCATGTTTCTATGTTGATATTGAGTGGGGAAACACCTCTTTGCTCTGTGCTGTGTTACTGATGCATGTTGCTATATTGATATTGAGTGGGGAAACACCTCTTTGCTCCATGCAGTGTTACTGATGCTTATTCGTATATTGAGATAGAGTTTGGAAACACCTCTTTGCTCTATGCTGTGTTACTGATGCATGTTGCTATATTGATATTGAGTGGTGAAACACCTCTTTGCTCCATGCAGTGTTACTGATGCTTATTTCTATATTGAAATAGAGTTTGGAAACACCTCTTTGCTCTATGCTGTGTTACTGATGATTGTTACTATATTGATATTGAGTGGAGAAACACCTCTTTGCTCCATGCAGTGTTACTGATGCGTATTTCTATATTGAAATATAGTTTGGAAACACCTCTTTGCTCTATGCTGTGTTACTGATGCATGTTGCTATATTGATATTGAGTGGGGAAACACCTCTTTGCTCCATGCAGTGTTACTGATGCTTATTTCTATATTGAAATAGAGTTTGGAAACACCTCTTCGCTCTATGCTGTGTTACTGATGCATGTTGCTATATTGATATTGAGTGGGGAAACACCTCTTTGCTCTATGCCGTGTTACTGATGCATGTTGCTATATTGATATTGAGTGGGGAAACACCTCTTTGCTCCATGCAGTGTTACTGATGCTTATTTCTATATTGATATTGAGTGGGGAAACACCTCTTTGCTCTATGCCGTGTTACTGATGCATGTTGCTATATTGATATTGAGTGGGAAACACCTCTTTGCTCTATGCTGTGTTACTGATGCATGTTGCTATATTGATATTGAGTGGGGAAACACCTCTTTGCTCTATGCCGTGTTACTGATGCATGTTGCTATATTGATATTGAGTGGGGAAACACCTATTTTCTCCATGCAGAGTTACTCGTGTATACTGCTATTTTTAAATTGAGTGGGGAAACACTTCTTTCCTCCATATTGATATTGATTAGGGAAACACCTCTTTGCTCCATGCAGTGTTACTGATGCTTATTCCTAAATTGAAATAGTGTTTGGAAACACCTCTTTGTTCTATGCTGTGTCACTGATGCATGTTGCTATGTTGATATTGAGTGGGGAAACACCTCTTTTCTCCATCCTCTATTACTGATGCATATTGCAATATCAAAATTGAGTGGGGAAACACCTCTTTGCTCTATGCCGTGTTACTGATGCATGTTGCTATATTGATATTGAGTGGGGAAACACCTCTTTGCTCCATGCAGTGTTACTGATGCTTATTTCTATATTGAAATAGAGTATGGAAACACCTCTTTGCTCTATGCTGTGTTACTGATGCATGTTGCTATATTGATATTGAATGGGGAAACACCTCTTTGCTCTGTGCCGTGTTACTGATGCATGTTGCTATATTGATATTGAGTGGGGAAACACCTCTTTGCTCCATGCAGTGTTACTGATGCTTATTTCTATATTGAAATAGAGTTTGGAAACACCTCTTTGCTCTATGCTGTGTTACTGATGCATGTTGCTATATTGATATTGAGTGGGGAAACACCTCTTTGCTCTATGCCGTGTTACTGATGCATGGTGCTATATTGATATTGAGTGGGGAAACACCTCTTTGCTCTATGCAATGTTACTGATGTATATTGCTATATTTATATTGAGTGGTGAAACTTCTCTTTGTTCCATGCAGGGCTACTGATGCATCTTGATATGTTGATATTGATTGGGGATACACCTCTTTGCTCCATTCTGTACTACTGATGTTTATTGCTATATCAATATCGATTGGTGATAAACCTCTGTGTTCCATTCTGTGTTAATGAAGTATATTTCTATGTTCCTTTTGAGGGGGGAAACAACTCTTTGATCCATGTTGTATGACTGATGTATGTTGTTATACCTCTTTGCTCCATGCAGTGTTACTGATGCTTATTCCTAAATTGAAATAGTGTTTGGAAACACCTCTTTGCTCTATGCTGTGTCACTGATGCATGTTGCTATGTTGATATTGAGTGGGGAAACACCTCTTTTCTCCATCCTCTATTACTGATGCATATTGCAATATCAAAATTGAGTGGGGAAACACCTCTTTGCTCTATGCCGTGTTACTGATGCATGTTGCTATATTGATATTGAGTGGGGAAACACCTCTTTGCTCCATGCAGTGTTACTGATGCTTATTTCTATATTGAAATAGAGTTTGGAAACACCTCTTTGCTCTATGCTGTGTTACTGATGCATGTTGCTATATTGATATTGAATGGGGAAACACCTCTTTGCTCTGTGCCGTGTTACTGATGCATGTTGCTTTATTGATATTGAGTGGGGAAACACCTCTTTGCTCCATGCAGTGTTACTGATGCTTATTCGTATATTGAGATAGAGTTTGGAAACACCTCTTTGCTCTATGCTGTGTTACTGATGCATGTTGCTATATTTTTATTTCGAGTGGGGAAACACCTCTTTGCTCCATGCAGTGTTACTGATGCTTATTTCTATATTGAAATAGAGTTTGGAAACACCTCTTTGCTCTATGCCGTGTTACTGATGCATGCTGCTATATTGATATTGAATGGGGAAACACCTCTTTGCTCTGTGCTGTGTTACTGATGCATGTTGCTATATTGATATTGAGTGGGGGAACACCTCTTTGCTCCATGCAGTGTTACTGATGCTTATTCGTATATTGAGATAGAGTTTGGAAACACCTCTTTGCTCTATGCTGTGTTACTGATGCATGTTGCTATATTGATATTGAGTGGGGAAACACCTCTTTGCTCCATGCAGTGTTACTGATGCTTATTTCTATATTGAAATAGAGTTTGGAAACACCTCTTTGCTCTATGCTGTGTTACTGATGTTTATTGCTATATCAATATCGATTGGTGATAAACCTCTGTGTTCCATTCTGTGTTAATGAAGTATATTTCTATGTTCCTTTTGAGGGGGGAAACAACTCTTTGATCCATGTTGTATGACTGATGTATGTTGTTATACTGATATTGAGTGGGGAAACACCTCTTTGCTCCATGCAGTGTTACTGATGCTTATTCCTATATTGAAATTGAGTGGGGAAACACTTTTTTGATCCATGCAGTGTTACTGAAGCATATTGCTATATCGAAATTGAATGGGGAAACACCTCTTTTCTCTATACTGTTGATGCATGTTGCTATATTGATATTGAGTGGGGAAACACCTATTTTCTCCATGCAGCGCTACTCATGTATACTGCTATATTTAAAATGAGTGGGAAAACACTTCTTTCCTTCATATTGATATTGATCAGGGAAACACCTCTCTGCTCCATGCAGTATTACTAATGTATATTGTTATATTGATGAGTGGGGAAACACCTCTTTTCTCCATCCTCTATTACTGATGCATGTTGCTATATTGATATTGAGTGGGGAAACACCTATTTTCTCCATGCAGAGTTACTCGTGTATACTGCTATTTTTAAATTGAGTGGGGAAACACTTCTTTCCTCCATATTGATATTGATTAGGGAAACACCTCTTTGCTCCATGCAGTGTTACTGATGCTTATTCCTAAATTGAAATAGTGTTTGGAAACACCTCTTTGCTCTATGCTGTGTCACTGATGCATGTTGCTATGTTGATATTGAGTGGGGAAACACCTCTTTTCTCCATCCTCTATTACTGATGCATATTGCAATATCAAAATTGAGTGGGGAAACACCTCTTTGCTCTATGCCGTGTTACTGATGCATGTTGCTATATTGATATTGAGTGGGGAAACACCTCTTTGCTCCATGCAGTGTTACTGATGCTTATTTCTATATTGAAATAGAGTTTGGAAACACCTCTTTGCTCTATGCTGTGTTACTGATGCATGTTGCTATATTGATATTGAATGGGGAAACACCTCTTTGCTCTGTGCCGTGTTACTGATGCATGTTGCTTTATTGATATTGAGTGGGGAAACACCTCTTTGCTCCATGCAGTGTTACTGATGCTTATTCGTATATTGAGATAGAGTTTGGAAACACCTCTTTGCTCTATGCTGTGTTACTGATGCATGTTGCTATATTTTTATTTCGAGTGGGGAAACACCTCTTTGCTCCATGCAGTGTTACTGATGCTTATTTCTATATTGAAATAGAGTTTGGAAACACCTCTTTGCTCTATGCCGTGTTACTGATGCATGCTGCTATATTGATATTGAATGGGGAAACACCTCTTTGCTCTGTGCTGTGTTACTGATGCATGTTGCTATATTGATATTGAGTGGGGAAACACCTCTTTGCTCCATGCAGTGTTACTGATGCTTATTCGTATATTGAGATAGAGTTTGGAAACACCTCTTTGCTCTATGCTGTGTTACTGATGCATGTTGCTATATTGATATTGAGTGGGGAAACCCCTCTTTTCTCCATGCAGTGTTACTGATGCTTATTTCTATATTGAAATAGAGTTTAGAAACACCTCTTTGCTCTATGCTGTGTTACTGATGCATGTTGCTATATTGATATTGAGTGGGGAAACACCTCTTTGCTCCATGCAGTGTTACTGATGCTTATTTCTATATTGAAATAGAGTTTGGAAACACCACTTTGCTCTATGCTGTGTTACTGATGCATGTTGCTATATTGATATTGAGTGGGGAAACACCTCTTTGCTCTATGCCGTGTTACTGATGCATGTTGCTATATTGATATTGAGTGGGGAAACACCTCTTTGCTCCATGCAGTGTTACTGATGCTTATTTCTATATTGAAATAGAGTTTGGAAACACCTCTTTGCTCTATGCTGTGTTACTGATGCATGTTACTATATTGATATTGAATGGGGAAACACCTCTTTGCTATGTGCCGTGTTACTGATGCATGTTGCTATATCAAAATTGAGTGGGGAAACCCCTCTTTGCTCTATGCTGTGTTACGGATGCATGTTGCTATATTGATATTGAGTGGGGAAGCACCTATTTTCTCCATGCAGCGTTACTCATGTATACTGCTATATTTAAATTGAGTGGGGAAACACTTCTTTCCTCCATATTGATATTGATTAGGGAAACACCTCTTTGCTGCATGCAGTGTTACTGATGCTTATTTCTATATTGAAATAGAGTTTGGAAACACCTCTTTGCTCTATGCTGTGTTACTGATGCATGTTGCTATATTGATATTGAATGGGGAAACACCTCTTTGCTCTGTGCCGTGTTACTGATGCATGTTGCTATATTGATATTGAGTGGGGAAACACCTCTTTTCTCCATGTGTGTTCCTATTGCATATTGCTATATTGATATTGATTAGGGAAACACCTCTTTGCTCCATGCAGTGTTACTGATGCTTATTCGTATATTGAGATAAAGTTTGGAAACACCTCTTTGCTCTATGCTGTGTCACTGATGCATTTTTCTATGTTGATATTGAGTGGGTAAACACCTCTTTTCTCCATCCTCTATTACTGATGCATATTGCTATATCGAAATTGAGTGGGGAAACACCTCTTTGCTCCATGCTGTATTACTGATGCATGTTGCTATATTGATATTGAGTGGGGAAACTCTGCTTTGCTCCATGCAGTTTTACTGATGTATATTGCTATATCTAAATTGAATGGGGAAACACCTCTTTTCTCTGTGCCGTGTTACTGATGCATGTTGCTATATTGATATTGAGTGGGGAAACACCTATTATCTCCATGCAGAGTTACTTGTGTATACTGCTATTTTTAAATTGAGTGGGGAAACACTTATTTCCTCCATATTGATATTGATTAGGGAAACACCTCTTTGCTCCATGCAGTGTTACTGATGCTTATTCCTAAATTGAAATAGTGTTTTGAAACACCTCTTTGCTCTATGCTGTGTCACTGATGCATGTTGCTATGTTGATATTGAGTTGGGAAACACCTCTTTTCTCCATCCTCTATTACTGATGCATATTGCAATATCAAAATTGAGTGGGGAAACACCTCTTTGCTCTATGCCGTGTTACTGATGCATGTTGCTATATTGATATTGAGTGGGGAAACACCTCTTTGCTCCATGCAGTGTTACTGATGCTTATTTCTATATTGAAATAGAGTTTGGAAACACCTATTTGCTCTATGCTGTGTTACTGATGCATGTTGCTATATTGATATTGAATGGGGAAACACCTCTTTGCTCTGTGCCGTGTTACTGATGCATGTTGCTATATTGATATTGAGTGGGGAAACACCTCTTTGCTCCATGCAGTGTTACTGATGCTTATTCGTATATTGAGATAGAGTTTGGAAACACCTCTTTGCTCTATGCTGTGTTACTGATGCATGTTGCTATATTGATATTGAGTGGGGAAACACCTCTTTGCTCCATGCAGTGTTACTGATGCTTATTTCTATATTGAAATAGAGTTTGGAAACACCTCTTTGCTCTATGCTGTGTTACTGATGCATGTTGCTATATTGATATTGAATGGGGAAACACCTCTTTGCTCTGTGCCGTGTTACTGATGCATGTTGCTATATTGATATTAAGTGGGGAATGTAGGGTATTTTGTGGAGATTTGGGGCCTGACGGTATTTTATTACCGCCGAAAAATAACTTAGCAATAATCACTCTTTGTATTCAGATTTGGCCATGTGCAACAATAATACAATGGACATGCATTATTTCAGCACCCAGACCTGCATATTTGGTATACGTGGTTGGTGGTATTTTGGTGAGCATAATTCCCTTGTTATATTTGTGGCCCCAATGTCCAGAATCCCTTATCTTAGCTTAGATTTTTCGTGTGATCACTAGAGAGACCTCAGACCTGCATTCTAGAGATACCACAATTTCCAGTGATAGTGTTGGTGCGCCACCATGGGCAAACTCACTGACTTATTTACGACAGAGAGCTATATGTGGTAGTCTTGTGGTAATTTCCACTACCTTATATACGGTAGGGAGCTATGTTCAGAGAGTCTCTCTTCCCGTTGGCTCATGTACCTCCAACAAGTTATACTACAGTCACTCACAATTATTCATACTGATTCTGACATACACACATCTGTCTTAAAATGACCATTGCACTGTTTAAAAATCTCCCCACATCATTGGCATTGTAATGGTAAATAGAAAATAAACCACCCGTCTGTTTTCAAATATTTTCTGTATTATAAAAGTTGCATTTAGACCTGATCTCATTCTTTACAGCAATAAAATGGAACAATCAAAGCATTTTCAATGACACACTGCAATTATAGTGGCGGAGAACAGAACTTAAATTGCAACATTAGCACTTGATTAAGACACGCACGGGACTTTCATTTTTCTACACTGACTGCATACTTTCGTGCACACACACAGCTCCCCCAGTTAGGTAATTACCTTATCTGTTCAGAGGCTTCTCTCTGTGAATGTGGCTCTCTTGGCTTAATTCCAGCAAAAAGGAACGCTTGCCTTCTCAAGCCGGGGTCATTGCCTGGAATTCTCAGCTTTTTCAGATAGGACTGCCTCTGCCAGTGGAAAGGTAATTCTTTCAGCTTTCCCCAGTCTCGACTGCAGCAGGACACCCCCACAGCCAGGTCTTCTCCCCAGTAGTGCAGAAAGATGTCTGCCTGTCTTTTTCCCTGATACTGCCCACTAAAACTTTCCTCTCAGCCCTCTTTATGACGTGTTCCAATGAAATCCATCATCTCTCATCCTCCTACTCTTCAACAATAGCTTCGCTTATACATTTGCAATTGTTGCAAATCTGACTTCCTTCCTCCTGCAGTTACTGTGCACAACAACACGGATAATCAGGCAGAGAAGAGAGGAAAAAAAAATCTGCACACTCATTTAACTGGTTTTCAAAGTATGCCTAATTCTGCAGTAGAGAACACATTTTATTAGTGAGTTATATTAAAATAAGGTTTTATTAGTCGGGTTAATGGTTAATATGTTAGCTGTTAATTTTCAAATGTGTCTCTAGCAATATAGGCATTTCAGGTGAAAAATAGTGTGCATTTTTAAATGAACACGTGTGCTTTTAACTGTAAAAATAGATTTGCATCTTATATGTTAAAATCGTTTTTGACTGAATAGTCTGTCTTTCCTTGTTAATCTGCTAATCCATATAGCAATGCACCGCACCCTTGTGGTGGTGCTGCAAAAAAAAAATGCTACTTGTGCAGTAGTGCTGTACTCTGTGCTGTAACATGCCAAATATCCTTACATATACCCTCCTTTTGTTTTTAGAACTTGGCTATAATCCAAGCCAATCTCTAAAAACAACTTGTTCTTTTTTTTTTTTATACAATATATCAATCCAACAAAATGAATATTCATGTGCATCAATGAAAATTTGCAATCAATATTTCATCTGAGTCCATAAGTCCATAAAATGTTCCACATTTGCCTTCTCAGTGGAAGTGGCATTACTTTAAGTTTAAATTTTCCAAGTCAATTAAAAACAATGAAATAAAACAACTAACTAAAACAAATAAGTAATATAACAAGTTAAAATAAATAATTAAAATAATAAATACGTGGAACTTCATATGCCGGAACTTTTGTTTTGTCTCTTTTGGTATGTCCCGACCAGCGATGTTATTCGGTTCATTCGAGTACTCTTTCATCTTGGCAATCTTGAATCCACAGTAGTCATCTCTTTTGGCATTCCGGTTATTTTGTCTTCACCTCCACCTGGAGGCAGGCATCTTTTGGTCTTCATCCAGGGGACTCCAGGACTCCATCGTCTCCCGTGGCCTCTGATCCCGGAACCTCCGACCAAATAATGTTAATTGTCTAAATCAAAATAGAAAATAAACAGATTAAGTACATAGCACAATACTAACTTCATCCTTTTGCCAAAAATAAAACATGCTTGGTAAAAATACTTCGTTTTTTTTTTTTTTTTTTTAAATTAAACACAAGTTAAAAGAAAACAAACACATATAAAACAGCATTCAATATTTAACACACTTTCTCTCTGCACACCAACCACGAGCTTCCGTTATATGTGCATTTATTTATTTATTTATTTATTTATATTATATATTTTTACATATATTACAGTGTTTATGTGCCATCATAACAATCAACTTTTTTTTAACTTCTTTGTCACTGCCTCCTGATCACACCCATTTATTTTCTCAAGGGACTCTATCCGTTTCCACATGCTCAAGCTGCCTGATCTCATGTCTGGGATGGCATGGTTTGATTTGATTTACATGGACAAACTGCTCTATTACTGTTTCACCTTCATTTTTCAAAATTTTATACACTACAGGAGAGACTTTATCTATAATTCGAAATGGCCCCTGCCAGGCTGCCAGAAATTTAGAATTTTTCTGTTTACTTTTTCCAAAATGAAACTTGTACACCTGATCCCCTACATTGTATTCCTTTACTGATGTCTTTTTGTCATAATATGACTTAGCACTGTCAGCAGCTCTTTCCAGATTTCTCTGCACAAAAGCAAATGCATGTTGCAAATGCCTCCTCAGTTCATCAATATATTCATGAACTGTGGATGCACTCACTAGAGTTTGCTCATGTGTTCTGTATAGTAGGTGTTGTGGTAACACCATTTTCCTACCTGTTAAGACCTCATGGGGGCTAACACCTGTTGCTTTGGCAGGAGTCGACCTGATTGCCATCAAAACCAATGGTAAACGCAAATCCCAGCTGGAACCTGCTTCTGCCACAAATTTCTTTAAAATATCCACAACAGACCTATTGCTTCTTTCAACTGTACCTGAAGACGCCGCCCGATATGCGATATGTAGTTTCCTTTTCACACCTAGTATTTGCCATACCTTACTCATTAGAGTACTTGTGAAATGACTTCCTCTGTCTGACTCAATTCTTTGTGGCAACCCAAACCTTGAGAACACATGGTTCACCAGCAATGTGGCTGCTGTTTGCGCACTACAATCTGGTGCGGGAATGCACTCAATCCACTTTGACATCAAACATACCACACTCAAAATATAGCGGTGTCCCCTGCTCGACCTTTTTAAAGGACCTACATAGTCTATTTGCAAATCTGACCATGGGAGAGTTAGGCCTCTTTTCATCAATGGTGCTCTATGCATTGGTGAAGCAGGTTTAAATTGGGCGCATACTAGACATCCTCTAGTATATAATTCCACATCTTGGGACATATGTGGCCAGTAAGCATAATCTTTTAGTATTTCTAATGTCTTTTGTGAACCTCTATGGCCTGCAGTTATGGCATCATGTGCATGGTGTAGCATTAGTCCTCTGAATGAAAGGGGTACTACCCACTGTATTTGCCCTGTTATGGACTCTCTAATCATGAGTCCATCCTGTAATCTAATTCGTGTTTTGTTCTTTAATAACACCCTCAACTCTTCTTTTCCCATACAATCATTTTCTGTTAAAGGATTTTGTTCAGGATCTATCAAATGATTATAATAGATTCCTAAAATTTGATCATTCTTTTGTGCCTCAATCAAATCTTGGTCTGGCGTGTCATGACTCCACTGCACCACCGGTTGATCTACCTCCTTTGGTGCTTTAGAACGTGTGACTGCATCAATTTGTATTTCACCCATTAAATAATCAATAGGTAGCAATTCTCCCATCACAGCCCCAATCTTAGCCAGATGGTCTGCCTTATCATTTCCCTCCTTATCCTCTCCTGGTGTTTTTAAATGCCCACGAATTTTTCTCCAGTATATTGTTAAATTATTTTCTGACACCAATTTGTCTATGGCTTGTATCATTTTTCCATGTTTAAGTGGCTTTTTGTTGTATGTAACCATGCCTCTTGCTTTCCAACCAGGCAAATACTCCACAAAGCTATTCCGTGCATAGTCAGAATCAGTCACCAGGACAATTTCACTGAACTTTTTATCAACTGCAGTAGCAATTGCTTTATAGATGGCTGCCAATTCCGCCACCTGACTGCTCCTATCTCCAATCCTCATCCCTATACTAGGAACGCCTTCACATTTCAACCAGACATTTCCTATTCCTGCCACTAATTGTTTATTACTGTCATTTTCAATGTGAAAAGCACAACCATCCACATATACAGTTGGCAAATCCTTGCATGTTTTTTCATCAAAAGCTTTGTGTGGTGATTGTTCAAATTCCTGTAAACTAGCTTCCACATCCATTTCATTTGTTATTTGTTCAGCTGCACAGTCATGTAAGTCAGCTAACCCTTGAGCAATTGGGCTCTTTTTATTTTGTCCATATCTTACTTCTACGGGAAAACCTTGTAATGCCAGTGTCCATGAAGTGATTCTGGATTGCGCTAGATTGCCTGATCTAATTCTTTTACTCTCTAAAAATTGCAAAGGTTGATGATTTGTTTCAATAATCACCTTTTCTCCCTGAACAATGGGGCGGAAATGTTGTAGCGCCCACACAGTGGTTAATAGGGCCTTTTCGCATTCATTAAATTTCATTTCAACTTGGGAAAATGCCTTACTTGCATATGCAATGGTTTTGTGATTCAAATCGTGTTTTTGTGATAACACTGCTGACATACAATGTTCAGAAAAGCCTATTTCTATAAAGAAATCCCTGTCCTTTATGGGGTATGCTAAACATGGTGCCTTTACAAGACATTCCTTCAATCTAGCCACTGCATCAGACTGCTCTCTTTCCCATCTCCAGGGAGTATTTAGTTTAAGCAGTTTAGTCAATGGTTGAGTGATTTCTGCATAATTCTCAATGAACTTTCTGTTATAGCCTGTCATCCCTAATAAACTTTTTACTCCTTTCACATTTTTAGGATCTTTTAATCTTTGTATGGCCTCTATTTTCTTCCTTTGTGGATTTAGCCCATGTTCAGTCACTTCATGCCCTAGAAAGTTCACTTTTTTCTTGCACCATTGTGCTTTTTGCAAAGATACTTTGGCGCCTGCTTTCTGCAATTGGCCAAGCACATGTCTTATTTCATCAAAATGGCTTTTAAGGTTTTCATTTTTTATCAAGACATCATCTACATAAACTATTGTTCCTCTTTCCGCTGCATCTGGCATGGCCTTTCTCAAAAATATGCCAAATTCACTCCCACTATTGATGTACCCGAACGGAGCTCTAAGCCAGGCATATTGAGTCCTGTCAAATGTAAAGGAAAATAGATGTTGTATCTCCTCTGCCAATGGCACACACCAATATCCAGATGTGAGATCTAACGTGGTAAATACATTTGAACCATGTATCTGAGCTAGGCCCTGATCAATGAATGGTAGTGGCCATCTAGATACTGGTACTCTTTTATTTAACTCTCTTAAGTCTGCACACAGCCGCCATTGACCATTTGGCTTTAACACACCTAAAATAGGCGTATTGGATGTGCTATGAATGGGCCTAATTATTCCCCGTGATTCCAAATTTTTAATAATCTCTGCCAATGATTCTAAACATGCCAGCGGTAGTCTATACTGGCGTACAAACACTGGATTTCTGCTACAACCTTCTGGTAGTGTGGCCACATGTAAATCAGTTAAACCACAATCATAAGCATCTTTTGCAAATACATCCTTAAACTCCATAAATATTTCCCTCAGATTGCGTCGATCCTCATCGCTGTTACATGCATCCGCTAAGGAGATCTGCTCTTCTACCATTCTGGAAAATTCTGGAAACTCTTCTGGTAAAGGAATCTCAGCGCTTTCCTCTAACTGTGTGGCTGTGTCTTTTTGTAGAGCTGCCACTTTCAAATATTTTGGCATATCAGCTTCCACTTCAATGGGCTGATTTCCTGTTTCATTTTCATTTAAATTAAATATTATGCAATCCTCTTGATGGCAGCACACTGTCTCATTTGAATCATAAGGATACACAGAGTGAATTTTAAATATTCCTTTGGGCTGAGAGTCCAGGTGTTCTGGCAACTCGCCCTTGGCATCTACATATTTTTCAGGAATATTCCCAATCACCATGTTATTTAAATCTGCCGTATAATGTGATTTTTGTATGGCCATTCCTAAGGGGGAGTTTTCCTCTAAATGAATGTCCTGACAACCTTTATTATTTACCATGATTTTTACAGATCCTTCACCAATGTCTACCAATGGAATGTATTCATAATCCAGGCCTTGCTGTTTTATGGATTCATTCAGGCATACAAATGCATCAGAGCCTTTCATCTGCTGTCCATTTTTGCATTTCAGTGTTATTGCAAACTGTTTTGTAAATGCAGGAACAATAGTATTTTTCCTCATTTGTAATTCGACTGCATAAGGAACTAGTTGTGCACAATGATAAGCCCTTCTTTTGTCTTCAAATTCAGGCGCCGGCCCACCTAGGCGTGACCATATTTTTTGATTAAGGAAATCTAACACCATACACATTCTGTGCATGATGTCATTGCCCATGTAAAATTCATTTTGTGCTCCATTCACTATCCATACATTATGGTAAATTGTTTTCTGCCCAATGCTAATTTTAAGCATGCATCTGCCTGTAATTCGGTTTTCAAAGTCTGGACTGTCCAACCCAGAAACATATTGGTTTTTAATCCTAAATTTCGGGATTTCTTCCCTCTCCATAATTTTTTGCAACAATTTCTCATTAATGAAACTCCTTTCATGTTCAAGCGCTAAAGTGGCTTTTATTGTTTTAAGATAATCATTTATACCAGCGTGAACCCATGGTTGCTCATCTTCCATGTGTATCTCTGCCAGAGTGGTAATGTGTTTTTCTGAATCTGTTTTAGGAACAATATTCTGTTTGCATGTATTCTCTTTTAAATAGAAACGTAATGTGTGTTCGTCTATGGCAGTCTGCCAATCTTTCCTTGGGTCCAAGTATATTTGTACAGGTAGTTTTTCATTGTCGCTCTGATCTTTGTCTTGACACATTAATATAACAGTGACACTAGGTATGCAGCTATTCTGGAGATATACCTCCACAGCATCATTTGTTTTGGCAACGGTGTGACATTCTTTTATATTGCTGTTTTGTGATTTTAGTTTCTTAGGCCTCAATGGTTTTTTGGTTAAGGACCACAGCACTCCATTCACCCCATCTATGAGAGGAGACAATCTTTTCAGGCAATCTGTCCCCATCAGAAATGGAATTTCACAAATAGATGTGATCAATACCTCTTGTTTCATTCTGTGCTTTCCTATTTTTATGTCAACCTCAGTTACACCTATGATGGGCACCTCCTCCCCATTAAAGTTATGCACTGGGCCTTGATTTGCCTTCACTGTGATCTGACTCTGTGGAGGCCTCCCTTCATTGATACTCTTTACCAGCTCCTTGGACATAATTGTGGCCTGTGCGCCAGTGTCAATCATAGCAAAAGTGTGGCATTTTTCTTCTACAGTGATGGGTGCATAATATCTGTCCTCAACTTCCTCTAATACACATAAGAAATGTGAATTCTTACTGATTTCAGGGCTCACCTTTCTCAGGTCTTTTTCACTTTTGGCTAAGCACATTGGTAAATGAAAAGACATTTTTCCCTCCTTTTTACCCATTTCTGTGCGAGGTATTTTATTCATTTCTCCATGTTCAGAGGTTTTTTGGAGTGTGGCCACCGTTCGCCCATCCATCTGGGTAACATCAGAGACCACATTACAACCTTCCAACTGAACATGTGTCACAACATCATTCAGCAATTTGTCATTTTTTAATTCTGTGCATTTGTGATCATTTAGTGTAATACCAGCCCTTTCAGCCTCTTCAAAAATATGTGGCTCAATGAATTTTTCAGGTGATTGACTTGTACCCTCCTTGTGAGTATTTCCTTTTTCTGTCTGTGTTTGGTCATTGTTTTGCTTGCCCAGGGAAGGAGCTATGGCATCCCCACTTACTCCCTGTTCACTGGTATTCCCCATGCATGAGTCATTTTTCTTAAATCTGTCCCTTTGTTCTTTTGGAATTCCTAATGTTTCTTTTTCATTTGTGCAAATCTTTACTGTTTTATTTAGCTCTAAGTTAAACCGTACCTCTTTTTTAGAAGTATTTGCACTTTCTATCACAATTTCATTTACTGGTACTTTCATTTTTAATCCATTAGTCATCTCAGAGTCGTTATGCAAAGTTATATCAGAGCAATCTGTCATTTTGGCACTGCAGTTATCATGAGTACTTAGTCACTTTTCGGAAGCCCCCCGGTCATTGCTATGGCCATCAGCCCCCTCTTTGGAAGGTTGTTTTTGTGCTGTATAGAGCTTTCCTATTTGCTCAGCTAACATTTTCACTTGAGCCTCAAGGCATTGGAACCTTTCCACCTCTCTAGGATCCTCTTTCTGTGGCCTAGGTCGATATTGGTTGTTTTCCCCCTGATTGGATCTATTCTGATACCTCTCAGGTGATTGATACCGGTTGGGATGGTTTCTGAACTCTTGATTCATTTGTGGAGGGGAGCGGGTTGCACCCATCCTTTGATTATAGTCCCCTGGTGGGGAATCATTGTACTGGCGTGGACTGTAGTTCACGTTTTGCCTCATGTCCTGTCTCTCAGATTGTGGGTACTGGCCCCTATGTTGGTTTCCATTATCAGTAAATCGATCCACATATCGGGGCCTATCCTGATTACCATATATCATGGTGCTGGGATCAAATCTGCTCTGTGTCCCCAATGACTGGTAGGGACCATCATTTCTTTGATCTTGATTTTGTCTCTGGTTATTGTTCATACCTGCCATATCAGACCGGTATCTTACCCGGGGTCTATCACCTAAATATCTAGGGCTGATGTAGCTCTCTCTATTACTAGGATCATGTGATTGGAACATTGGTACAGGAAATGGCGATCTTTGTTGATTACCCCTTTGTTCAGGTGTCACATTATTTTTACCTTGGCTTTGAGCAGACTCAAGGGACATTTTGGCTGACCTGATTTCCATTACTGTGGCTGAGGGTTCTTTAGATTTAGGCCTAGTATCTTTCATTTTATCACTTTCTCTACCCTGACAATAGAGTACCTCATATAGCTTGGTGCTTTGATGTACAATCCATTCAAGGGACTTGTCACGGTCAAATTCACGGACCAATTGGGATATGATGTCTTTCTGTAGCCCATAGAAGTATGCGGTTTTAAACTCATTGGAATTTGAGTCAAAAGATACATCAAAGCGAGAGAATGCTCTTTTTAAGTCTTGTAAAAATTGGCGAGGTGATGTATTAGGTCCAGCAGTAATAGTGTACGCGACTTTCTTTGCCTCCTGCAATGACTGAAAAGGAGAAAAATGACGCCTAATTTCTTTTTCAAACTCCAGCCATGTCATATTCTGCTGTTCATTTAATCCCCTTATGATGCTGGCCGTCGGGGCATCTAAAGTTAAATGAAAATATTGTCTGTACTGTTCCTTAGGTATCTGGAGCGCTTTAAAAATGTCATGCACCGCTTCTAAGTGATCCTCAATGCAGCATTCACCTCCCTTTTTAAATGGTTTGATCAGGGCTTTAATGGATTTCATTATTTTTATGGGGCTACTTGTTGCAATGCATGGAATTGCACTATTTTGTGATTCAATCCTGTTTTCAGGTGTATGAGATTGGTGGCTGCCCCCAATGGGAGTATCAAATCCCCCAAGGGCGCTGCAACCAAGTTCAGTCACCGGTCCTGTCACTGGGGCACTAGCTCTTTGGGCAGAGCTAGAATTCACCTCCACTCCATTGAATGTGGTACCCTGCCGCCTCTCCTGGGACCTGGGAATGCACATTTGCTGTTCTAAGTCCTTACACTTTTTAAGGAGTCTGTTGGCTTCATCATGCAAATAATTATTTTCATCACTCATTTTATTAATTGCCTCCTGCATATCGCACATTTGCATTTGGCATTCATTGAACTCTTTATTTCTCTTGTCTCTTTCTTGGATCATTTTAATCATTTCTTGTTCTGCACTCTGGAGATCACCTTCTTTTTCGCAATGTTCTTTTTGTAAAATCTGCATTTCTGAAACAACCTCATCTTTATCCTGCCTAATGTGATCCACTAAGGCTTTTAAGTGTGTCAATTCTTGCTCACTATCTTCAAATTGTTTCTTGCTTTTGGATAACTGAGTATCAAAGTCTCTGCATTTTAATTGCATGTCTTTTTGGCATACATCCAATTCTGCTCTCAACATTTCCTGATTTTTACTTGCCCCATCTAATTCAGTCTTTAACCTGTTAATTAGCTGAGTATCATTCTCTTGCATTCGCAGGGACTTGTTTAAAATAAACCATATTTTGCCGCATAGCCGTATTAAACAGTCTTTCTCTGCACTTTTATCGGCTGCATTCAATAATCTTGTAAGGCAGACCTGAATTATGCTGCCTTCTGCAAAAATATTGTCTAGTTTTTCTTTCTGCACCTCACCCTGAATGCGGTTACTCCATTCTAAGGTACTGTTCGAAGACCAATTCCCATGTGCAAATAACTTTGCCTCTAAATATTGCACTAGATCTGAGAATGTGGTTTCCCTTTGTGACATTCTGAAATTCGTTTTTAGTGGCACACTGCTATTATAAAATGGGTTCCCTTTAATGTGCAAATGGCAGTGTGAGACACGCTTGCCACGCCCAGTAGGTACTCTATGATCACTTTCCCGGCCTGCAACGCACCATAAATATGTAGGGTATTTTGTGGAGATTTGGGGCCTGACGGTATTTTATTACCGCCGAAAAATAACTTAGCAATAATCACTCTTTGTATTCAGATTTGGCCATGTGCAACAATAATACAATGGACATGCATTATTTCAGCACCCAGACCTGCATATTTGGTATACGTGGTTGGTGGTATTTTGGTGAGCATAATTCCCTTGTTATATTTGTGGCCCCAATGTCCAGAATCCCTTATCTTAGCTTAGATTTTTCGTGTGATCACTAGAGAGACCTCAGACCTGCATTCTAGAGATACCACAATTTCCAGTGATAGTGTTGGTGCGCCACCATGGGCAAACTCACTGACTTATTTACGACAGAGAGCTATATGTGGTAGTCTTGTGGTAATTTCCACTACCTTATATACGGTAGGGAGCTATGTTCAGAGAGTCTCTCTTCCCGTTGGCTCATGTACCTCCAACAAGTTATACTACAGTCACTCACAATTATTCATACTGATTCTGACATACACACATCTGTCTTAAAATGACCATTGCACTGTTTAAAAATCTCCCCACATCATTGGCATTGTAATGGTAAATAGAAAATAAACCACCCGTCTGTTTTCAAATATTTTCTGTATTATAAAAGTTGCATTTAGACCTGATCTCATTCTTTACAGCAATAAAATGGAACAATCAAAGCATTTTCAATGACACACTGCAATTATAGTGGCGGAGAACAGAACTTAAATTGCAACATTAGCACTTGATTAAGACACGCACGGGACTTTCATTTTTCTACACTGACTGCATACTTTCGTGCACACACACAGCTCCCCCAGTTAGGTAATTACCTTATCTGTTCAGAGGCTTCTCTCTGTGAATGTGGCTCTCTTGGCTTAATTCCAGCAAAAAGGAACGCTTGCCTTCTCAAGCCGGGGTCATTGCCTGGAATTCTCAGCTTTTTCAGATAGGACTGCCTCTGCCAGTGGAAAGGTAATTCTTTCAGCTTTCCCCAGTCTCGACTGCAGCAGGACACCCCCACAGCCAGGTCTTCTCCCCAGTAGTGCAGAAAGATGTCTGCCTGTCTTTTTCCCTGATACTGCCCACTAAAACTTTCCTCTCAGCCCTCTTTATGACGTGTTCCAATGAAATCCATCATCTCTCATCCTCCTACTCTTCAACAATAGCTTCGCTTATACATTTGCAATTGTTGCAAATCTGACTTCCTTCCTCCTGCAGTTACTGTGCACAACAACACGGATAATCAGGCAGAGAAGAGAGGAAAAAAAAATCTGCACACTCATTTAACTGGTTTTCAAAGTATGCCTAATTCTGCAGTAGAGAACACATTTTATTAGTGAGTTATATTAAAATAAGGTTTTATTAGTCGGGTTAATGGTTAATATGTTAGCTGTTAATTTTCAAATGTGTCTCTAGCAATATAGGCATTTCAGGTGAAAAATAGTGTGCATTTTTAAATGAACACGTGTGCTTTTAACTGTAAAAATAGATTTGCATCTTATATGTTAAAATCGTTTTTGACTGAATAGTCTGTCTTTCCTTGTTAATCTGCTAATCCATATAGCAATGCACCGCACCCTTGTGGTGGTGCTGCAAAAAAAAAATGCTACTTGTGCAGTAGTGCTGTACTCTGTGCTGTAACATGCCAAATATCCTTACAGGAAACACCTCTTTGCTCCATGCAGTGTTACTGATTCTTATTCGTATATTGAGATAGAGTTTGGAAACACCTCTTTGCTCTATGCTGTGTTACTGATGCATGTTGCTATATTGATATTGAGTGGGGAAACACCTCTTTGCTCCATGCAGTGTTACTGATGCTTATTTCTATATTGAAATAGAGTTTGGAAACACCTCTTTGCTCTATGCTGTGTTACTGATGCATGTTGCTATATTGATATTGAGTGGGGAAACACCTCTTTGCTCCATGCAGTGTTACTGATGCTTATTTCTATATTGAAATAGAGTTTGGAAACACCTCTTTGCTCTATGCTGTGTTACTGATGCATGTTGCTATATTGATATTGAGTGGGGAAACACCTCTTTGCTCTATGCCGTGTTACTGATGCATGTTGCTATATTGATATTGAGTGGGGAAACACCTCTTTGCTCCATGCAGTGTTACTGATGCTTATTTCTATATTGAAATAGAATTTGGAAACACCTCTTTGCTCTATGCTGTGTTACTGATGCATGTTACTATATTGATATTGAATGGGGAAACACCTCTTTGCTCTGTGCCGTGTTACTGATGCATGTTGCTATATCAAAATTGAGTGGGGAAACCCCTCTTTGCTCTATGCTGTGTTACGGATGCATGTTGCTATATTGATATTGAGTGGGGAAGCACCTATTTTCTCCATGCAGCGTTACTCATGTATACTGCTATATTTAAATTGAGTGGGGAAACACTTCTTTCCTCCATATTGATATTGATTAGGGAAACACCTCTTTGCTGCATGCAGTGTTACTGATGCTTATTTCTATATTGAAATAGAGTTTGGAAACACCTCTTTGCTCTATGCTGTGTTACTGATGCATGTTGCTATATTGATATTGAATGGGGAAACACCTCTTTGCTCTGTGCCGTGTTACTGATGCATGTTGCTATATTGATATTGAGTGGGGAAACACCTCTTTGCTCTGTGCCGTGTTACTGATGCATGTTGCTATATTGATATTGAGTGGGGAAACACCTCTTTTCTCCATGTGTGTTCCTATTGCATATTGCTATATTGATATTGATTAGGGAAACACCTCTTTGCTCCATGCAGTGTTACTGATGCTTATTCGTATATTGAGATAACGTTTGGAAACACCTCTTTGCTCTATGCTGTGTCACTGATGCATTTTTCTATGTTGATATTGAGTGGGTAAACACCTCTTTTCTCCATCCTCTATTACTGATGCATATTGCTATATCGAAATTGAGTGGGGAAACACCTCTTTGCTCCATGCTGTATTACTGATGCATGTTGCTATATTGATATTGAGTGGGGAAACTCTGCTTTGCTCCATGCAGTTTTACTGATGTATATTGCTATATCTAAATTGAATGGGGAAACACCTCTTTTCTCTGTGCCGTGTTACTGATGCATGTTGCTATATTGATATTGAGTGGGGAAACACCTATTATCTCCATGCAGAGTTACTTGTGTATACTGCTATTTTTAAATTGAGTGGGGAAACACTTATTTCCTCCATATTGATATTGATTAGGGAAACACCTCTTTGCTCCATGCAGTGTTACTGATGCTTATTCCTAAATTGAAATAGTGTTTTGAAACACCTCTTTGCTCTATGCTGTGTCACTGATGCATGTTGCTATGTTGATATTGAGTTGGGAAACACCTCTTTTCTCCATCCTCTATTACTGATGCATATTGCAATATCAAAATTGAGTGGGGAAACACCTCTTTGCTCTATGCCGTGTTACTGATGCATGTTGCTATATTGATATTGAGTGGGGAAACACCTCTTTGCTCCATGCAGTGTTACTGATGCTTATTTCTATATTGAAATAGAGTTTGGAAACACCTATTTGCTCTATGCTGTGTTACTGATGCATGTTGCTATATTGATATTGAATGGGGAAACACCTCTTTGCTCTGTGCCGTGTTACTGATGCATGTTGCTATATTGATATTGAGTGGGGAAACACCTCTTTGCTCCATGCAGTGTTACTGATGCTTATTCGTATATTGAGATAGAGTTTGGAAACACCTCTTTGCTCTATGCTGTGTTACTGATGCATGTTGCTATATTGATATTGAGTGGGGAAACACCTCTTTGCTCCATGCAGTGTTACTGATGCTTATTTCTATATTGAAATAGAGTTTGGAAACACCTCTTTGCTCTATGCTGTGTTACTGATGCATGTTGCTATATTGATATTGAATGGGGAAACACCTCTTTGCTCTGTGCCGTGTTACTGATGCATGTTGCTATATTGATATTAAGTGGGGAAACACCTCTTTGCTCCATGCAGTGTTACTGATTCTTATTCGTATATTGAGATAGAGTTTGGAAACACCTCTTTGCTCTATGCTGTGTTACTGATGCATGTTGCTATATTGATATTGAGTGGGGAAACACCTCTTTGCTCCATGCAGTGTTACTGATGCTTATTTCTATATTGAAATAGAGTTTGGAAACACCTCTTTGCTCTATGCTGTGTTACTGATGCATGTTGCTATATTGATATTGAGTGGGGAAACACCTCTTTGCTCCATGCAGTGTTACTGATGCTTATTTCTATATTGAAATAGAGTTTGGAAACACCTCTTTGCTCTATGCTGTGTTACTGATGCATGTTGCTATATTGATATTGAGTGGGGAAACACCTCTTTGCTCTATGCCGTGTTACTGATGCATGTTGCTATATTGATATTGAGTGGGGAAACACCTCTTTGCTCCATGCAGTGTTACTGATGCTTATTTCTATATTGAAATAGAATTTGGAAACACCTCTTTGCTCTATGCTGTGTTACTGATGCATGTTACTATATTGATATTGAATGGGGAAACACCTCTTTGCTCTGTGCCGTGTTACTGATGCATGTTGCTATATCAAAATTGAGTGGGGAAACCCCTCTTTGCTCTATGCTGTGTTACGGATGCATGTTGCTATATTGATATTGAGTGGGGAAGCACCTATTTTCTCCATGCAGCGTTACTCATGTATACTGCTATATTTAAATTGAGTGGGGAAACACTTCTTTCCTCCATATTGATATTGATTAGGGAAACACCTCTTTGCTGCATGCAGTGTTACTGATGCTTATTTCTATATTGAAATAGAGTTTGGAAACACCTCTTTGCTCTATGCTGTGTTACTGATGCATGTTGCTATATTGATATTGAATGGGGAAACACCTCTTTGCTCTGTGCCGTGTTACTGATGCATGTTGCTATATTGATATTGAGTGGGGAAACACCTCTTTGCTCTGTGCCGTGTTACTGATGCATGTTGCTATATTGATATTGAGTGGGGAAACACCTCTTTTCGCCATGTGTGTTCCTATTGCATATTGCTATATTGATATTGATTAGGGAAACACCTCTTTGCTCCATGCAGTGTTACTGATGCTTATTCGTATATTGAGATAAAGTTTGGAAACACCTCTTTTCTCTATGCTGTGTCACTGATGCATTTTTCTATGTTGATATTGAGTGGGTAAACACCTCTTTTCTCCATCCTCTATTACTGATGCATATTGCTATATCGAAATTAAGTGTGGAAACACCTCTTTGCTCCATGCTGTATTACTGATGCATGTTGCTATATTGATATTGAGTGGGGAAACTCTGCTTTGCTCCATGCAGCGTTACTCATGTATACTGCTATATTTAAATTGAGTGGGGAAACACTTCTTTCCTCCATATTGATATTGATCAGGGAAACAACTCTTTGCTCCATGCAGTATTACTGATGTATATTGCTATATCTAAATTGAATGGGGAAACACCTCTTTGCTCTGTGCCGTGTTACTGATGCATGTTGCTATATTGATATTGAGTGGGGAAACACCTCTTTGCTCCATGCAGTGTTACTCATGTTTACTGCAATATTTAAATCGAGTGGGGAAACACTTCTTTCCTCCATATTGATATTGATCAGGGAAACACCTCTTTGCTCCATGCAGTATTACTGATGCATATTGCTATATTAAAATTGAGTGGGGAAACACCTTGTTGTCCATACAGTGTTACTGAAGCATATTGAGTGGGGAAACTCTGCTTTGCTCCGTGCAGCGTTACTCATGTATACTGCTATATTTAAATTGAATGGGGAAACACCTCTTTGCTCTATGCTTTGTTACTGATGCATGTTGCTATATTGATATTGAGTGGGGAAACACCTCTTTTCTCCATGTGGTGTTACTCATGTATACTGCTATATTTAAATTGAGTGGGGAAACACTTCTTTCCTCCATATTGATATTGATTAGGGAAACACCTCTTTGCGCTATGCTGTGTTACAGATGCATGTTGCTATATTGATATTGATTAGGGAAACACCTCTTTGCTCCATGCAGTGTTACTGATGCTTATTCGTATATTGAGATAGAGTTTGGAAACACCTCTTTGCTCTATGCTGTGGCACTGATGCATGTTTCTATGTTGATATTGAGTGGGGAAACACCTCTTTTCTCCATCCTCTATTACTGATGCATATTGCTATATCGAAATTGAGTGGGGAAACACCTCTTTGCTCTATGCTGTGTTACTGATGCATGTTGCTATATTGATATTGAGTGGGGAAACACCGCTTTGCTCCATGCAGCGTTACTCATGTATACTGCTATATTTAAATTGAGTGGGGAAACACTTCTTTCCTCCATATTGATATTGATTAGCGAAACACCTCGTTGCTCCATACAGCATTATTGATGTATATTTCTATATTGATAATGAGTGGGGAAAGACCTGTTTGTTCCATGCTTTGTTACTCACTCATATTGTTTCAATTTGGAGTGCATAAATACTTCTTTGCTCCATGCAGTGTTACTGATGTATTTTATGTATTTTGCTATTTTTTTGTTGAGTAGGGAAACACCTCTTTGCCCCATGTAGTGTTACTGATGTTTATTGCTATACTGATATTGAATGGGAAAAAACATCTTTGCCCCATGCTGTGTTACCTTTCAATATTGGCATTGATTGGGGAAAACGGTTTTGCTCCATGCTATATTTCTGTTGTATATAATGTTGTATTTTGGTGTGAAGCACATGTGAGAAATGTATGGAAACAGCGTAAATGTTGAAGAATCTGTCCAGCAGTGTTCAGCCGCAGCCTGTGTGATGTTAAAGGGAAGACAATTCTGAATGTTGCTTCCTAAGAAGAGTTGGAAGCTGGCAGGCACCAACCATACTGATGCCTCTCTGCTTTGCTTTTCACAGAAAATGCTCTCCTCTCCTTGGACGCCACACTCACCTCATGTCCCCCGCTAGACTACATCCAAATTTTCTCATAGTGAGTCTGCACCAACTTAAAGTGTACACAAGCTCCACCCAAGCACTCGGCTAAAATATGCTACAAGTGCACTTGCAAACAATTCAGAATGATGTATGTACAGACTTGGCCTGATCTATATGGCAATGCCCAAGAGGCCAGCCCATCTGGAAAGATTCGGCCACTTTTCTGGGGCAATGTTGGCCATTGTGTTACTGTACTGTGCAGCTTGTAGTTTTCCCCTATTGTATTGACCCAATATGCATAAAATGCACTATTTTTTGTAAATGTCACTCAAGCTCCCCTACATAGTACTACTCAAATAGTCCCCAGCAAAGAGCAAAACAAAGCGACATGCTTATGTTAGGCATTTTTTTTATTGGCACCTGTGCAAATGTTCTGTCCCAGTCCCAGTCTTAGTCGCACCCTGTGTGTAGACTGCATCCGTGGCTAATGGTCACAAACAACCCAGGAAACTAACAGAATCATTCCAAGTCCATTAGACATACAATCCATTAAAAATCGGGTTCCCCTCTTTGTTGCCAGTACACATGGACTCGCATGTTTCACACAACAGGAAGAAAGAGACACATGGGTTGGAGTTTGCAGAATGACAGAGTGCATGCTAAGTGGGTCTATATGGAATCTGCCTGTGTCTGACTGGGGCTTTTTTAATGGGGCTTCGCATGTAAAATTGGATAATCTGTCCATCTTGTAATGTATTCTCACTTGTGAAGTATGGAATGTGGCAATTTATAGTGAAGGTGGGTCAGGATCTGTAGAGAGGAATTGTGAATTCTGCCAATCAATGGTAACTGGCAATTCAATCAGAATCTGTAGTTCCTGCGTGCGATTCTGTAATCACTGCCCGCACCCGCAGCATACAAAAGAAACAAGACTTGATCCTTCTTCAAATGGCTGCAGCAATTTTTTTCCCCATTTGTTCAAGTCCTCCATCATCCGAAAAGAGTACCTAAATTTTCCAGTTTAATGGCAACAGCCAATTTGTAACTTTTTTTCTTCTTTTCATCAGGAGACACTCTTACACACACTGTGCTGAGCTCATCTCCAGATAAAAAAAAAAATGTTTGACCCCAAATAGATCTTGAGGTGCAAATGTCTTTCATCCCAATGGCAGGGGTGCGGACATGATGGCTAACGGTCCACAGCCTGAGCGATTGCTCACGCTTCGCTTGGCCTACCATGGCTCGGACTGATGGGGGCTAATATGACGTTTTTATTTCCATGAATGGCTCACCTCGCTTAGTCCCATTCACAGAAAGAAAACACTTTTCCAAGATGGCCACCTGGGATTGGGAAAGCAGAGCCCCTCTCCACGGAGTGGAGCAGAAGGAGCAGCTGCGGTCACGGCATTCGCCGCTGCTGCAGCAATGAGGTAAGTGTGGAGGGGCATTTGGTAAAAAGCAGACAGATGGTGGGGGAAAGATGGCGGGTGGGGGAACCCGCCATCAAGCAGCAAAAATATTACAATGCATAATTCGTGGGCATTGTGACATCTTATAATGTGAGCTAACAGGCCGTTATATAATCGAGTAAAGCGTGAAAACAAGGCTACTGTGTGGTTCCTCTCTTACAGGTTTTGGTGGACCGTCTCTGGCTAGCAAATCAGTCAACAAATAAATGCACAACCCATTTACGACCAGTCAATATTTTTAATAATAAAGGTGCGTATGTAATTGCAAACAAAGAAACTTAGAAGAAAAAACATTGTAGTTCTAGATTAATATCCTTATCAGCCCGACATTCAGAGATGTATAATATTATGAAAGGTCACCCAGAGTATAGGAATGCTTGACCTATGTCATTTTGAAAAATATAAGAGAAATCCGTTTTGAACCATTAATGATAAACGTGCATTGCATTACTTGCGAGAAGAAGCTAGGGGTCTTCCGCGGCTTGTAGAGAAAGATTGCTAACACAAGAGGAGCATGCTTGGCCTGGGGAGGAAAGCTACGTTTAAACGAGCATTTCAATTGCGTTCATCACATATACAAGAGGATAGCCTTACTGCGGTTCAGTCAAATATTGCAACATACTTAAGTTGAAATGTACACATGTGACAGTCTTATAGTAACATAGGTCATAGGCTATAGGAATTAGTACACCGGTCAGTGATAGAGCCAGTATTTCTTGCCAGTGCTCAAAAGTGTGTCCAGAGAGCATGGCCTGGCTCTGGTGCGCATAGCAGTAGTGGGCATGATTCCCTTGCCTGTTTCCAGCTGTGTACATACGGTTGCTATGCATGCTCCTTCTGTGTTAAGTGAATGTATTTATGTTGTGCAAAACAGAGGGGGGTCTGGGAAACTCTCTACCAGCACGAACACAGCCCATTGACTTGTTCTTGGGTGGATGGCCCCTGGGAGAGTCTCAACCAAGTCTTTAGCTCACTGTTATTTTCACAGAGAAGAAATCTCCCCACATATCAGTCTTTGTCCTGCCCAGGGGCAGTCCAGCACCGAAAAGCTAGGCAATTCTCCTCTGAACAAGAGTGCCACAGCAACCCCATACACGTGTTTCAGCCTTCTTGGCCATCATCAGTGAGGTGAAGCTGTACCTCTCCTCATATATATGTATATGTTGTGGATGAGCTATATGTGAGTATTTTTTTTTTCTCAATCACCCCAATGTGTGGGGATGACCGTCTGGGTCCAGAATGTGTTGAAACATTTGAAATGTAATCATGATTGTTCATTTGGCATTTCACGGGCTGGCATCGTTATCTGGCAGCCCGAATCCCTTATGGTTTGTGGGCACGTGGCCAACCTGTTCCTTTTGAAACAGCAGAGATTGCGGGCTTGCATCTGCCTTAGACGTTGGAACAACAAGTTTGCACCCTGCATGTGAAGGTGTGCGGTGAGCGCTGCAGTTCTGAAAGGTGTAGTTCTTGCTTGACATTTGTTGTTTTAGGCAACGTTTTTCGTTTTTCAGACTGTCTGTGAAGACAAAGACCACGTATTTGGAGAGGCACATGAGTCACGTTTTGTATATCCTTGATTTGACCCCCACGATTTCATGTTTCTACTGTGTTTCCTTTTTCTTTTGTGTTTCCTTAATAAGAAAGTACAAACTGTTATTGATTACACACAACGCCTAACAACTAAAGGGCTCTTTCCTGCTCCATTGAAGGGCGTTGATGGTGCATCCACTCCCTCAAGCAGACGTATCTAGAATCTCCAGAGAGGGTTACATGTCTCTAAAAGCAGAAATACAAGTTTTCAGTATTACCTTTTAATTGAACTTTTTTGATTAAAGCATCTAAAACCATCCTATGTATTATTCCATCTTCATTAAATCACGTTTCTGGGATGTACAATGCAATTTACTTGTAATTTAGTGTCACAGCTCATATATCTTCCAACGTGATAGAAAATGAAGTCGTTACCAAATGCGATTTATTGTGCAAAATAGCTGTATCCCTTCAGAGGGGCATTCAACCAGATGCTGAGATTGTGCTTTTCACAGAGCAAAACATTGAATGCTGGCACACGACTACACAATGCCACAAGAAACACTTAACACACAGCCACTAGACGCTGAGAGGCAGGGGGTGACCCGTTAGAATTTCATCATGCAAGCTACCAGTGGGCTGGAAATTCATTAGTGAGTCGCAACTCGGATGCTTTGATAAAGCTTGGGTACTTAGCAAAGGATGAGATTGAGTTTTTGTGATGTAAAGGTGAGAAGGGAACCATGACCAGGTTTGTTTTTCTGAGGATTTGGGCTTAAGGTTTATACCATTGGTGGTAACAGGGATAGTGAGCTCACAGATGGAATACATTTTTCTGGAATAATCTGAGGGCTGTTAGAATTGCAACAATGCATTTTAGGAGATACAGAACTATCTGCTTCCCAAAAATCTATACCCATTAGTATGTATCCTCATATGTAACTATCATGTGAACAATGTATTTTTAATACAAATTAATGATTGCCATTAAATATTCCTAATCCATATTATGACCTACAAAAAATCACCCAATCAACTTCTACATTCAAAATTACTTGTAAGATAGAAATTGTGTTTAAGATTCTGAGACCACTTTATCTATTTGTAGGGGAAACGTTCTCAGAATCAAGAAACATTTTATGTAAAATTAATGAGAAAGAGTCTAATTGGCCCAAGAAATGGCCCGGAAGTGGCAGTTAGACTAGGAGATACTGCTGCAGCTTGCAGTGTTCGTCTTTCTCACGTGTAAAGCTGCATTCATTCACAATACTGTGAAGCCCCGCCCACAAATCCCAGGCTCTATTACAAATAGAGTAATCTGCGCGCACCAGGAAGTTGCCCAGAAGTGGCAGTTAGGCTGGTAGATACTGCTGCAGCTTGCAGTGTTCATGCTGCTCACGTGTAAAGCTAATTGCCTCATTGCCTCACTGCTGGAGATGGACTTTAATTGACTTTAATGCATCTGTAATTTCAACATTTCATGTGCTACCGAACGTGTAAAGCTAATTGCCTCATTGCCTCATTGCTGGAGATGGACTTTAATGGACTTTAATGCATCCGTAATTTCAACATTTCATGTGCTACCGAACCTTTATTTTGCTCTTCACTACATACTGTGAAGCCCCGCCCACAAATCCCGGGCTCTATTACAAATAGAGTTATCCGCGCGCACCAGCGCGATTTCCGGGAATGGCCCGGAAGTGGCAGTTAGGCACTTAGATGTTTGTTGTGAGTTGTATGCGTTACTCTTTTTATGGAATTGTCTCTATTTACATAACTACTATTTCTGCATGGACTTTGTTGATGGGTTCCCAGCTATCAGGTGAGACAATCAGAAAGTGTTTCACGCTGTTTATACGACTCTGTCTTAGTGTCAGCGACAATTCGAATTTGTGCTTGTGCCTGTTGTAACCTCGCTCAAGCATGTCTGCAAGACTTACTATACCCTTGCACTGGCCTCTCTCTGCCTATTTAGTGAGAGTGGTTCGGTAAATGGGTTGTGTTCTGAGTTGATACTACTAACTTGTGACTTATAACATTCTGCGAATCCAGTGCTCATTGTCTCTGTGACTGCAAGTGTGAATTACGCTGTGTTCACTTTTCCTGTAGTTCACGCTTTCGTGACCCGTTACTGCAAATACAAGTCTTCACCTCTAAGTAAATAGTTGTATGACACAAATGGCAAATTGATTCCACTAACCATCTACGTCATCTCTGACTAGTTATATAGTGATATAATAAGGCCAAGAGTTGGGTGTAGTGAAAAGTATATAAAATAAAATTAAAAGAGGGAATATGCACCGCTGTCATATTGTTTCACAACATGGTTGGAGGCATTAAGTGGTTGCATTTGTTGCAAGACTTCTGCAACTCGCTCTACAGGCTCTTATACTGTAATGCAGGGTGTAGATCCCGCTGGTGTCAGTACAGGGAAGTAAAGGGAAGCCTGAGTCAACACCTGACAATTCTACTGCATCGACTAAAGAAGCGAGCACCATGCAGGCAGCTCACAGAGGTAACCTGGTAACAAATATCACATACCAAGATATGGAATTGCCTCGGGAACTTATTGTTGTGGATAAAAAAAGGAGCTCAAATCATGTAGATCACAGAGGAGACTTGTCCTCTAACTTAATTTGCCATGAGATGGCATTCTCCCATGTCCCTGCCCAAATACACACTCCCCACAATGAGGTCTGTGAGATCAAATCATTTGCTCTACAAGAAGTCCATTATATGGACTTCTCTTTTCACCATAGTTTCCATAATTATCAGGTTGATTTGTCTAACACCTCTCTCCTACACAACCAGGCTGAAGGCTTTGCCAACTAAGTATCCGACGAGCCAATATTGGTACCAGCTGTAATGGCAGAATTAGGCAAAAGGATTTGCCTGTTGCTTGGACCTTCCGCTCCAGCAGCGCCTACTCGAAACACCATGGAAGATGGACACCTGCATAACAAACTGCACACTGTAGTTGCTCTACCAGAACCTCCCGACTTGCTCGAAAAGTCGTCCATCACAAACCCTCAATTACTTAGGGCCAGTTCCCCAAATAACTGCACCTCACTCCATCTATTGCAGAGATGAACAAAGTGCCATTTATCATGAGCCTCAACAATCTCCAACAAGAGAGTGTTTCAGACATGTAAATGACGAACACCATGGCAATGTCTATATGGCAAACACAAACTCATCCTACGACCTCAATAATCCTGATACCTTTTCATTTCCAGTTCTCACCCGTATTCTGAACCTTTTGGACAAAGGGCGTGAAATGACTAACTATGAAATCAGGGACATAAAACTGTCCATGTCAGACATACTGGCCAAATTTAATATGATTGAAAGTTTCATATTTGCACAAGAAACTGTTTGCTATGAACTCGTCTAAATCTTCTAGCTCGAATAACCCATATATTAACTCTCGATCGTGCCAAACAACTAATGTAGGTGTCAACTCTATCCCTACACAAACTATTGACACCAAAGATTCAGAAGATTAAAAAAACTTGTCAAATGCACAAGTTGTCAACAAGTGCCCCCCAAACTACAGAAATGTAGATGGCGCAGTGCCATCTGAAATATGGCCTAGAGTCCATGACAACTCTGCGAGAATCCTTAACATTGAAACTCAGCTTAAAATCCTTTGGGACTCCGTGGGCAAAACCTACAACACCTGTTGTGTATCATCACAGACTAACACAAAAGAATCAGATTCTATAATTGACCATTCAAATAGCCCGACTGCACTCACTAATAATATTTATCAAGCCGACAAGATGAGTGCAGGCTGTCTTGTTTCTTCTGTCGAGGCTGTTCAAACTGCAGAAGCAACACCTCCTACTCACTATCTCTCACAAAGGGCTAAACAACTTGAAAATAGGGCGCTGAAGAGAAGGATCCATAGATTAGAGCACAAAGATGCATCAATGAAGAAACCCAAAAATCAAAATGCACCTAAAATTAACAGACATTGTTCCCATAAAGAGTCTCTGCAACATCTATAGTGAGGATGTGATGCTGCATCTCAACCAGCTCAAGGAGCAGAGCAGATCATTGCTGCAACTCAAAGACGAAGAGCCCCACAGTAAAGCAAGAGCTGATTTGATGAAGAATACAAAAACAAATAAAACAACGAATACAAAGAAATCTGGGCTTGATGTTGACGGAGATGTTGGGGATTCAAGTGACTCTGACTCAATTGATTCCCTGAAGGTCCCTCTTCACTTAATGACAGGATCAAATGTGTTTAAGCAAAAGCATTTATCAAGCTTTTTTTCGAGTTATAAATAAGAAAAAAGCACATCCTGTGAACTCTGACACAACTTCACTGAACTCCAACACTAAGCAAACAAGTCTCTCTCCCAAACCAGTTTCTCTGAGCAATGATGCCTTACCAATAGTACCCTTATCTGCCATCAAGGTGAAGATATTGGCATCTACCTTCAACACTAATGTGTTGCAATCTGCCAATGAGCCTTCCACTGGTGAAATAATAGCTTTAGTTCAGACTGATGCTAACAAATTTCCCTCTGATACCACCAACTCAATGGGATGGTTAAGTGACTACAAAATTAATGGCAGGCGCAGACTTAATCAATCTTATATTCTCCATGCCTTAAATCAGATAGCTGCACTCAGAATCTTTCATTCTGAGGACATTGAATGGATAATGTTTTCCCACATCAACAACAATAGAATGATATTCCAATTTCACTCAGCTCTGATCTGTAAAATGGATATGGAAGCATTGGGCTGACTTAATACTAATTGGTCTTAAACCACATCTGTTTACATCGATTGAGCAAGCTGCTGCGTTTATAGACACTCAGGATCCTAAAAACGAGGAGGGGAACATCACGTCCTCCAGCAATATCACTCATATTACTACTAATGAAGGTATAAGCTCACAGCTTGACTCTCTTGCATCTGTAATAAAGGATTGATTGTGGGGAGAACCCTTAATGAAAGGTCTGCTAACAGCCAAGAATGTTAGTTCTGCACTGTAGCCTCAATGCAATGACATGTGTCTCATGCGGCTACACTAACTTCACCACCTGGGTCAACTCAATGTCCAGTACTAACAAACCCTCTATTGTACTGCTTCAAGAGACCATGAAACTCCAAACGTTTTATGTAATTGGCTATTCTACGTACACCAAACCAGCTAAAATTGGAAACCTTGGTAGACCTTTCGGTGGTCTAGCCATTTTAGTCAACAATAACATGAAAGCCCTATCACACAAGGTCATGGCATTTGAAGACATCTTGGCAATTGAACACACCCTTCAAGATGTGAGCAATGCTTGCTATCTAAGAATTTGAATATATTGGAATTCTGCAAGGAAATCCCAAGATTCAATATTTTTGCAATTAGAAAACATACTTGAAGAAGCCTTCATTCGCAAATCTGACTTCAAGATTGTGATAGGCAGCGACTTCAACTCCATCTGTATTGACCTTCCATCTCAGGTCTCTTCCAAAGTAGCCTTCACCAGTGACTTGCAGTCTACACTTAGAGGATATATATGGCTGAAACACATTACTAGAAGAATGGGATATTCAGTTTTCCGCAGAAGCCTTAAATGCACATTCGTTCACAGTTTGGCTTTTCCCCACAGACTTCATGATTTCTAGGCTCCACTCTAACACCAAGTACAGGGTGAGGATTAACGATGATGGGGCATTACCAAAGGATATTCCCACATATGTGTCACTGATAAGCCTCTGGCCTGGCTGACCTCTTTCCTCTCAGATCGACCCTCCGAGGTCCAACTTGGGTCCTTCCTTTCATCTATCTTCCTCTCTACCTGTGGTGTTCCCCAGGAGTCTAACCTCTCGCCCTGGCTTTTCCCTCAATACCTGGCAACTCTTGCCCACTGCATTGCCACTTTCTGCTCAAATTTCCAGTGCTACGCTGACGACACTCAACTCATTTTCAGGGTGCCCTCTGCCACCTCCTCTCCCTCTCTCATCTCTGATTGCCTAACTGTCATTCAAGATTGGTGTGCCACCAATGATCTTTGTCTGAATGCTAGCAAGAGGGAGATCCTCCTCATTGGCACACCTTCACCATCCTTTCCCTTCACTCTCTGTCCGGCCTCCCTTGGCCCTACTCCTACCCCCACCTGCAAGACTAAGAACCTCAGGGTCATCTTTGACTCCACCCTTTCCTTCTCCGCCCACATCTCTGAGGTCTCTAAAAAGTCAAATTTCCTACTGCACCACCTCAGAGGTACTCTGCCTTTCATCGTCTTCCCCCAGAAGCTCATGGTATCCCAAGCTCTGGTTCTCTCTAGGTTGGACTACTGTAACAGCCTCCTTCTAAATCTACCTGCATTCTCCGCCCTGCGCAACTAATCCAGAACAGGACTGCAAAACTTGTCCTTGGCCTCAAGCCCTGGGATCGTATCTCTCCAGAAATCTCTCCATTGGCTCCAAGTGGATGCAAGGATTAAATTCAAAACCCTCTGCATTGTCCACAAGGCTTTCTGGGGCCTGCGTCCAAAATACCTTCAGCTATCCCTCCGCAAATACCTCCCCTCTCAAGCTCTTCGCTCCTCTACCTCCAACTCCCGCAGGGTCAGATGTTTTTGAAAGAAACAAGCTGGCGGTAGATCTCTGTCTTCTGCTGGGGTCTCCCTCTGGAACAGCCTCCCTGCCACTCTAAAACTTGAGGAGAACCATCTCCGGTTCTCGAAGCACCTCAAGACCTTCCACTTTTCTTCTGCCCTTAAACCTAGCACTTGCTGCACTTATCAGACCTACCCTGTCTGCTGCCTTAAACCTGGAACTTGCAAATTGCTGGCTGCACTACCACTGTTTGTTGCCTTTATTATTTTATTGTTATTTACCTGTTTCTCCTCTGCTTTGCACTTTCCACTTCTCCCCTTCCATGCACTTTTCCCCTCCCCCTCTCCCATGCAATTGCGCATTCTCAATCTCACTTGGCCTAGTAAGATCGCTGTTTTATTCTCCCCTGTTCCCCTCCCTTGCCTTGTCGCGCTCTGAAACACTTTTGTACGAGCGCAATAGAAATAAAATATCAATATCAATATCAATATGTAGGGGTTAAACAAGGGTGCAATCTGGCATCTATGGTTTTTAACTTGTATATCTGTGACTTAAACAATATATGGCAACGCAACCATATTTTTGTAGTCCGGATTGTTAAGCTTTGTCTTCATTGGTGGCCTTTGGCGATGACCTTATCTTTTTCGACAAAACCCTCTTTGTTCTGCAAAATAAATTACACATTTTCTCAGATTATGCATAAAACCTAAATTTGAACTCAAATGCCAGTACGTCTTGATTTGTCATATTTAACAACAGGAGGAAAACAATATGCACATTTAAATGGTCTGTGGATAGATGGCACACATCTTGAACACATCTTGCACTTAGATATCTAGGCTATAACATGTGTGATTCTGCATCTGTAAACATGTGGAGGAACGTGTTTAAGTGGAAAAATCAGGCCGCTTATATCCCAGATGCGAGTAATCTACAGCAAGTACTGCAGATTCTCGTTAATGCCAGTCTTAGAATTCTATTTGCTCACGGTTGAGAAAATAATTCTATATGGTCTCAACATGTGCTCGTTACATATTGAAAAACTGTTGGATCAATTGCAAGGACGGATGTGGAAGTGGACTCTAATATTAGCTAATTCATTGTCAAATCCAATATTGAGACACAAACTGGGTTTATTACCACAATCTTCCAAATATCACTGGAGACTATTAACTAATGATGCCAAAATGATCATCCCTCGCATAATTCACTGTATGAAGACCTAGCACAAATGCTCAAAGACTCCAATCCACCATCCATGTTTAAGTATGATTTTAAAATGAAAGAGATCATGGCAAACATTGATTCAAATGCGGAAGACTGTGGTATGAGACCGGCATGCGTGAAGAAAAAACTTTACGAAAAAGATTGGATCAGCATCATACAGGATATCTGCTCATATAGTAGCTATAAATATGCACGCTTTAACACTAAAAGAATCCCTAGAATGATCTACATACGGTGCTTTCCATGTGATAAGGCATATGCTCTGTTTTTGAGATTCAAAATGAATCAATTTCCAACAAATGACAGAATTATCTATTGTCAATCCAACAGTGAGTCTAAATCTACTGGGTCATGCCTGTTTTTTGTCTATGTATTGATCAATTAGAAACCATAAATCACTTCTTCTGTCAATATTATGAGGCACCCAGATTATTGGCCTTTGGCAAATTCAACATTGGAGAGACTATGTTGTCAAGGGAATGGTTATGGATCCTATGTATGTGGGGCAAAAACACATCCTTGGTACTGTCACTCGACTTTTTACTAGTATTAATGATGAATTACTAGCAAAAATGAATGTCAGATCTTTGGAAGGCTAACTGTAGGAATTTGGATAACTGACTTATTTTAGCAGACAACATGCTTATTGAAATTACCTCCTGTGAAATAATGTTAAAACCTGAGGTTTTTTTGTGATTCTCAGGTTGTATGCAAAACATCTCATGATACCTTTAGAAACTGCTGTAACTTGTAAAAGTGTGGTGTTCTGTTTTGGAGATTGTTGGAATAAGAATATGAAGTGTTTTACTTAATTGTAATTTTTAACAGGATCTCGCACAAAATAATGATAACCAATTTCATATGTATCTACATATTTTGCACTCTTGCTAATTTGCACAACAAAGTCAATTTAGTGTGATCCTTTTGGTTTCTCATTCCAACTTTTATGTGATGTACTGTATTTAATCACGTATTAATCAGTGATCATTGTAGATGTGTTAGCCATCAGCTGTAGAAATCACAATGCACTAATGATAACTTTTTTTTTTCTTTTTTGATATCTGCACAAAGTAACTGGAATAGAGTGACCAATATACTCTATGTTGGTGTTTTGATTACTCACGTTTAATGATACTTGAACATTTGTTTTAAAAAGGTCTTTTATGTGTCTTTAATATGTTACATGGCCCTCCCATTCCAAGGTTGGCGGGGCGGTAATTACCCCTTTCTCCATGGCCCTTCCCCATTCCCATTTTTGCCCCATAGGGCTCAATGGGAATGGGGAAGCTGGCAATTACGGTACCGCAAATTGTGGTACCGTAATTGCCATCAAGGTCCCTTTGCGGATCCCTACTTTAACGGCTGGTGCAGACCAGCCGTTCAGGTCGGGTCCCGCAAAGGGACCTCGTAGTAAGGCGCTAAGGGGTTAACGGCACTGCAGCCTTTTACAGCGCCGTTAACCCCTTAGCACCAGGGTCGTAATGACCCCATTGTGTGTTTATAGCTTATAACTGAATGGATTGTATATGTTGATAATTAGGATATAAAAAAAGTTGAGTACAATAAAAATAAAAAATAAAACAAACATGAATTCTGATCCTCTATTACCAAAGTGGACATGCACACTGTGGCTTGAGGTATGGTAATTGGATGAAAAAGGGTTGCTTGAGTATGAATGTCTAACATTGAGTACACTTTGTTCACCTCATAAGATGCTTCCTTGACAACCCTGAGATTTGCGTTGCAATGGAGAATGCATCGAACATGAATTTCCTACTAATGGCAATTGATCCATTACAGATGGTTATCAAGTGGCTAAAATGAGTGTGCTTGAAAGATAGTATTTACAGTTTACAGTGTGGTTCATGCTTATTTATTGTAGACCTCTATTTGGCTACAACGTGTGTTCCAGAGAACATGATGATTTACCAATAGTTGAATAAAATATATGATCAATATAAAGCATGTTATTTAATTGACTACATTTATGATCCTTTGAGGTGTACTATCATTCAATGGATCCCCATTTAATTATTTGTTGATATTGACCTTTGTATGGATATGGGCACATACATTATGATAATTCCCACGCCATTTCTCTAAATCTTTCCAAGAAGATGGAAGGTTGGAGATTGTCATGATCACAGTAAATGAGCACAGTTCCCATTCAGGCATACTGGAGAAGCATATGACAACATATCAGTCAGCAGGTTTACAGTGGCTACATACCTGGCACAAATGGCCTTTGTATCATTCATAGTATTGCACCCATAGGTTATCACAGTGCTAACACTGGTTTTCATACATTAAACATTTCCGCCGCCAGGTCCACGGATAACGTACAGCACATTCTATGCCTTTTGCGGAGGGAGCTACTTAAACCCCGCCTCCACTGGAGTGCTCCCTTTGCATCTGCTCCGCTGACAGCAGGTAACGCTACCGGTGCCTCTCCACACAGAACCTGTCAAAGGAAAAAGTTGAAGATATTAGTTTTCTCAGAAAAACAACAGAACTCCATTGTTATTTAAAAGACGTACCGAACTGAAGTATTTCTGAAGCGTTTCTTCAGTCAGCTGTTGTTACTTAGCCGCAGCATCTTCTGTCAGAAGTTCCCTAACAGCCGCAGCATCTTCTTCGCAGCAGTCTTCGTTTGCGGTCGCAGTACCTTCATACAGAAGTTCTCCTCAGCAAACTCTGCAGCTTTCAAAGGTATTTTTTCTACAGCTTTCTGAAAACCTGCAAAAACAAAAGGTATTTCATTAACGAACAAACTTAATAGAAAAAAGAAAGAAAATGTTTAAATAAGCTACGTACCTGAAGTGTATTCAAGTGTTCACCGCTTAGTTATTTCTGCGCTCATCCCTAAAGGCTTGCACATAGTGTGTTAAAAGTTTCTTCATACAGAGTTTAGTCGCAGTCATTCCACAGCCTCAAACTTTTCCCAACATCCAAGAACCTGTTAAAATAAGGAAAAAATATTAGAAAGAGAGATCTCTCCAACGTAGGGACAATTCTGAAATTAAGGAACTATAATATTTGTCTCAAATACTTACCCAAGACAATTTGGAAACACAAAGACATTATTAAAGACAAGAGTCCTTTGAACACTGCAGCCTTCCAAGTTAAAAGCTCTCATACCAACGCGCCCCTGTAGACTACAGGTGGAGAGCTCCACAAAATATACATACCGGTGAGAACAGAGGGATTACCAAAGGCACACTACTGCACAGTATTTTTCCCCCAGAAAATGGGTATTACAGTAGCTCTATTGTATTTATTGTTGTTTACACAGGCAAAGAATCCTAAAAGTGCCCAAGTATCAGATCCACTGGCTGAGAGAGACATTACGCTCCTGAGGAGTCCAGGTAAGCGTTACAGAGATTTGACCCAGTATACATGCTTCATGTGTTTGAATTGCCATAATTCTGGGGAGTGGGCAACTCCAACTAAGTTCTTGAAGTGTCACTAAGAACAGCGGCATTGAATGACACTTGTTCCCGCTGTAGAATACATAAATAACCTCTTTTGAGGGTCACATTAGTAAGATTCAGAGGTTGCACCTATTGATTATTGATTGCAATTCTTTAATCTGTGTCTGACAATGATCAATTGCTTAAGCTTTTACTTCATTTTCATCCAATAATTTAAATATTTCCTGTTCCATGGCACGGAAATCCTTATCTTTCTCACTGTTATCTTTTCTAAGGGTTTGAATGTCTGAAATTGCAACATCTTTATCTTACCTTACATCATCTAACACTGTTATTAAATGGGTTAACTCTTCCTCACTTTCATTCAATTGTTTATCTCTCTTAGCTATTCGAGCATCAAGGTTACTTGCAGTTCCATGTCTGGCTCTCTGTGTTTTAATTATGCTTTCAATTGCTCCACCTCATCACATTCATTGTCCAAACTGCACTTTAATTTGCTAATGACCTCAGCAGCTTTTTCCCACAATTTTATGAATTTACGTAGCGAAAACCACCGTTTAGTGGATAATCTAATGATGCATTCTCTCTCATCTTTTTACTCCGATGCTCAGAACAGCCTAAGAAGACATGTCTGCATAATGTGCCCTCTACCAAATATGTCTTCCGGGGTCCCTCTTTCCTCTTCAGTATAAAACCTGTCTTTCCATATTATCAGATTTTCAGATGACCAGTTTGCAAAAGCGAACATTTTTGCCTCCACATACTCTGATAACTCAGAAAATTCAGCCTGAATCTGAAACATGGTGGGATTAGTGCTAATGACATGATAGTAAAACTCAGTGTGCACCGGCACAGTTGTTTTGCTTACAGTTTTGATTTTGAGAATGAGCGCACAATATGGTTATGCCTTACAATGCAAGGCCATTCCCACAATAATTACTTTACCACTTCCTTTCCAATCTTTAACAGATATTTTTGGCTATATTTTTGGTTAGTGTTTTATTTTGTTGGTGGTATTTTGTGGTATCGTTGTGAGCTTAACTTTATAGTACCCGAGATATTTGTTCTTATAGCGTGATTACTAATGGTAAGTAAATACTGGATTTAGTACACTCTCGTTGATGACTTTGGGCCTCATCACAACTTGGGCGGTAATGCCGGCGGTATTACCGCTGGCAGTATTAGCCCTACCGCCGAACTCCCCGGCGCTAATAGCGCCGGATCACGCGTTTGGCGGTAATTTTAATCCACATTCCCCATTGAGCCCATTCGGGAATGCCCCATTCCCCATTGGGCTCAATGGGGAAATTTCACGCAAATACTGAATTTTCGGCGGATTTCCCCCCAGCTAAGAGCTGGTGTGAAATCTGCCGAAGTCCTGATTTGGCGGACCCTTAAATCCGGCGGTAATAGCGCTACTGCTGGATTTAAGGGTTACCGCCAAAGTTGTGATGAGGCCCTTTATCCTTTGCAGTATTTCATCTAAAATACCTTGTTCTGCACTTTGGACTTTTGACTTGTATCTCTGAATACATTTACCATGTAAATTAAACATGAACATTCACTCACACATATAATTCTTCTGAAACCAAGTGTACACTAACCAGTTTGGTTGTTGTCTTATCATATGTGGCAAAGTGAAATTACCACAGACTCACTACTGGTTATTTCAAGTGTCCCATTCTTGTTACCATCACGGATCACAATATGTAATGAAAATTCTGAGATGATTTAACTTTTGAATTTTCATTCTTTATCAGAAGTTAGAAATATGCAAGTTACACAGAATTACATGTCCAATGCACGACATCCACGTTGTATTTCGCACATAAACTAAGCCTTTCCTGCAATGGGTTTCAAAACATTCTATTTGCGACAATGCCCAAAGTTCTGCCAAAAACAACCTTGAACTTTGCAACTTTGCAACTCTTCTGTCACATCTGAATTTTATCGCATTAATGGAGAAACATGAACACAGCTGTCTATGTACATTGCAACACCAAAGAAAAAATGATGTCCTCACTCTACACTATCTAATGCTAAGCATTCCCTCATTAGCACACTCCTCAAATTAACTGAACTCACCAAGGATAATCTTTAAGTGTGAGTTTGTCCCAAGCTTCTTGCGACCCCTAGTCTAGTTGTTGGACAGAAGAACTCTTTTTCTTGTCCACACCCTTTTCACCTGGAACGAGCCCATGGATTCCTCTACCAGACTTTCTGTCACACACTTCTCCTGAAGTCAGCCAAAAGATAAGAGCACCTGGGACTACAACCTCTCATTAGATGTCTGTCTGCTTCCGTGCCAGTGAGTGAGTGAAAAAACCCCAGCCCTTTCCTGACTAGTCTTTTTAAGCCTTTTTTCTGAGACCAACCCAAAATATAAGCCCTACCTACATAAACTATAGAAATGCCTGCCCCTTTCTGTGACCTCATGTGTCATTCAAAACCACATCCCTTTTTTTCAATCAGCCAACCCTCTTGAAAGCCCTGACCGTGTTGATCCCGATTGCTTATAATGGTAGCAACAGAAGCAAAAAGCTACATCTCGTTGTTGTTTTCATGCCATGAAAATCTTTTAAACAATAACAGGGTAATTCATGGAATTAATGTGTGCTGAAAAGGGGGGTGCAAGTGTGAAAATTGCAGCGCATGCGTGCAAAAGCCGTGCAGGCAGCCGTTTGTCGATTCGTGGAAGGTGCTACGTGTGGCTAACCTGAGATCTGTGCTGAGTCCGCGTGTGGCACACACGTCATTGCGACATCCCAAAGGCTGTGTGCGAGACGGCCAGTGAAGGCACACACAGGGCAGCGCACACACCTAAAAAGGGGGCGGAACACATGGAATAGCGAACAACACGTGAAAATATGGATGTTACGGGGAAGTATCGCTGCTAAATACTCACAACGCCCAAACGCATGCTAACAACACTTATTCATGGAATCGAACAGGGGAAACTCACGTGCCACAAAAGATGAGCTAATCTGGAAACACATATGCCAGGCGTAGGCTGGCGTAAGAGCCCCCGCCCAGCATAAAAGTGCGAGCAAACAACAAACAAGCTCATACCACTACGATGAATATACCGTTCCTCACAGCAGTGGACGTTGCACACCGCAGGAGGAGGAGGATAGCCAGGCCCCGCATTTATTTACCCAGGACCAGCCTTTTTGGGATGCCTGATGACCAGGTCTATGGAAGGTACAGGTTTCCACTCCATATCATCCTACACCTAGTCGCTGAGTGGGAGGATGACCTCACATCACCCACCCAGTCCTCCCAAGAACTGAGCCCCTCGGAAAAGGTGCTCAATGTACTGCATTTCTTGGCCACTGGGTCATTTCCGCAGACAAGTGCCATAGTTGGGGGCATCTCACAGCCCACGCAGTCACACTGTCTGCACTAGGTGTTGGCGATCATGACTGCATGCCCCTCAGTCCGCAGGCACATATACATGCCCAGAACACCCGCAGAAAGGCAGGACATGGTCCAGGACTTTTATGGGGTGGCACACTTCCCTAAAGTGCAAGGTGCCCTTGATTGCACCCATGTGACTCTACATCCTCCTAGGGCCACTGAGCACATCTATCGCAACCGCAAGCACTGGCATTCCATCAACGTGCAGGTTGTATGTGATGCCAATGGAATCATCACCTCTGTATATGCCAACTATCCGGGGTCCAGCCATGATAGTTTCATATTCAGAATGTCACCCCTAAACCGGGCTCTGGGAGCTGGGTGGCTCATTGGTGAGTGCAAATGCCTCTGCACATGCATGCATGTCACACACAGAAAAATGGCAAAACCCAACTAATGACAACCATTATCACCTCCCCAGGGGACAGTGCCTACCCTCTGAGCACATACATGATGACGCCAATACGGATCCACAGCACACCACCCGAGGTAAGATACAACGCAGTCCATATTGCAACCCGGGGCATAGTGGAGCGCACAATCGGAGTGCTGAAGTCACGTTTCCGCTCCCTTGACCACTCTGACGGCCAGCTGCTATATGTGCCTGCGGTAGTGTGCAGGATTTTATTGGCAGCATGTGTCCTGGACAACATTGCAATCTGGCAGGGTGTGCCGGTGGACATGGTAGTGCCCCCACATCCCCAACCACATGCATAGCCGCTGCGCATGGGAGGGGAAAGGGCACATGGCGAGGAAGCCCGTACCCAGCTTGTGGCAACATTTTTCACCAAAAATCCCACCCCTGAGGATTGCACACAGGCCTGGCACATACCAGCTGACAATTGATGATGACAAAGGGACAGTCAGCTGTCACAACCATACCAACCTGAGATTGTTCCCCTGGAAGTGCTACATTGGATGCATCTCTAGCTACTTAAACAGATCCAATGCCGTGTCAGTAAAAGGTACACATTCATGCTGCATAAAGGACTACCCGCTTGCACAACAGCACACCCAAATACTGGTATGTCACCCAACCACTCCCAAACACCATCTCACCCGCGCAAGAAACCATGGTATGGCATGCAATGTGAAAGCAACCAAATGAATGCACAGCACGTGACATAACTGTCACAAAGTGCACCGTTACAAATGGAAACAGGCCACAGACAATTCCCTCTTACCTATGAAAAAGAAACAGCACACATGAACATATACTTACCGGCATGACAAAACAAGAATACAGGACCCAACAGTGGCAACGTCTGACAGTAACCAATCACAATAGTCCAAGTGTGACAACCTGACAAAGGCAGCACATCGACCCCTCCCATCTCCAGTGTGTTGCTGGTAGGTAAATGTGGCAGGGTACTGCATACAACATGTACTGCATCTGCAATGGAGACAGGCAAGGTAAGACATGAAGAAGCTACATGCAAATATGCATAATGAGCAATATCAAAAACAATATACAAATCAACCATGCAGTGGAGAAATCATCAGTAATACCCACTAGGGGTGTATAGACAGTTTGGACTACAGACTGGCCACACAACTGATGGAAGCCCAATGCCTATGTGTAAGTTACTCTCACACGTTGCCACCCTTGTGAGCCCATGGAAAGGGGAAGCAGGAGTGCCATGTGTGTCTGGACACCAAGCCTCAAACACAAACACAAGACAAGCCTGTTTGGGCCCAGCTGGAACACACAGTGGATGCCTACAGGTGCCACACAAAGCAACACACTGTAACATGAATGCACAATAGACAAAAAAGAGAAAAAAAATACAATTTTTAAAAAGTCAAAAATAGCCCTTGGTCAACCGGGGGGGGGCACCCAGGAGGGAAGAGGTGCAGGTTGCACCCAACACCCACATGCGTGGATGTTGGGAAAAATAAAGATACCCTCCATGGGCTCAAAGCCTGCACGGCTACCCGATAGTGGGAGGAATGCCATCGCTGTCCTCACCCTATGGTGCTACATGAGAAGGTGTGTGTGGTATGGGAGGCAGACCACGCAGAGCCCTGGCATGCTCCTCCATGGCAGCAACCATGCAGGTTTGAAGGGTTTGGTTCTGCCGGATGATGGTCCATAGGTCCCCATGCAGCACCTCACAGGTAGTACATAGTTCTGCCTGCAAGTCCTCATGTGATGCACAGATCTCCTCACGGGTTGCCTGGAGCTCAGCTGAGATTGTACATGTTAGATGCTCCAGCTGCTGTTCTGATCGTCTACTCTGGGACACCTCAAGTGCACCCAGAGTAGCTCTGAGGGAGGTGTTATCTTCCCTCCGGGCATCCCTGTGGGCCCGTGCCTCTGCAAATATGGCTGTACGCAGAGCCTCCATTTCAGCCCGTCGGTCCCTCTTGGTGGCCAACATGTCCTGCCTGTATGAGCGGCACGTGGACCGCGTTGCCTGCTGCTTTCAGGGGAAGGAGAATGGAAGTGGCCACCCTATCCACGGCCTGAGCCATCATCTCACATGATGCCCACTGTTGTTGTGCAATTGCATACATGGAGTTCTCCCACACAGTATTGCCTGGTGGCGCACGGCCACCGTGTTGCCGGACACTACACCTGTCGGCCTCAAGGGATGTGCACCTTGCTGTGCTGGCAAGCCTAAGACTGAAGGACTGCATTCCTCCATCGATCTGCTGCCCCAGGAACAGAAGCAAATATTGGGGAGTGTGACGCTGCATCCGTAACTGCCACAGGTGGATATTCCAACACTGAATGGGCCATTGAGTGAAGGTGTGTTGAACAGAACAGCATCCCTGCCAGAAACACCCACCTGCAATGGGACATTTGTGTCAATGTCTGATTCAGCCTGACCACAAAAGTGATGGGTGGAAGGTTTTGAATTAATCTAAACCACTGGCAATTGCTCTGGGCCAACCTTCCACACCACCGTTTTTTAGCCCGTCTGCGCCATTGCAAAAGGGGACCAGCCATGTGCAAATCAGTCAGCAGCTGCCGCCACTCAAGGTAGCAGCCCAGCCCAAACTGCTAGGCCAGGTCCCCTCTGCACAGAAAACCAAGCAACCCCAGACATGTTTCGGCCTTGTTGGACCTCCTCAGTGAGGTGCAGCCTGGTTCCCTGTGGCGCAGCGAGCAAGGGACCCACGTCTGGGCATACCCTCTCTCACAAGGAGAAACAAACTGACCACAAAAGTGATGGGTGGAAGGTTTTGAATGAATCTAAACCACTGGCAATTGCTCTGGGCCAACCTTCCACACCACCGTTTTTTAGCCCGTCTGCGCCATTGCAAAAGGGGACCAGCCATGTGCAAATCAGTCAGCAGCTGCCGCCACTCAAGGTAGCAGCCCAGCCCGAACTGCTAGGCCAGGTCCCCTCTGCACAGAAAACCAAGCAACCCCAGACATGTTTCGGCCTTGTTGGACCTCCTCAGTGATTCAGCACCTGAGCCATAGAGATCATCAGAGGTGTACCCAGAGACACCTGTGAACACGATGGTCTGTAAAACCAATGAATTTCTGTGCACCACTGTTAGGGAGAATTCTCTACTATGGCTGATTTCCCTTACCTATAGAGTGCCCTAGCAGCTTTGCTGGATTTGAGGGGTTTATTTTTTTCTCCTGCTAAGAATGAGACACTTTGTTCCGACTCTTAGACAGATTGTTAGTGTGTGTTTTAAGCTATCTTGTGTGCTTATGGCCTATGGGGTTTTTCTCACCCTCATGGGAATCATCTTTTTACATGTGTGATACACAGCACCCTCCGTGCCGTTCCACAGGGCTGTCGTAGCAACCCCCAAACATAGACTCCATACCCTGGGACTGACTACTGTCTCCCCGGGCATGTAAAGTCCCCATTGACTTTACTAGTCCAATCTTATGAACAAAACCAGTACAACCCATCCTACTATGGAGGTACTTGGAAGGGTTAATAGTTTTTCCCTAGTGTTCATTTTCGAGGGGGTACCGAACAGTCTCTCTCTCGAAAGTTTCTGGCTATTGGCTTTGGTTACTACGGTAAATATTCGACTGCAAATATTTTCCTATGGGATTTTCCCATTGTTCGTAGCTACCACTTTTACTGACAGCCTCTAACATACCGCCGGTTTATTTTAATATTAACTTTACTCTGGTAGGTTTTTATTGCCAGAACTTTGATTAAATTTCTTTCATGTATCTTTCTCTGTAGTCCTAATCCAGGTCGGGGATCCTTTGTTCGTCCTTTTGGCAGGCTTCTGCACAGAAGCCCTCCTCTAGGCGCCACTGTGTCTGGGGTGGATAGGATGTTTGGGAGGGGGAATAGGCACCCTGGACAGGGTTGCCTACGCAGCCCAAGTTGCACTATGCCCTGATAGGCTGGGGGGTTCTCCCGCCATGAGAGCCACCCCACTGTGTGAGTGATAGCTAGCCTGTATGAATGGGGGTCTTGCTGCATAAAAGCAGGGTCCTGAGGACTGGAGGACAAGACGTCGCCACTGGAACTAAGAAGCCGAAGAGGAGAGAAGCCAAAGACATCTGCAACGACTGAACCACCGGTGAAGCCCTGCTGCAGGGTCTCACCACTTCTTTCCACACGACGAGAGAAGTTCTTCATCTACAAGAGCCTTCTTCCATTGAGCTGCTGGGGCCAACCAGTTCTCCAATCGCCTTCCAGGACCTGCCTTGGTCGAATCGCCAGTACCCTGCACTCGGAGACCGGATAGCCAGGCACCCGTCCACCACAACCAGGATTTAAAGGAGCGTACCTTTTAATCCATTTCGGCATCAACGTGGCTGGCTTCTTCCCTGGGTAGTGCAGTAACTCTAACCTTCCTCCACAATGAGAGCATCTCTTCCTCTTCTGGACACCACGAACTGCAGGAACTGCCAGGAACCACCACCAACGCAGGAGCCTCTACCACTTTTTCAGGAACATTGTTCCTCCAGGCCTCCCGTTTCGTGGGGTACACCCAAAGTGTTTGAAATCCTATACATACCTCCTGGGTTGGCCACCCCTATCGACAAAAATTATCTTTTACCTTCTGCATCCTCTTTTTGAATCGATAATCCAAAGACTTGACTACAGCTACTAGAACAGTTTTATCCTGGGCACATAGATTAATGTTTCACCCTCAACTGTGTCGGTGCACCAGAACACATATAACCTCTCTTTGTTCCCTCTTAAGTATTGCTGAAGTGCCATTTTGCTCGGTTTTCACCTGTGTATGACAATTGCTGAAGTGCTACCGTCCTAACTTGTTCAAAATCCACTTGGGAAGTGTTGCTAGTGTGTCTAAGAGGTTAACTCTGTATAACTTTTCCTTTCCCTCCCTTTTGAGAAATTACAAGAGTGCCATTTTTGCTTGGTTGAACCTGTGCCATTTTGCTCAGTTTTCACTCTTGCTCAAATTTGTCGATAATTTAAATAGGGAGTTGTATATTCTTTTCTTGACGGTTTTAACTTACTTTTATATTTGTGATTTCTGTGTTGAACTAGGAGTGTGTAAAATAAATATATATTCTTTTTAATACAAAGATTTGGTCAGTGTTTCCTTGGGCCATAGTACTGTAGTCCTAATGTGTAAACCCTGAATACTGCTCATCTTCCTCTTGAGATAAGTCTGACTGATCAGGCACAGCAACCAACTAAATCTTTCTGGTACAGATTGATACCAAAGGGAATGTATTGCATATACCTGTAGTCTTAATCTGCTGTAGTGCTCCCCAAGGGAACTGCAGTGGATTCTGCCTAACACTGGTGTACAGCGGTGGGGATAAAAGTATTGGATTTACATTTTAGAGTGCTTCTAGTACCTTGGTTCAATTAACCACAAGGCTTAACAATCACTAAAAGTTAATTTTAAACAAAGTCAAAGTATGGAAAGTTACAGCCAGGAGACCCTCCTTAATAATACTGCTGATTATTTAAGGGATCTGTGTAGATAGAAAGGTATTCGTTCCATCTGCCAAGGGAAGAGGGCAGGAGCCCTCTGCCCCTCCCTGAAGCTGCCTCCAAACTCCCCTCGCCGCCGCAGAGATCCACAGAGGCCTACCTGACCCTGTCTCGAGGCCTGTCTGACCATCCAATGCCGGGCGCATTGCGGCGCCGAAACGAGGCTGAGGCCGCCTCTTTTCAGATCCCAGCATCTGCCGGCAGGCGGATACGCCGGCGGCCAACACAAAGGCCATACTAAGGCCTGTTGTGTGCCTGTGCCCCCACTTCGTTCCATCTGCCAAGGGAAGAGGGCAGGAGCCCTCTCCCCCTCCCTGAAGCTGCCTCCAAGCTCCCCTCGCCGCCGCAGAGATCCACAGAGGCCTGCCTGACCCTGTCTCGAGGCCTGCCTGACCATCTAATGCCGGGCGCATTGCGGCGCCGAAACGAGGCTGAGGCCGCCTCTTTTCAGATCCCAGCATCTGCTGGCAGGCGGATACGCTGGCGGCCAACACAAAGGCCATACTAAGGCCTGTTTTGTGCCTGTGCCCCCACTTCGTTCCATCTGCCAAGGGAAGAGGGCAGGAGCCCTCTCCCCATCCCTGAAGCTGCCTCCAAGCTCCCCTCGCCGCCGCAGAGATCCACAGAGGCCTGCCTGACCCTGTCTCGAGGCCTGCCTGACCATCCAATGCCGGGCGCATTGCGGCGCCGAAACGAGGCTGAGGCCGCCTCTTTTCAGATCTCAGCATCCGCCGTCAGGCGGATACGCCGGCGGCCAACACAAAGGCCATACTAAGGCCTGTTGTGTGCCTGTTTGGAGCCAGGGGCCAGGAACTCTGCCCGTTCTGCTCCAGGTAAACCAACGCTGCCACATGCATAACACCATTTGCTGACTAGAAGCGCTTAATTCACAGCGCATTTCTTACGTTCCTGTCCAATTAACGCTGCCATCCCGCACGGCTGCACACGTGTGTGCTGTCTATGCCTATAACGTGCCACTCGGATACCTCGCATTTCACCTCCCGACTCACCTTCGCTGGACGCCCTTGCCACTTACCCGCAGCTACAACTATTACGGACCACATCCTTTACACCTACAGCTGAATGCTGTGCATCCCTTACTTGCCCCTCTCCTTTAGACCTTTCATTACATCCCCCTTATTTACAAGTATATTCTGTAATGCCTGTCCAATGCCATTTTGTATCTAGATGCCTTTATACTGTGCCTATTGAACTGATTTGCACTGCTGTTAGCTGCCAAAATGTGCCATTTTGAATCTAGATGTCCCTGTACTGCGCCTATTGACCTGATTTGCACTGCTGTTGGCTGCTTAATTGCGCCATTTTGAATCTAGTTGTCCCTGTACTGTGCCTACTGACCTGATTTGCACTGCTGTTAGCTGCCTAATTGTGCCATTTCACATCTAGATGTCCCTGTACTGTGCCTATTGACCTGATTTGCACTGCTCCTGGCTGCTTAATTGCACCATTTTGAATCTAGATGTCCCTGTACTGTGCCTACTGACCTGATTTGCACTGCTGTTAGCTGCTAATTGTGCCATTTCGCATCTAGATGTCCCTGTACTGTGCATAGCTGCTGGCTGCCTAACTGTGCCATTTTGAATCTAGATGTCCCTGTACTGTGCATATTGACCTGAGTTACACTGTTGCCGGCTGCCTAGTCGCGCCACCTCTACACCTTTATACCCTTTGTCCTGAACCCATATAATTATATCCTCAGTCCCCTGAGAAATACAAGCTGCGACATGCAGCTTATAACCTGTGCCAGCATTGACCTTATTTTCATAGTCTTCCTATGACTATCAGCCTGCACTGCTGCCAGCTACCGTGCAACTAACACCAAGACCTTACTTATTCGCCCATCAACCATGCTCTAGCATCCCGAGCCTCTATCGAACCCTTACCTCAATGACCCAGCCCTCTGGCTCAAGCCATTTGCTACCAAACCCACTCCAAACATCCCATGTACTCTACAGCAAAGGAATAGCAGACTTAGAACTAGACTGCCCAGACCACCTTGTATTTTGCGCAATCGCTCTGCCCTTCCACTGCCCAACTCTACCGCAACGCCTAGTCCTCCACCATCCACCTTACCCATCGCAGCACTCAAGGGAGCCCTTATCAATGCTAGATCCCTCACGGCGCACGCCCTTGACATTGCTGACCTCATCACGGTCCAGAACCTTGACTTCCTAGCTATTACCGAAACCTGGTTACATGACGCCTCTGGCCCACTCCTCGCTCTATCCCTACCCAAGGGTTATGCCATTATCAGAAACGACCGCCATTCCAACTTGTCGAAAGGAGGAGGAGTCGCTTTTATACACAGCAACAAAATCGTTATGAGAGCTGCTCCCCACATACAACTTAGTTCTGCAGAATCTCTCTCAGTGAAACTATCGCTCTCTCCTACCAATACAGCAACACTCCACCTTATAGACAGACCTCCAGGCCCATTGGGTTAGTGCCCATTATGATTTTTTTGCTGAAGAACCATTGGGTCTTCAAGCAACTGTGTCCTTAGGGTCCATGGGTCTGGTTAGCAAACAGAATAGTGGTGTATATGACTCCCTTCCAGAAAACTCTAAAGTATATTACATGGACAGTGTTTTTGTCAATGGCCAAGAGTCTCCTGCCAGGAGAGACACTGGGGCCAGCCGAACAGTAGTGGATGAAAGTTTCTTTCAGCCTGAGGATGTTGCTAAGGCACCCAAAGGTCCCATTAAACTTTCTGGAGGTCCTGTCAAGTTGGTTCCTATTCTACCAGCCCTCATTCAGTGTAATAACATGACAGTGAGGATTCCTGCTAGTGTTCAGACAGAGGTGCCTGGGAGAGTCCTGTTGGGGAATGATCTAAAAACTCTAGGAGTAGTATCCTGTACCCCCCATGCCTCCCAGTATGGAGAAGCAGAACCAAACCACATTGTCTGGAGAGCCCAACTTAAGGGACCACTCTGACCCTGTGGGAACATCTACCGAGAACCCCACTACACGCCCTGGTGTTAGTAAGTTGACCTATAACCCAGGCAAGTCTGAGTCTAGAATGTTAGGGAAATTGGATCCTCAACCAAGCTCCACCATTGACCATCCAATTATAAAGTCTTTGACTCCCCCTGCTTCTGAGGAAGAGGTGGATAGACAGATTGGACCCCTCGCTAGGCCTACGAGAATTGGTCATTCTCAGTGCTGGTGGAAAAAAGGAAATAAAAGTCTAAGGCCAAAAACCTTCAGAATTTTGGACCTTCTACTGAAGACAAAAGAAAACCTAGGGTTAGGAAAAAAACTCCTCCACCAGGTAAAACCAGATCTCAGAAGAAGAGGAAGCCTGTACTTGGCTTGACCTCTGACCCTCCAAACAGGATGCCTGAGACCCAGCCTGCTCTTGAAAGAGAGGTGGAGAGGAACCATGGAGGCCCTTCTAGATATAATGGAATCCTTCTAAAGGACCCCTTGAAAAAAACTATTTTGGGTTCAGAAGTTGTTAAAACTTCAAGGGTACTGTTAGATCAGCTCCCTTATACCTTAAAAAAGAAAGATGTACCAGAATGGGGTTGTAGGTCATATAGCGTACAAAGGAAAACCTTTGAGCATAGGTCAGGATGTCACCGCCAAAATGCTGATGGTCTCTCTAGGATTTTTTTAACCGACTAGAGGTAAGAAACTCATCCAGGAGTGGATTAGATCCTCCTGTTCCTTTAGTCTGGGGGGAGACGAGTGTTAGGGAGAATTCTCTTCTATGGCTGATTTCCCTTACCTATAGAGTCCCCCAGCAGCTTTGTTGGATTTGAGGGGTTTATTATTTTTCTCTCCTGCTAAGAGTGAGACCCTTTTTTCTCACTGTTAGACAGATTTCTAGTGTGTGTTTTAGGCTATCTTGTGTGCTTATGGCCTATGGGGTTTTTCTCACCCTCATGGGTATCATCTTTTTACATGTGTGATACACAGCGCCCTTCTTGCCGTACCACAGGGGTGTCGTAGCGACCCCAAAACATAGACTCCATACCCTGGGACTGACTACTGTCTCCCAGGGCATGTAAAGTCCCCATTGACTTTACTAGTCCAATCTTATGAACAAAACCAGTACTACCCATCTTACTATGGAGGTACTTGGAAGGGTTAATAATGTTTCGCTAGTGTTCATTTTCGAGGGGGTACCATACAGTCCCTCTCTCGAAAGTTTCTGGATGTTGGCTGTGGTTACTACCGTAAATATTCGACTGCAAATATTTTCCTATGGGATTTTCCCATTGTTCGAGGCTACCACTTTTACTGACAGCCTCTAACATACCGCCGGTTTATTTTAATATTAACTTTACTCCAGTAGGTTTTTATTGCCAGAACTTTGATTTAATTTCTTTCATGTGTCTTTCTCTGTTGTCGTAACCCAAGTCGGGTATCCTTTGTTCGTGCTTTTGGCAGGCTTCTGCACAGAAGCCCTCCTCTAGGCGCCACTGAGTATGGGGTGGACAGGTTGTGTGGGAAGGGGAATAGGCACCCTGGACAGGGTTACCTACGCAACCCAAGTCACACTCTGCCCTGATAGGCTGGGGGGTTCTCCCGCCAGGAGAGCCATCCCACTCTGTGAGTGACAGCTAGGCTGTATGAATGGGGGTCTTGCTGCATAAAAGCAGGGTCCTGAGGATTGGATGACAAGACGTCGCCACTGGAACTAAGAAGCCGAAGAGGAGAGAAGCCAAAGACATCTGCAACGACTGAACCACCGGTGGAGCCCTGCTGCAGCGTCTCACCACTTCTTTCCACACGACGAGAGAATATCTTCATCTACAAGAGCCTTCTTCTATTGAGCTGGTGGGGCCAACCAGTTCGCCAATCGCCTTCCAGGACCAGCCTTGCTCGAATTGCCAGTACCCTGCACTCGGAAACCGGATGGCCAGCACCCGTCCACCATGACCACGATTTAAAGGAGCGTACCTTTTAATCCGTTTCGGCATCAACGTGGCTGGATTCTTCCCTGGGCAGTGCAGTAACTCAAACCTTCCTCCACGACGAGAGCCTATCTTCCTCTTCTGGACAACACGAACTGCAGGAACTGCCAGGAACCACCGCCAACGCAGGAACCTCTTCCACCTTTTCAGGAACATTGTTCCACCAGGCCTCCCGTTTCGTGGGGTACTGCCAAAGGTGTTTGAAATCCTTTACCTACTTCTTGGGTTGGCCGCCCCTATTAACTCACATTATCTTTTATCTTCTGCACCTTCTTTTTGAATCGATAATCCAAAGACTTGACTGCAGCTACTAGAACAGTTTGATCCTGGGCACATTGCCTTGTACAACTAACTCTGGCACAGGCCTATTGACTTTGGCTAAATCTGTTACAACTGCCTTCACTAGATTGATTTTTCACCCTCAATTGTGTTGGTGCACCAAAACTCTTATAACTACTCTTCCTTCCTTCTTAAGTATAGCCATTCTGCTCGGTTTTCACCTATGTATGACATTTGCTGAAGTGCTACCTGGCCTAACTTGTTCACAATTCTCTTGGGAAGTGTTGCTAATGTGTCTAAGAGGTTAAACTCTGTATAACTTTTCCTTTCCCTCCCTTTTTGAGAAATTACAAGAGTACCATTTTTGCTTGGTTGACCCTGTGCTATTTTGCTCAGTTTTCACTCTTGCTCAAACTTGTCGATAATTTAAATAGGGAGTTGTATATACTTTTCTTGACGGTTTTAACTTACTTTTATAATTGTGATTTATGTGTTGAACTAGGAGTGTGTAAAATAAATATATATTCTCTTTAATACAAAGCTTTGGTCAGTGTTTCCTTGTGCCATAGTACTGTAGTCCTAATGTGTAAACCCTGAATAATGCTCATCTTCCTCTTGAGATAAGTCTGACTGCTCAGCTGCAGCTACCAACTAAATCTTTGTGGTACAGACTGATACCAAAGGGAATTGATTGCATATACCTCTAGTCTTAATCTGCTGTAGTGCTCTGCAAGGGAACTGCAGTGGATTCTGCCTGACAGCCACCACCCCACGTCCTCCAGTGGTGCTTGGGTGGGGCTCTGAGTACTCCTGCCCCTCCACCATCTCATTCTCCTCCACAGCATCTAGTGCCTCATCACCTGCAGAAACTGAAAAGAAAAGTCATGAAGAAAAGCATGAACAGCATAGCCAAAACACATAGGCATCACAATGTACTCATCCAATACATTAATCAGACATGTCACACATGACACAAACTCAGCCATGCATGCAGATGCAATGAAGTGGAAGGGGACCCTGAAAGCAGACACTGATGACTCCTAAATGGAAAAGCAACACATGTGCTGCATGGTGCATAGCACCTGCATTACACATTAGCCTGTGAGTGTCATGGACCATCCACAAACAAGTCACATGCCAGCACACAGATGGCACGTAGCATAGCCATGGCAGAACTGACAAACACACCCAGTTGGGAGTTAATCACTACTGTTCCCCATCCATGTCAAACGCATATCATCAAACAGAACATACAAAAAAGTAGGACAAAACACACATGTGTCACACGCTGCAACAATGCCAGTGTGTTCAAATACAGTGATGGGAGGCACATGGATACATCAATAATAGGTCACATGGACGTGCCACAAGTCAATTGTCATGTTGAACATTCAAACAGGGCTCAGAAGTGAGCGAGTGAAGTACATGTGTAGGTGCACAGCAGTCAATCAGCCTGATTGATGAAATCATTTGTATAAACAGCGCACATTTTTGGGCCTTTGTGGGAGAAAATCCCTGTCTGAAGTATGGTGATTTTGGGGCAGAACGGCACACAAATCTGTGTTTTTCATGCAAACGATTCCATCAATCAGGCAGAATAAACAGAACATACTATAATAACAATGTCATGGCATGATGGCAGTTTAAGGGCAAGTGCAGTCATCTTGTGCAAAGTTTTTGCAGTGGTCAGTAGCGATACAGTGAACCCTAAACCCAAGGGTGGGGGATGGCTTGGAGGAACTACATGGGTCACATATAGCAGTTATGACTACACAGCCTGACCTGGCACTCAATCACAACACATTACCCAAGCAACATACACATGGTCTGGACACACACGCATGGGCCCTCACCTGACATTGTCTCAAGATATGGTAGGTCTCCCACGCCTTGGATCTTATCCTCTGCAATGAACCCTCCAGCAATTGCATCATGTTCTGTGAGTTCATCCTCCTCTGGTGGTGACCCACTGCCAGTCACCAGAGTAGAGGCATAATTGGAAGCCAGCTTGTTTTTAGCTTGGCGTTTGAGGTAATTCCAACGCTTTGAGCAATCATCAGCTGTGCGCTTCACAAATCCAAAGGAACTAATGTGGTCTGCGATGCACTGCCAGTGGGCCCTACGCTGAGCAGTCATAGTTTTGCACCCTGCCATCACCAGCATGTTGTGGCCATGTTCCGAAACACGTAGCCCACAAGTCCGTCTAGTTCCACATTATTGAAAATCCGCTTCCTTGATGTGCCGAAGGGGCGAGCCGTGTTTGGGGTCCCAGCCTGTACCGTAAGAGCAGGCTTCTTCCTCTTGAGAGGTGGTTCGGACCCTGAGTGGCTTACGCCGCTCCGGTCTGTAGGGGCTGAAGTGCAGATGGACTGGACACTGGAAGAAGACAATGGCATGATGACCAAAGGTCTCACTGCAGGCATTGGCTGCTGGGTGCTGTTCCCAGGACCAAGTGGTACAACTGCCTTGGTTTGAGGGTCCAGGACCAACATTGTCCTGGCTGGGTGACTCAGAGCCTGGGTGGAGTGAGCTGCAGCTGCCCCTGCAGCCTCCTCACCCTGGCTACTCGGGGCAGCAGATGGCATTGCTGCCCCAGATCCACGTGGCCTGGTGACTGCAACTTTCACTGCCACACGTGGCTTGGACTTTGTGACACGAAGTCGGCCTGTGAGTCATTCGGTGCCTGTTCGTTGACCAATCCGGGCTGGGCTAGCAGGGCCTGAGCTCAGATGGTGTCAGCTGCATCTCCCTGACCCACTGGGGGGCATAACTGTTCCTGAATAGTCCTGGACACACTGCCCTCCTGAGCCACCCTGCCCACGTTGGCCACCACTGCCACCTTCGCCATCTAGGCCACCTTGCTCATCCTGGCCACGTCCCCTACCGCAGACACCTCTTGGAGGTCGGCCACCTTTGCCTCCCTTACCACTTGGTCACCTCCCAACCACAGCACTGATGTACTTGTGCGAATGGGAGGTGCAGAAAACAATTGTTCTGGGCAATTGGGGTGAAGGGGGCAGGGTACTAGATGGAATATGTACCCCTGTGCTCTTGCAAAGCTGTCTGTGACCCCTGGGGAAAAATAACGGGTCACACAATGCTCAGGCACCCCAAAAACAAAATAAAACTTGCATGTGACCCCTCAGTAGCTCACGTGCGTGGAATGAAGGGCCTGCAGTATGCTTTTGCACCCATAAACACAAAAAATGCATATGTGTGGTACACGCAGGTTTTAATGACCTCTGAATGGGTATGCGACACATGGGGCAACCACAGTGGAAAAATATGTGCACGACTCACCGTCTGCCTGGAAAATGAATGGCAACACCCCCGCCAAAAGAAGAATTTAGCTCTGCCTCAGTAAACAAGGAGTAAGCACCCGTTGTGAAGTAATCGCGTGTCAACCGACAAGATGTAAATGAATCCCACCCTCGCTCTCCACAAAAAGCATGTACAAGAAAATGGCATCCTACGCGGACCTTTAACCCATGCGCACAGCAACAACTACACGTGCCACGTCACTTACGCGATTATGCGCTAGGGGGCTTTCTTCGATTTTCACGCAAACATGCTGATTTTCACGTGCGGATTAACTCTGCATCAAGCTGGCCACGTGACAACACACGGAAGACCACGATCCTGCCCAGAAGTCCATTTTCCTGCCCCCCAGATCCCCGAGCAGCCTCCCACGAGCAATCTGCTGCTGCCTGTCTGCCTGCTGGCCACGTGCCCTACTATTTGGTGTCTATCACCCATCTGCAGGGGTTCAGTTGCTGCAATCACCCCTGCTGGAACAGAAGACTCCCAACTGCTGTTCTATTGCTCCACAGCCCAGCCCCAGGACCCAGTTTCCCACCCACACCTGCCTTCGGGGTTGCCATGTCGGGCCAAACTCCATCTGGAACCAGTGGCGACCCCCGGGTAGAGAGGCAGAAGGCTGACAGCTTCACTGCAGGAGAAGTTGGCAACCTGGTGGAGCACGTCCTGGTGCATTATGATGCCCTCTTCGGACGAGCATGTGCCAAAAAGGATGGATGCAAGAGGATCTGGTTGGACATTGTGGGTGCCATCAACGTGTACGGGTGTAGTGGGGGGGCATGCCCCGCAGGTAGCCCATCCACCCTGACCATGACCCGCAGGAAGCCCATCACCCCTGACCATGACCCGCAGACAGCCCTCACCACAGGGGGGACTTTTTCCATGCAATTTGCCTGGCGCAGACAAAGTATGCGTATTCAAAGGGGTGTGCAAGTTGATTTTCACGCATTTTCGCTGCCGTGAGCAGGGTACGCATATTGAAGGGGGTGCGCAGGGAGATTTTCACATGTTTTGGCTTCTGTGAGTGGGGTACACATATTCAAGTGCGTGTGCGAGTACATTTTCACGTTTTTGTCTGCCGTGACCGGGGTACGTGTAGTTTTTCACGCGATTACAGTGTAGGGGCCCTGTAAACTGGTCCAGGGTTAGTGAGGCCCTTTGCGCGTATTGGGGATTTTTATAGCTTTTCCTAGCGCAAGGGGTGTTCTTGGGGGCGTAACTGGCACTGCGGGATGTTCGCTGCGCCACGGCTGCAAATGTCTTGGGAAATCCATGAATACGCGTTGCGCCAGAATGGTGTTTGGCGCTCATGGCTGGCACATGCTTGTGCACGCTCCCTCTCTGCGCTGCCCACATGTGCTACTTTTGCGGTGAATTCTATGAGTTACCCCTTTAATCTTTAGCAGAACGGATCTCACATTCCACACTTCTGAATTGCCATGTCTTCATTCAGATACAGTGCAGTCTTAATTCTGCACGTATTATTTATTGTATTTCCAAGCTTATCCTGCACAGCCCAAATGTCTTGCACACTGGATTTACCAATCTGCACCAAGCTTATAAAAGGCATTCATTGATTTGCACTGATTGTTATTATGGAATATGCTATACATTAGATGGATAAGGTAAATTATTATATGTCAGTATCATGTTTTTATATCTAGTACAACTCAGCCCACAACTGTGGTGTTTTGGTGCAAAATGATAACACCCTGTTATGCAATGCCCAATTCAAAGCCTTTATTTTGTTAGCTTGTTTTCTGTGCATTCCTAATATTGACATCTACTAGATTCAGCCTGAGTCTCACACATGAGTCTCACACGCTTGATCACCCTAACGGGGACCAACCTTTTACCCTTGTTGAAATGCGGAGTCCTCGTTGAAATTCAGTTCTATATTTCCCTACATTACCCTTATGTAGTTGGTCTAAAATCACTTATGTGTGGTACCAAAATAAAATGTGGAGGCCTTGAAAATATAAATGAAAGCAGACGCTAGCCTATCATATCACAAACCAGAGTGCTCTCTCTCTCGCAACCAACAGCCCAATGTCCCAGTTAATGTCCAGAGAGTTTGTATACGTGTGCAGCTTTGTGTGCATATGGAATTCTCCAAGATTTTACGGCTCTTATGATGTAGTGTACTGTACCCCTTCTGCGGTAAAAGTTAAAGGGTTAAAATACTGGATACATCTCAGAGATGTGAGAAAAGCAGACAGCAGCACAGCACCCCATGGCAAACAGCCGCAAGAAAAGGAAAGTGCAGTGCCATAAGCAAAAAGGTACAGATAAACGACTGAGTAAAGAAGCGTGAAAGTAGAACAGTGAATGCAACATTTTGTATCAGTGTACAGTATGATCAAGTGTATATGGAAGTTGAAAAATGATTTAATAAATGCAGTGTCTCTTTATCTTTCTTCTTTCTCTCTCTCTTTCTCTCTCTCTCTCTGAACTTTCAGTATGTTACGGTTTGACAGTAGTGAACAACAAACATTGGCAAGCGAAAACCTCTTTTCACCCTTAACAGCGGCATCAACACGGCCCGACCTATACCCCTTAGTTTGAAATTCTAATTTAGATGCGTGATGGGTGCACCCCGCGTATTCCTATGAGCCGCGGTTGTGCCCCCACTCGCATTACCTACGACAAATTAAGGCTTCTACCACTCACCCTAGTGAGCCGGGGAACCCGCTTTCCCTAAGTGTTCCTTCCGCTCTGCGAAAGACAACTAAGATTGAGGTCGAGCAGTTCACCGATACCTGCTAAGATTTTGTTTACATCACTATGACAATGGTGCTCTCGCCATACGCCTCCACCAAGATGGCCGACACTCTACGGCCCCGTGCGCATGCGCGGGGTTGCCGAGATAACTATGAATGGCAAACAGAATCACACCGCTCTCACAGCAGCGGTCGGCGCACACGGAGTGTCTTTAACATTTGGTGAGTAGGCTGAGTAGTAGGGAGTGAGCCATATTACTGGCTCCCTGTTAGCCATATGAAGTGTCCCTCAATTTCTGATGGGACACACAGATTCCAAAATATTAATAACCCACGGATGGCTACACGCCATTTTACAACTTCAGGCAGGTGTTTTACCCATTGCCTGACAATTTGTAAATGAGCGCACTGAACCTTTAACTCAACTAGAACATTTCACTTTTTTAGGGCCCTGCTGACTTTGCCTTGCTGCCTTCCCAGTCTCCAGAGATCTTTATTTGAAGACTGGGTGAGTTTATGGGTCTAGATCACTGTAAGAAACGTAAATGTGAGTGATTTACCTGTATAGCAGAACACACTTGCCTGAGTGATTTTCCTCTCTTTGCCAGGTTACAATTCGGAATCCAACTATTCCCCGTAAGAGGTTAGTGATGCTAGCCTCCCTTGAGATTTTAGCCAGTTAACTAAGTTTAATGAATGGTTACAACTTAATAGTTGTCCCTTTTGAATTTTCCACAGGGAATGAATTTAGGAGATTATTCATCTCCAATAACTCTTCGTATGTAGGAACAGAGAAGTCCCACCCTGAAGATGGATCATTAGATCCGAAACGCGTTGGTCACTTATACAACTGAAGGACTTCCCTGGATAGGGTTGACTGAGTATTTAACCCATAAAAGGCTCCCCTAGAGGGAATTGATCACCCCACGAAACGTTTGTCTCTGATGATTGTTATGCAAACACTGTAACAATTGTATGATTTTGGTTATGCCTATGTTATGTCTTTATGTTGTTTGATTAAGACAATTCTGTTAGAGATCTTCTTTTTCTGAAAAATATTGATTGGTTTAATAAAATGTATCAAATTTCAAAAAATTCGAGTAGATAATGAGCTATATGTTTGGTCTATTGAAAGGTACACTTTGCATTGAATGATTTAACACTAATAGGATATAATAATGCTCTGAGAATTGATTCTGAGAAAGACTAATTTCGTTTACTCTTATTAATTAGTAAAAATGTGCGTGTCAATCACTAACTATTTTAGTTTTGGATCCATGTGGCGTGCATTTGGGCTTTCTGTGCAGCAATATGCAGTTTAGGTTTTGTACTGTTAGTAACGGTGCCAGTGCTTCAGTGAAAAACCTGCCGGCAGGGGCCTTGACCTACCGCTGGGTCACGCCTGCCAGTTGTTCAGTGCCCCTACCGGTAGACTCAAAGTGAGCCATTCTGGAAAAGGTTACTTCTGGGCCAGCTCACTTATAATTATGCCCCTTATCTTTCAGAAGACTGCTTTAAAAATACACTGGCAGGCCGTTGAGTGCAAAGTTTGATGGTAAGACTTGAATAAGGTGACCTCAAAGGGTTCCCTTAAGGAGGTGTTTTGGGCTTGGAGGGGAAAGATCTGAGTGCAATGGACATAGGGATTAGCATGGCAATGGACAGTCAATGGATGGACAAATAACCCAACAAACTACAACCGAACCTACAGGATTTGTGTCCCTCCTCATATGTCATACTTCCATGTCTGTACTTTTAATGCAACCGTTTCGGCTTTTAGGTGTCAAACTTGGGTTTTCTGATTAATTATTAAAAACAGGACAAACACAACCCATGATTTTAGGTCAGAGCGTGCAAAATAGAAACAAATGCAACATAAATGCTCACCAAGCCTTTTTCTCTATAGCCCACTATGCGTGTGTCTCCAAAAACAGACATAAGCAAATGAAACACCTCGCTAAAGGTAGTATCAGACCATATCCCACAGCATCATTATTTACTAAGCAGAACATTATGGCATATGGCTATGCGGGCAAACTGGGGAATTGTGGATTTGGGCAATGTGTCATATCTGTGTTACTAATGGATATGCCCATAGGCTCAACCAATGGCCTTAAGTTGATGTGTAGGTCGTTCTAGATGGAGGCATGCTAAACTTTTTAACATGTCTTCACAACTTTGGAAAATCTGGGGTTTAGTCACAAAATCCAGTGTGTTCCCTAATTTCTTTTCTTTTTTTGGTGAATTTAATCTTGTACCCGACCGTAGCATTCAATGGGAGTTAACAAAGTAAGGGACCGATTGTGGGTGCATGTGGCAGTAAAATGAGGCCTTCAGCCTTTACTCTTCCATCTGCTCTCTCTCACGTTGGTATGCATGTAAAATATGGGAGCCGAAAATTGAAACGCAAATGACCTTCCAATCACTATTGGCGTAAGAACCATGTGATTTTACCACCTAAAACCATGTAGTCATGTCATACGCAATTTTTCAAACAAAATATATGTTCATAACAGGTGGGAACATGGGTGTTGAGTATAGTTTTTCATTGTACTTATCTAAATTCTTTTGCAGGTCAAGTGGCCAGATTTGCCATAGAAAGGCATTCTCGCTGATTAACACATAAGCCTCACATGTTGTCCATGCACACATGAATGCTCACTACGGGACATATGAATGAGGTTCCTGAATCACACAAGGTGTTGTCAGAAACACTGACAGTCCCCGAAGTAGAACAAATATCCACAACCACTCTCCTCGTTGAGTTAGGTCACTACATACCACTCAGACCATGGCAGTTGATAATGCCAAGACAACGATGGCATAACATGGGACAATTCTACCCTCTTAGCCCCAAGACTTGGCATATGGTATTCTAAAAAACAGTGCTGGTGCATTCACAGGACAAGTGGGGTCTCCATGTAAAGATCCGACAGGGTATGCATCATCATGGCTGTGTGTTGCATGCTGGGTAACATCACAACTATTTGCAAGGTGTTCATATTTGATGAGGAGGATGATAATGATGACCCCACTGATGATGGTGATGGACATGGCATGCTGGGATGAGAGCCTCAATGCCAAAACCACAATAACAAAGATAGGCTACTGCTGCAAAATGAAACAATTGGCAATATTTTCTAATTGACATACACTGTACATCATTATATTATTAATTGCCACCCATACCAAAAAAACATTAAAATCAAAACCATTAATTAAAATCACATAAAACCATCCCAATCTAAACAGACATGTACTTCATTTGTTGAAGAAGGGGATCTGGATGAAATACATAATATACGTCCCCCCAAATCCTCCTCATGGAAAATACATTATCTCTGTCAAATTAATATAAAAAAGAAGAATTGCCAGTGTCCAAGCAATGTCCAAATGGGGGCATTAAACACGTATCCACCTAAGGGGACATACAAAAGAATCCAGTGTCCAGAAGAGATGCCAAAAAACTCAGGGCCTAAGAGGTGACCAAAAATCAATCCATGGTCCTAAGAGGAAGTGATATAATGTTCCAAAATTGAAAAGTTGGCTAAATAACTAATGCAGATCGTCAAAGTGGGAGGGCTCAAAATTTTGCAAATGAAAAGTGAACACAACAATCACAGGTCAAATGGAGGGCTAAAAAATGAACCCATTTTCCCAGGTGGGGTGCAACATCAATGTAGTGGTTTAAGGAGAGGGTACAAATCATTCAGGCTCCAAAGTACAGCCAAAAAGCAATCAAGGGTTCAAGTGTGGGTGAAAAAAAACAATACATGGTCCAAAGATAAGGTGAATAAAAAAAACAATTGATTGTGATGGCCGGGTGGGAAAAATCCAACATGAAAAGAATTCAAGCTTAAATGAGGCCATGAAGAAAACAAAAGGTAAAAATAGAGGATGTCATAAGGAAACAATGATGCATCCTTAAGAATTGGCTTAGTCTTTTGGGGGTTATGGTTGGACAAGTAGCCTAGTTATGTAATGATGCAGGGGCAGACAGACAGGCAATTGTTTTGTTAAGAATGTGGAAGTAATGGTGGAGGCCCACGCCAACGCACAGCCTGATAAATTTGAAATAAGAAACCCAACCTGATCACCTTCTTTAGGAAACAATGCTTGCCTAAAGGTGAACGCCACTGTACAGTCACCATGGTAATGCTCTATGGTGGCCCCACGCGACTGAGGATACTCTGCTAATAATTCGCTGGTGGCCATTCCCTGTCTAAGGACTGCATTTTTAACTTTGCAGTTCTGGACCGCCAAGGTCAGGCCTTGCACAGCTGCGGTACATTCTTGGACTTGTTCCATCGTTTCTTGCTCCAAATGGTGTTGCAGCCTGTCAGTAACAGGCTTTACCTGTGGAGCCTTTCATGCAGATGACGACTAGAGTTAAGGCCTGTCTTCCTTAGAAGACAATCTGCTTTCTGAGAATTGAAAAAGGAGCGGAAGTGGCTGCCTGGAAGATCAGTCCAATTGCAGGAAAAAACCATAGCAATATGGTTGAAAAAAACTCCAGTGCACAGCAAGATGAAGTTGGACCAACTGTGCCGGAGAATGAGGACGTTTTGGGGGACTGGATACACAATTAAGATCCCAAATGAAGGCAGGTAAGCAGAATCAGACTGAGGAAGTTTGAGGAAAACATGGTTCAGCAAAGGCAGGTCAGCAGGATACAGGGAACACACAGCAATAGAAAGATAGAAAGGAACCAGGAGGATTGAGGACTCCAGTAAGGTGGAGAACAAGAAAGAAAGAGAGCACAGACCAGGAAGGCATAGCAATGGCAGACACAAGACTCACCAGGAACAAGGAAAAAAGAGAGAAAGGAAACATAACACTGGTGCAATGGGAAAGAAGCTTGTGCGATGCATCATGTACTGGTACAAGGCGTTGCTTATGTAGCTTGATAGCTCCAAGCCGTTCTGAAGCACGTCATCAGAAGGAGCTGTCGTTCCGGTGTCTGTGTGACCGCGATGTGAGGTGGCCATCTTGGTCTGGGCTGAAAACAGTCCATCATTGCCATAACGACAGAGTGGTAAAGCATTTCCATTGCCCTACCACGCAGATATAAATGCTGACACTGACAGTTATTCTGAAGGACAGATTCATCTTGCCCTGGATCACAGTTAACCTCCCTACCCAGTGGAATGAGAGATAGCTACATAGGAGGAAAGGTGTCCTCATTGACTTTTGCCATTCAGAGGATGTGCCCTTCCCTCAGCAACTGCATGTCCGGAGCATCCACAGTGACCAATGTTTCTCTCCAAGATGTTGGTGGTATGATTATGGTGGGCCTGAACATCCATGGGTTGTATGATGGGGAAAAGGGTACATGATAGCAGCAGGTGGCAAAATGCTGGTTAAAAGCACATCTATGTTTTCCATTGTGAACAAGCCAGGCTTGCTTGCCTGCTCAGTATGTTCACCATGTTCCTTCAAATTGTGCTCTTTGTTTGGTTTGTCCTAGTCTCCCTTAAGTGATAGTAAAATGTTAGATGGCAAGTTACATGTCAAACAAAGAACAAACATTAGATAAGCCTCTCTTGTATCAGAGTCACATTTCTCAGCAATGGCACAGTACCCCTCAGCACTACTTACAGTAATGATATTCTACTGTGTCCATTATGATTACTAGATGGTGCTGAATTAAGGAATTGTCATATTATATCAAAACAATTGCTATTGATATAAAGTATTCTTGAGATAGATGCCCCTGTACATGAGACAGTTCACAATTTTGAATCTGAAATTAGTCTCATCTGCTTTTTTCAAAAATAGGAGGTCCGTGAATTTACAGAAGAGAAACACAGTTTAGCAAATCCTGTAGAAGTGCTAAGACTAGCCATCCAAATGTACTAACTAACCCCAATTCTATTCTCAGAGATATTCTATAGTAAAGGCTTGTTCAGAGTATAAAAAAGGTATCACCATACAGAATAAGTTATGGAATACTCAAGCCTGGGGCAAGCTTTCTAAGGCAGGTGAAAATCCTAATTCTCAGAATTTCTGGTAATTGGTGAACAATGGCTGCAGAGCAGACACTGTGAAATTATTCGCTTAAAACTGCAGTACAGGACTCAAAATAGGTTTATTTTTCAACCCTATCCATCCAAAATAATGGCTCCAATTTCTCTAATTTCACTAACAGATATAAACAGCAACACCTGCTATTTATCACAAATGTTACTATTGATACAATGATGGCGGCTATAAGGAAGCAATGTTTCAACAAAAGCCAAGACCCTTACAGCATTCCTGCAGACCTATTGCAGGGTTTTGAGGATTTTTGGGCCCCATTATTAACTGTTGGTTTTAATTCCATGATGGCTAATGGTACTCTTCCAGACTCCTAGAACCGGCCAGTTATATGCCCAGTCTATAAAAAAAGTCCAGAAAAATGTTCTAATGTGTTATCAATCAATTTCTCAATTAGTCTCAACTATTAAAATCTTTGGCTAATCAACTTTGGTAAGGTCATAAGTTTGGGTAGATGATAACAAAATACTGGCACCTACATAGTTGGGTTTCCACGAAGGTTTGGGCACTTATAACCAGGCCCTGAATTTGTACCTTGTTATTTCTAATGCCATCTTTCTTACGAAAGAGAACATTTACATGGTCTGAGTGAGATCAGAAAATAATGGCTGTTGTACCACATGGTTTTCAGTTGATGTTGGAGAGCGACAAGCTTCTGTTTTCACACTTTATTAGTTTCGCTGTATATTAACTTATCCCATCATCTTATAATTGCAGTGCTAGTGTTCCAATGCCGGGTACCATGCCTCTCCCAGTTTTAATGTATGTGGATGATACAGTGTTGCTTGCGAGAACACCACAATCACTGCAGCAGCTAATAATGGCCTATGGTGAATTTATGTCTAATCTGAATTTCACTATTAATTATGATTACCTGGGTTTTACAATTACACCAAGATTGAAAGGGGCAAGCCATGTTGGCTGACACAAAATGAATATGTCTCAGTCTTTGTTGAGTTTTGCTGAATCCTATAAATCTGAAAGGTTGGACACACCATTGAGAATCTTTTTGAATAAGGCAAACGTGGTTGTTAAACATGGCACAGGTTTGTGAGTTGTTGTTGCAGTAAATTCCCGTCAAGTTGAAGAAAAGCATGTTTTAAATGTCTTCCGCCCCTACGTTTTATGTTCACAGATAGCATGGCATGTCATTACTTGAAGACGAGATTATGAAGGATCCAGTAAAACTCACCTTTAGAATCTTTCTGAATGAAAACGTATGTCTTACACGCATGCCTCTCAGGCCTATTCTAGCATCAGAGGTGAATTATTTATTGATTGCTTGGGTCTCTTTTGAAACTTTTGGTTGCTTAACATTCAGCACACTGTTTTGCTAATCCATTAAATATGTTTTTGTTTAACAGCAAAATAGTCTTACAGAATCTTGACTTTTTGTTCACATCAGACGGCGAACATAAGGAGCTACTTTATATGTTACTCTGTTCACAGATAGCATCACAGATTATTTGTTATGGACTAAATTTAAACATGAAGGTGGGCTAATAACAATGGCCAGGTTTAATTTACTAACACTCAGGGCCATCACCGCGAAGTGGTTTGCAGTACAATTAGATTCCAAAAATGGTCTAAGCTATCTCTCATGTAATAAGGCATTGGGAGATCTCATGTACTTTTTAATGTTTGCCCAGCATGCATTCTTAAGTTGGAGATACAGGATATAACCAAACCTGTATGATATGCACTTTAGGCACAGCCCTATTTTCGTATTGTGAGCCAATACTCCTCTATGGCGATTTCTTTGCTCGCTTACTTGCATCGTGCTTTGAGGCTAAGACAGATATTATTTAACTCAATTTCAATTATTGGATTGTGATTTTACTACTGTTTTGTAATATTTTTTTAAAGTATTGTTTTCATAATTCTGCTATATTTCTTTATTGCTTCGATTGCTAATTTTCATACTTTGATGGATATGTTGTTATCCAAATAAAGTTGATTGAATTGAATTGAATTTGGGAACTGAAGCAATGCCAGACAATTCCTCACAGGGTAGTGTCAAGGCAAGAAGTGGGAGGCTTACACCAAGAAGCAGGAAAATACATTGCTTTGCTTGGAAAATGTCCTGTTGCCATTATGTTGCCAATCCCATGGAATCCTATTGCTCCCTCTGAAGTACAAGTCAAATGTTTGATGTTGTAAATGTTATCTCCCTTTGTGATGTTGCGGACATGGCCACTTCCCACTGGATTGTGTAGGCATGATACTGTAGCCAGTCTAGCATTCTCTGTTCTATCTCGGATCATGCGGTGGTTTTCTTATCTAGCATGCATCCCAATATGACACTCAGACTGTCTAACATTACAGAACGTCAATAGCTTAATCAGGTAGTTGAGTTCTCAGGATGGACTTTGATATTTAGACACTGTTTGTTTGTTGAATGCTAGTTTCAGCAGTTAATGTGTGTTAAGATTTGAAATGTTAAATGACTGGGGAATTCTCTGTGATGCAGGGCCATGCATGGTTCTCAGGACAGGCAGTAGCAACACAAACAGCAAAATATAACAGTCTCAAATACAGGGAATGTCCAATCAAGGTTCGGTAAATATATATATATTTATTCAGTGCATATATATATATATATATATATATATATATATATATATATATATATATATATATATATATATATATATATATATATATGCACTGAAAAAATGTTGTTAAAGGGACATACTGGTTAAGTTGCACTAATATAAACCTATGAAATTCAATGCAAAAGCGTTGTTAAAGGGACATTATTGCTACATGTAAAACCCAAAAACCTCAGTAATTCACCAGTTATTGTAAGCTAAGCAACCACAACTCGCACCACAACTGTGCACTATGCTAAATGAAGTGTCTGGTTACAGTGGCCTACTAAAAACCTATCAAATTCAGTGACAAAACATTGGTGAAGGATGTTGTGCTTCACTTGCCCTAAAAACAACCTAGCAACTTCAGTCCAAAAACTTTTGTTACAGGAAGGTAACAGTTACTTTGCACTAAGAACAACCTATCCATACTATGATTACAAGTAAAACTGAAAACCCTCAGAAATTCACCAGTTATGGTAAGCTAAGCAACCATAACTCGCGCCACCACTGTGCACTGCTAAGACTAACAGTGCAAATGACATGAAAGATGGCATCACAAATGTCCTTTAGCATAGTTTATTTCAGTAAAGGGGATAGGTTTGTAGTAATGCAATTTAACCATAACATACCTTTAACAATGTTTTTTTTTTAGTTAATTTCATAGGTTTTTAATAGGGCACTGTAACCGGAATGTTACTTTAGCATAGTGTTTTCTGTAAAGATGATAGGTTTTTGGTACTGCAACGGAACCATAACGTCCCGCTAACAATGGGTTGTCACTGATTCCTTGACTGCCCTCATGATGAACATGTGGAAAGGCCAAAATTGCTGGTGTATGTATCCATTTGTGCTACCCCTCCCTTTTCCTAACAGTGTTGCTGTATTTTAGCAATTACCGATGTGCATGTTAAGTGTTGGAGCGTGTTTGAGTGGTTTCTCTTTTTGTGTTAACATTGCATGGTGAATCTGTGCTGCACAGTACTGTCCGAGATGACTTCAGGTGAGCAATATGGACGTTTCCTTTGGAGACTGCACCTGGGCGGCGTATGTACAATCACACTGCAGGTATCCGTAGGACTCCATTAGTGGCTGCATGACTGCATCTTCTAATGCACTTTTAATCCTTTGTGGGAGCTCACATGTATCCGTTGTACAGATATATATATATATATATATATATATATATATATATATATATATATATATATATATATATATATATATATACATATATATATATACATATATATATGTACTTTAATTAAACAGTGCAATAATCCCTAAAAAAAAAATAAACACTTCACAAAACCGACCCCTATAGAAAGAACACAGACCATAAAATGATGGAAACATGCAGCACTCTGGATAGTAAAAGAGTTGAAAGCCAATCAAAAAACCACAATGTTATATAGAAGGATATGCTTATTTAAAGTTACTTATTAGTCACTATGGTCCCAAAAGTGGACCGGGGGTGGACAGAGATTAAATGCAATAAAAAAACACAGCGTTAAGTAAAAAGAATATGTTTTTTTAATGTTGCTTATTAGTCTCTAGAGTCCCAAAAGTTGACCGGGGAGGAAATCTTAGAAGTCCATTATTCTGTGCATTGTGGTTCCACAAGATTGAACCAGCCTTCTTGTTACTGTCCTACAGGTCAAACTAGTTTGGAGGTGGCAACAGCTGCCTGGAGATGAGGAGAAGAGTGCCAAATCCACACTGCAGAGCTTATGGTGATGCAAAGAGCATTAAACACGGTTCAAATTCGGTTTGGATCTGTGTAAACCTGGTCCTGTATTGTTTCGAAGAGCATCAAATATGATTCAAAGTTAATTCAAACCTGTGAAAAGAGAGACCCTGTACTCGTTCAAAGGGTGTCAAATACAGTATAAATTCTATTCATAACTGTTTGAACATGCGTTCCGTATTGGTTCAAATTTGGTTCTAACCTGTGTAAACAGGGACCCTCGACTGGCTTAAACTGCTTAAAAGCAGGTCTTGCTTGAGCAGCAGTTCACCCACAGTCTACCCTAGAGATGATTAGGGGGCAGAGCTTTACTCACTGTCAGAGGGATTTGGAGTGTCAACTCTCCCAAAGAGAGGTCCAATGAATTTTTCCTTAGGTGCATGTTCAAAAGTGAATCAAAGAAGGAGTGTGAGAATCCCACATTTAGAGGAAAACCCCCAATTAAATGGACTAAAGCAATCCTGATTTAAGGGCTCCAATGCCATTCCTTGAGAAAAGTGATTTTAGCCTTCAAACCCTATGCCCGAACATCTTTGTGCTAAAGGAAGTGGTGGAAGGAAGAGAGACTATAGAGAGAAACACGATGGTGAAATCTTCCTAAAACTATACTAAGCTCCATCTGTCTACACTAACCCTGCCTCTTTCCTTGTCAATCACATCAGTGACCCCTTTGGTGTGCAGCACACCTGGTTTGAGGCTGGTGCTTTTGAGATGGGTGTGACCTTTGATTCCTGTTTCACAGGATAGCCCCTGCTGTGAGGTTGTCCTGTTCAACAGATGTGTTTACCAGACCTCACAAATAATCTAAATGAGAAGCCCAGAATTTCGGTCTCCTGCCCTGCAGCTGGCAGGGACAGGCTGTCTGACCGGAATAAACACAAAACTCTTCCCCATGTATGATATCGATCTGATAGTACAATTATAATTGTGTGATTTACTATTCGCTATACCCCAAACTCAAATATGGCTTTATATTTAAAGATTAAACTGTAAGTAGCATAGGAATCCCTCCTGACTGTGGTTTCAGAGCAGAGATGTAGACTTTAAATGCACCCTCTGTGCTACTAAAGGGACTTGGATGGGACAGCAGCTGCCAAATTGACACCTGTTATCCCTAAATAATGATCCAGCAATGCACATGTGTACACTATGCTTTTGGTATGGAGCTAGTTAGCATAATTATATTAATTAATAAAAAATAAAAAAATGGGCTTCTAAATGCTTGCCAGATGGCAATCTGTCACCTCCACTCCATAGCCCATTCCTGAGAGTCTATATTTATGCCACCCGCTAGCTCAGGTGGTCGGGGCAGCATTACAAGTTTGACCCTACTCAATTGCCTTCTGTTAGCTGGTGCATCCCTTCTCCAACTGAGAAAGCTTGAAACTCACTGTGAGTGGAACCAAAGCTTTCCTTTTAAGGGACATTATTTCTCTGAACTTTGCTATTTTGTAAGTGCTTTGATAACGGTTCAGCTTCACCCAGTATTTCAAAGGCCCCACTTCGTAGAGTTCACAGGATCTGCAATAAACTCTTTGTTTCTGCACAAACAATGCTACCAATTTGCAACTTCCTGATCACTGAAAGTTCAGCACGGGAAGTAAAGTCCCAGGAACATTGCTCCACAGTAAGCATGCATGGGATACAATGATTCGATTTCCCTTACTTGTGCAGTGAAACATGCGTTTTTCTCAGTATGCTTGCACACTCTAAATCACACACTAGAAACATCAAATAGCATATCAGAGCAGAGGTATTACCCATGAGGATCATGGGAGAAAGATTAAAAAAGATGATGTTGGACAGCGCTCAGGTTTTTTAGGGTTTCTCCAGGCCTTTGAGCACAACACGGCCTCATTTGCATTCAGGGATAACAGCCAAGTCCAGCTCTCATAGAGTTACAGGGCCAATCAGACATACCCTCACAAGGCGGCAACGCCCAAAGGGAGGAGTGTACACATTGTAAAAACACTCAGGCACGGTTAGTGAGTGTGGGTTGCAGGAACAGGAGGCTTGCGTTTGGAGAACGTTGTAGTCTGCCAAGCGGTGGAAGAAGCAGTGGTTCGAGGTAATAACACTGGTGAGTACAGAGCAGTGGAAAGCTGGAAGAGTTGGTGAGAGATAAGAGGGTCAAAGAGGCTGATGAGAGTTGACATTGGGAGGTGAAGAGAGTTAAAAAGGAAAATGATGAGATCGTATTAAGAAAGTGCAGGTGAGGCCGGGAGGAAGTGGTGATCGTTAAATGAGTGATAGATGAGATGATGAACATTGGCCTATGTTCATAGGAGTTGGGGATACCATCAGAACGTGGGATTGGAATTGAAGTGGAGGTGGAAGGAACCAGTGTGGAGGAGAAAGTAGTAAAACCCCACAGGAGGAAGTGACAATAACCTCAGAAAGCAATATGACATAATTTTATTTCTAGTGACAGTGAGTATGGTATCTCCAGATTGTAGTGTGTCCTGGTCAGATCATTTTATAGTACCTTTTCCTTTGGAATTTAAATGTTGTCTGTCGACATCCAGTATAGTTAAGCACAACTGGTGCTCTGTCAACTGCACCTCTATTTCCTCTCACATTGACAACTTTTGTGCTATTTCTCCCATTTTAGATCTTACTACCTCAACGTAGATTTTTATAACCAGAGATGATTTTTGGGCTGTGAAGAAAATTATTAGAATCCATGGTCACCCTTCGAATCCATGGTTTAATGAGGATTTTAAATGGCTGTGCCTTTAGCACAGACAAGAAGAATATAAATGGCGCACTTCTTACTCCATGAATGACAGGTTATTGCCTTGTTGCATTATGTACACTTATCACAAAGCTATTTTACCATTCCGACTAAAAATGCTCTTAACCAACCAAAAGAACTTTTTAATAATGTTCGCTCTTTGTTCTCTTGTTCCTCTTCCCAAGATTCCACTCCTTCTTCACAGTTGCTCTGTGATTTGTTGGCCAATTCTTTCATTAAAAGAATTGTGAATATCTGGGAAAACATCACAGAATCGGGCCTAAAGACAGGCACGTTGGCTGTTAACACTTTGCCTTCTAACTCAAACCATTCTTGTTCATGCTTTAATTCTTTTACGTCTATGGATATTGTCCAATTTGCTAAAAGAATGAAGTCTGCTTCGTCCATTGATGCTATTTCCATAAATATTTTCATGGAGATTATGCTGTCCATTACTTCCAATGTTGCCTTAACAATTAATTCCTCTTACTCCTTGGGAGAGGTTCATGTGGCACCTAAACAAGCCTTGGTAATTCCTTTACTCAAGAAACCCTCATTGGACCCGCTGATTCCAGCAAACATTTGCCCACTATCTTTGCTACCATTCTCGATGAAATCCCTAGAATCCTTGACTTCTCCTCTGCTTGGCAGGTTCTGCAGAGAATCTCATCTCTTCTTATTGTTTCATTCAGGATTTTGTCCACGTCACAGCACAAAAAATGTGCTAGTCTCAATGGTACACAATTTAGCATGTCTTTCTGATCAGGGTGGAGAGCGGGTGCTGATTTTTTTTTCAATTTGCCAGCTGCCTTTAATACCATTGATGGTTCCAACCTGCGTATTCATCTAGCTGGGGCATCATCTCTGGAACAGCCATGTCATGGTTACTTTCCTTTCTTTCTGACCATGTGCAGTCTCTTTACTTAGCACCTTTCCATTCAGCATATGCTCCACTGACTTGCAGTGCTCCCCAGGGCTCTGCCTTGTCCCAAATCCTGTTTAACATATATATTCATCACTCATCTACTCCTGCGGCCTCTAATGCTACTCTAATGCAGCTTATACACATATTTTAGCATGACTAAATTTGCTCCATAACGAAATTGATTCTCAGCTAAGAAAGTGTCTTGAGGCTGTGGGATGTTGAATGAGCAACAACTGGCTCAAACTAACTGAGGACAAAACAGAGGTGATGGTTGTGGGTTCTCCCTCATGTGGCGTCTCTTTAGACCTCACCTTTATGGCATTCCGATATTGGTCCTCGGAAAAAAAAAAATCTGGGCATGAAACTATCTGAATCACTTTCTTTGGCTGCACAAATTAGAACAGTGTGTTAGTCTGGTCATTTCCAGTTGAAGATCCTTCAGAAAACCCTTTGTTTCCTTCCTCATCGCCTTTATGACCCAGTGTTTGCTGCGTTGATGGTAAGCCAGATAGACTACTGCAATTCCTCATTGCCTTTATGCTCAGCCTGCTTATCTGATTAAGGTTTGCAAATTCTACTGAACTCTGCCACTCGGTTGTCTACAGATACTCCCTTCAGAGACCATATGTCTCCTATCTTATGTTCTCTACATTGGCTCCCTGTAGCACAGCATGATCATTTTAAATCTCTTTGCTTAGTCCATCAGGCCTTTTATGGGGTAGGATCGGAGTAGCTGCAGCTTAAATTCCACCCCTACGTTCTTCGTTGTCTTTTGTGCTCAAAAGACACTGGCCTTATTCAAGCTCCTTCATTCAGATATGCTCGGATCAATAGGCGGGCTTTCTCTGTTGCCACCACGGTTAAGTTTTGGAATGCTCTTCCGGCGGTCCTGTGGTCAACCCAAGATCATCTGTTTTTCTGTCGTTCTCTTAAAGTATTGCTTTTCTGAGGTTTTACTTTTTCCTGTCTGGCTCTTGTTCGGCTGTCAGGGACTTTCTTAGTTCCAAGATGCCTGTGGGGTATGCTGTACTTTACAAAATGGATAACATAAGAAGTAATATGGGAGAAAGTGAAATGGTGGTGGTGGAAGAAAACCACTACAAGGAGGAGGTGATAGTGAAGGTGGTGGTGAAGGTGGTATGAAGAAGTTATACGAGTGACATCAAGTAAGGGAAATGCCCAGATCAGGAGGTGGATTCGTTATAACCATAGTGGATAGAACGTATACAATTGTGGGCCGGCATCACTAAAGTACAAAAAAAACACTTTGTATTTTCAGTAATCAACATATGGTGTCAACCAGAGCCTGGAGCGCATCAGTCCAGGTAATGAACAGTACGAAAGCAAACTGACGATATATATGTATTCAGATTTGGTGACTACCCTTCAAGTCAATACTACTGCATTTACATTTACAACTTCACAGATTGAAACAAGCGCATCTTCATTTTCTTGGTGACATCCTTTAATGTTTTGTGCTGTGTCTGCTTTATAATTGAAGTGTCAAAAGCAGAAGCCAATGCACTTCGGGCTTCCCGTCCATCATCAGGGCTAACTCTACAGCAATAAAAATGTACATGTTTACTTTTACCTCTATAAACAAAATCATCTGATTTGTCAAGCATGTGTCTTTGTCACTCTAGTCATACATGTCTGCTGTGGCACATGTTTCCCATGTGGGTGACACCTATTGGTAAAACACTGAGAGTGATATCTGCTGTTCATACAAAACTCTGCACACATCACAGAATTGTGGGGGTATCTTCTATAGGATAATGACATAACTGTGTGAATAGCCGCTTAATCCTACTTGTCCCATGCATTGTGTTGATCCCTGTTGACCAACATTCTGTACATAACAATGTCTAGAAAATACTTTTAAAAATACCCTTGTTACAGGATTTGGAGTGCTAAAAAACATGGACCAATTTGTGAAATAAAATCAACCTGCTGTTGTGTGTTCTTTTCTATGAAGAACTGTAATTCAATGTGTCTATGCTGGTTCTCACATCACAAATGTGGTCCAACATTACATTTAGCACACGTGTACTCATTAGATAGTTTTTGGCAGTTAATACAATGCTTAATTGTGCATGTTTTTATCCTGCCATAACTATACATTGTGGTACTATGTTCAGTTTACACACATTTCAACATCAACACATACATCATCCTGCCAGGTTTATGCATGTCCAGGCTGATTGTATTTTTGGTTCCTGAATAAACCTTGGCAAAAAAAGATTTCAAAGTGTTTGTGCTAGCTCATTGTCAAGTTATTATGTATAATTTGACAAATGAGATGACTACATTGGTTGTACTCAGTAAAGATTCTAATCAATGTTTGAGTTGTTTTTCTTTGTAGTAGGCTGCATTTTGCTATTTGTTGAATTCAGTCCATTGCACATTTCACATTTTTTTAATGTTATCCTATTTTGATGGTCCTTTGTACTGAGTCAGATGTGTTTTATTTTGTAGAAAATTAGTCTGCTGCAATGTTGTCTGGTCCACAGCATTTCACCAAAAATACATTGTCAAATGGAACAAGGGTGTAATGTATTAATATCTGTGGTAGTTAACAAATGCCATCCCCCTGTATCCACAATGTGTGACAGAAGGTTGTTAACACATGATTCTAGATAATTGTTAATGTACTCTGACGTATTTTGAATTAAATGTATACTGCCCATAGTTGATCTCCCAGGTGGGAATGTATACTCTTTTTTATGAATTTGTGGTAGTAAATATAATATTGATCTGAAGATTAGTACATTCAGGGGCTATTTCTTTTCACTGTTGTTGAGGAGACTTTGCTTTTCCCAATTAACAATATTGGTTTTTAATGTTGTAACGATGGTAAGGGATCAACTGTCATTTTAAATAATGTGTACTACCATGTAATTGTCTAACGTTTTAGGTAATGTACCTCTTCTCTATTCATCAGAACAATATTCCCTCTTTTGTCCACTGCAATGAGGACTACCTTGTCATCCTGTGGTAATTCGATAAGTGCCTGTCATTCTTTGATTGTATAGGACTTTGTTGTTTTCGATAACAGTACGATTATTATGGATTGTATCTGCTGTAAGTATGAAAAAAATTACATTGTTGTGTGAAAGGTTGGAAATAAAAATTGAAAAAGGGCAAAAGCCACTGTCTTTGCTTTCTCCAATGTCAATGTTAAGATATTGTATTATGTTTTTCTGTTGACACACACATACCATCTTCTAGGGAAAACAGCAAGTGTATGTTTCAATATCTTTCCCAGAGAAGCACACCCAACCTAGCTACAATGCCCTCAACTCTAAAGCTAGCCTTACATCCTGGCAGAGAGATGCACCAACAAGCGGACACATTCCAATGTCCATGTCCCATACTCAAATGAGCAACTGAAGTTCTTTCGACTAACACAGAAGTGCGGAAAACAGTGTTGATTCACTTTTGTCCTCTATAGCATATGAAACAGCTTGGTGCAAAAACACAATTAAGGTGGCATACATAGATCCAAATTGGAAGCTCAGGGAACCCAGTGAGCGGATGCACACTGGTACGCCTTGCCAAGTGCCTAAGATATCTACAAAACTGAAGCATCTTTGAAACGAAAAGGGCCTGGAATTTTGATCAAACACATCAGGTCCAGCCCCAGTACTGCACCAACCTATTAAGTCCAGAGGCACCAGGCTACCCAAGCTCTTTCTCATTGAAGCAGCCACTGTATGCTAAATGAGGAAGATTGAGAAACACTTCTTCAAGATGTTCACCTAAATTTCGCCTTAATATTGATTTCGTTCTGACCAGAAGGGAGCACAGATTTCTGAAACCTCATCTGTGCATTTAAGATATCAGGCACAGTGGAGATCCAAGCTGCTCCGAAGCCACCTTGCTGTGCTGAGTTAACATTTTCATTATTTCATGTACCAAAAGCAAACAGCAGTAAGATTGACAGAAGTAATAAAGGTAAAACATAAACAGTAGAAGCAGTGCTGGCGAAAAATAGAACAATCAGGTTATAGCAAGTAGGACAGATATGACGCCTATGTGCAAGAGACATAGAGAAAGAAAAGGAAAACACACCATAAGTCAAAAAATCATGCACCTAGCATATACATTAGGTACAGTAGGATCCAAATACAAGAAAAACAATGCAAGTAAAATTACATGGATGAGAAAGTACGAGGAAACGCATCTCAAAAGCATATCAGCCATATACATGTAGGAATAGTCCCCATTTGTCAGTGCATTTATCCGTGTCTCCAGACTGCGTGAAAATGACCCTCTCATACGTGAACACAGTCAACAACTCCTCCACACAATAATCGATACAGAAGGAATTGGATGATTTCCATTCACGTACAACCATCCTCTTCGCAAGCATGCAGCTCCAAAGCAGCCAGATTTTCGTAGACAAATTAAGACATATATCCAAGAATCAAAAGGGAAACTTTCTGTGGAATGGTGCAGTTCAGCTTCTTGTGCTGCACCGGCTGCAAACCAGTGTACCAGAGAAAAAGCATGGGTGCCTCTGTTATTTATGCCATTCCACAAATAAGGTTGGTCTTAGGAACAATTATCTCTTCCTCCAAGCCAACATTAGGCCAGTGCTAATACTAGCACTCCTGCAGAGATAGTCCCAGCTGCTACAGTGACCCTAGACAGCACTCCCTTTCCTCAGTTGCTACCCTGCATTCAGCTTTTTATTTGCACATTTTTAGAAGTGCTATAATGAAACTGCTATATACACCTCTAATGAAACAACTCAATCAAATATGCTGATTAATTTAAAGTGCCAGTGCCTGCTCCTTGACTAAGTCGCATGTGAGTACTATACTATTCAGGCAGATAGTTGGCTGTTCCAAGCAGTGGGCTGCATAGGGCTCATAGGACCCTTCTCTTGTACTGTGACTGGATCTTTTCCTTCCCTTCACCACTCCTTCCCTTGCCAGTTTGAGGATGAGTGGCACCTTGGGGGAGAATGTGGTCTATCATTGACTTCTGCCCCTAGCTCATCATTCCTTTCTTGATTCCTTATATTTCAATATGTTCCTGGTGGGTCATTTCTACTTGTCACTGCTGTTTTAGTCTCAAGAATGTTTTATGGGGACCAAACTCAGAGCAGCTTTGGGATACCTCTTAGGAAGTTAAATAATTTAGCTACAGGTTCCAGTTACCCCTGATATATATACTCACTCTCAGAAAATTCACCCAGAGCAATGATCAATATTTTAGGAGCTGCCAATCACACCATGCACCAACATTCTTCCTGCACTTATGGATGGCCTGCATAGAAACCCATCTAAACAAAGACACAGCAATCTTCCTTTGGTTCGTTTTGTCATGCACTGCCCTGTATTTTTTTATTTGCTGGTGCTTGCCTGTGCTGTTTTCACTTTCACAGATGTTTCTAATTGATATGCAGTCCAATTGAATACCGTCTTTGTAAAAAATGTAACATGTTTGTTATTCCTATTTCCATATTTGCAACACTTAATTGCTTCTATAAGTGTATTGATGGGTGTAGATATGTTCACTGACTTCCTCATCTGTCTCCCAGGGTGAAGGCAATGATTGTGTTATAGAATTGTTTCTCATATTCATCGATTTTAATTCAAATTCGGATTGGAATTGGTTTCCTTTTTTATAGTCTATAATATCTTTTAAACTGTCTTTACTTTGCAATTCTAAGTCCACTTTCAAAATGTTAAAATCATTCTTCCATGGTACTGTATGTTTTTAAGTAGAAACAAAGATGTTGGTTAATTCAATTTCATGGTCCTCTCCTCCATGTAACTTAGCCTTCTTTGGAGAGGGTTTCTAATCTCACTTTGTTTACCTCATTGTTTCATAAGCAGGGTCTTTCACAGTATTGCTCAATAGCCCTTTATTATAGATGTCTAAATAAACACATTTATTCATTGTCAGGCATGCTTTTTGAGAGCTCATCATTGGAATTTGGCTTTAGACCTTGACTTCTCTAACTCCATCAAGTCCCGTCAGAGTGATGAGGATAAGGGCCTCATACTCCTATGATTAGCGTCTCACTGCAGTGTGCTGATACCAGCTGCTGCGTGCAACTCTTTAATTGTTTCTAGCACTTCCAGATGTTAGCCATGCTGGATGGAGTGGTTTCCACTGCTTTGACAATAGCCCGGATCACTTGCCACAGCTTGGTGTGCTGATATCGGGTATTGTTCCCTCTTCAGTCACCATGTGCCATGACATTTTCACAACTCCTTCCAGCAGGACTTGATGCTTATTATCTAAGACCTTGGACCTTGTGGTTGGATGAAGGTATGGGACAATGAGGTTGGTCAGCTGGGGCCAAAAACCTGATTATGTGATAGGAGCAGGGAGTTGGATTGCTGCAGGGGGATAAAGGAGTGAGAGGAGGGCAACAGGGGGAAAACAGGGGAGTTGGTTGGTGTTTGAATTCAGTTGGGACTGCTGGGAATATGGTAGTCAGAGTTTTGTGGAAATGTAAAGCAAAAATACAAAAGAGTGGAAAAGTGGAGAATAGGGTGAAATAAGGAAATTAAATATGCTGGGGTTCAAAAACATGACATAAAATATAGAGCATCTGGTGCTGGTGTGTTTATTCTCTGCCTGAGACTCCTGAAACACTTGTGAGTCTCTAGGCTCAACTTCTTGGATGTGGATGAACAAATAAGGCTCTGCTCCGTCCAAGGTATCTTTCTCGAAGGTGTTGAGCCCTGGTCATTGTTCCATTTGGTCAGAACAGGCAGATGAAGAAAAGCATATGTGCAGTATTTTCCTGCAGATGTTATGCTCGAAAACACTGTGCATTGAAAATCTGTGACTTAGACTATTCACATGGTTACTTTCCACTCCACAAGAAAAGGGGGCATCACATTTAAAAGCTCTAATATTTTCACATGCACTGCTTGCACAGCCACTGACGACCCTGTAATGAAACTGGGGTTGATACCAAAGTACTTTTAAAAGCAGCCCAAAAAGTACAATGTGGACGGAAGCAAACTTTGTAAGTACTATGCTGGCCATCGACTAAACTGTCTCCTCTCCGTATTTAACCCCAGTGTGTTCTGGTTTCATTCTGCATTCAATAACAACATTTTTATGTTCATTTCTGTTTACAGATGCCCTACAGTTGTAAATCCTCTGTCTTCCCTAAACATCTACTATCTTGATAGCAAGATTCAGCTCAGCACTGTTCATTGTAGGTACTTTATTGTCCATTCGCTGACGTCAGTCCATTAAGGTACATTAGTACCCGGCGAGGGATAATCAGATTGTTTCAAACAATCTGATTGGCCCCTGCTGGGCCCTTACCTGCTCGACAAGGATCCGCTCACTGCCACGGCCGGGGGGTTCCGTCTGCGAGTGGCCACCATGGCTACATGTAGTCCCTTCTCCCTGTTCTTTGGTGGCCATTTTCTTATCTTTTTTATTGTTGCAAAACACAGACAGTGTTAGTCTTACGGGCCAGATTACTAATAGCAATAAGACCCTTGCAGGGGCTGGGGGGCTTTGTTAAGGCCCTTGCTTTGCTTGGGCCTGTAACTATGGGAACTGGGGATTTGCCTGAAGCAGTAATGCCCCTCCCCTTGCTTGGGGCATAGCTTGCCCAGCTAAGTTCTGACCAGTACCTGCACACTTTTGTACTTTCGCCTTTAACCCACTGTATTTGGTTCTGAATGCTCTCACTACCCACATTGCTTCTTTTCACTTGCAAACTAAAACCAGCATAATCTTTGTGTGTTTATTACCCTACAGTATGTAACGCCCCCTTACTGTACTGCAAATTACGTTTCTAAGGGTTGTTCACGTTCTTCCTTAACCTTCATTGTATCTCTGTGAATGTATTCGTCATTCATTACACACCCATTTTCATTGTTTCTGTTACAAACCAACAAAAATTAACAGTGTTTATGTATACATGTGTCTTTCTTTACAGAAGCCTCCTTATTGGATGAGCTCACACAAACAAGGAGGCAGTGGACAGCACCATAGCGTGGCAGTTTGATAACAATATGCCAGAATTATCGTAGCATTCTAGGAGGGCCAAAAAGTAGTAAACCGAGAATTGCCTGAGGATCAAAAAGCGTCAGACCAGAAAACCCCTTGCCCTTGATAGTCAATCAATTCACTTTATTTTGACAATCGTCTAAAAGTACATAATATTTCACAATATTCATAAGTCCCTGTTAGGTTAGATTTTCATATTTATGCCAAATCACGTTCAGCATTTTTTGTTGGACTTGTGGATTATTTTTCTATGAAAAACAGCAAAAAGGTTCCCACTCACTCAGGAAGTGGGAACCTTTTTCACCACTCACCCTTTCTTTTACTCTTGTTATGGGAGTCATTTGTGTGACTTTCCATACTTTACATTTTGAATCATACTGTGGCAATAAGACCCGAGGCGGCGGGCCAATACCGCCCCAGGTAATGCCCCCGGGGCCGTAGTTACTGGCCCGAGCGTAGTTAGGTATTGGGCCGCCACCGAGGGTCTTATTGCCATTAGTACCCACCCCATTAGACCATGTCTGTTTCGATGGTGGCCATCGGGAGCGGACGCGCTGGTAACAGAAGTGTTTCCAGTGTGTTCGCTCCCAAGACAAGAAGAAAAAAGAAGGTAAGTGGAGTTCGGAGGGCGGAAGGGAGGGGAAGGGGAAAAAAAAGAAAAAGGTACCACGGTCTCCGGAGGGGGACGATGGAAGCCTCCAGCCGTGTGGAGACTCGGAGTGGGGATGGCCCCGCTCTGAGTCTCCACATGGCTGGAGGCTTCCATCGTCCCCCGCCGGAGACCAAGGGATAGAAGGTAAGTGGGGTGCAGAGGGCAGGGAGGTGGGAGGAAAGGGGGAACAAAAAGTCTTACCTGAGTCCCCGGTGGGAGACGAAGGCAGCCTCCATTCATGGGGAGGCTCGGAATGGGGATTGCCCCGTTCCGAGCCTCCTCATTGGCTGAGGGGATGCCACGCCCCTCACTGGGAAAAGAGTACCCGGCACGCGCAGAACGCACCGGCGTGCAAGGGAATACTGTGTGGTATGGCTCGCAAAAGAGCCAATCCACAGGTTGTATTCCTGGTACACTGCGCGTGTCGGTTACTAATTCCCAATAATGTATTGGCATCTGCATGTTACTGTTGCAGCACTCTGCACTTCCTGTGCATTGTTGCTGGGGAGCTCTTGGGTTCCCTTGTAATTTTCTATTATGTTCCTTGTGTGAACTACTGTCCTCAAGTGTAGAAAGATACTTGTGATCCTTTATACAATTACCTATGTGAGATCAGCACATCCCACCTTATGTGGAGTGTGTCACAAGTTTCTCCCCTTCTCACCTGTTTCTCTTTGCTTGTGACCTTCTTGGAAGTGACTTCCTTCTTTCTCACTGTCCGAGACTTTTATAGGCCTGGGCGCGGGTCTTCGGATTCCAGCGTGAGTCCACCGGCTGTCCTTCGCCGGGTAGCGTTCAGTATCCAGGACGTGGAGCCAGGAGGAGGGTAGTGTTCAAGGCTCGGAAGGAGTCTGAAGCGCCGTGGGACCGAGCACAGGACTAATCCAGGAAAAGGTACGGATAAGAGGTAAGGAGGGATAAGAACAGGGCTCCAGGAAAAGATGAAAGGAAAAAGGGAATTGGAAAGAGTACGGAAGTGGACTTTGACAACGCACGTCTAACTACTCCAAGCAGTAGCGTTGAGACGCGCAGAGCGACGGGGGCGTGGCTATTTTCTGGGAAGTCGAACATTATGCGCAAGTGCTGGAGTGCGGCGTTTCAGATCCGTCGGTCATGTTGGAAGGATCACGGAGTTCATACCGCGGTGCATGATGGACCATGAAGTCCAGAATGGACAAATTCAGCAGTTCATGACAGAGTGCAGAGGAGATACATTGTATCCCCTTACTCAATGTTACTGTGACTTTTCTGTTACAGATCATTATCATTATCATTATCATTACAGAAGACATGTTCTCAAGGGAAGAGAGCGGTATTTGTATCCTCTCTAGATTTTATATTGTGAGACCTTATGTGGAGTGATTGGGGGGGTTACTCTGTTTCCCCTTTCTCAATGCTCCTGTAACATTTCTGTTAAAGTGACAAACATACCTTTATAGCTGGTGGCAGTGGATGTGTTTTACTAATGTTTGTGTGATTTGTACTTGCAGGCTGTTTTCACAGCCACTGTAATACACAGAGGGGTCCCCATTCATCTAGAATGGTGGATGTATTCTTTTTTTTGCCATTTTATTTTACTTTTATTTTTCATGTATTTACTTGTACAGCGCCGAAAGCCCATACGCTTCAGGTTGCACTCGACATCAACACAAGGAGCCACACGAAAAGAAAATGGAACCAACGAGGAAACTGAGGAAAGGAAAAAGGGGAATCCTTATTCAAATAGGGCAGTTTTGAGCTGGCAGCAAAATCTGTAGATGCTACTTTCAAGTCTTAGGTCTTAGGTCGAGAGGAAATGAATTCCATATCCTGGCTGCCATGGCGGGAAAAGATTTACCTAAGCTGCTTAACTACTTGAAGCACAGAGATTTAATTTGGCCTTTGGTCGAGGAACACATTGTTCAGATGGGTGTGTAAGGCAAGATCATAGCTTTCAGATAGGCAGGTGAACTGCCATAGAGTTCAATTGTGTACCAGTACAGCTGCTTTGTAGGTGATACGGGACACAACTGGGAGCCAGTGGAAATCCTTTCTGCACCCCGAGATGTTTTCCAATCTTGACTTGCACATTACTATGCAAACTGCATCATTACAGATAGGTTGAAACTTAGCCAAGGATTTTTTGCTAGCTCCAATCAGGAGTGAGTTGCAGTAATCAGGCCTTGACAACACTAGAGCCCAAACAATGGTGGTGCAGTTGTTTTTTGAAAGAAATGGCTGAACATTTCTCAACAGACGGAGATAGAAGAAGCAATTTTTTGAGATTTGGTTAGCATAGAATTCAGTAGAGAGCGTGGAATCAAGGTAAAAACCCAGTGTTTTAACTTTTTCAGCAACTGGGATTTCTTGTTTGCCTGTCCTTTCTTGGTCCCTCTTCTGTCATCCTGGGTGGTGGGGGGTCCTGGTTTGACTTTTGTCTTCGGCCGAAGGGGTACTTACAGTTGAAGATCTTGTGCAAAGTTCTCCCCTTCATACCTGTTGAGTTTAGAGCCCTGGTGGTGGCTTCTCTTGCTCTATCCTCACTGCATTACTATATTTCTGTTTATCTGGCTCAACCTGCTTACCTGATTCAGCATTTGCGGGTCCTACAGAATTCAGCCACGGGAATCGCCAGCGGGACATTCAGACGTGCCCATATAATGCCTGTTTTGCACCGCCTTCATTGTCTTCTGTTGGCCAAATGTGTTCAATTAACATCATTGTGTTTGGTGCAACGTACTTTGCATGGCACTGTGGCATATAACCTTCAGGCAAAATTCTGCTTGTATGTCCTGTTCCGCTCTCTCTGCTCTGCCCATTTCCTGCCTGATTGTTGTTCCCCGGGCTAAATACTCTCGTATTGGGGGTAGAGCTTTTTCAATCACAGCAGCTGTTCTATGGAATGCCCACCCACTGTCACTCTGTTCTGTGGTTAATTACTTGTCTTTTCAGCGCTCTCTTAAAACTCATTTGTTTTAATCCTGCTTAAATGTCCTCTTCTTTTTGGGGCTTCTTTTCTCTTTTCTTCCTCTCTCATTGCAGCCTAGGGCTAAGATGCCTCTGGGCAGATGTTGTGCTATATACATTTATGTAACATAACATAACATAACATAACATAACATAACATAAGAGATCCCCTCTACATCTACAACCAATGGTACAGATCTCTTTTTTGCACCAATATGGGAACCCTGTTAGATGCAGTTAAATGAAGTCACTAGAGGTTAGCTAGATCCTTAATGGAAAATATATTTGCACGGAATGTTGAGGTTTCTTGATTACTGTGGCACAGTACTATGAAAGCGGGGAGAACATGGGTAAGAGACTGGGAGATTTAGGTTGTGGAATTGGTCCGGGGTTAGCTACCTATATTTTTAAATGATCAAAATACAAGTTATTTTAGCCTGATTCACAAAGATTTGCACTGGAGCAATGGAGTAGATATCTTCAGCACCTTATATGTGCACTGCCTTTATTATCCAACAACTAGAGCAATCTGGAGATGCCTGGAGAATCTTTGAGAGGCTTGTTTGGGAATGCTGTTCACAAAGGTTTGCTTAGGGGCATCGAAGAGATGCTGCAGGAATCTTCAGATGTGCACCAGTCCCAGGCTTTCAGAATCAAATCAGGTACAAATATTAGATGATCATTGGCATTTCTTGATATTCTGTAATTAAAATCTGGGTTAATCCGGGCCTTTATTTACATTGATAAATCTAATTAATCCTTCAATGAGTTTGTGTGCACTTTGAAATCCGGCCAATGCAATTGCTAAGGGTATTTTGTTCATGTGGGTTAGGTAGTGGAATTTCTTGGTTATTGTATATCTGTAAGGCATTAAAATTAATACTTTGTTCAGATTGTTTAAATATATCAGAAATTATAGCTAAAGACTGAAAAGGAATTGTTAACAGTTTAGTTGGACGTGTATATTCAGGGAGACGAGAAAAAGTTGGTTAGGGCAAAATAGCTACATCAGATTATCTGCCAATTATTCCTTAAAGGTGAATTGCAGATTGTTTGCTTTTTGGAGCTGATTGGAGACTTCGAGCTTTCCCACTAATGACAAAACATGGTAAGTGGATTGCACTGGATTATTCACAAATGTTCTGACCTCATGGGGATGGTGAAAAAGAAACATTATTACATTGTGCACTATTGTGTCTAGGCAGTTATATCTATGTCATTTACTTAATAATGTGGTTTAGATTGGGCAGATTACCATTGTTTTATCAATTGTTATTGAAAGATCAAAGAACATGTTACTCTGTTGAAAAGTGCTTGATACACATGTTACAAATAGGATCATTACATATTAAGACATTGATGGAAATATGATGGGCCTGTGTAAATTCAGATCTAGCAATTGTATTTTATTAATGTTGACATTGGGCCTCAATATAACTCCGGAAGTAGCCCACCGGGAATAGCAATTACTGGGGAAAAACAGCCCCGGCGGACCCGGTAATTTCCCATTCCCAGGAACCAAAAATATTACTCCCCATTCCCATTTGAGACCCATTGGACTCAAATGGGAATGGGAAGGTTGGATGCAATGGCAGCAGTTGTGAATGGTGCCGGTGCATCCAACATGGTCTGCTTGCGGGTGCCGGTCCGGGCACACGCTCGCACACCTCGTAGTTTGCCAGTCCGGTAACAACGGTACCGGCAAGCTTAGTGCTACCGTTGTTACTTGACCGGCAAACTTATAATATGGCCCATTGTATTTAATTCGTATTCTCAGAATATGAATGTCGTTTGATATATTTTGTGTAACGTGTTTCCAAAATGAAGAATATTGTGAGAAGACACACAGCAAGATTGTGTCTTTTGAGAAGACAGTTGTATCAATGGTCTCACATTACCCTAGCATGTTTTATAAAACAGTATGCAGCATGTAAGCATTGTTATCAAAGATGTGCATATGTGAGACGCGTAGTGGTGTTGGTGGTGGGACAATAATGGAGTTCAGAGTGGCTTAAGAAGGAATCAACAGCATAAGAACTCGATCATGCGCCATTTCGGATTTAAAAATAGAAAATCAGGTCCAATTTTAACGTAGGAAATATCAAAATTAGGCCTAGAGTGGTAGTGACATAAACCCTTTCACCAGACATGTTAGCTTGTTAACTGATGGTGTAAGCCATTTTTAAAATGGTGCATTTGTATAGCGTTAATATATGACTTAAGATAAAAATGTCTGAAACAACAAAAAAATATATATATATATACATATGAATGAATTAAGTCAAAAGGGAGACACTGGGCTCTCACCCTGAACATACCTTGTAGCAATGCATGGTTTAAACGGTACATGGAGATTTTTTGAGACGATCCAAGCTTAGTGAAGATAAATGGAACAAAGGTGCCAGGAGGGAAAGCGTGGTGTACGCACAAATGGAGCAGCGTGTGCCGGTCATTTCATTCCTTCTGTGCATGCTCTGGTTGCGCTTAAAATCTATTTTCGAGTAACCCATCACCTAAAATGTATTATTAACCTAAAGTTAGATGTCTCCTTCTGCTACAAATTAGATACAATTACTCTGTCTAATGCACAAATAGCCAGTGACTTTTTCAGGTGCCTTTCAACTGCATTCCGTCTATGCGGCTATTATGTTTATCAATGCCTTGAAAACCCATAGCAATCCTATGCTGGTAATCATCTCAGACTCTAATTATCATAGCACTCCCTTATCACTTACACCGACCGCCATTTTAGATTGCATGCTGTTTGGTATGCTTCTTCTGTTGCGCAATCCCAGCGGGCCAGCAATCAATCAAAACTCGTGCTAACTCTCGAACAAAAACATTGCATAGTCTGGTGTCAGGCTCCTCGTAGCTCAGTTCTCCAGGGATTAAGTTCAATTTTCTTTCCATTTGGATTTCTTGCTTGGTCATTGTGTGAAGAATTCTCCGTGGAGATATGCTGCACTTCACTGACTTTATCCCTCTGCAAAAGACAAGACCAATACAAATAAGAAAAAGCAATCCTGTTGCTTCTTCCTCCGGATCATCATTCCCCTCTTTCTATCTGCACCCTGTGATGAAGGATCAACATTGCAAGCAAGAGATATAAGTACATTTTTTTCTGGACCGTCTGGCAATGCTTTACCTCTGTAATATGGCGTGTTGCAGGCCACTACTTCAATCCAAAGAATGGGAATGAAAACAAAACAACCGCCTGCTGTACCTGGCTATTTCACAGATGTCAAACCCATTTTCTTGTGTGATCTGCTCCCTCCGTTATTATCTCTCTTTTCCTCTGTCGCTGTTGTTTCAAAACGTGTCCAATGATATGGTGCACAAAGATACAGTCACACTGCTTATTTTCGTGCATTTCAGTCCTTTCTGAATTGCACGAATATTGCTGTAACAGAAACGTTATTTTTAAAGGTGCACGTGAATTGCGGCACCCTATTTAACAGGGCCAGACAAAACTGTCGTCCGCAGTGTAATGTTTAAATCGACCCTGGTGGCACGTGCCTACCTTTTTCCAGTCCAATATGGTGTCTTTTGGTTATTTGTGGGGTGGCAAAGAGCAAACGTCTTTCAAAGGTTTTCTTTGTGCGGCTGTCTCTCACATTTCCCATAACGCCATCCCTATAAAATCAGAAGAGAATAGTCAATTTGTAGGTATCTCTCATTAGTGGGCTTTCTGAGGGAAGATTGTTGTAGGGGATAGCCACACTAATTAACTGTCCATTAATATACCGACGGCCCATTCTGTGACAGAATGCTATTTGCAAGTACAAACAGAAAAGTCTGGTTTGTCAAAGAAACTCTCTCTCTCTCTCTCTCTCTCTCTCTCTCTCTTTCCAAATAAGCTCCATAATGAAATAGTAATGTCAATGGTTTTCACTCAGGATAACTACAGGGCCCACGATTTGAGTTACTTAATCAATGAATCAGTTGTGCCGCGTTTATACAGTTTACAAAAATACAGTTATTGCAGATAGCAATCAGATAATGTGATATGTCGCAATACATTTATATCATAAGTACACATAGATATGGGAGCTATAGAAGCTGGTATCAATAGACGCAGTGTGGCGGTGGGTGAGTTCGGGTGTGTGTGTGAGGTGTCCCAAGGACCTGTGGTGGTGTTAGTTATTTATTCAGAAGCCAGGTGATAACCTGGGTTCTGAATGGTTGAAAGGTAGGGATGGATTTGATGTCCAGTGGAAGTGTATTCCAAAGTTGGGAAACTAGAACCGGGAAACTGGTTCCGCCGGATCTTTTTAGGGTATATTTGTGCACCACCAGGCATAGTGTGTTGGTGGATCTGGTGATTCTGGTAGCAGGTTTCAGGGTGAAATTGTTGGTTAGATACGGCGGGGCCAGGTGATTTAAGGCTTTGTAGGTGAGGCAAATAGTTTTTAGATCGATTTTTTGTTGGATGGAGAGCCATTTACATGATTTTCTAATAGCAGAAATATGTTCTCTCCTAGGAATATTAAGAGCAGCTTGGAGTGCGTTGTTTTGGAGGACCTGATTATGGATTTGTTTGCACCTGCATGTAAGCCGTTGCAGTAGTCCAGTTTAGACTGTATAAGTTCTCTCGCTAGTGTGAGGCAACTGTTCGTGGATAGCAGAGGTCTACAGGCCCTGATCAGCTTACCTGTGTAGGCAGTGGCTGAGACGGTCATGTTGATTTGTTTGGATAGGTTAGTGTTGGTGTCTAGATAGAAACGGAGGGTTTTTACACTTTTCGCGATAGGAATAGTGTTTCATCAATGGTGAAGCTAGTATAGCTGGGGTTGAGTTTCAGGATAGTGTTGGGGGATCTGACAAGGAGCAGTTCAGTCTTATCATCATTCAGGCAGAGGCCTTGTGTGGCCTTACATGCCTGAATGATGGTGAAGACTTTGTTAATCCGGCTGACGTCCGAGTTGTAGTTACCGGATAGAGTTAGGAGTATCTGGGTGTCATCTGCATAGTTGGTGTAGGTGACACCCAGATGGTCCAGCTTGTCGAATAGAGGCTTTATAAATATGTTATACAAAGTAGGTGAAACACAAGAGCCTTGTGGGACACCACAGGTGATGGGAATCGGGTCGGCCGCTGCTAGCGGTGAGAAGACACGCATGGTCCGGTTGGCGAGGAAGGATTGGATCCATGTCACCGCAGAGCGGGAGAAGTGTGCTGCCGATGACAGGTGGTTGCATAGGAATTTATGGTCAACCAAGTCAAAGGCAGCAGAGAGGTCTAAGAGAAGAAGGATGGCAGCCCTAGCTTTATCTTTGAGTTTGTCGATCTGACTTTTGAGATCAACAAAGGCCGTTTCTGTTCCATGTTGAGGACGAAAGCCTGATTGACAAATTCCTAATAGTTGGTTAGTTTCTAGGTAGTCTTGAATTTGTAGGTAGGCCACTCTGTCGAGGATTTTTAGTAAGAACGGGACGGTGGTGATAGGTCTATAATTGGTAGGTATAGACGGGTCGAGTGTTTGGTTTTTTAACAGTGGTAGAACCCATGATTGTTTCAAATTGATTGGGACGGAATTGCTAGTCAATGACAGGTTTATTAATTTGGTAATGAAGGGGGATAGATCCCTAGCTGCGTCTTTTATGATCTGAGCGGGGCCAGAGACGTTTTTATGGGAGGGCAAAGGGGCACTTGCCCAGGGCCCCCACCTTGTAGGGGGGCCCACAAGGCTAGCTGATCTGAAGAAGTAAGATTCCATTGTTCACCAGTCTTAAATAGCACAAGTCAGGCTATTTTATGGGGTGCTGCGGAGGCTCTGTTTTGGCAAGGGCATTCTGCCTTGATCAGTTCATCATGTATTGCTTTCTATGTTCACTGTGGTATACATAGCTTGTTTCTTCCTTATGGCACAACTCTGTAGCATTCTTTCCTTCCTGTGGGAATTATGTTGATCATGTGAAATAGGCAATGGGGAAATGCATATTGAGAAATTGAGTGCCAAAGAAGTTAGCTCAGTGTGTGAAGCACCCACTGCAGAGATATGTGTTCATATGCAAAATTAGAATATCACATTCCAGCAAGGTTGGCTGAGCCTTTCCTATGTCTGAATTTTAGAAACCTGCCTTCTTATGTACTTGGTTTTGCAGAACAACATCTTCTATTATCAGCAATGTACCTGTACCAGATAGAGGTTGCTATAAAAACGAACATGTCATCTGTATGGTGAAGGTCTAGAAATTGGTTTGTTCATATGGGGTGTTGTAAAACCTAGGCAATTGCCTCCAACGATGGCATAAACTGTTATTCCAAGAGGTGAATAAATATCCAAATTCAAGACTATGGAACAAGAGCGTTCATGTTTGTATCCTGGATTTGCCAGCAGACGATACAGTGATCCTGGTCAAATCATCTAATATATTTTACATTACTGTGCCATCTTCTGTGAGGTTTCCGTTCTTGCATGCTGCTGCTATAGTTTAGCCCATTACTTGATCTTTCTTCTTATGGAGGCCATTTGGGTGTAAGGGTTGGTAGACAGAAGAGAGCGGACCATATATTGCAGGCCTCAGGCAAGCATATTTTAAGGTCGGCTTGTTTGACATGAAAAAAAACGGTTTGCTTTTTGGTAAAAGTCAAAGGTTCTAGGCACGTTTATAAATTAAAATGTCATATGCCATTGTTTTGGAAGTATTTCAAGCTTTAAAATACAAACGACAAACCTAGATAAAATGTGTTAAATCATATCGATTGGTATGCTGGTTCTTATATACTTCCCTTGGTGATGGAGAGATGGAAGCTAGACTCATTCCCATTTCGCATAACACCCTTCTATAATATTTTGTTTAAAAATGGTCATGTTTGGTAATGTGATTTGTGAACTTTCCAAGTCCATTTTTTAATAAAATGAGATTGTTTTAGTTCATGGTAAGCAGTGATTAATTTGTGGGGGTGGTTGCCAGTTCCCAACACCGGAACTCTTTTTTGGGGACCGGAACATCATTTGGGCGGCTGGCGCTCGTGTAATTCCTTTGTTTGTTAAATCACACTTAAACAGTTTGATGTATCATCATAAATCATTCTGCTGCTGGGCTGCTGCTCAGCCTGCTCTCCTTGCAGAGACATGGCTGGCTCCTAGCTGGCTGGGCCTACAGAGTACAACAACAACAAACAGCCAATGAAAACCAACATTCTGTGTTACTATGTAGTATCTGATACATTCTGTATAGTCACACAGAATGCACAGGCACAGTTTTCATTGGCTGTGTTGTTAACTTGTTGACTCCACTCCAGGCACCCTGTGACATGATGACGTCAGTGTGTGGGGGTGGGGATGTCACGTGGGTCTGTTGTTGAGCAGAGGCAGGCAGTGAGCAGCACACTTGTTCAGGCGTGGTGAGTTTGAAACTTGTGTTCTGTGTGTGCTCCGCTCCGCCTCCGCGTCCGGGCCTAAGTTTAGTTGAACAACGCAGCGCCGCCGGCGTTATAACGATAAGTGAAAGAAGTTAACTGTTGGACTCACTGTCCAGTGCCGTGTCCCCGCCCGCCGCCGTGAAATGTATGAATGTATGTATGCATGCTCAGTGTACGTATGCATGCTCAGTTCAACGGCGGTGGGCCGTGCGCGGCGCGCCATGCCATGATCCATGACTGCGAGTGCAGAGTAGACCCCCCCGCTGCACCCTCCCCCCCAACTTTGACCCGGCCAAGCCACCGGTGTCGTGTGGCGTCAGCACCGTTCAAATGCAATGCTGCATGCATTGCAGGCGCACTGCGCAGCAGTGTGTGTGCACAGTGTGCCACCACTGCCGCCGGGCTGGCGCCAGGGCCTGGCCCGAGCGCGAGTCCAACTCCAGCAGCCGCGGCCCGCGAGGCAAATGCGAGCAGGCTGCGGCCCGCGAGGCAAATGCGAGTGGGCCAGTGGCGGCGGCACTGGCTAATGGGATCAGGATATGCATGATGCATCAATATTGATGATGCAGATGATCCCATAGCCGGTGCAGCCGCTGCCTGCCGGCCCCCGGCGCCGCAATGAAGCCGAGCAGTGTGAAGATGAAGAAGTGCGGAAAGCACCCGCCCCCGCGCAGCCTTGGTCGGACTTGGAGTCGGACGAGCAAGGCTGCCTGGGGGGGACAATACATGGCCACGAATTCCGTATTTATGCATTTCTAATAGTGTATGAATAACACGGAATGAGCTATGTGGCCGTCAGACCTTTTCTCCAACCTTTTCTTGGCTTCTGTGAATGTGTCCTTTCCACCTGCCGTAATTTGTATTTGGGGACGCTTCCGTTTGGCCAGAATTCCTATGTTGTTTTTTACCACGATCATCTGCCCTTCTTCCTAGCTGCTGAGAAATGTGTGCTATGATATCCTATCCATCACATCTCATAATCTATGTACAGTACGTGTGTCCTTGTCCTGATTAGTCAGACATTTTTGCACCATTCATGTACACTTGTTTTTGAGTCCAGAACACCTGTCTTGTATTCACATGCAGGAAACCTTTACATGGTCAAATTGATGCAAAAAGTGATGGTCGCCAGTTGCCTTCTCTCACTTTCTTTACTTAGTCATATTCACTTTGTGAAAAAAAGTGAGAGGGTCAGCTGTGATGTGCTGATGCGGCAAAGTGCTTCAGTTGTGGCGTGGTTCAAAACAGTGTCGCACCCGTGTGATTTGCAAGGAGGAACAGGTATGTAAACTCCTTTCAGCATGGTGCATGCGCGAAAGTGTGTGCAACAAGAGGTCTGCAATGATCCGTGGGACTATGCGTTGCAGAGCCAAAGCATATCTGTTGCGAGTGGAGTAAGTGTTTTGCTATACACTGCTAAATTAGCTCCCACTGTTATGCACACAATCAAGATTGAATTTTTTTCAACTGGGTGCGTTGTAATGGCTCCCGCTGAGTGCTCAGTGCTGTCAAACACAGATTTCCACTGTGGACATGACATTGGCCACTTTCCTAGATTTTGGAGGAACGGTGGTGGAAGCGTGGCACTCTGCATGGCTCAATGTTGATCACCCTGGCCTGTACTTTATCAACTTAATCAGATCATGGCGCGCCACTATGGTGGTTTTTTGCATCCATATAACAAAATGTCACAAATCGGGTAACGTGGAATGCTAAGAGGGATCCGGATTTGAACTGTCCCACTAATCAAATGGTATGCTAATTGCCTGTGGAGGAGAGATACTCTTGACCCCTCACGCCGCTGCTCAATCTGCCTTATTTGCTAGAGGTGAACATGTATGCCCAGTCCTGCATTGCATCCCCTGCACGGGCACGTCTGCTGCGTGTGCAGGGCACATCCACTAGGCCACCACAGTGCTAATATTGTATCAGAAACATTTCTCTCAGAATTGTGTGCTAAAGTGTATATGTGTGCAGTACATGACAAAAGAACAAACTCAAACTACCCGACTAGTATGCCTAAAAATGAGAATATTGTACTAGTCAAAATGTCCAGAGAAGATTATTCTGCTACAAGAAGTATGCATCGGAATGCAACACATGAGAAAATACATTTCTGAATACTTAACCAGAAAAAAATCAGATTAGTCTAATGTTCTGCATTGTGCTCTAAAATTTTATTTGAAAAGCTGTATATTCTTCCTGTGCAGTCTGAATAATAGTGCAACCCAGACTACGAGTGTTTTTAAAATCGTTATTTGAGGTGCCACACACATGCCGTGCAGCGGTGCAGCATAGTGCTTGGACTGTGGGGCATGCAAATGTACCACAATATTTTTGACACATTGGCTGGGGTTTATACAGCTGGTTCTTTCCTACCATTTGTCACCTTAACAGCTGTTGGCTAGCTAATTATCCACCAGAGGTGCACTCACATACACTCAGAGCCATTTGGGAAACAGGGCGGTGGGAGGGTGAGGGCAGTGGGGGGTCATTCTACAAAATTGACAAATAAAATAACATCCACAGGTTTGCAACAATTTTCAAATGCATTATCATTTCGAGGACAGCAAATATGGTCCAGATGTCTAACGAGTGTGGTCTAGAATTTAGAAGTGTGTTCAAATGCACTCTTTTGCCTCTGGGGTTGCCGGAATGCTGGAACCACTACACCTACCATAACAAGTAAGTGTTTTCCAACTTTAAAGCATTATACTTTCTCAACCCATGTGTGCCCTTCCCCATCCAACCCACTACTAGCCTGTGCCAGCAGTTGCTGCAGCGCCAAACATGTGACATGGAGCAGCAGCAGTGTGATGGGCTGCTGGTGGGGCGATCTAGGTAGGTCTAGCACTGAACTGGCATCTGGCGCGGGGCGGCGCGTCCACACTGCAGGGCGGCACCGTGCCCGCAATTATGGGGCCAATATTTTTTGGGCACTGGCACTTATTTTTTACAAATTAAGCACTGATTGCAGGTCAGGGGGAGGTAAGTCTAAATGGTACTTGCAATGGTGTAAGAACTACATCACCAACTGCTCCTACATACAATCATTCAGGAGCTATTATGGAACAGATTTCTGGATTAATCAAGGCACACACATCAAGCACCCCCTTCCCAGACCGTCTGACTCTGTGCCAGAGCCAAAGATCAACAAAGGTGAGGCTTTTAAAAAAATCATTTGTAAAGAGCCCCTGTTTTTATTTTTTGAATGTTCATAAACGCACAGGAAATCAATTTGAACTAAGGGACAGTAGTTTGAACAAGGTTATCCACTGGCTGAGTGTAAAAAGAGGCCTCTACTCAATATTAAGGGATTCTATTTTAGCCTTTGAGCGCAAGAAAAGTACTCCGTTGAGAGACTATATTAAGGTGCAAGTGACATCGGAAACCTTGTTAACATGTTTGCTTAATATGGAACAGAGATCCCTATCGCCATCAAACTTAGCTGTGAACATTGGTATGACACCCCCTATAATACAGGTGCCAGCTGGAGCCAATTTAGCTTAGGAGGGAACACACCGGGAAGGATCCCATGCTAATAAGCTTGGTGTGTGGCCTGCTAAGGCTAGCAATCCTTCCTTGGGTCAAGTGCCATCTGTTCAAGTAAGCTGAGCTACTATGAGCACAGTGGTGGGGGGGATGTGGGCCCAGTACTGAAGCCGGTACACTCTTTTGGTGTCTCACAATCATTTGTGCAAATTGAGCTATTAATACACCAATAATTTCTACTACAGCAGTCCCCAAATTTGTCAATTTAGAGTTGAATGATTCAATTGTGAAGCATATTGATTGATGGGCTGGGCACCCCATTGCAGATGACAATTTCTTCCATGTGTAAGGAGAATAGTGGTGGTAATATTATAGAAAACCAGACTCGGGTGGAAGGGAACCCACTGGTGATGGAGGTGCATCTAGAATAATGGAATATAGCAGCAGTGGATAAGCACCTGACGGACGGGGATTGGGTAGAGTGTATCCACACTAATGAAATACTAAGTCAGAAACAGACATGGGCCACATCAGCTCCAAACTTGTAGGATTATGCAACTTTTCAAATCCCGGTAATGCAGGGTAAAGGAGCTCAGCCGAGTGGGTGCCTCCTTAATTGGGTTAGTGCATTCCTTTTCACTGGCATGAAAGGTATTGCTACAGGGTCAAAGGACTATCTTGAATTACACATGAGGTGTATTTAAATAACGTATATAATTGACAGTCTTCCAAAGGAGGGCTGGGCCTTTTTGAACTGTTGCAGGGGAGAGTGGAAGTATGGAGATCAAAGTGTAACGATCATCCAAGGATTTTAGTCAGAGGTGACTTTATCATCCAATGTAGAGCCTTTGGAAATCATGGCAAACATCCAGGAAGAGGATGAGAGCATTTGAAGTATTGGGGAACTGGTAGCCAAGCCACCAAAGTGCAAATACAAAAACAATGAAGAAGTATTAAGTCGAGTCTGATTATGACAGCTAATCTGAAAGCATGTAATGGCAGATTCACTGGTGATTCTCCAACAAGTAAAACATTGAATGCCAGAGTGCGCTCAAGCATGATTAACTATGTCCTGTTGAACCTGAAGGCATGGCTTTATATCAAGAATTGTAATTTTTATTCCTGTATAGAGAATGACCATTGCCCTATTACTGTTACAATGTCAGGTGCCCTGCTGGGGATCCTTCAGAATCCAGTTGAGATGTCGACAGTGGCCATTTCAATCATTGGCCACTCCAGACGTGCAATAAGCTGGGAACGTATGGATCAGGCCGCTACAACTCTCTCAATGTATAATTCTATTTTTCACTCTTTAAAAAGTTTCTTTTAATTGAGGGTGGGACAGCCTGAAGATATTCTAAGCATTCATGAAGATCTAACCGACAATTTGGGTAGGTTTTTTTTCCAGGTCTAAAATGTAAGTAAAGAAATGTACTCCAAGGAAATTGCTCTTGTATGATGGGGATTGTCGTAGTGCAAAAGGTGCCGTAATTAGACAAGTAAAGCAGGTACCTAATGATGGAGGGGTAGCACTGCCTGAGGCAAGGAAAAACTACCAAGTGGTCACTAGGGAGAAGAAAGCAAGCTACATGGAGGATGTATGGAATTCCTTATTGCAGGCTATTAGTACCAAGAATATGAAAACATTCTGGAGCTAATGGCTAGGGATCGACCAGTTGATAACAGTTCTATAGAGGGGCTTTGAAGAGTGCAATGACTTTGAAATTGTGACCAAAGGGTTGAACTTCTTCTAATATTAAGTCAGAAAATAGGTAAGGCACCTGGCCCTGACATCCTGGTCACCTCCAATGTGGCAGAGCCTGTGATATGGGTCCCTTACGTAACTACACTGTTTAATGGGGCATTATAAGCCAATATGGTTCCTGTTTCTTGAACTCAAGCTGTCATAGTCTCTATTTTTGAGAAGAGCGACAGAGAGCAACCATGTAACTATAGACATATTTCTCTACTGGGTGCAAGAGGTAAGATCTTTGCAAGGCACTTTTGACGAACCTTGAATCTTGGATTGAGGACAATAGTATCTTAGACCATCGGCAGGCTGTTTTCCAGAGTAGTACGAGTACTGTGAAACAATGATTAAGGTTGCACCTGGTTTGTGATAAATACAATACCCTTAGGAGAATGCATATTTACTCTGTCTTTATCGACCTAAAGACTGCATTCAATAGAGTCTCTAGTGCAAGACTTTTGGCTACTTTGGCAGAACGGTGCCTTCCATTTGAGCTCCTTAGAGCCAGCAGGATCTTGTACACAGGGAATGGGGTGCTATGTGCTAGGGTGTTGAGTGACATACATCCGCTGCTGTGAGAATTGAAATCAGTGTCCGACAGGGCTGTGTACTCACCCCAAAGTTGTTCTGTGCTTTCATTAATGGGGTAATTACAAAATTGGTAGCCCCCTGACAGGCACCCCAGTTTTGGCACAAGACAAGCACCAAAACGTATGGATGACATAGTTTTGCTTACCCTCAAGTTCAAGCGTAAATTAACAATCTTCGCCGAATGTTGTGTTTTAAACAGGCTGTCCATCAATATTAAAAAAAATAAGCCCAAGAGAAAGAAACCCAGTCTTAACCTTTATTTGAGTGAAGGTCCTATCGAGCAAGTTAAAGCCTCTGACTATTTGGGCATGAGAGTAAGAGAGAATGGCAGCTGGAATAGGCACAAATGACACTACAGATACAGTGGAGATATAGCAAGGTTCACTAGAGAGCATGGAATGGTGCAGTGGGAGACGCACTTTATGCTTATTTGCGGCAGGCTAGGCCAGCAATACTTTATCGCACAAACATTTGGGGCCACATTAGTTACCCAAACCTTGCTGTAGTGGTAGTAGAGCATACGTTCCTAAAGAACATTTTAGGTCTGACAAAAACTGCACTAAATCTTTTAGTTCAACTGGAAACAAATCTCTGTAGCATTGAAGCAATATGCAAGGTGATGCCAATTTATTATTGGGCATTAGTACCCGGCACGCGCTGCGCACTGGGAATACAACGTGTGGATTGGCTCTTTTGCGAGCATACTACACAGTATTCCCTTGTAAGCCGGTGCGTCCTGTGCCTGCTGGGTACTCTGTTCCCAGCAAGGGGCGTGGCAGCCCCTTAGCCAATAAGGAGGCTGGAAAGGGGGCAATCCCGTCTCCGAGCCTCCGCATGGCTGGAGGCTGCCTTCGTCCCCCGCCGTGGACTCAGGTAATTTTTTTTTCCTCCCCCGCAAACTATCCCCTCCCTGCCCTCCCAATCCCACTTACCTTCTTTTTTATTTTTTTCTTAGGAGCGAACGCACTGGAAACACTTCTGTTCCCAGCGCATCCGCTCCTGATGGCCGCCAAGGAAAGGGAAAACGGACTGTTTTCCCTTTCCCGGCAGGCATTTTTTTCACTTGTTTTTTTTTTTTTGTTCTGTTTCGAAAAGCGGCAGCATTTCAAAACAGAAACAAATGCCATTAATTCCCCGGTCTAATGGACCGGGGTACTAATGACTATAAAACCCGAGGCGGCGGGCCAATACCGCCCACAGTAATGCCCCCGGGGCTTTGTTACTATGGCCCCATGGGCATTACCTGGGGCGGTATTGGCCCGCCGCCTCGGGTCTTATTGCCACAAGAGTGTGGTCCAATGAAAAGTTGATCAACTATAGACAGTCAATACCGGGCGTAATGTCCCAAGAGGGAGGTATGCAATTACAAAGGTTCATTCACCTAAGAAAATAGCTTCAAGCAATTGGATTGAGTGACTTTTAGTTTAGCCCATGTACTATTACAAGCAGTTTTAAAGGTTTGATTAGCAGTGCCTTTGCCTCAACAAGGGAAGCAGAGGTTTTATCTAATTTGCCAAAATCAAATCAATCTACTAGGTACGGGGCGCTAATGCAATCGTTTTGCTTAAAGAAATATGTAGATAGCATGCAACTTAAACCGACGAGGTCACTGTACACTCAACTTCGCATGGAATCCTATCAGTGGCTGCTCTCAAGAATAGGTGGAAATGTACTGTGGTGCCATATTGTTTTATTATTAACGAAATTGAAAATATTGTTCATTGTATGTTGATTTACTGACATTATTGTGATTTAAGAGGAAGATGTTGAAACCACTGTTCAATGACCGTGCAATTAGAACTACAGCAAAGGTGATGGGCTTGTGTTGCTCTGCAAAGGACACCCTGGACATTTTTACCCCAGGCAATTATCTACTTAGGGATTGGATAAGGAGCTCAACAAATGTGTCTTAACACTACCATGTTGGACAGGCACATGTTGCACATTAGCTTTTGTATTATTTTTGAGACTGTTCTATGTACATATTGTAATCGATCGAGAATAGTACACGCACTTCCAGGGATTGTATTTGAATATCATCCGATTGGACGCATAATTCAGCATTAATTAAATGTCTTGGGTATAGTCTACAAAAAGAATGCTATCCACTTTAGGTTGCTCTTTGTATAGTCTTCCATATGGTGTGTAGTCTTTCTAAGTATATTGAGTAAATGACGGCCAATGATTAATGGCTCTGAACTCCTATTAGCACAGTAATGATGCTATTTGCACTTACCACAGTGAGTTTTTATAAGTTCTTAAATGTACATGGTACATTAAGTACAAAGTCTTTGTAGCACTATCATCTGTACTTTAACTCATTTGCAGTTTAACCCATGTATTTTATTAACTCTATCCATGGTATGGTGGTAAAATTAAATGAGGTATTGTTTTTATTGCGTTTTTGTTTTGCACAACATGAATGTTAACAATGTTGTTTTTGTGAAGTATGGATTGTCAACATGTTTTGTATGTTTTATGAATGTTTTATTTTAATTTTATTGTCATTGTATTCTATTGCATTGCTTTTATTGCATATGTCTGTTGAAATAAAGCATAATGAACGTAAGGGTCCAGATTTCCCTTCACAATAAACAAACCAGATGATGTTGTCACGGAACCGTATACCGTTTTTTTATCGAAGTGAATTACTTTGTGGCAATTCACTGTGACAAAATAACTTTGTGAGGAAGTACAAATGTATATGGGTATATTGGGGATAAGTGTTATTGGAGGTGGGAATGTTGGGGTCAGGGGTTGGAGGTTCAAAGGTTAGCATTGGGGTAAACCCCAATTAATAAAAAAGAAAAAGTATCCCCCAAAGTTATTTTCTCAATGGGAATTGCCACAAAGTAATTAACTTCCATAACACAATGTAGAGTCAACTGAGCAACTGCATATCCTAGGCAATTCTTCCCTGTTGGAGCTGCTAAAACATATCAGTTTGTATGAGTCCTTGGTGTCTGTGTGAGTGGACATTGTTTGATGCCAGAGCTGGGCCATGTGCTGTGTCCCTAAAGCATTGAAGGATGCTCAGAGGGATTGGATGTTTCATGTAAAGTATCAGCTGCAGCCATGATTGAATTAAAGGGTTCACATATGCCAGAGAAATGAAACAATTTAATTGCATGCATGCAGATGCCCTTTGTGAATTGGCGTGCAACATTTCTTGGCACAAGTGAAGAGAAGGGGCGCCACCACATCTCCTCACTTTTGTCAAGAAAAGTTTTCAGAATCTCGCGCATAGTCTGTACAAAACTGTGTCTTGAGAGAACAAAGGAACACTGGCCTGGGTTATTGAAATTTGTTGAATTTCTCGATTAGAGAACTTGAGATTCTGCTTTGAAAAAGACCTCACTAAAAATGCATGGCGCATCTGGGGAGCAGGACTGTAGAACTCCAATCAAAAAACTCTGCCTGAAGTAAGATCCATTCCATCAACATCACCCTTTTCCGCTGAACATAATACCAAGTGATTGACACTGATGCAGTGAACTTTAACAGTACAAATTTACATTTGGATAAAAGAGTTTGGATTATTTTTGTTTGCAGCAGCATTTTCTCCCTTCACAAATGTATTGAGCGGAGAAGTATACAATTCACTTCACCTGTTTCCTTTCGGCCATGGCCTGTCTTTGCACCAGGAAGTGCAGGCAGATGCCTGATGTGCCAGCTTCTAGACGGTGCAAGACTGACTCCAAACAGACCCCCACATCATGAATGATGCATCATTTATTTATTGTAATAAAGTATACAGGTTTCAAAAACACCCAAAGTGCTACATATTAAATCATCAGACTCTCCAGCAATCGCTCACTTGGGCTGAGCAGCATGCCTGCTCTCAGCAGCGGTGCAGGCAACGCCAGGATAGCACCTCCAGTGGTCTCTACAAAAACTGGATGCCGTCCTTAAAAACAACTTTTGTTGCTTTTGTGGGATGTATTGACCCACTCCGCTATCTTATGCGGCATCACTCTGATAGTTATGGTGCAAGAAACAGCAACAATGGCGGCAAAACCCTTGAGTGTGCCAAAAACCTCCAAAACCATGTGTTTAAACGCACAAAAAGATAGACGTACAACCTGCGACCCATGGTGCATATATGGTGGGATAGAGCACGCACTGAAGAAAATGTGCCAGTGGGCTCCATGACCACCAAACAGAGTGCAGAGAGAGAAGAAGCGTTTTGCAAATGAAACTTCAAAATGTGCCTATAAATGACATTTGCTTTGTTGCTAAAAACTCCAAAATGCCTATACACAACACTTCTCAACATTCAAAATCTTACTTGGCGCTAAAGTTCATGGAATCTAATAAAGCATGGAGTATATACAACGTTCTAAAGTGTAAAGAGCAAAACATTTCCTCAGACAAACTGGATTGTCTGTAAACTGACAGCTCCTGTCAAAATCTGTGTGCAGTACACTGGGCTACCTGTGAATGACAGCTGTCAGATGGGCTCCTGATGAAACTGCAAAGTATCTAAATTAAAAGTCTGCCGGATTAGCAAACACAAAAGGATTGTTGCTAAAAGAAATACAGATCTCAGTTGTGTTTTTGATCCCACAGATTTAAAGCTAAGAAAGTAATGTATGTTTGATGCAACAAGTTTGGTTTCTGTTGGGTTTAAGAACGTAAGAATACATTAGCCTGGCTGAGCTCCAAGGAGTGGAAAAACAGGTTTCTCCCAAGGGGAGGGAAATCCTCTCAGCAGAAACTCACTGATAGATGATAATTGTGGGTTAGGCCAGATTGTTGTCTAAAAAAGAGAATGAACAATGGCAGATCCTCCAGCCCAGGAAACAGATGTGTGAAAGGGTCGTACACTGCTCCTGGAAGGAATTCCCCAAAGAAGGGAGCTACTCCTAGACTCCAGGGAGAGATGAAGGGGCGGACCATTTGCTGTTTAGAATGAGCAATGAACACATTTTAGAGACTCATAACTTGTTATTAAAAGTGGTGAAAAATACAAAAAGGACAGAGTTGTTCATCTAATTTTGGCTGCACGTTTTAAGAGGTGGTAGAACTGTGTAACATATTCCGGACAGGAATGGCAATATATGTGGTTTTATGTGAACTGTATTAATACTAGAATTGTGAACATTTACACGCACATCCCTGTGTTAAACAAACACATTTGTCAAAATTTGCAGACGATTTGGAAAATGTGTTAATGGCGAAAAGGGCAAAATTATGTAGAAAGCTGAAAAAAGTTCCCACAGCTGCGTGATTTTGATGAATAGATGCTACATAACATATGGAATCTTTGTGTGTGATTTGTGCACAGGTAACCAATGTAGAAATATGTATTTAAGATCAAATCCGGTTTTGACACTAGTGGCTGAGAGGAGGTTTCTAAGGACAGTAAAGCTAAACCATAAATTTGACATCGGAGCCATGATCCAATCACTCAGATGCAAGGCGGACATGAGGTCCTGATCCAATCCCATTTCACAGGGGCAAGCTTAGCTAAGCCGGCCCGTACACCCCTTTTGTGATGTCATTTGAAAGGATAAATAGAGACAGCTGACAACACATAGGGGCTCACTGATTTACTCACTTTCCTGATTCCGGCGAAGCACTTTGTTCCAGCACTCTACATCTAGCTTTAACATCCTTCCAGATCCAGATGCAACGACTCTTGCAAGCAGAAGAGAACTATTGACTTTCAGCAAGGCCTAAATCTTCAAACTTATTCTCACAACCCAGTGTAGCTGTGTAGTGTGGGAAGGCGTTCTGAACTAGTATCCTGGAACTCTCTGGCTTGCTACCACAAGGCTTGCCTGAGGAACTTGCTATCCCGCTAATTTGAAATACTCAGAAACAAGAAGGGCAGATCCTGTGCAGATCCGGTGACCGGCCTAGCTGATCTAATCCCACGCCTGATGTGCTGTCCTTCCTTGTAAGACCCAATCCATAACCAGAACTGACGGTCCAATTATAATAACTTATTCTGTAAGTATTAATAGGGAGAACAGTGACCCATAATATATCTGCATTGTATGATCCCAATCTCAAACCCATCCCATCTTTACTTCAGAACCATAGTATTGTTAGAACTATCCTTGTGCTGACTTTTCTCTCATCTGTGTTACTAAACCCAAATTTCTTATTGATTTGATTAAGAAAAGTAATTCCCAAACCAAACGGAAACTAGAGTATCACACATTAATAGTTATGAGCGGCTATGAATGACAGATTCCAGTGTGGCATTCTCTTTTTCGTAGTCCTTAACATAGAATAAGAAAGCCTATCTGTTATTTTAAACCCGAATTTCTGTTTTCCATTCTCACGCCTATTTTGCAAAAACGACTCTTACTAAAACCTCTATAACTTCCTCAGTTTTTATGATAGAAGCGAAATTTCAACTCCTACTTGTACCTAACATCCTTATCTATCCAGAGAACCCTAAACCAGAATGTTTGACAAATTACAATTACACGTGTGAATTAGCTTTAAATTATTTCCTACTTTGACTTTGATATTTGAAATGTTTTCTTTTCACTAAATCATTGCTTGTGATTGTCTGCATCTGTTCAAAGCAGCTCCCATAGGAATTTATAATAATGTAAGCCTTTTCGACCACATTTGGTGTTTTTGCTCAGCCACTTCCAAAGACAATATTAAAGCCATTCTGACAGTGGAAAAGTCAATTCCGTTTTTCTTTTGTGTTTGAAGGAGGGAGGTGGGAGTGATATTCTGTTTGATTTGTGTTATTCCTGAGTACCTGCTCTCTCCTCACATTTATTTTAATTGTCTATTGGTGGGTTGAGGGGTGTTGCAGGCAGAACCTCCAACCATAGTGTTATCTGTTCCAAACCAACACAGCAGTATTCTTTTCTGTGCTGCATTGTTTTTGTGCTCATTACTTGATTCCTAGTGTATTAAAGAGAGTATTCAGTGTCCTGTCACCCCATTGGTGATGGTTGTTACCTATTAAAATATATTGTGATAAAATTCTATATACATAAATAAATATTTACCTTTGCAAACTAGCCTGATTCCTGGTTCAGTGTGACCGGGGGGTTCTCAGGAGAAGGGTGTGATATGAGCGGATATTGAACTTATAGATAATAATAAATAAGGGTTTAATTTGTGCACTATATTCTGGTTGTGACTTGGATGTGTGCCAGATTGAAATCACTTACACTTTATCATTTCCCAGGCCCAGGCCTGGTCCGACCTCATGTGCCTCCTCCTCAGCGCTTGCGCTGTACAGAGTTTGGGGCTATTGATTGGGCTGGCTGGATACAGATGTCACTTGCAAAGATGTACTTGAGTGACTAGTGCTGCAGGTACATGCAACTCTCTATGCTTGGGTCTGACAGAAGGTCCAGAATCGATGATCTGATGCAAGGAATATCTGGTGATGACTGTGATGTGCCTGTGTTTGCATTGAAATTTTAGCTCTGCATCATGCTCTGTGAGGCCAGTGAGAGCTGTTCTTAGATCACATTGCACCCCAAGCGGGAAGTATAATTGGCACCCGCCATCCCCAAAAATGACAAATGGCATCTTACAAATGTTGTTTGGAAAATATGCACTCAACACTTGCATGTAACGGGCAGAGTGAGCAAAATCTTCAATGATATCCAGACATTTGGGAAAATGTTCTCCATGTTAGCATCATGAATACACAGGAGAATGTGTAATGCTGTAAATATCTCTGCTGGTAATGTGCTGTATATTGTCCAATTCAATTTAAAAATCCTTGCCATTGATTTCAGAAGATTCACCATGATTAAGTCTCTGGTAACAGTTTGTACAATGTTACCATAATGTTTTCTTTGTCCAAGGGAGGCTTGCTAAGATAATACAAAAAACACCAGGTTATTTCTTGGTCCATCATTTTTTCAAAACCGGTCTTCAATTGAACCATGAGCTGTGTCAATAAGCACAAACAAACACCTTCCTGAACTTTTCTTCTGGACTTTGCTTCTGTGTTACTTCATCTCTGTCCTCAAAATCAAACTGTCTCTTTCTTTGACGAATATGGATCTCCTTGAATGCAGGCTCAATTGCTCGATCAGCTGTCGTTTCTTTGGCTGCAATGATGGCAATATCAAAATAATTGTCTCTGTAGGCTACAACAAACTGAACACATTTTATCAAAGAAGTAGCCGTTACAATGTCCACTGACCTATTTTGTAATGCCTTGCTTACAGTGTTAATCTGAAATAAAATATCAGGCCAAACTACAAGTGAAGTGAGGTTCCCTGCTTGATTCTCGGATTGCCTGGAGGTGCTGACGGAGCTCGACCTACACAGAGGGGTTACTACGAACCCCTGACTGTATACTGCTACCAGCCGCAGTTTAGGAGGAAGACATTCTGTGGAACTACAACATTTAATGGTGATGATTCGGACTTTCCAATCTTAACATGAGAAGGATTCAAGTAAATCTTCCTGCACAAGGAGAGAAATGGTACATAACCCTGTACGTTTACATTAACGAGACTCTAAGAAATATTTTCAACCCTTGATAACTCTTTGAGATCATGAGTGAAGTCCCAAGATTCCTACTGGAGACCACAGCACTGTGATTATTCGCAGTATTTATGGACCACTTACCAACACAAAGAGACGGTGTGGCCTGGATCGTTTCTCTTGCATTGTTATCAAGACTACAGTGACATTTCCAATTTGAATTATCCACTATAAAACATAGAATAAGATTTCACACTTCTACGACAGCTTGACAGCAACCGTTTCAACTTGGGCTGGGAGTATTTTCTACCCCGACCCCCACACAAAAACTAATCTTCTCCCCTGAAGAAGTTCCTATTATCAACCTATTTGGACCATTGGAACGAAACATGTTGGGCTTTTTGGCTAGATACTAATGTGAAGTATTTACTTTCGGATAAGTACTCCATGGATGCACTTTAGGTACTCTATGACTAAGGCATCACAATTAGAGATACCCAACAAAGAAGGTCTCTATTTACACGTCTTGTGTGGTTGTTGTGTTTATTCAACTAAAACTGTATACTGGATGTATTTAAAAGTATACAATTATTTACAAATTTGTATGTACAATAGGAGCTTGATATAATCTGTGTTTTTCGCCCTGTTGCAGCTATCTGGCAAATAGCATTCCGTACCTTACATTGCAAACATTTGTCATTGTTCTGTTACATGTGAGTTTTTATATGTCAACTTTATACAAGTTGGTTTTAATATTTGTATGAGTTTTATTAAAATTGCATTATCAATCACATTTTCAAAAGAAGTCAGGTTGTATTTTCCTTAGACTTCGATTTTGTACTGTCTTTCAATTACTTTTGAGTGTGATCTTTTTAGCAATCCAGCAAAGTTAATGTCCACACCATTCTAGGTACGGGAGCTTTAATTTAGTTTTGGATAGATAATGTCAGGTTTGCTCCCCTGAAACCCATAACTATACCTGATTTCCCTCTATTAGTAACGGCAAACTACAAGTGAAACCAGAAATTTGAAGTCAGTTTTCTGGTTAGGCAGATTTTGAGCCTCATGGCTCACTCCAATGTAAGCTTTGTTTAACTCTGCTAATTACATTGTGCATCATAGATATCAGACAATTGGAGACTTACTGCTTTCATGCTGTCAATGGAGCTCTCATATAGGGTGTCACTTAGCATTTTGTACTGTGAGATTTCTAAACATTCTTTATGAGAAGTTTCCACCTAAGAGTAAATGCTGAAAACAGAGTGTATCTTCTTTTACATTACAGCCAGATTGAGGGAATGACTACAGCAAAGGCACAACAAATGCTATTGGATTAAGAGGAAGAATCCCAGCCTGAACACCACTGTTTTTTGCCTTTCATGTTTGCTCAATTGTCCTTGACTGCGGCAGTGTTTAACCATTATTTTATATGCATTCAGGACATTAATATTTCCAGTAGAGTCATCAGCAAAATTAATATTTTTGTTCATACCATTATAATCAATAAATAATGTTAGTGAGTGCATACTATAAAATAATTCTGTCACTATCTTATTTTCCTTTAGCACTGTAAGTAAAGAAACAAAGACCCACAAAACATGTTATAGACGAAGAACAGAAGTGAAGTGTTTACAGTGCAGGATTCAGAAAAGTGTACACAGTGTGAGGGTATCATGTGAAGGGATAACTTTGATATGTGTTTATCTTTTCAGACTAATGCAGTCATCCCTAACACTCCCTGCTATACAGTCCAACCCCACAACTCTGGGACAAGAAACAAGCTTGCAGAGGAGCAGCTGAATGCCTCTGCAGGAAGTCCGGCCACTATTTTGCCTATATGTTGGAAACCAGAAATTGCAACATGTTCAATGCCAGTAATGGTACCTATACCACGGAGAATACTTTGAGACAAGGTATCAACTGAAAAATCTTTTGTGATGTATCTCTGAAGAGATGACGGTCTCCTGAGGGAAGGCCCTGAAGAAGTGTGAAGATGTGAAAAGGAGAGGCTTTTGACGTCACAAGAAATGAGCGTGACACACTGAGAAGGATGAGAAAAGAAGAGAAGTCATAGACCTTATAGAATCTCATGGAAAAGTATAGATTTGAGAAGACTTTCATATGCGGACTGAAGATTGCATGTGTAATGAAGCACTGCCGAAAATGCAAGTCGTTTTGTAACTGTACAGATGCTGTAACGCAGGTAGACTAAGTAATCGTAAAGGCTGGCTATATGTATTGAATAGACTGCTGGCGGTGCCACCAGTATATAAATAAGTAGAATCTGGACATTCAATGTAACAATTTTAGTAAGCTCAACCTGCTGAGAAAGAAGAATTGATAGGCTTGTGTGTGTCGCAGCAAAGGAATAAGCAGAGGCTTGAAGGTGGGGCAAAGAAAGACTGTGTGGCCTGGTGTCAAAAGCTAAAACAGCCAAAACTGGTTACCAGTCCTTGGAGAACACTGAATGTGAGACACTGAGGAATCCCTTGTTAAATTGCAAAGAGAGAACACCATGAGTGCCAAGTTTCTTTATTCAGGATAATTAAATGCTGTAAAATGTGTCATTTCATTGTCTTTGGTCACGTGAGTCCAGGATGGAAATAGATGTGGGCATGCATGCCTGAACCTTGATAAGAACGTGTTTACACTCCCTTATATTTACAAAGAAGAAAAGCTATTACAAGGCCAAGTTCAAAGACAATCTGAATGGAAGATGGCCTGAGTGATGGGCTAATTGGTTGGGGAGGTATGGTCAAGTTCACTCACCAGCACCTGGGCTACCAGCTTACGTGCTGCTAGAAAATTGGATGTTCCAAAAGGGTACAAGCATGACAACCAATTGTAGAGGGCCATTTAACGAAGGGCCTTATACTTTGAGAGCCAATGAGATGCTCTGTACTTATAAACTGTTGAAGATGACATGAGTTGCCCACCTGACTATAGAGACTCAATCATAATCCAATCCCTTATAGAAAGTATACATAGATACACCCCTTAGTCCAATCACAATCCAATGTAGGTTTGTTTAGTTTTCCACACATTATAACGTCACAAATGAAGAGTTGTTGCTATAAAAGTAATGAGTTTTATGAAATGCATTGAGACCATGCTAAACAACATATGTAGATGTCGGTTGTATTCACTGTTTTAGACATTTGAGAATAAAACAGACACTCTTCCAACTTCCTGAGTCGGTCTTCTTATTTGGTGTGAGAGTTATTCTCCATCCCATCCATCGTACTGTGTGTTACCTTATTAAAAGGAACATAAGGGTTTACTTGGTAGCATGTCAGATGGTTTGGTAGCAAGACCCATCGACCAATAGGACTCCAGTATTTCGAACGATTGAGTACCCTCCTCCATCTAGCCGGAAGATCATGAGGTATCCTGTGGAGAGCGGCTGATATAGAATTCTTGCAAGAAAATCAAGATGATGGGACAGGTCCCTCTTTGACGAAATCCCTCCTGGTTTCCACAGGCACTTTGCGAATGGAAGGCGAAAGTGGTCGATAGAAGGGGGAGTCGATAGCGAAGGCCTCGAGCTGAACGAGCGAATGGTGAGTAGACTAAGGGAATGGCCAACTGAGGGTATGGGATTGTTGTAGTTTAAAAGTAACCGGGAAAAGTGATGAGTGATTGTATGTGTGTAAATAAGAGAGAGAAGGTCCGGGAATCCTAACCCAAGGGGTTTTAGAAGGAGTTGTCATACACTTCAGTCAAAGTAAAATAGGCTATGTATTGGACAGGTCCATATAAGATGACAATTCAAATCCTGTGATCAGGGTATTATTAGGGGCAGAGAAAAAAAGGAGTGATCACTGAGAACAAATGTGAAGTGTCTACTAGTCTGTCTGTTAGTGTAATTGTAGTATATTAAGGTGTTGATGAGCGACAATTGTGTAAGTAGAGTTAAGAGAAGGTTAAGGAGACATAACTTTCAGTAACCGACTAAGAGCTAGACAGAGATTAGTAGAAAATAGAGGTTTTGAGAGGCGATTGTTGGAACGTGCTCATATTTGTTGTTTTCATAAAAAGTATTTTTGTAAACACTGGTAAATATTGACAGACAATTGAGACTTCTCACAATGGGAGACATTACTCCTCTGATGCATTTATATAAGACAATGCTAAAACACTTGGCCAAGCTCAAACAGTACAGTGCAGTGTGGGTGAAAGACACACAGATAAGATGTTCATGGCATGGCCACAAGGGGGATCATTGTCGAAAGCAGTATTGAAACACATGGCCACATGCGTGCATGCTGCGTACAAGGGAAATAAATTGTAGAAAAGGTTAGCTATGTTAGAGCTTTGGAAGATCAGTCTCCTGAGGATTTGATGCTTAACCATCTGCTCCCATTGCCTCGCCTGAGGTAAAAAGCAATAGCACGGAAAACATAGAAGTATATCCATTAAAGGAACTGAAAGCAGAGACTGGGTAAAGTAATCCGATATATGAACCGCCTGCTTATAGTAGTGACCATAGTCCAGATGAGACTAAGAGATAAGAGGAGATCTTTAAGGTCTTACCGTATAGGGACGAGAAAAGCAATTGATCGAATATATCGACAGAGATAGAACCAAAGAACAAGAGATGGAAAGTAGAGAAGTATAAAGCTGACGAAGTAATGCTTGTACAGAAAAAATGGATGGGAGGACAGATATTACTCAAGCTATATGGGAAAAGCATTGAGGAATTTAGGAAAAAGGGAAGATCAATTTGAACAGTACAGGAAAGGCAGGAAATGAGAAAAGAGATTGAAAGAAGATGAACATAAAAGGAAGAGCAGGCAGCAGTGAGAACAGATGTATCAGGAGGAGCAAAAAAAGAAAGAAGAAAGGGGAGAGGAGCAAAGGAAATATGACAACAGACAGAGAGCAATAGAAGAACAGGATAAGCAAGAAAGGAAGAGAGAAGAGGAGGAAGCACAGAAATTAAGAGAGAGAACAATAAAAAGGTCAAGAGAAGAGGAAGAAAGAAGAGCAGGGGCAAGGAGAGACGAGATAAGAAGGGAAGAGGAAAGAGTTAGATGGGAAGTAAGTAAGCAAAGAGAAGTAGATGAAGAATTAGAACGAAAAAGGTGACAGATGGAACGCTTTATTGATCACATTCAAAAGGAATTAATGGAGCCAAGTCCATTAATACAATGGAGCAGTATAGAAGAGTTCCTCCCGTTACAGGGAGCAACGTTAGGGTTATCTAGAGTGACCCTAGAAGAAGACTTTGATAAAGGGAGCATCAGAAATAGGATTGATGAAGCCTATCAGGACATAAGAGAAGATAGCAAATCGGGAAGCTGAGAGAAGGGAGATCAAACCCTAGCCCTTCAATCATGAAGCGAAAAGAAGAATTCATTCAGTCTTGAGCATAGATCCTTGTCTATAAGGAGACTGACTGTAGACAAGGGTGAAGGGGATGAGAGTCACACTAGTTGCGGACTAGATATTTCAGACGAGGAGAGACAATCCTTCTGTGGGAAAGACATAATAGGTGCATGTGCCCCCGAGGGAGGCCTGCAGGCAGACAAGGAAGTAAGATGTCTGATCTAGAGCAACGTAAAGAAAGAACATCAGATCCTATAGGATATCCAGAGTGCCCTGAAGGACGACTGTATAGCAAGAAGGGAGAATCACCGCCATATGTAAACAGGTAAAGGTCACTGCGAGGAAGAAGGCAATCAGGAACTATTGTACCCATTATGGATAGGCAGACAATGGGAGCCAATTGAAAATCGAGATGTATGCAGTTTCCCTTATTGGAAAAATGGGGGCGAGACCATAGTATATTACATGGCCATAGCTGGATAAAGATAATTTGAGGTGCAAACTCCCCAGTTTAACGGCGGGTGCGGGAAGAAAAAATGACAGGAGGAAATACCTTAGAAATATGAGATATTAAGAGTCTCCTAGCAGCTAATCTTGAGGAAAGAGCTGATGACATTTGGGTGAGAGCAGGCTATTCAAGTGTCACGGCACAAAATACAGCGCACAATGGAGCGCCATTTAATAATTGTAGGGCTGGAGAGCTCTCAGAGTACAGTATCCCGATGTATCAGACATGGATGCGATTATGACACGTAAAATGAAAGAAGATGAGGATCCTCTTGCTTACATTCAGGACATTCAAGAACACTGGACTCTTGAAATACGCGAGCCGTGCAGAAAAACAGAGGCAGTATTTTACCACATTTTATGTCAGGGATTGCCTGAGCAGGTACAGAGGCAACCAGTGCTTAATTTGTAAAAAAATAAGTGCCAGTGCCCAAAAAATATTGGCCCCATAATTGCGGGCGCGGCGCCGCCCTGCAGTGCGGACGCGCCGCCCCGCGCCAGATGCCAGTTCAGTGCTAGACCTACCTATATCGGCCCACCAGCAGCCCATCACACTGCTGCTGCTCCATGTCACATGTTTGGCGCTGCAGCAACAGCTGGCACAGGCTAGTAGTGGGATGGATGGGGAAGGGCACACATTGGTTGAGAAAGTATAATGCTTTAAAGTTGGAAAACACTTACTTGTTATGGTAGGTGTAGTGGTTCCAGCATTCCGGCAACCCCAGAGGCAAAAGAGTGCATTTGAACAAACTTCTAAATTCTAGACCACACTCGTTAGACATCTGGACCATATTTGCTGTCCTCGAAGTGATAATGCATTTGAAAATTGTTGCAAACCTGTGGATGTTATCTTATTTGTCAATTTTGCAGAATGACCCCCCCATTGCCCACACCCTCCCACCGCCCTGTTTCCCAAATGGCTCTGAGTGTATCTGAGTGCATCTCTGGTGGATAATTAGCTAGCCAACAGCTGTTAAGGTGACAAATGGTGGGAAAGAACCAGCAGTATAAACCCCAGCCAATGTGTCAAAAATATTGTGGTACATTAGCATGCCCCACAGTCCAAGCACTATGCTGCACCGCTGCACGGCATGTGTGTGGCACCTCAAATAACGATTTTAAAACCACTGGTAGTCTGGGTTGCACTATTATTCAGACTGCACAGGAAGAATACACATCTTTTCAAATAAAATTTTAGAGCACAATGCAGAACATTAGACTGATGTGATTTTTTTCTGGTTAAGTATTCAGAAATGTATTTTCTCATGTGTTGCATTCTGATGCATACTTCTTGTAGCACAATAATCTTCTCTGGACATTTTGACTAGTATAATATTCTCATTTTTAGGCACACTAGTTGGATAGTTTGAGTTTGTTCTTTTGTCATGTACTGCACACATATACACTTTAGCACAAAATTCTCAGAGAAATGTTTCTGATACAATATTAGCACTGTGGTGGCCTAGTGGATGTGCCCTGCACACGCAGCAGACGTGCCTGTGCAGGGGATGCAATGCAGGACTGGGCATACATGTTCACCTCTAGCAAATAAGGCATATTGAGCAGCGGCGTGAGGGGTCAAGAGTATATCTCCTCCACAGGCAATTAGCATACCATTTGATTAGTGGGACAGTTCAAATCCGGATCCCTCTTAGCATTCCACATTACCCGATTTGTGAACATTTTGTTGTATGGATGCAAAAAACCACCATAGTGGCGCGCCATGATCTGATTAAGTTGATAAAGTACAGGCCAGGGTGATCAACATTGAGCCATGCAGAGTGCCACGCTTCCACCACCGTTCCTCCAAAATCTAGGAAAGTGGCCAATGTCATGTCCACAGTGGAAATCTGTGTTTGACAGCACTGAGCACTCAGCGGGAGCCATTACAAAGCACCCAGTTGAAAAAAAATCAATCTTGGGTGTGTGCATAACAGTGGGAGCTAATTTAGCAGTTTATACCAAAACACTTACTCCACTCGCAACAGATATGCTTTGGCTCTGCAACGCATAGTCCCACGGATCATTGCAGACCTCTTGTTGCACACACATTCGCGCATGCACCATGCTGAAAGGAGTTTATATACCTGTTCCTCCTTGCAAATCACACGGGTGCGACACTGTTTTGAACCACTCCACAACTGAAGCACTTTGCCGCATCAGCACATCACGGCTGACCCTCTCACTTTTTTTCACGAAGCGAGATATGACTAAGTAGGTTTCCTGCATGTGAATACAAGACAGGTGTTCTGGACTCAAAAACAAGTGTACATGAATGGTGCAAAAATGTCTGACTAATCAGGACAAGGACACACGTAGTGTACATAGATTATGAGATGTGATGGATAGGATATCATAGCACACATTTCTCAGCAGCTAGGAAGAAGGGCAGATGATCGTGGTAAAAAACAATGTGGGCATTCTGGCCAAACGGAAGCGTCCCCAAATACAAATTACGGCAGGTGGAAAGGACACATTCACAGAAGCCAAGAAAAGGTTGGAGAAAAGGTCTGACGGGCACATAGCTCATTCTGTGTTATTCATACACTATTAGAAATGCATAAATACGGAATTTGTGGCCATGTATTGTCCCCCCCAGGCAGCCTTGGTCGTCCGACTCCAAGTCCGACCAAGGCTGCCCGGGGGCGGGCGCTTTCCGCACTTCTTCATCTTCGCGCTGCTCGGCTTCATTGCGGCGCCGGGGGCCAGCAGGCAGTGGCCGCACTGGCTATGGGATCATCTGCATCATCAATATTGATGCATCATGCATATCCTGATCCCATTAGCCAGTGCCGCCGCCGCTGGCCCGCTCGCATTTGCCTGGCGGGCCGCGGCCTGCTCGCATTTGCCTGGCGGGCCGCGGCCTGCTGGAGTTGGACTTGCGCTCAGGCCAGGCCCTGGCGCCAGCCCGGCTGCAGAGCAGGCAGGGTGGCCACCATGGGGCGGGCAGCCGCGGCGGCAGTGGTGGCACACTGTGCACACACACTGCTGCGCAGTGCGTCTGCAATGCAAGCAGCATTGCATTTGCACGGTGCTGACGCCACACGACACCAGCGGCCGGGCTGGGTCAAAGTTGGGGGGGAGGGTGCGGCGGGGGGGTCTACTCTGCACTCGCAGTCATGGATCATGGCATGGCGCTCTGCACACGGCCCACCGCCGTGGAACCGAGCATGCATACATACACTGAGCATGCATAGATACATTCATACATTTCACGGCGGCGGGCGGAGACACGGCACTGGACAGTGAGTCCAACAGTTAACTTCTTTCACTTATCGTTATACCGCCGGCGGCGCTGCGTTGTTCAACTAAACTTAGGCCCGGACGCGGAGGCGGAGCGGAGCACACACAGAACACAAGTTTCAAACACACCACGCCTTAACAAGTGTGCTGCTCACTGCCTGCCTCTGCTCAACAACAGACCCACATGACATCCCCACCCCCACACACCGACGTCATCTTGTCACGGGGAGCCTGGAGTGGAGTCAACAAGTTAACAACACAGCCAATGAAAACTGTGCATTCTGTGTGACTTTACAGAATGTATCAGATACTACATAGTAACACAGAATGTTGAATTTCATTGGCTGTTTGTTGTTGTTGTACTCTGTAGGCCCAGCCAGCTAGGAGCCAGCCATGTCTCTGCAAGGAGAGCAGGCTGAGCAGCAGCCCAGCATCACAATGATTTATGATGATACATCAAACTGTTTAAGTGTGATTGAACAAACAAAGGAATTACACGAGCGCCAGACGCCCAAATGATGTTCCGGTCCCCAAAAAAGAGTTCCGGTGTTGGGAACTGGCAACCACCCCCACAAATTAAGCACTGGAGGCAACTCAAGAAGCACGTGAGAATGGAAGCAAAGCCATGGGCTGAAATACAGTTGACTATAGTGCATCACTTTTGGCCGTTACAGGAGAAAAACAGGAAGAAACAGGAAGAAAGACAATGCTAGAAAGTGAGCACATCGCAGGCAAATAATCAGCGCCCGATGGACCAATGAGGGAACAGGTTTGTACCATGAGGTAGAGGCATGGGCTTCAGAGGAAGGGGTGGATTTCAAAACACTCAAAATGTGTTTCAGAATGTGCAGAATGAGAATCAGATTGTGCATGGAGGTTTCAACGAAGGGGGACTAGGCAGACGGGCTCCTCATATATGTTGGACAAGTGGGATGACATGGCACATTGTGTGCGTATGCGGAAGCCAATGGTATGTACAAAATGGCCAGTTCTCAAGAGGGGGGACAGCTTATCCTCCAACATATAGCTCACAAGCTAGTGAAGGATTCGCCCAAGATCAGACAGTGTATCAGGCACAAATTCCTCAAATGCAAAGCAGGCACAGCAAGCACCATTGAATCCACTGCAAGAGCAGTCACAGCACACCCCTATGCAGATACAGCAGAACGCAAACACAGGACAATTACTGACACCTAGGATGGAGGGTGTCAATGTGGTGGGAGGGAATCCTTTCACAGGTACAGGGATATGCATGTATCCACAATAGAACAGCTCATAGGGTGACTTGATGTGTTCAGTACTATCTGTGACACCAGACCGCCAAAAAGAAGAAACGGGTGAAGTGGCGATAGGAGGCAAATCATTTTAAGTTTTTAGTAGACACTGTTGATTAAGTGGTGTTCTTTCTGAGCATTACATATTGGATCAGTAGAGAAATGGGAGATCGCACAGTGCATGGCGATAATGCAGCAGTGCCCAGGATTCTTTGATAAAGACTTCGAGAAAGTGCCAAGCATTTTATGGAGTACAGGCCCTTATGATGTAGGCCTATTAAGAGGAGTATGGGAGGTTAAAATAAAGCTGAAACCAGGAGCGACATCACCAGCCTCTCCTTTTCACATATTCACACTTCTTCAGGGTTCTCCCTCAGGAGACCGTCATCTCTTCAGGGATACATCACATAAGGTTTTCTCATTGGATACCTTGTCTCAAAGGTTCTTCATGGTACAGGAATCATTACTGGTATTGCACATGTCGCAATTTCCGGTTTCCAAAATACAGGCAAAACAGGGACGGGACTTCCTGCAGAGTCATTCAGCTGCTCCTTTACATTCCCCCCTCTGGTTGATTTATCAACCACTCCTTTACCAGTCTCCATATCCTGGTATTCTTTCTTGAAAAATTGCCTCTTTGGAGTCCAGACCTTCATCACTCCCTTTAGAGATCTGGCTGATTTTACATGTTCTTCAATGATCCAGGTCATATGGCTGCATTGCCCATTCGAATTATGTAGATCCATCATCCCACATACTTCCTGTGAATCCTTGGAGGAAGGAACTTTGTTCCCTCTAGTGCTAAAATGCTGCTCACTATGTATTTTCTGATCTTCATCTGTCAGCCACTTGGGTCCAACCCTGATTCGACATCATGACCTTCATTCCTACTGCCTTCTTGGCTGTTTTCTTGTTCTGTGTAATCATTGTCCTGATCACACAGAATCCAAACATTATCATCACCAATACTGCTCCCAGGTACTTGAAGATATTCACCATCCATTGTGGAACCCACGAGAAGATAGATACAAACCAGCTATCATCTGCAATATCTTCTGTTCATCTTCCATCTTGTTGTGCAGGTTCGTCAACAACGTTATGGCCTCTCTCAAGATCCTATTCTCGTCATCATGAGAAGGTATGAATGTGCAACATGATGGCACGATTTTTGAAAAAACACCTCTATGCATTACTGTGATCATATCAAGGTCATATCTGTTCTGGAGGGTCATCAGCCTTATGGCCCTCAATTCTCCCTTGATCACGTTGAATCCCTTTGTGGTAGTATTGATCATCCACAGAAGTTCCTATCTGGTAATCTGCAGCCATTTGGCATTGGCCATCGTCTGGATCCCAGGAATAAAGATAGTAATGAATATCGCTGAAGTCTGGCTGAACAACCTGTTTTCATATGGAATGGCATGGAAGCCTTCTATTGATTTGCTGAAGAGTAATTCTCTCTCCTTGTCTGGTTGAGGACTTCTAGTGAATTTCTCTTCCTCAAATGGGCAACTGCTTTTGGAAACTCTCCAATATTCAGGTCACTTTTAGAAATCACTAACACCCAAAAATGTATGAGTACCAAGGAACACATCCCTCCCCAATCCTCGGGCTGCTTCATGTAAACTCTGGATCCACAAGCCCATTATCGATCCATCAGGACGGCTGTCGCTGCTCCCATTATAATGACATTGATTGGAGTCTTGCAGCATTTATTTCTTACCACATAATTCTTTCCCTTTCTTTGAAAGCACAATGTCACATTCATCAATGGAACCAACATCATTCATCTTCTACCCATAGCAACAGTCTGGCGTGGTTAGCCCATCACTTTGAACAAGTATTGTGCACTCTCTGTACTTCTGGCAAATATTTTGTCTTCAATAGATGAGCTGTGCAGGCCATTAGGCTTCCTTCCCATTCTTTTGTGGATTTCACTTGTCCATAAATTAAAACTTGTGTTTGTTCCCACCATCCAGGCCATCCTGCTATTTCTGCTCTATCAGGGCAATTCAGTCTCTTCATCTCCGCAACTACCACCTCTTCATGTCATTTCTCAGGATATGTAAGCATCTTGCTTTTCCACACAGGTTCATTTTCCATCTGTGTAGTCTTGATATAATCATCCTGCAATGGAAATGACCATTTCAATCTTCATCGCAGAGTGGCCCAGCTTCCTTGAAATTGGCAACCTGTTGTCATGCATCCTGCAAGATGAACGAGACATCTGGCATTGTAATCTGGAATTTCTCTAGAAATGAAAGTTTGTGTCACATCCATGGCCTAGGGTATGAGCGTGCAGATTTAGCAACTCTCCTTAGATCTCTTCTCTCCCACCTTTTTCATGCGCTGATACCACATGTTATTACCCAAGTGTGCTGTACTGTCTAGATATGTGTTTATCCCTTCATTATCTTCCTCTGCATTTCTCTTGCTTCTCACTACTACCGAATCAGTGCTCAAATAATAATCATGAAGTATATCATAAAGAGTTATCTCTCTGGAGAGACCCATAGGAGTCTCTACCTTAATGGAAGTGAATAAATCAAGAACAGTACTTGTAGCAGGAGGAATCACAGTAGTCACTGTCTCAACAGGAGCCTCAAGGAAATAGGGAATGATAAACAGAAGAAAACAGAAAGACACTGAGTATGGTGGTACATACGTATATAATAAACCAACATATCAATTCCCACCATTTGTGACATTCTGGACTTAGTTGAGCTTTCTCATTTTCTAAAACAGTGCCACTTTCAATATTTCTCCTTAGTGTAGGCAGTTTTTAGGATCCTGTAAAAACATGTGGATATCCACATCTCTTCTGACAAGTGCAGGATAAACTCGAAGAATAAACTCAAAAATAGCAACCATGATACGATGCACATTACTTTCGGGGAGAACCATAAACTCAGTCAAATAAGTATTCAGTAAGAAATGAATCGGGGTACTGCTCTCTTTTTCCAATTATAGTAACCAAATTTGAAATCCAATTCATTCATATTTGTAATGTGTCAGCTTTCTAAAGTTAATTTTCAAAGAATTCTGTGGATCAAGAAATGAATTTGAATACCTGCTATAATATCTATAACGAGTGTTCAGTGAGAACCACAGTCAAAATTAAAATCTGGATCTATTAGTCAATCCGTTGGTTCATTTTCCTTTTTCCTCATCATCAATCGAGTCTGCACATGCTGAAATTCTTCTTTTTGTCTTACTTCTGGATCTATAGTTGGGGTTGTGATGGTCTCACTGGTGTAGAACTTGGTGTCATTGAGATGAATCCAAGCTCGTCTGTCTTAAACTTTTACTGCTGAGGGAGTAATGTCCTTCACAATGTACGCTCCGATTAATCTTGGATTGTGCAACTTTCTAGTAAAGTTACAGATCAGCCCTGTATCTTCAGCAAACAGTTTAGGTGGTGATAATAATTCATAAGATGTGGCTGCTCAATGATTTTTATCTGTGTTTTGAGACCAACCCCCCTGACGCTTGAGTTGATCTGAAATTACAGAGATACTAGCCGTCATACATGTCAAATATTCATTTAATTCATTTCCTAACATGTTCGAAGTGCTTTGGGCATCACTTCTACTCCTCAATGGAGGACTTAAAGGCATTTGCATTTGTCTTCCTGTCACTAGTTTGTGGGGTGTGAGGTGGTGGTCCGACCCAGGTTGATTCCTTAGGGCATATAAAGCCTTAGGGGAGACAATATAGCCATCCCTTTTTCAGTGTCAATTTAAGGTTGGCAACTCTTTCCTTTGGAAGGCTGTTGAGTCTCTCACATAGACTGTTTGCTTGCGGTTGATAAGCAGAAGAAAATGTGTGCTTAATATTCATCAATAATCCTATTTGTTCAAAAAATTAATTAACAAAATGTGGCCAATTATCGGATCTCAGCAACTCACACACTCCCCATCTTGGAAAGACTACACGTACTAAATACTTTGCTGGTCAAGTGGCATCAGGGTGTGTACAAGGACCAGATTCGATCCACCTGGAGAAGGGACACACCACCACTATAAGATACCTGTATCCATTACATACTTACAACATATCAAAATAATCGATATGTAAATGCTGAAAATGACCATTCAGTTGAGGAATTACTCCTCTAATCATCCGCAGTGTATGACCAGCTGTACACTTTTGACATACGTCTCTGTTTATTACCTACAATGCAACGTGTTCTAACAGGTTCAGTACAAAACAGCCTTCTGCAATTGTTGCACCGAGACTCTTCCTAGTTACATGTGCAGGGTAGTGTAGCTGTTCAAGCGCTACCTTTAACAATGATACTGGCATCACTGACTTTCCAGTGCTGTCCTGCGCCATAATGCTGCTGTAGGGGATAAAGAGCACCCCCTGTTTTTCCATAATCTTAAACCACCATTAAGTGGGCTATTTGTAAATGATGAAATCCTGCATTTACTACCCTACTCGTAACTACCTTCTCCTTAACATCTGGAGTATCAAAACTTGAGATATCTGGTGAGTATACAACCCTTTTGGCTCCTGCATCTGTGGCTTCATTCCTGCAAGAGATAAAGTCAGTTTGCTTAGTATGCACTGAATATTTCTCATATTTAATCGGGAAGAAGTTTTCCAAGGCCTAAATTGACCAAAATTGAAATTATGTTTGACAAATCAAAGATACACAGTAATTCAACATCGACTATCTCAAGAGTTTTTTTGGGACAAAAGTTCTACCCATTTATTCCTAGTCCTGACCAGTCACAGGACATATCCCCAGTTAGCAAGTTACCCGTAAACTCAACACCAGTAATTGGATTGGCCAAAGCGGTTGAAGACTGGACATCATAAATGTTCCTATATTTAACTATGATTATAGTTACTGGGAGTTGTAGTGCCTTAATAAGTCTGTCCAATAATGATGCATGCTGCACTGCAGTGCCATCCACTCAGAGGTAGTCCCTCCTTTTCCAATGTCCTAGCCCTGGTGTATAGTTGACATCACATAGGCAGAGTCACTGTACACCGTCACTTCCTACCCATCATGTTTTTCGAGCATGACAATAAGCGCTACCAATTCTGCCACTTGCGCTGAAAAGTGAGATGGTAGTCTTGCACTTGCTACAACCTCAAATTCACTGTTTGCTTTATGCCTCACTACAGCTGCACCAGAATGCCTTTCTCCACTTGTTTGATCAATTTTCGAAGAACCATCAATGAAGAGAATTTCCCCTCCTGACAATGTGTTCTCTTTTAGGTGCTGTAAGTCATCATAAAACTCTTCATAGCTTGCGCAATCATGCAGATGCTCACCCTCTGCCACTGACTCAGCTACAAATGTGGCATGGTTCACTATTTTACACCTGACAATTTTTATCGCTGGGTCTGATATGATTACTTCATATACAGAAGCTTTCTGAGATGTCAATGTACCTTTAGGTTTCTCCAAAATGGCAAACAAAGCATGCTCCACAAAAGGCATCGTAGAACAACCCATTACAATGTGTGTAGATTTCTCAATTGCAAATGCAGCGGCTGCCAATGATTCTTTGCAATGAAAATGCTCTTTGATAGCCAGGTCTAAAATCCCACTGTAATATGTCAGAGGTCTGTACACTAATGTAGTACTCTGTGTAAGCCCTGCTGTAATAAGTGTCCCATTTGTATGTGAAAACAAGAAAAACCCCTCTGCATAATTTGGAATTCCTGAAACAGAAGCTGTAAAATTGCTTTCTTCAACTCTTCAAATTCTCCCTCCATTTCATCAGTCCATTCTATTTTCTCCTTACTCACCTGTGCATTCTTCAAAGCCTGTATAAGAGATATTGGGCCTCATTACACGGACGGCGGTAAGGGTTAACGGTCACCGTTAATGGCAACGGTGACCGTTAACCCTTACCGCCGTACTACAAGGTCCCTTTGCGGGTTGGAGGATTTAACGCCTGCTTCTTGCAGGCGTTAAAATCCAACCCGCTAAGGGACCTCGGAGCTAATTACGGCAACCGTAATTTACGGTGCCGTAATTAGCGCCTTCCCCATCCCCATTATGCCCTATGGGGCAAAAATGGGAATGGGGAAGGGCAATGGCGGAAAGGGGATTTACCGCCCCTCCAACCTTGGAATGGGGCGGTAAATCCCCTTTCCACCAAGGCGGTGCCGGTATTTTACCGGCATGAGCCATGGCGCTAATAGCGCCATGGCTCACCGCCTACCGTGTAATGAGGCCCATTGTGTATGAACTATATTCAAACACGCATGCACTTACATAATTACATAATCCCAAAAAGAGATGCATCTTCTTCACCGTGTGCGGTTTTTCAGTTTTCATGATCGCTTCAGCTCTTTCAGGTGTTCCCTTCTTTCCCTCATGTGAGATCAAATGGCCTATGTGCAACACTTCTTCTTGACAGTTCTGTAACTTTTCTTTGTCTAACTTGTATCCCTTGTTTGCTAAGATAGTCATCAACTGAATCGAGTCCTGCCTGGACTCATCTTCTGTGGTGCTACAAATCAAAATATCATCTACATACTGTATCACAGTGCTTTTCAAATCAATATTGCCTTGGTCTATCTGTAGGACTCTGTTAAAGATCAATGGAGACTCATAGTACCCTTGAAGCAGCATCGTATGTTTTAGACGAGTTTGGCAAAACGTAAATTAAGTTAAATCTTGTGAGTCTTTCTGTAACGGGATTGAGAAAAACACATTTTTCAAATCAATCACCATAAAACACTCCGCTTCTACTGGGATACTGCATAGTATCATCGCTGGATTAGGAACTAAAGGGAACTCTGCCTTTACAATTTGGTTAATCGGTCTCAAATCTGGAATACATCTCCACGACCCTCCCTTTGATTTCTTCACAGGGTACACTGCGGAATTGCTTAATGATTCTGACAGTACCAGAATACCTTTCTCCATCAGTGCTGAGATAGTGTTAAAAAATCCCACATCTGCCTCTCTAGACATTGGGTATTATCTTGCTTGAGGTAAATTCGCTCCTGGTTTTAGATTTATTTTAACCTCCACTACTCCTTTTGATAGGCCTACATCATAAGGGCCTGTAGTTCATAAAACGCTTGGCACAATCTCCAAGTCTTTATCAAAGAATGCTGGGTGCTGCCGCATTATCGCCATGCACTGTGGGATTTCTCTTTTCTCTGTTCTGATCCAATATATAATGCTCAGAAAGAACACCACTTCATAATCTGATGGATCATCTGTAAACAAATCATTGTCAGTGACGTCAGTCAACCTGCACCCTTCCCCTATGGCAAATCGCTGTTCTCCATAGCCTACACTCATCATCCGTTCCTTTGTGCATTGCCATTTCCCCTTCTACTATGGCTGCTTCTAATTCTAGGGGCATGGTCTGTGTCCCCTCTTTGTCCATAGGTATCTGTGGTCTAAACAAAAATTCATCGGGTATCCCCATAGTCCTTCCCACTAAGTCAGATAGCTATGTTAGCAGAATGTTCAACCCAGGAAGGAAAACTTTGGGTTCTATAGGCACACCTTGCAGAGCCATTTGCCCTGAGAATGGCAATATACATTTGCCCACATTCATATATTGTATCACAGGAGTGGGGCACACTGTACCTTTGTCAGTAAAAGAAATTGTCATGTTAAGTTTTGTCATAAAGTCTCTTACAAAAATATTAACTGGTGTCTACAGTGAATACACCAATGGAACAGACACGTCACATTCTCTTATAGAGACTGGCAATTAATCAGTAAAAGGAACTCGATTTGTAGCTCCAGAGAATCCTTGAGCATTAATGGCATTTCCCGACATTGGAAACTTTCCCTATCATATACATGAATGAGTTGCACCAGTGTCTACTAAAAACGAAAAAGATTTGCCTCCTATAGTCACATCAACCCTTGCTTCCTTTTGGGGATCTGGTGTCACATACAGTACTCACATCAAGACGCCCTGTGAGCTGTCCTATTGTGGATACATGCATACCCCTGTACCTGTGAAAGGATTCCCTCCCACCACATTGACACTCCCCACCTGGGAGTCAGTAATTGGTATGTGTTATGCGTTCTACTGTATCTGCATGGGGGTGTGCTGTGACTGCCCTTGCTGTGGATTCAATGGTGCTTGCTGGGCCTGTTGCATTTGTGGCACTTGTGCCTGATACACTGTCGGATCTTGGGCAAATCCTTCCCTAGCTTGTGAGCTATATGCTGGAGGATAAGCTGCCCCCCTGTTGAGAATTGGCCATTTTGTACATACCCTTGGCTTCCGCATACGCACGTAATGTGCCATGTCATCCCACTTGTCCAACATATAGGAGGAGCCCATCTGCCTAGTCCCCCTTGGTTGAATCCTTCTTTTGCACTCTGATTCTCATTCTGTGCATTCTGAAACCCATTCTGAGTGTTTTGAAATCCACCCTTCCTCTGTAGCCCATTCCTCTACCTCGTGGTACAAACCTGTTCGCTCATTGGTCCATCAGACGCTGATTATTTGCCTGCGATGTATTCACTTTCTAGCATCATCTCTCTTCCTGTTTCTTGCTGTTTTTCTCCTGTAACAGCCAACAGTGATGCACTATTGTCAACTGCATTTCAGCCCATGGCTTTGCTTTCCATTCCAACTTGCTTCTTGACTTGTCTCTGTACCTGCTCAGGCAATCCCTGACATAAAATGTGGTAAAATACTGCCACTGTTATTCTCCATTGCTTGCACATTTCAAGAGTCCATTGTTCCTGAATCGCCTGAATGTAAGCAAGCGGATCCTCATCTTCTTTCATTTTACGTATCATAATCGCACCCATGTCTGATACATTGGGATACTGTATGCTGAGAGCTCTCCAGCCTTACATTTATTAAATGGTGCTCTCCATTGTGCGCTGTATTTTGTGCCGTGACACTTGAAGAGCCTGCTCTTGCCCAAATGACATCAGCTCTTTCCCCAAGATTAGCTTCTAGGAGACCCTTCATATCTCCTATTGCTAGGGTATTTCCTCTTGTTGTTTTTTCTTCCTGCACCCAACGTTAAACTGGGGAGTTTGCACCTCAAATGATCCTATTCATCTGTGGCCATGGAATATACTGTGGTCTCGCCCCCCCCTTTTTCTATTAAGGGAAACTGCGTAAATCTAGATTTGCAATTGGCTCCCATTGTCTGCCTATCCATAGTGGGGGCAATGGTTCCTGATCACCTTCTTCCTCGCAATGATCTTTACCTGTTTACATATGGAAGTGATTCTCCCTTCTCGCTATACGATCGTCCTTAAGGGCACTCTGGATATGCTATAGGATCTGACATTCTTTCTTTAGGTTACTCTAGATCAGACATCTTACTTCATTGTTTGCCTGCAGACCTACCTCAGGGGAAAATGCACCTACTCACTCTTCCCCATGGAATGATTTTCTCTCCTCGTCTGACATATCTAGTCCCCAACTAGTGTGACTCTCATCCCCTTCACCCTTGTCTAAGGTCTGTCTACTTATACACAAGAATCTATGCTAAAGACTGAATGGATTATTCTTTTCGCTTTGTGATTGGAAGACTAGGGTCTCCCTTCTCTCGGCTTCCCGATTAGCCACCTTCTCTTAAGTCTTTATAGTCTTTATCAATCCTATCTCTGATGCTTCCTATATTGAAGTGCTCTTCTAGCTTCTTGCACACCACCTGTTACATGCAGCAAAGACAGCTCTTTGAGCTCAAACATACAAAAATATTTTGTCCTAGACAAAATATCTACACTCCAGGCCAAAATCAATGCCAAAAAAAACAGCCTCCTTCCCAAGGCTCTGCCCAACTCCCCCTTGGACAAACCAAACCTAACTTCACACATCCTTATACCTTTCAGTTTCTCCCCCATTTGCATCCCCGAGGTAGAGAACATCATTAGTAAACTCAAACATTCTAATTGCCACGGTGACACCTGTCCAGCTCCCATTATAAAGGAGGCCTCCCATGAGCTAGATCCTTTCATCACGGTGCTAATCAACACGTCATTCAGCACAGGCACTGTGCCGTATAACCTGAAGGATGCTTGGGTCATCCCTCTTCTCAAGAAACCCTCACTTGAGCCAAATTTACCCACAAAATACAGACCTATAACAACTGTGCCGCTCCTGCTAAAAAAACTAGAAAGTGCAGCTTACTTACAGATCCAGGACTACTTGGAACGTAATAACCTCCTTGGTCTCAGACAGTCGGGCTTATGCCTCAAGCACGGAACCGAAACTGCCTCACTAGATCTAAAAACTCAAATTGAGGACCTGAAAGACAATAGCAAAATCGCCCTCCTCTTACTACTGGACCTATCGACCACTTTCAATTTGGTGAACCACCATATCCTGTGGCGTCACCTCAAAGTCACAGCCCACTTCTCAGATAGAGCCACCACCTGGATCAGATCCTTCCTGGCCAACAGATCCATGAGAGTCTTCTCTCTGCCTCAGCTGAACCAGCTCCAGTTCTCTGCGGTGTCCCCCAAGAATCTTGAGTTTCACCTACGCTTTACAATGTGTTCACAAAACCCCTCTTTGATATACTTGACTATTTGGGTGTCACCTACACCAAATATGCAGATGACACCCAAATACTAATCCCTATCTCGGGCAACCATACAGCTGACACCAAAGCCTTAAAAGACATTTACACGATCATCCAGGCTTGGATGGCCCAACATGAGCTTTGTTTAAATGATGATAAGACAGAGCTCCTCATCCTGGGTTTCCCCAATCACCTGGGCCGATAAGACCCTACATTCAAGTCCTTTGTTATCAATGGCAACACTATCAAGGTGACTAACGATACCAAAATGTTAGGTATCTATCTCAACTCCACTTCATCTCTCTCTCGAGACAAACTAACGCTGTGGTATCAGCATCTGCATACACCTGCAAACTCATCACTGCCTGCCACCCATTCATCACCACAGCTAAGTGCATTACGCATTGGTTGTGCATTGGTTGTGGCCAGGACCTAGAGTCTTGGGTGCATGGCCAAAGGCCATGCACCCTTGACCGAAGTTATAAGCACTGAAGTTATAAGGCAGCATGGGTGTGATATGGTGCAGTGGTTGTGGTTGTGATATGCTGCAGTGGTTGTGGCAGAACCTAGAGTCTTGGGTGGATGGGCAAAGGCTGTAGGCCGTAGGCTTTACACCCAAGACTCTAGGCCCTGACCACGACCACCGCAGCATATCATACCCATAGATCACACCCATAGAATTTAATATCTATCAGGTGGTTGTGGGCAGGGCCTAGAGTCTTGGGTGTAAAGTCTACGGCCTACGGCCTTTGCCCATGCACCCAAGACCGAATTTATAAGCACTGAAGTTATAAGCCAGCATGGGTGTTATATGATGTGGTGGTTGTGGGTGTGTTATGCTGCAGTGGGTGTGTTATGCTGCAGTGGTTGTGGCAAAGGCCATGCAGTTAAGGCTTAAGTTATATGCTCTGCAGTTATAAGTCAACATGGGTGGCTTAGAACTTCGCTCTCCCTGGATGAATTCTCACTAAACTTTGCAGAAAGTATGATATGGGTGGGCCCATATAGACAGTTAAAATGTTTGATTCTATGGGTGTGATCTATGGGTGTGATATGCTCCGGTGGTTGTGGCCAGGGCATAGAGTCTTGGGTGCATGGCCAAAGTGTCATGATGCCTACCCCCGGGGATCCAGACCAAGTCCAGCAACCCCGGAAGCAGGCATCAAGTTATCCCAAGCAAGCCCAACAACCCCTGCTAGGGGCTATTTGGGTGCAGCCCTGGCGTCTATGGCGCCAGGCTCATATGGAGAGTCAGTCCTGGCGCAGACCATGCTGCAAACTTACCTGATGCAGACCATGCTGCAAGAGCTCCAAGACAAAATAGGCTTGGAAGGGACTACTTTACCTAGGGACTATTTTTTACTTGGGTGGGGCTGGGGAGGAATACTTTCCTGGGACTACTTTGGAAGCTATTTAAACCACGCCCGAAGAGCAGCACACGCTTCGCGTTATTCTGCATCCAGCAGCGTAACGCTCACTGTGCCTGCAAGTCTGCATCCAGTCTTCTGCTACGCCCGCCTCGAGTTTGGAGCTCCTAGAAAAAGGGAGAAAGAAGGAGAAAAGGTTAGAACAAGAGCAATACCTTTGATCCTTACCTGAATTCCCAATCCATCGTGCCTTCGAGCTGGAAGAAAGAAGTTATTTTATGCGTGTCGCCTCGCCTGCTGCAGCGCCGCGCTGAACTCACAGGCCTTCGCAACATCTTCACATTCCACTGCATCCTCCTGCTTGTTCCCGCCGCACTCCGGCACCTAAGGAAAAGACAAGAACAGCAAGGTGAGCCAAGGGAATACACAGAGGAAAATTAGTTACCCCCCCATAGAATTACCTGATTTTACCACCGGGGGTACTATTCCTCTTCACGGGTCGGCGCAGCTTCCACTGCATCTTCGCCGAACCCTGGCCTCTAAGGGGAAACAAAAGGACAGCAAGGTGAAACAAAGGGACTAACAAGGGGAACCCTCCTCACCACAATAGACTTACCTGATTTTACCGCCGGAGGTATTATTCCCCCGAGACTTCATACTTTCTCTCAGCGCCTGAATAAGGGAGAAAGCAACAGGTTACATATTGACATTATTTTATCGAACTGTGTTGGAAAATACAAATCCTTACCAGAATACTACCGATTGCCACAAGGAACTCTTCACTAGGGTCAAGCTGCAACCTGCAAGGAATCGGACAAGAGTGAAAGTTAGGCATTTGAACTCTTACGAACTTCATACTTACGGTGTCTTGCCGGGAATCTCGGAGTCAATATAGTTCTGGAACTCACCAATTCCTCGAGCCAGTGAAGCAACTGGTTATCAATGCGCCCCTGCGCTCAATGCAGGATGGAGAGCTCATCTTTTCAAACCATCAGGTGAGACTATAAGAGGGGACATCAAATGTGATCTGTGGGGAGAACAGCGGGGGCATGGGGATTTACGCTCAACTCCAAGGGTGGTTAATTCCCTTTCTCCATTTGCAGAAGAATATTCCTACGGGCCAAGCAAACAAAGCTAGGTGGGCCAGTCCAGTCCGTCATCTCGGCCCTTCGCATCACATTGGTGGAGACCGCAGCTGTCCAGTTCAGATCGACGCCTCTGTGGGAGCCAGGTGAGCGTAACACAAAGGCCATGCACCCAAGACCTAAGTTATAAGTACTGAAGATATAAGGCACCATGGGTGTGATATGCTGCAGTGGTTGTGGGCTGGGCCTATATTATTGGGTGCATGCACCCAAGACCGAAGTTATAAGCACTGAAGTTATAAGTCAGCATGGGTGTGATATGCTGCGGTGGTTGTAGGTGTGATGTGCTGCGGTGGTTGTGGCCAGGAGCTAAGGGTCACTGCCAAAGTCGTGATGAGGCCCTTTGTATTGTGGTGTATGGTTAGATGTTTGTTCAATGGTTCTGTTATGCAGCAGTATTTATGTGTTCTATTAGAATAGACTTACTGTTTGATTTGTTGAGATTGGATATATTGTTTTCATGAGTTTGGTAACTGGAGTACATATTCTTTTTCAATTTCTGTGATAAAAGAAAAGAGAATGTTAGTGTATGTATTTTATAAAGACTTATTACATTGCATAATAGACATTTCAGCTTTTTTCTTACCCTCATATTGAGTTTACAAACCAGTGTACTGTGCAATTTGCTCAGTTTCTGTGTTTGTTTTTCAAATCATTGGGTCTGTGGGAAAAAAAATCCATGTTTGATTAAAAAAAAACTTTTTTGCTATGCTAAAGTCTATTTGTTTGTTTTCAGTGTTCACTTGTTTCTGTTCTATCTGTTTGGTTGTTATAGAATCTTGGGCCAGTTAGATACCAGTTGGCATATACTAACAGTTTATAGTTTTTTAATTGAATTTTTGTTCATGTTTAAGTACAGATTAGTTATAAAATTTTGGTTTTAAGAAGATTAAATAAGCGTTTGTAAGATGTGCTGGTAATCTCTGCTTCAGAGTAATGGAACTATCATTACATTCGAACCATCCACATTTCTTTTTTATATATGCAGTGTAGTGACCTGCATTGGTTGTGGCTCCTGCATGGTAGATTATACCTGTTGTTGTGAAGGTTTTTTACCAAGGGATACTTGACCGTGTGTGAATCCAGTCAGCTTGCAGTTTTTGGTACCATCTGCATTTTAACGTAGAAGCATTAGTATTACATAGTTACTATATGTTTGTATTAGTAAGGTGGAGCAATTATCTGAATTGCAGGTAGTACATAATCTACCATGGTTTGCATTTTGTTCAAGTTGCTGAAATGGAACAGATTCACAATTAGGTATGGATACATACACAAAGAGCTCATTAGGGATTTGTTCCTGTGTCACATTGTTGCAGAGAGTGCATGTATGTTTCCACATGTATGAAATCTGGAAGATTTCATTCATAGGTATGTTTTTTTGTTTTCCAGTACTTGTAGTAAGTACATAGAAATTCTTGTGGATCTTCTTGTGAGTTTATAGTGAAGTTCACCATTCCAAAACAGTAGTCCAAGTCTTGTCTTATTCCATGAACAATATACGTGTTGTCAGGATTGTTTGTTGCGTTTCTATGAAGGACTAACATTTGCAAACACAATTGATCTGTACTGTGTAAGTAAATGTTGTCAACAATTGGTGGCAATTGAAATAGAATATTCATTGCTACATTTGCGTGGCAACTTACACCAGTTATATTTGAAAATTTGAATGGACCAGATAGTTCGGTGTCCAAGTCTTTTTTTCGGAGTGTGTGTTGCTTTTTTGAAGAAGTTAAGTAATAGGTTCTTCTTTGGTTGTGGTAATTGATGAAGTATTAGCTTCTTTTACTCTCTTTGTAGGATTTGCAGTCAGTTCCTGTTTCATTTCTGTTTGAATTAGTTTTCTTTTACAACATTTTCCTTTTTGTGGAACCGGAAATGTTTTTAGATGGGTGGTGTATATTGAACGTAGTCTATTGTATTCTAAAATGCAAGGAATATCAGCGTTTACTTTACTTGCATAGAAGTTGATTAGAAATAGACTGCCAAGATTTATGAATGGTGACTGCATATGCTAGAGTTGGAGAAAATTGTTCTCTGCGTACATACATGTCTTTGAAGAGAAGGAATCCAGCTGTTGAGTGCCTTATCCTTTTTATTTCTGAAAGCTTATCAAAGAGAATATTGACAACCAGAATTTTGTTGTCACGTGGGCATGTTTGAAAGCCAACAAATGTACCCAGTGCTCCATTAACTAGTCCTTGCTCCATGTCAAGGTTATGTTTAAGCATTACTCTACAGTTTAAGGATAATTTTAATATTTTCTACAAACCAGCTGTGTTGGAGATAGAATGTTGTCTTGTTGTGGCTTGTTGACACATGGGTAGTGCCATACCATGTACGTCTAGTTTGTCTGTTGCGGAAATTTCAATTATTGGTTGCATTTCTTTTTTCAACATTATTCCATTGTATTTGGAACAGCTTGCAAGAGTTGGCATTAAGGACATAAAATTGACATTTTTGTGCGCTAATTGTTCCATAACATCAGTAGCACATGAGTTATCTCCATAAAGTGCATTGATGTGCCGGGTTTTTAATATTGCTTGTGCTTCTTGAGATACTACACCAACTCTAATACATTTTAAAATGTTGGCGTAAGTGAGGTCTGCAGATTGGCACATGTTTTCTGTTAATTCTCTGTATTGGAAATGTTGCCAAAGGTTGACATTTCCTATGCTGCCAACAGTTTTACGGCAGAGTTTGTGTCCTATGGTTTCAAAAATAGGTTCACCTTTCACTGGTGTCAATTGAAAAAGAGCTCTGAAAACAATAATGTGTTTTCCTCTAAAGACCTCTTCGCAGTTTGTTTTAAGTACTTCTTGCAATCTGAGGTGAATCAAAGCCAATATTAGGTTGGAGACCATGCTCACTTCATCTATTAGTAGCATTATCATTTGTTATAACACTCTGCGTAGTTCCATTGCAGCTTCTGAACAAAGTTTGTAATAGTCTAATTTGTTTTGGTGTTTTACTGGAAAGAGTAGTAATCAGTGTAAAGTGACACTGCCTATGTTGTAGGCAGCTAAACCTGTGGGGGCAGTTACAACAGCTGACAGTTTGTTGTTTGTCAATTGTTGAAGGAACTTGCTGATGATTTTGATTAAGAATGTTTTGCCAGAACCAGCTTCACAACTCACGTATAGTAGTATAGGTTTTAAATTTTGGAAGGTACATTCTTTATTTTCATGTTGTACACCATGTGCAATTTTTTTTGTTACTTCTTCAAAAATGGTGCACTGCTCTTTGTTTACGTTTGATTGTAGTACAGTTAAGTCTTCTGTATCTTCTTCATAGTGACACATGGTGTTTTCTGCTTCAGGCATAGCTAATTCTGCCTCATTTGCTATTAGTGGCTGCCCCAGTGGTTCTTGGCTTCCGGTTACAGAAGGTTGACTACTGTCAGGAGTGCCCTTATCAGTTCGGCCTGGAGTTCTTCTTCATTTTGTTGTTCATTGTGCAACATTGTTTTGTACTGCGTGAAGTTTACATCAGTGATAGTGCTTTCATTTTCCTTGAAAGCATCTTCAAAGGAGTCATTGTTATCTAGTATCTCTTCTTCTTTTCTCCATGGTTTAAAATGTTGTAGCAGGGACATGTAATATAGTTCTTTCTGTTGAGGAGTTTTTAATGACAATTTGATATGATTAATTAAGCTTTATTTGGTAAATTTCACTAAGCTGCCTTCACAATCTGTCACTCTATATCTACCTTTTTGTTCATCGGGTTTTATATTAATTTTGTATACAAAGTTTTGGGCTATGTGGTATAGATACATGGTTTCCAAAGTGGTACTCCTGTTCGGTTAGCATGTGTCTAGTAAATTGTTTTTCAAAATGTCTTGGCTGTTGGGATCATTTTTGGCTATTGTTTCTATGTCCTCATATGATTTGAGATCTATTTTTCTAGATTTATCAGGACCAAGACTTAGCCATACTATATTTTTTAGATTATCCAATCAAAGCAATACCGGTTAAACGATCTGCAGCTTCATAGGAGCCACATTCTCTATGAGAGAGCATTTATGCCTAAGCTGTACAATTTCTGAGATATTGTTTTGTCTGATGATAGGTCATTCGAGAGGTCTTGAGGCTGTCACATATCGGGCAACTGCAGTGGAATTGGCTGCAATGTACTGCACATCTATGTTTGCATTCTATAAGAGGGCAATGATTGCATTGATATATTTTGATTCTTCTGTTCTTTTTATGTAATACGTGTTCTTAGGTGATTTACCTATAACACTATGTCTAACTGAAGACATGAAGTTGTTCTTTTCATCTGTTTCTATAACTGGTCTAGGGAAACCAATGCGACATTTGGCGTAGTATTTTCCTTTGTTTTTGTATTTGTGACGAAAATATTTGCCACATTTGTGTCTTTGAAATTGTACAGTTTGTGCATGAAGGTCACTATGTCTCGTTTGTGAAGGGATTTCACAAGTGACATATTTTTGGATTAACTGCAAAACAGTGGCATCACTGTCTTGACCAAATTTAGGAGCATCTTTAATCCATAAAAGCATGTGGATATGTGGCACTCCTCTGGCTTGGTATTCTTTTCTCCAAAAGAAGTGTTGCACTTCTCCGAGGGGAGGAACAGTTTTATTACAAATAAAGTGTAGCATAGCAATGAAACGATGTTAGAAATATCTTGAAACATTAACAGGATCTAGAGAGTAAAGTTATCCAGGTGTTAGTATATCTATGCGTAGGGAATCATGTAAATCTTCCCATGCATATTCTGCACAACTTAATGTAACAAACCAAGTGGGTGGACCAAGGTTTCTTATACAATGTACATCTCCGTGATATCGGAACGAGTACTCTTCTGTACCATGCATGTTTGCAAACAGATTTGTAATGACTGATTGTAACACCTGATCTTTTTCTTGCACTTTTTATATTAATTGTGTAGCTGACATATTTTGAAAGTGGGTCATGATTTCATATGTGTGCAACTCCGTAACATAGAGTTGCTAGTTCACTTTCAAAGAGTAGGTGGAATATGTATTCCACATTTTGTCTAAATCTGGGATCTTCAGAATACATTCGTAATGAGTAGTATTCTGATGCTGTTATCTGAGTGGGTCTATCATCGTACTTTCCTCATTTGCCAGTAGGAAATAGTAGAGGAAAAGCATGTGCTTCTATACTTTTTTCCCATATGCTCATTGGTGATCCCTTGGTTTGTCGCATTTGGTACGTTTCTAGTGCATCATTTATCGTGTCATAAGAGTGTAATGGATGAATTGTATAATGGTCTAAAATACTGGATACTGTAGCAGGATCTATAAGTTCAAATTGACCAGTTTCTGGTGACTCTTGAATTATTTAAGTTGTTTCCCTTAAGTTTTCTTCAATATTTATTTCTTTGTACTATTCATTATTGTCTTTTAGATATTGCAAGGCTTGTCTAACTTTATGTAAGTCCTCGAGTTGTTGCCAATTTCTTTTGTCTTTTGTTGGTACACCATTTACTAAGACAATTAAAGATTGTTCTGTTGGATGTTGCACTCCTAGAGTATGCACTTTCTTTCAGATCTAATGGTAACTAAACTACTTTGCCACTAATGCCTTTCACTAATTCAGAGGGAGGTCATTTTGCTGCTGTTTTTGGTTGAAGGCGTATTATTGCTTGAAACGGGTGCACTGTTTGAATTATGATGCTCTCATCTAAATTGATTTGTTGGAGGGGTTTTGGTAATGGGAATAATTCCAAGTTATTTGTGATAGCATGTGAAGGAGTTTGGTTGTTGTCAAGTTTTGTAGTGCAGTAACTGCAAAGTATTAAGGGGTCAGTTATTTTGTATTGTTTTCTGCTACAAGGTAGAGAGCTAATTCAAACCATTTGGAATCTTCATTATCTTCTACTTTGTATGTTACGTCTATAGTGTTTGTGTTACTTTCGTAAAAAGTTCTGCGACAACACACACACACACATGGTTTGGTACTTCAGCTGATGTACTTTTAAATTTTAGTATTTCTTTTTTGTATGTGTGTAGTCGAAGGTTGCCATGTGCAGAATTGTTGCTAGTGTGTTGTAAAGCTATTGCATTTTGTAAGTGGCTTTCACTTCCAAAATATTTTCTCTAGATACATGCGATTTCTTCTTGTAGGTCTTTTGCTGTACCATGTAGAAGAATGTTATTTAAATTGGCTAGTGCTAAAGCAGGACTTTTAGCATAGTACAGTTTCTAGACTAGATTTCTTATAGTTGAATAATGTGTTGATATCATTTTGATATCATGGAAGGTGCTTTTGCAAATAGGTCCTGAAATGCAGGCTAATGAATGTCCTTGTAGTCCTGTGTATTTGCGCACTGGACGGGTATCCATATTTTGCAGCACTTTTATTTTGATTTGTCTTTACCTTTCACATAATGATTGAGGAAATGGTGTAAAGATGTGAAAGATTTTTTGGGAATGTTACACATTGACGTGCATGGCCATTTGTATACTGGACGTTCTGGTTCATTCGAATGGAGAGGTAATTCTGAGTTTTCTGGGGATATTTTTGTAAGCAGTATTTCTTCCATTATGGTATTATTAATTTTTTCATAGCCTCGTCCACTGCTATGGATGGTAATTGTGTTTGTTTGGTTTTGTTTGTATGCTTCTTCATTAAAATATGGTTCTGTGGGGAAGTAGCTAATAACGGTACCGCAATTTGCGGTACCGTTATTGGCTCTGATTTCCCTTAACAGGTCCCGTCCATAATGCCTGGTCAGACCAGGCGTTAAAGGAGGGACCTGCTAAGGGAACTTGTAGTAGGGCGGTAAGGGATTACCGGCACCGGTCTCCTTACCAGTGCCCGGTATCCCTTACCGCCTTACTCATAATGGGGCCCATGGTGTGGACACACACGCATGGGCACTCACCGGACATTGTCTCAAGATCTGGTAGGTTGCCCGCGCCTTGGATCTGATCCTCTGCGATGAACCCTCCAGCGATTGCCTCATGTTCTGTGAGTTCATCCTCCTCTGGTGGTGACCCACTGCCAGTCACCAGAGTAGAGGCGTAATTAGAAGCCAGCTTGTTCTTTGCTCGGCGTTTGAGGTAATTCCAACGCTTTGAGCAATCATCAGCTGTGCGCTTCACAAATCCTAAGGAACTAATGTGGTCAGCGATACACTGCCAGTGGGCCCTATGCTGAGCAGGCGTAGTCTTGCACCCTGCCGTCACCAGCATGTCCCGGCCATGTTCCGACACGTAGCCCACAAGTGTGTCTAGTTCCACATTATTGAAACGTTGCTTCCTTGACGTGCTTGAGGGGCAAGCCGTGTCTGGGTCCCAGCCTGTTCTGCAAGAGCACGCTTCTTCTTCTATAGAGGTGGTGTGGACCCTAAGTTGCTTACACTGCTCCGGTCTGTAGGGGCTGAAGCACAGGTATACTGGGCACTGGAAGCAGGCAATGGCATGATGACCAATGGTCTAACTGCAGGCATTGGCTGCTGGGTGCTGTTGCCAGGACCAAGCGGCACAACTGCCTTGGTGTGAGGGGCTGGGACCAACACTGTCCTGGCTGTGTGACTCAGAGCCGGGGTGGTGTCAGCTGTAGCTGCCCCTGCAGCCTCCTAACCCTGGCTACTCGGGGCAGCAGATGGCATTGCTTCCCCAGATCCACGTGGCCTTGTGACACCAACTTTCACCTCCACACATGACTTGGACTTCATGACACAGAAGTCGGCCTGTGAGTCATCCCGTGCCTGTATTGTGACCGACCTGGGCCGGGCTAGCAGGGCCTGAGCTGGGATGGTGTCAGCTGCATCTCCCTGACCCACTGGGGTGGCATGGGTGTCCCTGAATGGTCTTGGACACACTGCCCTTTTGGGCCACCCTGCCCACGTTGCCCACCGCTGCCACCTTGGCCATCCACGCCACCCTGCTCATCCTGGCCACGTTCCCTACCGCGGACACCTCTTGGAGGTCAGCCAGCTTTGCCTCCCTTACCACTTGGTCTCCTCCCAACCATGGCACTGATGTACTTGTGAGGTGCCGAAAAGGTGAGGTGCAGAAAATAATTGTCCTTGGCAATTGGGGTGAAGGGGGCAGGGTTCTAGATGCAATAGATACCCCTGTGCTCCTGCAAGGCTGTCTGTGACCCTTGGGGGAAAATGATGGGTCACGCAATGCTTAGGAACCCCAAAAACAGAAACAAATGTGCAAGCAACCCCTTGGTACCTCACGTTCGTGGAATTAAGGACTCACAGTATGCTGTGGCACCCAGAAACACAAAAAATGCATACGCGTGGAACACGCAGGGTACAATGACCTCTGAATGGGTATGTGACACGGTAATACCCAAATTGACCTTTTACAATTGACCTTTTTCACAATTGACCTAATTATAGTGGTCCTAATTGACCTTCTGCACAAGTGACCTTTGTATTATTTTAGTTATTTTATATATGTATTGGGTTGGTTTTTGATTATAAATAATAAATGGGGATTGGGTGGAGGATTGCGGGGGATTTTGTATTGGGTGGAGGGGTTGTGGGGGGTTTCCCCCCGCATATATGTATGTCCTAATTGACCTTCTAAATTAGGTCAATTCTCCCAAGGTCAATTGTGAAAAGGTCAATTAGTATACAGCCACGTGACACACGGGGGAAACCACAGTGGAAAAATATGTGCTCAACTCGCCGTCTGCCTGGAAAATGTACAGGAAACACCCCCGCCAAAACAAGAAGTGAGCTCTACCGCAGTAAACAAGGAGTACGTACTGCAACCAATGTGAAGTAATTGCGTGTCAACTCGCAAGAAGTACAAGAATCACACGCTCGCTCTCCACAAAAAGCACATACAGGAAAATGGCGTCCTAAGCGGACCTTTAACCCGTGCGCATAGATAAGGGCCTTTCCTCAAATTACACGCACACATGCTGATTTTTCACGTGCAGAGTCATTCTGCATCAAGCTGGCCACGTAACAACACACTGAAGACCACACTCAGGCCCAGAATGCCATTTACCTGCCCCCCAAAGCTCTGAGCAGCCTCCTACGAGCCATCAGATGCTGCCAGACTGCCTGCTACAAACGTGCTCTGCAATTAGGTGCCTGCACATAAGTCATCATCAGGGGTCCAGTTGCTGTGACCACCCCTGCTGGAACAGAAGACTCCTGACTGGTGTTCAATCACTCCACAGCCCAGCCCGAGGACTCAGTTGGCCACCCACACCTGCCTCAGGGGTTGCCATGTCAGGCCAACACCATGGGACCAGTGGCAACCCCCTGGCAGGGAGACAGAGGGCAGCCAGCTTCACTGCTAAAGAAGTTGTCATCCTGGTGGACGAAGTCCTGGGACATTATGATGCCCTCTTTGGACAAGCATGCCCCAACAAGGATGGACAGGAGAGGATCTGGTTGGACATCATGGGTGCCATCAACGCAGAGGGGGTGGCACCACACAACTGTAAACACGTCCATAAGTGCTGGAAGGACTTCAAGTCCAGGACCCTCAGGAAGGACCAGCACCTCTTAGATGCAGTGGATGCAGTGGGCCGCCGGGTTTGGCTTACCACCGACCAGATGAGGGTCCTGGAGCGCTTTCGCCCAGCGCTTCACATCCAGGTCCTCGAGGGGCAGACCCGTCCGGAGTCGCGGGGTAAGTGTCCATGCATTCTCAATCGACACAATGCATGTTGAGGTGTGGCAGGAGTGTGCAGCTTGGACATATGTCTGACATGGCCCATGCATGGATGTGTATGTGCATGGACATGACCGTGCTGCATGTGAGTCCAGTCATGTGTGGTGCACATCAATGGTGTATGAGTACCGATGCATGATGTACAACTACATGTGAAGATGCACACATGTTTTCAGGCCTGTGTATGTACTTAGCCATGTTTGGGGTGTGACACATGGATGCTCGTCCCACCTTCATGTACATGCATGGTGTACATGTGTGTGTGTCTGTTTGGTATGTGTTGACTGTGAGACGCTATTGATGCATGTGACACGGACATCTCGGTATCCGATTGGCAGATGTGACATAGTTGACGATGATTGCACTGTGACAGGAGGTAGAGATGGCCAGATGCATGTCTGTCTGTTGGCATGTGTGCATGTGAATGGCATGCTCCATGATGCTTGTGACGTCATGCCACCCTTAGGATGTTCATGCAGTTCCATGTGAATGGATGCAGATGCCTGTTGCACATTCCCTGCTTGTCTGTGCATGTGTGTGGGCTTAATTGACCTGAGTGATGGGGAGTGTGATGCTGTCTGTGATGTCTGACACTGCCACTCATGTGCAATAGTTATGTGTCTAGCAGACCATTGTATGGTGTCCTGATGCCTGTGTTCTGTCTCTCCCTGTCTGCAGCATCAACTTATGAAGCGGGCAGAGACGGCGCTGTGGAGCACAGCATCAGGGATGCCACTGCCAGCCGGAGACACAAGGCCCTGCCCTCCTCCCAGGTAATAACATCTTCCGGGAGTGAGGGGACTGGTGCTGCGCCCATGGCCGCAGCTGCTGAGGGGAGGTCCAAGAGGCCAAGCTTGGATGTAGACTCCTCGGCAGAAGAAGGGGCAGCTGAGCCCCCACAGGGGCATAGTATGGAAGACGGCACAGAGTCATCAAGGTCGGTGGGGGGTATGGTTGAGTAGGAGGCCGTATCAGACCCATGCATGGGGCCTGGAGGGGTGATTCCACTGGTGCAAGTGGTGCAGTCCAGGGGCAGGAGGCAGCACAGGTTGCCATGGAGGTGCCTGTGTGTAATCCTGTCCCTGATCCTGTGACTGCATCATCCTGCACCAGCAGGGATGGCTCTGTCCGGGCCCGTTCGCAGGTAAGGGATGTGTCTACATCAACTGACCTTCTTCTACCTGTGGACGAGGCAATCTGGGACAGGGTTGAGCCTGTCATAGTCTGTCGCGTTGCGCACACGATTGATTCAGGATGCTGTGTGTTGTCCAGGCAGGACAACGCACAGCATTTCCGACACCTGTGTGGCCGCGTCGACTTGCTAGAACAGGTCATTGGCACAGGGTTCCTTCGTGCGCTGGACGCTCTTGCAACCCCTCCTCATCTGCACACCCTATCCGCCAGTCGTCCTCCGTGCCGTCTTCCCGCCCATGTCTCACCTGGGCACCCTGTGGACTGGCCCCATCCACCACGGCCAGGCTGGTGGAGAACACATCCCTGCCACAGTCGGGAGTCAGAGGACCAGCAGAGGTGGTCACCCCAACAACTGGAGCCCTTCCAATGGAGGAAGTGCAGGCACAAGCACCTTGGCGCTGGGAGATCCCATTGTCCCGGAGGCCGTCGTGGTTGCAGAGGCAGTTGGCATTAAGGCAGCGGCAGGCTCGAGGTGGGAGGCACTCATTTTGGAAAACTGGTTTCCGGTTTGAGATATTATTTGTCGGTGTCTCCGCCTTGGGCTTAGTAGCTGACGTCTTGTCTTTAGCCTACCCTAGACGGTAGACAACTGTATTTTCTTGGGATTATTATCCCCTAGGAGGGCATGTGAGGGCCACCATACAGCAACACATGGTTTCGTTCTGCAATGTTGTTATGTATCTCACCAATACTTCAGGTTTGTATTTCGCTGTCAATGCATTTTCCAGGTTGACCAGCATTGTTCTCTATAAATACACAGTATGTTATTACAAGCAGCGTTCAGAATTCCCTGCTGGCAATTTAAAGTTATTCAAAACTCAGTCTTGGTATGTGTGAAACACTACGCCATTTGTTGGGTGCTGTCTCACATGGAAGCAGGTCACTTCCTGAATTCCGCACGTACACCTTTTTCATGGAAATTGAAAAAGAATATATGTACATGTGAGAATAAACCAATGCATTAATCCAGTGCCACTCCACTTTCAATTGAGGCTGTCTGCTTTTGTGTTTAAATTACCCCGACACATATTGAACTTCAACTATGTGTTGCCTAGAGTAATTAAAATAAGGAGGGGAGGGGTAAATGAGAGTTGGCAAAAGGTGACGGTTAGCGGCTGCTTGTAGACCAACCACTGGTCTCAGGTAACAAAGGATACAGGATAAACCATTTTAACGTCAAAGTTAAAGATGAGTGCTGGCACCAACTCACTCTCCAACAAACTGTTCTCAGTGTCTCTGAGTCTGTGTCTACTACAGGTGAGATACTGTCTAAGTGTCCTGCACTCTCGTAGCTCCTCAAATATTTTATGCATACAGAAAGCTGGGTATTGAGTGGGTGGCAAAGGAGCAGGGTGCCTGTCAATATGTGTGTGTAACCATCCCATTCTGCTCTGTAGTACAGTGGCTCACTTTGTAATGTGAGTGTGCTCAACTATGGACATGTTGTACGGAAAAATAAACAAACATAAGCAATGTTATTCTAGGTCACAGTGCTTTGTCTGCAAAGAAAGTACACGTGAGAGATTGGAGAAGACACACTATGGACCAGGAGATATTTCCTAAAGAGTTTTTTTAATTATTATTATTTATTTGGGTGCAAGCAATCTTGACTCCTTCTGCCCAACACCTCCCATGTGACATCACACGCCTTCCCACACCAAACCACAATGACAAAAATGTCATGACATATTTGTGTTGACCAACAGAACCTTATTCAACTGCCAGTGGCCTGTTCTCAAGAGACACATAATCCAAACTGGGTTTGGCAATGAAGAAACAGTCACACCATATCTAACCAATGAGGTGCCCTGCTGACATGGGCAAGAACACAAAACACATTTGCACCCTCTGGACACCAAAACACTCCATATGATTGCTTCCCTCCCCGGATCACCTCCTCACCCCCACAGTCTTCTTCCCAGGCCCATCTGCCAGGGGCTATTTGAAACTGCCAACTCCACAGTGAAGTTCCTTCTATTTACCGGTATTTATTACCTGTATTTTTTCCAAAAAGTCGTTCAGTTCCCAGTGAGTCTCCTCTTCCACTGACTACAGACTCCTGGGAATGCTTGGTTTGTAGCGTTTCTTTAGCATGCTGCTATGGCTGAGTGCTTGAGAAATTCATGTGTGCCCCGAAATATGGTATGCGTCAGTTTAAAAACCCAAGTGGCTTACTTACATGCAGCCTATTTGTCAGGGTGGCTATTGTTTGGGTCATAGTACATTGTACTGCCCCTGCTGCCCATTGCCCCTTCCCCAGGGTCTCTATCCCCCGGCTACCTCCCGGTTGCCCCTACCCTTACTGTATCCCATAAACTTCTCAAGCTCCACCTGCACACACAGCACATAAGTTGCATGGTGCAGCTATCAATCATGCCCCCCTCTAAGGATGCCCCCTCTCTTTACCGATTTTTCTCACAACTGATAACCCACCCACCCCCTCTTGGTAGTGTTGTATTTGCACCTTTACAACATAATGGTAATATTATGAGACTGTAAAGGTGAATGGATCATAGCGTGGTGCGATCCTGTGTACCTGAAGGTGAAAGGTAAATAGGGCATTGCAACTCTGTGTAGCTCCAAGAGAAAGGAGCATGACACTGTGGGATTCTGTGTCTTGTGTAGTAGAAAGGCATAGCACAAAACATATTTTGTGCATCTTGAGAAAAAGGACATACCACAGTGAGATGTGTGTACTTTGAGGTGAAAGGCATATTGTGCAATGAGAATCTATGGACCTGGAGGTGATTGGCATAGAACACTGAAGTTAGCACCCACCTTGAGATGAAATGAGATGAAATGCTTATAGGACTGTGTAATCCTGTGACCAGGAATAGGCCCCATGTTGACTAGCACTGCATGGGTTTACTTAAGAGGGCCCAACAGCCATTCAGGGCCCTCTGTTTACCAGCACAAAAACCTCAGATGTTTCCCTTCGTCACTGAGACTGGTTGAACACCATTGTCTTTTGAACAAAATATTGCAATTTGCACAAATAAGACTGTGAGTAGGCAACATGTTTGTTTAGGACTACATGGGCACAGTCTAGAGGACCAAATCGCCACTTAGGGCTCTCACATCAACAGCTACAAAGTGAATGTTTTTTTCTTTTTTTTTGCACTGATATCTGTTGATCAACATCGCTGGTTTCACAACATTTTGTTGTTTGCACAAAAGGCCTACATTTTACTTTTATCTGTACGTGACTTGAAAAATGTAAAATGTATTGCACAAGATGGATCAGGCATTTATCAAGTGACTAAAATATTGACATCCCTTTGCCTTCATTTTGCACAGTGTAACACATTTTGCGCATTTATCACAAAGTTCTTGCCTATTTGCACAGATGTGTTTTCAAGTATCTGCATTTGTGCTGTACTTTTGTATTTATGTATGTTCTTTGTCAAGTAAAGTCTTTGGGCCTCATTAGGAGTTGGGCGGTAAGCAGAAGTTATTTCTGCTGAGTGGAAATAGCGTTACCATCATGACCCGTGCTGCATCAAAACATTGCAGGCATGCGCATTGGCCTCTGGCGGTAACTCTATTTGTGCCCAGTGGAAATAGTGCCGAAACACAGGGTACCACTCACAAAATGGCAACAAAAAATGGGACAAATAGTGCTAACGCCTGTTGTCGGGGCTATTAGCGCCGGCAGGAAACTCAGGGAAAGCTGCACCGCTGAAACAGGAAGCACTTTGATGGGCATTTTGAAAATCACAATCCATAAAATATCAGAGTTTCCAGACAGGCACACCAGACAGAATATCTCAGTAAAGGGTCAGGGGCAAGTTTACCCAAGATCGAATCCACAAACCCACATTCAGTGAGGGGGAGCTGGTGGTGCTTGCTGATGAGGTGGTAGCACACTATAATGAGCTTTATAGGTCCAGGCAGCGAAAAACATCGGCTCAGCACCTAACAGACATCTGGCACATGATCAGCAAGAAGGTGACAGCAGTGTCTAGAATCGCCCGGGACGCCGAAGAATGTCTCAAATGATGAAATGACCTGCGCGTCAAGGTCTGAAGACTGCTGCCCCAGCAATGCCAGGGGAGCACGGCCACTGGCGGAGGGACTGTGGCGCCAATTGCATATACCACATGGGAGGAGAAGTGTAGATCTGTGCTTGACATGGAGGCCATCGAGGGAGTTGGAGTTGCAGAGGTGGGTGCCGGCAGCCAGGAGGTGAGTCAACCCCCAACACATGTGCATTGCGACAATTACAGCCTAGCACAGGATGCCCCAGTAGCAAGACCCATGAGCCGTACATTGCAAAATGGTGCAGTGAGTGGGTGCCACATCAGCCCTGTGAGTCAAATCAGTGGTGAGGGCAGCCAAAGGACCCATCCAAGTGCCTTGCACCACCCACCCATGGTGGGAGCACAGCAGTGCCCCATAGGGACCTGCCAGTGTCATGTACCCTGCCACTCCCCCAATCTGAATGGCACCCATGGAGGTGATTTGGGTGCATGGGGATAAGAAGCATGCATGCCAGACAACAGCTGCCCCAGCAATGACATCTTGCCATCCCCACACACAGGCAAAATGCAAACACCCTATGTGACACCCCCATTTCTGCACCTATCACCATCCTTTTGTATCCACTTGCAAACACCCCTGACCAAACATGTCCATTAGTCAATTTCCCCTCTCATCCATCAACATGTACTGAATGTCATGCATGCCAAAACACATGGGGGAATGAGACCTGACTCCATCTCCTATGTCCCCTACAGGTGCACAAGCAATGCCAGAGGCATCTAAGGACAACGAGGTGGCTGGCCCGTCTGTGAGTGTGACATCTCAGCACACAGGCACCACCCCTGCAGCAAAGGGGCAGGCAAGCCACACAAAGGTGGAAGTCACGTCAAGACACTCTGCATCACAGTAAGAGCAGGCCCACACCTCCTGCTCAGCTCACCAGGAGTACGCCGATCCCAGCCACACACACCTCTGAAGCTGTGGATATTGCCACAGAGGACATGACACCCAGTCCAGTGACCCTGAAGACACAACCCCTATCTGCAGTCTACACCAGAAGACCTCCACCAAATCTGAGAGCCCACCACATCGCCGGTGCATGCATACACCACAGCCAGACAATGTCACCGGCACACCCTCTCTTGGCTCCCCTGTCGACAGTCCACTCCAACAGCGCACCCCCCTGACCACAACAGCCTACAGCTACAATTGTCATGCTCATGCATTGGCTGGGGGACGGGGAACAAAGGCAGAGGGAGATGGAATCCATTGGCCACACCTACTCCAGGCATTTGCAGGCGATAAGCGTTTGCATACAGGGGCAATACGCAGGATGTCGAGGGACAATGCGAGAACCGGGAGAGTCAAAACCACCAGTACAGTCACATTGATGACATTTGAACTAAGTGTGTGGGAAATGACAGAGGGCATCTCTGTTCTTGCAGAGGCCACCAGGCAAACAAATGAGCTTCAATGCCAACAGGTCCAAGAGGCCAGCTCCGTCCCTTCTCGTTCAACAACGCCAACAGGGGAATCCCAGGAGAGCACAAGTAGTCGCAAGTCCCTGCACCAGCTGCGCACCATATCACTGAGTGCTGGGAGTCAGGGGAAGAGGCCACAGTCATAAAAATAGACATGGCAACAATTGGCCTGAGTGCCATGCGGTGGACTTGTTGTTGGGCAGGGTGAGGGGAGTTAGTTGGTGCACAAAGTATGATTGAAGTTTGTTGAAAATCATTCATGCGTGGACATTTCTGATTGTGCTCATGTACTACTTATTCACAGTGCTGGAAGAGGACTGAGGCAGGGTATTGTACTAGAAAGAAATTGTCTATCAGTGCCTGCAGGGTCAGTCTCCCTTCCCTCACGTCAGCCCTGGGAGTGGCTACTCTGGCTCCTGCTTCATGCTGTTCATCTGTGTCTATCTCTGGGTGTGGCATGTCCGCATCTGGGGGTAGTGGCTCATTCATTTGAAGGCTAATGTTATGTTGCACTGCGCAGACCAGCACAATATTGTCGACTTTGTCATGGGTGTACATTAGGGCTCCACCGGTGTGATCTAAGCCACGGAATCGTACCTTGAGGAGTCCAAAGGTGTGCTCAATGCACACACGGTCCGGCTGTGGGCTTGGTTGTAGGTGGTCTTGTGTGGTGTATGTGGGTGGTGCATGGGGGTCATCAGCCACGCCAGCTGTGGATATCCAGAGTCACCTGCATGTGGTGGCATACACATGTAAGTCACTTGGCTCATACATGGTTATGCTATCTTACTGTATCGGGCCATTTGTTGCCATGTGCATGCAAGTGTACACCCCATCCATCCAATGTGTATATGTGATGTCTGTGCAGCCTTTGTGAATGGTGACATGTGTACCTTTGCCTGCACGTGCACCCTGTGTTGATGTGACAGGTGTTCAGTGGCGTGTCCCAGGTGGCTGCATGTGGGCACACGGCTGTGTCACTGGTGCTCCTGCTGTTGGGTGCAGCTGTGTGGATCTGCACTGTGGTGCATTGCCATTGCATTATGGTACATGTGGTTATGTGTGTTGTTCTAATGGCACTGGTATGTGTATATCAGCATGTGTTCAATGTGTAAATGCTCCCTTGGATGCCTCCTGTCATTGGTGCAGGTGCTGTGGAAGTGCTGCTAGTACATCCACTTTTCATGTCATGCTTCTTGTCAGTGTCAACACCTCCCCGCAATGTTGTTCTGGTGCTTCACTTTGCATATTTGGCAGAGATAGTACTCACCCAGTAACTGCGTCTGTTGTTCTCTATGCCTCTTTATGTAACCTGGCAGTCTGCTGTGGCGTAGGACCATGGAGTCAGGAGTGGGCGATGATGAGGTCAGGGCTGCACCTCACCTGTATGTTGAGGGAGTGGTAGTGCTTCCGGTACCTGTATATGGACTCATGGGCCTGGGGTGCAACCAAAGGTACATGGGTGCTTTCAACGGTGGCAATGGCATTAGGCAGTTGTGCAGTGGCACAGGACATTGCCTTCATGTTGTTGACCTGGACCAGGTTGGTTGCCAGTGTGATTGGTGGTTTGCATGCCTCATGAGGGCATTCAGCACCTGAGCCAGGGCTGCATAGAATGTGGGCTGTGCCATGCCATGCATCATGGCCACAGATGCTGGAAGTTGATTGTCCCCAGGAACTGCAGGTCTGCTATCACCTTCACCAGTGGGGTACAGCTGTCCAGATATTGATCCTGCTACCTATGTCTTCCTGGATTGTGGCCAGCAGCTCAGTGATGGTCTCCCTGTTGACTTGGTACAGGGTGACCAACTGGGTTTCGCTGAGGGCTGATGGTGATGGCCTGACCCTGGGGATGGGTGCTCGCCTGGCTTGGATGGTTTTCCTCCTCCTCCTCTTCCTCCCCCCTGCCCCATGATCCCTGTGCCCTGGCCTGGTTGTGCAGCATCTCAAGGTCCAGGTGCAGTATGAGCAGCTGCCTGTCCCAGTTTGCAGCACATAATGGCAGCATGGTGTTGGAACAGAGTTTGGGGCATTAGTGTGTCTTATGTAGCCCTTTGGTGTGCATTGTGTGCACCTGTGGCTTCATTTCTGTCACCTGGGTTCATTTACCCACCTCTAGAAGCCAATTTAAGGGCTACCGGCCAACTCCCGATGAAGCCCTTTGTATTTAACTTCAAGATTTTCTACATTGTGCCCTGTAACTAAATCTGCACTGATGTCTCATAAAGAAAAATTCTGAAAAATGTTTACAACGTTTTTGAAAATAGTAAACAAACATTGAGGTATTAAAGGTTTTATGGATGATTAATACACCCCCTCATAGACTGGCTTCTTACATTGTTTTGAAAGACATCTTGAAATAAGCAGGCATTTAGTGCCGATTAAGAATGACACATATACATAAATTGCATATGAATTACCTTGTTAGGCCAGCTTTGTGTTATATAGTGTTATATAGTGTAAGAAGAACTGGTGGAACTGGAGAAGAAAGGCGCACAGCACAGTGAGATGATATCTTGTGTACCTCAAAGTGATTGTCATATTGCACCGTTAGTGCCCACCTTGAGGTAAAATACTTATAGCACTGTTTTATGCTGTGCACCTCGAGGTGAATGGTGCATAGCACCGTGCCATCCTGGGTGCCTATAGGTGATGGGGGCATAGCACATTAATAGCATGTGCTCCTCTGAGTGAAAGGTACATGAAACAGTGTGAGTATGTGTGCCTTGTAAGATTTTGCATACCTCTAGGTTGCTACCGCAACCTGCAAGCACATGCAACAATATGCCTATTCCTTTTGGATACTCAGCTTGCGGTCATGCTCTTTTATTTAGGTCCACTTTGTATATAATTGATTGACTTTGTGTGGTACGGTGTGCACTATTTTTACTGCAGGCGGTATCAAATGTTCCCAAGCAATGCATAATAAGAATACAAAGACCACTTAATAACCAACCATGCACAGCTTTTGTGATTCTGACATTGGGCCTTATTACAACTCAGGCGTTAGGGTTAACGCCGTCGTTAACCCTTAACGCCTGATTCCGATTTTAACGGCTGCTTTTAGAAAAAATATACTTTTTCTTACATGACTCAGGGCCAGATTCTCAACTGGTGTTAAGTACCGAAAAGGTTGTTAAAAACATTAACAAACTTTGCAGTACTCAAGACCTATTTAGAAGGTGGCCCATTCTTCCAAAGTCAGTAGGAATGTGCCACTTTCGGAATACATGTGGTGGTTTGCTAGGACGGGTTGGAAACCAACCTAGAAACTGCCACATTTGTTACTTGCCTCTTTAGACTGGTATTGTTGTGGCCCTCCTCCAGTTTTATACGTGCGCTAAGTGGCGAATCTGGAGAAGTGCCACAAGAAGCCTTGTATCCTGCAACGTTGAAACTGCTTACTTTGGTGTATATGAACATTTTCATATACACCCGTGTTCTCGGCAGCAGTATTGTAAAATAATGAATATGTTGTTATTTTACAAGAATGCTGCCGAGATTTCAGGATTGCAGCCGTTATGCCAAAAACAGGCACATTGCTGAAGATGCACTGTCGTGCACTACGAGGACGCCCAGGCCCACTTGAGAATAGTGGTGGAGCCTGGGCGTCCTGCTTTGGCACAGTGAATCATGCTCTTTAGCAGGTTCACTGTGCCAAGTTAAGAATCAGGCCCTCAGTAGCAATATTTGGTTTAGAGTGTTGCTCATTTAGATACAAATGCAATGTGTTTTCACCTACCTGTGAAGGACAGTTTTTATTGGGATCCAAGTAAATCACCAAAGATTGCTTTTCTTTTTCACCTTATATTTCATCCTGGCACATGAGAATGACAGTGAAACTAGGTACACTGCTATTCTGAAGATATGCTTCCACTGCTCTGTCTGATATAGCATGGTGTGATATTATTTTGTACTAGTACTCAGGCTCAGGTTTTATTTGGCCAAAGACCACAACACCACTTTTACCCCATCAATTAGGGATGACAGTCTCATAATGCAATGTGTTTCTATAAAGAATGGTATCTCTTCAATGGATGTGACCACCACCTCCTGTCTCATTCTGTGCCTCCCTATCTTGAGGTCAACTTCAGTGACACCTTCCACTGGTATTTCTTCCCCATTTAAATAATGCATGGGGCCTTCACTCTGCATCAACTTCAGTATGTCTTGTGGGGATCTCGCTTCATTTATGCTTTGCATTAATTTCTTTGGCACCACAGTTGCCTGCAAACCTGTATCAATCATTACAAATGTATTACACCTCTCTTCAACAGTAATAGGGGCATACTATCTATCCTTGCATTCTTCAAATATGTAAAGAAAGTGTGAGTTATTGCTGATCTCAGGGCTTATTTTCATCAAGCCTGCCTGGCTTCTTTCTAGGTAAAGGGGCATACAAAATGACATTTTATGGCCCTTTTTTCCTATCTCTTTTTAAATTTCGTTATTCATTTGTTTTATTCTGAGAAGTCATCTGGAGCATTGCCATTGACTGCCCTTATGTCTCGTGACACCAGTGTTCGCTCCCCGTTCCTCTTCTGCTTTTTCCCCATTTCCTGTATCTCTTTGACTTACCTCCACTCTGGAACCCAGTTGTTCTATATGTTCATGGGTGTCATGTGGCAGAACATCAGTTTCTGTTGTGTGACACTTACCTGTTTTTGTATCATACCTGTTATTTCTGCCTCATGAAACATCTATGGCTCAAAACATTAATTTTCCTCTGATTCTTGAAATGTTTTCTTTTCTGTGAGGATATGATCAATATTAGAACAGTCAGGCAATGCAATGTCTTCACTTGTTTTTATAGCCTCACCTATCACTTCACTTGTTTCATATTGCCTGTGTCTTTTAAACTGCCTTTTGATTATTTGGTTCTTAGGTTCTTCTTTTTTATTTGTTTGTTCTATGACATTTATGTAACCTTTGCTCTCCCCAGACATAGGTTTTTCTTGTGTGTTTCTGTTTTGTTCTTTCTTATTTTCACACACATGAATAGTTTGGTTCAACTCTAGATTAAACCAAACACCCTTCTTGTGTGTGTTTTAATTTCCTATATCATTGTCATTCATGTGTTTCCTGAGTTTGAAATTGCTAGGCAGTTCAGTTTGTTCATTCAACGGTAAATCATTGTCATCTGCACTTTCATTGTGGGAAGCCTGGCTAAGTGGTAATTTATTGTCACTCCTGCAATTTCACTCAGTTGCAGCTTCTGTACGGCACACAGTTTCCCTATCTGCCAAACATGTTTTTTACCTGTGCCACCAAGCACTGGAATCTGTCTATATCTCTGAACTCTTCCATAAGTGCTCAAGGCCAGTACTGGTTGAATTCACCCTGATAAGGCATGTTCTGGCACCTCTCAGGAGACTGGTTCCTGTTTGTGTTTCCCCTGAATTCCCAGAACACGGGCGGGGGAAACCATGGGGTGACCGACCTCTGATCTACTGTTTATCCTTCAACAATTATTTACCAGATATGTATGGCGAGGTTATGGTAATGGTGGGCTGGGTGCAAAAGCAATTCAATGGCCAAACAAATTCACTTCACCTTGGACATGGTTGAGTGGTCACTGCATCCTATTTTAACCAGGGAAGAGGAGTTATTGATCAATTCAATGTGGCAGCAAGTGTGTGCAGTCGAGCTCCAGGCAATGCTGTGAATGCAAGTTCTCCCAATATGGGAGAAGACCTAGGAGGTGGAAGCACATTTTGCAACAGCATCACAATTTGCATTATAGCTTTGTTGTGACAAGCAATGGACTGAATGTTCTTGCTACCTTAATAATTGGTAAGACAATACATAACCTTTGCTTTTTGCATGTCCTTCACCTTGTGGTCACATGCTTTGTCATCAATTCTCCACCTGTGAAATAAATGCTTTAAATAGACCAGAAGATCAGCTCACATTTTATTATGACTTACCGTGCGACAAATACACTGTGCCAATTACAGGTGTACCAAATCTGCAACTTCACAACTTCTTTCACTGGAATGCACACAGGTTAAAACATTTCACTTGTTGAACAGGCCACTGAAATACTTGTAGTTGTATATTGTCCTTTTTTGAAACTGTATCAGTGGCAGATATATGTTATTGTCTAATGTCTGCTCTGTGCTATAACCTCTCAAATAGGCTACCATTTGTGGCAGCCGCTACAAAGCATCCAAAAGGGAGAGTTCTCCCTCTGGGAACCTGCCTGAGCATAATCAGTCCATCATGGCGATGGCCGTCTTATTAGGCGAAACACATATGGCAGAGCTGGTGAAGGAGCTGATTTCAACCTTGCATGATGATCCATGGGTAGTTGGACTAATGGGTGGTATTGGGTACCTGCTGGATTCCATTATGGACCCATTTTTCCAGGTGGCAAAAGTGGTCTAATTTCAGCACTATGGGTGTAGTGCAGGAGAATGCACAGCGGGCATCACAGACAGGAGACTGTATTTAAATTCTTGCAACATAATTTGGATTCAAGGCAGCAAGAAGAACATCAATCAGCCCAAATTTAGTCACCTACACCAGGAAGGTCAAGATATTATTGAAAGCTTTGCAAATACTGTGGGTACAGCCCACCTCAGATATCTTGAGTATAGACTCTTCATCAACAGGAGCAGACAGCGGAACACACAGGAGGCAATCAGTGGTGCAGATGCTTATTTTTTACCTTCAGAAAACTTAACTTGTAGGAATGGATGATGATCCAGCTCAGCACTGGTGTAACAAGTGGGCTATCTGACTTGCTGCACTTGCGTGCATTTCTGTTGAATACGTAAGATTCCCCACTACAAGTGTAAAATCTGATAAAGTTACTTATATGGCTTGGGCTGTTGTGTTTAACGACAGTGCAACGTTGAATAATTACATTTAAAACAATGAACACGCCCTTCATTGCATCAGAATTTGGGATGGCACCTGCCCAAACCCTGACTTGCATATGAAAACATGGTATTGCCTTTAGTGTCAGTACGCTTTTCTTTTTGATTCTTACTACTGCCTCAATAACAATGTCCACATTTCAAAGGTACTCAGGCTCTCCCAAAGAGTATTGCTGCCCCTTACATTTCTAGTGCTCTTTCACAGTGTAGCCACCTCTTAATGTTCAGATTCTCACCCACAAAGTGCTGTTACCACCTAAAGCACACCAGAACTTTCACAGAGTGCAGCCACCCCTTAAAGTTCACAGATTATTGACAGACTGCTGCCATATGTGTGGAGGCCCTTCAGAGAGGAGCGTAATTCTCCCATGACTTTCTCATTCCTTTCCTATGTGCAGCCCCTAGATGAGGGAAGTATGGTACTGCAACAAATGCCTCTCTATACCAGCCTTGCACATGGATTCTGTCATTTATTCAGATAAGTGAATAAAACAAACAAACAAACTCCCTATCTGAGGGGCATTAGCAGATGCAAGCAGCAGGTTTCCTCGGCATCTGGTCCCTAAGATTCTGTTCTAATACAAACACTGCCAATTCTGTGCTTCTTTTAATTGCCTGTTGGGATGGCATGTGTAACAGGGATCTGCTGCTTGCCACAGTTACACTTGCATTGGTACTGCCTGCAGGCTTTTTGGGTGCAGGAAATTCCCTGCTGCTTGGCACATCATAATAAAAACTTTGTAGATCACCCTTGCCCTTGGAGGTTCCAGCACCCACATCATCACTACCAATGGATGAGTCGCGTTGTCAGCCAGATCACTGGAAGGTTCAATCATGGCGACGAAATATTTTGCCAGAAAAATATCTGCCATCAGAAAATGTCATTGTGCATATCTGTCATCCACAAGAAAAGGTCCTTGCCTCACTTTCTTGCCTTAGTTTTGCACCTTGCAGGAAACCACACACGTGTCCCTCTTGACAGTCGTCCTACCTTACAGTAAAACACACTATCACACCTAGATCCATGAAAGGGAGTTAGGTCTATTCTTCCTGGCACATTTGTGTCAGCCTTGTCCCCTCTGCAATGGAAGGTGCAGGATGAGGATCTTCCTCTACCTCCTCCTGCAACTGCTCATCATACTCCTTTCCTCAGGTAGGCCCACTGTTTGCAGCTGCATTACCACAGGCTGACCATCCACCTCTGGCTCCTCCTGAACATGATGCTTGTCATCAAGTACCTGTCCCTTCTCTGTTCCATCTATCTTCATGGTGAAGACGACTACCTCTGTTGTTCACAGGAACCTCCCCAACTAAAAATATGAACTATGCCCATTTCACCCTCTAATCTCAGGCCTTCCTGCTGTAATAAAGGCCCTGCCTATGTGGGTCCTCCACCGGAAGATTTTCATTCTCTGCCACTGTGGGATCATGATATGATATTTTATGATATGGAATTTATACCACGCCTATACACAAATGTTTCAAGGCGTGACGAGGCAATGGAGGGAAGACAGAGGGACGACAAAAACAACAATCTTACTAGGCCTAGTGACATTGACATTGCGCAAGTGCAGGGGAGCGGAGAGGGGAGAAGTGCCGGGGCGGCAGAAGAATGGGCAAGTGCAGGACATGGAATTGATGCAATAAGTAGTGCGGCCAACAGGTGTCAAGTGCGAGTGTTAAAAGTGCAGACAACAGGTGTCTAATATGTGCAGGAAAGGGGCCTCTAGGGTTGCAGATACAGAACACAACTGCAAATGATGCCAGGGGGCAGTGTGGGTGTGCAAATTGGCAGGCAGCGACCTAGGCTCAAGTTCAGAGGGAAGCCAGGTGACCAATGCAGTATCAGACAGGAAATCAGCAGGGGAAGAGGATGAAAGAATGCTGAAGCAAAGAGGAAGGTCTTGAGGTCCTTCCAGAACCAGAGATGGTTCTGCCCAAGTTTCAGAGAGGCAGGGAGGCTGTTCTAAAGGGAGGCACCAGCCAAAGAAAGAGAACTTCCCCAAAATTGTTGCTTGGAGAAGCGACTGACCCTCAAGGAGTTGGAGGTGGAGAAGCGAAGAGGTCAAGGAAGATAAGGAGTTGGAGGTATTGCAGTCCCAGACCCCAAAAGGGCTTGTGGGCAATGCAGAGAATCTTGGACTTGATCCTTGCTGCCACTGGGAGTCAATGGAGAGATTTCAGGGCTGGAGACATACGATCCCTGGGCTTGAGGCCAAAGAAATGTCTTACTGTCCTGTTCTGGATGAGTTGTAGAGGACAGAGAGTAGAGGCAGGTAGATGATTTAGAAAGAGGCTGTTGCAGTAGCCCAGCATAGAGAGAACCAGAGCTCTGGAGACAGTGAGCTTCTGGTGTTAGGTGAGGAAAGGAAAAATACCTCTGAGCAGGTGCAGCTCCTAGTTTGACTTCTTATAGACGTTAGAGATGTGAGAAGAGAAGGACAGTGTGGATTCGAAGATGACACAAGGTTCTTAGCCTCACAGGTGGGAGAAGAAAGAGGGCCCAGAATTGGCGGCCAAGCAGTGACAGGAAAGGGAGGTGCAGGTGTGCCAATGAGGAGGATCTCAGTTTTACTGGCCTTAAGGCAGAGATCATTGGTGGCTCACCACTCCTGGCTTGAGGCAAACAATCCAGGATGAGAGAGGGAGTTGAGGCAGCTGAGGGGAGCCTGAAAGCGAGCTGAGTGTCATCCGCGTAGCACTGAAAGTGGAGCAGAGAGCAGCAACCCGGTGTGCGAGAGGTGCCAGGTGTTGGTTGAACAGTCAAGGAGAAAGATGAAACCCCTGGGAGACACCAGAGGTAGAGAGTGAGATCGATGAGAGGAAGGACCCAAGTTGGTCCTGGGAGGGTTGGTCAGAGAGGACAGAGGTCAGCCAGGCCAGGGCCTGATCAATGATACCCAGCTCATAACTGAGCCTGTTGAGCAGGATGGCATGGTTGACCATGTCAAAAGCAGATGAGAGATCAAGTAGGATGAGAACAGAGGGGTGGTTAGTATAAATGTTAGAGAGCAGGTCTTCACAGATGTTCAGGAGAGCAGTTTCCATGCTTCTGGCTGATCTGAAGCCAGACTGATGATCATGGAGACAACCAACAGATTCGTTGTGAAGATTAAGCTGGGTGATGGGCAGCTTTTCCAAGAGTTTGCTCAGGAAAAGAGTAATGAAGATTGTATGGTAGTTAGTGCGACAGGAGGGATCCGCTCAGGGTTTCTTAAGAAAAGGGCGCACAAGATAGTGCTTCGGGGGGGGGGGAGGTCCCAGGGGTCAAAATAGTGGTTGCAAAAGTCGGCCAAGGCTGGAGAGAGGGTGTCAATGTGGTCCTTGATGGTTTTGGATGAATAGGGAAGAACTTGTTTTGACGAGACTTACATAGATCAGACTTGTCTACAAATCTTGTCAGGGATGAACAAAGTAAAGGAAAAGAAGGTAGGAGGAGAGGTGACTGTAGAGAGGCCAGAGAAAGAGGAGAGAGTAGAGTAAGAATTAGGAGAGGGAGAGAGGGTGGACAGGATGTCCTGGGTTTTAGAGATAAAAATGTGACACCAACATCGTGCAAGGCCTGGGAGGGGACAGCAAAGTTAGAAACTGCATCAGGATTAGCCAGCTCCTTGCAGATTGTAAAGAGTTTGGCCAAGTTGTTAGATGCCACAGAGATACAGGCTTAGATGTGGGCTCTCTTCTTAGTGTGGACAGAGAGTGAGTACTGCCTTTGGAGCAGGCACAGGCCAGTTTGTCAGAGGATGCATAAGATGCCAGCCATTTCCTCTCAGCCACCCTGCACTTGTGTTTAAGCGTGAGTTGTACCAATAGTTGCACTTGGCTTTGGGCACCAAGAACATCCTCATGACATGGGCGAGAACATCAAGAGAGTCAGTGATAGAAGAATACAGGTTGGAAAGGGCTGTGTCAGGATGTGAGTCAGCCAGAGATGCAGGAGGGGGAGAGAAAGTGGTGGCAAAAGCCTCAGCTGACACACCCTTTGTGGGTTGGATGACCGAGAAGGTGGGTGGCAGTGTAGGGGTTGGCACAGCCTGAGGGGTAGAACATAAACAATGAGAAGAGAGGAGAAAGTGGTCACTCCAGGAGAAATGAGTGGTGAGAACGATAGAGAGGGCGAGGTCTGAGGAGATCAGAACATACAGGATGTGGCCTGCAGAGTGAGTCAGGCGAGAGGGAAGAATAGAGAGAGAAAGAGAGTCAAAGAGGTTGGGAAAGAGTCCAGAGGATTGACAGGAAGCATCAAGGTCATATCATATCATATCATATCATATCATATCATATCATATCATATCATATCATATCAGGTGGATGTTGAGGTCTCCAAGGGGGAGGAATTGAGTGGTCGAGACCAGGAGGAAGGAGGAGAGGTCAACCCACTCGGAGAGGAAAGAGGTTACCTGACCAGGTGGCCGGTAGATAGAAGCCAAAGTGAGAGAGCAGCCAGGAGAGAGAGAGCGCCTGCAGACCAGTCATTCAAAGGAGGAGTAGGCCTGCAAAGGAATGATAGAGGCAGGGATCCATTCCGGGAAGATCAATGCTTCACCCCCACCGGGACAGTTGAGTCTGGGCGTGGAGAGGATCTTGTGGCCATCAGGGTGGAGAGTGTCAAAACGTGTGGTAGATCTGGCCATAAACCAGGTCTCAGTGAGACCGAGAATATCAAGGCCGAGTTCTTCCAGGAGATGGCAGATGTCAGAGGCCTGTTTGACAGCTGAATGAGAGTTGAGAGTGGCAGTGCAAAGACGTTTTCCACCCTTGAAAGACTTCTGGGGAGGGGTACAGATCAGAGGTACTCTCTGCAGAAGTGTAGAAAGAGGCAAAAGTAGCCAAGGAGGAAGATGAAGGCGCTAGAGAGGTGGGAGAGGAAGGAGGCAAAGAGGCCGGAAGAGGGAAAGAAGGGACACAAGGAGAGGAAATGAAGTTGATAAGGCGCATTAAGCATCTATCAAAGAGTAGGAGGTTGGCCTGAGGGCCTTAGACGAAGACGGTGCCATTTAGTTAAACATTAATGATGATCTTAGAGGAGTGTAAGGGGACCAGGATGGTCTCCCACTGGGTGCCACCATTAATTGGAAAGGAGGAAAAAGAGAGCACAGAGACCATACGTGGAGTCCATAGTTCTGGTGTGGGAACGACAAAGAGGATGTTGGTGAGGGTCTGTCTGGATGAAGCACTGGTAAAGGTATCAGCGACATGGAGGCCTGTGTTGGAGACCAGGATTTCCGTTTTGAACTTCTTCTTACCAAACTTAGTGAGAAGGACAGGATAGTCAATAAAGAAGCAGTTAGAGAAGATAGGAGAAATACAGAGCACCATATAGGATGCAGAGGTAGGGGAAGTGGAGACAGAGGCAGAGGGGGAGGTGAGGGGTGGGGGAACAAGGTATGGGAACAAGGTAAGGGAGCGGGAGACACTAAGGGCAGACACAAGAGGAGGAGTGCAAGCAGACAAGACATCAATGAGACAAGAACAAAATTGCGAAATACCTGATGGGCTCGAAGAGACAAAGAAGAACAGTCAAGTAGCTGTGAACAAAACCAATTAAAGAGTAATTACGAGGGAACCTGAAAGAAAAAGGACACAGCAAGGAACAACCAGGCAGAGGGTGGGCAAGAATAGAACGATGGTCAAGGGAACCTAAGGAGAAGAGTGAACAACATACAGAAGTAGGCTGTACAAGTATACAGCAAGAACGAGGGAACCTGTAAGAAAAGGACACAGCAGGGAACAACCAGACAGAGGGGGGCTAGGTAACTGAACAGTGATTAAGGGAACCAACGGAGTGAAAAACAAATGGAGGTAGGCAGTAAAAATAACAGCCGTCAAGATAGCAGATGCAGGAACAGTATAACCAAGTAACGGGGGCCTAGAAGAGGAAACACAGAGCAGCACAGTATAGCAACAGGGTCTGGGAGGGGAAAACGCTGCAGGGGAACCGGGGACATGCAGAGTGCGCATGCAAGCTTACAACCCGAGGATGGTAGGGACATGAAGCACATGCAAATGAGGATTGCGAGGGATCCACAAGGGCTAAGGCACCGAAGGCGCTAGCATAGCCACGGATGGAATGGCGGGGAGCACACGCATTCAAGGGTTGCATGGGACCACGCAGGCTAAGGACGCGTAGGCACGAGTGTAGCCAAGGATGCAAGGAGCACAGAGCGCCTGCGATCAAGGATTGTGAGGGACCACGCAGGCTGAGGACGTGCAAGTGTGAGAGATCCCAAGGATGGAAGAGGCGTGGAAGCACACGCAATCAAGGATTGCGAGGGACCACACAGGCTGAGGACGTGCAGGCACGAGAGTAGTCAAGGATGGGACAGATGCGGAAGCACACATGGTCAAGGATTCAGAGGGACCACGCAGGCTCAGGAAGCACAGGAGCAAGCGTAGACAAGGATGAAAGGGGCACAGAGCCCACGCGATCAAGGATTGTGAGGGACCACGCAGGCAGAGGAGGCAGAGGGGTGAACTCAAGGAAGAGTGAAAGGAACCACGCAGGTAGGAAAAAACAGGGAGGTGGCACATCCAGCCAAGGGCAAGGGCAGAGGGACAGGTCACAGGGATAGGGTAGGGACAGAGTCAGGGGAGAAGGTACAGTCAGAGGGACTAAGAAACACAGAGCAAGCTAACTCCCCACAACTTCTTACCTGATGGCCACAGACAGGAGGGTGAGTCATCTGCACTCACTGTCTGCGCTGAAGAACCCTTCATCGCCAAACACATGCATTGTTCAACACCACAGCCTTAGCCTGCAAGGGCTTTGCCAGAGAGGTTTCGAACCTTGGATTTTATAGGCTCGGAAGAGTGGACGTAGCAAACGTTCTATGTTTCGTCGGGCAGCATCTCCCACGAACCTGTGTCATTCTACACTACGGCTTTGTCTTGTGAGGGCTTTGCTGCATAGAATCTGAACCTTGGATGTTATGGGCTTGGAAGCATGAATATAGAAAATGTGCTACGTGTCAACGGGCAGCGTCTCCTACGAACCTGCGTCATTCAACACTGCGGTCTTGTCATGCAAGGGCTTTGCCGCAGAGGGTCAGAACCTTTGTAGGCTTTGAAGCGTGAACATAGCAAACGTGCTACCTTTCATCAGGCAGCGTCTCCTGCGAACCTGCGTCATTCAACGCGGTGGCCTTGTACTGCAAGGGCCTTGTCATTCACCAGAGGACCTGCATCTGCAGCCTCTGTTCTTAAGACAACCTTCTCTGTGGCCCGGCTCCTATTCCGCCCATCTCCCTTTTCCTGAGGCCTACCCAATGCCTTAGCTTTCCCTTCTAACTTGGAAGACCAGTGATGCAGTGCAGTTTGTTACTGTGGACAAACACCAACAGACAGCACAAGGATCCCACCATCCTCGTTAATTATGGGGAATATACCCCTTCCTCTCCTCTATGTACAGTTACTTTCCTTCCGAGTGCAACAAGTGCACAATTCTCCTCCTGTTACAAGAAGTTGACATTTTGAGAACTAGAGAAGTGTAGACAAGAGAACCAGATAACCAAATACTCCCAGGGAATCCCATCCAAGGAACACAATATAAAACATTACAGTATCCTACGGATAGATACACAAAGATTGACAAACTATCATCACATAAAGAGGTGGAGACAGAAGGATAACAAACATTCATGGGGAAACTGGGAAAGGGTAAACAAATATTTTAGTTTTTTAAATTTTGGGGGAAAGAACAGGGAACATACACTTTTTTTTTAACTTTTACATGTTTATCAAGGGAAATCCAAAACTGAAAAGCGACTCGAAGAAAGGGCGCCATTTCTTTTGTTTAGCTTTTTTTTCTCAGGGGGGAGCTAATAAAACACTTAGGAGGCAAAAGGGCGCATAACTAGCCCAAGTAGAACCTACTAGCAACAACAAATGACACAAAACAAACACCAAAGACATGAAACTGTTCCTGAAACTGCTCAAAATGCTCTTAACACCCCAAATTATAAACCTGCGCTGTATAATGCCCTCACTCTCATGCTGAAAAAACCCACAAGGCAACAGGAATTGAGGTAATCAATTTGTAGAGCATAACAATTCCTTCAGAAGAATTGAGGGGTCTGATTGGCTTAACAGACTGTATGATTCAGCTTGAAAGGACTCTGATTGGCTGAAGTAACTTAACATATTAGCCAGAGTTTCAACCCAAACCCCTTTGTGGGCTTTATTGGCCAAAAGAAGCAAGGGTGAGGAAAACGACTCTGATAAATGTCCCTTGTACTCTTAATTACAGGCATTGCTGCACGGCATTGTTATTTTGAATATGGGCAACATCCCCATATTGCACTTGGGCCCTTTTCTCATTCATGGAATTTTCAGTACATCTTAACATAGAACTGTCAGATATTTTCCTTCCAATTTTATCATGGCGTGGTCATGTTAACATTTTAGCTGCAAATGTAATTAATTAAATCATTTGGATAACTTTTTATCATACTCTGCATTCCTTTTTTTCTTTTTGTATTGGACTTGTATTTATTACATGTCATTATGATATATATTTGCGATGTGTGTTTGTTGGATTTTGTATCTAATGTTTATGATGGAGAATTAATGTGGGAGCCCATGTCTTTGACCATGTCAAAAACCTGCTGTACACCGCAAGATAAGCAAACAAACAATAAAAAGTTATGAGGGTTCTGTGAATCACATTGTACGAGTTTATCAAATATTAAAATTGTGATGATGGGCCAATACCAAGAAACTAGACACAGAGATTGAAAAGACTGCCTGAGCTTTCACAAACATCCACACTACAGCTACTGCGACCTCCAAAATCATCAGTCTACACCACCGACACCAAAGCACCTGCCCCACTGCAACTGTAACCTCCACTCTGTGTGCATTGCCCGTTTCAAACTTCCTCGTATGGTTTAATGGCTAAATGCTCTACTTGCATTTGTTTTCTAGTTTGTTTAATGATTACCCAATTATGATTACGGTTAACTTTGACTTCTTCCTTAGAGTTTATTTGTAATTTAAGTTAATAAAGATCTGGAGGTTGTCCTCCCCGAATCACCCCTCCATCTAATCGAACTTTTGAGACTCCCCATTTCCGAGTGATGAAGTGAGATATTCTTCCATAAGATGCTAAGGGCTGTGATTGTGCTGCTGTCCTGGGCAATGCTGCAGGGCCGCCCAAATCGAGGCAGGGTAACTGCTGTTACCGTCAGCAAGCCTGGAGAGGGGCAGCCCAACCTCTCCCCCTCTCTGCTCCTCTCCTTCACCCAAGCCAGAGAGAAACGCAGTCTGTGCAACACAAAGCTGAGGAAGGGTGAGGTGTGAACAATCACCTCATCCTTTCTCCATACAGGAAGGTGCTAAGCAGCTAAGGAAACCAAGAGTCAGGCAGGGATCAGGTTCAAAGACCTGCCCCACCCAGGGGGCCAGACAGTCGGCTACCCAGCCGGGGGTGGGAACAAAACAGCCCCCACTACTATACATATCAAAGACCCAGGGCTCCCCTGGTTCTTATAAATACAGAGTGGCATGCTCTGAGAAAACACAAAAAGTTTGTGGACCCTGAACGGGGACCCAAACACACAGGAGGTGCACTGTTTACTCAGTGCCTTCCAAACCTTTGCTTCTTTACCACAAAACCCTCCCAACCTACAAATAAGGGAGAAGAACAAAGGAAAAGAAGTAAAAGGCCCTGTGCGGTGCCCACAGCAAGTCGTGGGACATGAGAAGGCGGGCACGGGCCAGAGGGGGTAACCCCAAGACCCGGTGCCCAAAAGTATGTTACTAAGATGATATGTGATTATTGTTATCTCCATAACCATATCTGTACAATAAAAACCTATGGCCTTTTATTGCCTACACTTGACAACAATGTGTGAGCAAAATTATTCCGGGTGAGGGTATGGGGTCGGCAAATAATTATGCATGCATATGGGTTCAACAGTTACTAGCAATCACTGCATCTTTGTTCTTGTATTTGTTTATGTTAGGGTGACATTTATTGAGTATCCAAGGGATTCAGCCTGCTTTGTCCGCTCTGCTGGATTAAGCTGTAGCTTACCCAATGGTTGACTATATGTCAAGCATAATGTTGTTTTTCCAAGTAGCCAGTGAATCAATTCAAATCCTCCTCCCTCAACCTAAAATACAGCCAGAACATTATGTCATAGTTTCCTTCTCCTTTGCATGCAAGGGTTTGCCATGCTTTGGGGTAGCTATGTGCTGCCATGTTGCCAACATTGAACATATCAGACATCTCTGCCCTGTCTCATTCTCCCCAGAGGAGCTATGGAAACAGTTATTTAGAATGTATTTCTAAGAGACAAACTTCTCAGAAATCAGAACAACAATCACTCTACACTGGAGGACGAGGGTCCCAGGCCCTGGTCGGCCCTCCACTATTTTTAGGCGTAGACTGGCCGCCTGTGTGTGGTGGGACCATCACAAGCCTCAGGTCTGAATCCAAGGTCTGTGACAGAGTGACTCGGGTCATGGATAGCTGTCACTCACTGTGGAAGGGGGCTGCCGAGTGCGGACCGAAGCCAGCCTGCATGCACCCCCGCAATCCGGCATGATATCTGAATAATCCAAAGGGCCACCAGTCGCCATCTGAACAAGGTGAGGGATGAACAGCTCAAACCACCCTGCGGCCTGCATGCCTGTATGGCATATGAGTATGTTCTTAAAGAATAGTCTTGCAGTGCTCTTATGTGACAAGAGCCAGAGGAAAAGGTAAGGCTGGAATGGGTAGATGACAACGGGTAAATGCACCCAGACTTAGTCTGGGGCTTGCTTTTGGGGGTGCTGTGCCTGCATCGGGTGCATGGTGAAACTGACTGAGTGTGCTCAGTCAGAATTAGCCGCGTTGGTGGCTGAGACTAAGGCACACACCCACACGGCTTTTTTCTAAATCTAGTCTTGCTGTTTTCTCTCTCTAGCACGTCTAATGCTGTCTTTATAATGGAAAGAAACTACAAGTACCATAATGCAGTGCAAAAACAGTGCAGGGTGAACGTATCTATTCTCACCTACCACAGGTCAAACTGGGATCTATCCATGGAGACCCATTTGAAATAGGTGTCCACATATTGGTCCCTGGGCAATTTCTTATTTTATGTACATGAAAGTATGCCTGAATTAACATAGCCATTACGGGTATTGTGAAGGTATTTCCAGTTACAATCCCTAAACATATGTTTTCTTAGTAGGTCTGAAGCCACACAGGGTTACAGCCATTTCTTCATTTAAAATCAGTATTTAATGTCCCACCGCCCACACAGTTACTTGCCCCCCCGTCCGATCTTGATCTGCTAATCTGCATTAGCCCCACAGCCCTCTTTCTCGTCACAATACTTACTTGTATAACGTTCACAAAGATGCCACCTTTTCACGGTGGACTTGAAGGTCACTTTGCATTGTGCCGCTCCCATGGCCCGTTCTCCAGAAAGGTGGATACATTGCATAGTTCCACCTACCTCAATAAATGGACAAAATGTACTTTGAACCGACCATATTGAGAACGATTACATTACTATTGGAAACAAACACATTTTACTTTTATTTAGCGTTGTATAAAACTGGTTAATAGCGACAGAGTGACTTGTGGACTGTCACTCACTGTGGTGATGCAGAATGTGAACCGAAGTCGGCCTGCATGTTCTGATGAATGAATACTGCACGATGTATGCATACTCCAGAGAACCCGTGTTAGCGTGTCCGTGTGTGCTTAAAGAATCGTCTTGCTGTGCTCTTCTGTGGCAGGAGCCGGCCGAAAAGCCACCCGTGAAGAGGAAAACAACTGTCGCTTCCTTAAACAACTGTGTGTACCCCTTGTGCCTCTGTAATACCTCTGAACTTTGGGGCTGGGCACCTTGAAAAGGGCAGATCGAGCCCATGCTGCACAGGGTTTATTGAAGAAAAAGAAAGTCCCTTCTCGCCATCGTTCCATGTATGCAGATCAGTAGAAATAAATAACAACAGTAGAGACTACCACTGCACATTATAGTGGACAGGGTCCTGGGTAGCAGCCTCTGTACCTTAGGCACAAGAAAAAAAAACACTTTTGTTTGGTTATCTGGTATAATATGGCTGAGCATGAGACAAGTTAAATAATGGAATTAATCATGTCAGGTCTGCCCCAGCAAGCCTAGACACAAAGCGCCCCTGAAAGTAAGAAAGAAAAACACACAGGCCTTGCTTGCTTGACGCCTCGCCATACCTTCGTCCTGCTTGCTCCTCATTATTCAGACTGGAAAGGGCCTGCCTACACAGCCTCACCAGCAAAGGGAGCTGCACCAACCCACAGCAATGCAGTGGGGTTTCTGACCCCAGCCCATCCGGTATTTGGCCACTCCCATCAGCATCTTGATTCAGTAGGAGCCAACTATGTAAGCTCGACAAGCAAGTCAGCTTCCAGGCCCCTCTGGTTGAGTGAGCCTTTCTACCATGATTGTAGAGAAGTCAAAATAACAGACACTCAGTCTTTCCAGCTCCTGCTGTTTGATCAGTGTTTGTCAACCAAAAGGAAGAGTGGCACTGGCCTGGCCTTCCGGCACTTGCTATTGAAATGAGGCACCTGTGCAGAGCAAAGTTCATTAAAAAAAGAAGCCATTTTGGTTGACATGACCCACATTGTATTTTGCAGTCTTTCATGTGTTGTGCTGGCAAATTTGTTTGTAATTGAATGTGTGAATGAGTCCCAGAAAGTGTCAGGTGCTAAAATGTCGGTGGTCACCGATTAAAGTGGGGAGAACTTATTCTATTTAATTCCTGTTCTAGGCAAAAGTACACAAGGGTGAATGATCTTACAGTTTTTACTAAAAAGGGGCAATGTTCCCACTAAATTGTGTTGCTCCGTGCCTTGGAGGAGGGTAAGAGCCTATTGGCAGGGCTCGGCTCTGAGTATGGCATGTGGGTTTGAACCCCACTGCTTCGTGCTGATTCCATTACAAAGAGTTTAGGACGTGATATAAACCTCCCAGTGAGTATCGATGGTCTTGGTGGGTTGCCCGAGCAATATCAGAGGTTCAAATTATTTAAAAACCTTCCAGCTATCATCTGCTATCTGTTTCAAATATATATGTATGCATATGATACAAAACTTAGTTTCAAATAAACATTTCTGTGGTACAGAAACATGGCTTGCTCGCTTTGCTTTAGTTGATTTGCAGTCACACTAATAAACCATACTTGGGTTCCTCGATACATAAACTCAAAGGGAGATTTCTCATGTCTCCTTTTTGCAGCACTGTTGGCCCACTGCAAAGAATTGTAAGAGGATGCACCAAATATTTTGCCCTGGGCCTCACCACACCCTGCTGAAGAGGGAGACCTAAATGTGGCCCTCGCTGCACCAGACCCACCCTCATCTCGATGCCACAGAAATGAAAGGTGTACATTGTTCCTGGCCCCCTCCTCCCCACCATCAATGTTCCATAGATGTGAGAAACATTATTCACTTAGACAGCCAATTATGCCCTATCCTGATGACATTGTTGAAGAGACACATTTGCAATCGATGGAGCAGTAGACTGACTATAACCACAAAGAAAGCTGATGATGTCACAACTAACAGCATAACGTAGAGGCGTTAGACATGAAGAACACAGGCATTACTGCACAAAGTTACTCAGGCACTTAGGCCACACTGCTCTTAGACATGATGAAAAGCTTATGATTCACTTAGCTAGAGGACGTACACACCTTTGTATGCAGAAACTGCAAGTTGCACAGCAATACATATGACCTGCTTACTGACGCTTAATTGCAACTAACATGAATGGACATGTAAATAAAGATGGAAGCCACAGCCGCATTGAAATAAATCATAGACGCCGGAAGAGGTTGAGAATACAGAGAGAGGCCTGAAATGCTGACTTTGCTGAGATGTGCAGAACAGACGGTCAGTGCAGCTATTGCGCACATTCTTGCCAAGGACACAGAGGAAGGGAATGTTTCAAGTTAATAGAAGAGAAAGGACACCTGCAAGAGCGAAAGCTGAAAATCCTCATAAAAGAAAGTGGGAAAATTATATTTGTGGTCCCCACACATGTGAGTTGAAACCTGCAAGACAGAGCCAATTCATTCGAGCCAGACAGAGACCGTCATTCCCATTCAATGAAGGCAAGATGATACAAAAGTAATACCAGGATGAAAGCTTAATGTTTTGTCTAAAGGCATATAGGATCGGAATTGGAAACTTGTTAGGTACTTGTTGTCCCCCCTCCCCTGCACTTGCACGATCTCAATGTCACCTGGTCCCAATTCAGCCACTTCACCATTGATTCCATTAAAATTCTGGTCTCCGATTCTGTCAAAACTCTGGGAGTCTACCTGGATTCCAGCCTATCCATGGATAGACATGTCAACGCAGTAGCCTCTGCAGCTGCATATCATGCTAAACTTATCAACACAGTCAGACCCTTTCTCTCCAAAGAGAACTGCACCAACATAGCCAGAGCCATCACCGGTTCTAGGCTAGACTACTGCAACATACTCTTTCTAGGAACCTCCAATAAAAACTTAGAGAGACTACAAGTAATACAGAACAATGCTCTCTGGGCAGCACAAGGCATTGCTAAAAGAGAACAAATCTCTGAGGCCAGAAAACTAGCCCACTGGCTCCCAATAAAGGAAAGGATCATATTCAAAGCCCTGACACTGACCCACAAGTGCATTCACCTCACTGCTCCTGCATACCTCTCACAAAGGATCCACCCCGTCTCCACTACCAGGCCAACCAGATCACCGTACACCAACATGCTCTCTGTGCCACTAGTAAAAAAGAGTAAAAGCAGGCGGATCCAGCTTCCCCTATCTCGCTCCCACCCTCTGGAATGCCCTACCTCCCACTATCCGAGGGGAGGCCTCCCTCACCACCTTCCGCAAAACTCTGAAAACTATCCTCTTCACATAAGGCCAGACACATCAGCACGAATACTTATCATGTATGTTGTAATATATGACCAAACGCAATATCTGTAACAACAGTATGATGTCTTGTAGTATTCATAATGTGTCAACAATCGCTATCATGCCTTTACCATGTAACTAAGTTATTGCAAGTAACAGCGCCTCAATGCCCCTGGGCTGCTTGCGTGCTATATAAATATAAATAAATAAACAAATAAATAAAGATCATTGTATTTATTTTCCTCTGTTCCCACTCCTTTGCTTCGTCAAACTTGAAACACTTGTCTATAGGCACGTTATAAATGCCATATCATATCATATACCATAATCACCTCTGTTGCTGTTCCCCCCACATTGAATAGTTGCTCATGGACTGGTAACCTTCCAAGGCACCAAGGCTGAGAAGACCCTTAATGACAAATCCCTCTCCACCTTCTGCACTAGCTCGCACTTTGTTCCGAAGCCCATTCACAGCGTGCTAACCTAACACACCTGTAGTTGCAACAGTTAGGAGGTGGTCACAGGAGGAGCCACCAGATATTACCTAGTCTATAGGGTTACTAATCCTGTATCTATTACATATGTAGTTTACCTCCCCAAACAAATCCCAGGTTAACTTAGGTTTTTTGCAATGTATCTTGTATTTTTGTGATGTCACTGGGCCTTTAAAAACAGCGACAAGCCTGAAAACGAAGAGACCGTTTTGGAGAATCGACAATTGTTCATAACGTGATCCCTTTATCGAAAGCTTTCAATAAACTTGCATTGCGTAAAATGCATGCATAATACATGCACAAAAACATGATGCATACATCTCACGCCACACCTGATGTTACTTAAGTTGTATGGCCGAGACAGTCCATGGAACAGGATATCCATGTTTTCCCTCCCCCATCATCTCCTTCAAAAAAACTTGACACATTTATGCCAGCATAACATTTCCGGCTCTTGAAAATACTTATGGATTTCATCTTCACTTTACACCAGCAAAAAGCAGCCGCGCGTTCCATAGGAATCAATTCTAAATGCCGTCTGACAAGTGTAAATGGAAGGCTGCCTTAACTTGATGTGCACTGCAATGTGCAAAAGGTGATTTCTCTTGTTTTTTCCACCTCCCTTTTGCACTCTGCAGTGCAAATGACAACAATTGCACGAGGAAGACTATTTTGGAGGTAATTGTGAATGTAGAAGCCCCCCTCCATGCAGTTTACGCATAGTCGGAGCATGATCTAAAGTGTATAAAATTGAGGGTTTTTTTTTCTTCATTTTAATAAATGTGTAGTCGATGCAAACTCAGCGCCAAATAATAAAAAAGAACACACATGAGAAGTTGAACATATAACTAAGCACATTTTTGTATGATCCTGTGCAATTTTCCACCGCTTGAGCAATTTGCTTGAGGAGAAACACACACTCCCAATGCTCTCCTAGCTTTCGCCCCACAGAGCATATGCACATGCTCTTAAGGTCCCAGTCTTCCATCCTCTCTGCTACTTTCATTCTTACCACTCTTTCTTAGGGCAGCACAAGGAATTATTTGCTCATGGATGTTTCTCTGCTGTAAGGGCACAGGTAAGCTACGCATCACTCAAATTACATGATAGTGTGATTAAGATACATTAGTGCCATTATTACCACCCATCAAGTTTTTCTCTTCATTTAACACACCATATTTAATGTTCAAAATGCTTGATGGCACCCTCTGTACCTGACATGTGGACATGAGCAATGCACTTAAAATACTACGTGGAGTCCAGCAGTGATGCGTATGTCAGAAGGGCCATAGTGTGCATTGTGTCAGGCGGAAATTATATGACATACTGTTTCCATTGGTGGGATTGAAAAAAAAGAAAGGGGAAATAGCATCAATAACAGCTATAATCAACAAGCTTAATAAAGTAGCATGCCTCATCTGCTGCTATTTTTTAAATCAGAAACCTTCTGTTGAATACGAAATGTGACACATCTTGCAGAAAGTTATTTAATTTAGACATATGTTTCAGTATGTGTATTCAGGGAATGAAGCTGCAACGAGAGAAACAGAAAAAAAATGGTCATAACCAAAAATATCCTCCTAACGAGTTCTTGCTCATCAACAGTATCAGTATATTATGGCACAGTCCAAAGGCTAGTCAGGCAAAGATTCCCATACCATTTGGAAAATGTGAAGGGTTGCACATAACTGGGCTACCAAATCATTCTCACATTGAATTCCTCAATTTACTTGGAACATGTGAAATCCATCTTTCTTGAAAGCATTGCCACAAAGGTGGTAATGCACGTGTTAGATAGGTACACATATTTTGGAATGCAGCAAAGAGAACACGCTGAATACTTTTGAAGGAATGGCACTAAAAAGTTTTTATTTTTTATGTTTGCATAATACACAGTAGTCATAACAATGTTTATGATGTTTGTTAGGGAGTGTTCTAGAAAATAGTTCTGATGTGTATAAGGCGTACATAGTTGAAACCACAAGTGGTCCATATGGTAGATACAGTGGTTCAATTGTGTCAATGGAACATTCGTTTTATAAAACGTACAACGGTTAAAAACACATCTAAATATGCCAAAAACATTTTTTGAAAACTAGATACATTTTAAAATGATGGAACTGAAAGGATTAAATGACAAATTCTCAGAATAAATTATTCAATTTACACTTTAGCTTCATTGTCAGTGAACAACTACGCATATATTTGGTAAAAAAAACAAAAAAAACATTAATACAACCAAAAAGAGATGGTAGAAATCTTCAATCAGCTTGTTATGTCGCGAAAGTCCAAGGAGTGAGTCTTGCATAATAAATTGGATCCCAATAATTTTTCAAACCTAATCCGGATGGGGCAGACGTTTTTCCTCAGTGGAAAAACGTGGTCCTTTTGAAATCACTAGGGGTTGGAGCAATTTCAGATGGTAAAAATACCAAATTTGAAGCATGAAGAGAAAAGCCACCACAAGCCATTCTCTCACAGCAAACTACTATCTGCAATTAAACTGTAATGAAGCTTCGAAGTAAGGTCAGCTTCTCATATGTTGCACATCATGTACATGTTCAACAATCAACAGGTGAATCAACTAGTGTATTGTGTGTTTTAATGGATGGGGTAACCTGTTCACCCCTTTGGGTTCCAGGCACATACTAGACTTCAGCAAACTGACCTTTGGCCATGCATCCCCTCATAGGGATTTGGTAATGCATGTTGTTTCCCTCATGCCGACTAAGGGAAACATTACAACATTTACATCATATAAGCAAGGATGTGAAACGAGGTCGAGTAACACAAATAAAAATACATGTCTATTGTGCATAAAAACAAGTGGCACACCCATTAAATGTAACCACTAGAAGTGCTGTTTTGCCTGATGGAACATAGTTTATTTATTTACAGGTTTTTTAGGTCTCTGTAAGGTAATTAATATCAATACTGCAGCTGCTTCCAACTGCTCACTGAATGGCTGTACTCCATGAGCCATTTAATGAATTGAGCTAAAAGTATTTTACTCCCTATTTTGGGAAGTTGGGAATAAAAGAGCAACAATGTATTTCTTATTCCTAAATGCTGTATTTCTTGACAAGTATGCATGCCCATAAGTGAAGAGATACAAAGGCCTTCAAATCCCACAGGGTTCCCCAGTCTGTCTGCATCACAGCACTCCCAATGCAACACACTTCAATCTGTGACTTAACATCAACAAGGACACTCTTGCATCAGAATATGGCACAACTAGAGACTCAACTTACCTGTGAGGACTCCTGCTCAGGAAGAAGGTTACACTCTGGATGGAGTATTGTCACGTGCCTTTAAAATCTATGATCTAGACGCAACTCATCTCTCAAGAGTTGGATTACCTTCTCTTGGAAGCTAAGGCTTAGTGTGCAGAAACCATCAGCTCAATGGCTTTGACACGGGACTCAGATGAAGGTCATTTAAAAAGAAATTAAGATGGAGCTGCAAGCAGATTCTGACTGCATCCCATTACTTTCAGGCAATTGTAACATCATCACCACAGAATGTCCAGTCAATTTTATATTAAAAAAAGACCTTGTTAAATTTACATATGGTCAAACTCAGATGGGACAAGACATATAAATAAAGTTCAAATGCAGCAAACATGTGCTACATTGCAGATTTTAGCAAACATAAACGAGAAATGTGATAAGTAGAACACATTGTGAACATGCAGGTTTCAGGCAGACAGAGCATGCACCAGTGTCGGCCACTGAAGCGTCCATGCTGATGTAAAATGGGCCACGAAAGCACACGCCACCAACAGCAACAGTATCCCAGAGGCAGCAAGTATACACAATATATTCAAGATCATCCGTGAAGCAAGTGCCTGTAGAATTGCCCTTTGGTATCAGGAATAGGCTGTGCAACTATCCAGACAATTCAATTTAAAGAAAATGTAAAGGATTTACTGAGATGCTGTAACATGGAGATCCTGCAGTTCCCCATAATCCTCACCCACGCTATAAACATCCTTAACTGATTGAGCAAATACGTTGCACCGAAGTCAAGCAAATAGGACTGGAACACAAAGCAGGACTCACAGAGTATATGGACACTGATTAAAACTTCCATATCAGTGAGCAGACGCTTCTGAAACACACTATTTGCACCTAACACTTGAAGTTACCTTCGGACCCTAATGGTCTAGCCAAAAATGTGCTGATTTCAAACCTGTCATTGTATTAAGAACATGCTAGCATTGCTTGAGAGTGCAATCGGAGAGAGGGATCTCTAATAGTCATGGACTTGCATATCTCTCACACTACAGTATATACAGATGTAGCCATGCTGCCATGCTCATTGACTGCATTTCTAGGTTGGACAATACACATTAAATGTCACAATGAAACTCCCATGAGGCCCAAGCAATAAAACATGTTTTTGGCTTTATGAGAGGGAGGTAAAACCCCAGTGTCCTGTCTAGCCTGATATAGTGGCATTAGTGTGAAACATTAGAGTGTGTTATCATTGGAAACATTGGACATTAATCAATTGAGTACACTGGGGTGAGCAAAACATGTCTAATAAGTTCGAGAAACAATTACAACCACACCAAAGTTAAAAGAATTTGGAAAAGATACGGAATACAAAGTATGGCTATGAGTAAATTCAAATAGGTTTATTGAAAACATATTCAATTTTATTTAATAATGTGACAAACAGAATTTATTAGATAATACTGAAACATATTTCTGTGCCCACACCTAAACAGAAGGAAAACTTTAAGTTACATTTCCGATCGGGAGCCACCAGGGGGCACAGGCACAATGGAGGCCTGAAAGTCGACCTCTGTGTGAGCCAGCATTACAGGGGGAGCTTCGCCAAAGGTGTTAAGTCGCCTGGAGAGCCTTTGGATTGAGCTGGAGAGGCCCCTTGTTGGGTCCTGGAGCCCTCCAGCCTCTTTTTCCTGCAGTTGGTGAGCAGGCGCAAGTGGATGTAGGTCACCTGGCCTAATCACCACCCACCTTCTTAGCCCTGCCTCTTTCTTTCTGCCCTTAACTCTTAGATCAAGGGTGGCTCTTGCCTGGGCGTCCGAAGCGAAGGGTAGATGAAGAAAAGGGCAATTCCTGTTTGGACCTGTTCGGGCCAGGAGGACCCAGGGCCAGAACCCCTGCTCAGACAGCAGGTAAACATGCACCAACATGTGCTTTCTCCCTCTGTCCCCACAGGCCATCCCCACCAGCATCAGGCAACGCTAATTTCCCTTGTACTGGGATGAGTACAGGTGCTCCATGAAACAGTAAGTTGTGCATTTGTAAATATTTTATTCTCGTGCCGCAGCGCTTGTGTACCTGCTCCCCCTCCCTTTGTCCCAGTTGCTTCCTTGTTTAGTGTCCCTGCTCCACTCCCTCTGTCCCACCACGCTCCCATTGGTTGGCGGGCCCTTTAAATCAGCCACGCAAGGCACCCCCTGCTGTGGTAGTCCCCTCGGCCAAGGACCAGAGGCTAAGGACAGCTCCAGTGGTGTCTGTCGGTGTCCGCCATAGTAGCCCGTAGCCTGCAGCCGCCGACCTGCTGCGACTGATCAGGTAAGTCGAATCTGGTTGTGTTTTATTGTGCTGTGCTAAAAAATGTTGCCTTTTATCCCCCTTTTGGGAAAGTCTAATCTAGGTGTGTTGTATTGTGCTGTGCTAAAACATGTAGCCTTTTTCCCCCTTTTGGGAAAGTCAAATCTGACTGTGTTGTATTGTGCTGTGCTCAAAAACGTAGCCTTTTTTTTCCCTTCTGCGAAAGTCGAATCTGGGTGTTTTCACCAGGACCAGGCTGCGGTGTTGAGTGATTCAGGTGTGCAGGAGATGCAGCCCGATTACACGTAGCATGCTTTGTTACGTCCATGTTTCCATGCATATAAGAACTGAGGTACAGACCCTTTGCGGTAATGCCCTCGCAGGACAAGGCCGCAGTGTTGAATGAAGCAGGTGTTTGGCGGTGATGGGGTAGCGGCGCAGACTGTGAGCACGGATGACCTCACTCTCCTGTCTGCGGCCGCAAGGTAAGAAGGTTTGGGTAGTGTTAGCTACTCTTCACTCAACGTAGCCCTGCTGATCTTGCACCCCTTGCCCCTCTTGCATATGCGTTGCTCCACTTGCAACCAATCCTCCCACCCCCATGCGCATGTGTCTCCCCTCTTTGTGGTCTCCCTTCAAATCAGGAGGAATGCGCTCCCTTGTTTCCCTATGTTAGGGAGAATTCTCTGTTTAGGCTGAATTTCCTAACCTAGTGAGTCCCCCAGCAGCTTTGCTGGATTTCTGGAGTTTGTTTTTTTCCATCCTGCCAAGAGTCTTGGACATGAACGTGTGTAATTCCTTTGAATGTCAATGTGTTCTATGGGCTATGGGGTCTTTTACTCCATAGGGTCTCATATGTTTTTCTATGTGTGTTACACTGCACCCTACGTGCCGTAACACTGGGGCGTCCTAGCGGACTTCCATCATAGACTCCATATCTGGGGACTGACTACTGTCTCCCTGGGCATGTAAAGTCACCATTGGCTTTACTAGACCTAAATTTACTAACAGAACTAGTACAAACCATCCTATTGTGGATGTACTAGTAGGGGTAATTCGATTACTCCTGGGTCTGTTATTCGAGGGGGCACTGTCCCGTCCCCCCTCGTCGGGTTTTGGCTGGTGGCAGTGGAAACTACTTGTTATGTTCGACCCCGAATATAACCCTATGGGATTCTTCCCATTGTTAGAGATTGATACTGTTTCTCGTTAATCTCTAACATACCACCGGTCTACTTATCTTAAATAAGTCTATCGGATGGTATTTTCTGCCAGAACTCGGTTTTTAAAATGGCGTCTGTGTTCGTCTCTGTGACTCCTAAACCAAAGGTCGAGCCCTTTGTTCCACTTTTGGCGGGCTCCTGTACAGAGACCCTCCAAAGTGGTGCCATTCTGTCTGGGTTACCACAGGGGTGTGGGAGGGGGTTTAGGCACCCTGGACCGAGTTGCCTTGCCAACTTCCAGTCGCACTCTGGTGTGATTGGCCCAAGTGGTGAGCCTCCCCGCTCACCACTTAGCATGTGTTGATTGACAGCTAGGCTGAATGAATGGGGGTTTTCTGCATAAAAGCAGTGCTTTTGGGACTGGATCTTCAGAAGTCGCCACAGAACCTAAGAATCCGACGAGGGTAAAGCTGAGCCGACCTGCAACGACGACACCTCCGGTGGAGCCCTGCTGAACAGACTCACCACTTCCCGACGACAGAGGAGATCTCCCTGCCGGAGAGTCTCTTCCCCTGACTGGTGGGAACAACCAGTCCCTTTTGCTTTTTCTTCGCCTCAGGACGCAGTGGTCGAATTGCCTGTGCAGAGCACCTCGGCAACCGGATAGCCACTACCCCTGTACCACGACCAAAAGGTGGTGCCTTGTGACAGAGCACTCCGCGGCTGGTCTCTTCCCTGGTGGTGCACCAGACTTCACTTTTCTTCGACGACGAGATCATCTCTTCTCTTGGCAAAGACCGGACGTGCATCCACCACCAGGAACAACTGCCCCCGCCGGAGCTGTCTCTCCACAATCAAGGTACTGTGTCCGCCTGGCTTCCCTTGTTGCCGGATAGAGTGAGGTGTCTTAATACTCGCCTCTCCATAGGGTCGCCTCCCAGCTTTCTCTAGCGTGTTGTTCTGAACTGGTCCAATCTGCCGATAACAATTTGCTTCAAAGACTCGAACGCATTTCCACTAAGATACTTCTGGGACATATCGCCTCGCCTCTCTCCGAGTGGGCCTGGCCTCTGAACTTTATAATCTATCGTGGTTCTTGTCTTCTTGCCTTGCATTTGTCCGTTCAGTATTGGGACCGTGTTGATTTCGTAACCTGCTTATTTTCTCTCCCGTCCTAACAAATACTAGTGTGCCATCTAGGTTGAGGCATACACCTCTGTCTGCAAATAAGTGATGCTGGTGGAACCTAGACTTGTCGAACTATCGTTAGGGGGATTGATCTGTTTTCTTCGTAGAGTAATTGTAATTGAAGTGTTTGTCGTGATAGTGCCAAAGTGTTTTCTATAGATGTGCCGTTATAAATAAATACCTTTATATCTTTACACTGAAGCCTTGTTCCGTGTTTGCTTGTCTTACTGTGAAGAATTGCCCTATTTTGTATACTCCACATACTGCTTAACTCTTCTTGAGGGAAGTCTGACTGCTCAGCCACAGCTACCAAGTGAATCTGTGTGGTACAGACTGCTACCAAGTGGGTTTACTGCTAAACACCTGTAGTCCTAAATCTTTTGCAGTGGTCCCAGAGGGAACTGCACAGGTTTCCTCCTAACACTGGTGTACAGCGGTGGGATTTGTATTGAGTATACAGTTAGTGTGCTTTTCGACACTTTAGGATAACTAACCACAAAGCTTAGCACTAAAAAGCAACTTTCAAAAACATGTCTACGATGGAAACTTACAGTCAAGAGTCCTTGTCAGGTGAAAATACTGAGAGTTTGTGAGCTCTCTGTAGGCAAGAGAATCTTCCTGTAAGAGGCAAGAAGTTAGAACTAATAGAGAGATTGCTGGCGAACCAAAGTCTGGGTACTGGTTCAGAGGAACCAATTTCTCCAGCAAATGTAGATAACAGTGATGGTGTTGATCTAAATCGTAATTCTGATGATAGTGATGAAGAGGCTGAAGAGGAAGGAGAGGCTAATGAAACTGTCTCCCCAGCTCCTCTACCTGCCTTACCAGCTGTACCTACGGGGCCCATACCAGGTCCCACATGTAACCCCGCTTATTTTGAACTTGAAAAAATGAAGCTTGAATTAGAATACAAACAGTTCTTGGCTCAATCTGAACGAAACCAAGAGCTTGAGTTCAGACTCGAGCCCAGGCTGAGCAGAAACAAGCTGAGTTAAGACTCAGGGAAATAGAACTTAATCACGAGTTAGAGATGAAAAAGTTGTCTATGGAAAATGCTTCTCTCTCCTCTGGTTCCTCTAGGAGCTCCAGTCCCAAAAGACCCCAGATGCCGAAGGAATTAGTGGGTATGTATGAACCGAGATTGGATGTGTTGGATTGGTTAAAACTGTTTGAATACAATCATGGGCTCCAGGACATCACCGGGAATGATTTACTTCCCTGTTTGTTCTCTAGGCTCCCTCATGTTGCGACTGATGTGGTAATGGAGTTGGGGGAGGCGGATAAGATGGATTACGAAAGTGTGAAACTAGCTTTGATAGCTAGATTCGGGAAGACCCCTTCCCAGTATCTTAAGAGGTTTAGAACCCTCAAAAAGCATGATGGTACCCCTTGGGCTACCTGGGTGAGTGAAGGGTTGAAAAACTTAGAGGGATGGATTAAGGGTTACAAAGTGAACACTTATGAGGGTATGAAGAATCTTTTTATGTTGGAGTCGATTTATGATGCCTGTTCTCCTGAGCTCAGACAGCACTTGGCTGATTCGAAGGAATTGGATTCCCAGACGCTAGGTAAGGCTGCTGACTTATGGGTTGCCAACAGGGCTACTCATAAGGATTCTGGGGCAACTCAGAAAAAGGATGAGGGAAAACAGCCTAAAAAAGACTCAAAAGAGAATTCTAATAACTCAAATTCCAAAGAGGGCCCCAAACAAAACCAGAAGGGTAAGCCACAAGGAAAACCACAGCAGAATAGTGTGTCTTCTGGTGCCAAACCAGAAGGAGGTCAGAACAAGCCACCATTCCAGAAAGCATTTGGTAAATGCTTTGTTTGTGGCTCGACTGACCACGTGAAAGGAGATCCCAGTTGTAAGGGTAAACCTTCAGGGGCTCAGCTTGTCTCCTTAGCCTTCGCTCCAGAGGAGGAAGTCCAAATGGCAAGTGGAAACTTTCTACTGCTCGCTGACAAACCCATTGGCGTCTCAGCCAGCGTTTCTTTAGTATCTCTGGGGTTGTGTGAACAACAGAATTTAGATGTCTATAATTCTATCCCCGATAATACTAAAGAGTATTATAAGGACAGTGTCCAGGTGAATGGTCAGGAGACTCCTGCCATTAGGGACACTGGGGCCAGCATAACTGTGGTGGATAAATCGTTTTTTCAGGCTGAGGATGTTGCTAAGGCACCCAAACGCCTCACCAAGTTAGCTGGAGGGCCTGTGCGGATGCTTCCCCAATTACCAGTTCTCATCCAGTGTAACGACATGACTGTGAAGATACCTGTCAGCATACAGAGTGAGGTACCAGGACGCATACTGTTGGGTAACGATTTGAAAACTCTCTGAGTTGTATCGCATACTCCCAGACCTCCTAGTAAACGGTAACAGGAGCTAACCATACCCGTAAGAGAGAGGACCATGCGCAGTACTCTCCAGGAGATGATGAAGAAAGAAATCACTCCTGCTCCACTGGAATTGTCGGCCGCTGTCTCCAAGAAATCAGAAGCGAAAGGGAAACCTAAGACTTCTATCTCGAAACCAGCAGCCGACATTACAGTGCAGCCAACACGGACTTCCCCGTTGTTGTCCAAAGTTACACCCGTAACTCCACCTCCAGCCGAGGCTGAGAGGGAGGTACAACCCTGTGTGGTAGAATTAGACTCTGAGGAAGAGCTAATGGAAGGCCAGGAACTCATTGGAGATCTGGATCCTGTTGACCATCCTGAGCTGCAGTCTTTACTGGCAGAAGGTGGAGCCAGCAGGGCAGACTTCAGTAAGGGACAGAGAGAATGTCCAACTCTGGAAGGTCTTCGCCACCAGGCAGAAGCTCAGGTTGAAGGGCAAGAGCCTGGGAAATACAGGTTGCACTGGGAAGATGGCCTCTTCTACAGTGAACCGACCGAGTCTGCACCTGGAGACTACAAACGACTTGTAGTACCCCAAGAGAACAGACCACAGTTCTTGCAGTTAGCCCACGAGATTCGGTAAGGATGGCTCCAAGAATGTGGCACCTTTAGTGCCTCTCCCAGTTGTGGGAGTCCCATTTGAGAGAGTAGGGATTGACATTGTTGGTCCCCTTGATCCTCCAACCTCCTCAGGCAACATGTTTATACTTGTTGTAGTAGACCATGCTACTAGGTATCCTGAGGCAATTCCTATGAGGACTGTTACAGCTCCGGCTGTGGCTAAGGCCCTCCTTGGTATTTTTACTAGGGTCGGGTGTCCTAAGGAAGTAATCTCTGACAGGGGGTCAAACTTTATGTCCCACTACATGAAAGCCATGTGGAAAACCTGTGGAGTTACTTACAAGTTCTCAACAGCTTACCACCCACGTACCAATGGGTTGGTAGAACGGTTCAACCGAACCATGAAGAGCATGATAGGTGCTTTAGAAGAACCCCTTAAGCGTAAGTGGGACCTTCTACTGCCATGCCTTCTCTTTGCTTATAGAGAAGTCCCTCAGGAGCGAGTAGGTTACTCTCCCTTTGAACTTCTCTATGGTCATCCCGTCAGAGGTCAATTGGCCCTGATTAAGGAGGGGTTGGAGAGTGCTCCTTCCCCCAAGCCAGTAAGAGTGACTGACTACGTGATAGGTCTCCAGAGGAGAATGTCGCACATGATGACGGAAGCAAGCGATAACTTGAAAGCTGGACAAGCATTGGTCAAGCACTGGCAGGATCAAAAGGCTGACATGGTTGAGTTCGCTCAAGACCAGCTCGTTCTCGTTATGATCCCAACAAGGCAGAGGGCCTTGCAAGACAAGTGGATGGGACCCTTCAGAGTTGTGGGTAAACTCGGAGAGGTCAACTATCTGGTGGACTTGGGCAATCCCAAGGAGGCTCCGACAGCCTTCCACACCAACCGCCTCAAAGCGTATGTCTCAAGACCCGATGTAGGAGCGTTGCTTCTAGCATCATCCGAGGAAGAAGAAGAGAGTGAAGCTCTTCCAGATCTCCTCCGAGGCTTACCTTTAGACGAAAAAATTGAAGGAGTAAATCTCTCCTCCAATCTGACACCCGAGCAACAAGAAGAGTGCAAATCTATGTTGAATCAGTTTGCCTCTCTGTTCTCGCTTTCACCAGGCTTGACCCCTTGGGGCCAGCACGACATACTCACTGGTGACTGTCTGCCCGTCAAAAGCAGAGGATACAGAATGTCAGAAAACGTACGAACCCACATCAAAGGTGAGGTCAGCAAGATGCTCGATCTCGGGGTAATAGAGCCCTCTACTAGTCCATGGTCTAGCCCAGTTGTGTTAGTACCTGTCAGGATTGAGGCTGGTGGGGGCTCTAGCAGTGTGGCAGGTGCCCTAATGGGGAGTAGGATTCATCCTACATTATTCCCCAGGCGTGTCCTTCATCCCTTTTTCAGGAAGCAGCTTCCGGGACGAAGGACAGCCCAGGAACTACGTTTCCCAGCAGGCCGAGCGTGGCACAGGCCTGCTGGGATGGAGTCAGCCACGCCCGCGCGAATGCGCATGCGCGAGCCGCGCCCGAAGCCCCACGCTTGCGATTCCGGCCAGCAGAGAGGAAGGATGTGTAGAGCCAGAGTTCCTGACGGAAAGCCTACGCGGGGCACCCCGCCGCCTGTTAGCCACCCCAGGCCCCGCGTGACTGATAAGATAAGTGCAGAGCAAAGCGCGCACGTTCCGGCAGCATTCTTGAGACAGTTTATTTAGATGAAGTCGTGCGTGGATTTCCGAACTGGGACCGCGCCCGAAGCGGTTTAGGAATGCATGGCGCTCCGTCCAATAACCCAGCATGAGACACCATTAACACGCGATTGTGTTCCTAGACGAAGCATGCTTCCTATATCTGTTTAGACCGGAAAGACTGCAGAGCAGACTTGCTAATTCAGAACTATTAATCCCTAAACAGCGACTCCGCTTATATATACGCTTTCATTCTGACTTTATTCTTGCCTCTTGCAGTGCATGTGAGGTACAGAACGTCATAGGGGTCTAGCAGCACGAAGAGACCAGAAGACTACACAGCAGTGCCGAAGCTAAGTGCAATTTCCATTGTTAATGTAGGGCACGTTTAGAAACTGGGTATTGAATGTTTCATTCTGTATGATGTAAATGCAGACGGTGTTTTCATTCTGTATGGTGATATGCAGACACAGCTTTCCTCCATGAAGTAATGGGTGGATAGTGGTAGAACATTAAGTCCAGTAACTGGTTGAGGGCTCCAGTACAAAGGCCTAACTTCATCTGGCATACGTGTGCATTGTTGAATGTGAATTGAACATAGTAACTGGTCTGGGGCTCCAGTACAAAGGCCCATTTCATCTGGCATTAGCAAGATTTCTAGTGAATGCAAAAGCGCCAGGGCGGAGAACTCCAGATACAGGAGCCGGAGCTGAGGAGCATGTTACCCTGTTCTTCCCCATCCCCATTGATAACCTCTCCCTTTCCCTCTTTCAGGTGTTCCCAAACAACCTCTACCCATCCAACCATCAGACCCTAACCCTCTTTCCCCAAGGGTCAAGGCGGCCTGTGTTACTTGCTCCCAGGTACCAAGACCCGACGGGGAGGGAGGCGTTCTAGCCGCGTTTGTGCTGCCTCTGCGTAGAGAAGAAGGAAGTCTGACAGTACCAAAGGCCGGATCTAAAGAGCTTAGATTCTGCGTGGATTATAGAGTTCTTAATGCAGTCACCAAGACTGATGCCCACCCTTTGCCAAGAACAGATGAGTTGGTGATTAAACTTGGCGCCGCCAAGTTCCTCAGCACATTTGACTTGACGTCAGGCTATTGGCAAATAGCCCTGACAGACCATGCCAAGGAGAAAACTGCATTTTCTAGCCCCCTTGGCTTATACCAGTTTAAGGTAATGCCTTTCGGATTGAAGAATGCACCTGCTACGTTTCAACGGATGGTAAACCAGGTTCTGAATGGGATGGAGGACTTCTGCATGGCATACTTGGATGACATCGCAGTGTTCAGCAATTCCTGGGAAGAACATGTAACCCACCTGAGAGATGTTTTGCAGGCTCTTGGACGAGCCAATCTGAACATAAAGGCGAGTAAATGCCAAATTGGACAGAGTAAGGTAGTCTATCTTGGACATGAGGTAGGAGGTGGAGAAATAAGACCTTTGCTCAGTAAGATTGAAGCTGTGCAAAATTGGACAACACCTACTACTCAAACCCAAGTGAGAGCCTTCCTAGTCCTCACTGGGTACTACAGGAATTTCATAGAGAACTATGGGACCGTAGCTTCTCCACTGAATGTCATCTCCTCGCCCAAATTCCCTAAAAAGGTTAGATGGAACGAGGAGTGCAATCAGGCTTTTGAAAACCTGAAAAAGGCTCTTTGCCAAGCCCTAGTACTCAGAGCTCCTGATTACCGCCAACACTTCATTGTGCAGACAGATGCTTCCAATGTAGGAATAGGTGCTGTACTCAGTCAACTGGATGGGAAAGGTAGGGAGCACCCCGTTTGCTTCATCAGCCGCAAGCTGAAGGATCCTGAAACAAGGTGGGCAACAATCGAAAGAGAGTGCTTTGCTATCGTGTGGGCTCTGAAGAAGTTTAGGCCGTACTTGTATGGTTCTACTTTTGTCATTCAGACTGACCACCAACCCTTGAGATGGTTAATGCAAATGAAAGGGGAAAACCCAAAATTATTGAGATGGTCGATCTGCCTGCAAGGGTTTGATTTCACCATTGAGCACAGGTCAGGGTGTCACCACCAAAATGCTGATGGTCTCTCTAGGATGTATGTCATCGACTAGAGGTATGAGATTCATCCAGGAGTGGATTAAATCCTCCTGTCCCTTAGTCTGGGGGAGGGCGAGTGTTAGGGAGAATTCTCTGTTTAGGCTGAATTTCCTAACCTAGTGAGTCCCCCAGCAGCTTTGCTGGATTTCTGGAGTTTGTTTTTTTCCATCCTGCCAAGAGTGCGACTCTTTTTCTCCCACTCTTGGACATGAATGTGTGTAATTCCTTTGAATGTCAATGTGTTCTATGGGCTATGGGGTCTTTTACTCCATAGGGTCTCATATGTTTTTCTATGTGTGTTAAACCGCACCCTACGTGCCGTAACACTGGGGCATCCTAGCGGACCTCCATCATAGACTCCATACCCGGGGACTGACTACTGTCTCCCCGGGCATGTAAAGTCACCATTGGCTTTACTAGACCTAAATTTACTAACAGAACTAGTGCAAACCATCCTATTGTGGACGTACTAGTAGGGGTAATTCGATTACTCCTGGGTCTGTTATTCGAGGGGGCACTGTCCCGTCCACCCTCGTCGAGTTTTGGCTGGTGGCAGTGGAAACTACTTGTTATATTCGACCCCGAATATAACCCTATGGGATTCTTCTCATTGTTAGAGATTGATACTGTTTCTCGTTAATCTCTAACATACCACCGGTCTACTTATCTTAAATAAGTCTATCGGATGGTATTTTCTGCCAGAACTCGGTTTTTAAAATGGCGTCTGTGTTCGTCTCTGTGACTCCTAAACCAAAGGTCGAGCCCTTTGTTCCACTTTTGGCGGGCTTCTGTACAGAGACCCTCCAAAGTGGTGCCATTCTGTCTGGGTTACCACAGGGGTGTGGGAGGGGGTTTAGGCACCCTGGACCGAGTTGCCTTGCCAACTCCGGTCGCACTCTGGTGTGATTGGCCCAAGTGGTGAGCCTCCCCGCTCACCACTTAGCATGTGTTGATTGACAGCTAGGCTGAATGAATGGGGGTTTTCTGCATAAAAGCAGTGCTTTTGGGACTGGATCTTCAGAAGTCGCCACAGGACCTAAGAATCCGACAAGGGTAAAGCTGAGCCGACCTGCAACGACGACACCTCCGGCTCACCACTTCCCGACGACAGAGGAGATCTCCCTGCCGGAGAGTCTCTTCCCCTGACTGGTGGGAACAACCAGTCCCTTTTGCTTTTTCTTCGCCTCAGGACGCAGCGGTCAAATTGCCCGTGCAGAGCACCTTGGCAACCGGATAGACACTACTGCTGTACCGCGACCAAAAGGTGGTGCCTTGTGACGGAGCACTCCGCGGCTGGTCTCTTCCCTGGTGGTGCAACGATCTTCAACTTTCCTTCGACGACGAGATCCTCTCTTCTCTTGGCAAAGACCGGACGTGCATCCACCACCAGGAACAACTGCCCCTGCCGGAGCTGTCTCTCCACAATCAAGGTACTGTGTCCGCTTGGCTTCCCTTGTTGCCGGATAGAGTGAGGTGTCTTAATCCTCGCCTCTCCATAGGGTCGCCTCCCAGCTTTCTCTAGCGTGTTGTTCTGAAACTGGTCCAATCTGCCGATAACAATTTGCTTCAAAGACTCGAACGCATTTCCACTAAGATACTTTTGGGACATATCGCCTCGCCTCTCTCCGAGTGGGCCTGGCCTCTGAACTTTATAATCTATCGTGGTTCTTGTCTTCTTGCCTTGCATTTGTCCGTTCAGTATTGGGACCGTGTTGATTTCGTAACCTGCTTATTTTCTCTCCCATCCTAACAAATACTAGTGTGCCATCTAGGTTGAGGCATACACCTCTGTCTGCAAATAAGTGATGCTGGTAGAACCTAGACTTGTCGAACTATTGTTAGGGGGATTGATCTGTTTTCTTCGTAGAGTAATTGTAATTGAAGTGTTTGCCGTGATAGTTCCAAAGTGTTTTCTATAGATGTGCCGTTATAAATAAATACCTTTATATCTTTACACTGAAGCCTTGTTCCGTGTTTGCTTGTCTTACTGTGAAGAATTGCCCTATTTTGTATACTCCACATACTGCTTAACTCTTCTTGAGGAAAGTCTGACTGCTCAGCCACAGCTACCAAGTGAATCTGTGTGGTACAGACTGCTACCAAGTGGGTTTACTGCCAAACACCTGTAGTCCTACATCTTTTGCAGTGGTCCCAGAGGGAACTGCACAGGTTTCCGCCTAACACCCTAGCCGTGTGCGCTTCATCGCATCGTAGGTCCCCTCATCTTGTTTGAATGTGTGCACTCCCGTGCAACTTGGCGAAGTGCATTCCTTTTGCTTCGCTGGCTGCATGTGCTTCCTTGCAATATAGGTCCCCTAATCCTATTTGCCTGTGTGCACTCCCTCACAACCTGGCCCTGTGCGCTCCCTTGCTTCTCTAGCGGTGTGCACTCCCTCACATCATGGGTCCCTGTATCCTGCTCTGCTCCCCTTGAGTTTCACGTCCTTCCTCTTGCATCTCAGCTCTTCCCTCTTCGATCTATTGTGTACTATTCTGATACTGTCTCATGCTCCACTGTTTTTCTGGCATTACTTTGCATTGCCTGCATTCTTCTTCTAGGTTCTTGTAGTGTTTTGTGCTTTGTTGACTGTATTGACTTTGTGTTTGCACTCACGGTTCTTGATATCGTGTTGCTATGCACGGTTTGTGGCATCACATTGCGATTGACTGCTTTCTTCACTTCTAGGTTCCCTGCTGACCTCTGTGTTTTGCCTTTGGTCCTGTATTGCATCTGCATTGTTTTCGTCCAGGTTCCCTGTTTTTTGTGCTTTGCCTTGGTTCTGTACTACATCTGAATTATCTACTTGTAGGTTTCATGTTGTGCTCTGTACTTTGCTGATGGTTCTGTACTGCATCTGATTTGTAGGTCTGTATTTGTTGTTCTTTTTGTTTTTAGTTTTTATTTCTTTATTTGTTTTTGGCACAAAGCGTCTTTACAAATATTTTGAACAGTCACTTATACAAATATATAAACAACATATACAGTATATAAAATCAACTTATTCACATTTACAAATACACATTCAACTTAAAAACAAATAAAACCATCTCATAGAGAGAGAAACAACATCTATTCTTCATATTCCTTGAATTCTTCCTATAAAATGTCCATAGCTTTATCCAGCTTAGTTTCATCAGTTATTTCAAAGCAATAATCTTGTCGCAAGTTTCATGTGTGTAAAAGTGCCTTGAACCTTATCAGGCTCCTTGAACTCAATTTCAATAAGATGTTCCTGAATAACTGTGAGAAATCGGGCTAGTGCAAGTATCACGGTCTGTCTATTACCCCACATACATTGGAACCACAGTAGGTCTCTAGATGATGACAACTCACCATTATAGAACTTGCCCATGAGGGTATACCTCAAATTCTCAAAATGACCACAGTGAATCACCAAATGTTTTAGGGCCTCAAAGCTTTCATTATCACCACAGAATCTGCATCCATACGAGTCAACCATACTTTGTTTGTTGATCCAGTGCATCGTTCTGTCCATGGTATGAAATAAGTTTAACTTAAATCTCATATACAAAGTTCTTGCTTTAGAACAGGGAAATAATACCAAATATTGAAGGTGGGGGAATTGTTTGTGAAAAAAAACTTGCTTGCTCTCCATAGGATATATACTTTCCATTTAGATCAATTATATTAGCCCAATCCCACTGAAATCATGTTTTCTTTACCACACCTGGCCTTTCATATAATTCATTTTGCTCTACTGTTATCAGGTTTAATAGCATCTTACACTTCTTGACATAATACTTAATCGACAATGGATATTCATGTGACACCATTCTACCGAAAGTCCTCATATAACGAGTTCAAGGGAGGATAAAGCATTTTCCCGTAGATCGTTAACATTCACCACCATACTTTTGCTGCCAAAGAATTGAGACCGAACTCATGTAAAATCAGTGAATTTGGTAATGATTTGGGGAAGCCTAATGCTGCTTTCCAGATTTTACCTTGAAGCTTATTCAGTATTTTTGTTTAATCCAATATACACAAATCAAGTCCAAACAATATTATTGGTTCAACCTTCAGCGTATAAAATTCAATGGTAGGTAAAAGAGAGAATTGTGAGTGCTTATGATAGATAATTTTCATTTGTGATATAAGATGTATTTCTTTCATGTTTAGTGTGCTGCTCCACATTGCTAAAGAATTAACATCACATAGGTTATATCCCAGGTATCTGGTTGCCAGATCGATTACCACTAGATTCATCTTCCAGGTAAATCTGGAGACTTTTTTTCTATTCAAAAATACAACTATGTTCGATTTTCTAGGATTAATGGCAAGATTGTTATTTTTCACATATTCAGAGTACACATTCAATTTGGTTTGCAGCCCATATGGCGTTCGATCAAAGAGAATGATGTCGTCTGCGAATGCCAACCAATTAATTCTAGTATATCCTAGCTTGACTGGAAATACCTCAATGTTTTCCCATATTTTGTCAATGTCACATATGTAAAGATTAAACAGTATGGCTGCCACTGACATCCCTGTTTAACCCCAATATCTGTGTCAGTTGCCTCTGTAGAGGATCCATCTTGGTTAATCTGTACCATGTATGACGTCCTGGTATGCAGTAATGCTATAAATCCCACAATATGGGATGGAATTCCATATGCAATCATCCTGTTCCACAGTCTGGCCCTTATGACCCTGTCAAAGGCTGCAGAGAGATCTAGTGATGCCATATAGATGGCACCTGAGGAAGTATGGTGAGAGGTTTCTAACAAGTGGGCAAGCATTGATGCATTTAGTGTTGTCCCCTTATTTCTTTCTTGAATCCCACCTGATATTTCGATAACATCCACTTGTCTGCTACACAGGATTCAAGTTCCCTTAAGTGAAGAGTGGCAAACACTTTGGCAGGAACATCAATTAATGAAATCAGACGAGAATTGCTAGGGTCATCAGTTGGACCTTTTTTATGGATAGGGACGGTTATTGCTATGAGCCATGATTGGGGAATCAATCTGGTTTCAAAGACTGACTCAAACATAGCTTATAACAGTTTAGCCCATAAATGTGGATCATCCTTTAATAAGCAAGCGGGAATCCCATTGTGCCCTGCCACCTTCGAGTATGCCAGATTTTTAATAGCACATCTTACATCGTCAAGATTCCATGGACATTCCCTTGGGATCTTCGTAACTAGAGAAGAGATGTTGGCAGATGAAAAACCCTTCGGTAGTGCTTATCTGTCTAAGATATACTCGGTTCATTTCTGTCCTGTGATTGCCACATCAAATATCGCATTCTTATGTTTACCGCAGGAGCGAAGTATCGGCCAATCAGCTTTAGTGTTAAATCTGCATATGTGCCTAATCATTATTTGATTAGCTGCCAAATAATGTGCCTTCTTCACCTTTATAAGTGCATATTTACTTTGCAAATAGATTTGCTTTTTGAGGCTAATAAATGCATGAACTTCTTCTGTTAACCTCTTCGCCCTTCTAATATCGGTATTTCGCCTACGCTTTATGTATGCAATCTCAGCACTATATTTGCAAGGATTATTGCTTATATACCTCTTTTGGGAATTCACAATGTTAGCCAGATGACGTTTTATCACAGTAACATTGAATTCATTCAAATTCTGTTTGTTCCAGAAAAAAGGAGGATAATCCTCTCCATACCACATGTCTCGGTTCACCAAGTATGCTAATTTTCTACATATTTTTGGATTCTATCTGATCGACGTAGGATATTGGTGTACTTCAATTAGACCGAGTTGTGTATCTTTCAAAAACAATTCTGGTTGGATATTCAATGTTAACTTTAACAGCTTGTGGTCGCTATTGCCCATATTGTATATCTCAATTGGCTTAGATATTCTCAGTAAGTTTTCAAATACAGCAAATTAATCAATCAATGACCTTGAATTATCTCTAAACCATGTATAGTCAATTTGATCTTTTGCACGTGGGATCATGTGTATGTTCCAGTTCTCAAGTAACTGCAGCCAACAGTACCCTCTTTGATGTGCCCCAGCATTAAGGAGTTGCGTTTCAACAGTTAGTTTAAAAAAGGAAGAGTTTTTTAGGATAGAATTGAAATCTCCACCCGAAATTAATTCATATTTTTCATTCCTAATAAACTCTTTCTGTAGTTGGGCATCCAATTAATTTATTGTCTTGTAGTTCGTACTGAATTTTGGATTGTTGTACAAGTTAATAATTACCATTTTAGTATGGTTTAGTGTTACTTCAATGACAAGTAAATTATGAGAAGAAGAAATTACATTGGCTGCCATTTTCACGCTATTGTGAACAAGGGTTAATAAGCCTCCTGCTGGACGACTAGTCTCTCCGCGTATAGCAGGATGACTGAAAGACTTAAAGCGATCTACATAAATTGGATAAACAGCCATGGTTTCTTGTATCAAGATGATACTCCATTGTTCAATATCAAATTACTGTTGTAGCATTTCTGCAGATTGTTGAAGCCACAACACTTCCAGCTAAGTATGGAAATCACTGGAAGTTATGTATGGGTCTGCTTAGTATATGTAGAGGCAGCATCTTTCAATAAAACTGTCAACCCTGCCAGCCCTTTTATGGAATTAACCACCGAGGTGAGCTGGGTTTGCAAATTTTGAGTCATGGCTGAATCTGAACCCAATTGCCCACCTGAAGTTAAGGTATTCATCCACTGTTACGGTTGAAATTCTATGAAGGTTATGGATTCATTCATGTCTTCAAAACAATACAATTCATACCCCAACATACGAAAGTTATCACTTTGATCCCACAACATTTTTGCGATTAGAGGAGACTGAACCTTACATAACATCCTGTTATTGTTAGAAAGCAACAAGTTTATCCATTCAATATCCTGTGTGTTTAAATTCCTCAAAGTGGGTGGGTATTTTTTGGAACATGTTCAATAGGTAGGTACGATTTATTCTATCGTTACCATGCATCTGTGAGTCACTGCTCCACCCAATAATTGTAAACATTTCCTTAGGTATCTCATTGCATAACTTGGTGTGGGTAGTGTCATCCTGCTGCTGGTTTCTGTGTACTTCAATGGTATCTTTACCCGATTGTACCCCCTGTTGCTCTGTTTCGCCACCTGAACTATCTCTGTTCGTGTGAATTTGCCAATCATTTGAAGACCCACATTTCCCAGCCTTAGCATTGCAGGAGGAAGTGTCTGTTTGGCACAGATTATGTGGGGCCAACATTTCTGTATTTCCTATGCCTGTGTTGCTATGTTTCAGGCATATATATGAGGTTTTTTCTTGTATTTGTTGGCCTAATAAAGTTATCATTTCTGCTTGATCATTATTACAACTGTCTTTTTTAAAGGTTTTTAATTTTTTGTTGCCTGATAAAATCCAGCCAACTTAGATTGTTTCATGGTGTTTTTTTGACTTTTGACAGTATTGACATTACATTTGCCAGATTCACCTTTGGGAACTGCAACACCTTTCATTGGGTGTTGCTCCTTATGGGATTAATGTGAATTCTGTTGTGTGTTTCCAGGCACTTGTTGTATATCCATCACTTCAGTTTGATGCTGCTGAATCTCCATTTCCATATGCACTCGAGACTCAGCATCTAACTGAGTAGAATAAAAACCATTTTCTTGTGTCAAATCTATCGATACAATTTTATCATTCTTCTTATTTTTGTGTTCACACCCTGTTTTTTGATTTGCTGATGATTCTTAGTATGTTTTTTTTTTTTTGGGGGGGAATTGCTCACTTTTCGATTTCTTTTTTTCTCCTCTCGATTAGTTGCTCTTAATTGTAGTTGTTTAGCTTTTCTAGATATAAAGAATTCCCATCCATCATTGGTCTCTAACTTTCCGGAGTAGCGATACACACCTCCTCCTCATTTTGTGGTTCTTCTTGCTTCAATAGTACTGTGAGTGCTGATGGACTATCGGGAGTGTGTGAATCTGCAACCCCCAAGACTTCTTTTAGTAACTCAATTTTGGATGTTCCTACAGAGGCTTTATTTCCCACCAATTCTTTAATGAATAGTTTTTCTAAAACCAAGAGCCTATCATGATGCAGCTTTGCTACCTTGATTAAATCAATTTTTTCAATCTCTTCCTGTTATGTCTTATATGAATCTCCTTTTCCTCTCATTGTTTCATACTCATTGTGAGGGTTCCCAAATATTGTGATTGTTTCATTAGTCTGTGTTGTCTGTGTTGTCATGGTAACCATAAGATTTGAAACAGCAGGCACATTTGTCTTATTAGCAGAAATAACAGCCTTTAGAATTTAACATAACCTCATGTGCCAACATAATTCCTTCCAGCTTATGTAGCATCCCCAACATCTCACTCAAGTAACCTTTCATTTCCCTTATGGCAAAGTGCATACATTTGTGACCTTTGTCCAAAAGGTTCAAAATCCTTGTCAATACATGGAATGTTTGACAATTTTGCTCATATAAATCAAGCATTGTTTCATCAGCTGGGTTATGAGTGTTGGTCACCCTACCGGCATTCTGAGCGGGAAAATCAGTGTTACCGTTAATTTTCCTTACCAGTGCGTGGCTAGAGGGCCATGGAGTAGGACGTGTCTTCCGAGCTGCTCCCGACGATCCGATATGATCCTGTGTGAAAATAAGCTAAAAAAGGCATGATCGTGCTCAGAATTACGCTATTGGATGTGTAAAGGCATGGGGCAAGTTTGATGGAGAGCGGAGTCCTCGATGACTACAGGAAGATTGGCAAGATCGACTGAAAGTTTGTGGCCGCGGTGCGACACCCCAGACAAAATGGCCAGCGCGCTAGAACAAAGGAGGCTGAGGTAGGCCAAGCAGCCCCACGGCGGACAAAGGTTGGCAAGGAGAGCGCAGTGAGTGGAATGTGAAGCGGGAAGCAACTGCGGCTGAGAGAACTGCACTGTGGATATAGAAAGGGTTCGCTAGAAGCTGACCACAACACAGTGCACGAGCTGCTCATGATGCGCGTGAGCTGCAACGGACTGCCCGCGAGAGCGAGAGGTGTAGCCCCCAGAAAGTGGACTGGGATAAGGCACAAGAGACACACAGGCCTGGCGGTGCCACAGCGCGCTATAACCACAGAGAAGGAGGAACGGGGAAGCAGGGCCCGCATGCTACAGAAAAGCTGGGGCCCAGTACACAGGCAGGACTGGACAATGTCAGTTAGAGGAGGCAAGACCAAGAGTAAGCAGCCCACTATGGACATTTTTGCCAAGCCGCATTAGACTCCAACCACCCCGGAACAGGGTGCGGCAGCCGCGCCTGCAAAAATATCCCCGACAAAAGAGGATCACTTGATCCTAACAGCCACTATGGAGTTGAAAGCCTTGTGGGGTACAGTGATGGCAGACCTAAGAACCACTTTAGAAACCAAAATAGATGCGGTTGGGCTAGAGGTCAACCTGCTGCGACAAGATGTAAGAGCGCTGGCTGAAACAAGTGGCCTAGAGAGTGCGGTGAAAACCAATACGGAAACAAGCACAAGCAACGCAAAGAAGTCCACATTCTGCAGCAACAGGTCGCCAACTTGGAGAACCACGTGGAGGAGGCTGAAGGGAGAGCGAGACGGAACAACATACGGGTGGTCGGCCTACCAGAGGGAGAGGAAGGTCAGGACCCCATGGACTACGTGGAGAATTTGATCCTGCAAGAAATAGGAGCCGACAAACTTTCACAAGGATTTGCTGTCAAACGGGCGCACATGGCCCTGATAAGGAAACCATGACCTGGGGCCCCCCCTCGGGCAATAATAGCAAAGATCTTGAACTATAAAGATAGAGAGAAGATCCTGGAGTACTTTCACAAAGGTGGAACGATTGAAAGGGCATCTGCAACCATTACAGCATACCCTGACTACACCGTGTTGGTACAGAGATAGCGTTATAACTATGTGGCGATCAAGAGGAGATTGCGTACGGCTGGAATAAAGTACATGCTTTTGTATCCCGCAAAGCTCAAGGTCCTGCACAAAAGTAAGGCATACTTTTTTGACACCCCGGAGGACGCAGCAGCATGGTTGGATATGCAGGGTTGTCCGGAACAAGGCGAGAAGCAAGATCACGAGAATCACGATAAATGAGGGGGTCACATTATGTAGAATGCAAGAATGGATAAGGGGGGGCCCTGGTGAAAAATAAAAGGATTGTTGCATGGGTAACATGGGCGGGGCGAGGACAGAGAACATTGACAATTGCAATAAGAGACATTTGGACTTGTTGGACTAGAATAAAATGTGAATGTAAACTAGGTAGCACTAAGCGCGGTCACATGGAAGCAAACGGGAGTGGCAAGATGGAAACGACCTACCCCCAGGAGTTAGAGTATTAGGGCCGCCAATAGGGCGACTTCACCCTGCTGAGCCGTGAGTAAAGGCAATTGCCAGAAAAGGACTAGATGTGGGGGTGCCTGAGATCCAGGGATGGAGCTGGGCAACAGTTGGGTAGGGTGTTGGGGCAGAAGGAAATGGAGGGGAGTCAGTTGGGGCAGGGAAGGGAGGCGGGAGGGAGGGAGAATGGGAAGTTTGGGGTGTTTGTTGTTTGGGGATGTTTATGTTGGGAAATGAGCCCACATAGAATGGGAATGTATTTGGTCATGGACTGCACTTGTGGTGGGAGAAGAGGGATCCTGATATGCCATGGGGGATCCTAAAATAATCACTTGGAACGTCAGAGGGCTCAATAGTTATTTGAAGAGGAATAAGGTCATGCTATACATATGCAGACAGAAAGCAGACATAGCCCTGCTGCAGGAGACCCATCTTACACAAGACAAGATGGAGATGATCCGGAAGAAATGGAGGGGGACTGTGGTCGGGGCATCATATTCGGCCTATGCCAGGGGAGTGATCATTTGGGTGGCGCCACAGGTCCCGTTCCAACTGTTACAGTCCACGGTGGAGGCAGACGGGAGGATGGTCATGATGAGAGGGCTGGTGGAAAACAGGGAGATAAGCATTATAAACATGTACGCCCCGAACCAAAACCCGGCGGCATATTTTAGAACCTTATGCAACAAACTCAGTATGTACTTGGGAGGGGTGGTGATCTGGGGAGGAGATTTCAACTGTGTGTTAAACACTGAGGTAGATAGGTCAGATGGTAAAATGGATGCCCCCCCCAGCAGCTAGAGCACTGCATATGCTGTTGGATGATTTCGGGTTTGTGGATGTATGGAAGTCACACCACCCCCAGGAGAGGCAGTATTCGCACTACTCAGCCCCACAAAACTTGCATACTAGATTGGATTATATGTTTGCAATGCAAGAGTTAATGAGTGAGATAACGGAAATGGAATATAGAGCGAGGGTCCTCTCAGACCACTCGCCACTAATCCTGAGATGGCAATACCGACCCCCAAGAGCAAAGATCCCGACATGGTGCCTCAGAGCAGAGGCGCTGAAAGACACCATCTTCCGGGAGGACATGAGGGAGGAAATAATAAACTACTTTGAGATAAATACTTGCAGTGTAGAGACTGTGGGTACGCTTTGGGAGGCCTTTAAAGTGGTAGTGAGGGGGGTAGCTATAGCTAAGTCGAAAAGGCTACAAGGAGGGATCCAGAAGATACAGAGAGGGAACTAAAAAGGGCACTAAGGGAGGGATGTAACACCAAGGGAGATAATGAAGTAATGCTTAAGCTGCAGCAGAAATGTGCGGGGCACTGGGAGAGATTGTGCAATCTTAACTATAAGAAGTATATGGAGAGACAGCATGCGGGAGGGGATAAACCAGGCAGGGTCCTGGCATGGCTATACAAGAGTGAGACCCCCAGGCCCACAATCAGAACAATAATGAGGGAGGATGGAAGCTTAGTGGACACCCAAGAGGGAGTTAACCAAGAATTTGTGGAGTATTATCGACTCGACTCCTATATGGAGATGATGAGGACAGTGACTGTACAGAAATAGTAGAAACACTGGAAGATATAGGACTGCCGCAGATCAGTGCCGAAGAGCGGGAGGAGCTGGATGCCCCGATTACCTTAGAGGAGTTGGAAGAAGTAGTGAGACAGTTGCCTACTAGCAAGACTCCGGGGACTGACAGACTCCCAAGTGAATTTTATAAAACATATAAGGATGAAGTGTTTCCTCCGCTTTTAGAAATGCTGAACAAAGCGTATGAAGTGGGTAGGCTGCCGGAGTCCCTTAGAGAAGCGACAATTATACCATTGCCCAAACCCAATAAGCCCGGTCATAACTGTGGATCATACAGACCCCTGTCAATGCTCAATCAAGACAGTAAAATATTGACGGCTGTTTTGGCAAATAAAATGAGGAGGGTTATTGCTAAACTAATACATCCCGACCAGACTGGCTATGTTCCAAACAGGAACATATCCAACAATCTCAGGCGACTCCATCGAGTCATTGAGCACACAAATGAGGACGAAGGCGAACTGGCAATTGTATTGCTAGACGCAATAAAGGCCTTTGATTTGGTCAAATGGCCGTGGCTGATGGCGGCCCTGGCTGGCTATGGAATAGGGCCTGGGTACTTACAGTGGGCCAAAATGCTATATAGCGTGCCGTTGGCTAGAGTCAAAACAGGGGCGGTGATATCAGAGAGGTGGCAACTTCATAGAGGTACTAAGCAAGGATGCCCATGGTCTCCTATGTTGTATATTCTTGCCCTCGAACCCTTGGCCATATACCAGAGGCAACAGTATGACCCGATAGGCATTGCTGTAGGAGGGGAACCACACCTAATCTCTTTGTATGCGGATGACATGTTGTTGTACTTAAGGCACCCGGAAGAAAATCTCCAGTACATTCTGGAAGTGATGGAGAGATATGCAAAGATGTCTTGCATAGCTTTGAACCCCCAAAAATCTAGTATATTTCCACTGAGCAGGTACAAAGAGACCCCGCTAGAACAGCTACTGGTTCTACAGATACCATGGGAGGTACACACGTTCCGATATCTTGGATTAGATATATACCATACGGTAGAAGAGGAACACCAGTATAACACAGAGGAGGCATCAGGAAAATTGGAAATAGTATGAAGTTTTGGGTTAAACTACCCCTAGCTATGATGGGGCGAGGGGCAATGTTGAAAATGATGGCCCTACCGAGACTCTTGCATTATTTTGGAAATATTCCATACCTTATAACAAGGCAGACCTTTGCTATGATAGAAAGCATGTGCAGGGATTTCCTCTGGCATGGGACGAGGAATAGAGTAGCCCTTTGGAAACTACAAAACTCATATGAAAAAGGGGGCATAAAACTGCCAAACTATGAAATTTACTACATAGCAAGCCAGCTGCAATATGTAGCAAAATGGCTCTCTGAAGAGTCAACCTCGGAGTCCAGGCTGTTCCGACAGAACTGTGCCCCATACTTCCTAAAGGAAATGTTGTGGCTGCCTAAGGCAGACATGGAAGGACGCCCAAGGAGGATGATACTAGGGTGGAATATAAGGCGCAGGACCTGCCAGCTGATGGTGAATTCATTCCCGTGCTCCCTGCAGGTACAATTAGTGGTGTTGGCCAGCAAAGACAAGCAATTAAGAAGGATGATTAGGAAACACTGGGAACCGGTGGGGATAGCAACCATGGGCGAAATATGGCAGGAGGGGGACATAAGGGTCTTTGCGGTATTAGAGGAATAAACTGGGTTACATACGAGCCAGTATGTTACATACCACAGGGTGGTGTCAAACCAAGGAGACATAGTCCGAACTAGCACTAGCAGAAGAACCGGACACCACCATAGACAAAATATACAACATTGCAGAGGGGGGACACGAGATATCCAGAATATATGAGCTGATGATGTCCAAGGTGGGGAAGGAAGTGGCATAACTGAGACGGGACTGGGAAGAGGAAGTGGGAGCCCCAATGAGTGATGGGATGTGGGAACGAGCCCAAGGGTACCACAAAAAAGTGTCGAGGAATGCAAGACTGCAACAGATACAAGTGTACGTAACCCATAGGGCGTATATGACGCCCCAGAGAATAGTCAAATTCTAAAATGTAGGATGACAAGCATGACCCAAATGTGATGAGGAAAATGCCGGAATGGTGCATATCTTTTGGTCATGCCCAGTCATTGAGCGTTTTGGGGTGAGGTGGCGCACAGGTTGGCTGAAAAAGGAATCAAAATTGTGGTAGATACGGTGTGGGCCTGTTTGATGGGAGGGTTTCCGAGACCGCGTAAACTCAAGCATGTGAGTAAACTAAAGGACTTAGCGTATGCACTTGCAAAGAGGAAAATTGCTATGGGGTGGAAGGCATGCCAGAGACCACGAATAGAGCTATGGTGGAAATATCTACAGAAATGGTCTGAAGCGGATACTGCGGTATGGCAGGATGCAAGTAATGTCGGGTGGGAAGAAGCTGAGACCCTGATAGCCTGGAAACAATTAATAGCTATTTGGATTACCACGAGACCGAACATGGAGGATGAATCCTTATCACAAGATGCAGAAACAGAACATGGAAAGGAATAGGCTCGTAAGGGGTGGGGGGGTGAAGGGGAAAAACAGTGGACATGTTTAAGTGATGTATGTTTATAATGTTATTGTATGCACTGCAAGTTTGGTTTGTATTGTTTGTTGAAATAAAATTAATAAACATTTTTTTTTAAATGTTCCTTACCAGTGGATCAAACTCTTCGTAATCATTAGGTAACCATTCTTTTTGCCCTTCTACAACAGGAGGTGGATGTACTACAACATCTGCCAAGTCTGCCTTTCCCAAAACAGCCTTGGCAGAGGGCGCCGTATTACAACCCATATTGCCTTCCTTGTTCCTATGCAAATGTACAAAGTCCCTTTGTCTTCTCGGGGTAGAAACTGGCATAGAAGGGCCTGAAGATAAGCATATACATCTATCCAGTTCTGCCATGATCAATGGTGCTAACATAGAGACGTATGTTATCTCACCATTTAGTAAATTCTCAGGTTGATACAACATCTCGTGTTGATGATCCTCACTAGATGTCATAGTGGCATCCCCAATTTCATGTAGGCCATTTAAGTCCCTCAAATATAGTACCTTTTCCTCATTTGATGTATTTTGGGGTTTTTGAGGTAATATCCAACATGGGTTTTGTGCTTCAATGTGTCTTACAGATGCATTGGAAGTTTCGATAGTTGTGGCATTATTGATGGTATTGTAAAAGAGAGCTCTCTTACTACAGATTCTGTACCAATATCAGAACTTCTATCATCCGGTACTATTTCTTCTCTAATCTGCGCTTTCGAGTGGACAGTGTTTTTCTTTGCCACCAGTGCCATCAGGTGCTTACCATTTCTAAGACTTGTTTCTATGATAGTCTCTTTCCACACACCCAATGCAATTCACTTGCACCTTAATACTCTTATGTCTCCTCCTTAATACAATACTCTTTCAGCTGTTATTTTAACACACCGCATTTTTGCTCACAAAGGTGAGGGTGCGTTATATCGCTAATGTGAATTTATCAAATACCACTGTTCCTCAATGTAAGCATGGGGCTCAAAGGCACAAGGGCCCACAGTCACCCCACACACGTATAACACCCAAGCGTTACAATACCAGTATTAGAACAATGTACTCCCAATGATGAAAAGTCTTGAGGCTCATAGGCACTAAGGCCCACAGTCACCGCACACATGTTTAACGCCCAGGCTTTACAGTACCGGTATTTAGACAATGTACTCCCAATGATGCAATGTCTTGAGTCTCCAAGGCACTAAGGCCTGCAGTCACCGCAAGAACGTGAGACACCAAGGTAAATAAACAGGAAACAACTTTACATGCAGTGCGCTCTCTATGCTGAATGACCTAGAGGCTCCAAGGCTCATGGGCCAGCCTCCACCCCAAGGTCATATACCAGAACCTGTACCAGCAAGCTCACAAATGGCTATTTTTCCTGTAGTGTACTCTTCAGAAGTGGTTCGCCGGGAGGCTCAAAGGCTCTAGGCCCACAGTCGCCCCTCCGTCACCACGTGATGTGCACGCTCCAATGAAAAATCCTGAATGTAACGTTTAACAAACTGGGCAATTAAATAGGAATAATTGATATTTCTGCTATGTGACCTTCCCTAGGTCACAGAATGGTCGAATTTCTGCACAGGGTTCTTTTTTTTTCTTTCCCTTCCCAGGTGCTACCTACACCACGCCAATTTGCAAACTTCTTTAAAGTTCAAAATAAGTTCACAGTTCAAAAAGTAGTGTAGCGCAGTGTTCACACCTTTTGTAATGTAGACAGTAACAAGTAATAAGTAAAGTTCCCCCGGCGCAGAGTCACATTTTTTTATTTTTTTTATTTTACAGGATACTGTCTAACCTCTCAGCCAGTTCTCATAACTCATGAGGCTCAGCTGGACTCCTTCCACCTCAACAGGAGGCTGTATGTTGCTTACATTCCCAAAGTAGTGCATGAGCAGATCTACAGCATCCGCGCTTTCTTTGCTACTCCGCAAAACCCCAAACACCTAAACACACTGCTGGTACACCGTGCAGCGCTCTGTGCATGCACAGTGTGTTTATAGTTGAATCTGCAGTAATCCGTAAAGATAGAAAGAGAACTCCTCTGAAACAGATCTCTAAAGCCAAAACATGGAGTTCACGGCAAACAGGTCCTCCACCAAGATACACCTAAACACACTGCTGGCACACCGCACAGCGCTCCGCACATGCGCGGTGTGTTTATAGTTGGATCTGCAGTAATCCGTAAAGATAGAAAGAGGACTCCTCTGAAACAGATCTCCAAAGCCAAAATACACAGTTCATGGCAAACAGGTCCTCCACCATGATATACCTAAACACAATGCTGGTGGAACTTTCTTGTTCTTTGTTGTGTCCACCTCCCTTTCATGTCCCCCACTGTGCCTCCCTCCTGCCTGCCCACCCTGCGCAACCTCCCCTGCCCCATCCTGTGCCTGGGGTCCCCCCTATTCTCCCTGCACCCCTTATGGTGCTCTAGGTCAGCTATCTTTTCTAACTGTTTTTCTATTGATTATCCTATCCCTCTCACTAAGTCTGGCAGGAAGAAGCTCAAAAGAGGACATCCTGGTCTCCAACCCAGGCCTCCCTATCGCTGATACCTATACCAGTGCTTCCTCCAGACAGATCCTTGCCGACATACTCTTTGTAGTTCCCTCTCCAGGCCTATGGACCTCCCATATGGTCTCTGATTTTTCTCCTTTTTCCTCTTCTCCCATTAATGGTGACACCCAGTGGGAGGCCCTCCTGGCCCCCTTCCACTCCTCTAAGACTATCATTGATGACTCCTTAAATGGCACCGTCTTGGTCCAGGACCCTCAGGCCAAATTCCTCCTCTTTGATAGACGCTTCCCGTGCCTTATCAACTTCCTTTCCTCTCCTGCTATCCCTTCTTGCCCCTCTCTGGCTCCTCTGCCGCCTCCTTCCTCTGCTATCTCTTCAGCACCCCCTGCTGCTTCTCTGGCCACCCTGGTCCCTCCCTCCTCCACCACCCCTCTGGAACTCTCTCCTCCCTCTCTGACAACCCTGCCTTCTTTTCCTTCCTTCTCTGACCATCCTCGGGAAACTCCAACACTTCTGCACGGCGTACCTCTGGCCTGAACTCCTCCCCGGAAGTCCTTCAATTGTGGCAACCTGCTACACATCACTACTCTCAACTCTTGTTCAGCTGTCAAACACTCCTCTGACATCTGCTGTCTCCTGGAAGAGCTTGATTTGGATGTACTCAGTCTCACCGAGACTTGATTCATGGCCAGCTCTGTCACAAGTTTTGATGCTCTCCTTCCTGATGACTACAAGATCCTCTCTGAACCCAGAACCAAATGTCCCGGTGGGGATGTAGCCTTGATTTTCCCAGAGTGGATCCCTGATTCTATCATTCCAGTGATGGACTACTCCTCATTTGAATGCCTGGTCTGCAGGCTCTCTATCTCTTCTGGCCCCTTTCTCACTGTGGTCACTACCTGCAGGCGACCTGGCCAAGTCACCCTCTTTCTCTCTAAGTGGGCTGACCTCTTCTCCTCGCTCCTTGTCTCTACCTTTCAACTTCTCCTCCTCTGAGACTCTCTCTCTCTCTCTCTCTCTCTTTTTTCTCTCTCTCTCTCTCTCTCTCTCTCTCTCTCTCTCTTCTTCCATTTAGACAGACTCACTCTGCAGGGCACATCCTGAATGTTCTGATCTACTCAGACCTCCCCTCCTCTAAAACTCTCGCCACTCCTATCTCTTGGAGTGATTACTTTCTCCTTTCTTCCCACCTCTCTCTCTCTTCCCCACTGGTCTCGCCGACGCCAGCACTGCTGGACACCTTCTCAGTCATTCAACCCATGAAGCGTGTGTCAATTGATTCTTTCACCGCTACTTTCTCCCCTCTACCTGCAACTCTCACCCTGACGCAGCCTTCTCTAACCTTGATCTCTCTATCTCTAACAATCTGGATGTCCTTGCCCCTGTCATGAGGATCCGCTTGAAGCCCAAATCCAAGTGCAACTCTTGGTATGATTCCGACATCGTCGCCCTTAAACACAGGTATGGGGTGGCAGATAGGAAATGGAGGGCATCGGGTGCCCCCCTGACAAACTGGAATGCTGCCTGCTCCAAAGGCAGTACAGAATCTCTGTCCTCTCTAAGAAGAGAGCCTACATCCAAGCCTGCATCTCTGTGGCATCTAACAACTCGGCCGAACACTTCAAAATCTGCAAGGAGCTGGCCAATCCTGCTGCAGTCTCTACTTCTCCCGTTCCCTCCCAGGCCCTCTTCACAGCCTCGACCTCTCATTTCACTGCTAAAACCCAGGACATCATGTCCACCCTCTCTTTCTCTACCTCCCCTTCCTCCTTCCATCACTCCTCCTCCTTTCTCCTCCTTTCCCCTTTTCACCCCTGACGATTTCTAGGCAAGTCCGATCTATTAAAGTCTTGTCAAAGCAGGTTCTCTCCTGCTCATCCAGAACCAGCAAGGACCACATCGATACCCTTGCTCCAGACTTGGCCGATTTCTGAAATCCCTCTTTTGCTACTCCAACTTTCTCCTCCCCCTTAAGCACTCCATTGTGCATCCCCTTCCAAAGAAGCCCTCAGCTGATCCTTCTTCTACGGCTGACTATTGCCTGATCTCCATCACACCTTTCCTGGGCAAACTCTTGAAAACGCTGGCCATCCACCAGCTTAAATCTACATATTGATCTGTTGGTTGGTTGCCTCCATGACCACCAGTCTGGCTTGAGGGCTGCCAGAAGCTCGGAAACTGCTCTCCTCAACACCTGTGAAGACCTGCTCTCCAATCTTGACTGTAATCTCCCTTCTGTCCTTATTCTCCTTGTTCTATCCTCTGCTTTTGTAATGGTCATCCATGCCATCCTGCTCAATCGTCTCTGCAGCAACCTTGGTATTACTGATCTGGCATGGTTGACCTCCTTTCTCACTGACCGACCCCCTCAGGTTCAACTGGGTTCTTTCCTCTATACTATCACTCTCTCTACTTGTGGTGTTCCCCAGGGGTCTAACTTCTCTCCCTGGCTCTTCAACCACTACCTGGCACCTCTTTCCCACTGCATCGCTACTTTCTGCTCCAGTTTTCAATGACACTCAGGTCTCTTTCAGGCTCCCCTCATCCACCTCTGCTTCTTCTCTCATACCAGACTCTCTTGCCGCAATTCAGGAATGGTGTGCCACCAATGATGACTGCCTAAATGCCAGTAAGACTGAGATCCTTCTCATTGGGACACCATCTCCCTCCTTTCCTCTCTCTCTCTGGATGCTCACTCTGGGCCCTCTTCCTGTTCCTTGCTGTGAAGCTAAGATCCTTGGTGTCATCTTCGACTCCACCCTCTCCTTCGCTCCGTACATCTCTGACATCGCTAAGATGCAAACTATCATATGTACCTCCTCAGAGATATTCTTCCTTTTCTTACTTCCCCCCAAAAGCTCACTGTCTCGAGAGCTGTGGTCCTGGTCCTCTCTAGGCTGGTCTTTTGCAACAGCCTCTTTCTAAATCTTCCTGCCTCTACTCTTCGTCCTTTACAACTTATCCAAAACAGGACTGCGTGACTTGTCCTTGGCCTCAAGCCCAGGGATTGTATCTCTCCAGCTCTGAAATATCATTAATGGCTCCCCGTGGCTGCAAGAATCAAGTTAAAGACCCTCTGCATCGTCCACAAGGCTTTTTGGGGCCTGGGACCGCTCCACCTTCAACCTTCTTTTCTAAAACATCAGGGATCAAATGCTTCTGCAAGCAGAGAGTTGAGGGCAGATCTATCTCCTTGGCTAGGGCCTCCCTCTGGAACAGCCTCCCTGACTCTCTCAAACTTGAGCAGAACCACCTCCGGTTCCGGAAGCAACTCAAGATCTTCCTTTTTGCTTTCGCTTTCTCTCTTCCTCTCCGCTGTTGAAGCACCTTACTGCTCCGTGCACTGGTCACCTGGTCCCCCTCTCAACTCGGGCCCAGGCTCCTGCATGTCCAGTTGTCCTCACACTGCCTCCATGCTCCCCAGAATTTAAGGGTCTGTATCTGCAACCCGACAGTCCCTTCTCTCTGCACCTATGAGCCACCTGCTGGCTGCACTTCCACATTCCCCTCCCCCTCTGGAACTTCTCCCCTTCCCTCTTCCCCGCACTTTCGCGATCTGCATGACACAAGGCCTAGTAAGATAGTTATTTCGTCCCTCCTTGTCTTGTTGCACCTAGAAACACTTGGGTACAGGCGCGTTATAAATGTCACATCATATCATATATCATGGAGATGGCCATGAGGTGTACCTTTGGTGACAGGTGTGGGCAAAGCACTACTGGTCTGTCTCTTGAGCGGGAGGGCCCGGTCTGACAGGAACCCAGGTGGAGTGAGGGGATACGATCAGTATCAAAGGGGGGTCTCCCTGGCGCTCAGTGAGTGTTTCCGCCAGTGGGCATAATTGGAGGCCTGAAATACAAAGTGTTATACCTTTGGTGTATTGAAGTGCGGGTCGAGGGACATGTTGAGAGCGTGCCCTGAGGCCGGGACGAGCTCGAGAGGTTTATAGTGATTGCTTCGAATGCCAAAGCATTGGATGCCTTAGCACCTAAAAAAAAGCAACAAAAAAAAGCATTGAATGCATTTTTATTTTAATGGGGGGTCTCCCCAAACCCTGTTTTCTTGCCCCTTAAAACCCATTATAATGAAAATAAAACCTTTACCTTTGAAAAAAATGCATTTGATGTTTTTTTTCGATGCATTTTTTCAATGCTTTTGGCATTCGATGCTTTGTATTTGATACAATGACTGGATACCACTGGAGATACATGCTGAATAGTTGCAAGTATCAAGAGCGGTCTCACATGGCAACGCCCAAAGGGGACCATACAGGGTTGGCCGCAGACCCTGAAATTGGAGCCATCAAAAAGGACATTCAGGCCATTCCAGAAGAGATTATGGGAATGTGGACAGACTTTGGCACAAAGGTGGCCGAGCTCTCCAGGAAGGTGGAAAACATTGAGCAGTGGGGGGTTGGGTTGTAAGCCAAACAAACTAAAGTGGACATATTGGAAACACAGTTGGAAATGTGTCTGTCAGAGGTGGAGCACAGGGAGTAGGTGCTGCGTCTAAAGGTAAACAATAACGAGAACCAAGAGAGGGGCTGCAATCTATGATTTTCTGGCCTTAAGAAATCAGAGGAGGAATCCCCAATGGTGCTGGCTGCGAAGGTTCAAAGAATTTTGGCACTGGTTCTGTAGGCAAAGGATGATCTTCTCATTGTCCTTGACAGAGTACATAGAGCAAGTGGTAGGGCACCCACTCTCTCCTAGTGACATTTCACTATTTTACAGACAAAGCTCACTTCCTGGAGAAAGCCACATTATGGGGCTATTGAGATTGAAGAGTCTAAGTTGGCCATCCTCCATGACCTGTCGGCGTTCATGCTGTTGAGGCAGAAGAAATATGACCTTCCAACCCATCGCTTTGGGAAAGGGAGCACGCTACAGAATGGGCTACCCCTTCACATTGACATTTGAATGGGATGGGGGAATATCAGTTGGTGACAGAGGATGACATTCAAAGAATCTTGGAGAGCGCCATTTGGGGAAGGAGGAGTCATGAGAACAGGCACCCGATGCCTTTAAAGCCAGTGGTAATGGGAGCGATCAGGTGGACTGCCATAAGATACAAAGAACCCGCATGTTTTGCAGACAGATCACTCCTTCCCCGAGAAAAAAAGTAACTTGACATGGGACTGAATCATCACTCAATTGAGCCGGGTCTCAAATCTCACGTTGAATTCTGTGTCAGTTCGGAGAAGGATTGTAGGGTCTGAGTGTGGCAATTCGCCATCAAATGTGTGCCCTAAGGACCGGTGGGAGCGAGGGAAGTGTTAGAAGGGATATTCCACAGTTACGGGGAAGTGGCATAACTAATCCTGGACTTTTGCAATAGTCCCTGGCTTTCGGTGGTGGGGGTGTTACAGTGGGTGTGATTTGGAGTTGTGTTGCTTGCAAATTGATTTATATGGTATGTTGCTGGTTACGTTAAAAGTTTAACAAGATTTGAAAGGGGTGTTCTCGGTGGTTCCGTTCTTGAAGGTGGTTGGGGATGGGAGAGCCCAGACGCCTCGTGGGAGGGTGGAGAAGCAGAGGGAACTTTTAGTTTGGAGGTGAGGGACTTGTAATTTTCTTTATAATGGGAAAGGTTTTGGTCATTTGTGTTTTTTCCCCCTCCCTTTTGTGTCTGTATTTAGTCATTTTGGAAACATAGCTACCACTGGGAGGGGGGGGGGGTCTACTAATGGGGGTCAGGATTGGTACTGATACAGATGTGTCTCTGGGTGTTTAGTGGTTTACCGATGGGGAATGATTACGTTAGGCAAACATGGCGCTAGCTGAATGTGAGAGCACCCAATTTACCCTTCAAAAGGTCCCTATTGAAGAGGGAGTTCAGGAGGCAGATGTTCTATGCATCCAGGAGACCCAATTTATGGAAGGGGAGGAGTTGCTTGGTAGGGCGAGGGAGAAATAACTGAATCCTTTTTTGCTTTGGGGAGTGGTGGGAAAAAAATGCAGGGTCACTATACTGCTGAGACCGGCATGTAGATTTCAGAGGTCAGATATTGAATATGATGAGGAGGGACAATTTCTTTTCTTAAAGGGTTTGATGCAGAGTGCTGAAGAGCTATTGGCAACAATATATTGTCAGAATAAGGGGTAGAGGGATTTTTGGGTACTGGTGGGGCACCGACGTGGTCCTTGACCCAGAAATGTATAAATTGAGAATGAAAGGGATGCGGGATGATATTGATAGAAGGGGGGAACCTCGCAAATGAATGATCGTCTGGGCCTCAGATGTGTAGGAAGCTAAGGCAAGGGAGAAAGGTAGTGGAATGAACAGACAGGCACTGTTTACTTACATTTTGGCAGTTCACAAATCCTTTTTCAGGATTGATTGGTAGTTGGTGGATGAAAACAAAGTGCCAGAGATTCGAAAGACATTGGCTATTGCAGTCTCTTGGCCAGAAGATTATCTAGTTCTAGTGGGTTTGGCTGTGAGGAAACGAGCACCAGGCAGGGGCGCTGGTTTTGTAATGACTTCCTTCTTAAGGAAAAGGAGGTGCAACAGATGTTGCTTCATAACATCAAGGAACACTTCCAATTTAATTATACAGGGCAGGTCTCCACAGAAATACTTTGGGAAGGGTTTGAAGCCACAATATAGGGTGTGCTGATAGGGATGGAGTTCAGAGACAAAAAGGTAGCATGAAGAGAATGAGAAGATACTGAGGGATCAGATTTATAGCTTGTGGCCCCCAGAAGGGGTGGATAGGGTTATCAGTAAAACAAGAAGAAAGGAACCTAGGATTTGCCAGGCAGAATTAAAAACACGATTAGCCTATAGAACTGGTTGGGCACTCAAGCACCATAAACAGAAATTTTACCAAAAGGGGGAAAGGTCTGATAAACTTCTAGCATCGAGATTGCGGGCTCAAAGCAAAGCTACAACAGTCAACTAAATGAAGGATGTGGACAGGACGGTGACTAGGGGTATCAAAGATATTGCAGGAAGATTTGCACTTTCTTTGTGGCCCTATACTCATTGGAAAATGAGGGTTAACCTGAGGGGATTCCAAGGCTCTCAGTGGATGACTCACAGGTGTTGGAGGACAGTATTGAATTGGAGGAAATCATTGCTAATATAAAAGGGATGAAGAGTGGGAAATCTCCATGGGAGGATGGTCCCAATGTACGATTCTATAAAATGTTCAGGTTGACGTTTGCTCCCATACTCTCCAGGTTGTTGAGTGAGGTATTGGGTAGGAAAACACTCCCAAAAATGATGCTTAAAGCCCTTATATCAGTTATCCCAAAAGAGGGGAAAGATCCTAGAAGTTGTCCATTATGTAGGCCTATAAACTGATGTTAAGGTCCTAATGAAAATTCTGATAGACTGAATACGCTCCTCCTGACATTAATTCATGGAGACCAGGTGGGATTTGTTAAGGGTAATTATAATTGTACTTTTATAATGGCCTTAATACCAGCGTGGGGTTTTTAAGCTCAAGATCAGGATTTTAACTTGACCCTGTGTTGGCTTGCTTCCAAGACAAACGTGTTGCCCCTAAGCTATCCTTCCTCCCCAAGGATAGGCAGGGTACTGATAAGGTTTAAAAAAAATTGAATATTGCCTATTGAGCAGGGAAGAAGAAGGATTGGGCCTGCCATGTCTCTCTAGACTCAGAGAATGCCTTTGATAGGGTGAAGTGGAGCTTTCACAATGAGGTCTTGGTTACATTGGGTTTTAAGGTTCATTTTCATAATAGGGGGGGGGGCTCTATACAGGAACCCAATTGCAAGAGTATCAGTGAATGGCTCAATTTCAGAAGACTTTCTGTTATGTAGGAGTAGGAGTCAGGGATGGCCCCTGTTCAACATCCTTTTTGCCCTGGTCAGCAGCCATAAGGGCAAATACAGGTATTAGAGGTATGGAGGTTGATAGGGCTGAATTCAAGGTATCCCTGTTTGATGATGATGTGTTGTGTTATTGTTAGGGAGAATTCTATGTTTAGGCTGAATTTCCTAACCTAGTGAGTCCCCCAGCAGCTTTGCTGGATTTCTGGAGTTTGTTTTTTTCTCCTGCCAAGAGTGATACTCTTTTTCTCCCACTCTTGGACATGATTTGTGGTGTTCCTTTGAATGTTAATGTGTTTTATGGGCTATGGGGTCCTTTACTCCATAGGGTCTCATGTGTTTGTCCTATATGTGTTACACAGCACCCTCCGTGCAGTAACACCGGGGTGTCATAGTGACCCCCCACCATAGACTCCATACCCTGGGACTGACTACTGTCTCCCAGGGCATGTAAAGTCAGCATTGGCTTAACTAGTCCCAAATTACTAACAGAACCAGTACAAACCATCATATTGTGGACGTGCTCATAGGGGCAATTTGATTGCCCCTAGGTCTGTTGTGCGAGGGGGCACTGTCCCATCCCCCCTCGTTGAGTTGTGGCTGGTGGCAGTGGATACTACTTTTTATATTCAACCGCAAATATATCTCTATGGGATTTCCCCATTGTTCGAGGCTAATACTTTTTTACATAGCCTCTAACATACCGCCGGTTTATTTATTTAATATTAATTCACTGGTTGGTATTTTCTGCCAAAACTCGGTTTTAAAATGGCGTTTGTGTTCGCCTCTGTAACTCCAAACCAAAGGTCGAGCCCTTTGTTCCACTTTTGGCGGGCTTCTACACAGAAGCCCTCCAAAGTGGTACCACTCTGTCTGGGTACCACAGGGGGTGTGGGAGGGGCTTTAGGCACCCTGGACTGAGTTGCCTTGGCAACTCACGTCGCACTCTCGTGTGATTGGCCCAAGTGGTGCATGTTTTGATTGACAGCAAGGCTGAATGAATGGGGGTTTCTTGCATAAAAGCAGGGCTTTTGGGACTGGAACTTCAGAAGTCGCCACAGGACCTGAAAATCCGACGAGGGAGAAGCTGAGCCGACCTGCTACGACGACACCACCGGTGGAGCCCTGCTGAACAGACTCACCACTTCCCAACGACAGAGGAGATCTCCCTGCTGGAGAGTCTTCTTCCCTTGACTGGTGGGCACAACCAGTTTACCTTCTTTTCTCGCATCCCAGGACGTCTTGTGGTCGAATTGCCCATGCCAAGCACCCCGGCAACCGGATAGCCACTTACCACTGGACCGCAAATAAAAGGACTGCTCCTTTTAGTTGAGAACTCCGCGGCTGGTTTCTTCCCTGGCAGTGCAACAGACTCCTGTTTTCCTCCCCGACGAGATCCTCTCTTCCCCCGGAAGAAACACCGACTTGCACCCGCTGCCAGGAACAACTGCCCCCGCTGGAACGTTCTCACCATTTTAAGGTACTGTGTCCGCCAGGCCTCCCTTTCTAAAGATTGCTACAAGGTAACAATAATCCCTTAACCTTCTGGACTGGGATGGCCGCATTGACCATCTAACTGGTCCCTTTCTGTTGGTCCAACTCTTTCTGAACCTTGTGCGAGACTTTTGGGCACTTTCAACCGTGTGACCTTGGACACATTTCGACTGGAGCCTCTTACTTAAAGTGGGTCCGGCCTTGTTAACTTTGACTTTACGGTTTTAACCTGCCTTTCTCTCCTACTGTGTTCGTGCGAAAGTGTTGGGATCTGATTCTATCTTTGCTCTGCCTTTCTCTCCCTCTTAAACAGATTGATTAGAGTGCCATCTTCGTTAAGCGCTCACCGCTCTCTGAAAATAAGTGTTGAATTACTTAAGACTTGTCTAATAATCGTGGAAGGGAGTGTATATCTTTTAGTGATCGTGTTTTTGAACTGCTTGATATTAGTGCCAGTGTGTTTAACTAGATGTGTTTTTAAATAAATAATGATATCTCTTTTACACCAAGCTCTGGTCAGTGTTTGCTTGTTCTACTGTGTTCTATTGACTTATCGTGAATACTCTGTATACTGCCTAACTCTTCTTGAGAGAAGTATGACTGCTCAGCCACAGCTACCAGGTAAATCTGGGTGGTACAGACTGCTACCAATTGGGTTTACTTCCAACCACTTGTAGTCTTAAATCTTTTGCAGTGGTCCCAGAGGGACTGCACATGTTTCTGCCTAACACTGGTGTACAGCGGTGGGATTTGTATTGAGTATACACTTTAGTGTGCTTTTTGAATACTTTAGGACAACTAACCACAAAGCTTAGCACTAAAAAGCTGATTTTCTAACTATGTCTGCTATGGAGAGTTATACCCTAGAATCATTGTCTGCCAAAACTGCTGATTGCTTAAAAGTGTTGTGTAGACATAAGAATCTCTATGAGAAGGGCAAGAAAATGGAACTTGTAGAAAGATTGTTAGATAACCAAAGTCTGGGTGGTACAGAGGAATCTACCCCCCCCAGCAAATGTAGAAAACAGTGATGGTATTGATCTGAATCAAAGTCTTGATAATGAGTCAGAAGAGGAAAGTGAACCTAGTGAAGTTAGCCACTTTGAGCCTCGGTCTGCCTTACATACTGTCCCTACTGGACCTATACCAGGTCCCACATGTAATCCTGCTTATTTTGAACTTGAACAAATGAAGCTTGAATTAGAGTACAAACGTTTCATTGCTCAATCTGAACGAAACCAAGAGCTAGAGTTCAGGAGAATTAATGCCCAGGCTGAGCAGAAGCAAGCTGAGTTGAAACTCAGAGAACTAGAGCTTAATCATGCCCTAGAAATGAAAAAGTTGTCTGTGGAAAATGCCTCTCTCTCCTCTGGTTCCTCTAGGAGTTCCAGTCCCAAAAGACCCCGGATGCCCAAGGAATTAGTGGATATGTATGAACCTAAATTGGATGTGTTGGATTGGTTAAACATGAGTATAATCATGGGCTCCAGGACATCACAGGGAATAAGTTACTTCCTTGGTTGTTCTTTAGGCTTCCCCCTGTTGCAACTGATGTGGTAATGGAGTTGGGGGAGGTAGATAAGAAGGATTATGAGTGTGTGAAGCTAGCTTTAATAGCTAGATTTGGGAAGACCCCTTCCCAGTACCTTAAGAGGTTTAGGACCCTCAAAAAGAATGATGGTACCGCTTGGGATACCTGGGTGAGTGAGTGTTTGAAAAACTTAGAGGGATGGATTAAGGGTTACAAGGTGAACACTTATGAGGGAATGAGAAATCTTGTGATGTTGGAGTCAGTTTATGATGCCTGCTCTCCTGAGCTCAGACAGCACTTGGCTGATTCAAGGGAATTAGATTCCAGGAAGCTAGCTAAGGCTGCTGACTTGTGGGTTGCCAACAGGGCCACTCACAAGCATTCAAGGGTCACTCAGAAAAAGAATGAGGGAAAGCAGCCACCAAAAGGGAACCAAGAGATTTCTAATACCTCCCAACCCAAAGAGGGCCCCAAACAGCAAAATAACCAGGGTAAGCCCCAGGGTAAACCACAACAGGCTAGTGTACCTTCTGGTCACAAACCAGAAGGAGGTCAGGCCAAGCCACCCTTCCAGAGAACATTTGGAACATGCTATCTCTGTGGGGCAACTGACCACATCAAAGGAGATCCCAGATGTAAGGGTAAACCTACAGGGATCAGCACAGTCTCCTTAGCCTTCTCTCCTGAGGAGGAAGTCCAAATGGCTAGTGCTCACTTTGAAGTCTTTGCTGAAGAACCTTTGGGTCTTCAAGCAAGTGTAACAGTAGAGTCCATAGGTCTGGTTAGTGATCAGAATAGGAGTGTGTACAACTCCATACCAGAAAACTCTAAAGTTTATTATATAGACAGTGTTCTTGTCAATGGCCAGGATACCTCTGCCAGGTGAGACTCTGGGGCCAGCAGAACAGTAGTGGATGAAAGCTTTATCAGGCCAGAGGATGTTGCTAAGGCTCCCAAAGGTCCCACTAAGATGTCTTGAGGCCCTGTCCAAATGGTTCCAATTCTATCAGCCCTCATTCAGTGTAATGACATGACAGTGTTGATTCCTGTCAGTGTTCAGACTGAGGTGCCTGGGAGAGTCCTGTTGGGGAATGATCTAGGAACTCTAGGAGTAGTATCCAGTACCCCCAGGCCTCCCAGTATGGAGACCCAGAACCAAACCAAATTGGCTAGAGAGGCCACGTTAAGGAACCACTCTAAGCCTGTGGGAACGTCTCCTGAGAACCCCACTACAGGCCCTGGTGTTGGTAAGTTGACCTCTGACCCAGGCAAATTTCAGGCTAAAATGTTAGGGAAATGGGAGCCCAAACCAAGCTGCATCATTGTTCCCCAGTTATAGAGTCTGTGACTCCCCCTGCTTCTGAGAAAGAGGTGGATAGACCTACTGGAACCCTAACTAGGCCTAAGAGAACTGGTAATTCTCAGTGCTGGTGGAAAACCAGAAAAGAAAAGTCTAAGGCCAAAAACCTTCAGACTGTTGGACCTTCCATAGAAGACTCCAACCCAATTCTTAGTCTTAAGGGGGAAACTCCTAAAGTAGGTAAAGGTAGATCTAAGAGGAAGGAGAAGCACGTACCTTGCTATCTCCATCCCCTCCAACCAAGAGGCCTAAAACCCAAACTTCTCCCAACAGAGAGGTGGTGAGGACCTCTGGAGGCCCCTCTAGATCTAAGGGAATCCTTTATAAGGACCCCTTAAAAAAAGCCTAACACAGGTTCAGAAGATGTACCAACTTCTGAGGGACTGGTCAACCAGATCCCATATAACTTTAAAAAGACTGATGTTCCTCAAAGGGTTTGTAGGTCATATAGCTTACAAAGGAAATCCTTTGATTTGACCATAGAACATAGGTCAGGGTGTCACCACCAAAAAGCTGATGGTCTCTCTAGGATGTTTGTCATCGACTAGAGGTATGAGATTCATCCAGGAGAGGATTGAATCCTCCTGTCCCTTAGTCTGGGGGGGCGAGTGTTAGGGAGAATTCACGGTTTAGGCTGAATTTCCTAACCTAGTGAGTCCCCCAGCAGCTTTGCTGGATTTCTGGAGTTTGTTTTTTTCTCCTGCCAAGAGTGAGACTCTTTTCTCCCACTCTTGGACATGATTTGCGGTGTTCCTTTGAATGTTAATGTGTTTTATGGGCTATGGGGTCCTTTACTCCATAGGGTCTCATGTGTTTTTCCTATATGTGTTACACAGCACCCTCTGTGCAGTAACACCGGGGTGTCATAGTGACCCCCCACCATAGACTCCATACCCTGGGACTGACTGTCTCCCAGGGCATGTAAAATCACCATTGGCTTTACTAGTCCCAAATTACTAACAGAAACAGTACAAACCATCATATTGTGGACGTGCTGGTAGGGGCAATTCGATTGCCCCTGGGTCTGTTGTGTGAGGGGGCACTGTCCTGTCCCCCCTCGTCGAGTTTTGGCTGGTGGCAGTGGATACTACTTTTTATATTCAACCGCGAATATATCTCTATGGGATTTTCCCATTCTTCGAGGCTAATACTTTTTTTTACATAGCCTCTAACATACCGCTGGTTTATTTATTTAATGTGAATTCACCGGTTGGTATTTTCTGCCAAAACTCGGTTTTAAAATGGCGTTTGTGTTCGCCGCTGTAACTTCAAACCAAAGGTCGAGCCTTTTGTTCCACTTTTGGCGGGCTTCTACACAGAAGCCCTCCAAAGTTGTGCCACTCTGTCTGGGTACCACAGGGGGTGTTGGAGGGGGTTTAGGCACCCTGGACTTAGTTGCCTTGGCAACTCACATCGCACTCTCGTGATTGGCCCAAGTAGCATGTTTTGATTGACAGCTAGGCTGAATGAATGGGGGTTTCTTGCACAAAAGCAGGTCTTTTGGGACTGGAACTTCAGAAGTCGCCACAGGACCTGAAAATCCGATCAGGGAGAAGCTGAGCCAACCTGCTACGACGACACCACCGGTGGAGCCCTGCTGAACCGACTCACCACTTCCCAACGACAGAGGAGATCTTCCTGCTGGAGAGTCTTCTTCCCTTGACTGGTGGGCACAACCAGTTTTCCTTCTTTTCCCGCATCCCAGGATGTCTTGTTGTTGAATTGCCTGTGCCAAGCACCCCGGCAACCGGATAGCCACTTACCACTGGACCGCGAATAAAAGGACCGCTCCTTTTAGGTGAGAACTCCGCGCTGGTTTCTTCCCTGGCAGTGCAACGGACTCCTGTTTTCCTCCCCGACAAGATCCTCTCTTCCCCCGGACGAAACACCGACTTGCACCCACTGCCAGGAACAATTGCCCCCGCTGGAGCGTTCTCACCATTTTAAGGTACCGTGTCTGCCAGGCCTCCCTTTCTAAAGATTGCTACAAGGTAACAATAATCCCTTAACCTTCTGGACTGGGCTGGCTGCCTTGACCATCTAACTGGTCCCTTTCTGTTGGTCCAACTCTTTCTGAACCTTGTGCAACACTTTGGACACATTTCGAACAGAGCCTCTTAAAGTGGGTCCGGCCTTGTTAACTTTGACTTTACGGTTTTAACCTGCCTTTCTCTCCTACTGTGTTTGTCCGAAAGTGTTGGGATCTGTTTCCATCTTTGCTCTGCCTTTCTCTCCCTCTTAAATCGATTGATTAGAGTGCCATCTTCGTTAAGCGCTCACCGCTGTCTGAAAAAATAAGTGTTGCGTTACTTAAGACTTGTCTAATAATCGTGGAAGGGAGTGTATATCTTTTAGTGACTGTGTTTTTGAACTGCTTGATATTAGTGCCAGTGTGTTTAACTAGATGTGTTTTTAAATAAATAATGATATCTCTTTTACACCAAGCTCTGGTAAGTGTTTGCTTGTTCTACTGTGTTCTATTGACCTATCGTGAATACTCTGTATACTGCCTAACTCTTCTTGAGAGAAGTCTGACTGCTCAGCCACAGCTACCAGGTAAATCTGGGTGGTACAGACTGCTACCAATTGGGTTTACTGCTAACCACCTGTAGTCTTAAATCTTTTGCATTGGTCCCAGAGGGAACTGCACAGGTTTCTGCCTAACAGTTATCTTCGAGATGGGGAGGACTCTCTCACTACATTGATGCAGGTCCTCAATGACAATGGGAGGTTTGCAGGGTTGAAAATTAACTGCACTAAATCCGTTTTTCTTCATTTGGGGGAGGAGACTGAGGGAAATGATGGTAGGCATCCCACAGATAAGTTAACATAGGCAAGGGGATTGATTACCAATTTGGAGGTCGTTATACCAAACAACCTTGCCCACTTGCACAGACTACACTATGACCCAGTCCTAGCTTAAATGAGGAGTGATCTAAAGAGGTGGTCGGAGTTGACACTGTCTCTGACAAGAAAAATGATGGTGGTAAACATTAATGTGTTCTGTGGCTGCTATTCATATTTCAGATGCTGCCGACTAGTTCCCCAAGGGTTTTCTTAAAGGTTAAAAATATGTCTAAACTTTGCTTACCAAAATCGCAAGGGGTTTCTATTCCCAGATTTCTCCCTAAACTTTAAAGTGGCTCAATTAAGAGTCATGATAGAACACATATTGAAAACTGTAAGGATGTACTGGACGTATTTGGAGGTTTGCAACTCTTTCCTGAAGAAGGTATGGTATTATCTATGGACACCCCACAGATTTCTCCTGGTGGAAGCATGTAATCATCCTACGCTAGGATTAGTGTGGAAATTATGGTCGAATTCAAAAGTTAATAGGGAGTTATCCACTTGGCCCTCTCCAATAGGTTCCGTGCGGGGGTCATCCTTTCAGGATGGGCAATAGGAACTTTCGGGGGCGAAGATGGTCAGACCTGGGCTTGGAGAGGGTAGCGCACTTACTGTGGGATTGTGAAATGTAAGGAGTTTGAAGGTGGTGAGAGCCATGCTTGGAACAGACCGTTAGGGCTCTTTAAATACTTTTGTTTTAAATAATTAGTGTTGGACCAACATTGGGGGGTGGAGTTGGTGAAGGATCTCACACCATTCCAGTCAGTTTTGGAGATGTCGGTTTCTAGAAAAGGTATTCTTACCAAACTGTATCAGGCTCTTATGACACCCCACACAAGGGTTAAAAGGAAATTTAAAGGGTATTGAGACCGGCTGACAGGGATGTCCGTGCCAAATAAATTATGGGATCAAATATACAAAGTGAGATTTTATGGGAACCTTTCAACTCAAGAAATTGGGCACAATTTCAAGATTCTCCATGGCCCTGGTTAGGGTCCCCAATATGTTTCCAGGGGTGTCACTGCTTTGCACGAGTGGATGTGATGAATTGGGAACCTTTGCACATATTTTGTGGTATTTTCCCCCGTATTAAGATCTTCTGGACTGAATTGAGCAGCTGGATAAAAGAAATAATAGGGATCCCTATAGCAATGGAACCCCTCAGAGTACTCTTGGGTATACCTTCTGAGGGCTACAAGTCTTACTGATTTTCGGGAAGACCTGCTCGCAGCAGGCATGACAACATTGGCAGACAATTGGAAAACGTCTTCACTCTGGAGAAAGGGGATTGGCTTAGAAAGTTGTGGGAGTTTACTTGATGGTGAAGCTCACTTTCTTGCCCCACAATGATATGACATTCACGGAGGAGTGGGGACAGTTGACAGACAAATATGGCTCAGGAGACGGAAACGAGATTACCAGGAGTAATGGCAGGGGACTGTAGCACGCCAGGAAAAGAGGTTGGGAGGTTGGAGTCACTTGAGCAGCAATAGACTGTCACCATGAGATATGATCTGGAAGTTATGGGATGCTTCAATTTCCCTTGAGTTGGGGGACCTCGTCTGGTGTATCAACAGCCCTTTGAGAGCATGAGAGCTATGGAAACAAAGTTGAATGTTACAACGACCTACACTAATGTATCATGCTTGTTAGGTCTTTTTGTTTGTCTTTTTATGCAACATTGTACAAAGGAGACATATATAGCCGGTGTGTTGACCTGTTGGTGAAGGAGTTAGTGGGGTACACATTAGTGGGTTTTTATCAATGTTAGATGGCCAAGCCAGGGTACTGTGGTATTGTCACTATTTTCTATAACCGGGTGACAAAACAAGATTTTCATAGGGTGTGCACCATATCATTTTGGATTTTGTTTTAACTGTTGTGATAAAAAAAACTACAATAAAAACTGAGTTAAAATAAATCATACACTTTTAATATAAATAAGGTGTAAATACTGAACCACCATACATTTTAAAAAGCCCATTTATAAATCCACATTCATATCAGTCCCATATAAGAAGCATATAACCTTGCACAGCACCAATTAAAAGAAACGTGTTACTAAAGAGTGCAAAAATGGTAGCAGGCACCCCTCTCTAGAAAGAACATGGCATGATAACCCGCTCTGTGGTTTTAACCCACTTTGAGAGTATGCAGCCATTGCTTTTTGCTCACTGTACTTTTCACAAAGGAGGAATATCCATTTGCATATCAGTTTTATCCCGCCTACAAGGGCAGCCCAACATCGAAATGCCTGGCAAACCTCCTCTGAACAAGAGTGCGATCAGCAACCAAAGACACGTGTTTCGGCCTAGTCAGGCCTCATCAGTGAGGTAAAGCTGTGCCTCTCTGAGATCAGTGAGCAAGGGGTCCACGTCTGGGCTCCCCCCAGTAACTTAGAGTGACCAACCCCAAATTGTTTGCGAAATACAAAAACGATAGCAGGCTCCCTCTCTGGAAAGAACATGGCATGATAACTTGTTCTGTGGTTTTTACCCACTTTGACGGACCGCAGCCATTGCTTTTTGCTGACTGTACTTTTCACAAAGGAGGAATCCTTAATAAATATGTTAATAAAGAGCTACAAATTCAACGGGTAAATACAATACTTTGATCTACATTTGATTTACATGGTTGGGAAATTTAACCTCCAAATTCTTTGAAGGAAAACAATGTTAAAAACCTTATTCAAGAGATAATATGGCTGCCCACCATGGCATGTTTAAACCATGAGATGTAATTTATTACTTGATGCACTATGTTTCCTCATGTACAAAACTAGTGCGTGGTCAATAGTATCATATTTTAATGAAAATCGGAGGAGAAATACAAAGACAATCCCTCTGATTTTACAATAATCTACATAACAATCTACTATTATCGACACAAGTTTACAATGTATTCCAAATGGTTTTAAATCTGTTAACTATATAGCTTTCAATACTATAAGGTGTCAATTCCTTAGATACAATTAAATAAGAGTTCCAATTCTTACATAGCATTAATGTGAGTCCAACCTATTCCAGATTATTCTAGGTCGGTTCAGATTATTGACTGTGAATAATCCTGGGAATTTGTACTCTCTCCCCCAGGGGGAGGCACCCCGTTTTGACTAGGGAGGTGAGCCTGCTCAGCTTAACATGACCTAGGGGACAGAGCAATCCAGATCCCACTGGGGGTTTCCCCCCACCCCATAGCAGACTGGTAATCCCTAAATAGGAATTTATGTTATCCTTCCTTATCCCCAGAAACTAACATCTGTATTGGTCATATGGGAGTTAACCTCAGTGAAAAATGACAATTGCCTACAAGAATAGCTGGTGTGGTTTCTGACTCTTTAAGACACCATCCGTATCTGAATAGAGAGAATGAAAAATTGTCACACACCCTGGTTGCAGAGAACATAAAGCTACATTCCACGTGGGGGACGAGAGAGAGAGCAGCAGCGAGCAGCAAAGGACAGAAAACCTTTACATGGGAGGTGTGACAGGAGAGCAGAAGCACCTTCACAGTGAATTGAATGAAGGCACAAACAAACCAGCAGAATGCATGTCAGCACTGCCGGGAGACAGACTGGAGAGGCCAAGTCACGTAGAGCAGTGCACAGAAGAGGATGTCCATGCACAACTAAAACGTTGCAACATTGAGGAATAGTTTCAGGAAGCCCACTGAACGACGGTACACTGACGGCAAAAAGCTGCATCATCCTCGGGAGGAGCACTGCCCAGAGGAGCACTGTTCAGAAACAGAAGGTACACGGTTGCTCATGGGAACTGAGTGGTGTGCAGAGGATCCCCATGAGAACTTAAGGCAGGATCAGAGACAGACCCCACAGACACATTCCAGAGCAGGGTGATAGAAATGTAACCTCATGGTGCAGTGAAATAAATCTGTTCCCAAGATCGGGTGACTGATATCAGACCCCAAGGCAGGATGAGACCCAGACCTAGGGGCAGGGATAAAGAATGTCAACCCCAAGGTGGGGTAAAAGAAATCAGACATCAAGGCGGGTTGAGAGACAGAACCCTGTGTGAAGTGAAAGAAAGTGACCCCCCAAGGCAGGGTGAATGAAACTAGACCCCGAGGCAGGGTGAATGAAACCGGACCCCGAGGCAGGGTGAGACACAGACCCCAGGGCAGGGTGAAAAAAAGCTAACCCTTGGTTGGAGTGAAAGAAACCAGACCTCAAGACAGGATGAAAAACAGACCCCAGGGTGGGCTGAAGGAAACCAGACCCCGAGAGGTTTGAGAGGAAAACACAGAACCCCAGAGAGGTTTAAAAATGCAAACACAAGCAACTGGCGAGACAACCAACAGAGTTACTAGCTGGGTAGCACAGTGAAATATCTGGTGTGGACAGTCAAACCAGGAGACACTCAAAAGACTGAACACTGACTGAGAATGAGACAGCGGGTCTGCAAATACCAAATAAAAGGGATTAAACCAGAGATTGGTGCTCAGCCCCTAACATATAACCAGAATAGAATCTTTGCCAGATTATTTTGGAAGGCATTAACACACTTAAACAGCCATAAACAATTACCTCTAAATTTCACACTGTGGTACTAAATTAGAAGAAGCACAAACCGTTTGTTAACTAATGTTACTGGCAACTTTTCACTAGAATGTTTGGGGTCCCTAGAACAAAATGAAATGAAGGGATCATACAATACGTGTGGCGTTAAGTCACATTTGTGGGGTTCATAGTAGAGAACACTTAATCAATGGAAGCTGTGCTGAAACGATATTATTCCAAATAGAAAATATGTTGTATGCTGGGTTGATGCATTTGAGTTCGTTATATTGCAGGAAGCGTCCCTTTCTAATATACAACCATCTTGGCACTTGTCGTCACAGACATTTTCAGACTACAGCTGTGTTGGCTTAAATGAACATATGCTGTCACTTGAGAACTCCCAAAAGAGATATGCCCTGTACCGTGAACTCATAAACAGCTATTTTCGAAGTACCCATGTTTTTTCATCTTTTTATTCACCTTTATTTTTGGACTGTCTTCTGGTAATCGAAAAGCCACAACATGGTAATTCATCATGAACAATGAACTGTCCCCATTTATAGAATAAATGGACATGTTAATAACAAAACATCTTTGCCTTTCCGCCTTACCTATTCAAAAGTGCTCTCACTCCCTCTCCCTCTCTCTTCTTCTCTACTTCTAACACTATAGAGGGGCTCATTACAGTTTTTCCGGTATCCCGCTGATAATTTCAACGGGATACCATCAAAACTGCCTTACTGTTTATGCTGCCCAGTATGCCAGTATTACCGGGATAATGCTGGGAGGCGGAGAAGACTGGAAGTTCACATTGCATGGAATCCCGTAGGACTCCATGGGATGGTGTTGACAGAATTACTGGCACAGTAGTACCAGTGCTGGTGATTATGGCATTTATTTGACGTTAAGGGCCTGAACTACCGGCAGGTCAGGTCTGCAGTAGATCACTGCCCCCATTAGCACATTCATGTTTCTGCGGAAAAAATGCCAGTGCTGGAATTACCAGAATTTTCTCCAGACCAGGGAAACTGTAATGAGCCCCTATGTCTATCTAGTCTCCTGTTTCCAGGAAATACTTCCGCTAAAGGGGTTTTAAAGTTACAGTGCTAAACCTGAACACCACTAAAATTACATGTATGGTGATCAGTCGAATCACCATCATAAATGGATGTTCCTGCATTGCACTGTCCACCATTTCATTGCCCTCCGAGCCCCTGCCTGGTGGCTCCACATACCACCCTTGACAGCTGTTTGTACTAGCACTTAGCCTGAGGTGCTCCTCCAGGCTCCCCTTAGCACTTTTCATGGGCCCTCCTCGAGCACTTGTCTACTCTGTTCCCCCTTTCCACCCCCCTCCCGCTCACTGCTCATCAATGCACTTGCACGGCCGGATGCCACAAGGCCTAGTTGGACAAAGTCTGTATATATAAAATTGTTGCTATTTTTTTATATTTTACCACCGTTATTATCTCCCCTGTCCCCTTCCCATTTAGCCTTGTGGTGCTTCGAAAACAAAATTTAAAGCACCTTACAAATGATCAATAAATAAAATCATCGTTGGGCATCAGATCATGCTCTAATGAACCTGCAATAGTCCACAATGGTTGGATTTAGAGGAGTTTGGTAGTGCAGACTGTAAGGAAGGCATGGTATCAAAGTAAGACAGGCACAAGTGATCACAGTTCAACAGTGTTTATTAAACTGTGAAAATGGCTAAGAAACACCTAATCTAAACCTAAATCTAAGATGTGAGCAAGCTAAGACCATCAAATAATAATACAGTCCAAGTGGAGTCTAGTCCAATAAAAAGGGCCTATGCCGAAAAAAAAAAATAAAAAAAAAATAAAAGAAAAATAGTATTGCCAATCCTTACTGCTATGCTACAAAGTAGTCTGGGATAATGTTCACAAGAAAAGGAAGACGTGTCCACAAAATGATGAGTCAGGATGCTATGGCCGGAGTTACTCCTGGGCTTCTCTGGCACCATCTTACAGTTATTTTTCTCAATATCAGGGACTTCTGTGCCCCAGCCTCTTCTCTTTCAAAGTGAATTGCTTCAGAGGACCCGATATGCCAAAAACAACAAAACAAACAGTTCCTTCTGGTAACATTGACATTGGGTGATTACTCTTCACCCTGGTATCCCCTCAGCTGGGCTCCAATCCTTCTTTCAGCATTAGCCTCTCAAAGCACTTGCCAATTTAAGCAGAGGCTTCCGAAGGGCAATCAAGTCTCACTGGGTCACTCTTATTCTATGGCAAGTGCATGCTTCACAATGTCACAGTTCGCATGGCATTCCCCTCTGCCGGGCTTAAACGCCAGTTTCACAATTCCCTCAGTCGGGTTCACACTGTCTAAATCTCATCAGAAAGCAGGGGTTCCCTTCCCCTAGCTTTCTCTTGGCATCTGCCATAGTTCACATTTCAACAAAAAGTCATTTTAAACCCCCTAGGTTCTTCCTTTACCCAAGTCCGGGTCTCAGCCCCCAGTCAGACTTTCTCTTAAGCCCCCGGACATGCTTTCCCTTAAGCCCCCAGACAGGCTTCACACAGTTATATAATCACCATGAATTCATAGTCATCACTCAGTCGGGTTCATATTTGCTTCCACTACGTGCCAAAGACTTTCAACTGTACAAGGGGTTTCACTTGACCCTCGTATGACCCAAGGCCTCTTGGTATTTGTAGTTTCCACACTCTTAGTTCAATTCATTCTCCTGGTTCAGGAGGGGGGCACCAGCCAGAGACCTTTGAATGAGCACCCACATGACGCCAGACCACTCTGTCTCTGGTGCCAATTTCACACACAAATTTCACCAGGGTCTCCCTCTGCCGGGCTCAGACTCCTCTTAGCGTTCACAAATTGCCTACCTCGTCCAGGCTCAGACGCTGCTCCCAAGAGTTCTCTCCCAAAAATCTACACGTGTCTCCCTCTCCCAGGCATGGACCCCTTTTCCAAGGTTCATTAAGGGCCTCCCTCTGCCGGGTGTCGACCCTCCTCCAAAGAGCTCAATGGTATCCCTCTGCTGGGCTCAGACCCCTCTCAATACCTCAAAGTTCATGAAGAAGACTTCCCTCCACCTGGCTCGAGTCTCCTCTCACTATTCACAACAAAGGGTTTTGGGACTTCTAGTCCCAGAATGCACTGGATTTTGATCCCACTTCTCAGCTCCCCAAAATGGCATTTTTGGCATTGGGAGCTGCAGGAGCTAAAAGGGAATATTGAGGTCAAGGTATCCTCTGCTGACCATCAGAGACCTGGGTTCACCTGACTGGCCCAGGGGAGGACTCATGCTGTGGGTACCAAAATGAAACCCCAGCTGTCCCTGGACTTGCAGGTCCCTCTCCACAGTGCAGTCTCCTATGGACTCAGAGGGGCAATGTCAGGGCAGTTTTCTCTCCAAGGGGCTCTTGCTGCTTCTTGCTGCTTCTTGCTGCTTCTTGCTGCTTCTTGCTGCTTCTTGCTGCTTCTTGCTGCTTCTTGCTGCTTCTTGCTGCTCCTTCCAGCATCCCTAACTCACTCAAAGTGTGCTCTCCTGCTCTGCCTTTTATACTTCCTGGGAGTAGTGATTGGATTCAGGTGTGCCTGGTTGTGAAGAGAGGCCTGACTTTGCCTGGCCTCATTAGTGGGACAGTGTGATACAGAAAGGGGGAGTCTATCTTCTGTGTCCGTGGTTCTCTGTTGGTAATCTTCATTCTCCCAATCCCTCTCCTCCTCGTCCCAGTGGTGTTAGGGAAAAACAGTGTGGAGGGATTATGGGAGTTGTAGTTTTTACAAAGAAAACTGGAAAAAACATGTGGAATTTCATCAGGGTGAAGGGGGTAACTGTAGTGTTGTCTACAAATGGATTGTTGTAGGGCACGGGGTGACATATGCACTTTCCTTCTCCCAGTTCTCCTATACCCTCAGGATTTTTACAAGACCACCAACATATGTTGCAATAAATTGTCACATAAAAAAGGTGAATGAGAAGGGGTGTTACAAAAACAGAATAACTGATTGGCATCACAAGTGTAAACGCTTTGGCATGAATATTAAGATGCACCATTTGCTAAATTATATACCATTTGTGTAAATATGCATGTATTTTGCCATACATCTGCAATTTGGAGTACATCCTCTAATCACAGGATTGTATATCCAGGGGAGGAGCAGTGATCCTTCCTTGGTAGGTCACACAGGGTCAGTGTTGAGTCGGAATTCAACATTCTTCAATGTACAAGCATCATGAGCTACACAACACCCATCACTGTGCATTATCATGCATGTCCGGCAAGAACAGGGATGCTCATAGAGCAGCCCCACCCACCCCTCCTGGCCATGTGTGCTTGCCCAAGTAACTATGCAGCAGCACTACACTCACAAGTGCCACCAGGTTGGAGAGCTTCTGAGGGAATGCTGACCCACAGGGCAGGCCATCCTGCTCAGGGTGTTGTGGGAAGAGTGCAGAACTGGGGTTACGATGAGGAGGCAAGTGTACATATGTATATGTGGATATTTGATACAGCGGCGATGTTAAGATGTGTCGGAGATCCATAGGAAATTGAAATGACTTGTATTATGAATGTGGCTGAAATTTTGCTGGCAAAATTGTACATCCGGCCTCCTCTCCAACCCCACACAGATTGGGAAAATTGGGAAAGATTTGCCAAAATGAAAAAAAGTTGTTAAAATAAACAAATAAAAACACGTTCGGTCTAGTCCCCATTCATTTTCCCAAAGACAAAAAAAGGTACATTTTTAAGACAAGAGTGCAGCAAAAACCAGTGGAATGATTTGGACCAGGTTTGAAACAACTTGAGCATGAAGCGTTGACTCGCAACCCTTTTGTGGTTTCGAGAAATTCTGTTGAGTACTTTTTAAAATATTTGATGGAGAAGGGGGTGCCCACTTCTCCAAAATAAACAGCTACATGTGCACGGATACGTAAAGGCATTTTTTTTCTTTCTCGATTCGAGAGACAGCCATGGTTATACCATTTGTCTAAATATGCATGTATTTTGCCATACATCTGCAATTTGGAGTCCATCTTCTAATCACAGGATTGTATATCCAGCGGAGGAGCAGTGATCCTTCCTTGGTAGGTCACACAGGGTAAGTGTTGAGTCGGAATTCAACGTTCTTCAATGTACAAGCATCATGAGCTACACAACACCCATCACTGTGCATCATCATGCATGCCCGGCAAGAACAGGGATGCTCATAGAGCAGCCCCACCCACCCCTTTTGGCCATGTGTGCTTGACCAAGAAACTATGCAGCAGCACTACACTCACAAGTGCCACCAAGTTGGAGAGCTTCTGAGGGAATGCTGACCCACAGGCCAGCCCATACTGATCAGGTTGTTGTGGGAAGAGTGCAGAACTGGTGTTTCAATGAGGAAGTAAGTGTATAGATGTATGTGTGGATATTTGATACGGCAGCGACGTTAAGATGATTCGGAGATCCATAGGAAATTGAAATGACTTTTATTATGAATTTGGCTGAACTTTTACTGGCAAAATTGTACATCCGGCCTCCTCTCTAACCCCACACAGATTGGGAAAATTGGGAAAGACATGTTCGTCCTAGTCCCCATTAATTTTCCCAAAGACAAAAAAGGTAACTTTTTAGACAAGAGTGCAGCGAAAACCAGTGGATGGATTTGGACCAGGTTTGAAACAACTTGATAATGAAGCGTTGATCAAGAAAATCGGGAAATTCCGTTGAGTACTTTTAAAATATTTGATGGCGAAGGGAGTGCCCACTTCTCCAAAATAAATAGCTACATGTGCACGGATACGTTAAGGCATTTTTTTCTTTCTCGATTCAAGAGATAGCCGTGGTTATACCACAGGTTATACCCCAGGGTATCGGAAAATTAAAAGCAGTTTGCAGGTCAAAACAAATGCAAATGCCATCAGGCTAGAGGTAGGGGGACGGCAAGAGGACACCAAGTGAAATTTGGGAGTTGGGGGATAGGGAACATGGTTTGTAACACAAGGCTCAAACATGAGGTGAAGAGGCCATCAGGGAAGTGGGGGAGCTGGCACAGAACATGGGGCACTTGGTCGCCCAGGGGGCAAAAACGATTATTTTAGGCTATGATTCCAGTATTCATGGCTTAAAACTACAGATACCTACGAGCGGCTATCTGTAGTCCATACTACTGATACCCACGGGTATACATTCTTTTTTATCACACTGGAAATAGGCATCCGAGTCTCCCATACATGCAATTACTGGACCAACCTTGTTTAGCTTCAAAGCGAGGAAGGGGCCAGCCCCCTCAGGCCATATTGTCTAATGAATGAGCACAAGCTAAAAGCCCACTTAGAGCAACATGGCCTGAGGTGGTTGGCCCCTTCACACTTTGAAGCTAAGCAGGGTCAGTCCCAGTTACTGCTTAGATGGGAGACAGTTCACAGATCTGGATGCAGGGTGTTTTCTTAGTTTTAAATATCTCATAAGACACTAAGAAAATACACAGCATCCACATTATTTTTTAGACTGTGCTACTGTCAGTCCTTGAAAGTGTAGCACTGTAAAGGTCAGGATGCCATGAGGCCCACATGAAAAGAACAGCTTTCTCTGGGTAAGGAACTGCTAATACATGGAGAATTGTAAATCTAGCTTGCATGTGCGAGGCAAACTAGAATAACCTTTGCTTTATAGATATTGCAGGGCCTGCTGTAGCGGGCCTATAGTTATGGTTAAGTAGCTCAACCTATAGGAAGAGCACTTTGTGGGTGGCTTATAAATTTGCCCTCCCTGGTAGAATCCTCAGGAAACTTTACATGGCCCCATTAGATCGAATTTTGAATTCTGGTGAGGTTTCATGCAGGGGGGGCAAAGTTACGGGGGCATCCCAAAATGTATGGTTTTTCCCATAGATACAATGGAAAAAAAAATTGATCACACCTACAGCCCAAACCGCTGGACAGATTTTCACCAAATGTGTGCCAGGAGTGGTGGCTTGGTCCTGAAAACATGCTTTTGTAAATTTGGCGCAAATCTGTTCAGTAGTTTTTTTGTTGTTTTAAATGGCCAAAACGTAGATAAAAAAGAAATTAGTGACATCTGGATTCGGTCCGGGGACTCACTTCCCTGTTTGGTCTGCGGGAGGGCCTCGGATCGGCCCGGGGGCTATGGTGATGTCCATGGACATTGGGTGCGCCTGCTAATGGAATGGTGAAAAACGTGAGCTGCATCAAAACCTTTGAAACGGTCGCCCTGTTGGATTCGCCAACAGCACCTGTAGTCCACAGACATCGCTGTAAAAACAAATAAAAACATATGAAAAAAACACAACATTGCACTTGTCAAACTAATAAAACAATCTGTGGGAGGTTTGCCGTGATGAGGATGGGATAAGATATGGCCATAAAAAGACAAAAAACAGGCGTTTTTTCATCTGTGAACTCCGCTGGACAGCCCTGTGATGTTCACGAACATCTCAGATGTTTGGGGTTATCCATACATATTTTTGCATTACACGGTTGGTGAAAAACATTTTTTTGGATGGCGTATAACTTTGGCACAGCTCAATGAAACTGCCTGCAAATTTTTTTGATATTATTCTTGACGTAACCGTGAATGGTTCTACAAAGTATGGTGCCTTTTTTTTTAGAGGGGGTCCCAAAATATATGAATGTCTTATGAATGTAGTGCTGTTTCTCAAATCTGCACAGAAGTTTGCAAAACGATATACCACCTAGATTTCAATGTTTTGGTTTGGTGGGATTTTGTGAAGAGGTGGTAAAATTAGAGTAGGGCTTGATCATTTTTAGATAGCTTATAACGTTGTTGCCATTTGACGAATGTGCACAACATTTGTTAGAAAGATTATAGACCAAACCTTGAATTTGTCTGCAAAGTCTGAATGGATTTTGTCAACTGGGAGCTAAGAAATATGATTATTTCATATAGGTAATTTTTTACACTTTTCAAAAAAAAAGCATGCATGGATTTGCACGAAAGTTGTGCAAGGTGAATTGGCAAGAACCTGAAAGCATGGTTTTGCAAATGTGTCTGATTTTTTTTTTTAATAGTGTCATAAAGTAGGTTAAAAAAATAGTGATTTACCTTTGGTGACTGAGATATAGCCGATGGCCATGGACAGTGGCCAGATTGTCTGAGTCATGGCCTATGGCCATGGGCAGTGGCCAGATTTTCTGAGTCATGGCCAAAGGAAATTCTGGCTACTGGCCATACCACAAATGATTGGCAATGGGGTTAAAGTGGGAATGGTCACCAGGGACTGGCTATGTGGTGAAGTTTTTCAAAATCGGCATAGGTATGAATGGGAAAATAAATTATGCCTGTGGATAAAATTCTGTCCTTGGCTACAGCCCAAAGTGCTGCACAGGATTACATCATTAGATCTCTGTGACTATTACTGCATAGACTCAGAGACAATGCTAATCAGAAGATAATTACAAAGCACACCGAACCAGGTGCCCACATTGTTGTGAGGCCACCCCTTGAAATCACTACCCACCCTTATTTGCGACCATAGTGGGACAAGATATTGGAATTGGATGACGGATTCATATCCAAAACCTTGCAGCAATGACTGGCCCACAATCAACATGCCTTGAGAAAGAGTCGAATTATGTATCAGCTGACTTCTGAAAATAAATATAGCATAAAGAATGGTTTTGAAACTGCTTAATTACAACAACAGTTACTTATTGAAGAACCCAGTGCTGAGCTGAACAGGGCTCACTCTCCTATTTGAAACCGAACACTTGAAGAAGGAAGGGCACCTTCACAAAAGAACCCCATCACCAGCAACAAGTTAATCTGTTTAAAGTACTAGATGAAGCGCACTGATCTACCCACTCTACCGCCCTGCAATTACTCGATAATCTTGTTCTCTTATTTGATTATTAGGGCATGCAGCATGGCTGAACCCTAGGTTTGAATGGGAAGACATATTCTGCTTGTGGCTACAGTCTAAAGTGCTGTACTGAATGACAACAAACCCACATAAGAAGGATCAACAAGGACCTGAAAGCATGGTTTTGTGAATCTTTTGTGTTTTATTTTTCCATAGTGTCGAAATGTGAGCACAAAAAATAGTGATATAAGGTTGGTGCATGCACAATATGCCTGGCCCTCGGCAAGGCCGAATGGCTACTTTGAGTTACTTATTGGGGCATGCGGCATGACCGAAGTTCTAAGTTGAGATGGGGAAAAGAATTCTGCTTGTGGCTGCAGTCTGGAGTGCTGAACGGGATTTCAGCAAGCCTGCGTGAGGAGCATCAGCAAGGACCCTAAAGGATGCTTTTGCAAATGGGTCCCATGCTTTATTTTTCAGAAACACAAGTACAAAAATTAGTGTTATAACTTTTCTGCTGTGGGCAGTGGCACAAAAATAGTGATCTAAGTGTGGTGCATGGGGAATGGGCCTCGCCCTCGACAAGGACAAATGCCTACTCTGATTTATTTATTGGGGCATGCAGCATGGCAGAAGCTGTAGGTTTGAATGGAAAAAAAAAAATCTGCTTGAGGCTGCATCCAGGAGTGCTCGATGGGATTGCAGCAAAGTTGTGCGAGGAGCATCAGCAAGGGCCTGAAATGCTGCTTTTGGAAATCTGTCTTATATTTTACTTTTTTGAAATTGTTGAAACGTAAGTACAAAAATATTGATATGCATTTTGTGCTCTGGGCAGAGTGCCTGGCATTCAGCAAGGAAAAATGTATACTCTGATTCGGCTATTGGGGTATGAGCTGCTGATAACAACCCACAGAAGTATGCGTTGGAAAACATATGTCTGTTAAAGTAGGTTTATAGTTGTTTCATATATCTTAAAAGAGGAATTATTAATAACTTATATAGAGTGATGGAACTTTATGAAACATGCTCACTTATGAAAACGTATTCAATTGACAGAAGAAAAAAAATTGTTAAACGGGCGTTACAGTTACCGACACTTGGGGCTCCTCTGTCGCAGCAGTTAGCCAGTGGCATCCCAACTTGGCATCGATTGGCATTTCCCTCCTGGGCTCCCATGAGCACTTGTGCATTCATACTGTCCTTTCTATGCAATTTTGTCACTGCACAATGCAATGTGCATTTATAGGAGCACTATGTAAACATTTTCTGGGAATAAGTATCGCAGTTAGTGAGTGAAAGTTTAATATGTTGATAGGCCATATGCTGAGGTTTTTTAAGTGACATAGTAGAAAACTCTAATGGGAATGTTGGAGAATCTTATTGAATGTAACTAATTTACTGAAAAATGTAAAGTAGATGGATTCTATAAGCTTATTGCTTTTGTTCTGTTTTTTAACTGTGAACTTTAACATTTTCTTTCGCAGGAGAGGGCAGAAAGTAAGGTGGGGAGGATATGAGGAAAGGGGCACCAATTACACATATGGTGCGGCAGGTTAACAGGGGAAGATGTTGCACATGTGTTAAATCTAAGGTAGAGGGCAGTGTTTCTCATGCTCCCTGATTACAGCTTCAAAAGCACTTCGAAACTGCTCCCAGAGTGGTGTGTTGTAGTATATGCAGAGTACTGTTGTGTTCAAAAGATTTGGATCAACAGCCTATTTTATTGCTTGCAAGGTAGCTTGTGGGATGTTGTGTCCCACAGAAGTAGGTTGTGTGGTTGCAGCATTGGTTGAGGTAGATGAGGCAAAGGAAGATAGCCTAGTACTTCCTAAGAAAGAAGCAGCCTTTCAGAGAGCTTTGCGTTGGTTGGATTTGGTGTGGCGGTGCATGGAGGTGGTCCTATAGGAGTACTGCCCAGGTTGTCCCCGACTGAAGTGCATTTCACTTTGGTAGCTTTAGCCTTTGGTACATTTCCAACAGTGGTAAAGAACTGCCACACTCATGATTCTCTCTGGGTGCTAGAGGTAGGCACTTCTTCGACCCCATCTTCCTGGTCTTCTTCATTGTCTTTTGAATTATTGCGCATCTTTCATTGTGTAGGTCCTCCAGCTGGTGGTGGTGGTGGCTCTTGGGGAGGAGGGATAGCGTTAGCTGATGCTATTTTAAAATAAATAGCAGTTTTCCTAATATTCTTCTAAGTATGTGTTGTGTGCTAGATTGTCAATGGATAATAAGTAAGAATAGATCTATGTGATCACTGCGCCACCCGTAACTGCACTGATGAAAATGTCAACGCCAATTACATTACAGTGCAGTGATCAAATAGATCACTGTGCCCACAACCCCCTGCCCTGCATTATGCTTTCCAAACCCGCTACCCCACTTACAATGACGGCCCGCACCCTTCTATCACTGCGACGCCAGCTTCTCCCACTAACGTGGTTTAGAGCTGATGCTGCAAGGTGCTTTTCTTTTTTTTTGTCCCCCGTTTACCAAAATGGTAAGCAGGGACACCCCTGCAGCCCCCGAGTCCTGTTACAGTTCCTGGCCAGAGCAGGGGACACCCCTGCAACTCGAGCTCTGCTTGGGCACAGTAAATGTAGGCCTTATTTTGTGCGCCCCCAAAGTCGCAGTGACTGCAGGGGTGCACAAATGAGGGTGACATTTTGGTACGAATCCAGTAAGTATAGGTGTAGGATCTGTGCAAGGGTACATTTTGAGCTTCAAAGTTCCTAGTTGAGCTAAAAAAAATGCAATTCCAAACTGTTCACGAAGCAAAGTCCCATTTGCAAAGTACAGACGCGTTCGCAAACACATCATCATGCCGCGGTAAATATGATGTTATTAAGTTGTAGCAAATTGCGGTGCACTGGTAAATACCCATGAAATTTCCCTGAAAAAATCTTTGTTAAAAGGACGTTATGCTTAAGTTGCACTAATAAAAAACCCATGAAATTCTATGAAAAAACTTTATTAAAGGGACGTTATGGTTAATTTGCTCTTATAAAAAGCTATGAAATTCAATGAAAAAACGTTGTTAAAGGGACGTTATGGTTCCAAGTAAAACCGAAAAACCCCATCAATGACATTTGTGATATCATCTTTTATGTAGTGGGTGTTTGTCTGAAACAACTTGAGCACAAACTGACTCACGGTCCATAGATGGTTTGGCGTTATTCCGTGCAGTAGTTATTTAAATATTTGATGGAAAAGGGGGTGCCCGCTTCTCAAAAATACATAGCTAGAAATGAAACAACTAACCTCTTATTTTTCACCCAATGTGAGAGATAACCGCCGCTATAGCCGAGGACATGGGCAAATGAAATGCAGGAAAAAAGCTATTTGCAGGTCAAAAAAGTGCACATGCCATTAGGCTAGAGGTGGGTGGTGGCAGGAACGTCATTTAGGTGTTGCCAGAGGTCGCAACTGCGACCTCTGACATCTCCCTTGCAACCTCTGTGGTCTCCCTTGCGACCTCTGACCTTTAAAAAAAATTATATTTTTTTTTTTATGCAATCTCCTGGGCTGTGGCCAGCACCATGTGGCTCTTTACTTCTGGAGTGGATGGCTTTCTTTTTCAGGCCCCTTAAAAAAAGAAGAAAAATAAGAACAGGAGTGCCATAAGTCTAACACTTTTAGCACTGACCCTAAATAAGAAAGAATAGGGATACCAAATAATGTGTCTTTCTGGAATTCTATACAATAATTGCTAGACTCATTAAGGGTTTATTTCAGGCACACTTCAGGGGGTGAGTCACTGATTTAGCCTGTTCTTAAACGCCTCAACTCAGCCTTTCATCCATCTGAGGTTGATAAATGAGTACCAACACAGGCTGGGTGATATTGGGTGTATACTTTTTTCTATATAAAGCGCTTAAGCGTAAGTGCTAAATAATAACACATCATTATCATTTGGTCAAGGACGTCTGCTTGGATTCACAGTAATTTGGTAATATGGGCCTACACACACTGATCTTAACGATACATATGGCGATACATTCTTGTATGAAATGTATACATCACATTATAGTGATATATTAACCATAGTTTTCGTAGTGTACAATGCTACGTGATGCCACTTCCTGTTTTGTCAACGGGTGAAAGATTCTGTCCCATCGCTTCCCGCGATATCACTTTGGGGTGGGGTCAAATGACATCACTTCCTGTGATGTCATTAGGGGTCAAGGGTCGTGTGATGTCACTTCCGCTACCCCTGGCATTTTGGTGAAATGACATCCGTGGGTGGTGGCTAGATGGCACCAGGTGAAATGTGGGAGACTGGGTTTCAACACAAAGCATTCTGTTGCCTCTGTTACAGCCTCAAATAGCTGACATCTCAAAGCAAACTGTGTCACAGAAACAGTGTGTGTTGTGAGGGTAAATGGAGCAAGAAGGGGAGGTGAGAAGGTCATCTGGGGGGTGAGAGCTGGCACTGATGAGGGGGCACTTGGTGAGGGCTTGGGTGGGCAGGAAAGCATTTTTGTTTTCCTGACATTTTTCTAATATTTGTGGCTATTAAGGACTACGGATAGCTGAAGGTATGAGTAGTTCAGTACCTGCAATTACAGTTTTTATTTCTTTTGAAAGATATTTTTATAGCTAAAGTGAAGTTGGGATTGAAAAATGTAAATGTCTGATTTATTAGATATTGAGGATAGTGACCTTTAAACTGTAAGGAAGTATGTCAAAACAAACATGTTTTTTATGTATTCACCAACAATAGAGATTTCAAGATCCAAATTGTTTACCTCTAATAGTGGATAACACATAATTATATGTTGTTGAAAAGCATTCTAAACTGATCAAATGAAATGTAAGGTACGAAATTAACTGAAATTGACGGCCTTGTTTTATATGTTTTAAGCTAAGTGTTTTACTAGCTCTATACATCTTATCTGCATTTGTTGTGATGTATGCGGATATGTTTAGCTGCTATTGTAATTATTATTTTGTTGTTGCTGAGGAATTGTAATATATTTTGTAAAGGTTTATTGTACAAAACAAGCACAAAATAAAAAAAAATAAATAAATAAATAATGGCAGTGACCTGATTGCTATCCAGGTCTCCCATCCATACAGTAACCACATCAGACTATGCTTAGTTTCAAAGTAAGGAAGTGGCTAACCTCCAAAGGGCTTGTTGCTGGATGTATTAATCAAACTTACAAGACCACTTAGAGAGACCGGCCAGCCCTTTCCTTACGCTATAGCTAAGCAGCGTCAGTCCTGCTTTAAAGCTAAGCAGGGTCAGTCCTGGTTGCTGCATGGATGGGTGACCGCATGGGCATCCAAATTATATATTTTATATATAAACAGTGCTACTGTCAATCCTTGAAAGTTTGGCTCTCAGAGACCATTTTTTGCCTTTTGCTGAATTGCATTCTAGTATTTGTAGTCTACCAGTCAATAATAGCAAAATAAATAGATATTTTTACAGCAACAGTAGGTTTCCTATCCCAGCAGTAACTGAGACAAACCCTGCTTAGCTACAAAACGAGGATGGGGCCAGCCCCTTAAAGCCATGTGTCCCAACATAAGAAGTCATTTTACAAGATCCCCTTAGAGAAACATAGCCAAAGGAGTCTGGATCCTTCTTCACTTTGAAACTAGGCAGGGTTGATCCCGGTTAGTGCATGGGTGGGCGAAAGTCCACAGTCCCGAATGCTGTGTTTTTTCTTAGTTTTAAATATTTCATAACAAATGGCATCCAAATTATTTTCTTTTAAACCGTGCTACTGTCATATCTTGAAGGATTTGCACTTAGAGACCATTTGTTTGCCTTTTGCTGCATTGCATTTTGGTAGTTGTAGTCTCACAGTCAAGATGGGGGAATAATTCCTCAATTGTACACTTTTTACCTAACATAGTTCTATAAGAATGTATATATTTGAGTGACACTATGGTATGTGTACTTTCCAAGTTAGCTTTATAAAGCTGAGTATTGTTGAAAGGCAGACATGGGGCTGAGGAGGGGAAATGAAGTAAAATATGAGTATTTGCCTACGATGTGGCCGCCAGGGACGTCAGTTCACCAAAATGCCATTGGAAGCGGAAGTGACATCGCACGACCCTTGACCTTTGAAGACATCACAGGAAGTGTTGTAATTTGACCCAACCCAGAAGTGACATCACAGGAAGCGATGGAACACAATCTTTCGCCCCTTGACAAAACAGGAAGTGTCATCACATAGCATTGTTTCTAAGTACACGACAAAAAATATGGTTATGATATCACTGTAAAGTGATAAACATTTCATACAAGAATTATTCACCATATGTATCGCTAATATCAGTGTGTATAGGCCCATATTACTAAATTACTGTGAATGCAAGCAGATGGCCAAAGCCAAATGATAATGACGTATTATTAAATAGCACTTATGCTTAAGCGCTTCATATAGAGCAGATATACATATAATATTACCCAACTGGTGTTTGTACTCGTTTATCAACATCAGCAGGATGAAAGGCTGAGTTGACCTTGCCGGATTAATGTTCACTTACTGTGCATATATTCATGGGTGCTAGCTTTTGATTTTCGCTATGGGGCAAAAGTATCTGGGCATATGTTGTTTTGGCAGCTGGTCATTTTTCCCCTTTTACTTGCTGCTTAAATTTGGTTTGTTGGGGTTGTGCAATGTATGACAACAGTCACGAAGAGACGGGACATACAACTAGGGGCTTGTAGCACGCTGCTTAACCAAAGTGTGTGATCCTCAGCAAATATTTTAATAGCACAGGACATTGACTAAACACATTGTGAGTTTTCAAAGCCTGCAATTTTTTATACATAATAAAATAATAGATATTTGTATAGTACAGTGACATTGGGCGCGTAAAATCACTGGTGACCTGGGTCCCCCATCCATGCAGTAACCCGGACCCACCCTGTTTAGCTTCAAAGGGAGGAAAAGACAGCCCCCTTCAGCCATGGTGCCTAATAATCGAGGAAAAGTTACAAGACAACATAGAACAACATGGCAGGAGGGTGAGGCCGCTTCCTCAATATGAAGCTAAGCAGTACTGTGCGTATGTTCATTGGTGTCAACTGTTGATTTTCGCTATGGGTGCAGAAAGTACATGGACATATGTTATTCTTGCAGCCAGTCATTTCACCTCCACTCCCCCACCCTTCCCAAACACTCTTGCATCCCCAAAATAACCCCAAATGTATTTCGCAGAGTATTGTCCACCGCTCTGACTTTGGACATAGGATGTGGTGCAAGGATCCAATATGGAGTCGTTTCAAAACATTTTACACACCTCATGTTTTTCAATAACCAATCATTGTGCAGATGTGTTGCCCACAAACACCACAAACACCACGCCGCCACCTGATTGGTCCAGAGGTGTCCACAGACATCGAACCAGGAAATGAGTCCAACGACCCGGCACATATATCACAACATTTTTGGGACCTACTTTTTGAAAATTTGAAGAAAAAAAATATATACTGGACGGATTTACAACAAATTTGCAAAAGCATACTTTTGAAGCCAGGCCACCACTCCTCGCACAAGTTTGGTATAAATACATCCAGATGTTTGGGCTGTAGGCAAGAGCACATTTTCTTTCAATGTATGTCTGTACGGATTTCAAAGGTTTTGGGACCCCACCTACAACTTTGCACCCCCTTGACAAAACCACACCAAACTTTGCAAAATAGTTGGGGGATAGACAAATACTTTTGTCGCAATGTTTGGTGAGGATGTGTTGAAGGGTGCCAAAGTTATAAGCCGCCCAACAACTGCTCTTCTTATGGGTTGTGCAACTCAACCATAACTACAGGGCCACAACCGTAGCCCCTGCAATATGCCCCAGTATGGCATTCTGGTATGTGTAGTCTCCTAGTCAAGATGGGGCTAGGAGTAGTGCCACAATTGTAACTTTTGCCTAATATAGTTCCATAAAGATAAATACATTTGAGTTACACTACGTTATGTGGACTTTTAAGTTATCTTTATAAAGCAGAGTATTGTTAAAAGCCAGGCATGGGGGTGAGGAGGGGAAATTATGAGTATTTGTTCAGGATGTGGGAAAAAAGGGATTTTTTCCGTTTCCGTGAAGCTTAAATACGGTTAGTTGGGGTTGTGCGATGTATCACAACAGACACCAAGAGACTGGCCATATAACAAGCAGCATGAAGCATGCTGCTTAGCCAAGTGCGTGATTGCCTAAAACATTGTGAGTTCTCAAAGCCTGCTATTTTTCATATTTAACAATAGCACTGCCAAAACAGGTAAGTTTCAGTCTGTGATTGATGAACATCTTTTAGTGAGGATTGCTTTAGGGCAGATTTTGTGGTAAACCTCTCAAACCTGGGCATATGTTATTCTTGATGCTGGCCATGAGAGACATTGGCCATGAGAGACATTACCCTACTTATGCATTAAATGAAACAATACAACAATATGTGTGCGTTTACTCTGGAAAAACAGTTATCTGTGATTATGTGTAGTAGGCACACAGGAAAACACTGATAAACACCTATTCTGAAATTTTTTAAAAGCACTGTAAAAAAAAACTCCTTGGAAAAAACACTGAAAACAGGAAACCCTAATCATACCCACGGCTATGGCAAAACAGTAATAAAACACAAGTTTTAAGTCATTTTAACTGATACAGTGAGGTCTTTAAAATAAAAGTGGGCACAAACGAGTGGACATGATATACAGTGGCCAATAGGCTGCAAGTGGTTTAAAATATGCAGCATCCATGGCAGAAGGACATGGCCAGTGGGGTGCATACAGTGGTCACGGCCGAAGGCCATGTCCAGTCAGTTGCAAGTGTTTTAAAATATGCACTGGGCATGGCCAAAGGCAGTGCCCACTGGCCATGGCCAGTGGCCTGTGTGAATACAAATAATTGAAATGGTCTGTGCGTGTTATAAAATAAACAGTGGGCATGGCCGAAGGCCATGGCCACTGGCTTTTTTTTTTTGGCTGGGGGCCATGGCCAGTAGCCTGGGTTCATAAAAAAAATGTAAAGAAATATACACAGTATGTACTGCCGACGGCCATTGCCACTGCCTATGGCCTATGGCCAGTGGGCTGTTTGTATTTTAAAATATACAGTGGGCACGGCTGAAGGCTGTGACCATTGGCCATGATGAAAGGCCATGGCTAGCGATCCCCTTAATGAGTTATAGTATGCAGTGGGTTTCGCTGAAGGCCATGGCCTGTGGTGTGCAGAAAGATCTACAGGATAACAACATTGTTTGTGCTGTAAAGAAATATGGTATAACTAAACCTTTGAAATTCTGGGAAAACACAATTAGTTGCAGGGACTTTAAGGTGACAATGGAATGCAACAAAACCCCTGATATTCAGCTAAAGCCACCTTAAATGTGTGCCTCCTTCTGCACAGCCTATGACCACAATGATGAAATCCCTGCAGCAGGCGTTATGACATCACAACTGAAGCGTAATAACTGATTACAGAGCAGTTGTGATATGGCTTTCTTATTAAGGGTCAGTTTGGATGTCACCTTTTGTCCTCCATAAGAACATTATTTCCATCTCTTAAATGGATATTGCAGGCTGCCATATATTGTAAAGAGATTGCTTCCACATGTATAAAGATAATTGAGAACATTGTTTTAATGAAATGCAATGGGAATAGAAGGGTTCTTGCTTCTAGGCTACACAAGGAATGTTGAAAGGTTTCACTGTTTATGTAGAGAAACAATAGGGAGTGGGATTGTGTTTGCTTACAGCAGCATCAGGAGGCATCTTCCATCTCTGTACTGGAAAGTCCGTACACTGAGGCAATAGCTGCTTTTGGGTTCATAAATATGGAGACTTCTGGCCAACTTCCACATCTTATAGGTATGATTATTTTTACAGGAATCATAGATTCAGCGTTGTCTTGTTTCCGAGGCAAACGCCTTGCCCCTGAGCTATCCTCCCGAGTCAACCTACCACACTGGCTGCGGGGTTGAGAATTGTGTCAATGTCATTTCCAGCCCTGCTCTCCCCCCTTGCCTTCACACTTAATTGAGGAGATGGCAGTGTCACTCACCAGACTTCTGTTGAGTGGGTGTGGATCATGCGGCCTCTGCACACTATATCCAGTTAAAGGCAGCATTGCATTTCACCACGCCTGCCAATGCGCACTCAAATTACAAGATTTGGAAGAGCAGTGCATGAATTCCGGGTTCCACAGACAATTTAATCGCTCTGCAATGATCCACAAAGCAATTCCTCAACACCTGGCCATTTTCGGGATCCATCATTTTCGGGATTTCCCCAGGTACTCAGTTGCACCTCGCCTTCTGCAAGTGCGCATCAACACATCAAAGAGACCTCACAAGTGCTTGCTCCTTTGTGACCTGCCATAGAATCCTCTCAACTCGACTGATTGCAGTTTCTGGATCATCAGCAGATGCACATGAGACGCCTACACTATGATGTGTGCACATCTCCGAATTGAAACATACTACAACAAATTGTATATGCTGAAAATCCCGTGTTTCATTTTGACTTTGTTTCATACAAATAATGACTAACTGATCATCTCCAAATTAACACATACCCTGCATTAAAAGATTGTGTTTCCTTCTAAACACTGCATCTTGGAACAATCTAAACGCCATTGATGAATGCCAAATAGCTACTTTCTTTCACAGCATACAACCGGCCACAATCCAAATGGACCTCAGAACAAGCAACCTCGAATCATTGCTCTGTCATGAAAGGCACAGGCCAACACAATTATGAGGCCGTTGTGGAATTCTCCCTGCACTTAAATGTGGCCATATTTCCTACCAGCTGTCCCATCTATAGAACCTGGCTGTTTGGGGCTCAGGGGAGTCAATAGAGGCACTTTGCATGCTATGTTTTCTTGGGCATGGATTCTATTGCCTCGCTCACTCACCATGAAACTGTGGAAGGCTCAGAGTCCTGGCTATGGCTAAGCAACAGTCAGGAATTGTCTTCTTAAGCACTTTGCGCACAAGCCTAGGGTTTTGATAACAATGGGCCTCATTACCACCCAGGCGGTAAGGGGTTAACGGCGCCGTAAAAGGTTGCGGTGCGGTTAACCCCTTACCGCCTAATTACGAGGTCCCTTTGCGGGTCCCTACCTTAACGGCTGGTTTTACCAGCCGTTAAGGATTGGACCCGCAAAGGGACCTTAGAGGTAATTACGGTACCGCAGTTTGCAGTACCGTAACTACCACCTTCCCCATTTCCATTGAGCCCTATGGGGGCAAAAATGGAAATGGGGAAGGGCCAATGGTGAATGGGGAATTACCGCCCCGCCAACCTTGGAATGGGATGGTAATTCCGCCATTCACCATGGCGGAATCGGTAAAATACCGGCGGCAACCATGGCACTACTAGTGCCATGCTTACCGCACAGGGCGTAATGAGGCCCAATGTCTTAAATACATAAGTAACAGTGAGGTTTCTTTGGCTCGCTTTTCAGGGAGATGTTGCAACATTGGCAAATTCGTATTTCTGACATATTACCCCTCTTTAGGGAAGTAAGTGGGAGGGCTTTGTGGCCTGTGTTTTCTTGGGAATGACTTCAAAGGGCCCCAGCTCACCATGCAGTGATTAAATTCCAGACACAGTGAACACCTCTCCTCCAGCTATCTCTCCTATTGGTGCTGCATCCCAGCGAATGGCATGAAGTCTCAGGATAAATCTGGTCCAGGTATATGCATAGCTCTTCCACCTTTTCAATCTAATGCCTTCCGGAACACCCTACATATCCCTCGCCCTCGATCCTCCCTACCACTTTTGAATGTCCTATCATACTCCTCGTTTGCCTCTCTGACACGTAAAAGTGCTTCAATTCAATAAACTCTGGCAGTAGGTACTATACAAATGCAAGAGAACATGACATATCGACCCAGTTTATTGGCTGTAGATTATCCATAAGAATGGTGAAAACATATGCAATTCAGGCACATCCCATATTATTAAATGAGAAAACATTCTCAGCACCTTCTTCCATCTTTTAATTTTCTATTAAGATGACAGTATTAAAATTGCATGGCGTGATGGCATAGTGGAGTGCCTCAAGGTGCCCCTCCACACGTGGTACCCAACCTTTCAACGTAGTCCATCTAATTACCATGTTTCGAGAAGTAATCTGTTTATAATGTAACATCAGTGGAAACAATAAGTACTTGCTGTTTCTTAAACTATAAGATAGAAAAACATTACAGACTTGCAGCCTTAAGGTGGCACACTGAAAGGCTTCGATAAAGAATGTTCATACAATTATACTACTGATATGAGATAGCTTTCTCTTCTTTCACTAGAAACTAAGGAGCACCCTTATAGTCATATTGAACAGATGAAAAGGCAGGAGCGTTGAGCAAGTGTTCCTTAGGTGTTCCACATACCACAGTCTGTTCACCGTGTCAACTGCAGTAGGAGGAGACAGCAATAGTTAAAACAACATCCCGGACACGGAGCATCGCGGGAATGTTGCATGAGTGTTCTTATGATGTTCCTTGGGCTTTCCTGGCACCGCAACAGCAAATACCTGGCTATTTAGCTAAATCAACATGGTGTTGACTACTACCAAGGAGCAGCTGTGAGTAAAGAGAAAATACCTTGCTTATGTCACTGACTTTGTGCCTAGACTGATAACTTTATTTGCAACTAGCATTGGGAGAGCAATTGTTTCAAAACTCCTAACTTTTCCTCAGCACGGATTCGGGTGACTGCAGGGTGGACATTCACCCTTCGAGCCTGACATTGTGCCTGGACCCCTAACCTTACTTGTAAACATTCTTTGGGAGAAGCTCTGCTTCAAAACACCTAACTTCTCCTTAGCACAGACTCGGGTGACTATCGGGTGGTTATTCACCCTTTGAGCCTGAAGAGTGCTAAACATTTGGAGAAAAGGAGACCGATACCGTATGAACGTTAGTTTTATTCACTAGACCCTGATAAAGTTAGCCGTGTGGTTGTAGAGGTCACTATTGAAATGTCAATACTATGCAACAGAAAAATAAAAATTACAGAAAAGGGCTGCATTGCACTACAAGCCCACAAGGAACTTGAAAGGCTATGTGAAGTGCAGCAATTTCAAGGGGAAGCAACTTCTGCAGAACCAAATGCTTAAGTGAAGTAGAACCCGCTAGTGGGGATCACAATAGCGCAAGTACATTACTGCCCCCTGAAGAAAAGGGCAATAAAGTGGATGTACCTACTGAGCTTTCCCTTGATATAACCAAAACTCCTAACTTGTACTCTGAAGCATTGAGAACTAGTATTGGCCCCAACAAGGAGATTCAGGCCCAGAGCAAGGGCATAATTGAAGAAGCAAAGCTGCCTACGGAGAACGTTCACGTAACCTTTGCTAATGCAAATCTCATGTTGAATGATAATTATGCAAATATCATGAGAGATACAAACCTAATATTGCAAAACACTGAGTCCTAGGGAACAACTGACAACCAAATTCCCATTTCAACAAATGCTGAAAATCAGAGTATACTGGACCAGTCCTTTGAGAAACTCTGCAATGACACGGATGGAATAAAGGAACACTCCCACTGAACAAGTAAAAGAAGCATGCTGCTCTGTCAATCAGCAATCCAAAGACTTGGAACTGGACAAGATTATGAGCTGAGTCCCTTGAACAGCACATTAATAGACCATCAGAGTTCACAAAGGCCCAAGCAAGCCCAGACTATACCACTGCATGATGACTACTTTATCCCTCAGAACATCACGCTGCAAAGGGACTTTAACATCATGCCACAGATGGAAACCCTAGGCCCTGCCTTGATATCAGCCCTTCACTTAGTACTGGAATCTTTGCTGAGGCTATATGACAATGTAAAGGAGCTGGTCCAGAGGAACGCTCTAAAACTAAATACCCTGGACCATCGTTTGAACAAACTGTTGGTTAATAAGCCAGCCACCCCATGTCAGTTTAAGATGAGGGGTTTTCATCTTGAAACTAAGGAAGATGCAGAGGAAATGGTACCAACACCGTTGAAACCCAACCACCAGAGCATGTATGGGAGGAAATAAGGACTTCCCAGGAGGAGTCACAAGAATCAGCAAGATCGAATAATGAATCCCCAGACAGCCTGACGCCACTCGTTGATTTGTGTCATAGAGAGAGGCAAATCTCATCGGAGGGACCTTGTCTGGCGGAGGAGGCACACACAATCAGGTTCTCAGAGGGAGAGGATAGTGGTCGGGAAGGCTGGATAAGATTGAACAAACAAAAAAGGAGAGGAACACTTCTAAGAAGAACAAATCTAAAAACCTTCCATCCCTGAATGCTAACAAAAGAAATAACTCCATACACTTTTTCAATGCTCTATCAGGAGAGTCCACGGAGCAAAATGAAACACAACTAAATCCAAAGGCAAGCATCTCTAGAAATAAACAAGTGGCCACTAAAAACCACAACTAATAAAAACGATCCAAAATAACTCTATTTCTGGAGAATCCAAAGTCTCTTAATGGAGACGTGCCTTCCCAAGATGCCTCTGGCTCCAACCATCCTGAAGTAGAGCATGAAACTCCTGCCGAGGTTGCGAGTTTAACTGATCCCCGAGGATCGAGTCTAATTTGGACACTGTGGCTGCTGTCTCTATCTGCAACTCGCAGCAGCTGCTTGGGCCCACTGTGCAGAAACCGGAATTGGAGATCTTCCAGAGCTGGAAAATTGACCTACACATATGTGGTTCTCTCCAAATAAACAGGGGCCAAATGATAAAAGGTTTTCAGGCAATTTCTCAGCTTCGAGCCCTGAGATCTGATGACATAAAAAGGGTTGAATTTCTGAGAAAGGGAGCTGAGAGGTCAGTCTGCTACTTTGCCTCTAACTTGTACCCTGTACAATCAATACAAGTTCCTGAAACTATTGCAACTAACAAACCTGGCAGTTTAGCAGCGGTAAGACCAGACTTAGAAGAATGGTCCTGGCTGAAAGCAGCAATTGAAATGTTCAAGAAAACTAAGGCTAAACAGCCGAGTCTTTGAGGGAGGACCCTTGAAGACAATGTCCAGGAATATGTGTGACTTCCACAAACTGGAAGGCCACTCTGGACCGGACCTGAAGACTGCAACTGTGATATTGTTACAGGAAACTATGGCTATAAACATCTTTGAGTTGGAGGGATATCACACTTATTGCAAGCCATCATCTAGAGGGCCAAAGGGAAGATCAACAGATGGACTCGCAATTGCTATTGATCTTAACTGCGACTGTACTCACTCCAAGATAAAGATTAGGTCCAAAGACCTGATGGCAATTAACCTTTATCTACTATGTCTTAAAGCAAATGTGATGTTTGTAAAGGTTTATTGGAACCAAGCTAATACTAACCTTGTAGAAAGGGGTAAAAAAAGAGTACCTCGTCGTGGGCAGGGACTTTAATGCTTTCTGTGTACAACCACAATTTAAGGGAGGGCCCCAAGGAGTACGGAGGATTTCCACCCAATCTGTGCAGCAGGGGACAGCTTGGGATCAATACTTTGCGACTTGGGATCTTCAAATGTGTTTACGTGGGGAACAGGACCTGAGCACACTTGGAGCAGGGAGTCGAAGAAGTCATGGATTGATAATTTCTATGTATCTACGGATCTGCTTTGTTTATGCGATCCTTTGGTGAGGGGGGCACTCTTGGTTGCAACCATTTTTCTTTTATTCTTACAATGTGCTTACCTAATTCCCTTTATCATATGGAATATGGCAGAGCATTTACCACTTTAGAGAGGAGAGTTGTAATGGTGAAATGGAACGCTAAGTGTACAAAAACTTCATCACTATCTGGGAAAAGGAGTTGATTAATATAGAGGAAAGGCGAGTCAGGATAACAGCTAACAACTATAATCAGAGCCTACTGGATTGCACAAAACTACTCTCTAATATTGGCCAAATGATTGGAGGTAAACATCATAATCATCCCTAGGATATTAAGGTCAGGGAGGAGAAACAGGCCCAGCGGGCGACCATTAAAACCGCTCTTAAAATTACAACTACTAGACCGGCTTTTCAAAAGGTAAGAGGCAAAGTATTAATATACTCTCAAATGCAATGGTTGGGAAATACTTATTAGAGAAGACCAAGAGGTCATTAAGACCCTCATCCAAAGTATTAGTGTACAGTGATAGTTATAGAGTACATTTCTGGAGAAAAATGGGGGGAATCAGTAAAGGTTTGCAGAACTGTATTGACTGTAGTATCACGGCACAGGAGTGGGTAAATGACATCATTGAAAAATATTCTATGCCCGAGGGTGAAGAAGGTCAACTAACTTTAGAACGTTTGGGGAGGGAACAATGTGATTTTGAGTGGCAGATTGATGACATGCTATGGACAATAGGCAAGGAAAAACCTTCAAGGGCACCTGGACCAGACAACATTCCTCCGGCTTTAATCAAACGCAAACCGGAGGCGTAGGCAAATTCCCTATGGACTTATTCAGACATGTCACTGAAACACTCACAGTTCCTTGTACATGGAGAGAATCTCTCATAATTCCAATTTTTAAGCAAGGAGACAGAAGGGATCTTAGGAACTTTAGAGCCATAGCACTCCTGGACTCCTCCAGTAAGATATTTGTAACCCTTTTGCTAACAGAACTTAAGAGACAGATAACATTGCAGAGCCTGATCTCACAATACCAGATCAGGTTCCATGCAGAAATGGGGACTTCTCTTAATGCCCTGACATTGTCACATCTGCTGACAGGTTGCTGTTTGTTCTCTATAAAGAAATGTTGGGCTGGACTAAGGTACAACCCTTTTCATCTCGCAGAAAATATTGTTTATTGTTGATCTGCGTGACTTTGGTGTCCTACATAACTCTTTAAGCCTCACTAACTAACTCTTACATATATACAGAGATTAGTTATAATATATCCCCCTGGCTAAATACAATTTGGGGTTCAATTGAGGCTCTTTACTGTCTACGGAATTTATGCACTTTTGAACTAAGTTAGGCACATTGCACTTTTGCTTACATCCTAGGATGTTTAGTAAAATAATATGCACTTTAACTAGATATGTTTAGTATCAATTATATGTTTTTAAGCTGTTTTTAATTGTATGGCAATTGTATATGTGTTTATTAAAGATTGATTGAATATATCTCTATGATTCCTTGACCTGATCTGTCCCCATATTTAGCTCCCTCACAGTGCGCAGCTTATTCCATTGATTGATTCTATGGTTCTATTCCCATGAACTTCCTTTTTCCCCTCTGGTGGGTCTGTCTTACTTTGGTTCTCCCCTGGGTTCATGGTGTTGGGGACGCCTATTTTTGATTATATTGTCACATCTGCTAGCAGCTGTTATGAGCTGTGGGCACAGTTTATATAGCATCGATAGACATGTCAAATGCCTTTGACACCGTTAGCAGACTAAGGCTTTGGAAAAAACTTCTAGCAATGAAATTGCCGACTAGCTCGGTTCAGCTTTTGGCACTATTGCACACGGATACAACACTTAGGGTGAGGCTGAGCAGGGATTGAGCCACTGCTGACCCTATTACTACATATGTGGGTTTGCGGCAGGGATGTGTCGTGGCCCGACACTGTTGAATCTCTACCTGGCCGACTTCCAAAACATCTGGGAGAGGGGTATTGCCAATTTAGTCAAGCTGGGTACAGTTTCCTTGGACTGGATTGCCTTTGCGAATGATATTGTTTTGTTTTACCTGGCCCCAATTAGGCTGCAGAGGAAGCTAACCCTCTTTTTCAACTATGCAGTAGAAAACAAACTGAAGGCAAATGGTCAAAAGTCAAAGATTATTATTTTCTCCAATAAAAGGCGACCTAAGAGCATGACACTGCACGTGGGAGGAAATCCCCTTCAGAGGGTACAGTCCTTGAGATGCCTGGGGTATCATATCACCAACTCGAACTGCTATGAGGGATAAACAACTGAAAAGGGTAAAATGTGTACCCCTGTTGATAAAAATGAAGCAGGTTCACCCCCAGCTGTGCCATTTCTCGCTAAAACCTTTGCGGAAGTATTACTTTTCAACTTTGGAAGCTATGATGTAGTATGGTCTAGATCTTTCCCTGAACGATCTGGGGGAGTACCTCAACTCAGTTCAAGGGAAACTGTGGTTAAAAACATTGAGACTTGCAAATTAATTTCCAAATTCAATCATCAGACAGGAGTTTTGCTTAATCTCACTGACAAATAGAGCCAAGTGAAGAAAATTGGCTGAGTTTGCTAAATTAATAAAACTGCCATCGATGTCCCTTTACCAGAGTTGGGGTGCAGATAAGACTAGACAGTCGCGTGCTAGCATCACTGAATTTAAGGTACATATGTTGAACCACTTTCAGTAATGGCTCTTCTAAAGAAGAGCTGATTGCAAAGGTGTCCTCAGTAAAGAAGAAGCACTTTAAATATGATTGGGCTGTCTCATCAAACCAGGTGGGTACTTATACCCTGTATGGTGAGTACGCCAAATTTCTCACAAAAAGGGAAGTGATTCCAGGGTACATTCTCATCTTTCCTTGCCCAAAGCAACGTATCTCCGCTTTAGACTTCCAAATTCCAATGCGGGCAGGAACAAGCAAGTTATACTAGGGTCTGGGCAAACAAACTTGCAGGTTTTGCATTGATTACGACCATAAAGAGACTATCAATCATCTAGTAACTATCTGTCCAGCAGTGGTTGAGGAGAGGAATAGATATTTTGGAACATTGTGTTTGAGTAACATGACATGGTCTGGTCTGATGGGAGGGCAACCACAGAGTGTGATCCTTACATTGTGTGTGTTTTTTTCGTTGTTAAGGAAAAAGTTTGAAGAGCTAAGGGAATAAGTGTTTTACTTTGTCATAATTTTGGATTCATTTAACGCATTAGGATGATGCAATTGTAATACTTTTTAATGTAAATATGTTTTATGATGCATCAAATTACATTTTATTGGCTTATATGTGAATAGTGAAAGGTTTGTTGTACACTTGTTGTTTGAACCAAAACCAAAACCATAATAAACAAATAAAAAAAAATGAAAAGATAATGTAGCTGTCTCTAAACTATTCAGACAAACTTCGAAAATGGACGTCTAAATTTGCTATGCAGCACTAGCGTGTCTGTATATGTAAATACAGTTGAGGGAAAGCTCCGTGGATTTCTGTCTGGGTATTAACGTTGTCTTAACTATATCTGATAAGGACTGCAGATTAAAGGTTGTGAACCAACTGTTAAATGTGGCCTTGCATGTCGATTTTTTTACCACTCACACAAATTTACCATGCCCGCTGTGCCACTCCAAAGCCTTGCTTGAGTAGAACCTCCAATAAAAGGGCAAAGTGGGAGTTGTGTATATGCTGTTATATGCATGTCTTTGAAACCCCAGTGTTCCACATAAGGCAGAAGAATACGGGATTTGTTCCCTAGGTAAAGGTTTTCACTTGCTCTTATTTCAGTCCTATGTCATACTGCCGCATTTTAAAGCCTGAACACAGAAAATAAATTATTTTGTTGGATTTAAATGTGGAAATATGACATACTGCCCCCGTCCTTCCCACCCCACCTTCTCCCGCTCATTCTATCATTAATCAGGGGTTTTACATGCCAAACTCCACATTCGCCACCCACCACCTTCTTCTCACCTCTAAAAATGCATTCTTCCCACACATGCGCACACTGACACATACACGAACACACGCACACACATACAATCCAAAACTCACCTCTCTCTCCTGCGACATGTAGGCTGGGCTCACAGAGCCTGCACGCACTCATGTGCTGCAGGGGCATGACAGTTCGAATTAGAAAGACTGCTCCTCCCGGAACAGATCAGCCTTTCTAAATCGGCCTTTTTTTCCTTTTTTGTCTTCTCAAAGAGATGCTTGTTATCGTGTGTGTGCAGAAACATAGCCCAATTTTACAAATCTAGGATGTTAAGACAGTGTAACATCCTTCTCGAAAATGTGGGAAACAGCATTCCCAAGCCCTTCTCTCGCCAAAAGAGATGGGATGTTTTCTTACCATACCGTTTGAATAATAGTTTAGCAAATTATTTTGAAAGCTGTATCAGTCATTAAGAGTATGCCTGGATGAAGTCTCCATAAACTGACCCTGCAGGTCCCATGAAACATGTTGGGAAATGCATCCCTAGTACAGCAATGCGTTGGATGTTTTGGTGCCAACGAATCCTTGTTCAAAAATGAGACTGACCTTCGGCGCTCAAGCAATGATTCATCACCCAATGATAAGCCTTGGATCTCAAGTTTAATCATAGGTTGATTCATCTACTCCAGCCAATCACACCCCTCACGAGCTGACTCAATGAGCATGTTCAAGTCTGGTCAGCCAATCAGAGCTAAGAAGCTCCTCAAAGAATGTCAGCCCTCTCTTTAAGGCCCATCTCACTTCATGTTTCTTTCAGAGTTTTTCTAGTTTCTGAGGGAAAGAGTATGCAGGTCAGTGTCTCTGTTAAAGTGTGTTTAAATGAATTCTGGAGCTTTGGGGCATGGTATTGCATGTGGTCAAATTGTAGCAATTTGCTGTTTATCTTTCTCTTTTTTGTCTTTAGTGTGTTTTGCAGCACATATTCATGTCTCATTGTTATAGTGTTTGTACTGTGGGATGTATTTACCCACGCATCCGAGCCATACCTCAAAACTGTGCAGTACTGACATGGAAAACATCATGATGGCCAGAGCTTCCCAGAAAATGCACAGGGAAATGCATGAAGAATAGGCTGCCACTCATTTTTGCCGATGTTATGGGCACAGAAGGACACTGCCTAAAACCACCATTGGACTACCCACACAGTAGTCTGAAACCATTGGGAATGGCAATGCTGATTGCCAAAAGCAAACCCATAACTGTTGGGAATTCATTTTCTTAAATCCCAAAAAGGGGTGCAGTACCAGTACTCACCACTATCCAAAAGCCGGCGTTTTAAAACCACCAGATTTTGTAGAAAACTGAATAAATGAACCCAAAGCAAGCCAAAGAAAGACTTACTGAGAGGTGGATCCAATGTAAAGTTATATTCTGAAGTGACTTGAAGGTGTATAACAAGACTGGCTGAGGTGTGGATTTCAGCAGTTTAAGTAAATTTGGACTGAAAGACACTAAAAATCTAAGTGTTTAAATTGACTGAGTGACCTACTTTGAGTGTCACATAGGTTGCAATTGTTTAAATGTCATAGTTTAAACTTAGAATCAGCATTCTAGCTCATATGTGAAAATGTTTAGTTTTATTTGAATGCAGAAACTGGGGAACAAAAAGTGACATTTTATCTGAAACTTGGCTTAAGGAACTGAATTCTGCCTGGCAACTACCCCCATCAGGAGTGAAACTTGAGTCACAGCTGTGTTCCCAGGCCTATCTGCCTTTTGCTGGCCACACTAAGGATATGCCATCTCTCTGATAATTGAATTAGGGGGAGCCCCACAGAACACAGGAGCTCTGAACAATGCAACCCCCTTCACCCAGGCAGATGGTTTATTGCAGATGTCGTAAAACAGCTTCCTCTTGGCAGAAGCTGGGAGTGGCAGGGTCTCTGAGCTTGGCAGAAACTGGAAAGACTGGTTTCTGTACCATGTGACCTGAAAAGACACACCTCTATAGCCAGAATATGGTTTTAGAAAAAGATGAATAACTCATAGTACGGACATGTGAAAATTTTATAAATGACACCATAATTGTTGTGATTTTTCTGCCCACATTTTAAGAGGTTTTTCGAACCGGTGGCATGTTCAGGGGGGTTTTAGCGGAAAAGAGGATATTACTCAAAATGTGTGCATGTGAAAAATCTGACACTTCATCAACTAATGTCCATACTCCTTGCGCACATGTGTGTAAATTTGGGTCAATGTCCGGAATTGCAAAATCAGTTAAAAAGTGAAATATGTGCCATTTCTGGATGCAAGCTCCTAGAAACGCCAGAGTCAGAACAGGGGCTAACATTAGTAATGCCTCATGTGTGTATGTCATTTTAAACAAATGTGGACCTGTGCAAATATGTCTTTTGTTATAAAATATAGAATGTGTGCAATTTGACTGGGGAGTGTCCTCTCTGCAAGCCATAAAATGACATCGCTCTGACTCACAGTTCCTTCCCCAATCAAGTGAGAAATGGACATTTGACCAATGGCAAGTGGAGAGGGGCTGGCTAGTGATGCTGCTCACACACACCCATTTTAAAAACACATAAAAGCAGACAGACAGGACAGATAGGGACCTTCAAATCCATTTGCAGCTGGAAGCTCTGCCGGGAAAATCCATACTTACCTCCATCAAACTTCAAAGAGCCAACACTTAGACTCCAAGATAAACAGAGAGTTCAAATCCCTCAATCTCCAGAATCCAGAAGCAGTGCTGTACCCAGAGAGAGAGCAGTTCCAGAGACCAGACGCTGTGCCCAGAGACCGTCCGAAGTCCAGACCTGTTGACCAGATCGTGACAAAGCCGCCTTCCTGTTTAAAATCTCTTGTGAGTACCGCCAAACTGTACCAAACCAAAGCTCTTAGTTTAAATTCATCTAATTCAATCCATTTTTAATCTAAGTAGAACTGCAGCTTAGCAATTGTGTTATTCTGCCATCATTTTAAGGCTGAAAAAGTGTTGCGTTTAAAATTTGCAAAACCAAAAACGACCTTCACTAAATCGCTCATATCTCCGCGACCGTTTGTCTTAGAGACTTGCAGTAACTTTCATCTGAAAGCTTAGAATCTTAGCTTTTAATCGCACCAAGAACCACATTCCTACCCCTTATAGTTTTACCGCAATCGCGGAACACGCATTCGCGAATTTTACCGCGATTTGCAAATTTCTCCACGTGTAAAAAAAATCTGCTGCTGCTTGCCTTCCATTTGCCAGAAATTCGTTTAACCTGCTAATCATTCCTGAATCATTGCAACATTGAGCCTGGACTAATATTAACTAGATACCACTCACCCTGAACCTCTGAAAGGGAATTAAAAGCATTTCCAGCATATTTCTCATCCATTGCTAGCACATATAAAAGCATTTGGGCCTGTGTTTTCAAAACTCTTATCTGTTTTCTTTAAGCGTGCTTTGGGGGGGATTGAACTGAATTACATTGATTGCATTTCTGAGAACTGTGTGCTTTCCTCCCATTTCCTTGCATTGCATAAAGAGGGGGGGAGTGAATAGCCAGAGAAAAGTGATTACATTGTTTGGTTGAAATCATATTGAGTATTTTCTGTACTGCATTCATTGAATATTGCATCCACCTGAGCTTACATAAAGCATTCTGTACCACCTTCTTCTTTTGTTCCTATTCACCTGTGTGCTACCTTATCCATTTCATGTCAACTCCTTATTGATTATAGAGAAGCGTGTTGGTGCCAGATTCTCCGTTGTTAATCTTTATCATATCAGATTAAGTGTGCTATTCAATTATTAATTTATTATAAAGTGTGATATATATATCTATTGTTTAAATTATCAAATAAACCTTTTAACTTGCAAAACAGAACTACTTCTTGGCTCAGTGGGGTCAGGAGGATTCCAAGAGAGGGGTGTTATATAGGGGTAGTCATCCAGAACGCATGAACTGGACATAAAGGTATATCAATAAGGGTTTTCATTCAGTATTCTAGACTAGGCGTTGACTTAGCTGTAGTGTTGAATTGAATCCTCTTACAAATTGGGGGCTCGGGCCGGACGTTTGGGTTAGATTTACCATTTGTGCAGATTAATACAGCGTGCCAGCTGACCAGATACACATATCCAGTCGGATCACCACGCTGCATTACGCTGTGAAGCATTCCTCAAAAGGGACACTCCAAGAAAAGTTCTGTTCTGCAAAAATAAAATACAAACTTCTGTAAATCAGGACAGAGACCAATCTCTAGAATGACGACCTTAGTAGACATGAAAATAGCCAGAGAGCACCTCTTGCATAAGCTATTTGTGAGAGGTGAATGGACCGAACAGGGCCAGGATGCGTGGTTGCAGGCAATCACACAACAGGTCACTGAAACAGGGTCAGATATATATAGAGATCAGGGTCCCTTACATGTGGCCCTGAGTGAACTATATATGGCTCCTAAAGCCAAAGAGGAACACAATAAGATTGCCAGGATAGCAGCATACCTGTACCTATATATGGGAGACATGCAGGATAGATGTGCTGAAAGCCAAAATCTGGCAAATAGGCAACAGATGGGGTTAGAGAAGGTCCAATCTGACCTGGTCTCTTCTGAGCAGAGGCTGCAGAGGAGCCAGGAGTCAGAAAATGACAGCAGACGGTACATCACTAAAATAAAGGAGGATATGGATGTGCTGCAAAAGGAAAAGTCAGAACAGGATACCAGATTTCTGGCCTTGCAGAAGGAACACCAAGAAGGTTTGGACTCCCTACTGCAAAGCCAGAAAAAGCTGGAGCAACAGCTAGACTTCAATAGGGCATGTGCTGAGCAGGTAGTCACCCTGCAAAGCCACCTAGATAGGGAGAAGGCAGAGAGCAATAAACTGATTCTGAAAGACCTGGATACCCAGGCAGAGTTTGATCAGGAGCGCCAGAGAGCTGGTGCCTTCCAAAGGCAAAGGGACGACCTGACGGTACAGATGCAGACTCTTAGTCAGGAAAGGGACACCTTAGGCCAGGAAGTCTGCCACTTAAAAAGAAAAATGGAAGAAAATCACCTGGCCCACCAGGGACTGGGTGACCTCCAAAAAGAACACCAGAACTTGTTAGAGCACACCAGGAGGGTGGAGGATGCTCTAGCAAGAAAGGAGCAGGCCAATAGGGACACAGCTCAGGAGGTAACCCTCCTGCAGCAAAGACTGGCCCAGTTCTCCAGGACCAACCAGGAAGCACGGAGGGAAAATGAGGCTCTCTGCCAGCACAATGAGAGGCTCCAGCAACAGGTAGCGATGCAGGAGAAACTGATAGAGTCGAGTAAGGCCTTAACAGAGGAACTGAAAGCACAAATGCAGGCTCTTGCATTGCAACAGGGAGCAGGGGCGGATAGAGATGAGGTCCGCTGGGAAAGAGAGATTCCTGACCATAACCGCAGGAGCCCTAACACCAGGGGCCTTCATCTCCCCCAGTCCCTGGACTCTACCACCCCCATGTCCCCTGGCGCACATGAGCACAGGGCCACAGGGATGGCAGATTACTATCCAGCTAAGAGTATGGGGCTCATAGGCCAGTACCACTCAGGAATGGAGGGGTGGGCATCCGGGTATGGGCACCCAAGTACAGTACAGTTCAATGGGGAACCCCAGGAGAGTAGGCCCATTAAGGGCATCCTGAAAACCTCTGCCCAGTTAGGTCAGTGGAGGGGGTACCCATCAAATCCTGGCAGCAAGGAGGAATCTGAAGACTCCTTGAACTGCGCAGGACACAGGAGACCAGGTCCCCACATTCTGCCAGCCATTCCCAGGCTCGCAGAATCCGGGAAAACCTGGAAGAACAGACGGGAACCTCTGAGAGCAGTGCCTCTGAGTCCGAGGACGAATGGACAAGGGTTACCCGAACCAAAAAGGCCAATAAGGCAAAAAGGGCCTTGCTTAAGGACCCCTTAAAGCAGATTAAGGCGATCAGGAGCGTCATCACGCCTTACCATAAGAACGCTAAGTATTCTGTTTGGGAGCACTTAGAGTTGTTTGAACAAATGATGGAGACTTTCCATTTGAAGGACAGCCAAAGCTGTATTCAATATGCAAAGTGGACCTTCTCCCCGGAATACTCCAGTTTCTTTGCGGGGCTGGAGGACCAAAATCATTTAAGATGGTCCACCTATAAGGCGGCCATCTTGAAACATTTTTCTGTTCACAGAAATCCTCAAGAGGCTCGCAAGGCAGCCTACAATTTGCAATGTGGGGAGGATCAGGCCCCACAAGAATTTGTGCAGGAGTTAAAGCGTGCTTTTGCACAGACCACAAGAAGGGTGCGCACGGATAGCAGAGAATTTATTAATACGTTTTTCCATGCCTTGCCCAAATATATCATGACCCAGCTCGTGAGGGATTTTCACGAGAAAAGATCTTTAGACTGGGTCATTGAACAGGCTACCCGAATCTATGAGGTGCAGAAACCGATAGATAGCAAAAGTAATGCCCAGAAAAACCCCAAAGCCAACAGCACCCCTGCTGCTGCCAAGGTGGCAGAGGTAAAGGTCACCCCCGTTTTGGATTTGGAGATGGGGGGGCCTAAAAACCTACCTGCACCTAATAATGCTAGGCCCAGGAGGTCCTGGGGTCAGTCACAGACAGGGAGCCAAGGAGGCAGCCCCACAAATGGGGTCCCTCGCTCTCCTGATTATGTAAGTCCCCGTTACAAGGGAAATCGACCCATCCTGGGTTATGTGTGGACTCCTCCAGCCCAAGGGGGGGGATCCAGCCAAGCACCTAACCCAGGGAACTTCCCTCCAAACTTCCCACAGGAGGGCAGAAATTTACCAAACCCTGGGCAGAACTTTTTCCCCAGATATCCACCCGACTTTCAGCCCCAAAACCATCCATCCTTCTTTCCCCAATTCCCTGAGCCCAGACCACTGAATCCGGGAGAGGGGAGGCCAAGGCTGGAGGGGTACCCAAATCTTCCCAACCCGGGGTATTACCAGAGGAGGGACAGCTACCCTTCCCGGGATCAGCCCAGGGGAGAAAACAGGGCCCCGTATCAGCCTGAGCGGGTTTCCCAGTTAGAGCGCCAGGTTCAAAACATGGTGCGGGATCTGGGTCACATACTGAGGGCTCAGCAGAACCCTCAGATGGGCGTGCCGGCGCATAACGCACCCAACTCTGGACCTGGTGCTCCAGAACAATGACGGGGGCAGCACCCCGATAACTCACCGGTTCCCAGGGAGGAGGCACAAAGGGAAGGGGGGTGTAAAGCCTTGGAGGAAGCTTCCTTCCTCACTTGTAAACAGCCCCTGGAAACCCAGGAACCGGAAACAAAATCTCTTGCCCCTGAAAGTCTGCCTCCTAAGGAGCAGAGGGGGGGTAGGAGAAACAAAAGACCCAAACAGACTCAGTTTGAGGAGGAGGTACAGATCTTCCAATTTGAGGGAGAGGGATCCTCAGAGGATCCTGGGAAAAGGATCTTCTCCTTCAGAGAGGGGGGAACTCCTCCCAAAGAAAAATGGGTCCCTAGGGATGCAAATCCAGACTGGGGAGATGTGGAGACTCAGCTACCGCCGCCCACCATCTCATCCCAGAACCAACAGCAAGAAAATCCCCTGGTTCAAACCCATCCTGGTGACTGCCTCCAAAAAGGGGGGGGCGGCCCAGAACCGGAGCCAGGGGAACCCACAATGGCTCTGATCTCCAGTTGCCAAATTTTTCTTTCAAATTCCCAAGGCTCTCCACAGAATTCTGCCCAAATCTCTTCGCTAGCGATGTCCAAAACCAGACAATTAGCCCACCAGTTGTCCAAAAATGTACATTATCTGTGCCCCCTTGAGGAGAAGGAGGGAAGATATTATGCCCCGGTACAAGTACAGGGGCAGGGTACAATCTTGGCACTGGTGGACACTGGATCTCAAGCTACCCTTCTGTCCAGAAGGGCCTTTGACGAACTGAATGCAGGGAGGGGAGAGAATTACCAAATTCCTCTCACCTCTCTTCCTGGACAACTGCAGAACTTTGACGGGAAGGAAATTCCCGTTGAGGGGACTGCAGACTTGGACATTAAGATCGGGCGACACAAGTTGAAACACCCAGTCATAGTTGTGACTCCAGAGGGCACCCTTTGTTTACTAGGGAATGACCTCCTGAGAAGGTTGTCACCCCTAATAGATTGCGTAAACAAGGTCCTCTGGACCCAGACTAGCCGACCCATAAAATTAAAACAGAGTGTCAACCATGTTAGTTTAAACGGCACCTGCCACATGGTTGAACAAAAATCTGACCAAGTAGAATTTCACTTCCAGAATAGCCAAATTCCAGACGTGACAGTAATAGCAGTAGGACAACAGACTGGTGATGGGGGGTCATCTCTATTTCTGAAAATCAACCTTCCTTCCAGTCTAAAGTGGTACTCCACGCTGGAAGGAAACACTCTGAGATTCTATACTAATCCCCAATCAGAAACTCCCACTCCTATAGTCCAAAAAGATGTGAAATCAGCTCAGAGCCTGGCTGATATTCAGCAAATTGGAGAGCAGTTGTTCATCCCTGTTCAGTTAAATGATGGGAAGGACTCTGTTCTCGCTCGAGTGTGTATGAACAACGGTAAGAGCTTCATCAGCGAAGCCATGTTCCGCCAACTCCCAAAAGATCCAGCCATTCCCACCTTCAAACTGATAGACAAATGGGAAATGGACCTGGAAGCACCCAATTCAAAACATCTCCTGCCAAGCAGGTGTATGCTCAAAATCTCCATTGGCAACAAGAGCATAGTCCACAATTGTTGGGTCGTGCGAGACGTCCCTGCCGCCTTTTACTTAGGCAGTGACATTCTCAATCGCTTTGCCATTAGTTTGGACCTAATAAACTTCAAAGCTTGGTCCCGATTAGCGGATAATCCCATGGGCTTTGATGATCCAGAAAAAGCATTTAGGTCAGCCCAATTGCTACCTTATGCAGTTGAAATTCAGATTAAAGAGGAAGTCACCATCCCAGAAAGGACCCGACAATTCTCCCTGGAAGTCAAAGTTAAAAGAGGACAATATTTGCAAAACCCTGATGCTTACATACATCTAAAGGCTTCTCTCCAACTGCAAGGGTTAGGGGTAAACCCAACTCCATTAGTCAACATACAACATGACACCATTCCAATAGAGGTGGATAACAGCGACTTAAAGAGTATTACTCTAGCCGCAGGCACCATTATTGGAATGGCGGTTGATGACCGACATTTCTCCCTTGATCTTGGAAATGAACTGTTAGGGCCAATCCCCAAGGACTGCTTTGACAGTGACAGTGACGACAATACAACACCAGACAGGATTTTTACCCGGCATGGGGGGAACTTCCTGGTGTACACTTCTTGCCCTTATGGTAAGGAAGATGTGACTTGTGACTTCAGGAGGGATGAGGTGATTTTCCAAGTCCATGAGGGCTGCCTTTCCCACCTGAAGCCTCCAGTCCAAATCAGCACTCTGACCAGGGACTTCTCCACCCAGCTGGAGGAGGCCACTGAGATAGCCAAACCAGAAGTCTTTCCAGGCTTCAGGCAGATGGTGGAAGAGAGAGTCAACCTAGCTGATGCCTGTGTGACTCTGGAACAAAAGCAAAAGTTGAAACAAGTTTTCTTGGATTTCCAAGATCTCTTGGCGGTAGACTCATATGACTGTGGCCGCACCGACATCCACACAACAACAATCCCCACGGACCCTGGCATGACTCCTGTGTTTGTGAAGCAATATCGCTTGCCTCTCGCATCAATGGAGTCCCTTACTGAAATGATTAAGAACCTTGAGTCCCGGGGAATAATCCGTCCAGTCCACAGCACCTTCAATAATCCGGTGCTGGGAATATTGAAGCCAAACGGCCAGTGGAGACTCTGCGCCGACCTCAGGGAGCTCAACAAACGGGTCCATACTTCCCGATGGCCTCTGCCCTACATTGACCAAGGGCTGGCCCAGATCCAGGGGTCACAGATATTCACTGCAATAGACCTGACCAATGGATACTGGACCGTGCCTGTCAGCAGGGAGGACCAATACAAACTGGCTTTTACCTTTGGGGGCCAGCAGTATACATGGACCCGGACTCCCTTCGGATACCTCAACTCCGGTAATGAGTTCAATATTTTCCTACATAAGGCCATGCCCGACCTGGGCGCGAGGGGTAACCTGGCTTATGTAGATGATGTCCTCATCAAAAGTTCATCTGTGGAGGAACACATAGCGGAGATCCGTTATGTTCTGACGCGGTTGAGGGCCGCCGGAGCAAAACTTTCCTTTCAGAAAGCACAGTGGTGTAGAACCCGTGTTAATTTCTTGGGGCATGAGATTACTCCTCAGGGTCTCTGTCCCCAGGAAAAGAAAGTGGAAGCACTTCAGAAACTGAAAGACCCCACAACTCTGCGAGAACTAAGGAGCCTCCTTGGACTGACTAATTACAGCAGAAAGTTAATTGAGGGCTACGCAGAGATTACCAGACCCCTGATTCATTTCCTGAAGGGGGGGGTCAAGTGGGAATGGGGTCCAGAACAATCCGAGGCAGTAAGACAACTCAAAAGAAGCCTCTCACAAGCGCCTTGCCTAGCTTACCCTGTCAGAAACAAGGAGTTCTTCCTGGAGACGGGGTTCTCTAATACGTGCTTGACGGCAGTATTATACCAAAAGCATGACAAGGTCAATAAAGTAATCTCCTATGCGAGCAAAACTTTATCCTCTGTGGAGGAAAAATTCAACGATTGTGAGAAGGCACTCCTGGCAACGGTGTGGGCATTGAAGAATTACCGCCCGTTTATCCAGGGGGAACACATCATAGTGGAGACTCCACACCAGCCTCTGCAATATCTCCAAAGTGACGGAATCCGGGCCGGAAATGTGAGTAATTCCCGAATTACTTCCTGGATTCTGTCAATGCAAGGCTTTCCTGTGGAGGTCAGATATGGCCAAAACAAGAAGAGTCCCCTCGCGCAAGGTCTGGCTGACTTGCATGACTGTGCCAGAGAAAACTGTCTCGAGGACGAAAGTCTAAAAATAAAGGACAACATGGAGGCATACCTTAATTCCCCACACAAAGTCTTTGAAGAGGACAAGTGTGAGGGAATGCCCACTGTCTATGTGGATGGATGCTCTTACCATGTTGACAACAACGGGGAGAAAGAACTGGTGGCCGGCGTAGGGAATGCATGGGTGAATGAGTCCCCAGAACCCTCCGCTGGATACAAAATTGGTCCCCAAAGTAGTCAGGTGGCAGAATTGATGGCTGTGCATCAGGCCATCCTCACTGCTGTCCAGCATCAACTCCGCGAACTGGTCATAATCACAGATTCGGATTATGTACGGAACGGGTTCGTGGAGCACCTGGTTAATTGGAAAACCAGAGGCATGTTATGTGCTAACAACAAACCCTTGAAACATGGGAAGTTGATCCAAAACATTGATGATCTGGTCACCTCGAATGAGATGACCATCTTTTGGAAAAAGATCAAGGGTCATTCCAAAGTAGAGGGACCAGACAAAACTGGAAACGACTTAGCTGATCATCTGGCCAAAACCGGGGCCATCCAAGGGGATCTAATTGAGATTGAGTCCCTGTTGGCGGAAATCCAGGTCACTGCTATCACTAGGTCCCAGACAAATGCTCACAACGACCTTTCAATTGCACAATGGAGTAAGGAGACCCCTGATGCTGATTTGATTACCGCTCAGAAGGGGGATCCAATTATTGGTAAGTTTTACCAGCACCTTGAGGACCCTGAGAACTTTCCCCTGACGGATACCGATTACATTGGGAAAGAGGACCTAAGAGTGTTGATGAAATGTCCAAAAATGTTCCGGATCCAAGACGGTTTGCTGGTAAGGAAATCCAAAGCTGGCCACGATCAGTGGGTGGTTCCTACCTCATTCCGAAGCCTGATGTTAAGTCACGCCCATGATGCGGCCACCGCCGGCCATAGGGGGTTTCACACAACATTGGAAATCTTAAGAGAGGTTGCATACTGGCCACACATGGGGCAGGACCTCGACCAATACTTGAAGGGTTGTCTTGTGTGTGCACAATTTCAGCCATCATCCCTCACGCACCGTGCACCTCTCCAAAAGAGGGGGATGACACTGCCATGGTCAGATTTACAAATCGACTTTGTAGGCCCCGTGATTCGCTCTGCTAGGGGGAATAAGTACATGTTGACTGTGACATGCTTGTTTACCAAGTGGGTGGAATGTCTCCCGGCCCCAAATTGCAAGGCAGAAACCGCAGCTGCCTTGATGATTAACCACATCTTTTCCCGTTTTGGTCTACCTCAAAGGATTGAGTCAGACAGAGGTAGCCACTTCACCAGTGAAGTGATGACAAAGATGTGGGAGATACTGGGGGTCAAGAGAAAGCTGCATATTGCTTATAGACCAGCTTCTTCTGGAGCAGTGGAACGCTACAACCGGACAATTGTGAGCATCTTAAAAAAGTTTGTGGCAGATTCTGGGCCAAGTTGGGATATCCGATTACCTCTGGTCCTAATGGCCATCAGATCTACCCCTTCATCTGCAACCAAAATGTCACCATTTGAGTTGATGACTGGACGCAAGATGGTGCTTCCTCAGCATTTGCTCTACAGGACCCAAGAGCAGACACTGATAAATGCCTCCACTACTCATGAGTATGTGGAGAATTTAAGGAAACACCTTCAACATGCTTTTGCGTATGCTCAGCGGAATCTAGAAAGATCGGCTGATAGCATGAAGACCCATTATGACCTGAAAACCTCCAGGAAGGAATATCAGGTGGGAGACCGGGTCTATCTATACAACTTCCAAAGGAACCAGGCCACGCAGCGCAAATTTTTGCCTACATGGAAGGGACCCTTTGAGATCATCGACAAAATCTCCCCTGTGGCCTACAAAATCCACATCCCAAAGGTCCTTTGGCAGCGGGGGAAGACAAGTGGGTCCACATAAACCAGTTGAAATGTTGCCATCCCAGGCACACTCTGCAACAACTGGAGGAGTCCTCTGGAATCCTAGCGAGTACTGTCTCAGATTAATTCAGTTCCAACCATAAAACATACCACATCTAGTCTCTAAAATATTGTGATTTGCATGAAACTGTCTCTTAGTTATACTGTTTTTTTTTTCAAAATAAGACTGTAATGTTTTGTTATGATGAAATGCATATGCTGCCCCACTATCTCAACAGTGGTGGAAAAACGTCTATGAGTAGGTATTGCCGCTTTTGCTTTATCATCCTAGGAGAGATGAAACCTGGAGACGGGCCAAGGAGGATGATCCGGAGACCGGGAGCAGAGACGCAATGGGCCCGGGGTACCGCCCAATCTTCCCATCAGGACCGGCGAGGAGAACCGATCGATCAGTACCGGATGGAGGAAAAGATGCTGAACTGTGCCATCTATTGGAAGAAGATGAGGAAACATCCCAGGTCTTGCGAGTCCCATTCGTGAAATAGAATGGCCATCGCAAGAGGGGGGCTTGTGGGATGTATTTACCCACGCATTCGAGCCATACCTCAAAACTGTGCAGTACTGACATGGAAAACATCATGATGGCCAGAGCTTCCCAGAAAATGCACAGGGAAATGCATGAAGAATAGGCTGCCACTCATTTTTGCCGATGTTATGGGCACAGAAGGACACTGCCTAAAACCACCATTGGACTACCCACACAGTAGTCTGAAACCATTGGGAATGGCAATGCTGATTGCCAAAAGCAAACCCATAACTGTTGGGAATTCATTTTCTTGAATCCCAAAAAGGGGTGCAGTACCAGTACTCACCGCTATCCAAAAGCCGGCGTTTTAAAACCACCAGATTTTGTAGAAAACTGAATAAATGAACCCAAAGCAAGCCAAAGAAAGACTTACTGAGAGGTGGATCCAATGTAAAGTTATATTCTGAAGTGACTTGAAGGTATATAACAAGACTGGCTGAGGTGTGGATTTCAGCAGTTTAAGTAAATTTGGACTGAAATACACTAAAAATCTAAGTGTTTAAATTGACTGAGTGACCTACTTTGAGTGTCACATAGGTTGCAATTGTTTAAATGTCATAGTTTAAACTTAGAATCAGCATTCTAGCTGCATATGTGAAAATGTTTAGTTTTATTTGAATGCAGAAACTGGGGAACAAAAGGTGACATTTTATCTGAAACTTGGCTTAAGGAACTGAATTCTGCCTGGAAACTACCCCCATCAGGAGTGAAACTTGAGTCACAGCTGTGTTCCCAGGCCTATCTGCCTTTTGCTGGCCACACTAAGGATATGCCATCTCTCTGATAATTGAATTAGGGGGAGCCCCACAGAACACAGGAGCTCTGAACAATGCAACCCCCTTCACCCAGGCAGATGGTTTATTGCAGATGTCGTAAAACAGCTTCCTCTTGGCAGAAGCTGGGAGTGGCAGGGTCTCTGAGCTTGGCAGAAACTGGAAAGACTGGTTTCTGTACCATGTGACCTGAAAAGACACACCTCTATAGCCAGAATATGGTTTTAGAAAAAGATGAATAACTCATAGTACGGACATGTGAAAATTTTATAAATGACACCATAATTCTTGTGATTTTTCTGCCCACATTTTAAGAGGTTTTTCGAACCGGTGGCATGTTCAGGGGGGGTTTAGTGGAAAAGAGGATATTACTCAAAATGTGTGCATGTGAAAAATCTGACACTTCATCAACTAATGTCCATACTCCTTGCGCACATGTGTGTAAATTTGGGTCAATGTCCGGAATTGCAAAATCAGTTAAAAAGTGAAATATGTGCCATTTCTGGATGCAAGCTCCTAGAAACGCCAGAGTCAGAACAGGGGCTAACATCAATAATGCCTCATGTGTGTATGTCATTTTAAACAAATGTGTACCTGTGCAAATATGTCTTTTGTTATCAAATATAGAATGTGTGCAATTTGACTGGGGAGTGTCCTCTCTGCAAGCCATAAAATGACATCGCTCTGACTCACAGTTCCTTCCCCAATCAAGTGAGAAATGGAAATTTGACCAATGGCAAGTGGAGAGGGGCTGGCTAGTGATGCTGCTCACACACACCCATTTTAAAAACACATAAGAGCAGACAGACAGGACAGATAGGGACCTTCAAATCCATTTGCAGCTGGAAGCTCTGCCGGGAAAATCCATACTTACCTCCATCAAACTTCAAAGAGCCAACAATTAGACTCCAAGATAAACAGAGAGTTCAAATCCCTCAATCTCCAGAATCCAGAAGCAGTGCTGTACCCAGAGAGAGAGCAGTTCCAGAGACCAGACGCTGTGCCCAGAGACCGTCCGAAGTCCAGACCTGTTGACCAGATCGTGACAAAGCCGCCTTCCTGTTTAAAATCTCTTGTGAGTACCGCCAAACTGTACCAAACCAAAGCTCTTAGTTTAAATTCATCTAATTCAATCCATTTTTAATCTAAGTAGAACTGCAGCTTAGCAATTGTGTTATTCTGCCATCATTTTAAGGCTGAAAAAGTGTTGCGTTTAAAATTTGCAAAACCAAAAACGACCTTCACTAAATCGCTCATATCTCCGCGACCGTTTGTCTTAGAGACTTGCAGTAACTTTCATCTGAAAGCTTAGAATCTTAGCTTTTAATCGCACCAAGAACCACATTCCTACCCCTTATAGTTTTACCGCAATCGCGGAACACGCATTCGCGAATTTTACCGCGATTTGCAAATTTCTCCACGTGTAAAAAAAATCTGCTGCTGCTTGCCTTCCATTTGCCAGAAATTCGTTTAACCTGCTAATCATTCCTGAATCATTGCAACATTGAGCCTGGACTAATATTAACTAGATACCACTCACCCTGAACCTCTGAAAGGGAATTAAAAGCATTTCCAGCATATTTCTCATCCATTGCTAGCACATATAAAAGCATTTGGGCCTGTGTTTTCAAAACTCTTATCTGTTTTCTTTAAGCGTGCTTGGGGGGGATTGAACTGAATTACATTGATTGCATTTCTGAGAACTGTGTGCTTTCCTCCCATTTCCTTGCATTGCATAAAGAGGGGGGGAGTGAATAGCCAGAGAAAAGTGATTACATTGTTTGGTTGAAATCATATTGAGTATTTTCTGTACTGCATTCATTGAATATTGCATCCACCTGAGCTTACATAAAGCATTCTGTACCACCTTCTTCTTTTGTTCCTATTCACCTGTGTGCTACCTTATCCATTTCATGTCAACTCCTTATTGATTATAGAGAAGCGTGTTGGTGCCAGATTCTCCGTTGTTAATCTTTATCATATCAGATTAAGTGTGCTATTCAATTATTAATTTATTATAAAGTGTGATATATATATCTATTGTTTAAATTATCAAATAAACCTTTTAACTTGCAAAACAGAACTACTTCTTGGCTCAGTGGGGTCAGGAGGATTCCAAGAGAGGGGTGTTATATAGGGGTAGTCATCCAGAACGCATGAACTGGACATAAAGGTATATCAATAAGGGTTTTCATTCAGTATTCTAGACTAGGCGTTGACTTAGCTGTAGTGTTGAATTGAATCCTCTTACAGTACAGTGTGTTGATAGTTTAATGTCAGTTTCTCCTAGATAAAAAAACACGGTTTGCCTTTTTCTTGTGTTCCCTTATAAAAATTAAATAAAGCCAAACAAGATTCTTCCCTTAAGCCTATCACAAAAAAACACAAACTAACCCCCAAACATGTACCATTTTCCAGCATGTTTGTCATCCCATCTTCTCTTCTGTTAGTTTGCTGTATACCATTGTGTGTATGAGTACTTTATATTAATTATTAAGGGTTGTAATAAATTCTGTAATAGTTATTGTAATCTTGGTGGTTGTGTTTAGGTGCTCTTGTCTAGTTTGGTTTTATCATGACATCCATGCACAGTTCTCATCTCTGCCATTTGCAGTTCTCATGGCAGGTTGGTGATGCTGGTAAATGACGAGGAAGAAAGATGCAAGGGACGGGGGGGAGCTGCCTTTCCTCATGACAGATGAATATGGTGCATCCTCGTTCTGTTTGTTGGTTACAGTTAGTGGGTCTGGGCCAACACAGCATTACAGATTCTTCTAGTCAGTGGGGGAGGCTGAGGCAATAGGGGGATGCCTCAGCTGATGGATTGTGTTAGCGGGTAGGGCCAGCAGATGAGGCCCCAGATAGCAGAATAGTAACTTGGACAGCAGTGCCTCGTGTAGACTTCCCAAATGCAGGACCTCTAATGAATTCCCACAAAGAGGCAGTGGAGGCACAGCCTGTAGTCGATGTGACCACAGGGTCAGGGCTAGTGGAGGAGATGGAGGGCATGTTTCTCCTTTGGAAGAAGGGAGCGGCTGCAACAGACACCCTGCAGGAAGAGTATGGGGTTGCTCCTGTTTTAATTGTGGGCATTGGGGAGGAACGGGTTTCCACTCAGAATGTGAGGGCACTGCCGAGGATGAGAGGGATGACGCATCCATGAAGGTGCGGCGACAGGTAGTGGACCGACCTGATGGTGAGGTACAAGATGAGTTGGAGGAGGATAATCTACCTGATCCTGCTGTGATTAAGGGGTAATTCCAGTCACATGAGCAGCACCAAGAAAGGGAAAACTCAAACCCCAACACCACCTACATGGTCCTGGGTTTGGGACTATTTTGCACTGTGACCATGGAAGAACATTGGTGGGAGAAGCATGAGGTCTTCTGCTTGGTGGAGGTGTGTGGGAAGAGGGCGAAGTGGGGGGGGAGACAGGCAAGTGCAAGTGTCCTAGCATAGGCACAATGGCAATGAAGAAATAGGTTTTGCAAGCAAGTGCACTGCATCTGTGGAGCATAGTAGCAACCCAACGCCTCTTCTTATCCAGTCATTGTGAGGTGGAAGAGGAGGTTCCTACCAGTTCCCATGGCCTGGTTGCAGCATGGCACATTATTAAGCATGCTGTACCAAAATACGTTCACCTGTCCAGCCTGCCCAAACAGTGCCAGCTACACCCTCAACTGTAGCTCACAGCAGTCTCCCGTTGTTCAAGCAAATTTGGCAGGGTCCTCTCAACCACATCATGAGAAATGGGGACACATGCTGACTTTATTGCCGGTAGGACATTAGACAGAGGGTCCTGGACTTTGTGGTGGTGGCAGCCTACCTAAAAAGGCAGATGGAGCTCCATAGTCCTTCCCTTCTGTAACATGTTGTGAAGGAAGGGGTAAGAAATGAGGCAGTTACAGAGATACAGGCCTAGCAGGGAGACTCCACCACACTCGAGAGTTGCTGAGATCTGTTAAAGTGCTGAATAACTTTAGGAAAACCTCTGTGACCAGTAAAGGCATTATATTGTCAAAAGTAAGGCATTTCAAATTCTGTGACAAAATATGGCCTTTGGCTAGATACCTCAATTTCACTGGAAACGGTACAAAAAGTGAGACATGTATAAAGGTGTGATCTGACCACGGACAAGAGGTAACAGAAACATTGTGACAGGGGGTATTAAGTGTTGTTACCCAGTCAAGAGTATGTATGAGTACATGTGTGGGTTCAGTCACTTGCTGAGTAAAGCTTAGATGAACTATTGTCTGTTGTAATTCTAAGGCTTGAATATCATCAGCATCCTCTAACCAGTGATTTATGTCACCCAAGATAATAAACCATCAGTGCAACCTCCTGACGGATTTCCACACATATCCTGTTTTCTGTCCCCCCTCTAGAACTTTGGAATCCTCATCTTATCTCTACTCTCTCTATTCTTGCATCTTCACCCATTAATGGTCCCACTAGATGGGAACTGCTCTTGGCAGGCTTTTCATCATCCAGGTGTATCATACATGTCTATAGCAATGGCACTATCATGGCTCAGGGTCCTCAACCAAACCTCCTTCTCTCCGTCCGACCTTTGCCGTCCCTCATCAACTTCCTTCCCATACCTGCTACTCCTTCTTCCTCTCTCTCTGTCACCCCTCCTCTGACTGGTGTACCATGATCCTGTACCCCTCATCGGAAAACCTTCAAAGGCAGTGACCTGCTGTACCTAGCACCACTTAATGATCGCTCTGCTATCAACCACATTGCCGTCATCTGCCTCCTCCTTGAAGACCTTGACCTCCATATCCTTGCTCTCACCAAGACGTGGTTCAATGCCAGCTCAGTCACTGCTTTTGACTCCTTTCTCCATGATGGCTACAAGATCATATCCATGCCTCACCCTAGCTGTGCTGGTGGTGGGGCTGCTCTGATCTTCCCTGAGTGGGTCACTTCTATACCAACCCAGCCTTAGTCCTCCTTCCACAGCTTAGTCTGTAAGCTGGTCATATTTCCTCACATCTACCGCTAAACTCCTTCTCTTGGGTGACTTCAACATCCACCTTGACTTCTCAATCAGGGTTTCCACTCTCTTCCATGACCCCTGCACCTCACTCTCTGTATCCATTCTCCCCTCTGGTCCTACCCACTCAGCTGGACACACTCATGATGCCTTGATCCACACTGATATTTTGCTCCCCACCCCACTTTCCTGGTCAGACCACTCCCTCCTCTCCTCTCATCTGGGTCCTCTTTGCAACCTGACCACAACTCCCCCAGCTCTGCCAACCTCGTTCATGGACAACCGTCCAATGAAATGAGAATCAGCTGCTGCCTACGCATGCACCTTCATCCCCCTTTTATACCCAACTCAGACTCATCCCTGACTTCGCTCTCAGCAACCTCCATTTCGCCATCACCAACACACTTGACATTCTTGCCCCAGTCATGAGATTCTGCCTGACACATAACACCAAGCATAACACCTGGTATGATTCTGAACTTGCAGCCCTGAAATGCAAGTGCAGAGCTGCAGAACGCAAATGGCAGACTTCAGGCTCACCCTCTAACAAACTGGCCTGTCACTGCCCACAAAGGCAGTTCAGACTCTCCATTCATTCCCAGAAAAGGGCCCACATCTAGGCTTGCATCTCTGGCGCATCCAACAACACAACTGAAATCTTCAAAACTGCAAGGAACTAGCCAATCCTTCCGCAGTCTCCAACTTGCCCCTTCCCTCTCAGGCCCTCTGCAATGAATTGGCCACACAATGCACTGCAAAAAGTAAAGACATCCTGAGCACACTCCCTTCCTTTTCCCCCTTCACCTGCCCTATCTACCCACCTCTTATGGCCTCACATCTTCCCTCTGCTTTTCTCTTCTCCTTCTCTCCTATCACATCCAATGAGGTCACTAGAGTTGTCCACTCTTGAAGGTCTCCGCCAAATAGGTCTCCCCCTGTTCTTCCAGAACTATTAAGGACAATATCAGCTCTCTTGCACCTGCACTTGTTGATTTCTGCATTCACTCTCTTGCTACTGGGTCTTTTTCCTCTTCCCTCAAGGACTCTATTATGCACCCCCTCCTGAAAAACCATCAGCTGACCTCTCGTTTCTGGCTAACTACCACCCCATCTCTATCACCCCCTTACTTGGGAAACTCTTGGAGAAGCTGGTCTTTCCCCGACTGACCCAGCATACTGAGCTTTCCGGTTGCCTGCACAACCATCAATCTAGATTCCGAGCATCCAGAAGCATGGAAACTGCTCTCCAGAACACCTCTGAAGAACTGCTTGCATCTGTTGTCTCTAACTCTCGAGCTGGTCCCATTCTACTTGATCTCACCTCTGCATTTGATACGGTCAACCACTCCATCCTCATAAAATGGCTCCACAATACCCTTGACATCTCAGAATCAGCACTGACTGGCTGACCTCCTTCCTCTCTGATGTTCCCTCCCCGGTTATCCTCAGCTCTTTCTCTATTCCCACCTCTATCTCCACCTGTGGTGTTCCTGAGGTGTCCAATCTTTCTCCCTGGCACTTTAAAATCTATCTTGCTATCTTTGCACATGTACTTTCCACTTTCTCCCCTTGCTTCCAGTGTTGTGCAGATGACACATAACTCTTCTTCAAACTTCCCGCGGATCCTCTGCTTGCTCCCTCCATCATTCCCAAGGTCCTATCTGCCATCCAACCCTGGTGTGCGTCCAATGATCTCTGTCTCAATGCCAGCAAGACTGAGATCCTTCCCATTGGGACTCCTGCTACCTCCTTCTTTCCTTCACTCTTGCTAGCCTCTATGGGCTCTTCCCTTTCTCCTTCATCTGAAGCCAGAAACCTTGGAATCATTTTCGACCTGTCTCTTTCCTTCCTCCCTCACATTCAGGTCCTTGCCAAGAAAGCCCACTTTCAGCTCCACCTTCTCAAAGGAATTCTTCCTTTCCTCATGTACCTCGAGAATCTCAATCTCTCAAGAGCTCTGGTACTCTCTAGGCTGGACCAATGCAACAGCCTCTTCCTTAATCTACCCTCTTCCTCTCTACGTCCTCTCCAACTTATCCAGAATAGGGCTGCAAGACTTATCCTTGGCCTCAAGCCCAGGGGCCGCATCTCTCCAGCCCAACAATCTCACCACTGCATCATGGTTTCTGCAAGAATCAAATACAAATCCCTCTGAATCATTCAATAGGCTGTCTGGGGCCAGGGACCACGCTATCTACAACTGGCTCTCACCAAATAATCTCCTTCCAGATCTTTACACTGCTCCGGTGTCAAGTGCTTCTCAAAACAGCAAACTGGTCGCTGATCTCTTTCCTCGGCTTGCTCCCCCCTCTGGAACAATCTCCCCTTCCTCTCCGTCTTGAGCTGGATCGTCTCAAATTCTGGTAGCAACTCATGACTTTCCTTTTCACCTTCCCCCTCTGCCTCCCTTGCTAAACCACACATTTGCTGAGAATGGTGTCCTTTCTGGGTCCTGGCCTTCCCCTCACAATAGCCTCAGTCCCGCTCACTTCCAGAACTTGCACTTGGGCTCCCACTAGCCTGTGTTGTCTCATAGGCCTGCACTTATTGTATTGGCAATTGACAACTCGTACCAAGTGATCTCTGCCAGGCACTTAGTAGCTGTGTGCAGCTTACTCCCCAGCACTTCCCTCTGTGAAACTCTTAGCACTTGCCCCCTCCCTCGTCTCTCGGCCCTTCTCTCTCTCTACATTTGCACGTTCTGAATGCTCACAAGGTCTAGTAGGGCCACCTCTTTCTTTCTCTTTATTGTTATTATATTTCTCTTTCATTCCCATGTTCCCTCCCTGTTTGCCTTGTTTGGGCTTTGAAAAACAATTTACTTGATGTATAAGCACCTTAGAAATGCACATTAAATAAATACATGAATACATTACCAAACACTGATGAAATTGAGTCTGTATGCAGCATAATCTTTGAGCTCTTATGACGTTTATTCCATTGTGTTAAGCAAGAGCTGGAAGTGTATAACAAGTATTCCCCCAACACACAGTCTATCCTTGCCAACAAAGTAATTCTCCTGGGGGAGTCACAGTGACGGGCGACTTTAGCAGTTTTTGTCTTTGGATCCTATACATCAATATACCAAGAAAGCCAAATACAATGCCATAAAGTATATTTGAAGATGTGTGTTTAGAATGTGCCCCTTATACTGACCTCATTAGCATGCTCCTGGAGACTTGAGATGATCTCTCCATCCATATGCATCTAAATATGGCTGTTTGTATTGTCAACAGATCAGCTTTTACGAAGGATGTTCGAATCTAGAATTTACATGTTACTGATTTCTCAGGATTAAAGGGACCACTTATGTCCTTATTGATCAATGTACCATGTCACAGTTCTCTATTCTGTTGCATTACCTTTTGTAAGCGCTCATTGTTTCTCGTATGAGAGATAGCAAAAAAAATTCACTTCTACATAACAAAGTGACACTTTGTACACATCTAAAGGAAACCTCACAGTTACTCATGATTGCACAGATGCTAAGGTGTGCACATTTACTAATGATTGGACATTGATTGCACATTTACTAATGTTTGCTCGTTTACAATTCAGTTTTTAGTATGTACAAATTAACATCAGAAATATGTAATATCTTGGTAGCTGAAGAACACCCGGACCAGCAGGTAAGATATTAAGTAGGTTTATTGTAGTAGTACCCAGGAACAACATTGGCATGTCCTTTCCAAACCAGCATACCTCCAACTGCCAGCATAGAACCCCGCTTCAGACAACAACCCACCAACACTCCACTCACACTGACCTCACCACATTCCATGTACAGTGATGTCATCACCTCATCCAAGATACATTACAACACTTCTCCCTCCTTTCCTTTGTTGAAATAAGAGAAATTCCACACCAAAACCACCACCAGACAAAACTCCTACATATACGTGTGGCCAGCACGTAATGCACCAACTACTAACTCCACTGGCGACAAGAAACTGCCTCCAGAGAACACCTATAACCATGAACATTCCAAGGAAGATCTATGAAACAGGAAAAGTGCTCCACCAAAGAATCAAGGAACCCAATAATACCTACAAGGGACCCCCAGAATAATATCAACTGTGCCAAAACACATTGGGCAACATGACACCCCGTGTCAAGCAACACCCAACAACAACTACAAAAACCAACTACAACACCAATTCCACTCCTCCCGCTATAAACAAAACAGTGAGGAACCCAACGCAATCTAATAAGGGCTAACTCCTCCCATGAACAGAACTGGACAACCTTCGAGAAACAAAAATAAAAAACCAAGCACTTCCACCTGTTCCGAGCTGCCCCTTGGAACCTAGGTCCTGCCAAGATCCAGCGTCCACACAGAAAACTACCTAACACTCCTAACCCTCAGTGCACAGACATCCTTCCGTCCTATTCTGCCCTCTAGGACACCACGGCTGCCACCCCCGGGCACAAACCCCACAGCTCAACAGAGCAACAACAAGCACACAACATAGACAGTTCACCACAGCACCCCAAAAGGTACCCCAACACCACACGAACTTTGAACAACCGAGAACCCAACCCACAAGGATTCCGGAAACATAACCACCCCAAAGCAGCACACACCAACACACCGCGGACCCCTGGTCCAGCCCACTGCACCACCGCAGCACACACACACCACAGACCCCTGGTCCAGCCTACTGCACCACGCAGCACACCTACCACTACGTTGGACCCCAGGTCCAGCCAAACTGCACTAAGGCAGCATACACACAACCACCCAGGACCCCAGGTCCAGCCAACTGCACGAACGCAGGACACCATGCCATCACTGAGGACACCAGTCCCCACCACCTGCACCAATGCAGAATGCCACAACAATTAATGACCCCAGTTCTACACACTGCAATGCTCACTTCACGCACCATATGTACACCTCCAAACACACGATAGGTGTACACGCAAAACATTGCATAAATGTGGCATAATGTGCAAAACATATCAAGATGCTTCAGATAACAACACACCAACACTCCACTCACACTGACCTCACCACATTCCATGTACAGTGATATCATCACCTCATCCAAGATACATTACAACAAAATACTCATGCATTAATTTGTTAGAGTTAAAGCAAAATCAACAGAGCATTCAATGACATCACAGGTCTTCTCTGTGCTCATTTCCTGACCCTTCTGTCTGCAAGATTTGGCAGCTTCTTCTATTTATGTTTCATGAGCCTCACCTCTTCATCTCTTCCTATCACCATCTAACCTGGGATTGTGGCACTCTCTATGTACTGTTTAAATACTTAACCTTAACCCCCAAAATACCTGCAGACCTTTTGACCAGTGTCTGTTTTGTACTGGAAAGTGAAGAGGCAGTCTGACCTAATGCCAGGCTGTTCTGTCTGGGAATAATTTCCAGATCTCTACTACAATGTGTCTAATGGCATCACTGCCCCACTCAAACTTGAGCTGGACCACCTGATCTTCCGGAAGCAACTCAAGACCGTCCTCTTCGCTTCTGCTTTCTAAGTCACATGCTGCCCAACCTGTATGCTACGCTGACTGGCTACCTGGCTACCCTCGGGGTCTCACGGGTACCAGTCCCACCTTGATCAATAACCCCTGCACTGCCTCCAGGCCTACCTAGGGGCTCTGTCTGGAACCATACTGTCCCTTGCCTCCTTGCACTTACTCAGAGGTGCGCTACCTTGGCTGCACTTAATCAGAGCACAGCCGCCCTGATTACACTTCCACGCTTCCCTCCCCCTGGCACTTTCCTCTCTCTCTCCCCTCTGCACTTTGCGTTTCACACTTGCACAATCTGAATGACACTAGGCCTAATAAAATCATTCTTTTTGCCCTCCCTCTGTCTTCCCTCCCTTGTCTGGCCACCTAGAAACACTTATGTATAGGCACGTTATAAATGAATTATTATATATCATATCGTGTTAAGGTAAACAAAAATCTTATCATCTATAATTAAGTAGAATGCAATGGCACTGTATAACCTACCACAACATGTAATCGGATATTATTATCCCAGTTTAGTAAGAACCACTCTAATTGTGTCCCTGTTATGCAAGCTGTTAAGATAGTTCTGATGCAACCCACAGAAAATCATGCTGGATGTTTTTCACAGAAAATTGCCATGCCAGTTTATGGAGTGTTATGGAGGGTTATGCTGGTTTTATTCAAATTGAGTAAATTGTTATGTTTGTTCCTACAAAAATGCAGTAAATGGCCATAGCAGATGTACACTGAAACCAGAAAATGTCCATTCACTTTTTATCAATGCCATGCTGTAAGTGATTTCAACCCAGCACTTCACCGAAGTCAATGCCTAGCGTGGGTTGCACAATTGAAACCCTTAATTATTTATTTGTGTCTATAAGTTCTTTTATTTCTGAATGATATACCCTTATATCATGCTACTCTCTTTGAATCCCCCCCGGTCACACTGAACCAGGAAGCAGGCTGTTTTGCAAAGTTAAAAATATTAATTTTATGGATTGGCACAATATATATATATCACACTATTTAATATTTATACAAGGATCACCAATGGGGTGATGTCACAATAAATCTCTTTAATCACACAGAGTATTGGTAGGAAAAATAATGCCACATAGAAATAAAACTTTTGTGTGGGTTCAATCAAAATGCAAGTGATCACTCTTTCCCCCTGCACACTACTCAATCCCCCCAATATGCAATATAAAAAGATGGAAGGAGAGAAAAGAGGTTTCAGGAATACACACTCAACAAATACAGTATCAATCCCAAATTCCCCCAGCACACACAGAGAAAAACAGGAATGATTGCAACTTGTCAAAATGGTTTTGAATGTGACTTTAAATGGAATGGTGAAACCACTGAAAATGGATTTAATTCATTAAAATGGATTTAATACTAGTGGGAGCCGCTTTGTATAGTTTCAGATAAACACTAGCAATGATTATTAAGTAACTAGCAGATTGAAAACTGAATTCTGAGGTTGGATGCAATGTAGAGCTGTTTCACACGTGATAGATTTGAGCCAAATGAAAAATTTGCGGCAAACTTTTCTTCATACGGTAAGTGTGACTGCAGAAAAACTGCAAGGCGCTGAAATGCGAATTTGGTTTAGTTTGAAAGCTGAGGATGTTAGCTTCAATTTGACACTTCAATTTCGTTTCCAGCACACAGTGTAGAAGTTATGAAGGTTTTTGTAGAGGTCGTTTTTTTTTCAGAAAGAGTCCAAATTTGTAAAACCAGGTTGCGCTTTTTTTAAAAATTACAAACAAGATTTCTTATACTAGGGAGACTATGACGCCATAAACTACACGACAGCACAGCCACCAGTCCAGCGACGCCTCTGGCTAGTTTTTGCCCGACGAGACGCTTGTCTTTCTTCAGCAAATAAATTAGCGCAAAGATAATTTTAACACTACTATTACCAAAGGATTATAGGGATGAGAGAAAGATTTAGGAAAGACCAAAGATTTTCTAAAATGCTATTCTGGATATAAGAGAGTGGGTTTGGATAGGGATGACTTATGGATAATACATATGCTAGAGACAATCCTATGCTATGGATACTCACTACCACTGTTTGGAATGGACCCGTCAGAGATCTGGTCAAAGATTTCTAGACTGGAATTCTGCTAGCACACCGGACTGGACTCAAGGCGCTCTGGTTCTGCACTCAGCACGGCACTCTGGACACTGCACAGTGGAATTGGACTGGATCTGACGGGTTGGTTCTGGTTTGCAGCTATCTGGTCACAGCCCTGCTCTACAGGGTCGGATCTCTGGATTCTGGCAAGAATTCTTAGCAAGAAAGCAGCACAGCTCAGCCAGGCTGTTCCTTTTGTTGTTCCCCTTGGAGGTCTGGGGTAAAATCTGGTTTCAGGATTTTAAAAGGCCAAGCTGAGAATGGTTCAGCTTTGGAAATGGGCCTTTCTGCTTTCAAAGTTCTGGAGTCTGGAATATGGATTTCTCTTGCAAAGTGCTTCGCCAGCAATCAAATGGTGGGTGAATGTGTGTCTGCCTCTAGGTCCTAAGCTATCTCTATTTATGTATTGTCTAAAAAGGTGGGTATGCTGACTTCTACTAGGCACACCCCCTGGTATTCTATTGGTTAGGGTCTTTCCTCTCCCCTGATTTGAGAAGAAAACATGGTGTCATGATGACGCTGTATTTTGTAATCCAGGGAGTACCTCCCCGTTGTTTCTGCACATGAAATCTATTTTTCATACAAGACATATTTACAATTTTACAAACTTGCTAGCAACAGCATATTGATATATCACAGATTTGGTGGAGGAAGTATTCATCCGAGCCCCCTCACGGTGAGAGCTTGGGTCTAGATTTGGTGATTTTTCACACTTTTGTTCTGGTACCCAATGTCAGATTTGTCCACATTTTTACACATATGTGTGCATGGTACCTGGGCATAATCATGTGAAGTTTCATGTTTTTGGCAACACCACAATTGCTAAAAAACCACAAATTCTGTACTCAGGTCCCTGAACATCACACAGAGTTCTGAGTAGTTTTAAAACGTGACCAGAATTTTCATATTAACAATACTGTCATTTTACACATTTTTACAATTTTGCACAGTCCTCAGTCAGTCCTTTTCAAAAATATACTTTCTTGTGCTTTAAGAATACACATAACTGTCTGTCCCGCCTCCAAAGTTTTGGTGGGTCAAGAGCAATCCCTGACTCTTTCCTCTGGCAGGAGTTTCTGATGACACTAAAATTTGCATACCCTTGCAATCCAGGATGCACTTTGTCTGACTTCCAGGAGCAGCAGCCAGTGCCCCTCCCCTCTCAATCAACACCTGAATGTGAGCTCCTGTCCTTTTGGTGGGAAGCAGAAGGGTGGTGTGTTTCCCAGTGGGGGAAGCTTCTTTGAAGTTTTTTCTGAATCAGGTTACTTTAAAGTAAATTGTTACATTGTTCTTTGTTGAAATTAAAGTTACAATTTTTAAAACAGGCAAACAAATCTCTCATTCCAGTATTTTTAAACATAGGAATTAAATAGTGGCAACCTATATTGCTTTTGATAGCAAGTCACTTCATTTCAACAATTTGATTTCACTGTTCAAGTTTAAGCTTTCAGTGTAATTAAATGACAGCTTTCATACAGGCGGCCAGCGTTACTGTGCCCATATCTGACAGATTTTCCAAGGCAAGCTCCTTTTTTAATGTGGATATTCTTGTGATGAAATCTGCTTCTCCTGACAGTGTGTGCTCATGTAGATTCTTTAAATAAAGTGACAGGTAACACCGAGCAAGGATGTTGGATCTTTTCTGATGTCTCGGAACCATTATTTTATAATTTCAGCAACCAAGGAAAAACGGATTTCAGAGCACTTCTGGATTTCTTGGCCATAAAGCACTGCCTTTCATGAAGTTTCCATTTGTATTCTGTGGGCAGCCCAATGACAGATTTCAGCAGTGTTATCTCCTGTTCCACCACTGACAAAGGCAAAGTATATTGGCAGCCAACTTTCTGGTTTCACAGTGCAATTCTCAGAGGTTTAGCGCACATAGGGCTTCTTGCGGCCATTTTGCTGGTTCTGGTGCCACCAGCACACAGTGATGTCGCAGGGCAGAGCTAGTAGGTCAATGCATCCTACAATGCCAGTGTTGTCGCAGTTATGCATACTGTCATTCCAGTTTCTACATGGACCCCATACAATGAGCATTTGAGATTCCTATTGTATCCAGAAATTGTCTTGACAGATTCAACATTCCTATTCCAGCAGAAAGTGGGCAAAAGTGATCTGTGGTGAGCTTGGAGTCAAGGCAGTCGGAGGCGCAAGAACCTTTCGCGGGCGGTGATTGTTGGAATCTTTCCTATGAACCGCTAACCAAAGCCTGACCTCGTTTCATGACTCCATAAGGTAACGTTCATGAATTCAAGTTTTATCTAAGTTCATCGTGTTGCAAGCCTATTGTAAACAGCCGAGAAATTGCTGGATAATATCCTTTGTTAATGTTAATGTTAATGTTAATGTTAAAGGACATTTGTACCGTGCACTATCACCACCGGAGTGGTCTCCTGGCGCTCTGGCGGCTCTGAAAGAGGGGGGGAGGTTGGGTTAGCGGGAGGAAGCAGCAAAAGTGCAAGAGAGCAGTGATGCGCTGTTGGTGGCCTCAGCCTGGTGGGTCCGTTGGCTGGGCCTGGAGTGTTTGCGGCCGGTAGTCGTTGTGTACTGTTGTGCAAGTCTATGTGTCTTTTTTGTTTTGTTGTTGCAGTGTAGTGAAGTTTGTGCGCTTTGTTGTGCTGTAGGTTTTGGTTGTGTTGGTTTGGAATGTGAGAGGTGTATGCAGAGGGGAAATTGTTAGTGGAGTTGGTTAGTTGGCATCTTTATCCTGAATTGAGCCGCTGGGCTTGTTTAGTCTCCCCTAATGTGCCTGTCCTGATCTGGGTCACTCTGACATTCAAGGTTCTTTACTTCTCTTGTCCCCGCCTCCATCAGGCTCTCTCATAGCCCCACCTGTCCTCCCTTCATACTCCTGTGGCCAGTGCACCTGCCAATGTCAACAAGTCAGGTTGTGTGCTAATTGCCAATATCTCAGCAATTCCACAACACTGTAGTACCTGGTTGTAACTAAGGGGCGGGTGGGGTAGTTGACTCGTTCTCCGTGCGTGTCGCCTGAGTTCCAGTCTATCTGGTGTCACCCGTCCAGGTGCCATGGGAGCTTCCCTGTTATTTCTAGGGCTGTCCATGTCCTTTCCAGTTTAGTCATCCTTTTGTCTGTTTCGGTTTTCAGTTTGGGTCAGTGGTGTTGAAGAGCCAGGTTTTTAGTGATTTCCTAAATTTTGGGTGATATTCCGTGGTTCTTATTTCTTTTGGGATGTTGTTCCAAGTTTTTGTGGCTAAGTGGTGGAAGGAGGTGCCTCCAAGTTTTTTCTTAAGGTATGGTTTGATTTCCAGGCAGACTTCATTGCTTGATCGGAGGGGTCTTGTCGGTTTGTAGATTGTTAATTTCTTTTGTAGCAATTCTGCTTCTTGTCCACTGATTGCCCTGTGCGTTATGCACATTGTTTGATCTCAGCTGTTATTGGTTTACGCGGAGCCTTGTGCATTTCTGGACAAGAGGCTGGGCATTTCACTCCATGCCTGAGGCTTGGATTCAGCTTGGTTTTTAAACTGGAGGACAATTATGTACTTCTGAAATGGCTATTGACAAATCATATACGAAAGGGTTGTACAGTAATGGGGCAGTCACACAGCCCTGTTTGCCCCACCTACTTTGTTTTATGGGATTAGTCATGGTACCTTGGGTATCGAGTTTAAGAGAGACAGTTGTATCATGATGAAGAAGTCTTAAGTAATACAACAATCCCTCTGGGCAACCCAATCGTTCCAATTTAAGCCATAGCTTATCCATGCAGGCCAGATTGAATGCTGCTTTAAAATCTATGTAAAGAACATAGAGTATAGGGTTGCCAGTTTTCATAGCTTTTATTTGCAGGCTATCCATGATTAGAAGATTATGTGCTGTGAAATAACCACGCCTGAAGCCACTTTGGAATCTATGCAGTAGTCCAGCCTTATCCACCCATTCCTCTAGTTCCTGTAAAAGGAACATCGCAAAATGTTTGCCCGTGCAATCTAACATAGACAAAAGCCTATAATTGCCTGGCTCCATTTTACAGCCATTTCTAAAAACCAGAATGAGGAGGGCAGTCTGCAAGGAGCTGGGTATTATTCCTTCTGCCAGTACCTTACTGAACAGTATTTTTAATAGCTTTGCCCAGAATTCAGGGTTGCCTTCTAGCACAATATTTGCCATTTCATAAGGTCCAGGCTTACAGGAAGATGTTAAATGTAAATTTTGGCAACAAGCATATCTGATGTAACATTGAAGGGAGGGCAAGGAGGTAATACATTAATCTCTCTTGGTCTACCGCTCCCATACTTATATTACGATTTTCCAGAAAACTGACCCACTCCTGGGCACCAATTAGGTTGATCAGAGGGTCTTCTGTTTCCCCCTGCGCTCCCTGGACGAATCCCTGGATGAATCCTCACCAAACTTTGCAAAAAAAGTGTATAGCCCACTTTGAATTATTTAGCAAAGTTTGGTGAGGTTTGGTCCAGGGGGGGCAGCAAAGTTAGAGGGGGGTCCAAAAAATGCCTTTAGACTGAATAGGGAAAAAACTTTGTTCATGCCTACAGCCCAAACCGCTGGATGGATGTTCACCAAATTTGGACCAGGAGCAACGGCTTGGTCTCAAAAACGTGCTTTAGTAAGTTTGGTGAAAATCCGTCCAGAAGTTTTTTAAAAAATGACCAAAAAGTAGGTCAACAAAAATTAGTGATATCTATGTTCGGTCCGCAGACACACTTCCCTGTTCGGTCCGCGGACAGTGTGCTGTTGGCTAATCGGCTTGCGTCATGTCCGCAGACATGCGACATGTTCGCTGATTGGATGGTGAAGAGCGTGAAGTGTGTAAGATTTTTGGAAACGCGCGCCATCTTATATCTGTGGACGTCCACGAACAGAACTGTGTCGAATGGTGGGGAAATACAATTTTGGCAAGTGTGTTGTTTTGTAAGACTGTTTGGGGATGGTGGGGGGTAAGACATGGTTTGAATATTGTATCTATTTAGGTGGTAGGCACCGCTGTTGTGTTCATTGTGCCCACGGACAGTAGCGCTGTCCTTGGTGTCCATAATCGTTCCATATTGGAATGTCCTAAGGACACTATACCTGTCCGTACTGTTCGCAGACAAGTTGAAACTGTTCTAAGAACACACACAGTGTCCGGGATGTCTGCAAATAAATGAAAATGGATGTGTTCTGAGGACACTATACCTGCCTGTCCTGTTCGCGGGCAAGTTGAAACTATTCTAAGAACACACCTGGTGTTCGTGATGTCCGCCATTAATCAAAATGGAAGTGTACTAAGGAAACTATATCTGTACTACTATTCGCAGGTAAGTTGAAATTGTTCTAAGAACACACCTGGTGTTCGGGATGTCCGCCATTAATCAAAATTGAGGTGTTCTGAGGACACTATACCTGTCCGTACTGTTCGCAGACAAGTTGAAACTGTTCTAAGAACACACACAGTGTCCGGGATGTCTGCAAATAAATGAAAATGGATGTGTTCTGAGGACACTATACCTGTCTGTCCTGTTCGCGGGCAAGTTGAAACTATTCTAAGAACACACCTGGTGTTCGTGATGTCCGCCATTAATCAAAATGGAAGTGTACTAAGGAAACTATATCTGTCCTACTATTCGCAGGTAAGTTGAAATTGTTCTAAGAACACACCTGGTGTTCGGGATGTCCGCCATTAATCAAAATTGAGGTGTTCTGAGGACACTATACCTGTCCGTACTGTTCGCAGACAAGTTGAAACTGTTCTAAGAATACACGCGGTGTCCGGGATGTCTGAAAATAAATGAAAATGGAGGTGTTCTGAGGACACTATACCTGTCCGTACTGTTCGCGGGCAAGTTGAAACTATTCTAAGAACACACCTGGTTTTTGGGATGTCCGCCATTAATCAAAATGGAAGTGTACTAAGGACACTATACCTGTCCTACTATTCGCAGGCAAGTTGAAATTGTTCTAAGAACACCTGGTGTTCGGGATGTCCGCCATTAATCAAAATGGAGGTGTCCTAAGGACACTATACCTGTCTGTACTGTTTGCAGGCAAGCTGAAATTGTTCTAAGTACACACGTGGTGTTTGGGATGTCCTCAAATAAATGATAATGGAAGTGTCCTGAGGACACGATACTTGTCTGTATTGTTCGCAGGCAGCTAGAAACTGTTCTAAGGACATCCAAGGTGTCTGCAGACATTAAAAATGCCATGAGGCCTAGTTAAAAAATGTTTGATTGTATGGGTGTGATCATACTTAAAAATGTTTGATTCCATGGGTGTGATCTATGGGTGTGATATGCTGCGGTGGTTGCCGCCAGGGCCTAGTGTCTTGGGTGCATGGTCGAAGGTCAGAACTCTTTTTCTAGATTTAGCAGGACCAAGACTTAGCCATACTATATTTTCAGATTTTCCATACAAAGCAGTACTGGTTAAATGATCTGCAGCTTCATAGGCGCCACATTCTCTATGAAAGAGCATTTTTATTTCTAAGCTGTACAATTTCTGAGATAGTGTTTTGTATGATGATAGGTCATTCCAGAGGTCTTGAAGCTCTGTTTTTTTTGATTTTGTTAAGTATGCTGTAACATATCGTGCAACTGCAGTGGAATTGTCTGCAATGTACTGCACATCTATGTTTGCATTCCATAAGTGGGAAATGATTGCATTGTAATCATTGATATATTTTGATTCTTCTTTTCTTTTTATGTAATATATGTTCTTAGGTGATTTACCTTTAACATTATGTCTAACTGAAGACATGAAGTTGTTTCCTTCACCTGTTTCTGTAACTGGTCTAGGGAAACCAAACCATATTTGTTGTAATATTTCCCTTTCTTTTTGTATTTGCGACGACAATATTGGCTGCATTTGTGTCTTTGAAATTGTACAATTTGTGCATGAAGGTCACTATTATTCATTTGTAAAGGGATTTCACCAGTGACATATTTTTGGATGAACTGAAAAACAGTGGATGACTGTCTTGACCAAATTTAGGAGCATCTTTAATCCATAAAAGCATGTGGATTTGTGGTGCTCCTCTGGCTTGATATTCTTTTCTCCAAAAGAAGTGTTGCACTTCTCCAAGCGGGGGAACTGTTTTATTACAAATAAAGTGTAGCATAGCAATGAAACGATGATGGAAATATCTTGAAACATTAACAGGATCTAGAGAGCAAAGTTCTCCAGGTGTTAGTATACATATGTTTGTTTTTATTTTGTTCTTTTGATATGCGTAGGAAATCATGTAAATCTTCCCATGCATATTCTGCACAACTTAATGAAACAAACCAAGTTGGTGGTCCAAGGTTTCTGATCATAAATCATACATCTCTATGACGTCGGAACCAGTATTCTTTCGTACCACGCATGTTTGCAAACAGATTTGTAATACTTGATTGTAAAACCTCATCTTTATCTTGCACTTTTTGTATTAATTGTGCAGCCGACATATTGTCACGTTGATCACCTTCCGCCCCCTGCTCCTCACCTGAAGATTCTTCTTGGCTTTCTTGGACACTGGATGGCTTCTTCCGTAGTACCTTGGGATGTTCCTTAGATGGTTTCTCCTTTGACTTCCTGTCATGCAAGTAAGGCCTGGCTCCCTCGGAGGCCACCTCGACAGGGAATGGGACCTGTCTTGAGGGGGGCCCCGAGGAGCCAAGCCCCAAAAAGACAGGGAAAAAGCCGATGGATGGCACAAAAAACCCTGCAGACTGTTCCAGGAAGGATACTCGAGTCGAGTATAGTTGCAAGAGGCAGACCGGTAAAGTTCTGGGGTGACTTTCACTTCTCAGGATCACATAGGAAGCAAACCGGCAAAGCCCCAGGAATAATATACCAGCAAAGAGTACGAGGTATTGGGAGAAGTGGAAGAGTACTGTAAGCTGTCACAGAAGGATCCGTAACAATTTCAGAAGAGAGCGATGGAAGCAGAAAGGATAGAAAGAGAGGGAGAGACTAGAAGCCAGGTATAGTCCCAAACCCAAAGGATAGACAGAACCCCAAAGCTAATAGAGGAGAAAGCGAGGAGGCGCGAGAGTGGCAGGGGGACCGCGAGTCGGAACGGCGAGGCGCCGAAGGTAAGGAATCAGAGTAGAATGATGAGCGGCAGACGCCGCAGAAAGAAGGAAGCAAGGTAAAATCGTAGGCAGGGCAAGTAGAGTGAAGCGCAGGTAGAAAACGGTAGAAGGCTGGGAGGAGGCTACTCGGAGGAGTAGCCAAGCGAGCGTATCGTTGAAAATCACAGATACAACGCGCAGGTAAGTGGGCGGGACTGGTTTAAGTAGCGGTGGCCGCCATGTTGGTTGAGGGCTAGGCCGTTACTGTCAGGTTCTTCGTGGCAGTGCTTTCCAATCGTGCCATCGCTTCCAGGGGCGGATTGTGACAGTATGGCCTCTCCCTCCCCGGAACCCCCCTGGTTTTCCTGGATACCTCAGATGAAACCTTCTTACGAGTCTGGGTGTGTGAAGATGGTACCTGGGTTCCCACGTCCTTTCATCTTCGGAATATCCCTTCCAATGGACCAGATATTGGAGTCTCCCTCGGCGGTAACGTGAATCCACTAAGTAATCAACCTCGTATTCTTGGGATTCCTTTACCTTCGGAGTCTTAGTCTTCTGAGTCTTGCGGTGAAAAGGATCCTCCTTGTATACCTTAAGTAATGAGGTGTGGAAGACTGGATGTACCCTTTGAAGACCCTTAGGTAAGCGTAGTTCATAAGCTACGGGGTTGATCTGTCTGATGATGGGATAAGGACCGAGGTATCGAGGTGCAAATTTGCCTGTGTGTATCCATCTAGGAAGATGTTTGGTAGATAACCAGACTCTCTGTCCTGGCTTCCGTTCTGGGTTGGACCGTCGACTTCTATCCGCCCATCTTTTCTGTGTGAGCTGACTGCCTTCCAGTGCTTCTCTAGCCATTCTATGAACTTCCTTGAGTTCAGACAACCTGTCGTCTATGGCGGGAAATTGGGTAGGTTGCATTCCGGTCCAGGGCAGTTGTTGTGGATGATACCCGTAAGTGCAGTAGAATGGACTCATGCGAATGGACGTGTGGTAATTGTTATTATAGGCAAATTCGGCCTGAGAGAGAAAGGCTGACCATCTTTCCTGTTTGTGACTACAGAAACACCTTAAATATTGTTCCATTTGAGAAATGAGACCGCTGGCTTGCGTACAGATTAAGGCAACGGCAGTCGGAAGGTGCAATCAGTTCCATTGTAACGGCAGGTGGTATGGTGACTTCTGATCCAAAACAGATTAATGAGACATTTAAGGATTATTATGAGAAATTGTATCAGAATGAATTGGGTGTCAGTGGTGTGGATGAGTCCTTTCTAGATGGTTTGGATATACCTAGAGTGAATGATTTGGAGAAGGGCATCTTGGGTGAGAATGTGACTGTGGATGAGATGAGGTTGGCTATCGGAAAACTGAACTCAGGCAAGTCTCCTGGTCCCGATGGTCTGCCTGCTGAGTTTTATAAAATCTTGCCAGATTCAGCGGTGGAACTTTTACGGGATATGTATGTGGAGTCTAGGGTGGGGGGTCAGCTTCCCGCTTCTACCAACCACGCCACCATTTCGGTTTTTCTTAAGAAGGATAAAGATGGCAGTTTGCCTTCAAATTATCGTCCGATCAGTTTGATTAATACGGATAACAAGATATTGGCGAAGTTGTTGGCTGTGCGCTTGCAGACTTTGCTTGTGAAACTGGTGCACACTGACCAATCAGGTTTCGTTCTTGGTCGAAGGACATCTAGTAATATTAGAAACTTGTTACTGCTGATGACGAATGCACAGGATTTGGATGATGATGTGGCCGTTTTTTCTTTAGATGCGGAAAAGGCGTTTGATCGTGTGGATTGGAAGTATCTTTTTTCGGTATTACGTGCTATGAACCTGGGGGAAGAATTTATTTCATGGGTTGCCCTGCTTTATGCTTGTCCAACGGCCACTGTCAGGACTAATGGACAATCGTCAGATTCTTTTGTTCTACAGAGGGGTACGAGACAGGGATGCCCTTTGTCCCCTCTGATCTTTGTTTTGGCAATGGAACCATTGGCGATAACCTTGAGGTGTGATGTGCAAATACAGGGATTGAACTTTCATGGTGCCGATCAGAAATTGTGGTTTTATGCAGATGATCTGCTATTATTATTGCGGAATTTGACAGTGTCCCTTCCGGCCTTATTAGGTGTTTTGGATAGATTTTATGCGGTGGCAGGATTTAAGGTCAATTGGTCCAAATCCGAGGTGTTGCCGATTTCGGGATACTGTGATAAGACTTTGATTACTGGACTTGGGTTTCAATGGTGTGAAAGGAAACTAAAATATCTGGGTATATGGCTGACACCGCTGGTAGATGAGATGGTTGTGGTGAACATGAGTGAGGTGTGTAGCGACTTGAAAATGAGCCTTTTGCGATGGTCGTTACTTCGTTTGTCTCTTTGGGGCAAGGTGAACGCTCTTAAGATGAATGCGGCTCCGAAAATTAATTACATTTTGGGTATGCTCCCGGTTAAAATTGGTCAACACTATTGGAGGAAAATTGATGGTTTATTGCAGTCCTTTTTGTGGGATAACAAACCACCACGGCTCAAGTTGTGGAAACTTCAATTACCTGTGGAAAAAGGAGGACTGGGAGTTCCGAACTTTAAGGCATATCACTTAGCGTTTTCAAGTCACTTCATTGTACCCTTTTTGGTTGACGCACCCGATAAATGGGCAATTGCTGAGGCGAGTTTGCTGGGCCCGCTTCCTCCTAGGGCAATTCTCACAGCTACGAACACATTGTGTAAGAAATCGCCTTTGACAGTTTTTCTGAGAGAAACATGGAGACATATACATGAATTGCTTGGATCTGTTGCTATGAAGACCACTCATGCATCCATCTGGTTGAATCCGTTGATTTCTGTTGGAGGTAGGTCTTTATTCTGGCCGGATTGGTTTTTGAGTGGGATTTACTGGATTGACGATGTCTTTGTGGACGGTGAGTGGATAGGTGAAAGAGAATTACAGACGAGATTTAACATTGACAATTTTCGAACTACTGATTTCAGAAAATTGAAGAGATGTATAGGTGATGTGGTGGAACAAGGGGGTGCAATGGTGAATCTCTTTCTTAAAGAGAGGGAGCCAGGTGGTTGTTCAATTGCTAGCAGGATTTACAATAATATTGTGTCTTCTTATGAGGAGAACTCTGGATTGAGGGATGAGTGGGGGAGGATATTGGAATGTGAGATTTCGCCTGAGATGTGGTCTGAAATGTGTGCGAACGTTAGGCTTTGTGCTATTAATTTGGGGGAACGGTCGAGACAAGTAAAGATACTCAATAGAGTGTTTTGGTCTCCAGAACGAATGTTCAAGAGAGGGATGATTGATTCGGATGATTGCTGGTGCTGTGGAAATGGATTGGGAAGCTTGGAACATCTGCTTTGGGAGTGTGTGCGTGTGCGGGGATTTTGGCATGATGTTTGTTGTATTTGTTTGCGTGTTTTGAATTTGGATGTTGAGTTGGATTTCATGACGATGATTTTGGGGGGAGGTGAATTGCTAGAAGATCTTTCTGTTTCAAGGAAAAAATTTCTGCTCCGTGGTGCTGGTTTGGGCAAGAAACTAGTTCTGAGGGGCTGGAAAACACGGATTGCACCAAATGTGGAAGACTGGATTGAGGGAATGTCTGGGCTTGCAACCATGGAGAGGGTGATTTATAAGCGACAAGGGAGGTTGAGATTACATGAAAAGATCTGGGATGATTTTATAAGTTTGTATTAGTTCTTTGATGGTTATTTACATATTGTATTCTGTGTGTACTTAATTGCTTTGTTTTAATTATATTAATTGATTTCCTTGTTTTTCTTTCTGTAAATCTTATAAATAAATAAATTAAAAAATATATATATTGTTCCAACCCAGCATTGAGTCTCTCGGTTTGTCCGTTAGTTTGGGGGTGAAAACCAGAGGAAAGTGCTCGGCTGATACCCAATTGGTGACATAGTAATGTCCAGAATTTGGAGGTGAATTGGGTTCCACGGACCGAAATGATAGTCCGAGGCAATCCATGGAGACGAATGACATCTCTGAGAAAGATCGAAGCTGTCTCTGGAGCTGACGGAAGACCTGAAAGAGCAGAAAAATGAGCCATCTTGCTGCAGGTGTCTACAGTGACCATAATTGCTGTCTTATTCTCGGATTCCGGCAGGTCAACAATAAAATCCATGGAAATCAGTTCCCAGGGTCTAGTGGGTAGGATAGGCTGTTGCAACTGGCCCAAAGGTTTGCCTGTTTGGTATTTGTTGGCGGCGCATACAGGACAGGTGGTTACATATCTTTCAACATCCTTGGGTAGTCCTGCCCACCAGAATCTGCGGCTTATGAGTTCCTGTGTTTTCTTGATATCTGGGTGTCCCGCTAGGGGGGTATCGTGGCACCATGATAGTATCTGTTCTTGAAGCTCTCTGGAAGGGAGAAACAGCTCTGTACCATGGTAGTATAGACCGTCATTGGCCTGAGTGACGGAGGCGGGTATGGCCGGTAAATGACTGTATTGGGTTACCAGATCTTGTAGAAGTGGCACGACCCGAGCCATAATCTTCAGATTTGGGAACAAGAGGTCATGCTCTTGCGGTAGGTTGTTTTCCTCTCCTTGGCATCTGGAGAGTGCGTCTGCCATCTTGTTTTCAGTACCCGGTACATATGAAATGGTGAACTCAAATTGGGAAAAGCAATAGGCCCATCTGGCATGTTGAGCATTGGTGCACTCCATCTGCTGCAATACCCGGAGGTTGCGATGATCTGTAAGTATTTGGAAAGGATAAGCTGCTCCCAAGAGTAGGTGCCTCCACTCTTGACAGGCTGATTTTATGGCAAGTAATTCTCTTTCCAGAACTGAGTAATTACGTTCACTTTTCGTCAGAGTCCTTGAGTAATAAGCGACTGGATGTTTGAGGCCATCATCTGTTCTTTGTAGAAGTACGGCTCCCAGTGCTCCTCCAGACGCGTCTGTTTCCACGATAAAGGGTCTTGTTTGATCGGGTTGTACAAGTATGGGAGCCGAAGTAAATAACTCCTTAAGGCGCAAAAATGCCCTCTTCTGTTCTGGACCAAAAACGTACTTAACTCCTTTCTTGAGAAGACCGGTAATAGGTAACATCAGGTCGGAAAAGTTAGGGATGAACTGGCGATAGAAATTGGCTAAACCCAAGAATATTTGAACCTCCTTTATTCCTCTAGGTTCTTTCCATTCGATGATGGCTCTAATCTTCTCGGGTTCCATCTGGATTCCTTCCTTGGATAGGATATAACCTAGATAAGAAACAGTTGTTACTTCGAACTGGCATTTCTCGGGTTTTACCAGAAGGTGGTTAGACTGGAGTCGGTGTAACACCTGTCTCACATGTTCTTGGTGTTCTTGAAGCCTTTCAGAGTAGATAAGGATGTCATCCAGATAAATGACAACCGACACAAACAACATGTCAGAAAAGATCTTATCTATAAATCTTTGGAAAACAGCTGGGGCATTCACGAGACCAAAGGGCATGACACGGTATTCGTATAACCCGAATGGGGTTCGAAATGCAGTCTTCCATTCGTCGCCTGTCCTTATCCTGAGAAGATGATAGGCTCCCCTGAGGTCTAGTTTCGTGAAATAAGAGGCCCCTCTGACCGCTTCCAGAATGTCTCTGATTAAAGGCATAGGATAGCGGTCACGAACAGTGATCTGGTTGAGTCCCCTGTAATCAATACAAGGCCGCAATTCGGTGGTGTCTTTTTTGGGGATGAAGAATAACGATGCTCCCCCGGACGATCGGGATTCCTGAATGAGTCCGTTCTGAAGGTTATCGTCCAAGTAGATCCGTAAGGCTAGTTTTTCGGAAGGAGACAAAGGATATATTCTACCAAAGGGAACCACGGACCCTGTTAGGAGATCTAAGGCACAGTCCTCTGGTCGATTGGGAGGTAATAGCTTGGGTACAGTGTCCTGAAACACCTCAGCATATTCCTGGTATCGTAGGGGAATGGCAGCTACCACCTTATGCTGGGGTGCTCGGTGCTCCTTGTTCTCTCCCTGGGTAGGGGGATTGATGGTACAGTGGTCCTTACAATAAGTAGAGTCAAAATGCACAACATTGGTGGTCCAATTGATCTGAGGGTTGTGACGTCTAAGCCATGGAATACCTATCACCAAAGGAAAATGTGCTGCTCGAATCAGGTCAAATATCATAGATTCATCGTGTTCTCCCAAGACCAAGTGTAAGGGTAAAGTCTCGGAATCTATGGGGCCTGAGGACAAGGGTTCACCGTCTACCCCTTCTACAGGGATAGGTCTCTCTTTGCATCTAATGGCGATTCGTTGTGCCTTAGCCCATTCGATATCCATAAAGTTTCCTGCGGCTCCGCAGTCCAGCATGGCTAGAACTTCTATGGGGGAGGATTCTGTAGTCCATAGTTGAACCCGAAAGATCATCAGGCTGTTGTCTTCCCTTAGTTCCGAGGGTCGGGTAAGGTTGCAAGGGCTGCTTCTTGTTCCCCCGAGACCACCCTTGCAAAGGACCGAGGGTTGCAGTTTTCCTTTCTTCGTGGAGGTACTTCCGGGCAGTCCCTGAGTAAATGCTTCGAGGAGCCGCAGTATAAACAGAGACCAGAGTCTCTCCTTCTTTTGCGTTCTGCAGGCGTCAAAGGACCTCGGGCTGTTCCTATCTGTATTGGTTCTTCTGATGTCGGCATGTCTTTGGGAGGATGTGGAGCAGGGCTAGGTGATGGTAGATTGAGCCGAGGTCTCCTTCTTTCCTGTCGGCGTTCAGATAGCCGGTATTCCAATTGCAGGGTCAGTGTCATGAGATCTTGGAACGACGGTGGGCGAGCTACCCTAGCCAACTCGTCCTTTAGTTCGTCCTGGAGACCTCTCCTAAATATCGTCTGCTTAGCCGAATCAGGCCAGTCTGTCTTCGCCGCTAGTCTCAGAAATCGGGATAAGTAGGTCTGCACGTCTGTGTTCCCCTGTTTCACATCGAGTATTGCCTCAAGAGAGGTGCATAGGACCTCAGGACGATCGAATCTCAAACTGGTCATAGTTGGACAGAGCGGGATCGTTTCTGGTCACCAAAGGGGTGGCCCAAGCCAAGGCATTCCCTGTTAGGTTGGTGATAAGGAAACCGACCCTAGCTCTAGCAGTTTCAAATGCATAAGGTCGAAAGACGAAGTGAACTTGGCAGGCATCTAAGAATTCCTTTAGACCGCCGGGATAACCATCATACTTTCCAAATGTAAGAGGCATAGGCGGCAAATCCCCTTGGTCATCTCTACGGACGACCACTTGTTGGCGTAAAGCGGCGTTCTCAGTCTTCAGGGCTTGTACTTCTATGGTTAAACCCTGTAAGGCGGCAACCAACTCCTGGTACTGTTCCAGAGAAGCCATGGTTACGTTCGGGCGTTGTATTCTGTCACGTTGATCACCTTCCGCCCCCTGCTCCTCACCTGAAGATTCTTATTGGCTTTCTTGGACACTGGATGGCTTCTTCCGTAGTACCTTGGGATGTTCCTTAGATGGTTTCTCCTTTGACTTCTTGTCATGCAAGTAAGGCCTGGCTCCCTCGGAGGCCACCTCGACAGGGAATGGGACCTGTCTTGAGGGGGTCCCGTGGAGCCAAGCCCCAAAAAGACAGGGAAAAAGCCGATGGATGGCACAAAAAACCCTGCAGACTGTTCCAGGAAGGATACTCGAGTCGAGTATAGTTGCAAGAGGCAGACCGGTAAAGTTCTGGGGTGACTTTCACTTCTCAGGATCACATAGGAAGCAAACCGGCAAAGCCCCAGGAATAATATACCAGCAAAGAGTACGAGGTATTGGGAGAAGTGGAAGAGTACTGTAAGCTGTCACAGAAGGATCCGTAACAATTTCAGAAGAGAGCGATGGAAGCAGAAAGGATAGAAAGAGAGGGAGAGACTAGAAGCCAGGTATAGTCCCAAACCCAAAGGATAGACAGAACCCCGAAGCTAATAGAGGAGAACGCGAGGAGGCGCGAGAGTGGCAGAGGAGACCGCGAGTCGGAACGGCGAGGCGCCGAAGGTAAGGAATCAGAGTGGAATGATGAGCGGCTGACGCCGCAGAAAGAAGGAAGCAAGGTAAAATCGTAGGCAGGGCAAGTAGAGTGAAGCGCAGGTAGAAAACGGTAGAAGGCTGGGAGGAGGCTACTCAGAGGAGTAGCCGATCGAGCGTACCATTGAAAATCACAGATACAACGCGCAGGTAAGTGGGCGGGGCTGGTTTAAGTAGCGGTGGCCGCCATGTTGGTTGAGGGCTAGGCCGTTACTGTCAGGTTCTTCGTGGCAGTGATTTCCAACCGTGCCATCGCTTCCAGGGGCGGATCGTGACACATATTTTGAAACTGTGTTCCTGATTTCAATATGTGTGCAACTCCGTAACATAGAGTTGCTTGTTCACTTTCTAAGAGTAGGTGGAATATGTATTCCACATTTTGTCTAAATCTGGGATATTCGAAATACATTTATAATGAGCGGTATTCTGATGCTGTTATTTGAGTGGGTCTGTCATTTTATCCTCCTCCTTTGCCAGTAGGAAATAGTAGAGGAAAAGCACATGCTTCTACACTTTTTTTCCCATATGCTCATTGGTGATCCTTTGGTTTGTCGCATTTGGTACGTTTCTAGTGCATCATTTATGCTGTCTTTAGAGTGCAATGGATGAATTGTATAATGGTCTAAAATATTGGATACTGCATCGGTATCCAGAAGTTCAAATTGACCCGTTTCTCGTGACTCTTGAATTATTTCATTTGTTCCACTTAACATTTCTTCAATATTTATTTCTTCGTAGTACTCATTATTGTCTTTTAAAAATTGCAATGCTTGTCTAACTTTACGTAAGTCAACAAGTTGTTTGCCTTTTTTTTTGTCTTTTGTTGGTACACCATTTACTAAGATAATTAAAGATTGTTCTATTGGATGTTGCACTCCTAGAGTGTGCACATTTTCTGTCAGATTTAATGGTAAATAAACTACTTTGCCACAAATACCTTTTACCAATTCTGAGGAAGGTAATTTAGCTATTTTTGGTTGAAAATGTGTTACTGCTTGAAATCGGTGTACTGTTTGAATTATGATGCTCTCATACAAATTGAGTTGTTGCAGGGATTTTGGTAGTGGAAATAATTCCAAATTATTTGTGATAGCACGTGAAGGAGTTTGGTTGTTGTCAAGTTTTGTAGTGCAGTAACTGCAAAGTATTAAAGGGTCAGTTATTTCATATTTGTTTTCTGATATAAGATAGAGAGCTCATTCAAACCATTTAGAATCTTCATTGTCATCTATTTTGTATGTTATGTCTATAGTGTTTGTGTTAGTTTTATAAAAAGTTATGTGGCAACACACACACACACATGGTTTGGTATTTCAGCGGATGTACTTTTAAATTTTAGTATTTCTTTTTTGTATGTGTGTAGTAGAAGGTTGCCATGTGTACAATTGTTGCTAGTTTGTTGTAAAGGTATTGCATTTTGTAAGTGGCTTTCACTTCCAAAATATTTTTCCTGGATATGGTCAATTTCTTCAAGTAGTTTCTTTGGACGTGCCATGTAGAAGATTGTTATTTAAATCGGCTAGTGCTAATGCAGGACTTTTGGCATAGTACAGTTTATAGACTAGATATTTTATAGTTGGATGATGAGTTGATATCATTTTGATATGATGGAAGGTGCTTTTGCAAATTGGTCCCGAAATGCAGGCTAATGAATGTCCTTGTAGGCCTGTGTATTTACGTACTGGACAGGTATCCATATTTTACAGCAGTTTCATTTTGATTTTATCTTTGCCTGTCACATATTGATTGAGAAATTGCCGTACAGATTTGAAATATTTTTTGGGAATATTACACATTAACGTGCATGACCATTTGTATACTGGATGTTTTCATCCAGTCGAATGGAGAGGTAAGAGTTTTCAGGGGATATTTTTGTAAGCAGTATTTCTTGTTCCATTATGGTATTATTAATTTTTTCATAACCTCGTCCACTGCTATGTATAGCAATCAGATTTGTTTGCTTTTGTTTGTATGCTTCTTCATTAAAATATGGTTCTGTGTTTGTGGTGTGACTCCATTCACCTCCACAGATATTTAAGAAGTTATTTTTGTTGACATTCCGTTTATTGAGAAGTCTTTCTTGTAATTTACTAATTAGATTTGTTAGTGGTTTAATTCTTTTTAACACTAAAATAAATCATTTTCTTTTGAGTAGGATTGCACTGTCTATCAAGGCTTCTAATATTAATTTTCTACTGTAGGTTTTAAGGATTGTGTATGATTTCTCTCCTGTTTTTATAAGATTTTGAAGGACTCTGTGGCGAAACATTTTTGCTAATATATTTTTTGCTGTATTTTTACTTGCTATTATATCAATATTTATAAGAGTAGTTTTAGCAATAGTGGTAGCTGAATTCTTGAAAATCGTTTTCTATTTCCTTTTACATTTTGATAGAGGAGGCAACATTTCTGTACTGGAAACATGTTTAGTTTTGCTAAATGACTGTATTAGCTGTTTTGTTTGAACTTTTTGTACAAATTCTGCCAGAGATGGATGCTTATTTTGGATACTTTTTTTTTCATTTGCTCTACTTTGACGTTGTTTTCTATGGACTTGCTTTTTGGTAGGCATTCTGTGGGGTTTGTTGAAAAAAATAAAGAAGGTATGGGTTGGGTTGTTCTGCAATGCTTGTGTGCTGTGTGTGTGAGTGTCTGAGTATGATGGTAGAGATGCATGAGATGGTGTGTGGAGGCTATTCTATTTGTATGTTACTATACTGGGGTTCAGATGACAGTAGAAAGTAAGCTAGTGGTGAGGAGAAGCACAAATACTGAATCTAACGGTACAGGATTAACACAGTACTTTGTTCTGCAATAATAACATTCTGAGTTATGTCATTTGTGCGCCGAAAAAAATGGGATTTGTGCAGAATTTGTTCTGCAAATTTCTGTTTAACAAATTAGTATTTGTGGACAGAATGGTGCTCTTATCTTTTTTTTTTTTGGTGCACAAATACCATGAATCAACCGCACAGTGTGTTTGAGTAACAGTAAGTGTATTATGGCAGTATTGAGTATTGTACTTACTTTTTTATGTGGAAAGATTAGGTTTCTTCTGAGTTGTTGTTTGTACTTTGGATTCTGCTGCTTATCAGGAGTGTGTTCTTCACTGTAATTGTAAAGCAAAGAAGCTAGTAATTTTGTGTGTATATACTATGTAGTTTCCTTTGACTATGTGCAGCCTTCATATTTTATTTACATTTTGTTAGTTAAACATGCTATGCAAATAAATAGAATAGAAAGTTTATGAAATATGCTTGATTGTTTAAGACTGTGTTATTGAATTTTAGGTGATATAAGAAATAATTATATACTTATTTTGCAATTTCTGTAAGGTAAATGACAGATTGTTTATAGAAAAGCATGTAGTGTATGCATTTGTGAAGGTGTGGGTAATAAATCAGAAGGATATGATGTACAGGTAGTGGTGTTATTGCAGTTGGGAGTTTTTCAATGTTAGTGTTTATGTTTGTGAGTGTTTGAAGGTGCTTGACCTTATACTGACTGTGTGTACATTTTTCAATAGCTGTGTATGTAAAAAAAAAAGTTTATTTTGTAGGTTATACAGATTAAGTGACAGTTACTCTGTTTATATGCTTTCATAGATTTGTATTTGTACTGGGCAGAAAGAATGCATACCTGTTGTTTGTATTCATGCATGTGGATATGCATACAGCTGCAAGTAGAAATGTTGGAGACTTGTGCAGTAGTTTATGTAGTAGGTGCTTTCCAATTATATGAAACGTGTACTCAGAGTAATCTACAGTACATTTGAAGTGCTGAACTCTGATGATGCAGTTAGATGTAGAGGTCTTGAATGTGATTGGTGGATGGCTTTGTGACTGTTTACCTGTATCCAATGAGGGAATGGCACAGAGAGTGAAGTGGAAATGGTAGAAGGACTGTCTAGGTTACGATATGTCCACAGACATAACGGAAGTCCGCGGACACCATGAATTACATACAGGGATTTTCGGGTGGAAGCTATGCAAATGAGAATGAGCAGAGGAATTGATTGGTCAGTAAAGTTTGGTGGGTGTGTTGTGTAAGAAGACAGAAGAACAGTTAGCTATGGCTGTGTGTTTCAGAAAACAGATTGTCTGAATTTTGGGAGACTCATGGGTACATTGGTTGGCGGTACATGCACAACGCTGTGGAGTAGCTGCAGATCTTGGATTCCCTCATATGGAAGTGCACTGGCATGGAGTACGTGGAATTAAGTGGCTAGATTTGCTACCTCTCTGTGCTAGTTTACAGACAGAGCATCATCCAGACATAATTATAATTCATTGTGGAGGGAACAGTTTGGGACATGTGTCAGGAATTTCTTTGCAATTTATGATGAAAGAAGGACTTGGGAAGGTGATGAAAATGTTTCCAAATTCCCAAGTGATTTTTTTCTCGTGTTGCGCAAAGACAAATGTGGCTGCGTTCTTCTTCATTTGGTCCACAAATAGAAAAGCGAGGCGTAATGTCAATAAGGCTGTTTGTGCCTTTCTAAGAGATGTTGGCATGTCCTCTTTTCACAATGAAAATATTATGTTTCGTAGCACAAACATTTTTGGTAGAGATGGGTCCATCTTACTTATGCTGGTAATCAGATTTTTCTGAGAAATGTACAAGATGCATTAGGTCCTTTTGTGAAATTGCAGCCATCTTTTTTGCAGTATGTGTTGATTTTTAAAGTTTTTTAAATACAAAAAATACCACAAAAGGCTCTTTTCAGAGCCACCACTTCCTCCCAAATAAAAGTGCAATAATTTTGATAGGGCAATACTACCATTTTTTTTTAATGTTCGCGAACTCTCCGCAGACTTCTACAAAAAAACAGTAGCCTGCTCAGTTTGTTTCCCACTTCTATTTTTTGACTGTGAAAGGCGGCTCTGAAAAGAGCATTTTTTTTTATTTTTTGTTGTTTTGTATTTTTTTTTTTTTACACATGACACACTGGGAGAGGAGGGGAAAGGACGGTAACGGGGGGAAACCAACCAGAGGGATAAGAACGGGCGGGTGGAGAGAGGAAGATGCAGGGTGGGCCTTATTTAGTTAGGGAGCAAGTCTTCTCGTGCTCTGAGACCAGTCTCAAAAGCACTTCGAACTCTCTCTCCCCTGCAGAGTACTGCATCGCAGTACATACACAAAACTGTGACCCTCGAAAGGTAAGTGTCATCAGCATTGTGAATATCCTGTGAGGTAGCTGGAGGGATGTGCTCTATCACAGGAGGGTCTCTTGTGTAAGAGAAGTGGAAACAGAGGATGAAGTAGAGGAACTCAACCTACTACGCTCGTTGCAAGGTACAACCTTACGAACGGCCCTACCGTGGAATGACTTTAGGTGACGCTTCTAGTAGTCGTACCAAAGCTGTATGAACCAGGCCTCCCGCGACTCAGTACCATTTGCACTCATTGCAGGTGACTTGGTTCGCACGCGCCTTGGGTACGTTACCATGAATGGTAAATAGCCGCCACACCCAAGACTCACAGCGAGTGCTGGTAGTAGGGACTTCCACTACCTCATCCTCTTCATCCTCTTCATCGTCCTCTGCATCCTCACACCTGTTCCACTCTTCAGGCCCTTGGGGAGGTGGTGGTGGTGGAGGGGGTGGGGGTGGGTCTGAGGCAGATGTAGCACCAGGTGGCAATAGAGGAGCCATGGATGCCATCAGGATTCAGAAGAAACTCTTAAAAATTGGCAGCAAAATGCACTGTGTTCTGTAAGGTAGCCAGAAACACAATGAGGATGAACTCTGGGGTGTGGCTTTTTATAGGGGTGCTGGTGAGTGGTTCGCGGACAGCCGCGATGTCCGCAGACAGAACGAACACCCCATAAGGGTTCAAAAAAGTTCTAAAAAATATGTGGAAAGTCAGGATTATTGTCTGGCACATGTGCTATGGTGCATTTTTAGTATAAAATACAGTGGATTGCCCGAAAAAGGTACTTTTAAAATGTTCGGGGACCCGGACAGTGTCCGCAATTCAGCGTAGGTGCGGTCACATGATGGCACCGCGAACATGTCCACGAACGGAAGAGGTGTTCGCAGGACATCAGCTGCACGGGAACGATTGTGCGCATGCGCGCAGGTGTTTTACGGACAATGTTCGGGTCCTGAAATTAATTAGAAGTGCGAAACAAGCGACGTGAACAGTAACGGACAGGCGCAATGTTCACAGAATTTACGGTTGTGGTGCGCAGGTGCATAGATGTTCTTTAGGCAGTACGGACAGGAATAGTGTTCTTAGAACATCTACATTTTGGTTAATTGCAGACATCCCGGACACCTCTTGTGTTCTTAGAACAGTTTCAACTTGCTTACAAACAGTACAGACAGGTATAGTGTCCTTAGGACACCGCCATTTTAGTTTGATTGCGGACATCCCGGACACTGAATGTTTTCTTAGAACAGATTGGACTTGCTTGCGAACATTATGGACAGGCATAATGTTCTTCGAACATCTCCATTTTGGTTTATTGCGGACATCCCGGACATCTCTTTTGTTTTTAGAACAGTTTCAACTTGCAATAGAACAGTACAGACATCTATAGTGTCCTTAGGACACCTCCATTTTGATTAAATACGGACATCGCGGACACCTCTTCTGTTCTTAGAACAGTTTCAATTTGCCTGCGAACAATGCGGACAGGCATAGTGTCCTTAGGACACCTCCATTTTGATTAATTACGGACATCCCGAACACCAGGTTTGTTCTTAGACCAGTTACAACTTGCCTGTGAACAGTACAGACAGGTATAGTGTCCTTAGGACGCCCCCATTTTATTTGCTTCCGAACATTCCAGACACCCGCACTGTCCGTGGACACCTCGACTGCTTTTTTTAAAAAAAAAAAGAAATTAATTAGGACAAAATATAATAATTTTACATAATTATATATGGATGTTAAATTTATGACAGAGAAGGTGAGGCAGAAACTGAGACAAACACAGGAGAATTGGGGGTTTCAAGAGGATTCATATGAGGTGAAGAAGGAATGGAAGGCTCATCAAAAAGTTTTTTTTCATGCAGAGGGTTTAGGGATAATTGACTGGGATATGGTGAGGGGGGACAGGTACATGTGGGGCAATGGTATCTAGTTTTTTCTTTCAAGTGATCCTCCACAAAGTATTTCAAATTGTTGAAATTTGCCATGAGTATGTCCATTTTTTCTTCCATGCGCTGGAGAGTCTTATCCAACATTTCTTTTTGTGTACTATTTTCAATGTTTGTATGGTCTGTACAAAAAAAAATGTGTATGTTAAATGTATATACAATAATATTTATTAATTGGTTTATATAGAAAAGTGTCTACCATTAGGTTCACTATCTTCAGACATTTCCACACATGGGAAATTCTCCTCTAGCCACTCCAGAGTACTAGACATTTATGTGTGGAAAAAAAAAGATATCACTTTTTTTGTATCTATTACAGAAATTTTAGAAATATATGAGTAAAATGAAGTACGCTTACTAGCTTCTAGTAAGGTGTGCTCTTACTGGTTTGTAGCTCTGCTGTTGTTCCTAGTTGTGCAGTTTCTGTGAGGTAATCATGTTGGAAGCTATCTTTCTTCTTTTGGTATATTCCATTTTAGAACATATTGTATTTAAATGAATAGTTGATGTGTTACATATATGGGTTACACTTCTTATTTATTACTACATATAATGTGTATGTGTGCTGGTTTGTGAACTTATGCAGTGTTCATATGTTATGATATAACAATTTAAGATACCCCCCAGACTTTTTGAGTAATGCTGCTGTTGTCCGCGCCTGTCCGCGGACATAAGAAAAGTTCGCGGACATCAAATTCAGTAGAAGGGGTTCAGTATGTTCTATGTTACATGTACATAAAGTCAGGAATATTATTGTTAAGCTGTGCTACAAAAAACCTATGAAATTCAGTAAAACAACTTTGTTATAGGGACGTTATAGTTAAGTTGCGCTACTAAAAACCTATGAAATTCAGTGAAAAAACTTTGTTAAAGGGACATTATGGTTCCAAGTAAAACCAAAAAAACCCTGAAATTCGCCAGTTATGGTAAGTTAAGCAACCATAACTCGCGCCACCACAGTGCACTGCTAAGACTAACACCCAGGACATCAAAGATGACATCACAAATGTCATTGATGACATCACTGATGACATCACATGTGCATTTACCTTTCATGAAAAGTCTGTACATAGGATTCTTATTGTAATGTTAAAAGTAGTGTCAAGGATCATTGGAATAAATATCATGAGGTACGTAGTGCATTAAGCAATGAATTAATCCAAATAGCATTGTATTATGAATTTTTTTCCAATATATTAAGGTACACATGTAGTAACATAGGCATAGTTTGCAGGAGACATGATGGAGATACAATATTAATTATCTTGCCATGTTAAATACTAAAATTATAAATGCTTTCTTATTAGAGTTGTACATACTGTGAAACATTTAATAAGTACCTAATAAAACCCACTTACTACATTATTGCATTACTGAACACAAAACACAAACAGACCACTACACATACAAATATGAGCATATACAGGGAAAGTGAAGTAACCTAACCGATTATCTTAATGCACAGAAATGATTGCTCTGCTTCAAAGCTACTACTTCCCTATGTATAACTATCACATATTGTGACTGTGAAAGTAGTGTATGTGCAATGTGTAGAAATATGAGCATATCCAGGGAAAGTACAGTAATAAAAAAACAACAGAACTGTAAGACAGTGTTGATAACCTTACTAATCATCTTCATACATAGAAAGCATTGCTTTCTTCCAAGTCTGTGTTTTCCCCTTTGTATATGTTTCATATGCTGTGAGTGGACCCTAAGTGAATTACTGTAAGAACATATTTGACGAATAAGTCTACAAATATAGTACTTTTTGAATTTTTAGTTCCTGACTGTTACGGGCCTAGATATATCAGTAAAGGAAAAAAGAGTGAGCCAGGCATGTGATGTCATCAGTGATGTCATCAATGACATTTGTGATGTCATCTTTGATGTCCTGGGTGTTAGTCTTAGCTTACCATAACTGGTGAATTTCAGGGGTTTTTCGGTTTTACTTGGAACCATAACATCCCTTTAACAAAGTTTTTTCACTGAATTTCATAGGTTTTTAGTAGCACAACTTAACCATAACGTCCCTTTAACAAGGTTGTTTTTACTGAATATATATATATATATATATATATATATATATATATATATATATATATATGTCATCCATTTTTTAGGTTTGTTTTACTAAGTATTTATGGAAATGTATTATTTGTTTGATTTCGATTATGATGTATGGTACTCCAGCTAATAATGGTACTACAGCTAATTATACTGGATGCCACATTCCCATTGTCACAGATAATGTGTGTGTGTGAAATTATTCTGTATTCCCACATGAAACTATCTGATGTACTTTTAAATTACCATTGTAAATTGCCCCATCTCTGTTTCACATTGCCCCAGTTTATTGTCCCATTTATTTCAGATGGCCCCAATTCATTGCACAATGATTCTTTCATATTGATCACAGAAAATGTGTCAACGCCCCCTACTATATCATGCTGGGTAGTGACCCCCACTTTTTGAAATACACAAGAGTTTGTCAAAGAACAGGTGCTGTCACATTAAAAGTAAATACTAATCTGTTTACACCTGACTGGAACAGTATGGTAAACAATGAGGTGTAATGTACTTTCTATGCAGTAGCTCTCTGGCCCCTACTAAATGAATACTATTGTCCACTAGATACAAACTGACTGTCCAATTGGCTAACCATGGCCAGAAGTACACTGAAATGGGATGGTGGGCTCATGGACTTCCTCAGTAATATTCAAGCCTCAAGGTCTACATCCCTTCACCATGTGGATAGTCCTTCATTCCTCCTTGTGTCCTCATCTGTCGGATCAGGGTTAGAGAGCTTTGCACCATGGTGCCCAAGACAGTCACACAATAATTAGAATCAGGCTGTGAGAGCATCACAGGCATGATGGCAGTTGCCAAAATGTTTGATTGGCAATTGTGGGTGACTGCTGTACCCGTCCCAATTAAACAGATCCAATGATTTTGGAAATCCTTGGGATATAAATAGTTTTGATGCCCAATGCATGCTCCCTGCCATCCATGCTGCCCACAAAAGGCTGATCTGGAAAAGATGTTGTTTCCAATGTGCGCATGCATTTGCCTGGTCTGTCCCCAAACCCATATACTGGACTATGTCCCAGGGAATATTTTCCACATCCCATGGCCTGTAGCTCCCATGCACAATAGACCTCCTTGCACATCGCACATTCTGTGACAATCACATTGCTACCATATAATGCCTGAAGTCCCTGACACACGCTTTCCCCTTATTCAATGCTTTCTGGCGCTGTATATGTGTAATTCATGATTTTTCCGCACCCAGGTGAGACCTTCGCTGTGAGATGTGAACATGCATATATGACCTTCAGCAGTGAGGCCACATTTCTGTGTGTCAGTGTTCACAACCTGCGTCATTTCCTGTGTGACTGTCACTGTGAGTGATGTTCTGAGGACGCTCTATTGACAAAACATGATTTTTTGATTGAGTCGAGGAGCCATTCCACCAATAGCGGCATGGCTACCGCCAAAGCCATAATGAAGTCCATAGTTTATTTTTGAAGTCACTCTGTCTTCATGAAGAAATTATTTCTGTTTCAGCGTAAAATTAATCATTTCTTTATGAAGGCAAAGGTACTATTTCTTTATTTCTTTACGAAGTCTGAGGACTCTCTCCCCCCATGACATGGAAGCCTACAGGCTGGAGGCCTCCATGTCATGAGACGGAGGGAGCCCTATAACTTAAAAAATAAATAGTTTCTGTTTGAAGTCACTGTCACGCTGCCTCATAAAGAAATTATGTCTGTTCTGATTCAGTCCTTTAACGTAAATAATGTATTTTATGAAGTGAAGGTGGTCAGTCCCCACACACAGTTAGAAACTCAGAATAAAGGACACATCCCAGTAGGGAATGAGACCAGGAAATTGGTTGAGAGAGAGATAAAGGCTTTTATATAAGATTCAGCATCTAGAGAACTCTGCTGCCTCGAGAGTGCTCTTGCAAACAATACAAAGCAATACATTTTTAAAGGGTTACAGCATAGATGACGTTTTCCATACAGTCTACACGTTAAATTTGGATTGGTGAGAGGATAAGTCCCAGTATAGCACTATAGGGCCAGGCTCCACTTTATTGACTGGCAGCTTGGTGGGAATCACGTGGGTCAGCTGGGTTGGTCCGTGTGAGGTGGCGGTCAGTTTGGGTCCAGGTGAGGTGGCTGGCACTGTCTAACTAATCTGCGTACTATCACAGGACCTGCAGTAAATAATAACCCATAAACTATACCTTTGGTATTAAGAGAGGCCTATGAATTGTACACCCTTATTTATATTATCCCGCCTCAGATCATTGGCGAGGTGAAGGGTGTGGGGGTCTTGCCCTCCTGGTGGTTTACTGGGGGGTGAGAATTAACAGTTGTCAGTTCTGGCTCTTCAGAGCGGGAGGGGATGGATTGATATGTGCTGGTTTAAGGCAGAGTATATTAGCCATGGGATTAGTTATATTGGGGGCACTCTAGTGTGGTCAGCAAGGAAGGGTCACACTTCTGTTACACCAAAAGAAGACTGGAGGGTACAGGGTTGAACAGGCAGTAAATTTCCAACAATGAGGGTGAGAGGTGCAGGGGCAGGTTTGTGGAGACGGATGAGCCACAAGTCATGATTCTGCCCGGTTACACGCAGGGCAGTGATCTCAGTGGAAGGAAGAAAAGAATACACTCTTTGCTTGCAACAATTCATGCCAGAGCATCCGTGAGAAATGGGCTTGGGTGGCACTGGCTCGGGAGGAAAAAGGTGGCGACTGTCAGTGTTCTCTGTGTGTGGCACTGCTGAGGGGAGGGAAGGCTCACAGATACCAGAATGCAGCCTAGTCCAAAGATGGAGTCTGGGGTAAACAAAATAGAGTCCAAATGTATCTTGCAGTAGCCCCACCTCTGTAGGTGCCAGGGACTCCTCCACTGGGGCCAGGGAAGGTCAAGGAAGGCATTCCCTCCACTATTGTAAGAGCAGGTGGACCCTTTTGTGTGGAATGTACCAGGTGGGGGGCAAACCGACCCCCTCTTTCCTTACATTTTCCCCGTTTGTTACATTTAAAGTAACAAATTACTCGTACTATTACTACCATTCTTGTAATTCTCCGACTCCAGCACCGCCTCATCCCAAGCAGTTGTTCCTTTTAATGGGCATCCAAGCTCTACAAATGCCTCGTAAGCTTCGACCTCATCTAGCATATTCATTGGGGTGCATGTCATACATATATCCCCATCCCCATCCAAATCCAGCCACACCTCCTTATACCATTCCAGCTTCCCGTATGTGTTTAATTGTGGTATGATATAAACTACCCACCCTGTCTCCTGGGTTACGATACACTGCTGTCATTCGAAATTTGGTATTGTTATTTTCCTCAGTTTGTATTTGTGCATCTTTCATTGTGAGCACCTTCGTCGTTTTGCCCACTGTCACCATCATCATTGCACAGCTAGGCATTGATTTTGCACAACACCGGACGCCTAAAATCAGTAACAGGAAAACTATAATTGGGACAAGTATTTTCATCATAGTTCCGAACCAGGAAGGGATCCAGTCAAGAAAGGTGTTGAGCCAATTGCTTGGTTGTATCCCACATTCCTTCTTCATCCTTTCTCCGAGGTTGTGGAGTGCCGATATTACTGTGATAAGGTTCCATTGTCAGCATTGGTAGAAGGTATGAATGTACAACATTCACTTCCGAATTTTCGGCAAACACCACCATCCATTACTGTGATGAGGTCCAGGACGGACCGGTTTTGCATGGTCATTAACCATCTACCTTGATCATGTTGAATCATGCCAGCTGGAGCAGCTCCCACCTCACTATCGGCAGCAATTTGGCGTTAGCTTGAGACTGGATACTTGGCACAACTGAGACAAAGAATGTTTCTGCTGTATTAAATAGTCTTTATTGGTCAGGAATTTCTGCCAAAAGTTCTGAGGACTTGCTGGGGATGTAGTTTGATGATCGTCTCCTGCAACTTATCTTCTGCAACTTATCTGCAAAGAGAGCACCCTCTCCTGCAACTTATCTTCTGACAGGATGTCGTATGTGGGGGATTCTTCAGTTGTTGCTTGGGTTTCGGGGACGTTTCATTTGGCATCCTTTCACCTTGGACATGGCTTTCTGGCATCACCATCAAGGTCGAATGCAGTGTGGCCATGGCGCAGGTACCTCTCCATGATGGTGGGAGGTGCAGGTACGCCTGTTTGCTGCATACGCAGTAAGTGTCCGTTAAGGATGCTGTGCCTCTCTTCATGTCTAGGGGGATGAGTGTAGGGGGATGAGTGTTTTGTTGCAGTGTTTGTTTGATCCTTCCCTTCTCCATGAAAACAGAGTTCATAATGTATTTCTCGTTGTACTTTGATGGGCTTTTCAAGTGCTGTCACCCAGGTAATTTTGGCAATGTGTTGAGACCACGTTGGAGTGCATGTTCTTTCAACCCATTGGAATTTTTCCTACAACAGTCCTCACAGTGCTTCTGCATTGCACGTTATTGTCTCTTCTTGCCACTTGTTTTCAGCGATCATTGTCCCTTTGATGATAAAAAATGGCTCTCTAACGCAAAGAGCTCCTTGAGGTTTGCTGTTACATGTTCTCTCGTTCTGCAGCAATTGTTCCGTTACAGTGTGTACCTGTAAGGTACTCTGAATCCTACAAAATGCTTGATGAACAAGACGCTGGGCATCCGACAAAGGCGTTTCTGGGGGTATGAGAACTTTGGGCATTCTAGATGCATAAGGTATCAAGGAGCAAACGTAACAGCTTTCGTTGGTCGATTGTTTAGCCATGGTACTCATATCTGAATACCATTTATTAGATTGGTCTGGGTGGCGGGGGTCTTCTACAGCATCTAATCCCAGACCACGATACGCATCATACCTTTTGCATTCTGCCCCCCTTTTCCATCTTCTAATCCCCCCTAAATCATTATATAGCTTTTTCACCCTTTGATACCGTATAGGAAAAATGTCTATCCATGTTTCATCATTATGTTCACTATTACTTTGTCAGCACTCTGAGGTTGAATACATTTGTGGGGTTGAGGTTCAGGGCTTAAAGTGCATATTCTCGCTATATGAGGTAGGTTCCCTGGTTGCGTGCATATGTACATATGGCAATACTGATACATCAAAGGTTGTATTGTCAACATTATAATCAGTTGATACTTCATCAACATCATAATTCATAGCAGCATATGTAAAGGTTGGTGCTTTAAAAGTTTGGTTCTTATGCACAGTGGTGATATTAAAATTTGTAAAGGCATTGTGGGCCCATATTACTTTAAACCTGTTCCAAATAAGGCTTGTTCCATCTAGTATTAGTTTCACCACATCCTCCCCCTCTTTTAACTCACCCAAAATAAAAGTAATGCTCCTGTACATCCCCAAGCAAAACAACACTATAGAGAAAAAGATGGCAACAAAATACAACCCACACTCATAACTATAAGCTCTAGTAGCACTGACATTTCCCCTATTGCTATCTATATTTGTAGTGTTGTTAGTGAGGGCCCTCCTTTCCACCATATTTTAACCTGAAGGAGCGATATGAATGGGTTTAGCACACACATAAATAATAAACTGGCATTTCTTTCCTCATCAGGCAATTAAGTTAGAAATGTTCACTGAGGATAGAGCTGTCGAGAGAAAGAGAGAGAGAGAGAGAGAGAGAGCGAGAGAGAGAGAGAAAGAGAAAGAGAAAGAGCGAGAGAGAGAGCGAGTATAAAGGGACATTACATGTATTAAACCATTTTTCAACTTCCATATACTATTCGTAATACTGTACACTGTAACAAAATCGTGCATTCACTTTTCTACGTGTCACCCTTCTTTGCTCAGTGGTTTATCTGTACATTTTTACTGGCTTCTCGAGCGAGATGATGTCAGCGTTATTGGTGTGGGCCTGGCATTTCACCAAAGCAACAACTGATGGCTAAACCAATGCTTCAATTAGATAATTTAGCAACTGTGCGTGTTGCACTGGGGATCCGTCTGCTCTTCTGAATCCTCTTCTTCACCATCGTGACAGCCCGGACTGTACCGTGGTTGTTACGTATGCTGAGTCAGAGTATATTGTTACTGCACATCCCTTGGCTGTGTGTAAGGCTTCAATCAGTGCTATTAACTTTGCTGCTTGTGCAGAGCAGTGCAATGAGAAGGGAGCCTTTTTTGCACTATCGCTTCATATTCATCTACTTCTACTCTCACTACTGCTGCTCCTACATGTTTTTCCCCTGTCTCTGGATCAATGGACACCCATCCGTCCACAAAGTACACCTCACCTCCTTCTAGAGTGTTTTCACTGGCTTTGGGAATATCGTAACCTTCCCCCTCATTGGTGGCGCAATCATGTGTTTGCATGTCCTCCACTGTACATGGCTCTGTGATGAAAGAAGCTGGGTTTACAGTCTTACAACCCACAATGTGTATGTTTGGGCTTGAGATAATTATTTCATATGCTGTGGCCCGCTGCGTGGTGAGTGTGGATTTTGATCGTTCAAGTATGGCAAACAAAGAGTGCTCAACAAATAACGTCACTGCACATCCCATCACTATAGTGGTGCTTTTCTCAATTGCGAAGGCCGCTGCTGTGAGGGCAAATTGCCCTTGCATCACAGAATCTAATGTGCCACTGTTATAGGCCAATGGCTTGTGGCCGAGTGATGTTTTTTGCGTGAGAACTGCTGTCATCAGGTTGTGGTTACAGTGAGAGTATAAGTACAATTCCCGATCATATTCTGGTGTCGCTGCTCAGCTAATGTCTTTTAATGTATAGAACTATGTGATCATTTCTTGTGTCCATTTAATTGGCACACTTTCTTTTTGGGCTTCTTTCAGTGCCTGAAGAAGGGCATGTGTGTATGCTGCATAATCGAGCATCCACGTACGGCAGTAATTGCATATGCCGAGGAATTTCTGCATATCCTTAACAGTCTTGGGCATCAGTGGTGCACATATGGCTGCTGCTCTGTCTGAAATGATTCGCTTACCATCCTTTGATATTAGCTGCCCCAGGTACAATACTTTTGCTAGGCAATACTGCAACTTTCCTTTGTCTACTTTGTACCCCTTTGAATCTAGTAAATTCAACTGTGTTATTGAGTCTGCTCTACATTGTTCTTCACTTTGACTACATGCTAAAAGGTCATCAACATACTGAATTATCATGTTCTTTATATCAATGTTACCGAGATCTTCATGCAACATTCTGTTGAAAATGCTGGGGCTCTCGCAATATCCCTGGGGCAACCTGCAATGCTCATACCTTTTCCCCCCTAGGGTAAATGCTGTCACGTATTGGGAAATGGGGTTGAGTAGTACTGAGAAAAATGCATTTTTCAAGTCCACTACTGCGAAGCACATGGATTCCTTCGGAACGCTGCATACAATGGACGTGGTGTTTGGAACTAGAGGCAATTCCTTCTGTATGATGTCATTAAATGGGCGTAAGTCCTGTATCATCCTCCAAGCCCCGCCCTTCACTTTTTTGCTCGGATAGATAGCCGTGTTACAAGGTGAATTTGATGGCACAATAATGCCCTGTTGCAGTAATGCATGTATCGTCTCTTTTATACCTTCCTCTGCTTCCCTGGATAGGGGGTATTACCTTACTCTGGGTGGCAATGCACCTGGCTTTAATTTTATTTTGGGAGTGAATTCCTGTAAAAGCCCTACATCATGTGGGCCTGTAGTTCATAGGTTTGGTAGTACCTGTTTCATATCTTCGTCAAAAATTGAAGGCGGTGCACTGACACTGTCCATGAGAGGGTTATTCACTTGCCTGTTTTGGACCATTATGTCACATGGTATCCACATTTCCATGATTATCTCCCCATCAGTGTCACTGTTAGTGAACAGCTCTTTGTCAGTAATATTGTGTAGCGCTATATTCGGGTCTATGCACAACACTGTTCTCCACTCACATCCATGCAGGTCCAGTCCTATTGCCACAATATGTTTAGCTGATACTTGCACCCCCTGTAGGTCCAGCAAGACCTGGCACAAGTCAGAGGGTACTCACCATTCTTTTTTGTTTCATATATGAAAACGTCAACATTCGTAGGCACACCCCTCACTGCTACTTCATTTGTCATGCCATTGATCATAAGAATGGCTCTGAGCGGGCATACCCCTGAAGTGGAGCACAATATCCCTCATTCTGTAAAGGAGATGGACATATTGAGTTTACTGAGGAGATCCCTCCCCAGCAAATTTATGGACGAGTCTTCGTGGTATAACAGGGGTTCTCGCACTGTCTTCCCTGCCACCGTTATATCCAAATCTTTTGTGTAAGGAACCATTAAAATTGCCCCAGAGAATCTGTACATTTCCAAATTCTGTCCCAAAAGCAGAAACTGGCCTTCCATGAGTCCAGCATACTGATGAGCTGCTTGTTTCCTATCTCCACCCCCACCATTGGTCCCTCGGCTGGACATACAGTAGTCAATAGAACTGGACACGCAAGTGCTCTTTGTGGGCTGTCCTAATCTCGGTGGGTATTTGTTCCCGGGAGAGAGAAAACAATTTTCCCTGACCATTGCTGTTCCACGTATTGCTCTTCGCCGGCCCATTGCCCCTGTCCATTTGCAGACCATTTTGCTACCATACTTGCCAGTGAAACTCCTCAACCCTCCACCCCATCTCCCTGTCTTTTAGTAGGAAGGGCCACTGTTACCGCGGCGACCTTAACCAGCTTATTTTGTACAAGTTTGGCCTTGACTGCCAACCTCCTCTGCGCAATTTCCTTTTCTCTTTCTTTGATTCTCCTACCAAGGCCATCCTTTAGCTTCTATCCCGGCAATTTTATCTAGGGCCTTCTGTACATCCTTTGGGAGGTCTCTCTTGATGATAGTAGAAAAGGGAGGTCTATTGGTCCCAAGCCATTCCCGTCTCTGACCTACACAAGTCTTGCACCCGAAGAATGTACTGTGCAGCCCTTCCCGGTCCCCCATGGTGCATTGCATCACCAAATGTAAATCTGGGGTGTCAGGGAAGGTCCTCCGCAGTGCACCCCACACTTGAGCCTGCACACTATTAAAGGCTGACCCCTCATGGTGGTCACAATCTATTGTTACTCCCGGGTACCCTACTTTCACTCACACTCTGTCTGCCTGGTCTCCCACAGCAGACACCAGCAAGCTTTTGATGTCCCATATAGCCAGAGGAACCCCTGCGGTATGTTTCTCAAATGCATATATCCACGTTCCCACCCCTCCTGAAAGTGGAGGCAATGCCTTCAACAAATTATTTTTGTCCATCTGTGCCCATGGTATGTAACGGGGCCTCCCTGCTCCCTTGTTAATGAGTGGCATTTGCAATTTCGTACTGCTCCCTCTCTTACTTACCGTTACTCTCTTCTTAGTTTAGTTTAGTTTAGTTTAGTTTAGTTTAGTTTAGTTTAGTTTAGTTTAGTTTAGTTTAGTTTAGTTCAGTGTATTTATTTGTATAGAATCCTGGCCCAGAGGCATCTTGGTGCATTTCTTAGGTACATGGTTACTAATAACAAACATTGTGTAGTGGCTCAAGAAACTAAATATGCAATAAACAAAGATACAAGAAAAAAGAATTGCAGACAGTACAAACCTTGATATAAGCAAGGTTATGTGATAATACAAGAATAAATTAGATGAAGTATGTTTGCAGGATATTTACAAAATTTACACTAGAACATAGCGGTTGTACCATGAGTTTACATGGTGATGTATGTTCAGGTCTAGGTCCTCTTACAGAAGTTTGTGTAGGAACCTAAACCAGTGCACAGTGTGGGATATTAGGTACATGTCAGAGCCTAGTCCTGTTCAAAGAGCCAAATTTTGGCTTTGCTCTTGAAAGAGTGAAAGGAAAGTTCAGCTCTGAGTGGGTTAAGAAGTGTGTTCCGTAATTTAGCCACGAGGACTGGGAAGCTAGACCCACCTGCTTTCTGCAGCTTAAATCTAGGCATGGATAATGAATGGGCTTGGGCAGATCTCAGGAGACGATATGATGAGAGGGGTATGAAACGGTTGCCTAGGTATACAGGGGCCTGATTAACTGGCACTTATGGGTAAGTGCAAGGGGTTTGAAGGAGATTATTCTGTGTTACCTGAAGCTTGTTGATGTTCCGTTGGATAGTTCCAAGGTATGGGGCATTACAATAATCGATTTTGGCCACAATGAGAGTTCTGGCAAGGATGATACAGTTAGCAGTAGTGAGGAAGGGTCTACATGCAGTGATACATGTACATGTATAGGCTGAGGCCGAAACCACAGCATTAGTTTGTCTTGTAACAGATAATGTGGAATCAAGATAGATACCTAAAGTTTTAGTATCATTGGATACCTTGATGGTATTGCCATCAATGACAAATGATTTAAAGGTAGAGTCCAGTTTATTAAGTCTAGGGTGGGAGCCTAGGATGAGAAACTCGGTTTTTTCATCATTTAAACAAAGCCTGTGATGCGCCATCCAAGCCTGGTTAACAAGGTAAACATCATTGAGGGCTTTCGAGTCAGTCACATAGTCACCCGTGATAGGACTGAGTATCTGGGTGTCATCAGCATAATTGGTATAGGTGACACACAGACAGTCAAGTATATCAAAGAGTGGCTTTGTGAAGACATTATACAGTGTGGGTGAGACACAGGACCCTTGCGGGACCATACACAGGACTGGTGACGGTTCGGCAGAAGCAGATGGGGAGAAGACCCTCATAGTTCTGTTTGCCAGAAAGGATCTCATCCATGACGTAGCTTCATCAGAGAAAAAGGCAGCAATTTTGAGGTGGTGGCAGAGAATTTGGTGGTTGACCAGGTCAAATGCTGCCAATAGGTCGAGCAAAAGTAGAAGGTCCATTTTACCATTGTCTTTTAGGTCTTTGATTTGTGTTTTTAAATCAATGAGGGCCGTTTCTGTTCCATGCCTTGGTTGGAATACAGATTGTCAGAGGCCAAGGAGTTTGTTAGACTCTAGATATTCTTGAAATTGTAAATAGGCGGCACGGGCCAAGATTTTCAGTAGGAAGGGAACTGTGGTGATAGGCCTGTAATTGGATGTGTTACTTGGATCTAAGGTAGGTTTTTTATCAATGGGATGACCCACCAATCCTTAAGGATATCAGGGACTATGCCAGTTCTGAAGGAGGCATTCATAAAGGTGGTGATAAAGGGGGGTATGTCATGGGCAGCTTCCTTGATGACGGGAGCTGTTCAGGAGCCACCTTGACAGTTAAATTGTTCAAGTTTTTTAATAAAGTTTTCCACTTCGAAGATGGATAGAGGTGAGAATCTGAAAGGTTTAAAAGAGTGTGAAGTTGGTGGAGTTTTGTTATAGGCGGAGATGAATGGTATATCTGCGAGGAGGCTACATTTTTTTGCATTTTTGCTCTGCAGAGTGGACATTTTATCAAAGAGCACTTTTTAGATATTAGTACACCATGTGGTGTCTGTGTTGCAGTTGTCGAGAGGGGCTATGGGAGATTCAAGTTCTTTCAGAATCTTGAAAAGCTCTTTAGTGTTAGATTCAGCCTGAAGGATGCGCTTGTTGTAAGTGTCTTTTTTAGCTAGGAATATGGCTTCTTTGTAATTAGAGGAGACTAAAATCAGAAAGCTTTTGTTGGCATCCGTGGGAAGACTTTTTCAGCGCGCCTCAGCATTTCTTTTTGCTTTACGTAAATCTCTCAGGTGTGGTGTGAACCACGAGTTAAGATGAGCATGGGGTTTAGGTTTCTGCGATTTCAAGGGGGCTATGTTTGGCGCTTTTTGGATGGTTTGGTTGAAGGTATCTACTAAGGCTGTGGGGGGAAGGATACGAGGGAGCAGTTTCTCTTTAGTAATGTGCTTATTTCTGGTACAGATTGATGGTGCAATATTTTGTTTGGGACTTTGGAGGTTGGATTTAATAGAAAAGGTTATATTATGATGATCTGACCACAAGCAGGGTATGATAGACACCAAACTGAAATTACAATTTAAGTCAGAGAGCCAATCAAGAGTTCTACCTTTGATAGGCGTGGGTACCTGGATATGATGGGTGAATCCTAAGTCGGTTAAGGTACTGGCAAGGTCAAGGGCTTTAGAATCATTCGGACTTGGAATCCACAGTTAAGGTCACCCAGCAATATAATTTGGGACTTGTGTTTGATATTGGGTGCAAAGAGAGGTGTAATATCCTCAATGAAGGTGGAAATGGGCCCTGGAGGCCAGTAGATGAGGTGCATAATGGCAGTTTGATTTGGTGATATCTGCAATTTAACTGATAGTAATTCAGCAGATGGAATCTGCTGGTTGGGGATGGGCCTAAGTTCAAGGTATCTTTTGAAAATAAAGGCGACACCTCAACCTTTGGATTGGTTAGAATTCCTATTGCATCTGATGATGGCGTAATTATCAGGAATTGCCAAGGATAGAGAAGGTCCAGCTGCAGCATGTAGCCATGTTTCAGTAATGGCTAGGAAGTCAAGGTCTTGGGTGGTAATGAAGTCAGCAATGTCCAGTGCATGCACTAGGAGGGATATGGCATTGACGAGGGCCCCTTTTTACCATAATGTCTTTTCCAATATTAGAACTGATGTTGGGGAGATGTGGGGCATCTTCAGAGTTTGAGGTTGTAATATCTATGGGTTAAGGTGATGTTGTGAAGTTGCCCTGTACGTTATGTGGTTTGGTATGAGCAGGATGGTGTGGGTGTTGAGTTTTTTGGCAAAATATTGAACCTAGTCTATGGTTCCTGGGGTGAAGAAAACATTGTTGATTGGGCATAGGCTTGGTAGCAAATTGTTCCAGCCACAAGGCTGGGTAATTCAGGAACGGGTTGGTACAAGGCATAGTGCAATAGGGGTCAATGTTATATGGATACACAGTTAAGGTGGGTATGGGTAAGGAGTTGTGACGCCTGTGTGGTTGGGGAGTATAATTTTGTGTAGATGTGTGGTGTGCAATGGAGTACTTTATTTTAGATGTAGCTATCGTGACACGGTACAAATTGTATGTGTTGATGGTGATGTGGGACTTAGTGATAGAAGTTGTAGTAAGTTGGAGAAGGGGAATACAGAGTGTCAGTTGGATCCAATACATTGTAGTATGAGTGCAGGTGGCGATGAGCTGGGTCAACGTGCAGTGTTGCAGTGGTGATCGGATTGGGAAGGGTGCAGCAAGGAGGCTTAAATAGATGAGAAGGACAAGGCGTCCAGGCCCCCGCAGTATAAATCGGATAGGCAGGCTAATAGCGGCTGCAGTAGGTTACTGCGCAGACACAGAGAATGGACTGGGTAATAGAGTGACTTGACCATTCACTAGTAGAATTGGTAGTTTGGCTACAAGCAGGCATAGATTGCAGCGGTATATCCAGAGAAGGAAGCAAACAAATGCAGTTGTAAGAATTAACAGACACAATTGCATGAATATTATATGACACCTTGAGCAAGGTGAGCAGTAAATATGTGTAAATATTGTGAGAGTGGATTGAGCACCTGGAATACAATGAATTGGAATGTATATCTCATTACACGAACATGATAGGCAGCAGATTGTTAGGTAGAGAAGTGAGTAAATGATAATAACGTACTAGGTAGAGTTTGCAATAAGTCTTCCGGGGATTGTTACTTTAAGTCATGTTATTGAGGCAAAGTTAGTGCCTTACTGTCCCTTAAGGATCCTGCACTGGCGTGCCAGTGCGTGAACAAGCAAAGAACAGGGCCTTGTCCTCAAGGCCTTTGCCGGAACGGCTCATTCCGGCATCTGCCTGCCGGCGAAAAGGCGCGGGCAGAGAAACAAGCAAGCATTGCTAGGCAACGCAATAAACAGCCTTGTTGTGAAGGCTTATACTGGATGTAGGCCAGGCAGCAATTTTCAGGCCAGGCATGAGGAACGATTATGAAATTGGATGTAGTCAGGCTCAGCTGCCTGTACGCAGGGAGCGCAGATTATGGTAAAAGGTGCTTTCTAAGTCGCAGTTGGCTCACCATCCTCATGGATGCGGCCCTCGTGGTCGACTGGGCTCATCGGGCGCAGAGCAGGACTCAGCTGCTCTATCCTGCGGGGGATGAAGGGCTGCTGGGGTGGAGGGGCTCTTGCCCTCTCCGATGTCGTGATGCTACTTCTTACTCAATGACATGTTCCTAACCTGCTTTGGAGCCTCCCTTGACACCTTTCTCACACTAACCCATTTTCTGCAGCCACTCTTCCTCATATTCATCCAGATCACACCACACCTCATCTATTCCTCTGTCAGATGCTGCACTTCCCAATTCTTCACTTGCTTGGCTACCTTCTGGTCCAACTCATACTATTTTTATTGGGGTATTGTTAAGGTGGAAGGAGAATTCACATGATTTCCACTCGTCCTCTGTTAGGCTAGATTGGTTCTTGGATGGGAATGGTGATGGTGTTTGCCCACCCAATGAGGTGGACGGTGGCTCCTCTCCCCCAGGCAACATTTGGCCCCTGTCACATAGAGGTCTCAATCGCGTTAATTCCATTTGCGTGCTAGCGAGTTGTCTTTCTAAGTCATTAGTTAGGCGTGCAAGATTTACTGGCGGGGCATATGTGGGACCGTATAACCCTCTGGGGTCATAGGGAGGTGGAGCTGCTGCTGCAGGGGCAGAGGGCTTGCTTGGTGGGGGCAAGTATGATGGGTCCCTGTACCCATCGGCGGAGGTAAAATTAGCAGTGGGTAAAGTATAGTGGGCTCCCTGTCCCCGTTTTCGTTATTTCCCCTCTGTTCACTTCTCATCCCCCCACTATTGGGCCTGGCGCTGTCTCTGGTGGTGCTTCCTTGTCTGTGCTACTTACAGGGGATGTTTCCTCAAACATCCTCCAAAGATCGAACACTTCCCGTCTATTTTGAAGTTGGTTTCCGCGGTATTTGGCCAACAAGTGTGTTATCACAAGGTCTAATATTCTTTTATCAAATGATCCCCCTTCTAGCCATACTTGGGACGCCCCCTTTATCTCAGTGAGCCATTGGTCATGGTACTTTTTAATTCTCTCGCTGTATAGAGGGAGGTGCTGGCAAATATGTGCTAATGGTGTATCTCCTGCCATGGTTCGTTGCTTGGCTATCGTGTGCGTTTTTATGTGTGTGTGTGTGTGTGTGTGTCAATGAGATCAAGAAACACTACTGTTCACCTTATATCACGTAATATGTGACTTATAACATCACAGTTTAAAGAACCTTTCACTTACACCTTTTCGACTCCAGCATATTTCAAAAACATAATCTGAACAAATTCAACACAAAACGATTTTACATATACTCATAGACGTAAGGAATTTAACGACAATTAACATAAAAGACAAATCTGTTACCCGTCTGGTTACACCCCCCATGCCCTTGAATGCACTGTTATATTCTCTTCCCACACTCACTCTTCTTGTTCCCCTCCCCTGTGCCCCTTTTGGGCCGACCTCTAAAATAGTTGCTCTCACAAGAAAAAGTATTTGCTAATATCTCCCGAGTCTATTTATTACACAAGACTCCTACGTTTTTCTATTTTATCTCCACTTATTTCCTGCACTGGTTGAGACAATGCTATGCGGCACCACCTTCCACCCCCTTTTGGAGCTAGGTTCCTCTACTCTTCCTGTATTCCGTTACCTCTATATTCACAACCTAACGGCCATATAAAGAAAAGAGGAGAAAAGATCTGACTCTCCCACTATTCCCTCACTGTTACACTTGTACCCATCACTTACTTTTTAAATCCCCTCCTTTAAGGTTCTCGCAACCAATACTCACATGTCCGGGGTGATCCGAGAGCCTCCGTTCACGGTCTATCCACAATCGGGGCTGCCCCCCAACCAAGCTGTGACCTGCCCCGGCGAGCAGTCAGGCATTTGCAATGGTCGGGATCCTTGGAACGTCTCTGATGCGTACGCTCACTGATCAGCCGCAGGTGGCAATGATTTTGCTGGGGGCATCCCAGATCACACTGCACGACAAGGGGGTGTCTCTCGGTGCATCCTCGATCATGGCCCAGGGGTCACCAAGTGAAGGTGGTCAGTCCCCACACACAGTAAGAAACTCAGAATAAAGGACACATCCCAGTAGGGAATGAGACCAGGAAATTGGTTGAGAGAGAGATAAAGGCTTTTATATAAGATTCAGCATCTAGAGAACTCTGCTGCCTCGAGAGTGCTCTTGCAAACAATACAAAGCAATACATTTTTAAATGGTTACAGCATCATAGATGACGTTTTCCATACAGTCTACAAGTTACATTTGGATTGGTGAGGGAATGGGTTCTAGTATGGCACTATAGAGGCAGGCCCCAAGAGATTTGTTGGCCGCTTGGCAGGCTGGTAGGCATCATGTGGGTCATTTGGGCTGATCCATGCAAGCTGAAGGTCCGTTTGGGTCCGGGAGAGGCAGCTGGCGCTGTCGAACTAATCTACATGCTATCACAGGACATGTAGTAATTAATAACCCATAAACTATACCTTTGGTATTAAGAGAGGCCTATAAATTGTACACCCTTATTTATATTATCCCACCTCAGATCATTGGCGAGGTGAAGGGTGTGGGGGGTCTTGCCCTCCAGGTGGCTTACTGGGGGGTGAGATTTAACAGTTGTTGGTTCTGGCACTTCAGAGTGGGAGAGGATGGATTGATATGTGTTGGTTTAAGGCAGAATATATAACCCACGATATTAGTTATATTGTGGGCACTCTAGAGTGGTCAGCAAGGAAGGTCACACTTCTGTTACATCAAAAGAAGACAGGAGGGCACAGGGTTGAACAGGCAGTATCTTTCCAACAGTGGGGGTGAGATGTGCAGGCGTGAGTTTGTGGAGACGGATGGGCCACAATTCATGACTCTGCCCGGTCACATGCAGGGTCGTGATCTCAAAGGAAGGATGAAAAGAATACACTGTTTACTTGCAACAAATAGCGCCAGAGCATCCGTGAGAAATGGGCTTGGGTGGCACACAGGCAGGAGGAAAAAGGTGGGGGCTGACAGTGTTTGCTGTGAGCGGTACTGCTGAGGGGAGAGAAGGCTTCACAGATACCAGAATGAGGCCTAGTCCAAAGATGGAGTCTGGGGTACACAAAACGGAGTCCAAATGTATCTTGCAGTAGCCCTGCTTCTATAGGTTCCAGGGACTCGTCCACTGGGACCAGGGAAGGGCAAGGAAGGTGTCCATCCAATATTGCAAGAGCAGGGGGTCCCCTGTTCTGATTCAGTCCTTTCATGTAAATAATGTCTTTATGAAGACAATGGCTCTCCTTCCGAGTAGGGCGTTAAGGGATACCTTGCACCGGTAAGGAGACCGGTGCCGATAATCCCTTACCGCCCTACTACGAGGTCCCTTTGCGGGTCCCTTCCTTAACGCCTGGTCCTGACCAGGTGTTAAGGACGGGACCCGTTAAGGGACCTGGGTGCAAATAACGGGCTTGGCATACGCCAGCCCGTTATTTGCGCCCTCCCCATTCCCATTGAGCCCTATGGGGACTCAATGGGAATGGGGAATGGTTTGGTGAATGGGGACCTACCGGTCCCGCCAAGGTCGGACTGGACCGGTAAGTCCTCATTTCACCAATCCGGACACGGTACCGTTATTGGTGGTAGTTATGGCGCAAATAGCACCATGACTACCACCAACCTCTGAATGAGGGCCAGTGACTTCAAAAAGAAACCAATTATATTTGATGTAATGGGGCTCCCCTCCACCACATGACATGGAGTCCTCCAGATCCTCTGCAGATGACTGTATCAAGCATTCCTGGCTGTAGCAGGGAGCTGAAGTTCTTGTTCCCTGGACCAACGGATTAAAGGTAAGAAAATGCATTTTCTTTAAATGTTTGTGTGTGCATGTAAATGTGTGTATATATATATATATATATATATATATATATATATATATATATATATATATATATATATATATATATATATATATATGTTGTTTTTTCTACCTGTTAGGTAGAGGATTCAAGCTGCACTCTCCACAGTATCTTGCTGACCGCTCACCATTACAAAGAAGACGGAATCCAAGCCGCTGGTTTCAATATCAAAACTGTTCTTTATTTGGTTTCACCGGGAAAAAATCACGTCGTATTTAAAAATCCATGGAAAAGCATTTCACAATGGAAAGCAAAAAGACCAAAATATAAACAGGTCCTCCCAAGGCAACCACTCCTTGTATCTGTATATAATGTTATATCCGTTAATGAGTGAGTGCATGATGCGGCCTGGGAAGGCCTGTGTGTGTTTATTGTGAAAGGGTGCACACTCAAGTGGATGGGTGGCTGCCTCGGTGTACCTGTATGGTGAAAGGGTGCACACTTAAATGGATGGGGGGCTGCGTGTATGTGTGTATGTATGTGTATGGTGAATGGCATCTCTGTTTGTGTTCAGGGGCTCAACAAGTCCTACATTTAGGGGGCTAACACTTCACATGTTGGGAGAGGTGGGTGGTGCAGCTTCAATGGTAAAAGCAGTTAACATTCTCCATTAAGTCTGAAAGAACCCACTTATGGACTGCTGTTAGAATGAACTGTCTCCTGTCCCCTCTCTACCCTTCAAAGCAATCCCCTTGCATGCAAGTACTAAACTCACGTCACGATTTCCACTGTCTAAAAACTAACAGTGACGTGCTTTATGTTAGTAATTGTAGGGCCTTTGTTAATGCCGAAACACAGGCGCCGTTTAACATCTGTGTCCTGTTCTGTCCGGGAACAGCTTTGTAGGTCAGCTAGGTCGAGTCAACATAGCCCAAAATTTCAGGCGGGGAGGACTGAAGCCCAGTCAGATCAATCGTGTTGTGCCAATGCTTGTGTGTAATGCCATGATTACTTATTGGCAATCTTAATTACTCGTAGCCCCATTCATCCCCATCCCAGTACTTCTGTATGAGGCACCTTGTCTCATACAGATGTACTGGTATGAGGTAGCGGGACATGGAGGTAATGCCTGGCTTAGTTACCTGTAATATTCTTTACTCCTAGTCCCACTCTTCGTCGTCCTAGTGCTTTCCTCTGAGGCAAGGTGCCTCATATGTCAGTACTGCGACAAGAGTGAGGGATGTGGAGGTAATTCTGGGACAATGGCCCTCATTACAACTCAGGCGTTAAGGGTTTAACGGCGCCGTCGGCGCCGTTAACCCTTAACGCCTGATTACAAGTGTCCCTTTGCGTGTTGGTGTTTAACGCCTGCTTTTAGCAGGTGTTAAAAATCCAACCCGCAAAGGGACTTTGGAGCTAATTACGGCACCGTAATTTACGGTGCCGTAATTAGCGCCTTCCCCATTCCCATTATGCCCTATGGGGGCAAAAATGGGAATGGGGAAGGGCAAATGGTGAATGGGGAATTACCGCCCCACTCACCTTGGAATGGGGTGGTAATTCCGCCATCCACCATGGCGGAATCGTAACCTTAGCGGCATGGACCATGGTGCTAATAGCACCATGGTCCTCCGCCAAGGTTGTAATGAGGGCCAATGTGCTGAATTTGGGGTTTGGGGCAGGGGGTTGGAGAAGAGGGGATTTGTGGGGGCAAGATTGTGTGATAAATCATAATGGTAAACCATCTCCAGGATAAGCAGGCATTATATGCAGTATTAGTGGCTAGAGCGGCATTTTGGTGCAGCCAGTTAAGTCATGTCTTAGTTTGGTTTGACTTTTTGTTTAACAGGCATCTCTGATAAAGCTGTCCTGCTAAGTGTAATTACCTGGCTAGATTGGCATTTGTGATAAAACAACCATGATAAGGGTTATTGCTTCGAGTGGCATGTTGGTGCAACCAGTCTAGTTATGTTTAAATGGTACTACTGTAATATGTTATTATGTGTCTAGACTGGGTCAATATTGTACAGCCAGTGGGATATGTTTTCTTTGTGGCGTGGCAATTTTAATAGCAAAGCATTCTGTTGGTGACTTGCATGTATTGGGTTTTGGGACTGGTGTTACCCTAAAAAACAATTGCAAACAATATGGCTTTTAGACAATTTTTCACAGAAAATGTGCTGTATAATTAATTTAAAAAACGCACTCCAAACATGAGGTGCTGCTGGTCCCAAAAATAAAAAACTTGAATGAAAGTGAAAAACGAGTTTAATAAAGGTAAAATAAATATGACAAAACACACACAGCCAACAAAGCAGGACGCCAAGGATGGGTCCTAAATGACGCGTTTCGTGCTTCCCTGAGCGCTTGGTCACGTTAGGGGACCGGAGAAAAAATCACAATACATATTGCAGTGTTGTCCTTCTCTCCATTCTCCAAAGGTCAGCCACTATGCTGTGGAACCCAGGTGGCCATATTGGACTGGAGTTAAGTTACATATATGCCAATAATAGAAGCAAATAAGTATGGCAGTAAAGTATATTGCACAGTAAAACAATTCAAGAAACATGTTTAAAATGTCACCAAATAGGAGGTAAGCATGATAGACAAAATAGATTGAGTAAACAGAAATCCCATAAATAAAAATTAAGGGTTACAAATGTAAATCCATAATTAGAGATATCTTTCTGAAAATGAATGCATCACTTTCGAAAAAGTTCAGCCCATAGCTACAGCATAAAGTGCAAGTGCATTTCTATGTGAACATATCAACATAGCAGCAATATACGTTCAGAATAATCCATATATAAAGTGGCACTATGAGTATAAAGCCTCTATTGACTGTTGGAGATAAATGCGTCACTGTCAAAAAATGCAACCATCAAATTAAAACATGATCCAAAATTGAACCATAACATGCAAATGCCATAACAAAAAGTCTCAGAAGTAGGGAAACCCATAGCTACAACATAAAGTGCAAGTGCATTTCAATATAAACATATCGACATAGCAGCAATAAATAATCCGAAGGATCAGTAATCGTAAAGTGCAAGTGCATATATATTCCGTTATTTTCCTATCATAGAGTTCCAATTTAAAATACATGTGGCTGCAGGTTAGGGTGTAAGAAAAGGCACTATATACCTTAGGATCAAAAATAATATTCTTTTTTTGTTCGAATGCCAACACGTTCGAGAGCAAATATATATCAACAGGAAATCTAGACAGTACTGAACCTTATAGAATAACAAATAAGGAGAGAGGGCAGAAAATAGAGAGAAGAAAGCAATATCTATAGAAAGAATATAGAAAAGATACATTTAAAATAAGCATATCAATTCATAATCGTAAAGTTGCATTCGCCTAATATATTAGAAAGACAAGACAGCCATGAAACCAAAAAAGAGAACAAATCTGGTTGAATAACACGGATGACAAAATTAAAACACATAAGGCATTGCCTGGCCAGGGCAGTGTATCTTATTGGTACCTACGAGAAGCAGAATTGGGTGGCCAGAGTCAAAAATCAAGCATATGAAAAGAAGAGAAAATGAGAGGCAAAGGGAACAAAGTTATCAGATTCCCACAAAAGTGTGCAGCTCCTCATCCACATTGTGACCATTTGGGTATTTAGTATCAAAATCCAAAATAAGCCTGGTTTCCAATTGTCTCAATTTCAAGGTTCGGTCACCTCCTCTCAGATGAGTCGGGACTTGGGCTACAGCAAAAAACGTAAGAAGATGAACATCACTATCATGCTCCTGCCTGAAATGTTTAGCCATTGGGTATATAGGGTCAAAATTCTTGATAGCTCTAAGGTGCTGCAAACTTCTGAGCTTCAATATACATGTGGTGGACCCTACGTACTCTTTCCGGCAGGGACATGCAAGGACATACACTACAAACGGGGTGTCACAGTTGATAAAATGTTTTATCCTAAATTCTGTGCCTGAAATAGGATGTATAAATGATTTACAGGCAGTAGGATGTGGACAAGTTTTACATTTTTGGAACTTAGTGAAACATTTTGGTAAACCTGGTAGCTAATTGGTCATGGTAGAGTTTTTTTTGTACAGGAGATAGATAACTAGAAACCAGTCTGTCCTTTAGCGGAGGTGCCTGTTTGTAAGTCAGTATAGGGCACTTAGGCAGTACTGGACCAAGATCTTTGTCAAGCAGGAGGATGCGCCAGTGTCTCATGATGATCTTCCGGACATCATATGACGCATTATCTAATGTGACAATAAGACGGGGATCATCATGGTCCTTATTTTTCTTACTGGTAGGACCATGCAATCATTTTTCCCTTGAAAGACCACGTGCTTTAACAAAGGCCATTTCTATAATCATTTTTCGATAGCTCTGTTTTAAAAAACCCATGGCAGCCAAACTGCAACACCGATCAAATTCAAAAATGTCTGTGCAGTTGTGCCGAAAGCAAATAAATTCGCCATAAGGGATACTGTTCCTGAAAGATGGCGGATGACAGCTAGTGGCATGCAGAGGGAGTCCTGTGTTAGTGGGTTTTTTGTACAAAGGTGTGTGAATGCCAGGGTTGTCAAGCCTCACATTGGCATCCAAATATACAATCTCAGTGGAGCTGTGACATTCGGTAAATCTCAAATTCACAGCATTGTTATTAATACTGTCCACAAAAGATCCCCATTCACTTTCATTTCCTTTCCAAATTATAAAAACATCGTCAATGTAATGCCACCAAACAATAATTTGTGTAGGAAAACTAGATGAAAGTAAATCAGACAAAAAAAGTAACCTCCCATCACCCCATGGTCAAATTAGCGTATGATGGAGTAAAGGTACTGCCATAGCAGTACATCTAAGCTGATGATAAAAGAAGCCCTCCAACAGAAAAACATTGTTGGTTAAACAGAACAAAAGCATTTCCAAAATCATGCCACTGTGCCCTAGAAAATTCAGAGCTCGAGTGTCCAAAAAATACTTGCAAGCTGTCAACCCAGTCGTGTGATAAATAGAAGTATAGAGAGAAACAACATCAAGAGTTGCCAACATTAATCCCTCCTCCCAGGGTATATCCGTAATATCACTCAGAAAGTCCTTGGTATCCCGTAGGTGTGAAGGTAAAACCAAAACCAGCGGGAACAGAGTCTCATCAATGAACTGGGCCATATGTTCTAAAAGAGAACCACATAAAGTGACAATAGGCCTGCCTGGCGGGTAAGTCAAAGACTTATGTCTCTTAGGCAGGAAGTATTTAGTAAGGATGGTATGGCTGACAGGAACAAGAAATGTAGCCACTTCGTCCACAATGAGGCCTTTATTGACCCACTTAGCGCATAAAGAAGTGAGCTCCGACTGTATTTCACCATAAGGATTTTTTTGCAATCTTGAATAGCAGCACCGATCCCTTAACTGACGATTGGCTTCAGCCACATAACATTCCCTGTCGTGGATGACAATATTGGAGCCTTTGTCGGCCGGTTTTATCACAATGCTAGACAAATTCTGTAGTTCGCTTAGGTCCAAATGTTGTGAGATGGTCAAATTCTGTTTTTGGTTGAAAGGTTTCTTCCGTAATTTACGAAGATCACTGACACAAAAATCATGGAATGCCTCAATACAACCCCCCACAGAAAATTGAGGATTGAACATGGACTTATTTTTCAGTTTGGTACGTATATCCAAATTGGGATCAATATCAAAGTCTACAGGGTCGAAGGTTGAGGGATCAAATAATTAATTATTAAGACAAGCCAGATCGGTCAGCTTAGGGATATCAGAAATACAGAGGTCAGTTTGGCCATTACGAGGCACAGATGGTTTGGCCTGTGGTGGATTAATAGAAAAAAACGTTTTGAGTCTGATCTTAGGAAGGAATTTGTCAAAATCCAAATGTGACTCAAAATAGTCAAACGTCGTGGTAGGGCAGAAATTCAAGCCTAGTGAGAGTAGTGACAATTGTGGACCCGTGATTATGTGGGAAGACATATTAACAATTTGACAGATTTTCATATTTTCCGTTGTTACTGTTTTGCTCCAGAGCTCATTGACCTGCCCTATTGATGTACATCGGAGCTGTTTCCCACGACATCCTCGACAGGTTTTCTTCCTTTTGGCAGCTTCTGCTCGTGTCCTCTTCCTCTTCCTCTGCTCTTGCCACGACCTCTGCCCCTCTTTTGTTTTTTTTTCTGCCTTGGCACAAGTCTCATTTCTTCTAAAAAATTTAATTTGACTGGTAGTTCGTCATTTTCTGAGACAGAGACATCAGATTCTGATGAGATGGCCTCAACATTGGCCAGTTGTTTTGGCAATAGTTGTGTTGTCAAGCTTTTGCGCAATGAGTCGAACCATTTGGCAAAGGTGAAAATCTGTCCTGATTCATAGTCTGTTTTATCTCTAATAAACTTTCTATGTTTACGCTGTTTGATTTCCTCTTCATAGGCAATCAGATCTTCTTCGATTTTAGTTTGCAGTTTCTTTCCCTCTTCAGTACTGGGAACATTAAGCAATTCAGATTGTAGTTTTTCAAGATGTAAAAGCACAGCAGTACGATCTGAATTGGCATACCTCACTAGAATCTTCAAAAACTGCTCAGAGCAATGTGTAAGCGGCTTCACTTCAACACTACAGCTAAGTCAATGCCTAGTCTGGGATGCTGAGGGAAACCCTTATTGATATATTTTTAGGTCCAGTTCATGTACTTTGGATGAAAACCCTTATATAACACCCCTCTCCTAGAATCCCCCTGACCCCACTGAGCCAAGAAGTAGGTTTGTTTTGCAAATTAAAAGGTTTATTTGAAAAATTAAACAATACATCTATATCACACTTTTATAATAAATAAATATCTGATAGTACACTGAGACATATGATGTGGATCCACAATGGGTAATGTTACAGTGGTACACTTGATTACTTAGGAGTAGTATAGAGGATGAGGTAGCTGAAAATGCTTTATGGTTTCAAGGAAATGAAAGGTGGAATAAAATGCAGTACAGCAAATAAACTTGATATGATTTCAACCAACAACAATGTAATCACTTTTTCTCTGGCAATTCACCCCCCCTATGCAATGTAAGAAAAGGAAGGAGATGTAAAGAGGAGCACACAGTTCTCAGGAATACTATCAAATACAATACGAAATTCAGTTCCCCCCCCAGCAAGTTTAGAGGAAACAGGTAGAAGTTTGAAACACAGGCCCAAAATGCTTTTAAATGTGATGGCAATGGATGGGAAAATGTGCTAACTGATTTTAATTCCCTCTAGAGATTCAGGGTGAGTGAGAGATGCTTGTTGGTATTAGTTCAGGCTCAATTTAGCAATACTCCATGAGTTATTACCAGGTTGCAAACGGATTTTAACAAAGGAAAGAATGGAGATGCTATTTTGACAAGTGGAGGAATTGAGCCAAATCGCAAATCGCGGTAAATTTCGCGAGTGTGTAAATCGCGATTGCGGAAAAAGTATAGGGAGTAGGTCGGTTCTAGGTTCGTTGGAAAGCCTAGAATCACAGCCAATTCTCCCCTCTCCCATGATTGGGGGAAGGAAATGGATTTTCATCATGATGAGGTCTGTTTATGGGTCAGAGGATCCTCCCCTGGTCAATTTGCCCACAAATCTATATTTGATTCAAATACATATTTCCCAGATACACAATTTGTTGAAATTACATGTACACATTATATATTCCTTATGGACCATGCTTGTCCGCCTCTGATCTTCCTGGGGGCTTGCATTCAAAAATGACAACATTTTGCGTTTTTTGACTGGTTTACCAATATCGGACATTTACCAAAAATTGCACACATGTGTGCAAGGAGTATGGACATTAATTGATGAAGTGTCAGATTTTTAACATGCAGACATTTGGAGTAAGACCCTATTTTCCGCTAGCAACCCCCCAGCATACACCACAGGGTCCTAACACCTCTTAAAACGTGCACAGAAAAATCACAAGAATAATGATATTACTTATGTAATTCTGACAAGTCCGCACTATGAGTTATCTATCTTTTTAAAATTATGCTCTGGCCCATATGGGTGTGGTTTAGGTTCCAAAGCACATGGGGGAAGCTTCTGTCTGCCCCCGCCTCCAGCTCGGGTGGCTCCCAGCGGCACTTCTCCTCCCACTTCTCCCAAGAGGAAGCCACTTTAGGGCCCCCCAAATATAACATTTGCCTGAGTCCATTGTTCAGTTTCCTGCAGTCCCCAGGTAATTCAATCAGAGAGGTGTCAACTCCTTTTGGTGGGGAAGCAGGATGCAGCTAGGCCTGGGAAGAGTGGCTGAGCAGGTTTCTCCTGTCAGGGGTAGTTGTGAGGCAGAATTCAGCTAAATGTCACTTTAGTTCCCAGTTTAAATCAAACTTACAATTTTTACCTATACATTAAATAATTACTTCCATCAAGTCATTTCAGAATATAGTTTTACATTGTATCCACCTCTTAGCAAGGCTTTCCTTGGTCTGGTTTGGGTTCCTCTGTTCAGTTTTACACAAAAGTCTGGTGGTTTTAAAACGCTGGCTTTCTGATAGTGGTGAGTACCGGTATTGCAACCATTTTTGGGATTAAGAAAATGAATTCCCCACAGTTCTGAGTTGCTTTTTGGCAACCAGCATTGCCATTCCCAATGGTTTCAGGCTACTGTGTGTGTAGCCCAATGGTGGTTTTAGGCAGTGCCCTCCTGTGCTCACAACATAGGCAAAAATGGGTGGCAGCCTATTCTTCATGTTTTCCCTGTGCACTCTCTGGGGAGTTCTAGCCATCATGATGTTTTCCATGCCAGTACTGCACAGTTTTATGGTAGGGCTTGGATGCATGGGTAAAAACATCCCAAAAGCCCCCCCTCTTGCGATGGCCATTCTGTCCTTTCACTGATGGAACTCGCAAGATCTGGGATGTTCGCCTCCTCTTCTTCCAATTCCATAGAGGGCACAGTTCAGCATCTTTTCCTCCCTCCAGTCGATCAATCAGTTCTCCTTGCTGGTCCTGATGGGAGGATTGGGCGGTACCCCGGGCCCCTCGGATCTTCGCTCCCGGTCCCCAGGTCGCCTTCCGTGGTCAGTCTCCATGTTTTCTTTCTCCTAGGATGACAAAGGAATGCGGCAATGTCTATTCAAAGACATTTCTCCCCCACTATTGATATAGTGGGGCGACATATAGATTTTAAACTTTAATAGACATAGCATTCCAATTTTTAATAAAAACAAGATATAATTCAGAGACAGTGGCTTACAAGCGTCATAATATTTTAGAGACTATATATGGGATATTTTAGGGTTGGAACTGAATTACTCTGGAGAGGCCCCCTCTGGTATTGCAGAGCACTCCTCCAGTTGCTGCAGAGTGTGCCTGGGATGGCAACACTTCAGCTGATTAATATGGACCCACTTATCTTCCCCTTCCGCCAAATTACCTTTGGGGATGCGGATTTTGTAGGCAACAGGGGAAATCTTGTCTATAATTTCAAATGGTCCCTTCCATGTAGGCAAACATTTTCGCTGTTTGGCCTGGTTCCTTTGGAAATTGTATAGATAGACCCAGTCCCCCACAGTATATTCCTTCCTGGTGGTCTTCAGGTTGTAGTGGGTTTTCATGCTATCAGCTGATCTTTCTAGATTCCGCTGAGCATAGGCAAAAACATGCTGAAGGTGTTTCCTTAAATTCTCCACATACTCATGAGTTGTGGAGGCATTTATCAGTGTCTGCTCTTGGGTCCTGTAGAGCAAATGCTGAGGAAGCACCATCTTGCGTCCAGTCATCAACTCAAATGGTGACATTTTAGTTGCAGACGAAGGGTTAGATCTGATGGCCATTAGGACCAGAGGTAATCGGATATCCCAACTTGGCCCAGAATCTGCCACAAACTTTTTTAATATGCTCACAATTGTCCGGTTGTAGCATTCTACTGCCCCCGAAGAAGCTGGCCTGTAAGCAATATGTAGCTTCCTTTTGACCCCCAGTATCTCCCACATCTTTGTCATTACTTCACTGGTGAAGTGGCTACCCCTGTCTGACTCAATCCTTTGAGGTAGACCAAAACGGGAAAAGATGTGGTTAATCATTAGGGCAGCTGCTGTTTCTGCCTTGCAATTTGGGGCTGGGAGACATTCCACCCACTTGGTAAACAAGCATGTGACGGTCAACATGTACTTGTTTCCTCTAGACGAGCAAATTACAGGGCCTACAAAGTCGATTTGCAAATCTGACCATGGCAGTGTCATTACCCTCTTTTGGAGGGGCGCCCGGTGTGTGAGGGATGTTGGCTGAAATTGTGCACACACAAGGCACCCCTTCAAGTATTAGTCAAGGTCCTGCCCCATGTGTGGCCAGTATGCAACCTCTCTTAAGATTTCGAGTGTTGTATGAAACCCCCTATGACCGGCGGTGGCCGCATCATGGGCATGACTTAACATCAGGCTTCAGAATGAGGTAGGGACCACCCACTGATCATGGCCAGCTTGGGATTTCCTTACCAACAAACAGTCTTGGATTCGGAACCTCTTTGGACATTTCATCAACACTCTTAGGTCCTCTTTCCCAATGTAATCGGTATCAGTCAGGGGAAAGTTCTCAGGGTCCTCAATGTGTTGGTAAAACTTACCAATTATTGGATCCCCCTTCTGAGCTGTAATCAAATCAGCATCAGGGGTCTCCTTACTCCATTGTGCAGTTGAAAGATCATTGTGAGCATTTGTCTGGGACCTAGTGATAGCAGTGACCTGGATTTCCCCCAACAGGGACTCTATTTCTATTAGATCCCCTTGGATGGCCCCGGTTTTGGCCAGCTGATCAGCTAAGTCATTTCCAGTTGTGTCTGGTCCCTCTACTTTGGAATGACCCTTGATCTTTTTCCAGTAGATGGTCATCCCATTCGATGTGACCAGATGATCAATATTTTGGATTAGCTTCCCATGTTTCAGGGGTTTGTTATTATCACATAACATGCCTCAGGTTTTCCAATTAACCAGGTGCTCCACAAACCCGTTCCGTACATAATCCGAATCTGTGATTATGACCAGTTTGTGGAGTTGATGTTGGACAGCAGTGAGGATGGTCTGATGCACAACCATCAATTCTGCCACAAGACTACTTCGGGGACCAATTTTGTATCCAGCGGAGGGTTCTGGGGACTCATTCACCCATGCATTCCCTACGCCGGCCACCAGTTCTTTCTCCCCGTTGTTGTCAACATGGTACGAGCATCCATCCACATAGACAGTGGGCATTCCCTCACACTTGTCTTCTTCAAAGACTTTGTGTGGGGAATTAAGGTATGCCTCCATGTTGTCCTTGATTTTTAGACTTCCGTCCTCGAGACAGTTTTCTCTGGCACAATCATGCAAGTCAGCCAGACCTTGCGCGAGGGGACTCTTCTTGTTTTGGCCATATCTGACCTCCACAGGAAAGCCTTGCATTGACAGAATCCAGGAAGTAATTCGGGAATTAGTCACATTTCCGGCCCGGATTCTGTCACTCTGGAGATATTGCAGAGGCTGGTGTGGAGTCTCCACTATGATGTGTTCCCCCTGGATAAACAGGCCGTAATTCTTCAATGCCCACACCGTTGCCAGGAGTGCCTTCTCACAGTCGTTGAATTTTTCCTCCACAGAGGATAAAGTTTTGCTCGCGTAGGAGATTACTTTATTGACCTTGTCATGCTTTTGGTATAATACTGCCGTCAAGCACGTATTAGAGAACCCTGACTCCAGGAAGAACTCCTTGTTTCTGACAGGGTAAGCTAGGCAAGGCGCTTGTGAGAGGCTTCTTTTGAGTTGTCTTACTGCTTCGGATTGTTCTGGACCCCATTCCCACTTGGCCCCCCCTTCAAGAGATGAATCAGGGGTCTAGTGATCTCTGCGTAGCCCTCAATGAACTTTCTACTGTAATTAGTCAGTCCAAGGAGGCTCCTTAGTTCCCGCAGAGTTGTGGGATCCTTCAGTTTCTGGAGTGCTTCCACTTTCTTTTCCTGGGGACAGTGACCCTGAGGAGTAATCTCATGCCCCAAGAAATTAACACGGGTTCTACACCACTGTGCTTTCTGAAAGGAAAGTTTTGCTCCAGCGGCCCTCAACTGTGTCAGAACATAACGGATCTCTGCTATGTGTTCCTCCACAGATGAACTTTTGATGAGGACATCATCTACATAAGCCAGGTTACCCTTGCACCCAGATCGGGCATGGCCTTATGTAGGAAAATATTGAACTCATTGCCAGAGTTGAGGTATGCAAAGGGAGTCCGGGTCCATGTGTACTGCTGGCCCCCAAAGGTAAAAGCCAGTTTGTATTGGTCCTCCCTACTGACTGGCACGGTCCAGTATCCATTGGTCAGGTCTATTGCAGTGAATACCTGTGAACCCTGAATCTGGGCCAGCCCTTGGTCAATGTAGGGAAGAGGCCATCGGGAAATATGGACCCATTTGTTAAGCTCCCTAAGGTCGGCGCAGAGTCTCCACTGGCCGTTTGGCTTCAATATTCCCAGCACCGGATTATTGAAGGTGCTGTGTACTGGACGGATTATTCCCCGGGACTCAAGGTTCTTAATTATTTCAGTAAGGGACTCCATGGATGCAACAGGCAAACGTTATTGCTTTGCAAACACTGGAGGCATTCCAGGGTCCGTGGGAATTGTTGTGGTGTGGTTATCGGTGCGACCACAGTCATATGAGTCTACCGCAAAGAGATCTTGGAAATCCAAGAAAACTTGTTTCAACTTTTGCTTCTGTTCCAGAGTCACGCAGGCATCAGCTAGGTTGACTCTCTCTTCCGCCATCTGCCTGAAGCCTGGAAAGACTTCTGGTTTGGCTATCTCAGCGGCCTCCTCCAGCTGGGTGGAGAAGTCCCTGGTCAGAGTGCTGATTTGGACTGGCGGCTTCAGGTGGGGAAGGCAGCCTTCATGGACCTGAAAAATCACCTCATCCCTCCTGAAGTCACAAGTCACATCTTCCTTACCATAAGGGCAGGAAGTGTACACCAGGAAGTTCCCCCCATGCCGGGTGAAAATCCTGTCTGGTGTTGTATTGTGATCACTGTCACTGTCAAAACAGTCCTTGGGGATTGGTCCTAACAGTTCATTTCCTAAATCAATGGAAAAATGTCGGTCATCAACCGCCATTCCAATAATGGTGCCTGCGGCTAGAGTAATACTCTTTAAGTCGCTGTTATCCACGTCTATTGGAATGGTGTCATGTTCTATGTTGACTAATATTGTTGGCTTTACCCCTAACCCTTGCTGTTGGAGGGAAGCATTTAGATGAATATAAGCATCAGGGTTTTTCAATTTTTGTCCTCTTTTAACTTTCACTTCCAGGGAGAATTGTCGGGTCCTTTCTGGGATGGTGACTTCCTCTTTAATCTGAATTTCAACTGCATAAGGTAGCATTTGAGCTGACCTAAATGCTTTTTCTTGATCATCAAAGCCCGTGGGATTATCCGCTAATCGGGACCAAGCTTTGAAGTCTATTAGGACCAAACTAATGGCAAAGCGATTGAGAATGTCACTGCCTAAGTAAAAGGCGGCAGTGACGTCTCGCACGACCCAACAATTATGGACTATGCTCTTGCTGCCAATGGAGATTTTGAGCATGCACCTGCTTGGCAGGAGATGTTTGGAATTGGGTGCTTCCAGGTCCATTTCCCATTTGTCTATCAGTTTGAATGTGGGAATGGCTGGATCTTTTGGGAGTTGGCGGAACATGGTTTCGCTAATGAAGCTCTTACCATTGTTCACACACACTCGAGCGAGAACAGAGTCCTTCCCATCAATTAACTGAACAGGGATGAACAACTGCTCTCCAATTTGCTGAATATCAGCCAGGCTCTGAGCTGATTTCACATCTTTCTGGACTATAGGAGTGGGAGTGTCTGATTGTGGCTTGGTAAAGAATTTCAGGGTGTTTCCTTCCAGTGTGGAATACCACTTTAAACTGGAAAGAAGGTTGATTTTCAGAAATAGAGAGGACCCCCCCATCACCAGTCTGTTGTCCTACTGCTATTACTGTCACGTCTGGAATTTGGTTGTTCTGGAAGTGAAATTCTACTTGGTCAGAATTTTGTTCAACCATGTGGCAGGTGCCATTTAAACTAACATGGTTGACAGTCTGTTTTAATTTTATTGGTCGGCTAGTCTGGGTCCAGAGGACCTTGTTTACGCAATCTATTAGGGGTGACAACCTTCTCAGGAGGTCATTCCCTAGTAAACAAGGGGTGCCCTCTGGAGTCACTACTATGACCGGGTGTTTCACCTTGTGTCACCCAATTTTGATGTCCAAATCTGCAGTCTCCTCGACAGGAATTTCCTTCCCGTCAAAGTTCTGCAGTTGTCCAGGAAGAGAGGTGAGAGGAATACCGTAATTCTCCCCCCTTCCTGCATTTAGTTCATCAAAGTCCCTTTTGGACAGAAGGGTAGCTTGGGATCCAGTGTCCACCAGTGCCGAAATTGTACCCTGCCCCTGTACCGGGGCATAATATCTTCCCTCCTTCTCCTCAAGGGGGCACAGATAATGCACATTTTTGGACAACTGGTGGGCTAACTTTCTGGTTTTGGACATTGCTAGCGAAGAGATTTGGGCAGAATTCTGTGGAGAGTCTCGGGAATCTCAAAGAAAAAAAGAACCATTGTGGGTTCCCCTAGTTCCAGTTCTGGGCCACCCCCCCCCCTTTATGGAGGCAGTCACCAGAATGGGTTTGAACCAGGGGATTTTCTTGCTGTTGGTTCTGGGATGAGATGGTGGGCGGCGGTAGCTCAGTCTCCACATCTCCCCAGTCTGAATTGGCATCCTTGGGACCCATTTTTCTTTGGGAGGAGTTCCCCCATCTCTAAAGGAGAAACTCCTTTTCCCAGGATCCTCTGAGGATCCCTCTCCCTCAAATTGGAAGATCTGTAGCTCCTCCACAAACTGGGCCTGTTTGGGTACTATGTTTCTCCTACCCCCCCTCTGCTCCTTTGGAGGCAGACTTTCAGGGGCAGGAGATTTCGTTTCCGGTTCCTGGGTTTCCAGGGGCTGTTTACAAGTGAGGAAGGAAGCTTCCTCCAAGGCTTTACACCCCTCTTCCCCTTTTGCCTCCTCCCTGGGAACCGGGGGGTTATCGGGATGCTGCCCCCGTCATTGTTCTGGAGCACCAGGCCCAGAGTTTGGGGCATTCTGCGGTGGCATGCTCATCTGAGGGATCTGTTGAGCCCTCAGTATGTGACCCAGATTCTGTGCCATATTTTGGACCTGGCGCTCAAGTTGTGAAACCCGCTTAGGCTCATACGGGGCTCTATTTTCTCCCCTGGGCTGATCCCGGGAAGGGTAGCTATCCATTCTCTGGTAGTACCCCTGGTTGGGAGGATTTTGGTACCCCTCCACTCTTGGCCTCCCCTCTCCCGGATTAGGTTGTCTGGGCTCAGGGAATTGGGGAAAGAAGGATGGATGATTTTGGGGCTGGAAATTGGGTGGATACCTGGGGAAAAAGTTCTGCCCAGGATTTGGAGAATTTCTGCCCTCCTGTGGGAAGTTGGGAGGGAAGTTCCCTGGGTTAGGTGCTTGGCTGGATCCCCCCCCTTGGGCTGGAGGAGTCCACACATAACCCAGGATGGGTCGGTTTCCCTTGTAGCAGGGACTGACATAATTAGGGGAGTGAGTGACCCCATTTGTGGGACTACTTCCTTGGCTCCCTGTCTGTGACTGGCCCAAGGGCCTTCTGGGCTGGGCATTATTAGGTGCAGGTAGGTTTTTAGGCCCCCCCATCTCCAAATCCAAAACGGGGATGACCTTTACCTCTGCCACCTTGGCAGCAGCAGGGGTGCTGTTGGTTTTGGGGTTTTTCTGCGCATTATTTTTATTTTCGATGGGCTTCTGCACCTCATAGATCTGGGTAGCCTGTTCAATGACCCAGTCTAAAGATCTTTTCTCATGAAAATCTCTCACGAGCTGGGTCATTATGTATTTGGGTAAGGCATGGAAAAACGTGTTGATAAATTCTCTGCTATCCGTGCGCACCCTTCTGGTGGTCTGCGCAAAAGCACGCTTTAATTCTTGCACAAACTCTTGTGGGGCCTGATCCTCCCCACATTGCAGATTGTAGGCTGCCTTGCGAGCCTCTTGAGGATTTCTGTGCACAGAAAAATGTTTCAAGATGGACACCCTGTATGTGGACCACCTTGAATGGTTTTGATCCTCCAGCCCTGCAAAGAAACTAGAGTATTCTGGTGAGAAGGTCCATTTGACGTACTGGATGCAGCTACTGCTGTCTTTCAAACGGAAAGTCTCCATCATTTGCTCATAGAGCTCCAAGTGTTCCCAAACAGAATACTTAGCGTTCTTATGATAAGGCGTGATGACACGCCTTATTGCCTTTATTTGTTTCAATGGGTCCTTAAGCAAGGCCCTTTTTGCCTTATTGGCCTTTTTGGTTCGGGTCACCCTGGTCCATTCATCCTCTGACTCCGAAGCACTGCTCCCAGAGGTGCCCGTCTGATCTTCCAGGTTTTCCCGGATTCTGCGAGCCTGGGAATAGCTGGCAGAATGTGGGGACCTGGTTTCCTGTGTCCTGTGACGCTCAGAGGAGTATTCCGATCCATCCTTGCTACCAGGATTTGATGGGTACCCCCCCACTGACCTAACTGGGCAGAGGTTTTCAGGATGCCCTTAGTGGGCCTACTCTCCTGGGGTTCCCCACAAAATTACACTGTGCTTGGGTGCCCATACCCGGATGGCCGCCCCTCCATTCCTGGGAGGTACTGGCCTATGAGCCCCATACTTCTAGCTGGATAGTAATCTGCCATCCCCGTGGCCCTGGGCTCATGTGCACAATGGGACATGAGGGTGGCAGAGTCCAGGGACTGGGAGAGATGAAGGCCTCTGGTACTAGGGCTCCTGAGGTTATGCTCAGGAGTTTCTCTTTCCCAGCGAACCTCATCTCTATCCGCCCCTGTTCCCTGTTGCAATGCAAGAGCCTGCGCTTTCAGTTCCTCAGTTAAGCCCTTACTAGACTCTCCCAGTCTCTCCTGCATCGCTACCTGTTGCTGGAGCCTATAATTGTGCTGGCAGAGAGCCTCATTCTCTCTCTGTGCCTCCTGATTGGTCCTGGAGTACTGGGCCAGTCTTTGCTGCAGGAGGGTTACCTCCTGAGCTGTGTCCCTATTGGCCTGCTCCTTTCTTGCCAGAGCATCCTCCACCCTCCTGGTGTGCTCTAACAAGTTCTGGTGTTCTTTTTGGAGGTCACCCAGTCCCTGGAGGGCCAGGTGATTTTCTTCCATTTTCCTTTTTAAGTGGCAGACTTCCTGGCCTAAGGTATCCCTTTCCTGACTAAGAGCCTGCATCTGTGCCGCCAGGTCGTCCCTTTGCCTTTGGAAGGCACCAGCTTTCTGGCGCTCCTGGTCAAACTCTGCCTGGGTATCCAGGTCTTTCAAAATCAGTTTATTGCTCTCTGCCTTCTCCCTATCTAGGTGGCTTTGCAGGGTGACTACCTGCTCAGCACATGCCCTATTGAAGTATAACTGTTGCACCAGCTTTTTCTGGCTCTGCAGTAGGGAGTCCAAACCTTCTTGGTACTCCTTCTGTAAGGCCAGAAATCTGGTATCCTGGTCAGCCTTTTCCTGTTGCAGCACATCTATATCCTCCTTTATTATAGTGATGTACTGTCTGCTGTCCTTTTCTGACTCCTGGCTCCTGAGCAGCCTCTGTTCAGAAGAGTCCAGATCAGATTGGGCCTTCTCTAACGCCATCTGTTGCCTATTTGCCAGATCTTGGCCTTCAGCACATTTGTCCTGCATGGCTCCCATATATAGGTACAAATATGCCGCTACCCTGGCAATCTTATTATGTTCATCTTTGGCTTTAGGGGCCATATATAGTTCACTCAGGGCCACATGTTGGGGACCCTGATCTCTCCATTTATCTGACCCTGTTTCAGTGACCTGTTGCGCGATTGCCTGCAACCAGACCGTTTAGTCCTGATAAGTCCACTCACCTCTCACAAATAGCTTATGTAAGAAGTGCTCTCTGGCTATTTTGATGTCTACCAGTGTCGTCATTCTGGAATTTGAGTTCCTTCCAGACTTACAGAAGTTTGTATTTCATTTTTGCAAAACAGACCGTTTCCTTAGAGTGTTCCTTTGAGGAGTGCTTTACAGCGTAACGCAGCGTGGTGAGCCGACCGGATGTATGTCTCCTGTCAGTTAGCACACTGTATTAATCTGCACAAGTGATAGATCTAACCCAGAATCTTTGGCTACGAGCCCCCACTTTGTAAGCGGCTTCACTTCAACACTACAGCTAAGTCAATGCCTAGTCTGGGATGCTGAGAGAAACCCTTATTTATATATTTTTAGGTCCAGTTCATGTACTCTGGATGACAACCCTTATATAACACCCCTTACTTAGAATCCCCCTATGACCCCACTGATCCAAGAAGTAGGTTTGTTTTGCAAATTAAAAGGTTTGTTTGAAAAATAAAACAATAAATATATATCACACTTTTATAATACATTAATATCTGATAGTACACTGAGACATATGATGTGGATCTACAATGGGTAATGTTACAGTGGTACACTTGATTACTTAGGAGTAGTATAGAGGATGAGGTAGCTGAAAATGCTTTATGGTTTCAAGGAAATGCAAGGTGGAATAAAATGAAGTACAGCAAATAAACTTGATATGATTTCAACCAACAACAATGTAATCACTTTTTCTCTGGCAATTCACCCCCCCCCTATGCAATGTAAGAAATGGAAGGAGATGGAAAGAGGAGCACACAGTTCTCAGGAATGCAATCAAATACAATACGAAATTCAGTTCCCCCCAGCAAGCTTAGAGGAAACAGGTAGAAGTTTCAAACACAGGCCCAAAATGCTTTTAAATGTGATGACAATGAATGGGAAAATGTGCTAACTGATTTGAATTCCCTCTAGAGATTTAGGGTGAGTGAGAGATGCTTGTTGGTATTAGTTCAGGCTCACTTTAGCAATGCTCTATGAGTTATTACCAGGTTGCAAACGGATTTTAACAAAGGAAAGAATGGAGCTGCTATTTTGACAAGTGGAGAAATTGAGCCAAATCGCAAATCGCGGTAAATTTCGTGAGTGCGTGAATCGTGATAGCGGAAAAAGTATAGGGAGTAGTCGGTTCTAGGTTCATTGGAAAGCCTTTAACCGCAGCTTTAAAATGAAAGTTAAACCTAGGACAAACGGTTCCGGAGATACAGATGATTTAATAAAGGTAGATTTTCAGATTTAAAGTAAAACTCAAAATGACAGGTGATAGCTTGCAGCTGCAGAATTGACAGGTGACAGTTGTGCAGCTTTAAAAATGACAGATGACACGATTTCTAGGAGGCAGTCCTACTTAGGTTAAAATATCTTGAATTAGATTATTTTAACTAAGAGATTGGTTCTGCACAGTTCTGCTAGGTACTCACAATATAAATTTGAACTAGGCCTTGTCACGGATCTGGTCAACACGTCCGGCGGCGGTTCTGTATGCTCAGCGGGTCAATCAGGCACCGGTTCTGCTCACAGCGATCTGGGTCAGCTCTGCTCTGCTGGTCTAGCCTGTCTGGATACAGCGGCCTCTGGTTCTGGATACTGCTCTGCTTTCCAGTCCGGCTCAAGTGGATTCTGGATGTAACACTGCTTTCAGGGTTCTGGCAAAAGTTCTTGGCAAAAGAATTCAGACAGCTCGCCCGGCTGTGGAATAGTTTGCAAATGATTTTAAGGATGCTGAGGCCTGCTGAGAAGAGTTCTCAGTTTGTGGGTTTAGGCCCTTGCTTTAAGTTCTGAAGTAAAGTTCTGGTCTTTGGAGATTGATGGATGTGAAGTCTGGAGTCTCCCGGCAGAGCGTCCGGCAGAAAATGGAATTGAATGTCTCTACCTGTCCCAGCAGTCTCTTTTTATGTGTTTTGGAAGTAGATGTGTGCATGGCATAACCAAGCCTGCCCCTCTCTACTTGTCATTGGCCCAATTCTCCCCTCTCCCATGATTGGGGGAAGGAAATGGATTTTCATCATGATGAGGTCTGTTTATGGGTCAGAGGATCCTCCCCTGGTCAATTTGCCCACAAATCTATATTTGATTCAAATACATATTTCCCAGATACACAATTTGTTGAAATTACATGTACACGTTATATATTCCTTATGGTCCATGCTTGTCCGCCTCTGATCTCCCTGGGGGCTTGCATTAAAAAATGACAACATTTTGCGTTTTTTGACTGGTTTACCAATATCGGACATTTACCAAAAATTACACACATGTGCGCAAGGAGTATGGACATTAATTGATGAAGTGTCAGATTTTTAACATGCAGACATTTGGAGTAAGACCCTATTTTCCGCTAGCAACTCCCCAGCATACACCACAGGGTCCTAACACCTCTTAAAACGTGCACAGAAAAATCACAAGAATAATGATATTACTTATGTAATTTTGACAAGTCTGCACTATGAGTTATCAATCTTTTTAAAATTATGCTCTGGCCCAGATGGGTGTGGTTTAGGTTCCAAAGCACATAGGGGAAGCTTCTGTCTGCCCCCGCCTCCAGCTCGGGTGGCTCCCAGAGGCACTTCTCCTCCCACTTCTTTCAAGAGGAAGCCACGTTACGGCCCCCCAAATATAACATTTGCCTGAGTCCATTGTTCAGTTTCCTGCAGTCCCCAGGTAATTCAATCAGAGAGGTGTCAACTCCTTTTGGTGGGGAAGCAGGATGCAGCTAGACCTGGTGAGAGTGGCTGAGCAGGTTTCTCCTGTCGGAGGTAGTTGTCAGGCAGAATTCAGCTAAATGTCACTTTAGTTCCCAGTTTAAATCAAACTTACAATTTTTACCTATTCATTAAATAATTACTTCCTTCAAGTCATTTCAGAATATAGTTTTACATTGTGTCCACCTCTTAGCAAGTCTTTCCTTGGTCTGGTTTGGGTTCCTCTGTTCAGTTTTACACACAAGTCTGGTGGTTTTAAAACGCCTGCTTTCTGATAGTGGTGAGTACCGGTATTGCAACCATTTTTGGGATTAAGAAAATGAATTCCCCACAGTTTTGAGTTGCTTTTTGGCAACCAGCATTGCCATTCCCAATGGTTTCAGGCTACTGTGTGTGTATCCCAATGGTGGTTTTAGGCAGTGCCCTCCTGTGCTCACAACATAGGCAAAAATGGGTGGCAGCCTATTCTTCATGTTTTCCCTGTGCACTCTCTGGGGAGTTCTGGCCATCATGATACTTTCCATGCCAGTACTGCACAGTTTTATGGTAGGGCTTGGATGCATGGGTAAAAACATCCCACAAATGGCTGCTAGCACCACCCCACTCTTCCAACATATGTGGATCCCGGTCCTCGAACGAGGGTGTTGTCATGATACGTAGGCCATTGGGCATGCAACCGACGTCAAGGTAATATTGCACGGAGTGCTCCTCCCATCACTTAGAAATCTCCTTCTTACAAGATTTTTCAATTTCTCGAAGTAAAGTTAGTTCAGTAGAAGTAGTGGTGACAGTCTTCTTAGTCCCACTATTGGGTAACACTGTTGGTAAATCCTGCTTCTCATTGAATAAATCCCTGGCCTGGAGTAGCCGGGCTGCCACCCTGGCATCCTGCATGCTTGCATGTGTAATTGCCAAAAAGCCAAAGAAAATATCTTTAGCATTTACCAAAAAACTAGATATAAAAGTATATACGGGAAATGACCTCAGTAAGGCAAAGCCGTCCACAGTAAAATATATATATGTATGTTTCTCCTAGTACAGTGTGTGGCGTACACCTGAAGCAGCACGTTCGTGCGTATAGCGCAAGCGTAATCTAGGTCAGCACAGAGTGTGGTGCGACCTGTGATGTATTGCTGAACTTGGGGGGGGCAGCATGGCTCGCAGGGGCACCCCCAAAATGTGTGTTGCGCCACTGATATGCACACCATTAGTTTGAATTTATTTTGCTGTGTAAAAGTGCATTTTGCAGTATTTAGCGGTATAACGGAGGCACAAGGTACCGTGATTATTTCCATGGTTTATGTGCCTGAATAATGAAAGAGCACAAGATCTAGATACTATGTCGTTTGGTTTTAAACCCATCTCAAGGTTTTGATGGGATTGATAAATCGCTTGACCTTCAGTCTATGGACTTGTGGTGTCACAAATGGATGAGACTGATGCATATATTTATTATTCATGGCAGCCTATGCTTTTGCATTAAATGGTCTACGTGTGATGTTTCAGCAATGGAGGCAACCTTTGCCCTTCAGGTTAACCACAGTGTTCGCCTCTATACACACTCGCTTCTCAATATGTTCCAGCATTCGCAGGAATAGATTCAAGCATTTATGACTGAACATTGATGAATGATTACATCGTAATCATGTCTAGGCTTTTCAAATGGGTATGTGTCCCCACATTAATTATTTGTATTTTAGAGTATATGTTCGTATGTTTTTCTCTGTCACTTGCAAAGTCAATCTGAACATTGTCAGAAAAATGTACAAAAAACATTCCAGACCAATTGTATGCGTATACATTTTTTCACGATGTTATTCCTAGTAATTATACATTTTTATACTGCAAAATTCACCAGGTAGCGAGGCACCAAACTGGCAAGTAAGTTACTGCCTGGGTCGTACCCTTACCACCATGGTGTAAACTATGTTTACACCATGGTGGATGGCGGATTTACTGCCCCATTCCAAGGTGAGTGGGGCGGTAAATCCCCATTTCCCATTTTACCCTTCCCCATTCCCATTTTTGCCCCATAGGGCATAATGGGAGTGGGGAAGGCGCTAATTATGCCGCCGTAAATTACGGTGGCTTAATTAGCACCATGGTCCTTTAGCGCCATGGATTTTAACGCCTGCAAAAAGCAGGCATTAAACTCACCATGGCGCAAAGGGACCTCGGAATCAGGCGTTAAGGGTCGGCGCCGTTTACGGCGCCGTTAACCCCTTAACGCCTGATTCGTAATGAGGCCCAATGTATATGCATAAACGTTATGAAGAAAATGCATCTGAAAGCAGTCAAAATGAATGACTTGCAAGTCTGCTAGACAGTTGCAACAAGAACAATGCCATGTAACACGGATATTTAAAGAAAAACGGCACATTAGGCATATTTTAAAATAATGCGCTCAGGCTCCTTTGTGTGCTGGCCAACTAAGCAGATACATATCCATCAATGTGCACCTGTGTAGGCGAATTCAGAAACGCCTTCCAAGAGCGTGGGGCAACATACCACTTATAGAGGGGGTGGCCAGGGTGTCCCAGTCCTTGAGCGGGGCTAACAGCCATCAAGACGATGAGAGAATCTGCTGAACACGTCACTGGGGAAGGAGGTCTTGAGGTGTCATTGTCCTAGAACGCCAATAATTGTTGCCATGGAAAACCTCATCTGTGACACTGTAAAAATCACACTCCACCTGGGCGGCGTACATGGGCGGTAACAACCTGCAAGTCAGAGCCTAGGCGAATAGCTGGGGCGGGATAGCTATTCAGAGCGCGAGAACCTGAACCTGAACCTGAACACAGAGCACCAGTCAGAAGGTAAGTGGGGGGAGAGAGTGGAGGAAAGGGTTCTAAAGTCATTGGGGTTAGAGAAGAGGGTGGGTAGGTGGGGCAGCAACAGGAAGAGGTTCCCATAACCAAGGTGGTTCCATCCCGGGAAGTGCGTCGGGTTGCTGGAAAGAGCGGGCAGCACATTAGGCAATGTATTCTCACCATATCTTCAGTTACTTCATTAGCTGAGCGCCCTTCCCTGGCTGCGAATAATGATTTGACTCTAGGCATGTTCTGTAGGAATTATGGCTTCTAACTTCAGAGGTACAAGATTTGCACTGTGTAGTAAATTGTGACAGAATCAATAGAGAAGGTTCCGTTTTCTTACCTCAAGATAGTGTGGCCAATTAGAAAAATTCAATAATTTCAGGATTCGTGTGTTCCCAGGAATTCCAGGGTGGGGTCTATGTTTGCTGCATTTTGACTGGCTATGCACAAGAACTCGTAGAACATGTGACTTACCTTGCTTTTTTCTAAATAAATCTTATTTATATGCATGTATACTGATCTGTAATCATTATTTTTGTAACTAGGTACCATAAACGGTGAAAAGCTTGATTTAAATCAAAGGTGCACTTTAAACGGTTTATAGTGATAGCATCGAATGCAAAAGCATCATATGCAAAAGCCTCGAAAAAAAAGTATCGAAAAAATGCAATTTTTTTCATTTTTTTAATGGGAGGGTCCCCCAAAACCTCTATTTATCACCCCTTAAAACCCTTTTTACTTAAAAAAAACCTTTACCTACAAAAAAATGCATTTTTTCGAGGCTTTTACATTCGATGCTTTTGCTTTCGATGCATTGGGCCTCATTCCGAGTATGGCGGTAAGGGATAGCGGCCACCGGTAACGAGACCGGTGGCAGTGATCCCTTACCGCCATACTCCGACTTCCCTTTGCGCCCTCGCCCTTAACGCCTGCTTTGAGCAGGTGTTAAAGTCAAGGGCGCAAAGGGGCCTCCAAGCCAATAACGGTGACCGTAATGAACGGTCACCGTTATTTGCATCTTCCCCATTCCCATTGAGCCCTATGGGGGCTCATTTGGGAATGGGGAAGAGCCTTGGTGAATGGGGATTTACCGCCCCGCCAACCTTGGAATGGGGCGGTAATTCCGCCATCCACCAAGGCGCTGCCGGTCCGGGTACGGCGTCAACCAAGGCGTTAATAGCGCCATTGGTTATCGCCATACTCGGAATGAGGCCCATTGTATTTGATGGAATCACCGGATACCACTTTAAACAACTATATTATACAACTATATTATTGAATCCGTCTTCTGCTGGTGGAAGGGGATTTACTCTGCAATGTGTCAAAATGTGCAATGATTTGCCTGGCCATTTTAGATTTCAGTGAGATGTAAAGCTATTCAGGAAAGGACTGCAAACATTACTTTAATCCATAATGTTGTCCACTGCATCTGCAGTTTGATGTACAAGAGCGCTTGGATACCTTTGGGTTTCGGTACTGAAAAAAACAAGATACTATGAAATGAAATAATATAACAAAAGAAATATGAGGCTCCAACCTTCATGCAAAATGATGCCTTGCAGGAAGTTAGACGAGACATTGAGACCGATTGTGAAAGATTTGCACAGGAGCAAATGAGGAAATCTCTTTGAGAATATCACATTTGCGTGACACCCAATAATTCGAATTTACGAACCTGAAACTGCAGACATGAAGCATCTGTGAGATGTGCATTTACAAACGTGATCAAAAAGATTTGCTATGGGGGATCACATACAAGCCAGTCATCTCCAGACATGGTCCACCATGTGGTTATGTGAATGTGGAAAATCTGGGATGTTTCTGCATCTCTCCCGGTTTCCTCTAATCTCCATTTTGAGAATCAGACCTATTTAGTCCATTGGTCTCCTTACTGTGTGGATAAAGATATACATGTGTGGTTAATATGTTTGTGATTTCCACCGGAATATCATACTGAGGCATGTCTAAAGGAATTCTATCAGAACATTGGTTTGGGTCAAACTCCTTTTGCACAGAGCAATTTACCCTGATTCACAAAAATGTGCGCTCTATCAAAAGGGCAGATGCAATAAGCATCTTAGGCTTGCTCCTGCCACCTCATGACTGATCCACAAAGCCTTAAAGGGAAGCAAATCAGAAGATCCATGGAACACTTGTGAGATGATCATTCACAGGGACATGCTCGTGGACATCCAGGGCATGCATGTGGGAATCAGGTATAAGTCAATAGGTGAACATCACAGAAGCATGATCTCATTCTCTTACTTTGAAAATATTTGCAAAGTCCTAAAACGTGGAAAAACATAGCAAAGTAAACATTTTCAGAGTGTGCATTACATAAGAAATGGATTGGTATACCACCAACCTCCTGCTTGGCTTCCATGGGACCTACATGAACTACGGTCTTTCTGAGTGATTGCATGGTATTTTCCCTTTTCTTTGCTTCCTCTCGAGCACAGACGTATGTACAAGGAATGCCCAACCCAAAGCCTAATTGTGAAGGTGTTAGTTGGGTCTCCACTGGTGATAAAACAGGCGCTGCTCAGGTGAAAAATGCACAAACCCTTGCACAATAGCCCATTTAAGGCAGACTCCTTTTGTTTATAGATATTAATCCTAAACCAATCAGATTACATTACAATCTATTTTAGTAAAGAGGAACAGGGAGGGTGACTATAATGAGTGAGACCAAATGAATATAACTTCATCACTGTCACCTTTTGGTAGGAACCTAAATTGGATAGCTGCCCTGACGCTGTCATCTTGGAGTAGCCCCGGGAACAAAGGCTTCAGTACACGCAGGGAAGACATGTATTCTATTGAAAACAAAGAAATACATTTCAATGACCTGGGATATCACTTCTGTTTTAGGCCAGCAACAATTCCATCTGTGCCTAGGCCTGTGCAAATCCCAAATGGATTTTTTTTCTTGGCCAATATTAGGAGTTATTGCCCAACACAAAGGTACTCATTTCATTGACTTCAGAATGCTGATAGACTGAGTCCTTCCCTCGCACATTCAAACCTATGCTCAACATGGAGCAACAGATGTCAACAGCAGGTTCGCTTACTCACTGAGCGGTCGTAACAAAGAGTGAGAGAAGAAAGCTGATATTGATGTACAAGTAATATGCAATGCAAATAAAGCACATGTAAGAACCAGTCTTACATAACGACATCAAACAGACAGTATATCTCTCCCCTAACTATGTAAGTTTACTTCTCAAGTACGGTTATATGTAGAGATTGTTGTAACCAAATTACTGAAGGTGTGCATTTAACTATCCACGTGCAGTTTCTGAAACGCATCAGCTACTGCACGCCATTTGCAACGATTGTATCAGAGGTCTTTCTGGCTCCACACAACACGTTTCATGCTATTCAGAGGGCCTAACAAACCTTCCATACCTGAGTGCTGGCTTTCTGTACAATTTCTCCTTACCAAAGAGCCTATGATTGCAGTGGTCATAAGACATCGTCATCTTTTTCTGCAAAAGATTCTGGATCAGCAGTTGTTCCATTTGACATTCATTCCAATCAATTACAAATATAAATTCATCCTTTTGCAGTATAGCGTTTCATTCTGTCTGCAGCAAACCTTCAAAAACTGTACAGGAAGAGCCTGGGCTGTATCTAGACAAATATAGGGTTATCCTGGCGATTATCACAGAGCCAATTCAAAAGGAGTCTTGGGGCCTATAATCTCGTATCCCCAGCCGGTATTTTCCATTTTTCCTTTCCATTTTTTGAAGGGCCTGAGTAGTATTTAGATGGGATGGAAAGTCCAGAGATGAGGGCTTTAAAACATACTCTCGAGAGGTTTCAAACGTGGCATGTAGCTGTGATGCCACCTCTTTGGAAGGTATGTTCATTTTGTTTCTTTTCCTCATCCACAAATTCCTGAGGAGAAGCTGGATCAAGTCCATTCGTATCAAAGAAGGGACCAGAAGTGCGGGGCTGTCTTTGCTGTGGGCTTATACATTCTGATTCTTATTTAGTCTCATGCATGCAATTTTAAACATTTAGAAAGCATAGTGAAAAACCAAAGAGTAAAACCAGGCGAAAAAAATCACCTTTAATCTTCTGTTTCCCGCCTGCAAATTGTGCTTTGAAGGCTCTGCTTACTAATGGATTCCTATGCAATATACCTGTTCATTAGTAAGTGCTAATCTGAGATGAATTCCATAGGAATCCATTTGTTTTGCACCTGCAAAGAAAATCTCATGCAGACATAAATCACAGCGCTCTTTAAGACAGAGAAGGTAAGCAAAGTGGAGAAGCTAACACCTATGCCATGGAATGGGACAATAATAATCCAGTCCAGAAAATGAAGAGGAAAAAGCATTATTCATTGCTTTTACTATTTCATTTGTGGGTCGCATTTAAGGCACTAAGCAGAAATCTGCTTCAATCAAAAACCACATTTAAACAGGGCCACAAAAACAACTGTACTTTTGTGTTCCTGGCGCATGTGTGGCAAGCATTGAACGCTGCAACCCAAAGAACGGCTCTGCATTTGCTTTACTTTCAGTAGAATCATAAGAAAATTACCTACATTCAGAATGTCACTACATTTGCTGTTCTGTCATCTGAATACTAAATTTGCACACAGCATTCAAGACGGCCCTGCAGTTGTCCTTTCTTTCATCTAAAACCCTGCAATGATATGTGTTCCGTGAAACACAGCCCTGAGTGCTTATTCCATATAAATGCCAAAGTTAGGCAGGGCAGCCGAAGAACGGCATTGTCTGACTGATAAATCACATGAGGGGCAAAGAGTTCTGCATTTCACTCAACACAGCGTTTGTTTCTCTTTGATGTGAACCATCACATTTAAATTACTGCAAACGAAAGAAATAGCATGGCCTTTTCTCCTTTCTGTGTCAAAATCAAAGCCATTCTGTGCACTATGCCTCTGTATTCATGAACCAACACTACATGCAACCCCACCCCCCCCAAAGACTAACTGAAAAACAATCCTGTGGTCTGCAGAACCACATCCACAGCTTGACATTAAAAGGCCTGCACATGTGGGAATCTGGTCTTTGGAAAATAAGGAAAATTTTGTTTAAAAATCAGTGTCAAATAACAGCTTTTTGCTTGCACTTAGATATCATTGAATATGTGGGTGGGGTTTTGGCTACATAATGTACCTTTTATTTGTCCCCAGAAGATTTGGTTGCCTTGGAAAACACTCAGAAACCAGTAAAACTGGGTTTTTGGCCAGGGCACAGAATTCAATGGCAAGCTTTGCCCCACTGAAAAGTCGCATCCATAAGTGAACCGTCGCATGGCATGTGAGGTGGCCAAGAGTGTGAAGATTCACTCCCCTGCTAGACTAGCAGGCAGTCCTGGAAGAAGGAACAAAGGAAGCTAGTAAGGCCTGTGCGTGACCGAGAGGAGCCATTTCCTCCAGCACCCACTCTGAAGGAAGAACTGTCAAACTTCAAAGGACATCATAAAAGTCCTTTGTTGCAAGTTGAGCCTGGCAGAGACAGTTTGCTGTGGGGGTGTGCAGCACCGCAAACACATGTGACAAATCCTCCCCATTGACATTAAGACATTCTGTATTTTAAGACATTTTTACTAGCACCCTGAAGAAGTAGTCATTTTGTATTATGCTAGTTGCCCATGAGATTTTTAGGTGAACGTAAAGAGACCAAGTACACGTTTTTAGCACCTGGTGAACTGAAATGGCCAAGAAAGATGTATTTCGGGGTTGAATTATAAATGGGGCAGATATGAAACTAGGTGGAAATATGCAAAATCTTATTAGTAATATGTGTAGTCATTGGCAGAACTATAAATATTATGCATTTCATAAAAAGGGCAAAAATATGGCAAAAGGCGATGCAAACTTGCACAGAACCAGATGTCGGATTGTCCAATTCCCTGTGACCAATGGAATCTGCACATCTACTTCTTATGGAGGTGGCTAGTATAAATTTGAAATTTTGATCTATAACTCTTTTTGTTAAAAAGTAGACTTGAGAGACATAGAAAGGTCATCAGGAGGGGCGTGGCCAGAGCTCATGGAGTGAAGCAGCAGCAGAGCTGAGCACCCGTCCTGATTTTTTCACTGATTCTTGCTATTCCTACCAAAGACTATAATCCTGGCAAATAACCACAGCGCCAGTTAGAGCAAGCGCTGCTGTTCCTTTCAGGCGAAGACCCGACAAGAATCGGAGCCCGCATACCCAGAAACGAGGTTTGTGAACGGGCCCCGGGGGCCTCACTGTGATGGCGGCCTAATCAGAGCCGCAGCCTCTGGCGGGGGAGGAGCCTGCCCATATGCTGACAGCCTGAAGCACGCCAGGAGGCGGACGCCTGCAGTTAATATTACGGCCCGGTCTCGAGGACCGCCGACACCGAGTGACCAAGAAGAGCGCAATAGCCCATTGAAATAGCTGCACGGAGGTGGCACAGTGCATTGGGCTCTTCGCGGTCCGATCCAGCTGACCGCACGTCAGATAAAGACGCAGCGGGGCCGCCGTGCTATGAACCTGCTAGAACACTCCCCTAGATGCCGCACCAGGAGTGGAGACTGCCGGCATGCTAATACAGCATGAGGGTAAGGACCTGCATACCGCCCTCCCCCCGCAGCATCCACGCACTTTGCTGGTTCCCCGCGTGGGCGGGACCGAAACAAGGCCTGCATGTCACGGGTGAAGTACGCGCAATAGCGGAGCTCCCGCCTGAGCGCGCATTCTGCTGTACACAAGCGCAGGAGCCCAGACACACTTGTGGGTGAAACCCGAGACAGCCTGGGGGTGCGCCTGCTAAGACATTGACAGAGCATCGGATTGCAACACTCTCGCGCCCGCAGGGAAAGTGAGCAGGAAGGGGATCTGGTACCCCACCGCACAGCGGGTTGGCGGGAAACCCCATTGAAGCGGCCCACCCGAGAAGAGTTTGGAAGCACCGAGTGCTTGAGGCTACAATTTCACGGGCTTCCAGGTAACATAGGGCCCGACACCAGGGCGGTGAACCAACGCCAAGAACGCGGGAGTGAGGGCTCACCACGAAACGCTAACGGCCACTTTGCACCACACTGGCCTGGGTCAGAATCTGCTGGAACAACTCACGCAACAAAGTGCAAAATGTCCGCCTCACGACACAAGAATAAAGCGACGACATTTATGGACTCCTTTTCAGGAACAAGACCCAAGCAGCAATCCCAACATGACATCACTATGCAGACGGAACCACCCCTTCCCAAGGACGACCCTAAAAACTCTCATGTACTGCAGGCTATTGCGGCACTTCAGACATTCATGGAGACCAAAATAGGCGAACTTAGGGCTGATATGCAGCTCATACACCAGGATGCCCGCAGTCTAACAGAAAGGGTAAGCAAAGTGGAGGTGAACCTGCAGGACACCACAGATACCGCCACAGACTTGAAAACTAAGGTAAGCGCGCTTGAAAGGCAGGTTGCTCGACTAGAGGCGATATCGGAGGAGGCAGAGGAGAGGGCTCACTGCAACAATATACGTATTCTTGGAATTCCGGAAGAAATGGAGGGAATCAACCCAACAGAATACGTAGAGTCCTTGATACTTCAGGAGATTGGGCCCGGCAAGCTCACGCAGGGATTCTCAGTTGAGAGAGCCCATTGCGATGAGCGCACCTCAGTGGCGGAAAGACTAAGCAGGAATCATGAATCCTATGAATGAAACTGCATCCTGTTATGAAACCAGAACATTGATTTCAATGGTGATCCTCCGTGGAAGAAGGCAGAATGTGTTCTTACAGACGGAAGCTCAGAAGGTCACACACAGGCACCATCACAACCCACCCCATTGCAACTGGTGCTGGCATGTTGCCTGCACTACATCCGCACCTCACGACCTGGATAGGCCAACGAGAAGTTGAAGCCCCCGAGCCTTGCCCTCCCAAAGCAGCTGCTGGGGGCAGTTTACAGTTACCTCACGTTGTTAATCCACCTCTTCGAGTGGAAGTTGAAACAGTTAACAAGTCTCCAGTTCTTAGAGCAATTCAGATACCGAGGTCACGGGAGTTAATGGAACAAACTTCAATACCGATCACCCAAGAGGGGAGGCGCCCAAAACGCAAAATCGACAGGAGAATGAACTGAGCCGACGGGAAGCGGGCACTCAGACTTTTCTTCATACTGATATGGCCACACGCATCAAGATTGCAACCTGGAACGTGAGAGGCCTGGGTACCTATCTTCGTTGCAATAGGATTAAATCATACCTCCATAGGAAAAAGATAGGACTGGCCCTCCTACAGGAAACCCACCTAACGAAGGAATCCATTGTGATGCTCCAAACTCACTGGGAAGGACAGGGGTTCGAGGCCACATACTCCAGATATTCCAGAAGGGTGTATTCATGGATTAGCCCCCAGATCCCCTTTCAACTCAACAGGGCTGAAACAGATCCGGAAGGAAGGTAAGTGATATTGTGGTGCCACATTGAGCAGATTGAAATATGCATTGTCAATTCATACCTCCCCAACAGCCACATACCAGCACATTTAGACCTGATGTATGCCAAGGTCACACATTATAGGAATGGATTCTTTATCGGGGGGGGGTGACTTCAACTGTGTCAGCAACCCAGAACTTGATAGGTCCACCCCTCTCCCCGGAGGTCCGACGGCATCCACTGCGGCACTGAATGCCATGCTGAACCGCCTGGACTTAGAGGACATCTGGCGGGAGCAACACCCAAGAGACCGGGGCTACTCCTTCTATTCGTCTCCTCATAATCTCCACACTAGGATTGACTAAATTTTCACTGGCAGAGAAAGCCTCCCCAGATCGACACGGCGCGATACCTGGGCTGATCACTCCCCCTTAACAGTAGAATGGAGCACCGCAGGGCCCAGATCTCCAATACCCACATGGAGGATGCCTACTGATGCACTAAAAGACCCAGCATTCAGAGACGATCTCAGGGAGTCCCTGGAGAACTACATAAAGGAAAACACGAATAGCGTTGACCACTTACGCACCCTGTGGGATGCCCTGAAAGTGGTTATGCGAGGCGAAATCATAGCAAAGGCAGGGGGCATCAGAAGGCATCTAAAAACCGAACTGGAGCAATGGGAAGCCGAAATAGAACAACTGGAATCTGTCACCCGTGATTCCCAACAAGAAGAGGACAAGCTCAATCAAATTAGACCTGAATGTAAAAAGGCGTGGGACAGGCTAGCTAAGTTTGATTACACCACCAGGTCCAACACGGCACACACCCAGGTGGAAAAACCCAGCAAATTGCTAGCCTGGCTGTGCAGAAAAGAACACCCCAGGCACCCTATCACAGCCTTAAAAGGTGTATGTGGCACGCTTCACCAGACCCAACAGGGCATCAAATACACTTTTAAACAATTTTATGCCCAGCTGTACTCCCACGACACTCAGGTGCCCCCAGGCGAGATCTTGGACACCCTTGAAGAAATAGGACTACCCGGACTGCCGCATGCACATAAAGAAGCCCTAGATGCAGATATTACTAAGGAAGATATAACGAAAGCGATTAAGTCCCTGGCCACGTGCAAGAACCCGGGCAGCGATGGGCCGCCCACCGAATTCTACAAGACTTACGAACCTGAGTTAACCCTGCTGCTGTACAAGGTTTTTCTGGAGGCCTACGAGCTGGGGATCCTACCTGAGAGTATGCGTGAAATGCTGGTGATTTCAATGCTCAAACCCAACAAGCCTGCTGAGGACTGCGACTCTTACTGTCCACTTGCAATGCTCAATTATGACGTCAAGATTCTGATTACGATCTTGGCCAAGCGGCTCTCCAGGGTAATATGAGGCGTGGTGCATCTTGACCAAAATGGCTTTGTGCCAAGCCGTAACACCACAGCCAACCTCCGCAGGCTCCAACAGGTTTTGTCTCATCCCAGCTTGGATAGGGGATCCTACGCCCTGCTTTCCTTAGATGCCATCAAGGCGTTTGATTCCATCTTCTGGGAGTGGCTGCTGGTGGTGCTCCGGGAATTCGGCTTTGGAGAGAAATTCATTAGATGGGTGAAAGTCCTCTATACTAAACCAAAGGCACGAGTAAAATCTGGATGGCTCATTTCTGCAGCATCGGACATACAAAGAGGCACGAGACAGGGTTGCCCACTCTCCCCCATGCTCTACATACTTGGGCTTGAACCTATTGCCATCTATTTCAGGAAACAATTTTTTGATGCCGGCATACGGCTGGACGGGATTGACCATATAATATCCCTGTACGCGGACAATGTCCTCCTCTATATAAGAGATCCTCACCTGAATGTCCCGACCATGCTTGAGGTCCTCGGTAACTTTGCCAAAGTGTCGGGAATACATTTTAGCAGAAGTAAATCCTGCCTCTTCCCACTGGGTCACCTCAAAGGCAAACACATGGATGATCTACCTTTATTGGGGATGAGCTGGCACCTCACCACATTCCGCTTCCTCGGAGTCAACGTATACCACACACCTGAACTCATGCATGAAAATAACACAGCGGCGGCGCTGCCCCCCCCTATGCAAGTTGATAGGGTTCTGGTCCCGACCATGATGGGAAGGGCGTCCATCATCAAGATGATTGTTCTCCCAAGATTTCTCTACGGATTCCAAAACGTGTTCCACTATATCAAACCTCCCTTTTTCCAATTACTGGAGATGTTACTTAAGGACTTTTTATGGGGAAAAGGCAGACACAAATTGGCGCTATCCATGTTAACTCTTCTGTACAGACAAGGAGGCATTCAACTCCCGGATCTGGAGATCCAATCCGGGTGAACGAACTCATTTGGGTTCCCCAACACCTCATAGAATGAACACCCTTTTTAGCCGCCCTGGGTAAACGGATCTGGCACAGAACAAAATTGCTTCTCCACCTGGAGCATGCATATACCGCGGACCTTCCAGTCCTTACCGACCTGTGCCAGAACAGTGTCGATCTAGCAACCATCAGATACTGGGAACAGCTGGGAGTGTACACTTGGGGGGATCTATATAATAAGGGCTCCTTCTGAGACTTCTCCTCATTACAATCTGAAGATGACATACCTACTGGCCAATTCCTCTGGTATCTAAAGATCCAGAAGCTGGTGCGAACTAAATGGGATACTTGGCCTGAGGAACCTGAGTCCAACCCCTTTGTAACACTCTTGTACAGTTTGCGAGAGGGAGGGAGACCAATGTCTCAAATATACAGTCACTTAATAGATAAGCCTAATCCCTGCAGCCCTGATCTGAAACTTAAATGGGATAGAAACCTGGGGCAGGAAATGACTGATAGAGAATTGGAGAGAGCACTGGTGTTCCCTAGGGAGGTTTCCAGGAACTCCAGATTCAGATTGATCCAACTCAACGTACTGTATCGCTCGTACCTAACACCGCACAGAATAGCAAAGATTTACGAGCAGCCCCAACATAACTGTCCATGGTGCAACAGAGACAAAGCGGGCCTAATGCACATGTTTTAGGAATGCGCCAAGGCCCGACAACTCTGGGCCGAAGTGGAACAAACCTGAAGGGGAGCTGGCATGACCAGGTACGAATGGACCCCCGGAGAGTGCCTTCTGGGGACTTAATCCAGACTAGCCAAAATTAAGCATATAGTGAAGCTCATGGACCTGTCATTCATCCTGGCGAAAAGGACTATCGCTATAGCATGGAAACGACCAGGTGGCCCACAATTCCAAGCATGGCGCAGCGAGCTGGAACGCCGAACTGCTGTTGTACCTATTATAAATGCCAATAAAGAAATTTTAAAATAAAATAGATAGGTCATCAATACAAACACACAAATGATGCCATTTCTCCTGAACCATTCGGCCCAGGGGGAGGAGAGGGGACTAGTAGGCTGTCCCAGGATAGGAGTAATTCCAGAGTACTTCCCACCAGATTGTAAATGAGATGATGTCATTTTGGCCATATAAGGGGGAGGCAGAGAATAACAAGGGAGGGAGATTCAAAAACGAGATTGAGACATCCATCCAGGCAGATCCATCCATCCATCCATCCAGATCCAGGCACACCCAAGAATCCATGGATAAAGGAGAGGAGGCAGCTGACCCCATCCAAGAGAGTGCAGTGACCTGACCTTGCCTAGCTGTCCAGAATCCCATCAAGGAGAGCCCAGTGACCAGATCCCTTGACCTCGCTGTCCAGAGAGACCAGATCCCTTGTCCTAGCTGACCAGAGTGACCAGAGACATTGCTGACTTTCCAGAATCCTAAACTCAAACTTACATTGTAAGTAGCACATAACCACAGTCCTCACTGCATTTCCCACTCTTTTGACCCTTGCATCCCTTTGAATAAAATCCCATTAAAAATCCCAAATTTTCAGTATAATCCATTCCCCTTTCCATAGAAGAATCTGTATCAGCCTGTGTATGTGAGTCCATTCCTTTTACAAGTCCTTCAATAGTCTGTTTAAATCCTTAGCATTGTTTTCAAGTAAATCAATTAATTCCCCTATAAGGAGATTCACGGTGAGTTGGTTGAAACACAAAATTAACTTCCTCATGTCAAGTGCCTTTCTTTAATAATTATAGGCATTAAAATATAGCCTCAACAGAATTAGTGTTTGTGTAACAAAAAAACGAATATGCCTATGTATTGTGCATTCCTATGAAGTCCAATTTGCATCTTTCCCATAGAAACCCCCCAAACCGTAGTCCCATTGAGAGTAACCCTTTCTGTCAGAATCCTATCTGTTATGTGCCTGTGTTCCTTGACCTCAAAACCGATTTCCGTTTTTGATAGCTAAGCCCTTCCTGTGGCTGTCTGTCATCCCAAGTCCTGTGTAGAAACACATTTCCATTCTGCCCTGTGTGTTTTCTTTTGCATTTGTCTTCTTTCCCAAAATTGACTTTTTCCTACCTTGTGTTCATCTTGCCTTGGTGCCCTGCTTAGGAGTCTGTAAGCTTCCTTACCTCCTTGAGTATAGCAACACAAGTTTCTGTCCTATCTATCCCACAGTGTTTGTAAGCTGATGTGTGAGAAACAAGTGAAATCTGATTATGTCATTTTGCTCATAAATCAGGTTTTCGGTTTCTTTTCTGGTTTCCCATCTTGGGGTGGTGGGCTGAATTCTAAATCTGATGTGTCCCTCTTCATCCTGACTCCTTGCCACTGCCTTCCATCCAAAAAATTGAGTTAGCAGATGTTTGGGGTGAGTGTTGCAGGGGGAGTGCTTAACTTGAATGCCATCTGTTGTTTCCAAAAATTATTTTTATTCTGTTTGCTATTAAAGGTTTCTGTAAATTATGTTAGGAGTTTGAAATAATTGTGTTGTGGGAATCTTTGCATATTGTATTGTCACCACATTGATGGCTGCTGCCCAACTGTTTGATTTTGTTTATTTTTCATTGAACCATAAAATTAATAAATTGCATATTGATACACACTGGCCTGGTTCCTCGTCTACTTTGACACAGGGTGCTAGTGAAGGTGGGTACAAGATGGGTTGGGGGCCTACTCAAATAAAAGAACCCATGGTTTATTTAAGATAAAAAGCATTTTTATTGGCCACCACGCTCATTGTCAGGCGAAGAAGTCTCTGGCTGGAGTGTGCCGTGTCATAAAACCATTACACATGTTGCACTTTGGCCATTTTAAAATTACCCCTGCCGTGTATTCACAGCCAGTGCTGGCAGATGATTTTTTTTAATTGGAGTGGTTTACATTTTTCCCACCAATATGCAAGAGCTACAGAGCATATCAAGGGTACTCAAACCAACCAAAAAGTGTTCGGGACCAGGTGGGGCACTTCCCTGATTTTTGTTGTAACCCTTCTAGGCTCCATCACCAAAAAACTTGATGGCCCAGTTACCACAGATGCTATAAATCACAAGGGCTTCTGGGATAAAAATCTGAGGAACCCGGGAAATCTGACAAAGTGGAAGGGAGATTGTTTTGCATCAAACTAATGTCAGGATGGGTGAAACATGAAAGTATATTACCTAATCTTGAATGACCTATTGTCCTAATGTTACATGTAAAGGTCATGTTCGATGAAGCAAGATTCCCTATGGTTCACTCAGTGTAGTATCCAGAAAAAGTCACTCATGGTTTCAGGGACTCCCTTTCATGCTGGTGGGGAGTGTCTTCCAAAGACTTGGGTTGTAGCTCAGCGTCTATGATTTTGTCAGATCACCTTCTGTAACCTTGTCTTTCCCACCCTTTTTAAATTGATGGAGTGCCATTTTGCTCACACTTCATTTTGAGCTTAACTTGTCCAGAATTCATTGGGTGTTGTGTAGTATATTTAGATTGTGATGTTTCTGCTGCTTTATTTAGTGATCTGTTTTACAAATGAATGTGTAAATAAATGTATATTATTTTACTCAGAAACCTTGAGTCAGTGTTTGTTTGAACCATAGCAACTGCTGTCCTTTGTGTAACTTTTGATATGGCTCACTTTACTCTTGAGATAAGTCTGGCTGCTCAGCCATCGCTACCACTTTACTGTGTAGTACAGGCTTTGTACCAAAGGTGCACTTGTAGTCTTAATTGTGTGTGGTGTTCCCAAAGGGTGCTGTATATGATTCTGCCTAACACTGGTGTACGGTGATGAGGATAAAGTATAGCAATCACACTTAGAGTGCTGCTATTACCTTGGATCAACTAACCACAAGGCTAAACATCACTAAAAAACAAATTATAATCATGTTTGATATGGAAAGCTACACTCAGGAGACCCTCCTTAGTTACACTGTGGATCATATGATAAATCTGTGTAGAGAAAGGAATCTCTCTGTTAAAGGGAAAAAGTCAGAATTAATTGAAAGGTTGTTAAAGAAACAAAGTCTGGAGAGTGGGTCTGAAATACCGGACCCTCCAGCAAATGTGGAAAATGTTGAGGATGATAATGTGTCAGTTATCATGGATGAGTTAGATGAGGCAGATGTGTCTCCCAATGTAGGCCTTACTGCTCCTCTACCTGCTCAACAACATCAACCTTTGTCCACTGGGACCCCATCAGGTCCTACACTCAATCCTAAATTCATTGCTCTAGAAAAGATGAGGCTTGAATTGGAATTCAAACATATTAATGCTCAAACTGAACAAAAGCATCAAGAACTTACCTCAGAGAAATGGAATTGAATCTTGCAGTAGAAATGAAGAAATTGTCTATTGAAAATGCTTCTCTCCCAAGGTCTTCTAGGTCTTCCAGTCCTAAGACACCCCGTATGCCTAAAGAAATTGTTGCTATGTATGAGGCTAAGCTTGATATTTTGGATTGGTTGACAATGTTTGAATATAACCATGGGATTCAAGACATTACAGGAAATCAGTTGCTTCCTTGACTCTTCTCTAGGCTACCCACTCTTGCATCTGATGTTGTGATGGAGTTGGGGGAGATGGATAGGATGGATTATGACTGTGTGAAGCTAGCTTTATTTGCTAGATTTGGGAAGACCCGTTCCCAGTAACTTAAGAGGTTTAGGACCCTCAAAAAGCATGATGGTACCCCTTTGTCATGGCCACTTGCCCAGGAACACAAGAGTGGTACCATCAAGTGGAGGCACAAGGGGTTATCATGGGTCACACATGTCCCTTTTAGACATTTATACATGGGGGGCCTGGTTGGAGACAGACCTGGCGCCTATGCGCCAGGTTCATGAAAGTATTTAAAAAGGACATTTCCATTATGGGCAGAAGTGCTTACAGTGAACAGGAACTCTTTTCTCATGAGCAAGAATACTCTCATGAACTCTCATTTGTTTAACGAGTTTGGGTGTGGTCTCCATCTTCATCTGCATCTGCACGTGCATCTTCTAACTTGTAGGAGTGGCAGCGTGTGGCATGCAGAACGTTGCTAGGGGGCGTGGCCTTAAGAGCTCAGCTATTAAAGCCAGCCCAACTCCAAAGCACACACTTTGCGTTATTCTGCATCTCCGTGCAGCATAATGCTCACTGTCTCCTGGGATTCATCTTACCTGGAATTATCCTGCCATTTTCATCCTTGCTTGTCACTGGAGAATCCTGCTCTTACCTGTACGCTCCCTCCTGGCACCGTGGCTCACCTGCAAACATCTTGGAGCGCAGAAATCTTCTTCCTGGAACGGCGGCTCACCTGCAAAACATCTCAGAGCAAAGGTATCTTCTTTCTGGCACCGCAGATAACCTGCAAAACATCTCGGAGCACAGATATCTTCTTCCTGGCACCGCGGCTCACCTGCAAAACATCTCGGAGCACAGACATCTTCTTCCTGGCACCGCGGCTCACCTGCAAAACATCTCAAAGTGCAGATATCTTCTTCCTGGCACCGCGACTCACCAGCAAACACCCCGGAATGCTGATGGCATCATCTAGGCACCGCGGCACAACACACTCCATCCGACCTAGCAGCACCTGCAAAGAAAAGGCAGAAGACAAGGTTAGACACTTAACAGACATTACATTAAGAGCTCGCTGCCATTAGTCACCTGCTGCTGGACATCACACTTGCATCCATCTTCTTCTCAGCTGCGTGCTGCTTTTCCACCTATTTGGGAGAAAACGGAGAGAAACTTTATTCAGTGTAAAGCAACCACATTGAGAGCAATAACATCAAGACATTGAGAGGGAAAGGACAAATACTTTGAAAGAAAGCATAAAGAGGAAGTTAGTCGCAGCAGGACTGGACTAATACTCGTGAATCAGTGAAGCAACTAGATTCCACCAACAAGTGCCCCTGCCGGAAGTAGCAGGAAGGAGAGCTCATCATTCACATTAATCAGGTGAGCCTTATGGGCTGGTACGTGCCCACAGAAATCGCACCTTGGGTCAAAGGGGTTGGGAGATACCACAGTCACCTAAAAGCGCATTCACATTTTCCCATTTCCACGCAGGAGCAGTGCCACCAGTTTTCACCACCCCTAAATGATCCGCAGGGGACAAAACCGGAAGGGGAAGATCTAACAATAGGGAGGGCTGCAACCATGACCCAACGCCCCCGCAGAGACCAGGTGAGTGTAACAGAACGCAAAGCCTCAACAATTCTCTGCCTGGGCGTTATGGACACTTCTGAGACAGATCTGTTGGCCCAACTACTAGGGGAATTACGGGCTGAATTAAATGCCTCACAACAAGAGACCAGTGCATTAAGGTGGGACCTTATTGTAACTCATGAAAGGACTGATGATATAGCAAGGCAGGTGCTGCAGGCACAAGCAGGACAGGTTCCCTTGCCTTGGATAAACCATGCTGCTCCCCCACAACCAGCCACACTGGTTCAGGTAGTCCTTCCAGGGGCAGTGCCCTTAGCCCCACCTGAACGCTTCAATGGAGTCCTAAACAAGTTCCCCATATTCATGAATCAATGTCATCTATTTCTTATGCAGGCCGGAAGCCTTCCCCAATGATCCAGTCAAAGGGGGGTGCGGCTAAATGGCTACATGAGAGGACGGGTCCTTAAGGGGCTCCCGTAGATTTGACACCGATCCTCTGGAAAAGTGATGTTTTGAGGAGACCGTGCGTGCCTGCAGCATATCTATGGATATATGAACAATTGGGGCATGAATTGAGCACTAAGACAGATTGATCAGAAACGGGAGAGGAAAGTTACAGCCGTCAGTAAAAAGTTGAGTGCCTGTGGCTAGAAGACTGGCAAGATGCCGGACATAGCATAAACTGACCGCAGTGCTGATGCCTAAAAAGCAGGCTGGCATGGCTGAGACTGAGCCCGCCGCGGCCATGTGGCATATGTCAAGCCCAGCCCGTGAGCTGATGGAGGACCCGAGCGGAGCGGGGTCCTCTAGCCCGGAGTGGAGGTACCACGGCCCGCGACGCGTGGAGTAGTGGCAACGAAACTTTGCCGGTACCATTCGTGGGAGGCTGTGCGGGGCTGGAACAGATCACCCCCAGGCACGCCGCGACAGTGGAGTGCTGTGCAGGGGAGCAGCTGATGCTGTGTGTCCGGTGCTCTGTTGCGGGGCCTTGGGCAAGAGCCCCCACGTAAATAGCTATGAAAGGGGGATGGATCAACGGGCTGCCATGATAGAATCCCGGGATTGAGAGATCCTTATTGCACGTAGAACGGGGCAGATCAACACAGTCCACCCCAGGGCCCACACTAAATACCCGGGAGCACATATGAGGTAGTTCACACTGGAATGGGGTTCGGAAAAGGCGCTGAACACATTACCGTTGGTCAAGAAGCAGCGGGGTCCTGCCAGGGCTTTGAGTAGGTGCGCGTGGGGCCAGCAGATGCGCCAGAATACCAGTATCTGAGAGAGTTGCAGCACAAGCTTGAGTAGGTCGACTAAGCTAGCTTTGGCACATGGGAGGACACAGCCCATCCCAGGAGCAGAACAAGTAGCCGGCACATATCTCCGACGCGGCTTGATTGGGCCCAAACACCAGGAACAGTTCAATGTTACCTAGGCCGCAAGGCGAGAAGTTGTTGCGCCGGCCCACACCTTGTTGGTGCAGCATGATGTCCAATAAATCTATAAGAGTGAAGAGCAAGCAGCCCACGCTGGATGACTATGGCAAGACATCACCAGGAGCAGAAGGGGCTAGGAGCAAAGACAAAACCCCTGCTGGGGGTACAGACGCAATGGGCAGAAACCAGGAGGTCCTCAGCGCAATTGTGGACCTGAAAGTGGATTGAGAGACTGAACTGGGAATGGCCACGAATGAACTGAAGGCGGCACTGGAGCTCAAGGTTGGAGCGGTCCAGGAAGAGGTGAACCTACTTAGACAGGATGTCAGAACATTGGCAGAGCGCACCGGGGACTTGGAAGAGGAGGTGGCCCCGAACACAGCGGACTGCGCCACCCATAAATCGGAACTACATGCCCTAGTACAACAAGTGGGATACCTAGTAAACAGAGCGGAGGAAGCTGAGGGACGCACCCGATGGAATAATATCTGCATCGTAGGAATGCCAGAGAGAATTGAGGGGCCTAACCCCACAGAATACGTCGAAACCATGTTACTGCAGGAAATAACTGGAGGGGTGCTGACCCAGGGGTTTGTGGTTGAAAGAGTGAACAGGGCTCTGATGAGGAGGCCACTGCCGGGAAACCCCCCAGGCAAATGATTGCTAAAATCCTGAATTACCGGGATCGGGAAAAAATACTCAAATTTTTCCGGAAGGGCGGAACAATAGAAAAGGGGGCAGCGAAGATAACCGCATACCCAGACTACACCTTGCAGGTACAGCGCAGACGCATGAACTTTGGGGCTGTGAAAAGAAGACTGCGAGAAGCAGGCCACAAGTACATGCTGATCTACCCGGCCAAGCTGAAGGTGTTTCACAGGAACAGAACTTTGTTTATTGAAACTCCAGAGGATGCCATGGGGTGGCTGGACACGCAGAGCTGCCCCCAAGAATCGGGTATCCAGACGGGAGTTGGAGAAGATAAGTAATATGCGGCTGTGGCACCCAGGGTGACATAGCGCGAGACACTGGTCTGGTAAATAGTGCTAGAAATTGCTTATGGGTGGATGCTGTTTGGATTGCGCATGCATGCATGGCCCGATTGAACAGAAGAATTGTATCCATATTGCGGGGGCTCCTCGAGGCCAACCCCTGTACCCCCACAACGTTAAGCTTAGTTAGGTCACCAGTAGTCCGGTGACAACCTGCTGTTTTCCTGTCATCGGCACTCAGAGGCAGGACCAAACGCGGGTGGGCCTGAAATCCAGGGATGGAGCTGGGCACTTGTTGGAGTTGGATGGGCAGGGGGGAGGGAAGGGGTTGTGTGCAGTGGGTTGAAGTTGGGGAGGGGGGGAGGGGAGTTTGTTGGGTGTGGGAGGGACATGAGCCAAACTCTGTGTTATCAGGAGAGGAATGGGGAACTGGAGGGTGAGGCGAGATATCAAGCAAATGGCATTGGGTAGTCTTAGAGTCATGACCTGGAACGTGCGGGGCCTCAATAGTTACTTAAAACGTAATAAAGTAATGATGTATCTGAGGAGGATGAGGATTGATATAGCATTATTACAAGAAACCCACCACACCAAAGAGAAAATGGAGGTGGTCAAGAGGAAATGGAAGGGTAATGTCATTGGAGCCACATACTCAGCGTATTCAAGAGGAGTTGTCATATGGGTGGCACCCCATGTGCCATTTCAGTTGCTCCAGTAAACAATAGACCCGGAAGGTAGAATGGTGGTGGTGAAAGGGCTGCTGGAAAACCGAGAGGTGAACATTATAAACTTATAAGCCCCCAACCAGGATACTGCGGCTTACTTTAGGTCTCTATATGGTAGAATTAGTCCCCTGCTGGGTGGCACAATCCTATGGGGGGTGATTTCAACTGCACCCTGAACCCCATGATGGATAGATCAGACAGCAAGCCATACAAACCCACCCGGGCTGCTAAAGCGTTGGGGGCCCTGTTGACAGACTTTAAACTGGAGGATGTCCGGAGGCGGCTGTACCCAACAGATAGGCAATATTCACAGTACGCAGCGCCGCATGACCTGCATACTGGGCTGGATTATGTGTTTGCTGCTGCCGAGATAGAAGGAGAAATGGTGGGCGCAGAATATAAAGCCAGGGTGCTTTCGGACCATTCCCCTTTGTCCCTGGAGTGGTGGCACCATCCCCCTAGGGTGGTATGCCGACATGGAGGCTTAGAGCTGAGGCCCTACTGGATTCAGGATTCCGGAGGACCTCAGGGAGGCCATCACGGAATACTTTGACACTAACACTGGCAGCGTGCAATCTATGGCAACAGTATGCGAGGCATGCAAGGTGATGGTGCGTGGGGAAGCAATATCAACATCTAGGGGGCTCCAAGGAGGTATAGAACGAGAGTTGCAGAAATCTGAGAGGGAACTAGAGGATCTGATGCGTAGTGGGGGGACCGCCCGGGAAGACGGAGTAAAGATGACGGTGCTACAACAAGCCTGTGGCGAGCTCTGGGACAGGCTATGTAAGATGAATTATAAGAAGTACGTACAAAGGCAGCATGTGGGTGGAGACAAGCCGGGCAGATTGCTGGCCTGGCTATATAAAAATGAGACACTCTGACTGGTGATTAGAGAAGTCAGGGGTGAGGAGGGCCAGATCTGAGATACCCAAGAGGGGGTGAACGAAGAGTTCCTTAGATATTATAAATGCTTGTATGAGGACGCGGGTGGAGATATGGGTCAAGATATTCGGGAAACACTAGAAGACATAGGTCTGCCCACTTTAGACGACTTGGAACGAGCAGACTTAGATGCCCCAATCACCTCAGACGAACTGGAGACAGTGATCCAACACCTGCCCACGTGTAGTCTGCCCACTTTAGACGACTTGGAACAAGCAGACTTAGATGCCCCAATCACCTCAGACGAACTGGAGACAGTGATCCACCACCTGCCCACGTGCAAAGCGCCTGGGTCGGACGGATTACCCAGCGAATTTTATAAAGCTTACAAACAAGAGCTGCTCCAGCCGCTGCTGGCCATGTTTAATGAGGCTTACGATCGGGGAGGGTTGCCAGAGTCCCTACGAGAAGCGGTGATCATCCCGCTCTTGAAACCGGGTAAGCCAAACAAGGACTGTGGGTCTTATAGGCCATTATCGATGCTCAACCAGGACAGCAACATTTTCACAGCGGTTCTGGCCAACAGGCTCAAGCGAGTAATCGGCAAACTGATACACCCAGACCAAACAGGTTATGTCCCTGGCAGAAATATTACTGACAACCATAGGAGGCTACATCATATTATTGACCAAACGGAGGATGACCCAGGTGATCTGGCCATTGTGTCACTGGATGCGGTCAAGGCCTTTGATTCAGTGAGATGGCCATGGTTGATGGCGACCCTGAAAGCGTTTGGGATGGGGCCAGGGTACATGAGATGGGTCAAGATATTATACAGCTCCCCGATTGCAAGGTTCAAAACGGGCACCATAATCTCAGATAAATGGAGAATCAGTAGGGGGACCAGATAGGGATGTCCCTGGTCGCCCATTTTATATATCCTTGCGTTGGACCAGTTGGCAGTTTGCCTTAGGCACAATACGGAGAGGTAGGGATCCGCACGATGGGAAGCATGCACCTAGTATCATTGTATGCTGATGACATCCTTTTGTATTTGCGCTTCCCGGAAGAGAACCTAAAATATGTCCTGGAGGTGATGGAACAGTATGCCACCCTCTCGGGCATATCGGTAAACCCTGGGAAGTCCAGAGTGTTCCCCTTGGGGAGATATAAGGGCATTCCACTAGGGAAACGTCTGTAATGCTCACCTGGTATACACGGGGATGTCACTCAGCCTGTTCTGACCTCTTACGACCTCGAGCCCTTCCCTGGAGTCTACTCGACTGGGGACTGGGCCTGAAACACAGGATTGATAGAGTTTAACTCCCTATTGTCTCTGTGTGCTTAAACCCCTTCTTCCCCGGGGTCCAACCCTTCCCTTTGATCCACAGCTCACCTTGTTTTCTTGGAAAGAGTGCTCTCCGTCCCGCTTTCACCACAGGGGCGCATTGATTGATGCAGGCTTGATGCTGCCTAGTTACTTCACTGGCAAGAGTCCGACAGGTAAGTATAATGAGTATTTTGAACAGTTCTCTAACTTTGTTTCTTTCCTTCCTTAGATGATGGCCGGCGTCCGGGGATGGCGACGTGCTGCTGAGATGAGTAGCGCTGAAGGTGAGTGAGCGTGCTATGCACGATGCAACCGTTTCGTATTTGTATTGAACTGAGTTCTTTCTTTTTCGGTGTCTTTTAGGTGCCGCAACGTTTTCAGCGTGGATGTCAGTTATGAAGAAGAAATGCGGTGAGTAAGCACGGTATGCGGCGCCCATAGATGTTTCCACGCTAACCTGGAGTGTATTTTCCCTCTTGCAGATGGATGAGAAGTTCCGGAGACAGAGTTCCTCCAGAGCGGCTGGGATTCAGGTAAGTGTTTGAAGCTCGTACAGTCTTTAAAAATAAGCGAAGATTTGATGAATGCTTACTAATGCATTTTTTCTGTTCTTTTCCCTTTTCCTTAGGAAACAGCGTGCGGAATGGGAATGACACCACCGAAGATGCTCGCAGAACAGAAGAAGTGATGAATGATGGGCAGAAGCGCTGCAAGGTAAGGCTGTTCCTAACAGTGTTCTTGTTCTTGCAGGAGCTGAGCGCAGAAGAAAGATGCAGGCCTACTGGAGACCGATCCGAACATGGTGAGTGTCACACCGCAGGTGCAGAAAACACAAAGCATGTTTCTCAGCATGGGCGTGGCTTAAATAGTCTCTGGGTATCCCAGGTATCTCTGGGCTGAACCACACCCAAAAGACTAGATTGCACATGCAGTTCTGGGAACCGAAATATGTGGGGGCACCCATCTTGTCCCCATCAATGCACTACAAGTCCAATCCCCAATGTTATCCTATGAGAGTGAGTGAGTCTGGTGCCAAAAGCACCAACTCCGACTCCAAGTGGGTCTTTGGAGGGATGGATAGGCCCTTGAGGGCCATGTAGGTGATTGTGATCTGGCTCCAGCCTGACATCTTGGAGGGCTGGGGACATGAGGTGCAGGTATCATGACAACTGCCCATTTTGCAGATACCCTGGCGTATCGAGACATTTCGATACCTAGGCATAGATGTACACCATACGAGAGAGGCAGAGCATAAATACAACACGGAGAAAGCAGTTGAAGGTATTAAAAACAGCATGGTGTTTTGGTCCAGATTGCCCCTAGCCATGATGGGTAGAGCAGCTTTGCTCAAGATGGTTGTCATGCCCAGATTGCTATACGTTTTTGTGAATGTCCCGTACTTGATCCCCAAACGTTTTTTTTTTTAACTCCATAGCCTGTGCAGGGGCTTCATATGGCACAATTCCAGGAACAGGGTGGCCCTTTGTAAATGACAAAATTTGTGTAACAAGGGGGGCATAAACCTGAATTGTATTACTTGGCGGGACAGATACTATATGTAGCTAGGTGGTTGTCTGAGGAAGAATCGGCTGAAACCGGGCTTTTTCGGGGTGACTCTGCTCCCTACTTCCTAAGAGAGACAGTGTGGCTGCCTAAAACGAAAGTACAGGAGATGGCGAGATTGCTGGTGCTGGGCTGGGAGGTCTGGCGTAGAGCATGGCGAACGGTGGGTGAACCGGACCCGCTCTCTCAGCAGGTCCCGTTGGTGGCGCTATGTGAGGGAGACTCCCAAATGATGAAAGGGGCCTGCAGATACTGGGAACCGGTGGGCCTGGCCACCCTAGGTGATATATGGCAGGAGGTAGAGGCATTAGAATTTCAGAGATTAATGGAGGAGACCGGGGTGCATAAAGGCCAACATATTACTTATTCCAGAATCATGAAATGGGTGAGAGAAAGATGGCCTGAAGCAGTACTTGCAGAAAAACCGATGCCACCATAGAAACGATGTATGATATCTCAGAGGGGGGGGCATGAAATATCTCGGATATACGAGTTACTGAGCACAAAGGCGGGAAAGGAGTAGCTCTAACTGAGGCAATACTGGTAGGAGGAGGTGGGCGAACCCATGACGCATGGACAATGGGATAGAGCCCAAAGGTACGATAAGAAGGTGTCCCGGAATGCGAGACTTCAGCAGATCCAATTATATGTCACCCACAGAGCATATTTGATCCAGGCAGAATAGCCAGGTTGGGTGGCCCGGCAGCACAGAAATGTCTCAGGTGTGGGGAGGAGGAGGCAGGGTTGCTGCACATGTTCTGGGCCTGCCCGGAAGTAAAAAGGTTCTGGTCAGAACTGAAAACAAGATTGGCTGACAGAGGGGTGGCACTAGACATGGGGTCTGCTTGGGCATGCATGCTGGGGAGCTTTTCCAGGCCAAGTAACCTAAGGCATATTAGCAAGATGAAGGACTTGGCTTATATTTTGGCCAAGCGTAGAATTGCAATGTGTTGGAAATCGGCCCACCGGCATAGCGGCATAGATTGGAGATGTGGTGGGCAGACCTCTTGAAATGGGCAGAGGCAGAACCGGCTGCCTGGTATGAAGCATTCACCAGAGGGGGGGGGGAGGCTAATCCCCTGATGGCTTGGAGGCAATTGGTGACTTCAATGGTGAACCCCCCCCCCAGGGCGACCACGAAGTTGATGACATGGAAGAGATGATAATAGAGACGCCTGCAGACGCTCTGGTGGATGACATGGATACAATGGCTCAAGTTAATGGGGTGGGTGGGGGGAGGACTGAAGAGTGTATTTTATAATGTAACGTTTGAAGATTGATCACGAATGTCCTAACTGGTTGTAATGTTTGGAGTGTTGTTTGTTAAAATAATAAAAATAATTTTAAAAAAATGATCAAGTCAAAGTGGCATTTGTACTTTCATATCTAGGGGAAAATGCGGCGGACTGGTCAATACCATTAGTAACCCAAGATGATCCTCTGCTTCGGAACTTTGGGGGTTTCCAAAACAAAATGGAGAAATGATTTGCTCAACATGCTCAGGGACAAGCTCTGGACAACAAACTACTGTCACTCACAAATCAAGATCTATTAACCTACATTGCATTTTTCAATCGTCTCGTAGCTCAAATCAACTGGTCAGAAGTGAAAAGAACTACACTTTTTTATCTAGGGCTACGTGGGGAACTTAAGGATGTGTTGGCGTAAGTTATGAACCCACCTGTGGAGTGTGCAGACTACATAGACCTCACAGTGCAACTCGACCACAGGTTACAGAATAGGAAAATGGATCGAGCCAGATCAGAAGGGAGGACCGTTTTTGTGCGACCCTGTGAAACCCACACCAAAACATATGAATACTCGGAACCAATGCAAATCGGTGGGTTACAGAGTCCGCTAACCAAGGCAGAAAGAGAAAAAATAAGACAAAAACAACTTTGTCTATATTGTGGGAAAGCAGGCCATTTCCTCTGAGATTGCCCAGTGAAACCTCCCAAGAAAATGGTTGGGGCAACCGATAAAACAACAACAAAGAAGAAGAAACACCGGACTCAGGGAAACTCCAACGCCCGGCAAGCGTAGGGGTCCACTTTTTGAGTGAGAAAAAGGAATGCGCACAGACCTCACATCTAGTCCTTCCGGTACTTTTGGTAAATCACAAACAGCCGTCAAAAATACATGCCTTGGAGGCATACATTGACAGTGGGGCAGTAGGAAACTACATTGACCAAGATCTGGCAGCGCGGATAGGCCTTCCTCGTCAGCATAAGCAGAAATTGGAAAATGTCACGGCAGTGGATGGATCAAAGTTATCACCAGGCCCAGTGACACAATGCACCGAGAAAGTCAAGCTTCTTTTGCTGGATGGACACCAAGAAGCCATCATCTTTGATCTTATCAGTGCTCCTCAGTTCCAGTTGATATTGGGGATGCCCTGGCTAGAGACCCATAATCCTAAAATCAACTGGCGAAAAACGAGTTCTGACCTTTCCTCAAGACTGCGTCGGCACCTGCTACACCAAAGATATTATCAACCAGAGAACCAAGAAGAGTATCGTGTTGGACCTTACTAGCACCTACCACCTGAATACCACTGTTACCAGGATGTCTTCCAAAAAGAACAAGCTAGCATTTTGCCCCCGCACAGACCCTATGGTTGCCAAATAGACCTAATACCCAGAGCCCAAATCCGCTGCAGCCGGATTTATGCCTTAACAGAGCAAGAAAACCAACACCTTAAAACTTACCTGGATCAGCATCTGGCAAATGGTTTTATCCACCCATCCATGTCTCCTGCCTCCTCGCCCCTCTTCTTCATGCCTAGAAAGGAGGGGGACTTGAGGACCTGTATTGATTACAGAGCGATCAACCAGATTACTGTAAAAAAACGCTGTCCCTTGCCACTTATACCCGAGCTCCTGGATCAAGTGAAACACGCCCAGATTTACACCAAGTTGGATTTGTGAGGGGCCTACCACCTTGTAAGAGTAAAAAAAGGAGACAAATGGAAGACGGCCTTTCACACAAAGTATGGCCTCTTCGAATATCAAGTCATGCCTTTTGGGTTATGCAACGCCCCTGCAGCATTTCAAATCTTTATGAATGATGCACTCCGTGAGTTATTGGACATTTGCGCCCTTGTCTACATAGATGATATTCTCATCTACTCCAATTCCAAGGAAGAACATGTCAGTCATGTCCGAGCAGTATTGGAAAAGCTTCGACAACACCAATTATATGCCAAGCTGTAAAAATGTTTCTTCCATGTGACCGAAGTCAAATTTCTTGGTGTCATGCTCACACCGCAGGGAGTGCATATGGACACAAAGAAAGTAGACACAATCCTTCAGTGGCCCTCACCAACTTCCACGAAAGGAGTACAAAGTGTGCTCAGCTTTGCTAATGTCTACAGTCGATTCATTCTTGGGTTCTCGGAAATTGTTCACCCAATCACTTCATTGCTGAGGAAGAACAAGAAATTCCTTTGGTCCACAGAAGCTGAAGAAGCCTTCCAGAAACTGAAACTAGTGTTTACCATAGCACCGGTTCTTCGACACCCCCGTCCAGACCTACCATATGTAGTAGAAACTGATGCTTCAAACATAGCCATGGGAGCAGTGTTATCCCAAAGAGACCCGCAAACTGGACAGTTACATCCCGTCGCATTCTGGTCCCGCTAATTCTCGGCTCCCGAACTGACCTACGCAATCACAGATAAGGAACTACTGGCAATCAAAGTTTCATTTAAGGCATGGAGACATTATCTCCTTGGGGCACGACACACAGTCTTCGTCATCACAGACCATCGTAACTTACAATATTTAAAGACTGCCAAAGCGCAATCCTCACACCAACTCCGTTGGGCGCTCTTTTTCACAGAATACGACTTTATCATTACCTATAGACCTGAAGTGCTCAATGGAAAAGCAGATGCATTATCACGCATGAGTGAGGAAAAAGAGAACTTTACAGCATCCGATCCCATGGCCCTCATTCCTGTAGAACAAATTCAAACCACGATCGCTGTTACCATGTGTGTAGATGACTTAAAAAACAGTTTATAGTCACAGATCACTCAGGTGAAACAACAGGAATGGCTTTTAAAGGGAGACTGGTACACCACTGAGAACAATTTACCACATTTCCAAAGAAGGTTACATATCCAGGACAAGAAATTGCAAACTCAAATCATCGCAAACTACCATGATTCCTTAGTGGAAGGACATCCTGGAATAGCCAAGACACAGACTAAGGTAAAACAAAACTATTGGTGGCCCAATTGGAGGAAAGACGTTGCCTGATTTCTTACAACTTGTGTTGTTTGTGCACAGCACACATCTCGAAAGCAAAACCCTGCTGGGTTACTACGACCATTAATGATTCCACCAGCACCTTGGCATACACTATCAATGGACTTTATCACGGATCTTCCTCCCTGCAATGGTTACAACACTATCTTAGCCATCACAGATTTATTCTCAAAGATGGCCCATTTCATATCTCTGAAAGGACTTCCAACTGCATCGACTCTCGCCACTGTATTCTTGGAACAAATTGTCCGGTTACATGGATTTACATCAATCTTGATTTCGGATTGTGTGACACAATTTGTTTCCGCCTTTTGGAGAAGGTGTTGTGCGATTGCCAAAATCGACCTCTGGTTGTTCACTAGCCACCACCCTCAAACCGATGGACAAACTGAGGGCACCAATCAGATGCTAGAACAATATTTAAGATGTTTGCTTCAGCACTCTCTAAACTCCTGGAAAGACATACTTTGGGTAGCCGAGTATGCCTACAACAATTCAGTTCATACAAGCATTGGGCAAACCTCATTCTATACTCTACACGGGAGACACCCATGGACATCAATGTTTGATCCACCCGACACGTTGGAAATGCCAGCAATAAAAACCTTACACAAATCCATCACTCAAGTTCTTGAAGAAGCAACAGAACAATTGAACAAGACCAAAGAAAGACAAAAACTGTTTGCTGACTGGCACCGAAAAGAAGCTCCCAATGACCAGATTGGAGATAAATTCTGGTTAGCATCCAGACACATACCTTTGAAAGGACCATGGGCCTTCCACCCCAGATATGTGGGCCCCTATACTATCAAAGCGATAATCAACCCTGCCGCCATGAAATTTGAGTTACCATCGCACATGAAAATCCACCCGGTATGCCATGTTTCACTCCTTAAACCCATGAAACCACACACACAGATTAATTCTCCGCCAGAGCCTGAATTACTAAATGGGGAACCGAAATACGAAGTTAAGTCTATCTTGAATTGCAAGGTGGTTCGATCCAAACTGGATTACCTAATAGACTGGAAAGGATACGGACCCCAAGATCGAACCTGGGAACGCAACAAATATGTTCATGCCCCTCGACTGGTCAGGCAATTCCTTCGTAATAACCCCGCCAAGTCAGGGCCGGGAGGAGGATCACCCTTGAGAGGGGCCTTGAGTGGAAGTGCCGTCATGGCCACTTGCTCAGGATCACAAGAGTGGTACCATCAAGTGGAGGGAGCAGGGGATATCATGGGTCACGCACGTCCCTTTGGGACATTTATACATGGGGGGCCTGGTTGGACACAGTTCTGGGCCTTTGGCGCCAGGCTCATGGAAGGATTTAAAAGGACAATTCCATTATGGGCAGAAGTGCTTAGAATGAGTGCAGACATCTTCTTCCTGCCACCGCAGATCACCTGCAAAACTTCTTGGAGTGCAAATATCTTCTTCCTGGCACCATGGCTCACCTGCAAAACATCTCAGAGAACAGACATCTTCTTCCTGGCAGCAAAGCTCACCTGCAAAACATCTTGGAGTGCAGATATCTTCTTTCTGGCACCGGAGCTCACCGGCAAACACCCTGGAACGCAGAAAGCAGCATCTAGGCAACTCGGCACCACGCTCTCCATCCGAACTCGCACCACCTGCAAAGAAAAGGCAAAAAACAAGGTTAGACACTTAACATGCATTACGTTAAGAGCCCCCTGCGATTAAAACCTTGCGCCTTCCCAAAAGCCATCACGCACCTGTGGCTGGACATTGCGGTCACATCAATCTTCCGCTCAGCCATGTTCCATGCGCCTCCACAGCTGTGGTTAGGCCGCATATCCACCTATTTGGGAGAAAACAGAGAGAAAAATTATTCAGTGTAAAGCAACCACATTGAGAGCAATAACATCATGACATTAAGAGTGAAAAGACAAAGACTTTGAAAGAAAGCAGAAAGAGGAACTTAGTCGTAGCCGGACTGGACTAATACTCGGGAATCAGTGAAGCAACTAGATTCCATCAACAAGCGCCCCTGCAGGAAGTAGCAGTACAGAGAGCTCATCATTCACATTAATCAGGTGAGCCTTATGGGCCAGTACGTGCCCACAGAAATCGTACTTTGGTTCGAAGGGGTTGGGAGATACCACCGTCACGTACCAGCGCATTCACGTTTTCCCATATCCACGCAGGAGCAGTGCCACCAGTTGTCGCCGCCCATAGCTGATCTTCAGGGGACGAAACCAGAAGGGCAAGATCTAACACCAGGGAGGGCTGCAACCATGCCCCAACACCCCAGCAGAGACCAGGTGAGTGTAGCACCCTTGGGCTACCTGGGTATGTGAATGTTTGAAAAACTTAGATGGCTGGGTTAAGGGTTACAGAGTTAACACTTATGAAGGTATGAGAAATCTTGTTATGCTGGTGTCAATATATGATGCCTGCTCTCCTGAGCTCAGGGTGCAGCACTTGGCTGATTCTAAGGAGATAGATTCAACGAAGTTAGCTAAGGCTGCTGACTTGTGGGTTTCCAATAGGGATACTCACAACGATTCTGGGGCAACTCAGAGAAGGATGAGGGGAAGCAGCCAAAGAAAGAAAGCAAGGAGAATTCCAATACCTCCCATCCAGAAGAGGCCCCGAAACATAACCAGGGTAAGCCGCATGGGAAACCAAATAGGGCCAGTGAATCCTCTGGTGCCCAACCAGAGGGAGGTCAGCAGAAACCCCCATTCCAGAGAGCATTTGGTAAATGCTATGGGTGTGGGTCAACTGACCATGTGAAAGGAGATCCCAGGTACAAGGGTAAACCTGCAGGTATCAGCACTGCCTCCTTAGCCTTCTCCCCAGAGGAAGAAGTACAAATGGCTAGTGCCCACTTTCAACTATTTGCTGAAGAACCCTTGGGTCTTCAAGAAACAGTATCCTTAGAGTCCATGGGCTTGGGTAGAAACATAATATGAATGTTTACAACTCCATTCCAGAAAACTCTAGAGGGTATTATATGGACGTTGTTCTTGTGAATGGCTAGGATACTCCTGCCAGGAGAGGCACTGGAGCCAGCAGAACAATAGTAGATGAAAGCCTCATCAAGCCTGAGGATGTTGCTAAGGCACCCAAAGGCCCCACTAAATCCTCTGGAGGCCCTGTCCAGTTGATTCCAATTCTACCAGCTCTCATTCAATGTAATAATATGACAGTGAGGATTTTGGTCAGTGTCCAGAATGAGGTGCCTGAGAAAGTCCTGTTGGGGAATGATTTAAAAGCTCCAGGAGTAGTATCCAGTACCCCCAGGCCTCCCACTGAGAGAAAACAGAACCAAACCAAATTGGCTAGAGAAGCAAACCTTAAGAGACCACTCTGAGCCTGTGGGAACCTCTACAGAGAACCCCCCTGCAAGCTGTGGTGTTAGTAAGTTGACCTCTAACCCAGGCAAATCTGAGACTAGTATAGTAGGGAAATGGAAGCCCCAACCAAGCCCCAACATTGCCCATCCAATGGTTATGTTTTTGACCCCCCTGCTCCTGAGGAAGAGGTGGATAGACAAATGTAACCCCTCTCTAGGCCTGTGAGAACTGGTAATTCTCAGAGCTGGTGGAAAACCAGAAAACATAGGTCTATGGCTAAACCCCTTAAGACTGCTGGATCTTCTACTGAAGACTCCAGTGTAAATCCTAATGTTAGGAGAGAAACATCTAAAATAGGTAAGGTCAGATCTCAGAGAAATTGGCAGCAGGTACCTTGCTTGACTACAGCCCCTCCAACCAAGATAACTAATTCCCAACCTGCTCTTGTGAGGTACCATAGAGGCCCCTCTAGATCTAAGGGATTCCTTTCTAAGGACCACTTGGAAAGCCTATTGTAGGTTCAGAGGTTGTTACAACTTCTGTGGGTCTGTTAGAACAGATCCCCTATACATTAAAAAAGAGAGATGTACCACAACAGGTTTGTAGGTCATATAGTCTACAAATAAAAAATAGATTCCTAGCAAGGGTTACAAAAGGTTGCTGGTGGACTCAGCAGGCCATTTAACCGACTTGCAACAGGAGATCCTTCCTAGTGGGGATTATATCCTCCTGTCCCTAAGTCTGGGGGGTGAGTGTTAGGGAGAATTCTCCATAATGGCAAATTCTCTTACCTACTGAGTCCCTCAGCAGCTTTGCTGGATTTCTAGAATTTTTTTTTTTCACCTAGTAAGAGTGAGAGCCTTTCTTCCCACTCTTACATGTTTTTTGCTGTGTGTTTAACATGTTTGTGTTCATAGACTGTGGAGCCTCACCTACTCCATAGGCATCAACTTTTTACTGTGTGTCAAACAGCACCTTTAGTGCAGTGACACAGGGTTGTCTTTTTCAGACTTCACACTCCAATTTCTGGGACTGACTACTGTCTCACAGAACTTGTAAAGTTGCCATTGACTTTATTAGCCTTTTTAAAATCACAGACCCAGTACAAATTATCTTCCATAGAGTACTGGAAAGGGTTAATAGTTATCCCTTTTTGTCTGTCTCTCATGGAACATTATTTTGTTCCCCTTTCTTTAAGATTTGGCTGGTGGCAGTGGTATCTACCATATTCCTACAGCAGGTCTACATAAATAGCCTTGGTACTGTTTTAGGCTAAATTAGTAGCCTCAAACTTAAATCCGCTGGACCCCATTTACTTTCATTTCATTCCAGTTGGGTTTATTCGCCATTTCTTTTTGTAAAGGTCTTTGTCATGTTTTACTCTGCGTGCCAAACCAGGTTTGGCTCCTTTGTTCGCCGTCCTTTGGCGGGCTTCTGCACAGAAGTCCTCCTTAGGCGCTTGAGAGTCTGGGTAGACAGGATGTGAGGAAGGGGTTTTAGGACCACTGCACAGGGTCCCCTTGGAAACCCAGTTCGCACTCTTGTTTGATTGGCTAGGTGACTGTCCTGACAGGACAGCCACCCTGCTGTGTGATTGACAGCCAGGCTGTGTGAATGGGAGAAAACTCCATAAAAAGCAGGTCTCTGGGACTTGGAAGGCAGAGTAGCCACTGGATCGAGACAACCGAAGAGAAGCTGAAAGAAGATGACCACTACCACGACTGAACCTCCCGGTGAAGCCCTGCTGCGCGTCCGAATCTCCGAACTTCGACGACAGAGAAGATCTGCAAAGAATCTTCTTCCCTTGAGCTGGTGGGACCAACCAGTTCACCAAACACCAAGCAAGACCTCCCTCCCCTGGTCGAATTTGCTGTACACTGCTGCAGTGACCCAGGTAGCCAGGAGGACCAGACCCTGTTTGGGTTTTATGGAGCACACCTTTTATTTGTTGCTTTGCTCTGCTGCTGGTTTCTTCCCTGGGCAGTGCAGGACCCTCCAGTCTTCCTCCTTCGTGTCAGTCCGACAGTCGCTTCAGGAACTGTGAGCCTGCAGGACCTGCCAGGAACTTCGGCCTCAGCTACAGCATTCTTCTGCTTCTAAGGTATTGTTCAGACCCGGTTGTTCATTCCGTCCGACTGCAGTGAACGTGTTTTAAATCTTTTGTCAATCCAAGGGATTGTCCTTCTCTAGTCTTTTAAGTAACTTTTCTTCCGTCCAACTTCTTTTCGAACTCTTGGCAAAGACTTGACCGGGAAACTACTCTGAACTGTGTGATCCTCTGCAAAGACTCTGAACCATTAACATTGGCCCAGGCCTATTGATTTGAATCCTCGTTGTAGCAAGCCTTTTCTGGATTTCCCTGCCTACTTACTTGTTGGTGCTGATAAATTTTGGACCTTGTCTTTCCCTCGCTTTTTAAATTGATGGAGTGCCATTTTGCTCACACTTCATTTTGAGCTTAACTTGTCCAGAATTCATTGGGTGTTGTGTAGTATATGAAGATTGTGATTTTCCTGCTGCTTTATTTAGTGATCTGCTTTACAAATGAATGTGTAAATAAATGTATATTCTTTTACTCAGAAACCTTGAGTCAGTGTTTGTTTGAACCATAGCAATTGCTGTCCTTTGGTGAACTTTTGATACTGCTCACTTTGTTCTTGAGATAAGTCTGGCTGCTCAGCCATAGCTACCACTTTACTGTGTAGTACAGGTTTGTACCAAAGGTGAATTTGCACTTGCACTTGTAGTCTTAATTGTGTGTGGTGTTCCCAAAGGGTACTGCATATGATTCTGCCTAACATCCGGTAGAGTGGAGAATGCAGGATTTGTGGAGCTATGTGTTAGGGAGGAGCCATTCCTTGAAGAGGAAGGTCTTGATCTCTTTCCTGAATTGTAGAAACAATGGAGCAAGTCTGATGTTGACGGGGAGGAGGTTCCAGAGTCTTGGAGCATAGACAGAGAAGGCCTGTCTTCTGTTTTCTTCCTGTACTGTCAGAGTCCAAGTCTGCACATGTCAGGATTTGAAGATGATACAGCTTTTCAACAGGAGTGAGTGCAGTTCGATGAGGTTGGGTGATGTGGTCCTTTAATGAGTCTTGCTATATTATGCAGGACACATTTCAGAGGTACCTGGGTAGTTGTCAGAAGGCCTTTCAAAAGGGCATTGCCACCAATCACGTGGGAGAGGACTAAGGCTAAGACAGTGGATTTTAATTTGTTTTCTGGGATGAAGGGCTTAACTTTCTGCAGGAGAGAGAGGTGGTACCATAATCTAAAAACATACACGCACATTAATACAAATACATGGGGAATTCATGACTCTCAATATAGTGGGCTTTTACAAATGAATCAAAACCACCATCATTGGGATTGTGTGCAAGGTGAGTTTTGACTGTAAAGTAACTGATTCTGTGAGGTTTGAGAAGCCAGGGGAGGGGATAATAAGTAACTCGTAAACCTTTGCTGTCAGCGCAGCAGAAGGAACTGGCCATGAGATTTATGGTTTGATCAATAACACGGATGGTAGAAGGTAATCTCCTGATGAATGGGAGTGTGATAGAAAGGGTTTTCATTGTTCATTTTAGCTAGCAGTCAAACACTGATTGAGCCAATGCCCAAGGCTTAACTAATAAGAAACCAGGAGTTGCAATTATATTGTCAGATGTGCTATGTGCGATAAATCGGCAGAGTATTTAGATTAGAATGTTCCACCAATGACCTCGGGAATTAGATAGCATCACTAACTCAAAGAGAAATCATTTACCCCGCCTTCCTCATATCGCTGGGAATATTCATGGGAACCATGTACAAATCTAGAGTTAGGGTTTAAGGGGATTAGGCCAGTTATTTCTAGTAATGAATTAGGTTTCAATACCAATGTTTAACCATGTGCTGATGTCATGACCCACAACAAACGAATCCTAAAATGAAGTGTGTTATGAATATGATCTGAAGATGACTATTAAGATAAAACTGGCCAATGAAAACAAAGCAATTCGGAAAAGAATGGATTTCTTTGAAGAGGTTTTTGTTCAACCATGTTTGGGGTGTGGATTGCAATACAGTATCTGGCAGTGTTTTAACTGTTGCAAAAATACATAAAATATGTGAACTGATTTGTTTTGTTGAGACTTTAATTTCGTCCTGCAACACCATTGAACTGCTCACCAAATAATTGTACAATTAACTTGCTTTACGTCAACCGTGTACTCAGTGGTGGACATATTTGGGTTAAGGTGATTAAAGGACTGATCCACGCATTTTGTGTCCCTGGTTTAGGCCAAAGGCTTTCTGGGACGCTGGTGGTCTCCTGTCTGCACCAGTCAGATGCAGCAACTCACTGCAGGGACCAGTGTTCCATGCACATGAAAAAGAGGTTTGCGGATGCCATATTGGTTAAAGGTCCGTATGCTCCCCAGAGATGTGTGGCCCAGCTGGGCAGGACGACTTGACGGAACACCACATCAGAGCATTTTGGGTTTATGTGAGTGCATGTAGGGGGTGGAAATCAAGAGGGGAAATAGAGGTAAAAAAGGGTTGTTTATTTGATTTAAGTTTTTTTGTAAGTGTAGACTTGCAGTGTTGGTGTGAAATTAGTCAAGATTGGATTGGAAAAGTATATGTTTTTGATAGAGTGGTTGTACTGTTCTGTGTTTTAAGTCCTATATATTTTGTACCTAGTGTGTTGTTTTACAGATGTGAGAGGGAGTATCTTAAGCCTGTACGCCCAATGTGAGTCTTGTCCTGATACCCTTTAGTTTGCTGGTCTGGTTGGCTGGAGCCCTCACCTGAAGGTGGGGTGATATCTTAGGGTAGATTCAACCATAGATACCTTTCTGAAGTATGCCTCAATTTTTTTGGTTTGTCAAAGTAGTGAAAGGGAAACTTCCTGTGGTCAGGAAAAGACTGTTTTGTAGTAGAGAAGGCCACACTAGTGATAAAGAGTGTGACAGCAGCAGTGCTGTAGTGAACACATTGCACCCCTCATATGCTCGAGTGGTGGAGATATCTCAGAAATATTGGCCAGCAAGTGTTTTGATGAGATGCTCTCTTTTTTTCTAAAAGTGAGAAGTAGAATTGAAGTAAGTAGTTGAGGGAAGTAATTGGGGTATGAACATGTATGGTGAGTGATTGAGGGGAACAACTAAGGAATGGGGTAGGGGTAAAAAGGGGGTTAATTGGCTAAAAATATTTTGTGCCACAGGTTTGACTTGTCATTTTGTGAAATTATTATTTGATAACTTGGGGACAAGTATGCAAACTCCATTGATTCATTTGTGCCAGTTGTTGCCAAGCTATGATGCTAACATTCTAAAATACCACATGGAGGGAACCTATTATACCGGGATATTGGAGAGCATGCATACCTTTTTAAGTACAAAGCACAGTGATCAAAGTTAGGGAAGCAATTAAACATCTTGGAATTCTGTTGGTACCATGCTCCATTGAGTGCTAACCTTTATCGCCCACACAGGGGTGCACATGATTTTCCCTAGCGGCCACACTACTGGTTGTAAGACAAATACAGTTAACAGCTACATCAGTTTATCAGTTACGATTTCTAAGAATTGGATTTTGTGCAAAGTAGAGGAAACTGGAAGGTAACTCCTTCAATGGTTAGTGCTGCAGAGAGGTTAAAAAGTGAAAGCGGGAAGGGGATACTTCCCCTGACTGCTAAGTTAGCAGATAGATAACGGTGGAAGAGCAAGAACTATTGAAGCTGGCAGTCAGAAGAGTGGATGAAGGATTGAAAACGAGAGAGGAAGAAGCGCTGAGGCCTTTTCCTGCTAGAATAGAGGATAGGCTTTGATGAGTGGTAGAGACAAAAGAGGCGGGAAAAAGAAGGAAGTGCTAAGACTAGTGGAGCAAGCGGTATTGTTCCTATGGTGGCAAAGACATGAAGAGATGGAGGAAGTGAGAAGAGAGGTAAGGGATGTAGAAGAAGGAAGGTGGATACATGGGAAGCTTTTTGTTATCGGAACAGTTAAGGTGGATATGGAGAACAAGGATTGAGACACAGGTAAGGGGTTTGAGCAGGGAGGACGGAGAAGGTACCCTATGGTAGTGCTGATCATGCTTCCATGCCTTTAGAAGGTTCAGGGGATGTGGTAGCCGGGGATGTTGCAGGATGGGAGTCATATGATGAGCAGGGAGAGCAGGGCATAGTCACCATACCTCCCACTCCAGTAGTTGTAATAGAAAGCACACCATGGAACCACAGGATACAACACAGTACTCAAATGGCTGTAGCAACTAATAGGGGAGAAAAGAGGGGAGCACCAGAAAAAAACAGGTATAATAGCTCTGTTCCTCCAGAATGGTCCGGGAAGGGCATATTATATTCCTTGGTCACTCCTGGACAGGAGTAACTTGATGAAGGCACTCCCTTCACTCACTTTAGGGGCAGAAAAGTGGATGTATGCATTAGAGAAACACACTGGGCCTCATTAGAACTGTGTCACTCTGGTAGCAACAGTGTCGGTAAGCCTACCGGAACCGTTGTTACCGGACCAGCACGGTACGACTCTGTAAGGGGGTGCCGTCCCGCCACCATGGTCAGACCTGGTGGGAGGAAAGCCACCCGCCCGCAGAGTTTCATGGAAGCACCGGCAATGCTATCAACGGTGGCGGAGCTTCTGTCTTCCCCATTCCCATTGAGTTATATTGGACTCAATGGGAATGGGGACTAACAGAATTACCTGCGCGTGAATTCCCGGCCACCGGGGTTGAGATACCCTGATTTTACCGGGAAGTCAGGCGCCAGTAATTTTATTCAGGTCTGGTGGGAACCCGCTGGTTTTAACGGCAGGGTTACTACCAGACCCGTAATGAGGCCCACTGCCGGTGTCATGTTGGACATAGGGGGCATAAAAAGCTTATTCAGTGCCCCAATGGGGGAGCAGTCAGATGAGCTTTGGAAGAGAGTGAGGTATCCGGGAGTTCAGTTGGATACAAAAACACATGATGGAGCAGCTTTTAATAGTCTTAGGTCTCTGGTATGGGGGCCTTGCAGATTATGTATCCCGATACACCTGATATCAATTTATTTTTAGCTAAGACAATGACATTGGATGATGATCCTGCCAAACACATCCAGCTAATTCAAGAGATGTGGAAAACAGAAATAGGAGAAGCATGGGACAAGAATGTGGCAATTTGTTTACCTTATGCTGAAGAAGTCCAGCACAATTTAGATAAAGTGGTAGGCATGGAAGCCAAGGGTTAGTCGGAGATCCAAGCACATATTGTGCATTTTTGCAAAAGAAGACAAGAACAATAGAGGGAGAGTGTAGAGCAGGCACACAAAACAGAGGCTATTCTTGTTCAAAAGAAATTGGAAAAGATGTGTCTAAAAGGGGCAGTAATTATGAATTCTATGGAGGGACAGCAGGGGCAATTGGGACAACAGGGACACATTGAATTGGGAATGACATAGGAGTGGATGGACGGTCTATCCCTGGTGCCAGGTGATGAGAGGGTTTCTGAGGCGCAGTGGAGGATTTCCATGTAAAAGTGGGTCATTTGGCGGCTTCGGGGGGAACGGTTCCTCGGTTTAATGAGCCAATGGAAAACAGTTATTGAGAGTTCTATGGGATTCAGTGTTGGTTCTGTGGAAAGTTGGGACACGTGTCACAGGATTGTCCTGAACGGACACAGTTTTTTAACATGGAGGGCTTGATCCTGCCATGTTCACGGGCTCTGTGCAATAGCAGCAGGCACGGGTTGAAAAGAACCCAGTGACTGGGGTTGCACAAACCTTTGTGAACCCACCATCCATGCCAGGACAAGCATCAGTACAGACATGGGACAAGAATCCTTTACCCAAGGGAACAGTTACTCACTACACTGGAGCAAGTGTTTTCGGGGGAAATCCTTTTTCTCTCCCTAGTGCTAATATATACCAGGAGTAGAAGAGCCCAGAGGGTCTCTGATTGTCTAGTCCTGTCGATTACCACCAATCCAGAAGATGAACCCCGGATAGCTGTGCAGGTAGGTGACCAAACATTCTCATTCATGGCTGACACAGGGACTACAAAATCTTGCATCAATAAATGTGAGATACCCTTGTCAGGCAAAATGATGAACACAGCTGGAGGAGACCCCTAAGAGGACAGAGTGAAAAAGAACAGTGCCTCCGACATTGCATTCAAAAGATATCAGCAGCTCTCCCGGGTGAACAGCCGAGTTGGGGATGTGAAGCCGCAAGAGTGGTATCGTCCTTGGCTCCCAAATCAAGGATACAAACAAAGAAACCAACACAGCCTGTGAGTTGAAGTGGGCAAGTGAGGAATAATAGCAATACAGTATAACAGAGTGGTCCATCATAGAGACAGTGCCCAAACGAATGTCTCTGTTGAGCGAGTACTGATGTGAGCCTAAAGGATATGTACTGTGTTTGGTTGCAAGGCAAGAGAAGCCTAAGGAAAGTGAATCATATTGAGTTGCAAAGTGAGAGATCTGAGCCCGACTAAGGGAGAATTGTGATGAACTGTGTTGATTGAGAGGTCCGAATAGTGAACTGTTAAGTCGAAGTGGTCCTGCAGAGGTTTATGGAAAAGCCTTGCACATTCGAAAGTCTTCGACATCAGTGAAAGGTCCGAGCCCGAGGGAGGGACACCTGGAACATGAAATAAGTTAGAGGAAAGGAACCCCTAACAAATGTGAATTAAGCTTGGGGAAGGGAACCCCTACAAGTGCGGTGATTGTAAGGCCAAACCCAGCTGAGGGAGATCTGTGTTGAATCAGGTACCTTTTTGCTTTGAGTGGTTAGAGCCTGACAGAGGGAGACGTAGGTAAAACTTTTGTTGAACTTTGATTTATTGAGAGGTCTGAGCCTGACAGAAGGAGACCTATGTGAACTTTATGCTTTTAGAGATCCGGGCCCGACAGAGGGAGACCTATGTGAACTTTTTGTTGAACTGTGAAAGAACTTTGTTGAACTGGAAAACTAGTCACTTTAACATGGACAGCCAAGCGGGCCTCAACCCATGTTTTGAACTGCTTCATGATAACCTGAACGAAAGTCTTCTTGCCTATGAGGGGCCATCTTTTTGCGTGCTGTCCAACGTGGAAAGGAGAGTTGACTCAGCAATCTTGATGATTTATGTTATAACAATGATTTTCCTTTGCGTACATACTCCCCTTTACACACTTTTTAAAAATAAGAGATAGGGCATCCATTAGCTTGTTGATATAGGCACTTTTTATTTTTACAGTCATGATTAGGTCTTTGTTATTTATTATTTGAGGGTAAAGTGTGCTCCCATCTTTAGATATAGGGCCAGACATCAGATTTTCCAACTCTTGTTGTTCATTAACACCCTTGAACCTTGCATCTCTTGTGTCTGCCTTCACTTGTGATACCATACCTCCCTTACAATACCCAATAAATAAAAAATAAAGTTTCTTTATGGGGTGATGGTTTTGTTGCATTGGGTCCCGGGGATCAGAAATAAGGCCTGGCGGGTACCATTTGAGTTCTCTATTTGGTCTGATGTGCCACTGGAAGTAATGCCAGGTGCCATTGATGTGATTCTATTGAGACTGTATTGATCAAGAAGAACATGATGGGTTTCTCAGGCACAGATGAGGAAGGTGGAGAATGGCACACAGTTCTGTTCATTGATCTGACCTCGTCGCTGAGGGATGTGTCCGATGAGCAATTGTTCAAAGACACTAAAGACACAGGAGAGATGATCTTTGAAATTGGAGTGCATTGCCAGATAGTGATAGAGGAAAGGGAAGTACCACAGATGATGCTCATCATTCAAAATACATCGTCAAATTGGAAGGAGGATTTGGGTAAGGTGCCAAACCTTTTGTGGACCAGCAAACCTCATGATCTGGGGCTGCTAAAGGGTGTTGGAGCAGTGAGGATAAAACTGAAACTCACTGTTATATTACTGCGGGTTAAGCAGTACCCCGTGTCTATGGAGGCGGACAAAGGGATTTACGAGACCAGTATGGCACTGTTAAAGCATGGTATAATACAACCTACTGTGTCACCATGCAAAATGGCCATCTACCATCTGAAGAAAGCAAACGGGTCCAGTTACAGGATGGTCCAGGAATTGAGCTCTCTCAATAATATTGTTGAGGCAGAATTTACAGTGGTACCAAATCCTGCCACCATTTTCTGTAACATCCCTACTGGGTCAACCCACTTTACTGTGATTTACTTTCTCTGTTCCCTTAAACCCTGATTCTCAGTACCTCATGGCGGTTACGTATTGTGGTCAGAGATTACAGCACACAAGGTTGCCCCACGGGTGCTGCAAGTCTCCAAGTGTCTTGAACAGTGTGGTTAAAATGGATTTTGGGAATATACACAAGTCCAGTACCATAATTCAGTACGTCGATGAGCTATTAGTCTGTAATATTTCAGAGGAACAGTGTCGAGGAGACTCAATAACTCTCGTCACCCAGCTCTAGAAGAGGGGCTATAAAGTGGAAAAAGAAAAACTGCACTACTGCCAGACAGACGCCTGAAGGAAGAAAGGTAATCCCAGAGAGAACCACTGCAGTTCAGAGCATGCCACAGCCAGTTACGGTGAAACATGTACAGCAGCTTTTGAGGCTCTGCAACTATTGTAGATCATGGATCTTCGATTACTCCCGTTATGTGTGTCCCTTAGTACAAGGACTCAAGGAAACACAGAAGGTGAAATGTCTGATAGAGTGGTCTGAGGGAATGGGGACTTGCTTTTGAGAATTCAAAACCTTGATCAGCAATACTCCGGTATTGGTGACCCCTGAATTACAAGAAGACATTTTATTGGTTTTCCCATTCGAATGGATAGGTGATGACAGTGGTCCTAACCAAGCAAAAATCGCTAGGCCACACACCTTAAGTATATTATAGCGGAATCATAGACCCAGTGATGCAGGGAAAGTTCCCTTGTGATCAAACTTTTGCGATTCAAATTTCTTCGACCATTACTATTGGTTGCCTGGTGACATTGTACATGAATCATGCACTTTTTTGCAATCTTAGAACATTTTAAGTCCACATGAATGACTCAGTGTATGAGGTAATTTTGTCAAATGCATTGATTCATCCTGTGGAATGTCAACTACTCAATCATGTGACATTTGTAGCTGAGCCAGTTCATTCATGATTGTGCCATGTATGAGGATGAAAAGAGGAAAACGCAGTGAATGTGAAAGAGGATGCTCTGGAGAGGTGTTAAGTGATTGTTGTTGGCAGGTCTTCAACCATCCTCCAGGAGATGGGTGAGAGGAATACGGGTGCAGCTGTTGTCGATCTTGTGGATGAGGAGTAATGGGTCAGACTGAAGAGAAGGTTGCCTTTTCATTACACTGTACAAGCAGCGGAAATGGTGGCACTTATAGAGGAGCTAGAAATGAGTAAGGGGAAGTCAGTCACTGTTTATTCTAATTCTGCTTACCTCACCTCTTTTGTCCATTCTGGGTTATTTAGATAACAGAGAAGAAGGTTTAAGATATCTGATGTGTCCACTGTCCAGAATGTTGCACTGCTATCCCAGCTGATTGAAGTATTAACCTTGCCAGCATAGATAGGTCTAGTAAAATGTGCTGCTCATACCTACAACACTAATTTAATACCTCTCAGATATGAGGACGCAGACAAGAGGGCAAAGGAAGCAGAATATTTTCCTTTCACAGATTTGCAGCAAATGGAAACTGTGTCCCAACAGCTACAGCTACCAGCCCCGTACACCACAGACCCAGTTCTCCAGATAATACAAATTAAAGGGAAAACCCTGAGAGAAGAACAGCAGATCTGGAAAAAGAGAGGATGTGTTCTCTCACCCACAGATTTGGTTTGGAGACAGGAGGTGACGGGCAAGGTAATAATGCCTGTAGATTTCCTTTTTTGGCTCTAGAGCAACTACATTACTCGTTGCATACTTCTCGATGGCAAATTGCAGCAGAGCAACAGGAGAACTGGTTTATCCCTGACTTATGAGAACAGTAAGTGCATTCATTGGGAATTGTGTAGTGTGCTAGGAGTGCAAACCTGGAAATACTATGAGGTCGGTGAGGCGGGTCATTCCCAGGCTCTCTGGTCAATTCAAGGAGCTCCACATCGATTTTGTGGACATCATCATGAGGTGCAGTCACTTCAGATATCTAATTGTCATGGCTTGTCCATTCTCCCGGTGGCTTCTGGTCGGTACATCCTGTTGCTAAATCAGCAGCAAGATTTCAGGTGAGAGAGGTATTTCCAAGATGGGGAATTTGCCTGGTCCTAAAATCCTATAACGGAACACACTTTTTTAATGCCTTTTTCGATGGAATCCCTTTACTGCTAGGAATAAAGCATAGGTTGTGCTCTGAGTACCACCCACAGGCCCACAGAAATGTGGAGAGACTCAATGGGGTTCTTAAGGCCCTTTTAGCAGTACTGTGTGCAGAATTAAATCAATCCTTGTATGTGTGCCTGCCACTAGCGTTATTCTAACAGAGAAATGAGCCAGGGAGGGACCACTTGAGCCCTCACGAAATTGTGACTAGGCGATGCAGCGACTACATTTTTTACTCTTTTTTTTCTTTGTAGATACTTCTTCCCCAAATGATGTACTTGATGTTATGTTATGTTAAAGGTTCTTATACCGCACAGTGTTGCCACCTGTGTGGTCTCTTGGCGCTCTAGCGGATCTGTAATGCAAGGGGGTTGCGTGTATGTTAGTAGGTCTGAGCGGGAAAAAGAGCAAGAGAGCCGTATCCTGGAAATTTGAGACAGTTTTAATGCAAAATCTATTGCAAAATAGTACCATAAAGTTCTAACTGGGTTTGCCATTTTTGAAGAATTCACTTTAACAGGTATGAAACTTCTTAGTATCCCACATTGCGTCACTATGCTGCGGATAGAGACAACACCAGTCCACAATGTGGATGGAAAGAATGGGGTGGATGGAAAGGATGGGATGGATGAAAAGGATAGAGTGGATGGAAATGATGGAAAAGGTGGATGGAGTCGATGGAAAGGATGGAACAGATGGAAAAGGTGGATGAGTAGATGGAAAGGATGGAACAGATGGAAAAGGTGGATGGAGTAATCGAAAGGATGGATCAGATGGAAAAGGTGGATGGAATGGATGGAAAGGATAGAATGAATGGAGTGGATGGAAAAAACAGAGTGGATGGAGTGGGTATATCTCTGTATATCTCAGCATTTTGTATATATGCTATGCATCTCATATGTACCTGTATCCCCATGTTATCTGTATCACATGTTTACCCTATCCATCCTGTCGCTTTACATACATATGCCACTATGTACTCCCCCTGTTCTGCTCTCATGCTTGCTTGTAGGCACTTTACTGATAACAACCATATCACACTACTACACTTACTCTCTCCTATACACCATCATTCAACTAGAACACAGCTTTACTATGACACATTCAGCCTAGCTGTTCTCATACTAACATGGCCCCACGACACCTCATCATCCTAATAAAACACAGCTAGCTGATCACATACTGGCTAGTTTAGGTGTCTCCTTAGGCCTAACACAGCCAAAACTGAGTCTGGGTGTCCACCCCCCAGACTGAACACATCCAACTGATTTCCTCAGCACCACACCTACTGCTAAGAAGCAGCTATCATGCAACAACCACACCAGCTGCACACATATCCGGTGTGCCCACGCAGCATACAACACTCTCTCTCTCTGTTGACTTGAACTTTGGTTCCCGAGGGCGTTCAACCTACCAGTGCTTTGGGGTCATACCAATGATACATAAGGCGCTATATAAATGCCAAGTAACATAACATAACATAACATGTAAAAGGGGGTTTCAGCAATATCAAATGCATTCCCCATTTTCAGGACTACTGCATTTGCCTGTGATTATTTTGTTATTAAGCCTTTTTTTTGTTTACACATTTTTATTGTTTTTTTTTCAACATAGAAATGGAACAATGTTGGATACCTACAACAATATGCAGATCATTTTGTTATTAAGAATTGACACAAATGCTGTTGAGTTCAGCTTTTTTGGTAGTTAATTTAAACCACCTTTCTTTAGAATGTGAGGGATTTTAATGTGTTGTTTTTCAATGTTGTGTTTCAAGCGATCGTAATGTTGTATGTTATTTTTATCAATTAACATGGAGGCCTTACTGCACAGAAGGGGTAGCATCATAGCTTGAGGCATATAGGCCAACAGGCATGCTGTGTGCATTTACTATTATGGAAAAATTGGATGGCAAGGGTTAATTCATAAACATGTGCACAACCCACATTCTGAACTCTGTTTGGCTCTGCCACTCCTTTGGGAGGCTAACAAAGTCCTAGAATTGTTTAAAGTCTGGATTCAACTTCATAGTGTCTCCTGCAAGATCTTGCTTACAGTATGAAAGCCAGTATTCTAAACAAAAATCTGGTTGCCACTTAAAAACAGGAGTGCCTAGCGTTTTTGCAAACCATTGTTCTGTGCATTCTTTCTCTGGCAAGACAACATTCCCCCACAAACTATAGACCAAATTCACTTCTAGACAGCAGAATATTTGCAAAAGCTTTGTTGCACAAACTCAAACATTGGGATTTTGCTTATTATATCGGACTTCCATGTTGCCTTTCGTGGAAGCCTATGTACCCTCTAATAGTTGTTTTACCTTATCTATTAATTCTGTGTATCCAAACAGCCTCTCTGTGTTCTATTTGACCTGAAGGTTGTGTATGTCACTGTCCAAAGGAATAAACCTTGACATGAATTGACCATTCGATGACTCCCAAATGGCTGTATTTTCATAATTTCCCTTTTGTAAGGTGTGGACCTGAAGGTGAGCACACCAGGGACTTCACTGTAGATAACACAGCATGACAGGGAAGTGCCTAAGCGCCACTTCTCTTTTAGTATACATAAAGTCCCTGGTTGATGTTATTACTTCACTCAAATCTGTTGAACCAACTTTAGATGTGCACAGATTGGTACACTTATCTTGCCAGACGATGCTATATTAACTTCAGAAAAGTGGGTTGGCCTTCAAAAGCAGCTCATTTAATTTTGTCAGACCTCAAAACATATGGGTTTATTAGCACATGAGCCAATAAGGATGTTTAGATTGCAGTCGTTATCTATTGGGATTGACTTCATTCTGAACATTCTGCCTTCAGAAGCAGATAGGGAAACAACAACAAAGCAATTTCCAGGCAAGAATTTTTGACCCGTGCAAAATGCTTTATTTCGATTCATATAATGGACATAATGGACATTGCGCTGGCCCTTCCCAGTAACATAAAACACAGTGGGCCTCATTACGACTCAGGCGGTAAGGGGTTTACGGCGGTGTAAACAGCGCCGACCCTTACCGCCTGATTCTGAGGTCCCTTAGCGCCATGGAGGTTTTATTACCTGCTTTTAGCAGGTGTTAAAATCCATGGCGCTAAGGGACCTTGATGTTAATTACGCCACCGTAATTTACGGTGGCGTAATTAACGCCTTCCCCACTCCCATTATGCCCTATGGGGCAAAAATGGGAATGGGGAAGGGTACATGGGGATTGGGGACTTACCGCCCCGCCAACCTCGGAATGGGGCGGTAAATCCGCCAACCACCATGGCGTAAACATAGTTTACGCCATGGTGGTAAAGGTATGACCCAGGCGGTAACTTACCGCCTGGGTCGTAATGAGGCCCAGTGAGTGGAAAGGTCCAGCGCAAAGAAGAAAAAGGGGGCGGAACATGCAGGATCCTCATTAAAGAAGGAAAATGAGGAATAACATGGTGTGGGGAGGGAGGCACAGTGCAAACAACATACACGTTCCATCAAGCGCTAAGTAAACCCTATTTGGAGAAAAAGTTCTGCTATCGCTTTGACTCCAAAGGAAAATGATCTCACCGCCACCCTTCACAAAGCACAAAGTGCATTGAAAGGCCATGCATAAAAACACAATGCAATCCCAATAAACATCTGATTGCCAAAATGCCAGATCCTGCATTGCTAGCACTGATATTACTACTTGAGGGCCAGCATCTTCCATACACAAGCAATATTTGTCAATATATGGGATGCCAGATTAGATGGTGCATGGAAGATGCCACTTTGCTCCCCATGTCATACTAGACCTGGTCTGGGATTGGGTGAATAACCTGGCATCACCCACCAGGTGCTTACAGGCTGTCACTCCTCTGGCCAAAGCACCATCAGCCTTGCACTTCCTGCCCGCAAGACCATTCCAGTGTACCACAGCCCTTGTTGGGGGTATATCACAGCCCACACAATCAAGGTGCCTCCGCCAGGACTTATTCTGCATCATAGCATGTGCGCATAGGCACACTGACATGCCACGCACACTCCAGGCAAGGCAGAGAGTGTATCTGGAATTCTAGGCAGTTGCACACTTTCCCTGGGTCCTCAGTGCATCGACTTCACCCATGTAGTGCAGCAACCCTCTGTGACACTGGACACATATATTGCAATAGGAATCTTTGGCATTCCATAAATATGCAGCTGTTCTGTGATGCCAAGGGACCCATCATGCATGTGAATGCTACTTACCCAGGATGCATGCATAATAGCTACATCTTGCAGCATTCCCCTATAAACCAGGTCCTGGCATGGGGAACATTTTGAAATATATAGCTTATCAGTAAGCATGAAGTATCACACACACACAACAGACACATGACACACAGAAACACATAACATGACACTACATGTAATCAATCAACATTATCATAATTGTAATAAGGGCATCAAGTGGGCATGGACTTAGGTTTGGTAAGCAACAGAGTGTGAGTCATAGGGGAAGATCACAATGAAGGACACGGAGAATAAGGCAGCCGAGTGCAAACACTTGGTGCAAGGGTGGACAATTTGCAGTTTGGGTTCAACATGCAACCAGCAGAGCAGGTATTTGGGAACAGATTACAGAGTCCCAGGTAGGGCAGGGAGGGCATAGTATTTGGACTTCCATGTTAGGGAGGAGCCATTCCTTGTGGAAGAATATTTTGAGCTCTATCCAGAACTCTTGAAGCAATGGGGTAAGGCTGATGTTGATGTCCACTGGTTATTTCCTACTTTCACTGCAGGAGTTCTAAAGTGCAAATTTCCTTATTTCTGATGGATTGCAGGCCTCTGGAGATGCTAAGTTGCTCAGTGAGGTAGCTTGAGGAATTTGCAGTTTCCTATGATCTTGCTGCAGCATGCAGGACACATCTTAGTGGTGCAAGTGCAGTCGCTGGAAGCCCTTCAAAAAGGGCAATGCCACCAACCAGGTGGGAGAAGACCAAGGCTTTGACAGCAGATCTAAAGTTGTTTTCTGAGATGAGGGACTTAATTTTACACATGAGCGAAAGTAGCTACAAAGACGTTTGGGTCTTCCTTGCTATGCTCTGTTTGAACATGCGTTCTCTGTTGATATTTCACGCAAGATATGAAAGTGACCAGCTGTGGTGAGAAGCCCTCAAGGTTTATAGCAGAGACAGTTCTGGATGTTAGGGTGTTTGTTGTTGTTGGTCAGCATTAGAAATCCAGTCTTTGAGGGGTTGAACATCAGGTAAACAAAGGACATCGAGGACTCAAACAACTTGAGGCCGGCCTTGAGTCTGTGGATGTCTTTGATGGCAGATAGCCTCAGGTATATCTCTGTCTCATATGCGTATTGATGAATATGGATGTTGTGTGGAGCAAGGAGGATTCAGAGGGGTTGCATGTAAAGATTGACAGCCACAGAGTATGGGATGGATCTTTGTCGAGATCCATTGGTGTTGGGTAGATTTGGTGTTTTCTACAAATGGAATTAGCTCCTCAACATGTGGTGATCGACCTCCAGTAGCCTGGGCAGAGATGACATTGGTGGCATGGCATGCTTCTTCTTGGCACCTCTCCATCCCACAGGCAAGTATGAGATCTGTAACCTCCTGCTACATCGTCCACCATTGGGTTACAGGAAGGGTACTGCCAGTCCAAGGGTACAGGTCGACATGGTGTTGGCCCATGTAATCTGTGAGGATTGTTAGCTCCTCATCAGTGAAGTGCTTCTTCCTTGGTGGCCCCTTCATCTTATCATGTGGATGACCATGGGGTGCTGCCGGTGTCTTCTGTGCAGGCTGGCCTCTCTTGGCCCTAGTGGGCCTTGGTGGTACTGGGACACCTGATTCTCTGCCAACACGTTTTGCAGGTCTTTTGCCTTCATCTTCATGCTCATCATCTCTGTGAAGCCCTCTCACTCATGGTGCATGGTTGAGTGAAATAGTACTTAAAAGCACTATGTGAGCCCAGTTTATGTCCCAGTTTATGGCAAGGTAAACCCGTAAATAGCTGCATTTACGCCATGAATTCCTACTTGGGAACCTCAAATGTTGCCCTCTCTGTGCATGCCAGGAAAGGTAAATACAAGCTGGAGGGGTTTGTGAGAACATTATTTACAGTGTCACACAATACATGCCTGCAGAGCAGAAATTAGGTGCACAGGGGCATTCCTCTCATTTTGTCACTGCTGCATTGTGGATCAATTGGGAACACATGTGCATTGCTGTTCCTCCTGACTTGTGCCATTTCTGCCTCCAAACCTGTACATCTCCAGCTGTCTGGTAGTGTGTCACTGGCTGATGAACACTTGCACTGCCTTGTAGTCTGTTCTTCTGGGGGTCTCCTGTCAGGCTCTGTGACCATCTAATTTGCCATATACAGACTTTCAAGTCTCAATATCTCCATGTCGGGACCTACATCCAACATCCCAAACATGAGAGAAAATGTAATCTAGCTAAGTCCCTATTACATGAGACAGAAAATACACAAAAGGCAACATACCTAGCTAACATACACGATATATAGGGCACATGTGCACCTGACCAGAAAACTAATATGATTCTGAGAGTAATGACTGATGAACAATGCATCAGATACATGGCAGTACTCATTACTAACAGAGGAGAGTACATACAATAGTAATTAAAACAATGAATACATAACCAACAGCAGAGATAGTATGGAAATAATAGAGGCAAATATATTAGATTAAAAAGCAGAAAAGCAGCAGGAGACATATAGAAGCTCGCAATGATAAGGTAGCGGGAAGCAAATAATCAATCAATCAATCAATCAATCAAATACTTCATTCGGTGTAAAACCATAAAGTAAAATGGATACATGTTAAAACAGACACGTGACATCTAAAAATACTAAAACCAGTTAAAATTTAAAACAAGTCAATGACAATTCATATCAAGAGGATAGCAAGCGTGCAGCCTCATATGGTTACATAAAGGAAAGCAGCATCTCAACATAATCTCAATGGATCATCTGGTTGACTGCCACCCTCCTTCATCCTTCCCAGTAGTTTCAATCTTAATATCCAGGCCCTGTGGACATAACAGGCTACCGAGAATACGACATGATGCACAGTTGAATTCCTGCAGAATTTCACATATTCCCTAGTGGGGCGTAACCTGGCCTTCCGGAGTAACGGTCTTAAATATTGACTTTTCATGTCTTTCCATTTTGCACAGAAGAACAAAAAATGCATATTAGTTACCATGCCAGAGTCACAGATGGAAAAATACCCGATCCACCCATGCCCCTAGATTTAGTAAAACAGAACAGAGGTAATGTTCCCATCCTAAATCTAGTACCCACAGATCTTTCAGATGGCGGGTGCATGAAGTCAAGATACCTCTCAAAACCATAATCTGTTTTAACCTCAAGCTAATCATGGTCCGATTTAAGATTTGTAGCAGCCTCTATCATCCTTTCTCGTCTCCTTACAGCTGATGCCTTGTTAACCCTGGGTAAGACTTATTTATTTATGATATTGGGAGTTTCCCATAGTGCATTAACATTTGGTCCAATTCATTGTTCTTTAACTTGTGAAAGCCATGGGATACTTCTCCCTCCGCCAACATGCTTAATAAATGTTGTAATCCATCTCAGTTCTTCCCGGGGTTATCGGAGTCAATGTAATATTCCAGTTGTAATAATGCTGAAGGTGAACTTTGATATGATATGATCTGGCATTTGTAACGCGACTATACACAAGTGTTTCAAGGAGCGACGAGGCAAGGAAGGGGGAACAGAGGGAGGACAGAGAAAGCGATTTTACTAGGCCAAGTGACACAGCAGGTGTCCAAAAGTGCAGGTAGGGGGACTGTAGGATTACAGATACAGACCCAAGTGAAGGGTTGCTGGGAGGCAGTGTGTGTGTGTAACTGGATGGGTAGGTACTTTGGCCCAAAATCAGAGGGTACCCATGTGACCAGTGCAGTACCAGAGAGGAAATCAGCAGGGGAGAGGAAGAGAGAAGGCATCAGCAAAAAGGAAGGTCTTGAAGTGATTCCGGAACTGGAGATGGTTCTCCTCGAGTTTCAGAGAGGCAGGGAAGCTGTTCCTGATGGAGGCCACTCCCGAAGAAAAAGATCTACTACCAACTCGTTGCTTGGAGAAGCGACTGACCCTGAGGGAGTTGGAGGTGAAGGAGCGAAGAGCTTGAGTAGGAAGGTATTTATGAAAAAAGAGTTGGAGGTATTGAGGACCCAGGCCCCAGAAGGCCTTGTGGACAATGCAGAGATTTCAGTGTGGGCGGAGAGTAGAAGCAGGAAGATTTAGAAAGAGGCTGTTGCAGTAGTCCAGCCTAGAGAGAACCAGGGCTCTGGAGACAGTGAGCTTCTGGGGGAAGGAGAGAAAAGGAAGAATGGCATTTGGTAGTTTGACATCTTAGAGGCGTCAGAGATGTGAGGAGTAAAGGAGAGTCTGGAGTTGAAGATGACCCTAAGGTTCTTAGACTCACACGTGGGAGCAGGAAGAGGGTCAAGGGAGGCCGGCCAGAGAGTGACAGGAAAGGAGGGTGCAGGTGTTACGATGATGAGATTCTCTGTCTTACTGGCATTAGCCAGTAAGTAATTTTGTGTTAACAAGAGCACATTTTATAAGAACGTATAATTTTAATGAGAGGCTGTAGACTGGCATATCCCCGGATTTCTGCTGTAAAAGTAAAAGCTGGGATTGCCTGCTTTTGGTACAGTTCGACTGCCAGCGAAATCACAGCACTCCCATGTTTTTAAAAAAAAGGAATTTGTGGCCTCACTGTACTTTCCTAGATTGCAGCAGAATTAAGCAACCTGTGGGGACCATCCACAGTTGTCATGAAACCTGATTCCTAAGTAATTTGCTATTGTCTACATAAAGATATCATTTACTGTGCTTTGAGAACTTTGGCCTAATAATCATAGTTTTTTGTTTTTCCAATATTTAGTTGCAATCCCAAGTCCTCACATTTCTCTAGAAAAACATTCAGGTTATCTTCTAGACCCTGAGTAGTGGTAGATAAAATTAATTCATCATTAGCGTAGAATAACACAGGGTAGTTATCTTGACCCATCTTAGAGCTGTCCTTGCATCTCTCCACCAGTGCCCTAATTATGTTGTGGATGTATGTGTTAAAATTAAGTGGGCATGCACACAGCCTTATCTTACCCTCTTTACTACATTGAAAGTAGCTGTTAGCTCCACCGCTAGGCCAAAGCGCCTGACAGCCTTATTCCCAGTATACAAATACTAAATGGCTGAAATCAAGTCCAAAGGAGCACATCTACCCCTCGGGATCCGCCAGATTGATTCCAGTGGCACACTATCAAAAGCAGTGCTAAGATCCACAAATACAGCGTACAATTTAATCTTGAAGAACAGGTTGCACTTTTGGATAAGCAGGAATTTTCTTAAAATTTGGTCGACAGTGCTTTTTTTTTGGAACACTGCCTGAAGGTCATTTACAATATCATTCTCATCAACCCAGATCTGCAAGTGGGAGCGAATTGTTTTAGCTAATATTTTCCCCACTCTGTCTAAAAGTAAGATGGGGCGATGATTAGCTGGGTCATCCCTACCACCCTTTTTATAAATAGGTACAATTACCACATTATGTCACAATGGAGGTATGGTACCCAGTCTAACCACTATATATTCTGCAAAAAGAAGGTATGCTAACAGGTGTCTAAAACCTGACAAATTACTCTGACAATGGGTATATCTGTTGCCCCAAAATTCACACATGAACGTTTAAAACGTTTTTTATTAAACATATAAATGCTAGTACTCATAAAATGATCACATTACATAAAACTGCATAAAAACATCTAAAACATATATTACGCTGAGACACAAGAAAGTACAAACAATGTGGGTTAAATCTCTTGATCGCTAGATCAACGCCATGTGATATTTCACATTGGAGTTGTTTTCCTCTTTTACAGTAATCTTGTTCTTGTTTTCTAGACCCAACTTGCACAAGTTTCTGTCCCTAAAACACAGATAAATGTAGGTCATTAATCAGGGGTATTATGTTGCTTGTGTTGTATGGTGGTAATAAGGTCTTCTTTCCTATCACTCCTTCTGTGTCAAGTACGTTCAATAAGTTACGAACCCTGTAGGTTAAAGACACTCTATTAGAACTTGTATTTGTATCTATCTACTATCACTAAGATCTAACCACTGCATTCAAAATACTTACACAGAATCGAATCGCATATCTTTGGCTCGTCATTATAAAAATCTAGAGGGATTCTATCCAGCCCAGACACTTTTCCGCTGTTTTGAGATTCAATAGTTCTCTGTACTTCTGCTGTATCAAGTAGAAGAGGTTCATCGCTAGGATCATATTCTGGGGGCGGCTCTGTCACACCATTCTGATTTTGTCCCACGGTACAAGTTCCATAGAGGTTTGAGAAATGCAGCCACAAGGTTTCTGCTTGAATGAGGCACTGGAGAGTTCTATCCCCATTCAGGTTTTTCGCCTGCTACCAGTTTCCAATAAGAAATATTATCCCTTTCTTTATATGCCCTTAACAGCTCCTCCCATTTTTGTACGATAACATTATTAGTTTAGCTTGAAGTTAAAGCCTTATAGTCAGCTTATATAATCGGAGCAGTGTCTTATCCATAGCCCCAGCCAGACCCAAGCATTGCACTATTTTACTATTTGCCTACCTACTGGTCTTATCATACCAGCTGGGTTTGTTTATTGTTTTGCTTTTGGCTGTGGACCCTGGAGAGGTAATACAAGGCACAAAAATCTCTAACAATTTATCAAATGCAGCCATTAATGCACAATCAGTGACTCTGTCTGACCAAATAGCTACAAGGTTTTCCAAAATTGCCAATCGGATCCGATCAGTGGTAGCCGGAAACCGGACCCTTCAAGCCAAGGCCTTGTAACCAAGGCTCCTCTCTGGGCTGAAATCTCTTCACTCTATCCTCAGCTGGCAATGCAGAGCTTTGTGAGGGCAGGAGCTCCTCACTTCCATGTGGTTGCTGCAGGAGCAGCATGGTGCATTATAAAATGAAAAGGTAAGCCCTGTGGACTTTGTAGAGGCTACTGGCAGTAAAAAACAAAAAAATAATAACTTTGTTTGAAAAATTAAGCAGAACGATGCCACACACTGCAATTGAATTGGTCTTCCCCCAACTTACATCAGATACTGAACTTGTTGGTGGTCTCCACGGCCATAATTCTGGATTCCGAGCATCCAAACTACTATTCTGAACACCCGTGAAGAATTGCTTGCATCAATGGATTCTAACTCTCTAGCTGTCTTCATTCGACTTGATCTCTCCTCTGCCTTTGACATGGTCAACCATTCCTTCCTCATAAACGGTTCCACGATACACCAGTATCTTGGAGCATGAACTGGACGGGTTGACCTCCTTCCTAAGTGACCATCCATCGCAGGTTATTCTGAGAACCTACTCCTCCCTTACTTCTTTCTCCATCTGTGGTGTCCCACTGGGCTCCAACCTCTCCCCTTGGCTCTTTAACACTTGCCTTTCTCCAATGACACTCCTCATTTCCACCTTCTCGCCTTATTTCCAGTGCTACGCAGATGACACACAACTCTTCTTCAAACTCCCTAATGATGCTCTTCCTCATTCCATCATCCTGGACTGCCTATCTGCCATCCAGCCCTAGTTCACTCCCAACAATCACTGCCTCAATGCCTGCAAGTCTGAGATTCTTCCCATTGGGACCGTTGCTCACTCTTTCTTCACCTCAATCTGGCCATCCACTATGGGCTCTCCCCCTCCTCCTTCATCTGAAGCCAAAAACCTTGGAGGCATCTTCGAGTCGTCTCTCTAATTCCTGCCTCACATTCAGGACATTGCCAAGAATGAGTGCATGGTGAGTGGGCTTGGACTCCGCTGTGCAGACACTCCTCTTTCCTTCAACTATCCACTGCCACCTTGATGGCACTCACCATCTCTCCTATCTTCTCCAACTGCTGCACTATCACCTGCCCTCCCTCTCTAACAACTAGCCAAACCTTCCGCAATCTCCTCCTAACCCCTCCCCTCCCAATCCCTCTGCAATGCATTGGCCTCATACTTTACTACTAAAACACAAGTCATCCTGAGAACCCCTGCATTCTTCTCCCCATACCCCTCCTCAACTCCCTTGCCTCCTTTGGCCCCCCACCCTCCTTCCTCCACTCTCTCCTCCTTCTCCCCTATCACACCTGAAGAGGTCACCAGAGTTGTTCGCTCCCTGAAATTCTCCTCAAACAGCTTTCCCCTTGCTCCTCCAGAACCATTAAGGACAACATTGGCTCTCTGGCCCCTGCACTTGCTGATTTCTGCAACCATTCCTTTGCCACTGGATCTTTCACCTCCTTCCTCAAGCACTCCCATGTGCACCCCCTCCTGAAAACACCTTCAGCAGATCCCACTCTCCAGGCCAGCTACCACCCTATTTTTATCACCCTCACCTCTGAAAACTCCTGGAGAAACTGGCCTTCCCCCAACTTACATCACATACTGAACTTGTTGGTGGTCTCCACAACCATAATTCTGGATTCTGAGCATCCAAACTACTATTCTGAACACCCGTGAAGAACTGCTTGCATCAATGGATTCTAACTCTCTAGCTGTCTTCATTCTACTTGATCTCTCCTCTGCCTTTGACATGGTCAACCATTCCTTCCTCATAAATGGCTCTACAATGCACTCAGTATCTCGGAGCAGGAACTGGATGGGCTGACCTCATTCCTAAGTGACCATCCATCGCAGGTTATTCTGAGTACCTACTCCTCCCCTACTTCTTTCTCCATCTGTGGTGTCCCCCTGGGCTCCAACCTCTCCCCTTGGCTCTTTAACACTTACCTTCCTCCAATGACAATCCTCATTTCCACCTTCTCGCCTAACTTCCAGTGCTATGCAGATGACACACAACTCTTCTTCAAACTCCCTAATGACGCTCTTCCTCATTCCATCATCCTGGACTGCCTATCTGCCATTCAGCCCTAGTTCACTCCCAACAATAACTGCCTCAATGCCTGCAAGTCTGAGATCCTTCCCATTGGGACCGTTGCTCACTCTTTCTTCACCTCAATCTGCCCATCATCTATATGCTCTCCCCCTCCTCCTTCATCTGAAGCCAGAAATTCCTAGTATGAAGCCAGAAGCCAGGATTCATCTTCGAGTCCCTCTCTCTCTACTTCCTGCCTCACATTCAGGACATTGCCAAGAAGTCCCACTTTCAAATCTTCCTCTTCAAAGGAATACACCCTTTTCTCAATTTCCCCCAAGCTCTGGTTCTCTCTAGGCTTGACTACTGCAACAGCCTTCTCTTGAATCTACCCTCGTCCTCTCTACAACTTCTCCAGCTAATCCAGAATAGGGCAGCAAGACTTATCACTGGCTTCAAGACTAGGAATTTCATCTCTCATGCCTTCCTACACTGAGCCCTTACATCTGCTGCTCATTCATGAGCACGGGCACTCTACTACTTACCCTCTTCTCCCTCGCCACTCTTCTCTCTCTATACTTGCACGGCATGAAGGCTCACAAGGCCTACTAAGTTTATCTCTATCCTCCAGTGTATTAATTGCTTCTTTCCCAGGTTCCCTCCCTGTTGCCCTGTGGGCACTTTGAAACACAATTTACTTGTTGTATAAGCTCATAACAAATGTACAATGAATAAATACATTATAAATAATTGGTTTTGTGTCCTGTTAAATCACCCTAAGCCATTTCACTGATTTACGAGCATGACCTGCAGTAACAATAATTTCTACCCCATTTGACACTTGTACTGGTGATTGGGTGACCTGATTAGGGCTGAACAAAATACTCATGGGTTTGTTATCACTTTTTGTCCTTTTGTCGATCCTAAACTTACTTACCCTGGCCCAATCCTGATCTGAAGCTGAGATCATAATCTAATCAATAAGGGTACTGCCGTTATGCCCAGTAAAAGTGAATTTGGCAGGTTGATCTTCTACAAACCTGCCGTTACAAGCCCTAAGTTCCATGTGATATAAAATGTGGGCTGTTTCAATGGCTCATTGGTGAACTCTCTATGGCGGTACTGCTATCAAAGTGGGGATGCCCCATGCACCATCCTGGTTGTCCCACATTCCCTCCAGTTCCCTCGTGGGTTCTTTTTGCAGATTTAGGTCACATGCCACAACTAAATGGGTCTTCGTAGGATTGGAGCCCCTCCATGAATTTATCAATTCCTGCATTTTTTCCACCACAGGCAACCCATTGGCTTCAAATGGTCTATTATAGAGGTTAAATAAGAGGGTCCAGCCATCTTCCTCTGTGCATGTATCCAAATGCTGAAGCTCTTCTATACATGTTGGCCGGACAGCCACCTTCCATTCTAATACTGTCTCCATGAAGATGAGGAGACCCCCACTTGGTCTGCCCCTAGGCCCTTTCCTAGCAGGGACCTGAAAAAAATGATATCACTGTAAAATGATCTCATGTATAGCCCAGGTTTCCTGCAAAATATTAAATTGGAAACTCCTTAAGAAATCAGTCCAGTTAGAATCTTCAAGTTTTTGTGCAATTCCAGTGATGTTACAAGATAGGAGGTGACAGCCAGTGTCTAATACAGGGCTAATACTATCCTGAACCAGTCAGTCCACTCCTTCTAATTGTCCCTCATCTGCGTTATTCATTGCTCTCCTCATCCCATATCTTGTCAATGGAATTAATAGACCCAGAGGCTGGGAAAATGATTGCGTTCTAGAATGCTGGTTGTTGCCCATCCCTTGATTACTGAATATAGCGGCATGGGATCTAATCAAAATAGCTTTGCCCTTTGGCGGGAATGCTCGGAAGTCAATCGCCCAAATTCCATGGGCTAGATCCCAAGTCCACAGAAAAACCTGGATGTAGCCGGAAAATGAGTTTTACATAGGGACCCGGTTACATCTTAAAATATCAGATCTAATAATAGAAAGGAAGCCCTTAGCATGTCTTATCCAGTGGATGCATATGTTTTTTAAACCATCCTCATCCTCATATGAGTTGCATGAGGGTCTTGGGACGTTGACCATTGTGACAAAATGTGCCCAACCCGTGATGATGCCCTTAAACTTTAATGATAGTGCAGTAACATTGTCCTTCAGGGTTTTCATTTCTCTCAACAAAGCCCGTAGGCAGCAACCCAATTTGTCCACAATTAGGGACTTTATATCAATTAGAAAGCACCTAACATCTATATATGGGGACTCAGTAAAGTCAGTAGGAGCTGAGGTCACTATATCCGGTCTAATTTAAATAGAATTCCCTTCAATGGGTTATGCCAATCCGCTGTTTAGTTTTCCCCTTTTTGGTTCCTTTTTCCTAAGGGCCGTTACCTTCTTGTATGCTCCTTTTGGGCCCTTAGGAAGCATCTGTGGTAAATTGTCATTGTCAACCAGAACAGAAAACGTATTACTAAGTGCTATCAACGGATGAACCTCAAAAACTTCTTGTTGATCCATTTTGTCTCCCACCTCCACACAAAAATTCTCAGGCAGAATTCTGCGGTTTTCATCTATTTCTTGTGTCTCAAGCAAGGAACACGGTTGTTCCCCATATGGGTGACATTCAATTAAATGATTTGCACTACCGACTATGCCTACATCCCTATTGTCATTTGGAATCACAAAAATGTGTCCCACATTCCTGCCCTGGCCTTTTTTCAAACTCAAAGGGATCAAGCGGGTCCTTTCCAGATCCACATGCCCACAGTATGTCGTCCATCCCTTTAGCCAGTAACAATTTGTCAAACGTGATTAACAAATGGCCCCAGTTTGCATCTTTGGCCACACAATTGTAACCCACTACTTTCCTAAGTGTCCCCACTTTGTCAACTTGGCATTTTTAATGTCATTTAATAGGTCCTTAATTTCGATTATAAGTGTGTTCACCTCTGTGATTGGTTTGAACCTCCGAGATTATTTCATTTTTGCATTGCATTCAGGGAGGTAGATGTATCAGCTTTCCTTTTGGACATATTTTAAATTTAAACAGTTGAAAAAATATAGAAAATAAAAATACAATCAGAAATACACTCAATATATACAGTAATATAAATAAAAATAACTGAGCAAAAAAAAAAGTTCAGGATTTCAAGTCGCAATCCTCCCTCTTGCTGAAAATATGCTGGAATAAGGCCTTACACAATGAGCAGTATGCAGGTGCTAGGGTGCAGCAGCACGTCAGACTGAATCAAGGGGCATACGTAGTCCGACTCCCCCTCCTAACAACCGTGCAGTATACTGCAATATGCAATATGTTACTTAACTTACGCGTTAATGACTCAAAGTACAAGCACAGTTTACCCTAAAAGATGGTGTTCCACACAGTTATTATTTTAGGGGTCGGGCTTGAAAACTGTTCATTCTAGTTTTTTCAACCACATTTTGCCTGATAAGACAGAGGAAAGAAGCTGAGTACTGGCTCCTCTCAGAAGTTCACAATAATCCACATCAATCAAAGGAAAAAAAACAGCCAGGCTGATGCACACGTTGCAAGTAACAAGTGTAAGCAGATGTAAGTGACTCGCAACGATTTAATGGTCCCTACACAAGTCTGTAATGCCACAGAAATGCGACTGGTTCTGAATCTGGCGCTCTGTGAGTAAAGTGGTTACACAACTAGATGCCTTACCCTGCCAACCTGCATTCGTCAGTGTTCTTCGTTTGCGTTGAGTGCGTTGAGTGTGTTCCACACAGCCCCACACACTCTCGTTCAGCATCTAGTGGGGAGGTTTCACCTACTTGCCGATCTGCTGATATATTCGTACAGTTGTAATGCCAAATATCAACACAGACGAAAGCAGAAACAATGAGTGACACTGCTGCTTCTTGGAGCTCAATTCAGAGCAGTATTGAGCAGGATTATGTATCACTTTCTCCCCATGTACGCCAACATTGCGAAACAGTACTGCAGGCGTTGTCAACCCATGCTTCACAGCAAGGATGAAAGAGTCATCGTTGTATCCCAGTGCTGACTCTGACAGAAAGGGGGTGTGGCTCGTGGCAGGCAGCTTCAGCTTCCACAGGCTTCCAAGCTTCCCTGGTGTTGGGGGTTTGTCCTTTGCCCCATGCGGTCCCGTAAGCCCCCAACCTGGAAGGCCCACACGTGACACACGTCTTTCCAGTTCGGGCTTCCCGGTCGCTCTAACACGGCTGGGAACCTCCCGTTTATTTATACAGCACGTGCGCGTCACATCACGGGGCAGCGCCACACTCCTCCTTTTCCGGGAGGACACACAACTGCTTTTTATTATACACTGCAAACCACACAACAGTTAACAACAACAATTCATGCCCACAGCCCCTTTAATGTCAACCACCCGGATCCCCTCATTCCGGTTGACCAAACAAAATGTCCCAGCACGTATTCGCTGAGATAAGCGGGTTTCACTCGCCGAGCCCTCTGGGGATACTTCCCGCTTACCTCCGGCACGGGAAGTCCTTTTGCAGGCATCCCCCGGACCGGGGATTCCGGTGGGCTGGAGGGGACTCCTCCGTCCTCAGTCACCTCCGTCAATTCAGGCTCCAGTGGTGGCTCAGTTCTTGGGTCACCTAGTTTCTTAAAGAAGCTGACATTCCGGGTGACAGCAGACCTTCCGTCCGAGGCGGTCACCATGGACCCTTTCACAGCCACCATGTCCAACGGCTCCGGCTCATAGGGGGAGCGAGAGCTTTCCATGGCGGTGTCGGTTGAAGATGAGGACTTCATCCCCCGGCTCGAGCAGCTGGGGCCGGAGACCCCGTCGCATGTTCTCCTGTTCAATCCTCACCCACTGGTCTGCCTCCAACTGTTGGTTGTCAATCACTCCCGGCTCTTTTTCCCCTGATTTCGGGTAGCAGACCCCGGGGGCATCGCTTGAACAGAGCCTCAGCCGGAGCCACCCCCGTGGAGGCATGGTGAGTGGTGCGGTGCACCCGCAGGAATTGGTATAGGGCTCGTTGGAGTGACTGCCCTTGTCCGTGAGTGATCATGAAGGTCTTGTTGAGTGTCCGCATCAGTCTCTCAGTGTCTCCTTTTGCTGTGGGCCACAACGGGGACACCTTCTGGTGCTGAATCCCGCAGCTCTCCATCAGCTCGGAGAACCGCTCGCTCTGGAACGGCGACCAGTTATCCAAGCACAGGGTGTGGGGGAAGCCATGGGTCGCAAACAACTTCTCCACAGCCACAACCACGTGCTCGAAGGCCACCGACTCAACAAACTCCACCTCCGGATATCGTGAATATTCATCGACTATTACGATGAAGTGGGTGCCTACGGACGTGGACCCAAAGTCTGCATGGACGAACTCCCAAGGCTGCGTGCCTCGGGGCATCACCTCGATTGCTGGCTCTCGCTGTAGAGGAGAGGCCGCCTGGCACCATACACAGGCCGCCACAAAGTCATCGACCCTCTGCTCAAGCTCCGGGAACCATACCTTCAGCCGCAGCCTCGCCTTGGTCTTGGCGGCCCCATGATGCCGTGGTGGGCCAAGGTGATCACCTCCTTTACCTTGGACTGGGAGACCACTATCCGGTCACCTCGGAGCAGCAGGCCTGACGCCGAGAACGACAGCTCGTCCTTGACCTTACATAGTTGTTCAAGTCCTGTCTTGGCCTCCTGGGTCCGCCCCGCCAGAGCTTCCAGGATGGACTTCCAGGAGCCGTGCTGCATTGAGTGCTTGAGGATCTGAAAGCACTCGTCCTCGGCTGCGGCAGCCTTCAATTCTGACAGAGGTATCGCATTCGGCGTGGCCACCTCCACCACCATTCGAATGTGTTCGTCGGCCTCTTCCGTGCAGGTGTCATACTCCTCTCCCCCACGCACTCCCGGGTGTCTGGGGAGGTAGTCCGCCGCATTGTTGACACCCGGCCGATACACCAGTGTAACTCCATACTCGAGAAGAGCAAGCATCCACCTCTCGATTCTGGCCAGGGGCTTCGAGGATGACCCTGCCAGAATGGGAAGCAGGGGCTTGTGGTCTGTCACTACCGTCACTGGACGCCCCAAGACATAGAGTCGAAAATGTCTGCAACTCCAGAGGACCGCCAGCACCTCCCGCTCAATCTGGGAGTATCTTTGCTCAGTTTCCGAGAGCGCTTTGCTGGCGTAAGCCACGGGCCGGATGTTCCCGTCCCGGTCCACTTGAGTCATTACAGCACCCAGGCCAAACGGACTGGCGTCTACAATGATCTCCGATGCCAGCGCTGGGTCAAAAAACGCCATGGTGTCCTCCGCTGACAGAGCGCTCTTAATGTCCTCAAAAGCCGATTGCTCCATTGGGCCCCAGTGCCAGGCCGACTCCTTCTGCGTCAGTGCCCTGAGTGGTTCGGACCTCGAGGCGAGATTTTGGATGAAGCGCCCACAGTAGGTCACCATCCCGAGGAAGCTTCTTACATCAGACACCGACTCGGGGGGCTGCGCCTTCTTAATGTCTTGGACCTTCTTCGGATCTGGCGAGACCCCCCCTCCTTGAACACAAACCCGAGGAATTCGATGGAGGGACGCAGGAACTCACATTTGTCCCGATGAAGGGTGAGGCCTAGAGATTGTAGCCGCTCAAAGGTCTTTCCAAGCTTCCTCAGATGGTCCACCTCGGTCTTTGCGAACACCAAAATGTCATTGCTAATGTTCAGGACACCCTCCAGATCTGCGAGGGCGCCTCTAATGATGTTCTGAAAGACTTCTGCCGCTGATGACACCCCGAAGCTCAACCTCTTGTACCGGTATAGTCCACGGTGAGTAGTGAATGTGGTTATGTACCGGGACTCAGGGTGGAGGACAACCTGATGACACCCTGCTCGAAGGTCCAGTTTGGAAAAGAACCGAGCCCCTTGCACTTCGGCAATAATGTCATCGATGGTGGGGGTGAGATGCCGCTCCCTCTTAATGGCCTTGTTGGGCAGCCTCATGTCCACACAGATCCGGACAGATTCAGGTTGTTTGGGCTTCCCAGCCACAACGATTGGGGACACCCAGGAGGTCGGGCCCTCGACCTTCTCGATAATGTCTAGACTCACCAGGTTGTCCAGCTCCTTGTCAACTTGCTCCCTCAGATGAAACGGTACCCAGCGGTGTTTCAATGCAATGGGCTGCACAGAGTCATTGATGTGCAGCCTAATCGGGTCACGGGTCATCCTTCCAATGCCGTTGAAGAGGGAGGCATACTTGTTGAGCAGATCACTGATGTCCTCGAGGTACACCGAGTATGCAAAGCTGACAATTCTGAGAGCCTCGGCGGCGGCACAGCTCAGCAGAGTGTTATTGCTCACAGGGGTCACATAGAACCTGGCTTTGATTCACAAGCCCTCATGCTCCACACTTGCCATGAAGGCACCGTCCAGCGGTATTGGTTCCAGACCTCCAAACGCAAATATGCAGGCTCTTGGCGTGACCAGCTTTGGGGGCGATCCAAGGGCATCATAGTGCCCCCGGGCCATCACATTGACCGAGGCTCCGGTGTCCACCAGCACCGGGACTGGCGAGTGGTCGACCTCCACCACACACCTCGGTTACCTCCTGCCCTTCCCCTTCAGGACTTCCACGCTGGAAACAAAGAAAATGTTCTCTTCCTCTTCCTCCTCAGCCTCATCCCCTTGGGTCTCCTCTTCACCCTGGTCCACCTGGGCCACGCTTGGCGGGCGGTTCTGGAGCCCAAGTCCGAGCCAGGCCTCTCGGCACTATCACGGGCAGGGCTGCCCTGCACACCCTCCCAGTTCTGTCATGGGGTCCCCCACCAGGCCTTCTCACTCCTCTGCCGCCACGCCACACGGCACACGCCTCCTCCGACTTTATTGAGCGGGACCCTGCCTCCATCTTGCTTGCCCGAGCCTCCGCCACCTCATGGCACCGGCCCAGTTCCAGAATGCGGGGCAGAGTAATACCCGGCTCTCTCAGGACCTGCCTCCTGAGTTTGCCAGAGGAGCATGCCTGAATCAGCATCGTGCGCATCATGTCCACCGCGTCTCCCCACGCACAGCCCAGGGAGAAGCGGCGCAGGCGACCATAAAAGGTGTCCAGTGTCTCATCCTCCTTTTGTTTGGTCGATAGCATAACAAATCTTTCATAGTCCACGTTGGCGAGGGGTAGAAAGTGGGCCAGGAGTACTGCCTTGGCCGAATCGTAGGTGGCATCCGCTGGAGTGAGCGACTCAAAAATTTCCTGGACCGCAGGCCCCGCGGAGTACAGCATCGTAGCCACCCTGCTGTCGTCGTCCATCACCTGAGCGACCCTGAAATACATGTCGAGGCGACCAACCCACCTCCTCCACCGGGGCCCCATGCTGGATGGTGGGCCCGACGCATCAAATTCGGGGATGGGCTGCAGGGCCGCCTGGGCTCGTGCCTGAGCCATGATGGGAGGTCCTGGCTGAGCAGCAATCTGTACTGCCGGTGGCCCCTGAGGCCCAGGAGCTAGACCACCTACTTGAACTTGAGGGGGCAGCTGCGGAGCCGCCACTGGTTGTTGCACTGGAAGCGCCAGGGGCTGAACGGCCTGCCGATGAGCTGCCGCCTGACCACCGTCCTGGGGAAGCTGTGCGGCTGCCGCGGCCCCACCGTCCAGATCTCCAATGTCACTCATGGGCTTGAGCACACAGGCACCCCCACCTTGGGTCCTGAGGGCCGCAACTCAGCCACCCACCACCTCCTCATGGATTGACCACCCCACCCAGGCAAAGCAACAGTCCAACCTGGGGGAGAGGTGGTGGTATCCTGCCCTCAGCTCACCTGAGGCTGCCTCCAGCAACAAGGAGATCGAAGAGAAGACAGAAGAACACCAACATGAAGATCTCCACTGTAGCAGTCCACCTTGATGATGAAGGGGGCGAAGAGGAAGCCACAGTGTCCTGATAATGAAAGGGATGAAGAAGCACTGTGTCCCCTTGCTGCTGCAAGACTCAAGGGTGTAGGTGTTCCAAAAATTAAGCTGAGAAAATGAAGTGGGCTAAGCAGGCCCAGCCATATTAGCCCTTCTCCTAGCTTTCACTCGACGTAGACGTCCCAAATCTGGAGTAAAATCCACAAACCAGGCATGGGCGTGGAGATTAATCTGCCTGCAAGCAGAATATCTAAAAATTAGACCTGGATCACCTTCACCCTCCAACCAGAGCCTGATGAAGTTCCACGGCCTCACCGACAAAATGGCCGCCAGCCGCGTGTGCGATCCACAGCCTCGGCGTGAAACGAAATGTCCAATCGTTCCGTTTCAGGGAAAAATTCGGAATGCTTTCACCGCCGGGCCCGGGCATCCGACATCACTCATTGCCACTCTTGGGGGTTTGTCCTTTGCCCCATGCGGTCCCGTAAGCCCCCAACCTGGAAGGACCACACGTGACACGCGTCTTTCCAGTTCGGGCTTCCTGGTCGCTCTAACACGGCCAGGAATGCCCCGTTTATTTATACAGCACACGGCGACGTGCATTGTCACGCCGCCGCATGCGCGTCCCATCACGGGGCAGCGCCACACCTGGCACACAGAAACAAATGAATGAAGCGCTACGAAACAGTACTGCAGGCATTTCCGACCCAGGATTCACATGCAAATAACATGACATGCTATTAAAGAGTTGACAAATGCATCCACAGAAACAATTCACTTAAGAAGTAAAAAAAAAAAAAAATATGCATCGAGGCAAACACCGCTCCCCAGGCCATTCAGAAACATTCGGCCTCAGAACTACATGAGCCATGAAACATAGCAAAATACACTCATTTTCGGTTCATTTTAGAAAGGCACAAAACAAGGTCAGTAGCTTCACAAGGCAGGGTGTAAAGCTGTGCTGCGATTGGTCAGAATAAAGAGGCACCGTTAATTCCCAGGCTTGTGAATGGAAAGCTATGATTCAATTAGAATTTAGCAACCGTTGAGGGAAGAGGTCAAAGCTGCACAGGGATTGGTTGGGAGCAAGAAGAGCAGCAGGTTCCCAGACATGGAGCAGGTGAAACATCCAACAAATATTGTGTCGACCCATGGCTTAGGTAACTAACATGGCAAAGGCCACAGTTCTATGAGAATAAGGTAATGAGCTGAAGGATGCCCAAGACAAAGCCGATCAGGGAGAAGACATACACTGCCCCCTGTAGGAAGGTGTCTTCGGAGAAGTGAGAGCATGACCGTTGAGTAACATGAGCAACCCCACCAAGTAATTAAAGAAATAACGTATTCATGATTACAGAAGCAGGGTTCATTAAGTATTATACACATATAGTGAATGAACACATGAGATGATAAAACAGACATTCCATTATATGTGTTCATAGGTGATACGACAACTTAGGTCCACTCACACATAAAAACACAATTAACAGGTGCATGTGGTCCCGAAGCAAAGGACCAGAAGCACACTCCATGAGATGATGCAAACACATAATGAGAAAGGAAGGTGAAGAGCAAAATGTTTGCAATGAGAAGTCACAATATTAACTGTCAATTGAGTAGTCACCATGGTGAGAACGGTAAGTCAGTGCCAACCTTTGGGTCCCATGAGAAAGGATGTGAAGTATTCTTTTTTGTTGCCACAATGTTCACAACTCACACTGGGCTTGGTCAATTATGATGGAAGAAACCCACCCAAGAACATTTGAGAAAACATGTTCAATGAGCGACCAAGTTGTATGTGAAACATTTTAACCTGTCTACTGTTCTATCAAAACTGTGAGAAACTAGATGACCCCATCATTAGCTCATCGTCAAGAGGAAGTCATTACCATGGTCACGAGGGATACGAGAGGCCAATAGGACTAGGTATTGTAGCGATTCACCTTTAGGACAGCCAAGACTGTCCAATTAGCAAATGAGAATTTACATGTATCTTGTACCATTGTGTGATAATCAACATCAGTTCTCACTATATAAATTGCCATTTAATGAGGTCATGTTGAATGATTTGTGAATTATTCCAGGCTGAGGTTGAGCACAATGCATTTTTGTTTTCTTGCTTCTCGTGCACTTTATTGGCTCATTTGATTACTTTTGGAGTTTTGGTCCTACCGTACAACCAGTGCAGCTCCTCAGTACACATATAGTCAGAGCCCAGGTTCACCCCACCAGCCTCAGGGCAATATGTCATCTACATCGACCAGCTAAGGCGAGGCCTAGGGCTGTCTACTTCTCTGCTGCAGAGGTTGGCATCCAGGGTGAACAGATCCTGACCCATTATGATGCCCTCTTCGAACCGTTGAAGCAGCTTAGGAAATGTTTCAATGAGAAGATCGAGATGGACATCACAACTGCCATTTTTATAGAAGTGGGTGGCAGTTTGTACAGTGAAGTGCTGAGATGACGTGAGGATCTGAAGCCAGGCAGACCGCCATCAGGTGACACTGCTTCACCTCCGGATCCTGGAGAGGATCAAACCAGCAGTTCATGTCCAGGTCCTTGACCAGGCCTGTATCAAATATGTTATTGAGTACTCAGAGAGTGAACATTTCCAACGATTTAGAATGTCCTGGATGAATATGCATGAATTGAGCAAGTTAGTACTTTTCACAGCATGTGTGCTGCACAATTCTTAACTGGCATGCAGCCTCATGCAGACACTAGATGTATGTCATGGCATATGTAAGTAAAGTGGACAGGTGTAGGAATGAGCTCTGGCAGCTTTGGGTGACATAGTATACTCGTGGGCATGCAATGTGAGATGCTGGCAGCAAGGCCTCAAACAGGAGCACAACTTAGATTTAAATTTTGAGCCCATGTAAGGTATTTTATTTTATTTATGGATCATTTGTAAAGCACACTATTCAGTAAATTGTGTTTTGATGTGCATTAAGACAAGGGGGGATAGGGAAGAGGAAGCAGGTACAAAATACAAACAAAACACCCTTAAAAGGTCTTGAAACATTCAGAAAGTGCACGTGCTAAAGCATGAGAGCAAGGGGGGGTGGAGGTGAAGGAGGGTAGGTGGGAGGTATACAACCAAAAACATTCTGACTAGGATATGAGACAATTTGGAAAGTGCAAGTGCTGAACATGAAAAAAGGGGGAGAGGGGTAAGAAGGGCAGTGAGGAGGAGAGAAGGAGAGAGGTACAATACAAGCAAAACACATAGAAGTGCACGAACAATAGGTAGATTGCATTAAGGAACACAGAAAACAATTGTGACAAGAAGGTAAGTGACTGCAGAATGGAAAAGCATCACCTCAAGGATGAGGGGATACATCAGGCATGCAGACAACAGTTGGGACAAGCAGGTATGTGACTGTGGACTGGACAAAGCAGAGCCTCAGGCAATAAGGAAAAACAGCAGGCAAACAATAACAGTGACATCAGTGAGGGTTACACTAAGAAAAAGAGGAAAGAGGCAGGGCTCACATGGTGAGCAATGATTTATGCAAGCAGCAAGGAAGAACAAATACTTTGCTGGGTGAACAAGTGGAAAGGCAACAAAAGGGATTGATTAGAACCACTAGGGTATACAGTGAAGAAGGTACAAAGGTGGGAGACCAGACTCATGGCCCAGCCTCATGGAGCATGAGCCTTAAGAGTTTAGCAGAGAAATGTAAGGCAGGAGGCAAGGAGCAGAGAGAAAAACCATAGTAGTTCAGATGGTAATATAGTCATAGGCTTTAAGGATCGATGAGCTGTAACAAGGGGGTTGTCCTCCCCTCTGTGAGTCTAAGGGGTGTACGCAACTAGTTAGGAGTACACTGATTTATATTGACCCTAATGGGAGCACATGTCATTCTGGGCAATCATTAAGCAAACTAACATAATAGCTGGTACTAAACACATAACTCAAACAGTATATGGAACGAATTTTTAATTTTTCATTTATCTTGTTATTGTAAGCTGTTTATTTTCTTTTTTTATGCAGTAGTTCAAAGGTTACTTTGCATAATTACTTTGCATTACAAACCATAGTGTCATAAAATCATGTACATAGTTAGATATTCACTGGAGAGTAATATTTGTGACATGGGATGTGGGTTAGTAATTTGTGCGCGTGAACACTATCTAGAAAATACAATGTCCCATGTCATTGGAAAAGAAGGGCACACTAAGAAAGTGTGAGTAAAAGAAACAATACGTCTTGGTCTCTTCTGCCCGGCTGAAATCTGACCTTATATTAGGTCGTATGGGGGACCTTTACACAAAGAGGTAATTTAAAGGGCCTCTATTATAGCTAGTGCTATTTATATAGTGCTATATCAAGACAAAATATAACTAAAAGAGGCTGCCCTGAGGCGGGAAGGACTGGAGGGCTGGAGAAGCTGTAACAAGGGGGTTGTCCTCCCCTCTGTGAGTCTAAGGGGTGTACACAACTAGTTAGGAGTACACTGATTTATATTGTTTGCTTTTGTATCAATTATGACTTGTCGCATGTAAACTATGTCACCTGAACATCAAAGGACCAAAGTGAAGCTACAAAACAATATGGTTGCTACCCACTCTTCCCACAGTCATATGGAGGAGAGGTCCTCACATAAATCTTGGGTAAGGAGCTCTCCAAGCAAGAGCAAAATAAATCTATTACTTTTTTTCGGAATGCATCGAGCAAAGTAAACCTATTCCATTCTGCAGAATGCTACTTTAGCAATGAACATTGTCCATACACTCGAGGTCCTGATTCACATCGGGGAAAGATGTAGTCCCTTCAACCACCACTGACAATGAATACCAAACTGTGAATACTCGTGTCACCCACCTCTACACTCTGGAGCAGGCATTCCCACTACATGCATGTAAGAACAACTCCAGCAGCTCTCTATGATATCAATTATATCTGGCACCAGTCCCTACTAGAAGTACTTTCCTGTATTGCAGTCCTGCCAAAACATTGGGAAAGTTTTTTTCTGCAACCATATTGTTGAGAAGCCATCCAATTAAAATTACAAACCACCAGACACTGCGCGTGGACACTATGCAACACACCTTTCAAGGTTAGTGACACCATAGAATCACTCTGTGAACCTCAAGCATCTTAGTAAACTATTATTTTTCACCTAATAGAGACATTGGCCTCATTACGATTTTGGCTGTAGCCATGCTGCTATTGGCGGCATGGCTGCCACCAAAATCGTGTCCTGGTTCCCAGAATGAGGAATTACCGGGCCATTCCGAGTTCGGAGGGCCCGGTAATTCCTCCCTCTGGGAACCCGGGCCTTCCCCATTCCCATTTCAGCCCCCATAGGGCTGAATGGGAATGGGAGATGGAGCAAACAACGGGCCGATTACGAGCGGCCCGTTGTTTGCTCCCTCTTCCCCTCGCGGGACCCCCTCTGCACGTCTGGTAAAACCAGATGTGCAGACCGGGTCCCGCGAGGGGACCTCGTAATCAGGTGGTACGGGTTTGTCAGCGCCGGCACCTTGACCGGCACCGTTACACCCTTACCGCCTGACTTGTAATGAGGCCCATTATGTGTTCCTACAGGGATCCCTGTCAAATTACTGTCCTGACGAAGGTGAAGAAGGAGATCCATCTCGCCAAAATGTCTCTACACTTACCTTAGAAATGGGGGGGGCTCACTTCATAAGGATTTGCCCTATAGAGATGTTAACCACCTAGGTGACCTTTCTTCAATATTATTTTTTGGATTATGAAAACTATGAAAATAGTGAACGTACTGATAAACATAGGTTTCTCTTTAAGAATGCACTCGAAGGCTCGTGGAAATAGTAAATGAGCCATCTCAATGGCCACATATGTCTTTTCCTTTGAAATAAATAATTGATGTCTTTGTGTACCGAAGATTTCTGTGAGAAAACAGACAATGTAACATTATACAAGGATCATCGGAACAAATCAAATCTAACTGTTGAGAATATTGCAGTTTATTTGTTTTATGGAATTGCAAGTCACATGGGGAAATGGTAGCTTTATTCTTTTTCTAACTAATTTATTCTTACACCTCATTCTTTCATTCTCACTTATGGTTGTGGACAAAAGTTCAGTTTGAATATATGAAACTGGCATGAAAACTGTACATACTTATTTTATTTTTTTTATTAAAATGTTTCAGTTTAAAATAAACTTTTCATTTTGTCTTATCAAACATCATACATTTGGTTTATACATTTCAATCAATTCTCTTTTTCAATTTTGTCCATAATCTTATTCCAAAAATGAAAAATTATATAAATCATCCGTTTCTCAGTCCCTAGCAATATCCAGTCACATCTTTCTTCCGGGCTCAATGTCTTATGTACAATCTCAAAATAGGATTGACATACGTTTCTCTCTGGGTCGAGAGCAGGACAGGACATAATAAGATGATACAAGCTTTCTGTTTCTGTCTGATTTTTGCATATCCGACAAGGGATTCCTTTGTTTACTTTTTACAGTAAAAATGCCTGTTTTATAAATAGGATGTGTGTGTCAGTGATTCATTTTTTTAAAAAATAGTTCACATTTCTGATTTAAACAACATACTAGTACTTGCTGGTACACCATTTAAAAAGGGTCTGAGGTTCTACAGCTTAGCACTTAGGCCTTGACAATACAATTATGTATTCTGTCATTGACACACGTATATTATTTATTGGCTGTTGTTGTGAAGCTGAGGGTGATCCAAGGGGAAGCCATAGAAGAGGTGACTGTCCTGGATTCACCAGCACTGCTTCCAAGGGATCATGATGAGGAGGATGTCTGTCAGATGTAGTTCATGGAAGACACAGGCCAGCAGAGTTGAGGAAGGTAAGGTTCCACAGTAAACTGTGCCATGTGTCTTCAAGATGCATAACTCGCAAGTGCTGTTGAACTTACAATGAGTTTAAGTCTAACACCACCATCGTACTGAACAAGGACCGCAAACCTCATCATCACCTCGTGGGGACAGTGAATGGGTTTGAGTATTCATTACTGTTGGGTATGTGATTGTCGCTTTTCATAACAGGTCATGAGTGTGTACCAGCATACAGTTTGGTCTGTTCAGCAGCCAAGAATACAACATCTGTGGGAGTCTGATTGTTGTTTTCCAAAGGGCAAGGGTTATGGAGGGGACATCCAGTGAGCGGTTGTCAAGAGAATGTTGATGCCAAATTACATGGGGGTGCATGTGGTCTACTATGGTCGACTTGGGATTCATCATGGACCTTCGCAAGCAAGCTGATTCAATGGCAATTCATTCAGACATTTATAATTTCATCCAACTCCTGGTGTCAGTAACGTGCAATGAAAGAGTAAGAGTGAGCGTTGGGGTGATGTGTATGTTGGCTGCATCATTGTGATGTTGCACCTAGTTGGGGCATATACTCTGTGGAAGAGGAGTGATATGATATGGCATTTATAACGTGCCTATACACACGTGGGCATAGAGTGATGCATATACTGAGGCACAGATTAGTGGAGGTACTGGGACAAGGGAGGACTTGTGGGTGCTGCCTTAATGCACGGTTTTGGAGCACAGATTAGTGGAGGTACTGGGACAAGGGAGGACTTGTGGGTGCTGCCTTAATGTAGGCTTTTGGGAGACAGTTTAATGAAGGGACTGGGACGAGGACTTGTCGTTCGCAGAAGTGTAGTGGAAGTAATGGTGATTTCTGGTAAGTAATTATTGAATTACTTCTTTCCCATGGGTACGGCGCAAATGTTATTTGACAGCGCTATGTTAATTTTTCCCTGGGGCTGTGTTGTTGGAGTGGCTGATGCTATTTATTTTTCTTTGCGCTGCAGGTTTCTGCTCGTATTTATTTCATTCCATGAATCAGACCCCAGCTCTGTACATTTGGGCCACCAATGTTTGCACTTTCACTAACTACTTTACGCAGACTTAGCAAACGTTTTTTAAATGAGGCCCTTCCTCTCTGGGAGGACCTTTTATTTGTATGCAACATTATATTCAACACACGAAAGAGAACGCTAAATCATTATAAAATGATTTCACTTTCTTTTTTTTTTTTAAACGTTTTTATTTTTGTTCGATACACAAGAGAGCATACATCATAACAAACAAAGGTTTTGCAAATTATTAAGCCCAATCAGTCCCTTTTCTTTCTGCTAGCCTTCCCCCCTCATGCAGCCACCCTCAGTCCTCACCCAATTCTTGGTAGTCTGCTCGCTGTTCCATGTCTGTGTCCTCCGCTGATAAGGCGTTTGCCACCGTACGTGGCTTAAATGTTAGAGCTGGATAGCTCTCGTCGTAGTCTATTAACAGTGACCAGATGTTTGTGAAGCGGTGAAGTCGACCTCTGCTTGCAGCTGTGATTTTCTCTGCTATGAAAATGTCCCATAGTTTTAGCCACCACAGGATCATTAGGGGGCCCCCCGGAGATTTCCATGTTCGCGCTACCGTGATCTTGGCTGCTAAGAGGAGCTGGGTTAGGAGGGCTGCTGTTCTGCCAGATCTTGGGTATATGCCTGGGATCGGGGCTCCTAGTAGGATTGATTGCGGCTCAAGGGGCAGCGTGATCTTTGTTATGTCCGCTATCGCCGCCGTGCGTTGGGACCAGAACTTTGCGACCACTGGACATGACCACCACATATGTATGAATGATCCTGGGAGGCCACATTGGCGCCAACAGCGGGGGTCCAAAGACTGGTTGATGTGGTGTAGTCGGAGTGGAGGATAGTACTATCGTAAGAGTAGTTTATGGGCACATTCTCGATTAGTGATGCAATAGGAAGAGGAATGGGCACGAGCCCAAATGTCTATCCACGTCTGGTCCTCTATCGGATGATCTAGGTCCGCTTCCCATTGAGACATGTAGGTCGCTCTGGTGGTGAGAGAGTTTGTCTGCATTAGCTTGTATATCGTCGAGATCCAACCTTGGTGTGGGGGGTCCGCTAGAGTCAGCTCTATGGGGTCCAATTCTCGAGTAGCTGAAACGCGAATTGATGGGTGGGAGCACCAATGTCCTAGCTGTGCGTAAGAGAATCTGTCCGTTTCCCTTAGGTTAAAGGTGCTCTTACATTGGTCAAAGGTGAGCGGGCAGCCCCTTTCAAAGAGCTGGCCCAGGGAGTCGAGACCTCCTGCGATCCAGTTATTAAAATTTGCAGGGTGGGCTCCTGGTGAAAATGTTGGGTTATGGAAGACTGGGGCCGATGGGCTCAGGTCCCTTGGGATGCCACTATATTTGCGTGTCCATTCCCAGGCTTTCAGGGTATGCTTGGTGGAGGATAGCCTGGTGGGCCATGTTCTTCTGGAGATGGGAGATAGATGCAAAAGGAAGCAGAGGGGGAGAGGCAAGCGGGATTGTTCCAACTCGGTCCATCTTGGTCGATTTGAGCTAATGATCCAGTCTTGAGTGTGGGCTAATTGTGCTGCAATCTGATATTTTTGGAGATCAGGGACTCCCAGGCCTCCTAGGTGTGGACTGGTCAACATCGTTTTCATTGGGATTCTTGATTTTTTACCCTTCCAGATGAAATGTAACACCTTCCTCTGGAGACGTTGAAGCGGTGGCCTGGGGATCAGGACAGGGAGCACAGGGCAAGTATAAAGGAGTCGTGGGAGGAGGTTCATCTTGCACACCGTTATCCGGCCCAGCAATGAGATCTCTTGTGAGCGCCAACGATCGAGGTCCTCCTCTAGGGATTTAAATAGTGGTTGGAAATTTGCCCGATAGATGTCCTCTGAGCGGGCTGTGATCTGGACTCCCAGATAGAGAATCGCCTTTTCCGATAGTCGGATCGGGCAGAGGGCTTCAAACGTCGCTTTGTCCTCAGAGTTCAGTCCCACCCCTAGGGCGGAAGATTTCATAAAGTTTATAGCGAATCCCGACGCTCCACCAAAGAAGTGCAGTTCCGCCAGGGAGGATCCTAGCGATTGGGTGGCATCCGTTATGGTTAACATCACATCATCCGCGTATAACGCTATTTTATGTTGAGTAGGACCTACTTGGAGGCCTTTCATTCTGGGGTTAAGACGGATTTGCTGGGCCAAGGGTTCCATAATTAGGGCAAAAAGCAAGGGGGATAGGGGGCATCCTTGTCTGGTCCCACAATATAGGGGGATCGGATCAGATAGAGAGCCGTTGACTCAGAGCATGGTTTTTGGGTATTGATAATTCGCCAGGATGAATTTCTGAAATGTGGGGCCAAAGTAAAAAGATTCTAGAGTGAGTCGGACGAAGGACCAGTCCACCTTGTCGAAAGCCTTAGTCGCATCCAGAGCCAGCAATGCCAGTTTTCATGAGTCTTGTTGTGCGATCTCCACCAAGTTCAGGACTCTGCGAATGTTGTCTGGGGCCGATCTATTCATTATAAAGCCTGTTTGGTCCGGGTCGATAATGTCCGGGAGCACTTTCGCCAATCTGTTGGGCAGCACTTTTGAATATATATTGGCGTCCAAATTCAATAGGGAGATCGGCCTGTATGCCGCTATGTCATTCGGGTCCTTCCCTGGTTTCAGCGCCAAGACTGTGATCGACTCTTGCATCGATGGGGTAGTTGTTCCAGACCCAGCAAAGGAGTTGAAAAGAGTTGTCGGGGGGTCACCAACTGGGGGCGAAAGATTTTATAGAAGCGGGTCGAGAACCCGTCGGGGCCTGGGGCTCTTGGTTTAAGACGCTTGATGGCTTTGTCTACTTCTTCGCTCGAGATCGGGGACTCCAGTTCGTCTCTGGTCATTTGGGAAATCTGGGGAAGCGCTGCCTCTCGCAGGTAGGATTGTTGGTCTTTGAGCGATCTAGGAGATGCCGTCATCGTCTCTGTAAGATGGGTCACCCCAATATGCTGTTTGTCTCTTTCTGCAAATTGGACTCTCCTTTGCGAGTCCCGGAGGCATAGAATTGCGTTTCTCTTCTTGATTTTTGCCAGCTTCTCCACCAGGAATTTGTTGGCTTTGTTTCCTTTAGCATAGTAACTTTGATTGGTTTTGGCCAGCATCTGGGCTGTGCCTTCCGCATAGTGAGCTTCCAGTTTCTTTCGGGCTATCTGTAGAGCTCGGTGGGTTCTAGGCGTCCAGTTCTTTGCTTTGCATATTGATTCCGCTTTCTCCACTTGGTCCTGCAGGGCCTTGCATATTTGTTGCTTCTTTTTGTGATAGGCCACTCCTTGGGAGATCAAGACCCCTCTTACCACCGCCTTCATAGCGTCCCATGTGGTGGCCGGTGAGGTGTCATTGTTCTTATTTTCCATGAAGAAGTCTTTGATAGCTTTCGCCGTCACGTCTCTCAGGGCCATGTCGTTCAAAATTGGGTCGAAGAGCAACCATTTGCGTTTCAGAGGTGGATCTGGGTCATGAGCTCTCATCGTCAATATAATTGGGGCATGATCCGATAGGATTCTGGGGCCGATGATAACGTTGGCTGTGAACGCTAACGCCTGGGGAGAAGCCAACAGGAGATCAATGCGGGAGTAGGTTCTGTGGACATAGGAATAGAATGAATAGTCACAGGAGTCTGGGGGCCTCAGTACACGGTAGGCGGCGAGCCATGGCGCTATTAGCGCCATGGCTCATGCCGGTAAAATACCGGCACCGCCTTGGCGGAAAGGGGATTTACCGCCCCATTCCAAGGTTGGAGGGGCGGTAAATCCTCCTTCCACCATTGCCCTTCCCCATTCCCATTTCTGCCCCATAGGGCTCTATGGGAATGGGGAAAGCGCTAATTACGGTACCGCAATTTTGCGGTGCCGTAATTAGCTCCGAGGTCCGTTAGCGGGTTGGATTTTAACGCCTGCAAAAAGAAGGCGTTAAATCCCCCAACCCGCAAAGGGACGTCGTAGTAAGGCGGTAAGGATTTACCGGTACCAGTATTTTACCGGTACCGGTAAATCCCTACCGCCATCTGTGTAATGAGGCCCTGGGTGTAGAACTCTCCAAGTATCCACCAGATCCAGCGTTCGGAAGCACTTGAGTAGAGCCGTCGCAATGCTATAATCCTTATGAGCCGGGGGGTGAGATTTATCCCTAATTGGGTCTGGGACCCCGTTGAAGTCCCTGCCTATTATTGTCTGGCCCTCTATAAATTGTGATAGGGCTTCCTCCAAGATAGAGTAAAATTCCTCCTGCTTTTCATTCGGCGCATAGACCGAGATCAGCGAGTATAATTGTCCATATATCTGGCAATTGATCGCTACAAATCAGCCTTCCGGGCAAAGTAAGGAGTCTAGAATTTGAGGGTGGAGATCCTTGGCCAAGAGTATTGCTGCTCCCCCTTTCTTGGTGCCATTCGATGCTATAAACTGGAGCGGGAATTGTCTGTTTGGAAGCCTAGTGAAATCCGCTGGGATCAGGTGGGTTTCTTGGAGAAATACCACTGATGCCTTTTCGTCCTGCATACGTTGTAGAATAGATTTCCTCTTCTGTGGCGAGTTCAAACCTCTGACGTTGAGCGTCAGGAATCAGACTTTCTGGTATGGCTGTAGGGTTTCATGCTTTGCTTCAAGTGGTTTAAGATCGTTGGAGGGGAGGGACGGTGGGGGTCAGGTATCATCCATGGGCTTAATTTCGTTGTTGCTCTCCAGTGATCGTGTTTTCTGAACCCTCCAACGGGAGGATAAACTTATCATTTTAGGGGAGGCCGAAGTTTCGTTTCTGGACAGTCCCCCAGCCAACAGGGCTTTCAGTGGTCTATTAGCCAACAGGGCTAGGGCCATCAGTCTTAACTGTTTTCGTCTCCAAGGGTGAGAAGATGGCATACACCTTAGAGTGGGGGGTATGGACCGCGAAGGTCCCGCTGCAAACTTATCAGCTAACATACCTCAGCGGGCAAGAAGCTCTGAGCCGAGGTTCTCGTAGAAGTGTCTTATTTTCGGCGTCTCTGCGTTTTTGCCCAGGTCCTGCTTTCAAGGAGGCTGGTCGAGGTCATCGGGAGTTGAGGTTGGACTGCGAGGAGGCAAATATTTTGGAGAAGCTGAGTGTAGGATCGATTCGGCATCCTCCAGGTGACTTATCGAGAGCTGGGTCCCTTGGTAGGTGAATGAGAGGGCTGTCGGGAATAGCCACCGGTATCTGATCTTCTGGCTCTGTAGAAATTGGGTCAGGGGCTTGAGAGCTCTCCTTTTTTGGAGGGTCATCAGGGAGAGGTCTTGGTAGATCTGTAGGTGGGTGCTCATGAAGGATAGTTCATCTTTAGTGCGACTAATCACTGCCATAGCTTCTTTAGTGGAGTAGAAATGGACTCAAGTGATCACGTCTGGAGGGGGATCTGTGGGTACCCCTCGTCTCGGGCGTAGCCTGTGGGTTCGGTGAAGGATCAGTTGGGCCTGGTCCAAATGTGGGAGAAGGGTTTGAAAGAAGTTTCCAATGTATTCTGGGAGGTCTTTATCTAGGATGGATGAGGGCACTCCGCGAATGCGCAGATTATTTCTTCGGGCCCTGTTTTCCAGGTCTTCCTGCTTAAATTCCAGGAGCTCGCTTTTATCCTGAAGGGTTCGAATTGATCATTGCATCTCTATTATAGCTGCATCGTGGCTCTGAGTCAGGTCCTCGACTTCACCTAGTCTCTGTTTAGCTTCTGTAACCCGTTGGTCCGTGCGTTCTAGTTTCGTGGTGAATTTGGAGATGCATGTTCTAAATTCTTCCTTAATCTCCAGCATAAAGGCCTGTATATCCCCTTTCGTTGCTAACTTTCCCTGTTCTTCTGAGGGCTTTTGTGGGGTAAGTTTCTGAGTGTCTGTTTTCTTGGCTTTATCTGTAGTTAACAACATCGTGGAGATATCCGCGTTTTTGGATCCCTTTATGGCCTTCGTCATTGTAGTGGTTTCAACGCTCTTGGGAGTCCAGATAGGATGTTGCAATAGGTTAATCAGTAGGTCCTCTGCTCAGGTGGGGGTCTGAAGCTTTGCCAAGGTTGCCCCCAGGAGCAAGTAGGCCAGTGGCAGGGCTGGTGGGCCGGGGCGCCCCAGGAAGAGGCCAGGTCGGAGGGAAAGATTGGGCCCTGTGTGGTGGGCTTGGGCACACCGATGAGGGGGGGTAGCTCAGGATCAGTCCTCCGCGGCTGAGAGACCGGGCCCGTCCGCAGTTCACCCCCAGGAATCGCATGGGGTTCAGGGTTTGTCTGGTAAGGAAGGCACTTCCTCGCTGTGGCACTGGTCTCGGGTCTCTAGGGGGAATGCTCTGTGCCACCTTCAGGGAGAGACATACCGAGGCCTCCTCCGGATCGATCTTGCTTGTGTGCTTTTATTTTGTTCCGGCTCCGGGGCCTTATCGGGGCTAGAGACAAGGCCTGCCGGGATCGCGCCACTCGCAGATCAGGAGCGGGGGGGACCGCAACAGGTGCAGGCTGTATAACGCCGCAGGGGCGCCTACCTGGATACCGGTGCTTCTCGTCGCTTCCCCACCGTGGCAGTACCGCCGCTCGCTTTCAGCCAGGTTCCTCGGGCAGGTGTAGATGCCGGGCCACCACTCCGCGCGATCCTGCGCTCTCGGGCTCCGGCAGCTCCGCTACTGATGTAGGTCGCGTCCCACCTCGGGGAGGATCGCAAGGCTCCGGGGCCCTCTGCAGATGGTGAAACAGCCTCGCGCAGGCCGAGCCGAGGCCGATTGCCCGGAATCCGCGGGTCCTCCCCCCACCCTCACCGCCGCCCTCCTCTGGGATGCCGCAGTTGTATTGACTGTTGCTTGGGGCTCTTCGTCGATCCCTCAACTCCGCCCCAACCTCATCTGGGTTGATTATTCGTTTATGCCTCGATTAGGCCGCCTCACAGTCGCTCCGCCCGACACTTACTTCCCCGGACTGGGGTTGTCGCACTCGGCGGCCATCTTGGAGGCGAGATCCTGGGCCCAGGGGGGGATCTTTAAATGAGCTATTTTAGCAGCTCTGTGTCCGCCAGCCGTCGCCGAAGGTTCCAAGGGGTGCCTCAGACTCTCATGCTTCCCTGGAATAGCAGATTATTGTTGGATGCCCGCTGCAAGGGCTGCATTTCGCTGGATGCCACGGGACTCAAGCGGAGGCCATTAAAGGAGCGTCCACATCACTGGCGCTCCAGGCCACGCCCCCTGATTTCACTTTCTTATGTAGAAACTCGTTACATTTAATTGAAATCTAATGCATGGTCTTTTTAAACCTATTCCAGTTGAACCAAGTTGCAAATACAAAGCTTAACATGAAGACCACCATGTCATTTAAATAAAACAGAATAAAATGGTATTTAATTTACTAATTAAGTTTGTCTCTTTACTTTATTCTCTCACTTGTAAAGTAAAATTGTTTACTTCACCACCAAAACTCCAAAACATGTATTGCTACTACCACCATGTGCTAAAACCTTTGGAGACCTCGGGAGGGCTAATTATCGTTTGTAAGAATGACCCATCCCCAACTTATAGCCCCGGGCAAAGGGCCTGCAATAATGACCCCTGCCTCAGTCTATAAGGCTATATTAATAAACAGTTTGTAATTACAATTCATGGCTTGCAAACCTAAAAGGAACATTGCCGAATTATCATACTGCAGAGTGTGCTGTTTGACAAACCTAATGCATACAACTAACTAAAAATTAGACTTAGCTGCAACTCAGGGTGGTCTGCACAGATTTGAAAAAGTGCTCCAAGCCTGCTTAGGTAAGGGGGAGTAATGCGTTTGTTCTCACTTCGCTTTGGGGGTTGTGTAATCAGCCCAACCCTCGAGATCTACAGGTCCCAGTCCCTTCCAGCTGTGCTATGCGTTGCAGACAATTGAGGATATAATAGGAAATTAAACAGGGAGACGATATACATTAAAAATCTGCTAATCACTCCAAAACCTCCCATGCAGCACTCCAACTATGAAGTTAAAACTCAAACTGGGAATCAAAGGCGTGCAGTAAATGGCCGGGCTTCACTTGGTGCTGTAGTGAGTGTATGTATGGCACTCTGCCAATCTATGTGCCTCCACTTAATGCTTGCAGTTTCCTAGACTACTCCTTGGCTTGCCAATGTGGGAACCACATTCCTGGAGGATTGATTGGCCCGCTTCTGGAATAACTCTGATTCATTGCCCGCCATACTAAGATGGTAGTAAAAGACACATTCTTTGAATGGTGAATTAATATGAATTGAGTGAATATATGATTAAAAAGTCAGATATTGGCCCAGAGATGTATCTGAATGCTATGGAGTCCATCTTTAATGAGAAATTTATACTTACGTCTGAGGTAAGGGACTCTTCCTCTCAAACAAGCTAATTGTGAGTAACCATAGTAATGTTTTTACTTTAACTAGGTATGTTGCTAATTATCGTTAACATGTTCAGATTTTGTAATGTGGATGATTTTCTTGGGCAACAAGTTTATTTACAAACTAAGCACGTTAAAGGAAAAAAAAAAAACAATGTAACCACTGGTCTTTTTGCCTGGAGGACGTTGTGGACAACATGCACCTTTTTGATTTCTGTCCACCCTGTCCGGCTTTTAGAAAAAGCTGGCTTAAACCCTTGGTTTCAAATAATATAACCCCTTTGTTGTCAGCCTTGGGTAGCAGCTTTTTCTTCAGGTTTGTACTATTAAACCCTTGTGTCATCTGACATTTGTACTCTGCACGTGGCATTATTCTTATGGAGATCGTACGAGCTGCAATACTTCCAATGTTGTGTAGTAAAAATGTTCTCAGCAGTCTGGCATATTAAAAGATCATGGGCCTCATTAGGACTCCGGCGCTAAACCATGGTGCTATTAGCACCATGGTCCATGCCAGAGTCCGCCATGGCGGAATGGGGAATTACCACCCCATTCCGAGGTTGGTGGGGCGGTAATTCCCCATGCCGTCATGGCTCTTCCCCATTCCCATTTTTGCCCCATAGGGATCAATGGGAATGGGGAAGGCGCTAATTACGGTACCGCAAATTGTGGTACCGTAATTAGCACCAAGGTCCCTTTGCAGGTCCCTACTTTAATGGCTAGCTATGTCAATCTGTACCCTCTGTTTATTTCATGAGCATACACTACCAATTTATGGATATACTCGCAGTCACTTCTTATCGGCTCTAGTCTCCAGAATAACTCTGGCCATGGATCGGGGCACTATCAATTTGCTTATCTGCAGCTTCCTGAAAAACAAAAGAGGTGATGGCTGGAAAGTTTGGAATTAATCCTAACCTCTGGCATTGCTCTGGGAAGCCCTTCAGACCATTGTTCTTAAGCCTGCTAAGCAAGCCATTACAGAAGGGGAAAGACCATATTCAATTTAGGCTTAGACCCACCCCAAAAGGAGCAGTCCACCCTGAACTGCTAGGTCACATTCCTTCTGCACAAGACCACAAGTGTTCCCAGATGTGTTTTCGGTCTCATTGGCATCATCAGTGAGGAGCAGCTTCGGTCTCTAGGTCCAGCATGCTTGGTACCCACATCTGGGAATACCTGTCCCTTATGCAAAACAAAAGAGGTGATGGCTGGAAGGTTTGGAATTCATCCTAACATCTAGCATTGCTCTGGATAACGCACCAGACCATCTTTCTTCAATCTTCCATATCATTAAAGAAGGGGAAAGAACCTGTGCAAATCAGGCTTGGTCCCGACCCAAAAGGGGCAGTCCAGCCTGAACTGCGGGGTCACATCCCTTCTGCACGAAAATAAAAGCATCCCCAGACATGTTTCAACCTCATTGGCCATCGTCAGTGAGGAGTAGTTTGGGTCACTAGGGACAGCAGAGTCGGGACCCATATCTAGGCATACCTGTCCCGCTCAGGATGACATGCAAAACAAAACCGGTGGTGGCTGGAAGGTTCAGAATTAATCCTACCCTCTGGCATTGCTCGGGGCAATCCTCCAGACCATTGTTCTTTAGCCTGCCATGCCATTAAAGAAGGGGAAAGACCATATTCAAATTAGGCTTAGACCCACCGCAAAAGGGGCAGTCCACCCCGAACTGCTAGGTCACATTCCTTCTGCACAAGACCACAAGTGTTCCCAGATGTGTTTTCGGTCTCATTGGGCATCATCAGTGAGGAGCAGCTTTGGTCTCTAGGCCCAGAATGCTTGGTACCCATGTCTGGGAATACCGTCCCTTATGCAAAACAAAAGAGGTGATGGCTGGAAGGTTTGGAATTCATCCTAACATCTAGCATTGCTCTGGATAACGCACCAGAACATCGTTCCTCAGTCTTCCATACCATTAAAGAAGGGGAAAGAACCTGTGCAAATCAGGCTTGGGTCTGACCCAAAAGGGGCAGGCCATCCTGAACTGCAGGGTCACATCCCTTCTGCACAAAAAAAAGCATCCCCAGACATGTTTCTGCCTCATTGGCCATCGTCAGTGAGGAGTAGCTTGGGTCACTAGGGATAGCAGACTCGGGACCCATATCTAGGCATACTTGTCCCACTCAGAATTACATGCAAAACAAAAGCGGTGGTGGCTGGAAGGTTCAGAATTAATCCTAACTTCTGGCATTGCTCTGGGCAACCCTCCAGACCATTGTTCTTTAGCCTGCCAGGCCATTAAAGAAGGGGAAAGACCATATATAAATCAGGCTTGGTCCCACCCCAAAAAGGGGAAGCCCAGCCTGAACTGCTAGGTCACATCCTTTCTGGCCATCACTTTTTGGTTTTAGTTTTTCTCCCTATGCGAGAGACGGTATGCCCAGACGTGGGTCCCTTGCTCGCTGCAATAAAGGGAACGAAGCTGTATCTCACTGAAAAACACATCAATGCTTAAACATGTCTGGGGTTGCTCGTGCTTCCATGAAGAGGGGCCTGGCCTAGCAATTCTGGCAGGACTGCTCCCTGTGATGGCAGAACCTGACTGATTTGTATATATTTGGACCCCTTTTGAAATGGTGCAGACAAGCTAAACAACAGTGGTGCGGAAGGTTGAGCAGTGCCAGTGGTTCAGATTAATTTGAAACCTTCCAGCCATCATTTTGTTATTCCTTATCTACACTATACTGAGGTGTATCCCCCATAGTTGTTGTACCCCACCCAATATCCATCTTCTGCCACCTCTGCTTCCTCTGTCAGCAGTTGTTTGTGGTCTCAAATTGGCTGCATGATACTTGGTTAAATGTATCATGTGTCTTAGATTTGGCATCTTGATGGCTGAACTTCGATTTAGCAATGCTGCAGTTCCTTCGAGTCAGGGAGGCTTAACCTTCTCAGTGGGCGGCTCTATCACAGAAAGCAGACCGTTCCTTCAAGGTCTCTCAAGGTTGTAATGATGACCGCAGAAGGATTAATGCAGTGGTGTGGATGCCTTTGAAGTGGCTAGGATTCATTGCATAGTTCGACATGTCAAATAATTCTAAAACCGCTCAGGGATCACTCTGTGTCATAAAATTATCTGAGTGTTTGATAGTAGCTTCATGGCCTTTTGGAAACTGTTGAGCAACAGAGGATGCTAGAAGTAAAGCTTCTGGGATTCAGGGCACTGGGGTCAATCTTGTAGGATCACACAGAGATGGAGATGTATTCTACTTTCTTTTCCCACAGGCTGAACTGAGGCCCCTCCATGGGCATCGTCCTAAGCTATGTGGAAGCACTGGGCATTTAAAGGTAAAGGCCTCTCTCCTTCCACAGATCAGCAATAGTTGCCTTTACGTGTGTCCTGCTTAGCCATCACTACGTCTAACAAGTAACACACAGAGTTGGACTCTCCCACCCACGTCATGTGTTAATCCTAGACAGGGATTGTTGACTTCCAGTCATTTCACTAGGATACAATGGAGAAATCAAAATCGTGTATTGTCTTCCACTATTGCAGCAATTCTCAGAATGCCTTCCTCCTAGTTGAGCACTATTGGTCAGAGACTAAGCATGCTCAGAGTTTCCAAAATGATGGAAGGATGCTCCCTGTCCCTGAACTCCCATGCTTCCTGAGCTCCACCCATCCCTTGCCTCAACAATAAAAAGAACTGGTGCTCCAAATAACTTCCCTCGTATAGAAATCCTCTGCTGATTTTGCTCCAAAGGTCTGTTTTGGGTTCAGACAACTATTTGAAAGTCACCACTACACATACAGGTGAAACATAAACTATCACTTCGGATCACAATTGGTCTCCTGGATTGGGTTGAACTAATGTGATAGCAAATGTAAAGTGTGGCTTAATTCCCAGTGTTTAAACCTTTGATGTTCAGGATAAACCAGGGCAGGGTAAGATTAGCAATGTTATTCCTGTTAAGGGAAATATGGCGATACATTGTTCTTAATCATATCACAACAATTGTCTTCAATAACATGTTCTTTGTATTAATCTCTGGCTATTAACCCTTAGATATTGTGCTGGAACTCCTCGACCAAGTATGATATGAACACTGAAAATATCAATGAATCTCAGCATTACAGCATATGAAATACTAAATGAGAAAACACTAATTGGTACCAGGGGGTTTTGGCCTTAGAA